>NC_139035.1:56325911-61375174 GCF_964662115.1 Mustela nivalis | reverse complement strand
TCCCAAGAGCCACATGAGGTGTTTGCGGTTCAATGTGGCATGGAGAGTGGTGGGCAGAGTAGTTGGCCAAAGAGGCAGGCATTCATGGTGGCTTTTAGGGAAGGAGCCAAATTTCAAAGCTAATGCATCTCAGAGATCTTCTAAGTCACCTTTGTCATTTTCTTTTTTTTTTTTTTTTTAAGATTTTATTTATTTATTTGACAGAGAGAAATCACAGGTAAGCAGAGAGGCAGGCAGAGAGAGGAGGAAGCAGGCTTCTCCCGGAGCAGAGAGCCTGATGCGGGGCTCGATCCCAGGACCCCGGGATCATGACCTGAGCCTAAAGCAGAGGCTTTAACCCACTGAGCCACCCAGGCGCCCCACCTTTATCATTTTCAAGATACACACATGAAAGCCAAGGTCGATTAAAGTGTCCAAGGTCAAACTCAGTAGTAAAAGCAGAGGAGAGCTCGGATCTTGCTGGTGCCCCATTTGCCAGTCCTCCTTCACCCGCCTCCCCCTCCCCTCCCCCCTCCCCCAACACACACTTTTTTTTTTTTTTTGATGACGCGAAGCAGATGGCCCATCTACCTCTTTTTTGAAAAGGCAACTTTTTCACCCTCTTGTCAGCTCCTTCCTCATCACTTGCCTTCTCCTTCTTCCACCCCATAGCTATTTATGTAGTTAGGGAAAAAATGTCTGAAAGCCTCAAGGAAACCAATATTTCTTGCGACATTCAAACCCTCCACTGTTCTGATGGCCGGGAATTCACAGTCAGCATTTTTGTGCTATTTCTATTGAAACCAGAAAGTAGTGTAGGAGAAAGTTATCTGAGAATTTAAGAGCAGCAGGAAAAATAAAAAAGTTCAGTTTAAATCCCATTCCGGAAACCATGGACTATTCTAGAACAGGAGGGCTTTTATTATTGTAGAGATAGCCAGCAGCAAGCCAGACTCACCGGGCTAGTTGTTAACTGACAAATATTAATCAACATCACTGGGCAATAAGGTTATCACCTTGCTGGGCCATGTGGGGGTCAGCCACTTATCCACTCTCTTGGTCAGATTCCCTTTTGGAAGAGAGCATCACTGTTCCACTTCCTCGAGCTCCGTGAAGCAATAAAACCCTCTATGCCCTGGAGAAGAGAGCTATGTAAATATCAGCAGCGTCTTGATGATAATACCTTGGATTTACACTGCTGCCTTACTCCCAAGGAGCAGTGCATGCGTTGTGATTACTTACCTTCATGACCGCTCTGTAAGCAGAGATGGCAGCTACGATGAACTCCACTTTACAGATGGGAAAGGTGAGATAGAATCTGCTTCGTCTGTGGTCATCCAGCCAACAATGAGTCATAAGGACGCTGGCTGTTTTATAAACAAAGTGCTCTCGGCATCTTAGAAAACAAGGAATCATTTTTACTTAACATGGATTTGTTCACAGGAGTGGGAGTCATTGATTTTAATTTGTCATCGTTGACTCCTTGGAGACTCTAATATTTTAATTTTCTGGCACTTTCTGGCGCTAACTCGAGGTATAAATATTGTGGACTCTACACAGGTGTTGATAACTCTTCTCCATTGGCTCCCCAGGAGTGAAATAAGCCAAGAGCCTATACTAAAAATATCCAGATTTCTTGCATTAGGCTGTAAGTTATGCATGATACATTGGATGGATGATAGATTGGAAAGCACAAGGAATTTGGAGCCCGAGGCTCTTGGTTCAGATTCTGGCTATGGCTTCCACAGGTTATGGATTCCTAGTCTAGTAATCTGATCCTTTGTTTCTTTAAGGGACAAATTTTTATTCTTATTTTTAATGATATCTCATAAGGTTTTAATACAAATTTGTATAATAAGTGTACCCAAAAGCACTTGATTAAGTGGTAAAATAATCACTTATCTGTCAGTGATTAGAGTTGAGACTCCATTATTTGAAAACATATACTGTAAAGACAAACAGCTGATCTGTCTTCTAAAAAATATGGTAGAAAATCAGAGCCATATGCAAGAAGTTACTGAAAGCCATCATGGAAAGGGCCCTCCGAGAATTATTGAGGAAACATTCTGGTTCACAAATACCAAAGTTGCAAAATTTGAGAGTCCGAGTTGAAAATTAGTCCCAAACACTTCCTAACTTTTTCAGTGTTATATGGTAAGCTGGGTAGATAGTTCTCTTAGAACACATGTTGTTCGTCTCCTGAAAAATCACTTGGTCTGCTACCAGTGACACTCCAAATCACATGTTTCAATGATAAGACCCAAATTTAGCACATATCTCTGCCTTTGGGCATTTGGTAATTTTTCTAGTACTTTTTACACTTCATCTACATATGTAAGGGAGGCTCCTAAATTATTCCAAAGATTTGCCACAATTTCCAAAAAGTAGTGGTTGTTCCCAACTGCTCGTATTTTCTCTCTGGCCCCCTGCCGAAGTTCTTGCCACAAACTGACCTTCCTTTTGAAAATACTGGACAGGGGATCTAATGACTACACTCAGTTTTACCTTTAACCACAAGGCAGGCGAAACAATCATGAGTATCGTGTGGACTATTTAATACGATCAAAATCTTGCTCAACCTAGTAATTCTCTGTCAAGACTAGCCTCTTCCCTCTCTGTCCCCTAACGGCACGTACCTTCCTAAGAACTTCTCATAGTTTACGTCTGTTCCCCAATCACATGGGAATGAATACATCTTACTCTTTGTGTTGTCCACAGGTCACAGATGTTTCAGCAGATTTGCCCCATAGATTATTTTACCTATGGCATTTACGATCGATATTTTGTGAATTAAAGTGGTCCCAGGCCAGGGCACCCGGGTGACTCCGTCAGTTAAGTTTCTGACTCTTGCTTTTGGCTCAGGTTACGATCTCAGGGATGTGAGTTTGAGCCCCACATCGGGCTCCATGCTCAGCATGGAGTCTGCTTAAGATTCTCTCTCTCTCTCCCTCTGTCCCTCCCTTCAGTCGTGTTCTCTCTCTCTCACTCAAATAAATAAATAAATAAATAAAATCTGTAAAAAAAAAAAAAATAGTCACAGGCTACCAGTGAGAATCAGAGTGTAGCCCATTTTAAAGCTAGGAAGATACAACTAACATTGCTCACGAAATCCTGGGTCCAATCAGCAAATTGGCTTTGTCCCAGGTGTTGCTCGCTAGTGACTGGAAGCAGCAAATTATAGAGAAGTATTTCGTGGTCAGTTGCTACGATGGGACTGGAGACCAACTGGTGTTGCGACATGAAAACGAGATGGAGGGACACACCTTTGATGTACATTTGCCAAACTGAACTAGAACAAGTGGTAGATGTCACTGTTGGTTCATAAATTAGAGACTAGGTGAAAGTCATCCAAAAAAAGAAAAAAAAAATCCCACAAAGTCCACCTAAGGAGGTTATATAGACTGGTTCTTAAGAGCTGCCTCTTTCAGTAAAACTGAAACAATCCAATACTAAGGAATTTAAATAAATTCCATTTCCCTTGGCCTGATTTTCAGCACTTTTCACTATCTGACCCAAACCTGGCTTTCTAATATTATCTGTAACAACTCACTTTATCAAATATTCTAGTGCAATAAATTATTTATTCATTATCCAAACACGGTTTACATTTTCTTGATTCAGAGCTTCCCTCAGCTCCCTAAAGGTTTTTCTCTTTCTTTTCTGTATATCCTGATCATACACACTCTTGCAGATGTAGCTAGAATGTCTCTCTTCCTTTCTCACAGTCTTCCCTCCATCTCTTCATTCTCACCGCATTTAGCGTATCATTCATTTGGCCGTTAATCATGCACTCAGATTTTAGTGTGTACATAATCAGCTTGCTTGCTTATCTCTGGCCTTATTACTTAACTCTTTGCCTTTTTCTGACATTTAGCCTTTACTAACACGGACACTCCGGGACACAGAGAGAGCATCGTATTTTGCTTTGCACCTCCCTGGAGAGACGGTTTTGTTCCGTACTCTTTAAAGCCCTGCGGTTCTAGGAAGGGAGGCAAAGAGAGGTGAGGTAGGCAGAGCTCCAAGCCTCCACACCTAATTCAAACAGCTCAACTCCAGGTTCACCTAATCTACATTTTGGCATTCACTGTCCCTGGATGTCTCATCCAGAGTTTTATACTTGTTTTTGCCATAGCACTGACTTAGCTTTCTGAGAAGAAAAACACAGGTAGCAGGAGAATCCTGGAAATAGATCAGAAGTGAGCACAAGAAGGGCTCTGACCCAGATTTTCCCACGGAACACCCAGATAACTATATACTTCGGAGCCTCAGGTTTCCTATGTGGGAATTAAAGTATTTGGAGTAGATTATTTTTTAAAAGATTTGTATTTATTTATTGGACAGAAAGAGAGCACGAGCAGGGGGAGAGGCAAAGGGAGAGAGAGAAACAGGCTCCCCACTGGGCAGGGAGCCTGATGGTGGGATCAATCCCAGGACTCTGGGATCGTGACCCAAGCCGAAAGCAGATGCCTAACTGACTGAGCCACCCAGGTGCTCCTGGAGTAGATTGTTTTAAGGATATCAACTTTCTACACTTCTCTCCCTACCCCCAACACCTGAAACCACCCCAACCCTAGAACATAGAACATGTTCATTAAATATCTAATAAATAAATCCTGCTAACCCTGGCAGTGACATCCAATTACGTATATCTATATAATTATATATACAATTTTTGACCTTGTCTTTGAGTTCTAGTTTATGGTTAAAATAATCCACTTTAATCCTTAAAGTTACACCAGCCAGACCAGGAAATAAAGAAAACAAAGCATTTAGAGTACTCATCTCCCATTTTTCATAAAGAGCTAGTTATCAAGGGAAGGCACAGCGGCCCCGGCGTAGGTCCTTTCGGTCTGGGCAGAGCGGGAGGAATGCCAACCAGATCAGTAACAGCAGCCTCCTGAGTGAGAAGAAAGGAAGGCTGTTCCATTTTGTATTCTGCTCATTTCTGCTTTAGAAGAAAACAGTTGACACTGTCTCATTGAAAAGAAAATGCACTCAGATTTCATCATCAAATAGTATTTATTATTAATCCCCGGAGGGTGCGTGGGGCTGCGCTAAGCATGCCAATTTGCCTGCCACCTGCTAGTGGCATTTTCGTGTGTCAGAATGTGGTCTCCTTGCTGTTGATGCTAGAGGTGAGAAAGGGCAGTGGCAACAAGATTGAAGGAAAGAAGAACAGACTTCGGAAGAGAGGGCACGAGAATCACAAAGGTCAGTGACGGAGGGTACGGCACAAGGGTTGCCTGGTTACTGGTTTGGAGCCTGGGGATGGTTTTCAGATGGTGCATTATCTGTGAGCCGAGCAGGTAACCTCTAACTCCGCAGAATATCAAACAAGAGGGAATGCATTTAGATGAAGTGGGGGAAATCTGGATCCGAGGAAAAGAAAAGACCGTTAGAGACTACAGAAATTCTGCCCCCAGAGATATTTAAGGAAGAACAGAGAGTCGTATCTCCCGAGGGTGGGATGCCATAGATCGGGTCTGTTTGAAGGCAGGCCCCGGGGCCCCTGGGTCCTGATTTCACAATTATCCTAAAATGACTGCCTTGATTTCCAAGTTCGAGGATCCCCTGGATGCGGAGACATCCCCAGGTGGTGCAATATCAGGAAAGATTTCACAGAGGGACAGGCGTTTGCACTGAGCCCTGCCTGAGATTTTGACAAGTGGAAACAGAGGGAGAAGCAATTCCGGACAAATGAATCAAAAGCAAGGAGACCCCGCGTCCATGAGGGAAGTGAGGATCGCGCCTCGAAAGGACTGAATCAGATTAAGCACGCTTCCAAGCCTGTTGCCTCCACTATGGAATAAAGAACAGACAAAGATGCTTTCACAGAGCTATTGTCAGGATTAAAAACCATACAGCACAGTACCTAGCGCACAGCGGATGCATAGTGGATGGTAGAGTAGTAATATTAATGGCATTAATTATTACTAGAAAAAGGAAAGCGATTTAATTTAAGTGGAAAATTGAATGTATGCAAAGAAATAGTGGAAAGGTAAGACTCCTAGTATGGACCATGGCACCATTCCACAGAGGACAGCAGATACCTTCCCACGAAATTCTCTACCATCTCTGCAAGAATCCCACCCACGAAGTTAGGTCCTCCGTCCTCGGCTCCCAAACACGGTGAGCAAGGCTCTGCTGGAGAACTTAGCAGACACGGGGAGCGTCTGTGCGGCTGAGCTCCATGAGGACAGGCGTGTTTCCCAGAGCTTTCTCATCCCACTTCCGAGCACAGTGCCTGGCACTGAGCAGGAGCTCAGGGAACGTCTAAGTGAATGACTCGCTCTTCCTTGTTAGCCACCTCTGTGCTCCCTTCTGTGAGGATGCAAGAGAAGCGCTCGTGGTTTGACTTCCTAAAGCAGAGCTCAAGACACCGGGGAGAGGAGAGAGCATTCCTGAGCTGGGTTGGCCTCTGTTTGCCAGGAATCTCTATGCTCTGGGATCTTAACGCTCATAGTGGCCCTGGGCCCATGAAGATAAAACCAGATGCTAAGCCTGTAGCCACATCTCTTTAGAAAACCATGGAGTTACATCTGTTGAATTCTAAACCTAAAACGTGGCCACAGAATGAGTGACTCATTCTATTGTTTCAATACCTATTACCCAGCTTGAGATAGTACCAAACCCACATACTTTATCTAGTGAGCCAAGCTGATCTTCTGCTCTAGTAACACAAGAGACCCAATCCCAGATAAAGGAGTTTTTCTACTATTTGAGAAATTCGATCCAAGGAATATAGGAGAAAGTACCTTTCATCCAGGACAACCTGGCACTGAATTTGGCTGTGCCTCATCTCACTTCTTTGGTTCTTCTAAACCATTCCATCTCTCTGTATCCTCATTCAGCAGTAAAACGGCAATAATCATGCCTGCCTTATAGGGCTGTCATGAAGATAAACAGATTTATCTGTTCATTCATTCATTCATTCATTCATTCATTTTCTGTCTGAATCAAGAAAGGAAAAAAAAAGCAATGTTTGTGTGATAATTTGAAAATTGTAAGATGTAAATGTAAGGTGTTATATTATCCTCAAGAGTCTTCAAAGTGTCCCCATAAAAATAACTATTGTCCATTTTTATCAATGCAGCCTCACGGAAATGAGATTGTCCAAAAATCCAATACCCAATAAGTAATTCAGCTCACTGAACCATGTTAACAGGGCATAATTTCCCATCCTCACAGAATTTAAAGTGAGCCACATCTTTAAAAATAAATATATAAATTGGGGCGCCTGGGTGGCTCAGTGGGTTGGGCCGCTGCCGTCGGCTCAGGTCATGATCTCAGGGTCCTAGGATCGAGTCCCGCATCAGGCTCTCTGCTCGGCAGGGAGCCTGCTTCCTCCTCTCTCTCTCTCTCTGCCTGCCTCTCTGCCTACTTGTGATCTCTCTCTGTCAAATAAATAAATTTAAAAAAAAAAATCTTTAAAAATAAATAAATAAATCATTTTATCTACCATGACCCTCTTACCCTCTTTCAGTGGTGTGAATAATTTTTTCAAAGATTTTATTTATTTATTAAAGAGAGAGAGCACACAGGAGAGGGAGAGGGAGAAGCAGGCTTCCACTGAGCAGAGAGCTGACATAGGACTCGATCCCAGGACCCTGAGATCATGACCCAATCCAAAGGCAGACGCCCAACCGACTGAGCCACCCAGGTGCCCCTGTAGTGTGAGTACTTTTTAATACTGTGAAATGTCTCAAATTTTTGTAGGCTATTTCCCACATATTAATTAATAATACCACTTACTTGAAAACACTGATGGTCTTGGTATGGCTGTTTCTTAACTACCTCAATATTACCCGGAGGGGGGGGGTGGAAGAGAGAATCTGAAAATAAATATTTTGAGAGGCCAATACAAATCAATCAGCAAAATGGAACGTGGATTAGTGAGATGGGAGAGCAGTAGTTTCCAACCGTTAGAGAATTAATAGTAGTCAGCTCTACGATGGTGTGATTTACCTGAAGATTTCCACTAACACACACACAAACACACACGGCTGAGTGCAGGATAATATAGTGAAAAGGTAATGACACGTGCGGTAAGGGGGAAAAAATCGATCCTTCCTTTTCTAGTTGTGAGTCAAGTGATCTTATATTAAGTCACTTAATCCTGACACTCAGTTTCCTATTAACTCTGCAAAATGAAGACTATAATACCCACTTGCCTACCACGGTTGTGTGATTAATATAAAAGATCTCAGAATATTCACATTTCTTTTCTTACATTCTTATAGCATCCTGATAGCTAATTAGATACTAATACCTAGATTTTATGATATTGGGTTTTGGAATCACCGGAAGACTGTGTTAGAATGGTATTTTTTTCCGTGTGGAAGAAATGCAATGTGAGAAATGTATAATAAAGCAAGACAACCACCTACGTGAGAACTTCTAGAATCCTGATCCTGACCACTAACTTCCTCTCGTCTTCTGAATGACGATTTGTTTTAAAGGTTTTAGTAGGTGGTCTTTCTATTTGTCCTAGTTATTAAACAAGATCTCAGCAAAATTAAAATTCCTTTCTGAGAACTTTTGAGTATTACACTCTGCTCCCATCTAGTGTGGTCTGCTATACTTAAACACTGGTATTTAGGAAGCCTTCAGTTATTGCCTTTGTCTAATTTCTACCACTTAAATAATTTATTTCAAGAATCAAATCCCAAATGTCACACACACACACACACACACTTTCCTAAGCCTGAAGATCTCAGATAATGGCTTGAGATTTCCACCTACATTAACCGGAAGACAAGCTTGCTATCTTGGTGACCTCTGTTCTCAAAGACTTTCCATGCACGTCAGATGCAAAACCTAGGACCCAAGTCCATCTTATACAATGGCACAGAAAACACTGCAGGCTCATTACCTTCTGAAGGATGGGGAAGAGCGTGACAACAGATGTGCAGAATATAACAAGTCAGGGTCAGAGGCCAGACCCTTGGGCTGAAGACCTCGGATCTCCTGGCACCTCCCTCATTTCACTGTGCTAGGTTTGGCAAGTCTCTTTCCTTCCTTGCGGGGTGAGGAGGGAGCACTGGGGAGTCCTGCCTTCGAGGCTGGGGCTTTGGGTGTCGCTGACGGCTGCACTCAGATTAATTTCTCCTCTACCCTGTGGATCTCCGGCTGAAGAACAGGGACATTGAAAGTCGCCTGCTGAGCCAGGATTCTATACCAAATGCAAAAACAAAACCCCCTGTGTTATCAAGAAGTCACTTCTCTCAATAGTATTTCTCTAATGATCACATATTGTTTCCCAGAAAGTGCTCCTAAATTATTTAAGAGGAACAGCCTGTCACCCTGTGCATTAAGACTTGCCTCTGCATCTCCAGTTCCTGAGGTGCGCGCGCTTGATCTCATTCTCTTGGCTTTGGGAGGGAAATTGACAACAAAGGTTTTCTTGTTTGTCTGCTTGTTTGGATGGGCTGCCTCTCTTTTCGTGTGAAGAAGAAATGATGAGGATTGTTTCCTAAGGTGAAATTACAAATTAGGGAAACGCACTATTTCCTCCAGCCTGGGCGTGAGCTGTTATCGTCATCTGATCCGTGATAAGCAGCCAAAGGGAAAAAAAAAAAAAAAAAACATTTCATAATAATTAGTTGTGGACTTTCTTTCTCTCTTTCGCGCGTTCTCTCTCTCCGTCTCTCGCTCTTTCTCTCTTTTTAGTGAAACAATGCTCTGGCCTTTAATATAGGGTAATAGCCTGCAGGTGAATAGGCACCGTTGCAAAAAATAGGAGTGGGTGACATTTCGGAGCCGCAGAAGAGCGCAGGAATGAGGGAGGGAGGATCATGCGACAAGACGACGATGGGGGGGCACAAGGCAGGGAAGGGAGGGGCAGGGGAAACACGGGAGGCGCGGGAGGGGGGAGGAGAGAGGCAAACAGGGAAGAGATTGCAGGTAAAAATAAAACAGAAAAAGCCCAGGTGGAATTCATGCAAACTGTTCTCATCAACACGGCGACTCCCTCCTGTCACGGGAACTGTCAAACAGGCTCCGCTCGTAATGAAAGGAAAAATATTTTATTCAGATTTATTAATTTGAAAATGAAGCCCGCCTGTCGAGAGGGGGACAGTTCTTCTCAATCTGTCATCGTTGAACCACACGCTCCTGACATCGGGATTCATTTGTCTTGTCGGCTCTGACAGTTGGATTCTCCCAGAGCTCTTCCTAGTGGATCGCCCTGGGATTTTAAACCGGATGAAACACATTCCGACAAGGAACAGCCTCTTTATTAATGCAAATTACATGAGGAGGAGAGAAAAAAAGAGAGAAAGAGAGAGACGCCAGCAGCCGCTCTGGTGTTCTTATCCCTGTATCAGTCATTTGTTATTTACATTTATACACATTTTTCAGTTTTAATAAAAGGAGACCCGGATTTCCAGTGACATTTATGGACAGTTTGTTTCAAAAAAAATGATGCCATCACTATAATTGTATGCAAAAAAAAAAAAAAAAAAGCCCGCGCGGCGCTCCGCTCGGTGGTGCGCGCCGGCCCGGCCTCCTCCTCGGTGCACGCGGGTCCCCGGCGCCGCGCCACCCGCTGCGGGGACCGGGGACCGGGGCCGCCGCCGGGGTCCCGCCGCCCCGCACGCCCGCGCGCCGCCCCTTTGTCTTCCGAGCGCAGCCCCGGGCAGAAGGCGCGGCGGGGCGCTGGCTCCCCGGGGACGGCCCCGCGCCCACTCGCCCGGTGGGCACACTTGGCACCGAGCCCCTAGTCGGAGGGGCCCAGCGGGATGCTGTCGTTTGCATTTCTCCGCAAGCACAGGAACTCCGAGCGGGTATATAAACACGAAGGTGGCCTGGGTAATCTGGGTCCTTATGTCCACGTAAGGCTGAAAGATCAGGTTTCAAATTCTTTCCCGGAGAGCATAAGGCCCGGGAAAGTCCTGGGGCAGCCCTGCGGAGGCGTGTGTGACACGACCGACTCTTGCTAGGAGCTGCTGAAATATACGTCCTGAGTGGTTCCCCCGGGGACAAAGTCTCCCTTGAAAGTGGGCAAACAATGTTTACCAGCCTCTCAGTGGGTCCCAACATGGTTGTGTCCTTTGGGGACACAACAGGCAGAAAGAACCAGACCCTAGGATTCTGGAGAGCCCATTCGGATTCCATCTCAGTGGCTGGTCATGATGGAGCCCGGGACAGGTCATATGCCCTGGGGACCGAGCTCAGTGAGGTGACTGCCAGGAAGGAGGTAAGAGCGTGGGGAGATGGCCGAGGGGCTGGCCAACCCTGAAGACGCCTGCATTCCTCAGAAGAATGACCCCCCCCCACCCCCAGAGGGTGACTTCCTAATACAGGAGCAGAGTTCTAATTTCCCTGTGGTGTCTAAAATTCTCCGTGCTGCACTGGGAAAAGCATGATGAAGGCTCTGGAGATGTAGGTCCCAATGGAGAATCAGCCTTCAACGAAACTTGTAGCGTTGCGTACATTGTAGTAACTTCTCAGGATCTCAGTTTACTCATCTGTAAAATGTGAGGGTTAGCCCAGAGCAGTGGTTCTCAAAGCGTAGCCCCAGATCAGATGCACTGGCATCACCAGGCAGCCTGTTAGAAATACAACTTCTCTGGCTCCCACCCAGTCCTACTGAATTAGAAATTCCAGGCGGCAGGACCTGGCACTCTGTGTTTGAAGGAGAATGTTCTGATCCTCGAAGTTTGAGAATCACTGGCCTAGATGCTCCCTAAGGCCCTTTGCAGCTCTGTGATTATAATTCCAAATATGGTGAAGTTATCCCTTTATATTTACAAGATTCAGAGTATATCCAGACTTTAAGAAAAAAATTGCATAAGTAAGCTTTGCTAATTCTGTGGGTTAGGATTTTTTTCCTCCTTAACATTTAGGATCTTTATTTAAAGAATCTTGAGGAGAAGTTGGAAAGGAGCATTAAACTGGGTAAAGGTCACCCTGTGCTCTCATTTCTCCGAGTGCCCTGCATGGAGCCCTGCTTCTTTAAATCCAGACCCCTATCTGAACATGGTGTGTTTTTATCCACGCATGGCAGCCTGGAAACTGGTACCTCCCTTCATTCTCCCTACGATTGTCTTTCCAATTAAATGAAAGGAAAGGACAAGACAAATAACCAAAAGGCAATGAGGACTTCGGTGATAGGTAAGGATACAATTAATGGAAGCAGGGGGAAATTGCTTTTTGCCTGGGAAAGCAACACAAAAGAGTATACCTAGCCAACAACCACGTGTAAAACAAATGCCTGGACCAGTGCGCATTCAGCATCGGGGTATATATGTTTGTTTAATGATGTCTCCACGGTCTATAGAATTAATATTTAATAGCACTTGTCAGCAAGATTCTATACAAGGGTTTGTTCTGCCTTTTTTTTAATGCTTGTTAGTGGTTGTGTCTTCCTGGGTTGTTCTTCTTTAATATTAGAATTACTCTTTGCATTTGTGGCAACGTTTGTCTGTCTTTTTATTTGCGACTTCGTGTGATTTGGCAGGGGAGGGGAGATAGGAAGGCTGGCAACCGAATTAAAAAGACTTTCATCCCTGCCTCTTGTCTCCTCGGCCAGAGACCGAGGGAGCAAACAAGGCTTTTTTGTTTGTTCGTTGTTGTTTTTACTGGTGAGTAGCACAGGACCTATCCTCTAATATGCACTCAAAATTGTTGTTTCTTACAACATAAGTCAAAGAATTGGAACTTGACAATCTTACCCAGATGCCCGAGTTACATAGATAACAAAAGTGCAATTTTACTTTGACTTTCAAAATCATTAGACTGGATTTTGAGTGGAATATTATACTGTGATGTTAAAGAGAGCACGATTAGCAAACTACAGCGTGTAGATCCCATGTCGATAACTGGCCATGCTTGCGAGCTTGTCTTTTCTAGAATATCATGAGGCAGAAAGTCAGCAGTTCTGACTCACTTATCGTAAGTGAGTTGGAACATACCATGTAAACTTCATCCTCTTTTACCTTGCTTTGTTTTCATCACAGAATATTTTACTACCAGAAATTATAGTTGTTTGCTTGCCTACTCAGCTGTTTACTATTGGTTGGTTACTCAAATTTTCTTCTTTCCCACTGGAATGTAAGCTCCTGGAGGGTAAGGACCCTTTTTACTCTGTGCAATAGACCTTCCCAGTTTTTCCCTCCTCTTGCTGCTAAGCACACTGTCAGGGGTCCGGAAACCCTCCCAGCTGCTGCAGGGGCAGCCAAGTGGATGCAAGGATGAATGGTTTCATGGGTGCTGACGTCACAGGCACAGCCAGGACTCTCAAATAGGAGAGTTTTGGTCCCAGGCCTACCTGGTATAGAACCGGAGGTACAGAACCTCTCTCCATAGCAAGCCACGTGACCTTGGACAAGGGAACACAGGCTACAACATCCGCTGTGGAAGGCTGTTCTATGGACTGGAGACAGAGGCCAGAAAAGTGTTTATCCCTGTGCCTAGCCTACAGTAGACTATCAATGTAAGTACTGTTTAATTATGGCCTCGGGTAAGTTATGCCCTAAGAGAACCAGCCAGGTCTTATACTTCACCATATCTCTCAGAGTCCCTGGCACACTGAAGGACAAACAGTAGGAGCTTAATAAATATGTACTTGACTGCTGGACTGATAACCTGCATCTCTAGGCACAAAGGGAAAAGTTGTTACATAAACAATCCAATTCCACAGATTGTTATGAAGTAGTGAAAATGATCAAGAATTGTGCTGGTGGCTGTGTTAGCCAGACATCAGTAAAGAATTAGAAACAAAACTCCCCAAAACTCTAAAAAGTGAAAATCCTGCTCATTGAGTCCATCCTCATCCTGAAAGCCTGGCTTTGGGGTACGCGGTTTCTATAATTCAAGTTCAGGCTCATACTCAGGAATTTACCTAACCACTAGTAGTCTTAGCAACTGTCAGAAACAAATATGTCCCCTGCTCTGTTTCCATGTATAATTTGCACTTACTCACCATCTGCCTGCTTAAGGCCGCCCATGTTGTGTGTTCTCATCAGCTGAGCTCCACAGTCCCTTATATCTCATCCTGGACCCTCTTCATCCTTTACAGACTTAACTCAGATCTGTTTTAAGGGAGGAAAAATAAATTGGATTCTTGGAAGACCTACATGAGCATTTTCTCCACTGAGAGCAACTCAGGCCTTGACCCTTGTTTTGTTAAATAGTAATAATACCTGAAAATGTGACGGCACCAGCTGACGCCTAACTGCAGGGTGAAGCCGTCCTATTAGTGTTGCCTGGCAACCTAGGGGTGACACCTTGGAGAATCGGGAGGGACCCAATGAGTCAGGAGAGGTCATGGCACCAGAATGAAGGGAACCTAAGGATCACTGAACATCCACAAACGTCTCCACTGATCTTAATGGTTTCAAAGGATCTGATCTTCATCTGTGAGATAAAGTTGGAGAATCAGTGAATAAAAATGGTATAAACCAGATCAAATCCTTTTAAAGTTTAGGTTCTTACTACCTTTAAAAAAAAGGACAAGAAATGATAGTTGCACATATTTCTAAGTGCTTTTCTGACTTTTTTTAATACTTATGTTTAACTTTACGAGCTTTAAATACTTGGAGGAATACTCAGAATTTCAATGACTAGTCAAGAGGGAATCAAACCCTGAAGTTAGAGACATGACAAAGCAAAGACAAACAGTTCTACAAATAAATGAATCTCCATGAGTACTGAGGCTCAAACTTTCAAATATCAATTTGCTGGTCAAAATTCAAAGTGCTCTAGTCTAGTTAACTTATATACATCCCACATGAATAGGTACTAAGATTTGTTCAGCTTTCTATACATTGAATTAACCAGCTACACTATGCCCCACACTATTGCATGTTGGATATAGAAAAATATAGGGATCCCTGTCTCTACCCTCAAAGAAGAGTTCACAGTTCCTGGGGGAGAGGAGTTAGACATGTGCTCACATGTATTTTCAATTCCTATTCCAAATCAAAGTATATAGTCGACTGAGGTCTCTGGTCATGGCATTTTCAGTGAAGAGCCAGTTCTCTAGACCTGGAATTTGGAAGTTGAACTTGACCTTCCCTCACTTTCACTCCCTATCTAGACAATCAAGGTCGTCATCCAGACCCCTGGATCAGGTCTCAGCCTCTGCCACTTCTGCCCATCTCTTCAGCTAACTCCTTACACTGGCCCACTCATCCCTTGCTTGGACTTGAGGAATAGCTTCCCTCCTGGTTGTCAAACAATCGCCAGCCAGTCTGGGTTCAAGTCTCGCCTCTGACTTTACCAGCTGTGTGACATTAGGTGGTTGACCCTTCTGTACCTTACATTTGTCATCTAAAATGAGGACAATACTAACCCCTATCTTACAGCTGCTGTAAAGACTGTACTGCCCTTAGGATAACACCCAACAATAGTAAGCACTCACTAAAAATTAGCTATTTTCATCACCAATGCCTTTCTTCCTTAAAATAAAGTCCATTGTACGTAGATAAAATTAAACCCATTAGGGCATAAAAGGATCCTCCTGACCCCAACGCTGCCTATGTGTTCCCTCATGATGAGCCAGTAACAAACCTATCCCCTCCTTGAATCTACACTTCACCTACATTGGTTTTCTTAGTGTTTCAAGAAAACCAAACTGCCCACCACAGGGCTTTTATACCTGCTGCTCTCTCCCACCCTGGAAATCCGTATGGTAGCTACCCCCATTCTTTAGACTGTGGGTTAACATCTCTTTGCAGAGGCCTCCCCAGCCTCTGTAAAGATCCCCGTGCCCGTGTGGCTCTCCAAAACTTGTTTGCTTTCTCCCAGGACTAACTACAGTGGGATTTCACTCTTCCCCTAGGACAGGGATCAGCACACGTTTTTTCTGTCGCAGACCAGATAGTAAGTATTTTAGGTCTTGTGGGCCATCCAGTCTTTGTCATCCTTACTCCATTCCACATCTATGGCCTAAAAGCAATGGTTATGAACATGAATAAGTGCATCGATGTTCCAATAAAACTTCATTGTTAAACTTTAAACTTGAATTCTATATAATTTTCACATGTCAGGCAATATGTTCTTCTGATTGTTCCAACCATTAAAAAATATAAAAACTGGGGTGCCTGGGTGGCTCAGCTGGTTAAGCATCTGGCTTTTGATTTTGGCTCAGGTCATGATCTCAAGGTCCTGAGATCGAACAGCCTAGGGGGTTCCAGGCTGAGCTCAGGGCCTGCTTGAGTTTCTCTCTCTCTCCTCTCCCTCTGCCCCTCCACCTGACACACACACACAAAAGAAAATCTTAAAAAAGTATATGTAAAAACCATACTTACCTCACAGGCCATACAAAAACAGGTCGATTTGGCCCTACACAGAGTAGAAGCTTCATGAGGGAAGAGATACACTAGTCATGTCATTGTGTTACCCCAACATTTGGTCTGCGGCCTGATAAATAATGGCCTTTGTTAATTACTTTTTTAATGAATGAATAAATCCGGCTATAAGTTGCCATAACCACAGCTAGATCTCTGAAACACCAAGCAAAATGGCAATTTCAATAGAATTAATTACAAATTCATTTTCATGCACTGCTTTATAGTTTACAAAGTTGTTCCATATACATGATCACCCTTGACTACCCCCCCAAGTCTTTGGAATAATGAGGGCAATAATATAAAATGTGAATTTAAGAGCTATAGGAACTTCTCAAATTACTACAACTAATTAGTGATGGGACCAGAACATGAACTTGGTACCATTTCCTCTAGACAATGGCTCTCCAGGTGGGGTCCCTGGACCAGTAAACAAGCATTCTCTGGGGCCTATTAGAAATAAAAATTTGGGGGCGCCTGAATGGCTCAGTCACTAAGCGTCTGCCTTTGGCTCAGGTCATGATCCCACAGTCCTGGGATCAAGTCCCGCATCAGGCTCCCCGCTCAATGGGAAGCCTGCTTCTCCCTTTCCTACTCTCCCTGCTTGTGTTCCCGCTCTAGTTGTCTCTCTCTCTCTCTCCCTGTGTCAAGTAAACAAATAAAAATCTTAAACACACACACACAGAGACACACACATACACACTTAAATTTTAAAAAAGAGAGAAGAAGAAAAAAAGAAATAAAAATTTGCATGGGCCCCACTCCAGGTACGAGGCCCCACAGTCTCTGTCTTGACAAGCCCTCGGGATGATTCTGATGCATGCTAGTGTTTGAGAAACTCCTGTAGGCCAGCGGCTCTCAGCACTGGCTTCGTCTTTGAATCACCTGAAGAGTTGGTAAAAATCATCAGTGTCTGGGCCCCCCCCCCACAAGAGCCTCTGACTCATTTCTTCTGGGGTTGGGTTTGGACATCAGTATTTTTAAGAGCTCCCTGGGTGATACTGAATTGCATCCAGAGTCAGGAACCCCGGCAGTAAGGGCCCTGCTGCTTCCCCTCATAGGAAAGAAATGTTGCCCAAATTAGTTAGGATCACCTGCCGTAGATCCAAGTCAATATTAGGTCTTGAACTTACTCTCTTCACGGGACATTGAAAGATGAATTTCTTACCACCTCAGATAACGTAATAGAGTCCTACAGACACCACAGGCCTCCGGAATAAGACCTGCCCTGATAATCTCTCAGGTTCCAATTTCTCTTCAGGCCCTTATTCCCGCTGCCACGGCCCCCTCCCCGCCGGCTTTCATCAGCTGATTGCCCAGATTCCATCAGATCGGAGGGCAGGTGCAGCACGGAATGAAGCAAGAACTCATCTGTTCCCTCACGTTCTCACTCCTGATGTTTGCTCGTTTGTATGATTAATTTTATCAATTTTCCTGACCTGCTTTGCCACTGAAATAAATATGACAGCTGCGGTGCTGCTTCCATTCTTCCTCTTGCCAAGTGAGATGCTGAGATGTGTTTTCTTGTTGATTGCAGACTTGGGTAAATATCAAGGAAGCGGACCAAACAGGATTCCTCCTGGTCACACTGACAAAGCAGGTGCAGAACCAAACACGCACGCTTTCATAGGATACGAGAACGAGAAAGCTCATTTCCCACGTTCCAGCTTTCCTAGCGACTCCTTCAAGAAAACAAACACCACGTCCCCACGTTTCCACATCCGTTGTACGCACCAGCTCTTATTTTCCTCCTTTTGGAGGAAACCACTCCATCAAGGACAATATCAAAGTAGTTAGTCTCTGACCGCCTCTTCTACTTCTCTGTCTGGTAGGGGTGAGGTGACAGAGTAAACAAGGTGGGAAAGCATTCTGCGGACTCTAACCTGTCTCAAAAATGCTATTAAAAGCATCCCAAGCTTGCCCTACTGAGCCCCCATATTTGCCAGGCCTTGTACATCACGACTCTTTACCATCCACCTTAAGGGAAGTATATTAATTCCATTTTACGGAGGACACTGAGGCTCAATTGACTGAGGTCCTTGGTGAGTTCGAAGACCAGCCTGTCGCCTCATTCCTCAGGGTCACACCCCCACTGTCACCAGCGACCAACCACATGCAGAACTAACTGCCCTTTAGTGGGAACCCAGCTTCCAGACCAGACTATACGGAGGCAGAGCCTGACTTGGCCCTGTGGGAAAATGAGATAAATCTGGTTTCACCTGGTTTAATTAGAGGAAAACCCAAAAGGTACTTCATTCCAAAATCCATTGCTATCTGTCTTTGAGCAAGTTATACTCTCTTTGTGATTCTGCTTTCTAATGTATAAAATACACAGAATATCAATGACAGATTTTGATTTGAGGGTTACATTAGTTTGAGAAGATAATGCACACAAAATACACCAGAAGCCAAATCTTCATACATATTTGGGGGTCGCGAGCTGCTGTGTATGCGCGTGCGTGTGTGTGTGTTTCGGTGAAGGAATAACAAAATAAACCATCTGGTTATTGGTGAGTAGGACCGCGTCACTTTGCACCCTTGGTAACCTGCTGAGGGCTGCACGGGGACACACAAAAGAATGAGCACCCACCAGCCTGAAGCTTTACTCTCCAAAGGATGGGTAGTGAGCCCCATTTTGTTAGGGAAGAAGCTGGAGAGGTAGTGCCAAAGCCTATTTTCCTGAATCATTCCACTGGAAAGAAACTTCAGAGGCCATTTGCATCCTGCCTTCAGAGAGTCAGAGCTGCTATCTCTTTCGGATGGGAGCACAAGGACCAGAATACAGAAAGCAGTGATACCAAGTGAGCAGCTAAGAGTGGACTGGAAACCAAGTCTTCCACCTCTGTGTTAGGAAGGCCACAACCAGCTCGTCCCAGACTTTCTTCGGGCCACCAAAGGCTCTCCTCCACATGTGGTTCTGGAGGAGCCCAGCCATCACGGTTGCAAGAACTGGAGAGGGAATGGCTACAACCCAACCCTCTCCGAGGGGGACGACGTTTGCCTCATACTCCCTTGGCCTTCCTCATCCCTTATCCCCATTTCTGCCAGCCTCATCATTTGGGCTATCCCTCAGAACAGACAAAGCCATCCTAGGATGCTCCTCTAAAAACTGGAAGGGGGCATGGTAAGGTGCCAGCGGGCTCCAGAGAAGAATGTGTCTACAGAAGAGTTGGGACCCAAGCAGCTGGGTGTCCCGACGCTCTCATGGCTCTGGAGGCTGTGTTCTGATCCACAGGAGGAACCGTGAGTGCAACAATAAATTGTCATCAGCATTAGCTTACATTCGACTGGGTGATAGTTTTTGGAGAATAAACAGCCAGCCTGCTCCCAAGTACATCACAGAACCCTTGGCCAACGGATCAACTCCCTCCCCGCAGAAAACCTCCACTGAGTAGCTATCCTGCTGCTTCTCAGCCCTTGCTCCTTGCTGGGGAAGGGCGAAGCGAGTAGAATGGAGATAGCGTCTTTCTCTGGGGTCCCCTGGGCCTGCTGAGTACAGAGGTACAAGCAGGTGCTCAGCTATTTCCCCCCCATTCCATTTGTAAAAAGAAAATGAGATCGAGGAAGGGAGGAGAGAGGCTCTCGTTACTTTCTCTGGCATTGATCGCTGCACACACCGTCATCAGAGTCATCGTGGGGGAGGGATGGTGGAGAGCACAGGCTCGAATCAGGGCCCTGCCTTCTGACTAGAAAGAATCAGGCATGCGACATGATGTCTAATTTCCAGCCTCCCAATCGCCCAAGCAGACCTCATCCCCTGAATTCCGCTCTTCCTAAATGAGGGGAGCGGGGAAGGGGGGGGGGTCTCCTGCCGGCGGAGTGTTGAAAGCACGATCCATGACATAGGCCTGGGAGGAAGATTTTGCTGGGGAAATGCAAGAGCCTCGGTATTTTGCACACCAAGCTTGTCTTCTAATGACAGCCTTGGGAGCCAGACATTTCTAAGTGCTAATTAGAGGTGTTGATGATCGTGGTAACCCTGTGGGGGCTCAACCCAAGCCCGAGAGCAAAAGCCACAGATAAAATAAAGATTGTTACAATAGCTCACGGTGTCACACGAGCATCGATACCAGAATGTCAATGCTCAGGCGCAATCCGATCGGGGACTCTGGCTACAGCGGTGACGGCGGCCCGGGCTGATACGTGGGCTGTCGCACCATTTACAGTGTGCAGTTCTGATCGACGGGGAGATATTCCATCCTAATCAATCAGGAAAATCTCACCGGGACTCAGTCATAAAGAAATCGGCTTATGACAAGATTTCACGACAACATATGCAAAAGCCACGCAAGCCGGATGCACAGGGAACCTCCGCCTCTCCGGTTCTAAAGTAAAGGAGCTTTGTAAGATCCCGACTGCTTCACTGATATATATGACCTTTAGCAGGCACATATTTTGACATGCGTGCACGTGGTTTTTCATATAGCGAAGGCATTTGGGTCATTGATTGACTCTCACTTTGCACCCCTATCTTTTGACAGCTCATAACTACGGTGGATGGAGAATCAGGATCGGAGATGGAGGTCTTGAAGACGAGCATTAACTGGAGAGGCAGCCCAACATTGAGTTGAGAGCAGAGGCTCTAGAATCTGAAAAGGGTCGGATACCAACTCCAACTGTCCCTACTTAAGCGTCCTGAGCCCCAGTTCTGCCTCCTGCTAAAGGGGGGTAATAGCAGCACCTACACCCTAAGAGGCTTGATGATTAAAACGAAGTAATCCGGACCAGACTGTTAGTATCATGTCCAACATTGATGTTGATCAAGCCACTTAGCCTCTTTTGGCCTCCTAGTTCTCATTTGGAATAAACAGAAAATAATACTATCCACGTTGAGAATTGTTTCAAAAATTAAATGGGACGATGAGACTTATGAGCCAGTACGAATTTACAAAAGACCATAATGATCATTACAAACACGACCTAGGTGGTTTGAGGCAGGATGTCTAGACGAGGCTTGGACCAGCTCCTTTGCCCTTAAGCCTCTGGCTTGCTGGGGACCCGGAGAAGTGGCAGTCCCTTCTATTTTTTAATCCAAAAGCTGATTCAATAAAAGGTCAGAATTTGAATGAGATAATGCATGTGTCACTCTTTGTCACCTGTAAAGCACTTACATATACAACTGTCTTACAGTGTTGTCAGTTTTGAAGTTGGGCAGACCCAGATGCAATTTTATTTCCACAACTGACCAGTTCCATAGCCTTGCATAAGTTACTTAAGTTCCCTTGATTCTAAAATGAGGACAAGAACACCTGCCCTAAAGGTGATATATAGCATCTAACCACATCTGGGTTGCAGAATATAATAGATGTCCATTCTGTCTCACACGTGCTCACTGAGTGATCCCGATTAAGACAGTGGGCACACCTCATCCTTCTGCAAAGGGGAGAAAAAGGTGAGCTCAAACAAGTATTAGATGACCTCCACACCTGGATGTGGAGGTATGCAGTAAGAGGCTTATAAAAGTGCAAAAGAAGGAGAAGAAATCACTCTCAACCCCGCATGCAGGCAGCCAGGCCCTGGGCATAATGCTCTATCCCTGATCTAAACAGACCCAAGAGGGAACATGGCAGGGATGGAGGAGGGCAGAGCCATGTAGTCATTTTTTTCTGCTGAGATATTCCCTGGCTGCTTAAACCCTCCCTTTATCCCCAGAGCTTACATTTTTCAACACCAGCAATCTGTACATTGAAGTCACTTTACTCTGTTGGGAGGCATAAATCTGGCCTCCTCAGAGTCCACTGTAGCAAATTGCTAGCACCTTCTCAGACACAAAGGAGAAAATCAAGGTTGACTGCAAAATTCTTCTAGTTGCTTTGAGAAAGTCATCCTACCTGAATTCAATGGACAAGCATTCTTCAAGGTATGTTCCACTGAATGCTCTTTCCAAGAGATACTTTTATTTTTAAAGTAGAACTCCATGGTCAAAAGTTGGTGAAACACCGTATGTTCTATCTCCCTTTCTGAAACTGGCAATCAGTATTAGCTTATCACTGGAAAGGTGTTCTGGTAAAGCAACTTCTCTATTTCACTTCATGCTTCCTTACCAGATTTGCCAGTGGAGCCCATCTTCCAAAGAACACCTAGCCAAGTCTATGAAACTGGTTTCTAGGAAGGCACTTTTTGGCAACTCTGCAAATAGTCTAAGGCTTTCCCACATATCCAAAATTCTATTTTAGATTTTAATGAGTCTTGGATAGAGGGTATCCCGTAAGTATTTACAAAGTGAATGGATCCCAAAAGCAACTGGCCATTTGGCAAACTATAGGGAATTACTCTATGTTGTATTGTATAATATGCCACCACAGTCAACTAACCTCTCAACCCACAAAAGTTTATGCAATGCCATACTTTTTGGTGTGAAGTGAAAACTTCCATATAAGACAACCTGTTATTATAATGCAAAGAATCCAAAGCAACTGAACCTCAGCCCTGACTTGATTCAACTCTAGAGGAATCTTTCTGTTTGCTTGTCTCTAGGTCACTCTTCCTTCCAGCCACACAGGAGGATAGTAACCATCCTTTAGATTTTTTTTTTAATGTCCCAATTTTCAACAGCCTTTCCCATTTGTCCCATAAACCACTGAAATGCGCACAACACTCTAATACTTCAATGCCCAAACTCCATTTCTTAGATTTCTCCTTTCACCTATTATCAGCACAACCACTCCTTATCAGATTACATGTCCTGATGTGAAATTCATAAAATATGGCCACAGAATTCATAGGTAACACAGTAGGAATCATCCATGCCAGATGAGGTGAGAGAGATCTGATCTCTGTTTCCAAGGGCGATGACAAGGAAAGATATAATTTCATGTCATCTTTTATCATTGTTTTTGTTTTGTAAAATATCATTTTGTGGCTATTATATGTAGGTATCTTGTGCCTGAGTTTATGTATTCCAAAGAAGATGACCTTAGTCCAAAAGGAAATGCACGCCACAGGGTCCTCACATCGATGCAAATATTACCTTCTTTCCAAGGTCTTAAGAGAGCCAGCCACGGTGGTGGCCGTGATGATTTACATTCCGCAGGAAGGGTTAACCTCATCTCACGGCCACTGTTGTCTCAGGACAACTTGTCAGCCCACAAGAACATCCCATAATGGATTTGAAGTGGATTGTGCAGCCCTGTGCAAGGTGGATGCTGTATTTATTGAATAGACATTAAAAAGAACATTTCTCAATTTCTCAGCACTGAACTCAGGGTCAATGGATCTTCTTGGCACTGACATGCTGAGTCAACTCCTAGCTCAAAGCTTTTAAAGGGACTGGGGTTAGATTAAAGGATTAGACTCCGTCTTGAATGTTTCCCTGGCAAAATCGTTGGGTCTTAAATCATTTATGTTGCCTTCAGTGCTTTACGTGGCCTCTCACGGCTAGCTTTGAAAGAAATACACACAAACAAACAAACACGCTCACACAGGCAACACACCAAGACCATAATAACCCTTCTTTTGCAGATTTTACTAGAGATTTTTAGCCTCGGAGAGGAAACTACTCCAGGCTTTTCACAGAGGTAAATTTCTAAGCTTTTAGCAATCATTAGAAGGTAGTAGGCCGTGCCTGTGGACTCTGAATTCTGCACCCTCAAATGGAAAGCAAGCCTACGATAGCTATGCCTTCGTATCCTGCCAAGCAGCCATCCTCAACATAAACCCAACTGCCTAACTGATTTTGCTTGAGACAGCCACAGCCCCTCTCACGCCTTCTGCACGCATCATCCCCACTTCAGTATTCACTGGAATACCTACCCATGCAGTCAATCATTGTCACCTGTCACCCTGCTGGAAGTCTGTATATACACAATGCCATTCATTCATTGATGGCTTCTTACAAAAGAAAACAAGGTTTCAGTTCTTCTACATACTTTGCTCATGTACAATTAAATGCAGGTCAAACAACACACACACGTTCTTTGTGTAGTTTTCTATATTCCAGCGTAAGAAAAATACCTGGCGTGTTACATGGAGCAGCTAAGAGGTCCATGAGTGATGTCTGTACGTAGGAGCCCAGCCAAGAGATGTTGGAGCAGGAGTGGGACTGGATATTTACAGGGTGACTGTGTATAGGGGAGAATGCAGAATTTAGGAAAGACCACCTGGATTTGAATCTTGAATTCCAAACTGAACTCTTACTAGCTCTGCCAACAACAAAAACAAAGCAAACATCCCTTTGTGACAATGCAAGTGAAGAAATCTTTAAAATATCCTCAAGGGTCAATAAGTCAAAATGTCAGTCTATTTATTGCCTAGAACTTCCTTATCTAACCATCTAATTTATACAATAAAAAAGTAGCTGCGATGGGATACACATTGAAGTATGATAGGAGACATCAATGATGATTCCTTACATGCAAAATATGAACTCCATGGCTTCCTTTTAGCTTTAACTACAGAACTTCCCAACAGAAACCTTCCAAGCCAGCCCACAGTGGCTTTCTCACTGACATGCCAAGACACTTTCACCTCCAAACTCTTTTCTGGTCTCTTCCCCCCCACTCAGCGTCCTTTTGCCCTTTCTTTGTCTAGCCCTAATCCTACATTTCCAAACGAGTTCAATTTTAAGTGTGTCTCCCTGGTGAAGGTATCTCTGACCATCACAGTCACACTGGACCTTTCGCTTATTCGATGGCAATATTTATTCTTGTTCCATGAAAATATTTGCTTTGACTTATTTCCTCCACTAGAGAGAGAACTGAACAAAAGCCGCAGCCTAGTTTTCACATGTTTCATTTCCGCATCTCATGACTTCCCTCTCGAGAAAACACCCACACTTTTACGTGCCACATTTCTGGACTGAGCATGCTCCGTTTAGGATAGGGGCTCAACAATTACTGGTTTCCGACCTGACTACATTCTTGTATAACTGTGCCGAGCCATCTAGCCCTCCTCCCCCTTCAGAGTTAGTTTTCTTAACTTCAGCAGCAGTCCATTTCCTCCCCAGACCCAGGAACCCATTCTCTTCTAGAGGAAGATCAGTACAAAAAGTACTAATCTTCTAATCAACTAATCAACTAATTGTTGCCCTACTTCCAGTACCTAAGCTACTGCCTCACTCCTGTGAATAAGTTCCTACCTTGTATCCCACTCTTGCACTTGCTTAACTTCCTCACTTTCTAAGGAAGAAAAAGACCATAGGTAACTCCTGGCAATTCTCTCCAAAAACCAGACCTCTCCCCTAAAGACCTTATCCCAGTGCTGAAATACTGTCTGTCCATCAACTACGCTTTACTCCCTGCTCTCAAACTCCTCGATCTTTAATCCAGTTTCCATTGCACCCATGAATCCTACTCCTGCTGCTCAGCAGGAGTAGGATTCATGCACTCTAAGCTTCTTGCACTCTACTCCATTTTTTCTTAGTCTGCTCCACCTGAAACTTTCCCTGACTCTGAATTCCTACCTCCATACCCCAGCTGGTTTTTCTCTCTGGCCTCCAAGATCTTTCTAACTCCCCTACCACCCATAGAATCATCATCTGGATCTCTCAGACTCAAGCAATAATATTCCGTATCCCAGGAAGACAATACCAGGTTCCCCACTCTCCTATGAGAAGGGGCAGGATTCATAAATCACCCATGACTATACTTTTTGGACATCATCATCCACTTGCCTGGCTCTATTACCTCTACCATCTGCAGTTGAACCCAGCTTCAAATGCCTGTCCCAAGTTTCTAATCTCTGCAACAAGATTCCCTCTACCCCATTCTGATAACATCCTTCAGCCCTAGTGTGTACAGTGTGTACAGTGGGACAAGGTCAGTGGCGGCCATATTGACTTGATGTTGTTTAGTGAGAATAGTTTATGGGTATCAACTGCGGTATCATTTTTGTGGTTTGCTACATCTTCTGGTGGTCTCATAGACAAAAGGTGCCGATGAATTGCTCAGACAAATTTCAGTGAGTTGGTACCACCCAGACAGTGCCTGTAAACTCAACAAACCAGAAAAATGCTCAGAGTTTTGCTGCAAAGTGAGAGGGTCAAGAGTTTATTACAGGGCTCAAGATAGGGAAGAAAAATCACAAGCAAACAGGCAGAATATACACAAAGTTGTTCCATAGCGGGAACAGTTTTTATCCCTCCCCTGGGTTTAGACTAATTCTCATTTATCAAAGGTCCTTTGAGCCAAAGGGTCTTGCTCCAAGCAAAGATGGCAATAATGTTAACTCTGTGTATTCCAAACCACTGTTGTATCCCAGGCCACAGGGAACCCAATAGTTGTTATGAGAACCAAGCCACAGGTGAATCAGTAAAAGAAATTCATTGTTAGGAAAGAGGTGAACCTAGAGAGAGTCTTGTTTGGTTGTTTTGTTACACAGCTCAAGTGATAGCTGGCTACTGATTTATTTTAGTCTTGGCCTTAAAGCATTCAAATTAATGCTTTGGCTTTGATGCCCATTAGACTAAGCTCCTCTACCTTGTCCCTTAAGTTCAAGTGTCTCCCTCTCCCATTCTGGGATCCTGTCATCCCCACTGAATTCATGGGATCCACCTCAGTGATGGCATCTCCCACTGTCAACCCTGGCCTCAGAAAGCAACCACTACAGAGCCTTCAAGGGATGTGGGTGCTTCTCTGACCAATATATTTCTCAGTACCTGATGAAGGAAGGCCCTCTGGTTGCTGCTAGGGGACAGAAATGGTGGACAATTATAGATGATACATAATAAAGCCATCCCAGCATTCCTAATGCCCTAAGATTTTAAATCCCTTCTTCTAGAGTATATCAAGAAAGTTCCAGCTTCTCCTCTTCATTTAAGATTGAGTAAAAGTTTCAATGGGCCAAAAGAATATTGTTAAAGCCCCTTCCAGATGCTTGAGATGCATTTAATCTTGGGTTAATGTTCCTACATTAAAGTCCAGTCCACCATTAGTTATCTCCCCTCATGGTTTAACACACTTAGATCCTTTTCCACACGTGTTTGCCCAATACCTGCTGATTTAAATTGGCAAAATATTACTGAACTTTTGGTACATATGTCTCTCCTTGTGAGCCACACTCCATAGTGCCAAGACATTGAGTCTCGTGATGGGTCTTCAGGAAATGAGAGATGGTAGGATAGGGTCTTGAGGGATCCAGTGTTCCACAAGAAGACTGGTGCCTTTCCCAAGGTCAGTACTGGGTCTTTCCTTGTAAAAGGCCAGAAAGAACTCCTTAGACACTGGAAGTGGGGAAGGAAGGATTGGTGGTATTTGGAGGCTCAATGAACTCAAATTCACAATAATCTATACAAATGCCCCATTCTAATCTCAGGGTTCCATTCTTCCTTTATTAAGGCCTAACATTCTTTTTTTTTTGGGGGGGGGGGGCTTAACTTTAACATAAAAGACAAGACAATTTGCACTAAATTCAGCCATCTCCAGAATCATATTTTGGTCTTGGTCTTCAGAAACCTCAACCCTACAGCTCTAAGAAACACAGATTCCTTTAAGACAGCCATAGACATTTTTTTGGTTCTCTCTTTGTGCCTTGAGCTGGGAATTTAAAGATATCAGCTTTTGATTTTTCTTTCTTTAGAATCTCTGATACAGGAAGAAGCAGCCCTCCCACCTACCCTACCTTTTCTGCCCCAGATTGTGCTATTGGGGATCCCAGACCTTGCCTTCTGTAGACCTAATTCCATGTAACTGAAGGTGATAACTTAAGCAGCTGTTTTATCATTTCAAGCCACAGACTCTTTGTGACCTACTTGTCATTGACAATAAAGTCATTACTTCCTCCAGATGTAACCAGATCAGAGAATGAATTTGAGATGCTCACCTTTAAAATTTTCTATCCCCTGCAAACACTTCTGGTATGCAGAAACTTATTTCAGTCGGACTTCCATCAGAAAACTAGAAAGCATTAAATGCACTGGGATATAGAAAAGCTTAATAGAGGAATGAAGGATTTATATAATCTTTAGAAAAGCTAGAGGAGCAAAGACCAAGGAAACAGATACTGATGATACCACAGCCCCAGAGTGGATGATTCTCAAAGCTTTCCAGGAAATTGCGGATAAGCTGGTGCCAGCTGCCTTAGCCTGCCCCAGAAAGGTTCTTAAGAGCACACTAGAACCCTGCTGTGAATCTATCTCACCTTTGCCCTTGCACCTGGTGCTATTGTATTGAGGGAATACTGGCTTCTCCTTTTCCACCTTCCAAAGCATATGTGAGTTCTTCAGATTGGAAAAGAGTATCTAACCTAGACCTACAAAAGGAAAGGGATCCTGAGAAGCCTAACTTCTGGCTCTGCTTCTATAATGCGAAATAGGATGATGGTGGTGATAGTTGAGAAGAGACAATCCAGGATACTTATCAAAAGAAAATAATCACTAAGGATAGAGTTCCAGGCTTTGGTTTAAACACCACAAGGATCATATTTGAAGATAGAGTTTCTCCAGGAATGTCTAACTCACAACATGTAGACAAATGATTACCTATTTTTGGCTCTTCCGAGGAAAAATGTCTCCATGTAAGTTTATGCAGATTCTGTTTCCAAGATGGCTCTCCAATGAGTCCATACCTTTCCGTCTCCATTGCTATCCTAGACCTGTCAATTCTCAACTAGAAAATCATTTTACCCCCTTCCAATTCTCTACACCCAAGCCACTCTCCTCTCTACAGCCAGAGAGATCTAATAATGATACTTCCCTTCTGAGAAATCATCCCCCTGTACTTATGCCCTACCCTGAGTTTCATCCATACTAAACTCACTTTGATTTTTTTTTTCATTTTTCCCTATTTCCCCTTCTCAAATACCTTTTTCTCCACCTAGCACACCCTCTCCTCTTCCTCCATATCCAACTCTTTCCTGGCCTTCCTTTGCACAACGTTCATCCAAATCTTAACCGGAACATCATTTCCTTGAGTAGACTTCACTGGTCTTACCCGTTATACTTCATTATAGCTTTTGATTCCTTTAGCTTAAGGTTTATTCTAAGCTTCCCTGTAGTCCCAGCCTTTTACCTGGCTCATCCTAGGTCGAACCTAAATCTGTAGGAGCAGAAAACAAGCTAGATCAGAATGAAAGAGAATGTGAGCCCCTCCCTAGGGACCGAGGCCCCCAGGCTACACCTTCACTCCCAGGTGGGATAAGGGGTGCTGCTTTCTGAACATCTCAGTGAGCACCTGCATGGACAGAACACTGAGCTCTGAGGCAGACTGGGAATGACCAAAAACAAGGAGCTTGAGGACACCAAGAGTTTCAAGAATTTCCTTCCGCTTGATAACGTGTCACTATACAGTTCAAAGGGTGGAATCAGCATGGTAACTTGCAATCAACAAGCCATCAAAAATACTTGTTGAGTGAGGAAATACACAAAAAAATGGACAGATAATTGAACAAGGGTAGAATTATTCCTTCTTGAATTACTGTTGAAGTTTAGACTATTGGACTGTCAGTAGCCATCAAGAGTGCACAGTGTCTGCTCATATGGCAGGTGATTAATACCATAGGTATCGTGTGTGTGTGTGTGTGTGTGTGTGTACACGTGTGTGATATGGCAGGTATACCTTCGTGTACCACCCATCCATATCTCCTTTCATGAGACCTTCTCTGCATCCATGTGGACACGCCTGTTACCTTAAGCTTTTTGAGGTCAGTGCTTTGTCTTTAGTGTTCTGCAAAAAATATGGTCATGCAGTAAGTACTCAAAGAATCCAAGATTGTTGCTAGAAAAAAAATACAATTTTTTTTACATATTCTCTTCTAAATATGTAATTTTGTGGACAAGAGTATAACCCTTAGGCAGCTTTACCATGTTCCAAAGAATAGAATTACTGGCAAAATACTTTTGGGCTTATGTATTTATAAAGTGGGTTGATTTTTATGGATGTTCTTCACTATTCCGATGCAATTGGAAAGTCTGTATCACATCACAGTTTGTTTTTAAAAAATTAAAACCTAAACTGCTTTCCATGTGTAGATATTGTATTTCCATAGTTCCCTTGGTTTCAGACAACAGCCAAATGCAAGGTGGACAGCCATCCCCAGGGCTAATGCAAGGTGGACAGCCAGCCCCAGGGCTAATGAATCCTTTCCTCTGCTATGACAGAGAACACCTCCCCAGTGATGAGAAAGTTGGCCTCCACCATGGTCTGTGTTTTGCCCCTTTGGACCATCCTAGGTAAATGCTAATGGATTCTGGTTCTTTGGGATTCTGTGTCTTCTGCCTGAAGTATTCTTGCTCTCTTTTAGCTTTTGCAGATTGGGTACAGTAAAATGGATCAAGCATTCCCTTACGAAATTACAATTCCATTCAGTCCCGCCTCCCTCAGATAGAAACCCAGTACACTCGAAGGGAGTTTTGGGTGCCCTACAAGTTACTGTCACATTTCTTTTCTCACAGTCTTTAAGTGTATTGCCACAGATGGCTAATTTCATCCATGATGTGTGTCCTGGATGTTAAAGGGCCGACCCATGAGCCTCATCCATGGATTCTTGGTTGGGGGGGGCACTGCCAACAACCCTGCAAGGAAAGCATGGGGAGTGCCCTCACATAGTGTCCCTGACTGCACTTAGAGGCTGGTAAAAGGAGAATTCCCTCTTGACTGTAGAACAGCAAAATGAAGCCTGCTTAGGAAATCTAGATCTATAGCAGCAAAACAAACACAAAGGTATTTTGATCTCGACACTTTTTCAAATCAGCAGTACAGCTCGGGGCAGCCAAATGGACTCTTCGGGGCATTCGGCATTGACGTCTCCCAGGAATAAAGAACCACAACAGATGCAGGTTATCCGGCCTCTTAGTGGAAATGGACTCTAAGCAAATTGTTTATTAGGGCTATCTATTTGTCTCCATTGATATGCCTTTTCTGAAACTCTTGGTGTCTGTGAACGAATCAGTCAGGCCTGGTCAATGATCCCCCCAAAATACAATTGTAGATGCTGTCAGAACAGACCACATTTGGGCAGAGCTAAGCACAATTCTTTTCAAAGCTAATCCCAGTTTAAGAAGCGAGGGTTCACAATTGCGGGACCTGGTCACAAGACCAGGACCACGCTTTCCAGTCATGCCTTCAAGGTCTTACAGGACTCAACACGGATTTGGCGTGTGAACAACCCACACATTTCTGCAAGGTGAGGGGGGGAGTGGCGGCCTCCTCAGGAGGGGTCTGAAGAAGGACATAGCTGAAAGTGAGGAAACAACAGCGTTGTGTTTTGCGACAATACTGTCTCTTTTACAGTAAATGTAGAAATAAACTTCGTAATCGGGAAATTGAACTCTGAAATGATTCTTCTATTAATTATTCTTACAGCTTAAATGAGTGTGAGTTTTTAAGTAATCAATGGGCACTTAACAAGCACAAAGTCATTATTTTTAATAGGACCATTAGTGTATTTTTTTTTTTTTCGCAAAATGCTGGTTATTGAACCTATACTGCCTAAGAATAAAAATGCCAGATTTCATTATGACTATTCTCCAGTTCAGTTTAATGGGTACATTGTATTCCATGGGGCATGCAACAATGCTATTTTATAAACCAGGCCATATACCCTTACCCATGCTCTCCCCATATATATACATATATATATATATATATGTATATATATATATATATATGGCTAACACATGCTTCAAAGATTTCTGATTCAATAATCATTAAACTTACCTCAATTTATTCATACTATTTGGGCTGACAAACCATCTGTTACTTTTTTACATTTAATGTTGAAAATATCAGCCTTATAATATATTAACTCTGATTTTATCCTTTTAATCTATATCCCAGTCATCTCAATTGATTTTTTTAAAGATGTATCACAAAAAAGTCACTTCTTTTTGCAAGCAACTCATTACTAGATGCTGGAGGTAGGGAGATGGTTTACTTCTGAAAACAGCACAAATAAAGACAAACTACAGACACGGCAAATATGATACTAACCAATTCTCAATATGTAAAGCTCACTACATGTGAAAACTGATCGTCCGATACAAAGCCAAAGTTACAAGAGCCTCATGAAGCATCTGAGTGACAGAAAGAAGCAGCCAGAGCTAAGAATCCCTGGGTCTATTTCACAAAATTTCACGTTCGTTCATGAAGAGGTAATACGTATCTTTATCCCCTCCAATAAAAGGAAAAAACTGATGACAAAAGGATTAATTAACTTGCAACCACTTTACAGGGTCATGAAGATGCAGTGAGGAAGGTAGAGAAGCGTCTACTCTGGAATCTGGTCATATTGAGGTATGTCTGTAGGACTGGATGTCTATAAGAACATAAACATTGTGTGCATTAACCCCCCACCTCTCACCAAAACACCAAATGGGAAAGACCTTCCCTAAAGGAGACAGTAAGGCACACAAGCTTGAGCCAATCATGATGCCCGTCTATCCCTGGGGGGGCATGATTTGGGACTCAACAATGCCTGTCACCTAATTTGTCCTTTGGCCTGGGGCCTTCTGAAATGACATCCGCGTTCCACGGAAAGAGGGCCAAAAGTCAACTTCTTCCATCAAATCCTCACCGCGTTATGCAGCACCATAAGACAGGACCATTTTGTCAACCTGTCGGGTAATTTGTTTTAAATCACAAAGACAGGAAGAATTTTCTCCTACTTGAATGGACACCTATCAAGGGTACCAGCCCCTCATTAATGTCAGAAGTATGACCGGGCTTCCCGGCGGTGCTTTGGGCATTCCGGAATTCAACGTGTCACGGCTATGGTACATCTTTGATGGGGGTCGGCTGACCGCACCACAGCTGAGAAGTGCCCTCATCAGATATCATGGTGATAATGGAAGCAGAACACAGCAAAGAGTCAAAGCAGCTGGGACTACTGGTGTCATCTCCACGGGACCCAGGAGTCTCCACGAGGCATTTACATCTCTCTTCCCCCTGAGCTAACGCTGGGATGATATTTAGCAACAGTCTTCTGGTGGGAAAGAGCTTCTACCACATTACACGTTTGGATCTATTGTGAAATACGTCACAATTTCAGAAATATTTAGATGAAAATACCCCAGTAGGGGTGGCTGGGTGGCTCAGTGGGTTAAAGTCTCTGCCTTCGGCTCAGGTTATGATCTCAGGGTCATGGGATCGAGCCCCACATCGGGCTCTCTCCTCAGCAGGGAGCCTGCTTCCTCCTCTCTCTCTCTGTCTACTTCTCTGCCTACTTGTGATCCCGCTCTCTGTCAAATAAACAAATAAAATCTTTAAAAAAAAGAAGAAGAAGAAAGAAAGAAAGAAAGAAAGAAAGAAAGAAAGAAAGAAAGAAAGAAAAGAAAATATCCCAGTAAACGCTCAAAATTACTTTTTGAACACTGAATGAACTCAGCCTTCCTGAGTCTTACTTCCTTTCTCGGCACCGTGGCTCTAAGAATCCTGCTGTTACAACGATAAAACACGATACTCATATGTAGAGTGCTCAGCACAGGGCCCAGGACATTAACAATCATTTTCTTGCACTCTCGAACATAGAGAAAACATTTCAAAAACCCTTATTTCCTGTCGAATTCAAGGCCTCAGCTAGGTCAGCCAGGAGAGCAGGAAGGCATGGAAAGCCTCCTGGAATCTGAGAGCAGAACAATCTTCTGGAAACGCTAAGCTGTATATCGAATATGAGGGAGATGTTGCCACTGATTGGAAAAGAGACCAGAGCTCTGGCAGACATTCCTGTACCTGCACTCAGAGGCACAAGTGTGCTGAGGGCGGCAGGAGAACCCAGGCAAACTCCTTGATTAACTCAGATCCCTGCAAAATGAAAGACTCTTCCCAGCTTCAAATCATTTGCTGCCTGTGGTAAGAAAAATCGAACCAACGCAACCACAAAGCAGAGTCAAGTCAACCACAGACTGGACGGACTTTACTCGCACCCGACCAGCCCATGGTCTGACAAAGGGGCATGGCCTTTTCTACAGTTAAACATTATTTACTCTAGTTTCAGTCTTTCTTTTACATGTAATTTCTGGCATTTAATCACACATCAGCAGACATGTGAAGAAGCAAGAGGACGTGGCTGGTTGCCAAGAAAAGAAATGGTCAATAGGACCAGACCCAGAAATCGCCCAGATGTTGGAATTATCAACACAGACTTTACTAGATCTGTGCTAAATAGGTTCAAGGATCTGGTGGGAAAAGTTAGATGAACAGAGGAGGAATTTCAGCAGAGGGATGGAAATTTTTTGAAAATAATCCAATGAAATCCTAGAAGTAAACAAAATCTTAGGGGAGGATAAAGAATTCTTTCAATGTGCTCATCCTCAGGATGGACTGAGCAGAGGAGAACCACATAGGTCTGAGCAATAACTAAAAGAAGGCAAGCGTAGAAGAGAACACCTGTTTCTGCCATGTACTGTTCCCTTGTCCCTGTGTCCCCACTCATAATCCCTGAAATGGTGGCCGGAGTAATGTGACATAAGGTTCCTTTACCATAACTCCCAAGCCATAAGAGTAAAATGTTGGGACAAGAGCAAGGAAGTAAGGGATCCATAAAGCTTCAAGGAGAAAATAGGATTTGGGTTGGGTGCTTGAAATAGTGAGAAGACAGTAGGCTTTTCAAGTAATTAGCATAGGACGGGCAAATAAAGTCAAGACAGGTAAGTATAGGGTAAATTCACAAAATGACAGGAAGGATTTTGAAAGTCATGTTGGGGAAAACAGTGAGTCTGCCTTTGTACAGAAAGGGATGGGATTGTACCATAAATTCTTGACCTTTTTTTCTCCTAATCTATGCACAATAGTTAATACTGCCCTATGTGGAAAATAGGCACTAAATGAATATTTATTACAGAAGAAATATGTGAGTGGGTGAATGAAGAAAAGGAAGAATGAAAATCGTTGCCAGCACATTTTGAGAAGCTGCCAACAGTGGCATCCCACCTGTACACTATCATCGAAAACTTGGGGGTACCTTCAATCACAAGTCCTGGCTGCAGGAAGAGAAGTATGCAGGGAGACATGAGAAATGAGACTGTGAATGTTGAAGCCAGAGCCCTTGTACAACACAAAGAGAGAGTGCACCAGGAGGAAAATGGTGTCCCCCTCCCTTTCTGAAACTGTCCCCTGTCTCTTGTTAAACACGGGTGACCCTGTCCAGGCATTTCTTCCAACAAGCATTGCTCCAGATTCCTGAGTCCCTATGTGTACCAGGCATGGATCAAGACACCACAAGATACACTTGAGAATGAAGGAGGCTCTGATTCTGCCCTCAGAACGCTCACAGGCTTGGGAGGTCTTAAAAGCTGTGCAATGCACACTGGAGTCTGCACGGGTTCTGGCATCCAGTGATTCAGCTTCCCGGACTCAAGCGCTCCACTAACTGGCCTTTGTCTTTGCAACCTTAACCTGTGTCTCCTCTCTCTTCATTAACAAGCTGCTGAGCAATGCCACCAAATACAATCTGAGTCACAAATATGAGTCATATGTAATTTAAAATTTTCTTGTGGTCGTATTTTTTTAAAATTTTATTTATTTATTTATTTGAGAAAGAGAGCATGCAAATGAGCATGAGCAGAAGGGAGGGGCAGAGGGAGAGGAAGAAGCAGATTCCCCATTGAGCATGGGTCCCCTGCACCTGACATGGGGCTCCATCCCAAAACCCTGAGATCATGATCTGAGCCAAAGGTAAATGCCTCACCAACTGAGCCGCACAGGTGCCCCATATTTTAAAGAGTAATTAAATTTAACCCAACATCCAAAATTCTGTCATTTCTACATGAAATCAATATAAAATGTATTCAGGAGGTATTCTACAGTGTTTGTGTTTGTGTTTGTGTTAGCCTTTGAAATGCAGCGTATAGCTTCCACTCATCTCAATCCTTAGCAGCAACATGTTTCAACGTGTTCAGTCTCTCTAGGACTGAGGCCCTAGAGCCTGCCCTGTCTCGTGAGTGGAGACGTGTGCTTGAGGAAAGAGGGGGCACAAAGCGGGGAGCTTTGAAAAGTAGGTACAAGAAGAGAGAAAAAACAAGCCCTAAAAATATGAAAAACAATACCAACAAAGGCAAATCAAAACTATGCAAAATCAATAGGAAAGAGAAGATATTGGGAAGTTCGTACTCTCCGGAGCCTGCTCAGGACCAGATAGCAGGGAGGCGCACAGGAGCTCCAGCTGGAGGAGCTTGGCCATACTCCATCTTCCCACCTGCCCCCTGAATGGGCAGAGCAAGTAATTTCCACCAGCCTGCCTCAGTGTTCTCACTTGGACCTGAGACTAGTAATGTGCCCTGGGCTCACGTTCTCAGCCTAATACTGGGAGGGAAAAATTCACAGGAGCCAGGGACAGTACAAATGTTTCTAGTGCTTCACTCCCCCTCAAACATGGGACCTATATCCTTTCCCACCTGGTTTCTTCCATCTCCCCCTGGCTAGTTATTAAGAGTCCCTAAGGGATGTCCTTATAGAAAGACCCTGACCCACCATGCTGGGACTTCCCTGTCCGGTGACTCCTGTGTCCTTCAGGACATCAACCTGCTCTGGCTGAATTTCATGGCGTATTAAAATAGGTGCACTTCTCCCTAATGACAGATAGAAGTAAGTCAGGTAAAGTGTAGTCAATTAGCTCGCAAAGCAGTATGAACCAAACTAATGGAGTGTTTTAAGTTCGGTATGAAACAAACACAAGACTAACAATACAGCAGGAGCCACCCCAGGAACAAGTTTGGCTTTTTCCCATGAAGGTCTAAAATGACTGAAAGTAGGTGAAATCTTGTTGGGTGAAGTCAGAGGTCAGAGAGCCAAAGTAAGTATGTATTCTGAAACCCGCCTAGAAAGGCAATCGAGCATTTGAACGATATGCTTTTGGCATTTTTACTTTGAGCTGTGGCCTCCTCAAGAAGTTACTGGGATTCATTATTACCTGAATGCTAAAAAGCCTAAGAATAAATGGTTAAGAATGCATAATAAACTCAGTAAGTCAAGTCAGGATCCAGCCTTGATTAAAAAGTGTCAGGGAGATCCCTCAATGCCGAAGAACTTAATCAAGGGGCCACACATGTCTGAAAATGCATACAAGGAGTCAGCCCTTTGAACACAGATGTTTCACTCCGCTAAACTATAAATATTCTGAGCAATGCAACATCAAAAGGTTGTCAGATACTTATGCCTCCAGCAGAATAAATATTCAGTCTTTTTTTACATAGTTTGTATTTCCTCAAATGCAGAGGCTGAGAAAAAGGCAACATACAGGTAACTGATTTGGGAAGCAATGCTCTAGAGAGGAAGTCAGTTAAGGGAGAGTGAAACAGAAGGAGGAAAAGTGAACACAGCACCTTAATTTGACCATAGGGAGGGACCTCTGATAATAATTCCCTGGGAGTTTCTGAAAGGTATTATCAAATACAGCCTCAAAGCTGTACACTATAGATTTGGAATGATGGCAATATTATCCATTCGCTCTTTCTCCTTGCCAAGAGTAGCTCCATGGACATAAATGTCAAATACATTTCAACAACTGTTCCAGATTGCAGCATCAGCACAAGCTGGAGAAAGGAAGCAAGAGGTCTGTAGAGTTGGTCCAAGTAGAAGTGTTGTCAGGTGTCACCCTTGCAAAGTGAACCAAAGCCTCCATTGAATATGCTCTATGTCACTGGCTGGAATAAGAAATGAGGTTGAGTGAGACACAAAAGATGTTCAATACAGTCCACCCCTTCTATCACTTAGATCTCCATCAGGTCTGACCTTTTAGTCCTATTTAAGGTAGTGAAGAGCCTATACTAAATACAAGAGAGTTAGTGGAACAAATAGTAGGTCTTAAAGTACTAACTGGTATTCATCTTCTCCCTCCTGCACAACCAATCCTAGATTTTCTTCACCACTGGCCAACACTTCAGTTGATCCAGACTGCTTTCTTAATAGGTTAACCCAGAACTTCATCCTTAAAGGATTTCTATTACTTAGCTGCCTTGCCCCTTGCCAGACAATGACTGTGATTGCTCCTTGTTCACCATGATTACAGGGCATGAAAGCACCAGGAGTTGCCACAGTGCTTTCTTCAGATTCTGGATATGCTCCCCTCAGACCTCAATGCCTCCTGATCACTGGGATTCACAATCCCGTCAGTATCATTGGGCTTTTCTTTCCCTATTGCTACTCTGGCATGAGTTGTCCAAAATGAGCAGGTTGTGATCATAGTTTTCCATTTAATAGAACTACTATGTCTCCTGGTGGGACCTCCACCCAACTATCATCATTCCAAACTCAGAAACCAAGACTTCTAATCTGACACTACCAAAACTATTGGGACAGGAGGCATAACAGGGAGTCACAGGGGGTGACAGTGAGAGAACCAATCCTACTTTCAGTTTGTGGTTCACAGACTCAGCTACTGAATCTACTGGGAGACTATATTAGTTTCCTAAGGGTATAAAAAAATCACCCTAAGGCAGATGACCTAAAGAAACAGAAATTTATTCTCTAATAGTTCTGGAGGTTAGAAGTCTGGATTCTCTGAAGACTCTGGGAAAGATTCAGTCCTTGTCTTTTCCTAGATTCTGGGGTCAGCAGCCTTCTTAATGCTCCTTGACTTACAGCTGTGTCACTCCAATTTTCACCACCTCTATCATTTGGTCTTTTTTCACATGTTTCTCTGTGAGTCTATGTTCAAATTTCCTTCTTATAAACACACCAGTCACTGGATCAAGGGGTCACCTTAATCCACTATGCTCCTCTTAAGCTGACTACATCTGCAAAGACCCTATTTCCAAATGAGGCCACACTCAGAGGTTCCAGGTATATAGGAATTGGGGGTGGGGGGGGGCTGTACTATTCCACACATCACAGGGGCACATATATCAGCACAATACAGCATGCTAGAGGATAGTACCCTTACCCCTCATGGCTGTTGACAAGCTGGTGCTTTATCTGAGCCTTCAGCAAGCCTTTCCAATATCCCAATATCCATTATCTCTTCTATGCATACATAAGAAAAACGTTAAGTCACTTTCTCCAGCATGCACAGCTAGCATGGATCTCAGAGTCAGGAGTCATGCCCAGTCTTCCACCCCTAAGTTAAGTACCCTTTCATTTTCAAAGTATTCCCTCTAATTATGGCTTTCCCAAATGTTTTGCAAGCTTAAAAGCATATGTGCCATTCTTCTTCACCACCTCACCTTTCCCGACCTAGTTTGGAAAAGCTACTGAGTACTCTGTCTCACCATCTTTGGAGTCAGGGAAACCCAGAGCTGAGTCCTAATTCTGCCAGCTCTTGGTGATGGAGTTTGTAGCTCTTCCAGCTCCAAATAACTAATGTGTGAGATTAGTCTCTCTCCCGTGGTACGTGAGTGAAAGATTCAAGGCAACTTGTAAAGTGTTGAGCACAGTCCTTAGCACACAGGGAGTTCTTCTCCCTATAGTAGTACACTTGTTACTGTGCCAAGTGTCGTGGGAAAAACCACACGGTCACTGTGGGGGACTTCTAGAGCAGCCATTTTGTCCATTCCTCTTTTTCCTTCCTTCTGCTGGGAAGGTCGGCCCAATGGCTGGAATTGCAGCAGCTGTCTTGGTCAATAAAGTAACAGGGAAGTCAAGTATTAAGGGTGGCAGAGCAAAGGGAATTGAGATGTCTGGGTCTGTGATGACAGTGGCACTGCCACACCCTCCCAAAACTACCAGCTCCAGATTTCTTTTACATCAGCAAATAATCCATCTCTATTCTGTTTAAGCGACTTATTTGGCTTTAACATTTTATGAAGCAAGACCTAACTGTAACTAGAATAGCATGCAAAACTTGTATCGCATTCTCTAAAACGTGTAACCTCACTGAAGGGCCAGGAAATATGCACACTTTCAAAGAGGGGAGAGGGAATGGTTACGTTCTAAACTCTGTGGGTCCAATTATATAAACAAGAGGATGTCAGTGGAGGCGAAAGTCTATTCAGGCTGCAACAGTGAAAGATTTCCAGCAGATTACATCTGAACTAGGCCTAAAAGATGCAGAGGATTTGGATGAGGGTACAAGGAAATGTGGAACTCACGGAGCATCAGTTACTTAAAGAGTAAAGAAAAGCCTCCGAGGAAAGAAAGATACAATTAACAAAACCAATTCAGGAGTATAGACAGACACTATTCCTATAGGGAGAGAAAGACTATGGGTTTTCACATGTCACCAAAGAACCAAATCTCCCATTAATGTGATGCAAAGAATAACAAAGAATGAGAGTAAATTTATGGTTCTTTTAAGAAATGTTTAGTCTGGTCTCAGCAGTAGAAATGGTTAATCTTTCATGTTCTTAAATCCCTGATAATTATTAATAACTTGTCATGATGGGAGAGAAATGCTATGGGAAAAAAATGTGATGAAATCGCAAAAATATGGGCAAAATAAGCAGAAGAGAATAGAATGTAAACAGACGAGCTTTTATGGACATATGAAAAACATATTTATACGAAGGGAATTAGCTGCAGTCATAAGGGGTTTTCCTTCCCTTTCTTGTTCTTTTTTTTTTTTTTTTAACCCTTCCAGTATTTTAGCTTCTCCTTCAGAAAAAAACCAAAGAGCACAAATCTGGAAAAATGATTCTTAGCCAGGACTGACTCATATAGATGACTTGATTTTAGTTAACTTGCTTCATAGAATGTCAAACTCACAGAAATTATACGTGCATCGATTAACAGCTTTTTCGTTGTAAGTAATAAAAACCAATTCAAGTTAGCTTAAGCAAGAAAGGCGAATTGACTAAATGAATCCGGCTCATTCATGCAATTTAAAGGAAGGATTAGAGCAGGGACTCCTGGAAGGTACCGGAACAATGAAGCTAAAAGCAATCAGGGTTTTCTCTCTTTGTCTGCCTTGTCTTGGCTTCTTTCTGCACGTCTGCTTCTTCTCCTCCTCTTCCTGGACGGACTTTCTCTGCCTCTCATTCCTAGGCCAGGAAGGTTCCCCGCCTGCTCCTCCTCCATCCTCACAGTTAATATCCCTCCCTTGCCGGAGATGCTTCCAAACTGAAAAAGATTCTGTCATTCCCAGTTCCAAATTCCCAGAAGAGAAAAGTGGGAGTGGTCAAGCCGGCCCCAGGTCAGAGCAGGCTACAGGGCCCTGGAAGAATGCAGCCCCTCCTTTTCCCCCAGCTTTGTCCTGTGTCCCCCTCACCTTCAGTCACTAAACTCCTGACACACTGGTCTGTTGAGGTTCTTTTCCTCCTCGTGGACTTTGCTCTCTCGCCCTCTCGCCTGGGACAAAAGCCTTCCTCCTCCAGATGGGAGGCCGGGTCTCATTTCCCTCAGGCGCAGCTCCCATAAGCCTGCCTCACACTGTCGGCCTCCAGTGGGAATCCCTTGGGTGAGCCCAGTGAGCCAAAAGTAAGGAGGGCACGGACTGCCTGGAGCATTGGGTGTTCTACACAAACAATGAATCATGGAACACTACAACAAAAACTAATGATGTACTGTATGGTGACTAGCGTAATAAAAAAATTATAAAAATAAATAAATGGGAATTCCTGGCCCACCCACCCCTTTTAGTCTCTAACACAGGACCTTGTTTCATTTCCATTTTATTTGTTTGTTTGTTTGTTTGTTTTAAAGATTTTATTTATTTATTTGACACAGAGAGATCACAAGTAGGCAGAGAGGCAGGCAGAGAGAGAGAGGGAAGCAGGCTCCCTGCTGAGCAGAGAGCCTGATGCAGGACTCGATCCCAGGACCCTGAGATCATGACCTGAGCCAAAGGCAGAGGCTTAACCCACTGAGCCACCCAGGCACCCCTCATTTCCATTTTAATACTCATCTCAATCGAACTTGAGAGGCAATGTGGGGCGTTTGGGGGGTAGGGAGGGAAAAAAATGAAACAAGATGAGATCAGGAGGGAGACAAACTATAAGAGACTCTTAATCTCACAAAACCAACTGAGGGTTGCCAGGGGGAGAGGGGGTCAGGAGAAGGTGGTGGGGTTATGGACATTGGGGAACGTATGTGCTATGGTGAGTGCTGTGAAGTATGTAAGCCTGGCAATTCACAGACCTGTACCCCTGGGGCTAATAATACATTATATGTTAATAAAAAATAAAATATATATAGGAAAATAAAAATAGTAGAAAAATATATACATTGTATATTATAATTTAAAACATTAGAAAATTGAGAAGTAAATTTGTTTTGTTTTGTTTTGTTGCAAAACAGTCTATTAAGAGAAAAAAAAAAAAATCAGAGGTCTCCAGAGTAAGGAACTATAAAAAGAGCATAAGGTGACCTATTATGTCAAAGGAATATAATATAAATTTAATTTACATTAAAAAAAACTCATCTCAATCTAATTATTTTCTTTCCTCTTTGTTGGTTTATATATTTGTGTAATGTCTGTCTGCCCAAATTCTGCATTAAGAACATACCATGAATCCAAAAAGAGTGCCAAAAAGAGCGCTATGTTCTACTCTGGGTATAATTCTGTCCCACTGTCATGCCTGGAACTTCAGCAACCACCTTCCTTCCAGCCAAGAATGCAGCCAACCTGAGTGAGGATAGCAGGACAGAGAGATGAAAGATATCTGAGACTCTGTGGCATCCCTGGGCCACAAAATGAAATCAGCTCCAGAATTAGCCTGACCACAGATGTCCGGTTATGTGAAATTACAGATATTCTTAGGTCCGAGCTACTTTGGGGCAAGATTTCAGGTACCGGCTAACCCATCCGCTCTGGGGGTAGAGACCAAGACTCTGCTGTTGTCCACGTGTTTCCAGGGACTAGTGCAGTGCCTGGTTCAGAATTGAGGCTTAGGAATTACAGCCAACATGAATGAATTTGTTCTATTGTCTGAAGCCAGAGAGATAAAAATCGCATATTACAATGCGGAAGTACCAAATAAATCAATAGAGAAAAGAAATCTTTTTAATGAATGGTACTGAAAAAATAAATCTCGCCAGGGAAAAAAATAAATCTCAACTCCTACCTCACAGCATAAACAAGCATGGGTTGGAAATGGAACACAAATATAAGTGTAAAAGCTAGAATGATGAAGTTCTAGGGGAAAAAAAGCTAAGAATATGTTCAGAACCATAGGTGAGCAAAAGTTTCTCAGACAGGACCTAAGAACCATACCATAAGAGGAAACATTGATAAATCAGATTTCATTGAAATTAAAATTTCCGTTCATCAAAATACACCATAAAGAAAATGAATAAGCAAGCCACAGCCTGGGAGGAAATATTTGTCATACATACACCTGACAAAGAATTTGTTTTTTCAAAAAAAAATTATGTTCATTTTCTTTCATAAAATGGGTTGCCACTGATGAAATACAGAACAATTAATACACAGAAACGACATGGATGGGTCTGGTCTCTAAAACAAGCTATATAACGGACAAAAACCTGGAAATAAAAGCATGCCTTCTAAATCATTCCATTTGTAGGAAGGACAAGAACAGATAAAAACAAACCCATTTTGACAGAAATCGAGAAGTAGTTGCCCCACTGGGGGTATGAGGGAGATGGACTGGGAACAGACAGGAAGGAACTTTCTTGGGTGATGGCAATATTTTATCTTTATTTTGGATATATGCAATTCTCAAATCTCATTGATTGGAGCACTTAGTATCTGGGCATTTATTATATGCATATTATTGCAAAGGAAAGTGTGTGTGTGTGTGTGTGTGTGTGTAGAATATGACTGCCACCAAAGGGGGCCATATAAAATACATTCCTTGCAGAAAGTTACATCAAAGAGAATTTATGATAAGAGTGCATGTTTGCATTGCTTTATCTAAAGACTATCGTGACTAGTAAGGAGACTATCTTATACCTCAGATGAGAATGTACTTCCTCATGATGCTGAATGACATAGGATGACATCTGAAGGGAAACACGGGCCCCCGTGTTAAAGAACAAGAACAGCATCCTTGTGGGATTACGAATAGATGTTTAGAAAGTTGTTAATTACAACTTTCCAGATTGTTTTTCGAAAAAAAAAAAAAACTAATGTGCCTAAGGAAATAATCTATGTTTGGGGCACCTGGGCGGCTCAGTTGGTTAAGTGTCTGACTCTTGGTTTCAGCTCAGGTCATGGTCTCAGGGCCACGGGGTCCAGGCCCGGGTCAGACTTCATGGTCAGCAGGCAGTCTGAGACTCTCTCCTTCTCCCTCTGCCCTTCCCATACTCATGCGCAAAATCGCACACACACACTCTCTCTCCCAAATAAATAAATAAATCTTAAAAAAAAGAAGAAGAAGAAGAAGAAATTTATCTGTCTCATATGAAAACTACCTGATTCCAATGAATACGGGAAATGCTGCATTTTATATCTCTTTCTTTGCCATTCACAGTGTACATGACTACATTAGAGACTCTGAAAAACACTAACGTAGAAACTGTTACATTTATACAACCAAGACGTCCCCAAAAGTATCCCAATACAATTTTCAACACACAATAGATTTAACTGTTATTTAAACTTATTCATTTTAGTCTTTTTTTCCTTCCTCTGATTCTTTTTGGGGGGAAGGAGAAAGTGGCAAGGAATTTTCAATAGACTTTATTTTACAGATGAAGAAACTAAAACCCGAAAAACTCGAGCAACTTTCTAAGCTTATACATTTTAATTCTCAAATCTTTACTTTTATAGATAAAGAAATGGAAATCCAGAGAGGTAAGATAGCTAAGGTACTGTATCAAAGTGAAAAATAACTTTGGAACAGACAATGAAATCAAGGAATAAAATCTGTTGCCTGAAATATTATCTGTACATTGTGTTTCCCTGTTACTTCATCATAATAGAGAAGGAATGTGAGCAAGATGTCACTGCTTAGAAAGACCATTAGAACACATGCATCTAACTGGCTATGAGATCTCAGAGATAAAATATAATTCTCTTTGCAGATATCTGCTTTGTAGATATCTGCATATATCCTATATATACCCTACATATCTACGCTATAAGTGAAAATTTCTTATATTTCTTATAGTTTTCCTAGATTGTTAAAACTACACCATAACTGGTCTACTTACTTCCACTCTTGTCTTTTATAACTAAGTGACTCATTACCATACTTAACGTAAGTTATTTTACTGTTCAATGTTTCGTTTTTCCCTGGCTCAAAGACGGGCATAGTTGTATATTTCCCTAAATCGGCTGGGTTTTATTATCTTAGCATAGTTGTGAAACAGTTGAGCCATTTGGGGGGAAATTATATTAGATGGCCTACTTACTTTGGGGCTTGATAATAATTTTTTCTGACATTAATGAATATTAGTTGGGCACCTACTACATACAGAAGAACCTACTGAATTAATATGGCTATTTCAGCAAATGGGCCCTCTATTTTATATTCTAAAGGGTTCCTTTACAACAATTTCCAGAAGAATAGAAAGAGATGAAAAATTAAGCCTGTATTCATCCATCAGTCCATTCGTCTTTCCTTCCTTTTCTTTACATGTGTCACATTCAACGATATATTTCAAATATAGACTCGACAGTATTTGCTGATGGTCAAATACACAATAAGAGAAAAAGATGAAATTAGAATGTCTCCTGGTCTTTGGCCTAAGCAACCATGAAGAAAATGGTATCATTTACTAAGATGGGAAAACTTGAGTCGGGCACATAGGTTTAGGGTTGAAAATCAAAAAATGCTTTTTGTATATATTGAGTTCAAGTTGATTCTGGACACCTAAAATAGGATAGAAGAGAGACTCAGGATAGAAGTAGGATGAACAAATATGGAGCCAGGGGCTAGAGTCATAAACTTCACAGGCATTAGAATAGAGATGATATGAAAAGTCATGGGAACAGGGAATAAGAGAGAGGACAGAACACATTCCAGTACGAGCCCTGGATATACAACATCCGGAAGGTAGGAAAAGAATGAAGCAATGCAAACTGATCTGAAGTAGCTAGTAATGTCAGCAGGAAACCAAGAGAAGATGTATTTCAAAAGCCAAATGAAGAAAGCATTCTTTTTTAAAGGGAACGATCCATTGAGCCAAATGCTGCTGGCAAATAAAGTGAGGGTGAGGACAAGGACAAATCCCCAAACCTGACAACACACAAGATACAAGATAGCAGTGACCCCAACCAGCTGAGATTCCCATCATGCAGGGCCTTGCAGACCATTATAAGGACTCTGGATTCGATGCTGAATGGAGTAGGAACCATGGGATGATATGGAGGAAATGGGAGATGATCTGTCATCCACTCTAACAAAGTCACTTTGGCCATTCTGATGAGACAAGATGGTCGGGGACAGAAGAGGCTGGAAGGCCAGTGAGGAGATGATTATAATAAATTCCTAGAAGAGGACATGGTGGGTTGGACAGGGAGGCAGCAGCCTAGACGTTGAGAGGTTAGACTGTGATCTATTTGTAGACAGAACCAAGAGGATTTACAGATGGATTAGATGTGGGAAATTAAAGAAAGGGAAGAATCACAGGTGACTCCCAAAATTCTGGCTTCAGCATCTGGAAAGCTGACATTACCGTGTTAATGGAACTCCTAAGTGTTTGAGGAAACACAGGCAAACAAGCAGAGAGGAAGGAGTAACAGTGAGGCTGGAGAAAATCCAACAGACCCAGAAGCAAAGCCAAGAAGAACGTATTTCTAAGAAGAGGGAATGACCACTTGTACTAAATGCTGCTGCTGCGTCAGGCAAGAGAAAGATCGCAAAGTAACTCCTAGACGGAGTAACCCCAAGATCGATCGCCGGTAACCACGACACGAGTGCTGATAGGGCAGTGGTGGCATGAAACGCCTGACCGCAGGGAGTTCAAGAGAGAATGGCAGGAAGAAAAACTAAGATGGTAAGGACAAGACAAATATTTAAATACATTTTGCAGGCAAGAAGAGTGGGGTCCCACTTGAGGGAGAAGTGATGTGGAGGACAGATTTTGGTTTTGGACAGGAGGGGGGAACATTGTGCTTATATTGAGAAAAATCCAATAGAGGCAAAGATTAATTGATGCAAAAGAAAGAGGGGAGGCCTGCAGAGAATCAGTTAAGGCGGGATGGAAGTTTTGTGCCCAAGTGACCAGGGATGCAGTGAAGACGTTCACCCACACAAACCAAAAGGCAGGTGGCAGCTGTGAGTGCAGATATATCCAGAGGTATATACAGTATATGCCGAGATCCAGCAGTGGGGGCTCTCTCAAGTCTCCAAGTGGATGGGAAGATGCTCACTAGCTAAGAATGAGACCTGGGAGAAGGGTAGGTAGGCAGCAGTCACAGAGCAGAAGGGTGACGGACTCTCCTGCCAGTCAGCCGGCCGGGAGCCCATTTGTGTTTCAAGGTCATGAGTGTCAAGTCAGGCATCATGACTGTGCCCTCTTCCAGCAGGCTCAGCTGTGAGAGTGCACAGAGTAGGTGGAGGGTTAAATTTAGCCGAGGGTATGTTTTTGCCCCAGTGAATAATTGTTGCAATTAAACTTTTCAGATCCCAGCTGTGCCAAGGGGCACGACAGCTCTGAAGAGGGAAAGGATGATGCAACGAAAGGAAAACAGCATTTACTGGAGCTCTTCTCCATGTTTTAGGAGCTTTTAATTCCATGCAATTCTCACAGCCACTCTGGGAAGGAGATAGTTTCCTCCTACGACAAACAAAGAAACAGACCAAGAGAAATGAAACAGACCAAGAGAAATATCTTTTTTCCCAAAGATATTCAGCTGGAAAGCAGAGGAACATGGAGGAGAGCTTCGATTTTTCTGAGACCCTCACAGGTTGGACTGGAGAGAAATCTGGTACAGTCTTCTGGGGACGCTCATTGGCTCGAGGGCCAGGCTGTGGCTGAGTCAGCTGGCCAGACACCAGAACACAGCTTCCTGCCATCAAAACCCCAGGTGGCAGACACAGTCACCAGTTTGGCCAGGAATCCATGGCGCCACCACTCACAAAACCACTCATTTGCTCCTATAAAACAGTCATCACCTAGCAGGATGCCAAGAAAATCAATCACGACTAAACTCCCAATTCGGTTTGATTCACTGACCACGTGTAGACATGATCATAATGTTTGGTCATCATTCTTCATAATTATCATCCTTAGGTCTGCAGCAACGCGGGCCTGGACAAACCATGGACATGTGTGAATCTTCCCTGAAACAAATTTCAGTGTTAGGAACGGATTGTTTAGTCCGTGGGTGATCCCTGATTTCCCATAGAGGGTTTGCTAGTCTCTTAGAACTGAAAGGGGTCTTCCAGACCACCGTGCCCAGCCTCCTCAACTTACAGGCTTAAGGATCCTGATGTTACAGAAGATGTATATAAAATGTGTGTTATCCTGTCTCAGATACTAACCCCGAAATGAGAACCCATAGGGGAGAAATCCTTCTCAAGGATAAATACTTTCTGGAAGTAGGTACGCCTTATGAAACTACTAGCTCCTTTTTTTTTTTTTCCCTTATATGGACACTGGTCTTGGCAAACACCATGCACTCAGTAACTCTTTATTAAGTGTTTGGCTGGCCAAAGAGAAGGAAGCCATGGCACAGAGGAAAACCTGTCAGGAAAATGTCATGCCCCTGGCGGTCTTTCTCCCAAAAGAGGGTTTCATGTCCCTAAATGGGGACAGAATGGAGGAAAAGAACAGGTGATAGATTTCATGAGCAAGTAAAAAGCCTAGGAAGGTCACTGGAGTTGTGAGCCAATCTTACTGAATTCCCAACCCCAAATCATCTACCGGACCTGGGGCTCCAATTCTGACCAATAAGAGGCTATCGTTGGCTATTAAGCCAGTGACATGCAGTGGAGATTGATTTCTCAGCAGCAGGGAATGTGGTCAGAAATAACCTTAATCTGATAAACATTCTAAAACCATCTTCTCAGTACAAAGAGAAAGGATTATTGAAATAGAACATCAAGGCTGGTTTAAGGACACGGAAAACTGTTATCTTCTTCCCTTTAAACCTTTACAATGTTTTACCTGTTGGTCATCCATTGTTTTCAAGGTTTGCGGGAGGTATAAATGAGGTGTGCTCAAACTTCTTGGTTTTTGAGACAAGTAGGAGAAAGATGAGACACACAAAGGATCCCGCTCCGAGTGGTGTCATAGGAGCACAAACAAAATGGTGGGAGGGCTCAGAAAGACTTAGAGTCTCTCCAGGCTAATTTTTACCATGGCTCCTCAAGCCAGGACTATTATCCCGGCCATACAGGTAAGGATCCTGTGGGTCAAAAGGTTTAACTAAGGTGCCTAATGTCCCAATGACTAGAACAGATGCTGGGTCTGGAGGTACGAGGAGTAACTTAGCAGCAACAATCTCCATGAAACAGAATAAAAAAGGGATATAAGTACGGAGTGATGGAATATTCCATTTGTGAAGACTCAGGTGGTGAAAACATTACCAGAGATAATAATGTAGGTTTGCATGGTGAGGAGCCAGGGAGTGTTTGGAACGGAGCAGTGCTCACTGCACTCGGTGATAAGGGCCCTCCGGGAGGTGAGGCCACCAAGTGGGTCTTCACCATGAGTAGTGCAGCAAACTCTGGCATGACAGGGACCTTCTGTCGTGAAGAGAAGTGGAAATCTACAATGGAGATCGGCTGGCTGTGCCAACAACAGGTGGAGAGACCAAATTCATCAGGCTACAACGCACATCGGAGTCCTGTTCATGCCCAAGGCCCAATCAGATTTAGCCAGTGTGACTATTCATTAAAACAATCCCATCAGGGTGCACCAGGGTGGCTCCGTTGGTTGAGCTTCCAACTGTTGACTTCAGTTCAGGTCATGATCTCAGAGTCGAGAGCTTCAACCTTACATGGTGCTCTGCGTTCAGCATGAAATCTGCTTGGGATTCTCTCCCTCCTTTCCTCTGCCCCTTCCCCCCACTCTAAATAAATAAATAAATAAAATATTTAATAATAAAAATAATCATTCTGTCAGGCTGGCCAGGCTGGCATTACTGGGTTCCCAGCACTCTAGGAATTAGGAAACTTTATGGTTGTTACATTGAGCCAGATTATTTGGATGATCTGATTTGCCAAGGATACTATCATCATGATTTATGCTTCATTCTGATCACGTGGGACCTCAGGTAACCGTGCTGTCCTTGTCCCCTTCTTGGTGCCTTCGCCATTTACCACATTGCTATTGACTTGTCTGTCTTCTCCCCTAAACTATTGCTTTTGGTAGCCAGAAACTATGTCATTCTTACAATTTTTCCCCACAACCATAGCACATAGTCCCTGGCATAGACTTAGTGGCAGATAAGTGTTGAAGAAATGAAGAAACATTTGAGTTGGATGACGAAACATGAAAAACTGTTCATCAGGTGGTCTGGGGGAGTGGAATGCAAGGCCATGACCATCATTTCATCCAGAAAGAGTGGGAAAAGGCTGGAAGGACTCACACATAGGGAGCAGGATAGCTGTATAACATCCTGAGTGGGAATACTGGCTTCAGAGTCAGAGGCCTGGGTTCAATTCATATTTCTATCCCTTAACAGCTGAATATTGGGCCTACAATTCATAAGAGAGAGGGGAACTACTGGAGCCCTACCCCCATTCTATGGATGGGGCAAAGAGGAGGCAAGAGTGTCTAAATCATCCATCTGCTAATCTCAATGCGTCAATGAGGCAGAAGAGACGGACATTTTTGCTTATCGACGAATATCTTATTTTCTAAGACAGAGTCGTTGGCACTCACTTTGGGACCTCATTTATGTGGTGTTGGACAAACAGAGACGGGTAGGATCAAACATCATACCACAAGAATCAGTAGTCGTTTCTGGATGAATCCTAATAAAATCTTATAAAATTCGTAAGGTAGAACAAATTTCTATCAAGAGGCACCAAGAAACTCAGATTAAATAACATGCACAGGCATACTCCGTAACTGCTATCTGCTCTACAAAAGTCCTTCGAGAGACTCAAGGGCATCTGTGGAGTTAAGTTACCAGCGCTATCGCCGGGGAGCCAAGCGGGCTTCAGATCTCAGGTGGGGCAGTGGTAGAAAAAGGTACCTGTTTCCCAGTTTCTTACAAAGCTCTTGATCTGCTAAGAGAAAGTACCCCCACCCCTTTAGAATATGGTAGATTGGCCAGTTTCTTCCCTCTGCTCTTGAAATTCTCCTGAAGTCTGTAGATTTCAATTTCTTTGTGTTAAACATGGAAGCCAACAAGAATTAAAGTTTTTTCAATGCAAAAATGACCTGGCTTCAATAAGATAAGCAGAGTGAAATAGGCAAGGCAGAAATTCATTCAGAGATCTCAAGGTCAACATTTATTTCTATAAAGTACTCTCAGTTTGATTTACTTATTTGAGGTCACTGTGTAGAAGGTGCTAAATAAATAGGAACTATCATTTTGACAGTCTTAATGACTGCTACTTAAGTGTTCGAACATGGAACAATATTCAGAGTAAGCAATTTAATAAACTAGCAATTGCTCATGCAAGGGCAATTACCCCCATTTTGGTTTAATTATTAATGTGGGTTTTTTTTTATATTCCCAACTTTAGCAAGCAATCTTGTTGTAATGAAAAAGAAAGTACAAAATGTCACATGCTATGATATACAAAATGATTTTATTAATGTTATGGAGCACCTATGAATATCCAGCTAATCAAATCTCTTGAGGTCCTGAAACTCTGTCTTTCTACTTTGGGAATGTCAGAGTTGGGAAACGAAGTCCTGTCAAGGGAGAGCTATGGAGTCACATCAGGGACATCAGACACTCTATGACCACACAGATTTCTTACACAGACCTACAACGGTTTTCAAAGTCACATTGTTAAGGGAATTTGGACAAAACGGACAATGTTTCTGGGCCACTTGGTGCTATATGGGAAGGTCAAGTCTGAAGAAACTGGGTTGTGGGAGACTAGTGGTTGGAGGTGAGGTGAGAGTGTAAGGCCAGAAAGACATAAAGGAAAACCATAAAACCAGTTCTGTCTTCTTAGTTAAATCATACTGGGCATCCTTTGAAGTAGACCAGGGTGTGAAAGAGCTTCTGCTCTGAACACTTCTATGGCACCAGAGGAAGCATTTGAGACCAAAATCCTGGAACCAGTCTCCTGGCATGACCACCGCATGAAGCCCCCCTACTTCTGAAGACCTCAGTCATGACTGGAAGACCAGACCGTGTAGGCTGTTTATCATCCTCCCTGTGAATCACATATTCTCTGCCTGTGCTAGTCTGACCCCTTCCTTCACTCTTCTTGTTCCCTTAAGTCCTTCTTCACTGCCATCAAGACGTTTTGATCTGTAACCAGTCAGCTTCCTCACATGGCCCAGTATCATTTCACGTCCTCTCGGGAAACTGCATGTAGCAAAATATAACCATAATTCCAAAGTCCTTACCTTTCCTAAACTCCATCCCAACGGAAGTTTATACACCTTCTACCAGCAAACCAGGAGGTAGGATTAGCTCTTCTCATGCTTTATACTAACTCCATTTCTGTTTCTCTTATAAAATGCCTCCTCCTATAAGAAATCATCCTGTTTTGCTTTTTATTTCTATCCCTATCCTGTTAACGTGTCCTCCTCATTCCTTGAAGTCCTGAACTCCCTGTTTGTAGCATTCCTTTGCAACCTAACACTAGTCATTATATTTGGCAATTTCAATATTCATGTGAATGACCCTCGTATCTCCAAACCTTGGCCTTTCAGGTCCTTCTATGTCTGAAGACCATTCCCTCCACTCCACACCCACCATCGCATTACTCTTACACACTTTGGAGGTAAGTGGCAGTCACAAACCCCAACATCTCAGCACCTGAAAACAACACGGCTTATTTTTCTCTCTTGGGAAACGTTGGCTGCAGGTGAGGTTCAGGTCTTCTCCACAGGTCTGAAATCCAGACATAAGGAGCAGCCCCTGTCTGAAATATGCTGCGATTGTGGCAAAACAACAATAAAACAGGAGTGGGGGGGGGGGGTCATGGCAGAGCCATATGATGAATCTTAACACGGCCCCTCAATCAGAGCTAACGTCACTTGTGTTCCTGTTCCATTGACCACAGCAAGTCATACGGCCACACCTCACACAATAGGACAAGGGACTATGTCCCTGTCACAGAGAAGCACAAAGAGGAAACAGAGCACACATAAGGGATATATACCAGCATAGGGAGGACATTGCATAATTAAAAACAACAGTAGAGTCTCCCACATTCTCCCTTTTAACATCATCAGACATTGAGAATATCAGATGGATAACATGGCGCCCTTGATTTCGCCAGCTCTCTGATACCAACTGCTTATCCCACTGACCTTCTCCACTATGATAATGCTGCACCGTGGTGACCCACAGGATGCTGTCTTGCTGCTTGCTCACCATCCTTCATTCCTTTTCATAATCCACCTCCCTTCTTGTCCTATTAAGAGGGCATGGTCTATCCTAACAACAACAGAAATACTAGCAGAAGGAGACGTGCTCTGAGCACTCACATACCCTAGGTGCCGGTCCGATCATTTTCTATGTATTAACATGTTCAATCCTTGCAACGGCCACAAAGTGAAGTTGCTCTTATTAGCGTCATCCTCTTGAGGAAACCGAGGTGCACATATGTTAATGTCACTTCCAAGTTCACAAATCTAATAAAAGAAAAGCAGACAGCACTTTGAGCCATAAACACATAAGCACTTCAGCATAGACCTTCACATAAACTCTTAAGTCCTCTGTTCACAGTGGAAACATCCGAAGCTAGCATGGGGAGAGCTAAAGAATTTTCTTTAACCCACCTCCTAGCTACCCCCAAATAAATATGCTCTTGGGGCTCCTGGGTGGCTCAGTCTGTTAAGTCGGGGGCTCTCAGTTCTGGCTCAGGTCATGAGCTTGGGGTCCTGGGATCCAGCCCCTCATCAGACTTTGTGCTCAGCGTGGAGTCTGCTTCCCCCTCTCTCACTGCCCCTCCCCCCACTCACACACTCACCCTCTCTCTCTAATAAATTAATAAAATAATAAACAAATAAATAAGCTCTCTAAGGGAAAACAGCTTGGTTGAAACAAAGATGCAGCATCCAAACATTTGCCATGGCCCCAAGCCACCCACAAGACCCACTTCCGGCACCCATTCCTCTGATCTGTAATACCACCTCCAAGCCCAGCTGATGGAGACATTTTGGAGCTGCCATGCGTGGCCCCACCCCCTGCCACACATCCTATAAAAACAAATAAAGCAGAAGTCAGTCCTGTGTTAACTCAAACCACCGTTTTCTCTGGGCTCTGTATGAGAGACTTAACAGTGATTGAGAAAAATCACCCAAGTAGGCTAAATCTTTTCACGTTAAATTGTGGTCTCAAATTTTGTTATGCGCTCGACACTCTCAGGCACATCAACTCCGTGCTTCTGGGGCCTCCAAAAGGACTGCTTCCTGCTTCTCCACCCTCCCCTCTTCTCCTAGGACACACCTCTCCTTCCCCTGCCCCTCGTACTCAGCTGATGAGCTGACGCATAGAACACCCAGAAACTCTAAACAGCCCCCCAGGGGCACCTGACAGCCAGTTACCATGTCTCTGAAACCACGTATTATCTGCACCTATTCCTTCTCTCCTCCTTCTGATCATGCGGGAAGAATTTGATCTGTTTTTGACATGCTTCCACATAGGTGCTGAATCTCCTCTCTCAGCTCTCCTCAGATTCTACTCCTGCTCACGTGGTTTCCTCCTTTTGCAACATCAAACTTTATTCCTCTTTGCGGGAATAACTCAGCCTACAGAAATTCCCTGTTTCCTCTCATCCTAAAATAACTATCTTCCCCACTCCTCTTCAGGGGAAAAGTGCTCACGGATATTGCCTGTGTTCTTTCTCCACGTTCTTCCTTCCACTAAGTCTTCAACCCACTCTGATCTGCCCCCACACCCGAGAAACTGTGACTGCCAAGGTTACCAAAGACTGGAACTGACAGTCACTTCTTCTTCCTTATCTCATTTCCTTCCTTATAAATGCTCTCTTGGCTTTGTGTCAGTCTCTCTATTTGGCTTTCCTTCTATCACTACTGTTGTTCCTATTTGGTGTCTTCTGAAGGTGGCTTCTCCTTTACTTGACCTCTAAAAGCCACAGTTGATGAGCACTAGATCCTGGATCCTTTATTCTTTTCATTTTTTTTCTACATAATTTAGCTGAGTTCACCCTTTTGTATGGTTTTTAATACCATCTCTGTGTTAACAGATCCTCATTTACAGTCTCATCGAACACTGTTTCTCTGTGTTTTCTGGCTATCTCCACTTTGAGATTTTACGATTACCAAAAAGTCAACATATTCCAATTTGAATGTTTCAGTCCCTTCCTCCTTCACCCATGTCTGCTTCTCTTTCAGTATCTCTCATCTCAGAATATCGCAGAATGAACACTACATTTGCTCAAGATGGAGCTTGAGCTTGACTTATCCTCTGTCATCCCAAATTCCATCAGGTCCCACAATTTCTCTTTTCAAGTATCTCTGGCATCTACCCACTTTTGTCAATCTCCACAGCCTTAAATGAAGCTCTGACTCTTGTCCCCCTAAATGCTATGTTCCACATAGCAGATAAGCTAAGGAAAATATAATTCACATTTACATTTTCCAAATAATTTACCAAAGTTTCTACTCCTTACAAACCTTGCTTGATCAGAATCCTACCCAACTTTTTATCCTCAGTTGACTATTTTTTATTTATTCATTTTTTTTAAGAGAGCGAGTGAGCACATCAGTGGGTTGGAGGGGGTCCTGAAGGAGGGAGAAGCAAAGAATTATAAGCATCCTCCACGTTTAGCATGGAGCCTGATGTGCAGCTCTATCTCATGACCCTGAGACTGTGACTTGAGCCTAAATCAAGTCGGACACTCAACAGACTTGCCACCCAGGCACTCCTCCCTATCCTCAGTTGAGGTCACTCTCCCCTCATCCCATAGTCCTCAGCTTTTTTGTCCCTTTTCAGTTCCTTGAATACACAAGGTTCTTTCCTCAAAGACTAACATACCCTCTGCCAGAAATATTTTTATGTACTCTTCACACATGGCTAGCTCATTAGTTTCCTTTCAGTCTCCTTAAGTGTATCAAATGTCAACCGTATTTTCCACCTTGCCTACTCAGGTCCCCACTTTTCCTTCGAGGTCCCCATCAGAATTATTCAATGGCATCTTTGTCTCTTTCATGGCTCTTAGTATAATATCTATATAGACACCTGTATGCTTGTTTATTTATTACCAGGCTTCCCACCAGTCCAATAACCCTTTTCAAGAAGGACTCATGCTTGTTTGGTTCATTAATACATAATAGCCGCCTCTAGAAACCTGACACTTAGTACCTACTCAGTAAACGTAACACTTAGTGAATAAACATATGAATTTGTTTTCACGTTGTCTAATTTGAAACTTAGTTTCTTCATATTTAAAGTGGGATAATTATGACTTATGACTATGGTAATAATTAATATTTTAAATAACAAAGTATGTGATAGGGTTGTTGCACAGTAAATACAAGATTCTCTTCTTGGTATGCACGTATTATCTTATAACACATGTTTTCCAGCTAATGCACAAATAAGAGGGCCTATGGGTCAAAATAATGATCTTAACAATTTGGAAAAACACAAATAAGAATTCAGAAAGCCTGAGAAAAATAGAAATTGTGGATAGAGGGGTGCCTGGGTGGCTCAGTGGGTTAAGTGTCTGACTCTTGATCTCAGTTCAGGTCTTGACTTCAGGGTGGTGAGTTCAAGTCCTGCACTGGGCTCCACACTGGATGTAGAGCCTACTGAGAGAGAAGATAAGATAAGGGAAGGGAGGAGAAGGGAAGAAAGAAGGAAGGAAAGAAGGGGGGAGGGAGGGAGAAAGAAAAGAAGGAGGAAAGAAATTGCTGATAGAGCAATGGAGAAGAGAGAGAGAAGAGACACAAAGAGAGATCCTGAAATCTCCTTAAGTCACCTGAAGTCTTCAGCAGAATACTAAGCTGTTTATGCATAGGATGAAACTCCATAAAACTCCATCACAAAAAACAACTACAGAACAAATGTAAGTTGAAAAGTTCCCATGATTCACACAAGTTTGGGAGTGTGCATTACTACCAGATCGAGTAGAGAGATATCACTGAATACCTGAAACAGTTAGAAGGTATACATGAAAGACCATGCCTCCGTTTTAGGTCTAAGTTAGCTCTAAATAAAGGCTAATACTCTAGACCTACTCTGCAAAGGGTGGGGGGAAAGCTTCAAAAACTTGAGTATAGGGGTGCCTGGCTGGCTCAGCCTGGGGTGCATACAACTCTTGATCTCAGGGTCATAAGTTCAAGTCTTACATTAGGTGTAGAGATTACTTAAATGAATAAAAATAAAAACTTTAAAAAAGACATATGATAATCAGATGACTGAAAACCAATGTTGAAGAGAAAATCTTAAAATGGCCAGAAGAAAAAAACATAATGTATGGGGTAGCAAAAGCAAAAATCACTACTAACTTCCAATTAGAAAAAAATGCAAACCAAAAGACAACAGAATGACATCTTTAAAGTATGAAAGCTGAAAACAAACAAACAAACAAAAACCAACAACAACAAAACTGTCAAAATTCTATACCTCGTGAAAAAGCATTCAGAAATGGCAGGAAAATAAACAGCTTTTCAGACAAACAAATCTGAGAGAATTTTTCACTTGAGATTAGCGCTACAAGAATGTTAAAAAAAATTTTGAAAGAAAATGATACTAGATAGAAACTCACTCAAAGAGAAATAAGGAGTGCAAAAACTGGGAAAAGTGTGGGTAAATACAAAGCATGGAAAAGAGTTTTATTTTTTCCAAATAACAACTGATTATTTAAAACAAAAATAGTGTATTTGAGTTTATGACATATGCAGAAATGAAAACAAGAGCACAGAATAATCAGTGGGAAAATGAGGCAATACTGTGAAGTTTTTGCATTATATGTTACCTGGTATAATAATGTTTACAATTAGAGTAGGATGAGTTAAAGATGATGTTGTAAATAATAGACCAACAACTAAAAACAAAAACAAAGAAGTAGAGATAATAAGGCAATAAAAGAAATAAGATGAAATCACATAAATACTGAATTAATTCAAACAAAGCAGGAATAGACTACAATAGAAACAAAGAACAGAGAGTAAAGAGAAAGAAAATAACAAATGGCACAAGCCCAACTCTATCAACTATTACATTAAATTTAAATATGTACTTTCAAGGATATTGTTAAGAGAAAAAATAATCCACGAAACAGGAGACAATACTTACAAATACGAATATATCATATAAGTGACTTATACCCAGGTAAGGTATTTATTTTCAGAATATATAAAGAACCTTTACAATGGACTAACATAAAGACAAACAGCCTCATTAAAAATTGAGCACAGGATTTGAACAGACATTTCTCCAAAGAAGATAAATAAATGGTCAATAAGCACATGAAATAACGACATACATCATTAGGCACCAGGAAATGTAATTCAAACCCATGATGAGATACCACATCACAACCCCTAAGATGACTAAAACCAAACCCAAACAAACAGAGCAAACAGACAGTAACAAGTGTCCTCCAGAATATATCAACATTCTTTGGACCCCTCAGACACTGCTGGTAGGATGCAGACATTTTGGAAACAGTTTGGCTGTTCTGGAACATGTTCAACCTAAGAGTTACCAGATGACTAGGTAACTACTCCTAATATACAGATAATAGGTCATGTCTACATTTTAGACATTCACCCAAGAGAAATGAGAACACATACTTGTACAGAAACCTTTACACTGATGTTTATAGCAACATTATGTATAATAACCTCAAAATGAAAGCAATCCAAATGTCCATCACCTGAAGAATGGATAAACAAAGCATGTGGTGCATCCATGCGTCTAATTTTATCTGGACACAGAAAAAGAAGGAAGTGTTGATTCATGGTATGACATGAGTGAACCTTGAAAACAAGAGAAATCAGAGAAACCAGTTACCAAAGCACCAAGGACCACAAATTATACCATTCCACAGGGACATCCATGGACTATTGGATGGGGGGAGGGTGAAGTAGGGATACGGAGAAGAAAAGAATGTGTGACTGCTAATACAGTTCCTTCTTGGATTGATGAAAACATAAAGTTAGTAGTAGTAATGGCTTCACAACTGTGTGAATATACTCAAAATCACTGAATGACACACTTTAAAAGGGTGAATTTTATGGTATGTGAATTACACATCAATAAAACAGTTATAAAATATATATGGGGGGGTTAGCCAGTTAGAACTGAGAGTGCCTGGTAAAAATGGCTGAAATAAGGAGGAAGGGTTCAAAATGACCTTGGCCTCCAGAGACAGAATCTGAATTCTAAGCCAGGCTCTAAGCCAGCTTGCCACACGTGTCCTCTGCCCATACATCCAGTCTTGTATAATAGAGGCTGTTATAAAAACAAGAAGAGCCCAGCCTTGGAAAATGAAGAAGTGGAGAGGAGAGCCAGCAGGATCAAAGGAAAAGACCGCGAACAGGGCCTGGTTATTTTCGCAATCCTGTCTCTTTGATGAGCAAGCATGGTGAGAAGCATAGATGCCCTACAGGAAATGAATCTGGACATTTCATTGCAGTCTAAGAATATAAATTACAGCGCAGGCATTAGAAGAAAGAACAGCCTTGTTTTGCCTTTACGGAGAAAGGGCATTTTAGATCTTGGCTTTAGGATGGTCTCGCCGGGGAAGAGGAGGGCCCATGGTTTCGCTCTGGAAACAGGATCAGGTTCAAATCTTGACTCTGTCATTTAGTAGCTGTGTAACTTGGAAGTCACCCTTCTGAACATCAGCCTTTTCATTTGTACAGTTTGAATAATGGGATCCCTTTCGTGGAATTGATGTGTAAATGAAATGAGATAATATGTGGAAATTTTTACCCATGGTGTCTACACAACAAGCCATCTATACCACCTGCACACACCATTAGCCTCTCCATAATTTACGTCCCAAATATTCATTGACCATCTATTCTGTGGAAGGCACTGGTATGTAGAAACTCCCCAAATAAAACAGAGAGGGAATGTGTCTGATTCATCTTTTTCTCCTAAATAATAGGTATCTGATATTTACTGAATAACATAATGGATTAATTTAAAGAAAATGTGCCAATTTTCTGATCGCTAGAACTTGACCTCTCCCTCCCCCCACGTACAGAGCTAGCTTGGAAAAAGTAACTCAGAGGCTAGGTCAATTTTTAATGGGAAATAATGTAAGAAATCATGAAGTCCTGAGATTCAAGTCTCTCCTACATGAACTTTCAGAACCAAGATGGTTGTTGCCAATAGAATCTGGTGGTATGAAACCTGAGTTTCAGCCCCACACGTACAGACTGCGCTGCTCTGGGCAGGCCGCCCAGTGTTCAACCCCACTCCTTCTTCTAAGCAAGAGGGATCATGATATACAATCCAGGGTGTTAACAACAGCATGCAAAGAATACATGTGAATGCTTCATGTTCCGAAAAACAAAATCCAGGGAAATGTGGGATTTAATCATCATCCCATCATCATTTAAAAATCATTATATTTTTATTTATTGTATTTTTATCATTATTATGTTTTTATTACAACTTCACCAAGTTGTCCAGAGCAATTTTCTACATTAAGAAAGACGTAAGTCTAGCTTTTAGAATAATGACTATATATGCATGTATTAAAAATGCTAAAATTCACCAATAAAACATTTTTAAATCATTAAAATTATATAAACCACTTACTATTATTTAACAGGTTTCTGAAAAAGTCAACTGCTTATAAAAATGTCTAAATAAAGTATCCTCATTCTAAATTGTAACATGGTAAGATATTTCCTCTGTTCTAAGTCTGAGTATCTGTAACGAAGAGATACAATAAAAAATGCCTGGGTGTCTCAGTGGGTTAAGCCTCTGCCTTTAGCTCGGGTCACGATCTCGGGGTCCTGGGATTGAGCCCCACATCGGGCTCCTCACTCAGCGGGGAGCCTGCTTCCCCCTCTCTCTCTGCCTGCCTCTGCCTGCTTGTGATTTCTCTGTCAAATAAATAAATAAAGTCTTTTAAAAAAATATGGAAAGAAATTAGTGTATCTTACAGAACCACAGAGGCAAGAACCAGTGCAGAACTAGCGAGAATTAACTTGATGGACAGCTACATCCCATGTACCCATTCACGGAGCAGGGGTTCCTTCCACTCTGTTACTCCTGGTTATTGTTCTCTTCTGTGTAAATGAAGTAGGTTCAAAATCTCAGGTTAGAAAGAGGGAACATAAGGGTCCCTGGGAGGCTCAGTCAGTTAGGCGTCTGGCTCTTGGTTTCATTTTGTCTTCAGTTTAGGTCAAAATCCTGGGATGCAGCCCCGAGTCTGGTTCCACACTCAGTGAGGAATCTGCTTAAGGAGTCTCTGCCTCCTCCTGTGTCTCTCCCCTGGCATTCACTCTGTCTCTCGCTCTCTTTCGCTCTCTCTCTCTCTCAACCCAAATAAATATTTTTTAAAAAGGAAAAGAAGGGCCATAAAAGACGCATTCTATGGTCTTAAGGCCAAGGCCCAGAAGTGGCATGTTATACAGAATTTCTCTTGTAAGGAATCTGTTGTGACCTATAGTAGCACCACTTGCACAATTATATTAAAGGAAAACCAGTGTCCAAAATATATACAAAACAGGGTGACAGGTAGAGCTACCTTTTATTCAGTGCCAATTACATGCATTCCCTCCTCCCAACAGTCCTGAGACAGCATCCTGACATTCTAGGTGCAAAGACGTCTCCAAAGCCCTGCAGATAGGGAGGGCCAGGGCCAGAGTCCCAGTGTCTGTCTGACCCACAGCTCAGGTGTTCTCCCCTCCACCTTCCTGCTTCTCATCAGCCACAAAAACTTTAGGAAACCACTCTCTAACCCAGACTCTCAAAAAGCATCTTTTCACCCAGATATGGGGCTCACAGCAGCACATATACACCCAGATATGCAAGGACTTTATTATATTAGGTGGAAACTTTTCATTTTTAGACCTCCTGATGATTTACGAAGCGGTTCGGGCTTGACTGCACTTGCTTTTCATCACTAGGCAAGGCCAACAGCATTTGCACGGTTATCTTCATTTCTTCGAGAAGGAGAGGAGGGTAAAAAAGCTTAAATAATTTGCTCAGAGATGGGTGTCTGGGTGGTTCAGGGGGTTGTCTGCCTTTGGCTCAGGTCATGATCCTGGGGTCTTGGGATCAAGCCCTGCGTTGGGTTCCCTGCTCAGTGGGGAGTCTGCTCCTCCCTTTCCCTCTCCTGCTCTTTCTCTGTCAAATAAACTAATTAATTAACTCTTAAAAATTTTTTTAAATTAATAATAATATTCTCAAAGAAGGAACTAACCTCCTGTCCACTATCTTGACCTCCGAGTCAAAGTACTGTTTTTAAATGTGTCAATTGTATGTTATTGCTGATATTGGTCACAATGGTGTTTTACTTGAATGATCATTATAAAATTTATTTAAGGATGAAGCAGGTAGAGAATTTGGAGTAGAAACAAGGTGCAGGGGACACCTGGGGGAATCAGTGGGTTAAAGCCTCTGCCTTCCGCTCAGGTCGTGATCTCAGGGTCCTGGGATCGAGTCCCGCATCGGGCTCCCTGCTAGGCGGGGTGCCTGCTTCCTCCTGTATCTCTGCCTGCCTGCTTGTGATCTCGCTCTGTCAAATAAATACATTAAAAAAAAAAATCTAAAAAAAAAAAAAAAGAGAGGGAGAAACAAGGTGCAGGAGCTACATAATTCAAAAATTAGGAGTGATGTTTGAAATAGAATCAGCTATCTTTTAGGAAGCAAAACGGAGTGTATCAAGGCAAAATTAGAGCAACTGATTTTAAATTGCAGCAGAAAACAAACAAACAAAAAATAGCCATTAGATATGAGAATGGACATTTGCACCAAAAACAAAAACAGCACTTAACATTGTGTTGAATCCACTTCCCAAAAGTCTCTAATGTAGGATCAATGAATCAATTAGACAACATCTAGATAGAGTTGGGTAGAATCTTGCCCAAAGCCCAGAAGCCAGAGCCAAAACTCTGGCTCTCGTGAATCAGAGAACTTTGGAGTAGGGACACAAATTCCGCTGTCATAATTATGCTCCACATAAATCACGTGATCTTACGCAAGGCACTGAGTGTCCCTGAACAATCTAACAGCAAGAAAGAAAGAAAAATAAAAGAGAAAAAAGAAAAATCTGATAGCAATCCCTGCCCTGCCTCTCTCACAGCATCGTCATGAACCACAGGTAAGATCACCTACCTGAGGGAACTTTGGGAACTCTAAGTGCTTTCGTCACATTCGTATTTCAGGTGTGAACTTTTTATAATTTAACCAATAATCAGTACAGTTTTCCTTTTACATACACAATTGCCTTTAATACCGTATCTCGCTTTATTACTCTTTTCATTTAAAATAAATGCTTTGATGGTGTTATTTTACATAGATTTGCTCAGGAAATCAAGAGCGTTCTTCAGAAATCAAGATTTTATTGAACTTAGGGCATTGTGTGCATGGCAGAATTTTTGCCCAGGCTCCAACAACCAGTGGTAGGTAAAACTCACTCATGGGTCTACCCATTTCTTAGGGTTATGGATGACTCTAGTTCTCCGTGAACAGCTATCTTATCATTAATATTGGTTGCTAAACTGTTTTTGGCTCATTCTCTAGCATTACCTCCTTTCCTATTGATTTGTCTTTCTGAATTGAGGAGGTCCAGGTCCCCCTTCTTCATGCTAAATGGCCCTATAAAAATTGAATTGTCCATGAAAATATTCCAGGGAGTATGAATACCAAGGCAGAACTAAAACTAAGGCATTACTATAAGATTTGGTATTAGGAGGAAGCTTATAAAAGGTCGGACAACAGGTAAGAAGAACATAGAGCCCTTCTTTGGCTCTAACACAGCCTTTGGAGGTATGGATGGGAAATGGGTCCAGTCCTGAGATCCCACTCCTGAGGGCAACTCACTCAGATTCTCTAGGCTTCATGCATTTTTACCTTGCATTTTTCAGGGCATGGGTAAACATTTAAAATTCATAATTCAGATCATTTTGGGACTCTAGTAATTAAAATTTAAAATTTAAAAGATTAACCCAATCTATTTAATAAATTTTAAGAACAAGCACAAGGCAGATAAAATTTTACTGAAGGTAGAGAGGGTGCAGTGTCAGGGGATTGAGAAGAGGGAAAAGAAAACACAACAGATCTTCTTTCCTCAAAGAAATTTTTCTCTCAGCAACACAGCGCCAATTAGATGTTGCCAGCTCTTTATCTCGAGATATCCTTGATTGTTACATTTTTCTGTGCTTAAAAAAAAGAACAAAACAAAGAACGATGCTTGCAATTGGAGACAGGTCCTCTCCATCAGCCATTGTCCGCAGGAAGCCGGAGCAGAGCCCCCCTTCTCCCCAGTGCCTGTCCGCCAAGGCTTGGCGCATGCGCGCCCTATAACTCTTTCCAGGAACACTGACGTCCTCAATTCACCTTCTCCAGGCTGTAGAGATCCACCGAAACAGTGTGGGAATAGCGGTCTCCTATCCTTTCCCTTTCTTTTCCCATTTACCTACAAATAAACTCCCTCTGTCTCCCAAAATGTGGCCTTCACTTCGCACTGAAAATCTCCTGTACAGTTCTGCATTTCTCAACTGTTTTCATTTTGACATTTTCCGGGGGTGTGGGGAAGAGGGAAGTGCTCCCATCTCTTTCCTTGGCGTGCTTTTCCCCAGGCTTACCTCTGATCTCTCTTCCCCGTCTTCTCTCTTTGCCTCCCCTCAGGGTCCTATAAAGAGGATGGAGCATCTCGTCCTCCACCCTCTGGAAGGGAGAAATACTGAGGTGAGTGTTTTCATCTTTCTTCTCACTCCCTCCTTGCTCATCAACACGTTTATCAGATCACTGAGGTTGGGCAGTGCCTGAGGCCAAGAGCAGATAAATAGATAAATACATACATAAAAATAAATAATTAAATTAAACTAGAAAGCTGGCTCTACCTTACCTTGCTCTTTCGCCCTCAAAACCAACTGGCCTTCAGTGAAGTGAGCTTTTCTGGGCTTCTGAACCCTGAGTGGTTAACTCTCAGGAGCTGAATCGCTCACATTTTATCTCTAAAATCTCTGCGGGGGGGGGGGGGGACACATGCATTTTGGAGCAGAACGCAGAAGGTTCTGTCGCGTTCACAGATCCAGTCTCACCAATTTAAAAACTAATATTGCAATCTCTATTTGGCTTCTTGTCTGCTCTTAATTGCTTAGAAGCCAAAACAGAGACTGGTGAGTGATTAACATTCCCTAAACACCAACATTTCCTCTTCTTTTTCTATCTCTTGGCCTCTTGATTTTAATTAATTCTGTGTAGTATGTCCTGAGCTTCTTTGTCTGGAAGAAACTGCTCAAAGCTAAATCATGGACATAATGAAGAATTCAACATAGCCCCCTAATAAGAATGTTCTGACCCCTTTCTGTTAATAAGTGAAGTAAATAGAGAGCATATTGTAGGTCTGGCATGACACCTGGCACATAGTAAGTACAAAATAATTATTTGTTGAAAGGATACCAACTACAGCAGTATTTTTTTTTTTTAACAATATGGCCAAGGATCTACACAGAGTGCCATTATGAGATTATTTATAGATTTTCCATTTAAGAGTACCATGTTTCCTGACTTTTAAAAATTATTTTTTAGATATTTTTAAAAATTGACCATATGAAGCTTACAGTTAAATTGAGGGAGAAAAAATTCTGTATTTTAACTGTTTGACCAGAGATCTTATTCCTAATCAGCCTGTCATCAAAATGGAGCACGTTCAATCAGATTGAAGTAGTATCACACATTAGAAAAAAATTTTCGTAAGTCATCCATTCATTCACTAACTGAAACTTTATTGAATTTTTACTAAAAGCCAGACACTGTACTTAGAAATAACAAGAAGAATGAGATACTTTCTGCCTTAAGAAGCTTATAATCTCATAACTTAATAGCAGAAATAATTCACACGTATAAATGGTTTTCATATAAAGAACCATTTGGTGATATATGAGACATACTTTAAGAGACTGGGAGGGTGGAAGCTTTGGGGAGTTGAGGAAGCTCATTTACAGTCAGTAATTAGGTAAATCCAAATTAGGAATTAAGGAGTTTTAGGGTAGAGCCGAGAGGAGGGAAGTTCAAGGGAAAGGGGTACCACGAACAATAACACAGACAAGAGTCTACATAGAAGCACAATTCATAACAGCCAAGAAGTCCAGACCACTCAAACGTCTATCATCCGAACAATGGATACACTGTGGTGTATTCCTATAATACAATAGCATAGAGCAAAAAATTAATGAGCCACTCATAACTGTAGCCACACGGATGAATTTCACACGTATACTCTCCAGCAAGAGAAACCAGACAGAACAAGACACGTCGTACACAGTTCAACTCATAGAATCTTCCCAAGGCAAAACCTATAGTGTTAGAATCAAGATAGCGGCTGTGATGACTTTCGGAGAGAAAAAGGGGTAGGGACCAGGAGGGGGCAGTCGAAGAAGCTGCAGATAGAATGGAGGCGCCATAGTGTTCTATTTCTAGACCTGTGTTGGAGTTCACGTGGGTGTGTTCACATGGTGAAGATTCATTAAGCTATACCCACTCCTGAGCTGGGCATTTCTGTACGCAGGTGCTGTACCTCCATATAAATGAAACAGAAAGCAAACAGAAACATGAAAACCTCGAGATTTAGAGAGAGACTGGTAAATCCAGTGGGACTGGAGGTTGAAGGTAAATGTTGGGGAAGTAATTTGTGGAGACCACGCCCTCTCGGTACTAAAATAACAAGTGAGGGAAGTGCCAGGCAGCTAGGACGCGTTCCTCACTTCCTCCCACCAACAACACACCTGGTTCCTCCATTTGTCAGGATTCCTTCTGAGTTTGTGAGTTTAGGAAAAGGTGTGTGGGGCACGGTGTTTGGGCGAAATCAGTGGGGTCGTGTCTAAGTTTGCTCTACATTCCGTGACAGCAGAAGCACAAAATGCATCCCGGTGATGGTACAATTTATCTTTCTAGGGAGCAAACAGCCCCTGATTATTTTGTAGAGCAGGGTCAGAAGAATCACGGGTGAGTGAGAAGTGGGAGGGTTTTGTCAAACAGGGTGAGAAAAATGGAAGGAAAGGCAGCTCGCTCCTAACGCCTGACCATCACTAAGCACCTCCTTCAAGACTGTCTTCCTCCAACACTTACTTCTTGAGCAACTACTACGTGCCAGACCCTCTAATGTGGCAACACAAAGCTAAGTAAGGCATGCTATCCACTAAAGAGACACCCCTTGGGTGTGTCACACTCAGGCAGTGTCACCTAGAAAAGCGTGATCATTAGAAAGGCAGAAAATCCTCGGGGGCTGGGGGGCTGAGAGTTCCTCGGAGCCCAGCAGGATCTGGGAAGGTTCGCCTCGTCAGAGCCGTAAACATGGCCGCTCTGGACGAGTCAGCTTGGCAATCGCCTATTTCACAGGATATCAAGAATAGGATTTTGCCTGTAATAGTACAGAAAGGATTTGCCAAGCAAATTACTGGTGGAAACAAGAGAAGTGTTAGCCTAGTTAAGAATGAGGAGATTTAGAAAGAACATTTGCATTCAGACAAAGAATATGCTAATTATAACTGAATCTTATCCACTTGTTAAAGCAGTTACAAGAATCTGCACCACACACAGACATTTCTGCGCCCCTTTTCCCCCATTTACACCGAGTGTTCTTATAAGGACCTCAGATTAATAAGATCAAATATATATTTCACATCTTCAGTTCTGTTCTTGGCCTGTCTCCTAAAATTCTGAACAATATAAACTAAAAAAAACATTCTCCAGACACTTCACAGCTTCCTTCTAGAATTTACTCTTCATCCCAGCCCTGCCAGGCATGACTGGCCACTCACTCCCCCAAATCAAAAGCCTGAGTATCTTCCAGGACTCTTCCTCCTCCCTTACCCTAGAAATCCAACCATCCAGTCTGCTTTGTTCTACCTTTCAATTATCTCAGAAATCAGTTTCTTTCTTTCCATTTCAAGTGCACTAGTTTCTAGCCCTTAGCATGTCTCATTGAACTTTTAACATGAATTATACTCTTTTTAGTGTTCTCATCTCCTGTCTCTCCTGCTTCAGCCCACTCTCTCGAGCCCTCTGCTAAAGATAACTTTCTCAAATGCAAATCTGATCACATCAGCATTCCTTCAAAGACTACTGCCAGGAGAAAGAGAATAAGGTTCAAATCCAAATACTTAACAATAAAAAATCTAAAAAAATAAAAAAAAATAGTGGGCAAAGGATATGAACAGATGTTTCTCAGGAAAGAACAGCCAATGTTCATAAGAGAAAGGCACAGGAAAACTACATGGATTCGCTTGTCAGACACACACACACACTCACACACACACACACACACACACACACACCCCAAGTTTCACAGTAATCTCTATTGGAGAACCTGTACAGAACGCCTACTTGCAAGCATAGGCTTTGGAAGCATAAATCAGAAGAATTTGTAGACAGCAATGTGGCAATCTCCCCGCAAATTGTAAACCCACAGACCTGCAATTCCTTTTCTAAAAACTTATCCTATAAAATACACATTCACACTTGAGAAATTATTTATGTACAAAGTTGGCTGCAACATTTTTTGTAGTAGCAAAAAATTAGAAACATAAATATCCTTTAATAGGAGACTGATTACATAAAGTGTCCTACATACATAGAATGGAATTCTATGCAGCTTTTTTTTTAAGACTTTATTTATTTGAGAGAGAGAGAGTGAGAGACAGCATGAGAGAGAAGGTCAGAGGGAGAAGCAGACTCCCCATGGAGCTGGGAGCCCGATGCAGGACTCAATCCTGCTACTCCAAGATCACAACCTGAGCCAAAGGTAGTTGCTTAACCCAGTCGCCCCGCAGCTGTTTTTGTTGTTGTTATTGTTGTTGTTTTGGTTTTTTGTTTTTTTAAGAAGAAAGAAAGGGGTAAAAAGAAAATATTAGAATAGTTTCATATTTATCTATATGGAAAGCGCTCCACTGTACATGACAAAAGGTAGAATGCAGAGTATGGAACCCACTTGTATGGATAACACACACACACACACACACACACATACACACACACACACATTTTTATTTGTTTATACATGATAAAATAAATTTTGGAAGGATACCTAAAAAACCAACTATAGATTACCTAGAATGTGTGTGTACCTTTCACTGTGTTTCTCTCTATATCTTTTGATTGTTGGGCCACCCCAAGCTATGTTACCAAGTCTACTGGTTATGAGAAACTGAACCACACTAACCCGTCTCTTTCCTTCTTCTGGCTGCTTTGTCTTGTACGACATCCCTGCTGAGACCCTGCCCACCCCTCCTCTACAATCCCATCATAGAGGGATCCCATCACAGTCTGCTTGGCCTCTTCAAGGATTCTGTCCCGGACCAGGGAACGGTCAGCACGCCTGCGTACGCTCCGTAGTCCGAGAATTTGCTTGAGCGTGGCCCTCCCCATCCGTCTGTGTCCTGATGAGCCACAGTTAACCGGGACTCCTAAAGCGGCCCCGGCCTGGTGATGATGCTCGCTTGGCTTTCTTCAACTCTTTCTCCCTCTTCCCATGAGACAGGTATAATATTTAATCACACCCTTTTCTAGCTTTTTCATTGTCTCATTTCTCCAATAAAAAGTGAAATCTTCAAGGGAAGTGTTTTTCTCTTAATAGTAATAACAGTTAATATTTAGTTAGTACTGATCAGCACTTAATGAACTGTGACAGCACTATCCAAAGAGAATTTTCTTTGATGATGGGAATATCTTGTATCTAACCCATGTGGCTGTGGAGCATCTGAAATGTGGTTAATGAGATTGAGTAATTGAATTTGCAATTTTATCTGATTTGAATCCATTTGAATTTTTAGAACCACGTGTAATTCATAGCTACATTATTGGACAGTGTGGCTCTAAACTCTGTGCTAAGCTCTTTATACACATTATCTCAATTAATCCTTACAAGAACCCTGCAATGGGAATAATCTCACTACCTCCATTTTACAGATAAGAATACTGAGCCTCGGGGTACCCGGGTGGCTCAGTGGGTTAACCCTCTGCCTTCTGCTCAGGTCATGGTCCCAGGGTCCTGGGATGGAGCCCCGCATCGGGCTCTCTGCTCAGCGGGGAGCCTGCTTCCTCCTCTCTCTGCCTGCCTCTCTGTCTACTTGTGATCTCTGTCTATCAAATAAATAAATAAAATATTAAAAAAAATACTGAGCCTCAAAGAGTGTAAATGACTTCGCTACAACCACTCAGTTAAAAAATGATGAATGTGGGTTTTAAGCTCATGTGTTCTGATGCCAGAGTCTGTGATTTTAAAATGTGGAATAACGGCAGAACACAAGAAACAGTAGTGAGGTCAGAAATGCGTTCATATTATATAGATGTGCAAACAAAGCATAGGTTGCTTTAATGTTTTAATTTTTTTTCCCTCAAAGCATAATATACAGTTCATAACTTTCATAGTTCGATGAGTTTGATAAATGCACAAACTCGAGCTTCTGCCCCCTATCCAAATAAGACCTTTCCAACACGCCAGAGAGTTTTCTCTTATTCCTTCCTGGTCAATCCCCACCAAACCCCAGACCCCCAAGGCAACCACTTTTCAGAATTCTTTCACCACAGATTATTTTTGTCTGTTCTAGAATTTCATATATTTATATGAAATATATTTATATACACTTTTATATCTGGCTTTTTCTATTCCCCATAAGCTTTTTGAACTTTATCCATGTTGTGGTACCAGTAAGCTGTTCCTTTTCATTACTAAGTAGTATTCCATTGGGTGACTAGACCATGGTTTGCACATCCATTCTCCTACTGGAGATGGCTTCCAATTCAGGACTACTATGAGCAAAGCCACTATGATCATTCTCATACATGTCTTTCTGTGCATATGTTTTCGTTTCTTTTGCGAAATGGCTAGAAGTACAATTTCTAGTGCATAGGACATGCACATGTTTAACTTCACACAAAGGTTTTGACCTCATGGCCAAAGTAATTGTACTATTTTCCATTCCAGCAATAACGCATTAGAACTTGAGCTGTTCCAAATACTCGCCATCGTTTGATTTTCTTAGTCTTTGTAACTTTAACTATTTTAGTGAGTGTATAATACATCTCTTTATGGTTTTGTATTTTTAAGATTATCTATTTATAAATGAGGTATAGTACTTAATATATTTACTTAATAATATTTTTATATTTTTAAGATTATTTATTTATTTATAAATTTATCTGAGAGAGCGCAGAAATAGGAGGGAGGAGCAGAGAGAGAGGGATGGACTCCCAGCTGAGCAGGGATCCCGATGTGGGGCTCAATCCCGGGATCTGGGGAATATGACCTGAGATGAAGGAAGACACTCAACCCACTGAACCACCCAGGCGCCTCTCATGGTGGTTTTAATTTGCATTTCCCTAATGGGTAAAAATGTTAAGCACTTTTTCATGTGCCTGTTGGTCACTTTATGCCTTCCTTTGTGGCTTGCCCATTTATGTCGTTGCCCATGTTTCACTGAGTTGTCTCTTTTTATTGTTTCACAGGAGTTCTGGATAAAGTCCTTTGTCACAGATACATGTTTTGAGAATATTTTCTCCTGGTCTATTGCTTCCCTATTGATTTTTTTCACATGTAGTACATTATACTGTATTGTGTTTATGCACTCATTCGTACCATGTTTTCTTCTGAGAAGTTAAAATTCTGACAATTTCTAGTTTTTCAATTTTCCCTTTATGGTTATTTCTTTCAGGGTCTTCTCTAAGAACTATTTGCCTACCCCGATATCAACAAAGATAGCCTCTTGTGTTTTGTTTTGTTTTTTCCTAGAAGTTTTAAGGTTTCAGGAGTTGACTCTGTATAGAAGGCATATCTTGCACAAAATTGTGTTATCAAAAAAGCAAGGAGGCATATGCTGGATTGCTCTACGGTCCGTTGCTTTATGCCATGCACCACATATCTCAGTATCTCCTTTTCTGCACAGTTCTGGGTTGGACATGGCAAAAGCGAAGTTGCATGAGGGGGGAAGCAGAAGTGGAGCAAGTGCCATACTTCACTGAGGTTTCCGTTGGGGGGAGGTAATGAGAGGCAGACATGGAAGTGCTGACAGGATCCAACCTCCCTGTCCAGCCCTTTCTGTGCCAGTGTTTCTTTCTGAAAGAGTGTGCTTGGGACCAGCAGCCACCCCAGCCCCACCACTGCTACGAACTCGTGGGAGCTATGGCCATGAAGAACCGGCATCCTTTGGGACACTTCAATGCCGGTCCCTTCCCTGGTCCCCTTGTGGCACCTTCACGTGTCCAGTTTCAGATTCTCCTCCAGGCTTGAGCCTGTTCCACGGCGCTAGGGCTGCTTAGCCACCTCTCTCTGATCTTCCACCCCCTCTCCTGGACACTGACTTCCCCACTGCTTCCACCTCTGTGCATCACATTCATACGGTTCAGTGGCTCCAATGCAGTCCTTACTGAGACAGTGAAGAAATGATGGTAAGAGCAGGAAGAAGGGAGGAAGGATTAACCACCTTAGTGTTGCAAAGACTTATATGAAAATTACTTGGAAGCCACTCGCTGTTTTCCTGCTGCTGAAAGACTGTCCTGTCTTGGTTATATGTATAGAGGCAAGAGCCCTGAGTTTGTTCCCATTTCTACCACTTATTGTGTCCACTTGGATAAGTCCTGTAAATCCTTTCAGCATTCATGTCCAGTTTTGTCACTTTGTCATATGCTTGCTCTCTTACCACACGGGATTTTGCTTTAAGGATGCCACAGGACACAGCATTTCCCTCTAACTCCAACATGCACTTCGACTTGTCAGCACTGTTAAACACACCGTTACCATCCTCATTCTCACGGTGGCTGTTTGCATCTCTACCCGATGCGATAAGACCATCATTTTGGCTACCTTTTAGAAGGCCCAAGTGAAAGTCTGGAAGAGAAAAGAGGAGCTAGAGATGCCAAGTTGCTTTCCAGTGTTTGGATTCTCTATAGATTTCTGTTCTTTTTCTTACACAAATGCCCCTCGACCACACAGACCAGACTGGTTGAACCACTCTGGCCCATGGGAGAGTTCATGCAAGTTCAGGTTAAGAAATCATGTGGGCCTCAAAAAGCATCCTGTCCAATAAGGTCTCAGCCACACCACAGGGTCCCCCACTGAGGATGACTGCTAGAAGAGAAGCCAGAAGAGTACTTCAGATGAGGGCAGTTAAATCACATGGGTCGGCTCCTATTAAAATAATTGATGTAACAGTCTGCCGTCTTTCCTTTGTCTCGTTGAAGGGGAGCAGGAGTACGGGGGACTTGAAACCACCACAGAAATAATGATGAGGTAAAAACATGATATAAGTGAAAAAGCAGTGTTCATTCAGGAGACCTGAGTTCCACTCTTCACTTCAAGAATAACCTTGAGGAACTTCCATAAATGCTGGCCTTGTAGGAAACTCCCTAAGTCCATACGAGCAACGTTGTCCCCATGGTGCTCTCCACAGAGATGTGAGGTGCCATGTTGGGGACAGAGCTCTGGTCCGGCCAGTGGAGTGGCCAAGGGGATGGGACACTGGCCTACACAGCTCTTCTTCAGCAAGGTCAGTTTCACACTTCCTCTGCCTCATACTTTATAAAATCCAAAATAATTCTTGATAACATCATAATTCCTTTGCTTAAAGAAAAAAAAAAGCTTAAAAACATTGTACTGTATGTTCTCTAAGACTACTTACCGCTTTAGGGGTGCTTGGGTGGCTCAGTGGGTTAAGCCGCTGCCTTTGGCTCAGGTCATGATCTCAGGTCCTGGGATAGAGCCCCGCATTGGGCTCTTTGCTCAGCAGGGAGTCTGCTTCTCTCTCTCTCTGCCTGCCTCTCTGCCTACTTGTGATCTTTCTCTGTCAAATAAATAAATAAAATCTTTAAAAAAAATTTTAAAAAAAATTTTTTAAAAGACTACTTACAGCTTTAAATGCTGTAAAATGTTATTTATTGTCAATTCTCCATATCCTAACAGAAGCCATATATTGGCTTCCATCATGCAAAAACCTTATTTATTCAATCATTTGTATTTTATTCATTAATTAATTCAACAAAAAAGTTATTGACTAGCAGACATCGAATTGGGGGCCAAGAGAAGAAAAATGAATTTAAAAGCTCCCTTTACAGTCAGCTCCCATAGGCCTAAGGGATCAGACAGACAAATGAAAAAAACATAATAAAATGTGATAAATGTTATAATAGAAGTTGGTAAAAATGGCTATAGGGATATAAAAGAATCCATTCATTCTGCTGGAGGGCTTTGAAAGCATACCACATTATAGTTTCTTACTTCTGCAAGGCATTGACTTGCAGACGTGCATTTTTAGGTTCATATTCAAATGATTTCTTCATTTCCTGAGCAGGGAGGAATAGTTCTAAGATTTGCCAGGCAACAGGGTTCGGTACGCCATCCACGCTGGAAAATGTGTCACAGAGCATTCACAGACGGGAAGATCCATGAACAGGGAAGTCAGAGAGGACCATGGACTGCTTTTCCGTCACGCTGAAGAAAATCTCCCAAAGACGGTCTAAGGGTCGCCTTTCGAGCACACCATCAGTACGTTACTTTAACATAAAATAAAAGTACAGTAGGGAAAGAGGTATGTTTTCCAAATGTTTAAATCCTTGCATCACGTTCTTCTCCAACTGAAAAAGGTTTGCATCCACTCTCAAGACGCATATTTCACGTGGCTTGTTGACAGTTGGTGAAGGGTAAAAAGAATTTCTCCCTCTCACGTCTGATCAAATGCACAAAGAGAGGTGCCAGCAATTAACTTAAAACTTTGGCAACGACAGCATCCCATGCCTCATTTAACAATAAGTCTACAATTTCTGACCCCATAATGATGTCGTTCCTCATAACTTATCCCCTCGGCTATCCACTGCTCACTTATCATAGGTTTGCAGCTCTGAACCCTTCTTTGCTTCTATAAATTTCCCAAATCACAGCCTTTCATGCAATTTATGAAAATCTGTGGAACTTTTTAAAACAAAGCAGATAAATGTATAGAAAGTTTTTCTTGTCTACATTTAGCATTGTGGGGAAAAAAACGTCATAAAACATGGGGATTTGGGGGACTTTTTCCAAATGAGTATTACATAATTCAAAATCTATACATCTATAGATTCCATTCATTTTCTTATTAATATTGACAGTAATTCTAACAGGACCCATGGAATAGAAAATGTTACTCAACGTGCTCCTTTCACAGCCTATCGCATATCCACAGCAGTACCTCTTAATTTTCCAGCGTGGGATACAATTTTAGTGAAATTAAACCTGGACAACTCGAAATTATGTAATTCATTACTTTCAGTGCCAATTATCAGATTTCTATGATTCTATGTAAGCCTGATGCATCCTTGAAGACTCATCCCACATGCCATCTCCTCTAGGAAGCCAGTCACCATGTCAACTCACATATAGTCTCTCTTCTATGAAACAAGAGCACTTGGCTTATTTATCTGTAATTTTGCAGTTAAAACGCACCAGGTCTTGGAGTAAAATATTGCCAAGATTCTTATGTGTAGTTTTCTTCTTTTCAAGAAAGGAAGTACCTCATTTCCCCAAGTAGGAAGTAAGTACCTCGTGCTTTGCTTCTCTTTGTGCTGCTCGTCCCGGCAAGTCCTCGTCCAGTCATTCGATCACGCATCCGTTGCACAGATATTTGAGGAGCGACTATCAAATGTCAGAAACTGTGTGGAACACCAGAATTACAAGCTGGTGTCCCCACCCTCAGGCAACAGGGTTTAATGGGGGAAACAAGCTGGTATATATGTACTTTCCATCCAGAGTGAATTGTGTATTAATGAGTAAGCCCGGGGAGATATGCAAATTCATCAGAAAGACCCCAAACTGGAACTGAGTCCTTGTGGAACTCCTGGATTAGGGAAGGCAGGGACTGCATGCCAGGAAAAGGAAGCTCATGAGTAAAAGCCTGGAGAAGACACAGAAAGCACAGTGCTACAGAGAGAGAAGGCATCTGAAAATTATTTGTGTGGGTTGAAGTGGGATAAGCAAAGAAGGAAACGGGGGATAAAAAGGAGGAATGATAACATCAAAAGAAGTTTCGGGTTTTTGTGGAGTTTTTTGAATTTTTAGCACAAAATATTAAAAAGTACATGCAATTTTAGTTCTTTGTTGGAAGTCTCCTGTGGAAAACTACTCTCTAAACAGCACAAATAAACGAATTACTAAATATTGGATTCACTTTTAAGGAAAGTGAATAAACCCCTCACTGGGCAGGGGCTTGGGGGGGGGGTGTTCAGCTCCCTGAGGCAGCTAGCCTTGTACAGCGAGCTAAATGTCATTACTTCCAAGCATGAGTGTGCTTTACTCACTAAGATAAGACTTGATTACACCTTTCCTTTTTAGGATCCCTGAGGGCTGGGTAATTCTATGATGGTGGTATTCTTCTTGAACTAAATAAAAATAACTCTCCACGCGTTGAGGGGACAGAGTAGAAAGAAGGAGTCAAGTAAGATACTAAGAATATATTTAATTGAATCATTCCATTTATTGTATAGGAGTCAAAGATTCTCAGCAATAGGATTTTCTAAAATAAATCAACCAATATAGAGGAAGGGACAGTCCCTTGCCTTAATTCAAATATCTCAAGAGACAACAATGATAATATCTACCAGTTATCAGGACTGTGTACTGAACGTGTGCTGAGGCTTCCATATAATCTTCTATCGCCAACTTCTTCGAAAGTGGGGCATTATTAATTGCATTAGGAAATACTCAGTAAATGATTGTTAAATGAGTGAATAAAAAGCTCCACCTAGCCAATTGCTCCAGAAGCCGTTTAATCCACTCATCCAACAATAAAAAAATTGAGGATATGCCATGTGTCATGTACCTAGCAAATTCTGCAGCTTCGCAGGAATCTGAGCCCTGTTGGCCCTTAAAGAAAAAAACAAATCGCCATGCAAATGTATAACCATCCATGGTACCTGGCACACATTAAATATTTGCCAAATGACTGGACAGATGAATGAATGAATGAATGAATGAATGAGTACAAGAACAGCAAAGGCGTTCCCAAGCCAATATACTGAGGAACCCTTTCAAAGACGAAAGAAAGAACCCACATTGTTTCACTCCGAAACGGACGACCAAAAGAAGGTTTTTTCTTGCACTGTGTGGGAGCAGTAACTTCTCTCCCCACTTCTACCCTTCTCACACTGCTGCACACTACCCCGGAGCCAAATGGAAGGAAGAATGCAGCAAAGAGAGAAACTAAACATCGCCAGTCCTTGCCTTAACAATAAAAGAGTTGGGACAAATTCAATGGATTTGATCAATGGATCTAACAAAATAATTTGAGACTTTATGGCTTATTGATCAAGGAACTATGCCTGAGAGGTGCCCATCCATCACCTCTGAGGCCAAAGAACTCCCAGAGAAAACATTGCTCCTGCTGCAAATCACAGTCACCCCTCGGAATTCAAAAGTTCAATGGCTCTGTCTACCAGAAAAACCTTAGCAGGAACTAACAAGGCAATATTCTTTCTGCAGGAGGGGAGAATGAACAGTTAGGCAGCACAATGAACCAGAAACGGAGTACACACTTTGGATATCATCCTCACCATGACCCTGTCAGATAAGTGATGGAATCTGCATTCCACAGACAAGGAAAATGAGGTTCAAAGCATTTAAGTGCCCCCATCAGACACACACACACAGCCGGGAAGTGCGTTTGTACCAGAACTTTCTAGTTTCTACTTTCCACTCTTCCTCTCCACCCAGTTCATCAGACTCTACAGGGATGTGTTTTCTATGGGAGTCAAAGCCAGAGAATCTCTACAGTAAGGAGTTATAATATCTAGCTCAAAATAGTGATTATAATCCTCTAGAATTCATTTTTCAAGAAAAAAAATTATCAAGCAGCTCCAAGTTTTCTAAACCCTGGGATCCAACACTGAACAGAGGTAAACAAAGGTCTCACCTTCATGGAGTTAACCTTCTGGGCTGAGAGGCAGAAAATGCTTAATAAAGAAGGTGTGTGTGTATGTGTGTGTGTATCAAGTTTACCTAACCATCTGAATTCAGTGGACTGTGAAGCAAAATCTTTATTTTATTTTTAATCATCATGATCACATTTAAATTCGCTCTGCTGAAGCTTTCTTCCTGGCCCTGGGTGAAATCTAGGGCACCTAGGGAAGCATTTTTCACCATTTTCAGGTCTTATTGAACAGTCTCATTCTCAGAACTTTTAAGGATTAATCCAAATTAATATCAAATATTATTGATATTGATTTTGGGGTTTAAGCGTGTCTTCTATCTTGGGCTGAGAAATGCATTCCTGTCTCTTTAGTCCTTTTCACTCCTGATTTTTTTGTCTCAGATTCCTTCCAGGCTGGTGGGGAGGAAGGAGGGAGACGGATGCAGAGGGAGTTGGGACAGCTAGAGGGCAGAACAGGTGAGTTCCAAAGAATTGCAGTCTGGCCCTTTCTCTTGGGGGCACTTTGGAGGCCCTTTGATGTTCTCATCTCACTAAGGATCTCTCTCAGGAGCATTCCTGACAAGAGTCTTGCCTCCCAATCAAGTGACCTCCCAACTCATGACTACTCTGACCCTGTTCACCCACTCACCCTTCTTCCCATACAGCTCCCTCCAGTGATAATCCACATTACCCCTCCAGCCTTTCCGCGGGTGCCTTTGGCTGCAGGAAACCATCTTGGGTAAGAGTTTGCTCAAGAAGACTCAAAGCTGGTTACATTATTCAGACTAACCTGATCTGCTGGAAGGTATGAGTACTACCATCCATGAATGAAGCTTGCTCTCCCTGTGGCCCTTCCCTGTGGCTCCAGCCGGCGCCTTGGAATCCCACCTTGGGTCTAGACAGGAAGGAATCTGGCACCCATCTCTGCATCCACCCGTCTCCCACTCCCACCAAAATCCAGGGACAGGGGTCACATGTGCTGAGTAATTTTCTTGAAGACCATGTAGTTGGCTTATGTTAAAGAGGAAATTCTCCTTCCCCCAGAGAGAGGGAGCCAAGGCCCAGCACGGCCACTGGCAATCCTCTTTCTGGGGTCCTTCCTCTCATCAATCATCTCACCTCTGCTTACCTGCCCTTGAGAGGGGTGAACGGGTAAAGGCTGTTGGACAATTTTAAAGTCCCCTCTCACAGATATACATAGAAGTTCTGACACTTTTTCTTAAAGTGTATAAGCAATTAACACTTTTTGCTTTCCCCTTTGCAACCTCAGATAAATCCAAGACAACAGAACACCTTTCATCATACAACCTGTTATACACATGATACAATTTCACTTCGTAATGAGTGTTATGGAAAATTGCAAAGCACAGGAAGTTCAGAGAGCACTAAGGAGAGTATCAAGGTGGTAAGACCCACTCCACATAACATGGGAAGAGAAGGGCACTCACAGGAACAGACACTGAGGCAGAAACCTGAATGGAGTAAGAGGTAAGTCACGCCAACAGCAGGAGCAAGAGCATGAAACAGAGGACACCAGCAATGATCAAGCCCTGATGGGGGACAATAAGTTTGTGCAGGAATTGGGAAGATGGTTAATGAGGACAGAGTTAGGTGAAGGGAAGATGTGGCAGAAGTTAGTGGAAGAGGGGTAAGTGGAAGCCAAACAATGTGAGACTTTCAGATCATAGAAAGGCAATAGGATTTGCCCCTGAGAGGGATGGAAGTCACTGGAGAGTTTCAAGCTACATGGTATCATGAGTCTGGTTTTGTGTTTCAAGCATCACCAGCTGTTATGTGGAGATAGACAGAGTTACAGTCATCCACACGTGCAAACGAGGCTGAGGATCTAGCGAGGGCATCGTGCGGGATGTATCTGTCCTGCTTAGTTGGAAAACTTACACACACACAGCAATGAAGCAACAATGGCAGATGCTGAGGGAAACTATGCCCATTCTCCCCTGGACCTTGTCTAGTCTGACATGTGAAACTTGAGGCTAGAGGTTAAAAGCAGCATTTTCAATGGGACACCTGGGTGGCTTAGTCGGTTAAACATCTGCCTTCGGCTCAAATCATGATCCCAGAGTCCTGGGATCAAAGCCCACATCCAGCTCTCTGTTCAGCTGGGGGTGGTGGTTCTGCTTCTCCCTCTACCTCCACCCCTCCCCCTGCTTGTGCTTTCTCTTTGATAAACAAATAAAATCTTTTTTAAAAAAATTTTTTTAAGACTATATTTGAGATCACAGAAATAGGTTAACAGTATAATAAAATGAAAATGTACTCAAGAACAAGTCTTTAGGAAAGTGTATTTGGACTCTCTTACTCATAAAACACCATGCCATCCTTGGTATCTTAAAACAGAAAAACAACATTTTATAACATCTAGTGGTTTCTGTGGGTCAAGAACTGCGAAGCGCTCAGCCAGCTGGTTGAGGCTCAGGGTCTCTTGTGTGGCTGCCATCAGATGCCATGGAAGCTGGCACAGCAGTGCTGGGTAGGTATGTTCCATTTGCTGCACAGAAAACTACTTTTGACCATCAACACTGTTTCATGGTAAATCAAAAAAAAAAAAAAATGGGGGCTAGGATCAAGACATGTATGCCTAACACTGGACACAAAAGTGCTATGTGCCTCTCTTGAATGCCTATAATCCCATAGACTCATGCATGCACACACGTCCATGAACACATATGTGCACATGCACACACAACTCAGCCCCCAGAGCCCTCAAACCCCCAACTGTGACTGCTTCCACCCTGACCCGTACTTTTTATCCACAGTATTGGGGGAACTGGCAACTGTGCCCACCATTTCTGTGTACATAGATGTAGCCTCGGAGAGCTTCCTCTGACCTCCTGGAAAAGATTTGTAGACGGTCGTTCTCTCAGCTCAGGGCAAAGTAATTTCTTTGGAATTCTGCTGTCATCCATCGTCCTCACATGAACAGCCTGGAAATGTGGGGTTGCAGAGTGCATGGCTTTGATGCCGTGGATTGGCCGGGCTCCAGCTTCTTACTCTTAGCAACCTTGTTCTGCCATCCGATGTTAAATATAGAATGCAAGGGGCACGATGAGAACTCCAGAGTCCCAGACAAATTCTAATTCCTCCTGTCTCTCCATATATCGCCATCTGCTTATCACTCTATTTTATGGGGTTTATCATCCCAGTGCTTTGTTATTTCCAGTTCCATTATCCTGCTACAACCTAATCCATACCTTCAGAGTGGGACACGACGCTTGCTGGTATCACAACTACTAGGGATACAATTAACACATCAACAAACCAGAAAGCAGCTTGCCAGAATCCTCAGTGAAGGAGAAATGAGTAACAAATCATCAAATGGCAGAAAACAACTTTATATAAAAGAGTTGTCCAAAAGAGGAAACTTCTAGAATTTTTGCAGCATGTGTACACTCTGCCCAGTCTGTGCCTTTTATATCCGCAGCTACTCCAAAACACTATAAATGTCAAAACATTGGGCAAATACATACTATGGTATATTGGGAAGAGCTGCATTAAATTTTATAGATCCTAGATCAAAATGTACCTCTTCTATCAGCTTTAGTTTAAGGCCACCAGAAGCTGGTTCTGTAATCTTCAGTGACACTCTGGGCCTGGACCTGCTCTGTTAACTAAGAGAATGGAGTAGGTAATTTCTCTGTTTCCTCTTAGGTTTCTCCTCTGAAGATGCAAAATATCGTGTATGGCACATCCCAGTTAAACAGAAGATCCAACTAAAACATTCATTCCCCTACATTCTATTTACCTAAGTTCCACTGTAACAGTGGAATAATAGTAACAATAGCTATGTCATCTGTCTATAAACCTCATACACTTCTGCATCCATCTATCCCCCATGTAAACTTCAAAGTGTTGTTCAAAACTAATAACCCATCTTTCTATGCCCTACCAAGTACCCGATATTGAAGGGATAGATGTAATCACATGATAAGCAAAGAGGTTCTTTGGCACAGTGGTGGTACAGTTTCCACCACTGTGCCAAAGAATACTGTGAGTTAGAAGAATACTTTGGAATCATTCAAATGAAACACAGAACTACAGAAACGTAAGTCATACAAAATGTTCCTGTTTCAGAGCATTATAATAAATTTTCAAGGACACATGGAAGAAGTACCTAAGCTCAACTCTAAGCCCAAGTCAAGGCTAAGTTTGCATCAACTGCTTAAAAATAATGCCTTGTATCTTCAGAGCAAGTTCAAATTTAGGAAACACATTCATAGAGGTTATTTCATCTGAATCTCACAAGGACCCTGAGTCCTTATAAACTGAAATGGAATTGTTCAGCTCATTTCACAAGCCAAATATCTGAGCTCAAAGAAGATAAGCAACCTGCCCCAAAACACAAATAAACTAGAGATAGGATCAGGACCTAACAGAACCATAGAATTCCAAATTCTGAGGGACATTAACAGTCATCCAGTGAGCTTCTCATCTGAGGCTTCAGTTCAAACGCAATGATGGCCAGCTGTTCATCAAAACTGGGGCTCTCCTTTCCATGGCACAGGTCTGTAACTGAGATGTGGCCTCCTAATCAGAGACTGCATTCCCCAGTCTTGTATCCAGGAGGAATCATATTACCACTTATCACCAATATAATGTAAGGAAAAGTGATATATGTCACATCTGAGCACAGATGGATAAGAAGAAGCTCTCCTTACCCCCTCTTCACTGTCTCTTCCCTGACTCAGAGGACACTGAAGCTCAAGGAAGATGTTGGAGCCTAAGACAGCAGGTGCCCCAAATCACCACAAGGAAGAAAGTTACCTACCAACAGGAACATTCACAGGGACTCTACATGAACAGGAAAGAATCTTAAATTATGTTAAGAAAATGGCATTAGAGATTTACTTTTTTCCATAGTTAGCATTACTAACAACCTCCCCACACACACACATACAAGTTCCCTGCCTTCAATTAAACACAATCGCAAGGGAGGGGCTCACTCCCACCACAGGCCAGTCATTACATGTTTGAATGGCTTCTGACTGCTACACAGCCTTCCTTACATTGAGCAGAATTTTTTCTCCGTTATCTCAGTTGGATTGTGGTATGCCTTTCGAATACACACAGAACTGATGTAACACCTCCTCCACATGACTCGTGTCTGTCTCTAACCATTTATTAGGACTTCTCTTTATTATAGACCAATGATTCTTTATAGAAATCACATTTCCACAACAAGATTGTAAGTTCCTCCTCTCTGGCACTGCTGGGTGACCTTCTGGGCCAAGAACAAGGTTTGATGAATGCTGAGTGTCTGATGGAAGCTTGTCCTCATTCTGGAATTGGGCTATCACCTCTTTTGAAAACATTCACAAATTCATTCAGACCAACTTAGGTTCTTTCCCTGTTGTGTTCCTATAGCACCTTCCATGTCTTTCTAATATAACCCTTCTCACATGACAGTCAAGTTGTAATCTACCCCTCTACCTGATAAAGGCATCTGAGCAGAGCCTACCAGCAACAGCAAGAAGTCCGCTCACCATTAGTTCATCACACACAGAACCACAGCTTGTACACTCCAGGGGGTGCCATTCCCTCATGGACCTCAAGTTTGTGCTGTAAGATGGCTCTGAGCACAGAACGTCTGGGGGCCCAGGAGGGATGCAAAGGTGCCATTCTTTACTCTTTATCTCAGGCTACCTCTCAGCCCACCTTGTGGTACCTGGAGAGCTCATATTCCTTTTCCCCTTCTCACAGCTTTTCTCTCACTCCCACTCACTGCACCTACGCTGCACCTACTCCAACCTATCCCAGACATCCTTCATGTCCTGCATTCAAGCAGAGCAGACATAATAAGTTTAGAAGAGAGACAATGTATTCCAGCCTGCTCACAGGGATACCTCTCCTAGCACTGCTTGAGGAATCCTTACATTAGGACATCTCGCCCAGGGGAAGGAAGACTGAGATGAGGGAGGAAACTGAGCCACTAGATGGGGAGGCAGAAAGGATGAAAGACATTGAAAACTCCGTCACTTCGTTATTTGCTTATATGCCTTCTCCTCTGACTTACAGCATTATTTATTAATTCACTTACTTAAAACTTCTCTCACATTTACTAGGTACTAGGCATTGTTCTAGGCATTTTGAAAATGTGAATTCACCTTACCCTCATAGTCCCTCTATAAGCAGCATCTCCTGTCCTCTCCATTTTACAGATGAGAAAACTGGAGACAGAGGTCTTGTGACTTGCCCAACGTCACCAGTCAGAGGTGCTGTAGGATCTGAACCCAGAACTCATGTTGTTAACTGCTAACTCTCTGCTGCCACTGAGAGGAGCTCCTTCAGAGCTTGCTTGGAGGTTTGGATGGGGGAACACAAGGACTCATATACCCTAGACCAAAAATGGTCCTTGTGTATCCGGGAAGGTCACCCACTTTGACCAAGTGTGCAGCTTTGGAAGGGATGCAGATGGAGTGGTGAGGAAGGGAGGAGGCGACAGCCACCTAGCCAGCCAGATCTGCCAAACCAACCCTGGCGATCCAGGGAGTGACAGATGTCACAGCCAGATTGCCCTCACATCCTAGAGGAGCTCTTTGAAAATAGAGACTGGATCACACTGTTGTATCCTCACAAGCTGGCACTAGTTTCTGCAAGACAGGAGGCATTAAAAAGAGCTTGAATCCATGAGTGAGTGAGTGAATGAATGAATGAATGAATGAATGAAAATCTCACCTGACTTACTTGGAAAGGGTGCCCTAAATGGGAACTGCCTCCACCACGAGTTTGCAGCCATTTCCAGGCACACATTGTCTCTGGGGTTATTGCTTTCCCACAACAGAACAGAGAGAGGCACCCAATGCTTCTCCCCAATGCCTAACAACAAGCTGCAATCAATCTCCTCAGTTGCAGACAGAAACATAAAGGGGAACATGGTAATCCTCTCCCCTTCAAAACATATTCTCTGCACTGTGCCCCAGCAATATGGAGCTACCCGAATCACATCCCTTCTGAGGCACAGGTGTCGAGAGGAGAGAGTGGCCACCAGAGCTGCTGGTGTTCCTACGGGAAGTAGTCTCATGTGGCTCTGCTTGCTCACCTGTATGGCTTCGCTTGCCTTGGTCTCCTCAACAGGTTGGAAAGGATTCCTGGTTTGCCATTTTAGAAATAAGGAAAGTAAGCCGAGGCTCCCTGTGTTTCATCGACATGCCTAGGTTCCCAGCACTGATAAACTGAACTTTGGATCAGGACATTGGATATGAACCCCTTGCTTTTCATTTTTGCAAATGCCATTTTTTGGAAATGTAGAGGGAATAAACCTTAAGCAGATGCAGAATAGCCCTAAGATGCTGGGTCTGTGTGTGGGTTTCATCTATCACTTGCCCTCCCTGCCTTCTCCGAACCATCCTTGACAGAGTTCCTATGGCCTCCTTGGAAAATCCCACCTTGGACCGGAGGCCAATCCCTCTTGCTACGCAAATTTCTGAAAGGGTGATGTCGGAACCCTCCACAGACTGAGAAGAAGAAGAGCACCAGCCAGCCCCACCTCTTCCAGCAAGCAGCTGTGATTGTGAATGAATCATTTAACCTCTCAGAACTGACTTCTGATATTTTTGCACATAAAACAAAGGGATTGGATTAAACATGTGCTGCCCACCCCCCGCCGTGGGTTGACACTGGTATCATAGGTGAGCTTCACGGCACGCAAAACACAATGAAAGGCAACACAATTAGGTAGAGATTATCCAGACCTTAACCAGAGACAAGAGGCTGTGAACGCTCGGTGGCGATCTAGGAAACGGATTCGAGAATTTATTGTAGACTGCTGAGGACGTCAGCCCAATGTGCTGTGGCCGCGAAGGTCAACAAAATGATGAGTGTTATCCAAAAGGGTATTGTAAAACGGAAAGCAGAACACATTTAGCATTTACCCAGAAAACAGAGCCAGTCGATAGACTTGGAAAGGCAAGGCTCTTCAAGCTGTTCCACGTCCGCAAGCAGACTGAGGAATTAGAACAAATCTGGAATGAGAAAATGTTAATGGCTGAGAGCATGGAAAGTGGTAATCATTGAAGGACAGCCTGAAAAGATTTAAATTACACGATGATTATGAAAAAGCAATTCTCTGTCATTAGTATCCCATATAATATTTAATAACACTCCTTAATTTAGTTATGCATACATATTTAAAAGTCTCAGATTAAATAAAGTAAAATGTTATTTTAGAAATAATGCTGCTCTCACTCACATTTCATGAAACAATTAAACTCTTCATGTGCACCTCTAGTAGGAGTAACTTTTCCATTATTTAAATCACATTTTGAATCATCTCGCACAGTTTTACAAAGCACATCCTCTCACTGCCACGGAAGCCATCCGAGATGGGGAACTTCTGAAGCTACAAATGATGCTTCAACCAGAAATCATGTTCCAACTCACAAGTTCCCACTCACACAGCGCTTGGGACTAGCCATCATTTCATTCATCCGGTAATTATAATCATGATCATTAGAACACTATAATTTGTGAAATATTCTCTCTAAAACTTTAACCACCCATCAGTACTGCCTTTTAAAGTTGTTTCCAGTGACATCAAACACTTGCCATTGTGAGATTATACCTTCAGAAATAATGACTAAATTACTAATATTTTTGCCCTTCTTTTATTTTAACAATTTCATCAGATGATTTCTCTAAGCATCACAAGCTAGCATTGATGGAAATGATTTAAGGATCATTGGTCTTCTTTAAAAAAAAAAAGTACTTTGTTGTTTAGGGAAAAAATTACTTGAGAGACCACGTCATAATATGAGCAACTACATGATCAAAGATAAAGCGACTCTTTCTTTTCCAAGAGATAACTAGAAGATAGCCCACCTGGTCTTCACACATAGAAGAGATGCTAATTAGGAATTTTAAAATTACAATAAAGGCTACACTTTGGTTATTTCTTTTGTATATTATCACCTAGGGATTTGATTGTTAAAGGGTTGGACGAGATGTCTAGCATGTATTGGACGTGTACTGTGTGTCAGAGGCTTACATATATGATTCCAGGGAAGAATTAAGATCCCAGATATGGGTTTAATTATGTCTAGCTCACAGGTGAAGAAGCTGGGACTCAAGGTTTTTAAATACCCTATTTCCCCTAATCACCACATACCCATACTAGAATTAGAAGTGAGTGGGATGTCTCCAAATCTAAAATCCAAACTTTTTCCTTTAAATAATATTTATTTATTTACTTTAAGAGAGAGCATGAGCAAGAGGCACGGGGGAGAGGGAGAGAGAATCTCACGCAGACTCTGCTCTGAGCACGGAGCCCTGACACAGGGCTTGATCTCATGACCCTGAGATCATGACCTGAGCTGAAACCAAGAGTTGTTGGCTTAACCAACTGAGCCACCCAGGCACCTCCCCCAAACTCTTTCTATCACATCCGGAAGTTCAAAATACTAGAACAAGAAGCTGTAGCTCAAAGCCTTGGAGAGATAAATATAAAATAGGATGTCTATTACTTCAGATAATTACAAGAATTATGTCTTCATGCTTTGCAATTTTGATCTTTTGCATTTATTATCTCATTTGATCTCTGTAAAAACTAAGTATCTCCCAAACTGATACCTCCCAGTACCTCTGGGATAGCATAAAAATATAAAGTAATTCAAAGCAGATTTAGGTCTATTCACACATGGTTTATAAAAGTCCCAAGTCTGTGACAATCAGCACATTTTGTATGGGCACTCACAGGTCCCTGACTTCTGCACTGACACAGAAGTCACCGGTGGTCACGTTCTTCTGTGTCAGAGACAAAACAAATGGATAGGTGGACCTCAGGCCTAGCTCTGTTATTTCCACTGCAAATGCCTCTAACAGATAGGGGGGGTTAAAGACATAAACACAGTTTTATTTTCACACCTAAAAGAACAAGAAGTCTTTACTGCCAAACACACTACCACTGTTTAGGCTTCCCCAATGTCTGGGCACCTGGGTGGCTCAGGCAGTTAAGCCTCTGCCTCTGGCTCAGATCATGATCCCAGGGTCCTAGGACTGAGCCCACATGGGACTCCCTGCTCAGAGGGGAGCCTGCCTTTCCCTCTGCCCTTCACCCGCTCATGTTCTCTCTCTCACTCTCTCTCTCTCTCTCTCGAATAAATAAATAAAATATAAATAAATACATAGATAGATAGATAGATAGATAGATGATAGATAAAGTTAGTAAATTTCCCTGATGTCATGACTTGCTTTCTATCTGTCCTTTTAAATTATTTGTTTCCGCAATTATGTTTGGTTCATAGGATTCAAAGTGTCTTGTATTTTCATGTTCCTTCCCTGACTATGTTTCTTGCTGTTTATTTATGGAAGTGTACTCATTCTGCCATTCCCCACATTCTGGATTTTGCTGATTATATCCCTGAGATATTGTTGAACTTGCTTCTCCGCACCCTATATGTCTTAAAACACCAGGTTCTTAGAAATAAAGACTTAGATTCAGGGTTTGTTTCTCTCTCTCTCTCTCTCTCTCTCTCTCTCTCTGTGTGTGTGTGTGTGTGTGTGTGTGTGTGTGTGTGTGTGGTTTTGTGCTGTTTAAATATGTCTAACTGCCTCTCTTTTTGTGATGTTAAGACTACCCGTGGGCTTGGAAATTGCAAACTTGACAATCCAATTTTAGTAGCCATAGATGGTTATTGCCTGTGTTATTAGGGATTGCAACCCCATGGCTCAGCTCTAATATATTTATTAGCTTGAAATCTGAAAAGAATTTCCTCTTTTCAGCTATTTGCTTATGTTAAAGCATGTATTTGTACAGGAAAGTTCACAAAAATGTTTGATTCTTTCCCTTTATTTATCACTTTGTAGAATAATAGATTTTTTCTCTAACATCTCCCAAAAGTGGCAAATGATATTTTTATTTTTTAATATCATAATAAACTCATAAATTTTAACATATTTAATATATTTTAATCCTCTGGGGGTTTTTCTTTTCTCAGTGTTTAACTTATCCTGACTCTGGTTGGGTTAACTGAGGAGATTTTTGTCACTAGTCTTGCAGTGACCTTAGAAAACTTGCTACTTTTAATTCCAGAAGATGGTTCAGGCTCATTGGATCCTTCCTGCCTCAATGTCAGAATCAGCCATTTTCCCAATGAGGCCTTCTTCCTTTTAGTGCTAAATGGTAGTTAGAGGCCCTGTGTGGGGCCAGAGGTGCTCACTGCCACTGGGAGTTCACTGTTTCTAGACTTTATCAGTGGATATAGCTAGAAAACAAGCTGAGGGCTGATTTTCAATTCTTTATATTTATACTCTTTTACTATGAAAATTTTATGTTTGTTCTAATGCTTTTTTCAAAATAACAATGCTAACATTATCACTAGTAATGTGATTATAAGTTAAGATTTGTTTATAGATCTTTTATTTCCTAAAAATGTGTCACACTAGAAAGATATATTCAAATCATTATGACTATGAAAAAAAAAATTTCTCATGTGGTAAATCCACCAACTTGATACACATTGTTTCATTTATTTCACTTCACTTTTAAATTTTAGGAATTGCTTTTTTTCTTATTTTGATTTAATTTTGTTTCATAATTTTCTAAAATATTCATGGGGTTCCAAATGCATAAAATGCACACTTAGCTTATCTGCATTCCGAATGTCTCCACCATCTCCATGTCCCCCCTCCTACTCATAGATAAATATTTAACACTTTGGTATATCTTCACTTCCTTTTTTAAGGAAAATGTCTATACACATTATACATTCCTACAGTTCCTTTTTTAAATTTTTTTTTTTATTTTTTGCTAAAAGAAGGTGGGTTTCTTTCCCCTAGATATTATTTATTTATTTCAGAGAGAGAATGAGAGAGCACAAGAGGGGGGAGGGTTGGGGGAGAAGCAGATTCTCTGCTGGGTGGGTAGTCAGATGCAGGGCTCGATCCTGGGACACCAGGATCATGATGTGAGCCAAAGGCAGATAAGAAGTGGAGTTTTATATATACTCCAGTGAACCTCCCTTTCTTTAGTCAATAATGTATCACTTCAGAGTAGCATATATATGTCTTTGTTCCTTTTTGAGAAGCCTAATAGCTTAGTATCTGTATATATCATAGTTTATTCAACCAGTCCTGTATCAATAGAAATTTGGCATTTTTCTCCTGATAGGTAGAAAAGACAGACATTTATATTCATCTGCTACCAAGGATTGTAATGAATAGTTGTGTCAAATGTCTTCATACTTTTGCCAGTGTATCTTTGGGTTCCTTGAAGTGGCCTTACTGGGTCAAAGTGAAAATGCATGTGTCACTTTGTTAGATTTTGCCCAATCCCCCTCCATAAGACTTGTACCAACTTGTATTCCCACCCGACACTTGCAAATACCTATTTTCCTGTGGCCTATTCAATACCGTACATTATCAAAACCTTGGAATTTATCCACCTAAAAGGTGAGGGGTGATATCTCAATTTTTTTTTAATTTTATATCTCTCTTATTATAGTAAGTGAGACTGAACATATTTTAATATAGTCAAGGTCTTTTTCCTCCTGTGAACCTTTTATTCATATCTTTGGTCCAATTTTTCTATACTTCATTTTCACCTTTCTGTTACTCTATTTTAAGCATTTTATGTAGCACTACTTTGTGTTGTGATTTGCAAATATTTTCCAGTTTTTTCTTTTTTTCTTTTTTTTTTTTTTTTTTTTTAGCTTATAGCCTTTACTGTCATGAATTGGTGGAGGGGTTTTTTTTGTTTGTTTGTTTATTTATGTAGTTAAATTTGCCAAACTTTTCCCTCACTGCTTCTATAAAATGAAGCATACTGGAAAAAATATTGTTTCTAGATTATGAAGGAATTTTGTGTTTTCATTTAGATGTCTATGGTTTTATTTTTCACATTTATTATTCATTCGCAATTCATGTCAGTGTATAGTACGGGGAATGAATTAAATTTTAGTTGGAATTCCAGTTTATGCTTTTTGAAATTTTATTTTATTACCTTCCTTTCTTTCTTTTTTTTTAAATTAGGCTTAACTCCCCAGCATGGAGCCCACCATGGGGCTTGAACTCGCAACCCTGAGATGGAGACCCGATGTGAGATCAAGAGTCAGATGTTTAAGTGAGCCACCCAGGTGCCCCCTTTATTTTTTAATTTCTGAACTTGTTTTTGAACATCCTCAATCATTAGTAGTTTAAACAGATAGAGAATTCTGGAAATAATCTCCTCAGAATTTTTAGCACTCAGTGTCCTCTAACACCCAAGGTTCCTCTTGAGACATTCAGATTCTTGGTTTTTGGAATGCAACCTGGATTTCCCCGTTCCCCACACACACACACACACACACACACACACACACATACACACACTTCCCTTTCTCCTCTTTCATCTCTCTCTGTCCTCTCTCAGCATTTAGAATATTCTTTTTATCTCTGTTGTTTTGAAATATCATGTTGAGATGTCTTCCTGAGTATGTTATTTTTACATTGTGCTGGACATTTTGAGAGCCTTTTCTATTTAGAAGCATGTATCCTTCAACATCTGGAAATTTTCTTGTATTATTTCTTTAACAATACTACCCTCCATTTTCTGTACTTTTTTCCTAGAAGTGACATTCATCAGCATTGGATTATTCATCTAATTTTTTTTTAATTTTATTTTCAAGGCATCTCCACAACCAACATCAGGCTCAAACTCACAACTCCACTGATGGAACCAGCCACACACCACACACATCTAATTTTCTTATCCTTTTCTCTCCAGTTTTCCATCACTTTGACTTATTCTACTTTCTAGCAATTCTCCAACTATAATATTGAAGTCGTTTATTTCTATTATCTTTTTCCAAAAATTTTCCTTGAGTAGTCCATTCTTGTTTTTTTTTTTTTTTCTTGGAAGCATTGTTTTTTCTTATTTCCTTGGGACCATTAATTATAGCTCCTGAAGGTTTTTTGTTTTCCCATCCACAGTGTTTCCTCTACATTCCCTTTTTTCTTTTCATTTCAGTCATTCTCCCATTTTGGAGGCTTTCCCCAACTGTCTGCCAGTTTGAGTTTTCATATTTAAAAGTGAGTACCATTCTGGGTCCAAAGGCTGGGCTTTCTTGAGGTTTCTTTGGATGATGATAGGACCTTAAGGTTGGCATTCACTGAGAGCCATCACATCCCAATGTCTGAATGTCCTTTCTGCAGAGACAAATCTTCCATTCCACTGTGAGGATGAGGCAGATAGAGAAAAAGGACAGGGGAGAGATTTCTGGCTCCTGACATTCCAGGATCCGAGCATGAGAAGGAAACTGAATTGTCTCACAGCTTTCTGTATCCATTCTCATTTCATCCCTGAGGTTTTAGTCTGCATCCCAGCTCCACACTCCACTCTGTCCACTGCTTTCCCAGTGACTGGTATAACAACTTCTCCTCAGTCTAAACCCTGTCCTACCAGGAGAGGAAGGATGACACCACTGAAGCCCCTAGCACGGGGGGATGGGAGGAGAAACTGAAGACCCGGCTCCTCTGTATACAGACTTTGAATCAACCTCCCTTGCAGTCTGTCTTCCTTTTGCACATACGCCTCAAATGCTGAACTCCTCAGGGATTTGCAAGAGTGAACTGGCTCATTTCACATCAAAGTTCACCACTATGTGCACTTAATTATAACTCCATCCATTCCGCAAAGATAAGTAACCCTCTTTTCTACTTTCTTCAAAAAAGTGTGTTGAATCTCCCGTCTACTGTAATCTCCTTTCTCCTTTTCCCATCCTTGAGGATTAATAATCATTTTTTTTTTACTCCTTTACTACTTTTTTGTAGTTGTGTGTGTGTGTGTGTGTGTGTTTACTTGATTTACTTGTTGTTGTTTGTCTAACTGATGATTGATTCTAACCTACTTCCAATTCTTTCTGCCAGAAAGTTCTGGTCTAAAGCAAATGTCCAAGTGCTATAATCATCTCATTTTTATTACTCATAGGTAGATGGGAAGATACATAAAGAAAGAAGAAAGGAAGGAAAGAGGAAGAAAGCAAGGGAATGAGGGAGGGGGGGGAGGAAGGAAGGAAGGAAGGTAGGCAGGCAGGCGAGAGGGAGGGAGGGACAGGCTTAGTATAGACTGAGAAAGGACACGGTTTGGAGAGACCACATAACCCAGACATTTAACATAAGAAATCTTACCAAGTTGTTATAATCTCAGACATTTCCACTGGGGGAAAAAAAATCATTATGCCTGGTCTCAAACGCACACCTCCTGGCAGCCAGTATGAGAGCCCAGGCTGCCTCTAACGGTCATATATTTTGCTCTCTCCCAGGCATTTTCCTGGACGAAAAGAAGACTTTTGAGAGTGAAGAGGGATAGAAGGGACAGTGTGGAAGTATCCAACTCCCCTCTGTGCCCAGCGGGGCATTAACTATGCTTTCCAGCCAACATAGGGAAACCAGCACCCACAGAGGCCCCCCGACAGTGTCGCATTGAACACAGAGTTGGACGCAGTCCCTTACTTGGTGACCTTTTGAAAAAGATGTGCTCTCAAACTGCCAACAGGCACCACCAGGCTGTCTGAAAGGAGCCTTTGCTGGGTTTCCTAGGTTTCTGCAGACCCACTTCAAGAAGGTTATATGTGGTTTGTGCTGAGATGGTAATAAATTAAATTATAGCTCTGGACCGGTTATCTCCCATATAATGGTAGATTGTTCCACTCTCTGAAAAAACAGAGACTCGGTACTTTCTCAGCTGCCTTTGATTTTCTGAGCAGTTGTCCTAGAAATTTTTAAAGAACATGTTCTGTTTTCATCTGAAAATCTGCCATCTTGTAAACACAGCATTTCTAATAGTCGAAAAATGTTTCCTGCTTTTGGTATGCCATTCACTTTTAAATTAAAGTGTCAGGTGATAGCAGATAAAGCTTCCTGCTTCTCAAGTGTCCTTGTCACTCTTCTAGTTCAGGTTCTCATTACTGCTAGTTGACTGCAACAGCTTTCTAGCCGCCTCAACTTTAACCTTCTTGATTCAAATCTTAGTCTGACTTCAAGCTTAGGCTCCTTTCATGACACAACACTGCCTTCCTACCAGCCTTTCTAGTCTGCTCATCTGATGGAATACAGGAAGGACTGCATCTCCGAGTAAAACCATTCGCCATCAGTGGATTTGCTCTGTCTCTCCTCGTCTCTGCAATCCACGCTGTTATAGACCCGAGGCGTCCATTTTGTTTACATTTCTAGGCTTAGTAGAAAGCTACTACCTACTAGTAGTTGGTACCTACCAAGCATTCGGTTAATATGTATTCAAGAAAGGAACCATTAATTTATAGAAGCCATCATTTACATAAGGTGTGTGATTTCCTTGAATCATCATAGTCACTGAAGTATAGGAGGAGACAAAACAAATAATGGGCTTGATCCAGTCTGTGCTGCACGAGTGTGTTGGAAAGATAAAGGAGCAAGGTAGCCAACAGTAGGGTCTGTAGACCGTGGGTGTAGTCCTGTGTGAGCCAGTGCAGGTTAGGAGAGGAATCGAGACTTGAGGTGACTCAGATTTGGGGAAAACATTTCCGCTCGGGTGTAGAAGGCCTTGATATCAAAAAGTGAATATATCATCATGGGAGTGAGTTGAGAAACCAGACGGAAAAGAGGCTGTGGTCAGAGAACTATTGGAGGGAAGAGGTAGAGAAGTAACAAGATACAGCAAAGAGCAAGGCATGGCCATGGGCAGGAACTAAGGATTATAGAAAAGGCCAAGCAACTGTAAGGCATCAAAACTATAAGACCGTATTGCTAGAGTCTAGGAGAACATCCATGTTGGAAGTCACATGCGGATGCTTTGGGGAAGCAGCTAGTGTTGCCAGGTGGCCCGTACCTGGAGCACAGTGAGGCGTTTATGCGAACGTGAAGAAAGAATGATTTATCCTCACCTAAGCTGGCTGGGGATATGCAGGCAAGATTTACCCATGTGCTAGGACTAAAAACACAAAGTACTGTAATGTAGTGTCAATGGTTCTGAAATATTCAGAAGAACACAAGGAAAGGAATATTAAGTACATACTAGGAGATTTGGGGACACATTCAGACAGGAAATACTTAGGGCAAAAAACATCAACTATATTTCCTGTCCACTCCTTGTTACCTACTAGAATTCAAACTGTAATACAGACTGGGTGGGTAACAGCCTTACTTGTCAGCAGAGGGAAGCATGTGCCTCAGTGGGGCTAATTGTAGGTGTGTAGAAGGCTCACTGTCTATCTCTGGCCCATTTGCAATGCCTCTAAGGAGCCCAGCTCTGGGTTAAGAAAGTCATATTTATGTAATTTCTGTAAAAAGTAACATTTTGGGGTCAGCAGGGTGGGTCAGTCAGTTGGGCATCTGCCTTTGGTTCAGGTCATGATCCCAGGGTCTTAGGATGGAGCCTCCCGTGGGCTCCCTGCTCAGAGGGGAGTTTGCTTCTCCCTCTCTGGCCCTCCTCCTGCCCAGCTCATGCTCTCTCTTTCTCTCTCTCTCTCAAACAAATAAATAGAATCTTAAAAAAAAAAAAAATATCATCATGGGGCTCTTTAGGAGAGATGAAGCAATCAGCTGAGGTATGGAGAAAGAGTACTGAACAAAGTGGGGGGGGGGGATTTCAAAGGCAACCCTCACTTTCCACTTGCTGTCCCCAAAGACCCATGCTGCTTATTCTTGCTCTCAGTGCCTCAGTGCAAAAGGCACACCAGCTCACCTTCCCCCTGCAAATGGGAAACTGTGTTTTTCCTGGATGACTACATACCACTAGAGTCACAGCAAAGGGTTATGGGCAAAACAAAACAGAAAGGCCAGAGCAGGTACATAAGTGTTTATGCTCTGTGCAGCTTGGAACAGAACACAGCTTCAGTGTCCTGCATGGGGCAGTCAACCGTTCCTTTTGAATTTGTTCACCTTATCTCTTTCGGGAAATGTAACGAATGAGACATTCTCTCTTCGCACCCGTCCCTTGTTTACTATCTGTCTCGTTTATGTGTCCCTCTCTGTCGTCTGCTTCTTCTCCTTCTCCCCTCCTTCTCCTTCCCTCTCTCACATGAGTTTTTATGTCAACTTTAAGATACAATTTACAGGGGCGCCTGGGTGGCTCAGTGGGTTAAGCCTCTGCCTTCAGCTCAGGTCATGATCCCAGGGTCCTGGGATCGAACCCTGCATCAGGCTCTCCACTCAGGAGGGAGCCTGCCTCTACGTCTCTCTCTGCCTACTTGTGATCTCTGTCTGTCAAATAAATAAATAAAATATTTTTTTAAAAAGATACAATTTACATACCAAAAGATACCCATTTTAAACATACATTTTTATAAGTCTTGACAAATTTATACACCTGTGTAACCACCATCATAATTGAGAAGCACAATATTATGATCTCCCCACACAGTCCCCTCGTGCTCTTTTCTAAGCAATCCTCCTGTCTCTGACTCAAGGTAACCACTGATTTGCATTCTGTCACTATATAGTACATTTGTCTTTTCTAGATTTCCCAATACATAAAATCTTACAGTATGTACCCACTTGTGCCGGCCATCATATACAACGCATTATGGATTTTAGATTCACGCATGTTTTCTGTAACGGGTTCAATCCTTTTTTGCTAAATAGTATTCCACTGTATTAATACCTGGTCATAGGATAAGTGCATGTTTAACTGCATAAGAAACATATGTCCACACTGTTTCAAAATGATTACCCCACTTCTATCCCCAATGGCACTGCATGAGAGTTCCACCTGCTTCAAATCTTTGCCAGATTTCTACATTGTCAGTTCGTTTAATTTTAGCCATTCTAATGTGTACATGCTGGTGGGTCGCTCTCACCTTAATTTTTATTTCCCTGATTAGTAATTATGTTGAGTTTATATTCATGATCCCATTGACCATTCAGTTCTCTGCTTTTGTGAACTATCTATTCACATCACTGGCCAAAGCTTTTAGATGATCGATACTGTTATTACCGAGTTATAACAGTTCTTTATATAGCGTGGATACAACTCCTTTGTCACATACATTATCAGCAGTCAAAAATTTGGTTTTGTTTTAATTAGCAGACTTTAAAAATACCATCGTTGGCTATGGACGTTTATTCACATCATGGGCCCAATTTTTTTAGATGATCTATACTGTTATTATTGAATTATAATGCTCCTTTACATATCGTGGGTACAGCTCCTTTGTCAAATACAAATCAATAGTCAAACATTTGGTTTTGTTTAGATTAGTGAACTTGATGGGTATTACAGATGGCAGGTAGCACTGGGTGTTATACGTAAGCAATGAATCTTGGGATGCTACATCAAAAACAAATGACAAACTCTATGGTGACTAACATAACATAATAAAAAATTAAAATTAAAAAATTAGTGAACTTAAAAAAATAGCATCATTGGCCAGAGAATTCTAAAAATATAAAATATCTCAGTAAGCACTGACTTTTAAGAACATATGAACTTCCAGCTTTAAGTAAATAAAAAAACCAATTTGGGGCCCCTGGGTGGCTCAGTTGGTTAAGCGACTGCTTTTGGCTCAGGTTGTGATCCTGGAGTCCCAGGATCGAGTCCCGCATTGGGCTCCCTGCTCGGCGGAGAGTCTGCTTCTCCCTCTGATCCTTCCCCTTTTGGGCTCCCTCCCTCTCTCATTCTCTCTTTCTCATATAAGTAAATAAATTTTTTTTTAAAAATCCCAATTTTTTTTTAGCACCAATATATTTCCCGATATTCCCTCTGTCCGATTTTTTTCTACAAAAATATGTGTTTGGTTTTACATCTTTACCCTAATGAATCTAACCTTAAAAGACTAGGCTAGAGAAACTTTATTCCAAAATTTAGTTCATTCTATAGGAAAACACCTGCAAGAACTTTTTTGTTTAAATTCTCTCTAGTTTGGAGGTTCCTAAACCTTGTAAAGAGCCTGATAATGATAAGTTCCTGCTAAGTACCTTCTATTGCTACTCAACTCTGCCTTTATAAGCAGATATTTATACATGAGAAAGTGTTGTCATAGACAGTACAAAAATGAATGGCTATACCTGTGTTCCAAGAAAGTCACATTTACAAAAATGAGTGGTATGCTGGGTTTGGCTTCCCTATCCATGCTGTAATACACACACACACACACACACACATTCAACATGCCTCAAAACATGAAAATAGGGAGGAGTCAAGATGGCGGAGAAGTAGCAGGCCGAGACTACTTCAGCTAGCCGGAGATCAGCTAGATAGCTTATCTAAAGATTGCAAACACCTGCAAATCCATCGGCAGATCGAAGAGAAGAAGAACAGCAATTCTGGAAACAGAAAAACAACCACTTTCTGAAAGGTAGGACCGGCGGAGAAGTGAATCCAAAGCGACGGGAAGATAGACCCTGGGGGGAGGGGCCGGCTCCCGGCAAGCAGCGGAGCAACCGCGCACAAAATCAGGACTTTTAAAAGTCTGTTCCGCTGAGGGACATCGCTCCAGAGGCTACCCGGGGCAAAGCCCACACGGGGTCAGCGTGGCCTCAGGTCCCGCAGGGTCACAGAAGGATCGGGGGTGTCTGAGTGTCGCAGAGCTTGCGGGTATTGGAACGGGAAAGCCGGCTACACAGACAGAGCCGACAGTAAGCTCACAGCTCGGTGTTACCTTGAACCGATCGCAGGCTCGGTGAGCTCGGAGCGCAGCCGGAGGTCAGGCAGACGGGAGTAACTGGGCGCTGTTCTCTGAGGGCGCACTGAGGAGTGCGGCCCTGGGCTCTCGGCTCCTCCGGGCCGGAGACCAGGAGGCCGCCATTTGTATTCCCGTCCTCCAGAACTCTACGGAAAGCGCTCAGGGAACAAAAGCTCCTGAAAGCAAACCCGAGCGGATTACTCACCCCGGCCCCCGGGTAAAAGCGGTGCAATTCCGCCTGGGGCAAAGACACTTGAGAATCACTACAACAGGCCCCTCCCCCAGAAGATCAACAAGAAATCCAGCCGAGACCAAGTTCACCTACCAAAGAGTCCGGTTTCAATACCAAGGAGAGCAGCAGAATTCTAGAGGAGGAGAAAGCAAAGCACGGACTCATGGCTTTATCCCTGTGATTTTCTTTAGTCTTGCGGTTAATTTAATTTAATTTTTTTCTTTTTCTTTTTTTTTTTTTTTTTTTTGCCTTCGGGTAAAATTTTTTTTTAACTGTTACCTTTTTCTTTTTTAACGATTTTTTACTAGTTTATCTAATACATATATTTTTTTCTTTTTTATATTTTTCTTAGGTGTTTTCTTTTTTAAAAAATTCTTTTTTTTTCTCTTTTTTCTTTTTTTTTTATTGTTTCCTTTTTGAACCACTTTTTATCCCCTTTCTCCCCCCTCACGATTTTGGATCTCTTCTAATTTGGTTAAAGCATATTTTCCTGGGGTTATTGCCACCCTTTTAGTATTTTACTTGCCCCTTCATATACTCTTATCTGGACAAAATGACAAGACGGAAAAATTCAACACAAAAAAAAGAACAAGAGGCAGTACCGAAGGCTAGGGACCTAATCAATACAGACATTGGTAATATGTCAGACCTAGAGTTCAGAATGACAATTCTCAAGGTTCTAGCCGGGCTCGAAAAAGGCATGGAAGATATTAGAGAAACCCTCTCGAGAGATATAAAAGCCCTTTCTGGAGAAATAAAAGAACTAAAATCTAACCAAGTTGAAATCAAAAAAGCTATTAATGAGGTGCAATCAAAAATGGAGGCTCTCACTGCTAGGATAAATGAGGCAGAAGAAAGAATTAGTGATATAGAAGACCAAATGACAGAGAATAAAGAAGCTGAGCAAAAGAGGGACAAACAGCTACTGGACCACGAGGGGAGAATTCGAGAGATAAGTGACACCATAAGACGAAACAACATTAGAATAATTGGGATTGCAGAAGAAGAAGAAAGAGAGAGGGGAGCAGAAGGTATACTAGAGAGAATTATTGGGGAGAATTTCCCCAATATGGCAAAGGGAACAAGCATCAAAATTCAGGAGGTTCAGAGAACGCCCCTCAAAATCAATAAGAATAGGCCCACACCCCGTCACCTAATAGTAAAATTCACAAGTCTCAGTGACAAAGAGAAAATCCTGAAAGCAGCCCGGGAAAAGAAGTCTGTAACATACAATGGTAAAAATATTAGATTGGCAGCTGACTTATCCACAGAGACCTGGCAGGCCAGAAAGAGCTGGCATGATATTTTCAGAGCACTAAATGAGAAAAACATGCAGCCCAGAATACTATATCCAGCTAGGCTATCATTGAAAATAGAAGGAAAGATTAAAAGCTTCCAGGACAAACAACAACTGAAAGAATTTGCAAACACCAAACCAGCTCTACAGGAAATCTTGAAAGGGGTCCTCTAAACAAAGAGAGATCCTACAAGTGGTAGATCAGAAAGGAACAGAGACCATATACAGTAACAGCCACCTTACAGGCAATACAATGGCACTAAATTCATATCTCTCAATAGTTACCCTGAATGTTAATGGGCTAAATGCCCCTGTCAAAAGACACAGGGTATCAGAATGGATAAAAAAACAAAACCCATATATATGTTGCCTCCAAGAAACACATTTTAAGCCCGAAGACACCTCCAGATTTAAAGTGAGGGGGTGGAAAAGAATTTACCATGCTAATGGACATCAGAAGAAAGCAGGAGTGGCAATCCTTATATCAGATCAATTAGATTTTAAGCCAAAAACTATAATAAGAGATGAGGAAGGACACTATATCATACTCAAAGGGTCTGTCCAACAAGAAGATTTAACAATTTTAAATATCTATGCCCCCAACGTGGGAGCAGCCAACTATATAAACCAATTAATAACAAAATCAAAGAAACACATCAACAATAATACAATAATAGTAGGGGGCTTTAACACTCCCCTCACTGAAATGGACAGATCATCCAAGCAAAAGATCAGCAAGGAAATAAAGGCCTTAAATGACACACTGGACCAGATGGACATCACAGATATATTTAGAACATTTCATCCCAAAGCAACAGAATACACATTCTTCTCTAGTGCACATGGAACATTCTCCAGAATAGATCACATCCTCGGTCCTAAATCAGGACTCAACCGGTATCAAAAGATTGGGATCATTCCCTGCATATTTTCAGACCACAATGCTCTAAAGCTAGAACTCAACCACAAAAGGAAGTTTGAAAAGAACCAAAATACATGGAGACTAAACAGCATCCTTCTAAAGAATGAATGGGTCAACCGGGAAATTAAAGAAGAATTGAAAAAAATCATGGAAACAAATGATAATGAAAATACAATGTTTCAAAATCTGTGGGACACAACAAAGGCAGTCCTGAGAGGAAAATATATAGCGGTACAAGCCTTTCTCAAGAAACAAGAAAGGTCTCAGGTACACAATCTAACCCTACACCTAAAGGAGCTGGAAAAAGAACAAGAAAGAAACCCTAAGCCTAGCAGGAGAAGAGAAATCATAAAGATCAGAGCAGAAATCAATGAAATAGAAACCAAAAAAACAATAGAACAAATCAACGAAAGTAGGAGCTGGTTCTTTGAAAGAATTAACAAAATTGATAAACCCCTGGCCCGACTTATCAAAAAGAAAAGAGAAAGGACCCAAATAAATAAAATCATGAATGAAAGAGGAGAGATCACAACTAACACCAAAGAAATACAAACTATTATAAGAACATACTATGAGCAACTCTACGGCAATAAATTTGACAATCTGGAAGAAATGGATGCATTCCTAGAAACATATAAACTACCACAACTGAACCAGGAAGAAATAGAAAGCCTGAACAGACCCATAACCAGTAAGGAGATTGAAACAGTCATTAAAAATCTCCAAACAAACAAAAGCCCAGGGCCAGACGGCTTCCCGGGGGAATTCTACCAAACATTTAAAGAAGAACTAATTCCTATTCTCCTGAAACTGTTCCAAAAAATAAAAATGGAAGGAAAACTTCCAAACTCATTTTATGAGGCCAGCATCACCTTGATCCCAAAACCAGGCAAGGATCCCACCAAAAAAGAGAGCTATAGACCGATATCCTTGATGAACACAGATGCGAAAATACTCAACAAAATACTAGCCAATAGGATTCAACAGTACATTAAAAAGATTATTCACCACGACCAAGTGGGATTTATTCCAGGGCTGCAAGGTTGGTTCAACATCCGCAAATCAGTCAATGTGATACAACACATCAATAAAAGTAAGAACAAGAACCATATGATACTCTCAATAGATGCTGAAAAAGCATTTGACAAAGTACAGCATCCCTTCCTGATCAAAACTCTTCAAAGTGTAGGGATAGAGGGCACATACCTCAATATCATCAAAGCCATCTATGAAAAACCCACCGCAAATATCATTCTCAATGGAGAAAAACTGAAAGCTTTTCTGCTAAGGTCAGGAACACGGCAGGGATGTCCATTATCACCACTGCTATTCAACATAGTACTAGAGGTCCTAGCCTCAGCAATCAGACAACAAAAGGAAATTAAAGGCATCCAAATCGGCAAAGAAGAAGTCAAATTATCACTCTTCGCAGATGATATGATACTATATGTGGAAAACCCAAAAGACTCCACTCCAAAACTGCTAGAACTTATACAGGAATTCAGTAAAGTGTCAGGATATAAAATCAATGCACAGAAATCAGTTGCATTTCTCTACACCAACAGCAAGACAGAAGAAAGGGAAATTAAGGATAAATCCCATTTACAATTGCACCCAAAACCATAAGATACCTAGGAATAAACCTAACCAAAGAGACACAGAATCTATACTCAGAAAACTATAAAGTACTCATGAAAGAAATTGAGGAAGACACAACGAAATGGAAAAATGTTCCATGCTCCTGGATTGGAAGAATAAATATTGTGAAAATGTCTATGTTACCTAAAGCAATCTACACATTTAATGCAATTCCTATCAAAGTACCATCCATCTTTTTCAAAGAAATGGAACAAATAATTCTAAAATTTATATGGAACCAGAAAAGACCTCGAATAGCTAAAGGGATATTGAAAAAGAAAACCAACGTTGGTGGCATCACAATCCCGGACTTCAAGCTCTATTACAAAGCTGTCATCATCAAGACAGCATGGTACTGGCACAAAAACAGACACATAGATCAATGGAACAGAATAGAGAGCCCAGAAATAGACCCTCAAATCTATGGTCAACTCATATTCGACAAAGCAGGAAAGAATGTCCAATGGAAAAACGACAGCCTCTTCAATAAATGGTGCTGGGAAAATTGGACAGCCACATGCAGAAAAATGAAATTGGACCATTTCCTTACACCACACACAAAAATAGACTCAAAATGGATGAAGGACCTCAATGTGCGAAAGGAATCCATCAAAATCCTTGAGGAGAACACAGGCAGCAACCTCTTCGACCTCAGCCGCAGCAACATCTTCCTAGGAACAACGCAAAAGGCAAGGGAAGCAAGGGAAAAAATGAACTATTGGGATTTCATCAAGATCAAAAGCTTTTGCACAGCAAAGGAAACAGTTAACAAAATCAAAAGACAACTGACAGACTGGGAGAAGATATTTGCAAACGACATATCAGATAAAGGACTAGTGTCCAGAATCTATAAAGAACTTAGCAAACTCAACACCCAAAGAACAAATAATCCAATCAAGAAATGGGCAGAGGACATGAACAGACATTTCTGCAAAGAAGACATCCAGATGGCCAACAGACACATGAAAAAGTGCTCCATATCACTCGGCATCAGGGAAATACAAATCAAAACCACAATGAGATATCACCTCACACCAGTCAGAATGGCTAAAATAAACAAGTCAGGAAATGACAGATGCTGGCAAGGATGCGGAGAAAGGGGAACCCTCCTACACTGTTGGTGGGAATGCAAGCTGGTGCAACCTCTCTGGAAAACAGCATGGAGGTTCCTCAAAATGTTGAAAATAGAACTGCCCTATGACCCAGCAATTGCACTATTGGGTATTTACCCTAAAGATACAAACGTAGTGATCCAAAGGGGCACGTGTACTCGAATGTTTATAGCAGCAATGTCCACAATAGCCAAACTATGGTAAGAACCTAGATGTCCATCAACAGATGAATGGATCAAGAAGATGTGGTATATATACACAATGGAATACTATGCAGCCATCAAAAGAAATGAAATCTTGCCATTTGCGACAACATGGATGGAACTAGAGCGTATCATGCTTAGCGAAATAAGTCAAGCGGAGAAAGACAACTATCATATGATCTCCCTGATATGAGGAAGTGGTGATGCAACATGGGGGCTTAAGTGGGTACGAGAAGAATAAATAAAAGAAGATGGGATTGGGAGGGAGACAAACCATAAGTGACTCTTAATCTCACAAAACAAACTGAGGGTTGCTGGGGGGAGGGGGTTTGGGAGAAGGGGGTGGTATTATGGACATTGGGGAGGGTATGTGTTTTGGTGAGTGCTGTGAAGTGTGTAAACCTGGTGATTCACAGACCTGTACCCCTGGGGATAAAAATATATGTTTATAAAAAATAAAAAATTATATTAAAAAAAAAAACATGAAAATAAAGAAAAAGTTTAGGTTTTTTGCAAATCATATCCCCAGCTGTGATCTCCATACCAATGCAGCTGCTCAGACTCTAGCACTATATTGAGGCAAACGTTCAGGTTCAACCTCAGTGTCAACTAGTTAAATTTATAGGACCCCCCAAAAAAAGAAATCTGTTGTAAGGTCACACACTGCAGTCTTAACTTTGATCAGCTATCACATAAATCTATGCCAGTCATCACAAGGGAAACTGCGGTGGATCCATTCAAACCTACCACACCCATCAGAGATACTTCTAAATGCACTCGAAGCAGAGAGAGCAGAATCAACCTGTATGTATCTGAAGAACTATTCAGAATCCATGAAACTACTACACTGAAGTAATAAGTATAAATGATTCAGAATGGCCCCTTTTACAAGGAAATTACCCTAAAAGGCTAATTTTTTAGAACACAATCATCTCCCTCTGATCTATCTTTATACACCATAACACCTAGAGGTATTTAATGGCATTGTGTAATCACTGTTTGAACACCTATGTTCTCTAATATCACTTGTGTGCGGAACTCACTAATCATGTTGCTCAAATGGCATAATACTAATTCCATCTGAACACCCCAAACTGGTTCCTCATGCCGAGTCTCTTAATTCTACTAATGCTACCACAATTCTTTTGATCCCCTGGCTGACATCCTAGCTTTGTCCTGAAGGACATAAGAATGGATTGAGGCTAGAGCTTATTTGGGGACAGTCTTGGTAGTTCCCTAGTCTGGAGAACCCAAGATAATTTCACTCCTTGGAAGTTTTTAACCTCCCATCTCAGACCCAGTGTCTAACCTTCCTCCTTACAATGCAAATTTGTGATTGCCAAGCATGGTATTAGTAGATTTTTAATAAGATATATCTCCTTGGATACTTACAACATAAAATGAATCATTATTTTTATTCCAATTCAAATGAGGAAATGAAGGCACAAAGAGGTTATGCCAGTTGCCCATGTGTACTCGGGTCATTAGAGCCAAGGTCATTAATGCAGTAAGCTAGGGTCCTAGGACTTGAGGAACCTGCAGTCCACTAGAAAGATGACTGGCACACACCAAGACTAAGCAACAGAGCAAAATACCTGCTATGAGGAGAGACAAAATGGAATAGTGGAGACTGTAGGGCTACATCAGAGTGTTCATTTACTTCATTCATTCATTCATTCATTCATTCATTTGTTCATTCTTTAAATTAGCCTGACCTGCAGGGCAACATTCAGATTAGCTTATACCCTGAGGTGCTGTGTGTTCAGCACTCAGACACATGAATGGGTATCAATGAAAAGGAGATAGAACTTGGCAAGCCACATGGATTAAGGATTAAGGTCGACATAGGAAGGCAGGTGGCCTTGAAACGGGGTCTCTGATACCACAGCTCATGTTCTTTCTCTCTCTCTCTTTCTCTCTCTCTCATCCCCACTTCTCCTCCCCACTTGTGAGCTCATGGAGATGTCCATTCTACAGAAAGAATAAAAGTTACAATCACGTAGTGGGAAGGCTTACCTATCCAGTTGTCTCCATTTTATGTTTCCATATGGGTCAAGTCTGCCTGGAGCCCACAACAAGGGTCAGGCTCTCAGAAACGGGGAGTCCCGTGGTTCTTCAAGAGCAGGGGCCTAAGGCAGACATTTCATGCTGACACTCGGTCTCAGGTGAGCCTCTTTCCTCCAGATTCCCCGAGAATCTCGAGAAGCCTCTTCAACTGCAGTAGCACCTTCTGTCAAATCCTTCACACGTTTGTCACCAAAATGTTTTGGCAGAAGCATCATCTTTAGGTTTTGACATAATCCCGAAGAAAGAGTTTTTCAATTATTACTAATGGAACATTACGCTCCTCTTTGGGAACTTCTGCATGAATAAAAAAGGGTCATTAATGACATCTACTCTCAGCCCGGAAATCATTAGTCAGTGCTTGGTGCAGGTTTTTTTTCCCCCCAAGCACCTGGTAATTTCCCACTCCCCCACCACCTCTCCAACTCAAAAAGCAACTTTCTGAGTTGAATACAATAAAGTCAGAGGTACCAATCCGCTGCAGGTGAATGCTATTTATTCTCCCTTGTTTTGTTTCCCATAATAATATTTCACATTCCTATAACACTTTTCATTTTGAAGTGTTTCACCAGTTCAACAGAAACTGCTGTTGTGGTACTTCTGATGCTCACGTTCACATATCAAGACTAACCCAGGCTATTGAAAGAATGTACTGGAAAGGCCTACCTACCCAAGGCGTATTGTAGGACAATTGTTAAATAATACTTATATCTACTGAATGGTCAGTTCAACATCCAAATCCAGTCAAGAGGAAGGGCAACAGTTTTAAAGGTTTGGTTAAATTACCCATAAGATGATCCCCACCACTGGGCCAATCCCAACATACGCCTCTAAAGGTCTAAAAATGTAAAATTGACCATCATACCCCTTAATTCAGTCAACAAACCTATAAGGTAAACAACTATGGTTGATTGCTTAGACCAATGATTCTTAATCTTTTTTCTCTAGTGAATTCAAATATGCCAGACAGATAAAACAGGTTAAGTTTAAATATGTTTCCTAGTAATTTTAAGTCTACCCATTCCTCCCCAACACATGAAAACTTATGGGAACACAGATGAGCAGGGTAATTACAATAGGAGTACCCTGCATCTATATAAAAGGAAGTCAATCATGAGCCTTGATTCTTCATTAATAGTAACAGCTGGTATTTGATAGACCTCATGGCATACCAATAATATAATATGTCAAAAACTGCTGCTTATATTGAAAATGATGGACATATTAGTTCAGTATCAATAAAATTCATTGGTTTTTTCTCCCCCTGTCATCTCTAACACAGGGAAACAAAAAGATAAGTTGGATTGTCTACATGTGTAACTATAATTTAAGTATATAAAAATATTCTTTAAAGTTCTTTCTTAGTGTTATAAAGAAATGAAAGAAATGAGGGGGTGCCTGGATGGCTCAGTGGGTTAAGCCTCTGCCTTCAGCTCAGGTCATGATCTCAGGGTCCTGGGATGGAGCCCTGCGTCGGGCTCTCTGCTCAGCGGGGAGCCTTCATCCCCCGCCCCCTCTGCCTGCCTCTCTACCTACTTGTGATCTCTGTCAAATAAATAAATAAAATCTTAAAAAAAAAAAAAAAAAAAAAAGAAGTGAGGGCTGTCTGTATAGCAAGATGAGCTTCCAAGACTAAAAGCAGAATCATGCCCAGACATGGCACAGTGCTGTTTATAAGAGCACAAACTCTGGAGCAGACTGACAACGTTTGGATCCTAATTCATCATTTATTAGTGGTGCAACCTCGGGCAATTTGTTTTTAACTTTCTCTGTCACATGAGGATAATAACAGTACATACCACACAAACTTGTTGCATGGATTACATGTACAGCGTGGGGAACCCAGACTCACAAATACTAAGTACTCCATAACGGTGAGTGGACTAATTGCATTATCTTCCCCCCATGGCTGAAATCAGCTAAGAAAGAATGCATGATGTTGATAAAGTTTCAAATACTCTTTAATTTTACTTAAAGATCTCAAACACATGTGAGTAGTAACTTCTTCAACGAAATGAAACCATTTAAAAAAAAAGGAAAAGCTGGAGGGCACCTGGGTGGCTCAGTTGGTTAAGCGACTGCCTTCAGCTCAGGTCATGATCCTGGAGTCCTGGGATCGAGGTCGCACCGGGTTCCCTGCTCAGCGGGAAGTCTGCTTCTCTTGCTTACCTGTCCCCTTTCATTCTCTCTCTCTCTCAAATAAATAAATAAAATAATCTTTAAAAAAAAGAAAGAAAAGGAAAAGCTGGAGATCACAATTTTCTTCCTTGAATTCAGACAAAGAACCACTCTATGGATATATACGGTTGTTTGAGGTTGCAGAGTCAGAATGCAATAGGTGTTTATATAAATATAAATGTAGGGGAGCCTGGATGGCTCAGTGGGTTAAAGCCTCTGCCTTTGGCTCAGGTCATGATCCCAGGATCCTGGGATCAAGCCCCGCATCGGGCTCTCTGCTCAGCAGGGAGCCTGCTTCCCTTCCTCTCTCTCTGCCTGTCTCTCTGCCTACTTGTGATCTCTGTCAAATAAATAAATAAAATCTTAAAAATAAATAAATATAAGTATAAATATAAATATGCACACATAAAGAGTTTGTTTACTAACTAATTCAGTGCCATTTCTGGATGCCCTTTTATGTCCTATGTGGAAAAGAGTCTCTTGAAAGTTGCAATTTTCAGACCAAATCAGAAAAACACATGACATTCACAACATATACACATCATATACACATATATACATAAATAGAACTTAATATCTCAAAATGTGAAATAGATGACCTCAGAAATGACTTTCACCATCTATTAATATAGGTTAGAAATAAATGTGATTTGAGCAAGGTTTAAAAGCTTGTCATCTACCCATCAGGGCCCATGGAGAGGCCCCAAATTCCAGTGTCATCACAGGGACCCAGGTTCCTTTTGTCTTTTTACTTTGCCATCATATGTATGTAGCTTCAATTTTCAAGGACACCTCCAGGATCGAAGTGATTGCCAGAGCTACTGCCATTTTGGCCACATTAGGCAAGAAACACAGAAAAGACGGAATGAGAAAAAATTTCAATCCATTCATTTAACCCCCTTTTAAGGAGCTTTCTCCAAAGATCAACTCAACAACTTTCAGTTATACCTCAGTAGTCAGAACAGAGTGTGAAATTATAAAAAGAAATCCAGATTTGGAATATACAATATGCAAATTTTAAAATATACTAAAAAGGATCAACAGAATATTTGAACTGGCAAAAGAAAGAATTAGTGAACTGGATAATGGATGGATAGAGATAACGCAATCTGAAGAACAGAGAAAAGAAGAATGAAGAAAAATGAACACTCCATTTCTACCTCACATTAAGAGCACCCATATATGCAGAAGGAGAGGAGAGGACAGAGAAAAAGGAGAGCAAAAAATGTTGAAGGGAATAATGGCTGGAATGTCCCCAAATTTACTGAAAAACATAAAGATGCACATCCAGGTAACTCAACAAAATTCAGGTAAGATGAATTCAAAGAGAAGACACAAACACATTATATTAAAAAAAATACTAAAATCCAAAGACAAGGAGGAAATCTTGAAAGCACCAAAAGAAAAATAACTCATCACTTACATGGAAATCCAAATAAGATTAACAAATGAATTTCTATCAGAAACAATGTGGGACAAAAGGCAGATAATATACTCAAAGCACTCAATGAACAGAACCAAAAATTGTATATCCAGCAATTTATCTTTCAAATCCAAAGGTTAAGTAAAGACATTTCCAGATAAACGCAAGCTAAGAGAATTTATTTACCTTACAGAAAATACTAAAGGAAGGGGCACCTAGAGGGCTCAGTGGGGTAAGCCTCTGCCGCTGGCTCAGGTCATGGTCTCAGGGTCCTGGGATCAAGCCCTGCATTGCTCTCTGCTCGGTGGGGAGCCTGCTTCTCCCTCTCTCTCTGTCTGCCTACTTGTGATCTCTCTCTCTCTGTCAAATAAATAAATAAAATCTTAAAAAAAAAATACTAAAGGAAGTCCATGAGGATGAAAGTATGTGACCCCAATAATTTGAATCCCAATGAGAAAGAAAAAAGTGCTGCTAAAAGTAATTATGGTAAAAGTAATTATGTAATTATAAAAGATATTATAAGGGGGCGCCTGGGTGGCTCAGTGAGTTAAAGCCTCTGCCTTTGGCTCAGGTCAGGATCTCAGGGTCCTGGGATCAAACCGCACATCAGGCTCTCTGCTCAGCAGGGAGCCTGCTTCCTCCTCTCTCTCTGCCTGCTTCTCTGCCTACTTGTGACCTCTGTCTGTCAAATAAATAAATAAAATGTTTTTTTTTTAAAAAGATAACATAAGGGTGGGCGCCTGGGTGGCTCAGTGGGTTAAGCCACTGCCTTCGGCTCAGGTCATGGTCCCAGGGTCCTGGGATCGAGTCCCGCATCGGGCTCTCTGCTCAGCAGGGAGCCTGCTTCCCTCTCTCTCTCTCTGCCTGCCTCTCTGTCTACTTGTAATCTCTGTCTGTCAAATAAACAAATAAAATCTTTAAAAAAAAAAAAAAGATAACATAAGGGTGCCTGGCCAGCTTAGTCAGTAGAGCATGCGACTCTTGATCTGGGGGTTGTGAGTTCCAGCCTCATGTTGGACCTCGATATTACTTTAAAAAAAAAAAAAAAGGCAAAGTCAATATAAATACTTACTTCTTCACCTTTATTTTCAAACCACATGTAAAAGCCATACATATGAAATATTCTGTTGGGCCCTTACAATACTAAAATGTCATGTATACATCAATAATGGTACAAAGGAGGTGGGCAGGAGCAAAGCTGCACTGGGCTAAGGAAACGACCACAGGTGTTCTGCAGAGGACCAAGTTAAGAGAACCATAAATGGAGAATAAGAAAGATAACATAACGGGATGCCTGGGTGGCTCAGTTGGTTAAGCAGCTGCCTTCGGCTCAGGTCATGATCCCAGCATCCTTGGGATTGAGTCCCGCATTGGGCTCCTTGCTCAGCAGGGAGCCTGCTTCTCCCTCTGCCTCTGCCTGCCATTCTGTCTGCCTGTGCTCGTTCTCTCCCCCTCTCTCTCTCTGATAAATAAATAAAATCTTTAAAAAAAAAAAGATAACATCACTAAACCATAAATAAATGCTTAATTTCTTTGCTCACTTTCTCTAAAAGTCATAAAAATATATACATAACTATTAACAATGTACTGATGTTAATGACGTAAATTATAAAATGGTAACAGTATCTGTATCTTTGAATCTCAAGTGTGCCTCCTACAGACAGCTTATAATGGTTTCTTGTTGTTGTTGTTGTTGTTTTGCTATTATTCCAGCCTGACAATTTTTGTCTTTAGGTTGGGTTGTTTTATCCATTTCATGTTATTATTACATAGCTGAATTGACATCTGCCATTTATTTTATATATAGATGTCTCATGCCCCTTTTTTTAAGCTTTACTTATTTGAGAGTGACAGTAAGAGAGAGCAGAGCGCAATGGAGGACGGGCAGAGAGAGAAGCAAACGACCTGCTGAGCAGGGAGCCCCGCATGGGGCTTGATCCCAGGACCTTGAGATCATAACCCGAACGGAAGGCAGACACTTAACCAACTGAAGTCACCCACGTGCCCCTCGGGTCCTTTTTTTGTTCCTCTTTTCTCTTTACTTCTTTCTTTCACGTGAATGGTGTCTAATGCAGCAATTTGTTTTTAATTAACTTTCATGATATTTTCTTTCTTTTTTTTTTAAAGGAACTTTTTTTTTTATTTGACAAGAGAGAGAGATCATGAGTAGGCAGAGAAGCAGGCAGAGAGAGGGGGGAAGCAGGCTCCCCACTGAGCAGAGAGCCCGATGCGAGTCTGGATCCCAGGACTCTGAGATCATGACCTGAGCCAAAGGCTTTAACCCACTGAGCTACCCAGGTACCCCTTTCATGATATTTTCTTAAATTGTTTCTTCAATGTTTGCCTAGAATTTACCATGTACATCTTAAGATGTCACAATTTGCTTCAGGCTTCTACCGACTTATACAGATGTAGACATGTTACCACTATGTAGGTCTAGGTCCTTTTCTACGCATCTGTAAAGGGTAAAAGCGGGGTGAGAACACAGACATGATAGATGACTTCTGTCTGTGACATAGGAGTGAGAAGGGAGAATCAGGTAAGAACTTCAGAAGACAAGAGAAGTTCTCAGAAAATCCTCACCACGCCAATGGAGAGTTCCTGACCAAAACGGTCTGTTAGAGAAATCCCGTACCAAGAAGGAATGGCCTGGTTCTAGTAACACCACCAGTCATTAGCCAGGTATAGGCTGTGGGAAGTGTGACTTCAGAGGGAATACCATGGTGGTTCCAGAGAAGCAGCAACTGCAAAGAGGTTCAAGTATGTTCCTATAGCAGGTCTTTGAAGGAAGACATAAGCAGGGCATTTCCAAGGCTACCCAAGACTGGACTTTCCTTCCTTGTAAATCCATCGCAGCCCCATTAAAATGCCCAGAGAGCTGGCACCAATTGTTTTTACTTGAAAGATCATTTTATAAAACACTACACCATCGTCAGCTATACACCAAAGGCATGCTCACATGGCATTTGCAAAATCAGTGCTGGATTTATATAAAAGAATAAAACGACAGAGTTCATCCAAGTGCCTCTGAGCATTTTGTCAGAGCTCTGGGCTGTTCAGCCAAGCTGGATGGCGCATGGCGCCGAGTCCAGCTGCCAGGATTACACAGACAGTGAGCCGTGCCCGCTAACTCCAGACGGTTATCTCACCAGTGCACGCCTTGGTCACAAGGGGGAACTGGCAAGGGGTGATTCAACACAAACTTATCCCTTTAATCACAAAGCTTGTTAGCGCCACACCAGGGGCAGAAGCCGGGTCTACTAATGGCCAACATCAGCAGTTCTCTTCTGCCTCATTCTGCTTCCAAAACGTAAATGCAGACATAGCAGTTCCACACCCATCCACGCTCTCTTTAGCTCAGTAAAAAGTCTTTGCTGGTTTCATTAATAGAGACCAATAGGCGATCACGGCCAGAAGCTTTATTTTACATTCATCCTGCCTTGACTGAAAATGCGTGTCTATTACAACACTGTCCTACATCGCAGGTTCACAAGGTGTTGGCCTGCGTGCAGCCAGTGTTCCCTGTTCTCAAGGAAAATGATCCCTTCTTCAGTGATGGTATCAGGCAGCCCTGATATGTCACCACGTGTTAATGACCTCATTAGACTAAAACCTGTTCCAGGAAGCCTAATTGAAAGTGGCTTGTGATTGTCTTCCAAGTCCTTATTATGAGAAATTCTCAGAGGGAACAGCCAGTGTTTCCCAGATGGAAGAGCGAGCAACCCCCACTCCCAAGCAAGCCCGTACGAAGCAACATACACTCTACGCGTTCCACGTAAAATCAGCAACTGAAGTCAATATGCTGGCGTCTTCACCATAGCTGCTGGGCTGCAAGTGAACGAAAATGTAAATCCGTTGACACAGACAGCTGGCTCATGCACAGCTGAGCTACAGAACTCGGCTAGCCATGTTCTCTCCCACTCTCCTCCTTCTCTGCTTCCTCTGCATGGGTTGGATTTTTGACTTTGAGGTCCATCTTTTCCTACATGGTGCCAAAGGAGACTTAGGTGGCCTCTGGGACTCACTGTTTCAGAGAAGAAAGAAGGGCTCCTTCTCAAGAGTTTTGGCTGAGTCTCAGGAGGGCATCTGACAGGCTGGGCTTGGGTCACATGTCTGCCCTGAGCCAATCACGGTGGAGATGCAATGCTGGGCGGCCCTGCCTGGTCCCAAGCCCACCAGCACCTGCTAGAGAGGAGTTGAAACATAGGGGAGTCGACCCTGGCTGGACCACACAGACCAAGAGTGCATGAGGGCTACCTCACCGAAGAGAGGATGAGCAACTTAGAAAGGAAGGAAGGAAGGAAGAGAGAGAGAGAGAGAGAGAAAGAAAGAAAGAGAGAAAGAAAGAGAATACGCCCTCAACATTAAAGTATTGATTAAAATTCAACTTTCTATTTATCTCTGAAACAGAAGAGGCAGAAATCTTCTCAATCTCTCAAGAAATTATGGGCTCATTGGGGAGACATACTTAACACACAGAACACAACCCTATAGGTAACACAGTTTGGTAAATTGTAGGAAGCCAAATATATATTTATTTGAAGACTGAAGGGCTCTCAGAAGCCTCATAAGGGAGTTCTAAGCTTAAATGGATAACCGTGTACCTGAATGCCTCAAAGATACAGGATGTGCATAGAGGAAATCAAATCATAAATGTACTCAGACAGGCCTTCTTGGAGGGGATTTCCTTTTTAAACTCAAGTAAATTTTTCAACAATAACCACAATAATAAAAATAGTTAGCCTTGGTGCCATCCCTTCTATGCGTCTGGACCCACTTTCTACACTTCACACACTTCTCACAGAATATGCACAGCAAACCTAAGAGGCACCTCCACAGCCTGCACCTGTCAGGGGAGCAAAGTGGAGTCGTAGCATTAAGAACTGGCGAAGTACCATGGAGAGGGCCACGGACAAGGCTGGACTCCAAACCCAGGGTGGCTGACCAGTTCCTCCCACCCTCTCAGTCCCGACACTGTTCTCAGCCTCATTTACATTTGAAAAAATGGAAATAATAACACTGTACTTACCCCACAGGAATTTTATAAGAATTAAACAATGCCTGTGACACATGGCAAGTAATCAATAAATGGTAATAATACTATTTGTGAAAGAACTGTAGTGCCCTTTCTGTGTGATTAAAAACAAGCAATGAATTTGGATTAAATGGGTCTGGTCGTGCCTCACAGATCTTCACGCTGCTGGCTGTTTCACCTTGGGGAATTCACTGAACCTCTCTGAGCCTCTCTTCTCTTCACCTGCAAAGTTGGAATTAAAACATCTTTCTGAAACATCTATCTGGAAAAAAAAATCTATCTGAAAACATCAACATCTATTTTTTAAAAATTTAAAATAACACCTATTTGAAAAAGTTCTGTTTTGTGAAACAGTCGGAAATGTAGCTTAAGATGGGCGTTTGTAAACTCTTAAATAGAATAAGCGTGTGGAATATGAAGTGGCTATGTGAGGGGTTGTACCCACACAGCTCAGGTCTTGTGTGGTACTGGTCACACTGTACAGTAAAGAGTGGTCAGTCTTGGACACCCAAGCTCAGTCTAGTTCTGCCACTCATGAGCTGCCTGGCCTTGGATGCCTCTCTATCTAGGTCCTTGTGTGAGGGTGAGCGCTAAGACTATAGGGCTCCTGCACTGCTTCCTTTCAGCTGGGCTGGGAGCTCCTACTTCAGCAGACTTGAAAATGCCTCATGTGACTGAACACACTGATGAGATGTTAATGTGGGCAGTAGCAGTATCGGAAAGCTCAGTAGGACAGTAAGGCAATGGTTTTAGGACCCTGGAATAGAGGACAAGAATCTTCAGTACCTCATTATTTCTGTCATCAGATGGCATGTATGACATGAGGAAGGGTCCAGTATTCTATCTGGGGTGCTGGAAGTGGTTATAGTTACTGATTTGAAGGCAGGTCTGTGTCATCATTGAGAGAGACTTATACGAAAAAAAAAAAAAAAGGTATTTGCTTATCTGAAATTCAGATTTAGCTGGGTTCTCTATACTTGTTTTTGCTAAATATGGAAGCCCTAGAGCACAAATAGAGAAGCTGTGGCTTCTCTAGAGAAATAAGACACTCCCATAGCTACATTCTAAATCAAGTAGACAAAAGCATGTCCTCGCTTATAAAGCACAATCTTCGCATCTGTGTCTCCATCACATTGACCCCAGTCATTGGACCAGGGATTGTGTCTGTTTTGAGTCCGTCACTTATAGCCTGGTCAGTGTTTGAGAATTGGCCTCGTATGAGAAATCTGTCAACAGTGACACTTTATGCTGCGAGTGTATCGGTAAGATCTTTCTCTCTCTCTCTCCTAAAGAATTTGCAGAAGAACATGCATCTACACAGGGAGCAGGAAAATAGAAACAAGCCACAGACAAAAGGCATTGAGGGGTAGAAGACAGGAGGAAGCAAAACCCAAATGGTGGAGAGGAAAGGGGAAGGGGGAGACAGCCAGTTCAAGGCAAAAATCAGAATATACAAAGAGAAGGGAGGCACTGTCTTTGGGATGACAGTGTCAAGAGTCAGGAAGCAGTGAGGAACTGACTCTGAGGGAACAAATACCAGAGTCTCCTTAGATCTCAGAGTTGCTCTTTGTTATGTAATGGAAGAGCGATATTCTGTTTCATCAACCTTGACTGTGGAGCTCAGAAAACACTACTGTATTTCTTTATAAGTGCATCTTATAATAAGCTCTGTCAACCCAGTTTATCTGTCTGGTTCTTGAAACCTGAAAGAGCATTATACCTACCTTAATTCTCTAAGAGAAAGGTGGCTTTAAACAATTCATTCTAGGGGATCTTAGGAATTGTTCCGGCTGCAGCAGTGGTGGTGGTGATGGTGGTGTTAGTGCTGGTGTTAATGGTGGTGGTGATGATGCTGGTGGTAGTGATGGTGGTAACAATGATGGTAATGGTGATGGTGGTGCTGGTGTTATTGTTCGTGGTGGTAATAATGGTCGTGGTGCTGCTGGTGGTGGTGATGTGGATTTTGGTGATGGTGGCAATGGTGGTGCTGGTGATGGTGGTGGTGGTGGCAAGTGATGGTGGTGTTGATGTGCTGGTGGTAGTGATGGTGGTAGTGGTGGTGGTAATGGTGGTGATGATGATGGTGGTGGTGATGGTAGTAGCAGTGGTGATAGTGGTGCTGGTGATGGTCGTGGTGATGGTGATGATGTCGTGGTAGTAATGGTGGTGGTCATAATATTGATGATGGTGGTGATGTGGATTTTGGTGGTGCTGGTGATGGTGGTGGTGGTGATGGTGGTGTTGATGGTGCTGGTGGTAATGATGGTAGTAGTGGTGGTGTTAATGGTGGTAGTGGTAGTAGTCATGTTGGTGGTGGGTCCAGTGATGGTGGTAGGAGTGGTGATAGTGTCACTGACATGGGCTTCCGGTCCCTGCTGATTGCTGAAAGTCCAAACCCAAGTAAGGAAGGACTTCCCCAGAGCAGTGCTACGCAGGAAGTACAGGGATTCTTGTTCCCCAGTCTTGCACTCTTCTCTGTGTTCATTCCTAGCAGAATCGTGTGAAGGGAAGATCAATGTACCACAGGTGTCCAGTGAATCACATGCTACCTTGTGAGGACTGAGGGAGAACAGAGGTAAGATACACTCCACTGAAGCACAGAAGAAAAACGTCCATGCCCATGACAGGTACAATACACAGTGCCCGTGATACTAGTTCTAACTTGAAAAATAAAATTTCTAGTGGCCATGCTCTCATTATTAGCGGACCTTTACTCCATATACCCAGAGATACAAACCTACCTACAAAATCCACTTAAGTATGACAGATCTCTCTCACATGCATGCCATCCTGATTGAACCAGAGCCATTCACCATCCAGGTGTGGCCTCGCAGGGCTCCTTGTATCCAGGGACCTTCCAGAGTTATTTGGAATCCAGAATTGCCCTGGCATTGCAACTTTATCCTTGCCTCTCAGTCCTACCTGAATTGAGGTAGAACCAATTAAATTCTTTCCAAGAGCTGATTTCCAACAGATATTGGGACAGGTAGGACAACGCTCTGCCTGGATTTGACACCAAAGAAATGTCACCCGTGTGTCAGCTGCAACCTGGTGGCAGGGAAGATCATGGCCCTTAGCGTGGCATCAGCATTTCTCTTAATGACCTCACGTGTTCTGTGGAGAGGAGGATGACAGCCCGGAGCCCTGTGGAACCGAAGGCCTTGAGGGCAAAAGAGCCGTTACTCTTGTCAGGGAGGAATGACTTCAGCCATGTTGGGCCTGAGGCCATGTCATTATCTGCCTTAGTTTGCTATATCTGGCTCACTTAACTGCCTCTGCAATGCACACTTTTATTTCACATACCCTTCGCAGAGAATATGGATGGCCGCAATCCATACAAACACTGAGAAGCTTGTAATTGCTCTCTGTTCCAGAGCCGACATGACTATGGGTAAGAGGAAAGGGAAGTTCAGGAAAACATTATAAATTTACACTCATACCCCAAACTGACAGTTCTCAACCATAATGTCACAGCACCCAGGTAAACCATGATGGGTTGTGAAGCTCATGGAAAGTAGTCCATTACTAAAAATAAAGCCTGGGCACTTACAAATTGTTTACTTGGAAAAAAAAAAAATAAGTGGATGCAAACTCATCTCAGTAGTCAGATCCCTGCCACCCTTTTCTCTTCTGATATCTAATCCTGAGATGGAGAGGAAGGAAGGAACAGAGTTAAGGAGAGAACCTCAGGGTAAAATGCATATCACCTGTGACCTATTCTTATCCATGTAGTTGCTATAATTGGTTAAGCACACGGGGATATGTATTGGTGGTCACATTGCTCTAGGAAAAAAAAAAAAGCAAAAAACAAGATCAGATGCCCAGATTTGTAGAGACAAGCAATCCTCACCCAACACGTGCATCATTGTTCCAGAAGGGTGTTTGTAACTCAGGTTATTTTCCATAGGCTGATGTTAATTGTGGTGGCTAATTTCTAACACCAGTTCAGTATGTCCCAGGTTTTCAAGGGAGTAACAATGGAAATTTGCCCTCTTCTTGGAACCAAAATGAGTTACCAAGATGGAAAGGACGTGAAACCAGGAGACAGAATGCTTTTGACTCACACTCAAATGTCCAGGTGGTTCCAATGTCAACCTTATGAAGGAACTACCTGTCACAGACATAATGGGGTGAAGAATTTCATCCTCCAGGAATGTTCTGTGAGCATTCTTTGCAAGAAAAGTAGGGTACCAGAAAATGTGCATTTCTTCCAGGATCCTAGAACACAGCACTGACAAAGAATCAGACGCCTGTCCAGTGGGCAGGGGCGAGGGTTGTTGCATGTTCCAAGGACGATGTGGTGGGTTTACCGGAGGAATTATGCAGGGAAAGCAGCCTGGAGGAAGGAAGCTGGATTGTGGAAAGACAACAGGAGGGACTGTCATGAGGAGAAAAACTGGGGCAGAAAAATATCATTTAGAGAGGCTGTGTGGGAAGCTTTGTGGGAAGGGTACATTGGATAAAATCTTAGGTTAAACCCCTTTCAAGAAAATCCTGAGCAGAAAGCGCAGAGGCTGGACCTCACGGGCTTGTGCTCACAAGGAGGTCATATCAGGATGGATTCATGCCTTCACATTCACAAGATATGGAAGAAGTGAAACCACCTCCAAGAAGGGACACCAACAGTTTTACAGGTTCCTGCTTATGAAACTTGCCAAGGATTGAAACTAATTACTAAGCAAAAATGCATATGATATTTTCAGGATCTCAAAGTGCATGGAGTAGCATTCTAAATGCCACTAGACTGAAGATGCCTTAGCAATATATATTTTTTTATATTTGCACAGTACATTCAACATTACTGAATAAATTTTAAACTGCATTATGTCATCTGAGGCTTACAATGACCTAGAATGAAGATCGATATTACAAGATGAGAAAACCAACATGGAATGGAAGTTCTGTGGTTTGCGATGTTCATCACTATAATGAGCCAGAGAACTGGGCAAGAACCCGTTACTTGTGACTGTACCTATATGGCCTTCCCATCATGAAAAGCAAAAATTGTCAGCCTGAATGTCAAAATTGTCAGACAGGAATGAAACCTAGACCATCAAGGAAATGGGAACCTATTGTAGATAGTGGAGTTGGCTCAGATTTTGATTACCCTCCTTTCTTTTCTATCACTTTCTATCACATGGGACCATTGAAATGGCCCTAAACTTGAACTGTCTACCTCAGAGAATCAATTCATTTCCATTACAGAAACCATGAGAAAATATTTCTTCTCAGTATTGTTTATGTGCAAATGGCCATGGCCTATTGTTTCCTAAATCTTAGATCCTTCGGAACACTTCACCACATTTGACCTTAATCTTTTCCCAGGACCAGAATGTGAATGGAAAATGATCTATGGGTCTTCACCGAAACAGCTCAGTTGAAAATTACCTTTGGGGCACCTGGCTGGCTCAGTCAGGGCAACATGTGACTCTTGGTCTCAAGGTCATGAGTTCAAGCCCCATGTTGGGAATAGAGCTTACTTAAAAAAAAAAAAAAAAAAAAAAAAAAAAAAAAAAAATCTTTAAAATAAGTGCAAAAAAGTAAAAAAAATAAAATAAGTGAACTCATGAAGTAAAATTTCTGCTTTGATCTAGCCAAATAGTAAATGATCACGATTTTAACGGACAACAAATGTCATGTGAAGAATGAATGAAAGTCTTAATTAAGTATGTCTTAAGATTGTTTCTTTTTTAAATATCTGGATGCTCCTTTGCCCTTCTAGAATTGAGCTTAAAGCAACATTTTACTCAATTAATCTTCAGAGGCTTGCACTAGTTTGGAGAAATCCAGGCTTCACCTGGCAAATCACTCAAAAACTCTACAAGTCAGTTTCCTTGTGAATAAATAAGCTAAATGGTATCTAACTTGAAATTTCACTGTGATAGTTAGCTGAGCTCATGTATATGAAATTGCCTAGCACAGCAAGAAAAAAATATTTGACATGATATAACATAGGCAATCTTAGGTCTTTCTTTCTCTTGGGAAAAGAGAAAAGGGTTGAGGGTTGGTTCCAAAATTCTAGGCAATTTTCTCCACCTATCCTTCTCTCCTAACCACATTACAGTTGGATTCAGTATCTTACTTCTTGTCCCTAATCTGTATTGTTATATCTGTGAACATTTTAGATAACTCCTTCAAACCTCCCTTGAAGTGGCCTAAGAAGTCACAGATGCTACAGTTTTGTTTCCAAAGTCTAGGAGAGACGATGTTCTCCTCTGTCCTGAATCTTTGTGCAGGTGGGTCCTTATCCCAGCGCACTTGCTATGCCAGGTTTGTGATAAAACTATGCATACCTGATGATCCACCTGATCCAGAACATGCTAGAGCATCAGGGGGTCAGACCCATTAGAGGTCAAACTGAGAAAACTATGGAGGGAAAAATCTACGCAAGAGAGTTCAATTTTTAAAACTGTATTCAAAGTTGACCCTTACACTAACTTCTGGGAATGACAAAAATCAAGGTATTTGGGGAGAGGCCTGGGAGGAGCAGTTGATCAAACATCCAACACTTGGTTTTGGCCCAGGAGGTGATCTCAGGTTCATGAGACTAAGCCCCACACTGGGCTCCAAGCTCAGTACACAGTCTTCTTGAGATTCTCTCTCCCTCTCCCTCTGTCACTCCCACTCATGCTTGCTCTCTCTGTGTCTTTAAAAGAAATAAATCTTTTAAAAAATCAAATCTTGCCCATTTATTTAGTTCATTATCCTTGCCTCATCCCACTGGCCTCTAGACACTCACAGCAAATCTTCCCAGGCAGAAGAAGGGCAGCTAGCCCATCCCGATGGAAAATGTGTCTCTGGGGGACCCTTAATGAGACTAAGGGGACCTTGCAGAGTGGCTCCGTTGTTACACCCAACACGGGAAACTTCCTGAACGTTTATCACTGTTGAATCAGCTCATCCCCAACTCACCCCACAATCCCTCACCAGATGGGCTCTATGCACACACCAAGGGAGAAGGACAGAATTGGCTGAAAGATGGAAAATCGTGGGAGACCACAGGCATCTCCTAGACCCCAGAATTTTAAGGCTTTGAGTTCTTTAATTTAATTGGACATGTGGAATAAACTTCTGCTAAGGTGAATTAAACCACTCTTCACTGACGCTTCCCTGAAGCTTTCAACCCAGTCTATATCGGGGAAAATAAAATGGGTGTAAGAAACTGGAGTAATGGTCTCTCAGATCTCTTCAGGGCTGAGGTACAGATTCCCTCAGTTGTGAGGAGAGATGGCTGTTCAGGACCCACAGCGGAGCTCCTCTCTGAGCCTCATCTTCAGCCAAAGGGATCCACCTTGCCCAAAATGATGTCCCTTCCTGGGAACAGCATTTCTCTAACATCTGGGCAGGGTGGGGGTACACAGGCCGGCTTCCTTGAAAGGCTCTGCAAGGTCATCCCAGAGCAGCTCCTCGTGACAAGCATTGAGATCTCAACTGCGAATACAATGTAGTTCAACTTCATCATTTGCCCACTCCTTCCCCCAACAAAACAGAGCTTCCCAATAAACCTGCAGGCCAGTCTCCATCTCAGACCTGGAGAAGTACTTCAACAGTAAGTATTCTCAAGAGAACCCTGTTTTTTCAGAAAACAGACTGGGTTGCTTTCTGTTTACTATACTGGAACTACCACCTTATGGCATAAGTTGAGAATTTCCTTAAATAATTAGATTTCCTCTTTTCATTCACCAAGCCCCCAAATTTGGAATATCAAGTTTTCTTATTTTTAAGAGCTTAGCAAGTTGGAATAATTCCTAAGGATAGGTAAGCTGTCCTATAGGATTTGCCTATTAATCAGAATTTTGTGCAAAGAAAATTTTACAGAGGAAAAAAAATACCCTTCTGAGCTAAAACTATTAACGGAGTAAACGTTGGTCTGAAGGCATAGGGATTCGAAACTCGTTCTCATCTGAACATTTTGATGTTGGCTTCTATTGATGGACTATTTAGTCCCCTTGCTTATACTGTGTATTTTCCACCCTCATCAAGTCATGCCCACTTGATAAATAGTAAGAATGTATTATTGATCAGCAATATGCATACTGGTTCAGAATCTGGCTTGGGAATGATACTGGCCAAATTCAAGTCTTCTGTAATCTGTGTAATCTGCGGCCATTACTTTATCCAGACTCAGTTTCTTCATCTCTAAAATGGGCCTAATAATCACATTAGTGTCAGGATTAACTGAGCTAACACACATGAAGCACTCAAAACATACAAAGTACAAGTAAGCTGTTAATAAATGCTAACTAATAGGGCGCCTGGGTGGCTCAGTGGGTTAAGCATCTGCCTTTAGCTCAGGTCATGATCCCAGAGTCCTGGGATCCAGCCCACACTGGGCTCCCTGTTCATTGGGGACCTGCTTCTCCCTCTGTCTGCCCCCTGCTTATGTTCATTCTCTCTCTCTCTCTCTCTCTCTCAAATAAAGAAATTTTAAAAACCTAAAAAACAAATAAATAAATAAAAATAAATGCTAACTAATAATGTGGCAATTATTATTTGATATCTCCTGCTTATCTGCAGGAAAACTTTTCTCTGTAGTCAGCTGGCTAGCTTCAATCAGTATCTTTGCCTAACACAAAACCGGTCCTTTTGATGCTCAGAAGAATACAAGCCTCAGCAGTCTAATGTTACTAAAATGCCATCTTTTCCTTATAGGAAGCTCGGGTTCCAGAATGACTGGATACTTGAGATTAAGCCCACTTAGAACCTGTTTTCCAAAGCACAGGTCAGATGGTGTCAGCAATACCAAAGTCCCATAAGCTTCTGCAATGCGGAGCCATTCTCTTTGTCATCTGCCCATATCCCAGGCCTTGCCCTCTGTGGTGTTCATTAAGTATTTGGTGAAAGGCAATGAATGAATGTCGTCCACAGAGACGAAGACTGACGAAGACTGTTACTCAGTACATTGCCCTCTTCCAAAGACTTTTCATCAAGAATGTTCGATGGGGGCGCCTGGGTGGCTCAGTGGGTTAAGCCGCTGCCTTCGGCTCAGGTCATGATCTCAGGGTCCTGGGATCGAGTCCTGCATCGGGCTCTCTCCTCAGCAGGGAGCCTGCTTCCTCCTCTCTCTCTGCCTGCCTCTCTGCCTACTTGTGATCTCTCTCTGTCAAATAAATAAATAAAATCTTAAAAAAAAAAAAATTAAAAAAAAAAAAAAAAAAAAAGAATGTTCGATGGAGGGGCACCTGGGTGGCTCAGTGGGTTAAGCCTCTGCCTTTGGCTCAGGTTATGATCTCAGGGCCCTGGGATTGAGCCCCACATCAGGCTCTCCGCTCAGTGGGAAGCCTGTTCCCCCTCTCTCTCTTCCTTTCTCTCTGCCCGCTTGTGATCTCTGTTAAATGAGTACATAAAAAAATATATATATAAAAGAAGCACTCATAAAATATATATAAAAAAAGAAGGAAAAAAAAATGTTCCGTGGACGGGCACCGGGGTGGCTCAGGCGGTTAAGCGTCCGACCTCAGGTCATGATCTCAGAGTCCGGAGCCTGAGCCCAGAGTCAGGCCCCACACTCAGCAGAGCATCTGCTTGTCCCTTGCCCTCTCTCTGCCCCTCCCCTGTTCATGTTTCTGCGCTCTCACACACTCTGGCTCTCAAATAGATTAATTAATTTAAAAAAAAATGGTCAGTGGTACCGAACCTACCAAACAAAACAGTTCCATAAAATCCACAGACTTGTTAATGTTTCATTAAAACAGTGATCCTTTTCCAGAGAAATCCATTGAAGCAACAAAATAGACACAGGCTAGAGCCTCAGAAGACCTAGGCTCTCGTCTTGGCTGTGCTACTGTAAGGACCTATATTTAGCCAGAGCGCTTCCATCTGGTTGTTCAAAACTTAAACTGTCCCTGCTCCCCTTCCCCCAGGAGACTTACTTAAAAACAAGTCCGGGAAACCAGTCCCAGGTAACAAAGCCCAAATATAAGGGTGGGTCAGGCCAGGTGGACGCATCCAAAGGTTGGAGGGGCGCATACTGTCTCCCTAGTTACCAAGGAGTATGGCCCCACCCTTTGGGCACCTTTTGGGTGCCAATTCTGACCAAGGTAATAGGCTGGTTCAAATATCTACTAGGGTGAATTGTAATTCAATTGGCCACCCGTGTGTGACCTAGCAGGACTGTGCGGCTTTCTTTATGCGTTACAATTTCATTGGCCACCTGTGAGTGGCCAGGCCCAACTGCATGGCCTTTGCCCTTAAAAGCTAGTCTGTGAAGCAGAGGGAGGTCGCCCTCTCTGTAAGAGGCGTGGCCCCGAATGTTCAGTCTGATTCTTGGATGCTTGGCGTGGAATAAAGCTTTGCCTGACCTTCGCTTTATATCAGTCTCGCTCCTTTAATCACAGACCCATTATTGAGGGACCTAACACTACTTGGGCTACAGGACTTCAAATAAGCTTTTCCCTGTTCTGGGTCTGTTTCCTCACAGGCAAAATAAATTAATCGGACTCAATATTCCCTGCGGTGCCTTCTGTCTGCTCAACAATGGCTGCCCGCACAGGCCAGCCATTCATCTCGGATCCCGCGCTCTCTACCCGTTCTCAGGACTTGCCTTTGCCTAGAACCTGGGAAGAACACGACCCCGGGGCCTGGACTCCCTCTCCGGGGTTCTCACACCCTTTTGCATCTCAAACCGTGCACCTTAGCGGGAAACTCTTTCAGTTCATTTCACCATGAAGTGGAGGCCAAGCAGCCAGGGGCTGAGGGCACTGGGGGAATTCTCCACGATATCGGAGACTTGTCTGAGAAAGGAAGCAGCTTCTAGACAAGACGCTGGGGTAGGTAGCAGAGGGGCCCTCAGCCCCTGCGGTGGTTGTCCCTGAGATCGGGGCACCACTGCTGCTGGGACCGAGTTTCCTTGTCGGCAGCCTCAAAGTGCGAGACTACCCGCTCCCCGTGAGTCACAGGGACGGGGAGAAGAGAGAAGCAGCAGACAGGCAGAGAAGGGAGAGAGAGAAAAACAAAGGCAAAGGGAGACGTTGAAAGTACTAACTAGGGAATACAAAAGACTTAATGGAGCAATGATTTACAACAATGTGCCTTTTTTTAGGGAAGGCGGATGGAAATTCCACAGAGCTTCAATTTTCCTCTAAATGCTTGTGATTTCAGAGACTCCCTGGGGTCCAGGTTCCCTCTGGAGCCCTCTCCGAGGTGGAAAGGAAGTTCAGCCCCACCTGCTGTGGGGAGGGGGTCGGGGGATGGCTCGTGGACTGGGACAGCCAGGGGCGTCCCACACCCCATGGGGAAGAAAAAAAATGAAGCTCCTCTTTTCGGGGGTGGGGGGTGCTTAGCCAGAGCTCCAGGAAAGATTTCTTAGCTTCCCTATTTCCAGAGGTTTCACCTTCCGTGACAGTTGTCAAGGCAACAGTGTCAAGTAACAACCAAAGGACAAATGGCATCAGCCTCACTGGGTGTCACCACCTTTACCTGCCAACTGCAGGTACAAACAGTGCCCTCTCTTGTCGGCAGCAGCATCCCTGACTTACTCCCAGATGCACAGACAGCAGGACGCAGAGAGAGGCACAGGCGCGCACTCTTTTCCGACCCATGGGACCTCTTTGTGGACCTGGGAAGAATCTGGAGCCCTCTAAGGGTGTCTCAAATAGGGCAACCTTTAAAAATATCTGTTATTTTTAACCATTCTGGCAACGTGGGGTTATGCGACACGGGGAGGAAGCCCTCTGTTTTGAAAAACAATCTCGTTTCTCTATCTTCAAAACAGACCTAGAGTTCTGAATATTTTCCTTATTCGTAATTCCAGAGGAGAAAGTGAACATTCAAATTCATAGGGTCCCAAGAGCTCAAGCCCTAAGGAAAGGACAGCCTCAAAGACACGAGACTGTGGACAAGGACGAAGCAAGTACCGGAACTGGAGTAAGTGTGTGTGCAGGGAGCCCACCGACGGAGCGTGGGTTCTGTGTTGGTCCCGGCCATGCTCAGTCACAGCTGGAAGAGGCTCCTGGTTTAGAATCTTCCAAAGTAGGAAACAGGCCCAGGAAAACCTGACAGTGAGTTACAGGTTAAGATCAGCTGATTTAGTCTGCATTTACCTGTTTGCTCCAGACACATACACCAGCAACACCACCAAAATGTATAATTGGTGACTCACCCTGGTTTTGATGCTCAGGACCACAAGGAAGCCTTCCCAGAGGGGCCGACGGCCTGCCTTCTTCCTTCTGCTGACCCGCAGACATCACCCTTTGGGCATCATTTTCCAAAACACCAACTACATTCTGTCCAGTATCGAGTTATGCTTCTAACCGGTCTCATCTTCTCACTCCACTGACACAGACTAGAAGCTCCTAGAGGGGAGAACAATGTCCAGATCATCTCTATCGCCATCTTCATGGTTTCCTGCATATGTTACTCATTTATTTATTTATTCAATGTTTACACAGCTCACATTAGGCCAGGTGTTGTACCAGGAACTGAGGACACACTGACAAATAAGACAGTCTCCACCTCTCCGCACTGACTTGTGAGGGAGAGACTTAACCACACGAATGAACTGACAGCCTATGATAACCGTTAGGATAGAACTCACACTAGCACTGTATGAATAATAGTCAACATTTACTGAGTGTTCCATGGACCACCAACTGTTAAGAACTTCATTTGAGGGATGCTTGTGTGGCTCAGTCAGTAAAGCATCTGAGTCTTGATTTTGCTCAGATCATGATCTCAGGGTCATGAGATCGAGCCCCGCATCACACTCCATACTCTGCAGGGAGTCTGCTTGAGATTCCCTCTCTCGCTCCTGCTGCCCCGCCCCCCACTCACATGTTCTCTTTCTCTCTCTAAAATAAATAACCTTAAAAAAAAAAAATGAAGTCCATTTGACATTGACTCATTTTAATCCTCACCAGCCTGGTGACATGTGTACTATTATCATCCCCATTTTACAGATGAGGACATTAAGGAAGAGGAAGTCTAAATAATTTGCAAAGGCTTCAAAGCTAGTAATGGCAGGGCTGGGACCCAACACAGGCCAGCCAGGCTGTTAGTGCTGTGCTCTTTCAGGAGACAGGAAACCCTTTTCGAAAGGCCTCTCTGCAGAAATGACACTGAAACAGAGAGCTCAAGACAGGAGGCAGTCACAGGTGTCTCCAGAGCCAGTGATGAAGCAAGTCACCGAGTTGGGGGAGGGACACGTGCAGGACTGACTTAGAGCTCCATCTGACCCAACAAGCTATGGAAGGAAAAGTTGAGGCCAAAGAAGCTATAAATATCAGATCAAGAGTTCCATGTTTCATTCCAGGGTTTTGCAGACATCTCCCCAGAGTCTCCATTTTCCAACCAGAGAAATTATCAGCCATGTAAATCTCTGCCCAGTGAGTCAGACAATCCAATCAGGTTTCTCGTCAAACCAAAGCAATTCATGGCCATCTTCTGTTGGAACGGAATGGTTCCAAGACATAAAGAACATTATTAAGGATTTTGCTACCTTTCCCTGTCCCTCACCATCTAAGGAGAGTTCATAAACACATGCATGTGAAAGAAAACAGCCACATGTGGTCTGATGTGCTGTAGGCCTGTGGGAGGCACCAGGCTCAGAGGGAAAAGTAGACTGGGAATTACATGGGCGAACAGGTCTCCTGTGCTAACCTGTATGGATTCCCAGAACTCCCAGTGTGGCCTTCCAGTCTCTGCCTCTATGCTTCCCTGCTAGGTGAACTTCAGAGCACTAACATTTATGGAGAACCCAAAGGGTGTCATGAGTTGTGCATATATTATCCCACTTAACTCTTAAGATGACTTATAGGACAAGTCTAATTATTCTCTGTGGCTTCCCTCTATTTCCTGATACATGAAGGGGTGAGATCCCTCAGCCCCCAACAGCAAGGTGTAGCTATGTTCCCAGTATGGACAAGGAGATGGGCGGCTGCTGCCAGAGCTCAAGCTCACAGCCCCCCCTTTCTCTAGGGGGCCCTTCTCCCAGATGGTGTTGCTCCAGAACGACGCCACATAGAGAAAGGTTGTCCCAGAGAGCTGACGGTCCCAACTGACTTCGTGTGACTTAGAAACACACCTTTGCTGTGTGGAACTATGAAGACGCCACAGCTGATTTGTCCTGTAGCATATCCTGGCTGATGTGGGCAGTCCATTCCTGAGACTCAAATTTGAAATCCTTTTTGTCTGAATACAAAACCCTACTTCTTCCTCTAGGATGCTCTACACCATGATGCCAAATGACATAGATACGTTAAGAAAGGGTTCTTCTGAAAGCAAATATGGGATGTAAAATGAATGAATCAGCAATGCAGGACGTCTGGGACTCCATAGGGCCAGGAATGCAACAGGGCTTTTGCAGTCTCTAACTCTCCAGAAAAGGAGCTCTCGCTTATAGCTCTTCCTGTGATAATGTGGTGATTATATCAGAGGCAGAGGCAGGGCAGGGGCAGAAGCTAGGGCAATGTAACTTTCGGGATCAATGTGGTCAGCAATGTTGAGAGTCATTATTAGGAAGGGAGGGGTATGTAGTAAATAGCATTCTTCTCCTTCTACCTTCAGAACCAGTAAGAAACAGACCCCGGAGTTAGATGGACAGAGATCAAAACACCCCCTTTACAAAAGTCTGGATTGGAGGTCATGGCTTGGTCCATAACCAGGATGGGCTGCGTAATATTTTATCCCAGAATTAACCCTGCCCATCACATCACAGGGGGATGGGCGACTTCCAGCCTCCTCCACCCCTCCTGCAGGGGTGAAGGGGTGAAGTATGTCTGAGGAAGCCCCTACCAAGATAAGGGAGCCAACCAGAAGACACCCACTCAGGACGACTAGTTCCGGATTTGTCCTTTCCAACTCCAATCAGCTGGGTCACTCTTCCTTCTCAAAGGCTCAGAAGAGCTAGTTCTCTCTCCTGCCTCAGCTTCTTTCCCTGCTAATGCAGAGGTTGGATTTAGCAAACTATACAGTTCCTTCTGGTTACGTAACTATTTAATGTTAAAACTGAGTGGAATGATATACTTGCAAAAAGTAAGGCAGTCCATCAAACAGCCACCAGAGTATTTACTGAGTCCTCACAGAGGCAGAGCACCAAGACTCTGCGGCAATTCAGTTACTCCGGTGATGAGCCCACGGAGCCAGAGGTGGTTCTCATAAGCTCTCCAGACTCTGTGGAAGCAGAAGTTAAGGGAAGGATTTGAACTGCAGCAGGCAAAAGGGCCAGGTCATGCAGTAACCCTAAAATGAAAAGTTCCAAGCCAGAACACAGCCCACTGGCACAAACCAGACAGAAAGGTATTTGGAAATTCCTTTGATTTATGACCTACTATAGGATATTGAGAGATTATTTATGATCGATATATGTGCCTGCTGGCCTCTCACTGGAGCCGTTGACACTGCCTCGTGCCGTGGAAGTTGGCCAGCCCAATCCAACAGACATACTCTCCGTGTCCTGTTGGTGCGGGCCATAAACCCAGATGCGGCCATCTATCTCCCTGAAAACGGTGCTGGTTACTCCAGCCCTTGGAGGGCTGACCCAGAGATACGGATTTGCAAGGAGAAGGCAGGTTTGTGGGGGAAAACACGGACTACCTCGAGCTTCCCTCCATAATTCTCATTTGAAATTTCTCACGGCATCATCCTTCTATAATTCACTTTCCTTAAAGAACCACATAGTTTAGCTCTGGGACTTTTGGACCTTCACGATAAAAGTTCCTCAACATATTTCCCCTAAGGCCGATCCAAGTGGCATGCCAATAAAAGGAAAACTCATCTAGATTGGCATTTGATCAGCTGCCATCATATTCTTTATGTTACATTAGATAATACAGGAAGTGTAAATTAGAAGATATCAAATATTTATGTATATAAAGTATCAACATGTTACTTGCATAAAAAAAACAGGAGTTTCCTTGTCTTCAAGGAGCTGCCTCCTGTTGGGGGCAGCAGAAAGAGACTCTTTGCCTAGAAATTGGTAAATCAGTCCTATTCCTCTTCCCCCTTCAGTCGGCTGAGTACGCCTCCTAGCCTCCCACCACTAGGACGTTGAACTCGCTTTCCAATGCCTGCATCACATCCCTGCATATAGGTCTGCCCTCTCTCAAACTACAACCCACTTTACCCCAGGGTGGCCTTTACCTTACTGGGTCCTACCTTTCTTGTAAATCTCAGCTTAAATATTAATTTTTTCAGGAGGCCTTTCTTAAGGCCCTAGAAGATGAGATTCCTCTACAAGGTGTTATCATAGCATCTTGAATTTTCCCCAGCTTCATGTCATCACACTGGGCTGGAATTACTCACTTGATGGTGTGCTGGGCCAGCCAGACGGCAGGTCCTCTGAGACAGGGGACCACGTCTGCCTTTCTCAGACTGACCCAGTAGACTTGCTGCCTGCATCCTCCGGCACAAGTTACAAATCCACACAAAGCCACAGCCACCTGTCTTCTCTAAAATGTTCTTGGTTACGCATGCTCTCTGAAGGCTGACCCAGAGACCTGGTTTTGTGGAGAAGGCAGAGGGGATTGAGCATTTCCAGTGACTCGCGAAGTCTCAAGCAAGAAGGAGGTATTCAATAAACATTTGCTAAAAAAAAATAAATATGATGAAGAATAAACAAATGAGGGGCACCTGGGTGGCTCAGTTGGTTAAGCACCTGCCTTCGGCTCAGGTCATGATCCCAGGGTCCTGGGATCAAGCCCCGTATCAGGCTCCCTGCTCAGCAGGAAGGCTGCTTCTCCCTCTCCCACTTCCCCTGCTTATATTCCCTCTCTGTCTCTCTCTCTGTCAAATAAATAAATAAAATCTTAAAAAAAAATAAGAATAAACAAATGAATGAAATTATCACAACTAATCCATGCCCATCAAAGAGCCAACTATGAGTGCAATAACACTCAGCAAACAAGAAGTGAAAACCCAGCCTTGTGCTTCTGCCCTTGATTTGGCTTGGTTAAGTGTCTGGAAACAGAAAAGCTGACCACTTTTTGTGACTTCAGTATTCTTCCCTCAAAAAAATCCATCCCCCCATTTTTTTTTAACTCTTCCATTTGCTCCCCATGGAGCCTCCAATCCTTCCCCAGGCCTACGTCACCAAAGGAGGACACCATCTCCATGGTCCTTCTCTAGGATGTCTAATGCAAGGCAGAAGGTGAAAACCAATTTAATGATGTGTCTGCATTCGGTCAGTAGCAAAGGCTCCATAGGTTTCTCTCTAAGAAACAGGCTAAAATTAAAAGAGGGGGAAAAGACAAAGCCTAAACACAACTGTCAATCAGGAAGAGTTAGATGTTCTCTAACTGAAGTCTTGGTGGGGTATGAGGAGGGGACAATGTCATCGTGCAGGTATGAGGAGGGGACAATGGTCATCGTGCAGGGAAACACACTCTCCCTACCATTGCTCTTTCCAAGCTTTTGTCTGTGGGGCTAGGGGCCCCCATCCCAGCCTCTCACCCCGGGACCTGGATTGTGCCACTGACGGGATAACGTCTCGTTGGTTCTTGGAGGTCCCCCCTTCAATGCATTATTTATTCCACAAATATTTATTGAGACTGGGGATTTAGTGGTAAACAGAACAAAAATGGTTGTCGTCTTCATGAAATTTACTATCTAGTGACTGGCACAGATCATAAAATAATACTGCAGATAATAAATGCAGAATTACGGACTGTGATGAATGCCAGGAAGAAAAGGTATAATGTGTGATGGGAGATTGTAATGAGAAAACGTTTTTAAATTAAGGGATGATAGAAAGCTTCTTCAAGGAGCCAGGAACCTAGAAATGAAGGGATTTAGCCACTAAAAGACAAGGGATATTGTGGTTCAAGCAACAGGAAGAACTTGTGGGAAGCAGTGTAGGGCCTTCGAAGACACGGAGGAAAGCCAAGGTGGAAAGAACTTTTGGGGAGAAGGTGGAAGGAAAGCTTGAGAGACGGGCAGAAACCTGACCTTCTAAGACTTTGTAGGCCCTGTTAAAGATGTGGGTTTCCTACTGCTGGCGATGAGGTGGAGAAAGAGGAACATTGTGCACGGCTGGCAAGAATGCAAACGGGTGCAGCCGCTCTGGAAGACCGTATGGAGGATCCTCAGAAAATTAAAACTAGAACTATGCTCCGATCCAGTAATCGCACTACTGGGTATTTCCCCCAAAAGTATGAAAACAATAATTTGAAAAGATGTATGCGCTCCTATGTTTATCACTGCATTATTTACAATAGCCAAATTATGGAAGCAGCCTAAGTGTCCGTCAACAGACAGGGGGATAAAGAATATATTACACACACACACACACACACACACACATGAATGTTACTCAGGCACAAAAAGAACGAAATCTTGCCATTTGCAACAACACGGATGGAGCGACAGTCTACTACGCTGAACGAGATCAGCCGGAGAAAGACAAATGCCTCCTGATTTCACTTGTTTGTGGAATTTAAGAAACAAAACAAAAGAACAAAGGGGAAAAAAGGGACAAGCCAGAAAACAGATTCTTAACTACAGAGACCACAAAGATGGGGACCAGAGGGGAGGTGGGTAGGGAGATGAGGGCCAACAGGTGAAGCGCATTAGGAGTACACTTAGCTTATTGAGCACCGAGCAGTATGTGGGATTGGTGAATCACTATATTGCACACCGGAAACGAATAGAACACGGTATGTTAACCCCATTGGAATTCTTTTTTCTTTTAATTAAAAAAATTAAAAATAAAAATAAATAAAAACCAAGTTCCTAGAAACAGGGACTAGATTGATGGTTACCAGGAGCGAGGGTTTGGGGGAAAGAGTATGATGATCAAAGAGTATCAACTTCCAGTTAGAAGATGAGGAAGTTCTGGAGATCTAATGTGCAGCGATGTGACTTGGTAACGATACTGTACTATGTACTTGAAAATTGCTAATTAAACTGACACGATGCTATCTGTCAATTATGTCTCAATAAAGCTGCGAAAATGTAAAATTAAAGTATACTTGAAAAAAAAAAAGAGGTGGGTTTTCTACATTAAAAAGTTTTTGGCAGTAGACTGATCTAAAGGTGACTTTGGGGGTGCCAGGGTGACTCAGTCAGTAAAGCGTCTGGCTCCTGATTTCAGTTCAGGTCATGATCTCAGGGTCCTGGGATCAAGTCTCATCTTGGGTTCTGTGCTCAGCGGGGAGTCTGCTTGGGATTCTCTTCCTCCCTCTGCCCCTCTCCTGCCATCTCTCTCTCTCAAGATAAATAAATAAAATCTTTTTTAAAAAGGTGACTGTGGCTGCCCAGGAACAGATTAGAGGGAGGATGGGAAATAATACAAGGAGCTCGGGCAGGACCATTCTGCAATGGTCGGAGACCCACACTGGACCAAGGGTGGTGGGCACCAAGGCAGAAAGTAGATAAACTGAAGGTGTACTCTGAGACAGAGTCGGCCGGACCTCTCTCTCCAGGGAGCTGCCAAGAGTCGCCAGGTCAGCCTAAGCAACAGGTGCCAATGTTCCAAGGGACTCTGCTCAGCGAGAATCCGGCGGTGATGAGACTGTTAGCGAAGCCGCCCATCTCCGCCTCTGCCCCAGTCTGGTTATTTTGGTCATATAGACATAGCCTCGATCACCGTCTCCTTCTATTTATAGACTCAGTGTCAAATCTGGTTGACCGCGGGCCAGATCTTTTCATCGACTCAGCTCCGTGGGAGAAGAGGTTTTTCCCAGGAGCGACGCAGCGTCGGAGCCTGGTCACGGAGTTATAAAACTGGGGGCGGGGGGGGGGAGCAGGATACAAGAGAGCAGGAGTTTTTAGAACATGAATTTTATGGTTTGGATTCTAATTAATTTGTGGATCTCTCTTCCCCAGCAGAAGGACTTGGCTGAGATGCTGAAGTTAGCAAATCGCCTGCTTCGTGCAGGCACCATGTCCATTTCAGAATGTTTTCTATGGATTTTTTCCCACGTCATCTATTAATTACCTAATTACATTGTCTAATTATGGGATTCTTCATGTATTTACACTGATTACGTAATTGGGTGCAATTACACTAATTAGGTTAATGATACAGGATAACAGACTACAAATTGCTTTAAAGGGACACTGGGAAGGCTGGTAGGCCAAAAACCCTTTGGGGATAGGTCAGGATCTGTCTATTAGCAGCTTAGAGCTTCCCTCTTCCTCGTTCTCATCCTGACTTTTGGATCCAGTCTAGAGAACCATGTGGGTAAATTGGCAAAGCTGTTGCCCGAGACCCAGAGACCCAGGACAAAGCTATGGTGAAGGCACAGTGTGTAGGTAACCCCAGGCTCCCCACCTGTGGTGGACAGAACGATGCCTCCTCACAAGGACACCTATGCCCGAACACCCAGAACCTGTACCTATATCCCCTCACCTAGAAAAAGGGACTCTGCACACACGATTAAGGGTAAGGACCTTGAGATGGAGAGAGTCTCTTGCACTATCCAGGTGGACCCTGGACAGGTGGATCTAATGACACGAGTCCTTAAAAATGGAGAATCTGCCCTGCCTGGATCAAGGAAAGACAACAGTGAGATGCAGAAGCATCACTTGGAAGATGGCATGAAAAGGATTCCACATCCCACCGCTGGTTCTGAGAAGGGGCAGGCCAGGGGCAAGGACCAGGAGAGAGGCTTCTAGGAGCTCAGGCCAGCCAGGAAACGGGGACGACAGTCCTACAACCCCACGGAACTGAATTCTGCCACCTGTATGAGCAAGGAAATCGATTCTCCCCTAGAGCCAGCAGAAGAAAGGCGGCTCTGCTGATTCTTGATTCCACCACGGGATACCCCTGTCAGACTTCAGACCTGTAGAATTGTAAGATAATAAACTTCTGTTGTTAGAGCAACTATGTTTATCGTAATTTGTTACAGCAGTTATGGAAAATTCATGCGCTCCAGACTCTGTTCCTTCCCTGCCCCACACTCACTTCATTGGTGTTTGTCAGCATTTCCTCTTACCAGCTGTCTCTCTTATCAGTGCCTGTGTTGGAGGAAGGGTCTGACCACAACCTTATCGGGGGATACGAACTTACATTACTGTTACCACCTCCAGTGACATCTGCCTCCTGTTTTAGCTCTGTGTAATCAAAGATTTTGTCCGTAACAGTGGAGGGAGAGCCCCATCCTAAAGCTCAAACCAATAGTGTTTCAAATCCCAGCTCTGCTACTTACTTGATCTGCGGCCATATAAGTGGGGACAGTGAGGAGGCTTCAGTTTCCTTACCTTAGAGCGGGAATCCTGGAATCCACCTCACAGCTTGTAACTCACATGTAACAGGATCAGGTATGTGAAGTGCCAGTGCCGGGAACAATGGTTGGCACAGATACAATGTTTAAAGCCTTCCTTCCTTCCTTTGAGAAGCACCCAGGACCTCAGTGACCAACTTTGAGAAGAGAGCAAGGGAATGTCCCTATGTGGAAGAAGGCACAAGATAACAGAAAACAAAATAAAATGCTGGACGATCTATTTCCTGTCACCTCAGAACCACCAGCAGATGGAAAAGAAGTGTCCTATCACCTTAAAGGAAGCAGGGCGGTGGAAACCACTCAGAAGCACCTGCTACCCCAGTCTTCTTCTGAGTGTGTAACAAAGGAGTGTGGGTAGCGACAAGGAGGTGGGGTTGTCTCCTCCGACTTCCACCTCTTGCTGGCTGGCCTTGGAGACAAAGCCGGAGAAGACAGCTGAGGCTCTGGATTCCTAGCTATGACTCTTGGCCATTTTTAGAACATCTGACTCTAAGCGGTCTTTGGGAATATCTGTGCTAGCTGCTGGCAGACAAGGGGAAGAAGTGTACAGAAATATAATAATAGGGGAGCCTGGGTGGCTCAGTGGTTAAATCCTCTGCCTTTGGCTCAGGTCATGATCTCAGGGTCCTGGGATGGAGCCCCGCATCGGGCTTTCTGCTCAGTGGGGAACCTGCTTCCTCCTCGCTCTCTGCCTGCCTCTCTGCCTGCTTGTGATCTCTGCCTGTCAAATAAATAAATAAAATATTAAAAAAAAAAAAAGAAATATAATAATAGTAGCAGCTAGCCCTTATACGGCATCTGCTCTGTACGCTGCATTTTATATAAATTCAATCATTGTGTCCTCCCAGTAACCTTTTGGGGAACGTGAGTCTACTACTCTTGTGTGCACTGACGGTTGAGGAAACCCTGGCACAAAGAAAGGAAGGAATTCTCCCAATGGCATCAGCTGGAAGGTGGCAGTGCTGGGATTTGCACTCAGGTCGGCAGACCCTCGGGCAATGCCGCCGCCAGTGTGTCCTATCCTGACCCAAGAGACAGGGTTAAACAGGAGGGGTTAACTTCTCAACGGTGACCTTCCTGTGTCTCTAAGCAACACCACAGCCATTCAAAGGTTTTCATGATCAAGTAGTCAGACCCAAAGTCTCAATGTCATCTAGTCCCTGGAGCCGATCTAACCAACTTTCCGGAAGTTTGGTCCAGGCTAGGGTGGGACCAGCATCCTTGGAGTCAGACCAATCCTGCCTAGAATCCCACCTCAATTACATCCTAGCCGCATGGGCTGGAAAGACTGCTTCACCTGAGCTCTTACAGGGAAAACACACACAGTGATCCCTTAAAGGCAAAGAGGGATTCTCGCCTATTCTCGTGAAGGTTTTAGGTGAGTCATGAAGCACTGTCCATGGCAATGAGCCTTCCTGTTACAATCTGAGGATGGCCAAGACACCTTCCACCACCACCACCCCTCCCCCACAAAATATTAGCTTGGATCTGATGCCTTCTCTGATTTTCAGATCTGAGTCCGCACTTTGAGTTAGGATATCGGCTGTGTGAAAATGCAGACTTCTGGAATAGCTACACACACCATGCACTTCATAGTTATTGACGTATCGTGAATTAGCTGATAAACATCCATTTTTTGAAGTGGTAATTCTTCAAGTCAGAAAGCAAGGATGAGAATAGTACTAAGGCCCATCTATCCTACAAGGGTTATTTTTTTTTTTTTAAGATTTTATTTATTTATTTGACAGAGAGAGAGATCACAAGTAGGCAGAGAGGCAGGCAGAGAGAGAGAGAGAGAGGAGGAAGCAGGCTCCCTGCTGAGCAGAGAGCCTGATGCGGGACTCGATCCCAGGACCCTGAGATCATGACCTGAGCCGAAGGCAGCGGCTTAACCCACTGAGCCACCCAGGCGCCCTACAAGGGTTATTTTGAGGCACTTAGGAGACCACGCAGGTGAGTACAATGAAAAGAGCTGCCGAATTTCACTTCCAACAACTCTTAGGCAGCACCTGCTGTATACCAAGAACATGGAAAGCATGGTTTCTGAGTCAAACAGGTATTCTTTGAGTTCTTTCTGGGCAATTAACCTAAGCTAAATGGAGATTAAAATGTTAAAATGAAGAAGGAGAAAAAACCCACGTGCATATCTCCGTCTTTGAATGCGTCCCAATGTTCTGCAACTATCAAGTTCCATGCCCTTTCCATCTGAGCCTCTGGACTGTTTCTTGAGGTCAAGGCCTAGGTCATGTTTAACTTCCTAGTAATAACAAATTGCTTGATACACAGCAAGTGCTCAATTAAGTATTCACTAAATAAATGAGCTAAATAAAAGAATTTCTCACCAAAAATTTCACTGTGATCTTTATACTCCTCCCAGCTCCCAGATGCGAGGACTGTGGGAGCATCTACCTCCACTCCCCGGTGCTCTCATTTCCAGGGTGGCTGAGCAGCTCTCCCCCACACCTGCCTTCACAACCACACCTGTCTCCACCAGGAGCTGCCCTCATTTCTCCTCTTTGTCAAAGTGGCCCTTTGGGCAGCATTCCTGTGCTTCTTCCTGGCGTCAGAGCTCAGACACTGGTGAAATCACTTACCGCTGCCTCATTAGCTATGGCTGATACCTGGGATTCTGCACACAGCCATCACCAGCCTTTACCGATCCGCCATTTCAGGACTGAGCAGAACGATTTCACTTTCAACGGACTAATTGTGTAGGGAGAGGGCTTCAAGACGAGAGAGCTTCCATTATATTCTCTAAGACAAAACCTAGGTCACCCCGGCAAATACTAGACCCATACAGATGTGCTGTTAAAGCAGATGTCCATGCAGACAAGCCTGAGCTGTTAACAGGATTGCCATCTCCTTGAGGATGTCCTGTTTTGCAAATGACTTCCCATGTTTTTTGGGGGGGTGGGCAGGGGTTCGGGAAGGTGAAGGAAGGGCATCCTGAATCCTCATGAAGCAAACATTTTCATTCATCTCCTCGGCTCCATTTTGGCTGTTGTCACAGAGCTGGCAAATGCGGACTTGGCCAAGTCCTGAACAGGGAGAAGATTCAAGGACCATCCGGTTATACAGACTGTATGGACTCAAAGAACTCAGCCTAAACGATTCTCTAGGCCACAGCTTTTCAGACTATCTTCCTCGGAGTCTCAGCGACCTGAGAAGCTGCTTAAAGGGCTCCTGGCAGGTAGAAGTAAGCAGGAGCAGCAGAGCTATGGACTCTTGGTCCATCTCTCTTGCCAACTGCCACCACCATGTTTATCTGTGACATATGAATTATAAGGCATTTGGGGGGGGGGGGAGTTTTCCTTGCTTAAAAATACTTTAAACTGTGAATCCAGGCAGTATGCAGAATGGTTAGCCGTACCCTCTAAATGGGTTGGGTTTTGGAGTTTTGGGGGTTTTGTGGGTTTTTTTTTAAGATTTTATTTATTTCAGAGAGAGACCACATGAGCAAGGGGAAGAGGTAGGGGAGATGGGGAGAAGCAGAAAGAGGGTAGGAGGGAACAGGAGAGGCAGAGGAAGGAGAAGCAGACTACGACTGATTGGGCAGCCCCCCATGGGGATCGGCCCCAAGCCCCTGGGATCATGACCTGAGCCAAAGGCAGATGCTCAATGGGCCAGGCACCCCAAACGAGCTGGGTCTAAATCTGATTTGTACCACTTACTGGCTGTGTGCCTGAGCCCAGCCCTCCCCCTGTGCTCAGATCTCTTCTCTCCTGCACAAGGATTTTGCTCCTTCCATTATTTCCTCTCTCCTGTATCATCATTTTTTTCCTTACCTGCATCATCTCCTCAACATACAAACATCAAAAAAACCCTCCTTTGATCGCACACCTATCTCCCATAACTATCTTTCTTCTCCTCTCCCGTTTACAATGACAGAGACTGCAGAGGAACTGTCCACCTGGCCCTCCCCACTCCCTCGTGCCCCGTTAGCTCCGGAAGATTCCTCTGTGTTGGCTGTCAGGAGCAACTGACAACAATTCAGCATGTCGCATTTGGCGAAAACCTTCTCTCACTTGGTGTCTGCGACCCACTTTCCTCTTTGCTTCTGACCTTGGACACTGACCTTGGACACTGCTCTCTTCAATGTCTCACGGGCTCCTCGCCTTCTTCTGGGCTTCCCATATCGGCCACGCTCCAAACCCCACCCCTAGGATCTTTCTTTTCTAATTACAATCGCACCCAACTCATCTGCCACGGTCCTGCAGATGTCAACCGCCTGCATGCTGTTACCTCCCTAATTTATATATCGGTCGATTCCAAACGCTCCTCCCATCTATAGATTTCTCTACCAACTTGCCCGTTTGACAGCCTTACTTGAACAGGTAAATGGGCTTTCGCCCACTCAGCTTGTCCAGAGCTGAACTAGCTGCCTTCCTCCTCCTAACAAGCTCCTCTCCAAGCTTTCCTCAAACAGTAGATGGCATCAGGAGGCTCAAAACCCTCAGAGACATCTTTGATTTCCTGTTCTCTCTCATGCCCACAATAACCCAGCAGTAAATCTTGGTGGCTTGATCTTCAAAGCATTACCCGAGGGGTGCTTGGGCGGCTCAGTCAGCAAGGCTTCTGAACCTTCTCCACGACTCAGGTCTTGATCTCAAGGTCCTGAGTTCAAACCCAGCGTGGAACCTACTTAAAAACTAAATAAACAAAATGCAACGCACATCTGAGTGCTTTTTACCGTCGCTGTCGTTTTTATCATTGGTTCAAACTGCTACCTCCCTCACGTGCCCTCCTACAGTAGCTTCCACACAGGCCCCTTCTGTCTCCTGGCTCGCTGGATCGAAACTCTCCCAGCAGAGGCAGATCACACAAAGAACCAGAGATAACATCTGTCCTGTGTCCTCCACTGTCCTCCCTGCCCCAAGCTCCAAATTCCCCTCGGACTGCTAACCTCCTTACCCTCCTGACCGACCGTGAGGCTCCGGCAAGCACGCCCTGCTGACCCACAGCCCGTCAGCTCCCCTCCAGAGGAGGCCGGCCTGCTCTGGGGTCTCTGTGACGTCGGGATAACTGACTCGGAGCTTAGCCTCCAGACCCCCCTCCCTCGACTTGCCCTCACAGCCAGCTGGGGTTTAACTAGAGTGGCCCAGCTTGCCCCACCGAGGCCTGGCCCCAGGGAATTAGCCATTTATCACATCTAATCACTTGGAAAAATATAAACGGGTTCCTTTTAAGTCATGAAGATACGGACAACTTTAGTGGTGACACGTGCTGATGATGTGGTTAAAAACACCTACCTACTTCTTGCCCATTCCTAGCACATGGGGGAGGTGAAGAGGCAGGAGGTTATGAGACAGACTTTGGCCATTAAAACCAAGCGAGTTAACCAAGTACACGAACGCAAATAAAACCGCTGTAGCACTCTGTAACATGTACTAGACCCAGCAGGCCAAGTTCAAGCTCAGACCCCAATTCAGTTCAATTCCCTTGAAAGCTCTTACTCAGACGTGCGGACCCACCTTTCCGGGATTTTTACCTCTGCATTGCCACTAAAATTCTTTCAGGGAAGAACTCAAGTTTGGCCAATAAATCCAAGTTAATGACTTTGGTCTTGAAACCCAGGCATCCAACTAGCAGTCAGTAAATTAGAGAACAGTAATAAATAAATAAAAGAAAATATCTGGAGGAACCTGTAACTCACGACTGCAATATAAATTAAAAACAAATTTCACTTCCACCCATCTCAAATCGGCATTTTGGGAATGAAATAATTGAACTTCACAAGCCTTACCTCGTCTCGAACATGAATCACCCAGCACACTTCGAAGCAGCTGTTAGTTCCTGTGACTTCCAACACAGCGAGAGCAACCGAAGTATCCTACAGAGGGTAGGGTGTCTAACTCACATCACGTGGAAAACGGGGTAAACTCAGAATGCCAGCCAACTAATCTATGGTTATGGAATCAATCTGCCAAACGATGCAAGATGTAATTAACTAAGTGCCACGTACATGGCACTGTGCATTCAGTAGTCACTCAATAAATTTCAAGGAATGAGTGAAAACAAAACACAAAACAAAATATAAACTTGACTGTGACCCCCAATCCAATGCGCCATGCTGAGGCCCTAAAGAGAGAGGGCTGAGAACTGGCATCCCACAAAACCCCTGGAGGGACAAGGTCTGTATGCAGCCTCAGCTCCGCTTCCTTCCCTGAGGACAGGATCCGACTGCCCGTCAATGTCTGCTGATGACCCTGATGCCCAGCTATTGAGAGAAACGTAGTCAAGTGGACTTTTCTTCTGGCTCTTTCTCTGAAACATCAGGCAGGTAGGAGAAAGCACACAGACCACTGGGAAAGGGCATTTTTTTAAGTAAGCTACTGTAAACACGCTGGGCCTTTCTTTACAATAATTCGTGGGGGCGGCACCTGGAGGGCTCAGTCGGTTGAGTGGCTGACTCTTGATTTCGGCTCAGGTCCTGATCTCAGGATGGTGAGTTCAAGCCCCACCTGGGGCTCTGCCCTCAGCCCAGAGTCTGCTTCAGATTCTCTCCCTCTCCCTCTGCCCTCCCTCCTCCCCTCACATGGGCTCTTTCTGTCTCTTTCTGTCTCTCAAAAAAAAAAAAGATTAGTTTGGCGTTTTGCTATGTTTTAATAGCTTCCTTAAACTATATAGCCATTATTATCAGTTATGAAAAAAAATCAGAGAAAATTCCTTGAGGGAAAGACAGATAATAATACATCCTATTTGAATCTCTCTTGGGGGATTTACAGATGCCCATAAATACCCTTTGGCGACACCATTGAATCTGATGGTCACCCAATGATATTACTCAGACAAATGTCGTGGATATTCCCCTTTGGGGACTTGATCTGGTAGTCTATGGCGGACCTACCTTTTTTGTCCTCTTTTCACACAAAAAGCAGTTCTGGCAACTTGCCCCTGGTGATTCGGAACCACGTTAGTTTTCTCCAGCTGGCTGCGGGGGGAGGGGGTGGTGAGCCCCAAGAGCCAACCTTGAAGAGCGAATTTCCTCGCTCTGTGATAGGGTCTAACTGCTAATCACCTGTGTTCTGGTGAACATTTTATAACAAAAACGGCTCAATTAGGCTAACAGGTGAGTCACATGATGCAAAAAAACAAACAACCACCACAACCACAAAAACGCACTTAAGTTAGCTGTTAGCCAGAAGATTGGTTTTGTTGGGTGCTTTATTGGGAGGTTTACAGGCCCTTTTTATAACTGTTTTTATAGTTTCAAAATCAAACAAATTGCTGTTAATTGATTTCGGAGGTTTTGGGGGGGGCACCGAAAGCCAGCACCAGGAAGAACAAGACGGAACGTATGCAGTTTGGGTATGTGAGTGAAGCAGCGAGACCGTCCGCAAAGTAACAGGGACCTTTTCAATGGTTAGTCAGCATTTTGTGCTTTTCTCAAATCTGGTTTTAGTGAAGATGAATCTAGTGGGGGTTTACGGGCTCTCAAAGGAAAGCCGTCTGAATTTCAGAAACGTGTTGCCTTGCTGGGCTCTCCCTGCTGAGCTAGTGCTTCCAGCCCGTCCTTCAGGAGAATGGGCAGCCCCGTAAGGGTGTGGGATTCCTGCTGAAGGACAAAGTGAACCCGGGCGCAGATGGCTCAAGTCCACGTGGAGAGCCAGCCTATTTTTAATCGGGCAGCTCAGATGTGACGTGTCTATGATTCTGCTTCTATTTGTGGAAACCTACAGCATCAGAGTGAAAGTGTTCATGAGACTTTGCTGCCCTGCTTCTGCCCGCCCTGACACTGGTCAGGGGACTCGCTGGAGGATGGGGTCCCCGGCTCCATGATTCCCAATTCGGTGATCACCTTCCCTAACCCTGAGACTCTCGCTCCAAACCTCTGCCACGGAAAAGGGATCAAATGCCCCAGGGACTGCTGGGGGCAGCGGAGGAGCCAATGTCCCCGTGACGCCTTGTGAACCCATAAAGTAGAATACAAGAGATGATGAAGAGGGAAATTTGTGTAATTACTATGGGGAGAAGTCCCTTCCCGCACCCTCGCAGCCCTCCAGCTGGGGGCTGGGCACAGCCACCCCTGCAAGTCATCTGATCTGCCGTCAAGACTGAGCTGGTCACGCTTGTAGCTGCGCCATTTACCAAACTGAGGATCAAGCTTCCCATTATGTCAGGGCCCAGAGGGGACATATTTATTCCTTTGTTTGGCTCATCGGGATGATGAGTTTGCCTGCTCCGAGGGGAGGGTGGTCAGCCTTCTCGGGAGGAGAGCGAAGGGGCTGGGCGTCAGCAGTGCGCTCTGGCTGGGGCCTCTCCGAGGCGCTGTCGAGTCAAAGCTGTGTCCACTCCCAGGAGGACAAATGGTCGAGACCCTGACCTACCGGGAACGCTTCCAGCAAAGCTAATGGCATCGGATGCCACTGGCGGCTGCTTCCATCACTGTTGCAGCCCCCTGGCAGCTCCGACTCCGCCGGGGAAAATAGCTCCCCCGGCCCTCCCACGAGGGAGCCTCTATGGTCCGCAACTTGAGTGTCGGGCTGCAGTGGGAGAACCCGGGACGACGCTCTGGTACCAGGTGACCCGCCCAACGCACGCGTGGCCACCCTGCCCAAGTCCCCACGCGTGGGCCAGCATTCTTTCTGATCTGGAAATTAAGGAAACTGCCTCCGAAGTCCTTGAGGGGAGGCCTGCTGTAAATAAAGGGCATGTTTAGTGTGGCCTCGCTGCGACCTGGGTTATCACGTCCTTCTGCCGTTCGTGTCACCCACGCCACACGCAGAACAGGGTTAGTTGCTAGACGGGAGGCCAGGCTGGGTGACCAGTTAGGGGGAGGAGCCGGCCCAGAGGCCGACTGGCAGGTTCGTAAATTCGGTTTCTAATTTTATGTATTTATTTCCTTTAAAGAAAAGAGGGAGAGAGGGAATACTCAGAGCCATGAAATCATTAAAACCAATTCCCTTCCTCTGGCCGCCCTCCCTCTGCGCGGGTGTGCGCGTGGAGCCACGGCGGCCGCTACAGAGCCATCCCGTGGTATTGATCCAGATGTGGAAATTGGTATTGACTGCCGGCCCGGCTCTGTGCACTTCCCCGGCTTTTAAAGATACAGCAGCTAGGTGATTTCACTTTGTACATGACAGAGCTCTGGAGACGTTGGTGGAACCGAACTCGAGAACAAATGATAACTCGGGGCTTTGGATCTTGCTCCCCTACTTACCCCAAATGGGAGCCTAAAATGGCACAGGGTTGAGGGGGGTGGCCTTGCCAGGGAGACAAAAGGACTGTTTGTGTGCACTTGGAATTCATCCTGAGTGCCGGGGAAGGGCTCAGCACAGCCCCAAACTTGTTACAAATCCTTGGAGGGTCGGAAAGCTGGACGGGAGGTGCGTTCTCCTCCTCAGAGATGCTGTGTCAAAAACTTACCGCAAACTCGGAGACGCCAACAACACACATTAATTATCTCACACCTGGATAGGTCAGAAGTCCAGAAGGGTCTCCCAGGGCTAAAATGAAAGTGTCAGCACTACTGGTCCTTCCCAGAGCCCCTAGGGCGGCTCCTGCTCGTTCTGGTGGGTGACCAAATTGAGTTCCTTAGGGTTGTAGGACTGAGGTCCTGGTTTGGAGGGGCTGCTCACATTCCTGGCCTGGTGGCCTCCTTCTCCATCTTCAAAGGCCACCACTGGAGGCCAGATCCTTTCTGTGTGGCATCTCTCCAACCCACTTTTTTGCCTTCCTGTTCCATTTTTCGGGACACGTGTGATTAGGTTGGGCTGACCAAAATAATCCAGATAACCCCATTTCATCACGGCCCTTCACCAGCCCAGGCCCTCAAAGTCCCTTTGGCCACATAAGGTAACATATCCAACAGCAGGTTCTGGGGATTAGGACAAGGGCATGCGTGCAGAGCCATCATTCAGCCCAGCACTGTTTCAGGACAGTCCGGCAGAAATGAAAAAGAAAAGAAGCTAGCATTTTATTTTATTTATTTATTTATTTATTTTTAAAGATTTTATTTATTTATTTGACAGAGAGAGATCACAAGCAGGCAGAGAGGCAGGCAGAGAGAGAGGAGGAAGCAGGCTCCCTGCTGAGCAGAGAGCCCGATGCGGGGCTCGATCCCAGGACCCTGGGATCATGACCTGAGCTGAAGGCAGTGGCTTAACCCACTGAGCCACCCAGGCGCCCCTAGCATTTGATTTTAATAATCGACAGCAACACCACTCCTGTGTCGCATGTGAGCTCCTCCGCATGGCTGTAGGCTCACACAATGGATAGAACTCTCCGGCTCCTTTTTAATACCATGTTCTAATATCAACCCTGTCCTCCCAAAGGCCAAGTTCTTGGAAAAAAGAGATGCCATGCCTAATGGCTAGTAGCCAGCAAGACTCCTGAAATACCACAACCGACGCAACACAGTCGAGTTCTCCCAGAAGCTCCCAGTTTCGAGGAGAGATGAACACAGGGCGGACAATTACGGTGAGCCTGGGAGCCACTGCATTCTATGGAAGAGAGCCTGAGACCACAGCAATGAGCAGGGCTGATGTGTCTAAGCATCTTCCCAGCACCTCCTTCAGAGCCTGACCCTTCCAGTCCTATTTTACAGATTGTGAAACAAGGATCACAAACCAGGTCATCTCACGGCGGCTGATAGAAGCGTGATGCTAGGGTCCACTCTAGGACCGGCTCACTTCCTGACTCCTCACCCCCATGAAACACTGAGCACCCCAGACAGAGATTTCTCACTTGCCCAGATTCATTCAAAGATTTCTAAACTCTTCCTCTCTGGGTCCTGGAGGGGACTGTCGTGCTATAATCTCTGCTCACTATAAACCCGGCCCAGGGAAAGTCAGTTTCACTCTTGCTTATGCCCACAGACGTCATCATCTGTCTTCAGCCCACACCAGGCCAAGGGCCCCTTGACTGAGAGCCTTCTGCCCACCCGAATGGCTAATTGAGACCTTGTGCTGAGCTGGTGCAGATGGCCATGAGGGCAACACTGTTAGACAAGGAGGGAAGGCAGAGCTTCATGAATATTTAAACAGGTAAAAGTAAATATTAATGAAACAATTGTATCTTTAAATGGTTAAATTACTTTCCACACTCCACTGTGTTTATTTCATGATGGTGCTCAGGTGCACGCGCGTGTGCACACACACGTGCATGCCCACTCACGCACACACAAATCAGACATTTTTCATCTGTGGTGGTTGTTTCCAATTTGTTCTTTTTAATTTGAGAATCCCCCCCCCCATTCTTAATCTAAGCCTTCGTGCACTCATTCCTGAAGTCGAGAAGGCATGATTCTGCCCAGAATATATAGTTCGCAACTTGCTGGAATTCCAATGACACGCCTGAGTCTTGTCTACTCTGATTTCATGGCACAAAGCCACGCATGCCATCGGGAGGCAGGAAACCTTAGCTCGAGCTCATGTGTGGTAATTGCTTTATTCTGCATGAACTCGTTCTAATTCCCCCCAAAACAAGAGAGGAGCTGAATTTTGCAATTTTAATGACTACATTATTTACCCCTCTGCCATTACCAGGTAATCTGCCTGCAATGTCTTTGGCTGTGTCTTCCTTGGCTTATATTCCTTTGTTTTAATTTTCAACGGAGACATCACTGGCTTTGCTACCTTCATGAATATCATCGCATTTGGCATTGTCTTTCCATCTTAACATTTTAGGAAGTTTGATTCTGTCCCAATTGTGTCTCCTCAGACTTGTTGTGTCTGTTGTTCACCTTCTACTTCCCACCAGAGAATTCAACCTTCGCTCTTCCCTCCAAAGTTCTTGCATTTACCTGAATCCTAGACTTCGGTTTTGTAATTCATTTTGAATTTCAGTTAGAGCCTTTATATGCCTCTTTGTTTGGCTGCTTAATGTCCAATGGAATCCTCCCCGCTCCTATCTCTCCTCTAAACTGTATCTTCTCTCCTCCTCGCCCCTCCATCACTCCACCAGCTAAAACTATAGTCCTCGGGCACCTGGGCGGCTCAGTGGGTTAAGCCTCTGCCTTCGGCTCAAGTATCGAGTCCCGCATCAGGCTCTCTGCTCAGCAGGGAGCCTGCTTCCTCCTCTCTTTCTCTCTCTGGCTGCTTATGATCTCTCTCTGTCAAATAAATAAATAAATTCTTTAAAAATAATTAATAAAAAAATAAAACTATCATCCTCGTTTTCTTTTGTGATCAAGGGACTTCACAAGTCTCCCAGCCCCTCCCCCATCTGCTCCCTCCGGGGACTGTGCTAGCGGCCACACCGTGTCCTCCAGCAGCCATCGAGTCCCAGAATCAGAGAGGGCAAAGATCTCTTGCTTGCGCAAATCCAATCTACTTGAAGGCCAATGTTTGATGAGCTTTTGAATCTTCTCCGCAAAAAATTTTCTCTGAATTCTACAATCACATTTTACAGGTCATCCAAAACTGACATCAATCTTCTTTTCGAAATGTTATACATTATATATACACACACACACATGTCTGTCTGCATATAATACACATATTTGTAGTATGTATTATATATATATATATCTGTATAATAAAGTGTTATTCCCTTTGAGCCCTTGTGAGCATTGTGGGAAGGACAAGCTGTAGCAGCCATGCATAGGTTCAGGGGCATTCCAGAGGAAGGAAGAAGTGGAGAGAAAGCTGCTCACGGGTCTTCCCATTTTCCAGAAGAGCGCAACTTGTTGTCACAAGGGTCCTGACTTAGTTCTCCACCTGTGGTCCTCACCGCTCTCTGTTTCCCCCATGGCTATCGCTTCCCACATTTCAGACCAGACATACTCACAAACAACCCAAATTAGACATTTAGACACTACACGACACAAATTAGACACTAACAACAGCCACAGTTAGCTAACGAGTTGCTAATACAGGAATAGCTGTTTGGATTTGAAGAAATCATTTGAATCTTCTGGGTCTCACTGTCTCTATCCATAAAAAGAAATGGATTAGTCATCAGCAGGTGATCACGGGTTTTAAAAGCTTCCCAAAGCTAGGAAACTTTTTCTTCAAACTCGGACACAGAAACCTCCATAAAATCGGGAAGAGTGGAAGTTGTGTGACGCAGAACGGAGGTCACAGCTCTGCTTCCCAGTCCCTTCCACCATCGCCCTGCCCGCTCCCCCAAGCCACTGCCAGGAACTTCTGGCTTCCTCCGAGCGTATTCTACAAAACCCACTGGACCAGAGTCAACGCAGAGCCAGTTTCAACTTTCAGCATTTCTATGAGAAGAATGAAGCCTGGAAACAATGACACACACACATTTACAGACAGACTTCACTTTACAGAAGAGAAGTCCTGGCAAGTTATTTGGAGACTCACCCCGATTTTTCCTATTGAATAACATGACATTTCAGAATTGTTGCATCTCTGGTTCTGATTGATCTTCCTTTGGCAGCAGCACCTACTATTCTGGCTTTTTGGCTACTGTGTTTCTTCCCCCTCTTGCTTTCCTCCCCGCATACACGTCATCGCTCAACACCCACTCAGTGCCACACACTGTGCCAGGTGCATGTAAGTTTCTCTCAAGTTGTTCGTTTGACCTTAAAGAGGAAATGACACTTGATTTTGGTTGTGGGCAGACAACCACCTGAGTAAATGGACCCTGTGTACTGTCTTTCAATAAAGTAAAAAGAAATGTAATGCTTGTGAGAGAATAACAAGACTAATTATCTCCTAAAGTGTCTGTTTGTTCAATGTGATTGAAAAGATCGTGTCTGTACTTTGCAAGAGTTCCAGCGTTTTCTGCATTAGGAGTGAGTTTAACACGTATCCACGACATTATCCTCACTGCTTCTGCCCCATCTTATGTGATAGGATAAACTACTCCTTTGAGTTACTTTTGCTGTTTATTGCTACGTTAAACAAGGAACCAAATCAGGTAACACATAAGTCAATAAAACATGGTGCTTAGCTTCAAGGAGCTCCCGGTCCATGGGTACGACACATAAATATCTAATTTTTTGAAGCATCATGAATGTAATACCAGTGGTGTGAACAAACCTACCAGGGAAACCGAGGAGGCAGAAATTCAGTTTGTCTTAAGAAAGTAAGACCCAGGGAAGTTTCATGGAGGAGTGACATTTGAGCCTGGAAGATGGGTAGCATTTCACCAGCATGATCTTGGCAAGGGGAACAGTGTGTCCAAAGGCACAAAGGCTCCAGAGAACAAGGCGTGATTAGTGACTAAGACCCATGGTCAGAGCATAGGGTTGGTCGCATTTAGCCACGGACCGTGAAGAAAAAATGTTACAGGTGGATTATGGAAAGGTACCTTACCTTCTTCTAGTCTATACTCAATAAGGAAGACTTTTAATCAAGGAAATGGCATAAATGCATGTGTACTTTCAATAGTCCTGATATGTGACATTTCAGAGATAAAGTGTATAGCTTTCAGTGACATATTAGAAGCATGGAGAAGAGAAGGTAATCAAAGAAAATGATAGAATGGTGGCTTGGGTGACTGGGTAGGTAGTGATGTCATCAGAGATTAAGGAATCTTAATCCTTTCGCTGAGGGAAAAGTCATTTTTATAGTTAACTGAGGGGAGTAGAGTGGAGAGAGGCTAGCCAAAATAATGAATTTGCCCTTAAATGTATCTTTAGAAATGCCTATAATAGATATACAAAATTATAATAAAGTATGTAATTTGTATATAAACCCTACTACATAATTTATATATTTAAATAATACAAATTTATCTATTATATAATAAATTATATTTCATGCCTATAATAGATATTCTACTAACATATAAAATATGTTCAGACTGAAGTGCGCAGAAGTCCCTGTTCATACTTTATAGGATGTATCTGAACAGAATCAAGCAGTGCCCAGAGGAAGTGAGATCTGGACTTAGTGGGAAGGAGCCATTCACTCTCTGGTGTGAGTACTGGCAACAGCACTGGTTGCCATAGAGACCACATGGGAACTCAGAGTGTGGCAAGGTGGACCAAGGTGCCTGTAAGAAATCAAGCTCCAGGGAATCTGGGGCTGCAGCCCGGGAGATCAGGCAGCATTAATCCAGAGACGGGGCCCCCGCAGGGCCTTGGTGGCGCCCAGCAGGGAGAGTGAGACGTCATGCCTAGCTTACAGGATGGTCTTGAGATTTCAAGGAGCTGAGAAAAGCGAGGAGCGTGTCACGGACACATGCTCCCTAAACATGACTTCATCTTGGCCTTTTAAAGATGCACCATAGACCTCCAACAAGGGGCATGACCACGATCGTGTCATTTTTAGCAAGGGAGCCTTTGTAGTCTCTGTTATCCAGAAACTCCCTTGTTGTAATTCCATACAGAAATTATTCACTAAGTCACACATTCTTCATAGCGGGCAACATCCTGAACCGGAACATGTCGGAGTCCGCAGCGACGACCCTGTCTGTACTGTGCTTACCACCTTGTTCTGGGAGCTGCTAATCCCCCATTCCTTGTGTCCCACAATACCTCGGCATCCTGCCACGTGTCATTTTTTTTTCAATGGGTGCTCAAAATAAATCATTTCTAATAAATAATTCTAGTAACTAATTTAATGTAACAATTTAATAATTTAATAAATAATTTTAAATAGACAAATAATCAAAGAAAGAAAGACTTGTCTCTGAAACAGACATGGTCGAGAAAGCTTGTGCAATTCTTTCTGCCTCCATCTGCTCCCTGCTTCCCTCCCTCACCTTCTACGCTCAGCGAAGATCTTCTGAGGCAAAAGCCCGTACGGAGAATCTGAAATTTCTCACATCCCAATCACATATGGGTATCATTATGTTTTAAACATTTATTTATGTAGTTGAGAGAAAGCGAGAGTATGAGCAGGGGGAGGGGCAGAGGAAGACAGAGAATCTGAAGCAGACTCCCTGCTGACCACGCAGCCCGATGTGGGGCTCCATCCCAAGACCCCAGACTGTGACCGAGCCAAAATCAAGAGTCAGGTGCTTTATCGACTGAGCCACCCAGGCACCATCATATGGGGTATTAAATGTGATTTTCCTGATGTTACAAAGTCTCCGCTATGTTCTGTAAATTCTGCTTAATTAAAGTCAGGCTTCCTTGTCCAAAAGATTTCTGACAAAATGGCTAATTTTTGAAGTTTCAGTGCCGAAATGGATAATATTCAACTATTAAAATGTATTAATATGAAATAACTCATCATCCAGTCATGATACACAAATTTAACATTGCCACACATTTAGGGACATCTGATTTTCCATAGAATCTCAGGTTTAAAGTCTGCAAGAGTGTGTCTTTCACATGAAGCGAAAAACTGCTAGCTTATTCCCCAATATTCGTTCCCTCTCACCGCATGATTCACTACAAAATTAAATTCCTGTTCTTAATACTTAACAAAAAACTTTTAAAACTCAGAATTTTTTCTTCTTAAATACCTAAATATCCCTATATCATGCCAGACTTCTGTCACAGTCAATCGAGTAGGAAAATATGAAAAAATTTCATTGAGTTTTGATTTTCACACACACACAAAAAAACCCTAAAAATTTAGGAGCTAAAAAGGTAATATAGCCCCCTAAATGCATTCTAGTTATGAAACAAGAATAATACAAGACCCAGGATCATACATTTAAAAAGTGCTTTTTTATTTTAATTTTTTAATTTTAATTTTTTTCTTAACATATAATTTTTTCTTAACATATAATGTATTATTAGCACCAGGGATACAGGCCTGTGACTCATCAGGCTTATGCATTTCACAGCACTCATCATAGCACATACCTTCCCCAATGTCCATAACCCCACCTCCCTCTCCCTCCCCCCCCCCCCCCAGCAACCCTCAGTTTGCTTTGTGAGTTTGAAAGTATCTTATGGTTTGTCTCCCTCCCAATCCCATCCTGTTTCATTTATTCCTTCCCTATCCCCCAAGCCCCCCAATTAACCTCTCAACTTCCTCATATCAGGGAGATCATATGATAATTGTCTTTCTCTGATGGACTTATTTCGCTCAGCATAATACCCTCTAGTTCTATCCACGTCATTGCAAATGGCAAGATTTCATTTCTTTTGATGGTTGCATAGTATTCCATTGTGTGTATGTGTGTGTGTGTGTGTGTGTGTATCTCACATCTTCTTTATCCATTCATCTGTTGATGGGCATGTAGGTTCTTTCCATAGTTTGGCTATTGAGGACGTGGCTGCTATGAACATTTGAATGTATGTGCCCCTTTGGATCACTACGTTTGTATCTTTACGATAAATACTCAGTAGTGCAATTTCTGGGTCATAGGATAGCTCTATTTTCAACTTTTTGAGGAACCGCCATGCTGTTTTCCAGAGTGGTTGCACCAGCTTGCATTCCCACCAACAGTGTAGGAGGGTTCCCCTTTCTCCGCATGCTTGCCAGCATCTGTCATTTCCTGACTTTGTTAATTTTAGCCATTCTGACTGGTGTGAAGTGGTATCTCATTGTGGTTTTGATTTATATTTCCCTGATGCCAAGTGATGTGGAGCACTTCATTTAAAAAGTGTTTTTATTCCTGGAGAGGGATTTTGGCAGGTTGGGGAAAAAAAAAAGTCCTGCCAATGAGCATTGCCCCACCCCACCCCCTCTATATATATATATACACATATATATATATAAATACAAATGTGAATAAATGACCTATCTCTACTTATATTCATGTACACACACACACACACCCACAAATAAGGATCTGGATTCAAAAGTTTGAAGATGCATTTCTAAATGGCTTACTGGTCCAAGATATGGCTGACACAATTATGCAAGTTAACAAGTAACTCACAAAGAAGGTAAGGTTTGCCCAAGGTTTCAACCATGGACAAACATAGGACCCATTATGGTGCCTCCCTCAGAAAAATGGTGAATAAGATTGAGATAAGCCAGCACACCAAGTACACTTGCTCCTTCTGTGGCAAAACCAAGAAGAAAAGGCGAGCTGTAAGGATTGGCATTGCGCTAACAATATCATGATAGAAAAATAGATTTTATCCTAAAATGTGTCCTGATATCAGGCACAACATAACATATTAAGAAGTCAACATTTTTCTCACTTTGCAAAATGAGGTGTCTTTAAAGCTCACCTAAGTCACATGGGCATGTTATCTATTCCTGATCTCCCCTTTTAGAGACAGAAACATGCAGAGAAATCATATGACATCTTAAAGACTGTATCAGTCTCCAGCTGTCTTATCCAATACTCAGTCTAATAACTGGAAGAATGGATGCTTAAACCACTTTCACTCCCTCCCTCCTCTTTGTTTCATCCCGCTCTCTCTACTGCTGAAGAGAGCAAGCAATGACTTGGGTTTTCTAATACTCTAACTCGAATCATTTGCTAAAATGATGTTATGGTTCATGGAATTGCTAAGTTAATTGGATTTTGACTCCACTTAAATTACTTTTAGGAGACCAATCTCTTGGTCAAAGAGAAAACAAGTAAGTAGTCTCCAGAACTACAACTCAGATATTTAAATGACACCATAACACAGAATCAGCAGATTATTTGAAGATGACATGTTGATAATTGTCCCTTAATTTATTGATTATGGATGCATTGACCTTATGGGAAAATACAACAGATATGCCTGTGAAACGCATCCAAAACTCACGGGCAAATAAAGCAATAAGAAGACAATGGCTGTGTTGAAAAAAATACCGGGCCCCCAAATGACAAATTTTAGCTAGCTGCCTTCACAAAAGAACTGACTACCAGGTCTGTTCAGCTCCTTTGTGTAAGGAAAATAGTCTTTCTAAAAAAAAAAAAAAAAAAAAAGAAAGAGAGAAAAATAAACCCTAGAAGCAGTTTAAATCTATAATTCTATATACATCAACTACCCTGATTAAAAGTCCAAGATTTGGGGGGTGAGGTGCCTGGGTGGCTCAGCCGGCTAAGCATCAAACTCTTGACCTCAGCTCCTGTCTTGATCTCAGGGTCAGGAGTTTGGGCCCCATGTTGGGCTCCAGACTGGGCGTGGAGACTTAAAAAAAAAAAAAAAAAAAGGACTTTTTATAAGCTTAGCATTTAAGAGGAACGGTGTGATGACAGTGTTTATTAGCATGAATAATAAATTTCACAAGAATAGATGATCAAAAGCTGATATTAAAGAGCAGACTATTACTTGAATTAGCCTTAAAAGAAGGACATAGCATGAGAATAAAAATTAAGTACAGATGTGGAGAGTTTAATAGGTGATGTATAAAGTGCACTAAAAAAAGAAATGACAAGGGAGCAGGAAGACTGGCTAGGGAGCTGCTTTAATGGTCCCAGACATGATGGGACCCACTGTTAAGAGCCCAATAAGCAGTCACAAGAGCTTTACGATAAAGTGTCAGAGTGCAGAGATGGAGAGCTGGAGGCAGGGGTGGAGAGGAGGCAGGTAGAGAGAGGTTGTGGAGGCAAAACTGCCAAGGATTTGGAATCTAATTGGGTTCAGGAGGTGAGAGAGAGGGGAAAATATCAAAGATGACCAAGAACTTCACACCTTAAGAGAGATCGAATCAAATGTTTGAGCCCTAAGAAAGCCCTCACTCAGAGTTCATCTGGTACAATCTAGTATCACAAAGGTAAATTATTTTTTTAATATTTTATTTATTTATTTGACAGAGCAAGACAGATCACAGGTAGGCAGAGAGGCAGGCAGAGGGAAAGGGGAGCATGCTCCCCACTGAGCAGGGACCCCAATGTGAGGCTTGATCCCAGGACCCTGAGATCATGACCTGAGCCAAAGGCAGAGGTTCAACCCACTGAGCTACCCAGGCATCCCACAAAGGTAAAATGTAAGTCCCAGGGAGTTTAGGTAATCCACTCAAGGTCACACAGCCATTAGTGACAGAGTCGACTGGATTTCCAAGATGTTCATATACACCTATCAAAGGTGGGAGAAGTTATCGAGAGAAATAACCAACCAGCGAGAGCACACTGAAGAACAAAAATAAAGGTGAAGATGGTAACAGCCATGATGAGACACGATCTGACTTAGTGCCTGGTCACAACTCACCCAGCCGTGCAGCAAATCTACCACTGTAGGCTTCTTTCTAGAAGCACTCTGATACTTGTCCTCTTAGCATCCCTATTCACAGGTCTGCAGATGGAGACGTACAGAGGTTACATAACTTCCCCCAAATCGTAAAGCTGGTACAAACCTAGCCCAGACACCCAGACTCCATAAAGTACACATTCTGACCCACCTTGTGTCATCGTGACTGTGAAGGACCCCTGGGCCATCCCAGTAGAGACAGTCGGCCAGTCACTACAACGTCGGTACAATGTTTGGGACGGGGATTCAGACGGAGGACATAAAGGCCCATGTGGGAGCCATGGGAGCACATGAGAGTATGAAAGTGGAGAAGAGAAGAGAAGGAAAAGGAAAGGAGCCGACAGCATGTTCTTGATGTGGGTTGCATTTCAGAGCAGGAGAAGCGAGCAGACGCAGAGGAAGGACAGTCGCTAAGAACGGAGAGGCAGCGAAGAGCAGCGTCATGGAGACCTGCAGACTGAGGGGTTGTTTTTGGTTTAATTCTCCTTACTGAAGCTTGTCCTGGTACAAAAACGTTTTCAGAAAGTTCTATCTCTGCTACTGACCCTGTTTGCAAAATTCTTAGATCTCTCTTTGGCCTGATCCTTGGATTCCAAATTTCCCCCAGCCTTTGGGTCAACTTCACATCATCTTGCGATGTCCTTCTAGCTACAACCCAGGAGACCCATCAGCTCGGAAGGCTCTGTCCAGGCCTGATCCTTGATACCACCCATCAGGGACTGTTTAATTTCAAGAAACAGCAGTGATCCGAAGCAAGTTTAGCGAACAGGAATGTCCTTTCCTTAAGGGGTGTCCCATTACTCAAGGCAAGGAAAAGTGGTCAGGCCACAAAATGAGCTGTTACAGGAACACGACATGAAGGCACACACACACGTTCTCTTGTTCTCTCTCCCTGTCTCGATCCCTCTCTCCTCACATGGTTCAATCCCTTATCTAAGTTGTGAACCTTTTTATACCATCCCTACTATTGCTTGGTCATCATGCCCTCCGGCCATGGGAGCCATCCAAGAAGACCCAGTCCATACATTCTTGCAATTTGGGGGACTACCCCAAACAAATACACTTTTGACTATAAAGAATTCAATAACATGGTCTCAAATTTGTTTTCAAACCATTCCTGTGTTACTTCCACCCTGCGCACTCCCTAGAGAATGCCCTCATTAAAGTCACTAAGGACTTTTGTCACTAAACCAGTGGAATATTTTCAGTCCTCACCTTACAGGGCCTATTAGAAGCATGTAATTATTGACCGAATCATCTTTCTCAAAAGTCTGACTTTTCATGGCTCAAGGGACAGTACACCCTCTGGGGATTACTGGTCTTGGTCCCCTGGAATGAAGACCGAGATCTGGGGTTGTTGAGTTTCAGGGCTCGGTTATTTCCTCTCATGGCAGACTTATCCATAGCGTTCTCATATATACACTGATGATTCTGACTCAAGCCTGGACCCCTCCTGTAAACCCAACAATTACACGCCATCTACCTCTTGACATTTCCTTCTAAATGTCTCCCAGTCATTGATGTGCTGGAGCCGGGTACCACTGGCTCATGAGAGCCCATTGTCAGCCTCTCTTCACAACTCCACGTTCAGGACCATCATGTTGCTAGGCTGAAATCCATCACGATGAGAATTCTTACAGTATGGAAATTGGCAGATGCTACAAATTCAGGGCTTTTTTTCTTCTTCTTTTTGGAGAGCCAGTGGCTACCAATTTACAAAACATCACTGTTAGGGCTTCATAAATTTAACAGTTCAGAACTGAGCCCACCTTGTCTCTATTTCACCCAACTGTGTTCTCTTGCAGTAAACCTTATTTTTGTGGCTGTGGCTGCCAGAAATCCAGTTCATTGTCAATCATGCAATCTCCTTGTCTATATTCTTATCATCAATGCCTCTGCAGTTTCACCTCCTAAATGCTTCTCAATTCCATCCATTTCTAGGCAGCCAAGGCCACTGTTCAAAATTCCTTCAAACTAGTGGTCCACTCAATGTTTTCCCAAAGTCCAAAACTCTTGCTCTTCCACAAGTTAGCCATTGTGTTTAAGAACATAATTCTGATCATGTCACTCTCTTCCGTGATTTTCTGTTGTTTTTTTGGCTAAAGTTCAAACTCCTCACCGTGGCCTTGAGGTCTTTTCTGGCTTGTCTTTGCCCACCTCCCCGCCGTCTCACATCCAAGACCTCTTCTCTCTACACGCACCTTCCTTCACGTCATTACCTGCACTGTGTTCTGGCCATGCTCAGGGCCACACAAGAGGCCTTCTGCCTCTTTCTTCTCTTTCCCCCACCCCATAAACTCCTATTCACTCTTCAAATCTCAGCTTGATGTTACTTCTTCAAGAAAACAACTTTGACCACTCAGATTCACTCTCACATCTTTATGACACACAGAGCAACTCATATTTCCCCTGTACGTTCCACACCAAAATATACCCAGGAAGGCAGGTAGCAGGTCCTTCTTGAACATTCTATGATCAATGGCAAACACAGTAACTTACACATGTGATAGGGGCTTGGTAAATATTCAAAGAATAAATACATTTTCAGTGAATGAAGACCACCTTTTCATTCTTCTGTTCATCTGTAGAGAATACTCCATCAAGTTCCCTGGGCCAGATTTTGAAGGGAGGCTAGGCAGCAGAGAGAGTTTCAGTGTAAATGTTCCCCACATCTAAAACAAAAATGGTACAAAAACAGGAGAAATATAGCCACCAAAACCACCTGTAGACCCAGAAGAACGGGATTAAGTGGGTCATTCAATTAATTGTAGATCTGACAACCGAAGTGCTAAAAATAACATTGAACTCCTCACCAAAAACATGGTAACGGGAATGAATAAGGAGCCACACCAGAACCACATTCAAATAACCAGAAATATTTCCATTTTTAATCCTATAAGACTCCTCAGAAAGAAAAAGAAAAAAAAAAAACCTCAAAGATAATGTCACAAGGCAATTCTAGAAAAAATTGTCCACCTTTAGATCCAGATGAGTACTCTTTAAAATATTCCCCAGAATCATTCTGGACATGTAAAATTCAGAGACGTTCTGGAAGGATTTGACAGGGTTACCCAGAGTGTGAGCTAGCTCAGTATCTGTGGAGAGGGAGAGCACTCCTCCCTGACTGTGGATACTTCTCTCCAGAATTTGCTAGAATCCAATCTACCCCATCATTGTCAGTGATTTGGAAATATACAAAAGAAATAATACTAATACTGGTAACACCAACCATCGTAACTTCTATTTTTCCTCATAGACAGGAACCATTCTAACTATTTTTACATCCAACCACACATTTCATCCTCACAATAGCCTAGTGACACATACTACTATTATTCTGATTTTACAGATGAGTAAATATGCATAACAAGGTTGTCATTGACTCAAGGTCACTCAGTTTCCCAAGGCTGCACCATTTCAGATGAAGCCAAAATCTAAACCCAGGCACGCCAGCTGCAGAGCCCAGACCTTTGGTCCCTGCACTGTGGGACCTCATCTCTATTCGAAGCTATCTAGAATCAAATGGAGGCTTACTTGATGAGTCTGTACATTTACAAACGTGAGGAAGAAAGCGAGGATCCTTCAGTTGTACAACTGTTGTGGCATGAAGGGATCCGCATAGCCTACTGGGTTGACCGCGATCACTGCCTCTACTGTTGCCTTCTCTCCCCACACTTCATTCTCCACCCCCCACCCCCAATGTCAGAGTCTCCTGTTATAGTGGATGGAGACCCAATGCTCAGACATACAGAAAAATACAGATGCACTACCCACCGGATGCTTGGACAGAAATGGCAGGAGAATGGGAAAAACCGGATGCCGCGGTCAGCCAAGGAGTTCCTCTCCTGACACCTCATGGCAGGACAAGGCAAGGGTAGCCAATGGTCGGCAGCCCCTTCCTTCCCGTACCTGAATCATTTCAGGAGGGAACCCCATGTAGGGTTACGATATCCATTAAGGGGTGAAAAGGAGGGCATGATCTTATGGGAGTCTGAAAAGTCTCTCCTTTGCTCATGCATTTTAAAGTCGAGCTGGTTGTCTTTGGAGTCGTCTCTTTTGCAGGCCACAATGTTTATGTGTTTTGAAGAAAATGATGTGTGTTCAGCTTTGTAGTTGTGCTAAACATTTAAAAGCATAAAATAGAGTCTTTCGAAGATGGAACTACAGTGGGAATGCCTGGAGAGAAGCGGCAGAAACGGCTGGTGGAGGAGTGCTCCAAAGCTTCGAGCACGATGTTCTGTCTGAAGGAGGATCAGAAGAACTCAGCAGAGGGAACAGAAAACAGGTATTTCAAGAAGCAGCAACATGTAAGACGCTGAGATCTGCACCAATACTGAGGTAAACTACCTGCTGACTCTCTTTTCAAATGCATTTCTTATGAGAGCTAAAAGGTTGGCAAAGGTGAACATCACTTTCAGGTCCACGTGTGTGAGAACTGCCCACACCTGTGAGCCTAGGTGCCTCATCAGGTGTGCGTATGGACGGAATGTTCCAGAAGACCTGGCTGGTCTCAGAATCACATCCATAATGCAGCTGCACATTTTCAGGACTAAGGCCACAGCGCTTCCCCAGGAAACTTCAGTCAGAAATCTGGCAAAGGAGCAGGTTTTTTCATCTTCGGATTCAGTGAGAAGCATGTGCCCCCCACCCTTCAGCTTTAAGGCACAAGCCAATGGCTTTGCAAGGCCGAGGCCTCCAGGTCACAGCTGACCCCAGAATGTTCCAGTGTCCCATTTCACACGTTCTTCATTTTTTTTTTTAAGATTATTTATTTATTTATTTGACAGAGATCACAAGTAGGCAGAGAGGCAGGCAGAGAGAGAGGGGAAAGCAGGCTCCCTGCTGAGCAGAGACGCTGAGATCATGACCTGAGCCGAAGGCAGCGGCTTAACCCACTGAGCCACCCAGGCGCCCCCATTCTTCATTTCTGAAGCAAAACTTCCCGCCCCTCCCGTCTCAGCCCCCTGCTCCCAGGAAGAGGATGGCCTTCCTCTTCATTTGATCTGCTTGCTTTGGGGAAGACAGATGCAGACAGGGTTGCATCTCACTCACTCACTCCCGCGTCTCCTCCGACTACTCCCTTCTCTGCCTTCGGCTTTGTCAGTTCCTTTCTCTCTACACGGCATCTCTTTTAGTTCCAAAAATAGATCATTCAATTTAGGAAGAACAATTAACTGGGATGGAAAAAAAAAAAATCTGAAGTATGGGGAGGCATTTCAGTTTTTCTGTCAGGCATGAGGTAACTGGCAATGCCACGGCTGTGTCTTTCCTGGGGAATTCTGTCCCTTTTCCTCTGTGTGAGCTTCAGGAAATTCATGGACTCGGGAAGGCCAGACTCCGTTTCTCCAGTCCCACGGCCCTGCCCCGAGAGCCGCAAGCATCACGGAACAGTGACACAAAGAACAGCTCCTGCTGCTGGGATTTCCTTATGTTTGTCCCAGATTTGCCCCAGTAAGAGGTCTGGGATGGTGTGTGTGCTTTCTTACCAGCGGATACGTATTACATTCCAAGGCACTGACCTTTCCCTGGGAAACGAGTCTCTCTGGAGAGCATTCTAACAGCTCCAGGAGAATTTTCATTCAAGACTGCAGTCATCTGGGGATGAAGATTCTTGAAGTATGATCTATAGAAACCCCGGAATCAGAATCGTGTGGGATCTTTGTTAAAAAGGCAGATTCCGGGCCCACTTCTCAGACAGAATATCCCGGTGATACTGATAAGTGCTAACAAGGATTCTTCATAAAGACAAAGCCAAGTTTAAAAAGTTAAAGAGCCTCTAGAGTAGTGGTTCTCCACCGAGGTAATTCTACCTTCGAGGGTGTCACACCTGGAGGAGCGCGGGTGCTACGGGCATCTGGAATGTAGAGACCAGGGACTGCGCTAAGCGTCCTCCAACATACAAGACAGCCATCCACGACAAAGCATTATCCAGCCCAAAATGCCAATGGTGCTGACAATGCGCAACCCTGCTAGAGACAGATGGGTCATTTCTGATCCCAAAGTGGGATTCCTAATCGCTACACCAAAAATTCGAGAGATGTTTAATGCCTACACAATGTTTTTCTTCTCTTCTCTTTTTTAAAGATTTTAAAAATTTATTTATTTGACACACACAGAGAGAGAACAAGCAGGGGGAGAGGGACAGGGAGAAGCAGGCTCCCCACTGAGCAAGGAGCAAGACGTGGGGCTCAGTCCGAGGACCCTGGGATCATGACCTGAGCCAAAGGCAGAGGCTTAACCAACTGAGCCACCCAGGTGCCCCAAGACAAGTATTTTTCAAACTGTAAATCATTAAATCAGTTTAGTGTGGTTGATGGCCAACCTTTTTTTCTTTAATGGAATGAGATGGAAGAGATAGAAGAGAATCAAATATATGAGAATGTATCACACACAGTAAAGGTATTATTTCATGAGATTGTATTTTGGCTGCACACACAACTTAGTTACTATGTAACACATAAAAGAGGATGTAAAATGCTTTCCTCTTTTATATATCTTTACTATTAAAGATATTACATTTCCATGAAAACACACAAAACTCAAATGCATCACCTAATGAATTGTTACGTCTGGGTTGGGTTTATTTTTTGTTTTTGTTTTTTTTTTGTCTGTTTTAGATTTTTTTTATTTATTTGAAGAGGGGAGGGGCAGAAAGAGAGGGAAAGAGAGTCTTAAGCAGACTGCACCGAGCACAGAAGCTGACATGGGGCTCGATCTCACAACCCTGAAACCACGACCTGCGCAGAAACCAAGCACTGGACACTTAACAGACTGCACCATCCAGGCGCCCCTGAATTATACGGAGTCAACGTTGTGTGACCATCACCCAGGACAAGAAATAGGATTCAGGAGCCCAAAGCCCTTCTGTGTCCCTTTACATCGTAACTCCCTTCTCTCCACTCAAGATAACAATTAGCCTTACTTTTATGGTCACCACATCTTCTCGTTTTTCTTGTAATTTTTAAATGAATATTTTAGTATAATTAAGATTTTGTTTGAACTTCTTACAAATGGCATTCTATATATCTGTTCGCTTTCATCAACTTTATCCTTAGGAGACTGGTGTGGTGTTGTACACAGCAGTACTGCATGAATTTTTAGACCATATAACATTCCAATATGTGCAAATACCGATATATGTACCCATTCTATTGTCTGGATATTTGGATAGTTTTCAGTGTGGGGCTCTGCTGTATCTGCAGATATGAACATTCTCATTCATCTGCCGATACACATGTGCATATGTTATGTTAAGTATATACGTAAAATTGCCAGATCTTAAGGTGCGTGCACACTTCGCTTTAGTGAATGATGCTTTCCAAAGTATGTGTACTGACACCCCCACCAAAAAGGGATGAGGGTTCCAATTTCCCCATATCCTCGGCGCACTTGGCGCTGTGTGTATTTTAAATTACAGACATTCTAGAAGCAGTATCATATTGCAGTTTTACTTTTCTAGTCCCCAATTAGTAATAAGATTGACCATATTTTCACGTGTACTAACTATTTAGATATTCTATTTGGTGACATGTCAATTTAAGTTTCTTGGACATTTTTAGACTGGATAGTCTGCTTTTTCTCATTCTTTTGTAGGGCTTTTTAAAATATTTTCTTAAAATAGCTTTCTTTCTTTCTTTATTTATTTTTTTATTTATTTATTTGACAGAGAGAGTGATCACAAGTAGGCAGAGAGGCAGGCAGAGAGAGAGAGGAAGCAGGCTCCCCGCTGAACAGAGAGCCCAACAGATTGATGACGTAGAGCTCAATCCCAGGACCCCCGAGATCAGGACCTGAGCCCAAGGCAGAGGCTTAACCCACTGAGCCACCCAGGCATCCCTTAAAATAGCTTTTCTGTGTTGCAAATATCTTCTCCCATTGAATAGCTTGCCTTTTTAATCTCTTAACAAATGTTAAGATAAATAGATAATAGATAAGATAGATAAATATATATAAATAGATAAGATAGATAAATAGAACTTCTTAATTTTAATATAGTCAAATTGACCCATCTCTTCCTTTGTGATTAGCACTTGCTGTAACCAGTTTTGTTTGTTTTTAATTTTCTACTTGTTTTGTTTTTAATTTTGTTAGTTAACATACAGGCAACATTGGTTTCTGAAATAGATGTTGTAACCTGTTTAAAGTAGCTTTCCCTACACTAAGTGTGGGAAGGTTATGCTCCTATTTCATCTTCTAGTAATTTTATTGCTTTTCACATTTAGGAGCACAGTCTACCTGGAATAATTGTAGTGAGTAGATTTTCATGACCTTCCCACATGAATAGGTTAGCATCTCAGCTTACAAATGCAAAGGATAATCCTTTCACTAGCGTTCTGGGGGGCCAACTCTCATAAATTGAGATTTCACATCTACTTGCCCTGGTGTACTGTTTCATCTGTTTTTCTGTTTGGTTGTCCTTGCAATAATACTATATTGTATAGTTTAACCAATTTGATGTAAGATAAAGCGAATCCCCCTGTCTTTCTCTTCAAGATTGTTTTGTCTCATTGATCCTTTGTAAATCCAGGTAGATTTTGGAATCAGGTTGTGCAGTTCCTTGAAATATCCTATTGGGATTGTACTGATTGTATAGATCAGAAGAAAAGGAATGGACCTCTCCATGTATTAGATCTTCCAATCGGAAAGCATGGTACACGTCTCTATTACAATCTTTCTAAATTTCCATTAACTAGGATTTAAAATGTTCTGTTTAGGGATCTCAGACATATTTGGTTAGACTTGTTAATTAGTTTTTTGTATCTGATGACATCGAAATGATTTTTGATGATATCAAAATATTAAAACTTTAAATACTATACATGGTAACTTTTAAAATATTTTTGTTTGTTTATAACTGATTATGGAAATATATTCACTTTTTGTTCTTTGAGCTTCTACTTGCCAAATTCACCTATCAATTCTAATAATTTATCTGTAAATTCTTTGGCAATTACTATATATACATACTATTTATAAACAATGACAGGTTTATTTTTTTCATCCAATAATCACCCTTTTTTTTTTCTTTTCTCATACCACTGGATAGAACTTATAGCGAAAAGCAGAATAGAAGTGTGGATTCTAGGATCTATGTCTTGTTCCTGATCTCAAGTGAAAATTTTCAACACTTGCCATTAAGAATCATGTTTGTGGGGGGAAAAAAAGAATCATGTTATTTGTAAGTTTTTTCTTTTTGTATATTATTTAAATTCAATTAGCCAACACATAGTATATCATTATTATTTGTAAGTTTTTACAGACAATTTTTACCAGATTAAGAATACTCTCTTGGGGGGCATCTGGGTGGCTCAGTGGGTTGAAGCCTCTGCCTTTGGCTCAGGTCCTGGGATCGAGCCCCACATCGGGCTCTGCTTCATGGAGAGCCTGCTTCCCCCTCTCTCTCTCTCTCTGCCTGCCTCTCTGCCTATTTGTGATCTCTGTCAAGTAAATAAATAATCTTAAAAAAAAAAATACTCTTTTGGCATTCCTAGTTTATAAACAGTTTGTACCATGAATGCGTGCCTTTACTATACGTATTCAGTTAACACTATCATTTTTCTCCTTTATATCAAACTATATTAACATTTGAATATTATATGAACCTTGCAGTAGTGAGATAAACTCCACTCATTCATAATGTGTACCCTTTTAACCCACTGAAGGATTTGGTTTGTTAACAGTAAAGTTGTTGAGGATTTTTACATCTACACTGATAAAAGAGGCAGGCCTATCTATTTTATTTCACATAATACCTTTGTAGATTATTGATATCAAGGTTATAGTGGCTATAAAATGTTCCATTTTTTTTTCTAATTCTGTGGAAGAGTATGTAGGACACTGGTGTTCTTTGTTTTTTAATCGTTATGCATAAACACAACAGAAAAAATTCTGAACTTGAATTTTGTGGAAAAGTGCTTAATTACAGATTCAATTTTTTTGACAGTTATACAACATGGCACATTCTCAGTTTCACTCTGTGGCCACTTTAGTAAATTTGATTTACTAAAAATTTGTTACTTCATTACTGGCAAATTTCTTCATAAGATCCCCTTACCATTTTAGTTGCTACAGAATCTATATTGATAGCACGTTTTAAAATCCCACTCAGTGATTATTTGTAACTTCTTCCTTTTGTTTTGATCAGTCTTGCTAGAAATTAATCCATTTTATTAGGCTTTTTAAATATCTGATCTATCAATTGCTAAGAGAAATGTGTTAAAAATCCCTGCTCAAGATTGTACATTTCTCCTTGTAGTTTTAAAAATATTTGTTTTACATAGTTTGAGACTGTTTTATTACATGCATACAAATCTAGAACTATCTATTTGGGAAAAAATTAAGTTGGATCTGTATCTCAAATACATATCAGGATAACAAACCAAAAAAAGGAAAAAAAATGTTTTAAGAGAAAATGGAAGCGATGCTTTACGATCTCCTTATGAGAGCCTTTTAGAGTCTTCTAAAATCCCTAATAACTCCTAAACTAAAATATTGATAAATGTGACTATGTAAAACTTTTCTGTATAGCCAAAAAATGCCACAAGTAAAACCAAAGACAAATGAAAAACTGGAAAAAGTATTTGCAAATTAGATCACAAAGTATTAATTCCTCAAAATATAAAAACCTCCCACAAATCAATAGCAATCTAAAAGAAAATGAGTAAAGGATATTAAGGGATTCAACGAAAAAGAAATACAAATGGCTTAAATCCAAGCTATAATACTCAGTCCATTCACTGTATCAAAACTACAAGTTAGGTTTACACTAAGATATCTTTTTTTTTTTTTAAGATTTATTTTTTTTTTATTTGTTAGAGAGAGAGAGAGAGAGAGAGAGAGATACAGGCAGGCAGAGAGGCAGGCTAGAGGCAGAGGGAGAAGCAGGCTCCCTGCCGAGCAAGGAGCCCGATGTGGGACTTGATCCCAGGATGCTGAGATCATGACCTGAGCCGAAGGCAGCCGCTTAACCAACGAGCCACCCAGGCGTTTTTTGACCCATCAGTTTGGCCAAGATCGTAAAGATTTATGTCACTGAGGTAGTAAGAGAGGGAGGAAAATAGAAATTCTCAAACATTGATGGTGAAATTAAAAACTGATATAACTTCCATGGAAGGCTATAGATTATGGCAGCATCTATCCATATTAAAATTAGCTTTTTGACCCAGTAAGTGTGTAAACCTGGCGATTCACAGTAATTCTAGATTTAGAAATTTATCCCACCAAAAAAAGTACATATGCAAAACATATGTATAAAAACTATTCAACTTTCCTCTGTTATGAGAAAATTACACATCTCAAATATCTACCGATAGGTGACCACTTAAACTAGTTATGGTTTATACCCTGATACTGAAACATGATGCAGCCATTAAAGAATGGGGCAATACTGGGCTGGCTCAGTCGGGAGAGCATGGGACTCTTCATCTCAGGGTCGTGAATTCAGGCCACAGACTGGGATAAAGCTTACGTTAAAATAAATACAAATAAATATAAGCATAAATATAAATATAAAGCAGTACTATTTACTGATATAAAATAATCTTAAACATATATAGGTAAATAAAATGAACAGAGTTCAGAACAATATGTATGCTATGCTACTAATGCGAAAAAGAAGTAAAATATATATAGAGATACACATATTTTGCTAGTGTATTAAAAAATATATATATGTTGAATGAATACCCAAGAATATAAAAATAGCTTCTACTCTGGCCAGGTTCTCAGCTGCTCTCAAAATTTTCTGTCGGGCTCACCTAGTCTCGTGTTCCCCTGGGAAAACAGAACAAGGAAGGGTCAGGACCGAAGGCAATTTGGGGAATATTATGTATACATCTTTCTTAGCGATGAACAGTTAGATGTTGCATTTGCGACGTTCCGTGCCCTAAAGTCAAATCAGTAGCAAAATATGGATCAAAAATATAATTGATATAAATATGAATCTTTACACTTTGTAAAGCTGACTAAACCCAGTGGCTTTAAAGCTTTTCTGAATATGACCAATGGTAAGAAATACACTGGTATACACGCACAAACACATACGTGCGCACGCACACAAGCACGCTCCACAAGAGTGGCATCTAAAGAAATTAACCCTTACTTCAACATTTCTATTTAATTTTATAATTTTTGTATTCCCAACACATGGTGGTTTCTATTCCACAATGCACAGCATCCAGAAATTTGAAAAAATACGAAAGTAACAATTAATCATAGGAGTGTGGAGGGTGTAGCCTAGAGATCACCTTAACCCCACCATGACTTCCACGGGCACGAACTTTGCAGTAACCCTCAAGAAACACATGTCTTTTTTAGAAACCTACGCTTGCCATCACACTCAGCTTTGGGACGAGCCCCCAAACTGCCCCTCCACCCCTCACGAGACTGCCCTCTCGTAGCCCACATATGTAGAAATTCCAAAGACGCCACTGAATTCAGGTGAAAATGAAGCTCTTCTAGGGAGCTGGGACCCAACTACAACGGGGGGTAAGTCTGGAAGTCTGGAAGTCTGGAAAGCCAGCAAGTAGTGTGTCTGAGAATCGAATTTAATTCGACACTCTCTACCAGACCAAGCATCAGATTCACCTTTGCCACCGCTGGGGGCTCATGCCCACAAGACCCCCACCGACCACCGCACACTCCGCTTACAAGCCGCAGCAGAGCCTACAACCTGGGCTCCTGACCTGCCGCCCACCGACCAGCTGTTCTAGCCATCTCCTTCTTAGCTCCTTTCCGTTTAAGCGATCTCAAAGTCAGGGAAACACTGACCTTTTCCAGTAAAGGGTCCGCTGGAGGATGAGAATCACTGGCCAGAGAGGGTGCGGAGCTTCCAGACTTCTCCAGCCGCCGCTCCTGTGAACGTCCATGCATCCACCCACCCACCCAGCTCTCCCAACCCAGGGAGGCTTTGGTGCCTAGTCAGTGACTGAGTCACTGCCATTGCCTGATTCAGCCTCCTGCACCTCTCCCCTCCTGGGAGGACAGGTCGGAAGGTCAGGATGTTGCAAAGTCCAAGGTCAGACTGGAAATTCCAACCCTCTAATTACTTGGTGGGTCCTTCTGGCAACCAGTCACCCCACCTGGGGTCCAAAAGGCATTTACAATTGTAAAATAGAAGACACCTTCATCATTCTCAAATCAGAAACTTCTAAAGATTTGGAGAGCTGTGTGCCCGGCAACTGCGGATGAAGACAAAATATAAATATGAGAGCTGTATCTTGGTCAACTGAACGGCCAAATAGATATTTCTTACTAATCTACAATGTTGCAGAAACTAAAACAAGGAATAAGTTATTTAAATAAATGATTGAAAGGAATTGAGAACATTCAACATGGTTTTCCCATCGTCTTCAAAAACCGTACTAAGACCACCCTAAGGGGATGGTGAGAGGAAAGGCTGTGAACAAAGAATGACAAAAAGAACTTTTTTCAACATATGGAGGAGAGAAACACCTGAATCTGTGCTCTTATCCAGGCTCCTGGGTTCTCCCATCCATTGAAGGTGCTTGGATGTTGAGGAGAACGATCAATGCAGGCCCACAAAAGGCAAGTTGATTTTCTGTACAGCAGAAGTGGGAAAAGGCTCTGGAAGGAGAGGTTACTACTGACTTCTGAGTTAGGTACTTCTTATTCAGAAGGTAAGGTTCAAAGTATGTTTAAAATTCTCTGGAAAGGGGCGCCTGGGTGACTCAATGGTTTAAGCCTCTGCCTTCGGCTCAGGTCATGATCTCCGGGTCCTGGAATCAAGCCTTGCATTGGGCTCTCTGCTCAGGGGTGAGCCTGCTTCCCCCTTTCTCTCTGCCTGCCTCTCTGCCTACTTGTGATCTCTCTCTCTCTGTCAAATAAGTAAATAAAATATTTTTTAAAAATAAATAAAATAAAATTCTCTGGAAGGAGACGCTGTAGTCTGTAGAGCTCTAGAGTCGGTAGAGTGGCCACTAGCCACATGTGGCTACTTAACTTTAAGTAAAACGTAAAGCCCAGTTACTCAGTTTTGCCGGTCACTTTCCATGTACTAACAGCTTCTTTCCTGGGCAGCGTGAAAGGACACTTTCATTGTCACAGACAGTTTCACAGGGCAGTGAGGGTTCAGAGCCATCTTCAGGACAACAGACACCGGTGCCACCTTCCAGCCTACCTCAGCAGAATATGAGGGCCCGTGGATGCAGGCACCAGATACAGGGAAAATGAGTGTTCCCTTTCAGAAAAAAAAAAAAAAAAAAGGAAAATTCAGAGAAGTTCTGCATACCGAATGAGAAGACCTCAGCTTCCTTTTTCTACTTTACTTTCAGAATGCCGACATAAAAGCTTGTATCCCCCTGGTAAAACTTGAAAAATTATTCTCTGGAAAGAAAAATGGATTTGCTTTTAGCTCAGGGTGAAAAAATCAGGTTTTGAGAGTTACCAACAAAAGAGCTAAAGAATAGGACCCATCATCTTCTGAAACCCACCAGTCAGTGAGCCAACCCCACGTAGATTTCAGTCAACCACATAGGGCAGACAGGGAGACAGAGGCCCCCAGTCCCTTCTAGCGCATGGTAGAGACCAAAGCAAACAGACAGAAAAGGGAAATTTGGAGAAAAAGATCAATTATAGAACATAAAAAAAAAAACTGTAAAGTATTATACTTAATATCTTCACAGAGATAGAAGGAGGTATTTTACAAGGTGGAGGAAAATCCTGCCATAAAAATGTGATAACAAGAAAGAATTCTTAGGAATTCAAAACACAATAGAAAGAAAGAATCGATTAGAAGCCTTGGAAGAGTTAAAGAAATCTCCCTAAAAACCAAAGCCAACTAATAAGTGAAAAAATAAAGAAAATTAATTTGGAAGAAAATGACAGCAAGGGGTGGGGGAGGGGTGGATTTCAGGCTTAACCACAAGGCAAAACACCAAAAAAGTAAAAGTTTCATAAAGAGAATAGGTGGGAAGAAATCATCAAAGAAGCTGAAAGTCTGTGTCTTCTTTGGACTCTAAGTACTGGCTCCCAATGTGGGGGGAAGGGGAAGAGGGTTTCCAAATCCAGTTCTCTCTACTCCAATCTGGTGTCCTACAGTTCAAATTCTAACACTATTTACCTTGAGTTAGTGTCAGATCCCAAAAGTTAGGGGCTCAATCTAACAAACTATTTGCCACTTGAGATGCCAATCACTAGTCCCAGGTGGTCACCTGTGCTTTTGACCGACTGGTTATAAACCAGGGCTCCCATGATGCGATCCTTGGGTCTGATTAACTTGCTAGAACGGCTCACAGAACTCAGGAAACAGTTGACTTACTAGATTGCCAGTGTATTATAAAAGGATACAACCTGCAAAAACTGGGGAAGAGATGACAAGGTTATGTTGGAAGGGAGTCCACGCTCTTTTCAGAGGCACCCCCCCAACACCTTCGTATGTTCAGAGCTAGAAAGTACTTCAAACCCTTCTGGCTGGAGTTTCTAGAGAGACTTTGTTATGCAGCCGTGACTGATTAAATCCCTAGCCATTGGCAGTTAAATCAATCCCCAGCCCCTCTTCCCTCCTCCAAAGTAGAAGGTGGAGCAGAAAGTTTCAACCCTCAAATCCGAAGGTGGTTTCCCTGACAACCAGCTCCCCTCCATCCTGAGGGGCGGTCCCAAAGTTGGTCATTAGCATAAATCCAGGTGGGGTTAATACAGCCTTGTTATGAACAACAAGTAAACTCCCCCACCCGCTTCACCTTTATCACACTGATCACTGTGGGAGCTCCCAGCCTGGAAGGAGACAAAAAGGTACACTTTTCTTATTACAAATCACAATTTCGCAGAAATAATACAGGAGAAATTCCCAGAACTGAAGGATGTAAGATTCCAGGTTCCAAGGACCTACTGAACACCCGGGACCATGAATGGAACAGTATGATAGGAAATTAATACATAAAGTCTTAATTGAAAAAAAATCAGTGATTTAAGTATAGGTATGCTACTTAGAAATATGAAACTATTCAAAAAACACCAGAAGGAACAGCTAACATTACTGATTATTGCTGCTTCTGGGAAGTGGGATTCTGGTGAAAAGGGAAGAGGACTAATGCTGGGAGTTAAAAGCCTTGAAATATAATTTGACAATTAAAACTACATATATATTACTTTAATTTTTTTGAGAAGAAAAATTAGGGTCCCTGGGTTCCTTCAGCTTAGGTCATGATCCCAGAGTCCTGGGATCGAGTACCTCTCCATGGGGAGCCTGCTTCTTTACAACTCCAAAGATATGCTTGAGTTCAGATGCAAAAATTACTTTGCCAGTTTGGTGGCAGACTCTTTAATAACATATATCTCAGTGAACTCTAGATATAGACCAATTTTAATAACCCTAATAAGTTGCAAGAGCCCATTATTAGTAAGCTGCCCTGAATTGTTTCTAGAGACGTTCATGTATGGAATTGTATATTATTCTCCTATAAGAATTTGGGAAGTGATCATGCTTTATTTCGCATCAAGCATCAAGAATCTAACCGAACGTTCCGGGCTGCACCTCTTAGAAGAGAGGGCAGGCGACCCTTCTCTGTTACACAGACTAGCTTTTAAGGGCAAAGGCCATGCGATCGGGTGTGGCCACGCACAGGTGGCCAATGAGATTGTAACACACACAGGAAACTCCACAGTGATGCTAGGTGACCAATTGAGTTACAATTTATCCTAGTAGACATTTGAACCAGCCTGTTACACCTTGATTGGGACTGGCGCCCAAAAGGCTCCAAAGCGCGGGGCCCATACTCCTTGGTAACCAGGGAGACAGTATGCATCCCCCCACTGATCAGATGTCTCCACCTGGCCTGATCCACCTTTGTATCTGGGCTTTGTTACCTGAAGCTGGTTTCTGGGACTTGTCTCCAAGTAAATCCCCTAGGGGAAGGGGAGCAGGGACAGTGTCTAAATAGGTCCTTACAGGAAGAATCCTGCCTTTTTGGATCACTCCTTGGATGATCAGAAAAACTCTTGGAGCACAATCTTGACCCATGATTCATAATTTGAATGTGTGGTACCTCCTTCTAATTATCTCAGATTTTTCAGGAATTTTAGTAGTTTATCCATTCATTAAACATGTACTGAAATATATTGTAAGGCAGACACTTTGCTAGATGCTAAAGACAATAGAGATTAGAGTCTAATAATATGACCAGTGTCCCAGAGAGTCTAGTGAATCTAGGCTTGAGTTAATTTCTCCAGGTGGCTACAGATATCTGAGGCATTTCCAAATTGTGACTCCAAAGTCATGAAACCTGGGAGGGTTCAAAGTGCCCCGCCATTTGGAACTTTAAACATATACAGTTCATGGGGCACCTGGGTGGTGCAGTTGGCTAAGGGTCTGACTTCTGCTCAGGTCATGATCTCGGGGGTCCTGGGATGGATCCCCACATCAGGGAGTCTACTTCTCCCTCTCCATCTGCCCCTCCCCCCATTCCTTCTCTCTCTTTCCTCAAATAAGTAAAATATTTTAAAATTTTTAAAAAAATATGCAGTTCCTTAGCATAAAGGTACCTGTGGGAGATCCTGCTAGTTATCTGTTCATAGGCCTTCCCACCACAAGGCGTTCCTACTTTTTTTCTGGCTAAGAGAACCCTGACTTTGTGATCAAATGTACCAGTGCCAGGAGATGGGACCTAATTTGTCAGCCAATGTGACAATTGTGTTTCAGACTTTCAGGGCCTCCCCTGCTATCACATGACCAGTTTTGACCAATACTATTAAGTGAAGCCCATTGGGGAAGTTTCTGGGAAAGTTCGTAGCTTACCAATAAAGGAAGATAGGACTGCTGATTCCCCTTTCTTTCTGCCTTAATAACATGGATATAAGATCTAGAGTTCTTAAAAAAAAAAAAAAAAATCTAGAGTTCTAGCAGCTGCCTTGTTACCAAGATAATCACCAAAATGCAAGGACGCGTAGAGCAGAAATACAAAAGGGTCTTGATATCTAAGGACATCAGTGAGTATCTGACACAAAGGTAGCAACTGTTCTACTTTGGTTTGGTTGCTGCATAAGTACTAAAATTTGTTTCTACCCACAGAACATTTCTGACACCCAGTGTGTGAGGATCTTTTTTTCCCCCTCACCAACCAATTCTCTGACACCAGCTGCATGTCTCACAGTTTAATTCCATGCTGACACTATCTACCTGGAGTTAGTATGGGATCCCACAAGTGAAGGGTTCAGTCTCACGAGACTGTCTTCTCTCCACACAGACACCAGTTACAGACCCAGGCCTCCTGTACTTACAGCTGACCAGCTGTAAACCAAGGATTTTCACAACTCTCTTCTCAGATTTGGTAACTTGCCAGAATGACTCTTAGAACTCATGAAGACATTTTGCTTCATAAAGGATATGACTCAAGAATGACCAAATGGAAGAGATGTATAAGGCAAGATATTGGGGGAAGGAGTACTCAGAATTTCCATGCCCTCTCCAGGCCCACCACCCTCCCAGCCCCAACATGTGTTCACCCACCTGGAAGTTCTTTGAACCCCATCTTTCAGGGTTTTAATGAGCGTTCCATTAGGTAGGCATGATTGACCATTTGTGAAAAATCATTGGTCATTGGTGATTAGTCTAATTTCTAGCTCTTCTCCTCTCTTCAGAGGTCAGGAGTGGGGCTGAGAGTTCCAACCCTTTAAGAAGGCTTGGTGTTTCTGGCAACCACCTCCCATCTTGAATCTATCTGGGGACCCTGAGCCACCAGTCATCTCATTAACATACAAATAGATACTCCTTGCGCTCTGGAGATTCTGATGTTCTTAGAAGTTCTTGTCACAAACTGGGGTGGGGAGGGTGAGTGTATGGAGGTCACCAAGACCAAATATAATGAAAGATATTATCATCACTCTATCACTCAGGAAATACAAGGGTTCCAAGACCTCTGTGCCAGGAAATTGGGCCAAAGATCAAATACATATTTTTTATTCTATCATAATATCACATTAAGAAAGATTAAACCCCTATTTATTTAAGGCACTCTTATTGGATTTTGTCTCACTTGCCTTCTAATTGAAACAGGATCTAAATCTCTTGTTTTATGAATGGGGAAATCCAAGCAAAGATAAATTAAGCAGTATAACAATGTAGCCAATGTCAGCACACCTTCCTTATGGCAGAAATGAGAACAGAATCAAATAGGAATGTGCCAAGTTTTAACATGAAGGAAAACTGGGCTGAAAAATTCCTTCAATTGTGTCTCTTTGGTCCATATATTTTCTTAGTAGTCCATTTGCTATTCAACTATTATAATTTCTTGAAGAAAAATGAAGTTTCCTCATGGACAGAATCTCATCAAATTGTGTACTTAGTAGAATCTTTCAGTCATTCACTCTCCCCTTCTTGACTCTATCCATATATTTATATCTCATTTTTTTACCTATTACTTAGTTTTTAAAACTTGCCTTGAGAATTTATTACCCATTTGTTAAGGGTCATTGGCATTATAAATTATTATTCATAATAACCTTCACGGTTCTTCAAGGTTGGTATCATAATATTTGTTTTATAGAAGAAGAAACTGAGGTTCAAGTAGACAGTGTATTGGATTACACTCCCAAAAAGATTTGTTGAAGTCCTTACTTCCAGCACCTGTGAATGTGACTTTTTTGGGAGTAGAGCCTTTACATATAGAATGTTAAGATGAAGTCATACTCGTTTAAGGCAGACCCTAAATCCAGTGCCTAATATCCTAAATCTGGTGGCTGGAGAGGGAGATTTAGAAACACAGAGATCCACACCAAGTGAAGATGGTCATGTGAAAAGGGAGGTAGAAATTGGAGTGTTGTAGCTTTAAGTCAAGGAAAGCCAAGCATTGCTAGCAACCTCCAGAAACTAGAGTCCAAGAAGGCTCTTCCCTGATCCTTCAGAAGGAGCACAGATGTGCTGACACCTCCAGAACTCAGAGAATAAATGTCTGCTGTTTGAAGCTACTTGGTTTGTGTTAATTTGTTAGCACAGCCCTGGGAAATGAATACAATGGGCTAAATAATTTTCTCTGTATCACACAACTGGAAAGTAGTGGGGACCACCTGAAAACATGTCATTTAACTTGGGCAGTGGAGTGGATCGGTTTAACCTACATGTAGTCAGTTTGGGTAGCTATAGGAAAGCCAAACTTCTCCGAATTTTTCATTTGTTCTACAAGCCTTTAAGTTCTGCTACTCTCTTAAGAATACTAAGAAGAGCTTTTGTGGAGTTCACAACCTATTACACAGTTCCTAAAAAGCAGCATAAGATATCATTATTCCCTATTTTATTTGCCTTAATAGAAAACTATTGTTTCTGTTTATAGCCCTTCTTTTTTTAGTTCTGGTTTTCCTTCAGTGGTTTGCAATGATCATTCCCATTTCTTGGCTTAAAATGCTTCTGTTAAGGGGCACCTGGGTGGTGTAGTTGGTTGGGCATCCAACTCTTGGTTTCTGCTCAGGTCATGATCTCAGGGTCCTGGGATCAAGCTCTAGTCTCAGCAGGTGTCTGCTGGAGATTCTCCCTCTCTCTCTCTCTGCTCCTCCCCAAACCCTCCCCCAAGTCTGTCTCTCTCGTAAAAAAAGAAGAAGAAGAAGAAGGAGAAGAAGAAGAAGGAAGGAAAGAAAAGAAAAGCTTCTAGTTAGTTGTCAGACTTATTTGTTCAAAGTAATGTTTGTCTTTTCCTAGACTGCTCTTGAGATTGTTTCTTTTCATCAATTTTTTTAGCAGTTACATCATCATGTGTCTATGTGTGGTTTTCTTTTAATGTCTCCTGTTGGAATCCATAACTATTCTTGAATGTTTGGCTTGATATCTTTCATCAGCTTTGGAAAATTTCAGCCAATCTCTTTTCAGATACTACGTTTGACCAAATTCCTCTCTCCTCTTGTCCTCGGGCTCCAATTATATGTATGTTGGACTTTGTGACTGTGCTCGCTTTATCTCATAGGCGCTTTTCCATGATTTTCATCTTCTTTAGTCTGCGTGTTTCCATCTGTTTCTGTTTTCCTAGCCTCTCTCGTGCTTCGTCGTCCTCCCTTCAGCTGTGTCTTCTTTGCCTGTTAGTGTCTGTAGTGCCTTCTTCATTTTTGTTGTTAGATTGTTTAATCCTAGGATTTTTCTGTTCATAGATAACAATTTTTCTCAAAAATGCTCCATATGTTTTTCCTATTTTTCTTGAACACAGAAATCACAGATATTTTAAAAAATGTATAAATCTTAATGTCTGGATCTCCTGTGTGGATCTGATATGTGCCATTTTTTTTCCCCTGAGCTTTTGTCCATTTGGCTTTGTATAGGAGAATGCCTATTGGTTCCTTAATAATGATAAATGTTGTGTGGGGAAAATTGTAGAGATAACTCGCGTTTCCGATTAATGTCAAATATTTCTGGGGAGGATGTACTTTGAGAGGCAGATAGATAGGGTAGACCAATTTAATCCACCTTATAAGTGTGCTGAATAGAATCTGGATTTTAGGCTTTGTGAAAACTCTTCTATAAAACAGCTCTTCTTTGCTTCCTCTCTATTCCTAATGCAGCACTGATGTATATACAGGAAACTCTCCTTCCCAGGGTTCCTTACTTTTTTTTTTTTTTAATCCCCTAGCATGGTGAGATTATGTATTCAGTTTCTCAGCCTCTTGGCAGCCACTCAAAAATTAGCTGATGACTCAAAAGGAAAAAAAAAAAAGGGCGCTGAAAATGAGGCAAACCTTTCTGAATGTCCCTTGTTTCCTGCGTCATAGAACCTTCAGTCTTTCCTCACTAATTTACAAATGTCTTCAAACAGCTTTCTCAAAGGTACCCCTTCCCACTTGTTATTGTCTGGAGTACTTGCCTGAAAGAAGCTAGTCTGCCATAGGCAGAAGTGGAAATCCAGAACTGCTTGTTTTCTGTAGCCTTGGAGAACTAAGCTTATTTCATAGTGAAAAGGAAAGACAAATTTCAGTTCTTCTGTTCACAAATAAGACTCTGTGATAGAGCATGAGCTCCTCCTTATTTGCAAAGGATAATGGAGGTCCACCTTAGCCTGGGAGGCAGGTAGGTGGTGTGTGTGTGTGTGTGTGTGTGTGTGTGTGTGTGTGTGTGTTGGCTCTTATCTCTACATCACTCCCAACTTGCCCAGACAGGAGATCTAGAGCTAGGCAGAATGAATGTTTTCCCTCTCCATTCTCTGCCCTATTTGATAAGTAACATCTTGCTCTCAGTTACCTCCTAATTTGGGGAAGTGTCACATAAAACAATCCTTTACTCCCAACTAGCGTACATAGTTATTACTGATTTAAGAAAGATAGTTGCTATTAACTTATATATTTGATATTGACTTTATAAAATGTGATGCAATGAAGAGAAACATAAAATTTTCTATCATTTTATCATCTTTACTTAGTCCATTAAACTATTTTATGTTGCCTCAAAATTTGTTGAAATCCAAAGTGCTAATTCAGGAATGTAAAGTTCATCGATTTCAGTTGGCTTTTATCTACATAAAAATACAAAGTACAGGGAAGATTTCAGACATTTGGTTGTATAATTGAATCCTATGAACTTTCAATTTTAAAATATTCTGATGGAGCAATTAAAAAAAAAGAGAGAGACCTTTGCATAGAATTTTGGAACTAGAAGGGATTTTGGTATGTTTACAGTCCAACTCCTTTCTGAAACATGAATTATCCCTTTTCTAAAAATAATTCTCTGAAAATACTTCACTTTGTATATGTTGATATAGATTTAACTTCAGGTGAATTAGGAGAAATAAGCCAAAAGAAAAGAAAAGATCCTGTAATGGAAATATTCTTCCTCCCTTACTTTTTCTTAGATACATTGAGATGTTTCCATGTACCAGCCATTCAGACACGGACTCCCCTCACGGCACTCACAGTCCACTGGTGGCTTCTTATCCATAAAGAAAGAGTTATGTGAATTGTACACAGAAGGCCCAAAAGAATTAATAATTAATTTTGCCTGGGGAAGTCAGAAAGGAATTTGAGCTGGGTTTAGCTGATGAAGGGAGAGAGAAAGACCCTTCTGGTTGAGTGCCTACTGCTTTATAGATTTATAAAAGTTCAAGGAAGCAAAATTCAGTGCAGAGACAGTAACAGGAAAGAAGGCTGGAGACTTAACATAGAGATAGATTTTGAAAGTCCTAATATGCCATGCAAAGGAATTTGAACACTATCCAAACACAAAGTTCTTAAATATTTTTTTCAAAGCTTCTAAATATTTTAAAACCAAGGAGAAAAAGATACATTTTGGCTTCTAGGACTACAACTTTGCCAGAATTTTGGATCGAAGACAACAATGGGACACATTGGTATATGGGAAATTAATGCAGCTGTCCAGTGATTATTTTTCATTTTTTCAAGATGTTTTTTAAGATTTATTTTTTATTTGAGAGAGAGAGAGTGTGTGTATGTGTGCGTGCACGTGCGGGCATGCACACGTGCGCACATTGAGGAAGGGAAGAGGGATGGGGAGAGAAAGTCCCAAGCAGACTCCCAGCTGAGAGCAGAGCCCAATGTGGGTCTCAGTCCCAGACCTATGAGATCATGACCTGAGCTGAAACCAAGGGGTGGATGCCCAACTGGGCCACCCAGGCACCCCTTGAGCAGTGATGTTAAATAGCTACGTACATCTGTCTCCCTCATCCAGGTGCACAGAAGGGTCTGAGTTAAAGAGATACACTCTAGAGAATTTGGTGACAAGTTGTCATGGGACCAAAGAAGAACGCATTGTTGACTAAGGAGAATGGGTGGGGGGTGATACCCTTATATGAGAAACAGGTAAGTGCAAGAAGAGAATGATGAGGTTCAGTTTAGCTGCCAGGTGGCTTGTTGGTATGACATTTGGAGGAAAGTTCTGGTATCGTGGATATCTACAGAATGGCTTACTTTCTTTTTCTGGAGTTCTTCTTCCCTAATCCACATAGCTAAGAGTGCCCTTGCTTTCACATGATTCCCATACCTGGCTCATACCCAGTGCCCAGCCAGAATTGACAAGACTAGGAGAAGCAACAGACTCTTGATGATATCTCTGTTTTGGGGAGAATATGGCTTCTTTATTTCTTCCCTAATCATTTATATTGTTAACATCCATTTCTACGTTTGCAACCCATTTTAATTGCTATACTGGTTAGGACAGCATTTGTAAACCAATTACAGCAATTTATGCAAATTAGTTTACCTCATTCAAAATTAAAACCAGAGGTAGGCAATCAAGGACAAGTATGGTTTTCAAGGCCATCAGTAAGGATCCAGGTCATTTCTAGGGTCCTCTTTGACCATCCATATCTTTCATTCTCATGGTCTAAAGACAGGTCTTTGCATCTAGATATTATGTCTATGTCTCAGGCAATAAATAATAAAGGGAAAGCAAAAGGCATGAGTATGCTAAGTCTGTCCATTTTTAGCACTAAAAAATAGCTTTCCCAGAAGTTCAACCCAAGACATGTTTTCTTATACTGCATTGCCCAGAATTATGACACATAACCACACCTAAATGCAAGGAAGCTTGGGAGATTAAGTTATCTAACTGGGTATGTTGCTGTCAAAAGAAATTGTGATTTGTGAGTAAGGAAGAGTGTATGTTGGTTGCATACAACTAACTGGGCCTTTTTTTTTTTCCCCAAAGATTTTATTTATTTATTTTGGGGAGACCGTGAGAGAGAGCATGAGAAGGGAGAGGTCAGAGGAAGAAGCAGACTCCCCACGGAGCTGGGAGCCCAATGCGGGACTCGATCCTGCGACTCCAGGATCATGACCTGAGCCGAAGGCAGTTGCCCAACCAACAGAGCCTCCCAGGTACCCTAGCTGGGCCTTTTAAATATAAAAGTAATATACCTGTTTTTTTTATGGGTATAGTTTCTATTGATCTTTTTGATGTACAAGCCTATCAAGATGGAGGAAATGAAGTCTGGGAGATCCTAAGAAAGGAGGGTCACCTGAAAATAAGAGTCTAACCTGTTTGGGGTGTCTGACTGGCTCAGTTGGTAGAGCATCTGACTCTTGACCTTAAGGTTGTGAGTTCAAGCCCCACATTGGGTATAGAACTTACTTAAACATAGTCTTTAAGGAAAAAAAAAAAGAGTGTAATCTGTGTTCTCCAGCAGCAAGTGCTTTTCTGCTATCTTCCTTTGTTCCCCACTCCAATTCCATTTCTTTTTTTTTTTTAAGGATTTTACTTATTTATTTGTCAGAGAGATGGTGAGGGAGGGCACAAGTGGGAAGGAGAGGAAGAAGCAGGCTTTCTGCTGAACAAGGAGCCTGATGCAGGGCTCGATCCCGGGACCCCAAGATCATGACCTGAGCTGAAAGCAAACTTAACCAACTGAGTCACTCAGGGGTCCCTCCAACTCCCATTCATAGGAGAAAAGAAGTGCTTAGGATTCTTAAGCTAAAAAAATGCTGATCCACAAAGGCTAGATTTGAAGAGCGTAAAGTAACCTGCATCAGTATTACTGGGGCAATCAGAAGGTAAGTGAAGTTTTACCTACTGAGTGACAAGAGGAGGAGTGAAGGCCACTTAGGGTTTGTAAAGACAATTAAGATGCCCCAAGAATGGTCAAGGATCCATTCTAATTGTTCACTCCAAAAATATTCCCAATCCTTTACCTCTCCCTTTACAATGTGACTTTGCCACAAGACTGTCAAGACATGTTGTGGGCAGGGCCAATTTCCCAACCCTTGAATCTGGGCTGGACTTGGGATTTGCTATGGTTAATAGAATACTGTGGATGTGTGTCAGTTCCAAGCTCAGGCCTCTAGACACGGTGCACTTTCACTTTTTCTCTTGGAACCCTGTCTCTACCACATGAGCAAGTCTGAGCTAGACTGATGAATGACAAGAAATGAAAGACTTGAGGCGCCTGGGTGGTTCAGTCAGTTAAGCATCTGCCTTCAACTCAGGTCATGACCCCAGGGTCCTGGGATCCAGCCCCAGGAGGGGCTCCCCAGTGGTGGGTCTGCTTCTCCCTCTCCCTCTGCCCCTCACCCCTTGACTCATGCTCTCTTTCTCTCAAATAAATAAGTGAATAAATTTTTTTAAAAAAGAAAGAAATGCAAGACCAGACTACTGTTGTCATCCCAGACCATAGCTAGGCAACCATCAGGTATTACAACGAAGCTATCTTAGTCCGGGTTAGTCCCAGCCAACCTCATAGCCGTCTTAATAAGTCTGGCTAAATTCAGCCAAACATGACCCAGCCCATCTGTAAGTCTGTGAACAATAGGAATGGTTATGGTTTAAAAAAAAAAAATAGTTGTGATTTGAAGTCACTAATTTTGGGATGGTTTGGTACCAACAAAAGATAATCAAGACATTGACAAGATTCCATAAAATAGGGACACCTAGGTGGCTCAGTTGGTTAAACATCTGCCTTCAGCTCTCGGGGTCCTGGGATTGAGTCCTAAATCCATCTCCCTGATCAGTGGAGAGTCTGCTTCTCCCTTTCACTCTCCCTGTGTGCTCTCCCTCTGTAAAATAAATAAATAAAATCTTTTTAAAAAGTTTTATAAAATAAAGTTTCCTTTTGCAACCTCTACAATTATGTCAGGGGTTTCTACTTATGTTTGATTTATACTATAAACTGCTTTAGTCAAATGGGAATGGGAATGATCTCAAGCAAAAGAAAGTCTGATTTGGAGGATGGGAAGGAGAAAGTATTTAGCAGGTGACTCAGTCACTGTCGGGAAGGGTTGTGAGATTCAGGGACTCTGGAGGAAAGCATGATGTCATGAGTGGCCTCCAAGGCAGGGAAGGACAGAAGGAAAGATGAGATGATGCTGGGAGAGACTACCTAAGAGGAAGAGGAAGAATTAAAACATTCATCATGATCGAATCCCAACCTAGTCCGAATCTTAATAGTTCTGAAAATGAGGCTTTCGATGGAATCTTCTGATATCTCCACTATCCTCCACTTTCAGAGATGGAGGAGATCAAGGCAGGGATAAAAATTAGAAAGCTTCTTCTCCTCCCTCCGCAGGATTGCTAGAACGAACACACCACACACACACACACACACACACACACACACACATACAGGCATGCACACATGCATTATATATACATACACTGTGAAACTACTTGCCTGATTTGCCACAAATGTTCTTTTTTCCAAATGATCAATCAAAGCTAGGCAATCCACACTCTGGGCAAAGATGCTGTGGTAAACAAAACATATTTCGGGAACTATATTTGTTAGAACTTAGTTTCCTCATCTGTAAAATGAGAATGATCCTGTTTACCTCATCGGAGAGGCCTTCTCCACCACAGTAAGTGACATACCATTTATTCAACCAGTCAAAGCAAAATCCAGAACGAAGTTTAATTCCTTGTCCTCCTCTCCCTTCCACATCCCAGCCTCTAGGAGTCCTGTTAATTTTACCCACAAAAAAAGATCCCAAATCTAATCATTCTACTGTGTCGGGTGCTGTGGTACCTGTCTAAGGTACCATCAGGTCTGGCCGGAGCTACCACAATACTTCCTTTCAGTAGCTTCTGCTCATCCCACCCCAACCTGGCAATCCGTTCTCTGCCCTGAGGCCAGCTATACTTTTATTTATTTTTATTTTTTTTAAATTTTTATTTATTTATTTATTAGAGAGATTGAGAGAGAGAGAGCGGAGAGGTCAGAGGAAGAGCAGACTCCCCGCTGAGCAGGGAGTCCGATGTGGGACTCGATCCCAGAACTCCAGGATCATGACCTGAGCCGAAAGCAGTTGCTCAACCAACTGAGCTACCCAGGCGCCCCTATATTTTTAGCGTAAAAGTCAGATGCTCTTGTTCTCCACTGCTAAGACTGAATGTGTTCCTCCAAAATTCAAGCGCTGAAACCTAATGATCGATGTGATGGGATTTGAACATGGAGCCTCAGAAGGTGCTTAGGTCATGAACATGAAACTCTAGGAATGAGAGGTGTGTTCTTATGGAAGACCCTGCAGAGCCCCTCACCCCTTCTGCCAGATGGAGATATAAGGGGACAAGTGCTCAACCAGATATGGCCTCTGCTGGTGCCTTGATCTTGAAGTTCCAGCTCCAGGACTAAGAGAAATAAATTTCTGGATTTTTAGAAGCCACCCCATTTATGGTATTTGCTCTTGCAGCTCGAACAGATGAAGACATCAAGTGTAAAACCTTCCAATGCGTTCTCATTTGGTTGATCTTACCGTTTTTTTCTTTTTTTTAACCTCAGTTTTGTGCCACTTTCCTCATCTTGCCACATTGTCTTTGGTTCCTGTCTCTCAAACATTGTAGGCAGATTCGTTCCTTTCGTAGGGCCACCGTATTGGCCATTTCTCCTCCACTCAATGGAAGGTAGCTCACGGGTCACCTTCTGCCAATTCTTTAACTTCATCTTTATAGAATTTTTCACTCCATTATTGTGTTCATCTACTTGTTTCACTAGAAAGTAAGTTCCATGACAGCGGAGACCAGGCCTGGCGTATATGGTAGTGGCTGGGAAATGCCTGGCATGCGGTTCGTTCTCAAAAAGTCTTCGTTGAATGAATGTTCATTATCACTCCCCTGCTTAGTATGCTCCAGTGGATTTCAAATGCACCTAGTATAAAACCCCAAGTCCTTACCATGGCCTGAAATTCCAAGCATTATCAGGTCCCTGCTCCCTGCTCTGATTTCATCTTTGTATACTTTTTCTCTCACTTACTGTGCTCCTGTCTCTCTGGCTTTCTTTCCTTCGAGTTCAAATCCAAGCTCAAGCCCTTGGGATTTGTTGTTTCCTCCTTCCTACCCTACTGCCATCCTGACCCCATGCTCTTTCCCAGGACCTACCCGTAACTGGCTTGTCGTCACTCAAAATTAACACGCATCTCAACTTCTGAGAAAGCTCTTCTCTGACCACCTTATTGGATGTTGCCTGCTACCCCCTCCCCAATACCATGCTACATGACCCTGCTTGCTTTCATTCATAGCATTTATGAGTCCCTGAGCTCATGTATTTATTCACTTGTTTATCTCTTACACTAGAATTCAGTGAATTCAGAGAATCCATTTTGTCTTATTACCACTGTATTCCCAGTGCCTTGAACCAAGCAACAGTGTCAATGTTCCACGGCAGATTCTCATCCTTTCCTTGGGATTTGCTTTCAAGGGTTGGTACCTGCAGCTCTTCAGCCCTGACATTGCAATGGGACTGCCAATCATTCGATAGTCAGTACTCATGGGCTGTTGACAGTCTGGTAGCTTGCTCCATTTTGGAAATAGAGGTAGGTATTTCCTACAAAATCTCCTCCGCTAAGAGCCACCTGGTTTCTCCAGACCAATGCAGGGTAAGGTTTACTTTAAAGTAACGTTAAAACAAATGTTTAAAGTAAAGTACCATTTACTCTACTTGATAATCCAAGGGTAGTAGATCTTACCTTTTTTGGATTTTGAAACCCCTGGGGACTCTGATAAGCATAATGGACCCTGCTCCAAAAATAATGTCAGGTAGTGCGTATCACCAACTTTTGTATATAATTTCCAAGGGATCATGGAACTCCTGAAGCTCCTTTATGTATCACAGGTTAAGAATCCCTGCTGTAGGCTCTCTCTGCTCTGAAACAGGACTGCAGGGCCCCATGTAGGGTGGTGGGTCCCACGCTGCTTCAGGGCCTGCCCAGTGAGGCAAGGAAATAGGACTGAGCTGAGAATAAACAAGCCCTGTGAGCAGGACGAGATGGACGGAGAAGAGCAGGTGAAGAAAGGGGAAGCGCAGGAGGAATGGAGGTAGAGAAAGGAGTGGAAAAGTTGAAGAAGAGCAAGGAACGGGGATAAGAGAAGACATGAAAAATAAAGTCTAGAGTCCTTGGATGAGGAATCGAGGCCATCGGATGCCTAGAGTTGTGAACTCTTGGGTGGAGGACAATTTCTGTTCCCACACAAGCAGAAGAGTTACAGAAGCCTAGAGGTCAATTCAAATATAATCATAGACATACTGGATGAGTGTCTGTTTAGATGATGTAAGACCACCTGGTAGTGAACTTCTTTCTGGGACCATTCTGGGAGCCTGTCTCTTTCCATTTGGCTTGCTGGGGAAGGACCTGGCTCCTTGCACCCTGCTCTTTGTCCCTGAATGAAGATGAGAACATGTATCACTGGGTATCTAACGGAGTTTGAAAGAGAATCTTCAGAGTACACGAAATCTTGACGCACAGGGAAACAGGGTGCGATGACTTTGTAAACATTAGCGTAAGACTGCATTGAGAATGACTATACTAAGTGGCCAAAACTGATAATGGCTCATGTCTCCAAAATATGATTCAGTGGACCTTCTGGTATTATTCTGAAGAAATATAGCAAGATGACTAGCATCCTTCACTCTTTCAGCACAGATGTGTTAAAAAATATCTGTTTCAAGTGAGGCACCACTGAGATATGGAACGAACACAAAGGTACTATCCATCCCTTGTCCCAGCGCATAAGGCGTGTAAATTTCTCCCCAGAATCTACTTCTGGAAGTTCCTTAATGAGAAAAGAAGATGCTAATTTTTATTCTATTTCGCCTTTGGTAGTGTTTCCTCTGAACTTCCTTTCATCTGTGATGCGTTTCAAATAAGAGAGTTTTCAAATCCATACTTTGTGAAGTAATTCAACTTCCAGGAACTTTGGCTTCTTCGTCAGCAAAATGGAGATGATAATCTCACCAGGTTGTTACAATGAAGGGCCCCATCGCTGAAATTAAGCAGTCGTGTTCATACAGTGGCTGAAGCACAATCGGCACTCAACCAATTGTATCTATAGTTAGAATTACTATTCTGTTAACACTATTTCATTCTTCCCACATAAGCTGGAAAACATTTCTTTATCCCTTCCCCAATCCACGTAAAATCAATTATGAAGTTCTGCTGGCTATTCCTTGAAAATGTTTCTCGTAACCGCCTCTACTTTCCCTTGCTTCTGACGCTTTCCTAATTCCTCTTATTGTATCTTCTCCAAAAATTTGGTGTCTGACAACAATAGGCTGTTACTACTTAAGTTTGGGGGGCGTCCAAAGTTATATGCAGATTTTTGACTGTGTGGAGAGCAGAACCTCTAATCTAGCCAGTTGTTCAAGGACCAGTGATATATTTAACCTACTTTATTAATTTAATCACCCCAAGTGTCCGACCTCAATACCTATGCTTTTACTTATCACTCAAAGCTTTTTTCTAATCACTGTAATTGGGCTGCCTGGCTTCTCATCCCTCACGGGCGACTGGGACAAGATATCTCATCTATAACATTAAATATATATTGAAATGTGTTTTGGCATCACTATAGAGTAATAATTGAAAGCATAGGTATTGAGATGAGACAGTCGTGGTGATTAAATTAGTAAAGTATGTTGAATATGCTGTTCACCTTTGAACACATGGGGGCTAGGGGTGCCAATGCCCTATGCAGTAGAAAATCCAAATTTAATGACTAATAGCCTACTGTTGACTGGAAGCCTTATCAATAACATAAGAGTTAATTGACACATATTTAGTGTATGTATTATTATATGTATCATATATATAGTCTTAAAGTAAACTAGAGAAATGAAAATGTTATTAAGAAAATCATAAGTAAGGGGCACCTGGGTAACTCATTGGTTAAGCATCTGACTCTTGATTTGGGCTCAGGTCATGTTCTCAGGATAGTGGGACCAAGCTGGCTTCATGCTCAGTGAGGAGTGTGCTGGAGATTCTTTCTTTCCCTCTCCCTTTGTCCCTATCCCCTTACTGCATGCTCTCTCTCTTTCTAAAAACTAAAATAAAATAATAAAATAAATCTTAAAAAAAAAAGAAAATCATAAAAGAAAATACATTGACAGTACTGTATTTATTTTACTATACTATATTTATTAAGAAAATCCACATATAAATGGACCTGCTCAGTTCAAACCCATGCTAAAGCACTCAACACATTTTTTGTGAAATATTTTATTTTTAAGTAATCTCTGTACCTAATGTGGGACTCAAACTCATGACCCCAAGATCAAGAATTGTACCCTCTACAGGCTAAGCCAGCCAGGCACCCCAAGCACTCAATAAATATTAACTATCATTAATATTATTATTGTGGACATTTCTCACTTTCCTAATTTTTTTATCCTAAAAAAGCTTTATTGAGATATAATTCACATTAGCATAAAATTCACACTTACAAAGTGTATAAGTCTCTGTACAAAAAAAAAAAAAAATTCTGGTTTTTAGTATATTCCCAAAATGGAGCTATCATCACCCCTATGTAATTTTAGAACATTTTTATCACCCCAAAAGGGATGTTTCTAGATGACAATGACCTTCTGGTATCAATGATACCTTTTCCAATACGTTGTCTGGTAAACTTTTATTAGATTTTCTGTTAAAAATCACTTGCTCGCATACTGATTTCACCTAGGACCTGGGTTGACGTCTTTTCACGCTGGAAGATGGGATCATTTCATCATTTTAAGGGATATTTGCTGTGATTGACATACAGTCTGAGGATATCATTTGTGCTCAACTTTTTATTAGCGTTGATTTAAAAAACCAGTTTACAAGTCAGGGTATGTCTATGAATAAAACAATTGTTATTAAGTAATGGCATCATAATTACCATTAATACGCCTTACTGCATGCCCTCATGCCAGTAAGTTCCAAGTAGCTAGTTAAGAATGGCTTTGGAATACTTTCATAAGCGCTCCATACGTTGCCAAACTTGTTTTTGATAATGATTGGGAAGGAGGTTGGAGTGATGAAAGGAGTAACATTTTATTTGAGGATCTCAAAGCACCTGGCAAGCTTGCCTTCGGTTTTGCAGGTTGGATACACTGAGGTTTGCAGGGGTTCTACACGTTTCTTTTGGCCATACCACCATCTGGGCCGAGGGCTGGCTATACATTAGAACAGTTTAGGTTTCAACATATTGTGGACTTGGCCTGAGTAATTCATCTGCCCTTTTATCTATTGCCCATTGTGACTGCATGGCCAGTCAGATGTCTCCTCTCACCTTGTCTGATGAAAAGGTGGGAGGCAAATGTGTGATCTACCTGGCGGTCTAGTATGGACTTCAGCTAGGAGTTTCTTATTAGCACCACCCCCCAACCCGCCATGCTATTTAAATCTTTTTTCATTCTTTCCTACTCATTTTCCAAGTTGAGTCATTTTGTTCAGCTATGTATCTTTTAAAGCACTTTAAGTCTGTTTACAACAACATGGGCAGTGCATAGCTGATTTTTACAAGATTCACCTATTTCCATTCGACCCAGGCAGGCTGCATGGTTGAAACACCAGGTTTTTGTAGAGGGCCACACTTCTGTTTGAATTCCAGCTTCGACACTTAAAAATTGTGGGAACTTGGACAAGTTATGTAACCTCTCTGAGCTCCCTCTCTGTAAAGTGAAAATCGTAATCCATAGCTCACAGAGATGTCTTGGGGATTAAATAAAATAAGTCCTGTAAATTACTTGGTGCATAGTAGGCACTCAATAAACGTCAGTTTGTTTCTTATCCCAGTTAATAATGCTTATTAGACTATATTAAAAACTAGAACCAGACTGTGATAATGCATTTCTTTATTAAGTATTTAAGCCAAATAACTAATTTCCCCCAGGGGGTAGGGAAAGATATGTTGAATTAGATTCATTCTGTGAACTAATTTATTCATCTTTTTTTCTTCAACATTATTTTGTTTCATAGTTCATAATTTAATTTTCATGCAACAAAAATGTCACAGTTCGGTATGACTTTTAACTCTGCTGTGATTTTTTAAAAAATCTATTATTGCACTTGCTGTTTATTAGAGATCATTGTTAGTTATATTAGCAGCGCGACTGTACTTCATAACTACCTCGTGCTGACAAACTTTTGGTCTCAACAGTTTCCCCAAGGTGTAAGGATTTACAACCATCCAGTTTTCCAATTGCAGTTATTACAGCAAAAGAAAACAAGGGTGGGGGTAGACTCACACCGTCTGTAAATATGACACGTTTGCACTGAAGTGGAGCCACATCTTCCTCAAGGACGGCAGCTAAGCGAGGGAGGCCACAAGACTGGGCATTAACTGAGCCTAACTGAGCCGGAGCTCCGGTACCATTGCACCTTTAAGGACTGGAGACTTGGCACTGGCCCGGCCTCCTTCCCGGCCCACCTCCGAACTCTGATTGACAGGGCGCCGGGCGAGGAGGAGCCGAAGGAGGCCGAGGAGGAGGCGCAGGGAGGCCAGCAGGGGGAGGAGGGCCCGTCTTCCCTCCGACAGCCAATCAGGACAGGGGGGCGGGGCACGCACTCCCTCCTCCCTCCTTCTCTCCCCCGCCCCCCCTCCCCGGCTTCCCCGCCCCCTCCCCTCTCCTCCTTCTCGTCCTCCTCCTCCTTCTCCTCCTCCTCCTCCTCCTCCTTCTCCTCCTCCTCCTCCTCCTTCTCGCAGGCTGTGGTTTTTCTGTATGTGTTTCTGGAGTCCTGAGCCTGAGCTAAACAAAAGCAGGAGGCTGACGGGGCTGCCGGAGTTTGCAGAGACACGGAGGAGGAGAGAGCCTGTGCTCTGCCTGCCGCCGCGGCCGGGGGAGATCTGGCTTTTGCAACAGCCCACCCCCTTTGAGATCACTCTGGCCCGGAGTGGGGGTGGGGGGCAGCGGGGGGTGGGGGGGAAAGTTTGCATTGCAATCCCCCTGCCTTCCTCTCCTTTCTCCCGATCAATGCATATTTGCAAAAGGATTAAGCCACAGATTTAAGCGCCGGGAGCCCATTTCTGCCTTGCAAAGGAGACCGGACTGAAAAACCAAAAGCCAGCTCTGATTTCTTTTCGTCAAGTGGGAAGGTGGTTTATTTTTCTTGCTTTTTGGAGTCAACACCCTTCCCCACCAGCCCTTATCCCCACCCTCACCCCGCAACCCCTTCACGCCCCCCTCCCCCTCCCCACTCCCCATCCTCCCACCAGCCTCTAAAAGAGGCAAAGGGATTTTTTTTTTTTTCTTTTGGTCTTCTTTTTTTCCCCCTTCCCTGTTTATCCTGAAAAGGATCTGAAGCCAGCTTGAAGGATAAAAAGCCTTGGTGCTGCCCAGGAGCCGAGCCGAGGAGCAGAAGAGGAAGAGCCGGGGGCTGCCGTTGCCTTTGGAGATGGACGAGCAGCCCAGGCTGATGCATTCCCATGCTGGGGTCGGGATGGCCGGACACCCCGGCCTGTCCCAGCACTTGCAGGACGGGGCCGGAGGGACCGAGGGGGAGGGCGGGAGGAAGCAGGACATTGGAGACATTTTACAGCAAATTATGACCATCACAGACCAGAGTTTGGATGAGGCGCAGGCCAGGTGAGATGGAGGCTTTTCTTTTCCTTTCTTGGGGTTTTTTGTTTTTCTCCCTCTCGCAGGGGGAAACAATGGGAACCGAATCAGCACAGCGCTTTCTTTTTAAATGTTATTTCTTTTTCCATTTTGACGAGCAACTACATGGCGGAGGAGTAAAATTGGAAGGAGCGTTGTTATCGAAAGTGTAATCGCCCATGCCGAGATGTGGCTGTGTGTGTGTGCAATGTGTGTGTGTGTGCAATGTGTGTGTGTGTGAATATAGAGATATTCATATATGTCCACACAAACACTCAGGCACGCCGAAAATACTGCCAACCGAACCAAAAGCGGCCCTCGGCACTTTTTACTGCTTTAAAAAAGTATCAGAGAGAGCAGAATTGTCAAGTTTTGAACAGCATTCCATGTCTTCTTATTGAGGGACTCCGTAACATTACAAAATAAAATGTCCCAATAACACTTTCATTTGCAAATTTACTGACTGCTCACCTATTCCGGAGAGTTTGCTTTTCTTCCTCAAGGTACCCCTCCAAAATTAATTTTTATCTGTTCCCCTTCCTGCCCCCCTAAAAAAAAAAAAAAAAGGCAGATTAATTCTTTGTCAGTACTTGTCAGCTATCCAAAAGATATTTTGCATTCATTTGATTCTGTTTCAAAAGAAGCTCATGGAAAGAAGGAAAACATAATTCTGTTTTGAGGCGTATTTCTTAGTTTTGGGCGACTCAGATATTTAGTTTAACTTTATTGTCTCCTAATTTGAGTCAGTTTACCAGCCTTCCGTGGCACAGAATCTATGGTCCTTTAAAAAGGGGTGGTGGTGGTGGGGGGGGACAAAAATCAAGCATGCTTTTTCCCCCCATGCTTCTTTCAGGACCAGTTAGAATGCAAATAAATAGAAATGAAGGCATGTGGGAATTTCATGTATTTAAGTACTATAGGGCAGGAAGATCTTTATTAAGGAACCATAATAAAGAAGCTGTGAGCTTCTCAACTTAAATCCACTTCCCAGTACACAGTTCTCTACTCTAGGATTTTACAGTAAATTCTCTTTCAGAATAAAATGTAGAGTTAGTGGGAACCCACTAACAGCTTGCCCAAGGCTGATGTCAAAAGGAAGAATTTAAAAAATCTAATGACCACATATATCTTTACACTTAATTACCCCGCTTTGTTAAATCTCAGAAGTAGTTTTTTTTTTTTTTAATATGTACACAATTCCTATACCCCAGATGACTTAGTTATAATGGACCTCGTTCTATGTATTTTTGTCTTATGGAAATAAGGAATTTGAGTTGAGAAAATGAGAAGCAGTTCAAAGCATGGATGTTATGAATTACATCCTTATTTTGGCAGCAGGCACATGAAACATGTAAACTCAGAAGTATTGAGGTTCCCGTGGGCTTGAAAACTTAGAAATGTTCGAAGGCTGGGACTATTCTTGATTTTCTTAAATGGGGGAAAGTTTTCAGAAATGAATCGGAGCTCATTTTGAATTGTAGTACCTGAAGAGAAACTAATAATTATCGTAAAGTAGAAGATTTCCCACTGGCTATCTCTTTTTGAATTGGAACAGATTTCTCCATTGCATTGTTCCAGAAAAATAAACTCAGACATAACCAGTAAACTGGTTTAATAACAAGTTTGTGAACTAGAAGGGGCCGGGAAGGCTGGAGACTCACCACTTTTCTCATGTTGAGTCGTATTCCTTTTTGTACAACTGAGGGCAGCCGTGGCCTGGTGGGTCCCCCCTTACAGTGGCCTAGATGCTGAGAGAGATCAGACACAATTTGGGGAGAGGGAAATCTGTTCTCCTTCCATAACCCCATTGCTGTGCTGTGGAAATGCAGTATTTCTGGGAAGCCGTGTGGGCCTTTTTTGTTGTTGTTGCTTTTGTTTGTTTTTCCATTTGGGCCTGTAGTAAGAATACAATTAATGAAACTATTCTAAAAGGCCCCAAAAGGGGTCTTAGATACAGTGAAGTATTTTCCACCTTTTTTCTCACCCCACAGGAGAACTCAATCACCAGTAAGCTCTCTTTTTGGTTAAACAATGTAACTCTACTTAGCAACTGAATCTTTTTCCTTTCCTTAGCCATACCTTTCTCATGTACATTTATTATTTACAAAGTAAACCCTTCCTATTTTAGACATAATGCATGTGTTTATTTTGATACTCTTGAATTTTTGAGTTTATTCCCCTGCTGTACACTAGTATATAGAACTGACTTCTTGTTACTGTTCTTCATGGGGATGTGTCTTTATTTTTTTTTTTTTAAACTTTCACAAGAATTAAAAAAGAATTGCATGTGTCTGGAGTGCCAGGGGTTTCCATTTGTCTTTACACATTAATTTTAGTTTGTAAACAGAATTCCCTTCCCTGATAGCTGATATGATCAGGATTTTGTTTCCAAAACAATATCTTTCTGCTAAGTGCTTCCATAGTAAAATCAAGGGAAAGGTATTGTTTGCTTCTTCAAGTGCCTTCTGAATACAAACACCCACAAGAACCAGGTAAATCACTAATCTAAACGGCAGAATTGTATTTATTTTTTCCCCAATGGGTGCAAGGTCCTAATTGTAAATAATTGAATTTCAACACCTGCAAATAAGCAGTGTGCGCACAAGAGGCGTAATGTGAACACAGAGAAATGAATTTATTCCCCATATGGGTATGTTTGCCCCCTGGCAATGCATTTCCATACTCTTTAACTTGGGGACTGAAATTTTATAAATTGACAGTTCTACTCAGAAGACCTTTCAAGCATCTTGTGTTTATGAGAATACAGGGGCATCTGCAGAATGAATTCGAACACATGGATGAATTAAATTTGAAAACACACACACAGACCGGGAGGCAGACAGCTCCTGCGCCGGGGTGGCTGCATAGATTATAGAAAACTGTTATCCCATGCTTTTGGCTTTGCTGTATTCATTGCCCTTGATAGGATTATTGGTTTAAGAATTCCACTTTAATTGAACTACTTAAAAAAAAAAAAACACAACAAACTAACTCCGCCTAAATGGGCATAATTTAGGTTAGTTCTGTTCTGTAGTTAAATCCCTACTCTCTCCCTGCTAATTAACATTATTTCTTTTTCTATGGCGGGACTCTGTATATTAAGTCATAAAACAATTGAAGCATGCCACAGAGTTATGCTTGGGATATGATTTTGGCTAAATGCTCAGATTTTTCCCCCTGTGCATTATCTGCAGTTTGATCTTGAAAGTCCTATTACATTGTTGTTTCTTTCTTGCAGAAAACATGCTTTAAACTGCCACAGAATGAAGCCTGCCTTGTTTAATGTGTTGTGTGAAATCAAAGAAAAAACAGGTAGGACTGAGATTCCAACATTTAAGCATTTTCTTTGGCCAATTGATTCACTTCACCAGCAATGACAAAGCCATTATTTAAATATTAAAATTTCAGCATAAAAGTGCTGTCAAGATTGATCGCAGATTCCAATAGGAAATCTTAGTAGCTCTGCTTCCTGGAAAAAGCACCAAGTTTCTTTGACAGTTATTATCAAGCATGACTGGTTTATTTTCCTTGACTCTGTTACCAGCCTCTTTGAAATTGGGGCTCAAAGAGAGGTTCTGAAGGGAAATTTATGGAATGACGTGTGCCTTTGGGGGAAAAATATGAAAGTAAAAGTCTGTTTCCTGGAGGAAAATATTTTTGGCCCATATTGAAAACCCTCCTTTTTTTGGAGTTGGACATGGGGGCTGAACTGTTTAAAGTTTCCTTTCCTTTTTTTCTTGTGATTGTATCAAGCAGCAGGCTAAAGGTTCTCAGCAGTGTTGTCAAATACCTTTGTGGAAAGCGCCATACAACGGCGGGTTACCCCGCGTCTGAGTGCCCTGTGATTTTATAGCAGGGAGAAGCATTGGGTTGAGGGGAATATCATGCTATGAGATCCCTCATTCTGTCATTTTTTCCACTTCCTAGACCTCGTATCATGGACTCGCACACTTATAACACGTCCCAGGAGGGCATTTAAATTTTAAAGCAACAATTAAAAAATAGCAATCATCAATCAAAGGTGTTCTTAAACAACAGATGCTCTGCAAAGGACATTTAGCCGCATCCTCGTGTTTGTCTGGGTTAAGCCTCTCTTTTCCAAAGTGGGTGCATCTCTCCCTTGTAAAAAGAGAGAGTTGAGAAGGCAATCTGAAACTAGGGCATAAAGATGAGGAACGAGGGGTGGTTATATAAAGCGGGAGCTTCTGCCGGCCTCTGACTTGCTCGCTCGCTTCAGAGCAGTGCAAAGTACCTGCCATCCTATTTATTTATTTATTTTTTACAACAAGGAGTGTAACAGTCAATAATTCATATCTAAACCATATAAGCAAGGGCATGACATGAATGAAAGTGACAATAAATATGATTGCATGCCCGGTTGATATACATTGATAGTTACACATAAAAAAAGGTGGGGGGGGGAGGGCGCACAGGGTGGCTCTCTTTTCGAAAGCTCTCTGTTTGTCTTTTAAAAAATAAATAGTTTCAAGATGTGGCCGCTGATGAACGCGTAATTACTTGGGTCTTGAAATCTATGTGAAATTAGTCAGCAGCTCCTTTGTGGAATGTTATTTGTGTTGTGCATAACATTCTAGACAAAGCACCTAAGCAGTGATGTTCAGACCTTCAAGACTTCCAGGTTGCCTTGCCAGAGCCTAACCTTACTGCAAAGCTGTTAATTACATTATTTTAGCTGTGAAATACTTTTAAGAAATGGATGAACGGTGCATGCAAATATCAAAGAGCTTTTCCAGTTTGTCACACTTTTTAGTTTGTTTGTTTTCTATTAGCCAGGGCAGGATGCCTAAGTGCATGTCTGTTTGTTTCTTCTCTCCTTTTTTTCTTCTCATTTTCTCTTTTGATGCTTATTTACTTGGGATATGTGGTTTGTTGAAATTTCTCTCTAATCGAGCCTGTTTTCCTGCCTGTCTTTGAGTCGTGAAATCTAGAAATCAAGACGTAAAGCCCTATTTTGATAGTCCAGGCTCAGATGACTCTTTTTTTGAAGACACTTTAATCAAATTTTTATTGAAAGGAAGCCCATCAGGGCACTTGGGTATATATTGTGGCCAAAGTGTTTAATTCTGGTCTTCTAATTAAAACCTACTAAGGCAGTAGATCAAAGTGGGTGGGTGTGAATAGAGATCCGGTTCCGGTGTTAAAGAGTTTGTTCTTTCTTCATATTGGCTACACTGCAGTGATAGGAAGCAGTGGTATTGGTCAAAAATCACACTTGTAAGTATAATTTATCATCGGCTTGTGTATTTTGCTTTTTTAAAATTTTCTGGCACTTCATGAATTAATGTCTGGAGACTTAAAAAAAAATCTAAGTTAAGGTTCAGTGTGTTGTCTTTAGAATCATACATTTAAAACATAGTTGATCAAGTCCTGGAAATTGCAAGCAGCAAGGGTCCCTGCCCCGTGTTAAAGGGAAATCTGTGCACGGGCACACAAGCACACATAGGCACACATCGGCTTGTGGGTTGAGAGGGCACCCATGGGTGAAAGTTTATAAAAAAAAAAAAAAAAAAAGAAAGAAAAGTAAAAAACAGCCTTCCTCCTTTTTTTTTTTTTTTCCCCACTTGTATGTTAGTAGTGAGGGGAAGGAAGAAACGTCTCCTGGAATGTTGAGTGTTCTGTGTTAAAGGTAGAGGACAGACGGCGGGTGTGTGGAGGAGAAGCCTTTGATTCTAAAAGCAGGATTCTAAAGCATGATTATTACTTCGGTCTTGGGGTTTGCCCAACTCCTGGTCCCTATGCCAGCATATCTTCCTTGCGGTCGATAAGTTGTAGGAGCCTTTTTTTTTTTTTAACCCCTCTTGGGACAGAGCTGGGAATCAGATCTGTTGGGTGGTCAGTTTCTAGGCATCCCTTTATTGTTATGGGACTTTTCTATTGTTCTTCCAAGCCCTCTTGCCTTGAACGAGTTACTTGAAGTCCGGTGGGCTTGTTCGCTGGTGTGTATTCTCATGCCAAGTTGACACGTTTGGCTCGCCTAGGTCTTGATGTCAGGAAGACGGGACTCTGAGTGCAGTGTGGCAATGGCCTTCATTTGCTGCTTTTATTCTTTTTTAAAGCTTTTGTTACTGGTTTCGGTTGGAAAACTCCGAAAGAAGTAGGAACACTAGCAAAAACAGTCTTACCAACCTTTTGGAACTTGAAAGAAACACATGCGCACAACACCCAAAGTAGGCAGCAGCGTCTAAATTACAGTTGATTGATGGGTATTTAAGTCAGAAATTACTGTGAGGATATTAAAAAAAAAAAAAAAAACCAACACCATGTGTCTTCTTGCTTCAGAGTGTGGATGAGTTTTGATTTTGATACCCTTTTGCTTTTTTAAAATAAATGCTAGGGAAAAAAAAGATTGTGTGCAAAGTGCTCCTGCATCAGATCTCAAACAACAGCCAGGAAAACCTTGTCCAGACCCACAACAGTGTGTGTTTCAGAAGGGGCTTTTCTCTGCTCTCTCCTTCTAGGAACAGAGGGAGTCCATGGAAAGTGTTGGACCCCTCAATATTTTATTTTGTGTTTTGTTTTTTTTTTAAGGAGCCATTCTTTATCTTCTGACAAATTAGCAACTGGCTGAGTTTGACCTAGTGTGTATGTGGTGGCAGTGGGCTTGGTGGGATGGAAGAGAGGAGGGAAAAGAAAAGGCAAACGCACTGCATTTCTTAAAAAAGCCCTTGCTTGTATTTTCCGGTCTTTCTTTTTTCTCTTTTTTCGACTTTTGTGTCAAAAATCATGCAGGTTTAAAAATGAAGAAAACACACAAGAAATATTGGGTGCCATTTCCTAAGGAGAATATTTATAGAGAGCAATGAATAGCTGTAATTGTTGTGAATAGTTTTTAATTTTAGAACATAATAGCTATCTATGGCATTTTCAGCCGATTTTCCTCTGCGAATTATCTGCGCTGAAGTTAAATCAAATCACTGACGGAGGTTAAAAAATTACTTTTTTTTTTACTTCCTTAACACTCTTTTGTTCTCTCTCCTTTCTTTTTTCTCTGTTCAATTAACACCCCCATCATAGAACTGTGGTTTTTTTTTTTTTTAAGTCTACTACTGTATTTCACTTTTGACACCTTATCTTATTATTCTTGCCTGCCACTTCTTTGTAATACAGCAATTATATTATGGGGACTGGTACTCCTCTCTTCTTTACAACATTAGAGAATAATATGTGTGTGTGTGTGTGTGTGTGTGTTTGTATTAATAGGAGAGGGGGGACATGGCTGTATACGGCAGGGGAATAATTCTGATGGGATGAGGCCTTGAGCCGAGCGGGAGTGAAATAACTTTAGACAGTTTAGGGTTGCCTCTGCTCAGATTCCTTTTGGGGTCCAAGTGGCAGGAGAGACTTGACAGAAGTTCATCCTCGGCAGGCAAATGCAAAAACTTTTTCCTGCTGACTAGTGAGTTCAAGTGTTAGGTCTTTTTTTCCCTCTCTTTCGCTTGTGTGTGCGTGTGTGTGTGTGTGTAGCAAGGGAAGGAAAGTTAATGTGTGTGTGTGTGTGTGTGTGTGTGTGTATAGCAAGGGAAGGGAAGTTACGACCCGGCATTACTAGGACACTACCATTCAGGCACAGAAGTGAGCTGGGTAGAAGCCATGGGATTGGACCGTATGCGCTTTATCAGGATCTGAATGAAAGCTATAGACACGCCACAAGAGGACTGATGAGAAGTATCCCTTCTCTCCAGTCGCTTTTGTGTGATCCATTTTGGGACTGGATTAGACAAATCCTGGCGTTCAAGAGGCGGGCACGAGGGTGCAAAGCACGCGGGGGTCGTAACCTATCAAAACGAGAGTGTTGGAAGTTTGGTGTCGCTTCTTCTAACAATCAGGGTGCCTGGGAGATTTGGGGAGGGAATTGGGAGAGGGTTTAGGAGAGGGACGAACAGAGAGCCCTGGGCCCCGGGGACAGGGGGTGTTGGGAGCTGGGGGAGTGAGGCTGTGGGTTCCCAGCTGGGCCAGGCCAGCCTGTGTATTCAGCTCAATGCTGGTGCTCTGCTTGCCCCGTGCCTTTGCCCCTGCGCTCTCACCGACATCCGCGACCTTTGGGTTGTTTGGTTGGCAAAATTATAGAAATGCCCCAAAACAAGCAAACAAACCCAAACTTAAATACGGCACATATTTAAAGAGGAAAGCATTTTCATTTTAATTGAAAGCCTAACCCCAGCTTCTTTGGAGACATAATTTACATTCATGCCTTAGGAAAACTTAGCCTTAATTTTGGTTTTAAACCTCTTTTCGATGGCTGCTGTTATGTTTTGAACGTGGTGAGGTAAATCTAAATATACTTAATTCCTTTCCCTTTTTCTGTAAAAAAAAAATTCACCCCCAAAGCCACATGACTGAGGCAGTGTCCAAGGTCCAGGTCCCGAAGACAGCTCTGATTCATTTTCAGATGACCCCAAGTGTACCCAGTCCTGCTGTGCTGCTGTTTGTGAGAGGAATAGGACAGTTCTGGCTCCAGCTCTGCCTCTTACCTGAGCTGCTGTGCTGAGGCTTAAGGAATGCAGTAGTTGATAAATAAAGTACGGGGAGGATTAATGAGTTGTTTGCAAAGTGCTTTGAGCTCCCTTGGCTATCCAAATAAAAGATGCTGTGTTTTCTGTAATAAATTATGTCAGGGCTCATATCCTGTTCCATTCCATAGGATGTCATTGTGTTAACTCTTTCAGGGCAAGGAAACAATGTCACTAGGCTGGAATCCTGTTGCGGGTGAGGGTGGTGGGTTCTCATGGAAGAATTCTCTGGTTGAATCTTTTGCTCCATCTGCATTTTAGAAATGTCACTTCTCAGAACTTGGCAGAGTGATTTCCAGAAAAAAAAAAAAAAGTGCAGGTATAGACTGTCATAAGTTTATAAAACCTATCTCCCTTTATGGCAGAATAAGGTCAGTAGTGACTTCCCGGAAGGTCTTCTTACCAGTGACAGCTGTGTTTCAATCTCTCAATTATTGGTGGAAATCAAGATTGCAATGGGGAAAAAAAAAAATTCCCCTTTTGGGTTTAGCTCATGGATTCCACTATATCTTGCGCCGACCCTGTTGTCATTAAGCAGGTACTGGTGTGGGCGCCTTGTACCTCTGCTAGTTCGGGACCTACCACTAAGGAGTTGTGACATGGTAGGCAAATTGCTTAAATAGTTTTAGGAGAAACTAATAGTAGCGGTTAAGGAGTTGGTCTCTGAAGCCCCGCCGCCTGGTTTTGTATCCCACATTTCCTACCTTTGAGCTCTATGGCCTTATTCAAGGTACTACACCTCTCTGTGTGTTTCATTTTCCTCTTCTGTAAAAAGGTGATAACAATGATACCTATCCTAGAGGGGCGTCAGGAGGATTAAATGAGGTAATACATGGAAATTACGGTGCCTGGCATCGGCAGTCAATGACTGTTAGCTTTTATTATTTCTGGCCCTGTTTTCTTACATGAAAACGAGAGGCTCGCACCAGATGGTCCCCAAAGACCAAGCCAATTCCAAGACTCTGTGATTCTATGCTGAAAAGAGACAGAAATTGCTGCATTTAAGATTTGCTTTCTTTTGTTTCTCTTGCTGTTCTCTTAAAGTGAGAATTAGCTGTATCTGGCCAAAAAGGCTGGGGCTAGGTTGGAAAAAAAAAAAAAAAGAGGGTGGGGGGACAAAAAGAAGTGGGTAAGAACAAAGACACAGGGTTTTAATTATCCACAAACTGGACAACAACTACCTGAAAAGCAAAAGTTGCATGTTTTAGGGACGGTGTTCTCTTAGCATCAGCAACTAGAGATATTATGTAATTATAGTTAAAAATATTTTCCCTCTGAAAACACATAGACCCATCCATTTAGTTTATAAAGTTTCCAAGTAGGAAGAGGAACACAGAGTGAGTTTAGGGCAACCCCACCTCTTCCTGACTTCCTACTATATTTCTTATTTAGGAAAAATTTTATCTTTGTCATAATGTCAGCCTTGATACATAGAAGGTTTATTCTTTTTTAACATTTTTTTAAAAGATTTTATTTATTTGAGAGAGAGCAAGAGAGAGAGAGAAAGCGCACAATTAGGAGACGGGGCAGTGGGAGAGGGAGAAGAGAAGCAGGCTCCCCACTAAGCAAGGAGCCCGAGGTGATGCGGGGCTCGATCCCAGGACCCTGCGATTATGACCTGAGCCAAAGGCAGATGCTTAACTGACTGAACCACCCAGGTGCCCCATTTCTTTTTTTCTTCTTTTGTTTTTTTTTAAGTAAAATCTGTGCCCTACATGGTGCTCAGACTCACAACCCCAAGATAAAGAGTTGTGTGCTCTACTGACTGAGCCAGCTGGGGCCCCTGATAGTTTTCTTGAAACATATTTCATATGCCATGAAATTGACTAATTTAAACTGTACAGTTTGATGGTGTAGTAGATTGACAAAATTGTAGAGCCCTCAGAACCTAAATTTAGATTTTTTTAAATTACTTCCCAAAAAACTCTGTATCTATTACCAGCCAGTCCCTACTCCTCCCTCTGCCTAACCCCTAGTAATTGCTGTAAAATTGCTGGTCTCTATGGATTTGTCTTTTCTGGACATTTCACAGGAATGGAATCCTATAACATGTGGTTTGTTACTAGCTTCTTTCATTCAGCATAATATTTTCAGGTTCATTTATATTATAGCATACCATTAATACTTTATTGCCTTTTTAAAAATATTTTATTTATTTATTTGAGAATGAGAGACTGTATGTGGTGGGGAGGGGCAGAGGGAGAAGGAAAAGCAGGCTCCCTGATGAGCAGGACTCAATCCCTGGGCCCTGGGATCATGACCTGAGCTGAAGGTAGCTGCTTTAACCAACTGAGATACCCAGGTGCTCCCAATTCTTCATTCCTTTTCACAGCCAAATAATATTCCATTGTATGGATATACCACATTTTGTTTATCCATTCTTCGGTCGATGGATTATTTAGCTTGTTTTGTATGTTTTTGCTGCCCTGGACACGTGCATATGAGTTTTGTGTGGAGCTGCTTGTATTTCTCTGGATCTCTAGGTCGGAGTGGCATATATACATAGGAATCACATGGTACTCTATGCTTGGTGTTTTGAAAAATTGCTACACTGTTCCCCTGACTCTGAAGTCATATTGTAAATGACTGGAAGTTTTGTTTTTGGCACTTCCAGCCTTCCATTTCTTTCAGTCTTTTTCTGCAGTCAGAGATCTTTTCCATGTTTAGGGTTCTACTATGATTTTTGTTTTCTTTGATCAACACCTACTTTACATTTTTTTGGAATAAATATAAACCAAAAGAATGAATTTCTACCACCAGAATCTCAGGTGTCCCCTTCCTGGAAAGGAAGGAGTTAGCAAAAAAAAAAAAAGATTGGATGATCTTCTTTCTTTCTTTTTTTTAAGATTTTATTTATTTGACAGAGAGAGACACAGTGAGAGAGGGAACACAAGCAGGGGGAGTGGGAGAGGGAGAAGCAGGCTTCCCGCTGAGCAGAGAGCCCGATTCAGGGCTTGATCCCAGGACCCTGGGATCATGACCTGAGCCAAAGGCAGACGCTAAACGACTGAGCCACCCAGGCTCCCCTGGGTGATTTTTCTGAATAGAAATGGAGTATGATAGAGAAAGCATGGACTTTGAGGCAAACCAACCTGGATTCTGTTCCTAGCTTGGTGTGTAACATTAATAAGTTATTTGATTTAAGAGAACTTCAATTTCCTCACCTCCACTGTAAAGATAATCATTCTATAGGGTCGTCGGCATGCACTAAACAACACAGTAATGTAAGGCATATTGTTGAGTGAGTTCGCTCGCTACATGCCAACTACTGTTTTTTTTGTTTGTTTGTTTTTTGTTTTTTGTTTTTTTTCCAAAACCACAGGGCAGAGTGTTGACCACCCTTCTCACTAGTTTGGCTCTGTCTCTTCAGGTTGGATTTTCTCCCAGCTCTGTCCAGGGGTTTTAGAGGCTCACCAAAATGCTTCCCGACCCAGCTGCATTTAAACGTTTTAAGTGGTTGTCTGTACCAGAGGAAAAAAACTCCTGGGCAACATACCTGCCTCTCCCTCCTTCCGTCCCGGAGCTCTAGGAAGGACGTCCCATAGAACAGTGCTCTTCAGTAAACATACATGTAATTAAACATTTTTTTATATGTAATTTAAAATTTAATGCTTTGAATTTTCTAGTGGCTCATTAAAAAAAGGTAAAAAAGAAATAGGTAAAATTAATTTTAAGAAATGTATCTTTTAATCCTAATAGCTAAAATAGCTCAACATTTTGTGATCAACGTAAAAATTATTAATTAACTATTTTACTTTTTATTTTGTACTAAGACTTAGAAACCCATTGTGTATTTTACACGTAAAGCACATCTTCAGTGGCCCTGCCGTACTTCAAGCAGTTAATAGTTACATGGGCCTAGTGTCTTCCATGACGGTCAGCTTGGCCATGGAATGGTTGTTTTGGCATCAACTTTGGTTTTGTTTCTTTTTTGGCCTGGTTTTTGCACTCAGGAGGACACATGGTTGTTGCCTACTCAGACCTGATTTGGTACTTCTGTAGTTATTGAAATTGATTCCCGATGGGAGGTCAAGTTCCAGAATTAGGCATGTATCTAAGGCATCTCTTTCTGGCAGAGAATGTCACACTGGTGGGAGCTAGGATGAGGTCGTTCCCCACTGTCTCCTTCTATTTTTTTTTTTTTCTTTCCATAGATCATTGTTTTATTATTCCTTTCCATATCCTGAACAAAATCTGAAATGTTCCCTAAAATAAAATGAGTGGGTGGAAGCAGCCATCTTGTTTTCTGCCCTTAGAATATAATGCACCAGTACAGAGGAGTCCGAGGTGTGACAAAAGTTTGCAGGACCCTGAGTCAGGAGTTCTGAGGCCAACTGCTGACTGCCTCCAAAGTATGTTATTTTAAGAATGTCATTTAACCTCTTGATCTTAGGTTTCCACATCCATGGAATGGGCAACTCTAGAAAGTCACGAACCTGACCCCACGTCCCATAGATCACGAGCCCCATCCTGATCCCTGCCAAGGCTTAGGTTCATAAGATGGAAGGCAGGTGGAGCATGTAGAAAAGAAAATTCTTTTTCATTGTTATTGCATTTCTCATGTGTCCTCTGACTCCTGGTATCTTTTCTAGACACTCATGCCGAAGTGGCTACGGTGGTATTAAGGCCACCTCCATCAATCAAGTTGAATTGCAGAAGGCAAACTGGGAGACAGAAAAAAAAAAAAAAAAGCGATTTTTTTTTTAATTGAAGCATTTAAGCATCCCATTTATAAAGCCAGTTGGAGGCCAGGCCCAGTTCAATCCACCTTGTTGACTCCATGACTGACTGCAAATAATGGTTCTTTTGCACCCTTTCTGTTTGTAGCAGTCAGGCTCTAGCCTAGAAATTGCACTTGGAAGATACAGAATTGTGGTTGTAGGATTGGAAGCGCTGTCTACCTTTACAAGTTCATAGGCGCAACCCAGGAAGTTGGGAAACTTGGCTCTGGTTTTCACCTTGGAATTGTGGAGAGTGAGTTGTTCACCATTTGCCTCAGCTGGAATACTGAAATAAGGTCTGTTTCCCACCTACCTGTCAGGAGGGCTTTTGGAAAGCGAGGCTATTTAGGAAGACGTTTGGTTTTCAGGAAGTGTGGGCCGCGCAGAAGTGTGGGGAACGCGATCTGGGTATGTCGCGCTTGGAGACAGGGCTGAATCTGCCAGCGGGTCCGAGGAATTAAGTTTACCTAGTGGCCTGCGCTGGTAGGCCAGGGAGAGAGGGCGGCCAGGCGTTTTCTTCCGATCGCTGTAGGGGATCTGAGACCAACTGGGTCCCTGCAGGAGAATCCTCCTTATAATTACCATTGTTAATGGAATTGAAAGTTTGCATTTCTCTTTTGTCCCTAACAAAGAAAACCACTCTGGGACCCTAACCGGGAGCCCCACCTGCCTCCATTCTGAAAGGTCCTCTGCGGACGGGAGGCCGTGCACGGTGATGCCTTCCTGCAGAATTTGCTCCCGGAGGCTCTGGGACCTTGCCCCCTGCTTAGATCAGTAAACACTTCAAAACAAAGCGCATGGGCCCAGACCCGGCTTCGCTTTGTGCGGCCTGCGGGTGGGGGGGGGGGGGGGGTCCCGGTGACCCCGCAGCCCTGAGGAAGCCTGGGTGGGTGCGGGTGGGTGCGGGGCTGACGCACCGCCACTTCGCGGTCAAGGGCGCTGGGTCAAGGGCGGCCAGGTGAGCGGCGGGAGGTGGTGGGGTGGGGGGGAGCCGAGGGCCGCTCACTCACACCAGGTGGAGGACGGAAGGTGGAGTCGTCCGCAAGGAGTTTAAGGGGCTGCGCCAGGACAGAAAACTTTGAGAACTTGGGGGAATGCGGGGCTGCGGGCCGAGAGGCCTGGCGGGGAGCCACCCGCAGGGCGCAAGGGGGAGCGGCTCCCTTTGGACGCGAGCTTGGGCAGGGGGTCCCCGGGAGTGGGGCGGGAGCGTGCCTCGCCGGCCCCTTCTTCCCAGGCCCCTCGCCGCCGGCCTCGTCCCCCAGCCCGGTCGACCTTTTTGCCCTTGTCCTGAGAGGGTCGCGGGGTGGGAGAGAGGGTCCCCCCCCCCCCCAGGGTCGGCCTCTCAGGAGCCCCACGACCTTTATTAGGCACCCGGTGGACTGGGCCGGGCTGCATACGGTCTGGGCGTTGGGGGCTCTGGAGTGAGGGCGCTCAAGGACGCGCGACCCCTGTCCCCAATCCCGGCCCGAGCGGCGGTTTCCGACTGCTGGGGTGCCCGGTGCCCCGCGAGCAGACCTCCTCCGTGGCGGTGGTTTTGCACGCAGAGGTGACACGCACGAGGCCGAGTGTGTGCGCGCGCGCTGACACGCACGCGTGTTCATTTGCAGCTTCTTTCTTAGTCGGCCCTGTGTTGTTTCCCGCGGATTCCAGTGCTGCTCGATGGTATTGAAATGAATCAAACGCAGAATCTGAAGTTGCTGCAGAGACCCTCCCTGTCGTCTTGGTCTCTCGGCTCTTCCAGGGAGCGCGGCATCTTCCCCTAAGGAGATTTTTAACCCAGAGCACCTCGATGTACTTCAAACAGCCCTGACATTTGTTTTTGTTAAGCCTGGTCTGATTTCTTTAACACTTGAAGAAGGTTTGGGGCCTTCAAAGGTACCTAGTTTCTTATATGGCTGCTTGCCTTGTCTCCTAGGAATGCTTGAAGGGGCCTCCAGCTGCCTGAATTTTGCAAGTCTTGGGCAAAGAGAAAATTGATTTGCTCAAACACACATAGTTGCTCCCCCTCCCCCACCCGGCCTACTGGAGCCGAGGCAGGAAGGGGCTGTCATCGTGCTCCTGCCTAAGCCATATTACTTTATTTTTCTTCTTAGAAAGTTACACTAGGAAAGATGTTCTTGATGTGTGATTATTATTCTTAAATGGATTCTTGTCTTGATGTGTGATTATTTTTCTTAAATGGATTCTCGTGCTTTCCTATTATTGCTCTGTTACAGCCTGGCAAAGCAACCGCCAGGTCCTGTAATAGACCCTCCAGAAACTTTCCACTGAATGCACGCAGGAGAGCTAGAAGTCGGAAAGGTTGAATTCCCTCATTGCTTGGAAAATCTGTGAATTAATTCTGCGCATTTCACCAGCCCAGTCTCTGATCCCCCAACTCCCAGGCCCATCATAATTTCACAGCATGAAGTTCTCATCCCGGTAGCAGGGGGAGAGAATGGAGGAGCTTTATGTAGGTATGTAGGTTGAAAGGTCTCATGTTCTTTCTGACTGTTGAGGACGTTGTAGCTAAAATCTAAATTACCGCTCATTCCGGTAGTGGTGATAATGCAGAATGCAAACAGTGGCTTCCCTCTGCTCCAGGTTTGGACACCACGGTCCTCCTACCTCATTGATGGTACTGACTTCCTCCCTTTGTAGGGGATTCAGGCTGATGTATCCTGGTGCCTGGAGTCACTTCCTTGAGGCCGAAAGAGACCAGCATCTCCCTAGTGGCCTCCCCATGGGAATTTTATGCAAAGACTGGTGGTCTTGTCAAGATCCCATTAGAATATATCTTCTTCCTTACAATTTCGCCTTCCTCCTCTTGCCCTCCATAAAAGATCTGGAAGCTTAATTGTTTTTCAGTACATTTGGCCAGATATTTTTGAACACTCAGTTCTGGATATGTTGGAGGAAGACTCTTCGGTCCCACAGGTTGAACAGTGAAAAAGTTAAAATGAATCCCTGTCCCGACTTAGTTTGGTCTTAAAGTGTCAGCTGGACATGTTCAATTTTGACCTTCTGGAGGGCATGATGAAATTTGCAGAGTTTGTACCCTATTTTGGACCATTGATTGCTTTGGCAAATATTTATGGAACTTCTTGTATGAAGCCATTATGTGAAACCTAGGAATGCAAATGTGTAAGCCCTGGCCCTTCACCCACTAGGAGCCGAGCTCCCCATCCAATGAGGAGTCTCGGTCATGGTCTTTGTAATGTGGGCAACTGACTTGGCTCCCAAAGCCGTGTGCCCAGGGCGGAATGTGTTCCTTGGGACCATGAGTGTGGCCATTGCAGTCATTTTGAACGAAAGCTCATGAATGCTCTAGGTGCTTTCTTGGATTCAGAGGATGCTGCGTTGCACGTAGGCAGCCTGAGAAATGTTCTATGTCTGAGTCTTTGCCTTGCTGTTCCCAAAGCTTGCCACCCATTTCATTTCCTTGGCCTTCTCCCCTTCGCTCTCTCTTTTGTCCCCTTCCTTGCTCCGACTGGGGCCTCCCCCACACCCCCAAATTGCTATTTGCCAAACTTGTGACCTGAGACCACTTGGCATTTCCCTGGGATGGCTGGAATTTACCACCCGCCGAGTAGGCATTCTGTGACATTTGCTCACCTGGGTAGCTTAAGCTCCGTGGTCTGTGTGGAGGGAGTGCCGAGCGGAAGTGTGAAATTTACCTCTGTGCTCCAGGGTTCTTGCCAGCAGGGAGACAAACAGTGATGCTTCTGGAAGCCGGAATTAATTTTTATCGTGGTGCACATATATAGTTATATATATTCATACACGCATTTATTATGTATTCAATAAATGCATGTAGACAATTTGTGCATTATCTGTCATTCCCTAGTCATTATTTTAACAAATTAAATTTTCATGGTTAGATTCATCTTTCACATGCGCCCCCTCCCCTCCACAGCTACCTTCTTTCTTCTTCTCCCTCCCTGCTGCTAGAAGACGCTCGGTTACCCTAACGCTCTTTGAGGCCTTGTGCCATCAGACGCCCTATCCCCTTAAGGTTTTGGAGACGCCCGTGGAGGCTTTCTCACTGTGGCCTGCCCAGCCGCGCTGCTGGTGAGGCAAGAGTTGCTTGTCTCTGTGGATCAAACTGGTCTAGGAGCTTGTCCAGTCCAGTTCCTGGGACAGGCCAGCCCCGGAGGCGTCTCTGGCTTCTCTGGCTCTTCCAACCCACAGAAGCACAGTCTACGGGTCCTGGCTGTTAGCCGAGGAAGGGAGGCAGGCAGTGTAGACTGTGAAACTGTTGCCTTTTACTGCTGTTCACCGTGTCTGAGTGATTGGAAGGGAAGAGGACCCTGGGCCCCAGGCTCGGAGAAGAAGGCTGGTGTGTCGTCTCAGGGTGAGGCACAATAGGAAATGTCTGCAGAAGCGAAGCTTCCGCCTTCCCTGAGGAGCAGGGAAGTCTGTCCACAGGGAATGAGAAGTCACGTGCTTAGAACCCTCAACTGCAGGCAGAGCTCCTGTGATCAGCCGGATTTTTAAGATGAGGAAACAGGTACAGAGAGTTTCCTGAACTTCCTTCAGGTCACACAACTAATGAGAGACTGAGTTGTGGGACTGGTGTTCCTTAGGAATTTCTATGAAAAATGTGGATTTTTTTCCCATTGAGTGACAGCCCTTCAGATAGTGATTCCTCCCGGAAAAATCCTGTGGAATCCTACTTCGTTGTCCAAAAAACAAATGGTTTGGCTCTACCCACCTCTGGTCCTGTTTCTCAGGTACATAAATTTAATTATGTCTTGGCTGTGGTTAGCTGTAAAACATACATAAAAGGAGATAAGTCCAAAATCCTCCTTGGGCCTATTTCCTGATTTTTATTAGGCCTCTCTGCCTGTTCACTTTTTAGAATCTCCCTGATTTCTTCCAGGCAGTGAGCATGACTTACTTTCCTGGGTGGTCAGAAGCTTGACTGCCCCTCTTAGGTGTGTGTCACCTTTTCTGGTTCTTTCTCAGCAGCCTGGGGTTTCGACAGGAACATAAAACAGGGCACAGTGTCTTGTTCTTGCGTACTGTTCTTGGTCCTGCTGGCTTTCTGTCGGACGTCCTTCTGTCTGTCATACCTCCGGTTGTGGCCACACTCCAGGCCCCAGGGTGCTTGGGTCATTCAAAGGGGTACAGCTGGGAGCTGCTGTGGTGAGACCTGGACGTCTCCTCTCGCCAGCCGCCAAGCCCCTCGGTCAGTGGGGCACCTTGAGCAGCTCTTTTGTTTTGAGAAGTGGTTGGTTCTCAGTTTTCCAGAGGGGATTGCTACATCTGGTGGGGGGTGGGGGGTGGGGAGTGGCCCTGGTAGAATCCGGGTGGAGGTGACGTCTTGATGACAGTGACACTTTTCACGGCCTGTTATCTTCACGTTGCCCCAGGTGTTGGAAGGAATAAAGACACAATTCAGCATAGCCCATGTTTCAGTGTGTTGTTTTGAAAACAACTTAACCCCAAGAATGCCTTAATAAAGAAAATCTTACAAAAAGAAAAGAAGCCCACTTAATTGTACCACCCTAGCTCACTCTCTACAAGCAGCAACCCCCGTCACTCCTCCCCTACCCCTCCAAACCCCCACCAGCCCATTGCTTGTATTTCTTTCCTGTCATTTTCCTTATGGCTGTATGACTTTTCCATTTCTTGGGGATGATCACGTACGCAGGGATGAAATTCTCTCCTGTTTTTGCAATGGAACCCGTTAAGGATCTTAATTTACTTATCTATTGCTCCTATCATCTCAAAGAGGGAAGTCAAGCAGTTTACCAAAAGAGAGAAGCAAAACGTAGAGATGTACTAAAGAAGTGAGGAACACAGAAGAGAAAATTGTGGTAGAAAAAATAAAGTGCCAGGGAATGCTAGTGTGTAAAATTGCATGCGTCAGGATCCTTTCTCATCGTAGACGTGGTTCCAGTCCTTTTGCTGGTAAGGAAATAGCATCTGCCTCTTAGAATCAAACTAATTGAGAAACTTATTTAGTCCAGATCTTACAGAGTTTGTTACAACTTTAACTCTCTGCTTCCTGGCAGCAGAAGAGAAAAGGGAAACAGGATCAGTTTCAGATTTCAAAGCGCTGAGAATTGTAATAAATCAGAATTGGACTTCATGCAGAATTTCTCCCATCACTCGTGTTAAGAAGATGGTAAGGGATGTGATAGATGTCCTCTACAACATGGTCAGCAAAATATTATATTTCACATTTTACCATAGCCTGTTACATAAAATGTCCCTACAGCACTCCCTAGAGCTTATTATAATTATTGGCTTATGATCTGATTCTCTCATTAGACTAATGAATTTCTGGAAAATAGTGATCAGGATTTCTATGACCAGCAACACAATATAGATACTCAGCTCGTATTTATTGAATTGAAATGCTGTTTTATCTGTTTCTCCACAAAGGAGATGAATCCATTTATTAGCATTTATTGAGTACTTGCTACTAAAAAGAAGGGTCAGTCAAAAGTCCCTGCCCTTGGGGCTACTTATGGTTGTCTGGGAACAGCTCATATCCTAAGAGGTACATTGCAGCTTGGCTGGATAAGTGCTATGTAACAGAGGCATGAACATCTTCTGTTCGTGGCATCGAGTATCCAGTTGCTTCAGATACACTCAATACAGCTGGCTTCTCCCTTTGGAATTTGTGTTGGGGTCTTGAAGTCAGGAGCGGCAGGGGGAAATAACAGGAATGATCAAGGCATCTGAGTTTGTGCCGAAGAGAGGTGATTGTTTTGCAAATTTGCATTTTCACTTCTATTCTCTTTTAGGAAAAAGTGTCCTATTTCTTGACTAACTAACCCAACCTCCCTGAACCCCAGGTCTCCCGTATAGGGGTAGGGCAAGCAGTGGGGCCCCTCTTCCTGATGGGACCCGGCAGCCTCAGTGGGGAGACGCTGTGGTTCCTTTGTCTCTGGGCGGCTGGAGTCGGGGCCACCGCTCTGTTTCTGGGGCTGGCTTCCAGAGAAAACACCATCTGAAGACTAGGAGGAACAAAGGATCCTTGGAGCATACTTGTGAAAGAGAGAGTGAAAAGATCAAGTAACTGCCACATCTGGCTTTTAACCAGTGTTGTCAATTATTAGATGTTCATTACTACACTAATCAGAGAGAATTTATACCTTCGTTTTGTTTTTTTAAGATTCATTTATTTATTTTAGTTCTGGGGGGAGAGATAAGGGGGCGGGCAGAGGAGAGAGAGAGTGCCAAGCAGACTTCGGAACCCCAGCTGGGGCTCGATCCCAGGACCCCGATCCCAGGACCATGAGATCACACCAGGGTGTAACACCCTCAGGTGTAACCAACTTGCCCACCCCGGTGCCCCAAGAATTTTTATCCTCTTACTTCCCTTCCTCCCTCTTTTCATTTCTTCCTTCCTTCTTTTGAAAAACATTCACCGGGCACTTCTAAGCTAGGCATACCAGCTTCCCTCCATCTAAAAGTAGAGTGTCCTGTGACACGTAAGCCAAAGGGCATAAAGCAAAGAAACAGCTACCATCAATTAATATGGGAAACATTTTTGAGTGTTCCAAGACTCCCTTCGCCTTCTCTGATATCTTGGACACATCTTGCCAAGGGATGCACCAGACACCTGGAGAGAAAGCTCAGGTGCTCAGGGGCACAGGTCAGAGTTCTGGCAACCTGTGGCTGAGGGGCTGAGTATGGGTCCCAGGAAGGAGCTGGGCGGTGCCCCCCTCGCTTCCCTGGGGACATGCTGCCTCTGACTCTCACTGCAGATCTAAAGTTGAAGGATATTTTCACCTTTTGCCCCCCCCCCCGCCACTTTTTTTTTTTTTTTTTTTCTTGTGAAAACCAAAGTCCTCTTTGGATTCTTTCCAGTTTGCAAAAACAGGTACTGGTATAGGTCTTTCATAAAAGTGAAGTGGCTCTGGGCTTGGGCGCCCCTGGATCTCCGTCAGTTAAGCATCTGCCTTTGGCTCTGTCATGATGTCAGGGTCCTGAGATGGAGCTCGCCATGGGGCTCCCCGCTCAGCAAGGCGTCTGCTTCTCCCTCCCCACCCTGTGCTTTCTCTTTCTCTCAATGAAATAAATAAAACCTTAAAAAAAAAAAAGTGAAATGGCTCAATGCAGACTTTTGTAAAGTGGAGGACACCTGTAATGAGAGATGGGAGACAGGGCCTTGCCCTCAAGGTGCTTACCCGTGGGAGAAAAGGAAGAGAGGGCTTCAGAGAAGCATTGATCAGGACCTTGAAGGTGACCTAAACATAGCCCAGTGCTTAGCCCATAGTATGCTCTCAGATGTTTCCAGAGAAACGATGATTCCAGTTTTCTCTAAGATTGGTAAATTCCTAGTGAGCCAGTTTTCTCTAAGATTGGTAAATTCCTAGTGAGCCAAGCTTCTTGCACACCTAACATGGTACATAGGTACATATGATGTTCAGTAATCATTAGTTGAAGGAAAAAAGGAGTGATAGATAATTCATCTGAATCTAAATTGGATTTCTTTATATTTTTCAGCATCTTGAATTATTTGTAAAATTCCTGTTTTCTGTGGCGAGCGTACTCGTTTCTGAAGATGATGTGTGTGCTTCTGGGATGTGTCACAGCTCTTTTCTACTAGCTCATTCCAGTGAAGTGTTCTAAACCCTGTGCTCTGAGACAGAGAGGTTTCTGGTTGGAATCAGCTTGTTCCTGAATGGGGAGAGTTCTTGGATGGCTCCTCTGTGTCCCGAGTTTTCTGAATTGTGGTATTGGACTTGGAATTGTGAGGGATACGCGGGGTATCGTGGGGTGGATGTGGGGTGGGGGAGAGTGTGTAAGACCAGACACATGAGAACGGTGTTAAGACAAGTGATAATCAGATGGAGGAAGCTGGCTAGACACAACCTTCCAGTGGGAGAGGCGGAGGTGGGAGGGGCCGCCTCTTCTTAGTCAGTGGCTCAGATTCCAGCACCTTCTTTCATGTCCATCGTCACATCCTCCTGTCTTTTCCCATGTGCAAAGCCTCCTCTTTTCTCTCTGCCCTCTCCCAGAAGTCAAGTTACCCGTTTGCTCCTGCTGACTTTTCCCCCAGGTTTCCTCCCATCATGTCAGTGGAAACGTTGGCAAAGGATTCCTCAATTAAGAAAATAATAATAATATAATAATAATAATAGTAGTGATGGTAAGTACAAATAAACTCAAGAAGTTGAAAGTGGGTTGTTGGTTTTTTTGGTTTTTTGTTTTTTTTTTTTTTTAGGTGAAAGAGGTTGTAAACCCTGAGGCAGGGGAAGTAATTGAATAGGAGGCCTTCTGGGCACCCTCACCACCCCCTCCTCCCAGTTCAGCACTAATTTAAACCTGTCCTTGGGGAGGAGTAGAGGGAGAATTGCCCCCACCTTCCTCCCACTGGTCGCCTCCTCCCTCGGTGAAAATTCCTAGTCAGAGTCTGTGATATCTCAAACTGGGCTGTCACTTCCCAGGGTCACTCCCTGGGGAGCTCCTTCCCCCAGTCCCAGTGCAGTTCAGACGTTCCTGAAGAACAGGACTTCATGTTGGGTCTCGCGTTTGCTTTAGTGACTTTGCTATTTAGCCTGTTCCTGGGGAGGTTTGATAGGGGGGTGGTCTCAGACAAGGACTCTCACTGTGGGCTTTGAGGAGGGTCCTAGGTCCTTGAGGACCAACACAGACTTCCCTTATCCACAGGGGCTACATTTTGAGAGCCCCAGTGGATGCCTGAAACCTGGGTCGTACAGAACCCTATACAAACTCATGCTTTTCCCTGTACGTGCAAACCTATGATACGGCGCAGTCTATAAATTAACCACAGTAAAGGATTACCAATAGTAACTAATGATAAAAAGAAAAATTATAATGATACACTGTAATAAAAATGGTGTGAATGTGATCTCTGTCTCAGAGTATCTTAGTAGACTGGACTCCGTCTTCTTGCGAGTTGATAAAAGGCCTAGGTGATGAGATGAAGCCAGAGGAGTGATGTAGGCATCAGGGTGTAGGGTCAGGCCACTATGGACACCTTCTGACTGTACCTTAGAAGGAGGTTCGTCTGTTTCCAGACCCTCGGGGTCACTGAAGTCTTAGGAAGTGAAACCCGGATAAGGGATGGGAGGGACTGTGGTGCACTGAGAATGTTCTGGAGATTTCCTTTGGCTTGGCTTGGAGGCCCCTAGCACCAGTTGCTTTGGTTCTTTTCTGGGGCTGTTCCACTTTCTCAGTAGAGCCACATGTGCTTAAGACTTCTGGTCTGTGACCTTGCTAGTTGCCAAGACTCACCCTCTGTCGGGCACTGAGAAAATTTTGCGTTTTGGTCTGTAAACTGTTCCTCACACTCGATGCTCATGGGTACTGTTTCTCTTGAGTAAGGAACCTTTCCTTTGGGCGATTAAGAAACAAAATAAATTTCAACGTGTAGCCTCACCCATTTCCTTTAACATTCCTTGAGTAAGTAGTGCTTATAGACACACATTTATTCCTTCAGCTAAATAGTCAACAAATGGTACCTTCCCGGGTACCTTCCCGGGGTACTAAGTAAAAGAGAAAGTAACCAGGGAATCCGGTTTTACAGCTCTCACATCCATGGAGAAGACGTGCTACATTGCACCCTTGCTAATGAGAGCATTTTCTCACATGTTCGAAGAATCCTAAATAGAGGTGGTCACTTTTTTAAGCCACGCATCAAACCAGAGTGGAAAATACCCAGCACCCACCTCTCTTGACGTGGCATTTACAGTGGTGGAGTTTCTGCCCTGATGTATCCAGACAGAGCAGCAGGTGTTTTCTGCAAAAGACACGTGTGCGTCTTTTCCTTTGCTGGCCGCGAGGACGCTCTTCCTGGGTAGAGATGCTGCAGTTAGCCCCGTTGCAAGAGCGAGCATCAGATATGGCACCAGGCACAAGATGTGTGCTCAGTGCGACGTCTGAGCGTCCTTCTTCGTGGCCAAAGCAGAATGGAAGCCCGCGTGCCCATTTGGAGTGGCATCCTGGTGCAGGGGAATGGTTAGTCTGTTGGGTACACCGTTGAGTAGATGGGTAACGCGGGAGCCTGCGGCGCACACTCCTGGGGCGCACACTCCTGGGGCACGTGTGCATGGCTGCCTCCTCCAGGCACTGAGGACACTCTAGAGAACGACCCGGGCCACCTCCACGGTGGCTGTGACCCTCCTGGGAGCTGTGCATATAAGATGCTTTGTAAGTCAGAAATTCACAACTTCGAGATTCCTTCTCAAACCTGCTTAGAATTGAAGCAAAAGGAAGCCACAGACTGGCAGGCATGTGGAGGGCTGACTTAGGACACGGCGTAGGTGGGGAAATCTTGTGGACCCTGGAGTTGACGGGGGCACGTGGCGGATATGAAGCTGGAGACCCCAAGGAGGGTGGGGCAGAGGGGTGTGATTGGGAGTTAGGTGATGGTGTGGGGACACTGTTATCCACACACAGGACTTGAAAGTAGAGGTGACCTGCCCACCGTGGCAGCTGCCCCCCAGGACTTTGTCTGGAGGATGAAACTTGAAAGTCAACTTCACAGCCGCTCGTGCCTGACACTGAGGAGAGTGCGGGATGGCGGTTGCAGGGGAGGTAGTGCGTGCAGCTCGTTTTCTGGTTGTGTTTGTGTGTGTGTCCCTGTTTCACCTTTCCTGGTTCACACACCTGGCCAGGATGCTACAGGTAAGGTGTGCTGGTGTCTCGCCCCGCCGTGTGCACATGTGTGTGCAGGCTGTTTGCTAACTGCGTCCCTGTCTGAGTACACTGCTTAGCTTCCTGGAAGCGTGTGTATGGTGGGCAGGACCCTGACGCGGCGTGGTGGAGAGTGGCGACTTGGTGAGTTGCTAACACTCCAGGGGTCGGCTGCTTCGTCTGTAAGCGAAGGGGTTAGACTTGAGTGATTACTAAGGTCTCCTCAAGGCGAGGCTTGGAGCCTGCCTTTTTAGGGTGAAGAGCCCTTTTTGTTTGTAATGGGAATACTTACTTTGTAACAGGAAGGTGTATTTTCCGCCCTTTTTTGTTGCTGATTTTTGTGCGTCCGATTTTCTTAGAAAAGGACATTGGGCACGCTTATTCGACGGGGGGAGTTTATTTTCCTCTTCGTAGGACTGCAACAGGAGTTGGTTTTGGTACATAGATTCACTTACTAACTCCAGTTCCTCAGAAGATGAACGAAGGCCCCTCGCGTTGGCCCATCTGTCTGTCTTTGTCACAGAGATTTTTTGTGAATTTGAGACACGGGTACAGAGTTGTCATGGACGGCAGCCCTCCATTCATGCTTGGGGGAAATTGTTACCCATCACACCCCAGCGGGTACTCCCAGGAGAGGTGGGGAGTCCAAGTGGATGCCAAGTCCTACTGGATGCTGTGGCAACCTCCACGCCAACCCCTTCCAGCCCAGGGAGTGTGAATCCCCCCCCACCCCAGGTTGCTTAAGTTCAGGACTTAGACGCAGATGGAGAGAGGCAAGAGCCCTTGGGTGGCTGGGAGCTCTCGGCACCTCTCCACTCTCCATGCGGGGATGGACCCCTGAGTTTTTGGAAACTGAAATCCCAACTCTGAGGCAAAGACCAAAGGGCAGAGGTCAGCCCAAAAGTGACTGCATGATTGCACGCGGGCGTAGAATAATTGAAGGAAGCAGGGATACCCATCGCCGGGAGCTGAAAAACCTCACGTCCAGATGTGGTCAGAGAGGTTCGCAGAATGAAAGACAGTCTGATGAGTGAGATACACACGCCTGTAGAGCACAATAGAAAAATCGATAGTAAGTGGAGGTGAAGGAGTTTTCGCTGGGTTTTATCGAGCACAAAGAAGACAAACTGGCTTTTGCAATGGCTCCAACTGTATGTTAATGGGGCCTTTTTTTTTTCCCCCTGAAAACTCCAGGGTAGGGGGTAAAGGCGCACAGGAGAAGTTGTCAGGCGGTACGTGCGAGCCCATGCAGACCTACCGATGAGGGGAGAGAGACACCGGCTCAGGACAGAACCCTTTTGGGTTCGCACAGTTGGGTTGGCGCCCATGGTGAAGGGTGCTCCGGTTGCACAGGCGGGGGTGCCTGTGTGTAATTTGGGGTTTCCAGGAAGCCATGAGTGCGATCTGTCTTTTCTCCTCCCAGGTTCCTTCTCCCTTGCCCTTGCTCTCCACGCGTCTACTGTGGCTTTATTAGGAATTCCCTTCGGTTTAGGGGAAAAAAAAATTGAGGGAGAAAGAGAGCCGGCTGGAGGGGGTAGAAGCAGAACTAGCTCTTGGCCCGCAGCCACAGCATGGGCCCAGCAGCCTTGTTTGAGAGCCGAGCCCTGGCCTTCTGTTTTCTTAAGCACACCCCCTTTCCCCCCACCGGGCTCTCTTTTTTTTTTTCCTGAGGGGGCTGAGGGAGGCTGTTTCTACCCTCCTAATCCCCCCCCCTTTTTTTCCCTTTCTGTTGTTTAAAGAGGATCTTTTTTTTTTTTTTTTCCCCCTTTTTGAGGCCTGAGCCTCCAGCCGGGTTTCTCCTCGCTGGCCTCCCCTCGCCTCCCCAGCCCCCTCCCTGACGAAGAGTTCATCCAAAGTTCGCATCCAGACTCCGAACAAAGTGGCGCAGACCTTTTCCTGACTCCTCACCCTTTGTCCTCATCACTCAGTGACAGACAGGAATCAAATGCTGAGGACCCAGCCGGGCGAGGGGCCGTGGGGGAGGGAGGAGACGGGAGAAGGGGTTGTTCCCATTAACTGGCCGGCGAGGCCGGAGGCAGGAGGGCGCAGGGGGGGGCGGCCCCAGAAAGGATTCTTGTTTTCGTTTCCCCCAGGCGCACACTGCGAGCTCCCCAGTTGTTTGCCGACGGGTTCATCTGGTTTCTGTTTGAGGCCGGACAGAGTCAGGGCGAGCCGTGAGGAGACGCGGCTGGCTGGGGGTGGGCAGAGGGGAGGCCCGGGAGGCCGGGGAGGCCGGAAGCCCCGAGCTGGGGTGCTTTCTCCTGAAGCGGAAAACACGGCCTTGGGCTGATCCTACTGCGAGGAAACCAATTCTCTGGGAGGGAAGGCTTCACCTTTTGGAGGTGGATTACACTTTTCAGGACACCAGAGGACCATAGAGCAAATTACTTCTTCCAGAGTGCTAAATGGTCCCCCGGTGCCCTGGAAAGAGCCCGTTTACCTCCGAAAGGTGAGTGGTTTATTGCCGGAGCGGAGAATATTGGCCGCGATGCCGGCTCATCCATCCTCTCCCATCCCTGCGAGGCATTTAGGGTGGAGGTGATGGTACCCACCTGTCACCACAGGAAGGGGGCCTGATAGATGCTTCTCCGAGTCCCGTTCTCAGGATCCGATGGCCGGGCGGGGAGGTGAAGTGACTTTGCCAAGGTCTCTTGCAGTGACCGCTGCCTGAGAGGAGAGGCCGAAAGGAGCACCCCCCTCCCCGCAATTGTCCCGACCCCATGAGGGAGGGGCTGCCCACTGTTTTCTTAGTGTTGGGGGTCAGGGGGGAGGGCTCTGGGCCGGCTCACTTGTCCTGCTCACTTCACACGCTCCTGCCGTGATCCCCAGTCTCCCGAATTGTGTGTGTGTGTGGGGGGGGAGTTCAGTGGTGACATGCCTTGACATAGGAGGACAGGGTGCGAAATCTTGCTTGCCATCATGATCAGACCGATAGTCTCTTCTTCCCCTAAATCGCCAGAATCACGATGAACTCTGCGACTTCCTTCCTGAAGGGGATGCTGTCACCCAGCCCTTCCTGGTGGGTGATTAGGGGAAGCAGGAGCTCTTGCTCTTGGGGTGATCGGGGTGGGGTGGATGGATCCAAGGAGTCAGGACGCCTGGGGTTCTGTTTCTCCTTCTGACAGGATTTGTTAAATAAATTGTAAACCAAAGACCAAAATGTACTTCTTGCAGGGATGCTGTGCGTTGGTGAAACTGACAACTTTGCATGCGTGCTTGCGCTTCTCACATGTATGGAGCTTTATGTGCATTTCACCCATGCTCGTGTAGATCAGCTCCTGTCATTGGCAAACCAGCCTATGAGGGGGAAATCATTGTTTTCTAACAAGCCAGGAAACTGAAGCCCAGGGTGATTAAAATAACTTGCCAGAGATCAGCTTAGTAGCTACTTACATGCGGTATCGTGGAAATATAGCACATTTCCAGTGATGTTTTTATAGCACAGCTCTGTTCACGGAAGGTTTTGGAAATGAGGGATAGCCTTATTGATTAGGACCCTGGATACGTTGGATCTCGCATCATTGCAGGCCACGAAGGCTCACCTTTTCACAGGTGGACAAAAAAGACGACTTTCCAACTATGTCAGTAGCACACATAGGGATGGGGATATTTATCCCGCTTAGGAGAGTAAACTTTCCAATAAATGTTTTAATTACTAATGATCCTTGCCAGTTAATTAAAAAGTATGTCTGTCATGGCACTGCTTTCTTGGCAGCACTTTTATTGACGATGAGTTTGTGTGCATATTTAAGTAATAAGGTGACATTTCTTTTCAACGTTTCCTAACCCAGGCTCTCTGTGGCGGAACATCCTGTTAGCAGACTGGTGTAGTTTTCCTAGCCTAGGAGCAGAGAGCAGTGAGATGGAGCCAAGAGCTCCCCTGGGCTCCAGGGTGGCTTGGTGACCTGGTCTACACTCCATGCCCAGCGCTGCCTGCATTTTCTTGGATTCTGGCTTCTAGTGAACTTGTAAAGGCCGTTTGCAAAAAAGTTGGGGGCCTCTGGGAAGAGGGGTGCTGCGCGGCTGCAGTTGGATGCCGTCTAGACTTTCCACCTCCCCTGTGGCACTTTTGGCAAGTTGACAGGTATAATTGATGAGTTATTCTAAGAATGTGATTCCTGAGTAAGTCTAGAGTGGAGTGGCTGTGTTTCTGAGTAGTTAATGTGGTTGGGGGAAGGCGGATGAGGGGGTGGGGGTGGGGGAGCGGGAGGGAGCTGGGGAGGAGGGTCTTTGTTCCAGTGGAGTCGTGTTCCACGTCTGCAGTTCTGAGAGCGGGTGGCAGGGGATCCTACCTAGCTCGCGAGATGTTCTCTGGGCTCCCCGTTCCTGTAGGACGGCCCAGATACCGCTCTTCCTGGCCCGCCAGTGCATGTCCTAGGAAACGGAATAGAAACACTCCATCTGACTTGTAAATGTCCATGCCAATGTCTCAGTTGAGTTTCTAGGGCTTCAGAGTAGCTCCCAGTGCTTCTAGTTGGCCCAGTGGCCCCATAGCCCAAAGTCGTCCCTGGATGGCCATCGAAGTTCCAAGGGTCAGGGAAGAAGGTGATAGGGCTGCGGCTGTGGTCATCGTTGCTCCTCGCCGTCGGGGTGGACAGGTGACAAAGCTGCCAGTGGGGCTTTGGGGCAGAGACGAGCCTGGTTCTGGGGGAACGGCTATCCTTTGGGGAGTGGGGCGGGACCCATGAGCGTGGGTGGCCAGCCAGAGGTCAGGGATTCCCCCGCCTTCCCACCACACCGCTGCTCCCGGCTGGAGTCGGCCACCTCCTGTGCCACCCCAGTCCCCCCAAACCTGCCCCACTTGCCTTGCTCATGACGAAGACTCCTGCTGGGGAGGACAGGTCCCTCCCCTGCCCCCACACTGGCAACCAGCACTATCTTCCTCAGCACCCGTAAGCATGGCACATGGCGCTTACAGTCTTTTGAAACTGAACCTCTTTATTTATAGATCCAGACACAATTATCTTACTGGATTTTGACTGTGGGTGGTTGGCTGTGGTTGCATTTTAATTTTCCATGTGTTACGTGGACCCCAGCTCGCAGGGCTCCTTGGGAAGAACGAAGCTGTGCCCTCGAAGGTTAGAAATACCAAGTCCGCCCCACATTCTCTCCCCTCCCCTGCACCTCCACGGCAGGAATTCATCAGGCAGGGAGACGCAGGTGTGAATTCCAGCTCTCCTGGTTACTAGCTGGGTGACCAACGGAAGGGACTTAAGCTCTGTTTTCAGTCTGTAAAAATAAGTGTATTTGGCTTACCTCCAAAAGTTGTTGAGAAGGCTAAAAAAATAATGAATGTCCACCACTTTGTAAAAATACTGCTAATTTTCTTCTTTTTTTAGCTTTTGCCAGGTCAGTGCATGCCGTCCTGTCTCCTGTAAGGGGGTAAAGTGCCTTGTGCTTTGGGGACCAAGGTGCTTTCCACACCCAGAGCAGCCACTTCCTGCTGCTGTAGTTTCTCCCCTGACTCCGAGGGGATGTTCCTAGGTCTCTGTCACTCGTGAGAGGTTCAGCTCCTGATTCTCTCAGGGTTCGTAAAGTTCCTACACACACTTAGGACTTAGGCTGATGTTCTCTCCCTTTTGGAAAACCTGCCTTTTCCTACTTTATCGCTGCCATTCCAGGTTGCCATTTCTTGGTAGAACCTCCTGGAAAATCATAGGACAGTGTGATAATAATAATAATAAGCTAATGTGCATAGCACTTTGTTCACTTCAAGTCCCTTTCCTGTTTCATCTCCCATCAAAGGTGGCATTATCCCCATTTTAGAGATGAGGAAATTGAATCTCTGTAAGGAAAAGACTTAAATCCTTTCTGCCACTGACTTGCTGTGGGAAGGTCACTGAGAAGCACGGAATGAAACACAGAATGTTCAAGGTGCAGTAGGACTTTAGAGATCAACCGTACAGCACCGAGGAGGAGAGAGTCTCAATTTCAATAGAAGATTTGAAACTTGCAATTATCATGTTAAAAGAGGCAAAAAGAAGCAGGTGAAATTAATTTTAAGACTATCCCAGTATATCTAGAATATTATTTCAACTTATAAGCAACATAAAAATTATTAATGAGATTTTACATTCTTTTTCTTTCTTTCTTTCTTTTTTTTTTTGTACTTGATCTTCAAAATTGGGTGTGCATTTGACGCTGATAGCACGTCTCAGTTCAGGTTAGCTCACCTTTTAAGTGCTCTGTGCCATCGTGCCTGATGGTTACCTTATCAGACGAATCACAGCTCGGCTGTTAAATTTTACAGATTAGGCCACTGAGGCCTAGAATTAGGATTATTATGTGAAAAAAATGAAACAGGTCTGCCTTCAGAGCCCTTGTCACTGTACTGTCTGCACTCACCTGTCTTTTTTTTTTTTTTTTTAAGATTTTATTTTTATTTAAGAGAGAGAGAGGTAGAGCACAAGCAGGTGGAATTGGGGGAGCAGCAGAGGGAGAGGGAGAAACAGACTCCCTGGGACTCAGTCCCAGCACCCTGGGATCATGACCTGAGCTGAAGAAAGATGCTTAACCCACGGAGCCACCCAGGCCCCCTGATGCACTCCACTGTCTTTAAGACAAAAGAACTTGGTTTCTGCTATCATTTTACATCTTCCCTCTTATACTCTATGGTTTGGGCTGAGAGAAGGCTCCCACTGTTAATGCGCTTTAAGAGAGTGCCATGCCTGTCCCCAAAGTTCCATCGCACTCTTTCCGATAGCAGAGAGGGCTTTCTGATTGCTTAGCATGTCTTTGCTCTAGGGGGAGTAGAAATCTATGGTATTTCTGCTGTGCAGACTTCCCTTCAGGGGAGTGCAGTCCTTGTTGCTCACAGCTGGCCTCTCACTGCCCTGTGCATTTGGATGTGACTCTCCCTAAAAATCCCTAGAACCCGTGCACAGCACCCTTGGCAATCTGCGCTGGTGAGCCAAATGGGTAGTGCCAGCCGAGCAATTGTCAGTAATGGTCCCACAGTGACAGGCTGGGTAGAAAGCAGTTGAGGATGACATGAATGATGTCTCTTGAAGCTAAGACTGAGCAGCCTTAATGGAAAACAAGGTCAGTTACCTGGCTGGGTGATGACTCCAAGAGGCTTGTTTTTTGTTTTTTGTTTTAAAGAAGAGCCATTTATTAATCACTACTTTTGGCGTGTTATGTATGATTGATTTGCTCATTGTCACCGCCCAGCTCAGCTTTGCTTTTAGGAGGTGATCTCCATACCGATATGTTCGCTATATATTCACTGGCTTCAAGAAACCACCAGTGGGAAATCTTATTTATGGTGATGATGGCTATGGTTATGATTATTGACAGCCATTATTATAAACATCATTATTATTTAGTGTTAATCAACAGCGGTATGAAGGGTGCCCTAAAGAACACGGAATTAGACTCTGTCCTTGCAAATGGGCTCATAAGAAAAAAATGACAGAAAGAGACACCTAGCGTGGGCTGGCTAGGAAAAATACGTTCTAGGGAAATGCAGCTGACAAAAAACTCCAAAGGTTATAATTTCTGGGGCTTTGGTGGAGTCCAATATGGCACCCCGGACACAGATTAGAAAAATAGGAAGTTGAATTTCCCAGTAAAAAGAAGTCCATTGTTTCAGGCCAGTTTTCCTATTAGATTGAGACACAAAGAACAAATACAAGGGAAATATCGGCTGTAGTTTTGTTTCATTGGCATGCAGGTTGATCTTTAGGGTCTGTTTTTACCGTGCACTCGGCATTCTTGAATGACTTTTCAGGACCCCTGTGATACCATTACAGACCTGCCCAGCCCATGGTATATGGAAGAACTTGGATCTAGTCAGAGAATGCTTGTTTGTGGGATAGAAGCTTCTGTTTCATTCCTCCTGATTTTGGATAGAGCCTTTAACTTTGTAGCTTCCCTTTCCTTATGTATTACATAGGTAGATACTATGATATAGCATCATAGTATCTACATGTGTCATAGTAACTACGCGATAGTGTCTTGAGAATTAAGGTGTTACTCTTTCGGCCACTACTTTTTCATGCTAATTTTCTTTCCACACTAAGCTCTAAGTTTTGTTTTTTGTTTCTTTTTTCTTTTTCTCCTACTTACATTACTCATCTTCTCTAAAATTAAAAAACATTTCCAGGAGGAATCTTGGGCTCAGAGAAGTTTAGTGTCTTGGCCAGGTCCAGACAGCAAATAGGTCGCACATCTGGGTTTTGAGGCTGGTTTCTTGACTTGGATCAATGACTTGTCTTCAGTTATGTTCATGGCAAACATAGGGATTAATGAGAGCGTGCTCCAGGACCCAGGCTTTGAGATCAGAGTTCTTGTTGGTCTTTGTTTTGCTGTGTTTTTTTTGTATCGATTCCCCAACAGTGTAAGATTTCTTTTGGGGAATGGTCATTGCAATTAACAATTTGAAAATCCCACTTTCAGTCGTGTTTTCATTCTGTGTACCGTCAGTTATATTGTTCCTTAAGCTGGGATGGGTTTATGTGGCCCCAAAGGGCCAGCCAGGAAGACCATCCCCGTCCCTATCTTGGGACCGAGTTGGTAATTATCTGGGAACATGGTCATCTTCTTGGAAGGTAGGTGGTGATATCAAGCACTGATGGTTGGAAAATACAACATAGTTCTTTGAAGAGGTGGAACAATAACTTGTTGGAATGATGGTATCAATAGAGGAGCTTTTGGGAGGAGTACAGAGATCATTGTCTACCACACTTCCAAATTTGTTGGCCATAAAGCAGGAATTTCCCAATTCTTTATATGACTGTATGAAGACCATTTGGATGTCCCCAACCATGATGACTGTGAAGGTGTGGCCTTGAAGCCAGGACCTGGTATGTACTTTTCCTTAACAAATTCCTTAAGTGTCTTCCACATTTTAGGACTTCAGGAATGGTCTTTTTATGGCCTTTGTTTTGGCATCTTGTGGCTGTGTAATCCCTTAGAAGAGTGAGTTTGTAGCTTGTAATTCTGGGCCCTTAAGCAACCTTGGCCTTTAAGGGAACTGATTTGAATTGCTGCCATACTTTTCTGGAGGGTTCCTGAATCTGGGTTTCTGGTTTCTGTCGGATTGTTTGTTTGGTTAACCTGACTATTACAATAAGAATATGTTTCTCTTTCTCTCTGTTTTCCTTTTCACCTTCTTTCTTCCTCCCTACCTCCTATAGTTGGAACCCAGAATTACAGACTGAAGTTGGGTGGGGTTGAAGGCTCAGTGTTGAGGGCCTAAGCCATAGCCTTCCTTTGTCTGCGGTGTCCTAGGGAGTCTTCCCTCTCCCTCTCTCACAGTTGCCTGCCGTGCACTTTTACATCCAGAAGTCTCCTGCTGGAGGTGATCTAGTTGAATTCCCTGATTTTTCTGATGAACGAACTAGTGCCAAGTGGTCTTTAGTTGGAGGACCAGAGAGCCCTTATTATGTGGTGAAGTCTTCGGAGGACCTGCCCGTGTCTGGTTTTGTCATCCATTTACCAGTTCTGGGCGGTGGGATCCTCCCTCCCCAGCTCAGTCTGCTCTGCCCCTTTTTCCTCCCAGACTGTTTGAAGGGCTACCTGGGCAGCCACATTTTTCATAAAAAGCCTTATACCTAAAATAGCTTGACATTTGTGTGGTACCTCAGAGTTTACAGCAAATTTCATTTATGTTATCAGATTTGACCTTTAAAACCACCTGGAGGTAAGACGGAGAGGTATCATTATCCCCTTTCACACACGAAATGGAGGCTCAGGAAGGTGAAGTGACTTGCCTTAGGTTATTCAACAGGTATGAGGTATGTGGCTGAGCTTGAATTTGAATCCTCGTCTGCGTCCCTACCAACCCCTCCCTGCTCACTGACGAAATGGTGTTCCTTTACCTGGAGCTCCATTTTCTGTGTCTTTTTCCTCCTGGTATTTGAGCAAAGAAGAGTCAGCAGGCTGATCAGTAGATTTCTTTTTTCCCTTTCCATCTGTCCCTCAAGATCTCGGGTCCAACACCACTCTTTACCCCAACCCTGCTCTCCGGTGTTCTCAGCACGAGCGCCAGTTTTCTCTGAACTGTGTGATTCCTTCTTAATAGATCCCGACCTTGACCCCAGTCTCTGCTGCTGCGCGCCCACCCCTGCCCGTAGTTCTGTTTCTTTTCTCTTTCTTCGGGCCAGTCTGGAGCTGCTGGGCAAATGTTTAACCTCTCTCTCTCTCTCTCTCTTTTTTTTTTTTTTTTTTTTACAGTATTTCCATGTGCATTTTTTGTCAGTGCCCTTTTCTTCATTTTAGTCCTCTTTGGGGGAAGGGTTAATAGTTCAAATCCATCATTTTTCTTGTGAGGGTCAAGACTTAGAAAAGCAGCCCCGGAGCGGGGTTGTCGCTCGGGGTGGGGGAGGGACACGGGCTGAGGTGGGGACCGCTGGGCATCCAGTTGGGATGCCGGAGGTTGAGGGACACTTACCTCTTTTCTCTCTGCTTTACTGGAAGTGCCCAGGGAAGCTTGGACTGAGGAATCTGCACCCTTTCGGAAAGCCTGCCGCTGGGGGTGCGTTCTGGAGGGTGTCCTTTCTTCGTCTTACTTTTCCTATTGGTTTGCTGAGCAAAGAGCAGGCTTTGTGAAGTCCCCATCCCCCAGACCCCCCCCTCCCTTTTCTTAAAAAGCTTCTGTTCTCTTTTGAAACAAGCCAACAAAAGTTGAAGCCAGTGTGTGTATGCAACTCAGATCTCATGAGCGGTTCTTTTCCAAAGCAAATTTTAATTCACAGCAGCCAGTTTGGGGGCAGTGCGACAGACCCTAATCACCCTGGCGGTCGGAGGGACCTTGCCTCATGCTGAAAAATTTAAGCACAGTTGTTCCTGCTTCCTAAATCTCAATTTAGTCTGGTGGGCCTGAGAATTGGGAGTGTATTTATGGGAAAATTTGGATAGAATGTGTGAGTCAGGACTGTCCTAAAAAAAAATCCCGAAACCCCAGATGTCTCATCCCTGCAGTGTTAGACAAAAATGACTGAAGTATTAAAGATCCAGACTGTGTTACTGCTTTTTAACTCCAGTCAACCTGTACTGCCTCTCTGGACACACAGCAAACAGGGTTCTAGCACTTTCCCTTTGACTCAGATACCATCCTGCCTGTTTAGGGGCAGTGTAGCTTCACTGGTTAAGGCCCTGGGCCAGTGTACACCTGCTGCGGGCCTGTCCCCAGGCCGCAGACGCCATCCCTGACGTGGTCTGGCCATCTCATGTTTGCATCTAGTCACACAGTGTGCTCTGGGGGAATCCCGGGTCCATCCGAGACAGGAGTCATCCAGACAGATCGCTTTTGATGGGCCCATGGCAATAATTTTCACACCTGCATAATGGCTTGCATTTCATAAAAATCAGGGGTTGCTCTGCCTTCAGAAAACCAGAATGGAGCAGTGACTTTAAGCAGATGGTTTATTCTAATAGTCACCACCTTTCGAGCTACAACATCTCCTGTGCTTCCAATAACACGAAGGGGAGTGGGGAGAAGTCACTGTCTAGTGCTTTCTGGGACCACTGACCTGCAGTTAAAGGGCTTGTGCAGGAAGCCGTTTACCTGCTGACAGGTAAGCCCACGGTGAAGGTGATGGGGGTTTTACCTCAGCAGAGGGGTTGGAGGAAAAGAATGGATATTCTGGAATCAACAGCTACAGCTCTTTTCCGCAGGAGGTGGGAATGTGGGACTTGAATTGTGGTAGGAGGGCATGAGTCTTGCGGGACATGCCCCCCCCCACCCACCGTGGAGCACACCCCCTTGCACTGATCCCCGCCACCTGCTTCACTGGGAGCGCTCACTGCAGTCCCTTGAAGATCATAAGCGTTTATATGCTGCCCCTGGATAACCTAAAGATGAGACCCCATAGCTTGTGGGGTTCAATTTCCACAGGGCCCTTTCTGGGGAGACTCCAAGGAGCGCCTTTGAGGAGGAAGCTAATGGGGCAAGACTCTGCTCTTGCCTCCTTCCCAGTCCTGGCTGAGAGCAGCCCAGGGGTTCGGAAAGTTAATCCTCACTGTTAATCCATTTAGGTAAAGCTGTTAGTTAAAAGGTAATCTGTTTAGCCTCCCCTGTCCCATTCTCCTGCTGGAGGAGAAGGGGGTTTCGTTTTCTCTCCTGGACACCAGTGTTTGGGCGGGTGGACTGTTCATTGTGGCCTCTGGGGAAAAGCTGCCCAACCAGTTCCCAGGACCTGGTCTGGGTGAAGCCCTGTGGTATTCACGGGGCACGCAGGTACATTGGGGTTTCAGTTTCTGCAGCGTGGGGCGGACGTCAGGGTTCTACCACAGTCTCCTCATCCTTTAGAAAGTGGGGTCTCTAGGTTAGCAGTGGGGGAAGGGACTCCACCATGGTTGCGTTTGTTCATTGGGTTTCACTTTTTTTTTTCTTTAAATTTTTTTGGTTTCGCTGTATTTTATTTTGTTTTCTGATACTCTTGTTTCTGTAGTCACTTGTTCTGGAAGAATGTATGCCTTGAGCTGTGGATTCGGCCTCCCCCTTCTGCATAGCACCCGTCCCCCCTGGACGCTGAGCCTGCGCATTGCCTCCCTCCCTGGCACCCCACCAGCCCCTTCCAGTAGCCCACCGCAGCCCCTTGGCTCTGTGTCCTTCACTCTGTCCCCCAAAGTCCCCAACACATCATAATGCGCTAAACTGCTCACTTGCCCGAAAAGGCTCTCTGGCCTTTGAGGGGAGCTCTCCAGGTTCCTCATTTCTCAGATTTCTTTCTGTCCTCATGGGTCCCCAAAGGTCCTGGTAGAATGTGTGCCGTTCACTGGCTATGAATTAGGGGCTGAGTGTAGAGGCGCAGGGCCACCCAGGCTGGAGAGGGCTCCGTCCAGAAGGTGGCAGCCCCCGTTCCCGGTGCGGGTTTCAGCCCTCCTCCTCCTTCTTCCTTTTCTGCCGCTCTTTCCCTGCCTTCCTCATCTTCTGTCTCTTTCCTTCCTTCTTCCCAGCGCACCCTCCCCCACCCTTCCAGAGTTTTCTAAGAGGAGCCACTAGGAACAGAGCGGGAGTAATGAGACTAGGGAAGCGGTGTTCATTGTTTTTTTTCTCTACCTAAGGCAGGCCCAAAAGAGTTTATTCCCCCCCCCCCCATATTTCCTTTTCTCTCTTTGTGTTTGCTTGCTTGCTTTCTCTCCAAGCCAAGTTCGGAATGGTTGCTTGCAGAAGAGAGGAATTTTGAATAACTGCCGAAGTTAAACAGAAGGTGCAGGAAGTTCTGCTCTGTCCCATGCCTGAAAAATTAAAATCGGAGAAGAATGCAGTTTTATCCTAGGGAGACGCTGGCCACAGGCAGTCCCTGGGGCAGGAGGGGGGAGGGAGCTGCCTGTCCCAGTCCCTCTCCTGGTGCTGGTGTGTTTTCACCTGGGTCAGAGCTAGTCCCACTTTGTGTGAAACTTGTCCCTGAAAATAGGGATCCTCAGAAGTAGATACAAAAATATTTATGCGTTTCCCAAAGAAGTGCTTGTGTAGGTCCGTGTATAATACATGTTTTTAAAGTGGTGTTGTAGTCACCGTGCAGGGTAATGGGTTTGTTTGCTTTTTTGTTTTTTAGATAAAAATCTTCCAAGTTTGTCTAAGGTGTGGTTGGCTTTACCAAAAAGACATTTCTTTTCAAACAGAGGACTTAGGACAGATTGTGTGGAGATCACCTTGGTATTCCAGCAGCTGTGCAAGCACTTCCTGGTGACGTCTAGGGACGCGCTTTGAGTTTTAAGTGTAGCGTGGTCTGCTTTTCGGTTTAGTAACTGGACTATAGCTAAGAAAGGACAACACAGTAATCTTAAACATCTGCTGTTGGCCAGACACAGTGCGAAGCACTTTGTACATGATCTCACTTAATCCTGTTTTAGAAATGGGGACACTGAGGAGGACTCAGAGGTTCTAGAAATCCTCGTTGACTACACTGGTGCCCTGCTTGTCTCCTTACCCATCTGCATTTCATTGTAACTGCTCAGTGTTCTTAGGGTTACAGTTTGATGTTGGAAGCTCCTTCCGTCCTGAAACTCGCTCACTCATTCATTCATTCATACACTCACCAGGCACCTGTACCGGATGCCTCCTGGTGCTGGGCCCTATCGTTCAGGCCCACAGTGGTGACAGGGGCTCTATCATTCAGGCCCGCATATGGTGACAACTGTTTGTCCCAGGATCTAACGAGTTAGCTTTAACAAATCAGGAGTGGACGTGGCCCCTTCATTCTGTCCTGCGAGGCCTTGCTTACACTGGCCACTTATTACCGTGGCATCCGTATGTACTAAATAACTTATCAAAATAATCATAAAGGACTTGGCAGACAAAATGAACTGCTGGAGAAGACTGCATTAAATTTTAATAGAAAGAAGTCTTGGTTATAAGCTGAAGATGCGTCTCAGTGTGTGGCTGAGCCGTTTCCTCTGAGACTTGCACATAAGCTCTGTGACATCAGAGACTTGGTCTTGCCGCTTTGTCCTCTGCCATATGGCAAGGACTCCGTATTTATTTAATGACTGCATGAGACAGTTAATGCTTTATTTGTGCATGGTGGCTGATGGTGTTGGCAAGTTTTGTGTAAAATATGTTGCATAAACGTTCCTACTGCCTTATTATCACCAAATTTCTTTGAGGAGAGAGAGGAATCTTAGAGTCTTTGAGGTTCATTTATTTAAGGAAGATGGCCTCACTACCTTGGCGGTGAGGTTTTGGGGGAAGGGTTCCAAAGTGACCTCAGGCTCGAGTTTCAGTAGATCTTGAAGGATACAAAAGGGGTGGCTGCAGAATGAGTGTGTGGTCTGTGGGAGGCTGGGTAGGCAGCATGTGAAGGGGTCTTGAGTCATGTGATGTTTATGGCCAGAGTCCGGGGCCATCCCATGGTCTGATTATGCCGAAGCTAAGGCTTCCTAGTTTTGGAAGACTTGAGTAATGATGCTTGGAAGACACCAAGAGTCTCAGGCTGAACGGAGTTGTGAGGAGGTTGGGTGGGTTCTCAGTAGTTTGCTGCATAGTCAGGTCTACCGGGCAGCTGGAAATATATGTCTGGAGCTTCAGAGGGGGGTCAAGGCTGGAGACATAGATGTGTGGGGGTCATCAGGATGTGAATAGCAACTGGTGTCCTGGAAAAGAACGTGACGATTTGAGGAAGGCTGTGTCGAATAGAAGAGGACCAGGGCAGAACCCCGAGAATGCCGGAATAGGCAAGCAGAAGAGGAGGCAAGGAAACGATTGTCAGAGAGGCAGGAGGGACCCCTGGAGGGAGTTGCATCTTCAAAGCCAAGGCGAGTCTGAAGACTGTAGGTTCGTCCATCATGAAGTACCAAGGTCCTTCCTTCTGGACTTCTACTTTTCTCCTAATATATATTATCCTGCGTTTCTCTATTGCTCTCTTTCCCCTGTTAGTTTGTGAGCCCCATGAAAACAGGGTTAAGGTGTGCTCTATCTTCGTGTCTAGCTCAGGAATGGCAGAGAGGTTTCATCTCATCTACCCAGTCTCGGAACTCTGAGCTGAGTCCAGGGTCTTCAGAGACGATTGCCTTAGTCCATTAATGGTTTCTGGTGTGGGTTCAGGATCAGAGACTGGTGGCCGGTTGCCATGTAGTTTTCATCTCTGCATTAGACCCTCATTCATTCATTATTCAACATATATTTACTGAGCACCCAACACGTGCCAAGCCCTGTGCCAGGTACTCAATAAATGTTTATCAAATAAACGTTGAATGGTTAAAGCTTGCAGCAGCCTGAAAAGGAGTCCAACCAGGGATGGGCAACCTTTGAGAGCCCAGTGGAGGTCAGCCTCAGTGTTGTGTGTCTCTGCCAATCCTGTCCACACGTGCAGAAGAGTTCTGGTTTGCCCAGAGTCCTTGTAAACAGAATGCACACAGTATGCCTGCCATCATAATGCAAATGCTTTTCCCTTGTATAAGTGTTTAACTCTGTAGAGCATACTCATATCTCACTTGGTCTTTGCATTTCTCCAATTGGAGGGGTCCGTCCTAGGCGGTTTTCTGCCGAGCTGGGAGCAGTACGCAGGTCTGACTCCTACCTCTAGCTCTTAGTGTGTGTTGGGGGGCGTGGCTTCTCACATCGCAGAACATGGCCCTGCTCTTGGGGCAACCTTGCTTTTTTCGAGAGGTTTCTCCGTGGAGCCCAGTAAGCACAGGGCAGCGCTTGGGGTGGTAGGAGGAGGAGGAAATGAGTGGCTCCCAGAGGTTTCATGGGCTCCCATTCATGATTCATGATTCTTTCTCTGTAGCTAATTTTTGTTAAGTAGAAGAATTCCAGGAATCCTTCAGGAATTGGGGGAGACTGCTCTCTCCTGAAATATAAAACACCTGCTCTTGGTCTCTTTGGAGTTCCGCTGTCTGGGGGAAAATATGGAAAAAGAGTTGATATGAAACAGACATTATTTCAAACAATAAATTCCCCTTTACTCATTAATTAAAAAATAAATTTAGGGACAGAGGTGTCACTTTCCAGGAGGCCTCCCAAGCACTTTTTTTTTTTTTTTCCTGAAAAAGTAATATATTCAGAGCAAGAGACTGACTCTCTAAGAACATAAAATTGTGGGTGTTGGTTGGACGTGGCCTTTCCCTGTCAGCTCACCAAGCTTCAGCACGCTGGACAATTTTGAAAAGGGCCGGTACTTTGGTCTTGATAATCAACCTGGATGACAGTCTGAAACACGTGGAGGGAAATTGCCTCAACCTCCATTTCATGTTCCTGTGTGCTTCTTTGTTAACCATTTTCTATCCCTGCAAATTCCCTTTCTGTCCCCAGAAAGGGACCCTGAGGCTTCCTCGCTCCATTCCCCAGATGCTCAGCCGTCTTCCCGGACAGCGCGCGTGGGGCAAATCGCTGCGAGAGGCAGGGATTCCAAGAAACCACCTAAAATCTTTCTCTTGGATTCGGCAAGAGCCTTGGAAACAGGGAAGGGAAAGGAAGGGGAGAGAGTGTGGGGGCAGAGACTGTCCAGAGTTTGCTCGTCACTGGGTTCCCAGCACCCACCCCAGGGATTGTCACAGAGGAGGTACTCCTGTGTTCTTCAGTGAAAAGGGCTGAGTGAGTTCCCGGGGTTGGGGGTGTGCAGGGAAAGAAGAAGGGAGCTCGTTGGGGGGCGTCTTCCGCAGAGAAGGAAGCCCTGTGACTTGGAGGTGTCAGAGCAGATGGTTCCTGGCAGAGTGACCTAAGGGGACAGAGGCTCTTGGAGTCCGAGAGCCAGAGCGCGGAAGGCATGGCCGGGTTCACAGGGTTCTGTATGCAAGGGCCTGGGTCGTCTTTTGTTCCATTAGGTTCCTCACTGAGGCAGCTAAGGGCCACCCCCCGTGTCCCTGCTTGCCATCAGCCTGCTACAGGGCTGCCTGTGACACACTTCGGCGCCAACCACGGTCTCCCGCAGAACCAGAGCCTTGAGGGCCTGGAATTGGGAGGGAATTGGAAGCTGGGAGTTGGAGGGTGGTCTGCCGCCCCTCCCCTTCCCTTCTTTGAACCCGGGAGGGGGCTGGTTCCAGGGCTCTGTGGGAAAGGTCTTTTGAAGGGCCATGCACTTGGGCCACGGGGCACCATTCCACTTTCGTCTGGGGGCGGGGGGGGGGGGGTCCCTGTTGAGTTCCAAAGAAAAACGTGGGGAGGCTCACATAAAAGCAGACTGTAGCAACCGGGATCCAGTGGTCCTGAGGGCCTGCTTGCTTAATTGCTGGTGGATTAGGCCCAGAAGGCACTGGGGGCGGGTGGGGAGAGCTTTTGTAAGAGGTTAAGTTCCTGGCTGAGCAATGATTGGATTAGCCACCACTTGGTGGAAGCCGGGAGAACACCCGGAGGAACGCAAGTGGTCCTCTCTCGCTGGGTCCTGCGAGCCCCGCCTGGCCACAGACCTCAGGCCCCTGGTCCTGGAGGGTCACAGGGCTGGCGCCAGGGCCACCCCGGGCTGGGGACCGGCTGGCTGACGGGTAGCACATTTGCATGCGACCCTGTCCTTAGAAGCCGAGAAGCAGGAGATGGGGAAGAAAGAAAAGAGAAAATCAAATTAAATGTTTGCCCAGCAGAATGAATTCTGTCTCCAGTCAGACTGGCTTACATTTGTCTGGCTTTCTATTTTCTGAACTTTCTCTCACCATAAATCCTTTTTCTTCTCCTTTTATCCATTAAAATGTTTTCATCTTTGTGCCAGCACTTTTGGCTGGTGGGGTCTCTCCTGGCTTCAGAACCACCCCCACCCCCCCCCCGGCTTTTCGTCATTTTTCTTGTCTCTGTCAGACCCCCAGCCCTTGATTCTGAAATGCCTTTTCTTCCTTCTCTCTCTTTTTCAGATTCCCGGATTTCTTGCTTCATGATTGGATGCTCACTTGACCCTTCTTGGGGTCTTGTTTTGCCCCCCTCTGGCTTTGGGCCATGTTCACGTTTCTGTCTTTCAATTAAAATCATTACTCTCGTATATACACGATCTCTGGGGATCAGGCCTCTCTTTGGTTGTGTGTTTAGAAAAGTGAGCCGGCCTGGTCCAGGGGGTTTGGGGGAACCCACAAAACTCTCCCGTGGATTTGCCATCCTCGACCGGTGCATTTGCTCTGAGGCATGGGAATAAAAATTCTTCACTTTTCCAGTCTGCCCCGTGAATTGAAAGGAGGGTGACATGCCCCACAGGAACTGGGGACAGCCCTGTTCCGGGAGGGTAGTTGCCCGACTTGGGGGCTCGAAGCAGTGAGGGCCTGCAGCGGGCCTGGCCTCCCACTAACATTTTCCCGCATCCCCACTTTACCTCGAGCCCCGAGGGGAGCTGACAGCCCTGCACAATGGCTTCCTTTCTTCTCGGAGGGCCAGTGTTTTGATAGTGTCCCGTTACCCCCCAGCCTCCCCTTGGCCCATTTATAAACCTGACACGGGCAACATGATGTAATGTTATTTTTCAGGATCTCAATGAGGGAATTTTTTGCCCCAGGTCAGAAGAATGCTAGTTGATTTTTGCTGAAATGAACCATGGCGTGGTATAATAGATGGGCTCTTAGTTCAAGAAGGTGGGGGGCGGGGTTGGACGAGGGGCCGGAGCCGGGAGTGGGCCAAGAGGGAAGCTTTTTTTTTTTTTTTTCCTCCCCCTCTGCTTGGCCCTGCCACTTCCAGGTGCCTAAGCCAACCTTTCCGGATTGGGAAATGCTCTTGCGGAAGGAGGCTTGGCAGCTGTCCCTTCAGGGCCATCTTGCTGGGGTCCGTGGCCATGGTTTTGATTTACATTGTATGGCCGTGGATGGCCCTGTGATGGGAACTGAACTCAGGACGTGACGGTGGAGAGGAAAGAGGGGTCTTTGGGTGGGTAGGACGGTGGGGGGCTGCTTTTGGGTGACCGAGCCTGTCTTCCAGGCTGGAGTTCGCCCACCCCTGCAGCCCTGGTTCCCCTGCAGGGCTTGAGCCGTGGCTGCACTTGGCCTGGGGAGCTGATGACCCTGGAGGCTCCCTCCTGTCAGGCTGCTCCCCGTGGTCTTCTTTGTGGACAGTACTCGTACCCTAAAAGTTTCAGAGCGGTCTCATTTCTGTATTTACCTTTGTTTGGAATCAAAAGGCACCAAATTCTCTCGTGGAGGGTTACCTGGCCTTCCTGGGAGCTCACTGTCCCGGGCTGGGAGAAGGGAGGACACGGGGAACATGACGGGCCTGTCCTGCTGCTGCCAGTGCCTCGGGAGAAGGAGAAGCTACGAGGACTGGAGCTGAGGTCCAACGTGGCTTCCCAAGCCTGGCCTTGCTGTTAATTGTTGGGTTAACCTGGGCGGGTTATGGGAACTCCCTGCCTCAGTTCCTGCCCCCTGCTTCGTGTTTCAATTTTTGACCCAGACTGCTTTGTTACCAGACCTCTGGGCAAGCCACGCGAGGCCATCACCTAGAATTTATATCGAAAGCCATGTTGTGGGCCTGTCAAGGGAAGCGTTTCATACCCCCGGCACTGAACCTGCCACTCCTCTCAGAGCAGGTCGAACCCTTTGCTGACTCTGAGCTGTGGCGCTGTGTCCTCTGCCTGGAATGCCTTCCTCAACTCCATATCACCTGGCAGATCTTTCTTTCTTCAAGGACCAGCTCCAATGCTAGAAACACAGTGAAGCTGTTCTTACCACCCCCTTGCTGAGGGTCCCCATAGGGGGTGTAGGGATCCGTGCTGTCCTGGCAGTCTGTGTCTGTGTGTGTATGAGAGCCCAGAGGCCTCCTGGGACCAGGACCCCCAGGGAACACAGTGCCTATTACAGAGTGAGCTCTCCATATCGTTTTATTTCTCAAGTAGGCTGTACGCCCAGTGCGGAGCCCAGAGTGGGGCCTGAACCCAGGACCCTGAAATCAAGACCTGAGCTGAGTTTGAGAGTCAGGTGCTTAACCCACTGAACCGCCCCTCCCTATATTAAATACGTGAACAAATGTTTACATTTTGGTGACAATATGAATTTCCTTGTCTTACCTCGGTGCTGGGCTACTGCTGATCTCTCCCCGGGGGCTGTGGCCGCACTGGCCTTTGGGTTCTCTCCTCCTGGAGGCTGGGGTGGTGGTGATCCCAGTGGGCCCCCAGACCTGGGGAGACCTGGTATGGGCTCCTTGCCTCGCCAGAGAAGTAGGGTTGAGCACATAAACTCCATGAACTCCGAGGACAGACGTTCTAGGATATTCCTGTGGGGAATCCGATGATGAGGGAAACAAAAGCAGAGAACCAAAGAAACCAAGGACACGTCTGTCTTCTGTGACACTTAGGAAGCGAAGGTACCATTCTTGTTATGCCCCGAGTTGGGGACTCCGGGGGTTGAGCCCTCCCGGTGGGAGTACTCAGAGATACAACACGGACGCACTGAGAGAGAGGGTCAGTGTGTTTTGGACACTGTGTACTCCAACCCTCTCATTTTTGTACCTGAGCATAGTGAGGCAAAGTTCAAGTAAGTGACTTGACCAAAGGACACAGACTTAGAATATGACAGAGGCTTGGGGTGTAGACCCTAGGACCGTGGTTCTTCCAGTAGCCGCCCGTGCTGCCTTCTCCTCCTCAGGCCCACACAGTCAGCACATCCCGTGGACACTTAGTTCTTCTTCAGCTAGACCTTTCTCGCCTGTTCTTTCTCTCTCTCTGGCTGCCATCCCTTTTCCCTCTTCCCCATCTCCCGTTCTGTTGACCCGTGACTCCCGGCCCTCCCGGCATTCCTTGCTACCTAGATCACTGGTTTTTGCCAACTGGCGGGTGAAGAGTCTGGTCTGCTACTGTGCTCTTCGGCCATCTTCCCACCGACAGTGCAGAAGCAGCTCCCAGACACGGCAGATCTGATCGGGGCCTCACTGAGAAGCACAGGGTAACGGTGAGCAGTTTGGCAGGTAGGACGTGACCGTGGCGGCTTGGGCTGGTGTCCTCGCTCGTGCTGGCTACACTCCAAGCATGGTCGGCTTCTCCCTTGATTCTTTGGGGGCGACAACTCTTCAAGACTGTGTATTTCTGAGGTCACCAAAGGAAGCTCATGGACATGATTTCTGCTGGGAGTAACCGGTGGTATAAAATGAGGAAAAGAATTCGGTTGGAGCTCATGTCTCTACCTTTTGTTAACAATCTGTGGGTTACCCTGGTCTTGTTAACCACTTTATTTTCACTTCTACTTGTGGTTAAAATAATCTTCCCAATAACCCCAAGGAATTTGAAAAAAAAAAAACAAAAAAAACTAATTCATTTATTTTTCCCCCATATCTGATTTTCTCTGCCCCGATATAAAAATAATGAATCAATAACATGGTATTTCTTGAGTACTTTCCCCTTCTTTCAGGCAAATGACTGTTGAGGTGGAATATTCCTGATTTTACGGGGCGTTGATGGCCCACAGACGACAAGCGCTCGAACGCTAGCCTTCTAAATGTTAGGTTCCAAATTGACCCTTTTGTGATCAATTTGTTTTTATCCAGCTTTATGAACGGCCAACCGTGGCACCACTGATGGGGTCGACAAGGTGGTGATGTGAAGCAGTCACTAAACGTGGTGGCGGGAGGAGCCAGACTGACTTGTGTGTGGTTTTGTTTTGGAGACAAGGACTCTGTTAGTTAGAACAGCATTGAATTGTGCCCACCACGAGGAAATAAAACCCACGAGACAGTTACAAATGACCTGTCACAAGAGGGGAGGCGTGCCAGAGAAGGAGGTGTGGGAGGGAGAGCCCACAGGCCTCCTGTGAATGACCATAACACCCTAGTGACTTGGGGATCTGGCTTCCGCAGGCTGCATCTGCCCAGAAAGGTCTTAGAGGTTAAGAGCCTGGGGAGGCGAGAGGTTACTGTGTTTGGTCACAGAGGTGCCTTCCAGGTGGTCACCATGGAAATCCTTTTCACTGGGGCATCCTGAAATGACAAGCTCAGGACCATGTGGAAAATGGTCCATGGACGGTGGGGCAGGGGATCAGGAGGCTGGCCCAGTGGCTTTCTGCGTTGGCCTCCGGAGCTGTTGCCCTGTGACTCTCAGTAAACTTTGCAGTGGCTCTTCTCCAAACTGGGGGCTGATTCAGCATGTGAACAGGCCTAGGCCAGTTCTTGACATCGGTGTCAGTATCTGGTCCAGGAGGCAAGCTGCTCCTGCCCTGTGCCCTGTGTCCCTTCGCCAAGCTGCTTGCCCCTCCTTGTGCCCCTAGGTCTCCCTCCCCCGCCTCCCTTTCTCCTCCTGCGCTGTGAGGAAGGAAACTCAGTTTACTGATCTGTTACACTGTTGGTGGGAAGCGCTCGTTGAGGCCAGATACTAATACCTTGCAATTATTTGCATTATATTGGGTGTATCTCCCTTGAGAAATACATTCCTGGGAGTATACCAATATAATGAGTTTCAGTTAGCTGAATCATATTTTTTAGCTCCTGAAATTATTAATTTCCATATCTGTTCTCAAGGACAAAAACCTGACTCAGGCCATCTCCACCACCAGCTGAAATTTTCAATAAAGGTTTCAGAGGCCTGTTTTTTGACGAATTACAAGGTAAAAATACTTTATGCAACAGGAAAAAAAAAATCCCAAATTGCATTGCCTTCGTGCTAACGTGAGAAGGGGCTGCATTTTCTGAGGTGATTTGGTCCTTTTAAAGGTGGTAATGGGTACTTCTCACGTGCTAGGCATAAGCGCTAAATCCATTGACATAAATCATTTCACATAATCCTCATAATAATCCTGTAAGGAATGGAATAGATTTATCCTAATTTACAGATTTTGAGACTGAGGTTCAAGTAAGTGAAGTAATTTGCTCAAGGTCATACAGCTGTTAAATAGTGGAACAGGGATTTGAACCTACTTGGAGTCTGGTTCCAGAGGTCATATCATATCATGTTACTTCTTGACTATTTCTTTCCTATTATGGGCGAAATAGCATACCTTCATCTCAAATATTCTTTAAAAAAAATTCTGGGGTTTAAACACTAAAGCCCCTCGGCCCTGTCTTGGTGCCTTTCCATTTTTATTTCCCTTAGAGATTATAACCAAGGCTAATGTCTGGGGCTAGTCAGCTCCGTTGGTTAGAGCTAATGGGGCCAAGGTGACAAGGTTCAACCCTCCTATGAGTCTCTTAGCTGGGCTGAGTTTCATGGCCATAGAATTAACCTTTCACCTTGGCCAGCTGTCTCACAAATGCATTTTGTTGATCAGAGAGAATAAGGGGGCATTGTGGATAAAACTGAGCACAGCACTTGATCAGCCACCCAAGACCATGGATGGTGGTTCAGTAATGGTGTCTCTCCAACTGGGGATGAGGTAAGCTTACAATAGCATTTGATAGCGTGTTCTCTGGAGCTGCTGTTTGTTTCAGTGTTTGCCTATGAGGAAAGGTTGCCCACTCAAGTAAGTTTGGGACGGAGTGAGTTAAAAGAGCTTTCTTTTAATGACTGGGCTTCTTGGAGCTTTAATATGTTAATGGGCGTTGTAAATCTCTGGGTTGGCTGTGTGTGGGGGGGGGGGGGAGGGAGGGTAGTACTTGCCTTTGGAGAATTTATTTGACCTAAGGACCTTCTCCCTGGACTAGGATTCTTAGAAACACACTTTAGCAAATGCTGCCTTAAAGTACGTTTGCTCTTTTCTCTTTATTTTAAATCCCTGTAGCAATGCTGTGTTTCTACAATAAAAGCAGCTAGAAAGGACCCGTTTCCAGGTTCCCCAAACTTCTGCGGGTGTGTTTCCCTTCAGCCGGTATACCTTTACCTCCCAAGGACTTCCATAACTTTGGTCTCATTTTCTTTTCTTTTTGTTCTAATTTTGTAACTAGGATTCTGTTGCTGGCCCAGCCCACACCCCAAGTCAGTGACACAGCACAAACTAGAACCCAGATCTCGGGGCTCTGGGTCATTTTTCTTTCCAACAGCCTATGCTGCCTCCCAGTGGACAGAGCATTTGCAGGGAGTGGAGATTTTAGTGTTTGTTTCTAGGAAGGGTTTGCTTGGTGGCCGTGAGCCTTTCTTTGGCCTGCTGTTGCTCTCAGTTTGGAAAATGAGGTTATCTTAATGCCCTGGGTAGGACAGAGCAACCTCTTCTCACCCTGTTCCCCTCCCCAAATTCGCTGCCTTGTAAGTAATCACCTGAAAGCATCATTGAAAAGTTCTAGGAGCGAATTCTAAATTGACTTTCTACCTGGAGAGTAATCACACTGGATGGACTCCAGACGGTCCCCACCGGCCCCCAGGTTTCTCCGGGAGACGCTGTGGTACACTTGCATCCCTTTGATGATGAGCGCCTCCTTTTTGGCTTACTTTTTCCTTTATTTCTGTTTAGCTTTTTCCAACTTCTTGGGCACCTTTGGGGTTCTGATAATTTGGAAAATAAATGAGAGTCGAAGGTAAATTTTATTTTATTCTACTTTAAAAAATTTAACCCAAGAGAATAATCTTTATGCTATAGTCTTCGGTAATATTTAGATGCTCCTTCCGGAGGATAGTCGAGCAGCCAAAATCAGTAGGGGTGTTTTTTTTTTCCTTCTTTTTTCTTTTCCTTTTTTTGCCAAGCTCTGCTTCAGTAATCCTATCACTTGCCTGAAAAATTCATTATACTGAAATAAACACATTAGGAACTCCATGGTCTTTTACATCTCTAATATTTATGAAGTACTGAGGCTCTCAGCCAGCCAATAAGGAAGCAAGTAATCCCCAGCAATCAGTTAAATAGACGCTGGCTGATTTGGATTGCAAAATATAGGTGCCCTGATTAGCCCCATATATGGACATGCATTGTTCTTCAGTCATTCAAAAGCTACCTAATTATGAATATTGAAGTATAATGTTCTGGCTTTTAACATAAGGCACTTACCTTTTAATTGGCCATCAGCTTTGTTTTTAGCTCGGATGTATCTCCACTGGGATTCAAATGAAGTGGGGAGATAATCAGCCAGTGAGCAGAGAAAAGGGTAAAATGATCATAGATAATTAAGTGGCAGCAGGGAAAGTTAGGGTGAGGCCGAAGAGAGAGAAACAAAAGAAGGAAACTCTGCCACCACACTCCCAGGCACACCCTTTTGAAAACACTTTCAATCTCCCCCCTTCAGCGTTCAGGTGGGACATCTGTACACCTTGGAGCTGACATCCACCAGCTTGATCACACACTTGTCTCCTCCCTGCCCCTAAACTCGGAGCCAAGCGGAGGGCGGGGTGTTGGATACTCACTGCACAGACTTGGCAGGGAAAAAAAGGAGCGAAGCGAAGGCTAATTGGAAGCTGCCCCAAAGTGCACTCTGTTGGAGCTATTTACAATATCTTTCAAGCAGAGGCTTACTGGATAATTCAGTTAAGGGGCTGTGGGTGGGGGGTTGGTGGGGGAGGGCTGGGGGGGGGGAGAAAATGACCTGAAGGACCAGCTGGCTTGGAGATGGCGCTGGATCCCTTCTTCCTCACCCTTTGAAATGTTAACTCCTACGTGATCTTAACCTTCAGGGCACAGCCTTAAATATGCCCCTCGTTGGCAGGAGCGGGCTGCGTCTTCTGGGTCATGTGTCCCTCCCTGTATAGTCTGATGAAAACTATAGCCGTCTGCCCAGAAAATAAACTTCCATACACCTGTGCTTTTTTTCCCCTGGAATGTCGGGAAGCTAAGCAGTCCCTGAAAGACAGGCTCTGGATCTTGTCATTTTTTTCAGGTTAAAAAATCACTCCTGCTTTGGATGCAGAGGTGGATTCGGGATGCTTTCTCGAGAAGTCCTGGTGCATGTGTGTGGGAAGGCTCTGGAAGGCTCTGGGGAGCTGTGGCTTTTTGGACCACTCTGTCCACCGTTCGGTTGCTGCAAGGTGATGATAGTTAGTTTTGTGTATTCATTCATGATTTTTGGAGAGCAGGACACGGTGGGGGAGGAGCACCTCCGGGGAGCACCTGGCAGAGCCGTGAAGGTGGAAAGAAGGAGGCGTCTTCTTTACATCAGTTTCCGGCATTAAGAGGGTTGGAGACCTCTTTTTTTTTTTTTTTTTTTTTAATCTGTGGTCAGATGTCACCAAGTCTGATTTTCCCGATTTTGAGTTTGTGATCATTATTATAGAGGCACAGCGGAAGTTTACTTTTGTTTTATTGGTGAGGTCGGCCCATGAAATGAGTCCTGTAGACATCTAAGCCGATGTTTATAGAAAAGCATAAAGTACTCTAGAGAAACATTTGTATTTAGATACTTTGAATATACTCGTATAGATCCAAGGTGCAGATTTATTTTATTTTTTTATTAAAGCAAGAGTCATGAGTCCTTCTTTGGAGGCTCTATTAGCGTAATTCCTGCTAATTCTAAGAATTTTTTGCATGCGAACAATAACATCTCATATTTTCAAAAATAACCCTTATCATCTTCGGTTCTTTTTAGGTTCTGTGCGTGTGCGTGTCTGTGTGTACGAGTGTGTGAATTCTTTCTTTCCCCTCCCCGGCTCCCCAACCCATGAGGTGAAGGAGGAATTTGCCTACAACTCTATCCCCATAGCCTAAAACCAGGTCTGATGCAGAGGAGGTGATTCAATGTATGGCTGGATTTGTAACGATTGAATTCAGGTTTTGGGAGGAAAGCCAAAGACATTTTTTCTTTTCCATTCATTTCTTTTTTTCTTTAGCCCTCTCACCCATCCCCCCGCCCCAAAATACTGGTCCTTCTCTTTCTCCTGTCTTTATATTTTGCCTTCCTTTTCTCTTCTATTTGGAGGGGGAGAATGAGGTTCTCAGAAGCTGTTATGGACATTTGTCTGGCTGTAAGAACTTGGAAAAGCAGTACAAAGGATTGCCTGGGGAGCTGTTTGGCACTGGGCCTTGGGTGCAGACTGGTTCACGACCCATTCCTTCAGAGGCTGTTATAGGTCAGTGGCTGTGCCGTCCTGGACTGGCTTAGGTGCCCATTCCATAAGCCACAAAGGACTTCTGGATGGAAATAATCATGAATTTTGGCCATCCCTCTTGGTGCACAGTCCCTCTTTTTGGACACAATTAAGAATCATTCTCATCCCAGGTGCCTGTTTGGCCAGTGGGATGGGGGTCTCTCAACAACTCCATTGAGAAAAAGATGGATGGACGGGCCTACCCTAAAAGGGTTCTGTGTTTCTAGAATGCAAGAATTACATTCAGAGCTCAGAGGGGATTGATTACTCCTGTGTCTGCCCATAGAATGCTTGAATAGGCATTTGGATAGATATTTTCTGCTATTTATTTCCATCTTCTTTAAGGATGAGACATTTGGATCAAAGAAAAAGGCCGCATCATTCATACCAAATCCAGTCTATGAAAGCAACTAACCGATTCTTCCTCCGTAGGAGTGAGCCCCGGTGGCATAGACATACCGGGTCATGGGATGATTGATACACTTCTAGGATTCAGGTATCAGTGTATCAGGTGTCAGTGGAGCTAGACACTGCGGGAGAAGCTTCCATTGAGGTGCCATCAAGGCTGACTCCGCCCCTTTTTCTGCTGGGCAGTGGCCTTAATGCTTGTGACTCTTACTGGAGTGTGGCCTCTGGAGACAAGGTGGGGCTGAGCATGACCACCGCAGAGGAGAAGCATCATATTGGAAGGAGCTGGTTTAATACTTGGGGCCCCTGGGTGGCTCCATCCATTAAGTGGCTGTCTTGACTTCGGCTCAGCTGTTGATCTCAGGGTCTTGTGATCGAGTCTCCAGTCAAGCAGGCTCTGCACTCAGCGGGGAGTCTGCTTGAGGATTCTCTCTTGTCCTCTCCCTCTGCCTCTCCCCCTGCATGCACAGTTCCTCTCAAATAAATAAATAAATAAATCTTTAAAAAAAAAAAAAAAAAAAAGCAACCCCTCCCCCCAACTTCGGGTTGCCAGACATCTCGATTTCTGTCTCCAGCCTTTCTGGGGAAGCCACTGGGGACACTCCTCTCTGTGCCACACCATGGAAATGCTTTGGATGCTTCCAGATGATCTGTATGACATTGCAGACCCACAAAAGTCAGCACAGGGAGAGTCTTCTGTGCTGCAAGGCTGGAGGACCTTTCAGAATCCCAGGTTCTCGGTGATCTCCTTCTATAGCCGTGAGGAGAGGAGTGAGAGGTTCCTGGTGGCTTGGAGCCTCCTCTCCTGTGTCCTCAGCCTGTGACCTAAGTACAGCTCACTTGGACCAGCTGTGTCCAATCCAGGGTGACTTAGGCACTCGATTTGCACATGCTCTCATGTCATCTCCTCGTTTCTCCAAATTCCTACCTGTCAGATGCTTGCCACCATCCTACACCAAATATCTTATTCTCTTCTTGCCCCCATGGAGAAACATTTGCATGAAATCCAAAAGCCAGTTTCAACCGACTGTTGAAGATCACGTTGCATGTCTGGACACACTGCTGGTGTACACTGACACATGCGTGGACACACGCTTACCATGCACACACCCCGTTGCCGTTTTGTAAATAATGCCCTTCTTCCTTCTCTTTTCTGCACTTAGCATGTCTGTAATCTCTGGAGGTAGGACCTGCCCCATTATGCATAAGATGATCATCACTAACACAGTGGGTACAGATAGACAGAGACATCTAGCCGTGTGTTAATAAAGGACCTGGTGAGCAATAGAAAAATGTCGCCCCCAGGTAATTCTAATAGACCGCCTGCAGTTTTTTCCATAACCACGACTGGGGAGGAGGTGGGGTAGGAACTCAGGAGCCTGGGCACTCCCGTGTGCAACCATGCGTGAGGTCAGAAGAGAGGAAGAGACTTCTGTAGTTTTGTTCCTTGTCTGGGAAATTTTGAAAGCTTCTTCTGCTTTGGCGAGTTAAGAGCCTTGCCAGGTTTCAGTCCCCTCAAAAACGGTGCATTGGGTGTCCCCCTGAGGCCGGAACGAACAGCCACCGAAATGCCAAAGCCATTAGGCTTCCCGACGCTTGCTTTTGGGTGTGTTTCTCTCCGTCCATCTTCCTTACACGTCATATCTTTCCCCCTTGGCCTTTGTCTGTCTGTGTCTCTGTCTGTGTCTTTGTGGCTTGGCATCCAGGCCTGGATGGTCCCCACCTCTCCGTGTTTCTTGGTTCCTGCCGAGCCTGCCTTGTGCCTTTCATTACCACGTTAACAAACTCGAGTCGTGCCTAACGAGGACGCCTCATACGTTATGCTAATGATCAAGAGACATGTTAATGATATTTTAGAAGCCTAATTAGTGGAATATATAACTATATGCAATTTGGTAATGGACTGTGACAACAAGTTGTTAAAAGGGGGCTTGACAAATCCAGTTGAATGTGGCCTCCGACTACAGGAGCCGAGAATGGAGAAGAGGAAATCCTGCGGGGAGCAAGAGGGAGGAGGGGTATCCCCGGGGGTCCGTTTACTAGGGGTCCTTCCTTTTGATGGGTGCTGTTGCCTTCCTCCCAGCTTTCCGCTGCCCTAAAACCACAAGGCTGACCGTGTCCAGAGAATGAGTGACTGATGTTTTTTAAGCGGTCGCTACTGTTGTCATTGATCATACCCATGTATCTTTGTTAGAAATGTTACTTCGATTATGTTACTCTCCACAGTATCCTTCCTTGCCATTTGTAACAGGAGATGTATACACAGGAGATAGAAGATAGGGTCTCCTGCCAAAGAGAAATTTTATTGTGTAATAAACCAACAATCAAGACCATGTAAGCTGGGAAATTATCTGTATTGTGTCCGTCAACATTTTGATAGTGTTGGAAGGAGTAAAACAAGGGCAGTGTGGGTAAAATCATTCAGCTGTTTGAATGTCATTTTCTCTCAGTGAAAGAATTGGTTTGAGGTGTGTATTTCTCAGTTGGACTCTTCCCTTCCCCTGTGACAGTGATTCCCAATTTGTGGGTTGTGGACCCTGGGGGAGCCATATATTTGTTGAAAAGGTTTGGGAATTCCATGTCAATCAACAGAATAATGTCATGAACACACACACAGATAGATATGCCTACTAAACTTCACTGAGTGTACGAGATGCTGTTGTGGTTAATAAAATGCACATTCATGGGACGCCTGGGTGGCTCAGTTGGTTAAGCAGCTGCCTTCGGCTCAGGTCATGATCCCAGCGTCCTGGGATCGAGTCCCACATCGGGCTCCTTGCTCAGCAGGGAGCCTGCTTCTCCCTCTGCCTCTGCCTGCCATTCTGTCTGCCTGTGCTCGCTCTCTCCCCCTCTCTCTCTTTGATAAATAAATAAAATCTTTAAAAAAAAAAAAATAAAATAAAATGCACATTCATTGAAAAAAGCAATTTTAAGTTTCTATTGGCTTTTTGTCGCTGTGTATCTTTCTACATCTGTAGAAGCTAAAAAGATGCTAACTGTCTTGTAGAGGTCCTTACAATTCTTTAAAGATTGTATTTATTTACTTATGGGAGAGAATGAGAGAAGGAAGAGACACAGAGGGTCAGGGACAAACAGAATCCACGCAGAGCATGGAGTCCAGCTCGGGGCTTGATCCCACGACCTTGAGATCAGAACTTGAGCCGAAGCCAAGCGTGGAACGCTCAACTGACAGAGCCATTCAGGCACCCTAAGGTCCTTACGATCTTTTAATGCTAAAAAAGGGAGACTATACAGTCACAAAGGTTGAAGAACCCTGCCTAGCGTGTTGTCTGCTTCTACTGTGACTGTTATTAAAAACTGAGGAGTGTATTTCCATAGGGTAAGAAATCCCCCTTTGTTGGAAGGACTTGTTGTACCCTGACCCACCCACCACGTACAGCCTTGGGCACTGCAGTATACAAGTGTCACCAGCTTCTGGGAACTTAAGTTCTGGAACCTTGCCCTCTTTTATTTTTGTCTAGGATTAAAATGCCCAGAAGTAGGCTTGCTGTATCCCAGTTAGCCACCCGGGAAAGCTTTCAGAAACATCTGTTCAGTGCGAATGTGTCTGAAGTTTGTAGCCTCTTGATGGGTTAAGAAAGTTATATAGAAAAAGTTAGCGTTCTGCACAATGGCTTCCTCCTCCTGAAATGTATTTTATCAGCTTATCGGCAATGTGGTATATTAGTAGTATTTCCTTGTTCTTCCCAAAGTAATATGGCCCTCCTTACCATTAAGGAACGTGGAAGGGTGTAGAATTTTCGTTCGGGAACTACATCTGTGTCAGGCAGGGTTTTAAGTGCTTTTCCTTTATTGACTGGTTCAGGCTTCATCATATGGTCCTCTCTGGTTTGGTACCAGGCCACGGGCTTGGGAAGAGAATGGCCTCCCACAGTGGTACTGAAAATAGTTCTCAAGACTGTCTTCCTTTGCTTTTTTCTGTGCTACCTGCAAGGATTGATTTTTAAAGGGTTTATTTATTTATTTATTTGAAAGAGAGAGAGCACATATTGGGGGAGGGCAGAGGGACAGAGAGATGCAGGCTCCCTGCTGGGCAGGGAGCCCAGCGCCAGGCTCCGTCCTAGGACCCTGACATCATAACCTGAGCTGAAGGCAGATGCCTAACCAACTGAGCCACCCAGGTGCTGCTTAAAGGATTGATTTTCAAAGAAAGAAGGAAAAATAGCACTCCACTTATTAAATTATGCCCTCGTGCCTTCTCAGATGTTTCATCTCCATTTCGGCACTTCCCATAGTTGTGGACCCGATACAGGCTTGCTGGTGCGGGAACCTGCCTTGTAAGGGGTGTCACTTGCTTTTTTTTGAAATGTGCCAAGATGGGCCTCCCTGGAAGGCCTTTTTTGAATGCAGTAGGTAAAAAATGCTGTGGTGTTGGTGTTCTGGGAGACTTGGGCTCTTTTTTCTGGTGTTCTTCTCTCCCTTGACTCTCCCCTGCCTTGAAGCTTGGGAAGCTGGGGTTCCCAGTTTGACCCTTAAACCTCGATTCAGTTAACCATAAAACTACTCTTTGTCAATATCTACTTCTTTGAGATGAGCACCATATCACACTTCTGCCTTCTTGATGTACCCTACTTTTTTTTTTTTTTTTGATAGAACACAGATAGGAGATTGTGTATGAACCCAGAATTCTGTTATTATGCCCGATATTTGTTTCTAGTTAAAATGAGAGCAAATTTTGGGGCGGGAGACAGAAAGGAAAAAAGTTTATAAGTGAGCCAGTGGAAAAGGCACATTCATTATCAGTATCTTTCTCACTGAGTCGTTTGAAGCCGGGAAAATTAGCAGCTGCTTTGAAGCTCAGAAGATCTTTCATCTTTGTGTGTGTGTGTGTGTGTGTTAATATTAAGTTGAGATTCTTTTTCTTGCCACTTATTTGGTTTTTCTACTAATAATGAAATTATAATGAGATCCCTGATGGGGTTTAAAAAAAAAAAAAAAAAGAAAAACACCTCACATGAATTATCCCCCCCCCCCTTCTGCCTTTCTGTAAAATCTATTCTGCATAATAGGTCTTTGTCTCTGGGTCTGAGACAGAACTGAAGGAGGCCAGGAGTTGGAAATGCCCCTATTGTTCTTTTTGGGGAACGAGATACAAAGTTCCGGGAGGCAGGGGATGCTCTCTTTACATCCACCTCCCAGCCCTGGTTCTCCCCAGACCCTGTTACCCCATGCTCGCCCCCCCCACCCCTGCCATCTTAGGCCAGAAGGAGGTGAAGGCAAGTCTTTGTTCTTATAGGCTAGATGTTCAGTGTATTTGAGGGGCATATGTTCCCTTCTCCCCTTTTCACTTCAAACATTCCTGACGTGGTCTGGTGTAGAGGGACCAAACATCTGTCTTGACTGGCAGAAATAGGGTATTTTGAAACCTTGGGAAAACCAGGCTCAGGATGGTAATACTTCTAATAGCGGATCCTTCTCCCCACTCCCCTCCCGGATTCTTGTCCCACTGTCCTTGATGCACAGGTCTTTTTTTTTGCAAATGCCATCGATTAAAGGAGGACTCATTGCCCTGGCTGAGCACTCCTTGTCCAGGCCTGGCTTTCTACATGGGAGGGACTAGATGGACCCCTTGGTAGAACAAGTGAGTACACAGAGTGCTTGAGACAGACACCGCAGACATACACTTGTCTAATTTCAGAATTTCTTTCTGTAGGGAAGGCAGTGTTGTGGCCTCTCCCAATGAATGATTGAAGCCTTGGCAACTCTGTTTCAGGACATTCTTCCCCGAACACCACCTGATCTTTTCTTCTTCAGTGTCTTGTCTTAAGTCAGGGATAGCCAACTGCTGTTTGCTGGTCTTCCTACTCCAGAGAAGTGAGGCTCAGAATGGATGAGCTGAGCTTGCCTCCTCTCCACATGGGGGTTGATCAAAGACCGTTGCCTGCATTTTTCCACGTTTAGTGTTTCCTGATCAACGCTAATGACCAGTTTCAGGGCCCCACTCCCACTCATGTCTGTAGGTTCCTCCTCTCTTTCTTCCTTCTTACCATTAAACAGGTATAATAAAGCTGGCGAATCTTTACAGTTGGTGATTTTATATCATAGATCAAAGATCAAAGCAGAGGAATACACAGCAACCGTAAAATTAACTGCTTTTTCAATTTTACAATGCTTTCAGTGATAGAGAATCTTATAAATTTAATATTAATTAAACACTTAGCTTTTAACCTCCTCCTGCATCTACTTTTGGCTGGTGGCTGGAAAAAATTAATTGGGCATCTTAAATCTTGTGTTACTCATGCTCTGACAAGAGGGGTTTCGGAAGCACTTATAACTTCAGCAAAATGCTCTTGGAGCGTTTGTCCTTGTCCTCACCTAATTAAAAATGTCTTTCCCCCACCCTAAAGGAAAAACGAACTATTTGCTAATATTTTTTAAAAAAGGAAGTTTAACTTCCAGATCCTTTTCGCAGCTGGAGCTTTAATGCAGTCCCTTGGTGCGCTTAATGCCTCACGAAATGGACGCCGTCGGATTTCCATGATTCTAAATGTCCCATCGATTTGGGGATGTGTGGTTGGCGGTTGCTTGGCCCGATCATCCCGTCCCCTGCAGCTTCTGTGTGCTCGGTTCAGCGAGAGTTGCCTCCTGCTTCAGTGAGCACGGTAGGGGACGGGGCTCACCTTGGCCGTGGGTGCGCACCTGGTGGACGCGGGAGCCGTGACGGCTCAAGAATGGACCCTCAGCCTCCAGAGCAGGAGGGTCAGATTAGCAGGGAAAGGAAATAGTGATCCACTTGAAGAAAGTCTCAAGAGATAGGCAGTGTGATGGACCAGATGCTGGGGGGGGGAGGTGAAGCACTTGTTCATGTTTTCTGAGATGCAGAAAGGACCGACTGTGGCCTTTTGTTGGGGGAGGGGCCCACGCCATCTTCAGCAGGCAGGAGGCAGGCGTCCACGTCGGGGCCTCAGAAATGGCTTAGTAGAAATAATAATAATACCAATACTTCCTCTCCGAAGAGCTTGGAGCACTTTCATCCACATACTGTTGTTTACCCATTCACACTTACACCCCCCACCCCAGTCACTGGGAAGTTCTGAGAGGGGGCACCATCAGGCCACAGAGCTGGCCCTCGCCGGTTTCTTGCCATGTCTGTATGTTTGAGCCTGGCACGTGGGAGTTGCGGGAAATAGAGCGTGGGCCCCCAGGAAGCATCTTTCTGTACCTGTTTTAGAGTCAGATGATGGAGAAAAGCCATTCAACACCTGCTTTGGGGGGCCATGCATTCTCAGCCCAGCGTGGGGCGGATTCCGCCCGGGGTTCTGTCTACCTCACTTTGAGCAAGCCCGTAGAACCTAAATTTGGGGGAAATTTTTTTTTTTTAATATTTTATTCATTTATTTGACAGAGAGAGATGACAAGTAGGCAGAGAGGCAGGCAGAGAGAGAGAGAGGGAGGGAAGCAGGCTCCCCACCGAGCAGAGAGCCTGATGTGGGACTCGATCTCAGGACCCTGAGATCATGACCCAAACCAAAGGCAGCAGCTCAACCCACTGAGACACCCAGGCACCCCCCCCACCTTTTTAAAAATTTTTTATTTTTAAAATTTTTTTTAATAGGGGAAATTTTTAAAAAAGTTGTTACTGTACAAAAATGTTTCAGAAGGTCTGAGGTGGCTTACTCCAAGTCGGCCTGAATTTGCACAGTCTTCAAGCCTGTCCTTTTCTGATGAGTCTGTCCCTAAATTTAGAACTGATGGTCCCAGAGCCTCTTTTGGGGGTAAGGCAAGGGGATGCAGACGTGCATCGTGGCCGTCTCTCAGCTCCTGCGCCGGGCTGCCGTGGTCCTCGCTCTTCAAATCCCCAACAGTCACCTTGAGAGTCTCCCGTGGCGGCAGGGAGCATTTAATCCAAGTGTGAAATAATACATTAGCTCTGGAGTCACCACCAGAACCGGGAATCCCAGGCTTCCGCACCTGGCTGGTCCACACTCCCTGGGAAACCACCACTGTTCTCACCGCAGCTGAGCTTTCTGAACCTTTTAAGAACTGAATTGACGGGACGTGGAATTTGAGAGCCGATAAATTAAGGATATTGGTAAATCTAACAACTCTATTAGAAGAAGGCATTTGCAGTATCAGTGGCAACCTTCGCTTGTCGGTCTGTGAGCGAATGTGCGGCGACCCTTTATGTATGTATCTCTCCATTTCTCCATCCATCTAGATATATATGATATGTGGGGTGCTGTAAAATTTTTAGTGCCTTAGTTTGGGTTGACCGCCTTATTACTCACGAGTGAGCTATCCAGGTCTTCCTTAACAAGTGGCAATAAAGGCTTTACAACACCCCTTACACCGCCACATATTTTTGTTTAGGCCACATATTGTCTTTTTCTTTTTAAGTCTCTCTTTGCTCATGTCCCTCTCAAGTACCTTTGTTGCCATGGCAACAGTTCCATCGCTGCTGAGGGTGGTGTGGAATGACATCTTCATGCAACATTCTCGAAGCCAGTGCTTGTCTGGGCTGACCTCAGACGCTCAGCCGGGGCCGGGGCTGGGGCCCTCAGCCTGGTCATCGGTGGCCCTTTGTTCTCTTTTATGCCCACAGCTCGGTGTATCGGACCGCTGTGGTTGTCCCTGCATAATTATCCCCCGGGACCCTCGGTGCTGTCCTCGAAGGGATGTGAGGAGGCGGACACTCAGGATCTGAAACTTGAAAGAAAGAAAAGAAAAAAATTGGAATTGAAAATGGAAAGACGTTAAGCACTTCGAGGGAAATTCGGAGTTGTGTATGTGTCTGGCCACCATAGTGAGCGCTGTGACCAGAGAAGAGAGCCCTCCACACATTGAAACCCCTTCTGGATTTCCCTCATAGCCCAGTTTCTCCGGATTACCATATGCATTTTTTAGGTCTCTCTGTGTCCCTCAGGTTTTTCCTTTCCAATGGACTTTCCTTGTTCTTGTCTCTATGTGGACTATTGCAGGGGTCATAGAATTGAGTGATCGAATTGTGTGCAATTACTTTGAGAGAAACTGAGACACAAACTGGCATGTGGCTTGCTGAGGTCACCCCGTCTTTGATGGTGCCGATCAGATACAAATCCCCATGTCCAAGCCCCCGGCTGGATGTCAGCCTTGCCACGTTTAGTTGACTCTTTATACCAGAAATCACTCAAAAGGTTTTATTATCAGGTCAACTTCCCATGAAGCCACCTCTGTATTTTTGTGAAGCATGGATATAGCTGTAGTGAATGGTGAGGTGGTTTGGCAAAAATTGACAGGCGATAAGGCTCTACCCCCTCCCCCACTTCCCCGCCACACACAAATTTCTCAATTCTTTCTTCAGCTGGAAGGTTGGTTTGCCAATACTTGGAAGAAAGGTAGGAGGTTCCTGTGCTCTCTTATCTCAGCCACGTTTGGAATGCTTGCGTGTGTGCTACATATATTTATGGATTTTATATGGGCAATATTTTGACTGCTTCTTTTTTGAAACATGGTGTGAAGGAGTGTGCCAGAAAATCACAGATGATATGAGAAGTGCCATCACTAAAAGCACGTGTTTAGGAAGGTGAATGGAGCAGCCCTAGAACAATGTAAAATTTTTCCCAATGTCATTTTACAAGGTCATTCAAAAAACTAGTGCTTGAGATCAGTGACAGGATGCTGGTGGAGGATCATGTAGCTGACCTGAGTGATTTTTATTAGGGACAAGAATTCCGATCTGAGACGTTTTTGGCATGGCCATAGAAGGAGAGATGGGGTAGTCTGTACTTGGGTGACATGGAAAAAAAAAGACTGAATGCGTTTTCCTTTTCCGAGTTTCTTAAGTCCAAGAGAGGTATTTTACATGCCTAGGGAATGTGGCATTTTAGGTAGGCCGTGCTCTGTTTTAGATCTTCCTGTGGACTTTCCAGCTTGTAGGTGTGACGCAGTGTGGCTCACACTTTTCTTGAGTGTGTGTCCTGTTTTCATATATAACCTGCCTGTGGCAATTAGCAATTCGCCATAATCCATCAACCAATGGGGAAACACTGTGATACTCCATTTCATACTACTTTTCTGTTTCTCAGCTACTAGGGAGAAGCGAAAGCTCATAATCACTAGGCTCCTACAGAACAGGTAAAATGAGATAATCTATGTAAAGTCCACTGAAGTGACCTTGAAAGAGTTACTGTTCCCACTTGACAGATAAGGAAACTGAGCCCAAGAGAGAGCAAATCAACCGCCCAGCCTCCCATAACTGGTGTGTGATAAAACTCAGGTTTCTCAGATTTCAAGATCCACATTCTTTCCTGTGAATCATTTTGCTCTCACAAGGTACTTGGCAATGACTTACTCTCTTGTGCAATCTTTGGACCTTTTTTTTTTTTTTAAATAATGGGCTTAATTCTTTCCTCCACAACTCATAATAAAATAAGAATGACAAGTGTTTGGCATCATCATGCAAAAGCGTGAGAGTCAGCAAATCTCATCTTACTCTGAAGGTACCTTTGTCGCCTCCAGCAGGTTTCCAGGTGGTATGATGTCACTGACAGAGTGGATTATGAAATAGCAGGTCTGGGGACCTGGCAGAGGTTGGGGGTGGCAGGCTGAGAGAGGAGGGAGCAGGAGATAACCTCAGTAACGCTGAATGTTGCTTATTCCTTCTCTTGCTGGGTAATGTCCATAACTGTTGTCTCGTTTATTAGAGAGTGTGTGTATGTGTGTGTGTGTGTGTGTGTGTGTGCGCATGTGTGTTTAAGACACCCTTTAAAAAGCCTTAGGTGCTAGATGAAAGTTCTGGTTAAAATAAAACAAGCAGTTTCGTGAACCCACGGGGAGAGACCATTTTTGGGTGACAGAGTTCAGCGTGCTTTTTGAACAAACTTAAATGTCTTAGGATGCAAACAATGCAGAGAAGCCAGAAAACGTAGCTCTCCAATTCGGCTAATAAAATCATGGGGCCTGAAGGAGGGGGACAAAAAATTAAGGCAAGGAGGAGAGTAAAAGCTATCACTTTATGTTGACCCTTTTGAGGAGATAAGGTCCAAAACATAAATAATGCAAGCAGAGAGTGACAAGTCCACTTACTTAATTCATTATTTATTTTACTTATTGGAGAAGCCGCGTAGCCTCTGGGCATATTTACAAGTGTGAGAGAGAAAAGACAGTCCCTGCCGTTACTGTTTACAATCCACAATAGATAATATATAAACAAGACATACTGTTTTTGTAGACAGACACTTGCATCAGATATACTTTAAACAAACAAGAGGAAAGCAATTAATATGCATGGGAAACGGCGAAGATAAATCAGCTTTTGCAGCATAGGAAGGGAAATCCTACAAATTAAGGTCCTGGAAGCCGCGTCCATCGCCTTTGAGTGTCACAACGCGGTGTTCTGGAAGCTGCAGCCCAGCCGGGGCCTGGGCGCGAGGTGCTGGGACTTGCTTGTTTTGGCGAGCCGGGCCTGAGCCGGGCCTGAGCCGGGCCTGAGCCGGGCCCAGCAGCACAGTCCCCTTGACGGGCCGTCAGCCAATCAGCGCCGGCCACAAATCACAGGCTGTTGTTAGATTCCGCCTGACCCTTGGCGTCATTTTATCTGAGTCCTCTTGGATTTAATGTGATTCCCTTCACACCACCCCTCTCTGCACAAATACTAATATTGTTATGTGATCATCATGGTGACTTGGGGCTGACCTGATCGCCTCCTGCCCTGAACCCTGGGGGCCTTGCCACAGCTGTGGCCTTCGCGGCCTTCCCAGCCCCTCACTGACGCGGCTGTCCTGGAGCTTTGCAGTTGCGGAGAAGGGAAGGATCCCTTCCAGTCTCTGCGGCAGCTCCCCGCCCGCCCCCGCATCTCCATTCTGCTCCCCACCCCCACCCTGCCTTGGGGTGCTGCCCGTTCTCCCAAGGAATTAAAATCAGACTATTCAGGGGCACCTGGGTGGCTCAGTGGGTTGAGCCTCTGCCTTCGGCTCGGTTCATGATCCCAGGGTCCTGGGATCGAGCCCCACATCGGGCTCTTTGCTCAGTGGGGAGCCTGTTTTCTCCTCTCTCTCTCTCTCTCTGCTTGCCTCTCTGCCTACTTGTGATCTCGGTCTGTCAAATACATAAATAAAATCTTTAAAAAAAAAATCAGACTATTCAGATCTTCTGATTTCAGAGGGAGGTGAGGAGGAAGTCAGGCTCTTAGTTCAGGTCCTGAGTCCTGCTATGCACCTGTCCTCAGCGTCTCTGTGTCGTCTCCTCCTGTTGGACATGGCAGTGGGAGGAGAGCCCACATCTCTGACCTCGGGTGAGCAGATTTTCAGAATCTGTGAATAATTTCAGGAATCCTAGGTATACTGTGGAGTCAGCGCTGCTCAAACCCTGTGCTTGTGTTTTGTGGTTGACGTTGTTTGGGTTTTTCTCAGTCTCTTCTTTTCTAACCCAACACTCTAAAAACGAGGCCTTTTTCAAGGATCAGTAGATGGAGAAGAATCAGTGCCATGGCACCGTGGGCGCCCATAGTGTGTACGGTCTGCAGAAGATAGAGCCACGATCTCACGGGTGCCCTCCGCGAGCTTGATGGTGGTAGAAAGGCAGGAAAGGAGGCCCAGAAGAGTGTGATGAGGGTGGCTCCGGGAATGACGTACGAAGTGGGAAATGGATCTTGTGGTGCTGAACCTGCTCGTGTGGGGTTAAGAACTGGAAGAGACCTTTGTCCAAGCTGAAACCCACAGTCCCGTTTTCCTGATGTCCTGTCCACGTCACTACACTTCTGTTGGAATGTCCGCAACCGAATGACTTCGGCTGACTTTGGGGGGAGGGGCTTGTTTTGGGTGCCGTCTTCTCGCTCCCTCCTTAGACTGGAATCCCCTCATGATCTGTTTCTGGAGTTTGTCTTGTCGGGGCCATTGTGCTATCATTCAGGGGTCTTGGTGCGGGTCATTTGCTTGGATGTGGTAGAATGGATTGCCGCATCGCCGTACGGTGGTTGGGCACGTGGACTCTGGGCTCTGACTGCTAGGGTTCGAATCACAGCTCTGCCTTTTGTGTTAGGTGGGTTAGATGTATTAGTTAAACTCTCTTTGTGGCTTATCCTAAGCTGTCCAGTAATAGGAAGAGTAAGGGGGCCTTCTACTTCGTAGGTATCGCCCTCCTGGCTAATATATGGTGCCAGACACTGCGTCCGGCCCAAGTTAAGCCTCACGTTGGGTTCTTGTTGCTGTTCTTTCTTTCCTTCATCCTCCAGAAGTGGCGTTGAGCTGCCTAAAGGTTCTATAATTTAACCTCCCATTCTGCTGAGGAAGAAACCCCTATGGAACAGTCTTTGATAATGGTGACCCAACTCCCTCGAGTGCCAGCACCGTGCAAGCCACCTCTCCCCCCGCCCGGCATGCTCACCCTCTGTCTCCTGCAAACTTATATGCAACGGTCTATTCCTCCTTCTGCTTGGGAGGTTTCCGGGCTGCTCACTGGGTTTTCCTCCTCTAGGTTTCCTGGAGCCTGTCTTTGCAGGTTGCTAGGAGATGTGGCCGGAGGCTTCTTTAGGGATGTCCTGGTCACATATTTCCAGAAGGCTGAGGTTACTGCCGCTGGCCCTCCGCAGGGCCCGGCCTGGGTCCACCCCTGCTGGGGCTCCCCTTGGACCCCCAGGTAGCCATGCTGAAGGACCAGCGCAAGTGAGAGCTGTGGAAAACAAAATTGACCTTTCCCCTCTTCCTTTCTCCCAAAGCACAATAGGATTTCATGAATGCTCTGAAAAGGGAGCGCTTTTTGAAGTTGACTTACTGTTGGAACTGCTTGGACCAAAGGGCCAGGGCTGTGCTTGACATCTGCTCCTCCCTTCTTCCACAATTCCATAGGCATTGCCCACATCTGTTGTAGGACCGGTGGATGACTGTGAGCTCAGAAGGGAAGCACCAGCCTCCTGTTCATGGCCACCATCCATAGGCACAAACTTTCATGTCATGTAGCACTTGAGGAAGGCCTTGGACGTGGCTTTGAGGGAGGGTGTCTTTGTTTCAGGGGGATGTGTTTTTGGGGAGGAAGTGTAGCTCTTCATTGTTTCCTAGCCTGTCAGGACTTGGAAAGGCCCACACGTTTGGGGCCGGGGATGCTTTGCCCTCGGTGTCTTGGAGAGAGTTGTGGTATGAGCGCCATGATGAACCCAGGTCCATGGGGGTCTGCCTGCTGGCCCCACGGCCTCCTGCCGGCGTCTTCCCAGCCTCGCAGGTGACAAGAGGCCACATCGTCTGTCTTTAGGGATGGCAGCCGTGGCAGGAGTTAACTCTCAGGCTGCTCCTACTCAGGGCCTTCTTTCTGTCTCCTTACAGGAGGCGAGAGATGCACGGAGGAGAAGGTTGAAGTGCGAGTGTGGGGCGGGGGTATGGGGCGCCTGGGGGGTGGGGAGGAGAGGAGGAACAACTGTAAAAAATGTTAATTTATTAATCACTGAATATATAGCAGTTCATCTGAAATGCTGTTGCTATGCCAACACCCTGGGAGTTTATTTTCTTAATCCAAGAGAGGAGCTCTCAGTCCCCTGCTCCCTGCTGTGTCATTTGAATTTGCTGCTGCCACCGTGGTATCTGTTTTAGAAAGTGGGGGCGCAGGGGGCGGGGGGCCCAGCTGAACCACCAAAGCAGTCATATGCAAAGCAGTAAGAGGCCTTTCTCAGTACGACTTAGTAAAAATGACACAAATTAATATACTCTACTTAAACCAGACCAAGATTAATGGTTCTCTTTCAATGCAGCTTAGCCCAACTGTCACTCGACAGGCGTTTGTCGGACAAAATCAACACTAATCAACATTTATTCGTCTCTTGCCCTTGGGTCTGAGGAGCGTGAGCGGGCTGCGCCATTCCGCCGCGCGCCTCGCCACGCTTTTCACCCTCCATCCAGCCTCGCCATATATCACCCTTCCTCCTGGTGCCTCTGCTCGGACGGATCCACACGCTCAGCCATCAGGGTATATTAGAGGCATGATAGATTTTCTGTTTTAATTTACATCTATTATATTACAACAGAACAGATTTTGATTCAGGAGAGATGAGCGTCTCCTCTAGCCAGACTCCTTGGGAGGATTTCTGCATTAACTTATTAAGGTTCGTTAGGATGCCGCTTCGGAGAGACTCCCTCTCTCTCTGTCCTCCACTCTGGCCCTCTCTCCTCTCGCCCTCTCTCCTCTCCCCCTCTCTCTGCCTCCCTCTCCCTCTCCCCCTCTCTCCCTGGCTCACTCACTGAAGACATCCTAGTGCACCTTGCTGGCGCGCACAGCCCCTGTCTGGCCATACGCCGGCAGTGCTGGGTCACGTGAGGCTGGCCGGGGTCCTCCCCCACTTTCTGATTGGGCTTGGATGAACCAGCAGTGCCCCCTGAGAACGCTCCCTTCCTTTCCCTGGCCCTGGTCCATGGGCCTGGACAAATCTGGTGGCCTAGCTGGTGGGAAACCCCCTGAGGCTTTCTTCCTAACCCCCAGCATCTTTTTTTCCCCCTGTTTTGATCTCTGTTACAGTTCAGTTTTAGTTTTACAGGTCTCCAGGGTCAGGGGAAGAAAGAGGGGGAACACGAAGTTGGATTGAGCAAGGAGAAGACGGACAGGACTCTGTCTGAGCGCGCCTGGGCTGCTTGCTATGAGACTGTCTTGAAAGCGTGTTATTCCAGCTTGGAACAAGGTGCACGAGTCCAGCTTGTGTCTCACGTGTGGGATACGAGTATTTATGGTTGCCTGGGAGAGTGACTTTCCACCTCATTTATGGAATTGGCTCGTTAAACGTTTGTTTTCTCCTCTTCCTGCCACCAGAGACGTAGTTTTAAGTCTGTGTCTTAGTTGGTGACATGGTACGTCTCTTTGAATTTTGGTGCGATCCCCGGCCACTTACAAGCCCAGAGTTTTATTTTTTTCTACCTTGCTGTCGATCATAAGCTGCAGTGAGGTTCCTTTTGTGGCCAGGATGCGGAGAAGCCATGGGCTGAGTTGGGGATATGTGGCTTGTGTGTGTTTGCTTGTGGCTGCTGAAGTGTAGGACGTGCTACGAGGAGGGCTTAGTACTTCCATTTTGGTTTCTTATTACGCAGCAATAAAGTAAATGACGCTTAGTATAACTTTGCACTTAGAGACTGTAGCTCAATTTAGGAAACAAAACTCCACCAACAGGAGTGCTCGGTATCTTGAGCTTGGGAAACTGACCTCGTTAATTTTAATGAGGGGAAAAATTCTCCAGCTGGGCCTGGGAAGAAAATGAAATACCAATGAGGTTATCACTTTGGATGATCTCACTGAATTCAGAGTAGAATCCGAATGATGCTGGGGAAGTTTCTAAAATCCTGTGGAGAGGCTTGGGAGAGAATGCACATGCCCTTAAGGTATTAAGAAGGCATTTCCCCTTGTGGGCACAGCCGAACTCTGTATGGTCTCTCCTAAAGGGGCTATTAGGGAAGTTAATATAGTAAAAAGTTGGACCAAAGGAAAATTGGAATAAAAAATGAACTATGGGAGCCTTATGTGGGTCTAGCCTGAAAGCAATGGGGGCAGGTCTTACAGTGGCCGGGACCGTGGAGTAGAAGCCAAGGGACTGTGCCTGCTAGGACACTACCTGCCAGTGGGATCTGGGGCGTCTGTTTATCACCCCAAGGCAGGAGGTGGGCTGAGGGAGTCCTGTTACACAGCGGGGGCCCCCTTTGATTTGAGCGATAAGTTGATGACTTTGGCACTGCTGTTGAACTGACAGATTGTGACCAATGAGGTTAGAGTAGGATGCTTTTGCGCTCCGTTTGGAGAACCTTGCCAAGTTGCGCTGGCATTTGGTTGGGGACCCCAGGAAGACCCATCCCAGTTGAAGGTGTCTGGCCCTCTTCCTTAATCCCAGCCTGCCACGCAGCCGATCCTGGGAAAAAGCTCATTCCACCGATGAATTCTTCAGAGGTGTGGGGCCGAGAGCGCGGCCTTCTCCTCCCGGAGCCCGAGCTTGCTGACTCAGGCTCTTTCCCCCCATCTTTCTGGCATGTCGCTGCACTCTGTCGATTCCTACACCCATCAGGTAAAACTCAAGTGGCACCCGAGGTACGCTGTCGGAGTAATCGGGGCCATTTGCTCTGGGGGCCGTCTGGGTCTCTCTGGAAGGTTGAGGGGATCCATTCAGACTTCGAAGCTCCTTTGAAATGCAGCCTTTTCTCTCTAAGGCCCGAGACCCTTGTGCTGCCGCTGTGGTGGTGTGTGTCTGTGATGGGAAATGCTGGTTGCCAAGCAGCGGGGAATGGACATAATCGTGCTGCCTAGCAACAGCGGCAGCGTGGTCACTCGCGCCCGATTTCTGCGCCTCTTCCTCTTGGGTCGGCCGGACAATACAGATGGCGTCTGTGGGTCGCCCCCTGGCCTGGGCACTGCGAGGTGTAGGAAAACAGAGCGAGGCAGGCAGGATACACACATGAGGCCACGCTCTGAAACGATCACTCCCGGCACGCCTTTTCACACAGTTTTCCTCAGTTTCCCCTTGGATGTTCTCGCGCGGGGCTGGGCCTGCCGCTCCATGGCTGGGGAAGCTCAGGAACGTGCTGGACTTCTCCGGGTGCTGCCTCTCCTGAGCCTGGCCAGCCTCTCCTCTGCGTGTGTGAATATAATAGAAAACAGTTTTTTGATAAAGACACACACTCACACGTACACACATACACACCCGGAGTGCAAAAGACAAGAAGAGCAGAGCACAACTGCCTATTGTTCTTTGGGGTCTGAAGAACAAAGCCGTCAGGAGAGATAAAGGCAGGCGATCCCTGCTGGCCTCCCGCTCTCTCTCCCGGCTCTGACCTGTGCCCCTCACACGTGACCCGACTCGGTGAGGTCTCCTGCTTCCTACGGATTCTCAAGACGCTTGCTTGGCGGAGGCCTCCCGAGTCCGTCGGGGCCTGTGCTCTACTTGCCGGGTGTGTGAACAGCGCCCCGGAAGTTACTGGAGCTGAAGGCTTCAGGGAGATACGATCTGGCAGGGAGAGAAGGGGAGTGTGTGCTCACCCCCTCACACCCTCTTGGGTGAGTCGGTGCTGCCTGGCCGGTTTCTGTCAGCAGGAGTGGGATTGTAGCCAAAGCCCGACCGGTGTCTGATGACCCCGGTTCAGTCCTTCTTTCTGCTCCTGCCCAGTTGGGTTTGTGCACACTGTGTGTCCCACCTGAGCCTTTGTGTTCCTGTCTGGGAGGGGGAGAGGGATCAGCTCCACAGAGCAGCTCGGAAGGTTCCAGAAGGCACAGGTGTGTTGGGGTCTCTGACATGCGTTGAGCGTGAGGTAATTGCTGACCTTCTTCCCCATGGTTAAAGAGCAGGAAGCCTGGAGGAGAGAGGCAAGCTCATGTGGTATGAGTGTCAACATCTTGGTTTTTGTCTTAAAGATTTTATTTATTTATTTGACAGAGAGAGAGAGAGAGACATCACAAGTAGGCAGAGAGGCAGGTGGGGAGGGGGGGGAGGGGGACAGGAAGCAGGCTCCCAGCTGAGCAGAGAGCCTGATGCGGGGGCGCCATCCCAGGACCCTGAGATCATGACCTGAGCCAAAGGCAGATGCTTAACCCACTGAGCCAGCCAGGTGCCCCTTGGTTTTTGTCTTAAATCTTAGTCTTCCAAAGAGCCATTGTGTTTCCCTCCATTTAGGTTAGAGGAGACAAGAAGCGGCCCTCTCAATGCTTCTCTCGGTTCACGGGGAGCTTGGAAGGTATTTACGTCTAGTGGTTTCTTCGGCCAACTTTCCGGAATCAGTCAGGATGGTTTGCTCCTGTTTCACAGATGAGGAGACAGTAGTACAGAACAGTGAGATTTTGTTGTTCGGGGTCCCAGAGATCACCGCTGCCATGGTGAACCAAAATCCAAGGGACTGAGGTGGTGAGCGAAACCTTCGGCAAAGCAAGAGGGGATGGAGTAGTGTAGGGAGTCCTGTGGAGTGAGAAGGTTCTAGGAACTTGAGACTTGAATTTCAGATTTCAGAATCACCAGTGAGTGACCTCTGGACAGATTACTGTGTAGCTTCTGGAAGTCTAGTAGAGCTGCAGGACTCAGCAGGGCTGAAATCAGGCCTTGTCTTCTCCACTGTGTCCGGATTTGTGTGTCTCCTGGTTCGCAGAGTGGCACAGGGGCTCAGAGGAGAAAGCTCTGGGCTCTCGGCTTGCCTCTCTCATTGAAGACGTGCTAAGCACGCTCATTTTTCAGCTTCCTCAGCGTGGATGATGATAATGTCGATCCGTTTCTTGGAGTAAGTTGAGGGTTAGCCACATTCAGCTTTGACCTCTCTGAAAATGCTCGACTCGGTGGACGGCTCCTTGCCCAACGCAGGTCCTTGGGAAGGCTGCGATGGCGCCGGCTTCCAGACCGCACGTACGTCCTTCCCTCGGTTCCTTGGGTCTGACCGCAAACACCAGCTCAGTCTTCTGGACAAACAACTGTTCACAGCATCACTTCTCTGTCAGAGAAGGGACGTGGGCTCCCAGAACCCTCTGGCTTCCCTTCCAAACTCTCCAGGACACCAGCATCCTGCTCCATTCTTGGTCTTTGTGCAGGGAGAGACACCATCCCTCAGAAAAGAGCTCCTCGGAGCAGCCTTCCAGGACGGGGGGCAGAATGCTTGAAGCAGTGCGGTTCTGAAATTCCACACCACTTGTTCTTGCCACGGAGTCCTCTCGGAGCGGTGTCTGACTGTCACATTCCATGGCCCTGAGCCACTGCGGACTCGTGATAGTCATCTTAGCCTCTTACTTGGAGGTGGGGGGTGGGGAGCAAGAGAAGGGAGAGGAGAGGAAAGGAGAGACTTGGGTCTGTCCACTCATCCATCCGTCCTTAGAGGGCTCCAGCAGCCCTCACGATGGCGCCCTGGAGACTAGCTTGGGCCGGGACAGCCAGTGACTGAACGTAGACCAGTCACTACAGCAGCCTTCTCCCCACAAGACACACTGCCTCAGCTGACCCCACTCTTGGCTCCTGTGGAAATGGCCTGCCTTCTTGTGCCGTGGTTTCATGTGGTTCTCTCTTGTGAGACTTGGCAGAAGGCTTGGTTACCAGGAAAGGCTCAGTGGTGTCCCCTCAGCCATTCTTCGGGTGGGCACCAGGGAAGAAACAAGGGTCACAGGCCTGAGGAACAGCTTCCAGGCTTCCGTATCTCCCAGTGTCTTCCTTCCCAGGGCTTTCAAGAATCTCAGCTCTTACTGTGAGTCAGAGAACATGAGGAGGCAGAGACCTTAATAGTCTGCCGAGTTTCAGCCCCTGCATGTGGTACAGGCTTGCGGATTTGCCTCCTCAGGACGGTTCTCACACACTGGGTTTGGGTTTGCCTGGTCACGGGGGCTCTTAGTGTTCAGCCAACACCCTTCCTTTAAGGAAGTTAAAACCCTCGGTAAGTTTTAAGCCTTTGATCCTCACAAATACCCGTGGAAAATCGAGGTCCGGAGAGATAAAGTACCTTGGTCCGTTACGTAGTGTACATGGTGCTTCTGGGATGTTCTTCCTCCCCCTCCCCCTCTCTCCCATTTTGTTAGGAAATATTTGAACGTGCAGGTCAGCAGGGTTTTGCTCGCATGTGATAAGCTCCATGCCTAGCACCGCTTGTTTCTCTCAGAGGCGCTCACAGGCCTTCCCACATTCTGGTCACCCTCGGTCAGAGGGACTGTGCGTGAGGACTCGGGAGCGAGTGACACCGGTCAGGACTGAAGGAACTGAGGGCAGGCAGTTTCCAGCTTGTGGAGACTGAGTCCCAGACAGGAGTCACATCCTGCCAAGGGGATGTGACTATGAACAGGAAATGGAACTAAGCATGGCCCCCAGACGTTCCAGTTGGCTCCCACCTGCCTCATTCCTTGATTCACTCTCAGGCCAAGACCTCAAGGGCTTCACAACATTTTCACGTGTGGAACCACCCAAGTACGTCTCGCTGAGGGGTTGGTTCGGAGGTGAAATCCTTGGGGAGTGATGAAGAAGCCGGTGGTTCTTGTTGGTCTTGAAGCCAAAGGATTGGCCTGCACCCTTGTCTCGTGGTGAGTGCTTGGTGGGCGTTCATGGACTCCCGTAGGTTCCTTCGGTATCGGCGACGATGCAGTGGACATGGGCCACTCGGCTCAGACAACAGTAGGCACGATGAGGTGTGACCAGGAGACCCGACCTGCCCTCAGGGAGCTCACCATCTGGGGTTTGAGGGAGGACCGCCGCTCCTCTGCTCTGACTGGCATCCCTGGGACGGCTCTGAGGCTCCTTCTTCGCCTTTTCCCAGCCCAGCTGGTTCCGAGGGAAGGGTGGAGAGGCGGGCTTCTGCTGTGATGGAGGTGATGTTTTACTTTAAAATAAAGCATGGAAGCCACTGATTGATGGGTTATAAACTGGGAGGTCCAGGATAAAGCTTCATTCTGGGACCATCAGTGTATTTCACTGGGAGCCTCCTGGGCATTAATTCTGCCGTTAATTTTGTTATTAGAGACCTAGCCAAACAAAGGGAGGTGGTAAAGCTCGAGGCTGGTTTAACCTTGATGAAACAGTGATTTCACCAAGGATGATGTTCCCCCATCTATCTTCATCCATCAAGGCCCTGCTGAAATATGCTAATGAAGCCCGAAGAAAGGAGCACAGAGCAGTTAAATGGGGCGTTGCAGAAGCTCTCCGTACCCCCGTGACAGGGCGACGCTACTTACTGTCCAGATTTAGTACGGGAGGGAGAGAGACGCTCACTGGTGTGGTGGGGGAAGGACAGCGCGGAGGTGGAGGGTCCGGCTAGCGGAAACGAAGGGCAAGGTGTGCAGGGGGACACTCCGGAGTGGGATGGAGAAGCTGGGTCTTCGGCGGAGGAAGTGGGTTCCTTTATTCTCTTGGACTCACCTCCTAGCCAGTCCATACAAGAAGCGGGTGTACGGATGCCTCAGACTTCATGCCAGACCAGCTTACCTGTCACCGTCGGTCCGCATCACCGGGTTGGTTTCCAGTGGCTCACGGGCTCATGCCTTTTCCGAGTTTCTAATGGACTGGGTATTTATTGCGTATGTTACTTAACGTACGTGATTGGGCGTGCTACCGAGTTATTTTATACACTTGAATCTAATTAAATTATTACGAACATCCTATGAAGAAGCGCATTTATGGGGTATAGTTTCCAGATGAGACTTGAGAGGTTTTATTCATGTCAAAAATCCAGAGCCAGCCACAAGCATCACTGGGATGCATACCATGTCCATCCAAATCGAGAGCCTTCTGGCTGTCACGCGGTGTCTCTGGGAATCTCTACAAGCTGCTGGAGTAGTTTGGCTCACACAGGCATTTACTTATTACGTTTAGAATCCCCTTCACACTTCTGACTTTCTTAAATAGACCTTAAGCTCTGTGAGGCCAAGGGCAAGGCACCCTCTCTAGTTCCCAAACACGACGCAGGCTTTAATTTGTAACTCGCGCATCGATGGTCGCTCTCCCTTGTTCCTCTGTGGAGACCTTATTTTGGCATGGTGCTTCTCGTGGATGGGAGAATAAAGCTGGCCAGCTGCTTTCTGCTTTTCATACGTTAGATGAAAGCCATTGACGGTTTTATTTGGCTTTGCAAGCTAATCCTACAGGAATCACAGTAAAATTTCTGTTGCTTTAAATTTATCGCTGGATCCAGCTCTGTTTCCTACTAGTATACTGGTTTCATCCTGTCTCGCCCATATCAGACCACCCATTGGAAGAAGTAAACAACAAATGAAATGTTATTATTACTGATAAAACAGCTTCTTCTTTGCGGTTGGAACTGTGTGCAAAATTGGGCTGATTCTAGGCAGTTAAGCGAGGGAATTGGACTTTCCTAAGATGCAGATCCTCAACTACGAGGCACAAGCATTCCCAAATCTAAAATGATTATCTGCCCCTTCCACTCTGCCTGTAGAGATGGAGGGGGCAGAAGCAAAGAAGTGGAAAGAAAGATGTGTTTTTTAAAAAAATTTAAGTAAGGTGCTAAGTGACACGAGTCCCTCGAAGGAAACCGGGCTGGAATATCCGCTCCATCTTGACCTTAAAATCTTCTGTGCCGTTTATCAAGCCAGCTCGGAACTTTGGGGCGCTGGGCTGTCATTAAAGAGTTAATAACTGAAGGCCTGCAACTTCCGGGATGTCATGGGGGTCAGAGAAACTTGCCAAAAGGTAACATCAGCCAGTGGAGTCAGTTGGGCTCCCCGTCTGGCAGATCTGTCTTTCTCAGCTGCTGCTCCTTCACTTTCCAGTCTTGGAGTTCATATACAGTAAATCTTCCTCTTAATAAAGCCGTTTTTCAAATCTGACTTTGGACTAGGGACTGCTTTTTCTCCAAATGCAACAGCTGTTAAACATGGTGCATTGGGCACGGTGTATATCTCTTTGTTTGGTTTTGGGTTTTTAATATGAGCAGAGACATGGAGGGTGGGAGAGCCCTCGTCATTCTTTCTCTCCAGGCGACAGTCAGCCACCGGGCTTGGAAATAAGACCTTCAGGCTCCCCGGGCTGCTCGCCCTTGAAGGCAAAGCCCATTGTCCCCTAATAAGCAGTACAGGGTCCCCCTTCCTTTTTGCGGGATGAAATTGTGGAGCTCTAGGTATCAGTCAGCGGAGGCCAGACCTTTTGCCCCCTATCTGTCCCGGCTACATGGGGAAGACATTTTTGCCCCTTTGCTCACTTGTCCCTTCTGCCACTGCCTCTGTTCCCAATGCACTGGGGAGCATTAACTCCCTGCAGGGGAAAAAGTTCACAAAAGAAATGAATTATGTATATGGAATTCATTTCCTTGATGAATAGGGGATCTGAACAAACTCCATGGCTGTTTGATTTTTAAGGCAGGGGGAGGAGGGAGTTAGGGCTAAACAGTATGGGGGGGATCAAAATTTGGATAATGGCAGAGGACTTGGGTTTGAAATATTAAGGACAAAGTAAGTGGCCTTTGGAAAATAAGTTCATGGCCCATTATTCTTGCCAACACATCCTTGGAGATATACATGTGTCACTCCCAGTGAACGTGTGGATATGGCAGCAGAGAAACTGGGGGTGATGGTAAGATAATACGGGGAGAAATGTTGCCCATGGAGACAGGACCCTGCTGCATTACAGTTCTGCAGGGATTCTGATTTCAGGTTAATAATGGGGGCTTGGGGGGGTGCCTGGGTGGCTCAGTGGATTAAGCCTCTGCCTTCAGCTCAGGTCATGATCTCAGGGTCCTGGGATCGAGCCCCGCATCGGGCTCTCTGCTGGGCAGAGAGTCTGCTTCTCCCTCTCTCTCTGCCTGCCTCTCTGCCTACTTGTGATATCTTTCTCTCTCAAATAAATAAATAAAATTAAAAAAAAAATAATGGGGGCTTCAGATTTTGAGGCAGGAATCGTGTGGCCTATGGAGTGTTGCATTTAGAAGTAGAGGGCTTGGGGGCACGTGGGTGGCTCAGTCGGAATAGCGTCAGACTCTTGATCTCTCCGGTCTTGCTCTCAGGGTTACGAGTTCAAGCCCCAGATTAAAAGGGAAAAAAAAAAAAATAGAAGGCTCAGACCCGACCTCCAGGATCATAGACGGCGTGGTCCTGGGCACATCACTTAACCTGGGCCAGCCTCAGTGGTCTCACCTGTAGATGGGGAGTGGGATGCCTGCCTTGTGGAGACATGAGGATCAAAGGAAAGTGTTTGACCAAGACGCAAATATGGAGAGATATTATTTTTCTGTCTCTGCCGTCTTTCCTGTTGGGGTGCAGACCCAGTCTTTAAGGGAGCCAGTGTTTCCTTGGAGCAGAGTGAAGGGGAAATGATTCAGGAGCACAGAGTGGTTGGAGAACCAAAATAAGCAGGGTGTGTGGATGGTCCACTTGGTTAAGTGTCCGACTCCTGATTTTGACTCAGGTTCTGATCTCAGGGTCATGAGATTGAGTCCCGTGTCCAGCTCTGTGCGCCATGCAGATTCTGTCCCTCTCTCTTAAAAATAAATAAATGACTCTTAAAAAAAAAAAAAGAAATGAATAAGCAAGCAAATAAAGAAACAAAAATCTGTTGTAATGCTCAGCTCATCTGTATTTGGAAAATCATTTCAAATCATCAATCTGATGTTTTTGGCAAATTGGGCCACTGAATTAGTAGCTGTTGCTGCGTACGTAGTTAGATCGACAGGGGAAATCTTGTCGCTGGCAGCTGCGTAAGTTAAGGCATCAAGTTGCTGGTGGGTTCGAGAATTTCTCCTGTCGAAATCATCAGGAAGAGGCGGGCCCTCTTGGCCTCCAGAAACCTGTGGATTCTTCCGGGTTGGAAACTGATCTCTTCCCTCTAAATTGGTCTCTGTTACTCCTTGCTCCCGAATGGAAACGGGGCTTAGAGACCCCACGTCTTTAGGGGAGAAAACAGAGTCCCTTGCATGCACGCAGATGGTAGGGGCTTTCCCTGCGTGCTGAGTGGAGAGAGATTTTTCCTCCTGGTTTTGGGGGACTTCAGTGCCATTTCAGGACTGAGGGCATTGAGCAATTCTGACCATGGCCACGTTTCTGTATTTTTCTCACAACCCAATTGCAACACATGCAATTTTCACAGAGGTGTACTATTTTACAACAAACGGCTTCTTTTCTGGTTATTTAGGGGAGAGGAGGATGTGTCTTGGCATGAAGCTGTTCCTTGGGCTGTCCGTCATAAAGGCACAGCCCCGCCGTGCGTCCTGGGCTGTGGTCATCTCCGGTCCTTGCCCCCCACAGGGCCCCAGGAAGGGTACAGTGGTGCCTCGGGGCTGCCCTCCTGGCAGCGGGGTGAGCCCATGCTACGCTGGACCCTCCCCCCACCTCAGACCCCTGTGCTTCTGTTTCATGATTTTTGTGTGACTTTATAGGTAAAAGTCCGCTTCTAAGAAATGTTTGAAACCCAGTGGTGCAGAGAATAGACCAGGGACCTAGTATGAATTATTTATTTGTTTATTAAGATTTTCATGGTACCTTTCCCCTCAGAGCTGCAGGCGCTAGATGGAACATTTCAGGTTGGTAACATTTAGCTTTAAAGATTGGAAACAAGGCTCATGGCGGAGGCAACAGTGGGAAGGATGGGAAAGAGGCTGGAGAAGGACGAGAGAATCGGTAAAGCTGTCCAGACCCGAGAGTGGGAGCCGGAGGAAGCAGGTCAGGGAGACCTGGGGCTCTGAGGAGGAACCCTCCAGCTCGGCCAGTCAGTTGTGATATCAGAGAATGTCATCTCGCTTCTCTGAGCTCCTCCAGACCATGGAGGCCCCCCGGTTAACCTCCCAAGCCCCTCCCAGGGGTGAGCTCTCGGGGAGGCTGAGCCGCTTACCTTTTTAGGTGACAGGACTAACACTTCTGCCCAGTAAGTCATTATGGTAATAAAAATGTTTTTTTAATGTTATGCATAAACCTTTTAGTAACAAGTATATTTGCTACAGAGTGGTTTTCAACCCTGACTGCACATTAAAATCACCTGGGGAACTTTTACAAAATACCACGGATGCCTGCGCTCCATCCTGGAACAATGAAATCAGCCCCGGGTGGTGGGGGGGTGGTGCTGCGTGAAGCATTTATGTTTTTGCCGCCGAGCACCCCAGGTACCCCAGGGTTGGCGGAGCTTCTGTGGCGACCTGGGGAGGTTGGCTAGAGGAGGTGGGGAGGTGGAGAGGAGCCAGAGAAGGGAAAGGAAGGGCTGAGTGCTGGGGGCATAACTTGAAGTGCTTCTCTGAGCACAGTGGGGGAAGGGAATTTCAACTCTGATGTTCTTAAGCTATAGGTTATCCCGGTGGTGAAGCATGGTTCCTTTGGCTCATGTAGCTCATTTTTCACATATTTCAAGGCTGGGGGACTTCAGAACTGTCACAGCCACGTCTTTGGACTCTTAAGCAGTTGCCTGGCTCTCCCGGAAAGGGTCCACCACATGCCAGGCTCTGTTGTAGGCTTAGGACACTTGCCATGTGTAAGTTGCTTGTGGCTCAGAGGATGGTGTTACCTCCCCATTTTACAGAGGAGGAAACTGAGGTCCAGAGAGGTGGAATAACTTCCCCTGGGTGCCCAAACTTGGTAGTAGTGGAGAACGAAATCAAAGTTGTTTATGTCTCAGTAAACACCCCCCCCCCCCGCCATTTCCCTATTTGTGCTCTTTCTCAAGATAGGACTTGTTAGTGTGTCCCATTGGTGCCTTCTCTGGGTGGGGGGAGGGGACTTTGACATAAAGAATAAATCTTTCAGGTAGGTAAGGGAATATGAGGGGAGAAAAGAGCTTCTGAAGGGATTATCTTTGAGACTGAACAAGGCAATGTAGTGTAATGAAAACGTGCAAATGCACTGGGGCCTTTAGACATGGGCAAGCTTGAAATTAGACCTTGGCCAAGAAATGAAATGGTGAAGCTGTTTGAATATGGACGTGCGTTGGTGTCCTTGACCTTACTTAAGCCCTCTGCTTCCCGTGTTTTGATCTGGTGCGCCTGCGCAGTGGTCCCTTTGTGTTCGGGATGGACCCCTGGACCCACCTTCACGGGCCCCCGTGCTCATGCCGGCTTTCGCATGTAGTTCAGTCCTCTCCCAGCGCCATGCGCGCCCTCACTCCACATACCGCCTTCCAGAACGAATGGGCTGTGTGTGTCTCCTTCCCTTCACAAAATGTTCTATAATCATATTTTCTAGCTTTAAACAAAATTAGTCTCTCAAGTGTCAGACTCTTGCCCAGCACTTTTATTAATGGGTTGCCTTCCTTCGGGGGTTCTAATGCCAGCCCGTCACTTCACACCATCTAGGGAAGAAGGTGTGAGCTGCTTTCCAAGGGGGAAACCGAGGTTTTGTCAGTGCTGAATGCCGGCAAAACTTTCACGGGGAGTCTCTGGGCCTTAAACCCAGGACGTGTTTGATGAAAACGTCATGGCCTCTCTTTTGTGATATCCCAGATCTTATTATGTGAAACAGGTCGTTTCCTGGTATCAGCTGCTCACGGCTGTGACTTGAAGTCTTGACCCCATGGCTTCCTACACGATGACCAGCTAGCCGTGTAGGTCAGGACCCCTCACTCTTCACATCTACCCTCCCCTCCCCCCATTCCCCCACCCCTGCTGCATCCTTCACATCCCTATAGCAGATTGGCAAGCTAGCCTTGTGTGTGTGTGTGTGTGTGTGTGTGTGTGTGTGTGTTTTGGCCTCACCCCCCATCCCTGCCAGGGGTTTGATAGGGTAAACTTCCACTCACGCCACCGAGACTGACGTATGTTGGTTCTCTTCTAAGTGTGGATTCTGGCACTGATTCACTCAGTCTTCACGTCCTTTCCCTTTAATTGTGCTTAATAAAAACGATGGTTTTCTTTTCCCTTCGCATAATATTGCTAGCTTTGGGGGCTCTTCGAAAACCTTGCTGGAGAAGCCCACCACCAAAAAAAAAAACAGTGATCCTTGGCTTTAATGGATAGATGCTGGCTCACTCACGTCCTGTCTCTGAAAAAGGCTGAGAACGTGGGGGAAGGTTTCTGGGAAGGGCTCTTAGGTCTGGCTGGGAGATCTGCAGGTGAAATTAGGGAGGACGAAGCCTCGCGGATCCCAGCCCCGGGCTCGCCCTGTGGCCAGCCGTATGGAGTCTGCCCTCTTTGAGGAAGGGGAAGTCACCTTTCTCCTAGGCCGGTGCCAGGAAGGGAGGCTTTCCCTTTGCCCCCGCGCAGAGACCATCATTTCTCGTGGAAGACGAGGCCCTGACTTAGCCTGATGAGAGCCAGTTCGCGGCTTCGGCATTGTGCAGGGAGGGGAAGGCCCTCGAAGTCTCCCCAAGACCTTCCTTGCCATTTCGCCCTCTTGACAGCTGGTAGCTGGGAACGGGGCGCTGGTTCTGGCTGGGCACCTTCCGAGGCTCACCCCGGCTGGGAGTAGGCCGTGCTGCTCCATCCTGCGGCCCGGCGCGTGCTGCCGGATGTTCTCTGTGGTCCTCCTGCCATCCCGCCACCCCCTCTCACCTTTAAAACAAAACGTGTCCAGGAGCCCGCATCTCTACCCCTTCCTCACCCCCTCGGCCTTCTTTCTCCCTTCTCTTCCTCCTTCCGGTGCTGCCTTTAGCAACACGGAGAGACGGAGTTACAGTGCTTGAAGGTGGGGGTTGGGGGGGTAGATGATGCTGCTCAGGAAAAAAAAAAAAAATTCAGCAGACAGAGCTTAAGGCGGGAAGGAGGGAGCAAAGAACCCTCCAAGCACAGCCCCGCGCGGCCCCGCTCCCAGCCGCCCCTGCTCCTCTCTGAAGGAGGGTGATGAATTTGGTTTGCGCCAACATTAAACTGATAAATGAAATTTGTACGTTCAAACAATGATAATTTAATTGTATTTTCTTTCCTTCTCTCCCATTCACGCTTCCGCCTCCCCCACCTCTTGCTCACTCTTCAGCTTTGGGGAAGGGGGGGTTGGCTGCGGGGAGGGGGGCTTTGCAAGCTGTCGGTTTGCATTGTGCGGACGGGGAAAGGTCTCTACCTGGCTCATTTTGTCCCCTTTGCTTAGGCTGTCACTGCTGACAGTCCTCATGTTTATTTCATCTCGCGTGGTGGCTGTCTCGTTTCCCTACCCTCCGATGTCATTAACGCACAGAGAGCGGGCCCTGCAGTGTCGAGCCTAATGAATTCCACTGTGGCTGCCCTGCTCCCCACCTCGTTACCAAAGCTCAAGGTGTCAAATTAAACCCAGCCTAGAGAGAAAGAGAAAGTGCGGGAGAGAACGCGGGAGCAGGGGAGGAGGGAGGTGTGGGGAGCACACAAACAGCCCTCCAGAAAGAGCAGGTGGGGAGAGTCCAAACGAGAAGAGTACTCCCAATGAGGACTTCCTGTGACCAAGTCCACTTGAAGCAAGGGGACATCCGGGACTCTGGGGGGGACCTAATGACCTACCCTGAGTGCGGTGGGGTTTTGCACCTTGGCTTGGCTGCAGTTTGTCGCCTTTTTCTCATTGCCGGATTGATTTATCCTCGCGGTTTATGCAGATTGGGGACCTTGCAAAGCAGGCAGAGCAGCTAGAGGGAGTGAGAACAGAGCTTATGGAGGGGTGTATGTGTGTGTGTGTGTGTGTGTGTGTGTGTGTGTGTGTAAGAGTGGAGGCCACGTGAGCACTCCTGGTCTAGCAGCTCTGATCAGCGGCAGAAATCCATGTTCTAAAATGGTGGAAAGAGGGGCGCCTGACTGGCTTAGTTGGTAGAGCACGTGACTCTTGATCTCGGGGTCATGAGTTCAAGCCCCCTGTTGGGTGTGGAACCTGCTTTAAAGAAAAAAAAAAAAAAACACCAAAATGTTGGAAAGAGAAAATCATCACATAAGTTAAAATGACCCCAGTGGAGGCACTCTCCAGTACATTTACTTTCTCCATGCACACTCCGGTCTAGGGAAGAATATTTCCCTCGTCTCTTTGATATATGACTTCATACAGTTTATAGCATTTTTCTGTATGTTACTGGTATTTTATCATTGGAGGATTTTGTTTGAACAACCCTTGATAGAGTTCTCCCATTTTACAGATGGGTAAGTACGTGGAGGTGTTACCTCCCTTGTTTAAGACCATAGAGCTAGAAGGTGACTGGGGTTATAGTGTAGGTCTTCTCTTTCCAGAATCTCACTTATTTTTTTTTTCCTTTATACCACAAAACTTCCTAGCTGTAGTCACAGCTGGGAAGAGGTTGGTGAAGAATTTTAAAAATTGAAGTAAATTTATGTTCAGTGAAATGGATAGAACTCAGGCATATGCTTGGATGTGTTCTGACAAGTGAATTTACCCCTAGAACCAACACCCCGTTTACCATCACCCTGGAAATCTTCCTTCTGCCCTTTGTACCGCATTTCATCCCCAGCCGCCACCTCAGAGAACCACGGTTCTAATCTTTATCATCAGAGATGAATTCTGCTGGTTCTTATACTTTATATTAATGGAATCACGTATATATACAGTTGGTCTTTGAGTAACTCGGGTTGGAGTGGGAGCGTCCACTTTTATGAATGTTTCTTCAATAAATACAGCCAGTGCTGTAGATGTATTTTCTCTTCCTTATGATTTCTTCAGAGAATTCTCTTTCCTATAGGTTACTTTGTGGTAAGAATATGATACAGTACATGTAACATACACACCAGGTGTTCGTCAGCTGTTTTTCTTGGTTAGGCTTCCCTTTAACAGGCTGTTAGTCGTTGAGTTTTGGGGGAGTCAGAAGAGGTCACAGTGGCAAAGATCAGTTCCACAAGAAACAGTACGTGTTGGCGAGGATGTGGAGAAAAAGGACCCCTCATTCACTCTTGGTGGGGATGCAGACTGGTGCTGTGGAAAACAGTATGGAAGCTCCCCAGAAAAGTAAAAGTAAACTTATCGTCTGATCCAGTAATCCCATTACTGGGTATTTCCCCAAACAATATGAAAATACTAATTTGAGAAAATATATTCGCCCCTTTGTTGTTTGCAGCATTATTTAAAATAGCCAAATTATGGAAGCAGCCCAGCTATCCATCAGTAGATGAATAGATGCGGAAAATATGGTGTGTACACACACACACGCATACACACACGCACACACACGCAGAGGAATATTACTCAGCCATAAAGAATGGAATCTTGTCATTTGCAACAACATGGATGGATTTAGAGAGTATGATGCTAAGTGAGATAAGTCAAAGAAAGACAAATATATATGATTGCAGGCGTATGTGGGATTAGAGAAACAAAACACACAAATAAAAAAAGAGAGAGGAGCCAAAAACCCAGATTCTGAACTATGGAGAACAAGCAGGTTGTCAGAAGGGAGGTGGGTGGAGGAAGCCGGAAGTAGGTAAGGGGGATGAAGACCGCACTTACCATGACGAGCACGGAGTCATGTTCAGAATTGTTGAATCACTTTATTGTGCTCCTGAAACTGAATATAATGCTGTATGTTAACTAAATGGGAGTTAAAATTAAAAAAAAACAAAAAACAAAAAACCAAACTTAACGAATGGCTTTTTGACTGTGTGAAAGGTTAGATCTCCTAACCTCCACCTTGTGAAAAGGTCATCTGTCCTTGAGTACCTAGCTTTGGCTCCCCATAATTTTGGGGGGAGTTTTACATGTTATTGTTTGGATCAATAGTTTGTTTCTTCTTATCACCAAGTGGGTAGTCTGTTGTCTTGGGGTTTGTTTTTTTTTAAATAAAATAATTGCTTGGAAATAAATTAATGTTTAAGACACACATTTTGAAAAATAGTTTTGGAGCATATGGTCCAAACAGAGGTCACCTGAGCCTGACTCGCCCGAATTCAGTCGCAGGGCTGTGCTGCCCCGTGAGAGGGAGAGGAATGCTGAGGTCCGCAGCACACAGACCTCATGGCCACGCTTCTCAAACCATGGCCCACCGGTTCATGCTTTAAGTGGCTTGTGACTTCCTTGTCTCTTTGCTTAATTGTCCGGTCCATTGTCCTTTGCTGTTAATGACAGTAAACATGTCACTAGAACAGTGGTACCCCATTTTGTCCCTCCGGGTTGGTTATTTGATCTTAGAATTCCACTGCTCCTTCTGTCCAGATTAGAGTGGAACTTTATTTTGGAGAAACTTCTACGATTTCCTTTCCAAACAGTGGAGTGAAGTCCAGCGTTTCACTAGTTGGAACTAGAAATCTCCGCAGATATTCTTTAAATATGAAATAGCCAGTAGGGAAGCATCTAGCTAGAGAGAGAACCTGGAAAATTTTGCAGGATTGTTTGGCAACTTAGAATCGCGAGACAATTCAGAGTCCCTGACATAGCCCAGGGCTGTGCCTTAGATCGAACAGGTAAGGGGTGTGTGCGGGTGCATGTGCGTGTGTGTGTATGTGTGTGTGTGTGTTTCCCTGGAATTTCCACTTGTATGGGCAGAAAAGAGGCCACTGTCTTTTGTACTCTGGTTAGCGTTGACATCAGGGTAAGACGCGAGTTCTCAGGTTTCACCGACTTACACTTATTAATAACCCACTGCTCCAGCCTGGCCGAGCCCTCGGGAGCAGTGCAGATCCAGAAGGGTCTATAGAGCTGGGGACAAGCAAGACACTGGGATTTAAATTCTAAGTTTCCCCAGTGATGTTTGTACTTTCTCACAGATCTACATGGGGAGAGAACGATCTGAGAGCAGAGGCGTGGAGGTGGCACCTCAGGAGTCCTACTTTCTCTGTGCCCCAACAGAAAAATCCCCAGGATCCTCAGTTCTGTGCATTAGAGAGGCATGTTCAGGAAGGACTCTGTCATTGTGAGTCAAGGCAGGGACCATGGCAGGGAACCGAACCTTAAGCAAGGACCCTGGCACAGACCTTGTGTCATGGACAGACCTTGGCCAGGATAACTCAGGGCAAGAACTGATTTTATGGGAAATAGCCAAAAGGTGTTATTCATTAAATTAGTGTACCTCCCTCCCCCACATCCCCCATCCCTGACGTCTTTCTTGGGCACCTGTCTTCCGCCAGGCACCATGCTATGGGGTGTGTGCTGGCTTCTGGAATGGAAAAGTCCAGCGTTGAACAAATAGGATGGATGAGGCACCTGGGTGTTGAGACCACTTTTTAAAACCTCCCAGAGAACGAGCTACCTTGGATGTTGACCGACTGGGATGGTCAAGACAATGCGGATGTTTCTGGTAATGATCTGTGAGTTTTCTTCTTGCAGGCGACCCCATGTTTGTGTTTGCTGGTCTGGAGCTCCAGTTCACCTCCTTGAGGGAGGTCTTCTGTTTTTAGTTTTGTTTATTTGTTTGCATGGGGCTTTAGAGTTACAGACCATTGTATACAGTTGTGTGGTGTAGTTGCTCTAATCCTTACTGAATAAGCTTTTTACGGGGCATGGCTAGGTCGCTTTAGTAATGGAATTGCTGCCATATTGTTAGGGTCTAGCACCGTGTAAGGACTTGATGGGGACTTAATATGACAAAGGAGACAGTGGATGCCTTTGGAATCAGTGGGTACATAGAACACGAAGGTGGTCTGACTCTGCACCATTATAGCACCACCTGGACCGGTATGGATCGTGTACGAATGTTTAGCCTTTCCTGACTGCAGGTAGAGAGTGGAATTAACATGGTATATTCTTAAATAGTTTAGAAATGATATTTTTTAAGAGAGTTCAAAATAAGATGCTCTCATTATCTGATTAACTGAGCAGAAAGTGAGGCTGCTCACTATAACGAATAATTTCTAGGATTTATCGGTAGAGATCCTGAGTGGGGAGTGTCATAGATATGGGTCTAACACGTGAATAATTAAGTAGCTGTGCCCGGGTACCTTAGGCAGGTAGGCAGCCTGAGGACTCCAACAGCAAAAGCAGGTATGTCCTGATGAAATCTGTTACAGTTGACTCGTTAATAATCCTTCTCAAGTAAATAGTAATTCAGAATGGGCAAAAGCTTTGTATGTCTCTTGGAAATTTTCGTCCCAGTTGTATTTGCCTGTGGAATCTGCACTCTTCTAACAGATCCAGACTGTTGCAGAGTTAGAAAAATTTTTAAAAATAATAGACTTCATCTCAGTCTGAGCTAATTTAGATCCATAAACCGGTAATGCTGAGTGTTTTCATTTCCCTGAAACGAAATTATAAAAAATACTTCTTCATTAGCATTTCAAGACTAAGTAGGCTCTCAGATTTGTGCGGGACCACACCATGTCTAGTCCCTTCGTCTTAGATAAATTAGGAGGAGAAAACTGTCTAGAATTTGGCGGCAACTTGGCGTGCCATTTGAGGCCACTGGAGGGTTTTCTGTGTCAGTGTAAGATTGAGTGATGGACACTGAGGAAATAAAGGAAAAAACCCTGCTCCGTGTTGAAATGGAAAGTAAAAGGACAGAAAAATTCTAAAACGTTCAGGAAATTCCTATAACGTGACTAATTGTGCCTGAGGTTCCTAGACACCCGTTCTCGTGCTGGTGTCCTCGTGTTCTAGAAATGGCGTACCGTTGTGCCACGATGGTAGCTTTCACGTGTGGTGCGTCGTATGTTATATTGCACGTGTGGCCTTTGTCACGTAGGTGATACCATGTTTCACCCAAGGGTGAGTTTATGAATGGCTGAACTGGGCATTATTTGTATGACATCAAACCCGGGTTAAGAATGAAAAAGAAAATCTCCTGTTGGGTATTTGGCTAATGCAGCGGTGTTAGGACAACATATTCTAATCTGACGACGCAAGTCAACTGCCTCTTGTAAGCAAAACAAAACAACGAAACAAAACAACATTGGTGCTGTTCTCCACAGGGTGGGAACAGAGGGAGAGCCCATGTAGAGATGATGAACGATCGTTGACTCCAAGCGACCAGCCTTGAAATGTGTGGCAGTTGAGTGACTTGGGTGGTCCTACCTGCTCTCCTTAAACATTTTTAGGACTTGGGAAATGTTCGCGCATTGGCGTCTATTAAGAAGGTGGGGACATCTGCTGTCTGTCATGTAATACGGAGACTTTTATCTCGACAGTAGACAATAATAATATAGTAAACCAAACCCCATATTATCACTGATGTATTAAAACTGGGATTAATCGAAGCAATAAAATCAAAATAACAGTGAATGCTTATGTACTGTGTAAAATAAGATTTACTTCAATATTGGAAATAAAACAATCGTCTCACAGTTGTAGCATTTTCGGTGATACCTGTGTGATGAGGGCAGTGATGAGGTGAGAAATGCATACACGATGCGCATAATAACTCAGTTGGTCGCGAACCAGGGAATGTGGGATGGTGAAGTACGTGTATGTCGCACCATTCTGTCCAATGCCAGGTGACCCAAGTGTACCTCTGGTTTCTTTTTTTTTTTTTTTTTTGTCCACTCAAGTGGAGAGGAGGCTTGCTTTTACTTTGATCGGGTGGTCAAGGAAAGAAATGTGTTTTTTCCTTCCGGAGTTAGATCTGCTGTCTTACTGCCTTTCATTTACTCACCCTGATCTGTGTGGCTTTATCGACCGTTGCGGTTGAAGCCCGTGTAACCGGAGTGCTGTCTGGGAAGGGAAGACGATGGACGGAGAGCCCCAGAGTTAAACAGACCCCGGGCACCCCTTCCACGCCGTGACTTACCATCTCGTCGTCCTGGTGGCTTGGTGTCATGGCTGTGACATGTGTGCCCTGACGTCAGGCAGATTCTCAGGGGTGAGGGGTGGGGTGGGGGGAGGGTGATGCGTGGCAGGTGGTGTGGGGGGCGGCGGATGGGGATACCTCAGATTCAAAAGTTGGTCCTCTTTCTCTTGTAACCATGATGGCGTTCGGGAGTTGCGGTTATTTCTCAAGTATGAACAAGAAAGAAAAAAAAAAGGAAGAACAGAAAGGAGAACAGGGGAAGAAAAACAAACACAAAACCAAATCCACCTGATATCTCCACCCGTTGCCATGATTGAGGGCACTCGTGAACGTGACCCTGTCCCCAAACCCCAGGGAACCGACGGCCGTCATCTCCTTAGGTCCACGTCTGTCTGGTGTGTGGTTCAACCACGTGAAAACTGCTTTGTGTCTGCTGCGGTCATTGGGGTTTTTGGGAATTTCGGTTCTTGCGTAAGAAGGGCCAAAATAGGGGCGCCTGGGTGGCTCAGTGGGTTAATCCTCTGCCTTCGGCTCTCATGATCTCAGGGTCCTGGGATCGAGCCCCGCATCGGGCTCTCTGCTCGGCGGGGGGCCTGCTTCCTCCTCTCTGCCTGTGTCTCTGCCTACTTGTGATCTCTGTCTGTCAAATAAATAAATAAAATCTTTAAAAAAAAAAAAAAAAGAAGGGCCAAAATACGTACAGATATTACAAGAGAGAAAATATGGGAGATCTGTTCAGACATATCATCGCGGTGCTGGAACCCCAGCGTTTGCCCTGGATGGCAGCTCCACACCCCTGCGTGTGTGATGGCCTGGACGTCTCTACACAGCGCGGCATCGTGGAAATAACACCGGTTTTTGAGTCCTTCCAGTTCTGTGGCTTGTCGGCAGCCAAGAGCCACCTTTAGGACCTCGGACAGGCCGCTTCACCTCTCCAGTGTCGCACTACTGATCTGGAAAATGGGGGTTTTAATCGCTGCCTGAAAATAGTAATAGGCAGTGTTTACTGAGCACCTGTATGACACAGACTGGTGTCGTCCCTTTACATGCGTGGTCCGTCTGAAGAGTCACCACCACCCTCCAAAGCAGGAGCTCTTCTCATTTTATAGCGGAGGAAACAAAGGACAAAGAGCTGGAGTAACTCGCCTCAGCGCAGAGTCACTGCGTGGCTCGATCGTAGGTGTGGAAATTTCTAGAATCCTCCCCCGGAGGACTGGGAAGACTAATGGCCGCCGCGGCGAGCCCTCTGCCTCAGAGACAGATTTCCGTCTGCCTGGGGCATGCTGTCCGTCGTCACCTCTTTCCTCCTACTGGGGAACGGCAGGACCTGGGCACAGAGTGAAGTCTTTCTTTCTCCAGTGGCTGGGAAGGAGGTTGGTTGTTTCAAGCTCTAGAAATCACAGCCTGGGAATGTGCCCAGACTTGAAGCTACACACTGGTTGGTTCACATCATCTTGCCTGGACTGGGGGGGCGAAGGTCTGGTGGCAGTCAGGTTTGGGATCCCACGTCCTCGTTCCTGAGGAGGGGGCACGTGGAGGGCGGCCACGGTCCTTTTCTTCCTCGGCTTCAGCCGTGGGCCCTGCATTTCTCTGCTGCCTCCTCCTTGGGAATCCAGCCTTCCTTGGTAGTTAATGCCTGAGTTCCCAGAGAGCAGCACCTGTGGCCCAGACTTCCCTTGTGTCCCTGGAGACCTTCTGCAGCAGTGAGCACGTGCTGTATCTTCCCAAGCTATTTCCCGAATCCTGTTTGCCGGGATCCTTTGAGGGAGTCAAAGGAAGTTGGTTTGTGCCGAGTTTAGAGGAGATGCGTCTGCGAAGAATGTCCACTTGCCGTTTGAGGGGCTCCTGCCAATCCCTGCTTCTCCCCTCTCCCTGGCAGCTGGGGGGCATGAGCCCCTGGCGCTTGGCTGATTGGAAACAGGTGCCCGGTCTTGAATTTTCGGGGGGAGATGAGCAGAGAGGCAGGACGACAGTGAGGGCAGTGGCGGGACACGGTCCCAAAGCCAGCAGCACCCTCCTAGCTTCTGACTTCCTGCGACAGGCCCCTAGTCCTGTTCGGCTGCCTGTGCTGTATGTATGTATGTATGTACGTGTGTGTGTGTTTGTATGTGTATGTTTGTGTGCATGCATGTATGCATGTGTTTTTCCTGAGTTCGGTTCTCCAGGCTTGCTGTTGATTCTGTGAGGTCCTGCGGATCAGTCCAACAGATTCTGTCCCTCGGTAGGGGAGCCAGAGTCCGTCCCTGCTGTTTGCAACTGACACCTCGACTGGTGGAGGACATGGCGGGGGTGGGGGAGATCAGGGCGGTCTCAGAATCCGCTTCCCAGAGCAGCATGAACAGGGAGTGCGAACTGGTCACGTTTTCCAGGGTGTGTGAGCAGAAGGACAAGGTTCTCTGAGTGAGCGGAGAAGTTCTGGAGAAAAGAAGGTGTAAGGGAAGGGGGAAGGATTGCACCTGGCTGTAATCTTCCAGGGAATGTTGCCTAAGCCTGAAAGACTGGTTTGGGCTTTGCAAGGAGGCCTTTGGGGACCTGGCCTACATGGGACATGCTGGGGCCTGGAGCTGTGGGGAACTTAACTCCGGGCTCGAAAAGCAGCTGTCCGGAGGCTGAGGGCTCTCACCTGCACCGTCGCGGCAGAGCTGAGAAGACTCAAAACACCTGCCTGTCCCGGAGGGGTTGGCAGGAGATCCAGCAAGCCCCTCACCACTCCTGGGAGTCCTCCGGGACTTGTTGCTCCTTGTCCCCTTACCAGCTAGACCCAAGCGGAGTCAGCGGCGAGCCCCGTCAGCAGAGGAAGAAGGAAGTGGTTTTCTCTGGAGGTCACCCTTAGTGGTTGTAGTGATGTCTGCTCCCACTGCTTTCTTTTCCTGGCTAACGAAACAGTGCTGGTTTGCGGCACGTTACCCTTCACTGAAGCTCTCCAGCACACTGGCCAGGCATGGAGCCTCGAAAACCCAAGCCCAGGATGTGTATTTATTTATTTATATTTTTAGTATGATATTGTATTTCTAACAATAATACAGGTGGCGGTCTGTGCCTCTGAACAAATAATGCATCACCTGTTGACACTGCTCCTTCCCTTCTAGGATTTATGAACTCCTCCCCCACAAATCCCATGTAGCACGGTCATGGCCTGCCTTACCCGTGGAGCCAGGTGCCTTCATGATCTCTCCTGTGCTTCTGCCCGGGAGGGGGGCCGGATCGTGAGATGCCGCAATGGCCGGGCATGTTTGGAGGTGAACTGGTGTGCGACCTGTTCCCCGGGCGGGCGTAAGCACAGCTTGGAAGTAGCCAAGAGAAGAGAATCAGGATCCTGTCTGGGTTTCTCTCTGTCCACCAACTCTTCCTCACTGGACTAAATTCTAGGGTTTGTTTGTTTGTTTCTTTTAAGGTTTTATTTATTTACTTGAGAGAGAGAGAGCATGAACAGGGGGCAGGCAGAGGGAGAGGGAGAAGCAGACCCCCCACTGAGCAGGGAGCCCCATGTGGGGCTCGATCCCAGGACACTGGGTCCATGACCGGAGCCAAAGGCAGACTCATAACCAGCTGAGCCACCCAGGCACCTCCTGGACTGAATTCTTTAGAAGTTGAACCCCGAGGCTGTTTGTTTATGTTTTAATTCTTCAGCATCCATAGTGGTGGGAAAGAAAAGGAGTGCGTGTGTTTTGAGGGTCTGCGCTCAGAGTCAGCAGAGTTCCCTCTCTCCCAGGGGTCTGAGGGATGCCCCGCCTGGCATGGGGGCTTATGTTACCTGTGGTTCATGTCCAATGGCTCTACGCATCTGTAGGCAGAGCCCGAGACCCTTCCCGCAGTGTGGTCGAGCGACCACTGGCAGTTCCACTGTAAGGCAGTCTCTTCTCTTGATCTTTGTGGTTTTATTTTTGGTACGAAGGTGCACATAAGCATGATCACCTCCAGTTAAAAGTCGGTTCAGCTCTTTATTTATTTCATATTTTCAAGCAGAGGTGGAGAGGTTGGTTATAGAGTTAAAAGGGCGGGAAAAAAGCCTGAAGACCTTTAAAAAAAAAAATGCACTCCCATAGAGAGCATGAATTTTCTGAATGGTTTCTTCTTAAATACTCTCTAAATCCTATTAAATCAATTCCTCTCAGACTTGAAGACAGAGCCTTCTTTTTCTTTTTGAAATACCTCCTCAGCTGTTTTTGGAATGTGCAGCCTGACCAGACAGTGGGCCTTGTAGGGGACACGGTTTGGGCAGAGTTGCTAGGATGCGAACAGATTCCCCGGAAGCCCAGGGAAGGCCCGGATGCATGCTCTTGGACCAGGTCGATCCCGAATTCCCACAGTAACTGTTGTGGTCTGATGTCATGCGTGATGGCTCGGGGCCAGAGGGGTCCTGGGGAGACACTTGCGGCAAGCCTGGAGCCCCCTGGTGCCAGGGTGGGAGTGGGGACTTGGAGCGCCCCGGGATTAGGGTTCGGCCTCTCGGTCGTGGGATGCCTTTGTTCCCACGCTGTGCTGGTCGTTCCCCAGTCTCCTGGCGTTTAGTTCCTTGGCTGTTGCGATCCCTCTTTCTCCCCTGTTGTTACTTGTGACATGAAGGTTTGTCACTCTGGGTTGTACTTACCTATGAACACACATGTATATTGATTCTTCTCTCGCCAGGAAGTGGTGAACGTGCCGAATTTTGATCGGAACGAGTTTTTCTAACTCCTGGATTAGAACTGTCTCCCTCCCTTATTTTAGGATTGTGTTACTACAGAGAACTACACCTCTACAACACAAATGTTTTAACACGGACGGTGCTATCAGAGAAGCGCCTGGTGCTAACGTGAGCGTCAGGTGTGCCAACGTGGTCCCGCCCAGCTTTGTAGCTTTCAGGTGTCTCCCTGAAGCCACGGCGCACGTGTGTCGGCCGAAACGATGACTTAAGCAAAACGGAAAGGGTGCTTCTTTTTTTTTTTCCTTTCTCCAGTAAGTCTTTTATCTTGAGATGTGGTCAGAGCAGAAAGTGTCTTAGAGAGGCTCCTCTCCCCGTGGATGCAACATGATCTGGTGTAATAATAGTTACTGTCCACGAAACGTGGAGCCTGTTCAACATTATATGCTTTGGGCTCTGGCCCGTAGCGTGCCTGATCTAGGCTCAGAACGTAAAGATACTTATCATCGACACGCTGTGTGTTCTTTAAAAGTAAAGCGATATCAAAGATACTTACATTTAATGAGATGATTGCACCTGTCTGTCATTGCAATTAAAACATTTATGAGATCATCAAACACTTTGAGCGCTTCTCAATGTATTGCTCTTGGTATGATATCCTATCCATCATAGTCCTATGCAAATAATTACATTAGCGAAGTATGGTGAAGTGTGTTGGCGCATTCAGTAAAGTATCAATTGCCAGGTAAGTTGGGGTGAACCCTAGGCCACCTTTCATAGTGCAGCTATGACTAATCAGATGATGGGTAAGTTAATTACTCATCCCGGAAGCCGAGCGTTGAAGAAAGTTAGAGGTGGTGGTCCTGTGTGCGGGAACGTGAGCACCTGCTGGATGGGACCTGGTGGTTTGGTTAAGGGGTTTCAGGCAGCCTCCCCGTTGGTGATGGGTAAATCCTGAACGGGCAGCACAAACACTGGCTTCGTCAGCCAGAAACTGGCAGCCGCTTTGCATGTGGTGAATATATTGAGTTACTCGTATTAATCCACATAACCAAGGGAGGCAGCTGTATGTCAGTGAGAAGGACGTGGATGTCTCCGTGGAAGTCGATGGACGGGGATCATGGGGCTCAGAAGGTGTGTTTCCCCATTACACATGATGAAGCCTTTCCATAGGAGGATTGGACATTGACATTAGCCAGCTGGGGACCTTGTCCAGGTGTCCCTTTAAGGCTCTGTGTCTTCTCTTACAGGCAGTGCCTGTCCCACCAGCCCCATGTTCAGGTTGCTCTTGGTAACAGGTGGCAGCCATGCCTACATGGGTGACGCTGTCAAGCGGCTCCGTGCACTAGGGTTTCTGGCTTGAGTTGAACCCCCGTTGTGAGAGACAGGCCCTGGTGTCATTCTCCACTGTTCTCAAGCTTCACAATGGCACGGACTCAGAATCTGTGTTGTAGCATCTTAGAAAGGAAACCTTCCGTGATAAGTGGGGGAAGCAGAGCACCGGGACCCTTCCTTAGTGAAGTATCAATCCCATAATGAATTCTGTGAGTTGGGTTAGGAAACAGTCGTCTCACCAGGCAGAAGGAATGGATGATGTCATTTACATTGGAATTTTTAGATCATTAAAATTAATATACTCTTGCTACTCTGAGTAGAATAAAAAGTTTTTTAAAATGATCTTGGGTTTAAAACACGAAGGTTAAAAAAAAAAATGCACGGGACACTGGTAAGCTCGCAGAATGTCTGGACAGCCCAACGGCCTGTGTCCGCTGTGTCCAGTGTCACCGTGGGGGCTCGTGCTCTGCCTCTGCCCCCGGCAACCAGGTCATTTGTACCCCAGGAAAGCCGCATGTCTCATTGCCGTGGTTACCAAAAGACTGAGTCCTCTGAGTTCAGCTGTTGCTTGTTCAAATCTAAGCTTCATCATGAGATTGGTGGTACCCATTTGATCGGCCTGCATCTCTGGGGTTTGAAGTCTTGTGGTTTGGCCTTGGGGAGGTGGACTCCTCATGTAGGAAGTAACGTCCTAAAAACATTCAACAGCAGTACAACATAAAACATGGGATTCTGTTTGGAGCAACTCTAGGATGGGATGGATGGCGTCGGGGAGCTCGGGAATGTGCCTCTTGGGTGACATTGGCTGTCCCGTGAATGCCTCACCCTGAGAGGGGTCCCTGGGGGCCGTCTTCTTGGGGTGTGCGTCTAGCGTGGGTGGCTCCCTTCTGCGGCCCTCTTGGCTGCGCTGGGGCAGGGGCAGCTCCGCGCTCCTCCCAGTGGCTTCCAACGCTGGATGGAAGGAGAGGCGGCTCTCTCATTTCTGCATTCAGTGGACACGTTCTGAATGCTGAAAGAGGACTTAGGTCCATTAGTATCATTATTCTTATTTGATGCTTTTGTATATAAATATGCCTCAGGTTTCAAAGATTCCGTGATATACTTAGCTAATGCTTATGTTGTTCTAATGTCCTCGTGTGTTCGTTTCTCAGATTAGTCTGAGAAAGAAAAATGAAATGATGATAGCTGCTTGAAGACGCCTGATAACAGATTCTGGCCGATAAGCAGCTTGATAAGCTTCGTGGCACTGTGGGGCTTGCGTTATTACTATTCCAATAATAGAAATGTCCCTCAGCTGGTTTCACAGAGGATCGGCGAGTGAGAGCGGGGAGAGGGCCTGAGAGAAATACAGAGGATAAGGAATGCGGATGAGAAAGAAGATTCCTGAGCATCCTGGATTCTTTTTTTTTAAGATTGTTTATTTGTTTGTTTTTTATTTGACAGAGAGTGAGAACACCAGCAGAGGAGAGGCAGGCAGAGGGAGCGGGAGAAGCAGGCTCCCCACTGAGCAGGGAGCCCGATGCGGGGCTCGATCCCAGAACCCTGGGATCATGACCTGAGCTGAAGGCAGATGTTCAACCAACTGAGCCACAGGCACTCGTAAATCAAATCTTTAAAAAAAAAATAAAAAATAAAACTGAGGGGAATTCAGATTAAAGTCCTGCCCCCCCCCAAAAAAAGTAGCAATAGGTAATAATTTAATAATCACTATCTTTTGTCAGTCCTGATTATGTGCGGAGGGTCTTGTAGGTTATCTCACTGAAACTACTTCACAGACTCTTTATTTTTTTTTAAGATTTTATTTATTTAAGAGAGAGCGTGGGTATGAGCATGAGCAGGAGGAGAGAGGGAGGATCCAAAGGAGACTCCGTGCGGATCGAGGAGCCTGATGTGGGGTCTGTTCCATGACCGTGAGATCGTCGCCTGAGCCCAAACCAGGAGTCCGATGCTCAACTGACTGAGTCACCCAGGTGCCCCCCCCCAACTGTGTAAAGGAAGATATTGATCTTTCCTTTTCTCAGATGAATGAACTGAGATCTGGAGATTTTATGTAACTCGTCTCCATCACACAGCTTGTCCTGGGTGGACCTGAGGTTTGAACCTGGATTTGCTTTTAAGCACAAGGCCACACCCTCAGAACAGAGCCAGAGCTCCTGCGGGTCTGGAGAGGGTTCTAGCGCTCTCGGTAATTCCTGGCCAGCTTCATTGCTTGCCACCCAGGCCCACCCTGCCCCTGGAAGCTTTTTCAGGCTTCAGGCCCACTGCACCTTTCTCTTGGTGGGTAGGGAGTTGGGGGTGGGGTATGGTGTGTGTGTGTGTGTGTGTGTGTGTGTGTGTGTAGCTTCTGTCCTTAATGGCAAGAAAAAAAGAAATGCAAGTGTTGAGGCTAAGGCCTTTGCCTTGTAGACGTTTGTAATCTGAAAAGATAAATGTTGCCAGAGCAGTAACTCTGACTCTGCTGGGACAGCCGAGGACAGAGAAACAGAAGACATTTGGGCCAAGACTGGACCACTGGGTCATGGTCCCTGCGTTGTGTCTAAGACCCGATGGGTAGCCACGTCAGGCCGCAGGCATCTTATGGACAGGACCTCTGTCATAAACCGATAGGAAGGTTTTCACTGAAGCATGGTAGATCCTTGGTATGCAGAGTTCATGTGCTTGGTTTCGGCTATTAAAATGACCACGCGTCTATGGTATATCGTCAGCGTAAGTTTGCTGAGTGAGACACAGATCTGAAGGACTTCTGTGAGTGTGTCATTAGCCTGGGAGAGGGCCCAGGCGGCTGCCGGCAGCCCCATCTCCACGAGCGGGGTCCTCCTCTGGGAGGGCTCCCGGGGACTTCTAGACAGCGAGGCTTACTGTAAATGCAGCCTGCGTTCCCTGCATGTGGTTTCCTGGCCTGTCCGGACAGTGGAAGACTTGGAGGCCAGCAGGCTGTCCTTCTGGCCCGTTGCAAACGGCTGCCGGCTGCCCGCCCTAGGATGGGTGGCGGGCTGTTTGCAGATCTCTCCCTGATTGATAGGGCTTGTCTGCGGAGCTGGTGATTGATGTCCGCTTCCTCTCGCTTCTCCTAGGTGAGCTCCTCCTCCTTTTCGTTTTCTTGGTCAAGAACTGTCTAATTGTCACCACCTCCTATCTTCTGTTCCCAACAGTCAGCCCTTTGCTCCATGGTCTTGAACTTGGACTGGTGTCCTGTGTCCCGTTCCCTTTTCCACATCACACCCGATGGTGTCTTGGTGGGACAGGGAATTGCCTCTGAGGCTCAGAAAGGTCTCCCCTCTATAGGTGGGACAGGGAATTGCCTCTGAGGCTCAGAAAGGTCTCCTCTCTATAGTGAAAAAGCAGCCCATGTGGACCCATCCTCTGTCCTCTCCCAGGCCAGCACCCCTGCACCCAGCCCGCCCTGCCAAGTGTCGGGGTTGTCTGAGTGAGAAACGCACAGCCTCACGGCCAAGGCCCAGCCGAGCTGGTCCCGAGGTGATCCTTAGTAGGTGTAGATCACCGGGAGCCTCAGAGCTCTGCCAAAATCACTTGGCCACGGCCCCAAGATAATATTTGAAGTCCTTGTGCTAGAGAGTGTCAAAAGATAATGTACTCTTTCCCCCTCTGCCTTACCTTCCCCCAGCGCGGCCAACACTTGACGTCTTTTTATCAGATGAGCTTGGCACCACCAGGACGGGCTCCTCGCGCCAACGTGGCAGCAGCCACAGCCCCTCAGCTTGTTAGACTGAAAGAATGTGCCGTTTTAATTAATGATATGTAAATATCCTTGAATGGGCCACATTTGCATATTAAGAGAGATTTGCGGAATCTGCGGAGTAATATATTTTAATTAAGGATTAATTAAAAATAATGGGAATTTCATTTCGCCTGGCAGAATCCGTTTAGATTTTAGCACACGTCTGCTTGGGAGTCTGGTAGGAAGGCTCTGCGTTACGATTCCCGCAGATGAGAGAGGCGCTCCTGTGTTTATCATCTTGGAACCCCATTCCGGGGAGCAAAGGGAATATAAAAGGGGTACAATTTTCCTCTCGCCTTCCCCAACACCCACCCATCTTCTTGCCTCCTCTTTGTGATTTTAGGGCTGTTTTGGTATTCTTTATGGTAAAGTAAGTAAATGGCTCTGAGACACGGAACACTAGTTGTGTTGGCAATTATGTTAATGGGATGCTATTAGGCTATGATTCTATATGAGCAATTGGGGAGAAGAAATGCCTTACTGAGAGAGAATGATACAACAGACGTCTGTCTTATTGATATAGCTCCAGTGGTGCTTTCTGCATAATTACACTCGGCCACTTTCTTTGGGTGGGGGAGAGGCCGCTGCATTAGGGAGTCGGCGACAAGGGATCGGGGTGAGGGGTGCCCCCTAATCAGTGCACAGAGGACATGGGGGGGCAGGGCAGGCTCTCCTAGTCGAGGGTGGCTGTTGGCAGGTGAGCAGAACTCGGTTCCCGGGAATCCTCCCTTCCTTCTCCTTTGCCTCCCTGGAAGCAGTCTCAGGTAGGGATGGCCTTTCCAGAAGCGGGCATCCGTGGAGTAGCCTCACTGTCTCTCGGACCTTCAGCCTGGGGGGATCGACCCTGCCGCCCTGTCCTAAGTTCGCAAAGCAGATCCCTGTCCAGGGGAATCCGCTCTCTCCCCCAACCGTCCCCGGACACACACAGAAGCTCGCAGCCTTCAGTACTGCCGCCCACCTGGCTGGCTGTGCTGTGCGTGGGCACCTCTGGGGCTCGTCCTGGTCCCTCCTGGGGTAGGCCTCGGGAAGCCTTCCCCCCTTGCCTTCTAAAGCTGCTGTAGGGTTGGAGACGGGATGGCCAGCTTGCCCTTCCAGAGCGCTGGAGACACTTCCTCTTGCCTCTCTGACTGCTTCCAGAGTATGAGGCCGAGCAGTCTGTCAAGAGAGGAAGCCCGACTGTGCCCTCAAGTGACCGACGCCCCAAGCGTGGACTGCTGAGAGCTGCCAGGACAGCAAATTTGGTTTTCTTCCCTTACCGTAACTCACCCTCAGGGAGATCTAGGGGAAATAGCCTAGGACCTCTGTTAGAGCTGATGGCCTGAGGCTTGCATCTTTCAAGCAAATTTCCGGATTGTTTTGATGATTGCCACTAGGAGAAATGCTGGGGAGGGACCTGGATGGGGGGCAGTGTGTCTGTGTGTGTGGGGGGGCTGACAATTACGCTTCCACACAGCCCTTTCCAGGAGAATCCCCTGGTGGGAAATTTCAGTACTTCCACTGGAAGCTTGAACTCCATTTCCCCCTTACTCTCATCAAAAAATATGTGTCAGCTGCCCCCTCTTCTCCCCCACCCTGTGCGACTCCTATAATTCATGAATTTAGGGGAACTCCACCTAGGAGCACTGCCACGGTGGCCTTTCCCTGTATGTATCCTGGTATCTCGGTGGCCAGCCCGCGGGAGGCATGGGGTCAGGACTGAAAGGAAGATGGGGCTGAAGTGGGATACATTGATGTGTGGAGAGCGCAGGAGGGACGAGGGCTTTCAGAGCAACAAAGCCAGTCTGGGGCAGAAAAACCGGGGTGGGGAGCATGGCAGAGAGAGGGGCAGCAAGTGAGGGGGCGAGGCAGCCTGGAAACCGCGGCCTGGGTGCCGGTGAGATGGAGGGGACTGGGAACAAAGCATGGGGGGAGGACCCCAAGGAGTGATCTCTTTCTGCCCGTGTCCGCGCGCCTGTGTGCACTTTGCAAAGGCGGTGGTGCCGTATCTAATGCAAATGGAGAAAATGCAGTTTCTGGTAAGTGTTCCCTAATAAATAACATCAAGTCTTCTTCCCTATCAGCCGGTGACATCCCGCATTTCTCTTCCCTATGCGCCAGCCCAAGACATTTAATGATGTGGCGCTCCTTATGGGATGTGAGGTCCATGCTAATATCTCCCTCGCACAAAATGGTGGGAACAGATTCAGCCCAGCTCAATTATTCTGCACCGACAGAAATCACAAAGTAAATACGTATACATTTCACATACACAGAGAGACCTCTCGCTCGCTCGTTCTTTCTCTGAAGTCCGTGAAGTTCTACTCTTGTTTTTTCTTTTTATTCTGTAGAAATTTTTCCAGGGCTAGTGCTTGGTCGCTGGAGGATTTCATTAATGGAATGAAGTAAAAATAATCAATTTCAGATGTTCCCCCTGTTTGTGGTAATGGTCTCGCTAACAATTCTGATTAGCCGTGTGAGATGGAATTTTTCTTTTAAATGACTGCGCGCCGACGTTCAATATGGGCCAACTTTGGGGGCGCGTCACGCGTGTGTCTGCGTGTGCCTGCACGCGTGTGCCTGCGCCGCCCCCCCCCCCTTGCCTGCCTGGAGCCGCGTGCGGGGCTTACACGCGTCTGCCCTTTCCCTTCGCGGCTTTACCACCTCCTTCATGTTTAATTTCCCCTGCCGTAACCCTGTCCCTCCGCCAGTGCGGTTTCTGAAAGGCTGTTCGCTGGTCTTTGCTCCCTCCTCGTAAGTCTGGGCCATTTCTGGGAACCTGTGTGAAAGGCTGATTTCTTTCTTTTTTCCTTTTTGTAAGAGGTGGGGGAGGGTCGGAGAAGCGGGTGAAATCTGCATTCGAATCAATGGAAAGCCGCTCCGCCATCGCCATCGGGGAGGAGAAGGTTTTCTGGGCGTCTGGGTGTGGGAATCCGTGGTGTGTGTTATCCCTGTGGCTCATGCCAGCCCAACGGGGAGCTCATCAGAAAGTGCTGGCCTGCCCATATGCCTCACCTTTCCTTTCTTCCCCAGACCCCCTTGTACTTTCCAAGAATGAATAAATTAAATTGAAGAGAGTCCACAGTGGATTTTCCATTATTAATATGTTTCTTTTTATTTATTTTTCATGTATTTTTCTTACTCTGTTTTTCTTTTTTTTTCCTCCCTTCCTTTTTCTTTTCTGCCCTCAACGATCGATTCCCCCGTCGACATGCGGAGTCTCCGGCCCCACTATCCACCCCCCAACCCTCACCACCCCCCCCCCCCCCAGCCCCTGCGTGCAGCCTGCGTGCGACTCCACATAGACACTCACAGATGTAAACACACCGCAGAGGGCCACTGCATGTGTGAATTGTTTATACTTCCTCCCTTTGATAAGCTGTCATCTGTGGGCACTGCTCGGGGATTTGATCCCCGTGATCTCTCGACCCCGAGGAAGACATTAAACACCCTCCCGGACCCTTTGCTCTGCCTGTCTCTGAACCTTTCACTCTCCTTTAATGAGAATTTCTCCTAATTATTTCAGTGGCTGCAGCAGAGGGACCGCAGTGTACTTAGATCTCGATACTGGGACGTGACTGTTATGCTGATAGAGGCAAGAGATCAATAATTTAGGCCCTGGCTTTAATGGCAAAGCTGAGAGCTTAAGTGTCTGCATTCAGGTTGAGTCTTAGAGGTTCCTGGAGTATTAATGATTTCCACAGGATTTTCTCCCCCTTCTTCTTAAGCTGCTGCTGATCAGCATTCCTATACCTGCTAAATTGTATTTGTGAAGAGATATGTGCCTCATCTCTGGGAACGTATGTCTCTGCTGCGCGTAGATGTGCAGAAGCGTGCCGGGACCTCTTGTGTGTACGTGTGATTATTTGCAAACATGGATCCGCACAGAGGCACACACAGACTTCTATCTTTGTTTTGATCTGGGGACCTTCCTCAGGCACTCACTCTGGCTTTGGGGCTACCCACAGTTTGTCCTTTCCCCAATTTGTCTGGTAAATGTTCAGACACTTCAAAGGCAGGGGGAAATGTCATTCCTTCCCCCCACCTTCTTTCTTTTTTCTTTCATTTTCTGTCTAATTCTCCCCTCTGTCTTAAAGCTGCAGTTGTACTTGGTGGAAAGGGGCAACACCAAAGCCTGTAGTCGCTCAGATGTGGGTATGCATGTCTGTGTAATAAATGGGGTTCTTATCCACAGTCATTCGTTGAGGAATTCCGGCAAACCTCTTTGGACCCCAACAGACTATTATAATACACACTTATTAACTGAACAGATAAATGCTGTGAAAATGATCATAGTATATGACACATTTTACATTAAAGTTATACAGGGGGAAGAGGGGAGCATACCTCCCTCGAGGGATTTTCTTGGGAGATTGGCCCCTGGAGTGTTGATCAGCTACAATAACGGAAGGTGTAAGTGAGTAATCAGGGCTGTCCTCAGAAGGTCAGAGAGGGGCTGCAGATCCCCGGAAAGGGGTACCACTGTCCTCCAGGGGACCCAAGCTCTAAGGGCCACCACTTCTCTCTACTTTTGTCAGCCCAGCCTCTCTGGCATCTTTTTTTTTTTTTTTTCCTGGAAAATCTCCTGGCATTTTTAAGTTGCCTTAGGACACTAAGCTCTTATACATCTGCTTATGTTTGGGCCCTAAACTTCTCAACTGGTCGGCATTCGTAAAGGAATGTGGAGTGATTCCATACTGATCTCAAAACGTGTGACACCAGCCACTAGGGGGCGAAGCGACAGATGTGCGAAGTTCTCAGGAGTTTCAAGTCCACCTCCTGGAGAGCTCAGCTCAGGGAACCCATGGGCAGGGTGCAGAGAGGGGCTTGAATAACTGTCAGTGTTTCACACACTGGGAGCCCGGGGCACAGTGACACAAGTGATCGGAGCTGAAACTAAGACTTGGGCACTTGTAGGTTCCAACCATGAGCCGGATTTCCCCACCCGGTGGACCTTTCAACGCGTGGCGGGTTTTTTTCACCTTGAACTTGTCCGTCACCAGTCAACCTCCACTTCTGCTTCTCGGTTCATTAAGGTTGTACCTTTACATGAGATGGTGCTGTTTCTGGGTCCCTGAAATGCTTATTTCTAGAAGCAGATCCCCCTTCATTGTATCAAGTGTAGGTTTTGGGGGGTCATGACCTACACATGAACAAGGGGGAATGGGACGTTGACCTCTAGGTGGGAGAGCCTTAGCGTCTTTCTGTTTTCAGTACCATTCCAGTCGGTTCTGTGGCTGAGGTAGGCACATAGTTTCTTTCCCTCGCCCTTGCCTTTGCTCTGCTCTGCCAAGGTCATTGTTTCTTTGCTGAGTTAGAAAGCTGGACCTTGGTAATTGCCACCAAAACCCTTTTTCCTGTTAAAAGAGATAGCCTAGGGACTTGGAGTAAAGACCAGCAGTCAAGGAGGCCTGAGAAAGCTATAAATAGGCATGGAATGTCCTGGATAATTCTGTGGTGGGGAAATTAATTCTGAACCACTAAGTACCATTAAGAACTTGATGCCAACTAAATAGGCAGAAATTTTTACAGATGCTGCCAGAATTTCAAAGCCACCCAGTGTGCCATAGCTTCAGGGGAGCAAAAGTACTGACTCTAACAAACTGGGGAAAATGAAGAAACACAGGTCTGAATCAGCCGAGCCCTAGACATCACGGATCCTAGGGGGGCAGAGACCAAAGGTCATCCCGAGGGGTTGGTCAGAGAAAGAAGTCACAGGCTCACCCTACCGGAAATATCTTCAGACTGGAGGGGATGGTGTTAGGATTTTCCGGTACCCGTGAAAGTAAACCCCTTCCTTCCATGGTACTTTATGGGTTACTGAACGCTTTCATATCTGTATTCCTACGTGATCTTCAAAACACCCCGAGGAGATTGGCGAGGAAAATACAGTTATCTCCGTGTTAAGATGGGGATACCGAGGTTTAGAGGTCTAGAATGGCTTGTTTAATGTCACATGGCTGGGAGAGGTCAGGGCCAGGACAACTTACTCATCCTGGACTGCTAGGTGATGTCTACACAACTCTCCCCCAAGAGTGCTGGTGCAAAAATTCGTAAAACCATTTTATTCATAGAAATAGAATAGAAATAAAGGTTCTCTTCTGGATCTCTTTTCTACCTCTGGCATGCAGCCCTTAGCACTGAAGAGAATAGGACATTCCTTCCTTTTACTATTCACTTACAAAGTATTAATAGTAATAGCCACCCTTCTCCGCTTTCCAAGCGCCCCCCTGGCGGAGACGGCAGTCTCTACTGAGTGGTGCCCCACCCTCGTGCTGAGCACGTGGAGATGGAGACCGAGCCGGCCAGAACCACCTTTGGCGAGTGCGCTTCCCCCTCTGATGAGGGCACCTGAAGCCGTTCTGTTGTATGCCGCGCCCCGGGCTGCCCGTCATGATGAGGGGTTCACGCACTTGACCGGCTTTTCCTTTCATGTTCTGCCCTTGTAGCTGCAAGATCCTTTCACTTGGTATTACGCATATCATTATGAATGAACTCCAGGACCCCCGTCCAGCACTAAGGACTAATAAGCACAGTCTTCCTGCGTTTTCTCCCACTGGACCTGCTTGGATAAAACCTTCTAAGCAGATTCTGGTGTGGATTGGGCATGAGACTTCCATATTTCGTCAGACAGGGAAATAGGAGACTGCCACAACAATACCATCTAGACAGCAGGGTGACCTAAACAATGGACATTTATTTCTCCCAGTTCTGGAGGCTGGGAGACCCGAGATCAGGGCACCAGCTGATTCCGTTCTCAGTGAGAGATGCAGATGGCCGCCTTCTCCTTGTATCCTTACGAGGTGGTGAGAAGCTCTGGTGTTCCTTCCTCTTGGACTAAGGACACTCATCCTGTGGTGAGGGACTCTGCCTTCAGGATCTAATCTAAACCTAATGACTTCCCAGAGGCCTGCCTCCCTACTACCATCTCATTGGGGGTTAGGGCTCCAACACGTGCCTTTTGGAGAGACACAAGCCTTCAGTCCAGCGCACTAGGTTTTGGACTTGGTGCTGGTCATGTTCTGTGTAGTCTGGATGCCAAGTCTCCTTCCGTGTCTGCAGTTGGAGCCTGGCAATGTCTTATCCCTTCTCCCTCAGGAGGACCCCTATCCCCTCCACCCCAGTCAGATCCTGCTGGTAGGGCTGTGCTGTTTCCATCAGGCCTGACGGGTGCAGTCTGCAGACAGGGTCCCCTCATGGCTGTTCTGGAGCCCACCTTGATAGAAGAAGGCTGGATCTCAGTCACTCACTGCACAGAGGGGAGCAAGAAGGAAAGGGAGGGGTTTGCATTCTCTGCGCTGCCACAGGTCATTCTCTGTATTGCCTGCGATAAACCCAGGCCTCCATGGGCCCATGAAGTGTTTTTATAACCAGGCTGTATTTGCCCCGCCAACTGCCTGGGTTTCCACTTGCGATGCCTTCTCTGCTTTCAGATTCCTTCCTGAACAAGCAGATCCCTTGAGGTACTGGATTTTTATCGTTGAAGCAGAGTAGGGCTGGCTCTAGACCAACTGAGAAGGGAACCGAGGACAAACGAAAATATGAAATGGAACGTCAAATCCAGGTGGGCCCCAAGGTCCAACCAAGAGGGCAGGTGAAGAGTATTTTTTGGAGGTAGAGGTGAGAGTACCCGGCTGAAGGCGGGCGACTCCCAAACTCCAGAGGATCGGGCATTGTGGGCCCTGGAGCAGGGCTGCCAGGGGTGGGGGTTGTCTCAAGGACTTCTGGGGCTCCAACGCGAGGTCCTGAAATGGGTTACAGGGAAGGGTTTTAAGAGGATCACCTCTGGAGTGGGGCTGCCTGGGTTCAAAGCCTGGCCCCTCGATTTGCCTGCCGCGTGATGGTGAGGTTTTGTTTTTGTTTTGTTTTGTTAAAACTGTCCTGCTTCCTACGTGTTGGCTTCGTCGTTGTTTTCCAGGAGCCTCGCCTGACTCGCTCCCGATAGCTGCTGAGCGTTCCTTTCCTCAAAGCTTCAACCGTGACCTTAAGCCAGGTTGAGGTCTGCCTGTAAATGGACTTGCTGCCCCAGAGCCCCCTGTCCCCATAGCACTGACGGTCTGGATGTTTTTTGCTTTCGCAGAAGGCTGTTGCGTCAGCCTCCTCTGATCACGGTCACACCCATCAGGATTTTGGGCCGAGTGTCCATCCACCCTCTCCGCAGCTGGAAGGTACCGCTAAAGTCTCAGCATCAATCGTAGCCAAGCCTTCCTGGCTCATGGCAAGGAAGAATATCTTCCATGCATGTACTGCCTTCTGTTTACGAAGTGCATTCATTTGCACCATTTACTGACAGTCTTTAAGGTGCTGTGAGGTCTGCAAAAAACAAAAGTGTAAGCAGCTATATCTGCCTTAGGGGAGCTTCTGGGGCTCAGGAGAGAAGACGACATTACCTAGACTGCAGACAATAATGTTCAGGAAAGTTGTAATTAGATGTCGTGGATTGAAAGTACAGTGATATCTCAGAGACAAAAGCAGTGGCTTCGAGGTCGTGGTAATTAGAGTTGGCTTGTCCAGAAGGGGCGGTGTAGGATGAGCCAATGGGGGGAGGCGCAGGGGTGATGGCGGGGGAGGCAGTGGCCGGCTCCCAGAAGGTTATCAGAGTCAGAATTACTTCTGCATGGGGAGGGAGTGACGGCGAGGAAGGAGGCCTGCCTGTTGTGCGGGATTGGGGTTGGCTTAGCCGTGGATTAAGAAGACGCTGTAGACGGAATGTCTGTGCCCCGCAACGGTCCTGTGTTGAAACTGAATCATCAGGGAGGTGGTCTCTGGGGGTGCGATCTTTGGGAGTAGATGAGGTCATGGAGGTGGAACCCCCGTGGATGGAGTTAGGAGAGCGTTCCCTCGCCGCTTCTGCTTGCGAGGACCGAGCGGAAAGACCGCCATCCCTCTGTGACCCAGGAAGCGGCCTCCCGTCAGACGCCAAGGCCCCTGGCACCCTGCTCTGGGACTTCTCAACCTCCAGAAGGGTAAGGAGGGAATTTCTCGTTTGTAGACTGATGGCTGCCGGTCTAGGGCATTTTCGTTATAGCAGCTCAAACAGAGTAAGACAGATAGGAGGAGTAGGGGCCAATCATGGCAAGGAGACAAAGAATTTAAAGTAGGTAGTTCACATAGATGTTTTGCCCTTTAGTTCACCCACAGCCCCACCCATTCAGCAGTCCTGGCCCATTTTACAGAAAGCATCCGTGACGATGGCTACAGGGACGTCTGTGCGAAGCCATGCTCTTTCCCTCCAGCGTGCGGTCATTCGCGGCAGGCCTGCAGGCTGCCCGTGGTTGGTCTGGGGGAACCGCTGTGGTCTTCTTACACAGGAAGTGTGAGTGCAAGGGGAGTTGCCAGTGAAGCTGTTTACCGCACACGGATGCATCTGTTTCTCGAGGGCGAGGAAATGGTCTGGTGGAACGTAACGAGCAATCCACAAGGCAGACCCCAGGGTCAGATTATGAACACAGGTCCCAGGATCTGCCCCCTTTGCCCGGGTTCCAGGAGCAACCAGCCCGTTTGCACCCACCCAGGGCGCGCTCTGCATCACAGCCCGTATCTAAGGCCTGATCCTTTTGGGGACTGTATCTCTCCGATTTATGATGCTTTCAGATTACCAAACACAATTCATTTGGCAATGAAAGAAAACAGTTTTGTGCTATTGCCTCTGTGTATGGGAAATTGCGTTTTTGATGAGCAGAGCTGTTGGCCTTCTTCACAGTCCTCGTTGAGAACATGAGCTGGTAGCCAGGGCCTCGGGTGAAAAATCCCAGGACAATCATCCTGCTGCCAGAGGCCATCTAGAGGGAAGGGGACTTTATCCCTGCCATCCATTAAGCTGTGTTTGCGATCTGTTGGTTTAGCCCATGTATATACTAATCAGTATTGGAACAAAATAACTATTTCTTTTTTTTTTTTTAAGATTTTATTTATTTATTTGAGAAAGAAAGAATGAGAGAGAACATGAGAGGGCAGAAGGTCAGAGGGAGAAGCAGACTCCCCGTGGAGCTGGGAGCCCGATGCGGGGACTCGACCCCAGTATTCCAGGATCATGACCTGAGCCGAAGGCAGTTGCTTAACCAACTGAGCCACCCAGGTGCCCCAAGTCACTATTTCTTAAAGAATATTTCTGTGATCAAGTCTGTTGTCAGAAAGAGAGATGGGGGTTGTTGAATTGGGTTATTCTTCTCAAAGCTTATTACGTTTTTTGGGGGGAGGGGTTGAAAGGGGGCATTAAAGCAACCGGTTGTCTGGCACCTGTTAGGAGAAAAGCAGAGGGGCTCACAGGAAGAGGAGGGTTTCTGTGTCTTCTCTATAGGGGGGCTTCTGGCTAGTTCCTATCCCTTAATCCCTGGTGGTCTGCCTGGGTGAGTCCCTAGAGGTGCCACTCTTCTTTTCAGTTGCCTCTGAGCTCAACCAGTGGGAGATATTTTATCAGCCAGAGATTGTTTCCTTTTCTTAGTCTTTACTACTACCAACACGGCACTGAGGAGACCAGTGTTAAGGGTACCACCTCTGCAAGCCCTTCCCTGGGGTCTGGTCTGTGGGGCCATGTCACAGACAATTGTTTTTGCTGCTGATGTCCTCTGTTAATTAGGACGTGCTGTCTTCCAGCTCCAGGTGTGTGTGTATCAGGGGGAACCTATCTGGAGATAGAAGGTACCGTCAGGTCATTTTAATTTAAATTTACCTAAGAGGGTGAAGAAATTCGGTCAATGGTAAGGCCACTGCCTTCCCGTAGTCAGGGAGAGAAAGAAACTAAATCACGTTCCCCACGTATCGTCTCGTGCCCAGGCCAATGTTTTGAGAAACTGGCTTGCCGATACTGTAAAAACCTTCTATGGGTTTTCCTCCCACTCCTCATCCTCCCCCTAAAGGTTACATGGCTTCCACGCTCTTAATTAACCACATCAAATACTTTGTTTCCTCGTCTGGGCTTTTTATTCGGTTGATGAATGATACCCAGGCAGGAGATGATGGTGAGGAGAAGGAGGACTCAGAAGCCCTTGTCGAAATCTGCGGGCACTTTGAAAGGGAGAAGATGACTCATGAGGCCGGCAGGGAGCCCGTTTGCTGTGGTGGCCGCCGGAGGGGCAGGGGGCCACGGTCAGGACGTAGGGACCTCTGTAGGAGACACGCGGAGGTAGGAGGTAGTTGAAGGGTTCCTTCAAAAGTACATGATGGGGGGCGCCTGGGTGGCTCAGTGGGTTAAGCCGCTGCCTTCGGCTCAGGTCATGATCTCAGGGTCCTGGGATCGAGTCCCGCATCGGGCTCTCTGCTCAGCGGGGAGCCTGCTTCCTCCTCTCTCTCTCTGCCTGCCTCTCTGCCTACTTGTGATCTCTGTCTGTCAAATAAATAAATAAAATCTTTAAAAAAAAATTAAAAAAAAAGTTAAAAAAAAAAAAAGTACATGATGGCACACAGTGTATGCAGTCATCTGGGTTTTTACTGTAAGTTGGCAGACCTCCGGGGCCTTTTTTATCTCTAAGGTCATGCTATACGCCCATCAGCTTGTCAACCTCAAAAAGAAAATTGAAAATCATTGGATCTGAGACCTTACATTGCTTTTTAAGAAAAAGTCAAGCAGGCTATATTCATGTAATTCTTGTCTAAGTAATTAAAAAACAAAATTCACTGCTGCTTTTGTAATTATTTTTAAAATTTCCCTGGAAAACGATCCCCACCTGGGATTGGTCGCCCGAGAGGGTTTCCGTTAGCGTCCACGACCTCATTTGATCTGCGTAACCAACTCTGTGAAGTAGGTTCCTGGAACAAACACAGATCTCACCCTATCTTAAAGATGGCAAATCTGAGGCCCAGAGGAAGGAAGGAATGGGATGGATTTCACAAATTAAGCTCCTGGTTAAAAAAAAAATAATTATAACTGATCCGATCTTAGTTGGGCAAAGGAAGCTTCATTGGAAATACCAGTGATGATGTGAATTTAATTGCAGTTTCTTCCTTCCTGGTGGGAGTGAGACCTCCGAGAGAGCAGAGGCGTTAGCGCATTGCGTGGGGAAATCTGGCCCCTGCCTGTGTGTGTGTGTGTGTGTTGTTGGTGGGATGGACCTGGATGGTTTCACCAATGCAGAAGGCAAGCCTCTTTCCAGATGGGGTCCAATAGATATTCCATAAGGAACTAGAAATTAATTACTAAAAAATTATACTTAGAAGCTCATAAAACAAGCATCTATTGTATTTATTTGCTTTTTGTTTTTTTTAGGCAAAGCTTTTAAACTTGTTTGGGGGTTATCTGGAAGAGAGGACATTAATAGTTCTAGAATTACAGAGTCAGAAAGGGTCCAGTTTTAAACTCGTCCCCAGCGAAGGGACTTCCCACTACAACAGGCTCCGACAGGACTGGCGAATGTCAGCTAGATTTTGTCTAAATCCTCCTAGAAATTGGTAGCAAGAGCACAGAATGTTTCTATCTTAAATTAAGGAGCCTTTGAGATAAGTATTATTTAACTGAAAGTTGTTAGGATATTATACACATAAAACGGGCTGTTTTTTGTCCTGATGGACTGTCCCTCAGGGGAACTTAAGCTCATTTCTCTGAAGTCTCCCCTTGGACATTGTGCAAAACGAACCCTTAGCTCTTCTGCATGACGGCTGCTCAAATACTTGAAGACCACTGTCTTTTCTTTAAAAATTTATTTATTTATTTATTTATTTATTTATTTATTTATTTGATTGCTAGAGCATGAGTAGGGGGAGCCGCAGAGGGAGAGGAAGAAGCAGACTCCCTGCTGAGCAGGGATTTTCCCCAGGCGGGACTCCATCCCAGGACTCCAGGATCCCAGGATCATGACCTGAGCCTAAAGCAGTCGCTTAACTGACTGAGCCCCCAGGCACCCCTGAAGGACCGCTGTCTTTATCCCTTCATCTTCTCTTCTCTAAGCTGAACGCTCAGTTCCTTGAGTTCCTCTGTCTTATTTATACTTTCTTTGTGCTTCTTTTGTCCTTCCACAGACATTTGTGGAGGACCGGCTATGTGCGGTCCGGGCACTTCAAAAAATTTAAACTTCTTTTCTTCCAGCTTGAGAACGAGGGGACAAAAAGGTTGTGTTCTTTTCCTTTGTGCTCAGGGTATAGAAAACGAGGTATGTGTGTGTCTGTGTGTGTGTCCATATGTGTGTCCACACATACCTCCACACGTACATACACATATATACACGTGTATATTTAAACTATAAGGAATGAAAACCAGAACGTAAATAAATGAGAAAGAAGTGGAAAAGTCAGTTAGGCATTTAAAATAGATCTTTGACTTTGTTTTATTTTATTTTATTTATTTATTTAGAGAGAGGGCGTGAGCACGTGGGAAGGGGGCGGGGCAGAGAGCGAGTGGGGCGGAGAATCTCCCGCGGACTCCTCACTGAGCGCACAGCCCGAAACGGCTCCATCCCTTATCTCTGAGATCACGCACGACCTGAGCCAAAACCAAGAATCCGTTGCTTAACCGACTGAGTCACCCAGGTGCCCCAAATCTTTCAGCTTAGATGATTTAACATATTAATTGTTGGGGTGCGGCTGGTTTAGTTTGTAGAACATGTGACTCTTGACCTTGTGGTTCTAAGTTCAAGCCCCACGTCGGGTGTTGAGATCACGAAATAATAAAACTTTAAAAAATCATAATAAAGTAGAATATTAATTGTGGAGCTAATTATAGCTGCCTCTTAGAGACAGAGTTGTTGGTAGGTACATTACAGTAGCTCATCAGACCTCGACACCTGTGCGGGGAGAACGCCAGCTTTGGCCTCTTCAGCAGCTTGCTGGGTTTCATTCCAGACCAGTACGTAGAACCCAAGTGAAGACTTTGTTGTGTGATTTTCCTCAGCAGTCGGGGAACAGGCAGACAGAAACTCAGTGATTGCATGAAGCCAAGGCTTGGTTGCTAGATGGCTAACAAAGATCTTTAAGGACAAAGAAGAGGAAGTAATGAAATGAGCCATGAGGTGTAGCCAAGGATAGGGAAAAAAATCCCAAGGTCAACGAAAACTAAATTGGCAAGAAGCACATTCATTTAAACTCTGGTATTCACAAAGTTTTGATCCTTTGTCCTAAGGAACTCAGATGTACCTTTATTTTTGCTGGCAAAAAAAAAAACTGACTCCAAAATGAAGAGACTTGTTAAATAAATTGATACTATTAAGAAGACTCTGGGAGGGGCACCTGGGTGGCTCAGTCGTTGGGTATCTGCCTTCGGCTCGGGTAGTGGTCCCCAGGGTCCTGGGATCGAACCCCACGTCGGGCTCCCTGCTCAGCAGGGAGCTTGCTTCTCCCTCTGCCCCTCCCCCTGCTTGTGTCCCCTCTCTCACTGTGTCTCAATCTCTCTGTCAAATGAATAAATAAAATCTTAAAAAAAAAAGAAGAAGATGACCCTGGGAGGAATATTTTAAATGTCCAGGCAAACTAAAGAGTACCTTCACAGATTTTCCTGGTATATAATGTAAATGCTCAATAAAAATGTGTTAATATGTCACTTACATACAACAATATGTCTTTCTTAGACATTTACCAGAACATAAATGATCTACCATGGATGTTGTAAGCCCAGTGAAAAGAAGTGGGAAGAAATCATTTCACATTTCTTTGAACATACTCTCTTAGACAGCCATCCCAATTCAGACTGACCCTTCTTGTTGTCCTGAATTGTGAGGAAATGGCTCATAAACTGCATTTTGGGAGCAATCACTGTCTTTGCAGGTAGTTAGAAATAGAGCAGTTTTGGTATTGCTCTTCCTGAACCCGCAGGAAGGACCTACTCATCCATCCACACTCCCATCTGCCTGCCCATCTGTCCGTCCACCTACGCATCCATCCACTGAATAAATATTTATTGAGCATCTACTAGCTGCCAGACACTGTTCTCAGTGCTTGGAAGACATTAGTAAACAAAACAAGGGGTGGGGGGGAGACAAAAGCCTGACCTCAAGGAACTTTTATTTTAGGAATGATGACTTTCAGTCACTTCATAGCTGCTGTTTTCTGTCCGTGATCAAAGTCGGATACTTCCAACTTAAGACAAAAAAAAAAAGTAAAATGAATCATGTGCATCAAGGATAACCAAGTCCCAGGTCCTGCCCTGCATTTCCCCGCTACTGTCAGGGAGCCCCCTGCTTCCTCAGGCTGCACGGGGAACTGGCAGCCGAGGCTTCAGACCCGTGTCATCTGGGGTGTGAATGCTGGGGGGGCTGCCGGGCGGGGCCACCATGGACAGCAGCCCCTCACTGGGAAACCCCTTGGATGGGAGGAAAGAAGTTCTTCCCTTTCCCTTTCTGCTTGCCTCACACCTTCCCTCCTCGCTGGTGGGATCGCTGCAAGGGCCGAGCGGCTCAGGGGTCCCAGGCTTGTTCTTCTTGCTGCTGTGTTCGGAATCCCAGCTCTGCTCTGAAGTCAGGCTGTGAGCCTTCCGGAGTGGAGAGCTGTTCACTACGCGCATCCTAGGGAAGCCCACGAAGCAGGAGGAAAGTGTCTAAAGCAAGTGGTGACTCTACCGTCCTCACCACCTTTTGGCTTAAAAGTCAAAACTTGCTGGATATAGATCCGTTAACGGGTGGTAATAACTTACACTCGCACGACCCCCATTAGCGTCTGTGGAGTGGCGGGCTGCTTCCGGATGTCCTGTCGGGCCTTCTGTCACTTGCTCGCCATCCAGGTGCCCTGAGGCGGAAGACAGAGCCCTGTTCTATAGAAGAGGAAACCCAGCATGTTAAGGAATTTACCCAGGGTCTTGTAGAAAGTATCCAAAATAAGACTTTTTTTTTACCCCCAAAGATTGTATTTTTAAAGTCATCTTTTCATCCAACTTGGGGCTTGAACTCACGACCCTCAGATCGAGAGTCACATGCTCTGCTGACGGAGCCAGCCAGGCGCTGCTGAAATAAGACTTTTAAGTCTGGTTCTGTGATTCCAAAGCCAGTGCTCCTTCTAACTGGCTACACTGCTTCACCTCTGTTATCTTGACTCACACAACAAATGAGACAAGCAGGGTTCATGTCATTATCTTCCGTGTGTTACGAATGGGAGCGCCAAAGTGGAGAGGCTCCGTGCTTTGCTTGGGGTTATATAAGTGGGAGTGGAATTTGCATTCAAATTCAGATTGTGTGAATCAAATTGAAGTTTTCCTGCTCTATCATCTTGCTTAATGTATCAGGAATCAGCACCCCGCCTGCTGGTGTGCGTGCGGGCACGCGCGCGCGCACACACACACACACACACACACACATTAGTTTCAAGCCATCACAGAGTAAGCCAATGAAGGACAGCTGAACCGTCTCCACAAACTTACTGTGATGGTAAAATGAAGTTTTGCTTTTGATATGTGCTTGCGTTGTGCCGTGTGCCATTTTCGTCTTTCTAGTATTGATGAGGGATCACTTTAAGATTTATAGTTATTCTCAAGATTTCTTTTCTGTTGTTTATGTGCAGGATATCTGATGGCTAGATTTACATTTAAAACAGCCCTATAAATATCCCTGTGAATTCCTCAAGCTCAGGCATCCTGTTTGCTTTTTGTTGATGAACCTATGGACGGGTCTACCTATCCCCAGCCGATAGCCTTATCATTGTGTTTCCCGTTTCTTGATACTTGGTGAAAGTAGTGCAGAAATAAAAGAACCGTCTTTATTCTTTGATCTCTCTTGTGCTTTATGAATTCTGAAAAATTGCGGGAGAACAAAGGAAATAATGTGCTTTAGTGCTTCCCCTACGTTTTGAGACGCAGGGTTAAAAAATGCTTTAAAATCGTTAGAAACCAGAATGGACAGACACTAGAACGAAGGATCCTATGTGGTCAAGGCAGACCAGGAAACTTCTCTGACCCCAGGTCTTGGCTGGAGAAGACTGTATTGAAACGTTTCTTTACGTGTCCCAGGTTCATACACCCGCCTCTCTGGTATAACGTATATGGATGTTACTTCCTCAGAGTGATGCGTATGGGAAGAGACGGATCACCTCGCGCATCCAGAAGCCACTTAAAATGGGGAGTCCTGCTTACGTCACCTTGTGTTGGCAAAAGAGATTTGAGGCTCTGGGCTCAGAAATGGGACTTTTTTGTTCTTATACGTATGTAGTCTAACCTGTCGTACAGAAAGTAAATAAACTTTACATAGCATTTTATGGTTAGGAACCACTTCGTCTTGTGTGTTGAACTTGTGTAAGGAATAAAAGAAAACTCACTTATAGGTATATTGTGGCACTGAATCATCACCTTGGCACCAGGAGTTTGACATACATTACTAGAGCCAGGTACTGGTCAGGAAACTGAGTCTCAGAGAGGTTGAGTGACTTCCTCAAGGAAAGGACTCAAAGACTTCCTCTGTGCTAAGATCAAGACCTGAGCCTCGTCTTACGAGTCCAGAGTTCTAGCTCGGTCTGTGAAGGGATGTCTGAGAACCCAAAGGCATTGGCAGAATCTTCCAGGGTGATTCAGAGTCTTCCGCAACCCACTTTCTGAAGGTTTGCACTGTCATGGCTATTCCTGGGAGATGGGATGCGTTTCCTAGATGTCTCTGCGTTATTGTTGTTGTTGTTATTTTTAGTTCTATTTTCATGAAAAATGTATTTTTAGCTCATGAAAATAGCATAGCAGTGGCTAATCACAGTGTTCCAGAATGGGAAGGCCTTCACTCACCTACAAATTAGGGGCACCTTCATGCTTCCTGGGGTGGAAGGAAGCAAAGCCGACTTTCCCCCCAGGGGAGGACTAAAGCCAGCAGGCTCCCACTGCCTCCCGGACCCCCTGCTCTGCTCTCTCCTCCCTCCTACCTCACAGAGACGTGAAATAATGGAGAAGTGTTTACAGCTTCCCTGCGTAGGGAAGGGGGTTCTGGAGACCAGAGCAGAATTCCTACTCATTGGTTTTGTACCAGGAACAACACTAGGACTTGGATACGCATTTTCACTGTTATCCCGACAGTTCTAGGAGGCGGGTGTCCTCTCCATTTATCGGATGGGGAATCTGGGACCTGAGTAACCTTTCCGCACTTGCACAGGTGGTGTGAGGCTGAAGCCTGGCTGGGAGCTCAGAGAGGCCAAAGACTGTGTAGATCCTGTCTACACGGGCTGCCCTCCCTCAGGCCGGAGAACACCTCAGACCGTGGCTTCTTGAAATCTTCTGAGTGGAGCCCCTGGGATGCCCATCGCCTGTAGGGTCACAGAGGGTGGCACCACCCAGTGGGAAGAGCCTGGTTTGAGTTGGACTCCCACGTTCGCCATTTAACTGTGGATTGTGGAGGCACGCGGAGTCACCTCCCCAGATTGCTGTTTATTTGCCTCTAGAGGGGAAAGTTGCCCACAGGGCAGGGGACCTGGGAGGGCTGGCTGGGTTGGAGGCTCTGTGCAGCGCCCTCCCCTGCCAGGCGGGATCTCACTAAGTGATGCTCCTTCTTATTATCGCGAGTTCTATCCCACTTTCCAAAGCGGACAGGGTAGGTCCCCTGGCGCCTGCGGGGTTCCATTCTTCACCAGCCTCTTTGCTCTCTGACAGAGCTCTTTGCCGGTTTCCCAGCCTCTCCTCTGCCAGAGATCTCACCAGGCTTTTCTGTTGTGCCAGACCCGCCTGGTCTGGCTTCTCAGGCAGCTTCCCTGGTCCCTCTGATGGGAACCGGGCAGGTGAGAAGCCACAGAGGGAGCATCAGGAACACCTGGGCCACAAACTTCCCGTGGCCTCCCCAGCATGACTGGAAGGAAGTGCGTGTTAAGTTATCGGAAGGCAGAAAGGAACAGTGATGTCTCCTCCAGAGAGGAGTCCGTGAGTGAGACCAGGAGGCCACTTCACTTCCCTGGTGCCCTGGGCACAAGCCAGCTGCACGGTCAGCATTGGAGAAGCGTGTTGAGGGCGTGAGGGAGGCTTGACTGATATAAATTTATTATTTATAAAATTATTATCATAATAATAGGAAGAAGAAGAAGAATTTTGTTGAGTCTTCTAGCTTTCCAAAGCTCGTGAGCACATTTTCTCATGAGTGTAGGAGGTCCCTATCCTTGATCCTTTGCAGGATGGAAGGAAGGCTGCCGTGGATGTTTCTGATGGAGTTGGGTTGGGGGCAGAAGCCGTCACCAAGAGCCCCTCTGGTTGCAAAAGGACCATGTGTCTGCATCCGTTTTTAAGGCCTTCATCCATGGCCCGTGAGCCTCTCTCCACTCTCCCCTTCTTGTCCTGATATTTACCTTCCTTGGCAGCAAGGCTCTCCTCCTTTCCACGGAATGGTTGGCATCTTCAGATTTAGACCAAGGGCGGGGGGAAGATCTGACTTCCTTTTCCAACTCAGGCACACACACAGCCTCTCACGAAGACGGCAGTAGCTCAAGGCTAGGTCTTCCCTGAAGTGGTCCCTCTTGTCGAGGGCTGACCGGGGATTTGTGCGGGTGACAATCCATCTCCCGCCTTCCCGCTCAACCCCACTTGGGAAGAGCTGTACCCACTGGAGGGTGGAGTCGCGCCCCCATGGGCGCCAGGGGCCACACGGGGAGCCAGCGACCTTCCTCCGGGGCTCCCGATATCGAGCTGGGGAATGAGTAATTGGGACTCGCCAAAGTGTTTAAACACCAGAATTGAAATTAATGTCCCCTCATTGCTGGCTACGCTGACAATACATTACAGCAAACACCTTCCCAAAGTGAAATGAATGTTTGTTTATCCTCATGAAATATACATCAAAACATGTTGGTGGAAGAAACCCTAATGAGGGACGGGGCCAGGCTTCTGTTAATTCTGGGCAGATAGTTAGCCCAAGTGGAGGGCTTTTTCTTTCCTTCCTTTCTTTCTTTTTTTCTTTTTCTTTTTCTCCTCCTTTTTTTTTTTTTTTTAAGAATAACCTGTCCACAGCTGTGTATCTAGGACATTAATATGGGTTTAATGAAAACTGCAGTTGATCTGTCCAAAGATATTGATGAGCATTGCCCAGCTGTATTAATCATCTCCTTGAGAGAGGAAATGAGGGAATGGGCGAGCAGCTCTCTGTCAGATGCCAATCCAGATGAAGAGATGTGGAAAAAAAAATTTTTTTTTAACCCTCCATAGCCCCATCCATTTCCTGGGACGTGGATGGGGCCAGGAAGGAGCGAGAAGGACCCACGACAGCACAGGAAATTCTGGGGGCATGTGTAACGTTCAATCGTTAAGCTCGTGCCAATAAATCCATTACTGTTAATTATATTGAGATGGCCAACGATCCACTGACAATATTCCTTCATGGATTTTCATTCGCAGGGAATCGATGTTCTGGCTTTAATCTCTTTGGTGTTTTCATTTGTTGGTTTCCTGCTCCCTCTCCTCATCTCTTTCTCCCCATGTCCCCGCTCCCCACAGCCCTGCCTCCCCCTCCCCCCATGAGCTTTCACAGTAATACAGTTCCCCTCTCACTGGTGATACAGTTCTCTCCCTAAGTGCCAAATGTTTCTTGATAGGAACAAGCTACATTTCTTTATGGCTTATGGCAAACTGCCTTGATTACTTCTACTGCTGTACCCATTATGTGAATTAAATATGTATTCAGTTGCATGCTGCTTGCGATGTTATTGCTGGGTGACATATGGTACTGACTCAATTAGAATGAGACTAGCATTAGATAACCCTTCTGATTACATGCATCCTGACCGGCTCCTCCTCGGCCTCCCCTCCGTGCACCCGCTCGCTCCAGTGTCTGCGGGCTGCAGGTTTTCATTATTGGTTATCATCCCCACCACCCGGGATGCGGGCGGGGGCTGGGAGGGGGGCCACCGGGCTCGGGGAAAGAGGGCGCGTCACACAGACAGATGTAAAAAGGTTGCTGGCGGAGGAATAGAAAGGACTCCACGCTTGCATTGGGAATTAACCTTTAAAATTATATTGTTTGGAAGTGGTGGTCAGGCCTACTGTGAGAAGAGACCAGAAAAGTCTCTCTAAGGTTGGAAGATCAGAAAAAGAAAAAGAGGGGGGGGGGGGAGACTGAAATGGCTCGTGTGTGTGTGTGTGTGTGTGAGAGATTAGTTTGTTGGTCCTTACCTTGAAAATACTTCATTGGAAAATAATGCCTTCCCCCACAATGGGAGAGGCAGTACTTATTCTAACACCAATACCCTCTTTTCTTAGAGCCCAGTTGCGTTCAGTGTGCGCTGACACAGTCAGGTTCTCAGCAGCACCTGACAATGCAGGTAGAGTAGAATGGGCGCCTCCATTCTGGAGACAGCAGAGACATGACATGACATTGTGATTCAAGGTTGCAAAGTCACTTGGTGGCCAAATGAGGCGACTCCTTAAAAATGCAGAGAAGTTGAAGGACGGCCCAAGGATGTGCTATAAAGTGATTGAGAGTTGTTAAATCTTAAAACCAAAAAAAGGAGGTATTTTGAGTGTTGGGGGTAGGGACAGGAGTGGCTGGAATATTGTGTCCCACCACAGCACAATTCATGGCAGAAAGAAGCTGACACACATGTCCTTTGGAGGAGGAATTTTCTCTCCTTGATCATGTCGCAATGTTGGAAGCTGCTCTAAGCTCCTGTCCTTTTGTTTTTTCTGCTCTGTCTTCTGCTCCCCGAGTGACAACCTAGAGACACAGCCTCTCAACCTCACCTAGCCACAATCTGAGGCTGAAGCAGACCTTCCCCCCAGGGCCAGCAGGCCATCTTGGATTTTCCCACGGCTCACAGAAAGGCTGCTGGGCCCCAGACTGCCTGCCTGACTGTTGCACCCCCATCCAGTGGGACTAAGTCTGTTTGAACATCCGCTGTACACATTTGTGTGTACCACACCATATGCTAGAGAAAATATAAAAAGGTTATTTGGTATGTGGTCACTGGCCATAGGCTACTTGTACCCAGACAGAAAACTTAGCACGAGGGTGAGAGTTAAGTATAAAAGAGGGTGTTATGCACTCAGAAGTGCTATGGATACACTTATTAATCTTCGTATTACTAGAATTATGCTTTCACTTAGCCTTGAGTATAGGTGGCACTCACAAATACTGCTTGAGTGGATGGAGGATGGATGGATGGACGGATGGATGGGTGGATGGTTGGATGGATGGTTGGTGGGTGGGTGGACGGATGGTTGGTGAATGGATGGGTGGTTAGGTGGATAGGTGGGTGGTTAGGTGGGTGGGTGGTTGGATGGATGATGGATAGATGGATGAGTAGGTGGATGGATGAATGGGTAGATGGGTGGGTGGGTGGGTGGTTAGATGGATGGATGATGGATGGGTGGATGGGTGGTTGGGTGGATGGATGGATGGATGGATGAGGGATGGATGGATGGATGGTTGGGTGGTTGGGTGGATGGATGGATGAGTGGATGGGTGGTTGGTTGGACAGATGGGTGGATGGGTGGTTGGGTGGATGGATGGGTGGTTGGGGGATGGACGGATGGGTGGATAGACGGATGGATGAAAGGGATAAGTGTGAACCATGGTAATACTGAGGCAGATTTCCGTGGAGGAAATGGGGCTCCTTACAGACAACACAACCATCCATCACCATCCTACCTTTCCCTCACCACCTACCTTTCCATCACATCAGTGATCACTCATTTATATAGCACTTCACATTTGATGCAGTCCTTTCAAGAAACACTGAGGAGATGAACAAGCAAAGAATAAAAATGATTATCTGTGGAGCTCGTGTGAGGGACAGATGGAGGTATGGGGACAAGGAGGTTCATGACCCGGCAGCATACGGGAATCATAACACACATATTATAGATGTATTTTTATATTGTAAACACTACCTATTTAAAGACAATAAATATTAAAATAAGAAAGTTTCAGGATACCTGATCTTCATAGCAACCGTGTCTGTGAAGGGCGTGGGTATTTTTATTAGCTACTAGTTTCATATAAGGAAACCGAGGCACAGAAAGGTTAAGTAAAGTACGCAAAAGGTCATAGAGTTGGTAAGTTGTAGAGTCAAGACTAAACCCTAATTGGGTTCTTTCCACCACGGCACATGGCTTCTGGGAGCCTTGGCCCAGCTCTGCAGATCCCCAGAGGGCTGCCTGTGTGAGTGGGGCCTTCCCTGGGACCTCGGGAAGGGAAACTGTGTTTGCCGAGGTCTCTGGGAGGAAGGAAGACGTAGGGTAGGGGCCCTTCCACTGCCATTATTACATGGCAGAGTCAAACTCCCAGGGACAGATGTGGCTTGGAGTTAAGGGGGGAAAAAAAGCATCTCTGAACCAGCCCAGCAGTTCCTACTGCTGAGGAAGTGGGGAGACCTCTAGCTGGCAGCATTCACCTGGGCGGCTCTGCTGTTCCTTGCGTGGCTACTGAGAAACTGGGGAGGTACAGGTGCACCTTCTAAAAATTCACATGGGGCCACTTTGCTTTTACAAAAGACCTGCTTTAGTACCAGTTTTTGCTAACTGACAGAAATACGAAGGAGATTTTCACTCTTCTGAGAAAAGGCGGGGAATGAAAATATCATTCAGCCTTGGCTTTGCAGCATGAATTAGGTAGTGCCCACCTGGGCAGCAAGGCCCCACCCCCGCTCCTTCCTGGGACTCACCCACCGTGTCTCAGCCACAAACCGCCAGAACTCGGACCTGTGTCCTTGAGCACCTGTGCTTTCTGTCCAGGTATTTCATGCAACCTTCAGCAGGATGTGTCCTAAGGTATCGGAAAAGCCTGCGAGAGGTCATTTTGTGGGTCTGGGAAGGCTCAGAAATGTTTCCATATTCATGAATCATGATTGCTTCTTCACTTTATGGCATTTTGACGCAGGGAAGCTGTCACAGGACACTGGTTTCGGGTAGTGGGGGAAACCTGTGCTACAATTATCGTGATACCTAGAAGTTACCTGGGGACAAGTCTGGCACCGGAAGATGCCAACAGTTGTTAATCTTGTAAACTGAGTAAAACGTGGCATATGCTTTTGAGGGCAAAGCGTGACATTCTTATGGTGTCCTTCGGATCCCGTCTCCCGTCACTCTAGAGATGGTCACTCTCCCCAGGTTGCTCGGAAGCGCTCCCTTCTGACCACCCGGCCCCACCCTCTCCTCTTTCTCCTTCATCTCGGCCTACTTGCCGCACAGGGAGAGCTGTGCCCTTGGCCATTCTCGTGTGTTCTCCCTTAGTGTGTCTGCTGTTCCATTTGCAGCTCTCGGGGACATTTGCTCTCCAGGCCCAGCTCCCGGTAAGGCCGTTCCCCGAGCATCACGCAGCCAGTGAAGGATGGATCTGTCCGTAGCCTCCGTGAGAGAATCTACTGCCCCAGACACCATAATGTCACTCAGCAGAGGGATCTGAGGCCCCTGTTGTCCTTCAGAAGACAGGACAGTGTCCTCCCTGCCCAGCCTTTATGTGAGTCACATTCTATTCCGAGTTCATCTAAAATGGTCCATTGTATCTTCTGCACTTTCTGACCCAGCTCCCGCCCCCAGGAAGCCCTCTGGGGCTATTCTGGACATCCTAGTTACCTTGTCTGTTGATTCTGAGGTTTCCAACTTCCTTCCATATCTTCTAGAAGCTTCTTTTCTTCTGCTGAGGTGAGATTTCTGCCTCTCCAGGTGGAATCTCCCAGGTGACAGATCTAATCTACGTTCTTTCCAATTCTAGACTCTTGCTGTATTTGACACACATGACTTTTCTCTTGTGAAACTTCTACCCCCACCCCCCCACCTTGACTTGCCTTTTATCCTATTTGCTTCATAGTTCTTTGGTTGGGACTTCTCAGTTAGCTTCAGGGGTGCCTGTCTCTTGACCCATCACTGAAATATTCCCTACTCTTTCTCAGGACTTCATTTATCCCCTCAATACTCAATAGCTCACAAATGTATCTGCTTGTGACCTCACTGAGGACAGCGGCCTTAACTTTCTTGCCGACCTCTGCCACCCCCAGTGAACAGCACAATGTCTGAACCAAAGCAAATATCCAGTAAATATTTATTGAACGAGTGGTAAATTACTAAACCCAGCATGTTCAGGCCTGGTTGATTCTGTGAGTTTCCGATCTGCACAAAGAACTACCTGGTAGGCATCTCTCCACCCATGCTCAGCCACGTGGTGCTCACCGTCTTTCTGCCAGACAGCTACGGTGACCTTCTAGCTGGTATCTGTGCCCCTAATATCTTACAGCTGTTCATCGTCTCTGAGGGCCCCCGTGATACTCCTAACATGCAGACCTGTTTGCCACACCCCTGTTGAGAATTCTTCACTGGCAAGGTCAGTGTCAAAAGCAACAGTCCCGAAACTACGGTTGTGAGGTATGTCACAAGGAATTTCCGCTACGTAATCCCCTACGACCTGAGATTTGCAAATTATTAAAAATTTTAAACTAATTCAGGATGCCTGGGTGGCTCAGTCGGTTAAGCGTCTGCCTTTGGCTCAGGTCATGATCCCAGGCTCCAGGGATCGAGTCCCCACATCGGGCTTCCTGCTGAGCGGGGGAGCCCGATTCTCCCTCTCCTCCTTCTCCCTCTCCTCTTCCCCCTGCATGTGCTTTCTGTCTGTCTGTCTGTCTCTCTCTCTCAAATAAATACATAAACAAATAAATAAAAAATATTTAAAAAAAAGAAGTGTGCAGATGTATACTAGATTGAAGAGAGATTCAAGGCAGGGATGTCAGCCAAGACATAATGGGACGTAGGGTCTGGGTAGATGAATGGTATTTTGGGAATGAAAAGTCTCAGACTGTTTCAAAAGAAACATTAACGGTGTGTGGTATCGGTCTGAATATGGAAGTTGAAGGAAAGGTAGGAGTCAAAAAGGGTTGAATCATTTAATTCATTGATTGATTTGGATTCCACAAAAAGTTTGAGATGGGAGATGACTTATTACAATGAAAAACTACTTAACAATAAAATTGGCTCCAGATACCAGCGGATGGGGTCATAGATGCCCCCTTTATCATGCGGCTGTGGGAAATGCTCCTTCACCAGGATTGCCCTTGAGGCGTTTGCTGCGCCGTGTGCAAGTTGGCACGAGACTCAGTTGTCCTCCATCTCTTTATGTGTCTGTCTCCTGCGTCACCACTGAGAAGGGGCTTGGCATTAATAAGAACAAGGAAATTCGGAAAGGGAGGACATCGGAATAGCTGGTAGAGTTTTGTTCATTTCAGATTGTGGTAGATTTTTCATTTTTGTAGACTATTGTGATAGCTTCTGGGCATTGTTGGTTTTCTTATTGGCTGCGTGTCTGACATTCACCGGATTTTGTCTCTCCAGGGACAGTGTGTGATCTGCTAGAATCATACTGTTTCCCCGTGATTTCTAAGACTTTGCCTTCTAGACCTTGCACCCCCTTCCTGGGAGGAGCCGGGGTTCCTTGTGGACCAGAGTAAAATATAGTGAGAAAGAATGTTGACTTTAGAGTCAGACTACTTGGGTTTGTATCCCGAGTCCTCCGTCTACTGTGTGACATTGGGCAAATTACCTAATTTCTCTCGTGCCTGTTTTCTCGGTACTAAAAGTGGAGATGATAATATCACCTACTTCATAGGGTTTGGGGAAGAATCATGATAATAATAGCACTATTAGCTATCATAGTTATCAGACATTATATTAGTTTTAGAGTTGTATACCAGGCACTGTGTTATTTATGCTCATTTTTCTATTTAACCCTCCCTACAAAGCTTATAAGGTAAATACTATCATTGTCCCCACTATATTGACCAGCTAACTAAGGTCAGAGGCCTTAAGTCACTTGCCCTAATTGCCCAGGTTGGAATTGGCAGGGTTGGGGTTTGAACCTAGGTTGAACAACCGTGACAACCGAGCCCTTAACAACTGGAAACTCACAGCCACCCAAATCTCTCTCTTTTCTCCTAACACTCCCATTTAAAGTAATCACCCCTTCTACCATGTTCCTGTAACAAAAACGCCTATAGCTTTAATTGGCATGTATTTTTTAATTATTCAACTCCTAATTTTAGCCAGTTGTTCATATGTCCTTCCTCTTCGCTAAATTACGAACTTCTGAATGCAAGAACCGTGCCTCCCTATAGATTTCCCTCCAGTGCCTTCTCTCTGCATAGGTGTCCTCTGTGTCAGTTTGTTGGAAAGAGATTCTGTGAAAGGCTCAGCTCACTCTTTCCCTAGGGGGACATCTTTGGTGCTGTGAGGTCACCGTTGCCTTTCTGTCACCAAAATAGAAAAATTAAAGTGTCAAGGAGTCCTATCAGCAGCACTAATGAAATGTGACCATTTAAAAGAATGAAATAACGTCACTTAGTCTGACATTATTAGGTCCTTACTTCTATGCTCCCTCCCCCAAACGAAAAGTCATAAAAGCAGAAGTGATCTTTGCCTCAGTAAGTTAGATTGTTTGTGGTACTTGGAATTGAGCTCCACAAGAAATGAAGGATCAGGCACCAGTTCCTCCTTGCTTCTGGGCATCAGATGTGCTGCATCCCATTTGGTCTTAACTTTTTCTCACATATGCCCCTTTGGTTGGCATCCAGGCATAGTTCTGAAGCTTTGCTTAGATACACCGGGATCTGACCTGCCCTCGGTGGGGAGCAGGTCTGGGTGAATCCCCGGGTACCCATCATCAGGAGGGTTGGGGCCTGAGCCTGTCCTTTTCTCCATTCTTTCCCAGACTGGGATGGAGCCAAGAAATCCCATGGCCCCTCGGGCAGTAGTCGAGGGAAAGCAAGATGCCCACCTCTGAATGCCTTAGGGTTAGAAGTGCTTGTTAACTGCTCTCTGGCGCTAAGTTGAGTGATGATCTTGGTCCTCTTGGTAAAAACAACATTGGACGGTACCATGCACTTTGGACCGTGCAGCTGGCTCATCAAAGTGCCCCCTAAACCTCTTAGATCTTAGTTTGGACGTAATTCCAACTATGGTGGTCCAGTGTTCCAGCTCCGGCTGGAACTGACATTTACGGAGCACGGATGATCGTAGATCTCAGACCCTTCCAGGTACTGATGCGGGTAATCCTCACCACCTCCCTGGGAGCTAGCTGGGTGACATGTTTGTCCCCATTTCCCAGGCGAGGACACAGCGTGGAGGGGCTCAGAAACAAGGTTCTGTAGCCCAGAGTCAGGTTTGGCTTCCGCGATCTGGTACCACAGCCCTGGTCTTCACTGCGACACGCCTCTGGAGAAGAGGCAACTCCAGGAGGCGGCGAAACCATGCAGAGGAGCGGGGAGAACCTACACCGGCCAGCAGACAGAGTAAACGACAGACAGACAGACTGACTCCCACCTAGCAGTGGGTCGGAGGGTAACTGGCATTCTCGATGGTCGGCGATTCGGGTTATGAAGAAGAAGCCAAATTACGTTCAAGATTATCCGTCGACCTATCTATCTGGATATCTTTTGACGAAGCTAGATGGAAATATAACATGCTTTTAAGTGATTTAAAATAAATAAATCCAGAATGATGAAAATAAACGCGGTTTTGGTAACCCGCCCAGCACGTGGACACGAGGCAGCGCTCCAGAGTGATTTGTTTCTTGATGGTTTAATGCTTCCTCGCCTTGCTGCCTGCTCTTGGGTGCCAGAGTTGCTGGTCCTGGGGTGTCTCCCCCAGAACAAAGGTTGAGGGCCGTGGGACTGCCTCCGCCGCTCCCCCCAACCCCCCCCCCACCCCCGGCCACCCAACTGCTCCAGAAAAGATGACAGAAATGTGTGCGTCATCTTGGCTCTGTGTCGCTCTGCCTCTGTGGTCGGTGGCAGGTAGAGGGAGCACCGTGCCGCAAACCTCCGTCCTCCCGTGACCCGCCATGGAAATGGAAGGGGGACAGTCAGGGGATTCGAGAGGAGAGAGGGGTGATCGCTTCTTTGTCTGCACGAAGGTGCTGGGACTGGCCCTTCCGGTCTGTGAGGTGTCTGTTGGATGAGAAGGAAATCCTTCTCTCCTTGGCTTCCACCTCCCCTGGCCCCTTTGTTTTTATTTTTGTGTGTGTGTGTTTTGGTTTTTTTTTATTGTTGTTGTTGTAGTTGTTGTTGTTGTTGTTGTTTTCCTTCTCTCCCTTTGTAGAATCCTAGAAAATAGAAAAGCCCAGCAGAAAGGGAGCTGTGATGCTGTCGTGCCTGGCGTTGATGTTATTTATTTTCCTCAGTTGCTGCTCTGGAAGCCCGGAGTTGACAGAGCGGTTTTGTAGAATAGAAACATTATAGACTGTTACTGTCAGAGTGTTAAATGTGATGGATAGAGAAATAGAGGCGAAGGAGGGGACTTAATACTGAGAGCCAGGGTGCTCATGGGAAAATAAACCATCCGCATATAAGAAATGAATGAGGTAATGTGGCGGGAGGTAATGGGCTTTCGCAACATGCCGGAACAGAGATGCTTATTACAGGGTGTGCTTAACCCTTGGCACGCCGGCTTCCCTTTGTGGGTTCCGGGGCTTCTCGTGGGTCCCTCTGCGGGAGCACGTGGGTGGCTTTCCTTCCGGCGGGGGAGCCGGCGGGCTCGGAGCAGCGGAGACCAGCATGTTCTTAATGACGCTGGAGAAGCCGCCTGCACATCTGAGAGCCTCGGCAGCTCCCGGTGTGTGTGTGTGTGTGGGGGGGCTCCGGATCCCCGCAGCCCCACGAGGATGGTCCCTGATTACAGGGGTGGGGAGGAGGGGAGCTGGGGGGCTGTGCTGATGTCTCCACTGCAGACCTACAAGGAAGGTGCACTTGGATTCCTTTGGGAGAGAAGGAAATTTGTGGTGCTTGGCTCCCTGGGTGACCCCCCAAAGATACCCCCACTACTTTATGTAGCCAGCTCCTAGCCGGTTGTGCATTGACTGGAAGGTGCTGGCTTTGCTGTGAGGTTGGAGAGGAGGAGAGGGGCAGAGAGGGTCATCTTTATCACTCCTTGTCAAGCACGGTGCCCGCTAGAAGGTGAGCGAGTCAGATGGGGACCCTGCCTCAGAAGGGACAATGGGAGGGACCCCACCAGACAAGTGGAGGGAAGTGAATTGAGAGGTGTTCGGGTTCCGTGAGCAAGGGGCTTGTCCTTTGCACCGAGTTCCCGTGCCCTTTCCCACCGGCTTTTGCATCCTGATCCTGGCCAGCCTTGTGTCCTGTGTATGACAATCATTTGGTAAATTATGAGGACTCCGCTGATAGGGCCCCCCCTCTCCCTGCTGGGTGGCTCTGAGTGAGTCATGTAGTCTCTGGGTGTCAGTTTCCTCATCTATAACATGGATGCATTTATTATCAGGAGTAAACATAATCACACTTATGAAAGTGTTGGCAGACTATAAAACATTGTGCAAATACCAAAGTATTACCATTATTTCTGTTGTTAGTAACAGAACAGTAAACATGCATTAAGTGATAAGGTGGAGAACTTCACCCAAGAAATAATGTTTTCAAGCCAGCAGCTGCACAAGCTTTCACCCCAAGCAGTGCTGTTCTCGGCTGATGATAAAGTGGCAGTCACTAGGTCAAGGACACTGCCCTGGTGGGCTATTTATATTGTTGGCACTGGGACAGGAGGATCCAGGGGACCACTGCCACCCTCGAGCTGGAGCATTCCTCTCCTCCTGCTCAAAATTTCGCAGAACCACCGAATTTTGGAGTGAGAAGGACTCCTAGCCAATGCCTGTCATTGGCCTTGATCTGGTGTGCAAAGCGCTTCCTGCTGGAGCACAGACCCCCTCCCTCAGCTGTTGGGTTTTCCCCTGGAGCTCTCCCATGTAAGATGTTCCTCAGCCCAACTCGTCCTCTGAGATCTAACTGTGGCCCATGAGACTGTGCCACTAAAGGCCCTGTCCTTACCGTGATGATAAGATGGTCCACATTCTGTTTTGTTTTTTTTCTTTCAGTGTCATTTTTATTTCGAAGGTCCTTAGTAGTTTCACAGGAGCAGAAGGACTTAGGTTGGCTGGCATGGTTGACCACGTTCTGGACTCTGCTCCTGGTCTCGGGCTGCCACAGAGCGACCACTGGCGGGGTGAGGGGCCGGCCTGATCTTCCCGCTTCCCTTTCTTTGGATGCCATCCTCTCTCCTGGGTCCTGCCAGGCAGGTGGGAAGCCTCGTTCTGCACGGCGCCTCCTGTGGTGCTTTCTTCTGTTTGTCCTGGTGTATATCTGGTCTCTGTCTGTCCTTCACACTCTGTTGCTTTGTACTTTTCTCAACAACCGCAGCCTGGAGTGAATGTTCCTTTCTCTTGATTCCTCAGATTGGTACAACTCTGTGCAACAGTTGGCTCCTTACAGTTTCTGGTGTTTTTCTGATTGTTTCCCATGAGACTCTCTTGTCTTATGAAGGATCTTAAAGGTTTCCTGAGAAAAGGGGTGTATCCTGTATATGTATGTTCTTTTCCTGTGATGAACATTACACTACCCTGTCCTCTGTTGACTTGTCATAGATAGCCTTCTTCTGCCTATTTCTAGTCTCCTCACTAGACTCCCAGTTCCTTCTAGAAGGAAGTGTTATCTGAGGTATCTTTTGCTGTCCCAAGGCACTTTGTATATAACCTCTCTTGCTACTTCTCATGGTTACTGACAGTTTTTTTGTTTTGGTTTGGTTTTTGGTTTTTTTTTTGGGGGGGGGTTATTGACAGATTTTAACAGAAAGATACTCTTCCTGCCCTTGTCTACTGTATACACTCAGACACCCTAATATCCAGCCTTGAAGGGGACAGGAATGGATGCCAGGTGGAGGTGAAAATAGTCGCAAGCGGTGGCGGGACCTTGTCTCTTGGTAAATGATATCGTTGGTGCATTAGGGTAGGAGTAGCTCTGAGGATGAAATGTGCTGGTGTATCTGAAGGGTTTAGACCAGCACCTGACACCTGCCAGACACCAGACCTCGTGAGTTACAGCGGTCATGGCATCGGGGGTGATTGTGATTGTGGAGAAGCACAAATAGTGGCAACAGTGCCCAGGGCCCGCTGGTCGGCCTTTTTGGTTCATTTGTATTTTGAGAGCGTTCCATCTATGATCATATCTGGATAGCATCTGTTTTGCTTGTTTTAAAGACTGGAGCCTCTCGTGGGGTCTTCCTGAGTGCCTCTGCGGTCCCAGGATACCCTCTTCAAATACGTCCCTATAATAGCCAGCTCCCTTTGGGTTCTTGAAGGAGGCTCTGTTTTTGGACCCAGTGAGGTACAAACCCCTAGGCTTGTTTGACATGTCCAAGAAGGATGGTAATGAAGGAAGAGGGGAGATACAACTCCAGGCCTTTTCGGAAGACTTGGGCTGTCTGCAGCCAGACCCCACTAGGAAGCAGAAGATGGGAAGCTATGGAGACTGGAGTGCAGGGGAAAGGCAGGACGAGGTGAAGCTTCCAGGGCGGTCCTTTTCCCTTGTTGATCAGATATTTTGCTCCATCGCTTTCTTTCCTGGCTCAAAAGGCATAGTTCAGGGTGCTGCCCGTCCCTCGTCCCCCACCCATTATCTCAGAAGGGTGTGTACTGAGGGGCTCCGCATGGTGATTCGGTGGGAATTGCAAGACCAGTCAGCCTCCAGAATAATCTGAGCTACTTATAAGATGCAGAGTCCCAGGCCCCGCACCCGCAGGTTGGCCCTCTGGCCTAGGAATCTGCCTTTCATAACTACCTCCCATCAGGTAGATGCCTGTGGTCATACCTTTGGGAAACACCCCTACCTCCACCCCTCGCCCCTTCCACTGTGGGGGCAGCTTGCTTCCTGGTCCGGAAGCTGACGGTCCTCCGCCCTGCGAGAGCATTTTCAGTGCCAGCCTCCGCGCTCGCTTCCCAGACGTGTAACAGGTGAGCACAGCACGGAAGAGATGAGCACGGGTCCTGCCCAAGGACGGCGCGCGCATGCCTAAGGCATTTCCTCTTGCTTCACGGAGCTCTGCACCTGTGGGATATGGCCCAGGCTCAAAAAGAGCAGCTCTTGTCCTTTTATGAATGCCCCTATGACATATGACCCCAACGCAAGAACTTTTGACCTTGGAGGAAGGAGCTTGGTGCTCCCGGTACCTCCCGGTGCCTCCCAGTAGTCTGAGGTGGCTTCTGTCCTGACGCTTGTAGTGTCTATTTATTGTACACGGGTAAGAATCGCTACGGTTTGAGCTGGGCCAGGGGAGCCCGTGCTAGTGTTGCTGGAACATTCACGGAGACGGGGAGCACGAGGGGAAAGTAAGAGGGTATCCTGGACTTGCGTTCGCCGACGTGAAGGAGCTCACGAGCTCCAGCTTTTTCCAGGATCCCGGAGATGTGGTTGTATTTACTGAGCGTCGCGTGCATGGCCTCCTCCCGGCAGCGTTGCCGTCCTGTAGGTGCTGTGGGGCGCTGACCCTTCCTCGCCAGAATGTCCCTACTTCAGTGTGCTCTTCCTTTAGAGTGGGCGGAGGGGCGTTTGAGTGTGTGTGCACTCACGTGGCTGTATGTCGTGTGTGTGTATGTGAATATGTGTGCGCCCGTGTTAAGTGACGGACCGTCCTGTCCTCGGGGTCTCTTGGAGGAACGTCGTCTTCACCAGAGTGCAGAGGTGATTAACTTACTGCGCTAGTTTGCTGAGGTCCAACTGTATAATACTTCTGATTTTCTAAAAACTTGGTGTTCGCAAAGATCCTTGTTCCTCTCTGACCTTTCGCACTGTGTGATCGTAAATGTGGGAAGGCAGGGGACTTCAGGGTGATGGTGTAGACGTGGGGCAGGAGACGTGTCAGGACAGCTGGAGTGTGCGTGAACTGGATTCCTTGGTGTAGCTTTGCATCACTGGAGTTGAGCTGCAGTGGTGGGAGCGGGGGAGGGAGAGGGAAGGACACACACCAACATCCGGACACATGCGTAGACATACAAACACTCAGACACAGACATCTAGACACACCATGGAAACAGACACACATAGACATACAGGCATCCAGATACAGACAGACAGACATATAGACATACAGACATACACACAGATCCATGGGCACTCAGGTACAGACAGACAGACAGACACCCAGACAGACAGACCCACACGGACACACAGGCATTCAGATACAGACAGACAGACACAGACAGTCAGATATAGACACACACACAAGGCACCCAGATACGAACATGCAGATGCACACACACAGAACTACAGACAGACACGCAGACACCCACGTAGAGACAGACAAACACACACAAAACTAAACACATATGGACACGCAGATGTTCAGATATAGACATATGGACAAAGAGACACACATACATAGACACAGAGACACCCAGATACAGACACCCAGACAGATACCCAGACACACACGTGCACGCGCGCATGCGCACACACACACACACACACACACACACACACACACACACAAACAGTGACTTTGCTGATTATCATGTGCCTAAACTCATTCCAGTGGAGATGACCTATTAGCCAAGAGCGCAAGCTGGCCGGAGTCGGCTTCCTTTCTGAACCGAGAAGCACAGATACTCTCAGACACGAGACGGGTCGGGAAGGAAAAGGAATGGTTCGTCCTCTGACCTTTCCTGACCCTCTTCTCCGCACAGATCCAATGGCACCCATGCGGACCCAACCAGCTTGTTACAGTGGGCTCTGGCATTCAGAGCAACTTTCCTACAAATCTCTTTTTATTGGCATTTCCTCCAATTTAACCATCCCTGAATTGCATTTGAATCAGTTGAGAGAAAGAGAGAAGGGGAGGAGGCTCCCCCCCTCGCTCTTGGAAAAGCAGCTCACAACCAGCTTTATTTGGTAAAACGCTGCAATAGATGCTTGTCAGAAATAATTTATTCCTGTTAGCTGTAATCTGAAGGAAAACAGATACAAGTCCTATAGTTAAAAAAAAAAAAGTAAAGTAGTCTTGCTTTCGCTGACAGTACAAAGGTGTCATATACAAGAAGGATTGACACAGACCAAGGGGTCTTGTGGGAAATATGATAATAACTATAAAGAAGACAGATTATTCCCCAGTTGCCAACATTCAAACCTTTTTACAGTCAGTTCAAACATATAAAACTTTATTGCTCTAGCAGAAAGGGGAACAATTTCTGGTTGCACAGCTTTCCCAGGGCTGGGTTTATACTGTCTGTGTTATTGCTCTATAGTGGCATTTTAAAGTTTATTGAACAAGACTTTTACAATTGAAGGAAGTATATAAAACTGTAAATTTATTAGATTTTTCAGGATAAGTGCCCTTTCTAGTTGTGCTCAAGAATTCGGAGCTACGAGAAACTGCTAGTTACAAGACTTATTAATATTAAAGACTGAGAGTACGCACATTTTATACCTTAACTGATCTCAAAAATAATATTATTATATTACGGGGCGTCAGAGCTCTGATGCTATAGAATTGGATGGATACCCACATGTAGGACTCTGAGTACCAGACGTGTTTATTTTTCACTGGCTACAAAGTTCGCTTTTGTTATATCTTACTTTATTTGATTTTAAGGCAGTTGGTCAGGATACTCCTCTGTTCACTGAAGGATGTCTCGGGGTGGGTTTTTGTTTTTTTTTTCCTCTTTCAGATCCTTGATGATTTCCCAGCATTTGTTGGTGGAGGGTTGGAATGTGAGTAGGGGTGGTGGGTTCATTTCAGGTGAAGTCATATATCGTGGCATCCCCCCAAAGCAGCTCTATGTTCCAATAATCACGCTCCTGAAAAGGGTTCCCTTTTATGTTTTTCAGCTTTTCTCATTTTTTATTTCCTAAAAGCCTTTTAGGGACATGACTTGAGGAATTTTGCAATGTTAGTGATAATCTATGTCATGGTTTCCGACTCTCTGCACTCTTAGAGTTTTTCGGCTTGAAAATTCTTGGCTGTGGGGGTTGTGCTGTGTGCTGTACAGTGTTGAGCTGAATCTCTGGTCCTTACCATAGTAGCCAGCATCCCGGTTACTCCACTGGGACAACCGGCAATGTCTCCAGACATCGCCAGATGCCCCCCTGGGGGGCATAATCATCCCTTGTTTAGAAGCACTCATTTATACAATATTATAATACGTCTTTGAAAAAAATTGTTTTACTGTAAATAATGTGGGTTGTATCTGGTAATTAAAAAAACAAAAACAACAAACTATAGGTACCAGATATGGTAAAGGACGGGCTCATTTATTTTCAGAAATACCTGACTACGGACTTCTAAATAGTGTGTTACGCGAAGACTGTAACGTAACTCGGTTTTAAAATGTTACTTATAACTTCTCAGGACCTCGTTGCCATACAACAGGAAATATCCTGTTTGTTTGCCTAAGGCCCAGGGCATGTGTTTACATGAGTTCATTTCTGAGTCTGGGTGCGTCTTCTTTTTGTGTTGTCTTCTGAGTCACCACTTACCAATGTCAGCCCCTTTCACTTGGCAGACGCATGGGCAGAAGCCAATGTATACATACACACAGACATGCTCCTACTGTGTGTCCGCACAGCAAAGGTTTTCAGAAGTACAGAGACATTCTGCTTCTAATTTTCTCACTCGACGTGTTTCATTTTGAGGTACCATCAACCTCCCTTTAATTTTCAATTTGTGTTCAAGAATGTTTTTTTCACCTCTTCAGAAGGTTCTATTAGTGGATGCATTAAAGACATTCAAAGAAGTTGTTCATAGCACCTGTTCACCTTCCTGCCTCCTAATGTTCTGTGTCTACCTGCGAATGGCACTTTGATCTGGGATTTTGGGTTAATTTGCCTAATGGCTACAGCATTTGCAGAGTGATTAAAACAGGATGTTGTCAGAAGAGAGCAAATTAGAACAGGCCTTTCTTTTTTTTGTTGCTCGCATTTTGGACTTCTCCGTTTGCTCCCCCCCCCCCTTTTTAAAAAAATCTTAGACACTTGTGACTTCATGAGGGGTACCCGGAAAGTGTCTTGATTCTGTTGTTATTTTGTGGAGCCACTGATCTTCTCTGTCCCTGTGGCCTCGGGTGTTTGGTGATGCTAGCCGTGAGGCGCTGTCTTTTCTGCTCCCCTAGCCATCTCTCTAGGTCATTGGGCCCCTGTAGGTGCCCCAGAGACTTTCTTTTGTGAAGATGTGTGATGTCCCTACGAAGTGTGGTATAACTCGCTTGAGTCACTAGATGTTGTCTGATAAGCTGGATATGAATACATGATTGGAAAGCAGTGGGAACGCTGCTAGGTACCGGTAAGATACCTCTGGTGATCCAGAGGTCAAAAGATGTCTTCATCGGGGTGTCTGGGGGGCTCAGTGGGTTAAGCGTCTGCCTTCTGCTCAGGTCATGATCCCAGGGTCCTGGGATCGAGTCCTGCATCAGGCTCCTTACTCAGTGGGGAGCCTGCTTCTCTCTCTGCCTCTGCCTGCCACTCTGCCTGCTTGTGCACGCTATCTCCTTCTCTGACAAATAAATAAATAAATAAATAAATAAATAAATAAATAAATAAAAAAAATCTTGGGGACACCTGGGTGGCTTAGTGATTTAAAGCCTCTGCCTTCAGCTCAGGTCATGATCCCAGGGTCCTGGGATCAAGCCCTGCATCGGGCTCTCTGCTCAGCAGGGAGCCTGCTTCCTCCTCTCTCTCTGCCTGCCTCTCCGCCTACTTGTGTTCTCTGTCAAATAAATAAATAAAATCTTTAAAAAAAAAATAAAGATGTCTTCACCGTCGTCCCTCTAGTTACATTTGGTTTCCTTAAATCTTAATACACCTTGCTTGAGTTTTTAAACTACGAATACTAATACTACTACTAATAATAATACTAAACTACTAATAGCTCTATCTGTGTGGTAGTCATTGTGAATGGCCGCTGTGGGGTCACACATGAGGAATGTGCCTGTCTCTGAACTTGGCCATCAGAGAGTGTGCTTGGCACCTCGTTGGAGGGCTCGCACCCTTACAAATGACAGTGTCCACACTTCGTGGAGTTACATCACACAGTCTCCGATGTGGATTGTAATGAGAGCCTGAGATGCGGACGCACTGAGTCAGGCAGACACATTGAGTCAGGCGTACACGACCTCCCCACCCCATCCCCAGCACCAAAGCACTCTTGATGAAGAGGGGAGTCACCATCAGGTCCGCTAACTTCTGGATTCTTGAGTCCTGCCTCCAGGTGCCACAGGGGGGGTGGCTGATCTCAATCTTAGGAAAACCCCCCCACCAGGTGAAGGAAGCTGCGAACCGAGACAGGAGCCCCAGGCACAGCTCAGTTCCCCGGGCAGAGGTCAGTCCCCTGCTTGTCCCGAGTTACTGGATGTCCTCGGCCAGGTCGCCACCTGCAGCTGTGGGTCACCAGGGGCTGTGGACGCGTCGAGGCGGAGAGGGAACGAGCAGGGAAACACGAAACAGCAAATGTCAGGGAACGAGTAAGCCCTGCATCCGTGATGAGACCTTGGGTATTCCGACCGCGGCTCCGCGGACACCGAGATCGGAATACAGATTGCAGGAGGGAGCGGCTGTGACACGAAGCCCAGGCTTAAATCTTCCCAAGGTTTTAACGTCCCTCACCGTATGAATATTTTGTTATTTTATTTGGCACCGTTCCCGCAGGAGGCTGGGAGAGAGACGCCGGCTGAGCCGGGGGCCGGGCGGGTCCCGAGATGCCACAGATGAGAACCGCGCGGTGGCTAATGAGACGCACGCCCCGGTGGCTGTGTGTACGGGTGTGTCACTGTATGTGTGTGGGGGAGGGTGAGTGTGTGAGACGGTGGGAGAGCGTGTGAGAGACTGTGAGACTACAAGTGGGTGAGATAGTGTGTGAGGAGTGTGTGTGAGACTGAAACAGTGTGAGTGTGTGAGTGTGTATGTGATTGTGTGTGTGAGAGCGAATGTGTACAGCAGAGTGTGAGTGTGAGAGTGTAAGAGTGAGCATGTGCATGAGAGAATGAGTGTGTGAGACAGTGTGTGTGTGTGTGTGTGTGTGTGTGTGTATGAGTGGGGGAATGTGTATGTGTGAGAGACAGTGAACCTGTGAGAGAGAATGAGTGTGTGTGAATGTGTGTGTGTGAATGGAGGGGGAATGGGAGTGTGTGAGAGACTGGGCATGTGTGAGTGAGTGTGTTTGTGAGAGTGTGGGGAGTGAGTGGGTGAGACACAGTGTGAGGCTGAGAGTGTGTGAGAGCGTGTGCATGTGCGTGTGCCCAAGGGCACAGATCCCCTGCAGTCCTGCCTCATGGAAGGCCCGGATGCTAAAACCACGAGCTGTTGGTGAACTCACTCGGCTTCCGGGCGAGGAGGAGAAGAGCAAGACCCCACCCCCACCCCCCACACTGCCCTGAATATTAGGCCCCTGCGCCTGCCCTAGGAAGCCAAATGGTTTAAGTCTCCAAACGAAGACTCCCTTCCTGGGAAAGTGAGGAAACCCCACAAGAACTTCAGGGCCCGGAGGGACCACAGGACGTGCGAGCAGAAGGACACGCTGCTCTGTGGGGAAGGCCGGGCTCCTGCTGAGCGCGCATCCGGGCCGGAGGGAGCAGGTGCATGGCCAGTCCGGCAGGTGCTTGAACTTGGGCAGAGCTCCCAGTAAGGACTGGGGGAAGCGTGCACTTTGCGGTGTGCAGGCCCATGGGAGGCCCTGATGGAAGGACGGAGCCCTGGCAGAGCCCCAGAGAGCCGCAGGCACCTGGGGACAGTGCAGGGGGTGGGGAGGGCACGTGACGAGGTCCGTGGAGGGCGAGACCTTAAGTGGCTTTTTGCCAGAGAACGACTTAGCCGCTGATTTGATCATCTGGCTTTCGCTTTCCCACACGGGTCTGCATCTGGTAGGTTATGCCATCTCCTCACCAACTGACGAGGCAGGGTGACCCTGCCCAGCACCGGCCGCTCAGACCCATGGAGCTCGGGCACAACAGGGATTGGAACCGGGGTTCCTGGCTGTGGCTCTGTCTTTGGTCATCGCAGGTTGACCACCAGAGGAGCTCCGGAAGGGGCAGATGTGGGTGCGTGAGGGATAGTCGTTGGAAAGAACTTTTTATCAGGTGACTGTTAGGCGTCAAGCTCTGGTCAAAGTGCTTTTAACATGTGTAATCATCACAGCACATCTGTGGCCACAGGTATCTTATCCTCATTGTAGAGATGGAGAAACTGAGGCTAATTTGCAAATTGATTGATTTGATTGATTTTAGAGAGAATGAGAGAGCAGAGGGGAAGGACGGAGAGGGAGGGAAGTCTCTAGCAGAGTCCCCACTGAGCACGAGCCTGACACGGGGCTGCATCTCACGACCCCGAGATCATGACCTGAGCCGAAACCAAGAGTCAGACACTTAGCTGGTTGAGCCAGATGTCCCTGGACTCCTGGAGTCAGGTTTTTCAATCAAAGCTGTCTCCAAAGAACTTGGCCTTGAACACACCCACTGGGACAGGTTTGGCCTGAATCTGTTCCTTCACTTGAGCTGCCTGCTCTGGAACGCTTACTAGGTGCTGGGTTCCGGGCTAGGTGCTGGGGGTACAGACTGGAGGAAGACAGGGCCCTGGTCCTTCGGGGGCTCCCAGTCACGGGGACGCCCACGCTCATCGGCAATGACATTGTTGCCGTCAATGCTCTGAGAAGGCTGGGCACGGTCCACAGGGGCAGCGGGTCAGCAGAGACAGGACGGCGCACCCCACCCAACTCTTTACGGTTCCCTTTGTCGAAATCTACTGCCCTGAAGGCCTCCTCTGCCTCCGTGGTTGACTCCGAGAAGCTGGCCTTCTTTCCACGAAAATGGAAGCTTTGTGGGGGAAGGGAGGGGGTTGTGGTTGAAATGACGGGCAGACCCACCAGAGAACTAGGCCCAGCTGCTTATTGCAGGAAATCCTCTAGTCTCGTTAGCCCCAAATCGCGGCAGAACAAAGCCGGGTCCATTGAAACAGAAAGAACAAGTAAACAAAAATAGAAAAGGGGAAAAAGACCCATTTTTAAGTTGAATAAAGTACCCCTGAGCCCACTCCTGAGTTCAGAGGGGGACTCTCCAGTGTCTAGGATATGCTCAGATTCTGATGGTAATGAGGGGAAGACCATTGTGACCTTGAAACTTGGTCTGGGGGCACAGCGCTGAAGACCACCAAGCCCTCGAACCCGGACCACCCACTGCAGATGCCTGCATGGATTTGCTGGCCGGTCTCTTGGGGGTGCTGCCAGGCAGCCTGAGCCCTAGATCGGAGGGCAAGCGGAAGGGTGAGAGCAGGTGTTGAAAAGCCATGAAAAAAAAGGAATTAAAACAAAAATGGGCCTCAGGCTCATTTCCGAGAGCAGCAGGACTTCCCCCTCCCTCGCTCTCTCTCTCTCTGAATTTGATATTATGACAGGAACATTACCACGGACTCAGTTTTCCCTCGATAGTGGAATACCCATCAGTCCTGGGGGTGGGCTTCTTGTGAGCCCCTGTAAATCTGCAGAGGAGTACAGGGGTGAGGGGGTGCTACTCTTAGACCCCAGACAACAGCAGGACAGGGTGTAGCCTGGGTGCGAGCAGGTCTACACGGTGCTGGCCAGGGAGCTGGTCACCTGGGTGGGAATCGTAGTGTCGTTTGGAGGATCCAATGAGCAAGTGTCTGTAGGATGCTCTGGCTAGTGTGTGGTGTGTACCCCGGGATGCTGTAGATACCGGCTTTTGCTACCATTTCTTCCTGGGATAAGGACAAAAGTGGGAGAAGGGAAGAAAAGGGAAGCCAGGTTGAAGACAGTAAATTTCTTCCAGTGTTGAGCAGAAGAGTGGACAGTGACGGCCGAGTCCACGGTGGGGAACACCGGCGCGTCTCCTCCTTGGCGCTGCACTTGCCCTTGCCTGGCCGCATCTGGTCCGTGGGCCACAGCGGGGAGGGCAGGCCGGCTGCAGGGACGTGTGCTCGCCTCCTACCCTCTTGCCCCGGGCCCTTCCTCCCTGCTTCTCAGCCCCTCTCCTTCCGCTCACTTTTGGGGACACAGGAGTAGAAATGGAATCACTCCCTGGAAAAACAGGGCGGCCGTGGGCCGTGTGCTGGTGGTGACCTGGGGCCACGCTGTCGGCCCCGGAGACATCCGCTGACCTGGAGGCATAGGGACGAACACTTCCAGCCAAACTCTGACCGGCGTGATTTCCTTTGTGTTCTGCCACCTCCCTCCCCTGCAACGCGCCAGCTCGTTGAGTGCCTGTGTCAAGCCTGAGAAACAAGTCTGGCACAGGAGAGCATGGGGAGAAGCCAGGTTTTGGAAATTGCTTTCAGGACACAACATCCCCACAAGCACAGGCTTGTCCCCGTGAGCGTCCTTGAGCTGGATGCGGCTGTCTCTGTGTGAAAAGGTGAGGGACAGGATATAAAGGCTCCATTGTAAACGTCCAGCCGGTGTGTTCCGAGAGCCTGCTACCTGTCAGACCCTGGGCTCGTTGGCGGGGGGCTGGGGGGGGGTGGGGAGGTCTCAGGGAGGAGTGGTCTCTGAACACCCTTGACCATGAGGACGAGCTCCGGGTCCGGTGAGCAGGCAGGTTCCTAGAGTGGAATTGGGGGTTGAAGAACAGAGACAGCTGTATTGGTCCCCACTGTTCCCCTTTGCTGTTTTTGTTTTTTCTTTCTTTCTTTTTTCTTTTCCATGAGAGCATCAGAAAGGTCCCATCTGCCTTTTAGGGGAGGGTCATGCTTGGTGACCGGGAGCATCTGGGGTCGGGTCCAGTTCATTATGCAACCCAGAGGAGCAAAGCGGTTGAGGCGTTGGAGACCAGGGAAGGAAGAAGGGATTTATTAAAAAAAAAAAAAAAAAAAATAGACGCGCGCTTGTGCACACGCGCACACACACACACGCACACACGCGCGCGCGCGCACACACACACACCCCAATCCCGCTGCCAGTCGGGTCGCGCTCTGTCTGCTGTCTGCAGGCTGCTGCTACCTACTCGTTACAATTAAAATGAAGTGTCCGTCAGCGGCTATCTTCTCTGTGTGGCCCATATGTTTCTGAGCTGATACTGTCCGGATTATTCTGTTCGGAAAACGATAACGGCTGTTTATAACCTTGGCAAAGACTGAGGCCTAATCAGGCTGGAGCACATTTTCACCAACTGGCTGATAACAGGCTGTTAGCAGCCTTATCGCTGGGGAGAGATAGGCCAAAATAAGCAGATCTGTGAGCACAGGAGCCCAATCGAGTGGTACACACTCTGGCCCCAGCTTTATTTTTAGATTCCCTTTTCCCGGTTGATATCAGAAGGCGCAGAGGAAGGAGGTGGGGCGGGTAGTAATGTGTGCCCCTGTGGGCTGTTAATCAGCACGAGAGGCAGAGGGTCAGCCCGGCTTCCAGTGCTCCGGGCTCCCTTCAAATGAGGGAAAACACGTGCAGGTCTTAGGAGACAAAGGAAGGGAAGAGACTCTGTTTCCCGGCCTGGTGTGTGGGCTCTGATGCATCTTCCCCCTGTTGGAGTCTCCATCCGGACGGGCACGGGCGGGCGTGGGTCCTGGGCGCTTCCCACGTTCTCTCCTGCTGTGCGGACCGACTTGTGTTCTCTGTCTTAATCCATTTGCCTGGGTATCTTCATGGCATCTCCCCAGAATGACATTCCCTGCCCGGTTCATCATCCTCACACAGGCTTGGAGGCCGCAGAAAGCGTCGGGGCAGGAGGAACACAGGCAGGTCTGCAATGGGTCGGGGCAGGAGGAACACAGGCAGGTCCGCAAGTGCAGAGAAAGGACATGGCCCGAGGCTCGAGGAAGGGTATAAACTGAGGCCCGGTGATGTCTTGGCTTGATAACTGGTCTTCAGCCCTTGGGGAGAAACTGTGACGTTCTCAGAGAGGTCCAGGATCCTGCCTCTTGGTGTAGCCTTCCAGGAGAAGCCCTTTGAACTTGTGCCTATGCAGGGATAGATAGAAGCAAAAATCCACAGCTAACTTTTGCTTCTAGACCCCGTGTCTGAAATAAGTTACATCTGGGCCTTGACATGTGTGCGCTGCCAGAGCAGTTATGGTTTTATGTATGTATCATATATAAAAAGATATATATGAGGTTGTCGAGCATGTGTGGAACATAAAATGCAGGAGGGAAGCGGGAACAGCACTGGCAGCAGACGTCATGAAAAGAAGGGAAGTTTGAAGGCATTGTTCGCTGTGGACGGTGCAAGTCTGGTATTTTCTCTGTTCATTTTGCAGAAACCTTGCTCTCCTAAAGAGCAGTAGGCATTTTCCTGTCTGCTCTGCTTCCGTCTGTCTGTCTCTGTCTTTCTTCTCCTCTCTCTTCCTGTCCTGTCCCTGCTCTCTGCAGCTGCCCCATTCCTGATTCACTTTTGTCTGCCCGAGACTGAGCGCATGGAGTCAGGTGGCGGGAAAGAGGGGCCAGGGGACCCGTGCATGGGGGAGGGGGACGTTTTCAGGGGGCGCAGACTGAAGTAAGCACAGAAGGCGGCAGAGAGCCTTATTACCATTATCATGCAAATCTCTTGACAAGGCTCCCTTTATCCGTTAATCTCTGAATAGCAGGACCGTTCCTATAGCCTGAAATCAGAACCACCTGTGCCTCTTGCAATGAAAAAAACACGGGTGTTACAGACAAATGATGTGTGGGAGCAGGAGGGGAAAAATTAAACATAAACAAATCCAATCTTTCTGTCATTTAGATCTCCATCGATGTGATTTTACAGCTCACATGGTGCAAAATGGCCAGCTCGCTGGCAATTTAGGGGGACGTCCCCCAAGTTAAGAGAAACATCTCTGGGGAGGGTTGGAAATGTCAGGAAATTATTCAACAGTCTGTTTGTAAAAATCCACACAGAGGGTTTTTTTTCCCCGGCAGTTTTTATTCTCCTTTTTGGAGGTTAGTGCCCAGAAATGGAATTGGAGTGATTTGGTTGACCGTTTCAGAGGCACTGGTGGATTCAATATAAAGGAATCTTTCTCATTCTGGTCGCTGAATTCATCACAATATAATATAGAAATCTAAATCTGGAAGAGACCTTACGTCCTTGTACGATCCAGGTCAGTCCGCTCACTGTCTGTTAAACCTTTAATTGAGAGTTCTTTACACGTAGTCCACGCTCTCATTTGTCACGTTGCCCATAGACTGGCTACATTATCTCCAGAGCGGCGATTCTTACAGGAAGCAACGTAGCTCTTGCAAACACTTATTACCCTGTGTTCTAGGCAATTAGCAGGGGCTGCAGGGAGTTGTAGGGAAAGGCTCCAGCTCTCTGTGCCCCCGTGGCTAAGACGGCAGAACACCGGCTAGAAAGTCCCCAGAAGTGAACATATCCTCCTTAGGGCTAAGCGTCTTCTACCAGAAAACAGCAGAGTGCCAAAGGAATGGAATGGCTTCCATATTCCTTTCAGTAGGACTTTCTAAGTGAGCGGAGTTAACAGTTCTCCTTAAAATCTGTCAAGAGATGGAGTCCTTTCGTTCTAAGCACCAAACGTTATTGGTCACAAGAATCAGAGTCATGGAATCTTGGACCTGGACGAATGAGCTACCCCTTCCTCATTGTAGACGAGGAAGGTGAAGCCCCAGAGAGGGGACCAGACCTGCCCCACGAGTCCGAACCAGGGCTCCAACTAGGGTTGAGGATGGCCTACCTTCTAGCTCAGTGCTCTTTCATCTTTATGATGACTTTGTAGGATGACTTCGTTAACTGTCCATGCCACCGCTCATCGATACTCATCTATAAAATGAAGATCATAATTCCCTAGTTGATTTTTAAGTTCCTCAAGAGCTGGGACCGTGCCATCCATCTCCACCTTTCCCCGGGCACCCGCCCTTATACATTGAGCTGCTCAGGAAGTTGACTACTGACTATTTGAATGAATGAATGAATGAATGAATGAGTGAATAAAGGAATGTATAGAACTTTTCATTCGACTTCCTGAATGACAATTCTTCCATTAAATGATCTTTCTAAGTTGGGCGCACAGTCCCAGCCACTTGGTTCAGCAGAGACAGCGAAAAAATAGCCATGAGGTCTTCGGGAGTTGTGATGAGCGCCTCTCAGGACTGCAGCGGCCTGCTTATAACTGGGGAATGTTGTTGTTGGTTTGCCTTGTGGTTGGTTGTTCATGAAGCCTGCGTTCCGGAGGGTCAGGTGACTTTGAGGTTCTCAGAAGCCGGGGTCCAGTGCCTTCTTTGTTGTCCAGGAACCCTCTTTCCATGTTTCCTGGTGACGGAAGGGAACCTCGTCTGGGACCCCCGGCGGAGACCTTCAACTTGCTTCCTGCTGTTGCTTAGTGTCTAAATGACACCGGGATCCAGGTGGGAACTTGGTACCTGGTTGAGTTAAAGTAGGTAGGTCAAATTTGGCTTCACTAGCCTGGGCCTTGGAAGCGAGAAGCTGGATTGCAAGTCTGTGAATTATCTGAGTCGATTCCTCTGACTCCGAAATCCTGCCCAGGATACCCATTTCCCCTCAAAGCATACATTCTGTCCATTGGTCAAAAACCCGTATCTTAGGACCTCAACTCCCAACTGCCAAGGCCCTTGAATCCAGTCTTCTCTCCTCCTTACCCTGAGAGGACCGTGCACAGAGACAGATGGTCCACTAGGCTTCCGAAGGCAGCCGTTTGGAGGGTCCAAGGGCAAGGCAGAGAGATTACTTGGGGGGGGGGGATGGGGGGCTGAATAACAAAATTGCAGTTCTGTCAAATCGCACTTGCTTCTCTGAGGCACATGGACGGGCGTATTCGGGTCATCACATATAAAGACAGTCCACTTATGAATGATGCCAGCAGAGTGTTTTCAGATCAGATGGAGACCTCCAGGGAGGGGCGGCGACATCCAAGGAGTGCGCTTCTCTGCGCGTGCCTCTGGACACACCGCTGTGTGCCAGGCAGCCTGTCCTGCCCGAGAGGTGGCGTCCTTCATTGCGACATCTTTGAGCCTTCCTTAACCATTCCGTCCCTTAAGACGCCTGGGAGTTAAATAAATAATAAGATCCTTAGCCCCTTGAACGGAATAGGAAGACTAAATTTTGAAAGATGAGGCAGTTTGGCCCCAGGCAGGATGTGCAGAGACAGCACAACCTGCTGAACCCAGCCCAAGCGCCGGTGGCCAGAATTCTTCCTGTAAACACGTTCATCATGGGGGGTGGCCGCGCGACGTCGCGAGGGGCTCTCACTCAGTCTTCAGACTGACATTCACCACCTGTACATGCCTTCCACCGAGATACAGACGGTTAAAGAGGAAAAGAAAAGAAAGACACAGTTCCTTTCTTGTAAGACCTGAAGACCCCATCGGTGTGACAGCTCCATGTGGAACGTAGTTAAAATGTGAAATATTATGATACAGACCGTATTGGGTTTTGGATGTTGGAGAGCCGTTAAGCTGCAGGCTAGTGGGGGTGGGGGAGGCAGCTGGGGCTCTGAGTTGAAAATTGAAAAATGGGGCAGGGGGATGGCGGTCAGCACAGGGTGGACGAATGGGTGTTGCATTTGAGGCCAAGCAAGTAAATAAAGGCAGAAAGATGGGAAAGAGAGTGATAGTTTCCCTTCTGGTAAATAGGACATGGTAGGGGTTAGGGGTGTGCCACCGTGGGAGGGACAGCTGAGAGAGACGGATGTGTTCGCAGCCGCCAGGGCCGGATGCTTTGGGTCTGACCTGCACAGTGTGGCACTGGGTTTAGGTTCTTGGGTTTCTTGGGAGCCTCTGCTTCAGACCAGGCCATGGGATGCATTTCTTCAACGACTTTTATCCGCCTGGTGTGTGATGCAGTCAGAACCAGACTTGGGGAGGAGGAAGGCCCTTCATGGGCCCAGGATGAATCCAGACCAGCGAAGGCAGCCATATTGGGAAGGAGTCCTTGGGTGTCCCAGTGGCCCCTCCCTTCCAAGACGGAGCTGGGGCTAGGATTGTCAGGCAGGTGTTCAAATAAATAATGCATCTAAAAACACTTCCAGCAGCAGCTGGGACCGTCTTAGTAGCTCAGGATAGTGGGAGTACATCATCTCGGCTACTTGGGCAGGTGTGTGTTGGCTCCAGAAAGTTAGAAAAAACGCTCTCTAGACACATCCCCTACGTGGACGAGGGCCCCATTTCTGACGGAGAAACAAAATGAAGCATTTATTTCATTGAGCCCTGCCCGGAAACAGGTGTGCCTTGGCTGAGCCCATCAGTTCAAAAACAAACAAATGAATTGGCTTCCACTAGGGGGAGACTGTGGTTTCAGAGCACTAAGTTGGTTAGTAATACCTGCCCCTGTCCAGTTCTTGTGCATCACAGTAACTAGTGTAAACCTAGGAGAGGATTAACCTCCATTAATAATCAGAATCAAGGTGACTCGACATATTAGCGATCTACTGAGCATTTGTGTGTCAGATGCCGTATGTATTGTTTTATTTAATCCTCAAAAAGTATCAAGATAGGTAACCTTATTCCCCTTCCCTAAATAGTTCTGAATGGTTCATAACACTTAAAAACTTTGCCAGGGGGGCACCTGGGTGGCTCAGTGGGTTGGGCTGTTGCCTTCAACTCAGGTCATGATCTCAGGGTCCTGGGATCGAGTCCCGCATCGGGCTCTCTGCTCAGCAGGGAGCCTGCTTCCTCCTCTCTCTCTCTGCCTGCCTCTCTGCCTGCTTGTGATCTCTTTCTCTGTCAAATAAATAAATAAAATAAAATAAAATAAAAGACTGAGTATCTCTATCCTTACTGACACTGAAGCTACACTTGGTGCTCAGCTCCAATGTTATAAAAAACAAAAACATAAACAAAAAAAACTTTGCCAGGGATGCATAAAACTCAAGTCATGGAATTAAGTCTGAGTCCTGAGCTGTGATTCTTTAGTAAAAGTGTGAACTTGCCATTAACAGCATGTTTTACCTTTTTTTTTTTTTTTTTGACTCCAAACTTATACTTACAGATTAATAGAGAAAAATATCTTGTGGGGCATCTGGGTGGCTCAGTCAGTTAAACGTCTGCCTTCGGCTCAGGTCATGATTCCAGAGGTCCTGGGGTGATTCTCTCCCCTCCTCTCACTCCCCGCTTCTTGTGCTCTACCTTTCTCTGTCAAATAAGTAAATACAATCTTGAAAAAAAAATAAAAGAAAGAAAAATATCTTGCACTGGCCTTGTAGCATGTTCAAGGTAATTTTGGAGAATCCAGATTGTTTTCTGCAAAAGGATGTTATCCTCCACCCCCATAAAGATAACCGTGCTTGGGGTGAGAATCAGCTGCCACCCATTGAAGTTCCCAGTTGGGTCCCATTTGGGAACTCTGGGAGGTCAAGATGTGACCTTCATCATTTTGGAGGCTGCTTCTGTAGGTCTAACCCTGACACGTGTGGATCTAATAGGAATATTTGACAACCAGGAGTATTTAGGATTTGGGGGACAAACATGGTCTTGAAAATGATTGTGTGGGTTCTAGTTGTCATCACACAATGAGTATCCATGTGACATCGACCTCGGAGCCCTCGGACAGCCAAACCTTGAATCGCTCAGGTTTCAGGGATGGGCTAAACCCACCTTGGCTACTTTGTGGAATCAAAGCTAATGACAGAGGTGGCCTGGCTGGCCCTCACCAGAGACTCCGCCATGCTTTTTGATTTCTCAGATCATCTGGACTTGATAGAAAGAGGCTGGATAGAGCCACAGGCTCTTTTCTTTGTGTCTGGGATGAGTTTTGAGAGAGCAGTCTTTGCAGCATTTCAGAGTTTGAAATGTAAAAATGTCAATTGCAAAGAAGACAGAGGTTAGGTCTTTCTGAAACCGAGACTGTTGTCCCGTGTTCCCAGGCTTTGTGGTCAGCCCCCCTCCCTGGCGTGGAATCACACTTGGATTTGCTGAAGGAGGCAGGGCTGACCCTCCAGAAGTGGCCGAATGACAACCTTTTGGTTGATAACAGAAGTGTTTCAGAATTCTACCATCCTTGCTCCTGGCCAGTGGCCCCGTCAGATCTGATAAACCACATGAGATGGGGGCTCCTACGAGTGCAAGGGAGACCCACACAGCCACGCTGGTGTGAGAGCCAATAAGCGGGCAGGGCAGTGTCCCCCTGAGCCATTTTTTGCTGCCCTCCCTCTCATGCAGGTTTAAATCGGATGTGAGGTTAGGGGAAATTTTTCCATGTCTGTACCTTGTCCTGGGAGAGGGAAGGTTGGGAGGCTAAGGCATTGATGTCTGCCCTAAAATGTCACATATGTAGCCCCAATTCCAAAGGCGTTGCGACTCCGTGACGAACATTCGACTGGAACCTGGACATGTGGGAGTGCTAGCTGTTTTCACTTGGCCCGAGTATCTGCAAGCTTCAGGCTGTTCACTAGAGTTGTAAATAGCGTATTTATAGGAAACCAGAGAGTAGATGCATGGGGTATAAGAATTATTCGGAGACTTTGTGAAAATTGCACATGTTCTAGATCAGAGTCTCGGGATGTGGGGAGGCCCAGACCCCATCGCTGGTGAAACGCACAAATGATGCCCAGATGATTCTGTGTTGTGTCCCGCAGATGGAGGTCCAGCTTTACATTGTTGCCTTATTACATGGCAACATTGTTTTTGTCCTGTGCAATGAACATGCCAGTGATGGTCACTCTACCTACCTTTGAATTTGGAAGTTTTGGGGCTCCTGAAAGCCCACGGGGGTATGTCCAAATGTGTGTGTGTGTGTGTGTGTGTGTGTGTGTGTGCATGCACGCGTGCGTGTGTGTGTTTTCTAAAGCACACGGACTGCTGCCGGCCCCGTGACATGTGATCAGAGTGATGTGGACGTGCTAGCCCGGGCAGACCAACTCTCCCCGGTTCACCCTGCCTGCAAACCCAGCCAACATCCTCAAGGTAAAGCTCCGAAATCCCATGCTGACCTTTTCGTGAAGCATTATAATCAAGTTGAACATTTCCAGTTGTACCACAAATGCTTGCCCCATGGGAAAACACTTCCCTACATTTTATGACAATTGATTCTGATTTTGAGGAGCTAATTTGTATTGAATGCAACGTCCAGCCTCCCATGGAAACCGGAAAGTCCCCATGTCCAGACGGTTTCCAACACCGTGTTTTTATTATAAAGACAGGGCAAACAATGAGAGATTGTGTTTTCTGTTTCAGAAAAATCCTTCCTTCATTGTTCTGCATATTTTAATTTTCTCTATTTCTTTCTTGCTTGCTTTTTTAAAAAAACACTCCTATGTGTCCAGTGCCAGGAGGCAATTTTTAGATGTCTGGGCTCATGGGAAACTTCACTCTGTCTGGATTCTCACTCCCAGATGGCAGAAGCTGCTGGATCTTTGTGTGTTCAGGCTTGTGTTGTGCCAAGGATCCCTGTGTGAATGTGCTGACCCCTCTGAGAGACTCTTGTGCTCTGTAGTGAAGTCAGTCTTTGCCTCCCTGCAGGACAGTTCTGGTCACAAAGGCAGCAGTGCTCCTAGGACTCTGATGAACGCAGGAGCCCTGGGGTCTCCTAACTTCCTTTGGAAGAAGTCACAGAAACGAAAGCTACTACTTCTCGGGCTCACATCCGCTGACACCAGCAGGAACCCCTCAAGGATGCCTTCTGCCAGAGCCCAAATGAGGGGCTCGCGTGGAGACCTGTCACCGAAGCCCGAGCCCCCCGCGCCCCAGACTCAGCTGCTTGGTCTTCCTCAGTGCGAAGCGCGCTTGGTGTTGGGGCAGGCGTGTGATGCCCAGGGGAATGTTACTTGTGTGGCTTGACCTTCTCTGGTCCAGGGGAGCTGCGGTCGGCTTAGGGCTTCTCTGGCTTCCTTGCTGAGAGATACTAAGCAGTGGCTGTACCCGTATTGTAACAAAAGACAGATTTTAGGAGAATCCTCTCAGGCAGGGGGAGGGGGTCTGTTTTTCCAAAAGAAGGTCAAGCTCTCTTGGGAAGGCATTGTCTTCTACTTCCCTGGACCAGTGAGGAGCTGGCCAAGGGAACTAGGGCAGCTGCGGGGGTGTCTGAAAAGGCTTCTCCTGATCCCAGGAGTCTGTAAGCATTCTCAGGTGCGTGGCCGACTGTCTGTTCCTATTTCTGGAATTTGCATCTTGGCATTGTCATGAAGGGGTTTTTTTCTGGCTATGCTTTGTGGTAGAAAGGTCAGCTGTGCACCAGGGAATATGGGGCTCTGCTCTTCTCCCCCTCGGGCCCCGGAGCAGGCATTTGACGGGGATGCCTATGAGCCGGGGAGTGAGAGGGTGTTAAGACTTTCTCCCTGATTCTCAGTGCGGCCAGAATTCTCTTTAGGGCACTGCTTCAAATCTGTGACTCCATGTGTAAAATTGGGTGCTGTATTTGGTGGTGGTGTTTTTTTGTGTTTTGTTTTTGTTTTTGTTTTCGTTTTGTTTTTTGCTTCATACAGGATTGGGAGATAATGAAGGTAGAAGCCTAATGACTTAAAAGCAAAAGCAATTGAATTTTTTTGAGCTATGGCGCTCTGCTAGGACAGTGCAGTTTCTTCCCATCGTGGAATACCTTCCAACACATTTATCTGGATTCCCTCACTGCCATTTGCTGTCATTGGCACAAAAGAGTAATTTACAAGAGGCTCACTGATGTTCCCCAGGTTTGAAGGCAGAGCGTCTACAGATTACCCTTGCACTATGCAGGGACTGGGGGCACCAGCCCCCTACACAGTTGGAAACCCACGTATAACTTGTGATACCCCCAAAACATGGTAGCCTACCGTTGACCCAAAACCTTACCGATAATGTCAGTAGTTGATGAACACATACTTTATATGTTATATGTGTTATACACTGTATTTTCACGATAAAGTGAATTAAAGAGTTAAGAAAATCGTAAAGAAGAGAACATACATTTATAGTGCCTTAGTGTAAAAAAAAACCTTTGTGTAAGTGGACCTGTGCCATTCAGACCCATGTTGCTCGTGGATCAGCTGTGTTTAATTTTTCATTAGTAGATCACCTGTGGTTCCCCCTTCTCTACCTGGCTGCTGTCAGAACGTGGAGAAACCCATCCAGGATTAGCTGGGGCGCATATGTTCAATTAGAATGTTTTATTTGTTCATTTATCCGTTCATTTAACAAAACTTTATGGAGTATCTTTTTGCAACAGGCTGTATTTTTCTTTTCTTTTTTTTTTTTTAAAGATTTATTTGGGAGGGAGAGCGAGTGAGTGAGAGAGAACACCAGAGTGGTGAGAACAGCAGAGGGAGAAGCAGACTCTGCTGAGCTGGGAACCTGATGTGGGGCTCGATCAGGGGACTCTGGGATCATGACCTGAGCCAAAGGCAGATGCTTAATCAACTGAGTCATCCAGATGCCCCTCCTCCTCCTCTTCTTCTTCTTTTGATTTTATTTATTTATTTTTTTTGACAGAGAGAGACTGAGAGAAGGAACACAAGCAGGGGGAGTGGGCGAGGGAGAAGCAGGCTCCCCACTGAGCAGGGAGCCCGATGCAGGGCTCCATCCCAAGACCCTGGGATCATGACCCAAGCCAAAGGCAGATGCCCAATGACTGAGCCATCCAGGCGCCCTCTCCTCCTCCTCCTCCTCCTCCTCCTTCTTCTTTTAAAGATTTATTTATTCATTTGACCAAGAGAGAGAGTGCAAGCAGCACAAGCGGAGTGGGAGGGGGAGAACCAGACCCCCCCCCCTGCTGAGCAGGGAGTCCAACACAGGGTTCAATCCCAGGACCCCAGGATCATAACCTGAGCCGAAGGCAGATGCTTAACCAACTGAGCCACCCAGGCACCCCACGACAGGCTATATTCTAGGCACTAGGGATAACAATGTGAACGGAAGAGACAAAATCCTTGTCTTCATGGAGCTTCCATGTTAGTGAAGGAAATAGACAATAAACATGATAGGACGTGGTGTCGGGCAGCACACTATCGTTTAGCGTACTAATGCCTTAAGCCCAGCTTTGCATCTTACCCCTAGACTGACCCTCGGCTCTAGGCTCCCTGGCAGGTGGTCCCCTGCATGGGGCTGCCTGGCTGTCACTGATTATATGTATCTGCAGGGCTTAAGCTCAGGCTCTGTAACCATTTCTGCTACAGGATCTTCTTGCCGCTCACTGAAGCCTTAATCTCTTATGCCGCGATCAATGGGCGTGTGCCTTTCCCACTTGGATGCTCATTTTTTAATCCTTACTGCCTCCTTCAATGTCATCCTGTTCCATTTTTCTTTATAGACTTTCAGGTCTACTGTACCTGCTGATTACTTAGTGGAGAGTGCTGGGCATCTCCCTTAATTAATTCCATCGATTTCAAATCCCACGAGGTTTGAGGTCCTTAGACTCCTGAAGCGGCTAAATGGAATGTCTAAATTCCAACCTTTGCCTTCGACAAATTGTTTTGCCACAAAGTTGCTGGAGGAAGTGCTGCGGTTTTATTTATTTGAAAGAGTATATTAATCCACAGAGGCTTGTGCATTCTTAACTGGGCTTTTTGTAGATGAGGTAGAAGGAAGAAAGGGGCTTGGACTGCTCCTTCTTTCTCTTTCTCCCCTTCCCTCATTTCTTTCTGTGATGCTGGCTGAGCTGGGGCACTGTCTGCCCAGCCAGTGGTTTCTTAAATTCTTTGAAGAACGGTCTGACCGTCAACCCAGGACTTCTCTTGGTGCAGTAACCACGTAGGGTTTTTCCAAAAGGACACAGCTAAAACCTATGGCAGTGACCTTGTTGAGTGATATGCATGTGATTTCCTGATGCTCCCTGTTAAGAGGAAGTGGGGAATTTCTGGGAAAGGGTTATCCACTCGGGCTCGGCTCCATGAGGTTGGGAAGAACAGTCCATCTCGCCCGTGAAGGTGAACAGATCAGTGTTGCTGGGAACTTCATTGTCCTCACTGTAGAAATGGATCAGAACTTGCACTGACTCAGATCTTGGCTTGTGCTGGGCCCCAGATGAGGCTTCCTGTGCACGCGGTCTGTGGACGGTATGATGACCGGTTGGATCGGGTTTATCGTGTGCTGCCACCGGAGCCCCATGGCCAGCCCGGCTGCGCTCGGAGCATTGGCAGCGATCAAAGAGTTAATGTGGGCTCCATGTGGGTGGTGGACAAACGGTTGGGGCTGGAGGGAGAGATCGACAGATGAATGCACCCCCCTCCTCCCCAGTGTGCCATCTGAGCATCTGAAGTTGTGTGCGTGGTGGAAGGCCAAGAAGCACGTTCTATAGAAGGGCGTGGACTGCTCTGAAAGGACGGCTTCCTTTCTGCCCCCGGGGCCGGCCAGGCAGCAGAGCCCAGCCCTGCCCGCCGCTGGGGAAGAAGACTGTTGCTATGCGCCGGAAGCTTAATTTTATTATTGCTCTCCCCTATTTAATGTCTGTCTCTCAGGCAGCTGGTGATGTTTTAATGAAGCTGGAATTGTATAGTCTGTAGCGCTGGGTAATCATAAGCTGCCGAGTCAGAATCAAATTAATAATTCATGAAATTAAAGTGTATAATTAATTTGAACCATGCAGATGAGAAGAAGGGCCAGCACCCACAGCCTGGAAGGGGCTGAAGTGTGGGGAGTGTTTACCGAGCTCAGCTTCTGTCCCCAAATAGCGTCAGTCGGCCTACAGACTGGGGGTCACAGGGAGCCCGTCCGTCTGTCCACCTGCACACGTGTGCTTCCTGGAAACAAGATACGCCTTTGCCTAAAACTTGAACCAGCCTCAGAAACTCCAAGCATTTTAGTGGGTTTTGTTCAGCCTTCCCAGGCCCTGGAAGGAGCTTATTCCAACCAGAAATGAGATCATCAGACGTTACCGGGTTAGGTAGCCTTGCAGCAGGGATCCGGTGGAAAGTACCATCAGAAGCTTCACGCTTGGGTGCAGATCGCAGAGATGTAAATCGATTCCCAAAATGTAGGCGTTCTGTTGAGCATCCGATCCCTTGTAGATCTGTCTCATGAGTGTACGCGCACACACGTGCACACACAGATACACAAGTGCACAGGCGGACACACACACATAACACATGCGAATGACCTCCTAGACAGCAGCAATGATGTGTTTCCCATCCAGCATCTTGTTGTTTTTTGTTTGTTTGTTTTTTGTTTTTTGTTTGTTTGTTTTCTCCCAGATGCCCTTGGCCTGGCAAGAGCTTGAAAAGATATTCTTCTTTTTTTTTTTTTTAAAGATTTTATTTATTTATCAGAGAGAGAGAGGGGGAGAGAGCGAGCACAGGCAGACAGAATGGCAGGCAGAGGCAGAGGGAGAAGCAGGCTCCCCGCTGAGCAAGGTGCCTGATGCGGGACTCGATCCCAGGATGCTGGGATCATGACCTAAGCCGAAGGCAGCCGCTTAACCAACTGAGCCACCCAGGCGTCCCAGAGCTTGAAAAGATATTCTTGATGCCGTTGCTAGCAGCAAAGTGAAGGGAGAGGAGCCCAGGTGCCTCATTTTGGGGAGGGGACGGGTGTGATGCTCCGCCTTTCCTGTGTGCTGCTCCGATGTTGTCTCTCTTGCCTCTCTGGGTGTAAGAGGCGGGGCTTCCGCTGTGGACATCACTTGCGGGGCTTGGTGCCTGCGTTCTGCAGACGCTGACTGGGATCCCTCTGCTGTATCTGTACGGGATGCCTGCACCAGTCCTTAGTTTTGAAAGACAAATGCTCTGGTACTCTACGGAGGGAGGGGTCTCTGGGCTGAGCTTTTCATTAGAAAATCCCTTCTGGTGTTTCAGCCTCCTAAGCATGGCATCTCCTTTTCCCAGTGGAGGCTTGCAGAGAGTGAGAAAGCAAAATGGGGAACCGCAAGTGTCCGTTCCTCTTTGTCAGGTCTTTGAGAGTTCTTGTTCTAAAGGGACAAATGATGGGAAGCCGTGATACAGACTAATAACGCATAAACCCCCAAAGGTTTGGGTTGCACTGAGGCTCCGTTGACTTCACAGTCGTGAGTCTTCAGAATGTTTATTTGTCCCTCACACAGAGGCTGGCTCGGTCTGCCTCTGTTCGCACGCTTAGCCAGAAATGCCGGGAGGGAGTAATCCCAGTGGGAGATCTCCGGGGGTTCCCAGGGCCTCATAGACAGCATCGATTCTCTTTACCGTCTTGTGATCTGTTGTGGGCCCCCTAAAGAGCCTTTGCTCACAGGGCCTCAACTTCTGTAGCACCTTCCTGCTTTCCCACAGGTGACTTTCCAGCCACTGGTGGGTTAGCAGACTGGCTGACTCCCAGTAAACGCATCTCCAAGTTCTAGCTTGCTCCGAGCAGCCTTTAAACCATTGCCTGTTTCCCGCTCTCGGACTGAGGCGCAAATCAGAAATATCTGATGCCCAACACACAACAGACTCATTTTGGGGTAAAAATAATGGTTCCATTAATATGTCTGGCTTCCTATCTTCAAAGCACTTTGCTTACACAACTAAACCCTGACTGTGAAGTTGCTGTCTCTCATCTTTTGGTAAGAAAGTCACGGTAGAGAATGACAGTGACTTGCTCAAGACATCGAGAGCGCTTGGCACCATCACGGGATTGGCTTTGTCTTACTCTCCGTTGGTAGAGGGAGCCTTTGACAACCGTAGGATTTGGAAATGAAATGTAATCGCCTAAGCTCATCTGGAATTTCCTACTCTTGTGTTCAGTTGAAAAATTTTGACTGCCCTGGGTGACTGGATGCCATCTTGCTGGACAAGTATTGTACTGCTTGGATTCCTATTCAGTTAAATCTATTTTTTTAAAGATGAAAAATCCTTTTTTTTTTTAATCTGCTGTGGAATGATCAGAGTTTGTGCACAATGCTTACTTGCCATCACTGTTCCTGCATACAGACGTTTTGGCCAACCCATAGCTGTCTCCTCCAGGGAACAGGATCTTTCTGATTTGAGTATGTTGATTATGGTTCGCAGAGGCTGAGGGTTTTTTTTTTGTTTTTTTTGTTTTGTTTTTTTTTTTTTGCCGTGAGCTTAGTGTAGAGAGAATGGGGTCCATGATTCTGAGTCTGCTTGTTCGTCCCCTGCGTAGCTGGACAGTGACCCTGCCAGCCCAGTTATTTTAGTCAGGCAAACAGTGATTAGCTCGATTGCCATAGGATCAGTTTAATTAATCAGGTGGCGTTCAGCCATGAATATGGCTGGAACCAATGAATTAACAAAAAAAAACCCAAAACCCTAGTGACATCTGGGTATATGAATAGATGTATGTGGAAGTCACATCCAGGAATTATATAAACTTGGGAGCATGGCCACTTACTTCATCACTGAATCACACTATGTTTAAAGTCTATTGGGTATGAAATGGAAGTCTATGGAGTATAAAAATGGTCTTTAGAAAGTCTTTAGGAAGAGAAGTACTTCCTAAAACCTGTAATGGCAAAATAACGCTTTGTTGGTAAAAGCAGCGGTTGCGTCTCCCACCGTGAACTCATTCTTCATGGGGGTCCCCAGTTCGGGTATTTATAGCAGCATTTGCGTGGGGCTGGCAGGTGCATTTTTTGCAGAGGAAGGAACACACCCGTTCTTGGGGGCAGTGACCTCGTCGGCGTCCCTTTGAATGGGTGCAGAGTAAGGGCTCCGCTTCTGTCTTAGCGTCGGCTTCCTCCAAGACCCTCTCTTGTGCTTCCCCTTCGTTTCCTGGGTTCCCTCCAGGGTCTCTTCTTGATCTCTGTATTTTGGTCAGGTGCCCAAGCAATGCAAAATCACGGTACAGTTTTGCCAAAGCCTAACACCGAGCTTAGGCTGTAGTGAGTTACAGACCCCCAGGGATAAATAACCTGACCCTTTAGGATCTCCGGAGTGAGTGACTGCACCCATCCCTTGGCATAGGCACAATGAGTATGTAATGAAATTCAGTAATAACTTATTTAACTTACGTGTTTGTTTAACGTGTGGATTTAATGTCTGTCTTACAATCTCAGAAAATCTGCCGTTTCTGTCGGTTGCAATTGGAAGATTCTAGAAATCAGGGACTAGGCGCGTGCACGTTTATTTCCTCCTCTCTGTGTCATGTTAATAAAACTCCCTCTGGTTATAATCCAAAGTAATACCAATCAGACGTAGGGCATTTTAATAAAGTGCACTTTCCAAGAACTAACATACTTTTCCAAGTAAACAGGGCAAGCGACCTTCGGTGAGGGCTGCTGAGCAGAGGTGGGAGTTCGTGGGCGGGCTTTCTGGCCTCTCGCGTCCGGTCACGCAGTCGTGGTTGGTTTTTATCCCTGAGGTTTAGAGACTGGTTTAGGGTCACATACATACTCCGTGGTGGTAAGGACCCTGGTTGGTTTGGAGCAAAAGCCAACAGTCCTGTCCCGTGTACCCGAGATGACTCATGGCCACTTTCCTATGGCGTGGGGGGAGGGGAGGCCTCTGCCACTCAGGCCCTGAGGATTTTTGCCTTGGTTAGTAGCCAGGATTCGGTTGTAGGTCATGGTATCTGGGCTTCTGTGCGCCGGAGCTCCTGAGGTTTTTTGCTTCATCTTCCAAGTTAACGGTGAATACCATCTTCCTCTGTAAGGGGCAAGTAGGGACGTGGTCTGTCTCTCCTTGGAGAGGGAGGCCCGTACCTCGTGGATGTTTCTGGTGGGATTTCTCAGCATCTGGGCCCCCCTCCCCTCCTCCGCCGAGGCTGTGAGAAGAGAAGCCAATAAACGAAGAGTGGGGATGGCTCATGCGTCCGCATTCTGGTGAGGACACCTGTGGCTCTGATGAAGACGGGCGAGCCGTTTCAGGCTGTGGCTCCCGGAGACACGAGCAAGGAGCCCACATGCCATGTTCCTATTTCTTGGGCAAACCAATAATTTCTTTGTTTTCCAAAAGGAAGCCAAAAGCATAGAAGGAATGTGTAATTTTCAGAAATTATTTATTATCATTATCACATATCCCCACAGGCAGCAGATAGCCCATTATTCAGAATTATAACCTCTCCTGGATTTAGACATGGCCTGAATAATGAAATTGGGGGAAATGCAGAAAATACGGGTATTAATGTTAACTAAACACGCTTCACTCAACAGAAGGAGGGACCGTCTCTCAGCTACAGATTTGTTTGTTTTCTCAAAAAATGCATATTTTTTGCTTAGGGCCTCTGGTTTTTAGCTTTACACCAGTGCAGAGTCACTGAGTAATTTTTAACTGCAGGATGCAACTCTTTCCCGATAGTCTCTCCACCCACTGCAACATATTTCAGCTTAAATGCCTGTTATTTTTCTTCACAGAGCCATGTCTCTGCATGGGTGAGAACTACAAAACCAGTCAGGAGGCATTTGATACGCCAAATGGGTCAGCTCATTATAACTTCTAGGAAACCACAAGATAATTGTAGGGTTGCTGCTGGTTGGCTCCTCAGGCCCGTGTTAGGCGCTCCTCCTCTTCGCTCAGCGTGGAATGGCCGCTTCTCCTTCTAGTACATTCGATAGGACGTCTGAATAAAGGTGGGACGTGCCTTCGCAAGGCAGAGTTTTCAAGGCGGCATTCAGGAGTATGGGGGGAACTGATCTTAGAGGTTTAAAAGCACAAAACAAAAATACAGGATTGAATTCTTAACAGTAAGTGGGAAATACATTTGGGGCCGTCTGTTTCAAATGATTAGAGTACCTTTGTTGATTCAAAGTGAATTTTCCCTAAGTGATGTCCTGTCGATAGGTTCCCCCACAATGAAATGGCCATGGTCCCACTGAGGACATTTAGCCGTGTACTTACATTGGGGGCTTTCATCTGCGAGGCAGCAAGAGGTTGGGTTTGCTTTCTCGGGACTCATGGGTTCATATAAATGCTTCTAATGTGAATGTAGAGATTTCAAGGGATTGCATGTATGTGTGTGTGTTACAGGTAGACATATACGTCTTTATAGATGTGTGTGTGTGTGTGTGTATAAATAATAATATCAATAGTAATAGGCAACATTTGTATAGCAGGGCGATTCTCAGTGCTTTCTAAGCAATTTGTTTTAAAGAAGCAGATGAAGGAGTTATACATATTATCCCTGTTTTACAGTTAGGGAACCTACGGTCCAGAGAAGTTAACCAACTTACCTAAGGACACACAGCACATAAGTAGCATATTTAGCTCATATAGGCAGGCAGTCTGGCTCAGGAGTCTGGACTGCTCCTCACACAAGTGTAATAAGCAAAGGACAGATGGTAAGAAGAAGAAGAAGAGGAGGAGGAGAAGCGAGCACCTGGGTGGCTCAGTCAGTTAAGCGTCTGACTTGGTTTTAGCTCAGGTCATGATCTCAGGGTCATGAGATCAAGTCCCACATTGGGCTCCGTACTGAGCATGGAGTCTGCTTAGGATTCTCCTCTCCGTGAACCCCTCCTCCCCACCTCCTGCTTATGCGCTCTCTCTAAATAAATAATAGAAGACGTGACCATCACCAGGTTTTCCCGGTGCACTGGGTCCTCTGGCCGGCCTTCACATCCGTGGCCACATTTAATCCTGTCCCTAATGTGAGGGCGTGGGTACCATCCGTACCCTTCACTTTGCACGTCTGGAAACAGACTTGGCTTCTGACTTGCCTCATGGTGCACATCTGGTAAGCAACAGCTCTTTGGTGTTGTTGGGATCCGTCTCAGAGGACCTCAGGACATCTAAAGCCACCGAGAAGTTCCTGTGAGCGTCACATAGAGGCTTTTGTCCTGCCAAAGCCCCGCTGGGTTTGCAGGACAAGGATGGCGGGTCTACCAGCTGGCTAGAGCGTGGAGTCCGTGAACCCCTTTCTCCTCAGTTTGTTTTGCTCCCGTCCATGAACATAACCGTGAGTGTTAGTCCCAGAGCTGCTGGCATCGATGAGGGGAGACAGAGTCATCCCCATGAAAGAGCCATTCTGTGCCCTGTTGGCAGTGGCCTGGCGATGGCAGTTGTGCGCTCCAAGTCAGCCTGCGGGTGTCCTGACCTCTCTGGTGCCCACCTCAAGTAGCAGAAGGCTGTGTTCTGGGGACTCTCTCTTCATGGTAAGGACAGAATAGTGTCATTTTTTCAACCTGGGTCTTATGACCCATTAGGTGTACTATTTGGGGGAAGGAGGTGATTCTCTCCTCTCCCCTTTCCCCTCAGCCCTCTCCTTACTCTTAGAAGAGGTTCAACCCCATCTTCCCATGAAATGTTTTGCTGAAGAAAGACCTCTCTGGCCCTCACTATAGCTACCGCAGCTACAGCGGGATCTGAACAACCTAGCAGTTCAGGCTCCAAGACTCACTATGCAGAAAATGTACCACTTTGCCGACGCTTGGTCGAGTCTAGAGCGGCAATAGGTCACAAAAGTTGAATGAACTCAACTGGCTCCACCCCCTTAGTGTCTAGAAGCAACTAGAACAACCATTTGTGGCAATGTTTTGCCATATTTTCTCTCCTTTTCCTATTTGTCAATGCCCATCTCTGGATGAAGGGATTTTGAGTACACTCCTTTGCTTACATGTGCAAAAACAATGCATTGTTAGGTCATGCTCATCAGATGAGGGCAGAAAAGTGGAAGAGTCTGGTGGGTTTTCACCAATGTAGTATGTGTGTGTGCGTGTGTGCATGTGTGTGTGCGTGCATGTGTGCGAGTGGACGTGCATGTGTGCGTGCATGTGTACACACATGTCTGTGTCTCTGACATAGGCACAGTAGGTCCTCTGGAGGCTGACTCCCTCTCTGTTGGCTCTAGAAACATCTTTACCAGCAATGACCCACTTGACCTAGTTTTGCAAGTGTCTTTCGCCTTCTTCCTACTCTTTGCTTCCCTTCCCCCATCAGACATATCATCTTCCCTTTTCATCAGCCAAAAAAAAAAAAAAAAAAAACCCTCGCTTGGCTTCCCCTCTGATTTCAGCCTGTCACTTGATGAGGTCCCTGCTATTTATATTTTTGTTTGTTCGGAAGGAGGGGGGAACCATATCAATAAAGCCCCGGCAAACCCAGCCGCCCCGCTGGATTGGAAGGGACTCCCTGGCCTCATGGCAGCGGGGCTGCCTAACTGGTAGTTAAGCAAGGACCAAGAGGTCCACACCATGAAAGCCCTTGAAAGGGTTACTGGGAAATGCAAACAAAAACAACATGCAAATGAGGCCGTCAGCAACAGGTAGGCTTAATCAGATGCTGTCAGATGAATTCAGCATCTCCCCGATTGTCGCCTCTCTTTGCCTCCCATTCGGAAGCCCTCATCTGCTCCAGATGTGGTTTAATTTACTGCGACTTGGCTAATTACTGTAATTAAGGATTAATTACTGTTAATTACTTTCACATAAACTCAACGCCAGTCAAAGAGCGGAGCCTTATGAAGTCTGCCACAGAAGTGAGCCCGGCTTGGCGGCCTGCGTGCGCTCCGCAGGTCCACGGATGGTGCCCGGGCCCCCGCTGCCACGCGTCTTCCTGACCTTCCAGCCTCGCCAGCGGGACGCGGGGGCCAGAGGTGCGGGAAGGGTCGGCGCGCAGGCCCTCCCAGGGCATCAGCTACCAGGCCCTTCCCTGCCCCCGGGGCGACCGCAAGGACAGGGCCGATGTCGGGAGAGGGCCCCGCCGGCGCACAGAGAGGAGCGCGGAGCACCTGCCTTCCGGCCGGAGCTGGGACCCACCGCGGCCCGCTCTTCCGTTCCCATCCCACTGGCTTTGTGGGCAGGTGCGGAAGCCAGACAGGAGGTGTCGCCACAGGTCCCTGGAGCCAAAAGCAAAGGTGGGGCTGGAAACCAGCCCCAGGTCACGCAGGTCTTCCTGAGTCCTGCCGTCCCTCGCTTACGCACGGGCCTGCTTCTGCGGTGGCAGTGGCGGAAGCAGTGGTTACTGCGGTTCTGTCATCACACAAGTAGGAGAGGAGCGTCACCCTGAATACTGTTCCCCGGCTTCGCCCGGGCTCTCGGGTTGGCCCATGAACGCTTCCTCGAGATACAGACACGAGAGATGCCCTGGTAACTGTTGAAACACGGGCCCTTCTTAGCCTCCTGACAGGTGACGGTGCTGTTTCATGGAGGAAGTGGAACCCTTGATCTCAAAATCCCTCCAACTCCTCCCCATGTTGTCTCCCAGTGTGTCCGAACCCTGCCTTCCTCTTCTCCTTCCTCCATGAGCCAGTCCCCTTCTGTAGGAAGGCGATTCTTCTGCCTGTGCCCCTTACGCTAGTCTCTGCTCTCTCTTCTGGCCCTTGGCTTTATCCATGGCTCCGTTGGTCTTCTGTGTCTTCGTGGGCCTTCTTGAGTCCTTTCTAACACACAGGACCTTCCTGTGGCTCCATCTTTCTGTAGCTCCACAGTCTCTCCCTTCCTCGAATCATTCGAATGCTCGCCGACAGAAACCTCCTTCTAATCTTTCTCAGCCTGCTTCGGTCTCCCTTGGCCTCCCTCCTTAGACTGTTCTAGAGAATGGCGCCCAAGCCCCACAGCTGCTTGACTGTAACGTGTAATTTTCAGCCCTCCTCTTACCGGACTTCTGTCTTGGCTGTGTTTAGCACTTTCCTTCACGACCTCTTCCCAGAAGCTGTACTTACTCCCTTGGCCTTTATGATCCTGAAGGACTCTGTTCCCCTTAATGGGCTTCTCTTTCTCCATCAGACCCTTGGATACTGGCATTTCTCTGGAGGTCCAGCCTGGGTAGGCTATAGATGGACTTCATTCTATACACTCATGGGGAGATCCCATCAATCTTAGGGTGTTTGTGACTCACAAACATGATGCCAGGCCATGTGTCTCATTCACGCTTGTATCCCACAAGGGTATGTAGTGCCACCATTAATACAACGGGACCTCCTGCTTGCCGGACCATGGAACCCTGGGTCATATGCAACCTTGGGTACCCGGCAGGTCCACTCAAGAGTCTTGCTTATCCCCAGTGCCACCTTAATTCTTACATAGGAGGATATTTCTGTTATAGAGAGGCAGGTCATCGTGTTATCTAGGGAATCCCAGGACTATAATCGCTTCAAGGTCAGGTTCAAAGATCTTTTCTGATTGTGGAATTCCAAAAGATGCGTTGTTGGTGAGAAAAGAATACGGGACTCTGTACTCCCATCTGTTTATAAAGAATAACCTGCCTGTACGTAAGTAAGGTTTTCTTCAAACTGACCGAAGGGTACTGCTCCAACAGAAAGGGAACCTTAATTTGGGACTGTGAAACAGTGAAATGAATTTTTTTCCCCTCTATCCAATTACATTTTTCAATAAACTAGAAAAGAAAAACTATTTAACAGCTTTATACGTGAAGTAATTCTAAGTGAGATTTTTAACTTCCACGAAATATTTTTAAATCTTAACGAAACCTGTTAATTAAAGGAAAACAACTTTTATACAATTAAAACGCACTGTTTAAAAATAAAACACTTTTTTGTGTGTTTGTTTCTTGCCATTTCCACAGAAATAGTCTATTTATGTCTTTTCTTTTGTTGACTCCTTTGCAAATGGGTTGTTGGGCTCCATTGTGCACGTACGTGTTCTCAGACACCATGTTGCTGTGTCGTCGGTGTAAGTGTGGACTCGTTACGGCTGTGTGCTTGTGTTTTTCACTATGCATTTGCAGATTGAAATTTAATGGGCATTCAGTTGTACACATTTCAGCGGACATGCACTTCGTGTGCAGTGCAAATACATTAGATGCTCGGACTCTGTATTTTGAAGTTATCCCCTTCCTCATTTTTTCCTGGAATTTTGTCATGAGAAGTTTAGTATTGTAGGTCCTGATTACCAGTAATGGTTTGAAGGAGGAATTCCTTGTATATAACGGACCAAAGTCAACTTCAGTGGACTACTTGTTTGGTTGTTTAAAATACAAAAAATACAAAAACTGCAATGCTGTCTTACTTAAATAGATCCTGTTAATTCTTATCTGAATAATGAATGTTATGATTTGAATTTCGCTTGTAATGCCATTTTGTCTAATAAGTCAACACCATTAGACGACGTGTTTGCCGTGAGTACCATGACTGATTCTTGAGGTTTAGGGGTTGGGTATCTTTTCCTCACATGATACTGCTCTCATATAAGGGGTTGACTTAACCAACACTTTCTGAATGCCTGTCGTATGTCACACACACTACTAGGTCCTGCCAATAGCATGGTGTTAGGTTATCTGTACTAATGAACGATATTGTGATACAATTAATAATATACCATTCCCAAGAGTAACCAATAATGTTTGACATATTGAACATTTATCTCTCTTGTGGCTGTGTTTACTTAGGTGCCTAGACAGCTTGTAAAGGGCCAAGAATGGAAAGATGACATTGTATGTGACGGCCCTGTGATCTGGAGCGGAAATATTCATGGGGCTGCCTTTTTGCCAGTGAAGTTAGTTACTTTAGGAATATCTCTGAACTAAGGAAATGTGGCATAAAGAGAAACTATCATGGCATTATTTCTTGATCTGGATAGCAAGAGCTATAGATACCAGGTGAAAAGTAAAACAGAGACCATTCTAAACGCTTCTGTAATTCATTAACGCTATCACAGAAGTGTTCATTTCCAGTTAAACTTTAAATGCTTCATTTGTCTCATTCTATGTATTCTGCAGTTTTACATTATATCGCATACGCCCTGTGTATATATACACACACCGTAGCTTCAGCTCATCTCTATTCTGATCACAGTAGAAATATAGTCCATCTTTGCAACACCACGATCCTCTGAAAAGATAAATATTCCTTTTGTAAAACGAAGTATTTAGTTGGAAGTATTCATTCAACACTTGGCAGCTTAAGAATTTATTGATTGCTTAGAGAAGCCAAAAATAAACCTGCACAGATATGCGTTATCTGGATACAGTGAGATTGAATTCTGTGTGTTATTGCGTATATAGAACGTGTATGTTTGTGCACTTTGGAAATATGTTGTAAATATCGTAGACGCATGTGTGCCTACACGCGTGTGCTTCTGTCCGTGTGTACAGCATCTCGGCGAGGCGCGTTAGGACCTCATTGCTGAGAGCGGAACAAAGCTGAGGAACAGGAGAGAGAACAGTGATTAAGCCGGCATTGTTCTGTCCCATCCCTGGCTGCTGCTATTGTTTTCGAGCATTTGAAGAGGAAACATACTCATTTAGCTTTCAGAACGAATGGCTTTAATAAGGGCAGAGCGAGAGGTGGGGTGCCCCTGATGACGGGGGGGGGGGGGGGGAGGCCCATCAAGGCTCCCCCTAAGGCCATTCCGTCAGAGTCGAGGACCACATGACCATGGACTCTGCAATCAGGACAAGTTTTCAGCATTCTGGGGTATCCTTCAATGGCAGAAAGAGCCCTTCGGAGTCAAGAGAAGATGTGTATCAGCGGTAATTGGATTCTGGCCCAGGCTCTTAGGACAGCATTAGCGATGGGGAGAGCACGAGAGGCGCGGGGCAGAGCACGGCGGGTGGGGCTTGAGCCGCCACTGCCCCTGGCCGCAGGGAGGGACGGTGGCGACACAGCAGAGCTCTCGGTTTGCCCGGGAGTCTGCGTGGCCCGTCTGTGGACGGAAGCGATCCTCCAGGTTTCGGAATGTCCTGCGGGGCGCAACTTGGGGCCTGACGGTCGAGGCCGCCTCAGTCGCCTTGACTAGACAAAGCTATTGAAGGCCCGAAAGGGTCCCCGTCCAGCCCCTTCCATAGCCTCCCCCTCCCTTCCCTTCACCCCCACTACTTCATTACAGTCTGCCTTCAGGCCGGAATTGCCCTGCGTAAGCCTCAAATCATTATAATTACCATTATTAGAAATAGCTTGGGGGGAGGCGTTGGAACACCAAGTGAAAATGTGTGAGTGTGTCCGCTAGGCCTGGAATCACTCCTTTTGAGCTCAGGGGACCACGAGGCATTTGGGTTCCACCAAAGCCAGCTAATGTGACGGCTGTCAGCTCCACTCACCCCACCTGTCAAGAGGGGAATGCGGTGGGGCTCATTGTTTTAATTGACACCTTCCTCTCACATTCCACGCTCTCTCGTCGTAGTCTAATTCCCCCTTTCATCTTCCTTCTTCGAGAGGAATCCATTCCTCTGCTACCCGAATAAAGAGAAGGGAGAAAGGCACATGAGGAACAATGACATGTGCATTATCGTCCAGAAAAGACAGAGATTTGTAACAAAGGCACAAGCCAGGAAATGCAGCAAAAGTCAGAAAAATAACCGTCAACCTAAGGTGAGGCAGACAAGACGGACAGGTGGAGGGGAGAGAGACGCAGGAAGTCAGGGAGGCAGAGACGGCAGAACAGAGAGGCTTGCTGGACCGTCGCGGGGAAAGAGGATGAAAACATTGTGTTTCTGTGTCTGGTAGAGCTTCCTCCTGGAGAAGCAGAGAACGGAATCTCATGGGAATACACATGTTGAGTTTTCAGCTCCTAAGAAGGACATTAGGAGGTGCATGGGAGGGAATGCTGTTGACCGAGATCCAGGGAAACGAGGAAGAAAGGGATGTGTCCAAATAGATTCTACCCAACAGTCGTGACTCAGGACCTCCCTGACCTTGACCTTGGGTGGCACTGAGAAGCGTACCCACTCTGTGTTTTCTCCACACCTGATGGCAGGGCCCCCCAGGGAAAGCTCCTTCCGTGAGCCTGGGATCCTTAACCGCTCGGGCTTGTTTCACTTGAAGTTAGATGGCGGTTGACTTGCATGATGGTTTACTTGAAGTTAGACTGACATGTAGCACGTGGGACATGACTGGTATTGAAAGGTGGAGTGGATTTGTCCCTAAATCAAGAAATAAAGTAGGATGAAGTCAGGGAAATAGGTCAGAGTCTTTATTTTAATATTGAAGTATGAGTGTTGCTTCTTTTTTTTCTCTCTTTTTCAAAGTTTTTATCTTTAATCAACTTGAGGTATAATTTACATAAATAAATGCACTCTTTTATGTGTGTAGTTTGATGAGCTTTGACAAATTCGTGGATCTCCCCCAACCCCCACTTCAATCAAGATACAGAGCTTGTCACCCTAAAAAGTTGCCTCATGCCCCTTTACAGCCCTCCCCCCACCACACACACACACACACACACACACACCATCCCTGCCCCTGGCAATCAGCTTTCTGTCACTATGGTAGAGTTTCTCTCTTCTAGAATTTCATATAATTGAAATTATATAGAACGTAGTCTTTTGTGTCAGGCTCGTATGTGTAAAATCTTAAAAATGGTATTTTGAGATGTACGCACGTTGGTGCTTGGTTCAGAAGTGTGTTCCTTTTGTTGCTGAGCATGATTTCATTGTGGGAAAATACCACAATTTGTTTATCTATTCATCCACTGATGGACATTTGGATCATTTCCAGTGTGGGGTTCTTTTGACTAAAGCTACCATGAACATTTGTGCACAATCTCTGTGTGACCTGTATTTTCACTTCTCTGCAGTAAACTCGTAGGGCTTACACTCCTCCATCATACAGTAACTTTATATTTAATTTTATAAGAACTACCACACTGTTTTCCTAAGCAGTTATACGTCTAGCTCTTCTTGAACAAGACCACACCATCTTTTCCACAAAGGAAAATTTAGATGAGATTTTAGTGTAAGTAAAATGATAGAAATAGGCCAGTTGGTACGGACTTCTCGTGTTCTATAAAGCTGTCTTTATGCTCTGATGAATAGTTTGAATTACACCATCTTTAAAATTAAGTAACTTGAAAGGGGTGCCTGGGTGGTTCAGTCGGTTGAGCATCTGACTGTGGATGTCTGCTCGGGTCGTGATCCTGGGGTCGTGAGATGGAGCCCCACATAGGGCTGTACGTGCTCAGCGCAGAGTCTGCTTGGGGTTCTCTCTCCCTCTCCCTCTGCCCCCCACCACGCTCTCTTAATTAATTAAAATTAAATTAAGTAACATTAAAATAAAACCCCCACTCTTAAAATCCACAGATCTTAATTATTAATTGGTCTAGTCGAATTGTGCAGTTACTTCAGGAAACCTTTTCCAAGGAGCTCCCTTAATTCTCATTCCTTCCACTATTGCTTATGTAAATTATACCGCAGTGCCATCTGGTTTGGACAGTATTTTGGTGACTATTCTGTTGTCTCTGGGTGGGGTGATGGTTGGTCTCTTTAGTGACACCAGCTTGGGTAGAAGTCCCTTACAGCCTGGGAGCACGTTTTCTCCTCCTCCTACTCACCATGCCGCTTGTGAATGTCGTGCATACCATCGGCGCTCAGTAAATTCTTCAATAAGCGAAATTGGGTCGCGGAAGCCGTAGTTCAAAAACCCACCACCACTCTGTCATCTAAGGTAACATATCTTGGAAGGCCGTGGGTCCCCCCCAGGGTCCATCAGTCACAGCCACGCACTCACATGCCTACTCTGTCTTGGTGCTTTTTACTCTGAAACCTCCTCACCCGCTCCGATGCCTTAAATGGGCTCCGCATTCCGCTCCCTGCCTTTTGAGTAAATAATCACGCAATAAATCTCAAGAAATATTTGGTTGCAGGTTTTATTTTCCCACCTCAGCTGCTGATGTGTTACCTCACAGGCTGTATTCTACACACTGCTTGGTTCTCTCACACAGCTTGTGGTAAGTGAAATTATTCCAAGATTCAATGCATACCTGCAACTGAGCGCTTCCCTGCCCACCCAAACTGGTCTTTTGTTAGTGGTTATTGAGAGAATTGTCACAGCCATTGACCTACTCAATTTTACTTCAAAAGAAATGAGCATTTTTCTTCCCCTTTCATTTCTAAAAGCAGATATGGCAATTTGCTTAAATTGCTGTCTTTAAAAGTTTAGATGATTATACTTTTCCCCCCTCTCGCCTTTTTTTCTTCCTTTTCATTTAAGTTGCTCAGTGCCGTCTCTGTTTTCTGGGATTGGACACAGTTCATGCTGCAGCCTTTATGAAGGAACTCTGTGTGTGTGTGTGTGTGTGTGTGTGTGTGTGTGTGTGTGTTTCCTTACACATCAGCGTTCATTTACTTGAGATCTCAGAGACATTGTAGGTTATATTGAAATATTTGAATGACACATATTTTAATTATAGCATCCATTTCTTTAGGTACAAATGACAGAGTTCTGTAACCACAGCTCATGGAAAGCCTCCATTTCTTTGGGAGAAAGCTCTGGTAGCTGCTGGCCTCTGACGTAAGAGCAAGCGAGATAAGTTATGTTATAGAGATGTTTATGTTTGAAGAAGAGGCAATTTGATATCAATATGAGGAGAGGAAATAAAAGTTCCGAGTGAAGGCCTGACTAGGGATGGGGAGCAGGGGAGAGTGGGGTGGTGATGAAACCCTGTGGCCTGTTGGCGGAGGGCAAGAGCGTCCTGGCCCCTGGTTCAACACCATAGGTTCGGTTCCCGTGGGCCACAGGTTTCTTGACTGAGATCTGTGACCATGGCAACAAAGCACATTGAGCCATTATTTCACGCCGTATGCTTTCTATGTGCTGAGCCATATGATGAAGAAAATATATTTTCACTAATAGTATGGAAAGGAGAAGAAAACATGGAAGAGACCCAGTTCTGGCTTCAGAGAACTCATGGTCTGATGGCCATAAAAACTCGACAACCAGGAGCAGCAGCTACGTTGCAAATAGGTGACTGTGTCAGAGAGAGGAAGACGGATGGAAAAAACAAACTTATGACTAATTTTGGAAACGGGGAGACCCACAAAGCTCAGGCCCCAGTAATAAGGGCTTATGAAATATGGAATTAGTATATTTACCGAGTACTTGGTATGTACCAGCGGTTTGTGTAAGGTACTTGGGATTCAAACGTGGATTCATTAATTAATTGGCAAAATGTCGAGTGTGTGTCTATTATGTGCTGAGCACGAATAAGACATTCATTATCTTTGCTCTCAAGGAACTCACAGTTTATGTAACAGGCAGATACATAATCACCTCTTTTTAGTACATAATAATAAGTGCTATATAATATAAATACTTGCAAAATTCTGTGGGAAGGCAGAAAAGGGGAAATTAACTCTACCTGTGGACATTGATATTTGATCAGTATTACCAGATAGAGGATAAAGACTTCAAAACCATCAGACTTGGACCATTACTAAAACTGTAGTTAAAACTAGAAAGATCTAACAAGAGAAAATGTGACAAGAGCCAGTAATTTATGTGTGTGTGAGTGTTGGCGTTGGTGCTGGAAAGGGCTAATTCTTCCTCTTCTTTGCTACTATGTGGTATTAATAGTTTTACTCAGGTGTATTCCAAGAGACTCATTTTCTAAGACATAAGAAGAAAAGTTGGCCAAGGAGTCCCTGTGGCTGTTGAAGGTACACGGAGCGCGAGTAGCCCCCACAGGCCATCACGGCCATATCTCTGGATTCAGTGGGCCAGGAGGACGTTTTGGTAAATTCTTCTTAGTGATCCAGAATTCGTATGATTTAGATGTATGCTTTTACTATTCAAAAGAATGCTAGACAGATTTCCAAGATTATAAATTGCGATTCCTGTTAACAAGCAGCCAGAAAGGGTCCTATAAGTAAAACGTACTTCAGATCCAAGTGTGAAAGAATGATGGTGTAGTAGACCACAGACTTTCGCACTTGTCATTTAACTGTAATATCTGTACAAGGAAGTAACTGCAGAAATGGGCTGTGGGTCCCTGTTGGTTGCACGGGTAGGATGGTAGCCAACCTCTTTTTTTTTCTTTTTCTTTTTCACTATACTGCTCTAATAAATGGTGAGAGTGTTTTAATAAGTCCCCTGGCCATCGTCGTAGTTATGATCTCTAGATGAAGACATCTTTGTGAGGCTGCTATCCTAGGAGGCTGTGGTCAGCGTGTGTGTGTGTGTGTGTGTGTGTGTGTATACACACGTATGTGTGCTTGAATTATGAACCACCAAAGCCACAGCGAAGTCCTAGGGTGAAAATCACCTACATTAGCAGCAAAGAAATGTCATCATCAATTCTAAGAGAGACTTATAAACTTGGAGGTAACAGCCGATGGTTTCCTTCTTTTAAAGTAGAAATTTTTTTAACCTTTCTAGGCAAAACCATAGCCCATCTGGAAAAAATGCAAATTTATGGGCAAGAAGAAAAGCTGAGAGTTGTAGTTGTCATCTACGAGCCAAATAAAAATTACCCATCTTTGAAAGACAGTCTTCCAGGGAGTCTTGAAGAGAAAAGTACCTTTTCTACTCACCGTGCTATCAATTGTAGAGAAACTCCAGAGTAGGGAAACCTGCAGATTTTTTATATTTTTGCTCTCCTAGGTAGTGGTAGAAAAGTCTCCAAAGCCTTCAACTATGGGGTATCCGTGTTGCTTATGGACTGGAGGATGCCTTCTGTATTCAGCACTGAGGATCACAAAACTGGATTCCAGCACAGTAGTAGGCTCCCGTGAAGCGGTATATAAATGCGTGGAAAAATGATACACTGAAGCCAACATCTACCCTAGAACTCCGGTTTCGGCTTGAGAAAACTGCTGTATAAAAAACAGCCCATTTTTAACCTTATTAACTGCTGACTTTAAAAAAAAAAAAAAAAGAAAAGAAAAGAAAAAGAAACAGAGAGGTGCAGCGTGACTCAAAAAAAAGGGGGGGCACACAGAGATCATTTTGACCAAATTTGGGCTTATATTTAGAGATCTACAGACTGGGGGTTCATAGTCCTAGCCAGCTTGCTTGAAAATGCTAGAGGCATGGCTTCTGAAAGTGACTGGAGAGTAATTGACAGTGATGAATGCGACGTGGTAATGAGTAACTTCATCACAGAGCGGGGATGTCATGGCTTTGCGTACCACTCCCTGGACAGAAGGAGTGGCATCAAGCTTTGACTCCACTAATAGGATCGACTTTCCTGCTACAGGGTCAGCTCCTAGCAAACAGCATGTGAGCCAGTGAAGAAGATTCCTCAGGGGCCAAGAATGGGAGGGAGCAGGGAATGGAGCAAAGTCAGAGAAGCCAGCTGGCCTCAGGGGGGCGCTCTAGGTGGGATCTGAGCTGTTGCCTCCTTTCCCATGAAGTCCAGTCAGTGGCATCATAATAATGACCGTGCTAATAGTAATTTTATGACCATGAAGACAAATTCGATAACAGTTCTATTGATCGGTTTTGTTCACTTTCTTCCTCCACTGGAATTGTTCCTATCTCCTTTCCTTCTTTCCCTCTCCATCTCTTGCTCTCTGGTGTTTAATAAGGTATCCTCAGGACTCAAGGATCCAACACTCCCAACCCTCACTGACCGCTATGTTCATCTTTTTGCTAGAAAGCTTATTTTCCTCTGGTGCTGTTGGAACTAAATGCTACACGTCCCACCTGCGCTTTGGCACACCCTATGTGCCAGGCCCCTCGGAATTTCTTAGGTAGTGTCTGAAGCTGTGCATCATCTTTCATGGATGTTTCCAAAATTGATTCCAGAGAAATCTAGGATTCTCTTACACAGTTTAGCAACTATGTATCGCTAAGCGTTAGATCTGTCTGCTGGCAACTTTAAAAAAAAAAAAAAAGGTGGCTTAAATAATATCTTATGGAATAGAATTCCCAGAATCAGTTGCTAGACAACCAGAGGCTTAGAAGGCCATCGTTCTGCATTGACATTCCATCCTCAAGATCCCCTCATAACTTAGCATTACTGCTGGGTTTCCAGCCATCACGTCAATGTTCCAGGCAGTAAGGAAGGGCGGAGAAGGTAAGGAGCCTTCTAAAGCCTCCCATGGAACACTTCCACGTATGTGTTATTATCCAGAAGTTCGTCCCATGACCGTTGCTGGCTTCAAGGAAGCCTGAGAAGGTTCATTTGCCCGAACCTTCTTTCGCTTGGGCATATCTTCTAATATGTTGGGTTTCTGTTGCTGAGGAGGAAAGGTAGAATGGATACAGGCTAGGGAACTAGAGGTCTAAGGGGATTGTTGCATTGATCTTGATGACTAGATTTCGCTTTTGTTCGTACATCAGGAGATAATACCAGGAGGTGGGGTCACAGAACATCAGAGAGGCATGGCAGAATCTCAGAAATACCAGAAGACCCAGGCAAGCCCCTCCCATGTTCAACACCAAGTTGAAATCAGAAATTCAAAGTAATGTGTCGGACTCAATAGCAGAGTTATTTCCTAGTTGTTTCCTAGGCTCGTTTCTCGCCTAACCTTATAACTTTGGGAGACTCCCTCTTCTCCATTCTCTCGTTCCTTCTTTATGTTTGGATCGAGTGTGTAGAACTTCCAGCCACAACATCTACTATGTCTCCGATGAACAAATCGTTACTGAACACGGCTCTTATGTTGAAGTAACTGTAACACTCATGGTCATTCTGATCATGTCAGTGGGTGGAAATTTCACATGGGTCCCAAACTTCGTTGAGCTATTTAGTCTAATGTCATATGTAAGAAGATAGGGTGTGTGGGGATGGGGGAGGGGATGGGTGCGGGGTGGGAGGAAGGGCTCCCTTCAGCTCTTGGCTGATTGATAACCTGTCATCAGCAAGACTCGATTCCATGTAATACACCAAGCTTGCAAGGCAATATTTTTATTCTCTGCAGCACACTTAGATGGTGATACTCTATTATCTACACCAGACTTGCAGGTTAATACTTCTGTTCTCATTTTAAAGATGGAGAAACTGAGTCTGAGAGAGGATAAAGTCGCTCAAGGTCAATATATCTAGTTGGCAATACGGCAAAATTGATAGGAAAATCCGTATTCTTTTCCACAGCACCACATTGCCTCTCCAAGGAAAAATACCAAAGCAGGACACTTAAACTTTACAGTGAAAAATAGAAGGAAAGCACGGGCCACAGACTGAGCAATGGCCTGGAAATTAGAATTACTGAATTCTGTCTTTCCCCGGCGCTGCCCTGGGACGGGTCTTTATCATTGCAGGCTGCTGCTGGAAGTACTTTGTAAAGGATTGAGCTTTTATTATACAAATGCTATTTCACTTTCATAATAACAGTTACATCTATACCTACACTCTGCCCTTATCAAATTGAGCTAATAATATTGTTTCTTGGCCAAAGCCATGTAATAATCAATGTGTTGGGAAGTGTGCCGAGACCCAGAGATGAGGTACTCACTGTCAACAAGGTCAGTCTGTGAAGTGGTTTTGAATCTTCTCCTTAAGCTGCATGGTCTACATTTGAGGAAAGGAGTAGGAATGGTAATAGGCTTCAGTTTCGGTAGCCAGTAGTTGTGAATTTAGTCAACCAGCCACAGTTCGAAGCATTTTCTGCCAATTTACTCCTTCCATGAAGTGTCTAATGAAGACATTAGCAGAGTGAGAGACCATCTGAGATCAGACCTTTCCAAGAACCTTTAGAAATTTCTTTGTGAATTCTGCTGCATGCCTTCATATGTGCGTATGTGACCCAGTGCCATTGATGTTAGTATCATAGTCCTGCGTTCTGTTCTCCTCTGGATGCTGTTACTTTCCACGCCGATCAGAGCTGACATTACTGAGTCATGTGCTTCTGAAGGATCCTGCCAGTGGGCCTCCCATCCCACGACCTAAATGTCAGCCTTGAAACAGTCTCTTGCTGATCTGTTGCTGCCCCGTAACCCTTGGCAGTGCTTTCTGATAGAACAGTAGAACGTGGGTATTTTCAAGTGACCGTCCTAAGTACTTTGAACTAAAGTATTGAGCCTACTTTTCCTAGAGCCAAAGAAAAGCTAAGAAAGTCAGCTTTCAGGTACCAAAAGTATTCAGAATGATTTTTCCTGTGCTTGGCATTTTGGTGCAGGAGGTCCCTAACAGACAGTGAAGGACTGGGAAGCACTCTGCTCACCCGTCTCGGTCACTTAGCCTGGGATTTGTAGGTAAAAGTTAGGAATAGATAGTCAAACTCTTAAATCCAACTTGAGAAAGTTCTGGTCAACAGTTGTCTTTTTATCTACATGCTTCCTGTCTGGATTTCTCACCAGCTGCCACGTTAGCAGCCACAGTTTTATATTGCTTCTACTTCCATGCATTATCTCGGCTTTTCTGCCCAGAATTCCGTGGGGTCCTCGTGGATGCATGTGGTGCCAGCGGGGGCGGTCGGGGGAGCACAGGGGTGGGGGAGAGGTAAGGCGGGCAGTTGAGTTGGTACAGGATTTCACTGTTCTCCTGGAGTAGAGGCTCCTTGGTCTAGTTTCCATATTGTGCTTCCAAATAACCCTAAAGGAAGGATTTCATGTTTCCCAAAACGCAAAACTCTTTTCAAAATCACTGTATTTTCTCCTTTTACTATGTCCCCGAGTCTTCGCGAGGCTGTTGTTCCCTTCGTGCAGGTGAGGAACTGAGGCATGGGCGGACGAGCTTGCAGGGAGCATTTAACTCGGAAGTTACCAAGGGCCAGCTCAGATTCCGATCTGCTGACTCTGAATTTTATTTCCTTATCACTAAATTCAGATGCCGTTTCCCAGATTTAAATACTAGTAAATTTGAGAATGATCTTTTTCCTTTGAGCAGATCCAGTCTGTAAAGTATACTATGTTTGTAACTCTCCTACTTGTGTTTATGTGGCACGTGTGTGTGTGTGTGTGTGTGTGTGTGTTGCGCATATATATATAACAGTACAAGAAAGAAGGGCAAAAACCAGGACAAAGACAAGTGTGGTCATGTTTATATTCTTGGCCCATGATAGTTGTAATGCGGCAGTGCATTTTGGTATATTTTGTGTTCTGCTTACTAGATCTTAGACCAGAACAGCCCTCAACTCTCTGTAACCAGAAGCAAGTAACCATATCTCTCTGAATCTTGAATGACCATGGGCACACTAGAAAGGAAATTGTCTGCCACTTTCCACAAGAAGAAAAGGCAAAGTCGGGTTTTGTTTGCCATTTCCTCTTGGGCTGAGGAGTTGAGAAGTTGTGAGATCATTAACCATCCTTTGAGTGGAGACATTGGTTGGACCTTGGCGATGCTCACCTTGACCTGAGTTGTAGTGACACCAGAGAAAACTCAGCCTTCCTAGCTGTGGAGGAATGGTGTTCCAAGACACGTTGGGGACTGACAGCTTTGGAATGTTGTTTTGATTGGAACTTGACAGGTGGAGGATAAGGTTTACAAATCAGAGCAGAAATATTTCTTACTCCATCTCCTAATGTATGCACTGATCATGAGTAGTAAAATAATATTCACCAAATAGCACATGAAGAGAGGTCTGTCTACCATTTTAACTTTAAAATGAAGGTTAGCCAATGTGAGGAAGAGCATAGGTGCCACTCTTTTTTTTTTTCCCCCAATTTTTTGGTTTGACAGCAAAAGTCAGGGTATTGCTAATTACACAAATAGACCATCAGGGTTTGAGATGCAAAGTGTTAAACACTAAGAGCCTTAAATTCTTTATTAAAAATGGAAGATACAGAAAGACCACATCACCACCATAAATAATAATTGTGTGGTTAGAGATGTATGTGTGTGTCTCTGGGGATAGCTGGGGGGAGAGGCAGCTCGTGGGGGTTCACCTGACTTCCACTGCTTCAAGATTCCTGCTTGCTGGCTTCTTGAAGCAGTCATGTGTATCAGAGGACAGTCCAAGAGATAATTAAGTGGAAATAAGAACTCTATGTCTGGCCTCTTCAGAAAGAGGCAGCAAATCCTCCTAATCAATTCTGATTCCTGCTGGCTTGGTTGCCTAAGGTCAGTGTAATAGTCATTAGAAGAGGTCATGGCAGGCTCTGTGACCTTGATCATCTAAGGTTAAATAATACGTCATTAAAAGGGTCAATCAGAAAAGAGCAGATATTTCCCTGTGATTCACTTATTTTGCAGAAGCCTCTGGCTTCTTGGAAATTTCTATCACAAATTTCAAATCTCACAGCAGAAAATGTTTACATTGCAGTTTTGCTGAATTCAGAGGAAGCTCTCTTGAAGCCAATGAGAAGGTGGGGTTTTAGGCTCAGGGAGCAAACAGCCAAGATATCCATCCTTCACTCTGGATGAGGAAAAAGGTCACCTCACTGCATCAGATTTTGCATGAGGATTTGAAAATATCACCCTAACCTTATGGGAGCCCCTCAGGCTGGAGGGGGGGATGTGGGTTGTGGTGGGGGACGGAGAAGACAGGAGGGAATCTTCCTCCACTTCAAGTAGGATTAGAAGTATGAGGAGGAAACTGGAAAGAAAACACTCACGACTCTGTAATAGGTTTGATTTTAGCCCCACCTTGGCATTACGGGATAAGTCTCACTCCCTCTGGGAAAACTTGTCAAGCCACCCAAAGTAGGGAAAATCAAGTATAGCTAAATCCCTAAGATGTCCTTCCTTCTCTTTGTGATAATTGAGACAATATTAAAGCAGCACAGGAAATTGGGAAAATAAAAGAAAAAAATACTGGTCGTCCTGCCTCCCCCAAAACCGGGACACATTCCAGTATTTTCCTTGTTGTGATCCATTTGTAGACTGGTCGTTAGATGGATAGAGGGACAGATAGACAGAGATACAGATTAGATAGCTAAAACTGGAGCATACTTGTTTACTAAACTAACAAATTAAAACAGTATAGTTTCCCCATGTTGCTGTATTACTTTCAAATAATTATTTTCAATAACTCCTTAATAGTCCTTAAAATTTTTAAATTCTTTCAATTTTTAAAGATTTATTTATTCATTTGAGAGAGAGTACATGGAGGGGGAAGAGGCAGAGAGAAAGAATCCTGAGCAGACTCTGTGCTAAGCATGGAGCCCAGTGTGGGGCTCAATCCCACAACCCTGAGATCATGACCTGAGTCCAAACCTAGAGTCAGACGCTTAACCAACTGAGCCACCCAGTCGCCCCTCCTTCGATAGAGTTTTAAGGGTAATTGCCCTAAGAAATTGGTGAAAATGATGATGAAGAACATTTATTATTACAAGTTCCTGAGCAGACACAAAGATTAGTTCTGGTTTTCCTTCAAATTCTGCAAAAACCTGCCTGTCAGCCAAACAAAAGTGAGATGAAGTACATATTCGGGTATTTGGTTTGAGTTGCCGGAGATTTTTGGTAGATTTGATCGTTCACCTGAGCTTGTTTTTGCTAAATAAGCTAGGCCTGGACCCTTTGACCACACCAAAAACTTTCTACAAGGACAGTTAGAGGGTGATCGGGTGGATGGATGCGTGGATAGGAGGGAGGGAGTTAGTCTGTCTCTTCCTAGCTCAAGTGCGTAGTTTTGGAGAACCAGAGAAGAAGCCAGTATAGAAACCTGCCTTGTTTGATGACGGTTACCATCTGATGGACCAAGAATCGTATGTAGGAATCATGGTTTGAACGAATACAGACATAACCGAGCCTTTTTCTTTACTTTACATAAAAAGTTAGGTTTTTAAGCAAAAACATTCCTGCTTAGAGGACACTCTGTATTACCTTTTTAAAAAAGCAATTTCATCTCTTTTTAAAAAAAAAAATACTTTAAATGAAGTAAAACCTGAGCTAAAGCCAGTAGAGTATTTGTACTTGTCTCCAGTTGTATGTAAAGGGAGCTTTCAACTTGGGGGCTGGGTGGTTGTGTGTGTGTGTGTGTGTGTGTGTGTGTGTGTGTTTCCTGAGTGCTCACTGCTAACTGTGTGGTGGCCTCTCTTACTAAAAGCATGTATGTGTGTCTTTGTGTGTGTATGAAATATCTGAGAATACAGTATTTAGACCCCATTAGTGAAGGTAAAAATGTACAGATAAACTGTATCATTTATGATTATGATATGGCTACTGTCAAAATAACATGCTATTTTGACAGTTGCTTTATCTTTACTCTCACTGAGTCTACAATAAGAAACTAGTTTCTTAGCAACTAAAATATATTCTCAAACAAGAGCATTAAAAAAAGAAAAAAAAATCTCATAAAAGAAAAGCTATACCCTGCATTGATGTCTGGACCAGCTATTCTTGTTGGGGTTGGGGGGGGTGTGTGAAATTGATCTGAAATAGTATGATTTCCTCTTGCCAGGCCTGCTGCCTGGGGGAGACCTCACTGGCCCAGGGAGTCTGGACGCTAGGGCATGTGGTAGCTTGCAGGAGGCTGGGGGAAGACTTTGTTTTTCCTTTTTCTTCTTCCTTTCAGTGTCTTTTTAAAAATATTTAAGTGTCCCTTATCTTATATCCTAGGTAAGGAAGTTCTAGAAGAACTAGCCCATAAGTTCTGGAGCAGAAAGCCGGTGTTCAGGTGTGTCTTCATTGTAACTTGTAGCCAGTGGTTCATGTATCATGCAGTTAGCTCCGAGGACCAGAGTAGGGATGGGGTGGGGGGTGGTGGTGCCAAAGAGGGAGTTGAGCTATATCAGGCCTGTTGTGTTATAGCCGTAAAAGGTTTTGCTGTTCTCTAGGACTATAGTTCTCAAATGGTGGTTGGGGGATCCCCAGACCCTTTCAGGGCACCGTGAGGTCAAAACCATTTTGATGACTCATTGATGACAATGTTGAAAAATAACTTGCTTTTTTCATGCTCAGTCTTAGTTGAGTCTACAGTGGAGGCGTCATGGTATATGATGTTGCCACTGAATGTGCAGATCGGACAAGATGCCTGCCTTCTGGGAGGTCACACATTAAAACGATTTACAAAATTGGGGCGCCTGGGTGGTAGAGTCAGTTAAGCGTCCAATTCTTGATTTCAGCTCGGGTGTTGATCTCAGCATTGTGAGATCAAGCCCCACGTCGGGCTCCACGTTCAGCATGGAGTCTGCTTGTGATTCTCTTTCTCCCTCTCTTTTCCCTCTCTAAATAAGTAAATAACTAGGTAGAGGAAATCCTAAAAATAATTTCCAGAAATGCTAAATAAACACACTTCATTCATTTTTTTAACTTCAAAAATAGTATTTTTCATATAACTATGTGGATGTGTAATGTGCTTATTCTTGTTTTAAAATAGACTGATAAACACTTAAAATTTTTGAGTTTTAAATTTCTAATACAGTAAATGTGGATAGCTATGATCTGTATAAACAAAATCTCTTTGGAGTCCTTAATACTTTGTAAGAATGTAGAGGGGTCCCAAGCCCAACATGCTTGAGAACCACTGTTTTTTGTTTTGTTTCTAAGATTTTATTTATTTATTTTTGTGTGTATGTGTGAGAGAAAGAGCAGAACTGGGGAACAGGCAGATGGAGAGGGAGAGGCAGACTCCATGCTGAGGAGGGAGCCCAACACAGGGCTCCCCGCCAGGACCCTGGGATCACGACCTGAGCTGAACGCAGATGCTTAACTGAATGAGCCACCCAGGCGCCCAAGACCCGCTGGATCTCCCCCTCTGTAGGATCCATGGCTTTGGGGAAGCACCTGTATGATTTCCTTTCAAATGCTGTGGAGGTTTCAAAGTAGCTCCCCAAGAAATGAGCCCGTTAGAGGTGTCGGCAGTCAGCACGTCTGTGTAGCACATGCCAGGATTTTGTTTCACACCCTCAGGGCTGGGACATTGCCGTGGACAGAGAACTCGCTTCAAGAAGAAGCTTCTCCCTGTGATTTCTTCTTCAGGTGCCACAGCCACTGCATGTCTAAGGACAACGGCCTCTGGCGTGTAGGTGCGACCTCCCCAAGACCACGAGCCACATTACCATTCCAGAACAAGATCTGAGAAATAAGACATAGGGGAGAATGCAGAATACGGAAGGAGGAGAGGGGGGAATTGTTAATTAAGCTCGATTAAATATTAATTGAAATATAAATTCAAGATCTCACCAACTCCTGACAGTTCTATAATCTAATTAAGCGGTGGGGCCTGTTGCCCCACGGTGTCATTGGGTGTAGAGGGGAATAAAGTGATCTTCTGCTCATAAACACCACAAGGGCTTTATTAATCCAAGGCATTTGCCTATAAAGTAGATGGGAAAGTTGGCAATGATAATAATTCTGTAGACCACGGAAGAACTGAAGGGGCAATTTTGATCTGGCGGGCAGTGCGGTGGGTTAGCTGATGCACCCCAGGCGCGAGCGCCTAACCCATCACTGGGGCTACAGTGAGATGAGGCCTATTCCCGGTGACAGAAGTGTTTTCCTGCCCTTGGGAAAAATGTATGGCATCCTTGGGGTTAGTGTCAGGTTTTCAGCCACCTTGAAAGAGGGGGATCGTGTGTGTCTGTATTTGGCCTAAAAATTTTCAAAGAATAGAACTAGAAAGGTTTTCGAAGAGGAATTCAATAGCAGACGTGAGGAAGTTTGTGTTTTGGACATTTTTCGTTGATGGGGTTGGTGGGAGAACATGAAAGTGACATGAGTCCGGTACGAGGCTGCAAGAGAAAAGTTGTTAAAAAGCATACAACATCGTCTATACTTTTTTGTTTCTTCCGATTCTTTCGTCATTTTTTAAAAAGTGCACGGCACGGGGTTCTGAGTTTTCTTTAGGGGGCGCAGCTCCCTCGTGAGAACAGTTTCTCTCGAGTTCAATCAGCAACTCTTCGCCTTTGTTTTGAAAAGCCCGGAGGTGGAGGTGCTGATCCTGTCTGGGTACGAAAGCGGGATTGTTCGAATCCTCCTTGTTCTGTGGTTTGGTTTGACTTGTAGCAGGACTTCCTTTGACCAACGTGCTTTGCATCTGCTCCTAGAACCTCGGCCCCCACATTTGTGAGACTGATGTCTCCCCAGGAGTGGAAGTCGCATCCTGCGCGACCCCATCAGCACCCCCCCCCCGTGTGGTTTTGCCAGGCGCGTCCGGGAGGGCCACAGCCGGCGTGGGGTTCTGACCCCATTGGTTTGCGGAAACCAGAGCGGCTCCTCCTCCCCCAGGCCACGGTGGCTGGCTGGCTGTGTCACGCGTTGTTGTGTTAACTCCCCGTATGTTAGCAATTTTGCTGTGGTCTCTTGTCTTTCCGTTTCAATTTGGGCCTGAGCAGTTTGCTAAGGAATGTGGATAAAGCCTCCCAGTGTTGGGAACAGGCATAAATGCTGAACGGTGCCTCCTCACCCCGTGAAGGGGGCTGAGTGGCCTTGAAAGATCCCCCAGAGGACAGATTTCTGTTGAGCAAGGCCAGGAAGAGGTCCGCATTCCTTGCCTTCCTTGAGGACGGAACAGATAAAAGCATTTTGGCACGGCCATTAGAAGTGTGGGCTTGGGTTAGTGCTAGTCTCAACAAGGCTGCCCCGGCCACGGTGGAGTGGGGGGGGGGCGGCGGATTTCATGCTTGGGCCCCACCAGCGTGCCCAGGTGTCCGTGCACCTGCTGCGTCCTGCTGCCCAAGAGCCCGGCTCGCTTGTGGACAGGAGCACGGGTCTGTGGCTCACGGGGGAAAAGCAGGGGCTGGACACCTTTCGAGCACTTGGCAGGGCCTTCCCTGATTCACTTTGGAGTGTTTCTTTTCTTGAAGCCGGTGCTGGATCTTGGGTCTGTGCTGCTGACGTTTTAGAACATGAGAAAGAGCCGCAGTAAGAGCCAAGTATCTGCCAGACTGTGTCGGGAGAACCTTTATCATTTCTGTCAGATACATCACAACTCGCTTGTCTTACCATACATCTTCCTAAATGTGACAGAATATTCAGCTGTTATTAATTGAATACTCTCTAATTTAACTGCTTAGCAGGAGAAAGAGTGACTGGTTTGTTTCAACACGTAAAACTGGCATCAACCTGTATGTGAGTTTCCATGCAGTTGCCTTGCCGGGCCTGGAAAAAAAAAAAAAAAATCGTCGTGTCAAGAGAAATGGCTACCCTACTTTTCAACAGGGAGACTAAATTCAGTGTATTGTTCTAAAACAAATAGAGGGGTGGGTGTGGGAGAGAGAGATCCACCTATTAGGGTGCTACGAACTAGCTCATGGGAACACGTTCGACTCCATCATTTTTTGTGATAGGTGCGTCCTCCTACGGCTCCCGACGTCGTTCAGCTCACCCAGAAGGTTCTGTGGCGCGCTGGGTCTGTTACCTGGCTGCTTGCGAGGCTGAACTCCATTCCTCTGTCTTTATCTGTTCCATCCACAAAATGTAAGCAGAGAGCCCTGTAAATTTCTGTATAGTTTCGGCTGGGATGCTAAGAATTAAAAACCATCATCATGGAGAGACATGAAGAGATTAAAATGTTAGGAGCTAAGGGTGCATCTGGAGAGACTCACCGCAGCTTCTCTTTCCTGGGACCTCCGGTGGGAGAACGAAAGCCAATCCGCTGTCGGCTTCTGCAGCGCACCCCCCCCCCCCGCCCACGCCCCCCAAACAACAGGAGATTCTGGTGCATTGATCTGGGGACACCGTTAAGACATCCACCGGACACCCCCCTACATGGGTATGGGTTTTTAACATGTGTTTATGTCCCTGTCCCTTGGGGGACCTTTTCAAAAAGAAGAGAGAAACGTGCACTCAGTGCCACAACACCTCTAGGTGACACGTACAACGTACTTTTCATAAATGTGTTCAGAGTGGGACGACGGTAGATCGACACCTGACTTGGCTTGAGCGGGGCACCCTCGGCAGCGGAGTAAAGTGAGACAAAGGACCGTGTCCCAACTCTGCCATGAAGGTCAGCGGCATGGGCGCCCCAGTGCTTTGCAGGGAAGGCTGAGCATCCCACACTGAGGACAGGAGAGAACATACATAGCTATAGGCCTTCAAATCGCCCATCATGGGACTATTAGCTTGAGTGTTCTGGAAAATATCATTACCCCCAGGACGCCATGTAACCCCCTGGCTCCTGACAAGCTGCCAACAGGGCTCTCTCTGGGCTGCGAAGTTGGAGCTCCCTTGGCAGGCTGCCAGGGTTTTAAGAAGGCTCTGGGGGCCCAAGGTAGTCTCCTGGTGCCAGTCAACATTCATCACGAAACCCAATTCAGAAAAAAACTCCCCCGCGTCCCCCTCTGCACCGAGCTAGCTGGTGTATGGGGACTCTCATCGTTGGCACATTGCCTCTTATTTTAGGGGGCCGGCTTTTGCTTCAGGATGGCATGGAGAAGGGGATTATTTGCACTGTGGCTTTTGATGTAAGCCATCATTGTCATATTATGTGAATAGCATTGCACAGGGATGGCCAAGCACAAAGACTAACCCCCTTCCCTCCCTCATGCTGCCCTCTGTCACCCACGTCCTGTTACAGCAAGGCTATGGATTCCCCCCACTTCCATGGTCTTATGGAAAACAGTGGCCTCCATTGGAAACCTCAGTTTTTTTTTTTTTTTTAAAAAGCCCCTTTAATATGGGCCTTGCAAAACATGTTAAAAATTAAAAGACTGTTTTTTTTTTCCAAAGAAATAATTTACACATTTTTACACAGAAATGCAATCCACATATGCTCACAATCATATTTATAATGACTTCTTCTTTGCTGTCATTTAAAAAAAATATACTTGGCCACAGGGCTTCTTATGATACCCTAACACTGCATGCTTCGTCCAGAAATATAAAAAAGCATCACATAAATTTTGGTCATTCAGAATAGAGGAGCCTATGTAGTGAAAATACCAGAACCATGAAATCTGCTCACTAGGCGAAGACTCATTTGAGAATTCCGGGTACGTTTCTCAGCTCACCAGATCCAGTGTTTATAGGACAAATGGAGAAAGGTATTGTATTCAGTACAAACTCTGGATGTCTGTATACTTATTTATAACTATATGCGTTTAAGCTTATCATGACATTTGAGCATATGCACAGAGAGGAAGGGTAGAGATTGGGATCCGGAGAATTCCTAATGTGGTAATACAACAAAAAATCATAATTCAAACAGTTGTCAAAGATAATCTGGATGAGGAGAAATTTTTTTTATATTTATGAAGCAACTCATTGAGGTCCACACTCTTTGGTCAGTGATGCACTGGGAGTTGCGGGGGTGTTGGAAGTTGGTGGAGTGGAGAGGGTAGGTAGCTGTATTGCTGAAACTCACTGATCTAGAATTTTTTTTTTTTTTTTTCAAGAGGAAGATGCATCAAATATTTATAGGGCTCCTTCTTTTGCTTACGAATGGACGATATAGGGGCGCCTGGGTGGCTCAGTGGGTTAAAGCCTCTGCCTTCGGCTCAGGTCATGATCTCAGGGTCCTGGGATCGAGCCCCGCATCAGGCTCTCTGCTCAGCAGGGAGCCTGCTTCCCTTTCTCTCTCACTGCCTGCCTCTCTGCCTACTTGTGATCTCTCTCTATATATCTCTCAAATAAATAAATAAAATCTTAAAAAAAAATGGACGATATAGCCATGAACAAGATGGAGAATTACCACTGCCCCCTTGGGACTCAGATTCTTGGAGGGAAGACATATATAAATTGTGCTGGGGTTCAGAGATAGAACCTGATGGGGGATGGTGAAATTTTTGATGGACTGACCATGACTTTGCAGCTCAGTCTCCAAGAGTACAAATGGAAAAAAAGTCATGAAAACTGTAATTTTTTAAAAATGTTAAAACAACACCTGAACATTCTGAGTGAACAACATCGTCACCTCGTGATAACGGGTCCTAACTTTGTAGTCTCAGCTCTTGGGTGCACTGAAGATTCCTGTTTCCTGTTACTGTCTGAAGGGTGACCAAATAGGGAATACAGAGGGGTCGATTCAAAAAATATAAGCAGCAGCCCCAAAGCATGTTTCACCTTCCAAACTGCCCCGAAAGCGGTTTAAGGACTCAAACTGTGCTATCTCACCCACCCTTAATCGTCACATGAATTCTGTTACCATTTCCCGTCGCTGGCCCGTGAAGTCAGTACTTTCCACCTGCCGTCAATGGGGTGTTGACAGAGAAGGAAGAAAAGAGTTTTAAAAGGCATTTTCCAAACTGGTTTAAGCCTTTAAAAACAAAAACAAACAAACAAAAAACCGTACCTCTAAATCATGGTGTTTTATTTTGTAACCCAGTAGCCCAGCCTGCTCCCCCTCAGGCTCCCACACCCAGCTGTGTGGACCCAGTGAAACTCTCCTGAGGTCCGTGGGCCAGGCCAAGCCAGTCTGCAACCCCAGGCCAGGTCTGCACCTCTGCGGGGCCAGTCAAGGCAAACCTTGGGGTCTCTTCAGATCTGATGAGACTAAGTAAAGACTCCTGTACTTAATAGCGCTAATGAGTTTGTGGTTCAAAATGGTCTTTGGTGGCGTTTAAGGTATTTGGACTTTGGAGATGAGCCGAGCTGTGTGGCGCGCGGGGTGATTGACGTCAGGCAGCACGTTAACCCAGACCATCCAGCTGGGCCACTGGGAGCCTCGGCCACGACCCCCTCACGTTTATGCCGTATTTTATGCTCCCCCGCAAGTTTTCCTCTTCGGTCCTACACCGCACCCCCTCTTCCCCCCGAAGCCCATGCTATTTTGCCTCTTACAGAATCTGGTCTGCACGTGGGGCTTTGTGTGCACAAAACACCGTTGGTTATTTTTACCACTTCCATCGCTGTTTCCGACAAGCACTGTTTTCTTGTTCATTATTGCTTAAATATATCATTGCATGGCGTCGTGGCTTAGGGCTAATGAAACTCCGACTCTGAGTGACTGCAGCCTGGCTTGGTGGGAAGGGACAGGACAGACTCTGCGAGCGGCAGGTTTTAGATGTGCCCTGGTGCGGGGGGTTGGTCTCGGCTCCGCGGAGTCGAGGACAGAGGAAAAGCAGAGGACAGAAAGGTCCCTCCGTAATGATCCCTACCAGAGCCTGGGAGGAAGGGGACTCCCAGAGCCGGTGGCCGCGCGCACGCCTGCCTTCCCTCGCTTCTTTCTTCTGCCGTCGCCTTCAGAATCCATGAGACAGCCTTTCTTTTCCTCTCCAGCAACCAGCCAAGTGCAAGTGCCCACGATGGGACAGTCTGATACGTAGCCTCGTCCGAGTGTGCTGGTTTTGGCGACTTTCTTTTTCTCACTCGTTTTTCCTGCCAATAGTCAGGATGTCTTGAGTGCCGAGTGGGGGCTCTCCTAGCTCAGTGCTTGGCATGTAGTAGGTGCTCACTAAATACTTACTGAATTGCCGCATGAGGAGAGTGCCAGGCCCAATGGAGTGATGAGGAAATGTAGGGGGATATTTAAGTTCAAAGGGAGGTGAAACAAGCCTCTGTGTCAGAGAAGTCAGGATGGATACTGGTTCCCCTTGGAGGTAGGGTTCCCCTTAATGGTGAGGGGCTGCCCCAGGCTTCAGGGGTAGAGGCTGCTAATTATATTCTCTCTCTCTCTCTCCTTTTTTTGTTAAATTCATGTAACGTTGCCATTGCTTTTTAGTTCCTGACCATGATAACAACCTTAAACGTGTTATTTTATTTTTTAAAAATAAACTCTATGCCCATCATGGGGCTTGAACTCACAACTCCTAAGATCCAGCCCGCCAGGCGCCCCCTCTGTTCTCTTTCCTGGTGCGTGCATTTTGTTAAAAGTCACCACACCCAGCAGCTGTGATTTGTGTGCTTTTGTTGAATGTATTCTGTACTGCAATAAAAACATGTTCTTGAAGGCTAGTGTCCATCATCAAGTACCTTACGATCCGATAGGTGGATGGTGGAAGGAGTGACTAATACATAAGCAGTGGATTCTAGTGTATGTGACTGAACCAGTAACGTGCAGTGACGGCCTGGTGCAGTGGGTCCTTGCAAGCTCTGCCCTGACCTGTGGCATTAGCAGAATTCGGGGCGGGGGTCATCTGAGCCGAAGCCCCCACGTCTGACGCACAAGAAAGTCCACATTCGGTGCTTGTCCATGACTCAGAAGCCTGGGTGGCTGGTTCAGCTTTGTCTGCTGGCTCCCATTTATGATTTTTTTTTTTTAAAGAAAGAAACATAAGGAAAACATTTGCTTTGACATTGAATCCGCCCCCACATGTAACAGTAATTGCAGGCCCTGGAGGGGAAAAAAAGTATCATTCCAATTTGAGGCCAACCAGCCTTGACAATAGTGTGTTAAACCTTCTGAGGAGACAGAGCCAAGCTGCAGCGAGGCAGCGCTCGCGCAGGTGGACAGGAGCGAATTGGGAGAACCTTCCAGAAGCCCGAGAGGTAAGGGTCCCCACAGACCTTCCCAATGCATTTTCAGGGAAGACCGGTGACTCTGGTCTCGGCTCTTGGCTTATGCTACTGACCCCTCGGGTTTGGGGCTGTGAGCTAGTCCGATACCGACTCACGAGATAAGATGCCACCACTTGACCTGCACTTGGAGCCTGACCGGGTCTCCTAGAAATGTCAGCCGTGGAAGCACCGGAGAACCAGGAGTCTCTGCAGAGTCCCAAAGCACACGTGCTCTCTCCTCCAGTCTCCGCGTGTCTGTGAAAGTTCAAGTACGAAGTCAAGTTTATTGTTTCTATCTCGTTTATTTTAAGTATAGTTTTACACTTTATTATGTGCAGTGACATCTTAAATGGAGCCTGTCACTCCATCTTGACTAGTGCTAGGGGCTAGACCCACTTACCATGTCACACGTTCGGCAGCCCTGATTAGCGGTATCAGAATGAGCCACTCAGGCTCCACCCAAGCCCCCCCACCTCCGCCCCTGCCCCCAAATAATGCCCCTGTTTACACAAAGGAAGATTCTCGATAGAACCACAGGATTCTGTATCAAAAGTGAGAGGGATTCTAAACTGATGAATATGGGGGTGGCAGTTCCCCCTTCCCTCCCCCCCTCTCCCCTTCCGTTCCCTGCCCTGCCCTCCCCTCCCCTCCCCTCCCTGTTTCCCACTGTCCCTTCTCCAGTTTTTCTGAGAATAATAAATAAATTAAAAGTGCCCCCTCCGTCCCCCGGGCACGTTTTCTCTCTCTTTGAGAATCACATCTTTTTTAGGTTGATTCTTGCCCTGAAAGTGCAACGATTAAAACACACACACACACACACACACACACACACACACACACAAACTTTCTTTTCTTCGTCTACCCCCCCCCCCCCCAGTCAGTTTCTGGAGCCCTGTCATTATGCGAGGTAGCCTAGAGTAATTTGAATATTTCATTCTCCCGGCTGCGAATGCAGCATGCCTTACAGATGGTACTGCTTCATCCTTCTGGACCCGGTTCAATTATAAATGAAAGTAGGGAGCTGAGATTTGTCTTTTTGTCTCTGCTTAGTTGGAATAACACAATAAAGCTTGATGGGTAGGAATTTCTCAAACTGCCTCTGTTGCCTCGGACGTTCCCAATTAGATCTCCCCTCAGAGCACTTGGTGGCACTCACATTGGAAGCCAAGTGTATAATGGTCATGATTGTTTCTTTGGATATTTTCTTTCCTCTCACTTGGACGAAGGCCGAATCAGAGAAGGACAGGCGGCCGCTGCCCCCACCCTGCCTTTTTCCAGTTCCTGCCTATTTCTCATCGATGCCTTGGCTCTGGCTCCCTGACTTATTCCAGAACCTCGAGTAAAACCACTTCCCCACTCTGTGCCCTTAAAGGTCCTGTCCTGTCCCTTTGTGCCACTTCAGGACACATTTGTGGTCAGGGACAAGGATTTTTCTTCACATTAACACATGTGTATCTAGCTCACTAAGTCAATAGATAAAAATAGAACACACGTGTACAGCAATTTATGCAGACTTATGAATGTCATCTTATATGCACATATTTATCAGATCCTAGTAGTATTTTAAGTGCATGTGTATGTGCGTGTGCACACCAAATACTTGGGATTGGTGTGTTTTGAGAGTCTGGAAAATAAATATTCTCTACATTCTTTTATCGGGGTATTATTGTTATGAACAGTTCGGTAAATAGTAAAGCAGGCTGTTTGCTTGGGCTATGTTTATTTGGGATCAGGGTTAAACTTTTCCCCCTATCCCAAAAGCATGAGTGCTAAGCATTCAGCAGATGCCGTGTTACCTAGAAGAATGACTAGTTCAGGTATCTCCTGGTCATTTCAAAGAATGGGGGAAAAACTTGGCCATGTTTCTTTTACGTGGGTTGACTGATTGATTGATTGATTGATACTTCATGAGATTATGGAGTTGCTCCATGAAGATGATTTTTCAAAAATTTTTACTCTGGAGACGCCTTGGTAACTCAGTTAGGCAACCAGCTTTTGATTTCGGTTCACGTCATGATCTCAGGGTTGTGAGATCAAGCCCTGCGTTGGTCTCCATGCTCAGTGGGGAGTCTGGTTGTGATTCTGTCTCTCCCTCTGCCTGCCCCTAACCGCTCTCTCCCTCCCTCTCTCTTTCTCTCAAATAAATACATCTTGTAAAAAAAAATTTTTCAGGGGCGCCTGAGTGGCTCAGTGGGTTAAGCCTCTGCTTTAGGCTCAGGTCATGATCTCAGGGTCCTGGGATCAAGCCCCGCATCGGGCTCTCTGCTCAGCAGGGAGCCTGCTTCCTTTTCTCGCTCTCTGCCTATTTGTGATCTCTGTCTGTCAAATGAATAAATAAATCTTAAAAAATTTTTTTTCACTTTGTTTCTCACCTGCTATTGGAATCCAGTGCTGCCTTTTCCTTGTAGATCTGTTATTTTTTCCATCCTTACTTGGGGAGATCTACCCTGATCAAGTTAACGGGGACACACATTTACAGTGTCTCCTGCCACCTACCTACCTTTCTCTAAGTCATTTAGGATGAAGGATGAATGGTTTCTACAGGAGAAATCGCCAATGTCGAAGAGCGAGCGTGAGCACGGGACGGTAGGAGCCGAGACGGCCTGAGTCAGCACAGATCAGCAGACGCAGTGTTTAGGAAACTCTGTCTGTTCTTTTCCTGGCAAAGCTGCTGTGCTCCCCAGCTCTGCGCCTTCCTGTCCTTCCCCTGCTCAGTTGCATGGACTCCCACCTACTAGAGAGAGAACGATGACTAGTAACCCAAAACAGAGCTTTCAGTTTTTCAGAAAGACAGCATACTTTAAAAAATAAGGTGTGCTTCATTTTCATATTGGTTTATGATAAAACATCTTTTGGAGGTGACCTAGTCGTTGACGAGCTGGTTCTGAACGGTGCTGCAGAGGGATTCCTCTGTGGGTCCCAGGCCACCCCGACTCCCAGCTCAGCTCTGTCATCCAAATGATGCGAGGTGAGCTAGAGGTAGAAACTTGGGACTTAAATGGAGTTAGAAACGCCATTGTTCCCTAATTTTCCAGGAACTAAAATAATGTCTTTGCAGCAATTTTCTAGGAAAACAGCCATTAAAAATGTTTAATAACCTGTGGTCACTTGGATACAACTAATTATCTTGGACTCACTTTCTGCCAATAAAAAAAAAAATCTTGCCAGAGAAATGAAATTGGAGTTCCTATTTTTAGCTAGCTTTAATTTGTCAATCATTGACCTACTTTTCTCTGGTAGCTTGAAATAAACTAGAAAATAATAGCAACAATGCTAGTACTGGTACAGTCATTTTCAGTGCACAAAGTACTTTTCTTATATATTGTCTCTGTTTTCACCCTCACAGTAACTCTGAAGAAGTGTTTTGTTTTTCTTAGTTTACAGATTAGAAAACAAACTTGGGTTAAACAACTTAACCACAATCACATTTCCAAATCCAGTGTGAATGTGTTGGGATTAGGCTCAACAATAATACAAACCACGCTCGTCCCATTTCAAGAAACACAGGACAGGTGTAATCTTTTGACATACTCATGGTCCAGTATGGCTGCCGAAGTGCCAGCCATCCGTATGTATTCCAGGCATCAGAATGGGGGAAGGGGTGAGGAGAAAGAGTGGACTTACTCCTTTTTAAGAGGACTTTCTAGAATATGGGCTTTACTTCTGCTTGTATCCCACTGACTAGGACTTACTGATATGGCCACTCTTAGTTGTCAGGAAGAGCCTTGGAAAGGTTTGAGGGTGGAAATATTTCAGTTATCTCTTGGAGACTGGGCAAATTTCTGAAATAGCACTTCACTGCACTTGGGTTTAGAAGAGAAGTGAGAGCCTTCGCCCCCAAACATTGCTTAACCCTTGACCACATAAGATAGGCTGGGTAGTCATTTTTAGTGTCTCGAGCTGATTTGGAACACAGGTGTCATATTATACCAGGGAACCTGTTTGCTAAAGGCAAAGGCAAGTCCTGATTGTGTTCATGAATATTTGCTACATTGATGTAGCTGAACCGTGTTCGTGGTGAGCCGTGTGAGCAGGTAGTGTGCTTGGGAAGGCAGCAGCAAGGCTGACTAGGGTCTGACTCGAATCTTGCCACGGGTAGCCAGTCGATGGAGATAGCTGTGACCCTCAGGCTCTGGTGTAAATTCTTAAAGTTGACTTGGTGGGCTCCTGGAAGAATTTAAAAAACAGAAAACAAAACGTTGCTGCTAAATCCACATGCCCCCTTGGTGTTCCTTCCACTGAAACCATAAAAGGATGGTTTATAGGATGTTGGAGATTTATAGGATCAACTCCTTGGTAGTTCTGTTACCAATGGTCAAGGAACCTGTAGGTGCCATATGGCCTGAGTGGAGAGGGCTTCTTATTCCTGACTTGATTTCTGGCAGGAAAAAAAAAAAAAAAATCCCAATTTCCAAGTACCTAGGCATGTACTTTTTGCTTTGTCGCCCAAATAGCACTCAAGTCCGTGTCCATGAGCTGAGCGAGTAGAGGGTGTCTTCCCTCTGCACTTTGTCATTTGAATCAACTGCCCCAAGGGCTTTGGAGTCACGCTGCACATACACTCGTCTCACAGGTGCTGACTGCCCCTGGTGATCTTTTATTTATTTATATTTTTTAAAGGATAAGATGAAAACAAAGCACCTCTGAGTTCGGGACTGAAAGCATTTTGTGTGTGTTTGTGTATCTGTGTATAATATTTCACGTGGTGTATCACGTTAGCCTCTTAATAGGATTTTCCTTAGGTCACAAATCCATATAGAATATTTGACAGTGGCGCTCGCTCTAATATTTTTGTCGCGGGGATGGACGGATGACCACATTTCTCACGAGTGAGCACGGCTGGTCTCTTCAGGGTGTCAGGAGAAACTTTATGGGGCAGTCAGCACCGTCACATATTTTATTTAGACCGCGGATGTTCCATCCCATAACTTACTTGTCTCATTTTGTTACATTTCCAGTTGCATTTTTTTTCTTTTAGTTTGCCTTTCTAATTCTATGAGAATCTGTCAATATAACTGTAGTCCGCCTATGTGGAAAAAGACCTACCAGTCATTGCAATGTTGGTGCCCAGATATACATAGGACTTGGTTTGAGATGCGTAACGGTGGTGTTAGATACGAGACCTTTTTCGCACTCTGATGGGAAATACTCAGGTTAGTATATTTCTTTACCATCATGGAAACGGCTGTCTGTTTACTACATCTGAAGATGTTATTCTTAGAACTTAAGGCTTTTTATTTTTCATTTTGGTTAGTTGGGTGGTCATCATCATAATTCTTCCGTGATTTGGTCTTCTGGCTTTGGGAAGGACTTCCAGCACTGAAGGACACATGTCCATATTGTTAGAGATTTAAAATACCCATCCCCCACCCTGGCCTTTCTGGTGCAGTTGCTTCTGCCAGGAACTACGTATATGGTCATCAGCAGTGTATGGATATAGATTTAACTCTCAGTTTGAGAAACATACAGAGATAATGTCTTGACAAGAACTGGCAGGCAGTATAAAGATGTATGCACATACAGTTCAGCTCTTAATTCGCCCATGATTTTGTCTCTGCCCAGCAAGATTAAATGTTGTCTTTAATAGAGTTGTCTTGGGGAGCACCTGGGTGACTCAGTCGGTGAAGTCTGCCTTTGGCTCAGGTCATGATCCCAGGGTGATGGGATCAAGTTCTACGTCAGGCTTCCTGCTCGGTGGGGGGCCTGCTTCTCCTTCTGCCCCTCACCGTACTCATGTGCTCTCTTTCTCTCAAATAAATAAGTAAAATCTTTTAAAAAACTGAAAAAAAAATTCAGCTGGGGTATGTTGTGTGTGTGGGTACCTGTACCATGCACGGGGGAGTGGGCATTAAATGTCCTTTCCTGATGGAAGGAAACAGGATACTTTAGCTCTGATTTGAGCCCTGGAAGAGGAATGACCGGCTTTATCCTTCAAGGTGACTGGCTCCTGATAATGACTATTTTCTGGCGCCAGATTTGGGGAAGGAGCAAGCAGATACTTCCTGGAGGCTGAACTGTCCAAAATGGATTTCGCTTAGTGAGAGTCCGCAAGGAAGCAGCGAACCCTTCCTGGGTGGCTCCTGGGTGCCAAGCCCTCCCCTAATGACTTTACACATGTTAACGTGTTTAAACCCGATAACAAATCTGCAGATAAATGTGGTTTCCCCCAGTTTACAGATGAGGAAACAATCTGGGGCTTTGAGAACTGAACTCGCCTGGAGTCAGGCAACTCATAAGAGGGATCAGAATTTAACTCCAGTCCGTCTGATGATAAAGCCATCCCGTTTCTAGGGCGCCATGGAAACTCGTGTCACTGTGAGTCCGATAGGCTCTTTCAATCGGGAAATGCCCCTTAAAATATTGTTACGTGAAATCATAGCAATGCCTTTATGTGCTAAACTCACAGGCTCCACTTACCTTGTCTGAATAAATTGGAAAATATTTATGAACCTGTTCCATGCCCCTAACAAAGTCCTGAATGCTGTAAAAGGACGAAAGAAGGGTAAGGTGTGGTCCCTCCCCTTGGATGGGTAACTGCCCTTTGGCAAGGAGAAAAGAGCATTTAAACTGGTTGTCATGATGACAATTTCTTTTTCTTCTTTTTATGTCATGTTAGTCACTGTACAGTACATCATTAGTTTTTGCTGTAGTGTTCCATGATTCATTGTTTGCGTGTTATGGTTGCTCCGTGCAATCCGTGCTCTTAATACCCATCACTGGGCTCACCCATCCGCCCACCTCCCTCCCCTCTGAAACTTCACCTCAGTGTGTTTCTCAGAGTCCATCGTCTCTCATAGTTCATCTCCCCCTCGGATTGCCCTGCCTTCATTTTTCCTTCCCGTCTCCTAAGGTCCTCCATGCTATTCCTTATGTTCCACATACAAGTGAAACCACACGATACTTGGCTTTCTCTGCTTGACTTCTTTCATTTAGCATAATCTCTTCCGGTTCCATCCGTGTCGAAGCAAACAGTGGGTGTTCATCCTTTCTGATGACCGAGTAATATTCCATTGTGTATATGAACCACATCTTCATCCATTTGTCCGTTAAAGGGCCTCTTGGTTCTTTCCACAGTTTGGCCACTGGGGCCAATGCTGCTAGAAACATTGGGGTGCATGTGCCCCTTCTTTTCACTACATCTCTATGTTTGGGATAAATACCCAGTAATGCAATCACTGGATTACAGAGTAGCTCTATTTTCCACATTTTGAGGAGCCTCCACGCTGTTTTCCAGAGTGGCTGCACTGGCTTGCATTCCCACCAATGGTGTAAGAGGGTTCCCCTTTCTCTGCATCCTCGCCAACACTTGTTGTTTCCTGTCTTGTTAATTTTGGCCATTCTGACTGGTGTCAGGTGGTATCGGTGATTTCTAATAAATCTGTGACTTGTGGGCTATCGGCAGTAACTCTGGGGCTGTGTGCTGTGTGCAAAGACCTGGGGAAGCAGGGGAGGGGCCGAGGAACCCCAGCCTTGCTGAGCAGAGCCCTGCAAGGAGGCTCTCCAGGGGGCGGCTGGAGGATGGAGAGGAGACTTGGAGGGCTCGCTGGGTTAAGCACGGACCCCAGAAGCACAGCGTCATCGTCCCGCAGTGGAACGGGAGGACCCTCAGCCGGCCGGGCACTCCCGGCTTTTCAGTGCGTCTCCTTCTCGTTTAGCCTCACAGCCTCTCTTACCGAGGGACGCTTCTTACCCTCCTAGGGACGCTTCTTACCCTCCCTGTCCTCGTCGCCACCCTTGTCTCACAGAGGAGGAGCACCAGCCAAGCCCTGCTCCACCTCCCACTGTGCTCTGTGACGGGATCCAGAGATGGGGGAGGGGGGCGGGCCTGGGGGAAGCAGCACCCCACCTGCTCACGGACCCCAGGCTAATGGGGCGCAGAGACTTGACATCATACTAAGTCTTCTGATTCCAGTTTGGATCTAAAAAGCAAGGGCTTTTCCAGAGTCTGCCCCTTCCACGGGCTCCAGTTTCTGAATGGGCGGTATTCCTGACTTTTTCTTTTCTTTCTTTTACCACCTCCCCCCGCCCAACCCCCCGCTACTATTTTCTTTCGCAACCTCTTCTAAGGGGATCTCCTGACAGTGGCTCTCTCCTTGGCTGCAGGTGTGATGGAGCTAGAATCCCAGGCCCAGACACAGACACCGACACCTGTTGTCAGATCAAGGGTGCCTCGTGTATGATATGCTTGTCTTGTTTTGGTTGTACCAGATCTCCATTTACAGAATCGATTTTAATGAGAAAATACATTCCAGGGTAGGACCTACCATCTCATTTGTTGGGGCTGAGTGCAAAACAAAAATGTGAATGCCCACAGTCAAAAATGATGAAGAATTTCGAGATGGTGGGGCCCCTGGATGGCTCAGTTGGTGAAGCATCTGCCTTCGGCTCAGGTCATGATCTCGGGGTCCTGGAACCGAGCCCTGCATTGGACTCCCGGTTTGGTGGGGAGTCTGCTTCTCCCTCTGCCTCTGCCTGTCAGTCCCCCTGCTTTTGCTCTCTCTCTTTGTCTAAATAAATAAATAAAATCTTAAAAAATAAAGAATTTCAAGATAGTGGACTTAGTGCATTCAACCGAATGCAGTGTCCTTCTGAGCTTGGGGCACTGTGTGGCCACAGGGCCCTCTGTGAGGCGGGCCCTGTTGGGAGGTTTGGCTCAGTATACAAAGAAACACCTCCTCCCCTAGAAGCTTATCAGGGCCTCCCCAAACAGGAAGTGGGGAGGAGGCACGCGCACACACAGGGGCCAGAAAGGAGCAGGGTTCAGGGTGCGGGATGGAGGTGGTTTCTTGCATCTTTCAGGCTAGGTGTACCAGGAGCATGTTAACTCTCCGTGGCAGGAGGAAAGATAGCTCTTCATTAGTCATTCCCGAAGAATTCTGATTTGGAGCAAAGGAGAGAATGGGAGTAAGAGGGAGCACGCATCAGGCCTTCTGTGCTCACGGCCAGCCCGGATTTGGTTCAGGTTCAAGTTTGTAAGTTTGTTATTTTAAGTAGAGATAAGGCCCATCCTTATGAAGAAGTCCCAGTACCTTCCACATGTATTTCTGGCACAAAAACAGATGGGATAGAAACTTACACAAAAATCACATCTGCTACTCTGGACAATTAAACAAAACATGAAATTGCAGCTAAAACCACAGGGTATTTAAATAGAACAAGATTTTAAATGAAGGACTCATGTTGTTGAACCAGAATGAGGTGTAACTCTGCATCTCCCGTTTTTTTTGTTTGTTTGTGTTTGGTGTTTTTTTGGTTTTTGTTTTTGTTTTTCTTTAAGGTCGGGTTTAGGTTTTGTTTTGGGGTTTTTTGGGTTGTTGTTGTTATTGTTGTTGTTTTGTTTTTTGTTTTTTTGGGTTTTTTTTTGTTTTGTTTTTGTCTTTAACATTAGTAAATGTGCCCATGTACCAATGACAACTTTTCTCATTCTGGGGGAGGCTAAGCCAAAATTTTGTCCTTTTTTGAATCCTACTATCAAAGGGACATGAAAAAAAAAAATCCTAACATTTATTTCACACCAGCCATGTACTAGGGGCCCACCAAAGCCACAGACAGAAAGTTCTGCCAACTTTAGTTTACAGTTGAAAACACAAGCTCCAAGATGTCACCCACGGCCTTTCTGCCAGTAAGTGATGCAAACGGGACTTGAATTCTAAGTCCAAAGCCCATGTTCCCCGCCCCCAACACACACACACCAGATTACCCTCCCATTTCGATTCCAGCGGGGGAAGCCAGAGACAGAGAGAGGAACAGAGCCTGCAAAGTTCTCCAAACTCTCAACCTTGCAGGAGCCGCGTCATCGGGAAGGGCCCCAGCTGTTCATACTCTTGGGGTCCTTGTGGAGGTGGAATATTGCTTTATAACCTTGCTTTTGCTCCCTGAAATGTTTCTGAAATGTGACTCGGATTTCTAGCTCACGTCTCCTTCCCGCTGTGTAAAACCCCATGGTTCCCACCAGTACGGACAATCGAGAAAAGCCTATCAGCTCTTGCACAAAAGAAACTTCACTCGCTTTCCACTCTCCTCGCCCACTCTCCTCCGCCTCACCACCCCCAGACCCTGAATGTTTGCCTGTTGGTGTGAGATAAGGATGCTTCTACTGTGAAGCCTGTTCAAATTGATTTAAACTTCAGACCCATTGCCTCCTCCTGTGTGTGTGGTTTGAGTCCCTCACAAATAAATTGAATTTACCGGCTCGAGGTTTTGAGGGGATCGTGAAGAATCTCACAGAGGTTGATTGAGACTCCGGCCCCACATCATGGATCTGGACCCCGGGTTCATGTCATTTCCTGGCCCCTGCAGAGCTGGGAAGAAGACACATTCCCGCTGGTATCCGAAGCGGCTCCGTCTGAGTCAAGTCCTGAAACAGGGGCCTCTCCGGGCCTCTCAGGGCCTCTCAGGGCGCCTGGGTGGCTCAGTGGGTTAAAGCCTCTGCCTTCGGCTCAGGTCATGATCCCAGGGTCCTGGGATGGAGCCCCGCATCGGGCTCTCTGCTCAGCAGGGACCCTGCTTTCTCCTCTCTCTCTGCCTGCCTCTCTGCCTACTTGTGATCTCTCTCTGTCAAATAAATAAATAAAATCTTTAAAAAAAGAAAGAAAGAAAGAAAGAAGCCGGGGCAACAGGCTCAGAAGACCCGTAGGTACAGTGGGAAGGCGTGGGTCCTCGTCTCTTCTCTGTCCCTCAGGCCGTGGAGTCTCCCACGCCCTTTATTAGCACAGCTAGGCTTCTCCCACAAGGCTGTTTGCGGGGATCCGGTGAGGTGTACCGTGTGTGCTGCACAAATAAAAATGACATCATCCTAAGCAGGAAGCTGGGGCTGTCCGGGAGCCGTGTGCCAAACGTAGGCCTTAAGCCAAGTTTTACTCCTATATTAATGAATGACTGTGCTCTAGGTGCAGGGGTGCTCTGTCACTGAAAGGGAGCTGGGTCCCGGTGCCGCCGTGATCCCTTCTCCTTAATCTGTGGAAGAGTCAGCGACCCTGCACCTCTCCGCACACTCTCTCTGCTCGCCTGCACCTGCTCGCACCCCTGCCTTTTCACGGCAGCTTGCAACAAGGTAACGGGCTTGAGACCAGAACGTCCACCCCCCTCCCCTGCACATACCCAACCCAGCCTTGCTTCTCTGAGCGCCGGGAGAGAAGCCCAGCCCCATGCAGAGGGTGTGGATGCTGATGAACTGGACCTGGGCGATCTGTGTGACCCTGGACTGAGTCGAGCCTTCCTGAGCTGGAGGGATGGGTCTTTGAGATCTCCTTCTGAAGATTGTAGTGGGGATCAGGTGCTGTCATGGGGATGAAGAAATACGGAAGTTCTTGGTCTAGGTTCAAGCGCTGTAGCAGGAGTCCATATCTCGGTTCAGAGGCTGTCTCACGGGCTCTGTCATTTTAGAAAATGGATGGTTTTCCAGAACGTGTCTTAATCAGCAAGACCTTTAAAAAGGGCCCGATGAGCCCTCGGAGTGCCGTTTTCCCTTCCTACAAAGAAAGGAGAGTGACTTGCCCCTGGTCACCAAGCTCAAGGGCAGCAGGCCAAGTCCATCAGCCTCGGCAGAAAACCAGCGATTTTCCCCTGGAGCCACTTCTTGACGGTGAAATCTCCACAGCCGCCCAGAGTCACCTGCCATGTTCCAGCTGCCTCTGCCTCACCTTCTCAGGGACATCCGCTCCCCTTCGTGACCAAGGCAGGTTAGAGCCCTTCTCTTCCCGCTTCCTGGCATGCGTGCGTCATGGCCCAGATGGCTTGCGGAAGATGCCTGCGGGCATTCTGCATCTATGTGGCTCCACGGTCTTCTCCTGGACGGTCGGGTCAGGCAGTGATCCTGTTTGCCCGTCCCTTCTACTGCGGGAACCTTTGAAGCCCGTCACCATCTCTACCAGTTGGCGCTGACAGCCCAGAGAATCTCCTCGAGCCAAGTGCCTTTCTGAAGCCAAGTGCCCGTGTCACGGTGTCTTTTGGTGGCCCTGAATCTCTTACTCCAATTTGTAGCGAAGGTTCTGGCGTTCATGACGCAGGCGTGAGAGGTGTGCAGAGAAGGAGGCGAGGAGGTGTTTGACTCTGAAAGGGGGACACAGGCCAGGGCAAGCGGCATTTGTGCACTTGTTCATTCCAAAGACCGACACTCTTCTGTATCTGGCTGATCCTTTGAGCAAAGTAAATTGCAAAGTAGGTCCCTCCTGACCCTGTTGCCTTAAGATGCCAGCTTTCACAAGAGGGGCACGCTTTCCCCTGGATTCCTGGGGGCCCTTCTGTCCACCCTCTCTGCTTTTCCCCACTGCCTTCCTTTTCCCTGAAAACCTCGAGGATTGGCAGTACTCCCTGACCAACATCTTCAACCAGGGGACCACCAGGGGATTTGAGTGTTTATTGCTTTTTTTCTCCAGGATTGGAGCAGCTCTGACCAGCTACTATTTGAAAAACATAGGAGTTTTTTGTTTTGTTTTGTTTTGTTTTTTTCTGTTCTGTTTTTTGCTTATTATCGATTAAATGAGAACTTGGCATCTTTCTTGCTGCAGGGGTGCGTGTATTCGGGGAGAAGGGACATCCAGCCTTCCCTTCCCCACCCCCTTTCTGTCTCCTGGTAGCCAAAGCTGGTGTTCTGACCCGTACCAACCACGGCAGGGTGTCTTTTATCAAAGGCAGACGTTCAGCAATTAGCTTTCTTGTCTACCTGCCTCTATCTGTCCCCTTTGCCCCAAGGGTTCGCCTGTCGGTCAGTCTGTTGTCTGCTCACGGCATTTGTCTGAGATGCAGAAGTCCCCGCACTTGACAGTCACTACAGTCTTTCTGTCTTTTCTCTTAAACAGCTTTTTTAAAGCCCCCAGAGACCCTTTAAAAAAAAAAAAAGAATGCAAATGGAAATTGCGCTGGAAGCGAAAATGAATGCTGCTGTGAGTCATGGGACCCTGGCCACACAGGGACAAACTAGTTTTTATTTTGGGTAATATTTCTTCTTTGGCATTTATTACACCTCTGTTAAACACAGCTCATGGGACACAGTGTTACTCACAGGCAGTCAGAGAGAAAGCTGCAAGTTCAGCCATCAGGAGGGCAGGGCGACTTACCGTTAATAGCGGCCATTACAGCTGGAAGGAAAAATTACCCATCTGCCCCCACCAGACCTGTCTGCCTGGGACAAGCCCGGGCCTCCCGGCAGGAAGGGGGGCTGGGCAGACATGAGGGAAGGAGAATGGAATGCAGAAACCCTAGATCATGATCAGTGGAGGAGAAGGTGGAGCTAAATTCAACTGTGGGCCCTTCCGCAGGCGTCGATGAAACCCCACCGATGCCAGCACGCGGGCAGCACCCCCTCCCCTGTTCCCATGAGCACACCAGGATAGCTCTTTCCCAAAGATGTGCTGTAGGGTCCGGTTCAGCTCAGGATTGGAAACTGGACAGAAAGGCGCAGCAACGCCTTCCAATGCAATGCTTTCCACCTCAGGATATAATTTAGAACAGATTTACTACACCAAAAATCGTTGCCATTAGACCTCGGGTTTCCACAGTGCAGTTTCTGGTTTTTTTTTTTTTTTTTAAAGTCTATATTAAAAAGAGCCTATGGTTTGAAATCCTTTCAGACATGTTAACTCCTAGCCAAAGACGCAGCCCCATTTCCCCAACTCTGACAAGTCCCTCCACAAGTGCACGTGTTCAGTGGGGCCGTAGAAGGTGTCAGCTAGGAAAATAAATTTGAGAGCACTTTGTATGGAGAGTGTGTTTGTAAAAGTGACAGCAGGGGACCCTGGGTGGCGCCATCAGTGGAGCGTCAGGCACTTGGTTTCCGCTCAAGTCATGATCTCGGGCTCCCCATGTCGGGCTCCACACTCAGCACGGAGTCTGCTTGGCATGCCCTCTCCCTCTCTCACTCTAACTCTCTCTCTCTCTCTCTAATAAATAGATAAATCTTGGAAAAAAAAAAAAACAACTTTCAGAAAGGAAAGGCGTAGGCCCATTTTGCAGCTAGTGCTAACTCCCTGGGGTGCAGAGTTGACCGTGGGTCTCAGGATCACAGACTCCAGTTTGGAGAATTGTAACAGAACCTGGGCCTGTGGCTTGGAGTGCGACCCCTCTCCCCTCCCCCTGCACACCCTGCCCCTCAGGAGGGCAGAATCACAGACCTGCGTGCTGTGGGGAGTGGGGGTGGGGCAGAGAATTAGAGTGAGGTTTGAAAGAGGAGTTGGATGGCCCCAGCGATGACCTCTGGAGCTGGTTGGAAGTCGGAGCAGAGTCGGCAGGACGCAGCATTGAGGCAGTGCTGAGTCAGCGGTCAGGTCTGCGGTTGGGCCTGTCTGAGGGCGGGGTTCCTGCTGAGTCAGACCAGGAGAGCATCGTGCTGGAGTGTTTGATTTTCCAGATACGGCCACGCCCGGTGCTAGGCTCCAGCCCTAGACTCTTCCTTGGCTATCAAAACCAGTGTCGGGTCAGATCGGCCTAACTCATGCCGAGAGAATTCTTGATAGAGCTCAGCTCCTTCTTGCCTTTGGTCGCTCCGTCCCGTGAAGAGTGGGGGTGCCCAGCGTCTGTGTTGGCGGCACAGTTCTGGACACTCGATTATCTTGGCTGCCCGTTAGCATGAATTCTAAGCTCTCCCTGCAAGGATCTTCGACTCCATGTCGTTCATGGACTAGAACTCTTACGTGTCGGAAAGACATTGAAAAGTCGGTCTGGGAGAGAATTACCTGAGGTAGATTCGACTGAAGAGAAGCAAGTATGGCAGGGCCCATGGGAGCCACGGGCAAATCTGCGATGTCCACGCCTCAAGAAATAGGTCCAGGACTCGGGGAAGTCAGCAGGACCTATTTCCCTGTAGTCCCCGTGGTAGGCCAAGCGGTTCCCTAAAGTTGTGTCCATTTTGGATTCTTTGACCTTTAAGAACCATGAGTAGCAGAGGGAGCTGTTGGCAAACGATGAGGAATTTCATTTCAAAGACCCTGTGGTTATTCTTCAGAAGAGAGTGGGTCGTTGACTTGCCTCATGTCCAGGGCTTCTGCCCGGAGGATATTTGGAAAAGTCTGTCATGAAGAAATGGCAGAGCAAGAGAAAATAAACCTAATATGCTTTCCTTTTCAAGCAAGGTCCTTTGGGAAACTTCCAGAATTGCAGAAGGCATGATGCCTCCTCTCCTAGAGTTGATTCAGTGAAGACCTTTTCATACCACCAAATGCTGACTCTCCAGGAGGGCGATGAGAATTCTCTGTTGGGGAGACAGAAAAAGCGGCTCCGATCTGGTTTGGGTTGGTTTGGGATCCTCAAGGCGAGGATGGGATTCTTACCTTTATTTGCTTGGATTTCCAAGCAGTCACTGTGGTAAGAGGCCGTGGGCTCTGAGCCACAGACTCTGCTCAAAGTTGCTTCTGGGGCCGGCTGAGGGAGGTGTTTATGCTGGCTTGTTAGGATTTAGGGGATATTGCATTTTTAACGGACCTGAACAATCCGTGCAAGGGCGGCCCCCCAGAGACTTTCCGAAGGCTGGGCGCAGTAGAAGGGGGACGTGGGCGTCCGTTAGGATCTCGTGTTTCTTCCGTAAGACCGCCTTCTCCCCATATCTCCGTTGCTGTCTCCCCGTGTAATTACCATCGCCAGCGTTTCCTGTTTGTCCCCCGCAGGTACACCACGTTGCGCCAATAACCCGCGGCCCAGCAGGAAGACACAGTACCCTTTGCCAGCGCCGATCAGGGCTTGATTACACTTCACGGCTGTAATTCAAGCCTGCTAATCCTCCTCTGCGTTCGGAAAAGAGGCCTGTTCTATTAGATAAGCTGATTACTGTCTGGTGTGTGCTTCATGCCTAGCAAGAGTTGTTTATATGTGGAATTATTGCTGGTTGGTCTGTGCCTTACCGCTCCGAGTGAGCTGGCTGCGGGGTCCGGGGTATCGGGCTTCACCTCCGATCCGGGAGGGGTGAGAAACGGAGTCTTGATTACGGCTGCTCGGCCCCCAACCTCCGCGCCACGGGCGGCCTATTTACTTTTCTGCCCTGTGAACGGAAGGAACCAGATAAGATTTTAAGAGTCCGAGACTTTTGGCCCCAAGCCCCGCTGTCAAAGATCACAGAGTGAAAGGTCACTGCGCCAGCCAGCCGCTGCCCGTCCCCCGCCGCTGGGGGAGGACCGTGTGGGTGGTGCGGGGAGGGCGGCGGCGGCGGGCAGAGCCGGGTGTGTGGCAGAGTCCTCAGCCACAGACCCGAGAGGGCCCAACCGCAAGGCGAGACGCCTGCAGAGACCATGTGAACGATTTCTTGCTTCCAGAGATGTTTTCTTCAAAGCCACAGAAGCCTTGAAACCACGTTTGTCTCGCCCTCCTGGCCCATCGCAGGGCGGCCGTGCAGCTTGGGCCTGGCAGTGGCCTACGACGGCCTGGCTCTGCCTGGAGGACGGGGTGCTTGTGTTCGACCGTCTGTCTGCCAAGTGAACTTGGCGTGACTGAGGCTGCCCGCGGCCCCCCCTACCCCCACCAAAGCAGCTCTCCAGGGAAAGGCGGGGGGTGGGGGGGTCCCCCCGGTCCCCGGACGCAGAGCTGGGCTTGTGCTTCCTAATGGCTCTTAAGCGTCTGAGTTCTACCACAGGTTGCTGTCTCACGGCGTCAGGATGAAGAGAGGACCATAGCCTAGGTCACAGGTGTTCATGCGCCCCGGCCCTTGGCCTTGTCAATCTCTGAGTCGGCAGAGTTTGGCACCTGCTTGTGTATTATTTAAGTATGCGGTGGCCTGCCCTGGAGTGAGGGAGTCAGGATGAGCATTGGCACGCTGCACTGGGGAAAGATCCCCGGCAGAGGCGTTCTGAGCAGTAAACTTCCTACATATATACCGCTCGGCCTTAACCATCTGCTTGTCTGCCTTCCTCCACGAACCTCAACCTCGGAGGCAGGCCTTTTGTCTTTTATTTCTGTGTCCCCAGGATGCCTATACTGCCTGGGATGGGGAGGGGTGGGTAAGTGCTCCAGGAATGATGTCTTTGACTTGGTGAATGAGGGGCACCCAGGAGGTGCCATAGGTTGAGCATCTGACTCTTGGTTTCGGCTCAGGTCACGATCTCAGGGTTGTGGGATCGAGCCCCGCCTGGGGGTCTGCACATAGCCTAGGGTCCACGTAGGACTCCCTCTCTCTCTCCCCGCTCCCCACCCCCGTGTTCTCATGTACTCGCTTCTCTCTCTCTCTCTCTCTCTCAAATAAATACTTTTTAAAAAAATTAATGAACGTATAAACTGATGATCTATTTAGTCAAAAGTGGCCTACCCGAGAATGAATCCAAGAGCGGATCATTTCGCACGGCTCCCCGCACCTGCTTTCCAACTCTCATGTACCTTTCCTTCTTTTTCTTTCTTGAAGCGGACTCTGAGTCCCCAGGGGCACGGCTGTTCTTGGATGTAAAGGGCACGGGGAGCTGAAGGCAGGACAGAACACTGCAGAGCCAAGTCGCGCGTTAGGAAGGACACTGACATGAGATTTAGACAGAAGGGCAGCTGCGTTCTGTCCTCTCTGCTGGGCTTCTGGTCTGTGTGATGCTTCTTGACCTGCAGACTTCTCCAGTCTTATTTCATCTCCCGATTTTTTCTCCCTTGGCCTCTGTCACCTTCCTCTTAGTGCTCTCCCCCACCCCCACACTCCTTCTTCCCTTCCCTTTTCTAGGGAAATCCCTGTCTGATCTCCTGAAGAGAAGGATCAGGGCTGTCCGGATAAGGGCTGCACCCTCAGAGAGAATTCTTTCTCTTCCAAACTTCAATTAACTTGTGCTTCTAGGACAGATCCAAAGAACCACACAGAGGGCGTGGCAGCGAAAACAGAGCTCTGCAAACTAGCTGCGAAGTTCTAAGCCTGTTTTAAGCACTGAGAATTATCTCCAATGTGCTTTGATTGATTTTTTTTCTTTATTTTAAGGGGTTATAAATGTTAGGAGTTTAGTGGACCCATCACTGTAGGGATGGCTTTGGGTTCTTGGTCAGAGCCAAAATTTAAGACGGGATATCGACTCTAGATCCCTGGTTGTGTGTTTGTGTGTTCTCTGTGAGCGTGTGAGATATGTGTGCTGTCTTCAGAAGATGGAGATACGAGCCTTTTTTTTTCTTCTACCCGTGAGCTGAGAACATGCTTGACTCTCAGAAGGATAACGGTCCAGGAAAACCACGTTTTGAAATTCACCTTAGCATCTTTGAAATCCTCTCCAATGTCTTGAGAGTCGAGAAGTAAGTAGTGATGTCTCATCCCAGAGTCTCGGACCACGGAGCCAAGCCTGCGCATTTTTCTCCCAGGACATCAGCAAGGACGAAACTGCCATGGTTTGAGCGTCTAGGGTCCTCCCAAACACAGAATGGCACTCGTAGCCACATGGCAGAGGGAAATCAGGGAAACCTCAGCTTTTCATTCTGTTCATAATTCTTTACATCCTTGTCACTGAGAGACGGAATGACTCTGATCTCCTGCGTGTCGCTGGCATCCCGAGTTTTAAGACCAGCAGTTTGAATGTTCGCCTAAAGTAGAAATCTCTAGGGCTTTCACCAGAGTCCGTTTCCTGGGATCCTCTCTCAAAGAGGAAACGGAAATACATAAACGTGGTTTATGTTGGTTTATGTCATGTTAAAATTAGCGAGTTTTTGTCCTAATGTTGTTCCACCAGCACCTGTTGAAAATAACCTTTGAAGATGAGGGCAGTAGGCTGAGACGGCTTCCGGCCTCCTCACCTTCTCTAGGAAAAGGATATGTACGCGATCCCGACACCCCCGGCATCTCCTTCTCTAGAAGGCTGCAAATTCAAAGCCTCTTTCTTCTCACCTGTCTGAGCCCATACTGATAGGCCATTCTGATGGTAAGCGGAGGCAGAGAGGGGACCCTGAGGTGGGGTTTGGAAGTTGGGAACAGAGCCTAGAATTGGAGGCCTCTCCCACCATGTGATGTCAAACCTCAAAACCAAGGTCCTACACGAGCAGCCCGGTTCCATTCATTACCAAACAGCAACAACGCACCTGCTGGGATCTTACCTCCGCATCTTCGGTCACGAGAAGTGAAAACAAATCCATATTTTTTTTAAAGTGTTTGCATGACTGTAATTGTGATGGCTTGGTGCGTTAACAGTTTCTGTGGCTTGGGGGCTTCCTTTAAGACAGAACAGGGTAGATAGAGGGTGTTGGAGCTGGATAAGCCACAGGTGTTGTTCAGAGTTTTCCTTGGTTCGGGCTAGCTCCGGAGAGCAGAGACATGACGGGCGGCAAAAAGGCAGCACGAGTGTTCGTGTTGGCCTCCAACCTGTGAAAATGCCTGGCCAATAATTCTGGCCCTGGTGTCCCAGTTCAGCCCTGTGAGTGAGTCAGGCCATGCTACTAGCTTTGCTCAACTGTAGGGAAAAACCCTAAGTCAAACACATAACCCCGATGTGGCCATGACCCCATCTGACTCCCCCGTGCCTCTATTCCCGCCTCTAACGAAAGGGTTTCCTAATACCCCAGAATGCACATGTGAGAATAAAGGCAAATGAGCCCATTTTTGATAAATAGCGGAGTAAAGTTTAATTCCTACACGAGGAAAGATCATCACGGCCTCCATTCTCCCACACCGCTTGCCCACGCATCTTACCTATTTTCACTTTGTGGTATTAACCAACGCCTCTCTTTCCTCCGTGATTCCGCAGACTTACTTCTGGTTGAGCCTCCCCCATGGAAATACGGGCCTTATTAGCAGAGAGCAGGTTCTCAGGTATCTGTTTGTGGAACGACGAGTGGAGGAACCGGGGTCCTGGTCGGAATGACAGCGTGGGTGCCGTCATACGGGCCAGTATCACTCTGCGCAGGCTGAGAGATTTGTATTTTAACGGAGCTGTAAGGCTGTCACTAACCATAAGTGGAAATGACCAGTTTGGCAGAGTCGAGCAGAGTGCCCCGGGAAAGCAGGCCGCGCCGAGAGAGAAGAGCAAATTTGGCTTCTGAGGTTATCGTATGTCTGGTACCCCAGAGATGTGAGCCCCGGCAGAGGCCTCTGCGGAAGTGGGGACAGCTGGGGTCCCCTCTCCAATCTGTAGGGTCCCTGCTGAATGCTCAGCAACCCCCCACCACCACCACCACTGCTAGGGGCTCTCCCCCTGAGCCCACGCTGATGGCCGGCGGGTGGCTCTGCGTAAACTTGACAGCGGCTCTTCTGTGGGTCAGAGAGATGTTGGCTCACTCGGTGGAGGAGGAAACAAGACACCTCTTCAGATAAATATAGTAAGAAACACAGTAAATAAGGCCCAGCCTCGGGGAGGCAGATCTTTAAAGGAAAATTAAGATCGCCTGTCATCTGTCTCTCTGTCAACCGTTGATGTATTTAGCTAGCGCCTTGCGGTGCTAAATGCTTTCCGGTGATGATGGTCATGATGGCCAGCGCTCCTCCCCACCGTGAGAGGCTCCCCCTGTGGGAGAGCTCTGTGGGGGGAGGGGCTCCATCCCAAGTGCCTGGAGAGATGGGATGGGCCAGAGGACCCCTTCTCTTGTCCCCTTCTTCCGGATTTTTACCAGGATGGGAAAGCAAGTGAAGACAACAGCAAAACGCTCGTCTGAAGCTCAGAGCCTAATCGCTCCCATCTGCTCCAGTGCTGTTTCCCCTCGCTGCCTGCCAGGATGCTTGCCGCAGACGCTAAGTAGCACATTATTTTCGATAAGTTGCAATCATTTACTTGAAATCTACTTCTCCCTTAAAATGTCCCCCTGGAAACTGGAATCGGCATTTGAGAAGCCCTGTTCAGGATGGGATCTGAATGCCTGCGCTCACGTCCAAGGAAAACGCGGCCCATTTGTCCGCCAGGTGTTTATGCATTCAGGGTTTCAGCCGCGTGGACTCTGTCGGGAGGAGAGAAGGAGGCGCCGCAGAGATCAGATCCGTCCCAGAGGCCAGGCACAGGTGCTGAGAGGGCAAGGCTAGGAAATGGTGGCTCCGTGGGCTCTTCCCCAGAGCAGAAATATCACACCTCCCGTAAGACAGCAAGCCAAGACCTTTCTTGGTCCCCGGGAGACATTTCTCTTTTATCCAGTGACTGGGCTAGGGAAGGCGTGTTTTGCAATCTGGAACTCATAATCTCAAGTGCCTTCCCCCTCCCGCCCCTCCCCCTCCCACCCCTTCCTCTCCATCCCCCACCCACCCACCACCACCATTTCTTACTCAGCACCTCTTGCCTAGGACGGGGCATCCAGACACACCATCCAGTCTGCCATCCGATCTTACCCGTCACTCAAGCCTTAGTGCTTTCAGAGGCTACTTGGAAGTTTCTAGAAGCAGCCAAGCCTCCTGCTTCACAGGCAGCTCGTTGGCCTGCGGTTTCCGCAGCTCCGTGTCTGAGGACGGCGCGGGTGACTCATTAGCAGCAAAGCATGTGCTTGGGGTGGTTTTCGTAACGAGCGGTGATGGATCATCGTACACTCTCCCCGAAGGACCCTGCCTGACCTTGTATGCATTTGTGAGATGGCTGTCTGGGGTCACAGGTGTTGTCTGTGGTCATGGAAAAGGAAAGCTAATTGGCATGTGTTTTGAAATGGACCTGGGGCACCCATAAATAGACCCGGTGTCCTTCAGCTGCGGCATTTCTGCTACCAACGAAGGACTCGCGTGAGGATTTCCCTTCTCCCGTGTCCCCACTCTCCCGTGTCCCCATTCTGGTCCTCTGGAACTGACACACTCAGCTGATTAGAAGCTAAACGTTATTTTACTATCGTGTAAGGAAATGTCCCAGTACATGCCGTACACAGGCGGGCAAGTGACGGCAGCCGAAAGGAATTTGTGAGACTCCGGCTCACATATTGTTCCTGCTCCTGCGTGTGCCTCCAGGTTTACAGTTCAGTCTGCCTTGACTTTCCTCTGGTCAAGACAGAGCCCTCCCTTCACCGTCTTCCTCCCAGAGGCAGCAGAGTGTCCTCGGCTCGTCTCCCCCTGCCGCCGCCCCTCGCCACCCACCCCGTCTTCCCCGGTCTAGGCTGCAGGCCCCCCAACACCCTGACTAGGAGGCATCTCCTTCTCCTGCCCCTTCGCCCCAGACTTCCTGGATCTTCTCCCACCTCTGCTCGTTAGCCAGGGCAGCTCTCCAAGAGGCCCTCTAATGATCCATCCTCTTTCTATCTGTTCTAAACCTTCTCCTTTTGCAGGAAGAAACTCCCCATGGTAACTATTCAGGCTTTTCTGTGACTTGCTTCTAGGTCTTAAATTTGCCCCTTTATAATTTTCTCTCTAACACACTAACCAGCATGCAATCATCCTGCCTTGCAGAGTTGCTATTGTTCTTTCTCTTCCTACTCCTCCTTCGTAATAGCTCTGGTTGACTAGCCTGCAAAAACAAAAACCCCCAAACCCAAAATAACTAACTTAAACAAAATATAAATTTATTTCTCCTTGTTTTCATATGGTCCAAAGGTGACCATCCAGGCTGATCTCTATAGAGTGTGGTAGCTTCTGTTTTCTCTTCCTAATGTGGCTTCCATTCCCCAGCCAGTTCATGGCCCAAAGTGGCTGCTGGAGCTCCAGCCATTACATTCATGTGCTAGCTAACAGAAGGAACAGAGAAATGGATGAGAAAGACATTCCTTCTTTTTAAGGACATTTCAAGAAGTTTTATATCCTACCTCAACTCATTTATCACTAGAATTTTGTCACCTCAGACATGAACACATCTAGCTGCAAGGGAAGCTGGGAAGTGTCTTTCCTCTCAGTGGCCATGAACGCAAGTAAAAAGTCAATGTCCTGTTTCTACAGAGAGGAATATATTGGAAGAAATAGGCAGATTAAACTGTTCCTTTGTCTTTGTGCCAGCAGTCTTTGCTGATTCCTTCCCCAGGTAACCCTGCTCCCAGGTCCCATATGGGAGATGGATACGTGCTCCATCATGTCCATATCTTGAAATAATATTAGCATAGTCAGCATGCGCATTTATGTGAAATGATCTCATCATCGGTGGTAGTTGAAGTGGAAATGGTAATCCGAGCTTTAGGGAGTCCCTTTCTCTTGTCTTGTTCAAGTCCCTTTCTCTTGTCTTTTTCTTTCTCACACTTCAACTTCCCATCATCTTTATAGGGTGAAAGGAATCATGTTTGTCATGGAGAGAGAAGCAGAAGGATGGCATGAAAGAGGCCGAAGGGATGGAGTGAACTAGACTGTTGTGCTCATTTCTTTCCTTTTTTAAAAAAAAAAAAATTTTTTTTTGTTTGCTTATTTATTTATTTGAGAGAGAGAGAACGAGCATGCACGAGTGAAATCACATTAAGCAGGGAGGGGGGAGACGCAGAAGGAGATGGAGAAAATCCCAAGCAGACTCTGCACTGAGTGTGGAACCCAACCTGGGGCTGGATCTCGTGACCCTGAGCTCATGACCTGAGCCCGAACCAGGAGTCGGATGCTTGACCAACTGAGCTACCCAGGCACCCCTCTTTTTAAAAAAAATTAATTTATTTTAGAGAGAGAGAATGAGTAGGGAGAGGGACAAAGAGAAAAGTAGAGAGGATCCCAAGCAGACTCCCCACTAATCAGGGACCCTGACAGAGGGCTCTATTCCATGACCATATGATGTGACCTGAGTCAAAATCAAGACTTGGACGCCCAACCGACTAAGCCACCCAGGCGCCCCTGTTGCACCTCGTTTCTTGATTCCAGAGCCTGTGTCTACCCTGCTGGAATCTGTGGCTTGTCCTCCATGATGTCATGTTCCTTTTGTCCTTGCGGTGTACACTTGGGTCGATGGCGTTGATCTGGCAGAGGTGGGAGCTGACTCCAGCAGGGCAAGGACACACTGTTAGTACCTGTGTGCTGTGATCGGTGGAGTTTGAAATAATCCTGGAGCGGGTTAAGACTAAATCATTACAATCTTGTGTAAAGGCCCCTAAGGTCAGTAGCACCTTGCATTAGAAGCCCTGCCTTTGAATTATTCGTGGTTCTCAAAAACTAGGAAGGACTCTGTGTGAGAACAGAATGTTCTTTATTTCACACTAAATTCTGAGAAAAGTGTTTGAAAGGTTGGAGGGGAAAAAAAAAGTTTAGCCGTGATTGCGTTTGTAAATTCAGGCAAGAAAATCCCACTTGTCACCAGGAACTAGAAAGGCCTCATGGTCCTAAGACAGCGAAATGATGTCACGATGGTAAGACCACACAGGACAGAAACGCGGCAACATCTGGTTATTTTAACATTTTGAATGTGGGGTTCCTCAGTGTCCCAGCGGAGAAACGATGATTTTGAGGTCTGAATCCCACCCAAAAGTTGAAACTGAAATGGGCTTGCTCAAACCTTGATGGTGGATAGTCTTTACTCTCTTGGGTTATGTATTCTTTAGTGGAAATGGGAAGCATTTATGGGAAAGATGCGTCCAGGCTGGCTTGTAGGACACAGGTTGAGACGGCCTCAGAGCTACGTGGTTCCCACAAGGGTGTTTCTGCCTCTAGAAGGACTGAGCTCTCCCGAGCGAGCTCCGCCAGGTCAGGGAGACTTGAGGCTTCCCGACTCAGGAAGATTGACGTCAGGGGCTCTGTGTGTGGGGGACACTCTAGGCTTTAGAGGAAGCACGATTCTTAACGTGCTTGGGAGAAGAATAGTAGTAAAGCAGCATGAAGGGAGCGGGTAGCGAGGACAGACATTTGGAATTTATTCTGTTGGCTGAGGATCGATGTCCTGGCCTGTGAGGGTGTGAGCATGAGCTCACCTGGAAATCCCGGACGGCGAGGTGGAGAACACGTGCGTGTGTGTATCTGTGCCCTCATTGACTTATCCTGATTCCTTCTGGGTTGCTGATTCCTAAGACAACGGAAACCAAACTCTTTTTTTTTTTTTTTTTTTAATTTAATTTATTTATTTGACAGACAGAGATCACAAGCAGGCAGAGAGTCAGGCAGAGAGAGAAGGAGAAGCAGACTCCCCGCTGAGCAGAGAGCCCGATGCGGGGCTCGATCCCAGGACCCTGAGACCATGTGCCCCGGAAACCAAACTCTTAATTCCAAATCTGTCTTGCTTCTTAATCTTCCCAAAGGGACCTTTTTCGGTGGGATTGATGGAGGTTTAGCCCATAGTTGAAAACCTACCAGTTACGGAGCACGGATAAGTGCTTCTATTAAAAAATGACCGTATTTCATCTTCAACAAGGATTAAGGTGTATTTGGTATTATTATTGGCTATTGGGTGGTAAAGACACTGAGCGTAAGGGAGGCCACAGTGGTGGGGGTCTTGTGCCTGGCTTTGTCCCAGAGTTCTTCCTTTGTGCCGTGCCACTGGAGCTCGCGGAAGAGAGGCCTGGCCCGGCCTCCCCCATTCTGGGGCCATGAAAATACGAAGGGCAAGGAAATCTGTTGTGTATTAGCACTCACAATGGAGCAGAGAATGTGTTCGCCACCCCAGGCTTCAGAACATTCTCGTCTTAAGGCAGGAGGCTATTGAGACATTTCTCACTTTCTCATTGGGCGCCTCTTTTAGAAACCACCGTTGTAGAGAAACTTCCATCTCCCGGGAACATACTGCAGGCCACCAACCCCAGGCTTCCGTTTTTCATGCTTTTTAGGTCTGGCTTGGGAGACCATTTTTCGTGTTGTGGGTGACCACGTGCGGTGTGGGCCTCACAGACCGAGCCCCACCCCCCGCCTCCCCTTACACCGCCAGGCATGGCCGCCTGAGGCCGAAGCCAGGGTGAGGCCCCGTCCCCCTCCCGGCTTCGGCAGCAACTCTCCAGGCCGCGGGGTTCCCCGAGCGGCCGTCCAGGCCGAGCTCTGAAGGACTAAAGCCCCTCACCCAGGCAGCCGGCACCCATCCAGAAAGGCAGGAGCCTGCTGCCCGGCACATGAGCCTCCCTTCTGCCAGTTGGCCCAGGGAGGCCCAGCGTGCCAGGCAAGGGACGTGTGAATGGGATCGGTGCCCAAGCATCGCCTGAGAAGGAGAGAATGCATGTGACCAGAGCCGCGGAAGCCCAGCCCAGAGACAGAGATGACAAGAAAAGCGTGATGTGTTTCTCTAAAGCAAACCCGAAAACATCCACCAAAAAACAAACAAACTTTAAAATCATCTCAAGAGCGTCCTATACTTTTATTTTCACCCCCACCCAAAAACCTCACTCGAGGCCCTGCACATGTGGTGGCTCTTGGCTACACGGGAGGAGCCCGAGCGCGTCTCATTGTCTGTGGGAGCCCAGCACCGTGCCTGGAGCCGGGGGACGCACGCAGGAGGTGTGCGAGGGACTGCGTACTTGAGGGGCCTCCAAATCTTGCTGCGGACAGACTGACGGCCTGACGTCCCCTCGCTTGGCTCACCTGCCTAGCAACCCAGGAGGCATGAAAGGCTCCCAGGATATCTTATTTTTGTAGCTCAATCCATGGTGGCCCTTAAAGCAACGCCAGACTCGGAGTCCTGCCTTCGGGAAGGGCTTCTGCTTCTGAAGGGCGGAGACCCGGACGCGGCGCAGAGTCCCAGTGTGGCTTCCAGCACCTGAGGGTTTCAGGAGCTCGGATTTCTCATCTGACAAGCCTGCCCCAGGAGAACTGTAATGTCAAGACGACAGCACCCGATCTTGGAGGGTCTTAACCCCCCTTGACCCACAGCCCTTCTGGTCTGGAACATTGAGAGCATTGAATGGTTCATCATTTGTATTTGTTTGATAGGCAAACTCTTAAAGATGCACGAAAATAAGCTTTTCCAGGATGCCTGGGTGGCTCAGTCGGTTAAGCATCTGTCTTAGGCCCAGGGCATGATCCCAGGGTCCTGGGATCGAGTTCCTCATCAGGCTCTCTGCTCAGTGGGGAACTGCTTCTGCCTCTCTCTCCCTCTCCTCACTTGTTCTCTCCCTCTCTGCTTCTCTCCCTCAAATAAGTCTTTAAAACAAAAATCTTTTTTAAATCTTTTAAAATGTTTTTTAAAAATCTTTTTAAAAAATTAAGCTTTTCCGTGAAACCAGCGAGGGGTTAAGAATTAGGAATGAAGAGCCCCAGGATACTCTAGTCTGAGCCTCAAGCCACTTGCGCGGGACCGCGGTCCCCCGTTTGGTGTCGAAGAATCAAATTATGTCATAGTCGTTTCCCAGCTCAAGCTGAGGAGTTTCTGGGTTGCAGGTGTGTTTGGGCTTGTGGGAAACAAAATGAACCTGCCGGAGGGGAGAGGACACGTGTCAGCTGATAGTTTTTGGTGCCAGCCGTCTTCCCTGGCAACTTTGTACCCCAGGCCCTCAAGGCTGTGGCATCCTGTGTGCGAGGGACCAGAGGAGGACAACCCCTGGTCTTCACGAAGCCAGAGCCCGTGGCTCGTTCATCTGGAGGTCCCAGCATCCACCTCATTCCTGGCGCCTTGCCGGGGCTTGGTCAGTGATGTCCCTGGTCTGACCATTCCTCCGAGGCCTCGTTTGTGGTCAGCATCCTGTGTCTGGCCCCTTCCCTGGGCGCTGCTCTCAGGCCTTCCAAGAATCCTTCCCGGTACCCGTCATTTGCCAAGCTCTCCACGGCACCCAGAGCCTTCACCACGGAGAGTGTTGGCTTTCTGGGGACACCCCCGGGTGATGGGTCCTGCGGGCTCTGGCTTAAAATGACAGCATAGACTTGCCTGTTTGGAACTGTCCGATTTGAAAAGGCAGGTTTTTGAGGTGGGAATGACAGCAGTGGCCGAGGAGAAGGCCTTCTCTCCAGTAGCGTGTTGGCCGGGCTCCAGCCTGTCACTGGCCTCTAGGGGAGGGGCACATGGGGACCCACTGCCTCCCTAAGGGCGTGCTGAGGCACAGGACTTGGGGTCACACCGTCCCTGTCTTTCCCTCCTTCACTCTTTTTGCATATGAAGAAACGCTTGAATAGGCGCCTGGTGCCAGAGGCTGGGGAGGCCATCTGGGGGATCCCTGCCTTTCAGGAGCTCACGGCCTTGCTGGCAAGCCGGCGGGTGTGACCTGAGGTGTGCTGTGATGCGCCGTGGCCGTGGTGTGGACAGCACGGGTTCTGGTGGCCCAGAGGTGTGGGAGCTCGTTTGGGGCTGTTACTAGGTAAGGTTTCGTGGAGGGGAGTGCTGAGCTGAAACCTGAAACAGGACAGGACTGTGGTAAGTGGATTTATCTGGCTGAGAGAGAAGAGGGGCACTCCGTCACATGTCACATGGCCCAGCGACTCTGCTGCGAAGCCATTAGCAGGAAGAGGTATCTGACGAGGATCCGATTTGGAGGAATTTAAAGAAAATTAAGAAGTCCGTGAGAAGCCCTCCCTGCCTTCCCTGACACGTCTCTTGTCTTCTTCTCGCCATCTGCGCATCGAAAGACCTGGTGGGTGACACCCCATTTTGATGTCACACCTGCTTAGCCACCCTCTGTGAAAGCGTCTGAGTCCTAACGTTGTCAAGAACGAAGAGGTGGAACCCTAATGTTGTCAAGAATAAAATATCCAAGACCTGAGTTCTAGTCTTGCCTCTGTCCCATTTGCTTTGACTTCAGGAATGGTACTTTGCTGTCACCTTGCCTTTGTCATCTTCTGCTCTGAGGTTTGGCCTTCATGTTTTATAAGGCGACAGAAATCAGGGCACACGAGTACTTCATGAGCAAAGGCGAGGGGTGACTGATATTTTCAGGAGGCAGGCAGTTGCCTCTATTTCTAAAAAGGCAAGCGCAGCGTATCTGCGTCCCACACTTCTCTCCAGAGCTCTGGCCCAACGCAGACGGCAGAGCAGCCGTTCCTCTCTCCTGACGGTCCTCCCGGTCATGGGTGGTGAAGACCAGCCCACGGACAATGGAACAGCCTGTGTGGGGCTTAAGTTCAAGCAAAGACATTGGCCAGAGAGTGTGAGGGCATCCGTCCTGGGGACCACCTCATGCTCTTTCTCAAACCACCTGTGTCTCTATCTCTCCCTGGACTGCTGTCCAGTGTGAAGGCAGCCCTCTCTGTAGCTCTGCCCCCCGCCACCTGCCCCTCAGTGGAAGTTGCATGGAAGCGGGGACCTCTTGCCCACCCCTAACCTGGGGACTGGAAGCGGCCAGACCCTCCCTGCAGCACCGGTCCTCGGTGAAGGAAGAGTGCCCTCTAGCGGGCCTCGGCTGGAGCTGCCTGGGATCCACGCCGTTCAGGCAAGGACAAAAAACCAGCCCACAGCCCTCCTGCCAGTGATCTTGAATATGCCTTTGGGTTTGGCTTGTTTTTCTTCTTCTCTGAAGAAAAATAAAGGAAGAAGAAACAGCAGGAGACCAGTTGTGAGAGCAGCTCCGACAGCGCTGTGACAGTCTCCTTGAATTAACCCCCCTCTCCCCGCCCCCAGCCAGCCACGGCAGCAAGGTAGATGCGACATCAGATGCTTTTCAAAGGGCTGTGACAGTTTCTACATAAATCACTCACCTGCCTTGACGGGCCTCATGCACGAGGGGGTAGATAGTTGAGAAGGAGACTGACTCCTCCTTTGACAGTCATCACCAAAGGGTTAAGGACCTCGTTGGGCAAGCCCTCTGGATAGCAAGCCCACTGCGGCTGATGACATTTTCTGGCAGTGGACATGTCCAGCCCTGACTCCTGACTGCTAAACCTGGTGCACACGGGCATAAACAGGGGGCTTGGCCCTTTAAAACCTGGTTCAGTGAAAGCTGCTGGACTGGGGAGCCCAGGGGGGAGGGGAGCGCACGGGGCGCCCGTCAGGGAGGCAGAAACCTGATCATATGTGATGGTTGCTGGATTAGGTAACAGCTCCACTGGTGGAAATTGGATCTTGGAGGATGAGTGTTAACATCTCTGGTGTCCTGGCGAAAGGTTCATTTGAGTCTTGCATGGTGCCACAGAGATAAAAAGGGGCTTTTAAATAATCATTTTGTCTCCTGCACACCAGGGTGCTGGCTTCGAGCAGTAAATAGGTAGCATCAGTTCTGCTTAGACATATCACCCTTTTCATTTATTTATTTAATGTTGGAGGGCTTTTTTTTTTTTTTTTTTTGGAGTCGACTCGCCAAACAGTTTCCTTGTCCATGATTCCCAACACCCGTTTTTATAATGGTTCATGCGGATTCTCCTTCTGGGTAGAAATAAAGTGCAGGCGGTAGATGGGTCCACCCATGCCTCCTGCAAGTGCACAGACACTGCCCAAGACCCTCGGAACCAGAATCTTCTATGTGATGTAGAAGATGAAAATGTTCTCTTTTATATGTTTGTATTGTTTCTGTATATATACACGTGCTACATATATATATACACATACATCCTATATATATATATATATATAAATGTTATATATGCACATATTATATATAACACATATATGTCATATAGGCACATACTATATGTGTACAGACTATATGTACATGTTATATATACACATATACACACTATATATGTACACATGATATATATGTGTGTTTATATATATTATATATAGCAGGGGATTCTGACATATTCTGAATTTTTTTCTTTTTATAATGATTTCAGTATGATTTAAAGATTTTTATGTATTTATTTGACAGACAGAGATCACTAGCAGGCAGAGAGGCAGGCAGAGAGAGAGGAAGGGAAGCGGGCTCCCTGCTGAGCAGAGAGCCTGTTGTGGGGCTCAATCCCAGGACCCTGAGATCATGACCTGAGCTGAAGGCAGAAGCTTTAACCCACTGAGCCACCCAGGCGCCCCTGATTTCAGGATAATTTAAAGACCGTAACTCGAAGAGGACTGCTCCTCCCCCACCCTCCCCTCCCCTCCGCCTTTACACTCTTCTCTCTTCATCAGGTCTCTAGTCTGGGACCGATTTCTACGCCCTGAGCTCCGAGTATAAATGCAAGCGTCATATACGTTAAGGTGTGTCGTACTCTGTCATACCGGTTTCTTACTGGCCACATTTGGAAACCAATTTTATTAAATCTAATTAAATCCAAATTTCTTTTTAAAGAGTATTTGCTTACAGGATTTAAAAATGATAGAAAAGCTAAGTGGAGTGCTAATACTTGCACTATTTTTTTTGTCCTCCTTAACTAAATGTGTCCTTTAATATGTGGGTGGGGGAAAACAGTCCGTGTAGGGAATGCTTTGTGCTCTCTGACTGTCCTAAACTTGCCTAGGGGGTGAGGGGCCTGCAGCATAACTTTTAGCATTCTTTGCTAGTCTTAGCAATTTTCTTTCTTATTTTATTCAAAACCAGTTAGATTGCAAGCCCCACAAAATGTTAATGAGATGGGTGTGCAGAGTTGGCTTGTGGTCTGTGCATCTCACTGATGGTTGGAAAGAAAAGGTGAAGGGGAGGGGTAGCTGAAGCTCTGGGGGTCTGCAATGGGGCACATATTCTTGGAAGGAAAGGCCCATGGTTATCAGCACAGCGCCTGGAGGGAACTGGGCCAGCACTGTGGTCTGTGGGTGCCTATCTCTGCGTCTCCTACTTCTCTCAGAATGAATGAATCTTAGGCTGGCCCTGGGGGGATGACAGATCCAGTCTCTTTCTCTCTTTGCCACCTTCGTTGAGACCAGACATTATTATAAGATGTTTCACATGCACAGAGGCTTGGTTATGGAAGGACCAGGAGGACGCACTTGGAGGCATTTCCACTGGTTCAGCATTGGGGTTAGGGGGAAGATGGCAGTTTCTTCTCAGCTTTGGGGGGTCTGCTCCCCTAGAGTGTTCAGCACCTTGTGGAGGATATGAAACACAAGATTCAGTAGAGCAGATTAGAGAGTAGAATTTTGCACAGTTTATTTAATGACCAAGCTAAAGTGGAATAATTACATTTGTTTATAAAGAATAGCCCGGACGGGGACGCCTGGGTGGCTCAGTTGGTTAAGCAGCTGCCTTCGGCTCAGGTCATGATCCCAGGGTCCTGGGATCGAGTCCCACATCGGGCTCCTTGCTCAGCGGGGAGCCTGCTTCTCCCTCTGCCTCTGCCTGCCTCTTTGTCTGTGCTCGCTCGCTCTCTCTCCCTCTGTCTCTGGCAAATAAATAAATAAAATCTTTAAAAAAAAAAAAAAAAAGAAAGAATAGCCCGGAGGTGAATCTTTGAAATGACCCCTAAATGTTTTTGTTGATAAAGCAATTAAAATTCACTAAATAAAATTCAGTGGAGAAACACCCAGAAGACCCCACACACGAATGTTGGGTTGTCACCGGTAGAGGTGAGGAAGGAGGAGCTTCTGGGCTCCACTGCCAGGTGGTCAGGTGGTCCCATTATTTTCTGCACCTTTAAGGACTGGAGAGTTCTCTGATTCAGGAAATGGGTAGAGCATTGAATTATTTTCTTAAGGGACCCTCTGTGAGTGGTGATAGGTTCTTCAGAGGACTTTGGAGGTTTGGGTAAATGAATTCAAGGCACAGAATAACATGACTAAATGTTACCCAAAGCCTGTCCAAGGGGCAACATCCCAGTGCGTCTCCTGAAAGAAGGATTTCCCTGGAAAGATGTCCCCAACACAAACCTCCACAAGGCTATCACCGATATGCGATTTTATTTTAGGCGGGCACAATATTCAGGACTCGGGTGTGAGAGGAGAGGAGTCTGAATCCAGAGGCGTTCCATGTTTGTGTTCAGGTGCCGGCTTCCTTCTTTCCTCCCCGGCCAGCCACCTTCCCCCGACCCGCCCGGCACCCCTCCCCATCCTCACTTCACTGCTTTTCTCCTGGTGCCTTTCGTCTCTGCCCCTCGCCGCCACTCCTGGCCCATGTGGCTCCCGGGCCGCTTGGCTGTCTGCTGTTTCATGAAAGCCATTTGCAGGGTCCCCCACAGCACAGGAATTGGGATATCCTTCTGAACAACGCTCAAGGTTGGTTCTTGTCGTGCCGGATGGAAGCCAGGAGCATGTGGTTCTGTTGGTATTGTACGTGATGGGATGCCCCGAACATCTCGGCGTCCCTTGTCTCAAGGTCATGGTCATGCCCGTGTGGGGCTGTCGTGCGAGGGCTCAGGCAGCAGCTCCTGGGGCTCCCCAGATGCACCCCACCTGGAAACAGCTCTTGATTCTCGGTTGTTCAGGAGCTCCCTGCCGTCCCCGTCCCTGTCCGTGGCTCCTTCTCCCCTGCCTGGAATCACTTCCCTCCTTTCTCCTACCTTACCCCCAATTTTTTTCAATTTTTTTTTTTTAATTGGAAATTCTTCTCGTGTTCCCTCTCAACAAAGACTTGGCTGCTGACAGCTAAACTGGGTTTAGATGAGTGATTTATTTTATAGCAGGTTGTATGACGGTAGTAAAAAGAGACTGCCTAGCTCTTCTGCTGATTTTACTAAAACACTTGATCTCTTTCCGTCCCAACCCCCCACCCCCCGACCCAGATGGCCATGGGGTTTTAATAAAAAGCAGCCATATCATTGATCGAAGTCTCCATCCTACATAATTTCTCTGAATACCTGAAATAGCTTGTCTAGTCCACCCTCACCCCCCATCCATTTCCAATAGGATAGTCGTCACCCGGAATGAAGAGATCTCAGTATCCAGAGGAAAACATCGCCACTTGATGGCCAGTCTGTCTTCCTGCTCTTTTATTTGCTTATTTTGTTTTATTTTTTCTTGAAGAATAACTGACATATAATAGATCTTCTTGCTGTTTTAAACTTTTTCTACTCTCCGTGCTGGTCTAGGAGAAAGGTCTCAAGATTCCGGTCCAAACAAATGGGTTCACGTGGCCTAGGTGATTTTGGAATTGAAAACTTGGGCTGATCAAGTAGTACAAAGTTAACGAGTATAAAACCACAAACTCACAGAAATCTAAAATTAGAAACAAAGAAGGAAATGTCTTGCCTTGAATTAAAAATTTGGCAGTTTGGGGATGAATGTGAAAATTCTTTTCTGCTCTATTAATTTTTTGCACCTTTGAAATTTCTTGTGGTAATACCTGCATAATACGAGTTATCAGTTAACCTGATTTTCATGTCTTGGGTATAGTTCAATGACATTAAATGTACTCAGCACTCCTCTTGCCTATGGGAAACTGTCCCTGTGAAACACTGACTCCCAGCCCCCGTTCCCCTCCACTGCCTGCCTCCACTGCCTGCCTCCAGGAATTGGGCCGTTCTGGGTAGCTGTCCTAAGTGGAGCATCATGCACTTCTGGAACCAAGCCAGCCTCTCTTTGCCTTCTCTCCCCCTCCCAGTCCCCCTGGCCCGGCCCTTCGCCCCTTGTACACCTCCCACATGTCAAGCCCTTTGGTCATTTGCTGCACCAGTGACACGACATTGCTTTTTGTTTGCTTCACGTGCTCATGTGGGTTACCATGAACCCTCCCCTCCTCTGTGTCCCCCTGCAGTCTTGAGTATCCGGGGAGCCCAGGAGGAGGAGCCGACAGACCCCCAGCTGATGCGACTGGACAACATGCTGCTGGCGGAGGGGGTAGCAGGCCCCGAGAAGGGCGGTGGCTCGGCGGCAGCGGCGGCGGCGGCAGCAGCTTCGGGGGGCGCGGGCTCGGACAACTCAGTGGAGCACTCCGACTACAGAGCCAAGCTGTCCCAGATCAGACAGATCTACCACACGGAGCTGGAGAAGTACGAGCAGGTAACCGCGGCCATGAGGCGTCGGGCATCCCGGCCCTTTAGGAAGGAGGCCGAAGAGCCATGGGCCCTGGGGGCTTGCAGAGCTCCTAGGACCAACCTCTGTGTTTCTTGCACCAAGCCCCTGGCCATACAGGAGGCCGCCGAGTCTTCAGTCTTCCCTAGGCACCCCGGCCATAAGGGCGTTTGAAAAACTTAACTTGTCCGTGATGATCTCAGGAAGCAATTAAGAGTCAGTATAAGAAATGGTGATGCTGGGGCTCTGGCACATTCGCCCATGGCCTGCAGCCCAGGTCTCACAGGATGAGAAAGGTTATTAGCAGAGTTAACCCCAGACCTGCGGGGAGGTCGGTGGACTCCTCCAACCTTCTTTTGCTCCTTATCTGGGGGGGGATTCCTCATCTTCTTGGGTACTCCTGGAATCCTATGGGAAAGAATACAAAAACTTAGCCTTAAAGTCCCTTGCTCTACCCAGACTCCACTCGAGTGAGAGTCAGACATGTTCATTTGGTATGTGATACGGAACGCAGTATTCACCTCCCTCCATAAGAAGAGTAGAGAAGGGCTCAGGGCACCCCTGTAGTCAACAAAGTTGGATTCCAGTCCTCACACACCACTGATGGTCTGTGGGACACCGTGGCTCACATAGTCTACCCAAAACCTGGTGGTGAATGGCCAAGAGCTATAAATTCGGAGTCAAGGGCATAACAGGACCATGAAAACTATATGAAGGCGAGCATAGGGAGGCTTTAATGACAAGGCAATAGATAAATGTAAGGTACTCTTAATTATAATAGAGCTGCTCTTGCCAAGGGACCCTCCCCCTACACACACACACACACACACACACACACGCACAAGGAACTCTATGTATCATTTCTGCTTCCTCGGTCCGCACGGTCCGCACGAGCGATACTACTTGAATAGGAGTCCTTTCTTCCATCAGTAGGTGATGGATACATTTATTGTCACTTTGTTGGATGTAACATTATCCTGAAATCCAACAGTTAACTCACTTTCCTTGAATTCTTAGCTTTTTGGTTTCCCCTTCTTTTCTAAGAGTCACAAAAGAAGAGGGAGAAAAAAACAAAGGGGACTGTCTAGGTAGAAGGCAAATGCAAACTTAATAGAAAGTTTAAATTTTAAAACAGAAATGGGCATTTTAAAATTTAAAGTGAAGAAAGTTTCATTATTGCACTCCTATCTAACTTCGAAATGAATTTCTACCTAGTCCCTTCTTTTATGATGTGGGGGGGAATTGCCGTGAAGCTTGCAGCCAAGCATGGTGAAACCCAACCATCAGATAGGCGTAGGGAGGGTTTGAGGGGAAGAGAATAGCAGCGATCTTACGGTAAGAACCTGTGAGTCATTGCCCTTCGCCTTCGCGGGAAAGAACAAATGTCCTTGCCACAGTATTGGCTCGTGTAGACACTTCCTGAGAGCTTCCAGAGAGCTGACTGCTTCCTGAAGGTTCCCTAACCTGATCCATCACTTAGATCTGACTTAGAGTTCAAAGTCGGCCCTAACCTATAGGATAGCTTGGGAAGACAGAGAGACATTTCCCGTAAAGGTCCCTAGCTGTCCTCTTGAGTTCTCCATACTCAGTGCCATTCCTACCTTACCTTTAAAACGAAGCCTGGTTTTCTGACAAAACAATCTATCCAGACCTGGATGGCAGGTCTAGATAGTCTCAGCACACTCCAGAGGTACAAGGAGAGCCCAGAGCAAGTCCTTCCCGCCTTTAAACCCATGACGGGGTTGGATGTTAGCCAGGCAGCTGTTGAAAACTAGCTCTATTCTTAGCTCAGGTTTGCAACAACGCACAACTGACTGCTAACTTTTGCCGACACACTTGCCCTTGTTGCTCAAGGTCATGTTGTGGTTGGGTACTCAGGACAGGCACGGTCAGCCTCTCTACTTTGACACAGGCAAAGAGGTAGAGATCGGAGGGCTTACATTGTGTATGTGGGTCACACATCCAGTGAGGGACAGGGATGGCCCTGGAATCCAGTTTCTGACCCTTGGTCTGAGGGTTCTCATTGGAACCTCACCTGACGAGTAGCACTCCATACAGAGAGAGTGTGACTTGCTTGAACAGTGAAGGAGCCAGATTATCCTCTGTGACTTCCATGGACAAGTTTGATAATTGATACCTAGGAGACACTAGGGGTAATAATATTCTCCATCAAAAATGTCTCCTCACTCTCTACCTGTTTTAAATAATAAAGAGTTTGGAAATCAGAAACTTCAGGAAAACCTCCCATTGCTAAAGAACAAATTACATATGTAGGGGGTAGTCATCCGTATCTCTTATTCTTAAAAATACAAAAAAAAAAAAATTACTTCTTTAGTTATATGGACATTTTTGGGGTAAGAACTGAATCCTACTTAACACACTTTGGGCACTTCGTAATTTATTAGTGCTGCTTATATTGTTAATTATAATAAATAGTGGATTGTAGGAACATTAGGCCATGAAGCTCTGAGCTAGTATGTCTGGGAGATTTGTCTTGTTCATTTTTCTGTGGCCACTCCTCATGGGAGCTTTTTTAAAAGCAGGAGACCTCAGGAGCACCTGGGTAGCTCATTCGGCGAGGCATCCCACTGTGGATTTGGGCTGAGGGCATGAGATTGAGCCCTGGGCTGGGCTGCAGGCTCAGCAGCGGAGTCTGCTTGAGATTCTCTTCCTCTGCACTTCCCCCCACTGCTCCAGCTCTTTCTTTCTCTCTCTCTAAAATAAATAAATACATAAATAAAAGCTTTTAAAAAATGAAATCAGGAAACCTCAGTAAAGTAAAAACGTTACTCTCTACTTTAGTGGTTGGATGGATGAAGTTGCCAAATCGGTTATTAATCGTTGACTCTGTGATTTTTGTTTTGTTTTGTTCTTAGTACGGCAGTGAGGGGTAACTCGACCATCAGTTAGTGCTCTGCTAATTAGCTACCATGGCCCTCGTCAACCCCACCCCTTAAAAAAAAAAATAAAGAACCACCTACCCGAATTGGCCATTGTTTCGTCCTGAGGTTATTAAAGAAAGCTCCTAGAGATTTTCTTTAGAAAGAAACGAAGGAAATTATTTTCGTCAGTAAACGGTGCTAGGAAAATGCTTCTCCAGCAGATCATGGAGGTAGGAAGGTATAGAACTGGTGTCTGGTAATAGACAAAGCCATGCTGTCAGAAGGCTGAGTGTTATTCCAAGACGTATTTAAGAAAACGATACTCTTGGTGTTTTGCAGTGTTCTCCAGCTTTTGTAAGTAATGCTGGGGCATGGCTGGGGCTAACTAACAGCCCAGGCTGGGTTAGTCAGTTCACAGCTAAGAGGGTCCTGAATCCCAGTTACGTTCTTTGCTGGGATTGGCACCAGATCCAGTCTGAAGGAGGAAGGGAAGAAGTCGGGCTAACCAGAGGGTAGGAGGGAAGCTTGAAACTCTGGCATCTCGAGCAGGACACCTGGAAGGGCTGGTCTTTCGTCAGTGGCTCCCAGAAATGCCCTTGACCTGGAACTTGGGCAAGGTTCAGAGGATTTCCCTTCGAAATCCTCAACTCTCTAGGGGCACCTGGAGTGAGTGTGAGGTCCCAAAAGTCACAGTCCACAGCAGAGGCTCCCCTCCCCCGACCCCCTCCCAGAAGCTCTCAGCCAGTGTGGGGTCTTGTTAATGAGCCGTTGTCACCCCAGCTCTTCCTGTCCCTTTCATATCGGGAACACCTGACCCAATGGGGGCAGCCCGGCTTCCAAAGCTGCAAGCTTGTGGGATCTGAGGAGGACGTGGTGTGTGGGTCCGTCAGGTCCCGGAGAAACCTGGATCGTGATGTCCTGGCCGTCTGAAGTGGACTTGGAACTAGTCTCCACTCTCTGCTGTGTGTTTGGAGCAGCTGTTCAGCAGCTGCCTTGTTCCACCTCAGCGGTGGGTAGAAAGACCCCACTGTCTGTTTATGGCAGAGCGGAAAGGGCCCCGGGATAAAATGTCTTGGATAAACATCAGATATTGCGATTATTTTGACTCCCTGTAATGAAGCACATTATTACGAGCCCAGCGCTGGGGCTTCCCGGCAGAGAGGAATGCACTTAACAATGACTCCTCGTGCCCAGCTCCTCCCCCGTTGGAGCCCCCCCTTCCCTCCCGCCCCACCCTGGATGAGGAGGCTGCAGGCCAATGAGGGGCCCAGTTTGCACACAGAGCTTGTTGATGTGCTTGCTGTGTGCCTAGCCCTGCGCTTCCCACACCGTGGTCTCTTAGAATTGACTCGATGCCACGTTTTGTGTTCTTCCCTTTGTTTACAATTGGAGGATGGGTTGGCAGAGAAGAAGCTGATCATACAGATGTAGAGTTTATGTAGTAATTTTCTTAGTGGAGAGCAGAATGTTAGATGGACCCGATCTATGGATTAACCTTCCACAAGTACCGGTGGGGTAGAAAGAAGGTGATCATGACCCTGGGAAACTGGCGCCCGGATGCATCCTTACACAGCCAGACACACACCTAATGGCTCTTCTGAGCCTCACCGTACCCTTTGAGGTGGGTACCCCCCGACCCTGCCGTTTCACAAATAAGGGAGACAAGTCCCCGAGAGGTTAAGTAACTTTCCAAGGTCTCACAGCAAAGTGAGCCCCGGAGGCAGCATCTGTCTGCAGGCCATCCTGGCCCCTGTCACCCACTCTGCTGTGTTCGTGAGCACGAGGGACTCCATCTGCATCCCACTGGACAAGACCATAGGGGCTGCTGGCCTGGCTCAAGGGTAGGAATGATTGAGTCCCTTCCCTCAGATGAATAAAATGAGGCCCTGAGTAGTGAAAGGCTTTGCTCAGACACTCACAGAGGTGGCCTCAAAGACCAGGCCTCTCACTCCCAGTGTAGACACAGCCTGGTGGATACGTCTGCCTAGGTATCTTCGGCCCACCAACCTGGAAGGATTTCTTCGAGAGCTGAGGAGGGACTGTGTCATCATTACTGCGTTCCTGACAGACAGGAGAGGCTTTGCGCTGTAAGGAGGGTGGCGGAGTGGTGTTACCATTAACGAGAGTGTTTCTGGGATTGGTATTAAGTTGGAGCCCTTTGAGTCCCTAGTTCTTCGTCAAAGACTGCCTGCCTGTTTCGTTACAAATCTACTACGGTTTTATAATGTTGCCATCAGTTAACCCGTGACTAGATATTTCCGACTGACGGCTCTGCTGAGGCAAGCAGACTTGAGATGCTGAGTTATTGTCACCACGAGGAACACCAGTGGTGTTCAGAGGAGCAAGTTTGGGCCCTGAGAAAGGACAGAAATCCCCAGCTTGGGTTAGGAGGCGTTCAGGCTCAGGCTCACTCAGCTGCTCCCTTTTTGCTGCGTGCTTTAGGAAAAAGCTTCCCCTCTCCCTGGGCTTTACTCACCTGGGTTTACTCGCCTGGAGAATAGGAGAGGGGCAAAGCGAACTTTAACCTCACCTCATGAGAGGATGGCTTGTGGGTGTAACGGGAGAGCGCGCCCTTTTGCAGGGATGGCTCCCGAAACCCCCGGCACCTTGATGTCATTCCCGCAAGGCCTCTGAGGACAGATTTCCAGTTTGTGCTGTGGGTCTTCAAGAGGTCAGCAGAGGTGGGAATTCTTGTGATAAAACTGAAAGGAGACACAGGTGGGTGTGATGTCTCTCAGAAGGGTTAGCTTTAATTTCCTGATTCCATTCTTTTGGCTGATGAGGCAACCCCAGATGGACATGTGGAGGTTCTGCTCTATCAGAGATAATGAGCAGGGTAGACGTTCATGCCGTGTCTGACCCCAAGCTTTCATCAGCTGTTAACATTGGGGTGAAGGGTTGTGGGGTGTATTTTACCCTGGGATTCACATTCTCCCCTTCCACTGTAGTGAAATCATGCAAAAAAAAAGACAATTAAGACTTCTCTTTACCCTTTTAGAAAAATCTGAATTGTGGCCAAAGTTAGAATCAAACAGGATGCAAGGCATTTTCAGGCCAGGAACTTCTTTTGTCCCTCCGATGTGACAAAACCCCCGTAGACTAGCTGGGGTGTCTCCACGTGTGTGAGTCTCTAGGAAAGCCCACGCGGCCCTCCATCCAGGCCCAGACCCTCCCCATGTGCCGGTGTTTACTGTCCTGCCGTTCCAGGCGTGCAACGAGTTTACCACCCACGTGATGAACCTCCTGCGGGAGCAGAGCCGGACCAGGCCCATCTCCCCGAAGGAGATCGAGCGGATGGTCAGCATCATTCACCGCAAGTTCAGCTCCATCCAGATGCAGCTCAAACAGAGCACGTGCGAGGCCGTCATGATCCTGCGCTCCCGGTTTCTGGACGCAAGGTGAGTGACCTGATAGAGCCTCCTGTCCCCTGGGGGGATCCCGGCTGCAGGGTTGGGACCCACACCTGGCCCTCTCTAGAGGCTGCGTTTTCACCATGTCAAAGGCCAGGTGGAAGGGCGACCTGGGAGTCTGGGAGGGAGGCTGCAGGACGACTGCCCAAGCCACTGGTTTCGGACCGCTCCGAACAGGAAACGGGGTGATGAGAGAGGACGCTTTCTCTTGCCCCCGCTGCTCACTCTGAGTGAGGAGCAGGGACGAGTGAGCAGGGTGAGAGCAAAGGCAGCGTTCTCGTCCCGCTCAGTACCCCTTTTCCCGGTGTGTGTTAGAGCCCCAGGCTTTGAGACCTGAGGTCTTTTCCACATTGCAGACAGGTAGAGAGTGCACTGAGTTCAGCTCAACGAGTATTTGCAAGTAGATCACCACGTGGCATCCTCGGGGCTAAGTTTCAGGAGCATGAAGATGAATAGGGCCTGGTCCCGCAGCCCCAAGGAGCAGGGGCTGGTCTGCTGGGCACTAAATTTTCAGTCAAGGTTTGCTGTTTCCCATCTGGCATTGGTACTCATGAACTCACTTGTGAGTTTCATAGAATTCAGTCGAAGAAACTGGATAGAAAGTTCCTCAGGATGCTTGGGCGGCTCAGTTGGTGACGCATCTGCCTTCTGCTCAGTCACAATCCAGGGCGTCCTGGGGTTGCGAGTCCTGCATTGGGCCCCTTGCTCAGCGGGGAGCCTGCTTCTCCCTCTCCCTCTGCCCTTCTCCCCTGATCACGCTCTCTCTCTGAGACAAATAAATAAAATACTTTAAAGAAAAAGAGGTCATCTTAAAGTTAAAAACTGAGAACAGAGAACCAATAATCAGTCCTTGGCCATACTCTCTAGACCAGTGGATTGATCCAGATCCCTCCAGTTTCTTTAATTTCTGCTAGGCAGCCTGCAACTTGGTGATAATCGTGTCTTTCGTATGCCTGAGACGAGGGTTTTGATCATTGATCTAGCAGACATGTGGACGTGTGGACATGTGACCTAGCAGACATGTGGACGTGTGGACATGTGATCTAGCAGACATGTGGACGTGTGGGCATGTGATCTAGCAGACATGTGGACGTGTGGATATGTGATCTAGCAGACATGTGGACGTGTGGGCATGTGATCTAGCAGGGTGTGGACGCCCTTCGCCATCAACCACCATCTCAGATTAGCCGCTTCTATACCTGCAGGTTTCACCATTCATTACTCCAATTCCTAATAATCATCCCAGGCTCTGGTTTTAGTTATTAGAACTGCACACGTGTCAACGTCATATGCCATTTCATGATCTACAGTTTTGTCCCTTGTCAATGAGACGGAAAGATTCACTGCTCCTGGTACAAGTGGTTTACCCCCAAACTCACGCATTATTCAGCTCTCTTACCTGTATTCCTCTCTGTTCACAGCTGTGGTTGTTGCAATCCACAGACCTTTAAAACTCCCTGGCATCTCCTCAACTCCCTTTTTATTCAGTGTGTTTTGGGTCACATGGAATACGAGATGAGAGTACCAGCTAGCAAGGTGTATCGTGGGCCACCAGAACTCCACAGGGCACGTCAAGAGAAAGTTCACACGAAGAGGGCTTTTTCCAGCTGCGTGTGGTGATGATGGGGGAGGCAGAGTCTCCCTGAAGCAGGGCCCCCGTGCATCTCCCTCGCCTCGGGGCCTGCTGCCAACCCAGCTTCTTGAAAGCAAGCTGAGTGCAGAGCGCAAGTGACTGGTGGCCTCTGTCGGGTCCTTTGCCCGTGCAGCGGCTACCGCCCCTCTGCGTGTGTTGCTTCCATCCCCATGGAACTCCCCTAGTTAAAATTCTGGAGTTGGTATTTATGTGGGTAGATGTTGAAAAAAGAGAAAAGTGGGGCCCAGACTGGATTCTCGTCCAGAGAGAACCCGGGGAGAAAGGAGAGGCGGAGTCACCGTCTTGCTGAATTTCTGCTCATGGTAACTGTGCTGTGTGTAGAGGAAGGTCAGGCTCAGAACTGGGTGAGCTTTGCACACGTTCCTGCCACTTCCACCAGCCCTCGCCTAGGTGGTTCTGGCTGGCGTCAGAGGGACAATCACTTACGAGAGGGTCTCTTTGCCACTTTGGTTGCAGCCTTTGAGTCAGTGCCTCTAAGCCAAGGCTCCAAAGTAAAACAACTAAGCTGTTGTCAGTGTTACCAGAATTTATTTTGAGGGCATATTTGGTATCGTTGAAAGAGTCTAACTCCCAATGCCAGCCCGAGGCTGAGCAAATGGCTTTCTGAGCTTAGAACAGAAATGTTTACCCAGACCTCGTGGTGGGAGTGGTTCCTGTCATTGCTTCCAGCCTCTGTGGTTGGAGAGGAGCTCCACAAACAGACCTCTCAGACCTGCCCATAGCCCCCCGTGCATCTGGTGGGCAGGGCTTCATCGGTGAAAGATTTGGTGGAAGACAAGTGAAATGCAAGCGGAGTTTGACTTAGTAAGAGGATTAGTCTTTGTAATGTCACGGGTATGTCCTTGTCTCCATTTCCTGTTGCGGTAACAGATTACTGCAAATCTGGCAGCTTAAAACAACACAAAGATATTAATGAAACAGTTTCTGTGATTTGGGTGTCTGGGCCCAGTTGAACGGGGTCCTCTGCCCTAGCCTCGCAAAGCTCTAATCCCAATGTCAGCGGAGGCCGTGATCTCACCGTGGGGAGGCTCGGGGTCCTCCCCGCTGTGGGCAGGATTCAGTTCCTTGTGGTTGTGGGACTGCGGTCCTCAGCTCCCAGAAGCCACTCCCTCCCTGACCAGCTCATGGCTTGGCTGCTTGCTTTGTTCCTGGAAGCCAACAAGAGAATCTCACCATTTTAAGGCTTTAGCCTCATCTCCCTAAACACAGGACAGACATCCTTTCTTTGTCACAGCCCCACCCATGCTCCAGGGAGGGCGGCGATGCCAGTCTGGAGTCTGGTACCTTCTTAGGATTCCACTTTCCATACTGCTCAGCTGAGCACTTGATCCAGGTTTGTCCATTGGAGTCATACTCTTTTTCTCTTCCTTACATTGACTTAATTGGGCCAGAAGAAAAAAGCCATCCATCCATTCCTTCATTCATTCGACACTTATTATCCCATGCTGTGGACCGAACATTGTGCTCTCCAACTTGGTAAAGTTTTCGTCAGGACCACCAACACCATTTTCTCAATTGAAAGTGAGAGAGAGAACTTAGAAACCCTCTTAATGATTTTCAAGCAATAATTTGGGCTTCCGTTCAATAACATTTTGCCGGAGACAACAATAAGAGGATTAAACAGCTGGGATTCACCCCAGCTGCGTTTCACCCCAAGAGAGGGATTACGTTAAACAAAGCAGTAAAGTAGAAGGCAGGCAACCAGAGAGAAGGACATGCGGCGAGGCCTGGGACCACTGGCCGGCATTTAGATTGACGTATCTCGTTGAGTTTTACTCTGCTGGACGCTGGAGTAGCCACTGGAATCACTAAGAGGGAAAAAAAAAAAACACATTAAATGTGGGTCTTACCACCCAGGAGCTCACAGTGGTGTGGGACAAACAGATGCTCTTACGAGGGAACACAAAATGGCGCGTTCCTCGTGAAGTACTCCCATCACCTCCGCAGAACACAGAAGAGGGCAGACAGTTTGGGATCCCAGAGCCAGCCTGGTGTCTGCCAGACAGAGAGACGACTGTGGGCAAAGTGAAACAACGTAAGCCAACACCAACAAGCATTACTTCGCTGGAATCCTTATGATGTGTGAGGTGCTCGGGATTCAAAGACGAGTGACACGTGACTCCCACCCTTGAGGAACGTGGTGTGTAGCTGGGGAGACCTGGGTAAACCTGTGGCAAATGCTGGGGGAGAGAAATACATGGGTTGGTGGGAAGAGGCACAGCCGTGTAAGTCACGAGTGTCCTTGGGGTACGGAGAAGCTAGCATATGCCGTGGCTGGACGAAGTCATGCAGAGTGTGTTTAGGACTGGGGGGAATGAGGCAGTGGGGACAGGATAGGTCCACTGAAGACCCTTAACTATATGCGTGAAGACTCTGGATTTGCCCTGAGAAGTAACAGAAACCATTAGAACTCTTTAAGGAGGGAAGACAGCCCTTTAGAGTGTAAGTTCTCCCACTGCCTGCTCGGATTCAAGTTCTGGCAACCTCTGTAAGGCGGGTTAAGTGGCCCCAGGACTTTTGTCTGTAAAATGGGGCTAATCCCATATGCAGGAATAAATAAGATAATATGAAGAAAAAATAAAACTTAGGATAGTGTCTGGAATATGGTATTCATGCCATAATTCACACAGTACTTCCTTATATATTAAGGAATACCACCTTATATATTATTTATTATTTTATTTATCATATTTATATTTTATTATTATTATTACCGTTACTATTATTAGTAACATGATCAAATCCATGGCTTGAGAGAATTACTCTAATGCTTGTTTTTCAAGATGAGCTGAATGGGACAAGAGACGCAGTAGGACCTCACAGTTAAAGCTTGTGCCCCTCAAACTGGGTGAACACAGAATAAGTATGAAGTACCTTCCCTGTTTTACTCAAATATGCAGGGGAAGGTCATTTTTCTTTAAGGTAAACATTGGTACATTACAGAATAGATGAAAGCAAGAGGTTTGAGAGACATTTCATGCCCTTGATAGTGTGTGGCAGGGCTGTGAGTTCACACCTTCCAGAAAGTGTTTCTGGAACGCATTGGTCTAGAGTTGCACTGTCTAGTAAGTGGCTATTTGATTTTTAAATTTAAATTAATTTTAAATGAATTACATTGAAATCAGTAAAATTTCAGAATTTGCCACTTCGGTTACACCCGCTCCGTTTGAGCAGCTCAGTGGCCACACGCACTCTCACGGCTTCTAGATTGAGCAGCAGAGATCTAGAACATTACCCCTCATTGCCAAAAGTGCCGCCGTGCAACCCTAGCCAGACCATTACATGATAGACAGTGGCTTCTCTGAACCCATTTCAAAAATCAAGCAACAATAGGCTGGAATAGAATAGAACTGGCAGGACTTGCTGTGGGACCCATCATCTGATGAAGGTAAGACAGCAAGAGAGGTTGAGAACCACCCCTGGGTTCTGGCACCTGCTAGGTCCTCACATGTTGGAATGAATGAATGAACAAATTACATACACGGAACCGTGTCTGTGGTAACACGGGGAAGGAAGACAATAGAGCTGGTCTGGGTGAAACGTGATGCCAGTTTTGGAGACACGGGGTGTGTTTGAAGTGCCTGAGGAGTGCAGTGGGAGACAGGCAGCGACTCTTAGGAGAGTGGACAGGGCAGGGGGGTAACACATCTGGTATTCAGCAGCTGTGCCTGTGGCGCCTGCTCCGCCCACTCTTGACTCACCTGGATTCAAAAAGTTTCATTCCTAAAATGCCGCATTTATCCAGTACGTGTTTATCCATCTGCTCCACCTCCACATTCCTTACATTAAAAACCCAGATCCCCAACTCCCACGGCTTTTGATAGGCTCAGAGTCACAAATGTTAATTCACCAAGCTGATCCCACTTTCAGCCAAAGCCAGGTGTCTAGCTCAAAGAACCTTCCCATCAGAAGTGATTCATTTGCACTATGTTTTCTGAAGTCTGAAAAGTCCTGATCTTGGGATTTCCAAGGCCCTCCATGGAGACAGCCACTGGGAGTGGTGATAAGGAAGCCCATCAGAGTGGATGAGACCACCTAGGGAAGGTTGCTCATCACTGTGAGAAGAGAGTCGGGACCAGCGGGTCGGCTCCAGCCCCAAATCACCAGCTCGTTCCAGAGAGGCTTCCTTTGAGCTCAGTTGGAAGACTCCCAAGAAATACAGTGGGATGCTAATGCAGACAGCTGAATGAATGAACCGAGGTTCTCCCAATTAAGGGAGCCTTCAGGGTCCAGTTCCCCAGGCCCAAGACAACTGTTTTATTTAGGCAGAGAAGAAGCCAGAGGTTATCTAAAGCCTGGAGCCCACGTTAGCCACTTGGCTATCTTCCCCAAATTCCCACCAGGCAAGGACTTATAACAAATGCCTATTTTCTGAGTTGGGCTCTTTTTTTTTTTTTTTTTTTTTTTTTTTAAATCTATTCCATCCAATTTCTGATGCTGGGTGACCCAGAAACTCAGCATGATTTGGAAAAGTGACTTGGGCTTGGCATAGTCTGGACAGATGTGGTTAATACCTATGGACAGATGGTGTTCATCCGGTAAAATCAGGCACTTTATTGTGTTAATTAATCCAAGTGGGACCCTGAAAATACAATATTAGCTGAATTTCTTTTCTAGCAAGGCTGCTCCGTGCTTTCTGTTAGGCTAAATCGGGAAATCCTGTGTCCTGGCATAACCAAGGATGTTCTGGAAATCTCTTCCATAAGGAAAAAGCTTTTGATAAAAGCAAGAAGGGCGAAGTGCTAAAAGAGCTGATTTAAAGATCCGGTCTCCCGCCTCAAGGAGGTCCAGCCAGCCTCTGCTGTGAGCCTGGATTCCCCGAACAGCTCCCCCCAACCTGCCTACAGGCCTTAGCTGTGAGGAGACAGTCAAGTGATTCTCACTTTAAATTAGTTCAATTAGCACTTTAAAAAAAAAAATGCTTTTATTCAAAACGTGGTTCTCTTCCTTTCAGCAACCTGTGTATTAAAGAAATTTTGATGGGCTTTTGTTTTACCATTTAGCAGCTGTTCTAATGCTCCTTGTCTCCTTCTGAGGGAGGTTGCGCAGTCCAGTGGGCCAGTGTCCATGCCTTGCATACCCTCTTCCCCAGATGCCTTTAGAAAATGCTGTATGCATTTACCTGGGAAGGGAATAAAAGGAAGATAATAACTTATTTTTAACTTAAGGCTCCAGAGTCTGTAATTTCCAGGAGGCAATTTTAAGAATGAGGTTGGGTTTTCTAATTACACACACCGGAATTCATACCTTGGTTCTGTGACATGCAGGCTGAATGACCTTTGGACTCCATTCTTCACTGGGAAATAGGAAGAATCGTAGCTATCTCACAAGTTGTACAAAATGAATAATTTGAACTGATTGCTCTAAAGGGTGAGGTCCGAAGCCTGGAGCCCGGTAGGAAGAGAGACTGTCACCCAGCATTTGCCACATACCGGGCACCGCACAGAGTACCCTCCACGTATGGCTTCATTTTCCAGTTACCATCACTCTGCAAGACCAGCGTGACTGTCCACTCTCGGCTGAAGAAGCTGGGGCTTGGAGAGGCATCCCAGATCCCCGGCTGGCATTTAGTGGGTCCAGGATTCAACACCAAGGTGGCTGAGTTTTGAAACTCCATGTTCCTCTCCACCCAGGACAAGTATTAGTTGACTGTTCTGGTCAGTGCACAGTCTGTCCTTAAACAGATACTTGCAGTGATGGCTTTGACATCCACTCCCTTAGTGCAAATTTCCTCTAATCCACTTTTTTGCTCAAAAATTTGCCTTTTCACTGAAGTAGGTCCTCGTCTCTCCCTTTTTATATCTATTAGATGTGAATGTTTTTTGTCATTCTTTTCTTTCTCCTTACGAAGGCGGAAGAGACGGAATTTCAACAAGCAAGCGACGGAAATCCTGAATGAATATTTCTATTCCCATCTCAGCAACCCTTACCCCAGTGAGGAAGCCAAAGAGGAGTTAGCCAAGAAGTGTGGCATCACAGTGTCCCAGGTAAGGAGCCCTCCAAAGACCTGCTAGCCTGGGTCTGGTAGAGCCACATGGCAGCGTCTTGGAGGTTTTGCTTTACTGAGCTTTTATGCCTTGCAAGGTCCATTTGCTAAAACCCTAACATGTCAAGGTAAGCACTCGATGTGTTTAAGTGGGAGAGTTTCTAGGTAAGTACTTGGACAAACTTGAGAGGGACCAGACGGAGTGGAGAAGTAGATGCCGGTAGCCAAACAAGGATAGGGTTCTTCCCATTGAATGCCCCATTGCTTTAAAAATGGGTCAAGGTTCTTGGCTGTCCTTGGGAAGTATCTGCATTTCTCATCCTATTTTCTCAAACACAGTCTATGCCTTAGCCCATCTTGCGCTCAACCCAGGACAGAGTCAGTGAGTGGAACTTTTCAGTGAAAGGGACACAAATGTCTTCTCTTGACGTGCTCACTCTGTAACTGACAGAGTGTGGGGATTTTAACGTGTCGCTATGATTGCATTGGAACGGTTGCGCAAAATGTCACTGAGTGCCCCTTTTCCCCAAAGAGTGATAATCATAACAGGTGCCTGTTGACATGGAAAGGTACATGGTAAAACATTTTTATTGACCTGGAGTCTTCAGCATTAGCATGAAGTAGAAAAGTAGGCAATATTTACACATATGTATATTTCGTCTACTCAAGGGATCCATCCAGAACTTTTTTCATCTGAACCTCAAATACCGTCCCTAGTCTCTAGTTGAGAACAGTAATGATAGTTCTGAAAGCTGTCAGAGAAGAGGAAGTCCCGCCAATATACGTCTCCTGCAAAAAAAACTCTGTGTACTGGCATTTCCATAACAGGGGTGGGAGAAGGGGGGAAAGAAGCCTACTCTAGTGAGAAACTTTGCTTAGCATTTTGCAAGCAAACTCGATGCTGTTTTGTATCAACTGAGCATTTGTGCTTCCTTGACTTGAATCCTGGCTTCTCTTACTCCCTACTGGGTGCTGATCCCATCAATCGGTGCTTAACTAAGCCCAGTTAGGTCCATTCAGAATACAGACCTCTACACAGAGTATGTGCAATGAAGGGCTCTCCAGGGCCTGCCCAACAAGCTGTGGGGGATTTGGCAGAAGCCTTGGAAACACCAACCCTTGCAACACCGACCTTCCTCAGGTACTTTGACCCAAGTGAAGGTTGTTCCAGTCTTAACTGTAGGAAAACAGAACATGAGTGGTCAAACTCAGATCACCTGGTTTTGTCTGGGTCTCTACCCATTCTTGTCCAACTTTAAATCCCTTGTCCACAAGGAAAGGCATTTGCTGGTTTCTGATATTTGTTGCATGTTTGAGGAATGATTGCGGGCATGAACCATATCACTAATCGACCATCAGTAAATTTGATACGTGGAATCTTCTGCTTCTGTAGTAGAATGAAATCACTAGACTGTCTGACTTCTAATTCTGGGATTTGGAATTCTAAATCCCTGTTGATAGTAGAATGAACTCTTCTGGAGCTAGTCTGTATTATATCTAGATCAAAGATGGAATCCTGGCCTGTTCCAGCAACTGTCACTTCCTTTGTTAGGGAAACCCAGGTGCACGTAATTTGTCCATTAAAATGAATATTTGCATACTGTATCACCTTTCCCTTTGCTTCACCCACCCTAAGGCCACACCTTTCTTCCTTCCCCAGTACATTACTCCCTCCCAACAACAACGGAGCTGTTCCATTCTTGCCAGACAAGTCCCTGTGGGAGACAAGACAGTATGATGTGATACAATAATAAGAGTGGGTTTTGAGCATGTTTTTGTCAAGAGTCAACTGTGAGATTTTAGGGAACTCCCGCTTGTCGGGTCTTAGTCATCCCATCTGCCAGTCATGGTTTGTTGGACCCTATGATTTATTAAATCTCCCTTAAGTTCCCAAATCTAAGGGATCCCAATTTTGGACTTTTAAAATTTTGCCATTTGGGGGCTGTCTCTTTCCTTCTTATTTTTTGGGCTTTTGTTGTTGTTGTTGTCATTTTGGGGGGGTTAATAATTACCCCTCCCCCTGATCTTGGGGCATCTAGATGGTTCAGTCAGTTAAGTATCTAACTCTTGGTTTCGGCTCAGGTCATGATCTCAGAATCATGAAATCAAGCCCCATGTCAGGCTCCACAGTCAGCGCGGAATCAGCACGGAAGAGTCTCTCCCTTTGCCCCTCCCCCCATGCGCGCTCACACACACTCTCTCTCTCTCTCTCTCTTTTAAAATAAATGATCTTTAAAAAAAAAAATTACTCCTCCATCTTGAAATTCTCCTACTTTGGCTTCCTTGATACTGTTCTCTGTGGAGTTTCCTTCTTTCTCTTGCGCCACTTTTGCTTGGTCTTAGAGGATCTACTGTCTCTACCTACCCTAGAAATACCATTTTTTTTCTTTAGCCCTCATTTCTTCAGGCCTATCCCCATGGTTCTTAACCATTTTTTTTTATGCTAGACGTTCTTTCAAAGTCTACTTACTGTAGATTCCTCCCATGACAGAACAAAAATGTACAGATACACCAAAATCCATCTGTAGACCAGCCTCTCCTCTGATCCCTCAATAGTCCTTCCACTCTCTACTTGTTCTGCTTGGAGTGTGATCTACAGAAGGCAACCTTAGCAGTTGCTAGGAGCTGGCTCGAAATGTAAATTCTGAGGTCTAACCCCAGTCCTGAGTCAGAATTAAGGGAGGATGGGGGGGATCTGTGTGAACAATCTCTCCACACACACTCAGTTTGGAAATGGACTGTCCTGCACACTTGCTCTGAGTGACCTCTTCTCTGCTCATCGCTGCAGGTGTACCTTTATTTGAATACTCAGATGAGACTTCCAGGACACCAAGCGCATGTGTCTTCCGTCCCACTGGACTTTGCCATGGCTCTGCCCAAGCTCTTCAAACTTAACATGTTTGAAATGTGATCAGACTTTCCCCAGAGAACTGATTATTTTTTCTGTATCACCTGTCTCAGACTCTGTCTGTCCTCTGTGTGTCCCTAGTGCCTAGCACCCAGTAGACCCTCTATGACTGTGAACAGCAAGTTAACCATTGAAAGCACTGATTACGTACATGGCTCAGGGCATCCCAGTATCACCTTGTGGGCCATGTAAGGAACGCCTGAGCTGACTACGCATCTTGTCCACCCGCTGGTTCTTCTTGTTGAGAAGGGAATCATTCCCACAAAACATTCCTTCTCCTCTTTTCACGTAGCTTATTTAACTAGACCTCAGGCATTTCTTTCCTTCCTCAAAAGTCCTCCCAGATGACTTTCATTTTTCCCCCTTTTTTCCAATGCACCCAGTTACCTTAGAAAAGTCTTGCTGCCTCTTTTCCTCTCCCTCATACAGATAGTGAAAGTTATACTAAGGAAAGCATGAGTTTAGGAATGGAATTAGATATGCTATGAACCTAAAATGGCCCCAGAGTGCCCTTCCTCTCCTGTAGGCACCAGCATTGACAATGAATCTCAAGCAATTTGTCACTGATTTTTTTTCCCTCTCGTTTACTAATACTGCAGTGCTATGGTTTGGTTTTGATAACAAAGGCTTCACTTTTCTCCCGTAGTGGAAGTCACACAGGCAAAGGAGGGTTTACCTTGTGAGATTTTTAAGTTTTGCTAATGCATTTCAAAGGTAACTACAGTTTTGCAAAAATGTCCTTTATCCACCATTGTTCAGGTAAATAGAACATACATGTCAGCAGTGGTACCTGTGTTATCAACTTCCTCTTCTGTCACCAGATTCATAGTTTGTTTTGTAATTTTATTAAAAAAAAAAAAAAACCACACACACACTTTAGTTTGCAATCACATCTGGAAATCTGGAACTTGGGGTATAGAACGTACTTCGTAAGGCAGGAATGACAGGGGTAACACTTGAATTTTGCTGCGTCGCCTCTTGTGTCTGAACAGGGGTCTTGGTATAAAGGGAACGGGCATGTGGAATCAAGGCAGGACAGCTCCTGGGAGTCACATGAAGGAAACAAATTAACAAATGAAAGTAAATTAGGTTTATTTTGTGTGTTGGCTTTAACATTTAAAGCTTGGGATTCCAAGGACTAATCTCTGCTATGCTTCAGTTTTTCCTTGTGTAGCTAACCCCAAGCTTTGCACAAAATTCTTGGTGAAATCTATCTGATGGAATTATCTGGATCCTAAGGTCTGTAGTACCTGTGGCTAAGAATGTGGTCCGTGTTAGCGTTCTTCAGCTTGGAAAAATGTGAAATTAATCCCTCAGTGAGAGCACCTGTATGTTGATACAGACCTGCATGGATGATTACAAGTCTGTGCCTCTTGGTTACTCAAAGTCAGTGTTAGCATTGATATGTAACATTTCTCCTGAAACCCTGTGTTTATTTTGGGGTCATGTTCTTAGGAGGTAACCCAATTTAAAATGCTCGTCCTAAACTAAAATTGTCCAAATCCAAATGAGCGGCGCTTCCGTAGGACGGTTCGCTGCATTGTTTTTGCTAAATGGCTTTGTCTTAAGCAGGAGACTCGCATTATACGCAATGGCCCCGCTCGGTGCCCTTCCTTTAGATCTCATTGTTGTTGCAAAATCAGAGTAGGATCGGCCCCGATGCCTTAATTTTCCTGTTTGCACAGGATGGAATGTTAACATTCTCCTCTTCTCTTCAACTGCTCTAGGTATCAAACTGGTTTGGAAATAAGCGAATCCGGTACAAGAAGAACATAGGTAAATTTCAAGAGGAAGCCAATATTTATGCTGCCAAAACGGCTGTCACTGCTACCAATGTGTCAGCCCATGGAAGCCAAGCTAACTCACCCTCGACTCCTAACTCAGCTGGTTAGTTTTTTCTTTGATTTGGGGGGATCGTGCTCCATTTTTATACTTGCTTTTCCTACATTGGGGTTTTCTTTTCATTCTTCAGGTTTCCGATTGGTTGACTTATGTATTTGATTGTCCTTTCTGTTGTTGATGCCACTTTGGGTTTTTCCTTCCATTTCCAAAGAGCAGCGTGTTTTCCTGTTCATAAGACGGGCTTGTCTGGAGGTCTGCACCAATGTGTCTGTTTAAGTTGGACAGACCTAAATTGGTTGGTTTTGAGGAGAGAGGACCGTCACATTCTCTTTCAAAGAGGACAATGAGCTAGCTCTAATACTTGGACATAGTCCCTTGAGGGCTCTGGCCTTTCGTCTGTTTCACATAAAGTTTTTATCCTTGTCTATTTCACTATTCCCATCACATACTGTTTGGGTGACCTACTAGCCTACATTCTCTGCAGGAATATTCCTCATTGTAATGCTTTGGTCTACAAAGCCAGACTGGGGTTACTGCTCAACGTTGTTTAGAATTGTTTTTCTTCACTGTTTTATGTTGCTGGTTTCTTTAGGCAAACTACAAAGAAAATTGCCAGTCGTTAGTTCACATTATTCAGATTCCAGTTTCCCCGTTGTAGTAGTATTAGTTGTGTGCTCTGCCCCTCGTTTTATTTTAGTGAATGTGCATTACATCACGAACTTCAGAGTTTAGGCTAACATAATATATTGTGGGGTTTGCTCCTACCACCAGTTCTGAATTTCCACACATGAAAAAAAAAAACCGTAATCAATAATACATAAAATATAACCTTAGTATCTGTATGCTGTGGAAGGCATATTGGTTTTTTGTTTTTTGTTTTTTGTTTTTTTGGTAAGGGAAACCCAGAAGTGCTTCCTTATTAAATAATTTTGGTCTCAGATCATTCTCACGTTATTCATTATAATGAACCACTGCACTGATTTTGGGGGTGGGACACACATCTAAGAAGACCAATGCCTCCAACGTGAAGGGTCACAAATTTAAATGTGTTTGACTGTAAGATGATTAAAAATCGGATTGCTAACATTTCTGGGAAGTGCCTTTGACCCTTGAAGCTTGTTTGTTCACTAAAATAAATTCTCTCTCTACCTTATGGTGGATTGTTACTAGAGATCTATAAGGCTCCACACACTAACGTCTTCTGTGAGCTTCTAGAGGTCCTAATTTGTTCTAAGGGTCTCCAAGCCAGTGGGCTGTATCTCCATGCCTTCTTTTGATTAAATGGAATCATGCACAAAGAGTGGCCTGGGCTTTGTAAGCATGGACATGGTAAGACAGTGTAGAATTCGATCTAGTTGTGTCTTTTTCCCAGCACACCAGGTTGAACAAATCTGAGGAGCCTATTTACTTTTCAAGGTTTGTGTGTGTCTGCTTCCTTCTTTCCCCTTCATGGCATGATTGACAAAGGATCAAGGCTAAGAGGTTCAGTAACCAAAGAGTTTTCTTCTACCCCATCTGGTCAACTCTTAAGCATTTCAGTCTCCGGCCAGCAGCAGTCATTGAATCACCCTGCTATCCAGACATGTTCCCTTGTCTCTGGTAGAAGTACAGTCCTGTCAGCATTAGCAAAAACACACTCACCACTCCTGCAAAGGTTATCATAATGCAAAACAGATATCAAAATGACTTTTTCCCGTCGCAGATAGATCTGCATTGCAGATGGTTGAGTGTGATTTATGACGAGTCCCTAGAAGGGCCTTGTGGACCTCCTTCATTACTAAAGCTGTAACTTTTTATTCTTTTCTAAAGCTCTTAAAAAGAGAAAAGTAAGCATTTTAACCCCCCCCCCACACACACACACACACACTCTGTGTTTAAGAATTACGTTGGCTCTCTTGGAATGTCAGTCAATGATTACAGTTTTCTAAAGAATTTTTCTGCTAGTTTAAGCTTAGGTGACTATTCTAAGCACCAAGTAAATTATTATGGAAAATTGGAGCTAAGCCTTCCAGTTGTGCTTAAGTTGTTGGAAATAATATGCAGAGGAACCCCTTTGTAGTGTTTTTTTTTTTTTCAATAGAGACAAAAGAAAATACTATTGTATGTGCGCAATAGCGTGGGAGTTTCATTCAGCAACTTTTTCACAGGAAAAGTTATACACAGGCTTTTCTGTATTTTCCTTTGCTGCTATCACAACCCAGAGCACTGCACAGATAAAGTGAGAACATTAAAGTGTTCAGACTTTTCACACAGGGTGCTTAGGAAGTCACATACTAGCTCCTAGATAACACCGAAGGATAGAGGGTCACTGAAATAGACACAAGTTTTAAATAAGAGGTTAATATGTGAAGATATAATTTGGCTGAGTTTGAAATTTAAGAGTTCTGGAAACCGGGAACTTTTTATATCCTTAATATTGAAGCAGGGCCCTCCCCCAACCGAAGCTTTACTAAATTTACATTACTCATTTCTATTGCAAAAAGGATACTTGGCAAGTAAATCTTCCCTCCAGAAGCTTTTGTGTGGACAAGCACTTCTTCAGTGGCTTTATTTAGGTCATTTCTGAATATTCCTGGTTGTGGATAGATGCCTGATCTCCTATTTCCTTAAGCACAATTCATTAAAATCACCTGGGGTAAGGACCCATGGGGGACGAGCAAACAGGTAGAGACGCACCCGGCATGCTTCGTATTTGACATCGGCAGAGTCGAGCAGAATGCCTGGAACAAAGAGAAAGAATAGAAGGAAGAGAAGAAAATTACGTTTTCTGGGGGGAAAAAAAAGCAAAAATGGGGACCATCTGACACGATCATTATAACCTTGGGTCCATACTTCTGGAATTACCTAGAGGGATCCATTCTCATGTCTATTTTTGATGAGATAAGAAAAGCAGGAATAAGATCTCAGAAAAACGGGGCCCCTTTTGGAAGGTCAGGTTATCAGCATCCAGGAAGGAAGAAGTCGGCTTGTGCCTTGCAGATGTTTGCTGTGGCAAATAGCATCAGCGTTGACAATTGATTAGATTCTGTGATTAGCGAAGCAATCCCAGGCTTATTGAGGCTCAGGACTCCCTCCCCCATCTGGAATCTTTTTTTGCTGGCTCTGAGTGCGTATGTGTGAGTGTGTGTTTTCAAGGACGGCAGGCTCAACTGTGAAAGTTCTTCCTCTGACACTATATAGTTAGTGGCAAGCCCTTATACATATCTGTTATACCCCTAATAGAAGGTTTGGTGTTTTCTGGATTGGGGGAAGATGATCATATTAAACCCCCTAGATTCTGGCTTCCTAAGAGAAGTTTATTTATGTAATACACACCGTTAGAAAAGAGGTAACACACCTAGGGAGGCTGGCTGACACTTAGTAAATCCGTAGGAACTCCTGGAATTTTTTTTTTTTTTTTAAACAAAATGAAAGAATGAATGCCATGAATGTTTTCTGCTGTGTTCTTTCTTCTCTAATTTCTTAGTAGAAAATAAAAACATAGCCTGCCAGAATTAGAACTCTAGAACCTTGCCACGTGTACCTTCTGAAGGGGTTTCCCATCAAACCAGACAGCCTTTCTCTCTTATGCCTTGTCCTGGTTGGCAAGCAACAGTGATTTTTGGAGTTTAGAAGGGGAATAATCATGGAAGCTAGAGAAGCAAGCCCGAGACATAATGAAGTCGTGTCTAGCAAAGAGGCCCCATCTTTTGAGTCTCCAAGTGGTGTAGAAAGTCTAATCTGACCGGCTGCCCCCTGATCTCTTGGGAGCCTTGATTTCAAAACTGCAACAGAAAGCAGTATTTGCCATACTTCTGCTTCATAAAAATGCTCTGAGGAATAACATGCCAATACTTGTAAACCCTTTGATTTCCTCAGTAAGAAAAAGTAACGCCTCTCTTATTCTGCGTCATTGGTTCTCAACAGGGCGAACTTGTACCTCAGGGGACATTTGGTCGTGCTTGGAGACATTTGGCTGTCAGGGTTTTGGGAGGCGGGTACTGCTGGCTTCTGGTGACTGGAGGCTGGGGAGATGGAAGACCGTCATCCTGCGGCTCATAGAACATTCCTCCACCATGAGCCCATTCCCAGCCCCAGATGTCAATAGTGCCAGTGTCCGGAAACTTTGCTCTAAGTTTAGATTTTATCATTAGGATTCTGGATTTTGGGGGAGAGGATGCAGTGAACTGTTGTTCTACCCAAACCACCCCCCCCCAAACAAATTGAAGTCTCCTGAAGACTCTTTAGAGAAATGCAGCCTTCAGAAAACGATCTTAGGGAAACGGATGTTAACACATCTCCCCGTCATCATACTTGCCGGAGCCCGGGCATTAGAATCCATAGGTGATACATTATGTCCTGTCTGTCTAGTGGAGGGCGGGCTCCGCTCTGTACGTGCCCCCGATATCTGGGTGACAGCTTACATGGGACACGTGCCTCCCTTCCCACTCCAATCTCAGAACCTTTTAACTGGCAAGCACATCTTAAAATGTGCATTCTGGTAATTGTGGATTACATTCCAGCCACCTGCCCCCGAGGTTCTTGAAGGACCTTCTCCACAAGCCAGGTCATTCCGTGGGAGTTCTTTGAGACTTTGTGGCACCTCCAAGACAGCCCGTTTGCTCTCTGTCAAGGATACCTCCTTCTCAGGAAGTTGTCCGTTCTGTGCTGTTTCTTCCTCCCTTCCAGTGCCCAATGAAGAACTTATCTTCTCCTCCTCATTTCGAGTTTTGTGTGGGCTTCTGTCTGCTCTCTTGTGGTATGCGTGGCCTCTGGCCTCTTCTCAGAGCCAGCCCTACTAGATACTTCTCAGAGAGTTGGAAGCTGTGATTGTGCAGTACATGGCTGCACAGGGACAACAAAATGCTGGAAGAGCAGACAGAGGCAAGAGCAAGGGAGTGATTCCTGTAATTACTCTGAGTCAAGTGCATCTGTACGTGAAGGCCATTGATATGTTCATATTTATCTATCTCTATGTACATTAGGTAGCCAGACATATTTATAATTTATCTATGCACATATATTTTTTAAATCATCTGTGTCTGTTGCAGCGTGTATCTTGTAAATGGTACATCCCATACCTTTATGGTTCCATGGACGCCATGTTACTTGGCACCAGTACTGCCCTCTGGGGGTTTCTCCCATTTCTTGGGCGGTGCTCATTTCCAATAAACCATCAACCACGCATGAGTGTGAGTTTATTACATGGTATTTGATTGGGAGAGAAAGAAAGGATGTATCTGGGCATCCAACTGAATGCTCTTGGGAGAGGGAGGAGGGCAAAAAAATTATGATATTCTATAAGCAATTATAATTTGGGGTCCTGGAGCTGACTACTCCTGGTTCTGATGCCATCTAAATATGAGTGTGTGTGGTAAATGAGGGCAAAATGGCTCTTATCTAAATAAGAAGTAGCTCTGATGGAAAGAAAGTTTGAGAAGGATATAGGTAGGAAATGCAGGCCGGGGAATTATGTGATCTGTGCCATACCCTGCTTCAGCCACATGTTGGGGAGATTGGCACCACATTACTGGAAGAAACTTCCAGAACAGGCTGCCGTGCCTGGTCAGACCTTATGCCTCTTTGGCTCAGGACCCCAGTAGTCTACTTCTGTGCAGATAAGCTAAACTGAGAAATGCATGCCCAATGAGACAAGACATGTTCCAGAGCTATGGAGAAGTCGTAGTCCTCTAGACGGCACTCGAGTCGCCCTCCTGCCCCCCAGAAAAAGCGTTCCCTTCTTCCCACAACAAGAGCAAGTGGGGAATCAGTTTATGTAGCTCAAGAGGTAGCTAGTGCTTGTGTGGGGATGGACAGCCCCAAAACAAGGAAAAACAGAGAAGTTTCCTACCTTGAGGATCCCCGCAAGTGAACCATTTGGTTTTTCAAAATGGCGCCCTCCTTAGACATATGAGGATCCTGTGAGCAGTTCAGCATAGAGCAGAGTGACGGAGTACAGGAAAAGCTTTCTCTTGAGCTCCAGGAGACAGCCCTCTAGGAGAGCACAGTTCCCTATTTTGGGAGATTAAGAAAGCATCAGAGCTGGGGCATCATTGCTGGGTGATCCCAAGAGGATGATAGCTGTCAAATGTGAGGACAAGAGTGCGATTCGAGCAGGACAGAGTTGGAAATAGAGTGGAACTGACCTGGGTCCCTAAGGTCTCTCCTTTTCTAGGCTAACGTCATGTTTTAACCAAACCTTGCACGTTGAGCTTTCTTTCCTAATGCGCTGAGCTGCACGATGACTTCAGAATAATAAGAAGCTTCTCCACACCCATGTGTTGAGGCCGAGGTTGGGCCAGGTTTCCCATAGTGCCACCTGGGTGCTGCCTCAAGGCTAACTGTGTGGGAGAAGGCTTCTTCTCTGGGAGGTGAAAGCAGATGGTTAACTGCTCCTCTTGAGGCCCTCTTTTATTGTTATCTTAAGTGTTATTATTAGCATTTCCTATTTCATGCATGCTTCGGAATTCCCAGCCCATTATTCTGTTTCACGTTCCTCCATAATAGCAGGTGCCAAGGGAAGACGTCACCATCCTCACATCTTGTAGTCCTTGAGGCTCTCTTGGGCTGCTTGCTACCCAGCCAGAAGCTTGACCTCCTTTCTAGAGATCAGAAATGTCAATGGACTCCCATCCCATGGCCAGCCCTAACGTGTGACATTGCCTTCACGCATTCCCCACCCTCCCTCACCAGGGCTGCTTCCCATGTGAGGGCAGATGGGTTGGCAACAGCATATCTGGAAACCAGCCAAATAGCTTGTGTGCGCCATCTTGGTGGCAGAAGTACCATCCATTGACTAGTCCGTATCCTTCAGCTTGTGCTCCCCTGGCAACCCCCAGAATTTTATGGGCATGAAAGAGAGGTCCTGGAGACCATTTCCAATTCAAATAAACTAAATTAAGAAGAATACATGCGAATAAATATTCCCTTTCTCATCCTTGAAGTTGTTAAGGGGACACAGTCCTATTGGCAACTCGCAGTAAGACGTGGCTTCACGTAACATGAACGATATGCACCCTTTATTGCTTGCTCTGTTCTTCATGCTACTAACCAGACTCTGTGGATGTTATTTTTATCTTAGTGTTTATTTGGGAGGGGTTGCTTTGCATGTCATTCTTCCTCTTGGCTGTTAGTTGCAGGGGTTGAGCCTTTTCCTTTCTGTGATTCAGGTGCCTCACTCTTTCCTTTCCAGGTTCTTCCAGTTCTTTTAACATGTCAAACTCTGGAGATTTGTTCATGGGCGTGCAGTCACTCAATGGGGACTCTTACCAAGGGGCCCAGGTTGGAGCCAACGTGCAGTCACAGGTAGGGACCCAGCCAATGTGCCACCAGCTGAATGCATTGGAGTCCAAGAGCCCTCGGTCGTCTTGGCACTTGCCAGTTCTATTCAGAGAGAGAGGAGAGAGTGAGAGACAGGGTGAGAGAGGGAGATAGAGTGAGGAAGAGAGAGAAAGGGGGAGAGAGAGCGAGGGAAAATGTAGAAATAAAATCTTGCCAATGACCAAACCAAACCAAACCAAAGACAACCATGGTCATGGGAAATCTTGTCCACACTTTGTGAATGCATTTGGCTCTGACTTGTCAGCCACAATGGGAAAGCAGGTGAGGAGCAAGCTCAGGGTGAAGTGACCGAGGCCTGCCGGGCACGTGGAAGCAGCGGATTCTTTCTTCGCTAATGGGAAAGGGAGGAGGAGTTCAGTCCACTGTCTCCCGTTGCAGGCCACCCCCCTTGCTTGTGGGTTTCCCACACTCCATAGTAGCCACATAAGGAGGTGACTGATGAGTAGGCAAATACCTTTGTATCTTCTGTTTTCATTTCAAGCTTTACAAACACCCGAGCAGGTTGACTAAACTCATCTTCTCAATCATCCTTGAGGTCACGGGACTTGGGTTTCTGGTCATGAGTCGGGGCCCATGTTGGGAAGCAAAAATCCGGTCATGTGGTGTAAACCCTTGGTGCCCATTAGCGAACAGCCTGTCTTCACTACATCCCAGGAAGCCACCCTACTGTCTCAGCACAGAGCCTGCGGGGGAGGGTCAAGCCGAATGCTCTGGGTCAGAATGGCCAGGGAAATTCTGAGCCCCGTTAGCCCGGTCTCCCACCCTGCCCACGGAACAGGAAGTACCTCACACCTGGAAGAGACCACCTGGCCAGTGATTCAGGAAACACAGCCTAGGGACAAGTGTGAAGAGCCGTGGTCAGACTGGTCGAGGGACCTTACAGCTGGCCGTCACCTGGGTCCTCGCAAGGACAGTGTCAGTCACATACCGCTCTCTCTGGGAGTCGGCGGCCCAGTCCTTCTGCAGATAGAGCCTAGACTTCTGTAGGTGACCAGCAGAGGAGAAGCGAATAGGGTGGTCCCTATGGGGGGGGTCCTTCACTCCGTCCCCCGTCCCCTACCATCTCCTGCAGCTCTGGGGGTTAGTCTCAGTGGTGGGAATCCCAGGTGCCTTGGATCTTGTCACCATCTTGCTGACCGAACTCAGAAAGGAGAACGGATTTGGCAGATAGAGAGGCCGGCCTCCTCCTACCGGACCCCTCCGGGGAAGGATACCTCGGCCAGGACTGTGTAAATCTGGCCCGCCCACTCGGCGGCCCGCGCGCGATGCTGCTCTGCCTCCCTTCCCCTGCATCTCCCTGACTAATCTCTCTGTTGTTGTTCGTCCGTTTAGGTGGATACCCTTCGCCATGTTATCAGCCAGACAGGAGGATACAGTGACGGACTCGCAGCCAGTCAGATGTACAGTCCGCAGGGCATCAGTGTAAGAAAACAAGGCCCCCCCACCCTTTGTTTTTATTCTATCATAACCAATTATTTCAAAGCCATAGGGCTCGGAATGCCACTTAGTAGGGCTTCTCTTAGCTTTACGGTCACCTAGTTTCTCGGGTCTGTATCGGCCACGCCGTCGGCAGCGTTCTCCCCACACAAAAAGTGGCGACCGGGCGGGCTTCATGCAGGCAGCTGGCATCGAGGGCTGTCACACCCGATCAGTGTTCTCACGGCACCTGCGGCCACTCGAGTTCAGCTGAGAGGAGCCGCTGAACAGGTGACACCTAGCACAACGGTGGTCGGAAATGTCACCACAAGCTGGGGCCTGGGGACCCTGGGCAGGAAAACCAGTAGCCCAAAAGCCACTGCATCCAGGTCTGTGGTCTGAAAAAGCACCTTTCTCCAGTCTGTCTAAGGACAAAAACAAGAAAGAAATTAACACAGAGGCTGGGGAAGGGGAAGGGACGGGGAGGGGCACAGACCGTCTTCTCCTCGTTCTTGGGCGCGCTGGCGGCTTCTGACTAGCATGAAAATTCATAGCGACAAGCTGTGTCGCACAGAGTGAAATCGATCAGACAGACACAAGGAGAACCGAATGTAGATTTGGGACAGCAATCCAACTTGATTTCTCAGATCAATCGTCCGCTATCTCAGCAGCGGTGACAGCAAGCGAGGACAAGAGGCTGCCTGGAAAAGGAGGCTGTCTTTTAGATCAGGGGTCATTTCCTGGGCGTTTAGAGGCTGCAGGAGGTTCCAGTAGAACCGTTGGCTCAGAACTATGGAAGAAAACTGTGGTTGACTGGTGGCGGATGTTTTTTTTGTTGTTTTTTCTGGTGTTACAATACAAAGGAATTGGGGGTGGGATGAAGGAACAGAAGGCCTGATGTGTCAAATGTCATCCTAGTCTATACTAACGGAGCTGTGGTATCTACACCAGTAGTGTAGGTGATGTCTCCTTCAGCCCTGCATTGGTCAACTCAGACACAACTAAGGTGAGACTGGAAGGAATCGACAGAACACCAGCAGGTTCATCACAAGGAATGGTTGGAAGAGTTGGGAATTCTTAGCCCATAAATGAGAAGACGTGGGTGGTGTACAGTAGTTTTAGTCATATTATTTGTGAGAAAGATTGGATTTGTCATGAGTGAGCTAAATGGGCCAAGGATAGGAGCCAGTAGAAGATTCAGAGAAACACATCTCACTTCGACCTTTGACGGGCCTTTCTTCTAGTGAGAGTTGTCCAGAAAAGGGATTGGCTGCCTCTGGAAGTCAAGAACTCCCCATCCATCAGGGCGTTCAAACATGGCAGCATAGCTAGCTATTCAGTCAGGATGTCGGAGAGGAGTGCCAGGTCAGAAGTGTCTTGGTGACTTTTTAAGGCCCCTGCCACTTAGGAGCGCTTTATTTTCTACCTCCTTTAGGCAGAATCCCCTCTGAATTTGTATGGTATTTATCAAGTCTCTCTCTGGCAGGAGACGGAGGAGGTCAAAGCTGACCCTGTTGAATGTAGTCTGGGCGATCCTGTCACTTTTCCAGACAGGATTTCCAGAGCAGAGGCATTCTTCTCTTCTTGTGCTTATGCTAATTATAATTACCATGTTAATGGCTGACTTGCTGGAAACCTGCTTAGCAAAATCTTACAAGATACTGTGGTGGAGAAGTATGTTCTCAAAAACAGACCCCAGACAAATGAGGTTGCTCTGTGCTTGTCTGTGTGTGTGTGTGTGTGTGTGTGTGTGTGTGTGTGTGTGATGGGGGGGGGTGGTTTCAAGCACATAAGCATTTATGTGTTTTCTGAGTCTTTCTGAGATACATCTTCTATCTCAAAAGACTTTTCCAGAAAAAGCTTTGCTCTGTATAAGTGGAAGACAAGAACATGAGGAAAATACCAGAGTGTGGGGATGAGACCAGGAGCCACAGAAAGTCTATGCGATGGGCGGGAAATGGGCTTACAGTTCTGCTTCCTTATTAGGTAATGGAGGAGAGGTTGGCACTCAGACTCTGGGGGGTCAACACTGACCCCTCTGACACTGTCGGGTGGGCTGGGAATCATTTCTGGAAGAGTGTAACCAAACATGTGCAGACAATTATGTTTGATTATGTAATCTTACCACAGAAACTGGGCTTAAAAATACCACTCGAAAGACTCTCATTGTGTGTTCATTTTTTTTTTCCCCCTGGAAACGGTGTTTATTTGATTCCTGGGTCTTTAATAAGCAGGGTAAACGATTCAAAGGCTGATGGTGATATGATAAGTTCCTTGGGTGTCCATTTTAAGTTTTTAAAAATTGTGCCACGTGCAGGAGACCAAGCTTGTTAGAGCAAGCTGTGGTTTTAGACAGTGATGTTCGACGTGGACGCACCTGGCTCTGGCTGCTAGGAGAAGAAAGAGAGAGGGAAGGAGGGAGACAAGAGGAGACAAGGGCAGGAATGAAAGGTTCGAGCCAAGAAATAAAAATAAACAATTCCTAAACCCAAGGCAGCAATGGAATTCCCAGCTGGACTCTGGATTGTGTTTCACTTGGTAGAGGACATTTTCTGGGCAGCCATTATCTGCTCGCCTGGCTGGGTTTTCATAGCACCCATATCTTATCCAACCAGGGTCTATTTTCAATCCCATAAAGTTCAGACCCCTTCCTTGCCTTTCACCGAGCCCACGTGGTAAACGCATGGACGGTTGGGAAGAGCTGGGAGACTCCGGTCCCGGTCACTCTCGTGTGTCTGTGGGTAGGCCTTGTTCCTCAAGGACTGTAATTCCCAGGCTTAATCCCTCAAGGGCTGCTTTAGGGAAAAAGAAAATAAGTAGGAAAGGGCTTGGCCAAGCAGAAATCGTTCCACATGAATGCAGTATGAAATGTTATAAGCGGTAACTTTCTAATTTGACCTTTTTTCTCTTCGTGTGTGAGCAGTTTTCACAGTAGACAGTTCCTAGTGAGGATTGGTTAGGACATGGTTGTCACTTTTTTCTCTTCTGATGGAAAGATGTGCTTTCGACAAGGATGTAGTGTTGTACAAGTCTTAAACACCCCCTTGCGTAGCGGCGACAAGCGTTCAATTCTACATCCGTAAGTCCGTTATGCTCTCGGATGACAATGGGCAGTACTTACCAGGTTAGAGTGGCTCTGAGTAATGGAGGGAGGTTATTTCACTCCCCTGTCAATCGGACAGACTTAGGTCACTCAGCTCTCACATTCATTCTTTTTCCTTTCTCACTGCCACTGTCCTAGTTCTGGAATAGTTCATTGGCTTGGCCATTGTGATCATTTTCTCATTACCGTTACTGACTTCAGTGTCTCCTTTCTTCTGCACACACCCTCTGAATCCGGCCATTTCTTGCCTAGAAATCACCAGCACCTGTCTGTTGCCTACCTAAGCAAGCTCAAATGCCGGGTCTGACACTCAAGAGTCTCTCATACCCTGGTCCCAACCTATCTGCCCTTCTACCTCACCCTCCTGACATCCAGGTAAAATCTGGGTGCTGGACAACATGGTCAGTTCACTTCTACCTGATTGCGCACATCCCCCTTACATTTGGGCCTGGCTGCCAGATATCTCTGTAAATGTCCTTCATTCCTGTGCCACCTTCCCCATGCCTCCCCATTCTCAAAAACATACTTTCGCTCCCACAGCCAGTTCCTCCTTGCTGCCTGGGTTATCCTCCTAAGCCCTTCTTCTCTGCTTCTCTTTGCTTTATCACACATACGCTTCTCTTACCTTACAGGTATGTGAACAGACAGAACTTAGTTGGTCTTCATGTCTTCCACTCCTGTATATTTCCTAACTGTTTCCTAAATGCCTGTATTAGTTGCTCAGAACATGTTGACTGGTGAATAAATCAGGTAGAAGACAAGTTGCCATTGAATTTAGAAAGTGTATTTATTTAGTAACCAATAGGCACATCTTATATAACAGTAAAGTATCTGGAAATGATCTTTAAGTGCTTTATTAAACCACGAATATATCATGTTTCTAATTCAGAAAGTTTTTTAAGTTTTCCTTTTTATAAGAGATTTTAAGTGAGCGCAAAGCCCAGCACGGGACTCGATCCCATGACTCCGAGATCATGACCTGAGCCAAAACTAAGAATCAGATGCTCAGCTGCCTGAGCTACAGACTCCCCAGTGAGCGCAAAGCCCAACACGGGACTCGATCCCATGACTCCGAGATCATGACCTGAGCCAAAACTAAGAATCAGATGCTGAGCTGCCTGAGCTACAGACTCCCCAGTGAACGCAAAGCCCAACACGGGACTCGATCCCATGACTCCGAGATCATGACCTGAGCCAAAACTAAGAATCAGATGCTCAACTATATGAGCCACAGACTCCCCAGTGAGCGCAAAGCCCAACATGGGACTCGATCCCATGACTCTGAGATCATGACCTGAGCCAAAACTCAGCATCAGATGCTGAGCTGCCTGAGCCACAGACTCCCCAGTGAGCGCAAAGCCCAACACGGGACTCGATCCCATGACTCCGAGATCATGACCTGAGCCAAAACTAAGAATCAGATGCTCAATTGAATGAGCCACCCAGGTGCCCTAGGTCTTCTTTTTTATAAAAAGTTTCTAAACTTTCTGACTGGTGCAGATTTTCTGAGAATCTGATTCAAATCAGCATTAGATACCTGAAGCTATATAGTGGTGATATTGCCAAGAGAATGATTCCTTTGAATTCTGTAGAACTTCTCCTGTCCTAAAAAGAATCCCTGTGTCAACACCTGTTTGTGGGATACTATCCATACAACTGTATAACATTGTCTCTACCAGATGTTCCACTGGAACCTCCATGGCCAAACTCACAGGAGGTAGAGGCAACTAGAAACCAGGAAACATAATGCCTTCCTATGCCTTTTCTTTTGATAAGTCCCGTCACCTCTGTATTTTTGCTTCATCTGTGAAATTTACCAGAGAAGCAGGCTGTAAGTTCCCTTTCAGCTGGATAGTTCTAGAGTGGAGATCGAGAGTTCTAGATCTAAATCTAGAGATCAACAAGGACCATCTTTGATTCTTTGCTGTCCGCTCCAGAGACACTAGACTCAAGTGTAGGCAGGCAGAGAGAGAGGGGAAGCAGGCTCCCCACTGAGCAGAGAGCCCAATGCGGGGCTCAAATCCCAGGACTACGAGACCACAACCCGAGCCAAAGGCAGAGGCCTAACCCACTGAGCCACCCAGGCACCCCCACTTTAAGTATGTATTAATAAGATGTTGCCACACGTGGAATTGTAGGACTGGGAAGTTAGAGTGATAATTAAAATTCATATGCAAATCTTTAAAAATGCATTTTAATTACATGAAGTTTTTATTTTTCTATTTTGTCAAGTGGAATTCAAAATTTGAAGGTATGAAAATATATCCAGATATGCTCTCCAGTTAGCTTTCTTCAGGTACCTCCCAACACTGCAGCTGGGACTTGCGAACAGCCCCAGGCTGGAGGGGTAGAGGGAGTGATGAGAATTGACAGGTCTGAACATGGTGAACCCATCTCTGGAGGGTTTCAAGGTGGCAGGAATGTTGTAGATGGACTACTGCCTTCCAGAAGCTTCCAGCCCGGCTTTTCTTTATGGCAGAGTTGAGAGGAAATGGAGGAAGCCCCTCTGGCTTCTTATTGGATGAGGCTTTTAAAACTTAATACCATATCAACTTATCATTTGAGAACTGAAAAACATTTTATCGGAGCCCACAATAGTTGAAGAAGAAGAAAAAAAAAACCCTCAATATTGTAATTTCATACGTAATCCGTTGTTTTTCCCCAGTGGCCAGGTGAAAGCCCTCCAATGAGGCCACGTTGTCTAATGGCATCTTCATACACTCATGCATTCATGTGTTCGAGTATGCATCCATCCACCCATCCAGTCATCCATTCAACAAATAAGCCGTCCGTAGTGTTTTTGACCTTGGGGAAGGAGGTGACGTCCTATTATATCTAGTTCAGGTTGGGGAAAGCCTGTACGTGAGATGAATGTAAAATCCTGATGCCCATCAGCATATGTTTTAGTTTTCAATCTCATTCAGTGCTTGCGATCAGGTTTCCTGCTTTTGGAAGGTTCACACAAGGGAATCAATCAACTCTGAAGTTTAGGAGGGAATCTGGAAGGGAGGTTACTCCGAAGAGAGAATCCAAGACCAACCAGCAGTAATTTGAGAAATCTACCCCCTCCCCAAAAATCCATACCGTGGGCTTACAAGAATACATATCCTTTTGGGGAAAACTCCTTAGTAGAAATAGTCACAAAGAGTTTGGTTGAACTCAAACCAAGTGATGCGGTCACCACAGATCTGATCACATTCACAGTGTGTGAGTGGCTATACATGTACGCATCTGTATTCCGTTTCTGCTACTTTTTGCCCATGTGACGGTGGACAAATCGCTTCCCCTTGACAGGACTCTGTTTCCTGCACTCTGAAAAGGACAACTCGTCCGGGATCCTCTTCTGCTTAGGAAAAATGGGTTTTCCCATCTCCAGGAAACTACAACAGGAAGGGAAATAGTTCAGAGCTATAAATGAAAGAGAAATCTGTCTTCTTGGAAAGAGTCCCATCTGTGAGAGCCAGTTGTGCATCATGCTGTTTTCACTGAATTGGTATTTTAGAACACCCTACCCAGGCGGGCCCAGATTTGACCCTGCAGCCATGCCGCCCTTGGGCGAGGTTCTGGTCAGATTTTCGAGACTCAAGTCGGTCCCACCCTCTTCTCTATAAAGAAAGATTTCACAACCTCAAAAGGGCAGTTGCTCCTGGAAGTGGCACGGCTCCTCTAGACCTCAGTAAATATTAAGCTAATTAAATCGGATGAATTTAATTGTGGGAAATGTTGGCATCGATTTCTGCTGATGACTTCTTACCTTCTGGGAAGGGGGTTCCATGTTCTTAGCTTGTTTCCAGATAACATGTTAGACCTCTGTCTTAGAAAATCCAATTGTTATTTTAAAATTTGGTACTTAAAAAAATATATATGTATGTATATTTTGTATGTATATGTATCAACTTACCTCTGACTCTGTTTGAGTTTGGGGAAATTCTTTTCCATATCTCCAAATACGAAGTATTCCAATTCTTGAATTTGATGGAGAAATAAGACAGGAAGCGGGACCAGTTTGAGTCTGGAACAGCTGAGCAGCAATGTAAATAAATGAGTAAATGCTTTATTAAACAAATACTTCTTGAGGACCTTCTAGTATCCATCATGGGCCGCATAGATGTTTTGGCGCCCAGTAGAGTCACAGAATGCTGGGAGTTACTTATTCCATCCTTGCTTCTCTGAAACAGAAGCTCTATACTTCCACCTAATATAGCAAAATAATAATATTTTAATGAATTTTGGGAATGGCCATTGTGAGACGAATTTACATCTATCTTTATATTCCTATCATCTAAAAATGTGAGTGGCTTAGAAACGTGGATTGACATTTGCCATTCTTCTAGAGATTTTACAGAAACATGCTGTCCAAAAGAACTTTTTACACTGATGGAAATGTTCTGTTTTACTGTTGGCTGTAAGTTAACCGTTAGCCCCACTTGCCTGTTGAGCACTTGACATGTGACTGGTGTGACTGAAAAACCAAATTTGTAACTGTATCTAATTTGAGTTCACTGACATTTGAAGAGCCACATGTGGTGAGTGGCCGCCGTGTTGCACAGTGCAATTCTAGATGCCCCGCCAGCAACATAGGGGCCACCAAACGTGGGACGATCGTGTTGATGTTGAGATCACACTGTAAAAACAGAGAAAACTTCCTAACACTGACCACAGAGAAACATGTTTTCTGCCTAAATCAGAGTTGCCTAAAGCAACTAGAACTCGTCATTAAAAATTAACCGCGTACAAGAAGTGAACAAGATTAGCATAATCACGTGCTTTAAACTATGAAGGAATATGGAGGAAGGTTTAAAATATAAATTTATAAATGCCACATTTATTGTGGCTCTATTTGCAGTAATTGTAGACTCTTGTCAGCCATTCATTCATCTAACCTAATAATCTTTAAGCCTAAGCCAGACATGTCGTTGAACTTATCTTGAACCCTTTAAGTCTAAAAATCATTTAGACCTTACAGGAGGTCCCATCTCTGTTTCAGATTTCCCAGGTGCCCAGAGCCTTTGCTGGCAGCCACTGAATAGCTGTTCCCTCCGCCACTGACTCGCTAGCTTATTCAAAGCGTGGCCGCAGGCCAGCCACATCGGCATCACCTGGGAGCTCATGACCAAGGCACAATCTCGGGCCTCGCCCAGACTGTTAAATCAGATTCTGTCCTTTACCCAGATCCCCTGGTGATGTCGAAGCACATTCTGTTTGAGAAACTCTGCTCTAGAGGGAAGCACATTTGAATGGTGCTTAGGGCTTACCTAAGAGAAGGAATCACATTGTTTTTTTCCTGTTGTTGTTTTTATTGTTTTTGTTGCTTTTGCAGGAAGGATACTACCTCTAAAAAAATTTTTGCCAGCATTTATTTCAAAGTTTTTCCAACATACAGAAGAGTTGGGAGAATTTCACAGGGAAGCCACTATGCCTACCACACATTCGGGCATCCGTACTTCATCCTGTGTCTACCTATATCTGCGTCCTTCTGTCGCCAAGCCAGCTTACTTCTCAGATGCATTTCAAAGTAAACTGACAGCAGTAGTGCAGGTTTGCCTGACTCGACATTACTGGCATGGGTGTCATGAACTAGTATTCAGTATTCGTTTATAGTTTTCTTTCTCTTCTAAAGTAAAATTTTACGCAGTTAAGCTTGTAGATGATTAGTGCACATTCTCCTGATTTTTGACCAATGGAATACACTTGTAAAATTTACTATCCTTCACCTTCTGGTGCCCGCCCCTCTCTCGCAGTTTACAGAAGCGAAAATGAAGGGGAAGGAAGGACAGAGCACAAAGTCGACCACAGAGTAATCTGTCCTCTTCTAGGCCGTCGGATGTCGCCTCTCGCCCCTACCCCCGACGCCCGACGGCCACTCACTCTTGATCAATCTGAGAGCCTGACTCTGCTAAAAAGTCCATTGCATATCAAATCAGATGCTTTAGTCTACACTTGCTTTCGATTCTGACTTTATGTAACAACTGCTTCTAAAGGGACTTGTGTTCCCTTGGCCATAATAAGAACCTTTGAAGTATCTAAAAACAGACGCTAATGATATTTAAAAATTACAGTGGATCTCCTCACTTAGAGGATGCTCTAGCTCCCAACTTCCATCTTCTTTTCCTCCCTTTTCTTCTCTTGTCCCCTTTAGCTTAAAGTCCAGGTCTAAAGCTTCTCCCCCAAATTATAGAAACCGATTATTTTCCAAAGCCACACACCTGTCCAAAATTGTACTTTATTCCTCCTTAGAGAAGGATCCGTCATGGGAGTGTGCTAGCCCATCTTCAGCCAACCCTGAGACTGAGGGGGTAATTGAAAAGGGCGAGGTTCTAAGGAGAGAAGTGCCAGGCTTCTCTGCCGCCAGAGCTGGGAGTCGCAGAGAGACCCAGGGTCATTACTGAACACCCTTTGCCCTTTTCGAGAGTCGAGAGAACAAAGGCACAGCCAACTCCGTGTGTAAAGTTCTGAGGCAAACCCGAGCTTCTCCCGACATCCACACTGAGAACACTAACTTGTAATATTTAGTCTGTATCCTAATACTTCAGTGGGGTTTTTTAAAAATCTTTTTTGTAAGATTTATTTATTTATTTAAGAAAAAGAGAGAGAGAAGCGTGATCTGGGGAAGGGGCAGAGGGAGAGAGAATCTCCAGCAGACTCCCTGCTGAGCGCAGAGCCCAATGCAGGGCTCTATCTCGCGAAACCAAAATCAAGTCGGACACGTAATCGACTGGGCCACCCAGGGTCCCTCATCCTGTATTTTTATCAACACTCTCTTCTCCATTTTATGGATAAGAAAACAGAGACTCAGAAATTAAGTAGTTTATTCAAGATCAAATAGCAAGAAGAGGATGACGCCAGGATGTGGACCTACATCCAACCAAGTCTGACTCCAAAGCCTGGTTCTTAACCTTTGTCCCGAGGGAGCCTTAAACCTCTAGTTTGTATGTTAGGTAAAGGGTCTTGGCAAGAACCTTACCGTAAAAGAATCTGTTATGTTTCCTTATAATAAATATTTTAGAGCCTGGCTGATAGGGAGAAGAACTGTGAGAACTCCCTTAGGACTATTACATTACATATCCTTTTTGGGTGGCATAGAGAATGCTTAAGACCAGTGGTTTCTCTTCTTAAAATTAAATTTAAAAAATTACATAGAAAGCCCTTCCCTGGACATAGCTTACCCTACGTCACTGTTGTGTCCCATTTGGTTAACCAACTTAGCCAAGGACCTGATGATCATAGGAGAGAGAGTAGAAATTTCAGATCTGGTGTCTCCTCATGGAGAAATTTGATGGTTCATTAAAGTACACAGCAAGGCTGTCTGAGGAATCTATGTGTGAAGTCAAGAAAAATCTTTTTTTTTTTTTTTTTTTTTTAATTTGGGGACAGTAAAATGGAAGAGAAAAATTTTAACTTAATAGCTTACCCATGTGAAATAATGGTTTGGGGTGGGGGGAAAGGTTAGCATTGAAGAAACCAGAGTATCAACCACAGAAGTCACAGTTTCTCCCAGACCAACAGAAGGAACCACCTTGCTTTGCTGGGCAGGACTTCTACTGAGACAGTCCCTCCTCTTTGTTGACACTGAACACTTGTCATGGGGCCTGTGGGTGACGCTAAGTTCAGCGGCTGGCTCTTGGTTTCAGCTCATGTTGTGATCTCACCATCGTGAATGTCTTCGCTCAACACGGAGTCTGCAGCAGACTCTCTCTCCCTCTCTCTCCAGCTTGCATGCACTTGTGTTCTCTCTCTCTCTCAAATAAATAAATAAAATCTTCTAAAAGAATAAAAAATATAAAAATATAAAAAATAATAAAATGCAAGGATAATATATAAATAAATAATATATGAAATGATAATATATGAATAAAATTTTAAAAATTAAATATAAAAAAGAGTAACACATATTAAAGAGCTAGGAAGTCTGTGAACTGTATTTCCATGATAAACATTTGGATCAAAAGAGCTAGGAAAGAAGAGAAATGGAAATTGCATGTGAAGCGGCAAAGTGAAGGTTAAAAGCAATTAGGACACACAATTACTAAAGAGAACACTAAAAGCATAAAATAAGCTAGGACGAGTTGTTAAAATAAATAACATCAGCGAAGAACATACTTACAAAGATGATAAAACAGATCAAATAGTAATAAAATAAGGAAGTGGTATAAAGCAGTAAATTAAAGAACAATTAAAACACAATAAGGATAGAAAATTAACAGGCTAAAATGACATTTAATAATTGTATTAATAACTAACACTTACTGACTTCTTGTGTGCTATGTACTTTATATGCATTATGTTATTTAACTCAAGTTTATTAAAACAATCAGGACATTTTTTAAAAAATGTCCAAAACACAAAAACAAAAAACATTCAGAGGTGGGCAAAACCAGGCATCGGAACAATAATAAAAACAATAAAATTAAAGGTGAGCAAAACAGACGTGCAGATACCCATTGGCATCCCTTGGCTAGTGTGATGATTTTTGCTGCTGAAGATCACCAAGAACCTAGCCTGGTGCTTCCCATCTAGACCATGAGTTCTGGAACCTTCTCTCCGCATCTTCTGCTACTGAGCTTGGTCTTTCTTAGAGGCAATTCCTGGTAATCAAAATTCTCAAGCAGTAGAATCCATAGCCCAGAACCCGTGGCAGTGGGCAAGGATCTCATAATCGCACTCAGTCTATAAGATGTAGTCCAAGATCATCTTCTCCCGGAAGTACTTCTAGTCCCTGCAGACTGTGTCTACATAGTACTTCACAGGCCAGGTTGGAGTAGGAGTCCTTTTCTGGTGGTTTTCTTTACCTTCTCTCTAGACCCCCTGGTTTTATATCCCAGCCTTCGGTTCAGGCTTGGTACATAGCAGGTGCTTACTGCTTTTTGCTCTGAGCTTGCTTGAACCTATGGTCAAAAGCTTTCCCTTTCCTTTTATTTTTTGCTTATGTATTTGTAAACCAGCAAGCAGACTTGTGGCTGGACTTTCTGCCTACTTGGAACACCTGCGAGCAAGCATATGCATTTTGGTGTTTCTGTTGTCCAGAAAGGCTCTCCCACACAAGAGTGAATTTTTTTTCTTATTTCTTTCTGTTTATCGCAGCCTGGTACACGTCCTTTACCTCCAACTTCTCTATTCCTCGTGCCCTATGATCTCCACCAAATCACTTCCTCAGCCTTTTCTGGGTAGATATTCAGTGACCATACATCTGCTGCTCTTCCTTGTCTTTCCCATACTTTCTTCTGGAGCAGATATTGACTCTGTGGCCTTGAGCTTGATCTAAAGTTCACTCACTCACTCATTCGCTCCTTCGATCAGCAAGCATTTTCTTGGAATCTGTTATTACCCAGTTACTGCACTGGACATTAGGGCAGGAAAATGGAAAGGAGAGTCTCAAGCAATTCTGTATTTCATCTAAGTTGATTACTGTGTTTCACCTTCTTTGACCTTACTCTTTTGCGGTAAGGGAGAAACAGCTGATGAACATTCTTCGCAGGTAGTTATACTCTGAAGAGAGTTTTGAAATCATTTGCTAACTTTGTCTTCTCTAGGCGAGAGTCCCAGTTGCCTCTATCTAAGAAAGACCTCAGACTGGTATTTGACCACTGATTGCCCTGGCTTGTTCTCCAGTGAGCTCTGAAGATTAGCCAAGACCTTTCAAACACGCAAGACAAAGATCTAAATCAGATGTGGACTTTACCGCATACGCTTTGTCTAATTTCTACATTTACTTTTTATTTTCTGATTACAAATTAATATTAACTTAGAAAATGTGGAGAATGCAGGGAAAATCACACAGAAGGAAGTTACTGCTAACTTTTTGTTCTTCAGCCTTCTAGCATTCTGTGTGTAAGTGTGTTTTGTGTGGGTGTAGAAGAGCTATGATCCTATCGAACATATCATTTTGTCACCTACTTATTTTACTAAAAATATACTATGAATATTTTCCATATCATTAAACATTCTTCTCAAACATAACTTTAATAACTGCACAGAAGCATGGTATGGGGAAAGTTCATAATTTACTTAATCAGTCTCTGGTGGAAGGGTTAGACTGTTTTTTTGTTTTTTGGGTGGTGGTGGTGGTGGTTGTTTTTACTATTATTAAAAACACTTTGGCAAACAGTGTAATACAGAAAACTCAGTGTATATTTTCTGTTACTACCTTGAATACATTCCTAGACATGGAATTAACCATGACACCGGATCAAAGGTTACGATCTAGATTAAGGCTTTTGCGATGTAGGGAAACGTTTCTTCTTGAAACTTGTATGAACGCACAGCTCCCACCAGAAGTTCACGATCATTCCCGCTTCCTCACTCTCAGGAAGTGTCTTAGTAGTCTTTTAAATCTTTGCCACTTATCAAACTATAAAATGGCCTCTCATTTTTATTTTAATTTAATTTGTATCTCTTCGATTACTGGTAATATTGAACATTTTTCATATGTTTGCTAGCCTTCTATACATATTCTTGAAATGTTCATCCTTTCCTATTAATTTCTAAGAACTTTTATACAATAAGGTTATTATCCATCCTGCACTTGGCCAACATGTAGGCAATACAGAGAAAACTCTTATTTCTCAGTGGACAGGGACTCCTGTGGAAAAAAGTTCTCATTCTGTCTCTTTCTGTGGAAAGTTCTTTAGTGTGAAAGGTGGATTTTTTTTTTCTATTCTAGGAAAACTAAAGGCAGATCTATAATGTGTTGATCTTTTTTTAAAAAAAAAATTAACGCTCAGTCTGAATTCACTTAACATTTTCTGTATTTCTAGTCTATGAAAAATCCTGGGGCTAGAAAACAGAACCTCGGAGATTCCTTGGAAAACCTAGAGATATGTTCATCAGTCAAAAATGTCCTTGACAATTTACTCTGTGCCGGAATTTAGGAGTTGCCGGGTATGTCCCTTGGCTAGTTTGTAGTCAGGATGAAGAAAGCAAGCGATGGGCATTAACCAGCTTTCTTCGGACCGTAGGTCTAGAAAATGGTCTTCTGAGTGACGTGATGTCTTCTGGTGGTTTGGCTGCTGTGTCGGCCTCCCGGTATCTTCCTTGGCCACCTGTGAGGGAGCACGTTATTCTGAGCTGCAGAATTTTGACTCCTCACGAGCACCGTCCACCCCCCACCCTTCCCGCCCCGTAGCAGAACACACACAGAAAAGCCAGCTCAGACTCCCAAGCCCAGAGCACCAATGGAAGATCCCCACTGCAGAGGTTTCTGGAACGGCATAAAAGGAAAATATGGACATTCTTAAAAAATCAACCCACTCTGACACCTGGTTGAGAATCCCAGAATTAAGAGAGGCCATTCCCCAACCTCCGTGAAGGATCTCTGGGTTGGTAGCCCCTGAACTCTCAATTCTGCATTTTCAAGTCCGTGGATAGTTTTCAAGCACTTGCTCTCATTTTGTCGATAAAAGGAATGCTCAAAACAACAGTATCCTCCCCTACATAAACGAGTGCCCCGTTCTAGCACATTCCCCTCAACATTGTCCATCTGTATTCCCCTCCCCCCCTAGCTTCCCACCATCCCTCCCCCTCCCCACCCTTCTGTTCGCTGTAATGACCCTGCAAACACTAAATGGCATTTGAGTGCATTAAGCAGCAAACTCTCTGGTGACATAGCAATTATGACTCTGAAATAGATTTGGTGCGTCACGGAAGATAAGGGTTTTGAAAGTTTCTGTTGTGATTATAGCCTGTAACTCCCACAAATAATAGGCTTCAAAATAAGAGGCTGCCAGTGGAGCCTTTGTGGCTTTGTCTCAGTGATGGCACGTAAATTGCTATTAATGTCCTAAGTGTACTTGAATATGCCAGTCTCTGGGATGTAGAGTTGGCTCGGTGTCTCTCTTTACGCGGCATGTCATTGTTGGTCTGATAATCTGGGGTAATTGCTGTCTCTTGGATGGTCAGAAAAGTGTAAGGGGCTGTAGCTTCCTGTGTGACGGTAAATAGCCCCAAGGTCTACGCCACACATTTCCTCTGTGTGTGTGTGTGTGTGTTCTGTGCATAGTTATCGTTCATCGTTAAGGTGTATATATAATTCCTGTGTGTGCCCGGAGTAAATAATAGCTTTTCAGAAGAGCCAAAGCAAAATCAGAGGTTATAAAAATAAAATAAAGAATTGGGGGCTGTGTAGAATCAGCCAATCGGATAATTTATACGGAGTTAAAAAAAAAAATACCCTTTGCTTGAATTATCCAGATTTAGCCCTATGCGTAAATACAATCTTCTGTTGTCTTATATATTTACCCTTTTCGAGTTTAAGCGGCATCTGTGCGTATGTGCATGTGTGCGTGTCGGTCTCTGCATTCTTTAGTTGTTGTATTTTCTTAACGTGTATGGGTTCTATATAAATATGATAAAGTCTGTGGAAATGTTGCGTGTTCATGAGCACTGTATGGACGTGTGTAAGCGTCTGTGTGTTTTGGTGTATGCGGGTCTGAGTGCAGAGATGCTTATTGAGATATAAATACTTTCCTGTACTGAGGCACCTCTATTTAGCTAAATCAGGCTGAGCTTATTTTTCTTTGACAATGTTAAATAAAACAAATTTTAAGGTTTAACTTCCTGATGCACATTTCATCTAAGGACTCCGTAAGTCTGGGACATGGAAACGTTCTGTGTAGCTGTCCGATTGGTATTTTTAATACAAGTAAGAAAGCAGCCCAGCCGTATGCCTGGAAATGCACACTCCATATCCTGTGCAAGCCAGGAAGGGTTCCCCCAAACCATCCCGTGTGTCTGAAGAGCCTTACGTGGCAGCATTCATTCTGGGCCTTCTCACAGATAAATTAGAAAGGATGGCACTAAGAAGGCGCCCAAATAGCTCTCGATCTCAGAGTTGATCTACGTGTGTATTTCCGTTGTGTGGTGCTGGGTGCTGGCAGGGTGGCGCACCCTGACCATGTGGCAATTGATGGTCTTGCGTTTGGGTGTTGACTGTCACCCCTTAGACAGCAGCTAGAGTGTGCACCGGAGGAGGCTGGAGACCATGACTGGTCAGAGAGTTCCCTGTTCATACCAAGTGGATGAATGCCAAATCCACTCTACAGGTCTGAGAGCAGGATTCTGCATTTCCAGTTACAATAACTTAGTCTCATCTAGCAAGATGGCACCGCACATGGTAGGGTCCCAGACCCCACCCCCCAGGGGAGTAGGGTTTGTCTTGTCTGAAACCGAGTTTGGCGAGGTGAATTGAGGTGTAGGAGCGGGAGATATTAGAATCCCCTGAAGGACTCTTTTGAGGCTGGTCTCTTGGTACGTGCATTCTAGCATTTTCCTGGACAGCATAAAGATTCCCTGAAGGTGATCTGTAGCCAAGAGTCCCCTGCCTTCAGCCCTGAGCTGTGCTCTACATGTGGTGCCCACACAGTCACACGGCCTGACCTTTCGAAACTTGAGATATCCAAAAGCGGTGGCATATACCCAGGACTGAGTCTGGCAAATTCTAGTTCCCAAGTCCTAGTTTCCTCACCTGAGAAGTAGGAATAGGAGCTCCCACTGGGTTTATATACCATTATATACTCATCAACCAAAGTCAGAAACTTACTAGCACCATCCCTGCCCGATGACACAGGGAGGATGGGCCCCGGCCACCAGATGGCCATGTCCGCCCAGGGCAGGGACACCCAGGGAGACTCTCAAAGCCACTTTCCCATCACCCTAAATGGGAAAGTGGGTGATGGTGTGTTTTGAAGAAGGAAGAGGTGACCTTCAGGCCAGGCTGTAGACAATAGCATGGACTTCTAGAGATCAGAGGACAGGAAGAGGCAAAGACACAGAGCCTCCCACTGGACTTCACTATGGGTTGAGAAGGAATCTCGCTTTGGCAGTGGGAAGTCTATCATTTCTCGGCAGCAGCTTACACTACCGAAGTCATGTTAGCCAGGCGATCCGTTCTCTACCAGGAATGGCTGCTTCACTGCTGGGTTTTTTGTTTTTTGTTTTTTTCACATCCAGACCTTCAGAGCAAAGTCTCAGAGCTCAGGAGGCGGTGGCTAGAAAGGGATATGCTGGTGGGACTTGGCTGTTAGGTCACCAGGGACTGACCTGGTGGCAGGTGGCAATCGGGGAGGGTGGCCACAGCAGTCAGGGGACCCTGGAAACGGGGATGCCTGAGCCAGTGGCATGGGACAGACCAGGGAAATGTGGTGGCGGCTCGTGGTTGGCTGGAGCTGAGGTTCTAGAGCAGAATTCGAACTGCAAAAGCAAGTCACTCTCTCAGTCTCAGCTGAACTGTGAGAAATAGCAACGTGACCCAGTGGCAGGTGCATACTCGGCAAAGGTGTTGTCACAGCAGAGACACGCCTGTACGGAGATATAGGTGCAAAAGGTCAGAGCAGGACCCACAGCGACACTGACTCTGAGTTGTCTGTGGTACCAGAGGAAGCCAGAATAAAATATTTCTGGGGTTGAGTGTAGATGTTGATCCCAAATAGAATTGCCGGCATCTAGCAAATGAAAACACTGCACGCCACCAACTTCGACGAGAACGTTCCTTGTTGTTTATCCAAAATTTGGGAGATGGTCTATGCTTTATCTGGCAACTCCAATCCCAGATCCCAAGGTAGAAGCTGCATCTGCATGAGGGTCTCAACCCCAGAGAGGGAAAAGATGGGGAACATTCCCGCAGGCCACGCAGGGACGATGTCTGCTTCCCACATTTCTGTGATTCCCCCTGATGAGGCGACCAGAAGGCCGTTCCAGATGTAGGGGGTGGTGATATCTTCCTCCTCCCTGTGCCCCAGGGAGAAGACTCCTTGTTGAGATGGTGTGCAGAGCTGCGGAGCTGCTACAGGCAGGATCCAGTGCTTTTTCAACTGTTTTTTAAAGAAATAAAACAGAGCAGTGTAAATCTACATCCTCCTTCCTTACTTGGGATAAGCTTTGAAAGCACCAGATCTCCGAGATGCCCGCTTAGAAAAGTTCACTCCTTAGGTGTAAAAGCTACCCTGAACCTTAACCCCTTCTCTGCTTTAGCCCTTGACTATTTCCTGGGTGTACACGGCTCTTCACATGTCATCAGACTGAACTGTGGAGGCCCCGGGTCTAGAACCTGTCCAGACCCACAACGGAGCACGGATGTTATCGTGCCACTGAATATTTACTTGTTTGTGTGTCTCCCCCCCCCCCCAGAGAGATTTATTAAAATCTGTGCTGCCTCAGGCACAGTGGTTGGCCCTTTGGAAACAAAGCTAAGTCCCACAGGCCTCCTGTCATGGTCTGGTAGGTGAGACAGACACAGAAAGGAACCGGTGCAATATGGCGGCGCAGGGGCGCACGGGGAGCACAGGCAGGAGAGTGCGGCGGGGGGAGAGGGAGCAGGGGTGGGTGGAGGATGACACACCTGCAGGAGGAAGAGGCGTGGCCAGAGGGCAAATAGGGGCACAAGGATACTTCGTCTCAACCTCGAAAACCAGCCCAAGGTGTGAGTGGCCCGACATTGGATGAGTGGAGTCTTCACGGAGAAGGAAGCAGGCAGGGAAGGACTGCGCCGCTCCAGGAGCTTCTCAGTAGCCGGCTGTGGCGGAAGTAGGCAACACAAGCGCTGGGCCGGGGGGTGAGCGGGAGCCAGGACGTGGTGGGCCTCACCTCACCAGGACATTGAGCCTTATCTTGAGGGCAGTGGGAAGCGGTTGGAGGTTAAAGAGGGAGATCAGAATTGCAGTTTGCAAAGCTGGCTCTGGTGACAGCTGGAGATAGGACTGGAGAGTGTCAGACCGGGCACGTACGGGCTTCCTGCTGTAAACCGCCCCCCCCCAGGGAAATTTTGAATATTTCGTCCCTGAGGGGACTTTCCAACAGCATCGCTTTGCCCCGAGCATCCTTTGGTAAACACTCGTGTGCAATCTTGGGAGAAGTGTGTGCCTATCACGGACACCTTGTTCTCCCACCTTTCTGGAAAAGTGGCAGATAAACGCTCGTGTGCAATCTTGGGAGAAGTGTGTGCCTATCACGGACACCTTGTTCTCCCACCTTTCTGGAAAAGTGGCAGATCCAGGACGTGACCCCACTGGGTGAGCTGATGTCTCCCCCAACCAGTCGTGGTTGTGTGTATTTGTGTGGGTCCCTGTGCATGCTCGTACTTGTGTGTGTGTGCGCGCGTACCTAGAGAGGGCGAGAGGGTGCATCCTTGTTTCTTTGTGTTTCTTCCTGGCCGGCCCCACCGCAGCCAGGCGACTGAGGGCCCGGAGCGCGCCCACCTCCTCCCCCAAGCTCGGGGGGTCTCTGGTAATGGCATCTGGCCCGTATGCAGATCGAGCTCTACTTGGTGCTGACATCAGGCCATTTGTGGCACCTCAGCGCATTTCTCAGTTGCAAATGAGAGTTTCTTAGTGCCAGGCTCGCTTGAGCTGTCACAGCTGGTGATGAATTCTCTGCGTCCAGTGTGTGCTGCTAAGGTGAGCTCAGAGGAAGAGCGGGAAGGAGCAGAGGACAGGAGCAGTGGCTCTCGGCCCAGCGGCCACCATGGGGAGGGAGAGGCAGGTGGCCCCTGTCCGGGCTTGGGAAGGTGGCGGAGAGGAGAGAAGTCAGCGCTTCGGATGCCATTCTGGGTTCTCATGTTTTGTCCGGAGAAGCCACATGGCCGGTCCCCCTCCTCCATTGCTCCGTCCCTGGCGTCATAGCAGGCCTTCTGGGCCTCCTCCTCCAGGAAGACCGTGCCTTGCCTTATCCAATAGAGGGGGTCCTGGCAACTGTGGGGTGTATCAGTTATGGACCAAATTCATTCAGGTAGGATGTCAATAGTCGTTTTTGTTCTGAAATAATTTTGTTCCCAAATACCTTTTGCTTTGATTTGTGTTTGGAAGTCCAGGTTTTTTTTTAATCTGGGAAACCAGCTGCACGTTATCTTAATTTTATACTCTGTTAGCTGCCTCCTCCCTGAGGCCCTGCGATGAGACTGCCACCAGCTTGGGCTTCCTCTTGGTGGAATTAAATCTGAGCCCAGGTCTCACCTCCAGCCTCTGCAGGCCACGGGATCGTCTGTAGGACTGGGTGCAGATGTAAACTCTCTTCCGTTCGCGAGGTTTGTAGAGCTAATAGGGACACTAGGTTTTGCAGGATTCCTCTTCCCACCCCTGCCAGGCCTCCTGGGCGCTTCCAGCATCAGCATTTAGAAGCGAGCATGTCCGTTACAACAGGGACTTTGCGTCGGAGCATTAAGGCAGAAGTTGGGGTGCAGAAGAAAAATAAAAATGAGTCTTATTTCTCATGAACTAGTCTCGCCACCCCTGTGCAGCGGCTAATGAGAGCATCCTTGCGGCTCCCTGCTCCTGCCCCAGAGATAGAAAAACACACCAAGGTGGGGTTTCCTGCTTAATATGCACCCGCAGTCAGGACGCAGGAAGAAATTGCTCCCCAGGGTTAAGGTGCCAGTAAGCGAGGTCAGCTCTTTCCCAAGACGGAGCAGCCTCCCAGCGGCTTCCATTAAAGCTGGCACCGTGGGGCTAAAGCAGCCGGAGTGATTTACGGGAAACCCGGTTCCGTGGGGCTTGCTCGCCTTTCTGATCGAGAAGGTGTGAGCTGCAGGGGCAGCAGAGCCTGGGCCAGGGTCTGAAGCACCTCCGGAGAGAGGGGTTCTTCAGCCATGTCCGTGATAGGCAGGCGTATTCCAGAAAGGGCTGGTGGTCCCCTAACTTGAAAACTGGACACCGCGGGGTCCTGAATGTGGCAAGCAGTAGGGGGTCATTGCTGGGATATCCTGAGGGAGGATGAGCTGCTCTTCCCCGTGTTCCTGGGTCTCGGGGGCAGGGGAGGGGCGTGGTTACGGGAATATGGGACCTTAGTGTTAATAAGGGGTGGGGGGTCCTGGGCACGCTGGGACAGTTGGTCGCCCAATCTGGGGTGGGCGTGTGTGTGTGTGTGTGTGTGTGTGTGTGTGTGTAGAGCAGGAGTGGAAAAAAAGGCAGCCGAAGAGATTGATTTTATGTATTTATTTGTTTTTAATAGAAAGTCTTCTAGATTCTCCTTCACCAGGCCAACTAGCATAATTAAAATGCCAGTTTTGATATCGGCTTGGACTAATTCCTGCCTCTACCATCTGTGAGTTCCCTGTATCCTCTGGCATCATGCGCACTGGTCTGAGAAAACAAAACTTTTTCAGATGTCTCCTGTTCGAGTTCTTTCATCTCAGACACGAATCAAAAGGCGTCTCCCAGAATCTTCTGGTCCACGTAGAATGCCCGCCAGTTCCTTCCTAATGAGACGCCACAGGGCTCATTTTCTTGACTAATGGCTTTCTTTGGGGGCACCCCTTATTGTTATTTTAATGAGATTGGAGCATGGCTAAATAATGGTAATAGTGGGGCCTTAGGAGCAGGGTTGCGAAACTCCTTCGTGCCTCGTACTCTGACTCTGCCTCTGCCTCAGACGCTGACTGCCTCCCCGAGCTTCCGCATCGACTTGTCCCCCACCGGGTCGATCCTAAGACCTGAGTTTTTTCCCCTTGTACCCGCACTTGACTCTCTGCATCGTGACTCTGTACTTAAGAAACCTCTCTCAGGTTTTCTTAAAAGCCCATACCGCTCGGCGAACACACACATACGCCCACATAGCTGGCCATTTACTTATTGACTTATCTGTCTCTCTAGTAAACACACACATGTGAAAAAGGACGACTAGGACAGACAGGTGTCAAAATACTAGCAGCTAACTGGTTTTGAGTGGTAGGATTATGGATATTGTACATTGTGTATTTCATGCTTGTTTTCTTTTCTCCGTATTCCATCACATGTAGGTCGCAAATATTCTTTTTGAAAATATTATATGAGCGTATCTTTTATAACCAGAAAAGATCAAAGAATTAAGGGATTTTCTTTGGGGTAAAAGAAATATGATTGCTTTTCCCCATCTACCCATATGGCACCAGCATACATGTTCTTGGTTGGGAAGGGAGACTAAGCTCCCGTCACCCCCGTGACCAGCCTGCATTAGGACATGGAATTAATTCTGTTCTTGATTCTGACCATACTACAGCAGCTTGGCCCCAGAAAGAGAGCAAAGAAAGAACTGTAAACGAAAGAATTCCCATCTCCCCCGCTTGTTCCCCTTCCAATCCCTGACCAAGAGCAGGAGAAATGTGCTGGGCAGGGAGAGGGGGTGGGAGGAGCTGCTTGACTCCTTTGGGAGATGGAGCTTTGGAGTTCCGAGCAATTATTCTTGGGCCCCTGATGGAGGTGGAATGCCCTTGGCATTTCCCAGGGTGACCCTTTGTGCTCTTGGTATCCAGACCTGCTCCTTAGTGAGGTGTGGGGGAAAAAAAAATAAAGACTGTCCTTGTGCAGAGGGAACTGGTAAGAGCTGCTATGAATTCAGCACCTGGCTTTCCAGGGAAGATTGGAGCATCATGTGGGTGAGCCAGTGGGAGGGGAAAGAAAAAAAAGCTAAGTGGATGAGAAGGGCAGAGAAAAAGGAGCCCAGATTCAGAGGTTCAGAAGCCTGTGTTTCTCAGTCATAACCCAGATACCTGCTTTTCTCTCTCACATCTCTGCTTTCTTATGAAGGAAACGTGAACACAGGTTTTCAGCACCTAGGTGTCAAGCATGTGCCTCGGTACCGTGGAATTTTCTAGAGCACAAGCTGTGGTCCCTCCCAAATGGCAAGAATATTACCTGCCCCATGTACCCTAAGTATTTAAGGGAATCAAATGAGTGGAGAGTACAGTGGAAAATGATTTACCAGGAATGCCTAACACCTGGTCTGTTCAACATTAACATTTTCGGAGGTGAGGTATATTAACTTCAAAGGAACACGGCAACTAGTGGGGGCAAAGGCATGTTAGCACACTTCTGTTTCAATGCTTTAAAATACATAAACATTCATGAATTATGTATCATGAGTTGACCACTCTAACAAATCATTCTTCAGCTATTTTAATGGTGGGATATTTTCAGCTAGGGGTGTTCATTAAAACAAGTCCTTTAGAACAATCCCATTGTTTGGATGCTTCTCGATTTGGAGTCTTAGAAAAAACGATCTGTTGGCTCACCACCTCTCTAGATGTATTTATGCAGAACTGCCCTTAGTCCACCTCTGTTTCACCTGTTTGAGTCACCTGAGTCACATTCTGTACTTTTCAAGGCCGACCTCAAAGAGTACCTTTTCCCTGATGCTTTCCCTGGTGTTCCCCCAAGATGGGAGGCAATAGCCTTCCCTGAACTGCCATAACAGCAGGGCTGTACCATTTATTAGGCTCTGCCTTGAATTATAGTTCATTCATATGCATGTCTTATCCCCCTCCTTGAGGACATGAACTGTATCTCACTCATCATTGTATGCCTAGGAGCAACTAGTACAGAACCTTCCACAGAGCAAGTGCCTGGAATCGTGTAACATACGGGACAGCAGGGAAAGGCCTTAGAAAGCATTTGGACACCCTTTTTATTTTTCTAAATGAGAACCAAAGGCCAGTGAGATAGACATTCTTCGCCAGAGTCAACAGCTAGTCCTTGCCAGACTCAGAACTAGAACTTAAGTCCTTTGACCTGTCATGCCTCTAGAGCACACACAATGATCATCCGACAGCTTGGATTGACTCAGAGTATCTTTGAGAAGTGGGAGGTATTAACCTTGGGTCCAAAGGCTCACTGGAAGGATCCATACTCATCTGAGGGGTGGAGGGAGTATAATCAACCACAAGAACAGCTACCCAGCCGAGAAGTGTCCCCATGTGCCAGGCACTGTGGTAGGCCCATTACACAAGTTGCCTTGTTGTCACTGTCTGCTCAAAATGGCCACCCGATCTCAGAGAACTGACTTCTCTCCCTTTTTCCCTTCTAGGCTAATGGAGGTTGGCAGGATGCTACTACCCCTTCATCAGTGACCTCCCCTACAGAAGGCCCTGGCAGTGTTCACTCTGATACCTCCAACTGATCTCCCAGCAATCGCATCCCGGCTGACCCTGTGCCCCAGTCGGGACAGGGCCAGGAGGGAGGGTTTCTCTCCCAACGCTGAAGCGGTCAGACTGGAGGTCGAAGCAATCAGCAAACACAATAAGAGTCTCCTTCTCTTCTCTTCTTTGGGATGCTATTTCAGCCAATCTGGACACTTCTTTATACTCTCTTCCCTTTTTTTTCTGGGTAGAAGCCACCCTCCCTGCCTCCAGCTGTCAGCCTGGTGTCCGCCATCTTTCCTGTCCCCTCCCTCCTCTGTCCTAGACTCCCTGGGTCCCTGCCCTCTATGACATCATGGAAGGATATTTTCAACAATTAGAGGAATTTAAAGAGGAAAGAAAATAATAAATGTGTTTGTATGTTTTCATGCTGGTGGTTTGAGGAGCCAAATTTACCTCACTCGGATCCCTCGCTCCCTCTGTTAACAGGCAGCCCTTCTCTTGTTTCTCTTCTTACTCTCACTACCTCTTAGCAGGAATGCGCCACATTGTCCCACTCATTCCAGGCCCCCTGCCCCCTCTTGCTCTTCCCTCCCTGGGCTGGTTCTGCTTAGAACACTTCCTCCTCTTCCTTCCCAGCCCCAGCTGTGCCCCGGGGACTGCCATAGCTGGGTTTCTAAAGGTGCCATGTTTTCTAGTCTCAGCTCCACAAGGTGGATTCCGAGGCAGGAAGTCTAGCCTCGGAGAGGACATAAGCAACAAGAAGGGCAGAATTCTTGGAGGCTTCCTCCTTCTCCTAACAGCTCTTGGTTGCAGAGGCACAGTCTTTGGAGACCACGCAACACCTAGTAAGGAACGTCCAGAACCTACCACAAAGCCAGATCTGAATGGGCACGGTGATGAACCACTAAGGAGTAGAAAGTTCTTAACCTGCAGCCCTTCAACTAATCCTACACACACACACACACACACACACACGTGCACACGCACACCCAGGCACATGTCAGCACATGCACGGCTTCACACATTCATTTTCTCCCAGTCACTCATGTGCCACATTCAAAGACCCACATTAATAACCAGCAGTTTGCCTTGTGAGCCCAGGAGAGGGAATTAGCAACTCTGAGTGAAGGTCACTGGCGCAGAGACACAGTATGTGCTGGGGCTTCTGGGACCTGTAGCCCCCCAGCATGCCCACACACCAGAACGATATCCACAGGACTCCATCATAATGGAGGCTGTTCCTGTTCCTGCCACCTCTGGAGCGCTCAGGGAGCCACACCTAGTACTTACGATGTCTATAATGGATTTGGGTCTATTCTGTTTTTTGGTTTTCTATGGGGGCGTTGCATTAATTATTCAAAGTGTTAACATGGCACCATGTTCTTGTTCCGGAGGGGTTGGAGAAGATCACGGCTTAGGCAGATTTTGCTAGCTTCATTTGAAAATCTGGGAGCGATGGGTTTCGAAAGGGGGAAGTAATGTTTTGAGTGGAATTGTCACAGTGACTTTCATTTCCTTGGAATATCTGAGAGGAGAGTACTAGAAAGCCGTTCTGTAGTGTCACCTGAGCTTACGGTCCTCATGGCCAGCTGCCCCAGTGAAGAAGATGGTGGCTCCGTAACCCGACTGTGATGGGAGGTGGTCACATCTCTCCGTGCCTCATTTTGTTCATCTGTAAATTGAGGATTATGATGCCTGGCTTACCAAGAGGCTAGTCAGAGACTGAAGGGATGGGTTTCATTCATATCCCATCCGTAAATGGGAAGTCAGGGGAAGTGTCATCCCTGAGACAAGTGGGTTTGTGCCATGGCAGGGCAACATAATGGTTTTCTTGTTCCAGCTTCAGGTTACCATCAATACCCTTGATGACAAAGAGAAGAAGGGGTATTACTGTTGCTTTTTTGTTTGTTTTGGTCGGTTTGGTTTCATAGACTAGAGCTAAGCCTCCACACTAGAAAAATAGGACCCGGTTCTCTTAGTTTGTACTTGAATCCAGTATGTGGCCTTGTAAGTGCTTAGCCCCCTGTCCCATCTACTCTGTTTGAGAGGCCTGTGGGTGAGAGAGAGGACACTGAGGGGGAAGGGTGGCCCGCTAAGGAGGTCATGGAAATGGTGCATGGCGCTACAGTAATGAACAGAAATTGCTCCTGTGTATATGCTGGGGAGAGGGGAGACCTAAGAAAACAGAAGGTGTGTGAATTTGAAGGAAAGGCAAAAAGTAAGTCTTTGGCAAGATGGAATTATGCCTTGATGACGAAGAGCAGTGGAGAGACTGTGTCTACTGACGTGTGCCCCCAATCACAGCCGAGCTCAGTAGAGGGCTTCCCGGCAGGATCCATCTTGTGACAACCCTGTTGTCGTAGAAGCAGTGGAGAACCTTGCTCAGTGTCAGGGGCACACAGGAGCACGGCTGGACCACATGCCTGACCACACAAAGTACAGAAGAGACCCAGCACGGTTCTCTTGGCACCAGGAAGAAGGATTCCAGATTTGGGTTGAATGGTTGCCATTTTAAGTTGATGAAACAGATCAGAGCAGAGCTACATTTGCACAGACAGTTTCTCTCCCCGAAGGGGTTTGCACGGCGTCTCACCTCGCCCAGCATCTTCCCTCCCCACTCAGACCTCTCTGTTCCAGTTTCCCGCCCACCCCCACCCCCCACGCCCACCGTCACGTCCAACATGGCAGCCACCAGATCCCCCTGACAGGAAGCAGAGCATGGGAACTCTGGCAGCAGAAGGAAGGGGATGGAAAGAGTGTGCCTCTGGAAATCCAGCTCCCTGGGAATTCCTCTTCGGTCCATCCTACAGACACCAAAATGTTCCCCAGGCCTCCTGCATTTTCTGATGGGAGTGGGAACTCCCCGTTGTCGCTGGCAGCCGATTTCCCCTGAGTAATACTAGCCCTTGGGATTGCCTATCTTATAACTCTCCATCTCATCCTCCTTTTCACCCCTAACTCTTCCCCCTGGCGTGGAACCGATGCCTGTGCAGTACTTCTGCCAAGTGGCACCTTCCTTACGTTGACTCTCTTTATTTTTTTCTTTTTTTAAATGTTGCTGTGGTGGTGGTTCTTTATTTGCTGGTTGCCTTCTCTCACATACCTTTCCCCCCAACACACACCTTTTCCTTCTGAGTTTTATTTTTCTGCCCAGAAAAACCTGACTTCGATACCAAAAAAGATAAAACTACAGAAACTCAAATTTAAAAAAAACTTAAAAAAATACAAAAAAATACTCAACAATTCTTTCAGCTTTATTAACATTTTCCATTGTTTCTTGCGACTTGTGTCTCGTTCTTTGTAGTATTGATGATGAACATTTGATAATGAATGTTCTTGTATATTCAGATAAAGAAAAAAAAAAACCAAAAAAGCGGTCTGAATTTAATAGTGTTTATAATAAAAATTTTAAAAATGACCCTCATAGCACGCAAAACAGGATGGGGGGGCTCCCCCTCTTCTTTCTGTGACAATACACATCATTCCTGCGTTCGTTTTTAACACCAAACTACCTACATGAATCATTTCCCCATTTTTCTTTTATTTTCTTGCATTTGTGAATTAGTTCAAGAATGCTAGAAAAGTGTCGAGTTGTGCACATTCATTTCCTGTTTCACAATGTTTAAAAGTGACGGTAATTCATTTTGTAAACTAAAAAAAAAAAAAGGTTGGGATAGTGAGCATAATAGGTACAACCTAACACGTTATGTTTATTAACTTTGAGACCCAGAAATAAATTCTTTTCTTTCTTTATTTCTGCTCTTTAAAATATAAAAAAAAAAAAATTATGTTTTGTGTTACTTTGGGTTGTTTTATTGGGGGGGGGGCTTTTTTTTAATTGTCAGGATTATGATCTTGCTGTTTTTATTCCTTACGTAATGTATATGAGGTGATGTGAAAAGATGACATTTGTAGAGTAGGTGGGTTTCCTTGTACTTCTACTTCGCTCCAGAACTCAGTTGACTTCAGAGACAAAGATGAAGCCCGAGTGGATGGCCCATCACTCACCTGCGTTTCCAGAGTGAGTGGCAGTTCCGCAGTCCCTGAGGGGGAAAAAAAAAAAAAAAAACCACAGGGACCTGGGCTCTCCTTTCAGCCCTTTAAAAATTCAAGGAACTGGCCTGGGAGACCTTTGATACGGTAGGGAGAGACTTTTTGCCTTTGTTGACCGTGAACGTCATGACGAAGTGCTTTCTTTTCTTTCTTCTTGTTCAATAACAACATTCCGGGAGCCCTCTTACAACAAGAGAGGATTTTTTTTTTTTACTTCCAGAAGCATCCCACAGACATCCTAGTGTCATGGGGTCTGGGCTCCATAGACGAGATCCTGGAGGCTGTCCCTGGGGTCATTCGGCCTTCTGAGCCCTTTAGCCCCGATGTTGGATGAAGAGTTGAGAAACTGAGCCTGACTCGGGGCTCTCCTTTTAATGCTGCGAGGTCAAGTTTGATGCCTTGACAGCATACGTCTTACTACCCTCAGGCTGCTGAAAAGCCAATGGTTAAACTGGCTTGATTTGGAATGTTTTTATTAGTCATGGGAGAAAAGAAAGCAGTATATTCTGGAAGAAACTTACCTTAAACATCTTTCATTAAACAAAAGACGGAAGTGTCCAGAAAGCACCTAGAACATAAGCAGGAGAAGCGAAGGGGAAGATGCAGGACTGTGGGACAGCGTGTCGCAGGTGTTTCTGCCCAGACACCCGTCCGCCTGTTCCTGAGTCAACAAAACAGTGACGAGCTTTTCACATCACCTTCATAGTTTCAACACCCAGCTCAAAGCTTTCTGGAATCTTTTATTTTTTGTAAACTTTTTTTTTTCCCCTTTTGTTAAAATGAATAAAACAGTCAATGTTTTCCCCCTTTTCTCTCTTATTACTTCCTTATTTTTCGAATTATTTTGAAGTGCTTTCCTTCGGTTGTTGGTTTTATTCTCCCGCTCCCCTCCCCTGTTCTTATTACTCAGAGTATAAACCTGCAAAGTTCTGCTCTGTTTTGGTTTTGAAAGTTTAAGCTTTTCTGCTTCTGTGAGAGCACAGGCTTCTGTCCCTTTTGATTCCAACTGAACTTTTGTGTTCTCTAATGATACTAACATGGTGTAGGTTTTGCAGTCTCCTAATTTGTACTGGTAATGCATATTCCAAATAAATAGTTTCTTTTGTTGCAAAAAAATATATATATACTTGTATTTTGTGTAACTTTCTTCTCTTATGTGCTGGCAACCTTGGCTTCCCCCAAACTAGGGCTGCTGTTAGGGTGAATTAGGTTTAAACTGTGTCCCTAATCGTTTTAAAGCCTACCTACCAGGGCAGGGGGGCAAGTGACCTCAAGAGCCGCTGACCTCGCCTATGAAGTCAGAAGGAAGAAAGGGAAGAAGGAGGGGAACTTTTATGGGCCATGATTGGCAGACAGGGACAGCACCCTATCTTGTCTTCTTGTCGGTGACTGGCTGCCACCCACCAGGCACTGGTTTAAAAAAAAAAAAAAAATTACCAGGGAGATTTTCCATAATAAATTCTAAGTTTTTAAGTCACAGCTGTTTGCCCAGTGCTTCCCCTTTCCTTCTCTTGTGTCCGCTGGGATCTGGCCATAAGGAAAATCCTGGCACCCAAGAGACGGTTCGGAGGAAGGACTCTGGGTTATGAGTAATACTCCATTGTGGAGTATCAGAGGTATGCGAGATGTTACTGGTATAGAGCCGTCCACCTCCCATGTGTCACGTCTACCATCCCATGAAAGCCTCTCCCCCCATTCTTTGCACTCATACTGTGCCCCTGACCTTTGGGTTCATGGCCTGTTACAGTGTTTGGTGTCCCAGACATGAACACCGTCTTCCCATCCAGGCGCAGGTTGGAACTGAGCTGGCGTTTGGCGTGTCGCCCCTCCCAGGACACCGTGTGGACTCTTTTCTTGTTTCCACGCCCTACGTCTCCAGAGCCCCAGGGAGGCAGGCATGGGTTGATGTATTGAATGAATGAATCGCTCATCCTCTCATCCCAGTGGTGATTCTAAACCATAGAAAATAGATCAAAGGGTTGGAGAGTCCATGAGGATCCAATGATCGTTGTTATTAGTGGACAAGCGAAGAGCCCAGTTGCGTCACTGGCACAAGGCTGTCTGCCCCTGTTGACTTGGAGAACATCGCCAGCAGCCAAAGTGGAGGTCCCGCCTTCCCTCTTCAAGCCTGAACGTTGGAACACACTTGTGGGAAGTGTGTGCGTGCCTGCAGGCTCGGATTATTTCCTTTTCCAGTTGCACGAAAAACTGTGGACCCGACCCTTCCCCCCACTTTAGTACTTGGAGTGATACTAAACTGTTGTAACAAGTAGACCAAACATGGATGATGCCTCACATTCAATACAGTCCATTTCTTACTTAGGTAATAGGCTCGGGCCAGCGTTCCCGGTCAGGGTCCCTCTTCTCAGTGCCGTGATTCCAGCACCGGCTCCTCCTGCTCTGTGGTTCCCGCCTCTAGCTGGCAGAAGGAAAAGCAGGAAGCGGGCTCACCGTGTCTCAAAGCCTTTGACCGAGACCTCCCTTCCACCCATTTTCTTAAGTGCAAAGGGTTGGGGTGGGGGGGGCGGGACTGTGAGGATGATCAAGTGGTCCCTGGCTAGCCAGCCACTTCCTGGCAATAATGCCACACCCCAGCTTTTTGGACAGTTAGTCATCTGTGTCAACAGCTGGTGACCAAACGGATAAATGAGCACCAAAGACAACCCCGTCTGCTTATTTCAGCGCACAAGGCACGTTCCCAGTAAAGACATTCCCAGCCAACCTCCCAGAACTGGCTTTGTTACTCTTCAGTGGGGAAGACAATCTGTTCCCACCTTCGGTAGGTGGCCCCTGTGTCCGTTGCTGGCTGGAAGGGTCAAGGCTGGTGGCCAGCAGTCACTTTGAAGACTACAGGTCTGAAGCCTTAAAATCATAAAATCTGAAAAACTCACTGCCCTCTGCCTGTCCACCCCCCGCCCCGCTGACTTCTGTGTCCTTACCCTCATAGACTTATGCCACTTGCCCAATTAAAAAAAAAAAAAAAAAAAAGACATGCAGCAAAATGTCAATGTTCTGAGCCCCGTTTGTTGTCCACAAGGCAGCTTCTGGAAATATCTGGCGTAGGGAGGGCCTTCAGCTCAGTGTTAAGAAATGATGCAGTGTGTCCGGGATGGTGTTTTAGCCTGGATCTCAGGACTGGAGGGCTGGCGTGAGGAATGAAGCCCTGCTTTGGGGGCTCCGTTCTCATGCTTTGCATTAAAGCTGCGAGAGCATACAGAGACAGCAGAGGGTTTCCTGTGAGGGGCAGTCTCTGGCTGCCAGCCTTGGGCGGACTTCTGAGCCCACCCTACCCAGTGGGTGTGGATGAAGACTTGCTGTTAAGGCTTGTGACAACGACTGTGTCCATGGCCACGTGCTTTGGAGAAACACTGTCTTCGTGTATCCTCCTTGGACCCAGGCAAAACATAGCTTAGCTTGAGCTCCCAAGTACCCCTGGGTAGAGCAGGGGGCTTCAGGCACTAACATCCACGTTACACTGTACTCTGGGCAGAATTCGCTCTCTCCCATGGTATTCAGCCACATGGTCCAGGGTAACTCACCAGAACCATCAATGAGCACCTCCTGATAGCATAAAAGGCACCAAGTGCACTACAAGTATACCACAGGACATTGAATATAAACCTCCCATTGGTACGTATCCAGGGAGAAATTAAAGTTCAACATAAAATCCTCCTCCCCTATAAATTAAAATTCAGATGCTCGCCCACAGCCCTGCCTTCCCAGACCTCCTGTGTCAGCCAGGAGTCAGCCAGCACTAGTGTGGAGACCTCCCTTCTACAAGAAGCGACAGTCCATGGGAACGTCTGTCACTATTCGGGTCCCTCCAAAGTGCCCTTAATCCAACCTTGCCTCTCTCTAGGACCCCACTTTTTCTAAAAAGTCAATTTAGGAGGCATAGGAATGAACCATAGCTCATCGGTAGCCTGCCCCACAGAATTGAGAAAACACACGCAAAGCCCCAGTGTCTAGTCCAAATCGAGCCCCCCGGAACCCAGATCATAGTTTCACGTGGTGATCGCTAATGAATGGCCACACCAGAAACATGATTGTTCACAGAGGATACAGGAAAAGGCAGCAAACACATGACAGAGTGAGAAGAAAACCTATAGCTCAGTCTCCAATGCCGATTGATTGGTATCATCAAGAGTGTTGAGAAAAAGCCACCATCAAGAGGTTAATTTTGGGGGCGCCTGGGTGGCTCAGTGGCCTGGGATCGAGCCCCGCATCGGGCTCTTTGCTCAGCGGGAGCCTGCTTCTCTCTCTCTCTCTCTCTGCCTGACTCTCCGCCGACTTGTGATCTCTCTCTCTGTCAAATAAATAAATAAAATCTTTAAAAAAAAAAAAAGAGGTTAATTTTGCACGCTGCTCCCTGTGTCCTGGGGGAAACAATCCAATCTCTGCATTCTGTCTCCTCTCCCAGAGGATGACCTTTGAAATATTCATGTCTTTGTGAAAAATTCAAAAATGTAAAAGGGGTGCCCTCCTGCCCACAGGCTCTCTCGGGGCTCCCTTCTTCCCCACGCTATTCACAGACCTGTTTAAGATGTGTCTCCGCTTCCACTTCCCTCAGTCCCAGGTATGTGGATCCCTGTAGCCCTGTGACTTCTGCCCTTCCTTCTCTGGGCGTTCCCCAGCTCAGGGCGCCATCTGAGCTCTTCCTTCACCTTGGCTGAGCCAACATCCAGCGGCTGAACCCAGGCTAAGGTCTACCCCATCACCGCTCCCCACTAACCTTGCCTGTCGGTCCTGAGCTCTCTTTGAGGTTTGCCCTAGTGTTTCTCTCCCATTTCCCCCAAATCCCTTTAAAGCAGAGCCAGTAAAGTTAAAATTGCCTGCCCTGCATTTTCCGCGGTGACACCCCTTCTCTGTCTTACGGAGGGCTCACGCGCTTGGCCGTTCACCCCAGACATTTGTTTCTTCGTGTTACTTTTCTAATTCTATTTTGAAAAGTCTTTCAGAAATTCTGCGTCTGTCTAAGGCTTCCATTGTTCAGATAGATTCTGCTCAGCTCTAATTCCTTGAGTTGAGTCCCTCCAAGAGGTGGCTTCCCATCACCCACATTCAGCTGCTGTTTTCCCAACAGCCTCTGCTGCTGTGGTGTGTTCCCACCCCCCGCCCTCCTTTAGAGCACTCTCCGGGCCTGCCCTCAGAGCACAGGATGCGTCAGAGCCTCTACACACACATTTAACACGGCCTTCTTGACTTTCCCCTTCAGATGCGTCCACATTTCCTCTTCTCATCTAGTGAGATCTTTAAAGTCATCCACGGGAACATCTCAGATTGCTTCCCGCACTGGCTTCCCATCTGCCGCCTTCAAGGGGCCCTTCCTGGATCCTTTGGTGTAAGGAATACATAGAGTTTGCTCACTGAGACCTTAAAAGTTCAACTACAGAGGCTCGAATGCTAGCTTCACTACATTCAGATTCATTCTGAAGCTATGTAAGAGAATTCTTCTCGCACTGACCCATTCTCCAACATTCCAACACCAGCTAGGGGCCCTACAACTCAGTTCAATTCTGACGCTCACTACCCAGGGAGAGCGTCAGCCTCCACAGGCGTGAAGGCTCAAGCCTGCCCTCAGTTCCGACGCCAGGTGCAGGTAACCGGTCACCCGTGCTTCTGACTGACCAGTCATCAATTGAAATTTTCCACAATCCCCATCCCTGGTTTCATAATTTGCTAAAACCGACACACAGAACTCAGGAAGCCACTTTAAAGTTACATTTACTGATTTTTTTTTAAAGATTTTATTTGTTTATTTGACAGACAGAGATTACAAGTAGGCAGAGAGGGAGGAAGGGAAGCAGGCTCCCTGCCAAGCAGAGAGCCCGATGCGGGGCTTGATCCCAGGACCCTGGGATCATGACCTGAGCCGAAGGCAGAGGCTTTAGCCCACTGAGCCACCCAGGTGCCCCACATTTACTGATTTATTATAAAAGATATAAATGAACATCCAGATGAAGAGACACACGGGATGAAGCCTAAATGGGTCTTGGGTGTGGGTGGACCTTCTGTCCCTGTGGAGTTGGGGTGCACCGTCCTCCTGGCACATGAATGCATTGGCCAACCCGGAAACTCCCCAAACCCTCTGGTTTAGGGGCCTCGGGGTGACTGGTTAGGTCATCAGCTGTTGGTGATTAACTCAATTTCCAGCCCGCTGCCCTCCCTGGAAGCTGGGGTGTGGGGCTGAAATGTTCGAGTTTCTAATCAAGGCTTGGTCTTTTCCAGAATTGGCCTCCATCCTGGCCTCCAACCCCCTAGAAATCTGGGGTCCTCAAACAAAAGATGCACCATCACCTTTCTCACTCAGGAATTTCCAAAGGTTTTAGGAGCTCTGTGCCGGGGTCCAGGGACAAAGAACAAATTCATTTCCCAGTACACTACAACTACTGACCAGCTATGTGACCTTGGAGAATTGCTTAATCTGTCCATGCTTCAGTTTCCTTCTCTATAAAATGGAGATAATTAATACCTATTTCACAGGGTCATCAGGAGGATTAAATGAGTTACTACTTAGAACAATGCCTGGCTAACACAGACTATTGCTACAAATGAATGTACTTACAAGCAGTGTTATGCATTGTCCTCTCACATATCCTTCCAGGTGCATCTCCTTCTCTGAATTCATAACAGTTAGGATGTCCTCTTTTTCCCCCTCGTTCCACTGTAAAGAACTGTGTTATGTAGATTTTCTTTTTCTTTTTTTTTTCTTTTTAATACCTGTCTAGCCAGGATGCAAGATCCCACACTTCCCAAGGAAATCCCTGTCACCTCCTTGGCTCCACCAGCATGTATTACACCGTTTCTCCACTGTTCCTACCTTAAGAGAAGTTAGGATTCTTGAAGCAGTCACAAACCTGAGGCTTAGAAGTAGATAAGCTGAGCTGATGTTGAACAGATCTGTGAAGTCGTTGAAGTCTGTCACTATCCAGGCTGCATGTTTTCTTTAAATTCTCATTAACTCCTCGAGCTCCTTTTCTAGACTTCTCACTACCAAGGACGTATCAGCTTAGGAGGAAAGGATGAGATGTGCCTCTAATATCTTACTTGAATGGCTCCAACACAGGTGACCCTCTCTGTCAGTCTTCCAGCTCCCTCTAACTTTCATTGAAGGCTGGAAGTTTCCAGCCACTTCTTCAATACCCACAGCAGGCACTGAACGGGAATCAGGAAATATACCACAAGATGACCAATTATGGTATATTTGAAAGTTACTAAGAGAGTAGATTCTAAAAGTTCTCATCACAAGGAAAAAATCATTTCCCCCCTCTTTTTTCTTTTTTCTTTCTTTTTTTTTTTTTTTTTGGTATCTATGAGATGATGCATGTTAACTAAACGTATTGTAAAATGATTTTTACAATATATAAGCCAAGTCATTACACTGCTATGCCTTAAAATTATATCTCCATAAAACTAAAAAAAGAAAGCTGCCATTTTTATGAATGGCCCAAGAGTTGCCAAGTTGCAGTGCAAAGATAGGCCCCTGGGCAACTCTCAGAGAAGGGAGCCGACCTCCCAGGTCCTACCTCAAATTGAAGACAAAGGCCTGTCTGTGTAGGCCTGGCCTAAATTAGCCTCCAGGCATGTCCAGAGGACAGGCCAGTGAGCAGAGAACCCTGGAAGGACGTGATTTCCTGCATATCCACACAGCCTGGAAGCTCAGATGGGGCCTTCTGCACGTTGTTCCAGAGACCAAAAGACCACGACTTGCGAATCACATGAACCCTTTGTCTCCTGCACCCAAGCTCATCCTGGTCCCATCTCTGCCTCTCGAACTTCGGTGACATAAATGCAGCTCTCGCACTGCTAGGTCCACAGTCCTATCTCTCCACACATTACCTCTCTATTCAGCACAATTCCGTCCCTGGGACTTGCCGTGCGTGGCCAGTACCTCCTTTCTGCCAGCAGCAGAACCTCTGTGGGGGATTCCGCGAGTCCCTGGGGCTCCTCTCCCAGGGGGTTGCTTACTGCTTAGGGCATCGAAGACACTTGCCAGACAGGCAGTCATCTGCGTGTTCCTGCAGTGAGCGCACAGTCCCTGGCCACCTTCTACGTAGCCCATTGCTGCTCTGTTCTTCTCGAGGATCTCGAGCCCTGGTGGGACAACACTGGGAAGACTTTTTCATTAAGACAAACGATGAAACGAAAACGACCGAAATCTCCAGGCCCTTGTTGATCAATACGGCCTGTGTTCATCAATTTACAAGCTTGGGCAAAACTTTGAAATTACGATGTCCAGTAACAAAGCCCCAGCCCACAGGAAATGGAATTAGGCTGTGCTTATGGGAACAGATGTGGATTAAAATGAAAACATGCTTGCGATCAGGTGACTCCGAGCAACGAATCCCATCACGGGGAGGAACAATAGCAGCTCAAGAAGCTGGGGAGGAACCATATGAACCGATTATTTTGAATCATCTAGCTTCCAGGAGAGGCGCAAGGATGCTGGGGAGGAATCCCGAAGACCCAGAAGCAATGACGATGCTGATTTAAAGGCTTCCCAAGCCTGGAATATAGTCACTCTCCCTTCCTCCAGTCAGACAGGAATTCAAGTCCATTCAATTCAACCAATACTTGTTGGCAGCCGACTGTGGGGCAGATGCCAGTGAACAAGAGAACTAAGATCCGTGAACAATTGCTTTCTTAAAAAAAAAAAAAAAAGTATGTATGTGAAGTTAGGCTGTTCTGGAGAAGTAAAGAAACAACGTTAGAATGATGGGAAAGAAATACTGTGATTTGGGAAGGTCTTCCTTGATCTTTCATCCTTTTTCCTACAAGTTCAAATAAGAAGCATTGGCCCTTGCCCATGGTCTTCTAACAGCACCCCCAGAACTCCAGGCTTATTCCCTTCTTTCAGGCTTATTGCAGACTTTGCTTCTGATGTCATGACGTCAGCCACTGTGGATGCTGGCCCAGGCCACAGTCCTAGACCCACTCACACACGCATTCTTTGAGCAGCTGCCCGTCTTCTTCTCTGAAGCCTTTCTTGCTTCCTGTCCTCCTCTGTTCCTCCAACACCGCCCGCGCCCCGACCCCTGCCTTGGTTGGTCTTGAATTGTTACTAAATATCTTCTGTCCCCACATAAACAGTGAGAACTTAGGGCGATCCCCCACACAGGGAGGCAGGCACCCTTTCCTACAGCCAGCAGGTGCTGGGACCCTGAGGAGCAGAAGGGAGGAAAGACAGAAGGAGAAGGGATGGAGACAGGAAACGAGGAAGGACACAGGAAAGTGAAGGGAAGAGAGAAGGGGTAGGAAGAGGTAGCAGGGAGCGAAGGGAGAGAAAGGGAGAAGGAGAAGGAAGACAGAAAGAGGGAGAGGACCAGCAGAAACATAAGGAGGAGAGGGCAGGGTGGGTGGGAGGAGCCACTCCGCTAAGACATGAAAGACATGTCCCATCCTCCTCCCCTGGAGTGAGATCTCCGGCCCTGGGGAAGGAGGAAGTCAAAGCAGGCGGCTTGAGAGAAACAAAGTCTCAAAGACAGTACGGAGCAGGTGGGAAGACAAACTTGCAAGGCAGGACCACACACTTTTGTTTAAGTGAGCTCTGCCTGGCCACACTTGTGAATGTCACATCCGTGACTTCGCTATTTAAAGAATCCGAATTATTTTTAAGCTCTAACCGGCCTGGCCTTGGCTTGGACACATGCTTCTCTGCGGCCATCCATTCCTGCATTCGTTCACTCACCAAGTCCGGGATGCACACTGGCCTCCCTGTCCCGTGTCAGGGTCTGGTCTAGGAGCAGGGACCCAACAACAATGAAACCCCTGTGGTCAGGGCGCTTGGGTCCGGGGCGAGAGACAGGAAAGAAAGAAAGTGAGCAGGCGGCGTGTTACGTGGTGATGTGCTGGGGGAGAGGAAGAAAGGACCAAAGTGCTCTCGTGAGTCAGGGCAGAGTGGCTGAAGGAGGGGAGGGGGGGAGACCATTCAAGTATCTGAAAAGGCTGTTCCAGGCAGGGGAACAGCCCTCGCTAAGGCCCTGAGGCAGGAACACACCCAGTCGGTTTGAAGAATTGCAAAGAGCCCCAGGTGGCTGAGTGGGGGAGGAAAGAGAGGAAGACGATGAGGAGATGGGGTCGGAAAATTATGGCATAAGGAGGACAAAACAGAGTCTCCTATGTGGCCTGCTAAGGACTTTGGCTGTTCTGTGAGCGAGTCTGGCTGCCTCAGAGGCTTTGGGGCAGTAGATGGCGTCATGTGACATAGCATGTTTGTTGCTGTAGGACGCTGGCAGCAGGGATGGGGACTGACAGTTTGAACCCAGGGAGGCTGGTCAGAAGACAGTGGCACTACTGGGGCCAAGAGGAGGCAGTGGCTTGGACCTACAGAAAACCCCAGTGTAAGGGAAGCGTGTTTGTCTTCGCTGGGACCTGCCTCCAGCCACATGCTTTCTTCTGCCTGGAACGACTTCCTCCCTGCTACCCACTTTCCCACCCTTCAAGGCTCGGCGCCGATGTCACCCACTTCCCCGGCAACCCCACAGAGGACAACCGCCCACTCACTCTGTGCGTGCCGCTCTCGGAGCCTGGAGCCCATCCTGTTGCAAGCCTGCCTTTACCTCTGCCTCCTCCTAAATGGAAGACGCCCCGATGTTAGTCGGTCGACCCACATTTATACTCAGTGGGGATGAAAAGGCAAACAAGACGTTACCCCAGTCCCAATCGAGTACGGGGAAGCAGCTACTCCCACACGAACCACACGGTCTGGTTCACGTCCACAAGTGAAGAGGTGAACAAACTGACCAGAAGCCAAACCCCCAGGACTTGCCATGTGGTGCCCTTACTTGCGATGCTGTTTAAGGAGACACGAGGCAGGTTCTCACGGGCTGCTTCCACGCTTCCCCTGGCTGTCTCCCCGGGCTCAGCCCCCCCAGGATAACTGCCTGCAGATGCTACAGTGCCGAGAGCAGGATCCTGTCAGAGTGAGACCAAGAGAGCCCACGGAAGATTCCAGAAGGGGGGAGTGCAAGATGATTATAAGTAGCTGTGAACGTATTTATTTTTTTCCCGTAATACTCATTGTTGATGCAAAGCTGTCTCCCTAGAGTCTCTCGGTGACATTTGTTACTTGGCTTTTTTGGTCCTTAAACAGAAATTCTGTCCTTTTCACTAAATTGCTCCTTCTCTGCTAATGTTCTGTCTCCCCCAAGTCCCAGGCAGAGCATTTGACATTTGTTATTGGTAGAAGAGCATCATTTGCTGAGTGTGGGAAGAAAAAAAAAATTTTTCCCCAAAGCGGGGAAAGGAATGATTACCTCAGATCTCCTCACTCTTTTTCTCCTCCCTTCAGACACAACAGCAATGCGCAGCCAGGCTGGGCCCTGGCGGGGGGCTGCCCTAATCAGTTTCACACGCCAGATTCATGGGGACCTGTTGTAGTACCAACTGTAGACCTTTCCGGAGAGAGTCAAGGGTGACGGGTCAAGGACTAAGAGGGTGCGGTGAGGGCTTCAGTGACATCATTTTCACAGAGGGTGACGTCATCTTGAAGCCCGGTCCTGCCCCTCCCATCAACAGGCATTTCCTGAGAACCTACCGTGTGCCAGGCATTGTTCTGGGTACTGAGGGCAACGAGCAGAAATGAAAATGCCTGGTTCTTTCTCTCAGGGATGCTGACGGGCCGGTGGGGGTGTCTAACACTGATCCATTACTCACACAGACGGGCATAAATCTGCAACATGGTGTGTTTTGTGAATAAAAGACTTGTGACCCTATGAGCGTCTACACCAAAGAAAACTGAATTGGCCAAGGGGGTCAAGCAGCCTTCTTGAGGAATTACCTCTCGGGCGGCAGTCTGAAAGGTCAGTTGAATAATGATGGGTGAGGAGAGAGAGTTCTAGGCCAGAGTGACATTAGGTACAAAGGTCGTCTCAGAGCCGGGGAGCTGGCCGGTACCATGCCTGAAACTCCTTGCTAGAGCAAAGGAGAGGTACACAAGAAGGACCACATGGGACCTGGGTGCCGCAGCCATCCAACACCTTGTCCCTACTCCAGAGTCCCACAAAGCAGCCTCTCCAGGAGGAATGCAGGTTCTGATGGATGAGGAGCTCCTTCTTTGGCCTTTCCAACGTTGACCTGTTGAGCAACCCTGTGCCGAAATGTAGGGGTAGGAAGAGAAATAATTTCCATTCTCGCCCCCCTGAGATCACAGTCCGGGAAGGCGTAGACGTAGACACAGCACCCACCATTGCGGTAGGGTCTGTGGTATTAACAAATTACGCTGAACTACGGGGTAGAGTTGGCTCGGGGGTGGTGAGTTGTGGAGGGTGGGAAATACTTGTAAGAGGAGGAAAGATGTGGATCACTGCGCTTGGCAGGAGGAGGCTTGGCACCACTCCTGGTCCATCATGAACACCGGGACCTGCCAGGTTCCCCCTTCTCTCTCCTCTCCCAGCCCCCAGCCCTTCAGTCTCCAGTGCCATTGGGTGTAAATCTTTCTGGGAGACTTGTTTCTCCTTGTGGTCATACAGGACCAGGCTACTAAACCTGCCTGCAGGGTGAATTACGAGCGGGTCTCTGGAGCCCCAGCCTCCGTCGCCCGCCGAATGAATTGTGGTGCTCCTGGCTGCTGGGCTTTTTATTTATTTATTTGTTTCCTTTAGCATATTTTAATCTGATCATTAAATTGCAATCTGCCACCCATCCCCAACCCCGGCCGTCTTCGGATGGAACAGATTTTTCATAGGTAATGATACCTATAAACTTCGGGTTGGCAGCCACCGGAGCCAAGTGGGGGAGGGCAAGGGGAAGGGTCGCAGAAACATGGCCCCTGGCTTGGCCTTGGTCACGCTGCTGTTGCCCTGGGCCCGTCTGACCTCTCCCAGGGACAGCTAGAGCCGCTGCGTTCTCCTGGGCAGCACCTGGGGCCTTTCCTAGCTCAAGAGACCCGTGCTGAGAAGGCTGAGGTGAGCCTCCACACCTCGTCCTTGCATGCATAAGATCATCCCTGCCCCATACTGTGCCAGGCAATAAAGGTGTCACCTAACCCGCCTTGATGGTGTTGGCGGGGGTGGGGGATCTGCACTGATAAATCAAAGGCACAGAGGATGCCAGATGGTGCCGTGGAGCGCACGTCCCCGAGGTCATCTGTCTGATCTCACGCTGCTCCACCCCGGAGGGACTGCCCTCTGATGGCAGGGCCATGACCCTGGAGAGGGTGACAGCCATCATGGGTATAACGTTGGCACCGCCAATTTGTCTAGCATTTTATATGTTGTGCTGACACATTCCTTTGGGACTCACAACAGTCCCGGGAGGGCGACAGAGCAGGTGTCCTGAATCCCATCTTAAAACTGAGAGGCAGGGGCGGCAGAGTGAGTAGCCAGGGTAGCCCTGGCCCCTAGGGGGCTCCCCAGCAATATTTACTGCGTGAATGAATGGCTTCTTACTACCCCGAAGCCATCTCAGAGGCATGTCTCCAGGTGCTTCTAGAACCATGTCCAGAAAGGGGGTCAGGACTAGATCCTAGGACCCTGCAGCTCCCGCCTGACCTGGCTGGGTAGGAAATCGCCACCAACCCCCATCCACAACTACTTCTCCGAGCACACCAGAGGGCTCAGCACTTGAGAAGGCGCCTTGAAGATGCGAAGGTAGAACGGACACGCGTCCCCACCTTTTGGTGGGGATGCCGGGCCAGGCGGATTCTAAGGGCTCTGCACAAATTCCCCGCCTCAGTTTTCGCGACAACCAGGCGCAGATGCCATCCTCATGTCCATGGGACCACGTGACCCACGTGAAGCCCAGAGAGGCTGAGCAACTTCCCCAAGGGTCCCGAAACCCTAAGTGAGGAGCCCAGGCTGAACTTCGGCAGCGTCTGTGCTATCGACCGTGGGGCCACACCGGAACATACAGTCTCAAAACTGCTCTCCCTGCCCGTCATCCTGTCTCCCTTCTGGATTCCGGAGGGATGAAAGAGGCCATCGTGGGTGGGTGTGGGATGGGGAACTCAGGAGAGGATAGAGGGAAAAGAGAGCACCTGTCTTTGCTTCACCAACACCTTGGACCTTTTATTTATTTATTTGACAGAGAGATTACAGTAGGAGAGAGGAAGGGAAGAGATCACAGAGAGAGAGGAAGGGAAGCAGGCCCCCTGCTGAGCGGAGAGCCGGATGTGGGACTCGATCCCAGGACCCTGAGATCATGACCTGAGCCAAAGGCAGCGGCTTAACCCACTGAGCCACTCAGGTGCCCACCTTGGACCTTTTAAACAGACTCTCAAGCATGCAGGTCCCTGAACTTTCTGGCACTTCAGGAAGTGCCCTTGAGGCACAAACTCCCTCAATTTTTCAGGAGAAAGAGGAGTCCGATCCAGAGACAAGAGTCAAGACTTCAAGCTTCTAGTCCCAATACAAGCCAGCCACCAGAGGATGCCCTTAAAAACCCATATTTTTTCATCGAGATTATAAAATGTATAAATACCAGATAAATATTTCTATTCATTATTCTGTAACGGGCCTGACAATGGGTTTGAGATCAGATTGCATCTCGGCGAGGAAGGTAAATTTGTATAAGCCGGGTAAAATGGATTGCCTAACCACACTCTCACTTGTGTCTCACGCCTCCCGGTGGGCCGGCCCGGGGACAAGGCTGCTGTTCCAGCTCCTTCTATCGCACAGCCTGTTATCCATGATTTCTCCGCATCGTCCAGCTTTGGAGTCTCAGAGAGCACAGGAAGGGTCATCAGATGCCAGAACCTTCCGTGACAACTCAGGGCAGCATCAGACAAACTGTGGCCCAAAGCTTTTGTGCCAGGGAGTCCCCTTCGAGTGACCTTCCCTACTGATAATCGTGCCAAGAGTATGAGCTGTCTAGAGATCCAACCCCGTCCTCACCGTAGAACCACAGACTTCCCCTTACCCTAACCGGAACCATGCACACGAGCCCTCACCGGGCTCCAGTCGTGACTCTCAGAATAACTTTAACCCTAACCTGGATGCTAGTTGGGCCGATGGCTAGTATATCATTCACTGAGTAGTTTGATATCTGTGCCCTTAATGTTCACAAATTAAACAAGATGACTGTGCTTTGAAGAATTGTTCCAAGGCCACACTTTTAAGAAATTAATCTAATTTGAAAATGAGTAGGGACACCTGGGTAGCTCAGTCGTGAAGCCTCTGCCTTCAGCTCAGGTCATGATCCCAGGGTCCTGGGATGAGTCCCGCATCGGGCTCCCCAGGGAGCCTGCTCCTCCCTCTGCCCCTCCCCCTGCTTGTGCTCTCCTGCAGCTCTCTCTGACAAATAAATAAATAAAATCCTTAGGAAAATAAATAAATAAGGAAATTGCATGACGTCTGAGATTTGAAAGGGGCCTCAGAAATCCCGTGGCCCATTTCTTCTCTTTTCTACCCAGACACAATCCTGTGCAGTGGATCCAGTTCGTGGGGTCTGGCCGCTGAACTAGAGGCTGCCGATGGTTTTCAACAAGACAGAAACTTTTCTTAAACACCGGCATTTCTGAGAACTCATTTAGGGTGACTGTCTTGAAGACAAGGAGAACAGCATTCAGGGAAGAGTGGAGATTCAGAGGTTTAGGAGACCACATGGCCCAGAGATCTCGCCACTTCGGAGCCGGGAGATCTTGAGCGAGTTGTTCAACTTCTCTGAGCCTTCTGAGCCTTTTGCTTCACTGTAAAGCAGGGATCTTGGGGTCGCCAGGTTTAACAAGACCCTACAGTCAAAGGGCACAGTGCACGCATGACACACAGCAGGGGTTTCATCCATCCGACTGCCCTTGGGCCCCTGTGGCTCGCGACCTCTGACATCACACCCAGGGCAGGCTATGAGATTGGGCTATGCAGAGTCTACTTCAGAGGCCATGCAGAAAAGAAAAAAAAAAAAAAATTGCCCTGCTGGGGACAAAGTGGGCCCACAGTGGCCCCGGAGAGGGCTTACCATATGTGTGATGCTGAGCGTCCCACCCTGAATGTGGCCTGAAATCTGCCCCTCTCCCGGTCCCACCTCACCTTGCCCGTTAGCTCTGATCATGCGGGAAGCATTTTGCAGAAAGAATCACAAGCCGGCCCAGCCTCAGCCGGCTACCTGGAAGGAAGGAAAGCGGGGAGGAGCCACGCTCGTCTCTGCCACCGCGCACCGACTGCTCCGTACCCCCCGTGGAGTTCTTGTCAATGATTATTCAATCTCAGGCCTGACCTTTCTATTCTAAATAACACTGCGATATCAGCGCGGCCCAGCCCGCAGCTTTTGCAAGAAATTAACTGTATCTGGCTCTCACAGGAGACCCCAGAAATCCCCTCAGTAACTAAGCCCAGGCTGGTTTACAGAAAAAAAGACCCAGCGCTAGCTTCTTCCCGAACGCGCCTCCTAATGCCCGTCTAAATATCACAGAGCCCCCAGCTGTTTAATTCTAATAAGTACTCATCTATTCTCAAAACAGACAAATGTTAGGTCTCAGGTGGGCCCCCAGCATTTGTGCAGGAGGAAGAGAATCTGGAGAAAGGGAGGAGAGAGGAAGCTCGCCGCTAGCTTCGGATCGCCAGGCCTGTCCCACAGACGCTTAAGAAGGCGGCTCAAGGTGTCCCGGTTTCTGGGTCAACCAGAGCCCAAGCGGACTCATGAGGGAGGCCGTGTTCACAGCCAGGGAACAGTCTGCACCGAAGGGTCTTTCCTTCCCTTGGTGGAGCCTCGGGTTCCAGAAGGACTTTGAAGCCAGAAGACCAAGCTGATCTGCACCCAGGGTGGAGGCCTGGGGGCCAGCGTGAGCTCCACGGGTAAGGGTTCAAGCTTTCCCTGGGAAATATTCCTCCTCTGAGCTGATGCTTGGACCCGAGTCCCAGGGGTTACCCCGTGGGCAGGAACCCCAGCTGGGGTGTAAGAAAGTGGAGGGAGAAAGGCCTTGCACTCTGAAACCTAGCTGGTCTGCCAGTAACGTGGGAGAGGGATGCCTAGAGCCGAAGGAAGAACCCTATGACATTCTGGCTTGGAGAATGTTTGGAAATGGTTGGAACTGGGTCGCTGAGGAGGAACGCTGTCCTGGGGTTCTTTGGCCCTTAGTGACTCCACAGCGGCTGGGAGGCGATGAGAGGCCCTGTGGAAGGTCTGGGCTCACATCAGAGGCCCTGGGCGTCGGTGGGCCTGGGACGCCTCCTCCCCCAAGTGATGATCGCTCCAGAGCAGGTGTGGCGCATGATGCAAGTAAATAAAGGTAAAGCAGGTTGGAAGTTTCAAGCGAGCTCCCACGCACCGACAATAGGTGGTCTAGGTTTTCATGAACTGATCAAGAACATATTCCTTTAGGTTTCGTGGCCTCTCATCTTTGGACATCCTAGAGGGCCTGCCTCATCATAGACCGACAGGATGGATCTTGGCCAGAAGGTCAGGTTTGGAGATAGGAGATTCCCAGAGCCTCGCTGAGGCTGTCGGGATGTCTGCTGTTTTGCCATATTCATCCCACTGGTGTCCCTGGCGGGTCTGGGAGCATGACTTCTGCTCTCAGAGGGGCAAAGGAGGCCAGTGGGCCTTTTGCTACTGCACATTTCGGACTCCCTGCATCCCAGGGCTGGAAGGAAGCTTCTCTCCAGCAGAATAAACCAGTCTCTCCTTGCAGCGCCCCCTGGATACCAGCCCCGATGAGGGCACAGACGAAGGGATTTTTATACTTGTCTGTTGGAAAAAACACATTAGACCTGAAGTTCCCCTTTACAAGCACAGAGACCATAGCTTCCTCATCTGTGTGCTCTGTACCCAGCCTAGGAGCCTACAATAGCTGTTCTGCAAATATCAGAAAACAAGTCATACACCAGCTCAGTTCAGCTCGATACCTAGGGGAGTTTCAGGTTCCATAAAGGATCTGAAGAAGGCCCTGAAGCCTCTTCCTAGAGAAAAAGGCCCGTCGGCACATACTTACAGGATTGTGCGAATGACTTCTGGGGTACAGGGGCTGTGAGTGGAGCTCTGTTCTAGGGGCATCCTTCAGGGACGATCCCACTGCCTCAACGGGGACACTCCTGGCGGTGGGACTTTGCTCCCTTCCCACATGGGGACAGTGTTCATGGTCAGTGGCACCGTTTTAATACACTGCATAGCAACCTTCCTTTCTGGAACTCCACCGTCCTCCTCGCCCCCGGCTGAGCAACTTCAAGCAGGGAACGAGCTGGGAACTGGTATCCCAAGGGCCCTAATTCATCACCCTGCCTGTAACTGCTTTGCCGTTGGCAGACCCTTGTCCTGAGCTTCCTCGGTCTTCCTCTGCCTCGGCTGCTCTTTATCTGAGGGAGTGTGTGCCCCTCACTATCCCGATTCTGTCTTTGGCAAAGCCCTGTGAACACCTGGAGAGGGGCTATGGGTCCACGGCATTATTTCTTCCTTTGTTTCCAGACAATGGGCTTGCCTTGAAGCGGCTGAAGACTGCATTTGCGTTTTGGCAGCCGCTCATGCCATTGGCCCAGTAACGAGCTCTGTGTTGGGTCATGGCCCGGGGTGTTGTCCAGGTGCGCTGTTGATGAGCGCCGTCTCCCCACACCTAACTGCTATCTTTTTACATTAACCCTCACTAAAGGCTGTCCTATTAGATTTGGTCCTTGAGTCCAGCCTGGTGAGACCTTTCTAGATTCTGAAATTGTCATCCAACATATGAGCTCATTACTCACAGGCAACGTGTTGACTATGGGACAGAGAGCTGCCATCTTGGATTATTTCTCCGACGGACCCCGGGCTCCGCACAGCATGTTACTTCCCTCTGCCCTCACTTCAGCTCTGAGAGGTAGACTGTCGGTAGGAAAATGGGGGGCTCCAGAGCAGTAAGCTTTTTCCTCAAAACCCTCTTCCACCACCAAACTCCCTTAAATAGAGGCTGAACACTCAGAATTTATATTAAATCCCATTCCATAGAGATTTCCAGGTATCACAGAGTGGAAGGAATAGAAAGACCTTTGAGAGAATTCAAACCATCCACCCGAACATACTGGTGAAAAAAATCTCAGTCCAGTCACACTGGCCTCAAACGGCATAGCATCTTGTCAGAGTTTATGCTGGTTGAGCTCTTGGGGAAGCAGATGCTGAGGAGAAGTTAAGACGGCAAAGTGTTTATCGGAGGATTACGTCTGTGAAGGAAAAAGCCAAAGGATGCGTGACTGGGCAGAGAAGAAGCAAGTAATGATGCGGACCCAAAAACATCCCGGCCAACCCCACGGGGAGCTCTGGAACAAAGATCACCCCATAGATGAGCCTCGCATGGGGCAGAAATGGGCCAACCATGTACCACGGCTGTGCTTAGTCACTGTCTGTGTGGACCCTGAAGGATGTAACCTCCAGAGATGACCAGCCAACCCCTGCCCTCAGAGCCCGGCAGTGAGCCCTTCCTTGAAGGGTTAGGTGAGCAAACAGCATACACATATGTCTGCCACATGACGCGAACTTGCTTTTTTGTAGGTTCCCTATCTGTTCCAGAGGGATAGGACTTTGGTGACTTCATAATAATAGTAATGCTTATTTTTCATCCTTGTAAAGTAGGAGTATTGTCTCAGTAGATAACATGACAAATGCCAAAAAGGAATATATATATATATATATATATATATATATATATATATATATGCCAAAGGCTTTTTATGAAAATATTGTACAGCGGGCACTCGGGCGAGCTCTTGGAAATGGCCTAAGGTGTCTCCAGAGTGGAGGTCAGTGAACTCGGGACAACCCCTCGAATTTCCATTAGTGAGTAGTTAGATGAAGCAATAAATAAATTATTATTAAGCACTTTGCAAATATAGTGTTATGCAAATGCTAAATAATCATAATAATATAGTAGTATGCTGATCTTGATAAACGGGTTGGCTTCTATGTCATTTAAAATGGACGGCGCAGCAATGTCTGTGAAGATGAATGAGGTCCGGGCTCACAGAGCTCAGTAACGAGCATGGGCTCTTCTGCTGGGAGGCTCAGGCCTCCTCGTGAGCGGCTGCCTTCTCCTCTGGCCTCTGTGGGACAATTAGCAGAGGAGAGGGATGCCGGCCAGCTCTGGAGGGGTGGGGTGGTAGGACAAGGCTCCTGTGCAGAGACAGGGAAAGTGGACTCTGGCGAGTGCACGTGGATTTGCATTTCTGAGAAGTCAGGGCTCATCTCCAGGAGGGATGGGGGCAGGGAATTAACAGTTATTGAGTGCCTCCTGTGACCCAGACACTGTGCTCAGTGCTCTGTTTATTATCTCATTTATCCTCGAGGCCAGCACATTAAGGTAATAGAGGAGTAGAATAAAGCAGAATGCATTACTGTTTTCTGTAGAAAAGCAGAAAGTCTGACCCCAATGGTGGCACTTCCTTTTTTGCATTCTGGCCATCAGGAGGATCTGGAAGGTGAGTACCCCAGGGAATCAGAGAAAACTTGACCCATTGATTGGTCACAGCCCCCAAACGCTGGGGCTTCTCAGGGCACACATCCGTGCTCTGACAGAGTCACTCTCTCCTTTGAGGCTTACACCCAGGGTAATTGCTGCTCCTGGCCCCTAGCTGTGGACCTGATGCCCCTGGGGCTGCCTCATTTGGACCTTTTCTGCCCCCTTCCCAATGGGGAGCAGACCTTGATAAAGCATTAGAGTGACCCAAGTACTCATAAACACAGAGGGGTTTATATAGAGCTTCTCACTGAACTCTCAGAGGGGCCCTATGGCTCAGGATTTATTGCCTCTAATTTCCTCCCCTTAAGTAAGGACATGAAGATTTGGGTAAGTAACTTGCCAATAGACGCCTATGCAAGGGGGAAGAGATGAGCACCAGATTCGTCAATGAAGTGGTGGTAATCTTATTATCCTGGGTGAACTCAGAGGTCCTGATGCTTGGGGACTTACTTCTTTCTGGCCCATCACTGGGCTATGTTCTTAATAATGATGAATTACCTTTTGTTTAATGTGTCAGATTTGGGGGCCATAAAAGTTGCCCAAGTGTTTGCTTTAAAAAAAAAAAAAAAAAAAAAAAAAGCTTTACTGAGAGTAAGTGACATGAAATAAACTGCACATAGTTGAAGTATCTAATTTGGTTAGTCTTGACGTAGGTAAGCATCAGTGATGCCATCATGGCAAACAAGATGATGAACATACCCATCTCCTCCAAAGGTTTCCTTCTTCCTAAACCATCCCTCGCACTCCTCCTCTCCTAATACCCTCCCCAGGCAACACTGATCTGTCTTCTGTCACTATTGTTCGTTTGCATCTTCTAGGGTTTTATATAAATGGAATCAAGCAGTATATGCCCTCTACTTTGGGTCTGGTTTCTTTCACTCCATGTAATTATTTTGAGATTTATCCAAGTGTTTTCTTTTCCTTTGTTTTATTTACAGAGGCTTAAAGACTTTGAATAATTTGTAGGTACTTAATTTAATTTTAGCTTTGGATTAAGTCCAGAGTTCAAATTCCAGCTCTGTCCCTGTCTGTGTGCCAAGGGGCAAGTCTCTTAACCCCTCCAGGGTTCAGTTTTTTTGTCTGTGAAGTGGGTATAACAAACCCGCCACTGTGGAGTTTATGCGAGGGCTAGATCGGGTAGTATAGGTAAAGGGGTTAGCATGGGATATGTACATGGTAAGCACTTGCTTTTTCATTTCAAATAGAAGTTTTTAATAATAGAAACATATTTTCATCTAGACCCCTTTGACACCTCTTAGGTTTTCAATATTAAGTAGGAGGATAATAGCAGGCAAGAACTGCGCCAAGTAGAAAACCAATTGTGACATGTAAATTAGCTCTTGTAATCCTCACAAGAAACCTGTGAAGTATGTGGGGACATTGTCATGCCCACCTACAGATGAGGAAACCAAGGGAGAAAAGAGATGTGGTCATTTTCTATTCTTACAGTTAGTAGGTGGCAGAATCAGAGTTCGAACGGAGGTGATCTGGCTCAAGACGCTGTGTTATTTTCCATTACAATTTGACTACCTTTTGGTCCATAGCGACAGCACCCCCAACACTAAGGGTTCACATTTTTTTTAAAAAATAGTCATTTATTTATTTATTTTTGAGAGAGAGAGAGCATGAGTAGGGGAGCAGAGGGAGAGGAAGAGAGAGTCTCCAGCAGACTCCCCACTGAGCTTGGAGCCCCACGTGGGGTTCCATCTCAGGACCCTGAGATCATGACCTGAGTTGATGCCAAAAGTCGGACGCTGAGCCAGCCACGTGCCCCTGACAGCATTATTACATATATACATATGTTATTACATATATACATATATTATATACATATACTAATATATTTACATGTTAGTAAAAAAAGAAAACTAGGTATGAAGACCCTATCAGTAACTAAATAAAAATTGGAAAAATGGCTAATGGAAGAACAAAATGGTAGTCAGGACACCAGTTCTCATCAAGGGATACCAAACACTTCCAATGTATTTTAGGCATTTACTTGTATTTTGAAATTGTGAATGCTGATCCACACCTGATTCTAGGTTTCCTTGTATGTGAGTCAAAGACAAGGAATCCATAAAGAAGAAACTATGGCAGCCAGAGCTGGTGCTGTCTTTACTGGAAATGCTGGAAAAACTACGGTGTGTTCTATGTTTGAGGCTCAGATTTAATGCCAGACTAGAGGGTAGCCCCATCATTGAGTGTGCAGTGTGGCTGCATGGTCCCAGCTGAGCAGGATGCACTCACCCCAAGTTTGGGGATGGGCTGTCAATGGGGAGCCCATTGGAATACTTGTGAATAGAGAAACTCAGTTATGTTAAGTACGGTAATAGATACTCACTAAAGATCTGGAATGGTCTAATAGAATGAGGGACATCTTAATTCAATACAGATAAATGAGTTTTTATTTGTCTGATAAGCACAGAATCTCTGCTTTTGAGATATTCCTGTCTGGAGTAGGTGATAGAGAATGAAAGATGTAAATAAACTAATTGCAGCTTTAAGAAAGGCCATATTTAGAAGGTAGAGTCAATGGACAGTGTGTGCACATGGAAGGAGGCATGAAGGAAAGATCAGGGTTCTGGCTTTGGGAACTGTGACCCACTCATGAACACAAAGAATTGAGATAAACACAGATTTTATAAAATCAGTGATGAGGGCAGTTTCTGGCATTGTGCATCTGAGGTGTAATAGGCACTCCAGGTGGACACTTGAAATGAGTAGTTGTGTTTCTGGATCCTGAGCTCCAGTGTGAGGTCAAGGTTGAAGAAAGAGGTGTGTGCGTCCTCAATATTTAGGATGTACATGAAGCCATAGGAATGGATGAGGTCTCCTTGGGAGAGTGTGTGGAATGGAGATGGATGGTCAACACAGTGGTCATGGGGGTGAAAATAAGGTTGACCAAATACCAGTACCAGAAGGCATATTAAAGTCGTGGGAATGGACAATGTATCATATAGATCTTTCCTATGGCCAAATTTTTCAAAACTTTTTTTCAGCATACACTATTTATTCCTTGAGAACAGATGCAAACTCTAACCTGTATCCTGTTGAACAGCAGGGAAAAGGACCCTGAAGTGAACATAAAAGACTGCCTTGGGTGTGGTCCTTTACCTACCAGGTGGAGCAGAAGCCCGGGAAGAACTTTGGGTGGCGGATGATGGGTAGAGAGCAGAATGGCTACCTCATGGCATTAAATACAAATCTGGCATGAACAGCAGTGTCCTTCTAAAACTTTCTTTTGTTAAGGACGGAGAAGGTTAAGATACCGAACTGAAAAGAAGGCTTGCTTTTGTGATGTTTTTTAGCTGTTTGCTGGCTTCTTCCTACGTTAAACCCCTGCTTCGCATCTCCTCTTACCCCTATTTCTCTGTCACTGGGTTGACAAATGCATGTTGCGCACCTTCTATGTGTAGACTCCACATGAAGTGCTAGGAGCACAAAGAGGAATGGTGTTTGGTCCCTGCCCTTGAGAAGCAGAGGGGACACATTCTAGTAGTGTGTTGATGATCAGAACCATCTCATTGGTGTCATGCTTTGTATGTGTCAAAGAGCTGTCACCTATCTCAGATTGTTGGCGTTCTCCAACCTATGGGTAGAGGAAGTAGGGCGGTGATGATTCTTATTATGCATCAGTAGCTGAGACGCAGAGGTGGAATGACTTGGGGAAGGGCAGTCAGTGGCTGAGATCCAGATCTTTTGGCCAAGAGTTCTTTCTGCTAAGGGGAACGTTTTCCCCGGCACTCTCTTCCTGGGCACCTTGCCTTTGCAATTTCCTGGTTGTCTATTTTATCTCTTTCAGCTGACAAATTTGACAGGCCTTTGGGGAATACTGACTCAAGAATAACTTGCCTTTGGTCAAGTGCTAAATCCCATAGGTGTAGGACAGACTTTGGAGGAGCCACCATCACTCTCCCTGCCCCTCCCACCCCCCACTGTTTGTCTGGAGGGAAGTATGCTTATCAGCTCTGTACGTACCAGGGAGCAGCTAGCAAAACCAAATTAGCTCAAACTGGCTGCCTTTCAGGTCAGCTAATTAAATTAGCTATTGTTGCATTACTGATAAGGACAGTTTGGAAAAGGAAAAAAGCCACTCATCCCAGCAGCCGTAACACTAAAGCCAAGAAAATGTGTTAATGGGAACACTCTGAAATGAAACCCCTCAGACTAGCAGCAGTACCTGGGGGTCCGTAGTAGTCTGTCCTCCTGGCCATCTGCTCTGAGCTCAGAACTCCCAGCCCTCTCTGGCTCTGGTCCTTGTGGGAACTGCCGGTTCCCAGCTGTAGCCGGGGCAACCCTTTCCATCTCCCCACTCCATGAGCTCGTCCTCCTGGGAATCTGGAGAGAGGTGAGGATTTTTCTGGAAGAGAACAGCTCACCCTTGCTTGCTAAAATCAAATCTCTCTATTGTATAAAAACCAGTTGATGTTTGCAAAAAGCCCAAGAAAGAAGAAAGAAAGAAAGAGAGAGGGAGAAAGAGAAAAAGATGGGAGGGAAAAAGAGGGAGGAGAAAAAATCCTCAAAGACTACATTGATTACTTCCCCATGTCTGCCCCTTGCTAACAGCCTCTCCACCATTCTGGGCAGTCTTGTTGAAGCTGTAATTAAATTGGCAGCTATCCTAGGTGAGATTTGCACACATGGCTCCACCCTACACCATTAGCCTCCATCCTAGGACTCCAGGTCTTGAGTAGAAAGACACAAGGTAAAGTACCAAGAGCTCATTTGCTTCAGCAATGGTACCTCAAGGAGACCCGCCCCCTAGACTGTGGAACCTCCCATCACCACCAGCTTCCGCCGTCAGCCCCGCCCACCACACTGCCCTGTTTCTGTCGTCTGCCAGGACTGATTATCTAGACTTCCTAAAGGTCTCTGAGCCAAATGATATCTTTCTGATTCATTCCTTTTCTGCTTCAAATAACCAGTCTGTTTTATGCAATCTAAATGATTTAAAGATCGTTGAGTCCAACCCCCCCTTCTCTGACAGCTGAAGCCGAGGACCAGAGAGATTGAGTGATTTTCTCAAAATCACACAGATGGTAACTGGCAGATCCAGGGCCATGAGCCCTGAGCTCATGCTGCCTGAAAACAGGGCTCACTGTGTACCTTGTCAGAAAGCGAAGGCAACTCCTATTATCCCCGGAGAGCCTGGGAAGTTCCCATCACTTTTCCTCCTTTCCATGACTCCCTTCTCTTCTTCTTCCTGTTCTTTTTTCTTTTTAGGAGGTGTACTAAAAAGAATCAATTAGAATTCAATACAATTAAGCATACAATTCTGGGTTTTTTGGAAGACTCACAATGTTGTACAACAAGGAACTCTCCTGAGTCTCAAGACAATTTCATCATCCTGCAAAGACTCCCCATACTCACTATGCAATCAACCCCGTACCTACAGTCCCCCTCACCTGCTAACCTCTAAACCACTTTCTGTCTCTGTGGATATGCCTATTACAAACATAGAATATTAATGGTGTGCTTTTGCGTTTGGCTTCTTTTACTCAGCAATATGTTGAGGTCCATCTCTGTGATAGCACACGTCCCTGCTTTGTTCCTTTTCATGACTGAATAATATTCCAATGCATGTTTATACCACATTATGTTCATCCACTCATCTGCTGATGGGAATTTGAGTTACTTCCACCTTTTGGCTTTTATGAGAATGTTGCTATAACCATTCGTGTCCATACATGTTTTCATTTCTCTTGGGTATATACCTAAGAATGGAACCGCTGAGTCCTAGGGTAACTCTATGTTTCACTTTTGGAGGTGCTGCCAAATTGTTTTCCACAACATATTCCTAATGGAGATCTTTATCTGACTGTGCCCTGCCTATGCCTTATCTTGCCTCTCCCAGTGCCTGGTTCAGGGGCTTGCATTTTGTAGGTATCACAATGGAGGCAATGTTTAAAAGCTTAAAAGAAGAGAGAATGATGTCTTTGGAGAAAATTAAGTGTCAATTTTGAGGTGACAATGTTCTAAAGGTGGACGTGAAGTCTTAGGGGGAAAGGTGACACAGGTCTTCATCGGAGTCCCAGGATAACAGAAAGGAAGGAGGAGAAAAAGTGGAAGGAAGAAGGGAGACAAAAAGGGAGTCTAGAAAGGAGCAGAAAGTGGAGTCCTGGGTACTGGGTGATGTGATTCCTCCCAACCTTGGCTGCCCAGAAGTCTCCTGCAAAAGATACTATACTTTCAGATACTGGGAATGAATACTTTCTGTCATGATGGTGGCTGATAATTCTGAAGAAGGGGTTAAATTTTACAATGGACTTGAAGTGGTATAGGGCAGAAGCAGAATTCAGGGAGTCTCTAAGAGGCTGAGAGGCACAGACCACGACAAACTGCCCTCTTCTTGGCCACACCTCCCTGATGCCTGCCTTGAATTAGCAGAAATGTAGGGGAGGACATCAGCCTTATCCAAGCTGGGATTCCCCCAGATGGAACAGGGATGACTCTCTTTTCTTTTGATTTGGTAGATTGTGTTTCAGATTTTCCAAACCATGGGATAACATCCTCCTGAGAGAAAATGAGTGAAATATAAACCTACTGTTACAATTGTCCATGAGTAAGTTCATACAGGCACAGTGTCTGCCTGTCACTATAAGATATGAAATTTCTATAGATCGAGTTTACTCTTAAGCCCTCAACACCAAGGGCTGGAGTGCTTCCTACTGAACCAATGGACCTTATCATTGAGGAAGGCAGTGATATGGAGGAGAACAGCTGAGCTTATTTTATAGGGCAGCCTGTGTTTATAATTGGAAAAATAACATATACGCTGTACTATAAGATACATGCTGACTTAAATTTCAAGATTTATTTATTTTAGAGAGCGAGAAAGAAAACACGAGCAGGTGGGGCAGAGGGAGAAGGAGAGAGAATCCTCAAACAGACTCCCCACTGAGTGCAAAGCCCGACACAGAGCTTGATCCAAAGACAGTGAGATCATGACCTGAGTCAAAATCAAGAGTCAGTTGCCCAACTGCCTGTGCCACCTAGGCACCCCCATAATTATTTTAAATTTAAAGTACATTCTCCAAATCTCCATTTCTTTATCTGCAGACAAGAAAGTTTAACTGTCTCCTTTCCTTTAAGCTCTAGCATCGAAGCTAACTGGGAAATTATTAACACTAGTGAACTCCATGAGAAATCGTAACAGTTGGGCAATTGGGTATATTTACTGAGATAATTGATTTTTTAAAAAATCATCCAAACACTTAAGGTAAAGATAAAAAGAAAAAAGAAAAAAAAACCCCTCACTAGAGAAGCTGTCCTAAGAGACTTAACCCACTTAACCCCCCAAATTAAGTTCTCTCTCTGTGCTTATTATGAGACATGCTCAGAGGAAGTTGAGGCCACCACTGCTCATTGGTAGGGTGCTGATTCCATGCATAATATGTCACTGAGAAGATGCTATCAGTGCCTCCGCCAAGAGTGTCAGTTCAATCAATTGTTATATTGGGAATTTGATGGAAAGAGCCTACCTCTGGGCAAATGAACAGCCTCATAGCATCCAGTAAAGTGAATATAATTCTTGCTTTTATCTTCCTTGTATAAAATAATATGAAATCATTGCACAAAATGTAAAAGTGGGAAAATATTACAAATCTATTATCCCAAGATAGTAATACTCATTTTCTGATATTCTTTTCTCTGTGCCCATATATATGTTTGTAATTAATGTTTTGGCAATTCATCGATAGGTGGATTTATTGCAAAAAGCCTGTCAGGCTGAGCTTGGACAACAAGCGAGTTCAGAAGTTAGAATGTTGGTTCTTTTCCCAGCTTGGCTAGATGTTCTTTCTCTACTCTTGATCCCCCAGCCACCAACTCAAACATGGACACCATTCCTCCCCTCCTCGGGGACCGGGGATAAAGCTTCACGTCTCTGGAGTGTTATCTGCTATTTAGAGACAGGTACAGATTAAATTTCAGAAACATCAACTTTTGAAAAGACTATTTTTTTAAAGATTTTATTTTTAAGTAATCTTGACACCCAGGATTGTGTGTGCTCAAACTCACAACCCCATGATCAGGAATCACACAAGCCACAGACTGAGCCAGCTGTGTGCCTCCCAAATTATTTTTATGCTCTGAAAATACTTTTGTATTAAAACCAGGTTCTAGGGCGCCTGGGTGGCTCAGTGGGTTAAGCCGCTGCCTTCAGCTCAGGTCATGATCTCGAGGTCCTGAGATTGAGTCCCGCATCGGGCTCTCTGCTCAGCGGGGAGCCTGCTTCCCTCTCTCTCTCTCTGCCTGCCTCTCCATCTACTTGTGATTTCTCTCTGTCAAATAAATAAATAAAATCTTAAAATAAATAAATAAATAAAACCAGGTTCTATGTATACATAGACTCATTAAAAGAGGAGAGAGTTTAACAATGTTCCCTTTCAACCTTCATCGACCTATAATAGGGTCAGGAGAGAAAATCCTTTAACGAGGTACAGAGGAAGACGAGGTGCAGAGGAAAACCACTGGACTCAAATTAAGAGCCCATAGATTCAAGCTCTGTGTTTGCAACTGATCAGTGTTTCATCTGTAAAACATGGGCAATAATAATCTTCAAGGGTCATTATGAGAATGAACAAGCTGATGTACGAGAAAGGGCTACACACATGACCTACTTGTTTTCCTTAAGAAGAAATTGTAAACAGTTACTCCACCAAACTCTTCCTAATATTTATCACGGAGAATTTTTTCCCCACATTACACAAATGAAAAAGTAACTTCCATTTTTGATGGCCAATGAGCCATTTCCTGCATCATCTAGGTCTGGGCCCTTTCTTTCTCCTCCTATTTTCAGCTGGTTAGCTGCTCATTGAGATCTTGCCAGAGGGTGGGCAGAAGACATAAAAATGGAAATCGGTCAATTTGACTCTTTGATAGCAGTCCTGATGAAAGATTTGTGGACAGAGGGTGTTGAAGATGTGAGTTAAACTGGAATTTTGTCTTCTTACCAGGAAATTGCAAGAACCTACTGATTGTTTGGATGTTCTGGTGAGGACAGCTACTCCCTTATCTTGACTGAAGAAATGTCTTCCTCTACATGGAAAGTGGTCTGTCTTCCAGAATGACACATACTGACTTTTGAAGGAGTGAGAGGATCCCCGTTGGCCTGTCATATCAGCCAGAACATGTCTGGTGAGCAGCCGACTGGCAGATGCTGCAAGTAGATGGCTGTTGCATCAACAGAATCCCAAAGCAATAATCACTGTTCTTTCTCTTCCCCCCCAATCCAGGAATCAAATAATCACTTGTAACCATTTACAAAGCACCGCCATATAATATAAAATATGGTGAGTACCTAGCTGTAGGAGACAACATCTCAACCCTCAATAAAATTATAACAGATTAAGAAAGTGAGAGTTGTGCATGCGAAAACACAATGGACCACATGCAGAGAAGACCATGAACTCATTTAGAGCATCTGCCACGTGCTGGCCACTGTGCAAGGTGCTGTACGTGTATTAGATTATCTAGTCCCCATCACATTCCTGAAAGGCATTCCTATCCTTATTTTATGGATGATGAGCCTGGGAGTCTGAGATGTTTACTAACTTGTTCAAGGTCACATAGCGAGTAAAGTGTGGAGCCTATTTTCAAGTTCAGATGTGTCTAACTCCACAGTCTGTGTTCTGTTACTAACCCACTGCCAAGGAGAGAAATCAGAGCTCAGAGACATCATCTGGGTGGATCGGTCAGGACAAGATGCTTTAAGATGTCTCTCAGTAAAATACATTGATAAAGTTTACCAAGTCCATTAATTGGTTTGGGCCAGATTTCTGGCCAGAGAGTAAGTGTCTGGATTCTGGAGGCGGTGATGGTGGCGTGGAAATGACAGCACTCCGGGCTCAGCTCAGCCATCGTCTGCATGTGTTTATCTGAGCACATTGCTTCCCTCCCGTAGGCTTTTGTGTCACCATCTGTGACACAGAGCATTTCTGGATTGCCTAAGGTTGCTCCCACTCCATCACCAGGCAGGTGTATTATGATACATGAGCTCGGAGGTCAAGTAGACTTGAGTTTGAATCCTGGCCCCATCTTCAAGCAGTGTTCTGTTGGGCAAGTCATTGAACCATCTGTATGATGGATGTAGTAATACCTACCTCAGGGTTTTTGCTTTTATCTCTCCTTCTCTTTGGAATGGTCTTCCATTATCCAGTTATCCACAGAGGTCATCCTTTTACCTCCTTCAGAGCTTCACTCCACTTACTTTTTTAGTGAGACTTCCCTTGAACATGACATCTACACTTGCAAACCATTTGGCATTTCCTGTCTTCTCTCCTCATTTTATTATTGTCCTTAACACTTAACACCTAACATACTATATACAGCACTTAATTATCTTATTTATTGCTTGTTTCCCACTTCCAGAATGTAAGCTCTATAAGGGCAGGGTGTTTTGTATTCTTTACTGCTGTATCTCTAGCTTCTAGAATGACTTAGGTGCTTAATAAATATTTGTTGCATAAATCACTGGTTATCGTGGGGATGATGTGAGTGACGTACTTTGCACAGAGCCTGGCCCTAGTAAACCCACATGGTATCTCTTTGTTTTCATTACAATTTTACTATTACTTTGCCACGCCTCAGTGTTCTCTTCCCCTCAAGATAATCTGGAATGAGCATTCTGATCCCCTTGGTACTGTGAAGACTTGACTTTGTTCAGATTAGTCTAGAAGCAAGAGGAATTAGCCATCGTGGGGAAAATTTTAAAAAGGATGATTTGTTTGGTAGCTCTTTCAAATAGCTGAAGATGTGGTCACAGGAGTAGAAACTCCAGGAAGCATATTTCTGCTACATAAGAAAGAGTTTTCACAAAACTGGAGGTGTAATGATGATATAAACTTCTCATGCCTAGAGGTCTCCTAGAAGCTGGACAACCACATCTCACTGAACCTGGTATAATTATTGTAATGAGTGACAAGTTGGAATGCAGCCTAGGAAATTGCACACTTAGAGCACCATGGAGATGGTTAGTAAGACATGGTATCTCTAGGGGCAAAATAGGGAGATATCCAGTAAGAGTGCCACTGAATCTATAGAGTCAAAGAAACCAAGGTTATGTGATCAGGAGGCTGAGCACAAACCCCTCCCCGCAACTATAAGTCAAAGTCTAATGCCCAGCTTCCAGATGTGAGTCATTTTTCAGACCCAGAACCCAATGACAGAGGAAAGTCTGGGGGCCCAGGTAGAAAGACTACTCAAATATTATAGTATGTATATATGATAATGATTCTCCCATTTCTTCCCCAAAAGGTCCTTGGCTCTACTCAGATAAGCATATGCTGGGGGAAGACTACTGAAGCATTTGACGACTGTTAGACCCAGGCCTCAAACTGACATCAATGTCTGGGACTGAGATAAATATCATGGATGTTAGAGAAGAGGTTCTAGGTCTGGTTCTTACTGCATTTGCTGGGTCCATGAACCCACACTTGGTAATTTCCCGGGTCCCTAAATAAATAATTAGAATGTAACTCAGTAGCTGATAGAAACCTCACAGAGTTCCTTGGTCTGTGGGGTAAGAGCTACTGTAATGAGGAAGACCCACTACAAATTTCTGAAACTTCTCTTCCTCTGCTTTGTGTGGAAAAAGAAGTGAACTGAAGTCAAGATACATAAAGAATTATGGGCAGTGGTGAATGGCATGGCTAGTGTTCAGGAGCCTGGAAGAAGAGAGATTTAAGATCAGAGAGAGGAGATCTTGGAAGACATATATAGATGGACTTTGGGAGTAGAAGCATCCCTTCTTCAATGATTACCAGAGGGAATCCACCACAGAAGAAGCACTATGTAGCCAATTAGGCAGAAAGACTGAGAAGGTTGATATCAGCTTGTTTATCTCATCGACCACCCCAATGTTGATTCAATGGGCCCATAAATGGAATGCTCATGGTAGCAGGAGACATGATGGGCTTCCATCTACCAGGCCTGATCTAGATATTGCTATTGTCAAATGTCTATGTAGCAACATCAACCAAACTGAACTCCTCTCCAACCTCCCCACAAATGGCACCATCCCAACAAGACACATCAACCACTGTGTAGCAACTTGACAACCTGGGATTTCTTCTACTCCATAACAGGCCAAAATTCAGCTTAACTGGAATCCACAGGTATCTCACATTTGGGTTTGTCTTTCTTGCCTTCAAGGCCTTAGCTAGCCCCACTCTTTGACAGCTTCTAAAATCTGCCAACCCAGGATTCTACATAATATTGCATTGGACCAAGACACCCACTTCATAGCAAAGGAGGGGGTAGCAGTAAGCACATAACCCTGGGGTCTGTTTTTTGTATGACAGCCCACATCATCCATATGCTACCAGCATAAGAGACATGATAAAATGGATTTCTGAAGACAGCACCACCTTGGAGATGATATCTTGCAATGATAGGGTTCCATTTTCCAGAACACACTGTATGTCCTAGATCAATGGTCATGACATAGCGCTGGGTCCCTGGTATGGAGAATACATGAATCTGAGACCAAGGGGCACAAGTCAAAGTGACCATACTTCCATGACTACCAGTGACCTATGTGGTGAGGTTTGTACCCTCCTCTCCCATACCTCTGGTCTCGTGGGTCTGGACGTCTAGTTCACGAAAATGGCATGCTTCCTGCAGGAGATAGAGCAAGTCTCATTAAGCGATAGGCTGTAGCTGCTGTTGGGCACATTGGGCTCTTTGTGACAAAAGACAAACAAGTAAGGAAAGCAAACAAGGGTCACTGACCCTGGCTAGATAGTGCTGCTGTTACCAGCTGGACAGGGGAAGAATACATGCAGCAGTCAGTGGTTCTGGTCCCCAAGCCCTCAAACATGGTACATGTGCACATATACACCAGCATATGCATGTACACACACACACACACACACGTACACACATATCCCTCCTATTGGTTCTGTTTCTCTGGAGAACCCTGACTAATACAGTGCTCTAGGAAACACCCAACAGATGAGCCACAGCTCAGCGTCTGTGTGACACACATCCTTTTCTGGCTGATGACAAACCTACCCAAAGCCACTTCTCGACCTGTCCCCCACATCCACTGGAGGGTTATGGGGTTTTCTGCTACCATTCAGCCCTGGCAGCTCCTGGCAGAGCCCTCCCTGCTCGGGTAGAGGACTCTTCCCTGTCCCAGGATGCTCACCCCCTTGGCCTTCCCCTTCTCTTTTTACATGATGTGTCATTCTTTTCAGTACTGGGTGTTCTCCAGGAGGAGAGGGGATCCAACACGGAGCAGACCCTAGAAGACTTCACTCTAGCATCTTCAGCAATTTTCCTGTTGAGACCTGCAGTATTTTAAGAGCCAGTTCTTCTTGGGGGGAAAAATGGGGGGAATCTTGAGATGGGGGAGGGGGTCATGGGCTGTACACCACTTGAACCAGTTCATCCTTTTCATTATTTTCTTCTGCTGCTGTATGGATGACTCTTTGGATCCATTTACTTACAATGGCTCTCACAGAGCTATCTCGGTTGTTCAGAAAAAGGCAATAAAACTTGCTGAGTTTGTTTGAAAGCTTCTGGTTCACATGTGCAAATAATAAAAAAGGAGAAACCCTGGGTAAGGGAAGGGCTCAGGAACCTGCCTTCTGCAGCCCCCCCAGATGTGCCTCAACCTTCACCTCAAAAGAACAGATGGGAATGGTGATGTTGGCAGCTACGAAACATTGTCCAGGTCTGTTACCTGTTTCAAAGCTCCACGGCTGCCCTCTCCCACTTCCACTGGCTCAGGCACCCCTGGGATGTGTCACCCATATTTCCAAGCACTAGCACTGTAGGGTTGGCCTGCAGCCTCCTTGGGTTGGTGAAGGGTTCGGGGGAAGTTAGCGGTGAGGATGTGCGGTGTGTTTGGCTCAGTCTTCCTTTCCTAGTGGGAGCTGCTCATACCACTTCCCTGGGGCATACAAACCTCCAGCGGGACTTTGACTTTGGAAGCTGACCTTTACAACGTTATCTGATAGCGTGCTGATACTTGGGGTCCTTCTGCAAGCTGCATTCAGATCGCCCTCACTCTTCCTTGATGGGTTCTGTGAACACACACACACACACACACACACACGTGCAGCCCTCTACACATGAAGGTCAGCCTTCCAGAACCTCTGTGGGCTGGCAGGACTATCTGTAAATACGCTCTGTATAGATGAGGCTGGACGTGGGCCGGGTGTTGTGGCGATGGAGTCTGGGCACAGGATGAAGTCCAGTAGTCAGGCAGAGACAGGTGCCACCAGTGCACCTGCGTTCAGCCTGGTGCTGGGCACGATGAGCCTGTAGTGTTTTTAAATCATTCTTTGAGCTTTGGAAAATGTGTCTCCTGCCGAAGCTGTATCCGGCCTCATTCCCCTAACATGTAAATCTCCCCACATGTAAGGGAGAGCCAGCGAGCATAAGTCAGTGGCTGCATCCCCTTGACAAACCGGAAGAGTGCGGGGCCTCTTGCTCCTTGTGGGTCTCAGGTAGATGGGGCCTGGGACAGGCAGAGCTGGAAAGACGGGGAGGGAGAAGCAAAGACATGCTCCCTGCCTCCTCCTTCCCACTTCTGGGCATGAGCATTGCACACAACACGTGCCCTGTGCCCACCTTCTTCCCGTGCATTGGTTTGAGATTTTGATGCTCTTAAGAGTGCCACGGTCTAGAAGGGAGATGGAGTAGGATTTAGGGGTCCTGAAGCGGTGAACTTAAGGCCAGGTATAGGGTCTGGGTTGAATCCTTTTGTTATTTAATTTTTCATGTCCTTCCATTTTATCTCCTGACCCTGACCAGCTTCCTGGGGTGGACCGCCCACCAGGGCGAGCTCCGGGGCCCCGCCTCCGCCAAAGGAACAACACGTAAGTGTTTGCTGTTCTCAGTTACGTATGAATAAGACCGGGGACTGTGGGGGAAACTGGGGCTGAAAATTTGCCAGGATTTACCCCAAATTCGATCTGCCCTAGGATTTAAGGGATACTTTCATTTTGAGGGTTAATCTCTCTCTGAGAAAGTTCTTTCTCTCTGAGCCACATGATGGAGGAAGCTGGGCTGCTTTCCTGGAGTCCCGGGGAGTCTGAAGGGATCCCAAAGCTGATCTCCTCTAATTCCTGACTGCACAGATGAGTTCCCGTTAGTCCTCTCATCATCACAGTGGCCCTCCAAGGTGGGGGCTGTTGCTTTATCCCTTGGAGCAGAACCCTAAGTACGAGGGAGATGATGCCACCTGCCCAGGGTCAAGTGGACAGTCAGTAGTGAGGCCAAGGGTTGACCCAGTTGCCCTTGAACCTCAGTCGGGGCTGTTCCTCCATAGTCAGAGGTGCTTCCACATCCATTGGGACTACTGTCTTACATTTGTAACAAAATATGCAATCCGGACGTATGTCAGCATGGCTCGCCGACTTCTTTCCTTGAAGAAGCTTGTCTTTTATGATGAGACGCTGTCTTCCCTACCTTTTTCACAGAGGTCCTGTCTTCACGAGATGATAGTGGTAATAATTGGGATTGGTTTATGTATGTGTTTGGCAAAATAAAACACTGGCAATTATACGACAGGACTCAGTGTTTTCAAAAATGTAAAAATCCGCAGCCTGGAAACACAGCGTTGTGTGATGCCCCGGACGTTGTTACGAGCTGGAGGTCCCTGTCAGCGTCGCCGTCTTGTCAGGAGGTTGTCGCCCCTCCCCGCCTCCCAGCCTCAGCACCAGGGGGGTGAGACCCTGCCCTCGCCCCACTGAGAGCTCCTCGTGAGGACCTTGTGCAGCCCGGGGAAGGTGGGGCGCAGGATGTATGTGAGGAACTGGAGCCTTTTAGCTGTCACAGGACCTTGGGGCCCGGGCAAGTGGATGGGCTGATTCCACTCAACATTTGACTGCTCCTCCCCATTTCTGGGATCCCGGATAGGAGAGAGACGGCACAGCAGCGAGAACTCCGTGGGGACCCCCCTCGCTGCTCTCCCTGCCTCAGGAGAAGAGAAAGAACCGGAAGGAAGAGGCACGGAAGGGCTGCCGTGCGGTGCACCAGGCAGGACTCTGTGAACGCACAGCCTTGAGCGGGGGCCTTCGTGAGCTCTGCAGGGTTGTGGGGACAATGGAATCGCCTCATTCAGACGGAGCTCCTCCATCGGGACCGAAGGCCCGGTCAGGGTTAGTTTCTGTCTCCGCGTGCACACGGTCTCTTCCCACGTTACCCTTAGGGGCAGTCCTAGGCAAAGCTGTGAATTATCCTGTCTTCTGTGCCCTCGTGTCTACACGCTTCTGCCCTGGGGGAAAATGGTAGCTGATATCCGAATTCACACCGACTGACTCGGAGTTTACGAGAAGAGGATAATGCTTCAGTGCAGGGAACCTTCTAGCAGTGGCATTCCAGACCCCATGGGGGGCTTTGCAGCCCCAGCCTCACTGATGCACAGCTGGTGAGCCCCATTCCCCCCCCCCACGCAGGAGGCCGGTTCCGGTGCCAGGTCTGGGCCGGGCACGCAAGCCTCTGCTGTCATTGCCCATCTATCTCCCGCTCGGCTTTACAGCTGACACCTGGGATGTCACATTCTGACATATGAGGCTTCAGGGGTCAAGTGAGGCAGGGGCAGGGGCAAGAACTCGGCTTTCACAGCCAGGTACGTGTCAGACCAAATTCCACTCATGATGGGGTGTCAAGCTTGCACCGGGAGCTGGTTTGGATCAGAACGGTCTGCTCAAGTCCGATGACAACGTTGGTCTGGTCGGGGCTCATCTGACAGGATGTACTCCCTGGCACGTCCCAGGGTCCAGGATGGGGGGCTGCAGGGACAAGGATGAGCGGAGGCAAGTGGCGATGTCTTATCCTTTGCCTTGTCTTCAGATTTGTTGCTAGCTCGTGCTTGCTGACATTTGAGCAGATTATACTTATGCAAATAGGCTATTTTGCTTTATTTTGAGTCTCCTACATGCACGGAGACCACTAACTGTCACAAAGGTTTCTTTCCACAATGGTGACTAACAGCACGGTCACTCACCCAGCAGCAAGGGAGCGGTCTAGCTGGGGATGAAGAGTGTTTAATATTGATGTGAGTCCTGAATACATGAGGATTTGTGAGGCAGTGCTAGGTGGCCTTTGGGAGCGTGGGCTCTGCTTTCAGACAGATCTGAGTTTATATCTCTGCACCGACACTGATTAGTTGTACGGCCTTCAGCAATTTTATTCAGCTTCCTGGGTCCTCAGTTTCTACCTCTGTAAAATGGTGACATAATAAACTTTTATATATATTGGAGAATTTTAGGGGATTAAATGAAAATGCATGCAAAGTAGTTTGCAAAAGGCCCGGAGAAAGAAATGACCTTGGTGTTACATAATGAGAAGGTTCTGATCCACAGCCACTTGTGTTTTACCATTTTATTATGTTTCCTTATTTGCCATCTGTTCAATTAGGATAGTAAGAGCGCACCAAAAGGAAGGAAGAAAGAGGAGAGGTGGTGGTCAGTGGACTGGAAGGAACGCTTGGGGGAAGCATGTGTTCCACGGGCATGTTTCTAGTGGAATGATCTGCCCCAGGCATTTCCTTAGTAAATTCTACAGATTCCTCAGAACACTTACAGGGGTGCAATTTTGTTTTGGGAAACTTGAAGGAGAAGGCAAGAGGATAACCGAAATATGGACTACATATATTCACAAGAGGGCACAGAATTAGGATTCACAGGAAATCAGTTTCTTGCTTTCTCCAAGTAAGTGTAGAAAAGTAATAAGAATATTCGATAGAAAGGACACCTTTACCTCTGTGTCTGACATGAAGTGGGGGTGAAGGGTGGGGGTGTTAGGACAATTGTGGGAAGGCGGCCAAGCAGGGACTTCTAGAAATTTCTCCTTTTTTCTCCCTGTGGGGACAGCCCTCCAGGTAGCAGCCGACCTCACACCTTCCGGTCTAAGGCAATGGATGGTGCGTATCAGGAGCAGTTTGTCAGGAAGCCAGAGCAAGAAAGGTGAAATCAGGGGATTCCTGGCTACTGTAGCAGAGAAAGAGGGCAAAGTCGGATGAGAGGTTAGAGTAGAGATGAAGGTAAAAAAGTAGGTCTTCCGTTATTGGAGAGCAGAGAGAATCCAAGATGGCTGCCATAAGCATTACCCTGATCTACTTTTTTAAAGATTTTATTACGAGTGTTTCCAAATATGCCCACAAGAACAGTGTACGACATTCACCATCCAGCTTCAACAACTACTTGCTTGCTTTTCTATACTTGCTTTATTTTTAACCCCTTTTAATTTTGTTAAAGTACATTACAGATACCCTTAAATACTTTAGTATCCACCTTAATTACTTCTGACCCAAGCATAATGCCATTTCCAACATCCGCCAGATTTAACTATTACTTATTAACAGTCCCTAGTTTTGAACCACCATTTTCAAGAGCTACAAAACCAAGTTCCAAAAGTTCAAAGACAGACACGAGGGTATATACGTTAATACAGGTTAAAGGAGACAGTGGAAAGGATGGTTTATTCACTGTCAGGTTTAATAGTTCATTTGCTGGGGAAGAAAAACTTCAAGATACATTTCAGAAGAACTAACCTTTGGTAAAAACATCAGGATGAGTAAGATGCTCTAAACATAGCACCCAAGGTAGGAAAAAGAATGTATCTGGCTACGTATCCTTGCTCTCTCCCTGCTCTCAATAAAAGCAACATCAAAACCGAATAAACGATATGCCAAATTTAAATAAACTAAGGGTTCTGGAAGAAGGTGTTCAATCTATATTACAGACAAAAGGTTAAGATCTTTAGCAGAGTGCTTATAAGTCTGTAGAACACTTGGGTTCTTCAAAAGAAAAATGGGGGAGGATTCTTGGTTAATTCACAGGCATTGCATGTTGCAATCTGTCAATTTGCTGCTCTCCGTCCTCCACCCAGAGTCCACAGGGAGACTTCCTTGGCAAGGTGGCTTAGGGACATCTGTAAATTACACATGTTCTAAGAAGTCATGTATTTGGCTTCCCCATGTCCCAATATCTTATCCCAGACTTAACATTATTAGGTGGTTTGGGCTTGTGAGGTTTTTTATTTCATTAAAGAGGAAACGTACTCTCCTTTTTATTCTTTCATTCTTTCTAAATTAATTTTAATGGATTAGCAGATTTCAAGGGAGAGGAGCTGAATGAAAATATTATTACCCTACTGTCTTTAGATCTACATCCTTGGGTGATGCTTTACAGCAGTTTTTAATTTAATGGGATTGTATTTAATAAACACAATGTTTTCTCATGTATTTGAAAAAAAACCTGACATTGGCTCCATAGAAGAATAAGAAATACTGGCTCTTACTCTTATTAAATAAGACAAGGTCACGGCTTTACTACATGAGGAAGGATCTGCTGGGAAGAAAGAAAAGACTGTGCTGTTTGAGGTCCCCCAGTTTCCCAAGTGAGAGACCCAACCAAGCACTGGTAAAACCCTCACAAACTGCGTCTCTACAAAATCGCCTCATCCTTCATGCATCTTCCTTGAGTGAAGTGTAGTAACTCCCCAAGTCAGAAGATACCCTCCCTTTGAAAAACAGTCTGGATGGAAAAAGAAAAAAGCAGTAACAGTTGTCATCGAGGGTGAATGGCATCTTTGACATCCCCGATTTAGACGAGTGTCATTAGGTTGGATTTGGGTAGCTGAATACAGCTGATATTTGTGCCCTTCAGCAAATTCTATATTTGATTCTCTCATCCCAAGGGCTTTTGTGAAACAGAGAGCATCGTATCAGGAACAGAGATGCAGTCAGCCTCCTAGTCATTACAGCGGAATAAATGGTAATACACGTAATACCCGGCCATGAAAAGGCCAGTGGGGAGAGGGAAAGATGGGGCTCGATTACTTTTTTCACAATTTATCTATTGCCTTTCAGTGTATGTGCTGGCTGAACTTTTATTTACCTATTCCTTCGGAAAACTCAGAAGGTAACCTTGTTTTTTAGATATTAAGCGTAACTAGGGGAATGGACCCTTGGAACTATTTATTTCTTGTTTTCCTAGAAGTTCAAAAAAATACATATTTTTAATAAATGTAAAAAATACATAAGTACATAATATAAATATACATATATACAGAGATAGATAATAAGATTTGATCTAATAGTTTATCAAGTAGGAATCTCCATAGACTTACAACCTAGTACATCTACAAAGTAACAGTCATTGCTGTTTGTAATGATGGAGGTCAGATTAAGACAAAGCAAAGAATGTTGAAGAACAATAGTTCGATACCAGAAGAACTGCTTTGCACCAAGAGCTTGTCAATGATGGGATCGAACTGGATGTCCTTTTTCCTACATACAGAGCTACCCAAGCTAGACCTAGTCATTGTTCTCTACTTGTCGCCTTCTCTATCTCTGCCACACCCAATTCCTTTCCACTCTAGGTGCTAAATAAGAAGGAGTCCACGCTGTCTGTCCACTGCCATTGCCCCTCTATGTCCAGCCCTGCCCTAGCTTCCTCCTCCGGATCCCAGGGCTCATCCTCTTCTAGGCCTCAGCACGCAGTGGCGCCCTCTAGTGTTCATTTCAAAATGCAGCCTTGATCTTGGTTCTCCCTTAAAAACCGTCAAGGACTCCCTTTCCTCTTCAGAACAAAACCTAAACTCATTAGCATGGGATATACTTTTCCAGTCTGGGCTTCGCCTTATCTGTCAGCACTCCTCCAACCACAGTCCATGCTCCAGCCGCACTGAGACACCTGTAGCACGAGTCCCATGCTTGCTGAGTATGCGTTGCTTTTGTTCTCTTCCCGCGGAGCTATTTCTATGCACTCCCCTACTAGCCCTCCCCTTTGTCAGACTTGCTCCTTTCATTTAAGAGGCAACACACTGTCATATTCGTTCAGAAACCTCTTTTTGAATCACGTTTCTCTAAGCTGGGTGCCTTTTCTACACTTACTCGTAGCTTGTACGCAGCCCTTTCGGAGCATTCATCAAATTTGATTATAGTTGTCTACTTACTTGTGTGGTTCTTCTTCTCTGTCAAGTGAAAATGAGATCGCCATTGCTAGTGTGTCCCAAATACATGATCTATGACATATTTCAAGGACGTGGAATAGAAAAATTAAGAATCAAGTAAAAGGATAAAAAAGACCTCTCAAGTCTCTTCTACTTTTGAGTATCTAAATATCTCTGATTTCGAGAACCTACCACACGTTCCTCGTAAATAGAGAAATAAGGTCATCCTTGTTTTAGCATAAAAATATTTTGATTTTTTTCAATGACTTTGATTACTCAGCAATAGAATTTATGTGATAAATAGTGTTCACATTATCATCCATAACATACAACACTTTTACCCAATTTTGCACATAACGGAAACTTCTCATGACGCTCCTGGTCAGGGTAATTGGGAAACCCAGTGCCACTTGGTTCTGCCTGCTTTAGTTCTATTTGGGACTTCCAATAACATGACGTGGTGGTTAGGTTAGAACATGGGTTTCAGAGGAAGGGGGCTCTAGGTTCAAATTCAACTCTACCATTTGTAATTGGGATACATTTAAAAAGTTACTTTACATTCTTGAATATGATTTTCCTCATCCAAAATGGTGGTTTAAAGATTAAAGTTCAAGAAGTGCTTCGCAAAGAAATTGGTACATAGGAAGCATTCATGAAATGATAATAATAATTATTATATAATAATATAAATAACATAAAATATAGTAATTATAATTAATTATAATTTAAATTATTATTATTCTAAAGGAGGAAAACTAAGAAGAAATCACTTTCCAGATGTTAGATCCTTATTCTTGTAGGAAGTCAGAAAGGACAATGGTTTTATGATTTCAAACATCAAGGCTCAACTTCCATGGCTAAGCCCATATTATATTCTGCCCAGAGTTGGATGCAGACATAGATAGGGTTTTTTTATCCCCCACATTAATCCCAGTGGTATTAATGTTATCAGTATTGGAATCCAGATCTCCAAAAGGTCAGAGAATTCTGAGCAAGACCTCCCTATAAGCCTATGACCAAGTGGAGGTATACAGGGGAGAAAGAGGTACAGAAGCTGCCCAGGCTTCCAACCCCCTAAGAGATAAAGATGTTGGGATCTCAGCCAACACCCTTAAGTAATAAGGAGTGATGGGAGACAAAAGCTGACAGTCTGTGACATGTGACATGTGACTTTCTAGTGACCCAGAGATTGGATTTGTTCTAAATGGGAAGAGCTAGCATGGTGACATCAGTAGCAGTTCCCAATGCAGCAAGTAGCTCACATCCCACTCACAAAATCTGAAGGCCAGAGGGAATGGAATGATTCAGAGGACCAGAGCTCAGCCTTGGACACTAAACTGACAATGCATTATTAAACTTCCCTTGAGCCCTTCACCACACCCACTCTGACATGGAAAGTTTTCTTTTTCCCAGTCAAAGAAAAAGCAATCTTGACATTTTGAATTTACCAAACAAGTAAATTAAAGGCTTCATACATAAAAAGTTGCCTTTGCTTTATAGAATTCCCTGAATTTTGTTTCTTTGAGTCATTTGTTGGTTTTTTTTTTTTGTTTATTTGTTTTTAATATCATGAACTTACCCAATACACTTACAATATAGGTCAATACCTATTAACATTAAAATATAAAACACCTGGGGTGCCTGGGTGGCTTAGTCGGTCAAACGTCCAACTCAGTTTTGGCTCAGATCAGGATCTCAGGGTCATGAGAGCAAGTTGCATGAGAGCTCTGCACTGGGTGTGGAGCCTACTTAAGATTCTCTCTCTCCCTCTGCCCCTCCCCTGCCCCTTTCATGCACTCTCTGCACATGTGCACACGCACTCTCTCACTCCCTCAAAAAAAAAAGGTACATATTCCTAAAAAACATATACACACTTCTCACCTCAGCAGTCCCTTGATAGGGATTACAGACTCTGTAAATGAAGACCTCAGTGGACATGACCCCCTCTGTGGGTAACCATTATGGCAACATTATGGTTGCAAAAGTTGGAAGCAACCAAAATGTCAATGGAAAGATGTTAAAATAGAGTCATGAGGCTATGGGATATATAGTTACACCAAAGAATAAACATGAATTACATTTATTGACCTGAGATGTGTCCCAAATATATATATTTTGAGGGAAAAAATGAATTTTCAGAGTGATGTGTGAAGGATGTTTGTATGAGCAAAGAGAAGGGTATGGAAGATACCTCCCTAAACCTAAAACTACTAACATTGGGTATTTAAAGAGGCTGGGATTGGTGGTAGTGAAGTCATTAAACATTTTATTATGGCTTCTCTTTGACTTGAAATGAAGATTACAGATTGTATTTGTAATTACTGAAAACACATTTAAGTAGAATATAAATGTGTGTACATGTATACATATATACCGCATATATATTTAAAAATAAATAAGTAAATAAATGAAGCTAGAATAAATAAAATTAGGCAAACTTATGTTTAGGACCAAGGAGCAGAGGAAGGGCAGGAAACAAATTTATCGTTGTGTCCTTTAGGTTTATGGTGGTACACGTGATTTCATTTAATTGTCACAATTTAATGAAATAGGTGTTAGTAGTCTCCTTTTACAGGCGAGGAAGTGGAAATCCAGAAAGACCAAATGGTTTTCCCTAGCTTACATAGTTAGTAAGTGGTAGAGTCAGGAATTTAAGTCAAGTCTGTCTATCTTCAAAGGCCATAACTTTCCATGAACCCAATTTTACAACATAATTTATCTGAAAAGTATAAATTTCTTGCTACATAGCATATATAGGTATAACTAAATAAAGAATGTTCATTGCCTATTTGCTAAATCTCAAGAAGGAAGTCACTGAAAGTAACAGTTCTGTGGTTAAAATATAACATTACTTTATTATAGACAGATTTTTTTCACTACCTTGTCTTAAACCTTCCTCTATATATCTGATGAAGAAATGACATTTACTGATTTTTGCTGTTACTATAGAATTATTGCTTTAGGGTAATATTGTGGTTGTGAAAATAAAGAAGGCCATAGAAAAGAAAAATGTGTTTTTGAAAAAAGCAACCACACACTGTTAGGATAGGTGAAGCAGAGTCTTGGTTAAAGGTTCCTTGTCCATGTCTCAGTTTTCTCAGCTATAAAAACACACAAACAAAACATAGCGATCCTTGAACACATAGTTATTCCCAGACATATTGATGCTATTTTCATGTTGACTCAGCTGGAGTCTGCCACTCACGACATTTGCTAAGTTATACCTCCTTTTCCCAACCCTTTGGAGAATCTTAGGCAGATCCTGGAGTACTTGTTTACTTTCTGCTATAAACAGGATCATTTCACTAATTATTACTCCCCTTAAAATGTTAAAAGGTCCAATCTAGTCTAATATTAAAACTTTAATCTCAGGACGCCTGGGTGGCTCAGTGGGTTAAGCCTCTGCCTTCGGCTCAGGTCATGATCTCAGGGTCCTGGGATCGATTCTCACATCGGGCTCTGTGCTTGGCAGGGAGCCTGCTCCCCCTTCTCTCTCTGCCTGCCTCTCTGCCTACTTGTGATCTCTCTCTGTCAAATAAATAGATAAAATCTTAAAAAAAAAAACAAAAACTTTAATCTCAGATTCATTCCATAACTTCTTTCTTCTCTTTAACTGTGTCTTACTCATCAAGCACCTACAGTTGAGGAAAAGGCTCGATACGCTCTCTCATTCTTTGTCCACCACCTTCCCATTTTCCTTCATATCCTGGATATTCCATATTCCATATCCATATTGCAGCATATCCTCGGATCTGAGCAGGGGGAAGAGTGATTAGATGAAGAGGGGAAGACTTTAATGTCTCAGGTGTCACTATAATCCTCTCTCGGCTAATCTTGGCTGTCAGGTTGTTCACCCCATACCTCTTACTGCTGAAAAATTTTTGTCCCAACAAGGCAACTTCTTGCATGGTAACTGAAGCCCAGGGACTTCCCACAGGATCCACTTGGCCATTGGAAACTCACTCATCCTTGCCAGCCCAAAGTGTGTTAATAGGCGTAGCTCCCCCACTGTTGTTCTCTTTCCTCACCCTACCATTGTGCATGGCCACAGCTGGTCTCCAGCCTTCTGAACTCTAGGGGGAGAAGCAGGTGCCGGTCATGAATTTCACATAGAATCTCAAAGAAGGGCTCTTTCATCCCATCTTCCTCCTTTAGCCCTGGAGCCCAGAGTGTACACTTCCTAAATATCCAGTGTGGGCAGTGAGAAACCCTTCTCTGTTTTTCACATGCACTCTCTACCTCTGTATTTCTCTTGGGTCCCCATCATTTGATTTGAAGGAAGGTACCCTTGAAAAGGAAAGTAAATGGAGAAGAGGTATCACACTCCTCCCTTGTAGTCTAAAAACCTTCTTTCAGTGAATCTCTTAGTCATCCGTTTGAATCTCTGGACTGGTCTTAAATTCACTGTTGGGCACTGATGGGGCTGATGCGTGTTGAGCAGGTCCTGTTTCCGTTGAGCACATTTTGGTAGTACACTGCTAGTTCTTCTCTTTAAAATGGGGAGTTACTTCTCATCCATTGTTCTCAGCTTTGGGGCTTTGGCCAACATTCCAAGATGCTGGGAAAATTGTCTTCAACATCCTGTTTTCCAAGAAAATTGTTTTTATTTAGCTCAAGATTTTTTTTTTTTTTAAAGAAAATTGGAGAACAGAATCTCAAATCCTTCAGAAGGAACAAGCTAAATCATAAAATCACAGAAGTTTTAGGTCTTGGACATCACTGACTTTTCATTATCTATGAAGAAAACATGTTCCAGAAAGGATAATTGACTTGCCCAAGTTCATGGCTACTAGAGATAATAAGGGCTTATGAAGGCACAGGTAGTAGAAAGTACTTTTTTTTTTTCATCCTATTTTTATCATTGGGTGATTTCATCCTATTTTTATCACAGGGAAGAATTTATGACTGAACAACATTTTGAGATACTGAGATAATAGTAAAATATATTCATCTGGAATATAGTATAAAAACCTGAAGCAAGAAGAATTTTTACATATTATTTATTTTGCTTTGATGAGAAAGGGGTAAGTGACATATAAACAAACTGATATTAGAAACTTATCCAAAATAGAAGTTTCCAAGGTATGTCATTTCTATGTCAATCTGATCAATACATATCTTCCCCATTTAAAAACTGAAATAATAAACCTTTATATTTCTTTGTGTGTGTGCATTTGCCACATACAAAGACCTTCTATACACATCATCTGAAACTCTGCACTGAGAAATGAGGTTATATTAATGACCTTGAAGCAATATGAGTGCCCTTTGAATTATTAGGGGAAGATGGAATTTTGTTCTATGTCATTTAGTGTTAAGTATAATATTTAGAAAAAATCATTCCACATACCGTATTAGCAGGGGTGGAGGGTGGGGTTCTCTACTAACTAGAACTTTCCAAAGACTAAGTACTTCACTCTCCCAGCCATGGGAAATTGGACTTGGCATTGGATTGCTATTCTGATGTGTTTATGACAGACAGATGTTGTTGCCTAAGACAAAGTTCCTAAATCGTTTCTTTCACAACCCTTATGTTATATTCTAGAAATTTATCTTAAGAAAATCAGTGGACAAGAGTACAAAGGTCCTTCAAAACGCCATTCAGTGCAGCACTATCTTCTAATTTTCAATATTAAGGAACAAGAAAATGGTAAAATCACAACTTTGGTTTAAAAAGTTAAGTACCTGTACTTGTGTACTGGTACTGGTACACAAGTACTTGCTTGTATGTACTAGCAAGAATTGTTGAGATATGTACACCCTTGGCTTGCGGCCCCTGAGAATCTGTTTGCATGAACTGATAAGACTCCTGTGATATGTACGGGATCTTTATCTTTTGGAAGGGAAATGTGTGGAGGGGATGGAGAGACCCAAGGAGAAGGAAGGAAAGGGAGAGGAGAATTATTTCGCTGACACGGGCTCTGCTCCAAAAGCCAGGGGAGAGTCCGGTTTCAAGACTCAACTAAGAGAGGCATGAGGGAAAGAAACTGAAGGCTCTGTTCATGAAAAGTACCAGCCTCTAGGCATCCACGAGACCACTTTGGGATCCAGGTAACAAGACTTCAGAGATTTGGGATAAGCCACTGGCCCACCATATCTCCAGCCTCCGAGTCAGCTCAAGGAGGCATCTGCAGAAGGTAGCTGTGCACACCTACATCACAGAGGGCAGGAGCATGTGTGGAAAGGAAGCTGGAGTGAGGGATAGCCATGTTCCTAAACATATATAAGACCCTATCACCCAGGACTCCTGGAAAAGATTATTGCATGCCCCAAAGGGGACCTAAAGTTCAAGGTGAGCAAGCAGGGGCTAGGATCTTGTGCCTTAATCTGATCAAGGTTTCTCAACTTCAGCACCACTGACAGCAGAGGTTAGATCATTCTTTGTTGTGGAAGCTAGCCTGTGCACTTGCCCTCCACCCACAGGATGCTGGTAATAACCCCTCCCCTAATTTGTGAACAGAAATGCCTCCAGGTATTGTCAAATGTCCTCTGGGGCAGATCTCCCCAGGCAGAGACCACTGATCTAATGGAGACACAATTGCAATCAAGATTGGTGAAAATCATAGCCTGATGACAACGATTACTGTTTATTACTGTTTCGTTGAGTCTTTATAGTGCCCTAGGCCCTCTTCTGACTGCCTCCTGGTTTTAACTTACGAATGCTCACAACTCCATGAGGTAGGTGTTGTGCTTGTCTTCGTTTTATAGGCGAGAAAAGGAAAGCACAAGGAGCGAAGAGACTCTCCCAGGGTCACCTGGGCAAGACCAGAAAACTTGCAACAGTGTTAACAATTGTGGACCTTCTGAATGATTGCTATTTTTCTTTTTCTTTGTGGGTTTTTAATTTTTGGTACTTTTCTAATATTTTCCAATAAATCACCTTTTTACAAAAAGATTTTTGCTTATGTATTTGACAGAGAGATCACAAGTAAGCAGAGAGACAGGAAGAGAGAGAGGAGGAAGCAGGCTCCCCACTGAGCAGAGAGCCCAATGTGGGACTTGATCCCAGGACCCTGAGATCATGACCTGAGCTGAAGGCAGAGGCTTAACCCACTGAGCCACCCAGGCATCCCTCCAATAAATCACCTTAAAAAAATTATTAAGCGAGTAAGTCAATAAGACCCAGTGCTGCAGGACTCCTGGGATGCTGGGAGGTGAGCATCTCCTAGCAGAGAGCACCCAGTGGGTCCCCTTGTGCACAATCCCAAGAAAAGCTCAACGTGGCCAACATGACTTTCAAATACAACCAAAAAACAACTGGAGAAAAGAGAGGCTTGGCAGACTATGTGTTCCTAGTTGGCTGAGTTCAGTCTTCATCTCTCCTAAGTGCAATATGAGTAGATTCATTGTCCATACGCTATGGCCCACCGACTGCAGGCACCCACCTGAGGGAAGGCCAAGTGTAGGCTCTCACCTTCATCAGGCAAGCCTCTCCTCTCAGTGTGGTTGCTGGTGCTGTCCATGGGTCAGAGGGCTGGTGGGTGTGGGTGGAGGGACCTGGAGGTTGAGGCTCTGGGAAACAAAGGCTGAGGCCCACAGGCTTGGATTGCATTCTGTATCTGTCAAGCACTGGCTGGGGCAGGCGTTCGGGAGTGATTCCAGCAGAGGCTGGGCTGGCAGCTGAGTGTTTAGCAGAGCCTGCCTGTCAGTCACTGCTTACGCTCATCCCTTAATGGCTCTTCCCTTGTCATTTGCCTGGTGTCGCTTTTATCTTAAGTGAATTTAACAATGGTGAAAGGTGCCAGTCTGAGGTCCCCAGAGAGGAGATTTGCCGGAAGAGCAGTTGGAATGAAAGTTTCCCCCATCAAATCACCTCTGCTGCCCCACCCGGGAGAAAGTAACCCCATGGCTCCGGGGGTACCCTGGAGGCCAGACTGACTGAGCCAGCCAGCTCTTCCCACAACTCAGCAGGCATCCTTAAAGGAAGCCAGCTGACTGCAGGTCTGCAAAACGGGAGACATCTTGAAATTGCTTTGTCCTTAATTTCTACACCCAGGAGTATTTCAGAAGGAATTTAATCTCTATGTTTCTGGTTCATTTACACTTAACTTGTCACAGGATTCTTTCCAAAGAGCCATTTGGTGCCCAAGAGAACTCGTGAGCTTTTTAAACATATATCCATCTTTTTTTTAAAAAAATGTCTTTTGAACTAGCCAGATTCAAGCAATGTCTAAGCTACACATGAATATGAGATGGTTTTAAATTTCCAGATCCAGCTATGCTCCTAAGAATTTTTCAGTGAGGCAGCCCATCTAACAAATCAATTAGTGATACGGTGAAAACAAGCATCAATTTGCCCTCCCAGGGTTGGAAGTTGAAGTCGGGGTATGAACAAGTCAGCAGGAGAAGGAGTTGAGGAAGCAAGAAAATGGAGAAAGTGCTGAAGGCATAACTCCAACTACCTTATTTGACCTCTTACTGTGCTAAGCCCTTTCTTGGTAACGTCTTGCAACAATCCTATGGCAATTTTCACGTTACCAAGAAAGGAGTTCCCCTGTTTTATAGACAAATAAACTTAAGTGTATAAGTTAAATAAAATATCCAGTTGTTGGAAAAGAAAAAATTTCCTCTACCCTTCAAGATTCTTCTAGGTGGTCTAATAATGAGGCTGCGTGAGACAGATTGTCAGGATAAAACTGTACATATACAGTTTAACTGCACATGTACAAAGTCCAATAATAAAATCGAGATCCAAAGAAATGACCAAGACAACTTTTATGCATTTTAGACAAAGAAATAATAAATCTGTGAGTCATTGATAGGACAAAGAAAACATATGTTTGGGAGCTTCAGTTAGTAAGGAATTCTCAACAGAATTTGGGCTGGGGTGGTAAGTTAGTAAAGGTAACACTTTTTTTTTTTTAATAGCCTTCTCAGCTCTGAACTCTTTGTCTCTGGTGTTAAGGATGTCTCTTTACTTCCTAGTACAGGGAAGGCACCTTTCACACAGGAGATTTATTTCCTGTTTTCTGGAGACAAAGGCAGGTAAGAGTGTTCCTCTTATACTGGCTATTTCTTACCTAACTTTAAATAAAAAATAATCAATATACCAAAGTAGCACATCTGGGGATAGCCTCCCCTTGGCCCTCACACAGTTCACACAGATAATAACTGAGTATCCAGAATTAAGCTAGACTCCATCTAAATCTAAATGATCAAAGTTGAAATGAGGAGAATGTGCAAGAAAGAGGACAGGGGTGTGCCGTGGCCCTATTCTGCAGCGGCCCTACTCTGCCAACATGGTCAAATATAACACCAGAGACTCTTTTCTCTGTTTCCATCCTTATCAACTCAAAAAAGCACTGTGTGATTGAGGGTGAGTTTGGCTGATTTCTACCCATCTCATTGTGCAGACCATGACTCCATTGGAAGAGCTTCCTTCCAGCTGCAGTTACAGGCCACTGTCTTCAACTCGCCCAGAAAATTCACTCTGAGGCTCTGAGGTACAGCAAGGAAGGCTGAGTTTTCTGACCTTTGGGCAAAGCCAGACTTTTCTCCTAAAAAGAACTGAAAACAATTTCCTAGGCACCAAAGCCAGTTATTTCTGGGGGAATGTGTATTTTTAAGACAAAATTCTTCATATATTCTGGAAATAGAATAGCAAGGAACAGGTGTGTGTGTGTGTGTGTGTGTGTGTGTGTGTGTGTGTCGGCACGCGCGCACATGAGCATGTGCTCATGCTGCCAGGATATCTGTGGGAGCAGAGGGCAATTTTCAGCTCCACCAGAACCCTAGTGTGTTTATCTCTGTTGAGCAGTAGTTTGCTGGAGGCCTTACTTCCCATTCCGTTTGGTTCATGAAGTACTGAGGACCTCTGATGGCAAGACTGCTGTACTTGATATTAAATATACCACAGTGAGGAAGAAGCTATCGCATGCCTTTATTTTGGCTGTTTTTATCCAACATCCTTGCCTTTAGTGTAATTTTCATAGATGATCCTGGATATCTCCAAGGATGAAGGTAAAGAATTCATAGACTCCCTGGTACTTCTTTCTCATCTATTTAAATATACATGGGCACAGCACTTACACTTTTCTTTCAATAAGGACTTTCCCCTAGATTAGTAATTATAAGACTCCCAAAAGACATGATGAAGTGTTAATATAGAGGCAGTCAAAGTGTGTAGGGATCCTAGAGGATCTTGACCACAAGTCCTGCCACTCTAGCTTGAGGGTCCATGCTGGAGGAGACAAAGTTTTAGGGAATGGGAAAATGTGAAATGGAGCCAAGACAGGCTTTCCCTGTGTCCGTAACTTCTCTTTGGATGCAAGGCATGGGAGATGAACATATCTCTATCTACTCGCAGGAGCTGATGTTGGCAACAGATGTCAGTAAGGACTGAGGAATTATAAGAAGAACACGTGCCAGTTTCAAGAGGGAGCAGCTATCTGAAAGAACTTGGGATAAATAAGTCTATATGTGATCAACTTTCCTCTGCCATGAGCTACTCTGGCAACCAGGGTCTACCCCTATGCAATGCTATATTTTATTTGCACAATTTGGGCTTGTTCTGTTGCCACACAATAGCCTCTACTCAAAAACTTCTAAAAGCTTCCACTTACCTGCACCAGGAACTTCAAACTCCCCCAGCCTCAAAGTTCATTTTTTGCTGTTACTCTCAACATTTCCTCAACAATGTGCACAAACACTCTGTTCTGTTAAAACAGATATATTTGTCCCATAGAGTGACCCACAATCCCAGTTTGCCTAGGACTGAGGGGGTTCCCAGGACACAGGATCTTTGGTGCAGAATGAGTAATGTCCTGGGCAAACTGGGACAAGCAGTTTACCCACTCTAAGTCACTCTTGGATGAACAAATCTTGAGTTATTCTGCTTCTGTGCCCTCATACTTTTCTTGCTGGAATGCCACCCTCTTTCTACCTCATAGAAATGTGCGCATATGCCAAGGTCCACATCAAAGTCTAGCTCATGGGTGAATCTTTCCCAGGTCCCCTCAGTGACAACCCATTTCTCTTTCCTTTGAATCTGATGGCTCTGGTGGCCCTAGGGGATTCACAGGGGAGCTGTGGAGTGTTTGGGGACATAGATTTAGGAGGTGGGTAGGTTGAGTTCTAAATCTGATTATTTAAGTTCTAAATCTGATAAATGCCTCAGTTTTCTCACCTTTAACAAAGGAATGAAGACTGAATGAAATAATATATGTAACCCCTGCCTTGTGGGTGGTCTACTGAAATACTGAAATATGTTTAATGAGGACTACCACCCTTTGGTTCCTTCATTCAATGAGGATTTTTTGAGCACCTTCCATGTGTCTGTCCCTAGTTCAAGAAACAGTGAATCAAACAGGCAAATACTCCAGGTTTTGAAGATCTTAGATGCTAGTGGGTGTGGGAAAGATCATAAAAGGAAACTATGAACTACGGCAGACGGTGGTAAGTGCTAGAAAAATGAGGCAGTGGAGGGAGATTGTGAGTTCTTTATGCCAGGGTGGTCAGAGAGCCTTCAGCAAAGACTTGTGCAAGGTAAGGGGTTGACCCATGCAGGTAGTTTGAGAAAAAGAGGTCTCCAGGTAAAAGTGACAGTGAACAAGTACCGTGCGCTAAAAGAAGATCATGCCCGGGGATTTTGGAAAAATATGATTGGAGCAGAAAGAAAGAGGAATGTGGTAGGGAATGAGATCAGAGAGGCAATGCGGAGCCCATGGAGAACCATGTAGATGACTGAAGGACTCTGGCTTATGTCCTGAGTAGAAGGCGTGACACTGAAGTGTTTTGAACAGAGGAATGACACTTAAAATTTCTGACTTAAATGGGATTAGGAGGGAGACAAACCATAAGTGACTCTTAATCTCACAAAACAAACTGAGGGTTGCTGGAGGGAGGGGTTTCGGAGAGGGGGGGTTGGGTTATGGACATTGGGGAGGGTATGTGCTTTGGTGAGTGCTGTGAAGTGTGTAAACCTGGCGATTCACAGACCTGTACCCCTGGGGATAAAAATACATGTTTATAAAAAAAATTAAAATTAATAAATTAAAAAAAAATTTCTGACTTAAAATTTAAAGAATCACTCTCACCACTAGGTTGAGGGCAGACTGCGTGGGTAAAATCAGAAACTGGGGACCAGTCAGGAGCCCAGGGTGGCAGTAAATGGGGTGAAAGAGGAAGGTGACCTACATGAGGGTGCAACAGGTCAAGGACACAAGATTCGGCTATTTCTGGAAGTAGAGCCAACGCAACAGCCAACAGAGAAGTCAGACTTGACCCAGGAATAGCTCCACAACTCTTGTCCACAGACAGATAGAGTTACTTTCTACTGGGACGAGGAAGACAGGGGATGCAAAGGCTGGGAATGAAGACCAGAAGTTGAGCTTTGGGCACAGGGAGTGTGCGGCATCTATCAAGCAGCCACGTGGAGAAGCAGAGCCATTTTAAACAGGTAAGTTTTCTTTTTCCATCTGATCTCATGGTTATTTGGAGTGGTTCAGGAGAGAATGGAGATTATTGTGTATGGGGGCGGGGGATAGTTAGTGCTCCTTTCTTCAATCTTCCTAGGCATCATAAGCACTTTTTAACTAGAAGTTCAGATCCATCATCTTGTACCTTTCTCTGGACCTCCTTCAGTTCTGAGAACAGTGCTGGGCACAGTGAACACCTGCTTTGAATTGAATAGTGCCAACACTAACTGCGGAATAGGCATGTTGGGTTCTGCGAGCTCTTTTAAAACAGAACCCTCATGACTTAAGCCTTTTGCATGGAAGAACTTAGTCCTCCATGTGGAAGCTTTCTGAAAGCACCTCGCACATTCTGCAGTCCGCCGTGACATCTTAGCTGAGGCCCCTGGCCGGTGAGGCTTTGTGGCAGAGACATCAACCCTTGCAGGTTCCCAGAAACAAGAGAATAAAAGGCAGAAGATGAATGGCCTTTGCCTCTGAAACAGCTGGTGCTGCTCCTGCATCTGCATGGCCAGTTGATTTAGAGATTTGTGAAGAGAGCCTCTGGGCCCCTCGCTCCTGCCAACTGAATTACCGGGAACATCCCCTGGCAACGACAGAATTATCATTCTCTTCCAGGTGCTGCAGGACCAGTGCCCCGGAGCTGGAGGATGAAATGCACTTGCTCCTGGAGGAAACTACAGACACGACCCTGGTCACAGCACCTGAAGCTGAAGGTCGTCCTGCTCCAGATGGTGACTTGGAGCCAAGTCAACAGCAAGCATCAAAGCCCGATTCCCGAGGGAGGTACCGGGGACTTGCTGGTGTTGAAAGACCCAACATTTGTGTCAATTTGCCTGGAGGTGGAAGTGGGCAGCATGGCACAAATAGATCCAAATCGTCCGTATTCCAGAAACCAAAACTGTATCCCTCTGATCGTGACTGATGTTCGGACCTTTCTGCCCTCTTCAGGCTGCCCTTGGCAGGTAGTTCTCCCACCAACTCATTTTCCAGGGGCCAGTTTCCTCCTTCTCCTCCAAAATGAATGTTCTCTGAAAGGGTTTCCATATCGAGTAAGTTTGGGGAATTCTGGGTTAATGCGGGAAGCAGGTTTCTTTGTGCAGGATTTCTCAAAACGTTCAACATGCTCATATCCGCTGAAGGCTTCCAAAGAGGAAGAACGCAATATTGAGCACAAGGACTTGTTTTCCTGAAGCATCTATTAGGGCAAGTGTTGCTCTTATCTCACTTGGGGAAATGCTTCCTCAGGCGAACAGTGAAACAGTCTGTGTTCTCGGAGACCAAATGACGCTTGGGGAGGAAGCCCGGGGGGGTGCTGAGGAACCATTTGTAAAGTGCCCTGGGGATTTGAAATGAAAGGCAGGAGGGAGAAGAAATCAGCCCAGGGACCCGAGGAGCAAGTAGATTCTCCTGCCTCAGTAGCTTCTGGCTGAGGAGTTCAGCCCTATTTCTTCAAAAGCCGTGAACAGGGTGTTTGCTCTGAGACCTGGTGGGCGCTGTGGTGCTGGTTGGAGGGAAAGTCTGAAGAATTCTACTCAATGCTGCTTCGCAGGGAAGAGGGAAGACCTATCAGAATTTAGATACACAGAAGGCTTCACCTAAAATACAATCCTCAGAGAATCTTTGCTGGAAAACTTCTTGTGGGTGAGGTCGGCTTTAATGAAACCTTGTGATAAACTCTTTGCTGTAAGAAAGTCAGCGGAGTTGAAAGGAAGCAGAGGGGATTTCCGTCTCATCCCTCTACCTTAACCATCAGTTGACTCTGCAGTAGCAAGAAGAACCATCTTGTTCCGTCTCACCCTCTACCTTAACCATCAGTTGACTCTGCAGTAGCGAGAAGAGCCATCTTGTTCCATCTCATTCTTCTACCTTAACCATCGGTTGACTCTGCAGCAGCGAGAAGAGCCATCTTGTTGGCCTTTGAACAACTCCAGTGGTGAGGGAGGCACCCCCCTCCTTAGGGAGCTCGTTCCACCGTCAGGAAGCTTCCAAGGCAGGCAACTCCACTCCTTGGTGAGGAACATCACCATCAGGCTCTGGGCCTCTCGGCTATGGCTGCTTCGGGCAGACCGCCGCCTCCCTGAAGAGGAGTCCTTCACCCTTGGACTCTCATTCATCTGGCACTAGGCCAGTAAGTCACGCAGGATCTAAAATAAGCAACAATAGGCAGATATACCAAGATTCTAGAATGAGGAACAGAAAAAAGCACACAAATGAAGCAGCCAAAAATCAGTCTTCGTGTTGTATCTTTGGGGGAAAAAGTAAGGCTACGGATATGACTTTTTGGTGAAAGAGGAGGGTTGTTGACGGGTTTCGAGGAATTCGGGGATGCCGTCCGCACAAGCCTGTGGTATTATTATTTGGGACAACTCTAACGGTGGGAACTATAAGAAGCCAGTGGGCAGAATGAGGAGAAAGGGTCAGTTGCTAACGGGCCAGCAGGGGTCGGGGGGAGGCAATGGGAGGTGGGATGAAAGATCCAGGTGGGGAAGAAGAGGGTCAGTGAGAGAGTGAGGGTCCTCCTGGAAAATCAGACAAAAGTACAGGCCACCTTATAACCACACGCCTTCAGTTCTGTTGCCCAACTCCGGAGCTTGGATATTCTCTTGAACCACTCTTTCCCCCTTCCTGCCACCACTGCTCCCAATCTGTTGTCAAGTCTGTGAACCTACCCTCTTAGGCTCAAGTAAACTCAATAGAGGGTCCCCAGCTAGTGGGTGTTCGCTATTTTTAATTAACATGAAGGAAGGGCCTTTTAGCAGGTGAAGCAATGTGAGGCGACACATTCCCTGCGAGTGTCTCACTGTGTCAGTGGGCACCGTTTACCCAACCGAGGGCAGATGTACTTCCAGCAAATGAGCCGTTAAGACTCGGTTTCTGGATCAATGACAGCACCAGGAATGAGCTAAAATGGAGGAATGTCCTTTGCTGGAAGGACTTGCTGCCTGCCCGCGTCTCTGAACGGACAGCCACCTCCCTGAAGATGTGTCCTTTACCCTTGGACTCTCATCCGTCAGTTCCTGAACTCCCCATGAAGCCACAGGTCATGGCAAACGTCACGTGACTCCAGCTTTGGTCTTGGTTGTAGAGGTACTGAATCTTCACTCACATCAGGGTTCCTTAGGGCTCTTAAAGTCTGGAGATGAGTGCATGTCCTAAAAGTAGTGGCTGGGTGAGGGAGGTGGTGTACGGGGCGGGGGCGGGGGGGGGCACGTGCATTCACACATGCACCTGTGCAGGTGCACATGGCAGAGATAGGGAGCTGTGGATCCACACATCCACCCACTGCCTATGTCTGGAAACCAGGAGAGTCTCTAAGTTGGGATATGAGTGGATTACAGTATCCAGAGCTCAGTGGTGATCTGTAATGACTAAAAGTTCTCACAGTTTGCCCGCTGTGCTTCAGTGGGCCCTAACAGCCATCTATCTCCAAGGGTGGTCCATGAGCCCAGAGCTCATCCCACCCAGCCAAGCCCAGTGTCAGTGCCTCCCTTGAGCAGCTTCTTTAACTTAGAGGTCCAGAGGCGTCACCTGCTCTTGGCCTCCTCCCTCAGCTGGCTCTCTGACTTCAGCACCTGCCTCCCTGAAGGTACATGTCCCCTCTAGGGATCTTAACATCAAATGTCTACTTTTCATGTGTAGACCAAGACATGGGACCTGTGGTTAGTCGTAAAATGCCGCTCAAGGGCACGAGGATTGTCTATTTTATGAAATACTGTCCAAGGGAAAAAGTGCTGGTGGGTGAGGAAACAGTTTGTTCCACACTAGAATCCTTCCAAATGCCTTCTTCTTCCAACTTTAAATCTTATCCCTTAAACTCTGGACACACCAGCCCTTTCTAACCAGCCCGGATCTAATGTTCCATACATTCTCACAAGAAAATGGTTGCTTAAAACTTAAAATTCAGAGGACACCTGATCATTTTTGGCCACCCAAAAGCTCCCGCACTGGCATTGACATGGAATTGTTTCCATGAAAATTGCATGAGATCCAGTGGATATTAACTTCTGGTGTCTGCAGGAGCTGATGGTTTATTTGAGACTAAGGCCCAGGAAAGGGCTGTAATATTGGCAGTTCGGGTATTCACCACTCATGCCAGAATGTGGTGGGAAACAGGCATGCGTCTTGGAGTGAGATCAGGGTCTCACTGTTGGTTCTGCCACACTCAGCATTATGTCTCCGAACTTCAATATAATGTCGATTATTGTGAGAACGGGATAAAGTAGTATGTCCAAAGTTCCTGTGCGTTACTTACTTAGAGCAGGTGCTCAGTAATGGCGACCGTCAATGACTTCTTCTGGGCATCCAAGACACGAGTGTGAGAGCTAGGTTGGGGGTTGTGACCTCCATAAAGATTTATTCCACATTTGAGCCCAGATTCCAAGTTCCTATTCGTGTTAGTAGTTGTTAGCCCTGGATAATTCCACAGTCATCTCCGAGCCTCTGGTCAAATTATAGATTTCTTGCACTATTTGAAAAGATTCTGATTTAGCAGAGTTTGAGCGGAACCTGGGAATCTGTATTCTGTAAATGCTTCACCTCTAACTCTAATGATCAAACTGAGACTTGAAAGAAGTGCTTACAGAAACAGTGTCTTTCACCACTAAGTCTGTAATTCTTAATTATGTGGCAGTAATGAAGTCACTGCTGCGATGACTGATTAGGTGGAGAAGCATTTTCTCCATCCAAAGAAACGGACTAGCATTCCCCTTCAGCCAATCAGAATATTAGAAAACATGGGGGGTGGGAGGAGGTGAATGTTTTGAGAAGTTTCCAGAAAACTTCTCAAAAACTTCTCAAAAGGATGTTTCCTTCCTACTTCTACTGAGAACCACTGCATCGGGGCTGTCTTAGAGCCTGAGGTCCGGTGGGATGCCAGCATCTGCCCTCTCTGGCACCATCCCACGGTCCCTGTGGCTGGGGTTCTAGAAGTCACCATCCCTAACTTGGGTCCAGTTTAAGACAATGACAGAATAACCTTCCAGAAAGCAGTTTGGTGTTGGGAGAGGAAGCTACTCAGATCTTCCCTATGCGCCCACTTACATAAACTAACCCACAAGGGAGGATTTGTCCCAGAAACGACTTCATGAGATGCTGCAAGTCAATGACAATGAGAAATAGTGAATTACCCCAAGGGTCAGAGGCAGGTGTAGGCTCTCCTCTGTGACAGACTGTTGGTAGGTGCCTATTCCTCCTGATAGTAGCCCTCCTGGGTCTGAGGGACTTGGAAGCTAGAAATAGGGACTAGCCAGAGGTGGGTTTACTGGGAGAGGGACGGAGGAGCAAAGAGCGGAGAAGGGGGTTGAGAGAGGAGCACATTCTGACTTAAGAAAGGAGCAAGGTCTGCAGCTCTTTGGGAAACTCGAAAGCCTAAACTTGAGGGATGACTGTGGAAAGTAACAGTCACATGAAAAGATCCTCCATGAGAATGTCAGCCCCAAGAAGGCAAGGGCTTTGCCCTGTCTAGGCCATCGATTCCCAGCAGAATGACCCTTCCCATTCAATTCAGATCAAGAAAACAGAGCACCCAGCTTGTGTATTCTGGGAAGCTGTCAGGTGCTCTTTCTTTGGAAAGAAAGCAAAGAAGAAGTCCATATCTAACAGATGCCTGCTCACTGTGTCTAGGGCTTTAACGCTGTGATTCCCAAACTTTGTTGCACATTAGAATCACCTGGGGAAGCTTTACAACTCTTAATGCCCTGTGCTAATTAATTCACTATGTTCAGAGGTGGGAGCCAGCCGTCAGCATTTTAAGATTCCCAGGTGATTCCAATGTGCAGCCAAGTCTGAGAAGGACTATTTTCACACCATACTCCTTTGATGAAGAAATGGTCCTGTGCAATAGGTATCATAAGAATGTAAAAGTCCTGTTTCAAATCGGCAAGGAGCCAATCATTTGTCCAGGGCTAAGTGGCAGTTGCAAGCCCAGCTCTGGATTTAAAGGCAGGACTGTGTGATCCGATGGCCGTGCTCTTCCCACTGCATCTGGTACAATTCTCAGCACACAACAGATTGCCAGTATCTATTGTCAATTTATACGAAGCAGATTCATATCACGTAAGAGTGAATACTAGCTTTTGTGAGCTGTTCCTCAACCCATGGAAGAAGGAACAAGAAGACATAAACTTAAAGCTCTAGTAGCAGGAATTGAGGATTAGATACTAGAATGCCTTTTCTGAAAGAGATTATTCAGGCATATTGAAACGAAATATCCAAGCATTGCTTCTCCCTCTGTCTCTACAAGAACACGGGCAATTTTGCATGAGATGAAAGAATCATACTTTTTTGAAACAAAATATTCCAAGGAAGATGACATATCAGAATTTAAGGAATTCCTTCTCCCACATTTATGTGGACGATGAAGTTTTCCTATTGATGCTCAGAGAAATACCTCACTGGTCTCATTCTGTGAGGCCATGGGTCCTTTTTAGGACACTTGGCCCCTAACAAATCTTCCTTTACACCTGATCAAAGATGAAACACAATTTCTGATTCTTCATTTACTCCCCTATTGTTCTTCAAGAATGAGGATCCTCAAAGCAGAAAGGAAAGCCCAAGTCAGGTGTGTAGACGGTAGAACACTTAAGTTCTCTACGGGAGCCCCAGTACCTAGGTCTGTGTGAGAGGACTCTGTTCTCATTTTGATAGAAAATGGGCAACTTCTGGGGTGCATGGGCAGTTCAGTCAGTTAAGCGTCTGCCTTTGGCTCAGGTCATGTTCCTAAGGTCTTGGGATCGAGCTCCAGAGTAGGCTCCCTGCTCAGAGGGGTCTGCTTCTCCCTCTTCCTCTGTGCTCTCTCTCTCAAGTAAATAAACAAAATATTAAAAAAAAAAAACAGGTGGATTCCCCTTAGAATAAAGATCTATCCCATACAGAATAAAGACCTTTGAGAAACCATACAAAATATAAGGTAGGAAAGAATAAAATCCAATTCAAGTTTTCTTTTGGTGGGGGGGGGGGAAACTGCACGCTAATAAAATAGATGTCCTGTTAAGGTAAAATGATCAAAGAGAGAATTTGCCAATGATGAATACTTATAAAAGGAAAGGAGAGGTCTCTGGGATCAGCACGAGTTCATACACCTTGAATGCGTGTCCTTATTTCACTATGATGATTAAACCAACAGATCAGGAGAATACTATACATGTCTGTTTCAAAAAGCAAGACATTTGACAGTTTTTTAAAATTACATCCTTGTAAGCAAGACGAGGACACATGAATTGGCTGGGAATTCAGGTACATGAATTTACTGAAAAACTCTAGTCAAAAATAACACATTCCTGGACTAACACTAACAATGAAGGACAGTTTCTAATAATAATTATAGTGTTTCTCACAGCCAATATTTATCTATGGTCTTAGTACTTCACATAGTCTTTCACTTGTATTAGCTTACATGAAGGCTCTAGTGATGGGCTTAGCCCCATTTGGTTAAATCTTTTTGGCAAGGGTTTGGTGAATACCAAGCAAACCTTTCGGGTAGCAGAACAGTAGGAACAACAAAGCTGAGTTGGATTATTACGTCAGAGCTATTGTGAAAAGTTCAAGTTGATTTTCAAACATTCCTAAAAGCATCAAAAACTTGTCAAGAGAAGCTGCGGAAGGCAGATGTAGGTAAACAGGTGAAAGGTGAGTAGCCTGGACTGGAGGGCCTTTGAGCTCTGGTCAGTCTCTGTACAAGACCCCCTTCACCCTGCCTCTTGGAAGCTGGGGTCGGGTGAGTGGGGCAGAGGAGGGACCTCAGGAAGATCCCAGAGCTTTTAGGAGTCCAGTGTGAAAAATTCCCACGAACTAGCACAAGTTCTAATCCAACATCTGAAACTAAGGTAAAATAATAGGATGTCAAGCGCCGTAATGCCATTCCCACATCTGTAACTTTGCTTCAAGAGGCTTCAACGTTCACTGGGTGGATTCCCAGGCATAACTAAGCATCAAATGAGCCTCCCCTGGGAGAAATGTCTGTGTTACACACCCACTTCCACGGGAACCTGAGTGAACATTACACAATGAGGTTTATAGATATCAGTGCCTGCTCTCAAGGAATGGCGGTTCTGAAACCAAAGACAGACAGACAGAAAGGCAGGAAAGGAGAGGAGATGCCCTTATAGCTAACCACCAGACAGCCACAGTCAGATCCAGGTAGAAACTGTGATTCCCTGTGGGCACAGGCGTGTAGTTCAGATGACAGGTGAGGGGGGGTCTGTACTGGACAGTGGGCTGTGTCATCCATGTGTTTTCTCCCACAGATGCCGTGGAAGAAAACAAGAAGGAACATTCAAGATTCTGTAAGCAACCGGAAGGACAACTTCTGCATAAATCAGAGAAAGAAACAACTCATCATCTGCCTGGTACCTTCCCTAAGCAGAGGTGACCAGGAAGCATCCACCTTGGCTAAAGTTTGCCCCTTGGGGTACAAAGGGCTTTGCAGTGGCGCTTCTCTCCTGCACTCACATGCAGGAATGGGAACAGAGTGGGCTTCAGGTCTGCCCCTCCAGCGACTTTTTGTAGAGATCAAGCACTCCGATCCTGGAGCTGCAGGGGAGGCCCAGGACACTGCTGAGTGCTGAAGGTCATGGGAGATAGCAGATAGCAGCAACCAGGTACAGATTCCCGGAACCAGAGATGGGCCCTCGTCCCAGGGTGCTAGAGGTGGAGAGCTTGAGTCAGGTGGATGGGATCAAAAGGGTCACAGCCTAGGGGAAGGCGAAATGTCCCAGGCCACCTTGCCCTGGAACATGCTCTGTGTTGGCGTTTCTAAATGGATGGTGAGACCTTCAAAGACAGGGAGGTGCTCTCTCCCCATTAATCTGTCCCTAACTCTCCAGGGCCTCCAAAAATACCGACATAACTTAGAGCAGTGTTTCTCAGAAAGTCATGGTCCTCCAAATACCTCCCCTGGCATGTGATACAAAGACAGCGTCCTGCACTTGCCCCGTAACAATTAAATCAGGATCCCTAAAAGATGGCCCAGAACCCTAACATTCTAGGAGCTTCACGGTTGGTACATAAACACACACATGCTTGTGAACTGCTGAGCTACAGCAGAAGACCTGCTTGCCTCCATGTGGTCTGAGTTTGGTGAAATGGCCCCCATCCGAATGTTTCCAAGAATTCTGAAAGGTTCTTCAGGAACCCTTGTCACCTCAGTCATGACAGTGGAAAGTGCAATATTTCTTTTTACATGGTAGGGGGCAGGAAAAGAGAAACTCTGAAAGACAAGGATATAAACAGGTCTTCTCCACTTACATTTTTAACTTTCTGTTAAAAGACACTTTCCAATGCTGCCTTGCCCTTTTGAGCTCTTGCAAAGGCAGCCACCTTTGCTACTGCTATAAAAGAGAATCTACAGATACTGACGAAGAACAATACTGTTTTCTTAGAACTTTTATTCAGCTTTAAAAAAAAAATCACAGCTGCATAATGTGGGATTCTGAAGCCAGACTCCTTGAGTTTTAAATCTCAGCTCTGCCTCTTACTCATTTTAAGACCTTGGGCAAGTTGCTAACCTCTATGTGCCTTGATTTCCCCACCTGTAAAACAGGTGAAATAAGAACCTACACCCCATAGAAGAGAACTGGCACCTGTGAAGCATCTAGAACGATGGCTGGTCCAGAGCAAGCCGTCACAAATGAAGCAAGCATTACCTGGTGCTATTCCGTGTATAGAGGAGGAAGTGGGAGTTCAGCGTGGGGAGCGATGAGCAGCCAGTTCATGGCTCCCTGAGAGCTAGAATCCGGGATCTGTATTCTCACTACAAGACACTTTCTGCATTTCCCCTTTCTGTCCCTTCCCTCTCCTGTGATGCAAAAATTTGACGTTCAGTCCCTATGATGATCTGATGATCTGAGCGTCTAAATATCATTTGAAGAACTAAAAACCATTCGAGAGCAGCCAATGCGTGTTCAGCCCCAGCCCAGGCAAGAACCCCCAGGCAGAGACGATGAAGACAAAGGACTCCAGGAAGCATCCTGTCCATCTCTTACAAACAATAGAACAGAGATCGAGAGAGCTGCAGTGACAGATCTGTAGTCCCAGGGTGTGATTTCAAACCCACAACACCTGACTCCTAGTCCAGTGCTCCAGCTCCAGCCAACCCCGACCCTGGAAGGGGTGCCACACGCAGGGTAGAGCTGCCCCTCTGAGCGGCTGCACTGGACTCCTCCTTGCTCAGATCTGCTGGCCCAGCTTCCAGCAACCCCTCTGCCGGCTGATGGTGCCCATCGGCTCATGGCTCCAAAGCTTTGTGAGCCGGACGGGGAATAAACCAAGTTGGCACCATCAGACTTTGGTGAGAAGGACCATCTCAGCGTCCTCCAAATCATGTGGAGCACGGCAGACGGGATGAAGCTAGCCTGGTCCTTTTTATGACTTCCTCCAAGTGAAGGGGTAACTTCTTACCAGTACCCCCTTATTACCTGGAGTGAGTTGCAGTGATGTTAAATGTCTCCTGGCCCCTCTCCTTGACGGGTTTCCAAGGACAGTCTTCACCGCAACCTAAAGTTCCCCATCGGGCAGTTTTCCCCTTTGGGACAGAATTAATTTCAGCCCATAAGAGTCCGCTCTCCTCACTCCGCCACTCAGGGCAGGTGGGACTCGGGGTCCATGTTTCTGGCCGGGGTGCAGGGAGAGGAGGCTTGGCGAGAGCAGGCAGGAGAGCCAGGGCCGGGTGCCTGGAAACAACTCAGCATCTTGCCCTTGTTACTAATAATCCTCCCAAAATCACCGAATGGTTTCTGGGCATTAAAGTTATCGTTTGCCATAAACCCCTTGTCTGTTTTCTGGAGAGTTTAATATACTGCAGGAAGTTTCACCCATAAAAGGTGGCGGCTGCGCTCCCGTGAGCGGGCCGGGCGTCTGTAACTTATGACCTTCATAAATGTGAGTGGGTCTCGCGAGCGGGCCCATCAGTCTTTGGAGTAATTCTGCTTCGTAGTAAAATATTTTACTGTGCACGCTCCCGTCAGCATTTGCCTCCGTGGTGAGGAGATGTCCCCACTTCTGCTGCCTCTTGCTCCTTACTCTGGCTCCGTTTTCGATGATCCCACCTCCAGACCGCAGTTTGGAACCCAGAGTTTCATCTTTGCTCCTTTAAGGCCACAGCTCAGGTCAGTCTGGGGAACACGGCTGTACCTACAGAACTTTATTTATCACTGTGATGCTGTGGGTGCTTTTTTTTTTCCTTCCAGAACTGCAGAGAATCTGCCAAGAAAGCCATCACCTGAACCAGGGAGAGCCCTTCACTAGCAAAGGGGACTGTGTGCTCGAAGATACTTTGCAGGCTGCAGAATCTTCTAGAAGCGTGAGAATTCCTTGTTATCCTGATGTACCACAGTAGTTAGCATTCTGCATCACAGGCCAAGACACCTAGATAGGCTTTATCAGACTCGCTGCCTGCATCTCACACTGGCCCAGAAAGGTACCAAACACCTTCTAGGCATTGTGGAGCAGTAGGGAGAAGGATCCTCTCAGGGAATGCAAGCGTCATGTCTTAGAAAATACTCAGTTTCCAAAGGTGTAAAATTCCGACACCATCTCCATTCGATGTTATTGTGAAGAGCACACAGAGGACTGTATAAACAGTAAAAAAAAAAAAAAAAACCTCCAGAACTGCCAAGTGGTATTGGTTTTATGGTAAGGAACAACGGAGGGGTATGGACTTAAAAGAAATGAAGCTCTGTGGGAAATGATCGAGTTAATCAAAAGGATTTAAGAGAAAAAGAAGCTGGGTATAGTAAGTGGAATATATGGCTCTTGTGATCAGGCGTTGCCCTACTGCAGGGGGAGGGGGTAGGGATTGGGAAGGTAGAGCTAGTGTGACCGGCTGGGTGAGGACGGCAGGGATGGTCCATCTGCCCAGCAACCAGCTGCTCCGGGAAATTGTCCATCGCACAGCCTCAGGGCAATTTAATTCATTTTCAATTCAACAAATATTTGTTGAATGCCTAGTGTGTACCAGGCATTTACGTAGGGCTTTGAGTTGTGTCGGTAAACAAAACAAAGATCTCGCCCCCTGAGGAGCTGATAATTTGGAAGGGGATGTTCTCTGCTACCTGTGCACGCTGAGCCAACAGTTCCCCCAAAGCAGGATAGAGCTTAGAGTAGCAGGTGCCGTCCCATTGGCTCTCCTGTCCCTCAAGCAGAAATCAGGGAGGTCTGTAAAAATTGCGTCCATGGGTCATCGATCAGAGAGAGTTCATCAGACTCTAGGGAACCCAGCAAGTTCCTCCTTCCTCATTCCCTCCTGATGTGTACATCATTTTTGTATTGTGGGTCACAGAGTGTTCTAAAATAGACCAACAGGATAAGTTCTTTCCATTGGTGGCTGTCATGGCTGCCTTCAGAGTTCACCTTCAAACCTGTTTCTGAAGCACATGTCATGAGTTTCCAGGGACATTTAAAGAGAGCAGAGAAATAGCATCAGGAGCAGAATGGAGTGGGGGAAAACATGAGAAACGTTGGGGTGAAGGATTGTTCCCTGGGAAACATCTCCAATACATGGCATTTTAAAGTCGGTCCTGAAGGCTCCTCATAATTCAGGAGCCACCACTTAACCTCTGTTTGAGAAGCTATGCTACTGAGAAGACAATCATATACTTTTTAATTTATAATCTGAGCAATTACTTATATTGGTCAGCTATTGCTGTGTAACACCCATGAAATCTCAGTGGTATGTGGCAGTAAACATTTATTTTGTTCACACCTGCTCAGGCTATCTGCAAGTTGGCAGATACAGGATGGGCACACTGGTTCTGTTCTTCAGAAACAGGTTGGAGAGTGAATTTTAAGTTCAGCTGCCCCAGCCATGGATGGGATGATACTGCTCTTCTTGGTTTGTTTCAGAACATAATATGACCTGTGATACAGGGATGAGGTACAGCCTGGAAGGGGGTGGAAAGGGAGGAGAAAAGAAAGGATGGAAAGAAGAAAGTCAGGATGTAAAGAAGGAAGGAAGGAAGATACTTCTGGGAATAACGGAGTCAGCAATGACAGCATCACTTGAGAATTTATTAAAAATGCAAATTATTGGACCCCATACCCCAGATCTACCCAATCAGAATTTCTAGGAGGAGGTCCCAACAATCTGTGCTTTAATGAACTTTTCAGGTGATCTTGATGCTAAAGTCAAGAACCATTGCTCTCATTTGCAGGTTAGATCTCTCATCGTGCTTGGGCCAATCAGCTCGCTAGGACAATGGCAGAGGCACAAGGAGGGGAGCAGAAATGTGTGGCATCTCTTAGGGCTTAGGTGTGGAAGTGGCCACTGATATAGAGTCTATTCACATTCCACTGGCAAAGCGAGATACATGACCAAAGTCATGGATCCAAGGAAGGGTGAAGAACTGGGCTCAAGAATTCAATCTACTTAAGAACTTAGCAAAAGTCATGTTGCTGTAGCACTTTAAGGTCTATAATGCTCTTTCACATGTTATCTCATTTCATTCTTAGAGCAACTCTCTGAGGTGGGAGGTGTCTCCATTTGACAGATAAAGGGAAAGAAGTTTCTAGATATTGAGGTCAAAGACAAATACCGAATAAAACCCAGGTCTCTCATCTCTAATTTGAAGCTATTTCCACTGCATCAAACTTCTAGACCATTGGTTCATAAAATCAGGCTCTAAATCTCTTTCATAATCAAAAACCTCTCCAATGCACAGTTTGTTAAATACTCTATGGTCTTTATTCACCCAGGGAGAATAAGTAACAGAACCATAAGAACATATTTTCACCCATACTATCTAGCTCTATTTATCAGGTTTCAAATTTCCAGTCTCTTGTGCTTCTAATACTTCCCCATGGCTTGAGTTCCAAATTTCCATTAGCTTTCCCTTCCATACTCTGTGTCCTTCAAATTTTGTACAAGCTAACTTTTTTTTATAGGAAAATCATTTTGACTAACTTTCAAGCAGCTGTGATTTTGCTGGAATGTCAGAAGATGGGGTGGGGCAGGGCAGGTTGGCCAAGAGCACAGAAAGAAAAGAGCAAACAAGTCGAGTTTTCAAAGAAAAGATGGTGTAGAGGACATGATTTGTCTTGGTGTCATGCTATAGAATTCATAGCCTGTCAGGTATTTTGTCAGACAAAGTCAAAGAGAAATTTTAGTGAGAGCCTTTGATGACTGAAAAAATCTAATTAGAAAATGTTTTTGTTCAAAGTTTCCTTGGAAACATTTCAACAGCTAAAATCTCAGGAAATATTTTTAAAAACTTATGAGAAGTTTGGCTCATAGAATAAGATTTCATTTGTTGTTTCCACCTTTATTTGTAAGGCAAACATCTTCCTCCCTTTCTCCTTCCCTGCCCAGCTCCCAGCTTATCCCTCCCTCCCTTGACTACCTGACAATTTAAGACACCTGAGGTGCAATAGGAGAAAAATATGACCCTGACTCCAAGTGTGATCTATAGGGAGCTCTGGCTGCACACCTTAATTATTGCTAACAAAGTAACATTTTAATAGCTTTAGGTTGAAATTGATGAGCCCTCCTGTTCACTGGAAGTCTTGCAAAGACATGACATGACATCTTGTAGGAAAAAAAAGAAAGAAAGGACACAGTGGCGTTGAATAACTGACTATGTAGAATGGTCAGTTAAAAAAAAAAAAAAAGTGCATTGTCCTTGGTCAGCAACTTTTCCCAAAGAACTCAGAGTCCATTAGAGCCCATATGTTCACCTAATTTATTTCCATCTTTCTATAAATAGGATGCAAATATTATTCTCTCCTTTTACAAAAGAATAAGCTGAAGAAAGGCACCATGGAGAGACAGCACAATGTCTTCTGGCAAGGGAAGGTGAACAGCTGAACAGGGGATTCTAAATGCCTTGAGGCCAGTGACTTCTCCACCTATTGCTGTAATGGTGCTGGCTGTAAATGGAGGGTGGGGGTCATATACCAGATGGTGAGGGGGCTCCAAGGAATTAAGAGGGCTTACCCTCCAACTCCAAGGTAAATCTGCTAAAGTTTCAATGTTCAGACAGAATGACAACCTTGGACACTTACTCTTCAACCCATCATGAACCTTTGAAGCACGCTCCTTTTTAATAATCCCAGCTAAAACATGTATTGGCTATGATTCTTCAGGCCACTCACCTAGTCCACAGCATCCATAATCTCCCTTGGCATCCATGGTGATATTTGATCTTGTCATTTCCATGGAAGACAAACCACAGCCTCCTCAGAACCCAACCATGAGGTTTTCTTCAAGTCTGCTGACTCTCTCGGGTACCTCAGAAACCCTCTCAAGAAGCACCTTAAGACAGCATTGATGATTCTCCAGAAGTACTGTGGGATCACAGGAAAATTGATAGGGTGATGGAAGAGTCTCATCTTAGAGAAGACATGCTACCCCTTCTTCTGCTGTTATGGCAGAAGAAGTTGGGAGTGTAACTTCACATCTTGAGGAGTGAGAGTAGGAAAGAATGAGATGCTGAGACCCTTCTTAGGGATGCATAGCAATGTCCAATTCTAGCCTTCTCCTTTCTGGCTCTCCTCTATCTTCCCAGGGGAATTAGATCTCCCATATGAAGAAAAATGAGCTCTAGAATGTCTTCCAAGTCCATTTATAGGACATAATTTTTATTTCCTATATCCTTAAGAATATTTTTATTACTCAAAAACCAGTTTTCTGGAACTCAAAATATTCCAGATCTCCTGCCTCTACCCAATAATGAGTTTGAAAAGGATGTCTTCATTTGTTCAGGCTTCTATAGCAAACTACCATAGTCTGGGTGGCTGATAAACAACAATTTATTTCCCATGGTCTGGAAGCTAGAAATTCTAAGATTAAAGTCCTGGCAGATCACATTTCGCATGACAGCCTACCTCCTTGTTCATAGACTGTCATCACAGGGCAGAAGGGGCTGTGTGGGGGGGTGTCCTCTGGGGTCTCTTTATCAGGGACTAATCCCCTTCATGAGTGTTCTGCCCCATCATCTAATCACCTCTTGATGACCCCCACCTCCTAATACCAGCATATTGGGAGTTAGGATTTCACTGTTTGAGGACAAAAACATTCTGTCCATAACAAAAGGTCTATTTAAGAGAACAAAAGCCAAACTTGAACTTTTCCCAGCTTTTCCCTTGCATTTTTGCATCCTGGGTGGTGAGTAAAGAATAATACTTTATAGCTATCAGAGTCATGGAGGGAGAAAGGTGGTAAATCTATTTACCAAGGAAAGTGGTAAGTGAACACTTCAAACTAGTCTCCCACATCATCATAAACCTTCTCCCAGCACTAAAGGAAAGGCAGAACAATCCAGAGACAATAGAAATAGGGATATTCTCTTTCTCAAGAATTAACCACTCTATACAAGCAAAAATTGGGGAAAGGGCTTAAGTCAGCAGGGAAGAAAGAGGAGAAAGTAAAGAGCTATTAAAACACGCTGGGTCTTTTAGTAGGTATTATTTTGTCATAAGCCATACAGTCATAAACATAATTCAATAATAAATAGCTTTCTGGTGAATAATATTGAGCTCAGCCTTCTTTAGGGAGCCCCACTACACCTTAGTCAAACTCATATCATATCACATTTCATGTCACACTCAGTATGTATAAATAAGTGTGTAAATAATGAAGGCAGTGATATGGGGGGGGTCCTGGAATTAGTTGCAAGGAGTGAGGGTGGAACAATGCTACTGTAGAGAGATTCAAGAAATGTAGTTTAGCCTATTAACACAAGGGCATTAAAGAAAGTAGGAATACTTAATGCCATGTGCAGAAGTAGATCTGATATTTGTAGATGCTTGGCAGAGCACAGGGATGAGGTCTCCATGACAACTAACCTTGAAAGTATGTTAGGAATTTGGGATGGGGTTAGGGATGATAGCTCTTGGCCAAGACTGGAGATGACTGCTCTCAGAGCCTTAGTCTGTGTTATCTCAAGGAAGTGGCTTTATATCTAAGATTTCTTCATCTTCTGCAAATAAATATTTTTAAGGACTCTCTGGAACTTCCAATGAAGAAACCTATCGGAATCAAGATTCAAACCACTCAAAAGAATCAATGCATTACAGAAGATAGGAGCTTTTAATATGCAAATATGCAAAATAAATTAGCATAGTTTTAAAAGGAACTGATCTTGCTTATAACTAAAAACGATAGATTTTGTTATAGCCTGGGTTCCCCAGAAAGCAGAGCATGAGGCAAAAGCCCAAGGTCTAGCACTTTATTAGGAGTCCTATCCCAGGGAAGTGGAAGTGAGGAAAAATGGGGAAGAAACTGAGAAGAAAGAGGAAGAAATTCAAGGGTGTGTTTCCAAGCCATCTTGCTCTTGGTGTCAAGTACAAATGACTGCCGGGTCTCTCAGGACCATCTCCTGAGCCATAAGACGAAGAACGGCTTCTTAGGTACTCTACCCAGTGGAGGAAAGGAGAAGAATCCATCTGCTGGCTCTCTTCTCCCATTAGACATGTGTTCATCTTATTGGGAAGTGAACCCCCCTGTGCTTCTTGGTGGTTTATGCTTTGGGAACAACAAAGAAGCCCAGAGGCAGAAGGTGAAAGGGAGCAGCACAGAGCGCTCTGAGCATGAACAAGTATGAGAAGAGGCCCTTGTGGCCACTGCCACAGCCAAGGGTGCCAAAGACAAAGGAGGTTGAGAAAATCTGTTGGGCTCTTAAAGGTAATTGTTTGTCTTAGCCTGTTCAGGCTTCTATAAAAAGATACCATATATTGGGAGGCTGAAATAGTCGACACTTACTTCTCACAGTTCTGGAGGCTGGAAAATCCAAGATCAAGGTGCTGATAGATTCAGTGTCTACCGCAAGCCTGCTTCCTGGCGTAAAGATGGCTTCTTCTGACTGTGAGCTCCCATGGCAGGGACAAGAGAGGTATCTGAGGCCTCTTTTTTTTTTTTTAAGATTTTTATCTATTTGACAGAGATCACAAGTAGGCAGAGAGGCAGGCAGAGAGATGGGGGGGAGAAGCAGGCTCCCCACTGAGCAGAGAGTTTGATGAGGGACTCGATCCCAGGACCCTGGGATCATGACCTGAGCCGAAGGCAGTGGCTTAACTCACTGAGCCACCCAGGTGCCCCCTGAGACCTCTTTTATAAGGACATTGATTCCATTCATAAGGCACCACCCTCATGATCTCATGACTTCCCCAAGACCCCACCTCCTAGCTCCATCACCCTGGGAATTAAACTTCAAACTATGACCCTTGAGACATATTCAGTCCCTAAATAAAGTATCTTTTAAATAAAGATTTAGCATCTTTTAAATAAAGATTTAGCTTTACATATTCTCAAATAAGAAAAGGAATGACAGTAGTGTGAGTACTCACCAAAAACAGGGAGTTTTACCTAAGAATTCTTAACAGTAACTAAAGAATATGTGGATTAAGTCTGTATTGTTGTCCAAATGGGTTGGAAAAAGAGGTCTCCCTTGTCTGCTCAGTATTAGCATTCCTGAAATCAGAGAGAGCATTGAGAAAGCTAATACTGAACAGGCACAGGAGAGTTCTTTTCCCAGTCCATTTGGACAGTAATCTTGTTGAGTAGCAAGTGATATCCTGATAACTCATAATAATGGCTGATATTTCCAGAGGTTCAACATTGTTTTAGGAGTTCTGCTTTGAACATTTGCATTAATAATAGTACATATTAACAGAGAGCCAGAGAAGCCAAATACGTGTCCACAGGCTCATAGCAGCTAAGTGGTTGAGTTAGGATTTGAGTCCACGTGCTCTGACCCCAGAGCCCATCCTTTTATCCATTGTTTTGAGTCTTGACACTTTGCTAGAAGATAAAATTGTAATTACTTCTCTTTTCCAAAATTCATGTCTGCTTCTGAGAAGTCCTGAGGTTTTCTTGAAATGTAATTAAGATTATGCATACTTCACAAATAATGTTTAAACACCATAACCTGCTGAAATCCATGACAGGCCACAGGTTGTGATACAAGGGAAAACGCATCCCAACATAAATCTGGTAACAAGAAATGCTGTGGATCCATTCTACAGCCCATAGTACCACACCAGAAAGCATCCCAGTAATTAAAGGGTGAATTGTGTGAGTGAGGAAACAGTTTATTTCTCCCCAGACCTGAGTGGTTTCACACCATGAACAAACAGCAGTAGTGGAGTTGGGGCGAGGGTGTTCGAGAGGCTGAACAATGTACAGAAAGCCCCCACTGTGAGCCAGGTAAAATGTCAATTCCCAGTCCAGAGAACTTCCAAAAGCAAATCTTGTTGCCTGCCTTTAATGTATTTTGTTCATGCTCCACAGATGTCCTTTCTCATAAATTCAGAAGTATCTGCACGTCCCAAGGTGAGCTGGTATCTTCTTTTTATTGCCAGCAGTTTGCAGGAAAGGATCTGACATTAAAAAAATATGGCACTCACTTTCGAGAGTGTGACCCTCTTTCTCAACTCTTTCCTCATCTTCTTCCAGTTCCCTGTGCTCTTTTCACCTTATTGCTTCTGGTTAGCACGCATGGGGGCTCTGGAGAGACCCTTCCAGATACCTGGTCTTCTTGCTCAATTGTAAAAGAATGCATTTTGTCTACAGATTGCTCATAGAGACACTGTGTCTGTCTAAGATGAAAAGACCCTCCGGAGAACTTATTTCAGATGTTTGCCAACTAACCCATTTTGCATGCTTCCTGGGAGACACAATATGCACCATCTCTACAGGAGGAAGCAGGAGAGATATTGGATATCTTGAAGGAAATTTATGACGCTGATGGGAAAGTTAAGTCCCTTAAAATAACAGCTGGGTTATGAACAAGGGAGGAAATTTTTATCACCTCGTGCCTGTGGCTTCCCTCATCCCCTTCCTAAGGGATGGTCGCCATGGATCTGATTGGTGGTCTCTTGCCTCTCCCTGCTTAATGGCACTTGTTGTGGGGAATTTTGATAGACCATCAGTTCAGCTAACTTGAGCAGATTCGTATGCTTTTAGATATATCCTTGTGGATATGGTAAATGCACCACGTGACTTATAGGGACTTTGGTTCTATACCCATTCTTCATTTTCGCATTCTTCTTTATAAGGAAACCCCTATATCTCTGGGACTAGCAATGTGCCAGGTAAAAGACATTTTCAGTACCGTCTATGAACAAGGAGTGGCTAGTTGACTAAATTCTGGCAATTGAAGTGGAAATGAAACTGCTCAGGGGGAACTTCTGTGGAAGCACTCTAAAAGAGAGAGAGAGCTGGGAGCTCCTTTCTGCCCTTCTAACTTTCCTCCATTTTTAGACCTGAAACTTGAACCTGAAGGCTGGAGCTTCTGCAGCCAAACTGAACTATGAGGCAATCTCGAGGGAGGAATTTTGAGCCAGATGTATCAAAGAAGAAAGATGAAGGATTCTGGTTTCCTGATAACTGAAGAACTGTCATATCAGCCCTAAATTTCCAACTCTAAACTTGTTTTATCCAAAACAGAAATAGGTTCTATCTTATTTTGGCTAAGGTTGTTTTGCTGGTCTATTGTATGTAGCAATATCTAACCCTAACTGATTGACTACCTTTGTGATGAGAATGTGCCAATAATGCTTTCTCCTAACTGACTGATTCAGGTATCTGCCACTATATTTTCTATGTTCTTTAGGTGACAGCTGACAACACTCACCAGAGCTAGCTTATGCAGGAAAGGGGAATCTACTATGAGGTATATAGTTAGGTCTCACACAACTCGGGACCTCAGAGCCTCAGGAACAAGCTGAACCCAAGAATCAGAAAGCCATCTGAAATTGCTCTCTACCCCTTGTTCTTATTCTTTCCTGTGTGCTTGCTTCCCTCTGTCTTTCTGCAGGCCACTCCCCTCTGCTTCTTTGGGCTACACAGTAGAAGACATGATGTCTACTCCCTACTCCTGACTTTATGTTCTCCAAAGTGAAATTGATTCTCTCAGTTTCCTGGGAGTAGAACTTTCACTAGCCCAAAAGAAAAGAGGCTCATTGAAAATTGAAGAAACACTCCAAAAAGCATCCACTACTCCTACATCAAATGGAAGCCTGGTATAAATAAAAAACAACCTGACATGGAAAACAACAGCAACAACAATAATAAAAAGCACCCAACATGTTAATGTCTGATTCTTCAGACTAGGAAAGTATTTGTCCAAACATTTAAGAAAGAAATAATAACACTCTTGCACAAATACATCCAGGAAAGAGAATGAGGGAACACTTCCTAATCTTTTTAGAGATCAGCATAACCTGATTCTAAAATTTGACAGTGGCATTTCAAGGAAGAAAATCTATAACCCAATCGCTCATAAATATATACTCAAAGTTCTTTTAGAAAATATTAGCAGATAGAATATAGTGAAATATAAAAAGGGGATTAACATAACCAAACGGGATTATTTTAATATGGAAGGTTAATTTAACATTAGAAAACTAATAAGTGCAATTGACATTAATGGAAAAAGAGAGAAAATATTACCATATTATGGGAGAAAACATCATCTTGATAGATGCAGAGAAATCATTTGGCAAAATCTAATACTATTCCTGAAAAACTCATACTAAAGTTAGAATAGAATGGGACTTCCTTAATGTGATAAATATAATCTACAAAAAACTTGTAGCAAATATCAAAATATCGTGCTATAATACAATATTGAAAACTTAATTCCTGAGTTTGGAAATAAAACAAAAGTTCCTGCTAGCCTAAGTTTTATTCAAAATTCTGATAGAGTTTGTAGCCATAGTAATAAATCCAGAGAAAGAAATAAAAAGCATAAATTTGGGGGCACTTGGGTGGCTTAGTCGGTTAAGCATCCAACTCTTGATTTCGGCCTAGGTTATGATTTCAGGGTTGTGAGATTGTATGATTTCAGGGTTGTGAGATTGAGCCCCAGGTTGGGCTCCACAGTGGGTGTGGAGCCTGGTTAAAATTCTCTCTCTCCCTTTCCCTCTGCCCCTCTCCATGCATGCACTCTCTCTCAAAAAAAAATATGCATATTGAAAGAAAGAAAACTCTTATTTTTCATAGATGACATGGTTGTTTATCTAGAAAATAAAAAATATCCACCACATTATTAGAATTATAAATAAATTCAGCTGAGTTGTAGATACAAGGTCAATATAAAAGAATTAATTGTATGTCTGCAATAAGAATTATAAAATAAATAAAAAAGTGTAAAATATAACATCAAAACATATCAAATACTTACAAAAAAATCTAGTGAAAGATATATAAGACCACTGCACTGAAAACTACTAAATATTACTAAGAGAACTGAATTAAATGGAGGAGTGTACTACATTCCTAGATTGGAGAATGCAGTACATGTTAATTTTCCCAAATTAACCCATAGATTTAATGAAGTTGCACTCAAAATCCTACTAGGCTTTTTTTTTTTTAATGGAAATTGAAAAGCTGAACATACACACTCCCCATGACCAGAGAATTCTACTCCTGAGTACATACTAACAGAAATCAGTACATTTGCTTATCGAATGTCATATAATGGAATGTTCAAAGCAGTATTTTCAGTACTCCAATCTGGACTCTACCTTACTGTCCATTAATAATAGAATGATAAATACATTGTTTGTTCATGCAAAAAATGTTAATAAGCATTGAAAACAAGTGATTCATAAACATACATAGAATATTGATGCATCTCACAAATATATTGAGAAAAAGAAAGGCCAGACCCCCACCCAAAGAATATATACAGTATTATGCCAGTTATATAACATATAATAAAAACATCACTTCTGGGGTGCCTGGGTGGCTCAGTGGTTTAAGCCTCTGCCTTTGGCTCAGGTCATGATCCCAGGGTCCTGGGATAGAGTCCCACATCGGGCTCTCTGCTCAGCAGGGAGCCTGCTTCCTCCTCTCTCTCTCTGCCTGCCTCTCTGCCTACTTGTGATCTCTGTCTGTCAAGTAAATAAATAAAATATTTAAACAACAACAACAACATCACTTCTATTGGAAGCCAGGAGAGTTGTCACAGTTGCAGTGAGGAAGAGGAATCAGAGGAGTTTTCTCAAGTGTTAGGAATATCCTGTTTGTCTATCTGGGTGCTGGTAACATGATGTGTTTAGTTTATAAAATGTCTAGCTATGCCTTACATATACTTCTCTATTTTTATGTCATACTTCAGGGAAGATTTGAAAAGTGATAAAATAAAAGCTAAATAAATACGTATCTTTAATATGGTAACAATTCTCCACAACTTCTCCACAACTAGACTCTATTTCTAATTCTTTATTAATGTATTCCATATTAACTTTTACTTTTTCCATATTAACTTGTAATTGTTCAGGCCACAAGTCATTTTTCAAATTCATGATTAAATGTGTAAGAATATATTTTACTATTCACAGAAAATATTTGCTATAGCACAGAGGCTGACTCGGGACTTGATCTCATGACCCTGTGATCATGACCTGAGCTGAAACCAAGAGTCGGACACTTAACCTATTGAGCCAACCAGGTGCCCCAATATGTATGCTTATTGAATTTAATGAGGTTTATTAAAAAAAAAAAAAGTATTTTTTTTCTTTTTTAAACAGGTGCTGTCTCTGTATATAGAATACCATGAAGATTGGGAAGTTGTTTTTTCCAGTGGTCCTCCCTGCTCCCCCCACACCCTTGCCCCCCCCATCCCTGCCCCCAGGAAACTTCCCATCCTGAGGCCAGTGTCCCCAGGGAATTAACTCAGCCTTCCTCTTTCCAATCCTTCAGCCCAGATAGCTCACAGTTTGTCCTAATCCATTCTCTGAGAACCCTGCCCTTGCCTAGAACTAACCTAACAACTCAAGTGGAGCCTGAGTCAAGTACTGATAATGGCTACATGTTTTATTTGTCCCTGAAGACGATTTTACTTAAATTTTGAACTTTCCTGCCTCAACCTAGAGAAATGACAAATGGGAGAACCATGGACCCTTGGCTGGCCACCAGGGGATAGATTTAGGGAAGACAGTGAGTTACGACTGGTGTTTTTCAAAGCATGAGGAGACCCAGGCAGTTAAATGCACATAGGCTGTCCTGACCATTTTGTAACTTCTCCGGGAGTTTCTTCAGTTAAAAAATAATAAAAAAAAAAAAAGAAGGAAAAATAGAAAGTTGTTCCAATCCTTTTCTATTAATGACAATTGTGACTTCTAAGTCACACTCTACTTGTTTCTTCCTTCAAAGTCCCTCTTGAAATTACCCTGATTTAATAAACTGGGAGATTCTATTTGGTTTCAGCATTGAACTTTTGCTCAGAAATTGAGGGAAGGACTGGTTTTCATCAAGTTCTCCACCAGAGTCCAAATGGCAGCAGGACACATTTTGGGCAGTTCCCGTTTGATGTTTCTGAGTAAAATCAACAAAGCAGACAAACCGGAATTTATTAGCTCTTTGTTCTTCCCAGAGGCAGAGTGCCGAATAAATGCCTTTTTTCCCTTGGAAAAAATTTTACTAGTAACCATAGCAATAATAATTCCATCTCCAAGTGAAAATTATTATTGTTATCTTCTTTGGCAGCCCCGGTTTCTTTCCTGTCACAAGGAGACAGAAGGCAGACACCGTCTTGAAGTCTATAAAAGGCTCACCTAAGCAGGATGGGGCGCAGCTGCTTTCTCTCCGAGCCGAGAGCAGAACCAGAGAATAATGGCTTACCCCTAGAATGAGGGCCTTCATCTAGAGATGAGGAAGGGGTTCCTGGCAGTGTGCTAGATAGGTTGTCATGGGAGTTTACAGAATCCTTTTCTTTAGAATAGAAGCCTTTAAAAATAGCTTAGATGATCTGTGCCTGGAATGGAAGATATTTGCCTTGCTTTGCCTGTGTCCCTTGTACATTTCATATCCTCTTAGAGGTCTGGCTGTGCCTTTCCTAGACTTCTGATAGCTGGGCCTCTTTATCCTGTCTGCCAGCGCCGGACAGAAAGCATGGGCTCTGCTAATGTGCACGAATGAATGAAGTTGGGAGTTTGGACAAAAGGATTTAGCAATGATCCAATACAGTCTACTGGTTTGTGGCTAGTTCGATGTTGGCCCCGTGGTTATTTTCCTACAGTCCTTTTAAAAAGCAAGATTTGGCCAGATGCACACCATTTGGCCAGAAGGCTTTTGGAAGAATTACTGAGTCCACCTCCCTTCTTCTGGATTGTTAACTTCGTCCTCTTGATTCTACACAGGCTCTTAAACAAGAAGGAAATGTTCTCTGAAGTGGGAGTGCATGCTGTGTTTCAGAAATTACTCAAATATACATGGAGAAAACAGTTCATAGGAAGAACTTGAACCAGAGTTCATTCCAGACATCCCTTCTTCCAGCCCCACTGATGTCTCTCTCATCGAAGGAATGTGCTAACCTTCTGAAAAGTGCTTTCATTTAAAAAGTAATGGTCAGAACCCTGCTAAGTCCTCCAGTAACAATATTTTACCACAGAGTTGACATTTATATGGCAGCAACTCATTTGTTACAAACTCTAATTGCAGAGCAACAATCCAAAAAAGGCAATGCAAAAGGCAAAAAGAGAAAAGGCACAGAAACCCTTTGAGATCCCATCTAATTAAAAATGCAAATTAAGAAAGAAACCTCAAGTCATAAGTCCTGTTCAGTCTTTTCAAAGGCACCAATTACCATTGACTCATTGTGAAAGGGGCTGCCTTTAATTTTAAGTCAAATTTCTCAACAATATCCCATTGGCAGGAAATTAAAGTGACTACTGGCTTAGTAGTACAATTAACACTTCGACCTTTGTATCCAAACTTTATTCATTCTTGTTCTGTTTTTCAAAGCAATCACTAATGGAGACAATTTTCCATTAAGTTTTCCTGAGGTCCTAAGAACATTTTGCTTTCCAGCGATAAGCAATCTTGTCTCTGAACTAATCCACCTCTTCCCATGAAACCATACTGAGGGACATTCCAGAAAAGAACAAACTTCTTGATAGGATCTCTTTTCTAATAATACTTCAGAAGACAAGACAGGAGAGTATGTTACTGTAGGACAAAGGTCCTCAGACAGGAGATGTGGATCAGGAAAGAACTCTTGCTAGGGCCTGAGTCTGGCCATGTGCTAATATGGGTCCATATCAGATGTCAGATGCCAATTTGTAATGTATGCACGATGCTTTTTATTATCACAAGAGGTAACAGCAGTTATGGAATAAATTATTTTTAAGTCTCAGAACTGGAAGAGGAATATGAGATCATATAGGCCAATCTCTTCAGTCCAGGGCTTACCTAATATGAACTGATTGCCTGTATCAGTCATGAGATAGAACTCACACAATAACCTGAACAGGGAAAATCTACTATGACTATAACAAGGGATTTTAGTAACAGGGGATTGGCTAGTAAGAAGCAAAGAGCTCTCTAAGGCATATCCTATGGCAGATAGAAGAAACAGCCCTTAAGTCAAGGCTGATGCAGAGTGCTCAAGAAAGATGCCCTCTTTCCCTACCCCACAGCTGAGATCCAGAGAGGGTCCTGGACGATGAAGAAGTCACTGAGTTGTCAGGCAGGTGGACTACACTAAGAATCTGCCCTTCAGGTGCCAGGGGAAACTGTTGATGGGGAGGTCCTGTGTGTCAGCCCTTGCTGAAAAATCCCATAAAGGGTAAGCCAGGGAAACTTCTGATGAGGAGGTGCCTTGCCAGTGTGAGTTTTTTTCCTTTTCTTTTCTTTTTTTTTTTTTTTAAAGTAGCCAGTATCCTGACTTCTTTTCTTCTTCTTTTATTTTTTTTTTATTTGACACACAGAGAGATAGATCACAACTAGGCAGAGAGGCAGGCAGAGAGAGAGGGGGAAGCAGACTCCCTGCTGAGCAGAGAGCTCAACTGGGGTTTTGATCCCAGGACCCTGAGACCATGACCTGAGCCAAAGGAAAAGGATTAACCCACTGAGCCACCCAGGCGCCCCACCAGTGTGTTCTTTTAGGAAGATGCTTGACTGGAGGTGCCAGGGTAAGTCACCGGCCATGAGGCATGTGGTGAAGCTGGGTGCTGGAGAAGCCATTTGCCACAGGAATCAGGCTCATAAGAATCTGTCCATGCTGCAGGAGTCAGGCACTGGAGGTGTTGCCTGTGCATGGACTTTGGACGCCGGGAGAGCCATGCAGGCTGTAGAAGCCAGGAACTGGAAGGGAGGCATGCTGCAGGAAACCTACCCGCAGAACAGGCTGCACGAGTCAGGCACTGAAGAAGTAGCATTTGCTCCAAGCTATTGCCAAGGAAGCACAAAGAACTAGGAAGGAAAACTCCATTCTCTTGCAGTGTCCTTCTAGCATCCTCTACTGACAAAGCTTTACTGTGTACCAGCACACAAAGGGGAAATATTTAAAGGGCCCATCTCCATTTTCATAGAGCAGACAACGATGCTTGGATTTGGAGTAAAAGACAATAATGGGTATGTATTACCTATTGTGTGATAGGTATGTTACAGACATCATCTGATTTATTCCCTGCAGTTTCTAGTGCATAAATATCATCAGACACAATTTATAGAGGCCCACAGAGTTGAAGAAAGGTCACAGAATTAATAAGCAGTGGGGTGGGGTTTCAAATTAAAATTTGGCCAACACCTAAATGTCTTATTAGATAAAGGGCTAGTATCTAAGATCTATAAAGAACTTACCAAACTCAACTCCAAAAAAACAAATAATCTAGTCAAGAAATGGGCAGAAGACATGAACAGACATTTCTCCAAAGAAGACATACAAATAGCCAACAGACACAAGAAAAGAAGTTCAACATCGCTTGGCATCAGGGAAATATAGATCAAAACCACAATGAGATACCACCTCACACCAGTCAGAATGGTTAAAATTAACAAGTCAAGAAACGACAGATATTGGTAAGGATGTGGGGAAGAAGGAACTCTTACACTGTTAAATGGGAATGCAAGCTGGTGTAGCCACTCTGGAAAACAGTATGGAGTTTCCTCAAAAAACTAAAAATAGAGCTACCCTATGATCCAGCAATTGCACTACTAGGTATTTATACAAAGGATACAAACATAATGATCTGAAAGGGCACATGCACCCCAATATTTACAGCAGCAATGTCCACAACAGTGACTATGGAAAGAGCCCCAGTGTCCATTAACAGAAGAATGGGTAAAGAAAATGTGATATATAGATATATACAATTACTACTCAGCCATCAAAAATGAAATCTTATCATTTGCAATGAAGGACATGAATAGAACTAGAGGGTATTATGCTAAATGAAATAAGTCAATCAGAGGAAGACAAATACCATATGATTTCACTTGTATCTGGAATTTAAGAAACAAAACAGAAGATTATAGGGGAAGGGAGGGAAAAACAAAATAAGATGAAATCAGAGAGGGAGACAAACCATAAGAGATTCTTAACTGTAGGAAACAAACTGGGGGCTGCTGGAGGGAAGTGGGTGGAGACATGGGGTAACTGGGGGTGGGCATTGAGGAGGGCACGTGAAGCAATGAGCACTGGGTGTTATATGCAACTGATGAATCCCTGAAATCTACCTCTGAAACTAATAATACACTCTATGTTAATCAATTGAATTTAAATAAAATTTTAATTTTAATTTTAAAAGTTGGCCAACATCAAAGCCCACTGTCTTTCTATACGAGGTTTTCTCCAGTGAAGCCCAGAATTGTAGGAAGAATGGCAGCCTAGGTGACCAATCTCAGGGCAGGGATGAAGACAAAGACTACATGGGGGACAGGTATTCTAACAGACTGAGCTGTGGCAGGAGTGAGGATAGATTGATCTGAGCCTGGGGAAATCTGAAAGTCAGAGTCTATAGAAAAAGAGTCTAAGATAAGAACTGAATCAAGCTAAGGTCCATAGGGGTTAGGTAAAACAACTAAGATGAACTTTAAGGACATGGGTTGAAATGAGAAGCAGGGACACATCAAAACAAGGTACAGAGGTGTCAAGTACCTGTCAACGGTTCCTTGAGATGAACACCACCACCACCACTATGGGTTACAGGGTGACTGGCCATGCTCACAGGTTGAGAGAGGTTGCCTGGGGGTGCCTTCTGGTTCAGACAGTTTATTGAACAAGATAATAACCAAACTAGGGCTAGAGCCTAGCTCTTTGACTCCCATTTCTGTGCTGTTTATACTAGTCCTCAGCATCCATGAATGTTAGAGTTGTAGTAACAGACAAAAGTGGATGGAGGAGCTAGAACATGGAGTCCTTTGCTTGTTGAACTAACCAAAGGACATAAAAGTGGAAAGCACAGATCAATTTTAGTTCAGGTGAAATATTTGGTATTTTTAAGGCTGTTTCTGTTGTCTTCCTTTGTCCCCCAAGCACCTTCATGAGTAGGCATGTGATAAGCATTCAGAAACCCTACTTGCAGGGTGCTATTAGCTGAGGCCTTCTAATAAGGGATACTCATCCTTTACCAAACATCTGAACCATTTGGAAAACTGTTTAAAAAAAAAAAAGTGCTGATGCCTGAGGTTGCTTCACACCAATAATGAGATTCTCTAGAAGTGGACCCATTCATAAGTACATTTATTTACCAGATCCACAAGCAGTGATTCTAATTCAGGCCCAGGCTTGAGTATCCCTGGCATATCCTGACAACAGCAGAATGACACTGAAAGAGACAAAAAGTAATTTAAACCCCTCTTCCTGTGGGATGTACTCTTCTACAGGGTTCTGAGAACAACTCTCTTTCCAGAGCAGCCACCCACTGGGCTGTATTACATGGTATCATCCCGGCAGAGACTTAAAACTCAAAGCAAGTCAGGAGGTTTAGTACTATGCAAAAATATGCTCAAGAGATGTGCCGGCTTCTGAAGCGATATTGCATACTGAGAACCAACAAGACACAGAACACTGGCATCCCTTTGTTGGAAAGCGAAACGTGTTACGGTTCTGAGGTTGATCCATTCGTTGGCCTTAAGTAAATGAGGTGTGCTCCCGACAGCTACCTCAGGGTAAGATTTTAACTAGGAAATCCTAATCTTCAGTGACATATGTGGTGGGGAAAGCAATGAAACATCCTTCTGCTTGGTGATGGGTGAAGCCCTAAAGACTCAATCTGGTCTTGATGAACATCCAAGAATCTGGATGCGCGCACCCCGCTGAGGCAGGGGTTTCTGCCAACCATGCTGGTAAGGAAGTCTGTGGTTTCTCACAGTGTCAGATTTGTTCAGTTTGGGTATAAACAAATACCCTAATTTCCATCCTGGGGTATAAACAAGCAGGTTTCTCTCCTTTATCCAGGTGCCATTACTATCCTTGAAACTAGCTGTGTATCTAATTTAAAATAAATTTTTTGAACTTTCCATTTTTTTCTCTAGGTCATGTCATTCCACATTATTTAAAGTAGTTTTCTTTAGCTTTGTGCACAAAAAATAAATCTCAGGTTTCCAAGATAAAATTATTTAAAAAATTGTTATGAAAAATTTCAATTATATACATAGAATAATATAATAAACTGTATCATATGCATTATCCAGCTTTAACAGTTATGAACTTGTGGCAAATCTTACTTTATCTGTACATCTGCCCACAACTCAGCCCCATATTCTTTTGAAGCAAAAGCCAGACTTCATATTATTTCATCCACAAATATTTGAGTATATAACTCTTAAAATAAAATACATGAAAGTCTTAAAGATAACATTTTCTTAGCTAAAAATTGATGTTAATTACTTAATTCCATCTAATACCCAGTGTTCCATATTTCAATTTTAATCATTTTTATACCAATTGTTTCACTTTCTTACATATTATTTAAATCAAGATGCAAATAAGTTGTATACATTGCAATTAGTTGAAATGCCTCTTGAGTTTTTTTGTCTTTTCAGTAGGCTCCACTCTCAATGTGGAGCCCAATGCAAGGCTTGAAATCATGACCTTCAGATCAAGCCCTGAGCTGATACCAAGAGTTGGACTCTTAACTGCTGAGCTACCCAGGCACCCCTAAGTTTCTTTTAATCTGTAAATTCTCTTGATCTGTTTTTTCTACTTCTAATTTATTTGTTGAAGACTTCAGTGGCTTGTCCTGTAGGGCTTCCCACAGACTAGATTTTGCCTGTTGCGCTTCTATGGTATCTTTTAACATGTTCTCCTGTCCTCTATGTCTCCACGATTTAGTTGTTGCATATACAGGTTTAAAAAAATTTTTTTTTGGCAAGACTAATTCAGAGCTGATATTATGTTCTAACATCATGTAGCACATAATGTCTAGTTCTCATTCTTTTTTGGTCAATGACTTAGCAGTCATTGATTATCCATGCCTAGACCCATTCATAACATTAGGGATTAGAAAATGGTAAATTTCAATTCTTTCATTCCTCTGCCATTTTCAAGCTGGGTCATATCTATAAGAGAAATTTCCCTTCACCTGTCATTTGGATACCCAGTGTTACAGTTCATACAGGAAAGGAAGGACAAAGTGTTCATTGTATTCCCTTCATTTCTTTCCCCTTTATTTACTAGTTTGCAAAGTAATAAGTGGTTCACAAAATTTCTCCAATGGTAATCAATCATGTGTTCTTTAAAAACAGCTTTATGAAATCATAACTAATATGCAATAAACTACACTATTTAAAGAAGTAATTTTATAAGTTTTGAAATTGATACACACTCATGAAACCACCACTGCAGTCAAGATAATAAATACGTCCATCATCCCTAGAGCTTTCTCATGTCCCTCAGTAATCCCTTACTCCCACCCCTGATTCCCCAGACAACCACTGATCTCCCTTCTGTCATTATAGATTAGTTAGCATTTTCTAGAATTTTATAGATATATACAGTTTGTTCAACATAGAGTATTCTCAACACACATATGATGTATGCTCATAGTCATAGAGTATGTTCTTTCTTTTTGGGGGGGCAAAATTAAAGGGGTTTGTCTTCTTTCATATAGCATAATTATTCTGAAATTCATCTATATTACCACACATGTCTGTAGTTCATTACTCTTTATTTCTGTATAGTATCCCATTCTATGGATCTGTGGCCTTACAGTTTGCATCAACTTTTTAAAAAAAGCGTTAGTTATTATTTCTTTAAATACATATTTTTTCTGTTCCCTGCTCTCTCAGAGACTCTGACTGCCTGTTTACTAGGCTGCTTAAAATCTCTCCACATCTCTTTTTTTCTTTCTCCTCTCTTTTTCTTTTTAATCTTTTTTTCTGTTAGTGTTTTATTTCTGGTAGGTTTTATTTCAGTCTTCAGGTTCATTATTCTTTTATTCTGCATAATCTACCATTAAACCCATCTAGTGTGTTTTACATCTCATATTGTATATTTTACTCAATATATTTAAGTTTTTCTCAAGGTTAACATATAGAATATGTCACAACTGCATTTTTAATGTCTTTGTCCACTAATTCTATTTGCGTCATTCAGGGTCAATTTCAACTGGTTTATTGTTCTCCTCCTTATGAGTAGTGCTTCCCTGCTTCTTGGCATGCCTGGTAAATTTTCATTGGATATCAGACTTTAATTTTACCTTGTTGGACTGAATAATCTTGTATTCCTATAACTATCCTTGAGCATTGTTTTGGGATTCTGGCTCAGTTGTTTGGAAATAGTTTTCTCCTTTCAGCTTTTGCTTTTAACCTGTTTTCCTTCATCTGTAATTTGATTGCTTAGTACAATAGCTTAAAGTGTTTTGTGTGAGGTTAATTTTCCCCACTACTGAGGCAAAACACTTTGAGCACTCCACCCAGTGCCGTGTAAATGATGAGGCTTCTCACCCTGGCTGGTGGGAACAGACATAATTCCCAGCTCTGTGTGAGCACCAGGAATCATTCCCCCTAACCCTTTTGAGGAGTTCTGTCTCCAGCCTCAAGCATCTTCCCTACATGCAATTGCTGATTAGTGCATGGGTAAGGACTCAAGGGGATTTTTGGCTCAAGTATTCAAGTAGTCAGCAGGCATATATGTGTTGGGGTAGAAGTCATAAATCAAGAGTTCCATTTTGGATATTTAATGTTTAAGGTGTGTGATAGATCTTCAAGTAAAGATACTGGATTAAACTGGAGGTGTGAGTCTGATGCTTAGCTAAGTTATCTGGGCTAAAGAGGTATATTTGAGAACCACAATCATTAAAAAAATTGTTATTTCAACCAAGGGAAAGCCTGAGATTATTTTGGAAGAGAATGAAGAGAAGAGAGCCTACTACAGAGCCTTGTGGAAGTCCTACCATCTTCTGAGTGAAGGAGGAGGTCACAGAAGGCAGACTGAGAAAGAGCAACTGGTAAGTAGGAGGAAACCCAAGAAAAAAGGCCAAGAAAGAAGGGTTTTGTGAAAGACACCAGAGAAGGAGAGTGGTGTTGACTGGGTTAAATGCTTCTGGGAGTTTAAGTAACATGAGGATAAAGAATAGTTCATTGGATTTGGTAACAGGGACATCACTAGTGGCCTTGACGAGGATCATTTTGGTGGAATATGAAGACAGAAGCCATGTTATGATGGTTTAAAGAACAGGGGGTTGAGGAAAGGTAACATCACATTAATACAACTCTGGAAGTGTGACTCCCAGGAAGGAGAATAAAAATAAAACCTTGAAGAAGACTGTGGGGGTCAATGAGGCCCCCGGTTCAGAGGCAAAAAGTATCTTCCCACCCCTTCTTCTGGGGATTTCTTTCACGTGAAGTGAAATCTCTTAAACCAGCCCTTGTACTTTGAGTCAGTAAAGAGTCCTCAAAAATTCTATCATGTGGTTCACCAGTCTTTGTTTTTGGTGAGTTACCAGCTATTTTGATGGAATGTTCCAATCCAAAGACATTGGGACTGCAAAGCAGATGTCATTTTCAAGAAGTATCTCTGCAAAAACAGCTCAACTATTCTCCCTCTCTCCAATCCATTAAATCCATTCTACTTTCTGCAGTTAGAGGCCTCCTCACAAACCCGCTCAGTCCCTTTCAAGATGTCTATAGAATAAGCTTGTGCACATAATCAGGACTTGCAAGATTTTTCATGGCATGGGCCTACCATCTCCCAGATCCAGTTCTCACAGTGGCTCCCTGCCTGCCACTTTCCACGTCCCACTGCTTGTAGTTCCCTGGATACACAGGCTGTTCCGTTTTCGGGTGGCACTGCCTCCTGTGTTCACTTGCCCACTCTCCTACCTAACTCTACTTACCTTTCAAGACTCATCTCAGACATCACCTTTCCAGAAACTATTTTCTCCTCTAATTTTTCAGGGAACTCCAGGTTTATGTCTATCTCCACACCATAGTATATCAATTTATTTTAAAAGCAAGGTCTATTTTCTTCATTAGGCTATATAAGAGCAAGAACCATGTCCTGTTTTCTCTGTACTTGTAACCTTCAGCTCAGTGGTTCAGAGAAAAGGAGGAAGAGATTAATAAATTAAATTCAGTAGAAAGAGAAGGACCAGGACAAAGGGATAAAGGTTTCAGTGTGGAGTACAGATTAGTATAAGGAACCTAGGATAAGGCCTTCAATGGGATGAGAGCCTGGGAAACGCACCCTCCCCGCTTCTATTCCCTGAAGCAGTAGCTCACAGGAACAGTTTTGGTAATACAAACTAAGTTAAGACCAGTAAGTTGGGGCCAGTTAACTCTGAACTTCAAAAACCAGGCAAAATAATTATAATTTGGAAGCAATTTGGTCACTGAGGTTTGAAGCTGTAAACAGAGAAATGATTGTTTAATAAGAAAACAAGTGCTGGGAAAAGTCAAATGGCATTAAACAATTCTAGCAAAATAGAGTGAATATTCTGGTTTTGCAACCACTATCTGAGATGGCCAGCCTGAACTTGGGAGCCCAGTGTTTCCCATTGTTCAGTTTTCCCTCTTAAGTATTCCCATGTCAAGCTGCAAAGCCATCACTGGGATGTGGCTTAGAGTATAGATCACAGACCCAAACTTCTTGGGTTCATATATTGGCTCTGTGACTTCAGGTGAGTCACCTTGTGCCTTCATTTCCTTATCTGTAAGTTGAAGATACTAAGAACATGTACCCCATAGCATATTTGTGAGGATTCGATGAGGCTTCATACACGTAAATCACTTGGAACTGTGCCTGCTATGATAACAGCTATATAGGTGTGGGGTTTTTTAAATTAAAAATTAATATCTAAAATACTAGACCTCCTAGTCTTAAACAGGCAACGAATGTGAAAAGTAGCATCAGGTATATCTCTTAAAGCCATGGAGCAAATGAAGATGGGGCTTAAGGAAAGACTGGGTCAGCAGCAGATACAGAGCCCCCATGGGTCTCCAAGTTGATAAAGCTTTGACCTAGCAGGAGATGGTTTGTATGCGGCTTGCCCACTAACGATGATGGAAGACAGTGATTCCCTGCACAGAATAACCATAAAACGTCTATGGCCTGGATTAAGCCCTTAGGTTGAGAGGCCATAATCAAGGTAATTTCTGAGAGCTCCATTAATAAGCTTTTCTAGAAGCTGCCAAAGTCCAGCTACAGTAATTATCCAGTTAGTTTGCTGAATCAGCGAATAGAAGCTTCCCCAGTCCTGTTGCTAATTAGGCTTCAGCCTCTCGTCTCATTAATAAGCTTCCAGTTCATTTGCATGTGAGGAAAAAATGGTGGGTTTGGGGGAGTTTAACAGAAACCCAAATCACCTTCAACATGTGTCTTTTTTATTAAAATATTTAACCTTTTATTCTGACTCAGAAACATCTGTTGGCATCACACTCTATGAAAAGACATGATGAATTCAGCATTTGCAGGCGGTTCCGTGGCACCGCCTCCTTACACCTGGCCCGTTCCCCCGATCAAGTAGCAGGAAGAAAAGACAAATGAATATGATTAACTCGGTGTTAAAGATTTGCAGTTGGAAGGGACACTCTGGTTCAATTCCTTCCTTTTACAAATTAGGAAACCAAGCCCCCAGAGGTAGACTGGCTTGCTCCAAGACCCACAGGGCTGGGACAATTGCTCACTCCACACTTCCTCTGACCCAGGTCTTGTTATTCACGGTTAGGTGCCAGAATTGCAAAACATCTGATGGTACTAGCTGACAAATAATAGTCGCCTGCCACCTGATAAGGGGCTAACTTCTCGCCACTTGCATCTGTCTGCCTGGAAGAAGAGTATAATTCTTGTCCCCTCTAATCCATTTCCAAGAACTGTTGATTTTATCTCCTCTAGTAAGCTTGTGTGGTAGGCAGACTTCTGGCACCCATGGCCTTTGACTTCTGATGTCATGCCTATGCTTATATTATGTGGTAAAAACCAGATAAATGCAGCAGAAGGGGATGTTGGAGATTCCAAGCATGAGGAAAACTTGATGCACTATCGTTGGCTTGAAGATACAGGAGGTCATGTGTCAAGGGAATAGAAGCCACAGTCCTACGACTGCAAGGAACTCAATTTTGCCTGAAGTGAGTCTAGAAGCAGAGTCTGGCTCAGAGCCACTAGACAAGAGCCTGGCTGGTTGGATCATGACTTGACATGATCATAGCCTTGGGAGGCCCAGAGCAGAGGGCTCATTGGAGCTCTTTTGTGCCAGGACTTCTAACCCCCTGCCAGGTACTCGGTGCCTGTTATCTGAAGCCACTAGGTGTGCTCACTTGTTACAGCAGGAACAGAAAACAAATACAGCTTGAATCCATCTATTTTGCTCCACCTCCATGTCCAAGTCCCTGCCTCGCTCTCCTGGACCAGTGAAGCAGCTCCCTAGGCCTTCTTTCCACACCCCTCTGTCTCATCTTCTGTGAAGTCTTTCCACGGCAGCCTGAATCATTTCTTTGGACAGAAACCTGACCAGGTGATTCCTGGCCAACCCCTGCACACAGTCACTCTTTCCAAGACTTCTTAAAATGAATACCATCCCAGTGGCTTCCAGACAAACAACACGATACTCTTTGTGTGGCCTACTAGGGTCTATGCAGACTAGCCCCACTGGTCATTCCAGCTTCGCCCTGAACACTCTTTCCTTCACTCTCTATGGTTCTTCCATGGACCTTTTCCTCCTTTTCTCTGTTAAGATCCCTCTCAGGACGTGGCCTTACAGATGCTCTGCTCTCTGCTCCGAATCCCCTGTCCCTCTTCCCTTGATGTGACTAATGTCCATTCAGCCTGTTTTTCTTCATTTTAATGTTGCTTCTTTGTGATAGACTAAGGCTGCTTGGACTCTTAGATGCTTTCATGGTCCTGCATGTTTTCCTTCATAGCATTTTTCAGGGTTTGTAACTATACCTTTAATTCTGTCACTATTTGATCATCTGTACTTCAAGCCAGAAAACAGGCCCTCTAATGTCCCTAATGCATCACAGGTTTTTGTTTGTTTTTTTGTTTTCCGATTGAGATCATATATTTAAGATATTTATCACAAGCCTTGAAGATATGAAGCACTCAATAAATTGCAAATGCTCTCATATATACATAACATGTAATAGTATTATATGCAATTATGAGGATACCCACCCAGGACTGCAGAAGAGGAGCCCCCAAATCCCACCTGGTGGGAAGAATCTGGAAAGAAAGACTCCCTGGAGGGATTCAGCCAGGCAAAAGAGTAGTGGGAAAGCAGAAGGCATTGCAGGAAGTGGGGGTAGCATGAGCAAAAATATGGAAATGAGACACAACATGATGAATGTGGGGAACTCTGCTGCTGGCATTAGTAGTTACACAAACCCCATAATAGACATGCTTTGTCAAAGCAGGTGTCCCAATGTCTGCCTGGTGTATAATTTGGCATGTGTGCATGCCCAGCCAATGAACTGAATATTGCCACACAGAGTTCCTGGTGCCCTTCTTCCAGCTTGGCATCTTACGCAAGTGTACCAAAGGGACCCATGGAAAGCTAGCATGGAAATATGGAGGCATGGTGAATGATGGGGTCTTCACCTCTTTAACATTGGGTTGCGGTTGTTTTTTAAATTTTTCCTCCAACTGACCCACAAATATATATTGACCTCATCTCTGGACCAGGCTTTCTAGAGAATACAAAGTAGGTCTAAGACTTGATTCTTGCTATCAGGAACATAGTGAATATAATTAAAGAGGCCATATAAATACATATGAAAAATAAAGAAAAACACAAGTTAGTGTATGTGACAGATGCTTAGTTGCCTACCCTACAGTCATTCTCCTCTTCCTTCTTGCTAATGGAACCCCAAGTTTGCCCAGATATGACACAGATTCCAACATGCTCTGGGAATGTAGGACCCTTCTCCAAGTACAGGGAAGGAACCATGATTGGTCTAAGCTAATCATAGACATTCCACTTCTTATTGCCAATGATTGGCCTAGGATCAGGCATAGGAACTTCTCCTGGAGAGTGAGGCATAAAGGAAAGTCTCTTGGGGTGCAAGGACCTTCTTCTCTGCACCTTTTCTTTTCCTGTGTGAGACGCCATCATAGATGATTGGTGGTATCGGAGTCATCTTGTCCCCATCGGGCAATAAGTCTAAAGGGCAAAAAGCAACACACTGAGGATGGCAGAGAGGACAGACAGAGTGAACCTGGATTCTTGATGATATGTTATTCTCTGCAATAAACCTGCTATGATGCATCTCTAAAATTTTGTGAAGTGAGAGAATCCTATTTCCTCATTGCCAAAGCTATGGTTGACTGGTATTCTGTTTCTAGGAGTCAAGCACAGCATATAGGAGAGGCACATTACAAAGAGTATAGAATTTGGAGTCACTGGAGTTAATGACAGGGGTTCAAATTCCATCTCCATCACTCAGTCTCTATGGGTTTTCAGAACCAGGGTTAGGGGAAAGGCACTGTCCTAAATGTGTTGGGGGTACACAAAGAGGAAGAAGCTACTTGTCATGATTTCACAGTTCAATGGGCAGAGTTAGACAAACCTTTTCAAACTTCATCTAGATTGCAAGGCTCAGTGGAACGCACAACCGGAAAAGAACAGCTGATGTTCAACAGGTGTGACCAGACTGTAGGTTGATGGTCAGTGTCACTTTGGTCGGTGTCACTTCAGACAAGTCAATGCCTACAACGCACCAGTCTTTCAACATCAACGTCACAGCCAGGAAGGAGCTCACACTCTGGAGGCACAACAGGAGGACAGCAGGGCATCTGCACTGCCTCTTGAATAACAAGAAAGACAACCACAGAAACAGGAGCGAGCCCTTTTCAACTGTGCACATAGCGAGAACGAGGCCCGGAGGTGTGAAAGTACATAGTATGTTCACTTTGGTAGCTACAAATTAACAGACCGGGTCTGATATGTGAAAACCAAAATTTCGAAAGCGTACACATTGGAGGAAACTCAAGTTTGCAAAAGATGTCATTTATTTGAAAAACGTCAAGGCAAGATTCTTTGGAACGTGTGCTCGTAAAATTATGTGTTTGTTTACAGATAATGACATAATTGTCAGAGTCTTAGGGGAGTAGAGATATGGAAAACCAGCACGTTATAGTCAGTACTTAAAGAACAATCAGAATCAAATCACAGGTTTCTGGAATCCTAAGAGCGATCAGTGGTAAAGTAAAATCCACCTCACGTGTGTGTTTTAATAGTTGCTTTTAAAATGCGAAATAATATTTTAGCTTTACAGCAGGATTGCAAAGTACAGTAGGGAGAGTTTGCACGGGTCCTCCCAGCTTCCCCTCATGTTCCAGCGGTGGGAGGTGACCCCACAGGGCAGCCTATCAGGGGGCACCAGCTGGTAATACACATTCCTAGTGATGTCAACCGCCATCATTTTACTAAAGGTGGGGCCTGTCAGGATTCTCTCCAGGAGTAGAATTTTCCTCTTTGTTCCCTTTTCTCTGACAAAATGAGCGTTCACTAACGTCCTAAGGCCAGAGTACGTATTGCCTTTCTCCAGGAAGACGAAAGCTTTTGTTCTGTGTGGGAAATGAAAGAGAACGATCTTGGTGAATTTCTTGCCCTTCCCGGTGGCTGCTCTTCCGCTTCCCCTTGTCTGCAGCACAACTCACACGCCTCTGGGCTCTTCTGGTCTTTTCTCGGAGTGCCAGTTGACAGACTCTGCGGAGGAGGATGCAGGAGAGGGCTGCCTCCTCCGATTTCCCTAGCCACTAGGGGGCGTCACGTTCTCCTACCTGCTTCAGCCTGTGCTCCAGGTCACCACCAGAAGAACCCTTGTGACCGGTGGCTGGATGTGGTCACCTCAAGCGATCATGTTTCTGCATTTCTTCTCTCCCTACAGGCACTGTCTGTTTTTACATTCAGGGCCAGTTGTGATCTCAGTTCTCCTACGGCGCCAAAAACCATCAGGACATTTTGTGGAAGCCCCGTCTTCATCCAGCACGCATTGTGTCAGGTAGGGGGTTGTTCCCCATAATAGACATCCAGTGTCCTTCGTGGGTTTTTGGAACCAGAAAGTGAAAGAAAAATGCTATGCATTTGAATGCATACATGTATACGTACCACCTTTCCTGTTCCTCGGGGCTTTGTTTGTGAGTTTTGGAGGAGACATAGAGGCTTTTCTGCTGTCTACACACACATGGAAGAATGAAATAGAAGGAAACCGTCCTTGGAGTCAAGGGATCTGGGCCTTTTCCTGACACGTGGAACGTTGTGGCCATAAAGCTTCAGATCAATGGTCCAACTTCTCACGGCCTCAGATTTTTCCATCTGTAAAATGGGGAAAATAAAAGCTAACACTCTGGCCTGGGAGGACCTGATGAGAAATATTAAAGGACAAATATTTCTCTAGGCCAGATGTCAGAAACATTTTTCCTACAAAAGGTTAGATTTTTTAAAATATTTTTGGCTTTGAAGACTGAACAGTTTATCACCACAATTCGACTCCAATGTTGCCGTGGAAAAGCAACCACAGACAGGCTGTAAGTGAACAGGCCTGTGTCCCATCTTCGTTCACAAGAACAGGTATTTTGTTCTGGAACTGGCTGCAGGCATAGCTGATCCCAGCGCTGGACTGAACGTACCTTGGGGATCATGGAATATTTTTCCCATTCAAGATTGCCTCTTCCTCTCCCCCTCCAATAGTTGCTAGAATCAGGCCTCCGCTCAGGCCTGTCCTCCTATTTGAAGGTGAGGAAAATTATTATTTTGGAGATTCCTCAGACTGTCTCGGTTCTCTATGTTCTACATGGTCACTTGGTGACAAAGGTTGAGAAAGCACCATTGCTTCCATCCAGAGAAGTCCCACCCCACTGTCTGGTTGTTCAGCACCAACAGATGCTGCCCAGGCCTGCTGTTGGGTGTCACCACGCCTTCTCAGCAGTGTCTTGCTTCTGTGATGGTTATTAGTCAAGGCTCCTGATCCGGACTCCAGGGTTCGAGTCCCAGCCATGCCTGTGCTCAAACCGATTCCTGTTATTCTGGTTTCCTCCTCTACGGAGTGGGAACAGAAGTCTCCCTGCCTGGCAGAGGTGTGGTGAGTGTACATGAAGAAGAGTGTTTAGAACAATGCCTGGAACCCAGTCATTGCACGAGAAATAGACTATCATTATTCTCTTGGGCAGCACTGTCCTTGCCAGACCCAAAGCCGGAGGTGATGGGATCCAGAAGTTCTTAAGAAACTCACCTTCAAAGAAGGCAATAGCTTCCCCTACTCTCGTCCTTTCTCCTGTGAATTAGAAACCTCACCAGGGGTTAGTATATGTACCCAGGCGCCCAGACAGACTGCGTCCTGCCACAGAACTGACTCCCTGATGGGGCTCCTGAGAACCTTCAGGGGCTGGGTAGCTCGTGCTGTTGCCCACACACACCCGGGTTGGCTCCTTCTCCTCTCAGAAGCGGAGCTCCCAGCCCCTCCCCCAGGAGACCCCCACCCTCAAAGTTCCACCGCGGATGCAACTCACATTTTGTGGGAGCACTTTCAAGCTTTGAACTCTTATCCAGTGCCTGGGATGTGGTTGTTTCTTAGTAAATACTCATTCCTGTCCCCCAAACCCACAAAACAAAGCAAACATAATGAGGAACAAAATCATCTTGGCAAGAAGAATATTTTTAACTTGGGGATTCTTTCCTGGAAGGGCTGAAGTTGCGGGGCCAGAAAGAGTAAAGGGTGGGAGCAAAGGTCATCACGAGGATCCGGTGTTTTCTGTGGCACCAGGGCGGTGACAAAGATGTCAATGATGACGCCTAATACGTATGAGCCTGTCATACGTGCCGGCACCAGGCGCGGCTGCTGACACTCTCGGCCCTCACGGCCACCCTACAAAGGGCACATTATTCACCCACACTTTATAGTCGACGGAACTTAGAGGCGAAGAGATCATGTCCGAGGACAGAGAGCTACACGTAGCAATTCAACCGAAAGCAGGTTCTCCGTGTCCTTGCTCTCCCACATACCCTCGGTTATGGTACAGCCAGAAGCCCCCAGGGGCGTGTTAAGCAGGCTTCGGCATCACCACCAAGCCCGGGTGTGGCCGCTCTGCCAGCCGGACCTCCACCCAGAGTAACAGGAGGGGATGCACGAGTGGACCGGCGCTGGTCAGCCGGGCGCCCGATGGGAGCCGGGGGGAGGAGAGGCAGGTGGGGGGAGGCAGAGCTACAAGACCAGGGGAGCCAGGGTGGCCCCGTCCTCACCGTGGGAGGAGGAGTCAGAGGCATCCTGGACACAGGTCAGGTGGCTGTGGAAAGCCTTCTGTTTTGTGGCTGCTATGCAGACTTGCTGATTTTCAAAGCAAGTGGCCGGGCTGTGCTGGGGAGAGGTGTTCAGGCTCAGGTAACTGTCAGGAGCCTGAATGTGGGTCCTACTCAGAGCATTGCAGAGCTTGTTCTCTGGCTCTGGGAACAGGCCGAGAAGGCCAAGTCCAGTTGGCTTGACTTAAGAGCTAGCCTGATGGATGATTTACATTGTTTGCGTGTGTTTTTGTGTGTGTGTGCGTGTTTATGTACACGAATCTCTGTGTATGTGTGCCTGTGGCTATCTGTGTAGGTGTACACATGTTAACAGGCATCAGCACACGTATTCCTGGGCTTACCACCTATGCAATGTCCATGTTAAGTACTTTGACACTTAGAAGGGTGAGTTAAATGAACAGACGCCTGTGAGCCTGCCAGCCCTCCTTTTGTACTGGTGGGTCAGGGCCATTGTCTGGTACAATTAACCTGGGGCTCAGAGACTTGCAGATGAATCCAACAGGGTACTATGGCTTGGACGCCTTCCAGCCGTGGGTGTGATGGGGGTTGTATTTCAAAGCCTTCATCACACTAGACTGCCAACTTTCCTGATACCTTGTGCTTTGGAGGACACAGGCAGAGTGGAAGTATCAGACTGGAAAATTGCCCAGTGATCTGTTACAAACATATTGTCAGCTGCTGGAGCCTCCAGTGCCTGTCCCTGCAGTGATGGGTGAGTGCCATTCCCTTTGGCTCTTTGGAAGCCATGTCTACTCGGATTCATCCTGCTGTGAAAAACATATCATGCCCTGAGATGGAGGCATTCAAAGGCATGAGCACGTTGGCCAAGCTTGAAGGACAGCGTCGGGGAAAGTGAGGAGGGGACATACGTGCAATATACGGGACGGGGGCATGCCGCCTTCCCTTCTCCAGCTGCCGCTGTCCTCTGTTTGTCCCAAAGCCCTGCATCTCCGGGTACCATGTCCTCTCAGCTTGTTATGATCCAGCACGTGGACTGGGGGGCCCTAAAGATCCCAATTTCAACGTCAGCCCCCACCAGGTCAACAAAACAAAGTTGCAGCAAATCTGGCATTCAAAGGCCAGGCACAATAGGCAACTGACTTCTGGATATGATTTGAGAGTCCAGAAAGGTCTCCCTGTTTCAAAGGATCTACCCTCTTCCTCTGATATATAGCTTCTTCCTTCCTCCATGAACTCAGCTCTCATCTTAAGGTGATACGTGCATTTCTACTTAATTTAGAGCATTTTGTTATCTGGCAAAGGTCATGTAAGAGAACTAACACATTAGCAGCCCTTCATGTCATTGACTATATCATCACCACATTTGGTCCTTTGGAGGAGACCTGAGAGAATGGGAGGGGACACATGATGGGCGAATCTGGATGAGAGGAACTAGGACTCAGAGCATCGCTATAGTGTGTGTGTGTGTTGGTGGGGGGTGTTTCTCATTATGAAAAAGAGCTGAGCTGGAAGAGAGCAAGGACAACTTTGTCCTGAAGAGCTGGTAGATGCCAAACAAGACAAAACATACATGTACACAAGTTGGGTGATAGAACCTAAAAGGCAAAATGACTAGGATCCAGTGACCCTACTGAGTGGTGAGTATGGAAGGGTGGTAGGGTTGGGTGGGGAAGCTCCTGTGCACTGACTCGGGGCTGGGTAGGAAAGGCTGAGGAATTAGCATGACTCCAAGGTCAGGGAGCAAGCAGAGGATGCACTACAGTTGACCCTTGAATAATGTAGGTGTTAGGGGCACCGACCCCCCCCCAACACAGTCAAAAATCTCCACTTAACTTTTGATTTCCCCCAAAACTTAGCTACTCGTAGCCTACTGTTTGACCAGAAGCCTTACCAATAACATCAACAGTTGATTTACATATATTTCTTATGTTATAGATATTCTATCCCGTATTCTTCCAATAAAGCAAGCTAGAGGAAAGAAAATGTGAAGACAATCATAAGGAAGAGAAAATCCATTTACAAAACTGCACTGTATGTGTAGAGAAAAATCCAGGTATAAGTGGACCCACACCATTCAAACCCAAGTTGTCCAAGGGACAGCGGGACTTTGAAAAGGTCCAATGTCAGATATCTGCGATGGTAGGCCCCGATGGGGATGAACATCCTAGAAGAAGAGACGAAGGTTGCTGGCCACCTGTTCCCACTGGCCCAGGAAAGTGACGAGCATAAAGTAAACAAATAATTGAAATGAACACCAATCAATTAGATGGTGACAAATAAAAATTTTAATAGCCCAGGATGAGGTGTTATTAAAAATGACTTGTCTGAGCCCGGTGCCTTTAGATTTGCATTTAAATGTAATTAACACGGAACGGCACTTACACTGCCGTTCCCGTTCTCCTGGCTGATGGCGTTCGTTCGCTGTGGAGATGCCAGGAAGCATTATCTTTAGAAAATATTCCATCCCTATTTCCATTCATTCATTTGTAGCTTCACTTCCGTCATTACAGTGCATTAGGAGAGAGCGCATGGTGGCTTCCTGGTCTGCCACTCCCCGGGGCTCATTTCCCCAGCTGAAACCAGCAGGCGCGCTGGAGATGGAGATGAGGCAGCCATCTCCACGGCAACGGGTCCTTCCCTCCCTAGTTACTACTGAAGGGACTGGATATGCAAAAATCGGTTGTAGATTTCCTAAGACTTCGGGGCAAGCTGCCACTTCTCCTTCACTAGAGACTGGGCGGTGAACTAAGGGGAAGATAGGTTTTTGCAGCTGAAGCAAAGCGGCTCCTTGAATACAGTCCCTATCCCTGCCTTCGGATTTCTGGTGCAGGTTTTCCATCACAAAAGGGGAAAGAGGAAAGAAAATGTGATTTTTTTTGAAAAAAATCACGTTTTTATTGAGTATACTATGTGTCAAGAACACACCAAATGCACATTTTTGGAGCCAGTTTTTATTTCTTTTATTTAGCAACATGTCATGATGACCTTCCTATGCCAATAACACCAAATTCTTTGTATATTATGCTGCTGATACCTGCCTTACAGAACTGTTTGCAAAGAGTACACCATTAATGGGCACCTACTGAGCAATTATTATGCTCCCCCTGTCTTCAAGGCATGATTGTAATTTATCTAAAAGGTAAAAACGACTGTTCTGGGTTTTTGTTATCTATGGTGTGATAATCCACTCCCCAATTTGGGGCCTTACACAATCACTTTACTATTTCTTGCCCGTTCTGTGAGTTGATAAAGCTAGGTAGAGATTCTTCTGTTCATTGCTCTGCAGGGGGCAGATAGATGCGGCTGGGGATGAAGCCGGACAGGCTCAACTGGGACAGAGGACTGGCTGGGTCACTCTCCCCACGTGGTCTCCGGGCCTCAGCTCTTCATGCAGCCTCTCCAGAAGGACAGACTTCTCGCCTGGCTACTCAGGGCTCCCCAAAGCCAAAGCAGAATCCATCAGGTCTTTTAATGCCCAGAATACCACTGTCAGTCTCCTCTTAGTCATGCAGTCAGGTCACGGGTGGGCAGAAGCTGAATGTGGGAGGGAATGCCGTAGGGCTCGAATGCCAGAAGGCATGGTTGACTGGGGGCCAGTTTGGGAGACTGCTTGCCAGGTTTCCATTTCACTTATGGGAAAGCAGAGGTTCTGATTATTTAGCAACTTTCTCAAAGTCACAGAGCGAGGAAGCAGAACCGGGATTCAAACCCAGGCATCTTGAGTTTCCGTTTGTGTCTGTCACATCCATGCTGTACCGACTTTTAAGAGTCACGAAAAATTCCTAGAATAGTGTCTGGCCTACCAAATGTACTCATGGAATTGAATTCTATTTCTTTTCCTCTTTTCCACACATTTTGTAAACGTGATGCTGTGTCAGTCACTCAAGTGTTTATCGAGTGTCTATCATGTGCCCTATGCTATAGATATTGGGGATACTGTGGTGTGCAAGGTGGTCCTATTAGGCATCTTGCTAGAGGTTTTTACTTGATGATTGTGTAAGTAGCAGATAGGAGCTTGAGAAAAAGCTCTCTCCAGTGAGGTGGGGGGTTCCAGGGGCCTTTGGGATCTGGCTACTGGCCCAATGGGGACCTTGTTTTGGGCAGAGTGACAGAGTGTGGGGAGGGAATCAGAATGGGAGAAGCACAGACCCACCACCTCTGCACCTGGGCCTGGTGGCCTATAACCAGGCATTGAGGATGTCATCTAAGCCTGACTTGTGGGCCAGGACATGCTAAGTAGAATCACAAAGACCCCTGGTAAAGGAGGCATCTAGTCAATGCTTTCTACTTTTCATAAGTAACTTCTACTTTTTGTATATTATGCAAATAGTACTTGTTCATTGGAAGAAAAGAGATAAGCAAAGAAGAAGGAGGAGGAGGAGAAGAAGAGAAAAAAAGAAAAAAGAAAAAATTCCCAGTATCTATTAACCCCTGGTAATAATTATTGACATTTTGATATGTGTTCTCTTTGCTAGAGTTTTATCATATCAATAAATCACATATTTCACAATGTATAGAGAAGGTGAATCTCTGTCTTGTACACCCAAAACTAATGTAACATTTGGTGTCAACTGTACTCAAATAAAATTTTTTTTTTGAAAAAAATCACGTTTTTATTGAGTATACTATGTGTCAAGAACACACCAAATGCACATTTTTGGAGCCAGTTTTTATTTCTTTTATTTAGCAACATGTCATGATGACCTTCCTATGCCAATAACACCATCAGTTATACCTGTTCATGGCATGCCAATATATGGGCATTGTGTGATGTATTAACCAGTTACTTATCATTGCATATCTGACTTCTCCGCAGTAAGCATTCTTATAGCTAAATGGTGTGCAGATTCTTAAACGTTTCCTTAGTACAAATTTCCCAAGGTAAATACCAGACCAAAATATGTGCATATCTTTTTCATATACTTTTTTTTTTTTTAATTTGGAGAGATTATACCAATCAAATTGCCCAGCATTGAGGGTAATACCCATTTCCCTACTCCCCAGTCTAGTTGTTTTTTGGCTTTAAAGAAATTCACTGTTGGGGCACCTGTGTGGCTCAGTGGGTTAAAGCCTCTGCCTTCATCTCAGGTCATGATCCCAGAGTCCTGGGATCCAGTCCCGCATTGCATCGGGCTCTCTGCTCAGCGGGGAACCTGCTTCCTCCTTTCTCTCTGCCTGTCTCTCTGCCTACTTGTGATCTCTGTCTATCAAATAAATTAATAAAATCTTTTTTTTTTAAATCACTGTTATTTTGATAAAAGAAACATGGTATCTTGTGTTGTTTTAACTTGCCATTATTTGATTACTATTGAGGTTTAACATTTTTATATCTGTACCAATTAATTATATTCTTTTTTTTTTAAAGATTTTATTTATTTATTTGACAGAGAGAAAGACAGCAAGAGAAGGAACACAAGCAGGGGAAGTGGAAGCAGGCTTCCTGCTGAGCAGGGAGCCTGATGCAGGGCTTGATCCCAGGACCCTGGGATCATGACCAAGCCAAAAACAGACACTTAACTACTGAGCCACCCAGCCCCCCTCCCCTGATTAACTGTATTCTTCGTCAGTTACCTGTGTCTGTCCTTCATCTGTCCAGTTTCTATGAATGGACAGTTTTGTTTCATGTCTCAACCCAGTCCTGAGCCCCATGTTTACGGCTAGATGGCTCCTGATTCTTGCTCCTGAGTGTTTCTTCTAGGACCTGCCTACCTTCCACTTGTTCTTGGAGTATTACTCTGACTTCCCTTCCCAGGGACTGCGGTTCTGACCCCAGCTGAAGATTCAGTTTCTGCTACTTCCATTCCATCCTCCTTGTGCTGACAATTCCGGCCAGGAACCATAAAACTGTCTGGTCCCAGAGCATCCTGCCTGTTGAGACCTGTCCATCCCCCCATCTCCAACCTACTCCTGGGGGTGGACCTCTGTAATGCGGACCCATTGCCTGTCACCTGCCCCTCTTGCAGGATCCCTTTGCATCCTCCCAAAACGTTCTGTTCCTCCCCTTCCTGGGCATTGCCACATCTGTCTGCTGTGGTGGCCGAGATTCACAGTCTCCAACTGTGAATACACTGTCCATTCTCATTTGAACAGACCAGTAAATAAAAGCCAGAAAAACTGGCTCATCCAAACCAGCACAACAAACAAGCTAATGATACCACCAAGGCCCCACAGACTCCTGAGTCCAGCTTTCTGCCCACATGGTTTCTGAATCTGATGCCTGGATTTCAGGAGGCTAGTGAAGCCCCTGCAAATTTCATGGATAACTGTGTGCTTATTTATATGTATGTTTTCCATGGGAACTTTTGTAAGCTTCCCAAGGGATTGGTGATCCACAAAACACTTACAAAATGGGAGCCTCAAAGATGTCATTGCAGAGCTAAGAACTAATGCTGCTGGTACTGCCATCCTACCACTGGTAATGACATAAAGGAGCACGACTCAGGACATCTGATACATAATTTTGGAGGAGAATAGTTGCCAATGAAATATGTCCTTAAAGTTGTTTCTTAGGTGACCTGAATAGCTTCATAGAGGAAACTGTCCCAGGCTCTAGGCAGATCCCAAGTCTCTGAGCCTGATGGCAGCAGCAATCATAATAATGGCTGAGTCTCCTGAGACCAGAGTGTGAACAACTCCTCACTCTCTTCCTGGGGCCAGCAGCACTTTCGGACAAGTGTTGGGAGGCTTCTCGAGGCAATGCCTGCAGATGGACAGAGAGCACTGCACATCTATCGGCACTCCAGCATGGAGATCTAGCAACTAGATCCTCGGTGCAACAAAGAAAGGCATTTGTAAGGGGCTGGAACCAACCAAGAGGATGGAACCAACCAAGAGGATGAAAGCATGGCTTAAAGCATGTAGCTTAAATCCTGCTGGCTGACACTCTCCTGGTGCATGTGTATCTCTTAAGCTGATCACAGTGAATGTGAGTGAGAAAAATCTGGGTCTGTGTGTGTCACTGCAGCAAAGTTCCTTCTTCTTCCCAGAGGAGGACTTCACTTCCTCATGAAAATCATGAAGAATTTGGGAATGATGGCTTCTGAAGTCCATCCCTGCTCTAATAGTTCAATAATTGTTTATTCCTCTTTAAAATGTTACCTCTGTGATCCTGAACTTTTCAGAAAAACAGTGGTAACATCCTGAAAGTTTTAGGAGAGCACACTTTAAGGGATGGCCACGAAAGTTGGATACAAAGATGCTGGGCAAGGGTCCTCCAATCCCTTGTTCTTCCAGGGAAATCTCAAAAAGCAACAGAGACTGGCTAAAATAACCTTACAGAAATTCTGGAAGATAGTCAGATGTCTACAGCAATCAACGGAACTTCTTTCTGTTGTTGCTGTTGTTGTAGTTTAAAGATTTTATTTATTTATTTGAGGGTGAGGGAGAGCACAAGCGGGTGGAGCAGAGAAGGGAGGAGAAACAGGCTCCCAGCCAAGCAGGGGGCCCCACACAGGGCTCGATCCCAGGACCATGACCTGAACTGAAGGCAGATGCTTAACCAACTGAGCAAACTGGGTGCTCCAACCAAAGGAATTTCCAATCAAGAAAAGCCACATTCAAAATGGTGGGAAGTCTTGTGGCATTTTTTCCTTGCCCTTGTCCTACCCTCTCCTCAGTATGGAGGAGGTGGTGACCCAGTTTCCAATTCCCTCCCTCAAACTGGAGGGAGCTGAACAGACCTTATCTGTGATGTTCTAGGCTGGCTGGGGGCTGCAAGAAGGACTGGCCTCTGTCCTCCCTCAGCTGTATCTCCAGTGAGGAGACATGGTGGATAGCTTGTGAAAGCTCCAGGGGACTGCAGACCTGCAGAGCTGCTGGCAGGACCCTGCAGCAAGGACAAGCAAAAAACCATCTCAGCCTGAAGGAGAAGTTGAGGTGAGACCTCTGGGAAGTTAGGAGATGCAAAAGCAGCCACATGGACAGGGGGATTGAAAGAGCCACACATGGGCCCAGTTAAGACACATGTTTAGAAGAGATCTGAGAAGACTTTCAGCTTTCCATTTGGGCTGATCACCAGCTCAGAGCACAATGGGCTACTCAGCAAAGGACTGCTGTACTACAGAGCCAGTCTGCAAAGACTCAGAGAAGTGGCTAGTTCAAGTGCCTAGATGTCAGCAACAACAACAAAACATCACAATATTTACAAAGAAATAGGGAAACATGGCCCATTCAGGGGAAGAAAATAAATTGGCAGAAACCATTCCTGAAGAAGCAGAGGCATTAAACATACTAGACAAAGACTTTAAACTGACCATTTTAAACACGCTCCAAGAGCAAAGGCAAAACACAGACAAAAAATTAATGGAAATCAGGAAAAATAATACACAAACAAAATAGGAATTACCAGTGCCAATTCTCCTATTCATAGATGCTTTTGTGATTACTCATCCAGTATCTTTCCCACAGACAAGTATTACAGGTACTTAACTAAGTCTGGATTATGGTCATATTCTAAGCTGTATTCACTATCTTTAGAAATAATTTTAGGTATTATTTATTAAGTACCATTCCTATTCTAGGTGCTTTATGTACTTTATATACTTTGTTCCTTCAATCCATCCAACAACTCTGCAAGGGTGTGATACTCATTTTACAGATAACGGTCAGATAATTTTCTTGTGCTCCCTGTTTTCAGAGGTTATTTCAGCTGCAGAGAGAGGACAAAGTGGTAGAAAACGTTCCCAATACTTCTTCACAAGCCAAGTGTTGTCTCACCCAAGTATTTAAGATCCTTAACAATGATGCTCATCTACCTGTGCTCCTCTGTACACCATATGTTCTTTTGTGGCCCCTCTATTTTATGAGAAACACCTCTGCCCTCTTGCATAAGTGAGTGTGAGTGCCCAATGGGTCATTAAAAATGACTAGATAGTGTTTTCTAGACCAGGAGGATTATCAAAATTATGTGGGAGGGCATTTTAAAGAAAGAAGATTCCTAAGCCCCACCCAAGATCTATGGAACCAGATACTCTCCACCAGCAAGACCCAGGCTCTTAGGGGTAAAATCTCCCCCAGGGAATTCTGATGCTCAGTCGAGCTATGGGCAATCACCCCAGAAGTTCAGAGTAGGTGTGCCATCAGCACTGGGAAAGCTTTTCCAGGGAAGCAGTGAGCACTCAACTGAGGACATCAAATTCCATCTGGCTTTTAAGGACAGATGAAATTCAGGTGAATTATGATTATAGGAAGGGCACCTCAGGTAGAATAAGTTGTATGGAAAGGATACAGAGGCAGGAAAATACATGGCATATTCGAGAAAAATGGGAAATGTTAAGTCAAGGAGTAGAGACAGTTCTGGATGCTTCCTTCCCAATAGAGGGGGTTCTGTTGGAGAAAAGTCCTGCCTTCCCTCTCCCCTCACTTGTGCTACCCTAGAGATGTTTAGGAGAAAAATCAAACATGTGCTTTCCAGCCCCTGGCCTTTCTCCCACCTTGGGAGCCAGTTGCTCAAGGGAAACATGGGTACCACTCCACTTCTCTGTGTCCTAAGTTTTCAGGGACACCTTCTGCTTCAGTGAGTGGGGGTGCTTGCCCCAGTCTAACATTGCTTGAGACTGAGTGGGTAGAACCTGGGGTTTCAGCATTAACAAGTCCACAAGCTTGACTTAACAAGCTTGACTCTATATGTCACATTCTTCAATATCAGCCACTTGGGAAATAAAGGTAATCTGTTCATCTCCCTTATGCCTGACTCATTTGTCTTATTTCTCAAATGGCTGAGGACTCAGGAAGTGGAAAGTGGTTCTGGTCATTGGGTCCCTCAATCTTCAGTAGGAAAACAGAGTTGGACTGAAGAGGAGGCTAGATGAAGGAGCATGCCTGGAATGCCAGACTTTAGGTGAGTAGCTCTTAATACTCTTGGAATCACACATTTATTTGAGGGTCTGATAAAAGTTGTGAAAATTCTCCCCAGTTAAAAGATCAAAATTACCAGGGAACCTGGGTGGCCCAGTAGTTGAGCATCAGCCTTCAGCTCAGGTCATGATCCCAGGGTCCTGGGATCAAGCCCAGCATAGGACTCCCTGCTCAGTGGGGAGCCTTCTTCTTTCTCTCCCACTCCCCAACTTATGTTCCCTCTCTTGTTGTGCCTCTCTGTTAAATAAATAAATTATATGTTTTTTAAGAAAAGATAAAAATTATGTAGTTTTTGTTTTGTTTTTGTTTTTGTTTTTTTAATACAGATCACCTAATCCCATCCAAGATCCCCTGAATCAGATTCTTCAATGGTGAAAACCAAGTATGGGTAAAATTCTGATGAACATCAAAATTACAATCTATTACTGGGTATTCAAACACTTACTTAAGCCCATTGGGGGTCCCCTCTCTCCCAGGACTGAGAATCCTAACTTTAGGCAATGGGGGTGATTGTGTCCTGGACCAAAGAGAGCCATGGCGTGCCTCAGTGATGTGGTCCTGACCATGATGTTGGCACTTTGTCTTAGCGTGCAGTGGAATCTGGGAAGACCTACAGGACTGAAAGACGAAAATGGTAAGCTTTCCCAAAGTTTGTTTGTGGGACCCATGGCAGACTTTTGCAGGCCTCCAGGACTCTGATGGAAAAGGTGGGCAACCTCCACCCTGGAGACCATCAGGAGACTCCAGGATTCTGTTGTTTGTGGTTTCTGGGTCTGGTTCTCATCAACTTTGTCTCCAAGACATGGTCTTCACGTCTAGATGATGAGTTAAGCATAAATAGGTGATGTCGTCCTCGGCTTTTCTCCTCAGTCTTCCTTCTGCTCTTGCATTCATTTAGAACCAAAACCACCCTACCAAACCACAACTGCTTCTCCTTGCTTAACCAAATGCACAGAATGCCAGCAGTTTTGGAAACAGCAACAGGCTGGTCTCGTAGAAATCTCCAGAGCATTGCAGGCTAATACGTTAAAATTAAAGAGAAACAGAAGCCATCACTACAAATTGCAACATTATTGTTCAAGCCAAGATCGTCCTAATTATAAACTAGCATTTTTATAGATGTCACAGGGGCTGTTTTAGTGCCGCTTTGCTGATGCTAAAAAGATAGTGTGGAAATGTGATCAGGGACTCTCACACTACAGCCTAACTGGAGGAAAAAAAAAAAAAAGTTAATTAGGCTCTTTTTGGCATATTAGGGAAGACAGGCTTATTAGACACATTTACAAGCTAATGATATGCCTATATTCTGCACTCACAAAAATGCATTTCAATAAACTGATTTACAGTTCAGCCATTTTCCTCTCTTTAACCAGTACAATCTCAATTATATTACCCACATTTAATTGGTATGGAACCGGAGCATTTCCAGGGACTGTTCTGGGAGCCACTAATGGGATGTTGGTCTGCTCATTCTGCCTCCCCCAGCCTGTCCTGGACCACAGGTAGCTCCCTGTCCTGCTTGTCCTCTACCTCCTGGGACAAACAGCCTTGATCTGACTAACGATCTTTGGGTCATGGGGTGGATCTCAGAGCTGTCACCAAGGAAAAAAGCAAATGCATGTGTGTTGGATGGGGACATGTGGTAGGCAAGTGGCCAGTGGCCTGGGTGGTCAGGGCCACACTCCTCCCCAGGCTTCCTGGAGAATGAAGCTAGCACTGAAGGAGAGGAGCTTTTCCCCCTCCAGCTCAGAAACCAAGGGCATTGCCGAGATAACCCCTTTCTCCACTGATGTCCACTTTGCATATTGCCTTTAGTGATCCTTCTCAGAAACACAGTCACTGGAGCCTGTCATCACTGGAGATCAGGCTCCAGCACAAGAGGCTACTCATCTTAGTGTCCACATCAATAAGATGGGCATTGTAGGTGTTCCTACCTCAAAGTGTATTTGAGAAGATGACCCAAGGTTCTGCATCTAAACTACTGAGCAAAGTTGTCTTGCCTCTCATAAATGCTCAGTATTACCTATTATCGTGGTCACTATTACAGAACTCCTGTATTTAAAAGCATTGGATGAGTTTCTATTTCCTACGGGTGCAAATCTGACTTACTGAATACCGTCCTTAAAGTCCTTCAGGTTCCGATCATCATTTCTCTTCCCAAGTTCCTTAGCTTTCTCCTACATCACTATGTTCTAGCCACACAGAACTGCCGACCTTCTGTGGCATCCTTCTGTCCTCTGCCTATGCTGTGTCCTTCGCTTACGTAGCCCTGCCCTGCTGGCCAACCACCTTCGCCAGCTGGTCCTCCAGGAGAGAACCTCCTCCTCTTTCAGAACTCAGCTCGAAGCTCTCTTCTGGGCTGACCTCCCAGGCAAAGTCCTGCCTCCACCCCAGGCAGCACCACACACACTTCGGGGCACCAGTAACTTCATAGCCTGAGAGGCACCTGTTTACCATGCTGTTTCTCCGCCAGGAGGGGCACTCTTCAACGATAGACCCCAGGACCAATTCCTGTGTTTTATACCCAGTGTCTGACCCAGTGCTCAGCACAGCCAGGTAATTTGTGGAATCAAGTTAAGCTAATCTACTTTGAACTAGAGTTCCAGATAGATCCTTTCTCAGATGCCATCTACACCTCATAGTCCAGAAGCCTGTGATTTTATAAAATACTGGATTCAACTCCCTTCTTCAGCTTCACTTTTTTTTTTTTGTCTATAAGATGTGAATAATAATTCCTAGCTCACAGGGATGTTGGAAGACATAGTGGGTCAATCACATGAAAAGACTGTAAACTTCAGTGCCACAGAGGTGGTCAGCAGCTTCATTTCCTTGCTTAACCTAGGGCTTCTGGAAGATGATGGGATAATAGAAAAGCACATTGTCTGTGTAGCTTGACTTATATTTGTTGTTAATGTTTCCCCCATTCCAGTTCCCCAGAGTAAAGGTAAGCTCAGTATTGTTCCTTCCCCAGGGAACAGGGAACATTTCTTGGTGCCCATCTCAATTGGATGGACTGTGGATCTCGGAATAAGTCTCTACACTAATCTCAGATTCCAATCTCAGTTCTTGCAAGAGAAGGATCCTGGGAAGTGCCCTTTCTCCTCCTCTGTCCCCAGCCCCCTCCATAATAATAAATAATAAACCCAGTCCCTCTTTTTATGATGATAATCATCATCAGAGACATCATTTGAGTTTAATGTCTGGGAATGACTTCTCATGTCTGTGACTAACAATGTTACGGACAGTTACTTCTCTAGAATGTTACTGTTTTAGCGTCAAGGAAAATGTCACTTTTGTAAAGTAATAAATGTGGTTTATTGGGAGAGTGGACACGCAGAGGTCTGCCATTTAATTTGATAACAACTCATCCTCAGCACTTCCTTGAAACCTAGCCACTCAAGAGCAGGGTTTTGCGAGTGTTTCCCAAATCACTATGTTCCAACTAGGATACCTCCTATTTGAGGCATCTTTTAAGCAAAAAAGATTCAGTCAACAAATGGGAGAATTGGGGAAGCCCCATTCAGTCCAGACAGTCAGTGCTGTGCTGCCAATGAAACTGCTCTGTCACACCCAGTGGGGCAGCGGGGATGGCATTTTCTAGAAGCACTCCAGTTTTGCCCCTGTTGAGCTCAGGAAAACAAACACCTGACTGTCCAAGTGGGAGAGGGAAGGCAGTTCTTCCTGCTCTCCAGATCACTGCCCCATCACAGAATACAGGGGCCCAGACATTCACCCTCCATGGGAACGCTGCCCTGAGAGAGGGCTGGGGGTGCCACAGAGCAGGAGATAGTGCATCAGGGAACCTGTGGAGTCAGCTCCGCCATGATGCATGTTCCACTCATTTCTGAGATCCACAAAGTCATAAATCATTCCTGCGTGTGTTTGCTTGGATGTGCACTATAACGCATTCATGCTTCTGGGGCATCCCAGTGTGTTCATATCAGAAGGAGCAAGACTGCATGATACTGGAGGGTTATGACTTTTCCACTCATCTGCTTTGGCAGCAGAAAGGCTTAGGTCCAATCCTTGACTCTGGTACTTGTCACTAGTGGAAAACCTGGAAGAGACCTCTGAATCTCCCAAGATTTATCTCTCTCTCAGCTGCAACATCGGGATGGGACTGGCCCCTAACCATGTTCTGAAGACTGGAAAAAATAGGGTAAATGGTGCACCCATTACCCGATCTGGAGTCTAGCAGGAGCATGGGCCGCGGTGGTGCTCACTGTGGTCATCAGAGGGGGCGCTGTGAGAGGGGAGTATTTTGGCAGTGGCCAAATGAACACAGAGGATGCTCAGTGAACTGAATTTCGGACTGAACAAATAAATAAATGAGTGACTCTAATATTCCCCTTCCCATTTCAGTAAAGGGTACAGAGGGGGACAGCATTCCCGATTTAACCAAAACCCACTGTGCAGATATGATATCCTAAGAACTTAATTACAATTCCCGGCAGATTTCGGGGGTTGGAGATGGGAAGAGACACACCGGTGATTAATGGCCAGCTGAAGGGTCTGGTAGGGGCCTGTGGGACCTTATAGGAAGTAGAGAAACCAATGGCAGGAGATGAGGTCTCCAGCCAGAGGCCCAACAGTCTCACTGGCAAAGGTAGCAGCACCAGCCGAAGCAGCAGGTTTCTGAATGTGGTGGAACACAGCACTGCCTGGCGGAAGTGGCGACACTCACAGTGGGCAAAGAGAGCACAGGGTAGCTGAGTGGATTTATTCCCAGCTCCACACGAATGATCTCTCGTGGCCAGAAATACGGAGGCCAGAAATACGAGTGTGCATGCGCATGCGCATAGGGGATGGTGGTTTCCCCAGCAGCAGGGGCCAGTGAACTTTACATTCCTCAATTTCCTAGGGCCTCACTCTCTGCAAGAGAATAAATCTGGGGTAATCTGGTCGGAAAAGCGAAGTTTCATCTTCCAGGTAAACATCATTTTTGAGGAAGTTCCCAGCATTTTTAGTCCAGAGTCACTGCAACCTTGAAAGTATATAATAGAGTGGAAGATTCTCAGTTTTGAGAAAAGAAAATGGCTTTAGGTTTTATGATGTATCTTGTGTTTTTCAATCAGACGTGTAAAACCAAAGCTGGACCCAAATCTCTAGAGCCCTGGACCACACCTTCAGCGTGTTCTCAAATGGAATGAGGTCTCCCCCCACAGGCGTTCAAGAGCCACCGGCCAGAGCCAGGAAATGGGTGATGGGAGGACATGAGCTACACAAGGCAGAGCTGGGGACCTCAAGGCGCTGTGCAACTCTGAGGAAATGTCTAAGTTATTAGTATTTATAAAAAATGCTAATGGGCTTCCCATTATTTCCTCTCTCATTATTCAGTGTTTCCTCTCTGCTTCTCTGACACTTAACTATGACAATGTGACACCAAAAATATCAGGGCCTGCAGGCTCCCTGACCCCTAGTTCCTTTTCTTCCAACAGCTGGGACATTTGACCCTTGCCAGCAGGCTCTGCTTCTGAGTCAGGGCAAATCATTCCCTCCCTACATGTATTTTCTTTTAATACTTAAAAAAGGTCACATACATGAAAGTATGTAGGACATAGTAAGCCTTCAGCAAATTTTAATGTCCTTCTTCTCTTTGGAACCTACTCTAAAATCTCTAAATATGGTGCAATCCCCCTGAAGGTGGAGAGGTGTAAAGTTCCTTACTTGAGGATCAGAGAAAAACTTTCACTCTGCAAGGGCACCTAGAAAGCCAGTCCCAGGAAATGCCCAGTCAGCCATTCAGAGACAGAAAAGAGGCAGAAGTGAGCCCTAAACCCCTGACTCCATTGCCCACAGCAGAAATTGCTAACTGGTTACAATGCTTATCCTGATTTTACTCTTTCCTTTGAGGTGCAGCCCAGACCATGTGATCAGAACATTCTAGTCAACCTTCAATTATTTTAGCTCACAAAATGAAAGCCACTTGCCATCCTGCCCAAGGTCATCAAGATAATATTCAAATACCAGCACACAGCAGTTCTTAGTTGATCCTATTTGAAGTTGTTTATCTGGGTATTAGTTTAAGAGGTATAAGTGAGTCAAATATGTCCAACCCCAACTTCTGAGGTCAGGGAAGGTGAGACCATAGATACCCCAAAAGAGCCCCTCTGGGGACAGTGCCATGAGCAGGGCATCAGATCAGAACCAATAGGAATGGGAAACATGTGGGTGAGGATGTGCAGGTCAGAGGCCAGGAAGGGGCACTTTCCCAGCCTTGCTTCTGTGTGTCTTCCTGCTTGTGGAGCTCAGGCTGCCCCTTCACATCCCAGGCTGCTGCCATAAAAATATTCTCAAGTATTTAACTGAAAATATTTCCCCCACTAATCTCTTCACTCATCTGACTCCAGAACATTGGTGCAAGGATCTGGAGACCTATATTTAAACCCAAATTCTTTCACTTACTTGTGGACAGCGCGGCTTTGTGTGAGCTGCCCGAATGGGTGAGCTTTGTTTCCATGTTGGTATAGAGGTCCTGAGGCAGGTTAGCTTCTGAGCTAGCCTGCCTTCCAAGTTCTATGATTCTGAGGTGGAAGGAAGGAACTTGACGGGAGGCCAGAAAGCAGAATGGAACACCCTTTTTAAAAGATAAAGCGATGTCTGAAATTATTGTGTTGTTCAGTAGTATTTTGGTTACCCCACATAATTTTTACATTTCCTAATTTGGAGCTAAAGTAATATTTTATTCATCATAAAAATTTCCTTGTTAATCATTCTATAAAACCGTTGTAAAGTCAACATAATCTGATAGTTAATAAAGGTTCAATTCTCTGCCTTATGTATTAAATTATGTAATAATACACAAAAATTATGAAGCTTTTACTATGCACTAGGTGCTATGCTAGGTGCTTATTTTTATTACCTTGTTTAATTCTCCCAACAGAGCTGCTGAGTATTTTTATTCCTTCCTCAGAGTGAGGAAATGGAACTTTAAGGGAGTTAAGTAATCTGCTGAAGCTTACCTACCTAATAAATGATGGAGCTGGCTTTTCAACCTGAATAGTCCAACGAGAGAATCCTGGTAACTTTGGGGACATGTGGGTGGTAAAATGTATTTTACAAGGGAAAATAAAAAAAGCCGATGAGATAGTCTTGTAACAAATAATGTATAGTTTACAAATAACATATTTATATGTAGCATTTTCCATAGAATGTCCCATAACAAAAAAAGACTGTGTTGGGAGCGCCTCTGGCAAGGAATGTCACGATGAGCTATCCACTGAGTGGCCCTGTGATGCCTTCAGCTGTGTGGCAAACACATGAAGTTGCGGCAGTTTGAATGTCACAGGTTCTGCCTCTCTAGTGCCAGGGTCACTCCAGGATCTAGCCTGGGGGCTGGTCACTGGGGCTGTGCAGGGCAGATCTGATCTTCCCTCAAGGATCACAGCAATCATCTTAAGGGATGATAAGCAGGAGGATGAATTTGTGCAGGCTCACATAGATGCAAATGAAACAAGCAGCCAGCAGAGAGAGAGAGAGAGAGAGATCTTTTGTATCTGACAATTGTCCACATTCTGTCTCTACTCCCTAAACACCCCCTTCTCTCTCTAACCCACTCCAATAAGCCTTTCATCTTCCATCAGCTGTTAGAAATTGACTTCTTGTCAAGGTTACCAATGACCTAGATCCTTGAAATTTCAAGTGTGGTCTAAGGACCAGTGGCTTCAGCATCAACTCAGCAGCAGAAACACAGAATCTGAGCCTAGCCACAGAATATGAGTTTACAAAATGCCCCCAGATAATCTCTATGCTCATTAAAGATCGAAAAACATGGACTTAGATCTTGCCCAAGCAAATGACCAATGTTCTGTCCTCATGGCTCTTAGCTACACTTAGTATTCCCACATTATTGAATACTGTTGTATGGGTTCTTGTACTAGCACCCTTACCTGGTTTACTTTCTACTTCATTGGCCATTCCTTTGTCTTTGCTTGCCTTTTCCTTTACTCCCTTGACCTCCTCTGTCATACTTCCAAACATTAAATCACCCCCAGTAAAGTGCCTTTGGTCCTCTTCACTTCTATCTATGCTCCTCCCAGGTGATTTTACCTAGTACCCCTTAAATGCTGATGACTCCAAACTATATCTCAATCCCAAACCTCTCCCCTGGGTTCTAGACTTGTAGATACACTTGTCTACTGGACAACCTCTTTATGTCCACTTGGGTTTTTAATAAACAACAAAAAATTAATTTAATCAAATAGAACCATTGATTCCATACTCTCTTTCCCTCTCTATAACTCCTCCGTCTCCATAAATACCATTATCACCTGTCCCTTCCTCTGGACAGAAATCTAGGAGGTATCCTCTAATCCTTCTTTTCCTCATATTTCACATCCAAATCAATGCATCAAATCCTGCCAATATTATCTCCACAGTACATCCCCAATCTAAATATTCTCCTCCATCTCCATATCAAAGCCCTATGCAATCCTGGACTACTATAGTAGGTTCCTAATTGTGCTTCCTACTTCCATTCTAGTACATGAAGGTCACAGGTTCTGCCTCTCTAGGGCCAGGGTCAAAGTATAATCCTACTCTGCTTAAAAATCTTCACTGTCTTTCACTATATTGACAACAAAGTCCAATATTCCAACTATATTAGTTAGAATACTTTTAAGTCTGAATCATAAATACCCAACAGAATGTAATTTTCCATAATCTCTTCCATCTTTTTGATCTTTAGTCTTCAGTGTATCCATGATATCTCACTTCATGGGTATAAGATGGCTGCTGTGGCTCCAAGTATCACATCCTCACATAACAATGTTGAATTATAGGAAGGACAGAGAGGGATTTATTTCATTAGGAGGGAGGAGAATCCTTCTCCAATGCTCTAAACAGACTCCTCTTAGATCCCAAACAGAGTTACATGAGTAGCCCTAAGTTATCACTGGCAAATAGAATGTCCTAGTCAATCACGATTCATTTACTGGAGAAGGGGGGAAAAAAATACCTTCCCAGAGCAATACAATACAATACAAATAAAATACATTTGTAGCCCTATTTCTGAAAAGGCAGGTTCATAAAAAGGGAAAAAAGAGCCAATGTTGTTTGTCACACTTTCTATGCCTACAAAACAATGTCAAACCATCTGTGCCTATTTCCTACCTCGACACTCTCTACTCTTCCATACTCACTGGCTACTCCTACCATGCCACTTCTCTCTCTGCCCCTCACATAGAGTAAGCTCCTCTTCTTCTCAGGGTCTTTGCACTAGTTATTCCTTCTGTTTGAAATACTTTATTTCACAGATGTTTGCCTGGCTGTCTCTACACATCACTTAGGAATCATCTTGTCAAGGAGGATAACCCCAACCACTCTGTGTAATATAGTCTTAACCCCACCCTACATCTTCCTTGGTGATTCCATGTCACATTGTTCCATTTTAGTTTTTCCATAGCACTTAACAGTATCCAAAATTATATTTTGTGTATTTATGGATTTACATCATCTATTTCCACCCTCTAGAATGTCAGTTCATTGAGTCAGATATTCTGCCACTGCTGCTTCTTTAGTCCCTAGACAATGCCTGATACATAGCAGACTCCTGATCCATTCTTATTGACTGGTTGACCATAACCCCAAATGAGTTGTCCTATACAACTTTTCTTCAGGTTGTGCTGGTAAGGTAAACTCCTCAGCAGTCAGGCCAGGTCATAAAAAAAAAAAAAAGGTAGCCAAGTTGGTTAAAAAACAGAAACCTCAAAATGGATCAGTCACTGGTCAGTTGATTGGCCGGTTTTGCCCACTTCTCAATCTGGGGTGACATTTGCAAGAAATAGTCTGTATTTCTTCCTCTATATATTTAAATATTGCTGAGTAAAACCCATTTGTTTTGGGAACTTTGCATTAAAAAAAAAGTCCTGGAAGATGGAACAGCTTTACTGCAGCCACCTGTGATATCCCGGGTGAGGACAACACTGACAGCCTATAGTCTAGAGGTGGTTCTTCTAAAAGGTAAGGAGGAGCACCTGGAGCCAGGTTTCTCTATTCTACTTAAACTCCCCCTTAGGATCACATCACTTATAATTTTGTGCAGTGGTAACGAATAGGACTGAAGTGGAACTGTAGTTTGTTTTAAGCAAACTGTGAAGGAGGTCCGTATGACCCAAGGGCCTACAGAGTCAGCCTCCAGCGTGGACATCACATAGACCAAGGTTTCAATGTAGAGCATGCCAAACTTGCCTTATGCTTTGGTGGAACCACACCATCTCCCTGAACCTCAGAAGCTTTATCTGGAAAGTAAAGCTCATACCTCGTGGAAATACCAGTAGAGTTGTGTTTGTTCTATTCTGTTCTGTTATGATATGTTATGTTATGTTGTGTTATGCTGCTGCAAAGGAGGAAGCCCGTAGATCGTGAACACTCAACTTATTCTGGTCCTCCTTCCTTCTATGTTTTCTAGTCAAGAATCCAGGCTCACCAAAAGCACAGAAATGAAAAAGTGACCATTTATACTAACAATGCACTCACAAAATCTCAGTAAGAGAAAAAACATGAAAGGACTTTTATTCACTAAAGACAATACTACAGAGCTCTTTGAATGAGCATCTTTTAGGCTACACAAAGTGCCTAACAATAGACTTTCCTTTCCAATAATCTCTTTTAAATAATCCAATTTTTATATAAAGTACAGTCTGCTGGCTCTGTTGGAAGTCATGGAAGAAAGCGTTGGGCTTTGCAAAGCCCAACTCAACAGGCTGCCTTCATGGTGGTGCCAGCCCGGTCTTGCCAGGAGGGAGATTATTACCTCTAAGAAAAGGCACATTTCGTTTTCCAGTTTTCTTAAATCATCTGAGGTCCGGTGCCTGTATGATGTGTCAGTGGGCAGACTTCATTAGTCCTATGATGAGTGTTCCTATGACCTGGCCTGAAGAGGCCACACAACTGTGTGCACAGATGGTGACACTGGGGGTTAGGAGATTGATATTTTCATCCCTGTTCTGCTAAATATCACCCCTTTGGCCTATGATGACTCATAGCACCTTTCTAGGCTTCAGCTCTCACATTCATGCAATGACAGGTAGGCTTTATAGGGTCCCCAGAAGTTCTTCTCTGGCTTAACTCCATATAATGTGGATATTCATGTTTTCCCCTGGATCTGGTCTTCATTATCAAGAGAGGGAAAGCTCTGTGTAGGAGGACTGAGAGTTCAGGCTGCCTATAAAAACTACAATTAGCCCTGGGTATTTGCAGATTAATTAAATTCCATAAATGTTCTTACATGAAATAATCAGTACTTACTCTGCTCCCACTCGGTACCAGGAAGTTACGCCACCTGATCTCTGCTAATGAGCTATCTTCAGTGAGCTGACAGAGGAAAAGCATGCAGGTGGAAGGGCAAATAATGACTTCCTATACTTCACTCATCTTTCCCTAGGTGAGACCCCCTCTTTCTCTGTGTGTCTTCTTCTTCTTTTTTTTTTTTTTTTACTTTTTATTTTGAGAGAGAGGGAGGAAAAAAAAAAAAGCAGCAAGACGGGCAGAGGGAGAGGGAGAGAGAGAATTCAAGTAGGTTCCACATCCAGCGTGGAGCCTGATACAGGGCTCGATCTCAGGACTCTGAGATCATGACCTAAGCTGAAATCAAAAGTCAGACACTGAACCAACTGAGCCACGCAGGCGGTTCTCCATGTGCCTTCTTAGATGTCACCTCCTCTAGGCAGCCCTTCCCTGACTACTCAAAACTGGGTTAGGAACATTGTCTATGTGTTCCCCTAGCACTTAACTGCTTCAACCTTGGCAGGACTCATCATACGCAACTGGAATGGCTTGGTTTGCATTCTTCCTGTGGTGCAGTTGTGATTTCATGAATGTGAAAGCTAAAAATTATCTTTGAAACCATATTAAGGAGTTTGGATTTTAACTGAAGACCATGGGGACCACTGAAGGGTTATCATGTACCAGGGACCAAAATACAGTTCCCAGACCGGAAACATCGTTATCAGGCAAAGGAGGTCTCTACAAGTAACCTGGGAGAGCTGGTAGTTGGAAGAAGGAAGGACTCCTGCTTTCAAAAGTTCAAACAAAGTTACAGTAATCAAAACAGTGTGGTATTGACATAAAAATAAACATACATATCAATGATATGGAATTGAGAAAGGTAAAAAAAAAAAATCCATGTCTATGATTGATCAATTTTTTTCACTTTTGCAATTCTTTGTTCTTTTTAACAAGATCTCTAGGTGTTTTCCACATGAAATCTTTTTTTTCTCCCTTTTTAAAAATTGTGGGGCACACATGGGATCTACCCTCTTAGCAAATTTTTACGTTCACAGTAGAATTTTCTTAACTACAGGCACAACGTCATACAACAGATCTCTAGAACTTAGTCATCTTATATGACTGATATTTTGTGTCCATTGAGCAGCAATGGCCACCACCATCCAACTGTCTGTCTCTACGACTTTGACTATTTCAGGTATCTCATGTAAGTATTTGCTCTTGGGTGACGGGCTTGTTTCACTTAGCGTAATATCCTTTAAATTCATCCATGTTGCTATATATGGCAGGATTTCCTTGTTTTTAAAGGTGAATGATACGCTATTGTACATATATTCCACATTTTCTTTGTCCCTTCATTTGCCAGTAAACATTAAGTTGTTTTTGTATCTTGGCTATTTCAAATAACACCGCAATGAACGTGGGAGCTGATCTCTCTTCGAGACAGTGATTTTGTTTCTTTTGGATAAATACTCAGAAGCAAGATTTCTGGAACCTCCATATGGTTTTCTATAGTGGCTGCACCATTTTACATTCCCACCAACAGGACACAAGGGTTCCTTTTGCTCCACATCCTCACCAACACCTGTTATTTCTTGTCTTTTTGATTCGGGCCATCCCAGCAGGTGTGAGGTCATATCTCATTGTGGTTCTGATCTGCATTTCCCTGGTTATGAGGGATGCTGAGCATCCTTTCATGTCCCTGTTAACCACAGCACGGCCTATTTAGAAAAATGTCCTTGCGAGTCCTTTGCCCATATTTTAGTGGTTTTGTTGTTGTTGTTCTTGTTTTGCTACTGAGGTGTAGAAGCTTCTTTTATATTTTGGATAGTAGCCCTCCATCAGACACATGCCTTCCATTCTGTAGGTTGCCTTTTCACTCTGCTAATTATTTCCTATATTGTGCAGAAGCTTCTTATTTTGATATAGTCCCATTTGTCCATTTGGGACTTGAGTCAGAGGGTCAACATTTGTTAGGTATTTAAACTCTGGTTTAAAACGAGGTGCCTTGGGGCGCCAGGGTGGCTCAGTGGGTTAAAGCCTCTGCCTTCGGCTCAGGTCATGATCCCAGGGTCCTGGGATCGAGCCCCGCGCGGGGCTCTGCTCCGCAGGGAGCCTGCTTCCTCTCCTCTCTCTCTCTCTGCCTGCCTCTCTGCCTACTTGTGATTTCTCTCTCTCTGTCAAATAAATAAAATCTTTAAAAACAACAACAACAACAAAACGAGGTGCCTCGTTTGTGCAGTAGGTAGCATGTCAGTCTCATAAACTCTGGTTCTTCTTGCCCTGTTTTCATCTGGTTTAGTCATATACTTGTATCTCCTCTGGAGAAGATTTCTACTTTTCTGGTACTGTTGCTCATACATTCTCTGCACCAGACACAGCTGAGCACGACTTCTCTACCCTGTGGGCGGCCTCGCAGTGACAACACATGGAAGCTACCAGCTTTTATAAGGCTTAGAAGGCAAATAAAATCAAGACCGTTTATAAACTGAATAGGAAAGTTCAAATAGCTTTGAATTATTTGATAACAAATGTACAGACACCTCTTTGAGAAAGTGTCCACACAATTCTGTTTTTATAGGCCCTTAATTCAAAAATGCCCGAAGGCCCTGTCTCTGTAAACGTCCACAGGAAAGAAACAATGACTAAGTGTGAATTCACTCACTGTTCTCAGTCTTTCTGTATTATGTCAGCAAACATCAAAATTGGTGGAAGAAACTTACTTTGACCTCTTTCTTCCCTTCCCACTCCAGGTAAAGGAAAGGCTGCAGTTTGGGTGTATCTTCCTTTTAAAAAAGCAGAGACAAAATCCAAAAGATAAAGAATTCTCTCTGGCCCTGCCTGTACACTTTCAGTTGTAGCTCTCTTCATAAGATGGTAAATTTTTTGTTAAAGCAGTTGTTCATTTTTCTCAGTTGCTTATGAATTTACTTTCAGTCTAAAAACAAGACATAAATGATCCAAGTGACAGCATTGCCACGGGGTATAGTTGCTGCTCAGTCTCCATTAATAATAGAACAAATCGTGGTACCTTAAGTGTGTTCACTAGAAAGTTTCCCTTCCAAGAGGCATATACAACACCTGATAAGACATCTCACATAGCTGTGCTTTCATGCTTATGGCTGAGCTGGGTGGGATCAAGAGCAGAGGAGAAGCTTCTCTTAGGTCCTCACAATGAACCTTAGCAAAGCTCACCTGTCTTTGCAGCATGCAGTGGGCCAGAAGCTCCTCCCTGGGAATGGGGCTGTTGAGTCAGGTGCCTGACCAATGCTTTGCCAAATGTGAGGGGTGTGTCAAAAGCCCCAGGTTTGCAAAGCAGGGAACTTGGGTGCAAGGCCTGGCTCTAAATTAGCAAGTGCTACTGAAGAATTCACTTTACTTCTCTACGGCTCATTCTTTAAGATCAGATGAAGGCACTACTCCCTGCTTCACAAGGTTCTTATGAAAAGTCGGTGAAAGATATATAGATAAATAAAGACTTTATAAAGGTGCAATAGAACATGAGTTATTAGTGGTATAACTTAGGTGGTCTGGTTTCTTACGCTCCTTAACACGGGTTACAAGAACCTCTGCAACATGCCATGTGAGTCATAATGATGAGTCATGTATTGGGTTAGATGTTTCACATTTTAACAATTGTTTCACTGTTTTATCAAACTCTTTTACAACCCCCCGAAGTCAGTATTATTACCCCAATTTAATAGATGAGAGACGATGCAGGTATAAAATGGCAGCTGGTCTCCAAACCCGGGGTACGGATATGTCCAACCACAACCCTGACTCTCCTTCCCTTGACCCACAGGCCATTTCCATCTCCACAGGATAGGAACTGCTGATTCAGAGTGAATATAGTTAGCAGCCCCAAATCAGCCTCTCTCACCTTGTTCCTAAAGTGTCACAGAGGAGCCAGGAAAAACAAGGTGGCATTCTGAAAAACCATAATGGCCAACCCCTGCCCCCGATGCCAGAAATGGGGAGTAATTGCTACTAGTAGTAAAACCAACAGACATGGCTGGGTAAAACTCTGACCAAAATTCCATGTATGGCATAATCTGGCCTCACTTCATGGACCAGAGGTTTCCTGAACAAAGATAAGACAAAGCTTTACCACCTTTTCCCATAGAGATATCTCCTGTCTCCAGCTGTAAACCAGAAATTTACTTCCTCTGACCTGGTGTGAGTCTGTATAGGAAGATATTTTTCATTTCTTTCCTTGTTGGACCATTACCGACACACATAGAGCATTCTCATTTAGTGAAGGGGCCACAGTCCTAGAAAAGAGCTGAGATACACGTAAAGCAAAGCTGTCATTGGCAGAGATGACTTAAGTCCTGGTAGCCATACATACCATCAGTAATAGACTTTAAAGTATCGGGTGGCCTCCCCATACTAGACACTAAACCACTCATATAGATATCAGTTGCCACCTCAGGAGAGCAGAGATGCACTGACTGAAAATCTTCCAGAAACAGCAATAAATTAGGAGTCCATCCACTGCCCCTTCAGCGGTGTAAGTGAAAAGAAGATGAAGCCACCACCCAGGTAAGCCAAGACATGAGCCAAAATGATGCCATCGCCATGAGCATCAAATGTGGACAAAGATGCTGCTTTATTCAAAGATTACTAAGGAGAAATAACTGGAAATGGGACTATGAGAACAAATAGGTCAGAGCAAAGGAAAGCCCCCACAAGACCCAGAAGGAGATCATTTCTCCAAAACTAGCCATTTGTTGCACACGGAGGCAAATGTTCACAAACTACTTGGCGTCCTTCATCGAGGTCTGGAAGGGATGGCCTCTGAAAACTGGAGCAGAAAACATGAGAGACGGAAGGCTGAGGTGATAGGGTGCAGGACTGGGGAAAAGTAAAGACAGGAGTGAAAATAGACATAAATGAGATAAGCAATGAATCCAACAGAACTGAAAACAGAAACTCGGGATTGAAACTCCTTTGGGAGAAAATAAAAGCAGAATTGCAGAGAAATGAATGAATGATACAAGAGAAAATGTCAAGATGTCTTTCAGAACATAGAAATTGCGACTTGGAGAGGCAGGGAGAGAATGACAGGTTTGGCAGTGGCAAGCAGGACAACTGTTCCCACCCTGGTCCTGGGGGACACCGGATGAGAGCAAACACAGCGTCCCTTCATGGGGCTGTGGGAAAGACCCCATCCTCTGGAGGTGGGCAGAGTTCAACCAGTGAGGGATAGGATTTGATTATGAATATCTCCCCTCCTGTGGGGCCACCCTCTGAGGAGTGGTTTTACACTGGCTTCCAGCTTCCCTACTGGTAAGGGAAATGCTCACCATCAGTTGCCCCATGCTGCTGGCTGTCTTCTCTTCCTTGTCTCTTTTCCCTACGCCCCTACTGTCATCTCTTCAATAAATGACTAACACTTGAATCTTCTGGGTTTGCTTCTGAAAAAAACCTAACTAAGACAACCTCCATTATGCTAACACAAAGCTCTCTATCTCTTTCACTGACCAATGAGCAGCATGAGACCCAGAAAGTCACTCCATCTTTCCTCCATCTCTTGAGTTCCAGGACATCTCATTGCCCAGGGCCCCCTGACCCCCACTTCACTGGCTGACCCTTCTCCCTCCTACCTTTCACATTGGATTACCTCAGGCTCTGAGCCTCCACCTCTGGTCCTCACTCTCTACCCTTTCTTCTGGTGTTTTGCGTTTGACTCCTTATTTATGACTCCAGCCAGGCCCATCTTCTGAATTCCAGACTTACTTTAAACATTAATTAAAGGATGAATCTTAACTCTACATTGAGTTTACTTTCCTAGAGTTTTGTGGCCCAGCAGTTACAATGCAAGCTCTTCAAATACATTGTCTTATTTAATCCTTACAACAGCACTCCAAATTATTACGCTTGGAAATACTGGAAAAGCAAACTTCCTAGAGAAGCTTGGAGTCTGTCTGCATTCATGGATCAGGTGGGGGACATTACCAGGATGTGAATGGGGTCTTCCTGACCCTGAAGGTCATAACCCTCATGGCCCGTCCACTCTGCATCCTGTAGCCTCCCTTCCTTTGTGCAACAGGCACAGAGATTTTATAAAACAAGAAGCTACCAGAACTGGAAGAGAACTTGGTGACCTTCTAATCCAGTGCCTTCATTTAAAAGCTGTCCCAAAAGGGCAAAACATTTTCCCAAGATTTCTTAGATATCTGCTTGTATTTATAATGGGCGGTTGTTTTCAGGCTTTATGTTTAGGGCTGTAAATGGTCCCAAGATCTGTTTTCTCTTCTTCTTTCTCTGATTTGTATCTCCAGCCTTAGCGGCCCTCTGCATACAGATAGATGGTGCACAGTGTCCTAGCTCCCCTGATGCTGACAGGCCTCTAGAAAGAGCACTGGGGTAGGGGGCTCACCATGTCACTTCCCTGGGGTACTTTTTCAGGTGGAGATGGTTTTCCAATTGTTCAGACAAAAGACTGGCATTTTAACTATAAAAGCCCAGTGACTAGATCTCCATTAAATATCTACCCATCCCATTAAGGCTATTTATTATGCTGTATCCAGAGCAACTAAACCCAAGACTATGTCTGTGCCAAAGACGTGAATAAAAACTGGAAAAAAAAAATTGCTGCCATCCAGATGTTCTTTGGCAATGACAAACACCCAGACATTTGGAAGCATCTGGATGACTGACTGACTTTTTCAGTTTTCATCTGGAAGATGAAGATTGTGCAGACCCAGCGAGATTACAGGCTGGATGATAATAAACAAATCTTTGACAATGTCCACAGGATTCCAAACATCTGGGTGCAAAACTGAAAAATCCAGCTAACCATCCAAATGTTTGGTATCATTTCAACAAAACGTTCGACAGCAGGAGATGGGCAAAAAATCCAGAAAAAGAGGCAAGAGGTCCCCAGAGCAGGTTCTGCCTACATAATTATGTTCAGTTTAAAGGGGAAACTGAACTAGGAATGGTAAGGGGTTTTTTTGTTTGTTTGTTTTAAATTAGAGCCCACACTGAAGATCACTTTTCTCTCTCTTGGGGGTTTCCAAACCTACTGAAGTGAGGGACCTTCTGGAATTGTACAGTCAGGGTCTGATCTGCTTATGGAATATAGGAACTCTCTGGCATCACAACAGATTACCAAAGTCTTCTTTTTGAGTGGTTTCTCAGTTCACCAAAAAGGGCAGAAAGTACAGCAAATACACCTGCAGCTTAAGAGCTTGCCAGCCAAGAAGGGAAGGTGATGCTTACCTCCCTGCTAGGGTAGCAAGGAGGGTATGAGTGAGCTGGAAGGTGCACGGGCCCTCTTCATCCAAGAGGAATATAGATGTGCTGAGCGAGACGGTCAGGCAAGGGTGAGGCACCCCCTCAAAAGTGAATTTCACTCTAGTCTTTAAGTGATGAAGGAAAGACATTTCACATGCACAGACACATGAAAGAAGCACTGATGTTGGGGTCCAAAGAGGGACGGTCCTTTGAGGGAAATTGTCTTTTTTTTTGTGGCTCTCAGAGGACTGATGGCAGCTGGGGCACCAGCAGCAACACACAACACCCTTGTGGAAACCACAACATCACACGGGGTCTGCGTGGCCTTAAGGACTGCTCGCGGAGGTGGGAGCCTGGCACCCGTCGGTGGAGACATCAGAGAGCTGAAGTGTCTACAAGATCTTGGACCTAACCTAGGGTGGGCTGGGAAACAAACATTCCTCTGATTGTAACCTGAGCCCGTGATTTTTCTTGCTGCTGCTATTTTCGGGGGAGATCAGGGTCTTGAGCCAAGGGACATTGTAGGCATCTTGCTGCTGCTTTTGGTCTGGGCCCCTTTAAGGAAAATGTGAGATTTGCATCTCAAAGCTGTCATACCTGGGATGCCTGTTTTCTGGTTGTTTCCTTGACAGTCCCAGTGAACAGCACTCTATTAAGGCTGGAGGCACCGAGCGCAGCTTACAGACCAAATGAGGAGAAAGACATCGGGGGCAGAAATAACACTGACACAAAACCATGAACAAACCACAGACAGTAATCTCACAGACAACCTAAAGCTGAACTTGCCTTGCCAAGTACCCCTTGAGGGCCTGGTCATTTTGAAAACCACTGTCTAAGACACAGATGCTCTGCTCAGAAGACGCCTGTCTCTAGATCCACCCCCAGAAGAGAAGGGAGGGAAAAAGTCCTCCTGAAGGCCCCCGGAGATTGTGTAAACAGTGACGTTCTAGATGCATCCCGCCGGGGCTTCATTCCATTGTGCTAACCACATTTTAAACCAGATGCCGGCTCTCCTTGCCTCTTTGCTCGAAGAATGACTGTCAGCGCGCATTGTTTCCGAGAGAAACTTAAGGCAAGGCGCTCTCCAAGTTCTGTAATTAAAAGTTAAAAAAAAAAAAAAAAAAGCCGTACAAAATTTTCTGAGTTTAACACTTTTATAACAAAGCCATCCCTTAGGTTACAGAGAATTAACTTAGAAGCAATTGAAAAACAAACCCAAAATGGGTGTATTGTACGTAGAGTCGCTTGCTTCAGTGTCCCGAGCCTTCTGTTCTCATCAGTGAAGCCAGTGGGTTGGAATTCTGTAATCCACAAAGTTCCACCAGCGCTCGGGCCTGTAGAAGTATCTTCTACGGGGGGAGAGAGCGGCTGCGCGGACTGTTGGTACTTCCCACTCGATTTTTCTATAAATCTAAAACTGCTCAAAGAACTAAAGTCTTTAAAAAAAAAAAATATGTAAATCTGATCTAAACATCAGGCAAGCCCAAATGGAGAAACATTCTATGGAATACCTGCCCACTGCTCTCCAAAAACGCCGAGGCCGGTGGGCACAATGGGAATCTGCCACAGCCTGGAGAGGCCAAGAGCCCAGGACCACCAAGGGAAACACTGTAGCTTGGATAGGATCCTGGGACAGAAAAGGACAGGACTGGGAAATCGGCTTAAAGCCTATTGTTTTAAAAAACTATCATAACTAACTAAAGATTATGTCAACCCCTAGGGAAAAAGTAAGCTATGTCACTTTGAACGTATAGGACGACATATGGAAAAACACATCAATAGCCTTTGTTTAGCTGTTCATATTCATAACCCCTTTTAGTATTTTGATGATTCTTCTTACCACAAAATGTGTATCTGACAGAGCTGGGATTATCACTATGACATGCGGATTCTTCTTTTGAGATTTACACATAACATCCTTAATTTGTCCTTCACCCAAACTTAACAATAATATAAATCTAACCACTTTGAAATATTTGTCCTTAGGATGTTAATACCATCTTGGTCTTTAGAAATGTCTGTTCTTGACTTAGTGAAACTATTTTTTTTTTTTTCTGTTGAGTAGGAGTCCCAGCCATCGTGGCGCTATTCCCCCGAAGTGCTCTACTCCGACACGGCATGTGTTTCTGTGAGGAAAATGAAGTGCACGAAAAGGAGGAGAAGGGATTCAGTGTTGGTGTTCTTGCTTTCAGAAAATTGAAACAGCAAAAACCTTCCCTGAGAGAACATATAAACAAATGCTGTTTCTTAATTTAAAAGTACTCACCCAAGATCCCTTGGAATGACTCACTCGCCGCAGAATCCAAATGTCATGTTCCATTTACTAAAACTTAATTGACACAACTGCTATGTTTGACAAATTCCCCTTATAAGGGCAAAGCAGGAAGGTTCCCTAAAAATGGAGCAGGGGGGCAGTGGGTATGGATTATAAGGGACTTGGTAGAGGGATGTCATAGTGGATGACTTTACAGGAAGCCTCCCAGCTCATACCCTTCTTATTGAGGACACCATCGTACAACAGGTGCTCATTCATTGGCCATGTCCATATGGCTTCCCCTTCTTTCCCCATGGGCGGCTATGGATGATTTGACTTTGAGTGAGACCCTGATTCAAAATGAGCCAATCAGATTCTCTCCCCTGAGAATGTGGAGCTGAGAGTCAGAGGCTCATTTCATGCGTCCATTTGAACTGAGGATATATAAATTTGGGAGCCCTTGGAAAACCACGTTTGTCAAAGGTCAAGGAGCAAAGCCCATAAAGCAGTCTGGAAAGAGGGAGAAAGAGAGAGAGGGAGAAAGAGGAAGTAACTGAGAGAGAGAGAGAAGCAAAAAGCCAGAGCTCCTGGGGATGTTCCAATTCCTGCTTCCAGACTTCCTGACACCCTGCCATGTTTCCTGCTCAAGTCACCCTGATTTTCTTATTTCAGTGAAGTTTATGTTCCCTGTAAGTACAAGAACTTTACTCAAGATAGATCTTGCAATGCCTGCAACTGGACTTTCACATCAATCAATTTAAACCACATGAAAAAAATATTTTGAAATATTTTCAAAATTAAAATGTTTATTAACGCCACAAATGCTTACAAATCACCTGTTCTGTTTTGAGTAAAAGATAAACAGAATGCGTTTGTTCGATGGATGCAAGGGGCTGGGAGGCCCCGAAGTAAATGTAAGGCTCTACCCATACGTGAGAAGCTTCTATCAGCACTACACGCCATGAACTTTGTGAATGTTATCCCCATGATTTGATGGGCTTAGTATTAATAAGAGTTGAATCTCAACGATTTTGCCTTTGACAAAATGAAGACAAGTTGCTTTTTTAAAACCATTATTTGTTTCTTTTTTTTCTGCAAGATCTTTGGTTTCCTCCCACTCAGGTAGAGTAAATGCACTCAGGGCAACTGTGTCCACCTAGGGCCCCTTCTCCTACCACAGCGCAAGGGGACCCGGGCTGGGGAGACTCTGAACTCTGGACCAGGTAACTCCTCCAATATCATCCCTCAGAAGTACCCATCGGTTTAGCATCCCCTTTATTAGAACAGAAATACTTTAGTAATGTAAATGAAATTCTAATAGACAATGCACAGGTAGACAGCTTAATTAAGAAACATAATTAAATTAATTTTAGGTAGTAAGTTTTAATTGTAGTGGTTCTATTCTATTTCTCATTGAAACGTTCTATCTACCTCTTGTTATTAAGACAAAATGGTATTCCTCGGTTTCAGAGGAAAATGCTCTCTCTCCTGCCACTTAAATGTAATCAAGGCACCTCTTCTCACACACGTTCCCCAAAGTGGCTGCCTAAGCCTTCCTGAACAACCTGGAATGCTTGTCAGAAATGCACACTCCAGGGGCACCTCCAAGGTCCAATCAGTTGAGCATCTGGCTCTTGGTTCTCGCTCAAGTCATGATCTCAGGGTCCTGGGACAGAGCCTCCCATCGGCTCCACACCCAGCGGGAAGTCAGCTTGAGCCTGTTTCTCTCCTGCTTGCCCCTGCCCCCACTCAGTGCTCTCTCCCTCTCTCTCTCAAATAATAGATAAATAAAATATTTAAGGGGGAAAAAAAGGAAAGAAATATACACTCCAGGCATCCACCTGGTGTCTGATTCAGCAGGTCTGAGGATGGGCCTGAAATCTTGATTTTCAATGACTTTCCAGTTGATTCTCCTACAATGCTGCATTGGTAGTTGATTTTCCATTTGGAAGACCGAAGTGTGGCTTTGAGAAGTTTAGTGAAGGTCAGCACGAAGGAGAGCCTGGTTTCCAGACGAGGCCCCCACATTCCAGTGTGTGAGCTGCATTCTGCCCAAGGGCATCCGGTGGAGAGGGTGGGGGCTGAAGTCCCGGCGGACCAGGACTGCATCAGCCCAGAGGAAGGGAGCCAGTTCTGAATTTGCTGTAGGGCAGTGATGAGCCGGCTGCAGCCCCGTGAGTGATGACGGCCGTGTGATCAGTTCCCAGGCCACACAACCTCCAGGCGAGCTCAACATCCGCCTCCATCCTTTCAAGGGTGTCCCTCCCCAGGCTCCACCACCCCATACACATCTTAATGCTTTTGCTTAAAGGATTTCACTGTAAGCCACAATTGCCTAAAATACGTTCTAAGAAACTTGATCCTATATGGTAAATATCATAAACACACACACACACACACAATTAACAACACACATTAGCATATTAAAGTCTCGGAGAAGTCCTGTAGTACAGAAATGAGGCTGACTCAGAAAACGTGGCTTAAGTCTGTTTCCCCAAAATAAAAGAGAACCAGTTTCTTTCCTTCTTTCTATTTGATCGTTTTCTCCTGAAGACATGTCCCTGGACATCCATTTTCTTCCCTTGCTGAGTGTCTGTGGCTTAAAATTTAAATTTTGACACAGGATCACACGTTAGTTGCCAGTGCATAGCACAAAAAAATGCCTAGCATAGGTAATACATCAATGCTATGGAATGGATGAATCGGTGAATAAATGGTTAAGTATTTCTTTTTTACAAGAGGACTATTTTTAAACTTTAAAAATCAACAGCTTTGGGAGGGTGGTTAATATTCCTCTCTGTGCATATGTTGTGTGATGCAAGCTGTGTGTCTGGATGACTTACTGCCCAAGTGCAGAGGCCACCTCTTCCTAGAGGCTCTCGGCGGCCGTGGCCCCCGTGGTCCTCATTAGAAGAAGAGGCTGGAACCTACCGGTTCCCTCTCATCTCAGCTTGTGCCCTGTCAGGACTTATCAAGATCTTCCCTGCTCAATTCACCGGCAATCATTATTTTAGAACCTGAGATAGGAAGGCAGTAGATTTTATGTGATTAGCCGCTGAGATAAACGTTAATTAGTTTTCAATTTCCATAAAGTACCCCACTGACAGAAAGATTTGTTAAGTCAGTTAATGGCTACAGATGATTGTTCCAAAATTGGGGTGGGGGGTGTAGAGAGCTATGAAGACAGGAGCTGGTGAGGAGTGAACAGGAGCAGGAGCACATCATATATTATGAGAATAAATGGAAAGGGTACCAAATGAATCACCGAACGACCTAACAGTTGATGATCATTAGGAAAAGATGAATCGGGGCCTGGGAAAAGGTAAGGGACATAAAGTGGGAGACAGTCCAGGCATTTTTATCATTTGACCCCAGTAGAAAAAAAATATATGCATAATTGAGTCCAAAATTCAAGCGCTGGGACACATGCAAAGGTGTAGTAACCATGAACCCTAAACCCCAGCGCTGAGTCTGATGTAGACCCCATTTTGCTTCCGTCCCATCCGGAAAGCTGAGAAATGCTCTCATTTCTTCTTAGAGCCAGGAAAATTGCTATGGATATGCCAGGGCAAAAGGCAGAGGAGAGAGAAGAGTAGCGTGGTGGACTGAGTCCTTCCAGGTCATGAGGGTGTGGATGTGGAAGTTGTGCCTCAGTTACGCCTTTGGTCTCCAACCCACACACACACCGGCTGGGCTAGCCTCTAAGCTCCCTGAGCCTCAGTTTCATCTTTTGCAAAAGAAGGATATTGTTTGTATCTCCCCCACCAAGTTGTGTCAAAGACTAAAGGAGATGATGTATACACCACTCTTTGTGTTGTGCTTGCTGGGCTCCATGGCGAGTGTTCAGGGTAGTCTGGTCAACACTATGGCTATGGTGGCACGCGCCCATTTAGGGAAGTGCAAAGCATCTCAAGGCCATCAGTGCTTTAGTTTCGAAAATGGCCAATTGCCGGAGCCCTAGGGGCTGCTGCTGGAGCTTCTAAACGCCAAAGGCAGCTGACATCTTGCCAGACACAAAACTCAACTCTGTAACAAGTGCCTCCAGGTCCCCTGTTCCACCCATGACCACACCCACCTCCCAGTCACTTCCCTGTGCCCAGTAAGTGAGCTCCTGTCAGGTCCACTTACTCCTCTCTGCTTCTGGGTCCGGAGGCCAAGACATGTCCCTGTAATCCATTTTCCCCCTATCCATTGTAACGGAATAAATGAAAGTCTGCAGTAAATATGCCACCGTTGACCTTTTTCTTTTTTTGCTTCCAATTCTGTGTTCCCTCCACCACCATCCTCCCTCCTACAATCGTCGGATCCGTCCTTGACCATGGTGCCAAAAGCCAGGCTCAAAATTTTGAGTCATGGCACTTAGCTACGGCAGGCAAACTCTTGTCCGAGCAACATACTTGCTTGTAAAAAGCATTTATTGAGTTTTGTCCAAGTGTCTTCCTGAGGGAGTGGGGAAACTTGAAGGAGCCAGGACAGACTAGGATGTGGTTGCTCTGATACCAAGTTATCTGGAAGAAGCACTACATCTTTAGATAAAGGAGTCCATGAAACATGCCACCCGGTCCTATCTCAGCTAAGCCCATGTTGCCATATGAAACTCGGAGCAATTTTTAACAAATACCTCATATTTCTCCCAATCTTCTGTCCTAGGACCCCATCAGGTGTTGGGGGCCATTATGGTTTCTTAAGAATATGTTGTTTTCAAAATCTGGGTTAAGCATACACATATCAGGGGCTTGAGTACGAAAGTGTAGGGCCACGGGGAGAAAAGGTCACTTAGAGACCCTGCTTCTATCCTTGCAAAACTGAAAACAGCAGATAAAGAAGGGAAGGAAGAAGGAAAGAAGGAAAGAAGGAAGGAGATAAGAGAGGGAGAAAAGGAGGGAAAACATTTCACTAAATCATCAGAAAAATTAGAGGATATGACCGGGCATCATAATATAGTAGGGGAAAATTTTTCATGATGATTTTTTCTTATGTTCTTAAATTTGGATGTTTGATTTATTTTTTAATGTTGAAATTTACAAATAAGCAGGAGGTAAGTATAAAGGTTGGGGTTAGAACACAGCTCTCTTCTACAGGAACAAGATGGTATCTGGAAATATTTTCTTCTTTATTTCTTTATTTTTAACACAAAGAATAAAAAGCGCATGATGTAGTTAGAGGTGGATTGACAGTGACATTTCATTAATGGTTTGAATAAAGCAATTTCTTTCCAGCTCACAGTACCCAAACAGGCAACCACAACAGCAAGATAGTTTCCCTTATAATTCTGTGTCAGAAACATCCATTAAAGATAAATAACCATACATAATTATATATATTTAATTTGGTAGACATTTCTTGAAGAAAGGGAACTTTATACTATTTTCAAACCCCACCTCTTTTTCCTATTTTTCCTGTTCTGTTTTTGAAGAGAAAAGGCAACGTGACTGCATAATGATCTAGCAAGTCAATACTCCTGGGGATAGATATCACACAATACAATGCAACCTCATTAGACAATTCTGGCATTAAATGGTGTGCTATCCACAGCATTTAAATTCAAAAGTCCATCTCAAATCCCCGAGGTCTGGTCCACGCAGCAAAATTATCTGGAAAATTCATGCTGAATCCTTCCATTACCCCAAATCATCTAGGTATTAGATATGTTGGTGTAATTATGAGAATAAACAAAGAGCACCTATAAGAGAAGCAGCAAAGGCCATTTGCGCATAGCTTGGTATAGCAAGGGAGTCAGCCACCATCAATGCTTTTGGCAGAGACTCAAATATAGGCAGAAAAGTGAGAATGCTTTTATAGTGGAAAAAAAAGAGAGACGGTTTCAGGTATGTCCTTACTGGAGGCTGTTGGGATGCGGGAGCTGTAAGCAAACTAACTAGAAGAGGGGCATTCTAGGTGATTGGTTTAGGTGCATCTTTGGCTTTCTCCAGTTGGTCCCAAGTTGGAAATGGAAGCAAAACCGGGGAAAGCTCTCCTTTAATCAAGCCCTGGCTATTCGGGACCAATGGTGACAGGATTTGTTAAATGGCTCCCTCGATTGGTTATATACACGGGGGTTTGGCCTCCGGGATTGGTTACTGCAGATAATAGGTTGCCTTCCTGGACTTCTTGCTGCAGATTGTGGGTCAGAGTTCTATTTTTATGTATAGTCTGGTCATTTTTCATGTGTATATTCAGTCTCTCATAAGTAAGCAATTTCCTATAAGCCTGCTGTTGGCTTTCTTCTGTCATGAATAACCTGAGTACTTCAAAGAACTCAAGTTGGGGCACCTTGGGTGGCTCAGTCAGTTCAGCATCTGCCTTTGGCTCAGGTCTTGATTCTGAGGTCCTGGGATCGAGTCCCAGATCGTGCTCCCCACTCAGCAGGGAGCCTGTTTCTCCCTCTCCCTCTGTCCTCCCCCTCCTCGCTCTCTGTCTCTGTCTCTCTCAAATAAATAAATAAAATCTTTTAAAAAATCAAGTTCTTTAGACCTGATATATCCTTTTACTTATGGCATCTGCATAGCCCCCCATGGTTTAGTTAATGGCTCATGTGCTCCATGGCTTCATTTACATGATATCCTATTAGTCAAGTTCAACAAATATTTATGCAATTATTACTTACTACTCTGTGCCAGGTTCTAGATATATAGATACATTAGTGAACATGCTTCTATTTTATAGGAAGAAGGAGAGGTAAATAGGCAGAAAAATAAAGGAGTATTTAATAGAATGCTGATAAAAAAAAAATGCTATATGGCGGTCTCTGAGGAGAAGACATTTCAGCTGAAATCTGAATGACAAGGAGCCAGCTCTTCAAAGATCAGAAGGAAAAATAAACCAGGCAGAAGGACCAGCTGGGGCAAAAGTTCAAAGATGGAGGAAGTGGCATGTTCAAGGAATTAAAAGACCCGTGTGGCTAAAACATAGTGATCTAGGGAGAATAGTGATAGTGGAAAATGGAGAAATAAGCAAGTATCAGAGCATGTGTGGTTTTTAAACAAGATAAAAAGATTATTCCTCGTTTTAACTGTAGAATGATAGAAGGGCACTGGAGAGTTTTTAGACAGCAGAGGAATACCATTCCACTTGTATTTTTTAAGGATGACTCAGAAATCTGGGTAGAGAGTAAGTTGTCAGGAGTGAAAGCAAAAGGACCAGTGAGGAGACTGACATGAGACAGGGTAGCTGAGACTAGGGTTATAGCAATAGAGGTAATAGAGTGAGTGGACAGGAGCACAGTTTTTGGATAGGTGGAGTCACGCATATCTATACAAAGAGGTGGAGTATGCAGATGAGGAAGGAGAGAAACTTTCCATTTGGGGTTGAGCCACTGGGTGGATACTAGTAACCAAATGACATAGGGAAGATTAGAGCAGGTGTAGACTTTAGAGAAGGGGATGAAGAATTCTGTTGGCATCGATTTTTGTGTATTGCCCTAAGGTGCAGATCTAGGGAAACACAGTTAAAAGCTGTGACTGTGTAGTTGAGAACAGTGACCAAGTAGTTGAGAACAGTGTATGCTATCGGAAGGCCACCATGGCAACTCTGAAGAGTCCTCCACCTCCAATGGCTGGAAGGCAAATATGGCAGGGGATCAGACACTAACTCTGTCTGGTTAAGTCTGAAATGCTAAGTGCTGATGAATTGCCTCCATGCCATGCAAAGAGCCCTGTGGAGAGGAGTGGAACCATGAGATGGGGGATGTGAATATTTGGAAAGACATAGATGGGGCTGAAAACTTTGGAGAATAAAAATCCTCAGTCTCTCTTGTCAGAGAAGGCAGTCCTCCCCCGCACCCTCTCCCTCCATTTTCTCCTCCAACTCGTCCTTCTCTGGATAAAAGGCTTCCAGTGACACTTGGAGCACCTGCTCACCAGTTGATGCCAGTCCTCCTCAGGCCAACCCCCCCCCCCACCCCAGCAGCTCCTACTGCCTCCAGCCCTAAAGTAAGTGTTCCATTATGGAGGTAGCAGCCCTGCTCCATGAGGAAGAGCCTCAACATATAAATAATTGTAAGATTTCCCCAAACAGGAGTAGGGGAAGCTCAAGGATGGATTGTAAGGCCATTAGACTAGAAAGAATAAATATTGGATAAACAAGTTGCTTTTGCTGACCTCGGTACACTGTCCCCAAACTGGGGGTTTAGTGTTTTGGCTACTCAAAACCTATCATTAGCCTGACCTTGAATTAAAAAGATCAAAATGCCAGGACTTCATTAAATTCTGCAAAGCAGAGTCTGAAGGCTCAGGAAATGGGAAAGTGGGTCCTTTGTATGCACTCTGCTCAGATATTCCCTAAATATACTTCTCCCTGTCCTCCCACCCCCAAGGAGGAAGGCCCAAAGAACACTCCCTTCAGCAAGGAATTAAGAATAACACTGGGGAACAAGGCACCAGCCCTGTTGCACGCTCTTGTGGTGGCTGTCCTCTATAGTCTAGGAAAACTGGTAGGGGTTAATACAATAGATCTGGGTTCCCTGAACTAAATGGCACCAATGGGATCCTTGCATTGGTACAGGCCAGGTGATATCACTTAATTATCAGAGATGAGGAGGGCAATTACTATCACAGTCCACAATGACAAAATAATAATCAGAGTGTTTTAATGTACAATGATGATTAATCACAGGTCCCTAGATGTAACATAGATACACTCTCTACTAAGGTTGCTTGACATATAAAAGAAAAAATGTTTTAGGTATGATGTGCAGAAATCTAACCTATGTTGCTATACTGGGGATTCCCAACTCTTTAACCAGTTCCCAGAATTAAGCCAGTTCCCAGACTCAAAGCCCCTTGACTGTGGAGGAAGCCAGATTCCTTTAAGTTTGGACCCTATAATACAGCCATATATACATACTATGTAACTTATAAACCATAAAACTCCATCACATCTGAAGCTATTTACCGGGATAACTGTATACTGGAATAGGGGAAATAATCAATTTCCTGGAGTTATCAGATACTGGCTCTGAACTAATGTTAATTCCCAGGGACTCAAAATACCATCATTATTCACTTGCCAAGTAGGGGCTTAGGGAAGTGAGAGAGTAGTTGGGGTCTTGGCCTACGATCTTTATGTTATTTTAGAGATCAGATAATAGATGGGAGTCTTGGCCCAGCTCATCCTACAGTGGGCCCACGCAAACTCATCTGGGGTTGTTCCATTGGCCCCAGAGTGGATAATATAAATAGAAATACTAGGTTAAAAAGCAGAATCTGTACATTATTCCCTTCCCTTGAAGTAAGGATTTTCTGTTAGGAAGGACCAAAAACTTGCAATTGACCTTCCCCACACCTACCAAAATAGTAAAGCAAAATCAGTACCATAAATTCAGGGAAACTGCAGAGAATAGGATCTCTGTCAAAGACTTGGGAGATGCACAGATGAAAATTCCTTCCTAATCCTCGATAAAATTGCTTATGTGTCTGGTGCAAAACCCAGAAGGGTAATAAAGAATGGTAACAGATTAATGGAAAATTAATTATGTTGTTACTACAATCATAGATGCAACTCCAGAGGAACAGTATTTACTAGAACAATGAATCACCATCCCTGACCTCAGATGCCCAGCTATTGACTTGGCAAATGTTTTATTTACATTTCAGTTGGTAAAAATAATCCCACAGCCATTTGCATTTACATGGCAGTGTTAACAATATACTTCTACAGTGTTTGCTCCAAGTTCCAACTATCTTGCTGTTACAGCTGCTCCAGTAGCCTATGGAACACTGCAACACAACTGTTCAGCATCAATGTCATTTAACAACATACTGCTGTTGAGAATTGTTAGTCATGGAATAATAAACTTCCTCGATGCTTTAGCAAGACATACACGTGCCAAATGGTAAGAGTTAGACCCTGCAAAAGTTCAAAATCTTGCCATATTAGGATAGGGTCCCCTAGTGCCAGAGCACTGTCACTTCTTATAAAGTGACAGACTGGTTGTTATACCACCTATCACAAAGGCAAAGCACAATGCCTCAGTGGCCTTTTGGTTTGGGTACACAACATATACATATTTTGGCATACTATTCTGACCCATTTACCAAGTAATCCTTAAATCTGTCGGTTTTGAGTAAATCCCAGAAGAAAGGGCTCTGTGACAGATGAAAGCTATGATGCAAGATGCCTTCGTCACCTAGAAGACCCATTTATAGAGGAACCATCTAAGCAGGAAACAGATGTAGAATGGAGCTTCTGGAAGACCCAGTGGGAAAACCACAGTGTAGCCCCTGAGTAAAGCCAAGCTCGGATATGTCAACAACTAATCTGTATTTGAGACTAGCTCATGATATGCCACTGGTATAGACTGAATGCCTGACAATGGGTCACCAAGTGACTATGTGATCTGAACTTCCTATAATGACCTGGGTGCTATCTATAGAACTACAAAATCAAACAGACACAGAATCAGTTTTGTTATAAGCACGAAGTTGTATATGAAGGATTGAGCCCAAAATGGTTAAGAAGGCACAGTGACTTGCACGAAGGAGTAACCCAGCCTACTGTGTTACCTGTCCACACTGTGTTTCAATGCCTCTTCCTCAGCCTCTTTCTATGGACTCATGTGGTATTCCTTATGACCAATTAACAGAAGAAGAAAAAACACTGGTGTGGTTTATGCATAGATCTACACATCTACACAGTAAGCAGCCAGAATTCTGCAGATACCATAATATATTCACATTAAAGGGTGGCCCTGAAAGACAGTAGTAAGGGAAGTCCTACAACACGGCAGAACTGGGTACAGTATATTCTATCACACACTCTGTAAGAAAGGAAAGATAGCCTGAGTTACACATCTCTCCTGATTCATGGGCAGTGGCTAATGGGTTGGCCAGCTGATTAGGACTTTGAGAAGGACAAAATTGGAAAACTGATGACAAGGTATACTTAAATGGTGCTCTGAGAATAGAGAATCAAGAGATTATGCTGATAAATGCCCACTAGAGCACATCCACAAGTGAAGGAGACTCCCAATAAATACATGAGTATTGGATGATGACCTACTAAAGATGAAAATCAACCTTGTCCCTAGCCACCCCAGTGTTTATTCAATGGATCCATGTACAACATGGCCCTGGAAGCATGGAGGAAGACTCCATGTGGACTTAAAACCATGGCCTTTCTCCAGCAGAGCAAGTCCAGCTACCAATCTAGTTATGCTGAGTGATCAGTCTGCCAACAGCAGAGACGAATGCTGAACCCTTTCTGTGACTCTATTTTCTGAAGGGACCTGTCAGCTTATAGGCTGGTGTCATTTGACTCTGTTTATTAAAAAGTAGGTAGCACCTTATCTTCACAGGCACAAATATACATTTGCTTTTCCTACCTGAAGTGTTTTGGTCAACATCATTATTTGTAAACTTAAAAATGACTCATCCATTATGATGGTATTTCAAACAACGGTGCCAAAGAGCAGAAGACATATTTTATAAAATAATGACATATTACAACCACAGAACTCAGTGGCTTTTATTAAATTCCCCAACTTGTAGAGGCAGCTGGCTTGATAAAGTGGTGACCTGGCCTACGGAAGGTTCTATCATGGTCCCAGCTGAGAGATAACACCCTACATAATTGGGCTACTCTTTTTCAGATGTCAGACCTGCTTTAAACTGACATCACCATAGTCAAGATACATGGATTTAGGAGTCAAGAACTGGAACTGGGAAAGTTTTCTCTCACTATCGTATCTAATAATCTACGAGAAGAATTTCTTCTTCCTATTCCCATAAGCCTCAGTTATGTTTTTAGAGATTCTAGTGTCCAGTGGAAAAAAGTTCCACCAAGGAGCCAAAAGATCCTTCAGATGAACTGGAAGCTACATCTGCCTTCTGTCCATTTTCAGTTCCTTTACCTCTAAACCAACAAGAAGAGATCACTGTATGAGGTGGGGTAGTTGATTCCAATTATCAGGAGAACTTTGGTTACTGCCGTACAGAAGCAATAAGAAAGACCAAATAGAGAAAAAAGGGAATTCACTGGATTGCTTTTAGTACCCCTTTCCCCACAACCTTGGTTAACAGAAAGCTGTGGGAACCAAATAAAGACTTGGCCATCAAGAACTCCAAGAAATGAAGGTTTAACTATCCCTTTGAAGTAAAGAGCCCTGTCCATCTGAGATGCTGGCAAATGGGAGGGGCATGAGAAATCAGTGGTGAAAGAAGGTTGCCATGAATACCAACTAACCCTCATGATGCCATAGAGGCAGAGATTGTAACAGTTTTTTAAGGGTACTATAACTATTTTCTTCCTCCTCATTTTTCCTTTAGGAGCTTAAACAAAGGACCTAATGGTGGCTCATGTTGTAAATTTCAGGAGGAGCGTGATTAACCTGACATCTCCCCCTGTTGATGAAGTTGCTGATGGGATTGAGTCCTCTGTTTGAGATGCTAAGGAGAGAAAAGGAAGAGACTGTGCTGAATGTCACTTGTTTACTTTACAGATCCAGGCTCTAGCTTTCTGTCCCTTGCCTCCCTCTATAGCAGTCTCATCCGTAACTAGTACATTCAATACGATTTACACGCTGCTGCCCTCAGCTAATTGGGCATCTCCAGCATGAAACTGAAGGCTGGCAGGAGAGTGATGTCAGGAAACATTCTCCTGGTTTCTCCCTGAAGTTGTTTCAACATTGTTATGAACCTTGACCGCAGACCACTCCTACTCCTCCTCTCCAGACAGCCTGCTCTATATGACTCTATCCTCGTGGCTTCTGTTAAGACTCCCCATCCTCATCCTTCAGGCCTACAGGGGTAACTGCTCTGCTCTGCCTGCCCCAGGCTCCTGTGCTACCGCATACCTGCCCCCACATTGTATAAAGCCTCCTCCAAGTATCCGAATTTGAATGCAGTATCTCTTTCTTGTCCAATATAGTTGGTAACCAACAACTGAGAAGAGGAAAGAGGAGATGATGATAGTTATTTTGACCTCCAGTTATCAGCGTGGCTTTAAAGCATGTCTACAAATTCTTCAGTATTCTTCCCTTTAAGAGGTAGAACTTAATTCCCCTCCTTGAGTGTGGGCTGGACTTCATGGCTGGCTTCCAAAGGATGTGATAGAGTGAAGGGGCTTTACTGTACTGTTTCAGGGACTAGGTCATAAAACTCACCGTGATCTCCCCCTTGCTCTCTTAGACCATATTTGTGGAACCCTCCATGGCTCTGGGGGAAGCCAGCTGCCATGTCAGAAAGGCCAGCCGACAGCCATGGGAGCTCACCAACTGGGAGGCAGATTCTCCACCCTCAGCCCAACCTGCACAGGACGGTGGCAGCCCCAGATGACTTTCTGACTGTAACCGCATGAGCTGCTCTGAGCCAGCCCCGGCCCGCTAAGCCACTCGAAATTCCTGATTTGCAGAAACTGTGAGATAATAAATGTTTATGGTTTGAAGCCACGAAGTTCTGGGTAATTTATTATGCAGCCGCAGATACCTGATAAACTTGGATACAACTAAGATGATATATTAATAATACCAGTAGGTAATATTTATTGGATGCTTATTATACATCACTTACTGTGCTAAATGTTTCATTTAATGTTCACACGTACCCTACGAGGCAAGCACTATTATTAACCTCATTTTATAGATCAGGAGCCTGAGGCATAAGCGAGTTAAGTATCTTGCCCAAGGACACAGACAGCGCTGTATTTCATGGATTATAATATGCACATTTTTTCATGTTTACCATCTCTGAAATCAGGATGCTTCTTAACAATCGTGATGTCTCACAATTGCTGGCAACCAGGCAGCAGTTTAATATAACTGCAATTGTGTGCGCCTGTGTGACCTTGGCCGTGGCCATTGACGGCGTTCTCCCAGTCGTCAAGTTGCGTGCACGGTACCTAACAGCTGTTTAAGACATTTTCCAAAGTGTACTCTAGGACTTGGAAATAAAATTAAAAATTACTGTGTACACAAAAAGGCAATAGGGCAGCAGATCATAAATTTTATATTTGAGATGCAAATATTTATTGCTGAAGGAATGAGAATTCCATATTTTCTAGCAAAACGACTATCCTGTCCTTTGCGAGACTTAAAAAGGATGATGCCCATAAAGAGTGAAAGCTGTTTCTCTTTATTCCTGAGATATGTGCAGAAGGACTGCATATCACATGACAAGCAGGGCACTGTAAAGAATGGCCAGAATCCTTGAAATGGAAAAAAGAAATTTCAAGGCAATGAGACATTGGTAGAACTGAGGCATCTGCCATGCAGAGCCACTATTAAGTTTAACTGGTAACATTGTGTTCCTTCGTAGTGTTTAAAATAATAATGATGTATCTTATGATTGGTGGTGTCGTAGAGATAATACATCATGTTAAGTGGTGGGACTTGGGTTTGAACCTGGTTCATGTAATATCAAAGTTCATATTCTTGATCATTACTCAAAGGTCTCCCTTACAATCCGGCTTATTGGGAGTTCAGAGAATGCCTAATAAACTCAGTACAGTAACTTAAGGAAAGGTTATTCAAAATTACTTCCCATCTCTGAAAAGGTTCAGGGGATTGTTTGCACAACAGTGGGAAAATACTGGATCCTACTAAACTGTGAACTTAAATTTGACTAAGATGATAAATAGTATGTGCATTTTAACACAATTAAAAATATAAATGTGCTAACAAATGTTTTTCCTCTCAAGTATCCAGTTTATTTCTGTCTCTGGGCCATAGTGGAAGGTATTGGCAGGGAGTGGAAGATAAGAGTTAATACTCTGTACCAAAATATCCAAAAAGCTGGTTACAAGGATGTACACATTTGTCCAAACTCATCAAACCAAATGAGAACATTTACTGCATATAATGAATGCCTCAACAGTAACAAAACTAAGTGGAAAATTTGAGTGAAGAACCAGGCACAGGAAAAAAGCAAATGCTTAGTAAACATTATAGATAGTAAAGAAACTTAGAAATTGTTGAGTTCTAAGATCTTCCATCTTATTTCCATAATTTATCATCTTTGCCCCTCCATTTGAGCTTGGTGCACGTGTGAGAAGAAATTACACCCTGTCTGTGGCATGCACCTTGTCTGCCAATATTGTTTCCAAAAGAAGGGCTTTGACATTATGTGTCCATGATGATCTCATACTGATTCCTAGGGAAAATCATACCTCTATCCAAGTAGTCACATACTTAATATTTGCTTAATAGTCCAATTTGTTAATTTAAATTGGAACAGAGTATCTATTAAGTTTAGTTGACAAAATGGTTTCTTTCTTCAGTTTCCCTTTGTGAAGTAGAAGGAAAGTGCCAGCAAGTTTCTTTCCCCCTCAACTTCAAACAGTTGGGAGGAACCTCTCCAGTCCTCACTGGGCGCAGAAAAGAAGGAAATTACAGGAGTGTTTCCCCTAAATCTTTTCGTGAGTTGCCGGTGGGAATCCTGTGCTTATACTCGCCAAAGAGTGCAAGTAACACTTGGAACAAATGATCTCACGTTTCAGAGCCACTTCTGTTTAGGAAGATAAACTAATGCTGGGGAAAGGGCAGAGTGTTCCTCAGTCCCTGCCTGGAAGGCTGGGGAACAGACTTTTCCTCTAGAGCACAGGTGTTGGGTGGGAGGTAGGAAAGGAGAGGAAACTCAGCACTAGCAGATAAAGCTGCACTACCGGCTTCTCTCCATCCAACACCAAGCAACACAACTGAAGAAGAGAGACCCATTTTAGCCTTGTGTTGCAAGAATTAGGCTAGCGAGTGAGTGTTGCTGTGAAGAGTTGGGTAATCTGCTCACCACGACAGTCCCCACCAGAAACAAAGGAAAGGAGTTCAGGGTTTCGCTCTGTCCCTGTGTGCTACTCGACCTGAACCCCAGAATTACCAAGGGTTTACTTGACTGCCATGATCTGTCAAAGACCAGAGAGAGGCCAAGCAGAGACAGACATGCACAGGTGAGCCCATTACATAGTTCCTGTTAATTTTAGAGGAATGAGTGATTTCGGGGTGGGGATGGGAACCCCAAAGCCGGAATATGAAAACATAGTAACTCATACAGTGTTTGCCAAGAGGCCTGAGAAAGAAATGGCTTACCAGCTCAGAACCTCTGTTTCTCCTACCGTAAAATGAAATCAATATTTAATTATCTCTCTCAAGTTCTCTGTCTCTCTCCCCACCCCCACCTCTTGTGTCCATCTTTCTCCCTCTTCTTCACTTATTTAATTGCTATTTCTTAAATACAACTATATGATGGCCACTGCTCCAGGGCTATAAAATGGTGGCCAAACCAGCCTTTCTGTCTTCACAGAGCTTACAGGCTAGTGAGGAAAACATAGTTTTTAGATGAATACTATTAACACGAAGAACCGAGGACTCACTTAGTGGAGTAACATGCGAGGTACTATGCGGAGAAGTCCTCTGCTGGAAATTCCTTACCGGAAACAACAATGAAGACATTAAGGTTGACAGACCAGAGAGAGACAGCGGGATTATGGGGCATCAGCAGCTCAGGTGGGATGTGCAGGGAGAGTGAAAGCCAGGACAGAGAAAGAGAAAAGGCCTCTCAGCTAACTCCCACTCTTCCCCCTCACCTCTCAATGCTTCTCTGTGATGATGGCCCAACCCCAGCTGACCCCACGTTTTAGCCACAGTCCATAGAGCCAACAGCATTTTTTTTTTCTCTCTGTAGCCTTCATATCTTTTTTTCTCCCCCACTGGAGCAGGGAGGTGACTGGGGAGCAGAAGGGCATGCACGCTGGGTTCTTGTGTCCAGGACATCAAGACGGCAGAGGAGGGCACTGGGGAGGGTGAGGTTTCCAAACCACACTGTCAGGGTGAACTTACATTGTTGTTAATGACTTTGACGTTATTAGGCTAGACAGAGGGATGTCGATGTGAATCATCTTCAGTGTTGTTCCATATTCATAATGGACTAAATATAGTCAGAGGAATGGGACTAGCGGGCACAAGCCCCTGGATGGTCATAGTAGATGATTCCCATGATGAAATTAAGTGCCAGCCCAGCTCTTTTGTTCCCCAAGGGGCATAGAAATGCATATCCCCACCCTCCAACCCAAAGATGAAACCAAGACGTGGTTGTTAGCTTTCTACACTTCTTTCCCAGTAGCCAAATTCAAATACCATTTCACAAGGCCAGGCATTTTGCTCTGATTTGTGGAGATTTAGAGTGCAGAGATCCAGCCAGAGGCGGCCAATCCCAAGACAGTCTGTGCCTCTGTCCAGTGCCAAAACCTCGAGGCCATGATTTTCATTAAATGAGAAGGTTAATGTTTTCACTTATGTAAAGAAGAATATGAAGGGATGAGGGGAGGAATTGCAACTAAGAAAAGAAATAACCTTTTTTTTTTGTAACATAATTAAAGGAGGAGGTAGAGCAGAGGAAGAAGTACAGAAAAGGAGTCACTGATCTACTCAATAAAATTCAAAATTAAGAAATCAGCTGGTAATGTCTAGAACGCTAGAAGTCTCAGATCATAAGTTTTGATGGATTAAATTTAATGTTGACTGTATACACATGTGTTTTAAATAAAGGCAAAAGAAAGGACTTACCCAGTTGGTTTTAATTTATAAAATGTCTGATTAAAAATAATATATGCTCAATATATAAGATAAAATACATGAATAAACAGAAGTAAAATTACATGTAATCCATCATCGTGTGTATATACATATACACATATATACATATATACTGATCTAAATATACATATATGTACATACTAGAGAGTAATCTAGAAGTTTTTACTCTGCACACTAAAATTCATTACCAAGATCTGCATCACTGGGTTTGATAATCACTCTTATTGGTTTTAGAAATAATTCTGGAGTGAGAAAATCAGTGTGTATTGGGTTGTTTTACTGTCAGCTTAGCTAAACCAAGAACTATATTACCCAGAGTCCCCTTCTGAATGATTCCAGACCACAGCTGCTAAGAGAAGAACAAGCATAAAATTCAGGACTTGAAAGTGAAGCAGCCATTACTCTGAAGTTCTCTACAGTTTGATATGACGACAAGCAGAAAGAGGTGCCTAGCAAATTCCAGCTTTCGCTCATTCTCCTTCACTCCATGTCCAGCCCTTCTGCCCCACTGTCCATCTGAGGACCAACAACAGCCCAGCCCACCTCCAGCCTCCTGGCAGCAGACCCCCAGAGGTCGGTACAGACGCAATTGCTTCCCAGTTTCCCCTCCACAAGTTTCTCTCTACACAGTCCCACTCTAGACATCTATCATGCTTGGTTTCCTAGTTTCCCTTACTTTACATTTTCCCCCCTTACCTTAGTTTTCCTTACTTGTCTACACACATCAGTGTTTCCTTCTGTGAGCCTCTAACTTCCCATTCCACAACCCCATTTCTTAAACTTCTCTCATAATTCTGTAAGGTATGATCTCTATGATGAATGCCTTACCCCATTACATTCAGAATTGTTCTGCTTCCCTAACCAAACCCTGGCTGACACGTGATTATTTATTCCAGATGTATTTCCAGATGAACAGAATTTAAAGGATGGGAATCCCTGATTTGACTGTGTTTAGAGGCATTAATGACCTTACTCCATTTAGTGGTAAATGGGACTCTAGTAGCCCATGGCATGCCATAGCAAAATGGTTATTTAAGCATCACCTGGAATCAAGTGCCTAAAGAATACAAGGATTTGAGCAGCCAAATAACTTACTCCATAGAGCATTTTAGCATAAATAAAGAGTATATGGACTATCAGGGGTTTTGGAGAACATGGAGAAAGAAGATGAGCATCTCCCAACTTCAGATTTCCAGATCTAGATCCAGATAAGTGACCACAAAACATCTGTGGCTATTTTATGTAAAACAGCAAAAGTAATTCATCTCTTACAGCTTGAGGCTGAGATATCTAAAAACTAAACAAAGTACAATCCTGTGGGTAGAATTACCCATTGAATTACAATGCAAGTTGAATTTATAAGCTCGCAAAATCTCTTATGTTAAATTTAAGGCATTAATGGAAAGAATTAGGACATGAAAATTTGGAATGATGATATATGATTAGATCCAAATGAAGCCAAGGAACTTAAACTCCCATATTCTGCAAGATTTTTTTTTTCTGTTATTGGCAGCATACTGTTTTGCCCTATCTGAGATTAGTCTTTATTTCCTTGAAGAACCTGTGATGGCATCTCTTGTCTTGCAGAGCAATGCTGATCCTCCTCAAGACCTATCTGTACAAACATGCAGTACTTTTAGAGCTATATCCAGCTCAAGTCCCATCAGGTCCCCAAGGAGTCATTTTAAAGTGTGACCTATAAGAAGATAACACAGAAAATGAATCCAAGATTTGCTGACTCTATAATAAAAAGTCTGCGGCAACATGTATAAGAAAGGAACCTAAAAGTTTGGATGAGAATGGAAGGGAAAGAATACTAGAGCAGGACAAACTTACTGACGTGAGTAGAATAAGCAATGGTCCTGAGTTCAGTGTTTTAATTTGAGGGACTTAGAAAGGCCCTAACAGTTTGTATAAAAATTAAGATCCAAGTTCGTGCTAACTAAAAGAGACGCACTTTTAGATATAAATAAAAAGAAACATGTTTTTTTAAAGAAAGACACACCAAACAGTAAGCATAAGCATATCATATCAGGGAAAATAGATTTCAAAATAAAAAGTATGACCAGAAATAAAGAGAAACATTTACTAATGATAAAGACCATCTCATCAGAAGACAAAAGATTAGTAATGTATATGTGTACATAACAGAGTTTAAAAATACATAAAGTAAAACCTAACAAAGTGAAATAAAGAAGTTAGTCTTATAGATCTTAATACTCCACTATCATAATGGATAGTACAGCTGGATAAAAATTTGTAAGACTGTGAAGATACAAATGACACTTTTAAATACCTTCACCTTAAAGATATTTATACAGTAATATCCCCAAAATGAAAAATAGAATACACATTGTTAAAAAGATATAGGTCATATTTTGAGCCATAAATAGCTCAATAAATCTCAAAGATTGAAGTATTAGAGTATATTTTTACCATAATGGATTAAATTAGAAATTGGTAACAAAAATATCCCAAAATATTTTTAAACTAAACAATACTTTTTTTAAAAAAGATTTTATTTATTTATTTGAGTGAGAGAGAGCATGACAGAGGAGAGGGTCAGAGGGAGAAGCAGACTCCCCAAGGAGCTGGGAGCCTGATGCGGGACTTGATCCTGGAAGTCCAGGATCATGACCTGAGCTGAAGGCTGTCACTCAACCAACTGAGCCACCCAGGTGCCCTAAACAGTACTTCTTAATAAGTCATAAATCAAAAATATAAATCACAAATAGAAAATACTTGAACTAAATGACAATGGAATGATAATATATAAAATTTGTTAGATATAGGAGAAATAGTACTTAAAGGGAAATTTATAGCCTTCTATGTTCATATTAGAAAGGAAGAAAGATTTAAAATCAGTGATATAAGTCTTTATCTCAAGCAAACTAAAACCACAAAAAAGGAAAAAAACATATGGGCAGAAATAATTAAAGAGGAACAGAGAAATAATAGAAGAAATTGTCGAAACCAGTAATCAGTTTTTTGAAAGATTAATGAGGTTGATAAACTGATGGTTGATTGATTGAGGAAGAAAAGAAAGAAAACACAAAGTACCAACATGAGGAATGAAAGTGGGGATATTGTTACAGATTCTGCAGATATTAAAAGGATAATAAGGCCAAATTTTATCCTAATACATGCAACATCTTAGATAAAATAGCCAATCTCCTAGTAAGACACAATTTATTAAAACTGACACAGAAGAAATAGGAAATGGAAGTAGTCCTATCTATTTTAAAAATTGATTCAATAATAACAAAATTTTTCCACAAAGAAAACTCAATGCTCAGAAGCTTTCACCAGTCAATTCCACCAAATATATAAAGAAAGAAGTAATAACAGTCTTTAAAAACCTTTTAGAAAATAGGGAGGAAAGAGAAACTCCATAATAATAAAGCCCATATAACTTTAATATCAAAATTCAATAAGATATCACAAGAAAAGAAGATCACAGGTTAATATCTTTTATTACATGAACACAAAGCAATCCTTAACAAAATTTAGCAATTCTCTTCAAGACTAAATGGAACTTATTCCTGAAATGCAATGTCAGTTCAATAATTAAGAATCAAAATAATTAATCACAATGACAGAATAAAAGAAAAAAATATGACCACCACAATGGAGATGAGAAAGATTGTCAAAATTCAACACCTACTTAAAATTTTAACAATTCTCAAACTAGGAATAGAAAGAAACCTCAACCTGATAAAAGAGATCTATGAAAAACCTAGGCAATCATTCCTAATGGTGATAATGGTGACATACTGAATGTTTTCCCCTGAAGATTGGGAGTAAGACAAGGATGTCTGCTCTTACCACTTCTGGCATTATCCAGGGCAACAGGCAAGGGAGGGTGGAATATGTACAGTTTGAAAAAGAAGTAGTAAAATAGTCATAAATGAAATAATTGTGTACATAGAAAACTATGATTTTTTTAAAAAGATACTAAACCTCATAAATGGAATTAGAAAGGTCACCAGATACAAGGTCAATATAAAAAACTAGTAAATAATTGGAAAATGAAACTTCAAAAACCCATTTACAATAGCATCAGCAAATTTAAAAAAAAAATGTAAGAACAAATTTAATAAGAATCGTTGAAGTCTTGTGGCCTGAAAATACAAAACAGCTGATATAACTTAGCACTGAAATAGAGATATCTTTCCCATAGAACAATATCTCAACATTGTTAACATGTGGGTTCTCCTCAGCCAGATCTACAGATTGAACACAGCCCCTACCACACCTACAGGGTTTTTTAAAAAATAGAAACTGATAAGCTGATTCTAAAATAATATGTGGAAAATCAAAGACCCAGAATAACCAAAAAGAAAAGGAGTGACTGAAGTTGAATCCTGAGCCCTGACTTCAAGACCTACCATGAAGCTACAGTACTCTCGTGTGGTATTGGCATAATGATAGTCAGATCAATGGAACAGAACGGAGGGCCCAGAAATAGACCCCACATATAAAGTAAATTGATTTTCAACAAAGCTGCCAAGGCAATTCAGTGAGCAGAGGAAATATCATACAAAAAATTGTGCTGAAACAATTGGCTATTTGTATGGGCGAAAAATAAATCTTGACCTTTACTCAATATAGCTATATTGCCATTTCAGTTAAATCAGTGAAGACTATAAATACTGTTAATAGTAGAGCCACTTATGGTTCTATGATTACATTTACTTTCTTGTAAGATTTGTTTTGTTTTAATGTTTCCTCTAGCCTTCTTTTTGGGGTTGTGCTACTCTTTTCTTCAAGCTTTCCATCATGTCTAGACTTCCTTTCCCATGAAACAACTCAGTGACATTTGCCTTGTTTCCAGGTTGTGGGATAGTTCAAGGTTCCCGTCGTGGGATCCAGATTGAAAAAGCAGCACTGCCTGAGGCTTGCTCTTTTTATGAGAGAAGGCAGAGAGAGGAGGCCAAGGTTAACCTCATGAGCACACTTTAAGCTTCTGATCAATATGGTATATGTCACCTGTACTTGCAATTCACCAGATGAAATCAGTTACATGGCCAAGCCTCAGAGGGAGGGGAAATGCATTTCTCTGTAGCAGAGAGGGGAGAAGTTGGTATTTACCAAATAATAATAGAATTCCCATGCATCTTGCTCTTTCTAGGTGCATGTTTGAAAATGCGTTTATTTTGCCCACTTTTCACTAGTAGTTTGGTTAGTTGAGAATTCTTCACTGAAAATAACTTTTCATTAGTATTTTGAGGAAATCACCCCACCGATTTCTAGCATCCAGTATTGCTGATAAAATAGATGGTCTTTTCTCATCAAAGTGACCTATTTTTTCCTCTCCAAGAACATCCTTTTTTTCTTTGGTGTTCTGATATGCCACAATGGTGTGTCCATATTTTTATCTTTTCCCAGTTATTTTAATTAACAATCAAGAAGGCCTTCCAATTTGGACATTCACAGCCCTCACTCTGGAACATTCTGTTTCTCTCTTTCTTTGATAATTTCCCCCCTTCTCCATTTCTCTGCTCTTTCTACAACTCCTTCCTGTGGTGATCTTCTAAGTCTGACCTTTTAACTCATATATCCATTTCTGCCCATTTGTATGTTTGTAGGGACCTTCTAGGCACTATTTTATTTAATATTTTTGTTTCCATATCTGTTAAGATGCTTTTGGCCCACAAATAAGTGAGGACTCCACTCAAAATGGTTTGAACCAAAAGGGGATTATCTCCCACAGCAGAGAGTACAGAGGTGGGTGGCACAAGGGACTAATAAAACTCAGCTTCCTAATGACAGGGGCTCTGGCAGCTTCAATGTGTCATCCTTGTGGTTGTCCTGGAGACTTTTAGTATCAAGGTGACTGTAGCAACTCCAAGCATCATACCCTCACACTGCTAGATCCGAAGGAACAAAAGGAAATGTCTGCATTGTGTCCTTTTTAATTGAGAAAAATCTTTGCCAGAAACATTACTGCAGACTTTGCTTCAAACCTCATTGGCCAGTGTTCTATTATGTACCCATTCCTAAACCAATGACTTACCACTATTACCTTAATCAAGATGTACTCCTGGTTATAAGGCCAAGTTTCCCCAAATATCCAAGGCATTTGGAGAAGGGTGACTGCAATCAGGATTCTCTCGCATGGGCCACTGACAGTCACCTTGGCTACCAGAGTCCTGATGTCAGACAGCTCTTTCTACTTTGCTTTCTCCATCTTTATAATAGAAGTTTTTTATGATTGCTAACTATTCAGATCATCTCAGAAGATTTTAACTAGAGTTTCATCTATGCTCTCTTGGATTTTCTTATTTGTTACGGTTTTCCAAGAGGATGTTTTATTCTAGCTTATCTCCATCTTCTCTTTCGTGGTGCTGGAAATCCTCAACTGTCTGTTGATCTTCAGTGATGTCTGTATCTTAAATGAGACAACCAAGAGCTGACCAGGGGCTTGGTGCCTATAGGAGGGGTGTGCCTCTGTCAGGCTATGACCCAGGATGATCAAGCCAGAAGTATAAGATTATTTTTTAGGGAGATCCCTAGAAGAGAAAATGCAGAGGTCTTTTCTCTAAAAGATATCCAATTTTTCAACTTAGGAAAGAATATTCTGGAAGTCAAGTTTAATGAAGGGGCTAAGGAATGTTAAGTATTCCATGTATGTGCTTTCAAGTAACCCCTCTGTTCATGACACCATGGTATCTTTCTCTTCACTTGCGTGCCTGCAGCCCCGGCCCTGGTTCCTGTGACACACGGGGTTCCTGCTCTGTCCTTCCTCTGGCCTCAGCTCTCCCCACTGGGCAAGGAGTTTGAGGAGCCAAGGAAGGATGCATCCGGTGTTCACAGTTCTCCTTCTAGACAATGCTCAGAGTAACTGGGACGCCAGAAGTCCCTGCCCACTCAGCTCCAACGCTCTTCCTTCCAGCCACAATGTGGGCTTCTCCCCAGGCGTTGGATGGTAGCCAAGAGGGGCCATTTGTGGGGGTGTAAATGAAGCCACGATATGCCAACAATTCTGGCTATGCAGGTGCATGGAAGGCCCTCAGTGGTGCAGAACAGGGGGTGGGGGAGAAATGGGGTGCCAGCTGGGGGCTGAGAGACCCCATGTATACTGTTTTTTCTGGGTCCCACAAAGGACAGGAGGGAGCTTGTTTTCTGTCCTTCTCACACCTGGCACGTGCAGATGCCAAGCTTCTCTGGGGTCAGGAAGGTCAAGAACAGCATCCTCAGCTGTGTCATCCAGGTGTTCTCTAGGTGTTCTCGTGCTTCTCAAACTCAGCCCTATGGAGGGATGATCTGAGCCCATTCCAGGCATATTCCAGGCCCCACTCACAGAGTCAGACCCAGTGGGTCTGGCATGGGGCCTCCAAATTTACTTTCCTAACCAATTCTGGGGCATTGCTGTTGCTGCCGGTCCTCAGACCACCGTCTCAGTAGCACTGCTTGGTCCAGGCCTCGCAGGTGCCACTTCAACGGTTACAAGGCCCCTATATACGCACTCAGTCTCTCAATCTTGCTCTCTCTCTCTCGAGAACTTATTTGAATTTTTCATCTGCAATGCTCTCTTCATGGTTGTGTTTTATACCTTTACAATTTTTATTTGCTATCATTTTAGTGGCTCCTCAAGAGGAAGAAAAGATAAATGTGTAGGATCAATCAGTGATATTTTTTTGTGAAAGTTCCATGAAAGGTTTTTAGAAATTGGTATTTAAAGGGGTAATTTTTATTTAACTGAAAATTAACTGAAGTGACTGCTTCTTCCTCCTGATGGTGACAGATAAATGGAGTGTTACATATTATCATAAAATAATGGTATTGAGTCTAAGACTGGATTTGACCTCTACTTGACCTAATGCACATGGATCTTACTTTACCCCAGCAGCTTCATCTGTAAAATGTCAATATCATAATTATACTTGATTGTTGTCTAATAGGAGAATTTTGAGGTTAAATGAGAAATTATTTATGAGACATTTCCAAGACCCGCATCGCAGTAATTAAGCTCCATATTTATGTGGGTCCTGGCTCTGAGTTGCCTCAGACCCCACACAGACATTGTGTAACCTGCTATTTCCCTGGCCTGCTGGAAAGAAGTGCCATGTGACTGGGGGAGAATCAGCTGGAGTCAGACAAGCCTCAGTCTGGATTTGATCTGAGCCATTAGCCACGAAACTCGAGGCACATTTCCTCACATGCCCAAGATGGCGTCAGAGCAAGTCTACAGCCATTATTTAATCTTATTTATTTATTTAAGATTTTATTTATTTATTTGATAGACCAAGAGAGAGAGAGAGAGAGCGCGCACAAGCAGGGGGGCAGTGGCAGCCAGAAGGAGAGGGAGAAGTAGGCTCCCTGCAGAGCTGGGGAAGCCCGATATGGGACTTGATCCCAGGACTCCAGTATCATGACCTGAGCCGAAGGCAGTGGCTTAACCAACTGCGTCCCCCAGATGCCCTACAGCCATTATTTTAAAGTGCCTGCCAACTGATAAGAAAACAAGAGAGCCCTAAAAAGTACTAATATGAAAACCAACAATTCACAGGAAGATAAAACGCTGCCAATAACACATAAAAACAATCTTGCCATTTGTTTTTCTTTAAAGATGCAGGAATTAAAATGAGACATGATTTTCACCTATAAATTAGCATGTATTTCTTTAAATGACGATACACATTATTAGCTGGCGAAACATCTACTCTTTACACCTTTGTGGCTCCAGAGCATGACGCAACCTTCCGTAAGGGGCGTTAACAGCATGAATCAAGATCCTCTAGAATACTCCTGTCTCTTGACGGAGCAATTCTTCTTTTGTGTATGTGCATGTGTGCATATGTGTGTGTGCGTGTGTATGTGTGAACGTGTGTGTCTCTGTATGTATCTACATATACACATACACGTACAAAAGAAAATTTTTTCTTCCTAGAATGTATTTCTTCTTATCTATTCATCTACATAATACATATATATCTTCAAATGATATATATGATACCTATCTTATAAAATATTCCAAATGAAAAAATATACCTAAAGAGATGGCTCTGCTCTCTATAATTTGCTTCAAATACCTTAGTAGGGATAGCATAATCAGTATGAGTTCCTTTTTACCTACATCCTCTGGGTGGATATAGATAGTATTTAAGGTTCTCTAAACAGAAACACATACTGGGTGGTGGGCGGGTAATCAGGAATTTATACTCCAGAGGGAACAAATACTTAGAAGGTTTGATAACTATATGAAAGATACTGGAAATGATGTTTGTTCTGCAATGAACAGCTATTGACAATGGTGGGGGTACCCAGGGATTTTCTGAAAAACCATCTCAGCATTGTCACCTCCTCTAATACAGTCTTAGGGACAAGTACAGCTTCCTTTAGGACCGAGTCTTATAAAGGTGATCCAGGCAAGAGAGTAGAGGCAGTGGATGGTCACCTCTGATGGTGACTGATTAGAGACCCTGGTCCCCTAAGATTTGATGGACCTCTTTGTGTCCTTAGGTTATAAGAAGTTGATGATGCTCTGTGTGGGTGAACCTGTGGAGCGTTTTAGCATGGTTCCTACAAAGCCAGAGCAGCTGAGGGTGTGGGGGCTCTGGAGTCTGTCTTGAGTTTTACTCTGGTTGCTGAATCAGCATCCCCTATCCTGCTCTGAAACACTGCCTTGCTTGTGATCTCTAAATAGGGAATGGGAGGAAGGTAAAGCAGAGGCCCATGAACTAACCAGGAACTCAAAGGTGGAATTCAGGTTATCAGTGCTTCAAGGAAACCATGGGTCCCCACTTAGAAAGAGCTGAGAAGCAGGAGGTGATGGAGACCACCAGCTGCTTGGCACAGGCCCCAAGTACAGGACCCCAAGGGTGACCTTGTGAGTCACCAGACCTCCAGGAAGAGCATCTTTGAATTTCCACCTTTGGGGGCCAGAAAGGCAGCTGATACCACTGAAGATGAGTCTAGTCCAGAAGTATTTTTATTTTATTTTTTTTTAAAGTAATCTCTATATTCAACATGGGGCTTGAATTCACAGCCCAGAGATCAAGAGTCACATGCTCTACGAATGAAACAGTGAGGGAGCCTAGTCCAGGAATATTACTACACTACTAGCATTAGCTGTGCTCCCTTAAGTGGATGGTATATTGGGAAACTCACATATATTATCTCACCTATCCTTTCAATAACCCTAATTGTCTAATAGTATTATATCCCCAAGTCATAGGGTTAGAAGGAGTCTGTATTTTGCCTCAACTGATAGAAGTAGCACACGGCAGAGCCAAGATGAAACCAGAGTCCCAGAGGCTGGCACTTAGCAAGCAGATGTACACCGGACCGCAGATTGCTGGCCCGCTAGTCACTCATGCCCATGACCCAGGCTCCAGAATATGGAGAGTCCAAGGCAAAGTCTCTCTACCCTTCTACTGGTATGTGTGCTTTACTGTGGTAATCGTAGAGCCCTCAAGGTCAGGAGCTGCCCCTGAATCACATTCCTCATCCATGGTGGACACAAGCACCAAGAGCAGCTCAAGTCCAAAAGCTCATGGGCTCCTTCCCCATGCAGCCCCACTGGGAAGAGCAGGTTGGCTACCAAGAGGAGGGGAAGTGGCCAGGTCTCGGGCCTTGCTTCTAGGGCTTTGTAAAGGTCTGCAATTCCCAGAGGCTGGACCACAAACTTCTCATGGGTACTTCACAGTGAGCAGGGCCCTGTCTCTAGATCTGGCCCCTAGAGAATGATTTTTCTTACTCAGGCTCCTGGTCTTACAGAACAGGGGAAGCTGTATGGTAAATCAGGCCCAAGGTCTCACCACCCCAGGAACACTGTGTCTTCTTTCCTGGTGGGCAGTACTAATTTCTATATCCCAGAAGGTGACTCTCTTAGTTTGCTGGAGGTATCATAACAAAGAGCAGAGCCTGGGTGGCCCAGCACACAGAGGTTTATTTCCTCACAGTTCTGGAGGCCAGAAGGCCAAGATCAAGGTCAATCAAGGACAGGGCTGGTTTCTTCTAAGATTTCTCTCCTTGACTTGTATGTAGACGGCCATCCCCTCCCTGTGTTCACGAGCTCCTTCCTCTGTGTGTGTCTGTGTCCTTATGGGCTCTTATAATGGTATCAGTCATACTGGATTAGGGCCCACCTTAATGACCTCATTTTGACACAATTACCTCTTTAAAGACTTTATCTCCAAATACAGTCACATCTTGAGATACTGGGAGTTAGCAATTTAATATGAAAATTTAGTAGAGGACAAAATCAGCCCATAACAGTGGCTAAGTACATACTGTAATTCAAAGGAGGAACTTCTTCTAGGCTCTGGGGAGGTTCTCAGACACATGGGACACAGGCAATTACCCTTGCCTGAGTTCTACCGTGTTAGGAGGAATCTGTATTTTATTATGCAAACCGAGATGCATTCCAGAGGGAAAGAGGGTATAACTGACAGAGATGCCAAGAAAACAGGAATAAACTGGAACCATCCCCAGGTAAACCAGAAAGTATCGTCTCCTTATCCATAGATTAAGAACCAAGGATTCCCATGCATAATACCATTTACTGGAAGAAACAGACTCTTTGCACAATGCTCCCTAAATCTCTCTAGCAGTGAGAGCAATGGGAACCTGCGCTGTTTTGGAGAGTGCCATCCGTGAGCCCACCCTCCCCTCTGCCAGCTGCTTGTGAACGCTGCCCATGGGCTGTGTATTGCCCTGTTCGGTTCTATGGTTTGCTTTCTCGCCAGGCATGGGGATAGAGCATGCTCCAAATCTAGAGTTCAGCCACTAACACGAGTGAACTTGCTACCCTTCTTAAGAGACACAACTGAGAACAGCCCCAGCCTCCTGGAAGCATCTGGAAATGACTGGAACATGTGGGATATTGGGGGCAAGGCAATGGTGCCGAACACCTTGTAATCCTGAACAACACAGAACTCTCTCATACCAACAGCCCAGAACAATCCTGAACAACACAGGACCGCGCCACGCCAACCATCTGGAGCACCTCAGCTGAGAACCATCGCATACAAAGGCACCTCACACTCTGGTCTTGTAAACTCTTCAGAAGCCGTTGGGAAATGTTTGGGCAGGCAGACCTCAGGGTGGGGACTGGAGCATTCCATTTACTCTGTCTCCAACAGCAGACTTGCCTCCTACATCCCCCTTCCTGCCCCAGGAAAACAGTGTGTGTCTGGATGGAACTCCATGTAGCTCGGTTTCCTGAGCTTCTTTTCTTCACTTGTAGAACAGGCGGGATAGAATGCTTGTAATACTTGCTCCTCCAACATTTCTCAAAGGATCTTGCCCTCAGATGACCGCCTTCGTGAAAGTGCTTTGCAAACTGAAAATTCTGGGCAGAGGTCAGAGGTCATTAGCATCAAATGCATCTTCATTCAGTTACAGGAGGAACCACGCCCACCATGAAATGGCTCACCCTTTACACTGGGCTTGATCAGGATGAGTGAGGAAGGGAGAAAGGGGTGGCCCCTTGAGGCTGAGCTTGGCCCCCCACGGTCTCCTCACGCCTGTGCCTTGCTCTCACTACTAATGTAGGTCCATGGGGAAGGCAGGGGGGTCTAGGCGGCCACCCAACCACTGCCTGGCTCAAGTGTTTGTAACAAAGGCCCTCTGGGTTTTGCTCCCCACACATGCCTATCATTCCCCTCCTTTGCCTCCAGGGAATAGGAGTTTGGGGAGGCTGTGATTTTATTCCTAATTGCCTGAGAAGTGTTGTAAACCCTGCAGAGGACATAAAATTCTAATCTATTTTCGTCCCCATTAATTCCCACCCCTCTTCCTTTATAACTTGCTCTCTTTTCTCTGTCGTGCTCTCTTTTTCCCTGATGGATTTGCAAATTCCCCCTTTTATTCCTTTCCACCCCGGGCACGAATTAATTCAATTTTCAGTGAGGTTTTTCCGCATGTTTCCCTGCAATCTTTGTGGAGCCCAAGGCTTTTGGAGGGAGGGGTCAGAGGGCAGCACAGGAGCCAGAGTGGGCTGTCTGACCTCTGGCTCTGGCCAGCTTTCTGGCCCCGACAATGTCTCACTCCAAGATCCTCCTGCGTCGACAAGCTGCTCGTGACTTAATTTTATTGCGGGCGAAATGGGACTCCAGGTGCCTGCCCACTGTGCACTGAACAGGCACGTTGTAGAGAGCAGTTAATTAGAAGGTGGCCTAATCCCTCTCCTCTGACTCTCCAGGATGACGCCCTGCGGCCCCATTCTCCTGTGTGCTAGACATAAATTTGCAACCGCTACACTCAGGTGCAAGACACTATTTAACTTCTCGCATTATTTAACTTCTCTAAATCAAATTAATCAGGACCCTGAACCCTCCCCTGCTAGAACACCAGCCTCCCCTCTGAAGGACAATGCAGAGGTGCCAGGAATCTTCCCAGTGCGTGTGGCTAGGACTGGCCCCCAGCCCTTCACTCACAGAAGTCACTGCGTTAGCACCTTGGCCGAACCATCAAGGTCTCTGAGAGTGGGAACTCGGATCTTTGCTCTCAGGGTCCACAGAACCAATCCGCTCTGGGACCTGAGAGCCAGGGAGGCACCCAAAGTAAGATCCCCTCCATGAAGGAGATGCTCTCTCTTCATGAGGGTTGGTAGTTCCACTCTAACCATTTCTCCAAGTACCTCCATCTCTTTGCCAACTCCTACCTCCACCCCAGCCGTCCTACATAATAATGTCTCAAACATCGTTAGAAACAGGCTAGAGAAGGAGTCCCTTTTGCAAGTTTGTTAAAAAAAAAAAAAAAAAAAAAAAAGTAACAAATTAAAGTTGTGCTTGTATTATCTATTTCAAACGTTCCCCTCCCCAGCTCAGGACTGACTGAAATATGGAAGCTTCTGTGGGAAGGAGGGTTTCCTTCATCTTGCCGCCCCTCTCATCTGCTAGTATCGTCAAGGCTCCTACCCCGGGTGAAAGTGGGAATACTGAAAAGGGGTGCCGTGTGGAGGACTCGGTACCGCAGGGCTGCACCTTCTGCTGGTCCAAGGGCAAACACTGCATTTGCAGACCCCAGCCCTGCATTCCGAGAACCTCCCACTTACAGTTCCCTTCTCTGTCTGGTCACATTTCTCATCCTCCTCAGCCTTGCATCAATCCTTCTGTTGGGCTCGCCTTGAGCTTCCAGGCCAGGAATCTACATCTGGCCAGGGAAATAGCGCCACACGGTTTGTCCCCACCAAACTCTGGAAGACCAGGCCCCCACCACAGGCTGTATCAGTCAGCCTCTCTCCTGGAAGTTTGTTCTTGTTTGTTTGTTTTTTGAACTCTTAGCTGGGTCCCTCGGTCCCTAAAGAACCCTCAACTCCAGGAAACACGCGTTCAAGTCTCTCCATTTGTTCCCTTGAGATTCTACCCCCCAACCACCCCACCCCCAACACTGATCCTCAGCCCCTGGCCCTCTATGTAAAGATATCTTTACTCTGAAACTTTTAAATCCTCCTCCTCAAATTAATCTCTGATTCTCCCATCAAAGCTGTGGTTGAGATGCCCAGCATGAGCAGAGAGCAACCAGTCGTCAATCATTCTCAGCCTTGGGACATCCATGCCAGGAGGGGTCTTGTTTTGATATTCTGTTACAAATCTGGAGCACAACGTCAGGCATGGTAAGTGTAGTGACAACACCTGCTGTAAGGGGAGAGAGCATGAGAGTAAGGACTCTTAGAGCAAAGATGCAGACAGTTGGAGGAATGTCCAGGCAGGGGTCTGGGGAAGAGCATTCTGGGAAGAGAGGCCAGCAAGGGTCATCCTGGCACATTTCAGAGGCTGGACTGGCTGGTGCAGCTGGAACAAGGTAGGTAGGCCTGACATGAGGCAGGAATGGTGACCAGGGATCAGGCACGTAGGGTCTCCCGGGTGTGTTGAGGTATGGATGTTATTCTCATGGATGCAAAAGTCCTGATGGTTTTGAAACAGAGAAGAAGCAAGACCTGACTTGTCATCTGATGACAAGACCTGGTGTTAAAGGATCAGGTGGCCTCTATGGGAAACAGGTTGGTAAGAAGCAGGAGTGGAGGCCCAAAGAGAAGATCCGGGCAAGAACAACAACAGGAACTCTGGTAAGAAGCGGCCATCTTCTAGATATATTTTGAAACTAAGGCAGAAAGATATGCTGATAGCATGTATATAGGTTGTGAGAGAAAGAGGTTTTTATTTATCTTTTTCAAAGACTTTATTTATTAGAGAGAAGGAGGGAGAGAGAGAGAGAGAACGAGTAGGGATAAGGCGAAGGAGAGAGAGAATCTCAAGCAGACTCCGCACTGAGCGTGAGCTCTACATGGGACTTGATCTCATGACCCTGAGATCATGACCTGAACATAAAGCAAGAATTGGATGCTTAACTGACTGAGCCATCCAGGTACCCTGAGAAAGAGATTTTTTAAAAAGATTTTGAATTTCCCAGGTAGCTCTAGTTCCCAGGGAAGTCTCAGGGAGACTATGACACTTATTCCAGGTCTTAGGAAGTCCCAGGGGTAAGTGACCCAGCACCTCTCTTCGGGGCTCATCTCCTGCCATCTCCTAAGCAGGGAGGATTTGCAAGATAATGCCTTGAGGCATTTTTTCCTTTTTCCAAAGTATGGTCCAAGGTCCAAAGTATGGTCACTGTCACAAACAAAGAGCCAATTACCTCGACAGCCTGGTTCCTACTGATTTATATCTGGATCTAAAACTATAAAAGATAAGGAGCAGTTTGATGGGTCATAATAAAAAAATAAGGAGGAAAATTAAGAGAAATGTCGCATTTAAGTTAGTCACTTTCTCAACTAGCCCAATTCAAGCTTAATTTTCCCTCATTATCTAGCTCTTAACTTTCCTTTCAGGGGTACAAAAAAATGCTAACTTCCTCCCAAGGAGTTCTCTATCCTGTTTTCTAATGGCTTGCATGTTGCCTGCACTCTCATGGTCTTAACAACAGTTTTGTTGAAGAGAAACGTGTATTTTTTCACTTTTGCATGGATGTATTAGTTTTTCATCACCACTGTAAACTGCCATTTCTCTCTGAAGCCTATCCCTTCAGTGCAAGGATTGCAAAATCAGAGTGGCCTCACGGGGGTAAGCAGTAACAGCTGTAGGGGGGGCTGGGCGTGAGGCACTAGGGAGGGGTGGGTACTCTGGAGAACCACCAGACCCATGCCCACAGAAAGTCATTCCAATTAAGAAAAGGAAAGGAATTAAACACTATGCTGACAAAACAAAAGATGGTGTTTATAGGACCCCTCCCACACTCTCTCTTCTGAATACATAAAACAGTATTTTCTCTTAGAACCCAAGCCTGTATTTCTCCTGATCATTCAAAAACAGATGCTAGAATATGTCCAAACCAGCAAAAGCCAAACTCAAACAAGAAGCATTCCTTGGCTTGTTTAGCGGGGGCTGATTACACACTGCTACGGTACCTCCTTTGAACACTTCACCTCTACTTCTCTTACATAGCGCTGCTTCCTTATTGTGCATTTACAACGTGATTTTCCACTAAAAAGGAGATACAGTATTTGCCTGTTCAGCTTTTTTTTTTCTTTGCAAATATTTTACTTATTTATTTGAGATAGAGAGAGAGCACATGAGCAGGGGTGAAGGGCAGAGGGAGAGGGAGAAACAGACTTCCCATTGAGCAGGGAGCCCAATGCAGGGCTCGATACCAGGACTCTGACTGAGATCATAACCTGAGCCAAAGGCAGATGCTTAACTGACTGAACTACCAAAACACCCTCTTGTTCAGGTCTTTAAAAATCTAAATGGAATAAAAATGTTTCCTAAACTAGTAGTTTCTTCACCCTTATATTTGAACAATCCTTACTATTTCTCGAAGTGCTTGCCTACACTGTATTAGTTAGGATGTGCCAGGCTACGCTGCAGTAACAAACACCAGAATCTCAAAGCCCAGCATTATCAAGATGTCATTTCAATGTGACCCTCTACAGTCGGCTTTGCAGTGAGAAGGATATGTGGCAAATCAATCACTGGTCCTTAAAGTTCGTACCCAAGAATGACACACAGCACTGCTCCTCAAATTTCATTGGCCAAAGTGTTTCATCTGGCAATACCTACCCTTAAAGTTAGCAGGAAGTGCAACCCTACCATGCAGCAGCAGAAGAACCAGAAATATTTGTTGAACTGCATGGATGAACTACAAATATGGGTTCCCACATTAAGCACTTAACACAGGTAGGGCCACAAATCTTTCTATTTAGTACAGTAAAAGATGAAGACTCAAAGAAAATTAGCGACTCTTTCAGTATAATCTAGTTAGTTACTGGTGAGCAGAAACAAGGACCTTGTTTTCCTAAGTTTTAATTTAATGTCTTTTCATTACAACATGTTTTCAACCCTTGGCTGTGTTAGCTAAACATTTCTTTTCCCCCAACTAGCTAATTTTATTTATACCCTTCTGGTCTCAAAGAATACTTGAGTGACATTATGAGATGTTGTGCTATGGCCTTATTTTATTATATACACGCAGAGAGCTTCTGGCTGTGATTATACTGCAGAAAACACAGGTTTTATAATCATTTAAATTTTTTTCATTTATTTTAATGACCTGTTAAAATAATGATATGGTTGATTCAATCAACCAAACTGTTTCAGATTGTTGAAAATAATGATTCCCTTGAAGGAAAAGAAAAGTCAACTCAGGGGTCATCTGTGGGTATTAAAGCAGAAGCTTTCTAGAACAACGTGCTGTAACGGCACAGCCCTCATTCTAAGAGCTGATGGGGGGAGTGCATGGGAGAGAGCAGCCTCCAAAGAGCCTACGTGCCTTTGAGAATCTGAGCAACAATATTCCAAATTTCCATCAACACTGGGTTACTGCAACATGAAAGGGAACCCTTTGGCCAAAAAAATGAGATGGTTCTCTTAATACTTTCTGGGGCAAAATACATTTTTTGCCTTTGACCAAAATGAAATGCTCATCAGATGACAACAAAGGATTGGTAACCTCAAACACAAGAAATAGCTTAGATCGTTTTATAGAAATTTAGGCAGTGTTTTCTCTCCTTCTCATCAGGTATTTCTTCAGAGTTCAGAATTAATACATTCCTTAGACAATTGGCATCCTGGTCTTTAGTTAACATATCCATTTGCATAACAATAATAAACCTTTTCCCTGTATCCCTTGTGTGTGTGCATGCACACATGTGCCTGAGATGGGGGGGTGTTAGCCGGTGGGCATGCATGTGTCTGCGTTTCTAGGGCCCCTGGGGATGAAATTACGGTGAAAAATCTTGAGGCAGTCTATTTTCTCAACTTGCCTGAAACTGGTTTCACGCTTCTTCATTTTAATAGGAATCAAATGAAGGATGCTGACTCATTAAGAGGCAGGCTTGAGAGGTGTGAATTCCTAGCTGATGGCTATGCACAGCGATGGGATGGTATTTCAAAAAGGTGAGAAGATGATTTTGCCTAATGTTTAAAGAATTACATTTTAAGTCTAGAGCTGGAAGGTCTGTTTACAAGGGCTTTCAAAATTGAGGAATATCTCAGGTTGTTGTCGTAACACCGCCAAGGCTATATTTTATTCAAAGCACAAGAGGAGGCAAAAAGTATATATACTTTTAATTTGATTTTTTTTTACTACTGTAGTGAGAATACTACTACTGTAGTGAGGATAATGACAATACCTGACTCATAAAGCTGTTGTGTCAACCACATAATAATGGTTCAACTGTCATCATCATCATCACTTTAATAATATACTAATGGTTTTAATTTTTTTTTTTTATTTTTAGGCATAAAATCCAGTTATTTAAATAGTAACTTAAATGGAAGCCCTGTGTGTAAAACAAGGATGTAAAACAAAACAGCTCTGGTTGAAGGGAGTGTTGAGACCCTGAACCCCACCAGCTCCACCAAGGCCAACCCCTTCCCTTTTCTAGAGAGTTGAAGAGGCTCTTTGGAAAACCATTGCCTTCACTGTTTTTTATTTGTGTCTAATGCGGGTAAGGTTTCTAACTACACAACCCCACTCTATACACACACACACAAACACACACACACACACACACACTTCAGAACAGGTTATTGGGCAAATATACTAAGTATAATCTCTCATCATACTAACTCTCTTTTACCAAATGCTTACCCATTTGCTCATAACTTTATACATATTACCTCTGCTGTTCATTTCAACTCCATGGGATCGGTATTTTCACCCTTGTTTTATAAATGGGGAGAAGAGAAACAAAGAGGTCACCCAACTGTCGATTCAGTGGAAAAGCTAGGATTGGAAGCCAAGTTTGCTTTTCTGGAAAGCTTAGGCTCTTTCCACTTTGCCAGACGCTTCTCAAACTGGACATGCTTGAAATCCATGGTTTTTCTGTAATAAGTTTTAAATTGAGTGTTCCCTTTTATAATAATCCAACAACTTGAATGTACGAATATTCTGGAACATCGCAATACCCATTTTGTAACTGGGCTCTGCCACATTTCAGCGTTATTTGCTTTTGTTTGCAATTACGTTGTTGCCAAGTGGCGCTATTTTAATGGCTCTAACTAATGAGAAAAGAACAGAGGTGAACTGAATAGTAAAGGTTAACTGAATAGTAAATGATGCATTTGTGCCAAATGACATCACAGCAGGCCAAACAAAATAGTTCAGGAGAGGAAAGTGGTGTGCAAATGAAACACTACACAAGGTAGTAAGTGGGGCACGTGGAACCGTGAGGAGTAGGGTCTGTGGTAGCCCATACTCGGGCTGCAAACTGTGACTGAGTTCCAGCCAAACGGTGCCCATCACAGAGCATTCCTGTGTTCGTCTGAATCTTACCATGTTTGTATCTGAGTTTGTACTTAGTCGGGGAAGTTGTTTGGGGGGGTAGTACAGCTCTTAACACGAACACTTTATATCTGGTTTTATGTTAAACATATTGAAGTAACGTAAAAATCAGTTAACACCTTGAGTGTTTTTCTCCTTTGGAGGAGGTCTACATAACTGCTCAAGATTTCAGGTCCCTGTGCAGAATGACCCGGCTCTCCGCTGCTGGGATGGCTCTAGCGAAGGAAGCCTTGGAAGAGGAAGCTGAAGACTAGTCTGTTACACCAAAGTCTACTCAATTCCATCGAACTGGTTGACCAATTTTTTTTTCCTTTATTACACGTTGGCTGATACTCCAGATAAAATCTTCAATATAAAATCTACTAAGTGTAAGGATTATATGTGTATGTGTATGTATGTCCTTCAGAGTAATTTCATGTGCCAGAAAGTTCTAATCAGGTATCTTCTTTGGTTACAGTAATTAACACTCATTTTATTAAAGTTACTAATCCAAAAATTTAATCCTTCCTTAAGCTTTTTAGTTCAATTTAGAAATCCTGTTATTTTACCTTTAAATCTAAAAAATCTTAATCATATTGTGGTGGTCGGGTATTATTAATGCTTGAGCCCATTCACAAACTTGGTTAAACTCCTTTACAAACTTTAAACTGCACTTATAAATTTAATATATTCAATTTTCTCTTTAAACACTTTAACTATCTGGCTGAAAAACTTTCCCCACATTTAAGTAATTCTTATAAATCTAATAAATTAGACTTTTAAACACAGTGAAACTTAAGTTCTCTTAAATATTTCAACACTGTCCATAAAAATTAGTAAGATTTCAACCTAAAATTACAGGACTAAATCAATGACTCAATTGTAATTTTAAATTGAATTTACAAAGTTAAACTATTCTTCTAATGGGTCATTATAAGTATCTAAATATTACTAGTAACTGAAATTCCAGATTTTTTCAGATTCCTGACACAAAGACATCAATACAATGGTTCTCATCTTTTAAATATCTCAGTACTTAATTCTAAATCTTCTGAGTTTTGAAAGACGAATATGCAGGATAGAAACAATTACATTACCCACATCATTTGGGAGGATAATATCTGAGTCAGTTGAGGTTACACGATGACCCATGTTTGAGTTGGGATGGTGACTGGGTATTTGTCAGCCACACCGATGGGGCATGCCTAGTTCCATTTACCAAGGTTGTATCAAAACCCTCCAATGGGGTAGACTCATAGACTGTTTAGTTCATATCAAGTTATATAATCCATGAGTTGTTCTGCTTACCCCAGAAAACCTCATTCCAAGCCCTGGCTTGCTTGATTGCATTTTGCTTTCCTTTGTATCTTAAAAATACATAAATGCATTTTCCAGTTAACTCTAAAGACTTTTGGACCTGTCAGCATCTTGCGTTCTTTTCTTATGCTTCCTATCTCTTAATATATTGAATTCCAGATATCTCTCATGACTCGCTGACTATTCAATCATAACTTTTAAGGTCATTCCTCTGACACAGCCTACTTCTAGGACTCACAGAAATTAGTTTGGAAATCTAGCCCAGTTATTTTCAAAATTTTTTGTTGGGAACTCTTTGTTCAGCCATAATATTATACAGAACGATGAACAAATAAAGCAGACAAAAGCCTTAGATCCTATCTCTTTAAATCAGTGTGGATCTCCAGACATGAAATCACAGGGGAAGCTTCTCCAATTCTTATTTTTATGGTCTTGAGTGATCAGCCATGAACTATCACACCACCCTGGATAGCAGTAGTGAGGACAGAGCATATTGGCCACATGACTTGTAGGCAATGATGGCCGTAAACCGTGGTCCTGGTGTTCAGGGTGATTATTGGGTCACATATGGAATCCAGGTAAGGTCTAGTAATAAAAGGAGGCGTGGGGTGTGATGAGGTGGGGGACTGTGGAAGACTGCTTGCTATTATCTAAAATACATGTTTGCCTCTTCTTTTGGGACATACTGCTAGACTACCTTTGCCAAAATCCCCTGTAGTTAGATGTGGCCATATGACTGAGTTCTAGTCAACAAAATGTGAATAGATATGATGTTCTCCATTTCTAAGCATTCCATAAAAATCTCTCCTACCCTGTCTCCCATGTTCCTTTATCCTGTGATTGGTAGGAATGGGAACAACCCCAGGGTAATCTCAGCAGCTGCGATCTGAAGATGGAACGTTCTCCATCAGCCTGGATCTCTGAATAACTGCGCAGTTGAGCACCACTCCACCAACCTGTTTTCCTACTCAGCATTGTTACACATCAAAACACAAGCTTGTACTGTGTCTGACCCATTACATACTGAGGGACCTGTTTGTTATGACAGTTAGTTCACCTCAACTGATAGAACAATCAGTAGAATCAAACTCTCCATATGGCCCTTCCCTCTGACTTGCATGAGTAGGGTCTCATTCATTATTAATGAACTCTGCAGCAAAAAGTGCCCATTGACCCCATCCACTTAGAATGGGGCAAACTTGAAACTGGTCAGCAATGGAGCCTGGCACATCAATACAAAACAGACTCAAGTTTGGGTCATTTTGAGTATATTCTGATTCCCTGGAATTCACCATCAGCAGGTCTGGAAGAATGTGAAGAGAAATATAGTTTCTCTATTATTTGTGTGTTGAGGTTTTTCCTGATACTGATAGGTGATTCCAGAGGTTTCAGAGCAGGATGATGGCCCAGTGCGGAGAGCCCAGCTTCTTTACAACACAGGTGACGTTACCCACTGATGGCACAGTTGTTTGGTAAGTCAGCAAAGAATAGTTCCTCCACGGAATAGGTCAAGGAGACATAACCAGCCCATGCTAGGGAATAGGTCTGATTAACTAGGAATTGGAGCCAAGTGACTTTTCAGCCTTGTAGGGCCGGATCACCATATTGGGCTGGTCTTTACCACTGGAGCCATCCCATGAAAGACAGGATCATCAGAACTCTTTCCAGAACTGCAAACATAAACAATATTGTTCTCCATTAACAGAGGGTCTGTATATGCTATTTCTTCCCACTGAGTGCTGCGTCCATGTTCCACAGCTAACTCCTAGCATCTTTTCCTACTCAGGTCACATTTTATCTACTCTGAAAAGCCTATGATTCCACAGAATGAGTCAGCTTCTCCCTTCTCTATTTTTCTGTACTACCCTGAGCATATTTCTACGTATCGACTAGTTTTGCATCTATTTACTGTCACCTCTGTTGCCAACTATGACTTGAGGACAGCGGCTATGTTGTTCCTCTTGAAAACCACCTTGCTTTCATCATCATATATGTGTCACTCAGAAAATATCTGTTAATGAATTAATGAGCATTTATTTGGCATCATGGAGACTGACCCACAAATTAAATGACTGGAATTTCATTCTCCAACTATCTTGCCACCACATAGCTTCAGAACCTATATGTTACTGATCACAACTTGCCTGAGTGTTTGATTTCTTCCCGTCAGCAACCCAATGATAGTTCTCTAACTTCTGCTTTATTTCCCAGGATAATGACAGAACACAAAAGGCATTAAAGGGTTAAACGTGTAGCAATCTGTCTGACATGAAAAGAAAAAGATATGAAGAAATTTTAATAAAAATACAACCCTACCAGGATTTGGACTCATTACCTCTGCAATATAAGGAAGACACCAGGCAATGTGAATTTACAGGTGTTAATTAGCCAACAGAGGGCTCCTCGATTGTTCCCAGAATACCATACAAACATAGAGAAAAAGAAAAATTCAATCAAAGAGCATTCCCTGGCTCAGAGGAAGGACTGCATGCATGCACAATGTCATGCAAATCAGGCTTAATTTACTGCATGTTTTCCTGCTTTCACCAAATTTGTTGAAGAAAATGGATCTTTCTCTGCTTATAGCTGTAAATTCCTACATCATCAGCGCTTACTCCGATCAAGATGGTGTTTCCCAACTGATGCTTGAATAACAACAGAAGAAATTCTCTATGCGAAAATGCCAAAAGGATAATCCTATGGCCAGCACCGTTTTGGAAATATTCCCCATTGCTCTGGGGAGAAGAGTTTATTTGGGTAATGGGAACATGGGAAGGACCTTATTTTGAAACCAAACAAGTAGTTACACTGATAAGGGAACCCATTCCCCTCATGAGGACTGGAAATTAACCATTCTAATGGTTTGCATAATGGTGATTTAAAATATATCCTTGCAGCCAAATTAATTAAACCACACTCACAATTAAACATAAGTAACACTGGGGGATATATCTACACGGCATTGAACAACCCATCTAATGCTTCCCCCACTAAGTTGATCTGTCTTCCTGATGAAGTGTGGACACAGGCGTAAGCAAGCTCAGCTTCTTGGTGCAGGTATAATGATCCAGCCACATTCGCTTTCTCGTTCAGGTGCTCACTCGTGGAGCCCATACCATTTTCCCAAATTGTATTGCATTGGGCACTCCGAGTATTCTGAAGATGTGGACACCTGTAATAATTGTAACTGACACTTATGGACAGCGTATCATGTGTGACAAAACGTGAATCACTCTTTAAATATTCATGTTGACCTGTTCTGCTCTCACATCAATCCTATGTGGTAGCACTAGTATCTCCTTGTACCACATGAAGCAACTGAGGCAGAGAGGTTCAGTAACTTCCCTAAGATCCTGCAGCAGTAAATGGCACTGGTAGGACTCTGCTCTTAACTAGGACCCTCAGCTGCCTCGGTTCCCATTAAATCCTTGTTGAATGATGACTGTGGCTCAATCAGACCAGGAGGGATGATCTAGTTCATCACAACAGAGACACATTTACTGACTGCCAATCAATGGTTCTTAAAATGAGATCAGCAAGCTTTCTGCAGCTCATTAAGCTTCTCCACATGTTGTGTGTCTGTGACAAGGACATATTATCATTTGTTTCCTTGTTTGTATTAATATTTTATGAAGTCCAGGCATTGCCTCCTGGCACCTTTTCCAAAGGACTAGGCAATCTTTCAGGTATCATTTATTCTAGAATGTTAGGGTAGTCTTCTGTTGAGGAATGGGGGTGGGGAGAGTCACTGGTTTGCAAGGTCCTATAGAAGCACTGCCCAAATAGTTCATAGGCTAAAAACCTTACATGCCCTTGATCTAGGTGATGACATGTAAGGTTTGGGAAAAGGGGTGTGATCAGGGTTTGCTACTTCTCTGAGAAGAACAGGATCCTAGGACACATACTCAGAATGCTGAAAGTCACCCTGGACCATGTAGGGCTCAGAACCCAGCAGCTGAGAAGGAAAGTCATTTCTGCTATTGAATAGATAGGTTCTAACCAACTGAGCATTTCTAAGCATGAGCCCACATCAGTTGGCTAAGAATTGGCTCAAGGGGAGGAGGAAAAAACAGAGTCTGGATGTCTTCACTGGTGAGTCTCTTTTGTCTAGTTATTTTTGGTTCCATTCACAACTGCATCAGACTGACTATGGGTTTAAGTTGAACCATATGAAATTGCTGGTACGGGTTCATTTTACACACACACACACACACACACACACAAAGGCACTTTCATGTAGATCAACCTTATAATAGCTGATCTTGTGTAGTACCCCAAATACTAACATCAGGGCATTTCAACTATAAAAGTGAGGTGGGCAGCCTCCAACCCCCTTCATTAAATCAGTAGTGTAGCTCTTACTGAGTGGCTGGTGCGTGAAAGGCACAAAGACACACGGAGGCCATCCCACCAAATGGCATGGGCAAGAAGGGGAGGGAAACACGACATGAGCATCGTGTGCCATGGCCCTCCCTCCTCCAGTACTGTCTCTGGTTTAAAACAACAACAACAACAACAATAATCACCTCTGAATTTATATCACTTGACATACACAGGTTACTATGAAATGAGTAATAAAAATACAATTAGAGCTTCGCAACAGTTTACTGAGCCCTGCCCATGTACATTCTCTTAAGTACTAGAGTAGGTACAGGGAGAGAGCAGAGATCCTACCCTCAAGGGTGATTTTAGTCACTCAACAAACACCTGTTCAGCACGTACTATGAGTCAGCATCTGGTCCAAGTGCTTGGGGACACATTTGTGTTCAAAGCAGAACAAAATCCCTAGCCTCTTGGAACCTAATGTCTAACAGAAGAAGGCAGGTGATAACAAACAACAAAGAACCAAATAAGTACAATAAATGATTAGAGCAATTAAGGGGATCAGGACTGTAGCAGGGTTGACACCTTAAAAGGAATGGTGAGGGTAGGCCTCACGGAGAGGGACTTCGGGGAAGTCATGGGGTTAGCCATGCTGATACCTGGGGGATACCTGGAATGCCTGCATTCCAGGCAGAGAGAACAGCCAGCCTGGAAGCCCTAGCCTGGAAGCCCCCAGGAATGTTCAAGAAGAGGAAGGAGGCCCATGTGACTGGAACTCAACGGGAACAGTCCTCATTCGTAATCACATAATAAGGAAACCGAGACTAGGGTTCAATTCAACCACAGAGAAGGGAAACCATACAGACAAAAGAATGGAAACATTGTTAAAAAGTTAACAAAATAGTGGCTTATCCCCAGAGATGTTTAATCACAAGATGGAATTCTATAAATACACCAAAGCCACAAGAACAAGGTGTGTGGAACCAGGTCACCTGTGGCATCAGGGATGACGCCAATAGGACGTCGTCCAGGAAAGGGGCAGAGTCCTTCTCAGAGACCAAGAAATGAAACTGAAAGCTGAGGAAAAGGAGCAGTAAGAGGAAAGGGAGCTTTGGGCAAAGGTGTAAATCTATGGGGTGAAATGTAAAGAAAAAAGGAGTTTTAGACACCTACTGGCCCACTGGCTTGAGGGTTAGGGTCACTGGTAGAAGACCAGCCTTATGGTTTCCATGATGAATTAGCGCAAGTAGAGCTTATCAGCCAGAGGACAGAGGAGGACAGGTCAGGTGCCTGGCAGGAGGGCAACCACCAGTTTACGCCTCTCCTAAGGCCCGGGCTTGGCTTTCCCAGCCTTTCTCCCTTGAAATGGGCACATTTAGAAATGGGCACAATGTCACCAACTGTTTGCACCTCTCACCCTTCCCAGCCCCCCAAGGCCGATGTGTGTCTGAAGCTGGCCATGCTCTCCCTCAGAGGAAACCTCCAAGGCTCTTTGCACAACCCAACGTATGAGTCTTCTGAGTCAGCTGTCTCTGTGTCACAGTGAGTTGATCCTATAACCTGTAGAAGATAAATGTAACTGTGGCTGGAAATTCAACCTTCCCCTCCGCAGACCTTGCCCCCACCCCCACCCCCAGAAAGAGGTGCAGAGGAGAAAGGTCGTGGCGCACAGTCTAACCAAGCTCTCACGGGGGCGGGAGGGTCATTTCACCACTAGAATGTGGTACGTCACTGAAGGAAGTCAGCGCCTCGGGCTCCGGCTCTGCAGGGGTGCCATGGGAATCTTCTAGGTGGGCCTTGTGGTCAGACAGGAAGGGGAGGGTTAGGGGCTGGACATGAAAGAGGAACAAAGCGCACTGCTGGGCCCAGTCACGTGACTACTGACTCCTGACGTCCTGCCGGTGGTGGTGGCCCTGGGACACGGCTCAAGCAAGCATGGCAGTACTATTCAAAAGGGGGTCTCAAGAATACACTGGCATCACCCAGAGTATTTGTTAGAACTGACTTTGCCAGGCCCTGCTCAGACCTCAGGAACCAAAATCCTCCGGGGGAAGGCCCCGGAATCTAAATTTTAACAAGCTTCCCAAATGCCTCTAAAACACGGATCATTTGAAAACCACTGGCGTAAATGTTAGTACTGGCAGGGAGTGCGGGAGGGATTACAGTTGATCTTCAGGAAGTGAGCGAGCTTGTGTGTGTGTGTGTCTGTGTGTGTGTGTGTGTGTGTGAATATTTGTGTGATCTGACAGCTAACCTCTATCATGGAGAGAACACAGAGGCAGGCGGGCAACTCACAGCTCAAAGCACATGGGAGTCCGCTGCCCTGTCTCCCCTGAATGATTCCTCAGGACATGGAGTGTCTATGTGTCCCCCGGCTACACACATGTGTACACGCAGTGCCTAGAGGACTACTCTTCTTGGTATCTAGGGCTTGATTCCATAATGGAAAGTCCCTCTGAAAATGTCCAGCCGCCAGGAAAGGAACGAATCCCAGGCCAGACCTGCTCCTGGGACGTGAGATCGCAATCGGCAGACCGGAACTCAGAAGAGGGAAGTGTTCTTTCTTTACATACTTCTCCACAGAGGCTTTATTTTAAGTTTCTATTTTAATTCCAGGTAGTTAACATACGGAGGGAGACTACTTGCAGGCGTAGAGGGAGGTGTTCCTACAGAGGGGAGCGGAAGGGAAGCTGAGACACAGGGTTCAGAAATGCAGATGTTGGTGAAGGGGCTCCTGTGGATATTCTAACATCTGGGGTTCTTTCCTCATGGACTAAGGGGACAGTCATGTTTAGAGCTTTTCTGCTTTTCCGGGAAACTCAACTCCTGTCGAGGAGGGTGTGCCCAAAGACGGTCTGGAGAGAGGAGCCATGGGGAGGGGACATGGGGCAGCAAAGGCGGCATGGCTCCCCCACCTCCACCCCTTCCTCCCAGGCGTCTTGCCAGAGAGCATCCCGTATTACTGAGAGAGCTGCATCCAGGAGTGACAGGCAGCACCAGGGCCACACGAGGACATGTTGCAGGCTAGCGCCAGCAAAGATGAAGACAGTCCCTCCTCAGCAGTCCCAGGCACCCAGAGCCGTGGTTTTCCAACTTCCAGGAGCGTGGCCACAGAATGAAAGACGTTTTATATGGCACCCCACTCTACTGAGACGTATTTTCAAGTTAAAGTCTCAAGAAATGACACCTGGACTCGGGACAGCACACAGCAGGACAGCATCTGATCGCCTGGACAGGACTTCAACGCTCGAGAAAATGGCTCGCAGCCAGAAAAGATAGGAATCCCAAGGCCAGAACGGCCCCCCGATACCTACTGTTCTTGACCATTTTAATTTATTTCGTTAAGACAAATGCTGCTGTTGACTCGCCTGATTAATTTCCAGAGCATAAAAACACTCTACCAGAAGGAAGAGACCCTCAGAGAGGAGGAAATCTACCTCACGGGCTCTATTTCTCACCACCTATTGGGTAAATGGGATCGTTTAGCCGACCAATGAGAAGTTGTGCATCAGAATCCAGACGGAGGGACACTTGTCCCTGTAGAAGCAACTCCAAGGACCCCCCTTACAAAGCCAGTCTCCCCCGTCGACCTGACCACACCCCCTTCCTGCTTCCATGCACTTTGGGTTCTCCCTCAGACAGACCTAATGGACTGAACATTTTCAATCCGTGCCTTCATTTCCTGCAAGAAACTGTAAACTCCCAGAACAGGGCACGTGCTTTACTCACTTCTCTCGACCCAAAGCCTTACGCCGTTCTGGTACCAGACACTTAATGTTTGTTGAGCGTTTGCGGAGTTGTCTGTAGGGAGCCTGGCCGGATTGAACTGGTTGTGTCTATCCGTAATCACATCCTTCATGTTATAGCACAGATATATAAAATAAATATGTTCTGCCTCCCGGCCAGCACGAACATGTCACCAAAGGCTCTGATGGCGGCTGGGAGGCAGAACAGTGATGGGACCCGTGTCTCATGATTGGACTTGAATGCTGTCCCCGCTCTGAGTCACATTCATGGACCCTTGGACAATAAAATTAGACTTTTTGAGTTTCAACTTCCTTATCTATAAAAAAGAAGATACTGAGAACTTGTGCTGCAGAGGATGTTGTGTGGATTTCAATGCAATAATCCGTGGACAGTGGCCGGCACAATCTAGGTGCCCAATAAATGTAGCAGTTATTGGATCCCGCTCCTGTGTGGTCCCTTGTTAGGAAGAACAGCCACCATGACAGTCATGGTACAATGTCCCAGCGCCCCAGCTTGTCTGGAAGAGCAGAGTGTGGTCTTCACTTGATCAGGCTGAAAGGTTCTAAGGTTTAGTTATAAGCCAATAACCTTCTGACCAACCACACAGAGCAGCCTCCTAGTGATCTCATCTTTGGTGATCTCATCTTCAGGTTATTTGGAGATAGTCTAAGACCCACGATCTGATATAGCGGCCACCAGTCCTGCGGAGCTCTTGAACACTTGAAACGTGGAAGTGATACCAGTATAAATACATGGGAGTTTGAAGACGATTTGTAAAAAGAGTGTAAAATTTCTCATTCATAATTTTTATATTGATTACATATTGAAATGATGTTTTGGCTAAAAAAGGTATAATAAAATATAATATTAAAATTAATTTCACCAGTATATTTTGATTGATTTCTTCTTAACGTAGCTCCGTTGTTACATTATGCACATGGCTTGCATTATATGTTTCTACTGGACGGTGTGGGTCTGAGAGATGAACACATACTACACCCATCATGGTCCGGTCTCCTATTCCTTAAAAAGGAATCACCCCCTACCCCGTATCCTTACATACAAGTCTCTCCCCACATAGCCAGTACCATCCACTTGGTACACTGTCCCCCGAGTCAACCATCAGCAACTCTTTCTAAGAAGAACCCAAAGATGTCTTGCTTCCCATGTCTTAGGAATAGTGCAGGATCGGATTCCACTTGTCATACCAATGATCCAGCTGACTGTGCAGAAAAGGGCCAATAAATGGTTAAAAAATATTGTTTCAGTATTTTATTCAACAGATAAAGGAGTAAATATTTAGCAAGGATCTGATAAGACCAGGGCACCGTGTTTGATCCTGTGAGTAATACAGTGATAAATGAGAGGCCCTGTTGCTTGCAAAGAGCCTAGCATACTCAATAGAAAGAAGCATGTTTGGCCCTTTGCTTTGTGGTCCCCCATGTATCTATCAATCCCCATTTCCAACAGTTCCCTGTGTCACAGCAGATGCCTCAAGGACACCAAACTACCAATGCAATCCTGGCCTTATCATCTCGTTTCACTGGAAGCCTCGCCATGTTTGTTCCTCTGCCTGGAATGCTCATTCCTCCCCCTCTTCTCTACCAGTATCCTCCAGGTTGAACGGATTTTCAGGGCTCGAGTCCATCCCTGTCTTTAAGAAGCCATTCCCAATCCCCCAGTCATAGCAGCAAAGGACCCTCCATTTTTCATGCTACTGGTAGGCTTTACACAGAACTCTCCTGTTGATCTACCTGGCTGGATTGCAACTGTCTGTTGGCTAATCATCTTCCTACCATGTAAGCAATTGAAGGACCTCATGGACGTCCAGGGAAGTTGGGTGTCGACTGTATACCTAAAGACCCAACTCCCAGCAACTCCCTCTAACTTCCACCATCCATTTACTAACTGACAAGCCGGAAAAAGAAAGGCATGAAACCTCATAATTACTACTTGGGATGTGAGCCTGATAAAGAAAGAGGAGGAAAGGAATTTTTACATGAACTTGTACGACAACATTTTAGTGGTCAGGCCAGGCTCTGTGCCAGGACAGCTCTGGTTTGGAGGGATGAAATGGAACTTACCACATGCACTTTCATGAAATATATTCAGTGTAACTTCCTAATTTGGGCTTTTGAGGCTGGAAAGTTTTAGTGCTGCCTACCCGCAGCTGCAAAAGGCCACTGTGGGGTTGGAAAAAACTGTTCACAAGATGGCTTGAAGTTAGAAAGCTTCTGAGACTCACTTACTAGAGCTTCAAGAGTTTCCCCCAGTGGAGCTGTGCTTACCCAGCAAGGTCATCCAGCATGACTAAGGCAGACACAGGGAAGCAGGGAAGGCAGCCATGTCTGTTCACATCCAGGGTCAAGTAGCTAGTACACAGTAGGAGCTTCATAAATGTTGAAAGGATAAGTGAATGAACACATCTGCAGAAGATTACAACAAACTCTCACAAGATGAGAGTCCTCGTCACTCCTGCTGTGGCAATATTATCAAAGAACTGCTCCTGAAGCATATTTGCTAGGAGAGTTTCTAGAAGGACAAGAGAAGGACAAAACCATGCAGGAGTTCCTGTCCCCAGAGGCCAAAGTCAAATGGAGACCTTGTGCTCTCTGAGCTAACAGGTGACTCTTGGTCATGCTGTTTAAGGACGGAGATCAGTTAAGAGAATCTTACTCAGTTTATCTCATTTCTTTAAGCTCTCACCCTATATTAATTAGCTGATAGAACCCTCATGGTGTGATGTGTGTTTAGGGCCATTGTAGGACGCACATTGTCACAGAAATCTGTTTTGTGGGACTTGTTAGCACAAATATTATTTAGCTAAATAGCTCTTAATGACTCCTTCAGAGCCTGCTGCATCTGGTGGGTAATTCACTTTATAGTTGGGGACTTAAAAATTCTGTTTTTTAACTTGCTCAACCCTACTGACCTAATTCTCGGCCAGGGAGGTGAACGGAGTATCTCTGCGTTCAGAAGAGATTTAAAGTAATTCCTGACGCATCCTAGGGTAGGAAAAGCCCCAGAGTGTGGTATGATTGTATTCATTTTGAAGAGGCATTAAAAAATATATGATTTTTTCAAACAAATTGCTTCAAGGGAAAAGAAATTTGAATCACATTAAAAACCTGGCTCTTTTTAAAATAACCTGTTGAATTCAAACGACGGAGTTCGTTCTCACAAATCCTTTGGCGCATCTGGGCACAAATGGATGAGAACATCGAAGGGTCCACGTGGTGAGTTCTGTTGCTCTCAAATAGGCTTGACTAACAGATCAATGGTTTCTGTTTGCTGCAGGCGATGCCGTGACATGTCACCAAAGAACCCCCAGGGTAGCGCGGGGCTGGGGCAGCCTTGGCGCTGCCCTGGGAAGCCAGCAGCAGCACTCTCTCCAGGCCACTTGTCCTACTAGTGAAATGCAAATACCCACTTGATGACAGATGGGACTGGGAAGGCGTGCTTCTTTAATAATTCTATAATTCCATCGAATGTTCTGGTCTCAGGGAACAGGGAGCTTTGAATGGAGAGTCCGTTGGAACCCCATGGTGGTTGAGAGCTGCTTCTTCGTCTCCCTTGCCTTCCATGCTTCGAGATGAAAGGAAAATCTCCCACAAATGAAATGCCAGGAGCATCTCTGAGGCCATAAGCCATCAATGGCTGCCGAGTACGCCTCAGAGCGCCGGTTCTGAGCTTCGAGCCGGCTTGCCTGGAAGGGAGGTCTGTGCACTGGGGAGTACATTTGGCCTGAGAGCTGAGCACCTCAGGCCCTTTCCATGGAGCGACAGGCTACTTGTGGACCCACCGGCCATTGCATTTTTGTTCATGGGCTCTGATGGAAAAGACTCGGGGAGGGAGCTCACTGCAATGGAGTGGCTGTCACCCAGGAGAAGGGAACCAAATCGGATTCTCATTTCTGCCATTTACACGGTCTGTGAATGTGGACACGATATTTAGCTTCTCCCCTCTAAACTCTCTCCTTTGCAAAATGAGGATCATAATATCGAATTCACCCGGCTGTGGTAAGGTGTGTGCAAGAGGATGCTTGTAAAACGCTTCGTGAGGTGGAGCTTGTGCTGTGAGGGCTGAAATGCGGGGAAAATGTAGGGTTTTGGGGGTGGCCATTCAAAGGCAAAGGCCGTCTACGTCGTTACCACTAACTGGGCTGACATAAAAGGAACCTAGAAAGAGCTTCATCTGCTTGCTCTAGAATAGGAGTCCGCCAGCTTTTTTCTGTAAAGGGCTAGAGACAAACATCTCGGGCTGCAGCTGTATGATCTCTGCCACAACTAGTCAACTTCGTCCTCGCTGCATAAAAGCAGGCATAGGACGGTAAGTAAGCAAAGGAGCGCAGCTGGGCTCCCACAAAATTTCCTGCACAAACCAGCCAGCCAGCCAGACTTGGGAGTGTGGCACCCCCTGCTGGAGGACAGTCATCATTCTCTCTTGAAGGACAATGGTCAGCAATCCGGAGAACAATAACTCAAATCACACCCTATCACGCACACGTCCCTTCTCCGCCCTTTAACCTACGCAAGAGAATGTTTTACTGATTTTAGTCACATAGAGAATTTGTAGTTGCATTTTCAAAGGTGCTACTAATAAATACTAGTAAATAATAAAGACCACAATAAAATTTAGTAGGCTAGGTATGATTAGCCAAATGGATAAGGCCAAAAGAAAATAAAAACTTGGTAAAAACCACACTTTGCACAGAAAAACTAAATGGTCTGCACCATAGACAGTTTATACAATGAGTTATTGATTCTATGGACTCTCTGGTGAGCGGTTTTTAAAAGTCCTAGAAAACTTAGAAGGCACAGTGAGAATTGGGATTTTAACATCAAAACACACACACACATAAATATTCAACTGATCTTCAAAAGAAGTATGACCTTAGAAATCACTGCAGAATAAAGTCCAGCTGAGTTTCTCCTATAAACCTATTTTATAAAAAGAAAATGATCATATTTGAATTCAGGCCCTTCACTGACTATGTTGGGAAGGAAAACAAAAATGGAACACAATAGATTAACTAGAAACTCTAAAGTTAATCAATAGCTAGTTATTTTTAAAATAACTAGGTTTTAAAAGGAGTTCAACTTTTTTTTTTTTTCTTTTCAATTTTGGAGTCTGACAATTTATGAACTTGAAATACAAATCCAATCAAATCCCCCCTCCCTGTGCCCCTCAAAGGCTTCACTCCGGATGTTCTTGGGATAAAGACCAAGCATGTAACCTAGTCCATGAGGTCTTACCTGGCACCCCCAGACTTCCCACCACAGCTCTACCTCCAAGCCCACTCCCCCTCCAGGTTCTCTGGGCCTCACCATCGTCACCCCTGCACCTGCCCCAGGGTCCCCACCACACACAGTCTTGGTGTCATTAACCCCTACTCCCCACTTGGGCCTCTGTACAAATGACTTCCTTGAGGAGCCTTGCCGGAGCCACAGTCAACTGTCACAGAACCTGTCTCTAGCCTTCAAGCTTTTACTACAGTTTGTCATTATACATTCATTAGGGTGATGGTTTAATTAATGTCTGTCTTCCTGCTGGGCCAGGGACCCCCCCCACCCCTGCCCCCCAAGAGCAGGAAATGTGCCTGTGTTTGAATGGCAGTGGCCTCCGCTCAGCACCTGCTGAGTAAGTAGGGCCTTAATAAAAGAGACCAAGGAGTGGCAATCAGAGGGATACAGAATTGAAATGTAGCTGTAAAAAGTCCAGCAAGGAGGCTTTCGAAGGGATACTGTAGGCGTTATAGATTAAACTTTGCCGTTTTTAAAGTAATCCAAGTTTACTTGTTTGTTCAGTCTTTACTGATGATCTAGACTGGGACACACACTACACCTGTCAGGCTTCGGGGGGTGTATATGATCTCTGTCTCAACTACACAACTCTGCTGGTAGAGGAGCCAGAGAAACTAATAAATGCAAATGGGTACCAAGAAAACCAGGGATTTCCCAGCCCCGTACCATTGTCATTCTGGGCCACTAATTCTCTGCTGCGTGGGGCTCTCACGGACCCTGCGGTGGGACCAGTAGCATCCCTGGCTGGACCCACCACCTGCTAACGCATCTCTACCCCAATCTACAACCAAAAATGCTTCCGGGCATTGCCCGAGGCTCCTTAGGGAGCAAACTCATCCCTACTGAAACCAGTGTCATATAATGGATTTACACAAACAAATAGGAAACTGGGCTTGGCCCACAGGCTGTAGCTGGGCTAAATCCCAACCTAGAAAAGAGAAACAAAGAATACTGGGAAATTCCTCAGTGGGGTTCCGTAACTGACAGTCCTGCTAATGTTTTCTCTCACTTACTGGATCCTCTCCACAGTGTGGGAATCCTTCAAATGTTTTCTTTCTCAGAGGTGGATAAACCCAGGGTGTGTGGTCAGTGCGGACAGACCTCAGAGAGAAGCGGGGTCTACTGACCGGATCCACTGTGTGAAATTCACCTCCTCGAATCCAGGTTGCTGCCTTGAGGTTCCCACACCCCCTCCTCCCCACACTTGAACCTCAATCCCTTTGACTATTTTTATTAGTCTTTTGTTTGTCTGTTTATTTTTAACTAGCTTTCAGCAAAATGTGTGCTGCAAGGCAACTGCCGAGCTACAGTTGGGTACAGAACAGCTTGACTTAGGCTTTGAGCTAGAAATCAAGATATGAACCAGTAGTCAGGCTTTCCACTCTGATGTAGGACCTCAGAAACCATCTTTTCTTCTTTCCCACTTTTTTTTCCTTCCCCATTTGGACCTCAAGAGCACGGACTTCCCCATTTGGACCTCAAGAGCACAGATTAATTATAGTCTTTAGTTCATGATACCCTTGCATCGCTGGTCTAAGCATGGCCCACTTTCAGCTTTGTTTTGTTTCTATGACAAACACCTGTACCCCATCATCCCAACACAAGGAGCACAACACAGTGGCCTGTGAGCACACCCCGAGATGCTCCATCCCCATCCACCCCCCCCACCCCACCTCCTCAGCCCAGCTCCCGACTGAATCTGAACTTCACCTTCCCCCTCCCCGCCCCATGTGGGCTTCTCATCTTTAAGGTGCGGGAGTCCACGGGAGGGGCCGATGAGCTAAGCCCTCCTTTCTTCTCCAAAGCTCTAACTCTGGGGACCTAGCACACTCATCATTTCCTCTGGCAAGCCTCAGAAATCGCACCCCGCATATACTTCCATGTCTAGATGGCAGTGAACATCTAGGCAAATTGGTTTTGTGAGACATGGGAAGAAGAGATTTTGATTCACATCCAAGATCACATCTTACGAGACCGTCTCATGGCCAAGGCCTCTGCGGCATGCTTTTAGGCCATGAGGATGTGTTGTATCAAAAAATGTTTTTCCTCTGAGAGCCAAAGAGATTTTTAAAAAATATATTGAGGCTTTTCCCCCCTCTTAGGCTATTTCTCTCTCTTTTTTTTTTTTCCATTTCTCTATTTTGACGTTAAAAGAGCCGTATGATTCCGACGGCTCTGTTGACGGGCGCTCGGGCTCTCTGCCCCTGAGACAGCAAGGCAAGCGTGGTAAACTTTGACACAGCCTGTAATGTATGGTCTCATTTTAAATTTTGCAAAATGCCGATTTATCTGATTTTGACCAGAGTAGGGAGATAGGATAGTCATGCCCCCATGCAGCTCGACGTCTCTATATCCTGGAAATAGAATCTCGGGGAAGGTGCAGGAGTCCACAGGAGGGGATGGTTCACAGCCAGGTGGTGCCCTGGGTGTGAACAAAGGAGGCTGACCCACGTGTGACAGACGTGAGAGGAGACACAATCGTGTGTGGGGGGGGGCAGTAATGTTAACAGTCATTTGCATCATTATTGATTTAATGCTGGAGAAACAGAATTCTCCTGCAGGTGTCCCTGATCCATTTGGGTGAGTTTCTAGCAACCTCCAGTGGACAATTTGCAGAATTACTCTCATTGTCTTTGGATACTAGAACCTTACCTTCCCCCTTAGGGGGATCCCTTTTAAATAATAAATATTTTGTGCTCTTTACTCTAGAATTGAAGACAGCTGACTTTATGCACGTGATTTCAAAAGACTCCATAAAAATCTTAACTGTAATATAAAAGAAAAATCCTTTTATAAAAAATAAAAAAATACTTTTTTAATTTAAAAAGTAATTTTAAATAAAAATAAAATAATGAATAAATATGTGTATGTATAATGAATGAATGCATGAATCTGCACTTAAATATATAGTGTTGAGGTCCAAGTGTTCTAGAAGATTCAGTGACCTGGAAACTGGCCTCTAGTCGGAATCACCAGAAAGGTGACAGTCACAAAGGCAATATGCAGAAGGACTCTATTTGCATCTCAAGTGCCACCACCAACATTGCTGCAGATCATGTGGTTTTCCAAAATACGGAAGAAAGAAAGATCTGATAATGTCCCAGAACAAAACAAAGGGCAACCTTTCCTGGGATTCAACAGCAGGTTCATTTCTAGGAAATTTAAGGTCTGCTAAAATTTTGGAGAAAGTCCTTTGTAGGGGCACCTGGGCAGCTCAGCTAGGTAAGCATCTACCTTCAGCTCAGGTCATGATCCTGGGATCCCAGGCCTTGGGATAGAGCCTCAAATCAGGTTCCCTGCTCCGTGGGGAGCCTGCTTCTCCCTCTGCCTGCTGTACCCCCTGGTTCATGCTGTCAAATAAATTTTTAAAAATCTTTAAAAAAAAATATCTTTTGCATTTTCATGTTAGATGGAGTTCAGGTCCAGGCCCCTCCAGCAGCCACAGACAGGCTTGCCACCTGCTCTGGCAAAACTCTCCAAAGCCGCAGGAGAGACAACCACACTTGGTGTCATGCTGGACTGTCCACTGTGTTTCGGGATATATAGGGACCAGCCCTGGACCCTATCCACAAGCATCAATAAAACTCCTCAATCGATTCCATGGAGCAGTCATCAAATGGGCTGCGGAGAAGGAACTGCTTCCGTGAAGAACCACTGCCAGGACTTCCTCTGGCGCTGGGGACACTCCTGTCCACAGGGCTCTTCCTCCTGGGGCTGTCACTACTCTCCCCACTTGGCACGTGCCTTCTTGGATTCCCCCTCCTCCTATGCCGGGGTGGGGGTGGGGGTGGCGGGCTCCTGAGATGCTGGGCAGGACGTCCCTGAGGCTGCGGGGAAGGCAGAGACCGAAGGCAGAGACCGGAGGAGGAGAGCTGCGGAGCACCAGGCCGATGCTGCTGGCCCCGAGCTCAGCTCTCAAACTCCCCCGGCACGCGAGGTGAAATGCCGGGTTCTGAAACCGGCCCGTGTCTTCCGCTCCGCCCTGAGGCGCTTCTGCAGGTTTCGTCTGTCTCAGGTTCAGCCAAGAGCGGGTGGGCCTCGTGCCCGCAACCTCAGAACTTTTTCCTTCTCTGTCCCTCGAAGCACAACTCTGATGGCTAATTCTTAACACCTCGTGCCTGACGGAGACACAAATGCACCCAACGGCGACAACTTGGGATTGCTATTAAGCACATGATCCAAGAACGGATTTGTTTGTCTGTTTTATAGGCAAGACATGGGTGGCTACACGTGAAGCCAGCAGTCCCTCCGGTGTATTAAACGGGACACGGGTTTGAATGGTGAGTCATGAGATCGTTCTCAAAAAAAAAATGCGAGCGTGTCCCCCGTCAAAGAAGATGCCAGCTTACACAACTTGTGGCAGGCATACACGTCACAAATGAAGACGTGCACAAGGATGACTGTTTTCTAAAGCTGAACACAAGCGAACTTTCCAGTTCCCACCCGGTTTGCGGGTTTGCGGTCTTGAACGCAAGTATTAACAACACGAGGGGGTTTCTGCTGTCAGAGCAAAGGTTCTCCATCAGTCCATCCTCTTCCTGGGGCTGGTACGAACTCAGGGCGGGCCCCACTTCTGCAGGCCTTGCTGGGGCGGCGGCCGGGGGTGGTGGGGGGTACAGACCACCAGGTGCTGCCCTGGGAGATGCCCACTGCTGAGGGGACACAACTCTTCTGTTCTGGGGCTCGGTCTTCCAGCTGCTGCCCTGTCCCCAACTGTCTCTATGAGGGGAGGGGGGATTGGGTCTGCCGGCCTCTCTCAACTCCTTTCCCAAGGCCTTCTCCACAGCCTGACACGTTCAGCTGCTTTCCCTCCATGACAAGGAGGTGTGGACAGCCCTGGGGCCTTCCTAAGCTGGAAGTGTCCCCAGGCTGTGTCCCAGAATTAAGGCCCAGGGTCCTCACCTCTGGAATCCCCAGCTTAAGGAGAGAGCCCTGCCATCCCCTCCGCAGACCATTCCCCACGTGGGCGCTCTCCTGTGCGAGGACGGCTCGGAGGATCCCTCCACAGAAAGACCCCATGACTCAGCGGCCTCAAATGTTCTCCCTTCCGATTCAGAAAAAGCATCTCCTTCTAGCCTTAAAACGGCTTTTATGTCCTCAGCCTGTGGGCCGAAATTGGCTTGGCACATAGCCTCTAACCTTCTAAGCCAACTGATGAAAGCAATGGTTCAGATGATTTTGCCCCCTAGGGAACACTGGCAATGTTCGGAGACAGTTTTGGGGTCTCCACTTGTTGGAGGACGTTCGGCTTCTAACAGGGTGGCCCCCACAATAAAGAATCCTCCTGCCAGGAACGTCAGGAGTGCCAAGGCTAGCCCAGGAAACCTGTCCTCATTACTATGTTCTATCGGAGAGAAAAGGAATCAGTTCATTTTCTTAAATTTTTGGCCAAATGTTGTGCTCTAGTCACCAACCACTCTCCTAGCTGCCAACTGTTAGTTAACAACCATATTAACAATTTCCAGTGCATCTTGGAAAATTGCAGACAGAGAGGTTCGAGCACAAAGATGGGGCTTTTCTGATCTGCTTGATCACACCGCCTGGGCGCTGACAGACGCCACCCACCCCTCTGTGGTCCCTGCAGGCCTCCCTGTTCAAAGGCGGAGGCAGGAAGGAGTGGCCTTTCTCGCCTTTGCAGTGCTCTGTCAAATCTGCACAACTCAGCGGAGAGTGGGGGGGTGGCCACCTTTAAACCAAGCATGTTTGTCCCACAGGAGGGACAGGACAGAGGCTGTGCCCCTAAGGAACAGAGGGCCTGTCCCAGGCCTGCTTGAATGCCCAGCAGTGGCCTTCAGGTGTGAGAAAGGAACACGAGAAAGTGGACTTTGCACGCTGCCCTCACACGCCAGGAAGCCTGTGCCCACAGAATCCTCAGGGTTTGCAGAAGTTCTGGGGGCCTCACTCTCCCATCAGAGAAGGGCTGATTTCTAATTTCCTTCCATGTTGGACTTTTAGATCAAATGTAAAGAAATGGTAGAAGGGAAGACCGGGAGACGGACACCCTAGGAGATGCGCCGGCAGCCGCGCTGCCTCGAAAGGCGGAGTGCTCCTTCTCCCTCCGGAGCTCAGGACACCCGTGGGACGGGGAGGCCCCACTCCCCCTGCAGGGCAGGAAGTGAGCTGTAAGGCCTTCAGGAGAGAGCTAGGGGAGGGCAAGGGGCAGGCCGGGAGGCGGCCCCATCCGGCTTCTAGCTGCGCCCACCCATGGGCATGTGTGCCTTGTGAGCAGCTCCCCGAGGCCGGCATGGCCTCCCGCTTGCAGCGGCTGCGGCTGCCGTGTGCAGAGGAGGGAGGCGAGAGGCTCCTGTCCTTGGGCGTCCTCCTGCCAGCACCTGCTGCCTCTGTGGAGGGCGGCGGGAGCGAGCGCGTGACAGCCGGGGCTCCGAACGTGCGGGGCACACGCGTGTCCCCAGGAACATCTGTCACAGCCATAACACATTTCGGCTGGTGGTTCTGTTTACACAACCCCAAGCAACGAGTTTGACTGAGATCTTCATAAAAAGACTGATGGGGTAGGGCAGCCAGGGGACAGAAAAAGCTGACATCGTTTAAGCAGAGAATTGGATACAGCCTTAAACAGGTGCCTTCAGACTTGATGGCTGGAGCCACACAGCTCGTTCATCGGCTACACTTCTAGGGACTTCCTATCACGCTGGGTGAGGGAAAGCAGACACAAAATGAGGAGGGCCTATTCTTAAACAAGGTAGTTCCTTTTTTTTTTTTTTTAAGTCTTTATGTATTTGTCAGAGAGAGAGAGAGAGAGAGAGGGAGAAGCAGGATCCCTGCTGAGCAAGGAGCCCAACTCAGGGCTCTAGCCGAAGGCCCACGTTTCACCGACTGAGCCACTGGGCACCCCAACAAGACAATTCTTTACAAATGCAGAGAGTACATGGGATTAGCAATGGAAAAAGACACAAATGGTGACGTTCAGCCCCTCTGCATAAATAAAACCTGATCCCCTTTTTTAGGTGGGGGCTGGGGTGGGAAAGGAAGATAAAGGGGAGAGGGTCAGGGTTGGGGGTCGAGGGAGAAAGACAGACCCTCCAGCAGACTCCCCACTGAGCGCAGAGCCTGCCACGGGGCTCGATCCCACGACCCTGCCATCGTGACCCGAGCGGAGTCGGACGCTTCACCCACTGAGTCACCCAGGTGTTCTGAAACCTGCCCGATCTCAGCTACCATGGTCTTCTCCTGGCCTGGGCACAACTTTTATGGGCCATTATTTTAACACCATCAGGATCAGCATCGTCCTCATCGCCATCACTAATATTTTGCAGTGGTCCTCACCCCTGTTACCTATAATCGTCCCGGAAGAGCTTTAAAAACAAAGGGACAAGAATGATGCCAGCACTCCCCCCTCCCCCGCCACCCACAACCACTGCATTAAAATCCCAGAGAGCAGAGTCCAGGAAGTGGAACTTTCAGAAACTGTCCCAGAGGGACTCCTGTGCCAGCCAGGTTGAGAACACAGTCCTAGCGATGCCCAGAAACGTGCTAGGTAGCAGCACTTTAGCGGTTTTATTGCCTCGAAGAAAGAAAGATTCCTTCCTTCCTTCCGTGGTTTCGCGACTCTGGGGCCGCGCTTCTCAAACCCGGCTGCACATGAGAGCCACCTGGGGAGCCTTAGAGAGCGGTCCCCGCTCGGGCCCCGCCCCAATGCAATGAAGCCAGAATCTCTGGAGGTAGGAATGGGCATCAGCAGTTTTTAAAAGCCCCCTGGATGATTCCGATATGTGGCCAGGATTTCAAACCACCGCTCCCGCTGCAGAGGCCCTGAACCTCGGCTGCACGTCGGAACCACCTGGGAGCTGAAAAGAAAAGGAAAGGAAAGAAAATACCGAGGCCCGGGTCCCCTCTCCGAGGAGGCTGACTGACTGGCCTGCTGGGAGGGCTGGAGAGCAGGCGTTGTTAGTGCTCTCGGGGTGAGAGGAACGGGCAGGCAAGGCCGGGAGCCCTGGGTCTTCAGGAGGGGGAGCGAACACGAGAGAATCCCAGCCATGCGGTGTGATGGGAGAATGCTGAACTACTTGTAAACGGAAGCCGCTGCTTCTTTCTGACCTAGCAGGGATGATCTGCTCCACGGCATTGGAGAGGAAGAATCGTGACGTTGCTTCACGAAGTTCGGCTCCAGCCTGGGTTGGTGCCAGTGTGATGTCTGTCTGGCAGGGCCCCCCTTCTTGCTCCCCGGGAGGATGCAGAGCACCAGACGCTGGTGTGGTGGCTGGAGACACTTCCCAAGTGCATCCGCCGCCCTAACCCACACCCCTCGCTCTTCACTCACAGATTTCCAGTTCTACTCGGGATGGCGCTGTGGCCCCCAGCAGTCATGCTTCCCAGACCTCTCAGAGGTGGCCATGTGACACCTCTGATTAGGAGGAGGAAGTATGCAGAAGTTTCTAGGACACATTCATTCTTTCATTACGAGTCCTGACCGGCTGTGCTTGTTCCTTCCTGCCTCACAGTCTCCAGAGCGCAGACACAGGGCTCGCGGTGAAGCAGGCTTGAAGCAACAAAGGAAAGCCATGAGCCCAGAATGGCAGAGCAGAAAGACTGAAGAAACCAAGACATCGGAGCCTTCATGGAGCCATGCGTCCACCCTAGATCGCTCACCTGACTTCACAGTGAAGTGAGACGTCATCCTCTATTCTCCAGAGGATGCAAGCTCTTTCCATCATCCTAGCCCTGCACATTCGGTACGTCAGAGATGTTGCCCCTCGTGATGCAAGATGGCTGCAGAAGCTTCATACGACACACATCCCCACATGACAGTGCTCCAGTGTGGAAATGGATGGGGACACTGCCATGATTTACCAGGGTGAAAAGTATTTTCTAGATGTCTCTAACAGATTTCCTCTTAGGCCCTGTTAGCTATAACTGGGTCGCTTACAGAGCCTGAAATCAATTGTGACAAAGGAGCCTGGGATTACCATGCCTGGCTGAGACCAGGAAGAGCCCACCGATGGAGCTCAGTGCTGCTCCAAATCTGAACGAAGCTGGGGTTCTTTTAGCAGAGAAGAAGAGGCAAACAGCTGCTTGGTGCACAAGCAGAGGCCAAACTGGTGACAAAGGGGAGGAAGGCTTTTAGAGGCAGAGGGAAAATCGTGTACTAGGGTATGAATACATGAAATCATAGCATACGTTGGGAGCACTAAACTATTTCCTATGACCTAGACGTGCAGTCATTAAAAAAAATCCCCAAAGTAGAGGATCATAGAAATTTGGCCAAAGACATATACAGAACTTGTCCATTGCATAATAAGGAGTTCTTTACTGGTTATCAAGCTTTTCCAGTGCATTGTCCCTGAGGATAGCCGGCTTTCTGTGCTCAGGACAGCACCAACACCAACGATGAAGTATTCTCAGGAAAAAGCAAAACTCACCAAAATATGTATCATCAGCTCGACAGCTCCTACTGAAGCCACAACTCACCGATAGAGCCCTGACACCCCACACCCCCCAAGCCCAAGGCCAAACGCCAGCCCCTTCTGGGGAATGGAATCTTCCCTCAGCCTTGGACAGGTCCTCTTAAAACCTATAAAATTACGCCTCCCTCCCCAATAATCACTTTGATTAGCCATGGTTGCTTTATCTCTGGGAATCCACTCGAAAGAAACAATCCAAAATAATGAACGAGGGCTTGGTTCAAAGGTGTTTATTGTAATGTTTTCACCAAAAATTACCAAGATGCCCAGAGAGGATGACGGCTCTCCGAATGATACATCTATGGAATGAAGCTTAGCATTAACCATAAGTATTTAACTATTAAGATTTAACTCTTCGGAAGCTTGGAAGGATACTTGTCGTGTACGGGGAAGCGAAGCAGAACATGACCGTGAGAGAGATGAAGATGGCCTGGCCTGCTCCACCTGCTCCTGCAGGCCGGGGACGGGGGAGAGGCCAGCACTCACAGGCACAACTCTTCTGTGGGGCTGTTATGAAAAAGTGCCCTAGACTGGGTGGCTTTAAATAACAGACACTTATTCTCAGCACTGGACATGGAAGACCAGGACAGGGTGCCAGCAATAGTTGGTGAGAGCCTTCCTCTGGGCTGCAGACAGCCAGCCTCTGCTGTGTCCTCAAGGGGCACATGGGGTGTAGGAGCTCCCTGGGATCCCTTTCTTAAGGAGCTAATCGCATTCAAGAGGGCGCCACCTTCGTGACGTCATCAGTCCCCAGAGGCCCCACCTCCTGTACCACCCGTTAGGTTTCAACATACGAATTCTGGGAGGACACAAACATTCAGCCCATGACAGCCCCATACAGGTTCCAGAATCGGACCCCCACGATTAACTCCCCATGATCAGAGAAGGGGAAAGGATAGGAAGAAATGAGAAAAGGACCTGAAGTGACCGGCAACAAGGGGGTAACTCGCTTTCTCAATTCTGATTTTCTTTTGTCTTAAATATCTAATGTCCTATAATGATATTTCCAAGTTCTTCTGAAATTTCACTTTGTTGATCTATAAACAAAACATATCAAATTCATACCTTGTATCCTAAAATGGATAGCCTCTGTGAAACTGGAAAATTCTAGAACCGACAGAAACTATTAACAGAATGTGCTCACTTCAGAAAGCCCATTTCGAATGATTATGAGTCTCTGTAGCAACATCAATGACTTAGACTCCGTGCACTTGAGCAAGAGAAAGCTGTCTGAACTACAATCATACGCCACTGAACCTAAAATACCTTCTGTCAGAAGAGGCGTCCCAATTTCAGAGATGTTAACATACGGTCGCAAAAAAAGCACATCTTTAAGTCACTGAAATGCAGGACAAGTGTTAGTTGTTACTGAGAGTGTGCTATGTACCCATTTTATATATATTCTTTCTAATACCACATTCAGATGTGGTGTGTTCTGTTATTTTTGTTTTACACACTAGGAAATTAAAGCACGGAGAAACTAAGGAACATCTATACTGAGCCATCGCATGAGGAGGTGCTGGGATCCCAACAGACGTCAAGCCGATATTTTCATTCTGCCGCACGACTTTCAATAGTTTGGCAAGTACTTTTCCTTGGAAGGAGAAACAAGTCACGAAGGAGCTGGGGCGCAGAGTGTAAGGTACCCTTTTAGAGGCCTAGTTATATAGCTTGGACCACTAGAGGTGGTTTAAGGTCGCCATTTTGCAACCTCTGGGAATTAATGGATCTAGGCAATAATCACCAAAAAGATGCACCACCAGACAAACATACCCCCAAGGAAACACACAGCCCCGCTTCTGAGTAGCCTTAACCACAGCAGCAACAACAAAAATCACACCCAAATCTGATTTTTCTTCTAGGTCTAAGCCCTAAGCTTGAGAAATGTGGGAGACAGAGAGTAGGACACCGCCCATCACCGTGGGAATGAAAACAGAGGAACCTAGACCAGGAGAAATTCTATAGGATAAGTGACTTGGTTTCTTAAATTAATTGCAAGGGGGAAAAGAGATATAGGAAGGAACATACTGAGACAGAATTAAGTGACATCAACCACAGGGCATGGACTTTGTATCCTTACGCAGAATAAACTGTAAAAAAATAGTATAAAGCATTTGCAGAAAGAGGAACACCAGTTGAATGTTTGATTATATTAAAAATTATTAATTTTAGTGTGAAAATGATATAGCTATTTTTGTAAAAATATATTTAGAGGTAGTTACTAAGGTATTTACATAAAAATGTTTCAAAATACGAACACCTGGTTGGCTCAGTCAGTTAAGCGTCCAACTCTTGATTTCAGCTCAAGTCACATTCTTGGGGTCCTGAAACCAAACCTGGTGTGGGGCTCTGCGTTTAGCAGGGAGTCTGCTTGGGATTCTCTTTCTCCCTCTCCCTCTGCACCTGCCCTGCTGTGTGCATGCGCCTTCCCTCTCTCTCTGAAAGTAAACAAATCTTTAAAAAAAAAATGTTTCAAAATAATATCAGGGTACAGGGTAATGCAGGAAGTAGAAGAGGTACAAAATGAAAAAAGACGGGCTGTGAATTCACGGCCACGTGAGACTTGTTACTATTCCCTTCCCTTTTGCACATTATTATTTGAAACTATTTTTTTCCAAGGGCCCTACTTTAAATAAGTTGCTTGAATTGGTGTAGCAGCTACTTCCAATATGTTCACCCCCTTCCTTAATTACTACTGAGCTTTGGCTTCTCTTGCTCCCTCCCTCTGCGTCAGGGTCGACCTCCCACAATCTGACCCTGGTTACTGACATTATTTTCCCTCTTGGACCACAGGAGCCTCTCACTGAGCCTATCAAGAGATTTTTAAGAATTTATCGAACACTGGGGCTCCTGGGTGGCTCAGTCAGTTAAGCGTCTGTCTTCGGCTCAGGTCATAATCCTGGGGTCCTGGGATCGAGCCCTACAATGGGCTCCTGCTCAGGCAGGGAGCCTGCTTCTCCCTCTCCCTCTGCCTGCCACTCCCCCTGCTTGTGCGCTCGCTCTCTCTCTCTCTCTGTGAAATGAATAAATAAAATCTTTTTCTTTTAAAGATTTGCTCTTTATTACGTTAGGTTTTAAAAAATTTTTTAATTAACATATAATATATTACTTGTTTCAGGGGTAAAAGTCCGTGATTCATCAGTCTTTACACAATTCACAGCGCTCACCGCAACACATCCCCAGTGTCCATCACCCAGCCGCCCATCCCTCCCACCCCCTCCACTCCAGTGTGCTCTCGCTCTCTCTCTCTCTCTGTAAAATGAATAAATAAAATCCTAAAGAAACAGAATTCCTCAGACACCAGGAGAGTTGATTAGCATGACCGGACAGGAAGCTACTCATCTCACCATCCGCCACGGGCCCTAGGGGAACAGTGGTGTCCATCCTGGGTCCCCATGAGCAACCTCTCAGCCAGGACCCGAGCCGGATTCAAACGGCCCACATCTTGGGGTGTTTAATGAGGCGATTCTCACAACCCACCTCGCTTGATCAACTCGTGCTTACTGCAGAAGGGAGGCTCAGCCCGCAGCAGGGGAATCTGGGTCCAGCAAGGCAAGGCACACAGACTGGGCAGCCCCAACATCCTTGTGCGATCCCCGTCCTCTCACACACATGCTGGCAGGGATAGCGGGGCGAGGCCGATTCCTCCAAACCCAGACAATGAGTCAGTCCCAGCTCAGGGAACCGCTGCTCGACCACGCAGTCACCTACTTCTTAAGACTCTTCTGCCCGAGTTTCGCCTGGTCAAGCACAGACTCACTGGTCCGACAGTAGAAAAAAGCCTAGCAGGTGTAACTCACCCTTAGCCTTGGGCAGCTGACCCCCGGGGTCCAGGCTGGGGAGGTACTTCCTTTCCTAGACGACCATCGTGGTCCCGGGGATTTGGGGGCAGTTCAGCCCATTGGATCCTTGGGAACGGTCACGTGCTATCCCTCATGTGTTGGCCTAACAATAGATCTGTGGGCCTTTATACTCATCGCCCAGGAGCCCCAGCCTCTGGTGCACAGGGGACTGAAACCCACGGCTCAGAGGAGATCTAGAACTAGAGCCCTCCAAGGAGAGCCTGGGCTGCCATCCAAGTGCACATATGTCACTGCAGGGTTCTTGCCATAGGAGGCGACAGAAGCTGCTGGATAGTCGTGCCTGCGGCCCGTCCCCCGAGCCAGAACGCTCTGACCTCCCAGTAAGGTGACAGGCTGCCTTGATTTCTCCGCCAGAGCTGAGCTCTCAACCAGCGGCTCTCAACAGCATTTGTCTCTGTTCCCGCTCACCCCCGGGGCTTGCTAGAATCGCCCCAGCAGGATTTCCCACGGCCCAGGCCCACCCTGTGGCGGGGCTGCAGCAAGTCAGCTCTCGCTGCGAAGCCAGCATGAAGGGCTCGTAGGAAGCTCCGTCTCTTAGTTAAGGTTGAGTTCGGCTGTGAGCAGAGTCTCTCTGCTTTGCCACTAATGACGTCTGGGGCCAGATAACTCCGTGGGGAGGGCTGTCCCGCAAACAGGTTTGAGGCTCTTCCGGCCTCAAACTACAAGACGCCACAGCATCTTTCCAGTAGTTACAACCAAAAATGTCTCCTGACACGGCCACGCGTCCCCAGAGGTGGCCGCCACTGACAACCAGTGAGCTGTGAGTGACAGGCAATCCCATGTAACAGTAGCTAAAATGAGGCAGAAATTTGTTTCTCCCTCCGGTAAATGAAATCCCCAAGTAGGCAGACAACCAGCAGGAGCCGAGCCTCTGATGACCGCGAGAGCAGCAAGGCCTCCTTCTCACGGTCCAACGTGGCTACTCCAGCTCCGAGCACAGAGCACAGCCTCCAGCCCCGGGAAGGAGGGGCGGTGACCGCTGTCCTCTTCCTTCAAAGACACTTCCCAGAAGTGACCCACAGCACGTGCCTCCCATGGGCCAGAATTAGTCACTTGACGGCAGGAAAGCTAGAAAGTGTAGGGACACCGGTGTCCCTACAGTGTCGGGACTACACTACACTAGAAAGTGTAGGGACACCTCCGTCGGTCAAACGTCTGCCTTCGGCTCCGGTCGTGATCACAGGGTCCTGGGATCGAGTCCTGCATGGGGCTCCCTGCTCAGCCCAGAGCCTGCTTCTCCCTCTCCTTCTACCTCCTTCTTCCCTACCCCACGCTCTCTCTCTCTGGTTCACTCTTGCTCTATCGCAAATAAATAAATAAAATCTTGAAAAAAAGAAAAAGAAAAAGGAAAGCTAGAAAATGTAGTTGGTATTCTGTGTGGCGGTGAACCCAGCTAGAGGTTGGGAGCTGTAGAAACGGAAAAGCAGATACTGGGGAGAGCTAGCTGTCTCTCCTGCGCCAAGACAAACACAAGCCAGAGCTGATTATCTGCCCAAAACGCAAGGCCGCCGGGCCCTGTCGGACCAGGCGTAGGACCAGGCCCCTCTGCTCCCCACCACCAGCCTCCACCTGGCCTTCAGCCGGCCACGGTTGCACAGTCCCCTCTGCCCATTCTTTCCAAATACTTTCTTGCCTGTAGTACACATTAATGAAAGTTCACTTTAAAAATACAGATGCAGGGCGCCTGGGTGGCTCAGGCATTAAGCGTCTGCCTTTCAGCTCAGGTCAACGATCTCGGGGTCCTGGGATTGAGCCCCGCACTGGGCTCCGTGCTGGGCGGGAAGCCTGCCTCTCCCTCTGCCTACTGTTCCTCCTGCTTGTGTTCCCTTTCTCGCTGTGTCTCTTTCTATCGAATGAATAAATAAAATCTTAAAAAAAACAAAAGAAAATACAGTTACAAGAGAAGGAAAGTCCCCCACATTCGCAGGACCTCGAGGTCAGCGCTAGAAAGACCTCCTATGTGTCTATAAGAGCCAGGATTTCTTGAGTGGCTACTAAGGGCCACAGCCGGTGTCAGGTGCTTACTGCTCCCGCCTGATTTCATCATGACGACAACCCCGCCAGCCAGGACTGTTGTGGAGGCACTTCGGGGTAGCGCTGGTCTATGCCTCCCTGACGTGGTGAGGAAAGAGCTGAGTCAGATTGTGGGTCCGGAAAACGGGTTCCAGACCTCTCGCTCTTAAGCTCTTATGCTACCTTCATAACCTGCGTCCAGCTCTCCGGTCGACACACACACACACACACACACACACATGAACTCATGCACACACACATTTCCTTTGCACAGAATAAGGCTACACTATAACATCTCGTGCGACTTTCCTTTTCAGATAACGATGCACTGGGAACATCTTTCCTCATCTTTATATTTTCCTTAAAAACGGCAGGCTACGCTGGGCGCGAGCCTGATTTCTGGACGCAAGCCACCTGGGATCGGAGTCCCAGTTTCGCCAAAGTCTAATCAGGGTGACGAGGCTCTCGGCTCTTGAGTTTTCTGATGTGTAAAGACAGAGATAATATTAGTCTCCAATTATGGGGTTGTTGGGAAGATCTCCCTGACGCCATTAAAAATGGTGTCATAATCATGTTGACTAATATTTATCAAGTAGCTGCCAGGGACCGTCCAAAGCGCTTCACCGTGTCCATCTCTATTACATTTCCGTAAAGCCACTGTATGTGGTGTCCGTACCCTGCTCTGTGGAGAGCATCCTCGTCGAGTCTCTACTCCCGCAGCCGACGTCTGTGGTAAAACCTGAGGCCCTCCCTGTACGCTCGGGACGTACTGGTTCTAGAGCCTCAAGTCTCCATGGAAGCCGCCGGGGGTTAGCTCCAGATGGGTGGGCAGACGAGCCCTAAGAGACTCTGGACTGCGGAGGGGCTGCTGGAAGGGAAGTGGAGGGGGCGGGTAGCATTAAGGGGTGATGGGCATTAAGGTGATGGGGTGATGGGCGTTAAGGAGGCCATGCGATGTGCATGCAAACGGTGAATCCCTGAATGCTACCTCTGAAACTAATACTACATGTTAATTAATCAGACTTAAATAAAATAAAATTTTAAACAAAATAAAACAGGGGCGCCTGGGTGGCTCAGTGGGTTAAGCCGCTGCCTTCGGCTCGGGTCATGATCTCAGGGTCCTGAGATCGAGTCCCGCATCGGGCTCTCTGCTCAGCAGGGAGCCTGCTTCCCTCGCTCTCTCTCTGCCTGCCTCTCCGTCTGCTTGTGATTTCTGTCAAATTAATAAATAAAATCTTTAAAAACAAAACAAAACAAAAAACCCCAATGCGGCAACTGCACAAACGTCCGCGGCCCAGCAGCGGGCTAAAGGTGCCAGGCACGGGGTGCACGGGGCGTCGGGCTTCGTTCTCCAGGCCGGTGCCCCGGCCAGTGCCGCCTGCTGCCCAGGACCGCAGGTGAGGCCGACTCCGCACTGGCCGGCGGGCCGGTCTGGTGAACTTCCTGTCTGAAAGGTGACCCACCCCTCACGCCAGTGCACCTCCTTCCCTTTTGGGAAGGAAAGTCCAGAAGTCACACGTCTGACAGCCTCTGATCGAGGCCTGTGTCCTCTTCTGTAACGTCCGGAGAAGGGACGGGAGAAGAGACATGCACAGGACGGACCGATACTTAGCCGGCGTCGGTGGCTGGAAGGCAGGAGAGCAGAGAGCTGTGGACCGGGGGAGAGGGAGTTTGCAGGGGTGTGTAGAGGAGAACCGGCCCCTGGGCTTCTCCTTTCCTGTCACACCACTGCCACACCCACCACACTGCTGACCCCAGATACGGGCTTTTCCCCGCCCCAAGCCATTCTCAGCGGGAGGGTCCCGGATTCAGTACAATCCGGACGCTCTGTGGGGTTCGTGCAGATGGCACAGGTCAAGGGCTCGGTCCCACAAAACCACCTCCACCTCAGATCAGACTCCAGCAAACAGGAGCCCCAGGTTACCCACAGCCTGGAGGATGGCACGGGCCCGAGGTTCCAAGCTTTGAATCCTGGGTGGCCGGCGCCCTTCCAGGAGCCCCTCCAGAGTCATCCCATTAGAACAAAAAACACTCCCCCTCCCCGGAAATGCCGAGGGACTTTAGGAGTGTCAGAAACTGGGACCAAAGACCAAACATTGGAACAGATGATGCCCCCCCACCCCGAGCTCTTTCCACTTAAGGAATTGCAAGGAGTGTTGGAGCTCCGTGCAGGAGCCAGGGGCAGAGGCCAGTATAATATTTTTCTGTGACGTCACAGGGAGTAGGTAGGGGCTGCAGAAAGAGGGGGCCTGGTGATGAGGACCACTGGGGGCGGCCTCGCTGGTTTGCCTGACCGGCTGCCCCAGCTCCCAGCGGCTCCGTCATGTTGTTTCAGTCGCTCTGCAGGGGCTGCAGTTCTCTATTTGGCCACAAGATGGAAACTCCGCCTTGCAGACGCGACACCGGTGCCCATCTTCCCGCAGACCCGGGCTGCCCTCTGCCCTCCCTGAAAAGGTTCAAGTTAGTCTTTTTTGTTCAGTTTAAATTTTGCCAGAAAGGTCCAGTCTGTCAGCTATTTTTTTTTTAATCCCTGCTGGTTTCTATTTCTGGAATTCTTTTCCATTCTCTTTCAGGCCAATTACCCCTCTGTTGTTGCTTTTGTTATTAAATTTGATTTGATAATTAGGAAGAAAAAAAATTGCCAAAAAAAGTCAGCTGGAGGAACAAGTTGCTGGACCACTTTTTGATCTCATACGGAGACTTACTGTGTTTCTTTTTTTGAGATTTTATGTGACAGAGAGAAAGAGCACAAGCAGAGGGGAGGGGCAGGGACAGGGGGAGAAGCAGGCTCCCCACTGAGCAGGGAGTCCAAAGTGGGTCTCGATCCCAGGACCCTGAGATTGTGACCTGAGCCAAAGGCAGACACTTAACCAACTGAGCCTCCTAAGTGTCCCACTTTCTTTTTCTGCTCTTAGGAACAGACACCTGGTCTCCAAAGTCTGTCAGTAAGAGAGACATCATGATGACTTCACACACACACACACACACACACACACTTACACACTTCCATGCACACATGTGCACACCCATATGTGTGTGCACCACTTCTCCCCACACTTGCATTCACTTATTCTATGCAGACATTTACACATTCACACATGTACCCACACATATTCTCACTCATGTGTGTTCACTCACACACACACTCATTGTCACACACACATATAGACTTATACACTCTCATACAAGCACACAACCACACACACAGCCACACATGCCCTAAGTGTGCCCACACTTCACCCTACACATGTTCGCATGCACACTCACATGCCTCGGTGCACACACACACTCACGCTTCTACCCACACACTAGTAACACACACTTACATACCTACCCCACGTAAGAAAATAGGAGATATTAGAACAGGTGTCTGCATCCCCAGCCATACCTGGCACAGTGCTGGGCATCAAGTAAAAGGAAAAGCAAAAAACAAAGAAACATAAAACATGTGAAGCAGCAGAAAAAAATTCTTTAGCCGATTGACTCCTTTCCGGATAAATGAATTTTTAAAAGAGCAAACCGTGGTCCGTGTACTACTCACGAAAACCTTGTCATAAATGTCAAAAACCGGAGTTCATAGCACCACATATGTACAAAGCAAATGAATGCACGCGAGATTGGCTGTGGCTCTGGTGAACTATTCGAACAAGGAAGGGCATGACCTTGAGATGGGCTCTCTCATCCCATGTTGCAGAGGAAGACCTCAGTGCCTGGAGAGATGCAGCGGCACATGTCACTGAGCAGAGAGCTCTTTGGCAGGGAGCATGTCTAGAACATCACTTCAGTTATTTTGTTTTTTCCTTTTTAAGTAGGCTCCGTGCCCAACCTGGGGTTTGAACTCATGACCCTGACATCAAGAGCAGCACGGTCTACCAACTGAGCCAGCCAGGAGCTCCGAGAACACTTTGTATCCCTAGTGATGCCTGTCTGTTTTATGAACCGTAAGAATGCAATAGGGATGCATGAGTGAGCAGGGGTGTGACTGCGCGCCCGGTAAGTAGTAGCCAAAGAGAAGAACGTGGTTCAAAGTCACACGAGTTAAGAGGGGACACAGGAGCTCAATCTCAGCCTGTCCTTAAAGCATATCTTCTCTCTAGCACAACCATTGTCATTTGAGGCTGACAACCAAAGGTTCAATCCAGAGAGGTCACAGGGTCAGACGCCCCTGCAACATGGCACAGAGCTCTGGTGTTGTCCCCACAAACACTAGCTCACTGCCTGCAATAAGGAGTCCTGGACGTTGGTCACTCCCTCTCCAGGCAATCTACAGAAGGCACCAGCCATTCCTATAGACACAGTTCTGTTTTCCCAATGTAGATATGTTAGGGTTTTTTTTTTTTTAAAGATTTTATTTATTTGACATAGAGATCACAAGTAGGCACAGCAGCAGGCAGAGAGAGGGGGGAAGCAGGCTCCCCACTGAGCAGAGAGCCCGATGCAGGGCTTGATCCCAGGACCCTACGACCATGACCTGAGGCAAAGGCAGAGGCTTTAACCTACTGAGCTACCCAGGCGTCCCAGGAGAGGCGTTTTTGTGTAACATATTCTAAGATACAAGTTCCAGGTTTTGACGTTTTTTTTTTAAAGATTTTATGTGAGAGAGAGAGAGAGCCCAGAGGGAGAATTAAAGGGAGAAGCAGACTCCCCGCCGAGCTGGGAGCCAGATGTGGGGCTTGATCCCAGAACAGTGGGATCATGACCGGAGCCAAAGGCAGACGCTTAACCTACTGAGCCACACAGTGGTGCCCGTTGACATTCTAAAGCATCATTTATTAAACTTTTACTTTTTAGAAGATTACTTACTTTTGAGAGAGAGAGAGAGCGCGCAAGTGGGGGGAGGAGCAGAGGGGGAGGAATCCCAAGCTGACTCCCTACTGAATGCTGAACACAGGGCTTGAGCTCACGACCCTGAGATCATGACCTGAGCTGAAACCAAGATCTGGATGCTTAATAGACTGAGCCACCCAGGCGCCCCTCATTTATTAAACTTTTAAACCACTTTTTAACTCTTTTTGTATATTTTATTTAGATTTTTATTTAGAAACAGAGAGATACTTTTTGGGGGGGGTATCCCAAGATCTAAACGTTTGGTTAGGGGGTTCCTGTAAACCTACTCTCCTTCCTAAGCATATACGATTTCCTCAGAGACAGATCACTCAATGTCTTCATCAGAAAATAAACGGTTGAGTGAAATTGGCCGTCGTTTCAATGGCCATCGAGAGAGATATTGGACACCCCTACTTCCTGCTGCTAGATTCTCTCATCCACTCTGCCCATCAACAAATGGAACAGAATTTTGTCAGAATCTCCCAATGCCGCCCTTCGCTGCCCAGGACAGCTCTTCTCATGTAAACAGGAAGGGTCCGTCCTCACGGAACGAGTTCTGTGACTGACCCATCGTGCCTCTCGCTGGTTTTAGGCTCTCTTCTAGAAAGGAAGTCTGAGGAGGGGCAGCTTCAGGGCGTCTGGAAGGGAAGCTGACGTGTGCTAAGCAGACCAAAGGCCGAGGGTTTCCTGGGCCAGGAAACTGCAATGTGCTGTGTCTGGGGACAGAGGGAAGGGGTGACTCTGGGAGCTTTGTTGAGGCCGGTCTCCAGAAGCCTTGTCTCCCATTCACCCCGGAGGAATACAGAGTTGGGGCTTGATTGCATGGCGTGCATGGCTCCCGGGTCTTACACTCAGAAACGAACCCTTAACGATCTGTATCCAAAGGGCTGCACGTCCCGTGTCCCCCTGCCGTGTTTTATGTCACCCGAAACAGACTTGCTTGTTTAGAGTTTGTCAGGGACCAGCGCAAGCTTCGTCTCCGAGGAGGGGAACTTTGGCCTAAGAGCAAGCCACTAAGTGATCGCCCTCACTGCTCCGGAAGTGATGCTGAGCGTTGATAGAAAGGCAGCAGACGCACCCAAGATCTCCATGGAAGCGGCGGTCAGCCGGATGAGGTCACGAATGCGCTTCGTGGTGGGAGGTGGCGGGGGCATTCCCTGCCCTGCCCTGCCCGCTCCCCTGCACGCTGCCATGCGACACCACTGGCTCTGTGGGGCTTCAGGGCCGGGACCCAGTCTGTGGCTCTCTCCCCAGCAGACCTGGAGCTCGTCAAGGTGAAATGGTGCCCTATTCGGGCATCATCCGACAGAGGCTGGCAAGGGCAAAGGCGGTAGAGCCTGTTTTAGCAGCTGAGCTGCCCCGATGGGTCCCCACGTCCTTGAACAGGCCTTCGCAGCCCCAGGTCTGGTGAGCTGGGACCGAAGGTCGCTTGGAGCGGGGAGCTTCTGGATGGCCACCCGCCATGCACGTTTCCTGGAGGTGGCGACATCTAACTCAAGTCTTAGAAGAAGTGTAGAGCGAAGGCTCCTGGGCCGAGGGCACAGGGCCTGCCCCCCTTGCTGGGAGCCTGAGGAAGGGAAGACGGAAGGGGGGGGAAACCAGCGCCGGGAAGGAAAGGAGACCCAGGAGCTGGAGGGCCTCCTGGCCTGGGGCTCCTTCCCCGGGAGCCTCCTCAGGGCAAACCCCTGAGCCTCCCCTAAGCCTTCCAGGAGGCCCACTCCGGAGAGGGGGCCCTGGTCTGGCTGCCAGCCGCCCAGCTCCCAGCCAGGCCCGGCCCCCACCCTGCACTCTGTGTAACCACTTACGGCTTTAGAACGTGTCCCCACTCTTTCCCACCCTCCCTTTTAACCCCAACAGCTTCGGGAAGCCTTGCCAGAAGCAGGCCTGGCTGGCCAGCTGAGACGGGCGGCGGGCGGCCCAGAGCCTGGCCGGCACCGCTGTCCCCGCAGGTGCGGCCCAGCCTCCACGTGCACCGGGAGCCGGCAGAGCCCTGTCACAACTCGGTGGCCGAGGTGATTAATTAGCGGCGTGGCCGTGCGGGGACGCGTGCTGGCCGCCACACCGGCCCCGTGACAGCAGGGGTCAGTATGCGGCGTCACTCCTTCTCCTCTCACTCCCTCCAAAGCCTAATTGGCTGTGACACGAGGGCCAGCTGTTCTGAGAGGTGGTGCGCGGCGGGCGTCGCAGGGACGGTGGCCGGGGGCAGGTGACGCGCCTGGGCAGAAGGTGCGCACGTGCAGCCGGCGACCGCGGCTTTGTTGGGCATCTGCATCCTGCTTCTTTCTCCTTGCCCTCCTCCTGGTCGCAGCCTGGAGGCTCCTGCAGAGAGGGGGTTCTGTGGGGCCGGGGGGCATCAGGAAGCACCCTTAGTCCCAACAACCAGAAGCTCCCCCTCTCCTCCTGGACCTAGAGCATTGTGGGAAGAGGAGAGGGAAGGAAGCAGTGATCTGGGGCATTGGGAAGGGGGAGATGCTGCGGTCAGTAGGGGGTGTGAACCTCCAGGAAGAGCTTGAGCAGGAGAGAGACAGACAGACAGACAGAGAACGGAGTCCTGGGAGAGGGGACAGCCCTGGGGTAGGAAAGAATAGAGGGCTTTGCCTAGTTTGTGGGACACACGCGATTCAAGGAGGAACACACTTTTCTTTAAAGTCTGGCAAGGCTACTTTAGAACAGCTTCCTCCCGGCTGCCACGGTGTCCCCAAATCCATTCTGACAGGATGGATCCTCAGGAAAGGATCAGCGCCTTCTCTGTACTGAGGAGGGAGCAGAGCGGAGAGACCGCCCGAGGCCGGACCCCGACAGTGCGCCGGGAGGTGGGGCAGCCCGTCCAGGCCCCCGGGGTGGGGGCAGGCTCCTTGGCCTCTCCAGATCCTGCTCCCCGGAGCGGAGCTAGCTGGTGAACTGGAAGGACTGGATTGTTTGTTTCCTGCCTTCGACAACCGGAACAGAACCCGGCGACGGGGCCGCAATGGGCGCCGGAGACAGATGAGCTGGAGGAGCCACGGGGAGGCTGCAAACCGGAAGCGGGGCACCGGTCCGACCAGGCGGAGAGGTGGAAGGGAGAGCCAGGCTCGGCCGGCCACCGAGCTGCCATCCTGGGCAGGAGGCAGGAGAAGCCGGGGAGGCCTCCTGAAGTCACTGCTGGGTGATGTCCGAGGGCGTGAAGAGTCACTGGCACTTTTCCAGCAGATGGAGACCCATGCTTATGCCTGGACAGGCACAGATCACCAATGCTGGAGCCCCCCACAATCCTCTGCTCCCCACTTCTCATCGGGAGCAGCCAGGGCAAGTCCACAAGTAGAAAGGCCCGCTGGGCAGAGGCAGGCATTTCCCTTACAAGTAGAGGGACTGAGCCTCCGGACAGCCCCATTTCTGAGGCCATCAGTGGGAGGCCAGAGGGGGTGAGTGGGGTCTGGGGTCCCCCGGTCTCAGGGCAGTAGCAGCCTTGTTGGGAGGGAGGGGCCGCAGAGTGGAGTTGGTGCCCTCAGCGGTCTGAGCAGCTGGGATCGCCCTGCAGCCCCTGCCTCTCACCCCGCTTCTCGTTAGCCCCCCGCCCGGGAGCCATGCGGGCAGATGAGGAAGTGCAGCTGTGTCCTCTGCCCTGGGACCACCCCACAGTCGCCCTGACCCTTCGTCCTAGGTCCTCTAGCCCTCTGAGGAGGACACAGGGGTGGGGGAAGTAGGAAGCCTAACTTATCCTCTGCTCCCTGGTGCCAAGCATCGTGGCATCCCTACTAAGCACAAAGGAAGGACACCACACAAGGCACTTCTGTACCCGGTGCCTGTCCCTTCAAGCTTGGTGCAGTATGGTCCTTGCTCACGTGTGGACCCCGCGGGACGGGGAACAAAGGAGCACCTCAGACACTTGCAGCTCGGTGGGGAGGGTGCGATCCAGGTGGCCAGGAAGATCCCAGCACAGCGCGGCTTGGCAAACATCACTCAGCCTAGGGTGTGCTATTAACCGGAGCCACTAAGACTGCCGGGAGGTGTGTCCCCACTGCCTGTGGGACTGTGACATTGCAACGGAGTGCACGGCAGAACAGGACAGGAGCCCGAGTCAGTATGGGGCGAGGGGCGCTGTGACAGAGAGGTGGCCCCAAGTGGCCAGGGGAGCCAGGAGAGCTCAAGGAGGCCTTCCCATGACCTGCAGCCGCTCGGCTCACAGTGCTCTTCCGTTCTCAGCAACAGGGGGTTGGGGGGCAGGGGCCAGCCCGGGCCCCCCAGGGCTTCGCAGAGCTGGGACTGGCTTCACTGCCACTCCACATTCTCCTTCCTCCCTCCGGTCGGTCTCAGGGGCTTTCTGTCGCTCCGTCCACCGCAGCCGCCTCTCTTGAAGAAGGAGCTTTAACTGAGCGACTAGCAGGTGCTCCTTCTTCTCAGGTTTGTGATCAACCTGTTGTGATCAACCTACGATGTCCCCAGAAGCTCTGGAACACGGGGGAAATAATCAATCCCTGCCTGCTTCGCACTGGCCTCCCCGGGAGAAAGACCTGATGGATTCCCACCGCCCCAACCCCAGTACTGACACCTCCGCAGCCGAAAGCTTCGATTCCATGAGCTTAGCAGTAGCCGTGGCATCGGAAGGGCACAGGCTGCTTACATGCTGCGGGCGCGAGCCTCAGCGTTTCCCTCTGTGCTGCTGAGGGCAGAGCGCGGCGTCCTGCAAATGTGCTGGAGAAACAGCACAGCTTTCCCGGAACCCTCAAGGTCACCGGGGGGAAGTGTGAAGACAGCGCATCAAAGCTGAATCAGGTGCAACTCTGTGAGCGAGAAGTGATACCCGAGGCTTGGACAGAGTGGAGGACCTGCCGCCACGCACCCCGCAGAGTCTCACTCGCTGCTAGGGCTGCCGTCCCGCTGGGCGCTTCTGTCTGTGCAGCCCCGCCTGCCTGCCCCCTTGAATCCCACACTTGGCTGGCTCTTAACGGCCCTCCGGGGCAGCTTTGCCTAGAGTGTGTTCAGTGGAAATCCAGACTCTAGGACCCTTAACTTAAAAATAACAACAACAACAACAACATAAAATAAGCAGCTGGCAGGGTTCTGATTCTGTAGTCACGTGAGTGTGGGAAATGTGACTGCTGCGTTCCCCTCACATACCGGCCCATTCAATGTTCTGAGAAGTCCTGCGGCGAGGAGAATCTGCTTTGTCTTACTTACTGTAGCTGCCCAAATGTATTTCATCACAGAAGTCCCCTTGTCCTGGAACAACCACTCGCATCTTCTGGAACTGGGGTTTTCTAGAATGCCCTTGAAGTAAATGCTGTTCACCTAAAGGATTGTCAGTAATAGCTTGAGGCGCATCCTTTTAGCAGGCTGCTCTTGAAGCAAAGGAGTAATCCTTCAGGACGACCAGTGGGTAGGCAGATGGCGGCCCCACCGGTCCCTGGGCAACCACATCACATGGGTGATCTCCTGCGGTAAGCAGCCAACCAGCTCAGAGAGCTCCCGTGACCACGGGCCCGCACAGCACTGGGCATCTCTTCAAAAATCAAAAGCACACCTCTCTCGTGACAGAAGGCAGAAGGGTGAAACATAGCCCCTCAAATAAATTAATACTTATCTCGTGCCATTTATTTAGGGGGAAAAAAATCCCTGTGCACACAGGAGAAGACAATCGAACGGGAAAAGCTGGGAGATCCAGATTTGCTCTCCAGCGGGGAACTTTTGAGCCAAAGCGAACGCTGTGCGTGAACAGCAGGAGGCAGGAAAGAGTCATTCAGTAAAGAGGGTACCTCAGTCTGTACTTCTGAAAACAGACTAAGTAGCGAGACCAGTTCGTAGCAAGAGGTTGCATTTCATCCCTCCTCTCCTTTAACAAGGGCTTGCCGGGAGCAAGACACTCGGGCACCAAGAGGAAAGAGGGCTAGGAGAAGACGCTATCAGGTTTCTCCAGGGCTTAGTTATTTATTTGAGTGGCGGGTGAGGGGAGGGAGAATCCTCAAGCCGACTGAGTGTCGAACCTGATGCGGGGCTCGAACCCACAACCCTGAGACCATGACCTGAGCCAAAACCAAGAGTCAGATGCACAACTGATGGTGCCACCCAGGTGCCCCAAGAAGGTATTGGTTTTGCCCTAAAGCAATCAGCAGGTTACAGGGGAGTTACCACCGGGCTCTGGTCCATAATCATGGAATCACCAAGCTTTAAACAAAAGCCCCTTCCAGCCCGTGCAAGCCCAGCCCATCATGCTGACACAGGGGGAAACTGAGGCTCAGAGAGATTTGAGGGACGCCGTTAGGGCCACTGGCCTTTATGGGAACAGAGCGGACGCTAATGCATCGCCCTCCTGAGCTGAGCAGACCCCGCCCGCTGCTCCAGCGAGAGGGTGGCAGGGCCCCAGATGGCCGTGAGAGCGGCGCTGCACAGGGGCTCCTGAGAAAGGAAACATTGAGGCTGGAACTTTAGAAGAATGTCGGATTCTGACAGCCTGGGGACGGCGTTGGGATTGGAAGGGCATCCCAGGAGGATGGAACAGCAAACACAGATGTAGAAACGAAAAAGCACAGAATGAGTTTGGATAACAGGCAGATAGTCCACTTCTTGGCCAGATACGGTCAATTCCGTCCTGGAATTGACCCTGAAAGACAGGGAGAGCCGAGACCCTGGACGGCCCAGTGAGTCGGAGCAAGGGCTACTTCAGTCAGCGTGATGCAGTCTGAGCCGGGCCCAGGAGCCCCGCAGGCAGTCACGGTCCCCCCCCCCCCCGCCAGCAGGGCGGCTGTGGAAGGGTGAGGGCGGCCTCCCAGGGACCGGGGGCGAGCGGCTTGTCCGGGGTAGGCTGTGGGGCTAGAGCGCCCTGCAGGAAGCATGACCGGACTGAGGGGGCGGCGCCTGGCGTAGAGGACCCAGGGGTGAAGTCTCCTGTCCGTGGAAACTTTTGTGAACAAGTTAGATATCACCAGTTTGTCACTCCAAAGTGGCTGTAGCCTCGTGCTTGGCGAGGGAGCGTCCTTACGAGCCGCACGAAAAGGAAGGCCGGGTATTAACTTGCTCACCCACGGGAAGCATCCCACTGAGGGTTCCAGATTTTTTCTCTTTATTTCTTATTCCTTTTCTTTCAATCAAACCAGTGTCCCGAAATCTGCCAGAGCGGCTGAGGACTGTTTCACGGTGGAACATTTCGGGGCTCAAACTATGTCTGATCAATATTTCCATTTTACCAAACATTTTTTTTTTTGGCATTTTTTTTACAACACCGTTTTACCCAGAAGCAGAGAGATTTGCACATGGATGTTCCAAATAGCCCGTTAGACCACCTCATGTTTGAATATAAGCAAACAATCTGAGTCGAATCTCAAAGCTCCCAGCTAGACATTTGTCACCGGAAGGTGCAGACGTCTGTATATTTTTACGTGGAACAAAAGAGATATTTGGTATCGTGACGACCCAGGCTCCGGACTGGGTCCCGCTTTAACTCCTGAGCTGGAAGAAAGTCTGCCCTGGGTGTCGGTGACTCCTGCCTGTCCCGCACTGTGCTGCTCCACACAAGCACACAGTCTCCCAGAGAGGTCTTCATCTGAGCGCCAGGAAGGCTGTGAAAACGCCTCCGTTCCCCGGGACCACTGGGGTCACGGCCATGTCTGGGAGGGAAGGAGAGTGGAAGGACCCGGCCTTATGTTCAGAGCAGAAAATCAGTAAGCTCGTTCGCACAGATTAAGGATACATGCAAGGAGGCGAAAACAAAGCAGGGGAAAGAAGGAGCTAAGGAGACAAGGAGAAAAGAAGGAGAAGGAGTCAGAGTCCACCGCGCTCGGTGGGGCGCAGAGGCCGCAGAGTGATGGGGAAACGCAGAGACACCACCCGGCTGTTTGCGGGAATAACCAAATCACGTGTGTATTTCACAGTAGTAATTAAAACCTCCCAGTCAGATGCTATAGAGAGATTAGTTGTCACATTGTGTTAAAGGAATCCTTGCCTTATTCCCTAGAAGGGGACGGACTGCCTGCCGTCCCGTCATCTGTTCCGAGCCCGAGCAGCCCTCGGCCAGGACGCCTCCGCGGCCCAGTCTGTGCAGAGCGCTGTGCCGCGGGGGTTGTTCTGTCCGCTCCGGAAGAGAACGAACGGACCACGTCCGTGTGCTCAGCGACCCCAGTCCCGAGCCCCGGCCACCTGGCGGGTTTATTTCGGCAAAGACCCTAAACACCATTGAGAGACACTCGCTTTTCCAGTCTCACTTTTCGGGAAGGTGAGTCAGAAAGTTCGAGAGGGAAGGGCAGGCTAGGGGGCGGGTGTGGGACTGGGGACCTGACCCCAGCCTTGAGCTCTGCCCCCACAGTGAGACCTGGGATCGCTCAGTGCGACTCTGTCCTACTGGAGCTGAAGAGACTGTGTGACCACTAGGGGAGAGAAGGCCAGTGAGGTCCTCGGACGGGCTCGCATTACCAGAAAACCAGTGGGTTCCCTCAATATCCTGTCAGCCCAACAAAAAGAAAACCCAGCCAGACCAGCTTTGGGACTGAACTGATTGCCGTTTTGACTGAATGCGTGAGCAAAGAGTTGGGCACAAAAGAAGGCCCTGGGACTAAGCTGAGTCGCCCAGCCAACACCCCCCTCCCCACTGTAAGCTCCCCCCACGCCAGCCCCAGCCTCCCAATCAGGTCCAACCTCCACCTGGTGGGGGGAGGTCTTTAAAATTCACTGTAAGCCCATCTCTGTGGACTGTGTTCACATTGTGCCTTTATCTGAAAGCTAGGCCGGAGGCAAGAAAATTGTCTTCCTCGCCATCCGGGAAGTGAAAGGAGTGGCTCGTGGAATGGGAGAACGTGTTTGCAAATCATGTATCTGATAAGGGGCTTTTATCTGAGATATATGTAAGGAACTTTTACAACTCAGGAATAAAAAGACAAATGATCTAATTTTTTAAATGGGCAAAGAAGGGGCACCTGGGTGGCTCAGAGGGTTAAGCCCCTGCCTTTGGCTCAGGTCAGGATCTCAGGATCCTGGGATCGAGCCCTGCATTGGGCTCTCTGCTCAGCAGGGAGCCTGCCTCCTCCTCTCTCCGCTTGCCTCTCTGCCTACTTTTGATCTCTGTCTGCCAAATACATAAATAAAATCTTTTTTAAAAAATGGGCAAAGGATCAAAATCGAGAGTACTCCAAAGACATATGCATGTCTAAAAAACTCATGAAAAGGGGCACCTGCGTGGCTTGTCATTAAGCAACTGCCTTTGGCTCGGGTCAAGACCCCAGGGTCCTGGGATCGAGCCCCAGATAGGGCTCCCTGCTCAGCGGGGAGTGTGCTTCTCCCTCTGCCCCTCCCCCTTGCCTGTATTCTCTCTCGTGTGCATACAAAAACACATAAAATCTTAAAAAAAAAAAAATCTAAAAAACGAAGTTGATGGAAAGTTGTTTAAACATCATGAGCTGCCAGAGAAGTGCACATCAAACCACAGGGAAACACCTTTATGCCCCTCAGACGGCTATAACCAAAAAGACAGGCACTTGGGGCATCTGGGTGGCTCAGTCAGTTAAGCAACCGACTCATGGTCTCCGCTCCAGTCAAGATCTCAGGGGGGTGGGATCGAGCCCCTTGTCGGCTTCCTGCTCGGTTCGGACCCTGTTTGAGATTCTGTCCCCCTGCCCTCCCCCCATTTGCCCTCTGGCTCTCTAGCTGTCAGATAAATAAATAAAATCTTATAGATAGATAGATAGATAGATAGATGTGTGTGTGTGTGTGTGTGTGTGTGTGTGTGTGTGTGTGTGTGGATGTAATCCCTTTAAAAAAAAAAAAAAAAGACAGACATTTGCAAGACTTGAGATCAAGGGTCCAGAGAGACTGGAACCCTTGGTCGTACACTGCTGTGAGAACATGAGAAGAGGCAGTTGCTCTAGAAGATGGTCCAGCAGCACCCCAAAAAGTTAAACATAGTTACCATATGACCCAGTGACTCTACCCCTCAGTGTGTGGCCAAGAGAAATGAGAACACATGTCCACACACAGGCATGTGCCGGAATGTCCGTGGCGTTATTATTCATAATATACCACAAAACGACAACATCCCACATGTCCAGCACACCAATAATGAACAAAATGGGGTATATCCAGACAACGGACATTATTCAGTAATAAAAAGGAATAAAGTGCTGACACCTGCTACAGCGCAGACAAGCCTTGGAAATACTCGGGGCACACACTGTACGATTGCATTTACATAAAATATCCAGATGAGGCAAGCCCGTGGACGCAAAGAGTAGATCCGCAGGCGTGTGGCTGGGAGGGAGGAATGGGTAGGGTGAGGTGGGCACGGGTGTACGAGGAGGGTGAGGAAAATGCTTTAAAATGGCTTGTAGTGGGGCGCTTTGGTGGCTCAGATGTTAAGCGTCTGCCTTCCACTCAGATCATGATCCCAGGGTCCTGGGATCGAACCCCACATCAGGCTCCCTGCTCAGGGGGAACCTGCTTTTCCCTCTTCCTGTCCCCCTGCTTGTGTTCCCTCTCTCGCTGTGCCTCTGCTGTCAAATAAATAAATAAAATCTTTAAAAAAAAAAACAAAAATAGCTTGTAGGGACCATCACAAACTCCGTGAGTATACTAAACACCACTGAGTTGTACATTTTAAATAGGTGATTGTGTGGTACCTGAATTAGACCTCAATAAAGCAGCTTTAAGAAAAAGAAGGAGGGGCGCGTGGGTGGCTCAATGGGTTGGGGCCTCTGCCTTCGGCTCAGGTCATGGTCCCGGGGTCCTGGGATCGAGCCCCGCATTGGGCTCTCCGCTCTGTGGGGAGCCTGCTTCTCCCTCTCCCTCTGCCTGCCTCTCTGCCTGCTTGTGATCTCTGTCAAATGAATGAATAAAATCTTTAAAAAAAAAAGAAGGAAAACTGTCTGTTTTATCTTCTCATCCCTCGGCCTAACCCAGCACCTTGCCCCTCAAAAATGTTAATCTAGACACACTGAATCGATGATGACGATGACAAGAAAAGTCCTGCTCCTGCTAGGTTCAGACTTTGCTTCCAGGAAGCAAGTGGATGCGGCTACACTGTGACAGAAAAAAGCAAAGTTCGGTCCAACCACCAAGATGGTGAGTCTGCATGACCCCAGAAGTCTCCATCGACACAGTGGGGTACAGACCTCACAAGCCTGTGGTGACACGGCCTTGTGTCGTGGGTGCACTCGCGGCGGGAGGGCTGACTGTGCCAGCACCCCATGATCAGGGGACTCACAGACCCCTCATCGTCCTCCTGCTGACTTGTCGTCCGTAAAACTGAGCTCCCCGTAATCCAAGGCTCGATCCCAGGACTTACATGCTCAGCAACTAGATCCCATTAGATGACTAGAAGTGACTAGACTCAATAGCACCAAATTATTGGTGGGGGCACTGTTAATGGTTCCCAAACATCTGTTTTCTCTTTCTTCCACAAGAATCGAGTTTCGGAGGCTGCCTCCGCCACGAGGTGTGGCCGTGTGATTAAGTTCCGGCCCATGGAATGGAAGTATATGCCACTTCTGGGGAAGCTTAAAATGATTAGGCAGATGCTCTCTCATCCCCTTGTTTGTAAAATTCTTCCAGCTGCTTGAGAGAGGTGAGCGCTGGAACAAACATCTTTGCCCAAAGAGAAACGGCAACCTGGAAGAGGACAGAGCTATCAATCTCACTTCTATCGAATTGAAGCCATTGGGTTTTTCCAGGTCTCTTTGTGATAGCAACTTAGACTGTACTCTGACTAGCAGAATTAGGATAACAAATGTGCTCGTGACCAATGAGTAGCCAAATGCTGGTTTATACATCTCCTCCAACAGGAATATTTCATTCATTCTACACAGCATCCTCTTCCTCTTCAGTACCATGGGAAGCTCAATGGGAAGCTCTGTGATTAGATATTAATGAGACTGGTAATTGGTTGTTAATCTAAATGAGCTGGTTAAGGGGATCTGGGGGGGTTCAGCTGGTTAAGCATCTGCCTTTGGCTCAGGTCATGATCCCAGGGCCCTGGGAAGATCGAGCCGCCCACTGAGTTCCCTGCTCAGCAGGAAGTCTGCTTCTGCTGACTTCCAGCCCCTTCCCCCACCCCCAAACCTGCTCATGTTCCTTCTCTAAAATAAATAAATAAATAAATAAATAAATAAATAAATAAAAAAAATAAGATTTTAAATAAACGAGCTGGTTAAAGTGGGAGAACATTTTAAATGATTCAAATGTATTTTAAACATTTTGCTTTAATGTATATGGAAAACTTCCTAGAAGTCTCCTAAAAAGCAAGGGGGTGGGCTCTTCATCATCTGGGTGGACGGCTGGAGCCCTGGGAGCCATACTGAACTATGACAATACTGGTCACTTTCCAGGGACAGTGGAGCAGAAATCTAGAAGGAGCCTGGACCCTCCACGATCTACCAAACTATTGTTTAAGTCTGGGCCGCTTGCCTCCCGACCTCTGATCCAGTATAGATACTGTGGGCATCAGTCTATAGGTTTTATGGGAAGAACAGAGAGCACTGGTCAACCCAGCACATTGATGGAGGGGTCATTGATTAAGAGCATTTACAAAGTAATCAGAGTTTGGAATGAGCAGAGGTTCCAGTTCTGTTTTTTTTTTTTTTAAGTCACTATAAGCCCAATGTATAATATGAGACAAGTTATAGGACAACTGGATGGTTTGCAGCTTAACTGGTTTTCACCGGCTACAACCATTGCCTCTGCTTCATTGGCTTAAAGACCCATAATTTGCTGACATAGAGTTATTGCAAAAGAACATGGCATCAACCCTGCTGGCCTATGGACACTGCCAAGGTGGTGTTTGCATAGCCAAGTTAGAAGGGATCTGAAGTTCACTTTCAGACCGCTGCATCACTTTTCAGGGAAAATACCACCTAAGCTACTCGAGACATGGTACAGCATCATTCTGAAAGATCTGCCAAGAAATTGCCCAAATGCACTGAATTTGGGATTGTTCTCATCTTTGGTGAGAGTTTGTTGTGTAAAGAAGGTTTCTAGGATCCCCAGGGAGAAGTTCTCAAAACCCCCCAATACTGGGGTGCCTGGGTGGCTCAGTGCATTAACCATCTGCCTTTAGCTCAGGTCATGATCTCAGGGTCCTGGGATCAAGCCCCACATCGAGCTCTCTGCTCAGTACGGAGCCTGCTTTCCCCTCTCTACCTGCCTCTCTGCCTACTTGTGATCTCTGTCTGTCAAATAAATAAATAAAATCTTTTTTAAAAACCCCAGGATTTTCTAACCAAGTTATGTAACAGTAGGATAAGATCCTAATAAGGGGATAAGATCATAATAAGGTAAGAAATGATTAAATAGCTAAATGAACACTTTAAAATGATTTAAAATAAGAAATGAAACTACAGTCATAGAAATAATACGATAATTATAAAGTAAAAAAAACTCTATTATTTATTCATGTATCAAGTAACTCAGGAGATACTTATCGAGGGTCTCTGATTTACTACATTAAGAGCAGGATGTGGCTGTGACAGCTACGAACCCTCAGAGATTAGTGTCCCCTTTCCATTCCTGCTGGGATGTGGCCTCAGCCTGGCCCACGTACCCCAGCTCTTGTGCATCTGATCGACCAGTTCTGACCCATGCAATGTACGTGATGCGAGTTATTTCCAAGCCAAGACTGTTAGTACCTTCCCCATTTCTCTTTTCTTGCAGGTTGACTTTGGAGACCTGGATGAAGGTGGTGACATCACAAGATGGAAAGAGTCTGAGTCCCCAAAGTCACCACTTGTTAGAAAGCCTCCTTTAAGAACAACCCAACCAGGAACACTGAAGTGGATTTTTCAGGTGAAGTCACTGAATTTTGGGGGTGCTTTATCACAGCAACTAAACTGCCTTGACTAATACTGAATACATAGGATTGGGAATTACAAAATTCTCATTTATTATAGGCAGCCAATCCCCTTATTATGATCTTATCCTATTGTTACATAACTTGGCTAGAAAATCCTGGGGTTTTTAAAAAAGATTTTATTTATTTATTTGACAGACAGAGATCACAAGTAGGCAGAGAGGCAGGTAGAGAGGGGAAAGCAGGCTCCCTGCTAAGCAGAGAGCCCGATACGGGGCTCGATCCCAGGACTCTGAGATCATGACCTGAGCTAAAGGCAGAGGGTTAACGCACTGAGGCACCCAGGCACCCCAATATTGGGGGTTTTTGAGAACTTCTCCCTGGGGATCCTAGAAACCTTCTTTATACAACAAACTCATCAAAGTTGAGAACAACCCCAAATTCAGTGCATTTGGGCAAGTATTTCATGCATGTATCTGTAAATGAAAGTCTTACAGACAAATGCCTACTTTACTGAACAGTGTTTTGGGAAAGTTAGCAAATGAGACCATTGTGTGCATAGACATTTTTACTAAGAATAGTCTGCAAGGTCTGGAAAATTCAGTCAATAGTTTCAGCATCTGCTCCTCACCCCTATACCCTCAGGCCCTCAGATATGCCTGATGCATGAAAACCTGTGCCCCCAGCCTGGGTGTGACATGGCGCTGACCAAGGATCCGGCACACAGGTCACATTCCTGCACTGTCAGATCTCCACTACTGGGTCTTCGGAAGGCAGTCACCACCTGTCATGCCGATCTCTCTGTGGAATTTCTGATGGGCTCTCTCCCCCCCAGATTCAAGACCTGGCATCAGAGTTTCACAGAACGCTCACCATGACGCCACACAACACAAGTATTTTCTGTTCTATTTCCTTTTATAAAATCTTGATTGGAAGCCAATAAACTATTTTCACGACCCACTAAGGAACTGGAACTCTCCGTTTAAAAACTGTCCTGTCTTTCTGTTACCTCTTTGCCTCAAAGCACCCTCTCCGGTCGTGCCTTCTCCTTAAAGAAAGCCTGCGTGTAGGAAGGTCTCAATCATTTCCTTCTTAGTGAGAACTCAAGTCCAATTTTTACTTTCACAGGAAATCCTTGCATTTTTAGCCTTTAGAGCAGACAGAAATCCCAGACCTCTTTTTCTTGTCATTGATGAGTTGACAGATAAGTCCAGAAAGTTTATGTTCTTGGCAGATCTGGTTGCAGAATGGGGCTCAGCACCCAGGTCTCATGATTTGGGGTCCTTCCCACTCTTTATTCTGCTACTTCTGTGCCCTCCCATGATCAAGTTCAGGATGAACAAGGTGTGCAGTTGGGATTTTGTGGAATTTGGGGGCACCTGGGTGGCTCAGTGTGTTAAAGCCTCTGCCTTCAGCTCAGGTCATGATCTCAGGGTCCTGGGATCGAGTCCCGCATCGAGCTCTCTGCTCAGCGGGGAGCCTGCTTCCCTCTCTCTCTCTGCCTGCCTCTCTGCCTACTTGTGATCTCTGTTTGTCAAATAAATAAGTAAAATCTTTAAAAAAAAAAAAAAAGGATTTTGTGGAGACAGAGTAACAGGCACCCAGAAGATACCCAAACTGTATGTATGTATGCATATATTTTTTAAAGATTTATTTGAGAAAGACAAAGGAGAGAGAGAAAGCGTGTCGGGAGAGGGGCAGAGGGAAAGAATCTCAAGCAGACCCCCCACTGAGGATGCAGCCCGACGCGGGGCTCGATCTCATGACACCCCCCCACCCCCCCTGACATTATGATCTGAGCCAAAACCAAGAGTCCGGCGCTTCACCAACTGAACCACCCAGGCGCCTCCCTATGTATGTATTTTTGATGCTCCAATAAGATATTTAATTTACTAAAAATCGATTTCTTCTCATATTCTACAAAATTTTTTTGTTGTGCTAAAAACCAATCAACATAAAATTTACCACCGTAACCATCTTAAGCATCCAGGTCAGTGGCATCCGTTCTGTTCATACTGCTGGGCCACCAGCCCCACCATCCATCGCGGGGACAGTTTCTATCTTGCCAAACTGAAACTCTCCACTCAGTAAGCAGTAGCTCCCAGCTCCCCCTTCCCCTCAGTCCCTGCCAACCCCACTCTACTTTCTGTCTCTACCTCCAATGGTATTTGCAAGTAGCTTTAGACAACTGGGCTACCCAGCCACAGGCGGGGCGGGGTGGGGGGGTGGCAGCAGACAGGCAGGGGAGCCAGGCGCGCACCCGTTCTGATTCAATGTTGCACCTGACCTCAGCAGGTGGCGGCGCAGTCCCCGTCCTCTGGCTCTGATGTGGCCTTTGAGATTGGGAGACCCCGTGAACCTAAGCAAGGCAGTACGGGCGTGGAAGGTAGAGACAGGGGCCTGCAGACCCCGAGTGGCAGCCCTGCACTCTGACCACAGAAGCCGAGTCTCTGCGGACGGGCAGAAGCAGACACCGTGACTGACAGCAATAAAGACAGAGCAGCTGGCGCGCCAGTAATAACCCCGGGCTCCTGGGGATTCGTCCCACCCGCAGACGAGGACAAACAGTGCAGGCTGTCGTCAGCGTGTGCTGGGAACACCCTTCCATCGCCCTGGAGGCCTGACTTCATGGGCCTCACCTTTTCAACTTGCTTTCCTAGGTGCCCGTGACATTTATTTCCTGACCTCAGGGTGACATCTCATAAAGGCAAAATTATCCGCACCCAGCACCTTCTAAGCCATGGGGCTTAATCCATGTAAATCATTACTGTAAATGACAACAGCCATCATGCTCCGAGCTGCAGGGGTCCCGGAGTCCCCATCTTATCCCAAACAAAAGATATTTCTTTCCCATCCCACTCTTAATCCTTTTTGTTAATGGTGAACTCATCTTTTATAGACAAAGTCCGCAATTTACAAAAGTCATTCCAGGAGCCAGGGAGAGCCATGGCCAAGAGTCAGCACGAAGTGAGCAAAGCCAGCCACGGCCACAGACCCCCGCACGACTAACAGTACTCGCAACGAGTGCCGCACGGAGGCCGAACAAACGGCCACGGGATGTCTCCACCCAACAAACCGGCATGAAATGTTCAAGGAAAAACAATGCGGCGTCCTCCTCAGTTTGACCTTCTCACCAAGAGGAAACCCTGAAAGGGGCAGGTTCCGAGAAGCAACAACCACACTGGGGTCCTGGGGTCTGGACGGACAACGCACCGAGCAGCCCGGGGTGGGCGGTGCATACAAGGGAATCTCGGAACCAGAGCGAGACATTCGGGCTCCAACTCCCCTTCCTGTTCTGGCCAGCTGTGAGCTCTGAAAAAGACATAAACTGCCTGAGCCCTTTTTTGTTTTTCAGTTTAGCAAAATGTGTATAATCTCACCAGCCCCTCCCTTCTTCACAGCATTTGAAGCATTTAATGTAAATAAAATCACACTAAACCTAAGTGGCAAAGGCCAGGTATCGCTATGTGGATCCCATACACATAGGTAGTCGTGCACGGTGCACGAACACGCACACACAGAGGCAAAGCATTTTCATTAGTTCCATTATTAGGAATTCTTCAGTGGGGCCTGTGGGAACTTCTGCCTGCCCTCCTGCCCCAGGGATATTCAGGAGAATCCTATGAAATAAATGCAAGGGGAGATCGCTGTGCTCTTTGCAGGACCATGATGCCACCTACACGAAGATGATGCTCACGGAAGGTCACCACTTTGCAAGGCGTGAGTTAGGGTGAGTATTTCAGAATCACCAAAGTTATAGGGGAAGCTTGTTCGGACATGTGAGGTGTATGCCATGAATTCCCAGAGTCCACTGGAGGGTCCCGGAATCACATCTGACCAACTGTGGTGAAGAGTGCCACGTTCCTGCTTTGATGGCTTGCTCAGCGGTGGAAGCCATGTTCATGTATCCTGCGGGCTTCCTGGCAGCGGTGGTTACACAGTGCTAGGCTGCAAACCTTTGTGTCCTTCCGCCCCAAATTGCTGTGTGGAAATCCCAACCTTCGAAGGTGCTGTGGGTGGGGCCTGTGGGAGAAGCTTGCGTCATGGGGCGGAGCCTTCATGAATGGGATCACAGCTCTTCAAAAACAGAGCCCAGGGGTCACCGGGGTGGCTGAGTAGGTTAGTCTCTGCTTTCAGCTCAGATCGTGATCCCAGGGTCCTGGGATCTGGCCCCATGTTGCTGGGCTCCCTGCTCAGTGGGGAGTCTGCTTCTCCCTCTCCCTCTGTCCCACCACCCATGCGTGCAAGCACACACAGCCTCTCTCTCTCAAATAAATAAAACCTTAAAAAAAAAAAAAAAAGACCCCACGGAGTTTCCTCATCTCTCCAACCATGGGCGGGCACGAGGAGTTGGCAACCCAGAAGAGAGCCCTTCCCGGACATACTGGCCCCTGATCCCAGGGACTTCCTGGCCTTGGAAATCAGGAGAAAAAGGTCTCTGTTGTTTAGAAGTCACCCAGCCTGCAGTATTTAGTTGTAGCTGGTCAAACAGACCAAGACACATAGCGGTGTCCACATAGACATACTCACACATCTTTGTCCAAAGAGTAATTTTAGGAAGAGGAAAAAAAAGGAAATCAGCCTAGCTCATTCCAGCCCAGAGGAGACTCGGGTATGAAATTTAACATGGTCTCCACCTTCCTGTAACTTACACTCCACAAAATCAATAACAGAATTTTATAGGTCTTTAGATACTACAAAGTTGTGTCTTGTCTACTGAACCCCAGACTTCTATATCTAACTGCCTATTCTACCTCAATGCTTGGATATGTAGTAGGCACCACTCTTTTAACATATCTAAAATTAAACTTCTTTCCCCACAAAGAGCCTTCAGTCTTCCACATTTTATTTTTTAAGGTTTTCTTTATTTATTTGACAGAGAAAGAGATCACAAGTAGACAGAGAGGCAGGCAGAGAGAGTGGGAGAAGCAGGCTCCCCACCGAGCAGAGAGCCCGATGTAGGGCTCCATTCCAGGACCCTGAGATCATGACCTGAGCCAAAGGCAGAGGCTTAACCCACTGAGCCACCCAGGCGCCCAGTCTTCCACATCTTAGTTAGCAACAACTTTGCTTTTCTAGCTGCTCAGGTCAGAACCTTGGAGTTATTCTTGATTCCCTTCTTACTATCAACGTTAGAAATCCCTATCGGATTTATCCTCCAAATCTGTGCAGAATCTGACCCTCATTACTACCACGCTGGTCCAGACCACCACCACCTCTCACCTGAACAACCGCGAGCGTCTCCTTGCTTCACTGCTCAGCTGGTGTGATCTACTCTCAGCAGCTGGCTTGAGTCGCTAGAGCGCTTCCTTTAGAAGACAAGACAAATCTTCTCTCTCTTCTGCTCACTCCCTTCCAATGCCTTCCACTTTGCTCAGAGTGAAAGCCAAATCCTCTGCCTGTCCTCTTTCCTCCTTCCTGTATCGTCATGTACCTCCTTTCCTTTGCCTCCATGACCGTATCTCTGCTCCAGGCACACTGATCTTCCTACTCTTTAAACACCAAGAAATCGGGCACCTGGGTGGCTCAGTGGGTTAAGCCGCTGCCTTCGGCTCAGGTCATGATCTCAGGGTCCTAGGATCAAGTCCCGCATCGGGCACTCTGCTCAGCAGGGAGCCTGCTTCCTCCTCTCTCTCTCTCTCTGCCTGCCTCTATGCCTACTTGTGATCTCTCTCTGTCAAATAAATAAATAAAATCTTAAAAAAAAAATTCTCTAAACACCAAGAAATCTTTCTGCCTCGGGGTCTTTGAACTCCCTGCTCTCCATGCCTTACATGTGCTCCCCCAGCTGTCCACACAGCTAACCTCCCCAACGGCTTCATGTGCTTGCTCAACTCTCACTCCGATGTTTTGAAGTTCCAGTCCGCAACCTTCCACACATGCCCCCTATGCCCCTTGCTTGGCTTTGTTTTTTTTCCACAGCTCTTCCATAGCTCTTATCATTTTCCAGCATATTATGTCATTTACACATTGGTTAAGTTTGCTGTTTGCTATTTTCTGCTGCCTGGTAGAATGGAAGTCCCATGAGGCCTGAGACTTTTATCTGCCTTGCTCACTGAGATATCAGGCACCCAGAATGGTCCCTGACACAGAGGACGGACTCCATAGATGATCACAGAACACACTCTGTATGAATGAACATACTTCATGGAAAGCTTCCTTTAACACGGGCATCTTATAATCCTCACCACGACCTCACAAGAAAGTAGTCATGCTACTACCCATGATTTACAAATAAGAGAGCTAAATCTTAGAGAGGCTGGGTCCTCGGCTCTGAGCCATTAGACTCAGGGTCTATCCTCTTTTTTTCTCTTTAAGATTTTATTTATTTGTTTGAGAGAGAGAGAGAGAGAGCATGTGCTCACACGTGTTCACAAGCCGGGTGGGGGAACGGTTGGGAAGAGGATGGGGAAGGGATAGGCAGAGGGCCAGAGGGAGAGGGAGAAGCAGAGCCCTACGGCGGTCTCCATCCCAGGACCCTGAGATCATGATCTGAGCTGAAGTCAGACGCTTAACCCACTGAGGCACACAGGCCCCCCCAGACTCTGGGGCCTATGCTCTTGGCCATTATGGTAGAACAGGACTGGGCCAGAGGACGCATGATAGCACGGTGAAAAGGACTAGAGTCTAAGCCTCTGCCGTCCTCACAGGCCTTTCTTCCCTGCGCTCTCTGTGTGTCTTCTCTTCCTTTTATAAGGACACCAGATTTGAGGCCCACCCCAATGCTGTAAATGACCTCATCTTAATACCTGTGTCTGCAACGACCCTATTTTCTTTTTTTTTTTAAGATTTTATTTATTCATTTGACACAGAGAGAGAGAGACAGTGAGAGAGAGAATACAAGCAAGGCGAGCAGGAGAGGGAGAAGCAGGCTTCCGGCAGAGCAGGGAGCCTGATGCGGGGCTCCATCCCAGGACCCTGCAATCATGACCCGAGCTGAAAGCAGATGCTTAATGAGCCATCCAGGCGCCTCCAAAGACCCCATTTTCAAAGAAGATCCCATTGTGAGGTCTTGAGTGGACATAAGTTTTGGAGGGACGTTATTCAACCCACTACAGAGTGGGTGGTCACAGAATCCTATGTCTCAAGGTCAGGGGGATGGGATCAACCTTATGAAAACATTTAATCAACTACTCGTCAGGTACTTGAACCCTCCTGCAGCACTGCCATCAAAACTCTGTCTATTCTCCACTGGACTGTTTCCAGGAGCAGGGTGTCCAACAGACCACTCCCGGCCGTACAGCTCTATTAGGGAGCTGCTTACAAAATACCTCCTCATGCTGAACAGACAGAAGAACAGCTCACCAAATATGTCCGCAGCCTAATCTCTGGAAGCCATGAACATATGGCAAAAAGGACTTGCAGATGATTATGTTTAAAATAAGCTTAAGGAATAATCTCCCTTGGCAGATGGAGATTATTCTTGATTAGCTAGGTAGGTGCAGCCCGATCATCTAGGTGCTTTCCTGACTGTATCAGAGGACGGCGGAGTGGTCAGGGATATGCAACAACATTGGCTTTGAAGATGGAGCAAGGGAGCCACGTGCCAAGAAATGTGGGGACGAGAAGCTGGAAAAAGCAAGGGACTAGATTCTCCCGTAGGGCCTCCAGAAGGAACAGGACCCCATCAACACCTTGATTTTAGTCCAGTGGGACCTATATCAGACTTCTGACCTAAGGAACTATAAGATAATATATTTGCATTGTTTAAGTCACTAAGTTGGGGTAATTTGTTATAGCAGCAATAGGAAACTGCTACAGAGGGGAAACCAACATTCCTATAACTTCCCCCATTGGCTATAGATTGGCTTCTGGAGGGTTCAACACGCCCCCCCCGACCCCGCTTTTTCCTTCCCTACGGTAAACATGGAGCTAGTTGAAGACATATCTCAAATCCTCCCCGAATCTTCAGTTAGTTACTTTACTATTGTCAGTGCTTTCCCATAGGACAATTTTCAGACCCCTCATCATTCTATCTACTTCATATTTTCTTTCTCATCCTCACTCAAAAAAGTTGGTACCTTGAACAACACACACCGTATTCCTGCGGAATCCAGCCTCGAACAAAGCTCTGGATTACTAATGCCTCTCCTGGAGCACAGCCCCTAGCCCAGCCCCCGCTGCGGCGTGACCGGTGCCCCATGCGCTTTGGGGAGAAGCCTTACTACTGGGAGAGGGGAAAGAGCAGGGCTTCGCGATCAAACTGACCTGAGCTTGAACTCTGACATCTCCACCTTCTGGCTACAAGATCTTATAAAAATTAATTAGCTTTTCTGTGTGTTGGCTTTTATAACTCAGGTATAAAGAATGAGGTTCATGCTCGATAAAAATAAATAAATAAAATGAGATTGTGTGTTAGAAAATATTTTGCAGAAGAAAGACGTTAAAATACGCTGGCTTCCTTTTTTTTTTTTCCTGAGTCCTGAACACTGTATTTCCATTGATGTGGATCAAGTTTGAATTCACTTTTTTGGGCAACAACATCATATTCCAGCTTATTGTGTCAAATTTGCACTCACCTAAAAGTCTTATTTCTTTTTCTCAGGGTAATGCCTGGTGAAACACTTTTACTCTGTACTGGAGCAAGGGTTGATTTTGTGTTATTTCTACCCTGTAGAAATTTCTACCCGTGTGCCAATATCTTTGGGAATCACTTCTTTCTTGTCCAAATACTCCTGAGCCAGTCTTTCGAAGTCCACTGGTTTCAGGATTCCTCAAAAATTACTGTGGGTTTCTCCCGCCGGCTTGTGGGCCAGTTCTCCACGCTCTGAAAACACACGGTTCCTCCCACGAGACTTGCTCGCAGCAAGAGCACTCCGTTTCTGCTCTAACACCTCCTGCCTCTGCAGGGTGACAAGCCCCTCCCGTCAGTGCTGATGTCCACCTTCACTGTTGTACAATCCTCCTCCTTCAAAGAGCACAGAAGCTAAACAGGTGCTAGAGAGTTCTATTTTCTGTGACCTGGGACCATTTCAATATTGACCTTTGGAAGAGGAACATCATTTGTTGCTGGTTTTCCTTGCTCAAAATCTAAATTAAAAAAAAAACAAAAACAAAAACCTATCTTTCATCATCTGATGCCTTTTGGTTCACTCGCAGATTTCCCCTCGGCGGCCAACGACAAGGCGTTCTGTCCACCATTGTGCACAGGCTCTTATCCCCCGGCCTCCTCTATGTCTGAACTTGCAGATACATTCCCTGAGGACCACTCAGTGTTTCCCAACATCCTTTTCCTCTGTTCTTCTACCCAGGCATTTTTTGGAAAACTTCCACATAAATGAGTCATCTGCCTTCTGTCTCAGTCTTTGGAACTTTGTCCTGGATCTTCTCTACACTTCTGCTTCTGTGAATTTTTCCAGATCAGATTTCCAAAGTATAACGTGTGTCTCTAACACGGCCTACACTCTCAGGTGCTATGAACAGTCCAGTGCCCACAGTTTGGAGCTTACAGAGTCAAGTTTGGTCCGAGCTCTTCAGGCACGACCTTGGCCTAACATCTCCCCACCCCCAGGACTTCCATAGCAAAGCAACCTCTTCCCTTCCCACAGGAAGGGCTCTCCATAGCTGCAGAGGGGAGACCGATCCCGGGGGGCTGAAAGCCCAGAAGTGATGCTGCCCTCACCCTTCGCTCTTACACCCCTTTCTTTGAAGCTCAGGGGAAAACATTCCCTGGCCGAAAACCACGGTCCTCCTCTTTGTCCTCTGTACCTTCCTTAACTCAATTGCCACCAGCAGCGAGACTGGGGAGCCACAAAACCGAGGCTAAGACACTTAGTCTGGAAGCAGACAGACATGAGTTTAAATCCCAGCCTTAATTTCCTCATCTGTAAAACGTGCTTAATAACAGAACCTGCGACCGAGGACAGGAGAATTACACGAGATAAGGCCTACACCACTCAGCTCAGCGTCTAGGAGATAATCCTGCCCGTTAATGTTCACTGTCATTATTCACTGGAAATATGTCCCTCCCCTGTGAAGACGCAAGCTCGTGTCTAGTCATTTCAGCCCACCGGAAAGCGAGGGCCAGCTGCCACCACAAAGCCCACGCAGCCCGTGATGGGAGCATTCAGCCATTCATGTGACCGTGGAATAAAACAAAGACCACAGAGTGGTAGATACTACAGTATGGCCCACTTACAGGTGTGGCTCCAAATAAAAGCAGTGTCTTTAAGACATGAGGGCCAGAAGTCAACTTGGCTTTTTCCGTGGAACTCCAACTTAATCCATCAGAAAAACTCAACGATTCAGTTACTGACTCAGCTGCCCAGTCATTCTTAGGGCGTATATTACAGATCCTGGTAGACAACGTCCCAGGGGAGTTGGCATGCCCAGAGAGGAGGCAATGGCGAGGGGTGTTCTCTGCTTTCTAAATCTTAGCACACGCCAGACTCGAGAGAAGAGTGGAGGTGAGGAGGACAGCAAACACAGCTTCCCTTTGTCCATCTGTCAGAATTGGCACCAAGTTCTTGGCAACCTTTTGGGAGCTTCTGTGCCTGGGCTGGGTTAACTTGGCCCCGTCCATTTAAGAATGTTTGATTTGATTGCACAGCAAAATGCTTTTGAAAAGCTGCGCTATTATCCCTGAAATAGAAAAATTAAAAAAATTTGAAAAGCACCTTTGAAGTCAGCTATCCAAACGAAACCTGTGACATCAGAGCGATGGCAGATAAGTGGGGGGCAGAACAAGGCAGGCATTGACCGCGGGGCAGGCCAGGCCGATGCCACACTTTACACCCCACCAATATAAGTCAAAGATGAAAGATGCTCTGGGCAGCTCGCCTGACCTCTGTGCCTCTGTTATCTGCAGCTGATTGCACAGTGTTTTGCTCCGAACAATCCCTCACTGTCTACGTGGTGCAGGTGAGTCTCAGCACAGCGGGGGCTCGGGCGGCTTGGCCAGGTTACGGGGATGCCATGCATAGCACAGGGGGCCCAAGGAGGGCTTGCGAGAACCAAGCACCGTCTTTATTACTCCTCTTATCCTTTGCATGCGGGGGACAGGGCAGCTAAGTGCAAATGGAGGGCAGCAAAGAAAGCCCAGGGCGTGTGTGGTGACAGACGGGCAGCTCTCTCTCCAACTGACAGAACATCAGAGACCAAAAAGAAGCTCCAGCTGCCCGGCTGCACGTTAACATGCGATGTCCCAGACTGTGCTGTAGCATGATGGGCTCGTACGGACTTGGCTTAAGTTCCTGCATTTCTCATTACGAACCGACTCACTGAAAGAGTGCAGCTGTGAAGGACAGTCCATCAGTTCTCAGACCTGAGCTGCCTTAGAGTCAGGGGAAGGAGATTGCTGGGCTGAGAGTGCCTGATTCAGCGATTATGCATTTCTTTTTTTTTTTTTTTAAGATTATTTTAGAGAGAAAGAGTGCATGAGTGGGAAGGGGAAGAGGGAGAAAAAGAATCCCAAGTAGACTCCTGGCTGAGCAAGGCACCCGACACGGGGCTCGATCTCATGACCCTGAGTCCATGACCTGAGTCAAAACCAAGAGTCAGATGCTTATCGAACACAGTCCCCCAGACACCCCTGAATCTGCATTTTCTGGCAAATTCCCAGGTGATGCTGATGCTGCTGGCCCAAGGCCCATACTTTGAGGACCACTGGTTCTTGAAGTAAATATCAGTGTAGCGTTCAATACTTCCATTACAAATGATTTTCACTTACATCTAGTACCCTTCCGCAGAAGTCAGGTGCTACACTAAGTGCCGGGGGTACCGAAGCGAGTGACAGGCCGCAGCTGAAAGGCTCAGGACATTCCAAGCTCTGTCCAGAACAAAATGGGATCAAGTAAAGCCCCGTGTTGGAGGACTCCTATGTGAGTTTCCTTCCCAATAGAGCATCGGGGGAATAAGCGAAGTGGGTTTGCAGCTTTAACAAAAAGAAGGAAAGGTACCTAGCGCGTATCATCAAGAAGCAGTGAGATATGCAGCTACGAAGGGCAAGCTGGCAGAAAAAATGGCTCTTAAAAAAAAAAAAAAAAGCATTTTTGGAGCAAGGAAGAATAACCCTGCATGTCCAGAAGATACACAGCAGAAAGGAAATCATGAAACGGAGAGTGGACGGAACTGTGATCACGGAGAGGAAAGAGCAGAGTTACCGCCAACCACGCAGTGAGGTGGAGCAGCAGACCGTCGGATTCATTTTCCCCCGGAGTCTAGCGTGGGCACCCATGGAAGAGAAGGGTCTGTGCGGCCTTCGGGCCTTCCTGTTGACATCCTCTGCCTTCTCTGACCGTCTCAGACGCTCTACACATCCCTGTGACTTCTCTCAGATATTGAGGGCAGTTGAGGCAGGACAGGAAAATCCACTCTCATAGAGCCAGTGACTCGGTTGCTCAGAGTTGTCCTGGTCTGCGTGGCCTCCGTTCCCTCGCTCAGAACCAGCCTTGAGCAGCCCCTGTGTTCCCAGCGACGTGCTAGGCCTGGGCTGTGGGGGGGGGGGGGCTGTGCAGTCACAGCGTGTGACCTCAGCTCCGTCTTCAGGGGACTTAAGGAGACGGGGGCAGTGCTCTCAAGAAGCTATTTGACATTGAGGAGTGATTTCAAAACAACCGTAAGAGATGCTGCAAGGCCGACGTGGTTAAATGTCCCGTGAGGGACTCAGGGCGGAAGGGACAGCGGCAGAAGACGGGACAGTCTTCACAGAGGAGCAAGATGGAAACTCGGAGGGAGGAATGCGGAGATCTTGTATAGTCGGGGACGATATTGAGGGCAGTCCTAGAATGAGCGTGGGAGGTTGCCCAACATTGCAGCTGTCAGCTAACAGCAGAAAGACATTCTTCCAGAAGATGGCAACTTTCCTTCTTCTCCCCAAACACACTGCGCACAGCTGAACATCTGCCTAGTTCTCTCTCTCCCCGGGGGCACATGCCCCCGAGTCAGAAGAGACCGCAGTTGGTTGGTCTTCGCTCTGACTTGAGGGGCCCCCAAAGTCTCCTCGTCCACGCTGCCTTCACCCTCCCAGGCTGGGCTGCTCCCCGCAGGCCTGACTTCACAGTCCCAAACCAGAGTCACTCACGAGTTAGGGAAGGGTCAGGGCTCATGCCTTCTAGACAGTAAGGATAGAAGGGGGGGGGGGGGACAAGGAGGGAGGAAGAGAAGGAAGGAAGGAAAAAAGGGAGGGGGGGAGGGAAGGAAGAAGTGGGAGCGATCGCAGTGCACGGAGGGCAGAGCATGATCTTGGCTGAGGCGGGGGTCTGAGCCACAGAGAACCAGTTGAGAACAAGACCGAGTAACGCACTGAAGGCTGGTCCTAAGGAATTCCGACATGGTTTTCCAGACAATAGGAAATCCTTTATGCTCTCCATTCATTCATTCATCATCCATTATGCTCTCCATTCATTCATTCATCATCCATTATGTGTTCCATTCATTCATTCATCATCCATTATGCGTTCCATTCATTCATTCATCATCCATTATGCTCTCCATTCATTCATTCATCCAGTCAGCTCTCATGGAGCACCATACTCCGTGTCGGCCAAGAACAGGGTTCAACTGTAGGCTAAGAGACCAGGGACTAAGCCTTGCTCTTTGAGCATTCACTGTCCAGTAGGGAGACGCCATGGCATCAGATAACAACACAAAGGACCAAAGGCGACAGTGGAAGCTTGAACAAGGACAATGGGGACCAAAGTGGGCAACAGCTGGCTCTCCTGGGGGACCCTTAGGGGAAGCGTCACAACGCTGAGCTTGTTGAACTGGGACTCGAACGCGGGTAGGTGACATAAACAAAGGCACAAGAGCTCTCCTCACTGTCCTTTGTGGTCACCCAAGGCTGCTTCCCACTTCTCTCTCCCACCAACTTCGTCATGAGCAAAGGCAGGAAGAACTGAAGGAGGAAAGGTAGAAGGACAGCGGGGGCTCTAGGGGGGCAGGGAGGGGGGAGGACGTCCAGAAGGGGTGACGCAGAGTCTGCAGAACATGGCGGCAGGCACGCGGCAGTCCTAGAATGAGCGTGGGAGGTTGCCCAACATTGCAGCTGTCAGCTAACAGCAGAAAGACATTCTTCCAGAAGATGGCAACTTTCCTTCTTCTCCCCAAACACACTGCGCACAGCTGAACATCTGCCTAGTTCTCTCTCTCCCCGGGGGCACATGCCCCCGAGTCAGAAGAGACCGCAGTTGGTTGGTCTTCGCTCTGACTTGAGGGGCCCCCAAAGTCTCCTCATCCACGCTGCCTTCACCCTCCCAGGCTGGGCTGCTCCCCACAGGCCTGACTTCACAGTCCCAAACCAGAGTCACTCACGAGTTAGGGAAGGGTCAGGGCTCATGCCTTCTAGACGACCCCAGGTAAAAGGTGCCCATGTCACCCCACAAGCGCTGTCACCCTTCCTCCTGAGCACATCGCCTGGTATCTACAAGGGAAAGGAATAAGCTTTAAAAAGTGAGTCCATCCAAAAATGTGCTGTGCTCTGAAAGCTAACCTGGGACCACCCTGCTAGTGAGTAATGGGAAGACTAATTTTTTCAAAGTAACTGATGTCTCCATGCCCAGCAAACAATCTAGGTGAATAGATCATTTCTCTGAAAAAGAAAACTTTCAACAGCTAGAAGATCAAAGCAGTGTCTCTGGTTCAGAAGTCGATTTCAACTTTCTTTCGTCATTGGTCTCTTGCACGAAGCATCACTCTTCAGCCTCTTACCACTTGCTCCTCCCACACCCCCCCCCCCAAGTGGAATGCCCCCGAAGGGACCAGCCACACTGGCCTGGGACTCCGAATTAAGGTGACTTGGGGGTTCTGTGGCCTGAGCACCCTCCACAAGCAAGTTTTCCCATCATTCGGTTTCTTCCTATTAGCAGAAAGGACCCCCAGGATGGCTGCCCCTGTCACCGTCGTGCCCTGTGTAACTTAGGAACGTCTTTGATTATGCAGGTGAATGGCTCTACTTGTTTCCCCGGCAGATGTTTGGTTGAAGTTCCTTCCCTGTGATTATGATTTTCTTTGGTCAAAAGAAGAGTAACTTGAGAAAGCTGGTCCAGGAATGAACAGGGAGGCGGCCGTGAGATGAATTTTTGAACTCTCCAGACTGCATTTTTGACTATACAATCCCACCAACCTTATTATTAAGTGTAATTACCGGCCCCGGGCAGGAGCTACTGTAGGTCCCACCAAGGTAAACTATACTTTTTCATGCGCAACCATCCTCCCAGTTGGGGGCTATGAACCGAAGGGTGATCACTGGGTCAAGGAGGCTCCGAATGCCAAAAGACCTTAATAGGATCCTGAAGAATGTAAAACACCCATGGTTAGAACCATAAAAGCTAAGTATATCCACTTCAAAACACTGAAGATGTGTTTAATGCAATATGTTTTTTTCTGATATTAATGGCTGGAAAATAATTAAAGATCCCCCCCCCCCCGCACCTAAAAAAGACCCGTGTCAGTTGCAGACTGGTTAATGCAATGATACTCTTTGGAGGTAGAAATGGGTTTGGGTTTAGGATGACCGTGGCCTTCCATAAAACACACTAATCAGACAAATTGCTGGCAACAGAGTGCGCCTTTTTGCAATGTGATTGTGAAAAGCACGCACACTTCTACAGCAATAGTGTATCTGACGATCCCATGGAAGCATTCAAAGAGCAGAAGAGAGTGGGAATTTGTACCTAAGGGGGATAAAGAGAATTCAAGAGCCTGGGGATGTAGACTGAAGCAGCTCTCCACGAGCAAGACATTTCCTTCAAGGTTAATATTTTATCTTAAACATTTATGAGGCCATTATAGTCTACTTCGTATCCGTGCTCCACCTCCAGCAACGACTTAAATCACTTATGCCCCTACAACTGAGGTCCCACCAGGGTTTGCCGTGTTTATCCTGGAGCTGAACTTGTGTCCCCCAAAGGCCCGGCATGCCAGCCAGAGAAGTATGGGCACGACAGATATAATGCCTTGGCAAGGAGACAGATCACCAGCCTCGTTCTTACTCAGTAAGTGAGACCAGCTCAGCAAACTATGACCTACGGAGACCACAGTCCCCTAGTAGCTATCAAATCTTCCGTGTTTTAAGCCGCGGCAGCTGTGTACTAGGGAAGATCACCTAGCCCCCTTTGGACTGACTGGAGGTCCAGATGTAAGAAAGTGAGGTCATCTCCTTATCTCGTCATATCAACCAGAGATTCAAGGCTTCTAGACGGTGCTCAGAAGTGGAGAAGTGTGTGTGTGTGTGTGTGTGTGTGTGTGCGCGCGCGCGCGTGCACGTCCAAGTATGCCTGTGCGTACTCACACGCGGGTATCCTAAATATGAAATCAGTTACTGTGAACTAGTGTATCAAGCGGTGAAAAATCAGTAGAGGACTTGGAGGAACTTTGAACCCTGAGCAGAGCAGGGAAGAAATGAGGCAGGGGTAGCCGAGAAAAAACGGAGAGCGCCACCCAGAGGCAGGAAATGGCAGGTGGACGAGATCAAGCTGTGTAGAATGGGGTGGAAGCAATGAGGGCCAACCATGCTTTTCCCAGACTGTTGCAGAGATTTCGCACTGAGTGCAGGACACTCCTCCAAAGGAGAAGTTATAGCAAAAAGAATTTTGGGAAATTTCAGGAAAACTGTTATTTACTGAGCACGTACTGAGGACCCAGCTTTGGAGTAAGCACATGGAGTGCCATCGCAAGACCCAACAACCCTAGGAGGTAGAGATGATTCTTAAACCCATTTTTGAGATGAAATAACCGAGACTTAAGAGAGGTTAGTGCACTGGCCAAGATTATCTTCCTTCCTTCCTTCCTTCTCTTCTTCCTCCTTTTCTTTAGGTACCCATCACTGTTAGAGGCACAGGACAGAACAAAAGAGATGAAGTCCTGGCCCCTTTGGAGCTCACATTCTGGTGGGGGTGGGGTGAGGGGGTGGCGCATACCTACAGGATCATGGCAGGTCATGAGAGCAGTGGAGAACAGCCACGCCGGAGACAGGGATGGCCAGTGACGGCAGTGGGGAAAGACTCTCTTTAGCAGAGGTGCTCGGAGGGGCCTCTCTGGTGAGTGACATTTGAGCAGCGATCTGACCGAAGGGCAGGGGGAGCCATTCAGATGTCTCTAGGAAGAGGATCCCGGACAGAGAGGACAAGGGCAGCATGTGCCTGTGAGTCCCAGGAAGGCCCAGAGGGACTGCTGTTCCTGGAGCGGAGAACAGGAGGGTCTGTGCTTAGATGAGGTGGGGGAGGAAGGACCCAGGGCACACGCACGGAGTCTCACAGGCCGGGGAGAGGGCCTTGGAATTTGAGTGAGATGAGACTGTCTCGGGTTGCTGGGGCAGACGAGACTGAAAATGAACAAGAGGGGAAGGGAATGGGGGGTGGTATTGGGCCCAGGGTGGGGGGTGATGATGGAGGTGTGGGGAACTGGCTAGATGCAGGTGATAGCTGAAGGGGGGGGGGCAATCGGGTTTGGTTTTAGGCTACAAGACAGTCCACACTGAAAGTGAGGCAGGTGAGCCGCAGCCCCACGCCCATCCTCTGGCGAAGACCATAAGCCTGGTCTCAAGGCAGCGTCCCCGCTGTTCTCCCACTCCTCTTACCCCCTGTGCTCTCTGCTGCCACCCAGCGGCCACAGGCTGCAGCTGTCTTCCCAGCCCTTGCCCTGCGTGGTGTGCACACCAAATGCTTATGAAGAAATCATTACCCCTCTGGACTCTAGTTCCGTCATCTGTTAAATGTCAGGGCTGGGGTATTTATCCTTGAAGGTTGCTCAAAGGCTGCATTATTTTCTATGATCTGTGATCTATTTCCCTACAAAGTAGGGGGAAAAGCCAGGGTAAGATTATGGATATCAATGGCTTTTTTCGCCATAGGAGTGTTTTCGTTGTAGTGTTGGGATTAAAATAATTTACCCATTAGCTAATAAATTAAATTGTTTGTTGCAACTACATAGAATTCAAAATTCAGCTCCTCAGAAAACAGTTGGGTGGTTTCTGGAAGAGCTACACACCGAATGACTTGATGACCCAGAGTTCCTCTCCCAGGTAAAGATCCCAAAGAATTGATACTAGGTGTTTGAACAGACCTTTGTACACAAAAATGCACAGAAACGCTCTTCTCCATCATCTAAAATCAGAGCAATGCAAATGTCCACTGTGGATGAAAGGAAAAACAAGATGGAGATATATACATCCACACAATGTGTACCTTCAGTGGAATATTACTCAGCCATGAAAAGGCACAAGGCGCTGACAGCAGTTACCACAGGGAAGAGCCCCAAACATGTGAAGCCAGGTGAAAGAAGCCAGTCACACGCAGTGTCTCGTGGTCTGAGTCCGTGCATGTGGAATATCCACAAGAGATCATCCCCAGAGACCGAACGGACATTGGAGGTTGTCAGGGGCCACAGGGAGGTGACGACGGAAAGTTACTCCTTAACAGGTGCAGGATGGTCTTGTGAGGGGAGGAAAACGTCTCAGAGCTACAAAGAGATGCTGGTGGCACAGTAACCTGAGTGTAGAAAAGGCTGCGCAATGGCACAATTTAAAAATCATTCATTTTATGTTATGTGAGTTTTACCTCCATAAAAAATAAATCCACTCCTTGGTCTCACTAGCCCTATTTCAAGTGCCCAGTAGCTGATGGCTACCAAGTTACACAACACAGATTGAGAACACCTCTGGTCCGGTGGGAGGTTCTACGAGACAGTGCAAGGTTTCTGACAGTCTCCTGGGGAGGTTCCTTCGGTCCCCATCTTCACAGAAGCCCCATGTGCAGCAGTGTGAGTCCGCTGGGCACCTCCAGAGAAGGCGCATCCTTAGCAAAACATTACCAGCCAAATGCCCGCCAGAGGGCGCCCGTGTACCCCAGAAAACACTGAATGAAGCCGGAGTGCTAGGATGAACATCTATTTTTAGCATCCAGAGCTGATGCGGTAACAGAAGTGCAGGGAAAGCAAACACGAAGAGGACAGCTTCCGTGCAAACTCTCCCATTCTCGCTTGTCTGATTGTTCACAACGTGAGGACGTTTTCCTTCGTGATCACATCGGGTCTCAGCCCGGTGTGAATTTGGTGAACAGGTACCACGCTTTAGGCTGAAGCAGTGCAGCGTGCTTTCATGCCGGGGAGGTGAAGAGCTGCGTGGCACACATGGCCGCGCAGATAAACACAGGTGCACCCAGAAAGCAGATGGGCGTGCGCATGCTCGGATATCACTCCGATCAAACAGCTGAAGTCTTATGACACAGACATCGCCCATCCCTGCGGTCCTCCAGGAAACAGTCATGGTAACCAAAACAGTCCCTCACGAGCATCTCCTTGGGATAACCCTCCAGGGCAGCAAGGCTTCGGGGACCAAGCTTCCAGGATGGAAACAATTCAAAAAACACAAAGAAAACATTTTAAAGTCCTCCCTCCTGGCACATTAGCCAGTGTGAGTATGTATATGCTATTGTTCGAGTCTCCGTGTGAATCATCCCACAGAGCTGTTGCAATCAGAAATCTGACCAGGGTCAGGGCTGAACTCTGCTTGTTGTCATTTTGCCGTCGAAATGTGGAAAACCAATCCGGCAGCTTTACGCGTTCCATCCTCCACAAAGAGTAACACAGTACAAGCCTCATCGATCGCTTCTACCATTTGGCACTTGGGAAACGAGGATATTTTTCCTCCTTTCCTAAAATTTAGAAATGTTTGGGGTTAAAAATGTAAATGCACAGCTTCTCGATGTGGAAGAGCTGTTCCCATAAGTCCCTCAGGACAAGGGCGTAAATGTCACCTGCCCTCGTGGTTAGTCGTTCTGTCACATGGACGTAAACCGCGGGCTTTTCTCCTTCCCTTGACCATGGACGGCTCACAGTAGGCTGCTTCGTTCCACCAAGCATGGGTGGGCATATTTTCTCTCTCAGGTAATCTCTGTCAGATTTCTGGGAAACCAGAATGCCAAGGTACCCATTTGGGGAAATGCTGATACTCAGAGTTGGGTTTTGCACCCACGAATCTCGCTCTCCAACTGGACTGTCCGTTCCTCACAGTGGAGCCGTAGGGCGCGTTTCTTTGTATCCACACTCTTACTGCTCACAGGACACTGTGCCCTAACCAGGAGCTCACACCGTCATGGGGGAAACGCTCTGGACACGGAGCTAGAGGCTCTGGCTCCTCCCTCAACCTCATCAAGTGAGAAGGAGCAGGAGGCGACAACCTGGTGCTTAAGATGTGACCTTGGTAAGCACGGGTAGGGCTAGTGTCAATTTTGTGGGATGACTAGGGCTTTGGCCAGCAGACAATTCTGGGAAAGATTTTCAAAAGAGCTTTGGGTAAAGCATTCCCCCAAGAAGCTCATAGTTCATTCCCAGATGCGGTCTAATCCATCCCCAAACATCCCCGGGAAGCAGAAAGCATTTTAGAAGCAAACAGTGTAATTTTTAAAGGTGCGCCTGTCCGGTATCGAAACACTTGTTCGTCCCCTAGAACTCAGCCAACCACCCTGACGATGGGCATCACAGAGGAAAGTGACCCGGGTGCCCTGAGGCCGACGGGCAGGGAGAAGAGGGCCCGGAGGTGGAAGTCGGGCAGGCAACGTCCTTTCTGTCTCCACCTTCCAACTGCCCAGGTTCCCAAGTGAACGAACACTCCAGCCTCCTCCGTAAAAGCCCAGGGTGATGGGATTGTGCTAAGCTGCGGTGGGTCAAAAACCAAGCCTGGCCAGGGAGGGGCAGAGGAGAGAGGCCTGCTGGCTGCTTCTGGGGCACAGGCAAGGCCCACAGTGGCCCACGCTGCTTCCCGCTACCAAGTATGTAGACTCTTCGTGCTTCATTAAAGTCAGACGGTAAAAGCAAACACAAGCCCGAAACAAGACACCTATTTCTGCTTCTCCTAATAAGACGGCTGAAAGAAGGGGCGGTTGAAATCACAGGTAGAATGGTGTATGTGTGCGTATCTGCGTTCTGGTCACATCCTCAAAGCCAAGAAGGCTGCTCTAGACAAGCGGAGGAGAATAAAGCCCGAGGACAGGTCCTTGGATTTGGCGAGCAGGCAGCTGTTGCAGAGCGGCTGTAGCAAAGTCCAGACCTGACTTCTGGGTTTAGGAGTGTGTGGCGGCTGTGTGAAAGCCCCCGCACAATTCCAAACACGGCGATCTGTGATCAGCGTCAGATGACGGGCACAGACGATCAGAGCGCAAAGGATTTGGAACAGAAGAGCAGAGCAGAAGGGGCAGGTCCATGGGTGTCTGTGCAGAGAAAGCAAGGTTTGTAACGGGCCTGGAGTCGCACTGGAATTTGGTTACAAGTTTAGGGAGTCTTATCCCAGGACATTCCTGGCCTCATTTGGGCACAAGATCCAGCCCTCTGAAATTCTAGCCCTGACTCTTCAGCGAGAGAGCCTGGGACTGCGGTGTAATCACTTTTAAGACCTGCACATAACCAATCATCAGGGCCTGTTGCTGACTTTCGCACTGCCTCATCTCCTGTCCATCCCATGATACCTTGTCACTTGCCTATGACCCTTCCTCAAAGGTAGAGGTTTCTTTGTTTGTTTTTTCTTATTTTAAGTCAGCTCCATACCCAGCGTGGAGCCCAACTTGGGGCCTGAACTCATGACCCTGAGATCAAGACCTGAGCCAAGATCAAGAGTCAGACGTTCAACCAACTGAGCCAGCCAGGTGCCCCAAAGCTAGACTTTATTACTTGGGATTGAACCTGAAAGAAAGGAACGATAGAGTTGAAGACGCTGGATATATCCTTTACTTCACCAAGAGCCTAGAGTTGTGGGCGTGTGTGAGGGGAAAGGACCTGAATCCGTGTGCATAGTGTCCAACGCCAGCGTCCAGGCGTTGACACTGGCATGACCATCTGCCACCAGTCGATGAGGTGTTAGCAGAAGCACCTGACGCGTGGCTGGCCGAGCAGTATGCTGGGGAAGCAGAATCCAAGGCAAGTGCAAAGACAAAGAGCAGGCACCAAGTACCCGACCATCATCACGTCCTGATCAATGTTCTCCATCCTTGAAGGAGCATATACGCTGCAGAGGTCAGAGGTGCGACCTTAGTGCCATGAGAAAGGTGGCACCAAAAGCTGGAACACCCGGGTCCAAGTCCCGACCTAAGCACGTTTTAGTTCTACGGCTTTGAGAAATGCAAGGTATCTGACCATGGGCTTCCTGTAAGTTTAGGGCAATAAAATACTGGCCTTGCTTACTACAGCAGGCTATGTTGAGAATCCAATGAGATAAAAACCTGAAATTATGTGGGTCTAAACTAGTATAAATAAATGGAAGTTTTGTTTTTATTTTTTTAAATGGGCAGAAGACATGAATAGACGCTTTTCCAAAGAAGACATACGAACGGCCACCAGACACGTGAGAAAATGTTCATCACTAGCCACCAGAGAGATTCAAATCAAAGCCACACTGAGACACCACCTTACACAGTCAGAATGGCCAAAACTGACAAGGCAAGAAACAAACAGATGTTGGCTAGGAAGGGGAACCCTCCTACACTGTTGGTGGGAATGCAAGTTTGTGCAACCACTCTGGAAAGCAGTGTGGAGTTTCCTCAAAAAGTTAAAAATAGAGCTTCCCTAAGACCCAGTAATTACACTACTGGGTACTTATCTCAAAGATACAGATGTAGTGAAAAGAAGGGCCATCTGTACCCCAATGTTTATAGCAGCAATGGCCATGGTCGCCAAACTGTGGAAAGAACCAAGATGCCCTTCAGCGGATGAATGGATAAAGAAGATGTGGTCCATATACACTATGGAGTATTACGCAGCCATCAGAAAGGATGAATACCCAACTTATGCATCAACATGGTTGGGACTGGAAGAGATTGTGCTGAGTGAAATAAGTCAAGCAGAGAAAGTCAAATATCATATGGTTTCACTTATTTGTGGAGCATAAGGAATAGCACGGAGGACATTAGGAGAAGGAAGGGAAAAAAGAAGGGAGGGAAATCAGAAGGGGAGATGAACCATGAGAGACTATGGAGTCCAGAAAACAAACAGGGTTTCAGAGGGAGGGTGGGTGGGGGGATGGGTGAGCCGGTGATGGGTATTAAGAGCACGGATTGCACGGAGCCCTGGGTGTTACACGCAAACAATGAATCATAGAACACTATAGCAAAAACTAATGGTGATTAACATAATAAAAAAAATTTTAATGTATAATTGATGATTAATTCTCCCTCAACCAGTGCAGAATGGAGCAGGAATAATCCTTATCAACACAGTTTGAATTTGCCTCTTTTATCTTGTAAATTTTTATTTGATACAATTTCAAACTGCTGAAAAGTTTTAAGAAAGCACAAAGAAAACCCACATGAGAGTAACCTAGATACATCGGAAGCAGTGACTGGTAATAATTTGCCCGATTTGCTTTATCACTCCCTCTGTTTCTCTCACTCATCGGGGACATATTTCTTTAATCCTGAATATCTTAGTGCGTATTTCCCAAGAAGAACATTCTCTTACATCATCCCAGTACAATCACCAAAATCACCATGTTTAACATTGATATAATGCTATAATTTAGCCCATAGCCCATATTTGAATTTTTTAAAAAAATTTTTAAAGATTTTATTTATTTCTTTGACAGACAGAGATCACAAGTAGGTGGAGAGAGAGGGGGAAGCAGGCTCCCCGCTGAGCAGAGAGCCTGATTCAGGGCTCGATCCCAGGACCCCGAGATCATGACCTGACCTGGAGGCAGAGGCTTAACCCACTGAGCCAACCAGGCGCCCCCATATTTGAATTTTCTCGGTAGTTTCAATACCATCCTTTTTAGCCATTTTTCCTCATTCCACGATCCACTCCATGATGAAGTGTTGCATTTGTTGTCATGGTATCTGAGCCTCCTTTAATCTGAGATAGCTTTTCAGCTCTCCTTTTCCTTCATGATTTTGAGATTTCTGAGGAGTACAGGTCAGTCATTTTGTAGAACGTTCATTATTTTGAGTCTGTCTGAAGTTTCCTCAGAGTTAGAGTCAGGTTATGCAATTTTGAAAGGAATAAAACAGAAGAAATGTTACATCCTTTTCATACCAGGTGGCCCGTGATGTTGGTTTATCGCGATATTGGACATGGAATACTATTCAGCCATGAGAAATGCACTGGCAACAATATGGATGGGCCTTGAGGGTATTATGCTAAGTGAAATAAGCCAGACAAAGATGGCGGCTGCAGAGTACCACTTACGTGTGGAATCTTGAAGAAAGAGAAGGAAGAGGAGGAGAAGTCGTCAAACTCACAGAAACAGAGAATCAAGAAGTCATTGCCACAAACCGGTGTTGGGGGAAATAAGAAAGCTTAGTTAAAGGGTACAAACTTTCAGCTCTAAGATGGATAAAGCTGGGGCACTTGGGAGACTCAGTCAGTTAAGCACCTAACTCTTGATTTCAGCTTGGGGTTGTGAGATCGAGCCCTGTGTCAGGCTCCACGCTGGGTGTGGAACCTGCTTAAGATTCTCTTTCTCTCTCTCTCCCTCTGCCCACACCCCCCACTCACCTATGTGCTTTCTTTTTTTAAAAAAAAAAAAAAAAAAAGATGGATATGGGGTCTGGAGATCTAAGGATCTAGGGAATAACAGGGTAACAGTTGATTACACTGCAACATATAATTCAAATTTGCTAAGAAGGTAGAACTTAAATGTTCAAATCAAACAAATAAACAAGTGAGGATTTGGGTATGTTAATTAACGAGATGGGGTAATGCTTTCACAGTGGAAAAATAAGATTTTACAATAAGGTCTGATGGATATCTAGATAAGTTCATTGTCCTAATACAGTTCAAACGTATTTAAACATAATATATACATGTCATGTTCTCTCTCTGTGTGTGTGTATGTATGTGTGTGTATGTATAGTATAAAATACAAAGAAAACTTGAGTTCTGCTCACACCAGTCCCATGCAGCCCCATCCCGATGGGTGTTAAACCAGTTCATTCCAGCCCTCTCTTTCCCTGTGTTTGCGTCTCCTTTCTCGGACAGGGAGAGAGCTGGTTCCCACGTTTAGAACAATCACTACTTCGCTCACACTTAGGACACCCAGACAGTAGTTTTAAAATCGCTAATTCATGCCACCATGAACAACAAACTCTCTGAGCAAACTTCAACATCTGTTTACAGTTCTTTTGGGCTTTACATTGAAGGTATATAGTGAAAATACCGAAGTCCAAATTTCCTTGGATTTGTTTTATTTCCTCCTTCAGGGTGATTATGTTTTTCAGAAGTGTCTCTGCTGATATCCCATTTTATGTTTTCTCCCCCCATCCTTACTGATTTGACGTCTTGGAGTAGCAAAACATGAACATGGTTCCAAAAGTGAAAACTGTTCAAAAAAGGTGTATGTTTTTTAAAGTATCCCTTCCGAATCCAGGCACCCCATTCCCAACCAGCCTTGGTAAATAATTTTTGGTGTATCCTCCCTGTGTTTCTTCTGGCAAAAAAGCAGAAGCATGTTAATTTCCTTATAATAGTTAATAGTCAAGCTCGTAGGGGCTTAGAGAAAAGGCACCATCTGTACACACCACAGAGCCCATCCGATCAGGCTACATTTCCTACTGACTCGAGGAGCCTGTAGGGGTCAGCAGGGGACACAGAGTCAGAGCTCGGGAACCGAGTGGATATTACAAGTTCACTGCAGTCTGAACCCACATCCGTCAGCCGGCTGCTAATCCTTCTTGACAGACATCCCAGAAGAAACTTGATGTGTTAACGAGTTCCCGAGTTTAACGAGGAGGAGGGCCAAGGTTTGAATTTTAGAGGCCGGGAAGAAACTGATTTATTTCTACATGTGATGGACCATGAGAAGTCACCAAGAAAAGTGGCTAGACTCAGTTGACCAAATGTTCTTCCCCAGTCCGCGCCCCGAAGAAAAGCCCACGTTGGTAAGGTGTCTCCCTTTCTCCCTGTAAGGGTGTGTTTCGGAGATTCCGGAGCCTCAAGCCCCAAGCCCTGCTTAAGACGGATTTGATACACCAGCCCGTGCAGGTGACAATGGCAGGTCTGTCTGCTCGCCTGTCAGTGGGGCCTCTCAGCCCTGCAGGTGGAGAAACGGGATGGCGGCTCCACCGGAGTGCACCTGCGCTCACCTGAGCGGAGTCAAGAATGTGAACAATTCAAGTATTCTCCAGCCGCGAGGACCGACAGAAGCTGGATGCCACTTTGCTCTTCGGGTATTTCTCCTTTGTCTCCACTGCTTTTCTTGGCAGAAGGGCGAGTCCGTGCTGGACAGCAGGCAGGGAGCCTCAGATGGCTGCCTTGGCTCAGGCAAGCGGGGCTCTAGCAGGGAAGCCTGCTTCAGCTGTTCTCTGCAGGCAGGAGTGAGAGGAGCCCACCCGGGCATACGGGAAACCCTCTGACTCTGCCAAGTGTGCAGAGTCCAGCTAAGCTCTCTCCTCCATCCCCAAATCTCTGGGTTTTCTCATTAAGTCCGTCTTACCTTCCCTTTCAGTGCACTCCGTTGAGAAGTGTAAAGAGATATGTACCCGCAAGGCAAAGAAAATATAAATTCCTCCCCTCCCTGATCCCGACTTAAACCCTCATCGGGTTGACAGCGGCTCTCCTCCAGCCCCATGAGTCAGGGAATCGAACGTGATGTGTTGATAGATGGTAACATATACGCTAGTGCGATAATGGCCCTCTACTGTGGCCCTTTTACAAAATACTGGGTTTGGAAGGACCTGAGAGGTCACCCAGGCCAGTCTCCCACCTCCCCAGCGATCCCTCTGCAATTCTCCTGACAGGTGGCCATTCAATCTCTGTCTGGACACTTCCAGTGATAAGGCGCTCCACGATGCTGAAAAGCAGACTCCTACACATCCTTCAAGACCCTGATCAAATGTCATCTGCTCAGTAAGGCTCCCCCCAAGCAATCGAGGCAGATTAGTTACTCCTTAATTTGTGATCCCTCAGCACCTTTCCCCAATACCACCCGGACAAATCATACTGGAGCGTATCCACTTACATCCGCATCTGTCTCTTCCACTCGTCTCTCAGCTTTCCAGGCAAACAGGCTTCACACGGCTCATCTTTGTATTCTTAACTCAGTCCGACACCTAAAGCTTAGATAACGTCCCAATAAGCACTGTACATCTAGATGAGTGCCTCTTCCTAAATCAGCTCCTACCATATTTAAACGGCTATAATTATTTAAAAATCCACGCTTACGTTGAGTTTATGTCTCCTACAACCCTCTTCTGCCCAGGATGACTCTCCGGGTCCCTTCCATTCTTCCTCAGCAGATGTGGCTGTGGGATCTCAGCTCTCCTTTTGCCCTGTTTTGGATGGGTTTACCTCGGAGAAGCCGAGGGAAAAGAAGGTGGCGAGTCTGGCACTGGTCCCAAGGCTTCCACTTGGAAGTGACACACAATCACGTTTGACCAGTCAGAACTAGTCCTGTGACCCCACCCGCACTCCACGGAGAGCTGTGATCTCCCAAGTGTCGAGACGGAGAGGAGAATGGGTATGTTACTGACTGGCCAGAGTGACCACCCAAATACTCACACCCAATGTAAAACTGGACACAAACTGAGGAAAGGCTGTCACAAAGTAGGTACTTAATGAATATCAGAGGAATAAAATGTGACACTTAACGTGGGGAACCCAGTATCATTCTCCTTCTGCTTGAAATGCTAGTTATAGTCTATCTTAACACACAATAAAATACATATTCTATGTTCTTGAATCAGGGAAAAGCAGAACATCTGTCTGGTCTGATTATGATCTCATCTTGGCAGAGTTATGAGCGTGCGCGTGCACACATGCACACACACATGCACACACACGCGCACACACACACACATGCACACACACACACGGCAAAGAGAATTAGAGAATTAAATGTCCGGGAGGATGTCCCACCAACAATTAGTGGGTATTTTATAGTACTGAAAAATGTGTGTGTATGCTTAGGGTAGAGGGAAAGTAATTTATCAGACAAACCTTGATTAAAATCACCGTGGCCCTCACTTCTGGGAACCAGCGGCTCCATGTTGTAGGGAAACAATGGTCTGGCTGAAGGGGAGACCTGGCTCGCAAACTAAAATTCAGGCTTCCTTTCTCAGGAGTAAAGTCAAATTTAGTTAACTGTTCCCAATTGCTTTAGAATAGTATTTCAGGGGCATGGGTGCAACAGGCGAAGGGTATAGAGGTACAAACTTCCAGTTATCAAATAAGTCACGAGGATGACAAGAACAGCACAGGGAATAAAATTAACGATACTGTAGTAAGTATATGGTGACAGATGGTGACTACACTTATCGGTGAGCATTTTATAATGTATAGAATTGTCAAATCACTATGTTGTATACCTGGAACGAATGTAATAATGTATGTCAACTGTAATTCAATTAAAAAAAAAGAGAGAGAGATAATAAAAATAATGTCAAAAAAAATTATTAGCGGGTATTTCAGTCCAGTGGGTTTTGATGTGACTTTTCAAATTTTATTTTCCTATTTGTATGACACATTTTCAGTGAGTATGAAAATCAGAAGCAAACGATACAACAACTTCTATTTCGGGGAACGAATACCCAGAGCCCCATCATAAGAAAACAAGGCAGACAATTCCAATAACCACATGCACGGGAGAGGGCAGTCAAAGGAAACAGCCCCACTACATCCTAAAATAAGAGCAAGTTTGGAGAGTGACCTATGCGGACAGAGAGATGTCTGTCCAAGGATGTTCAGTGAAGCACTTACAATAGTGAAAAAATCTGAAACATCCTTCAGAAGATAAGTAAGTGCACCAAGAGTGACATGGACTTGTGAGAAGGACACAGGGGCTCCCAGTGGCCTAATCAGGGACAATATGAACATTACAATGAATAATGATAGCAACGGATTATAACCCAGTGAATAAACAGAGAATCCTCTTGGAGTCTCCTTTACCCTCGGCACTGGCTGGAGTTGTACCCACGTGGTCAGTACTCTTATAGTCACATAGTATCGTTATACTCGTATAGTTACTCATAAAACTCATATTGTCACATAGTAACACCGTCAGCCCCTCCCTCCACCTCTAAGTATCTTCTTTTTCCGACCTTGCAGAACACGGCCCTCTCCTGATGCTTCTCCTACTTCACTCCTTTCTCCTTCTCGGTCTGCTTTACTTCGTTTTCCTCCTCTTCTCAAAGTCTTCACCATAGAGTCCCCAGGGCTCAGTCCTCCCTCCCCTGCCCTATTCACACGCTCTGCTCTGGGGGTTCTCAAAAAGCTTCATGCTTTCAAGCTCATCAGTGTCACTGACTCCCAAACCTGCGTCCGCCGAGCCTCACTCTCGCTGCTGGGCTGGAGGCTGTTTATCCAACATCCTCTGCGGGACGCCAAGTCGACAGCTCAAATCCAGTCTGTTCAAATCCAGTCTCAGATCTCTGCCCCAAATTTCATTCCACCCTTGACCTGGGCCAGTTGTGGCTCCTCCATCCTTCCAGTTGCTCATGCCGACACCGTGCAGGCCTCCAGGACTCCTCTTTTTCACCCAGACCTCCCCATCCAGTCTCAGAAAGTCCCTTTGCTGTTCCTTTCCAATACATCCATTTCTTCATGCTGCCCTGGGCCATTTCCTCTGCCTGAACCGCTCAGAGCACCTCAGGACCAAGTCCCTCCTCCATGTCTTTTCTCAAATACCATCTTCTCGACGGGCTCATTGGTTCAAAATGGGACCCAAACCTCGTGCCACTTTATTCTTTGATGGCACATATCTCCTTCTTAGGGGCACTGTGATTTTTCATTGCGCTTTTCATTGTGCTTACTGTACGTTCTCTGGCACAACACAATGTACACTCCATCAGAAATAGGGTTTTAACTTTTTAGTTCCCCGATTTATTACAAGTGGCACAAAGCAGACATTCAATAAAATTCACTGAATGAAAAATGGACATCAAAAGTTACCCATAATATACTGTTATGGAGGAAAGCCAGCTACAAAACCATAAAAGCAAAATGATTTTATTTTTGGCAAAAAAAATGTATGTATACATCATAGAATAAACGTAACTGTATAGAAAAATATACAGCAGAGTGTTTACAATGGCTTTTCTGAATGATGGAATTCTAAGTAATTTCTTTTTTATTCTTTTGGCCTTTTAGGTTTGCCTTTTAAAAATGTATGCTTCGTGTGCCTGGGTGGCTCAGTGCTTTAAAGCCTCTGCCTTAGGCTCAGGTCATGATCCCAGGGTCCTGGGATGGACCTCTCTGCCTCTCTGCCTACTTGTGATCTCTGTCTGTCAAATAAATAAATAAAATCTTTAAAAATGTATGCTTAGAACAGTGTCCACAATAACCAAACTCTGGAAAGAGCCCAGATGTCCATCGACAGAGGACTGGATGAAGACGTGCTGTATATATACAATGGAACATTACTCAGCCACCAAAAAAAATGAAATCGTACGATTTGCAATGAAATGGACGGAACTACAGGTTACTATGCTGAGCGAAATAAGTTGGTCAGAGAAAGACAATTATCACAGAGCTCACTCGTATGCAGAATTTAAGAAACAAAACAGGATCATAGGGGAAGAGAGGGAAAAACAAAATAAGACGAAATCGGAGAGGGAGGCAAACCATAAGAGACTCTTACCTCTAGGAAACAGACTGAGGATTGCTGAAGGGGGTGGGGGTGGGGACGGGGTAACTGGGGGAGGGGCAGTAAGGAGGAGATTATATGTGACTGATGAGTCACTAAACTCTACCTCTGAAACTAAAACTAAAAATTAGAGTATTTTATTTAAAAAATAAAAATCAAAAAAATCAAAATGTCTGCTCATGATAAATTCCTAAAGGGAAGGAGATCTGTCGGGGAGCAGCAGCAGCACGGCTATGAATTTGGGGTTCAGATCCAAACAGACCCAGGCATACCTTCTGGTTCTGCCAGTTTTTCTACCTTAAACGGTCCCCCGCTTCCTGAACCCGGTGACTCACAGGCTGAGTGAGAACCTCGGGGAGAGCGTTGAGCCCAGCCCTGCGAGACTTGCTATTATGACACAGACGATTCAATCCTCCCAACAAGCCCAGCGGGAAGACAGCAGGATGCCCGTTTTCCAGAGGTGGAAGGCAAGTCTAAGAGGGCTAGGATCTTGTTCCCACGAACAACAAACTCCCAGATTTTCACCCGAGTCTGCCTGGACGCCATGGCCCGCTTCACCTCAAGTCAGTACAAATGCTGTGACAGTCACCCTGTTTTCTGCGCCCAGAAGAGTCAAGAGAAGTAAGAACATTTCTTCCCAGCTTTTCTCCCTGACAGTAACGAAGGGGATGTCTCAGCTGGTAGATGGAGCTGCAGGAGTGCCCGGAGACCGCAAAAGCAAGGACGTGGAGGTCCAGGGCTGGGGATGGACATGGCTAGTGACGGTGGCTGGAATCAGGGCTGACAGCCCCCTGGCAGCCTCACCAGCCCACCCAGCTGAGACAGGACGTCACAGCTCCCCTGCTGCCCGCACACTAGGGAGGCTGGTGACCTCCGGCTCCCCTGTCCCCAGGACTAAGAGCACCGCCCTTTGAGTTTCTACAGGTTTCTCCTCGGGCACTTATCTAAGCCCTCCATCATGTCCAAGGCCTCCCTCCATTTTTTAAAAAATCTTCAGTCTCTGACGCCCCGCTAAGGAGCGGTTTCATATCAACCGTGATTCTCGAATGAGGAAAGAGAGAAACCGCATCTGCTCGCGGGCAGCCGCGCTGAGGTACGTGGGAAATGCCGGGGAGCCGCCTCCCCGCGGGGGTCAGTGGGCGCCGCCGGCCGGCCAGGGGGAGTGCGAGGAGAAATGAAATCTTAATTTCCAAAGAGCCTGGGGAATAAAGCTGCTTGGAAAAAATGTGATCCTTGCAAAGATAAGACAGGCAGAGGAGATTCAATAAAACTAGGAGCTTATGGGGAAAACATTTCACTGTGTACTCTGCCTTCTGCAGTCTCGTCCCAACACACGGTCCTGCTCATTCTTCCTCTCTCTCTGCTCTGCCTCTCCCTCTCTCTCTCTCTCTCTCTCACACACACACACACACACACACAATCAGCTGCTGTATCATAACAACATGTTTGGGCTCAAGGAATCAGATAGTTGTCTTCCATGCCAGGGTCCAGCGGGGCATCCGCCATGCCCGAGGAGCTCCTCATCCACACTTCCCCTTAATCTGTCGTCCCGCGCTCACCCCTAGTGGAAAATCACCGAATCCCGAAAGCAGAGCACTGGCTTGAAACCAAATGGAAACTGAGGTGACAATGCAATCCTGAACACAAAGGCCCCTGAATGGAGATCACAGACTGCGGCTGGATTTCCCCGTCTCCTAAAATGCGGTGACCTCCGGCAACCGGCCGCCCTCTCCACGCCTCACCGGCTTCCACCGTGAAGTGAGGATGGCGACAGAGTGTTGCCACCCTGAAGGCAGGTGGCTCCAGCGGGCCAGCAGCTTCATGAGTCCCTTCCAGTTTTACAAATCACTTATTTAGTCAAAATTCTTCACCACACTAAGTCCTGTCCTCAAGACAGATGGAGAGTTCTGGAAGGAAAAAATTGGGTCAAGAAAGAGGATAAAGGGTATGAGCAAGTGCTCTGCTAGATAGGGTGGTCAGGGGAGTCCGCCCCAACAGAAGGTAGATGGTGCACGTGGGAGGGACGTTCCAGAAAGCAGAAAAACAAACACATTCTCTGAGTTCACCAACTCCCTTCCTTGCACATTTCTGAAAGGGCCAGAGGTCCTTCCTTCCAAAGTCGCCTTCCCTTAGAAACTCTAGAAGTGTGAAGGCCTGGCCAGCTCTGCCATGGGAAGGTCAAGCACTGAGAATTAGAGAAAATGGAACCCCTCCTGTCACTCCTCGCGCCTTCCAGGACCGGCTGGCAGGGCGCCACCACCTGCCTGTGGGCAGGGACGTTCCCAGAGTCCAGCTTCAAAGGGGCCCCCTGGTTTGAGCCGCAGCTCTCTCATGCAAAGAGCCCTGCGACCACCCCACTGCCCCCTTCCGGCTCTATGGGATGACGATACTTCTCCCAAAGCAGCTCAGGAAAGAAAACTCAGCCCTAGGGACCACCACTTGCCTCAGGGGCCACATTCTCTCTCAAGGAACCACATAGCTTCCCTCCCTTCATGAAACTTTGAACACGGAGCGCTTGGTGTGGTTGGAAAGAAATAAACAAGCCAAAAATCCCTCTCCAAAATGCAGCACAGAGCCGGCCTAGAAGCAGGCCCAAAATTCCCACCAGGGATTGTTCTTTTGCATTAAGACAGCCAAGTTCCCTGTTTAAAAATGCAAATACAGCTCAGTGTCGGTCACACCTTCAAGTGTCATTTGCTTTTAACCCCTGTTCTGGGTGGAATCCTGGCCCCCTAAAATGTACGTCTACATCCTAACTCCAAACCGGTGAATGGGAGAGAGAAGAGAGACACACACACGCGGAGGGGAAGCCGTGTCTCACTCACGGAGGCAGAGACGGAGTCATGGGGCCGCACGCCAGTGAGTGCCGGGAGCCAGCAGATGCTGCGGGGGCACAGAAGGGCCCTCCCCGAGGACCCTCAGTCTGTCACCCCCTGCCGGCACCTGGACTGGGGGCTTCTGCCCTCCAGAACTGCAAGAGAGTAAATTTTGTTTGATGTTGCCAGACTTGTGAGAAACGGATCTCAGACCTTAGAATTCCTCTATTCTATGAGCTTCGGCTGCTTTCCTGGACCCCTAGAGGATCATCAGGAAGGAAAAGAGGAGCAGCAGGAAGTGCAGGGGAAGAGGGGCGACGAGCAGACCCAGGCAGAGCACTCGGTGGGGCAGAGAGGTCACCCCAGAATATACGAGGATTGGGCAGATGTGGGCACCCGGGGCGAGTGACACCAAGGGGGAAAAGGCAGGACCAGCAAGAGGACACTTGAGGTGACAGCGACCAACCCCCCTGCCTACACTTGATGGCTTAAGTCACCAGCTTCCAGCCCAAGGCTCAAAGGATCAGACTCATTCCCAGGAAGGAGCCCGGCAGCCGCCCAAAGCGAGCAGCTCCTCCAACTCAGCCTCTTGGGGATCGGCTCTGGGCCAAACCCAGTGATTTACGAAAAGCTTCTCGGGGCGCGTTTCTATGAAGCGAAAGCTTGAAGAACCCTGAGACTGCTGCTCGAAGGGAGATCACGGCTGCTGGCCCCGGACAGAGAAGTCGTAGGCCGCCGAGCCCGGCTCAGGAGACAGTTCGCCTGGGATGTGTCACGCTGCAGAGGCTCTGGGACCAAGCAGAAGAGTCTGTCCGGCTGGTCCACCTCCAGGCAAGAGCAGGAGCACCCACAAACCCAAGGCCACCCGCGGCTGAAACGTCTGGCCCGAATTCCTTTTCTTTGCTGAATTTGGTGGCGGGTGATCAAGCAGCCTCCATGGGAAGCACCTTGAGGATGCAGGGGGAGAAAAAAGCTCCCTCTGGGGTTTCCCTAACACTCCCCTTTCGTGCTTATTTTTACTTAGTCACTGCCTCCCCCCTGGCCTCAGGCCCTGGAGCCTGCACCCGGCGTGCCCCAGGTAACCAGAGCCCCGAACGCACACAAAGCACCACTGTGCCCCGGCGATGTTATCGGGCGCGCCTGGCCTGCTCCCCACAAGGGACAGCGGCCGAGCCAGGGTGGCCGCCTTGCAGCTGAAACAGGACCCCCGCGCTGTCGACGGAGGACAGAGTGGCCTTTGTGAGGGACAAATCGTACTGAGGCTCGCCCCTTATTAACACTGCAGTCATCAGAGCATTTTCTGTCCCAGCTTCCAGCGCCAAAAGACTCTATAGGCTCCTGTAGGATGTGGCTCGACCCTGGAGTTGACATTGGCTGGCAATGATGCTGCAACTGCGTTTGGCTTCCACCTTGGGGCCAGCAGAACACTGGGCACGCATCATGCATGATGCAGAGCAAATCTGGTGGCCCAACCATCAGACTTGACTGAAGGCTCGGCAGAGCTGGGCTTGACCAGAAAAGATTCGGTCACCATAGAGGGCAACAGTGTCTTTGACAGGAGAGACCGCAGATGTGGAACTCTGTAATCTTGGATATGTGTTTGGACCTTACCAGCATCCACTGTGTGGCTTTGGACAACTGTCTTGACCTTTCTGAGCCTCAGCTTCCTTGCCTAGAACATGGAGATCCCTGCGCCTACCTGGTAGAGTTCCCGTGAAGACTGTAGAAGGCAAACCAGACAAACTGGCATGTGGTAGCTTCAGTATTAAAGGATTCTCGCCCGCAACTCCAGATCCATTAGCAGAGGTCACAACAGCCCTATCACACACATGCATTCACATCTCAAGTTCCTAACAATGTGCAGTGTAGAATTTGGCACAAATGAGGAGGAAATTAGCAAATAACCAACAAGGGTATTAAAAGCTAGATGTCTGAATACATCACCTTAAAAAAAAAAGATTTATTTATTTTAGAAAGAGCGAGTGCAGAGGGGAAGAGCAGAGGGAGAGAGAGAATCTGAGGCAGACTCCCCACTAAGCAGGGAGCCCGATGCAGGGCTCGATCCCAGGACCCTGAGATCATGACCCGAGCCAAAATCAAGAGTTGGGTGCTGAGCCGACTAAGCCACCCTGATGGGACAACGCTGCTATGTGAAAGCAGGAAGACATTGTTAGGGGACAAGAGCTGGTCTGTGGCAGACTGCTCCCCTAGCCAAGCCTCTGCACGTTTGGGGAGGAGAAACAAGGCCAGCTAAAAGCTTGACGAAGTAGTGAACGCTTCATTACACTGGAGAAGAGGAAATGGAAATAACATTTATCTGTTGCCTGCTGTATACAGGCAAGTGCTGGGGGCTTGACCTGCGTTTTGGTGCTTAATGTGCACAGTGACCCTTTGAAACCCATTTTTCAGATGGGAAAAACAAGTTGCAAAGATAGTACTACTAACAAATAATTATGGGGCAGATATTGTATGCCACACAGGGACGGCTTCACAAGACAGGGCGTTCGAGACGGCTCCGGGGAGAGCCTGTGATCAGGGGATGTGACGGTCAGTGGTGGTTCGGGTTTGGGCTGCGATGCAGATGAGTCTTGGGCCACCTTCCCCACTTAAATCGGAACTGACCCTCCGACGAGCCTCAGCGTCGGTTCTGTTTGTGAGGAAAGCGCCCACACTCACATCACACGTGGACAGAAAACCCACCATCTACTTACGGCCATGTTGGAGTCTTACGGGCTGGTTAGGATTCGCTTCCTGCGGTAGGATCCACTTAGGACTCTAGGAAATGCTCTCCTGGCTAAAACCCACTGGTAGATTACCTGGCTAGGACCCACAGCAGAAAAGTTCAGCCTGCATCAACGCCCAGTGCAAATGGCACCTCCTCAGCTAAGCCTTCCGTTCCCCTAGACCACAGCAGCCCAGTGCGTCCGTGTTCTCTACGGCCCGAGCAGATCAGGGAAACTGAGAGGAAGCGGAGACCACGGAGGAGAGTAGAGAAGTCGGAGGGGCTTTTTAAAAGAAAGAACAAAACTAAACCATCCAAGTTTGACTGGAAAATAAATACTTACTTAGGATGAAATAAGAAATGAATCACATAATTATAAAAGCTGGCCAGTATAACAACCATCACAAAATACCGTTTTTTCCTGAGTTAACTGCCAAATATATTTTTATAGTTTCCCTACATTTTTAGCTGCCTAATACTTTGCATACATCCAGATTTTGCATGCACCCCTATGTACACACTGTTTGTATAATTACTATATCTGTACCATTTTCTACCAAAAAGAATGAAAAGATTATTTAGTCTTTCTTTAGCATGGTTAATTAAACTTTGTTTGTTACTACCGGAGGTTGGGGTGCATAAAACGTGTAAGCACACACAGATGTACTCTGTTGCGCAGCACGGCCGAGGGTCCGGCGCGGCCGGCACAGGAACCGGGAACTCTGCTCCATTCTACCACACGGAATTCCCATTACAGCCTCCGCACATTCTGCACATCGTGGGGGGGTGTCTGTTTATAATCGTACATTTTCCATTAGTAAGTGTATTTCTGACCCGAGAAAAGTTCAAATTAGTCATTCTGATTAGTCATCGACAAAAAGCAAATCCTCCACTTACAATATATCTGGAAGAATTTTCCAAAGACTAGGTCCCAACTCCCGACTCCCTACATTTCACATCTTCTTTCTTTCCCAGGATCTACATGCTTCTGGTGCCAGGTGCCATATGACCCTTGGCCCCGCATCTTCGGTCCATCAATGGATTGGAACAGGGACCAATGGCACACTCCGGGGAGCCACTTCTGTCCCAGCTTGGCTAGCAACAGATGAACTATGCACAGAAATGGCTATGGAAAACATTAATTCTACCCCCCACCCAAATTTTAACGCCAACTCAACAGCCCTTTAACCAAAGCTGAAAACTGTGCACAGCCCTTGCAACCGCACCCCATCCTCGGGGAAGGGGGGTGGGGGGGAAGGCAGAGCGGAAGAGAAGGTCTTAACCGATTGCTTCTGGAATATCTCCATAATGCAAGTTTCACAAAAGCCAATGACCACATGCGCACATCGCATGGACTCCTCCAAGCTCTTTGAAGTACCCATGGAAGCCGGTGGTCCTGGGAGCTAAGATTACTTTCACAGCAACTCTGCCTCTGTCTATGACCTTTTCTGATTTGCCTATCGTATTGTCACTTCCCATCATTCTGTGTCATGTCCAGTCTTTACAGCATACTCCCTACGTGATTTCAGTCAAGTCTCTCCCCCTTGTCGAGCTTCGGATTAGAAATCCATGAATTTGGTGTAAAGCAGAGAATGACCTATGTGCTCCTGGAACACTGGGAAGGATGGTGTGAGGCAATGCATGGGAAGGTTCTCCGAAGTCAGCCAACAGCTCCTCTGCCCATGGAGATTTAGTGACAGAGGTGTCTTTTACACTCACTGGTTATAACACATGGGACAATCAAGTGAGTCCCTGAACTGACCTTGGATTGCTCCCAGAATAATAATCCATCCCTCACGGGGCATGTAGGGTCTGGCCCAGCTTACATCTCCCCCCAGCCTTATCTCTAACGCCCCCTCTCCCACACACCCGTCCATTCTTGCTGCTGAACTGCTAGGGAGTTCCCCATCATGCACCCTGCCTCTGGCCTCTGGGCCTCTTTTTCATGCTGTCCCTCTGTCTGGAAGACTCCAGTCCTCACCACCCCCCTTTCACTCCCCCACCTTCCAGGAGCAGCTTAGCGGACACTTTGCCAGGACACTGTCTCTGAAGCCCTAGTCTGGATAAGTCCAGCACAGCATCCCAGCCGGCCTCTGTCTCCAGACTTCCCCTGGAGTTTAACGTACCTGTCTCCCTCTCTGGCAGGTGCGCTCCTGAGGACTCACAGTACTTAGCACAATAATGGCAAACCCAGGTGTTCAGTAACTATTTTTTTAAGATTTTATCCACACATTTATTTGAGAGAGAGAGAGCAGGAGAGAAGGAGTGAGAGAGCACTAGCAGGGGATGGAAGAGAGAGAGGGAGAAACAGATTCTCCACTGAGCAGGGAGCCCCATGCGGGGCTCAATCCCAGAACCCCAGGATCATGACCTGAGCCGAAGGCAGACGCTTAATGGACTGAGCTACACAGGCGCCCTGTTTGCTAACTCTTTGTCAATGAATATATGTGCAGATGGGAAAAGGAGCTGACCCTCAATCCCTCAGTGGCTTCCGGGAGAGGAAGCACAAGATTCCAACAAGGATGGGAATGTTCTGGGATTGACCTTCAGGCAGTTGGTGGGCTCGAGAGCAAAGCAAACTTTCTCCAATCTGATGATAGAGGGTGAAAGCCTCACTCCCTAAAGGCACCTCTTCAAGGAGCGTGGGCAGCCTTTGTTTGCTGGAGCCATTGACCCCAGACCCGAGGGTCTGCAGAGGTTGTTGGACTAGATGAAGGAATCTTGTACAGGTCAGGGACAGCTGCTCTGATAACACAGGACTCGTGTGAGTGCAGGTGGCGATAAGGGTGTGCTGTGTGCTATGCACTCCACAGCCAGCCCTGGGGCTGCCCTGAACAGGAAGAGGGACTATCTGCCAGGAGAGCACAGGAACGGAAGTGGAGGAAAGAAATGGGTCATTAGTCAGAAGACAAAGGCCTGAGGTTAATCTTCTTTCAACCTCTAAATGCATCTCTAAGACTCAGGATGTAGCCCACAGATCACTTTTTTCTGGAAGTCTAACCTGTACTTGAATCAACATCCCACTCCTCTCTATAGTAGCCAGAAGCAGAGCAGGAAGTCTCTTCTATTGTGTTTTTTGGTTTTGTTTTTTGTTTTGTTTTGTTTTTGTTTTTGTTTTTGTTTTTGTTTTGTTTTTAGATCCAATGGGGACACCACTTGACTCACTCCTAATTGTCAATGGTGGCCTGAAATCCCACAATTTGACATGCATTCCTTTAACTAAATGTTCCTTTCCTGTTACAATAAAAGCATCCCTGGCAACCTGTGCTTTGAACCGTGTCAATCATTTACACTTTATATCAGCTGATTTAACCCACTCCTGGTCTTAGGATTTGCTCCCTGAGTCAGAGGAGTTGGGACAGCTCCGAAGAGGATTTCAAGCCCCAAAGTCATGGTCAGTTTCATCTCGATTTTTCCCAGTGTGTTTGCACCTGTCCCAAGCACTACCCATGTTAAATATCAGTTCTCCTGTGATACTCTTCACCATGGGTACTATTTTTTTCTCTGCATTTTCTACCTCCTTATTTCTCTTCTTTCCTTCAATCCTCTCTCTGTTTTTCTCTCTACTCCATCTACCCCAAGCCTGAAGAAGCATCCGTGTGTATGCTCATAGGCATCCAGTACCACAGGGGCAGTGTGGTAGATGGTAAATAGCACAAAAGCTTTGAAGCCCAAAGGTCTAGCTTAAAATCTAGCCTCTATCGCTTAGTAGCTATGTGACTTTTGACAACTCACTAGTCTTTTTTCCTTTGGAAAAACCCAGAAGGGAGCTGTGAAGATTAAGTGTAGTCTCACCAATGTGAATGGGTTGTACCGAAAGCTTTCTCCTTTCCCCCATCTCTATCTAGGCCTTTAAAAGACACCCAGTGATCCCATGGGCATTGCTAAACTTTGCAGACTGGAGATTATTAACCTGTCTTATGGGCGCAATCTTATTTTTTTTTTAATTTTAATTTTCATTTTCCTTGGCTGTAATCTTCCTCCACTAATGCTGTTCTCAATTAAGTTGTAATAAGCTACAACATGGCATCCTGGTCTTGAACACACAGATGCTTTTTCTGATCAATTTGCCGAAGTTAAGTAGAAATCCCGTTACTTTAGAACAATGCTTCCAAGAACGTGGTGTTCAGTCTGGCTGCATGCAGCAGAATCTCCAAGAATGTATGCTAAAACTGCAGATTCTTGGGTCGTGTCCCAGACTCCTAAATAGGGATCTCTGGGAGTGTGGCCCAGAATCCAACGTCTGCCAAGCACTCCAGGTGCTTCTCATGTCCTCCAAAGTTTGAGAGCAACTGTCCTACAGGTTAAGCTTAGTACACAGACTGACCATTGCAACAAAAAAATAGGAAGGTGCTCATCAGCCCTTATTAACTCTTTGTAGCAGTAAGAAATTTTATACTACCAACCGTTGAGACCCAAGGACATGACTTGCCTGGATGCTCACAGGTGGTTCCTGATGGAGACAAAAGGAAACCCAAGTTCGTTGCTTCCAGGCCTAGCTCTCTTTCCACGGCACCATGCTGTCTGACCCTCCAATTGACTTCAGTAATTCCAAAAAGTTCTCACTACCTAGCAAATGATCCACAAGACAAGAGTCCTGGAATCTAGAGGGAAAAGAATAAAGCAAGTGTGTATGTGGCATGTGTATGAAAGAAAAAGAGTCAGAAACAGAGACACAAACAGAGGGAGAGGAAAAAAGAGAGCTCTTCCTTTTTTCCTTCCTGTAGTCATTATATTTTCTCTTCTTTCCAAACTCATCAGAGAGGTTAGATGCCTGATATGTTCTTTTTAAATTCCTGAAAACACAACTGAAAGAGACGATCATCATAATTAAATTCCATTATGGGGAAGGAATTGAGATGACTGATGGCATTTTTTTTTAACACTGGGGTTTTCTCTATAAGTCCATTTAAGTATCTAATGTGCTTTCTTATAGTGGGGAACTGTTCTATCAAGTTTCTTGCTTCCACCTGATAAAAGATTGTTGGACCAAGGTAATCATTTAAAACGTTAGCTAGTAAGTGGCAGAGAAATGAATTTAATGATGCTTCAGGAAGCATGCAGTTGAGACAGCAGCAGTCTGAGTGTATTCATGGGAAATTGTGCAGGACAGCCCATCTCAACTTGGAAAGTCTAGACACATATTCTTAGAAGAAAGGCCAGAAGAGATTCTAAAGGGAAGAAGTCAGTTGTAAGCTCTCAACCCCACGTTCCCCAAACCCATTGCATTCTCCATTCAAAAAGTATTTATTGAGCATGGACTTTGTCCCAGGCACTGTTCCAGCAGCTGGGGATTGGACAGGGAATGTGACACAGAGAAATGCTCTCCCAGGGGAAGCTGACCTCATAATGGGAGAGACACAGCAAACAAAATTAAAAATTAAAATATATAGCATCTGAGATGATGAAAAGAATGATGGGCTGTAACAAATCAGAGAAGAGGGCGGGGTAGAAGAGAGGTGTAAGTCACCAATATTCTTCAAGGAAAATTCTTACTAGTATCTCTGGAACCTATGTTACATGAAAACATAACCCATGCAACCATGTTCTGGAAGGTGGGTAGAGGCCTAGCTACTCTTAAAACCATCTGTTTCCTGAAGAATGACCACAGTGGGCATCTTGCTCATAAGTAAGGAGAGGAAGAGATGGCCTTTGGCATGGTAACCATTGAGGTAGTCAGTGATGTCACATAGAGTATAATTTAATCCATCCACATTTTGTTTGCCAAGTGCCCCTCTGGGTGCCATCAGGAGACCCTTGGCCTTGCCTGGAGGCAGCTGGAGAAAACAGCTGAGAAGATGGGTTGAGGCCACTGTCTACAGCACAGGGGAATGCAGAGAGATAACAGAGAATCTGGAGGCTGGTCATCTGGTGGCCACTCTGTCCCTAGTTGGTGATCTTTGTGGTCATTCCACCAATCTGGGTCTCAACATTGTGGGAAATGTGGGGCGAGATGTGGGACTAGATGACCTGACCTCCAAAGTTGCTTACTCTGGTGAAATGCTATTTGGTACATCTGCATGAGATAGATTTATACATTCAGTTCACAAACATCTACTGAGTTCCCAGTGAGGCCTGGCTCAGGAGCCAAGGTAAATAATTCAAGAACTCTTTTTTGGGGGGGAGGGGGAGAACCTCTCACTTAGTAATGTTTTTGGCTAATATTTACTGAGCACTTACTATGTGCCAAGAACTGTTCTGAATGTTTTTCATATATACCTTACAACCCTTTGAGGTAAATACTATTATAAGTCCTTTGGTGCGAGGCAGAATTCAAAGGCAACCTCCAGTGACCCCTGCCTTATGTGCTGCTCTGGGGTTGAATGTGGCCAGAACCTGTGAACTTGATGAGATATCACTTCTGTGATTATATTATATGGTAAAGGGGGATTTTGCCGAGGAAGTCAAAGTCCCTAACCAGAAGGAGTGATGTCAACAAGAGGGAGATATAGGGATTTCCAGTTCTTGTCCCCTTAAAGAAACATCAATCTGAACACTCTCCACACAGGAAAATACCTTCACAAGAGCTAAGTTCTCCAGGTGAGAGACAACAGCACCTGGGTACAGCACGTACATAAGAAAGATACACCCTAGAGGTCAGGAGGACAGTATCACGTTCCCCCCATTCACTACCCACCCCCAACCCTGGCAGCAAGAGAGACACCCTCCTCCTGGGGGAAGGAGAGCAAAATGAGCACCCATCTTCACTGTGGTAGGTGGGGCCAACCAGGCACCAGTGACCACTGGCTGGGCCTGGCAACTGGGTCATGGAGGCTCTATGTTGGCCCTCATACCAGGCTGACTCCAGAGCTCCAGGCTCCTGTCCCACCCCAGCACCAGACCCGTCCCTTTAGCCACAGGCTCTAGGGCTTTACCTGTTCCAGACCGGCCCTTGGAGCCTTGGAAGTGAGATCCAGGCCTGCCCAAGTAGACCCTGAGGCCAGGTTGGTCCCCCTGAACTCAGACTTCAGGAGTGGTCCAGCACCAGGCCAGCCCCTGTGAACCCCAGCTGCAGGCCCACCCCCGCGGATCTGGGCTTCAAGCCCAAAACACCGCAGTCGCAGCAGCAGGACCACTTCCATGGACCCAGGCACCAGGCATGCCTCCAGTGGGCCCTGGTGTCAAGCCAGCCCCCACAGACTCAGGACCAGGCTTATCTCCATGGACCCAAGGGCCAACCCTACCGCAGCACCAGCCTGCCCTTACAGACTTAGGCTCAAATTTCCCTCTAGTCCCAGGTTGGCTCCTGTGGTTTTAGACTTCAGGCCAGCCCACATCAACTTAGGATCCAGCCTCCGGGTCTGCCTCCATGACCCAGTTGCCAGGCCCACCCCAGGGACCACTGATGCGACAGTCCTCACTGGATCCAGGCTCCAGAACAGCCCATTCGAGAACTCTATCAGGAAGCCTGCCTATGCGTGAAAGTATAAAATTCACTAGTAGTAAAAGTAAGAATATAACCAAATTCAGAATAGTCTAATATTACAATGGTGTTGGGTAAAGCACTTTTAATACTAGCATAAAAGTAAAAGACAAAAATATTACAAATTACTCTAGCTCCAATAATCTGTTAATGGATACACCATATATAAAATGTTTAGTTTGTACAGCATTTTTCACAGAACTAGAAAAAAGAATCCTTAAATTTGTATGGAATCACAAGAGAGCTCTAATAGCTAAAGCAATCTTGAAAAAGAAAAACAAAACTAGTAGTATCACAATCCCAGACTTCAAGTTATATTACAAAGTGGCAGTAATTAAAACACTATGATACTGGCACAAAAATAGACACATAGATCAACAGAACATCAGTATAGAAAGAATAGAAAACCCAGAAATAAACCTACAGCCACATGGTCAATTAATCTTTGACAAAGCAAGAAAGAATGAGCAATGGGAAAAAGACAGTGTCTTCAAAAAATGGTATTGGGAAAACTGGACAGCCACTGTCTTATAACTGGACCACTGTCTTATAACTTACACAAATACAAATTGAAAATGGTCCAAAGACCCAAATATGAGACCTGAAACCATGAAATTTCTAGAAGAGAGCACTGGTAGTAATTTCTCTGACATTGGCTATAGCAACAATTTCTAGATGTGTCTCCTGAGGCAAAGGAAATAAAAGCAAAAATAAATGACTGGGACTATATCAAAATAAAAAGCTTTAGCACAGCAAAGGAAACAATCAACAAAAATAAAAGACAACCTACTGAATGGGAGAAGATATCCGCAAATGGCATATCCAATAAAGGGGTAGTATCCAACATACATAAAGAACTTATACAACTCAAAACACCAGAAAAAAAACCAAATAATCCAATTTAAAAATGGGCAGAAGACATGAACAGACATTGCTCCAAAGAAGACATACACATGGCCAACAGATACATGAAAAGATGCTCAACGTCACTCATCATCAGGGAAATGCAAATTAAAACCACAGTGAGATATTACCTCTCCCCTGTCTGAATGGCTAAAATGAAAAACACAAGAAACAACAAGTGTTGGCAAGAATGTAGAAAAAAGAACTCTCATGTATTGTTGGTGGGAATTCAAACTGAAGCAACCATTATGGAAAACTATATGAAGTTTCTTCAAAAAATTAAAAAGAGAATTACCATATGTTCCAGTAATTCTACTCCTGGGTATTTCCCCAAAGAACATGAAAACACTAACTCAAAAAGGTATATGCACTTCTGTTTACTGCAACATTATTTGTAACAGCCCAATTATGGAAGCATTCCTAATGTCCATTAATAGATAAAAGGATAAAGAAGAAGTGGTATAAATATATATGTGTATGTATGTGTGTGTGTATATATATATATATATATATATATATATATATATATATGTTTATATAGTGGAGTATCATTCAGCTCTTACAAAGAATGAAATTTTATCATTTGTAACAACATGGGTAGACCTACAGGGTATAACACTAAGTGAAATAAATCAGTCAGAGAAAGACAAATACCATATGATTTCACTCATATGTGGAATTTAAGAAACAAAACAAACAAGCAAAGGGAAAAAAGACAGAAATAGACAAATCAATTGTAGAACAAACTAATGGTTACCAGAGGGGAGAGGGGTGGAGGGATGGGGGAAACAGGTGATGAGAATTAAGAAACACACTTGTTGTGATGAACAGGTGATGTGTGAAAGTGTTGGATCACTATATTGTATACCAGAAACTAATATCATGCTGTATATTAACTAACTGGAATTAAAATTTTAAAACTTTTCAAAGTACAATTATCATGCTAAACACTGAGTAATGTACAGAACTTGTTGAGTCACTAATACTGTACATTAATTACACTAGAAATAAAAAAAATAAACATTTAAATTGTGACATCAATAACGAAATGTAGGCAGAGTAGAAGTTAAAGTGTAAGAGTTTTTGTAGTTGAAGTTGTTATCAGCTTAAAAATGACTATTAACTAGAAGATGTTTTGTGTAAAACTCATGGTAACCAAAAATAAAATACCCATGGGATATACACAGAAGACAAAGAAAAGAATCAAACAGAGACAATAAAAGATGAGGAAAAGAACAAAGGAGCTACAAAACAGTCAGAAAAAAAATTAACAAAATGGCAATAGTCAATCCTTACCCATCTATAATGACTTTAAATGTAAATGGATTAAATTCTCTAGTCAAAAGATCAGAGCGACTGAATGCATGAAGAATAAAACCAAGACCCAACCATATGCTGCCTACAAGACACTCACTTCAGCAGTGAGGACACCCACAGGCTGAAAGTGAAGGGAAGCAAAAGAATATTCCATGCAAATCACAGTTAAAAGGGAACAGTGGTAAATATCCTTACAACAAATAAGACAAAGTAGACATTAAGTCAAAAGCTGTAGCAAGAGACAAAGAAAGTCACATATAATGATAAAGGGGACAACTCATCAAGAGAGCATACATGCATCCAACATCAGAGTATCTAAGTATATAAAAAGAAATATTAATGGAACTGAAGGAAGAAATAGACAGCAGTAGAGGACTTCAACAGAACTTGTTGAATCACTAATGCATAGATCATCCAGAGAGAAAAATCAGTAAGAAAACAGTGTAGTCGAACAACGCTAGACCAAATGGACCTAACAGACATATACATGGGATCTTTAAAAAAAAAAAAATAAAAGTCAAACTCACAGAAGCAGAGAGTAGAACAGGAGTTAGGGACGGGGAGTTGTCTACATCTACGGTTCCAACATACAGCATGATGATCATGGTTAATACTACTTAGGGAATACCAGAAACATACCCAGAGAGTAGATTTCAGGTGCTCTCATCAAACACACAATAAAATAGTAGCTATGTAAGGAGATGATGTACTAATTAGCTTGACTTCGGTCATCATTTATATTTATATTATGTATTTATATGAAATGGTCACATATATGTATATCAAATCACTGTGTTGTGTACCTCAAACACAGGCATTTTTTATTTAAAGATATTTAATTCAGAAAAAATGCTCTGGAAGTGTGCAATAGATCATTGTGCAACATGAATGTTTGTGGGTGTCAAGGGACAGGAAGGACTCAGGGCCAGCAAGCTCCCACCGTGTGAAACTTAGCTTGTGTTTAGCTCGGCTATCACCATTTTTGCGTGACCAAACGGGCATCTGAAACCACAGGATCAAACTGTTCTATTCTGCCTAGAAAAACTACATTGAGTGAAATTTTGGGAACCAAAACAAAATTGTTCTCAGACCAAAATAAACTTATGTCAAATATCAAGCAAAACTAAACAAAATAAGACTCCTAATCAGCTGACCTTAAGAAAGAGAGAGCTACGGGATGAGTTGACCCTAGCAGCCAAGACCTTAAGAGACAAGACGGTTCCTGAGGAGATCCAAAGCATCAAAGACTTGATGACAGGGAGAGTCTCCATTTCTGGCTTTAAGAGTAGAGAAGACCACTCGGTGAGAGTTGGTGAACAGCATCTCGAAGCCAATAGTGACTTCTAACCAATAGCCAGGAGGAAGGCAAGGACCTCATCCCCACAGCCTCAAGGGTGTGGATTCCTCCCCCAACCTGAGTGAGTCTGGAAGCAGATTCTTCCTCAGCCAAGCCTCCAGCCATCTCGATTTCAGCCTGATGAGGCCGTGAGCAGAGAAGACGGCCACGCTGTGTTCAGACTTTCGACCTACAGAACGAGGAGCTAATGAACTGGGGTTGGTTTAAGCTGCTCAGTGGGTGGGGATTTGTTGTACAGCAATAGAAAATGAATCTATCCATTTTCAGATTGGAAAACTGGAACAGAGAAGGGTATATAACTCGAGCAGGATCACACAGCAGGCAAGTGCCAGGGCCAGGACTGTGCACCGAGGGTGCCTGGTTCCAGAGCCTGTGTCCTTCCTGTACACTCCACTGCTCAGCAAGGAGCTACACCAGCAAGCAGACACCTGCAGCAGTTTACAAAGTACGCAACTGGAATTAACAGTTGAAAAATGGTAGTGTTCAGCTCTAACAGAGGAATAAATCAGTGATCTCCTCTGGGGAGAACCTCTTGTGAAATGGTCATGAATTCTGCTTGTCCAACGGTTAGCAGCTTGGAATAGACCATTATGGGAGTAATTTACCGAACGGAAATTGACAAACACGACAAATCAGGTTTTTGCTTTTGAGTGGGACAGCGTGTTCACCGGCACGCCCCTGGACTGGGAATTCCTCTGATGTGGCACACATGAAGACGTAGCAGACATCGAGGACCCCAGAAGACAGAGCAAAGGGAGGTTTGTTGTGTCGCTGTAAGCCACCACCCTGACAGGGAGGGGCGTGTGGCTGGTTCATGAAGCGCAGCGGAGAATCCGGCAAGAACGTTTCCAGCGGCGGGCGGCACAGCTGCAGAGCGGCACAGAGGTGGGGAGGAATGTCATGCGTGTGAGTGCCCCGAGCAGAGGGCCACGCTGAGCACATCATGCTCCATCATGAGAGGCTGGCACCGTGCAGTGTCGTGACAGCAGCGTGTGCTCCGCGTGGGAGGGGTCTGGACCGAGCCCAGCAACCTACCAGATGGGGTGGGGGGCGGCGCACCTGCAGCTGTCCATCAGGCATGACCCAGAAGCCCAGGGCATGGTATACTGGAATGGGAAGGTGGGAATCGGGGCCCCATCAGAAAAAGGAGTGCTAATATGAACCCAGCAGGAAACAAAGCTGAAATCAGCTGGCACTGGACGGCGGCGTGTAGCTGCTTAATGTAACAGGCACATGAACTGGACAATGCAGCCCTCAGGAGGTTGGTTTAATTTCAGCACTAAGTCCATTAGTAAAATTTTTTTAAAAAATACAAACTTATCAGCCTGTACTTACAAACCTTTTCTCAGAGTGCTACTATGTTGCGTCAAAAGAACTGGTTGAAAAGAAAACATTTCAGTCTTTCAACCCAGGCGTAGCATGTCCCAGGGACAATAAAAACATTTACTGGCGTATGTGTTTAATGCCCTCTACTGACCCACTTCTGTGTCTCTTTCCATACCCCCGGCCTAACTGCTGCCACCGGCTTCACGTCGCCGTACCTGGATTGTCCCTCGTCTCACCTCCCACCTCTGGCCTTCTCTTGCTGACACTCTGCCTAGGGACACCTCAGAAACCCACCTGGAGCCCTAACCTGCACAACCCAGAAACGCAAGAGAGTTAATACACCCGGACACAGCTCTGGTCAACGGTAGAAAGAAGACAGTGGGGACATGTTTCCCCTTCACTGCTGCATCCCACAAGGACGGGCCTAAGAAGCACCTCACGGACCTCCTCAGATGGCTCAGGGTGGGGGGAAGCAAGCCGTCACCTGCCTGGGTGACCAGCTCACCCTGCCCACGCTTCACTCTGCCATGCTTCACCCCTGCTGCCGGGGCCCCTCTCGGTTAACTCTTTGACTCAGCCCTGCTTTCTGGGAAGCCCACACTGAGCTACATATGGACGAGATGTGCTAACATCTTACGGATGTGAACACAAACGACCACCAAGCCGCCCACCAGGAGTGGGCTGTTGAGGTGAGAAGATCAGAAAATTTTCTGGAGAACAGGTTTTTATTATCCTCCAATTTCCCTATTCTGCTAGCCCACAAATATTTGCTAAAGTTTCGATAACGTGCAGTACACTTACCATGATGTGTGAGAGGTAAAATTTCAAAGACTGTTCAATAGATTAATCTGGAACTATCTATTGTTAGAGTGGGCATAAGACATATCTCGTATGTGTTCAGAACTGAGGCCCCAGGACCAATGGGAAAATTGTTACATGACTAGAAATCTCCAATGTAACCAAGCTAAGTAAAACCTAAGAATTACCTGTTTATTTTCTACTGACTGTTAGGAGAAACTCATTTTCCTCCCTGCTTCAGATGTATACACATTTAAAGTTAATGACTAACTTTTTTGGAAGGTATTTTTTTTTTTTAATGTTCTCTGCACTATTTGAAGTGCTTTACATGGATTAACACTCTTAATATTCATGAAAACTCTGAGGTGGGCACAGTACTTTTGTTATTACCCATTTTACAGATATGAAAACTGAGACCCAGGGCACCTGAGTGGCTCAATCGGTTAAGCATCTGACTCAGGGTTTTGGCCCAGGTCATGGTTTCTGGGCGGTGGGATCGAGTCCTGTGTGGGGCGCCATGCTCGGCAGGGAGTCTGCCTGAGAGTCTCTCTCTTTGCCCCTCCCCCCCTCTAAAATAAATAAAATAAATAAAATAAATGTTATAACAAAACTGAGACTCAGAGACATAAGGTCACTCCTTGAAGGCCACACAGTCCATTAACACCGTAGAACAGAGGTGGGATTGGACCCAGCAGAGACCGACGGCAAAGCCTCTAGTCTTCACCCAGTCAGTGCTCTGCCCTGCACTGATACCCTGGCATGGTCAGACGGAGAGGGAAAGATTGTGCAAATGTCTGGTGAATTGGGACTGTGCTAAAATACCAATGAATAGCTCAGAGCCCTACTATCAGGAAGCCAACTGACACCAAAATAATGGATGAAAGTGAGAAATAAAATCAGAGCCATGCCCTGCTTGGTACCCAGATGTTTGATGGGCTTCCTACTGAGTTCATGTAAATCAGTTTGACTTCATTTTGTTTCTTATTGACTGAAGCAATCGACCAGTTGTCTGTGGCTGTCTCAGTACTAATCAACTCAACTCACCAGCGCTAGCCAATATCGTAAGCCCATTTAGGAATGTTCCTCACCTTTTGGCATTTGAGCCCACTGTTTGGCTCCAACAGGACGCAGGCATAGACAAGTGACTACATACAATCTACTCCAGCTTCGGGTCTGACCTGCTCTCAGACAAGTACTGGGTGGTGTGAGATGCACAGAACTCAGAAAGGAGCCCATCACCTTTGGCCTAAATCACATGAACCTGAGCATTCTTACTTTGAGAAGTTATTTTCTTTTTTTCTGAGAAATGATAACCCTTAGATAATTGATCTTCTCGGCAAGTCATATTTTACTTGTACAACTAAATTCCCTTGACCGAGGACCCTGTACGTGTGGTAAGGTCAAGGATTAGACCTTGAGAACACTGGGAAACTCAACCTCTCTCCTATATGCAAGAGTAAGAGAACTAATGAATCTCATGATCACTTTTGCTTGATCTTTCCAAAGAGCTAAGATGAGACCTAAGAACCTGGGACTTTTCTTCATTCTGAGAATCCCCAATATTTGATCCCTGAGCCCAACAGGCCACCGCTCCACTATGAAGAGAGGACCCCAGCTATAAACTTATTTGCTCATGAAAGTATAAAGGAAAGAGCCTAGACTCAGCCACAGGACCCCTGGCTTAGTGATGTGACAATAATAAGCTGTGTATGGGCCACCTTCTCCTCCTGTACAAAGTGACCAGGGGCTGTAAGGAGATAACGCATGTGGATGCCATGCCCAGGAGGAGAGAACACACCAAAGTAGGAGGCACTTCAGAGAATATGGTCGGCTGAATAATGGCCCCTGAAGACATCCCTGTCCCAACACCTGGAACCTGTAAACGTTATCATATATAGCAAAAGGGACTTTGATTAAGTTTGGGCATTGAGCTGGGAACGTTATTGGCTTTAACCAGTGCGTCCTAAATGTCATTATAAGTGTCCTTACAAAGGGGGGAGGGCAAAGAAGAAGTTTGATTATCAAAGTCAATGTCATGACCCAAGCCAGTGGCTACAGTGAAGTGATAAGCCAAGAAATGCCACGGAATGCTAGCAGCCACTAGAAGGGGGACTGAGGCAAGGGTCGATTCTCTCCTGCAGCTTCCAGAAGAAACCATCCCCACTAACACCTTTATTTTAGCCCTACAAGACTCACTGCTGACTTCTGACATCTAGAACAGTCGCAGAATAAACTTGTGCTGTTTTAAACCACTACATTTTGTGCAAATTTGTTACAGCAGCAAAAGGAAAGTAATACAGTGTGTTGTGGTCTGGCTCTCTGTTCAAATGCTTTAAAGACTGACATAGTTATTATTTTTAGAGAGGGAGGGGGGCAGAGGGAGAGAGAGAGACCCTCCAACACATACCCCACTGAGCCTGGAGCCTGACGCAGGCTCACAGCCCCAAGATGACGCCCTGAGCTGAAGCCAAGAGTTGGATGCTTTACCAACTGGGCCGCCCAGACGCGGCCCTCTGCTCAAATTCTTGAGAGGAATTCACAACAGTAATAAAGAGGAGAGACAGAGGAGAAAAACCCTTAGTGCTGCCTGTAAGACAGTCGGCCAGGCCACACAATCACCCAGTTATTCATCAGCTGGTCCACATGCTGAGCAGGCGTGTGTGTGCGCAGTCACGGTGGGAGTTGACAGAAGGAAGCGCGGCGGGTCTGAGGAAGGGACTGGCGTGGGTGTGTGTGAGTTAACAGTAACAACACAGTGAAGAGAAACCTGGCCTCTGACCCATCCTGTGGCTTTGAGCCAGTCACAGCCTCTCTAGATCTTGGTTTCTTCTTATTTTTTAAAAAAGATTTATGTGGGGCGCCTGGGTGGCTCAGTGGGTTAAAGCTTCTGCCTTCGACTCGGGTGGGGATCCCAGGGTCCTGGGATCGAGCCCCACATAGGGCTCTCTGCTCCGCAGGGAACCTGCTTCCTCCTCTCTCTCTGCCTGCCTCTCTGCCTAGTCGTGACTTCTCTCTGTCAAATAAATAAAATATTAAAACAAACAAACAAACAAACAAACAAGAATCTAATTTTTTTAAAAAAATGATTTATGTATTTATTTTGAAGGCAGAGGGACAGAATCTCCAGGACGGTCCCCACTGAACTGGGGCCATGGGGTTCGACCTCAGGACCCAAGAAGTCACGACCCGAGCTGAAACCAAGAGTCAGGCACTCAACTGACTGAGCCACCTGAGCACCCCTCATTGTCCTTTAAAAGTGAGGGCTACACTGTAGAGCAGCTGCTTAACCAACTGAGCCACCCAGGTGTCCCTGAAGTTCATATTTTTAAGTGTCTTGGTTGCTACAGGAACTTCCCTAAGTACTCACAGTAACACGACACCTATTGTTATTTCCACTTCAGAAGTGTGGAGCTGGGTCCCAAGTCCACCAGACCTGCCGACATCCATACCGGTCTGCCTGCAGCTGCCATGTTCATGCCCCTGTACCCAGCGCACCCCATACTCAGTCTCTACACTGCCCCCCGACCTTGAACGTCCCTGGCTCTCCCTGCTTTTGCCCAAACTATATTCCTCTGGCCCAAATATGCCTCCCTAACCTTTGCTTGTTGAAGTTCACTACTTAAAACCCAAGTTAAAACTTGCTTGAATCTCTTTTCTAGAGTTTATTTAAGACTGTTTTGCAGAGAAACGTCATGTAGGTGTTTAACTTCCCAATCACATTACAAGGTTGGAGGGCGAGTCCCCCTTGTGTCCTCCCAGCACCACAGCAGTAGTCCCTGCTCCCCACAGGACATGCTCATTGTCTGGTGAATTACACACACAGCCATCAGGACTGGGAATCAGAGTGCCTAACGTCTAGACCCCACAATTTCTTTTTTGGGTGTTACACTGCTCAGTGAATTCACGGTCTTTGCCACTCCCTCCCCTGATCCCAAAGCTCCTGTTACTGATTTACTTTGGAGGGGTGTGTGTGTGTGGGGGGGGTGATGAATAGGTCGGGGGAGAGTCAAAGGCAGCATATGGCAAAAAGCACCAACTATATTTATGGGAATGTAAGGGGATATCCAATTTACTATTCCAATTGTGAAACTACGAACTGGTTCTTTTCCTCTAAATGAGTGTTTTTTATGGAAAGAATATGGACCACTGGAAATGAGTGAAAGAAGAGCAAGTGTTACAACTTCTCACAACTCCAGTGAGAGTACGGTGCACACTGACTGGAAAGTTGGAGAGGGAGCTGTGTGCCCTCCCAGTAGCCAGAACATCCCAGGCAACGATCTCTTCCAGTCAGACAAGGAAAAAAATCCCACAGGGGATTCCGGGTTGCAAGGGTTGGGCACAGGTCCTGGGGGAACCATGGAGAACATTCTTTTACGGGGCTCACTGTGACTCTTACAAGAATGCACAGGGTACTTCCATTCGGACAGCATAGTGTACTTGGACCAACCTTCTCAAGGAAAACAACAACAACAACAAAATGGCAGGTTATATTTTAAACAACTTGAGATGCATTCAAGAACACACAGTAAAGTAGGGATGCTGCAGAGATTGAAATCCAAGGGGAAAATGTAAAGAAGAACAAGCAGAGCCCTGAAGCTGACGTTCTCTCTGAAAACATTTGCCCAACCCCCACTCACCATGAGTTTTAGATTCCGTACCTCACAAGACATGGAGAACAGTAGACAGCCTGACAGGACACAGGTTGGGAAGACTAGCAGGAGACTCTAAGTGAAGCTGGAAACCCAAAGGGTTACAGTCTCAGTAAAGAGTAAACTAGAAATCCTCCCACCTGGGAAGACAAGAAAAATCAATGCTCTCAAACCTGTGATGTGGGTAACGGAAAAACTCTCCCCCCATTTTTTTTAACCCTTAGCCAACCCTCATGAGTGTCTGAAGTCCAGGTTCATACTACCAGAATTGTCTGAGAAATCATAAAGCAGAAATCAAATTAGAAAATAAGCCCAGGTAGGTGGTGTACCCTATCAACTGGCAAAATATTTATACTCTCTGAAGGTACTCATCTTCAGCCCAGGTCTCAAACAATCCCCACAGATATGCTCTAAAAAATACAAACTCAGAGTTCACGTACACAAATCCACATGAAAACAAAGCACCATGAGTGAGAGCCGGTAAGAACAGCACTAGATCAATCAGACTTGTCAGAATTTCAGCGGCTGGGCTTACTGGGCACAGATTATAAAATAAGTCTGCTCAATATGCTTAAAGAAATAAAGTAAGAACTGTATGAGTTTTTTACCATAGTAAAAAATATACCCTGTACAGTGGGACCCAGCAGGTGTGCACACTCATGCACATTCATTTGCATATAACCTGTTGCCAGGCCAAGCAATTTAAGGAGGTGCTGTTCATATCACAGCAACAGCCCTGACACCTAAGTACTGTGCAGAGCAGGGTGTGTGTGTGGACGGGAGAGTATACAGAGACATCCATGGATAAACTCAAACAAGTGTCTTAGTAAACAACACCTGTACTCTAAACAGTCCTTATCCTTCCTATGTGGGGTATGTTCTAATACAGTCAACTCAATTTTATCCCAAATGCTGTTCAGGAAGGGAGCCAGCAATCCCTGTTAGCAAAACACTCTTGCAGATGTGCACCAAAAAACATGCAAAAAATGTTAAGGAGTGTGTTGCTTTATAATAATCCCCAAACAGACACAGCTGAATGTGCGTCGACAGAATGGGTAAAAATACCGTGTTCTGTTCTCCTGCTGCAATACTGCAGCTCTTCAGTGCAGATGTGCACCAAAAAACATGCAAAAAATGTTAAGGAGTGTATTGCTTTATAATAATCCCCAAACAGACACAGCTGAATGTGCGTCGACAGAATGGGTAAAAATACCGTGTTCTGTTCTCCTGCTGCAATACTGCAGCTCTTCAGTGGAAATGAATAAGCTGCAATTACATGTGACCACAGCGATGGTTCCCAGGGGGACGGCTGCTGAGGGACAAGGTCTTAGAAGATGCCAACAGTCTACATTGAACTATTTCAAACAAAGTAAGCTGTAAATATCATCATATGGCCTGTGTTCCATTCAAAGCTTACTGGCATCAATTAATTTAGATCACAAGGAAGTGACTAAAAGGAGACAACTGTACTTACAAAGCTGCAGACACGTGAGGGACTAAGTCCCCAGATGGAATTCTCCAGGGGCTCCCTGCCAACACGGAGAACTTCCGCAGCTCCTGTCCTTGCCAGCAGTGGCCTTTGTCCCCATTATATCCTCAGCACCCGCAAGGCCTGGCACTTAGCATACACTCATTAAATACCTGGTGGAAGACAGAAAGAAATGGATGGGAGGAAGGGAGGTAAGACAGCACCAGTTGTGTCCCAGGTGTCGGCACTTGTAAGCCTTAAATTTCTACCTAAAGTCTCTGGAGATGCAAATCCTGAGACGGAGTCCAGGCTGCAAGCTTCAGAATCACAGGCAAATCTACCCCACACTGGGAATCTGCTTTCTCCACTTTAAAGGAGAACAAGCTCTGCTGGGGGGCAGGGGGGAGGCACAGGTGTAGCAGTGCTGGGCCCGTGGCTGGTCACCTACTAAAACTTCATGTAAATGCTCATTGATCCCCTGCATGCTTTGGCCCTGAGGTCTCAGACCTCCCTGTAAACATGTTTCTGGATCATTTGCCTGTGGAGGCCTCTAGGGCCATAAACCTATCCCCCTTCTGCTGGCGGAACCCCTGACTGGCAGACAAGCCCTTCTCCTACAATCAGAGATAAGGCTGCAGAAAGGGTGTTGACAACATACCTCACCTGCCTCACGGGAGCAGGCGGGCTCTCAATTGCTGAATGAGTGTGAATGAAGCCGGTGATGAGGTGAGGAGACCTGCTTCCCCGGGGGGCACAGCCAGGTCACCAGGGGGCCCAGGTCAAGAAATTGAGAGGGCCCTGGGGGCTGGGGGCTGGGCTGGAATCCAAACCCATTCTCTCTCCCTCCACATCCCCCAGCCTAAACATTCAGAGGTTCAGGAATTTCATCCAACCTGGGCCGAGCTGCACTCAGCAGGCAGGTGGGCCTTTCACCCACACAGCAGAGCCCATGTCAAAAGGATTGGGGCAGCCCTCCCAGTGCCACACCTGTAGAAGCCCACACTGCCCCCTCAGGCTGTCTGCCCCCAGAGACACTGTTGGGACACTCGCTCGCACTGCCACTCCTGCCCTCCGCCAGTCAGCCCCAGCCCCAGGTCAGCACTCGTGCTTCTGACCTAAAGGGCCACGAGTTGCAACACAGTTGAGAGGCTTCCAGGACACCAATGGGACCCAGGCTGCAGGGGGGTGGAGGGCATGGCAGCAGCACCAACAGCTGGAGCCTGAAGCCTCCAGGAATGGGGAGTGTGGAGGCCCTTGGCAGGTTTAGTTGGCACTGACCCCGCTGAAGGGTCAGAGGGGACACCACCGTAATGGAAAATAAAAGTAAAAGAACAAATGCTAAAATCTGCATGTTCTTGGATGATCATACGTGCCTGGTGCTCTATAGGCATGGCTCCCTTTAATTCTTGCAGTACTGTAGGGGTAGGTACTAGGATTATCCGCCGGCTACTGGGGCACAGAAAGTTTCACACAGGGCTGCTCTCGTGCACCCAGGGTGTCTGACTCCAGAACCCACTCTCCTTACCACATCGCTCTTCTGCGTACCGAGAACAGCAGTCTGTCTCCGCGGAGGTTGGTTTCCTGACCTGAGAGGGCAGGGTATGGGGCCCGGAGCTCTCGGGAGCCAAGGGTAGGGCAGCGCCAGAGTAGGGACGCGGAGCGCTCTCCCGCGGACAGAAGCACCTGAAGCGTCCGGCTCTGGCCAGGAGCCCTCGCAGCCACCGGAACAAGGCAGGCACAGTCTCTGCGCGCCCCTGGTCCAGTCCAAGGGGCGCTCCGAGGGCCGCACAAGGGCGGAGGCCTCGGACACGGGGAGAGGGCTCGCAGAGCGCCGGGAGGCTCTGGCATCCAAGCTGCAAGCTGGAGGTTGAGTCAATTACCCCAGTGCGTGCGTGTGCGCATGCGTGTTTAATGTTTGCGTGTGCGCATGCGTGTTTATGCGTGCGTGCATGTGCGTGCATGTGCGTGCATGTGCGCGCCTGCATGTGCGTGTGTCCATGTGCATGCGCGCGCCCCGGGGAGGGCTGGGTGAATGGATATGGGATGTGAGATGATTAACCTCTGCAAAGTCCTGCAGGAGGGGGAGAGTGTGGCGCTGCAGGGGGTCTGGTGGCGGGGGCGGGGGGGTACTCTGGGGACTAGAACCTGAGTACGAGGGGAAAGGGGGGGAGATAAGGCTGTAGAGTTTTCAAGGGGCAGCAGTGGTGTCAAATTCACCTACAGAAAGATCGCTCTGGCATTAGGGTGCCAACAGGAGAAGAGCAGCCTTCCCCCTCGCATGGACACCGGGGGAAACCACTGCTGTTAGGGATGCAGGGCTGGGCCTTCAGAGCAGCATCTGGAGATGGGTTCAGACAAGGCTAGCAGAGCCTTCTTCTACTGCAATGACCCCCAGACGCCCTAGAAGCCTGCCACCTGGGGAAAGATGGATCAGACCCTTGGGCTAGAGAAGCTCACGGGGCAAGAACCCACAAATTACTTTACGCTGACCCATGGGCGCCTGGACAGGTATTCAGAGTAGCACTCAGGCAGGAGCTTCCCTGGGGCCGGCAGGTGCATCCCGGGCAGAGAGCACCCCCCCAGGGCAGGTAGGAACAGAGCATGTGCCAGTCACTGGGGACAACCCATCTCTCTGTCTCGTGTGTCTTGCCCTCCTGTCCATCCTTCCCACTGCTGCCAGAAGGACATGGTATATAACCTCTCATGCCTCTGCCCTGCTTAATACTCTTCAAAGTCATGGTCGGTCAGCGGCCAGAACCTTGGTCTGGATGGAGACAGTGGTGACAGACTATGCCAGCTGTTAGCACGTTCTTCATCCCCACAGACTCCCATTTCAAAAAAAAAGCCACTTTCACTCAAGAATGTAATAAGTGAACCAGCAGAAATGATTAATTTTATTAAATGTCAACCCTTAAGTACACATCTTTTCTATATTTGGGGTGATGTTCTTGGAAGTACGCACACAGGATGTATGCTTCCTGGAGTCTGCCTAGGTCACGCAGGGCCCTTGTGTGATGGTCACCTTGTGAGCTGAACAACTACCTTTTGGGCAGAATACCACCTTTACTTGAAAAAATGGCCACCCATGGTTAGGCAGATCTAAAATTTGCCAGACATTTTCTCCAAAATGCGTGAATTGAACCTATCACTTTGAAGAGAAAAGCTTACAGTTTCTGTTGCCAATGACCAAGTTCCGACATTCAAAAGAAAATTAGAATTCTGAAAATTCACATGTGCTGGTGAGCTTGACAGCTCCCTAGAACTTTAAAACTTTTCTGATGAGCTCGATGGTGATATTTGCAAATACGACATTGCTGATAAAGTGCCATGAGATGGGGAGACATTGGAAAGGTCTGGCCAACTTGGAGCACTGATATTTTCCCAAAGACCAATGAATGATGTCACAACATTAAGTGTGGAATAAAAGACCTATTCAAGGTCTTTTAGACCACTAGACTTTTATTTTTTTAATAAACTTTACTTTTTATAATAGTTTTAGGGAAAAAATTTGCCATTCGGGGAATTCCCATACAACCCGAGCCTCGTTCCTCCGTTTCCAGCTCTGACGTTAGCAGGGTACATTTATTATGATGAATGAACCAGTGCTGATTCATTATTGTCATCTCAAGCCCCTACTTTACTGGGGTTACTTAGTTTTTCCTAAGGTCCTTTCTCCCGTCCAGGATATCACATTGTGTTTCATGCCGTGTCTCTTCAAGCTCCTCTTGCTCTGACAATTTCTCAGATTCACTTTGTTTTTGACGACCTCTGTCAGGTACTTTGCAGAATGTTCCTCAAGTGGAATTTATCTGATGTTCTTGTCTTGATTAGACTGGGGGTATGGTTTGGAGGACAAGACCACAGTGGTAAAGTGCTGTTTTCATCACATCACATCAAAGGTACATACTGTCGACCTGATGTATGACTGTTGGTTTCATTTCAGTCACCTGGCCAAGGGAGTGTTTGCAAGGTTCCTCCACTATTAAGTTACTTTTTCCTCCCTTCTGTGCTGTGCTCTTGGGAGTTGATCACTATCTGCAGCCCATACTTAAGGAGTAGGGAGTTGATCTTCCTCTCCTTGAGGGCACAGTATAAATTAGTTGGAATTCTTCACATGGAGATTTATCTTTTCTTTCTTTCTTTCTTTCTTTCTTTCTTTCTTTCTTTCTTCAATCGTTCATCTATAGCAATAAGAACTCTTGATATTTATTCTTTATGTGGGGTTATAATCCAATGCTTCCTTATTAATTCTTCTGCTTAAATTATGCTAGCTTTGGACAGCCTTTTCAGTTGACTCCTTTGATACATCCTCACACACCATGCGTGTGTGCGTGCGTGTGTGTGTGTGTGTGTGTGTGTGTTTCGAGGCTCACCGTTTATACTTCCTGCCCCAGTCCCACTAGAATCAGCCATTGCTCCCAGGAAAATTTTGATGAAAGAATGGTGTTAGCAGCCAAGATCTAGGTGTATAGTACCGATGGAATTTAATGCAACAGAGAACATGATTTTAGATTCAAGCAACCTTTAAGAAACTATCAAGTTTGGGTGTAATATGAAAGGAAGATAATCACATAATAAAAAAAAAACTATTAAAATACTCCTTCCTTCATATCCTTCTTGATGTATCTGCATGAAGCCAGATTTAACGCACTGCCACAGACAAGTACAGAAGCAGATGTGAGACCCAGATGTCCTCTGCTTCCTGAGACCTTAAAGAGATGTGCAAGGATGCAAAACAGATGCAAGGCTAAATTATTTTTCTTTGGGAAAATATAGTTACTTCTTTTAAAATGTGATATCTGTGTTAACATGTCAGGAGCTTACTGTTATTTTAAATGAGCTAAGAAGAAAATACTTTTAAATTCTCTCAAATTTCTAATATAGTAAATCCCAACAGAGAGAGCTCATGTCAACAAACGTTCTTTGGGGTCCTCGATAACTGTTCAAAAGTGATGGGTCTTGAGAGGAAAATGCTGGCAAGCCGCTGGCCGACCCATACAGCACATGGGCGGCATCTCCCTGTGCCCCCTCCCTTTCCCTCCCCCTCCCCTGCCTCACATCCCCAACCTCACGCTTAAGCCCACAGCACCCACCCCAGCCTTGTCTCCAAGCCAACTCCCTCTCACCTCTCAAGACACAGCCCCAGTGTCTTCCATGAGACATTTCCTGATTCCCCAAGCCCATTTAAATTTACCCTCCTAGATGCCCATGCCCCTTGGCAGAAACGTCAAGTTTGACATGTGTCACATAGTGATTGGAATTATTTGTATCTGTGTCTCTCCTGAATGAGGGCGGGGCTTTATCTGATTCGTGATTCTGACCAGGTGCAGTACGTGATGCCTAGCATGGCTTTGGTGCTCAGGGTATGTTTGTTGGAAGAATAAATGAACAGCTGATCAGTGACACCCATCTCTTCCAGGGACTGACCAGGCCACCCTGCCAGCTTTATGTCGGGATGAAATCCATCTGTGTTTCCTTTTTCACTGGGGCAAAAGCCAAGTGCTTACCTCTTGGATATCTCACTTAATTCAACAAAGTTTTTCCCAATGTCTGTTCTCAGGCAGGCATGGTACTAGGAACCGGGGGTAAGATGTGCATGTGTGGAGATCATGTCTAGCAGGAAATGATAACTAGTGACCTTTAGGTCTGGCCTTAATCTGGACCATGGTTAAGGGCAATTCAAGGTCAGTTCACACAGAACGGTCAGCCGCATCCAAATGTAGCCTTAACCCCAGAGCGTAAATAGTCCAAGCAGCAAGAAAATGTCCAGTGAACTCAGAGCTGCAGACAGCCACCCTGAGTAATGAAATGTAGAATGTATTTCTGCTGGTCAGACTGACCTAAGTTCCACTGATTAGCATAATTCCTCTTGGATAATGAGGTACAAACTTGACTAAGTCCTTGTTTTCTCATTCTTTGGTATTGTCTTTCTAGTGGGTTTTGGGGTACCAGGAAGTAGAAGAAAAGAAAGAGGATGCAAGAAATTCAGAGATTTTGGCTTATAGTGAATTTGGACCCTAAATGCAGGTAAATGCTATCAAATTTCAGCTGCAATGGAGCTACTTGTTCAGATATTTCCAGCTCGAACTGCAAATTCCTTCTTGCCCCTCATTTGGTGTTTGAAATTCTTTTTTGACCCCAATTGTGTAGATGCCTGCTGTCCAGTGAAGTAGCTACTCCCCACACAGTGGCTACTGAGCTCTCAAAATGTGGCTAGCAGTCCATGTTGAAAAATAATATTGGGGATATATTGGGTTTCATAAAATATAGTATTGAAATTACTATCACTCATTGTTTCTTGTTTTTTTTTTTTGTTTTTTGTTTTTTGTTTTTAAGATGGCTGCTGGGAAATTTACAATGCCACAGGTGGCTCCTGTTCTCTTCCTAGTGGACAGCCTGGATCCAGGGGCAGTCCACTATCTGACATTCAGGTTAGCAGGGGACCGGGTTCCAGCCCTGTCTCTGCCCTACTCCAACTGTTCTCTGGAGAGAAACCCCTCCATTTGACTCCAAGCTATTTCCTTTACAAAGCGAGGTCATTAGCATAAGATCACTCAGGGCAAGCTCTTGCCCTTTCCTGATAACATCAAGGGGACCTCCCCACCTGAAAAGTGATCTCCCAGCCAATCTCGGGCTGGCCATCAGGCAAGATCTGAGGACAAAGAAGGGGTTGTTGATGGAATGTCCCAATCCCTACAGGAAGGTCAATCCTGAAACCCGCTCTTTTCCTCTCCTCACCCTCCTGCACCTGAGGGGACCTCCATTTCCCGGCCAGGTGCCCCTCCCTCCTCCCTCCAAAGACCCCCCTCATCTCTGAGCCCCCACCACACTGGGCTTCCTGCTATTCCAGAATTCTCATCTGCAGCACAGAGCTGTCCCCCTGGAAAAACTCCTCTGAGTTGCTCTGACACACAGTCCTGACATCCCACAACAGCTGCTTCAAACCCACTTCCGAGTTCTGTGTTCCCATTTGTCTAAGGCTGAGCTTCCCAGACAAAGGAGGACAGGAGGGCAGGATTTTCTCTGTGTTGTGATTTTTAAAGGCATCACCTTGTTTCCAGTTACTGGGGCTCCGATTGTTTTTAAATCCTCCCTTTCCCTGTGGTCAGGTCCTGTCACTTTTGCCACCAGGTGAGTCTCCAAATTAGTGTCCTTTTCTCTCCCTTCCCAATCCCACATCCCTGCACCGGGCCACTACTTGGTGTCCAGAGTGATGGCACCGATTGCCACCATATCACACGCAACTATGGATCTTTCCCTTCTCCTCATACCAAGCTCTAGCGCCATTTACTGATAAGGAAATACGAGATTTGGGGGGAGGGGCTATGTGGCAGTAAGGGGCAGAATGATAACGCAAGAATGTCTGAGTCCAAAGCTTATGCTCTGGTCATGCTGGCTTCCCCATCTTGGCACCACGGCAAAAGAAAGAACCAAAGCCGTTTCGGCCCCAGTTGTATCCGTTTCTGCATTAGTCAATGTCTAAGTGAAGAGTGAACTGTTGAATCCATCACTGGGGTGTTTCAAACGTCTGACCATTGGGGGTTGTAGGACCCAGTTGGCTCACATGTCAGAGTCCTGATCTATACTTAGGTCTCTGTGATCCTGCTGTCTTTTGTTTATTTGTCTTATATAGATGGTTAAGCAATTGTCATATATTTTGTTAAATGTATTCAAGATAATTAATACTATGTCTTACCACCTTGCTAACCTTTGAGCTTTGTAAGGATAGAAGCTGCATGTGCATCTGTAGGGGATCCCATAGCAGTGACCCTTTCTAGTAGATGCTCAGGAAATGTTTACGGGGGAATAATTTCTGATGCCTCATGGATAAAGCCCGGCCTGTTAGGGAAGCATCTGAGACCCTTCCGAGTCAACAGGGCACTCATTTAATGTCATGGCCATCCCCACCCACGCTTCCACATGCTTCTGCTGTTCTAGCCATAGGGGCCATCTTCCCCTACACAGAGTGTCCTGCTTGTGCTCAGATTTTCCCCCTTCTGGATTGCCCTCCCCCTCCCTCCGCACTCCCGGCATTCTCCTCACCTTTCAAGGCCCCGATCAGATACCAGCCCCACCATAACTCGTGCTTAACCCGCCCTCTCCACTTTGCCTCTTTGGAACTCTGCGTTTACGCCTTTGTTAAAAGCCTAATTGCATCATAACAATCTATTTACAAACCTTTTCTCACCAGCTAGAATTCTACTCTGTGGGGAAATATTATTTCCAGACCCTCGTGTGGCAGAAAAACACACCTCTCTAAAATATTATTTTATTACATCATCAGAGAATTAAAGGCACGAGAGTAAAGATTCGGGATGCAGAGTAAGTGTCTTGAAACCTAAGGAAGAAAAGCTTAGAAAAGCGTTTCCCCATATTAAAAGGAGGGGGTCCCTGACTTGATTCGGAGAAAGAATAAGGACAGGAGACTACAGGCTTCCCAGTAATGCTATCAGAAGACCGGAGAAGGTACCTTAAATGCACGTCAGGACCATGACAGCTGTGAAGAAAGAGAGCCCTGGTGTCGACAGTGACAATGACCCTGGGTGGATGGCAGAGACCAATATCTGATGGGCCCCTTCCTCTAACTCCTCTGCCACTTTGGCCCTGCCCAAGACCTAAGTCTAGAACATGGTCATGGGGTTAGAGAGGGAGACCCAGCCCAGCAGGAAAGGAACAGAAATTAGACTGTAGGTAGTCAGAAAAGAATGTAAAGAGATACGTTTCTTACAAAGCTGTGCTTTCTACCTTAAATCCATACCCACTACCCTTGTTCACTGACTGGCATAAAGGCAGTTCTTAAAAAGTTGGTCTTAAATACGGAATGGATGAACAAATAAACAATTTATTTAGACTGACCACACATTGCAGGACTTTTTTGTGAGATCCCTAACGGGTATTAATTTGGGACTTTTAGGGGAACAATAAATAACATCACTATCATTGCTTTCTACATTATAACTAACCAGGAAATATTACAAAGGAACCAGAGAAAAGAAAATTTTTCAAAAATCATCTTTATTGAAAAAAAATTAGTTTTATCGGTAACTCTAAATAAAGAATGACGCTTTGATCTGTAGCCACAGAGGATCCCCCAGCTGTAATCTTCTTCAATGGAACTATCCCCCAAACTCCACTTCTGTCCCCGTTACCTCGAACATAGATACACCAAGAACACCTAACGCGCCCAGGCCATGGAGAGACACCAGAGACCCACAGACCCAGCAGAGCTGAGCCAAGCGTTCTCAGCTCCTTTCCCGGAACCACCAATCAGGTAGTTCCTCGACTCTTCCTTTGAGGAGAAGCAAGTTAGGGCTGAGAGGAGAGCCCAGGAGCATTTCTCTAGTGGAAATCTCCTCACGGAAACAGGGGACCTGGGAATGAAGGTTTCTCCCTAAAATCAGTCCGTAGCTCATTATTGGCACGGGACGGGATGGTGTTCGTAAGTGTGTGTGCACGTACGTGCCATGTACATACCTATATGCGTAAATAATGCAAATATGCATACTACGTGTTCAAAATGTGTATACTGCCGTGTGCCAACACTACAGACGAGTACACAGGAAAGACTGTAGGGTACTTCCGGAGGCTGGGTGAACTCGTCAAATTCTACATTGCTTAAGGACGCCCAAAGATAGACAGGGATATTTAGAGAAGTGTGTTCAGATGAAGTGGGCAAATAAACAAACCGCCTTTACTTCCTTTTCTTCAAAGGATAAGAGGACCCAGCTCTAAAGTAACTGCTTTCCAGATCACCTATGCATAAATTTTAAAGTCACAGGACAACCGTGCCCGCCTCTTTCCGCCTCACCCCAGTGGTGAGGCCCCTGAGCTAGGAATTGCCTAGAAATATATTGTCTGGACCTTTCTCTGTTTATCTCAGCAGCATGAGGGGAACAAAATGGGCTTAGATTTCTTCCTAATTGGGATTGGCTTTGTGTATCAGTCAGGATTAGATTTGGCTGTCAATTGAAGAAACCCAAAACAACAGTAACTTAATAAAAGAAAGAAGTTTCTTTCTTTCTCTCTCTGCATATATATAATTAGGATGTAGGTAGTTCAGGGCTAATATGCCAGCTTGGCTCCCAGAAGTCCTCAGGAATCCAGACTCCTCCTGTGTTGTCTCCCCGTGTGTCACCTCCACTCCTGGGTTCCTCTCATGACCCAAGAGAGTTGCTCCAGCTCCAGCCATCACATCTGCATTGCAGCCAGGAAGAAGAAAATGACAGAAGAGGGAAAGGGCACATGCCAGTGGTCTTTTAAGGAAGGTGCCTCAAAAATGCCATATGACCCTTCTACTTATCTCGCTGGTCAACTTGGTCAAATGAACCAACTTAGTTGCACTAGAGTTTGAGAGGTATAGGCTTTATTCCAAGTAACAAATGGAGAATTCATTTTAGGAGACAATAAATTATGGGAACGACCAGCAGCCACGGCTACACCTTGAAACGGAAGCCTTTGATCCATGTTCACGAATTAGTGGCAACACCTTTACCATCGATCTCATTCGATTTTCCTCTAGTTCTGCCATTAGTCAACCCTCTGCCCAACCAGAACGGTCTCCGTGCATTTACACTTGAACGTGCCTTGCACCCTTTCTTCTGTGCCTTTATCCACTTTGGTCTTTTTATTGAGAATGTACTTCTTCCTCCTCTCAACATATGTATTAAATCACTGACATGTAAAAATCTAAGCTTTACATTTATGGCCACCAAGCCCATCTTTGAAGGTTCAATCCCAGCCCCATCCTCTTGGTAAAGTATCTTTTCCCTTCCTTGGTCGTTTGTCCCAACAAGCTCTCTATTTTCTGAATGCCTCAACCCCTCATGCATGCCAGTGCCCTGACTCTTGGCACACACAGGCGTACACGGGGGGTTCGTGTGCATGTTCTTTACTCGCAACTAGATTGTAAGCTCCTTACGGGCAGGAAAAATATTGTGACTTCTTTGCATCTCTCCCAGTTCCCCGCCATGCATGTACTCCTGACTTCCATGAACCCGGCCACTGAGAAGTCAGGCTTGGGGGGACAAGCAAAGACAAAGAGCCAAGAGAAATGAACTGAAAACTCAACTGTGCCCCGAATCAACTCTGCAACCCTGGCCTTACTTCCTCTGAGCCGCAAGTTTCTCATCTATAAAATAAAGGATGTGACAGCTATGCAATGGAATCCAGAGGAACACACACGTACACATTCTCTCTTCCTACAGTGCAAACCCCCACAACATTTGTAGGTGTATAGGTCCTGTCGGGATTTTTTGGCTGCAAGCGACTGAAACCAATTCAGGCTAACTTGAGGGAAAAAAAGGGCCTTTTGTGGGATGAGCAGAGCAGAGCGCTCACAGAGCCAGAGGGGGCATGGGGACTCCTTTTGGCAACAAGAGGAGAGTGGGGAGCTCAGGGGCCAGACAGCAGGCAGCGTGGCCGTCTTGGCAAGCGCCCGTGTGGAAACGGGTTAGCTCGAAACAAGTTTCCAGCTTTGTGCCAGTCCCTTAGGTTCAAGTCCTGGAAAGGGACGCTGGCCTAGTTTTGGTTCTGTGCCCTTTTCCTTGGGTACAAGGACACGAGTCACCGGGATCTACAGTCCCATAATGTCCTACACCTTTTCCTGTGGGCCTCTTTTTTTTTCCCCCAAGATTTTACTTATTTATTTGAGAGAAAGAGAGAGAGCGAGCAGCAGAGTGGGAGGCAGAGGGAGAAGCAGGCTCTCCACTGAGCAGGAAGCCCCATGTGGGGCTCGATCCAAGGACCCCAGGATCATGACCTGAGCCAAAGGCAGACGCTTAACTGACTGAGCCCCTCCAGGTGCCCCTCCTTTGCAGCTCTCGATACAAGGCAAGTTCAGTTCGTTCACGTTTCTCCCCGACTAACTGTCATCTCCGGGAGAGCGGGGCCCACAGCTCTTTCCACTTGATCCTATTTCTACGGCTCACGGTAGGGCATATTCGTGGTGCTCAGCAAATGCTGGTGAAATGAATTCAGTGAACACATGAGGTGCTAACGGAGGCAAATTGGTCAGCGGCATCCCTGCTGAGGGCGGGCCCCACTTTCCCTTCCTAAGCACACGGGGTGCTGGATGGAGGGAGCCTGCAGGTATAGACAAGTGACCTAATGCACTGGCCACTAGAGGCCACCCTAGGTTTTGTTTTTTGTTTTTTTTTTTCCTTCCCAGAATCTTCCCCTGGAAGGGAGAAGGCCCATCAGGCCATGGCAGCAGTAACCTACAGCAGCTGGGGCACGAAAAACATGATCTCCCTCAGATCCACGGTGCCCCTTCCTTGCCATGGGCACCCACTCAGGCAGGAGCAATGCACAGGGTGCCAGGCTGTCCATCAGCATGCGCCTCCTGGGACAAGATCCCAAGGCTACTTGTACAGCGGTCCACGGCCTACTGAGATCTTTCCTATTTCCTTGGAGACTCATGACGACCAACCTGTAAGACAGGTGAGCATCATTGGTCCCATTTGATAAATGAGGAAATGGGGGCCCAGAGCCTTGGTCAAAGTCACACATCCTGGGAACTTCAGATAGGACAAAAGCATTAGGGCCAGGGACCCCCAGCCTTCCCCCACCCCCATGTGGACAGGGCCTGTAAGCTCAAGGAGGCCTTCTTTTGAACTCTCCCCATCCTGTCATGGAACAATGTTGCAACAGGCTAGACAAAGGGACTCAAGGAAACAACGTAGTATTGGGTTTTAATTCTAGTTGAATTTGTCTGTATCCAGTTTGGACCGAATGTGTTTGCACTGGGAGGGTGGGGAAGGGAGCGAGAAAGAGACGCTTGGATTTGCCTGCAGAGCCCTTAGAAATGTGTCTTTGGGTTTGGAATTGACTAATTAATTCCAGTTTCTTCCCATTTTTGATTCATGGCAGGTCGACTCAAAACGATGCCGCTCGGAAAAGGCTCGGACTACGGATCAGGGGCCTCTCTCTCACCTCAGCCCTGACTTGACTACGGACAGCTAGAGAGATCGCCTGTGACCTGACGGCTTCTCCTTAGGGGGCAAAGTTCATGGTGTATCCTTGGAATTGGAATTTTATCTGCCGGCCTGAAAAAAACCAACCACCCCACCAACCCAACTCTCCCACAACTGTGAGTCAGGCTATATTAAGACCCACACTGAGGTTTAAAGAAGTTACATAAAAAGTGATTATGTTGATGCCAGGGGGACCTAGGTGAACCAGGGGGTTTTCTCCTTTCTCCTCTAATAAGGACAGAGACTGCCTTAGCTCTGCATCAACCACCGAACCCCAGCGGTAGACCTGGCCCCTGGCGCAGCTGCCGCCACACAATGGACACTCGCTGTGTGCCCCGTGAAGGGCTCCGGGCTTTGCCTGTGTCATCTCACTTGACCTTGTCACCTCTGCCAGGGACAAGCACCCTACCTGTGCCATGCATGAGGAGTGAGAGGCTCAGGAGAGGGAAGTAACCCACCCAGTTTGACCTTGCAGGTGGCGGGGGGTGGGGGAGACTGGGATTCAGACCCCATGTGTGCCTACTCCGAGCCATAAGAAAGAAAGGAAAAAAAGAAGAAAAGAAGAAGAAGAAAAAAAAAAAAAAGAAAGCAAAGGAAAGGAGAGGAGAGGAAAGAAAAGGGGAACAAAGAAAAGAGAAAATGAAAGAAAAGAGGAAAGGGAAGGGAAGAGAAAGGAAAGGAAGGGGGAAGGAAAAGAAAAGAAGAAAAAAGAAGTAAAGAGAAAAGAAGAAAAAACCATCGGCGCCAATATCTTGGAAGGGAATAGAGGTGCCCTCAAACTCCTCCCCAGGTCCATCAGGTGAGCAAAAATATTAATTCCTACTGTTTGGTTAGGAAATCGGGGGGTGGTGCAGCAGGTGGCACTGGCTGGGTTCCCCACACAGACCCCGCACCCCACGTGGCAGGCCGAAGCTGAAGGCTAAGGAGCCGTCGGGCAGACAGACGGTGACAGGGAACGGCCCCCAGCCAGGGCTCTCTGCGGAATCTGGGGACAGAACCAGGGCCAGCCCGGGTGAGGGCTCCTCCCGCCAGCCTGGCTTCCTAACTCCCTTCTCTCTGCTTCCAGGCCCTCCTTGGCAGGAGGCTGAGCCCGCTTCTGACAGGGAGCATGAGCAGAGGTTGGGGGGAGGGGGGGACAGGGTCTGGCCAGCGGACCAGAGGACACACGGAAGTGACGCCGCCTTTGGAGTGTAAGTCCTGGTCTCGCACTCATTCCTACCATTTCCGTACTTCTTTTTGTCATAGTCGTGACAGTCACCCCGATACCACATGGAAGGCCACCGTGGAGTCTGGGAGAAGCTCCGGTCGGTGGCTCCGCGCCCCCATCCTGCCCGGGCATCGCCCTTTGGTCCTGGGTGAGACATCTTTCTCCTGCTCTGATTTCCAAGCAAACGTCCTCACACCACACACTGCAAACCACCCCGCCTCGAGTGAACTTGACAGCGCCGGCCGAATGTTCCCCGGCCTCCTTCCGCAGCCGGGTTCGTGAAGACCGAGGCAGGAAGGTTTCGCTGGAGTCGCTTTCCCTTCGCGTTCAGCTTCGCCCTGTGCTCCTCCCCAGGCCCCCGTCGACAAAACACCCGTGCCCCCCTGGTTCCGGGCCCTCCACCCCACCCCTGCCCCTGAATCAACGACAGCTCATTTGTAAGAGGTTTTTAATTTCATCTCGGTATGCCATTACGCGTGGAGGAAGGATCTCTATTTGTTTTCACTCACACAGTTTCTGCTACGTTCTCCAGCTCTCTGCCACAGAAGCCCACGGAGTCCCACAGCATCTGCACGATTTCCACTTCCCAGACTGGCTTGGGCTTCTGGGTGGTTTACATAAATTATAAACATGAGCACAAAAATCACACAACACAGACTCTACCATAAGGGATCACGTCCCCTTTGCAGAGAGTGAAGGGACAAGGGTCGAAGGCCCTGGACGTCCTCGGCAGTGAGGCCAAGCCTGGACTGGCCCCTCTCAGAGGGGACCAATCGGACCCCCCGGCTTCCCCCTGAGACCCGTCTGCTTTCCCAGGAGGCCTCCTAGCCCAGAAGTAGCTGGTCCTAGCACCACGAGCGGAGGGCAGGGTGCAGACTCCCGCGTTCGATGGCAGCCGGCCCTTCTGGCTCCAAGTCCGAACAGCGGGACAGAGGAAGCAGCCCGGGTTTCCGCCTAGATCCCTGCCGCCTCTCTGAGCTCCAGAAGGCTGTTTAGAAATAGATTTTCTAGAACGGGGGCCAGCCGACATCTTATGAAAAGAGCCAGACAGCACAGGTAGTAAATATTTCAGGCTTTCGGGGCACATACGCTCTGTCCCATAGTCCTTTTTTTTTTTTTTTTAAACAACCCTTTAAAAATGTAAAAAAAAAAAGAAAAAAGAAAAAGAAAGAAAACAAAATTTGTAGCTGGCAGGCCATAAAACACAGCCTGAGGGCCGTGGTTTGCCGACCCCTGGTCTAGAACACCACGATGCCCTCTCTTCCATCCCCTCAACGACGGCCTCCTCCCCAGCGCAGGACTCCAGCCCCGAGAGGCCCTGAGCGGGCCTTCCCAGCCGAGGCTCTGCCTCAGGGACCTCGGCGGGCAGAGTGGCCCTCAGGGCGCAGGGTGCCAACCGTCTCCCCCTCCGGGAGCCTCTTTTGCCAAGTGGCTGGTCCGGTATTTTAGACAAATACCAGCTATTCGTTCCAGCCCTGCTCACGGGTCCTGAGGGGTGAATGAAGCCTCGGCGTCCCCCAGTGAGGTAGGTACATAGTGTCAGCCTCATCCCACACCTGCCGTTGCTGAAGTTCAAGAGCAAAACTGACCTTCCTGCTGCTGCCCACAACTACACGTCAGAACTGAAAAGAAAGCTGAAGAGTCTAGGCTTTACCCTTTCTAAGAACACGCTCGGGGACTTTTCTGTCCCCTCCAAGCCCCATGATTCAACCCCCAAGAGAGCAAGAACCTCGACGACACTCTTGAAAAGAGAACTCGCTCCAGCGCTCGACGCCCCGGGCTCAGGCGGAGCGGCCCTCTCTGCCCTGCCGACAAGTCTCTTCAAACGAAAAATAAAGTTTATAAAAGTAAATTATCTCATTTTATAACTTAAGTGCATCAAGCATTTCCTTAAATATAGTTCACACTGAAAATAAAGTTACTTTTGCTGTACAGTTGGTGTCTGTTATAATTAGGAATAAACTCTGATGATAAAGCATGGAAGCTTACACACGCACACACATCTATCTGTCTGTCTGTCTGTCCGTCTATGGGTATATGGATGCGTAGACATATGCACCTCTTGACAAAAGCTTCCCCAAAAGAGCGGGAAGTTGTTAGGAGTCTCTAGATACCTATAGTTTGCATAAGAATGTCTATATTAAAAGTCCCTGTCCTTAGAGATAAACACATCTTCACACCTAAAGCTAAGACTTATCAGAAACGTGAAACTATGCGATCCGTTACGTGTTCAGTCTTTGGAAATGCCGAGCTACATCAGGTCGTAATATAACAGCATCCCCGACAAAACTCCCTCCCCAGCCCACCTCTTCCCTGGCCTCCCCATCCTAACGCCGGCCGACCCCTCGCGGCCTACGGTTGTTCTGGGTGGGAGCCCAGCCACAGAACTCGAGGGGAAGACTCAAGAGGTAAAGTAAGAATTCTGCATGGAGTACAGGTGGTCGATGGGGTTTCCCACTCGGGACTGCAGGGGCCCGGCTTCTGAGGTCGCTAGGAAACAGTCACCCAGGTTGCTGAGGGAGGTGTCGTCACTATCCAGGTCGTGGAAGAGGGGTTCGGCACCTGAAATGGAGACGACACGGTCAGGAGGGTCCCGGAGAAGGATTCCCTTTGGGATCAGGAATGTGGGGGAGTGCAGCCAGCGGGGTGCCGTGGGGCGGGCCGAGGGACAGCCAGGAGCGGAGTGGGACGGAGGGGACCCCATCCCCCTGCAGAAGACCTCTCAGGGCCTTAGCGGGCTCCAGCGGAAAGCCCAACCACAGAAAACAGTATCAACTAGGACAGGCCAGAGGCCCGAACGGGGTGCCGCAGCAGCAAATGTCAGAACGTCTAGACGGTGAGTTTGGGGAGTGGGCAGGAAGGAGCACCTCCACCTGGAGGGGGGGGGGCAGGGCTCCGGGAGGACTCAGCCCCCAAAATGGTTCTTGAACGTGGATCGGGAAGAAAATCCACGCGGGCTCTGTGAAGGAGGCTCGTGCCGCCTCCGGGGTCACAGGGGTCCGTTCAAACAGCAAGATCACACCGAGTGTCTGCTGCCTCCCCGAGTGTGTCCTGCAGAGGAAGGAGGGTTAGGGGCCCACCCTGGGCTAGTTTACACCCGGGACGGAGAAGATGGGAGGGCCAGCTGTGGATCGCTCGGGGACCCCAGTGACAAGAACAGAGGCATCTTCCCCTCAGCCTCTGCACGTGTGATCTGCTCAGGCGCTCCCAGGTTTGTCCGAATGAGGGTCAGTGAAGTCTGCAGAGCTGGATCTTTGTCCCAGTTTGCTGCACACGTCACATGGGAGGACAGCGGTCACTTCAACACGGTTTTTAATGAAGGCAAAAAAAAAAAAAAAAAGCATTTGCTTGACAAAAATCTGTGAGCTGAGCCATGTCTCTCTAATGCCGTTTTGAAGGTTTGCCAAATAAAACTGTATTTTTAGCTATCAGTGCGGTTTATCACAGATGACCCAGATTAGATGCATCACATATGCCACTGACCTTCTCCGTATAAAAACACAGTGACCTTCATCTGGCCCTGAGACTGAACTTCAGCCCTCCACTCCGGAGCTCACGCACGCCATCAGCGTGCCCCGGCCCGGCTGCTGACCGTCCGCTGAGGCAGCAAGCAGGGCAGGTAAGGGAGCCTAAGCCAGCCTCACGCCCGGCACTAAAGGCAGCCCCAGCTGGGGTGGGCTGAGAGCAGGCAGGGGTTGCTCTACACCCCACAGTTCTGGTCACGCTTCAGGAGCGCGTTTGGAGCCCCTAAGTAACATCCGTTCAATGAGAAATGGTGCTTTCTGCGAATGGAACTATCACAAATGACACTGTGTGCTGGTCCTTCTTCTGCGGCCACTGGTTACATGATTCTAGTGGCATTTTCTGGGCACGTACTCTGCCGGCCGCTTCGGTGAGGATCTGGGAACCGCGCAGATGTGTCGGGGAGGGAAGGCTGTGAGAGGTCGCTGAGGGGTGGGCGTCCGTCTTACCGTACGGGTGCATGTGGTCCCCCGGCATCTGGGGAGGGGTGAGGCCCTGTCGGAAGGGGTCTGAGCTGTAGACACTCTGCTCAATGGCCAGGAGCTGCTGTGGGGTGGGCAGAGCCGTGTACGGGTTCATGATTCCTTCCATGCCAGCATTCCCGCTGCCGTTGGTCTGAGCTGGGGACAGAGAAGGCAGGTCATTCTCCAAGTGCGGCGCGGGGTCCCGGGTTGGCAGAGAAGGCTGAGAGCATCTTCCGAAATTCATGTCCCCTGCTGCCCGGTGTCCCGACCCAATACCAGCCTTTGCTATGACTTTGGAAGGAGGAGTGAGAGGGGCGGGTGCCTGTGATGCCACGGGCCCCAGACGTGGAGTGGGACGTGCTGCGTCTGCCATTGCACCGTGGGGACCCCACCACACAGACTTCTCACAGGCCTGCTTGAGCAGCCTGGCCACACGGCAGCTGGCTTCCCCGGAGCCAGCAACAGGGCAGAGCGCAAAGCAGAAACTGCCATGTTTGTTGTGACCTTACCTAGGTCAGCCCTAGTCAGTGTCCAAGAGGATGGCACAAGGGTGACGAGCATGGAGAGATCATTTCACTTCCTGGTTCTTGGTTTCCTCATGTATAAAATGGTCCAGAATGAGGTGACATCAGTGGTTCCCAGCCTGTGCCCCACCCCCCAAGGGCCATCAAGGGTCATCCTCAGAGAACAGGGATGGGGAAGGTGCAGTTGACCTTGGAGAGCTTCTTCGAAGTACATCATTAAATCCAAGGTGTTTGATGCTACACACAAGTTTGGCAGCCCCTCGAGGGGATGGATCTAAAGACCCTTCAAGCATCCCCTACTGGGAGCGCATCAGTCAGGTGGGGTTCGTGACTCCAGCCCTGCTGACCTTGTGGAACGGAGAGCAAGAGTCCGTGAGGCATGTGAACATGCTTTGGAACAACTTGCTACACTTGCGTAGAAAAGTTCTGGAGACTAGAGGACTCACGTCCTGCCTCCACATCCTGCTGTGAGGTTCTCTGAACATCGGCCTCTGAGCTCTCAGAGACTCTACTCCCCACGAGCTTCTGCTTTCTTATATCAGCCCTAGGATTTTGCCCTCGGAGTTGCCCTTTGAGTTCTCCAAAGCCTCAAGCACTCTGAATGTGTGTTCTCATAACGCCTTGCTGCGTTCTCCACCTCCCGAGTATGCTGGCCTGTAAGAGTCCACATGCATGGCTTCTCCATGGCCGTGACCCTCTCTGAATTTCCCGGAGGCCCAGTGCAACAGGGCTGGTAGGCGTCATTCTCCCTCCCCAGGGACAGACAGCCTGGGGTGCCAGGAAGCAGAAAGGCTGGTCCCAGATCAAATAGCTCTGGGAGTGGAGCAGGAGCAGCATCTGGGTCTGCTGACTAACCTGCCCCAATAACCTTCCCCAGTCCCCATGTCCTTGCTTAACTTCCCTCTCTGAGCATCTATCTTGACGTTAAGACACTGTTTGGTGTAGAAAATGAGAAGCCACGACAAATCTGGGCTGCAGGAGTCAGATTCTACACTGAGCCGAGCTCAGGTATCAAGCACAAGGCAAGGTCCATCCTGAAAGGGCAAGGAGTCCCGCCTGGGGCCCGAGAGCCAATGTCACAGTCACGGCCTTGTTCAAAATGTGGTCCGTGGGCCAGCAGTAGCGGGTGTCTGTTAAAAATGCAGAATCTCAGGGCCTACCCAGACTAGAGGAATCAGAATCTGTACTTTACCACATGTCAAGTGATTTCTGTGCACACTGATGGCTGATGATTCCTGTTTGAGGTACAAGCAGATCCCTTAGGGAATCCCACTACAATGCTGTTGGGTGCATAGTCCTTTAAGAATGACATGGTCAGGGGCGCCTGGGTGGCTCAGTTGGTTAAGTGGCTGCCTTTGGCTTAGGTCATGATCCCAGGGTCCTGGGATCGAGTCCCACGTCAGGCTCCCTGCTCAGCAGAGAGCCTGCTTCTCTCTCTCCCTCTGCCTGCTGCTCTGCCTACCTGTGTTCTCTCTCCCTCTTTCTAATAAATAAATAAAATCTTTAAAAAAATTCAAAAAAGAATGATATGGTCATAATATAGTTATATTTGATTTTTTTTCTTTTGGTTCCCTTGAAAGGTCCCACGATCTGTCCCTCTTGACTCCCTTCCCAGTGCTCACATCAGCCGTATTAGCCACAAGAGCAAATGAAGGTGCTTATAGGAGGGGAGAGTTGGGGCAGCACGGCCTAGTGGAACCGAGGTTCAGAGACGTCTGCTCCGGTCCTGACTCACCCCCTAGTCAGCGAGGACCCCGGTCCCCCTTGTCTGCTCATCAGTGAGGTGGGGACAAAGGACTTCTCTGTTCCCCTGGTGTGAGGGTGTCAGACTCAGGTCGGCGTGAATCCATGAATGTGCCCAACCACGGAGCAGGTTACTGTTTTACTCGCAGCATTTTTACTGTCTTTTGTTGTTTACGAAATGGATAAGTCACAGTGACGTCCTCCGTCAACTGATTTGCTGGGAAGGACAAGGATCTGGCTGTGGCCTGGGCCCTGCGGGGATTCCTGCCGCAGCCCCCGGGGCTCCGGAGATGGCTCAGACCACAGCAGTCAGCATCCCAGGCCTTGGCTCGTGCCTTCAACCTTCTCCCCCAGCCCCCGGGCCTCTATCCTCGCTGGAAGACCACCGTCCTTGGTGCAGGCAGGGCTTCGCCGAGCCCAGAGGCAGCCTTCCGCCATCCACCAAGAGCCATGAGGTGGGCGAGGCCTGGACCCTGGCAGGCCTGGCTGGAGGGTCCCACTTACCGGAGCTCAGCCTCTGGGTGTTCTGCTGGTCCTGTTGCTGCTGCTGCTGCCTCCGGGCCAGCTTCTTCATCTGACAAGGAGAGGGGCGCTGGGTTAGGGGGTTAGATCAGGTGACCAGCAGCAGGCCCCTGCCGGGGATATACTAGCCTCGTGTGGAAAGCAGAGGGACCACACCTGCGCTTTCGCTCAGCAGAAGAGCCAGCAGCGCATTTGCCCACGGATGTTTTGGGCTCTTCCCCTGCCACTGTGGGCCCGTCAGCTGGCTGGGAAGCATGAGGCTGTCGGTCCTCACAAACACGGGGACATCCCCTCAGCAGAGAAATGTCGCTGCTCATGTGGTGACAGTTTCAAGTGAGGTGTAAGTGCAGGGGCGTGGGGCCCACAGCAAGGGGCTGCTGATGGCGTGGCACCTGGTACGTGGCAGGAGGCTGCTCCCCGCCCCCTCCCCCGTCTGCTGGCTCTGGTGTTCGAGACCCTTGCCAGACCCAAAGCCTCGGGGTAAGGAGCCGATCTCCCAGAGCACGCTGGTACCACCAAAACCTCCCGGAAGGAGAATCGTAACCCAACTTCTTGCACTGTGTTCAGTGGAACATTAGGGTTCCGTGAGACCCTAACAAAAACAAGCATTTCTCAGAGCTTCAAACTCCCCTGCTTTAGGAAGCCATGAGGTTACGGGGCCTCTCAAGCCTATGGAAACATGGGGTCCTCCCAGGATGAAGTGTGTACCCAGGGCTCTGCTAGAATTCAGTTAGGGCAGCGCTGTGCTATCCTAACCAATCATGATCAGATAGTGAGATAGGAAGTTATCACCCTCTACAGATTAGGACCCCAGACATATGGGCCATGGGCCACATGCCTTTCTAGGGGCAGGAAACTTGACAAGCGCAAGACTATGGTGCAGCAATGTGGACCCTGGTGGGCTCCGGAAGACAGTATGATGATTGGGGTGTATATGGGGGCACTGAGTAAAGGAATTAGTGCCACCATGCTACCACATGGCCCCAGAGCTATAGAAGGTTCTCTTGGCAATTTTAAAATAACTTTGGTAGCTGCATTAGTTAAAGGTGATTTAAAGAATCCATTTTTACCAAAAAACACAAAAAGACATTTATGCCAGCAGATGGCTGGCCAGATTCACAGTCACGGCCACCAGGAAAATCAGTCATTTCACTAAAACAAATGCCCTGCCTCTCCCCCAAGCAGGACAGCTGTGGCCCACATGACTGCCCACAACAGAATTTCTGAATCGTGAGAACTACTCTATCCAACGAGTTCTGGTTAGACAACACATCCACAAGTAGTAAGTCCTACCTGCTGCTATTTTGGGACACCAGCCACACAGAGACAGACGGCAGTATGAAGCCGATTACCTTTGCTCTCTGGTTCTGGAACCACACCTGGACGACACGGACGCTCAGCCCTGTCTCTGCGGCCAGGGTCTCCCTCACCTTGACAAAGTGGAACATCAGAAACAGAGAAACATCGTCATCTCAGAGAGGGGGAAGAACATTCCCGACGCAGCGCATGGGGAGGCCGGCAGGCTGCATCTTGGTGGGAGCTGGCTAGTGGCTACTGGCCACTTTGAGCCCAGACACAAGACCATTGCTTCCCTTCTAGTGGAGGGAAGCCCTTCACCAGGTAAATAAAGGAGGGAATAACTCATTAGATGTGTGTTCCAAGACGGGTTTCCAAGTGGTTTTTGAACATGAGCAAAACCCATCATCGATCGTGCTTTCGGAGTTGATCCACGCCAATGTACAGACCGACTTAAGGAGAAATGAGGGTGAAAACCACTTTGCAATACAAACAGCGGTCTCTTGTTCTATTCTGTTTCCGTTCCTTGACCTACATTTTGGTTCTGTCCCTCACAGCTCTAGGTGACTCTGGGGGCTTCATGAATATTCATATTCACTGTTACCCTGAGCGAGCCCTCCTCAAGGAGAACGAGACCAGAGCCATCTGGATTCGGGTAGATCGAGAGCAGTCAGCTCTGACCAGCACATGTGCTGTGGCCCCGTAGAGACAGGATGGTCGGGGTCCCCATGCTGAAGGATGGTTGAAACACTCCCTTCCATGCAGACACACGGTGAGGGGCGGGCAAGGTGGCAGGAATGGAAGAGTTGAGAAGCTCAGACTTTCTGAGAGCGAGTCTGAGAGACGCTGCCCTCTTGCTTAGATCCTGGGCAGACATGGGGTTAAACGCCTAACATGGGGGCAGAGAGCTCACAACGGGCCTTGGGAAGTGGTCCACCTTCAACACACTACGTGGGCTTAGGAGAAGATGATTAAAGATGATGATTAAACCAGATCTTTAAGACACATCCTTCTGCTAAGCCAACTAAAATAGCAGTGTGCCCCGACCCCACCTCCACCTGCTGAAACCCTATCCATTTTTCAGAGGCCCAGCTCAAAAGCCACCTGTTCCACAAAGCCTTGCCTGATTCCCCAGACAGAAGTGACCTTTCCCTTCTGTGCTCCCACGGCTCCAGGCTGCCCCCCTGTAATGGTCCTCACAGCTTTCTCCCCCGTGTTATGTGCACACACATCTCTTCCTTACTGGCTGGTGGCCTGCAGGCTGCCTGGCCGCCAGCACCAGCCACAGAGGCTGGGAGTCTAACGTATAGAATTAGTAATAATAGAAGGAGATGATCATTGGTCCTTACCTAAGTCTGCTTTGGGGCTTTCCTTCCTCCCCGCTCCATGCCTGGAGTTTAAGGAGTATGAAGGCAGAGAAAGGTCTGCTGGAGGTCAAGTGCGATGGCAAACTGTACTATTAGTCAGTTCAGCAGACACGCCCCCTCCCTCCCCTGCACCCACAGGCAGGCCTTCCCCTGCCTCACTTGGGGTTAGCCACATGACTTGTCTTGGCTCGTGGAATGAGTGTGAATACGGAATGTGTGATCCAAGGAGAGCCTTTCAGTGGGTTTGCCCGGTATGACCTGGCCTCCTGCCTTCTGCCATCCTCACAGGAACAGCGTGCTCCCTTGGCCTGGAGCCCCAGAGAGACAGGTGGAGTGGGCCTGGACCTGAGCCCAGCTGGGCCACAGCCAAGCTGCAGTCTAGGAGCAGGAACAGGATGTCCGCTGGAAGCCACCAAGGTTTTATTTGTTATGACAGCAAAAGGTGACTAATACAGTAGAGAAAAAACAATGCTCGGTTTTTCAATGTGTTTCCTCCACGAGATTCAATTGAAAAAGTTGTCTTACTTGGATAGCATCAGCAACGAGACTGAGCACGTGGCCGTCCATAAATGGCGGATACTTAATAAACCGGTGCAGCTGTCCGTGGCAGAGACTGCTGACTGTCCCCAGTGTCCCTTCTTTCCTTCCTCCCACTAACCACCGGTCAAGCTTCAGCAGGACATGTGGCCACCCAGGCCGACTTACTGCCCAACCCCCATAGAGGAGGCGCAGTCATGGGATTAAACTCTGGCCACCATGTCTGAGTGCAAGTTTTATGCAGAATCTCGGGGCAGGCCTGCCCTCTACTCCCTCTTTCTCCGCCACAGTGGCTGGAAAAGATGGCAGCATGAATGAACCCTGTGGCAGGGAACAGAGCTCCCTGCTGACCTTGGGCTGCTTAGCCCTGGACTGAGACATGAGATGAAAATAAACTCATACCTCATTAAACCACCGAAGTTCACATCAGCCCCATTTGTCCCGGTTCCAAACTGGAAACAATCCAAACACACACCGACCGGGGAGGGACAAACTGTGACACACCCGTACCGGGCGATACCCTTCAGCCACAAAGATGGATGAAGTAAGACATCAGTGAATCCCAAAGTCGCCACTCCAAGTGGAACAAACTAGACCCAAACTAAATAAATATATGTCTACAAACCGCTCCGTTTTTGCTCTCCTTGTTAGAGCATCTGGGTCCATCCCCATAACTGTACCTACTGTTCTTTCTATCGCTCTCTGTAAACTGAGCCGGCGGCCACTCAAAGTGGGTATGCGTGCACAGAAGGGATCGGGGATCTGGAGCCTTCAGCAGGGCTCAAGGCCACCTGCACAGCCTCCCCCAACGCCTTCACTCCCCCACATGTCCATGGGCAATCCAGAGGAGGGCAAGATACACAAACAAGTGGGGCCCAGTCCCCGTTCCTCCCTTCTTTCCCCTGTACCTTCCTGCAAGGCTTGGAGGACACTTCGAATGAGGCCTTGAATGCTCTCCTCTGTTGGGTCGTCAAGATGGTTCTGGGACGTTTGGGGCGCTTATGGTCTTTGCCGTCTTCGGCAGCTCCTTTCCCTGCCCCGTGGGCTGACTTGCAAAGACTTTCTTCATCATCGCTTTTGCCTAAAAGATGAAGAAAACACTGTTAAGTTCTCCAAAGCCACTTTCTGGAGCTGTATGTTATTGTATAACAAGGCACTCGGGTCCGTGTTCCCGGGATGGCTTTCCAGGTGAGTGTAGGAACCTCCGAAGGATTGACGTGAAAGCCTCCACTAAGAGGCCAAGGAAAGTCCTTCTAACATCTGGAGACAGCAACCAGAGAGTCTACCACTATGGCTCCAAACATTTTCCCAGGGTGGTGTCTTAGCTCCAAAGTTACTAACTACATCACCTTGAGCAAGGCACTAACTCTCTGACTTGGTTTCTTCACGTGCAAAACTGGGACAGGAGAGAACCCACGTCTTTCAGGCTGTTATGAGGATTAAATGAGTTTCTCAATAATGTGCTCAGAACTCTGCATGGCATGTAATAGATGCCCAAGAAGCACTGGTTATTAATATTATTTCTTAAAAGTCATTTTTCCAAGTCTAGGCCTGGAGAAGTTTTGTGTAATTTCCTAGATACTGTGTCTGAAATTCTAGACACCGCCAGGGGGTGGAAAATATTACTGTTTAAAAGGCCATGGAGTAAATAAATAAATAAATAAATAAATGGCCATGGAGGACCAGCATTAGATTACCTGCAGGGACAGATAACAGAATGGACGTAACACAGGTAGTCGGGCAAAACTGCTTGTGTTTACAGTAACGATTAAAGTAACTGTATTTGCCTTTACAGGAATTACTTCACAAGCTGTGAGCAATTGGAGGAAGGAAGCAAAGCCTTCAGTAGCCATCACAGCCTCTCCCAGACCCCCTCTTGCATCATGGACAGAAATCCAGGCGTGAGTGAGCCACACACCTCCTGCTCTTCATCCCACCCTCCTCTGTAAAGGGGAAGGTGCATACGCCATTTTAGTTCAGACTTCTGTTGACTGTTCCATCCAAAAGGACAATGGCTTCTTTTCTCTGTGAACGTTCAGACATACAGTTGGAACATGACGGGACACTAACCCGTGAGTTCCTGGAGGGCACGGCCCTTTCAATGTCATTGAACAGGTCTGATGTGGGCACACCTGAGTCTCCATCCACCCTGGCCCCCCATTATAAGCATGGAGCTATGAGAGTGTGGACATGCCCTGGGCCTCAGTTTCCCCACCTATACCACCGCAGCGAATGGTACCCCACCTCAGGGTACCGTGGTTCAGGGGTAGGGCTATTGTGTGCAAAGCACACAGGAGGCTTGAAATAGATGTGGAGAGAACATCTTTTCCTTTCTGCCTCATTCGCCTCAAGAGTACAGAGGGAAACCCCAGAAAGATTAAACAAGAGATAAAGAAGTATCCTCGTGACAAGGAGTGGCTACTCTGACATCTTCACCTCTGAGGCAGCTCTTCCCTGGGGCAAATCCAGTTAGCTGACCTCAGCCATCCTTCCGTAGGATCTTTCTAGAAGGATATTTTCAGAAGGGCAAGGAAAAAATGAACACATAAGAACTAAATACCATGGGGAAATAAGAAGACCCCACAAGAAGACAGACAGTGGGAAAAAAGGCACTGACTCCCCACACTCACCCCTGCAAGGCCCTACACCCCACTGCTCAGAGACCCCCTCTCCCCAAAGCCCAGTCCTTCACCGAGGCCAAGAATTCTGTCTGCTGCTGGAGGGCCAAAAGGATGCTCCTCTGTTACCGATGAGGCCTTCAGTGAGTTTTCTTTGGAAATGGGCTGACACCCCCACTCCAGGCTCATACAGACCTCCTGCGAGGCCAGCGATGAACAGGAGTGGAGTCTGGAATGAACGACCATGAGATCCCACGTGCAGACTGCGTCTGAAAATGCACTGGTACAATTCACTGTCTCCCGCCCCTGAAACGCCTATAACACTGCATGTTAACTCTACTGGAATTTCAATTAAAAGCTTAATTTTTTAAAAAGGCATTGGAGCATAGAAAATATCTCATCAGATAGACACAACAGAATAAAATGCAACTGTATAATTTAGGAACCTCATGTCTTATAACCAGTTTTGTCCACAAAATGATATTTGCGATTGTTTTCTGGAGTCGGTCCGGGTCTCTGACAGTCACGCCGCAGGTGGTCTGATGCATATGCTTATGGATAACTAGGAAAACAAAACTCCTGAAAATGTAAGGTCTAAAATCATGCCAGATTCCTCAATGATGTCTCAGACACACTGACATCCTTTGGGAGAGCAGTGTGGGCTCTGGAGTCTTCCAAACTCAGGTTTAAATTCCAGCTCGGCCAGTCATGTGTGATGTCGAGCAAATTCTCCAGACTCCAAGGTCTCACTGGGGAGAGTGACGGGGCTGCTGGCATTAAATGAGATACACAGAAAGGGTTTAGCGCCGTCTAGAATGTAGCAGGTGCCCACTAAATCTTCACCGTCATCGTCACCATTATTACTTCAACATAAAAGAAATATTCTTGATCCGAGACACATGTTTTCTGTTAATAGTTGCCTGTCGACGGGAGTCTGAGTTAAGGTTTTACAAACCCAGCATTCGTTTCTCTTTGCAGACATGACCCCAGCCAACACTGAGAGTCAGTTTAAGTACAGGAGCCTGTGAGTGCTCGTGAGAAGGAAGGTGAGGGCAAGAGAGTGGGGTTGGGCCAGTTCAGACCCAACAGTGTAACTGCTGCAATCTGTTGGGAGCCCCGGAGGCGGCCTGGCTGAGGCCCCTCGGGTCGCTGTGTTTCCCCCACTCCTTGTCTGGGATCCCGGCACCTTCCCCAAGAGCTGCTGCTCCATCGCGGAACAAAGGGGAGGAGGAGAGAGAACTCGTCCCTAGGCTAGTCCCCGGGGCCCCCTTAGGAGGACGTGGGAACACTGTGCGTGGCTCATTCCTCCTCTCCCCGTCCCTGGAGGAGGAGAGATGAAAACATTTGTTTTCAGAGGAGGAAGGTGAAGGGGCAGGAGGCGAGGACAGAAAGAACCAGATGAAGATTGGTCTCAAGAGTTTCTCTTGATGCTGTGGCACATTTTCTCCCTTCGATCCCTGTTTTCAGTTCCCAATCTCTCTCTTCTGTCTCCTCAGGTCCCACCTTTTGCCTTCCAAGAAGAGCTTCATGCCCTAGACCAGGGGCCTACAACCTTTTTTTTTGGTAAAAGGCCAGCGAGGGTCTATTTTACTCTTTGCAGGCCTTACAGTCTAGTGCGACGACCGGCCTTTGCCACTGGAGCGCAGAAGCTACAGACCATGAGTAGGCGTGGCTGTGTGCCAATAAGACTCTTCCAGAAACGGGCCCCAGGCCAGATCAGGCCTGCATACCATAGCGAGATGATCCCTTCCCTAGACCTCTCCTGACCTCCTGTTTTCCATCAAAACTTACAGATCCTCCATCCCAGTCTTACAGGTTCTGACTCTTGGGATGGAAAGCTCTGCTGATGGACACCAAGGCGTCCGCGAGGCGCACAGTCCGCCGTGTTCTCTCCCACGGTCAAAACCATGTATGCATCGAACAGAAAACGCCCCCAAGCGAACAGACACCTCTGTGGGATGTCAGGTGCCCTGGCAGAGCTGAGCAAGAAAGATTCCAAAGACGCAGTGCACAGGGGCCTCCTGGCATCTCTCAAGGTGCCAACAGACGCACGACCCCGCTGCCGAGGAGAAGAGAGACCGTCGCTAATGTCGCCCTGCTCCTGACCTGCGGGGCTGTAATTGTGACGGACAGCACGGGGCCCCTCTGACTCTGCTGGGGAACCGGCAGGCTGTTCCCAGGGGGTGTCCACTGAGGCTTCCCGCCCTCTCGTGCCGTAGGGACAGGCCTGTCTGACCCGGACCCCCAACTTCTCTGCCAAAAAACACGCGATGCCCAAGAAGCACATCGATTGACGGGTCCAAGGGAAAGAGCTAGGAAAGTTCTCCCAGCACCAGCAGGAATGCTGGAGAGCAGAAGAGGAAGAGCCGCTTTGAAACAGCAGAGGCGTGGGAGGGGACGGAGGAGGCGGCCCCGCCCCGTTGCCAGCGCTCCCACACCCCGATGCGGGCCGGAGCGATCCCTCATAATTTAAGCTGACACCCCTCCATGGAGATGAAAGGAACACCACTCGCTGTCTCCGACAACAAATGTCAGCCTCCCTGGAGGCCATTTAGACACAAACACGGCATCAATCTGACTCCTAGTGGGGACGTCCAGAGACTTATCTCCACGCACAGTCTACCATCGTGAAGTGAACTTGCTTGGCATAAAGTCTGCACATGTTTCTCAGGGTTTTTCTTTCCCCTTTCTCATTAAAAAAAAAAAAAAAAAAAAACCAAAAAACCTGGCTTGGTTCAGGGCTGTTCTTCCCCCTTGCCTGGCCCTCCCACTCGTTTATGACATGAGCAATCACAGATGAAAGACCCCGCCGTGGTTTATGGCCCTGAGACGGGCTGCACTACCTGTGGGGCCTCGTACATTCATTTCGGGTTGTTGGAAAAAATCCCAACGGCCCATAAACAGGGGAAGAGATATCTGAGCTTGGCCCAGGAGGTGGGGGGGTGGGGGCAGAGCCCCGCGTGCTAGGGAAGGGAGAGGCAGGAACAGGCCTCAGATGCTTCCCCCGTGATGAGCCTCATAAATGTCCTTCAGGCTGGGGGAGGGTGGGGTGGGGTGGGGAGGAGAGGAAGGGTCTGGGGCTTGCTGTGGGGGGAGGGGCAGGGAAAGGAGGAAGGGCGGTATGTATGAAGACAGGAAGCTATTTCGGCTGCTGGCTGCATGTCAGGCTCGGAATTCCTTTCTCCTGGAGCCAAGCAGCCATCAACTCTAGGGGCAGCACAGCACCTAAAATCCAAGAGGCAAGGCGATCCAGAAAATTCAAGTCCGTGTAGCTCCTGTCTGAAACTACCTTGCCCATGGTTCTGCACGGAGGTCTCGACTACAGCCAAACCCAGGTTCCCTTGAAAGATCGGACTTGGAACCGGTTCGTTGCACTGACTCAATGAGCATCCATCCTGGGCTCCAGGCAAGGACCAGGACAGCTCTGGGATCCGCAGAGGATGGAGACGCGCCCTCTGCTCTCACAGAGCTCTCAGATCTGGAAAGGGGAAAGACCCAAAGCCCAAATACGGATAACTCTCCTCCAAGGACCTAGGGAGGGCATCAGGGAAGGTGACACTGTGCAGGTGTCACTTGAACTAAAAAATGAGTCACACGAACAACATGCAGCAGTTCCAGATACAGGCGACAAGGCGCTGCCTGTCCCAAGAGCTGCCTGTGTCAATGGCACAGAAGCAAGACATCAACCCAGGAAGGGGACTGATCAAGTAGCAGGTGTGTGGGCACGCCGTTCCAGCCCAGGGCCGCTCAGTGCACTGGGAGGGGTAACAAAGCCCTCAGACATAACCCCTTGCTCCTAAGGAACAGAAAACAGAGTTAGCACGTGTGAAACGGTGCAAAATGTTACCTAGAATTTGGCTAAGTTCTTTGCACATGGTGAGAAACATTAACACAAATGTAGGCATTTAGAAAAGATGGTTCCGTGAGCCAGAGAAGCTAGTGGCAGCAGCTGAAACATGGGGACGAGGGAGATGAGGCTTTTCCAGAGGTGGAGGGCGGGGAGCTGGAGTCCTGGAGAGCTCGGCCTGTCTCTGACCTCAGGATGGGAAGAAAATGAACCTACGGCCAGGGACCAGGCCGGGGAGCTCAGGGTCTCACTGGAGGGTACACAACTGGGAGGAACAAGAAATTCAGGTGGAGAGGGGCCCTGATGTCCCAGAGCCGATGCTGTCAGCAACGATGAAATGATTGACAAGGGGAATTCTGCGGTTGGAGCTACATGGGGGCAAGAGTGGACCAGGAAAGGCCTGGAGGCCAGGCACGGAATTGCTAGGCCCAGGCACGGTGCTGAGGAAATCACTCAGGCCCCAGGGCTAGCCAGGGACCCTGAGCAGAAGAAAATCCCCACACCCCAGGAACCAAGTCTGTGTCAGGCCCTTTGTGTCCAGGGTGCACAGGTCCTGTCATCTCCACGGCAACACGCATGGCAGGTCATACCATCCACTCTGCTCCCACCTAAGGAATAAGCACAGACTCCGAGAGGTTCGGGAATCTTCCCTCTAACACACAGGGCCCCGGAGGCAGGACCAGGTTTCATCCAAGGCCTGTCCACTTCCAGCCAGGCCCAAGGTGCTCCTGCAGGGAGGAGAAACAGACTTTTTTTTAAGAGATGGGAAGGGGGGGGCAACCCTTGCGGGTCTCCTTCCTCTTTGGGGGTTTTGTGCTCTTAATAAACTCTTCTTTCCTGCCCACCAAAAGAGAGAGAGAGAGAGAGAGAGAGAGAGAGAATGGAAAGGGAGCAGGGGGGAGGGGCAGAAGGAGGGCGAGGGAGGAAGTTAAGCAGACTCCACGCCTAGTGCAGAGTCCAACAGGGGCCTCGATCTCACGACCCTGGGATCCTGCCCTGAGCTGAAACCAAGAATTGGATGCTTAGCCAACTGAGCTACTCAGGCGCCCTGAGCAAAAGACCTTTTAACCAGCAAACCGGACATAAGTAAAGGACAGTTACCTGCGCCTATCCTAGCCTAAGAGTGACGACAGTGAGCTGCCCTGTGTCCCATAGTCCACTGGAAGATCACTCTTTATGTCAGGGGCTATGCAGAGTGGTAGAAAGTAGCTCTGGCCATGAAATAAGAGAGCTGGATTCTAAGCCCTAGTTCTGCTACTCGCTGTGGACCCTTGGATGTAATTCCCACATCTCGGAGACTCCATTTCTTCATCTATAAGAGAATGTAAAAATCCCTTATGCTGACCTAATCCTTGGCATGGGTCATTTTACAACTGCATTGCTTCATTATTTCTATCACAGCCCTAGAAGCAGAAAATGTGTATTTGTCTTTCTTTTTCCTTTTATAGATGCATAAACTGAGGCCCAAGGAGGGGGTTGTACTGCCCAAGGGCACAGGGTCGGGATGCTGTGTCTTGTGCCCCCACGCCGCCTCTCCCTGCCTCAATACATGGGATTGTGATGAAGTTCCAAGGGTACGTGGTATTTGCAAATATCAGGGCCTGGCCGACTGCAGGTGGCGTCGCCATTATTAAAGAGTGAGGAAAGAAAGGCTCCCGGCAAAGGCTTTCTCGGGGGCGAGTCATTCCCCACAAGCTCCTGCTGGAAAGCCATTCTTTTCTGTCCAAAAGGGACGGGAACGCTCCTCCCTCCCCTACACATACCTTACCACTGCGATCCCAGCCGCGATCTCCGATCACAGGGCGCCAACTCTTTCCAGCGCACAGCAGACAGAGGCCAAGTGCACGCCTGAGTCGGCTGGGGGTCAAGTGGCCCAGAAAGGCACCTTTGTGCGGCCAGGCCCACAACGGATGGGGGCTTCTGTGCCAAGCAGGGAGAGGGGCCAGTGGGCCAGCCAGGACCCCAAAGGGGGTGGTAACATCTCCACTCTGGGGATGCTGGCAGGTGCCACAGCCTGGACACCCGCTTGCTTGCCTCAGCGGGCCGGTGCCCCCGAGAGGGAAGCCTTGCCAGAGGAGGCTCAGAGGGAAACACGACAGTATTGGTGCAGGTTGCTGGGATTATTGTGGATTTGCCTCTGTTTGGGGCTTTTTCATGTTTGAACAGGCTTTGTGCTAACACCTACCCTGCCTCTCTCCCTCTCAACTCTGCACACTCGTGACACGCACACACACAAACACACACGTGCACACACACACGTGTGCACACACTGCATCTTTCCTCCCGAGTTCTTTGACCACTTTCCCCGTTTTAATAAAAACATGTTTACACACGATCCAAATTGTTAAGTGCAGGTGCAAATGCGGACCGCCCCTGCCCAGACTCGTCCTACGTGGAAACACTAGTAACTGTGGCACCACGGGATTCCTCTACACCAGCGTCACAGCGTGCAAATCAAGAACAGACCAAAACTCTCCCCGAAAGCCAGGACATGTGCTGTTTTGGTTTGGCTAGCATCAGAGACAGAGACTGGAAGCTTGTAACAGGCCACTTCGGGTATCTGAGGCTCAGGGCTCAGCCTCAGGAAACGTTCATTAACCCGGCGACACCGGTGGTTCACTAGGTGTGGGGTATGATATGCATAACCTTATTCCAGGTTAAAGGGGTGCCTGGGTGGCTCAGTCAGTTAAGCCTCTGCCTCTGGCTCAGGTCACGATCCCAGAGTCCCAGGATCGAGCCCTGCATCAGGCTCCCCGCTCAGCAGGGAGACTGCTTCTCCCTCTGCCTCTCCTCTACCCCCTTCATGCTCTCTCTCTCAAATAAATAAATAAAATCTTTAAAAAAAAAAAAAAAACCATCATCCTAGGTTAATTAGTAAGGTCTGAGTGCATCTGCTCTGGTTTAGACACAGACTAAAGTAGATCAAATACTGTATCTCTTCGGGGGAATCCAGTTTCTCTGCAGTAATTATTACTAGTCTTCAGGAGGATAAAATTATCTGAGAAAATGAAACTGCTTCAAGTCAGGGTTGGGAGACAAGGGGTTAGTTATCTCTCCAAGTTAAGAAAGACCCAGACAACAACTGTCTAGGTGACCAGGAAGTTGAGTGAGCCGGCGGACACTGGAAATGTTCTCACAGAAGTGAATCCTCCCTGGATAAATTCATTGTGGACTTAATCATATGGGCGCCTGGGTAGCTCAGTCGTTTAAGTGTCTGCCTTCCGCTCAGGTCATGGTACTGGAGTCCCAGGATGGACTCCCTGCTCAGCAGGGAGCCTGCTTCTCCCTCTCTCCCTGCCTGCTGCTCTGCCTACTTGTGATCTCTCTTGCTCTCTCTCTCTCTGGCAAATAAATAAATAAATAAGATCTTTAAAAAAATTTTTTTTAAAATCATACAGAGGAATTGCTCAGATGACACAACTGATCCAACCACCTGTGCCCTTGGCAGAGACATCCTGGTTGGGATTAGGCCCTGTGCTGGTTCGAAGGGGCAAGCTGAGGCCAGGACCCCGGCCAGGTCGGTGCCCACAGATTCTATCTAGTTCATCCCACAAAACTGAGAGATTCAAAACCGCAGGGAAAAGTGAGGTCAGACACACAGTCTCTGTGCTTACCTCCATCACTCACTGGCTATGTGACTTAAGGCCCGTGACCTATCCTCCGAGCCCTACCCTCCTAAGTTATAAAATCAGGGGAATAAAGACCACGCTGTTAGGGTTTGAGAGCTCAGAAGTAGGAGTAGATAAAAGCACTTTAAAAAAAAAATAGTAAAACACTATAAAAATGTAAGATATTTTCAATATTTTTATTTCTACTATGTCTCCTGATGGCTTAGGAAACTACTGCTTGTTTCCATTGACGATGAAACTCCCATGCCTCACCCAGAATGTTCCACCATTCCACAGCTATACTGGCCATGCACCTACCACATACAGACATGGGGTGAGATGGTATGGACAAGAGGAATAAAGTCTCTGCCTTCCTATCTCTGGTGGGAGAAGACAGTGAGTAAATAAAGAAAAACATAATTCAGTCTATGACAACATTAAATGCCTGGCATAAAATAAAATAAAGCTACCGAAGGACCAGGGAGAGCAGAGAACACCTTTCTCAGGTCCATACTTCGGTACCAAAAAGATCCAGATCTTCTCCAGGGTCCACACTCCACTCCCTTCTCTGTCAGTTCCTTCCCTTTCCAAAAACCCAGAGCCCAAGTTTGTCTACCTCAAACCTTTATTATCCAAGAATATTTGAGTTAGAAGACAACTTTTTATGTTGTCTTACGTTCTCTAACCACTAGAGCTGAAAATAATATCATAAACTCTAAGTGTGGGGTTTTTTTTTTTTTCCAAAAAATCAATTAACAAAGAATGGATTATTAGTTTCAGAGGTAGAAGTTAGTGATTCATCGTTTGTGCCTAACACCCCGGGCTCATTATATCCTGTGCCTCCTTAATGCCCATCTCCCAGGTACCCCATCCCCCACCTCCCTCCCCTCCAGACACTCTCGGTTGTTTCCTATGACTAAGAGTCTCTTTTGGTTTGTCTCCCTCCCTGATAAAGTCTTATTTTATTTTTCCCTTCCCTTCTCCTATGATCCTCTGTTTTGTTTCTTAAATTCCACATATGGGTGAAATCATATGATAATTGTCTTTCTCTGATTGACTTATTTCACTTCGCAGAATACCCTCTAGTTTTATCCACGTCATTGCAAATGGCAAAATTTCATTTTCTGGTGGCTGAGTAATATTCCGTTGTATATACAGACCACATCTTCTTTATCCATTCATCTGTCAATGGACACCTGGGCTCTTTCCATAGTTTGGCTATTGTGGACACTGCTGCTATAAATATTGGCATGGATTTTTGGAAAAAAGTACTGCATTGGACCAAACTAAGAATCCTTTAGGATGTACTTCTGGAAACAGTATAGCAGAGTGGGTAAAAGCAGTGCTTTGGACCCACATAGTTTGCTCTATCATTTTATTATTTAGCTGCTGCTCTTGGTCACGCTGCCTGGCATCAAGTCTTGGCCTTCCCATCTGCAAAATGGTTAAAAGCACCTACCCAATTGGCTAATTATAATAGTGAAACCAAACAACTTATGTATGGTATTTATGGTACTGAGTTTATGGTAAGAACTTAATAAATGCTCACTAAATAAATATTATCATTATAATTCTATTTTCCATGTAAGTAGAATAAGCTGCTAGAAAACAAAGAAACATCTAAATAATCATTGTATCCTCCACCACAGAGCACCATGCTGAGCACTTGGGAGATTGATAATTGGTTGTTAAATATTTCGTGTCCAATTAGTACAGAATGGACAGAATGAAGCCAAGAGTCACACTGGCGGTGCATGGCACAAACAGGCCCACCACAGAGTTCTTTCTTCCCATTTTTCACAAATCCATTTCCCAATGCCAACCAACTTCCTGTGGTTACAGAAATTGTTGGAGAACCATACTTGGAGTACAGGTGGGATGAGATGTACGTCCCTTAAACTATGATCTGAATTTCTCTTTCACATTGCTACTGACCCTACAGAAGCCCCGTGTTTCATCACCACCCAGTTATGTTTTCACGAGGAGGAGAAGACAGCAGGCCTTAAAAAAAGAGAAACCCCAAATTATGACAATTAGGGATAAAGGGAAGAAGAAGGGAAACCAGAAAAGTAAACTGGGCATGTGGACAGAGAGAGGCCAGCACCATGAAGCAGGGACCATGGTGCAATCTGTCCTCTAGCCAGTCAACCGGTGATGGGGACACATGGTCCCCAGGGATAGCTACGGGGAGGAGGGAGAACTTGGCCAGGAGGCCCTCAGCCCTTTTGGGCTACCCTTCCCAAGTGAGACATCGTCAACCAATATTCATGTGGCCGTGGTCCTTCACAGTGAGGACATGTGATTGGGCTTGGAAAACAAGTATTTTTTCTGCAGAAAGAGCATTCCCTAAATTAACTATAAACTGAGTATAATTGTGTGCCCTAAAACCCACTACAACCATTTGGAGAATATTCAAGGCCATCACCCGTAAGTGAAAGTGCGTGTCCTGAGAGGATCCTGACGTTGAGGAAATCATTTCTGAGAGCACCCACCACGAAGACTTCATGTAATTAGCTAGCTTTAAATTTCTAACACTGAAAACTCTTCTCAACACCATCATTACTTGTAAACTCGACAGCGTATTGTTGAAATAACAGAAGGAGGAAGGATGGTGTTGCTCTGAACCAAAGACCACTGTAATTATAATCTAGACTCTAGATCAGTTTTTCTCAGATTTGAGCATGGCTCAAAACACCTGGAGAACTAGTTAAATATGGATTGGTGGGCCTCTTTCCCCCGACCGAGAGTCTCTGGGATGCTGGGCCTTGCCCTCAGTAGGTCTGGGACAGATCTGTGACTTCCCATTTCTAACAATTTCCCAGGTGATGCTGATGCTGCTGGCCCAGAAACCACACTCTGAGAATCACTGACCTAATACATTCCTCCCTCTCTTTGCGTACCCCTACTCTTGCATGTATGCACAGGGAGATCCAGTAATCAAAATAGAGTCTTTTTTTTCCAGTTTTATCAAGAAAAAATTGACATCCATCCATATACGTTTAAGGCAGATACCATGGTGATTTAATTTATGTATATTGTGAATTATTACCGTGATAGGCTCTGGTAACATCCATCTTCTCATATAGATACAACAAAAAGAAAAGGAAAAAATTTTCTCCTCGTGATGAAAACTCCTAGGCTTTATTCTCTTAACAACTTTGCATGCACCGTACAGCATGGTGAGCTGACCATGTCAGCCACCATCTCGTACATTCCATCCCTAATCCTTATTTATCTTGTAATTGGAAGTTTGTACCTTTTGATCACCTTCCTCCAATTCTCCTCCAATTTTCCCTCCAGGGTGCCCCTCTGGTAACCCTAAGTCTGATCTCCTTTTCTATGAGTTTTTTTGTTTGTCTGTTTTTTGTTTGCTTATTTTTTAGATTCACATAGGAGATCATATAGTATTTGCCTTTGTCTGGCTTATTTCCTTTAATATAATGCCTTTAAGGTCTAACAATGTTGTCGCAAATGATACAGCTGTCTTGTTTTGCTAGATAATATTCTGTTATATATATGTGGGTATATATATTTATATATATATAACTACATGTGTGTGTATATATATATATATATATATATATATATATATATAACTCAACTTCTTCATCCATTCACCTATTTTTTAAAAGATTATATTTACTTATTTGACAGACAGAGATCACAAGTAGGAGGAGAGGCAGGCAGAGGTGGGGGGGGGCAGGCTCCCTGCTGAGCAGAAGGCCCAATGCAGGGCTCAATCCCAGGACCCTGGGACCATGACCCAAGCTGAAGGCAGAGGTCCCAACCCACTGAGCCACCCAGGTGCCCCATCCCTTCATCTATTGATGGACATTTAGGTTTCCATGTCTTTGCTTACCATGAATAATGTTGCTGTGAACATGGAAGTCCAGATACCTTTCTAAGATCTTGATTTCAATTCTTTTTGGATATATGCCCAACAGTGGAAATGTTGGATCATATGGCAGTTCTATTTTTAATTTTTTTGAGGATCCTCTATACTGTTTTCCATAGAGGCTACACCAATTGACATTCCCACCAACAGTGCACAAGGGTTCCCTTTTCTCCATATCCTTGCTAACACTTGTCATCTTTTGTCCTTTTGATGATGGCCATTGTAACAGAGATGAGGCGGTATCTCATTGTGGTTTTCATTAACATTTTCTTAATGATTAGTGATGTTGAGCAACATTTCATGTGCCTATTGGCCTTCCATATTACCTTTCTTGGAGAAATGAGTATTTATATCATTTGTCCATTTTTTAACTGGGTTATTTGGGGATTTTTGCTATGGAGTTGTAGGAGTTCTTTATATATTTTGAATATGAACCCCTTATCCGGTATATAGTTTTTAAGTTTTTTCTCCCATTCCACAGCTTGCCTTTTCACTTTGATGGTTTCTTTTGTGGAGCAGAAGCTTTCTTAGTTTGATGTAGTTCCAGTTGTCTATTTTTTTATTTTATTGCTTGGGCTTTGGTGTCCTATCCAAAAAATCATTACCAAGACCAATGTCAAGAAGCCCTGTTCCTATTTTTTTTTTCTAGGAATTTCCTGGATTCAGGTCTAGCATTTAAGTCTTCAACCCATTTTGACTTAACTTTTACGTGGTGTAGAATATGAATCCAGTTTCATTCTTTTACATGTCAATATCCAATATCCCAGCACTAATTATTGACGTGACTATCTTTTCTCCATTGAGTATTCTTGACTTCCTTGTCAGATATTAGTTGGCCTTTTATGCTTGGGCTTATTTCTAGGTTCTTGATTCTGTTCCACTGGTCTGTTGGCCCATTTTTATGCCAGCACCATACTATTTTAATGACTACAGTTTTATTGTATAGCTTGAAATCAGGAAGTGTGATGCCTCCTCCTTCATTCTTCTTTCTCAGGGTTTCTTTGGCTATGTGGGACCCTATGTGTTCTACATAAATTTTAGGACTTTTTTTTTCTACTTCTATAAAAAAATGCCTTTGGAGTCTTGATAGATACTGTGCTGAACCTATAGACAACTTTCAGTAATATTAACATTGTTTCAACAGTATTAATTCTTCCAATCCATAAACATGAGATGTCTTTCCACTTATTTGTGTCTTCAATTTTTAAGAATATTTTATTGATTTATTTGAGAGAGAGAGAGAGCGAGAGAGAGCGCATGTGCACAAGGGGGGTGGGGTGCAGAGAGAGAAAGAGAAGCAGACTCCTTGAACGGGAAGTCCTATCTGAGGCTCGATCCCAGGACCATGACCTGAGCCAAAGGCAGCCACTTGACCAACTGAGCCACTCAGGTGCCCCGAGATATGTTTTTATGCTTGAATTGATAAGAGTTTTTATTGTGAATGGATGTTGAATTTTGTTGAATGCTTTTTAAGCATCTACTGAGAAGATCATATCATTTTTTTCATTATATTAATGTGGTGTATCACACCTATTGATTTGTGTATTTCAAACATCCTTTCATCCCAGGGATAAATTTCACATGATCATGGTGAATGATCCTTTTAATGTACTACTAAATTTGGTTTGCTAGAATTTTACTGAGAATTTTTGCATCTATCTTCATCAGGGATATTGACCTGTGGCTTTCTTTACGTAGTTCCTTTTCTGGTTTTTGGTTTAAGAAAAATGTTGGCCTTGTAAAATGAGTTTGGGAGTGTTTCTTTCTCTTCAATTTTTGGAGAAAACGAGAAGGATTGATGTTAATTCTTTTATTTTTTTTTAAGATTTTGTTTATTATCTGACAGACACAGATCACAAGTAGGCAGAGAGGCAGACAGAGAGAGTCACCCAGGTGCCCCATGATGTTAATTCTTTAAATGTTTGGCAAAATCCACCAATGAAATCATTCAGCCCTGAGTATTTCTTTATTGGGAGATTTTTCTTAGTGATTCAATATCCTTACTAGTTACTCATCTAGTCAAATTTTCTATTTCTTCCTGATTCAGTCTTGATGAGCTACACATTTCTAAGAATTTTTCCATTTCTTCTAGGTTGTCTGGTATATTGGCATGGAGTTTTTCTTAGTAGTCTCATAATTCTTTGAATTTCCCTGCTATGAGTTATAATGCCTCTTTTTTCATTTATAATTTCATCGATTTGGGTTCTTTCCCTTTTTATCCTGGTTAGTCTAGCTAAGGGTTTGTCAATTTTGTCTATCTTTTCAAAGAACTAACTACTAGTGTGCTTTATCTGTCCTACTATTCTCTATTTATCTTTGCTTTAATCTTTATTATTTCCTTCTTCTGAGAGTTTTGGGCTCAGTTTGTTCTCCTTTTTCTAGTTCCTCAAGGCATAGAGTTAGGTTGTTAATTTGGGATATTTCTTGCTTCTTAACGGAGTCTTGTTGCTACGAACTTCTCTCTTGGAACTGATTTTGCTGTAGCCCATAAGCTCCAATGTGTCTCCACTTTCATTTGTCTCAGAACAATTTTCCTCTTTAATTTCGTTTTTGAGTCATTGGACCTGGATATCCATTTCTCAGGTTTGGAAAATTTTCAGCCATTACCGCTTTAAATACACGTTCGGTCCTTTTCTCTTTCTCTTTTCCTTCTGGAATTCCCACAAAGCATTGTTTTTTTCCATTCTGTTCTATAATTCCTATAGCGTTTCTTTATTTAAAAAAATTTTTTTTTCTCTTTTTGCTTCTCTGACTGGCTAATTTCCAATGTCCTATCCTCCAGATCACTAACTCTTTCTTCTACATGGTGAGTCTAATTTTGAAACTCTCCATTAAGTCTTCAGTTCAGTTACTGTGTTTTTTAACTCTAGAATTACTGCTTGGGTTTTTTTTTTTTTTCAGTGTTCCAAGATTCATTTTTTATGCACGACACCCAGTGCTCCATGTAATACATGCCCTCCTTAATATCCACCACCAAGTTCACCCATCCCCCCAACTCTTCTCCCCTCCAAAACCCTCAATTTGTTTCTCAGAGTCCACAGTTTCTCATGCTTCATCTCCTCCTCTGATTTACCCCAATTCACTTTTCCTTTCCTTCTCCTAATGTGCTTCATGTTACTCCTTATGTTCACAAGTAAGTGAAACCATATGATAATTGACTTTCTCTGCTTGACTTATTTCACTCAGCATAATCTCTTCCAGTCCCATCCACATTGATACAAAAGTTGGGTATTCGTCCTTTCTGATGGAGGCATAATACTCCATAGTGTATATGCACCACATCTTCCTTATCCATTCGTCTACTGAAGGGCATCTTGGTTCTTTCCACAGTTTGGTGACTGTGGCCACCGCTGCTATGAACATTGGGGTACATGTGACCCTTCTTTTCACTATATCTGTATCTTTGGAGTAAGTACCCAGTAGCACAATTGCAGAGTCATAGGGAAGCTCTATTTTTAATTTCTTAAGGAATCTCCACACTGTTTTCCAAAGTGGCTGCACCAGCTTGCATTCCCACCAACAGTGTAAGAGGGTTCCCCTTTCTCCACATCCTCTCCAACACTTGTTATTTCCTGTCTTGTTGATTTTGGCCGTTCTGACTGGTATAAGGTAGTATCTCAGTGTGGTTTTGATTTGAATCTCCCTGATGGCAAGTGATGATGAACACTCTTTCATGTGGTTTGATGGTTGCTATTACCTTGTCAAACTTCTGGTTCTGTTCATGTGTAGTTTTCCTAATTTCATTTACTTGTCTGTGTTTTCTTGTAGTTCACTAAACTTCTTTTTTTTTTTTTTTAAAGACTTTATTTATTTATTTGACAGAGAGAGAGATCACAAATAGGCAGAGAGACAGACAGAGAGAGAGATGAGGAGAAGCAGGCTCCCTGCTGAGAAGAGAGCCCAATGTGGGACTCGATCCCAGGCCCCTGGGATCATGACCTGAGCCGAAGGCAGAGGCTTAACCCACTGAGCCACCCAGGTGCCCCATTCACTAAACTTCTTAAGAGGTTTATTCTGAGTTCTTAATCTGACAATTCATAGATCTTGGTTTTCTTAGGGTATTTGGAGCTTTATTATTTTCCCCATATTTATATGATTATTTCTTATGATCCATGATTCTTTAAATCAGTATCTTGTGCACTTGAGTAATGACGCTCATCTTTAAGACTTTACAAGTTTTCTTTGGCAGAGACAGTTCTTTATCAATTAGCTCAGTTTGGATTTCTGTGTGTGTCTGATGGTAATGTCTTTAAGCAAGTGGAGCCTGCTCTTATGGTCTATTTTGAGTGAGGCACTGTTTGAGCTCCAAAGATGAGGATGGGCGTGCCACCAGCTGAGAACAGTTGGATAGGACTGCTGGCTTGTTTCCCTACGCATATGAAATTCTAGGCTGGACTCTGCAGGTGCATGAATTCTCTGGTGAGCCTTACTAGAGTGTTGGGACTGGGTACCACATACTACAGATGGGACTATGAATTAGTTTTCTCGCTCTGTCAGAGCAGCAGGCAGCTCCTTGTTTGGGGGCTCGAATCAGTCCTAAGTGTACCCTGAATTCCCTGGCCAGGTGAGGCTACTGGTTTGCTCTGACGATGAGGGAATCCACAAACAATGCTCTCTGTTCAAATGCCACTATATGTGGTGTTGTTGGATGATCTATGCAGCTTCTTTTGTGCTCTGGTTTGGTTCTGTGGTTGGACAAGCTGAAGGCTGTACTCAGCAATGAGTGGGACTATGAATTAGTTTCCCAGCCTGGATATAGCAAGAAAAGCAGCTCAAAACCACAAAACCTCTATGATTGTTGTCTTAACTTAAGCCAGTCCACACCCCAAGTTGCAAACTGTCTTCTCTGTCTGCTTTTCTCTTAGCTTGAATGCCACTGGGTTACAGAGCTTCCTAGAGTTGTCTCCAGCTCTCTGGTCTCATGGAGCCAGAAGATATTCTCCACAGTGCATGGAGCTATAACCCAGTCCCACTGCATGGGTGGGTAGAGGGAAGGACCACTTCACGATACTCTCAATTTCCCAAATAGGATCTCTGGCTGGGAGGGGCCAGGAGATACCCTCAGCCTTGGCTATGAATTAATCCCTGTGCTTATGCATAGCCTCCATGCGCAGTACTGGCTTTGCTCTGCGGGTGAGCAGCTCTCCCTGCCCACTTCTTGTCCTGAGCACCACCATGTTTTCTTTTCCCACCTGAGGAACCAGTAGCTCAGGGTAGACCTCTCTTCATTGTGCTGTGTTATTCTGGGGCAAAGCAATGTAGTCACATGTAGTCTCTTCCCTTATCCTTCTAATGCAGTCTTTCTTGGTCTCTGAGGTGCTGGGGCAGGGGGAGCTTTCAGGCTCCCCCCTGTGTTGTAGAATTCACTCAGTGGTGTGTTGTTCTTGAATAATTGTTCTTGGGAGAGGGAGTGAAGTCAGGAATGACCTATTTTGACATCTTACTGAAGTCACTCTCTCCATAACGCATTCTTACTTTCAGTTAACAGAGGCATTCATACTTTTTCAATTAATCTGCTTCTTCAGAGTGATTCCTGCTAGCTCTGATAATTAGGGGAAAATGAAACTATATTTTAAAAAAATAATAGTGTGATTGGATGAAAAGCTGGGGATGAGTATTACAGTGACCTAAGATTGACATCAACAGGGAAAGCCACTGGCGTGCATCATCTTAAAGTGCCCCAAACAGCACAGGGGCCAGTTCTCCTTCCTCTCTGTCAAGTGTGGTGGCTACTAAACACCAGAGCCATGGATGCCTGAGCTGGTAAGACAATGGTGAACCCCTGAAAGGACTCTGCAGCATGAGTCCCCTCTCCTTTACCCTCACATCAGGTTGCTGTCTATGCTTCTGCTCATTATCATCTCTACCAGGATTGATGCATGGTGTTGAGCAGCCTTTCTGCCTGTAAACCCCAGATCACTGAAACTAGTATCTCTCACAAAACATGAATCTTATCATGTATGTCCATGTAGTTTCATGTCTTAGACCAAGCCTTAAATGAGCCCACCCTTGCGGTCAGCTGTCTCATCTCCACTGACACCAGTGAGAACGGGAGCAAGAGGCTATCAAGCAGCCAGACAGTGGGGAACGCCTTGCCATTACAGCTCCAGCTGAGCTTTGGGGAAATGTAGGTACTGATGTGCTAGCTCAGTGGCTGCAGCTTGAACTTGCTTTCAGGTTCGAAGTCTGCTTTTCTTTACATCACCTGTGTCATTCTAAATAATGGATGTGCACCTGGGAAATTGTGCATGAATAAAACTTCTGTAAAGCTGAATATTCTCCCACTGAAAGAGTTCTTGGACTTACAGCTGCTTTATCTTCAAGGATAAATAAATATTCTTCAATATACAGAGGAGTCCTTCCATCATTCATGTTATTTACAGGCATTTCCATGGAATTCAGAAGAAAGGGAAAACCAAAGTATTTCCTCGACCTCCCTTGGCCTTGGGTGGTGTCTCTGGCAGGGGTCGCTTCTCCTCCAGGGCTCCAAGTCACACTTGAAAATCCCACTGCAGTTCCAGTTTTCACCAGATGTTCACAGGAGTTCTATCACCTGTCACTCTGCAACTTCCCTCAGCTGCAAATTTGTGGCTTATCATCTTCACCTGTCACATCTCAACAATTTCCTGATAGTGTAACCAATGCTCTGTGTTAAGTTCTGCTTTAAATATATTGACAGTTGTTTCTACCCTCTTGGTTGGCCCCTGGCTGATACAGTTCCCAGAAAGACAAGGGACTTCACAGTTTTGGCAGCTGTCTCTTCATTTGCCAGGTAAGTCTCTCCAGACACTTCAGATCACTAGCCATACTGAAACCAAAGTTAGCTCAAATCACCTTCCCACTTCGTTATTTTTCTTGGACTAGTTTTGAAAGCTTCTGCCAGAATAGCAGTTAAGTAATGAGACATGGCAATTGTTACTCCAGGATTTAGACTTTGGGCACATGATTTGTTGGAAATCAGTATTAAAGTGCTCTGAGTAGTCAGCACCATGGCCAGATCCAGAAGGCCACAGACAAAAGTGGAAGCCAGGAAAGACTTTAATGGAAATTTATTCAAGGATGGGAGAGAGAGAAACTGGACAGCTTATCATTTTTGCTTGTAGCGCCTCTCTTCAGTTTGTGTCCAATATCTGTACTTCTCTGCTATATACAGACCAAACAACTAAGAAGACAGGTGTTGGCATAGGCCGCAAGCCTCTGGGAATTGTTAAAATTGAAATGATCTCTACAATCTGTCCTGGAAATTAGTTACCACCATCCATCAAATACAAGATGCTTTTAATTAGAAGACATGTCCTTATTTTATGGACCATCAAGAAAGAATAAAAAAGATGACCAATTAAACTTTGATACCTTACTTTCTCACTACATCTCAATTTTATGAGTCACATCCCAATTTTGGATATGTTAAAATGCAAGCAATAAAAGAGGCTTAGAATATTAAATGTAGCATTGGCTCTGCTTTGGGCACCTAACTCTTCCTGAACCAGATAAACTGTTTAAGGGTCTTGTCATTCTAGAAAACCCCAAGGCTTAGGATCTTGGGCAGAGTATCCATCAATAAAAGTTACAGAGAGCCCTCTGGTCATGTCCATTATTTGTCCCAAATATCTCTTTGACCATGTCAGTGGTTACAAAAGAGCCTGATACTAAACATGCCTTCTGTAGAACTATAACATGGGTGATACCTCAATTTCCTCAATGATGATGTGAGGGAATTATAATTAATGAGGTCTTAAATTCCCTTCTTGATCTTCTAAACGAAAGGGGGAAATACAAGCACATACGCTGTCCGGTTATGATCACTATATTGACCAATTGCTCTCAAGAAATTTTTCCGTCCCCAAGGTCATCTGCAAATGTATGAAGGCTCTTTGTCTCATTGGCACAATGTCTGATGACCTCACTGGCATTTAGCAGATGGACGCCATAGATGCAAACCAGCAAACTGTCTCACCCAAAATGCCAGGAGGGCTCATGCTCAAGTATCTAATTGAGACCTTCTCAGAAAGCATTTATGATAGTATACACACACCTCTGAGCTTATGCTCTGTTTCCATAATGATTATTTTTCTAATTTTATTATAATGTTTTAATGCCGATAGCATAGAGGGGAGATAGCCAGACTGCCCCTTAGGCAACGCCTAAAGAACTCCCCCAAAGCCTTGGCATTTGCTATCTAGATGAATATCTGGACCTTAACATTCTCCCATGTACTTCTCAAGTTTTACCTCTTCTGGTGCAGGGTGGGACCAGTCCCACACATAAGGCAATAATTCCCTGCACGAGCTGAGATAAGAGGAACCACAGGCTTCCCACAGTCCTGTTCCATTACTCACAAATCTGCCCATGAAGTTATGACTCACTTTCCAGGTGCCTCTCGCTGGAACATGCTGAGAGGAAGGACAGCATCAGAGAAATAAACCTCACAAGAATTAGATCAATGACTTCATGTTACAGAGGAGGAAACAGTTCCGGATAGGTGAAGGAACTCATCCGAGACCATACACCTACTGGCTCCCAATCCAGGCTGCCAACCTGTTGGCTCAGAGTCCAGTGCCACCCAGAGTATCTGTCATAGGTGGTAAAAAGACAAAGTCCTCGACGGTGCTGATCAGACAGCTAAACGACACCTTAGTATAAAATGTTACTGACTCACTGCCCAGAGAGCGAACTATTCTTTTCGCCCTTCTGCAGTCAAATGCTCTACCACTGAGCTATACCCCCTCTTTCCCCGCTTCTGAATACTTCAGTAGGTATCTCCCAGGAATGAGAATATGCTTTCATAACCATAGTAAAACTGTCAACATTAAAAAGTGACATTAATACATTATAAATCTGAATCTTTATTTTGCTATGATATCCTATGATATCCTCCTTCTCAAGATCCAACCCAGGAACCCACACTGCAATTAGTTGTTGGGGCTCCTTAATCTTCTCCAGTCTGGGACAGTCCTTCAACCTTTGACATTCATGGGCCTTCATGTTTGAAAAATACAGGACAGTTATCTCGTACAACATCTACCAATTTGGGCTGACCTGAGGTTTCCTCGTTATTAGTTTTAAGTTACATGTTTTTGGTTGGAGCCACAGGAGTGATGTTGTGGAAAGAGGTAATTCTTGCTAATCTCACACACTCAATTTATAGGGTTAAACACTACCCCTCAACATTTGTTAATAGAACATTTTTCTAAAGGAAATTATTCCATCTTTGGGGCTTACTGAGTATTTAGATGCAGTATTTATTTGGTTTTTTGGTACGGGTCTTCATCTTTTCATAAGTCCTAAAAGGTACTGTCTTAAACATAAGCAGTTGCATAAATTATAAAGTATGGGAGATCAGGTAGAGCAGGGAGTAACTCTAGAAAACACTTTCTCAAGGATGTAGGAAATAAATCTTTAAATCAGCTTCTTCACTGATTGCTGTCTTCTTTATACTAAAGAAGGACTTCAAAGTCATACTCTGCTTTACTGAGAGTTCTGTTTCGTTGGGTTCTGTGACCCTACATATGATGCAAAATTAGAGGCATTATTAAATCTGAATAATCCCAATTCCCGTACTTAAACTAATATAAAAGGCATTTTTTACCTGTTCTGAACATTATAAATTCTAAAGCTTATAATCTGAGAATTGTAGCCTTCAGTATACTCTGGAACAAGTTATTCCCACTATTGGAAATTTGCCTACACAGACCACCCACTGCACTGAGGGCATCATGGTGACTGAAACCAGGATGTCATCTGCATCTGACCAACACTCTCAAGAGAGATCTCTCAGACAAGGAGGAAGAGAAAGCTCCTTCTGCTGTCCCTCCTGATACTTGGGCACATCCAAGGTCAAAGCAGATGAACTGGGTGGGGGAGGTTCTGTAAAAAGCCTGCCTCCCTGAATCATGGTGGAGGAAGAGTTGGGGATACGCTCCTGAGCTAGAGCAGTAAAGGGTCTCAGGTGAGGGTGTGGAGAGTCCCGTGGGAGGCTTGACATTCTGGCAAGATGTGCTGCCTTGGCTGAAGACCTCCACATTGGGAGTCACTGTGTCCGAGCTCAAAGACTCAGACTTCATCCAAGAGAGGGAGGCACTTCCATTTCTCTTTTTCAACCTGGGAAGAGCATCAGAAAATGCCAGTGTGTGGTTCTACCAGCCCTCTGAAGGGAAAACCAGGTCTCCATGGGTCTCGCTTATGTAGAACATGGAATAGACTTACAGAATCCCACAGAATCGTGAGACAACAGCAAAGGAAAGAGTGGTGGAGAGTCAACACTCCTTTGTACCATTTTCAGGGGTAGGGGGCAGGCGTCGGTGTCACTGCCTCATCTCCTGAGGAAACACTACTTCTGCTGAGGTGAGGAGTTTCCTAGGAGCAGCCTGTTGTCTATGAAGAAAATAAACACAATTCAAATAACCTGACTGCCCCAACACATAATTCTAGACAAATTCTTGGGGAAAATGCTAGAACCGATGGACTGTGACCAATGTTACATTCCCTTTGGCATGTTCCACTTTGCAGAGATTGTGTTTGGTGTCCTTTGTCCCTCCTTCAAGAACCTGAATTCCCTCTTGTCACACCCCAGCTGTTAGATGACGTAATGCCAGCTGTGGTTCCTCGCGTCCCTGTCAAGCAGCCTTACACACAGCTTCTCATCCATATGAAAAGGGCACTGTGGAGAGTCACGGAGGCATCCTTGGAGTGTCACAACGTTTTGGGTTTCATCACTCTCCTTTGCCAGTGTATGAACAGGCTGTCACAAGGACCAGCAGAAGTCCCTAGTGCTTGTGTAGTGATGACAAGCTCTCTTTACTGAGCATTTACTTTGTGACAAACGCTTTATATTAGCCTATTGCAAGCATCACAACTGGCCATTTTGCAAGTGAGGGAAAGGAAGTGTAAGTGTTTACCCAAGGTCACCAGCTATCAGGAAGAAGAACCAGAAATTAAATCCAGCGTCCATAACCCCCAAAGTCTTGGTTTTAAAATACTGTCTTAGCTCAATCACTGACTAATCCATTCCTCATGAATTTCTCTTCTCTAAAATCTTGTCGGGGCACCTGGCTGGCTCAGTAGGTGAAACGTCTGCCTTCAGCTCAGGTCATGATCCCAGAGTCCCAGGTTTGAGCCCCACATCAGGCTCCCTGCTCAGTGGGGAGTCTGCTTCTCCCTCTGCTCTTCACCCCACTCATGTTCTCTCTTGCTCTCTCTCTCTCTTCAAATAAATTAAAAAAAATCTTTTAAAAAACCATTTGAACACTTAAAATGTACATCAAATCACTGTCCATTTATTCAGACAATAATTAATTCCCTGCTGCAAAATTCAAAAGGGTGTTCGAGTCCATCCAACTACAGAGGTGGTATCATTACGTTCTCTGGCGAGCAGTCTGAGGCTGGCCCCAGAGGATGGGCTCAGGTACTGCCTGAATGAATGACTTCAGAGGTGATGGTAAGAAAGAGGGACTTGCAGAATGTGTGTGTGTGTGTGTGTGTGTGTGTGTGTGTGTGTCATTTATTCCACAGAATCAGGGTTAAAAGGAATTTCCAAGGCATGTATCTCATGCCCACGTGCTTTCATACCTATTCATTCATAGTATGGGTAGGGATGCAGCAAGAAATATGGGTAGACAGGAGATACTAGTCACAGTCTGAGGTGGATGGGACAAGGAAAAAGCCCCACTCTTTCATAGGATTATTCTAGAAGGAAAAAAAGGGAGTTGGGAATCACCACTTAACACTTCAGGGCTCGATTAGGGTCTGGGTTCACACGTTTCCTGGTGGAATCACAGTAATACACAGCTGTCCCAGGGTGAGGTTTAGATCCATTTCTGTAGACAATGGTCACTAACAAGGACAGAAGCCCACTGCTCCAGCTAAGGTGACTCGTATCTGATAGGCTCTATGGGCTACTCTAGTTCAGTACTTCTCAAACTTCACAGGCAACAGACTCAGGTTTCTGTCTCCTACCACCCCCCCCCATTAAATAGGTCAGAGTAGGGACTAAGAACCCACATTTCTAGGAGCACCTGGATGGCTCAAGCATCTGACTCTTGGATTCAGCTCAGGTCATGATCTCAGAGTCCTGAGATTGGGCTCCATGTTCCCAAGGAGTCTGCTTGTTCCCCGTGTTCTCTCTCTCTCCCTCTCTCTCTCGCACAGAAATAAATAAAACCTTTTAAAAACTAATTCACATTTCTAACACATTTCCAGGCGACACTGAGGCTGCCACCCGTGGAACCTTCTTTGAGAACCACTGCCCTACTTGATGTTTGTTGCTGCCTGTTTCATTTATTTGCTTCCCAAAGCCATGTAAACTCTGACAACAACATCAGTGAAGACACTGGTGAAAAACTACCTAGGATTAAACCTTCGTTGTTTCCGTGATTCTCAGATCCATGCCTGGCCTCCCTCTTGAACCTGAGACAGATGTGTGCAACCGCCCCCCAGATGTCCACATCCCCATTGTCCATAAAAAATTTCCAATTCAACATGCCTCACCTGAATCCATTATCAAGCTTCTTCTCTGAACGTCTATCTCTGCTTCTTTTACCACCATTCGTATGGGTCAGAAACCCCAAAGACATCCTAGATTTCTACTTTTCTTCCTAACTGTAACATCAGTTATCTAGAATTTAAGCTCCCCAGTGACAGATGTTTGGCCCATTTTGTTCACCACCCTGTCCCCAGCACTCAGAACAATGTCTGGGATGACATATAGGGATTCACGAGGTATTGAATGAATAAATGAAGGGATGAATTCTCCAAAAGCCCCTCCCCAATCTGGGGTTGAGTTCAAGCCTTCATGTCTCATGGGGACACTGCAGTAGCCTCCAGCCCAGCTTCCTTCTTCTGCAATGTCACCCCAACTCCGCCCCAACCCTCCATACTTCCCTGTTGGAAGCACAAAGTGAGAAGCCTCACAGCTGTATTTACAAACTTCTGATCAGACTTGTTTAACCATCAAAATATATCCAAGTAAGATACACAATACCCTTCAAGTTTTGGCATCAATCTTGCTCTTCACACCAGCACTGGGATCTCCGTCCCCCAGAGGAACCCTCCCTTCCAGCCCCTCCTTCTATGGCGGGATACAACCCTATTTCTGTGACTCGGTGCCCATGAAGCTACACTATTCTTTCCAGCAACTTACTCATGTACCTTTCATCATCTGAAAATGACCTATTCTACCAACCCCCAAGTGTACTTTCCAAAGAGGACCCTGATCCCTGTGCCCCAAAACACAGACTCACACCCCAACGGGGAATTACTGATCCATTTCTGTGATCTGAGCACTTCCTGTCTCTACTGAAACATACATGCAGATTACATTTTACTGTTATGATTTTGTTACAGGAGTTCCTTCTCCACTGAAGAACTGGAGTGTGTGTAAACCCAGATGTGGTTTCCCTTCCTCGCTAATATCTAACCCAGCGTCTGACAGGCCCTCGAATGTCTGTTGAACTTGCCTCAATTTAATTTAGTTAGCATCAATCAGACAGTAAGGAATAAACAGCCACGGACTTAGTGAGACTAATTCTCTGAGGTCTTCACCAGCAAGGCCAAACCCAAAACTAAAGTAATTACTCGGCAGATAATTCATGAAAGAAGGAAAAGCATTTGCATTTGAATGATCTAGCGAGGATTTTCTGCTTGTTGATGTTTCTGGAATTTTTCAAATAATGGCTTCAATTCTTTGATTCTTTCATAGTGTGGAGAGTAGGCCAGAAAGTTAATCTGTCAATCATTCTCCCATCTGAAACCAGGCAACTTACAGCCGTTTCTGCTGGAAGAGAAAAATTCAGTGGAAACCAAGTTTTAGAATGCTGTCAGGCACGAGCTCAAAGTGGCTGCAAGGTTCAGAGTAGGCACTCTGAAAAGCTTCCGAGGGCCCCAGGGAGTCTTGCAGTGCTCTCCTGCGATTTAAACAACTTCACATCTGGCTACTACCTATTTAGGCCCTTAGAATTCTCGCGCCTGCGGCCAGGGAGGCAGGCGGCAGGCAGGGAGGGAGAACACAGTGATCCTCCCCGACCCCCGTTGCCCGAGCAGGCAAGTCCCCCAAGCAAACCCCAAACCCAAGCGAGAAGGCAAGTCTGGTTTCGCGGGCATGTAGGTCTGAGTGACTCTCGGTGCGTGTGCAGAGGTGGGGGCGTGGGGGCAAGAAGAAGGTAATCTCAGCCCCCCCCAAATCAGCAACATGACCCCCCTTTTAACATGCACACAAGCAAGCCTGCGCGCACGCACATACACGCACACACACACACACACACTCACGCACGCACACGCACAAGCACACAAATCCCCAGCACCTGCTTCGCAGCCCTCTCTCCCAGGCTGGCCCGGAGGCGCGGCTCCACCAGAAGCGACGGGCGGATTTACCGTGGCATTACTTTTAATTAAGTCCGCGGCGCGGGCGGAGGGGGGGCGCGGGGTGGGCCCTAATCCCGGGCCCGCCTGACGTCACCTGGGAACGGGCGGCGCGGGCAGCGGGGACCGCGGCGACCTCGCGGCGACCCGGCGCGCCTCTGCCCGCGCGGGGCTTTGCTCCGCGGGAATTAAGGGAAGGAGAAATGTTAGTACACTTTTAATTGGAAACCCAGCTCTTCTTTCAGGGCGGCTTGTTTACTCAGGATCGGGCATTAGAACTCAGGGGAGGCTCTAATTGAAGTGACGGCTTTGGAGATTATGGGGAACATATGGCCCCACCGCCGGGCTCTTTATCTGCATTTTCTCATCAAACTGCGGGCCGGCCGGGGGTACTTCTGGGCCCGCCCTCGTCCGTCTCCGAAGGGTCTTTGAAGAGCGGGAGGGCGGCGCGGCGACTGCGGCCGGTCCTGGACGGCGCCCGGCTCCCTGGCACCCAGTGCCCGACGCGGGCTCCCGCCCAGCGCCAGAGGGAACAGGTGCGCCCCAGAGAAAGGCCACTGGACCGCCGACCGCCGAGCTGGGGCACCGTTCAGACCCCTGTGGGGCTCGGCAGGAGGGAGTTGCCAGGGTAACGGGCCCTTCCCACTGGCTGCCTACAGGGCCTTGCCAAGCCCACGCCCTGAAGAAAGATAGGAAAGACACAATCCCTTTTCTCCCCGTCAGCCTCTCACCAACCGACCAACCATCTTTCTGTACCCCCTGCAGGCTCCAGCACCGACCACCAGCCGCTGGCACCCCACCAGACTGTCTCTGTTTCTAGAGCTGCTGGTTAACCGAATCTGAGGCATGATTAAGTTTGAATTTCCGATAAGCAATCATTTAATATTGCATGAGACATCCTTGAACACACGGTTTATAAAAACTCAGATTTAACTAGATTTTTGTCTGCTACATCTTATAACCCTGCTTATTACTGAGGAAACGGCCGCCTTATGTTTTAATTCCAGAATCTCCTTTGTTAGCCACACAGCTCTGCCACTGGGTGAAAATACGGACTGAGGTCCGGGACTCCATCCTCCTGACTGCTGCTCCTGCTGGGGCAGTGGTTCTCAACCTTCAGCTGTACAGGAGGGAGCTTTTAAAAAAAACTAACCAGAAGCCCAGGAGCACCCCAGTCTATTTATATACTCAAGACCCCCAATCCATAGAAGCCCAAGTATTTGTTTAAATACATAAGAATAAGTGTTATAGGGTGAGTACTTTGAAGAGTCACTGTCATCTGAGCCATAATTTTGCTTATCTATTTGATTATTGGCTGTCCCCCTCCACTAGGATATGAACAGCACCTCTAGCCAGTCTTACGCAGTCCATGCTCAAAATATTTACTCATTAGTCAGATCTCATATACTTCTATAGGTTCCCCCATACCCCAGACCCAGTCCTTGCCTAATGCAGGTGCTCAGCAAATTCCCACACACAGAACAGATGCTGAGTTGGTTCAAGCCACTACCTTACCACACTCACCGTGAATACCAGCTTGGTCCATTCATCAGTGAAATGTGGTTCCTGCATGCACACACATCACAACTCACAAATCCCTGCTCAGAATCACCAAGAAAAAGGAAGCATGCTCCTGGGTCCCAGGGAGCAAACGTGGATTTGGACCAGTAAGAATCCAAGTGGTTTAGTTTAAGAACTAAACTGCCTGGTTTTCCATATCCTTTACAGCACCAAATACCCTTAAAGTGCTCAGAGGAAGCTGTAGCCTGGTTTGTGACCAAACCTTCAATAAAGTGGACTCCGGGGTTTCTCCTAGGTCACTGACATCATGATACTGAGAAATACTGGAGGTGGTTCTCCCCTTTGCTCAGTATATGGTCTAAAACATTTTTGGATCCCTCGTGAAACCTCTGGGTTGGAAGTCTATGAGTTGACGGGCTTGGCTGGCATGGCAGTGCAAGGAAATTAGCATCTTCCCTGCACTTACCCCCACAACCTTTCCTGCATGATCGTAAACAGAGTCTCTGGGTCATTTAGCTCAAGTAATGAAAAGTCAAAGTCATACGCTGGGTCTCCATGGCCAGAGGCTTCATTCCTAACGTTCACTAGTCACCCTGCAAAGTCCTGCCATTGTACTCAAAAAGGATCCAGTAGAAAGGTGGATAGATAGAGGGGCACTTGGGTGGCTCAGTCGGTTAGGCATCTGACTGTTGCTTCTTGCTCAGGTTATGGTTTTAGGTTCCTGAGATCAAGCCCGTGTTAGTCTCTGTGCTCAATGTGGAGTCTGTTTGCCGCTTCCCACTGCAATCCTCCCCCCGGCAATCTCTCTCTCATAAATAAAATCTTAAAAAAAAAAAAAAAAAAAAGATGGACAGTGGTAACGATGTCAACACTGTCACTTGAAAACCATAGCTGAGTGCGTTTCTCCTGAAAGTGGGGTCAGAACAGATGGTAGGATGTTGCAGATCAGCAAAGCCTATTAGAAGTTTTGATATTGACTGATTTACTCCTCTGTTGTACTTTTATTCACTTAATTAATGAGGGCTGTGCGTTGCACAGCTGATACCTCTCATCTGGACAAAAATGTCAAATTGGCTTTTCCTACAACCATCAGATCGCCACAGGAGCAGAAGTTTGATGAATCATTGTAAAACAAAACAAAACCAGTAAATTTCTTGTGTGCACTTTCCAAGTACTTCCATATTTCTATACCATGTTGTCTTTGGATCCTTCCAAGCCTCCTACGTCCTTCCAGGAGACGCCCATGAGAAGTATAGTGATAGTGATTAATTATTAAGGAGGATCTGGAGTTAGAGCAGAAGGTGAATTTTTGACTGATTCGAAAGGGAGTGTAAACTTATTTTCATAGACCTCAGATTTTTATCGATTGGACAGCACAGCATAGTGCTTAATGATACAGGTTCTGGAGCTGGACTGCCCTTAGTTTTAATTCTGGCTCCTTCAATTACTAGCTGTAGGATCTGAAACAAATTACGGACTTTTCCATGGTCTCCTTCCTCATCTGAAGAATGGGAATAATCATAACATTGCCTTCCACATAAGCTTGACATGAGGTTAGGTTAGCTCATTTGTTTACAGTGCCCAAGGCACTACTTGGTGCAGAGTAAGGGCTCCAAATTTGTTAACATCATCATCATGTGAACATCACAAGGATTGGTTGTCCATTTGATCAATTTTTTTTCAATGATCAAATTGATCCATTTGATCAATTTTTTTCTTCCAGGGATTGTGCAAGGGAGATGAACGCACACGGCACACTATGACTGGTTAAATATGCTCAGAAAGAAAGCCACTAATTTTAAATGATGATTTCTACTAAAATGATTAAGGGTGAGCACAGACCCAAAATTAAATTACAGTTGACAGAAAAGAGATAAAGCACCGCCTGAGTTTGTACATTGCCTGTAACTTTTCAAGCACGAAAGATAAACTCTGTCCCACTCACAATCAGAGCAGAGGCTGAGTATCAAGTGTCCTGACTTGGTAATTGGTAGAATTAAGTTCTTATTCTGGCTTATCCCCGACTCAAGTATCCTGTGTCCTTAATTTCTCCATCTATAATATGAAGACAAAACAAATACATGGAAAGACTAAGGTTCAGAACAGAGAAGAAGCACAGAGCCCCAGACCGAGGGCCACAAATAATTCTGTAGTCAATTTCACGGCAGCAATACTAGCAAGAGACAAAACCTGATTTTGGAAACAAAGTAAAGAGCTCAGGCAATTATAACTTTCTCTTCCCTACTATCCAGAGATGCCAGATTAATAAGTCAGAAAATGTCCACAAAGATCTTTGTGTTAGTCATGAAATAACTACGTGTACTTTTCATGTCCCCTTGATAATGCTAACAACAATGAAAGCAGATAATAGTTATTGTGTGTTTACTCTGGGCAGGGCACGGGGCCAAGTCGTTGGGGCCACATGATCTCTTCTGTGTCTTTGGTCTTATTCCCAGCACCTGACATAGGTGGGTATATATAGAAGATTAAAACATAGTTATTGGCTTGAAATTTGAAGAATCCACACCGATTCTAAAAGCTGGGGAAAGGGTTTATAAGTAAATTGCCCTTAAAGCCGTATTTTTGGAACTTCAGGTCACTATCCTTTGGTGGGTTATAACATTAAAAGAGATAAGACTACAATGAAAAAATAAGTAGAATGAAAAATATCAACATGTAGACAGTAAGTCTATCTAAGTGGTGAAACTTTATTTCATACACACACACACACATGTGTATAACAGGTAATGATAAAATATATGTATATTTTTTTGCCAATCTGTAGCTATAATTTTCCAGAAAACGTTGCTGGGGAGTCTTCTGAAAATACCGCTTTACAGGAAAATAAATAAATAAATAAAGTACAATTGAAATATGTTTTTTTAAAGAACTATACTACTTATCAGAGTATTTTAATATCTAGTAAGGTTTTTGTTGTTTTAATGGCTCACCCCTTTGTTTCTTAAAGGAAAGAATGACGAAACTAGCTTCGAGGCTGTCCATTTTCCCAGCTCTCAGCCTCTTTGTCTTGCTCTATATCAGGACCCCACTGTTCCCCTGGCATCAGGAGGTCGGCTTTGAAATGTTTCTCTGAATTGCATTGTTCAGGACTCTTGAACTCATCTGCCCTTTTTTTCTGCAACTGAAACACAGCATTTAGCACAGAGCCTAGGACCATGCAGACATCTATAAGAAATCTCTTTTGAGTTAAAGGTTGATAAGGTGGCTGCCCACAAGGATGTAAATAGATTACACTGGGTAACACAGCGATCCTAACAGGCCAATTCAGGAACACAATGAATTCACTAACAGGTAACTGTCAGGTTCAATGTCGTTCCTGGACTCAAAGACTAGTGCTGCAGAAGAGAAACGTAATCCACTCCAAATCATTCATCTGAAGGTGGGAGATACACCACCACCCTCGGACCAAGAAGCACGAAGAGAGCCACCCCAGGATGACCACATCCCAGAATCTGTCAGCTTTAGAAATAAGAAGATACTTGGGGACTCAAGAGAGCTCAAATCAGAATCCCTCCAAACCTCAGTTCCCCAGTCCATAAAAGAATGGTAGCGCAGGTCAACACATGCTTTCTGTTCCTGCTTGAAATTCACATTAAGTCCCCGAAGTGACCACAAGACTGTGTCCTCCTGGCCTTTTGCACAGACTTTCCAGGATGCAGGATGAGCTCCAGTGTTCAGAGACTGGGGAGCCCCTCTGAGACGTGCGGGCCCATGGGGTGACTCAGTCCATCTGTAGTTTGCACATCCTAGCCACCCCAAATCACAGGCCCTCTCTCTCTCTGTACTACCCTCAAATGGCCCCAGGTTAGCTATCCAGAAGCATCTGAAACAGAGCACCAACGACAGAAGATGAGATGTCTGTAAAATGATGGCTCTTGGGTGAAATGCGTGTGTGAGCCACAAGCTCCCCAGCCCTTGCACTGGAAGATTAGACCAATGACATGGACCAAGTTTCAGGCCCTTGATCGCTTCTCACTGACTCGGAAAGAGTCCTGGGAAGGGGAAGAAACTTTCCCAAGGTCACGGGGAGTGCTGGGACTATAAGGCAAGACTCAGCCTCCGACCTAACTTTAGACCCCACACCCTTTGCATTAGCATTTGGAAGAAGACACTTCCTCATACCTCCTGCTGACTTTTTCTTTCAAATCTTGCGTTCAGAAATTCATGACCATGAGCTGACAAGTCCTATAATCCTATAGGACAGTCAGACATTTTCCAAAACCTACGAGGTGACCACTACCCCTCTGCTCTAATTTACTGGAGACCCAGAGTTCCAAGAGAGGTTGAAAGAAATGCTTCTATCACGAATTAAAAAAAAAAAAAAAATCAGTTCCAAGGCTGTGGAAGGAAATTAAAACAAATGTCTAAACCTGACCCAGAAAAGAAGGGGAAAGAGATGCATGGCACGATTAGAGTGACAAGAGAAGCATCTGCATCTCCTAAACCAGCAAAAGCCCATATCCTCAGAAAAATTAAGAAGGAAGAAGGATCCCCAAACTTCAGGATGTGTAAAGAATCTGCTTTCCAGGCCGAGTAACAAGAAGCCATACTGGAGATCGATGCTTCTCTACTACGGCTCTCAGAGGCTAACAGGAACAGGACAGAGTTAATTTATTCACACAATAAGAAAACGTGTCCTGAGCACCTGTTTGCATACCAGGCACCGTGCAAAGGCCCGGTGAGTGTCAGCCACAAGGCAAGAAGGGGCAGAGCCTCCCCAAGCAATCTGGACAACTGGAAAAACAGAGGCCACGGAATCGTTGTATTTATCTGAAACATAAAACCTCCTTTGCAGAAAGACAGCCTCATGATGGGGCCTTCATGGCCCAGGGCTTCCTCTGGGAAAATCCCTCCACAAAAGCAGAGCACCAGAGAGAGCCCTGCTTTAACCTGCCTTACCCTTCAATTCTCAGAAGATAAAGGGAAGAATGGAGGACCAACCAAGGACCAACTTGCTTGGGCTTTGGTTCTGACCAAGAAAGAGTCAGTAAACCGAGAGGAATTACGGATTTGAAACTGGGAAGAATATAATGGCCAAGGAATCGATGCTTGGCGTAATCTAAAATGCATGCTGGTCCTCAAGAAAGAAAACCTTAAAATGGTAAACGAACACACCCCAGAAAGAACGAGCCAACAACACAGCCTGAGTCCCTGGTGAGGGGCAAGAAAAGGGAATAAAATATAAAAGATGTTGTTGGAGGGAGGGGCAAAAAAAATGCAATTTTCTGACTAGACATTCCTTGGTGATCCCAAAAATGAATAAAAAGGAAAATCAATTTAATGTAAAAATAACAAAAAACTAAACACAACTTGGTATCCTGGACTGGATTGAATCTTGGGATGCATAAAGACATTAGTGGAAAATCTCGTGAAATCAAGGCATAGCTTTTGTTTCTATTGTCTAGTGCACAGTACTGGATGATGTTAACTTCTTAGTTCACATGACACACTTAGGAAAACGCACAGGTCAGTGTGAGACACTGACATTAGGGGAAGCCAGCGAAAGGCTACGTGACAATTTATCTTACTTTGCAACTGTTCCATAAATCTAACATTTTATTTCAAAATAAAATTTTTTAAAACTGCTGCACAAGACACTCTAAGATGACCTCTGGTGTCAAAATATGAAGACGGTAGATCACTAAGACCTGCAACATGGCCCAGCCAGGAGCAGCTATGATTGCCCAGGATCAGCCTAAAGCCCCACCCCCACCCAGGTCAACAAAGCCAATGAAATCATGGGCCACGTCAATAGAACCAGACATGCATGACAAGGAGCAGTAATAGCACTGTGCTAGTTTAGACTACATGTTGAAGACGTCACGTCCTTCTGGATGGTACCTTCTAGAGAGACTGCCATGCGTCCACATAGAGCACTCTCTTCCACGGGACAGTTGGAAGAAGGGGGAAGAACGCAACAGGACAAGAGAGGACCCAGGGAATAAAAGAATCTCTGTTCTGCAATGCAAAGGGTTGCCTCGTGTCAGGGAGACTGGCTGGTTTTGTGAGTTCTAGAAAGCACAACCAAGGCCAACACTGGGGCTGCACGTGGAGACAGACACTGGGGCTCTAACAATTCCGACAATCCACACTCAGAATGTGAGGCCAAGCATTCCCCATGGTTGGAGACACCCCAACAGAGGCCTCGTGAGCATCTGATGGGAGTGTGAACTGGAGAGCCTCTCAAACCCGTGTGATTCTCTGACAGAGGAGGAAAGCACAGGGATGAACATCCCTAGGTCAATCCTGGAGGCCCCGGGCATCCCTGTTGCCCAGTCAGCCCAGAGAAAATTGTCAGACTCCAGCTACGAATTCCATCCTTCCTGAGAGATTGCTTCCAGGCCACTGGCAAGCAGGGAGCAGGATGAAAGCTTTCTGGCCACACCAGAAAAGAGACCCAGCAGCTGAAGCTCTCCGAATTTGCTGTCCCTTAGAGCTGCAGATGTGTCCCATGCTTTTCTGTAAGTCAGAACAGTCAGCATCAGAAAGCCACAGATTCCAGAATCCTCCATTTAAGCGGCCCTAGGGGATGCTGGTCTTGTCTTCCACCCACTGTGATTAAAAGGTAAAGAGACAAGCCTTTCCACTTCTCATAAAGGGTCTAGTCTGCCCCTTGGTGGATGCCAAAATCTGTCATTTCGTCCCCATGACACGGGTCTGCACCCTTGGGTAGGACTCCCCTGCTTCCCTTAGCTTTATTTTCATAGAACCAAAAATACAGAGTTTCTTTAGGCATTTATGGTTCCATAAGGTAGCCGCTGTCCTCTGGACCCTCTCCCTACTTCGTCAGGGATGTCCAAAAATGCATTACTTAGGGGCGCCTGGGTGGCTCAGTGGGTTAAAGCCTCTGCCTTCGGCTCAAGTCATGATCCCAGGGTCCTGGGATCGAGCCCCGCATTGGACTCTTTGCTTAGCGGGGAGCCTGCTTCCCCCCCAACCCTCTGCCTGCCTCTCTGCCTACTTATGATCTCTCTGTCAAATAAATAAATCTTTAAAAATAAAATAAAATAAAATAAAATAAAAGGCACTACTTAAAATGAGACCAAGACCTAAGCCACTAAGCCATACAAAGCCATACAAAGCTGGAGCAATAGTTGCATGTCAGGGATCAGGGACATTACAGTTGTATTAACACATGATTCCTCGTGGCTCCCACCGATCTTGTGCCCAACGAAACCCCCAATTCCAGGATGGAACTCTGCCCCGACAGGCCCTATACCACGTCATCACTATTGAATTTCGCAAGCCAGTGGCTCCATTTCTTCTTGCTGACTGTGCTCTTCTGTGAGCTTGTCAAAATCTTCTTGAACCTGGAGAATCTTAGCGGCCCCGCCCTCCTTCCCTGCCAGCTTTGTGTCATCAGCAAATCCAGGCAACCTGACATCCGTGTCTTCATCTAAGTCATTGATAAAAACCGTAAAGATGACGGCCCATTCAATCATTCACTTGGCAAATATTTACCAAGTACCTAGGAAAGGAGGGCACTCAGGACGGAGAGAAGAGGCAGAACCGTGTTTGTGCTGGGACGCGTCCTCAAACTGTTTGCTTTCTTTAAGCCCCCCCACACGGGGAGGACTCCCTTCCTCGAAGATTTAATTCTGCTCATTAAGTACTTATTGATCACTTCCTCCTGGCATCAGGCTAAGCTTTGCTGAAGGAACAAAGGAAGGAAAACCTACAATCCTGATTCTTAGAAGCTTATCCTCTCCTTAGTGAGGCAGGCTTTGGCCCATGGCGTTTTATGATGTCAGACAGGCAATATTTATGTAATTGATGAAATGAGGGGTATAGAACTTGTACTTGGTTCTAAGTGAAACTCGAATATCATTCTGCTTAAAGCGATTAACCAAGGATAGATTTTTCAAGTCGAAGGGACCGTGGTGTCCTCTCAAACCATTCCCTCTCCCATCATGCCAAGATTAGTTTCGACAAGTGGACCACCCAGCTCTTCGAGCAGATTGACTCTTCGTTAGCTCTAATAATTAAGATGACATTCTAACACTTCCCATGTCGAGTCCCATGCTGGACTTTACCTTCCTATCTATAATGTAAATACTCAGTGATTTTGTTAAATAATTGAATGAATTCCACGTCTGCCCTCTGAAGTTAGAAATAGGTCCGATCCAACCCTGGGAAGACGACAATTATGTCCTCGTGTCATCTTTCCTTTTCTAGCCTAAAAAGCTACACTTCCTTCATCGGACGTGATTTAGGGATCTCCCCACCCCCCACATCATTTCTCGTCATTCCCATTCCGACTCCATCCTTGGCATAAAGCAAGCACTCAAGGTACGTCAGCCGAATGAATGTGCATATAAATGAACCAGAAAGCTCTATTGTGTCTGGAGCAGCCTCAAAAGAAAATGCTCGCAACTGAATGTGTTGCTCAAAACGGGGTCAAAAAGGGGAGCACCTAGCAGTTCCCATGCTCTGAACATTTTATTTCTATTAATACTGCTCAGATCCAGCTTTTTTTTTTTTTTTGTCTTTGCACAGGGTGTGGGACGTGGGGTACGGTACATTCATGCCTCACCCTAACTCTGTAGTCAATTAAAATCTGGGCATCTTGAACACAGGGCCAACCGCATAACTTCATAGTCAAGCCTCACCCAATCGTGCCAGCCAGGGCTAGACCACAGCACGTCTTTCCATGTGAGAGAAAATGACATGTCCCTCCGGGTGTGCCTTTCTTTTCAAAGTCAAACACTGGCATTTTGATCACCACAGCGCCTAAGCCCTTTAGGAATCTGAAGATTTTGCAATATTCTGGGAAGGAGGCCTCAGTGGCTGGGGACACCTAAAGAGGGAATCCAGGCCGAGCTGACCTTCTTATACGGAGTGGAGGCCGTGAAGTTTGGTTCAGAAGGAGCCCAATTACCCCAGCAGGATATTCCTGAAGTGGCAGGGGCAGTGTTCCTGTAAAGGAGAAACCGCTTCTGCCTGAATTAAGACAAATCCAGGAAAACTTGAAGACAGGCGGAGCTGCGATTGTCCAGGGGTCCGCTTACAAGCAGAGTCAGGCAAGAAGAACCAGCGGGGAGGTCAGGGACGCAAAACGGCCGCCTAATGAATTTCCGCCGCTGACAGGTGTGCGTCCCCGCCGGCCTAGAGTGCGTGCCGGGCTTCTCTCTCATTCCCCGCAATAAAACTCTCAGGGAGGCATGACCTTCGTGACTTTATGGTTATGGAAACTGAGGCTTAGGGAGGTTCTGGAAGCTGTCCGCAGGCACATGACTCTAAGCAGTGCAGCCAGCGGGTGGAGGGGGTTGGCCCCACCCCACCTGTCCCCAAAGTCCCTGGATACAAGTGTCTTGCCACAGTGCTTTTGTTTCAAGAGTTTACTCTCTCCTGTAAGAGTTTACCAAACACCCTGAGTGTTCCAGGCCTGTGCTAAGCCCTGGGGACACGGTGGCGAAAGAGACACATGCCGTCCCTCTCGGGGCTTAGCGCTTGGCAAGAACAACAAAGAGCCAGAAAAGCAAATGCAATAAAGTGGGGTGAGTGGCCCAGGAGGAGGAGTCAAGGGTCAACTCAGCCGCAGGGATGAAGAGTCATCCCTGGGGCAAGAGCCCCGAGACCGAGGCTGAAAGAACACGCCAGCAAGACCCCAGAGTCCAGGAGAGGGGCAGAGGGAAAATGAGAGTTTAAGGCCCGGAGCTGAGCGGGGGACGCTGATGGGCTGGGGTCCAGCCAGGCTGAGGAAGAGCGGGAGGTCTCAGAGGCCCCCGAGCGGCTCAAGAGGTGGGCAGCAGGAGGTTACAGCCACGTTCTGGGGGCTGCAATGACAGGGGCAATGGCAAGAGTCAGGAAGGCCACGGGGCTCTCGGGGATCCGGAGAAGGGAGGGGCGAGGCCAGACAAACGTGGCGCGGTGGGGACAGACACATGCTCAAGCTGGACGCTTAATTCAATTTCTCTGGCCTTCCAAAACCCGCTCTGTGCAGTCACTGGAGCTCCCCATCCCCTCTCTCCCCAGCTCTAAGGCAGGAAGGGTGGGGGTCGGCTGGGTGGCACAAGCACATTCCAGCTCCTTTCTCTCCATGACCCACCGAGCCTCAGGTAGGTTCCAGCTTTCCCACATGACAGACGGAGAAACAGACCGAAAGACTGGTTCCCGTGCCTCCTTTCCCTTTAACAGTATCATGTATCTATCCCCAGCAGGGCCTTGTGGGGCGTGCGGTATACCTCCCTTCCTCTGGGCTTTGGGTTTGCGCTTTGAACTTGCTTTAGCCAGTGGACTGTTAGCCCACGTGACAGGACCAGAGGCTTGAAATGCACTCGTAAGGTTGTCCCCTCCGTCGCCGCCGAGAGAAGACCCTGCCCCGTGGCTGCTGTGTCTCAAGCCGGTATCCTGGCGTGAACCACGCCGAGCAGACCCGAGCCTGCTCTGCAGCCCGGAGCTCAGCTCGGCAGATCCCAGGTGACTTGCAGACCCTCAGCCTGACTCGGAGTCCCTCCCGTTAGCCTGTGAACACATGTGTTCCCAGTCGTGCACCATGGAATTTGGAGGTCACGCGTCACATGGCGTCCTCACAACAATTCCTGACCAGTAAGACATCCCTCCAGCCACAAAGACACTGCCTGGGATGCACACAGCTGCTCTGCCATGGGGCTGGGCTGCCCCTATGGCTGGGCTTCTGGGGAGAGAGCGGTGAAGACCGTGAGCTCACCCCACTGTCCCACACCCCCACCCCCACCAAAAATCCCTGCTGCCCTCCGCGAGGCACTCACCTGAGTCTGACGCTGCCGGGCTCACCAGGCTGAGCAGCTCCCGCTCCTTCTCATAGTCCCCTTTGCAGAGCAGCTGCCCCTCCTTCAGGACAAACTCGTCGCCCTTCTGCAGCTGCCGCTCACAGACACAACAGCAGAAACAGCTCAGGTGGTACACGCTCTTCTGGGCCCGCATGACGAACTCATTGGGCGCGATCGCCTCGAAGCAGCCCCCACATTTGACCGCAAACAGCCTGGCGACAGGGGAGAAAGGGAAGCAAGGTCATGGAGAAAAGTCTGATCGGGCCCAGCTACCCTCCCGCCGCCCACAAAAAAGGACTCCAAGAAGTAGGGTCAAGACGGTCGGAATGGAATACCCCGGAAATCTGGGTGATGTATTCCCCGACGGGGTGGAACTGAAGAGTTCAGGGAGTGCCTCACAGAGGCTTAAGAAAAGCAGAGGCAGAGGCACACAGTGTTTCCCAAACGGAGGTCTGCACCTGGGTGCCGGGAGGCTGCCCGAAATCCCTGGGGAAGCTTATTGTTGAAACCAAATAAAAGGACCACAAACGTCCACATCTCCTCCTATCAGTATTCAAAACGGGGGGCCCAGAATGTGCCTCTAGCAAGCTGGCCGGGGCGTTCTGATGCGTCATCTGGTTTTTGAGACAGAAACTGCAATCCCAGCTTCCCGAGCTGGCATTCCACGCACTCCGCCTCCCTCTCGGCACTTCTCACTTCATTTCGGTTATTTCCAACAAACCACATAGAGGGAGCCCGTCTATGCCCAGCCAAAGCAGCAGGTATTAGCGGATGCCACGGTGAGTAAAAGAAAATGCCTTTCGGAAATGAGCTCAGGCTAATGGCTCGTCCAGGTAATGGTTTCAGGGGCACAGAACAACCTGGGGCGCAGAGGGCAATTTGCATTTTGCTAGGAGGTCTGGAAATCTTCATCAAAGGAAAGACAGGAAGGCGGGCAGGCTGATGGCAGAACAGGGCCGGAGGAAGGGATCCCAGGCAGAGGGAACAGCCCGTGTGAAGCCCAGGGAGCTCCGAGCATGCTGGAGGAGGGGGAGGCAGGGGAGGCCAGAGCATGCTGGAGGAGGGGCGCCTCCAGAAGGGGAGCTGGGCAGGCCCGTCGTGACCGCTCACACGCTCAGGCTGGACATCACTGGCAAGGGATGGGGAGTCGCTGAACAAATTTTAACGGGCTAAGAGCCCTGTTGAGGCAAAGGAATTCTTTGTAGCATGAAGGGTAGAGTGGAAGTGGAGGCAGACGAGGGAGGGAAAGCCGCTGCCAGTGACAAGGGCCAGCACTAGCAGGTGGCAGCAGGCAACCAGAGAGCTGGGGACAGGAGCCGCAGCGTGGGTACGGGGAGCTGGTGGGGGGGGTGGTTCCCAGGCTCCTGGAAGTCAGAGCTGGCGGTGATGGTGATGTCGCCGCCCCTGCCCACGTTTCTGATTCCTGCCGCTGGGCCGATTAAGGCCATTCTGCCCCCCTGAGAGGCCTATCCTTCCCTCCTGCGAGGCCCATTCTTCCGTCTAATCTAGTCGAATCCCACCCACCCTTCAGAACACAGCAGCTCCCAGCGTCCTGAATCCTGCCCCGACCTGCCCTGCCCTGGTCTGGTCTGAAGCAACGGCCCCTCCTTCAAACACCTTTGCGTGATCTGTCTGGGCTGCACTCCTGGAGGGGTTTCAAGATACCAAACGTGTGGCATCTAGGTACCTCAGTTGGTTAAGTGTCTGACTCTTGGTGTTGGCTCAGGTCGTGATCTGAGGGTTGTTAAGATCGAGCCCGGCCTTGGGCTTCATACTGAGAGCAAAGTCTGCTTGAGATCCTCTCCTGCTCCCAACCCCCCGACTCATGCTTACTCTCTCTCTCTCTCTCTCTCTCAAATAAATAAACAAAGTATTAAAAAAATAAATAAATAAGTCAGCGAGATCCAGAGGCTGCGGTCTGCTACCAGCTACACCAACAGCAGCCAGCAAAACCACCAGTGGGGCTCGTCCCCTCTGCACCTCTGTCCTCGGGATGTTGCTACAGTGTGAGGCCAGAGCACCTCTCCTGGCTTCAGAAACCTTAGGGGAATTGCTCCTTCCTGCTGACTTGAAACATCTTAATCTCGTCTTACCCTTTCACTTCCCCCGTGCTTGGAGCCTCTCCTGCCAACAGCCTGTATTGCAAGAAGACTGTGGAAAATTCTATAACCCACAACCTCTTGTGCATGGTGGGTACTCAGTAAAGGTTGACTTGACGTGACCCATGGATCTGGCTCGTTCTCCTCAAATAACACGTGTAAAGAGCCTCCCTTAGAGGCTGCCACCCAGTAGATCCCAATAAAGTAACTCTTCTCCTCCACCCTCCTTGCCAACCCAAATCAGTAACAGTTCAGGCTAGTCTGAGAGACAAAAATTTAAAGAAGATCTATTTCTTCTTTTAAATTGCCTCATGAGGGCGCCTGGGTGGCTCAGTGGGTTAAGCCGCTGCCTTCGGCTCAGGTCATGATCCCAGGGTCCTGGGATCGAGTCCCGCATCGGGCTCTCTGCTCAGCAGGGAGCCTGCTTCCTCCTCTCTCTCTCTCTCTGCCTGCCCCTCTGCCTACTTGTGATCTCTCTCTCTGTCAAATAAATAAATAAATAATCTTTAAAAAAATAAAAAATAAAAAATAAATTGCCTCACGATAACATAACTGTCTCTGGCAACCCCTTTGGCATAAGCACAGAGACAATACACCCTGAAACTATCTCTGGGATTCACTCCTTATAGCACTCATTATTTTTATATCTTCAAAACAAACAAGTCGTTTGTTTCTTTCTTTCTTTCTTTCTTTCAGTAGTAGCACAACAGGCAGAAAAGAATCTCTCTCAAAACCACTCTCTTAGGACACCTGGGTGGCTCGGTCAGGTAAGCATCTGCCTCCAGCACAGGTCATGAGGCCCCTGGGATCGAGCCCTGCTTGGGCCCCGCTGCTCAGTGGGGAGTCTGCTTCTCCCTCTCCCTCTGCTGCTCCCCCTGCTTGTGCTCTCTGACAAGTAAATAAATAAAATCTTCAACACACACACACACACTCTCTCTGTTTGTCTTCACATACCAGAGGGGTCAACAGACACAGGCCGTTCAGACGGTTTAGGGCGAGGATGGCAGCAGGAGGCAATGGATGGCCAGAGTACGGAAAACTCCCCGCCCCTCCTCTCTTCGCAAAGACAGACACAAGCGGACCCGGGCTCTGCTCATGAGCCCCTGGCTGGTGGGGCCCGGGGAGGCAGAATAACAGAAGAGCACTTTCTCATAGAAGGGCCAACCGCCATCATGGCCGAAATGCGGCCAACCCCATCTCAAAGGCTCGCTCACACGTTCACTTACGAGTCTACTCTTCTTGCCACTCGTTGGCTCATTGGGAAGCCCGTCCCGTGCACCAGGAGGGGAGGAGCCACCGCCCCGGCAACATTCACGTGCGTGAACAAGGCTCTATGGACGAGTATATAGGCCCTCTCAGTGTCAGGCACTGTTGTAGGCACATAATTGTCCAAAACCAAGTCCCCAGCCCCTGGGAGCTCACAGGCCACTGAGAGAAACTACAGACAAACAAACAAAATACAAATAATGTCTTCCCACAGACACTTACCTGTGGGAAACGGGATATAACAACACTACAATGTCTGGTCAATGCAAAATAGGAAGGCATCAAGCCAGTGTGTGTTGAGAACAGAATCACTTCCCAGCTCTACAGCCGTCCTAGCTCCTGACTCCCAGTGTGTTTATCGTGGAAGCTTCCTGGAAGAAAGGAACAGTACTGAGGGCGAAGAGGAAGAGAAGGAGGGGTGCCCAAGGAAGGGCTGCACAGGGGTTGGCCAAAGAAAAATGGAAGCCATTCAAAGTCTTGGGGTGAAGGAAGCCCAGGCTTGGAGAAGAGAATGAAGCTGCTTCCCACGAACACAGCCTGCCGGGACAGAAGCCAGCCGGCAGGTGATTCCAGCCCAGCTCGGGATCAGGAACGGAACGGATAAGCTTGCATTCTCTCTCTCTCTCTCAACCCAGGCCTGGAGCCCCCACACCGGCCCCTCCCCCACCTGCCTGGCCATCAGGAGCACCTGAGAAACCCCCTGCCCTCTGCCTCTCGACTTCCAAGGGGCCGGTGGGGCTCTTTCGCCCCCGACAAGGTACGCAACAGCCCTGAGCCACGACCCCAGACGCCAGCAGCCTTTTCCTTCCATGCCATGCCTCGTGCAGAAAAATCACCCAGTTCATCCCCGGCCCCTAGTCCCCAGCCACTGTTTGCCAACCTGAGCAAACTAATCAATGCTCTTCCAGGAGCTGGTCCAAGGCCCTTTGTCCCCGAAGCCTTCCTTCTCCTCCCCTCCCCCGGAATGAACTGTTAAACAGACTCAAGGCAAACGCGCCCAGGGAGTCAACAAGCTCTCGAGACCGCGGCCCCAGGTGGCAGCATCTGTGCTTGTCTAGCTTCTCCCCTGTTAATCCCCTCCCCTTCCTCCACCCTTGCTAATTCCATCCCCCTCTCCGGAAAAACTTCCCCCAAGTTGGAGAAGGGAGGGTCGGGGGAGCTCTGCAAAGAAAGCCCCCGGTGTTGACTCGGGAGCGGCTGGAGGAAGTGGCAGGAGCTGTCTGGGCTCCGATCCTGAAACGGTCACGGCAAGCGGGAGCACAGACCTGTGTCTGTCCCTTCTGTCCACCAGCTCGCCGGCCCTGGGTAAGGACCAGGTCAGCCTCACCTCGCTACCCTGACTCTTGTGACCCTCCCTCACCCTCGAGCCGTTCAAGGAGAAGAGGCTCAGGCCGTCCACCACCTGTGTGCCAGATGTGTACACAGCTGTCCGGGTACCACTGTGGACCCAGCTGCCGACAGCACACCTCCCACAAGTTGTTTTCTCTAAGGCTCAGACAAGCGGAGAAAAGGATTTGTTCAAAAGTCCAGGTCGTAATTAAAACACAGCCTGTCTCTTCCCAATGCCCTGGATGGCGGCCCCCATGGTTCCTTCCCCTTCTGCATGCTAATGAGACCTTGCTCTGGGTTCAGAGCCCGGCAGACTGGCCATGCCCTTGAAAAGCTAGACAAGGTTTCCAGAAGGGTTGAGCTCATCTAGGCATACGTCATAACTCCCAAATTTTCCTACCATTATAAATCTCCTGCCCCTCAAAATTCTTCAAATGATTCCTTATCTCCTCTTTGCATTGGATTCCCTCACCTCTAAAATGGGCACAACGCCCTCTAGCTCATGGAAAAGCCCCCAGGGCAGTGCCCATCCCAGAGACAGAGCCCACAGTTAGCACGTTCCTTCCTCTAGCGAACGCCCTCGGCATGGTCCACAGCCCGGGCTGCCCTGGCCTCAGGCAGCTTCCAGGCTCCGGCAGGCAACAGGCTCTGAGCAAAGACCACAGTGCCCCGCGTCTGCAGTCTGCAGGAGGGAAAGCCGCAGAGAGGCACCCGAGGAGAGACCCACCCGCTTGGCTGAGGGGTCCCGGAATCCTTGGTCTTGTCCCCCGCTCCTTCTCCTTCTCTCCCCTCCCGCTGGCACTTTCCCACGCCCTCCACCTCAATTCCATTCAAGGTCCTGCTTCCCTCATCTCGTAGGATCCCCGAGCTACGAGCCGGACACCTCCCCGTGCTGGTGGGCGAGCCCGAGTTGGCAGGCTCGGACTCTTGCAAGCAGTCGGCCGTAGGACGTGCAGCAAAGCGCTTCACCTTTTGCAGCTTCCGTTTGCTCAGATACAAAAGGCAGTAATGACGCCAACGCTGTGGGATCAGAGCGGACGAGATGAGAACCGGATGGGGGTGGGGGGCACTTCGTCATCTATCAGGGTGGCAAGTGCTTGCATCTGTCTGATTTGCCCTGCCTCTGCATTTTGATCTTTGGGGATATCTTTTGGCCCCCAAATGGCAACGTATGCTTAGGAGTTTCCCGAGTCCCATCCTGGGAGAGCAGTGAGAGCCCGTCTCCCCACCTGTCTCCGCTTCGAGGGCGTGCGACTTCATCTCCCAGGAGTGAGGTCCTGCCCCTGGGGCAGGGGGGATGAATGCAAGGGTGCCATCCAGACAGAGCACAGGCCTGACACAAAGCACATGCCCCGCTACCACGGCCGGGGGACTGGGAGGGAAGGCAGACCCAGCCGCAGCCCCCCGGCCCCGTGCTGGTGGGCGGGGGGTGGGGAGAGGGCAGAGCAGAGAAGCACACACGGGAGCAGGGGACCAGGGCTCGAGGGCTCCTGCTTTACCGCCCGCCCCGCCGAAAAGCCACCACCCTTCCCCTTTCTTGTCTCAAATGGCCAAGCACTGCTTAGGTCGGTGTCAGACCGAGAACGGAGGGGCTGCAGACGGGGCGAGTCTCTATTCCTCACGCCTCCTCCCTCCACACCTGGCAGCCAGCGCAGCCCACGCCGCCGCGACCCCAGTCCAGGTCTCCACAAGGTGTGCTGGTGTGACACGGCCACACCGTGGTCATTCGCCAGAACCGTGTCGTTCTCATTCACAGATTTACATACGTGTATGCATGAGGATCTATAAAAATACAAACGAAGGCCCAAAGAGATCGTGTGTGGGCTCACAAGCACACGAAACACACATCTGCACACTCCAGCTACAAGCAACTCGCTCTAAAAAGGATCCCTCTGGGTATTTTTCTAGAGAAGATGCTGAAGGGAGAAAGCCGTGTGCCCCTAAGGCACACTCGAAACCCACTAGGGCGACGTGATTTCTTAATTCGCTCCCATTCTTATAATTCATGATTTTGTCACAGGGTTGGGAATCCCACTCTGCGGCTAAGGAGACGAGGGCACTGCAAGAAGCAGACGTGGAGGCCTGACGCCGAGGACGTCCTCAGGAGCACGTCCAAGGCCGGCGGGAGGCACCGGAGCCCGGGAGTCACGGCCCAGGAGTCACGGCAGAAAGGCGGGCCCTGCTGAAGGACCAGACACGGCGGCTCTGGCGCCGGCGGTGTGATCTGAGGAAAACCACCCCCCATTCCGAATGCTGGGGTCCTCACAGTCCGACCGTGTTCCAGCCTCCCAGTTATTTTACTTCAAAGGGAGAGAAGCATGTGGAAGGGAGGGGGGGCGGAGAATGAATCTTTACCAAATACCCACCTGGAGCCAACAGCTGTGGTAACCCTTCTCTCTAGCACCTCAGTGAACTTGTGAGGGGAGAGTAAGTAGAACCACCCTGTGAACTCAGTACCTCACTCAGCTTCACTCATGAGGCTTCTCTCCCCCAGGAGAGAGACTGAGGCGTCTGACGCATAGACTCCCTCTTCTGCTTCTCACTGAGAGCCTCTCTAGCGCTGTTTCTACAGAAGAAATAAGGGAAAAGATCAAGCAGCTGAGATGGCTATGTCAGGGGACCCTTGGCCAGGTCCTGAGACTCTGCCCCCGACATGTGAGAGAAAGGCAGGGTTAGGAACCGAGATGGTCCCTTCAGGCTACTCAGCTCTTGGGCCTCAGGGCACCTGAAGGGACCCGTGAAAGGGGTCTGTTCTCCATGGATTTAGGTTAGGAATAAATTGTATTTGGGAGACCCCACAGGACCCAACACCCCCATGGGAAGAATCTTACACGAACTCCAAAATGACTGCAAAACAAGATAATTCTTGCTGGAACCCCCTTCACAAGGGAACCTGGTGGGGGTGGGGTCACTATTTTCAAGGTACAGACAAAAATATAGTTCAGTGGGGTTGGGCCCAGAAAGACCCAGGGAAGCGCAGCCAGAGACGGACTGGTGTGGAAATAGGACCAAGAGACAAGATGATGTAATTAAAAAACTTAGGTCCAAGTCCCTACTCTGCCACTTATTAGTCAGATGGTCTTGGTCAGGCTACAGTGACATCAGTTTACCTAACAGAGTGGGAGTAAGAAAAGGACCTATCTCTCGTAGAGTCCCAAGGAGAATTCATTGAACCAAGGCATTGACTCTGCTTAGCATAGTGCTTGGTGTGTGGAAAATCCTCAAAAAAAAAAAAAAAAAAAAAAAAAAGGTAATTACCACCATGGTGGTAACGATGATGATGGAGAAAAAGAGTTGAATAGAATATGAGAGAGAAATAAGTAAAAAAAAAAAAAAAATGAGGAATCGCAGTGTGAGAGACCAGGAGAATCAGGATTAGATAAAGAAGTGTAGGGAGAGTAGTTCAGGACGAAGACCATGAACAATGCAAGATGTCAGAGGTCAACTTTCCGGTGGTGCTGGCTGTGAACTTGGGGGTCAGCCCTGACAATATCATGGAGCCAGGGACTGAGTTCCCACCTGCTGAAATGGCCTCAAGCTAGGGTTTGTCCCTAGCCTGTCTACACAGGATCTGTCTGGATCTCCCTAAGAGCCCTGGCACGGTTAGATGAAATGCTTTCTTGCTCTTGATATCAAAGTAAAAACCAAGAGGTCGACTGAGGCTTCAGACTCTTCTCAATACACCTGCCTTCTTCTCCTATTCCCATGGCTTCCTTCAATCTCTCCCACCCCTGCCCCACTCTCCCCCAGACGCCAGATACTAGATGCCCCGTCATGATAGCTGATGACACAGCGTCTCATACACAGGGATACTGCAAAACAGGGCAGCCTCATGCAAACCCAGAACCATCCCATGGCAAGGGTCCTGAGATTCCTCAGGATTGAGCAGGAATATTCGGAGAGCACCCATTAGGACATGGCAGAAGGTTCCCGAACAGAGTACGTGTTTGGAAAGACTGAGATCTCCATTAACCTTGACCTAGAGTCCTGCAGACCTCCAAAGGAGCTTCTCAAGGCCTCCACACCATAGACAATTACGTGGAAAGGTGGAAGACCAAGTAAGTATGTGGAAAAACCTGAATTCTCATCGCAGGCCAACTGGCTGTGTACTTCTTTAGCCCCAACACACACACACACGCACACACACAATCAGAGCTGCTTTTAGCCTTAGACAGCTGGCAACTACAGATCATGCTATCTTGCTGCTGGCGCTACCAAAACGAGCTGTAATGGAATAGATGAACTTGTGGTTGAGAGAGCTGGAGAGGGGTCTTTTTGGAACTCTTCCCCTGAAGGCAGTCATCGGGCTTTCGCTCAGTTTCCACCCTCTCCACCAGGGGGCGGCATAGCAGCACGCATTAAGTGCCATGTTGACTTGGTAACTGAGGTCATCCAGGCACAGAGATGGGGATTGGCCCTCAGCCAAAACTGTCTGTCTGTCGGGGAAATCTGCTGCTGGGAGTCTGGGAGACCATGTGGCTCCACTGAAGGAGCAGTGGTGAGAGAAGAGCATTCAAAAGTATGGGGAAGCAAAAGCATGGCTTGTGGCCTTAGAAGTAGTGACACAAGCAACCTTGTCAGCTGGCTGAAGGTCTCTGTCCTTGAGGCTGAGCCAACACCACCACAATAAGCCACGGAGCCTGTGGGCCTGGGGCGGTGGGAAAGTCTGCAAGGACAATAGAAGTGGCAGGATCTTCTATAGGAGACAGTCTCAAGACTCTGCAGTGGGGAGAAAATGGAAAACAATAAGTGGCAGGCAGAGCCAATCAGAGTCTCTGTCTCCTTGGGGCTCCTGGGGAGCAGAGAGGAGGACCGGACAATGGGATGGGAACGGCTGAGGATGATGCCTGCACGTCCCGGAGGCTCCGTGAGGCGCTGGCCTCCCCGAGAAGCGGCAGGGTGATCACACATGGCTCATCGCCCATCGAAAATACCGCGGGCCGTGGGCAGCTTTTACCTCGGAATGGTGCACTAAGTACTTTTCTTGTCCTTACCAGGCATCTCTTCCCGAGCCAGCGCAACAGAATGACGACAGCATGGCTTTGGGAGTCCGAGAGCGCCCGGATGCAAATCTTGGTTCTGCCCTTGAGCATCTGGGTGAGTCTTAGACTCTCCTGGGGCCTCGGCCTCCTTATCCGTCAGTGAGATAGTTACCGTCTTACAAGATGCTCTGGAGATTAAACGAGACAATGGATTTGAAGTACCTGGCAAGGCCAGCTGCTGTCAGTAGCAACTGTGAACTCCCCTTATTGAAATCAAGTCACCGGATCCACCATGGAAATATCTGTATAAGATCATTTATTTCAAGACAGACGACGGTGCCAGAAATAGAGCTTCACGTGTGTCCCAAGGCTTTGTTCTTTGGGACTATGTATAATTAAATCAAAACTTCAACAAGCCTTTCATACGTTGTTGGAGAACAGACCAACAGACAAATACAGAAGAGCAGACAGTTGAGAGGAAATGGCATTTCATTCAGGCGACTATGGCTATGGTCCACGCTAACCCAAGGTAAATATTGACATCAGCCAACTCCTGCCGACCGACACCCACCTCCACGCCTGACACCAGCATATGTTCAGGAAGTCGGCAGCTCCATGTTTAGCCAACCACAGCCAACAGTTGCTATTTGGTTAATGCTGACATTATCTGGCAAATATTTGGGACAGACCCTTGCCCCTTATCACTTCAGTTGTCAGATGACTGCTTCTTACGAAGGCTACTGACCACTGTGTGGCCCTTCAGTAAGACACCCTACTCCTCGCCTTGCTCCCCTGTCAGAGCCATCCCCCCCCCAAGAGATTAACCTCTCCCCTCCCTCACTTTAGAAATGGAAAGCCACCAAGGCCAGGGAACCATTGATGACCTACCCCAAATCACAGAGAACATGGACATTACCGAGAGGGCCAGCCAGAGGTTGAGGCTCGGTCGGGGATCAGAAATGGAAGAAGTTACAATCGGCCCAAGCCAGGATGGAAATGTGTCTCCCTGGCTCTTCACCAGTACCCGAGCCATTGAAGAAGTAGAAAGTGTGTGTGAGACGGTGTGTGCCCTGCTTATTAGCAGCTCTTTCTTTTCCTTCCCCTCCCCCTCTTTACCAAAACCTGGAAAGCAGAAGACGAGTCCGACCACAGAGCAAAAGACTGTGGTAAAGGCATGGATTCCAACGATCCAAGCCAAGGTGGCACAACTCGTATTCTAGACATTCCATATTGTCGCACAGACAGGCAGAAATGGCAAGAAACATAAAACAGACATACAGAAAATATATCGTTCCTTTTGAGGGAGTTAAAGGTTTGGTTTCCTTTGAAAATTGTCAGTTTTCCTTTCCCTTCATCTCATTAGCCTCCTGGGACACTCTTAAACATACCCAGAAAACAACAGAGCAGAGGGACTGAGATATTTTTAGCTGATATTCCGGGCACAGATTCCTTTTGTTCCACAATTTCTGGCTTGGCTTGATGGCACGTGGCCAATACGATGTATATTCTTACAAAGACTGTATGCATCCTGGACTCTATGAGCGAGTGAGAGACAGAGACACCCACAGAGAGGGAGAGAGAGTTTGTGTGTTATAACAGTAGGAAGGACAAGGACATTATTGATGATGTTTTGATGGGAAAGATTCTGAAATCCCAGCAGGGGGCAACACCGAGCTCTCCATGAATTCTGTTTGCTTTTGTCACCTCCACTTTTCACAACTACCCCTGGGCCACACATCCAAAAGAAAAAAAAAAAAAAAAAAAGACATACTGTCACAACCTAAGAGCACCCTACTGAATCAACAGACACCATCAGTACAGTCTTAGGAACGAGACACACTCTGAAAACCAACAATTCTGTTCCTAAAGCATCTAGTACAGTGAGTAGCACAAGGTAATGTTTGAAACACTGACAGTTGTTACTGTTCTTGTGTGTACAACACCTGTTCTCAGGGATCATGCCATCTTCCAGGGGAGACAGCAAAAGACAAACACTGACAAAGAATCTGAGTCAAAATCTCCTACACGGCATACCTTCCCACATGAAGGATGCATCATATCTCTGGGTGATCTGAAGTCCTAGAACGCCTTTAGTTCAGAGATTTCAAACACGCATGATCTTGTGTAACATCTCAGCTCTGATGTAAGGTGGGAGTCATATTCTATTATCCTCCTCACACAGGAGGTAAAATAGGTAAATAACACTGTACAGAGTCTCCCCAAGTCCAGCATTGGTGGAGCCTTGAGTACAAAAGTCAGGTGTCCCAAGCCTCCAATGCAACCTCTGTCCCATGAGATGATGTTGCTTTCCTTTCCAGTTAGACTCAAGGTGTCCAGAGAGTTCCAGAAAGGTTTCAGTGACATCTGGACACCCAGTGGAAGGAAGACCATTCTTATGTCTTGTATTTGATCCTTTTTGTCTTTTAACTCTCTTCCCCTCCATCCCAACTCTCTCCCAATCCATTAAAAACCAGAAGACGCCATTCCCATTAGGATGGCTAAGATCAAAACAAAAATAAAACAAAAACCAGAAAACAACAAGTTTGGCAAGCATGCAGAGAACCTGGAACCCTGTGCACAGGTGGCTGCCAACTGGTGCAACTGCCAACGAAAACAGTATGGTAGTTCCTCAACAAATTAAAAACAGAATTACCATACCACCCAGCAACGCTACTTCTAGGTATATGTAAATTTGAAGTAAGGACTCACAGAGGTGTTTGTACACTCACGTTCACAGCAGTGTGACTAACAACAGCCAAAAGATAAAGGAAACCCAAGTGCCCATCAACAGAGGACTGGATTTTAAAAAGTGCAGCAGCTTCGTTGGAATATTTTGAAATGGGCTATTATTCAACCTCAAAAAAAAAAAAAAAAAAAGGCAGGGAAGGCAGGAAAGCCTGGCACACGCTGCAACATAATGAGGATATTGTGCTCAAAGGTACAAGCCTATCACAAAAGGACAAATACAGTACGATTCTACTTATAGGAGGTAACCGCAAGACTCAAGTTCCTAGAGACAGAAAGTGGAATGGTGGTGACCAGGGGCTCTGGGAAGAAGAAAAAAGGGAGCCATTCAGTGGGTGTGGAGTTTCAGGATTGCACCATGTGAAGTTTTGTGGATGGTTGGTGGTTTAAGTGGTAGCACAATCCTGTGAAGATACCTAATGCCACGGAAATGTGCACTTAAAAATGCTTGAGATGGTAAATGTCATGTTAGGTGTTTTTCACTACAAATTCAAAAAAATAAGGGCGTCTGGGTGGCTCAGTCGGCTAAGTGTCTGCCTTTGGCTTGGGTCATGATCCCAGTGTCCTGGGTTCGAGTCCCACATCGGGCTCCCTGCTCAGCAGAGAGCCTACTTCTCCCTCTCCCACACCCCCTCCTTGTGCTCTCTCTGTTAACTAAAGAAATAAAATATTTTTTACAAAATAAAAATAAAAAGATCAATTAAAAATTTTTTAACTGAAATAAACAATAATCTTTCATCTTCTGCCTCCTATAGCCAAAATTTAGATGGCCAGCTTCCCAGGGGAAAAATCTCACCCACTAGACTCCCTGGCAGCTCAGAGTGGCCCTAGGAGGCAGTACATGGGATCCTGCTAGGGCTGGGGACAGGGCAGGAAGCTTTGGAAGAGCCATTATTCTTTTGATAACATGAGACTCAGCTGGTACATACATTTCACTCTTTACCTTTTCCCTTATTTCGGCCTGGAATTAAATGTAACACTTGGAGACGAAGCCACCCTCTTGGTCCTAAGAAAGTGAAAGCCACCTGTTAAGGATATATCCTAAAAGGAGAAAAGCCTGGATCCGTGAAAACAATCTTGAGCGATTGCACTATCCTTGGACTTCTCTTTTTGGCTTCCTTGAAGTGAGAAACATGAAACTCTTTGATGAACCCACTGTGGTCAGGATTCAGCTCTCTACAGGATGTCCCCTTTCCGTTCAAGGTAGCGTGCCCCACGCCCTATCCAGGGCGACTTCTTCACCACAGCACTAGAACTCAGCACTTCACACTTAGAGTCAACATCATACATTCTCCCTCTTTGTAACTATTTTCTCATTTATTTCTCCTCATTTCTCACATCCTTAGGAAAAAAAAAATACCCTTCTCTTGATCCTACTTTCTCTACCAACTACTTCCCCATTTATTTGAGAGCCTTTGTAAAAAAAAAATTCAAAAAGAAATCACTTCTGTTTTCTATCTCCAGGTCCTCTCCTTCTGCTCTCCTTGGAGGCTAATCTAATCAGGCAGCTGTCAGACTCCTTCCAACAGAACTTTCTTGGGAAGGTCGTCCGTGACCTCCACTCTGCTCAGTCCTCATCACCCTGAGCCCATAAGCAGCATCTGACATGGCGACCACGTGGTGTCCACGATCCCTCACTCTCCTGGTTTTCTTCCTGTCTCATAAGCCATTCCTCCCTGGTCTCCTTGGCTTCCCCTCCGTAACCCTGAAGGGTTTCTTCCCCTTCTCCAGTCTTACTACTCTTGGAGAGTTCATGTGGTCTCATCGCTTTAAATATCACGTCTGTGCTAAATGACTTTGAAGTTTCTATCTCTATCCAGATCTCCCTCCCAAATCTAACTTGTGTATCCAACTACCTGCTCAGTTTCTTCATTTGGGTCTCTAATCAAAATCTCCAATTTAATAAAACCAAAATAGAATTCTTGATCGTCACTCCCCCACCCCTCCAGTTGGGTCATACCTGCTCCATCGAACCACGCTCTCCTCTTTTCTGTTGATGGATGGCACCTCCACCTTCCTAGTTGCTCAAGACAAACATCTCAGGATCATTTTTGACTCCTCCTCCTGCACACCTCGTATCCCTTCATCAACAAGCCATTGTGCTCCACCATCGAAATATAACCAGAATCTGATCACGTCTCGTGTCATGCCCACTGCTCTGACTGCAGGCCACGCTCCCACCACATCTTCCCTGGATCACCCTGACAGTTTCCCAAAGGGACCACCTGCTTCCTCTTGCCACCCACCAATACAGCTTCAATACAAGGTGATCTCACTAGGAGCTAAATTAGATCATGTCCCTCATCTGTCAAAACTTACTCCCATTTTGCAGATGAGAAAATAGAGGCTTACGAAGGCCTAAGTAGTTTGCGCAACTTTACACAGCTAGTAGTTGCAAATGCCAGGATTTGAATCAAGTCTGTCAGTGCTAAAACCCACCAAGGATCCACTATACCACTGCCTAACTTAGCTCTGAGCGTTGTCCTCATCAAACGGTAGGATGGTACAGTATTTTGCAAATTAAAACTTCTATGTGACTGTAAAGCAACACCACCATCGTTGTCAACCCACACTCCTCGTAAGTTAGACTGGACAAAGTTATCAACTTATATTGAAATATTTTACCTAGAAAGGCAAGGCCAGAGACTGGGCCACCACTTCTTTAAAGAAAGTCCAGGCTCTGAGATCAGTGATCCAGACTGGGTCTAACCCAGGAGAGCCTCAACCTTGGAATTTGAGTGGAAACAAACAAATAGGAACTGGGTAGAAATACAAAGTCGGGAGGAATGGTGGCAAGCGTGTAACGCCAGCCAGCGCACACCCCCACCTCCGACCACAACATTCACGTGCAAGTCTAGGATATAATTTTCATCTTGGATGCCTTTCATATGGCTCTGCTCCCCATATCCAGCTCCATTCAGGGGATTAGAGAACAGGGACAGTCATGAAGAGCTGAAGAACCACAAAAATTTCTGTGAAACAGGATTCCTGGTTTGAAATCACAATGCTGAGTTATGTGTACCGATGTGAGTGGGTTTCCCCTCCCCCCAACACACACACACGAGCGTGCTCCCTTTGACTGGGGATCTAGGCATACTACGGCCAGAAGTTTAAAAAAAAGTTAGAAAGAAAGTTCACAACAACCTCTCCCCACCATGGGAATGAACAAGGACAAGCTAGGCCATCTCCACACCAGACCATGTCTTGAAGAGAGCATGAGCTTTCTGGAATGTCTTTTCGGCTCAGGGCAGGGAGCTCTCAGATCTATAAGGTGGGACCAGAGAGAGGTGCTGATGACATAGCTCACCAGCCCCTCACTTCTCAGAGACCTCCAGGTTCCCCATGACAAGCTGAAGGACAATGAGGAAGCTGGAGACCTGTTCCTCCGAGCCAAAGCAGAAGGCGGGGGGCTCCTCTTGCCAGAGAGAAGAGAAATGCCCGCTGTCATCACTGTGTGACTAGGCACAAAGGCCCCGGGCTGGTTTGATCTTCTGGCAAAGGGGCTGTGGGGAAGCTACCTCTTGAAAGGCCTGAAGACACTGCCCTTGTCTAGGAGGAAAGGACTTTCTCGGCAAAGGCAAGAACGATGCTGCATTCCAACAGAGCCTCTCCGCGAGCCCGGCACACTTCTGCACTGCGAGGAAGGGGCCGCGTGTCCCGCTCCCGCTGTGCAGAGAGAAGCTCGCTGGAAGACGGTGTGGTGACTGTCACCGGCACTGGAACATATTGAGAACTAGACCACAGTCAGGGGCTGAACGCCTCTAAAACTAGGTCAGTCCTTCCAAGAAGATAAATATTCTTCCCCCCAGACTGCAGTCATGAGAGAGGCAGAGACAACGAGGCTTCGGTAAACACCGCGATGCATTTTCAGCAACCAGAAAGCTGCTCAGAGGTCACGACCAACTCATTACGGGCATGCTTGGGAGAAAAAAGTTATGAATTTTGCAGCATCCCTCACCAAGGGACATAAGGTCTTCTCAACTAGCAAATATAAAAGAGAAAGTTGGGAAACCTGCACTATAGATCACTGAATGGAAGGGTTTTGTTCATACTGTACCCGTAACAAGTATTTATTAAGTAATTAATAGTTCTAAAATTAATAGTTCTAACTGCTGGCATCGAGGCGTGGTTCCAGGTGCTACGCATCTAACCGTGAATAAACCAGGCAAAACTCGCAGCCCTTGGAGTTTACCTTTGATGGAAAACAAATGGCACCAAATAAAATGTCAGATGAGCGCAACAGACAAAAAATGCAGGCATAAAAGTGGATGGAAAGTGTCAGGGGTGGCCAGTTGTAATTTCCACTGAGGGGCTGATGTTGGAGCAAAGACTCGAAGGAGCTTTTAAGGAGGGAGCCCCTCCCCCACTGCCTGTTGGAAGAACATTCCAGGCAGACAGAACAGCAGGTGCAGAGGCCCTGGGGCAGAAGCACAGCTGGGCATGCTGGGAAACAGCACAGAGGCCACAGGGGCTGGGCAGAGTGGGTGAAGGCGAATGTGGTAAGAGCTGCTGCTGGAGACGTCGTGGGGGGTGGGGTGTTGGACAGGCCAGAGATCTTGCAGGCGATGGCAGGATGACAGTGGAGGTGTTTGCAGACGAGTGCATGCTGTTGTTTTTTAATGGAGCGAAAAGACACACCAGATATTTCAAAGGGGAACAATTCAGGGATATTCACATTCACAACGTTGTACAAACCCACCAGCTCTCTCTGGTTCCAAAGCATTCCCATCACGCCACAGCAAAATACCTTCCACATGAAGCAGTTCCTCCTCCATTCTCCCCTCCCCCAAACGTGGGCCAACCCAGGCTGGTGTCTCTACGGACAGACTTGCCCCGAAGAGCGCACGTAAATGGAATCATGTGGTATGTGACCTTTTGTGTCTGGCTTCTTTCTACCCATCACGTTTTCCAGATCACCCACATTGTGGTTGTACACCAGTACTCTATTCCTTTTTATGACGAAATGATATTCCATTACATGGATATATTGTCATTTTCGTTATCCACTATCCACGCCATTTTATTTATCCATCTACTGATGGATGTCTGGGCTCTCTCTGCCTTTTGGCTCTTGGGGACGGTGCTACTATGACCACGTGTGTCCATGAACTTATCGGAGTACCTGTTTCCCATCCCTTTGGCCGTATACCCAGGATGAAGTTTTGATGGGATCCTTATCACTGCTGGGTTGAAAACTATCCATGGGGAGAGAAAGGGCAGGGGGAAAGTCAGTTAGGAAGTTCCCGAAATGCACCAGGTGAGAAAAGCCAGAGACTGAGAAGTAGTAACCAGGGAGAGAGGAGAACAAACAGGGAAGTGGAGGGGAAACCAAGGGAAGTGTCTCAAGGAAACAAGAGGGACGAAATCCATCAGGCAAGACCCAGCAAGATGAGGACTGAACGCTGCCCACTGGACTTGGCAACGCAGATGTGAGTGAGGGTAGATGGGTGTGGAAAGCCTGGGTGGAACGGAAGGGCATGGAGACACAGGAGGGAGAAGCTCTTTCAAAGAGTTTCATGAGAAGCACAGAGAAATGGAATGACAGGGGCGCCTGGGGGTCACAGTCGGTTAAGTATCTGCCTTTAACTCAGGTCATGATCCAGCGTCCTGGGATCGAGTCCCAAATCAGGCTCCTTGCTCACTGGGAGCCTGCTTCTTCCTCTCCCTCTGCCTGCTGCTCTGCCAACTTGTGCGCTCTCTCTTTCTCTCTCTGTCAAAAAAAATTAATAAAATCTTCCGGAAAAAAAAAAAGAATGGAATGACTGGAGTGGGCTATCAGGTCAAAAGTTTGTTTCGATGGGGGTAACGATGCAATGGCGGCTGGCACACATGAGGTAGGAGAGGAACCACCAGGACGCAGGTGAGAGGCGGGGGGAAGGGATGGAGTGACCCCCCAAGAACACGAGCGGGGATCCCACGGCCTCCAGTGGGATCCCTCCGTCCTGTGGAGCGGACGCCTCCTTGCTGCTGTAGGGAGACTTCTCGGGAAGTCGTTGGAAGAAGCCTAGTCTGGACCCTTCTGGATTACTGGACCTAATGGCGAGAGAAGCCAAGCTGAAGTAGAAATGTCCCCACACCACAGCACTGATATCTGACCCTATAATATTCCAAGAGATGTTCCTCGGCCTCAGACTCACCCTTCTCACAACGTTCTCAGGCTGGAGTTGAAGCTACCATCACAAATAACGCAGCAGCGGCTTCAGGTGTGAGCACAGAGGCCCGGCTCAGCTCTGCTCTTCACGCCACACGCAAAACATGGAGGCCTCACGTGTGGCGCTGGGAGAGATCATCAGTGTCTTGGTAGGAAGGCGAGGAAGCGATCCCACGCGGCCAGCATGTACCAATAGGAAGCAGGTGGAAGGTATGTTAAAATGTCTCTCTCTCTCTCTTTTTTTTTTTTTTTTTTTTTTTTAATATTTAAGGGGCAAGGACACTGTGGTGGAAAGAGCATAGAAAGGCTAGAATGGCGGGTCCGACTCTACCACTTATAAGCTGCGGGACTTCGGCCAAGTTAGTTAACGTCTCTGAGCCTGAAAAATGGGGTTTGTAAAACCCACATCGCCAGCCTTCAGCAACAAGTGGAGAGGTCTCTAAAAGCAGTTCGTAAAACAATCCACGGTTATCTACATAACCTGGCTTTGTCTCCATGGGCTTCACCATTTTACGAGTTTCTGAAAGCTACAGCAGAGACTGTACGACGGGCAGCAAGAATCCACAGAGGATCCAAGAATCCTTTCTGTGCACCAGACTCGAAGCCCAGGAACAGGACAGAGAGAAATCCCAACAGCGCGAGCATGTGGTCTCTTCTAGGCTCTGGGTTCATGACCTCACCCCCGCCTAAGTCACCCGCCAAGAGCTGCCCAGAGGTCCCAATTCCTGTCTCATTGTGGACTCCCACGATGGACTCCCTCTCTTTTAGCACACTTCCATCCTGTGGAGCATTCAAGACCAAAGAGGACAAGAGACGGGGTCTAAACTCCTTACTTGAAGATTGCCTCCAGAGGGTTTTACCTGTCCCGTGCTGAGAACAAGCCTGCTCAGAAGCACCCCACTGAGCTCTGGTTCCTCGAAGGTCTGTTTATACAGCTTTGCATTTCCAGCCCCACACCAGAAACCACCAGCTCAGAGTTCGGCAAACCAGTGGGACAGATGTGGGCACTGCCCCTGGGCCGAAGGACTTTTGGGTTTCAGCACCACTGAAGACCTCCCCTGGTCTACAGCAGTACTTCCCAGTAGAACTTTCTGCAGATGTCCTACATCTGAGCTGCCCAGTGCAGTAACCATACACCCGTTTTATTTGCTCCTGGGAAAAGAACGTTAAGATGCTGGAAGGTGAGACAAAAGTGGGAATGTGAAGACCCTGCTGCATTCTTTTTCTTTTTTTTAAGATCTTATTCTTTTATTTATATGTCAGAGAAAGAAAGCACAAGCAGGAGGACCAGCAGGCAGAGGGAGAGGGAGAAGCAGGCTTCCCACTGAGCAAGGAGCCCAACTCGAGACTCGATCTCAGGACCCTGGGAACATGACCCAAGCTGAAGGCAGACGCCCAAGTGACTGAGCCACCCAGGCATCCTTACCCTGGGTGCATGGCCTCATCCTACACACTAACTACCTGGCATGGCTTCTGTTCTTTTAGCCACCCCAAATCTTCCCCAGCCTTCAAGGGTCAGTGCAAATCTTGTACCTAGCTCCAAGGTCACCTATGCCCCTAGTGCTCTCTGCGTCTCATGTGGGTAGACCAATAACAGGGGCTCGGGAAACTTCCAGTTGAAGCCATCAAGGACATGTTCTCCACAGAAATGAGGACTTCAGTGAGCACCTCAAACAACAAGTAGAATCAGAACAGGCTGATGCCAAACGGAGACTCTAGAGGGATAAGGCTGTGGACACAAAAACCCAAGGTGAGTTAGGCAGGTAGAAAGTAGGCCGGTCTGTTGCCTGTTTGCATAAAGAAATATCAAGAGCTAAAATAGGAAGTATGTGTTTTCTGCTAGATGTGAGATTATTTTGATCCAGGTGGAAGGGGCCTTGAATTGTAGACTCTGATGGCTTTTTCACAGGAAATGGAGAGTGTTGGCACATCTTTGGCAGAGGCATAACTTGAGGAAGCAGTGCTACAGGAGGATGGCAGTTAGGGACAATACACAGGATAGATGCGCAAGGACCTGATGAGGTGTGGGCCACCGCAATCTCCTATCCTATGGCCTCATGTCTTCAAGAGTAACTGCTCCCCTGGTGGCACTTTCAACCAACCCATGGACCGCCGCCCTTCGACATTTCTTGACCATCCCTTGACAGTGGAGGAGCACTAGACCACACACGGCCGGCTACCCTCCGACCATCATTTCTACCTTGCTAGGAAAACCCTGGCATTGTTGGGCAGAGGTGACTCATGACTTACCAAAGCCAGGCAGATGCATCTCTTTGCCATTGGTCAGTGACTACCCTGAGGGTGGGCCTGCAGCCCAGTTACGGTCAAAGAGATACAGGGGGAAGTCTACCAGAGACTGCCGAGAGAGATTTTCCTCTGTATAAGAAGCAAATGATGAAGAAAAGCCCTGGTCCCGCCGCCTTCCTTCTCGCTTTGGACCCCGTGATAGGAAGGTGGGAAGCTGGTTGATGCAGGCAGCACCCTGAAGCCACACAATGGGAATCTGGAGAGACTGGATCCCCAATGACCGCGAACTACCGAACCAGTCCAGGAACTTCCGCCCTCAGTTTCCACTTGGGCAAAGATCACTCTCCTCTTGGGGTAAGCTCTTGTTCATTCAGTTTGGTGTTACTTGCAGCCCCACAGGAACTAAAACACAGAAGTCACCTGGGATTTGGTCACAGAGCTGACCTGAGTCCTATGGCTAGAGCCGACCAAAGCATGCGGATCCTATAGGACATCCGGACAGACCACGAGACCAGGAGCTGGAGCTGGGCAGTGGCCACAACTGAGAAGCAAGGGTCATTAAGGCCAGAGGCCGCGAAGCCCCATCATAAAAGGAAGGGGACCGCACCTTACCCCGTTGCCGGACAGGTAGGAACATCTGGCAGGAAGAGGATGTGGCAAGCCAAAGCGGGGACCAGGGCCCCAGCTGACCCATCCATGACCGCTCAGTTCACCAAGGGTCTCGGGCTCCAAACCGAGTGGGAAGAGCCCGCCCACACGCTCGGCCCAGGGCGTGATGAGCTGGACGTCTTCCCCGCCAGACCCTCACCGCCTATCATGCTTTATGGACACAAAAACAAATTCCACCATATGTTAAAGTTAATTGCAAACATTTGCTGCTGAAGAGAGCTCCATTTTTCAAGAGCCCACAGAGATCTGGTTACACTGGTGGCTGAGGCTTCCACCAGCCTCGTGCACTCACTGAAAGCAACGGGGCAACCTGAGGGTGGCAGTCACGTTGGGGGCGGACGCTCATGCCTGGCCCCTCCCCCCAGGCCCCAACAAGGGCACAGCCCAGGCCCAAGAGCGTGCAAGCGCTTCATCAAGGCAGGCTGAGAGCCACGGCAGGGAGGCTGGAAGGACCTGGGTGGTGGGGGCAGGGAGACACGATGGCGGGAAGGATGGGGACCGACTGGGAAGTCAGCTGGCTGTGTTCCACTGTCCAGCGAGTGCCGAAATCAGAGGGAAGAAGAAACCCAGAAGCCCCCAGGAGGCCCAGAGCCGTCCGACGGGTTGGCGAGGGGTCTGCTCGGGGCCTACGAGCGATAGTTATTGATGGTGTGGTTTAGGAAGAGGCCAGCGAGGGCAAAGCTGGGGGCTGAGCCTAGGATGCAGCCGGGAAGAAGGCAAGACTTAGATCCTCCCTGAGCACCATTTCCCGGGCTGTGGAGAAGCATCCGTAAGCACATCCCCGGCAGCGCGGGGAGGAAATGGGAGAACGTTCTGTGGCCCAGCCTCCGCATCGCGCCCACATTCCCGGCCGTCCCAGGAGGATTTCGTGGTTTGGATTTGCACCAACACAGCTGGAGCCACGAGCTGGGAGGAGCGGCAGCACGTGTTCTGGCTCAGGTAAAGACGCGCGGACGGTGTGTGGGGAGGAATTCCTGTGCCTGCCGAGCAGGCCAGTCTGAGTGTGCGGAGCAGGGCTGACCGAGAGCTCCTGAGCGAGCGTTACAGGGGCCGTGGGGATGCCACCACGATCACCCAGTGGTCTCTCGTGCCTAGAGACTCCTTCCCAGGCCTTTCCGAAGGGGGAGTAGGATGAACGGTCTGTAGAGGGGAGCAAGCACACCTGGCCAGCATCATGGGAACTGTGACACCCCCAGTGGGCACCCCTAAAGGCAAAGTCCCAAGACACTCAGTCCGTGCCCACACGTTCACCCACAGAGGCAACATACCCAATCAATGGGATGGGGAGAAATCTATCAAGAAGGTCAACTGGGGGTGGGGGGGTGCCTGGGTGGCTCAGTTGGTTAAGCATCTGCCTTTAGCTCAGGGCATGACCCTGGGGTCCTCAGATCAAACCCCACATCAGGCTCCCTGCACGCAGGGAGCCTGTCTCTCCCTTTCCTTCCCACTTATGTCTCAAATGAATGAATAAAATCTTAAAAAAAAAAAAAGAAAGAAAAAGAAAAAGAAAAAGTCAAGTGGGTGCACCTGCACCTGGGTGGCTTAGTTGGTTGAGGATCTAACTGGTGGTTTCGACTCAGGTCCTGATCTTAGGGCTGTGGATCAAGGCCTGTGTGGGACTCTGCCCTTGGTGGGGAGCCTGCTTGGGATCCACCTCCCACTTCTCTTTCTTGGAATATATACATCTTAAAAAAAAAAAAAAAAGTCAAGTCAACCAATCAGGGGTCCCTTGGGGCCTGGACACCGAGACAGACCTCACCCTCCTGTCTGAACTCCTGCGCAATGAACACTTCACTACCTAAGTCCTTCCTTTGTCTCTTTTAATATGAATGGTGCCGCACCAAACACACTGGGCAGTCACATACTATCTTATTTGTATAAACAGGTCTTTGTTAGGTGCCCATTGTACTGAGCTGCCCCATGGTGTAAGTATCACAAAAACAGAAAGGGTCCCTCAGCAAGAGAAGTCCTGCATCTAGCAGGAGGTTCAGAGCATATAGAGGAGAAAAGCTAAGTGACAAAACAAGAGTTAGGAGTTCCAGATGAGGGTGGGACAAGGACTTTCAGTGGAGCATCGACCATAAAACTGGCTCCACCGGGAGGGCACACGGGGTCACAGAGAGACACCTCAAGGTAGCACCAAACAAAGACAAAAGAGAACAAAGCCTCGCATCATCATGCCCACTGAGCTGTCTCCCCTGCCCCACACACTCCTCAGGTGCTAGGCTGTCACTTATCCCTCAAAACCACCCGAGTCAGACAGAATTATAATCCCCAATTTACAGATTAGGAAAGCCAGAACGAGAGAGGTTCAACGACCACATACCCTCATCCGAGCTTGACCGTGGATCTGCCTTGGGTCCCGCACCGTGCACACCTGCCTGGGTTCACGTCAACACCTGAAGGGTTCACCTTCTCTGTTCTCTACCTTTCAGTCCAACTGTGAGCTCCCCTGGCCCATCCTCCATCCCTGCCCTCGGCACCCCTATACACACCACATTTTTCCCTTCCAACTGTCCAGGCTAAGGATAATTTTACACATCTGCCTGGGCTTGTGTCACTGTTCATATAAATACTGGTTTATGTTGGTCTCCAGCACTATACTGTGTCCCTGGAGGAACAACACTCAGTTTCCTGTCCCACACCGCAGCGCCGCAGCGAACCCAGCCTACAGCAGATATGGAGTAACTCTTGGTCAGACTGGGTTACACAGCAGGAAATTGAACTAATCTGGGGGTTAAGTTTTGGGGGTAAAGAAGTCAGGGTTTACTGCTGAGTCTTTCCAAGAACTGAGGGATGACCAAACTGCCCTTAGCTAATCTACCTTCCCAGGGCCGGACTCCAGGGGTGAGAATTTACCTCGGACATCAGAAGTGCCAGTGAGACTGATGGACGACCGCCACCCTCGTAAAAAGCTGTGGGACACAGTCTCCAGCCACAGCCTCGGGGCTGCTGGAGCCCTTGAAACTTTATGGTGTTGTTACCATGGCGGTCACGGACGTAACGCGCCATGGAGGCAAAAAATGAAATTCCCCAAGAGGTGAAGTGTTGGTGGGAACGCATTCACAGGCAGGGGTGGGTTCCTTAACCTCTCTGGGCCTTGGTTTCCCTATCTGTAATGTGGAGTGGTCAACATTTCATAAGGTCGTTGGAAGGATTAAACATAGCCCTACGGGGAAGGCAGAGGCTGGAGCATCGGAGGTCCTCCATCAACCACAGCATTTCCTATTTCCTTACCTATTGTTAGGGATACAAGCTCTCGTATTACTTCATCCCCAGTGTGAAGAGTTGCTTTTTGTTTGTTTGTTTGCTTTTTTTAATTGTGTTTTGATTTTTCATTTAAATATACTAGAACAGAATCGGAGGAACTCTGGGGTTCATGGTGGAAGGAACCCTATGGTTTCCAGTAAACAAGGTTTTGCACTGATCAAACATAGGCAGGCTGACATGGGAAATTGCCAGCAAAGAGCTACGGAACTCACTCCTCCCAACTTCGCAAGACTGGCCAGCCCTGAGTCCCAAGCTAGGCCACTCCCAAGCAAGACATTTGCTTCTGGGTCCTTGAAGTCACTTGTTTGGCTCAGTTCTTAATATAGTAAAGGCATTTATGCATTAGCAAGTGTGAATAAAACCCCCAACAAGCAGCCGGCTGGGCGTGGCTAGCTAGCAAGCCCGATGTGACCACTCATGAGCTTTCGTGAGGGACACCCCAGTCAACACACCCAAGGGTGCCACACTAAAGCTGACCCAAGTGACAGAGGTCGACTTCCTCCCGGATGACTTCTAGTCACCTCTTATACACCCCTGCTGGGCCCCCCGTACCACACACTGTGTCTTCCCCCCGCCTCAGCAAAACCCCCTCCTCGCCTTCCTGCAACAAATCCAGCCCAGACACCAACACAGCCTCCCCAGGGAAAGAAGATGAGCCACCACTGCCGCTGCGTCCAGTGCTCACGGGATGGGGAGTGGGGCGGGGGCAGGTCAAAGGGCAGTAAAAGAGTAGGGATGAGAAGGTGCGGCATCCGGGGAAGACAAGCGGGGAAAGTGTGCTCCCCTCCCTCTGGTTTCTAGAACATTCACAGTGCGAGACGATGTGTGTCTTCCTCCCTGCAAGTCTGAACGCCAGCCAACTCTGAGAATGAGCGCGAACTGGGGCTAGGCAGGAGAGAACCACAACAGTGTGGGGGATGTCCGTGAGGTTTCACAAAGGGGAGTGGGCTGGGAGCCGTGGGACGCCCTCCCCAGAGGCTGGAGGTGGGAGTGGGTGAGGGGCACGAGAGACGTTGGGAACAACGGAGGAAAAACCAAGGCCCCCCCTTAAGAGGAGTCATCCCCATGACAGTCCTGAGAATGGACTCCCTGGAAGACTGAAACTCCCAGGTCACAGCAGAGTCCGGAAAACCCTCTGCGTTTCCTGCCCATGGAGAGGTCTTTAAGGCTGAAACCAGCCCCTCCTTTTCTGATCATGAGTCTGCTGAGATTTTAAAATCAGACCCCCTGCCTCGGAAGAGCTCTTCAAACAGAAAAGGATTCCAGCCAGACAACCCTGCCTCTCCAACCTCACCCTTGCAGGCTTTGGCGGAGCGCAGCTCCAAGCCTGCAGGTCCCAGGAAGGATCAGCCCGTGGACCTTGATAGATAACTTATGGGATCAATGGCCAGCAGCCCTACAGCCTTATGCTCCAGCCCGGGGTTGGGGGTGGTGGGGACACAAAGGCCCCAAAACGTCAGGTTATAATCACCTTGTCCCGAGTGGGCTATTAAAACCTCCTCACACAGTATTCTTCTACATCACACAATCTTTGTAAAGAAAAGCAAAAGGAATTTAAGTGTGATCAATGGCTACCTTCGTTGATTGCAGTCAACTCCCCAGCTCTTAGGAGAATGGTTGGAAGGGAAGACGTTCATGAAGAGGGAGAATGTTAGTAAGACCGTGACCGTGAGCGTTCTTTAGAAAGGACACAAACTCTGCACACGGAATTTGATCTTATCATTCTCTAGCAACTTACAGGGGAGAACCAGGGCGCAGAGCAGTACCGAGATGTGGAGAAGTATCATTCCAGGCCTCAGCGGAGCTCAAGATCGGGGCAATAAAATCCGTAATCAGTCAGATCCGAGGCATGCCACCCCCGTGGTCAGGATCAGCAATGCACAGTGAGGGTTCGGAAGTGCTCTGGTGTGCAAAATGCAACAGCTCTGGGGACCCAGGCTGTCCTGTCCAGCTCAGGAAAGGAAGTGCCCAAGGAAGGGATCTGTCTGGGCTCACTGGTGAAAGCCGCGTGTGGGGGAGGTGCAGCGAGTTGGCCGGGCCTGGAGGAATCTCGAATGCAGGGCAGGCCAGAGCCGGGAAAACACCGGCGACAGCAGGAGGTGGCGGTCAGAAAGCTCTGTGGGTGGCACGTTGAGGCGATGAAGTTGTCTTGGCATCTGCCCACCTCACTGCTCTCCGCCAGGGGCTTGCTAGCAAAAGTGCCAGCCTCCGGAGGGCATCTCTGCCAAGTCCTCCGCTCAGGAAGGGGCATGCCAGGGCTGTGCCAGGGCCTGGGAGACGGTTCGGGAACCACAGGCAGGCTCTGCAGCCCCAGGGGAAAGTCTCTCAGTGTCTCTCAGTGGGTCTTCTTGCATCTCACGTCCCCTCTCCCCGCGGGTGAGTGTATGTTCATGTCAGACACAGATAATCCCATGTCGCTGCGGCTTCCCGTGACTCCAGCAAGGCACCTGGCTGGAGGAATCCCACATCCTCCTTTTTTTTTTAATTTTTTATTTTTTAAAGATTTTTATTTATTTATTTGACAGAGAGAGATCACAAGCAGGCAGAGAGGCAGGCAGAGAGAGAGGAGGAAGCAGGCTCCCTGCTGAGCAGAGAGCCCGACGCGGGGCTCGATCCCAGGACCCCGAGATCATGACCTGAGCCGAAGGCAGCGGCTTAACCACTGAGCCACCCAGGCGCCCCCGTCCTCCTTTGCTCTACAAGCCCTCCCCGGGCTGCAGGTTCCCTGGAGCCCCCATTCCATCCACAGTGGCCACAGGCAGGCCTGATCATCAGGTGAGTGCACCCCATGTCCACGCCCATACGGACACACGGACACACATACACACACAGCAGCACCTCAAAGGCTTCCTGTTAGAATGGGAGAGAAGGGGGTAGGGGTGCTATGTGTTGTCTTCGACAGCAAGAATCCAGCTTCTTCCGACTGGCTGGGTAACATACAAAAAAAGAAAGAAAGCGGGATTCTTATCTACAGGTCTAGGATTGGGGATCAGGAGGTCTACCAACCCCCAGAAATTGTACGGCTTTGTGTCAAAGTGTTTATGTGAATTTCTAGGAGTAACTACAATTGCTAATGATGTCTGTTACCATGTGCCTAAGTGCTCTTCTAAGGGCTTTACACAAACCAGCTAATTCAGTCCTTAACTAGGAGATATGAACTGTTTTACTCCTCCATTTAAAGATGGGGAACTACAAGACGCCTGGGTGGCTCAGTGGGTTAAGCATCTGCCTTCAGCTCATGTCATGATCCCAGGGTCCTGGGATCGAGCCCCGCATCGGGCTCCCAGCTCAGCAGGGGACCTGCTTCTCCCTCTGCCCCAAACCCTCCCCCTCCCTGTTGTGTGTGCATATGCTCTCTCTCTGTCTCTCTAATAAAATCTTTTTTTTTTAATTTTAATAAATAAGTAAAAATGGAGAAATAGAGGTACCAAGAAGCTCAATAGGGTGCCCGAGCTCATAAAACTAACAAGCAGGGGAGTCAGACTTTGAGCCCAGGCCATTTATGCCGGAGCGCTGCTCATAAAACCGCGCTGACGTACTGTCCCCATTGGCCTGGCCTTCTCAGAGACGCCCCTGACCTCACCAACTGAATGGCCTTGAAGGCATCCAGCTCTCAGCGTCCATCCCGTGCCTATGACTCACTCATCCTTGCTCAGCGACCACCCAGAACAGGGCCTGGCACCCGGGAGCCACTCGCCAGCTCCTCCGAGAAAGAACAGGCATGCGGCCCAAGCTCTCTCTCGGGCGGCGACCTTCCTTCCCGGGATGCTCTTTCTCACATTCTCACATCCTTCTCGGCCCCTCGGCCAACACCAAGCCCTCCGCCAAACACATTTCCGCCGCCACCAACATTTGAGTCTGGGCCTCCCCTGTCTTCCCCATGCTCCCTCCGCATCGGTCATGTCCCCGAAACTCACTGAAGCCCCGTGCCCCAGGAGGGGCACAGTCCACACCGCCTGTTTCTGGACTGCCTCCCTGTATGACCGGCGGTTGGCAGGGGTGTGGCAGGACTGAGAGAAACTCAGCACACAGGCTGCAACTCCCCAGACTTGCCCGACGAGAGAGAAGCAAGCAGGCGGGTGGAGACCGCAGCCGGTGGGAAGGGGCCTCGCCCCCCAGCACCGCGGCTGCGGTCAGCCGGCACTGGCCCGAGTGCGCTGCCTGCTCCCGTGGGGCCCCGGCAGCAGCGCCGGGGTGCGCAGCTCCACGCCCTGGTCCTCAAAACGGTCACAGTTAAGTACTTCCAGAACCAAGCGCACATCAGTTCCCGCACACACGGACTCTTCTCCTACAAGGGAACGTGAGAGAAGAGCTAAGAGGGAAACCAGCAAGAGCTCCTCGGGGTAGAGGAGAGGGTCTGGTCGGGGGGGGGGGGGGTGTGCTTGGTTCATCTGTTCTCTCTGTGCAAGCTGCTCAGCTGTTTTATGCCTCAGTTTCCCCCTCAGTTCAACGCGGTCAGTGCCGCCTGCCCGGAGCGTTCGTCAAAGATCTAACACCCTTCCCAAGCAGCCCAGGGTGAACGTATCTTGCCATTAGCATCTCTCTGATGACAAAAATAATTTGTATTATTAGTTCCAACAAGTGGCCGCAGTCCGGGCCTAGGCAGCAGCGTCTCTCCACATCAATAAACATATCAACTGCCCCCAAGACTCTCACGTGGAGATTTGGGGGGAGGGTTTAAGCGGTCGTTTACATGACCCTTTTCCATCTCGCGGTCCCCCTCTCCCCGGGGCGGGCAAGTGCTCGTTTTACTGCCTGGCAACCAGACTGGGGCTAAGCTTGCTAAAATATGAGTGTTTTTTTGGCTGGAGTAGCAGAGAGCCTGCAGCCCTACGGAGAGAGAAAAATTGAACACACCAGGCCGTGGCTCCAGAAAGGGGAAGAATTAGGCTTCACACCGAGCAGGCTGAACCATGGCATTCTTCAGATAATGCTTAACAAACCCCCAAACAAAGGCAGCCAACTTCGCTGCATGTTCGTAAAATGTATTCTCAGCAGATTCGGGCTTATTGAAGCCCCGAGTTGCTCTGCAGCCAGGGTCCCCGTCCTAAGCCTCCCGTTTTTCCGTGCTACTCCCCTTGTCTGGGTTCCTACAGACTCTGCCAATCAGAATTCCTCACCTCGGGCTCAGGGGGGCTTAGCAACCAAGGTGAATGGTGGTGCTTTTAAATTTGATCCTATCCCTTAAAAACAACCACCCCCCACCCGAAAACACCCCGCCCTGGTGAGCCTCCCCCCCCAACACACACACACACCCCAGGGCCGGTCCTCGGTGGTTTGAGGGCTGACTTCTTAAAGACGAAGGTGTGGGGTTGGGGGGTTCACCCCCACGTCTCACCATTCTACCTTGAATGATACCCCTCGTGCTCAGTCACCAGACCATTTATTACCACGGTTCCCAAAGTTCAACCTGGAGGTTACTTTTTTGTTTTGGGGTTTTTTGTTTTTGTTTTTGTTTTTGTTTTTGTTATGTCATTCTCACTGGTATCATTAGCATTATTAAGTTTGTGCCCCCCATGGTAAGCCAGCTTGGTAAACGGGTAGACATGCTTTTGTGGTTCGGACTGTTTGGCTATGGAAGAATTTAGAGGGCTAGGTAGAAATGACAAAGGTAGGGAAGCAGGCTTGTGATATATCAGAGATTAAACACAAACATTATTGAACTTCATTATAATTTAATGCAACTTTCAATTCTTTTTCAGCCCCCTGTGGTGTCCCACTGACCTTTTACCCAAATTCCCCAAGATCCGTGCACTGGATGGGTCCTTTGTGACCCTTAGTAGAGGACAGGCACTGAAGGTCTGGAGACTAGAGAAGGGTCTGCAAATCAGACCAACACCTTTCCCACCATAGAAGGAACCTCTCTGCTCCAGGATATAGAGAACGGGACCCTGAGAGCTAGGGGCCCACCAACCTCCCTGGATAGATCTCTGACCTCAGGCAGGATTCTCTGTCAGGGGCCTTCTCCTCCCTAAAATGAGAGTAACAATTCCTATGCCTCACCAAACCCCCAGGGCTTCAGGGGCTAAATGGGATAAGGACCAGAATGCACTTCAAGAGCTTCTGAGAAAGAAAACACAGAAATGCAAGATATTAAGCTTTCTTTTAAAAAAACAAACAAACAAACAAAAAAACTCCAGAATTCTCTGGTTCTTGAAGATTTTTGCACATGGCTTCCCTGAACCCTCATCTTCACTGAAAAGCAGCAGCAGGGAAGGAACCCCCAGCCCCAAAGCACAGACCAGGGCCTCTGACAGCTGTCTGCTCGGGCCCGTGGCCTCAGTGCTCGTGGGCTCAAGTCTGGCAGATTCAAGCGGTCGCCACAGCAAACACGGAAGCCAGCAGCCCTGCCAAACACAGAGCTGGACAACAGAGTCCAGGTCCGTCCCCAAAAGACCGAAGGCTCCAGGATTCCCCGGCCGGGAGGACGGGGGAGGATGCACAAAAGGAAGGTTTCAGGCTGACTACAGGCAGAGCGGAAAGCAGCCTTTGCGATGCCGGGCGACCCTGGCCCATGAAGGACGGACGGTACATCTTGGGTGTGGCGAAGGGCTGCCCGCTCAGCCCACGGTGCCCACGGGAAATTGTGTCCACATACATCTGTGAATGTATGTGTGTGTGCACGCACACGTGAAGCCCTAACACACCATCTTCTGGAAACAAGGCCGTATTGCCCGGAATAGTGCCGGACCGACAGCAGACGTGGAGAACGTTACCTGTTGATGGGTCAGAGTCCTACAGACTTTGAGATCATGCATATAACTTAAGGGATTTTTCCCTCCGGAGACGGCAATGAGTTTTCACGGATAAATCAAGCTCCCACTCAGCCCCCTTGGGACCCGTGGCCCACAGGTGCGAGCCCAGCTGACTGGGGTAGGAGCACAGACACCTCAACACGTGGCACGCCCGGCCCTCAGCCTCGATGTTTCTGCTTCCTGCTAGAACCCCAACCCCGGGTCCCAGCCCCTGCTTCTTCCCTCTGTGCACACTCCGTCCGGACCATCCATCCAACCCCATGCTTTCCAATGCCATCCCCAGCGGATGAACCCCAAATCCTGCCCCCTGCCCCCCAAACTCACATCCAGCTGCCTCCTGACACCCCCTCTTGGATATATAACCCATTCCCAACTTAAGAGAGCTCTCTGCCAGCCCTCTTCTGGCCCAATCGCCCCCACAGCAGCCTGCAGGGCCTCCATCTACCCGGGACCCATCTTTGGTTCCTTCTCTCTCTCCACCACAGCCTAAGCCAACCACCCTGATGCCACCTCTCAGTCCTGGCCAGAGTCCCTCCACTTCTCGCTGTGTCCACAGCTCCCTCCATCTCCTGCCTCGCAGCAGCAAGTGACCTTTTGAAAATGTAAATCAGATCTCACTCCCCTGTGTAAAGCAGGGGCTTACTCCAGGGGCTCCTCCAACGGACTTAGAAGAACATCCAAAATCCCTACTCAGATTTGCTAAAGTTCCAGTGCGGTTCTTGCCGCCCCTGCCAACCCCAAGCCACGCCGCCCACCCCCCAGCCCCCGTCATCCAACAGCAGCTACGCGGACTTCCTTCCGTGCCTCCAATGGGTCTTCTCCAAGCTCTTCCCCAACATCGGGCATTTCCACGGGCCTGTTTTCTGCCTGAAACGGCCTCCCTTTCCCCACTCTTTAATAATTCCTTCTGGCAATCAGATCTCAGCTCAAACAGCCGCCCCTCAACCCGGTAACCCACCCTAAGTACCCAACCGGTCACTTCATTCGCGACCCAACACAGCACTGCTTTTCATATTAGCATCTTACTCCGATTCTAATGTCACTCCGTAGGCAGAGAAACCATGTCTGCGTGGCTAGAACAGAGCCCAGCACGTAGCATGATCTAAAAAACATTTCTGAAATGTAGGACTCATCTAATGAATAAGATACACTCACCAGAGTCACAAACATTCAGGAGGGATACTCCTCGTCACTGTCTACCAGACATCACGAACCACAGGGCCATCTTTACATCTAATATTCCTTTGTTGCCAGGAGACAGAAGGAAGAAATTGCTGGCTAATCACCACTCCATTGGCACGAAGTAAAGAAAAGATCCAAATTCGCTCCCCTTTGCCCCACCTTCCAACTTTACAGACCGTCTCTGGTCCATAAGAACACCTGCACATGAGAAACCGGGCCTGAGATCCAAAGACCCAGGTCTGAATCCAGGGCACAGCCGCTTCCAGCCCAGATGCCCGCAGACAAGCTGTGCCCTCTCTGAGCTTTTGTTTATTCCTCACATGTTAGTTGCCCAGAATACCAGCCCTGCCACCTGACAGGGTTACAATGGGGAACAAGTGCCTACACAAAAGCACTCTGCACATTGTAAACCGTGAGCCATAAATGCAGGAGTTGCTGCCATTCTCGAGATCAAGGGCATTTTTTCGTGACTATAAAAATCTATCTGGTTATTGCTTTAATTGGATACCATCTGATCACCTCGGCTCGGGGTGTGAATGTGTGAGTGTGTGTGTGTGTGTGTGTATGTGTGTGTGTGTGTTTGGGGTTGGAACAGAAGCTAAAGAAAGGCTACGAAAGAAGCCTGAAGAGCCCATCCCAGCAGCAAGCACTGAAGGCTCATTCTGGGAGTCAGAGCTAATATTAAGAGCAAGTATGCAGGCGGCGGAGGTCAGACTTAATTACAGCCGGCAGCATTTTACACGGTGCCTACCCAGGCCCCCTCCGCTGGGAGCCCCACGGCCTCAGTCTGAGCTGGCTGATATTAGTGAGCGGTGATTAGAATATGCCCACAGGGCCTTTTAAACTTTCCTTCTCTAGTTAAAGCATTTGTTTCCAGCAAGATTTATGGACGTGTCTGCTGAGCGCGAGCAGGTTTGCCAACACGGAAGTCCTTCCGTTTACAAAGCCTCGCCGCCTAGCACCCGCCTAGTGCCCGCACGGGAAGAAAGGTGGCCTTTGCCTGGGTGTTCTTCTCTCCGCGGGGAAGAGAGGATGGACAGGTGGCGGGAAGTTCTTGGGTTTCTGACCAGGCCTCAGTGGCCACCAGAAGCCACAGACATGGGAAAACACCCGTGACTGCTGCCTTTGGGAGAGCCCGAGTGCCTCAGTCTCTCCATCTGCAAAATGGGTGGGAGGAAGAATGAAAGTTGACCTTGCCAAGCTCAGACCTACAGGACGTGCTTGATGTTGGGAAGGATACCATGCGTCCACGGTGCATTCTTAAGAAGAATGAATGCATTTCCTTTAGTTACTTAAATGTTCATGTAAAAACAGGCTGCAGGGTTTCTGGCCTGGATGCAGGAATTCATCAGGAGAATAAAAGATTTCTTGCCTCCACTTCACAGTTAGGGCCCATCATGTTGTTGGAAGAAAACCCCCAGGTAGCAAAAGTGCCACAGGAGCCCTAGATCCTTCTTACCACCCACGCTGGGTGACAGCCTGGACACTGGGATCAGTTTCATCTATAAAAGGATATAGTTGGATGAAACGGTGTTTCATCCAGTTCCAGTTCTAAACTCTTCCAGTTCTAAACTCTGTGATTTTTTTTTTCAAGATTTCATTTATTTATTTGACACAGAGATAGAGCAGGAACACAAGCTGGGGGAGTGGGAGAGGGAGAAGCAGGCTTCCCACCGAGCAGGGAGCCCAATGCAGGGCTCAATCCCAGGACCCTGGGATCACGACCTGAACTGAAGGCAGAGGCTTAACCAACTGAGCCCCCCAAGTGTCCCTAAACTCTGTGATTCTATGGTTCTGCCTGTCCCTTGCTATGACAGCTCAGAAATGCCGCAGACCGTTCCCGGTCTAAGAGCTGCTTTGAGTCTCAGGTCTGTGTGGACTCGTGGTCCTTTTGCCCAGAAGAGGAGAAAAGGGTTAATGTCCAAGGCAGATGCACACACTAGGGTTCCCCGTGAAAGGTTAGGATGGATGTTAGAGAAGTAGCTGTTTGCCATCTTACTGAGGACCAAATAAAAAGGAACGGACTCTGCCAGGGTTTAGGCTAGAGGTAGGGAAGCGTTCCTGGCCAGGACGCATTGTTAAACACCAGCAAGAGAAGCTGCGGGAGCTTCTTCCTTGCCCGGAGGGGCCCTGGCTTCCCAGCGGTGGCTCTGTTGTTCGGAATGGGAGTGGGGTGGGAAGTCCAAGGGTGATGAGGCTTCCCAGCTTGGTCAGCTACGTGACCCAGCTCCCTGGTGTCAGTCCCGGGATGGACTAGCCCCTCTCCTTGGCCAGTAGAGAAAACCCAGGCCAGCACTGTTCCAGACTCAAAGGCTGCCATCCAAGAGGAGGCAGGACCCCGAGCTGTCACTGTGCAGGGGGAGATGGGATAGGCAGAAGGGCTGGCAGCTCAAGGCCAGGGGGCTGTGTAGACCTCCATGTTCACGGCTTTCACTGTCTCTGTGACTGCGGACAAAACTCTAAAAATGCCTGAACCTTGACATTCCCATCTGTAAGAGAGTTTCAGGCATTCCACCATGAAGGGCTCTTGTATCAAATGAGTTAACGTATGCAAAAGCACCCAGTAAATCTGAGTGTCCTCCTTTTCTTCCTGGCAGCCCAGGGTCTGCGCAGGAAGTGCCCTGATAGACCGTGTAGATCTCGCCTGGAAGCTGGGGACCAGGGAGGAACGAGGTCGGGCCGAAGCACCAGTTCCTTTCACTTCGCGCTGGACTCTTGGCTGGTCTATATCGCCTACCTCCGGACACCTGGACGAAGAAAGCACACGGCTTTGAAAACCAGAGTCTGAGGATTCCACCTTGGTTTTACCCTGATCAAGGATGTTACTATCCCTGTGCCTCAGTTTCCCCTGATTCAGTAAAGACGGAACCAGAACATTCAGGGTGGAGGGGAGAGTGCTAGGCATCAAACCTCACACAGTCTATACCTTCTCTCCTTTGGTCATCATAGGGGCCCTGCAGGGTTCCTGCCACAGAGCCACTCTCCGGAGAAGGATTTGGGAGGTTTGGGAAAGCAAATAGCCTGAGACCAACCACGCAGATCACATGGGGCCCCATGATTCAAATTCAGCCTACCCAGTTCTGAAGACGAGCCCCTTTCCAATTTCTGAACACCTCTCGGAGGTGTGATGAGTATTTGCAAGTCTGGGTCTAGAAATACTTAGAGAAAAGCAAGCGCTAACACAACACTACAAAGAATGTTTGGTGCCAGAAAGGAGCTGGTGGACAAGTCTGCAGGGTCCAAGGTCATCGACCTTAAGTCTCATCTCTTTGCCTCACTTATCACCAACTAGGTTAAAACCCAGGAGGCAATTACAGTGGGAATTACTACTGAGATTAGGTTAATTAAGGAAAAATAAATCAAGGCAGTCCCGTTGTATTTGTCTTGATAATAGGAAGCATATGAGCTTTAAAAATGCAAACTGCTAATTGTCTGAATGACCTCCTAGTCCACGGCCAAGCCAGCTGCCTCCGTAGCGCGGACTTCCTCCCAGAGAATCCGCCGAACACAGCCTGATTCGTTATACCCTGAAGATGGTTCTGTGGGCAAAATATAGCCGGTGGCTTTAAAACTCCTCTTGTCACAGGGGAATTCCATTTCTCTAAGGGGGCCAGGGCCCTACTCTTTCCCACTCCTCTCCGAACAGGTGAATTATGCCATAGACTACATAGGAAGCCCAAGTTCAAAAAGTAATTAGCTTTTAGGAGGCAGGGACAAGATGTGGTTGGAACTGGGCCCTCAAAGGGGTTACATCTGTGAATTATTTTGTTCTTTTGTGTTCCAGAACACTGGTGCGCTTTGTCCAGGAAGGGTGAAGAGGGGTCCCCGTGCTGTGGTTGTCTAACATCTCTACTCATGTCACTTCATTCAACCCCCAGGCCCGAGGGCCACGCCTGCCCCCGTGAGCCACCATCCCTAAGCTTAAAATAAAGTCCTGTTGAGGAATCCTCTATTCCCAACAAACCCATAAAAAGTCAATTAGAGGGAAATCATCCACGTTCCCAAATGCATCTTGGCTTTGCTTAAAAATAGAAAGAAAAGAGAAAAAAAGCCCTCAGAAACAACAATAAAATATTCCTCATTCCTCTAAAGACTCTTATTTCAAAAATCCGGAGCAGAGACCGTTTCCCAAGACTTCTGCTATTGTGTAAATCGAGGTACGCCTGTCCTGAGAATGAACTCCCGGCCAGGGTCCCTTGTTTGGTTGTAGAGCTATAGAGCCGGACCGAGTTATTCATTAACTTCCTGTATGAAAACCGAATAATAAAACTGAAGTGTGTTAAACAAATCCAGATGAGGGGGTTTAAATCACCTCCACGTCGCTGGGCTCACAACCACGGCCATTTCCCCGGAACAAACACGCTCTACCTTGCTCCAGCGCCACATTATTAAACGGAGATAACAATATTTATGCCCATCCTGGGGGGTCACTGGATGGACAGCTCTCCTGGGCCGGGCCAGCACGAAAGAACAGACAGGCAGTGACTGGGGGGGGGGGGGGCAGTGGCAGGTAGGTGGCCCCCCGAGTCTCCTTCCAGCCCTGTGATTCCAGAACATGCACACAGAAGAAGAGCCGCGAGGCATCCGGGGAGGAAAAGCGTCGTGCGGCCGAGCAGAGACGTCGCAGCGACTAGCCGCCGTGAGAGGCAAACCCTTCACCCCTTCGTAACAACCACTTAGCTCTTATTTCTCCCCAGGGATTTACGGGCCAGCGAACAGCAGGCAGCTGTCTCCTCCGCCGCCGGGAGCTACAAGGCGACGTGAAGTCCACACCAGCCGGGGCCTCCCGGGCCGGGCCTGCGAGCAGCCAACATGTGGTTAAAGATTCCAATTCTGGGGGGACCCCGTGTCTCCTAGGTTACCGCCGAGGACTGTGTTTTCCTTTATTACAACAGAAAATGTGTGTTCTCTGGGGACTGTTCAAACAGCTGTATGGGGTACACTGTGAGTGTGTATGACCGTGCTCTCACGCGCGCGCGCACACACACACACACACACACACACACACACTCAGCCGGCCGCGGCAGTCCTGACCCAGCTCCTCAAACAGACTTCTCCAGATTTAAAGTTCTCAGTACCCGACCACGGTCCCGGCCACCAGCCCGCTGCAGAGGTGCGGCAGTGCGGGTGCACTGGAGGCAACCCGTCCCCGACCTCTGATTAAAACAGAGGAAGTGATCTCGTTCTCCAATTTCCTTTAGATTTCACCCCATAAAAATCACTAGGTGATCTCCGATGGGCAGAGCGAGGCACCAGCGTGAGCAGCTGGGCCGAGTGGACACAGCAAACAGAGCGCCGGGTGCTGCTGGGGCGGCTCGCTCGCCGGGCCAGAGCCAGAGGCCCACAGGCCCCAGGGCGTCCCCCATCCTTGGCGCAGTCACATTCGGAAGTCATGGCGAGGTGTGCTGCCGCTGCCATGGGGAGGGGTGCAGCGGACGCAACTTAAAATCCCCTGCCCCGAAGTCCCCGAAACATGTGCTCAGCTCCCTTCTTTGGACTGTCACCAAGAGAAAGGAGAGCCAGGGGCCCCACTACTTGCACGAGCAATATGGCACTCCAGAACTCTCCAGAGGGGCCCCTGGGGCTAGGGAGCACTCTAACAGGGGTCTGGGGCCATCGGTCTCCCAAGCCTGAGCCCAGAGTCAGATGCTAAGTGCCCCCGCAGCCGCCGTGGGGAGGGACGTGAAATTCTTGCAGAGAAACGTCACGAAGTCTCCCCGGCCTTGAATGTCTCCTCCTATCACCCATCTCAGGGGAGGCCCAATACAAAAGTGTTCATGTTCCCAGCCTCCAAGATCTCAGGCCTGACCCCGCCCCCACCACTGTGGGTGTCATCGGGGGGCACAGGATCACAAACAACATTGTCTTCTGGTGCAGGTCGCGCGGAGAGCGGGTCGAGGGTGGAGTCCGGGCCCCACTTCCAGGCCTCATCACACTCAGGAAAAGGAAGACAGCGCCCACCCCGCCCGCCTCAGGGCTTGACTTCCACAGGCGTGCTTTGCAAACGCTCAAGCCACCGGTGCATTGAAGGTCTTACTTGCCACTGTAGGTCAGCCAGCCTCCGGGGAGAACTTAGTCTCAGCAGTGTCCTCCAGGCTGCACACCAGCCACACTGGAGAAACTTCTTTAAAATAACAAAGCAGGGGCACGTGGGTGGCTCAGTGGGTTAAGCCTCTGCCTTGAGCTCAGGTCATGATCTCAGGGTCCTGGGATCGAGTTCCCCATCGGGCTCTCTGCTCAGTGGGGAGCCTGCTTCCTCCTCCTCCTCCTCTCTCTCTCTCTCTCTGCCTGCTCTCTGCCTACTTGTGATCTCTGTCAAATAAATAAATAAATTCTTTTAATAAATAAATAAATAAATAATAAAATAACAAAGCAGAAGCCCCACGGCTGGGGATCCCAGTTCCATTGTCCTAATGTGTAGATGGGGGAGGTTGGGGACGGACCACGGAGCTAGTAGGAAAAAAGGAAGAGAAACAGCGGGAGGCAAGAGACCCGGGCCTCCCCTGCAGGAAAGGTGTGCAGTACCGGTGGGCCAGAGCCACGAAGGTCCCTTCTACGTATCAGTTAAAAGGACATCATAATACCTGCCTCTAAGCGCTGGTACTCAGCTCACTGATGTTTGCAGAATACCGACTATACTCATTTCTTCCAGCCACTGTGAAAAATGACCACAGACTTGGGGGCTTACAACAACAGATATTTATTCTTCAGAGCTCTGGGGGGTCAGAACTGTATCACCAGGTGGATAGGAAGACATCAGCATCATGTCTTCCGGAGGCTTTGGGGGGAAGTCTGTGCCTTGCCTCTTCCAGTTTCTGGTGGCTGCTGACATTCCTTGGTCTGGGATCACATCCCTCCAACCTCTACCTGTGTCTTCATATCACCCCTGTGAGTGTGTGTGCGTGTGTGCATGTGTGTACGTGAGAGAGAGAGAAAGATCCCCCCCCCTCTGGTTAGGACTCACCTAGATAATCCAGGATAATCTCTTCCCAAGATCTTTAACTTAATCACATCTGCAAAGGTCCTTTTTCCAAATGAGGTCACATTTACAGGCTGCGGGGCTTAGGAACGGTTATCTTTGGGGGGACATTTTTTGCCCACTACACCTATCACGGGTCAGACGTCATGCTAAGTGCTGAGAACACAGTCGACTGTAAGAGGCTAATGACTGTCAAGGAGTGTTAAGAATTACAGACTCGAGATTTAAAAGAGAGCAATGGTTCTTCAAGTATGTTCCCTGGCCCAGCAGCAGCCCCACGAACTTGTCTGAAAGCCAGATTCCTGGCCCTCGTCCCACCTGCTGAATTAGAAATTCAGGGGTAAAACCCAGCAATCTAGACTTATGGAGCCTGTTCTAACAAGGGGACTCTGATGCAGGTTTCTGTTTGGGAAGCTCTGGACTGGAGGTGATGGCGTTCCGATATTTAAGTCTTCTTTCCCCAAGATCTCTGTGCAACATATCCAGCTCCTGCTTAAATATCACCGCTTAAGACACCTGTCTGTTCCACTGCTCACCATTCATATGGATAGAGATGGGTTACGGCCATTACCAGTAGAAGATCGAAGGACTGTTAGGACAGCTACGCTGCAAAGCCCAGACATCACCAACACCCTCCCCCTTCCAACAGTTTCCATCACAGCTGATGACTGGTCTGCATCACTGCCCCAGGCACCAAAGGGGATACAGGAGAGAAAACTCACAGGTGCTGGCTTTACGGATGTGACCATCAGAATGGACAGACCAGTCAAAGGCACATGACATGCTGATATAAATAGCAGCAAGTGTCTGTCACTAGCATCAAGGCCAGTCAGTCTCTTTCCATCTATGTGGCGTACCAGTCGAGTGAATTTGGGCCCCTCACTTTACCTCTCTGGGCCTCAGTTCCCTCATCTCAAAAATGAGGTAAGTGAACTGGACCGTGGCTAGTCGTCGGTGACTCTTTCTGGGGCCAAAAGTGCGAGCTGAATTCAAAATAAAGAGCATTATTTTACCCAGTCTTGAATGCCTACTTACAGCATGTGCTGTTTTAAACATTTGGACACATTTGGTCCTCGTTTCAAGCCCGCGAGATGTCAACATCTCCACTTCATACAGGAGATGCGAGCCAGGGAGGCTAAGGAACTCTCCAGATAGAGGACACAGCTAAGAAGTGGGGGGCGGGTGCTGGGGTTTAAACCTGTCCTCTGACCCACCGTGTGCTGCCCGGCTGCTCACCGCAGACGAGGGTGGGCAGGGTCGGCTGGCCAAGGCAGGCACCCTTACTTCTGGCTTTGAAAGATGGCCAACAGGCACTGGCTATAAAAATCAGAATTTGGCACCATGTTCCTACAGGAATCTGGGCTTTTCTCTTTCTCTGGCAAATGGAGGGAAATGAGCACAGCTACTGGGAGTCTCCTTCTTACAGTGGACTCAAGAGCCGCCCTGTTCTGGAAACAATGTTTTCATCTTAAAAGCTCTGAGAACCACGCAGAGAGGAAACAAGGCTTAGAAGGTGAGGCAGCTGGAGGAGTGGTTGTTATATAGTGAAAAGCAGAGGAGAAACGAAGAGACAGGTTAGACTCACGAGGTGGCTCTAAGGTTTGTTAGAGCAGCGAGGCCCCCGCATCGTACCTTTGCAGCGAGACACTCAGCCCACAGCATCCCCCGGTTCACCCACCAGCAACGAGACTGGATTTAGGCCTGAAAATGCCTGCTGGTGAAGATTATTTCCCTTTATCTCTTCTAGGGAGATATTATTCATTTGCTCATTCCCTCAAACTATGCGTAGGGTGGTGGGCCTCAGAGATGAACAAGACCCCGGGAGCCGGGACAAATACAGCCCCAGCTGCAGTCAGCCCAGAGCACTTGTCACACTCCCTGTCAATATCGAACACACCGACAAGGGCAGAGCTGTCTGCAGGACATGGGCTAGTGCCCTCAAGGAAGAAAGGGTTCAGGAAGATTCCAGTTAAATCCGCGTTCCAGGTAGTCCATTCCTGTGTGAGTTTCATTTGTCATAGACCACGCAGACCGCGCACATCGGATTAACACAGGATGACTGTGCACAAGTTTAAAAGAACTTTACGGACGATATCAGTCCTGTCCTCAAAACCAGTCTCTGCACCAGGAGGGACCACTCTTCCCTCGTATGTCTCATCAGTTGTCTTGTCTGCAGACTTAAAGACCTGAGCTGAAATGTCAGTAAGACCATTTCCAGCTCTAAAAGCTGTGACATGGAGAATCACAGCCTAAGACTTGGAGGGAAGGAGGAGGCCACCGGAGAACGGCACACACGTGACAGTGAGAGCTGATGATGGCTGAGCACGTGCCGTGGATGCCGCACAAGGCGGGGCTCGCTGGTCTTTACCAGAGCCCTGTGGGTGAGATGGGCACGGATGTTAGATCCCTAGTCTATGCAGGAGGGAACAGAAACACAGAGTCTTCATGTACCTGTGCCAGGTAACATAGCGAGTAAGCACAGGGGTCAAGGTGAAAACCCAATCAAGTCTGAGCCTGCAGATGGTGAGCTGCTAACCGCCACCCTGCCTGGTCAGCCCAGCAAGGGAGGTGGCTGCACTGACCTAGCTGACAAACCCAGATATTCTAGTTACGAACTCTTTCAGTCAGACCTCAATAACCTCAGCAGCATCTGGGGTGCCTTGGTCTCTAAGAGGAGCACTGACTCTGCAAAGCTTCAGCATAAGTTACAAGCCAAGAGTCAGAACAGCCACTGATAACTCGACGGTAAGTTTCTAAAGGCATGATGCCTAGGGTTGGTCATGGTTGGCTGGGGTCCAGGAACACAGGCACCCGGGCTGCTGCCGGGGGCAGGGTCAACTGCCAGAGCTCCCTCAGAAGGACAACTTACAAGGTCATCAAAAGTCTCCAAACATGTACAGACCATTTAGCCTCAGCAATGCCTCTTCTAGAGATTTAACATAAGCACCTTTATCCACTTCTGACCCTCCCGCAGTTAAAGCTCTGAGTATCAAATAAAACTGATGTACTGCTCCCCATAAAAATTAAATAAACATGAATGTTTGCACGCAGTTACAGAGGACGGATGTATGCCAGTCTGAGGCCCGAGCTTCAGCTTTGAATCTCTAAAGAAAAAAAAAAATCAAGGATGTCCAACACGTAGATCATATGGTACGTAAACCCAGTTAACAGTATGCAGACATGGAAACTGGTACTGGAAATGTGAAGCACACTGAATGCGAGGGGAAAGTGTTCGTGATAAATTGTGAAATGCAAAAGCAGTTTATAAGATAATATGGGTAATATGACACCTACAAAAATATAGAGGCAGGAGGGGGTTACAAGGGGAAACCCGAGGTCTAGGTAACAAAACACCAACAGTGATTATTTCTAGATGGGGCGATGATAGATGATTATTATTATTTCTTTTTTATGTATTCCAAATTCTCTATCATAAATACATGGTTATTTCATAATCAGATATAACTATTTTTTAAAGAGAAATAACCTAGTGACATTGCTTCGAGAAACCTAAAGTTTTTTTTTCTTTTTTTTTTCCTTTCTCTTTTTCTTCTGTTCCTATAAAAGCCCCCAGGTTTTATAGCTCTCCTCTGGACAAGGGCATCTGTGTCAACCCTGCAATCGAAGCGTATGATCAGTGGATAAATTCCACCTCCTCGTGTGCAAAAGTGGAGATAATTGTCTCCTCAACAGAGAGAGGGAAACAGGAGTATCAAATCCATGAATGGAAGGGTAAGGAGTCCTGGCCCTTTAAGACGAAGACCCTTCCTAGGGCCAGTCCACAGCCCCAGCCCAGGAGAAAACTAGCTCCCTGGAGGCAGACCGGGAGGAGAGCAGCAATAAACATAAAGTTCATGTGGTTGGTAGCAGCAGATCGAACAGATGGGCCTGGAACCTGCACACCAGGTCTGGGGCACCATCCTGAACGACGGGAGAGAATACCGAACATTTCTTCTTCTCTTGTTCCAAATATTTCTTTGGCCAAGAAAGCTTGGTCAGAAACAGTAGTAACCTTTTTGAGAACTGATTAAAGATCCAGTTTTTAAATCCCACTCAAATTATATACATAAACAGCAGCCGATAAATCTACCTTGCTTGGGAGTTCTTTTAAATCACCGAAATGTACACATACAGACAGCTGTGTATGTATAAGGGACACACGGTTGAAAAGTAAAATGGTAAGTTAACCCCCAAATTTCTTTCCAATCCACACGGATTCATGGAGGCAACAACCAGATGCTTCACACGGTCAGCAAAAGTGCATGTTTTTCCTTCTAGAACAGATTTGATCACATCACAGTACTTTTGAAAAGCCCACACCAGAGCCCCATGTCCAAACTTAGCCTATGAAACTCACCCCAGCTGCAAAAGCCACCCTGACCAAACCCTGCGCCCTGAGGCTTGCCACAGCTTGCCAGTCCTCAAGAACATTCTGTCCTGTGTTGCTTGTACTCCTCCCTCTGCCGAATGCTACTTCCCCGCCTCCCTCACCTGACTGCCAAATTCTACCCATCCTTAAACACTTTCTCTTCAAAAGATACAGTGAAACACGGCGTGTAAAACTTATAGAGGATGTCCGTCAGCGATCACAAAATCTTCCTGCACAAGAAGGGGTCTGATGTGGGTTTGAACAACAAATGGGAATCAATCAGTTAAAGCGGGAAGGGCATGATCGATGGGGAAGAGCGTCTGCGAGGTGCAGAGACGCACGCCAGGGCAAGAAGTGTGAGACAGGGAATGGTCAGAGAAGAGACGAGAAAGATCCTGCTGGGCAAACTGGAGGTCACCATCTCAGAGGGGAGGTACCAGCGTACCCGACAAGTTGCAGACGTGGTGTGGGAGTGCCACAAACAAGGCAGGTGGCCCAATACAGAAGGGCCAGTTCCAAACATCACCTCCGCTCTGAAGCCTTCTTCACAGTCTCCGCTCAGAATTCCCTGCTTTTCCCCTGATCCCTTAGAGTATCCTCGCCTACCTCCAGTGCAGCACAAAAAGCAGAGGCTAGCTCCCCACTCCCCCATACACACACACACAGCACTACCAAATCACACCTGGTACATTTGAGGTCCAGGACTCACCTTCTTCCCTTTCCCACGTGCTTTTTCTAGGATGGATTAGTAGATACTACACAGAACTTCCTGAAAGGCTGGTGTTACAAGCAATGTAACATTGTGTCTTATTTTGTTTCTAAAGAATGTGCATTTCCTCTCCCTTATGGTGGAGGCTACAAGAAAGACTGTGGGGTTTGAATTTGTTTGATTTAGTAGAAGAGTCAAGCCACATTTAGCAAGTGTGTTAGCTTCTGCATTCATAAAAGCTCCTTGTGTGATTCTGATCTACAGAGAGGTTTGCAAAGCAACAATGTATCCCTGGTCTGAGCTGATATAGTTCATTCTCTGTGTCTTGCACTTCCTCATCACACTATGAAGAAGGGGTCTCAGATGTCTCTAGACCCCCAAGCACAATGCGTGGAACATGAGGTCCTGAATGAATGAACATGTAAACTCCCCTGTCCATCCCCTGCTCACTCAGACCCTTCCCCTTCTGCCCTGTGTCCACCCAGGCACTGAGTATCTCTTTCCTTCAGGCACTCTTTCCCAGCTGCACACTAGAATTACCAGGGGGTGGGGGTGGGGATGGGTGAGATGGAGACGCTCAAGCCACACACCCCCACCGGTCATGGTATATTTGATCTGGGCAGGACCAAGGAATCAGGATTTCCTAGAGCTTCTCAAGAAAGGAATGTTGTGTCCTTTGTCTCATCAGGCAAACACAAGGCTGAAAGCAACCTTGTAAGTATCAACTCCCAGTGAGGCTAAAATGGTCTAATAGAAAGTCTGGATGTCCCCAGCTCACACTGAAGGAGCAAAATACTCAACACTGAAAAGCAAGATGGTGGGCCATGGTCTTAAGGCCTCTACATTCTGGATGAAGACAGTTGTGGTCAGGGAGGGCTAGTGACTGGACATAAATAGATACAGAAATGGATTCCCAGAAGACTCTAGACCAACTTTAGGCACTTGCTGTGACCTCCAGGGCTGAGTCTCAAATGACCCTAAGACCTTGCAGCCCACTGAGCCAAGAAGAAGGTTTATCCATGTCCCCCCATCCCCCCATCCCCCAGCCTGGGCGACAGTAGAACGGAGTCCCATTATCAGCACCAATGCGATCTAGCTATGGGAATTCAGGCACATCACTCAACCTCTCAAAGCCTGATGCCTCATCTGGAAAACTCCTCCATCTGCAAAATGGGGATAGTAAAACGGAGCCCACTACACCAAGCCGTGCGAAGCTTCAATGTGGCAATGGATGTCAGATGTCTATCCCGTTAAAAGCCAATTCCCATTTCCTGAACCAGGAAAGCAAGGTCATAGGACATAAAGATGATTCAAGGTGTGCCTTGAAGAAGTCACCTCATGCAGCTTGCAGGAGTTAAAACTTGAGATAAAGGTTGAAACCTAAAATGTCTCAGCGAGGCATCCCCTCGGGTGCAGGTACAAAAGCCCCTTGGCTGACCTCCTTTCCCTTCATCGGAGCACACGAGCGGCTCAGCGCAGGCGTGCTTCTTTCTGGCAGGGCTGGGGACTGCCAGGGCTAATTTATCGCCAGCAAAGACCTCTATCACTTAAAGACTAAATGGATCTGGAGGCTCGACAGTGCAGCTTTCAGTTGAAAGGCGTGTGGCCCAGTCAGTGGGGAAACACAGCCAAGGCGGAGGCCACAGTCAGCGGGGGTCAAAGGGAAGAATTCCGTACAATTGGCCAAACGGTTTGTTCTAAGGAGACAGCGAGTCGCACGTCTGTGGCACTGCAGGCCTGGGCTCAGACACCTAGGGTCGGGAGGCCCGGCTGCAAGAACAGGGGCCCAGAGGGCTGAGAATAACATTCAAAGCACCATTCTGGACTTGGGCGGCTGACCTCTGGCCGGAGCTGCGGCGGCCGGTCCATGTGAAATGCTCCTGTAGCGGCTGAGATCCTCTCCCATCTCCATGTTCCAGAAGGAACAGAGGCAGTGTGTTCCTTGGACAGGAGTCTCTAAGGCCCACAGAAGGGACTCTCACTCTGGGAGACAGCCAAAATAACCCACAATAAGCATAGCACGTGACCACAGGTGGTACCGGGCAGCCACGAACCGTGCTGGAGAGAGCAACGTCGCAGGACGAAGGGAGGTACCTACATTGCACGGGTAACAGATGGAGCGCTGCCGAGCTATGACTTCAGCTGCGTGAAGTGTGTCTGCGTGTGGAAAGGGAAATTCTGAGCCTCTGTTAGATGCTGAGCACATCACAAGAATGATTTCACTTAATCCTCACAACACCAAGAGTATGTTTATTTTTCCTACTTCGCAGATGAAAAAAATGAGACTCGCAGAGTCTGAGTAACTTGCCTAAGGAGGAAGCAGGGTACAGGAAGCACAGTTTTAACCAAGCCAGTGTCCTTCTGGTAGCTCTCCGCCCTTTCCTCTTCACTCCGGGACCTGCTCTCTGACAAGAACAGGGTGATGGTCCTCCCTCTGGGTGTTTGAAGACTAAAATGAAAAGACAAGTTCCCTTGTGGACGGAGTCGAGGTTTCCAGGAGCGGCTAGAGGAAGCATATGCCAGCCAGGGCATCTAGGCCCTGTGCCTCCTTGCAGCCAGTCCCAGCTACATGGCCATCCGGGGACCAGGCATGGCCACCAAACTCACACTCTTAATTCCTGCCTCACTGCTGGCCACGGGGCCAAGCTCTCTATCGTGGAAAGCCCTTAATACCACAGGATGGAAGGTATCCTCTGCCTGAAAGATATCATTATTGAATAAAAGGGGAGGGAAAACAGAAAAAGGGCATCAAAGCCTAAACAAATAACATCAGCATGAGATCTTTAATGAATGGCTCATCCAATGCGGTCCACTGAAATCCAGAAGGGTTAGCAAAAGACGCCTTAAACCCAGTTTATACTGCAAATCAGCCATGAAGAAAAGTCAACACCAAGTTAATCCCCATTTAATAATTCAGTTTCAGGATGTTAAAACATATTTCTCTTGGAGCTCCTGCATGTATAACTGATAACAGGGCAACCAAGAAACACACTACAAAAAAAAAAAAAAGAAGAAGAAGAAGAAGAAAGAAAGGAGACAGGTGTTCTTTTAGGAGCTATACCATTAAAGGTGGCAGCTAGCTCTTCCTGATGCCTGATGTCATCTTCCAAATCCTTTCTGTCCCCCCATTCTCTCCAGCAGGAAAAATTAAGCCCTGCATTGGCACTTGGACTTGATCCCTTGACCCAGCATGACTGTCAGGTCACTGGTTCGAATACCTAAAACTGACTGCCCATGTGCTTCTGGGGGTCGGTGGCCATTGGATCAGAAAACCCTTCCCCCAGAGCCCTCTGAGAAGAGTCAGGTACATGGCAATGATTCATGAAAGCCTGCTGAGCACGACCCCCGTGGGTAGTAGGAGGCCCAGCCCCGACCCACACGCCCTTCAGAGCCCACACTGTCCCCAGCTCTGAGTTCTCACCAATTCCTGTTGAGCTCGGAGCTCATCAACTACAATGTGCTCCCAAGGGAGGCCTGTACACTTAATTCTCGCCTTGGCTCTCTGGAAAGGGCTTTCTCGTCACTAAGGACAGCTTTTAGAAACTTCCTCAGCAGCATTCCCCAGACACACCAAAAAGTAACCAACACAACCTCGATTGGATGCCAGTTAAGCCCTCTTCTCCCTTCTCCCAAGCCTCCCTCATTTCCAAGGGCAGAGAAAGTGGTTCTCCTCAGCTCTCCTCTGGACAGCCGCATTTTATGCTCACATGAAGCAGGAAGACCCACAGTCAAGTCCAGCACCGACCACAGAGTGCCCGGCTCTGTCTCCCCACGGCTGCCCGCTCCCCACGGCAGCTCTCTGGATGCCTCCGCAGTGTTTGCCACGGGCGTGGAAATTAAAAGCAGATTTGCATCACCTTTGCTCGGCCGCTTGAGCGCTCCGTGCTCATTTGCATTTTATTTGCACAGCACTTGCATATAATATTGTAGAAATGCCCCGAACTCTCCCTGCCCTCTCCCCTCCCCGCCTGCTTCTCCTCAGCCAGGAATCCCAAGATGCCAGCGAACCCAGGAGAATTACAGACAGACTTGGCCCCATGGGGAACTAAGCCAGAGAAACTCGTGGGTGGCATCTCAGGACAAGGGGCTCTGAGTGACAGGCATTTGACGGCAGTACGTTCCGATGTGGAGTGAATCAGAGCCCAGATACCGGCTTTCCTTATGCGTGCAGTCACAGTCCAATTCTCGTCACTGTCCACTGTGCCAAGATGCACAACGGGGCCTCAAAACCCCTAGCTCCCAGGACTGGCTTTAGCACAATTCTGAACCTGGTGAGAAGCCACGGGGCAGCTACCTTGTGCCATCTGCAGAAGCCTTGCTGGTCCATTTAATATTCCTTCCTGCTTAACAAGTGAACTTCCTACAGCTCCAGTCCTCTGGGGCGTCACACCCACCTGTCTGTCATCCCACCTGGCACCTGCAAACCCAGAGCTTCCCCCCACCCCAGACCTATAGGCAGCATCTATCTGGCTCACTCCACACTAGGAGTCAAGGACACATTCCTCCCAGACACGCTCTTCTACCAGTACAATACCACAACACACCTGCGCTTCTCTGAGACCTGAAAGTTACTCGAAACACACACACACAGAGGACAAGGAGGAACTAGCAAAGGCACCACATCACACGGCACTGACCACTCTCAGTGCACGCAACACCAACTCGGACGTGCGCCCGCCCCCGGTTTACACAGCCAAGCAGCTTCCAACCTGGTGGAATTCAGCGTCAAAAAAAAAAAAAAAAGTCGAGAACGCTTTGCTAAATATGGCCCTCCAGTGTCAAAAACGGCAGCCAGGTTCCAAAATGCACTTTAAGGAGAAAAAGAAATCAGGTGCAAAGCCATGGGATCGGGAAGACAGAAAGGACACTCGCGATGATCACAGATTAAATGGTTCTTTTCTTTTCTTTTTTTCCCTTTGTTTTCAACGGTTGCCAAGTTATTTATCCCTAGAAAGCTGCTTACTTCTGCAAGATGAAGTATTTCTCTGTGAGATGACTTATTTCACTTGGTCCTACTTATGTATTTGGCCCTTGGGAACAGGGCGGGGTGGGGGGAGTGGAAGGGGGAGCCAGAAAGACCAAATCACAGAAACGCAGGCAGAGACCTCTTCAAAACATCGTTCGCCTTCTCCTTCTGGAGCGGAGGACACTGCAGGGTCCGCGAGTCACTGCAGTGAGGGGACTTCCCCGAAGTCCTATATTACTGAATGCTTGGCGACCGTTTTTACAAAATCACTGCCCACGAAGTTGTCCAGTGACCCTAGATAATCATTCCTAGGATTCCCCCTCTAGGGAGGGAAGTACCAGATGAAGTTTCTCTCTCCAGATGCATGGGGGGGCTGCCTGTTGCTAGCAGTGGAGCCCACCCAGGGCCCATCCCACCCCCCCAGCCCCCCACCCCCCGAACTCAGAACCCTTGCTCTTCCCCCAGGCTCTTCAGAAACTCAGAACAAAGTCTGTGTCACCCAAAGAATCCTCGAACCCTGTCTTTGGAATACCGCTTGCTCCACACTATGCCCTCCATTGTTTGGCTCCTTTTCTTACATTCTTGTTTCAATCCTGTTATTGGACCTTGGTTGTCTTACTCAGCCCAGACTGCTACAAGGCACACCCCAGACGACAGGGCTTAAACAACAAGTGTTTAGCTCTAAGAGTTCTGGAGGCTGGGAAGTCCGAAATCAAGGTGCCAAGGGGCCGACAGATGTAGCTCCCGGCGAGGGCCTGCTCCCCAATCTGTAGGTGGCGTCTTCTTGCTGTGGACTCCCATGATAAAGAGAGCTCTGTTCTCTTCCTCTTCTTAGAAGGGCACTAACCCCATCGTAAGGTCCCCCCCTTCATGAACTAATCTAACCCTAATTACCTCCCAAAGGCCCCATCTCCAGACACCATCACACTGGAGATCAGAGTTCAACACATGAACTTGGGGGGGGGGGGTGGTGGACACAGTTGTTCCGTCCACAGGCTTTGTCATGACTGTAAATTGCCTTAAATCAAGGGTACCATATAAATAATAGTAATGACATTTTCAAGCTTTGAAAAGAAAGACACTGTATAATTTTTTATACATCTTGGGCCAAAACCAGGAATGCAGAGCTAGCGAGAACACTGTTTTTGTGCCAGGATTACAACACCAAGCAGAGAACTCCAAGAGGCTCCCAAATGTGCAGGTAAATCCAGGATGGGCTGCCTCTGCCTCTGCCTTCCCACAGCCCACCGGGTCCCCGCCGCAGTCATCCACGAAGGGGTCATCTCCTTTATGACTCACAAGTGGCATCTGACTTGTGCCGAGCGTGCTGGGGGCTGGGAATGCTCTGTGGTTGGCTGACCTCGGACCCACTCTGGTGCTTTGGGTTGTTCGTGGATCCTCGTCAAAATTTACAAAAGCTCAAGACATATGAGAAGGGGGAAGCACATTCCTCTGCTAGAAGAGTGGCCAAGTAACCACAAACTGCGGGCCCTCCTGGGACCGCGCTGGTCACGGACTTGGCTTCGGCAGCCCCATGACTTGCTCCTCCAGACACCGCCTACGCCCACGCCTCCTTCGCTCCGACCACCAGCCCTCCAGTTCCCGGGGAGGCAAAGAACACTGGGGCGTAGGTGGGGACCCGCGGGGCTAAGGATGGAGTAGGAAGCCACTTGTCCTCAATGCCCGCCAGATTCCAGGATCCCCTCTACCCTAATGATGCACTTTCTAAGTAGCCTGGGCGTAAGCTTCGGAGCTCAGGATGGATTTCAAGGCAATAGTCAACAGAGCAGAGATCTTTCCACGTTTTCCACACAGGACGTCCTGTCTGGTGTGTGTGTGTGAGTTATCACAGACCAGATGCTGTTGTTTTCTTAAAATGCACAGCAGCTTATCACTCCCTTGATGCAAGGGGTTCAGATTTCTGGGCCCGGAGGAAGGAGAGAGTCAGGTAGACGCTGCACCACAAGCTGGTTTTAAGTTTAGTTCTGGAAGTTGTCAGAACTGAGGTGGGCAAGCCTGGCTCCACACTACCAGCTTGGTCACTATGGGAAAGGTACTGAATCTCTCTGGACTTCGGTGTCCTCATTATTAATAATAATAATAACAACAAAGCCCACCTCATGGGACTGGGAGGATCATGGTATGCCATATACCTTTGCCTCTCACTCCCAAAGTCAGTCTTATCCTTAAAGACTACAGCCTGGTCTCAGAATGAAAAAGGGACCCAGCAGCCATAGTGTAGTTCATCCTTCTCTCAGTTATTTGCAAAAGCATGACTTTTCCTGTTTGGGACCAACTTGCCCACAGTAGGCCTCCTCGAAACCTGGTCGTCAGGGGCACCTAGGGGGCTCAGTCATTAAGCATCTGCCTTCGGCTCCGATCCCGATGCCAGCGTCCTGGGATCGAGCCCCACATTGGACTGCGTGCTCAGCAGGAAGCCTGCTTCTCCCTCTCCCCCTCCCCCTGCCTATGTTCCCTCGCTCGCTGTGTCTCTCTCTGTCAAAAAAATAAAGTCTTTAAAAAAATCGTAAAATAAAAAATAAAAATGTGGTCATCAGGGGCAGCAGCACTGGTCTGGACAAGCGGTAAACTAATGGCAATTATCTGCTGTGAGTCTGTGCTTTTTTCCTACTCCTTCAAGCCGATAACTAAGAATTAACTATACACAGTTAATGCTCTTAACTAAACACAATGCAAATCTTATCAGGTCACTGGCCTGCTTCAAAGGGGACTTTCAGTGGGTCCCCAAACTCAAGCTCCTTACATGACATCCAACGATGTCCCTGAGCTGACCCTGGTCGACCTTCCTGCCTCACCATCTGCCGGTTCCCATCTTGGGAATGGAATCCTCTGCCCTCCTGCAACGTCGGACTACTGCTTCCTCCCTCGTGCTCCTTGCCTGGTGCCTTTACTTACACGATCCCAACAGCCCGCAAAGTGTCACTTCTCCATTTCTGCCCATTCCCATCATTCGTCACCTCCTCCCGGACGCCCCGTAGGCATCATTACTCCGGGGTCCCTCCACTTCATGTTCAAGTTATAACGTGCACACTGTTTTACTAGGAAACTTAACCATTTCACACTCCACGGATCTCTGGTCCTTGTCTCTTAGGCACTCGGGAGTAGGGGTCTCCTGACAGCAAAGAACAGGTCTCTGTTGCTTGTGTGTGTGTGAGTGTGGGGTGGGTGGGTGAGTGGGTGTGTGTGGTGCCCAGCACATAGTAGGTGTTTGGGGAAGGAAGGAGGGACAGAAATGCGCAGGAGGACTGAGGGACAGGTCCCTACCTACACAGCTCTGCCCCAGTAAAGAGACCTCATCGACACATATTGCCACCAGGGGAGGGAAGGCCCTGGAGAAAGGTTCCTTTTTCTAGAAACACACATGGGCAAGGGGAAAGGAGGAAGGACGAAGGGAGAACACTTCTGACCTATGACATTATCTATACCTGCGTGTTCTTGAAAACTAGCCCATGGGGGAAAAAGACATCACGGGGAAGATCTTAAAGCTTCAGTCTGAAAGGATTTAGTAACCCAAATATTGCACCTAAAAATCAGTCTCTCCAGTCAGGGCTGAGGCAGGAATGGGGAGCAGGGCGAGGGTCGGGAAGCAGAGAAGTCCCTATAACCACCACTCTTCTGGCCACGACGCCTGCGTGGAGCTGGCCAACGGCACCTTCCACGGCAGAAAAGTCAAACCGGATATTCACTGGTTGCTCCAAAGAAATACAGGGATACGGAAATCTGCCCCAGTTACTGGCAACCTCCAACCCAAACCTGGTTCTTCTCTCTTTATTCCTGGTCTCCAGGACAGCCCTAAAAGCTTACGTTCAAAGCTCCTTGAAAACTACAGCGGGATAGGCTGACTCCAGGGTTGGGGCCTCAGAGACAAGGTGTAGCCGGCAGGACAAGCCCTGACCGAGCATGGGTGCTCGCAGAGCCATGGTGCATGGGAGCCAGCGCAGCCCCTGCCCCCGGGGGGGGTCTACAGAGAAGCCAAGCTTCTCGATGTCCAGCTCCTGCCTAGACCTGCACTGCCACCTCCCCCGGCTGGACACGCACCCGGCCCCTGGCCATCCTCCGTTCCTTCAGCCTCCTCCTCCCCCACTCCTGCTCTCGGGCTTCCGAAGTTGAGTTGGTGGAATTTATAGATGCATAACTTTGTGTGATGCTTCAGCTTCTGACTGAATAGACAGTCACTTTCCCCCCACCACTTCCATCCATTTGAAAAGGAGTGAATTCCCCTCCCGCACTGACTTTGGGCTGCGCCACAGGACTTGTTTAGCCAACGGGACACGGGTCAGTGGGGAGGTGTGGTCTGGCTCCCATCATCTTCCGCAAGAACGTGACTCAGGGGCTGCTGATACAAAGCGAATTTAAATAAAACCTGAACCCAACCTGAAGCCAGATGCCAAGTCCAAGTGACCCGCAGCTTAAAAGAAAGTGACCCCTACCCACACAGAGCCCATCAGTAAGACAGAGGTTTGGTTTTGTAAGTCCTGAGTCTCCAGAGCTTTTGTGATGCGGCATTCCTGGGGCACCAGAGAACCCACATACCCAGTAAAAGCAAACCCTGATGGTCAGCTTGAACCTCCTCCATTTCTCTGTACCGCACGGGGACAGCTCCCTCCCACACGCAGTCAGCGCAGAAGGTCTCCGGATCTCACCATCAGCCTGTTGGCAGCTCTCACGCCATCCTACATCCGGGATGCAGCTCTCGGCACTCCCCGGAGATAAGAGGGCTGGTGGTTGAGCCGCCTCTGCCTGACTTCCCACCATCGCCAAGATTTTCACTCCAGTCCTTATTGGAAACGGTGCGTGTCATACCTCCCTCCTCCTTGTCCTCCCCGCTGTCCAGGCAGCAGACAGAGGAACTGGTCAGCAGGAGACAGGGCTCAGCCCCGAGCTGCTGGCAGCAGCTCTCCCAGGCAGAAGACAGATGCTGTGTCTGTGCATATGGGCGGTGGTAATGAGAACTCCCTGTGGCTTCATGCAAGGGAATCAGGCAGTATAGGCAAGGCCGGCCAAACTTTCCTTCTTGTTCCAGAAACGACAGTGAAACAAATGGCAGGAAATTCATTCTGCTGACCCACACAGGAAGCAATGCCAGGGCGCAGCTCTAGAAGTGGAGGGAAAGCAAGAGGAAAGATAATAGGCAGCGAAAGACAAAGAGAGAGGAACTCCGACATCTGTGTGGAAAAACCTCAGTGTATATTCCACTCTTGACGCTCACAGTTCTGTCCATCCAAACCTTACGGAATCTAGCTCCACGAAGGTTTCGATCTTATGGATACTGGCTGTCTGGGAAATCTGAGTGCTGTTCCACAAGAATTCTGGATAGTCAAGGTGCCCCAGAGAGAGAAGACCGGATGGGAGTGAGGGCTGGTTTGAGCGAGCTCAAAACCAAAATACAATTTGAGATACTTACTAACCACAGATGTGCCCATGCCTCGGACAGAATGAAGAAGACCATCAGGACCTCTGTCCCCAGGGTCACGCAGTGCCCACAAGGAGTTCTGGGCGCTGTGTGTACTTCATAAAGAGGCTGTTAGTCACTAGTTGATTCACCCGTAAACTCCAGACCTCAGCAATACCCTTGCAACTGACCCATCCGAGTCTGCAACAAAGCAGCCACCATGACCTAGGTCCGCCGGTCCCTCTTGAGAGAATTTCCATCTCTAGGAGCCTGGCCCATGGGTGACAAGAATATGATGAGTTCTTAGTGCAAACCTCATTCGGCCATCCGTATTTGAACGGATAGTTGGACCCAGACCTTAAATGAAAATCATCCCTGAGCACCAGATCATTTTAAATTTTAACTTAAAAAAAAAAAAAGACTATGAAGGCCACTAACTATAGTTACAAATACTACCCCTCCCTCTTCCTCCTGGGTTCCCTAAAGGATGAGACACAGAACCATTTCTGGAGGTCGGGAGGCCAGAGAAGAGCTTCCAGAGCCTGCTTGCCAATGTAAGGAAAACAGAAGGAAAGGAATCACCTATGGAAGAAATAGTTTTGAGGAAAAAAACCAGTCAGCATATTCATAAGGAAATGATTAGTCCAAGTCTGAAACAGATGCGCCAACGCTACAGTGTTCAACGCATCCGCGGGGCAGGACACCCTACAGACCAGCCGCATGGCCAAGCCCCTTGAGCCCCGGTGTCAGCTCCCTCAGCTGCAGGCAGCCTCAGGGAGAGTTGCAGCAGGAACAGTGGAGACCGTTGTGAATGCAATAAAGCTCTCCACGAAGTCTGAGTGTGATGTGCACATGTCATGCTGCCAGTGCCCAGCAGGAACTGCAGCAAGAAAGACCTCCCAGGGAAAAGGGCGGGAGAGACACGGACAAGCTTCCCTGTCATTTTAATATAATTTTACTGAGCACCTAGGTGGTGATTCATGTTTTCTCAAAAGTTGGATCCCTTAGTCCTCACAGTCCTAGAAGATAGGCAGTATCCTCCCCATTTTATAGGCAAGAAAACCGAGCTTCGGAAAGGAGACCTGATGGAAATCCCACAGCTACTAAGTGGTGACGTGACTTGTGGTTTGGATTCCCTTGCCCTAGGTTCTGAGCTGGGGTCTGTGTGCGTGTAAGGAGGGGCTTTAACCATGCCTGTCCATCCTTTTAGAGATGGAACGGGTGCCCACGCACACTTACAATCCCTTCTTAGAAGCCACTAGAGAGGCCGTGTGTCATTTTGGGAGGAATGAGTCGCTCATCCTGAAAGCACCTCCCGGGTCAGACAATGGGACGTGTCCCTCTCCTGGATGACCGGGCCCTCCCCCTCCGTTTGGTTGACGCGGCTGTTATTATGGATGATGCTGAGAGAGGCTCGGGGCATCTCGTGTTCTGCAGTTGGTCCCCTCTGGAAAGAGGAGCTGCTTATGGAAAACCTCCCTTTCCGTCCTGAGTCAAGACATTCCTTGGGCGACTGAGGGGGACCCCCCCCTCCCCACGCCCTCCCCACCCCACCGCCATTTGGAAGTGATTACCACCGCGATACCCTGACAGAGTGAGTGATGCCGAGGGCTCGCTCCCGATGCTGAGTGAGGAGCCCGCCGCGCATCCCCACCCCCCAGCCCTTGGCACACGCTGCTCCAGCAAGCCTCGAGTCCCACTAGGATGCGGATTTCCAAGGCTCGCTTTCCACTCTCTGATACACGGGATCAACCTTAATAACAAAAACCTGGCAGGGAAGGCACCTCTGCCTAGCAAGAGCCCCCGGTGGCCAAACCGAGGAAGTCCTGGTGGGGCGCTGGAGGGCCGACTGTCAGCTCATTTGTTACCTCTCGCCCGAGATGCCAGAACCCCGTGACCTGCTCGCAGCCCTTCTGCCTTTGCTCAAACAACAGCGGCATCCGTCTGTGCCGTGGCTCTGTCCTGCCCTCTTTCTGAAGAGGGGCTCCAGCGGAGTTCCAATCCTTCCTGGCCCTTGAGCTCGTGCTGAGGCTCCTGGGGGTAACCAGCCTCCCCACTTGACTCTCGGCAGCCCCCCCGGGGGAGGCATCCCAGCCACTGGGCACTCAGCCCCAGCAGGTGCTCAAGAAGAGAACCACGCCCTTCCCCATGACCCACGAAGTCCATCACCTCCTCGTGCCTGGAGGAATGATCCCTCCAGATCCCTCCACTGTGGCAACAGTGCTGGCCACCCACCCTGAATCGTCCTTTCTCAAAGCTGTGCCATTAGGTAGTCACAATAAAATCTCACGGAATCAATCCTCTCCCCAATATACAGACGCACAAAAGCCTCGGGAATACACAAGCATTGCCCAGCGCTCTGCTGGCAGCCAGTGGCCATCATCCTTTGAACCTAGGTCCAGTGACATAAGGCCCCAGCCCTCTGCCTTGTGTCACAGAGTTTCAGGCTTAGAGGACCGTTGTCCGAAGGCAGGACCCTGGACATCCCACCAATTCACCCTCGCCTCAGGCGGCCTCTACCTGAATTCTTCCCTGGTGATGCGTGAGCAGGATCCTTGCTTTCTGCCCCAGACTTGGGCTCCTGCAGCCTTCGCAACTTTCTGCTCCCCACCCGAGCTGGCTCGCTGGAGGAGAAGATGCGGCCGGCTTCAGATTAGAAGACAAACGAGCCAGGTGAGGGGGGAAGGGCCTCCTTTGCCTGCTCCTTTGTTTCTGACTCAATAGAAAGCCGGCAGATAGAGCACTGCAAACCCAAACCTGCTCTCAAAACCCACGAGGCACCCACGGCAGAGCCTGAAGGGAAAGGGAGTAGTCGGCCATAGAAAGATGACACCACACCGCTGAGGGGCCTGGAGACAAAGCCCATCCGTCTCTGGGCAGAACAAGCAAGGGACACGGGGGTCCTGGACCCCACCCAGCAGGGCAGTGCTATAACCACGGCCCGCGCGCCCTGCCTCGCCCCCTTGCCATCACTCTGCTCCTGTGTTTCTGGACAGTCCTAGGTTGGCAGAGGATCTGTGGAGGTCTGCAGGTCCTTGGGTCAGAAGTCCTCAGGTGTAGGCGCTGGGTACCGTGGAGGTCCCTTGGGGATGGGCAGACCCAACTACCCGCACACACTCAGGTGCCTGCAATCCAGAGGGGACGCCCCATGGACAGGACTCAGAAGGGACCTATAGTTGATGATGAGTTCTAGAATATTCTAGGACGAATCTGATCACCCACAAGACAATGAAAGAATTTTTTATACAAAAGCCGCTGCTCTGCCGGTCTGTGCCGTCGTGTCCCTAGACCTGAACGTCTATTTCTTGTCTGACTTTATGACTTCTTTCCCGCATTCAAGGAGTTTTAGACTTATCTGGATTCTCATCCGTGGATGTAATGGAATCCCAAGAACTAAGCATTTCAGTCAACAGGATTCACATTTTTTCTTCCCCTGGGGACCCTCGCTCTTCCCTAGGAATGCCTGGCTGGAATCAGAGGCAGAATAAACTGTATTTACTCATCTGAGTTTTTCTGGACAACAGGCCTGAAGTGATACGTGGTGTTGAGATTCCTAGTCACACGGAAAACAAGGTCCCAGGTGTAAAGGGGGTCTCAGGCCAGGCTGTCCCTGGACCACATTCCCAGGTTCATCTGGGTCTGTGTGGCAAGAAATCGGCCACCGGAAATCCCTAAGCCCATTCCGCTTCCACCTAGAGACCCATGCCGGGGGGACCCTGCCCCTCGCGACCCCGGGACAGCCAGGGACAGACACAGAGGGCCACTGTCTGGCTCCTGCCAGCCTCACACCCTTGCAGAGACACATCTGAAGACAGCAATGGGTTCCAAGTGCCACACGAGGGGCCTGCACACTCCAAACTCTGGAGACCACCGACTTCTTTCCCAGAATGGTCAAAGGTTCGGGCCTGTCACCCTGGGCTGAACAAGTTCTAATCTGCAGACCCTGCACCCCAGGGAAGAGAAGGGTGGGCTTTCCCCAGAGGCTCCAGAAAGGGCCTCTTCATCCGCTGGTTCCCTCTGCATGTGGGCATTCAAGCTCTGTGTAAGAGGATGGGCACGACGGTTGTTGGCAGGCCCGGTTCGCCTAGGTGCTCCTCAGGGGGCCCTGGTGTGTGGCGGGCCATTCATGAGGGCTGAGAGTTACCCGAAACCCTTCCTTCTTAACTCAACCTCAAAGTGACCCAGAGGAGGACTCTGCACACCACTGCCGCCCTTCACGCACTGGTCCCAAACCAGCCATTCTGCCTGAAGAACAAGGAGCCAGGGCGTCCTACTCTAGCCCCACATCCCTTCCTCAACCAAGACGATGGAGAACCGCTTCTGTTTTTATGGTGTGGATGCTCGCCTTTGTTTTGTAAATGAACATTCTCCATTTCGGCAGTTTAAAAAAAAAGAAAAAAGGTACTGGACTAGATCCCTGATTACTATTCCAATGTGCTTTGAGGTTGAAAACCAGGGCCATGAGGACAGAGAAGAGTTACTGCTGTTTATTAGATTATGCAAAACAGCAGTCTGGTATGCCAGGCAGAGCATCGTCTGGGAAATCAGGAGCTTATAGACACGGAGCCCAGCTCTGCCCCGCATTTGCTGTTGCTCTGAGATCTCCTTCCTTTGTTGTCTTCAATCTTTTCACATGTAAAAAAGGTATGTCTATGTGGCACATAAGGTATCAGATCACCAATTCTTTGACTCTCTTCCCATCTGTATGGGGATTAAGTCCCTTCACTCTGAATCCGAGTGGGTGCCGAGACAGTGGCAGGGAAAAAGGAAGCCGTGCCGGGCCGACCTCTGGGCCCAGCTCTTAAGACACGCAGCTTCCATCTCCTGCCTCTCCAATCGTCCACTCTTGGAAACCAGCCACCATGTTGTAGGGAAGCCCAAGCAACATAGATGCCCATGTGGAGAGGAAACAAGACCCCCGGGCCACAGCCCCAGCTGAGCTCCCAGGCCAAGAGCCAGGGCCGACCTGCCAGGCAAGGAGTGCCATCTTGGAGACAGACCCCCTATCCCCAGCTGAGCCACCCCAGCTGAGAGCAGTATCCAATGGCAAGTAGCCACACTGCCAAGCCCTCCCCAAACTGCAGATCCAGAACGAAAGCTGACAGCTGCTGCTGTACGAACTCTCTCTTGAGCTGGTTCATTGTGTGCCAGCAGGTGATGGGAACCGATGTTCAGACTCAGGGTGGAGAAGATGGAACCGAACAAAATATCGAGGCATTGGCTCTCTAGCTCAAAGAGACTGCACCCCCCCAAAAATGTCCCCCCCCAAAAAGTAGCATTTCTAATCAATGGCCTAATCATGGGCAGAGGAACCATCATAGTCATGCTCAACTCCCACCAGCTGGAAACAGAACAGAATCCACAGGCAAGTTCATCCCTGCAGGACCCGCATAATTTATGGGGCCTGGGGACTACGTGAAAATACAGGCCCTTTTGTTGGTCAATGAAGAATAACAATCTTTTTTTTTTTTTTAAGATTTTATTTATTTATTTGACAGAGAGAAATCACAAGTAGATGGAGAGGCAGGCAGAGAGAGAGAGAGGGAAGCAGGCTCTCTGCTGAGCAGGGAGCCCGATGTGGGACTCGATCCCAGGACTCTGAGATCATGACCCGAGCCGAAAGCAGCGGCTTAACCCACTGAGCCACCCAGGCGCCCGAAGAATAACAATCTTACAACACATGTGTTTATATATATTCTTACATATATATTAGGAGCTTATGGAACTATAAGATATGTTCTAGTCTCATTATTAAGAATTAAAGATTTTTATTTTTAAATTATTAAGGCTGACAAAGATGGGAGAGAGAGAAGGAATCCAAGCCTGGGACCCTCCGGAGGTCAGGGCTCGTATAAAGGCACGAATCACGTGCCCACGAAGCCACCTTCTATCCCAGCTGAGTGGTGGCTGAGTCATATCCCAGGCACCTGGGTCCCGAACCCCAAAAGCCCATCTCCTCCGCTCCTTACCCCAACCCGTTCTGGTCACTCCACTTTGAATCAGGCCAGCGGACTAGGTCACGAACCACTTCAGAAAGGACCAGCCAGCTTCACCCTCAGTCACGCACCTAAACGCCCACCTTCTCATGGTTCCTGTCACCAGCAATCATTCTTAAAAGACACGACTTACCTTTTAAAATTCAAGGGGCGTAGGGAGAGCTGGGAGCCTCGGGGAACCGCACCGTCCCTGGGCCTGCAAGGTAGGGTCGGGCGCAGGCATAGACCCAGACGGGGCTGTGCGGGGAGTCATCGGAAGCGACAGGCATGTGGCGCAAGGACAGCGCCAGCATGGCGGGGTGGCCCCGGGAAGGAGCCAGCGGAGCGGGCAGCCGGCCTCATTCCCCTTCCACTCTCGGTCCTCTGACCAGCGCCTCCTACTGGTCAAACCCAAGAGGGGCCAGAGGCCAAGTGCATCCCCTGAGGCAGGCCTGAGAGTCATTCTCTTGGGGGCATTCCTTGTTAAGGAAACTGGAAAAGGCCCCTTTAGAAAATCTCAACATTTTCCCATTTTTTCATTTGAAGACGCAAGCCCAGCAGCACAGGAGAGATCCCTGGTTTCCCCAGCGGCCCTCAAAACCAGGGCCGGCCTGGGTCGCTGAGGGGGCGCACTGGCCGGGGCCAGCCCTCCCCCCGCAGCCACCAGAAGGAGGGGTCACAGCAAACAGAGGCCCCAAAGCCAGCCACCTACGTGAGACGGCGAACACCTCCACAAGCAGGTGCCTCCTTGAGACGTAACGGACGACTCAGCCATTTGTGTGGGAGGTTCCCAGGGGACCGGGGGACTGTCACCACATGGGAGGTCTCTGAGCTGCAGAACACACGGCTAGCTTGGCCCTGGGAGGCCAAAGCAATGAACATGGCAAAGGGACCCAGGGTTCTACCGTATCAGCCTCCAAGAGGCAAACTTCCCAGGATGCTTCCAAGTGGACTCCAGCAACACTGTCTTCTGCTAACATTCTCTCTCTCTCTCTCTCTCTCTCTCTGTAAGTTTCAGAGGGAGAATTTAGTGATTCTTCAGTTGCATACAACACCCAGTGCTCATTCTATCAAGTGCCAGCCTTAGTGCTCATCACCCTGTTGGCCCATCCCCACACACCCCTCCCCTCCAGCAACCCTCAGTTCGCTTCCTAGAGCTCAGGGACTCCGGCATTCTGAGCACTGGGTGCCAGGAGCCTCTGGGTCTCCAGGGGCATCGTCACCAGTCTACCCTCCTGAGTTTAAGGCCTGTCTTTCGTCAGGTAAGCTGAATGCTAAGACCGGCCTCCTTTCTAGCCGGCCCTGCACGGGTTCTCCTTCCTCCTGTCTTGGCTTCCCTTTCTCTTCCTTTGATTTCTTCTAGTCTCTCCTCTATGCTTTTAAACTGTTTTATGCCGGTATCTGTTTCAGCTCTCCTTCCAAAAATTCTCTCCCTGTTCTCTTTAGTCTTCGTGCTTGAACAGGTCTCCAGACCCACGAGACTTCTAGCACCTTCTCCCCTGTTGCACAATGGGCAGTTTCCCTCTCCCCTAGCAGCCGGCCCCGCTGCCTTTCCCTGCAAGCAGCACCTGACATTTACGGGATTACTAGACTGACACACAGCCGGCAGGTGACACGGTGGTTTCCTCTGCACACCAGCTGGGAGCGTGGCGGCCACAGGCAGTCCCACTCCCTCCTAGGCCAAAGCGCCAGAGAGCAGCACCCTGGAGGCTCCCGGTGGACGGGCTACGTGGCTCCTCCTTCTGTCAACCCCCCTCCTCCCTCCGGGCAAGCACGACCAGACATAAAGGACAGTCTCGAATTCTATTTGTCTCTCCTGACATGTCCAATGGGACGTGTCTATCAATTATTTCTGTCTCTTAGTAGATCTGTTCTCTCCGACTTTCCCCATCGTCCTGTTCTCCAGCTCTCCCCATTCAGGGAAAATCCGGCCTCTAGGAAGACCCAGCCTTTGCGTTTAGGATGTCGTCACCACACCCACAGCGCCAGACTGGTCCTCCCTCCCGCCGAGCCTTTCGGGGGGCTGCTCCCACCCACCGACCCTCAGCTCCCCGGCATCCACGCTACCCCAAGAACACTAGGGAAAAGCCCCACTGCCTTTCATCTCCCCAGCTCCAACCTTGGTTGAAAGCCTTCTGGGACGCCAGCACAGGAAATCCTAACCATAGCTTTGTACTTTGAATCCTGGCTTTGAAGTACGTGCTAACAGCTGTAATTGGCATTATGGAAGGAGGTTAGAATAAATTACTCGTAGCTAAGGAGCCGGCGGAGAGGAAATTATGCAAGTCACCTTGTATCGGGTCCTTAATCCAACACTGTATAACTAAATCCCTGTCACCCTGACTCCGGCGGAGTCTGCAGCTCGGCGCAGACCTCTCCACCCAGCGCGCAGCCCGGCAACCTTGAGACGTGGCCCCTCTAGCCGGCGGGGCCCCTGGCCGAAGCTCAGAAGCATCCAACAGGCACGAGAGGCTCTGGAGAGTCCCCTCCAAGCCCGGCCCAGCTACAGACACGTGGGCCCCGCACCCAAGCCCCTCGGCCCCTGTCCTGGAAACCCCGGTCTCCAGCTGCTGAGAGCTCACCTGCACCGGGCCTCAGGGAGTGTCCCTCTGGGCAGCGCGGGTGGAAATCAGGGTCCTGAAGCTGGCAAGCCTGAAAGGCCCAAAGGGCCCACTCCCCATGGCCGTGCCTCACATCCCATCGCGGAGGAGGACCAGAGCCGCTCCAGCGAGGACCCTCACCCGCGGGGGCCGGAGTCAGGGTCGGGCCGCTGGCAAACAGACCCCCGCCCGTCTGTCTGCATGACAGACCAGGATGGGGCAGGAGGAGGAAGGTTTTTCTCTTTTAGTCAGTGGCTTAGTCAGCTCCGACGGTTTTCTGTCTTTTCTGACTGGAGGGGGTCGCCCTGGGCCTGTCCCCTCCCCAGCCCCACCAACTCGTTCCAAGAGCTCGCAGGGAAATAAGGGGAGCAGAGCAGAGAGGTCTGGGAGCCCAGGACCCAGCTTTCCCTGGGAGCCCGTGGCACCTCGAGGCCTGGCAGTCCTCGGAACACGGTCACACGCCCCTGCGGTCACCACGCCACCGGCCTCGTGGCAGACACCCCGGGGCCATGGGGCCTGTGGCTCACCCTCAAGCTGCTTCCTGCATAGAGAGCACCGCAGGGAGGGGCCGGAGCAGGAGAGAAAGGCTAGAGCAGTTGACAGGCAGCTCCACAGCCACATACAGAAATACCAGGGAGATGGGGGAGAGGGAGGCGGGTCTTCGCAGAGTCCTGAAGGTCCTGCGAGGGTGGTGGCCAGCATACACAGGCAAGTGGGCCCCAGGGACACACACCTGAGCAGCACACTGGGGCCCTCATGTACCTGCCCGTTTACGGCGTAAGGATGGGACAGAAGAGAGGGGGCCTGCGGGAGGCCGGCAGCCATCAGGACCAGCCCCTTCCCACCTGGGTCCCCAGGCACCCCGGGACCTCGGCCAGGCTTCTACTCCCCCCCCCCCCAGGCCTGAGATTTCCCTTCCCATTTCTGATCAGGATCTGGTTCGGGGACCGCGAGTCTGGGATAATGAAGAAAAAAACCAACAAAACCCTACCCTGATAGGCTCATTTACAGAACTGATACTGTAAGTGCCCAAGAAGAAAGAGAACGCTGGTCCGCTTCTGACCCCCGCCCTCCGGGGGTACCCAGCACCCACAGCACACAGGCCCTCACGGCGGTTAGACAACCTGTTCTTCAGGACGTGCTCTGAATTTGTGGAGGTGGGTCAGAGCGAGAAGAGTGAAGAGATGAGGCTCCCCGACAGCTCGGATTCTGGTTTCTAAAGCCCAGAGAAACAGCAGCCTCCTCAAATAAGATTAACAGGACGCCTGGGGCTCGCTCGGTTAAGCGTCTGCCTTCGGCTCAGGTCAAGATCCCAGAATCCTGGGATCGAGCCCTGCACCAGGCTACCTGCGCAGTGGGAAGCCTGCTTCTCCCTCTCCCAATCCCCCTGATTGTGTTCCCTCTCTTGCTGTGTTTATCAAATAAATAAATAAAATCTTTAAAAAAAAAAAATACAATGCACACACACACCCCAGCTCCCCCAACAGTGTGACACCCTCAGAGGGACACCTTGGACATTCCTAAAGGAGTTAAGTCACACATAAGACAGCAGGACAGATGGAATGACCCAGCAAACTTACCTTTCTCTTCGTATTTGTTAAAATCTTAGGCTTCAGGATAAGGCAGAATTGGAACGTCCTTGTTAACACAAAATAACTATAATAAAAAGCAACGCCTGCTCACCATGACATTTCCAACGTGTCAACTTGGGCTTAACGCCATAGGGGGAAACGATAAAGCCATTCTGGGAATGGCTGGGACACAGGTATAGTCCTAAAAAGGAAAGCATGACAACACAAGAGGATAAAATCCCTCTGAGTGGGGCTCCAAGCCCAGAAGATTTCTGCAAACTATTATCTAATTTGATTCCCCTCATTGCATTACAGGGGGATTTAAAACACATCACCTCCAGCTGAAACGGGTTCTGGTAAATTTCTCAAGTGCTCTCGCAGATCTCACGTCATCTTCTGGGTTCAGGGTCAACACTACATTAATGACCCACCATTTATCCACTGGGTAATTCACTCCCTGGCAACCTGCTTTATTTATGTTATATAAATTCAGGAAGCAATTAATAGTTGCCACAAAAGCCCGTGATTGAAGGTGCTTTTCCCAATCAAACTGCGAAGCTAGGCATTTCTCGTACCCCAAGGCAGAGGACAGACGTAATGCAGACCAGGGCAAAGCACTCAACAGCACCATTACACGTTCTGTCTTCCTCCTTCCCCTTGTTGAGGGAGAAGCTGAGAGGACTCTCTGCCTTTTTGTCTTCGCACCTTATTTCCTCTCCCTTTCAAAGGAGTCACACCTGGGGCACCTGGGTGGCTCAGTCAGTTAAGCATCTGCCTTCGTCTCGGGTCAGGATCCCCGAGTCCTGGGATGGAGCCCCACGTGCGGCTCCCGGCGTCCCCACTCAACAGGGAGTCTGCTTCTCCCTCCTCCTCCTGCACCTCCCCCTGGCTTGTGTAAACTCACGTTCTCTGTCTCTCTCAAATAAATAAATAAAATCTTAAAAAAAAAAAAGTCACTCCTGTTGCTAACAGCTGTCCAGGTTCCCTTTCTCGACATCCTGTTCACCTTTTGGTTCTGTTCAGGCAAAAGTAATTTAATAACAACACCATAAAAATCAGGGAGAAAAAAGAGTTTACTCATTAACCAAAAACAAACAAACACAGAAATTATCCTAACACCAAAAAATGGCATAAAGATAGGAGCACCTTCAGGATGTGACTTTATCTACCTTCCACAAACACCCTTCTAGGCAGCCGAGGCGGGCAGCACCCCACGCACAGAGAGGTTAAGTGACTTACTCATGCTGGCACAGAGGGTCCGGAGAGACGTTCAGCCGGCTGCTTAAGGTATTACTTTATTTCTCTTCTCTGAGGGCCCCATGCCACTTGCTTCCAAGCTGGGGCAACTACTTTTGGCTGGCTAACCCGCCAGCATGCCCAGGCCCCTTCTCCTAGACAATTTCTGCTTTTAGGGATGGCCCATCTGGCTCAATGAGACCCAAGCAGAAGACCCGGGGTGGCTTCTAGGAGAGCTCGTTAAAGAAAAAAGACTCAGCTGCTGGGACTCTGCTCTTTGACCCTTCACCTTCAGGCCCCGCCCTCTTCTTCCCACCTTCCCACCTGGAATGTAGTTTCAAGCCCTGGGCTGCCTTTCTGCGGCCAAGAGGATAAAGGCCTCTGTGTTAGGAGAGAAAGAAGAAATGCAGGGAGAGTTTGGTTGCTGATGGCAAGGATGAGCCGTCACATCACCTCTGTTCATCAGACTTCCTGGAGTGTGGAAAAGCAGACTGCTCTTCTGTTTAAGCCGGAGTTAGCTGGGTTTGCCGTCGGTTGAAGCCAAACGTAATTTAGCTGAGATCTCTCTCCCTCTCTTACCTACACACCAATGCCCACCAGCTTCGTCGTAGGGAACAGAGCTATTCCTGATGTAAGGACATACTATGGACTCTTACTCAGCCATCAAAAAGAATGAAATCTTGCCATTTGCAATGACGTGGATGGAACTAGAGGGTATTATGCTGAGCGAAATAAGTCGTTCAGAGAATTACAAATACCATATGATATCACTCCTATGTGGAATTTAGGAAACAAAACAGATGAACATAGGGGAAGGGAAGGAAAAATAAAATAACATGAAACCAGAGAGGGAGACAAACCATAAAAGACTCTTAACTCTAGGAAGCAAACTGAGCATTGCTGGAGGGGTGGGGGTGTGGGATGGGGTAAACGGGTGATGGGCATAAAGGAGTGCTAGTGACGTGATGAGCCGTGGGTGTCGCATACAAATGACGAATCACTAAATTCTACCTCTGAAGCTAACAATACACTATGTGTTAATTTAAAAAAAAAAAAAAAAGAACATCAGGGGCGCCTGGGTGGCTCAGTGGGTTAAAGCCTCTGCTTTCAGCTCAGGTCATGATCCCAGGGTCCTGGGATCGAGCCCCGCATCGGGCTCTCTGCTCAGCAGGGAGCCTGCTTCCTCCTCTTTCTCTGCCTGCCTCTCTGCCTCCTTGCAATCTCTGTCAAATAAATAAATAAATCTTAAAAAAAAAAAAAAAAGAACATCAACCCTAAACATACAGACAATAGCATACTTGTTAAGAAACCAACAGGCATTCATTTTCCCTCTTAAAATCCAGGGAAAAGATAAAAATGTTCCCTATTAAACCACTTCCAAATACTTTAAAATACTTTAAATTTTTAAATGCTTTAAAAGTCCTGTGTAAAGAAACAGATAAAGCAGACCAACAGACTTACAGCTACTGGAATGAGATCCAATACATTTCCATTATTTGAGAGTGAATCAAACCAAGAAAGCAATGAAAACCAAAATGAAGAGATTGGGTAAAATACAGAGACAAGACAATACATAAGAATTAATTCCTCTGTAGGTAACCATTTTTATAGGTGAGCATTTCATTTTTCACACAAAACTCATGATAAAAATCCAGTTATAAAGCTTTCTGGAGAAATCCAATAAGAAAACACGATGACATCTAGGAACGACCCCTGAAAAGGACTATGTGGAGCCCTCACAAGGAAAATGCAACCACACAGAGAGATGGAAAAGATCCGAATAATGCAGAGATGCAGCCGGTTCCTTAAGGAGGAGACTGGTTCACCAAGGCCATTCCTTCACAGAGTCGGAAGACTATCTCTGCCAAAATCCTAATCAACGTTTCCTTCTCTGAGTTGACAATACAAATACAAAGGATGCATGAAGAATAAACTGAGGAGAACAAAAAGTCTTTATTTAAAAACAAACAAACAAACTATGGTGCTCAGGGAGGCCATGCTCTATTGAGGATACGAAAATAAATTACAGAGTGACGGGAGTTAACGAGTTAACGTAGCAGGGTCCCAGCAGCCTTCAAACTGATAGACAGTCAGTGCCACAATTTAAGCTGCCCTGAAAATGCTCTAATGTACAAGAAGTCAGCAGGTAACAAAAGCACCATAACCCACGGAGAAGAGAGAAGCTCTCCTACAAAAGACGTCAGGAACATTGGATATTGGAGAAAAATAAACTGATCTCCCCACTAGACAATATACAGTAGTAGAATTCTAGATGGGTAGAAAAGTTAACTGTGGAAGAACAAAGGCAAGAATAAAGGGTGGGTGGTCTCAGGAACTCCAAGCCCCATGAGGACAGGAGCCATGCCTGCCTTTCATGCTTATTTCCACAGAGCCTGGTGCAGTTCCTGGCATAGACACAGGCTCCCACTCCTACCTGTTTATTGACTAACAAGCATTGATGCCATGGAAGAAATCACAAAAGAAAAGGAAAATTTCATTATCAAACAAATGTATGTAAGGGGAAAACATATAGATATATTTTTTAAGATTTTATTTATTTATTTGTCAGACAGAGACAGAGAGCACAAGTAAGGGGAGTGGCAGGCAGAGGAAGAAACAGGCTCCCCGCTGAGCAGGGAGTCTTATGCGGGACTCGATCCCAAGACCCTGACATTGTGACCTGAGCCAAAGGCAGAGGCTTAACCACCTGAGCCACCCAGGTGTCCCTGGGATTAAAAAAAATTATAAAGCAAATGACAAACTAGGAAAAACACATCTAGCAAATATGATAAAGATACACATGAAAAAGAAGAAAAAATTTTATAGAAGAGGAGACAAAGCAGAAAAATGGCCATTAACCCTTTGAAAAATCATTTAAATTTGAATAATCTAAAATCCAATACAAGACTATCAGTCAGCAAATGTTTGTAAGTATGACATGGCCTGGGTGGCTCTGTTGGTTAAGCTTCCGATTCTTGATTTCGGCTCAGGTCATGGCCTTAGGATTGTGAGATCGAGCCCCATGTCGGACTCTGCACTGGGTGTGGAATCTGCTTAAGATTCTCCCTCCCCTGCCCTACTCTATCTAAAGAAATGGTCAATGAGAAACAGCAATAAGAGACCCCTTCACAGTTATTAGAAAGACCAAAATCCAGTCACTGACAGCATCAAATGCTGGCAAGGATGTGGAGCAATAGGAACTCTCGCTCATAGCTGGTGGGAATGCAAAATGGCACAGCCACTGTAGAATATGGCTTGCTGGCTTCTTACAAGACAACACATACTCTTACGGCACAATCCCGCAATCGGCATTTCCCAAGGGAACTGAAAACTCACATCCACACAACAGCTGACAGGTGGCCGCTCACAGTGGCTTACTCGTAATGGCCAGAACTCTGAGGCACCAAGACTTCCTTTGGCGGGCGAACGAGTAAATCAAGTTGGAGTACATCCAGACAATGGATGCTACACAGCAACGGGCTATCGAGTCAGGAAAAGACATGGAGGAAAATAAAGAACCTATCCCTGAGTGAAAGAAGCCAGTCTGAAGAGACTGCATCCTGTGTCATTCCAACTACAAGACCTTCTGGAAAAGGCACAGGGTATGGAGTCAGCAGAGTTCAACGGGACCAGGGGTTCGTGGACAGGAAAGGATGAAGAGGTGGAACACAGATGTGTTTAGAAGAGCCAAGCTGCTCAGGGCACTACTATCATGGTGAGTAAGTGTCGCTATAAACTTGCCCAAACCCATAAAATTTATACCAAGAGGGAATCCTAATAAACTATGGACTCTGGGATATAATGATTTGTCTGTGTAGTTCACTGACAATAACAAATGAGCCACCATTCTGGTGGGGGATGTGGTAATGGGAGGGGGTGTGCACATGGGGGTAGAGGAAGCATATGAGACCATGAGCTCTGTACCTTCCACTCAATTTCTCTGTGAACTTGAACCTGCTCTAAAAGATAAAATATCGGGGCTCCTGGGTGGCTCGGTTGGCTAAGTGTCTGCCTTTAAGACAGGTCATGATGTCAGGGTTCTGGGATCGAACCCCACGTCAGGTTCTCTGTTCAGCAGGCTGTCTCCTTCTCCCTCTATCCCTCCCCCTGCTTGTGTGCTCCCTCTTGCATGTGTGCTCGCATGGTCTCGCTCTCTCTCTGTCAAATAAATAGTCTTTTTTTAAAAATTAAAAGATAAAATCTATTTTTTAAAAAATGGTCAGCGGGGGAAAGATGAAAAGAGCCTGACACCTTCCCATACAGCTAACGGGAGTGCAAGCTGGGAGAACCTTTCTGGAAAGTAACTCAGAAGCAGACAACTCTTTCAAAAACAAAATTTAAAAGCCTGCCTTTTCCTTTGTCATTTCTCCCCACAAATACTGCCTTAAGTTAATACGGTAACTTAATATTCATGACATCCTAACACTGAAAACTATAGTATAGACGTTTTCCCTAACATCCCAACAGAAGCCAGAGTGTGAAAACCTGTTTATGAGTAAGGGACTCCACCTGGGAAGTAATGGAAAGGCTGTACAGGTATCTTAAGCAAGTGAGCAAGTAGACTGGACTGGTTTTACCACAGTAACTAGTCAAAACAGAAAGGGGAAAAAAAAAAACTGAGTGAGAGAAAGGATTAGAGAGAGTAGCAGGTAAGCAATTAGACAGCTCTGGCTGGCTGTTGCAACATTGTTCGAGATAGGTCTCCTTGGGCAAGGAAAACAAAAGCAAAAATAAACCATTCGGACCACACCAAAATAAAAAGCTTTGCACAACGAAGGAAAATCAACAAAATGACAAGGCCACCTATTGACTGGGAGAAGATATTGGCAAATGATATATATGATAAGGAGTTAATATCCAAAATACATAAAAACTAATACAACTCAACACCAAAAACACAAATAATCTGATAAAAATGAGCAGAGGAATGGAATAGATACTTTTCCAAAAAGAGTATACAGATGGCCAACAGACACATGAAAAGATGTTCATCACTAATCATTAGAGAAACACAAATCAAAGCCACAGTGAGATAAGACTTGATACCTGTCAGAATGGCTACAACCAAAAAGATAAGAACTAACAAGTGTTGGCGAGGATGCGGAGAGGGAGTCCTTGTGCACGGTCGGTGAGAATGTCAAATGGTGCAGCCACTGTGAAAAACAGTGTGGAGTTTCCTCAAAAAAAAATTTATAAAAAGAACTACCATATGATTCAGCAATTCTACCCCCGGGGTATTTACCCAAAAGAAACAAAAACACTCATTTGAACAAATATTTGCACTCAGGTATTTATTGCAACATTGTGTACAAAGAGCCAAGATATGGAAACAGCCCAAGTGTCCATCAAAAGAAGAATGGTAAAGAAGACATGGGAATACACACGATGAAAAACTACTCAGCCACAAAAAAGATGAGATCTTGCCATCTGCAACAACGTGGACGGACCAAGAGGATATTAGGCTAAGTGAAATAAGTCAGAGAAAGACAAATACCATATGATTACATGTGGAAGCTAAAAAAAAAAAAAAAAATGAATAAAACAAAAAGCAGAAATAGACTCAGCTATGGAGAACAAAGTCGCTAGAGGGGAGAGGGTGGAGGATGGGCAAAATGAGGGAGGGAGCGTGGGAGGTACAGGCTTCCAGTTATGGAATGACGTCATGAGTATAAAACACACAGCAAAGAGAGCACAATCAACAATATTACAGTAGACAACTACAGCGCCAGACGGGAGCTACACTTGTGGCGGACACAGCACAGCCTACAGACTGGTTGAATCACTGTGCTGTACACCTGAAACTCATGTGACACTGTGTGTCAACTCGGCTTCAACAAAATAGTAACTAAACAGCTATTTCTATGGCACAGAAAAAATCAAATTCCAAGAGACATTTCAGCCACAGAACGTACAATACGCACTCGTCATTTTACTATACATTTTACTGTACGGTCAGGAGGAAAGAGACAGGCAGGTGAGAAACAGCACATCAATTCTATGATCCAGACCTAGAGCCAGAAGGGAGAAAAATGGTTAGGCTTCATGAGTGTACTCTCCAAAAGAGCTCATATTCCAAAACAGGCAAACTGTGGTGAAAAGAGAGAGGAGAAAGCCCCGTCACGGAAACACTCTGAGACCAAGCCTGGAGTCAGGGAGAGATGGTGTGGCCCCTTTTAATGCATTTGATCCCTGACCAACAAAAGCCTAGGCCCTGCCCCAGCTTAACACCACTTCCAAACTGATTTTCACTAATATCTCAACCTTCCCCTTTCAGGAAGGAAGGAAAGAAGGGGGATGGCAAAGGAGGAGGAGAAAGGAGGGGGAAAGAGAGAGGAAGAAAAGACAAAGAATAAAAAGGAAAAAAAGAGTGGAAGGAAGGAAAAGATCTCAAGAACCTTAAAAAAATGTTTATATATTTTATGCTGTAATCCTCCCTTCGGCAATCAAAGGAAATCATCTAAGATATAATAAAATATGAATTAGCAGGAAGATCAACTGTTCATTATAATAACATAAATGATTTTACAAATATGCTATAATTAAGTTTCATAACCAATAAAACCATACTTTCAAAGACTAATGATACAGGGAAACGTTCAGCACACAGAGTCAAACGAAGATAGGTAGTTCTAAGAATGTACATTCAGTATGAATAAACAAAGGGCAATCAGACAGGCAAACACACACATAAATACCCATGAAAAAAAGGAGAAAAAAAAAGACTAGAAAGAAAAATACCAAAATACTAAGAGGGAGTTCTGTAAATAGTGATATCATAGATGATTTCCACTTTCCTTATATTTCTAATATTTTCCAAATGTTCCCCAATAAGCATTTAATTACCTCATAATCCAGTGTCTTTGACCATTACAACCTTGTAATACTCAACCACATGGACCCCCTAGTTTTAAAGTTAAAACAAAACAAAGGATAGATCATTGGATTTTGCTACAATTTAAAACTTCTATATAGCAGAAGACATAATCAAGAAAATGAGAGGACAACCTACAGAATGGGAGAAAATGTTTGCAGATCACATATCAGATAAGGGTCCAATTCCAGAATAGATAAATGCTCTTTCAGCTCAGCAACAAAAAAAGACAAAAACCACTACTTGAAAATGCATTTTCAAGAGACATTTCTGCAAAGAAAACACGCAAATGGCCAATAAATACATGAAAAGATGCTTGACCTGATTAGCCATCAGGAAAATCCAGATCAAAACCACGATAAGATACCACTTCACACCCACTAGGATGGCTAGAATCAGAAGAGAACGGGGAAATAACAAGGGTTGGTGAGAATATGGAGAAATTGGAGCCCTCACGAATCGCTGGAAGGAATGAAACATGGTGTAGCTGCTGTTGAAAAACAGCTTGACTATTCCTCAAAAAGTTAAATATAAAATTACCATGTGACCCTGCAACTGCACTCCTGGGTATATACCCAAAAGAACTGAAAACAGGTGTTCAAGCAAAATTTGTATATGAACGTTCGCAGCAGTGTTTCTCGTAATAGCTGAAAAATAAAAACAAACCAAACATCTATCGAAGGAATAATGATGAATGTGGTATATCCATGTGATGGAGTATTATTCACCCATAAAAAGGAATGGAATACTGATATTCACTACAGCACAGAGGAGCCTTGAAAGATTCTGTTAAGTGAAAGAAGCCAGACATAAAGGTCCTATATTGCATGATTTGATTTACATGAAAATATCCAGAATGGCAGATACATAGAAAGAGATCGCAGAGCGGAGTTTGCCAGGGGCTCAGGGAAGGAAAGAACACGGTGTTTGCTTCCTGGGTACAAGGCTGACGAAATGCGGATGATGGCGATGTTCTAGAGTTCGTGGTGACGATGGCACAATATTGTGAATGGACTGAAAGCCACCGCACTGTGTATTTTAAAATGGCTAAGATGGTCAAATTCATGTTACATGACTTATACACTACTACTACTAATAATAATAATAATAAAGAACACACTATGTTTCCTTAACACCTAGACTTTGAAGAACCCTCTCCAATTATCCCTATGCTTGTCCCTCCTGATTTTTCAATTCATGTATAATCATGTTCTAATTCAGTGAACCAGGTTCTTGCTGCATCCCCCTTGGAGTAGAATACAATCTGCCAGCTGAACTCTATGCCTTCAAATCCCATTCCCTCAATCTAGAACCCCCTAATCCTCTACAGGGGAATAACTGTCTCTGAATTAAAGGCCCAGGACCTAACCCCAGTCCACTATTCACTCGTTGTCTCACCTTGGGTAAGGCAACTTCTCTTCCTGTGTAAAATAAATAGTCAAAATTCAATGAACAAATAAACATATTAAAATTCCAATTTGCACCAAGGTCATAGTGTGCCGGCCCACCATCTGGAGCTCATAGGACGACAGGCCACAGAAAATAGACGAAACCACATTAAACTGTAAACGATTAAAAACCCCAACCTATGTAAAGTGATCATCTCCTCGGTGCTAGTACTTTCCTAAGCTTCCAGAATTTTCAGGTCCACAGACATGGTTTAGGCCAAGCACCCCACCACCTGCATGATTATAAACTATTATTGAAATCAGTTCACATATTTTAGTTAAACCAGATTTATTCTAACAGAAACTTTTTATCACTTTTAAGTCATCACTGATCTGATACCATGATTCTTCTACACATGTTAGAAGACCCTGCTGCCATGTAGGAAACTGTATACCTATGTGCCACATAGAGTCACCACTGGCACCACAGCTGGCAGACGTCAAGGGAACCCTGATCTCTGCCAACACTCTTCTCGAAGACCTGAATCACAGCCTACCTCCTCCAGAAAACCTTCTCTGACTCACTGTTTACCCTGTCTGAGAGACCCCCCTCGTGATAAGCCTTTGCACGTTTGACTTACACCTTTGCACTGGTTGGTGTCAATGTTCTCAGTTCGTTCCCATCTAGGCTTTCAAGCCAGCACTAGCTCATAAAACACCAAAAGGCAAAGATCTCGTCTTGTTCCTTTTATTCCCTCCCCTAGGCTCAACTGCACTACAGCAAACATTTGCGGAATGGATCAGGTTTACCTGAACAGAAAGTGCCCACTGAATGCTTACAGTTATCTTCTTATCATCTGTGTTCTAGAGAGAAATTCACCCACATCATTTCCTCGTCTAGAGTGTGGCCACATCAGCAGCCCGGTGCAGATGTCAATCGGTGAGAAGGATGGTTCGTTAAAAGAAGTGCCAGGCATGCAGCAGGCTTCCGAAAATTTAGGGGACTGAGTATTGATGAAGTAGGGCTGTTACTCAAAAGGCCCCACCTCCTTGACAAACCAGCTCCAGAAGGGGAGAGGAATGAGCACAGACAAGCCAGCGTGCGAAGACCACAGTCCACCTCGGGCTGAAAGTCAGGGTGTCCTTGGGACCGGGACCACACGGCTCTGCCTGGGTCTCCACGTTAAGCCTCCTCCCACCCGCCTGAGAATGGCTCTACCCTGATGAGGGGCCCAGTTCTCAACTTGATACTCTCCTAATTAGAAGTAAATCCCCGTAATACAGGAGAGCCTTTGCGTGTCCACAGTGCATTTTGACCATGAGTCTCAGAGCCCTGACAAAAGAAGCTGCAAGTGAAAATTACTGATTGAATACATCCAGACACAGAGCAATCCCTGTGTCAATGTTGACACAGTGGCTCTTTATCGTCCAGCGCCAGGAGGGCAAACGTAAAGCAAAACCACCAGAGAGGCTGGGAGAGAAAGAATGTCTACGACTCCACGGCTGGGAAGGCTCAGATGCATAAAAACAAGGATAAATACTAATAATAACAGTAATCGCTTTCAACCTGGAAGGGATAGAGCACTTTCCAGTCTGCGAAGCATTACTCTGACCTGGTCGCCCCCCGCCATCCTTCCACCAACCCTGTCCGACGCCGTTGGCCCTATTTTCACACATAAAGTAACTCAGGTTCAAAGGGTGTCTTAAACCTGGTTTCCTGCCTCCAGATCCAATACTCTTTTGATCTCCAAGTCATCGAGTTAGGCCAGCTTTTTTCTTTGTACTGAAGGATCGTAGATAGTAAACGTATGTTTAACGTAAGGATTTGGGACGCCTTCTCTGCGTCCCAATACAATAAGGGACTCACTCTCTCCAAGTTCAAAAGCAGGGCTAGAAAGTCTTCCTTAAGTTGAGCTGAATGGCTTTCCGAGGAGCCCGTCCCAGCCCTGAGCCCCAGAGACACCCCCCACCCCACACCTTCGCTTCTATAAACCCTCCAAAGGCAAGAGCACAGCCCCCAGAGGGAGCCCAAGGAAACCAACCTACCAGGTTCCTAATCCTGGTACCATCATGTGAGTTTCAAAATGGGAAATGCGCCCCACCCCCATCCCCCTGCAAATCATCCTCCTCATCATAATCCTCATCAAAATTTTTCTATCTGACCTCTGCAGACGGGCATATCAGTGTCTTCCCTCCTTTAGTGGGTTTTGGTTTACCTGCACTAGTGAATTACTTCAGGGACAGAATGGGAATTTCCAATTAAACCATTCTATCTTTTTAGGGTTTTTTTTTCCCCCTTTTTGTATTTTGTACCGATGATAACTCGGGGAAAGGAGGTACGCTTCCTTCCTATCCTGTTCGACTGAGATCTCTATTTTTAAACAAAAACATTCCTTCCCACACAGCCTTTCAGAAACTATCCAGTGGCCCCAAGATGAGGCTAATCTCCGACAGCCCCACGGTCCTTGGATGAAGGAGAACACAGCATCCTCCCCTCTCAGTTAATTACCATTTCTTGCCCGGGCATTTGATTTCAATAAAGTCTAATTACTTCAAATATCACTGCTCCTGCCCCTCCCCTCTCTCCTGCGCCCCTCTTTCTCTTAGAGAGCCTGACACTGATGAACTCAAACACACCCGCAAGCCTCAGGCAGATGCTGCGACGAGCAAAGACTTCGCCAAGTTAATAAGCCAGGAGAGTTAATAAACCAGACTTCCCAAAGTTAATAAACCTGGAAAACACAATTATTACTATTTTTACTATTATGAAAATATCGCCAATATTATTGTTGTTGTTATTCCGGGCCTCGTAGGCAGCCAGCCCGAGACCCTCCCCGCGCCTGCCCACCCCCCCCCCCCCACCTCACCGGTGGCAGTAATATTGTGTGAGTAATCCCAGAGGGGCTCCCCGGCCCTGCCCTGACGGAGGAAGCAATATTGGAGCTGGAGCAGCCCCGGGTCCCTGCAGGCTCAGCTCTGCCCTTTTATATTACACACTCTTCAGTCAAATCCATCAGCAGCCTCCAGATCTTTCCAGGAGGCTGGAGGAGGCTGGATGGGAATGGTGATTACAGGGGCTGGAGAGGGGGAGGAGGGAAAGCGGGCAGGCGACATGGGAGGGAGGACACTCGGGTTGTGGACGCGCCTGAGCCGCCAGCGAGTCCCATTTCCATCCGATGGCCTCTGAGGCTCCGTAGTTCCCTGCACCCTCGAGGCAACGCGCGGATCTCTGAGGACCGGCGGGAACAGCTGCACATCGGGGGCCAAATTAGGCACAACGGCTTCCTAGACCCCTAGCCAGCGGGTCTACCTGCTTTCTGCGCCTGGGAAGGGCCAGCACCATCCATGAGGACGGCCTTTGCGGACGGGTCAGTGGTGTGAGACCAGCGCAGAGTCACAGATGGCCGAGTCCTGCCATCCTTCTGGAGCAGCGTCTCGTTCTAGGCCCGACTAAGTCACATGCCCGGGCCTGCGGGTCAGAGGAGACCCGCCCTTCCGGGCACCAGCACCTCCGTCTGCAAGGATGGCGTCCTTTCCTTCCCCAGTCCTCCCCAGGCCCCCGCCATGCTGCTTTCTGCCAATACCCCTAGTGTCAAATCTTGAAAACCTGCCTCATCTCTTGCCCCCAGCTTGCTCAGGTCCTGTGGTGCCTAGTATCCCTATACCCCAGCGGTCCTCACCTGGGGGAGATTTTTGTCCCCGCATAGGATATGGCCATGTTGAGAGATAGTCCTGACTGCCACAGCTGAGCCTGGCATCTGTCTAGCGGTGTGAAGTCAAGGAAACTGCTAAGCATCCTACAGTGCCCAGGCAGCTCCCCCATGACAAACAGTGACCCGGCTCGAAATGTGAACGGGCTGAAATGGACAAGCCCCACCGGGACTTCTCTGGCCCAAGCCCTCACTTAGCTTTTGTGAAAACACAGGTCTAGAGGTGAGGGTACAGGGGGCTTGGTAGGTTTCAGATTCACGAGTCCCTCACTTCACCAGCTGTGATGAGGGGAGAGGATGAACTCACTGGTGGGGAGAAGACAGGCAGGACGGAGATGAGAGCGATGGGGAAAGACCACAGTAGGACCGAAAGGAGGAAGAAGTGACACCCCAAGGAGAGAAGCGCTTCCCAACCCAACCCAGATCACGGGCTAACGCCACCTTGGCGCACGGTCCAGAACCAACTACGGGTGCCGGCCCTGTTTCAAGGAGCGGCTGCGGCCAGTAGGACCACCCAGAGAAACCTCCAGACCATCCTGACGTCAACGGAGTCAAACCCGACGTGAGAGAGAGACAGAGAGAGATGCCAAAACATGGTGCCGGTCCTCGGAGCGTGCAGGACTGCCAGGCCCCCCTTCCAGGCCCTGGAGCTGAGCACTGCACTCCGAATGCCAGCCCAGAACCTGCAAGAGGACACCAGACCCGGGGCGGCCATCATGCGTCGCTCCAGACACGACACTGGGCCGTCACCGCCCTCCATCAGACTCAGATCTTTTTTTGAGGGGTGGGGAGCAGTGAGCTTCCCCCAGGGAGGGGAGCGCTGGACTGGGGGCCTCGTGGGGTCTGCACGCACTACCCCCAGCCAGGAGCCTCCCCATCGCCCTCAGCCCAGATCCTGGCCCTTTTCAACAAGGTGGTCCCAGCCAGCGGGAGGCTGGGGAAGGACTCAGGTGTGATTAAAAGCTGTGAAAGCCGCATTGTCTCATCGTAAATCCTTCTCACTAAGAGGCCTTGACTGGGGATTTCTCAGAGCTGGGGAGAGGCCAAAGCTGCTGCAGCCACCGCCTCCACTTCCAGAGTCCAAAGAGGAACTTGGATGGAAAATATTTCCGTCGAGTGTGGACGGCTGGACCCTGCAGAGCGTCATTCGCTCCAGCTCCCGGGTCGGGACTGGGGGAAGGAAGGGCAGTGAGAGGGGCCAGGGAGAGAAGAGGAGCACAGTGCACAGACTGGGGGGGAGGAAAACCCCACAGCACAAGCACCAAGCCGCGCCCTTGTTTAGTGCTTTCTCGGGATCGCGCACAGAAGCCCCCGGATTTTGATCCGCTACCCGCTGGACCAAGGATCTGCTCGTGGGATGAGTGTCGGGCGAGGGTTGGCTGGAGGGCGCCGCTAGTCCCAGCCCCAGCCCAGCCTGTCCCTCGTGGCTACCTCCCAAGAGTGCACAGTTAACATGTGACTCTGATGCGAGCCCCACAGCTCTGGAAAGCAAGCTCCCTGCTGTACCTCTGCAGGGCCCCTGGCCGGCTACAAACCTGTCCGAGTGCCTGGCCAGGAACCCGGGGGAGACTGAGACAGGTGATTCCCCAGATGGAGCCACCTTCAGGGTTTGTGCACCTGCGCAGGTGCTGGCGGGTGGCCCACCGTTGGTACAGCTGTGGGGGCGAACCCAAGGGAAGTGGGCCAGCAGAAAGCCACCTTCCCAGAGATGACCCAGGCAGCCTTAAGCCTTCCACTGAGTTCCAGGCTTCCTGCTGAATCGTAGAGACGCATGCCCAACTGGCTTCTCTGTCCCCAAAACATGTCAGCAACCAGAAGGCTGGGCGGGGAAGAGCAACCAGCATGACAGAGGTCTGGGGAGGCTGATTCACGAATGAAGGAGAAGGGAGTGAAGCCGGACAGTCGCACTCAATGGGAAAGAGGACAGAGCCATGTCATTGAAGGCAGCAAGTGCCCACACGCCTGAATAACCCCCCTCCGAAAGCCTCACACCGATGCAGCTAGATGAGAACCAACCAAATGGAGGCAAGAAACACACTCTGGTGACATCTGACAGAAAAGGCTGTTAGTATCTGTCAGACCGCTCTCTTACCTCTCCCAATATCAAACCCATGGACACATAAAACAATGTACAGAGTTACAGCACACCACATAATGACAAACGTTTCTGACGGGCAAGGAGCCATCTCTAAGATCAACATCATTTCTCGCGCGTGTGTATGGAGTGGGTGTGCAGCCCCGCAGAAGATCAGGGTTTGGTGCCGATCCGCTCGTGACTTCCACAGACACAAACGACAAGGCTGAGACCAGAATCGCATTCACAGCAGCTAACACGGAGCAATTACTCAGCCCCAGAAATACCTAAGTAAGTCTGCTTACCGAACCTCCTTGACCTCATGACAGTCTTGTCAGGTTGGTATTATTATTATTCCCATTTTACAGATGAGAGAAACGAGGCATCACAGGTGGTAACAAGGTCACACACGAAATGGGTGAGTCAAGACCTGGAACGAGGGTTCCCTGGCAGCGAACTGAGTAGCTCCGACTGCCCAGCATCCCACAAGTAACCGGAAACTCTAGACAAAATGCAGAAAATAATTATGCGAAGACACCAGATAATGACCAAAAGCAGACCGACATTGAAGGGGACTCAGCACCTGGAAGAAAGGACTAGAACTGGGGGATTTTCCTGTTTTTACAGCTTTTAGTCACACAGAATAACGAAGAGACTCGGATGAAGATGCCCCAGTCTCTCTGAGGGAAAGGACCAGAAGACAGAATTTGGAGTGATCACAGCATCTAAAAGTGAGAGAAAAACCCAGAGAGCTCCACAGAGGGGGAAGCCCTAATTGTACGTATAAGCTCTGCTGAAATCTCTAGGGCGCCCCTGGATCCCAGGTGCACTGGGTAGATTCCAAGCAGCCCAATTAAAGATCAAAATGCTGAACTAAGACTCTAGCTGTAGCTCACAGCAGCAAAGTCAGAGTCCGCAGTCTGAGTTCCACCAAGCTAGCTACCTCCTGGAAATTTCCTAAGATACGAATACTCTTTGAAGGACCATAAGAATTCAGGTTCCCTATACTGTATCATTTCCGGGGCACCATCTAAACTCATCAACAGGACCCGTACTTAAGAGAAAAGAGAATCAACAGAGATTGACTCCAAAATGACCCAGAGGTTAGAATATCTGACAGGGGTTTTAAAGATTTTCTTTATTTATTTTAGTGATCACTACATGCAACATGGGGCTTGAACCCACAACGCTGAGATCAAGAGTCACATGCCCTACTGACTGAGCCAGCCAGGCGCCCCTAGCTGACAAGAATTTTATTTTTTTAATTATTTTTTTATTAACATATAATGTATTACTTGCCCCAGGGGAACGGGTCTATGAATCATCAGTCTAACACATTTCACAGCACTCACCATAGCACATACCCTCCCCACTGTCCATCACTCAGCCGCCCTATCCCTGCCCCCAACCCCCAGCAACCCTCAGTTTGTTTTGTGAGATTAGAATCTCTTATGGCTTATCTCCCTCCTGATCCCACCTTGTTTCATTTTTCCCCCCTTCCCCCCATGGACGCCCGACCCTGCCTCTCAAGTTCTTCATATATGATCTCTCTGGATCATATGATAATTGTCCCTCTCTGATTGACTTATTTCACTTACCATAATACCCTCTAGTTCTAATCATGTCGTTGCGATTGGCAAGATTTCATTTCTCTTGATGGCTGCATAGTATTCCATGGTACATATATACCTCATCTTCTTTATCCATTCATCTGTTGATGGACATCTGGGCTCTTTGCATAGTTTGGCTATTGTGGACATTGCTGCTATGAACATTGGGGTGCAGGGTCCCCCTCGGATCACTATATTCTGACAAGAATTTTAAAGCATCTAATATAATTATGCCTTTGTATGTCCTGAAAAATATATGCTAAAAAAATTTAAAGATGGGAAATATCACCAAAAAATTCAAACTATGAAAAAGAATCAAGTAGGGATTCCATAACAGCAATGTTTGACACGATTTTCTACAATGATGGAAGTGTTTTGCGTCTTTGTTGTCCAATGTGGTGCCACTGGCACCTGAGTTGCATTTGAGTGCTTATAAGTGCAACTGAGGAACTGACTTTTACACTGTATCCAATTGCATTTAATTTAGACTTAAATATCCATATGTTGCTAATGGCTACGGTAATTGGACAGAGGAGCTCCAGAACTGAAAATTACCAGATCTGAAATTAAACAAATATAGTGGATTGGCTTAATAGCAGATCAAAGATGACAAAGAAAGTGTTGATGAACTTACATGCAGATCAATAGAAATGACACAATCCAAAGTACAGAGAAAAAAATGCAACAACTATAGCAAACAGAACAGAGGGAGAAAGTAAATGGGTATATATAGTTCCAAGGTTCTTATGTGTAATGTACAAGTGTATAATATCAACTCTACAGATACTGTGAATATTTAGGGATGCATACTATAATCCTGGCAACAGCCACTAAAAAATTAATAATTTAAAGAAATATAGTTAAGAAGCAAATAAGTAAATTAAAATAAAATTCTTTAAAAAATCCATTAAATAGGGTACCTGAGGGGCTCAGGTTAGGAGACTGCCTTCAGCTCAGGTCATGATCCTGGAATTCCAGGATCGAGTCCTGCTTCAGGCTCCCTGCTCAGTGGAGAGTCCACTTCTCTCTTTGACCTTACCCCGTCTCGTGCACTTTCTCTCTCTCTCACTCTCTCTCTCACTCTCTCTCCTTCAAATAAAGAAATAAAATCTTCTTTTAAAAAAGTAAAAAAAAATTAAAAATAAATAAAAATAAGAGAAGACATGAAAGGAGAAACAGATAACAAAAAAATAGAGTGCATAAATAGAAAGCAAAAACAAAAGTGAAAATAAAATAGCATAAAATAGCAAAATAGTAGACTGAAATCCAACTATATCAATAATCACATCAAATACTAATGGACAAAACACTTCAAAGAAAAGAAAGAGATTGTCAGAATGGATGAAACAGACTCACCTATATGCCATCTATAGAAGATTACTTTAAAAATATAGATTAGAAATCAGGCAATCAGGACACCTGGGTGTCTCAGTTGGTTAAGCATCTGCCTTCAGCTCAGGTCGGGTTCCCAGGGTCCTGGGATCGAGCCCCACATTAGGCTCCCTGCTCACCGGGGAGTCTGCTTCTCCCTCTGCCTCTCCCCACCCTCCTCATGCATTCTCTCTCTAAAATAAATAAATAAATAAATAAATAAATAAATAAATAAATAAATAAAGGAAATATTTTTTAAAAACTAGAAATCATGCAATCTGTCTCCCATTTTTCACTGTTTATACTATCATCCATAACCTACAAAGTATCTTCCATCACTAAGATCCAATGATTCCACATGCGTTTGTGTTGATACATACCAAATACACGTGTATATCATATATAGGTATCTCTTGTGCTCAAGATACAGTTATAATTCACAACAGTCAAATGTGTGTCTAAACCCACACAAAATGGTGGAAGGAGCCATTTACCAAGTTAACACATCCATCCTTGAGGATTTCATTTCTCCCTCACTGTTCTGCCAGTTTGGGGCAATTGTGTCCAGAATAATCATTTCACTCATTCTTAATGGGTGACTTAAACCTATGGGCTCAGCAACAGATCAGTCCCAGAACTGCCTGAATCTAAGCCTCCACAGAAGGGATTGGCATGACCTTTCTGCACAACTTGGTGATAAGTACAGGCAGTGTCTCCAGGGTTTTGCCCCGCAGACAAAGCAGCTATGACACGGTAAAGGGAGTTCTGGAAAGCCTGAGCCTGATTCCCAGCCATACAGCTTAGAAAGAATCCATGTGACATCGGGACCGTGGCTCAGACTCTGTGAGCCTCAGTTTTCTCACCTTGAATGAAACTGGGACAAAGATTACATGACATAGTGCCTGTTATCATAGATACTCTCCTGGCTTCTCTCTCATTCAGGCTCTCAGTGTCCGCTGCCGTGCTTACTTCGGCAGCCCATATACTAAAATCAGTGTCCATTGCCAGTAGTTTTCATAGTAGCTTCCAGGTCAGCATTAGAAAAGCTGAGAGAAACTGTGATTTTAAAAAGAAAATACAAATGAAGATTTTGAAGTCCCTCGTAAAAGCTAAAATACTCATTGCGGTGCCTGGGTGGCAGAAGTTGGTTAAACATCCAGCTCTTGGTTTCGGCCCAGGTCATGATCTCAGGGTCATGAGCTCGAGCTCCACGTCAGGCTCCACGCCAAGCATGGAGTCTATTTGAGATTCGCTCTCTCTCTCTCTCTCCCTCTCCCACTGCCCCTCCCCTCTGCTTGCTCTCCAAAGTGAATAAATAAATCTTTTTTAAAGCTAAACTATTCACAACATATGGATTAATGAATTCATATTATACATAAACATGAAAACTGGTGTGCACCCACTCACCAAATTACTATGAGCAAAGTGTTTAATGAGGGTCCCTTCGGCTGCCTTGCTTACGAAGGACGATCGATAACTTCATAAGTCTCATCCTTATTGCTACCTTCTGAGAGAGAACAAGCCTCTGTTAAATATAACATGAGACCTAGAAAGTTCACACGTTTTTGAAACTCAAGCGTGTTATTTCCTCCCAACAGCTGTGATCAAGACAGGAGAGCTCAGTTCAACCTTCAGTCGCCAACAAACAACCACAATTGTTGGCAAAGAAGGGCAAACATAAGCCTACTTAACAAATTTGCTAATTATCTTTCGGTTTAGGATTAATGTAACAAATAAATACTGGATGCCTGTGGCTTAAGTTTATCAGTCCGTTCGTATAAACCAACAGCAGGAAGCAGATTTTATCAGATCGAGAGCCCTGTTCTCAAACCAAGAATTTCTTGTTCTTGATTTCTCTTTCTGGCATCTGATGTGTGTTTTTACTTTACAAGGCAATCTGTCTGCCTTTACGTCCTTTTAAAATATTAGGTACATCCACTGAGAATTCTTAGAGAAGTAATGCTGAGGTTTAAAAGTAATGAAAGAAACACACCACCGGTATGAGAACAAAATTGCCCATATGGGCATAATAATCTACAATTGGCTGGCAGTGCCAAACATTAGTGAGTAAATTATTAGTGTAATTAGCTGTCACCTTCTGAGGATCTTTACTCGATGCTGTACAAACACACATAGTCTTTAATCCCTATAACATATGCAAAGAGATATTTTTCTGCCTTTTAGAAATAAGGAGGCAGATTCCTCAGAGCTCAGTCCGCCAAGAAACAGAGCTGAGACTTCCACCCTTGTCCCCATGCGGGGCTGGGGTTCTGCCATCCATTCTCATCACCTCCTTTCTTCCACATCACTGACTCTTACCCATTTGGGGATGACAGGCAGCTTCTAGAATCTGACACACTCTATGGACCCAGAAGAGTGCGCACACATAGGCACATACACATCTACTTCTGAGAAAAGAATTCAAGGGACTCACGGGACACCCTGAAGCAAAATGCAGGTTTGGAACCTTGACTCCAGACAGTCTCCAAGTATCAACACCACTGGATTTTTCCACTCACTTGTCTCCTTCACACTTGCCCCTACTTTCTGCCTTCTACGGAAGTGTTTCAGGAATAAAATAAGGCTCAGAAGCAGATATATTATCTCACCCACATCCGAGCAAGCTCTTGCAGCCTCCATGGCCCCCGCTACCCCCTACCCCCTCATGTCTTCCCCAACTCAGGAGATGTGAAGTACCCAGGGATATACCTGGGTATACCCTCAGGGGAATACCTAGGAATCACCGCCTGCCCGCTCCTCCGTTTATCACCGTGTGAGACAGCTTTATCAATGAATCCGTCACCCCAGGCTTCCCAAGGCAAGCACAGGGCACCTATCATGTTCCAGGCACTGGGCTAGTACACAAAACTGTTCCAGGCTCTGTCCTCGTGAGGCTTGCATGCTAATGGGGGAAAAAATATCTTGGAATAATAAAAAAGTAAATTACGGCATATGCTAGAAGGTGGTTAGTGGTTGGAAAGAAGGAAAATATAGACATATAATGGGGTAGTAGCGATTGCAGGGGTGGGCTGCGGCATTAAATAGATGGATATTTAAGTAGGAAGGAAAGTCAGACTTGTGGATATCAGTGGCAGGGGAGGGAAAGTGTATTTTGTGTCTTTACTGCCTTCCTTCTCCTCTAGAATGTCGGTTAGGGATTCTCTCTTTACTGTTGTTCACGGTTCTCTCCCAGTTCCTATAACGATGTCTGGCGTGTCACGGGCTCTGGACAAATAGAGGTACATAAGGAAACAAAGAAAAATTTACCTTTCAGGCGAGCCGAATCGGAGGGTTAGGACCACACTTCTAAATTCTACCCTAACTCCGACAACAGTCTTAATTACATGATAAATGTAGAGCAGAGGGGAAGGACGTGGAGTCAAGACAGAGGCACCGCTTAGAAGAGAAAACCAAAAACTATACGGGAAAAGTGGTGATCACCTGAACTCCAACTTCAGAACAACCAAATAAGAAATGGGATTTAAAAACAAAACAAAACAACAACAAAACCTAAGGAGAGCCTACACCAAATAGGGCTTTAAAATCAGAGATGAATATGAAATACAGAGCTTCTAAATGCTGAGTGGTTCAGGACGCCTGGGGGGCTCAGCCAGTTAAGCGTCTGCCTTCGGCTCAGGCCATGATCCCACGGTCCTGGGATCGAGTCCCGCATAGGCTCCCAGATCAGTGGGGAGCCTGCCTCTCCCTGTGCTGCCGCTCCACCCCTGCTCGTGCACAATCACTCACTCTCTCTCTCTGATAGATAAATAAATAAGTAAATAAATAAAATCTTTAAAAATAAACAAATGCCAAGTGATTCATCAATTAGACTGTCAGTGAGGTGCACAGAGATGTGGCAATTAAGACAGATGCCACCGACCTGGGACGTGCCAGCCGCTCACCCCCCCCACCCCCCACCCCCACCCCCACCACACTCCGTACTGCAAGCCCCCATGTCCACAGCACTCACTGTGTGCTGATGCTTGTGGATTTTAGGCTTGGTTGTAGCTATTAGCTCGGTATCTACCCCTTGATGCTGATCAGTCTCGGGATACGGGTTGGGTCCCCACGGAAACTAACAAGAGCTGACTCAGTTCTCTGGCCACAGGTTTCACCTCTGACTTTGTCCAGGGATCCCACAAGGGCGTACCCCCAGTTATACAAGAGCACAGAGCGTGTCCGCATGGGCATGCACACGAGCACTTGCGTTACTCCCCCTCCCCCAACAACCAAAGGGCACAGGCTTCATGGTCAAGAAGGCTACAAGTGACCACTGAGAACCGAATGACTCCCTTACGCACAACTACAATATCAAACCATGGCCCTAAACACATATTTCTCCATCAGCTTCTCCTGAAAATACTGTCCAACTCTGAGAAAGAGGAAGTACTATTCGGACCAAGGGCCACAGGGCAGCACGTACTGTCTCTCCATCCTGCCCCCAGAAGCTGGCTCAATCTGGGGGACAAGCCAGGAATGTGAGATGCCCGGATGCCGCAGCAGTGACTTTCCTGACGGCGGGTCTCCCCTATTCCAGGTAATGTGAGCTTCAGAACCTTCCTTCCTCTCTGATCAACTAGGGATATCAGGGCAAAGCTGAATCACTTTGTCCTAACAGTTCGATCCCTGCATTACCACACATCATTAAAGTTTTAAGGGAGCTCATTGGAGAAGTCCTTTAGTCCTTTAATAATTGAGTGGAGGGAAAGGGGCCAGTGGGGGGGAGCATTTTCCTGAGCGGATGCTAACTAGGTTTGGCTGCTAATGGCTTCCCACAGTCCCACGGTGTCCATGTTGCCACTTAGAAGAGTGCGGTCCACTTGCCCCTTGCCCTTCAACTGTCAACAGGGAAACGGAAAAATAATATATCACCAAGTACCGAGATAAGTCTCACTGCTCTGCCCACAGCTTTCCCTCCTAGCTTTGTGGAGCTCAGCCGAAACCGAGCTCCACGGCCTGTTGATGAGGAGAAAAATCCATCATTCCATGAATCAGTTGGGTGTCTCTGATACCAAAAAAACCTGTCACTGATTTTTTCCACTGAATTTACTGGCCACAGAGGCAGAGCCATTGAAAAATACTCAGCTCCCTTGGGAGTACCAATTTTGCCCTAATCCCCTTCTAAGTGAAGAGGTCTCCCCTTATGACACTTACTTTTGTTTCTTTCCTAGGGTCATATGGACAGGACAGCCCAGGACCTAAGGAAACATCTGTACCCATCTGCGCACTGCTCTCCCGCTCCCGGGCAAAAACACTCGCACCCCCTCACCACACACATCAGACCGTTTGCCATCAGGCTCCACATCTCCCAGAACTCAAAGGAAAGGCACGGGAGGCAAACCACACAAACTTGAAGAGATGATGGGATTTGCCCTGGCCCGTCCAGCCAAAGCAGAGGCAAAGGCAGGATAATGGCTGGAGGCTTCTGGAAAAATCCACTGGTCTCTTCCAGGTCAGTCCAGTCTCCAGTCTGAGAAAGTTCACAGACCAACCAACCAACCGTGTGAATGAGGCCATACACAGTGACGGCCAGGTGGAGGGAGACGGGGCCACCACGGCCGACGAGGAGGACTGCGTCCCCTGGTCACGGACGCCCTTCTCTTCCGGTTTTGCCTGAGGATCCCAGGAAACAAAGGCCCTTCCACAGCCAGGTTTGCATGGTCTAGCTGCCCAGCACAGCCGACTCGCTCCGGGCCTGGGAAGGCTGGCGCACCTGTCCTGGGGAATCGGCCACACCATGTCCACCTCGGACCACGCCGTAACCAAATGGAGTTCTGGCGGGTGAGAGCACAGACAGAAGGTGACAGGCGGGCGAGGCTCACAGGAAGACAAGTAGTGTCTGAAGAAGAAGGACAGAGCCTCCCTCTGCCGGCCCCCTCAGGCCCATGAGCCAGGGTGGCCTTGGGCAAGAAGCAAGGTGGGAAGCTGCCGTGACTCCACGAGGAGGGACAGAAGACAGACTCGCCCTCTGTTGGCCCCTGTGCCGCGGCTCAGTGCCAGCTAAGCCACACAGATGGCCACAAAAGAACAAAGCAACTGCCGGGAGAGAGGAGCAGGGCCAGACCCTGGGCCCGAGATGGGTCCCTGACCCTTCCCCAGGCTTCCCCTCCGTCAACTAGATGCCCCTCACTCTCCTGGATCCTCAGCCTCCCTCCTTTCCCAGAGAAACTCATCTGAGCCCTCGCGGAGGCTCACGACCAGCCCGGCCTGTGACATCGTCCCCTCATGCTCGCTCCAACCCCAGAACGGCTGCGTCTTCTTCCTTCTGATCATTCTTCCGCGGCCCACCGTCTCGGAAGAGGGGGTCACATCATTCCCTCTGCTCCTTCCACTACATTTTAGCCTACAAGCTATTAAAATGCCTGCCGTCCCCTCTATGATGAAACTACTCTTGAGGGACACCTTGGGTGGCTCGGTCGGTTAAGCCTCTGCCTTTAGTTCAGGTCATGATCCCAGGGTGCTGGGACTGAGACCCAGGTCGGGTTCATTGCTCAGCGGGGAGCCTGCTTCTCCCTCTGCCTGCCCCACCCCCTGCTGGTGCTCACTCTCTGTCTCTCTCTCTCTCTCTCTCTCTCTGACAAATAAATAAATAAATAAAAACAGAAAGAAAAGAGAAAACCTCCTCTTGCTAAGATTACCGATGACGGACCGCCCATTTCAAGAGCAACTAGGCAGCCCTACTCTTGGAAAGTCCCCAGCACTGCCCTGGCTTCCAGAACCCCACTCTCCAGGGCATCCTCTCCCGTCTCCGGGCCGTCCTGCCGCAGACGGACGTCGGGACTGCAGGCGCTCCTCTCACCCTGGTAGCATCCCCTTTGGCATTCCCCTCTTCTTGTCATTTATGTGATAAAATGTCCCAAAGCTTGGGGTCCCTTGGTTATGTATTACGATGGACTATTCATTAGCTTCTTAGCGTGTACCACAATTTGAAATAGGTCTTTATTTATTGGTTTATTTTCTGTCGCTTCTCCTGTGAAGCTTTTATAACAACCCCAAACAAGCCACGCACCGATCACTTTATCCATCCAACCAACAGACAACTGTCTAATCCCTACGCTGTGTCAGGTACCGGACAAGACGCTGGAGAAACAAAACAAAACACCAAACAAAAAAACGGGAAGGTCCCTGCCCTCGCAGAGTTTGTGACCTGGTGACACGGGCCAGAAAGCAACAAATAAAAATAGACTTCATAGGGGGACAAGCACTATGGAGATCAGGAGAAACTTAGAGAAATGCAGAACCGAGGGACTTAAACGCGTCCTACAGGCCAGGCCTTTCTTCAGAGAATCTTATTCTTAGGCATCTGTTTAATTTATGTCTCTAAACAGCCTCTGCTCGATTGTTAATACATCCCTGCTTCCTTTTCCTCATTTTCTACATACCTGGCACATAGAGGAATTTAATAATTCTGTTTGATGATTAGAGGAAGGAATGAGTGATTTAATTAATAAACCAACTGTTTGTAAGATTCCATTTAATTCTCAATTTGAGAAATCCGCACACAACCAGGTATAATGCATTCTAGTTACTGCTGTATTACCTGAAATCTCTAGTTTCATAACACGCCGGTTCACAGAGATTAAATTCAGACCCACATTCCATCTCTCTAAACTTGAGCGGAACCAGGTCTACGTGAACCAAGTGTCAGCACCGGTGAGTGAAAGAGTATAGTACAGGAATATTTAATTTCCTTAAAAACCAAGATTCCATTATCCCTTTTTTTTTTTTTTTTTTGGTCCAGCCAGGTCACGGGATAAACAAGAGGGAGTTCATGGCTCAGAAAATCGGCGTCATACCAGTGCCCGGCGGGGGATCTACTCTCGCTGAGGCTGGGGCTCGCCTGAAAATGCAACACAGCTCAGAAGAAACCTTGGAAAAGGGTTATGCAAAGAATGGATGGACAGCTGCTGGCTGGTCCCAATGGAAGTTATGTTTGGAAGGCTCCAGACCTGATATTTAACAGTTCTACTGCCAAATGTGCGGAGAGCCTCCCAGAATGAGCCACCAATAGCGAACTCTGGGAGCTGGAGAGAGAGAAAAATGGATGCTTGTCTGCCTTTTGGTCATTCTTCCGGTGGGGAAGAACAGCTAAGCTAGAGGAACCTCGGGCCCCACTGCAGCTGGGTGGAACAGGAAAGGATGGCGGCAGGACGGCTTCGTGGGAGCTGAGTCTGATAAACAGGAGGGATGGGTGTACGCTAGCAGCTCGCTCGCGCGCTCTCGCTCGCTCTCTCTCTCTCTCTCTCTCTCTCACACACACACACACACACACACACATGCACTCAGGCAATCCCCAAATCCAAAACATTTCCCTTAAAACCACGGAATATATCAACAGCTGACCGTCGGAAGGCTGCCTGCAGGCTCAAGTATCCAGCAGGTGGGGACTTGTTTTCCAAGAGCTCGTTCAACAGGACAAACTGAGAACTGTGACCTCACTGGGGTGTGAACACCAGAACCCAAGCAGCAGATGGTGTGATTTAGAGGAAAGGCCACTGCACCAAGAGTCTGCGGCTGGGGACAGCATCCCAGCTTCCCTCTTTATCAACAACGTGACCTTCACCTCTCTGAGCCTCCGTTTCCTCGCTATAAAAAGCAGAGGAGGGGGAAAAAAGCTCTCCCTACCTAAGTTTTAAAATTGTTGTGAGGTCCAGTAAAGAGAATACATGTGAAACCTCCTTGAAAATGGAAAATGAAGGTGCTTGGGTGGCTCAGTCGGTTGGGCGTCTGCCTTTGGCTCAGGTCATGATCCCAGGGTTCTGGGATCCAGTTCTGCACTGGGCTCCCAGCTCAACAGGGATTCTGCTTCTCCCTCTGCCCCTCCCTTTTTCTCCCTCTCTCTTTCCCTCTCTCACAAAAATGAAAAAATAAAATCTTTTTAAAAAAGAAAAGAAAATGGAAAAAGATACCTTTTTTTTTCAGCATGTCCTTTTACAGTAATTCCAATAAGCCAAGCACTGACCTGCACACTTTATAAATATTAACCCAAAATGTCCCTGTGAGGTTGGTACTATCATTACCCAACCCAAAATGACCCTGTGAGGTTGGTACTATCATTACCCACATTTTTTTTAAAGATTATTTATTTATTTATTTATTTGACAGACAGAGTACAAGTAGGCAGAGCAGCAGACAGAGGGAGAGGGAGAAGCAGGCTCTCTGCCGAGCAGGGAGCCCAACACAGGGCTCGAACCCAGAACCCTGGGATCATGAGCCAAAAGCAGCCGCTTAACCGACTGAGCCACCCAGGCGCCCCACTACCCCCATTTTAGAGAGAGGAGACCAGCACTGAGAAAATAAGACCCTTGCCCACAGAAATGGCTAGTAAGTAACAGAGAAAGGATGTGATCCCAGACACCCAGTGTCCACAGTCTATGCTCTTGGCCACTACACCATGCAGAGTTATCTACATGACAGAGAATCTACATTCTCTTACTCATATCAAAAGAAGTCAACAATAACACCAACCTTGTATAGTGCTCTCTATTTTACCAAAAAGGTTTCCGTGTTCATTTCCTTACTCAAGTCTCACAATAACCCTAGAAGGTCGTCTGCATATTCCCTCGTATGGATAAGGAAACTGTGGCTTGGACATCTATTCATAGTAGAACATGTGTTTCCGGTAATGGAGGGAGCTACGCAGTGCTCAAACCAGCCATACCTACCTGTCCAACCCCTTCCATCTACGGACATGGATTTTTGAAATGGAAGACACCAACCAAGAACAGAACCCAGATGAAAAGGAGCAGGTGTATAACTACTACCAGCCTTATGCATAGACAAACAGGAGAGCACCCCACGAAGCGGTATTTGCATTCTGTCCAAAATAATCTCCCATTCTAGGATCTCAGATTCTACTGTAAGGTAGTCATTCCTTTTTGACTGAACACCCTTCAAGTTAAAAAGTCTCTTTGAAAGAACGCCACATTCTCATGTACATCACAAGGGAATTATTTCATCATATCCTGTCCAAGTAGATAGATAGCTAAGACCAGGCTCCAGCCTGTACCCAAGATAATATGAAATTCACAAGATGGGTTCAGAGTACAAGATAAGCGAGAAGACAAGACTGAGCTGAGAGCTTGACAATGGGGTTATATAACTAATACTCTAGATAAATGCACGGATCCCAGGTGCATAGAGCCCCAAGGGAAACAGAGGCACAGGGACCAAGGAACACTTCTACCAAAAATGCAAGGGAGGGTCTTCTGGAATGTTCTTCCTCTTTGGGCTTCCAAAATATACCTCATGGCACTGCCACCTGGTTTTCGTCTCTGGTCTCTGAGGAGCTGTGCCTGTATCTCTGTGAAGATGGCGGCCATCACTGTCTGTGGAAGACAGGCACAAAGGAATCTGCTACAATGTAGGAGGGGCTGAGACAGGGGTGAGGGGAACCAGCAGCAGGGGAGAAAGCTCTGGATGGTTATGTTAAAAAGGATTTGTTCCACTGTCAAAACCAAAAAGCTCTCCCCAAGAGCCAGCTTTAGGGAAGGAAGCCTGAAATGATGGAGAGGAGGCGGGTGTATTAAGGAGGCGCCTTGGAAAAGAGGCTAAAGTGAATGGGGGGGAGGGGGAACAGCGTGGGGACAAAGGCAGGTACTGCTGCAAAAACCCACTTCTGAGCTGTGATGGTCCACCACTGCTGAGGGAAGACCAGATACCGGGCTCTGGCGTTTCTGCTGGGTCCCAGAAAGAGGGCTCCCATTCTCCAGGACAAGGACAGTCCTTTAAATCCAGGCCACTGGAGCCTTCATCCATCCCGGTTCTCCCCAGGGACTGCAAAAGAGCCCAGAGGCCACTGAGCTCCTGAAAACCATACAAGCCACATCTTCACAACCCAACTGCCCATTCCCTGCTCTGGGCCCCACCTTACCCCCCAAAGACAACAACTTACTTCTCCAGCATGGAGCTAGGAGCCCCAGGCCAATCTGGCATCGGCTCCTACTTAGGTTCAGGCTACCGGAGTGCTCGAACAAAGACATATTTGGACCCTCCTGCAGAGAGAGAGGGGACTGTTTCTGGGCCCAGAGGGAGCTGCCTTAATCTGCTGCCCAGTGAATGACAACAATGTTAAGAATGAAAATATGGTTTGGGGGAGATCATCCCCAGGAGCCCAACATTTTGGTATTTAAAGGAACTTTAATGAGCTTAAGAGGCTAATCTGGAGTTCAGGAGGGGGTGTTTTGTTTTGTTTTGTTTTCAAAAATCCTTTTAAAGGTTCCTAAGGCTCTATAGGAAGGGGGCACCAGTACGGTGAGTCAAGGCGGGGGCCCTGGTGTAGCTGAGGCGGCCTGGAGGAACCGGAACCGGTGAGAGGAAGCGGCCAGAAAGACCCCTCCCCACTGCAGCCAGAGAACCCCCGTGCTCCAGAGATGAAGGAGGGAGGGTTCGTCCTGCCCGGAGAAGGGCCACGTCCAGGGAAGCAGCAAGAAGTTGAGAATGAATGGGGTATTCACATCCCATCAGGATCCCAGTCGGGTTTTTCACCAAATAACTCCTTCCGGTTTACTGGGGACAGCATCAGACTCAGGGGCTTCTCTGACACACACCCCCCCCCAAAAAAATCCATCTAGAGTGGCAGGACATAAGGTGGCATCCACAGAGGTACCCAGCACACTGAGAAGACATGCCAGTGTCCCTGGACGGTCACCCAAAGAGCAAGGGTTGGGATCGCGCAAACCCGAGGGGTGTGCCCCTTGCCAGCGACTGAGCTGAGCCGTAACTGGGGGGCCATGGGACAAGGCTCCGACCATCGCATCCAGAAGACTAATTAGTTTCCTAGTTTCCTCCACGTAAGCAAATCAAAAGAGGACTCAGGGTCCACAAGGATGGCCTGGGGGGAAAAATGAGGCAGCTGATGAGATGGTATTTAAGTAAGATCTGATGCTGGCGAGAGTCAAGTTACTAGAATTCCACAGGGCATAGGGGAGTGAGGGGGAGTGAGGGGGAGGCAGAACGGGCCCGGGCCAGATGTGAGCCCCAGATAGAGCATGTGGTCCACTCCCAGCAAGGCGAGACGCTGTAGGTATCTGTTATACGCCCGGAGATTAACTGGGCCTGTCAGGCACGGTAGGCCGACCGGCCATGGCCAGACCTCCACCAGGGCTGGTCCGTTACGGGACACTAATGATCAAACACCAGTCTGATAGGGTGAGACGACCTGGGAGTCAGAACGGCCGGACATCTGCACTGTTGTCTACAACCGGGACGCCCAAACTGGAAGCTGGCAAGGCTGGGGGACCCCAGACTCCTCCATGGAGTTTCAGGCCCTTTTGTATTTTTTGTTGCTGTGACATTACGGCACACGAACGGGGAACCTGGAAAAGGCTTCCTTCCATTCTGGCTCATTCCAACCTGGCGGCCGGTGACAGGCCCCACTGAGGACTCAGCTGCCTCGGTTCGCCGGTGGAGAAGAACAGCCCAGAGGCAGGCTTCAAAGGTCTTTTTTTTTTTTTTTTTTGACTACCCATCTGGGGCTATCTGTGATGGGACCAGGTCTACACACAAGGTGAGAACCCACCGAGGCCGGCAGTTTCGTTCCTTCCATAAAGTCTTTGCTAATGCTGCGGTGTTTCTGCCACATTCCAGTCCGATCTGCCATATAATGCCAAAAGAAACGTAATCCCCATCCTAAGTCTCATTTTATTTATTTTCAGTAGTGTGAAAACAAACATGTAGCAAGAGGACAGTGTTTACACCTCCTTTTTACCCGGTACAGCTCTAATCCTACTGCTAATTAATACCAGGGCCCGCAGCAATTTTATTAATTTCGTCTTGGTTAAAAATATAGAGACAGATAATTGGGCTTGACTAAAATAACAATTTGACATTTGGAAGGTGTTGCCTTCGTTTCAGGAAGCCGGGTGGCCGCGTATCATCGAAAACATGACAAAGAGGCCCAAAGCCGCCGCTGACACTGGTCAGCAATGACATAACTAGTTCTAATTGCGATAAACGGACTAAAACGTCCCACGTCTTGCTAACCAAGAACTACGCAGATGATGGAAATCCCCAGCTGGTCTTCCTGTAGGTTCCAGTAAAACAGGGCACACAGGAGAGAAGGGCCTGGAGTCCCCTGTCCCCTAGTATTATTTCCTTCAGAAACCTTTCTTCACTTTGCCCCTAAAATCACCAACTTTCCCACAGCAAAGCTACACAGGGGCTGGTAACAATACTGTCCCACAAGTCACTAAGGGACTTTCAGAAAAACACAGTGTTCCTAGGGGGCAGCCTTAGGCCTGTTGGAAAGGGGACAGGTCCCTCCAGGACAGGGACCCCGCTGTTCTGTGCAGAGGCTGAGAGAGGCACACCCCACACCCTGGGGTCCCCCAGACTTCCAGATCTCAGCCCACAAATGGCTTACCAAGAACTCCCCTCGGAAGATGGGAAAGGACATTGGAAAATCCACATCAGAAAGATGTTTAAAAAAAAAAAAAAATGGAAAAGCCCTCAAATAGGGCTAAAGGTTCACAGTTATGGCAGAAATTATTTTTAAATCTTTCCAAGTGGTTGCACATTCCGCCCCTGCCCCGTCATCGTTCATTCCCTAATGTTGTACAACGGTGTTTCACACTCGAGTGAGCAGGATTCAATATGGGTTATTTTGGACATGATGGGATTCAACAATGACGTGCTGTACGGGCGTTGGCTCGAAGAGGCTTTACTAAATTTCTGATAATATAACGAGTATTTTAAATCCTTGCCTCTAGTCTTGCTCTGAAAGGCTATGACCCACAATTTCTCCCACCGTCAAGAATAATGAGCTGATAATTTAGGAAACGGAGTTGTTCTCATGAGAGGAAGATTACCTGCTCAGGACCTCCAAACAACTTTTTTTTCCAGAATTAGAAAGCAGTGGCGACAGAGGCCTCCGTAAAACCGGTAACGGCATTTGGGCGAATACAAAAGTTATAAACGAGAAAAAGTGAAACCGAAAGGCAGGACAAACGATGAGCTTTGAGAAGAGCTCCTGTCACGGAAATCTGAAAGCAAAAGCAACTCCTTGGCTAGTAGGATGACCGAAGTCCCAAGACTCTGTCGTATGTACAACTGGCCTGGATAAAGAACTTTTTATAATGTGCTCCACTTATGCAAGGATCAAAAGAATCCCACGATGTTCGTACACAATTCCCAGAATACTATTAATATCTACTCGGGCTGTCTAATTTTATTTCAAGAGTTTAAGTCTTAGATTCCAAGGAAGTCCTACCCAGGGACCAATCCATATAAAAAGAGAAAACACCTCTGAGCAAGGACTGTTTCCAATCACCCTCCAAGTAAAAAAAGAGATTACTCGGCCTGTACCAACACCCAGCCACGGCCCGAGGACCGGGCTGATCCTTAGCTAAACCCCCCTGCAATCTAATGCAGACATCAATTTATTACCTAGCTGTGTTTGAGTTTTATATTCCTTACATTTTATTATGCCAGGAGTGGGGCCAACAGAAGATAAAATACAGCAAAAATCTACAACCGCCTCTGTAATTTCATCTGTGGGCTCCCTTCTAGGAGTAACTGCATACCCAGTTTTGATCTGCGAGTAACGTCACAGTAATAAAACCAAACTAATTCTTCTCCCTACACACACACACATACACGCACACACGCACACACACACACATCCTACGCTACCTTGATAAAAATGCAGAATTAGTCCATCACTGGATCTAAGAGAGATCATTACCCAGACCATTTTCTCCAAAGGGCTGCCTGCCAATCAGCAGGGTGAAGGCAAGACAGAGAAAGTTCTGAATGCTACCTGCTTTGCCCCCATTTTAGTCCCTGTCTTTGGAAAATTGGTCTGCTCCAAGAGAAAGGGGAGAAAACACGGACCTGCGGCCCTCTGAGGCCAGGTCTCCCAAGGCCTGGGATCTGCTGACATGTGGGGAGTTGCGATGTTATGAGAACAACCCCGATGACAGCAGCGCTATTCCACTCTGCTCCTAGGATGTCCAGAACAATCTAAGGGACCGTGATAAACTTCGTATGTGAGAGGAGAGGGCCCCGGCTGACGCACCGAGCTGCCAGGCACATGAAAGAAACAATAAAAACTTGATTTCAATGTGGGATCCTTTCCAGAAAGCTTAATTATCTATTGTATTACCACATTCCCATTATGCAGCAGCCTTTTCTGTCTCCAGCTGAAGTCCAACTACAGTATTTGTTTGGAACAAATTCAGGGAAAACTCCAAACTACCCAGATCACAGAGGACTCAGTGAAATAGGGAACAACAGTTATATAAATAGAAGCCCCCTGGGCTGGAAAATATCTGGGTCGTCTGCTAACTTTCAGGCACGCTGAAAACAGGGGAATCCAGTTTCTAAATACCCATACCTAGAGCTCCCTCCTGTTTTAAATCCCTGGGTACAGCTTCAGCAATTCTGGAAACATATCATCCCACCTAACCAGTGATTTTACTTTGATGACCTGTCACGCTCCAAAAAGATCACCTCCAGCTCTTAATTTCTGCGGACACTCATAAATCACTGTTCGGCGCTCTGGCCTTAAATGCTTATTTGTTTTGGATGATCGGAAGATAAATGGCTCCTAAGGGTGTCATAGTGTATGAGACAAATATTTAACAAAACATCCCAAAGTCTGAAATGAATGGCTGTGTCTCAGATGCCAGTGTCCATTCCATTTTTTTTTTAAATTAGACAAATTTGGTGTTTGACACCAAGGAGGTGTCACCACTAGCTGATAGAGTAGGATTTGGACTGTTTAGCTGGTCACCTGACACCGGGGACAAGCAGCTAATAATTCAAATGCAAAACCGCCCACAGCCAGAAAAGCACCTACAAATGGCTAAAACAAATACAATGAACTCGCTTTGTTCATACTGCGTTCCTGCCCTTCCCCGAAGACTGCAACTTAGCTGTGTGCTCTTTCATGCCGACATGTAACTCGGCAAATCAGGAGAGCCAAGCGACCTGCCTCTGTCTTCACCACCGGCTTCCTCATTCACACCCACGCCTCCGGCTCTTTTCCTTGGGTGGGCCTCAGACTTTAAAAAGATCCACCCACAAGGTCAAAATTATTTTTAAATAATCGATTCGTGCAAGAGGGAAAAAAATTGCTCTCTGTGACTGTCTCAAGGTATCAGCAACTGAAAAGGTCCCTCTAGACGACAACAATCCGCTCATTCCCGAGGGGTCCCAGGCGATGCCCATTTCTGCGCTTAGAGGAGGCTGCTGAGAAATCCCCGGTAGCTGGGACAATGCCAAAGGCCAAGGGGCTGGGCGGCAAGCCCCCTGAGGGCAGCTGGGACTGGGTCTCACAGCCTCTCCTCACCCAGCCCCCTCCCTGCCTCGGACAGAGCTGCTTGATGATAACAGCTGATAACAGCCGCTGAAAGAAGGGATTTGTCTGGAGCCTAATTTTTGAAACAAACAACCACAGCAACCACCATGCATGTCGATGTCCTCAAGCTGATCAGATATATTAAAACCCCATTTTGTTGGGAAAAGAATGAGGTTGGGATGGGGAACAGAGTAGAAGCTTTAAAACAAAACAAAACAAAACCAAAAAGGGACCGGTTGGGTGCAGACCTGTGCCGACGGGGTGCCAAGAGCTAAAAGAGCAGAGGCAACTCCATCTTGGACCTGTGTTTCCGAAATAGTTGTTAAAATTAAAATTAAAATCCCTCGTTGTGACAGCAACACCTCCCCGAACAATGCGGCTCACGTTCCTCTCTACAAAACCTTCTCGGTTCTGGCCAACAGCTGGCAAGTTGATCCCTGCAATTTTCCCTCTGCAGAAATAGCTGTGATCACGGAGAACTGACCTTAGTGGGCTCCTAATAAGCAAAAACCCGCGCCAAACCTGGGGGGCTGAGACGGAGGGTCATTGTTGTGTTAAGTACTTTACAACAACTGTTTCTTCCCCTCTTGACACAGCCTGACTTCCTTAAAGAAGATCTGACTGGCCAGACAGCTGTGTTGACCCTTAAGCCTTCTTTGATTCGTGATTTTTTTTTTTTTTAACAAACAGAATAGAAATTCACAATCCAAATCCTTTCCTAAGCTCCAATACTTTTGAATTCGCTAGTGTTGTGCCTGAAGGATGTGGACATTTCGGTAATCTATAAGCAGAAAGATAAAGATTGGGTCTACACATTCCCAAAACCTTCAGATGAAAAGCAAAATGGGGAGGGGAGAGAATGCGAGGAGAGACGACCAGAAGCTTTATGCAGAGGTGATAACCTGAAGTTCTGTGGGCAAAATCTGCTTAATGCCCTAAAAATTGCACTTTTCCCTCAGACACTGTGGCAACAAACAGACAACCAAGAACAGATACGGGCATGTCTTCTTTAAAAAATGTTAACCATAATTACCACTTTGCAAAGTGGCCTTGTGTTTTCGTTTCTTTATTCATTTCTGTATCGCCCAACACTTCCCAAACAGAACAAGTATTCCTTTTAGTGCTAAAAATGTGAAGTGATCTTTTCAAAATGCCCGGTACCCCTTCCGCAGGAGGGTTAAAGTCAAGCAGAGGATGGCAAAGCAGCCCCGGGATGCAGAAAAAAAATTGTGTGTCTGTGGTCACTGGGTATAAACGCTTTGCCAGTCTTCAGTAAACCTCACAGCCCAGGCAACACTGGAAGGAAGATATTTCTGTTCTCTCTCTGTTGTTGTTGTGGTTACATGGAGAGTTGCACACACCCCTTGTCTGTGTTTTCAATAACGTGATAGGAACAGCTTTTCCTGCGCCCCGCCCCGCCCTTGATTATCTTCGCGCACAGTTGTCTCTTATTCACCAGTAACAAATGCCGAATTCTCCTGCGCGGGCACGCGTGTCCACTGGGCCACACACACCAACCCGAGTGTGCAAAAAGCGAGGCCTGCGTTTCAGCCGCTTTTCTCTCCTTCAGTACCATGCACAGCTTTGCGAAGTCAGTGTCCCCACTGACTAGCCGTTTGGACAGGGAAAAGCAGGTCCCTCTCCATGGACCCACCAAGCAGCTCCGGGCCTGCCTGGTGAGAACCAGGAAATCCCTCTAACTCCCACTCCCGGCTGCGTCCAGGCTTTAGGCATTACAGAAACCTAGGTTCCAAATAATCTTTCTTAGATACCTGCCGCCTAGTTCTCCAAACACACCCGCAGGGTCAGGTCGGCAGGAGAGAAGTGCATCCCGCGCAAGGCTACACGACACACCCACGCGGGAATTCGGGGTGGGGGTGGGGAAGTGTGCGGTGCAGGAGGGAGCCTCAGATCGGGCCCCTGCGCCCCAGGGTTTTCTAGAAACGGGACGGGGGTCTCGGACTGAGAGAGAAAAGGCAAACAGGGTGCGCGGAGCTCGGAGGGGCAGCCGTGCCGTTTCTGAGCCCAGTCTATCGCGACGCCGGGGGACAAAGCCGCACGGGCACCGCGCACAGGGGACGGAAGCCGCGGGAGCAGAAAGCTGGCGGCTCGCTCCGAGCGCCACCGTGGCGCAGACACGTGGCTGAGACGGAGCGGGAACCCCGCGCGCAGATGTGGCCAACTGGCAGCCCGCGGGGCACCCCAGGGAAGGGGAAAACCGGGACCCAGCCGGCCGGACGGGGTCGAAGCCCTCACACAGGTGTGTCCTCCGGGAAGCGCGCGGTGGGAGTACAGGAGCCCGGGGAGGGGACTGCGCACCGGGGAGCACACGGCGGAGGGAGCCGGCGCTTGCGTCCCTGCGGCCCGGGCGGTGGCAGCGCGCCCCGCTCGGGTCTCCCCGGCCCCGGGGGAGGGCAACCCGCAACAACCTGGCGGTGAATCGGCGTCGTGCGTCTCTGGGCTAGAGGGTGCCTCCGCGCCTTCCGGAAGCGGATGGGGGTAAAGGAGGAGCGAGTGTCCTGCGCTTGCTGGTGCCCGTTTGGGGCTAGGGGGGTGCGCTCCGGCGACGCGATCACTTACTTCTCGTAGTCGTACTTGCAGTAGAGCTTCTTGTCCCGGTAGAAGCAGGTGGTCTCCAGGGGCTCTTTGCAGGAGGCGCACTGCACGCACTGCTCATGCCAGAAGCTGTCGTTGAGCCGCAGCAGAAACCTGTCCGAGATGACCCGTTGACAGCCCTCGCAGACAGACTTGGGGCTCACCGCTCTGCCTACAGCAGCAATAGACGTTCTCGGGTCAATCGCGCCGGCCCAGCATCCCGGCCAAACCCGGCCGGGACTCGCTCCAATCCCTCCCCGCCCGCGGATTTCCCCCGCGCCCCCCACCCCGGGAAGCCCTCCGCTCATCAACCAAACCGAGCTTTAGAGAACAGAGAAGAATCAAACCAGGTGTTGTTTCTAACAAACAGCAACTCTACGGGAAGGTTTAAATTCTACCGGGGGAGGGGACAGAAATCAGTAACAAGGGGACTTAATTATCAAACCTCTCCAGGTATTCGCGCAAACGTGCGCACAACTAGCAAAATCAGACGACAAATAAATCTGCGCTCCGGGATTTATCATGTAAGCCTTAAGTCACTCACTGCGCTTGTCTCTTTTGACTATTAGGAAAACCGTGAGTCTATAAAAAGAATGTGGGGGCACTTATTTTGTTTTGTTTTTTCTTTTGCTATAATGCGATTCTGTTGTGTTTTTGAGGGAAAACTTTGAAATTTTTATTTTTCTCCTAAAAAGTCTCAGACGTACAGAAAAATACCATCTTGCTCCAGGCAAACTCGGTATTGTTCAAAGCAATGTACGCCAAAGTGCTGTACCTTGGCTGGAGTACAAGTTGCGGGTGGGTTTACACGTTTAATATTATGTGTATATATGTATGTAGACATTTACATAATTAAGAAGCATCAAAATAAGAGGGGTAAAAAAGGAAAGAAGCGGGGCGCCGAGATGCGGCGGGAGTTCCCGGAACCCCGCATGCTCAGCCACCGCGCGTTCGAGCAACACCCACCCCAAACCCACTCCACGCAAACAGGGAATGCTCTCTACCTTACCCCTCGGACTTTGTCTGTTTTGCTCCTTTATTTTGCTTGCGGAGAGGATGCCCTTTTTTAGGATGTGGGAACGCTTGGCCGCCTTTGTCGGCACATTTCACAGCTATTTAAAGAAGGCCTTGTCCCCTGATAACAATACTCTTGCGCGTGGTGTCCCAAAGGGCCTGATCCTTCCCCCCTCCTGTCGCTTTTTCCCTTGGGGGATCCTGTCACCAGCTCCTGAGTGGGGCCAGTCGCCTTGAGGCACACAGGGAGGGCTAAGAAAAGTAGGGAGATAGTTCTTAATAATAAGATTCTCTGTTCTGCCCTGTCTCGGCGTTCAGGGCCAGGACCCGGGCATTGGGAGTCGCCCGGAGCCGCGCGGAGCGCACACTGCGGGCCGCGACGCCTGCCGTAGCCTCAGGGTCGCGTGCGCTCCATGCCAGGGCAATGCCAGCTCTGGCCCCCCGCGCTCTTCCGACGCTGCACGGAGTCGAGAAGTTTCCCAAATAGGGGTTGAAAGGGGGGAACGCAGTGCGCTTGATTTCGCTTCATCTGGGGGAGCAGGGGGGAATTCCTCTCCGGCTATGGTTTCTCCAGCCAGACTGTCTCATCGCCTTCACCCCACTCTAGCGGTTCCGAAGGACCGAAAGAGGCAAGAGGTTTAAATGACAAAACGAAAATCTCCACCACCACCCCCCGCTAAAATATGAAAGCACCCGCTGCCCACAATTTAAAAGCACCAAAGTATTCGGGGTGGCAGGTGGGGTTGCGAATCCTCAGATGAGATGATGATCCTCATCACCTCAGATGAGCGAGCCCCGCGCGTGTGGACACCCTTTCGAGGCCCTTGGCTAGCGGCTCCTCCGTGGTCGCTGCAAAGGGATTGGGAAGGCTGAGGGGAACCCGCCGGCCTCGAAGTCCCGCTCCAGTTAATTAAAACGGAAGCGAGGGCCCTGCGGTGCGGGCTAATCCCCGCGCTGCGCTGCCCACCGGCCCGGAAAAGCCCTTCGGCCGTGCCCGAGGCTGAGACTGGACCTGGAGTTGGAGGGGACGAGGAGCCGCTTCGAACTTGGGCGCCTTTAGGTTTCCTATGCTCGCCCCTAGGCCGCCGAGAAGCCGGCGGCATTTACGAGATGTCGATCAGCTCCGTGATTAAAAATCCAGCCCCGAGTATTTTTAATCACTTGCCACTCAGACCCCGCGAGCAATCTCGCCCGCCCCTCGCGGCTTTGGGGAATTCGGTGCCCGGCGCGTGAGACCTGGGGCGGCTTGTCGGCTCGGGGTAGGAAGGACCCACGGGGACTGACGGACAGACGGAGCGTGGGCTCAAACCGAGTGCAGTAGGCAGGGCGCTGGCTCCCTTACTGCCGAACGGGTCCCGGTGGGCTGGGCTGCAGAACTGGGGTCTGCTGGAAGGAGGGTGCGCCTGGGGCGCACGGCCTGAACACTTACCCAGCAGCGAGGAGAAGGACGCCGAAGTCTCGATGGCGCTCTGGAAGTTCTCCTCCATCTTCAGGCCGTCCAGCATGTTGGGACCGGGCCGGGAGGACCTGCAGAGGGAGAGGAAGCGATGCTTCTGGGGTCCGTGCCCTCTGGGACCGGGAGCCCGCAGCCGCCACACTTCTGGGAAAGCACGGAGGGAGTGTCCAGGGTCACTAGAACGAGAAGGGAGGGGAGAGTCCAGCCAAGAGAAACGTGGGGTGGGAGGAGAGAGAGGAGCCACCGCGAACTGCTCTGACTGATCTGATTTCACTTGAAGTCAACGCGTTTTGTACTCAGACCTCCGCCCCCTAACTGCGCTTCTCCTTCTCTTGCCCCCCCCCACCCCCCGCCACACACACCCCCTCACCCCGTCCCCAGCCCCAGGTTTCCCATCCCGAGTCCGACTCCGCCCTAACCTGTACCAACGCGCCCTAGGGACAGCTCTGCGGGAACCCAGCGACGCGGGGAGACCGGGATAAAAGGAGTGGGTGCTCCCCTCGCGGGGCCGGGCTCGGGCACGCGGGACTGCGAGGTCTACGGCCCGCGCCCCGACCGGCCCGGGACGCCCCTCACCTGCCCCCGCCCAGGCGGGGCCGAGAGAGCGAGCCGGAGCGCGCCCGCCTGCTAGCCGACCCCGGGCGCCGAGAGCTGCTGGGGGCGCGCGGGGCGGTCCTCCGGCCGCTCGGCTGGTGCCGGGAACGTCTGCAGGAGCGCAGAAGTCGCCTCGGGGAGGAGCCGCGGCTGGCCGGGCTCACTCTTGGATGCATTTCAAATCAACTTTCCGAAACGCGCCCGCCGGAGCCGGAGTCCCGGAACGCGCAGCCCTCCTTACCTGGTGGGCGAGCTCGCTCCCCGCGGCAGGGGCGGGAGGAAGCGGCCGGGCGCCGCGGGGAGCTGAGGCCGGGACAGGCGTAGGCCCTCGAGGCTGCAGCCGGCGCGGCCGGGAGGGAGCCCGAGCGAGCGCCGGCCCCTGGCTCCGCTCCTCGGCGCGCCCGGGCCGGGCCGGGACGTGGCCGCAGGCGGCCGGCCTTCTCGGGACGTCCTGGCCGGCCGCGTCGCTCCTCGGGGGGGAGGGGTCGGTCGGGGCTGCTCCGAGGCCGGGAGGGAGGGCGGAGGCCCGGGGTCGTGGGTGCGAGTCGGGCCCTGCTGCGCCGGGGCGGATCCGGCCGCCGCGGACACGGACCGCGGCGCGGCGCGCGGCGGAGGGAAGGGGTGGGGTGCGCGGGGAGGCGGGCTGGGAGCGCGCCCCTGGAGCGGCCGCCGAGCTCCCTTTCCCGGCCCGGCTGTGCGGCCCAGCTAGCCGCGGGCGCCTCGCAGGCACGCAAAGTTTCCTCCCCTCCACGTGCAAGGGCTCCCTCTGGGCGCGCCGGCGGGGCCGCCCCCCTGACCCCCGCGCCCCCTGCTCCGCCGCGCTCGCACGCCGCGTTCCCGGGCCGCTCTCCGCCACCGCAGGCGACGGCAGCACCGCAGCCCTCCCCGCGCCGTCCGAAGCGCCAGGAAGCCGTTGGCAGCGTGCGGCTGCTTGCGGAGGCCCCCAGAGCTCTGAGCAATTCAGTCCCCTTCTGGGTCGGCCGGGGCTCCCGTAAAGTTCCCGACTTCCGCCGGGCTTCAAACCCGCTAAGCGGTTCAGATGGAACCGGTTCACGGATGGGGCGTGCGGAGGCCGTAGGAGTCACGGCCAAAGCTCCAATCGGGCTCCCAGCAGAGTCTAGGTGGGATCTGACCCCCAGACACTGAATCCTCAATGACACTGAGTCAGCTAAGGGGGCATACTTAGGGGAGCAAAGTACTGGGGGGCAATGTCAACTCCCTACACCTCCTAACCTTAGCTTTCAGCCCTAGACCTTCAGCCCCTCCAGGAGCAGGAACAGGGTCTTAATCATCTGTGTACTCCAGGAGGTGAGCACGATGCCTGGCCCCCAGCGGATACTCAATAAATAAATCATAACGCGGGCTAACATTTATCGAACATTTTATTATGTGCCAGGCTTGGTTACACAGTTAACTCATTTAATCTTTACAGCAACCCTGTGAGGTGGAGACAATTATTATCCCAATATTACAGGTGAGCAGAGTGAGTACCACGGGAAGGGTCAGTTCTGCCGGATTCTCTGGGGGGCCCCTCAATTCCTGACTTGTAGGGAACTGAATTGGAGTCGCCAGGCAGTTTGACAGAGTGAACCTGGGCAGGGTCGATGCCACAGAGCCAGCGCTTTCTTGTTCCTTTCTCCAAGGACAGGACCACTTACTTATTTTTAAAGAAAAAGTGCTGGCAGCTCAGGCTCCAATGTGCTGAGGGGGTTGGGGGGGGGTACCTTGACCCCACTCACCATCCTAAGTGCTTTCTGCCAGCAGCCACAAGCCAAACACAGAATATGACTTCAGGGAAACAAGAGAAAAGGGCAAAGAGTTTAATACTTTACATCTGAATGCTGCTTTATACTTTCCAAGATACTTTCACATACATGATTTTTGCTTGATCTTTACAACAAACCTGTGAGGTAGGCAGAACAAATAATTTTATCCATTGTTTCAGATGAATCTTTGGGGCTTAGCAGGGCTGGGAGATTTCTCTAATGTTGCCCAGATGGTTAGTGGCATGTCCCCTGACACCTGTCCTTTGTCCTTCTGCCACCCCAGGTAGAGTGTGTGTGTGGGGGGGGGGGGGGGTAATGAATTATGAAAGTATCCTTAGGAGAACATATAAAATAGAAGTCAGGCAAGCAAAACATGGAGACGAGCAAATACAAGCATAAGGAATATTTTCAAATGCCCAACAGAGTTTTGGTTTCACTTAAAGGTCTTGAATTTTGAGCTATGTTTAACTACTGGTAAGAATATTCCTTTTAGAGAATACCCTGGAAGTGGGTAGGTTCTCATCTGATCTGGGACGCAAATCCCTCAAAGGGTCTTTGCATTTGGAAGGCAGCCTGATTAGTAGAGATCACTCACAAGTGTTGGGTAGGGCTGCCTTTCCCCCAGCTGGCTCTTGGACACCTTTATGATAGGGACTGTGTGGGCGCCTGGGTGGCTCAGTGGGTTAAGCCACTGCCTTCGGCTCGGGTCATGATCTCAGGGTCCTGGGATCGAGTCCCGCATCGGGCTCTCTGCTCAGCAGGGAGCCTGCTTCCTCCTCTCTCTCTCTCTGCCTGCCTCTCTGTCTACTTGTGATCTCTCTCTGTCTAATAAATAGATAAATAAATAATCTTTAAAAAAAATGATAGGGACTGTGTCTCATAATCACATTGTAAGCCCTGGGGTCCTTAGTGCAGAGCCAGGCACATACATGTGATTAACATATGCCACGTACTTAACCACCGGGTGAGTGTTGTGCTCACCAGGGTGGGGGAACACTCTAGAAAAGGGGAAACCTCCCAGGGGCAGGAATCCAAGGACCTCACTTTCATGGCCAGCTCTGCCACTGAGTCAGGCGGGCCAAGTTCGCCTTTCTGTGCAACTGTACTTCTGTCTGCGATGAAGGTGCTATACTCACTCGGTGGCCCGAAAGGCCTTCCTGGTCTGCAGTCTGGGAAGCAATGGGGCAGCGTTGGCAGCAGAACCAGCAGCTCCTTATCATGCCCTCTGCAGACTTGGTCCAGTGTAGACGCTGATGTGGCTAAGGGACGTGTCCCAATCATTCCAGATACGCCTTGTGTACCCGGGGTCTCTCTTTTATGCTTTATCTTCCCTCTCTCGATGAATTGGGGATCACGAACCCCCCGCCTCCCCCAGTATCATTTCACTTGGGCCTGAGCCCGCCCAGGGAAGTCGTGGGTAGGCAGACAGATATCTGTCCAACCATGAAAGAGTCTCCCGATCAGGCCACGTGGTTTTTCATTTTAGACTCAAATGATAGGATTTCACCTTCTTAATGACCGAAGAGGTCCTGAAGCGATTTATGAAGGAGAAGCCATAGTCTCCCTTTTATCAGAAATACTGCTTTCTGAGAGTTTGTGGAAGTGAGGTAAACAGGCTTTAGAAGAGACTCTCCAAATGACTGACTTCTAGAGATGGAAGTGACCTTGAAGCTCATCTGGTCCAAGTGTTAAGTTTATGTTGGGTCAAAATTCATTTCCCTAGCGCGTCCACATCTGGTCCACTGACTGCTCAGGGCTGGCCACTGGAAATGTCAAACCCTACTTCCACGATCTGTCAGATGTGGGCAGAGCTGCCCTCTCTGTTCTGCTCTCTTTGTTTCTGAACCTGCTCCAGTGTTTCTCTATCCCTCCTAAATTATGCCCCCCAGACCTGGTGCAGCTTTCCAGTGACAGTGTCCAGAGACCCGGGGCTCTCTCTGGCCATAAAACACCCATCAACACGACCTGGTTTGGGGTTAGCATTTTCAGCGGCTGCTGTTGACTCATCCTGTGTGTGTGAGGAACAAAACCCCCCTCTGTCCTTTTCCCCATGGGCCACTGGGAGGCCACATCTCCCCGAACTGCAATTGTACAACTGGTGTTTGGCCCCAAGCGTGGAAACTTAACATTGATCCCTGTTAAGAGATAGGCAGCTATTCCAAACATCAGGAATCCTGCAACTTGAAGCAGCTTCCAAGAGATCCAGGGACTGTGTCTGAAGCCTTGTACTTTGCTCTGAGGAGGAAATGGAGGGCCCTGGCCACGCTGGTCTGGAAGCTGCCACCGTTGGAGGAAGATAGGCCAGGATAATGAATAAGGAGTGACATTGAAGACGGGGCGTCAAGAGGGTGTGCAGGAACCTTACAACCTGCCGGGACCCCTTCACCTGGGAGGGGGCCCTGGACCTCTTTCAGTTCTCTGCCATCCCCTATCCTCTGTCAAGTAACCATCTGTGGAAGATTCTGGAAGCCAAGCAGACCGGCCGTGCAGCCACCCTTTCTATGGCAGAGAACACAGAAGCACCACCGCCAGACTCAGGAACGACGGTGGCTGAGATGTGAGCCGAGGAGAGAGGACGGGGTAGGCCGAGGCCCTCGCGTGGTGGGAGGGACACAGCCAGGGAGGGGGGACCTCCTGCTACAGAGTGGAGATGACAGGAACATGTTTTTTTACTTTCCTTTTCTTGCTCTCATTTCTGTGTTTTATTAAGGGAAACACAAAGGGAAAATTGTGTTATTTGTTAAAAAATGTCAAAGTGCGTTTCCAGTGAGAGGAAAAAAAGCAGACACGTTACGGCTTCGACAGAGAAGGCCGTGCTCTGGAGGGGCGGCCAGAGACCAAGACCCGTGTGGTGGGGGGCGCTGGAGCAGTGAACTCTCCTGACCTCAGAAATCCGCCCCAGGAATCCCCGGGTCCCGCGCCCCCATTCGGATCTCTCAAAGGAGCTGAAGCACCACCGGGAGCTTCTGGAGGCGAAAGGGGGCATCCCAAACCCGCTGCCGGAGTGGGGGGAGGCGCTCAGCTAACAAAGGCACCATTTACAGCACCACATTCTTTGGATCTGGTCTGGAATCATCCGCGTGGCCCACTCCACCTCGCCGTTGGGACTGTGCGCTCCGACCCAGAGCGCTCCATGGCCGCCTCATCGGTCTCTCCTGGTCTCTCCTGCGCCCGGCCCTACGCTTTCCCTCACCAGAGCCCCAGCAAGTATTTGTTAACTCAACAGAGAGTGTCCTTAAATTTTAGTCTATTCCACGGCATAGCCGAGTGTACCAGAAGGAGCAGGCCTGGCGCTGGAAGCACGGAGGCCTGAGTTCAAATCGCAGCTGTGACATTTAGGAACTGTTCAAACTTAAATCAGCCCAACGCCTCCATGTTCCAGCGTCCTATCTGGACAGGGAAAAGAGTGAAACAGTCTTCAAGAGTTAACAGAAGAAATGGCTACGAGAACTCTAATAATCCCTCTGGTTCACTTAATGTTCGAACATCCTTTACGTCCCCATCTAGCCTCCTAGGGATCGAGCAGTTGGAGCTTCTGACGGAAAATTGTCTGGGCTTTGCCGTGTTCTCCGGAGCACACAGGAGCGACGCCAGCATTCAGACACAGTCCTTGTCCTGAGCCATGACAGGTGTTGCTGGGTAACTGAGGCATCTCTATGCCCTAGAGAGGCTGGGGGGGGCGGGTGGCATTGGAGGGCACTTAGAGGTCACACAGAGCTGGGACTGATCATTGACTCTGCCCCTTATGATGGCCTTGAGCAACCTCCTTAACCCTCCAAGCCTCAGTTTCCCCTTTGAATAACTCAAGGGAATAATTTGGGGTCAATGTGTTTGTGTTAAATGAAATAATACAAAATACCAAGCATAGGAATAGGGCAGGTAGTAAGAGTTCAGTGACTTTTAGCTGCTGTCACCATCACCATCATCATGAGACAATAAGCACCCCTGGGACCATATTTTACATGTGTGTGGCCCTAGTCCTGAGCATGTGGGCACAGGGGTCCAGAGTACATGCCTTAAATTAAACAGAGCAACGAGTGAGGTTCTAGTAGAATCTGGCTCTCGATGCCACCCCCCCCCCCACCCAGGCTGAGAAGGGATTTCTTTTGGAAAAATCCCACCTGATCCGTACCAAGTCCCCAGATCGCAGGCTTCCCGCCCAAGCTTCTCACTGTGGGCTCCAACAAGCCCTACTGCTGACATCTACATGTGATACTTCACACTCAATACCAAGAACCTGGACATGATGGGTGGGGGGCGGGGGGCACAACGAGCGAACTCCCTAGGCCCCCAGACGGAGAGAGCCATCTGTGAAGACACGAGGTCGCTTAGAATCCGGGCCTGGTTCCCTGATTCACGGGCCGCCATATCTCAGTCGCTATGCGGTGAAGGTGTCAGCGGATTAGGCAGAAGCCCTGAACCCAGGGCCCGGGGGGACAGCAGGAGGCCCAACAAAAGCCTTCTGCAGCCCCGGGATACCCAGCACTGGGTGCAGTACCTCCAAACGTGCCCACAGGGAGACACTGCCCAGGCCAGAGGCAGCTCTGGGCCGAGCAGGGACAGAGCTCCCCGCCACCAGCCCAGCACTGAGGCCTTAGCTCCTTAGAGGCATTTCCAGGAAGGGACCCCATTGCCTCTCCACCCACCGGGTCCATTAAACCAGAGTGGCCTCTGAGAGAACACTGAGGAGACCCCTAAGCCCTGAACCTCCACGCTCTCATTTCTTCTGATGGGCATGCCGTGTTGCTTCCTGCTAATTTACCTACATCACGTACCCTGCCTAGTTTCTAGGAAGGATTTGAGGTGTCAAACAACTATTACCAATATTCTGATAAATTTCTTTCTGAGATTTTATTTACTTGACAGAGATCACAAGTAGGCAGAGAGGCAGGCAGAGGGAGAGGGGGAAGCAGGCTCCCCGCTGAGCAGAGAGCCCAGATATGGGGCTTGATCCCAGGACCCTGGGATCATGACCTGAGCCGAAGGCAGAGGCTGAACCCACTGAGCAACCCAGGCGCCCCTGTGATGGTTTTTTAAGTGAAAATTATATGCTGGGAACAGAAAAGCAAATCACCCCCCAAAATAATAACTTGGGGCTAATATCTTCATGACAGAACACGAAAGGCCACTCTGAGTTTATGGGGTGGCACTGAGAAAAATAACGGCCTCCAAGATGGCTACGATCACGTCAAACTTCGCATCGGTTACATTTGCGTGTCTAGCTGGCTTTCGGAGAGATTCCCAGGACAGAAGAGCAAAAATACATCATTCATGACAACAGAGGTAAAATCTGGGACCTTGTTAGCAGTGTTGGAACATTTTTACTTTTCTATATGGACCGTACTTCTCTCTGTCTGAAAATAATTTCAGCTAACACGAAACTAAAGGTACATTCGAGCACTGGGTGTTGTATGTAAGGGATAAATCACTAAATTCTACTCCGGAAACTAATATTACACTCTCGGTTAATTAACTGGAATTTAAATAAAAATCTCGAACCAAAAAACGCTAAAGATAGGTGCAACAAACTACCAGATCAGGGACAGAGAAAACAGAGATGCAGATGTGCTAACTAAAGACGAATTCATCATTGCCTCTTCAGGGCAGAAATGTGTATGTGTCGCTCCTCAGTCTGATGTAATGTAGCTCTGAGTACGTCCTTGGCACCTGTTACGTGGGAATGTTTGAAGAAGTTTATGACTGCTGTGATTGAGAGTCAGATTTGCCTGTGAGCTTCCCAGTAGCTCGAGCAAAAAGGGACACAGCCACCCCGCAGATACGTTTGCACTAGTGTTGGGGTTGCAGTGGTGGATCTGAGTAAGCAAAAAAAGTAAATGGTTCATCCTCCGAGCTCTGGATTCCTGTGCCCACATGCATATCTGGGGAGACTTTCCACCCCAACCCACAGCTTACTGTCCTGCACAAAGTGATTCTATGCTGTGTGACTACATTAACGAGATCAGTTTTAAAAAAAAATTCTTTGATGCATCTACGGTATAATCCTTCCCACCTTTCGTATCCCGTACATAATTTACCTGCCGTCCTTTTTGAACCTGGAAGGATGGAGAAAAGACTTGTCAGGAGGTTCTGGAAAGTGAAGGCATTCCAGGCAGACTGCAGGGCTTGAGTGAAAGCACAAAGGGCAAAAAGCCAAGGTGAGCTGGAGGATGTCTGTGAACACGGGGAAGTGGGCCAGCCGGGAGAGGCCTGAATACTAGACCTCAGAGTTTATCACTCTGGAGACAAGAGATAGCCTTTGAACGCCTTGGACTGGAGGAGTAAAATAATCAGGAGTATGTTCTAAGATGACAACATCTGGTAGCAGTGTGGCTGATAATTCAAAAGAAGAAAGAGGAAGGCCAGCAGATAGACTGTATCACTCTAGTATAAGTAAGAAATGCAAGGCCTGGGCCAGGACAGGGACAGCAGAAATGAAATCAAGGAGAATGCACGTAAAAGACATCTCGGAAACCGCGAGTCAACAAAGCTCGGTGTCTGCTTAGTCAGGAAGTGAGAACAGCAGAAGGAGAAAAGGAATCAAAGAAGCTTTGGGGGATAGGGGCACAGACCCAGAAGTGGGAAATGCAGAAGGTAGAGCAGCAGCGTGGGGAGGAAAGATGTTTGGTGACTTTTCAAAATGTTTTCACATTCATTATCTCACTGATTTCATATGCAAGTAGAGGGAGATCCACCCTGAACATCAGCCTGGAAAGTACTCTGCCCCGGTCTGGAGCTGCCAAGTCCCGGTGACGAAACCTTTGCCTCGGATCCTCCCCACGACAGCAGGGCACCCACCTGAGGTGTCCTGCCCATTCCGGGCATCACGGAGTCCTCGCAAGGACTAAGCCATCCGGTCCTGGTTCGGTGCCTGTGGCCGCTGAAAGCCAGGTAGTGAAACACTCGGGCCCGCCACGCTTGCCAGGAACACGGATGGGTGTGCCCCAGAGTTCAGCCAGAGTCTCCCAGAACATCTGGGCAGGGAGGGGAGGGAGGAACACAGCCATCGGTTTCTTTAGCGACTCATCTTTCGTCCCACTGGGTAGCGGGCTCTGCCTCCACCACTGACTCACACCCAGGCAGCGACTTCTCCCCAGGCTGCCTCTTCCCCCCCCCCCCCCCCCCCCCCCCCCCCCCCCCCCCCCCCCGAGCAGCAGCGCACAGGACTGCTCCCCCGCTGGAGGCAGGGCCTGGAGGAGAGGCCTCCCCGGGGAACCGCGCTGAGCCTCATCGGGATGGGTCTACCGGCTTCACACAGAAAACACTGACCTGGCTGCCCAAAGTCAGCCCCGCGACGGACGCGGGGCTCGGCCAGTCCAGCCCCCACTTCACAGGCGGGGAGCATCCTTGGTGTAGCCACCACTGCCCCACGCCCTCATCACTGTGAATCCTCTGAAGGAGCCGCCCCCCAGCCCCAGGAAAGTACAAATTTCTCCTCCCACACTGGCGCCCCCCCACTCCCCTTCTCTGCCCTCGCTCACTCAACACCAGACACCACCCCCTGCCCCCAGCAGCGCAGAAGACATTGCCCAGACACATGCGAGCACTCCGCCCCCCCTCCCCCGCTGGTGTCCTCAGCCGGAGTCCCCTGCCCTCCGTCCTCCGGCCGAACACTCACATCTTCTGCTCCCAGACAGGGACTTAGCCCTTCCTCTGGGTCCCTTCGTGGGCCCTTTGGCATTTACCGCATGACATTACCAGCTTGCCTTTCGATGCGCGCCTCCTGCACTGGACACACACACATCTGTGTCTTCCGGAGCCTCGTGCCTTCTCAGCCGGGCAGAGTCAGGTCTGACTCTGACAGGTGCGGGGGGAAGAAGCGAAGAGGCAGATGCCGACAGCGCTCGCAATCAGGGACTAAAAACAGTGAAGAGTGTCCCCCACCAGGTAATCAGTCCTCGGGGCCTCTTCTCCAAGCTTCCGCACGCCCACCAAAGACAACACAAACACAGATCCACACCCCACTTCTTAACCCAAAAGGTAACACCGCTCTCAACTTTCTTCCACCAAAGCCCTTTAGAATCCTGCAGAGTTCCTCCTAGGTGTCCTGTCTCCCTTTGAATCTCCGATTTATATATCCATGTAGCTACACGAAACCACACACGTTGACTCTAAGTTGTAACAGAGCGCAGCTTGCTTTTGGAAAGGATGCTGTTTCTGGGAAACCAGGCCAAAAAATCACGTTGTCATTAAAGCCATTATATTCCCCGTGCTTTGAGGGGGCGTGTTGTTTAAAGATGGCTGGAGTGATTCTTCTCATCGCTGAGGAAGTGGTGTACTATGCGACTCTACGAACTGTGTGTAAGGTTCCGATGGACAGAGCCGTGTGTTAGGACCCAGGACCACGCATTTGAGTGAGAACAAGCTTCTCTGTCGCGTTAGATCGCATCCAGAAGCCACTTGGATGATTTTAGCGCACAGTGGGACCTCCTAAGGACCTGGACTGTTGAAGACTGTAAATCAGGAGTCAGTCACCTCTAGCCACAGGCCCACTCCAACCCACTGCCTGTTGTTGCTGTTCTTAATAAGGCTTGCGAGCCCAGAATGACTTTTACATTTTTAAATAATTTCATAAAATCAAAAGGAGAATAATATTTCATGGCAGGTAAAAATTATAAGAATTTTAAATTTCCGTGTCACTAGTAAAGCTGTATCTGAATGCAATCTACCCTTCCGTTTGGTGACCGTCCATGGCTGCAGTCCCCCGCCCATGGCAGAGCGAGTCACTGAGACAGACACAGCGTGGTTGCAAGCCTTAAGTATTTACTCTCTGGGGTATTTACAGAGAAAGTCTGCCCCCAGCCCCCACTTTAAAGGACATTCCAAGGCCCAAAACAGATGTCTTGGTGAGACAGGCTTGTCTTTTAGCTTTGCATCTCTGTCGCTGGCCAAACAGGCCTTTGGGTTCCTCGCACAGAGGGTCTGGATCTCAGGGACAAGACTTTCGTCCCTTTTGAAGAAAAGCATCAGCACTATAAACCAGTGACTCCTCATCCACATCAGAGGATCAGACTGACCTTTCCCAGCCAACTCCCCCGTTACTCCGAAATTCAAGGTGGGCCGGCCAACTCCCACCAAGGGCAGGTCCCACTGCCCTCCTGCAGAACCGCAGGTGTCCACAAGAGGGAGTCAGCTCCCCTGTTTGCCATCCCAGCTTAGCCAAGTAGCCCCAGAGACCTCCAGCCTGCAAGCCTCTGCAGAACTTTCTGTGGATTGATAGGCAGGAATGCGGCCATCCTACTGTGCAGGAACTCCATAAGCCTCCCGTCCCAGGCAGCCAGTCTGACATCGTAGGGGTCGATCATCAAACCTATTAGTCTTGAAGCATCAGCAATTTAGAAAGGAAAGGAAAAAAAAGTACCAGCTGAGTGTCTCTGCTGCCCTTGCCCATGCCTGACCCTCTGCTTCCAGTCAAGCACACTGTGCCGGACTTTAGGCTATGGTCTCTCAGCTCTAAAACTGCCCCTGAGATGCAGGGGCTAGGATTGTGTACATTTCTGTTTTTCCAGGTGACTCCATGTTAGGCTCTGCTAGGTGAAGGTGTTGGAAGAAGGTATTTACCTCCTCCTGGAAGTCTGCCTCTTCGGGTTTCCTTACTTCTATCTGTGGCCCTGAGGGATACCCCAGCAATACTTCCTCAGCAATGCATTTCCCGGAGAGCAGCTGAAGGCAGTCTGCTTTCCCCAACACCACACAGCCAGCTCCCCGGGGTCCACGTCAGAGACGTTCCCACCAGCTGGCCAGGCGCCACACGCAGAGGTCTGGGTCCCAGGTCCTCCAGGCCAATCCTCCAAGATCCCAATTTTTTTTTAAAAAATTTACTTTTATTTGTTTTAGAGAGAGATGGGGGAGGGGTGCACAGAGGGAGAGAGAATCTCAGGCTGACTCCATGCCGAACTCAGAGCACAGTGCAGGGCTCCATCCCAGGGCCCTGAGATCAGGAGCCTAGCTGAAACCGAGAGCTGGATGCTTAACTGATTGTGCCCCCCGCCCCAGGCAGCATTCCCCCAAGTCCTAGTTTTTATAATTCCATCTGCTTCCCTTCATCTCCAGAGTCCTACAAGGGGAGAGGTCCCTGTGATTACTACCATTATGAAAACCAAGTGTTGTCTTCCTGCCTTTTCAGTGACCTGACAATGCGATGCCTAGTTAACTATTGTTTATAGTAAATTTTCCCTAAGTACCTGGGACGGCTTCTGTTCCCCGACTGGACTCTGACACACAACTTGACTCGGGTCTAAAACTAACAAGAGATTCTCGGATCACAGGTGCCCCTAGAGCCTGCCTGGAAAAGCAAGTCTGCAATCGCCTGGTCTGCACTTAGAAAAGACGCTGGCTGGAAGCTGAGAAGCAGGCACGGACCCCGGACTCGGTCTCATCCTCCTGGGGCCTCCACTCAGCCCTAGACCGAGCGCCCTCTTGTCCTCCTGCAGCCAGACAGCTCGACGCCGGTGCCTGCCAAGGGAGCGGGGAGGAGGCCTCAGCGCCCCCACCCCATCACCCAGACGAAGGAACCCCGGAAAAATGGAAGCACCCACTGCCTCACGACGGCCTGATGAGACAGGGTGACCCTCGCAGACCTTTGCAATGGTCTCTGGTCCGCGGAGAACAATTCTCAGACGCAAATTCTTTCCAGGCGGCACCACACCTGGGGAAAGAGAAAGAACACACGATGGGCATGAGACTGGGGCGGGGGGGGCACCGAATGCTCCGATCGGAGTAGAAATGCCTGCCGGTTGCCACCCCAGAAAGTCCAGGCGGCAAAGAAAGACGACACCTTCATGTCCGGAGCTAATGGTGTGGCTGCTGGGATCTCAGCAAAGAGGGATTTCCAGCGGGGAAAAAATCAGAGTTAAATGTATGGGGCAGCCGGACCTGGACCCGAGCCGGGGCAGGGCGGGCAGGGCGGCGGGCGGGCGCCGAGGAGGGAGAACCGAAGGCCCGTGGCTCGACACAGAGGGGACTCTGGGCGGACGGATACCACCTCTCCCGGAGCCCTGAAGCCACCCACAGTGCTGGCTGTGGCGCTTCGGCAACAGGACCCCCCCCCCCCCCCGCCACCACTGGGCAGCAGAGACTCGGCGACATGACGTCAGCGGCCTCCTTCCAGGAAGTCTTTGCCCTCCTTTCCCAGAATGCCGCGGACCCAGAGCCGGCGGGACGGGACTTTGCCGTGAACTCGGGCGCCCCCTGGTGGCAAGTGTCCGAAAGGCACGAGGGTCGCCTTCCCCGCCTCCGCGCCCACCTGCGTGCCAGGCAGTGTGGACATTGAGAGTTACTTTACCGAAACTTTTCTGTTCTCTTTCGGCGTTTCTCTGGGGTTAAACCAGCTTCAGCATCCTCGTCCCCCTCTGTGCTATGATTTTTATAACAGCCCCTTCTCCATTGGCCCGCCGCCCTGCCTCCGTCCCCTTTTGAGTTTGAAGGCTGCGGGCTTCAGCCAGGCAGGCGTTGGCCCCTCAACTACCGGTGCAGCTCTTGGTGGAAGAGACCGTATTGATTGCAGGGGAGGGTGGGTATGGGGAAGGGGAGCCTCTTCCAACTCTCAGACTACCTTGGTGGAGAGGTCTGGAGGAAGAGACCAAGCCCCAGGACTAGGGCCACAGAACAACACTGAGCGGATCCTTGAGGGTCACTCCTGCTGACCGGCCACCAACCCCAGCTGGCGGTAGGCTCAGAGCCCAGGACGTGGGAAGCCAATTGGTCAACCACTCCCACCACTTCTGGGGACTGGTGACCACGGCTCTGAAGAGGAATGCGTCTGAGCAGACCCAATCCATCCCCAGCAGATGGAGGTAGATTCCTGCTTCAAGAATGCACCACCTTTCTTCACGGACTGTAAAAATGTAACTTCTTTGCTTGAGTCTCCTTCCCAAGAAACTTCAGGGGCACGCGAATCATTTTTGAGAACCTCTCTGACCTTCCTCTGCCCTCTTCATTCGACCTGTCTGCACGTAGGGTGAAGACAGCTGCTGAGGTCCGACAGAGCTGGGGTGGGCATGGTCAGTGCTGAAAGGGCAGGCATGACTAGTGCCTCTCTCTCTCTCCCAGGTCTTGTCCCAGTGTCCGCCAGCAAAGCGATGTCTTGGACACCCAGGTGTGCATTCTCCTGAAGTCACCCTACTTCTAGGATGGCAACTATGAGGTCTCCCTGCCATCCCACCGACCCCACACACACACACTCACGCCCATGGACAACACCACCGACCCCAGCGGTGAGCTGAGCTGCCATTCCAATTCCTGCTCCACAGCGAGCTCCAAATGGCCTCTTCAAAGCTACTGAATTTGACAGAGGAGATCAAATCTTCTCATCCTGGCATATCTTAAAACATAAATATAAACATGTGATTTCTTGTCATCTGGAACATTTATTATTCCAAATCTGAGTTTCAAATGTGGTTAATAACGACCTTATACGTAGCTCAAATTCCTCTCCTTTTCTTTAAAATCTTATTCCTTAGTATGCTCTCTCACCTCAGGGTCTTTGCACTTCCTTCCCTTCTGCCTCCTGTTCATTTCCTGGATACCTACATGTCTCATGCCTTCAGTTCTTTAGGTCTGTTGTTCAAATACAGCTTTATCAGGGAAGGTGTCCCTGGACCTGTCTAGATAAACAAGCACCTTCTGCTCCCATCTTCACTCTAAATATACTTGCTGGTCTGCACAGCCCTTATCACCATCAGATTTATCACTTGGTTATTTACGGCTTGATTTTTTGTTTCCACTACCCGAAGGTCAGGCCCATAGATTAGGGCTGTTTTGCTTGTTGCCTTTTCCACAATGCCCAATGAAAGCATTCTTCGTGAATGAATAAATGAGTCCATTAATAAACAAAGAATTTTGTGACAGAAACCTTCCAAAAAGGAAGCACTTGCTCTCTGCACAGACAGGTTGGCACAAGGACAAGATGCAGAAAGTGGACAGCTTCCAAGTAGGTCTTCCCCACACTAAATTCATAGTAGTAATTTGACTGTAAATATAAACCTTCCAATTCCCCTTTACTGCTATAAACCCCAAGTTAGACAGTACATGCAAACAGCGAATACACCCTCAGCACATATACAATGCCTCACTAACTCAGACTAATTAGAAATAAGGCGAAAGCAAATTACCGGAAAGTTCAGACTATTAAAATTGTTAATGAAATACACTTTTATTGTTTTCAAATCCAGAGGCACTTTCCTTATTCGGCATTTGGACACTTAATATCTCAATTCCATTTAATTCAATTCCTCTGCCCCCCAAAAAGCCACAAACCCAGAAGTAATCAAAGAGTCCTTCAGGCATCCGCAGCAATGAAAATACCCAAAAATAGCTCAAAGCAGGAAATTTGCTGAGATTCAGTTATTTCTCCAACCAAAAGAAAGTGGGACTCCCACTGGCTATCAGTGCCAATAAAAGTGAAACTCTGCCAGCATCCAAGTCAGGAAGAAGAGGAGGAAACAGATATGGTAGTAATAATATCAAACAACATCAACGGCTAATGTTTACTGGGCACTTACTACATGACCAGCCCTACTCCAACTGCTTCATGTATATTACTTGCATAATCCATCTAACAACCAAATCAGGGAGGGACAGTCATTTCCTCATCTCACAGACAAGGACACTGAGGCACAGACAATACAATCATGGAGGAAAAAAAGCAGAGACTTTTAGGCAGTTAGGACGGTGGTGAACAGAGGAGGCTGAGAAGGAAGGCTCGCTGACTCTGAGCGCCGCCATCCTGTGGGACAGGTCACTGAGTCTGTAGCTCGTAGGCCAGCCCACTCCCATAAACCCTCCAGAGCGATCTACCAGGAGGGAAGGGACTAATTTGTTTGAATTTTCGTAAACTGATTATCCAGAAAATCACTTATCTAGAATTCCTCATCTAGATGTGTTGACGACTCAAGTTACGGCAGGGGCTACTTTAAATTTTCGAATGGGGGTGTGGTGCACCCGGGTGGCTCAGCTGAGAGACCCACTCTTGGTTTCAGTTCAGGTCGTGATCTTGAGGTTGTGAGACTGAGCCCCGTGTGAGGCTCCACACTTGGTGCTGAGTCTGCTTCAGATTCTCTCTCTGCCCCTTTCCCCACACACTCTCTCTCTCTCAAATAAATAAATAAAATCTTTAAAAAAATTTTTTTTTTGCATAGGTATATCCAATACTTTGGGGGTTTTTGTTTGTTTGTTTTGTTTTGTTTTGTTTTCGAATGCCTTTAAAATGCCTGGAAATTTACTTGTTCTCACGAAGTTCAGGCAATTCCTACAAGTTTTGTTCTCACCATCCACCCTGCATCTCCTCTTTTCTCAGCATGATTGGGTTTCCTGTGGGAACGCTTGTGCACTGTTGATCACTGGTTCTGAATCGGGAGACCTTGTGTGTGTGCATGTGTGTGTTTCTCCTTCAAAGCTGAGCGGTCCCCAGTCCTCCCTTCCTGAAGCCGACATCGACATCCGGTCTGCGCCCCGGGAACCGCAGGCACAAGTCCGTTTCCCCACCGCTCTGGAGACTGCGGGGGCAGGGGTGGGGTGGTAACATGGGGTTTACGACCTTCTCCACTCACACATAAAATCTGTCAGCGCTCAGCCTGGAATCGTAAGCGGAGGAGTGAAACTTTCTAGGTTGCCATGGTTCTTTCCAACTTGCGCGTTCAGAGCCAACGGGATACACAGGCTACAGTTTCTGGGGAATGTCTTCAACAACCCCTCAAAGAAGCCCTCTTGTCTTGTGTGTTCTAGCAAATCTACCAGTGGAGAAGTGGAAATTGGGACTTTATGTACTTTTTATATGCTGAAATGTTTTTTCAAATAAATCTCGCCTATAAATTAAAAAAAAAAAAAAACAAAACCAACCTACCAAGAGACAAAAACCAAACCCTTATGTCTGGCCCACGGTATGCTGAACATTCTTGCCCAGGACTGATTTTTCTTTTTTCCCCTCCAGGTTTCACTGAGTAACTTCCGAGGCGGCTCCCAGTAATTATTTCCATTCACAAGCTGGTCTCAGTTGTCCCTCTAATTTATAGTGTGGCCCCAAGGGACCCCACGTGAGCCAAGCCTCTCACTCCCACAGGCCACAATACTTCAACCTCAGAACAGACTGAGGTTGAAATGTTTCCGCTTGCTCTGGGAAGACTGTAGGAGGACAGGGTCCCCGGTAGCTGTGGGAGCCCCACGCGACCTCATCTGCTTCGTGGGGCACTGGACGGAGTCCCTCTCCAGTCACTAGCCAGGACTCTGCCCTCCCACCACGCCCACCAGTGCACCTAAATCTGCTCGTGGATACTCCAAGTCTTGGGTGCCTCACAGCACCCACGTGCACTGATGTTTTCCCAAGGCTTGCGTTTCTTTTTCAAACCCTATTCCTCTTAAGAAACTTGGGGCCTCATGTCCCCTTCCAGGGCAGACGGCCTTAGCCCTGCGATCTACTTGTCCTCTTTAGGTGGCCTGGCAGAGGCCCAGGAGCCCAGGGCACCCCCCGCCTCCTGTGGAACCCCAAAGATAAAGCCAAATGAAGTCCGGTGTTCAAGCTTCCTGTCGCTGGGCTTTTGCATCATTGCACAACTTTGCAGGTGATGTGGGTCACCTGAGGTTAACAATGCTTCATGGTTGAGTAGCGCGTTCTAGGATGGATGGTTTTCCCTTCCACTGGCTTCTCGGCAAACGCTGATTTTTTTCACACGGATGTATTACCTTCAGAAAGAAAGACGTCTTTCCTTAATAAAAAGAAACAGAGTGTAGACTTGATAGGAGCTGATTTCCTGTATTGGAAAGTTTTAAAAAAACGTGTCGTGGTCTATTCCAAGTTTGTGTTATTTCAGAGTATCGGTGATACTTGTATTTAACGAACTGACCCGGGACGAGTCCACTGGAGAGATCCACGATCCAGCCCCGGGCGCGTCTGTCGTCAGAACTGCTCCCTCTCCCCACGAGAGAGGGAGGGGGGCACAGTCTCCCCTTCCCGCCCCGTTGTCCGTCACCAGCGGGGCCAAGCACCAGGCCTCAGACTTGGCATGTTCCCTCAGGGGAGCTCCCAGGGCTCCAGTGGAAATTCCAGAACTTCCTGTTTTCCCTCACCCCGAGAGACGCACAAAGGCCAGACACAGTCGTCTGAGTCTTTCAGGTGAGTAAACTCAGCGGCTGGGGGAGTGACTTCCCCTGGATTCTCCAGCGACTGACAGCGAGGAGGCGTGTTCTGTCTGTCCAGACTGACCCCCTGGGAGGATCACCCCATAGACCGCTCAGGCCCCCTTCAGAATCTTCACGCGAGCCCATCAGCCCCACAGGAGAGGGACTGGATATATTTCCTGAATGCTGGCAAGTTACTTCCAAAAAGCAGAGCCTGACAACAATTAGATCTTGTTTCCTTTCAGGTGATCACACAAGCAACAATGTCGCACTCGCCCTACCAACGTGAAGCTGCTGGGACGTCAGCCCTCCTGAGTGTGCAAAGGAGAGGCGACGGGATGGTTTTAGAAGAGCCTCTCCTCGTACCCACCTCCACCACGCGCCCCACCAGCCCAGCCCAGCCCAGCCCAGCCCACCACACTGTAGCGGGCAGCAACGCTCACCCACCCATTCTGTAACTTGAAGCAGGGCCTGGGGCTTCCAGCCAGGCTACCCAGCGCGGGGGTGGGGGGCCCAAGGTCCGCCTGCCCTCAGGCTGCCCACAGACGGCTGGGGCAGCCCGCCAAGCAAAGCAGAAATTTCAGGACAGTGCCCTGGGTGCCTCGAGGTTGGCAGAGGCATGGTGGGAACCCCAGGACGGTGGCTGCAGGAAGACCTAGCCAGGTGTGCTGTGGAGTCATACCTCGGGGGCATGGAATGACCGCCTCCAAGAACATGGTCACCGACTCTTTGAAACGAGGCTTTGCCTTCCCGCACTTTGCACGAAATCCCCTTCCTTGGTACTTGGATCTCTGTTTGACCACTGCCCTGTCCGTCTGTCCAATCAAATGGTATAAGCCTATTAGGCAAGATTTCCACTTGTGTAGATTTTACTGTGCTTGTACGTTGCTGCTTTTGAGAACATGAAATTATTATTATTATTATTATTATTATTATTTATTTTTTTTTTTTTTTTTGGTCCCGAATCCTGCGCATAGAGTCCGTGGAAAACAGTCTCCCAAAACGTTCAAAGTCGTGGGACCTCGCAAGCCCGTCGTCAGGACAAGGCGGCACAAGGGTTCCAAGAATGGTTGGGAAGGCGATCGCCAGCGGCGTCCCTCTTGATCCTCCTTCCGTCGCGCGGGCTCACACTCCGACCGATAATCAATGCTGCTCGCGGCTAGTCCTCGCGAAAGACACTTTGCAAGCCCTCCTCGCGCTTCCCGCCGTTGACAGCAAACCGGTTTGGAGGGCGGGTTCCCCGCCTCGCGTTTTACAGAGCGGGAAACGGAGGCTTGGAGAAGCGGGCGCCGTGCCAGGGGCCGCCTGCGCTCTGCCCCCCACCCCAGCCCCGGAGCCCCGCGCTTAGCGACCCGGGCGGTGGCTCGGGCTGCGGGACCCGGGGCGGGCGCGGGCGGGCGGGACGGGCTCCCCGGGGGCGCGCGGCCCCGCCCAGGCAGTTGGGCCCTCAGCACGCGGTTAGATAATCCCCGGGACAGCCCAGGCGCTTTTCCTGCCAAACCGCAGGGAGGGACCAGGCCGGCGGAGGAAGGGGGCTGGGAACTGTGTGTTGTTGCTTTTTCTGAATTAAACGAACACAGGAGAACGGAGCAAGGGAGGGAGCAAAGTTCAAGGGAGAATCTGGCAAGTCACCTTGGGCAGACCCCTGGACTGCTTCCAGAACTCTCTCTTGGAAAGGGTGAGGCTGCCGAGTGTGTGATGAGTGCTTAGTGAGTATTCATTGTGGATGATGGATGACTAGCCTGGAATTCGTCCACACCACAAATTTGTTCCTCTGTACACCCAGGCAACCAAGAAGCCAAAAGAGGTGGGGGGGACTGGGGTGCTGCTTTCAGGGCAGTTTTCTCGAGGCTGCTGGCACCGGGGCCTCCCCAGCCCTGGGCCCCGCCCTCCCGCATTGTCTCTGCCTCTACTCATCCCCCCCACCCCCGGTCCTGGAAGCAGAGCCCCCAGGGACCCTTTCCTCTCCGTGTGCGCGCTCACAGCCCAGCCTGAACCCCCTCCCCAGGCAGGGATCCACTGGAGAACGAGGAAGCTTTGAGGGCAGCCTCCAGGCCTCCCTGCCTCCAACCGCTTCCCTCTGCCGCTCCCATCCACCCTCGAAGCTGCCAGAATCACGTTTCCGTTCCCTGGTTTTGATCATGTAACATCCCCCCTTGGAAGGCCAGAGTGAGTCCCAGTGGCCTGATACGTCAAATCTCAATTTCTAACCATGAGCATTAAGATCCGCCCCGACAGCCCCCCCCCATCTTGCCTGCCCCACCTCGGGGACCTTCTCAGGGATTATGAAAACTCCAGAGCCACGCCCTCCCCGCCCCCCACCACTGAGTCATCCCCCAAGTATTTACTGAGCATCTATAAAGTGCCAGGCCCTGAGCTACAGGCTGCAAAGACAATAAAGAACACAAAAATACACATCTCTGCCCTCACAGTCCGTACAGTCAAGTGAGAAAAACAGTTAAACAAGAAATAAAATTTTCTTGCTCCCAATTGCCACTTAAACCCAAGCACGACTAAGTAAACCAAGGAACAGATCACGCTCAGAAAGGAAATACACCCAAATAGTTGTCCCTGGACAGCTAAGGAGGGAGATTAGGGTAACTGTTTCCTTCTTTCTACTTTTAGATAGATTCCAAAATTTCAATAATGATCAGGTATTCATTTTATAATAAAAAAAAAAAAAACTGTTTGGGGGCTCCTGGGTGGCTCAGTCAATTAAGCATCTGCCTTTGGCTCAGGTCATGATCCTGGGGTCCTGGGATCGAGTTCCGCGTGGGGCTCCCTGCTCAGCGGGAAGCCTGCTTCTCCTTCTCCCTCTGCTCCCCATCTTCTGCTCTCTCGCTCCTGCCTTCTGTCTCAGTATTTAATAAAACTGTTTCGTGGGGGCACCTGGGTGGCTCGGTCGTTAAGCACTGCCTTCAGCTCAGGCTCTGTGGAAGCCTGCTTCTCCCTCTCCCACTCCCCCTGCTTATGCTCCCTCTCTTGCTGTCTCTCTCTGTCAAATAAATAAATAAAATCTTAAAAAAAGAAAACTGTTTTTTGTGGTGTTTCTTACCTTTCTCTGATTAGAAGAAGCCACGCTCTTTCTTTTAAGAAAATGTTGAGACTACAGAAAACATTAATAATAAAAATCATCCACAAATCCATATTAACACATAAAAATATGAATATTTTATTTCATTAGCACCTAACGTTGTCCTAATTTTTTATAAAATCAGGCTCATGTCATACTCAATAGTTCATGGCCTATTTTTTTTTTTACTTAATACATTGTAAATCGTTTTCCATGGCAAAATGTTGTATGTCACTTTTTGCGTCTTCTTCATCCATATGTGACGTATGCGCCGTAATTAGTTTAATCAGTACTTACACGTGGATCACTGCATTTGTTCCTGAAGATGGAGATGATCGTCAAGGCTGGAAATCCGATATGGATTCAAATCCTGGCTTTACCTCTTGCTCCCAGTAACTTCACTAAATTTCCTAAATTTATAAACCCACTAAATTTTCCTCCATCTCATTGTCCTCTCACACGGCATGGTGATAATAACAGTTTTTGTATAGGTTATTGTGGAGAACAAAATAATATCTTGAAATTGTTTGGGCCACACCTGGCACAGAGAACTCAGTTAATGGTAGTTGTCAGCCCTGATTATTTCTTTGGAAGACGATTCTAGAAGCTTCTGGGTGAAGGGGTTTGGCCATTTGTAAGGGGTGTGTGTGTGTATGTTTTTGAAGAGTTTGTGTATTTATTTGAGAGAAAGAGAGAGCATAGGTAGAAGGGAAAGGGAGAGAGAATCTGAAGCAGATTCCACACTGAGCTCGGAGCTACAGGACGCTGGGCTTGATCCCACGACCACCACAAGATCATGACCTGAGCCAGAGCCAAGAGTCGGACGATCAACCCTGAGCCACCCAGGCGCCCCCATTTTGAAGGTTTTTGAGGCACACTGCCAAGCGACATTCTAAAGAAGGACGATGTAAATTTCATTTAAAAGGAGACAGAGGCAGGGAGAAATTTTTAAAAAACACAGTTGTATTGAGTTCCATGTGCTCGTGCTCTCATGGGCTCAGCAGCCTTCTTTCCAGCAGGGCTAGTCTCCCCCACTAAAAGCTGCCCTCCTCTGAGTACGGTGATGGCTCTTGCTGCCACCTGGCCCTCTCCCCCTTCTCCGGGGTCCTCCAGGGATCCCGGTCTAACCCTGAAATCTCTCTTAGTTCTTCAGTTCACCACTTGCTGTTTCGGAAGAGAATACACTGTTCCCAGCTCCGAAGCAGTCAGCAGGACCTGAGACGAGGAATCGCGTGCTTAAAGATGTCAGGTCCAGGGGGGGAAATGGGGGCTCCCGTGGGCATTCCCCCCACCCTGCACAGAGGTCACGCAGAAGCAGTGACCCTCTCTGCAGACCCTCCAGGCCCCTCTCGGGCCCTCCCGTCGCGGGGCCACGCCCCCACCAGTCCGCCTGTTTTATGGCTCAGGCTCAGCCCTGAGCTATCCACCCCGCTATCTCAATTCGAGAAATCCTGCCCTTGACTCTTGCTTTCATGCAGCCGGCTGCCCTGCTATCTGTCCAGATCATTCCTGCTTTGGACACCACACTCCCACCCACCAGCCTTCCTTGAACTGGGGGAGATACCAGACGCGTGCCCACCCCAGCATTCCTGCACATCCCAAACATGAAAGCGGTCGGGAAACATGCAGAATCCTCCCCAATTTATTTCTTTTTTACCTTACACCCCTTCCACTTTGATGTCAGCAGAATACTTGAAAGAGAAAAATCTGACGTGACCTGCTACCCTGGAATGCCAAGAAAAACAATTACCAGGGCAATGGAGCGCGGGGAGCAGATGGTGGTCGTGCGCGAGCTGGGTGAGAACGGGTTTGTTTTCCGAACCCCTGTTCCACCTCAGGGCTGGCCGGCAGGACCTTCCGCTGGAAGCTCCGGGAGCGCCCCACTCACGGAGTTCCAGGTGGGCACAATCCACTCCAAAGACGGAGGGGCTCCTGTCTTTCCCTCGGACCCCCTGGGCTCCTCGCAGAGCCCCATAAGAGCCCTTGAAACTTCCCAGGAGTAAAACAGAGTCATGATCCTGAGCGTTGGAGGCTGGGTGCCAGAGTGGGGGCAGGCAGAAGCGAGCAGGGTGGAAAGGAGGCTCTACCTGCTGGCCAGGCCTGCTGCTGAGTAATGTCAAACTCCCTTGGGACACAATGAGTGTCATCACGGAGCCTGGACCCAGAGCCCAGGATGGCCAGCGTCTGCCCAGTTATAGTAATTATGGCACCGTGCCCCACTGCTGCAGCAGAGCTGAGCCGCACACAGTGAAAGACAGTGTGGCTTTTGAAAGGGGCTACATCAGAATTTGACGACTCCTGTGGGCAGCAGGGCCTGTCTCCATGGAGCCCATCATCCCTTCCTTCTCCTCTGCTTGCTCACCAGGTCACCGGGTCACAGGAACCTTCTCGCTGCTCTTGAAACAGGCCAAGCTATCCCTGCCTCAGGGCCTTGACACTGGCTCTTACCTTCCACACACTGAATATCCCACCACATGTATGTACCAGCCTGCACAAAACATGATGGCCTGTAACTCGCCCTGCCTCTAGACATTGCTACCCGTGCGTGCGTGCGCGCACACACACACACACACACACACACACACACACATCCTCTCAATGGGACACTCAGCTGTATGGTAGCATTACTGGTCCTTTCTCTTCATTCACCTCTGATTAGTTTTCTCCTCTTCAGAAAAGTCTTCATCAAATCAACCTCAGGAGAGCAAGGATGGTCTGACTCCCCGCTGAGTCCTGAAATCGAGAAGGAAAGCTGGATGTGCTATGCATAGATCGTCAGTCACTAAAAGAACTTCCAGGTGTGATTCTAGGGAAGAGCTACATGGAAGCTGGGAGAGGCTGGGTGGCTGACTCTCTCCTTCTACCTGCCCCCTGAGGGTTTTGATTTTATGTGAACGGATTGGGGTTTCAGGGGACCTGCTGCTCTCTGCAGGGTTGGGACAGCTGCCAATTCAGGGCTCCACTAGTGAGAGTGGCAAGGATTCTTCTAGAGGAGGCTGGCTGACAGTGGACATCCTTGCACATGCTTGCTCAGGGACCCAAAATGTAAACTGATGCCCTCACGTCAAATGCCTATATTGAAGAATGATGTATCTTTCGTAAGTCATACCTCAAATTCCATTGTTTACTGAGGAAGTGGGATTGCTGACAAGCATAAGTCACTTAGAAATACGACAGGAATGATGAGCCCTGGCCAAGGAGCCATCCCTGGGCTGGAAGGCTGGGCAGGGGAATCTTGCTGTTTGCTCTCACATTTTGTAACCGTTGAAGATGTTTCTTTTCAAGTCTTCAAATAGAGGAGGGGTGCATGAGTCAGACAGGAGAAGAGATCATGCAACAAAAAACAAAGCCATTGGCAGCTGCGAGATTCAGGCATGAGATTCAGCCCCAGAGGGGAGCCCAGGAAGCTGGGCCCTTGTGCTCCTGGGGGATGGCTCTTGCTGCCACCTGGACATTAACCAGACCTTGCACGCGGCGGTGGGCATGGCCAGTGCTCTCCAAGGCTACCGATTCTCTTCCCTTTCTGAGCACAGCTCCCTCGGACTTAGATGCACTCCTGCAACTTGCTTTGGCCAACAGGATGTCGATGGAATGAGGCACTTACTTCCGGGGAACATTTGAGGGATGGCATGTGATCCTCCACGTGAACCCAGAAGGCCTAAGGGGAGACAGTCAGCTTGGGTCCTCTGCCATCCACTGAGCCCCGCCTTCCACCACCCCATCCCTGAGCCCACGGTGTGTGGGATAAACACGACCCTACTTTCCACATTGAGATGTTGAGGGCCGTTACAGCAGCAAACCTATCCTACCCTGACATCATCCACCTAATAATGCAGGTGCACACACACACAGACACACACACACAGACACACACACACACACATTTGCCTTGGGTGGTCACACGCCCTCCTTTGAGCCTCATTTTACACTTTAGGAAACTGAACCTCAGCGAGGTCGGGATTCAAAGCTCAGAGTCGAATCTGATTCCAAAGCCCACGGGCCTGATCCGCTCTCCACTCTGCTCAGATGCATCCTGCTCTGGGAGAGAGGCGACGGTTATGCCTCTCCAAGCTTTGTGGGGCCCACGGTCCTTGTTCTGGACCATAACTTAGAGTTTGATTTGTTGACACAAGTAAACTTTTTTTTTTTTTTTCCTAAAAAGCAGGTTAAAGCCCAGGAGCTCACAGGGGGACCGTGGGGGGGACCAGCATAGCGTTCTTGAGTGAGGTCAGGAAGGCCCCGGCGGCGCTGCTGGGTGGGGTGTGCCGGCTCAGCTGGGATCAGCGTGACAGTCACAGGCTGCTACAAGCCTGGACTGGGGGCTGGAGGACACGGGTCCCAGGCCCTGCCCGGCCAGCCCGAGTGAGTCACTCTTCTGGGCCTGCCGCCCAGATGTGGAGTCAGCATCTTGGCTTTGACCTTGCCTGCACATGAGCATCACCGAGGGAGCTTTTAAAAGACGACTCTCTGGCTGCCCTCCGAGAATGTGAGTCCGCAGAGGAGGGCCAGCGCTCGGACCTCCGTGGTTTTTGGAGGCTTTATAATTTTCTAAGGATTTGGACGCACAGGCTGATTCAGGTGCCCCTGGTCTAGATCATTCCAAAACGCGTTTCTGCTCTCTCAGGGGCCACCCAGGGAGCACTGCCGTGTCCCTTTGGTCGTGGCTGTTTGAGCCATTTCCCTGGTTCACCTCAGACGTCTGGGAGAAACGTGTCAGAGGCCTCTGCCACAATCGGGCAGCCACTCGACCCCCAGCAATTCCCAGGGCTTCCAAACCCACTTCTCGAGGGATGGCGCCTCTTCTGGGTACAAAGAACAGGTGGGGCTGAGAAGGTTAGTTAAGCAGAGGGCTTCCTGGAGGTGGCGCCTAATCTCACCCCAAAGGTGGAGCTCCCAGGCCAGAGAGGTCTCATCCTGAACAGGGTCCCTGGGCTCGGCCTTGGACATCGCCCTCCCTCAGAATCCCATACACCAGAACACAGAACAAGGTGGCTACCCCTCAAAGCTTCCTCGGGCCTGGCTCCCAGGAGAGTCCTGCTCCACGCCCTTCCTCCCCCTGCCTTTGCCCCTCTGACACCGTTAGCGTGGCTGGGTTGGGGGAGCGACTGCAGCAATGCCGAGGAGCCTGCAGAGAAGACCTCCAGCTCCCCCGCCGTTCTCCGTGGGACTCAGGGTGGCTTCTTGGCTGGCGTGCCGCGGCCAGGCCACTGGGGACTTGCCCGGCCTGAGCTCGGGGCTCCACAGCTGAGGGCAAGGCATGCGGTCGCTTAGGGGGTTGAGCATCTCCCAGTGCCCAGGAGTCTGGTGGAATCGAGCAGCGAGGTAGCCGTCCAATGAAGGCAACCAAAGGCTCACTCCCGCTTCCTCATCAGCAAGGAGATGCTGCTTAACAGAACAGACAGAAAGCCTCACCTGGCTCCCATGTCCCTCTCTGTGGATCCTGAGCCACACCACGTAAGGGACATCTAGGGAGGTGGCCGTAGCATGGCCTTTCTCTATGAGACCAGGGTGTCTTACCAGAAGAGACTCAGGGGAGCCACTGGCTTTGCTCCTCCTGCCGGCAGAGCAGCCCCATGGCGCCTTCTCGACCCCAGGACCATGACCCAAGCCAAAGGTGGACACTCAACAGACTGAGCCACCCAGACACCCCCCCTGCCTCCTTTTTCCCTTAAGATTTTATTTATTTATTTGAGAGAGCATGAGAGACAGACTCAGGTAACCTTCACCGGCTCCATGCTCCACAGAGTCATGGAGGCACAGTCCTGGCGCCACAAGCCACATCTGTACCATGACTTTGCCTCTGCGTTGTGACATAGGGAGGCTGGAGAAGGCCCATGGCCCCAAATAATGACCATCTGCCCATCACGGCACCAAAGTCTACCTCCCACTGGTCTGGTTTCTACATCTCACCAGCTTCCAGAAAGGATCTGAAAAGCTGGGTCATGCGCGGCAGTGACAGGCAGCAAAGTATCCAGAGAAAGGAAGGAGACCAAGGGGGTAGGGTGGGGAAGGCTAGGGTGCGTGAGGGTGAGCAGCAGGAAGAAAGACTGTCCCAGAAAACCAAACAGAAGGTATTCCTGAAATCCACTGCCAAACTTGGCCTTGAGCATCCTGACAGATGACATAAAAACAGGAATTAGGTTAGAGCACAAAGCCCTTAGTTGTCTGCAAGAGAAAATACATCAGAGCGGAAACGCCAACATTTTTCAGCTCAGAAAGGATAGAATATTTTGTTTTAAAGATCTTTGTATAAATTTCAGTGAACAAGAAAATAGTATCTCCACGAGTCATTTCACCAAAATGGCCCAGTCTAGAAAGAACAATAAATTATCATTTTGTGGTGATATTTCTATGGGAAACCAAACTACTACATTCCGGGGACGCCTGGGGGGGCTCAGTCGGTTAAGCAGCTGCTTTCCGTCCAGGTCATGATCCCAGGGTCCTGGGATCGAGCCCTGCATCGGGCTCCCTGCTCAGTGGGGAGCCTGCTTCTCCCTCTCCCTGCGTGTGTTCTTGCTCTCAGATAAATAAATAAATCTTAAAAAAATAAAATAGAGTAATACATCCCAGGCTTCAGTTTGTAGTGACTGTGCTGGGTTTTTATGACTATAAGTATATACTTGCGGCTTCTATAGGGTCTGACCCAAGGACATTAATCTGGGTTTCCAATAGCAACACCCCCCCGGGGGGGAGCAGGGGTGAGGGCTGGTGGGGTATAGGACAGCAAGGTTGAGGGGTCAGCGCTCAGGAGCCAGGTTCTCCTCCAGCAGCGACAAGCCATCTGCTACCAGACCAGCAATATGGAAACACATCCGCGGTCTCCCAGGCCCCTAATGCAGCATCAACGCTCTCCCCCCTTGGGGTTCTTGGCTGCACCCACTCTTTCTTCACCTCCTTCTCTGGTTGCTTCTGCCCAAAGTGCTTTCCTGAGCGCCCCTCTCATCCCGGGGGCCTCTCTTCTCACTGCCTGTGTTCAGTATGTGTTTACTGACTCAATGAAAGAACTATTGACCAAACAGCCGCCCCACCAGCATCCCCAACTCACTGTCCCCTCTCCCCATCCTCGCCCTGCCCTGCATGCCCGTGTCTATCAAGACGACCATTGCCAGGGGCTCAGAACCGCCCCGCCCGGCCCCCGCCGCCGCCTCACAGTCCTCCCCAGTTAAGTGCCTCACTGGCCAACCTGCCTCTGGTTCTCTCGCCGATCTCTCCCTCCTCACACCAGCGTCCTGCTTCAGGTCCTTGCTTCCTCTGATGGGACCCGGAATGGTCTTCCTGTGTCTGTTCTCTCCTCCAATGACTCCGAGGCAGTCCTGCCAAGATCTCCCCAGATACACCCTGCACCTGCCACGGCACCATTTAAAAACAAAACAGGGGCACCTGAGTGCACTGTCAGTTAAGCGGCCAATTCTTGATTTCGGCTCAGGTCGTGATCTCGAGTTCATGGGATCGAGCCCCATGCCAGGCTCTGAGCCCAGTGGGAATCCGCTTGTCCTCTCCCTCTGTTCCTCCCCCTGCTCACACCCTCTCTATCTCTAAAATAAATAAATAAAATATTTAAAAACAAAAGTTCCCAGTAGTTCCTATTTTAGGTGGGTTCCTCTGGGAACAGATTTCAATGGGAGAATGGCATGCAGAAGTCTGGGGAGTGCTTTTGAGACACTGATCTGTAAGGAAGCAAGGAGCACCTTTCTTCTCTCCTCTACTTCTTAGCGTTCTCTCCATCTCTGCTGGGCTGAAAACACGCCTCCTAAAGAGACCTTCATTCCCTAATTCCCAAAACCTGTGAAGATTGCCTTCAACAGCAAAAGGACATAATTGAGATGCACAGCTTGTCAGCATCTTGATTTGGGACTTCTAGCCCCAAGGTTGTAGTGATGTGTTACAGCGACCCCAGGAAACTGTTAGATCATGCTGCAACATCTTTCTCAGATCTCACCTCTTCTGTGAAGCCCGCTCTGATTACCTCTGATAGAAACTTTCTCTCCCTCTACTGACCCTTTACTCGGCTTATCCCAAGACCTTGCATCATCTGTGTTGTAACACAGTGGTAAGTCTGGATATGTGAGTTTATTAAATACTTTGTATATAAAGGTTGGTGCCTGCTCTGGATTTTAAAATCTCTAAGAGCAGGCACCAAGCTTTATATATGAAGTATTTAATAAACTCACATATTAAGTAGTTAGCATAAGCCAGGCTCTGTTCCAGAGACTTAAGTCCTGCATTTGGAACATATACGCTTTTGCAAATTTAATTTTGTCAATAGTTCTTTGATTGAGTCAATGAATATATACTGAACACTTCCTCTGAGCCAGACACTGGGGGAGACAGGAGTGAAAAAATAGATGCCCCTTGTCCATAGCATCCTGCCAAGAGTCCCTGTCCTCATGAGAGACAGAAAATAAACAGATTCATATGCATTTGTATTTATTTAGTGAAAGAAATGATGGATGTTTTGAAGGATCTCAGAAGCAACATATGAATGCCTCCGGATGCCTGATGCGGAAGAGGTAAGAGAAGTGGAGTGAGAGGTAAAAGCACACTTAGCCTCCAACCACCCCCCCAAATTAGCCACCCGCACCTCAGCAAGCCCATCCTGTCTTTCTTCTATGCATTTAGATACACCAAATCAACCCATATATGGTTATTTTTGCATAAGTGGAAAAGTACCTTTGCATATTGCTACTTGGCATAGAATTTCACATTGAGTAAACATCTTCTCTAAATGCAGTGCCCGTGGGATGAGCAAACTTCTCCCTCTTGTAAGGCCTACTTGATGGTGAACCTCAAAGCCAGGTCCACGGGTGGCACCTGGTCCTTCCGGCTCCCGTTAATGGGCACATGCTTTGGCAAGCCCCCCCGCAGCGGGTACAAAGAAGAGGTGTGAACAAGGTGCCATTCGTCAGCCACCTGGGCGAGGCTTGAGGGACTCCTCCCCAGGACCCCTGGAGCACAGTGTATAGACGGTGTTTGCGTGCCCAGCACTCCACCCAGCAGTACTTGCTGGAGAAGCAGAAGGCCCCTTCCTGCTTAGATGCCTGTTACCGCACCCGTCATAAGAAGCAAAAGCCCTAAGAAATCACTGAGTTGGAAGAGACACTCCAAAAAGCCTTTCTCTGCCTCCAGGAAGCCCGATGTCTAAGTCATGGACAATAGCTGGGTATTTTCCAGCTTTTAAAGCTATTGGAGGAAATTGGAACATGTCTGATCCCATCCTGGGCCAAATTTCAAAATACATTTTTGTAGACAAATTAACTTCCTAGCTGTGTCACCTGACTCACTCCTAAACCACACTGTCTCCTTCCATTGACTGCGCGCCTCCCGGTAAGAGATTTTGCCGTCTCGTCATTACCGAAAAATCTGCATCCTTGGTTCCAGCTCATTCCTCTTCTAGGACTTAAATACACCAGACATTTAACATTGCAATTTTGAAAGGAGAAATACAAGTCGCTCTTAAAATACATATAAAATATTTGTTAATTTTTGTTCGATGTTTATCTCTCCACGTTTCTAACATGTTCCCCGCTTTTACTTATGAGCTCTGCTGTTCTGCAACCCTGCTGACGGGCTCCTGAGTCAGCGTCACTGTTTCCAATTACTGAGCATCTAGAAGTAGTTCCAGGCAACTGCTTAGCGTTAACGTTCCCACCACCAAAACCTGAGGGACAGAATTCTTGCTTACAAATGCCGGAGTTAAGGGTTGAGAGACAACATCCATTATAACCTCCTGTTTTCACTCACTCATAATTGTCCAAAAATGGTCCTTTTGCTCCAAATCATTCCATGCTCTGTTTCCACCCCAGGGATGAAATTGCTCGGGAGAGCTGAACAAAAGTGGTTTAGCCAGTTTGGAACCCGGGCGACTTGGAGGGGAGAATATCTTTCTTTAGCTGAAAAACAAGTAAAATATCTCTCTGGCTGGGGACAACCCCCAAACAGCTGTCCCCTTACGACATCAGCTCTCTTGTGTGGGTGGTCAGCCTTCTCCAAGGGAGGAAGTGTCTGTGAGGGGAGCGGAAATCCAGAATTTCTAAAAAGAAATCATAGGCAGTGAAAGTATGGATTCGAGCTCTCTGTGCCACCGTGGGGTGGGGGCAGCGGGGCAGCAGGGGGAAGACTAATGTTTTATTCTCTGGAGATTTCAGGGAGTCCTCTTTCCCTGGGATTGGCTGCCTTCTGTGCTGTGGTGGTGAATGTTATATGAATTAAGTCAAAGCGTTCTTGAGTTTGGGATTGGGTTCTGTCCCTTACTACCTGTGTGACCTTGAATTCATTATAGAACTTCCCTGAGCTTTGAGAGCCTCATCATGAAAGTGGGATCATAGTGGTCTCCCCAACATAGAAGTGCACTGAGGATGAAATGAAGTGATGCACACAGGACCCTCGGCCCCATGTCTGGCACCCCAAACGGGTGGCCTGGGAGTGGAGTGGGCTAGCAACAGAGAAATAAGCACGAGTAACCGCATATTGAATTTGCCCGCTGCGTTGACACGCGGCTTTTCTGCCTCCCTGCCCCCCTTCGGAGGACCGGGCCTCAGTTTTCATTTCATTTTAGAAAACCACCACTTCACCGTCTCAGCCCGTGTGATTCCGGGGTCGCTGCTCCCGGCTTCATCAGCACAGGTGTATCCGGAACACGGTTCCAACAGATCAGAGGTTGTGAGCCCCAGGATTTCCCCAGAGAATCTGGGGTCGGGGAGAGAAACCCTTCTCTTTCCTCTGTGAGCACCGGCCAGCAGGGATTCCCATGCAGAGCTCCAGTTGTCTCTGGTCACCTTCGCCGAGAATGGCTCCATCAAGGAGAAAGGCAGGCCCTGGAGGTGGTGTGAGGAGTCCAGAAGGCACCGTCTGGGTGCCTGGGCCCTGCCTCCAGACCGCTCTGTTTTGTGAGACGATACATTCCCCTTTTTGCTCAAGTTGGCTTGTGTCGGGTCTTCTGCTGTTGACGTGGGTCCTCTTTGGAGCAGGAGCTCGAGGCTGAAGGCATCCGGCAGTGACGCAGGACTCTGCATGGTGCTTGGTCGATGCCCGCTCTCTGCCCCCTTCCGCTGATGGCTCCGGACGAGCCCTTTTACTGAGTTCTCTGCAGGAAAGTTCTCAGCAGCGCAACCAGCTGGACGCTGACGTTCCAATATCCTGGGCATCTGTAATGTGAGAGAGCTAGAGTACAGAGCAGGTCAGAGTCCGCTCCTCAGTCCGGGGTAACAGGAGAAATTAAGAGCTTATCTCTAGAGTCAGGCAGACTCCAGGGACTGGTTTTGAATTCTGGCTCCACTCCTTGCTGTGTGACCATGTGCAAGTTACTCAACCTCTCTGAGCCACATTCTCTTCAACTATAGGAAGAAGCTACTCAGGTTGCCTAGGGAAAGGCATTGTTTCACTCTGCGCCTCATCTCGCATTTCCATCCCAGCCTAGAGAGGTAAGACTTCTGCTCCTTTACTGGAAACAGAAATACTGGGAGAGACCATGTGACCTCACTCCACCCTGTCACTTGGTCCTCCCCATGGAAAGGAAGGTGACGAGTCTAACTGGTGCGAATGGGGAGAGCAGACATTCAGCCACATTTCCCCCCTCGACGGGGGCGGATCCGAAAGGTGAATCAGTGAAGGCCTCGGTGGCTGCCCGGACGGGGCATGTTCAAGTGCAGTGAGCCATGTGCTCCCGGGGTCCACCAGAGGGACCTGAGCAGGGCTGCTCGCACCACCAGCCGTGTCCCTCCTCCAGCCTCCCCACCCGTGCTGTGGGTCTGGACACCTTTAATTTAAATTGGGAAGCTCTCCAGGCCGAATCTCTCACTTCCAGGGCAGGAGCTTTGCTCCTTCGGTCTCTTGCTAATTCTGTACGTATTTCAGAACGATAAAGTGTTTCTGGCACCCTGGGGTGAAGGGGGTTTCTCCTACAAGACTCCATTATTGCAAGCTTTAACGCAGGGGAATGGACTTGACTATTGCATCAAAAGTAAAATTCTGTTCAAGTTAATAAATAGTATTAGTTTGGGAAAAGCTATTTGTAACATTGATAGCTTTCAAAGGTATAATATAGAGTATATTTTAAAAACTTCTGCCCGGGGCACCTGGGTGGTTCAGCTGGTTGAGCATCTGCCTTCAGCTCAGATCATAATCCCAGGATGCTAGGATCAAGCCTGGAATCAGGCTCCCTGCTCGGTGGGAATGTCTGCTTCTCCCTCTGCTCGTGCTTTCTCTCTCCGCTCTCTCTCTCAAAAAAAGAAAAAATCTTAAAAAAAAAAACAACTCCAACCAATCACTAACAAGAATTCAAGAAATACAATAGAAAGACAGACAAGGAGGGAATTATATATTAGGCATTTCCCTAATATAAGGCAACAACCTCCTGGAAACCAAGCCTGATTTTCAGTTAAGATAAGCAGCAAAACGGAAACTTCAGGATACTTCCAAATTGTCATTCAGCCCCGTGTTTATTCCCTACCCCACATGCTATCATACAGAGTTTGGATTTGCCATACGTGGGTCAGTATTCTTCTGGAGATTTCTGTTTCCCTATATTCAAGCAAAACTGGACCCTTCCCCAAACCGTTTTTAGGGGGCTTCACCTGTGCCTATGTGCCTGCCTCTGAGTGTGAGAGATGGTGACTCCCACTCCCCTGTCAGGGTAGACATGACTGGCCGTGGTAACAGTCCATCCAAATCCCACTGGTCCTTCAAAGCTCATCAAACAGGCGGGTTCCTTACTGTTTTCCAGCAGCTCTGCTAAACAGCAAGCCGGTTCAAGTTCTGACCCGAAATTTCTCATAGATCATATGCATGCCTTGTGCATTCTAGTTGTTGCCAAGATGTGAAATATATCTTTCTGAGGAAGTTGCATATAAATCTTGTTGTGGTTTATTTGAGTGAAGAGAGAATAGGAACAATGTTCTGAACCCACTGGTTTCCTTTAGAAAAGAATAAAAATAAATAAATTTGGGGAACGTGGAGAAGGCTTCTGGTCACTAAGAATTTGCTCGAATCCCTTAGAACACTATGAATAGGTAACTCACAGAATAGGAAATTAGGCTAATAAAGACACGCAGAGAAGCCCAATTTTCCTACGAATCAGAGAAAGGCGATTCAGAGAAAGCTCTCCCGGGACGCGCAGCCCACGAAACTATCACTTGAACTGTAAATGCTGGGAAGGACGTGCAGACATGGGACCCTCGGGCCCTCGCGGGATACACTGTTGCAACCTCCTGGAGAGCAGCGGCGTCGTGTTAGGGACGTGCGTCCGTGACGACAGTCTAGGCAAGTCCTACTCCTGGGCTATGCGCCAGACAAACTCCTACCCAAGGCAGCGAGGGCGCTCGCCGGCTCGAGCCAGCGCGCCCACCCCGGCAGGGACCCGCCGGCCACCGAGGGACCCGCCGGCCCGCCTGCGGCAGTCAGGCCAGTGAGCTGCCCCCCCGGGGCGTCGCAGACAGACCCCGGAGCAGAGGGAAACGAAGACGGAGGAGTCCAGGGGAGACCGACCGCAGAACGACGACGCACGTACACCGTGAAACACGTCCACCAGCTGTGATGCCCGCGAACGTCACTGGAGAAGGCGGATTTCCCGGGACCGACTAGAAATACGCGAGAGGTAGCTGCTTCGGGAGGATTTCGATCCGAGAGAGACGACGGCGGGCGGCGGGGGGGATGGAGTTGCCTCGGACGGTCGGCTCTGCCCTCCTCCGCGAAGGATCCACTGCTGTTTCCCGGGGAACAGGGACCCGTCCCCACGCGCGCCCTCTGACGGAGCAGCACCCCCGCAGCCAGCGCTCGGGTAGAGTTCAACCGAGTTTAACCGGTTTCAGCGTCAGAGTCGCAGCTCCCTGAGGACGCGGATCTCTGGGCTTCGCACGGAGAGCTCAGGGCCTTCCGCGGAAGGTCGCGGCTTGCAGAATCGGTCACGCTCTGAAGGACAGGCAGGCTCAGCGAGGGGGAAGGAACTCAGCCATCATCTTGCCAGAAGCTTCCACCTGGCTGAGGAGGAATGTGAAGCCCGGAGGGGTCCGGCGACCTTCCCGGGGTCAGACGGGGTCAGACGAGGTCGAGCTGTGGCCTCGCCCCGGGCTGCCGACCCGCTTCTCCCTCCACCCGGGCCGCGTGCGGTGCCCCTGGCCTCGCCTGCCCGCCTGCCGCGCACCTGCACCCGGCTCCGCGGGCGCGGGAAGGGCCGCCGCACCGGGTGTCCGCTCTGCGGCGTGACCGGCTCGCAGCCGAGCCCGCTGGACGTCACCGGACGTCACCGGACCGTCACCCGGAAGCACGGCCCCCGGGGGCGCATGCGCAGGCCCGCGCCGGCCCCGCCCGCCGCGCACGAGAAGCCTAACCTGCTGGCGGGGCTGCCCCGGGACCGTGGGCGGCGCCACCTAGTGGGGACGGGCTCTGCGCCAGCCCGGCACTGCCCTTCGACTTCACGTGCGACGTTGGTGACGTTGCACGTGTCGCAGGTCCGCGTCAAGTGAGTGTGTAGCTGCTGAGGGTCCGGCAGCTTCGAAGAAGGCGGTCCTTCCCCGCTGAGACCGGCTCCTGCTCCTCGGCATTCCCCGCGAGGGTCTCCGTGCTCTTTGGGGGCCTCTTCCCCCCGAGAAACGAAAACTCGCCCCGAGTGGGCATCTGGCCAGGGACATATCGGACCTTCCGAGTCTCTCCGGATCTCATTTTACCGAGTCTTCTTGTTTTCCATCTTGCGCAGTCTGGCCCTCCCAGGCCCCCCGGAGGCCTCTCTCCCGGGAAGTTGGGTGCGGTACCCCGAGCCGGCGGCAGAGGGCGCCCGCGCCCATCGATCTTGGCGCCCAGCGGGGTGGGGTTGGGCGGGCCGCAGGCATCCCCGCCCCTGCGCCGACCTCCAGGAGCTCCCCCTGGGGACCTGGACCAGCGCCTGCTTGGCGTGGTCGGAGATGGCTGTGTGCTCCAACACCGCCCTGGGAGACATTTCCATGGCGTTTTCCATGGAACGGGGTGAAGGCTGCTCTTCTCTGGCTGGGAAAGAATTTGGCTCCCTAGTCCTCTGCTTTAGGCGAGCAAAGGCTCCTTTCCCAGATACTCCACCCCTGCCTGCCTTAGGGCAAAAGGCGGGCTGAGGGTGCGGGGAGGGGAGGGGGGGGCTTGCTTTCCACTCCCCACTCAGTGCCTCCCAGGAATGCCCTAAATTCATCCCACATCAGGGACCCCAGTCTTCCTCCCAGGGGGAAAGACATCATTGGTTTATGCCGGAAGAGCCTTGAAATCATTTGTGGGGAGGAACCTTCAGAGCCAGAGCCTCAGTCTCTTCAACACATCAGTGCGGGCAAATTATCACTAGCGGAGAGAGGAGATTTGATTCTTAGAAACAGCCGAACAGGGTGAACAGATTCACCCTGAGCTGAATCTTTAAAAAAAAGAGGAAATAAAGCTGGTATGAGAGTGATGAGCCCAGTGTAGAGCAGGTTCTGGGTAGACGGGAGTCGCCTGTGAATCTGGGTCCCATGGGTAGTTATGGTGTTTGCTGTTATTTGACGAGTTTTTTTTTTTTAATTTTAAAGATTTTATTTATTTGACAGAGAGAGAGATCACAAGTAGGCAGAGGGTCAGGCAGAGAGAGAGGGGGAAGCAGGCTCCCCGCCAAGCAGAGAGCACAATGCAGGGCTCGATTCTAGGACCCCGAGATCATGACCTGAGCCAAAGGCAGTGGCTCAATCCACTGAGCCACCCAGGCGCCCCATTGATGAGTTTTTAATATAGAACCATGAGATCGTGTTTCTTAGGTGGATCAGAAAGCAGCTCTAAAGACAAATGGAAAAGAGAATTTTCCAAAGAAAATATCATTGCAGCAAAAGTCTCCAAGAAGTTTCAAGGCAAACTGTGATGTTTGCCCAAGTTCGTTTATTTAAAAAAAAACACCCTCCTTATTTTATATTTGCTCAGTGTTTATGCCGATCCCTCAATGGACAGATATTTCTCAAGCACAGATTATACCATTCGCTGAGGAGACGCGTGCAAAAGTCTTGGGGTTGGGGAGACACTTGCTGCGTATGGGCAGTGATAGTGACTGAGTTCCATCTCCTACCCACCATGTCTGTCCTGGCACACGTCTCTGAGTTTCCAGCACCTTAATTTCTTCATCTTTAAAATGGAGATAACCTGGGTGGCTCAGTCCATGAAGCGTCTGCCTTCAGCTCGGGTCACGATCCCAGGGTCCTGGGATCGAGCCCTGCGTTGGGCTCCTTGTTAGGCAGAGAGTCTGCTTCTCCCTCTCCCTCTTCTGTGTACTCTCCCTTTCTCCCTAATAAATAAATAAATAAAATCCTTAAAAAATAAAAGTAAGTAAATAAATAAAATGAAGATAACAAAAGTTCTCTTGCCCACTTCTCCTGGGCCAAAAGCTATCACAGATCTTCATGTATCTTTATAAACTCTAAAGTGCTTCAAGACTTTGTATCCCTTGATCCTTGTGCCTTGTACTGTTTTCAGCTGTAAGTTCTCCAAAGACAGAGAACATGTCTCCATGTCTTTGGTAGAGGCCCACTGTGCCCGTGAAGAGCAACTTGACTGGACGGAGAACTTATGCCTTCCAACAAGAGTCGACCAAAGGCTGATTTTCCAGCTCATGGCCCCAGCGGGGAGGCTCCCAGGCTCGCCACAGGACTGCACTACTCGTGACAGGCTGCCATCTATGGGGGGATGAAACCAAAGGTACCAATCCCACCAAACATTTACTGAATGCCAGCTTCAGCCTGGGCACCCACAATGCCCTTTAAGAAATTCCTTCCAGTTACGTGGACACCAGTTCAACAACACACGTTTACTATGCATCTGCTGTGTTGTTGGCCCTAGATCAAGTTCTGGTAAGTAGGACTGCCATGGGCAGTTGTTCATGTTGTACACTGACAACCCTAAGGGGAATCATGTAAATCATAGTATAGATTTGTGTATCCATTAAGTTCTATTCCTGCAGATGGCAGGATGGTGATTTGAAGAAGATGGGCTATCTACATAGTCTAACACTGGTGTCAGAGAGTCTCTGCCCTTGAGGCGCTCACTGTCCACCAGACGGTAGGGCTCTAGGACCACCAGGAAACCACAGGCTAGAAGCCAGGAGAGGTTTTCTCTTTCCATTTTAAGAACAGTCTATGCAGGGTCAGATAATGATGGAAAACAAATTAGGTATACTCCGGTCTTTTTTGCTAATGTTGCTGGTTAACAACGGAAAATTCTTTTCTTTTGTTACTACCTCCTACCAACTCCCGGGATCCAAGAACCTTCTTCCATCAAGAGAGCATCTTCTCTTGGCCTTAGGCTCAATTGCTCCCAAACAGAACAAGGTTGTCTGCACTCATTATCCTTAGGAGGAAGAAAACAAACACAAAAAACCAAGCTGACTCTGAAAGGCTGTGTTTCTTCCCAGTCTTGCCGGGGAGGGAGGGGGGCGGAGCGGCTCTAGGCCAAGTGCGCTGTGCCCAGTTTAGACTCAGGGTGCCTGACTGTGGGATTTACTGTTTCGGGACTCCAGCCCCATTCCCCACCCAACAGCTTTCCTCCGCCCGCTAACAACACTTCCCCAAAGCACAATAACACACCCCGTGCTCCAAGCGGTGCCAACATCGTATATATTATTTTATTATTCGCTCGTTTGCTTTCCATGGCAAGTGAAAAAATAATTTAAACCAATTATATGTACAGAGGCTTGGTTTGTTTTTCCAGGAACTTCTAGAAAGATCCCCATCCCCTCAGACTGCCAAGAAGGGCTTCCTTGAACATCTGTACAAACTCCACCTATAAAAGTCGCAGACGTAGAAAGGTTTCTTTATTGTAAGCATCACATTGTGGGAACAGGAAGGGGTCAGGGTGGGAAGCGGAAGAACGTGTGCAGGATGGGGGTCCACACACACCTGCCCAGGGTTGGTCCTGGGTGGGGAGGCTGCGGCCGGGGTCAGGTGATCTGCAGCGGGGTCTCCAACATCTCCATGAGGAAGGTGTCGATGGGCGTGTCCCCGATGAGCTTGAAGAAGAACAGGTGCTCCAGGCACTTCAGGCCGATGGAGCGCAGGGCTGGGAGGCGGAGCAACAGCTTGGCAAACCTGCAGGGAAGCCGAAGGCGCGTCAGGAGCCAGGATTGGCCGCTCCGGGCAGCTGTCGACACCGGGGAGCTCGTCAGCTCTCCAACCTGGGAGAGGACAGGGGGCCTGGAAGGGCCACGGAGGCAGCTGGACGAGCGTCAGTCCTAGGAAGCATCAGCTCTGCCCTCCCCGGTGGGCTGTGCTGTGCTCACACCACACTCCCTGCGCCAGGACCGCAGGCCACCTCAGTTACCAACGCTCGTTACCGAAGTGCAAGCAGCTGTTACCAACATGCACGCTCGGCTTCTCGGGCTGTGCCTCCCTTTCAGTCAGGAGCAGGGGGCGATCCCCCTGAGGGGCCGTGGTCTGGGTGGGAGATGACACACACACGTGCACACGCACTCACACATTCTCACATGTGTGCATGCGACAGAACCCCACCACGTCACACACACACACCCATGCACGTGCCTGACTCTCATCACACACATACACATGTGCACAATCACATGTACACACCCACATCCTCACATGGGTGTGAATACGTGCAAAGGAAGCCCCCCATTGTGACATATGCACACACCTATACACACCTGCCTCCTACGTCACACCTATATACACGTGCACACCACCACACATACATACTCGCACATTCTCATACATGCTCCCATGCCTCACACGTGTATACATGCACACACATGCCTCCACCACTGCCACACCTGGGTGCACAGACATTCACTCTTACACACCCTGACATACACACTCATGCATACGCATACACACCTATACACACTCACACATTCGCCTTCACTCTCAATACCCTCCTACGCGTGTACACGCACACACGGGCTTGCCCGCACTCCTCTGCACTCCTGTGCCGTCAAGGACCTTGGCTGTGAGCTTCCCAGGGAAGGAGGCCGGCATGTGAACAATGCGTCTCACATCTGCACGCCCTGCTGACCTCCCGCTACGTGCCATGTCTCCCATCCTGCTCCCGTGGGCCTTCTTCATCTTTCAAACCCATTTGCCAATGAAGCTTTTTTTTTTTTTAATGGTATTAACAGCAACTGGAAATCGGGAATTCATAACTTCCAATAAAAGGCCAAGAACCAAAACCGTATCAGCCACTCCTGCCTTAACTCAGAGGCTCTGGCTGGGCTGGGTCTTCACTGAGCATCACAACATGATTTCAAGAGTGAGTTTCAAGCTGGAATTTTAAGACTCCTTGAAAATGTGTCTATTTCTATATTCCTACGCCATGAAGGGTTACGGAACAGGGGCAATTCAAGAAACATAAAACGGCACCACCTAAAAAGGTAGGCATTCCTTCTTTACATGGAAAAGCTAACGGTCTACACCAAGGCCCACACAACCCTCCAGAAACTGTTGATGGTAAAGCCTCTGAGGGCATCTGCAGGGGGTCACCAAGCAGGAGGAGAGAGTTAGCTAGCGACACTGAGCTCCTGGTCCAGACTCGGCCACAGCAGAGTTTCATGGAATTAGGGGAAGGAAGGACTTCTCTAGAAGCAAAATACAAAGTTAGCCTGAGCTGTGACTCCGAGAATATATTTAGATCTAAATATATTTAGATTGTATTATACATTCTAAGAATGCCAAAGTTTTATAATATATAAAACACTAAATACAGAAGGATACTGCTGTCTTTGCCAACTGCGCCTGATTTAGGAACTGAGAGCAGGACCACGGAAATAAGCATGACCATGAAGAGCCAGAGCCCTGGGGAGGTCTCCAAGTTCCTCATTCACCCAAGGGCAGCAGTAGCGGGCCCCAGGGTGAGAAGATGTGCCGGAGGCTCTGTGTCCTCCTAAATTTCCATCTCTGCTTTCAGGCTGGAGAAAGCAAAACTCAGTCCCTGCAAAGTGTACTTCTGAAGAGTGTCCACGGGGTGGCAGCACTCCACCACTGCGCGCTCTCCTCCACCCGGCCAGGCTCCTCAGCCACTACTTTCTGCAAAGCGGAGGTCACCAGCTGTCTGCACACTCACCCACCTGGTTGAGCCAAGCGATATCCCTGGTGCACCTGCTCAGGCTCCGGGGTGGGGTGTGGGGGTGGGGCGACCACCCTCTGTCCAGGCTGTGCTGGACGCGCCCCAGGGACATGCAGGGGGCCCAGCTTCCACACTCCTGCCCTGCGCCCCAGCTTCTGCCCTGATCCAGCCAACAATCAGGGAGCCCAGGCCCCTGGCAGTCCCGTTCCTAGGAGAACAGGCAAGTTCCCAAGTTTTCAATATGATATTCAGTAGAAACAACCTGAATGTTCCCCAGAACAAGAGCTAAATACACAAGGATACATCCACCCTGTGAAATAGTACAAAATCACAGAAAAGGGTAATTTTGTACTTTTCAGTATCTGATAAAGTGCCCAAAATAGCTAAGAGAGGAAAACGATACACCAAACTGTATGATTTCCTCTCTGTAAACACACTTTTTTTTTTTTAAAGAAAAGAAATTTTTCTTAAGATTTTTTACTTATTTATGTGACAGAGAAAGACACAGCAAGAGAGGGAGCACAAGCAGGGGGACTGGGAGAAGGAGAAGCAGGCTTCCCTCCAAGCAGGGAGCCTGAGGCAGAGCTCGATCCCAGGACCCTGGGATCATGACATGAGCCGAAGGCAGACACTTAACGACTGAGCCCCCCAGGCACCCCTAAACACACACGTCTACGTACACAACCACTGACACACAAGGATATGGGAAAAAATACCCCCCAATTTATGATTAATTTCATTACCTACTTTATTCTTAAACACTTCCCTTCTTTCCCACAAAACCATGTTCTGCTTTTATAATAAGGAAAAAGACTGGTTCACGGTTTTGGGTGGTTTTTTGTTTTGGGTTTTTTTTTTTTTTTTTTTTTTTTTGAGATAAATAATGGGACCTAGAGCCAAGTCGGAGGAATGGGTGAGTATGAGCCTGCCTATTCCTAACACCTTGCACATAATACGTGCTCAACGAACATGCTTAGTGCTGCCTTCGAGCTAGGAGATGGGGTAGAAATCACCCACCACCACAGTCAGGAGCTCCCACCGGCCAGGGCCGAGCGGCTGCTGGCTGCCAGCCCCGTCGGTTGGACAGAGCCGTGACCTCACCTGCTGCACATATGAGGGCAACCGCCAGGTGTCCACCAAACCCAGTCTCCCCTTCTTCCTTGGCATACAGAGGCATCTGGAGAATGCTCTGGAATCCTCTGTGACCCGCTGGGCCATGTGACTAAGTTCCAGCCGGCGGCAGTGAGTGAAGAGATGGAGGACCTTTCCGAGGCCGGTCTGCCCAGATAGCTTCACCCCTGTGTTCCTCCCACTCCCTCCGTCTCCCTCATCTAGACACTGAACACGATGGCGCTCTGGGACACGGTGGAGCCCCAAGAAGGAAGGAGTGGACCCCTGAGTCTTGATGCGGAAGAGAGCCGGCCCTCCGAACAGACGGCCCACCCGGGACTGGCACGTGAGCAAAAAGTACATTTCAATCGTGTTCCACTCCTGGGAGTGGAGCTCTGGGAACTCTGTTCGCCAGCTTGGGCTCCTGACCCCTCAAGGCCTGTGTGTGTGTCCTACTGAAGGCCTGAAACCCACCCACTTGGAGTTCAATAAAAGAAACTCCAGGAAGAGCTGGAGCCCAGCTTCTGCACGACTGACACAGACTGGCTGAGGATCCAGAGAAAACAGCTTAAACGGAAATTAGACCTCACAGAGGAATGCGAACAACGAGTGAGAATTCAGAGCTTGTGATATTAACCCTGAAAACAAAATGAATGTCTTTAAGGCAGTTTCGTCAGTTTCATTTTCGGATTTTGGCGAGATTTGAGGATCCCATTCTCTCTACTTTACTAGTTAGCAGAGCAGGAGACTTCTATTTAGCTGTGCTTTGGGGAAAGCATTTAAGTTTTTTGTTCGTTTGTTTTTGTTTTGTTTTTAACGACTCAGAACACCTAAAAGGGTAGACGGCTTCGGGGATCTTCTGATCAATGTCCTCCTCTTTAGACAAGGAGCTCAGGGCCAGAGCCAACTAGAGGACCTTGCCAGAGGCTACACAGACGGCCTTGGGGAACAGTGGCCACGTGTTCTGGCTGCCACGGTCAGTCTGGGCCTTCTAGCACAGGCTTCAGTGGGGGCAGAGCAGAAAGCAGGGCGGTCAGCCCGGAAAGCACAACCTCTTGGAAATCAGACATACTTGAGGTCACATCCCAGCCCCACTGCACACCAGCTCCGTGTTTGTGGGCAAGAACCTTGGAGCCTTGTTAGAAACTGGAGATGATGGGACCCACATTCATTTGCTCATCTGCTTGTTCATTAGACACTGAAAGCTCTATACTGGGGCGCCTGGGTGGCTCAGCTGGTTAAGCAACTGCCTACAGCTCAGGTCATGATCCCAGGTTCCTGGGAACCGAGCCCCGAGTCGGGCTCTCTGCTCAGCGGGGAGCCTGCTTCTCCCTCTCCTGCCCGCTCGTACTCTCAGTCATTCTCTCTCTCTCTCTCTCCTTCTCTCCAATAAATAACTAAAATCGTTAAAATAAAATAAAGCTATATACCATGGGCCCAGCCCTGCTTTAGGCTCTGGCTCCGGAGTGGGGAACAGCAAACAAGATCAGGTCTCTGGCTTCAGGGAGCCAACGTTTTAGCAGCTTTGAGCTTGTTGTTAAGATTAAATAACACATGCGGAACCTAGACGGTGCCTGCTGGGCGCCGCCACGTGTTCGGGGCAGGAGAGAAGGACAGCCTCAGCCAGCAGATCCTTCCAGCACTCCCTTACCTGCCGGGTTGTTCCGGATACTTCTGCTTTGTGTAGGCCTCGAGGGTGGCATACACCTTCTCCCGCAGAGTCTCTACCTCCGAGGGGTTGGACAGCCCCTTGGCATCTGGAAAAGATGACTGATTTAGCCTCGGGTGACACACGGCACGTGGACCCCCTTCCACACGGCTCCGTCTTTCTAATTACTGTTACTCGAGACACACTGGGACAGGGAACAGCAGAGAAAGAAACAAAGCTGGGGGTCCTCGGTGCCCCGGCTCTCCTCTCGGTGCCCAGTCTACCCAGTAGACCCTGGGAACAAAGGTGTAAAACCCTGTTAATGGCCAAAGACACACACCGCGGAGTCCAAGGAAGGGAGTTTTATTTTATCCAATCATTCTAGAAACATGACATTCACACACTTACTGAGTGCCTACTATGGGCTGTGCCCGGACGGAATGCTGAGGTGGGGCACAAAAACCAGACCCACCCACGTGAGCACCCAGCCCCCCTCCCTCCCCAACCTTTCCTGACTCCCCGCATGAACTGACCCGTCTCAGAGCCCGGGAGCGGGGTAGAGTCTGACCGCTCTCGAACACACATCTCTGGTCCCGACTTCAATGAACCCCAGATGCAAGCAAGACCTTCCTGGCCAGCTACTCTTGGAGGCCCACTAGCCACCTGAGACTTGAAGCACGAAGTCCTAAGTTCTTCCTCTCCCCCCCGTTAGGAACCTCCTCTCAGCAAATAAAGCTCCGTCTTTCTAATTACTTAGGAGGACTAAACAAAGCCCCCTGAGAATTACCTTCAACACTGCTCTTTGACGCACTGTCTCTAGTCCATCAGCAAATCCCATGGCTTTGCTTAAAACTATATGTGGAATCTGGGTGCCTGGGTGGCTCAGCTGGTTAAGCGTCTACCTTCGTCTTGGGTCATGACCTCGAGTCCCACAGCGTGCTCCCTATTCAGTGGGGAGTCTAATTCTCCCTCTGCTCTTCAGCCTGCTTGTGCTCACTCTCTCAAATAAATAAATAGAATTTTTAAAAAACCATATGCAGAATCTGACTACTTTTTACCACCACCTTCACCATGACCCCAGGCAGCTAACCTCTGTGGTCTCCCCTATCTGCCCCCCAAACAGGCGCACTCCACACCCATCCGAGACACTTTCAAGATGGCACTAGGAGTAGAAACCATGAAGAATCAGCTTCCTGCCCTCGCCAAGGACATGTTCCCGCGCCCTGCCTGTCTGTCTCAGCTGAACTAAAGGAGCGGAAGACAACAGAGCCCGGAGAGAGCCCGGAGGCCAAGCACGGAGGAGGGCGAACCCCTGCACAGTCACCTGGGTTAAACAGCACGATGGCTCGCAGGCACCCCAACTCCGACTTGTCCATCTGCATGTCTTTCATTTTGGAGACCAGCTCAGTCAGGACCCTGTTCACAGGAAACAATGAGAGGTGATGAGAAAACCATGAGTCCCAGGCCAAGGGCTGATCCAATGAATGCAGCCAAGGCCCCTTATGTGCCCACCCCAATTTCCAGATGACGCGTCGGGTACTAGGGGCTCGGAGGTGAATAGGATGCAGCCCCTGATCTCAAGGAGCTCACGGTTTCACTGAAAACAAACAAACAAACCAGACGTGGAAGCAATAGGTAGCAACACAAAGCCAACAACGGCCAAGAGCCAAACCCAAGGGAGCACCCAGGGGAGAGCAGGCGGACGCAGGACACTCCGGCGGGGAGGGCGGGGAAGCAGTCTAGACGATTTAGAAACGCAAGAGGCAAAGCAGGACGAGGGTGTGGCGAGTCTGGAGGAAGATGGCAGAGGCGGACTCCAGAGACAGGGCAGGAATCTCCAGGGACCACGAAGAGGGCTGAGCCGGCCCAAAACCACACTGGCCTCTGCGTGGAACGTGCAGGGGGAAAGGGCAGGGAGGGAGTAGAGACCTCTTGCGTGGACGGGCACGTGGCCTGGAAGATCACTCTTCAGGGAAGTGGAAAGGGGCCGCGGGGCCCTGGCACTGGCCAGAGAGGCTGTTTCCAACCCTAGCCTCCTCTTTACCGGCTCTCTGTCTCTTTGTCCCGAGTCACTCACCCCCACTCGTGTCACTCCTGTCTTTGAGTCACATGCCTTCATTTTCCTTCCACACCACTGAAGGCAGAGCTTCCCAGGCAGAGGCTGGGGCTGCCTGACGGAGGTGGGTCTGCTCCCACTCAGACCTTCCCCAGAGACCCTGCTACAGGGTCAGACAAAAACCTCAGCTCATCTCTCCTGCCTCCCAACGTCAGATCCTGGCTGCGCGTGCCCCTCCCGGCCCCCAGGGTAAGCAGTTCAGCCTCCCCACCCGAACCTCCCAGGTAAGGTCCGGGAGCCAGTCTCTCCTTTGGAGGCCTCCAGAGGTCACCGGTTCTCCCTTCCGCCCAGCAGCTCTGCTGCTCCCTGACCAGCTCCCCCACCCCTCCCACCCCTCCACCACCTCCCCGCTTCGCCCCCCCTTCAAACCTTCTAGAATCCACCGGCCACGCCCCCTAGGGTCTGCTCTTGTGTGTTTCATGGTCTCTCCTCTTTGCCCCGCGCTGCTGTGTGGGTGGTCCATCCTGCACACCAGCGCCACCCCAGGCCCACACACTCACGCACGCGCACACACTCGTGCACGCACACGTGCGCGCACACACGAGCCCCGGAAGCAGAGGACAGCCACCTGTCAAAGATGGAGCCGACTCCGGCGCTGTGGGCGCTGCTCCGGTGCACGTGCAAACCGGTGGCCAGGAGGATGCCGTCCTGCACCGAGACGGAGCGGTGGGAGAAGGAGGCAATCAGCAGCTCGTTCCACCCTGCGCGGAGAAGAAAGAGGCCTTGAGGGACAACGGACCACAGTCGTGCTTCACTGATGATCACTCGAGGCCTGTACTGGGACCCGCGTGGAACAGCAGCAGCATCAGAAACGCGCAGAGGCTAAAAGCCAGCTCGGGACCACTCAGCTAATGAGTGAAGGAACAGGGTAAGACTGGGGGTCCCCAACTCAGGGCCCTGCACCTCCCCCACCACCTCCCCAGTACAGCTCAGAATGGCAGCTTGAGGATAAGGACTCTCTTTCCGCCCCCGATCAACACATATGGGCTGGACGTTGAGCAGGTAATCGTTAGCATGTTCGCTGCCAGGGTGGATAAGGGAGACCTCGAAGCCTCTGCCCTCAGGACCCAACTGCCCGGCTCGATCCCCTTAGCGTCTGGCAGCACCCAGCGAGCACGGAGCTTTCAGTCAACGCTCAGAGACTGTGCACTATCTAACGGGGGTGAAATGAGGGTCTGGCTCCCAAGGCTCAGCCCGTCTTCATGAACTCTCCATGTTGGTCCCATGACCAAGAGGAGGCATGGCAACAGGTCACGTGCCCAACATCCCGGAAATAGAAGCCAAGACAGGATGCGGCCCACAGAACCTTCGTGGAGGAAGGGACCCTGGATAAATGAACTTGAGCGGGCACTCTCCGGCGTCTTTCATCGCCTCTGTGAAATGGGAATCCCTCGAGTTCCTACAGGATAGTAAGAAGGGCGCACTGCTTTGGACCGCCCTCGATGAAATGGACTTAGCTGTCTCGGAAAATCAAATGCAAATTATAAAACCGTGGCAAAATTTGCATAGGACAAGAGCCCCACCCTCCATTAACAATGTTTCATTGGGAAAAAACGTTGTGGAGGAGGGGCCACCCAGACGGAAGCACCTGTAATTAATACAAAAAGAGTAACTGAGTCAGGTTATCCTGTTAGCAGCCTGGCGCAAGGCTCAGAGGGGTTGCAGCTTCCTCCGCTGACTTGATTTCTGATCCCAAGGGTAATTTCAAAATGGCAGCCCAAGTGATGGTCCCAAGAAAAACAAACCTCAATGTCCTTTACCTGCCCGGAGCAGAATGACCTGGTCCTCCAAGGTGAGGTCGGAGAAGTGGGGGATGCGCTTGGCCCATTCAACGAGGGTGAAAAGCTGCTTATCAGCAGCGTGGCATATGTTGGTGACAGGGTCATTCGTCTAAAAAAATGAAACAAAAAACACCAGAGTACGGTGAGGGCAGCTTCCGGGGCTCCAATGCACCCCTTTCCCATCTCCAGCCCCGCCAAGCCCTGGGAGGTGAACGGAGCCCCGAGCCCGCATACCGAGTTCTCCATGTTCATATCGCCGTAGGATTCTGTCTTTGGTTCAACAGCAAGTTCAGCTTCTAGAATCCTCTCCACAGGCATGTCTTCATGGCCGCCACTGGCACATTCTGCCTCACTCTCAGCACGCTCCCGACTCCTCTGCCTTTCTTCTTGCACAGCTGGCACCCAGAAAGACACAGAAAGACACGCAGATGTCACCACGTGCCCAGGACAGCCACGGGAAAGCGAGTTACCTACCAGAGCTCCCACTGCCCTGCCTGTAACACAGGCGTCGTCCTGGCGCTGGGTCAGAGCTGTCAGGATGTTGACAGATGGAACCAAGCAAGCCCAGCGGCCTGCCTATGCAGGTGCACACCTGTGCGTTTAGCCTGCAGCCTTCCCCGTTCATTATGGTGACCAGTCTAAGAAGTTTGCGTTTCAAATTTTCATAACCTTGATCCTGCTCCTTTAAAGAGCCACTTCCTCCTCCGTCTCTCAAGGAGCGCCTCTTGCATTTCACCTCTAGCTGCTCCCTCTAGAACTGTGGGCCTGCGATGGTTAAGCAGCGAGTGCATTACTTCGCGAATTCCCTCTGTCAGAGTCTATGCATCAGGCTTGGCATTCACGTCCCATTAGCTCTGCCCCTAATGCACCGGCCTGAACACAACATCACCTGATCCAACTTGTCAGGGGAGGTCTGCGGGGAGCCATGACAGGACTGAGTAAGTGAAAAGGTGGGAGAATGTCACCTCGATGACATTTCAGAGTCAGCTGCTCTGCCCAGAAAGGCCACGAAGGATCCGAATGACCCATGTGTGGGGTGCAGGACCCGGACGACAGCTCTGAGACTTGCTGCCCGGCTGAGAGGAGCCCTGGAGAGGGTCCAGCCTGCGGACCCCCACCTGAGCGTGGAGGAGGAAGGCGCTCCTGCTCTCTCTGCTCTTGGGGACCCGCTGCGTCGGGCAGGGGACTCGACCACAGTCCTCGGGAGATCAGGAGGGTGCTACCGTGGTTTATACCTGTCTCCCCGCGGGGGCAGGGCCTCACCTTCCCTCTTCATGCCCATCACCAGGCACTTCTGGTAGCGGCAGTACTGACACCGGTTCCTCTGGCGCTTGTCAATGAGACAGTCTTTATTATCGCGACACGTGTACATGAGGTCTTTCCTTATGGTTCTCTTGAAGAACCCTTTGCAGCCTTCGCAACTGTACACGCCGTAGTGCTTCCCTGCTCACAAGAAGAAAAAGTTAACCAGGCAGAGACAGTCCTTGTGTTCATTTGGACCTTTCCTTGACAAGAGCCCCCTCGGCTCTTCCCCAGGGACCCCGGCCCACCACCTGGGCTCCGGGACGGACCGCAAAGAGCAGCCAGCGGAGAAGGCAGGCTGGACCACAGGGCCCAGACGAAGGCAGAGTCAAGAGGCCCCTGCTCGTGTCTCCCGTCCGGAATCGCCAGTCCTAGAGAGAGCGCTCAGAAAAGTCCTGACCCAAGATTGTGTTTACGTTTATTTTATTAAGGCAACTCTTGTGTTTACTTAAGCGAAATGTTCTGTCTCCATCCAAGACATTAGTACACGTAATAAATAAAAATATTTATGCTTGTTATGTAGTATCTAGCAGGAAAAAAAAAAAAAAAAGCCCTCAACTTCACTAGTATTTCCCCATAATTGAGGCCCAAGGACATGGGAGCCCCACTGAGGAGTACTGTCTTCCACCACAGGAACAGGAACCTGGGTTATGGATTTTTCTAGATGCTCTTGCTGTTGGGAGAAATAAATTGATATATGATCTTCAGAGCATAAAAGGACATGTAGTCTTATGACCTAAAGATCTGATGGAAGGCGGTTTTGCTTGATCTAGAATATTCTGTTACATGTTTCATTGCCTTGATTATGTGTTCCACACAGTTTCCAAGGACCCCAGCCACAGATGGCTCCTTTGTGTCAGGAGAGCCACCACGCGCACCTGACAGGGGCACCAAGAATCAGTCACAACCTTCCTTCTATGCAGCCCTTCTCAGATCTACACACCAGACAGCTGTGCTCAATCGATTTGGATGTGGAAACACAGAAGGAAGCAGATCATTCGAACTCTATTTACCCCCAGTTCTTCGGTGTAACCTGTGATGCTGTTTAGCTGTGGACCCGATCCTTGCTTTCTACTTCCGTTGTACTCAGGCTGACGGAAAACTGAATGTGGAGACGTCCCTGAGAACCAGTCGAGACACGCATTTGCATCCCAGGAGCTGACGTGTCCGAGGAAGCCGCCCTCAGGTAAAATGGGGGCTCGAGATGGCCTGCCTGCTGAAGCCAGTCGGGGCTCAATCAGCGGCCCACACCAACCCACTGAACGCATAGCAATAATAAATATGGGATTTTTATCTTAGGCGGAAAAATCCTAAGGCTCTCAGCTCTGAAGTATTTGTCTCTGAGTAACATGGTACCTGCATGTCATTCCCATGACTCTCCCGTATTTGAGTGAAATTCCCAGACTTTCAAAGAAGCCATAGCAGAGGAAACCCTGCTGGGGTGTGACCGGCCTTCTGTTGGGCAACGGCCAAGCCCGCACCATTTGGCAACCACGTTTTGAGAGCAAGCGAACAAGTCAGCCACACTGCGAAGTCAGTTCCAGGCCCCAGGAAACTTTCGATGGAGTGAATTTTGCAGTAGCTTTGGTGACAACAGGAAGATGAGGAATCCTCAGTCCGCCACCATGGACAGCCACACGAAAGAGCCTTCCCCATCTTCTCATTCATCAAAACAGAGATTCTCATGCCCTCAAAATTGGCGGGGATGCGGGGTTGGGGGAGGGGAAAGAAGTCACGGAAGAAATGATTTGGGCAAAAATGGAAGAGAATCAGAGAGGATGAAATCTATGAAAACACAATTATTTCTACCCCTGAAATCATGTGAAAAACCTAGAATGTTGTAGAAAGAAATATGCTAAAAAAGTCTTTAGCTTCACTAGGAACATTACGGATAATGTTTTTAGTTTTCTTGTGTACTTTTCTAGTTCTTCCTACATTGGGACATTTCCTACCCTGGGACAATATTTTTAGAATTAGAAAAAAACAATTTTTTTTTTAATTAAAGAGATGACTAATTACAACAGCTTCACTGTGCCACATAAATGGTATACACCATAGTAACTCCAGAGAGGTATTTCTGAAATGCTTCCTATAAATCCAATCCTTAAAAATGAACTCATACTTTAACTTTATACAGATTTCAGGCTATGAATCCAGTGCCAGAAATGTACAGCCTGGGCCCCATGCTGGACCATCCTCAAAGGCCCTTTTTCTTCCACTGGGTACAAAGAAGCCAGGTAAGCAGTGGAACAGGCGCCGTCTTGGGACCCTCACTGGACGGGACCCCCAAGAGTGGCGTCTGCTTCTACACGTACCTGAGGATCTATCCCCACAGATGGCACAGATGTGTTTCACCAGAGATCCGGGGCTGGTTGATGGGTAGTTCATGTTTCCAATCCCAGGAAGCCCTGGTAAGGGTTTGATGTCCTCTGAAATGCTGACGCTGTTGACCACATTTAGCTGTAAGGGGAAGAAATACAATAAAACACGGAGACAGAACAGACCCAATGCCCGAGATGGAAAGCAACGAGGGTATCCTCGCAGAAAAAACCAAAATCTATTTCAAGAAGTAGTTCGTAAGTACAGAGTATCCGAAACTGCCTGTTGGGGGAATATGAAATTAAGGGAGAAAAAAAGTGACACGGAGGAACTAAATCATTTGTAACACCAACACCTAAGTTGAACATCACAACACATGATCAGAATTATTATTTTTTACTCATTTTACCCGTGTGTTTCTTTAGAGCTGGAAATCCACCCTGAACATGCTTAAGACCCACTTAGAACAAGTCAACTATGTGTTTTTAGATTTTGTTATAACGGCAGACTGTCTATTCAGCAGTGCTCCAAGTGGAGCTACAGCTCTTAGGCAAAAGACTTAGACTCCAAGAGAACCAAGCAAAAAAAAAAGGCAAATCGATTCACTAAGTCAATCAACAGACACTGGCTGAGTGCTTACCCTGCAAGGACTATGTCAGGCTCTGGGGTACAAAAGTGAGGTCTAAAAACACACACTCGTAAGGAGTTCACAGTAAAATGCAAGAGAAGGTCATCTCAACAAGCCCACAGAGGGTGCTAAACCAAATGCCAAATCATTGCAGTAGCACCAAAACTGGGTAGAAAGCCCCAGATCATGGTGTTGAACTTGACCATAAGGAACAGGCCATCATCCAATGAAACTGGAAAATTCATACAGCCAGGGACTGACTATGTGCTTTGTCTTCCCCACACCCGACATGGGCCTGGCACATGGTAGGGAGTTGGTGTGCCCAAAAGGCTGAAGAAATGAACGCGTGTGTCCCTGTCCTCAGCCCTGTCCCAAGTTCACATTGGGTCCTCAACACCACCACCTCCACGCCTTCCAGTGCTCGGGGCGATTACCGAGAGCCACGGCTGAGTGCTCTGTATTCATCAAATCGTCAATACACATGACAGAGGCAACCACTTAGCAGAAACTGTGAGTGTCCATGAGCACAGCCCAACCTTCTAGGCACTGTGAAGGGAGACAGAAAACCTAGATCTTTCCTCGAAAATGCACACTCTCATTGAAGAGTGGGGACGGGCACAAAAAATAGGAACACTTACAAGTAAATTCCCAGGTGGTACCGAGTACCCATGTGTTTGGGTCCAGCAGAGGCACTGGGTAACTATCTGGGAATGGAAGCAAGTTTCCACTGACTTCTGTATGGTCTACATGAATTTTGAACCATACTATCTCCCTAAAGTGACAGCAATTCTCAAACTAAACCAAAGGTAGGATTTCTTTCTCTATTCAAGGCCTTTGGGACAGCAGGGATAATCAATAAAACATAAAACACAATACGCGCCTGAGTTACGTTCCTTCTAAATGTACAGCTTTTCAATTCACTAAGCAAATACTTACTGAGCACAGGAGGTGGGGGCAGAGGCTCGGGTCAAGGGCAGTAAGGGATGCAGACACAAGACAGTCCACAGCTCCTTGCTTGGAAGTCCAAGTCATCGGGAATTTTTAAAAAAATTTGTACGAAGGATGCAAACACACGTGGATGGGAGACTTCTCTCTCTCTTCCTCTCCCCCACCTTCTGCATGGGGCTAAGACAGGGTATCTAGAACTCGTACCCAGTATTTGGCTTTGTTTTGGCATCACACTGTGGTTCTCAGCCCTAGATGTATACCTGGGAGCTTTAGAGGAAAAAAAACAAAATAAAAAGAAAAGCAGATGCCAGGGCTCCACACCCCGAAATTCTGAGTCAATGGCTCTGAGGGCCATTGGTACTGCTGTTCCTCTAGGTTTACCAGGAAATGCTAATACGAAGTCAGGGCTAAGATTTCACCAGTTTGGCAGGAAAAACATCAATCACTTTGTTGTCCCACTGGGCCGGACCGACTCCCAGTCTGCCCTTAACAGCCCTGGGACTTCAAAGAAGTTACTTATCTTCATCCATCCCAGGATCTGTATCTGGAAAATGAGCCTAGTAAGACCGAGTCCACAGAGTCGCTGGGAGGATTCTGTGACGTAACACCGGAAAATCCCCATCACAGCGCCCGGCACCCAGGAGGGGCTCTGTGAATTCCGGCTCCTACCATTCCAATAAGATCCGGTTCATCGAGACGAGACCTTTGAGTGTTTCTTACCAGTCGACATTCTACTCTGTGCTAGGAATTCTGCAGTAAAGGAGCCCACATCCACCGAAGGGGTTAAATGATTCCATTTCTTGGGGCGGGGGTAGGGGTCGGAAAACTAATGTTGTCATGATACTATCTAGGTTATCATTACTTCGGATGTGGGACATAGTGAAACATGTACGGCTTTTTAAGAAATAGGTTGAGGGGTTTCTGTTGGTGTAGATTCTAGGTGACAACTTTTCTGTAGCATGACAGTGAAACAGCTGTCACCCCTTAGATGCACCCATGAAATGTCAACACTTTAGGTCAGATGACCCCAGAGGAAGAGCCTCTGGCTGACCAAGGCTCTATACCCAAAGCCTCAGATGGACCAGAAGGGATATGGAAATAAGGAGGAGGCCACCACCACCTGAGGCTCTAGAGGCCACCCCTCTCCTTCCCCTCCCACTGCCCTGACCTGTGGGACCAGCCTCGCCCTCTGCAGCCTCCAGAGGTCAGAGACATCAAGTACTGTTAACGCTACTGTTAGCACTACCCTCTACAGAAGGCCTGCTTGGCGCTCACAACAACCCTGTGAGATCATTCTAGTCTCCAGATGAGGAAACCGGGCCGGAGAGCAGTTGGTTTATTCGAGTGTCCATTCAGAAATACTCCGGGGATGCAGGAAGGAGCACAGGGGCAGCCCCTGCCTCAAAGGCCTGGGCCGCTGATGAAACTAAGAGTCAGCAGGGATTGCTCAGGAAGGAAAGGCCCCCACTGGCATCAGGGAAGACTTCCTAAAGGAGGCGGCATCTGAGCTAGGATGCCACCGGCAGCCTTCAAAAGCGGCAAGACTCCTGGGGTCCAGGGATGGGCTGGTGATTGGCCAAAGCCCCCCCCCCCCCCCCAGAGCAAAGGCCCCTGAGGGAAGCCCGGGGGCTCCCATGGCGCGTGTGGATGGCTGGGAGGCGAGGCCAGGGGGATGGGCTGTGACAAAGCCCGAGGCTTGCCTGGCTAAGGAGAGTGGATTTAATCTTGAGAAGCAATTAAAGGCAGCCACTGGAGGGTTTGCACGGAGGACCACTGCTCCTGAAACTCTGCCTCGGGGAAGGAAATGAGGCAGCAGCTCCAGGAAAGCCTGCAGGAGGGAGACACTGAGGCTGTCGCTCTGCCCAGTCGCAGGTTAGGGGCCTGCCCAAGCCGGAGCCCACGCTAGGAGCTCCTTCCTCCTTCACCGCAAGACCTGTCAGAGCCCCTGCCCTAGCGGCTTCCTGACCCAGCCCGGCGGTGAGGAGCTCCGTCTCCCCCAGCTGGGAGCCGGCAGCCCCCCTCCACCGCGTCTCCTCATGGGGCAGGGGCATGCTCCCTTCTCCACTGGCCTCTTTGCCCGCTTGGAGTTCGTGTGGGCTCCGCGCACAGGTAGACAGGATGAGAGGCAGCCACCCCGGAGTGCAAACCCATTAGCTGCCTGGCCCAGAGCCCCCCCCCCCCCCCCCCCGGCTGTCTTGTTCCATTAGAAGCGGCTCTGCCGAAGCGAGCCCTTTCAGAGCAGGGGTTCACCAGGCGGCTGGCCGCTCCCTGAGAACAGGGGCGAAAACACACTTGACTGGCCTGGCTTCCATTTGCAGCCTCTCAGCCAGGGACCACATGCTTCCCGGATGCCCTAGAGCCATCATGGAACATCAGGTCCCGCATTTCTGAGCTGCTCTCAGCCAAAATTATTCCACTGAATGCAGATAGGCAGAGGGCCTGCCAGGCCAGAGGCAGGCCCTCCTTTTCCAGGGACCGGACTCTGCAGAGTGGGGCTCCTTTAACCCAGTGAGAGGCTTTGTCGTGAGGAGTAGGGAGCTTGGACTTCCCAACTGGGAGAGAGGAGCCCTGGGTTCCAGTGACTCCTGCGCTTCCTCACTGTGTGATCTTGTGCGGGTCACTTAACCAGGTCCCTGCTTCAGAGACTCGGTTTCCTCGTCTACAGACTCGATCCGTGCGTGGTTTTTCCAACCCAGAGTGTGCGTGTGGCTGGGCAGTGGGCAGGGCGAATGAGAAGGCTTCTGATCTCCTGCCCCGAGTTCACCCAACCTGCTTGTATCTGACACACACAACAGCCTTCCAAGCATGCTTTCTCTCGAAGAAAAGACTTTACAGCTTAACTTCTTTAAATCACTACAGAAGATGATTCTTAAGGTCTGTTCCAGCTCTAACACTTGCAATTTTTATTACTTAAGTATTCTCTGTAAAAATCTGCAAGGATAGTAATTCGGTTATCGATCACTACCAGGGCAGGAATTATCAGGGACAGAACCCAGGTCAAGCAGCTGGGTTCAGGTGGGGGCATTCCAAGGACATGCAGGGCTTGATTTCAAGTCCAGAAAACAGACAGCACACTCACACACACACACACTCACATGCACACACACACATACATGCATACATACACAGAGTCAGGAAAATGGGGCCTAGATCCTTTTGTCTGAAAGCCCCATAAATATCTTCCCAATGATATATTCGGTGTTTCTGGAAATTGCTCCCTCCACTTAGATACTCCCCAGAGCAGAGACTGGGTCTTATAATTTTTTTTTTTTTAATCTCCAGTGCCTGGTTCAATGAATGCTTATGGTAATGAACTTCTGTGGAACCTCTCAGCAAGAGTGCGCCAGAATCAACAATCACACAGGGTTAGAGTATAAATCACTGAAGTGTGTAATATCACCTAGGTGTAATAATAATCACGTCACCACCTTACTGCCGTAGAGTGCTTAAGAAGTGATTTTTCAAATCCAGAGCTCCCTTAATATTCATAACTATACCTGTAGATAACGAGCGAAAAGCATGTTACCCCAAAACAGAGAAAAGGGAACTGAGATCCACGTAAGCCTCAGTGGTTTGCAAAAGGTTACAAAGTCCCCGCCCCCACAGTACCGGATTCAGTTCCCTTTACTCCTCGAGAAAGAAAATCCAACAAGAGCAAAAAAGAGCGAAGCTCCAACAGCAGGACAGAGCAGGGAACGGGAGACGCAGCTGCTGCCCCCACCCACAGCTCCCCCGCTCCCCTCATCCCGAACCTGTACTTACCCTAGACCCGGCTCACCGCAGGACCATGTTTCCTGCACGAGTCCCCCTCAGACCCGTCCGGGGCGAGGAAGACAAGATGCACAGAGACCTTCTATGCGGGCGGTTCAGAGTCCAGCCCACTGCAGCTAACAGATACGAGGTGCCCTGTGTCGGCCGCTTCACTGGGCAGAATGTTTCTGCTCGGGGGGTTCCAGAGCCTGAGCCCACGACACTGCTCGGTGTCCAGGGCTGCTGAGCTTCCCCAGAGCTTGGCAAGCTTAATATAGCTCCCGGAGTGAAACTTGGCCTCGGCCTCTGCACACAGCCCAGTTGGCCAGGACCACAGCTCTCAGCTGACCTTTCAACCCCAATCCCTCTGTACAGACATATGGTCCAGGAATAGCGGCCCTGCCGCTCGCTCGGCTAGGAAGCTGAGTTTATTGGTTCGGTTTGGCTCAGTCAGACCGGAGCATGGTTGCTAAAAGCAGCCTTGAAGGATGGTGTCTTGCCCACTCCCCACCCACAAGCCCTGTCACTGTCTGTCACCTCACCCTGTCTTATTGCTTCATAGATACAATGATTGCCGTATGAAACCATCTTGTTCCTTCCTTTGCTGTCCGTCCGGCTTGCCTGCTACAGTGTCACCACTGTGAAGCAAAGACTTCGGCCACCTTATTCAGCGCTTATCCCCAGAACGCAGGACAGCAGCAAGGACCGCCAGACACGCAGCAGGTCTTCCTAAAAAGTTGAATGAGTGGACGGGCGCACCCTGCCAAGAGTTTACTTTCAGCCCAGAACTTCGTTTCCTTGTGTCCCCAGCCCACTGGCCAGGACCTGCCTCCCCGGAGTCCATTCGCACAAAAGAAACAAACAATATCTCACATTCTCAAGGGTAATCACCAGCTCTGCTTGTGACAGGAGGTGAGAGTGGCTTAAATACCGAGGGGCCATCCCCGCGGCCGACTGGTCCCCACTCCTCTGAGTGGTCACACACTCTCATGGAACAGGCATGTAGGACGTTCAGAGCTGCCTTTTTCCTGCTCCCTTCCCTGGCGCCCTCGTGCCTACTGTCGCCCACACACGCTGCCTTGCCACTCTCCTGCGTGATATGCCACGCCCCCTTGTGGCTCCTCGGGTGCACTAATTCATCATCTTTTGATCCTTGGCAGCCAGCGGAAGATCTGGGGGTCGCGGACTGAGTCAGCACCCACCACGGCAGCAAGCTGAGTGCAGCGTCATGAACACAGAGTGGGGGTCAGGACACTGGGGCCAGAACCCCGGCTCTGCTGCTGACTGGCTGTATGCGGGCGGACCTGTCACTTGAGCTCCCTGGGCTCTGCTACTTGAATTGGTGGGATGAGGACAATGTAGACAGAATTAGTGGTTCTCCAGTGGGCTTTCACCAGCTCCACAAGGGCCAAATTATGGGATGGGGCAGAAATGTATACTCTGAAGGAGATCCTACGGGTGAAACCATCAGATTACAAACTGGAGCTAAAAGGCCTAGCCACATGTGACCCATTTGCTTGTCAAATCTTGACATCTAAATGGCTTCAAGGGAAAGGGGCAGCTCCCTGGAGACCCCACCAGCCCAGTTGACAGATGTCCGCCCCACTGACGCACCTCCGTTGCCTGCCTGGCCCCAGCTCCCGCAATCCCACTCAGTGACCACCCCCAAGGTCTTCTCCAGATGCTTGGATCCCCCAGTCGATAGATTTCTGAATCCGTTAACACCTCTAAAGTTCTGTGACTCCACATGGCTGTGCTTCCAGACCTCGCACCCAGGAAGCCTCTTGAAAGGGATGGTCTAAGGGTGGTCTCAGAAGTTCTCCCTGTATTAGGAAGAAATACTGGCGTGATGGGATTCCTGACTCTTCTCCAAAACCATAAATTCCAAGGAAGCCTCAGAACCTACTAATTCTGCGGTTGGGGCAGGACAGTGCAACCCAAAAGTGAGATGCCCGTAAGTAAGAGAGGGGACTTGGCAGATGGGATTATTGTTGCCAATTCTTCACATCCTCTGCACTCTGTCTCCGTAGTACTTCCGGCTGAAACAGGCACCACCTAGCTCCCTGCCCTGCCAGTGTTGGGGTGAGCCACACAGTTCGCTTAGGCCCATGGGACACTGGTGGGCACAAGCGAGCAGAGGCTTCACTGGACTCTGCTGCTCTGGTTTTCATTTTGCACTCGAGAGACCCCACGAGAAAAGCATGCCCCCACAGCTGTCGCTCCTTTACTCTGCGACCGAGGAGCAGACCTGCACCGCGTCTGCAGACTCGCCCAGCCCCCCACCATCTGAGGCAGAGCCACCCCAGCCAACGTAAATTTGCAAGTGAGGGGGAAAAAAAAAAGTGTGTTTTTGTAAACCATGATAATTTGAAGATTGTTACGCAGCATCATCCTGGCAAGAACTGACCACCACAGGAAAGGAAGGTGGACGACCTCGCTGCGACACTGCCGGCAGGAAGTGGCAACCGGCCACCCTCGGGGTCCTCAGTGCAGCAAGGACATGCCGTCCACGCACACACTCCCTCCCCTCTGTTGCAGCAGAAACACGAGGAATTAGGGGAGGTTTCCTTCCTGGGTTTCCAGTCTTTTCCTCCATCTCATGGACAGCCACCCCAGCTAGATCTTCTAGATCTGTCCATGTGCCACACCTGCCCAGTCCCCCTCTCGGGGACCAGCTCCTGGAGAGCAGACACGGCATTCTGATCATTTCCACGTCAATATCGCCCTCAGCTTGTGGTGGAGCCGCAGTCACTTCATGGACTTGATAAACACTCATTATTGAATTGGGAAGAACAGAGAGGGGTCTGTCCCCAGAATGACAAACGGCCCTCAGAAACGAGGAAATCACTGCCAGGGCTAAACCATTAAACCAGAGGGGTGGCCTGTGGGCCACAGCCTCCTGGCCATGAGGCATGGTCGACACACTCCGTGAAGGCCCTGCAGGAGACACGACCCGTCAGCAAGCAACCTCGAAGCCCTGCCGAGCCAGGGCTCAGCTCCAGCAGCAGCCAGGGACAACCTGTGCGAGGTCGCCGGCAAGTCCCGCGAGAGGACGGGCACCTACCTGGGAGCTGGGCGGAGCGACCAGATTGATTCCTGGAGGCGCAGGCAGTGCACCGGAGGGAGGGCCCATGGCCGACGTGATGACTCGATATGGAGAACCCAGGGCATTGAGGGGGGGCCCCACTGCACTCAGAGTCCGTGGGGCACTCACTGGGGTGTCCGTGTAGCTGGGGTGGCTGTCCATTGGCTTCCCTGTGGACAAGGCTGCCGATGGGCTCATGGATGTGGAGCCGGAGTGGCCGGGGGAGCCTGTAAGGAGAAGAGCATAGGTGAGGGGAGACTGGGGGGCACAGAGATGACCCTCGTGGACAGAGGCCCCCTGCTGTGTCCTGCAGCTCTCCTCTCCTCCTGACCACACTGCATCTCTGTGACCCCAAGCTGCTGACACCCCCACTGAGCTGCTAGATTAAAGGCACAGGAAGAACCCGCTCTCCAACAGGACACGCATCCATGCTTTAGTTCTCTGATGCCCGCCTGGAACCCACCTCGGACTGGGTCACATCAACACCCAGGGCCATAAGCGGCACAGCCCACGAGCCCCCGGTGCCCAAGGGACTGTGGCCGGGGCCAGCCAGACAGGGAAGGGGAGTCAAGTCCAAACCCACACACGGAGAGGAAGCGAGCAGGTGTCCAGGCTCCTCCGCAATGCCCGTTCCACACTCCTGGTGCTCGGAGAGCTGGGGTCGGGCTGAGCCTGCGAGGCAGGAGCAGCTTACTCGCTCACATGCGATGAACATTTTCTGAGATGCAGGTATGATTCCAGGGGCTGGGGCTTCAGAGCCCAAGAGAACACAGTTCCTGCTGTCAGAGGTCACATTCCACCATGGCAAGGCGAGGGGGGTGACTGTTGTCAGACCCTTGGCCGCCTGTATCTTTTGCAATTTTGTGCCCATTAAGGTCTTTCCCTGCCTGTCTCCACAGCATGGGGTTTTATCAGCACCAGGGAAGGAGACTCAGGAACTCAGGATGGCTGGGCATTGGTTACTGGCCACAAAAAGGCTCAGGAGGGCAAGCGCAGACAGGCCTGCCCAAGCTGTTCCTACCCCAAGCACAGGGAGCTGTGGTCACAAGTGCCCGCAGAACAGGCCCTGGGCACATGATCCTCTGGTCCTAATTCTCCCAGGTAAGTTGACTCCAAGTTCCCTTATGATGAGCCACAGTTCAAGGTGACAGAGACGGAGGGGGGCCCCGCTTCCTCTCAGGAGTGCAGCATGGAACCTTCTCTCCAGAAAAGAGAAACTATAAACCCGTGGCTCTGTAGCAGGAGACTGGAGAAGTGAGAGGGTTGCCTACCCTGAATCACAGCGCGGCTTCCCCGCGTGGTTGCCTGGTCATTCAAGGGGTACCTCGAGTACCTGGTGCATGCGGGATGCGAGGTGCTGTCCAAACCCTGGGGAGACCTCAGGGGTCACTCAGTGTAGCATTAGGAGCAGCATGGGGGGAGGGATGTGCTCCCTTCGAATACTGTGCAACTACTCTTAAACATAAATATTCCACTGGAAAAATGTCAACCTGGAGTTTCTCTTGAGCTTCTGCTAACATGGTTAAGGTCTCCCAGTGGCGAGAACAGTCACTGCCACGATCAAGGAAACTGATCGTCCATCATTCTACCCAGGGAGATTCCATCTATCAGGGACAATGGTCTTCCAAACAGATAAATCCCAATCACCTGATCTAAGTAGCACAACTGAAGAGGAACCACACTCTGTGGGTCCACAGAGGAAGTGCCCAAGGGGTTCAAATGAACGGCTCAGACCCTTATCACATGTCCTGAATAGCATCAGGCAAATTCCATATGTTAACTCATTTCATCCCGATAATAAGCCTGTGAGGATCACTTTAGCTTTTTACAGATAAGAAAACTTACGCTCAGCCTTTCCCCCACACTGTTCCGGGATGACTCGCTCTCCCCTCCATTTCTACCAAGTTCAGATTCATTCTTCAAGGTCTAAGCCAAGTGTCACCTCCTCCAGGAAGCCTTCCCTGGTGCTCCTGGTCTGGTTTGATGCCCTTTTCTGTTTTTTAACAACAGCCTGCCCTTACTCATATCCTAGCATCTATTAAATTGTGTCGCCATATTTATTTATTTCCCTGTCTTTTCCATTAAACTGGGAGAGGGAGATGAGTGTCCGTTTTTTCTCCCCCCACCCCAGCAGGGTCCCTGGAGCCGCCCGGCGGGGGGGGGGGGGGGGTCAGTGACAGAGCTTAGATTCCAGCTGTCAACGTGAAGCCCATGCTGTCCCCTGTGTGTGCTGTCAAGGACAGCAAGGATGATCTGGAGAGCCGTCACCTCACAAAGTACAAGATGACTCCATTATGAAGGTATCTCAAGCTGAAAGTTGATCTGAAGGAGAGAGAAAAGGGCAGCTTCCGAGAACTCGAGCCAGAGAAACCAAAAATCTTCCCAGATGGCCACTGATTGGAAAGAACAATTTTAGACTCTTCTGAGGCCCTGGAAGCCTGACATTTAAAGAGGCCAATGTATATCTTGAGCCTGTTCCTAAGATAACATGTGACAGGTGAGCCGGGAGCCCGCCTGCTCTGATGGGACGCGCTCTCCCGGCTAGGACGGCGGCCCCGTCGCCCCCACAGCCCCGCCACCTGAAGGCAATCGCTGTTCCCTCCTGGCTTCAGCTTTCCAGAGACCAACCAAACGACCCTCCTACTCTCCTTTTTATTCTGTTTTATGCGGCTCTCAGAGAGCCCGTGCCTTTCACTTCTGTACCCCGAACGCAGGCCCAAAGCTGTGAGACAGACTGGGACGAGGCTCCGCGTCACACTTTCGTCAACCCCAGGGTTCGCAAGGTCTGAGACCTGTAACACGGTTGTAAGGGACACTTTCGGTAGTATTTTATGTGGCCAACTCTTTAAAAAATATATTAATAGTTCTATAATTATTTTTACAGTTTCTTTCTATTAATAGCAAGTGACTAGGCTTCTATTTTTGCACAAGATTACCTTTCTAAAAATAGCGATTTAAGTTTTCAAAAAGAGAGTAGGGGCGCCTGGGTTGCTCAGTCGCTTAAGCGTCTGACTCTGGGTTTCGTCTCAGGTCACGATCTCCGGGTCGTGAGATGGAGCCCTACGTTGGGCCCCGGGCTCAGGGGAAGCCCGCCTGAGATTCTCTCTCTCTCTCCCATTCTCCTTCTGCCCTCCCTCTGCTCACACTCTCACTCTCTAAAATAAATAAATCTTTAAAAATAAAGGAGTACAGTGACCTAGGACCAAGTCCAAGTCCAAGAGTACTCCATATGCAGAACACATGGGAATAGCGAGGAAGTGGATGTTGTGTGGGAGAAACACTGACCTGCACAAGGAACATAGGAATGTGGGCTCTGGGGAACTCACAAGTTGTTCCAGGAATAAAATAAGATGATGGGGGGGGGGGGTGACTGAAATGAAAAGGACACTGTTATTAATAATAATAATAATAATAATAATGCCAACCAGGATATGGCTTGGCTGCTCAGTGAGGAGCCCGGCATGCCTGAGACAGACTGAAACAGGGTTAAAGCTTGGTTTGCAAAGGCCTTAAAAGTGATTTGCTTCTGGGGCGCCTGGGTGGCTCAGTGGGTTAAAGCCTCTGCCTTCGGCTCAGGTCATGATCCCAGGGTCCTAGGATCAAGCCCCACATCAGGCTCTCTGCTCCGCGGGGAGCCTGCTTCCTCCTCTCTCTCACTCTCTGCCTGCCTCTCTGCCTACTTGTGATCTCTGTCTGTCAAATAAATAAATAAAATCTTTAAAAAAAAAAAAAAAAAGTGATTTGCTTCTGCTGAGTCCGTGATCCAGAAGCGGTAGGCTACTTTAGAACCACATTCACAAAAATAATAATAAAATCCGACAAGGCAGATATGTCTTACAGGACTGCAGGTTGGTTCTGTGCCTCTCCCATGACCCCGTGGTTCTCAGACAGGAGCGTTTTGCTTTTAGAAAAGGTGGGACGCGGTGTCTCTAAGCACAGGCGTGTTTCTCAATGGGAAATGGACCCGGCCTCACAGACACAGGCCAGAGCGTGGCCGTCCACGGCACTTCCACGGCAGCCAGCCCTCTCCCCCCTTTTTCTCAAGCCACGTGGGAGCCACAGCCAGGACCAAAAGCCACCACATGTTTTCCAGAAACCCAGTCTCTAGTCCAGATCCGAAGTCAAGGTTTCCCCTAATGCTTCAGGGTCTGTTGTCCCTTCAGGCCCATCCGCCCTGCTCCGGGCCCCCAGCAGTCTTGCTCTCTCCCTGACCCTACTCCCTCTAACCCTCTTTGGCCACTGCCGGACTGTGCCCACTGCCACATGCCTGGGAAACGCACAAACCCTCCACTCCGCGGAGCTGACACCCTTCGCTCAGGCAAGGATTTGTTTAAACAGAAACGAATGCATCTGGTGAGGAAGGGCTAGGGGGCTTTCTCAGGAGTGTCTTCTCTCGGGGCAACATACCTAAAAAAAAAAGTCTTTCCTATTTCTGGGCCTCATTCTGCCCAGGGTGTCCTAGACCCTTCCGGCTGCGGCTCCGTGAACCCGGAGCAGGCTACGGCACGGCAGCACCTCAAAGCAGCGGCGCAGGTCCCAGCCACCTGGCATGGTCTGAGTCCGGACCACTTTCCCTGGGGTCCCTGTCGTCGGCAGCCGGACCTTCGGGCTCTTTGGGATTCCAGACTGCAGGCTGACAGGCTGCGCGTCCCCAGCAATCAGAGCTGTCTGGGAACCTGAGGGGCACCTAAACTCTCCAGATTCCTGAAGTCTGCATGGGCAGCACCGCAGAACACGGGCCTCTGAAGCCACAAAGCTTTAGGTTGAGTTTGAGGCTCTGCCTCCTTCCAGGCACATAAACTTGAGCAAGGAACTTGACCCGCCTGAACGCAGTTCCCCACGCAACGTGGAGACACACACACGCTCACCTCGGTGGATCGCTGAGGGCACCTGAGACTGTGGACGCCGCAGCAGCAGGTGCACTAACGCACTATCCTGTAAATGTTGTGAGGGGTGGGCCGTGTGTGGCTTGAACGCCGGTGTAGAAGATCACGGAGCCAGGCCTGTGCTAAATGCTCTATTAAGGACAGACTTGGCCACACACAGTAAATCGCAGTAAATCACTGCTGCTCTGAGCCCGGAGCGCCCCTCCGTCACCCCAGCCACTCTACCCTTCCCCTAGGATCACCCAGATCACCCCATAATCCGGCCCAGGACAAAGAGGTCCTCCACGTGACCTCCAGTCTGACCGGCTGCCGTCCTCCTGGTTGTCACATACTTTTAATTTCTCTCCCTTGCTGTTCACGATTCCCATTACGGGACCAGCCCTGAGCACGGAACGTAGCAGATGCTCAAAAGACACTTGACATCGGGTTGGGAGCAGTGATGGGATCATTTTTTGGTTAATTAATGGATATAACTAGAGAAAGTTCATCAGTAGGAATCACTTGCATCAGAAATCTCTGTCCCCGCTGTTAACCAATGCAAAAATCTCTGAGTAACAAATTGCTTGTGTGTGTGCGTGTGTGTGTGTGTGTGTGTGTGCATGTGTGTGGAGGGGGCCTTGTTGAGAAAGAGAATCTCGGGTACTCAGAACTACAGAATTCTTACCAAAGTGAGGAAGTTGCCTAGCAACCTCCTCCTCAGCCAATGAAAGGAAAATGTCAAGCGTGAGTCTTCCTGACTGGCCAGACAAGGGAGCAAGTGGCCTGGTGTGTCCAGCCCTTTGCCGCCACGCAGGGACTTTGCTGACCTGCTAACACAGCTCTCCTGCACAGCGGAAACTTGTACGGAAGCTTGACACCGGTTACTACCCACCTCGGGAAGGGGACGGAGGTCAAGAGACGCTATCTCTGAGTCAGGACTCTCCATCTAAAGTCCAGGGAGCATCGCACAGCCCAGTCCCACTCAACCCTCTCCCATGGGGCACCAGCAGACACTCAAGCCTGTCTCCTTGTCTCCGATGGGGGGACGTGGTGTGTGAGCCCCAGAATCATAGAGCAGTCTGACACCTGGCTTGTTCTTGCTTTAAAAAGAAAAAAAAAATACTTTTAAAAAAAATTATTTATTATTTGAGAGAGACACAGAGAGCATGGGGCAGGGGGTGGGGGGGGTGGGGACAGAGGCAGAGGGAGCGAATCGTCCGCAGACTCCCCACTGAATAAGGAACCTTCTCTCAGGACCCTGCGATCTTGACCTGAGCCGAAATCCAGAGCCAATCGCTTCACCGACTCAGCCACCCAGGTGCCCCGTGGCTGGCTCTTCCTAGTGTAAGGGAAACTTATCATCCCCCACCTCCTCCCGCCGTGGCTGCTTGGCTCCTAACACAGGCAGGCTGCAGAGCGAGGTAGGCAGAGGCCCGCCACAGGACGGCACTTTAACTGACACTAATCAGCACCTCCTTCCATGACTAACAACAACAAAAGAATATAACATTCATGCAGCAATTGCCCGGAGCCAGATCTGGTTCCCGATACTTTATATACATTGACAGACTTCATACCTTCAAGACCCCTTAAGGTTGGTTTGCTTTTCTCTACTGTACAAAGGCAAAAGCTGGGGTACGGAGAAATTAAAGACATCGCCCAAGGGAACAGGACTTGTAAATTATACCCTTGGCATCTGAATGGAGGAAGGTGGTGGATCTGGGCTTTAGCCCCACCCCCACCATGAACGACCCTCCTCTGGGACTCTTCCCTGCCTTCCCCAATCTAACTGGCCACCCTACTCTGGACTTTGACCCTGACACGTTGTTAAAAGAATTTATTTTTTTTCTTATTTGATTTTATTTTCAGTGTTCCAAGATTGTTACACGTATTGCATGGAGCACTGGGTGTGGTGCATACACAAAGACTTTATTTTTTTAAGTCATCTCTACACCCAACATAGGGCTCAAACTCACGCCTGATCTCCGGGACAGGCAGTCAGATGTCCCTGACCTTGGCACTTTCTGACTAAGACACTCCCCTCCCAGACTCTGGCCCCACCCACTTCCAAGGTTGGTGGGGGGGTTCCATTCACCGGAGTCCTAGCTCAGCCTGACCTTTGCTTCTCCCTTCTCCAGTGGAGGGGGCACTTGGATGCCAGGGGTTTGCTAGTCCACGTTTCTTATATTTGAGTCACTGTCGGCGTGTTCAAAAGCACTGGCAAGTAAGCCTCGGAGCTTCTGGGCCACCCGGACCTGGACAGGAGGGTGTCTCCGAGGCACAGAGCTCTACAGCTTACGGAGGGCCAACTCCAAGGTGGGAGGTCCCCAACTCCCAGGCAGTAAGGAGCAGAAGCAGAAGCCACATTTCTTGATAAGAAGCCTTCTCTGCTCTCGAAGCGTTTTCTGGCTTTCTCAGTGGGGAAAATAAAGCAAAGTGGCAGAAGTGGAGAGTGTGTGGGAGAAGGGGCTCAGCACCCAGGGTCCCCCAGCAGCAAGGGAGGAGGCCAAGATCAGCGGCTCACGGGTTCCGCGCCCGAGCCAGCCCCTCGGAGTCTCCCAGGGCAGTTCCGGCTTCCAGCAGGTCCCTTTAAAGGAGGGCTTGGGGCTGTTGGGGTGGGGGAGGGGGTTGTTTCTCCCCCTGCTTGGGGGAGGGGGAGAGCACAGTGGCATCCCTTCTTCCTCCCCCCTCCCTGCCCCTCCCTGCTCCCACCCTGCCAGCCCCTCCCACCCCACCTCTCCTAAAATCTGCCATGATGGGGGTAGTGAAAAGCAGGCAAAGATTGATAATCAGCCTCATTATCGCCAGCATTATATATAATTATAGCAAAACCTTACTCATTTCGATCAATTGAGAAAAAAATCAGTCTAAATTCTTGACAAGTTGGCAGATTACTTTTAAATTACAATTTTATTACTGCTAAGTAACACACGTGAAGAGTTTGTATTTCCAGTACCGCAAGCTAATGGTTATTAAGCGGAGATTTTATAAAATCTGCTTTAAAAGACTTCTTTGTAATTAACACCCGGTTAATATGCTAATGATGCTCCTACCAGGCTTTTTAAATTGCTTCAAAACAGATGTAACTTAAATGGGGCAACACTCTACAGTCTGACTTGTTCCACGAACTTTTTTTGTGTGTGTCATTTTTTTTTTTTTTGGCAAAGGAGCAAATACAAACTAGTTCATACCATGACCAAATTTAATCACCTTTCCAAATCAGTTAGGTCATAAATTCGTAAGGCCATATTGCTTAGGGTTAGAAACCAGACTTTCAGGGCTTGTAGAAAAGAAAATAATCCCAGAGAGTTTTCAGGACTTGCTGAAGGCTACTCGATCAGTACAAAAACACTGTGTCTTCTGGCTCCCAGGTTCAAGGTCATTCCACACCCTACATACCATCTCTCACAAAGTTCTTCATAACTATATACTGTTTATTTCCATGTCTGTTATTGGTTCAATCAGTCAAAAAAATATTTGTTGAGTGCCTACCATGTACCAGACCCCAAGCTAGGCACTACGGAGAGAGCAGTCCCTCCTGGGAGCCGGTGCCTGGTTCATGGAAGCTTGAACCTGACTCAGAGTGGTTGGTAGGGCAGAAGTAGCTCGAGTTAGAAAAACAGGTTCAGAATGATAAAGTGACCTTTTTAAGCACTTGCTGTGAGCTATTATAGACCTAGAATCTGAGTTGAGCCTAGCACAGTTTCTGGTAACCTTTCTGCATGTAATTAATGACATCTTGCTTAGATACCACTTTTCCTACCCAGGACCAAATTATCAGCCTTGATGGTACAGGTGGGTATTACGCTGTGTCTAACTCATAAGGGAGCGGGAGGCCAGGATCCTGGAGCAGGGGCTTCTCTAACAAGGAACACTCTGTGTCCCTTTAAACCAGCTCCATACAGCAGCGGACCATGGACCTGTCGTAGGTCCACTAAGACAATGCCGATGACCCCACTCAAATGGAAATTAAAAAAAAAAAAAAATGCCGATGAATGTTTCAAGCATTTGCTGAGGGTGCCCCCATCTCACCCCTTGTTCCTGAAGTCCTTGCACACCCACCTTGTCCACATCCAGCTCTTGAACCCATGACTGCGGTCCCTTTTTCTATCTCTCTGGCTTTCTTGTTCAAAATACAGTCTTCTAAAGACTGCAATCATCTAAAATACAGTGAACAACACCCCTAGTGCATGTTAACATTAGGCAAGGCACACAGGATCATTTGTTCCCAGGGTCTAAATGCGTAAATTCCTGGGACCCATTCGCTAAACCTCAGTCCCAAGAAACATTTCTGGAAATAAGTCATCTCCAAATACGGAGGCAGACTACAGAGCGTGTAACTAGTTTATCATTTCTTCAGGACAGGGAATGGGTCTGCCTTCTTGGAGCTCTGCACAACCCTTGCACAAGCCAGATACTTAGCCAACGTGTGCCTAACCACCAACCGGCATTCCCAGCACAGTCTAGAATATTCTCTCCCTGCTGATGAACTCTGACCTTTGCTCTACTCCCCTCATCGCTGAGGCTGAGAAGTCACAGGTACCATGACCGCCTAAATGTCTAAGAGACTGCTTCCCAATGACGCTTGTGACCAGCAAAGGAGATGAAGGAGATGTTGAGTTCGCAGACATGAAAGCGAGGCCAAACAGCCTAGAAGAAACATCCCAACATATGTGTTAAGCTCTTTCCAGGCCGCTCCTCTGACTCCTAGTAAATGCTTTCTGAATTAAAGATCATAAGCTTCTCCATTTTTCAAGTTCAGGTGTTGGATTCTGAAATCCCATCAGGAACTTGAGCTTGATTTCATACCTCGAATCTTCCCGTCTCCCTCCCTGTCTCTCAATCAAGGTATTTAATAAAGACAGCAGGGGGTTCCAGGTTGTTCATGACTCATCAAAGTCAATGGCCCTGGGCCAAGGTCTCCTGAAGATTTGGAGGGGTTGAAGGTCCCAGGTCCCAGCTCTCTTTCTGCCAGATCTCAGGAGGCTTGCCCCAGAATGACTTGTGAAAACAGAACTTTCTGTAACATGCACTGAATCCACGTCTGCCTTTGCTTTGTCAGGATCGCCTGGAGTGCCGCCTAATGTTTTAAGAACAGGCACACCTCCCCTAAGAAAAATCTACGCACAAAATTCTAGTGACTTTAGAACTAGAGTCTCCAAATTTTCTGAAATGGCAAGGGGGATCTTTTACCAAGTGTTTACGATCGTCTAGGCTTTATTTATTAAACCCCTACACTGTGGAAAGTTAACACTGACCCTGTGGGGTGGGTAGAGCTGGTTATTTCCCCAAAGGGTGGGGGGAGGGTTCTCAGAGGCTTCCCCACCCCTCCCTCCTTCTCCCCCTCCGGCCACCCCAGGGAACCCAGTCTGAAGACCACAAGCAGCTGCAGGTCCGGGGCAAGCCACCCTGCTTCCCCACATGTCCTCGCCTGTAACTAAGGGGTCACCCCCACCCCGACCCCAACCCGCAGGCCCCTCAGTCTGGCTTTAAAGACTCAGCCCTGTGGTGGCGGGGAAGCCAGGAGGAGGTTGGTTAGAGGCAGGGATGGGAACCACTGCAGACTGGAGAGCACTCAGCCTTCTCCAGAACGACCCCCTCGGGCTTCGCAAACAGACAGGAGCCCTGAACCTCCCTGTACCTTAGCTTTCGCTACTTCAGTTACAGCTCCTCTCACCCTAGGACAGGATTCGGATACAAGCAGTTGCAACAGGAGACCCTAGAGCCAGCAAAGACTCAAAGGTTTACTCTCCCGCTCTTCATAAAGTTTGCTGAGCCCCACCTTAGAATATAAGGTCGCGCTCCGTGTATTAGGACAAAGCGGGGTCCATCTGGAGACTTTTTGGATTTTTGTTTTCTTAGCACCTCCCAGTGCCCAGTGCCCTGCCCCTACGCCCAGTCATTTCAGTCATTTGCTGTAATTACACATGTCCAAAAGACGCATTATGATCTGAGCACTGAGATTGTCAGTTGCTGTTATTACACATAATTCACCCATTTGTGGCAGATCTGGGACTCCGTGCCCCCATTTGTGGCAGATCTTGGACTCCGTGCCCCCACACCCCACCCCCTCTCCCTCCTAACCCCCAACAAACAGCAGGTGCAGCATACGGCTCCAGCACCACAGGCAGCTCGCACCTGCCTGGATTTGGATCCTGGGTCTGCCCCTTACCAGCTGGGTGATCTTGAGCAGTTTGCTAAACCTCCCCGTGACTCTGGTCATCTAGTCCAACAGTGACACTGTCATCACTCCCTGTGATAACGGTAGTGCCTTCCCTCCAGGAGCCCTAGAGAACATTAAATGAGACGGTGTTTGCAATGCCCAAGAGAGATTTGCAATGTGGAGGAGGGCTTGGCACACAGCAGGCGCATAATACACATTAGCTACCATTTTACTCTTGTGACGACTGCTGAGCCAGGACCTGGACCAATCCCAGGAGAGCCCCCACACCCAGGCATTCTAGAAAATAAATTTTTACATTCCCTAGGCCTCTGAGTCTTCCACTTTCCAATAAGAGAAAATCACAGCATCCCAGCCACCCAGCTCTGGTGGCAAAGTTCTCTGCAGATACAGAAGCGACATAATGAGGGGAAGGAAGAGGTGGAGAATTTAGATTAGTCTTTGCACAATTTCTTCCCCCAGTTCCTATTCAGCTCTCTGTCTCCTGGTAAGATTGTAAATGTTTCAGAAAATAGTTTACACTAAATATGTTCCTTCCTAAATCTCAATAAACAGTTACGCCTTCCGACATAAACCCTAACCACTTATGTCCACGGTAGGTTCTAATTAGCCACCCACACATTTGTGGAGGGGAGAAGTATGTTCTGACGCACGTATCCGTGTACACAGATACACACACACACACACACGGCTCCCACACCCACGCACATCCTCACAGCGCCCCCCAGACATACACACAAACACGTGGGGACACGTAACTCCGACCCACCCCTCCTCTAAGGAGACTCTTAGGGGAAAAGCAGAGTGTTCCGCACAAAGGTCAGGGCCAGCTGGGCAGGACTCTTGCAAATCAGCGGGCCTCCAGGGGCAGCCCCAGGCAGGGCCACCAAGTCCCTTGCTGCTGAGTGACTGCGAACTCCCCCGTGCTTTATTCCTCAGTGGCCAGGCCACAGGTCTGCGGCCACGGGGCAGGGCCACGGCGGGATCAGGGCTCCTCAGCCCAGCAAGGCCTGCGCTGCTTCCCGTGGCTTCCTGGCCTGTCCCCGAGCAAGTGTGTGGTCCACAGACGCCCTGACCAGTAGCTCAGCTGACCAGGGATACTGGAGCCCGATGGCCTGGATTCAAATCCCGGCCAGTGCCACTTTCCGGCCCCGAGACCTTCAACACGTTACCACACTGTGTGGTGACTCCGCTTCCTCGCCTCTAAAAGCAACGGGATCCTCGTGGTGACTCCTCGGAGGGTGGTCAGGAGCCTTCAGGGTCAAGGGCTCGCGAGGGGAACGGCCCGCACAAGGGCGGCTGCAGCGACCCTTGTTCCCTGAACCGCGAGCCCCCGCCCCCGCTCCTGCTCTCCCCGGAGGATTACCGCCCAACTGGATGGGGGAATTACAGGCTTTGTTTTGCCATCTTCTTAGAGGCAGCAACTGTCTCCTCCAGGCAAACAAATCTCTTACTGAGCAGCTGGCAAAGCCAGGACTTGGAGGAGAAGGAGGGAAGGGTCACAAGGCAGGGCGGGGCGCTGGGCACCGGGGCACCTCGGCCAGACCACCGCGGCCACCGCAACCCAGGTAGGCACCGCAGCTCGGCCCAAGGAACCGGCCCCTCTTCACCAACGGAACGATGAGCTCACATCTGGGAAGCAAAGCCCCAGACACAATCCCCGGGGGGGATCTCCCACGGGTGACTCCTAGAGCTCCTCACAGGGGATCCCAGGAGCCCCCTGAGGTTCCATTTGCTGCTGTATAAAAAGGCAAGGGGGGCAGGCACGAAGTCCCTGCAGCTACGTGCTTCCTCTCTCTGTGCCGGCGCTGCAGGTGACAGCCAGCCCAGTCCTCAGGTTTTCCCTGTGCCTCAGGGGTGTGCCAAGTTCTCAGACAGACGTCCCTGCAGCTGGGGCGCGGGGAGGGTGGGGGATGTCCTCTGGCTCCGTGTTTTAGCACTCTGAGCCGGTGCACGCAAACAAACGGAAAACATCAACAGAGCTAAACAAAATAATTGTTCTCCTCCCTTGGGAACAAGGAAAAGTCGCATCAGAGGGAGGCATTTAAACAACCTAGTGGCCCTTTTCCCTCTGGCTCCCGTGTTACATCAACGTATTTTCTTCTGTGGCTGCACTGCTGTGTCTCCTTGTCTCTGAAACCGCATTACACCAACCACCAGAGCCCCCACAATCGTGAGACTCCAAACCAGCAAAAGTGCGTGCATCTTCGTGGACCTCGTTTTATTTCCCAAGATTCCTAATTCATTATTCTCCAGTAACGTTTGATTTTTCAGTTAATCTGCATGTTCAGTGCTTGAGCAAAATGGAAGAGATGAAAATATTAACTTTTACTACGGACCAAACACACAGACAGCACCAAAGTGGCTGCTTCTCCGAATGTTTGCACGTTTCAGTCTCAAAACAATACCTGAGGATGGATTATCAGCTCCATTTTAGAGACCAAGGCACTGAGGCTCAGAGACTGGCAATTCCTTGCCTTAGGCCACACAGCTGGTATGTGAACCCAACTCCAGTTCTCTTGCTCTTTCTCTCTCCCTTTCATTAGATCCGATTAAAGGAGTACTATTCTAAGTTTGAGTCAGGGGTTTTCTGGAAGGTTCTCTCCCATTCAAGCCCATGTAGCCTTAGACTGGCCCCTGCCTTGTTGAGGCCTCCATTTCCACTCCAAAAATGAGAGGTCCAAGATGGTCTTCGAAGTCCCTGAGCAGACTAACATTTCGAGATTGCAGCAGGCGGCCCCGGTTGAATTTGGCGCTAGACCTTTATCCAACCTTGCTCTTAGCTCTCTCCCAGGATCTTTCCACCCTCAACCCTGTTTCACTCCCACTGGCTCAGAGGGTCTCCATGGCATTCATGAAGCCCCAGCCTCCCAGACCTTGGGAGATCTAAGACCTCGAGGACAAGCACATCCCTCTGACTTCAGACAACTGAATTCAGAGGGAAAAGAAAAAAGTGTCTCGACTGTTAATGGGTCCAAGACGGGAGCTGAGAAGGCTTTTCACACCCAGGACCCAACTATAAACGAGATCAGATGTCCCGGTCATGGCCTTGGCCACCACTCTCACTGGGTCATAGCATGAGACTGGCCCCAATGACTTCAACATCCCCTCTTCCAGGGACACATCCATGGCCCCCCACCTCTTGAGTCCCAGCAACAGCCTCCTCCTGCACCCCAAAGCACACAGAGCCGGAAATATGACAGTATGCCTGTGTGATAAGCCTGCTCTGCACAAGTGGCAGAGCCTGCGTCTCATTCACATCTGTCTTCCCAGAACCTAATACCACACTTGGCTCAAAAACTCCCCAAGGCACCCTGAATGAAAAAGCAAGTCCCCTAGCCCAACACAACACCGGCAGGGACCATGGCCACCTTGCAAAGTCCCTCCACGCCTCACAGAGGGCTCTGCACAGCCAAGGAGGCAAGCTGTACCCACCCCCCACACCCCCCCAGCCCTGGGATGAATTGCCTATCTGTCCACACAGGAGGTCGGGAGAGCAGGGACTTTTCAGTTCTCAAGACCTAACAAGAATTTCTGCTTTGTCCTGGCTGCCAGCATCCGCAGGGCAAAAGCTCCTCTTTGGCTCCCAAGAGCACAAGCTTCGTGCCACCAGCTGACAAGTGACAGGCCAGTCGGTCAGCTGTTGGTTCCATTTATTCAAAGCTGGACGGCTGAACTGCTTCTGCCACTGAATCGAGGGAGCCTTGAGTCCCACGGAAGGCGGCCCCTGAAAAGTGAGCCGGGGCTGCCCTCCCGGGCTTGGGGACTTGGACCTTCCGCCTGCCAGTCCCGGGAGCGCAGACTCCCGCACCCTGATCCGACCCTCCACCCTCCGAACAGAACTGCCAGCAGGGACCCCGGCAGTGGAAAGCAGCAGGGAGGGGGCGCGAGGCTATTAGCAAATCAAAAGGGAAGACAACAGAGGAAGGAAAACAGGGTGGCAAATTCAAGAGCTCCGTTTTCTTTTTTAAAAATCCGACTGTAGGGAGATCTGCGTTTCAATAAAACAAGCATGCCCTTGTGACCAAGTATGGCAGGGGCTCTTAGTAGAGAGGCAAAAAGCCTTTTTCACCACATTTTTCTCCTTACAAGTTGGATAATAGGTTACGTCCCAGGGATACCCTCTGACTCGGCCACATCGCCCACCCGCGCACACACACTGGGTTCTAACAACGCTCGCGCTCCGCCGGGTCTCCGACCCATTCCCGGGCAGGTGGCTGGGACGCTCCGCGGGGCGTCTGCACGCCCGCTCTTCTGCTCGCTCCTGCGGCTGTGCACCGATCCTCGCCTCCGACCACCCCCTCTCCCTCCCTCTCCCCTGCACGCACAGACCCACTCCGCGGAAACACACGACCAGGGCGGACGAACACCCCTGCCCTCCTCCTAATTCACTGGCAGCCGCGTGCCCGCGGGTCGCGGCTCCCCCCCACCCCCCACCCCCGACCCCGGGGCAGCCCCGGCGCCGGACTCACCGCCGAAGCCTGTGGGAAACTTCATGAAGTGAGAATAATTCCCGTACATGTTTCCTCTTCAGTTCATGTTCCTCTCCCGAGCGTCTGCCGAAGAGCGCGGCCTCCCGGGCTCCCGCGCGCCGCCGGGGCTGCCTTCAACTCGGGCTAACGGGAGCGCTCATCGCTTCCTCGCAGCCCGGGCAGCTCGGGCTGGGCCGGCCCCCCGGGATTAGTCTGGAATCTGCCCCTCGCTCGGAGCGGCCACATCGCGCGTCCGGGCGGCGCGGCAGCTGGTGCCTGTCAGTTACCACGCACGGCGCCGCCGCCGCGCCCCGCCGCGCACGGGCTCCTGTTGCTTTGATTCACTCGGGGCTGGGCCGCCGCGTGCGCTCCGCCGGCTCCGCGCCTCCCCGGGGGCGCTGCCGGCGGCGGGCCCCGCGTCCCGGAAGCCCACGGCGCGGCGTGACCGCCCCCCGGAGGTCGGGAGCCGGGGAGGGGCGGCGGGGGCAGGGGCCGGGGGACGCTGGCGGGGCAGGGGGGGGCGGGGGGCGCTCCTCCATGATTGGCACCCACGCACATTGATGGGGTGCTGGGCACATGCGTTTTTGCACTCGGGCTCCAGTCCGTCCTCTGCACTGGGTTTTTGTTTTCCTGCAGGGGGGCAGGGGTGAGGGCCTAGAGAGAACAGAGCCCCTTCCTGGGCACAAGATTGGAGAAGGGGGAGACTCGGGCGCCAGCTGTGGAACACTAAGCTGCAGCCTCCCTCGCGTGTGCGGTGGGCCTCTCCTGCTCTGGGGCCGGTGGCGTTTGCGCTCTAACAGAAGCAGCCTGACAAGTGCAGCCCCGGGGCATTCACAGGGAAGACGTGCGAGCAGGGAGGACGTGTGGGCTCCTGGTGGCGGTGGCCATTCACTGGAGGGATGCCTTCGCCCGACACACCGCGGTCATCCGGCCCTTGTATCCCATCCGGCTCCCCTCAGAAGGCACCACTGAGTCCTCACTGAGCCAGAGACTCTCTAGGCTGGAACCCAGCTACATATCAGAGTCCAGGTATCCCTTTGATGTGCGGATCTGTTATACAGCTTTCCTGACAACACACTGTGGGCCTATCCTTGGACACCTCCAGCCATGGGAGGCTCACTACTATCCCATTCCATTTCCAGAGAGCTCTTGCCATAAGAAAGTTTTTTAACTGAAATGACGTCTACCTCTTTTCTGTAGCTTCTGCCAACAGGCTCTAGGGTCACATAAGAGGAGCCCCCAGGGTTCTTCGAATTCACAGAAAAATCTCCAGTGTCCGCAATCTACTTCTCGGGGCGCCCTGGCCTCGTTCAACTTGCCCATGTACCACCAATCATTCGAGTCCATCGACAATCTGTTCTTTTTCTAGGAATATGCTTCAATTTCTGGAGACCCTCAGGGAGGGGAAGGGAGTTGGCCAGACCTGAATACATTATTTCAGCTATGACCCCGATCTCCTCCACCTGGTGTCTGGGTCCGCAGGGCAACGCAGGTGCCGTCAGCAGACCCACCGCGGTCATGGGCTGAGTTCTGAGGGGCTGGGACAGGATGAGAGTTTTGCCCTTGATGTGGCGCGGCACGCGGAGGGAGGCAAGGCAACTCAAGGCCCCAAGATTCAAGTGCTAAGAGAACCCAGCAAAAAACTAAGAGTAAAGACCCAGAGACGGGAACAGAGTCCATATGATGCGGGAGGAAGGGGCCCAGATGGGGATCAGAGCCAGTCGGTCAGGAAGGAGGAAGAAAGAGGCAGGCAGGCTAGCATTGCAAAGGCCTGGTGTGCCCGGGGCTTCCTTGGTTGGGGGGTGGCCTCAGAAGCTCCGTTGAGAACGGGCATTAGATGTGGACCTTGCAGAATACGCGGGGACTGTTTGCCTCCCTGCATTTGGGCTCACTCATCACTCCAAGTCTTCTGGGGTTCATGTCTCTTCCATCCAGTGCATGTTATTCCTCCCCCCCATTTCGACACTTCTGAAGACCTGACACCCTCCTCCCATATTTTCTCTAACTTAGGGACAAAAATACTGAAAAGGACATAGCAAGGATGTCCTAGGGCATACCAACGTGCCATCCAATTATAGGACCATGGACACTTGGCTCATAAAACACTCGTTGTGTGGCCGGAAGAGGCTGTGTCTGCAGAGGAAACCAGTCAGAAGCCAGCGTTGCTGGGTACAAATCCCAGTTCCATTGCTACGAGCCTCACTCAGGCACTGAGTGTCCCTGGGCATCAGCGACCCCATAGCCTTGTGATTCAGTCCACACGTGTTAATCACTTAGAAGGTGGCAGATACATAATTAATTCTCAATGGGTACAAGCCATTTTGATGATGATGATGCTGATGTGACTTTTAGCAAGTCATTTCCCCCTTTTTACTCATTGGTAGAATGATAGAAAAGGGCTAGGTGAGTTCCAAAATCCCCTTCAATTTGAAAATTAAAAGCAAATGAATCCAGCCCCCAATTCCATAACTGTCCATTCCCCCCCCCCCGCCAGAAGCATCTGAAGTCTTACTAAAGCACAAACTACCATTTTGTATGTCTGTCTGAGAAAGAAATGAGGTATTCCAGCACAACGGACTTCCTGGTGGACCAGTGCTGGCAAGGGCTCTTCCAAGTACTCAAAAGCCATCCTGTAAAAAGCTCTCCTTAGAGCCTTATTCAAGGTCAAGGTCAAGATGGTTTGTCAGCAGTGAGTGGTAGGCTCTACTTTCTTCCCCTTTTGCTAAGTTAGGTGACCCTGACCACTTCTGCTCACAGCATAAAGACCAAAAGCCTTAGCCTGGTAGGGAAAGGCCCCACTGTCTTGTCTCAACCTACCTTTTAAGCTCCATCAGGAGGAAAGTGCTCTACAATAGAAGTCCTAAGTAAGGCCCAGCACCTCCAGCTGTGTGACCCTGGCCAAGCTCATTTACTCCCCGGGGGAGGGGAACACCCACACCACTCAGCTGGCTAAGGTTTCTGGGTTTTGTTTTTGCTTCATGATCCAATGGGATGAGGGGACTGCGTGGGTTTTGGCTTGGCTTGGGAGTTCTGTTTGTTGTACACACCAAAGTTCTAAACAGATACAAGGAAGTAATATCTTCATGTTTGTCTGTTTGTGGTTTTTTCTTCCCTTTCTCCAATGGTCCCTTCCGGTCTGGCTATTTTGCTCACTGTGGGAGCGCAGCTTGGTTCATCCCAACTTGTGGTTCATTGTTATGTCCATTGTTATTTCCCCAACCCGACCTGCATCCCCACATAAATTGTTCTCCTGCCTAAAGGCTGGAACACAGTAGGTGCTCAATAAATATTTTTGCATTTAAAAAAATCCTTGATATGCTTATAGCAAAATACCCCAGCATGATTTCCTTGTGGCACCTTTCATAACAAGCCATACACTTTGTCTGAAGTAAAAGAAATACAAGTGTGGCTTTTCTTTCTAATCCACATTTTTGGCTGGCACCGCGGTGTCCTAAGACCGTTACTGATATAACAACATTCGCCTGACCTAAGCCCTTCCCAGACAACCCCACCGACTTCAGTCACTCCTCTGCCCCCAGCTGTTACTGGCTTCTCATTAGGATGTCGGATGAAAAACCAAATGCTCAGTGTCCATGGTGGGAATTAGCTAATTCATTCATAAGAATTCTGAGCTCACTGCTTGTCAAGGCTAATTATCTATTCCTCTTAAGTGATACGTTCTGCTTTTATTAAAGCCATTAGTGCCTTTGAGTAAATGAAAAGGGCATCTGTTTTCACTAGGATGTTTGACACAGACTCTGCATATCTTAGGTTCACCCTGGTAATAAAAGGATATAGCTTTACCACTGGTCTGTGTGTGTGTGTGTGTGTGTGTGTGTGTGGTGTGTGTGTGTGTGTGTGTGTGTGTGTGAACAATGGCAATAAAAAAGAATATTTTGCAGTAAACATGAATAAAAAACCAAAGCCATTTATTCGATATAAAATGGAGAGGCAAATACCTCTAAGCTGATGGCACCAATTAATACTGTTACCTTTGTGTAGTCCTTCACCTGCCCAATAGTATATAAAGTCTCAGTGTGTTTTCCCAACTATTAAACAGGGCATACTCTATGACCCTATCTGATAAATGAGCAATTTGAGTCCAGGGCTGTGAAGTCAGAGAAGGAAAGAGAGCCGCACTAACCGGTCAGATTGCAGATGTGATCTCATGACTAGGAAGTGACAGAAATGAGTATAAAACCAGACCCCCAACTCTGACACCCAGCCAGAGTGTCCTTCACGAGACCTTGACCCTTCCCTTATTAATGATGTATTTCTATTACATGTGTTATGGGACAGAAGGGTCTTACATATCCTTTTTTTCTCCTCACTGTCACTCATTCATTCACGTATCATTCAGCCACCACTTGCTGAGAGCCTTTCACCTGTCAGTCCCTGGGGGAGCACTAAGAGACAAGATCAAGTCGTTGACCTCACAGAGCTTGTGCAGTCTGACGGAGGCGCTGGAGAGCAAACAAATAGTCACAGATATAAATGTACCGTTAGCAGCCATGATAAGTGCGATGGGAGGAAAATAATTGGATGAGATGAGAGACCATAGCAGGGAAATCTAATTTAAATTGAAAGGTCAGGGAGAATTCTTGGAGGAAATGACAGTTATACTCAGATCTAAAGAAAGAATAAGATACAGTTGGGGGGAAAGGAAGCGGTGGGGGGAGCATGGACCAGGCACAGGGAACAGTGGGTCTAAGAGCACCGAGGAGGGAACGAGCTCAGTGCACGCCAGAAGCTGGGGAGTACGATGTTCAGGTCTCCCCCACAGATGACCTGGCTTCCAAGAGTTCCACAGTGCCACTGTCTCACCCCTGATTCTGTGTCCGACGGGCCGGGTCAGCGGTGTACTGCTGGAAACTTCCCTGCCTGGCTTTGTGTCCCCTTCACATGCTGGGCAGATTCAGATAACTCACTGTTTCCCAGGGCTGCCACCCCACTAATCCATCTTTGTGTTCCCTCTGCTCCTCCGCTCAGAAAAGCCCTCCCCTCTTCCCGTTCTCTGTCCAAATACCCCCCTTCCCCCGACCGTTCTCATGGGCACTTCTCAATGGCCCTCCGTTGGAACCACTCTCTCCTGGATTCCCACAGCCTGTAGCTGGGACCATTCTTATGTTTCTCATCACGTTCCTTCTTCTATGGTTCTCCTGAACGCATCTGAAAAGTCCCCTCCCTAGGCAGGAATAGGTTAACCAAAATAACTGGCAACTGGGTCCGAGTCATTTTGAGGCCCCGGCAGCATTTACAACAGTGTCTAACACATCACAGAAACCCAGTAACTGCATGATGTGTGAATGAGTGGACATTTGTGGATTAAGCTAGCCTCTCCTGATGTCAGCCCAGGGTACCAGACTCGAGGAGGTGAGTGTTCCTAGGTGCCAACAGTTCTTACAATCTCATTTTCATTTTCATGGACTCCTTCTTATGGAGTCATACACTCCTGTACGGACAGGCTTGATATGGGCATTGGGACAATATATGCGTCTTGGGGACTGAGAGCCTCTGAGGATGGAAATGAGGTGTCTGATTCGGAAAGAGTGATTAGCTCTAAATGAAGACCATCTCAGCCATCCCCCAAACCTGGGCCGTTTCCATAAGGCCTAAAGGGTGTTCAAAGACACATGCTTTATCTACAAGGTGTCCTCCGTGGCTTAGCAACCAGTCGTGTTTGTATCATGGCCAGTGGCTCCAGTCAATAGTGAAACAAGACGACTTAAACTTTCCCTAAGGGAATTGTTCCCAAATTTACAGTTACCCGGAAGCTTAAAAAAATTACAGAAGCCTTTTCCACCTCTAGAGATTATGTCACTGGTTTGGGGTTGTGGTCTGGGTTTAAGAAGGGCTAAAAACCCCCGGTGCTCCTAACGCCCAGCTAGATGACTTTGGGAACTACTGACTTAAGGAAAGAAAACCTTCCTTTAATAGGAGGCTAAGAAGGAGCCATCAGCTTCCTGGGATAATTCCAAGGAAATGGCAAGATCCACTTCACCCATTTGCTGGGACACACAGTTGGGACACATGGACCCAAGAAGCTCTTGCTTAGCAGGAGAGGTGGTGGCTGAGGCCATCCGCTGCGTGGATTTAGCATATACTGATTTGAGGTTTGCTGGGACTGTGTGTGACATACTCACTCACTCCCCATCCCCTCTGCCATTATTCATTAAAGGCACTACCTCAAGGCCGTCTCCTCTGTCAATCTTCCCTTAATGATGGCTAGTGCTTCCACTGTCCTCCAAAAAACTTGCTTAAATATTTATTATGGCACCAGTTTAATTTCCCTTTGTATCATAATTACTTATTAAACTAGGACCTTCTTCTTGAATATAGGGACAACTTCTTATTCATCTTTATAGTTTCAAAGAATCTAACATTTTGCTTTGTACACAGTGAGTGCTTAATAAATGCTTATTGAATGGATGCTACGAGGACAACTATGAACCAGACAGGCTCTATCCCTGCTCTCACGAACCTATAAGCTACAAGCTTAAGGGTAATTTTCAACTGCCCTTAACTCCAAACTACAAAATGTTGTCATAACATGTTCAAGGTGGAAAGAACAGTTACAGAGACGCCTCCATCTCTTGGTTCCCAAATGACGGTCATAAAATGCTCCCTGTCGTAAACAACTCGACCACAGCTGCAAAGTACATGGGGGCTCTCAGGATACAGAGCAACTGTGATCACACAGAGCTGAGACCAGAGGGAAACATCTGGTCTCTTCTAGAGAGAGGCCAGCACTTCAAATATGGGACACTCTAATCCAGACTGGGTCCAGATCCAAGGGTTCACAGCCACAGAGGTGGATGTCAGCACCAGACCTCGGGAAGGCCTGCTCAAGTCCCGTAGAGGGAAGACGACATCCTGGAGTAGAGCCCAGCCCCCAAGACCAGGTCCCTGGTACTCCTATTCTGCTGAACAGACATCCATCGGGCTGGCCAGAGGCCGCATATATTCAAGGTGTAGATTTAGAGGCTGTGACCCAAACACACACACAGGCCAAGCGATCTATTTTCAGACCCAGCTCACTCTTGGGGAAGAGGCTCTAAATATACCCTCCAGTGACCTCGGGCGGCAGGTTATCATTGCTGGCGGCTGGGCGGGGTGGGACAGGCAGGGACGCCAGGAAACTCACCAGGACCCCAACGCAGTGCAAAGGCCCCACCACTTACAGGGCTAAATTTATATAAGGGCAAGTGTCCGTTATAGTGGACGGGGTTTGCTTGTACGAGCACCTGGCCATGGGCTCCGTAGGGCAACAAAACCTCTATCTTGTCCCCTCAGAAGAGCCACTGAGGGTCTAGGTGCCACAAAGGAGAGCAGAAGCAAAACTGAACTCATTCTGTTCTCGGGAATTCACATCAGAGGAAGGTCCCGCAACTGTATAAGCAACAGTAATGAAATTTCCCCTGTGCCTAACACCTGACCGTCTACAGCATGCTTTTATAGCTTATTTATAAGCAGGTATGAAATATTACTAAAAGCAAACCCAAGGGGGCTGCAGTGGGAAAGGATGTTGGATATTAGGACATGAGAATTTATCTCGCTGTCACGATTTTCTCTCTAACGGGGAAGGCCTTTTGAGTTAGTGTTCAGCCAAGACATAGTTCTCTTACTGCCAAAAGCCGAACCCTGTATAACTAACTCTATTTCCAGGCAGCTAATCCCAAAAGGCCAGAAAGCATTTAGTTCCAGAAGGCATTGAGCGAGAGCTGCATAAACCACCAGCATTTAGGTAACTGCCGAAGAGCAAAAATGATTAGAAATGGCTAAAGGCAGATGGAGAGTTGATCAGGGGCAGAGGTGGGGCATAAGGAAGGTCTTAAAGTCCATGTTTAGCAACGTCAGAGAGAGTTTGAGAGATCTCGGTACGTAGTGCATTAGAGTAGCCTCGGAAGCGATACCAGGCCCACTTTAGCTGGTACCAACCCTGGGACACCAAAGAGAAGGAGTGGAGGAAGTCGGGATAGGAGACATTTACCCCCGCAGCAGAGCGGCTCAGAGGTCCATACCATTTGCACGAGACTCAACCGGGAAGCTTGTTAAACCCAGAGACTTCTGGGGCCTGCCTCTGATTCAGAGTCTTTGGGGCTAGAGAGGGCCTCTGCATGAGGGTCTTTAACAAGCTCCCCAGGTAATTCCCATAGGCAGTGACATTTAAGAATCAGAGCTTTGTGGAATGGTATCTAGAGAAGACCAGATCTTACTGGAGTATGCACGCCAGGTTGCCGGGTTCGAGATTACTCATTGGCGCCTCCTGGTTACTCCATAAAGCCAACATTCATGTTGTGACATTAATGTCACAGCCCAAGCTCCTGAAGTCATGCTTAGTACAAGCAGTGGAGTCAAGCATAGGAAATTCTTTTGACTCTAAATGCTGTGTTCCCCCTACCACCTTTCACCTTGAAGATGCAATCCTTGAACTGTCCAAACCTCTGTCCCCAGCAAGCAGGAGGCCAAGGCTCTGGTCAGAGGAAGGTTCTGGAAAATGGGTGGAGGTCAGGGGTGAGGGAGGAGTGAGGTAGGAGAGAGGTGGTGTTTGCCTGTGGTTACGGTTTTGGAAGGGCTTAGCTGGGAGAAAGGAGGCCCAAGAGACGAGAAAGAGCTCAAAGCCTTCAGGATACAGAGGGCTGGCTGGAGAGGAACAGGCTGGCAAAAGGAACCCCAGAGGATGGCCAGTTAGAGCTGGGGCTTCAGGGACAGAAGGACGGTGGGGGAGGGGCAGATCTAGAAGCAGTTCCCTGGTGCAATGGCCCAGAGGGGAGAGGAAGGCTTTTCTGGCTGCCTGTGACGTCACCCTGGGCAGCTGTTAGCAGAAGCGTTATTTCTGGAATTGCCCAAACATCAGTGACTCTTAAGGGGGAATTTCAGACACATCAGCAGGCTGGGCACAGATATTTAAGGACTGGAGCCTTTGTGCCGCCTAATCAAAGCCTCCGTCTGAGGCCGATGCTGCCCCCTCCCCCCTCGGACCCACGCGGATGCGGCTGGTCTAGATCCTTCACAGGCTTGAGCCAGCCAAGACTGGAAGGGCTCTGAAATCAAAGGTGGAAAAGGCAGGGGTGGTGGAGAGGACATCCCAGCGGAAGAAAACAGTCCCCAAGGACTTCAGACCACCAAAAGCTAAAGCAGGAAGGGAGGAAATTCAGTTAATCTTCTCAGTAGCTCCGGAACGTCCATTACTTCCCAGCGGTTTGACGGGCAGGGGTACACCCTTTCTGTATTTCAGGGAAGGATCGGCCATGCTAGGTAATTTAAAAAAGCAATCACGATTAGGGCTAAAAATTCATCACCCCTTTTCTATTGGAAAGGAGGCAGAGGGCGGAGTTAGAAGTGCCATTTACGGATCAGTTTGGCCCTGGCAGCCCCGGAGGACCGTGGCAGGGGGGTGGAGGGGCAGGTCCCGCCTTCCCTCCCATCCATCCTGCGTATGGCCGACAGATCAATCTACTAACGCATGGCTCGGAGGGGACTCCCCAGACTGGATACTCCTCACGGCGGCTCCCTGCCCACGGAGCTATCTACCCTGGGCCCCCTTCCACTTTTCCAAACCTTCAGCCCTCCCCTTGACTCAGCACATGCTAGTCTCCAGAAAGGTGCACAGCGGGCTCTTCCCCAAACACACGGGCACACTCCTCCTCCTTTATTCTCTGCTTTCGCTCACGCTGCTTTGTCCTTCTGCAACACCATCCGTCCCACTATCCGTCCCCATTAGCTGAGTCCTAGCTGGTCCTTCTCTGGGCACCTGCATGCCCCCTCTTCCTGATGCTTCCAGCTAAGTCTCTCTCTTTCTCTCTCTCTCTCTCTCTCCTCCCCCTCCCCCACTTCTCCTGGCATGGCTGTCTGTATCTCCTTCTCTCTCCCAGCTCTTAAAACTCCCACCCCCCCACCTCCCAGTGTTGAGTACCTCCCTGTCGTGACCGACATCTACCTTAGCCTTGGGACCTCTGAGATTTCTCAACACGAAACACATCCACAGATGAATATCACTGAACTTCCTGCTACTAAAAACCCATCCTCCGTGCCCTTTGAAACTCATGCTCTTTTCTCAATGTCCACTGAGGGCTTGGCCTAATTGTGATGAGGCAGGGACCTCAGTTTCCTCGGGGGGGTGGGGGGCAGTGAGACATATCCTCCCACCTCTGTGGATCTTAGGAAGCTTTCCGTGCCACACACCGCCATCCCTGCCCCCTCCACGCTCTGGTTCTACCTCCACTCTCCCTGGCCAGCACACATCCCAATTACAATTCAACGGTTGTGTAACTGTTTGCTTAACTCCTGTCTCCTTCCGCAGACAGAACGCTCCATGAGGAGCAAGGCCCATATCTCTTTTATTCATCATTGAATCCTGGGTCATGGCTGGTAGGCAACCAATCGTTGGTGAATGGACGACTGGCTTTTATCACACTCTGTGCTAGATGATAGCTTTGCGGGTAGCGTGTGTTTCACCCATCCCGCACTGCCCAGGAATACAGGTGATACAGGGCACTCTTGTACCCCCCAACACTCCCATCATGCCATCCATCATGCCTAGCACCTGCTAGGAACTCAAAAGAAAAAAAAAGGGGGTGGGGGACAAGAAGAAACTGTTGAAGCTAATCCTTTCTGGGAAAATAGTCTCCAAAGCCAGTGATGGTGAGTCAGTAACGTCACATTTGATTCAGAAGAGCACACATTTAGTCCAATAAATCAACAAATGATTCTTGAGCCCCCAAAAGGCATAGAATGTTTCGTCTGTCTCTCTGTGTGCCTGTCTATCCATCTGTCGATGAAAGAGGGGTGGCCGTAGCTTTGCCATTGGTGCTGAATGTCTGTATGACCTTGAACAGTCAGATTGCCTGAACGTCAGCTCCCAGTTCCTTCAGCCTTTAAAATGAGCACAAAATTCTTAGTTCGCAGGGACACTGTGAGCATTGAAGGCAGGGATGTATTTGAAAGCCTTTTGTAAAATGTGAAGCATGATAACATGTATAATTATTACAAGTCCGTGATGAAAAGAAAAGGAGACAGGACTGTGCGTCCCAGTCACCCAGGAAGCAGTGAGGCACGATCCACGAGTGGGGTGTGAGGTCCAAGCTCTCTGAGCCTGTCTGTCCTGACCCCCTGACAGTGCCTAAGCCTCCCAGGACACAGGTTCATCATCTTGTCAAATGGGCTCTGAAGCGCCTGGCATCCTGGGAGGAGCGGGCTTACTAATAAAGAGATTGTCTTAATAACGTGAAGTACCGGGTGCTATGGTAACGGGCATTACATGATCTGGAGAAGAGGAGCAGCTTTTGATAAGAATAGGGAGCCTGCAGATGGGAAAAGGGGGGTGGGGATGCACAAGGGATGGGGGTGGAGGAAATGCAAACACGGATAGACGGATAGACAGACGCAGAGGAAGCACCAAAGGGCACGAGCAAACAGTACCGGGGATGCCTGCCTCTCCGGCCAGCCTCTCCTGGCTGCGCTCTGCTGGCTGGCGTGTATCCTGAGTATCTCCAGAGTGTCTGCAACTCTTGCAGTTGACGATGCCCCCTGGCTACTTAACCTGCTAGCCCCCCGCTGTTTTTTTAAAGCTAAAAGCATGTGCAAAAATCTGGGCAAAAGCAGTTCGTGAATTTACCAAAAAGCTAGAGACATGGGTTTTATTCATACTCACCGATGAACGACTTCAAGGAGAACTCTTACAACTCGGGTTGGCATGGCCTCTTGCTTGACGACGTTCTCCACGAGTCCTGCCGATGTGGAGAACCCGGGTCTGCACACTGCGAATGGAAGGGCAATGCCAACATTGATTTCCATACCATCAAGATTCGCTGCTCTCTTAACATATCGTCTGTCCCTCCGAGGACATGCCGCACAGCCCAGGAGGCTACCAGGGCAAGGAAAGCTCATTAGATGCAGCAAGAAAGGGGATTCATGCGTCACGAGTTCTCGCGTGCCGTGGATGCTAGACTGGGTGTCTTATCCGCATTGCCTTCTGCCACGGAGTTTTACTATCTTTGGTTTTGGGTGCAGCGGACCCCTGGCCAGCTGTGAGATCCTTGGCCTTTTTTTTTTTTTTAAGACAAGAACATCTGTTCACAGACATTTTTACGATTCTGTTGTGAAAAGAGCTTCCGTTTCCAATGGTCCCTAACTGTCTCCTCCTTAACCTTCATTCCCTTTTTCTTCCCTCCTGCTGGTTCATCAGTGTAAGGGAGGTCCTGCGATGATCATCAGGGTGAAGAGCCTGTTTCCTTCTGGGCTTTAGCTCCTCTTTTGGCTCACACTCCTTCTGTAAAATAGTAGTTGCCTCAAGGGCAAATTGAGTGGCTATTTTGGGGTTTATTGACTATGTCGATATTTCTACCATTGCCAGGACGAGACGAGTTGGATCTGAGGAAGAGGAGGGTTTATATTTGGAACTGGAGGGTTCCCTTCTACCAGGATGTGGGGTCCCCTGGAATGTCATAGCATGAATGGCTAAGAATATTCTTTTTCTGGGGATTTTTAAGGAAAACTAGGCTCTTCTCTTCCCCTGTTCATGTAAGATCAATGTTACTGCCTGCAGGAAAAAGGAGGGACCGTCTAAGTTTCCTTTAAATATTTTATGTGAACTCAAAGGAGCCTTGGACTTCTTCAAAAATATTCTTTAGACTGGAAGACAGCAGAATTCACAGAATGACTGACTCTAGGTCATGGAATTTTGAGGTGCTTTTTATTTTCTTCTGCAAAATTCCCAATATTTTATGAGTTCCCTATTACGTTTTCCTATTACTGATTACATTTACAAGGAGAAAGATAATTAAAATATTTTTAAAATTTTAACAAAATATTCTTTATTCCTCTGGATGTATTGTTTTCTGCCCTTGGTTCGTCAGTGGTCACAGCCTCTTCCCTTCATACATTTTATAAGGCACATAGTTGAGGAACAGCAAATCAAACAAACAAAAAATCCTGGAATCCTCACCTCCCTGGAAAAGTTGTAAGGTTGGAGCCAAAAACGAAGGTTTTCTGAGCATCCCCTTGGTGCAGCCCCTCGGGGGCCCAACCACCGGATCTCGTCCCGTGAATGACTCAAGCTCTTCCGCTATCCTTCCCTCCTCGCTCCTCCACTTCCGCCCGCCCGTGAGCATTTAATTACCATCTGCTTTTCATGTCCCTCAAAAGTCACTGAAAAGATGAGCTCTCAAGCTCCTTGGACCATGAAAACCCGTCTTGCTCCTCTTCTATCCTGCGGGTTTCCCATATGCCTTCCTAGAGCCCTGTGTGCCTCCGCTGAAATCAGAAGACCTGGGTTCAAATCCTGACTCGGCCGCTGACAGCCCATCAGGAAATACATTTACCTTCTCGGTGCTTTCATGCTCTCATCTGTGAAATGCGAACGGCGGTTGGGAATATGAGAGACTTGTGAAAAGATGAGAAAAACACGTGAAAACACAGGGCGTAGTAGGTACTCGTTAAACGTAAGAAAACATCTGTTCTTATCTCAAGAGGACTGTTCAAGCCTGGGGTTTATCAGCAGGCCCACGGGAGCCTTCTGCTCCTTCTCAGGTAGAACCTTCAGCAGTTTAACCCCAAGAGGTCAGGCTGACGGTGGCACGTCACACAAGTCACAACTGTTGACAGACGGTCTGGGATGCACTGCAGGCCAGGTGCTGAGCCGGCTCTCCCTGCCACGGAGCATTAGAGCGGCTCCCCTTCTAGGGCTTCGTATATTCCTGGAGGTTCAATAAGCATGGTTTGATTATCTCCCACATTCCAGCCACTGTGCCGGCCTAGGGGACAGAAAGAAGTATAGGAAATGGCTCCTGCCCTTCTCAAGGCATAATCTAGGGAATAATTTTGGTGCGGAAATCTGTATTATGCTACACTTCGCTTTAGCCCTTGCTCCTCTCTTCCCTTTCCCGAAGGTGCTAAGCAGCCTCCTCCCAACCCCCACCGCCATCAGTCTGCTCACCTTCCACTTGCTTCTCAGTCCACATAGTCTGCCTCCACGGCCACCACTCTGATAAGACCACTCCTTCCAAGGTCACCAAAAACCTCTTTGTTTCAGATTTGAATTAATACGCTTTAGCTACCTTTTCTTCGACAATGGGACAGCAGTCAACACCACCAACTGTTGTCTTCTCTCGTTAAGATTGATCCTTCGGCCTCCTGGGCACGATCCTCTCTAGACCCAAGGATTCTCAGGCCCTCGAGACCTCTATGCTTGGATGTCTCACAATCATCTCACACCTGCCATAATCCGACTAAACACGGGATCTTGCCTGCAAATTGCTTTTCTTCCAGGGTCTTCCACCCCCAGATGGCCTCTCTAGTCACCATGTTACTCAAGCCAGCAATGTAAGTCATCCATGACTCTTGGATGTGTGTCATGATACTTCCCCTCCTGCTCCTTTTACTTCATCCCCCACCCGACTCTGTCACTTCTTCTCTTCATCTTTACTTTTTTTTTTTTTAAGATTATTTATTTAACAGAGAAACAGCAAGAGAGGAACACAGCAGGGGAAGCGGGAGAGGGAGAAGCAGGCTCTCTGCTGAGCAGGGAGCCCAATGTGGAACTCGAACACAGGACCCTGGGATCATGACCTGAGCCAAAGGCAGATGCTTAAGAACTGAGCTGCCAGGCGCCCCTTCTCTTCACCTTTAACGTACCAAGCTCGGTCTCCATCTTTTTCAGCCTGGACTACTACAAAAACCTCCTTTTCCCCCCACTTCCACTGTTAGCCCTCCATTCCATTCCATTAGCCACACAATAGCCAGATTTTTTTAAAATGTGGATTTGATTGTATTACTCCTATGATTAAAATCCTTCAATGATATATAATTGAACTGAAAAGTAACTTCCTTTACCATAACTTGATCTTTAAGGTCCCATGACCTGGCCCCTGGCTACTTCTTTACACTAAACTCATATTCTTTGACCTCTGTCACTGTGTCATAGATGCCCAGCTGTCCTTCCAGTGCCTACAACATGCCACACCCTTTCTGCCCCAGGGTCTTTAACCACGCTATCCTTGCTGCTTGAAAGGCTCTCATGCCAACTCTATCAGGCAACTCCAACCGATTTTCCTGGACCCAGTATAAATGTCGCCTCATCAGCAAATCCGTTCCTAAAACTCCAATCTAAATTAAATCCCCCCACTACACTACTTCATAAATCCCGCTATTTCTCACCAAATCTTATCAAAATTTTACATTGATTTATCCCGTTATATATATGATATTTGTATCTCTAAGACTTTAACTAGCATGAGTGCAGACATTTGGTCTATGACCTTAATTGTCTTCCACTGAGGAGAGAGACCTGGTAAACAAACAGGCCTCCACATCCACAAAGGAAATTCATGCTGGCTTCAGAGATTAATAAACTTTCTCCTTCATTCAAAAAAATAGGAGTGGAATTCCAAAGACTACTAGGTATTTGAGAAAAATCAGCATCACAGAAGAATCTAGATGAAGAAATAAAATACCCCAGAGAAAACAAAACAGAAGAGACCTTTTAAATAATTCTAATTCCCGTGTTCAGAAAGATTCAGGGAGATAGTACACAAATAAAACAAAAAAAGTTACTGTAAAAATAAAACATCCAGACAGCAAGAGACTGGAAATGACAAACACAGCGGCTAAAGAGAAAAAGGTTAATAGAACAACTGGAGGACAAATTCAGAAAGACCTCCAGCCCATGTAAATCAGAAGGACAAAGAGATGGAAAATTTTTGACAAAAAGTTGAGACTTAAAGGATCAACTCAGTAAGTGGACCATCCTTTTAATGAGCATTCCCAAAAGTGAGAACAGAGAAAATGATAAAACAAAGGAAGAAGGACAATGCCTGGAGCTTACGAAAACCACAGATCAAACCCTCCACTCAAATATATCCCAGTAAGAGCTTCGAAACGTCAAAGATACATAAAAACCTAAACATTTAGAAAAAACAAAGCTGGTTATCTGTAAAGCAACATGTATCAGACTGTATGCAGAAGATCAGACATTTGACATCCACAGCAACCTTTTAATAGTGATTATTTGAAAGCTTTTCTGGGTGTCTCAGTCGGTTGAGCGTCTGCCTTTGGCTCAGGTCATGATCCTGGGGTCCTGGGATCATGCCCCCACCCCTATAGGCTCCCTGCTTGGCGGAGAGCCTGCTTCTCCCTCTCCCTCTGCCTGTAGCTTCCCCTGCTTGTGTGCGCTCTCTGTCTCTCTCTGTCAAATAAATAAATAAAAATCTTGTTAAAAAATAAAAAAGAAAGAAAGCATACTCTAGTCAAACAAAGAGAAATCTGAGAGTTGAGCATGGGGCTCAGAGAGAGTAAAAGTAACCTGGAAGTGAAATGAATTGATATCCTGTTGTGACAGTTCTCTAGGGGACCTAGAAAACAAGCAAGCACATTAAGAAAATAGGACAGACCCCTTTGAGAAGAGTGTCTTCAAGAGTCAAGGGTCCTCCCTCAAAATTCATGGCTCTGAAAGTAGTTACTATCAATACTTAATGGAAAAAACGCTCACAGGATCACTGGCAAGTAGTAATTGTGGAAAGGGAGCTGGGATGTTCTTTCACAGAAACAGAACACAGCTCAGGAGAGTGTGGATTTTGGAGTCAGGCCACCTGGGTTCAAGCCTTGCCTCTGCGACTCACCACATTGAGAAATTGCTTAGTCTCGCTGAATCTCAGCCCCTTGTGTCTGAAATTGCAATGATGGTTAGCCCTAGCTCATGGGGTTGTTTTGGAGATGGACCAAGGTAACATATACACAGTGCTTAGTGTTGTTCTTAGCACCTCATACATGCTCCATAAAATGATGCCCATCATTGTTTTATGGAGGCTGATTTTTTTCCCCCTGTTTTACAAGGTGCAGAGGAACTAAGTGGTATGTGCAAACAAGAACACGAAGCCCAGATCCAGTTCCTTCTCCAGGAGGCCACATGGAATTTCATGCTGCTTCTATGATTCGGGAAACCTGGAACAGCTTTGCTGCTTCCTGGATGCCCCCACCCATGCTAGGAGTGTTCATAACTTTCGTGTTTCAGCTGATTTTGATTTTTTATTTTGATTTTTTTTTTAAATCAAGGAAATTTCCTGTAACAAGAAATTGGAGTGAGAAGCAGGATGATCTAAAAAGAATAGCACTGGGGCACCTGGGGGACTCAGTTGGTTAAGGATCTGCCTTCAGCTCAGGTCATGATCCCAAGGTTCTGGGATCGAGCCCCACATCGGGCTCTCTGCTCAGTGGGGAGCCTGCTTCCTCCTCTCCCTCTGCCCACCTCTCTGCCTACTTGTATTCTCGCTCTATGTCAAATAAATAAATAAAATCTTTCAAAAAAAAAAAAGAATAGCATTGTTTGTGAATGAGAAGGAAAGGTAGTTAGGAATATCAGGGAAAATGAAATTACCAAAAAGTTTTATAAAAAAAAAAGTCTAAATATACAAAAATAAAAATGTGTCACTGTTCTGAGCATGGACAGAAGGTATGAAAACAGAATCCACCTGACATTGATTCTGGGAACATTCTCCTTTGAATGGGAAAGTCTTAACAAGATAGTGTTAAAAAGATAAACTGAGGTACATGAATTTTGTTTTCTAAGAGAGAGAGCGCACGCGCATCCACGAGTTGGGGTGGGGGAACATGGAAGGAAAGGGAAAGAGAGAATCTCAAACAGGTTCCACACCCAGCATGGAGCCCAACACAGGGCTCAATCTCACAACCCTAAGATCAGAACCTGAGCCGAAATGAAGAGTTGGATCCCCAACCAACTGACCCACCCAGGGCCCCCATTAAATTTTTGAAGAGTTTATTTGAGCAGACATCAGTTGGAATCCACCAGTGGCAAGCCTAAAATGCTTAGGGGCACCCAGTAGACAGGAACTAGAGGAGAGAGTTTTATAGAGCAGACATATACGCAAAACAAGGAAATTATTTCTTCTAAAGCTGAAGCAGTTGTCATATTTAGGAAAGCATAGTTGGCTGCTGTGATTGGTTGCACTCAAATTTTGCTTTCTTGGATAGAAGTACATTGATAGGAATTGACTCTGGTTTAGGTTTTAATTAGGCAGGCTACCAAGAATTACAGCTACCTCAGTCAAATGGCCTCCATGTTTAATTCCTTCGATAAGAGAATTACATCTTTAGGGGCACCTGGGTGGCTCAGTCGATTAGGCATCTACCATCAGCTCAGGGCATGATCCCAGGGTCCTGGGATCAAGCCCCGCATCGGGCTCCCTGCTCAATGGGGAGTCTGCTTCTCCCTCTGCCCCTCACCTTGTTCATACTTGCTCTCTCTCAAATAAATAAATAAAAATAAAATCTTTAAAAAAGAGAGAGAACAACATCTTTCTATGGGTCTAATCACACCACTTGGTTCTGGGGAGAATAATGATTAAATATTCATAACATAAATACTCGTTGATTTTTAATCTGTAAAATCAGCATCTACAGCAAACATATGAAACCTAATTATAGTTATGGAACAGAGTGTAAATATTTCAAATGAGCAATGGAAAAGCAAGAGAACAGCTGATAGACATCCAAATGTGCTGGGAGGTGAATTCCTCACTTTGCAAAATCAGAAAGTACTATCTGAAGTTGAGGTGTCAAGAAAGATCATCTTTTGGAAATACAAATTTAAATATATTATTTAACATTTGAAAAAATAAATAAAATTATGCTGGGGAAGAACAACAAAAAAGTAAAATTAGGAGGGTTACAGTTACTGCAAAGGAGTTACAGTCTTCCTCTCTTAAATCAATAAACCCTGTTTAAAATTGAAAAACCAAGAGCAAGGCATTAAAGCATTTTGATAGTTCAAGTCTGGAAATCACCTGCAGAAGAACCAGAGACTAGACAGAGGTGAGGGAAGGGAAAGGACATCTCTACTTTTCATTTGCTATTGTTCTTCACTGCTCGAGGATTTCTTCTTCTGTGCCTATGTTACTTCAGTTAATTGGTGAGGAAGAGCCATGCAAAGCTACTAAACAGAACTTCCGGGAGAAAGGGGTCCCCCACAGAGCGCTGAGGGGAGACACGTTGGAACCGAGTGGTCTCATGCATAACCAGTGACCTCTAGAGCCCTTCCAGAGTCCTCCCGATGGGAGCACCGCCCAGGCGTGTGCTTCCTACATCTGAAATACACACTTCCTGCAAATCTGAGCTGCTGGCTGGCATTACAGGAGAAGAAGACCTAAGGAGTTTCACCGGCCACAGGTAAAGAGAGACCCGCTGCCGAAATGGACCATAAGCTACACATTCTAAAGCAATGGTGGGCTGGGGGGAGGCCATGACTTGGGGGTGAACATAGGCTCTGGAACAAACGGCTTTATGTGGAGTGACACTTACTAGCTATGCGACTTCAGACAAGTGATGAAAATAATTAGACCCGTTCCCTGGAGTTTTGCGGGCTCAAGTGAGCTCATTTGCATTAAGATGAGCATTCTCTGTTCTTATTATAAAGACATGCAGATTCGAGCCGCAGGGAGAACCTAATGCCAGTGAGGAATGTGTTTGGAGATTCTGCTAGGTGATGCTGCCCTATAGGGCTTCCCTTTCCTAGAGAAACAGCTTGATTTTAGCCCTGGGATAGAGAATCACAATTTGGGGAACCAGAAACTATCAAGACTAACGGTACTAATAAATGTTAACATTTATCTGGGGGTGCCTGGGTGGCTCAGCGGGTTAAATGTCAAACTCCTAGTTTCAGCTCAGGTCTAGATCCTAGGGTTGTGAGTTCAAGCACTGCACTGGGCTCCATGCAAAGAGACTACAAGAAAGAAAGAGAGAAAGAGAGAGAGAAAGAAAGAAAGAAAATAAGTTAGTTAACATGTATCAAGCTGCATGTCTGCGGTGCACAGGAGCTGTGCAAAGTTACACACTTGTTCAAAGTTACTCACTTCTTCAATGTGAGGTGAGGGCCACTTTATTATTTCTGGATTTGTTTGTTTGTTTTAAGATTTATTTGTCAGAGAGAGAGTGCACACACAAGCAGGGGGAGCAGCAGGCAGAGGGAGAGGCAGGCTCCCCGCTGAGCAGGGAGCCCGATTTGGGACTCGATCCCAGGACCTGGGATCACGACCTGAGCCGAAGGCAGACCCTTATAGACTGAGCCACCCAGGCGCCCCTATTATCTCTGCTGTGGTAAAACATAGCAAAACTTAGCACGTCAACCTTTTTTTTTTTCTTTTTTAAAGATTTTATCTATTCATTTGAGAGAGAGAGAGAGCACAATAAGAGGGAAGGGCAGAGGGAGAGGAGATGCCGACTCCCTGCTGAGCAGGGAGCCCAGGACCCCAAGATCATGACCTGAGCTGAAGGCAGACACTCAGCTGGCTGAGCAACCCCGGGGCCCCAACTAGCTCACCATTTTTAAGGGCAGAGTCCAGTCATGTTGATGACAGGTTCAAAATGGAGTTGCTTATGCTAATCCCATGTCACCAAACCCAGTCAACTCAATTACAGTTTCTGCTCTACCAGAGACAGAATTGTAAACCAGCCAATCAGGAACCCCCTGAGCAGCCTTGGGTAGGTGATCTGCCTTATAAAACCCCTGACACCCCCTAAAGAAAAAGTAAGCTTCTCATCACCTAGTATAACCTCCTTGTCCCTGCTCCCTTCTAACTATAAGTCTTTCATAACCCTTCCTAGATGCTGGACTGGATACCGCCTGATTCCTCAATCACTAAAGAACCAAGCAAGATCTTTAAAGTCTACTTGGTTAAATTTCCACATTGTACATTCACACTGCTGTGCCACCAATCTCCAGAACTCGTTTCATCTTGCAACACTGAAACTCTCTACCCGTTAAGCTGCAACAAATTCATGATCTCCATTGTGTGGAAAAGGAAACTCAGAGGAGTTCTGATGTCGAGCCCCGGGAAAATGTTGCTATCCAGTCATTTTTAACCTATGAACAAATGGCAATTTGGAATAATTCCATTTCAGAGCCCAAGCCGGTTATTAGAAGAGCCAGGTTTCAAGCCTGACTGTGAAGTCCTGGTGTGGTCCGTGGCGATAAGGCCGCTCCTATAGGGACACCCAGGGACGGCCCCGAGGCCACGGAACTAAGCCATGAAGAGAACCTACAGGAGACACATGGAAAGTAACTTGGACTTTTTCATTCTAAATTATTCTAGGGCAGAGCTACAGGATGAATCCAGGTTTGTAATACCTGACCCTGATTCACTTTGGGGGGATCATTTTTTAAAAATATATAAACTGTGCAAATAGGGTATTTTCTGCATCTTCTCTCCTTCAGTCTCATCTCTTCATATGACTTTATAGGTCCTTAGCCGCCGTGGATGCCGTCCTTGGAAACTGCAAGGCTGTAGTGGGCTTTGCAGGTCAACTTCATGGGCACGAAATGCATCAGGAGGCAGGAGAGTGGGGGAGTGAGCTGCACACCTATCACAGCCATGGGAGCATTCATGCATCCCCCTGGGGAGGTGGGGGTGGGCAGCAGGGTGTACCTGGAGGCCCGCTGTCCTCCATTGGCTCAGGCAATGGCCTCAGTGGGAACTCTACGTTCAGGGGCTCATCCCCGGGAGGCACCACACCCTCCAGAAAGTCCCTTTACCCATCTGTGTGTTTGATCAGTGGGTTTCCCCCAACCCCTCCTCACCTGCCTGGCCTCACATTCTCTGTGCCTTCCCTCATCACCTCTCAATACATCTCTGCTCCCTGAATGCTTCGGCACAGACTCAGGCTTCCTCTTCTTGTTACTTTCAGAAAATTCTGTAGGTGGAAAGAGATTTAATCAGTAATAATAAGGCTTTCTATTTTTAGAGCTCCTGCCTTCTGAGCAACCCGAAGGATGTCACAGTTATAACAGAATCAGTTAAAGGGTTGAAAGGGTCTTCCAAAGGTCTTCTCAGGAAGCCCCTGGTCTAGAGGAAAACTTTCTCGAAACCCACCTTGGACAGGTGCTAGCCTCCTTTAGTCTGACCCTGGTGGCTATGGGGGGGGGGGTCCACCTCAGAAACTGTCCCCACCCCCAGCCAAGAACCCTTCTTCCCATCCCCCGCCCTGGCCCCCTTTCCCCAGAATGGTTGCCAACAGACTGCAAATGTTCTCTCTCTCAGCCCTTAGCGGATCATCCGCCAATGTCTACAGCACCGATACGGTGATCCTTCTAAAATACAGCTGTGATCATACTTAGCAAGGTTAGGTGTGCAGTGTTTGGGGAAGACCATGGGGGTGAGGGTTAGGGACAGCGTCACAAGTTGGGACTCAGAAGATCAGAGGAGGTCCCCGAAAAGAGTGGGGGGAAGGAGACGTGTCAGGCAAAGTGTATAGCCAACGCCCAGGCTGGCAGTCAGAAGAACGCGGAGGTTTGAGGCACAGCAAGTGAGGCAGAGGGAGGCCTGAATGGGGAGGGAAGCAGAGTAGAGCTGTCAGGATGGAAGCCGGGGAGCTGTCCTGCCAGCAGTGGGCTGCTGGGCAGTGGGAGTCCCAGCAGAGGTTAGGGCAGAGTTAAGTTGGAAGGTCCTGGTCCCGAGAAGAGAGGAAGAGACAAGCCAGGGAGGGCGACATTAAGGAAAGTACATCACGGGGCTCCCAATTCCTTAAACGCCAGCCCCCGCCACACACACACTCAGCATCCCATGTCGTCCCTTCCAGAGCGCAGACAATCCTCCCTGGTCACCTGTTGTCATGACTAAGCCTCAGGATAATCCTGAGGGTCTCAGATTTGGAGTCAAAGCCTGGTTTCAAGTCGACCACCCAAGCGTTTTCCCCCGTCAAGGAGACCCGCCTTTCTTTACCGCTAAAATGTAACAGAGACAGTTCCTTTCTGATGTATGTGGAATGCTTTGGACCCACGGACAGCCGCCAGTCAGCGGGATTTTCCTATAAACAGTTGCTGTTTCCTATAGGATTCTCTCTCTATTGTCCCAGAGCATCCAGGGGCTCCCTGTCCCCAGCCTTAGGCAGGTGTGGACAGGCTCCAGCTAACAGCACTCCTCCCCTCCGGTGGGTTCTCTGGCCTGAGTCGGATGAGTCTGACCCTCTCAGAGTGGTTTAATGGGAACAGTGGTGTGTGTGTGTGTGTGTGTGTGTGTGTGTGTGTGTGTGTGTGTACACGTACCCCTGTGTCTGTCAGTTCTGCAGAGGGTAAAGGGGGGAGAGAGAGGGATCAAAAAAGCAAACGAATGCAAGACATGGAACCGAGTCCGGCAAGAACAGGGTTAAAGCCGACGAGCAGCAGGAGGTCTAAGGGGAGAGGTCAGGGTTCCCCTAGCTCAGTCCTCTCTGACTCCCATGGGTGTCATGGAGAGTGGAGCTGGCAGACTGCCACACCTTCTGGGCTCACAGTCCCACTCAGGCCACTCAGGCCGGGCGGGGGGTGTCCCTCCCCTGCTGTGCTACCTCGAGGCTGGGGGCACCTAAGAGATTCTCCAGGGCTCGGGGCTGGGGCCGCGATGGCAGGGAGTGGGTAAGTGCCCCAGCTTCCAGGGATCCGAGGTTTCCAGCGCTTCTGAGGACCGGCTCTGCAACCACATGCTTTTCCGTGACATCACTGTCAGTGACCTTTGGGGGCCGGCAGGGTGGGGTCCAAGGAGACGGGTACAGGCCATGATTCTTTGGTGGTCACAAAGCTCGGGATTGTGAGCCGCCCAGAGCTAGGCAGCTGCCTCAATGGGCACAATGTTCCTTGCTGGACTGGGAACAGCTTCCCTGCCCTGGGATATTGGGAGACTATAGTAGACCTGTTGTCTCTGCTCCTTCGCTATATTAAAAAGCACATTGTTGAACACAGAGGCTGTGTGTGTGTGTGTGTGTGTGCGCGCGCGCGCATGCATGCACACATACGCGCACACACAGAAGTGTAAAGAGTCGCAGAAAATTGCATTTTGCTTTTAGAACAAATGATGATGATGTGAAGTGGAAAACTTGCCGCGCAGCCAGCAGAGAGAATTGTGTTTTTGCTTTTCAGAAGCCTCAGGAAGAGGAGGAGGGAGGAGGAGGAGGGGTAGGGGTAAGACGTCGCTGATGTTTCCAGAACACCAGATAGCGCTGGAGGAGATCAATATGCCCAATGAGGCCGAAGCTGATTACCGCCAGCACAGCCGACTGCCCGGTGCGCACTTAAAGTAATAGCCTTAAACCCTTGACGGAGATAACTCAATGACCTTATCGATTTGGGATTTCAGCCCCCTGCCCCCAACAGACAACACACATGAACACTATTACAGACCCAAACAGAGTATTTTGCTTGTTTGCTTTGCTTCTTTTAAAAAAAACTAATGTCATTGACATGACCTGCTCCACCAGCTTGGAAAATAAAGCCATACCTGGTTTTTTACACACGCATTCATCACCCAGCAACAACCCCCTACCGCCCAGTCCAAATTGAAAGATGGCCTGTAGCATCTCTCCTGAGACCTCCTCCCTGCAAAACTAAAGAGCCCCAGCTGCTGTTTCAGCCCGAACCGGTCGGCGTAGAGAAATAATTGAGAAATCCGATCACCTCACCAGCAACCCCTGCCCCACCCGGCCAATTTTCTGCTGTTGTCACTTCTGCGTGTGCCACCCAGCGCCAGTGCTGGAAGCACGTCTCCCCTCGCAGACCGATGTCACCGCGGTGCTTGGCTCAACCAGACCTAGATCGGGCAGCAGAGCTTCCTGAGGGCGAACAAATACCCACTTGCACGCCTCCCCACCATCCCAAAGCCGCGTCCTCCATATCAGACTTGGCCAGAGGCTTCCCTGGGAGTCAGAAGCATCACTGCATAAAGTTGTTCCCTGCGGAGACCCCCGCGAACAGCAGAGCCATTAAACCCGTCACAAGCAACTTCAACGGTTGTTGAACCGGAAAGGACCTCGGACAGCATCCAGCCCTCTCTCCGCATTTTCTGTATGAGGCCCGGTAAGACTGGGTGGCTTTCCAGCGTCACATGCGGCCCAGGGAACGTGCTTTTGTGGGGGTGGAGGGGAGGGGAGGTTTGATCCCCGCAAGGCGTCAGGAGGCACATAACCGTGTCCCTTCATCACCGACCTCCCTCGCCACCAGAGTGCCACGTGTGCCCATGCCTGGCCCCCTCGGCCAGCCCAGGTCACCCCGCTGGATGTCCACAGAGAAGTCCCCTATGTCCCACCTCCTGGAAGCCCCTTAGACCTGCGCCCGCCCAGAGAGCAGCACCCTAGACTCTGCCTGTGATTAGCCCTTCAGGCCCCTGTGATCCTGAGTTTTCAAACTCTCCTTGTTAACTGGCTCCTTCCCACCAATTCAAACCTTTAGAGATTTAAAAAAAAAAATCCCTTGTTCCGACATTTCTCTTCACCCTCTCCACCTTCCCCTTCCTTCTCGCCTCTGCTTTTCCCTCTCCCTTGTGTCTGTCCTTCCTTTCTGTGCTCTCAGCAGAAGTTGACGCGAACCCTCCCTCCCCCACCGCACACGCTCATGGCCATCTTCCCGGCACACGAGCGAGGTGAGGAAGGTCACAGCTTCCGTAGTGTCCTGCAGGCCACCTGCGGGAATGTCCGGTGCTCACTAAGCCCTGGGGTGGGGTGGGGGGGCAGGGAAGGACGGCAAAACCCGGCTGCTCTCCCCAGAGACGCCCATGGCCCTGCAGCTCTCCGGGGGTTCGGGTGGGCATGGCCTAGACCTGTCCCACAGCCTTGAGGATTCTAGGTGTCTGGCTGCGGAGGCAGAGGACACCCCAAACCAGTTCATTAGCGAGACCTAGAGCATCTGTTCTGCTGCTTCAGATTAAGAGATCTCCAGCACCTGTCTCTCCCTGGCCCCCACTGGTCGGTCTCCTCCTGGAGTCTCTTTGCTGTGCGCATGCTCGGACCTTTGGCTGAGAAGCTGCTGGAAAACCCGATCTTCCAGACACTGAGACAGACCACATGCTATTTACTGCCGAAGGGAAAGAAAGGGAACGAAAATATACTGAAGGCCAACTAAGTGCCAGGCATTGTTCTAGAAGTTAGAGATACAGCAGTGAGTAAGACTAAAGTGGTCCCTTGTTCCCTGCCTGGGGGGGTAGGGGGGGTTACATTCCAGGAGGGAAACAACACACACGGACACAAATATAATACCACAGATCTCAAGAAGTGTTGGGAAGGATTAACAGGGCTCTACATTTGTGACAACGCCAGGGACTTCCTTAGGGTGGGGGACTGTCTCTCTTAGGAGGCGATCTAAGCTGAGCCCTGAACACGGGCCTTGAAGATAGAATTTGAGATGGAGTTTAAAGCCATGCTCGCAACAACGTTGTGATGGCTGTGTCACTGTCATCTGCAACTTCCACACCAGGACACTGAGGCCCTGAGAGATGGAGTCACATGCCCAGTGGCAGGGCACAAACCGATGTGACAGGCAGCAAAGCCACGCTCTCTGTTCCGTTCCCTGCCTCCGGATACTTGGACCTTCCTTCCAATCATACAAAGCACCTGGCAGGCCTTGAAATCTGGGTCTGCAGATTCTTCCTGAGCCTTCTTTGGGATCGAGGGCCAGTCCTGGTAAAGTGTAAGTATTGAGCACCTGCTGTGTGCTCTCTTTTCTCAAGGTTCTTGGAAGACGAGCCAGGGCAGGGCTCCCAGCCTGGGCGCAGCGTGTGAAAGGAGCAGAGAGTAGGGGAGATGGCCGAGGTCAGAGTTCTCACCCAGGGAGCTCTGCTGGGAGCTGGCCCTCTCCCAGGACAGTCTGGCCAAGCAGACAGGAGGGGGCAGGTTGAAGCCAGGCGCCGCCTTGTGAGCTCAGGCAGGAAGCTGCCTCTTCCAGAAGAGACCTAGGGGCTGCAGGAGGCTGCCTGGAAAAGCTGCCAGAACTCTCCACGACCCGCCACCGCAGGAGAAAGTGGAAACATGGGTCCAAGACTCTGAATCAGTCCATCAGTTGACATTTTCTGAGTGATGAGGTACCGTGAGGACATTGCAAGAACACAAGACCACGATCTCAACCCTGAAGACTAATAAGCCTCCTTACAGAGAAGTACTCAAGCTTATGAAACAGAGAGCACCCGCACCGGGCTTCAGGCAGCACACTAAAAGCCACGTAGCCCGGACCGGTAAGGCTGTGAGGGAGGGCTTCTGGGAGGAGGCAGACCCTACGCGTGTCAGGTCTGAAAGGTGGGGAGACCGCCGTGTTGGCAGAGAGACGGTAATGGACATTTACCATTTGCCGGAACACAGAGGAAGGCTAGTGGAGAGCAGATAGTGAGGGCCCAGCATGGAACTGGGGAGGCCAGAATCCATCAGGTCAGGGAGGAGTGACTCACGGAAGGTTCTTGAGCAAGACAGTCACAGGATAAAAGCAACATTTTCAAAATTATAGTAGTCATTCCTCACTTGCATGCAACATTTTGCAACATTCAGATCCGTCCACACACATCATCTCATTTGATGCTTACAAACATCTAGCGAGGGACAAAGTGGCCACTGCCTTTTGGAGCTGAGGAAATGGATGAAAGACGTTTAAATGACTTGCTTGTGGTCACACATGTCAAGGAAGGAGCCCAGGGGCGCCTGGGTGGCTCAATGGGTTAAGCCTCTGCCTTTGGCTCAGGTCATGATCTCAGCATCCTGGGATCGAGTCCCACATCGGGCTCTCTGCTCAGCGAGGAGCCTGCTTCTGCCTTTCTCTCTGCCTGCCTCTCTGCCCACTTGTGATGTCTGTCTATCAAATAAATAAATAAAATCCTTTAAAAAAAAGATAAAGGAAGGAGCCCAAACTGGAGTCCCACTCCTTGACCCAAGCAGGGCAGGAAGCAGAGGACCATGGCAAGGGTATGGCTTTTGAAACAGACAGACTGAGTTCAATGCCAGTTCTGCCAGCTACCAGTAAGCTGTGTGGCCCCAGGACAGATTATTAACCTCTCTGAGCCTCAGTTTTCTCATTTTTAAAATAAGAATAATCACACCTTAGAGAGAGACAGGTGTGTTGTAAGGTACACGGAAATGATAGCCCCTGGCAAGGCACAGATGTCCTACAGATACAAGCTTCCCTCCTCTTTCTCTACTGCTCCCCACTCAGGTCCTGGAACAACTGGTGTTATTAACCCAACTGCCCTCCATCCCTGACTGATGCCAGTGAAACTCAAGGCAAGCGGTTCCACCGTCATGACCAAGCAGCACGGGTCCTGCTTTCCACAAAGCCACAGCCCCATCCCAAGACAAGCAAGGAATCCCCTCCGACAAGCCGTGTATGTGCATCTGAGAACGACCACTGTGGGCTATGGCCGGACCCCGGACTTGAGAAACCATCTAGCACACTGCCACTCTTCCTTGAACAAGCCAGGCTTGGATCTGTTTTCTTTTCTTTTCTTTTTTCTTCTTCTTTTTTTTTTTTTTTTAACAGACAGGATTTGAAGTAACAGCCCACACAAATGACTTCCTAGAAATCTCACCCTTGACTTACCATTTGGAATAAAAGCAATTTTTTATCCTGGCAAAGCACTTTATTCTTTTTGGAACATTTTCATATACATTATTTCACTTGATCCAAAGAATGCCGAAAGGCAGACAGCAGGCTTTACTGTTCCCTTTGAACGGATGAGAAATCCGTAGCTTAGCGGTGGGGGCTGGGGGGGGCCAGAGCTCCCAATTCCCTGCGTGCAGTGCCCTCCCCTCACTCTGTGCTCAACTCAAGAGTCCACATCCACCATAGACAAGCTCTGCTCTGACGCCCGAATTCCTCCCCCCTCCCATTCAGCTTCTGAATCATCCGAGATGCTCACGTGAGGCTCTTACAACTGGAGGGCATGATGGAGCAGTTTTGAAAACAGAACAGCTGCCTTGGACACATCCTACAAGTGGGCTGCACTCTCCACCGCACAATCAGAGGTCCCTAACCCACCACCCTGCCCAGGATCCCCTCCTTATAGCTCCAACCGCCCCCTCCAACCCTCTCTCAACCCAGGGCCCTCAGAAAAGCAGAAGAATCCTCTGGTGTCAGCTCACCTAAGGGCTGAACTTCAGTTGGAGAATTTCTGTAAGTCAGTTCATTCCTGGAGCCCAACTTGGCAATCCTAAGGAGAAGCTAGGGCTGCCAACCCAGGCTGCTGATTGGCTCCTACGTACAAGAGACCCTCCCCCCAGTGGCAGACAGCAGCCAAGGATGAGAGCAAGAGACCAATTCTTCCCACCGACCATTGTGTGTTCTAGGCTCGTAGGATCTCTCAGTGATCGTGCGGATGAAGTCCTCTGCCTTCACTAGGCCTATGTTCTAGTGAGGGGAGACGGAAAAGCAAAACTGAGGCACCTCAATCCATAAATGAAAGAGGCAGGCTAGGTGCTACATGTTATTTGAGAAAAGAGTATTGTAGCCTAATGCGGATGGAGTGCACCGGGCAAAGACGGGGGCGTGCGGGTTTCTCTAATGCTATAATTGTAAATACGATTGTTTAAGCTTTGTTGAGAAGTGGACATTTACGCAAAGATCCAAAGGAAGAGGGGAGTTGGCATACGGCTCTCCGGAGAAAAGACTTTCCGTGCAGAGGGGACGCCAGAGCCAAGGCCCTCGGGAACAGGGAGGAGGCCGTTGTCGCCAGAGTAAAGGACACAAGGGGAGAATAGTAGGAGTTGAAGTCACAGAGGGAACCGGGTCAGGTCCTACAGTCACCAAGGGCTTTATAGGAGATTGTTAAGGATTCTAACTTTTACTCTGAGTAAAATGGGGGCATCTGGAGATTTTTAAGTGAAGGACTGACGTGACCTAACTTTTAACAGCAGCATCACTCTGGCTGCTCTACTGGGGACAGAAGGTATGGGAGGGGGCCAGTGGGGACGGCTGGGAGACCAGTTAGGAGGCTGCTACAGAAATCCCGGTGACGGATAGTAGAGTTTCAAACCAGAGCAACAATGGAGACGCTAAGAAGTGGTCAGCCCCAGCCATACTGGGAAGGTAGAGCCACCAGGACGCACGGAGAGGTTGGGTGGAGGGATAGGGCAGTGAGGCGAGGAGGTAGGGCAACTCGCTGGGTCGGGGCCTGAGCAGCTGGAAGAATGGAAGTGCCACCACCTGAGACAGGCAGGGCTGCAGGGGAGCAGATGGGCGTGGGGGACGAGGGGTTCAGGTTTGGATGCCCACTGGGTGCCCAATGGAGATGTCAAGGTAGTGTGCCTTCAGGTCAGCTGGTGTATCCTCGCTGATGACCGCCTGGGCACAGAAGCACAGCTCAGCCCCCAGAGTCTATGGCCCACGAAGAGGGCTTACCCACGAGCCTCATGCTGTAATCCCTGGGTACCCAGATTTCCAGGCCTTGCCCCAAGGGCCACTTTCTATCCACAGGCAGATGTGAAGGCTCCGAGGCTCGTAGCATAGAAAGCAGGCTCAGAGAAGTATTTTCAGACCATAGCTAATGGTGTCTGGGAAATCAGCATGATGTCCTCTCTGTCTAAAACAGCTCTATCCAATAGAACTTTCTACAGTGACGGAAATGTTCCATATCTTCCCAGTCCAATATGATAGCCACTAACCACGTGTGGTTTCTGAGCACTTGAAATGTGGCCAGAACAACTGAACAACTGTTTTTTTATTCTGTTTTATTTTAAGTAATTTAAATCCAAACAGCCACATGAGGCTAGTGGCTACCATATTGGATACCATAGTACTAGTGGTCCTAATCACACCATACCAATCCAGCAAAACTGTGTTCATTCTTCAAGGCCTCCTTCAGAGGTCTCTAACCTTCCTTCTATTCATGCAAAGATAGAGACCCTTTCTGGCCCTCCCATAGTGTTTCATACCTGTTTCTAGTAGCTCGGTATACAGGAATGATTTGGGGGCACGTCTACTCCCCAGTAGACTGTGAACTTCTTGCAGATGGGGATTGTGACTTTCTCATCTCTGTAGCACATGGACCTGGCAAAAAGAACAGTAAGTAATTGTTGAATGGATAGATGAATGAACAAGTAGAGGTTTCACACTTACGCCCAATCCTTGTTTCTTATTTCTAAGTGGAGAGGAGTGTAGGTGAGGTCAGAGATGGGAAACCCAAGGCCATTCATTCAATGTCCTCAGTAGCCCCCAACTTCCTCTCCCCTGGCAAAGCAAGGGACAGAAATGAGATGAGGACCAAGCTCAGAGCCCACTGTCCCCATCTTATTTCTAACTCGGAATTTCTAACTCCGAAGCCAAAAGAGGGGAAGATAATATTTTTAAACATAATCATGATAAAATCATTTTTAGTTCATAAGGGGGTGTATTTTACCCAGGCATTTATATCTACAAAAACTAAACGATTCTCTGCTTTCTCTTTTACTGTCAAAAGTCATATTTGTTGCTTGTTCTCTAAATAAGCGAGCTGACCGTATCTGTGGCTAACCTCAGTGGTTCAAGCTACAGCCCCAGGATGAGGAAACCCCATGCTGATCGCTCCCTGCAACTCTAGGTTTGGGTCACTGAGGGGCTTACAAAGTTTCCCTAGTGCTAACTGCAGGCCTGAGCTTCTCGGAGTGTATGGTTTTCCTTGAAAGTCTCATTGCTTTCTTCAAATAGTGTGTATTTCTACGTAGAAGGCATTGAGCTGAGGGTCGTGGAGGGCACAACATGGTCCCTGTCCATAAGAAGCTAGTACTCTAGGTAAGAATGATAAGAAAAGTGATCGTGTTTAAGAAAAAACAGGGTTAAGGGCTTTGATATAACTGTTAGTTTGGGAAATACTAATTTTTTCATAGATCAGACATTGACCGGTCTCCAGATAACCAAATTAAGCCTTGAAAGAGGTAAGAATGGGAAGGGGTGGGGGGAAGAGGGACTTGGAGAAGGAGCAATAAAATGGAGACAGACAGAGGGACGGGAAGAGGGGAAGGGAGAGGGAGGAGGGGGGAGGAGGGAGTTTGGGCCCGAGATGCCTCTGGCTGTGGTGATTTCTTCTGTTCCAAACAGCTGGCTGGGTGTATGGGGTTTTGGGTGAGTCACCACGCGGGAGGGGTGCTGAGGGAAGAAAAGCGGAAGGCACAGGAGATGGGAACCCCCTTCAGTCCCCTCAGGGTGGAGCTCTGGCGTTCTGTCTCCTGGCCTCACCCAGGCCATCGGGCAGCAGAGCCTTCAGTGCTCAGAAGCCATTTTATGAGGTGGTTATGCAAGGTTCCCTCCCACCGGAGAGGCCCAGGGCTTTACCCCAGGACCCAGCGACGAGGTCAGTGTCCTTGTTTACAAGCCTGAATAGCCTCATGTCAAGGATCTCTTAAAAAGGAGTGGCATTCAGCTGTCAAAAGGGAGGTGTGAGCTTCAGTCTTCCTCCCAGAAGAGGAAGGAAGGGGGAGGGACAGGCAGGCTTGACCTTGAACGCTGACTCCCAGATGGGAGCTGGATTGCGAAGCCCCCCATGGCCCCTGCGATCACTCACTTCTCGCAGGCTCGGTGAGGGCCTGGGCCTTGTGTCCTGAGCAACGTCTGCCTCCCAGCAAATCCCTATATTGAAGTCCTAAGCCCAGCACCTCAGGATGTGACCGTGGAGAGGCAGCCTTTAAAGAGATGATGACGTTAAATTGAGAGTGGGGGGGGAGGGGCATAGTCCAATCTGACCCGTACCCTGAGGAGGAGGGGAAAGGGGGACCCGCGGATGCATCTGTCCAGAGGGATGGCCCCGCAAAGACGGAGCCAGGGGACAGCCGCTGGCAAGCCCAGCAGAATCCTCAGGGGAACCAGCCCTGTCAGCACCTCGAGCTTGGACTCCGGGCTCCAGAACCAAGAGAAAATGGATTCCTGCTGTTTGAGCCACCCAGTCTGTGGTATTCCGCCATGGTGGCCCTGGCAAACGCATACAGTGGGGACAGGAGCTCATCATGGGGCCTGAGCGGTCCTGGGAGCTTCTCGGCTGTGGCGCATGGCCGGCCGCCATCGCGCTGTGGTCCCTCCACCAGCCCAGACCCCAGATGGCCACTGCGAGGACCTAGTGTTCAAGTTTTTCCCACGTGCCAGAACGATGCTGGGTTGCCTTCTTATCCATCGCCTCACATAGCGTTACTGTATAGCTGAGGCTTAAAGGAGTGAACTTCCCTAAGGTCACCCAACTAGGACCTGCGGCACCCAGGGCAGAAGTCCAGGCCCTCTGATTCTGGGGGCACCGTCCCCTCGGCCACACCTGCAAGGGGCTCCCTGGAGCTTTAAGAGAGTGAGTGCCCGCCACTCTCTCTTTCCAAAGTCCCAAAACATGGTCACACCTAACCCCTCAATGGGGTTTCTGTGTCAGTCCTGTGATACAGAGAAGATAAATATTTATTAAGTCCTAATTCTACTCTTACTGAACTTTCTTTAAAAAAAAAAAAGATGTTAGGCATGGCTGAATACTGTGTTCTTTTTATCAGTAGTTTACACAGCCAGACACCATGCAAAAGTAAAGTCTTCCCTCTAAAATGCCTGTGATGGTATGCTAAGCTTTTTCATAGCATATCATATTTAAAAGTGGGTACAGTTAAATGAGCTAATACTAAAAGCTTGCAGATACTAGTTAAATTAAACCATTTTGCCATTTGATGTGTTGCTTATAGTGCTTTCAAATACAATATTAACATTGTGACTATAACACATTCTTAGGAAATTAATGATTTTTACGTTGTGTTTTATGTATTAAAAATGATTCTACAGCTTTAAATAAATAAATAAATAAAAAAGATGTTATTGGGGCTCCTGGGTGGCTCAGTGGGTTAAAGCCTCTGCCTTCGGCTCAGGTCATCATCCCAGGCTCCTGGGATCAAGCCTCACATTGGGCTCTCTGCTCCGCAGGGAGCCTGCTTCCTCCTCTCTGCCTGCCTCTCTGCCTACTTGTGATCTCTGTCTGTCAAATAAATTAAAAAAAAAAAAACTTAAAAAAAAAGATTTTATTTATTTCTGAGAGAGGGGAAGAGAGAGAGCATGAGAAGGGAGGGGGTCGGAGGGAGAAGCAGACTCCCCGCTGAGCAGGGAGCCCGACTGCATGACTCCATCCTAGGACTTTGGGATCATGACCTGAAGGCAGTCGCTTAACCAGCTGAGCCACCCAGGTCCCACTTTACTGAACTTTCCAGACCAAACCCTTCTCTGACCACCCTACAGGATTTAGTAGCTAGTTAAGAACCATCTACTACCACAAAGATATCAGCAAGGAGTCATTCAAGAAAATATTACAGTGGACCCTTGTATGGTCTAGGGGTTAGGGGAGCTGCCGACCCCCCCACACACAGTTTAAAAATCCACATAGAAGTTTTGATCCCCCAGAAACTTAACCACTAACAGCCTACTATTGACTGGAAGCCTTACCAATCACAGTCTTGTGCTGTTTTTATCAAAACAAATCCACAAATGTCGTGGACACACGCAGTCCAAAGCCATGCTGTTCAACAGTCACCCGCATTGCTTTCTGGACACTCGGCTACTTTGTTCTCCTCGGCCAAGCCCAACACAGCCTGGAGCCGCTTGTCAATATCTATTTTTAATGGGATTTATTTATAATTGGATGTATTTATAACCTCTTCTTCACGGGCACTTGTTTTCCTTCTGGAATCACAGAGGCATTTTAATAGATTGGCTTTGACAGCAAAGAAGGGACTAGAAGCTGGTCCCACCTGCTCCTAAGCCAGGTGCTTGCTGCTCTCGGTGAAGAAAGGGACCTCACCACCAAGCACCCGTACTGACTTCTACAAGGGACAGATCACTCCTGGGAGGGACCGAGTGCATTGGCTGAAAGGTTTAGTCAGTGCTGAAAGAACCCTCGGACGGCCATCCTCAGGATGGAATCCAGCTTGATGAATCCTCTCTGTGTCTGTTACCAGCCGAGCACAGATTTGCTGTTCGGATAGAGCGTTCTTAGCAAAAGCACACAATCACCAAAACTGGACATCTTAGCAATGGTGCGATGGATTCCCTTCCCTTAGAGGCGAGGGATGGGGTGCCTGACAGGGAAAGCAACTCGTCCCAGGTCAAGCAGGCTCTTCCCGAGTCTGGGGCCAGCGGTCCCGATGTCCCATGTAGCCGTCAAGCCCCCAAGAACATCTTGTCCAGGTTGGACATGTCCACCGCACTGTGAAAGCCACGTGCACATCTGGAACGGATCCACAGAAAAATAACCCATGTTGACAAGGGATGGATAATCAATGTTTAAATTAAGTAGCAAAGAGTCCAGCTGGACGTAAGGAAGCACTTTTTAGCTGCCAGGGCGATAAAATACCAAAATGAGCCAATCGAAGGAAAGCATGCTGAGGAATGTTCCCATGGATAAGAGATTGGCATCTATCTTTGATCTCTGAAGGGTCACCTGCCCCCAAACGGGGAGCTGCAGCAAAGATTCTCTCCATCCCACCAGTTCTATTAGAATCCACTTGGGGTTCCAAGCACCTTCTGGAAGACTCTGGCCAAGCAAACTGCTGTTGCCAAGATCTGCATCACTGACTCTATAATTTGTTGAAATTACCTAAGACCACTTCTTTGCCCTCTTGTTTTTTTAATTTCAGAAAGCCTCTATATTAAATGCCTTTGTGAGGGGCCACAGCGGAATCTGGAATGTCTGAATCTCTGGCTTTGGGATTTTTTTTTTTTTTTTTTTTTTTTGGCCAGAAGTGACATGCTGAGGGATTAGAGTCTTGGCAGTAACTACAGGTCCAGGCAAGCAAAAGGTCAAGTGCAGGGCGAAGCTGGTTGACAGACACCATAGATCTCGACAGGCAGGGTCCTGGAGATCAAAGCGGCATTATCAAGTACAGGTGAACTCTGACCTTAGCGCAGAAAGGCTATTTGCTTTCTACCCTTTTTGCATACTCTAAATATAGGTCGCCTGAAGTTCAGGATGCACATCAGAAGCAAATGAGGTCAGGGGCTGGACAACAGCAGGGTGGGGAGATGCCAGGATGACCTTGCAAGGGGCGGCTGCTGCTCCTCTCGCCTTGCCTGTGGGACCACATTAACACCCCAAAGGCACCCTGAGTACATCTAGAAGGAAAGTTAGTGGCCTTCAAGCAGCATCCACCGGCAACAATGAGATCCCCTGGTGTCTCGGGAATGGAGACAACGCCACACCCCCGGGTTATAAAGGGATCCATCCTTCTTCCTTTCTCTTCGAATGTCACCCCTGTGATGTCCCTAAATAAATCTCGTCAGTCCTCTCCCATGCTCCTCCTGGAACCCAGTCCAGTCTTGGGTTCTCACTGAGGTTGGACGACGGTGAGAGCGCCCTACTGGTGCACCTGCCTCCCTTGGCCAACACGAGCATTGGCCAAACAGCCTGCCCCGGTCCGAACGAATCTCCGTAGCTTCCAACATAAGAGGAAAAGCCTCCTTCGTCTCCTAAATTTCTCCAGTGGCATTTCCCACCCCCACCCCGCCACCAGCGCCCACGTCCCATCCCTATGGCTAGGAAAAAATGAAAACAGCCATTTCCAAAACAACAGCGGAATGCTATGCGGCTAGTTAGCGTCAACGCCAACTTATCTGGTGCCGCTATTCCGCACCAAGTTGCTTTTCTTTGCTGTGGTTTTACCGTGAATTAAAAGCACAATACAAAATATAAGTTGACAAGGCACCTTTAAGGAATGGATTTTATTTTAAGGCAAGCTGTGATCTCACCCGGACTGCGCCCACGTGTTTCCTCCGCGATCCTCTGACAGGTGGGAACACCCCGGTTTGGGGCCAGCCGAACCCAACGCAGGCTCCTTTGAAGCTCCAGCCCCTGTTGCCAGAAGCCACGTGCAGTATCCTAGAAGGGCGCCTCGCACGTGGTAGCCATTCAGTTCAGTGTTTCTCAGTTTTAACAGAACGAGGAAACGTATAAATGAACGAATGACGTGCCGGCATTGTGTGTGTTGCCGCCAGAAGCTCCAGCTGGGGTGAGCCTCGGAGGCAGAGCCCCACAAGACGAGGCAGTGGTGATAAACTACTGGAACAGCCAGAATCAGGGGTTACACCCCTTCCCTTTCATCTACCCCGTTTCAAAATGTAGACTCTGTCACTTACACCTCCTCACCCCCTTGGATCCGTTGTGAATGACTTAGTACTCTAGGCTATGTGCGAAGGGAACTCAGCTGGAGTTTGCTTAGACGGAAAGGGTCCCTGTGCATCGCTGTGTCCTTCTCAAGAAGTTCACAGTTTCTGTCAGGCGCCCTCCCCACACAGCTTGTCTGACCGACCCCCAGCCCAGGGATGCTCCCGGCTCCCCGTGATACTGGCCAGTCCTGTAAGCTGCATCTTTCCTGGTCAGTTTCGCTAAATGCTGCCTGTATCATAGGAGCAGCCGCTTTACATCCTACGCAGCCATCTGGTGTGGGCATGCCGTCAAGTTCCTGCTGGGACCTGGACCCAAATACCCACCCTGGTCTCCTTTCTGACCCAAAGTCAACAAGCAAAAAGTCCCCGGGAGCTGTTTCTAACCACGGTTTCCTTGCAGGTAGTACTTGTCCAGTAAATATATATTAGATTAAATCATAAAATCGTATCAACAATATAACTAATCTCCATCTTTTCCAATGACAAGGGCCTAGATAATTTCCCCTAAGCTCAAAAGCTGGGATGAGACAATGCAAGATTTTAATAAATGAGAATCTCATTGTAAATTGGTAAGCTATCCATTTCTTGCTAGCACCACTGTCCTCCACCTTGGCTGCGTAACAAAAAAGTATTATGCCCAGAGTATTTTTATAGTAATCCCTGGGCCCAACCCCCCAATTCTGATTTAATTAGTCTGGAGTGGCTCCCAGACACCAGCAATTTTTTTTAAGCTTCCCAAGTGGTTCTAAAGGGCATCTAGGGTTGCAAATCACCTTTCTTGGCAGCACCTACCTTCTCCTTCCCAGGCCTGATAAATCTCTGCTCTGGCCATCATGAGGCTGCAAAGGGGAAGGGGGAAAACTGTACGGTCAACTGAAGGAGAAAATACCGAGGGAGTATTTAAAACATATTTTCCCTCTTAAACATAAATTTGTTGAATAAATAAAATGAATGGAATTGCTCTAGCACTAAGGTCTCAGTGAAAAACGCAGGGCTCAGAGCCCTGTTTTAGGGACAACCCAGGCTGCCCGTGAGAGTCAGTGAGGAGACGCGGAAGTGCTCTAGCCCTCCCCGCCCCAGACCAGCTGCATCAGAACCTCTGAGGTGGACCCAGGTGACGGTATTTTTTTTTAATCCCCCAGGTGCATCTAATGTGGCCTGAGTTAAAGACCATTAGTCTAAATAAGGCAATTTCTTTAAATGCCTTAAAAACTACATCATAGATTTGTCCATTCGGTTTTTTTTTTTAAAGATTTTATTTATGTATTTAGAGAGAGGGAGAGAGCACACAGGCAGGGGGCGGGGGAGAGGGAGAATCTCCAGCCGACCCCACGCTGAGCGCAGAACCCACCACGGGGCTCAGTCTCTTGACCCTGAGATCATGACCTGCGCCGAAAGCAGGAGTCAGACGCTCAACTGACTGAGCCACCCAGGCGCCCCGATTTGCCCAATCTTTTAACCCAAAAAGAAAGTCAGGTTTTTTCAGGGACCAGAACACCTTGACATCTTGTTTAAATACTCCCTGGGTGGCTTGGCCGTGAAGCGTCCGCCTTCGGCTCAGGTCCTGAAGGGACGGAGCTCCACATCCGGCTCCGCTGGGCAGGAAGCCTGCGTCTCCCTCTCCCTCTGCTGCTCCCCTATTCGTGTTCCTCCCTCGCCGTGTTTCTCTGTCAGATAAACAAAAAAATCTTTTTAAGAAAATGTTTAAAAAAATAAATACGCTTAGGTGGTATTGCTGGTAAGTCCAGCTAAGAATATCAGTTGCCAGGTGGCTGCACAGACACCGGTGAGCTTCCACGGCTGGCTGTCATTCGATGGTAACCAGACGTCCGTAGGGCAGTGCTGGCCCGGGTGTCTGGATGTGTCCTTTGCCAAAGAGCCACAGCTCTCCCAGACACATGCTCCCCAGATGCAGGGAGATCTGCGACTCTGGTAGATCTACGTACCACCAGCTAGAGGTTCACAGAGAGTGTTTGCCATCAACGAGGTAATCAAAGGAGCGTGCGAGGTTTCGGGAGGAGAAACAGAGGCCGGCACGGGAAAGAGGCGAAGGGGCCCACGCTCAGCGCGCCGGCCCTGGACACAACGAACTCACACCCGCCCAAGCCTCACGTGGAAAAGCCTCAGTGTCGTGGTGACTCATCACCGCTGGCCTTCAAGGAAATCCTTTTCCTAAAGGTACTTGGTAAACCTACATTCTGAAGTATGCTCTTCCTTTATGGCAAAACTACAAAAAAAAAAGGGGGGAGAGAGAAGCTATTTAATGTGGCAGAAGAGGAGCTAAACGAGAGTCTGGTCTGGACACTTACTTTCTTCGTATGTCAGATTCGACTGGTGTGGGGCTTCTCAACCCTGGCCGCCCAGCGGAATACCTGGTGAGGGCGTTAAAACATGCGGATGGGGAGGGCGGGGCAGACATTCTGATATGATTTTCCTGGAATGCGGTCCAGGCATCAAGATTTCTAGAATATCCCCCAAGGGAGTCCATTATGGGACCATCGAGAAGCAGGGCAGTGGCTGTTCCTGGCCCTCCCTCTTCAGCCCGAGTCTTCTCACCCCACCCCTTCCGGAAGCTAGGCGCCTAGCTTCCAGAAGTCTGTGAGCAATTAGAAGATGGCTGTAATCAGTGATTGATACATCCCAGAAGCTCACTCAAAGCTACCTACTTTTCCTCATAAGAAGACTACCATTTCTTTTCTTTTCTTTCTTTTTTTTATTTTTAAGAAATGCATCCTTCAACCAAGCCCCAAAATGACATCATCTTTGAAGTAGGTTCCTCCACAGGCTGTGTCTCTACCTTCTCTCCCTGGTCTGAGCAGATGTCCAGGGGCCCTTCCCATAGCCCAACCTCAGCGCACATAAGAAAGAAAGAACTGCCGGGGTGAATAAAGGGTGTTTTCCATGTGTCACAGAGAATGTTCTAGAGCCCGCTTCCACCCTTCCCAGTGTCCTTTAGGCATCTGGGCTGCGGGCCCATGTACGTTTTCACAGTTGGCCTTCAAGGACGGATTCCCAATTCAGTTTGGATCTCTTGCCAGGAGGCCCCACCCAAGTCCCATTTTCCCATGTGCTGGCTGAACCACCAGCGTGGAAAAATATGAAATTCCAGAGCTGGAGCTTCTCCAGCCAATGTCATGGCAAGAGAAGGGAGTCCGTGTCAGCCTCCCAGGGTCCGGGTGCTCCAACAGCCAGGGCGCCATCCTGGAAGCCACGGTGGGTGGCTCCAGCCCTTCATTACACACTATCGACTCCCTGATTCCAGCTGTGGAGAACAAACCAAAAAAAAAAAAAAAAAGAAGAAGAAGAAGAAAAAAGGAAGAAATCCAAGGAAGCACTCATTCAAGGCGAGATTCAAAAAACAGAGGTGGTTAAGTAGAAGTTCTAAACCAAACCAAACTTCTGGACACCCCAGTAAACTACAAAACTAAAACCACGATCCATGTAGTTATGTCCAGGCACTGGTCGATAAATCTCCAGGTTTGTAGACTGAATCGTCCAGCTCATTGCTTCGACCTACACCTCTCTTCGACCAAGCTCCTGTATATTAAAACATATATTAAAACTGATAAACGCTTGCTTTCCCACCTGAAAGCGGAAAAGACACTGGGAAACCACATCTGGCAAGAAGTTTGATCTTTGGCTTAAGAGAGGAGATGGGTTTCGGCGAGGTGAATTTTATAGGCTGGAGAATTATTTTTCAAGTTGCTCGAGCCTTATAAAATTTCCAGTTTCCATCAGGATTGTCTCAGTGTGGGAAAGAATGAGGAGGGCCACCCAGGTCTTTATTTGGGAGTTGCCTGGAGTTTCTACTTGCCCACAGAACTCCCCATTTTCAAGATAAAAATCCTTCTTAATGAGAACATTGTCTTGGGTTTTTGTCATTATTCATCATTAAACTTGTCCGGATCCTTCACTCCAGAAGTAGAGACAAGATGGAGGCAGAATGCCTGGGGAAAGGTCAGGGACAGATTTAAACATGTCTAAAGTCAGCCCATGTCCCTGCTATCAAGCTACAAGGCCAGCTGTCACCCACGATGTCCTTACCCTGGCCGCACCCGTCCTCTGTCCAGGGAAGATGTCCGGAGGAAGCTCTAGCCCTGCAGAACGGTGAGCAAGCATTACTTCCTGCGTAGGCCTCCCAGGTACCCCAGGATCCGGAATGACCCCTGGACCTCTTGAGGCCAGGAATGGGCACAGGGGCTCATTTGGGGGAACACAGGCTGGTGAGGTCACAGTCCAGACTGGAAAGTTGGTGCCCGCAGACACCCTGCCCTTGGCTCCGTCTGACAGTAGAGCTCACTGAAGACGGTGGGGTTGATGCCAGACTAACCTTGGTCTGCTTCCCAAGGCCTCTGTTCTCTCAAGGGAGACCTTGAGCAACTCTCTGACCCTCGGTTTCTTCCTCTGTAAAATGAAGAAAAGCCACTTACTTGATAAAGCGATGGTGAGGATTAAGGCAGCGCAGACATTGAAACACAAATGGCTGTCAAGGAATTAGAGGTATTTTGACCATCCTTTATAGGTGCCTAGAATAACGCAGCTGTAATCGAACCTGTCCCCCTAACAGAGATGTCCCCAGAGCCTTAGTTTGTGGATTGACTTAATTTTTTTTCCACTGAGCGATTTCTGCACTTTGAATTATACACCAAAGTGGGTGCGAGGCACAAAGCCGGGGCGTCAGCTCAAGCCAACATGGAAATTGCCTGAAAAACAAGTGAGAGACACAGCCTCAAATGGCACAGAAGCCTGACTCCTACTACTAGCAAGGCAAGGTCAGCGAGGCTCTAGGAAACATCCTCACTAAGGATATTCTAAAAGAAAACCAGCCTTATAACTTTCAGATACAAACTAAAAGTGACATCGGGTTAAGGAAATGTCATGCAATCATTTTTTCAGAGGTCGAGTTAGGAGTCACATTGAACTTGCGATTAGCACATCAACTCTGAAGACATGAGGGCTGGGGCGCCTGGGTGGCTCCGTGGGTTAAGTGTTTGCCTTCAGTCCAGATCATGATCCCAGGGTTCTGGTTTCGGGCTCCAGGTCAGGATCCCTGCTCAGCGGGGAGTCTGCTTCTCCCCCACGCCCCCCCTTCCTTTGCCTCACCTCCCCCAACCTGTTCTTGTGCTCTCTTGCTCTCTCTCAAATAAATAAAACCTTTAAAAAAAAAAAAAATGAGGGCTTACAACATGTTAGCATGGCTTGAGAAAGGCATACAGTAGTTTAAAGCTTTTAAAAAACACTCTGTTGATGGTATGTTTGCACCTCTGTAGTTCTTTCTATCTAAACGGAATAAAGATTAACTCCAGTGACCATCGCGATGACCGAGCACCTTCACACCTTCACGGGAAGTGGGGGGAGTGCCCCAGCCTTCCTTCAAGGACTGAGATGGGGCCCGGAACGCATTTAGCCCAGCACCTTGGGTCATGGTAAGTGTTCCCAGTCAAGGAACCAAAGAGCAAGCCACAGATTTGCCACGGACGCTGTGGGCCTCCAGAACCAACAGACCTGGGCCGTGAAATGATGTGAATTGATTCCTTCCCCGGGAAGGTAAGTCTCGTGCCAACAGGGGAAGAGAGAGACTGCAACTTAGAAAGCCGGCAGGAGACAGCCCAGGAGTCAAGCAGGGAAAGGCTGCTCATTATTTGGTGGGGAGCAGAGCCCCCACCCACTTCACTGCAAACATCCTTCCGTGCAATGGCTATGCTCAGAGCTGGTCAGGTGCCACCAGGACCCTGCGGGCCCCACGGTCCATCTGGAGAGAAGCCCTGGGTGGGGGTGAGGAAGGGACTTCTGTTAACTCTTCAGCGCAGACTCGGCTGGAGAAAGCTGTCGGAGGTTTTTTTTTTTTTCTTTTTAAAGATGTTATTTATTTATTTGATAGAGAAAGAGAGATAACGAGAGAAGAAGCACAAGGAGGGGGAGTGGGAGAGGGAGAAGTAAACTCCCCACTGAGCAGGGAACCCAACAGGGGGCTTGATCCCAGGACCCTGGGATCAGGACCTGGCTTGAAGGGAGATGCTTAACCGACTGAGGCATGCAGGAGCCCTGAGAACTGTGGTGTTTAAAGACAGAGCCAGAAATCAGAAGCTGTTCTTCTCCCCAGTAAGAAACAGGCCTTCATATGTCCCAGAAATTCCCAGGACATGGGCATTCTGATGGATAAGAAGAGGAGATGGCCCGTGAGAGTTCCCAGGTTATGTACCCACTGTGCTATGAAAGCCCATCACCTTGACTTACGCCTTTTGGGCTTTTGTTTTTGTTTTTGTTTTTTGCCTCTGAAATATACCTGGCGGATTATGTGTAGAAGCTGAGTTTCAGAAGAAGGGCTCGAGATACTCAGGGTAAAGGACAGGATGACCAACGGTCCTGGTTTGCTCAGGACTCTCTGAGTTTTAGCATGAAAAGTCCCTCCTCTTGGAAAGCCCCTCAGCCCCATGCAAATCAGGACAGCTGGTTGTCCTAAAGAACTATTATAAAATACTGCAAAAAAACTGCGATTCGGGATGGATCAAGTTCATGGCAGACAGAGATAACACAGAGTGAAAATGACGTGACAATTTTTCCTCAATATAAGTTTAGGGTGCCAGACACAAGGACTCAGATAATGCCCATTTCCTCTAATAAAGACCACCATGTTGACCATGAAAGCCAGGAAGCAGGAAACTTGGAAAAATAGTAACAGCGAGAATGCACATATCAGGCACTCACCATATGCTGGGCACAGTTCGAAAGCTTGGCATAAATTAAATCACTTAACATAAATTAAATCCTCAACAGCTGTATGATAATCTTCTGCATTTTACAGATTAAAAAAATGGAGACACAGACATCACATACACAAGAAATGTACATGATAGAACTGGAGTTTGAAACCAGGCAGCCTGGGGCCAAAAGTCCATGCTTTCCAACCCTTCCCGTATGTATGTGTAACAACTCGTGTTTCCTGAGCGGCAGCTACGGGCCCGTCATGGTGCCAAGTAAGGATGCTCTCCGTAGAGCAGCTCCTATAACCCTTGCAACAGTCTGTCCGGGTTAGGGACTTTATTCACTCTTTCAACTACTATTTTTCTGAGCTGATGCTTGTTCAGGAACTGCAATATTATTTCACAGGGGAAGGAGGACGAGGGTTTGGGCCAAAGGAATGGCAGCGAGCGTGGAAGATTGAAGTCAGAGGCCGGACTTGAGACAAATGTCTGAAGTGAAAACGTTCCGAACTCAGGATTGCTTGAACATGGGGGATGTGGGAGCAAAGTCAAGGATGACTCCGAGATTGTTTACTCGAGGGACCGGGAGGGTGGTCACGCATTCGCCAAAAACAAGACCAGAACAAGTTCTGCTTCATGGGGAAGATAATGAGTTCAGACTGGGACAGGTTAAGTTTCGGCTACTATGGGGCATTGCATGTAGATGTGGCTAGAAAGTTCCGGAAACATGTCTGGAGCTTGGTCTTGATGGCTGGGAGTCAGTATCCTAGACTTAGTGATAAAGTCCCAGGTGTAAATAAGATTACCCAGAGAAGAGAAGATGACAAATGATAGAGACCTCAGAAATGTCAACATTTCAGGGGTGAGCAGAGGAGAGCCTGCCAAGGAGGTCGTGAAAATTCGAGAGAGGTGGGGAGAAAACTAGGAGACAGTGTTGGTCTGGAAACCAAGGGAGGGACAGGTGATGGCAGAAGGACCAGTGCTACAGCAGACAAACAGGAGGACGGTTAGAACAGCTCATCGGGACCAGGGTCTATCCTGGGACTGAAGACGTGGGCCAGAACGTGATCAGACAGCAGCAAGGGAAACTGGGTTCCAACTCAGCCCGATGCTGAACTTGGTCTCCTTAACGTCCCTCAGCCAGGAATGAAGCCAACCTCAAAGCTTGGGGTTAAGGATAGGCCTGTCCCTGGGAAGCTGGGGACTCCTGCTGCTGAGTCTGAAACCTAAAGGAGCGGCCACTGTGGTCGACACATTTATTCTCAGCTGCTTTTGCAGGCCAGAAGATTAGCCTTAAAGAGCCACCAAAACAAAACCCAACTCAGAAGCAAACAGATTTTTTTTTTCTTTTCCAAAAACCCTTTCCTTCCCTAGCAGAAGAGGAACAGAGAAAGTAGTTCTACCGAACAAAATTCCCTGGGCCAGATTTATGGCTGCCTGACCCTTAACCCCTGACCCCTGACCCCAGGCAGAGAATGCTAGAGTCTTATTAACATCAGCAAAATGTGCATGAAGAGACAAGCTTTCCAAGGTCTCATTCCATTGCCAAACCCGAAGAGCTCCCCACTGACCTTGAAGCTTCGGAAGATATTTCTCCCTTCAGGATGACAGAGAAAAGACAAAACCATCGCTGGCTCGTGAAGCAGCTGTTTTTAATACACCCTGGGGAGAAAAATCTGGAAGTTAAGAGCTGAGCTAAGGAAAGATGTGGATGCAACTCTGACCCACATTCAACTCCAGGTGACTCGGCTCAGGAAGAAAAAACATGTTATTTGAAGTCAGATGTTTGACCTTTTTTAGGGGAGTTGTCCATTATTTATGTCCACACCCTTTAACTGGTGTTGCCTGGGCATTCTTTAGGCTCTGAAACCAGCCTCTGCCTCTAAGTCTGTGTGATCATCCAAGCTTCACGAGCTCTCCCCACTAGCCCACCACACTTCATTTTTCATGTAGCCAAAGGATCAAGCAGAACATTCCTGCGGGAAGAGACACTGCCCAGGCCTGCCCACACCGCCTCTCTCCCAGGCTGATAAACCCCCATCATAAATTCCGCCACAACTCGAGGCTTCGACCTGCTATCAGTATGCCTTTCCCTTGGCAACACACCAGCTCTGTCCCATGAGATAAATCCATTATTTTCAGAGTCCTAGAGGCTTCCTGGGGGGCCAGAAGAAGGAGTAAGAGGAGTCTCCCCGGCCCAGGGTAAACCATCTTCCATTGCTGTCTGCAATCCTCGGGCTAACGTCTCATTCTGGTTCCTTCCCGGGTCTCATCAGCGGTTCTGCTACAGAGCGACATGGTACCTTCCAGACTTCTACGTCGCCATCCCCAACCCCCTTCCCAGCTGTTGTCAAAGCAACAGCATCATTCACAGGGAAGTTCGAGGAGGAGAATGGTGAGGGGGGAGGGATGGGCTGGGAGAAAGATGTTCTTAGATAAGAAAAGTGCTCGGTCCCTGTAGACTACAGTACCAGAACACCGGGCTCTGCCTGCCCTCGGCTCCCGGACCTGAGACTGAACTCTAGAATTCATTGCCTTTGGCTTCAACAGGCTCTCGGGTCTGTGACAGGAGAAAGAGAGAGAGGTGCGGGACTCTCCAGGACACTCGCTCGCACATTGTGGGGTACCTGCGCTCCTTCATCCAAAGACCTTGACCCAGCTTGGTCTGCGTCTTCTCCTCCTGTTGAGTGACCCCCCTGGGAAGAGACAAAGAGGCTGCCTGAGCCCTTCGGCTGCTTTGGCAGAGCGTGGAACCTCTGAGCTCCCGCATTTAATCCCAGCTCTTTCCAATTCCAACCATTTTTCCCAAACAACTCACTTTTTCTAGTCATGTCAGCAACTACTTTTGCATGATTAAGTGAGTCCGCCATACAGATGAGCCAGCTCGGCTGTGGGGTCTGCCAAAAGAAAAACCCCAACTGATCTGGTGTTTTTCATCTTATTGACAAGAACTTAATTCAGTCAAGCTGTACTTCATGTTGGCAAAGCTTCAAACCTCGGGAGAAGGGGAATCACAATGCCACCTATACAACTGCAAAATGGGTCTGGAGGCCACGCTATTGAGCAGGTCTGTAGCAACTTTTGAAAATAACCCATTTAAATGTTGCAACAGGGCTCCACAGTCTTTGCAGAGAGGTTATAACATCAAATAGCCATTTGGTTCCTTCTGGATTCCTCACCCTCCAGCCTCCCCACCCCCTGCCACCCAATGCACAATTTTAGAAAATCTGGAAAAGCTAGAATTTCTTTTAAAATATCCAAAATTAATTTTAGGGGAGACTGGGTGGCTCAGTCGGTGAAGTGTCTTTCCTTCAGCCCAGGTCATGACCTCAGGGTCCTGGGATCGAGCCCCTGCATCAGGCTCCCTGCTCAGTGGAGGAGTCTGCTTCTCCCTCTCTCTCTGCCCCTCCCCCCACTTGTGCGCCTTCTCGCTCTCCTCCTCAAATAAATAAAAATCCTTAAAAAATAAAAATAAAGTTAATTTTAGGTGATTTTGCTTTCAGATTTTTTGTAATACCTTTCTGTTCCCTCAGATATTTAGGATTTATCCCCCTTCCCCAGAAAAATCAAGGAATCAATTCTCTGTCCTACACGTCAAAAACTGACCTTACCAATGCTGAGAAGGAAATGGATTTTTTCATCATTCAGGGTTATTGCTAGTGATATGTGTAGACAGGGCTTTGACTGTATCCTATGTTCTGGGCTATCCCCACAGCTCCAGCTTCTAGCCCCTTCTCAGAGAAAGCCACGTGAGAGCTTCATGGGTTCTCATGGTAAAAGGAGCCAAAGAGAAAAAATTCTTCCATTATTCCATGACAAAATGTCTTCTGAGAATCCTGGCTAACATTCTATTATGTGCCAGGTCCTACTCTAAGTATATTCACAAATTTAATCCTTATAACTACTTTCTGAAAGGGGTACCATAATTCTCTCCAGATATTTACAGATGGAAAACCTAAAGCACAGAGAAGTCAAGCAATTTTTCCAGAGTCACACAGTGAATAACTGATTGTGCCAGGATTCTAGCAAAGGAAGTCAGAGCGCAGAGTTCATGTTCTTAACTTCCATCTCCCAGCAGCTCTCAGAACTGAGCATGAACAAGCAACTGGAGGGGTTATGAAAATACAGATTTCTAGGTCACACACCCAGAGTGTGACTGATTCAGTAGCTCTGGGTGAGGCCTGAAGACTTAGACTTCCAGCACATTCCCCAATAACAGTGATGATGCTGGACCACACATTGAGAATTTACTGGTTATGTTTTGGTCTCTAGAGAAAACTCTCGCTAGAATCCTTTCTTCATCTCCACATAGTACTCCAAGACAGAAAAGGAAAAAAAAAAAAAAAAGCTCAATGGAAGCATTAGCTGTACTATATAATCTCATGAGATCAATCAACCAGCCAGCGTTTTGGGTGGCCATGACAATGTGTCCGACTGCAACTGTGCTACGTCAAACTTTGGGGACTTCCAGAGCAAAATCACAGCCTTCTCAATGGCGCATTTCCGGACCACTGATGGGACAGGCGGCCTGCAGAAAATGACCAGACAACCTGTACCCTCTTCTCTTGGAAAGCTGCACTTCTTTCCAAATGCCCCATAATTCTGATACTTTTGCCACTGCCTTTCTAATTTTTAATTGTGTGTGTGTGTGTGTGTGTGTGTGTGTGTGTGTATTTAAGTAGGCTCCACATCCAACATGGGGTCTGAACTCATGACCCTCAGATCAAGAGTCTCATGCTCTACCTACTGAGCCAGTCAGGTGCTCCTTGCTACTGCCCTTCTATTCAACTTAACTAAGTCTAATTTAATTTTTTAATACTTGAAGATAATTACTATATTGTAATGGTGAAATTTTCTTTAAAAATTGTTTTAAAATCATTTTAATTTAAAAACATTAAAATTTTAAATTAATTTTAAATCTTTAATTAAAATTTTAAATATTTTAAATTTTAATTTTATTTTAATTTTAAAAATTAAAATTAAAATTTATACAAATTAATTGATTTTTAATTAATTTAAAATTCTTAAAGGAATGATCTTTTAAGAAAACTTTTTAGTCCAGTTTTCTTAAAAGATTCATCATTAAGTACTCCCATCAAATAATCCACTAAGTAATCTAAGTCATTGACACTTTATTCTGACATTTTTCAGTACCGTTTATAGCATTATGAAAATCACTTAGACCAAATGTCACAAGTCTGAGACTCTAATCCTGTTCCCGTAGCTTAGTGGCTATGTGGCTTACCTTCTCTTGACCTTGGTTTTCTCATGTGTTACATGGAAGAAAAGAAAACTCACCCTACAAATACGCTCATGAACTAAGACAGGAATTTTAAAAAGCCTTAAGGAACACATATCTGAATTTGAATTGAATTATAATAAGTGAAAATTCATCTGATGGATTATAATTACAATAATGATCCTAACTAATGGTCACTGACTTATTTTCCTCCAGAGGTAATGATGCATTTCTGTGGAAGAACAGGTGTGTGCTCCCCACCCGAAGCCCCTGGGGCTATAGGGAACAGGGACAGACTCAGGCCAAGGGCTAGTGAGAAGGGAGGAGCTCTTGGCACAGCTCAGCCAAAGTTGCTCAGATCCAGAGAGTGGATTCAATGAACACATCTGCACCAGTCTTTGGAGCCCAGGGACCTGGTGGGTACCACAGCCAATGCACAAAGAAAACAGGGTGGGAGAATAAGGAACACAGAGGCAAAAACAAAAACAATGAGTTGATGTGGGAAGACAGGAGACAGTCTGAAAACACTCCAGTGGTGACAAGCCAAGGTCTACAGCTCTGCTTTCCATACCTCTCAGTCCATTTGCTGGAAGCAGCCAAGGCTGTTTAAATGGACAGGACGCTGTCACACAGAACCTCTCACTGAGCTCACCTTACAATCAGCGTTAGATGCTTGCAAGCTTACCAGGAAACATGGAAGTACTAACAGGCCAGCCCATGTTTCAGATTTGAACTCACCAAGCCAGTGTCCTTACTGAGGCCCTCAGTCTCAGGGTGAAAACACTAAAGTCTGCAAGAGACGTGTTACTACCAATAGCTAATGCACCAACATTTGCAAATGCCTTGCTTATGTATACACATGCTTCTCTTATATACATTAGAACAGGGTGAAGTTTATCCCTAGGATAACCCCTCTCCCATTCACTGGTATTCTGATGTGTTCCCTCAATTAAGAAGGAAAAAATGGGGTAACACCTAGTGGTCTGGGACATGCACGTAATCTGAGGGTTGCCCCTGAGAGTGTGCCACGTGCTTAGTACGGGGAAGTACTGTACAGAGATGGCTGGAAACCACCACTAGATCCAAGCAAGCTGGGTAGCCACATGGAGAGGACACAGGAGCTGGCATGGAATCACTGTGGATGGGCCTGCTAATGTATTTCAGAGAATCTGGGTAGGGTACCAATACCCAAGGGCTCTACGCTCACGATGGTGAAGAGCAGAATCCCGCTAATTATACATGGTCCTCCATTGAGCTAATGACCCATCCTGATGCTGTTCATAAATCTCTCATCCTAAAAGAACTCAAATTCATAATTTGGCTCACTCATTTGGAGTTTGTTGTTGTTTTTTTTAATAACAGTAGTAGTCAGATGGTGATCGCCAGAGCAGAAAAGTATTTAATCCAATTCTCTTTTTGAATGACTCATTTCCAATTTATGTACTGATAACCTGTAGTGGTCGGCCTCCGAGATGGCACTGAGTGATCCCCATCTCTTGGTATCACATCCTTGTGCAATCTTCCCTACAGTGTATCAGGGTTTCTTGGTGTGATCAATGAAATATGGCACAAGGGATGACGTGTAACCTATGCTAGGTCATGAAAGACATTGCTGTTTCTGCTTTGCCCGCCCCAGGTCTTGTTCTGGAACATGACTATGACACTGGCTGTCATGCTGTGAGGACACTCAATCTTATAGCAAGTTTCACTAGAAAAGGGACTGAGCTACCAGTTTTCTAGCCATGTGGGTGTGCCATCTTGAAAGCAGGTCTTCCAGCCCCAGGCTGGACTTCAGATGACTGTAGACTCAGCTGACAGCTTGACTGCAGTCTAGTGATAGTCCCTGAGCCAGAACCACTCAACTAATCCATTTCCAGAAACTATAGAAGGTAATAAATGTTTGTTATGTTAAGCCAGTAAGTTTTACCATAATTTGCTATGTAGCAATAGATAACAAATATATAACTGATATGCTAATCACAAATTACTTTTTTTAAAAGATTTTATTTATTTATTTGACAGACAGAGATCACAATCAGGCAGAGAGAGAGGAGAAAGCAGGCTCCCCACGGAGCAGAGAGCCTGATGTGGGGCTCAATCCCAGGACCCTGGGATCATGACCTGAGCTGAAGGCAGAGGCTTTAACCCACTGAGCCACCCAGGATCCCCAACAAATTACTTTTTATCATTCATTCAAACCAGATACTCAAGGATTTTTTATTTTCCAAAACTTTTTAAGAAATTTAATAAAGTCTTATTATTAATTTTCTACACATAGCCCAAATGAGCTTCAGGATTTATTGCACATACGTGAATCTGTTTCTTACTTTGACCAGTGGGAAATATTATTTATTTAGGATTAGAGTCTGTTCTCTGTTGGTGACCCCTCAGAAGTCATCTAAAATGTGGCCCATTGTATGTTTGTGTATGGTCTATGACAATGTATATTGTGCTACATGGGACATGAATGAATAAGTTATTCGCACTTACTTAAAAAGCCACAGTGTCTCATCAAAAGAATTTTATCATATCGAAAGAATTTCTTTTCCTCCCCTGTATTTGTCAGAAAGGTTTTAGGGTACCAAGAAAGGGCAACATGGGCGATCTCTGAGGATTTTTGTCACTCTAAAATAGAGCAAAAGATTTTAGAATTATTCTTCTTTAGCAAAAATCAGGAGAGAAAGTCTAAGATCCAAACAATTAACTCACCACAGGAAAGGTACAAGCCACAGGCATTGGTGAGAGCATCTCTTTCTACGTAGGCCAACGTATCGTCCTGAAGGACTACAGACTCCATTTCCTAGAGTGTCATGTTATAGTCGGATCTGTGTGTTCTGAGAACATCTGACACAGCAACATCTGGGAATCAACAGAAAACCATCTTCCAAAGTCAATATAAGCCCTGTTTACATTGTTGCCATCCTGAATTATATGTTCCCCTTTAATTAGTACAAATAATCAAAAGCTAGCAATATTTACAAAAGTCTTAGTTATGATTTATTTTCCTCAAGAAAGAATTATACCCACCCATTGCAGATTGGGAAATGAAAGAAATCAGACTCTAATCAAGATTGTGGCCTAAAGGCAAAAAAAAAAAAAAAAAAAAAAAAAAATAGGGCCATCCAGAGGGCACTTCCCAAACATTCCAGATGGGTTTCTCCCCTCGAATACTTCTGGCACCCCTTATTTTCTGATGAGAATTTACTTTCATCCCTCCACCTCCAGGAAGCCCTCCTGGTACCTAGACTGTGTAAAGGGCCCTTCCTGTAAGCACCCCCTCCACCCAATAAATATTTTAAAGGCTCTATTCCTCTTTAACTAGTTTTAAGACCCTAGTGCCTAGCCCAGAGCCTGACACATAGTAGATACAAATAATATGAATAATATGTATACACATGTATATATTTATTATATATATAATATGTATAATAAGTATACATTGGACCCATGATTTTTTTAAAAGATTTATTTTAGAGAGAAAGAGAGAGCACAAGCGTGGGTGCACCTGAGTGGGTGGAAGGACAGAGGGAGAGAAGTTTCTGTGCTGAGCACAGACACCACTGCAGCGGCTCCATCCCACAACCCATGAGATCATGACCTGAACTGAACCAAGAGTCAGAGGTTCAACCAACTGAGCTACCCAGGCGCCCCATGGACCCATGATTTTCATGTAACATTTTGCTCTTCCTCGTGTTGTATTTATTAGATAATTCCTTTTTATTCATTTTTTCTCTGCCAACCCCCCTTTATAGCTCTCATTCTAAAAGTCAATGTTTTGCTAAGTTTCAATCAGCACAAGGTAAAAAAATAGGACAAAAGTCTCCACCCAGGGTGTGAGAATATTACAACCCAAAAAACTACCATGTAACTTTACACCCACAGTGATGGCTATAAGCAAAAACGGAAAATAACAAATGTTAGTAAAGATGCAGAGAAATTAGAACCATCCCATATCGCCAGTCTGAACATCAAATGACTCAGCCAGGGCAGGAAATCAGTTTGGTGATTCCTCAAGAAGTAAAACAGGAAAGTACCACATGACCCAACAATTCTGCTCCTCCTCACATGCCCCAAAGCACGGAACACAGGTTGTTCAAAAACCTGAACACAAGCATTCATAGCAGCACTGTTCACAGCAGCTAAAAGGTGGGAACAATCCCAATGTGCAAGAACTAATGAATGAATTGATAAAGAACACGTGCAATGGAATGTTGTTTGGCTATAAAAAGGAATGACGCTGTGACCCTCGCCACAGCATGGAGAAGCCTTGAAAACGGTAATGCTGAGAGACAGAGGTCAGCACCAAAGACCACAAAATTCGATTCATATGAAATGTCCAGAACAGATCTATAGAGACAGAAAGTAGATCAGTGGAGGGGCGCCTGGTTGGCTCAGTCAGTTGAGCATCTGACTCTTGATTTTGGTTTAGGTAATGATCTCAGGGTCCTGAAATTGAGCCTCATGTAGCACTCCACGTTCAGCACAGAGTCTGCTTGTCCCTCTCTGTCTGCTCCTCACAGCCCCTCTGCTGCTAAAATAAATAAAATATTTGGGGGTGGGGGAGTAGATTAGTGGTTCCTTCAGATGCTTCAGAGCGGGCGAGAGCGGAAGGATCGGTAGGTGGCTAAAGGGTAAGAGGCTTCTTTCCCACCTGGGCTGAGTCTTCAGAGAGATCATCACCCATGTAGTTTTGTCTACACTTCATGTCTCAAGCCGACTTGTTGACTCGGTGGTCCAAGCTTTCCTTCCAGGTCCCAGAAACTTCGGGTAATTGTTTGAATTCTCCATTTCACATGTGCCAGATAATGAACTTGGGCCCAAAATGGAGAAGGGCATGTGGTGAAGTAGGAACTAAACCAGGTCACCATTAACATCCTGAGACCCTCTCGTGCGTGCTAGGGAAGGCTGGTACCCTAACCATCCAGACACCTGCTGAGCCCTCGAACTCAGTCCCCTTGCAGTCCTTGGAGACCCTGATGGAAGAGCGACACACTCTACGGTAGGGACCACATATATGCCCTCGACGTGCCGGGCTACACAGCCCCACAGGCATGAAGCTCCTTGAGAACAAGGACCACCGGGATTGGCCAGGATTAGATGCAACCACATATAATGGAAAACCCAAAATAACGGGAGGCTTAAACACAAAAGGTTACTCTGCCACATAAAAGAGGTCTTTGGGGAGGTGATCTATGATTGACAGGAAATCAATCAGGAACTAAATTCCTGCTCCTTCTCTGCTCCACCAACTTCAGTGCGTGGCTTCCACTTTTATGGCCCAATATGGCTGCTGAACTTCCAGATATCACATGTCAATCCCAGGCAGCAGGAAGGAGAAGAGAAAGAAACAACATGGCATACTTCCTGGTTGAATCAATGTTTAAGAGTCTTCCTGGAGATCCACAGGAAGATTAAATTTAGATTTCAAGGACCAGAAGAACATGGTCACAAGGCTACAGGAAGGAGAAAGGGAAGCTTAAAAAAAAAAAGAAGAAGAAAAAAAAAGAAAGAAAAGAAAAGAATTGGAGCTTTGAACTGGGTATATTGCAAAAGTTCTTTGGTCAGGAATAAGGGGGAATGGATGCTGGGTAGACACCTGCAGTGTCAGCCAAGCCAGCCCTGTGTCTTCTGGGATACCCTGCACTGGCCCTGCAAGGAGCCTATTAAATGCTGTTGATTTGATCTGATCAGCAGCAGCCAGGCAGGTTGATCTAGAAGTGACTTTGTTTTCTCCTTGCATAAACAGGCAGTTCTCTAATCTGGCCCATGGCACCAGGGCTAAGCAAATTCAGTCTTGCTGAATTAGGAATTGGTCAAAAACATTGATATTTTCTCTTGGAAACCACAGCTCTATGTCAAAATGAAAGGAAATTATTTCAATTCTCTAAACCACCCAGGCTTCTCCATTAGGCTAGAGAGGAAAAGTGTGTTAGTCGGTCCTCAAACTCACCCCGTGATTCTCCCACCCACAGACCCACACAGACCGATGAAAAGTAGTCACATCTGAAAGGGTATGGAGTCAAGAGTAGGTACCTGGTGTGCACTAATGGTACTACTGAAAACATGCCCCTTCTCTCTATGGGGATACCCTACATACAGATCCCCTCCGGAGAAGACAGACTCAGGGACTAGCTCTTGTCCACCCCTTGTGTTTTTAAAAACCCTTTGCCAATAGAGAAGGGAAAGGAGACGCCAAATGAGAAAGTGACTTACCTAATTCTGAAGGCAAAACTTTCAATCTGGGTCTCAGCCCTCAGTCCATTGCTCAAATCAATACAACCCAAACGAATATTGAAAAAGAAAAAAAAGCCCACCACGGAGAAGCAAATGTTTGAGATTCGGAAACATTTTACATTGCTATCCACACTGATTGAGTTATCCAGATCCAAGTCTGATTCTTGATTTTATCTTGCCTTGCCTTGGTCTCTATTAGGTCATCAGTTTCAATCATTACTTATCGAAAGCTTACTCAGTGATCAGCGCTATGTTATGAGGGGATACAGAAGGATGACAATATGGCCTCATGTTACTGTATTGTTAAGATATATGACCATGAATTAATGAGGTTAATTTTTAATCAAATACACTTCACACTATATATATCCATGTGAACAGCACCTCATCTTAGGAAGATCATAGCCCCACATAGTGTCATGCCTCAAAATACTTTTAGAATTCATTCTCGGGACTTCTTTTCAATAGATGAACTGAATTACATTGGGTGCCTATGATAGCCACTGGGTCTGTTTGCTTTGAGAACGGAATATCTCCTTCAGGACAAGCCAAAGTCATTCAGAACGAGGACTGGTAAAAACAGGCAGATGAATGGTCAGTTTAGGTCCCTGGTGACATTCGGTCAGCCAAGGGCAGTCTTCCCCCAGACCTCTTTTTCTGTAACAGAATCATCTTTGTGGGTTTAGACCAGCGGTTCTCAAACTTTAACATACATCAGAATCACATGGAGGGCTTGTTAGAACAGAGATGGCTGGGTCCAATTTCTGATTCTTCAGGTCTGAGTGAGGGCTGAGAGTTTGCATTTCTGATAAGCTCTCAAGGGATGCTGATGTTACTGGTCCAGGAACCACACTGTGAGAACCACTGCTTTAAGACAGTTATTTTAGACATAGTTGCCCTTGATCTTACCTGATATAAATAATCCTTGCTCTCAGAGAACTTCATTACTGCCTCTCCTACTGAGTTCTTCACACTTTATGGCCTTGCACGTTCCAGGTATGCAACTGGTCATGTGGCTGTGGTCCCTATTAGGAATCTGTCACTTTTCTGGGGCACCTGGGTGGCTCAGTGGGTTAAAGCCTCTGCCTTCAGCTCAGGTCATGATCCCAGAGTCTTGGGATCGAGCCCCACTTTGGGCTCTCTGCTCAGCAGGGAGCCTGCTTCCCTTCCTCTCTCTTTGCCTGCCTCTCTGCCTACTTGTGTCAAATAAATAAATAAAATCTTTAAAAAGATTTTATTAGGACAGAGCTAACCTCTATGATGGGAAGGGCTCACAGGCATCTCTGTGATTAGAATGAGCCTTGCCTAGCACCCAGGCAAGTCACAGGTTAGGGACAGAATATCCAGGGAAGGGATGTTAATTATCATTTAGTCCAACTCTCCCCACTCCTCTCATTTGAGAGTGAGGAAACCAGATGACCCAATAAGTTCACCCAATTGAACCCAAGTTGAAGATCACCCAGTAAGTTATAGGAAAGTTATATAGGATCCATGAAAAGGCATCCAAGTCATTTTCTGTCTACAGAGAACGGGATCGTAAGCTCACACAAGCAGTGCTGAATGCAACAAAAAGTAGGTCTAATACGGTGTATGTATCCCCTGAAAATAAACAGTGCAACTCGGACTGCATATTTCTACCTCTTCCATCCTAGAATAACTCTGAGGAGAAACATCAATATTTACCCGCTCCCCTGTGATGAAATAGTCCTCATATTTAAGACATACCCGTTGGCTCCATCTCCAATGATAAACCCTCATTTCTAGGAGATGACAGGGGGAGGTGAAGCGAAGGTCAGCTAGAATGCACATCCTGCCACTTCTTTGGTGTAAACATTCACTACCCGTAGCGAACGTCCAGATGTCAGCAGAGAAACGGTCAAGAAACCACGAAGAACTGACTTGGCTGACCCCCACTGATGTTCTAAGCTTCGGTGCTGTGTCAACATCTGGTCTCAAGATCTGTTCAATCTGGTACCAATTGACGGGATGGCACTGATGCTTTCAAAGCCACATACGCGGGAGGAGAGCGGGTGGCAGAGTCTTCGCGGTAAGAAGAAAGGCTGGAAAGTTCAGGGAGGACAGAACTTGGGAAGCCTGGTTTCTGTTTTACTGTCTGCCCACTCTGGAGCTGGCTGTTTAGGATAATGGGTCAGGCCCGGAAACCACAAGCATTTGTCCCCCAATACCTTGTTCCCTTTGCTCAGCCTCACGGGTCCCCACCCCCATCTCTGCCCCTAAAACTGCCCACAGACCCAATGGGAAAACTACTAACAACCCCTCCCTTTTTCACCACCATGAGTTTTGTCCCTTTCTGCACCGCCCCCCCCAAACCTGCCGGAACCTCAGCTTCTCCAGAAAACCACCTTTGACTCACGTACCAACCTGCTACCCTCCAGGAAACTTTTAGGCGTAATTTCTTACAGCGGGTGGAGTGCCTTCTCTATCGTGAGCATTTTATCTTCTGCTTTTACTGATCAAAAGCAGGTGTTTTATTTCCTTGGCGAGCTTTGGCTCATGTTGTTCTCATCACGTGCCCAGTTCTTCCAGTTCCTCCCATTCCCTGTGGGGCACTAACTGTTTAGGTGACCAGGAAAACACAGGTCAGTACTCCTCTAACTGCTCCTCAGCCCCCGCCCCCAACCCCTGCATGTTAGGTCTGAGCCGCTTTCAGAATGTTGCTAACAGTTTGGGAAAGCTTGAAAAGATAAGTCGAGGAAAGGTCTGGAGAGGCATCCTCAAGAAACCACAAGGGCAGGTGTGCATGGTTGCTATGGCTACCAGCCCTTGGCGCTCTAGCCACCTCCTCCTAACGAGACAATCCTAAGTGAAGCACCGAGATGCTCAGGTGCTCAAATCCAATTCAGCCCAAGAACAGGGAGACCAGTGGCTGTCGTAACAGCCAGCTTGTCACAGTGTCACAGCCTAGGTAGAGGTCACCAGGGCTGTGAGCGTAACACATGGAAAAAGCCACCTTATAATACTTGTTAAGATTAGAAGTAAATTAAACAGTGAAGTCAAACCCAAACGTTCCCTGCACTCTCTGAGTTTCGTTCTGTTTTGCTTTGTTTCTGTTTCCTCTTGAACAAGGACTGACATCACATCTGCCCGTGTGGTGCCCGTGTGGTGCCCGCGTGCCTGGCGGCCAAGCCTTTGGATGCAAAGAGGGAGGGAGCAGTGGAAATAGGGGAGCTAGGACTGCAATCAGGACACTCTCCTCTTTCTACCTGAGCCTCACACTCTGCTTTTCCAGGCTCCAGATGGTGATCATGATTGTTAAAAAGCAAGCGTTATCCCTGTTAATGAGGATAATAAAACTGAACAATTCATGAGCACCAGCAACATATGGGGCCCCCCACAAAACACAGATTTACCCTGCATTATCAGGAAATGAAGTTTTCCACATCAGTGGATTTTCTGGGAAATTAGGGCTTACCTCTTCGGCTACCATATTTCTTCTGAAGATATTAACCATTTGGGGTGGAAATAGGTGTCAAAGGTGTGGGACCCTTTCCTGTCTTCCTAAACTGTTTGTACAAACACCATTCTTTTTCTGGATGTGTCATTATGAACATGCAATGATGCCCAGGGGGAGAGGGGTGTCTCCATTTGTAACAGATTTGGGTTGTTACTAAGACAGCCCACTTCACCTTGGTGTAAGGTCAGCTGTGTGACGGCTCACTGCCCCTCACGGTAAGCATTTAGGTGAGAACCAGGGCTTTCTATCCTTAGCGGAGTATCCCCTACAGGCTTGCCACCCAAAAGGGGGTCCACAGAAGAGCAAATCAGCACCTGGGAGGTGATGAGAAAGGCAGACTCTCTGCCCCTATCCCTGACCTGCTGAATGAATTAAACTCTGAATTTGAACAAGATCTTCAGATGATTTACATGCACATTAAAAGTGGGACCGATTACCCTCCAGCTGTGCTTGCCAATGTGTCCCCGCCCAGTTCCATCACCATCACCTGAGGATGCCTGTTGGCATCACAAGGACATGCAGACCCCAGAACCAGAACTTTCTGGAAGAGAAACCCAGGCATAGAGTTTTATCATACTCTCGGGGGTCATTCTGACAGGCACCAATATGGAATAGCTCACCGTAGATTTCACTCTCTGGGGGGTACTCAAATTGTTTTCTACGTTAATGCCAATTCTTCATTTCAACTTCTACTAACAAACCAAACCCACGAACTTTTGCAAAGCACGGGAACTTCTGACCAAACCTCCTGACGAAGGCATTTCTGCAGCTCCATCACTATTTCTTGAGGCTCCAAGAACTTGACTTTACATTCAGGGTCGGGAGTACTTCATCCCAGCACAGAGCTGCGCATTATTGTGGGGCTTGCCAGGGTCGTGGACTTGGGGCTTCTGCAGATGCATCCACGTTGACAAAACTCAAATGCCCATTGCCTCCTTGGCGTCCGTGGGCTTCTCCTGCTGCTCCCGGGGGCCCAAGGGGTAACTCGGCCACCAGTGGCTGGAACCGGCAGTGGACACCCGACCCTGAACTCCCAGACCACAACCTAGATATCCCCTGCTCTCACACGTGAAACTGCTCTCCGGGGCACACACGTAGTCTTTATTAGTCTTCATTAAACTGAATGGCATTCTTATCTTTTTGTTTCCTGGGTATCTTGACTCCTCCTGCACTAGCAAGCTGACAGGTATAAGTCCTTTTTGTCTAAGCAGATACAATCCCGTTTCTAATTTTCTGACTCAGCGGTTATGATCTCTGGCTGTACTAAATGAAAAAAGCCAGACACAAAAGACCACATATTGCATGACTGCATTGACATGAAATGTCCCGAAAAGACAAATCCATAGAGATAGAAAGTAAATTCATGGTTGCCAGGAGCTGGAGGGGGTGGGGAATGGGGAGTGACTACCAGCAGATACCAAATTTCTTTTTGGGGGTGACAAAAATAAAATGCAGAATGAGTGGTGACGATTATATAATCTTGTGATTATAATAAAAACCACTGATTGTACACTTAAAATGATAGAGATCTGAACTATATCTCAATTTTTAAAAAGAAGTTGGGCTTTGGAATCAGACCATCTGGGTTCAAATCTGGCCTCTGCCACATCCCAGCTGTGTTACCTTGGACACACCAATTAACTTCTTCAAGACCCAGCTGCATAGTCTACAAAGAGGATGATAACAGTACTTATATCATAGGTTTGTCATGAGATTTAAATAAGATAATCTTTGTATTAAGCCTGGTACATTATAAGTGCCAATAAATGTTCATGGCTAACTTTGAATTCAACAATTGTCAAATTTCAAAATGCATGAGGATTACCTGCGGACCTTGGTAAAATGAATGTCCCTTAGACTAAGGTTTATAAGCCTGGAGTTGGCTTCAGAATCAGCATTTTAAATAAACTTACCATTCTGATACAGATGGTCTGAATTGATACTACAGTAAATACTGTCCTACACTCTTATAAAATGAAAAAATTGATAGCAAATGTTTTAAGAATTATGTGTTATCTTCCCACTTAGGATGTAGAGAACTGGAAAGAACATGACTCCTACCCTTACGGCCAAAAAAAACTGTTGGACAATCTGCAAAATCACAACTTTTCTTGAACCCATTGGAGAGCTAGGACTGCAGGATAACCAGCTAACCCCAAATCCAAGGAAACTATAGGCACCTCCAGAGAGAGATAAATATAATCACTTTATTATCTGGGGCCAATGCCACTGGGCCCAGATCAAAATGATTCAGCTAAAAATGTCAACAAATTTCTAAAGGCTGAGCTTAGGTCAGCAAGAGACTATAGAACCCCTGGGGACATAGACAAAAGCAAATTCCTACCCTCTTGTGGGTTTTCCTCCACAGACCTCATTTAAGTATACACAAAAAAGATGGGAAACAGGACATGAGTCTTCAGGTAGCATCCTCTGTGATGTAGGCCTGGGGAAAAGGAGTAGCTCTGGGAAATGCATGAAATTCCACCTGGATTCTTATCCCTTATCAAATCTAGCCTTGAAATGTTGGTAGAATGGCAACAACCCTGTCAATCTTAGGGTGCTGGTGAAAAAGCTATTGAAGCTGGGGCAAAGGATCTAGGGGTGGAGGGGCAAACTCTATAGCCTTGGGAAGGAGCAGGAATATATTCTAGACTCAGCCCTATAGCTAAAGGTAAAGGACAACCACTACAAAAGCACCACTTCCAAGATCCAGAGACACTAAGACCTGTCTACAACTGACACTTAATTAGAACATCAGAGAATGCTTCCCCACCACGAGGCCAACAAACATCTAGTAATAAGTGAGAGTATTCTACTGCTCAAAGGGTGCAAAAGCATGGGAGACACCCCCACAGAAGCATAGTGCAAAGGGAAGATCTACACCTGAGGGTACAGCAGACACTGAGGGAAAAATACCTTCTAGCAAACCAGCCACCACCCTAAACCCCAGAGGAATTTAAAAACTATCCTACTGAAAGTAACCATAGCAACAAGACCCAGACTGGTTCAACTGCTAAGAAGGCACACTCAGTCTCCCACACTAAATGCTAAGAATCAGAAAGACATGCCCACTTCCAGGTGTAACGACTATTTAACTCGGTCTCTGATACCCTATACAAGACCTCTGGGTTTCATCAAAAAAAGTACACGGTATATAAGGAAATAAGAAAAACACTGTCAAGAGGCAAAGCAATCATCAGAACCAGACTCGGAGATGACACAGATGTAAGAACCATCAAACGCAATTTTATTTTTTTAAAGATATTATTTATTTATTTGAGAAAGAGAGAGAGCACAGAAGGAGAGAGAGAGAGAGAAGCAGACTTCCCACTCAACAGAGAGCCTGATGTGGGACTTGATCCCTAAGATTATGACCTGAGCCGAAGGCAGATGCTCAACTGACTGAGCCACACAGATTCCCTCAAACAGGGAATTTTAAATAAATATAATTACTATATTAAAAGACTCTAGTGGAAAAGGTGGGAAACACACATGATTAGATGGGTAACTTCCATCAAGAGAGGGGAAGCTGTAAAAAAGAATCAAATGGAAATGCTGGAAATGAAAACCTTACTCAGAGAAATAAAGAATGCTTTGAATGGGCACATCAGTAGACTTGAAATAGCCAGGGAAAGAATAAGTAAATCTAAAGCTAGATCAATAGAAATTATCCAAACTGAAACCCAAAGGAAAAAAGTGTTGAAAAAAAAAAAATAGGGCACCCAGGAATGGTGGGACAATATTGAACATGCTAATATGCATGTATTTGGAATCCCAGAAGGAGAAAACACAGCAGAAAAATATTTCAAGAAATAATGTATTTACTTACTTACTTACTTATTTGTTTATTTATTAATCTTTCTCTTTTTTTTTTTTTTAAAGATTTTATTTATTTATTTGACAGAGAGAAATCACAAGTAGATGGAGAGGCAGGCGGAGAGAGAAAGAGAGGGAAACAGGCTCCCTGCCGAGCAGAGAGCCCGATGCGGGACTCGATCCCAGGACCCTGAGATCATGACCTGAGCCGAAAGCAGCGGCTTAACCCACTGAGCCACCCAGGCGCCCCTAATCTTTCTCTTTTTTAAAATTAACATATAATGTATTATTTGCCCCAGGGGTGCAAGTCTGTGAATCTCCAAGTTGACACACTTCAGAGCACTCACCATAGCACACACCCTCCCCAATGTCCATAACCCAACCACCCTCTTCCTACTCCCCTCCCCCCGGCAACCCTCAGTTTGTTTTGTGAGATTAAGAGTCTCTTAAGGTTTGTCTCCCTCCCAATCCCATCTTGTTTCATATTTTCCCTCCCTTCCCTCCACGGCCCCACTGCCTGGATCTCAACCTATTCATATCAGAGAGCTCATATGAGAATTGTCTTTCTCTGACTGACTTACTTCACTTAGCATAATACCCTCTAGTTCCATCCACGTCATCACAAATGGCAAGATTTCATTTCTTTTGATGGCTGCATAGTATTAAAAATCCTATTCTTCAAAATACATTGTTAATAAAAAGCAAGCCACAGGGAAATACACATCAAAACCACAGTGAGATCCCATGGTACACCAGTCAGAATGGCTACAATTAACCAGTCAGGGACTTACAGGTTGTGGAGAAAGGGGAGCCTCCTACACTGCGGGTGGGAACGCAAGCTGGTGCGGCCACTCTGGAAAACAGCATGGAGCTTCCTCAGAAAGTTGAAAATAGAGCTGCCCTACGGCCCAGCAATCCCACTACTGAGTATTTACCCTAAAGATACAAACGTAGTGACCCGAATGTTTATAGCAGCAACATCCACAATAGCCAAACTATGGAGAGAACCTACATGTCCACCCACAGATGAATGGATAGAGAAGATGTGGTTCATATATTTATTTATTTTTAAGATTTTATTTATTTATTTGACACAGAGGGAGAGAGAGATCACAAGTAGGCAGAGAAGCAGGCAGAGAGAGAGACCATGACCTGAGCTGAAGGCAGATGCTTAACCCTCTGAGCCACCCAGGCACCCCGTAAGAAATAATGTATTTAAACTTATCATTTATTCCATTTTTAGTGCTCTTTATTTCTTCGTGTAGATCCAAGAGTCTTTCTGATATCATTTTCATTTGCCCGAAGAACTTCCCTTGACATTTTTGCACTCCTAGGTCTGCTGGAAGTAAATTCTTTCAGTTTTTGTTTGTCTGATAAGATTTCTATTTCTCTCTCATTTTCAAAAGTTATTTTTCTTGGGTATGGAATTCTGGGTTGACCTTTTTTTTCTTTCAGCAATTTAAGAATGCTATTCCATTGCCTTCTGGCTTATATAGTTGCCGACAAGAAGTCTGCTGTAGTTGTTATCTAAATGCACTGTGTCTTTTTTCTTAGCTGTCTCCAAGAATATCTCTTGGCTTTTAACAGTTTGAATGATATATATAAACGTGTGTGTTTTGGTATTTATCCTGTGAGGTGTTCTCTGTTGGGTGTTCTCTGAGTTTCTTGGATCTCTGCTATGGTTTCTTAATTTTGGACCTATCTCTGGTTGTTAGGAGGGTGTATAATTTTTTAAGCTGAGAACTGACAAATCTGTAAATCTTAGCCAGAAAAAGAAAGATGGAGAAGTGAGTTTCAGAAAAGAAGATTCTGAGCAAATGGAAAAAATAGCATGATTAATGGCCTACAGATGAGAGATTCTTACATTTAAGGCAAATAAAAAAGACCATTATAGTTAAGTAACAGAAGGGTAAATGGGAAGGTGCAGTAGATCAGGCTGGACAGATGGGATACATTTTGGAAGACTGTGTAACACACGTTAATCATTTATTCTTAGGGTAGACACTGAAGGCTTTTAAGCAGAGAAATGACATAATCAGATATAAATTCTTAAATTCCTAATTCATAATGGTCATCCTGCCTACAGAGTAGAGAGTACATTTGTACATAATATCTTAGAGCCAAGGGCCTACACATTTCCTTGGATGAAGTCTCAAGCTCTGGGTTCCTCTTTTCTATCTTTATTTGCTATACCTTCTATTACTAATACTTATTTCCTAGTCTTCCTGCAAAACTTGGTCCATTCATTTGAGTCTTGCTAAGTGTATATCAGTATTCTCTTTTCTCCATACAATTCAATTATATTTTCTACTCTTGTTTATTATTAGATGTGGTCTGAGTTCTGGCCATTACGAGCAAAAAAATAAACTTTTCACTACACCACTAAGATGTAAGGATACTTAGTTACAGCATTTAGCCCACTCTGACAAATACAAAAAGCAACCACGTAATCACAAAAAACTGTTTTTTAGATGACTAGTAAATTCCTTGAATCGATATATTATTTATATCTTATAAATAAATATAAATATTAAAATACATTATTTTAGAAGGGTAAGAATAGATAAGTAGAAGTTTGTGTATTCTCCCAACTCACACAACAGTGAGGGCTACATACTTTACCAATCTACCTCTAGGAAGTCTCTGACAAAACTCCTGGGATTCATGTTCTTAATTAAGCATGAGCAGAACAAGAGGAAGTGCCTTGATTTTATAACAGGAGGATAAAAATCCCAGTTCCTCTGGTCCACATGACCTCAGAAAAATTATTGACCTCTTTGGTGTCCATGTTTTAATCTGAAAAGCAAGAATAATACCAGTCTTCAAGGGTAATGCATTACACAGGAAGGATTAAGTGAGGCAATATTTCTGTAGTAGATTGCTATAATCACCCATATCTATAGTCTTTATCAAGTAGCTTTGTAACTGCTCTAACAAAAGGAATGAAGCACATTTCTGCATACCTTGACACGGAGTTCATCCCTGTGACTTCCTCTGGTGAGTCTATGAGTGTATGAGGACTAGCATGTTTCTGCTTTCTCTCTTGTGCCTCTTCTGCCACCTGAGGACATGTCTGGGTTGGCTTGTTGAAAGATAGGAGACATGGATCAGGGCTGAGTCACCCAAGTCACCTCAGCTTAAGGCCTTCCTAGATCAACTGATAGCAGCCCATCTCCAACTAAGTGAACAAGGCTAGCCAAGATTCACAGTCACCTAAGAAACCTCTGGACACATGACTAACACTTATTGTTGTATGGCAATGAGATGGCATGGGTCTTTGTTACACGGTGTCATTTTGGTAACAGATAACAAATAGATTCTGTGAGATTAAGTCCCAACAAACTGTAAAGTACTGCACAAATGTAAGTATTAAAGCTCAGGAAAATTATATATATTAAATAATTACATTTCTATAATTATATATTTATATACCTTATATGTATATTTGTATATTATATATAAATATTATGTATATTCATATAACATTATATTAAATATAATTATATATATATAACTTTCCTGAACTTTAATAGTTATAATAGATAATATATATAGATTTTATAAATAAACTAAATATATTAATATATATTAATTATATATAATTAAGTTGTATATAATTTCTATGTATGTGTGTATGTGTATACACACACACACACATATATATATACATATATGTATATGTGTATATATATATATATATATATCCAAGGACTCTGTTTGCCTATGACATAGTGTCTATGAAAAAAGCTCATTAAATCCTTATTCAGGGAGTCATGGAATCAAAGTTTGAGTTGGGAAGAACCTTGGAGGTGGTCTAACCTACTCTGCTACTCAGGTATGTAGTCTTTTCTTTTCTTAGCCACATTGGTTCTCTTTTTTGTGTACCAACAGATTTGATTTCTCTAGCTCCTCTAAGCTGAAACTTCCTTACATCTTTCCCTCTCTCTAGAAATACCTATGTGAAACCCAGGAGGTCTAGTTCCATCCTTCTCAGTTGGCCACTCCTCTACCTTGACATCTGTCACCTATGCTCTGGATGTGCTGTGATTTACAATTTTTCCAGATGCCTTCAACATGCAGCCACTTTACAAACTAAAAGTTGTTAATGCCATATCATTCATCACATTTTCCTGCATATTGCATTCATCTTAAAGACCCGGCTTATTGCATACAAGAGTACCCTCTTTGAATATGGAAGGGCTGGTCTACAAAGCCTCATAAAATAAGCATCCTCCTGGATTTCCAAAGGAATGGAAAACCACAAAAATAAATTGGAAGAGAAATCAGGCAAGCTGTTTTTTATTTTGTGAAGGAAGGAAGGAATTATTTAGCCTCATTTGGGGCTCCTTTAGGCACCTCACACATTATTATCGCTGAACAAATGCTTATTATTCTTCTTTGCAATGAGGTAACCTGAGATGGACCTTTTCTGCCCTAAAAGGAATCAGGAGTACTTCCAAGTCCCATTTCTGCATCCTAAATGGTATCTTCACCTTAGCAGCTGAAGGATCTTTCTTTCTCTAACCTAGAAGGCAAGAGGCAGAGTGCCTGTCTACAAAAATGACAAATCAGACATGACATACATACAGACCTATTACTTCTGTCATATTTCTCCTCTTAACTTTTCTCAGCAATTAAGGTTTCCATGAGCCTCCCACTCCTTTTCAAATCTGCTCGTGAGGCAGTTGTAATTAAATTCCCTTGATTTCCCAATGCTGCTGCTTTGTAAAATAACTTTATCTTAGAAAAGTTCCCTTTCTACATTTCCCCACACACCCTTTCTTGACTTGGACTGTGATGGTGAACAAAATCTTTTCCTCCCTCTCTTCCATGCCTAAATTTAAGTCGAGCACTGCATCCTCCAGGAAATCCTCCCCGATCATCTATTTTAACACCCTCCCTCGGGGCTCCCACACGGCTTTCTATACACTTCTATCATATTCACCACGCAGTCCCATAGTCATCAGGGTCTTACTATCTTCCACACTCGGCCTGCACACAGAAGACAGGCTCATGCCTTGGTTGCCTTGTATGCCCGACTTACCAGTAGAATCTGGAAAGAGGAACACTGACCCGTTGCTTACATACCCTCACAGCAATGATTTTGTTCCCCTTGTTGGTAGGCTCCGTGTGCAAAGCTAAATCAAAGATTGCCTTTGTTCCTGCCTTGTTAGCATCACAAAGAGAATTTACCTGGAGATGAGCATCATGGAATCTTCTGAAATCATCAAATTATTTGAAAGAGAATTTACCTGGAGATGAGCATCATGGAATCTTCTGAAATCATCAAATTATCAAATAACTTTTGGGTACCTGGTCTGGGGCCAAATTTATACAAAGCACTATGGTGGGGGGGTGATAAGGGGGCTAATAAGAAAATATAAAACTAGGTCTCAGACAATAAGAAATATATCATTTAGTTGGAGTTCTTTTGTTTTGGTTTGGTTGGGTTTGGATTTTTTAGGGGGAATGGGCAGAGGAAAAGGGAAAGAAAGACCCTCAAGCAGGCTCCATGCCCAGCATGGAGTCTGACATGGGACTTGATCTCACCACCCTCAGATCATGACCTGAGCCGAAATCAAGGGTTGAACAATTGAGGTTTCTGGGTGGCTCAGTTTGTTAAAAGTCTGCCTCTTGATTTTGTCTCAGGTCATGATCTCGGGTTCTGGGGTTGAGCCCCATATCAGACTCTGTGCTCAGCAGGGAGTCTGCCTGAGGACTCTCTTTCTCCATCTCCCTCCGCCCCTCCCCCAACTCATGTGCGCAGCCATGTGCTCTCTTTCTCTCTCTCAAATAAATGAATAAACCTTAAAAAAAAAGAGAGAGAGAGAGTTGGACACTTAACCAACTGAGCCACCCAGGTGCCCCTATGTAGTTGGGAGATTTAAATATATGCATACAAAACACTAACTTTACATCAGATTCTGTGAGTGTGAATAAATTACATACACAGTACAGCAAGGGGAGAAATTCAGAGGGGAGAGTGCAGGGAAAGGAGGAAAGTCAGAGGCTTTTGAGACAGTTTTACAAAAGCAGCTAGATTTGGGTCTCGAAGTAGAGTAGGATCTCAGGGCAGGGGAGAGGAGAGGGTACAGGCTTTGCAAGGAACAGCATACACAAAGGTATAGAGACAGGATCTGTGCATTCTCTTCAGACTGGGGAAATAAATAAGTAGACGTGCCTGGCTAGGACGAAGGCCCCATGATGAGGAATAATGGGAAACTGGGTTCCAAAGCCAGACCAAATTATCTTGACTTGCCCCCCAATAAAAAGAACTGCCTAAGTCACCTACTTTGAAAAGGCCCCATCAAATCCATGTCTTGCACAGGAAATGTGCACTTAGTGGGGAATGTGCAGTGTTACCATAACTCAGCCACCACCAATTACTCTTCAAGAACACCATGTTAACTCTTGGTTAACCAAAGGAAATTTCTCTAGTCTGTGCCCTCCCTAACTCAACCAGCCAGTACATATAGCACCCACAGCGTCCTGCTGTCTGTACTAAACTCCCTAAATCAAAAATGAAGGAGACAGAGTTCCTCACTTTTTTTTTTAAAGATTTTATTTATTTATTTGACAGAAAGAGAAATCACAAGTAGGCAGAGAGGCAGGCAGAGAGAAAGGAGGAAGCAGGCTCCCCGCTGAGCAGAGAGCCAGATGCAGGGATCGATCCCAGGACCCTGAGATCATGATTTGAGCCAAAGGCAGAGGCTTAACCCACTGAGTCACCCAGCTGCCCCAGAAATGCATTTTTTTCATCTTCGTTTTCTTCTTCCATACTTCTCTCTCTCCTACCATTTCCTACGCTCAGGATTATTTTAGGAGTTCCACCAGAACCGAGACCTCCTGTAGCCTTCCCTTGTTAAACACATTTTAAACATGCTTGTAGATTTAAAAAGAGGAAAGAAGAAAACAAGTGAGTAAATAATTTGGAGGTGAAAGGGTTAACTTTGGAGAGCCTTCCATACAATGTTAGATCTTCAGCTATTCTCTCCTCGGTGGTTAAGAGTTGGTTCCATCTGCCAGCAAACTTCCTTTGCATCTCCCTCTGATGAGAAATAAGACAGGTCTCTTCTTGTCTAAATGGAGGATTGAATCCTTGACCACACCAAGACAGCACTCTTTAACTCACCCTTCTGAGCCAGACTTTGACGAGCCCCAGAAGCCAGCTCTGAAACAGCACAGCATGCCCGGGAAACCCTCCCTCTTCCCATGCCAGGCCATGTGTCTCTATCATTCCTGAACTTCCACCTGCTCTGTGGTCCTTTAGCATTTCAGAACCAAATAATTAAATGTTTCCCTTCTTCAGATATTATCTTCTCGTGAAAGGCTTTGGCCACTTTCCCTGATAGATCACCATTCCCTCTCTAATACAGACTCTGAACTTCTCCTTTGCTCCTCATCCATAAACATATGCAGCCTTGAACTATATTTACTATAAACAGCCTACATTTCAACTCCTCTGTGGCATCCTAAAACCTCTCTGTGGGCCCAATACCTTGTGTTTGTTGGGATCCTGGGGCCCAGCCCTGTTGGTATTGTTCTCATAAGTGGACAGGGACAAGACTATGCCAAAGAAACAATCACACTGATCTTCTCACTTAATCACAACTGCAAAAACCAACATTTCTAGAGCATTTGTAAAATGCTTTCATATCAATTACCTGTTTTTTCTTCAACCTAATCCCCGTGTAGTAGGATTTCCTTGATCCTCTCTGAATAAGAAAATGGACGTTAAAAGAAGATGAAGTGGGGCGCCTGGGTGGCTCAGTGGGTTAAGCTGCTGCCTTCGGCTCAGGTCGTGATCTCAGGGTCCTGGGATCGAGTCCCGCGTCGGGCTCTCTGCTCAGCAGGGAGCCTGCTTTCCTTCTCTCTCTCTGCCTGCCTCTCTGACTACTTGTGATCTCTCTGTGTCAAATAAATAAATAAAATATTAAAAAAAAAAAAGAAGATGAAGTAACTTGCCTTTGGTCAAGCAGGACGTGTTGCTAGGGAATCTATTTAAGAAGAGCTCTATCTAGATCCTTCACCTGACACCATAAACCAAAATGAACTTCAGACAGATTAAAGACTTAAAAAACAAAACTATTAACAAAAGGAGAAAATGTAGTTGAAGATTTGCCTGATCTCTGGACAAGAAAGATTTTTCAGGCATAAAAACGCTGGAAGAAGTCAAAAAAGGAAAAAAATTATCCCATCAGTCTACATAAAAATGTAGATACTACATATGTCCCAAAGCCAAATAAAAACCCAACAGCTATCTGAGGAGAAACTGCCTGAAAAATTGCCCAGCTGTTGTGGTACACAGGCAGCCATGCTCAGGCACCAGCTGGGGCCAGCTCTAGAAAGTGGGACTTTGGTTCAAATGCTGAGGCCACTTCCAAAGTTGCTCATCAACTCTCTGCTGAAGGGGCATTTGAGTGGCCCATGGCCAAATATTCATAGAAAAGACTGGAAGCTCACCCAAAAAATAATAGTGGTTATGGAATTATGTATTACTTTTATTTTCTTCTTCATACTTTTCTGCATTTTCCATGTTTTTCCCCAAAGCATCATAGTCAGGGAAGAACTCAGAAGAACTAGGTTTTGATTTTAAAATGAGGGCTGGGGTGTCTGGATATCTCAGTCAGGTAAATGTCCCAACTCTTGGTTTGGGCTCAGGACATGATCTCACCGGTTGTGGACGGAGCCCCGCTCAGCAGGGAGTCTGCTTGAGATTCTCTCCCTCTGCCCCTGCCCCTACACACTCTCTCTCTCTCTCAAATATATATATATCCTTTAAAAAAAAATAAGAATTGTCAAAGGACTTCTGTTCTACTTAATCATTCTCAGTCTTATCACCCCTTGTCTTCTCAGAGGTATGGCTCTAATGTGTTCACGGTTTACTTACAGACATTTGAGTTGGGCCATTACTTTCAGAACAAAACAAAGCTTTAAATTACACACATCCACACAGAATACTGTTTTTGGTTTGCTTTCTGAGGTCTTGGCTTCCTTCAAGGTTTGGGAGGAGCCTTCCAATTTGCTTCTCATAACCACTGCGTTGGAAGGAAGCAGCAGCAGGGTTTGGTGGGGAGGAAGCTCCCACTTACTGTCAGCACCACGTGGGGTGGGTCAGAGGGTTCGCACCAGCACATCAGCTGTGATAGGTGACAACGCCACGTGACAGAGAGCAAGGTTCAGAGTCAAGCACCTTGATGCTCATCTAGTAAGAGCTGGACACAGGATTCACTCCAGGTTGGTTTGGCCCCAAAGCTTGGCTCATTCATTTATACCTCACTGCTCAGTCAAGCTACCTTCACATCCTGCAGCTCAGTCAGTCTGGGGGAGCCGATCACTGGAAATGCCTTGGTCTGCAACATGCAGTTCTGCCAAGTGTGGGCTGAGAGTGAAGAGACTCTGTCCTAACATCACCTTTGTCAAAGGGGCCAGATGACTTTGGACAAGTTTGTTTTCATTCCCACAGAAGCAGTGGCTGGGACTAGTGGTTTCAAGTAGGCTTTCCCGCTCTGAAACTCTGACTCCCTAATATTCCTTTATGCATGTGACAAAGGTGCTCTTCACAAGCCAGGGCTCTCATTTCTCCTTAAAGGGCAGAGTTCTGGGGCGCCTGGGTGGCCCAGTGGGTTGAGCCGCTGCCTTCGGCTCGGGTCATGATCTCGGGGTCCTGGGATCGAGTCCCGCATCGGGCTCTCTGCTCAGCAGGGAGCCTGCTTCCCTCTCTCTCTCTGCCTGCCTGTCCATCTACTTGTGATTTCTCTCTGTCAAATAAATAAATAAAATCTTTAAAAAAGGGGGGGGGGCAGAGTTCTTTAAACAGTTCCCTATGATAGCCTTACCCAGAACCACTGATGAAGTCCAGCTCATTTACTCATTTACTGTTTACCCGCAGAAGACTGGTAACCATCTAAATGCTACCAGTTACATGAGCTGCGGCAAAGCAGTACCAACAAGAAAAAGAATTGGGAGATTTGGCCAACATTTTTGATGCTCACTCAGCTTCCAGGATCCCACATTCTTACATTTTTCTCCTTCCTCCCTGGCTGTCCCATCTCAGTCTCCCTTGCTGCCTCTTCCTCCTCTTCCCAACCTCTAAATGTTAGAGGGACCCTGGAATCGGTCCTGGTTTTCTCCCTACATTCTTTCTCTGCATTCGATCTCTGATGCTCCTTGGGGCCCAGGGGTTAAAATATCATCTGATGACACCCAAATTTCTTATCTCCATTGCTAAGCGAAGCCATGTCCTCCAGATTCATACATCCTATTTCCTTCTAAATGTTGGCACTGGGACATGAAATAGGCAGCCTGAGTTTAACACACCTGAGCCAGAAAATAGCAATCGCCACACTAGCCCCTCCCTCCCCATGGCTCCTCATTTTAGTAAATGTAAAACATTCTCCCATTCAGATCAAAAATCTTGGAATCACTTTGTTTCTTTTCTCTCACACCCCATATTTGGCAGATTCTATTTGCAAAATATAAATCTGTTCGACCAAGCCACTATCACCTGCTTCCTGATTATGGCTACATCCACTGGGCCACCTGGTCACCCTCAATTCCACTCTTGCCCCCTTGACAGTCTGTTCACCTCACAACAGCCAGAAGGAACTTTGTAAAACACCCATCAGTTATTATCCCACGGCCCAAACCATCAGTAGCTTCATGTGTCACTTCGAATAAAAGCTAAATTCCTTAGCACAGCCTCAGGGCCTGTGGGCTATGTCCCCTGCCCACCTCTGTGACTTCATCTCCAATCACACCTCATTTTCCCATAGCCACACCTTCCTGTTCCTCTAACAGGTCAGGCACATCCCCCCAACCCTGGGATCTTTTGTTCATGCCCCCACTCTTCTCCTTTATGTCATCCCCCAGGCTGGCCTTCCCTGACCAACTTACGTAAAAGGGCCCCCCATTAGGATCCCAAATCAATGTACATAAGCCCACTGCACTTTTATACGTTAATAATGAAGCAATAGAAAGAGAAGTCAAGAAATCAATCCCATTCACAATTTCACCAAAAATAATAAAATATTTAAGAATAAACTTAAATAAGGAGGTGAAAGACCTGTACTCTGAAAACTGTAAAACACTGATGAGAGAGGAATTGGAGATGAACAATGAAATGGGAAGTTAGACCATGCTCACGGACTGGAAGAACAAATATTGTTAAAATGTCCAAACTATTCAAAGCAATCTATAGATTTACTGGAATCCCTATCAAAATACCGACAGGATTTTTGACAAAACTAGAAGAAATGATCTTAAAATTTGTTTGGAACCACAAAAAAACCCCAAAGAGCCAAAGCAATCTTGAAGAAGAAGAACTAAACTGGAGGCATCACAATTTCAGATTTTAAGTTACACTGCAAAGCTGTAGTGATCAAAACAGTATGGTACTGGCCAAAGGCAAAATAGGCAAAGGGAAAAGGACGGTCTCTTCAACATATGGTGCTGGGGAAACTGGACAATTACATGCAAAAGAATGAAACTGAACCACTCTCTTACACCATATACAAAAAGAAATTCAAAATGGATGAAGACCTCAATGTAAGAGCCAAAACCATGAAAATCCTAGAAGAGAGCAGAGGGAGGAATCTCTCTAACGTCGGCCATAGCAACTTTTTTCTAGATATGTCTCCTAAGGCAGGGGAAATAAAAAACAAAATAAACTACTGGGGGCACCTGGGTGGCTCAGTTGGTTAAATGACTGCCTTTAGCTCAGGTCATGATCCTGGAGTCCTGGGATCGAGTCCTGCATTAGGTTCCCTGCTCAGCAGGGGGTCTGCTTCTCCCTGTGACCCTCCCCTTCTTGTGATCTCTCTCTCTCTCTCTCAAATAAATAAATAAAATCTTTAAAAAATAAAATAAAATAGACTATTGGGACTACATCAAAATAAAGCTTCTGCACAGCAAAGACAACCTATGGAATGGGAGAAGATACTTGAAAATGACATACCTGATAAAGGGTTAGTAGCTAAAATATATAAAGAACTCACCCAAATCAAACCAAAAAACAAATAATCCAATTAAAAAGCGGGCAGAAGATCTGAACAGACATTTTCCCAATGAAACCAGACAGATGGCCAACAGACATATGAAAAGATGCTCAGCATCAGCCATCACATCAAGGAAACGCAGATATCAAAACTACAACGAGATATCACCTCACACCCGTCAGAATGGCTAAAACCAAAAACACAAGAAGCAACAAGTGTTGGCGAGGATGTGGAGAAAAAGGAACCCTCATGCAGTGTTGCTGGGAATGCAAACTGGGGTGGCCACTGTGGAAACCAGTATGGAGGTTCCTCAAAAAATTTAAAATAGAGCTACCCTTCAATCCTAGTGATTCAATGCTAGTGATCACACTAGCACGTATTTAGCCAAGGAATATGAAAACACTGATTCGAAGGGATACATGCACCCTTATGTTTATAGCAACATTATCTATAATAGCCAAGTTATAGAAGCAGCCCACGTGCCCATTGGTTGACGGATGGATAAGGAAGATGTGCCAAATGTATACAATGGAGTACTATTCGGCCATAAAAAAGAATGACATCTTGCCATTTGCAGCAGCATGGATGAAGCTAGAGAGTCTAATGTTAAATGAAATAAGTCAGAGAGAGACAAAAACCATGTGCTTTTCACTTACATGTGTAATTTCATAAACAAAACAAATGAACAAAGAGGGGGAGGAAGAAACTGAGAAACCAAATTCTTAACTATAGAGAACAAACTGCTGGTCACCAGGAGGAAGATGGGGAAGGAGGTTGGGAGAAATAGGGGAGGGGGGTTAAAGAGCACCTCGGGCTAGGATAAGTGCTGAGTAATGTACGCAATTCTGAATCATTCTATTGTACAGCTGAACCCAATAGAACGCTGCACGTTGACTATAGTGGAATTAAAACTGAAAACTTGATAAAAAATAAACATTGTCTAAAACATTTAAAAAAATAAAAAACAGGGGCACCTGGGTGGCTCAGTGGGTTAAAGCCTCTGACTTCGGCTCGGGTCATGATCTCGGCTTCCTGGCATCAGCAGGGAGCCTGCTCCACACCCCGTCCCCGCCCCGCCTGCCTCTCTGCCTACTTGTGATCTCAGTCTGTCAAAGAAATCAATAAAATCTTTAAAAAATAAAATGAAATAAAAAGCAAACATACTAGAATTAAAATAAAAATTAAACTAAATAGATAAATTTTAAAAGCTGATAAATAAATAAAGGAGCCCCATCACTTCCTCTCCCGAGGAAGCACAGAGCTTTGCTGTCTCCAGGTTATAGCTCCCTTGAGCTCCTGGTGACTCCTGCTATCCCAGCCCTCCAGGCTGCCAGTTCCAGATCGCACCAGTCTCAGAATCACACATCATTGCCTTGGATAAGGTGTTAATAGAGTACAGCCGAAGTGCACCTTTCAGTCGGAGATGAAGCAGCTGTTTTCCTGCCCTACCGCTTGTCCCTGGCCTGGCTCCACGGTAGCCAAGACCCACAGATGTAGCTCCCTGGGTTCAGGGATGGTGAAACTCCCTGGGACTAGGGAGTGAAGGGCTTGTCCAAGGTTGCACAGCAGTTTAGGAAAGCACCAGGACTAATCTTCAGTGCCCCACATTCCTGGCTCCAGACTCTTTCTGGCTAGATCTCCATGCAAGGGCCCTGCCACGAGCCTACCCCTCCGCTCCACTCCTGGTTTTCAGAGGAGGGAGGAGGAGAATGAGTTCTCACAACAGAGCAGCTTCTGAAAGTTCAGAAGGGGCACTGGTCCATCACGAGGGCTGGGGGCCAGCCTGTGGGCACTCTTGGAACCTTCAGGAACACCCTAGTCATGTCAGACCTCAGCCTCTTTCATAGACTTCCACACTGTCATCTCCTTCCCATGCTCCACAGTCCGCTGTATGTAAGCTGACTACAGAAACTTCTTTTCTTTAAACAAGAAAAAGAAAACAAAACATAAAAGCAGGGTACATTAAATAAAGCAACTCTTTTGCTTCGCTGATGCATGATCAGAGGGAGGAATCCCTAAGAACACACCAGGGACAGGAGATTCCATTTTTAATAAACGTATTCGTCAGAGACTACACACTCACCCTCTGAGAGTCAAAATGAATGACAAGCTTTGGGAGTCACAGGTCCGATAGGGACAGAATCAGGAGGCGGCTGTGGATGTAGCTTTCATGTAAAGCCTCCAGGAAGTTCCTTTTCAGGGGTTTCCTATGCAGGACAGGAGGTGCTGGGCTCCTACGATCTGGCAGAGGTGGGCAGAGTTTGCCTGCCCTGCGTGCCCGTCGTGTGGCGGAGCCGGAGGTCTGTCTCCAGGCAGCTGGGTTCTAGCTGTGTCCCAGCCTCACCAGACACATCCTGGGACTCTTCAGTCCAGGAACCTTGTCTGCCGGGCTCGCTGGGCTCAGAACCACAGGTATCTGAGCAGCTTCCCCCGGATGACCTTAGTCAAGCAGTTCTTTTGGAAATCTCCTGGGACTGGGTTTAGACCCTGACAAGTCTCCAACAGCTACTAATAACAAACCACATTTTAACTCACCAGCAAATCTGTAATGATGAGGTGCCTGGGCAGCTCAGTCAGTTAAGCAGCTGCCTTTGGCTCAGAGCATGATCCTAGAGTCCTAGGATCGAGTCCTACATCGGGCTCCTTGCTCCACGGAGAGTCTGCCTCCCTCTCTGCCTGCTGCTCCCCCTTTTTGTGCTCACGCTCTCTCTCTCTCTCTCTCTCACACACACACACACAAATAAGTGGTGAAAAGAAAAATCAGCAATGATTACTTCACTTGCTATTTCTTGGGGGAAACATGTTAGTGTCTCATTTTGCATTGCTGTTACACATTCTGTTCATAACCCAGAGCCATTACAAAACTGCACAAAAATAACAGCTACTACCTTTCTGGAGGCTGGGTACCCAGTCACGTCCACCTCACTCCACAGCTCACATCTGCAACACCAAATGATAAGGCCTCTCACCGCTGAGTGTCTGGAGTGTCCAGAGGATGTTACTGGCATCGTGAAAGAAAGGACTCTGTTATGGACTCAAACTTTGCCCTTTCTACTACTTAACCAGAGGGGTAACAGCAAGCTCCAGATTAGTTTCACACTCCTACAGCTGGGTGTGCAAAGACAACCGCCTTCAACAAGGGGACTTTTTTAATTTAAAAAATTGCATCTTTTATTTATTTTTTTAAAGATTGTATTTATTTATTTATTTATCAGAGAGAGAGAGAGAGAGAGAGCACGCACAAGCAGGCAGAGGAAGAGGGAGAAGCAGGCTCCCCGCTGAGCAAGGAGCACAATTCGGGACTCGATCCCAGCACCTTGGGATCATGACCTGAGCCAAAGGTAGATGTTTAACTGACTGAGCCACCCAGGAGTCCCAGAATTGCAGCTTTGATATGGCACGCCAAGACAATACTCAGTTGGCTCAATTGTCCTCTGAAGAAATCTTGATAACGTCCTACTTCATAACACAGACTATTAACTGGCCGTGTAATACCATTCACTTAATTTGCTCCAACAAGAGTGATTCAGGACCCACGATGAGCTAGATACCATGTGACTAGGTCTATATTCATGGAAGGCATGGTACACATTCATATAATAAGTGGGTCCCTGGGTCCCGAGCTGCTCTCAGTCTAGTAGGGAAAATGTGGAATTGTGGTGCATTATAATAAGAATTGTCCTAAAAGTACAAAGACAGAATAACTGTCTGGAAGAATCCAAAGGGGCCCAACATTTAAATGGGATGTGGAATTTGAACTGGCTCTGGAAGAGCGAGCAGGAACTCGCAAAGCCACGAGAAGATGAGAGAGAGAATCCAAAGGGTGAATAATGTCGGGGGGCTTGGCCCGCGGCAGGTAGCAGCAGGCGCCGCCATCACCGATGTGGTGAGCTGGGAGCACAGGAGCTGGGGAAGGGAGGTCGGGCCGGGGCCTGAGGGTCTGGGACACCATCGGTACCCAGGACAGTGGGGAGCCATACGAAGTTTCTGAGCAAAGGAGCGGAGCAATTAGAGAAGGCTTTCCTGACAATGAAAGATCACTCTGGAGACTGTGTGGCCAGCAGATTAATAGGTATCTGGGTCTGGGTAGATTTTATGGCCCTGAATATTTAACTCAATGAATTTCCTAAACATGGAAAGTATGGTCCATTTTCATGCATTTCTGCCTCTCTCCCTCTCTTTCTCTCTATGGCAACTAATCTTAATGATCACAGAAGTTAGAGTTCCAGAAGCTATCTCACCTGTTTATCTTCAAAGGGAACGAGTCAAGGGTTTATGCTGAGTATTAAATGTGCATTTTTAGAGGTTAAGTCTTAATTAAATAGCAACTAAAGCGAGATGCAGGTTACTGAAAGTGTCACTACCTGAAATGATAGGGGGAAAAATATTTTTAAAAGTTGCCATGTTGAAGCATTGTTAATAAAAGAAGAGAAAATTCCTGTTAAAAGGCCACTCATCATACCCTGCTGTCTACTCGGACTGCCCCCACTCGGGGGGGCTTGTAAACAACAGAAATTTACTTCTCACAGTTCTGGGAGCTGGAAGTCCAAGATCAAGGTGCTGGGAGGGCCCTTTTCCAGGTCTCAGATTCCTTGCATCCTCCCAGGGCAGAAGGGGCTGGGAGCTCTCTGGGTCCTCTGTGATGGGGCATTCATCCCATTCGTGAGGCTTCACCCTCACAACTTAATCTCCTCCCAAAGTCCTCCCCTCCTTACACCATCCATTGGCCTTTAAGATTCAACCGTAGCCTGGGTTCCATTTACTGCATGTAAACTCACGTCCCTCGGGGTCTCAGAACACCTTTCTCCATCACCAAGGAAGTCTGTAGAGGACATATGATCCAGTCGACCCCCTTGTCTCTCCACACCTGCCACCTCCCACCACCTCCCCATCCCCCACCACATATACGGGCACACCCCCAACATGTAGCACGGGGACTGTAGCCCAATTCTGCCATTGTGGTTTAGCCGACACTGTAAGTTTAAACAGAGTCATCCCCAAAGCATGAAAACTGGGGTGACCATCCAGGACAGCAGTAAGTGGAAAGGGAAGCCATCTCAGTAGGATCAAACAAAAGGGGCAGACCCAGCACCATACAGAACTATCTATACAGTCGGTTGGTCACGTATTCACAGAGATCAGCAGGTGAAGCCCAGCTCTGGCCCAGGCTCTAGGAATGTTGAGAAATCAGAAACAGCCCCTCTCCTCAAGAAACATCTATCTTTTTTGATGCTTCTTGTAATTCTGTAACTGCTTAAGTTGTTCAGAGGAGGAAACTGAGGTTCAGAGATATTAATGCACTTCAAGACCAAGTACACCATGTGGGGAGAGACTAGGAATGAGACCGGGGGAGAGGTGAGCACTGGGCCACTGGCTCGGAGCACAAGCTCAGGGGAGCACATGTCATAAAAGAGGTCCCCAAGTCCAGGGGACAAATTTCCACACAGGGACCCCGAGTGAGAGGTCCCTTGGCCCCAGACCACTGCCTCGGCAGGAAGCAACGCAAACCATTATGTTCCCCCAAAGACCACCTCAGCACTAAAGTGCATATGTGTGCAATACACACACGCACATTCACACACACACACAAAAGGACTGGACCTCCTAACCATAGTCAAGATATTTAGGAAGCAGTGCATAAAGTAGTCAAAAGTGTGCAGCCGCTGGAGACACAAAGGCCTGGGTTCGAATCCCAGCTCTGCTGCTTACCGGCTGGGCAAGCTGCTTGATCTTGCCATGTGTTAAGAATCCCCATCTGGGTGCTGTGGGAATTATATAAGGGACAATGCATGGAATGTGACAATACCAGCTAGTTAGTGCCTGGTACTCAGCGATGATCAATTCAAGTGAGCTGTGACACTTCAAACTCAGAATCCCCAAATGAAAACATGATCCGTTCTCACCAGCGGGTTCCTTCTGCACCTGGATTCTCTCTCTGTGCATTTCCCCCCACTCACCCAAATCTGGAGCCGCCCTTGGCCCCATTTCCCATAGGGTCAACCTTCGCCTGTCAGCCACCATCATCATCCCAGGTAAAACTGCTGCTGTGATTCTGCGCACACAGATACTAAGCAAACTGTTCTAGAAGATCTTTAATTGGGCAAAGAAACCCTTATGAAGAAGGTACCACCATTATCTCTATGTTGTCTTTGAGGAAATTGAGACTTGAGGGAAGAAGCTAGCCCAGGGGTAGTGGTGGTCAGGGGGGTGCCTGGGTGATGCAGTCGGTTAAGCCTTGGACTCTGGATCAGGCCATGGTCCCAGAGTTGTGGGATGGAGCCCCAGCCCAGCTCAGCAGGGAGTCTGCTTCCTCTCTCTTCCCTTCCCCCAGCTCCTGCACTCTTTCTCTCTAAAATAAATAAATAAATCTAAAAAAAAAAAAAAAGAAAAGAAGAAAGAGAAACTTGCTCAAGGTCACACAGCTATTGAGCTCAAATATTATAGACAGTTTCATTCCAAAGCCCAGATGCTTAAGCCTTCTACTCTATTGCCTCTCCACCAACCAGTTGCTACCTAAGCCCTGTGGATTCTCTGTCTTTGTTCCTCCTGGATCTCTTCCCTGTCAGTCACTGGACTTCAGGCACAGCCTGTTCTGCTAAAGTGCAGGGAGCCCTGTGGGCTTTGGGAAGGGAGCACTGTGGGCTTTGGGAAGGGAGCACTGTGGGCTTTTGGAAAGTGGTATGGGCCACGATGGGGGGCTCTGAATGCCAGGCCGATGGGGGGTTTGGTCAACACAGGAGCCTCTGAGCCTGAGAAAGGCTGTTGCTCAGCTGGGAGCCACCCTGGGGCGGAGGTGGGGAGCAGGTGGCATCCGGGGCCAGGGAGGAGCCGAGCCCATCAGTCTAGGGGCGAGATACTGAGAGCCCGAAGCGAGGGGCTGGGGCTAGGAATGAAAAGGCTGCATGCGACAGACATTACCTCACCAGGCACAAATACTCCCGAGGCTGGAACTTGGTTTAATAATTCTGTTACTAGGGCAACAGCAAAAGAATCCATCTCGGAGAGAACCCAGCGCGGCCCGTTTCTGCACAGAAGCGCGCAGCTGTAGGCTGGGGGAGCAGGGGTGAAGGCGAGCGGCCAGATGACGCAGCAGGACGCACGCACCAGGATTTTCTCAGAGGCATTTTCCTGACCTTTCATCCTCTCTGGCTTTGGGGAGTGGAGAGACCTTTGCCTGAAATAAGCTGTCCAGGAAGGTCGAGAGCTTGCTCCATGAAGCGGGGGGCTATGTGCACCCTGTGACAGGTTAGCGATCCTGCCCCTGCCCCTTGGGACACCGGGGGTCTCGTGCAGAAGGGCTCAGACTGAGAGTCTGCCAGGCAACAGGAGCAAAGGCATTTATCACAAAGTTAACCAGTCGCTCCACTATCTGCTCTGCCCCACTTTTGTCTCACTGGGCCCACGGCCAGGCCGTGGAGGGAACTTCTGTCTGCCCAAAGAAGTGAAACGCTAGGAAGACCCGGGCTGCAGAAGTGAGCTTGTGGGCTCTGATGAGAAGGAGGGACACTCCTTGCAAGGCCCACAGTCGAGTCAGCTTTCTTCTCAGGAGCTCCCTGGGTCTCCCCCCATTCTTCCTGGGAATAGCACAATAACATACCTGTGTCCCTCCGACAGCCAGCCCTTCCGAAAAACTAACAGGCTTTCAAAGACACTAGGAACACTCTGAGACTTAGAGACCTTCTCATCAACCTCTCTCAGGATGAATGGTCTCCTTTTCAACTGCTACGCCAAATGCCAAGATGGCCTCTCTCCATGGCTTCCAGTGAGGAAACCTCTCACGGTGCCTGAGGCGCTTGTGCTCCAAGTTTCTACCTCCCACATTACCTACTTCCCTGAAAATCTGTCCACGAAGAATGCTGAAGGAGAGACGGGACTCAGTCTCCTTCGGTCCTCCTCCTAACTTCCTAGGGCCTCTGTGCGGTACAGATTCCCCCTGAAAGAACACCAAAGGATTCCAGTGCTTCAGAATTTCAATATCCAAGTTTGCCCTTAAGGGCAGGCCGGGAGTAGGGTAGCCATGCGGGATTACGGAGACATTTCCACTAGAGCGGTTCTGCCCTCTCTGGGGCTTTGATAAGTACAAAATGCCCAGTGGTCTGCCCAACGGACACAGCACATTCCAGATTACCTTGGAAAGAATTCCTCCTTACGGAAGTGGCTACCCAGGGAATCGGAGTCACCTCAGGCATGGACGAGTCAATGGCTGGTAGCTTTGCCGCTCAGTCTCTGAGTGAGCTTAGGAAGGTTGCTCTTCCTGTTCACTTCCTTGCCTGCAAAAGGAAGAAAATCATACAACACGATATCAAAGGTGAAAGTAAGACTTTAATGCTGCGAAGCGTCATAAACCTTCTGAAAGACAAGGGACCCCAGAGGGTAAGGAGGTCACGTATCATGGGTGGTTTGGTCTGGCCTGAAGTGAATGGACCATTTAGGGCCTAGGAGGGGACAACTCGTTCCATGAAGCCTGTAAAAATAACGAGTATTTTGAGGCACTTGTGTCTGTGGTGGTGGTGTAGCTTAGTAACCAAGAGCGTGCTCTCAGAGTAAAACTTCCACTGTATCCTGCCTTCGTCACCCATCAGCTCCATGACCTTGGACAAATGACACCTCTTAGAGTTTCTTTTTCCTCACTTACAAGATGGGGTCATGCCCCGGGACTCACTGGGCTGCTAGGAGGATCCCATGCCTGACGGGTTGTATAGTAAACAGTAGACGCTGTGTTGTTTTAAATCACAGTCAGTCTTTAGAGCAACCCTGGAGAAGCCAGATTTGGCATACTGATTTTATCAAAAAGGAAACAGGTCTCTAGATGCTGAAGGGCTTGTCCAAAGTCACCTCACCCCTTCTGAAGCTCATACGACCCCCATCTCTCTTGTGGTGAAAGAGAATCCGTGTTCTCCTCCTAAGTCAAGGGGCTCGAGCAAAGTCACAACGCAAGTTTCAGGCATAATGACGACTCACGGAAGCCTAGCCATGGGGGCAACAGTATCTAGGTTTGTTAGAAGCTGAGAATGTGATCCAATCCCCCCAGCCCCAAATGGTATATACTTTCAAGACTTCCCTTGGATTCCTCTGGAGAATGAGCGCTACGGAAATGTAGCATGTGGAGAAGGCGTGAAAACAAAGGCATCCCCGGGGAACACGGCCACCAGAGGCATTCCCCCTGGCCTGCACGCTCTAAGGGTCCAATCTCCTGAGCGAGGACTTCGGCAAAAAGAGCTCATGGCAAAAAGTGCTCATACCAGCTGCTACTAAAAACAGACCAAGGTTCACAGACAGATAGAAAATAGGTAATAGATAGATAGATAGATAGATAGACAGACAGACAGACAGACATATTTGGCCCTTAGGCCCCAACCTTCCAGCCATATTTTAGGACTTTTTTTCTCTTCCAGGCTCCCTTCCTGTTCATTTTCATCTGCTTTCCATGGTACTTGGCCCAAGCCCCATCCCCACTAAGATGACCCTGCTGAAAGGGACACAGGCAGTGTCAAGAGTCTGGAGAGAACCAGATATCAAAAGAAGCTCTTGCATCAAAGTGTTTGAAATTCTGACTTTCTAAAGACCTGTATCCACTAAATTCCTGGCCCAGGAAGCAGAACACAGTCTTGACTTCTGTGCCCTTAGGTTGCTAACCCCACGGAGAGTCCTGCGTTGAACACATGAGCAGTTTTCCCTTAAGAAAATGGCACCAGCATATCTTTCTGGTTTTCTTCTCAGCAAATAAAAGCATGCGAGAACTCCATGTCTCCTAGCCCGTGTGCCCATGCCTCTGGGTGGAACACCTACTGTGAAAATTCACAGACTGCTTACGCTGTGCCAGGCACCCTGTGCTTGCTTGAATCTCTGTCCCTAGTGCTGGGGTCGTCAGGCTCCAAGCACCTGTCCTCCCTTTGCACATACAGGGTCTTGCTGGAACTTGACCTTGGAGGGAGGGGGAGGCCCTGGGAGAGCATCCTGCCTTGTGTTCTAGAAAGGAAATCAAGGCCCTGGGAGGGAAAGAAACCAGTGCCTTGGTCATGTGCCCTTTGTGCTACCTCACGGAGCCCTTTCCTCCTAAACATCAGGGACTTCTGGGTCAGGAGAGGTTGACCCTCAAAAGGGATCATTAGGCGGGGAAAGCAGGGACTGTCAGATAGAGCTAAAAATAGGAGCCGGCCCCAGACCAGCCCCAGCTGGTGAATTTGAACCCAATAACCAGGTGCTCCCCAGCGGGCTCACCTGATATCCCCACTTGCCCTATGGAGGGACGGCCGCCCCGGGGGCCAGGTGGGGCAGAGGGGGACTCATCAAAAGCTGCAAGCACTAAGGGTGACCCAGCTACTGCTAGAGGTGCAGCTCACCAGGGAGAGCAAACTCTGTTTCTGCAGCAGCCAGGCCCCAAACAGGGAGGGTCTCCTCTCCGCCCCTCCTGGCCCCTCCTGCTGTGGCTGAAACCTTCTCATTTCTACAGGATTTTGGAAGTCCTAAAGAGAGTTGGAAGCTCTCTATTCTTTAGTTCACCTCCCTCCATACAGCACAGCGATGAGGAAAACAAAGCCCAGAGACGTTGAGCAACTCAGCCAAGGGCAAATAGCCTAGTTCAGAACTTTCCAAAGTGACATCCCTGAAATAATAGTCTCACAGATGTTCCTTGAAGAGAAATTGTTTTAAGGGTTCTGAGATCAGGTAATGGGGAAAAGGCTGCATTCTCTATTCGCCTTTGTCTCGACCGTTCCTTCTCTGTTCAGCAAATACCTACTCAGTCTCCCAATGAGGCAGGCACTTTAGAGATGCGGTCTAACCCGGCAAAGCCGAACCAGCCTGTGGGTATGCAGACCTCAGGACCACAACACACACAGCTACCCTGGGCAAAAGGGCTGTTCCTTGACACGAGCTGTTCCCCACGCTTTGTGAAAAGGGCAGTGCTCCAGAAAGAGACATAGCTGACCAGCGTCGCCAGTAACTTTGAGTGCACTTCATTCGTTGGAGACTTTTCTCAATGAGAACACGTGCCATCCTAAGGCCAAACGGCTAAGCCTGAGCCAGAGGCTGCTGCCTAGAGAAAGTTTGCCCCAAGGGGAGGCTAGAAATTAAACGGGGAAACATGGAGACACTGGCTCCCCTGGAAAGGAAAAGTCAGAAAGACGGAGGAAGACCTAAAAGAAAAGGTGGAAAGCGGGTAAAATCACTCCATAAGCTCTGGCAAACTGCTGGGCGATCAGCTCTCCTAGGGAGAAAACAAACGAGCAGCAGACCCCGCCCACTGGAAAGGCAGCCTCCCCACCCCCACCCCCTCCAAGCCACACCCTCCACTCGCCGGCTCCTCCCCCTCCCCCGGGCGGCGTGGCGGGGGAAGGGGGAGGAAACCGTCAATCGGGAAATTAATTCTTGCCCGTAGCCTTCACCGGCCACATTCCTCTCCTGGGCAATCCTGTAAGATGTAGCAAGGAACTTTTCCTTTTTTTTTTTTTTTTATTTTTAATTATAAGGAAAGGGTGGCTCCCCTATCAATAAAATGCTGCTTCAATTAGTCCAGCTATCCTTTGGGTCATTATTTTAAGAGTTTGAAACGTCTACTTAAATAAGGTCACTTTCAATTTGGTAAACACTCCTAAGTCATCATCTTAATTCACGGCCAGTCACACTAGGAATGCTGAGTAAGTAAACACAATCAAGCATTAGCTAACCAGCCACAAATCCACTTGAGTTTATTAATTTCTCCCTTGGCAGAGAAGCATGAAAAGGGAACAAACCATTAGAGACATTCACGCATCATTCATTCAATAAATATTTATTATATACCAGGTGCCAGGCACTGTGCTAAGCTAAATATAGGTTGCATTATTTTATTAATATTCAAGCTAAGGTCTATATCAAATCTCACCCCCCGCCCCCCAATATAAAGCTTTTTGTCTTCATTTCTGCCCACTGTGCCTTCCTCTATGGAGTAAATGATACATCCCAACTCAAGCTTCCAGACTCTATCCCTCCCTCCAAAAGACACCCCCCCCCCCGCATCCCTCAAATAGTTAACGAATATAAACTCCCACTAGATACTCTAGAAAGGCACTATTTTAAAAGTCCAGGGTAATAATAATGGTAAGAAATAGTTCATATCATTGCACTCATATATTTTTTGAACCATTTGGGCTTTGTGTTAAGGGGAGTACCTTATACTTGCTCTAAGTAGGCACACTGAGTAAGCAGTCTTAAGAGGACCACCTCATCAGAGGAATTCCCTTTCCTCGCTTCAAAAGAAGCTCCCCTTTCCCATCCTCTCCCAACACCACCAAGAACTGGCACCCGACCAAGTTCATTTCCCAAGGAAAGGACCCACTGGGAGAACTGACCTTAAACAAGTCACTTTGCTCATCAGTAAAGAAGGGAGTTGGGCAGGAGACTTCCAAGGTCCCTCTATAGCCTGTGGATTAGGGGATTCAAGCTAACCTAATCCTCCACACCACCTCCGGTACACACACACACACACACACACACACACACACGTGGACCCCAGCACAGCCCCCACCCTGCGCTGCAGGCCCTGGTTCCCCCAGGGACAGCCAGCTTACCGAGACACACAAAACACCCCCACACCACCCAGGAGGAGCAGAGGCAGGACTGTCCCTCCCTCCGCCAGGCAGTCTCCTGAGGCTGCTGACATCACAAAGGTGTCAACTGGCAACTTCATCGTCATGTGGCTCTCCCCTGGCTCCCCTTCACTTGCAAACGCAGGGAAAGGGTGAGACCTTTCAGAGCCGCCAAGCGGGCAGGCTTCCAGGGGCAGTCTGGGAGTGAGCCGGCCGCCGAGCCACCAAGCCGGGCGGCGGGGCATCGGGCCTCGCGTTTCAACTTCTGTTCGGTTCTCCTGTAATGGAAAATTGCTTTGCACAAAGCTAGAGTGTTACCGTTCTTTCCAGCGCCCCTCCCCCCAACCCCGCCCCTCGGCAGCCTTCTGAACAGAGGGACGGCGCCCGCAGCAAGGCGGAAGGAGGGTAGTTGCGGCTTCTTACTATGTCCCTTGCCTCAGGCCCTGGGCCCGGGTGGTTACTCTTTTCCTTTGGAATGGGACTAGTCTCGGGGTCAAAGTGTCCAAATAACTGTGAGTGTCAAGCCCAGGAAGTGAGCTGCGCAGGAATCCAATTAGACGAGTACCCCCACGACATACCCCTGAGCACCCGGAAGCTGTACTTGAATGATAACCGCATCACCTTTTTGCCAGCGATGAGTCTAGGACTCCTCAGTGACCTTGTTTACTTGGACTGTCGGAATAACCTGATTGGCGAGTTGATGGATTATACCTTCATTGGGGTCTTCAAACTCATCTACCTTGATCTCAGCTCCAACAACCTAACCTTCATCTCCCCACACAGTTTCTCCGTGCTCAGCAACTTGGTGCAGCTGAACATCTCCAACAACCCTCACCTGTTCTCTCTGAACAAGTACACCTTTGCCAACACCAGCTCTCTAAGGTACCTGGACCTCAGAAACACCGGCTTGCAGACCTTGGACCACAATGCCTTCCAAAACCTTGTAACACTGCAGACCCTGTATCTGAGTGGAAACCCGTGGAAATGCAACTGCTCCCTCCTGGACTTCACCATCTACTTAATAGTGTCCCATCTGAACCATCCAGGTGAGGGTCTGATCGGGTATGGGGACGAGGAGGATGTGATGGAGCAGGAGGAGTTAGTTCCAGAAAAGGTAAAGTCAAAAGATGGTCAGGATGGGAGAAAACTCTGGGGGAAGCTGATCGAAAGCATTCTTATTGCTCTGAAGGATTCACCCTTGGGTTGACTGGAGAGTCAATAGGGTCTGTAGAAAAAGTTCTGGAGGAGGAATCCAAAGAGCTGAGTTCTGGTCCCAAACTCAGCACAGACTAGCAGGCTCCCCTAGGGACAGACCATGTCTTTGGCCTCAGTTTCCTGACCCATCAGGTGGGGACAATAATATGGCCCATTGTAAGATGTTGTCGTGTCAACATAAAATGGTGTGTGTGAAAATGATCAAGTTCTTTTACTGCAAAGTAACAGATTCAGGGACACTGCATTCCATTGTATTTTAATCTGTTTGACTCAGTGACTGAATTTTTCCAAGATCCAAAAGTAAATTCAGTCACACATGGGCCATCCAAAAGCCAACAGTATACTGTACAGAGAGAAAGTTCAACAGAGGTAGGGGGAGGGGCACAGGAGTTCCCTAGACAATGAGAGGGGGAGTGGAGAGAAGGGAGAGAAGGCTTCTGATGGCTCCCTTGTCTTCAAGATATTAACCCAACAAGGATAGAGGGAATAGCAGGCATCCACGAAGAACAGGTCAGTTGTGCCCACTCTGTCCCACAGGGAGATTCTAAACTCATGGGCAGTTCTCAAGTGTTACCTGATAGATTTCCAAGCCAGTTGCTGCCACTCTCTGCACTGCCCACACCCCTCTGCCGTGGGCCCCTGGGCACTCCAGTGCCTCAACCCCCTCTTCTTTTTGGTGACTTTTCTGTCCCATCCTCATCCTCCAATTATCCCACTTTACTGATATCACCCTCACTCAGAACTTCAAGGAAATGGGAAATGACTCTTCATAGAAAGCCTGGAGCCACAGATGTAATCTCCCATAATTGGGCTTTAGATTCAGACCCTGTCAAAACCATGTCCTCTCTCCCTTTCCTGAGTGTCTGTTTTTGAAAATATTTTCACACATCCGCTCCCTTCCCTGAGTGTTTGTTCTTGAAAAATATTTTGATGCGCCAGCACCTGCCAAAGCCTCCACCATGAAGTTCTTGCCCGGATGGCCATAACCCAGAAAGATTCCTGGCCAAAATAATGGGCTTTACGGGAATCTGGGGGAGAGCGAGCTGAATGGTGGCAGCGAGTGAAAATGTGCTCTCCTGGCCTTCCTTCCATTGATGGGTCTTAACATGTCTTCTGGGCAGGGCCTGGACTATGGTGAGGCAAGAGTTTCTAGGGATGCAAAATTCAGGAAGACAGTAAGAGTGGGTGGCTCCTTACATTTCATGCCCTAGGCACCTGGCCCGGCTGACAGGTACCCAATCTGAGTTAGAGTAAATCGAAAGGAAAGAACTTCATCAGACCATCTTCTTAAGAGTATGAATCCTAAAAGAATGAAGGAGCATTTATCTTGGGTAGGTTGCCTTATCTCTCCAGAGAGAACGGCTTCAGCTTTTCGCAGTGACTGGTGTTATGGTGCCTTCTAGAAAGCTCTCTAAAAGAGGGTCGCTATTAATCACTCTCATGCATTAAATGTGATTCTCCTGGCCATGTTCATGTAACTAGCCTGGGAAGAAGCTTCCTCTTCTCTTGCCCCCTGTCCACCATTTAAGTATGTATTTCCCTCGAGCAGAGCCTACCAAGCAGCCAGGAGGCCCTCCTATCCTGGCTGAAAAGGGTGACCTAGCTTCGTTTCTTCCCCAGTCCCAAAGCCTACTGCTTTCCTTGTTGTCAAATCTCCCTCAGTCAAAATTCTGCTTACAGAGTCGTGTCTTCTCAGAATGCTCAGGCTTGCTGCTTAGGACTCCTTGACTCATTTTCATTCTGGGATTGAGAAGGATTATAAACCAGACCTGTTTCACTGTGTATTTTCGAAAATATCCGAAGCGGGTATCCATCTTGTCAAGCTCATAAGCTCCTCATGAACCAAGAGTCTGTTCTTTTGAGGCAGACAGAGCTTTTATCCACTGGCCAGTCCCCCTCCCTCTAAATACACTCACCACAACTACTGATCTGCTCATCTCTCTCTACTGTTTGGTGGCCTAGAGGAACCCTCCCAGTCCAGTTCATGCAGAAACATGGTCTCATTGCCCTGGCTAACAATTGTCATCTCCTGGAAACACTAAGCCCAAGGCCAGACAAGAACGATTTATCTTTGTAGAGAGATTTCCAGTGCTAGAGTTTTTCTCCAACATAAAGTCTCTTCTTCTTTATTTTGAGTATCATACCGAACCGTAGGCCTGTGGAAGAGGCTAGGATTGGTATTGTTAACCCTATTACGAAAGGGTTGAGAAAGCAGACTGGCCCAAAAATCTCGTGGCTAGTAAATGGGGAAAAAAAAAAAATGAACCTCCTGATTCAGGTCTTTCTTTTTTTCTTTTTTAAAAACATTTTATTTATTTATTTACTTATTTGACAGACAGAGATCACAAGTAGGCAGAGAGGCAGGCAGAGAGAGATGGGGGAAGGGAAGCAGGCTCCCCACTGAGCAGAGAGCCCGATGCAAGGCTCGATCCCAGGACCCTGGGATCATGACCTGAGCCGAAGGAGCTTCTCAGGTCATTCTTCAGGAGACTACTATATCTTAAATTTCTGAATTCCATGGTAACTATGATCATGTAAGTCAGTTTAGTTATAAATATAAGCCATGTTATAAGCATATGGCCACAGCATCTAAATTACAGCTTTGTTTCCTATCTGACTACACATGGAACTCACCCAAGATCATGTCTATTGGCTAATGAGCTCTAGTCATCATAAACTCATCACATGCCTGCACACTCCTTATAAGCCCACGTTTACCCCAACCCACCCGAACTCCCAAAGAAGGAGCTTAACCTCAGTGTTTGCTCATCTTTGCATCTCAGTCTGGCTATCCCTTCCCACACAGACCCCCCCCCCGTCACAAACACATGTGTAAACACACATACACACACCAACATACATACAAGCACAAAGATGTGCCCATACACACATAGTACACCTGCATACCTATATACACCTGCTCACCGACACAATGTCCCACACATTACACATACATGACACACATATACACATCAATGTGTAGATACACTAGTTACACACCCACACATGAACAGGCACCCAAAGACAACACAGAATTCATAGATGCTTTTCTTGCCCTTCAGCCAGCCCTCAGCACAGTGGAAGATATTTATTCCGTGTGACTCTCACATGATTCATGCCTCTGTTAAGTGGAAATATCTTTGCAATTGACAAATGCTCAAGCTCAGTTAGGCCCAACTCTTATACCACCTTGGCTATCAAAGGGTGATCTTCGGTACGTTCTAAAATGGGGTGATACATCTCTCTCCCTGTGTATCCACATTGAGGGATCTAAGAAGAATCTCTTTGAAATGAGCTGAGTAACGTGGCTATTTAGAAAGAAGAATCCACTGAAGTCAGGAACTTCCATGCTACCACTCAGTTCCTCTGTGTAAATATCTATGTATAAATGTCTATCAGTTTCATCCATGCAAATATCTACTGAGTCCTATTATGTGCCCAACAAGTGGTCATGGAGAGAACCTTGAGCTGTGTGTGGGGACTCACATGACTGTGGTCATCTGCACTATGTATGTCCCATGTCCAGTCAGGGAAAGCAGAACTATCCTAATGGACAGAGCAGGACAAAAGAGGCCACCAGGTACCTACTGGGTGAACCAGGCACTTGGGATAGCCACAGTGGCAGCTGGGGAAGGGCAGCTGCAGACAGGGAACCCATGTTAAAGAGCTCGGGTTGGAGTGAAGCAGACCTGAATTATAACCCTAGCCCTGCCACTTGCTATTTATAGGCTATCAGAGAAGTTACTTAACCTCTCTGAACTTCAATTTCCTCATCTTTCAGACAGGTATAATAATAGAATGAACCTATCTAGGCTGCTGAGATGAGAACGCTTACAAACTGCCATTAGCATTGAGTCTTGCACACCAAAAAGCATCGATAAGTGAATAATTGGCAGATGTGGGAAAGATATGGGGTACTTAGAAGAGTAGCAGACATCAGTCAAGTGACCCCGGGATAAGCAGTAGACCTCAGGAAGCCTTGGCACACATGGAATGAGAGGACAGTGCACCCTGTGCACAAAACATGACTATAGGGATGCATGGGAGGGGCATATAGATAGGACGTTGAAAGGTGAGCAACAGGTCCCAGGGCTCTAATTCCTGGGAAAATGGGACAGAGGGAATCTTAGAGGGAGGTGGACATTAGACAAGTTATGAATGCAGGAGTTCAGGCTGAGGAACAAAACTAGAAGCCTGAATCAAGGCTTGGTCTCAGCCTGGACCAGAAGACTCAGGGCTGTGCCAGTAGTAGCAAAGTGGTTCTTCCTGAGTCTGGAACTGGAGTTCTAGCTAAAGACAAGCCCCCCACTTGCAGGAACAGGTGTGGACATGCAGACAGCTTTCAAGGGATGAGGGAAAGGAGGTCCAACTGCGGGGCAGACATGCCCTTGAAAGCAAGAAGTCACCTGCATGGTGTGATTTTGTTGTCCGAAGAGGACTTTGCCCCCATTCACTGCCCACCACTGAGCTAAAATTAGCCATTAGAGAGTTTACCCTTTGAATCCTCCCAAAGTGCCCAAATCTTGAAAGGACCTTACAAAAATATATGAACTCCTGGGCTGAATAATACCAGTGCCCTCAAGCCTTTATCAGCTCTCATATCAGAGGCAGATGTGAATTCTTGAGAAATACAATTAGCTAAGATTAATTCTGCAGCAGTAAGGAAACTTGAAGGAAGCCAAGGTGCAAGAAAGACATGGGGAGATCTTAAAACAAAAGATGTGAGGGCAGTAATGTGTCCTTCCCCCAGGTACCATGTTGGCCCAGCCGACCCCCCTAACGGGGCTCTAGAGAAGGCTAAATGTTTATTTACCTTCTTTCATCATAATGCTACACTGAATAGGAATATAACAATTTTCCCACATTGAAAAGAGATTTGGTGCTATTATCAAAAGTCTTCATCCAAAGATACCCTCCAATGATATACTCACCAGATGCCCTGAAAACCATTCTGTCCTCAAAGAGCTTACCTACTCACTTTGTAAATGTGAAAATCACAGCAGAAATGGAGGTCAGTTATAAAGTGCTGGTCACCCAGATGCTCTGATCAATGCAGAGTTAAAAACAGACCCACAGATTCCATTTTCTTTTTGGCCTTGGTCAGCAGATAGGAGGACTGATTCCTGGCTGGAACTGTAATTTCCCAGGCATTAATGCTCTTTGAAGGTGAGAGCAGCAATTAAGCTCTTCCCAGGATAGAGCTGCCTTGTAGGACAGGGTTGAATGCTTCTGAAGATGCTCTCAAAAGATCACGCAACTCCTAAACTCCTGGACATAAGGATCCTGGCCTCCATCTTGTCTTCTCCCAAAGTCTAGTCTAGCTCTGTCCAATGAAAGTCTCTGCTGAGAAATGGGTGGTATCTGTGCTGTCCAATATGGTGGCCCCTAGCCACATACGGCTATGGAGCTCTTGAAATTAGACTACTGAGGAACCAAGTTTAATTTTATGTTGTTTCAAATCATGTAAGTAGCCCCATGAATGACCACTGGCCACCATATTGGTCAGGGCAGCTTTTTAATATAAGATGCTTGAGCTGGAAATTTAGAATCTCGCCTCCTCACAGGTAAGTGGCTATTGAGCCATGCCCAACATGGAAATCTTCTGATTCCATGTTTTCCTCCCCCATGCCATGACCTCTCCTTACTCTCAACAGACCCCAGTCCTTTCTACTCTGCAATATTTGTTGTATGTTCCTTATATGCCCAACATTGTATTATAATGCTGGAGTGCTTTCAACACAGAGAAAAGAAGTCATAATTGACATCTTTAGTAAGACAAGATACAAGTGATACAAGAATATTCTTGGGATACAAGAGAGAGAAAACACAACTGAAAGCCAAGAGGTCCTGTCCTGGTCCCAACAATGCCACTGGATGAGATGGGGCAAGGCGCTTTCCCTCCGAGACTCACTTGTTTTTGAAATAAAAAGAGAGTAGGATTAGATACTCTCTAAAGCCCCTTATAGCTGGTAGTGTATGGAACTAAATGGAAAGATAGGGTGCACTTAACTGTAGGAGGAGAGCAGTGATCCGCAGATAGGGTCCCATATAGGCAACGGAAAGGGATCAGTGCCGACATGGAGGCATTCCTGGAGAAGCAGGCCACAGGCACATAATTAGGACATGCACATAATTGGGAACTAGGCAGCCTCAACCTCCTGCGCTGTTCTACCTCCCATCTTAAGCATCGTCTACTTGACTAGAAAAATACATCGATCCCCAGGGGATTCAATGCCCAAGACTGCCCTCCCAGGCCCAGCCTGCTCTACCAGTGGTTCTCAAATTTCAGTGAGCATAGAAACCCCAGGCCCTATATCCAGAGATTCTGGTTTGGGACAGTGAGAATCCTTAGGCCATACTTTGAGAGACCCTATGACAATGGCTTCTGTTCTAGATCTACAGCAGCTGCTCCCACTGGTGAATAAATTGCACTGGGATGCTGAGTGGCTAATAATGTTTTGACATGTCTCCCTCAAGGGGCGTTTGCAATGTGACAGAAAGCAACAGGAAACAGTGAGAGTTTGGAAAGTGACAGACTGCCGGGGGGAGAAGTAGGGGTGGTTTGGGGGCAGAGTGTCCCTCTCCGTCAGGTCTTAAATTACCATCCTGAAGCAGTCCTGGGTGACCGGATGGTGGGGCCTGCAAATCGGAGAGGAGTCTGGGCAGGAGTGCTGCAGAGGCAAGGGGACAAAGCCACTCAGGGACATCTGCCAGGAGCAGATGGGTTGGGTCATGTGCTGTTCCGGGTCCACGTCATCTCGAGGGCATTTTGAGCAGAGAACATCTTAGTTTCATTCCAAGGCTACTTCATCCTGAATTCAAGGCTGCTGTAATAGGATAATGGCCCCATTTCAACCCACCAAGTACAAAGTCATCTACAACTGTGCCAAGACTTAGATTTCCAGAATGAATTCAGGTCCTCGCACTCTTCCACTACTAATGCCAACCCATCTTCTCCATCAGAGAAATTGTGGCAGAGACCGGATGCCCAGAATGGGAACAGCTGGGCAGCAGACATTTCCAAGGCTGTCAGCTGCTTGGCCAGCCTGTCTCTTCTACCTTCTCACAAACACCCTGCTGAGAGCCAGAGGAGCAGCCTTATGAGGGCAATAGGGGGGCCGGGAGGGGCGTACCAGGGTCAGTGATCCCTAAACCACCCAGAAGAGCCAAGAAGGGAGGGGGCGGCCAGCACGTGCAGTTTAGGAACGATCCTGAGTAGTTCTCACACGCTCTTGACCTCAGCCCACTTGAGATCCTTGAAAGTAGGTAATCCAAAGTCCCTTCGAGCTCAGAAATGCCCAACCTCTGTGCATGGCCTCCCTGGTCACCCAGCACCACCTCTGGAAGGCAGCAGGGCAAGGCTGGCCAAAGCAGCCAACCTCAGGCTCCTTATCTCTAGAAGCAAAGAGCTCTCCAGCCTGGAGATAATCCAGCAGGGTGTGGATGTGGCTAGAAAGAGAAACAGGGATCCAGCCGTGAAGGGCCTTTGAAGGATTCTCTGGGGAACATGCAGTGCAGCATGAGAAGCTCTGGGAGGTAGGCGAGCCTGGGTGCAGAGCTAGGATGCTCCTGTGGGCATCCAGGTAAGGCAGGAAGGTGGTCTAAAGAAGCAGATGAGGAAGTCTAGACAGATGAGAAGGAACCATTTAAAAGATAGAAGCAGGAATGCCTGGGTGGCTCAGCCAATTGAGTGTTGGTCTTTGGCTTAGGTTATGATCCCAGGGTCCTGGGATTGAGTCCCATACGGGGCTCCTTGCTCAGCTGGGAGCCTGCCTCTCTCTCTCTGCCTGCTGCTCCCCCTGCTTGTGCACTTGCTTTCTCTCTCTGACAAATAAAGAAATCTTAAAAAAAAAAAAAAAAAAAAAAAAAAAAGGAAGAAGAAGAGGAAGAAGGTAGAAGCGATAGGACTCTGGACTGAACTAGATTCTCCCAAGTTCCCAGTACTCCCTTCATGACTTCTGGCACAATTCTAAGTAATTAATAGATTTGAATATTTAACATTTATCTTCTCTGATAGACAATAAGTTCTATGAGAGCAAAGAACATGTCTAAATCTTCAGAAACTAGCTCAAGGCCTGACACAGAAAAAGCGTTCAATAAATATTTATTGAGACATCAATGAATAAATGAGATGTAGAAAATAACAGGAAAGATTTCGCTTGAATAGCTCTGGAGGGTTCCCTAGGATGGACGCTCTTGGAGGAGGGGCAGCAAGGAGCTTAAGGGAGAACCATGACCCATCTCGAGCGTGTTGAGTGGGAGGCCCCCGTGAAATGGATGTTCTGACCTGAAATCCAGAAGAATACAATATATATTTGAGAATCATCAGCTCACTGGTGATCACTGAAATCAGTCAAATCACTGGTGATGAGATAGGCCAGCAAAAGAGTTTAGAATGGGCCGGGGGAGGGGGTGGAGAGTAATAGGTCAAGGACAAAAGGTTTGGGGAATGCTAACATATGGAAGGGCCAAGAAGAGCCAGCCCTGAGGTGCCCTGGACAGGAGCAGCCAGAGAAAAGAAAGGAAATCAGAGAAGGGTGGCCTCACAGAAGCCAGAAGAGGAAGAGTTTCAAAGAGTAGAAGCTGGTCAAGTAAGGATTGAAAAGTGTCCATCACGTTTAGCTACCAAGGGGTCCCTGATGTCTTGAATTGAGTTCCAATGCCACAGTGGGAGTGGACAGTGGGTTACAGAATGAACAGCAAGGAGGAAAAGGGGTGCAGAAAAAATGTAAACTTGGGGTGCCTGGCTGGCTCAGTTGGTGGAACATGTGACTCTTGATCTCAGGGTTGTGTAGAGCTTACTTGAAAAAAAAAACATGCAAACTCTTCCAGGAAGTTCGGCTGTGGACTGAGGAGATAGGGTGATAGACGGCGGGGAACTGTATAAAGAGGTGTTTCTTTTCTTGGAGCAAAGAGGTCCATGCATGTGTTTATCCGCTGCTGAGAAGGAGTCAATGCAGGGCAAAGCCTCGGGACAGGGGGAATGACTCGTGTGGAGGCAGGAGTGGTTGGACTCCAGAACCAAATGGAAGGTCAGCCTTAAACTGGTAAAGTCAAGTCCCTTTGTCTGGGGGGCTCCTCTTTGCCTCCTTGTGGAGAAGGAAGCGAAGGTAAGCACACAGGGGCCCGAGTTCGAGGATGTGGGCCAAATGGAATCAAGCAGCCCACCGGGGAGTCCCACTTTTTCTTTCAGTGAGATAAAAGACAAAGAACAACTTTATATCTAGAAAAGTAAAGAGTTTCTCATGCTGTTTTCTGTCTTCTTCTTCTTTGGGTGTTAATTCATTCTCTTTTTTTCTTTTTCCTTTTTTAAATTTATTTTTTCCTTTTTTAAATTTAATTTTTAAATTTAATTTAATGTAATTTAAAAATTAAAATTAAATTTAATTAATTAATTAATGTATTATTGGTTTCAGAGGCAGAAGTCAGTGATTCATTGGTCTTCTATAATACCCAGGGCCACCCATGCTGTTTTCTAGGTGATCCTAAAATATTCCTTTGGGGACCCCTGGGTAGCTCAGTTGGTTAAGCAGCTGCCTTCGGCTCAGGTCATGATCCCAGGGTCCTGGGATCGAGTCCCACATCGGGCTCCTTGCTCGGCAGGGAGCCTGCTTCTCCCTCTGCCTGCCTCTCTGTCTGCCTGTGCTCGCACGCTCTCTCCCCCTCTGTCTCTGACAAATAAATAATAAAAAAAATCTTTAAAAATAAATAAATAAAATAAAATATCCCTTTGGCCTCGAGATGATCATACTCCTGATTGGACAGGCAAGACTAAGATAGACTCTGGATTCAAAGTACCTGGTTTTTAATCTTGCCTCAGCCACTTACAAGCTGGGCCACAGTCTGCACAGGAACCACGTTCCTCATCTGCAAAATGGTGATAAGTTAGTACCTATTTCTTGGGTCACTGTGCTAATTAAATGAAATAACCCACATGAAGATTTTAGAAGTGCACATACTCAGTGTTCAGCTAATGTTAGCTGCTGCCATTGCTGGGACAATTCTGGGCGGTGGCTGTGGACGCCACATGAGGTACAGAGGAGGGGGAGAGCCGTGTGTGGGACAGACACAGGGTAAGTGGCGTTCTGATGCTGCGGAGGTGCACTGGACAGGCAGTCCAGCGTGGGTGGGATCGGGATGCCTGGAGCTTGAAGGGTGGGGAATGGTGTTTTAAAACCTTCAAAATGCCAGCATTAGGTTAAAAAAAAAAAACAAAACAGGATGTAATGCCAAGGCCTGGGCCAGGCACTGGACACACAGCTAAGAACAGAAACAGACATGCTGTGACCGAACTTCCGCTCTAGCACAGAGGAAGAAATTAGCAAATAAGTATATGACATGATGTCAAGTGATGATAAGGGCTATGGGGAAACTACGGGAAGGGAAGGGAGAGAGCGTGCCTGGGATGGAAGACTGGCAGATCTTTTCTGTTGGGTGGGACTAAGGAGGTGACCTTTGAGCAGAGAACTGAATAGAGTGAGGGGACAAGCTATGGAAATAAGACGCGGAGAAGGGGGACTTTCTAGACAGAAGGAAGAGCAAATGCAAAGGCCCTGGGGTGGGACGAGATGTATTAGAAGGGGAGCGTGGTGGAGACAGATGAAAGAGGGAGACAGAAAATTAGTGAGAGGCCAGATCAGGTTGGACCTCTAGGCTAAGGAGAGGCTTCTGATTTTGTTCTAAGTGTGATGGGAAATCATGAAAGAGTTTTGAGCAGGGAGGCAGCATGACCTATGACCTGCAGAGGGTTCCCTATGTGGGTAAGAAGGGTTGTCACAGTTCAGGCGAGGGAGGGAGGGAGGTAAGGGTCCAGATGACAATAAGACAAAAGAAAGAGGATCTGTTTGGAAAGTAAGACTAACAGGAATGGCTTTGAGATATGGCTCGTGATGTGAGAGGGGAAGCCAGGAGAGCTTTCTGCATGGATGACTGCTTGATCGGTGCTTCTGCTACTGAGCTTTTCCCAATTGCCTCTTATCCATGAGGACAACTGTCCACTACCTGGGTTTTTCTGAGCAGATGAGCAGTTATATTAAGCAGGCTCAGCTCTAGACCAAACTGAAAAGAAACGAGAATTTGCCTTTAGCTTCAGAGAACCAACCGGTACCATCCCCCAGCCTGGCCGGTGGGCTGGCTCCCCACCCCCATCAAACCTCACTTAAGAAAGGTGGTAGCAAGAGTTGTCTCCCGGGTAGGGCTTAAGCTGTTAGCTCCTTTGTCAGAAGACTACACTTTAAGCCTTATTTTGTTGGCAGAAGGAAAGGTTCTATCTCCTGTTGGCATTATTCTGGGTACTGACAAGTCATGAGAAGGGATTAGGAGGCAAAGGGGTCTCTGTACCTGTAGATCATGCCCATATACAACCCCTTATACAAAAGACCAGTCCTGAAGCCTATGCACGTCTATAGTACAAGAATTAGGTTGAACTTGTTGGTTTGAAGGTCTTTCTGTAATGTTCCAACCATCTACAAGTCACTTGTAATTTACCAAAATATGGACTCTTTATCCAAGGGGGAAAAAATTGTATTAGAGAACTGTAGTGCCTAAGCCCAAATCATCCAAATCTTTATGCTTTCAAGATGCCAGGGATGGTTTAGACCAGGAGTCAGCATTGCTTTCTATAAAACCCAGACAGCAAATATTTTAGGCTTTGTGGACCCCTGATGCAACTCTTCCATTTGGCATCTGTGACCTGAAAGCAGTCATAGAAAGTATGTAAATAAATGGGTATGGTGTCTTCCAAAAAAAAATTTATTTACAAAAATAGGAGGCAGGTTGGATTTGGCTCATGGAACCTGGGCTTATGCCATCAAGGGGAGACAGATAGGTGATGAGAAAAAAGGCGCTCTCGGTAGGAAAGGTAGAAGACCACGCATGAGGGTCTGAGGACAGGGCCCTACTGGCTGGTTGGCTTTGGCATTGTTGGGCTGCTATGTGGTCCAATCTAGGTTCCCCCCTAGAGAGTCATTTCCTCTGGGTTACCTAGAGTGTAGCAAGAGATAACAGTGGTCCCTTCAAATTCTAGTCAGGAACTGGTCCTAAACAGCAAGGCCAAAGACACAAACATTTAAGAACTGTTGTATGAGGTCAGACCAACAAGCCACCCATTCTCTCCCATATGCATTCAACAGACATTTATTGAGCATCTACTATGTGCCAGGCACTCAGGATACAAAAGTGAACAAAGAGGGCCTCTGTTCTCATACAGTTCTCTAACACCAAGTGGGGAGTAGTGATAAGTACCTTTTGATGCCACGCCCACAGACCTGCATCCTCCCCTGTTCCTAGCTGCGTTTACCCTCTCTTTCTTCTCTGCAGTCTCAGAGGACTGAAGAGCGCCCCTTCCCAGCTCAAGACTTACCCTTCCATTTGGATCTTGGGCCCATCTCTTTCTGACTCCTCTGGGACTTCACACTCGTTGATTCACTGAATCTTCCCCCAAACTCTTACAAAGGAAGAGGGATTAGTACTTGTCTAGTAGTAGAGTAGTAGAGTCCACAGTGGCAAGGGGTTAGCCGACCCACCTATGATCCTCTATGTCCCCAGTCTCACTATCCTCTAGCTGGGCATTTTGTCAATGACATTGACCCTAATGGGTATTAATAACATTTCATTCATTCAACAACCATGCTTTGAGCTCTACTATGGGTGAAACACTGTTCTAGGTGTTGAGGGTACAACAGTGAACCACACAGACAAAAATCCAGGTCTTCGTGGAGTTTATAGTCTAGTGGGCAGAGGCACACAGAGGCTGATAGAAACCAGTGCTGCACTCTCATTAGTAGGTACAGTTTAGGAAAGAAGGGAGCCTCCAAATTCCATCCTCAGTGTACGCTGTCACCACGTGGAGGCTCAATCCACCAGACAGTCCAGGTGGTTCCTAGCAAATGCGCCAGCACGGGGGGCTCACAACCTGCACTTGACTCCTTGGCAGCCTGCAGCAAACCAGAGCTGTGATCCCTGAAGGCCAAGAAAGGAGAAGTTTATCTTAGAACCACTGGGTTCATACCAGGTTTCTGAAAGGGAGGCTTCCTGACCTCCTGCACTAGCAGACGTGATTCTAAGCCCCAGAAAGTTTGCTCCTGCAGACACATGATTCTGACAAATAGGTCTTCTGTCTGGGAGTAATATACTATGTGTAGAAATAAACAACGTGAGGGGTGGGGGGGGTTGTTTCCTTAGGAACTATTTGTAGGAAGAATTTAAACATTAATGACACCTGTAATTGTACCTGGGAGCTTTAACTGGGACAAATGCCCTGGGCCCATGGAATGGGGCTGAGAGAGGGAGGACATGGGGGCTAGTCACCTGTTTCTAATATGAATGAAAACCCTGGAGTTGTGCAGTACACAGCATGTACAACTGTACTTTGCAGCCTATTGTCAGAGGAAAGGAAATCAAGAAAGCCAGAGAGGGAATAACTGATAAACAATTTATTCATTCTATAGCATGGGAATAATTAAAACTCCTCGGCGGGGTGGTCAAGAGTAGAGTTTAATTTTATAAAGCACTTTCTATGATGCCCACCACACCTCAGGCACTCCAGGATCAGTAGATGGGCCTATAATTTCTAATGACATCAGACCAGAATAGGAAAACAATGTGTGACTATCAAACTAATGAAGAGGAAATGAAATAATAAAATGAAAAGCAACAAAGTAGAGAGAAACAGACATAAAACTAAGTGGGACCAATGGAAAACAAATATATCAGTCTAACATTAAATGTTAATGAAATAATTACAAAGTTTGCTAGACTGGATGGAAAACAAAACCCAGCTACACGCAGCTTACAAAATTATGTCTTAAATATAGGAACATAGAAAGGTTAGAAATAAAAGGATGGAGGGGTGTCTGGGTGGCTCGGTGGGTTAAAGCCTCTGCCTTTGGCTCAGGTCATGATCTCAGGGTCCTGGGATTGAGCCCCACATCAGGCTCCCTACTCAGAGGGGAGCCTCTTTCCTCCCTCTCTGCCTCCTTGTGATCTCTGTCAAATAAATAAATAAAATCTTAAAAAAAAAAAAAGAAATAAAAGGATGGTAAAAGATAAACAAGGCAAACACTAACCAAAAGAAATTCGATGGAGTCATACTGTGTCAAAGACAGGAGATTTTAAAGCAAGAAGCATTACCAGAGATGTTGCTCAGTGGGAAGAGGGTAACTCTACCAAGAAGAGGAAATGGTTAGAACTTTCTACACATCTAGTAACATATCTTCAATATATGTGAAGTAAATGTGACAGAGCTCTACAAAGAAGTAGTAAATGCACATCTAAAACTCGGTGAGTTGAATTTCCTTCTTGCAGTAGCTAATAGACAATTAATAGACTTGATAGTAACCAAGAGACAATAGTTTTTATAGATGAAAAAAAAATGTCAGTAAAGCTATAAATAACAAAGTCAACAAAGATACAGAAGACTTGTATAAAATCACAACCTAATTGGCATCCATAGAAAGACACTCAGCAGAGACAGAATACACATCATCTGGGAGCGCATGCAAAATTTATTAAAACTGACTTTATGCTCAGCCAGAAAGCTAATTCTTAATAAATTTCAAAGGCATGAAATCATAGAGAGTATGTCTCTGACCACAGTAGAGTTAAAGTAGAATTCAACAGTAAAAACATTACTAGAGGGGCACCTGGGTAGCTCAGTCGTTTAAGCATCTGCCCTCTGCTCAGGTCATGATCCCAGGGACCTGGGATTGAGCCCCACACTGGGCTCCCTGCTGAGCCCTCTGTCTGCTGCTGCTGCTGCTCCTGCTTGTGATAAAAAAAAAAAAAAAAAAAAAAAAAAATCTTTAAAAATATATATGTTACTAGAAAATCCCCCAAATTAAGTATTTCTTTCAATAAATGATATCTCTTATTAACAAGAACAAGAATGATCAGTCATGGATTCTGTCTTCAAGAGTTTTGTCTGTCTGGTCGGGGAGAAAAGATACACTCCTTCTCTGGCCAGTAGCCCCCAGGCAAGGGGAAAGTGGCGCAGTAAGAATGCTATGGAGGGTCCAGGAGTGGGAAGGAGCCTATGCGGTCTGAGCTCCGAGGATGAGGGCGCTGTGGAAACGCCCCTGGGAGCGCATACATTCACACCAGACCTTGAAGGATAGAAAGGACTTGATCAGGCAAAAACTGGAGGAAGAAGTATTTGATACAGAGAGAGCAGTGGCGCAAAGCTAGCTCCCGGTAAGGGCAAAACGCCATCAAGGAATTAATAGTTTAATTTGACTGGAGCAAAGGGTAGGCCACTGGAGTGCTAAGAAGTGGGGAGGGCAGTGGCGAGGTAGAAGCGGGGGGGAAGATGGAGAGGGCCTGAGAGCCGGGCCAGGGCGTCTGCTGTTACTCGCTGGCTTACGGGGGAGTCAAAGGAAGGTTTTGAGCCAGTTTGCCTGGGAAGAGCTGTGCTTGCGGAAGGGAATTCTGGCCAGGCTGTGTGAAATGGTCCAGAGCTGGGCAAAGGGGAAAGTGGAGTTAGGGAGACCTGCCAGGAGGTAGGAGGGCACCCACCTTGGCATGAGTGGGGAACGGGGAGGGGGAGAGAATGCAGCGGTAGAACCTCCCAGGCCTCCCTCCCAGCACAGCCACCCACATTCTGTGCTTAAGAACCTAACAAAGCCTTCAAATCACAGCTAATTGCCCCTTTCAAGGTAATGCTCCCAAAAGGGACGTGGTGTTTCATGTTTAGTCTGCCGCTCAAGCCCTCGTCTGAAAGCCGGATCTTCTTAAAATAGAAGGAGATAAACCCCCGACCCGCAGAACCCCACATTTTCCTTTCCCCAATACACCTGTCTTTGTAGAGCCCCGTGTTGGGTCTCCGGCAGTGTGGGGAGGTGACCCAAGCCCCAGACGCCCTCCAGCCAGGCTGAGTGGAGAGAGGACTCCAGGTGTGACTGGGTTCCTGCCCTAAACAGCAAGTGTAATGGAGCCCCTGGCCCCACTCGATTTTCCACTCCTGATAGATCTCCCCATGGGGCAGGGTCCTCCAAGGGGACCTCTTCCTCTCCTTCCCTGTAATCTTTGCACACCATGGAGGTGACCGCCCCACTTCCAGTTCTGGTTCTACAGCCTCCACCAAGAGCCAGTCCTCAAAGGTGTCATGGCCTTTGGGCCATCTTCCTGAAAGTAAACAATTCTCCACGGATGCCCTGGCACGGGGGCAAGGCACAGGGAATGCTGTCCAGCTTGCAGGGGAATTCATCTGCTTCCCAGCGCCAAAGGCCTCCTCCCCACCCAGCTCACTTCTGTGTTCCTTTCTCTGATTCCCCTGTTGCTAGGTTCAGGGCAAACCCAATTTCCCTAACTTCATTGGTCACCAAGGATAGGAATGCGTTCACATAACCTGGAGCTTCAACCCTATATTTTAAGGAACGCGCCTCTCCCACTTCTGCAAATGAGCTTAGATAGCTCGGTCTGCGTTTTCCGTGTCTGGTCCCCTGCCTAGATCCTTCAGGTTATCTAGAAGCCTCTGTGAGTCTCAGTTTTCTTATGTGTAAAACAAGAATAGTATTCTGTGCATCAAAGTTGTTGTCAGAACCAAACGAGACGTTTGTATACCACTTAGTATGTAGTCAGAGTCTGGAAAATATTAGCTGCCATTATAATTTTGAGCATGATTATCTCCAGTCCTGGCCTCCACCCGGCGTCAGAGCTCATTTATGGAATGCCTGCTGGATACATTCCCCGGGTACCACACACACACAGGCACCTCTGCTTCAGCGTGGCGGAACACATGGAGCTAGGAACACGCAGGGCTGAGGGCAGACTCCGAGTTCTGCGTGCGAGCCCGCGGCGATTAAATCCTGCCAGTTACCCTGGGAGCAGGTAGCATTCTTTGCGCATGTACCGGTGAGGAAAGGGGATTCAGAGAGGGAAATGGATACCCTGTGAAAGTTTACGGAATTAGGAAGTGTCAGTCTGGAGTTCAACCCCGGTCTGTCTGGCTCCAGGGCCCACTCTGCTTTCTGGTGCACACTCAAGTCCGGGCACTTGACACGGGGAGGGGCTCGGAGAAGCAGCCAGGCAGCTGAGTCAGCCGCTAAAAAGGACTGAAGACTCATGTAGATCCTGTGATGAGCCAGTGATGCCAACCTCCTCGCTGAGAAGCAGAACTGCCTCCTGCACTGATGCCAACCTCCCCGCTGAGAAGCAGAACTGCCTCCTGCCCTGGTTATCCTTTCCCCAAGCTCCCCACACCCTGATTCCGTGAGCGGAGAACACACGGGAGGCATTTCCAGGGAATCCTGTCCCTCCCGAGTGCTGAGCCGGGTGCGACGCCTTCATGGTCCCTGGCTGGACAGAGGCCAGGGTGAGGGAAAGGGAGAAGGTGGAGGGGAGAGGTGGGAGTTGAGAAGAGGGAGCGGAGAGGGAGATGGTGGATATTGGGGCGGGGGGGTCTGTGGAAGGTCAACACTCCGTGGAGATCTGGCTTGTTTCCACCTTCCCAGCCCCCGTTGTGGTGTCTCATTCCTTAAGGATCCTTAAGGAGCCAAGTGCAGGGGCGCCTGAGTGGCCCGGTCCGTTAAGCCTCTGACTCTTGATCTCGGCTCACATCAGGCTCTCCTGGGCCGAGAGATCAAGCCTTGTACTGGGCTCTGTGCTCAGTAGGGAAGCTGCTGGAGAGTCTCTCTCTTTCCCTCACCCTCAGACCCTCCCCACCCTCCCTCTCGGATAAATAAATAAATCTTAAAAAAAAAAGGAAGACAAAGCCAAGCCCTTTTTCCGGAGGCAAGCTGAATGCAGAGAAATCAGAAGGAAGGCGAGTGGGAGGGGCAAGGAGCCGTGGGGGCACAATGCGTCTCAAACCGACTGTGCCCACGCATCACCTTGTTGACATGCAGATCCTGCTTCGGGAGGGTTGGGGGGATGCCCGAGAGCCCGCTTATCTAAGTCCGTCCAGCTGCCACGCGCGCCGCTGGCCCACAGACCACACTCTCACTAGCAGGGGTCCGCATGGCCTCTCCAGGTCCCCTCTGGACCCGGACCCTGGCGGTTCTGCTCTTTCTGCACTCTGCCCACTGTGTTTTTCCTCGCAGATGGTCAGAGCGCCACGTGCGTGGAGCCCGCAGAGCTGGCGGGGTGGCCGGTCATGCAGGTGGGGAACCCGCTCCGCTACATGTGCATCACGCACCTGGACCACCAGGACTACATCTTCCTGCTGCTAATCGGCTTCTGCATCTTCTCCGCGGGCACCGTGGCCGCCTGGCTCACGGGCATGTGCGCCGTGCTCTACCAGAACGCCCGGCGCAAGGCGAGCGAGGAGGAGGGCGAGGAGGAGCACGGGCAGCGCATGGACGGCAGCGGGCGCGTCTTCCAAAGCAGGGTGGACTCGGGCCAGGACGGGTTCCCGCCACTGATTTAGTTGCCAGCGACTGCCATCTGATTAGGTCTTTCCCCGGGGCTCCCCGCCTTCTCACTCGCCCTCCCACTCCCTCGCCACCACCAGGGTCTAAACGCCTATTTAGTAAAACAAATAAAATGTTTGGTGGCCACTTCACCGCTGGTCCTTTCCTTGCAGGCATGCCGGGCACTTCCCTGAGCTCAGTGGGATGGTGTAGATCAAAATCTAGAAAAGTCTAGAAAGCTGGTGCACACAGCTAGATGCTAAAAAAGCCCACCCCAAAAGCAGATCAACTTCTATTTAATGAGGCTCTACTATGCCTGTCATTGTGCTGGTGGGAGGGAGAGGGAAGCCTACAGCTGAGAGGACCTGTCCTCAGAGCAAACAGTTTGGGATGAGTTATGATTAATCTGAACAAAACGGAGAAAACTACAAGACTCAATGGCAAGAAGTGACATCAAGAGACCATGCCCAAACATGGCCACGGGCCAACCTCATATCCCATCTCAATACTGACACTAGCTTACAGTGGAAAATTGGGGCCTGGAAAGGTTAAATGAGGGGCTGGTCCATAGCACAGCCCTCCAAAGTCCATGTTCTTTCCTTTCCATGAAGCTGCCTCCCCTGGAAATGTCTAGTGACATGGCCAAGGGTTCATCATGTATGCCTTGGATGAAACAGAGGCACGCAGTGGCAGCCACCACTCCCGAGGCCTTACCAAGCACCCAGCATCGTACTCAGCTTTGTACGCATTTTCTTACCGGTTGACCCTCGCAACTATGGGTCAGATGGTCAGTGTTACCCTCATTTTCCTGAAGCTCAGAGAGGCTAGGTCACCAGCTCAGGACCAAACAGCTGATAGGAAGCTGAACGGTTGCCGAAGCCCAGGCTGCCTGACCCCGGAGCCCTTGCCCTGTGCCCTAGGAGCTGCCGTATCTCATGAAGCTCCTGTGAAGGGCTGAACAGAAGAGCTGAGCGGGTACCAGCGTGATCCACCTCCCTGGAGCGGTCAGAGGAAGGGAGAGAGGGAGCAGGAGATGGGGCGGCTCAACCCAAAGACCCACCCTAGACTCCCATTCACAGCCCTACCCGCGAAGCCAGCTGTCCCGAAACCCCCAGGTGAATCCCACGTGATTCCCCGGATGTGTTCAATGTGATGGTTAAGACATGAGCCCCCGGATCCAGGGCTAGGTTCCTGTCCCTGATTCTGTCCTTACCTCTGTGTGAACGTGGGCTTCCTGCTTGTCATGATCTTGAGAACAGAGACCGCCTGGTAATTCTTTGTTGACACAGCACATAGAGGGGTGCCTTATGCAAAGCAGGGGCTCATAATCGCCTTCTCCTGAAACCCCAACGCCCCTATCATTCCTACTCCATTATGTGGACTGTGAGGGGTGGCCACGAGCAAGCTGTTCCACTTTTCTGTCCCTTGGTTTCTTTAGCTGTAAATGGCAATCATTACAATGCCTACATCGTACAGGGATTTTACAAGAATAAAGTGAGTACCATAATGATACTACATCCTGGGAGAAACTTAGCTTATAGAAAAGTTACAAAGATGGCATGGAGAGTTTCCACATACCACTGACCCAGTGTCTCCTAAAGTTATGTCCCATTCCAGTGGTTCACCTGCCAAAACTAAGAAATTCCAAAACTAGAGTACTATGATTTAACTTCAGGCTTCACTGTTTTTTCCCTCTTTTTGTGTTCCAGGATCTAATCCCACAATTGCATTTAGGATACTCTTAACAACATATCTAACATTTACTATCCTAAGTAGGTAAGCACTGTCCTAAGGGCTCATCTACATCAACCCGTTTCATTGCCACAATAACCCTGTGAGGCAGGTCCTAATACTACTCTTCTCCCCCTTAGATAATGAAATTAAGACTTCAGAGGTCAAGTTACGAGCTCAACACCACACAGCTACTATTTTCCCCAATGACCAACCAATACGGTCTCTTGGGAATTTAAAATACCAAGAAAGTCTTAGCAAAAGAAATCTATCTGAATCACAGTTTTTCACAATAACTTGTCCTCGAAGACCCCCTGGATCTGCACACACACACACACACACACACACACACACACACACTCACACAATGAACTGAGCACCTCCCCTGACTGGCCCCAAGCACACCACAGAGAATGGCCTCAGGGAGGGAACAGTCTGGCCTGGCAGAGATACAAGTCAATGGGCAAACTCAGGACGGAGAGGGAGGCGAAGGGTCGGCACAGGGTGCTAAGGGACACAAAGGAGGGACCCCTCACCCAGGAGGTGGTGGGGACTCTTGAAAGCTTCCCAGAGGAAGACAACATGTAAACTATGGCTTGAAGGTTGAGTTGGGACCAGCCAGGCAACGTGGCAAAGAGGGCTGAGTAACAAGAAGACATTCTAAGCAACAAGAGCAGCGTGTGCAAAGCCTGGAAAGAACCCGGCACGTCGTGGCTGGGACACAGAGTCTGAGGAAAGGAGAGGAGAAGTAATATCAGTGGGAGGAGCAAGGCCAGACCCCAGAGGGCCCGATACATCCCTTGTGCTACTCCAGGTCACCACAGTCTAGGCTACAGTGACGGACAACCCCAAAGCTTCATTGGCTTAGCACAACAAACACCAATTTCTCACGCAGGTAAAGTCTGATGGGGGCAGGGCAGCCCTCCCCCTTCCTGTAACTATGCCTTCTAGAACATGGGCCTGGGATGTCCCCTGCAGAAGAGAGAAGAGGTACACTGGGCCCGCAGCTCTTAACTTCCTGGGCATGGAAGTGACACGTCACTCCCCCTCACATGTCACATGGCCCCATCCTTCATGGCAAGTCAATGTAGCCTGTGTGTCAGGAAGACACAAGGCCATGGTAAATGACGTTCTGTGTCAACCCCACGATGCTCAGGAATTTGACATTTCCTCCGCGGGCCCGGAGGTGCACTCGAAGTTTTAAGCACAAGAATCCCATGGTCTAACTTGTGTGTTTGGGGGCTCAGTCTGGCTGTAAGAAGAAGCAAACAGAGAAAGGGATGACAGGAAGTGAGGAGGCTAGCGTAATGGCAGCATTTGGCATGAGGTGACAGATCAGGGACCGAGGCATGTGGGAACAGAGAGAAGTGGATGAATTTGGGACACCGGGGTGGCTCATTTGATTAAGCAGCTGCCTTCGGCTCAGGTCATGATCGCAGGATCCTGGGATCGAGTCCCGGATAGGGCTGCAGGCTCAGCAGGGAGCCTGCTTCTCCCTCTGCCTCTGCCTGCCGCTCCCTCTGCTTGTGCTCTCTCTTTCTCTGTCAAATAAATAAATAAAATCTTTAAAAAGGGAGAGAGAGAGAGAGAGAGAAGTGGATGAATTTAAGAGCTTTGTCAGAGAGGGAGTTGACAGAATTCCCTGAGTGACTGTACCTGGGAGGTGAAGAGAAGAATGAGCAGGAAGTGAGGAGAAAGAGGAAGGAATTAAGGAAGGAGCCCAGATTTTCTGACGTGGACAGACAGATGGCCGCTGGCCCCAGGCACAGAGACAGGGAGAACCGCCTGGCTTACTGGATTTTGTAATTGGGCAAGCCATAGAGCATGGGGGTAGGGAAGGGCCTGTGTGAAAGGCATAGGCAAAGGCGGGAAAATCAAATCCTTATTCTCTGCAATGGGAAGTGAACAGCAATGCCTAAAACTGAAAAAAATCAAATAGGATCAACATAACCATATTCTTTAGTGATATCAAAAGAAAAAAAAAACAAAATCAGCCAAGAGAGTTTCAAGTGTCTCCCTCCAGGGCTGGTGGAAAAACCCAGGGAAAATGGATGGAAGACTGCCATTTTCCTAACAAATTCTGTAGAACTACAAGTCTTTAAATAAACTATGTGCCTATATATTTGACAGAAATGACTATTCAAAAGAAAAGACTGGCTGGTGCCAGGTGTTGCTGCCTTCAAGTGGTGTCTTTGACCCCCTTATACAGAGGGGTGTCCACCAGGATTTCAAAAGGCACCATGCCGGGGAGGGGGCTGTGCCTCACCCTGTCTTCATTCATGCTATGCCCCTGAACTTGATCCCTGGAAAAATCAGAGGGGGCTTTCTAAGGAAGACCATGTTTGGTCTAGCTCTTGAAAAAAGTCCTAGAATTTCCCAAAGGACGGAGCATGTCAGATGGGTGGTGAGGGTGAAACCTGGAGGTGTGACAGAGAGAGCTATGTTCTGGAATGATCGTCGCTCTGTCTGGTGGCCCAGAAGACAAAGGCAGTGACCCTGGCATGGAGACAGAGGCTCCGTCGGAGTAGCTAATGGAACGGTTTGCTGCGGGGTATTCACAACAGGAGGTCCACGGGCCACCCGCATCACAGTCCTAAGGATCATTCTTTCCTTCTCCATCCTTAGCGGGGGGCCTGTCTGCATTACAGGGTGTCCTCTCAGTGCATCTTGGACACAGTAAAATTTGAGAAACTCTGGTCAAGCACGAGGAGATAACATCCTAAAATAAAGTAGTGATGGTGTGAAGGGAAAGGAGGAAATGGTCATCAGACTGGGGGCCGTGTAGACGGCAAGGGCCTGTGGCATCCAGAGTTGGTCCCCCCAGCAGTCATGGCAAGTGGCCCTATTGCCGGCAAAGAAGTACAGATGCTGGGGGGGCGAGGAGGGACCAGCAACACCCAGCACTTCCTGCCCACCCTTCCCATCACTGCTACCTTGGAAAAGAACCTCCATTTCACACAACATGGCGTGAAAAGTACTGACTTCTGGTCTTAACTTTCCCAGTCTCTGTTTAACTTTAAGAAAATCATTTCATTGCTTGGGTCCCAGGTTCCCCAGCCATAACACGGGTGGTTAGATTACCAAAGGCGACTTCAAATCTAACCTCCTGAAAGCAAGTGGATGACATCCAGAATCTAAGAGAACTCCTGCAAATCAAAAACAAGAAACAAAACACACACACACACACACAAAACAAAAACAAAAACAAACAAAAAAAAACAACAAAGCAAAACAAAACAAGAAAGAACCCCAATAGAAAAATTGGCCAAGAACATGAACAGACAACTTACAAGAGAAGAAACCCCCTCAATACTAACAAGGATATAAAGAGGGACTCGTGCTCACTAGTAATCAGAGAAATGCAAATTAAAACAACAGGCGTCACTTTAGACTTGGTATTAGATTGGCAAAAGAAATGGAAAGCTGGATCACATCTCATTTGGCAGGGCTGTGGGGCTGTGGGACCCTGGTTTGCTGCTGAAGGAGCACACGTGGGTACAGCCCACCTGGAGAGCAATCTGGAACCTCTCACCGCCACTGTGTGCCTCCTTGTGACCTAGCAAGTCTGCTGAGGCCCATGTGTGTCTCCCACAGGGACGAACGCACTGGTCCGTAGTGGGACCCGCATGAGGATACCCAGTGCCGCCAGCCCGAGGAGCAAGCAGCTAGAATTTACAGAGTGCTGCAGAACAGTTACAAGCAACTGACTAGATGTACATATGGATGGATCTTAAAAAATGATGCGAGGGGCCCCTGGGTGGCTCAGTGGGTTAAAGCCTCTGCTTTGGGCTCAGGTCATGGTCCCAGGGTCCTGGGATCGAGCCCGGCATGGGCTCTCTGCTTGGCAGGGAGTCTGCCTCCCCCTCTCTCTCTGCCTGCCTCTCTGCCTACTTGTGATTTCTGTCAAATAAATAAATAAAGTCTTTAAACACACACACACAGACAAAACGATGCTGAGTGGAAAAATAAAGGAGGGGGGAGAACCCTCTATAATACTCAAAACCTGAGAGCACACAAGTCCTTACAGAGTCCCACAGGGCCCTAGAGGATCTCACTCTCCCCAACACACCCCCGTAACTCCCTGATATCATCTTCCACCCCTGTCCCCAGGGCTCACCCTGGCCCAGCCTCACCGGCGCCCCGCTGTTGTTAACACACGCCGGGCCATGACCCTGCAACAGGACCCTTGCAATGGCGGTTCCTTCTGCTTGGAATGACAAGCCCTCAAAATCCCAGTACCGTACCCCCCCCACCAACACACATATACTGGGTCCCCCTCACTCTGCTCTGTTTCTATCTGAAATAATCATCAATAAGTGAAAAGTGGTAAGTACTCTCTCCCCACTTCCACCTTCATGACGAGAGTGTGAGTGTGACTTTCTGCATTTTATGCACGGATGCCTCCCAGGGCCTAGAACAGAGCCCATCATAAAGGAGGCACTACAGAAACGTTTGTTGTCGAATTGAAGGATTACAGCACCATACCACTTACACACGCGGCAAATGCGCCTTTTAAAACAGCCCCCGGATGTCATCCACGGGACGGTGAGTGAGCGTGAGGGTAAAGGGTATTACATTTCAAAAGGGATGGGTTTTAAGGAGGGTAGGTAGCGTGGTGAGCCCTGGGTGTTACACGCAACTAAATTCATTGATTCATTAAACATTGTATCAAAAACTAATGATGTACTATACCTTGGCTAATTGAATTTAAATAATAAATAAATAAGGGGCCTCTCATAGGAAAATGATGAGGAACACTCCATTCATTGAGGAGTGTGCGTCACAAGTTTGTGTATCTGGGATGAACACAAGGAGGCGACAGGAAAGTCCTGTCTGGTGCCCCCCCCAGCGCCACGGGCCATTGGCACATCTGCGGGGAGCTCCCGTTCCTGCCAGGTGCTTGCCTTTACACTGTAGAATAAGTTAACAACTCCCTTGGTTTTGGATACAAAAACCAAGGTTTAAAAAGTTGGCAGTTGCCCTGTTTCTTCTGGCTAGTACCTAGCCGCAGGTCTTTCTGATGCCATGTTTTGTGTTTTTCCTACCAATGTAGTCTGCCTCTCTGCATAAAGAAGACGTCCGTGTTACGGAAATCGACCACATTAACTCTCCCGGGCTTGATTTTGTGTGATTCTACTGTCAGCTCTTTCCTGTTGCGAACCGCTCATCTCTTGGATTCAGATTTAAAACCTGTGGACTTGATACAGGCTGTCTGAAAGCTAATGTTAGAAAATAAGGCCAAACAAATCATCTATTACTATTAAGACTTTAAAAGGATTATCTGTTCTTTGCAAGCAGCCAGACGGTGGAGACAGCACGCTGGCAATCTGCTCTGGCAATTACAGTTCTGATCTTGTTGAGGGGTGAGGCGGGGGACCCGGTGCAAATGTGGGGCGATCTGAAGGCCATGCTGGGTGTTCGACAAGGATCAGATTAGGAAAGGGAGCAGGCTAACTGGTTTCTTAACTGTTTAGGCCAAGAGATTAACATTTTAAGAAAAATACAGTCTGGTATAGGCCTTGGGTCGACTAGGCTGCCAGGCCCTACATTCATTGAGGTGACAGTGGGCTCATCCCCCATAGCACAGCGGTCAGAACAGGCCTTATCCTTTGATCTGGTCTCCCTCAGAAGCCCTCATGCCTTCTAGTTCTTCTTCCCCTCCCTGAACTTGGCCCAGTGTGGGCTCTGCACAGTGGGAGCTCCGTAAACCTCTCTGATCTGCAGCCTCCCTGAGGGTCAGACAGGCACCACTTTACGGGGAGACCCTGACACCATACAAGCCTCCTACTGAGAAGGCTCTTTGGGATCGCCGGGTTCTGGCGAAAACGCACTCAGGCTCTTCTCGTCTCAAGCCCTCACCCCACCCAACAAACCACAAGTAAAAAGAAATCGCCATAAGGATCAGCGTTACCACCACACGAGCGGCACGAACCTTGGACACATTGGAATTTCTGAGGTTCTCATGTCCCCTCCAGTTAAAATCGGGATTGAACTCCGCACGTAGTCCTAAAATGTAGAGAGTATTAGAACCTAAGACAATCCCTGGCACAAAGTTGGCCCTCGAAAAAATGGTAACTTCGGGGAAAGGATGAGCCCTCCTAGCAGCCCGGGTACACAAACCTTCGCCACGGCTAACTTCACCTGACGCCTACCGGCTGCACAACCCGACGCAAGAAATTTCAACCCTCGCGGCTTTATTTTGTCATTAATAAAAGTAAAGGCCAAAGGCTCAGTCGGTTAAGCATCTGCCTTCAGCTCAGGTCATAATACCGGGGTCCTGGGATTAAGGCCCATGTCTGGCTCCCTGCTCGGCAGAGAGCCTGCTTCTCCCTCTCCCTCTGCTCCTCCCCACCCACTCCGCCGCACAGCTCACACTCTCACGCTCTCTCTTTCTCTCTCTCGCAAATAAATAAGTAAAAGCTTAAAAATAAAAAAGGCCATGCACAAGAGCTATCCCTTCCACCTCCAAATTTTGATGTTTGCAGTTATGAGATTTATGCAAAAGAACTCTATGAGCAGTGAATTTTTCTCTAGACCTTACGAAGGGCTTTTGCACCATTTTATTTAAGCTCAAAAGGGGAAAAAAAAATTGTTTGGAGAATGAGACAGAACTCTGTCCTCAGACCTTGAAATCCAGGTGGAGAGTCACCAAAGCAAACAATAGCATTACAAGATACATTCTGCGCACATAACGATACAGAAACTGTAGCTCGTAGAAGAGAAAACAAATCTCTCAAGCTGGAGATGCTAGGGGGTGCTTCAGCAAGGAAGAGACACCTGAGCTGGATTTCAAGGATGGAGGTTAAGGTAAGAACATTTCAAACAGAAGAAAGCATGTGCGAAGTCCCCAAGAGAGTGAGGGCGAGCGGAGAACACTGCAGCTACAGTATAGGCAGGAGAAGTGTGCTGCAAACGAAAATGCAGGAGACAGAAAAAAGCCAGATCATGCAGGATCCTGAGAACCATGGAGAGAGTTCTTGTATTTATCCTAAAAATTAAAGAGTCGTTGAAGAGCTTTAAGTCAAAGGGAGATATGATCAACTGTGAATCTTTTTTTTTTTTTTTTTTTTTTTAATGACTCTGGTAGGGACTCACTGAGTGAAGCATCCGACTCTTGATTTCAGCTCAGGCCATGATGTCAGGGTCATGAGACAGAGCCCCACACGGGGCTCCATGCTGGGCATGGGAAGTGCTTAAGATTCCCTCTCGCCCTCTCCCCCTGCCCTTCCCCGCTCCCCTTCTCTCAAAAACAAAACAAAACCAAACCACTCTGGCGACGACTGTGCAGAAAACAAATCAGCAGGAGAACACAAGGATATAGGGAGACAGCTGGGGGATGCTGAAGGGGGGTCAGGGTTTGGTGGTCGTGGCTGTGGGGATGGAGAGAAGTGGCTGATCAGATGGTCAGAGAGGCCCTTAGGCGGTAAAGGGAGTGGACCGTGCAAAGGACTGCATGAGAGAGGGAGGGAGGAAAGAGGTGGCAAGGATGAACTCTAGGTCTTGATGTACACAAGCGGCTGGACGGTCTGGTCCTGGAGGGGATGCTCAGAGCCAGAGCTGGGTTTTACTCTTTGGAGATGTACAGAGCCTCAGAGGAGAGATGCCAGGGGCAGCGGGGGATTCGGGCGGGCTGCTTCAAGGCTTCGGAGCTGCGAATGCTGAGACAGGATTCCTCAGCCAGGAGTCAGCTGAAGTCGGTTATGTGTGAGATCACCTGGAGAAAAGAGTATACAAGGAGAAGAGAGGCCTAAGAAGCAAGCCAACATTCAAATGAGTTTAAAAAAGAAAAAAAAAAAAAGGATGAATCAGCAAGTGGCTGAGAAGAATAAGAAGGAAGAGAAACAGGAAAATCTTTTCTCAGACGCTGACAAATGGTCTTTCATCAGCTCTGCTTTTTAAAAGAAAACCTGAAAAAGCAAACAAATTGCCACAGCCAAGGGGAACGATTAAAAATGAAGAGGCTCAAATATTGCTTGAATATAATGATTACTCCTTGGCTTACCAAGATGTGCCTCTTATCAAAATTCTCACTTATTAAGGTAGATAGTTTATTCATTCCTAAAGCCCACGCCACGCTTCCCTTTAGATAGACTGGACTTTCCCACCAACTGACTTTGGGCTTGGCGTATGACAATGGATGTGGGCAGATGCGGTATATGTCGTGTCCAAGCAGAAACTCGAAATATGCTTTACACATTGGCTCCTGCTCCCTTGAGTTTCTCCACTGTGAGAGCAGCATGTCCCTTCAGCTGGGATCCTGACATGAGGGGGTACAGAGAGCAGAACCCAACCCAGTGAAGCCCAGCAAAGGCACGGTTAATTCAGCCCTCTGATACATGAGCTGGAAATCAATGTATGTGATCTTTAACCACCAAGCTTTGGGGGTATTTGTGAGGGCAGCGAATGATGACTAAGCCACTTGTCCACAGTGAGAATTCTTTAAAACTAAATCTAATAATTTTTAACTCCAGTAAAAAGAAGCAAAGGGATTCTGTCTAGGACATATTACACACCTGGTGCTAATAAGCATTTTATGGATGTTGTGTCCTTTTAATCCTCGCAATAATTATTTGCATGATTTTACATGAACAAGCTGAGGCTCAGATCAGCTAAGTGCATTCCCCACAATCCCAAAACTAGCCAAGAGTGGAAATGGAACAAAAAAATTCACCTGATTCTAAAAGCCGATGCACTCTCCATACCGCCATATGAAAGAGTTTGCTAGAAATCAGACCCCAATCTCCTGCATGGGAGTAAGGGAAAAGCGGATGAGCCGTCAGCCAGGCTCGCCTCTACTCACATCCATGGATCGCTGTGCTGCTGTTGAGCAAGGCCGGGGGGAGGAAGCAGACGGAGGACCTCTGCAGCCCCAGATCTGAAATCTCATGTAGCCACAAGCTCCTCCCCTCTGTCTCACCAGTGTTACTGCAGCTCAGAACATGGAGGCTGCAAGGTGCAACTGAGTACTCACGTCAGCTCACACTAAAAATTGAGAACAAAGGTGTCTTTCATCTCAGTCTCTATAGTCATGTAACCCAGGTGACTTTTTTTTTTTTCTTAAACCTTACTATGATCAACCCCCATGAATTCAGCTTGGTTTTTCCATTTAATCCTTGGTGATGGAAACCAAATCTGCCTTCCTGAATCTTGAGACAAAATTAAACCTTTAACGTGTCAAATACAAAGGTAAACAAGACCTAGTAATCACTTATCAGTGTCCATTTGTCCAGTGAGTTTTGTGCTATGCCTAGAATTTATCGCTGCCTTGTAGATCCCCTGAAGGGAGCTGGCAGAGGAGGTGAAGGTGGTGACATGTAGTGGAAAGGCAGAGGCTCTGGAGTTAGGCAGGTCTGGCTTTCAATCCTGCTCTGCCTCTTACTAGCTCTGTGACATTGGAACCTTGACTTTATCTCTTCAAACATCAGTTTCCTTGATGACAAAATGTGGATGAGAAAAGTAAATTCAGTGAGTTGTCTGGAGATCAAATGAGATGGAATGTTCACTTCTCCATTGTGGATCACTGGCCTCTGCCTTGAGCTTCAAGGCGACTCAATGGCCAAGATGAGAGCCCTAAGAGCAGCATCCTCTGCTAGTGCTTCTTCTCCCCTGGCTCACACAACACTGTATCATCACCATCATCATCATCATCACCATCATCACCATCACCACCTTCACCATCATCATCACCATCATAACCATTATCATCATCACCACCACCATTATCACCACCTTCACCATCATGATCGTCACCATCATCACCATCATCACCATCACCATCATCACCATCATCACCATCATCATCATCACCATCATCACAGGCACCAACATGCTATACCAAACAGTCAACAACCACTATATTTTTCTAGGCTCTTTGCACGCATTACCTCTAACTCTACAACCTTGAAGCAAAATAAATTACGCTATACTCATTTTAGAGATCATCAAACTGGAAGGTGAAGTGGCTTGCTGAAAATCAGAGTTGGTTCTCCTGATGCTCAGGCTACTGCCTTTCCCACTCATGGCACCATCTCCTGCTCCTGGCTACTAAGCTGTGTGTCTCTCTCCATGTTTTTTTTTTTTTAAAGATTTTATTTATTTGACAGACAGACATCACAGGTAGGCAGAATGCAGGCAGAGAGAGGAGGAAGCAGGCTCCCCGCGGAGCAGAGAGCCCGATGTGGGGCTCGATCCCAGGACCCTGGAATCATGACCTGAGCCAAAGGCAGAGGCTTTAACCCACTGAGCCACCCAGGTGCCCCTCTTTCCATGGTTTTTAATGAGACCTCTGAGGATAACAAACAACAACAACAATAAACACACACACACAAAAAAAACCATATTTTCCTATCAGGACCACCCAAACTCTCAAAAAACTATTGACTGAAAGGCTTATACATTAAAAACTATAAATCATTGCCAAAAGAAATTAAAGTAGATCTAAATAAGTGGAGAAACATTCTGTATTCATCAATTGAAAATTTCAATATCATTGAGGTGGTCATTGGCATCCAAATCAATCAATAAGTTCAACAACACAAAAAAATCCCAGCAGGCTTTTTGAAGACATCGACAAGCTGATCCCAATATATGCATAGACATGCAAAGAACCTATAGCAGCCAAAACAATTTGGAACACAGTTTGAAGATTGTGCTTCCTAATTGCAAAACTTACCATAAAGCTACAGTAATCAAGACAGTGTGGTACTGACCATAAAGATAAAACATATACATCAATGCAATAAAATTGAGAGTCCAGAAATAATCCCTTATAATTATGGTCAATTGATTTTCAACAAAGGCACCAAGGCAAAAAAGAAAAGGATAATCTTTTTAAAATATAGTGCTGGAACAACTGGATATCCACATGCAAAAAGAAAATTAATTTATATCTCTACTCATGCCATACCTAAAAATTAACTCAAAATTAATTGAAGCCTAGATATCAGAGCCCAAACTATAGAAGAATTAGCAGAAAATCTAAAGTATCCTAAAATCTAGAAGAAAATCTTTGTGACCTTGAATAGGCAAAGATTTCTTAGATAAAAAATGAAAAGCATGATTCTAAAAAGAAAAAAATTGATGAAGTAGACCTCAATTAAAACCACATCACGAAGGTGTGATTTGATTATCCATCAAAAAGATGGATAATAACAAACACTGGTGAGGATGTGGGGAAATTAGAACCTTCATAAATTTCTGATGGAAATGTACAATGGTGCAGCCACTTCTGGCAACAATTTGTCAGTTTCTTAAAAAGCTAAACATAAATTTACCATACAACCCAAGAAGTCCACTCCAAGCTCTTTCCCTCAAGACCAATGACCACATGTGTCCACACAAAAACTGGAGCATGAGTGCCCAAGCCCTCGGTAATAGCCCAGAAGTAGAAGCGATCCAGACTGACATGTGGATAAATGAAATGAAGCATATCCATACAACGTAACATCTTTTTGCAGGAAAAAGGAAGAAAATACCCATGCGGGCTACAAGTTGGATGACCCTCAGAAATGTTATGCTACGTGAAAAAAAGCCAGACACAGAAGAGCACACACTGTATGGCTCCATTCGTAGCAAATGTCCAGAAAAGGCAAAACTGCAGAGGTAGGACCCAGCTGTGTGGTTGCCGTGATGGGAGCTGGAACAGGAACTGACTGGAAACAAGCGCCCAGGATCTTTCTGGGGTGATGGACATACTCTACTACTGGATCGTGGTAATGCTTGCACAGCCTTGAAAATTTATTAAGATTCATTGGCCTGTAGACTTAAAATAGATAAAGTTTATAGAGAATAAACCTCAAAAAAATCTATTTTTCAGAGGACTTAGTCCCTGTGCAAAAGATGTCAGACAAGGTGGGGGAGGAAGCCTGGATGGTGTGCTGGCCCCGCCTTCCCTGCTTTCCGTTCTCCGGCAAGGACACCTGAGCCCCTCTCTCTCAGTGCCAGGAGCCTTTTCCCCAGGAGCCTGCGGCGGCTGTGTCCAACTCCTCCACCTTAGTGACTCCTAACAGGCCCGATTCGGGCCTCTGGCAGCAAAGCTCACCTTGCGGAAATACTGTAAGAGTTATAAATACTTCAGGTCCTTGGGGAGCCCTGTCAGTTCTCTGCTGTGGCACCGGTGACCTAGGGCAAGGAAAATTCTATTCCTAGGCACACTGAGCGTCCGTGAGCAGCCTGGTTGCAAGGCATTCTCAGATAGTTCATGCTCTCTCTTTCATGCTGTGGTTTGGACCCCGAAGACATCCACAATCTCCTGAAAGCTAATTCCTACAAGCTAATTGTAGCCAATATTCCTGAAAAAGAGGTGAATGCACATAATTAAAACTGAAGCCCGTGCACCCAGTGAAGGAGCCGGGGGACCTGATTTTAGAGCAGTTCTGTCCTTCTCAGCCCAGGCAGCATCGCAAAGCCAAGAATACCATACCTGGGTCCCACCACCACCCACCCACCCCCTCCCACCCCAGCCACACACACACACTTGGATTTAACTGGTCCAGAATGTGGCCTGAGCATCAGTATTTTTTTAAGTTCTGCAGTGATTCTACTGTGCATCCAAGGCTGAGAATCACCAGTTTCAGAAGGAGATGGTGTCAAAACAAGGTCTCTCACCAGTAACACCAGACCCTGAATGCACTGTTCCCTGAACGAGGGCCTTCTCCGTATCTAGTAAGAGCAGCCGCTGCACAAAGCCAGCTGATGATGGGTGCCAGGATGCTGTCATGTGCTGTGTAGATGCTGCCAGTTTATCTCAGTTTAACCCAAATGAGTTCATGTTAAGTGAGTTGATCCGTACTTCCTAATCATGACACCCGGAAAAAGAGCTCGGGCGAATAACCACTGATAGCGGAGAGGCTAAAAGAAAAAGATAATCTTCATTACCAGTATTCGAGAACTTCCCTCTATACCGGGGTCCAAGAATGAAACCAATCAGGTCCTAGGACAACAGTAACACAGTATTAAATATTTAAGGCAATTGAGCATTAATCTTAGACATGAGTGATCACGAGAATTTAGGACAGAGTCCCCTGCTGACTTGAGTGGACAAAAAGCTTTGTGGATGAGGCAGAGTTCCAGCTGGGCCTTGCAAGATTGATAGAATTTTAATTGGGGAAATGAAGGGACAATAAAAAATCACCACCAATAACAATCATTGCCATAGTGCTCCCCGTAAAGCGGGCACTCCCAAGCATCGTTTGATTTAAACCTCACAATCACCTTATGGCCTTCATTTTACAAATGAGGATATGTGGACGTGAAGAGGTTTTAAAATGTGTGTGCACTCCCAGTCCACAAGCAAGGTTTGAACCCACGTAACCCTGACTCCAGGATCCAGGCACCCAGGCCAAATCAGAGAGACAGAAAGGAATCCATCACTTGTGGGATACCGCCGGGCGAGGGATCTGCTATGCCCGGAATGCTGGGCTCTTGTCACCAGGGCCCAGGGGAGAAAACTGCCCACATGGAACAAGTTCAGACCATCCGTGTGGCTCTGCCATGCCATGACCAGAAAGGGGGGTACCCCGGATCGTAAGCCAGCTGCAACAGAGAGCTGAAACTCGGGCTCAAAGCCAACTCGAATGGGCTTTCCTTTTTTCAAAATGCAAGACACTGGAGGAGGCGAGCATGACTGGGGAAGCCCAGGTCTGGAGATTCCCAAGGAGTGAGGTTTGGCCGGAGGCTGTGGGAAATGCTGAGAGCTGGGAAGGGAGACGACTCACTAAACGTGAGTCTGTCTTCTCCCCATCATGGCCCCTCAGGACTGCGTGATGAGCGGGAACGTACACAGGCAGTTCACAGAGAGCGCATGGACAGCGAAGACGAACAGCTGAGCACTGAGGGCACCTGCCTTGGCTGAACTCTGTGTTTCAAAAGGCCTAGTTCTAAAGTAACCCACTGTTATCAGGTGCCTGGTGTAGGTTTTTTGTTTTTTTTTTTTTTAATATTTTATTTATTTGACAGAGAGAGATCACAAGTAGGCAGAGAGGGAGAAGCAGGCTCCCTGCTGAGCAGAGAGCCCGCTGGGGGCTTGATCCCCGAACCCGAGATCATGACCTGAGCTGAAGGCAGAGGCTTAACCCACTGAGCCACCCAGGCGCCCCCTGGTGTCGGTTTTAACCTGGGAGCGCACCTGTCTAAGCGCCTGTGAAAGGCACGCAGAATGCAGGATCCCCGCCTGCCCCGCAAGGAACAAGCGATGGTTGGAGACTCCGGGATGCACACAGAGACGGTGAGTAGCCTCACATCACTGGATCCCAATTAACAGAAGCCTCCGAAGAAAGGAAAAAAAGGAAGCAAGCAAGGAAATGGGGGGGGGGGGTAGGGAGGGGGAGAAGGAGAGAGGAGGCGGGGCGGGGAGAAGGAGGGAGTGAGGAGGGAAGGGGTCGCAAGTGGAAGGGAGGAGGGAGAGGGAGAGAAGGGAAGAAGAGAGAGAAGGGAGGGAGAGAGAAACCCAACTCCACGCAAGACGTCCAGCCAGGGTTGTGGTCATCAAAGTGTGGAACCTGTACAATTTGCATCAGAGTCCCCCGAGGTGCCTTGTCACAGGACAGATGCTTTGAAGTGGGACTTCAGAACTGGAGCTGTCGGGGGACGTCCCCAGGGCACTCGTGGGCAGTCTGAGGTCTGAGGACTACGGGCGTGGGCTCTGCCGGTGGTCGGTCCCCACGCTTGGCCACCGCACCTGCCACTCCGTCTCCAGCTACCAACTGCACCGGACAACGTCGTGTTCTGAATGGTGGGCGCAGAGCTAGGTGACGCCTTGAGCCTGTGAAATTACATTCACAGGAAAGCATGGTCTTCAGAGTGAGGCAGATTCCAACTCGACTCCCATTTCCACTTTTTCCCAGCCACGAGATTTTAGGCACATGACTTGAACCCACCAAGCGTCAGTTGTCTCATCTGTAAAATCCTCAAGAGACTGTTGACCGTGATCGCCAGGCAGGACCCGCCTCTGCCTCACAGCTCTCTTTCATTTGCTGGCTTGGAAGCCTCGACATCTTAGAAGGATTCTTTTTTTTTTTTTTTTTTAATTTATTGGTCTTTCTGGGGTATCTGATGTATCTCCAGTGTATTACAACTGAGCCATTAATCTTGTCGCTTCATCAACATTAACTGGTTGTTCATTTTCAGGACACTGCTGAGGAATCAGCTGTTTCTGCAAAGGCTCAAGGGAAAGACCTTTTGAGAAATGTGCAAGTTCCCTTTTGTATATCTACGAAAGCTTTATTCACTCTGGTAACTTTTTCATTATTCACAATGTTTATCTTCTTAAGGTTAGTGGTAACTGGCTTTGCTTTGTTTTTAGACTTAAAGTTTTTGTGGCTGGCTATATGAAATACATTCCCGGACTTCTGCCCTCTTAGTTTGTTCTTAGCCATTGTCTTCAATATCCTCGTGCAACAACTCACACTCCGGGTGACGCCATGGAGACCCACAGGATCTTCCGGAAGTTCTCTCAGAAGGATTCTTCAAGGGCTAACCCTAGTCAGACCTCAGCCTAGGATTTCATCTGTTTGATCTTACGCGTTGCTCAGAACATTCTGCTGACACCATGGCCTCCAAGCCTTCCCAGACGCATTTCTATCAGAAATACACACACACACACACACACACACACACACACACACACAAACACACACCTCTACACCCTCTTTCGTTCCTGTAGGCTCATGTGCATCCTTTAATATCCTGCTCAAGCATTACCTCTACTTTAAAATTTTCCCAGACCCTACAACCCTGTCCCACCTCAATTATACCCACTGCTTAGGACTGCTTGAAGAACCTGAACCTGAATGAGCTCCCCAAGTCTGATCTCACCACATTGTGATGATTAATTTTCTGCTGTCTCTCCCCATGGGATGATGGATTCCCCAAGGAGAAATACTTCCTGATCTCTGTCACCTCAGCACTTAATATCATGCCTAGTATGCAGGAGAACTCTATGATCTGTTGGGTTTCTATACTCCATATGTAAAATATGAAATTATAAAACTGATTATTTAAAGTGTTACAACTTACTACTCACACCATTGTTTTCAAAAGCCAGTTTAAGTCAGGGGGAAAAATAATCACACTAGGTCAGTGTGTTAGGGTTTTAAAAAATCAGAACCACAATTGCTCAGCTTGATCCCTCTACCTTATTCATTAAATCTGGCTCTGAGTTACAGAATCCACCGGATAAAAGGAAGATTTTCCACCATCGAAAATATTAACAGGACTATCTCTGACCCTGAAGGCAATTCCAGCCAATGCAGCAAATACTGATCAAGTATAAAACACTAAGTGAGGATCTGTAATTCGGAAGATTTGTAATTTGTAATTTGGAAGAAAGAATCCTTCCAAAATCATAGATGGACACTCCCAAGGTTCCCAAGCCGACCAGGAGGTGGGCTGATGGGCTCTTCCCCAGACCATCTCCTGGCGTCAGCCTTTTTATCAGATTCTGATACAAGCAGCAAGAGCCACATTCCCGTACCTGGGCACGACCCAAGCTTACCTTGCTGTCCAAATCCAAACTGCCTCCCTTATGAATCACTGCCCATGACTTTGTCCTGCCATTTCCTCTGCCTGAGCTTACCTTTTCCATTCAAACCATTAGTAGTCACTTTCAAAATTCTACTCAAATAATAGCTACCATTTCCTGAGTGGATCTATGTGCCAAGCACCCTATTAGAGGTTTTATGTACAAGCTCTCAATTTAAATCCCAACAACACTATGATACAGGTACTATAGGTACACAAGTCACTTAGTAAGTGACGGAGCCAGGGTCACGTGGCTCAGTTGGTTAAGTGTCTGCCTTCGGCTCAGGTCATGATCTCGGGGTCCTGGGATTGAGTCCTGCATTGGGCTCCCTGCTCTGTGGGGAATCTGCTTCTCCCTCTCCTTCTGCCTCTCCCCCTACTTGTGCTCTCTCGCTCTTGTCCTGTCTCTCAAATAAATAAATAAAATATTTTTTTAAAAAAATAAGATGTGACTCCACACCCCATGCTCTGAGCCACAGAGGCACACAAACCTTCAGGAGCTCATTAAATAGTCACGTACTACCCTGTGGATGAGGTAATAACCCATTTTACAGATGAGGAAACCAAGGCTCAAATGGATGAATTCCAAATTATTGAAGCCACTCCAGCACTCCAAGCCACTCCAGCTTGGCCACCTCAGCTGTCAGCTGGCCGCCATCTTGCCAACACAGACAACACCGTGGCCGGCCGGGAGAAAGGCAGAGCTGAGATAAGAGGTGGCTGGAGTTACAATCAAGCCTCACTAACGGATTTGTGGTCTTTGCAGTCGCAGGAGGCATGAGATTGCAACTTTTACTTTAGTGTGACTTCTCTTTTTTTTTTTTTTTAAGATTTTTTTTTTTTATTAATTTGACAGAGAGTTAAAAAGACAAGTCATGGGGCGCCTGGGTGTCTCAGTGGGTTAAAGCCTCTGCCTTCGGCTGAGGTCATGATCCCAGGGTCCTGGGATTGAACCCCGCATTGGGCTCTCTGCTCAGTGGGGAGTCTGCTTCTTCTTGTCTCTCTCTCTGCCTGCTTCTCTGCCTACTTGTGATCTCTTTTTAACTGCTGTTTGCAACCCAAGCAGTCCAATCCCATAAAAAATGAACCATACAGGTGAGACCATAAAGTACTGTGGTTGACTTTTTAAAGACTCACATGCCAAAAGTTATTCATCCAAATGTGAATGATTCCTTTCAAAAGAGTCATCTCAGGGGAAAAGAAGTTGCCAGTAAATAGGCAACCAGAGGGAAGGAGACTGACGTATCTACAAATTCCAAGTATGTGTAATTACAGTATTAACCAAGCACAGAACAGTACTTTGGAATGAGCGACGTACATCAATCTGCAAGCACAGTTGCTTCACGTCGTAGAAAGAAGTAGCTCAAGGGACAGGAAGGGAAAGTATTTGCTCCTAGACCCATTCACACTCCAAGCTGTCCCTCTCTCCCTTAGCACACGGGCTGCCCATTCTGGACATTCGTGAGTAATCCGCTTCCTACCCAGGAACTAACAGCCTTGAAACCAGCAGATAAAATCCCAACTCTCAGCAAAATGAGGTCCCAAATCCGCAGACAAGCGATATACCAGAGTGTACCTTTGGCCTCAGATTTTCCCATTCCCCGCTGTGACTGGGCTGAGCCGCACCAGACCCTCTCCTGGGACCAGTTCAGCAGTTCAGCTAAGGCAGCACATTTCCATGCCCAGTTCCTGACCCATGCCCGGCACTGCCGCCCAGACTGTGACACCAGTGGAAGTGAGTCACAGGACCATGCTTACTCACCACAAGCCATGAAATGATGATGGGGGTTGCCCCCCAAATTCTCCCTTTAGAGCTTTGCTATTTCTCCTCCTGTGAACAGATCGATATTTGGGATCATTATGCAACCATGGAAAGATCACATCAGCACCAAGAAGAATTACCTGGGTTTAAGAAAAAAATAGGGGGGTGCCTGGGGTGGCTCAGTTGGTTAAGCATCTGACTCTTGATTTTGGCTCAGGTCATGATCTCGGGATTGTGGGATCGAGCCCCACACCAGGCTCCGCACTCAGCATGGAGTCTGCTAGAGATTCTCTCTCTTTCCTCTCCTTTTGCCCCTCTCCCCCCACAGGCTTGCTCTCTCTCTCTCTCTCTCTCTCTCTCACTCTAAATGAATGAAATGTCTTTAAAAAAGAAGGAGAAAGGAGAAGGAAGAGGAGGGGAAGGAGGTGAGGGAGGAGGAGGAAGAAGAGGGAGGTAGGAACTTCCAAAATAAAGACCTTTAGAATTCAAATCTGAGCGTCTTTGCCTCAAGCTGATCTGTGACCTCCACCATCGGAGCTGAAGAGTTGAGAGGAAAGTTCTGTTTGACCCTGTTGAGTTTGGACCAACCACACTGTTGACCCCTTTACCCCTGCACTTGAGAGTAAACACCCAGATTAACACTCTGGGCTTCCAGCTCATAGAACACACGCAAAGCTGTAGAGAGACGCTGAGTCCAAACTGGCATTCGGAGAAATCGGAAAAGCAATGACTCGGGCACCAAGGGACTCTTTGGACTGCCTTTCCCCACGCCCTTTCTAGTCTCACAGAGCACAGATGCGCTCCGCAGGTCGTGCCCCATGCTCCCCATCTGCCCAAACACGCTCACTCAAAGCTCAGCCTGCGCTGGCGGCCACCCCCCTTCCTGCTTCCCTTTCTCAAATGCCCTCCTTTGCCTCCAGGACCTCCCCACCCTTGCCAGGGAGCTCATCACTCAGTTCCACTCCCTTCCCATGATAGCATTCCGCACGTCATGAACAAAAAGAGCAACCCATCCAGAAGCCTGCTTCCTTCTAGAAGCAGGGGGAAAGGAAAGCTTCTGAAGGTGAATGTGTAGGGGTTGTTTTGTTCTGTTTTGTTTTTGGTCTTTATCTCATTTTGCTCACCAATGTATGGAAGGAGGCTGAGATCTGAAGTCAGATGACCTGGATTGTCTTGGTCACTGTACGTGACTTCGGGACAATTTACCTAAACTTCCTCGCCTCAGTCTCCTTATCTATAAAATAAGGTAACAGTAATGCCTTCATCACAAGGATGTGGTGATGATTAAATGAGAAAATATGCTTTGTCATAAAACATAACAAGAAAACTATGAACTGTTCCATGAAAATGATTCTCGATCTTGCTGGCTTTAATTCTTTACATTGGTTTGGATATTATATATGCACCGTCCTCAATTGTTACAGAAGGTTTGAGAAGATACTAAGAGATTATAAAATGGCCTCTTTTCCAAATTGTCCACTTTGCTTGAAATAGATTTTTTTTTTTTGGTTATTTGCTTTTTTAATGGAAAATCAGTTGACATAGAATGTTATATTACTCTCAGGTGTATAATGTACTGATTTGACAATTCTGTGTTACTCAGTGATCACCACAATAATGTAGTCACCATCTGCCAAGTTGGTCACTTTTGACAATCTTGGCTAGAATATTGAAGATTATTGCCTGTGTAATGAGTCACCTGCTTCTACCAACCTGTTCTGGAAAACTCCATAAAGTAGAATACAGAATCTTTTGACCATTAATTCTCAGTCTGAATTTTTAATTCTCAGACTCAAGCTCCACATAAAATTTCCAAGTCTTAGCTATCCATAGCACAAAAGGTATGTCTGATCGGATCCCCTTTTAAAGAGACTCCCATTTATTTTGCATTGTAGAAATCAAGAGTCCCGTATCCCTGAGTTTCTAATGAACAGCAGGCAAAGGCATCAGACGCAGGTTATAAGAGGACTAGATTCGAAGGAACAGGAGTATAAGAACCAGGACCAAAGGAAAAAGTCACTAGAGTACTTACACGAAAATACCCAAATCTATTCCTTCTAAAATAGATGAAAAAAAAAACTGTGAGTATATGTGGATCCAGTGCTCTCCAGTGAAAAAGATTCCAAAGTAATCCCTTCAGATTCCACGTGGGAAGGTGTCAGTGCAGATACATCAGAGACTGGGTAAAAGGGGACCTTGAGAAAGGGAGTCACAAAGTGACGTGCAAGCTAATGGATGGTGGCACTTAGGAGCTCCTTGAATTTTGAGCTTCCCATGTGGGACACAGATAACTATGCACCAGGTAGAAGAAGAACCCACCAGCCCCTGTAGCTCCCACTCACGAAAGGAAGGCAGCAGTGGGTATCTTTTCCCACCCCCAACCCCTGAATTGGAGGAGCATCGCCTTTTAATGGAGATCTGGTTCCCAACTGCCTATCTGCGAGCTCATCCCTGGACTGAGGGAAGACGATGGATGAGAAAGATGAGCAGAAGCAGCTGGGAAGAGGTTTGTTTTTTTTTTTTTTTTAAGACTTATTTATTTATTTATTCATGGGAGACACAGAGAGAAAGGGGCAGAGGCAGAGGGAGAGGCGGTCTCCACGGGACTCGATCCCAGGACCCTGGAATCATGACCTGAGCAGAAGCCAGACACGTAACGGACTGAGCCACCCAGGTGCCCTGGGAAGAAATTTTTCATAAGACTATTGAATTGTTCTCTTCGCCAGATTCCACACCGGACAGATAATCAGCAACAAAGTTAATTTCCCCTGCTCTTTTTTTTTTCCTTTTTTTTTTTTTGCATGTTTAATTTTTTATTTTTTATAAACATATATTTTTATCCCCAGGGGTACAGGTCTCTGTCCCCTGCTCTTTTCTAATGAAGATATGCCATCTTTTGTAGAACATACAAGTTTTGTGGGTTTGGGTTTTTTTTTTTTTTAGATTTTATTTATTTATTTGGCAGAAAGATAGCACAAGAGGCAGAGCAGCAGGCAGAGGGAGAGGTGAAATGGGCTCTCTGCCGAGCAAGGAGCCCGACGCTGGGCTCTATCCCAAGACTTTGGGCACATGACCTGAGCCGAAGGCAGCCGCCCAACTGACTGAGCCACCCAGGCGCCCCTAGAACGTACAAGTTTAAATAGGTGGGTTGTCTGGAGAGCCCCAAAATTCTGCATAACTCCAGGATTTCCTTATGTGAGAGTCTTCCCATAGATTATCCACACCATCATCAACAACTGTAGCTAAAAAGGAAATAACAAAACCTGGATTCCACTCCCAAACAGGCATTCAGCTCTGCCCAAGGTGGTAAGAGACTAAGAGCTCAAATTATAAGACTTAAACTTGACAATGAAGCCCAAATAAGCATAACACCCTAAGACATTTTTCATTGCTCCCTCGAGTTCCTCAGCTTTTTGCTGAACCCAAAGCTCATCCACGTGTGGCTGGCAAAGAAAATACCTTCAAAGGCAGAGAAAGCTGAAGAGGGCTGTCCATGGGACAATAGGCTCAGCCATGGAAACTCCACACTCCAGATTGAATTTCAGAAGCAGGACAGTCAGGCACCACCAAACCAGGCCCAGCGTCATGGCGATGGCTTCTACCTCTCTAATCTGGCTCCATCTCTGAGTCAAGAGAAAACCTGGAAATGTTAGAGTCACCAAACATGAAGGCATTTGCAAGAGACCCAGGACGCCATCCTCAAACAAGAGCATTTCCCTTTTCCCTTAATATCGACCCACCTTCAAAGAGTGATCACATTAAATCTCTCAAGAAGAACCTGACAGGATGTTGAGATGCTCCAGAGGGAAGTCCAGTAGATTTTCTCCCAAATAGGGAAACTCAGCTCTTCAGAGCATACTTCAAGAATCCTAGATCTACATAAGCCTTTAATTGCAGACATTGACATTAGGAAATAAAATATACAGAGACTGCACCAATCTTGACAGAAATGTCAGCCAGCCAGCAATTCATTCAGTAAATATTCAATTAAACCAAACATCGACATATAAAACACCCATGTAACAAGCAAAATGAGGAATAGACCATAGTTAACAGACTCTGCCTTCAAAAACAAAGTCAATAGGTGCCTGCATGGCTCAGTAGGTTAAGTGGCTGCCTTTGGCTCAGGTCATGATCCCAGGGTCCTGAGAGAGGGCTCCTGCTCAGCGGGGAGTCGGCTTGTCCCTCTGCCTCTGCCCCTCCCCCCGACCACCGCTCAAGCTCTCTCTTGCTCTGTCAAAAATAAATAAATAAAACCTTAAAAAGGAGACTCACTCTTCTTTCCTTTCTGAGTCTCCTGGGCAATCTGTCTGTGTCTATACTTTCTATGTCTTCAATAAACTCTGCTCTCACTCCCTCTGAGTTTGTGTTTGATTTCTAACCTGTGGGAAGCCATGGACTCTCTTGGCTAGTCCTGTGGAATCCCACTCTGGGTCCTTGGACCCAGCCAGCCTGCATCAAAAAATGTGGACTGCAGGGGTGCCTGGGTGGCTCAGTCAGTGAAGCATCCGACTCTTGATTTCAGCTCAGGTCATGATCTCAGGGTGATGAGAAGGAGCCCTGCATCGGGCTTTGTGCTCAGTGGGGAGTCTGCTTGAGAATCTCTCTCTCCTTCTCCCTCTCCCCCTCCCCCTAACATCCTGTCTCTCTCAAAATAAAAATCTCTCAAAATAAAATCAAAATCTTAAAAAAAAAAAAAAAGGTGGACTACAATACTACTCCAATTACAGGCTAGGAACGACTGCTGCCTCACACCAGACCATTGTTCTGGCCAGCAGAGGGAAGAGTGCAGAAATTAAGAGAATGCATTTAGACATGTCCATAACAATTTCACAGTCACCTATGTCTGTTGAGCCTAATAATAAAAATTAGGTGTCCTGGGCGCCTGGGTGGCTCAGTGGGTTAAGCCGCTGCCTTCGGCTCAGGTCATGATCTCAGGGTCCTGGGATCGAGTCCCACATCGGGCTCTCTGCTCAGCGGGGAGCCTGCTTCCCTCTCTCTCTCTCTGCCTGCCTCTCCATCTACTTGTGATTTCTCTCTGGAAAATAAATAAATAAAATCTTAAAAAAAAAAATTAGGTGTCCTATCTCTTAAAAAAAAAAAAAACTTCAAAAAAAGAAAGAAAGAAAGAAACCTAAGTCAAGACACATACAGAAAAACAAAAACAGATCAAATCCAAATTACCATAATATAAAGCAGAAAACAGGGGTACCTGGGTGGCTCAGTCGGTTGAGTGTCTGCTGTCAACTCAGGTCATGATCCCCAGTCCTGGGACTGAGCCCCGCATTGGATTCCTTGCTCAGTGGGGAGCCTGCTTTTCCCTTTTGCTCTGCCCCTCCCCCCTGTTTGTGTGTTCTCTCTCTCTCTAATAAACAAATAAACAGGTAGAAAACACCGCCTTCCCTGAGAAGGATACATATAAAGTGCCGTACTCGTGTGAGTTCAGAGAAGGCTGAAATTATTGCGGGTGGACGGGGTCATGGAAAGCTTCACAGGGAGAAGAGTATCTCAGATGACCTTTGAAGGATGGGTAAGATTTCAACCTGAAAGATGGAAGAAAAGTGCATCCAGCTGGAAAGATTGGCCTAACCAATGGATCTGAGGAGGCGAACACAGAAAACAAGACATTTTTCAGTCTGGTTGGAAAATAGGCTGCAAGGCATATAACAAAGGCTGGGGAAGGGTTGGAAAAATGAGCTATCACTCTTTCATAGATGGCCTTCAATAAGAATTTGGAATTTATATTGTAAATAATGAAAAGACACTAACAGTTTCTGAGCTCAGGAGAGGCACAGTGAGACTTCAGAAGGTAGATTAGAGGAAAATGTAACCAGAGGCAAGAAGACCAGTCAGGATAGCAATATGATGGTGGAGGTGAAAAACAAAGATCTGGGATTTCAGAGAGGAGATGAAGAGGAAGGGGTTCCTAAATGTTAGGGTCGACAGGATTTGGTCATTGGTGGTCATGTGGGACATGGACATCAATGGCCATCCTGCAGTGTGCATTCTGGGTGTCTGAGAAGACAGTCCTATTATCAACAGGAACAGAACTTAGGGGTGACAAAGTGCGTACCAAATGCGTATGTTCGGTTGTCAGCTGGCAATGTGGGGCTGGGGCCAGGAAGACACGAAGGAGAAAACCTCAAGGTCTCGTGCTGTCCCGTTACTTGGTCTCCCTGTGAATTTGCCATGGTTGACACCTTTCCCCTTGAAATTATCCTCTTGGGTTTCCAGACAGTACTCTTTCCTTGTTTTCCTCCTTCCTCTATGCCAACTCCGACCTAGGTTCCAAGAGCTCCTCTGCTGCTACTTGTCCCACAAGCATTTCCACAGAGCTCCAGCCTCCGTCCTTTTCTCACTCTCTATTCTGTCCCGGAAAGGTTTGTCTGCCCTTTGCTTATCTTCCCCTCCATGCAGAAGACTCCTGAAGAAGGCAGGGGTCGGGGAGCACAGACTCTGAAATCAGCCCAGGCTCCGACCCCAGCTCCTTGTTGGATACGTCATGTTGGACGAGTCACGTGTCCTGATCATCCTCATGCATAACATGTGGTGAGAGTGTTGTGAAAAGGATCTAAGGTGAGGATTAAAAAAGAATCTAGCACATTCTCTAGTACCAGGCCGGATTCTATATTATCTGTATTCAGAAAATACAGAATATAGATCATGCACAATCTGACACAGATAATTATCATTTGCTGGGGACTTATTATTCAGTCGAGTCCTCAGTAAATGGTAATGATTATTAACCAAATTTGTAACTCAAAATCTAGTCTCTCTCCTGATAGCCAGGTCCAAATAGTCAGTTGTCCAATGGGAAGGAGCCCCAGAAGTCCCAAAGCGAACCCACCGTTTTCTCACCTCCCACAACCCTTGGTTACATTCATCCAGTCATCCAGATTAGAAGCCTAATGGGACGTGTCCCATCTCTCTCCCACCCTCCGCCGCCCACATCTATTTCTTATCAAATCCTGTAAGACAGTGATTCAAAAAGGCATAGAAGACCCATTATTATCTCACCCCCACTCCCCTGTCCAAGCTCACTTCCTACCACTCCCTCTCCTGCCCCGTAGGCTTACACGTTCTGCCCCCCTGTCATACTCACAATGACCAAGTAATCTAATATTTACCCATTTCTTTCCTCTGCTTGGAGTGTCCTTCTTCCAAATGGCCATGCCCAATTTGGATAATTCCTACTTGCCTTTTAACACTCAGCTTGTGCCACTCCCCTGGGAAGCCTTCCCTGGCTCCATAGCACGGTACAATGCCTTTCTCTCTGCTTCTATAACAAAGTGTGCACTCCTGTTGAGCTACTTGCCACATCAAGATTTTGACTTGCTTTTCTCTCTTCTCTAGTAAATTGTAAGGAGCTTATGGGCAAAAACCGTTATCTTATTCGTTGCTTGACTCCCTCCTTCCGTATCTAGCACAGTACATAGCACATAGAAGGTCCTTAAATGATTTCTTACATAAGTGAACAGCTGAGTAATCCAACAAAGCAAGATAATCCTAGATGCTTCACGCCCCCCCCCTTTCTGTCCACATAGTTAATCATAAAATTCACATAGCTTGCCTTCAGTTCAAAAGTTTTTCTGGTTTAGTCCATGCCTCTGTAACAATAACCAATTGTTTTCTATCCTATTATCCAAGATACATATTTTTTAAAGATAATGGATGGTCTTTATTTCCTTCTTGGTGATTTTCTGCATTTTCCAGATGTTGTTGTTTTCTCGGTCTATACCAAATCAGTCACCTGACAAAAATTAGGAAATGTAAAGGAAAACCTGAAAGAAGTTTAAGTCTGCAAGTATTTTTAGACTCCCTCTAACCCCAATAGTTGAGTACTGCGGTGCCTAAAGACCAGCATTCAGAATACCAAACTGCCATTGTCTCGGGTGTTGGGGCGGGGGAGGCATATAGTAAATTCCAGGTGACAAGATATTAAAAGGGAAAAAAAAAACAGAATATTTTTAAGCACATCCTCCTAATTCAAAGATGACAGGTCCTACCAATAAGGGGATGAAAATAAAGCCATTTCCCAGTTTTCACAGTGAACCTACAAGACCAGTGTTAGATGTCCATCTGCAGCCTCTGTCTACAGAGGCTCTCCTGGTTTTTCTGCAGCCTCATAGGGCCAACGTCTCTACCCTTTCATTGCCCTTGCCTTGACCTTCAGGAATAGCCTGCTGGAAAGCATTTTATCCTGCCATCACCTTCCTGGGTTCCTGCCCCCTGAACTACCCCCTGACTTACCCCCCAACAGACACCTGGACTCTGGGCCTGAGCAGTCTCCCCCAGCGTCTGAATGGACAGCCCCTCTGTATGCTGGGCTTCCTCTAGCACTCTGGAGCTGACATTGTACTCCAGAGTTCTAGACTTTTTGATGGAAAGTTCTCTTCCAGGTTGAGAGAAAGAATCGCAGAAAAGGAAAACCCTCAAGAACTAGACGCTCAAAGATCCGTGACTTAGACAATGCTGCCACCCTCTGGCCAAAAGTAAAAGTACTCCTGGTCTTCTCGTGGAGTGGAGGGATCCAATTGGTCATCTCATGTGGCTTTGGAATGGGCAGCAGCTGCATTGTTAGGACCATTACTGCTAGTGCTCCAACAATAAATTTTTGATATTTATAACATAATCACAATTACAGCAGGCTTATGAGTCAGAGCTGCAGCAGAAAGTGAGGTTCTGGGAATGCTGAGCAGGAAGTCAGTTCAGACTTTAAAAAAGAGACTAAAGGGGGAGAAATGTTGGACAAAGGACCCTGATGAGAAAAATAGACGGAGAAAAAGGCAGGTAACCCCGGCAGACTTCCACACACCGCACACTGACTGAACGAAGCACATTCACATAAGGAATTTAATTTAATCCCTACTAAAACTCAGCAAGACTAGCATTTTTGTGCCCATTATTAGGGCAGGTAAAGGCCAAGAAAGCTACAGATTTGCGAAAGCTCACAGGTCCAACAGGGCAGGGCTGGTTTGAACTCCGTTCTGTCTGTTCCATTCCCAAAGTCCCTTCTGATTACATCAGACCAAAACCACCTGTTCTCACTGCTCAAATTGTTCAGGGCAGACACTGAGTCCACAAGAGTGTTTTCTGTTTTAATCACAGTCACCTGCTGGGGTGTTAAGTGAAGTCAATGTTTTGGTTTAAAGGTTAAATGTCCAACAAAGGAATGCACAGTCTGGGAAATCTGGTGCCACGGACTCTGCATATCCAGGAGGGATCTTCCCCCGACCCCTCTTTTCTGCCTCATTTCTCTCTCCCCTATAAAATCATCTACCTCACTACAGATGAAATAACAGTTTAAAGCTCTGCTATCCAGTTCAACGGTCACTAGCCACATGTGGCGAATGAGCATTTGAAATGTGACCAGTCTAAATCGACATGTATTGGAGAGGTAAAATAGACACCAGATTCCTAAGACTTCATACAAAAATAAAAATATTCCTTACCGAAGATCTTTATATTGATTACATGGTAACATGGTAATATTTTTGATTAGGTTAAATAGTTGTTAAAATTAATTTCATCTGTTTCTTTTTATTTTTTTTTATAAAGCTACTAGAAAATTTTTAAATTACCTCTTTGGAAAGCCTGACATTTCTATTGGCTAGCAATCCTTTAAAGACATGCAAACACACTTTTGTAAATAAAGACATTTCATACATTAATTAGTACAAGATAAGGGCATGAAACCAAAATCTATTTCTTCCCCAGCTGATAGACAGCAAACTGCCACCTGAAGTTCAACTAAGACAGCTATAATTATTAACCACATCGTGCAGAAACTAATGAAGCCTGATTTTTTCTGATTGTGTGTCTTACGGGTGACTGACTTGTTCACTAATTATCCCAAAGTTTTCATCCTGCAGATTACATTAATAACAGTGTAATTTGGATATTAGAAGCACATGGCCTATCGGGCTCAACGGAGAACTTCATGTTGCTTACATTAAGGAAAGTAGGATCTCTTAACTGCTCCACTCAGAGCTTTGCTCCGAAGGCTGTGAATTTTCCCATCCCTACTGCGTTCAAAACCGTTAAAAGTGGAGGGAAATCTCAACCTGAGCAAGACCAGTCATACCTTAAGGTTAAACCAATTCCGCTTCTGAGGTTCCTTCCAGGCCAACTGATGCTTCTTGGCAGGTCTTTCTTTCTTTCTTTCTTTCTTTCTTTCTTTCTTTCTTTCTTTTAAGATTATTTATTTATTTATTTATTTGACAGAGATCACAAGTAGGCAGAGAGGCAGGCAGAGAGAGAGAAGGGAAAGCAGGCTCCCTGCTGAGCAGAGATCCCAGGACCCTGGGATCATGACCTGAGCTGAAGGCAGAGGCTTTAACCCACTGAGCCACCCAGGTGCCCCTTGGCAGGTTTTTCTTATCAAAAACAATGCTGGAAAAATGGCCTTAGAGAAATCTAAAAGCCAATGAACTCTTAAAAATAAGACATATTCGCAATTCCTAAGAATTTATAGGACCAGTTTAGTTAATGACTTCCCAGGGTGATAAACCACTCACTGGTCCAAACCATTAGTTACCTCCTCTGCAGGGCCGTCCGAACAACGGTCACTTGGGACTAGAACACATGAGCAAATGTAAGAGCCAACAGGAATGCCCCCTGCTTGCCCAAGAATTTTGACAAGGCTCCTCTCACCTTCAAGCCAGGCTCTATGTCCATTGTGATGCTGAGTTTCTAGAGAGGAGGAGGCTGGACTAATTGATTTCTCAAGTTCACCTTCAAAACCAGATTCTAATCCTCCACTCTCCACAGAAAGGAACACACCCAACCAGTTAAACTGAAATTTTAAAAAATAACCTTGGCCTGAGATCTCCTAGGAGCCCATAGGAACAGTGTGCAATGCAAACTCAACAGAGATCTTCTGCCAGCTCGCCTCAATTTTCTCTGCTATGTGTGATATTTTCCGTGGATGAGACCAGAGATGTTGGTTGTAAATGATAGTCAGATGTTTAAACAATTTTGTTGCTGAAACATGATAATTTCCAGAAGCCCCTTTTCCATACATGGTATCTTTTGGTGAGACCCACCACAAAGAAAATGAGTTGTACAAGAAGAATGGCAGAAGATCTGGAAAATAACCAGGAAACTGGACCATAGCATGCCTCAAACAAAACAAAAAATCATTAATAGGAAACAGGCCAGTTTTTAAGGGTCATGGAAAGAATATACACTGGGTTCTCAGCAACTGGCTAGGTTTCAAAGTCAGTAACCTCCAACTTGTCAGGGAGGATTGTGGTTAATGCTGCGAAAGACATGTGTTGAAAGGTTTCTAGTTGCCCTTAAATTCCTGAATTTCTACTCAGGATATCATACCACACATGTGCAAAACAGAAAAGTCTGGTAGATTTTAAATGGATCCTCCTGTAAGTAAGCCCAATATATAAAATCTTAACTTGTAAAATCAATGCATTAGGAGGTAATCAAATATAAAAAAAATATAAACTTCAAACTATTTTTAAGTAAAACTTTCTCATTCAGTTATTGGGTTGAATCACACAAAATTGCCAAATTTTGACTGTTTTGACCAAATAAAGCTAAAATCCTGGCAGTCTCATGTGGGTCAATGTTTACATTTCATTAACACATAGGTGCTAGAAAAATTAAAGAAAGAACTAGGAATCCCTACTAATTTCAAAGTAACAAATAGAAATTTTTTAAAAGTATCTCCTAAATAACAATCCATAGTCAACAGGAAAACATTTTGTTCAACATTTTCAATTCCGGTCTACATAATTTTTCAGTAACATACCTACAGCCTCTTTTAATCTGAGTATTACAGGATGTAGCTGGTGATCACTAAGAACCTTAGAAATGAATTTGGCAATGCCTAAAATAATAGTAATGAATTCCACACTTACATATTTTCACATTTACGTACTTCCATATTTCAAACTATCTTTGACATTAGTCTATTAAGCCACGTCCCTGAATCCTTTGTGGAAATGAAGCAAAGATGGAAGAGAGAGACAGAGAGCAAGGAAAGATGGTCTATTCTGATGAACAGAATTTACACAACCAATGAGGATTGCTTTCAAAGTCCCCTCGTGGGGAGCTGTGTGTCTACTTCTAAGTGGCTCAGCCACATTGCTCAGAATGTGTATTGAATTAGTCCTGAAACTGCCTTCAGAACTACCTAAGAAAACCAGTACCCTACTTAATAATCCTATTTCTCCTCCTCCCTCTTAAATTTCAAACTAGGGCCAACCACTATTAACCTGCTTATTTCACGAACTTAGATCCAAATGCTTTGGGGTTATTTGCTAAATACATACATCATTTATCCAAACCCATAGAGCGCACAACACAGGAGTGAACCCTAACGTAAATCACGGACTTTGGATGCTGACGCCACGTCATGTCGATACAGATTTATCAGCTCTAACCAATGTACCACATTGGTGAGGAACGTTGCTGATGGGGGAGGCTAGGCATGGGTGAAGGCAGGGGCACGTGGGGAACCTATCCACCTGAATTTTGCTACGAACCGAAAGCTGCTCTAAAAAAATAAAATCTTCGTTTTTAAAAATTGCATAGGGGCACCTGGTTGGCTCAGTGGGTTAAAGCCTCTGCTTTCGGCTCGGGTCATGATCCCAGGGATCGAGCCCCATATCGGGGTCTCTGCTCAGCAAGGGAGCCTGCTTCCTCCTCTCTCTTGCCTGACTCTCTGCCTACTTGGGATCTCTGTCAAATAAATAAAAATTTTTTAATTGCATAAAAATAAGATTAAACACCGCTCTTGGGAAAGGGCTGCTTGTCTACGTTGAGGATATCCGGGAATGCCCGGCACACGCTCTCCCCTTTCCCTCTGCGTCCCCCTTTGCCCCTCCTCTCCATCATCAGTGCCCTCCACCCTCGGAGAAGAAAAACCAGGTGTGCGATCTATAAACCAAGGCCGCGAGGAACGAGCCGCTGGGGAGGGTCCCTGGGGTGGCGGGTCCTGGGGGTGGCCAGCCCAGTCCCACAGTGGCTTCGGTACATCCCTTCACTTTCCGCGCGCACGGACGCGTCCGAAGGTTGCGCAGCGTGGCCGGGGTCGCCAGGGGGCGCTCTCCCCGAGACGGGAAACGCCCCGCGCGCGCCGGGAACGGGCAGGCGTCTCGCGGGCGACCGAGGAACACGCGGGGAACGCGCTGTGCTCGCGGAAAAGCGGGGAGGGGAGAAGAGGGCGCAGCGCCCACGTTTCCAGTTTCCTCAAACGACTACCATGACCCGTAAGTTACAGGTATTTCTCAGGCCAACGTCGAGGCAAGTGATGTCCGCTTTAAGGCTGACTAACGGGAGGAAGGACCTCAGGGATCAAGGCTAAGCGGCAGCGCTCCCCTCACGGACCCACAGCGGCGATGGAGCCCATCGCCTCCCCTTGTCGGAAGGGCGGGAAGGGCTTGGGGGCTGAAGCCCGGGCTCCGAGGCGTGGGGCTCAGCGCGGTCCGCGGTAAGCAGTCCGCCCCCGCAAAGATGCCTCGGTACGACGTCCCCGAAGCAACCCGCCCGCCCAGCAACCACCGTGACGTCCTCCCGGGAGCTTACCGGCGCGCCTCCGCGTCCCTTTTATAGACGCGCCGAAAGGCCGTCCAATGAGCTCAGCGCTCTCTGACGCGCTCTCCGTGCTCCGCCAATCAGGCGCTGCTATGTAGAGCCCGAAGCTGAGTGGTCAGACTCCCGGGGGGCGGGGTTGGGGAAAAGCAGGGGCGGGACTCAGGTGCGAAGGCTCTTCTCCCGCCGCGGGGTGGAACGGGTCTGAGAGCGGAACGCCCTGGCTTCCAGGCAGGGGAGGGGCCCGCGGTCAGGGGGAACCCAGGCACGTGAGAGCCCCTAAAGGGGTGCTGGGAAGCCCGCTCCCGGCTGAGATTGCACACTCTCAGCGTTGAAGTAGCTGTTGCTGGAGGCGCCGGGGTCACCGCCTCTAGGGCTTGCTCCCGAGCCAGGGAAACTGAACAACCCAATAATTAATTATTATAATAATAACAGTTGTCCCTGAGAGGGGACAGTTGCTGCAGGCCAAATGAAAGTCTGTAATCGTGCGGACTCCGAGAAGGTTTGGGCGCGCAGGCGAAGGAAGGCTCTGCTGAGTTGAAGGAGAACGTGCTTGTTGGTTTTTCAGGGGGAGAAAACATCGTCAGCACAAAAGTCAGTGCAGTGGAGGGGTCGGTGTTCTGCAGACCCGTGAGGCTTCCTAAAAGGAACCTGGGTTTCAGGAAGAAAGGCTGGACAAAGATTGTGGGGGAGAACAAAGGAGAAAGAGGAGGGAAATATTTGGAAAGTCTGGAAGAAGAAAGGCACAGCTGAGTCAGTGGGAAAGAAAGAGAAAGAAATGAACATTCTCGAAGCTTCTGTTCTGTGCGTAAAAGGACTGTTTTCTGGCCCACCCTCAGGGTACATGGAAAATTTAAAAAGTGATAATAATAAAAATGAAAAGCTGCTTCCTTCTGGAATAGGTTGAGGCTGTTTTACATTAGTACTGCCCCTAAGAATCCAGGACGCATGTTTGTCAGGCTTAGGGTTGGCTGGACTCGGGTCCAGGCCCAGCTGGGTAGACAAAGGACACGAAGATGCCTGAATGCTTAGGAAGGAATTCTCATCCATCAACACTCAGAGGGTAAGATACTGTCCTCCAGAAGCTTCAGCAGAACAATCTCAGAATATGGTCGGTCCTTTATCAGAATTATGTTAGATTCACTTCAGTTTCTTTGGTCAAATGCACCTGACACGTGGCATTGTGCTTTGCAGACGTCCTTTCTCTGAAAGCAATTGTTCCGAGAGGAATACAGTGATGGATTTTCAAAAGCCCTACACGTGTGACACCGTTGTACGTTGCAAATCACTGTGCTCCCCCACTCCCTTCTCCTCTGACAGTGTGTCTGGCTGGACGTCCTGTTCTCCCAGAGGCTTTGCATCTGCTTCACCAAAGTCACATCCCATGGCTCACATCATTATGCAGTTCTTTCTTCTTCTCCCAGTTTGTTTCTGATTTCCACAGAGGCTGTTGTAATTCTGAGCTCACTATATATAGAATTACTTTTCCAGGAATGTTGCTAGTGAAAGGAAAGGTCTCTCATTTCCATTATGGAGCTATACCAATGTCTTACCTTCCCAGTCTGTCTTATGAAACCAGTGTTACTATAACTTTTCACTTCCTCGAGCAACTCCGCCCAGTTACTTCTGCATTTGCTCCCTAAGACTTTCTCTTGTTTGATTGTGAATGTTTAGAGGCTCAGAGCTCTCTTCATTAGGAGTCTAGCACCTGTTCTTCCTACAGCTCTGAAACTGGATAGCGGAGCGAAGAGTGCTGAAAACAGTGTGCTGGTTCTCTTTAATTTTCTTTTTTTTTTTTTTTTAGATTTTTATTTATTTATTTATTTGACAGACAGAGATCGTAAGTAGGCAGAGAGGCAGGCAGAGAGAGAGAGGAGGAAGCAGGCTCCCTGCTGAGCAGAGAGCCCGATGCGGGGCTCGATCCCAGGACCCTGGGATCATGACCTGAGCCGAAGGCAGCGGCTTAACCACTGAGCCACCCAGGCGCCCCTGGTTCTCTATAATTTTCTAACTAACAAGGCTACTGTCTAGCTTCTACTGTCTCCTGACTCATCCTTTCCCCTTTTCATACAGCTGACCCATGTTACTAATGTTTTAGTCATTCTGTTAGTAGATGTTCAAGCCACTCGAGGGTACGAGCAAGCCTTAACCTCTCTAGAGGTTCCTCAGTTCTGTTGGCCTGAAGATCTCAGTATCATTCTGCTGCATGGACAGGTTGGTGTGTGCTCTTCTTTGATATTATGTTGTATCCTTCTAAATGGTTCTTGGGCTGCTAAGTCTTTGGAAGGAAAGAATAGAATAGGAATTACCTTCCCTAACTCCTGCTCTTCTGTCCTTTTTTAAAATGTCAAATATTTTGGACCTCCTCACTTAATCCTAAATCAGTATAGTCTGAGCGTTTGGAAAAGAGGTATCAGAGAAGAACAAAAAGATGAGTGGAAAAAGTTGAAGTGAAGGCCTTCTCTCAAAAGTACCTGATCAGGGGACACAGCTGTGTAGGACAGACTACTCTAGAAACAATAGGGTACCAGAAGAAACACCGAAGTTCACAGGCAGATCTGCACTCTGTGTCCCAAACAGAACGCAGGTGCAAGGGAGACCCTGCACGCTTGGGGTCATGGGCACAAGCTCCTGGATTTCGATCCCACCTCTGGCACCTACTCTCTGGGCAACACCAAGCAAATTACTCAGCCTGAGTTTCCTTGTCTGTAAAAGGAGCTAAAATGGGACCAACTACATAGGGTTGTTGTGAAGATTAAATGGGTCAATAAAGGGTACATGGGTGGCTCAGTCATTAAGCGTCTGCCTTTGGCTCAGGCCATGATCCCAGGGTTCTGGGATCGAGCCCATCATCAGCTTCCCTGCTCAGTGAGAAGCCTGCTTCTCCCTTTCCCACGCCCCCCCCCCCCCGCTTGTGTTCCCTCTCTTGCTGTGTCTCTGTCAAATAAATAAATAAAATCTTTAATAAATAAATAAATAGGTCAATAATACAAAGTACTTAAAGTAGGACCTGGCATTGGAAGTGCTATATACGTATGAAGTATCACTGTTACCAAGCCATGATTCTCAAACCCACAGCAGTGTGAGCATCTCTGACAGAATCGGTCTTTGTGTATGGACAGTGAAGCATGGCTACTTCTCGTTACTTCTTTCTTTTGTTGATACCAAATCATCAAATCTTTTAGAATCTCTAAAACTAAAAAACAGAGTTTTATTTAAGCCCAAGTTAGGACAGCTGCCCAGGAAACACACTCTCCACAGGAGGTGGTCTGGAGAATTAAGAGTTTTTAGAGGACTATGTATACTCTTGACATCTTGTAAAAGCTCCAAAGTCTATAGATTAGCATAAAGGCAGACATTGTAAGGCAGACATTGTGAGTTTTATTGTAAAGGAATGCAGGGGAGTAGGAGCACTGATCAGTATCTCAAGGACAAGATGGTTTTCCTCCAGGCTACTATTCACAAAGCAGATGTACAGTGTGTGCACAGTGGGCCATAAATCAGGCTTTGGGTTTAAACAAAGTTTACATACAGTCATATTGACTGAGAAAGAAATCAAAGATGCCTTTAGATTTTTCTCTCATCACTTTCTTGTCCTTGGGTGTCCAGCAAGGTTTTGCTTAAACTATAGGGAAAATATCAGAATCTGTTTTCATCTCTACTACAGTAAAAGGATGGATATGAGCCGTCATCAGGATGCTAGAAATTCCCCTACAGGAGTTCCTCTGCGACCCTCTTAGCATCAGCAACAGCAGCGAAGAGACGCAGGAGTTCCCCGTCTGCTCCCCATCCCTCTCCCCCACAGCTGCCAGTACGCCCGATCAGATCCTTCAGCGCTGCCGAGGACACAAGGTGGGGGGGGCGGGTAGGGAAGAGATCCATCACTGAAATTAGGCACTGCTCGTGGGCACAACCCAAGCGACTTTCAAAGGTGCCGGGGGACAGGCAACATCAAGAATATCCAGGGAGTGAGAAGGTGGAGCGTTTGACGGGAAGTGATAAAGTGGCCACGAGGTGGCAGAGAGTGACAGAGACTCTGTTTCGCAGGAGCGCCCTGACTCTTCATCCTTGACGCCCTTGGAAGCTCTCTTTGAGAACACTCCAGTCTTCTCCCACATTCCACGTTCCGGGGTCCTTTTTCTTTCCCTAGTCCCTCTTTCCTTTCAGAAGGCTTCCGTTTTCCCTGTCACGACGCTGGGTTCCTGTTCTCCCAGTTGCCCTGCTTGCTGCCTCTGCTGGCAACCCCCAGCGTGGGAAGGCGTAAGCTGCTCCTCCCGCAAACCTCTAAGTCCTGTGTTGCGTGGAAGCTGAGCACGGCGGGTGACAGGGTTCCCCTGGCTTCAGCATGTCACCAGCCGGGCTGGGGGCCAGCAGCCCTGCATGATGAAAGGCTGCTGGCTTGCTTTATGTCACCTTCCCAAATGTCCTGAGTGGCGTCACTCTGAGTTTTCCAGATGATACGATCTTCCACGGAGGACATATATGGGGGCCCTGAAGTTGGAGGAGCGCGAGCAGACCAGAAGGGGCCTTCCCTCCAAAGCCCTCCGTACTGTCCCTCCTCTGAGAAGGGCAACTGTGCGGTCTCCCTGTGTCCTAGAATGGCACCCCAGACTCTGCCATGGTTGTCCATGGAGAGTTTTCTTCTTCCCCTGTCTTCCTCAAAATGAAGCCTATTGTTGGGGCACCTGGGTGGCTCAGTGGGTTAAAGCCTCTGCCTTTGGCTCTGGTCATGATCCCCGGGTCCTGGGATCGAGCCCCACGTCGGGCTCTCGGCTCGGCAGGATGCCTGCTTCCCTTCCTCTCTCTCTGCCTGCCTCTCTGCCTACTTGTGATCTCTGTCAAATAAATAAATAAAATCTTTAAAAAAAAAAATGGGGTGCCTGGGTGGCTCAGTGGGTTGAGCCGCTGCCTTCGGCTCAGGTCATGATCTCAGGATCCTGGGATCGAGTCCCACATCGGGCTCTCTGCTCAGCAGGGAGCCTGCTTCCCTCTCTCTCTCTCTCTCTGCCTGCCTCTCCGTCTACTTGTGATTTCTCTCTGTCAAATAAATTAATAAAATCTTTAAAAAAAAAAATGAAGCCTATTGTAAAACATCCTTAGTAACTCCGGGAGCATGCCAGCCACCACACCTTTGCTGTCTGCCCCTCTTCAAAAATCCATTTATTTTAGGGCTGATCCTAAATGTAGATTTATTTAGAAAATGCAGCTCAGGGGCGCCGGGGTGGCTCAGATGGTTAAGCATCTGCCTTCGTTCAGGTCCTGGGATTGGGCCCCCACATGTAACTTCCAGCCCAGCAAGGAGCCTGCTTCTCCCTCTCTTTCTACTGTTCCCCCTGGTTGTGCTCTCTTGCTCTCTCTGTCAAATAAATAAATAAAATCTTTAAAAAAAAAAAAAAAAAGAAAGAAAGAAAGAAAAAGAAAATGCAGCTTACTGGCATGTAACTAAAAATCCATAAATAAGCCGAAAAGCCAAACCCAAGGAGATTCCCCCACTCTTCATCCTGCATCAGACAAGAGTGTCTTCTCTCCTTCCAGGCGGGGAAAGGTTGGCTAAGTAAGAATACAATTTTGAGGAGAAGTGGGGGAGAGGAAGGGCACATTTTGTTTTCTCCTTGAGAGACAGCAGCAAACCCCAGGAATAGAACGCAAATGCCTCCATGTTTTGGGGGGTGTTCCTGAGGCCCCTGCGCATTGATGGGGGGCTTCCAGTCCCCCCACCCAGAAGAAAGAAGAGTTCCTGAGTGGGATGTGACCCTTGAATGAGAGAATATAAGTAAGAGTGCTTCGTGAGAATCAGGTGGCAGATGGGTATAAAGTATGTGAACCCACACGGTGGTCAGGACTACGTGACATGTCGGGTCTGTGGCTGTTTGGCAAATACCGACAGCAAAATGCTGACTGTAACTGAAATCCAAGTGTCATTGGTTCAAGAGCCCTCACCTATATAATAAAGAGTTTCCATACAGTATATTTGGGAAGAAGTTTTGTCCCATTTCCTACATCACCCAATTCTAGACCAACCATCTCCATTCCATCATGGGCTGTCACAGCCTCGCCACCGGCCACTTTTACTGGTCCAAACCACTTCCCCAAATCCCAGGATGCTACCCACATACTGGCTCAGGAGGCAGGAAAATCTATTTTCTACTGTGTTCATGGCATGAATAAAGACGTCTCCCTTAATTCCTTACAGTATTGTTGAGATCAGGCTGAAATGGTTAACAAAATTGACTGAGAGCGAGACTCATATATGAAGTATATGAACAGCAAATGAGTGATTATGTCACATGACTCTATTATCCCACCATTCCTGAGAAACAGGGCTCTTGGTGACAAAGAAAGGCGACACAAATACAAGAGGCTAAGTTAAAATCTGCATTTGAAAAGAGAAGTATCAGTAGTAACTTGTGAGCTATTTTATCTAAAATATTCCCTTGCTCTGTCCACTGAAAAGGCCAAGAAAAAATGATCAACTCGGTATCAGTGAACACATCTTGTGCCAATATTGTGGTCCTGAAATAATTTTTTAATATTTTATTTATTTGACAGATGAGATCACAAGGAGGCAGAGAGGCAGGCAGAGAGAGGGGGAAACAGGCTCCCCGCTGAGCAGAGTGCCGGACACGGGGCTCCATCCCAGGACCCCGAGATCACAACCCAAGATGAAGGCAGAGGCTCTGACCCACTGAGCCACCCAGGCCTGAATATTGATCATTTCTGGTCCTGAAATATTTTTACCATTAAAAGAAACCATGGCTGGGGCACCTGAGTGGCTCAGTCCGTTAAGCATCCAACCCTTGATCTCAACTTAGGTCCTGATCTCAAGGGTTGTGAGTTCAAGCCCCACGTTGGGCTCTACACTGAGTATAGAGCCTACTTTACAAAAAAAAAAAAGAAGAAAAAGAAGGAGGAGGAGGAGGAAGAGGGGGAAAGAGAGAGAGAGAGAAAGAAACAAAGAAATAAACCATGGCTTCTTGAAGAAATGGCTGATTCCAGGTCTGAGGCAGGAAAGATAATAGTGACTGTGTAACACCTCATGGAAAATGACCATTAGGGTGTATAAACAGGATTCAGGGGACATTCACTGGTGAGGAAGTAATAACCAGAGATCAATAAGAACAATAATTGCAATCAACTGAAAAGCATCAAATACGTTTAGATCCATGGGTTTAAACTACTTTTTAAAAACCCTATTTGATCAGGGCGCCTGGGTGGCTCAGTGGGTTAAAGCCTCTGCCTTTGGCTCAGGTCATGATCCCAGAGTCCTGAGATGGAGCCCCATATCAGGCTCTCTGCTTAGCAGGGAGCCTGCTTCCTCCTCTCTCTCTCTTTCTGCCTGCCTCTCTGCCTACTTGTGATCTCTGTCAAATAAATAAAATCTTTTAAAAAAATAATAAAAATTAAAACCCTATTTGATCACCTTCAGTAGATGATAAGGGAAGAACATATTATTGAGAAATGGTAAATAAAGGGAAAGAATCAGACATGTGTTCTGCCTTTCCTGTAGGAACTGATCCATTAGGGAACCAAATAGTAGAAGGAAGTTTCTTTTAATAGACATATTCAAACTACAAGTAAGGAAGGAGGGATTGGATTAGAATATCACCATTTTGTGACTCCTGATTCATTAATAGACATGGGCACTGAGCTATCAGTGGTTGTTAACCACACACACATACACACACACACACACACACACACACTCTCCTGCACATGCACAAATGTGTGTTCACACACAAACACATGCGTACCCCTACATGTGCAAACATAGGTATACATACACAAATGTGTGTGAACATGCACATATGCGTGCAAATATACACGCAACACATACACCTGTGCACACCTACATGTGCAAACACCTGTGTGTGCAGACATACATGCACATGTGTGCGCTGCAAACATATGTGTGTACATGCAGGCACACCCCTGCATGTGCAAACATGCATGCACACAGAGCAGTGGGAACGTGCAGCAACACAGAGCACCTGCCTCAGTAACCACTCATGATACCCTTCGCACCCCGTCTACACTGGTGCAGAAAAGGTGCCTGCGGGTAACTTGTCTCCCCTGATCATCTTGCACGGGGCCTGGACCCTGAGTCTGTTCATTCAGCTCCTCCTTTCTGCGACACTGCCTCCCCTTTTGAGGTCCCCCCCACCTGACACTTTGAAAGTGTTTTTGGTCATTCTTGGCTGTTTTTTAAAGTATGTTTACACATATGAGTAAGTACCAGAGGTATTACATTCAAAACGTTCACAGGTGGAAGGCCTCTCCTTCCCCGCCTGCATTCCAGCCACCAGTTCCTCCCAGAGGCAATAAATGTTACTCCTCTTTTTGCTGAGTACCAACCACTCCCATATACTGAAGCTGGCCCGGAAAGGAGGTTCCAGAAAACTGGTTTTGTAAGCCTTGGGCTTCTACCACCTGAGGCAGGAGAAAGTAGGGGAGAGGGCTGGTCGGGTGCTTTGAGTCTGCACTCTCCAAGCACCCTCACAGAGCACTTAGTACCTGTGCTGTCATTACTTATTTACGAGTCTCTCTCGCCTCCTAAACCGTGAGTCCCTTGGAGGCTGCGTGGGCCCACTTTGGCCTTATGACAGCATCACCTTCTGATCCTTCTATAACTCCTGGGAATGGCTCACCATGGCCTTTAGAGCAGGCCTCCTGGCCCTAGAAAGGAGGTGTGCCCTGGGAGCCCCCCTTGGGAACCCCACCTGGTGCCCCTCCCACATCCAACCTAGGACCCCACACCCGTCCAGCGCTCCGAGGGGCTGCAGTAGTAAAGCCCATCAAGTATCTGTCCATGAGGCTGTGTTCTCACAGCCGCCCCCCTCCCTGTCTTCTACAGGTGCTCCCACACAATCGATGACAGTCCAGTGTCACCAGGGAAGCCCGGGCTGCTGTCTGTCCCACCTCCCGCATCTGAGCACGAAGCTAAGTTAGCCAAGCAGATTCCTTCTGAGATGAGATCACTCCCCAAGCGCTGAACACCAGAAGGGACTGCACATGTGCAAAATGGATCTTAAGCCCAAGCAGAGCCTTGGGGACAAAGGTTAGAAAAATATCGATGGGCCAGAGCTTAACCTCATGGGTGAAGTGAGGGCACCAGCAAAGAGGAGGAGAGAGAAGCAGGAGCAGTCGGGCCCCAGCGCCTGAACATTCAGCAGGGTGGGGTAACATTCAGCACACAGGACTTGCAACCCGGCCATGGCAGAATTTCCAGGAATGTCCAGGGACCAGCAAACCCTGGGGAGGGGTGTCCTGCAGAGCCAGGATCCCGAAGAGTGGCCTGACAAGGAAGGGCGCAAGGAGCCCCAGCAGAGGGGGCAGGAACACAGGGCACCCAGGCGATCATGGAAGGAGGAGGAAGAATATGTAACTGTACAGGGTGGAGAGGGGGTGGGTACAGGGTGATGAGAATCGATGGTCATGGTGTATCGTCAAGAAGCAACGTCTAAAATTGATATACCAAGAAGCAGCACACGCATCATATACAGAGGTAAGGAGGCAACCATCAGGAAAATCAAATACAGAAAGAGTCCAAAACTGGTTGCTCCAGGAAAGGACGGAAGGGGTCCGGTGGTACTGGGTGCTTTGAGTCTGCACTCTCCAAGCACCCTCACAGAGCATTTAGTACCTGTGCTGTCATTACTTATTTACGAGTCTCTCGGTGCCCTGCTGAATGTTCAGGCACTGGGGCCCGACTGCTCCTCTCTCTGCCTGTCCTAGAGGATTGATTTAACAATCGTGCCTGAACTCTGGTAGCGAAAATCTTAGAAATAAGAGAGGGGTGGCTATCATGCATTCGAGAGAGCTGGCCATTCAAAATAGTAAAAATAAAGTATATTGTGTTATTTAAAGGCTATTTATTTACAAATAACGTATATTCACAGAGCCATTTCTTGAGGGTATAAAACAGCCAGAGTTTCACTACATCAGTTCCCATTCCTGTGAAGTAGGTCACGGTTCACCTCCTTCCCACTACCACGGGAAAACAGATACCTCCAGCTTGGTTGCACTGTTAACCGTTTAAACAGAGATAACTAATCAACTAGTCACTAGATATGCTGCTATTTCAAACGAAATCAGACTTTGCCCCAAGATATTGGACCTAATATGTATTATTTGCCTAACTTGCAGTTTTGTGTGTACCCAGAATTCTTACCAATCAAGAATCTACCAGATCATTATACTTTTGTGCCCCGGGGACCTACAGCCCACTGCCCTCTGTGCCAGTGGCCACACAGTAACCTTTGTCCCACACAACCTTGCAAAGATGCACTCCTGGTACCTGTGTGTTTTGTGTCTATGTTTGGCTTTGACTTTTTGGTGAAGGAAAAAAAAATGCCTTTGCTCAGTGAGCAAAATTTAAAACTACTTTAATACTGGGAGGAAAAAATAGACATCAGGGAAACAAAATAGAGAATCCCAAAATAGACCCAAATACATATGGCATTTTATTTTCTGATATAGGTGACATTTTAAACAAGGAGGAAAAACATGGATCCACGGACAAACTGTTAGCAAGGAAAAGCTGGGTTCTTGCTGCATTCCTTCCTTTTTGGTGCCTCAAAGGCTTAACCCCAAATTATCAAAGATTTAACACATGTCAAGGAGTTGAACATAAAATAAACCATAGAATTTCAAAAAAAAAAAGCATGAGTCCAGGTTGGAAAAGGCCTTCCTAAGAAGGATATAAAAACCTAGAGCCCATAAAGCAAACAGTTGGTCATTTTAAATACACAATTTTTTATGGAATAAAAGTAGCCTGGAAAGGTCTAAAGACTGGTATTAAATGAAAAAAGATATTTACAACAACATATGGCAGCAAAGGGCTAATTTCCTTAAGTGATGAAAAGCCTGTATAAGTTAATAAGAAAAAAAAAAAAAACGACAATCCAGTATGAAAATGAGCAAAAGATAAGAGCTGACAGTCTTTAAAGAAAAAACAGTGTCAGCCATTAAATCCAAATGAATACATATTAAAACTTGCTAATAACTAGATAAATCAAATCAAAACAAAAGTGAAATACCTATGACATTGACTTAGTATTTGATGACAGCCAATGTTGTTGAAGATGTGGGGGAAATAGGCTCCCATATTCTACTGTGGGAACATTGACTGAGGACCTCTTGGGGAGGAATATTTGGCCACAGCTATCAGTATTTACTGTACCTTGACCTAGCATTTCCACTAAGAAGGAGATATACTCCAGGCATATTTACAAAAGCTTGCCAGGAGATTCTATGAGGTTGGGTTCCTTGGAGAGAGAGACTAGATTGACCAACGGCAGGAAACTTATAAAAATAATTAAGTGCCTGACAACACTGATTGTTGGCAAGGTTGCTGAGCAATAAGAAATCTCCTATGCTTCGGGGTGTGGGGAGGAATGGGTGCTAATATTTAGAAACAGCAAACACTACCCAGTAAAGTGGTTGCTTACATGACCTAGAAATTCAAGTCCTAGAAATATATATTTAAAAACTGGTGCACATATGCATCAAAATATATCTATAACCATGTTCATAAAAGCACTTTTCTATAGTAGGCCCAAACTGGAAACAATCCAAGTGAACACAATCATTAGAATTGATTTTTTTAAGTGGGATTTAGATATACAATGGAATAATACTACAGAGCCATAAAAATGAATACACTCGGCTACATGCCACAATATGAGTCAGTCTTATAAATATAACATTGAGCAAAAGAAGCAAGAAACAACAGAATTCATAAAAATGGTTCCATCTAACTAAAGTTCATAAACAGAAAAATAAACTATCTTATTTGGAAATGCATCCATAGATGGTAAAATTTTTTCAAAGAATTTTATTTATTTATTTGACAGACAAAGATCACAAGTAGACAGGCGGGGCGAGGGGGGTGGGAAGCAGGCTCCCTGATGAGCAGGGAGCCCGATGCAGGGCTCGATCCCAGGACCCTGAGATCATGACCTGAGCCAAAGGCAGAGGCTTTAACCCACTGAGCCACCCAGGCACCCCAATGGTAAAATTTTTTAAATGCAAGAAAATTGTTATCACAATCATCAAGATGGAGTAGCTTCTAGTTGGTAGGGATAATGCTGTAATTGAGGAGGAGTCTCTGGGGGTCGTTGGGTGGTAGCCATGTTCTATTCTTGTCATGGACAGTATCTGAACCGCGTGTGTGTGCGTGCATGTGTGCATTATAGAGCACAATGTGTACATTAGAAAGCACAATGAAATAAGGACAAGAGAAATTCTAAAGGTATTACTGAACATCCCTGTGATATGTTGAATACAATGCCATAGTCAAAGAAGAGAACAGGGTGGTTCTTGCAGGTCTCTAAGATGTGCTGAGTGAAGGAAACAAGGTGCCAAAGTTTGCAGAGCAGAAAGTCTTGTGTGTAAATGAAACAGAAAGATAGGAATACAGATAGATGATAATGGGTTGTACACACATATGTATATATATTTATATATAAATAGATGAGTGATGAATAGATAATAGAGAGATAGAGACAGAGGACAGATAAATATATGGATAACGCAGATACATAAACACACTGATATTTGATAGATGCATACATAGAAAGATAAATACTTCGTTACCCAGATACCTAAACAGATACCTAGGGAGATAAATGCATAAAGAGAGAAAGACCCACACACAGATAGGTGGTAGAAAGATAAAACAAAGGAACGAATACATAGATATAGATTACATAGAAAGAAAGATCCAAAAAAAGACAGAAAGGTAATAAGTAATAGATAAACTGACTCGTAGATACACAGGTGCAATGATAGACAAGCAGATGAACCCAGAGGTGACAGTCAGGATTCAGGTGTACAGGTTTTGTTTGTTTCATTCTGGGAGGGAATTAGAAGAACACTAATAGTGGCTCCCGCCATACAATGTTACAATATACAGCCATAAAATATCAGGGGGTAGTGCTTGTGAGCATATGCCATTTCAATATGTTGTTTAAAATATGTGTCATTTTCAATATATTCTCTTTTACATGCATAAAAAAAGTAATAGTGTAAACTGAATATTAAAATAATAATGTCTGGTGGTGCCTGGATGATGCAGTTGGTTAAGCATCCTAACCTCAGTTTCAGCTCAGGTCTCAATCTCAGGGTCACCATCTCAGGGTCATGAGACCGAGCCCCGCATTGGGCTGGGTGTGGAGTCTGCTTCAGATTCTCTCCCTCCCTCTCCTCCTGCCTCTCCCTACTCTGCCCTCTGTCTCTCTAAAATAAATACAGTAAATCTTTAAAATAATAACAATAATGTCTGAATAACAGATCTGTGGACCATCTTATTCCATTGTGCCCCTCATTTTGATTTACCAAAACAGCAACAATTAGTATCTATGTTTGATTTAAAAATACTTGTCTCCAGCTAGAGTATATACACAAGACACAGACATTCTTCACTTAAGGAAAACCAAAAGGACCCGGCCGGTCAGTCGTTACCCTCTTTTCATTCACAAACTTTTCACTTGAGTCTTTAAGCAAGGATGGGTGTCTTTGGCAAGGTCCTGGCTAGCTTTTTCCCTGAAAAGCTATGTGAAGTGGGTGTCTTTTGCTCCAGGGCCTGGGTATGTGATAGGGAAAAACGTGTCAGAGAAGGGACAGGCTCAGAGCCCGCCTTCAAGCAGAGCCATGACTTCACTCACTCAACGGACATGAAGCCAAATCAAACAGCCCAGCAAACCACAACGGCATTGCCCAAAGAGTCATTCATTGACTTGCTAGACAAATATTTACTGGTCCCCTCCTAAACACTGAAATGGTCCCAGATCCTGGAAGCACAACGATGAAGTGTCTTCCTCTACGGCTATTACATTATCTGTTATATGGATAACAGAGGTGGTAGTGAATATGTGTAACAAAAGGTCAGGTATTGAGTACCCTGAAGAGCAACAAAGCAAGCACAGGAGATAATAAACAGAGATTTGTCTGCTTTAGATGGGCTGTTCGAGAAAGGCCTCCCTGAGATGGTGACTTTTGCGAGGAGACTCAAATGAGGAGAGGAAACAATGGTGCAAAGATGGCGGGGGGGGGGGGTCATGCCAGTGGTGGGGAAGGCACGTGCAAAGGCCTGAGGTCTCCGTGGCTTACAACAGGAGATGAGATTAGAGAGGTCAGCAGGAGCCGGATCAAGTACAGTCTTTCTCGTGGCTTTGTATTTAATTCTCTATGTGCCATTGCAGTGACAGCCAAACTCTGAGGTGACCAGTAATGCTGAGAGCTGTCTTTCGCTTGCTGGGCAGTCTCCTGAAGTCCTTTGGGAGGTGTTTCGAAGACAACCACACACCACAGCTTCCCGCCAGGACTGGCGGTATCTCCCCTGTGGCTCCCTTGGCACAAGTAAGTACTTCTGACCACTTCCTTACTCCACAGCTTCTGGAAGTGCTCTCCAGCCTCTCACGCTGAGCTCGCTCTTCTCTGCATGTCACAGTCCCCCTCTGCTATCAGGGCCCACAAGAATCCCCGACTGCACCCTTTTACCAAACACACCGGGAACTCAGGCGGTCCCCTGTTCGGCAACCTCCCATCCCCTTCTCCACCAGGAGCACAGCGAGCCAGCCTCAGCCTCCACACATGGGCCAAAGAACAGTCCCCTGTGTCCCCCAACGGCAAGCGCCATCTTACCACTCCTCGGGTGGTCCCAAAGAAGCCCCTCTCCTTGGGCCAGTGTTCCTCGACCTTGACACTAGAGACATTTGAGGCCGTGGATTTGGTGTTTGGCTCTGGGGCTCGTCACAGGGACGGTGCTGTGCCAGCAGGAGGTTCCGCAGCACCTCTCCCGTGGAAGCCTGTGGCATCGCCACAGTCACGACAGCTCCAAAGGCTTCAGGCATTGCCAGTGTCGTCTGTGGGGCGGGGGGGGGGGGTCCCCCTCGGTTTAAGAGCTACCTTCAGCCCTAGGCTAAAGGAGAGGAAAAAGCCTGCTTCCCTGTAGGAATGGGTGTGACTTCAAAGGCCGAGGCAAGAGCTCTTAGTCAATCTTGACTCCACCTTGGCCTTCCCAGATTCTTTTACAGCTTAAGTGGTAAAGGCTCAAGACTTGGGAAACCAGTTCTCAGTACTCTTTTACGAGTACTGCAAAGGTCCTCTGCCATCTCCCTACAAAACAGGGAGTGTTTGGAACCAGAGTCTTGGAACCTCAATCAAAATGGAGGCAGAAATGGTCCCGTCCTCATGCACTATGATCGAATCATTTGGTGAAAAGTAAAGAGGCCATACCACGCCTAGCACAGTCTCCGCAGGGAGTATCTCTGCGAGGATTCACAGGAGGGCTTGACAGATAATATTTGTTCTTCCGGAGGAAGGGAATGAGGTGACGGGGCGAGCAGAGACGGAAGGCCTTTCACTCTGAAACTTTTTAATTCTAAACCATAATGTTATCTATAATGTTACTTTCCAAAGGAAAAGAGAGCCAAGAAGTCAAAACAGCAGCAACTTCAGAACCTTATAAGGAGAGGCAGAAGTGCACAAGACAACGTGCACGCGGAGAGCCTGAATTCTGGAAAGAGAGTTGGTCCAGCTGTTCTGTGGTCCAAGCATGTCCTCGGGTAAAAAATGAAGGAAATACAAGCGACTTGTGTTATTTCTTTTTAAAGATTTTTATTTATTTATTTGACAGATCACAAGTAGGCAGGGCAGCAGGCGGAGAGAGAGGGGGAAGCAGGCTCTCCCACTGAGCAGAGAGCTCGATAGGGGGCTCGATCCCAGGACCCTAAGATCATGACCTGAGCCAAAGACAGAGGCTTAACTCAAGCCACCCAGGTGCCCCAACGACTTGTGCTATTTTTATACAAATACTGCAAGTTCACAGGATCTTCTCTCTAAAGGATGGATTTAAAAGCTTGTCTATTTCCACCAGAAGACACAAAATCAATGTATTCCTTCATTCCTTCTTTCAGGCACTGTTCTGAGTGCAGGGGATAGAGCTGCGATGAAAACAAAACCCCAAACCTCATCTCTTTTAATGCAGCGAGGTCAGGAAAATGCAAAATAAGTTAAGTAAACTACACATGTGTTCACGGGCGAGAAAAGCTCAAGAGGAAGAGGAAATCATGGAGGGTTTGAAAGGAGCTTCAGGTGGGGAGGTGGGCACTGAGGTGTTAAATACGGTGGTCAGGACGGGAGGCTTCAACAAGAAGATGGCTTTCAAACCAAGTCCTGAAGCTGTTGAGGTGGGGAGACCTTCGGACGTTCGCTCGGCCACATGCTCAGAAGGGCCCCATTTTGGGATTCATGCTCTGCCCTCCCAGTCTTGAAACTCTTAATAAATTTTGAATAAGAATCCCCACATTTTCATTTTGTACGGGGCCTGCTTCCCAATAATCAGGGGATTAACTTTCCAGGCAAAGAGAATAGGAAAGACCATACCTGGAGTTTTCAAGGAACAAGGAGGTCGGGGGACCAGAGATGGAGTCAGGACAGGACATGCATCACCTGACACAAGACGGTCCTGAGTGCTGGGCTCTCCCTTCCCGTGAGATACAGAGCAATCTGTGGGCTTTGAGCAGAAGAGTGACACAATACTTTTAAGAGAATTACTGAATTTTATTTAGTAATAGACTATCGATGGGCAAGGATGGAATTAAAGGAGACCAGTCGGGAGGCTATGGCCCTAAACCAAGTGGGACTTGGCTTGGACCAGAGTATTTTTAGGGGGAAGGTAGTGAGAGGTAGTCAGATTCTGGATGCATTATGGAGGATTTGTCAGATTTTATATAGTATAAGACATTAAAAGAAAAGTCAATGTTGACTCTGAAGTCGGCTCAAATAATTGGAGGAATGGAGTTGCCATTTTTGGAATGCAGAAGGTTCTGAGAGAAGCGAATTTTCCAGGAAGTATAAGGAATTCACTTAGAGATATTTTAAGTTTCAGATGACTACCCTGCCTCTAAGAAGAGATGTTCAGGAGGTCCTCTGTGTCAGGAGTTTGGGGGAGAATCCACACTGACAATGTATATTTAGGAATCATTAGCTCCCATGGATGAAATTTAAAGTCACGGGAGTAGATGAGTCCCACGCAAGTGTGTAGACAGAGAAGCAGGTTAACGTGTGAGTTCTGAGGTGCTCTGTGGTAGAGGTATGAACATGAGGCAGAATCAGCAAAGGGAGTTCCTAAAGTATACTTCATGCATAAAAATTACCATCCTAATAGAGACCAACTAAGAAGACTATCTTTTACTGTGTTGAAAAATAAATGGCATACCTCCCTGCAGATGTTTACAATTTTTTAAACGATTTTATTTATTCATTTGAGAGAGATACAGAGACAGAGCACAAGAAGGGGGAGAGGGAGAAGCAGACTCCCCACTGAGCTGGGGGTCCAACATGGGGCTTGATCCCAGGACCTGGAAATCATGACCTGAGCCGATGGTAGATGCTTAACCATTTGAGCCACCCAGGCACCCCAGATGTTTACAGTTTTAACATCAGTCCAGGCTTTGGTAAGAGCTCCCAATTCACACAACCCACTGCCAGATGATTAACTCAAGAGCGATGAATCCCAAGTCATGGAAATGGCTGATTACTATTACTGTTGTTGTTGTTAATAATTTTAAAAGAAGGGAGAGAGTCTGGATTTGTAGGATGACCAATGATGTCCCCCCACCTTGGGGGTTCCCAGGGCACAGGATTTTGAGCCACTAACACTGGAAAGCCCCAGGCAAGCTGGGATGAGTTGGTCAACCCAACTTAGTGTCCATCTTTTATTCGAATCCAGTCCCGCCTGCCTATTACCTTGGGTTTTCTCCCCTGGAAAAATAACGTAATGCAAGATGGTTATTAAGACAAAACAAGAATATTGCTTATCAGAATGCCTGACAGTTGGTAGGTCCTGGACCAGCCCGCAATCCTTACATGAAGGATGAGAGATTACTCCAAACTTTGTTGTGAAAGAGAGGAGGAGGTAAGAGGATCAACGCTCAGAGACCAGACCCATCGCTCTCCTTTGTTCCTGGTCTTACTGGTCCTTTAGGATCATCACAAATCCTTATCACTGTTTCTTAAGCACACGAAGTGTGACAAGGGGTTTTACAGGAACTAGGAGAATCTGTTTAGGGGAAAGATATGCTAATCTGCATGTGTTAGAAGTGCTGCTAAACAGAGCCTAAGGGACAATGCACACACCCTTGGATCCCAGGGTGGCTGTTTGGGCTAAGAAAGCTTTGGGAAGGTAACTCCCCGCAGCACTCCAACCACAGAGTGGTCACACAGGCCTCAAGAGTTCCAAGGCCCACGCCCTTCTCCAAAACCTTCCATCGCCCCCAGCACTTCTGTGTTACAGTTTAGCAAAAGCCAGGTGTTCTGACTAAGTTCGTGCTCTATGTTAACCCCAAAAGGTAAGTACTCAATAAATAATAGCTATCATTACTACTGGAGGAACAACAGCACGAGGTTACAGCAAACATAGTTAGGGTTCACAATTAGGATCCCGAGTTACAAAGGAACACGAACGTACGTTCATTATGTTCTGTTTAGCACCTTTATCCATTAAGAGGTAGCGGGTCATGACATGAAATACGGAGAACGAGGCCAACACAATATTCGGTTCTGTCATAAACAGTATTTACACCATCATAATCATATGAACACTGGTTATTGACTTCTGACTTGTAGAATGGAACTACAGATAAATTACGGAGAAATTAAACATAGTTTCAAAACAAAGTATGAACTTTTAAAATTATTTATTTTAAGATATTTTATTTATTCATTTGCGAGAGAGAGAAACATCCGAGAGAGCACAAGCAGGGGGAGCGGGAGGCAGAGGGAGAAGCAGGCTCCCCCTGAGCTGGGAGCCGGAAGACGTGGGACTTGATCCGAGAATCTGGAGATCACAACCTGAACAGAAGGCTGAAGGCAGGCGCTTAACCCTCTGAGCCACCCACGCAAGCCAGTGCAAATGTTAATCTGTACTTGGTCAAAGTGCGTCTATAGCTGTCAAAAGCAGGGGAATGAAATCGGGCAAAGAGGGGCTGAAGGCAGGAGAAGTACTAAGATTCTCAGTTCACAGTGGGAAATTAAATACTGTCTCTTATTTGAGGAATAAGAAACTGAGGCGTTTTTTTTTCCCCACTGTTTAAGGAATTTTTATGAAAGCAAGAATTTTATAATCAACATTATGTTTTCTTACTCAGTTTAGTTAATTTAGTTTCTTATCAATTTATTTAAAATGGAAGTGACATTCCAAGTGATTCCACATAAAGAATTAAACAAAATTTAAAAAAAAGGAATGCTTTACATTTTTGTACTTTGCTGAAAATTCTTTTTCTTGGGGTCTATAAACCATTAATTTCTTTTTATGTTTTGCTATTTTTGCTGGGTTTTTGTTTGCTTGTTATTATTAAGTCAGTAAGTAATCTAGGACTAGCATTATAAGAAGTGGCGACTTAGGGGCACCTGGGTGGCTCAGTCAGTTGGGCATTTGGCTCTGGTCATGGTCTCAGGGTGGTGACCCTGAGGCTGACATTGGGCTTGCCACTCGGCATGGAGTCTGCTTGTCCCTCTTCCCCTGTTCCTCCCCTAGGTCTCTGTCTCTAAAATAAATAAAATCTTTTTTTTTTTAAGTTGGAATTTTAATGTTTGCTTTAAGATGCCCGACTATAGTAAAGGAACTGAGACTGAGGCTAGAACCATTTGGGAGGGTGGGGAAGTCAGAGTTGATGGAGGTGAGCTAAACCCTCTCCCATCACAGACCAGCACGGTGCTAAGGGGATAAATTTTTAAAATGGTGTGTAAGAGTGTTGTTGAGGTATATGGAGATACCACCACAAGGAGATAAAAAGAAATTATTAAGGTCCTATCTGGGAACAGGACAAGTTGAGGCAGGAGACAGCCCTTGTACAGGAAAAAACATGCATCAGCATTTTCATGATATTTTCTGAATCTCTCCCTTCCCACCCCCATTTGATTTTAAGAATGTGCATTAGTTCCATTTATGAACGTTTAAAAATAAAAAGAAAACAAAGAATGTGAAAATGGTTGCCCGTTCAAAATAATGTTTTTAAAGGATATTAAGTGTTTACAGGCCTTCAGCTTTTCATAAAACTGGGCTCTTCCGGAGCGGCTGACTCATTCTTTGGCTATGCAAAAAAGAAAAACAACAAATTTTACCCCACCCAGTCCCTCCTTCATTCTGAAGCTAGGCCATTAGCTCTCCAGCCACTGAAAACTAGACTCTCACACTTTTGACTGTATTTAGAACTACTTAGATAAGACGAGTCCGCCAGCCATTGGGTGCACCTCAGGACTCATCTGCTTGGCCGTCAAAACAGAGTATCACAGCCTGGGGCAGGCAGGGGGCACTTAACACAACAGAAATGTATTTCTCGTGAGGCGGAACCAAGGTATAGACGAGGCATCCCATCTGGAGCTTGGGGTCTTCTTCGAACTCATCCAGGCTGTGGCAGAATTCAGTTCTTTTCTGTGGTTGGGCTGAGGTCCCTGTTTTCTGGCAGCTGAGTGTCTCTCTGGGCTCCGGCTGCCCACTCTTGGGGTTCAGCCACATGACCCCTCAGTCGGCCATCCACCAGCGGGAGATGGGGCTTTTGGGAGGCCTTCTCTGTTGAAGTTTTGATGACCTCATGAGGATGGGGTCCTCGTGATGGGATTAGTATCCTTGTAAGAAGAGGAAGAAATGCCTCCCTCTCTAGACCCGCTGTCTCTGTCTCTCAGTCTCTGCCCTGCGAGGACACAGTGAGGAGGTGGCCAGCTGCAAGCCAGGAAGAGAGTCCTCACCAGAACTTCACTGCATCCGGCACTCTGATCTCAACCTCCAGAACTGTGAGAATTAAATGTCTGTTGCTTAAGCCACTGAGTCTATGGTCTTCTGTTTTGGTGGCCCAAGTGGAGTGACAGGCCTTCAGTGTGGATCTAGCTGGTATTTCCTTGGAACTACATGCAAATTGTATATTCTTGGCATTGATACCCCAAAAGTGATGCCGTGTTCTTCTAACAACAGCCAACAGGACGTCCACAGTGTTCATTTGTCCGAGTACTGGTGGTAGTCTAACATTTATAAGATATGTCTGTCAGCATTCTCTGTGGTGAAATTAACTGAGGGCTATTTGGTATGAATCTCCAAACAATTAGCATGCAGTCTGTGCGGAGACCACTTAGAAATGATGTCAACCTTCTGTTCCTCGGCAAACATTTACCGAGCCGTTGTGACATCCACTAATGAATATTACCTGGATCAATTATTACTCTAATGATTGCAAGGTGCTTCTAATTCTAATCATTCCCTTTATAATACTAGTTAGCATTACACTGTGCCCGGGAGTCTTCTCTTCTCTTCTCCCCCATTTATTTATTTATTTGTGGGTTTATTTATAGCAGTACGGACTCCTGGGCTTCTGCTTTACTGAGCGGATTGTGTTTGCTACTATTATTATTTGTTTGATGCTCAATTGCCCCAGTTTTAGCCAGGGTAAGCTCCCATAAGCTGATTATTACGTCCTTATGACATACCCCTTATTATTCTTTGAACAATCTTTACTTTCTGGCACAAAAATATCTCCGAAGCTCACACTGCACTTGTTTTTTCCGGATCTGGAATCAGCCATTTATCCAAAGATCCCCTGCGCCCTTCAGTGGGAAACAGTATTTAGAAACCAAGAGCTGGGCACTGGTTATACTCATTGCTACTGGGATACTTCTAGACCCTCACTGGAGACAGAGCTAAAAGTACATGACCACGCACACACTGCCTATAAGTGCGTGTCCACCTCAGTCTGTCTACACGTACGGATATGAGTTCACAAACATTTCCGACTCAAAACCAACACACAGCATTTCCTCCAGCCTTTGCTTTTCCGTGTTTTAATTCCCTTTTCAGATTCTGAGAAACCTGGATTCCATTACTCTCAATATGTTTGCTTTTTCAGCCAATTCCCCAGTGATAACCCAACTCCTCACCACTCACACAGTCCCCTTTGGCCGTGGCCCTGGCAGTCCCAGCCACACGGGCTGAGTCACTGACCCCCGTCCCACCAAACATACCAACCACAAAAGGTCAAGTCCTCAGCCCTACATGTCCCGGCCACACGAGCTAATTCTTTGGCCCTGGCACCACCAATCTTGCCAGCTGATTCCTCATTCCCAATTCCACAGACCACATCGAGGACACCAATCAAAAAGATAACTTCTCAGAAAACCCAGAGTGCTGCCATGATTAAAACTGTTTACTACCTGGGGCGCGTGAGTGGCTCAGTGGGCTAAAGCCTCTGCTTTCAGCTCAGGTCATGATCCCAGAGTTCTGGGATCAAGCCCTGCATCGGGCTCTCTGCTCAGCGGGGAGTCTACTTCCCTCTCTCTCTCTCTCTGCCTGTCTCTCTGCCCACTTGTGATCTCTCTCTGTCAAATAAATAAATAAAATCCTTTAAAAAAATTGTTTACTACAAAGAAAAAGACCTCAGTGAAGCAAGGTAGCTAACCCAGAAATACACCTAAATATCCACGCATTTTAGTCCATAATAAAGGTGTCATTTCTGATTAGTGGATTTATAGGTAATCTAGTCAGTAAAATAGGGGAGGGGAAATAAGAGAATTGTTAGAAAAAATAAGGCTGGGTTTATAGTTTATGCCAACATTAATTCCAGATTTATCAAAATTTTTTAATAAATCCATAGAGGGGCCCCTGGGTGGCTCAAATGGTTAAGGATCTCTTTATTTTGGCTCAGGTCAAGCACGATCTCAGGTTCATGAGTTGGAGGCCCGTGTCAGGCTCCTCCCTCAGTGCAGAGTCCACTTAAAAGTCTCTCTCCCTCCCTCTGCCGTCCCACTCACCTACATACTCACTCTCTCGCTAAAAAATAATAAATTAAAATTTAAATTTAAAAATACATCCATACAATTTGTGAATAAAGCGTGAGTAATTTGTATTAGATCCTGGAGCAGAAAAGGCTTTTCCAAGAAGGACACCAAGCCAAGAAGCTCTAAAGGCAGAAGTTTGATAAATGTAACCACACAAAAGTATAAATTCATGAAATTTCTCTTTGATCAATCAATACAGCCTAAAAAGCATTGACAAACCAGGAAAAAGATATTTGTTGTACAGGAGAGCAAACTGCTGACATCCTTATTTACATAAAGCTTTTAGAAGTAGACACAAAAGATTCAAATAAAAAGGAAGATGGATAATTCTCAGGCTTACACAAAGGTAAAGCAATGAGAGCCAAGATGAGGGGATGCAGTGTTGCTCCCATGAAACCGGAAGGCAGGCCAGCAGCTTGGAGCCACAGAGGCTGTGAGCTCCGTGGGTTCCCTCCAGAGCTGCATGGCACCACAGCCCCCTATCTTTGCGGCTGGTATGAGACATGCTCATTCTTGCATAGTGTCATGGAGTAAAGGTGTAAATTCACGAACTCTTTCTCGAAGAAAAGCTGGTCATTTATTTCAATACTTAAAAGGTACAGACCTGGGCGCCTCAGTCGGATAAGTGTCTGCCTTCAGCTCAGGTCATGATCCCAGAGTCTTGGGATGGAGTCCCATTCAGGCTCTTTGCTCGGCGGGGAGCCTGCTTCTCCCCCTGGTTGTGTACTTGTGCTTTCTCTCTCTCTCTCTGGCAAATAAATAAATAAAATCTTTTCTTAAAAAAAATTTTAAAAGCAAAACAAAGAACTGTGCATACGGTAGAAACCTTTTTGTATTAACAAAAGTTTACATAAAGAGATGAATACAGATTTGCAGCTACTCATAGATTTTTCTTTCCTAACGTACAGAGGCTACTTCAAGGCCATCTGAAACACCAAACACAGCAGTAAGGCAATACACTTATTCTGATCTTTGCCTCAGAGCTGGGTTCTTTTGGAGTGAGAAATTTAACTGCGGGGGGCAGGGTTGAGCAAGGACAGTTTTTTTGTTTAAGATTTTATTTATTTATTTGAGAGAGAGAGCGCGCACACACACACAAGAAGGAGGAGCAGGCTCCCTGCACAGCAAGGAGGCCAATGTGGGGGCTCGACCTCAGGACCCTGAGATCACAACCTGAGTTGAAGGCAGACGCTTCACCAACTAAGTCATCCAGGTACCCCAGCAAGGATAGTTTTTATCTCTTGCAATTTGAGGTACAATCCAGAGATGCCTCAAATACTGGATTTTATCTGTTCTATCTGGTCCGCTTGAAAATAAGTTAGGTAGGGAGTCTGGGTGGCTCAGTCAGTTAAGCGTCTGCCTTCAGCTCAGGTCATGATCCCAGAATCCTGGGATTGAGTCCCAGGTCAGGATCCTTGCTCTGCAAGGGGCCTGCTTCTCCATCTACTTCTGTCTCTCATGAATACAAAAAAAATCTTTTTTAAAAAATGAGTTAGCTCTTGCCTGGACTCATCTCTTTTAATTCAGGTCTGCAATTCCTTTAATCCATAAATCTGAAGCCCAAAAAGCTCTGAGAACCAAAGTTTTCTGTAACTCTCTGGTAGTGAAACTTGACCTAAATTGATGTGAGCTATTTCTTTATCCTTCTTAGTGTGAAAATAATGAGACATCTCACTGCAGAAATAGGAATGTGTTTGATTTGGGGCATTTTGTACTATACAGTATATGCCCTCTTAACTTTCTAAATTTAGAAAAATCCTGAATCCTCAAAAGCATCTAGCTCCAAAGTGTTTGGACCTGTACCTTGCTAAAAGCAGCAAGCAGCTGCCATCTCACCTTAAAATTCTGGTTCTTGCCAACTTAGGACGGAGTTGGAAAGCTCTTTCTTTCTGGAAGTTCTTCTTCCAATTCTTTCCAACTTTCCAACTTTTCCCATAATTACAGGCTCAAGAGGAATCTCTGTTTGCCTCCCTGGTTCTCCCAGGAAGCGTTTTACCAACTATATTCCCTCCCCTACCTCCCCCGCCACCACCACTGTGGCAGGGATTCACCTCACGGACTGCTAAACCAATGCTACATATTTGGGATTTTTATTATGGCAGCCCGCCAGTCCTGGTTCTAATGGTTTTTTTGTTTGTTTGTTTGTTTGTTTGTTTGTTGTTTTTTTTTAAGAGGGAGAACACATGAGCAGGGGTGGAAGACAAAGGGAGGAGGGAGTGGGAGAGACAGCATCTTAAGCAGGTCCCTTACTCAGCATGGAGCTGACATGTGGCTCAGTCTCTCAACCCTGAAATCATGACTTGAGCAGGAACCAAGAACCAGAAACTTAATGAACTGAGCCAATCAGGTGCCCCTCCTGGTCCTAATTTCTATATATTTAGAAGAGTCTAAAATGCTATAACACCAAATGAAATGGCTCAAGCAAAGTAAATCCTTACTTCTTGCTCATGGGACTTTTCTGCAGAAGCTAGTCCAGGTTGGCAAGAAGCTCTCTTCCATGCAGGGACCCAGGCTGACGGTAGGTCTGCCACCCAAGGTCACCCTGGTCATCACCACTCCAGCTTGCGAGCAGCGCGAAAGGCAAGAGCAGGCAGTTGCACAGGTCAGGTCTGGAGAGAGCATACCTCATTTTCGTTTACATTCCATTAGGGAGAACTCACTCACAAGAGCCAACCTAACTAGAAGAGAATTTAAGAAACATAGTGTAGTTGGACAGTCCCTGTGAACTTCCACTGATGCGCAGCAAAACATTTCTGACCATGTTCAAGCTAGCCAGGAATGAGTCTGGCTAGACTGCTGTTTGGGATTTTTAGGGATATGGAAAGGAGGGGACCCATGGTCATCTGCTAAGGGCAGGGGATGACGTTAGGGAAAATCTAGAAGAGAGCGAAATGAGAGCAGTCGTGGTGCGTGAGGAATATGAACAGAGGTGGAAGAGAAAGCTGTTGGAGCTATTACTAGCTGCTCCTCCTTTGTTAAAACCTCCAAATGTTGAAAAGCCAATAGTAGAGACCTCTGTCCTAAACCTCATTCTATTCTCTCTTCATGTGATTTTAAATACCATCCATATGTCTTCCATTTCCAAAAGTGTATCTCAAGCTCAGACCTGGGAGCCAGGCTCTTACAGCAACTCTTTATCTTCCAGATATCTAAAGGGCACCCCCAAATAAGTTACAGCTGGAGAGACTGGCTAGTTGTTCCCCAAATTCTCTTCACCTCAAGCAGCCAGCTAATCATTTCCCAGCTTCCCACACAATGAGATGAAGCCATGGAGCCTGGCAGATCAAAAGTAGAAAGGGCTTAGATTCATGAATAAATGTATAAAACATTTCCACTGAAGACCCACATTGAACTGTTTTGTGAACAAGAAAAGAAAACTCTACTGTGTTCAGCCATTCCTATTTTAAGTCATTTGTCCAGCAGCAGTTAGCCTACCCAGACTACAGATGTCTAAACCTGAACTCGACTCTCCTACCCCAAATCCTTCCCCCACCCATCTCCTCTACCTTAATAATTCATGCTTTTCTCCATTCTGATGCTGAGAACAGAAGCTTTCATTTCTTTCTTTTCCTTACCCACACATTCAGTCCACAAGCAAGGGCTCTTTGTTCTCTATTATTCAGTTTTGCTAAAATAACAAACAAACCCAAACTCACAGTGAGTCACAATAAATATTTATGCCTCACACACAAGCCTGCAGGCTGGCTGTGACTGAGCTAGGAGGCTTCGCTAACCTTGGTTGAGTTCACCCCAGTTCAGCTCCCGATTGCAAAGCAGGTTTGGATCTGCCAAGCCATGTGTCTCATTCTGGGACTCAGAGTCAAGAAGCAATGCTTTCTCAAAACATGCTCTTTTTTTCACGGTGGGAGGGGCGGAAGCAGGAAAGAGATGACAGAAATTTCCCATGCCTCATTGAAATCTCAGTCACGATCTGTGATTTCCTTGTTTTTATTGCTAGTTTCCCCTATTAAAATGTAAGCTCTATTAGTGCCTGGCCTCTAGTAGGCACTTCTATGTTTATTAACGTTAAGTGAGAGCATTCTGGAAAACTGGTTTGAGGCTAGATTGCTAAGGATCTTGTGATGCCATGTGTGAAAGTCTTCGCTTCTCTCAAAGGCATTAGTGAGCCATCAAAGAGGTCTGCTTTAGAAAGGTAACAACTAAGGTAGTTGGGTGATGGATTCTAAAAGAGAAACCAGCTCAGAGGTTACTGTAATAGTCCAGATCAGAGGATACTTAAGCCTAAACTAAGGCAGAGAGACTAGTAAGGAGACTTTTGAGGTCTCATCATCAGCAATCAGCAATAATAACATTTATTAAGTGTCTACAGCAGGCCCAGACTCTGTGCTATCTTCGTAACAGGCAAGCAGAGTAGGTGCAGTGCACCAAACCTGCATATGCAAGGGTAAAACACAGCTGAATAAATGGCTGTTCCGGGATTCTGATTCCCAAGCCCACATTTCTAGCTCAGGTAATACTTAAATGCATAAAGGTGTGGTGGGAAAGAAAGCGAATGTGGTTTTGGATGCCCTGTGAGAAGCCTGCAATACAGTAAATGGTTCTCCGTGAAACAGAGATGGACTCCGGTTGACTTGCTGAAAAGGGTATTTCTTGGAAGAAGGGGGGGATGGGGTGATGCTCACTGAGTCGGTGATAGGCTGGAGATAACAGGTTTCACAAAAAGGTCAGGAACTCAGGGAGTTCCAGAGGGCTGGGCAACGGGAACCAATCATTCACACCTTCTTCTGACACTCCTCTTCCCTTTCTTTTTGTTCCCTTTTCTTTTGCTACAGTCCACTGCTCCTAATTTTTCGTCCCACAGGTTTTCGGTCTTCAGTCAAGTCTGGTTAAGCCAGCTCCACCTCCTTCTTCCCCCAGCCGGGCCTCACTGGTGATGAGATTTTTAAAAGGCCCCGCCCCGGTGGAGAGGTGCTCCTCTGTGGTCAGAGATAACTGGGGGAGGGGCCGCATTACTGCCGCTGGTTCTCCAGTCATTGCTTTTACCACCTCAAGCTGCCTCTTCCTATAAAATATTAAGTGTCTTACTGGGTTCCGGCTGCGGTGGCTTAAACTGCAAACTTTCCTTTGTCCAAGTTCTGGAAGCTGAGAAGGTCAAGATCAAGGTGCCAACAGATGCTCATGAGAACCTGCTTCCTGGTTCCCAGACTGCCGTCTTTTGGGCTGTGTCCTCACCTACAGACTACTAAGGGAGCTGTCCAAGGTCTTCGGTTATAAAGGCGCTAATCCCTTTCAAGAGGACCCCACCCTCATGGCCTAATCACCTCCCAAAGGCCCCACTCAAGAAATATCCTCACACGAGGGACTAGATGTCAACAGTGGAATTAGGACGACACAGGCTACAGCAGCGAGGGGGCATTTTCCCGTCACTAAGGCAGAACCGCTTTCCTGCTGTCTTCCTTTCGGCGTTCAATCACAGCAAGCCCTCTACACTCAACGGGCCAGAAACTTGTAACACGTAAGCCCTTCTCGTACCTAAGGAGCAGCTGAAAGCATGGGACATGAGAACTGCTGAGACAGCGATCATGAATTTATGAGCCGTCGAAGTACTTCTAAATGGACGGATAAACCAACACAATGAAAAGGAAAAAAATTTTAAAAATTTAAAAAAAAAAAAAAAAAGACAGAAAAAAAAGGAAAAAAATATCCAGCCTAAACCGTCTGACATCGAGATTCCAACCTTTCCACAGCCTGACTCGGAACCATTCGGCTCCCAAGCATCCTCTCTCACAGCGGGGGGAGGTACCCCCACCGAAGAGACCCTACGGGGGACCCGGAGGTGGCGGCCGTCGGTAGTACGTGAGGGCATCCAGAGGGAAGGGGAGAGGGACGCACTTAAAACACGAGAAAACTGGGGACGTTGGTGCCTTGCGGGGCTGGTTCTTCCCGCTGAGTTTACGGACGGCAGAAACCGGCTCGAGCGCTCAGGCCGACCCCGCCTGCACGCCGTCAGGACCTCACCGCCTCAAGCCCGCTCCAGCGCTGGACTCGAAGGCGTACCTGGGCTTGTGAACACTCTCAGAGGTCTGTGGGTCCCCGAGGCGGTGCGGACTCGCTCCCACGGAAAGAGCCGTGAGGCGGGCGCCAGTGAGCCGGCCGGCGGGAGCCGCGGGCGAGGGTGGGTGCGGGCGTCTCGCGGGCTGGGCTCCCTTCCGGCTCTCCGCAAAGTTGGCTACAACAGTACTTATTAGCTGGGGAAACGGACACGCCCCAACATCTCTAAATCCTCTCACTTGGCGAGTGCAGCAAGCGACCCTACGGGCCTTCCCGGCCCAGGAGAGCAGAGAAAACGAACCCAACCCACCCTGTCCCCCGGAGCTGGGGCGCTACCACTTCCGCGTACTGGTCGCGCAAGCCGCGCATGCGCCTACAAGCAAGCTACGGTGGCCCTGCTAAGGACAAATTATTGACGTGCAAACCCGATCCTAAAAGTATGAAGAGACTGGGGTGATTTAGGAGGCCACGGAGGCATTTACGGAAGGGAACTGATACATGGATTTGAGATGAGAAAGCGTAAAGTGTGGACAGCCGTAAGGAGGAAGAAATCCAGTTTCCGCGGCCCAACCACCCAACAGTGACTGCAAATTAACACTCAGAAGGCGCGCGGAGGCTGCCTAGGGCCCCGACGTGGGGGCGTGGTCTCGCGCTGCCTCGGGCGGGGGCGGGCCCTCCTTCGGGCCCCGCCCCGCCCCGCCGGTGGCCAAGGGCGCGGCACCCTCACTTCACTGCGGAGCTGTGGTCTGCACCAATCGAGCGGAGGTGATCCAGGTAAGTCCACGCACTTACTGGCAACGCGGAGCGTGGGCCTCGGGGCGCTTCTGGTCCAGCGCTAGGCACCACCCCTACCTCTGCCGTCCCGGGCTGAATAGGGATGCGCTCCCTTTCCCCTTTCTGGTCTGTACACTTCCATCTATCTTTCCATCCCCTTTGCCCCCCTGATGCACCTGCCCTGCATCCTCCCCCTGATGGAGTGGGTTTGGGGTGTTGAAATGGGGTCCACCTCGCTCTCTGTAACTCAGGGAGATTCTCAAGGTCAACACTAAAGTACCTTCCTTTCCTCTCTTCCTCTCTCCGGGTTGTGCAGACCCGGCTTCTTGTTTCTGCCTCCCGGAGCCCACCCGACCTTGCTAACTGCCTGCTGGGGCAGTGGGCAGTGCAGGCCCGATCGGTAACAAGTGCCCTGGGAGCCCTACGCCTGCTGCGGATGTGGATGTGTTGCTAGGAACCCTCCGGGAGAACCTCCCAGGGAATTGTGTTTGTTTTCCTGCTGCCTCATAGAAACGTTTGTCTGTTTGTACTGAAACCCGTATGTGGATCATTTCCTACCTCTGCCGGAGAGCAGGAGACTCCTCGAGGGAGGAGGACTCTTAACGTACGGTTCTGCTTTGGATTTGAGAGAATTTTCCTCCTTATCTGTGTCACTGCAGGGAGCCCCAGAGCCACTGTGGTGGGGCAGCTGCAGGGCGGTGGAAGGGGCTGGAGACTCACTGGTGAGTCATTCTCCTAAGTTGTGGCTTCTGCTGTTACTTTCCTTTCCGACCAGGAGTTTAGGAGCTACTTTGTAGCTTAAGGGACAAGTGAGTGTGGAACAGGAGATAAAGGAAAAGATGAGACAAGAGGGTGGGTCGGAAATGAGTGACAGTTGGGGCTTTAATCTCTCAACTGGAGAAAGGGAGCCCTAGAGGGAAGGACACTGCTTTGCAGACCGATGGCTTTTTGCAGGTGCTGCGGACCCAGGCGTGGTCCTGTGGAATTGCTGCAGATTTGAGATGTCCTCTGTGCGTGGGAGCTGCCGCAAGGGCTTCTCTTGGGAAATGTGTAGATCACCAAGAGCCTGCAGTTTGTGGGAAGCACCCAAGGTTATCGGTCAGAGTTACAAGGCTATGTTTTAATTCAGTGAACTCAGTACTAAGAGCATAGTATCCTGATCAGGGGATCAAGAATGTTTATTCTCACAAGAGTTAAATTTAACCAAGTTCAGTAAAATGAGCCTCTAATCCAAAGAAATACTTTTTACCCCAGGGAAGGCGTTGTTTTGCTTCCGTCCTGACACAGTGTTACAGAAATAGAAAACTTTGTCAAGCAATTTTTTTTTCCTTGAACTGATGTTACTATATATAAAACAGATACACTAGAAAGATCACTGTAGCCAGCTATAGAAAGTGTACACCAGGGGCTTCCTTGGATTAAGGAACAAAACTGGAGAAGGGCAGTCTTCCCCCTAATTTAGACTTCCTTCTGTTGGCTTAGAGCCCTGAAGAGACAGTCATGAAAGGGAATTTCCTGACTTGGAGGACAGCAAAGGGAGTGAACGTACAAGAAAGAAGGGTTTTACCCTATTATCCAGAGACAGGCTGAAAAGCCCGTGGAGCAGTTTTCAATGAAGTAGATGACAAATCAAGCCAGCAAGATGTAATTTAATGCCTGCTGCACAGTTAGCTGTATTTAAACCTATTATTCCCTGTTTAATATTTAAATATTCTGAATCTGGATTCAGAATACAGTTGCCAACTACAACTGACCGTGAGCCATTTAGTATTTTTTTTTTTTGCCATTTAGTATTTTTATGCAATGTTTTTTTTTAAGAATCTACATAATGCTACAGTTTCTGCAGTTGAATTCATCGATACCACTTATGAGTTTGCAGTCCTCCTGAAAAAGGAGGATTCAGCAGTTATGAGCTAGGATACTACTGTGTACAAAAGCATTCCTGTTTCCCTCACCCTCTCTTCCAGTGTCTACCTACCTACTTAACCCTTGTGAGGAGAAAAACATCAATGAGGAGCTGGGAAAAATTGCAGTACTTTCCAAATAACATTTGCAAATACTTTTAAGGATTTCATCGTTTGAGCTTCTAAGTCCCCCTGTTGACCCTCTGAGTTCTTGCCAGCGTTGACCTGTTCATTAACTGAACTCCGTTTTCTAATACTTTGGTGCTTTAGTTCACTCTTTTTTTTTCCCCCTTAATTTATGGTATTTTAATTCCCATCCAAAGCAAAGTGAATGATTTTGGCTCAGCTTCATCCTAAATACAGACAGGCATAAAGAGACTAACCCTGTTTCAGGCAGCTCCGTGGTTCATTTATCCAGAATGTCCGATACCCTTGTGAGGACTCAGCAGCTGCTGAGAATTAACTATGGTCTGCCCACATTTCTTGGGATGGAAAATCCAAGTGGTGTCACTGTGACTCATTTGAGATTTTTATTTTCCTCTTGTGGAAGTCAGGGCTTAGTTTCCCCATGACCTTCAGTTCTGTGTAATGTCAGTTAAGGCACAGGTTGTGTGGAAGTCATGATGGGAAAAGAAATACCAATTTCTGTGTTGCTTTGCTCCTTACAAACCTGCACCCCCGAAAGACTGGAGGAAGTTTTTCCTTCCTAGCATTTTTCCTCTTGTCATACTGCAGTGCTGACACTCATTAAAAGAAATTTAAAAATAAGTTACTTTTTGGACCTCTTCCAAGTTTTTTTCTTTCTTCCAACTAGAAAGTTCTCAGGCTTTAATCTGTCACAGACTTGGAGTTAATTATTAGCTCTCTACTCCTATTAATATAGTTCATGCTCAGGAGAGAGTCTGGGGAGATAGAAAAGTTCCAAAAGAAGTCAGGTGTGGTCAGACTTGAACTCCAATCAAGAGGCAGTAAGGGTGAGGGTGGAAAGCATAGACTCTGGAGCCCAGCCGCTCTGGCTGTCTGTGAGTCCAGGCTTCCTCTGTGATGGCTGTGTGACCTTGGGCAGATTACTTAACCTTTTGGATGCTCTTAACCTTTTCCTCATCTGCAAAATAAAAGTAATACGATATAGTAGGTATGCTCTGAGCAGCTAATACTGGTCAGCTACTTAGAATAGTATTTAGCATACATTTAAATAATACAAGCTAATAATAGGTATTACCGCTAATAGTTGATTTCTCCTACCACGCTAATCTGTATCACTGCACATACCCTTCTAGTCTCTACCCTTCCGACACACTGATGTCCTTTCTCTTCCTTACACAAGCAAAGCCCTGTCCTGGCTCCTGTGTCCTCGCTGTTGACTCGCCCTGTGTCTCTCTTCCCCATCACTTGATGTCCTTCAGAGCCCTTCTCTCAATCTGCTGTGGCCCTGTTTCGTGGTCCTCCTGTGTTGTCTGGCTCCCCATCACTGTCTTCTGTGGGGTTAGGACCTTGGCTCTCAGCCTGGATGACCATCGGAGCCTTGCGCATCTCACTGCCTCATGTGGTGCCCGGCAGGGAGTGGGGGATAAATCAGGGAAGAAACCATTCCCCAAAGCGATACTGAAGATAGTAGGTGTGGGCTTGAGGTAGGCACTCTATTTAGGTAAAATGGTTTGCCTGGCATTGATTGTATCAGATCAGCTCCATTTAGTGAATTGTTAATTGTTAAAGTGATTTTTATCTTCTGCGCCCCATAGCTTCTCCCCATTCTTTCTCCTGCCCTCTGAGGTGGGTCCCTCCAGACCACAGGAAACGTCCTGCAGGCTGTCGCCGGGATCACATCCCCTGGGACACCTGCTCCAGATGGCCCAGCATGGCCCTGGACTCCTAGGGGAGGTGCCAACACACCTCTCACCCCACAGAGCCTTTCATGTCAAGAACCTGTTTGGGAAAGTTTGACATCGCACCAGAAGGAGAACGAAGGAGTTGTTCTGTCTTGTTACAGTCTACTCTTCCTTGAGTCTTAAGGAGCTGAATTACCAGTTTTTTCCAGGGGAGACTCTGTTCCATTCAGGAAGAACTATTCCCAGGAACTTGAGCATCATGCTGGCCCCGCCCTCCCCACCCTCCCCCACACCAGCCAGTGCACACAGTTAGGTATTGTTTGTTTGCAGCACGGACAGTTCCCCAAAGTGTTGGAATTAAAACAGCATGGGAAACTTGATTTCTTTTTTTTTCTTTGAGAGCACAAGCGGGAGGGACAGGGAGAGGGAGAAAGAATCTTTAAAGCTGAATGCATTTGGATTATAACACATTTATCTCTTAAAAGAGACAGACTCCCTACCCTTCTGATCATTAGCTTCTACTTTCCAAGTGTTCTGCCGGGAACACCGATGAGGAATCACAGAATGTGCTGGGGAAGTTCACCCTCTGGCCTGCTTCGGCTGTTCCGCCTCACTGAGTTCATGATCAAGTGCAGCATAAATAATGCTGTGCCTATTCAGCTAACTTGCACTTTTAGCCCTTGGAGAAATACCTACCAAATGTACAGTGCAATGGTGGAGAGTAGTTGTTCTTCCGCACCTGGGTGATTATTCCTTCTCTTCAATGTCCACGTACTTTTTAAAAAAATCTAGCTGTCCCGTGAAACTTTACACTCAGACAGATCTCGTTATCTGTTTCATGTAGAAGTGGCCAGAATGGGGGCGCCTGGGCGCCTCACTCATTAAGCGTCTGCCTTTGGCTCAGGTCATGATCCTGGGGTCCTGGGATCGAGTCCCGCATGGGGCTCCCTGCTCAGTGGGGAGTCTGCTTCTCCCTCTCTTCTACTCGTGGTTGCTCGTACTCTCCCTCTCTCTCTCCCAAATAAATAAAATCTTTAAAACAAAACAAAAGTGGCCAGAACTAGCATTTTGAAAATGTAGGATGGACACAAAGAAATTCTGTGATTCTTTTTTCTCTCCCATCATGGAAACAGGCAATTACTTTTGTGTGGCTTCCCTCCGGTCTATAAAATTTCTCCTTTGAGCTCTACATGGGTTCATGAAAGCCATCCTACCTGAGATGATTGTGAGGACTGTTCATTTGTCGAATCAGCTAGAGGCAGAAGTGAGGCTGGGCAGCTGCCCTGGGGGGCCGTGAGCAGGCTAAGTAGACACCGGACACAACCTCAGTTCTCAGAACCACCTTCCATGTTGGGGGCTCACGGAAGTCCATTTGAGACTGATCAGACCAGCCCTTTAAGTGACCATCCTTATGTTAGTCTCGTGAGAATGGTGTGTTTTGCCACATAAAATAAGCAGCTGTGTATAAGGAAGGTCAGATGACTAGCACAGGGAACCAGATAAGAATTTTAAGGAAACATGGGAGAATGGGTCCAAGTCAGTCTGTGAGTGTTTTTCATTGTCCCATTGCTGGGGGTGTGAAAAGGGACACAGCTGAGACATGGCAGGACCGTTTGAGGAGAACAGTCCTGCAGGTGGAAGTGGGGTGACCACTGTCCAGCTTGGCTTTTATCTGCTTATTTGAGGGCGAAGAGAGAGCTGAAAGCTGAAATCCTTTCTCCTTTAAAAAAATCCAGTTGAGGGATGCCTGGGTGGCTCAGTGGGTTAAAGCCTCTGCCTTCGGCTCAGGTCATGATCCCAGGGTCTGGGATGGAGCCCCGCATTGGGCTCTCCGCTCAGCAGGGAGCTTGCTTCTCTCTCTCTCTCTCTGCCTGCTTCTCTGCCTACTTGTGATCTCTGTCTGTCAAATAAATAAATATAATCTTAAAAAAAAAATTCCAAACTATGGAAAGAACCTAGATGTCCATCAACAGATGAATGGATAAAGATGTGGTATATATACACAATGGAATACTATGCAGCCATCAAAAGAAATGAAATCTTGCCATTTTGTGATGACGTGGATGGAACCAGAGGGTATTATGCTTAGCGAAATAAATCAGTCGGAGAAAGACAACTATTATATGATCTCCCTGATATGAGGAAGTGGAAATGCAACGTGGTGGGTTTGGGGGGTAGGAAAAGAATAAATGAAACAAGATGGGATCAGGAGGGAGACAAACCCATAAGAGACTCTTAATCTCACAAAACAGAGAGTTGCCGGTGGGAGAGGGGTAGGGAGAGGGTGGTTGGGTTATGGATGTTGGGGAGGGTATGTGCTATGGTGAGTGCTGTGAAGTGTGTAAGCCTGACTGTCACAGACCTGTACCTCTGGGGCTAATAATACATTATATGTTAATAAAAATTTTAAATATTTAAGGGAATTGAGGGAAATTGGAAGGGGAGATGAACCATGAGAGACTATGGACTCTGAAAAATAGTCTGAGGGTTTTGAAGGGGCGGGGGGTGGGAGGTTGGGGGAGCCACGTGGTGGGTACTAAGGGCACGTGTTGCATGGAGCACTGGGTGTGGTACATAAACAATGAATTCTGTTATGTTGAAAAGAAATAAATAAAAAATAATCTAAGTGATTTCATTTAGTAAAAGATAAATTGATGTAATTTCATGGCTCAGAAGTGATCATTGGAGGCAAGTGCTCAGATACGAAGCCTGCCTTTTACTCCCATTTGTGCAATGTTGATTGTACCCTAGGGAGCTCCTTTTGGCAGCCGAGAGAGACTTGAGTAAATACTGAAGGAGAGCTTCATCCCTGGGGTGTTCTGATGAATGTGGCTCAGGGAGGATTCTGGGTAGTCCTTGGAACTGAAGGAACCCCTACCCGGTGAGATAGGGGAAGTGGTGGCAGAGGCAGGAATTGGAGGGAATCAAAGCAACGCCCCTAAGCACTATGGTGGGATGTTTTCAGAGAGAACCTGTCAGTGAAATTTCTTGAGGCGGGGGTGGGGGGGCTACCTTAGGCAGATGTCCTAATGAAAATCCGTGTTGCCAACTCAGACACTGGAATGGAGCGTGTCTTCTCAATGAAGCCCGAGCTCGATCCCTTCTCAAGGGGGCACTTGGCACTGGTGCCTTGGGGCTTTCTTAAAATCCGCTGGGCTGAAGATAGTTGCCCCAGTCTCTCCCCCTGGAAACCCATGTCTGTTGCCCACTGTCCTCTACCCCTCCTGCTTCAAAATACCGCTTTTCTTTCCTTACCATGGTGAGGTCTTCCAAAAATCATTTTCAGCTATTTAATCCTCTGATTAAAAAAAAAAAAAAAAAAAGTTACACATAGGGGGCGCCTGGGTGGCTCAGTGGGTTAAGCCTCTGCCTTCGGCTCAGGTCATGATCTCAGGGTCCTGGGATCGAGCCCTGCATGGGGCTCTCTGCTCAGCAGGGAGCCTGCTTCCCCCACCCCCGCCCGCCTCTCTGCCTACTTGTGATCTCTGTCAAATAAATAAATAAAAATCTTTTTTTTTAAAAAAAAGTTACAATTAGAAGTGTTGCTGTTTTAAAAAATATGATGTAGAAGTAATTCATTTTAAAGTATTTTCCAAAAGGGCATCTATTTAAAAAAAAGAACTCACAGCTAACATTATATTAAATGATAAAAGACTGAATACTTCCCCCCAAAGATGGGGATCAAGATAAAGATGTCCTTTCTGGTCACTTCTTTTCAACACCATATTGGTTCTGGTCCGGGTGATCTAGCAAGGAAAAAGAAGTAAAGGCATTCCCAGTGGAAAGGAAAAAGTAAAACTGTCTTCCACGGATGACGCGATCCTGTAGGTAAAGCATTCCATGCATCCGGCTCTCCCTTCCCCTGGGCTCTGGTGCTCCTGCTCTGTTCCTCCACTTGGCCCCTGCCTAGAAACCGCAGGTCCTGCTCTGGAGCTGGAGTTCTGCAAAGGTGTGTCTCCTCACCACTCCCTACTGTGGGGGAAGGAGTAACCTAACTCCTGGGTAAGGGGCAAACGCTTCACAGGGGGGTGTGGTAGCAAAGAGGTAGACCCCGGGGGTCAGTTGGCTTGTGTTGAGACCTCAGCTTTGCACTCACTAGATGTGGGGCCTTAGACAAGTTGCTGAACTACTTTTGCCTCAGTTTTCTTCTCTGTGAAATAGGGATGAGAACAGTAACTACCACACAGGATCGCGGTGGGGAGTTGTTCATTGATGTAAACTCTCCCATGGGCCGGACGGGGGAGAAGTAGTAGGTCTTCTAGGATGTGTTCGGGATGTAGTGGTGATTGATACTATTTCCCATTTTGCTATTTCTGCCACGTGGGCTGGAAAACTCCATGAGGAGTTAGTTTGGGTGTAGAGCCTGCTTAAGGGTCATTCTCTCTTTAAAGAAAGGAAGGAAAGAAGGAAGAGAGAAAGAGGGAAAGAAATGCAGATTGCCAAACCCCATTAAGGATCAGAGACTCTGGGGAATGGGGTGCATTTTAATAGTTAGTTGACCTTGATGCTGCTGAAGTTTGAGAACCATTGATGTGGAACATAGGACAGTCCCGAACTGTGTTTTTGTCCTCCTGGAAGTTACTATAGAAAATGTAAGCAGGAGGGCGCCTGGGTGGCTCAGTGGGTTAAGCCGCTGCCTTCGGCTCAGGTCATGATCTCAGGGTCCTGGGATCTAGTCCCGTGTCGGGCTCTCTGCTCAGCAGGGAGCCTGCTTCCTTCTCTCTCTGTCTGCCTCTCTGCCTACTTGTGATCTCTCTCTGTCAAATAAATAAATAAAATCTTTAAAAAAAAAAAAAAAGAAAAGAAAATGTAAGCAGGAGACGTTCTCTTCCCCTAGCATGGTCGGAAATGTGTACTATTTCCATCGATCAGTGTTCGTTCAAGTATGTGTGGGAATAGCTAAGGGAGCAGCCTGGAACACATGTGCACATTCAGGTGCACGCCTGCAGCCCACGTGGGTCAGTGCAGAGTACAGGCGTGGTGGAGGAAGGGGTAGGACCTGGCACTGGACCAAGCATGGGCAGGATGGGCCAGCGGAACAGATACAGGAGGCGGAGCTGCCTGCGATGTCCTGCGGCACTTGTTTCTTAACCCTCAGCACAGGGGCTCCCACCTTCTCCCCTTCCCCTAAAACCCGGCTGTCCAAGGGTTGCCCTCACCAAAGCCAAGAACACATCTTGGTCTGTTCATGCATCTTGGCACAGGTGTCCATTGGTTCCTCTTTGGAGCTCTTCCTTCCTTCCATTTGGGGTCGGTACTGGTCCCCTTCTTCGTGCCTTGGAAGCTCTTTCCATGTGGAAGAGCTGAGTCCTCCCCCAGGGCCATCTTGGCTAACCGTGGTGCTGCTTGCTTGGTTGTACACCTTGCCCTTTGGGAAGTGAACATTTCTGCTACTAACACACAAAAGTCTTGCACTTTTGCCTCCTCCCTTCCCCTCTTCTTAGAGAAAAAGAGCATGTGGGAGGAAGAGCAGAGGGTTAGAGAGAGAGTCCCAAGCAGACTCCATGCTGTGCACAGAGCCCGACGTGGGGTTCGATCTCACGACCCTGAGATCATGAACTGAGCCCAAACCAGATGTTTTTCTGACCACCCAGGCACCCCTAGCTTATTTCCTTAATTCCTCAAATCATCCTGTGAAATAAGTAGTTAGTATTCTCCTGTTCTGTAGAGAAATTAGAGGACATTCCCAAACTCACAGAGGCAGCGAGCATCTAAACACAAACCCATCTGACTCCAGAACACGAGTCCCATTTCCTGCTGTCTCTATACCTGTGGATCTCTGCATAGGAGAAGACAAATCATAAAACAGTATTCAAGTCTAGGAGTAAAAACATTTCCAAAAGGACCTCTACTCTTAAATAAGTGATAGGAAATGAAATACAAAATCTAGTTTCTTTTAAACCTTCAACTTAATATCCTTTCAGCTGAACAATTGTGACTCATCTCCAGACGGCCGGCTGGGGAACAGGTAACTGAAGCACGGCAGGGGAGACAGAAACCCTTCTGTGCTGTTTCTGCCTTTCCCCGGTACATGCACTTCCATTTTGTAGGCTACATGGGTCCCCGGCTCCTGATCATGGCGCTGAAGGGGAAGATCTGGAACTGGGTGTGTGTTCAAGTTGCTGGTTTGCCTGTTTCTCCCCGGAGAACATGAGCCTCATGAGGGCAGGGACCCAAGTCTGGGCTCTTCATCTCCAGCATGGGGGGCCCCAGTGAGCGGTGCACAGCAGGTGCTCAGTAAACTTGAACAAGCAAGAAGCAGGTGAACACATGCTCACCTCCCCTCTCGGGCCTCTCTGGCCACCGTGCCGGTTTCCGAGGTCCACGCTGGAAACCTGCTTCCTCCTGAACACTCCTGCTTTTCGGATACTTGAACACAGCTGGCTAGGAGTTCAGAAAAAGAAGTGAGTATATATAGTTATAAGTTAGCTGTGTTAAAATAGCCATTCTAAATAAATTCTTAAATGTAGATTATCATTCATTCAAACATCCCCTTTTATAATTGAATCAGGGCGGAGACCGTTCACATTAACACATGACACAACCCAATCCCAAACTTCTGCTGAGTGTTCCGCACCTGCCAGTCGTCATGCTGGGCGCTGATAGTGTCCCCATACCCGAGTCTCCCCAAGTCTTCCTCGCAACAACTGCAGGGGCGGGTGGGTACCACCAGTGAGTGTCTCCATTTAACAGATACGGAGGCTGAGGCCGCTGAAATACGTGAAGAATTCCCCCAAGGACACACAGCTAGGAAGTGTGGCAACTGGGTACTGAGCTCAGTGTCATTCCAGAACATCCTGAGTGAGTGACGAGATTCAGGCTGGAAGTCCCATATGACTGGTCCCATAGCCATGTATTGTCTAGTTCTCTGATTTCTCAATTCCTGTTGTCAGGCCATTTCCATATGACTTTTTGGTCTGTATCTGCTCATCGTGGAAATTATAGGAAAGTACAAAGGAAGTCTACAGTTTTCCTGTCTGGGAATAATTAAGCTTATAATTTTGATACTTTCTTTTAAAATTTCTCCTGTTAGGGAAAAAACTAAGATTATTCTGTATATACATACACTTTTTGAAATTTTTTAACCTAACATGCTTTATGTTAAGCCCATTTCAGCACCTTTAATCATGTGCACGCCATTTTAGTGGTTATACACTATTCTGTTTATGGTGCACTTGTTTTTTTAATTAGTCCTCTTTTCCTGGTCATTGTGCCATTGCTGTTGTTACTATTACAAATGGTGCTTAGGTGAATGTCTTTGAACCAAATCTATCTGAGTGTCTGATTATGGCCTCCAGCTAGCTTCCCAGTGAACTAACGAATCCGAAGGTATGAAAGATGTAAAGGATATTCCCGCTGCCGGGCTCTTCTCCAGAGGGTTCGCTTTTGCACTTCCCCACCACTGTGTAATCGTGCGGATGAGGTACTTTTAAATAGGCACCTAAATTCTGTCCTATTTATACAGATTATAGCTTCTCATATACACAGCTGGAGTGCAACCAGCCTCGAAAACAGGGTGATGATTAACAAACGCCATTGTACAGCCAGGCGGGTTGCAGAGGACTCTAGACCTGCTTTGGAAACTGAGCTCCCAAGGGGCTGTTAGGCCACATGCTGTGCATCTGGCACCATGTCCAAGACCCAGGTCTAGGGCAGAGCTCCCACCCCCAAGAGCACCTTATCCTCTTGGGTCACTGGAAGGGTTGCCGGTGAGCAGAGCAGGTATGTAATCAACAAAGTGTGATGTGCAGCGCGGGGAGCGCCCATACCAGAGGTGCGGAAGCCTGTGCCCCAGAGAAGCTATCTACCAGCTCCAGGGCTGGGACAGCCTCGGGCGTGGCTGTGGCTGCGGCTGCCAGGGCTGGGTCTCTGTCAACTGCACTGCCTCCTCTTAACCAGTGCGCACACCTGCACCCGAACCCACAAAGGCCAATCTTTAAGGGGTGGGAGCATCCATGCCTTTCCCCTGCATTCCTCAGAACAGAAGGACTCAGCCGGTGATGGGAATTTGGGGGGGAGTGGGGGGAATTCGGACTGAGTTTGTGAAAGGACAAACCTGAACCATTTTCAGTCCCTGTTGGATTTATGTTTTCAACAGCGATAGTGACAGAGCTTTTTTCGTGTCCTGACCTTGTCTTTCTCTGCTTCAGAGGTTTTAGTAGATACTTTTAAGGAGAACAAAAGGGAACTTAAATTCCTTAGGCGCCTGCTCTATGTGAGGCTTAGTTCCAGGTGACAAACATTCTGTTGGTTGGAGGTGTCATTCCCAAAAGCCGCCTCGAGCGGTGGCACGGTGGCGTGCTTCGTTTATTGCACAGGTGTCTGTAGGCACACTCTGTGCTTGGCATCAGGATGTCAAACACAGTCACCCCTTGTGGGAGCTGGGTAGCACACCCTGCTCTGGCGTTTGAAGCAGGACTCCTCACTTGGCGGGAGTACCAGGGGTCATGGAGGGCTGTGCTGCCCATCCTACAGCCGGCTTCCTGCCTCCTGGACTTTGTTCTAGCGTCTTTGCAGGTGTGTCCAGGCTCCTGCAGGGAGAGGTTCAGGGAGGTAGGCACTTTGCCCCCATATGAGCACACTTGCTGTCCCACGGCTCGCTATGCAGTCTTTTGCAAACCACCCACTCTAGCACTGGACTCTGGGTCCCCCTTACTATAAATTCTCTGCCCTTCAAAGGTACTTGTTCTTCTGGTTCTGCTTGCCCCTACCCAGATTGCTTTTCCCTAATACCCATCACTGGAGCAAGGGAGGAGGAGGGTCGCTTTCACTAGAGTGTGAATCCCAGATTACATATACACTTTGAGAGAGGAGCTCAGTAGTAAATACTAATTTCAGATTGTAACTTTTTGAGCAGTCACCTGAGTGTTCATTGCCTGCAACAGAAAGATCTACTCAAGAGGTACTTGTCTGGCCACTTAGCTTCTCCTACCCCAAGGCGGTGCAAACCAGGAAAACCAAGGGCGGTGACTAAGCCATGAAATTTTGCCATGCCTGGGTATTTGGGGAAGAATTCTAAAACCCGCTCAGGTCTTAGTTCTGCTTTCTTCTGCTTGAGCCTCCATTTCCTTCTCTGGGAAGTGAAGCTAATGGGATTTTTGAGGGGGGGTAAAAGTGGCTGAAAAGTGCTACACAAACACGGGTGACCCCATGCTGCCAGGGAGCCTGGCGTCCTGTCTGGAGACTGGGGTCTAGAAATGGGCTCTCACTTCAGGACTCTTTTGGCGTGCAAATACTGACCTAAGCCAACTATGCTTAATTGACTATCCTGACAGAGTGAGTGACAGCTTCATTTTAAATGATCTGTCTAGCCAAATGCTATTCAGCCCCAAGTACATCACATAGGTTGGGAGGGTCACCCATTGCTATTTTCAAAGAGGTGTTCAGGATTCGTCTTATATTTTTGTCTCGGTAACTGCTACCTCCTGGAGCTGATTTTCTGCATTTCAGGAAGCAACTAATTCTAGAAGGGAATGAGGGCAGGAAGGTTTGGAGGACAGCCAGAGACCGCTTGCTTTCTGCAGCCATACCTGATGGAGGGGAGAGAGTGTCCAGGAGGCGTTCCTGTGCTGAGCCCTGGCGATAACCCTTTGCAGTGTGTCCCCTCCTTCCCTAACCCAAGCAAGGCGGGCTGAGCACCCCTGGGAGACCGTGCAGGGTAAAGAATGTAGAAGGAGAAACTGGGGAGAACTATTATGGATGGTGAAGGGGTGACCGTGCAGACGTTAGGACTTCAGCAATAAATGTCACTTTTGAGTCCTAAGGGAAGAGTACTTTTGAAGAACAGAGCTGCTTTCTGGCCCCAGATTCCACACTGAGAAAGGCGCTGTGACCCCAGCATCAGTGCAGCTCTCTGTTTTCAAGTGGGATTAAAAGCGAACGTTGGAACTGGATTAGAATCTAAATGTGAATCCCAGCTCTGGTGCCTTCTGTTTTGGACCCAGCAATGTGCCTTCACCATCGGGGTATTCTTTGGGAAATAGGGTTATTCCATCTTGCTGGGTTGTTGGTGAGGTCAACCAGAAACACTCTGGGGCAGGGGAGCCCACCTAGGCTTGGAGGACAGATTGCAATGAGCGAGTTAGGAGGGTGGATGTTTTAAACCAGATGCAGAACATAGGCAGGAGCTGCTGGCCTGTGGCAGCCTGGCCCGCAGTGCCTGGGCAGGTGAGGATCTTGGGAAGCACCCTGGCTGTGCTCCGTGTCCTGCCTGCCTCAGTGGTCTGCTGACCAAAGTCAGAGCAGTTGGACGGCCGGCACTGATCCTACCGTGAGATGATGAGGGCCTCCTCCCACCTGCCAAGTTCTCTTCTCCTTGCTGGCTAGTCCGTTTCTTCTCTTTCCTTTCCTTCTGGGGCAGAACAGTAGCTAAAACAGCTCAAATGGTAGAACCCTGAAAAATGCTAAGATTCGCTTGTTCTCCATTTTATAATGACATTTTTCGAATATACAGAAAAGCTGGAAGGATCATACATTTACCATCCATAGAGCCACTGTCTGGTTTCCATAGTTAACACTTGGCTCTCTTGGTTTGTATTGTCCTTTCCTGATCCATTTCAGATAAGTTGCAGGCGTCAGATCACGTCCTGGGGCTAGTTTTGAAGTGAGAATTCGAGGAGTGGACCTGGCTCCCCGGAGCTGCCCAGAGCCCAGTCTCTTAGCAGTGTGATGGGCTCCGCCTGCCACTGGCTCTCCTGCCCTCTCCCAGACCAGCGTGTGCCCCAGGATCAAAAGGAGTCCAGGATGCCTGCCCTCAGTGACCCCCCCCCATGCCAACAGACTCGCAAAAACTTGGAATCACTGTATATTGTTTCATATCCTGCTTCGCCCCCCCACCTCTCTCCTCTCTCTCAAATTTAATAAATCCTTTACATTTATTAAAGGATTTATTAACCTTTTTAAAAAATTATTTTTATTGGGACGCCTGGGTGGCTCAGTTGGTTAAGCAGCTGCCTTCGGCTCAGGTCATGATCCCGGCGTCCTGGGATCGAGTCCCATATCGGGCTCCTTGATCGGCAGGGAGCCTGCTTCTCCCTCTGCCTCTGCCTGCCATTCTGTCTGCCTGTGCTTGCTCTCTCCCCCCTCTCTCTCTGATAAATAAATAAAATCTTAAAAAAAAATTATTTTTATTAACCCTGTTAACCTTTTTTTGTGTGAAACTATGGTTTTTCAGCAGTTGTGTCCTCTTCCAGCAATGCCTACCGCAGTGGTACAGCTTCATTGGAAGAGAACACGTGATATGATCACACGCTCTTCTGCATGTACATTGCATACTTGCATAAGGGTCTGTTGTGTGACACACAGTGACGTCTGCATCACGTTTACTCACAGCTTTCTGACCTGTAGGTAGACCTTCAGAGGGAGTGAAGCCCCGAGCTGCGGGCCTCCTGCCGTGGGCGCCTGCGGTGCTGGGTGGTATCCTAACTCGTCTCCTTTCCACAGAGCCAGCATGGCTGTCCTCTCTAAGGAATATGGTTTTGTGGTTCTCACCGGTGCCGCCAGCTTCATAATGGTAGCTCATCTAGCCATCAACGTTTCCAAGGCCCGAAAGAAGTACAAAGTGGAGGTGAGTGGGATCCTAGATCTGTTGAGGCAACAACTTCTTTTCAGTCGTGGAAGGAGAGGTGAGAAGCCAGAGGCCAGCAGTGGCAGTCTGAGAACCACATCGACTCGAAATCCTGCCCTTTTCAGGCAGGAAGAAGGCAGGAAATGGGGGACCCTGCTGGGGAGCCATCTCCATCTTGTTTTCACTTGATCTCTTTGTAGAAAGACCAACTGTGTTGGGGCGAGAACGGTATGGCCTTTGGCTGGAGCTGTGTGCCAGGAAGAGTGTTATTTTCTAGCGAGGGTAAACAGGCAGGACCACATCAAACCAGAAAGCTGCTGCACAGCAAAGGAAATTGCCAACAAAATGGAAAGTGCCACCTACTGCATGGGAGGAATTTGTGCGATCATACATCTGATAAGGGGTTAATTTCCAAAATGTGTAATTCATACAACTCAATAGCAAAAAAATAATAATAATAATAATAAAATTTAGAATTTAGAAATTTAGAAACTGGGCAAAGGAGCCAAACAGCCATTTTTCCAAAGACCACATACAGATGGCCCGCAGGCACATGGAAGGGTGCTCACCGTCACTCATCATCGGGAAAATGCAAATCAAACCCCAGTGAGATGCTGCCTCACGCCCGGTGGGGAATGGCTATGAGCAAAACGAAAAGAAATAGCCAAAGCTGTCGAAGGGGGAGAAAAGGGAACACACTGTTGGTGGGAATGTAAATTGGTGCAGCCACTATGGAAAATAATGGAGGGTCTTCAAAAAATTAAAAATAGAACGACAGTATAATGTAGCAGTTTCACTTCTGGGTATTTATCCCCAAAAAAAGAAAAAATGAAAACACTGACTCAAGAAGATATGTGCACCCCATGTTCATAACAGCACTATTTACGGTAGCCAAGCCATGGAAGTAACCCAAGTGTCCATCAGTGGATGAGTGGATAAAGATATGTGTGTGTGTGTGTGTGTGTGTGTGTGTGTGCACATGTGCATATACGTATATATGTATTTATGTACATATATATGTGTTATATATATATATATACACACACACATTATATATATATTACTCAGCCATAGAAAAGAATGAAATCTTGCCATTTGTGACAACATTGATGGACCTTGAGGGCCTCATCCTAAGTGATATAAATCAGTGAAAGACCTAGATTTCATGACCTCACTTACATGGGGAATCTAAAAAAACAAGAGCTACAAGGTACAGCATGGCAGCCATAATGAATAATTCTCCATTATATATTTGAAAGTTGCTAAGAGCAAATATTAAATGCTCTCATCAAAAGAAAACGCTGCAACTGTGGTACCTAGACTTACTGTGATCACTCCACCACACACACATACATCAAATCATTACATTACACGAAACTCATGTGTGTCGATTATACTTGGATTTTTAAACATAAGTAATACAAAGTAACTAAATGGAGTTAAGTGGTAAGTCTTCCCTCATGTGCCACTTTAAAAATGGTGTTGTAAGGTGATTGTTTTCCAAGTGAAGAAACGTGTGGGGCTGAGGTTAGCCTGGGCTTAGACGGTAGACCTAAGAAGGAGGTCTATGAAATGCTTCCTTTCGTTCCTGCTGATCTAAAAGGGCTAATTACTGGGGTTGTCCCTGGTGAGCAAACTCAAATGTCTGCTTCTGTTCAGCAACTTGTTGTTAGACTCTGACTAGAGCTTCTTCTTAAGTTTTCCTATGGATTTTCCTTTTTTTTTTTTTTAATGGACACATCCATTAAAGTTCTCACACTCAATTTCTGTTCTCCCATTAAAGAAAATCTTAGAAGGTTGCAGCATCTGATAGCTCGTGGGAAGGAGATGTTCCCCTGGGGTGTCTTTGTGCTGTGTGGGGAATCCAACAGTCACGACACAATGTCAAGGGCAGGGAGTCTGGCTCAAGCTGCCTCCCTCCCTTGTGTGACTGTGGCACAGACATACATTCGTAGGACTGGATATTAACAGAAATATATTGAATCTGCTTCTGAGAGTTGAGACCCCACTGCAAGTGTCAGGCAGAAAGTGATCACCTGTCAAGGGAAAGTAGAAGTTGCTTGAGGATAGATGATCTTGGAGGTTGGCTGTAACTCAACACTCAATGCTGCTGCTCTTGACCATTCGATCCATGGTATCTTCTTGTCCTCACAGTATCCCACCATGTACAGCACGGACCCTGAGAATGGGCACCTTTTCAACTGCATTCAGCGCGCCCACCAGAACACGTGAGTGTCGGCCCCGCACACCCCTGGGGAGGTCTGCAGTGTTGTGTGTCCTCTGCCCAGCACCTCAGCTTTTGGTCCTCCTGTTCACTGAGTAACAGCTGGGATGATGATCGGGAGTTAAAAGAGTCTTAGAAAATATGTCTGTGGACAGACTGAATATTCAGAGTTGTTAGAAGAGTGGGGTTCTGGATAATCCTTCAAAAATGTCTTTCAAGTTGCATTGGCCTTCAACAGCATTCGCTAGGCTTCCTGTCTAGGCTGAGATTGAATCTCCCAGCCCTGGGGAGGGAGTGGCTGTGAGCTCTGGAAGGAAATCCGCTGGCATTAGCCACCACCTTCCTCGTTAGAGTATTCAGAGCTGTGGACTTTGGCTCCCACGCAGGAGGAAAGAGGGTGGATCCTAGTGGTAGGGCCTCTCCCTGCCCTCAGCGTTCAGTTTTACTCTCCAGTGTCTGACTCAGCAAATAAGAGCCTAAGGGGTACGGGCACACGTCAGATGGGCACTTTTTACAAAACGGTCTCTGTCTATTCCAGGCTGGAAGTGTATCCTCCCTTCTTATTTTTCCTAGCTGTTGGAGGTGTTTACCACCCGGTAAGTTTTCCCAAGGAGTTTTCATCTTTTTGGATTTTTTAAAAGATTTTATTAGAGAGTATGTGCATAAGGTGGGGGGTAGGGAGTCAGGGGGAACTGCTGACCAAGGAGCCCGACATGGGACTGGATCCCAGCGTCCTGGGATCAAAACCCAAGCCAAAGGCAGACCCTTAACTGACTAAGCCACCCAGCCGCCCGTCTGTTTGGACTTAGTTCACTGAGCTATTAGGGAGGAACGCAGGAAGTGGATATTGAATGAACATCTTCAGTGCCCATTAAGAAGAATTTCATTCTTGCTAAAAAGTTCTTTAAGGCATATAGAACTTTCCCCATTTTTTTAATAGATCAGGAGAAGCCTCTTGGATACTATGTAACCATCCCAGGGGCAAATAGCCACGTAGAAAATAGAAGAATTTGAACCCAGGTCTGATCCTGCAGGGTTCATGTCCGTGATTTTCTCCTTTGTCATAGTCAGGCATTGATGGGTCACCTGAGGTCACAGCGGTGAACGAAACAGACCCAGACACCGGGTTAACTCTTACTCAGGGTCATTGACTCTAGCACATAAGTACATGATGCAGTTCGCCACAAGGCGATGTGTGCCACGGAGGAAAACCCAGCAGGCGGGAGGGAATGGAGTTCCAGATCGGGAGACCGCTGTGAGTGAGGACGTCAGGTGAGGACTGTGGCAGCTGCCAAGGTGACAATGAGGCAAAAGTTACAGAAGGGTAGGGAGCAGGTGTCGCGGGTGGTAGATGTCTTTGGGCAAAGCGCGAGAGCAAGGCCCTGAAGCCAGAGCCCGTCCAGTCTGTCTGGTGACCAGTGAGTGGGGCGGCACGGCTTCCGTGGGGAGCAGACCACAGGGCCTTGTAGGCCGTGACGGCTCGTGGCTGGAGTGTGGTCTGCGGTGTACCTTACCGAAATAAAGCACGACAAGCTAGTCCCTCTAGTGAGGCATCCCCATGTCCACCCCTATCCCCTTCCCAGTCTGTCTGCCCTAGACTCCATCCCTGCGCTTAGGGCTCTAAGACTCAAAGAACTACTCTGGGGACATCTGGTGGTAACTGTGCAACATTACGGCCAAGCAGGGCCTGGCAGGTTGCCCATAGTGACTTAGGGGCCCAGGATTTTTATTTTTGGTGGTTTCACACACCTGATCATTAACCTTACCCCAGATCAACTAAACAAATCCTAAAGCACTAACCTTACCCCTTGGGAAGCCACTGATGAATGGTGAAGGCACATGAAGACTGGTGTGCAACGTTTCATGTGCCCGCTCCCCCTCCCAGTCTGTCCTGACTGGTTTTGACCAGACGGTCACCCCAGGATGGCGCTCACGTAGGACTAGTCATCTTACGTGAGTTTTACTCTCTCTTCTCAAGGGCCATGGAAGGGGGAGACGTCTGCCTCCAAGACCACATGTTCTGGGATGACAACAGGACACGCTCTGCCCACTTTTTCTAGCGGAGCCCTCAGCCCAAGTGCGGGCCGCAGCACAGCCTGCTCTGACCCCTTCTGGGGGACGGTGACGGGGGAGCCTCAGAGATGCAGTGGCAGGCCCATGGAGACAGCCAGGCTTCTCCGCCAGTCCTGCCTTGGGGTCAGGGTCCTCTTGGGGCTTAGCCTTCATGCCCCACCCCCGGCCTGCCTCTCCCTCTCTCATATGCCCACACCTCAGTCCCCAGGGCAAGCCAGAAGGTTCCTTCTACCCCATCCACCAGGAAGGTCAGCCCTCACCTTCCCCATCCACAAGCAGTTCATAGAAGAATCACAGATCTTTGATTTTCCTGAGACAAAGAACATGCCTCTACCCTAACTTTGTTGGGGGAGTGTTTTACCATATCCATGGAAGTTTTGGGAGAGCATTGTGTCTTCAGCCTTAGATGTTAATGTTTCTCCAGTGCTGATACTGATCCAGCCCTTCTCTTGCAGCGTGTAGCTTCTGGCCTGGGCTTGGCCTGGATTGTTGGGCGAGTTCTTTATGCTTATGGTTATTACACAGGAGGTGAGTACATCACGACATCTGCCAAGGAAACAAATTAAAAATCCCATGCCACTGTATTTTTCTTCTTAGCGGGGCTTTAAGAAAAGGAGACGTACTTTGGTGTTTAGGGGGAAGCTCTGGTATCTTCCTTCTTACTAACCGTTGAAAAGTAACAAAACCTATTTGTACTGAGCACTTCGTGTGTGTCCGTTGCTGCTCTGAGATCCGGTGGATGCTGTTTAACCTGCTAGCATTTCTGTGATGCAGATAGTGTGTCCTGTGCTATAGATGGAAAACGGAGGCTCAGAGCTACTCGTGTAAACTGGGAAGCCGGGATTTAAACCCAGGCAGCCCGACCCCAGAGCCCCTGCTGCTAAGTCACTACGATAAATGGTTCCCCTAGAGAGAACAGGGAGAGACTCTTGACTCTACTTACCTCTTGAAAGTGGGGACACCCCCAGAGGTCCTGGAGCACAGTTGTTCTAATTATTATCCCCAGGTCTCTGAGGGTCCAGAGAAGACTCTGGGGACACATTTCTTGGCACGCCATAGCTGACTTACTGGCCACTGAGGCCAGGCATTGGTTGACCTCTTAGGACCAGATGGTCTGACGCGCGACCCCCGATGCCTTGCTAGAATGGCTGGTGGGTGTTGACGGCATTGTCCTCTGTCTGGCACCTCCAGCCACCTCTGTTCTCTCTCCTGTTTCAGAGCCCAGCAAGCGGAGTCGCGGGGTCGTGGGCTCCATAGCCCTTATTGGCCTCATGGGCACAACCGTGTGCTCCGCCTTCCAGCACCTCGGTTGGGTTAAGACCGGCTTGGGCGGTGGGTCCAAATGCTGCCATTGAAGAACTACAGGGTCTTCAAAAACTCATTCGTTTTGAGTGACTTAACTTTTATTGTCAGTGACTTTTTTTTTTTTCTAAATATAATAAAAACTTACCTGGCCTTAGCCTCATACCTAAACCTGACTCTGCTGATTTCTTTTGAGTCTCCTTCTAGAAGAAGTAGCCTGTTCTACTGGATGGGAGAGGTGGTGGGTACTGAGCCCCCTCCTCACCCTGCCACAGATGTTTACTGAGGTGAAGCTGGGGAAACATCCGGTTGTGGTAGTGTGTTCATAGTCATGCCACAGCCGTGAAAAATTGGGGCCCAAGGAAGGAAAGTCTGTCAGCCTGAGTTGGGATATAAGAATATCTTACACTGTCTACGGCCATACCACCCTGAACGCGCCCGATCTCGTCTGAACTCGGAAGCTAAGCAGGGTCGGGCCTGGTTAGTACTTGGATGGGAGAATATCTTACACTTACAGTTAACACCTACGGTAACAAGGATTATTTATTTATTTAATATTTTATTCATTTGAGAGAGAGAGCACAAACGGGGAGAAGCAGACTCCCCGCTGAGCTGGGAGCCAGACGTGGGGCTCGATCCCAGGACCTGGAGATCATGACCTGGACTGAAGGCAGGTGCCACCGTCTGAGCACCCAGAAGCCCATTTTGAAAATTTCTATTAAAGATTGCTTCTACTGCATCACCTGGGTGGCTCAGTCCATTAAGTGTCCGACTCCTATCCTGGCTCAGGTCACGATCTCAGTCATGAGGTCCGTCTCCACATCGGGCTCCGTGCTAGGCATGGAGCCTGCTTAAGCTTCTCTTTCTTTCCCTCTGTCCACTGCCCCACTCTCTAAATAAGTAAATAAATAAAACTTTTTAAAGATTGCTTCTATTGCTTAAAAGCTCAAGTTATAGACTAATTTTATGAAACTTCACAGAGACACAAAGACCCAATAGCGTAGGTCGAAACAAGGAAGGACGCCATCAGCACAAAATGGGGAAAACCAAACAGGTTCAGTTGACTTGGAGGAGGCTGCTGGCTGGCAGAATGAGGGCTGCCCCCGACGGAATGTGGCTGTGAACTCAATTCACGGAGGGGTAGCGTCTATACCTGTGCTGCTCAGTACTATAGCCACAAGCCACATACGCTGTTTACATTCAGACAAATAAAATGTAAGTAAAACTCAGTTCTGTAATTGCTCTCATCACCTTTCAAGGCCTCTCTGACCCGTGAGGATTAGAGATGGGGTCTGCACCCAGGCCCGGCTCTCAAATCCATGCGTTTTCCACTCTGCTCCTCCATCACCTGGAGTGCTCTGCTCAGGGACTGGACTCGTCGGCCGTGGCCGCCTGACCGCCCAGAGGCCAGCAGTGTACACTCTTGCTGTGGCTGGGACATCTTCCCCAGCATGGAGCAAAAGGAGGAAAGTGAGGGCTTTAACTTGCATCCTTTTTCTATTAAAATGTCCTTTATAATAAATGATGGTGATGATGAGTGGTATTTGTGGTCCAGACTTGAGAAAAATTGACTTTATAACAGGCTAGGGTTATGGTTTCGTTTTTTTGGTTTTTGTTTCTCGTGTTTATTTTTTCGTAAGCAGCGCACCTCCGATGAGAGAACTTGTGGTTTCCTTTCACATCACACAGTTGGGCATCAGGGGAGCAGCACGGGGGTGGCCTGGGCATGAAGGGATGTTTTCACCTTTGTTGCAAGTCTGGATGGGATGTAAAGTCATGTGATCCGTCTTTGTCATTTTGCTCTTGTGGAATGGGCTCCAATGAAGTTTTATAGGGAACCCCACCACGGGAAATGATGCTGTGATTGAAGAGGGGAGCCCAGAGCTCGGCCTTTCCACTTCCCCAGGCGCCCCACCCAGGGTGCCTGAATCCACTGTGTACATCTCTGCTGCGGAGAGTAACAGCTACTTTCTGTTCAATTCCTTTGTCTCATGGAGAAAAAAAAAATTTTTTTGGTGTAAGTACTGCCCCTCACTGCTCGTCTAGCACTGTATGTCCCAGAGTCGGTTTATTTCTGTGGAGAAACACATTCTGGCATTTGCTGTAGGAGACAAAGAACCATTCGGGTCTAATTACTCCTGACCGCAGAGGACCCCGCAGCAGGGAGCTGTGTGCCCTGGGGACAGATTTATTAGCCTCCCTTAGCCTCAGTTCACCTGGCTGGATGGGGATAATGATAGCACTTCCCACAGAAAGTTCTTGAGATCAAACCACAGCACAGGCACTTTGCATGCCAGACTGCACGGTGCACCCCAGGCCCGTCCAGCACGCAGTGTGGGAAGCACGGGCGCCCTCTGCTGGTGAAGCTTCATGCATCAGGAGGCAGCAACCAGGGGACCTGACTGACCTCTTAGGCTCTAAAGAGCCCCTACTCCAGGGTTTGCCCGGGAGGGGGTTTCCAGAAGTTACCAGCAATTGGTGAACTTAGGGAAGCAGATGTCTCTCCCCAGTGTGGGTGGGCATCACCCAATCTGTTCGGGACCCAGACAGAGCAAAAAAGATGGAGAAAGGGGGAGTTTGATTTCTACTTGAGCTGGGACACCCATTGTCTTATGCCCTCGGACGCCAGTGCGCCCGGTTCTCGGGCCTCGGGACTTGGACTTAGACCCTCCACCCCCTTGGTCGTTAGGCCTTCAGACTCGGACAGGATCACAGGCCCCGCTTTCATGGGTCTGCAGATGGCAGATGGAGGGCCTTCTCAGCCTCCATGATCACGTGAGCCGATTCTTCTAATAAATCTAATAAATCTTCCCTTACATCCACCTGCCTGCTCCCTTTTCTACTCCGCTGTGTCTCTGGACAACCTGACTCACGCAGCTCATACACATAAACTGTTTCCCTAAAAGGCAGAGAAAGGGACAGGACGAGGACCCCCACGGCAGGCTGAGAGGTTCCCATGGCCTGAAGGCTCTGCAAAGACAGGCACTGTGTGTCAGGACAGGGAAGGACATGGAGCCTCAAGTTCCCCGGGGCCACAGCATTCATGACAGCCACGGAAGCCCAGCCTTGTGTCCCGAGTGCAAAGGACAAACCCCTGGCCTTCCATATGGAACTTCAGCCCTATTCTGCAGACTAGCATTCCGTGGAGACGGGGTTCATTTTAAAACACGAAGCTGAAGGGATTAACCGTGTAATTTATTTCTTTTTCGTGTGCTACAGTAGCATACAGCTAGTCTGTATATATAAAAAAAAAAGAGCAGGCTATCTGTCCTGCGAGGGCCGGGGACTGACTTCCCCTACCAGCACCGCGTGGAAAAGTGCTTCCCTCGGCAGGTAACCATCGTCAGATCGTGACCCTGTCTGTCATCACGATCCTGACCGTGGGCTTTCTCAATGAAATGACAAGGGCCCAGAGTGTAAACATGTCAATGAGCAGGAAATCGTGTCCACTTACTCCACCAGGAGCCTAACTGGGAAATAGCTCTTTAAGGCAAACCCGAGCCCGAGCACCATCAGTGGCTCAGATCTGTGGGAGAAGGAGAATCCTGGTCCCTCTCTCTGTTCTCCAGAAGGAGGTGAAAGATTTCACAGACAAGTGCTTTGAGCACAACCATAGCTTCCTTGATTAGTATCTAAAAGGCACTTGGGCACATTTTCAGTTAGGAAGGGGACTGAGACATGAAGAACACTGAGCCAATCTCTTCTCCCAAAAGACACAGTTTGGGAGAAGCCTGGTCCCTGGAGATCCGGTCCCCGCTCCGCCCCGGCCACGCCGCCCATTTTCAAAAGGCAGACTCCACATCACCCATCTCCACGCACACGGTCTTCAGCTGCGAATAATACTCGACTGTCACCCGGCCGTTCTCTCTGCCGAACCCTGAAAGGAAGAGGGGGGTGAGGATGACCCACATGACTGAAAAGTCCTCCGTGAGCATCAAGGACAGGCCTGGCTGACCCCAGCAGGGGAGGGACATAGAACCGACAAGGTTTGGGATGAAGTCCTCAGCTGCTCCGATCGGTGATGGAGCGAAGCAGGGGGAAAAGGGACCCACTGGCCTTTGGGGAGGGGACAGGGAAAAAGGCATGTCTCATCTCTACGTTAGGAATCTGAACTTACATACCTACCATTCCAGGTGAGATCTGAAAATGTTCAGGCTTTCCCATTCAGTGTGAAAACAGTCCCTACGACAACCGGCGGACACCTCCGAAAGTTGCTGCTAACTTGGGGTGCCTGCCTGGCTCCACCAGTCTTGATCTCAGGGTCGTTAGAGGGAGCCCCGCCATCTGCTTCAGATTCTGTCTCTCTCCGTCTCCCTCTGCCCCCGACCCTGCTCCCTCTCTCTCAAATCCCCAAAAAAACAAAAACAAAAAAAAGAAAAAGAAAGATTGCTTCTATTGCTTAAAAGCTAACCCTATAGACTAACCTGAGATTATGAAATAAACAGAGATGCACAGACCTGACTGCACAGGTCCGAATGGGGAAGGCCACCTTTGCAACAAAATGTGGAGAATGCAGGGAGTCAGCTGGGGATTCTGTCTTCCCCCCACTAGTGTGCACGAGCTCGCTCTAAAGTAAATACATCGTAAGAAAAAAAAAAAAAAGTTGGCGCTCACTGAAAACTTGACTCTACAACAGAGATTTTTTAACCTTTTCTTACACCAAATCTGTTAAGAGCAGCTTGCTTTCCCACCCTGCCAGCTCGTAACACCGGGGGACTCTGCAGGTAGCCCGGTCACTAGGTCACGCGCCACAGGGCCAGCATCCCTGGCCTCTTGGGGCACCCAGCCTCAGGCTCACGCAGGTCTGCCTCCACAGGGTAAGGCCACGTCCCCGGACATTCATGCCTCCACGGGATGTCTACAACAGCCCTGGCAAGGCGTGGCTCTGGCCTTTGTCCCCTTCCACACCCTGAGCACGGAGCTAGCTGGGTGGGGTCGCCCAGGTTGCTTCTCCTCCGATCTGGCCATGTTAGTCTCTCTCATGCCAGGTAGACGAGCTGAGCGCACGGATCCGAACATGCCAACGTGAGGAAGGGAGAGGTGGCCTAACAGACCGCCCTGAGGCCTTTGCTGCAGATTCCAAACCTTTCCCTGCACCGACGTTCGTCTTCATAAAGCAGCATCTGGTGCCCTATCTGCATATTGTGCCCGTGTGCGCAGCAGCTCTAGGCCTGCGCAGGGACGAGGGGGGTCAGAGGAGCGTGACGAGGGAATGCCAGGCTAAGAACAAAACATAAACCCAACAGCCACCATCTCGTCCGCTCTCCTCAGGCTCTGGATGTCGCTAACACTGTCATGGCCACGGATACGGGCCAAGAGGCCAGGGCCCAGGCTCTTCGCGTGGCGCCCCCACAGTCAAAACCGATCTTCAGGGGAAGGTGGGGAGACTATGGAGAACATTTACAGGCAACAACTCCAAGAGAAGCTCGGAGGAAGGGCTCTGCCCCGGCCGCCTCGAGGCTCCTCCTCACACGTCGGGCCTCCACACACGCTGTTACGGCAACGCGCGCCTGACTGACCGCGTCCACGTCAGCAACGGGCGGCAGCTGAGGGACCGCATTCCTGGATGGCGTCCAGGGCAACTCTAGTGACTCTGGCTGCTGTTGAAAACAAGTTAATAACTGCCTGCGGAGACGTCAAAGCCACTTGACCTCTAAAAACTCCACAGCTGGGGATCTGCCTTCGGCTCAGGTCATGATCTCGGGGTCCTAGGATCGAGTCCCGCATCGGGCTCCCTGCTCAGCGGAGAGCCTGCTTCTCCCTCTGCCTCTCTTCCCCAACTTGCACACACACTCTTGTCTCTTTCAAATAAGTAATAAAATCTTAAATACCATATACACTCCACAGTAGATGGCAATGACCACCCCAAGAAGGGACAGGCAGAGCGGATTTACGCCTCCAGCGACCACAGACCATGAAGAAAAACCAATTCCACCCATGAGAGAAACTTCTTCGAGACGTCTACCAGCCATTCACAAGCTAGGCTACACACACGTCAGAACCTTCTGGATGGCTTTTGCGGGGAGAAAAAGCTGCTTGGCTTCCATTCCCAGAGACTGCTCTGGTGGGTCTGGGGAGAACCAGGAATCAGGATACTTTTCAGATAGTATGTTTGGATCCCGGTTTGGGAAGCTGGCCCGTAGGGCCTGAATGACAACCAGTATCCCGAGAGGCCTGGTTTGCTTTCGCACTCGCCGGCTCCTCACCTGACTTCTTGTATCCTCCAAAGGGCAGCTCCACGGGGCTGACGTTGTAGTTGTTGATGAAGCACATTCCGGTCTGCAGCTCGGCCGCCACTCTGTGTGCGCGCTGGATGTCCCTGTGAAACGCAACAGGACAAGCTGCTTATTCATAGCTTTGCTCCTGCTCCAACAGGAAAAGTTAGGCTACCAGTTCTAAAGGTCTCAAAGAATTGCCAAGTTCTCGTTTCCTCACTGTGTTTTAAAATCTTGTGGCATCCCTGCAAAAGAGAGAAGGACCTGAGCTTTATAGTCTCATCTGAAAGCATCTATAGGTCGCAGCAACAAGGGGGCCAAACACTTTGGGAGAAAGAGTCCTTTTAACAAACAGTGCTGGAACAGCTGGCGACCCAGACGTCCACCAAGAGGAAGGTCACTCCCTTTCTATACTAAACTGAGTTCATCAATATGAACTCAGATGAATCACAGACCTAAAATGTCAGAGAAAAAACCATAAAACTCTTCAAGAAGAACAAGAATAAGTCCCCAGGACCCTGGGTTAGATAAAGCCTTCTGAGACATGATACCAAAAGCAACAGACAAAAAGAAAAGAAACAGGATGAGACTTGGTCAAAATTTACAATTTTTGTACTGCAAAGGAGACTATCAAGAAAGTGAAAAAGACAACTCCTGAGAACGCAAGTCAAAACTACACTGAGGGGGAGCCTGGGGGGCTCAGCCAGGTGAAGTATCTGCCTTTAGCTCAGGTAGTGATCCCGGGATCCTGGGATCAAGTCCCACAGCAGGGAGTCTGCTTCTCCCTCTCCCCCTGCTCATGCTCACTCTTAAATAAGTAAATCTTAAAAGAAAAAAAAAAACCTAACTGAAACACCACTTCACACCCACCAGGATGGTGGAAACCAAAAAGGCGTAGAGAAGCATGGGATGCCCCGGATGTGGAGAAACTGGCCCCTCCCACATCATTACGGTTGCCCCAAGAGGCCGCGCTGCCTCTTGGGGGAACAGTTGAGCACTGCTTCGAAGAGTCAAGCAGAGTCACCATATGATCCAGCAATTCCGCCCCAAGGTATGCAGCCCAGGCAGAAATGAAACATAACCACACAGAGACTCAGATACAAGTGTCAACAGAGACATGATACAAAAGAGCAAAACAGTAGAAACAATCCAAATGTCCAGCAGGTGAATGAACAAGATGTATCCATGCATAGTATTCTGGAAGTAATGACACCTGCTACAATATAAATGAACCCTGGAAACATTCTGAGTCAAAGAAGCTCAAAAAAAAACAAACAAACAAACAAACAAAAAACAAAAGAAAACATTTTTAATTATATGTTTTTTGGCCTATATTATATAGATCGGTGGGGTATAGAATCTACATTATGATCTAATCTCTATCTTTTGCATTTTGTTAACATAGTATTCAACCTATTTCTGACTCCAAGTTTGATAACCCACGCAAATATGTATATCATAAATATGATTTGGATTAAAATAATCTTAATAGACCAAAAAAGATATCGTGTCACCAAATACTGAGATGAAAAGTGGAACATTTCATCAGTGATTGTACTGACTTATGTCCATCAGTCCAAATACTCTGATATTTACAATTACTTGGGTAGCTAAAGTGATATATAAGTGGTTGAGTTAAATTGGTTAATGTTAGCAATACAGGTCCTTCGTGAGAATTTTCATGTACTCCCTGCTACATATAACATAAAATTTGTGGACATAAGCATAAAATACTATGTGTACACTATAATATATATGAGGCATTATAAAAATGTGTTGTTATATTAATAAAATTTTAAATGAGACCAGAAATAAAAAAAACAGTCACAAAAAGTCACGTACTGTATGATTCCATTTATACGAAATATTCACAACAAGCAAATCCGCAGCTAGAGCAGGTAGGTTAGGGTGCCCAGGGCCTGGGAGGGAGCACGATGAGGAATGAATGACTGCTCGTATTCATGGGATGCTGAAAATGTTCTAAAATTAGATTACGGTGACGGTTGCACAACCCTGTAAATACACTAAAAAACAGTGAATTGTACATTTTAAATGGGTAAATTATATGGTGCAGATGATCCTACACAGCTGTTAAAAAAGGAGCGGTGTGCTGGAGTCACCCTCTGTGAGAGCCTCTGCCCGGCCTGCGGCAGCAGAGAACAGACACTTAACCCAGCCAGTCCTCACCATGAAGAAAGCAGCTCCTGAGAGGGCAGGACTCTGAGAGTTCCCGTAAGGGTGGATCCCACTGTCCAAGTCCATGGGCTGGACAACACCGAGAAGGACCCCTGACATCACTGTGGTCTTGGGGTAATTACAGTACGTTCAAGTAGGTTCATCAGTTACAACCGACGCACCCTCGGGACAGGGACGCTGATGATTGGGGGGGGGGGCAGGGTTTATGGGAAACCTCTGTGCCTCGCTTTCCACTCGGTTTTGCACTGAACCTAAAATTACTCTAAAATATAAAGTCTACTCAAATATAAGAAACAAGCAAACAAAGAAACGACAGCTCCTCAATCTTTTCTTTCTTCAGGGTTCTTTTTTTTTTTTTTAAGATTTTTTAATTTGAAAGACAATGAGAGAGAGAGAACACAAGTAGGGGGGAGGGGGAGAGGGAGAAGCAGGTGTGGGACTTGATCCCAGGACCCGGGGATCATGACCTGAGCCAAAGGAGGACAGTTAACTGACTGAGCCACCCAGGTGCCCCTACACTGTTTCATTCATCAAACCCTCCAGGGGGACCTGGGTCTTCTTTCCCAGGTTCCTCACCACAAAGCTATAAAAAAAAGTGAGTCAGCATAATTCTAAGTATAAAGCAGTATAAAATAATTCCAAAGTATAAAGCAGTCCCAGAGAACCATCCAAAACTGCCAAAGACTAATCAAAGTTTGAATATGGTCAAGCCGTCTGCAATCATTTTCAAGGAAATTATACTCCCAAATCACTTTTTACTTGTATTATAGTGGTTGATGTTTATGTATAAGATACTAATCACAATTTTACTTATGAGAGTCACAACTGGAAACAAGAGACTACACGAAAAAAGGCCCACATATTTTGCAAAGCATTCCAAACAGGAACTACTATAAAGTCGTGAAAAAAATCACCTTTTTGGAGAATACTGCCCAGTGTTTATATGCTTATAGGTTTCTAAATTCCTTGACATGCAGGTTTTCAGTAGGCACCCAACCTGATGCTTTACATAGATCAGAATCTTAACCTTAGTTCAATGAATGAATGAAATAGGACAGAATGTTCATCAACACTGTTTACAGGTCAATTTCAATGCAACAGCAGGGGGCTCTGGCCGGTCAGGGCAAACCTCAGGGCAAACTATAAGACGCTTCTCCGGCACCTTTGGACCTCACCTAGAGCAGAAAATGCTGATGAAACGTCAACTCCAGAGAGGAAATGAGAACAGTGGCCTCTCTGGGCAGATCCGGCATACATCCCCTGTTCCTGCAAAGCTGTCTGAGGTGGCCTTCCCCACGTACCTGGTAAAGACCCCAGCTGCTAAGCCAAAAGTGGTATCATTGGCTCTTTCTAGGACCTCAGCTTCGGTGTCAAATGGTAAAATGGACATAACTGGTCCAAAGATCTCCTCTTTCACGCAGGTCATGTCGTCTCTGCAGTTAGCTGCAAACATTGTAACAGAGCCAGACATCAGTGACGGGTTACCGTGCTTGGCGCTTGAAAACGCCTTCTCTGCAGTAACGATGAAACACACAACCCTAAGAACGTCTGAGAACCCTGCTCAAAACACCAGCTGCAGCCCAGCCGCGAGGTCTGCAAATGACTCCTCACAGATCTACAAAGATGACAAGTCTGCATCAAGAGGTGGCAGACCTTGGTGTACAAAGAACAAAAAGCACTCTGGTCACCTGTATGTCACACTCTACTTTGGGGACACCTGCACTCTCTTAAAGATATAATAAATAACTCTCAGGCTGTGCTTCAGGATAGTTCATTATGTTCTAATTCTCTGAAAAGCGGTAATCCACATATGACATTTAGGGAAACGATTGGCCAGAATATTAAATTACCCAAGCGTCCCAGGAAATACTTTATCACCTCCTGCGGGTTGGTAACACTGGGTGGCTCTGTACGCAGTGACTTCCCTGTCCCAGAGTCAGGGCTGACGCGGGCTTGCAGTAGCAGCTGCCGCGCGGGAGGGCAGGTTCCCATCCGAGACAGAACATCTGCTGTACTTTAGCCCCCAGATCTTAAGGGATCAAAAATTAACCCAGACTCTGTTGTGACCCTCACACTTTAATACGAATAAAAATGAACCGGGGGCTTATTAAAAAGCAGATCGCTGGGCCCCACTCCCTGCGAGTTATACTGAGGGCGGGAGGCAGGAATTGGCCCCTTAAACACGTTCTCCAAGTGACACGGACGTCAGGGACCACAAACCAGGCTTTCAGAATCACAGGAATAAACCTTAGTTTGGTCAGCTCCCTGTTCTTTGCCCAGGTTCACAGCCTGTTTAAGCATAACTTTTTTTCCCTCATTGTAAAATATATAATCCCTGTGGAAAACGTGGCCTATTCAGCAATGCATCAAGTACAACAAAAATCACCTCTAATCCCCAGCAACCAGAGAAACCCACTGTTAATGTCAGGATGCAAACTCCATTCCTTCTCTCTCCCATGCATACATTTATTTTTTAATACATCTGGGCTAATACCACGCACACCACTGTTTAATCCCTATTATTTATTTATATCTAAAAATATATTGTAAGCTCTTCCTATTCACTTAACAAGTACAAGCTAACCCACGGTGTGGATAGTAGGCTCACAGCTTTGAAACCTCAGCGGATCTTTTTTTTTTTTTTTGTGAGGGCTTAAGGCTAAAATGCGTCAGATAATCAAGTGCTGGAAAGGGAAACCGCTGTCAACCTTAGGGACAAAGATCCACTCCATCTGTCCTCTAGACAAGGTGTAAGGAATGGAATCACACATGATTCGATCTGTATATAGTTTTCTAAAGCCTATGAAACTACTGATTTTTTTTTTTACTATTTTTTAACTTTGAAATTAACATATAGTGTATTAGCTTCAGAGGCAGAGGTCAGTGACTGATCAGTCTTAGAGAACACCCAGTGTTCATGCCTTCTGTACCCACCTAATGCCCGTCACCCAGTTACCCCATTCCCCTACCCTTCTCCCTTCTAGCAACCCTCAGTTTGTTTCCTATGATTAAGTCTCTTATGTTTTGTCTCCCTCTCTGATCTCGTCTTATTTTTCCCCTCTGCTCCCCTATGCTCCTGGTTTTTTTTTTTTTTCTTTTTTAAGATCTTATTTATTTGACAGAGAGAGAGATCACAAGTAGGCAGAGAGGAAGGAAGGAGGCTCCCTGCTGAGCAGAGAAGCTGATGCAGGGCTCAATCCCAGAACCCTGGGATCACGACCTGAGCAGAGGCTTTAACCCACTGAGGCACCCAGGCATCCTCCTGTTTTGTTTTTTAAATTCCACTTATGAGTGAGAATATATAATTGTCTTTCTCTGATTGACTTATTTCACTTAGCATAATACCCCCTCGTTCCATCCACATCATTGCAAATGGCAAGATTTCATTTTTGATGGCTGCATAGTATTCCATTGTATGTATATACATCTTCTTTATCCATTCATTCGTCAATGGACATCTCAGCTCTTTCTGTAGTTTGGCTGTTGTGGACATTGCTGCTATGAACATCGGGGCACAGGGCCTTCAGATCACTACATTTGTATCTTTGGGGTAGATACCTAGTAGTGCAGTTACTGGGTCATAGGGTAGCTCTATTTTCAACTTTTTGAGGAACCACCATACTGTTTTCCAGAGGTGCTGCACCAGCTTGCATTCCCACCAACAGCATAAGGGGGTTCCCCTTTCTCTGCATCCTCACCAACAGCTGTTATTAATTTTAGCCATACTGGGGGCGCCTGAGTGGCTCAGTCATTAAGTGTCTGCCTTCAGCTCAGGTCAGGATCCCAGGGTCCTGCGATCAAGCCCCAGATCAGGCCCCCTGCTCTGCAGGAAGCCTGCTTCTCCCTCTCGCACTTTCCTGCTTGTGTACTCACTCTCACTGCATCTCTCTGTCAAATAAATAAATAAAATCTTTTTTAAAAGTTTTTTTTAAAATCCATTCTGGGGACGCCTGGGTGGCTCAGTTGGTTAAGCAGCTGCCTTCGGCTCAGGTCATGATCCCAGCGTCCTGGGATCGAGTCCCATATCGGGCTCCTTACTCCACAGGGAGCCTGCTTCTCCCTCTGACTCTGCCTTCCACTCTGTCTGCCTGTGCTCGCTCTCACTCTCTCTCACAAATAAATAAATAAAAAAATCTTTTTAAAAAAAAAATAAATAAAAAAAATAAAATCCATTCTGACTGCTTTGAGGTGATCTCTCACTGTAGTTTTGATTTGTATTTCCCCGATTCCAAGTGATGTGAACATTTTTTCCACCTTGTCTGTTGGCCATTTGTATGCCTTCTTTGAAGAAATGCCTATTCTTGTCTTCTGCCCATTTCTTGATTATTTGTTCTTTGGATGCTGAGTCTGGTAAGTTCTTTATAGATTTTGGATACTAGCCCTTTATCTAATATGTTGTTTGCAAATATCTTCTCCCATTCTGTCAGTTGTCTTTTGATTTGTTGACTGTTTCCTTTGCTGTCCAAAAGCTTTTTATCTTGATGAAGTCCCAGTAGTTCATTTCGGCCTTTGTTTTCCTTGCCTTTGAGGATGTGTCTAGCAAGAAGTTGCTGTGGCTGAAGTCAGAGGTTGCTGCCTGTATTCTCCTCTAGGATTCTGATGGATTCCTGTCTCACACTGAGGTCTTTCATCCATTTTGAGTCTATTTTCATGTGGTGTAAGGAAATGGTCCAGTTTCATTCTTCTGCATGTGGCTGACCAATTTCCCCAACACCATTTGTTGAAAAGACTGTCTTTTGTCCAATGGACATTCTTTCCTGTTTTGTCAAAGATTAGTTGACCATCGAGCTGAGGGTCTATTTCTGGGTTCTCATTCTACTTCACTGATCTATGTGTCTGTTTTTGTGCCAGTACCATTCCGTCTTAACGATTACAACTTTGTAATAGAGCCTGAACTTTGAGATGGTGATGCCACCAGTTTTCCTTTTCTTTTTCAACATTCCTTTGGCTATTCGGGGTCTTTTCTGGTTCCATACAAATGTTAGGGTTATTTGTTCCATTTCTGTGGGAAAAAGTTGATGGTATTTGATAGGGATTGCCCAGAATGTGTAGATTGCTCCAGGTATCACAGACATTTTAACAATGTTTGTTCCTCCAATCCATGAGCATGGAACATATTTTCATCTCTTTGTGTCTTCCTCAAATTCTTTCCTGAGTGTTGTATAGTTTTCTGAGTACAGACTCTTTGCCTCTTTGGGTAGGTTTAGGTATCTTTCAGGTTTTGGTGCAACCATAAATGCGATCGACCCTGTAATTTCTCTTTCTTCTGTCTCATTGTTAGTGTATAGAAATGCAATTAATTTCTGTCCACTGGTTTTATATTCTGGCATTTTGCGGTATGAGTTCTAGCAATTCTGGGGTGGAATCTGTTGGGTTTCCACATAGAATACCACACCATCTGCCAAGAGTGAGAGTTTGACTTCTTCTTTGACAATATGGATGCCTTTCATTTGTGTTGTCTGATTGCTGAGGCTAGGACTTCTAGTACCACATTGAACAGCCATGAAACTACTTGATATTTTTACAGGGACATTAAGATATATTGTATATAGGGATATAAGATATATTGTAACATAACAGAGGAAAGCACAACAACATGACCTAGAGCAGTGGGCACCTCTGAGGTAGGGGGAGAAGTAAAAGGGTTGAGGACAGCAGGACGACCACACACTTGTCTGTCCAAACCAGGAGATGTTTAAGATTGAAAGGACGTGCTAAAAATTATTAAATTACAAAATTTTTAAAATATTGCCAGACTGTCTGACAAACTGGTTTTATTATACTGATGACATATTGTTCAAAGAAAAACATATTCTTCCGCAACTTTACTCAGAAACGAAATTCATTATTTTATCAAACATGACATTCCTTTTTTTTTTTTAGCTCCTTGCTTCCAGAACAACAGGTGTCGACCCAGTTAAGTCTCAGGTAAACTAATGCACGGTGCCGTCCAAGAGGAAGGAAACTAATCCACACTCCCATCCACATGGGAGGTAAGGAAGAACTTCTACTCCTTAAATCTGAGTAATGAGGTCGTGGTTTACCAACACTTGCTGTATACCGTATACATATTTTATAAATATCCTTTTCTGATACTTAATTCAAACATTTAAAAGCAAACAGGAAGGGGACGTACTCAGTACACAAGGTCTCATGTAATATCCGTCCTTCAGTTTGGGATCTTCGGGCACGTGTACATCTCCACCACATAGCACTTCAGCACCCTGCCCGAAAAGAAAAGAAGAATGTTTATTTTCTCCTTAATGTACAACCCTGGAGCACTTGGGTGGCTCAGCTGGTTAAAACATCTACCTTCAACTCAGGACTTGATCTCCGGGTCCTGGGTTCAAGCCCCAAATTGGGCTCCCTGCTCAGCAGGAAGTCTGCTTCTCCCTATCCCTCTGCCCCTCCCCACCTGCAATGCTGTACAACCCTGAAATGCATCCCTGAAACGTTCAGTGTGTCCTGGGCAAGCGCCTAGTCACTCCACTGCAGGGACAAAACAGAACAGAGCCGAGGACACTGTGACATAGCGAGCCAAGTGGGTATTAGCAGAGGGAAGTGCACCCAGCACGGAACATGGAAAGACTCCCCTCCGCCTCGCCCCAGCCCATCTCCACCCTTTTCGCACCTGCTCCTTTGCCAGCTTAACAAACCCGAGGACTCGCTGCAGGTGCGGGCGGTTGATGAGGGGACCCATCCTCGTATCTTCCAGAAGGGGATCTCCGATTTTGATCTTCTCGGTCCGTTTCACCACTTCCCTTGTAAATTCATCAAGAATCTCCTTTTGCACAAATACTCTTGTGCCATTACAACAAACCTGAAGGACAGACACAAATTTGTACGTGTGCAGGGAAGGAAAAGGAAAAGAGGGAAGAATCCAACAGCTTTACTCTTAAAAGAGACAGTATACCTTTTTGAAAGGTTAGTTCCAGCTCTAAAAATTATCCCTGTCCTGGGCAGAATTACCCATGGAATTGTGGACATACCACCCTCTCAGCAAAGAAACCGCCTGCTGTTCCGGAGGAAAGTTCTAGCCTTTTGTTTGTTTACATTTCCTCAAGGCCGTTCATAGACCCCCACGAGTTCTCCTACTGCCTCCTGCCAGAGGCTCGCTGGGGCTGTGTATTTTAAGAGGAGGAGGAGACGGGAGAGGAAGAACAGACCAAAAACAAAGGGCTTGAACCTAGTGAAAACCTGAGGCATTTCACAGCTAACTTCTCTGTCTCTAAAATCACAAATCATTTATGACCATTTAGATCCTCCCGTAGAACGTGAGCATAAATACTGTTCAAATGTTATCAGAACTGCAGATACAAAGTCCAAAAACAGAGCCAAGTACCCATGTTCACAGAACAAGGAAGACATATCAAAAGGTCACAGGAGATGCCATGAGTCGAATCTGCAGTTATCTGAGGGTCAAAATAAATGATGGCAGTAAATGGACTGTAATCCATAGAATGAAGGAAGAATCCATAGTCCGTAATAGTAAAAATAAATGAGTGGAAAAAATATGGGAGAAGGGAAAGTTCCTTCTCACAGAGGAAACTGAACTAATAAATGCAGAAAAACAGAACTAGGAAGTCACCGTTTGGGAACCCCCATAAAATAAAGTGTTTCCAGCAAAAATCATCCAAGGGAGAGCCCGGGGAGGCACAGAATCCTCTCGCACGGTCTGCTCTGTGACCCGTCTTCCCACAGAGGGAGACACAGTGACTTCCCAGAGAAGATGCGCCTCAGCAGAGTCAGCCAAACCACTAAGAGGGACACAACATGACTTCTGAGGTGCTTTTTGTCTCAAACCCATAACCCAAATCTTAGCAAAAGAAAACACCAGACAGACCCCAAATGAGGGACATTCTACAAAATAAATAGCTTCTATTCTTCAAAAATGTCAAGGTCCAGGACGCCTGGGTGGCTCAGTTGGTCAAGCGGCTGCCTTCGGCTCAGGTCATGATCCCAGCGTCCTGGGATCGAGTCCCACATCAGGCTCCTTGCTCTGTGGGGAGCCTGCTTCTCCCTCTGCCTCTGCTGCCACTCTGCCTGCCTGTGCGCTCTCACTCTCTTTCTCTCTCTCTGGCAAATAAATAAATAAAATCTTAAAAAAAAAAAAAAAAGTCAAGGTCCTAAAAATAAAAACCATTGAACAGCTGACTGTTCCAGGATAAAAGAGGCTGTGGGGACACAACTAAATGCAACATTCCTTCCCAGATTCGATCCTGGACTAGAAAAAAGAAACTGTGATTTTGTTTTGTTTGTTTCTCCTAAAAGGACTAGTATCAAGCAAATGGCATTATGTGGGGATGCCTGGGTGGCTCAGTTGGTTAAGCATCTGCCTTCAGTTCAGGTCATGATCGCAGTCCCGCATTGGGCTCCCTGCTCAGCAGGAAGCCTGCTTCTCCCTCTACCCCTCCCCCTGCTCGTGTTCCCTAATACATACATAAAATCTTTTGTAAAAAATGACAATATGTAGATGGGGCTGCAGAGTGCGATACTCTACCTGAGGTCATTGATTGTACTAAGTGCACCGTGCTTCCATAAGAGAATGCACTTGTTTCCAGAAAATACACACAGGAATGTAAAAGTTACAGATCTTAAGTCTGCAACTTTCAAACACTTCAGAAAAATAAATGCATACATAGGTATAGAAAGAGAAACAGAATGACAAAGAAAACGTGATAAAATGTTAACATCTGAGAAAGGAGGCTCAAGGGTACAGGGCGTTCTTCCCCCTCTCTGTGCAACACTTCTGTGAGTCTGAAATTATTTCAGAACAAAAAGCTTTAAAACATGCTGTTCGACAAAGGGGTGAGATTCCGCTGACCCCTCTGCCCGGGACAGGTGCATACCTCGCCCTGCGTGAGGAAGTTGGCCATCAGCGCCCCCTTCACAGCGTTCTCCATGTCACAATCCGAGAAGATGATCAGGGGCGATTTGCCTCCCAGTTCCAAGGTAACGGGTTTGATTCCCTTAGCTGCCGTCTCCATGATCTGACAGAAGAACACGCACACTCAGGAGGGTCACGCGTACAACCAGCACACGGCGTCAGCCAGACCCTCAGCCTCCAGGCCCCTCGGACTGCGCACCACCTGCAGCCTTGCTCCTGTCAGGGTCTCGGCCCTTGGCCTACTCATCCTCTTCCAGAACGGAGGAGAGTCCGCAGGACTGCACCGGACATTCTGGAGAGGGAACGCATTTTCAAAATGCCGTGTCACAGGCGGAGACTCTCACTACTATTACTGCGCTCGAGGCTGAGAGCTAAGGTCAAAACGATACATCGGAAATAAACCGCTTTGGTGAGGGCTGTGACGTGTGGAAGCCTGATGATTCACAGACCCGTACCCCTGGGGCAAATAATACATTATATGTTAGTAAAAATAATTTTTAAATAAGAAATAAGCTGAGCGAGTGCCCTTCCTTCTGCGGTGGTTGCTACAGAGGCCCTAAGACACCAGGGACCCAAGTGGCAGCCCAGCCCAGACCCCGCGCTCTGAGGCACGGGCAGGAGCTGATGACTTCCATCCGCTCGGGGACCGGCCGCCAGCCCCCTGCTCTCCTCACCCCGCCGCAGCCCTGCCGGCGCCCCACGCGGACAGCCCTCTCTCCGCTCTCCGCCCGGATCCCCACGGCCTCCCTCCCAGGACCGGGTGAGATCGGAAGCGAGGCCTCCCACGCGCACTCCGGGCAGGCCCGACGCCGCCGTCTGTGGGACCCGATGCCGGTGTGATCTTCACCTTCGAGCCGGTGGGCACACTCCCAGTGAAGGAGACCTTGGCCACGTCGGGGTGCTGACACAGAAACTGGCCCGTGGCCGCCCCTCCCTGCACCACGTTGAAGAGCCCCGGGGGCACGCCGGCCTCCGTGTAGATCTCGGCCAGCAGCAGCACGGACACCGGCGTGAAGGGAGACGGCTTGAAGACCATGGCGTTACCTGCGCGAGCCCAAGATGCGAGAACATAAGGCTTCTTGAGGCCGGTGATCCTCTGAGCACAGGACAGGACAGGAGAACAAGCCAAAGACAACTCCAAGTGTTTCCTGCCCCCCCAGCCCCCATCAACTCCTAGACCCGCACCGGTTCGAGTAAGTAAACCCAGCTTGTTCCTCCCACGTTGGCTCCTTGCCATGGGCTGATCCCAGGCCAGCACTGGTCCAGGCTCAACCAGGAACACTTGACACTGGCATTTCCAGGCCTTTCCACATCTATTATCTCATTTAACGCAGGCCATAGCAGGAGGAAGTGCTGTGCTCACTCCCATTTTACAAAAGTTGAAATGGAAGACCCGAAAGGTGAATTCTGATGAGTCTCCAAAGCTAAGTGACTCCGCTCTATTCCTCCTGTCCCAGCTGCCTCGGCCTCGCACGGGAACTTGCAGAAAGCAGCAGGGCACGAAGCACGACAGGAGGAAAGCTGCTTTTCCGCATAGCGTCCCAGCTCCAGTGCTTTCCTTAACGTCAGGGGTTTTTTTCCTGAGATACAATAAATCATCTTTTCCCACTGATCCCTCTTTAAATAGTATGAGAAAACTTTTTCGGTCAGCCAGCTGAAGTTTCTCTAACGGAAGCCTTGTTTATCATTTGTCTTACGAAGGAGGAAGTTTACCTTCTGCTTCTTAAGTGAAGCCAAACTCCCGAATGTGACTCCCTCCACAGAAATTCATCCCACAATTCTTGTGCAGAAAGGAAGAGAACTTAAAAGGAGCACCAATCTACATCAATTTGACAGTAAAAAATAAGACCTCCCAGACCAAAATTAATGGTCTTCTTTTCTGTAACAAAAATAAATTCGATAAAGAAAGTGGGAATAGGGCGCCTCGGCAGCTTAATCAGTGAAGCCTCTGCCTTCGGCTCAGGTCATGATCCCAAGGTCCTGGGATCGCGCTCAGCCGGGAGCCTGCTTCTTCCTCTCCCTCTGCCTCTCTCCCTGCTTGCACTCTCTCTCTCTCAAATAAATAAATAAAATCTTAAAAATAAATAAAGTAAGAGCAGGAATAATATAGACGCAATCCGTGTGCATAAGCCACGCTGCCGGGTTCCAGAGCAACAGGGCAGGAAGGGACACACGTCCTCTGAGGCCTCAGGTGCCCCAAGGCAGGCAGCCCTTCTGATCTGCAGTGTGAGTGTGTGAAGGAGTGTGTGTATGCATGTGTATGTGCACACGGGCACGCATGCACAAAGAGGTGAGAGGTAGAATAAAGGGCCAGAATGATGGCTCCCACATGAAGAATCCTTCTTTCTTACCACAGGCTAAGGCGGGCGCAGACTTCCAGCAGGCGATCTGGAAGGGGTAGTTCCAGGCACCAATTCCCACACAGACGCCAAGCGGTTCTCTTCTGGTATAACCGAAGGAGCCGCCTGGGAGCTGGATATGTTCGCCTAAGAGGGAAGCAGGAGTCACAGGGAACACAGGACTGCTTTTCCAGACACGCCGCCAACACTGGGTGCCACCCTCGGCAGCCTCCCGCTGTCCCTGGCCTCCCGCTGTCCCCAGCCTCCCGCTGTCCCCAGCCTCCCGCTGTCCATGGCACACCGGCGCTCCCTGACTCCACTCTAAGGCTCACTCTGGACTTGTGTGTGCACCTCTGCACATTCTCTCCAAGAAAGACTCCCACACGTCCCTCAAAGCCACGTTTACTCGACTTAATGTAAGTCTCTAAAACCTTAGAGGATCGAGCAGGTAAACCTGAAGGCAACGAGATGGGGACTGGCAGACCCGCACCCCAGACTCTGGCTCCCACAGCCCTGCGGGGTGCCGGCGACCATCCAACACCAGCTACAGCAAACCTCACAGAGTCAAAAACAAAACGAAACGAAACCTTTTCTGTTCATTAGGCAGAACTAGTAAACATGGTAATGTTTACTGACTCCTGCAAGAACTGTTTTTTTTTAACCACTTGGCTCAGGAGCCGTGCGGAGTGCGTTACGTGTCTTTTCTCACTGAACCCTCATGACCACCCACGAAGACAATTTCAACAAGGAAAGATAAAGTCATTCTCAGGGTCACCCACGTGGAGAGTGGCAAGCCCAGGACTGTTATCCCAGGGCTGTCTTCATCCCCACGTCTGTCTCCCGGGCCACCGGGGTCTGCTCTCCCACCCGCCCGCCCGCGGTCCCCGGGGCCAGGCGAGGGCTCACCGGCCATGGAGCCCGCCAAGCCGGCGTAGTACTCCAGGCACTGCCACGAAGTGTCGATGTCCCAGCGGGCCTCGAAGATGGACTTGCCATTGTTGATGGTCTCCACGGTGGCGATCTCATCCTTCCGTTCCTTTGGGTAAAACCGAAGATTAGATTTAAGACATATATAGGGACGCCCGCGTGGCTCAGTGGGGTAAAGCCTCTGCCTTCGGCTCAGGTCATGATCCCGGGGTTCTAGGATCGAGTCCCGCGTCAGGCTCTCTGCTCAGCGGGGAGTCTGCTCCCCCCCCCATCTCTCTGCCTGCCTCTCTGCCTACTTGTGATTTCTGTCAAATAAATAAATAAAATCTTTAAAAAAGAAAAAAAGAAAAAAAAAGACATCTATATTACCGGACATCTCCCCATAGTCAACAGTCAGAATACACTGCACAATTTTTAAAAATAGGAACAGCTTGCATTTTAAATGAAAGGAGCAGTGCTGTTACATTTGGAAGAGAGAAAAGGCTCACTGCGAACAGCAGCCCTATCCTCCCCTCAAGTTAATCATCACAAATTTGAGACCCATAATGGAACGGTTTGATGCGTCTGGGTAGCTTAGTCGGTGAAGCCTCTGCCTTTGGCTCTGGTTGTGATCCCAGGGTCCTGGCATGGAGCCTGGTGTCCAGCTCCCTGCTTGGCCGGGAGTCTGCTTCCCCCTTGCTCCCTGCCCCTCCCCCCTGCTCGTGTGCTCCTCACTCACTCTTTCTTTCAAATAAATAAAATCTTAAGGAAAAAAAAATGCTAAAGAAATTCCTTCAATCAGAAAAAATATGACACCAGATGGAAATCAAGGCCTACACAAAGGAATTGGGAGCACGAGAGGGAGAATCGGGACTCGATCCCAGGACCCCGGGATCATGCCCTGAGCCGAAGGCAGACGCTTCATCGACTGAGCCACCCAGGGGCCCAAAGAGCCAATTCTTAAGAGGACAAAACCCTAAATGCTTATGCACTAGGAAAACTAAAACACAAACTAAAATAATAAATTATCTGCTTGAGTTGCCACTTTCGGTCTATTAAAAATAATTTTTTAACGACAGAAGAAATTTTTTAACGACACTTCGTTGAGAGGAAATTCTCCATGAACCCTGTCACATCTCCATGTGACCCAGGCTTTCTGAGCAGAGGACGCTGGAAAGCGGAGACACAAAGGCCTTGGAAGGCAGACACAGTGTCTTCCTAAGGACAGACGTGACCAGAAGGAAGTGCAGAGGCAAAGCTCACTGCTTCCCATTTCTGGAGACACCTGCTTACTTCCCAGGGCAGTAAAGCTGGTAACACCTTCCCCCTGAACCCCGGAGGAGATGTGCTTAGTGAGTCACTGCTCTCGCTCCAGGGGAGGGAAGGCACAGGTGTGAGAGCAGCTCCTGTCTAAACTGAGTCTCAGAACTTGAGGGTTCCCCTCCTGGGGTGCAACTCTGCAAGCAACAGGGTAACCTGTGCTTCTCACTGCTTCTCCCCTCGAGGCCTGGAGCTCAGAAAACTAGTGCTAATGTACCACTCTCACTGCTGCATTTTGCTGTGAGTGACAAACTGTATCCTTCTCAGGGCACCGGGGTGGCTCAGTCGGTGAGGCGTCTGCCTCCAGCTCAGGTCATGGTCTCAGGGTTCTGGGATCCAGCCCCATGTTGGACTCCTGGCTCAGTGAGGAGCCTCCTTCTCCCTTGGCCCCTCCCCTCTGCTTATGCACTCTCTCACTCTCAAATAAATAAATTAAATCCTAAAAAAAAAAAAAAAATTATCTAATCCAGCAACTCATGTCTCCTGTCACTATATACATGTATATATTTATGTGTGTGTGTATATACACACATATATATATATTTGCAAATATGGTAATTATCAGATATGTCAGAGTTTCTGACTTAACACACTTATGAGAACAAAAACTCACCAGAGTTCTACCACTCAGAGGTAGCCACGATTCATAGAAGTAGCCACGATTCATATTTTGCTGTACATGCTTCCGAGACTTCTAATTGTTTGTAATGAGCATCTCTAGTCCTTCTGCTTTTTAAGACTGTAAAAAGGTGGGGCACCTGGATGGTTCAGTGGTTAAGCTTCTGCCTTCAGTTCAGGTCATGGTCTCAGGGTCCTGGGATCGAGTCCCACATCAGGCTAAACAGGGAGCCTGCTTCCCCCTCTCCCTCCGCTGCTCCCCCCTGCTTGTGCCCTGTCTCCTTATCTCACTCTCTGTCAAATCAATAAATTCTTTTAAAAAAAAAGACTAAAAAGTTTAGGGGCTCAATTGGTGGAGCATGCAATTCTTGATCTCAGGGTCATGAGTTCAAACCCCATGTTGGGTGTAGCGATTACTCAAAATAAATAAATAAAAATTTTGTAAAAAGACTGTAGGAAGTTTTAACTTTGTCTTTATTTTATTCATTTTTTAAAAAGATTTCATTTGTTAGAAAGATATCACAAGTAGGCAGAGAGGCAGGCAGAGAGAGGAAAGGAGGAAGTGGGCAGAGAGCCTGATGCGGGGCTCGATCCCAGGACCCTGAGATCATGACATGAGCTGAAGGCAGAGGCTTTAACCCACTGAGCCACCCAGGCGCCCCAACTCTGTCACTATTTTAGAGAGAGAGAGAGCATGTGAGCAGGAGGGAGGACAGAGGTGCGGCAGAGGGCAAGAGAGGCGCTCAAGCAGATCCCCCCTGAGCACGGAGCCTGACACAGCTCCATCCACAATCCCCAGAACACGACCTGAGCTGAAATCGAGAGTCAGCCGCTTAACTGACTAAGCCACCCAGGTTCACCCTAACTTTGTTTTTTAAGAAGGAAACATCTATAAATTTACAAAATCTTCCCAGGCAATTACAGTAGAATATGTACCTGAAAAAAGAGTGGTAGAGTCATCAGAGGAAAAAGGAAACTGGAAACAAATACAAAGAGTTAAAAAGGAGACAAGCTGCAAAGGACGCGTTAGAACAAAGATAGAGAAAACAACCTGCCAAAGGAGAGGTCAGAGAGAGAGCCAAGATCCAGACAGCAATTACTTAAAGAAATCATGTCCCATATACCCAGGTGAGCACACAGAAATGTTCTGCAGTTCTGCAAAAAAGGCATCACCTAGGGGCGCCTAAATGGCTCAGCGGGTTAAAGCCTCTGCCCTCAGCTCAGGTCATGATCCCAGGGTCCTGGGATGGAGCCCCGCATCAGGCTCTCTGCTCAGCGGGGAGCCTGCTTCCTCCTCTCTCTCTCTCTCTCTCTCCCTGCCTCTCTGCCTACTTGTGATCTCTGTCAAATAAATAAATAAAATCTTTAAAAAAAAAAAAAAGCATCACCTAACAGAGCATCAAAGTCTAATGGCAGATCAGCACAGAGAGCCCTCAGAGCAACTCCAAGGGGACATTTCTGAAAGAGAAAGAAAGTGAAACATACCCTTATTATCCTGGCAGCCTCCAAAAGAATTCGACAGCGCTCCATGCCGGATTTCTGCCTCCATATTTTAAAGGCAGCTTTTGCATCTGCAACAGCCAAATTTACTTCCTTCTCTCCGGAGCAAGTGAAAGTGGCTATCACTCGGCCTGTAACAGGAAATACAGTGTTATCTCAAGTTTAAAGTTATCTCAAGTTATCTCAAGTTTAAAGGAAGTACTATGTATCCACATGCCCTTGTAGTGACCCCCTTCCTGTTTTTTAACTATGGCCTAACTTCATGACCACCCCGATGCCTGCGGTTCTTCACTCTGTTCTGAGGCAACGGAACCCTTTAAGAATCTAATAAAAGCTGCAGACTTCTCTCTAGAAAAACATATGTCAGCACATCAGAGAATTACAGAGAGCATGTCCCTTGCCCCTAAGCACAGCATGAACTTCAGGTTAAGAACCCTATCCTACGTCCTCCCCTATCTCACAGCTGAGCTGGGTTTTGCAACCCTCCTTAACAATGTTTGAGAATCTCAGGGGTCTTGCGAAATTGAAGTTCAAAGTCCTCAGTCTCCTGGGATCTGAACTCTGATTTTATTTTTTTAAAGATTTTATTTATTTATTTGACAGAGAGAGATCACAAGTAGGCAGAGAGGGAGGCAGAGAGAGAGAGGGAAGCAGGATCCCCATTGAGCAGAGAGCCCCGAGGCGGGGCTGGATGCCAGAACCCTGAGATCATGACCTGAGCTACCAGGAGCCCCTGAACTCTGATTTTATATTCCGCTCTGTATTCTACATAAATCATATCATAGTGCTGACACTTCATGAATATGGTTAATAAACAACAACATCAGGAAAACTTATCCCTAAACACAAGAAAAAATTTTTCTCAAATGGAAAAAAATCCGGTTTCTCCTTTTCTTACTCCAACCTTACTCCCTATATCCCGGTGCAAAATATGAACCTCACATATCAAGGCTTGTGATTGACTCCACCAACAAGAATTCGGCAGTTCCTTTTCCGTCCACCAAGAACTCCACCAAGAACTTCTGCGTTTTCCAGAAAGATTTCACAAGCCTGCAATTTCTGCTACAAATTTGAATTACCAGTCGGTAAGGGCAGTGGCTAAGGATGGTAATTAAAATAAAAAGCAATTTTTCTCTCTCCTATAGGCCTATGGGGATGGGGGTGGAGGGGCTGTTTCCTCCAGCAAAGTCCGCGGATCCCTGGGGCTCCTTCCTGCTCTAAGGTTACTAGTGCTGTGTGGTTCAATGGGATTAATCAATCCTAAATTCTGCAGTTCTTTGCAACCCAGTTTTGTCCCTCTGGCTACAGGCCATTCTGGTTTGCACAAAACATTTACATTTTTCTCTCCACAAATATTCCATAAAGCTCAGCAAAACAAACACAATCCAAAACTAAAACCTCTTCCTCATTGGCTGTGTAATCTTCAGAATTCTCAGAGCGAACCCAGGGCCCAGCAGTGTTTGGCAACTTCCAGCACTGGATAAAAGCTGGCCTTTTTACCCCTTCCCCAATTCTGATTCATGCACAGAAATAGTTTAAGGCTAGGAGATGGCAACACAGTCCTCATTTATGCTCATTAGAGTCATCTGCGCACGCCTCTCCATTCTCCACACTAATGTTTCCACCTGCGTCCTTCTGGAAATCCTAATTCTCTTCTGTGCGCAAAGTTGAATACACTTTAATAGCGAACAGGGGCACAACCCATGCACCCTGGCTTTGTAGACTCTTCTCAAGCCGCTGTAGCATTACCCACGACCCCTCCGCCCCCAGACGCAACTCACCAGCTGTCCCAGTTTCCTAGACTCCCCTCCCGTCCCCGTCCAGATGCATTCGTGTTTGCACGGAGCCCTCAGCTGCCTGCACACCTAACTCTGTTCTCCACTCACGTATGCCCAGCAAACGTTTGCCCAACGCACTAAATGAAGGTTCAGGGCAGAATACTTCCAAGAGTGGGGCGGGGAAGCGCCAACCCGCGCCCAGGCCCCGCCGCCGCCCCACTGCACGGCCGCAGCCCCCGCCACCCGCCGCGCAGGCCCCGCCGCCCGCTCTCCGTCCCGTTACCGGTTGCGGGTTCGAACGCCTTCTCGGTGCCCGAGGCGTCCGCCGGCTCCACGCGGGCCCCGCCGCGGTAATTGAGCGGCTGCGACACAACGAAAGTGCCGGTGCTCATGGCCGCAACAGGAACAGGCCGAAGGGTGCGGAGAAGCGGAGCGAGAGCCGCCGAGCGGGCTCGGAGAAACATCGGGGACGCGCGCGGCAGAGGAGCAGAGGTTTGGGGCTGCGGGAAGGGGCGGGGTCTGCGGGAAGGGGCGGGGTCTGCGGGAGAAGGGAGGCGGGCCGGGAGTGGCTGGTCTGGCAGCGAGGGGCGGGGCCGCGGAGAGACCCGGCGAGGGGCGAGGGGCGGGGCCCTGGAGGACGCGGGAAGGAGCGGGGCTCGGGGAGGGGCGGGGCCGCAGAGAGACTGGCTGGCAGGGGGCGTGGCCCTCAGGGCGGGGCCGCTGGACGGGGGCGGGGCCGCAGGGAGGGGCTGTGGGGCGGCTAGGCAAGGAGAATGGATGCGGGTCACCCCGGGGCTACTCCAGCTTAAGGGCCTCCAGGTGATCAGGTAGGATCTGGGAGACTTGGTGGCAGTCTAGGCTCCTAGATGGTCCGGGTCAGTCCCTCGCTTAGACAGAAGGATGGGGCTACCCACCAGGGTCATGCACACACACACACACACTCACACACACACACACACACACACACACACACAGAAAACGAGAACCACGTGAGGAGATGCACAGGTGAATAAGCTTGATGGTGGTGATTATTTCACAGTGTATACCTCTATCAAAACACCAGGTTGTACACCCTAAATACATACAGTTTTTGTCAATTATACCTCAATAAAGATAAGAAGTGGGGAAAAAGTTCTGAGAGAACCCAGACAATGTTAAGTCCTTGACTGTAGCACTGTTTGTATCTGCTCTGCTCATCGGAAGTGGGTGCTGGCGCTTCTGTTTCCAATGATGATGGAGTAACAGGGACCAGATTTATCTTCTTGTCTCAAACAATGAGAAAACTGGGCTAAACATAGGAAACAATAATTTACAGATACAGGACAACAGGTAACATCAGATAGTGGTCCTCAGTGAGCCCTTCAACTTGCCCAGCTGTCTGCCGAGAAAGAGCGTCCAGGTCACAGGGCTGGGAGAAGGAACCCAAGTAGAGCCCAGCTGTCTTCCCAAACAAGGAGACAGAATTTCCAGTCTGAGAATGTGAAGGGGGCTAAAAAGGAAGGAGCTATACAAAAAGCTTTGGAGATCAGCAGACTGCCCTTGGTTTGAGGGCTGAGTACTGATCTGTAGTACTGGGGAGGAGACAACTCAAGGCCAAGGGGAACACCCGCTAGAAAGGAATAAACAGGAATATCCCTTGAGCTCATATGGGACTGGGAACTGTGTTCCCACCAGCCAGAATACAAAGACCTTACAATAGAGGGCATTGTGTAGGGTCCTCAGAAGGATATTTTCTCAACAGTGGGGTCACATTATCCCTAGGCTAGTGGCTGCTTTGGGTCTGCTGTAACAATGCTTACCTACCAGGCTCAGAAGGATCTAATCAATTCCAAGTAACTCATCTGTGCCCCAGAACAAAAGCCCCAAATATTTAAAGAATACGACAATGTCTAGAACCTAAAAAAAGTGTAATCCAGAATGTCCAGAGCCAACCAAAAATTATCATCCATGCAAACAACCAGGAGAGAAATCAATCAAAAGAAAGACCCACACAGATGACAGAGTTAACACACAAGGATATCAAAAGTTATTATAAAAGCACTCTGGGTGCCTGGGTGGCTCAGTGGGTTGAGCCGCTGCCTTCGGCTCAGGTCATGATCTCAGGGTCCTGGGATCGAGTCCTGCATTGGGCTCTCTGCTCGGCGGGGAGCCTGCTTCCCTCTCTCTCTCTCTCTCTCTCTCTCTGCCTGCTTGTGATCCCTGTCTGTCAAATAAATAAATAAAATCTTTAAAAAAAAAAAAAGCACTCAATATGGTTACGAAGGTAGAGGGGAAAAAATAAACTTCATGAAGAGGGAAAGATATATAGAAGACCCGCATCAAACTTCTGAAATTTAAAAGCATACCAATGGGATTATGCAGAGGAAAAGAGTAATGGGTTTGGAGACATAGCAGTAGACATTCTCCAAAGTGAAACACAAGGAGAAAAAAAGACTGGAAAACACAATAAACAGAGCATTTCTGGGCTGTGGGGCACTATCTAGTGACCTAACATTCATGTAACTGGAATTTCAGAAGTGGGGGCCTTGGGAGGTGAAAAGAAAAATGTTCGAAGAAATAATGGTCAACATTTTTCCAATTTTCATGAAAACTATAAGTTTAGCAATCCAAGAAGTCTGATGTACTTCAAGCAGAAGAAACATTAGCTACAGCCAAGCACGTCCTGTTTGAAATACTAGAAACCTGTGGTGAATAGAAATCCTCAAACAGAGGCAAAGGAGTGTGCCTTCTGGAGAACTATGTGACTTTCACAGCCTGATGTCTGCAAGTCTGGGAGCACAAGATTTGTTTTATTTTAACAAACACTTTTTTTTTTTTTTTTTTTTTCCCAGCCAGGCTCCCTGTGGTTTCTTCGGGAACGCTTTCCAAAAACATACAAGGCATTTACTCTGTGTGCTTCTATCTAGTCTGTGTGTCGGGAGCCTTTTCCAGACAGAGTCCGTAAGCTGCTTCATGACTGGCTTCCTTGCCCCTAAGCTCCTCTTCCTCAGTTTATCAGCACCTGCCGTGGAACCGCCCCGAACAACTGGGCAAGACTGGGATGAGATCTTTGTCGGTCTGAGATGTCTTCGTGAGAGGCCCCGGAGACAAGGCAGACACGCCTTGTCTCTTGCTGTTTATGCTCTTGAAGCAGTTGGCTCTTCAGTATCTCCAGGGTCCCCAGTTCTGGACTCTTCGTTCCCTTCTTCTGCTTCAAAACCAGAAGCCTGACCTGAGCTCCTTTCTTGCTAGTAATACCTAGCTAAAAACAGCAGGAGGCAGCCACCTCATACCTTCTGGCTCATTCTAAACACCTGCTCTAGATGTATCACCCACAGTAGGAACTGGATTTGCCTATCAAGTCCCCACCAAAACGGTTCTACCAACGTTTTACCTAAGCAACCGCGGATACTCCAGCTTTTCAGCTGGTGATATCACTTCCTAACCTTCTGCTAGGCATCTACTAAACCAATGCCTGTGTTTTCCGTGTGTATCTTATTTTTTAAAGATTTATTTATTTTAGGGGAACCTGGGTGGCTCAGTAGATTAAGCGTCTGCCTTCAGCTCAGGTCGTGATCCCAGAGTCCTGGGATCGAGTCCCACATTGGGATCCTTGCTCAGCAGAGACTCTGCTTCTCCGTCTGCCTGCCGCTCCCTCTGCTTATACTCCTCTCTCTGATAAATAAATAAGTAAATCTTTTAAAGTTAATTTGTTATTTTAGAGAGAGAGCATGAGAGCCTGGGCAGGTGGGAAGGAAAAAGGGAGACGGAGAATCCTTGAGCAGACTCCCCGCTGAGCACCCCAAAGCAGGGCTTGATCCCAGTGATGTGGGAAACAAAGACGGATGAAAAATTACTAAATTTCCTTACTACCTATAGCCCATTGACAAGTCCTTGAAACAGGCAATGTGACATTCCTCTAGGGACTCAAACTTTGCTAAGGGCGAAAGGCCGTCTTAGCTTTGATCACCCCTCACCCCAGGATCCCGGTAATCTACTTTAACACACAAAAATTCCTTTGGAACTTTCCTTTATCGCTACCCCCCCAAGACAAGTGTTGGCAATCATCCCCCAAGCATGTAGTCCACCGATATACATCTGAAGGGTCTCGTGATGAAGGTTTTATTAGACGGTAATAAATGACCTTTTCCCAAAAACAGCTAGCCTCCTCGAGGCCTTGGAAACCTTGCTTCCAAAATTCTTTAGAGACTTACATTATCCCTACCCCCTTCCCAACTTGAAAGTATATAATGAGCCACTTCTCATGACCCCACTGCTGCTCTTTCTGCCCACGGGTCCTGTCCCCATGCTTTATTAAAGTCACCTCTTTGTACCAAAGATGTCTCAAGAGTTCTTTCTTGCCATCCACTTCAAACCTTAACATCCTTTCCTACATCACCAGGACCCTGAAATCATGACCTGAGCTGAAACCACGAGCTGACTGCTTAAACAACTGAGCCATCCAGGCACACTTTAGATGTTTGTTTGTTTGTTTTTTTAAGATTTTATTTATTTATTTGAGAGAGAGAGAGCTGAGAGGGAGAGATCACAAGCAGGAGGTAGGGGTAGAGGAAGAAGCAGACTTCCCACCAAGCAGAGAGCCCAGTGTGATGTGAGGCTCGATCCCAGGACCCTGGGATCACGACCTGAGCTGAAGGCAGATGCTCAATTGACTGAGCCCCCCAGGCACCCTAGGTGTTTTTTTTTAAATAGCATTCCACTTCAAGGTACCAATTTCCGTATTAGGGTGTGTTAAACTAGTTTATTAAACAAATCCAAAATGCAATAACTTGCAAACAGTAGAAATTTATTTACAACCTGCCTAACAGTCCAGGGACATCTAGGTTAGAATGCTCAAGATCTATGTGGCCAGGATGGGGAGGAGGGAGCTCTGCTGCCCAGAATTACTGAAGGACCCAGGATGTCATCACCAACACATGGCTTCCAAGGATGTTCCCCGTGTCACCTTGGCAGTCATCTGGAAAAGAAAAAGAGCAAGAAACTGGAGTGGGTCGGGCATCAGAGTGTCTCATATCACTTCTCTTCCCATCCCAGTGGGGAGAAGTTAGTTACATGGCCATACCCAAGTGCAACTCATAGTTCGTTAACTAGTTAGTTAGCAGAGTATGCATTTGGGGAGACAGCTGGCCATCTCCACCACAGAGGTTCTGTTAGGTGGGGTTTCCCGGAGAAACAGAACCAATAGGATACATTATAGAGACAGAGTGAGAGGGAGAGATGGAGAGAAAGGTTAAGGAATTGGCGTACATGGTTCCGGGGACTGGCAAGTCTCAAGTCCGTAAGTAAGTAAGAATTGACGTGCAGTCCTGCGTCCAAATTCTGCAGGGCAGCAAGCTGGAAACTCAGACAGAGTTTCGACGTTGTGCTCTTGAGGAAAATTCCTCCTGATTTGGGAAACTTCAGTCCACTTTTAAGGCCTTCACCTGCTTGGATGAGTTCCATTCCCATATTAGGGAAGGTCTTCGGCTTTACTCAAAGTCTACTGATCATAAACGTTTATCACATCTAAAAAGTACCTGCACGGCAACTTCTAGAATGGTGTTTGGCCCAACACCTGGGCATTGCAGCCTAGCCAAGCTGACACATGATTTACCCCATCGCAGGGCACCTGGGGGACTCAGTCGTTTAAGCATCTGCCTTCGGCTCAGGTCGTGATCCCAGAGTCCTGGGATGGAGTCTGGCGTCGGGCTCCCTGCTTAGCCAGGAGTCTGCTTCTCCCTCCACCCCTCCCCACTTCTTACAATCCTTCTCTCCCTCTCTCTCTCAAATAAATAAATAAATAAATAAAATCTTAAAAAAAAAAATACACCATCACAGATACCCACGAGTGAGCAGTGGTTATTTTGGAACATGTATTATCAGACATATTTATGTAATTATATTATGCAATTGTGTAATTTATATTTCTGTCATGAAGAAGTCAGGCATTTAGTTAAAGTGGCATTCTGTGGTAAAACTGAGGATGTAGCAAGGTCTCAAGGAAGAACAGGGGTGGCTGAGGACCCGGCAGAGAGAATTGCGCAGGAGAGGGAAGGTGACAGGGAGGAGGAAGGGCGGGGCTGGACGGAGACATGCAACAAGGGGAAAGATGCCGAGGCGACCAGCAAGGCGAGGGGGACCCTCCTGGGTCCACTGCTCTCTTTTTCTCCTATTTTTCTTTAAAGATTTCTTTATTTGAGAGAAAGAGAAAGAGCGAGGGCGTGCATGCAGGCACAAGTGGGGGAGGGGGAGAGAGAGCGGGAGAAGGAGAGAGAGCATCTCAAGCAGACTCCCCACTGAGTGCAGAGCCCGATTTTGGGGGGTGGGAGGGGGCTCTACCCTGGGCTGGACATTGAGATCACGACCTGAGCCTAAATCAAAAGTTGGATGTTTAACTGACTGAGCCACCTAGGTGCCCCTTTCTCTCCTATTTTTAAGGTTGGTTGCCATGTTGAGGGAGGAACAAACCTTTTTTTATTCTTTTCATTGTGTTTTGTTTTGTTTTGTTTTTCGTGGAAATGTCTTAGAAGCAGGAGTGACAGGAGGAGGGTCTAGGAATGGAAAATGTTAACACACCTGCCATGCATCTATGAGGTCTGTATCTTAGGACCAACCATAGGGACTCTCCCATTGGCCCCATCACAGCCCTGCTAGAATCCTCTCGGGGTGTGTGGTCCATTCTCCCCGCCGGCCTTGCCAAGCACAGCGGACAGGTGGCTCCGGGAACAAAGCCCATCGCGCGCCACCGAGCAGGCAGAGCCAGTTACGGTCACTAGGTGGCGCACGCACACAAGCGGCAGGTCGAGCGGCCCCGCGGGAAAGTTAGAAAACTCTTAGCAAACCCACACGACAAAGAAGGAATTCAAGAATGTGGATCACAGAGTCAAGCAGCTATGGCATCTTTGAAATGTGACCACCAATGTGCTTTATCCCGTACCCTCAAAACTTGAGGCTGGGTGGATATTGGGCGTGATAGAAATCTCCCTGCAGGGGCGCCTGGGTGGCTCAGTGGGTTAAGCCGCTGCCTTCGGCTCAGGTCATGATCTCAGGGTCCTGGGATCGAGTCCCGCATCGGGCTCTCTGCTCAGCGGGGAGCCTGCTTCCTCCTCTCTCTCTCTGCCTGCCTCTCTGCCTACATGTGATCTCTCTCTGTCAAATAAATAAATAAAATCTTTAAAAAAAAAAAAAAAGAAATCTCCCTGCAGCAGGTGGCAGCGGAGAGCAAGAATCAGAATAAGGGAGGCGGCCGGCCGGGCAGGGACCAACCTGGGGGGGGCCTCTCTGAACCGTCGTGCCGCCTAGTATTAGTAACCTGGCCAAAGCCGTTTCTCCCTTTTCCCAGGCTAGCAGAGCCCTGACTTTATTGCAGTGTCTAACTCCCCTCCTAAAACTTGGACAAATCATGAGTAGACTGAGCCCACCAGGGTTCTTACTGCCCTCGGCCTTGATGGGTTTGTGGATGGACATGGGACACGGACCCAGCCAGTGAGCACTGGAGAGGCCGGGCATCTCCCAGGGGAGAAACAGAGGGACAAGCACACTCCACGCTGAGCGCAGAGCCCGATGCGGGGCTTGATCCCATCACCCTCAGACCATACAAAATAATAATAATAATAATAATAATAATAATAATAATAATAATCTGTTCTTTAAGCCACTCAGTTTGTGATACTTTGTTACAGCAGCTGTAATCCAGGGAGCCAATGGGGAGTTTTGAGCGGAAGAGTTAACACACTCTGGCTTACTTTTTACAGGAATCACACATTGGGGCTCCTGGGTGGCTCAGTGGGTTAAGCCTCTGCCTTCCACTCAGGTCATGATCTCAGGGTCCTGGGATCGAGCCCCATATGGGGCTCTCTGCTTAGCAGGAAGCCTGCTTACCCCCCTCTCTGCCTGCCTCTCTGCCTACTTATGATTTCTCTTCCTGTCAAATAAATAAAATCTTTAAAAATAAATAAATCAAGGAATCACACATCGTTGTTACCTCACAAAAAGAGTGGAAGCAAAGTAATGCAATAAGCCAGCTGGCAGGGGACTGTAGACCACCATGGGGGGAATGAGAAAGGCAGGATACCTGATGGGTGCGGTGTGGGGAGAGTGCGTGGGAAGAACCAAGGCTGCCCACAGCTTAACCTTATTCGTTGTCAGCTGGAGGAGCCTCCCTTTCTCCTGGGTATTCTTGTTATTTTGTGTTGACATCTCTGTTTTCCCTTTAAATGATAATGTCCCCAGGATTCGGTCTTCTTCCTCCGTGATCTCTACATTCTCTCATAGAATCGCAGCCAAACCCATGACTTCAACGTCCACTGGTGTGAACATAACTAATACGTAACCCCGTCTCTGATGTCCCTTCTGAGTGCTGGACGCTGGAAACACGTATGCGGACTCCGTGAGGCATTCCCGCCTCCTTATCCCGCAAGCTTCTTTCATTCATTTTTGTCTAAATGGACTCATAATGGGGCGCCGTCACTGAAGCATCTGCCTTCAGCTCTGGTCATCACCCCGGGGTCCGGGGATCGATCCCTGTGTCCGGCTCCCTGTTCAGCCCGGAGTCTGCTTCTCCCTCTTCCTCTGCCCCTTCCCCCTTCCCCGTTCATGCTCTCTTTCTCTTTCAAATAATTTTTAAAAATCTTTAAAATAAAAAAATAAATGGACTCATCATGTACCCCAGAGCGTGTCCCTCCTCCTCTCTTCCCTTCAGTGTACCCGACAAGTTCAAATGTGGCTTCAGCTTTCGGCAGTTAGATCTAGAGGCTCAAATAATGTTGTCAATGTCCCCTCCGCCCCGACCACACACACACCTCTGCTCTAGTACTTCAGGTTTATGGGATTCCTTCTCTGGTTCTCTACCTTCATCAGAAAGAAAGCTGAATGGTTCAAACCTATGTACTTACAGCTTGTGATCCAAAGGATGAGAGGACTTCTCTTTCCTTTGAGCCACACATTTATTATTATTATTATAATTATGTTAGGATTTTATTTATGTGTCGCAGAGAGAGAGCACAAGTAGGGGAGGCAGCAGCCAAAGGGAGAAGCACGGTCCCCAATGAGCAGGAAGCCTGACACAGGACTCGAACCCAGGACCCTAGGATCATGACCTGAGCTGAAGGCAGACGTTTAACCGTCTGAGCCCCCCCAGCGTCCTCTCTTCGACCCGCCTATCAAACATTAGAGTAGTTCTCAATTCCTTTGGTTTGGCCCGTACGTCCAGTCTGGAGCCGGGTCACTGGGGCCAGGAGGGTAGAGTGCTCTAACTGGTTAGCCTTGGTTCTGTGCCCATCTTCAAGGGACAGTAGGGACAGTGTGACTGACACGGCATACCACATGGAGTAGGGAGGCACGGCTCCCTAGAGGAAACCATGATCAGAAGGAACACCAGACAGTCCCTCATATACTCCAGTTACACTGTTATACTCAGTGATTTGCGGGGATTTTTAAAATACTTAATTTTTGTGACTGTATGTCCACTTGTCTGACAATTTGACATCCACTTCCCTCACCAGACTGGAACTCGTTGTAACTCTATTTTTGGTGACCACAGGATCCCGGGCACACAGTAGTACTTAGTAAGTATGTGACGAATGGTTGGCTTCCTAGCCGGTCCGAAGCTTGCCTTCTCTCATCTGTGTCCACCCTGCCATCAGAGTGATCTTAAAATGTGCATCTGATTATGCCGGTTCTCTGCTTGTGAAGACGGGCTTCTTGGACGTTTCAAATTTGTATCCCTTACCTGATCATGGAGAGGCCACACAGCTTGTCATTTCTCCCTAATGATCCAGTCATCCTCAACGACCTCCTGTTTCCTGCCTGCTTCCTTTTTTGAACATTATTCCACGTTATTCTTGCTGTCTCCAATGCTTTTCTTGCAGCTTTTTCTCTGCCAACTTCAGAATTCCATGCTTGGACCCCCAGGAAGCCATTCTTGGATCCGTTAGACATCCTCCTCTCTGCTCCTAGAGCACAGGGTTCCGCTCTACTTAGCAAACTCTGTTCATTTCCTCAAATGCTGCCCCATCTATACTCTATGCTCCTTGAAGGCAAGGGTTTTTGCTAATTTTTGCTGACCAGTACCCAAAATCCTCGACAGAGACAATCAATGGTTCCTTTCTCTCTGTGCAGCTACTTCCATCGCGATATGCATTACAATCATGAGTGCTGCTCATCCTTCTAGAGGATTCTCTGCGTTGTGAATCCCTGCATGTGACCGGGTGCTGCTGAGCTGCTCTGACCTAAAAGATCAATTACAGAGTAGAATCACATGCACAAAAATCTTTTATATACTTTAGAAACATAACTTAAAACATACAAATATTTACCCTATCACTTTTGATGTAGGGCCAAGGCCTTCTCCTTGAGTATGGGCCTATTGTTTGGAGTCCCACTAGTTTAGTTTGGGTTTTTTGTGGGGTTTTGGTTTTGTTTTGATCACGCATGACTGGCTCATTTACTCCAAAGAATTATCTTTATTTTGAAAAAAAAAATTATCTTTATTTTGTTTTCCATGCATACTTTTTAACAGTTATACAAAAGAACCAAACATTTGCAACTCAGGGGTTTTAAAAATCTTAAGAATTCAAACAGAACTTGAAATGACAAAAATCCAACATTTTATGGTGGATGCTTTCCAAAGATAAAATGTTTTTAAACCAAACGTAGTGCCTCTGATGTCCAGTTTTGGTTTCCTTAATGTGGGATATGAACTGAAACCCTAAGAAATGATAGAAGGGCTGAATCTTCCTAAATTGTTATTACTTTTTCAGTCTCTGTTATTTCACCCACAAATAAGTCAGAGCAATTATGTTTAGCAACTTGCTTTTATTGAGTCATTCCAAACCATTTTCATAGATGCAATGCTTTTTGCATTCCTGTTTTATGAACTTGCAGATCTCATCAATTTGTGTGACTAAAATTAACAAAACAAATAACATTCCACAGTTCCCAGGTGGGGGCTCAAGTGCATAAGCATGGCTAAGAGCATCTGATGTGCTGTGTGCACCAGCCAGCATTCGCAGAACAGAGAGGATGCGGGGAAGACTTGCATTAAGAGGAGGTTGGATAAGGGAGCTTGACTAGAGTATAGCAGCCCCATTTTCCAGATGAGGCAGTTGAGGCTTAGAAAGTTAAGACACTTGCCCATTTTTAATAAGTGATTCATATATGAAAAACACAGAGATACAGAGAGGGGAAAGAACCGGCCATCTAACGGTCAAAGCAAACTTATGAGAGGATGCTTGAGCAGAGTCTAGAAGGGACTAGGAGAACATTCTAGGCAGAGAAAACAAGGGTAATGATGTCCAAAAAGACTGTGAAAATATATTCTCAAGATAAATTCTGCTTGACTGGAGCCTAGGTTTATCGGGGTGAGAGCAGGGACCAGAGATCCAGACTGGAATGGACTAGAGATCCGGACCGGTGCCAAACAGCTTACTCAGACGCTCCTGGGAGCCACTGGATCACTTTCCTTGGCGAAGCAACAGAGCTGGACGGACAGCTGAGAAAGAATTTTCATGACAGGACGGGCGACGGGCCAGAGTAAGGGAGACAGCCTGGGAGGCTGCTGCAGGGGAACTCAGGGGACAGTGACAAGGACCGGAGCCCAGTGACGTCCACACACGGCGTTCTCTCCCCATCGACGAGTGCAGGCAAGAATAAACAGGATACGATCGGCAAAACCCAAACTGACGGAAACTCTACAGGGTAAACAGCTCAGTTTCTTCAATAAATAAATTGCAAGGGGGAAAAGGAGAGACAGTGGGGAGCTAAAATGTGAGCGGGCTCCGAACCGACAGCGTTAGCATCACCTTGCATTCGTCAGAAGTGACAGTGGGGAGCTAAAATGTGAGCGGCTCCGAACCCAACAGCATTAGCATCACCTTGCACTTCTCGGAAGTGCAAATTACTAAACTTTACTAAGCTCTACCCCAGACTTAGAATCAGAAACTCTGTAGCGGATTCTGACACGCTCTAGTTTGAAAACTGCTACAGCAGACTGAAGACATTTATGATGCTTATCGGCCTATTGTAATATAGTTATCTTATTTGGGTCTTCACTCAAAAAAGATTGCAACAAATTTTGACATCTTTAGACAATTATCCATTTTTTAGGTATATAAGTAAGGTTATATTTAAAACCACTGTAATATTTATGCATAAAAGATGCGATGCCTAGGATTTGCTTCAAAATACTATAGGAAGCAGGCAGGGGCAGACATGAGATTGGTCATGAGTTAATAATTGTTGAATAATGGGTATCTCATTGTTCTTTGTACTTTTTAAGACTTTTTGAGATTTTTTTCCATTCTAAAAAGTTTAAAACCTCAAGGGCAAAAGTAAATTAGGAGACTGTAACTTAAGCAGAATTAATGCAAAAAAAGAAAGTATACTGGAAAAAAATCCTACTGCATAATAGTATGTGGCAAAATGATTTTGATTTGGATGTAGAGGAATTCTGTATGCTCGCCAACCTGCTGGTGTCGCTTAAGTTCCGGACCCCCCGAGGATGACTTAACGTGGGAGACGAGGGACCCCAGTCTGCTCAGGTGTATGGGTACTTGCAGCCATTTGCTTTCCAATTTCCAAACTGACTTGGATTTTGGAATGCGGTCTGTGCATAAATCCATGCTTACCCGCATTTTTGGGGAAAGTTTTCTGCTTTAGCGTATTACGAATGCAACCTGAATAGGCTAATACATGGCATTGAAAATGCTTGATTTTGTTTCCCTTAAACTAGGAAAGGGACAATTATCCTCTGCATTGGCCCAGTAGCCATTTCATACCTTCTGAGAGACGTTCAGAGGCTCTTCTGGCCTGAAAGGTCATCTCCAATGATTCCGTGATGGTCTGGATCTAGTCATCCAAATGACTAGTCTTGAAAAGTTTTCAGGGCAAGTAATTAAAAAAACTAATTATGAGGTTTCATAGCCCTTAACATATCCTTTGATTTACATTCTTATGATCTGGTAGCTTTGTTCCTTTGTAATACATCTATTTGTGTTCTTTTAGAAATAGGGTGAAGAGATGTTACTCTCCTTCCTTTTTACTCTCCTTCTATGGAAATATGCTTTATGAAAACCTGGTCCATAAGAAATTCAATTAGAAAGCCCTCTAATCAAAACCTAAGGAGGTAAGTGGTAGGATGGACCAGACAGTCTCACTTTACAAAGGCAATGGCAGAATTTTCAGTGTGGTTCCTTCCCTTTTTATGCTTTATAGAGCTTTCATCATTTTTGTCATCATTGTTACCATGACCATCATTTTGCCTGGAACAGTCAGTGATGAGGGGATAACACCATTAGAAATCGCCATCCATTATCACACATCCTTTCTGACCAAATTGACCTAGAAATGAAGATTTCTGTTCCATTTCATCTGCTTTTGTCGAGCCTTTGCTGTGTTCCCACTGATGTGACGGCTTTAAGGATATAAGAACAACTAACCCCCGCCCCCCACCTTCAGGGCTCCTGTACTCTCTAGCCGAAGAGATAAGAGCCGAGGAAAGGGAAATCACCGTCTGCCTATGGAGAGGCACTGGAGCGCCCAGGACAAGTAACTTTAGATGGCTTTGCTCCAAATCCTGACTCTGCCCCTCACTAGCTAAGTGATGGTGAACAAGTTACTTAACCTCTCTTACCTCAGTTTCTTCATCTGTCAGATGGGAGTAAGAACCTTATGGGGTTTTCTTGAAATAACTCTTAGCTAGATAATCCATAAAACACTTAAATTTACCCATATATTTTATTAATTTCTATGTTGGCCATGTTTCTTATGTCCCACACCTTCCTCCTGGTAGTCTTTTCTGTCCTCCTGGAAGAAATACATACATACATATGTATTTCTTTTTTCAGTATGAGCTCTATGCCCAACATGGGGCTTGAACTCATGACCTCAAGATCAAGAGCTGCATGCTCTACTGACTGAGCAAGCCAGGTGCCCCAGAAATACATCCTTTAATAATTCAATTATCTTTGATTTTGTAGCTCTGAAAATACTGCCTCCCTGTTTTGCCCCCAATGTTATGGCTTAGCCGTACATAAAATTCTAGGCTGATAATTATCTTCATCAGCTTTGAAGGTATTATCCCACGGTCTTCTGGATTTTATGCCATCGACTGGTTTGCTAGCAGCTTAACAGTTGATACTTCACAAATAACATGTCTTCTCTCATGGTGGAATACGTGCATCTAAGCAGACTATGAGCAATGAATGTGTTTGTGCTAGAGTTATCGCTCCACACGAGATTTCCAATTTCAGGGATTAGGCAGGGGAAGATCATGATAGAAGCATCCTCTCATCCTTTACAAAGGATCATGGCAGGAGCATGGCCACTGGGACCAAAAGGAAGCCCTGCAAGATGGTCTACCTCTGGCCACACCCTCGCCTCCAGGGGGACGAAGAATGCCTTGCCCAGAAACCCGCAGGCCACACGAGGGTATAAACAGATGCCGAGGACCCTCATTTTTATACTCCCATGAGTTACTTTTCTTTCCTCTAGTGCTTCCCACTTCCTATAATAGGACAACTCTATATTTTGAGCTTATAAGACAAGTATGATAAAATAGTACATTTAAAACTTTTAGTTTAGCCCTTCCTGGCCAACGTTTATGTTCAGATTACTAAAAACACGTATCTAGGAATGTGGTACAGAACAGATCTCACCTTGCAGATGAAATAGCTAAAATTTTGGCCTCTTTATTGATCTTGAGTACTGTATTTGGAAACTTGGAAACGACGTACAACAAATAGTTCCAATTAAGATACCACAAACTAAGTTTTTCTTCCAGATCTCTAAATGCTCATGGAGGGCCAACTTCCATGGTACATAGCACACAGCACAGACTTGAGAGTCGGTCCCACAGAAAATATTCATGTAAGCCAAACAGAGAAAGATGCTATTTGTTTCTCATTACATAAACATTGCCTGAACTTATCTAACCAACAAACTTATTTTTCTAAAAGTTAATCTGTGACAGAAAGTACTATCATGCTTGCTGGGTGCCATTCTCATTTGAATCATATCCAAAAAGTCTAGAAATAACTCAGAACTAGAAAGTGGCCCAAGTGCTAAGGCTGTCTACGGCTCTTGCTACAAAATAGTTGCCAGTCTAATCTGAATGTTTAAAAAGAATGACAGGAATTACAGGGTTCTTGATTTCAAGAGAACTTCCCAGAAGGAGGGGGTGGACCAAGAAATCCACCTGCCTGCTTGGTGGCAGCTCGTGAAGGGGCAAGGCCAAGAATCTTCTGGATGTTCTGTGAAGAAAACAGAATTAAAACTGGGTTTTAATATGAGACAGAGAGAAGACTGTTTCACATAGATCCCATATGAACAGAAGGCATATAAATTAAAAGTACCACTATGACCTAAAAAAGGACAATTACTACTACCATGGTATTTTTTAACAGTTTTTTAAAAAAGACTTCTTTATTTGTTGGATGGAGAGAGAAGGCGCACATCCACAGGGAGCAGCAGGCAGAGGGCGATGCGGGCTCCCTGCTGAGCAGAGAGCCCGATGAGGGACTCAATCCCAAGACCCTGGGATCATGACCTGAGCGGAAGGCAAACGCTTAACCAAATGAGCCACCCAAGCTTCCCACTATGGTGTCACTTTTTAAAAAGACCTACAACATGATGGAGATCACAGGGCAGTAGGAGCCCTCTCACCTAATGGGACCTTGGTCCACAACCAAAGACACTGATTTTTTCAAGTGGAGAATCATTAAAAGAGGTAATCTTTTATTTCAACACGAAGCATATAAAGTATATTCATTAGCTGTTTCTTACAGCAAGTCCTTTTCTTTCAGTACAGGTCATCAGCTGGATTTGGTCATTACGGCACCACCTAAAGCTGAAACTGAAATGCTCACTTTCAGTTTTTTCTGAGTACTAAGGGCTTAGGTTCCTGCACAGCAATCTGAGTCCAGAATCCTCCTAGATTTCTAGCACCTCCCCTCATCTTTTCACTTGTCTCATTATATCCAATTCAGCAGGTTTTTTAAAAATTCACTTCATTAAAGTACTTCTCATAAAAATCACTTTATATTTTTATTTTATTATTTTTATTTTATTACTTACTGTAACATTAAATCAAATGACATAAATACAACAACATATAAAACCAGCATAAACAGTTTTAGGATAAACGAGGCTCTTGAAAAGCAATGACTCATTCACCTGGTAGGAACAGACAGGTGTGGGCGTACCGGAGAGCAAACCACGAGTGGAGACTGTGATGCGGGCACTAAATGCTATGCCTTTTTAAAGCAGGAAGTGAGAGGGTTTGTGAATGTGGAGAGCTTCAGTTAAAGGTCAGGTGTTAAGATTTTTTGTTTTTTAAAAGATTTTATTTATTTATTTGTTTGACAGAGAGAGAGGGTGTGAAAGAGATCACACGTTGGCAGAGAAGCAGACAGACAGAGAGAGGAGAAGCAGGCTCCCTGCCAAGCAGAGAGCCCAACATGGGGCTCGATCCCAGGACCCTGGGATCATGACCCAAACCAAAGCAGAGGCCTAATCCACTGAGCCACCCAGGTGCCCCAGGTGTTAAGATTTTGTACAGCATTCATTAGTGGGAAAAACCTTAAAGATCATCTACTTCCTCTTGCTTGATTCTTTCATTTTGTTTTGAGGAATTCCAAGGAGAACTTGGAAGAGTGTGATGGTTTGTCCAAAATTACAAAGTTTAAATGAAGAGCAAAGTTAGAATTAAAACCCATGTGTCTGGCTTCAGGATCGGATGGATTCTCTCACACAGCAGGAGCTGAAGCTCTGGTCTTCAGAACACACTGCATCCCCACGGGGGGCAGGTGGGCGCGCGCAGATGCACGCCATAGTCACCGAGTACCAAGCACCAGCGGCACATAATGCGCCATGACAATACCCACATCCAGCCCTTTCGGAAGTGCATACAATCCCCCAATCCTTCATCCTCAGAAATGAGGAGTGCTACAGACTTGAGTGTTCCCATTTCTGACACAGCACACCGTCAGAATACGACAGAATATGGAAATACGCAGACACAACTTTAAGAACTCATTCAAATTATATTTATCAAAAAATACTTCATTCATTCGTTTACGTATCAGTCCACACACAATACTGAAGCTTGTGCTTTGCTTTTTTTATAATTAACATATAATGTATTATTTGTTTCAGGGGCACAAGTCTGTGATTCAACAGTCTGCTATAACACCCAGTGCTCATTGTAACACATACTCCCCAATGTCCATCACCCAGCTACCCCATCCCCCAAACCCCTTGTGGTTTACTTTAAAAAGAAATCTGGGAAGAAGCTAAGGAAAAAAAAAAATCATTAGATCAGGCTGCTTCTCCTTAGCAAAGCTGGAGAATGTACTACTTTTGTAATAAAAATAACTCCTTCATCCCTACTTCTAAAAAGGTGCACAAAACAATAAGAACAAATGATATAATGTCACTAATTTCCAATTTCTTTTATTTAATCAGTAAGTGTTTACTGACCACCTACAATATATGCAGCATTAAGCAAGGCATTACAGGAAATTACTTTAAAGATAAAATTGGAAAAAATAAGACATTACAGAATCAGCTGCTGATAAACACATCTGTCTAGTTAACAAACAATAATACAGTCTAGACAAAACATACTAGACATCCTTGATCAGTTATTCCGTAGAGACAGGGGCCAATTAAGTGAGTCCTTACCATTTTAGAGATAAAAACTAGGATGAAACCTCTGGTGCCCTTTAAATTACATGTTTACTATAATTTAAAGACCACAGCTCAAAGGAAAATAGGAAATACATTGGAGGGTAGTCTGCTGACAGTCTCATTTATGAAATAAAAACATCTCAATGACTACCGGACCCAAGTCCACTGCTGCAGATGGGAAGAGCTCGAACAACAAAAATGTTAAACGGACGCACTTCCGTGGCCAGGCTGTGGCTCCTGGCGATCCAGGCAGCTCCGTATTTCGTTCTCCTTCGGCTCTTAGCACAGGCTTCCCTTGGGAACACTAAGTCTGTCAATGTTCATTACTCAAGCATCTATATATATATATATATATTTTTTTTTTTTAAGATTTTATTTATTTGTCAGAGAGAGAGAGAGGGAGAGAGAGCGAGCACAGGCAGACAGAATAGCAGGTAGAGGCAGAGGGAGAAGCAGGCTCCCCGCTGAGCAAGGAGCCCGATGCGGGACTCGATCCCAGGACGCTGGGATCATGACCTGAGCCGAAGGCAGCCGCCCAACCAACTGAGCCACCCAGGCGTCCCATCAAGCATCTATATTTTAATGTAAATGCTTTCTATTCACCGCATGCAATCTTATCCTTGTGAAATTCTAAACAATGTTTAAATTCCTATAGTTTCACATATGAACCCAGGTCTTTTGATGGTTTTTCTTAGATAAAATTTGCTCTGCTTCCCTGTCTGTGAAGTCTTTTTGGTGTAGGAGAGAACTGATGCTCTCAAGATGCAAAAAAGATGGGTAAAAGAAAAAAGAGATCACTATTCTCTCCACAGTACTAATACCATCCAACATTCCATGCCCCTTAAAGTTTCCAAATAGTTCTAAGGACTGGATGCCAGGCCTCAGTTATCCTCACTTTGGAGATGAGAAAGTTGAGACAGACAGGTTAACAGTCAGGATGTGAACGGACATACAACTCAAAGTATAATTTTCCTCTGTTAAACCACTCTTTAAGAGATGGTTATCTTAGTAATAAAAAATAATCTTGTAGCATGCCTGGCCTATAAAAACACTGTTGTAAACACTATATATAAGCACAAGAATATGTTATATTGTTAAGTAATTAACGCAGGGGCGCCTGAGTGGCTCAGTTGGTGAAGCATCTGCCTTTAGCTCAGGTCATGATCCCAGGGTCCTGGGACTGAGCCCCCAGGTTGGGCTCCCTGGTCAGTGGAAGCCTGCTCCTCCCTCTACCCCCCACCCCGCCGTGCTCTGTCTCTCAAATACATAAACAAAGTCTTTAAAAAAGTAAATGCATTTAAATCAAACCCACAGAATGTCCAGCACCCAGAGTGAACCCTAATGTAAATTGGGGACTCTGGTTGACAATGAAGTATTGCAGTAAGCTTGAGGACTAGAACACATGCAGCACCCAGGCGCTGGGGGACATCGTGGGTGAGGGGGAGACTACACACATGCTGGGGCAGTGACAAGATGGGACAGGTCCGTACCTTCCGCTCAATTTTGCGGGGAACCTAAAACTGCTCTAAAAAATAGTCTACACAAAATGCATATAAAAACTGTAAAGATATATAAAAAATAGCAGTTCATATAGCCTTTTCTCATTCCTTGCCTCCAACTTTGAAACATTGCTAAGTGGGATAATTTTTTTTAATCTTTAAAAAATATTTTATTTCTTTATTTAAGAGAGAGCAAGCGAGCAAGCACGAGCAGGGCGGGTAGCAGGAGAAGACGGAGACTCCCCACTCAGCGCGGAGTCCAACTTGGAGCTCCCACGACTGTGGAATCATAACCTGAGCAGATGCTTAACCAACTGAGTCACCCAGACGCCCCTAAACAGGATAATTTAAAATGAAGGCAAGGGTGCCTGGGTGGCTCAGTGGGTTAAGCCGCTGCCTTCGGCTCAGGTCATGATCTCGGGGTCCTGGGATCGAGTCCCACATCGGGCTCTCTGCTCAGCAGGGAGCCTGCTTCCCTTCCTCTCTCTCTGCCTGCCTCTCTGCCTACTTGTGATCTCTCTCTGTCAAATAAATAAATAAAGTCTTTAAAAGTAAAATAAAATAAAATAAAAAATAAAATGAAGGCGAGGGAATGGAATGCCTCATTCCATTAAGCGTCTGCCTTCAGCTTAGGTCACAATCCCAGGGTCCTGGGATTGAGGCCCACATCAGGATCCCTGTGAGCAGGGAGCCTGCTTCTCCCTCTCCTCCTGCTTGTGTGTGTGCACTCTCTCTCAAATAAATAATAAAATTTTTAAAAAATAAAATAAAGGTGAATATTTCTATGGGTGCTTTCTCAAAGTGCTAGACATTGTTCTAAGTACTTCACATGCATGTTCTCATTTAATCCTCACAACAACTGAGGCAGGCTTGTTATCCTTACATGCAGATGAGGAAAAGAGTAAACTGTCAGACAGCAATTCAATAAATTCTAACTGAGCATGACACTGTAGCAGATACTGTTGTAGATATTATCTGTTATGTCTTTCAACAACATTATCTATTAAACTTGACCTGACTGCATTCCCATAATCTCTTAATTCTCCTCCAATTTTTCAGGCCTTCTCAGTAAGACTTAGCTTAGAAATACGTATTTTACTAAGACAGAAAAGTTTAATATATTATAAAGATGATATGGAAGAATACTTAACATACATGCAAAATAGAGTTAGATTTGGTAAGGCTATAGAAAAATATAAAACAATAATTTTGAATTTCTGCCCAGTCCTGTGTAATAAATAGGGTAACAACTGAGGAGTTTTATGTCAGAAGGGAAAAACAAAGGAAAAACATTTTCCCATAATCATGACTTCTATTGGCAGGAAACCCAGAAAAATACCACTACAGGATTTGCGTTCCTTCCTCTTTGCAAAGGATGAGAACCGGTGATCAAGAAAAGGAAGTTGTTGGTTGCTCACGGGATATTCTGGGAAGACCCAGGTCACTAGCCATAAACACATTCTGCTAAATGTTATTCCTTAGTCATTTAGCTAAAATAACAGCCATGGCAATCCTCAGTTTATTCTTTGTTAGTTTCTCTGGCACAAGCAACCAGCCTTCACTTCCAATTGATTACAATTTCTCATCAAGTTCCCATAACATCATCTTTACTACATCCACAATGCTGTTCAGAAATCAGATCACCTCAGATGGTCCCACCCAACAACCCCAGGGTTTTCACATTCTATCTAAACTAGCTGTTTTGGAGAATGATGTAGAGATGAAATATTTACTGGAACCAATGACAGTACCCAGGGGTACCTGAAACACTGCTGGGCTGGCAATCAGAAGACTTGGTCCCAGCACTGGCAAACCAGGCAAAAAAGCAATAAGGCAGTCTTCTCCCCTTAGTGTATCTCCATTGCCCAACCCCCTGGGAAGAAGGGGGATGACTAGATCAATCACTTTCAACCCTTTAGGCCACAGAATCCTTTCTTTAAACAAAAATCTCATGAAAAAACCCACTACAGAAAACAGATAAAATATCATTAGGGACCTGAAGTCTCTTGCTGGGCCCTTCAAGCTTCCCATCAAGCACTTTCAAGGAGCCAAAGTCCCTGTGGCTCTAGCATTCTAGAACGTGACTATCTTGTAACAAATTATACTGCAGATTTCAACATCTATCTTGCAAAGTGGAAATCAAAATTCTGAAAGGAACAGGAGAACATCAAATTTGCACTAGAGTAATACCACTTCCTTTGTAATGCTGATGAACATTTTCCGTCCTAGGGTGTCTAAAGGCCTTGCTTATAATAAAGGTCTTTTTTTTGAGGGGGTTGGGGGATGTCAGGTGATCAAGAAACAGTCCAAATCCCCGTCTCTTACCTAACTGTCTTTCCAATGAAAATCCCCTGAGAGCCTGGTTAGCCCTTTATCTGAGGATCAGTCAAGGAGACGGTTCTGAGTTTTAGTTCAGTGCAGGAAGACAAGATGTATGTTTGTATGTTACACATGTATGTACGTACATATATATGTATGTATTTTTAATCCTATAATGAACAGTAGGAGGTGGCTGGTACAGAATGGGGTATCTAAGACTCAGAACAAAACTTAAGTCTCCCTGGTTTGAAGAACCAAAGAGCGGGATTTGGGTGACTACAGCAGCTTAAAACTGAGTGAGAAAATCCTAGAAAAACAGTTAACAGAGGAGAAGTTCAAAACTACATTTAAACTCTGCCCAAATCTCTTAAACTATGCAAGCGTGAGCCAGCCTTCAAGCACCCCAACAGAGACTAAAATAACTGAGGTTCGGGTACTGCCTACCACAAAGGAGACAGAGTCTGAAGTTTTGAGTGCCAAGGTAACTGTCCGCTTAACTAAAAAACTGAACACTCTTCCAAAGTATAACAGAATCCAGAGTATCTACCACCTGTCGAAACAAAGTCCAAGATACAATCCACAAGAATTAGATACACCAATAAGAAACCTGACCCATACTTAAGAAAGCTGGCAACAGAGTCCAATCTTCAGATTATCCAAATGTTGGAATCAGTAGATAAGATCTGTATTTTAAAGCAGCTAAACAGAGGCATCTGGGTGGCTCAAACATCTGGTTAGGCATCTGACTCTTGGTTTCTTTCAGGTCATGATCTCAGGGTCATGTGATGAAGCCCCATATCAGGCTCTGCACTCAGTGCAGAATCTGCTTGAGATTCTCTCTCTCCCTCTCCTTCTGCCCCTCCCCACCCCTGCTTGAGCGCTGCCTCTCTCTAATAAATAAATAAAATCTTTTTTTTTTAAAAAGCAGCTAAATATGCTTTATGCTTAAGGGCTTAAAGTATGTTCACAATAAATTAAGAAATAGGAAATCTCAGCAAGGCAAAAAGATAGCAAAAAAAGAGTCAAACAGAAATTCTGAAACTAAAAAATAATATATCACAATTTAAAAATCGTTGTGTACGCTTAAGGTTAACTCAGATGAGGGATGACAGAGAAGTCAGTAAACTAAACACAGATTAACCAGAAATTATCCTATCTAAAGAGCAGAGAGAAAAAGATTTTTAATAATTGAACAGAGCTGCAGGGTCCTCTTAGACAATACTGAAAAGACAAACATGTAAGAAACTGGAATCAGAAAGGCAGAGAGAAGGAATGGTCGGGCAGGAAAAAAACCCTCTAGCAGCATTAAGAAAAAAAAAATTAATACGCTAGGCACATCCAGGCAAACTGCTGAAAACCAAACTTAAAGAAAAAAAATCTAAAAGCTGCCAGAGAAGTGACACATCATCTACAGGGATATAGAGATACAAAGGACTTCTCATCAGAAACAGTGGAGGCCAGAACAAAGTGGAAAGGCATTTTAAAATGCTGAAAGGATTAAAACAGACAAATGAGAAAAACCCAGTTAACCCAGAATTCCATGACCAGTGAAAATATCCTTTAGGAATAAAGATAAAAATATGTTAGATAAATGAAGATCAAGAGTACTTGGCACCAGCAGACTTACACTATGAGAGAGAGAGAGAGAGAGAGAGAGAGAGACAAAGAGACAAAGGCATCACCCGACGCTGCCCAGGGAGGGGCTGACACTAAGCAGCAGCGCACTCAGCTCCTGTTACCCTCTGCCAAGCATTCTACACTCCGGAGTCTTCTATCTACTACACACTCTCAGGCCTCCCTGCTTTTACTCACACCATTGCCAATGCCAAGAATGCTCCGATAAAGAGCGCCTGGGGGGCTCAGTCGGTCTGTCTTCAGCTCAGGTCAGGATCTCAGGGTCCTGGGATTGAGCCCTACATCGGGCTCCCCGCTCGGCGGGGAGCCTGCTTCTCCTCTCCCTCTGCCTGTCCCTCTGTCTGCCACTCTGCCTACTTGTGCTCTATCAAATAAATACATAAAATCTTGAAAAAAAAAAAGATGCTCTGATAAGATTGGAAAAGCCCTCCTCATCCTGTTAACTCAAATGGCCCCTTTGCAGAGAACCTTAGCTTCATCCCTTAGCCATTTTGCTTCCAAAGCATGCTTTTTTTCCCCCTCTAATGCCATTTTGTACACACACACACACACACACACACACACTCCCCAAAAGGCATCAATCATACTCTCCTATTACATATGGGTCTGTCTTTCCACACAGATTGTGAGTTTTACAAAGGTAGAAACCATTGCTTTTTACCCTCTATCTTCAGCATCAAAGAAGAACTTGTGGCACTCTATAAAGACTGAATCAATCTTCAGCAATGACAGGCAATATATTAAATAAAGCCTTGAACTCATGCTCTCAAACAGTTCACAAAGAGATCAGGTTAAGGTAATACCCAATCATCTGTTCTTCTCACTTACTAGGTGAGCTCTCATTTTTCTGAACCGCCCACACTCTCTGACTGACTTGAGGCTAAGTACTGAAAATGAAAACACTCTGCTTGTGGATGAGCTATACTGACATTAATGAATTGAGCTCTGAGTCTTGAATAAAGTGGCATATGTTAATGATGAGGAACAGGAGCCGGCAGGCACTTGGCTCTTTCTCATTTTGATGGCTTTAAGATATACTGACGTGACATAATGAGACCTGCTTTTATACACACACAGGGCGTATCAAAATTCTTTGCCCTAAGAAACCCAAGAGTGAAAAAAATAAAATCTACTTATTTTTATCACTCTCCTGAGCGCATATACCTGTTGAAAGAGACAATGACGAATTCTCACTAATACTTTTGCAGATATAGTCATAACATACATAAAGTTGCATGTTAAGATACGGGTGACAAAAGAAAGAAAATAAAACTCTTTCTTCCATTTTTCTTCAGAACCACTAATCCTGCTCTCAAAGACAGAGAATTCCATTCATAAGTTTTACAGTCGTATAAATTCATTAGACAAGGCCAGTTTCCCCTTAGCTGTTTACCAGGTAAGTTTGCTTGGGTTTTTCCTGAAATTAGAGTACTTTTTATAGAGGAGATCGCCATTTACACAATCTATTGCTAGCTCATAAGAAGAAGAAAATTTAAAAAGCAGATACTTTAATTTGGGGAATTAAGGAAATTTCCTTCTATTCTTGAATTCCGTCACTAGCGGGGACTGACTTAGCACCCCAGCTGGAAGCTGGCAGACCTACCATTTCCGCTGCTGCAAATTCACACAAAAGAAACAGTTGCGGTGTGAAGGTCAAGGCAGCTAATCATTTAATCACTAAGCATTAAGAAATTTTAAAAAAGGAAAAAGATAAAATGAGAAAAGGTAATTAGATTTATTTTCAGTTAGTGACATATCACTCTGATTCAAGCTATAAAAAGCAACTTTGGGGCTCCTGGGTGACTCAGTGGGTTAAAGCCTCTGACCATGGGCACACCATGGTCATGATCTCAGCGTCCAATCGAGCCCTGCATCGGGCTCTCTGCTCAGTAGGGAGCCTTCTTCCACCTCTCTCTCTCTCTGCCTGCCTCTCTGCCTACTTGTGAGCTCTGTCTGTCAAATAAATAAAATCTTAAAAAAAAAAAAAAAAAACAACTTTATCCTATCTTGGACTGGGGAAAAAATATTAAATTTTTAAAATACCCCAAAGGAGGGGGCACTAATTGATCCATCAAAAAAATGTGACCCTAAGAACTGCTAACATTCTGTATCATTGTCTTCTGATTATCGTAACATGGTAAGGTTACCACCAACCTCTTTTTACCTTTGTGAAAACTGAGACTCACAGAGACTCCAAGAGGTTGACATTCCCAAGGACACTCAGCCAATAAAGTGGCAACAAGATTCAAACACTGATGTTTTACCTCCAAACACTGTATCTCCTCAACCTTCCAATGCATTCCTCCTCTCTCCCCATCACTTTGAAGTTTCTGAAGTGTCTTAAAATCTATTTCATCAACAGCATAGCATTACTTTTGCTTTCCCTTGAAACCTCTTAAGGCAATAATGAATTATTTAATAAAATCCTAGCACGGGAAAAAATATGTACTAGATGAAAACCAGATTCATATATACCTATGTGAACTAGTAACACGTCATAAAAATCGTTAGTTTAGATCCAAAGTTCAATCTTTGTTTCCTCTGCTTCTACTCTGAATGATTAAAAGAAGTAATTTTAATTGGATTTGTATACCCTCATATTTGATACAATTTTGTAGGTGAAGCTATAGGCAGAAAAATTAACCTTTTAATTTCAAAAGAAACAAAAGTTTCACGAGGGCAAGGCCCATAATTATGTCAATTTTGTTTAAAACTGTATACTAAGCACCCGCACAGAGCCTGATACGATATATCTGTGCTCAATTTTGTTGAGTGAATAAATGAACAAAAATCTATCAAGGAATTATTACTAATGTGATAATGATCTCTTAAGGATAGGGTAAGATGACTGAAGCAGAGAGATGCCCTTAAATCAACCTAATATTATGCCCCCATCATAATAAAGGGAGCACAATTGTCACGAAGGGAATAGAGCTGGTTGGTTTAATTATAGCATCACTCACATTTAGTAAAGGAAGTGGATTCTCGTTAACCCTGTAGAGATGTTATTAACTGACATATGTAAATACAGTCATAATCTTTCCCAAATAAAAAACTTTAAAAACATAAATTCAGGAAACCCAGTGGTCAAAGTAATTACTTCAGCAATTAAACTGTTAACACTTTCAAGGCACTAATAACAAATGTTTCTCACTCTCCTGGACTTATACTCTCAAATTTACTACTATCAGAAGAGTTCCTTGTTAAAACAGGCAAGGCCATCCCCAAAGCTGGAGGTAGCTTGCATAAAATACTCATGGTTTTTACATGTTTAGCATAAAAATTAACCCTGAGCCAATGAAATTATGGTTTTACTCACTGAGCGAATGAAATTATGGTTTTACTGACTGAAAGGAAAACATGAAAAATTACCCTTTATTTATTTATTTATTTATTTATTTATAAAAGATTTCACCTATTAACTTGACAGAGAGAAATCACAAGTAGACAGAGAGGCAGCCAGAGAGAGAGAGAGAGGGAAGCAGGCTCCCTGCCGAGCAGAGAGCCCGATGCGGAACTCGATCCCAGGACCCTGAGATCATGACCCGAGCCAAAGGCAGTGGCTTACCCCACTGAGCCACCCAGGTGCCCCTGAAAAATTACCCTTTTAATACATGGTCTCAAGCTGGTGGAGAATTGAAGGCTTATAAAACGATGCAGTAGCTGTGAACATCAGCTGGCAAATCCTCAAAAAATTCAACATAAAATCGCAGCACGACCCAGCAATTCCACTTCTGGGTCCGTACCCGGAAGCGTAAGCAGGAACTCAGACAGACATTGGTACACCGTGTTCACAGCAGCCCCGCTCACGACGGGCGAAAGGTGGAAGCGACCCAGCGTCCACCGACAGATACGTGGACACACAAGATGGGATATATACACAATGAGATCTTATTTGGCCTCAGAAAAGGGAGGAAATTCTGACACATGCTACAACGTGGATGAACCCTGAAAACGTGCTAGTCACAGAAGGACACATAGTATATGATTCTACTTCTGTGAAATCAAATCCACAAGTACGAGGGGTCAAGTGCGCAGAGACAGAAAGCGGAACGGTGGCTGCCAGGAACTGAGGGGTAGGGTCATGGAGAGTCGCTATAGGATTTTCAGTGTAGGAAGATGAAAACCTTTAAAGGTGGGCGGCGGGGATGGCTGCACAGCAATGTAAATCTACCTCGGGTCATAGAACTGGCCTACTGAAAATGGTTAAATAGTGAATTTTATGTCTATTTTAACACAACAAATGAGAAAGATTAACAGCTCTGCAATGACCGAAAACAGGAAACGTGAAAGTAGCGTCTGGACGTCAGAGAGGACTAGGTGGGGAATTCTGCAGAATCCGGCCGCCACAGGCAGTCAGGCTGGCAAGCCTAACCCCTGGACACCCGCAGGCATGACATCTAGATGTCTGGCTACTCCTCCACGTTCTTTCGCTCTAAGGGTTCAGGTCACACTGCTCAGCCCACCCTATGACAGCAGCACATTTCGAATGATCTCTTACCTACAGAAGCTATGAATTAAGGAGGAGTGCCTCCCTCAAACACTTGTCACCGGGACTGAACAGCCCTTCCCGTTTCAAAGGTGAATTGAGAAAGGCACTCCAGACACAGACTGCCCGGCTGCGGGCAGGGACGCGCCGCAGTCACGGGCACACCAGATTCAAGACCAGCCATTCACCTCACTGCATTCTTTCGACCCTCTGGCTTCTTCGTCTTCGAAAAAAAGAAGCAAGCAAACTGTGATCTCAAATGAATCCCTGTTTTTATGTTTTCCTTCCTAAAAATCACATAAAGTTGACAAAGTAGAAGAGACCACAGAAGGAATACGGTATACCAGTACGAACTCCAAACGGATTGGCTCATTATTTAAAGGCAAAGAATGAAACCGAAAAAGTACTAATAGAAAACATGGATGAATTTCCTTGTAACTTTGGAGTACAGAAGAACTTTCTAACCATAATTTAAATTCCAGGGGCACTTGGGTGGCTCAGCTGTTAAGTGTCTCCCTTCGGCTCAGGTCATGATCCCAGAGTCCTGGGATGGAGCCCCACACTGGGCTCCCTGCTCGGCAGGAAGCCTGCTTCTCCCTTTCCTGCTTGCCCTTGTGTTCCCTCTCTTGCTCAGTTTCTCTCTGTCAAATAAATAAATAAAAATCTTAAATAAATAAATAAATAAATAAATTCCAAAAGCCATAAAAGAAAAAAAAAATCCAGCAAATAAAATTTTGTGTGGCAAAAACCACCGTTAAGTACAAACGAAACACAAATGACAAACTGGAAAATTATATGCAACTTACAGCCCCCGGAGAAAGCTAATCTCCCACCTAGAGCTTGAAATTCAAAAAAGACCAAAAACCCAATAGAGAAATAGGCAAAAGGCATACACAGTCTCTTGCCACCAAAGAAAGAAAAGAGTTTATGAACAGCTCTGAGACAGAGATGCTCAATCCAAAATGCAAATTAAAGCCACAATGAGATAGCGATTCTTATCTATCAGATGGGTAAAAACTCAAAAGAAGTTTCTGTGGTAAGGTTGGAAGAAACATGCATTTTCATATCTTGCTCTTGGGAATAAAAAACGGTATAACCCCAGTTTGCCAAGTTTATAAATTTATATTTTGGTGTAGCAAAGGTACTTTAAGGTATACGTAGACAATTAAGAAATCATTACCTTGAAAGAGCTGGAGAGGAAAGGAGAAAATACAGATAAAAATAACAAGTAGACAAAACCAGATAAAAACTCCAATAATATGATGAGGAATATGACCTATCATTATGGAAACCTGAGTCATTCTCTATTGGTTTCCCCATCACTCACTCTTCTTTATATCCCCAAACAAGCAAACAAAAACCTCCAATTCATTATGTTCCTTTAAAACTACTTTATGCCAAGTATATATGTGAAACCAAGTGGCCTACTTTTTTGCCTAAGAATGGCTTCACTGGGGAAATCAAAGTACGTCTATAATTTTAATTTCTGCAAGCCTCCTATTTTATGGCTGCTCATTTTACAGGCACCTTCACAATTACCACGTAAACTAAGACCTTAAAAAGTAAACAAAACAAAACAAAAAAGCCCATGGAAATAGCCAATTAACAAGCATTTTAATTCAAAGAGAGAAGCATAATTTTCATAGTAACATTTCAAATGCTAAGGTATGTCAGACTGGATAGAAGTTCACAATCCTCTAATACGCATGCTAACAATTAGTGACGGACAGGTACAGAAAGAATATGCAACTGGTAAAATAAAAATGATAAAAGTAGGTGACTTTGGTGATTTTTCTAAGACTTTTAATATGTTAAAACACCTTGTTTAAAATTGGGGTAACAGGGGCACCTGGGTGGCTCAGTGGATTAAAGCCTCTGCCTTTGGCTCAGGTCATGATCCCAGGGTCCTGGGATCGAGCCCCACATCAGACTCTGCTCAGCAGGGAGCCTGCTTCCCTCCCTCTCTCTGCGTGCCTCTCTGCCTACTTGTGATCTCTGTCAAATACATAAAATCTTAAAAAATAAAATAAAATTGGGGTAACAAAATTAACCGCCCAAGATGAGTACTGACACTCTGGACGCGGCAACCAGTTAGGGCTCACCACTGATCTTGGGGAAGAGAACTGCACACCAAGAGAAATCTTTCGAATACAATACTTTTATATTAGCTACACACTCCTATAGCTCTTCCATATTTTTCTCTTATTAGTATCAGTGCATGGAATGGGATAAGGAGAAGTAAAAATTCTGAGTATGCATCCTTCCTGACTCAAAACACATTGACTGTGTGTGTGTCGGGGGTGGGGGGGTTGGTGTTCCTTTCCTCCCTTCTCTATATACTCAATAAGCAATTATTTTATTAAGCTGTGCCAATCTAGGATCTACTGTTCCTATTTTAACTTTATAGCAAAAATTGTACACTGTGGTTCTCAGGGGTTAGCATATCATGCTAGTCCACTGCCTGTTTTTATAAATAAAGGTTTATCGGAATACAGTCATTCTCATTTACACATTGTCTACGGCTGCTTTCATAGTATAATGACAGAGCTGAGTAGTTACACCAGTCTTTGCCTGAACCTTCAGGGATTAGCAAACTATGGCTGGCCTCTGGCCTAGTTTTGTAAATAAAGTTTTGCTGGAACACAGCCACACTCGTTCATTTACATGCTGTCTAGGACTGTTCTCATATTACAATGGCAGAGTTGAATAGTTACAACAGAGTGTATGACCTGAAAAGGAAATACACAAATATTTACTATCCAGACCTTAACAAAAAATTTGCTAACCACAATGGTAAATGAGCATAGCATTTTAACTACTAAACAACCACTTCAACAAACTCTCTGAAATAAGAGAAAGGAATTTAAAGACCAGCTTGAGCTGAACTTCCTCAATGATCATTCTTTCTTTCTTTTTTTTTAAAGATTTTGTTTATTCATTTGACAGAGATCACAAGTAGACAGACAGAGGCAAGGCGGGGGGGGGGAGGGGGGAGCAGGTGCCCCGCCGAGCAGGGAGCCTGATGAGGGGCCCAATCCCAGGACCCTGGGATCATGACCTGAGCCGAAGGCAGAGGCTTTAACCTACTGAGCCACCCAGGCGCCCCTTCAATGATCATTCTTTTTTTTTCTTTTTTTTTTTTTTTTAAATTTTTATTTATTTATCAGAGAGAGAGAGGGGAAGAGAGCGAGCACAGGCAGGCAGAGGCAGAGGGAGAAGCAGGCTCCCTGCTGAGCAAAGAGCCCGATGTGGGACTCTATCCCAGTACGCTAGGATCATGACCTGAGCTGAAGGCAGCTGCTTTACCAACTGAGCCACCCAGGTGTCCCTTCAATGATCATTCTTAACATTTATTTCATTTTAAAAACTCTACAGTTTCAGACAGGGATTTCTAGCTAGCAATGCAAATGCAAATGGTGCATCTAAATGACTACTGTGAGCCACCACATGGAGTATTCATACCTAAATATGACTTAAAGTAGAACTGTTCTTAGTTGCTGAGAGTAGAATGTATACATCATTTTGTTTTAATAGCATTAGGACATAAGCTGCAACTGAAAGTTTCAGATTTAAATAATCAAATTTAAGAACAATATTCTGGAAACAGACTTCTGCTAAATCAACAAAAGAGATTTATGTTGTCATTGTCTTGGTTTTCACGTTGACTTAGACTAAATGAAATGCTTCACTACAGATGCATCTGGAACGGTGTAGTATACACCTCAGCTACACAAGAATACGACTTCTGGTGGACAGACCCACTTAGCTGCTCCACGAACGTCGCCGACAGCTCTGCGAACCCATCTATTCTCCATTCCCCTATTCCCCGACTCCTACTGAGACCAGCCTCCATCTGGTCACCAAAGCCATACCTGGGACTCTTGTTAGTTCCTCCATTCTCCCTAAGTTCTGGGGCTTTACCTCCATGTATGTCTCAACTTTACTCCCCTCTTTCATCACTGCAATAGTTCAGAACATAATGGGTTTTTTTGCTTGACAATTCAGAGAGTCTTCTGGTATTTCCCCACCTTGTCAGGCTCCTCTCACATCTATCTTTCAGAAAGCAGTTAATTGTCAGAAAATGATGCCAGAAAGTCTTGAGACCTGGCGGTATTTAATCTACAAAAGGAGGAGGTGGGAGGCAGGCAGACAGAAGGAAGAGCATTCGCAGAAAGTCAGCCTGGGTGAGTGAGGCTAGTAAGCATGGCTGGAGTGCCGGATGAGGGATGAGGTGGGGAAAACATTAAGCAGGAAGATCATGAAGATCTTTGCAAGTTTCAAATATAATTCCATTTCCTACTTATTCTCACGTGCCAGGCCAACCGAAAAATCTGCTGCCATTGACAGTACTCAGAAGAAGAAGAAACAGAAGTCTCATATGCCAACTTCCCGATGGCAATGCCTGCTGAATGGCAATGTGTTCAAAAACTGAAATATAGAAAGTTCTTAAGCCAGAGACTTTAATTAACCCCTCTCATTTTTTAAAGCCTATTTCAAAAACTACTTCATTCTCTGAACCTTTCTGCCTGAATCTTCCCCCACTAATCAAATGTAAGGGGTCTCTCTGGGCTCTTCCAACCATCTATACTTCTGTCTTGGCTCTCACTGTTTTTCGTTACGAATGTCTGATAATCATGGTGGCCAAATGCAAATTCTGTGACATAACCTTGAGTATCTCAACTGTGAATAACCTAAAACCATCAAATTATTACATTTATTTGTGTTCCTGAAGTGACAAAAGGTACTGGAGTCTAATGCAGAAGAAATGACACTGGGGCGCCTGGGGGGGCTCAGTTGGCCAAGCGTCTGCCTTTGGCTCAGGTCATGATCTCAGGGTCCTGGGATCCGGCCCACGTCAGACTCTGCTCAGCACAGAGACTGGTTCTCTAACTCTCCTCTGTGTGCTCCCTCCCTCCTTCTCTCTCAAATAAAATCTTAAAAAAAAAAAAAAAAAAGATAAAGAAAAGAAAAGAAAAAAAAGAAATGATACTGAAAAGCCTAAACCCACTCTTCATTTTGTATCTTTAGATGATTGTGACGAAGAAGGAACCTAAGAGCTCTAAAGATGGGATATGAAAACCATGTTTAGTTTTATGGCTACTCCCCATCCCAAAGGATCAGTCATCTAGACCTACGCACATCTGAGGCAGTTTTAGAGGGGCACCTGGGTGGCTCAGTTGGTTAAGCGTCTGCCTTCGGCTGAGATTTGTGACCCCAGGGTCCTGGGATTGGCCACGCATCGGGCGCTCTGTTCAGCGGCGAGAGTGCTTCTCCCTCTCACTCAGCCTGCTGTTCTGCCTACTTGGGCTCTCTCTCTGTCAAATAAATGAATATAATCTTTAAAATAAGTAAATAAAATAATAAAATAAAACAGCTTTAGAGGATCCATTGGGATTCTAAATCATTTCTAGTATTAAAGAAGTAAAGGCTAATAAAGATGTGAGAGCAAGGAAGAATGTATGTATTTAGGGCTGGATATGCTCACTCACCTGTCGAATTGACATGGTACAGAGAATATACAGAAAGATGAAGGAACAGTCAGTGGTGTCATCCCCCAGGAGGTTTCGATGAGACAGTCCTTGGATATAGGAAAGGGGGGTGAAAGGGAGCTTTGCCACCACTCTACCATCAAATCTAAAAAGGAAAAAACAAAGAATTGTTATTTTGGGAAGACTGACAAGCTTCTTAGTTCCAGGGAAGAATCTGAGACAGAAATAGAACTCTAAGTCCCTTGATCTCTAAAAAACAAAGAATGATATTTTAAAAAGAGACTTAAAGAACAAAAATCTAAGGAAGGGCCTAGATTTTTCCATCAATCTTTTTCTAAACTAATGAGTCTCAATTTTTTCAGTATCAGAAGCCCTAAACACAATGAAAAATTGAGATCCCTACATTGTTTAAAGGTTATAGCTATCACTATTTACTGCTTTAGAAATTAAAACTGAGGAATGTTAAAAAATAGTTACTAAATCATTTAAAAGGTAGCAATAAAAAACAAAGTAAAAAGAAAGGCTTTTTTTTTTTTCTTTTGGCAAATATCTTTAATGTTTTGTTTAATAGAATACTGCTGGGTTCTCATAGCTGCTTTAGTATTCAGGCTGTTGCAATGATACACATCATGAAGCCCTGAACCATCTGGAAAATTCCACTGTACACTAAAAAGAGAGTAAGAATAAAGAAAGAAAATAACATCTTAGAATTATTCTGGCAGTAATGTTCATCTCAAGGACTTCCCAAGAGTCTCAAAGAGCTCTAGGAATCCCCAGACCATACTTTGAGAATCACTGTTCTGAACCATGACACCAGTAAGATTTTATTTAATTTTTTTTAAAAGATTTTATTTACTTATTTGTCAGACAGAGATCACAAGTAGGCAGAGAGGCAGGCAGAGAGAGAGGAGGAAGCAGGCTCCCTGCTGAGCAGAGAGCCCGCCGGGCTCAATCCCAGGACCTTGGGATCATGACCTGAGCCGAAGGCAGAGGCTTCAACCCACTGAGCCACCCAGGCGCCCCACCCAGTAAGATTTAAAAAACCCTCTTTTCCAAGACTCCCAATACACACTTTAAACAGGCTAAACATTTCTGAATAGAAAATCATGGAGTATATAGTGGAGAATGAAAAAAGTCGATTCTTAAAATTCATACACGATAATCTCAGATAACTTTTAACATACTATTAGTGTTTGAAAGTATTCTTTTTTACTTTTTCTAAAATAGAAAAGAGAACTGTTTCTAAAAGAGAAAAGCTTGGGGCGCCTGGGTGGCTCAGTGGGTTAAAGCCTCTGCCTTCAGCTCAGGTCATGATCCCAGGGTCCTGGGATGGAGCCCTGCATCAGGCTCTCTGCTAAGCAGGAAGCCTGCTTCCTCCTCTCTCTCTTTGCCTACCTCTGCCTACTTGTGATCTCTGTCAAATAAATAAATAAAACTCTTTTAAAAAAGTTTTTTAAAAAGCAGATATAGCCTGTAACTTTTAGGTGCTCACAGTCTTTTGATGTGCACACAACAATAATAATTCTATAACAATGAAAACTTTTAGTGTGCACACAATAATAATATATATTTTTAAATGCACAGGGCACAAAGACCAGAACAAAAACATGAATTACAGCCGAGCAGTTGTGCTCCTTGGTATCTATCCAAAGGAGTGAAAAACTTACGTGCACAAAAGAACCTACACCCGGGTGTTTACAGCAGCTTCACTGATAATTGCCAAAACTTGGAAGTAAATCAGGTATCAATGGACAAACCGGTGCATCCAGACAATGAAATATTATTCAGTGCTACAACAAAATGGGCTATTGGCCACGAAGACATGGAGGGACTTTAAATGGATATTACTAAGTGAAAGAGGCCAATCTGAAAAGGCTATATACGCTTGCGTGAGTCAAACTATATGACTGTCTGAAAAAGGCAAAACTCTGGAGCCAGTAAAAAGATCAGTGGCTGCGGAGTTGGGGTGGGAGAGAAAGGGACGAATGGGAGGAGCTGAAGAGTTTTAAGGCAGTTCACCTACTCTGTATGATACCACAATGGTGGCTACCTGCCATTATACATTTGTCCAAACTCACTGAATGTACACTAAGAGGGACCCCTAATGTAAGCGGTGGACTCCGGGTGGTTGGGCGCCAGCCCAGGCTCGCCAGCTTGAACAAGTGCACCACTCCCTGGGGAAAGTTGCTAGTGGGGAAGGTCATGCATGGGGCAGAGGGTAGATGGGAAATGTCTGTACTTTTCTCTCAATTTTTCTGTAAACCTAAAACTGCTCTAAAACGATACCAAGTCTTATTAAAAAATCAAACAGCACTTGAATAAATAGTAAAACACATGAACCTCCACACCAGTATTGCAAAACAAAACAAGTAAAAAGCTACTGTTGCCAGTATTCTGAATAAGAAAGTTGATGAAAAGAAAACAATATACTGAAAAACAAAGAGCAAAGAACAGTCTTCCTTCTTGCCAATAGAAGCCTTCTACAAGAAGCTTGAATATAATGAAGTTTTTCATAACATTTTCCTCCTGAAGATACTGTATTTGACTTCTTTGAACTCCATGGCTTTGAGAAAAGGCATCTGATATTTTATCTTGTACTGATGAACTCCATAAATAGTCAGGCATTTCAATATTAGTTTAAGGCCTAAAAGTGTAATCAACAGTTGCTGAATAATCATTATACAGTATATGTTCAGATATGGGCCTTGACTCAAGAGCTTTAAGTGTGGAAAAATAAAATGGAAATACATAGGACATTGTGGACCAAATGAGACTGCTGTTCAGTGTTAGATGGTCCACACGTGACGATGCTATGAAAATCCTCCAGAGAAAGCCTGTGGGGCCTCTGCTGATGATGGAAGTGCTTTGGCCCCCACATGTTCTTATATATGGCTTTGAAAACTCAGTCCTCTAGAAATTTCACAAGTATCAAAGCAGCAATACAACTATTATATTCATTTGGTCCTCATTTTTATTAGACTATCTTTACTATTTCATTATTAAGTATTTTACTCTCTTCTGGTGGGTTGGTTTTTTTTTTTTATTTTTAATTTTATTTATTTATTTGACAGAGAGAATGAGACCACAAGCTGGGAGACAGACAGGGAGAAGCAGGCTCAGTGGGGAGCCAGGTGTGGGGCTGGATCCTAGGATCTTGGGATCACCACCCGAGCTGAATGCAGCTGCTCAACTGACTGAGCCACTCAGGTGCCCCTGTTCTGGTTGTTCTAAATCAACTTAGAACTAGAGAGGAGGGCACCTGGGTGGCTCAGTCAGTTAAGCGGCTGCCATCGGCTCAGGTCATGATCTCGGGGTCCAGGGATCGAGTCCCATATTGGGCTCCCTGCTCAGCGGAGAGTCTGCTTCTCCCTCTCCCTCTGTCTGCTGCTCTGCCTACTTGCGCTATCTCTCTGTCAAATAAATAAATAAAATTAAAAATAAAAAAAAAAAAGAACTAGAGAAGAGAAGAAGGTGGCAGGGAAGACAGGATGGAGGGGAAATTTTGGAAAGAATGAGACCAAGTTATTTGTCTGATCATGTGATTATCTATCTAGAAAATTAGAGAACCAAACTAAAACATACCAGACCCTATTAGAGTTCAGCAAGATGGTCAGTTACAGAATAAAGTAACAAAAATTGGTAACCTACTTTTATACCAGTAGTAATGAGTTAGGAGATATAAAATGCATGCAAGACTTACTTGGAAAGAAACTACAAAAGCACATAAAACGGACTTAGCAGAAACACGATGTTTCTAGATAGGAATATTTAAAATTATAAAGGTGTCTAATACTTCAAAACTAACATAAAATAAATAACATCTGAGTCAAAACTCAAATGGGATTATCTTAAAGGGAAGCTGATACACGAGTGATTCTAAAATCCACATGAAAGAATGTGTATCTCAGGAACAGTGAACAGTGTAGTCAGAACACAATAGTTTGTAAACAGTAAAAAGAAATAAAGTTGGAACAGGCTGGGGTCAAAGCATGGTGATGCCAGGTTGAAGTCCAGACTCAAGTTAGGAGTCTGAGTGGCACGATGCTATGAAAGGATTTTAGAGTCAGAGAAACGAGTTATACTCTGGCTCAACGTTTACTAGCTTCACGATCTTAGGCAAGTTAAATAACTTGGAGTCTCATATTCTCATCAGTAAAACAAAGACTGTAATACTCATCTCGGAAGGCTGTTAAGATGACAAGGGCAACACACATAAAGGCCAACAGTGGCCAACACACAGCTACTATTCCATCAGGAGCAGATGCGGTTAGTAGACAATGAGTACGTGTTTGGGGATGGTCAGGTTAAAGCCGCAGTGACAGGAGGCCGCTGAGGATGGAGAGCAGCCAGGAAGCTACTGCATGCCCGAGGTCAAGGGGTAACAGCAGAGAGGAAAGACGATGGGCTGAAGCTATGCTAAGAGCTGGTGTAGCGTGGATGAAGAGGAGAGGGAGGAGGCAAGGACAGAGGGACGGAAGGGCGGACAGATGGAGGACTCGAAGGACACAGAGAGGCGGGATCCACAGAACTGTTAACTGGCGCAACCGGGGACTGACAATGTTAGAGAGAACCCGGTGCCCGGCACTGACTCTGGGACAGGGCGGAAACACAAGAAAGGTGGGCTGAGAGGAAGAGACGGAGGGAAGCGACGAAGCTTTCAGTCCCAGCTGACCAGAAATGGGAGCCACGGAAAGACACACAAGTATCAGGAAGAGCGATGCTTTGGCAGAGAACATGACAGGTTCCAAGTGAGTCTCAAAAATAACGTAGAGAGAAACAAGTCTCTTTGAGGCCCGGGGACAGGCTGGTCTGAAGCCCAAGGGAGCGGCAAATACAACCGAGGTGGGGAGCTCTTGTTATAAAACTTCTCTCTCTCTCTAAAATTTCTCTCTATAATGGATCTTCAACAAGTTACAATGACCCCCACATAAAAAAGAACAGTAACTTTTTAACTAGTAAATCAATATTTCTTATAGAGATGTCTATTCTACTTGAAGGGAACAAGCAGTGTGAGGGCTCAGACTGCAAATTTTCTTTTATCTCCCAGTGTGAGGCACAAAAAAAATGGCATGCAGCTTTTCAACCCAAATAAATATTAAAAATAGTTGAAACCTATAAATATTCATGTAGTACACTCACAGAAAATTGAAAACTGGAGAGAGAAAAATCAAAGGCAGGCAAGTGAAAATGATTACTGACTCAAAGAATGAAACATAAGAAATACATTATAATACTTTGTAGTTATGTGATTCTATGATTATAATCAAATATATTAGCTTCATTTAGTAACTGAACCAACTATGAATTCAAATCAAAACTGTATACCAAGTTCTAGTTTTAAACACAGAAAAGAATGAAAGAACTGGAAAATTCTTCTAAAAAGGTAATCTAACAAATTCCTCCTACTGTAAATAACGAACATAAGCCAAAATGATTTATTTCCATGTTTCACAACTTAGTTTACAAGTCAAGACTTCTCCCGACTTAAGCCTTATGCCAACACTCTCATCATTAAAGAAATACAGTCTTTGAAAATTAGATTTACAGTACTACCCTGTCAACAAGATGCACACAATTGTGAATTATTTTGAGAATTATTTTGTTGATAGGTTAATACTGAGATAAACCGTCTGAGTATTTATTGCTATTAGCCTGTCTTATTACAAGACTCTGAGCTCTCCCAGGCTAAAATAAACTATGACCTAAGAGTCAGCAGAAGACGTTTTCATCTGGGCTGAAGCCTTTATTTATTGGATGAAGACCCTTGATTTTGGTAACTGGATTGAAGTTATCTTGATTTTGGTAACTGGATTGAAGTTATCTAAGAAAATGTCCACGTTCTCAGGAAATATACACTTTAGTAGTTATGGGGGCTCCTGACTGGCTGTCGGTTAAGCATTTGCCTTCAGTTCACATCATGATTCCAGAGCCCTGGGATTGAGCCCTGCATTGGGCTCCCTGCTTAGCACAGAGTCTGTTTCCCCTCTCCTTCTGCCACTTTCCCTCTCCCTCTGCCAATCTCTCTGCTTATGCTCTCTGTCAAATTAATGAATAAAATCTTTTTTAAAAAATTTAGTGGGGGGGGCGCCTGGGTGGCTCAGTGGGTTAAGCCTCCGCCTTTGGCTCAGGTCATGATCTCAGGGTCCTGGGATCGAGCCCCACATCGGGCTCTCTGCTCAGCAGGGAGCCTGCTTCCCGCTCTCTCTCTGCCTACTTGTGATTTCTGCCAAATAAATAAATTAAAAAAAAAAAAAATGTAGTAGGGGCGCCTGGATGGCTCAGTGGGTTAAGCCTCTGCCTTTGGCTCAGGTCATGATCTCAGGGTCCTGGGCTCAAGCCCCACATCAGGCCCTCTGCTCAGCAGGGAGCCTGCTTCCCTTCCCCTCTCTCTGCCTGCCTCTCCGACTACTTGCCTATTTGTAATCTCTGTCTGTGAAATAACTAACTAACCAAATAAATAAATAAATAAGTAGTTATGGATAAAGGGGCATGAACCCCATAACATAATCTTGAATAATACATACATAATGTATGTGTGAATAACTACATAGATGATAAGAGAAACAGAAAAAGAAAGAAAATGGAGCAAAATATTAACAATTGTAAGTATGGGTAATGAATATATTATTTTTGTAACCTTTCTATAAATTTGAAGTATCAAAATAAATTATTACCAAAAAAGCTCGAGCGGCTGGGAGGTTCAGTCACTTAAGCATCTGTCTTTGACTTAGGTCAAGATCCCAGGGTCCTGGGATCAAGTCTCCCTGCTGAGCAGGGAGCCTGTTTCTCCCTCTCCTTTTGTCCCCTGCTTGTGCTTGCTCTCTCTCGCTAGTGCCCCCCCAAATAAAGAAAATCTTTAAAAAAAAACGTTAATTGCTCATAAATACACACATATATAGAACAACAGTTAGGTAAAACCATATTATTAAAGGATACTCACATGGAATTGAACATTCCCATTAGGGCAGTAAAACAAAAGCCAATTGCAAACATGGATTTCATTCGGACCTGTAAAGAGACCAGCACATTGTCATTTCACACTAAAAAAAACCACTACTAAGGCACACTCCAAAATTCTGGTTTCACGTCACACTGCACTCCATAGCAATAAGCTACTTATTGGCTAACCCACCCTCCACCTCCAAGCCCTTCTCCTTGTCCCCTTCTGATGAATAGTATTGGGGTGGCCATGGGACCCAGTTCTGGTACCAGTACCGAATGGGACAAAGTTGACCAGTATCCCTTTAGGCCTTTGGCCCATTCTTCCTGCCTGGAATGAAGAACATAATGTCTGAAGATAAAGGATAAAGTACCATCAAATAACCAAACAACCATAATCTAAGAATGGCCAACCTAAGTCTTTAATAACATTACTGAGCTGCTACACCAGCCCAGGACTACCAAACCCTGGCCTTCTTGAACAAATAAAAAAAAAAATCTTTATCTGTTTAAGTCATTGTTATAGTTAGGTATTCTGTTACTTGCAGCTGACTTCTTACTTAATTACAAATGTGGTAAAAGTATAAATAAATAAAAGATCATAACGACGTAAGAGTAACAATCATTATCTCTGGGTGACAGGTTTTTTTTTTTAAGATTTTTTTATTATTAATTTTTTATACAATTTTATTTTTAAGTAATTTCTACACCCTATGTGGGGCTCGAACTCATGACCCTAAGATCAAGAGTCTCATGCTTTTCTGACTGAGCTAACTTGAGCTCCTGGATGACAGGTTTATCAGCAATTTTTCCTCTCTTCTTTCTATAGTTTCCAAATTTGGTCCTATAAACACTTAATAAGTAGGTCAACAGAAAAGCTATTTTCAAAAAGATGCACTTCTAAATTACAGACTTACTCAATAAGAATTGCAAGAAACAGAAGCTAATATAGCAAAGGTCTCTTAGAAAGCAAGGACAACTGTTGCACAGTTCAGATGTCCTGTGATAATCGTAAAGAAATTAAATAGAAAAATTAGTCAAGCCATATAATTAGACTACACATGCCTTAGAAAAACTCTTGAACAAACTCTACTCTTTATAAATGATGACTAATGGGTAATAAAATCATTTCTCTTTACACTTTACGGTATGCCTGACGCGCAGAACAAAAGGCCTCGTGAAGAACAAAGGCAACAAGAAAGGCCGTCTGTGAGGCTCCGGCTCAGAGGCTGCGGGACACAGGTCACCCGAAAACCGAAGATTCGGCAATGACACGAGAGTAAAAGAAAACAGACTACTCCATTCGAAACATGAGGGCTAAGCTAAGCAAAAACTGTGTGAAAGGAACAAATTATGACCCCCGAGACAGCCCGAAAGGTATTCTCTCATTACTGAAATGAAGTTTAAGCCCAGGAGCATATTTTCACTTCCACCTGGCCCAGGAACACCCACGACATTAGTGGGTGAATTTCTGAAAAGGTAAGTACAGTGTATTTAACGCAAATCAGAGTCTTATTCTATAAAACTTGTTGTGGTTTACCACAATATTACACTTCAGACTCTTACCATGGACAGGTCTCTGTTGTTATTTTTCAGTTTCTCTTCCTGCCTCTCTGAAAAGAATTAACAAACTGATTAATATACACAATGCTGAGCGCAAGGCAGATGTCAAAATGTCACTGACTGGTAACTATAAAAGCACTTCTGTCTCAGGATCACTTAGTAATAACATCAGCTAAACAGCTGTGGTACTGTATACTTTATATTTGCAGAAAATGCAAATGCAGCAGAGCACCAAAATATTTTTATTTAAATAAATAAAAATCTTTAAAGATAATTAAAAATTACCTCTGGTATTAAATGTCTTAACTATACATTAAGATACACTTTTATATTATACTGATGGAAAGTGTAAACATAATTATTGTAATTAGGCTTCAAATATGAGTTATTTATCTCTCGTGTTTTTCCCCCTCTTTCAGTTAATTCAAGAGAGCAGAGTCTAAAAGTAAAAGCCAATCAAGACAAATTTAAATTTCAGGTTCTTTCATATTACAGACTAATTACTCTAAAAATAAGCATAGGTTTTTAGTAAAGGGAATTAGAAAGCTAGAAAATTTCACATATATTTTAAGAAAGTTGTTATATACACACAACCCAAAATACTTAACAAAGTCTCAACTGTACATCAATGCCATTATTTGCTGAATCCCATCAATGCAGAGATTTCATTGTTTCCAGAAAGAAACTGAGGTTCCGCGAAGGGGAAGTGACTTGGTAGAGAACCTGTGAGCATTCCGTGGCAGAGCCAGGACAAGACTCCACGTTTCCCAACTCCCAAGCCAGTAATCTCTATGTACCCTCTACTACTGCTTTCTTTGGTCATGATTACCATCACCAGGATTAATTACTTCAACAAACACTGATTATCTACCACATTCCAGGCACTCTTCTGAGCACTGGGGATACACAAATGAACAAAAAACACAAAAATCCCCACCTCACAGGAAGATTACAAAATAAAAATACAATAACCTCTAAAACAAAAATATATACCATTAGAATAAACTGGTGTGAGGGCAAGTAAATTTGGGCAGGTACAGGAAAGGAGGAACAAAGAGGCCTACAGGAGGGCTGGCCTGCAGAGTGGACTGCGGCTTCCCAACAGCACAGAGCGGGACGAAGACATGATCCCTTGCCCTGAACGGCTCCTGTCCAGTTTGTTCTCCAGGGAAGGGAAGAATAGGGGCAGGAGAGAGTGGGATGCTGGAGATGTATGGAACAAAATGAAGAAGAATGAATGGAGCTAAGGTCTATCCTGGTGGGGGGGAGCGCCTTTGCTATCTGGGCAGTCCTCTTACGATGTAACAAGATGTTTTCAAATTGGGGGTTGAGGGCTGGGGTATAAGATGATGAGAAGGTAAATGGGCATAAAACAACTACTGAGGGAAGGGACTACCACTACAAAATAAAAAGGTAGAGGGGATCACTGATGCTAGAGGCCTTGGCATAACCCTGACTCCCTCCTGTCTCACTCAAACACCACATCCTATTAATTATGCCTCGTAAGTATTTTTTGAAGATGTATTTATTTGAGAAAGAGAGAGAGAGAGAGGAGTGTGCACGCTCTGGGGAGTGGGGGGTGGGGGGGGAGGGAGAGGCAATTTCAAGCAGACTCCCTGCTGAGCAAGGAGCCTGATATGGGGCCTGATCCTAGATCAAAGATCATGACCTGAGCCAAAACCAAGAGTTGAACACTTAACTAACTGAGCCCCCCAGGCACCCCACATACCTCATAAATACTTATGAAACCTCCCCCCCCATTACCATGTCCTTAGGATTTCTAACCACTTTACCTATATTGCTTCAAGTCTCCAAGCATCTCACTGCCTCCAAACTTGCTCCCTCAAATTCATCTTCCACAAGGCTGCCCGTCAGATCTACCTAAGACGTAAAACTGACCAAAATTATGATACTCCCCAGCTTAAAATTCTGGCATGGCCTTTCCCCCCTACAAGCTCATGTTCCAGTGTCACTGACAAGTCTGATGTCTATCCCTGCAGCCTCATTTCCAATCCCTCACATGAACTGTACTGCAGAGGTTCCTGCAACACCAAAAAAACGTAAGCTGCTCTTGATGTGAAACTTTTCTCTAGATCCAGTGCCTTTGTCTATGAAGTCCTTTCTACTTGGGCGACCAACTGTCCCAGTTTTTCCAGGATTGTTCCAGTTTTAGCTCTAAAAACCACACATCCCAAGAAACTCCTCAGTCTCGACCAACTGGGATTTCTACCTAGAATATTTTATTCTGTCCCTAGCCACGCCCTTCCTGGTTAGCTAGTTCTCAACTTTTAAGTCTCAGCTCTCTGTCACCTCCTTTTTAAAATCTTGACTCCTTAGTCAATAATGTTCTACAGAATTTCCTTTTCCTTTTTTAGATTTTATTTATTTGAGAGAGAGAGAGCATAAGTAGGGGGAGCAGCAGAGGGAGAGGGAGAAGCAGGCTCCCCAGTGAGCAAGAATCTTGATGTGGGGCTCAATTCCAGGACCCTGGGATCATGACAAGAGCCAAAGGCAGACGTTTAACTGACTGAGCCACCCAGGCACCCCTATAGAGTTTTCTATAATTATGAAGATATTCTCTATCTGGGCTGGCAATAAAGTAGTCACTAATTACATGTGGCTCCCGAGCAAATAAAATATGGCCATTGTGACTGAGGAACTAAAATTTTTACTTCATTTAACTTTAATTAATTTAAAAAGCCAAATATAGCTAATGACTGCTTTACTGAACACTAGATTAGCAGTCCCTTCTTTATGCTTCCAGAATATTTTATGCATATCTTTACCATTATACTGAGTTTATACATTCTCTTGTAAAGATCTATCTACCCATCAACCCAACCAGATGGCAGGTTCCTGGAGAACAAGGAATCCTATGCCTTCTTCATCTCTGTAACCTCAGTAACTGGCATGTACTTAGTTGCTCAATATTGTGGTATGTGCTCAATATTATTTCATGAAGGATTCAGCAACATAATAAAACCTGATATGAAGATACAGCATACCAAAAATCCTTTTCTAGGGAAAGAAGTCCTTTTGGGGGGGTCAGGGCGAAGGGGTAGCCCTTTATGATGAAGCTGATAGCCCGAACAAATTTGCACAAAGAGCCTAAAAGCTGAGAGCAAACTGAGGTGACATAGTTTTTCTGAAGCTAAGTCCACAGAGAAACAATAACCGTTAAGGTTATTGTTACCAGGGTAAACAATGTGTATACGGCTTAATAATAGAGCCATACAGGATTACGCTACACACCAACACTATTAAGGTTCCTGAAGAGTCTTCAATTCAAATTGTTACTAAATACCTACCATATACAAAGCAGTTTTAGTCGGTTTCAAATAATTAAAAAATAGGTTTATATTCCCTTGGTTTTGGAGGAGGTGACAGATACAAGTATCTTCGATGCTTGCTTTCACACCTACCCATCTCTGATAAATCCAGGGCACGGCACTATCAGCTGCACAGGACTGAGTCAGATGGGACAGCAGAAGCCGCTAAGACTAGTTCTCAGCACAGGGATTTCACTCATGGACAATTAACAGCTGATTATGTCTGAGGCTCCCTGGAAGGTCTATGTTATATACTCTAGTGACTCCATTTTTCACTAGGGACCATTTCTGACAGAAGAGAACAAAAAGATAGTATATAAAAAGGTAAAGTTGATTTTTAAAAAGATGCTTCTGTAGAGAAAAGGGACAAAAAGAAGAAACAGAATAAAGAAACAACAAACTAAACAAATATACATATATATATATATATTTTTTTTAAGATTTTTATTTATTTATTTTGAGAGAGAGAGAGACAGAGTGAGAGAGAGCATGAGAGGGGAGGTCAGAGGGAGAAGAAGACTCCCCATGGAGCTGGGAGCCCAATGTGGGACTTGATCCCACGATTCTGGGACCATGACCTGAGCCGAAGGCAGTTGCTTAACCAACTGAGCTACGCAGGTGCCCCCAAAACAAATATATTTAACAGGGAAACATCATACATGCAAAATTTCATCTGAAATGAACCTGATCTCTCTGTGGGTAGAAAATGCGAAGATGCCTCAAGAAGCATAAACATAAAAACAAAGAAGTTAAATTCAAATGTCCAGGACAAAAACAAAACAAAAACAATTATTCCTAAGAATAAAATTCTTATGTTCCATTTGGGGTTAGATAAATTTATGAAGACTAGCCTGTCAACACAGTCATGTAATACATGAAGGGCACCTGGGTGGCTCAACTGTTAAGCTTCTCCCTTTGGCTCAGGTCATGATCCCAGGGCCTTAGTATCGAGCCCCATATTGGGCTCTCTGCTCAGCGGGAAGCCTGCTCCTCCCTCTCCAACTCCCCCTGCTCATGTTCCCTCTCTTGTAGTCTCTCTCTCTGTGTCAAATAAATAAATAAAATCTTTGAAAAAAAAAAAGGAGGCTGTATTGTTTGTAGTTATGGGAATCAACTAGTAGCAATGATAGCATCTATTCTGACTACAGAATGAACAGACAGTAGCCAATCCACTATACATTTTAATTTGACAACATTAGGCTGTGTGCAACAAGATAACATAATTTATTTAAGAAAGGAACACTTCCTCATTTACCTTAGTCAATAATAAGTGTCTTTTCTGTCAAAGAATGGAAATCAATATAGGAGGCAACCGGTTGGTCAAATCCAACCAACAGTTTGGGAGATGGTGAACATTTTTAAATAACAGAGAGAAGGTCAAAATAGCAGGTGCCATTCTATAGATTAAAAGAATTAGATATCCCATGGGAGTTCTACATTCTGAGTTGTCTTGAATGAAAACCAATTAATAATATAACCTTGAAATTTCACATAGATTTGGTAATGGAGAGGAAGCAAAATTTAAACTAAATGCCTGAGGCAGTCTTCTTTTATGGAAAATCCAAACAGGATAAAGGCCTAGAGTGAATATATAAATTCAGGGACCAAAATAAATTAAATTTCAAAAATTTCCTCCCATATCTCTAGGTCACGAAGAAAAGAGATATCCATCCCAGCTCTGTCAAGCTTCTGAATGCCTGCCCTCCCTTCCCCAGCCATCTGAGGGTATTGGCTTCCTACCAGAGTCCTTGCTGAGGGCCAGCCTTTCAAAGATTCCCATCACCCCCACCCTGCACTACCGACCTAGCAGGCAGCCAATCCCTGTGCCTTCTCATGACCCATGGTGTAAAGAGACGAGCTGAGCCAACCAGATTCCTTCACTCAGAAATTTAAACCAGAAAACCAGGAATAGTAAATCAATTAACTGTGGGAGTAGAAACAGAAAAATTATAATATAGCACTGGCTCTCAAACTTCAGTTTGTCTAAGAAAATCTGGGAAGCCTGTTAAAAACAGCAGACTCCTTGGTCCCAGAGATCCTGACTCAGTAGTCTGGGAGGAAGATGCAGAGCTCTTTACTCATACAGTACTGACGCAGGGGGTCTACAGAGCACATCGTGAGTAAGACTGATTTAGGCAGAACCCTAGGACACAAGCCAAAGTTAGGTGTAGGCACAGCCTAAATGCCAGAAAAACACTACAGAGCAAGTGGGAGAAGCTGAACAGAAAGAGAGAGAAGGACATATCAATAATGCAGCCTTGGGGGCACCTGGGGGGCTCAGCTGGTCAAGCAAAGCTCAGGTCTTGATCTCAGGGTCGTGAGACTGAACCCCATATCAGGCTCCATGCTAGGCATGGAGACTGCTTACGAGTCTCCCCCTCTCTAAAAAATAACAATAGTGCAGCCTTAAAAACACTGGAGCCCACTGTCTCACTTCATCTCAGGGCTTGCTATGCCTTCCAGACGGGCTTTAATACAGTTCCTGCCTTCCTGTAACCGACTACTTCAGTGTTTTCTGAGTTTGGGATCCCATACGTTCGGCAAATAAATCCCCCAATACTTGAGGTATTGGGGGATTTATTATCTATGTAGCCAAAAGAACTAAATAAAATTCATATATCAAAAGTAAATTTGTTTCCCTTCTGTGGGAAATGTAGGGGAAGAGGGAAATGTAAAACAGCCAAAACATCTACCCCTGAAATTAAGAATGGGGAACCTAGGGGGCCCTGCGTGGCTCAGTCAGTTATACGCTGCATCGGGCCCCCTGCTCAGTGGGGATCCTGCTTCTCCCTCTCCCTCTGCCCCTCCCTCCCCATGCTGTCTCTCATATTCTGTCTTTCAGATAAAAATAGATAAAATCTTAAAAAAAAAAAAATAAAAGAATGGGAACATAAGGGGGGCCCTGGTGGCTCAGTCAGTTAAGCGTCTGACTTGATGTCAGCTCAGATCATGATCTCAGGGTCCTGAGATCGAGCCCCACAATGACAAGGTCTGTGCTCAGCAGGGAGCCTGCCTGAGATTCTCTCTCTCCCTCTCCCTCTGCCCCTCCCCTGAGGTGCACACCCTCTCTCTCTCAAATAATAAATGTAACTTTAAAAAAAACTGGTGAACCTAAGGTCTTTAGTTCAAATGTAAGACATTTCAGCCTTTTCTTTTTTTTTTTTTTTTAAAGATTTTATTTATTTATTTGAGAGAGAGAGAGATCACGAGTAGGCAGACAGGCAGGCAGAGCAAGAGGGGAAAGAGGCCCCCTGCTGAGCAGAGAGCCCGATGCGGGGCTCCATCCCAGGAACCTTTGAATTAATGGTTCTACCCAAGACTATGATCAAAGAGCTTCACCTAGTAAAATCAGTGGCATTTTGCTTCTCTGAAATCTTATCATTGTGCTGCGCACCCTCCTCATACTGAAAACTTGCTTTTTTCAGTGCAGCACAGTCACCATCCACAGCACCCCCCAACTACTGTCTGTATTCTTGTAAAGCTCAAGTAGGGACCTGAGGAAAGGGAAAGTAAGGGTTGCACAGTAACAAAACTGTGACAGAGTCAATTCACAGAAATATACTGAATCAGTCGTGTAAAGTTGCCAGAGGTGAACAGCAAATGTGACTCTCTGCTTATCAGCAGCTAGTCCAAAGGGTTCAAGCTAAGTCCACAAAATCAAAGTAAATGAATAATTTATGAGAATCACTGCTTTTCTCCCCCTTCCTTCCTTCCTTTCATTAAGATTTTACTCTTTTTAAGTTATCTCTATACCCAACATGGGGCTCAAACTTTCAACCCCAAGATCAAAGGGTTGCACACTCTACCAACTGAGGCAACCAGTCGCCCCTAACATTGTTTTTCTTGACATTGAAAACTATTAGGAAGTTTCCAAAACTGCTCGTCAAGAGACACTGTGATGTTGTAATGTTCTCAAAAGTATTCCACAGTAGTAGTACAATAAACTGTATCCGGCTGGGTTTTCCACAACGTGCCCAACAGTACAAATGTTAAGGTGAAATGGAGTAGAAGCAATCTTTAGGGAGTCCAAAATAATGCAGTTTAGGTTTATAGATTTCTGATGGTTTGGCTTAATCTCAGAGTAAAATTTACAAATCTAGAGCATGGATAGATTGTCTTTTAAACAACTTCGCATGAACATTACACCTTTTAACTCCTAATAAGACATTGATAACCAACACTTCACAGGTGTTATTTCTCTTAAATTCTGATACTTTTTGGTGAGCAAAAAGTTCAAGGTTGCATTCCATGCTAAAGTTAATTTACATTTTAGACAGTTTGTGTTGTCAACTTAAGGGCAGAGAGCAATCTGCCTTCCATTTTTGTATCTTTCCTATCCTTTGGAGCAAAGCTACTCGATAGAATGATTCTGTGTTCAATGTCTTCACTTCCTCACTGTGCATTCATTTTCTCCTCACCTAGACAACTGGCTTCTGTCCCCCATCACGCCCCTGAAATCATTCTTGCTACATCACTAACAATAACTTTCATTTCCATTTGCCTCTTAGACATTTAACACCTTAGATCCTCTCTATCCTCTGAAGCTCATCCCTCAGCTACGATGGCAAACGCTTTCTGACTTCTCTGGTAATACTTCTGTAGGGTTCCACTTCTGCTCCCTCTGTTTCCTCAGCCCTTTCCTTTTCTTACTTTATATGGTCTCCTCTGTGTGTGAACTCAATTACTACTTGAAAGTATACGATTCTAAAATCTGTTTATAGCCTTTAATCCCTCTGCTAGCTCAGAAACCACATATCCAACTGTGTACCAAGTATTTTCACCTACTGTCACACAGGCATTTCAAATCCAGTACGTTCAAACCTGAAATTATCCTCTCTTTTCTTCCCCATCCCAATTTGCTACTCCTCCAATTTTTCCAAATCAGAAATATGGACTTCTTTGTAGACTCATACCTCTCTCCACTTGCCACATCGAAACAGTCATCAAGTCCTGTTACTCCTACTTCTATTCCATTACCACCGCCTCTACTTAAGTTCAGATTCTTGCCATTTTTGCATCTCAGATTTTTAAAAAGCCTCATGACCTCCTGCCTCCAGAATGATCCCTTCTCCCATTTATCTCCAAACTACTGCCAGAGTTGTCTTCCTTAAAATCTGATGTCAATCTCTGCTTAAATCCTTTAATGGATATGGAAAGATGAAAAGTCTTCTGGATACAAGTTAAACTCATTACCTTAGTTTGATTTATAAAGATCTTCAGGAACAGACTCTACTTATTTCTCTAGCCTCATCTGTCTACACTTTATACATCCCTTCTTTCATCAGTTACACTAAACTATTTATAGCTTCAGGAACATACCTTGCTATGTGATCCCTCTAGAGTTTGGAGATGGCTATCCTTCTGCCTAGGATGAACAGGGCTTAAAATTGGATGTTAAAGTTACAAATGACCAGGGCCAAACCCCTTCTCTACCACTAACTTCATCCCATCTACCACTGAATGACTGACCGAGGGAAAATGACTTAACTCAAGCTTCATGCTTCTCATCTATAAAATGAAGTAACACTCTTCACTACTACATACAACTGAATGTTAAGAGAATCTTAAAACATATAAAGTGTTTACCTCAGTATGTTGCATATGGTAAGTGCTCAATTAATTCTGACTGCTACTTTATTTGTATTTTTAAGTTATTCACATTGCAGCTTCAAGATTCAATGAAAACATTATCTCTTTTTAAAAAAGATTTTATTTATTTATTTGACAGAGAGAGATCACAAGTAGGCAGAGAGGCAGGCAGAGACAGAGAGGAAAAAGCAGGTTCCCTGTTGAGCAGAGAGCTCGATGTGGGGCTTAATCCTAGGACCTGGAGACCATGACCTGAGCCGAAGGCAGAGGCTTAACCCACTGAGCCACCCAGGTGCCCTGAAAACGTTATCTCTTCAAGAAAACCTAATCCCCTAGTTTTGTTTAGATATCCTTTCTCTTTACTTTTTGAAAACTCAGAATATATCTCTACAAACAACCTTACCATACTGCACTGGTTTGTCTTCCCCTCTCTAAACAGACTTTCTAAGAGAATTGTTTCTACCTTGTTTCTCTACGACCCATCAGAGCAACTGACACAGAGAACACATACAGTAGCATGCTGCCGCAGAACTAAATGAGCAGGCCACTTAGAAAACATGGGAAACACTAAATTCAAAAGTTTTGTTCAGAACAGGATAGTGGCATAGTCCAGGCTGGTAGAATTCTTTCCTAGGATATAATGGCAGTGACCTATGCAGAGACATAGTTTCTGAACAAAACACACAGTTTCATATTTTTTTCCTAATTTCAGAGTCAGGAAGCATCACAAAGTACAAATATAAATCATATCTAATCATTTATAAATTGTCTTTTTGGAACAGAATTACATTCTGTAATTAAGCTCTAAATTACACTGAAAAACCAAAAACATATCATTACTTTTCAGACCAGATAAAAATTACTCAGCAGTAAATTTCCTACCCCCTGGAGGATTTCCATCACCAGTCAAATCTCAGTAAGGAAGCCATGGCAACAACACAAGTAACTCAGACTTAACTGGAAATAATCAACACAGATATTAAAAAAAAAAAAAAAAACTTTTACAAATTATGCCAAGAACCCTCGGCCAAATTCAAAGCCACAAATGTCAGCATTGTTCTACTAAAACTAAAATTTCAAAAGCTAAGAGGAAACAGTAGCAACTGCTTGATTTTACCCTCAAAATGGACAAGAGAAAATCAGGTTCGATAATGTATGCAAGTGCTCTCTGTAAACCACAAAATTATACAAACACATGAGTCACCACTGTTATTAACTTTATTATATTTTCATCACCTAAGAATTTTTTTCCAATTTAAAATTTTCCAAATTTCCTAAACTTATTTTTTCTACATTTTGTGTATACCAATAATTTATCTTACCTATTTTCTTTTTTTGTTGTCGACCAGCTGACTCTGTTATTGTTTCCTTCTTCTTTTCCACTGTAAACAGAGCAACACAGTAAAAATTAATTATGTATTATACTAAAGAAATGAAGGCTGCTTTATCACAGTTGAGCCAATGAAAGAAGCTCACAAGAAAGTTACACACTGCCTTTGATTATGGTTATGAGCAAGTTAACTGATCTGCTCCCACACCTGCTGACAGGAGAAGGCAGACACAACAATCTCAGACCAAGACAACAATACTGGAAGCATCATCAACCAAACACTCATAAAGGATTGCATAAGGACACAATAATAATAACTAATGGAACATAATAAAAACTAAAATGGCTTTCAGACCATCAGCTGAGGGTGACTGCCGTAGGTTGAGTCTAAGTACGATTTTCAAATTCTGTTCTCTCAGATAACTATGGTTAATTATAGTACCAGTCTCATACTCACTATAAAAGGTAGGAATTCATTTATTCAGTTATGGTTCCTAAGTAATGAGCGCTGTTCTAGGCAGATGAAAAGATAAATGTGATTCTTGCCCTCTAAAGAGGGCAAATAGTGAGGGCGAATAACTGAGTAACAATTACAATACTGAAAACTGGCAAGACAGACATATGCATTAGGGAAGGGAGATCAACAGAGTCAAAAAGCTAAAACTGGGGCACCTGAATGGCTCAGTCAGTAGAGCATGTGACTCTCGATCTCGGGATTGTGAGTCTGAGCCCCACAGAGGGCACAGAGATTACTTAAACAGACAGAAAAAGCTAAGACCAACTTCTTTGTATGCATTTCAATTAATATGATGATAGAGTAAAAATAACCTTTTAAAGAGAAATAATTAATATATTTGTATTTTACATTTACTATCTTTGATCTATATACCTATCATAGTCCACCTATGAAAGGACCAAGAATAGGAATGTCAAAAATTACCTTTACTTATTTACTTTCTTTGTTTCATATAGTATCTTAGCATACTTCACCAGCAAACAGTACAGTACATGTGTTACTTCTAAAAGTTGCATTAAAGAGAATTGGCAGGTAAGACTTTTTCTCTTGGAACGTTAATTACGCTACCTGAATTCTAAAATTGGTATTACTACTTTAATAAAGAGATGTAAAACTCGATTTGACTCCAATAGTACAAGTGAAACAGTAAGATGCTGACTAAAATAAGCATGTGTGTGTTTGTTTGTGGTTTCAATATATGCACTCATGTCTAAGTACATGTATTCTTTTATGTAAATGAAAAGATAAAGCATGACATATATCTATGGGGAAGAAAGAGATTTAGAGTGAAACTACTAGTATGAGATCATAAAAGGAAATTAAGTCAAATTCTACAAGGTGTTACCAAAATAACAATTTTTTTAAAGATTTTATTTATTTGACAGAGAGAGAGATCACACATAGACAGAGAGACAGGCAGAGAGAGAAAGAGAAGCAGGCTCCCCGCTGAGCAGAGAGCATGATGCGGAGCTCAATCCCAGGACCCCAAGACCATGACCCGAGCCGAAGGCAGAGGCTTAACCCACTGAGCCACCCAGGCACCCCCAAAATAACATTTTAAAAAACGATACGGACAGAGATGCTTGGGTGGCTCAGCCAGTTAAGCGTCTGGCCTTTGGCTCAAGTCATGATCCCAGGATCCTGGGATCAAGTCACGGCACAGGGCCTTGTTGCTCAGTAGTGAGCCTGCTTCTACTTCTGTTTGCCACTCTCCCTGCTTGTACTGTCTCCCTCTCTGACAAATAAATAAAATAAAATAAATAAAAATAAAAAACAAAATGGACAGAAAACATTGAATGTTTTACTCTTTATCATCACTATTAGCCAAAGAAACAAAAAATATTTCTTTCCCTCCCCAGAAGGACCACAACATAACTTAGCACTTCCCCATAAGTGCATAAAAAACAAGAAGGCTAGAGAACAGAAACTAAGATGGTACTGTGAACATTAACCTGGTCTTCTAGGGGACTGGGCTGAGACTAGATCACCATGCTCTAAGGAGACATCTATGGATAAAGCAGGGCCCAGAGTAGAAGATCTGACCCTTCTGAAAGACTAAATAAGCTTTTGAGAGCTAAAGAATGAGCAGGAGTTTGCTAGACCAAAAGAGAAAGGAAAGTTATTCTAGTTAGAAGGAAGAGCAGATGTCTAGACGCACGGCAGAAATAAGGAAGACTAGCCCAGAGGATGGGAAAAGGGCCCGAGCTGCTAGAGAATAGAAAGCAAGGGATACAGGATGTAGTTGCAGGGGAAGAGAAGACGCATCCAACCACACTGGACCTTACAAGCCCCGCCTTTCTCCTAAAAGCAATGGGGAAAAACACAGTATTTTGAGAAGGGCATGTAACATGATAAGATCTGTGTCTTGAAAAAATTACTTGGGCTGCCCTGTAGAGAAGAAATCCGAGTGGCTGCAGGGAGACCAATGAGGAGGCTATCGCAGTAGATCACAGGAAACATGACAGTTTAGACTAGGTGGTGGCGGCAGAACTGGAGGGATGTGGAGAGATCGCAAACTTCCCCAGAGGAGAACAGTAACAGGGCTTGAGGGTGGACTGCACACACAGGGTGAAAGAAGAAAGTATTCAAGTCACCAAGTATTTATTAAACTTTTACTGCGTGCCAGTCACTGTTCTAGGTACAAAGACTATATCAGAACAACAACAAAAACGCTCTCCTGGCGGGGGGAGATAAACAATAAACAGTAACACAATACACAAATAGATCCTGTAATATATTAGAAAGTGACAAAAGTCATGGGGTGGGGAGGGGGGGATGAGAGCGAGGTCTAGGAGACCAGGAGCAGCAGCGGTGGAGATGGGCAGGCTGCAGTTTGAAAAAGGGTGGCCAAGTTAAGGCTCACAGAAGTAAACTTTGAACAAAGATTTGAAGAAGGTATGAGGGTTAACTAAGCAGACATCATAGAGAATATTCCAGGCAGAGGAACAAGCAGTAGAAGACTCTGAGCACTGGAGTGTGGCTGAGGCACAGCAAGGAACTACAGGGTCAGTGTGGTTGAAGCCGAGTGTGTGAGAGGGGAAGAGCATCAGAGCTATAACGGGGGAGGCTCAGCAGGCCACTGAAAGGACTTTGGCTGTTCTTGAGTAAAACTGGGACACCATCACAGGGTTATGAGCAGGAAGGGGACATGATCTAACAGGCTCTAAAAAGGATTATTCTGGGTGCCTGGGTGGTTCAGTTATTGGAGTATCTGACTCTGGATATCAGCTCAGGTCTTGATCTCAGGGTCCTGAGTTCAAGTCCTGCACCGGGTTCCACACTGGATGTGGAACCTACTTTTTTTTTTTTTTTAAGATTTTATTTATTTATTTGTCAGAGAGAGAGAGGGAGAGAGCTAGTGAGCACAGGCAGACAGAGTGGTAGGCAGAGGCAGAGGGAGAAGCAGGCCCCCTGCCAAGCAAGGAGCCTGATGTGGGACTCCATCCCATGCCGCTGGGATCATGACCTGAGCTGAAGGCAGCCGCTTAACGAACTGAGCCACCCAGGAGTCCCTGGAACCTACTTTAAAAAAAAAAAAGAATTATTCTGGCTGTTATCTTGGGAGCGGACTATAGGGAAATAGGAACACTTATTGAAGATTGCTACAATAATACATGCAAAGGATGGAGGTAATTATCAAAGGAAATGATGGAAAATCAGACTCTGGATATGTGTGAAGGCAGCCCAAAAGTATTAGATGCAGAGTGTGACAGAAGACTTAAAGATAATGGCACAAGGATTATGACCTGAGCAAGTAGAGAGATAGACTTGCCATTGACCAAGATCCTGAAAAGTACAAATGAAGCAGTCTTTTTTTTTTTTTTAAAGATTTTATTTATTTATTTGACAGAATGAGAGATCACAAGTAGGAAGAGAGAGAGGAGGAAGCAGGCTCCCTGCTGAGCAACGAGCCCGACGTGGGACTCAAGCCCAGGAACCTGAGACCAGGACCTCAGCCGAAGGCAGAGACTTAACCCACTGAGTCACCCAGGCGCCCCCAAATGAAGCAGTCTTAAGTGAGGATAAAGTATTCAATTTGGACATACTGGGTTTGAAATGTATATTCAACATTACAGTATAACTGACAAATTGATACATGAATCTTTATTTGAGCATAGCTGACACACAATGTTAATTTCAGGAGTACAACATAGTGATTCAACTCCTTACACATTATGCTCACCACAAGTGTAGCTACCATCGCTCACTATACAATGTTATTACCAGGATATCTGGATCTTGCATTAAGGAGAGAGTGCTAGGGATATAAATTTGGGAGCCACTGCCAAATAGAGTACATGACTGAATTCACTAAGAGAGTGAGCGTAGGGTGATAAAATCAAATTTGGGGTGCCCAACAAGAGGCTGAGAAGAGGAACCAGCAAGGAAACAGCAAAAGAATGATGGGCAAGGGGCGTCGGGGTTGCTCCGTCAGTTAAGAGTCTGACTCTTGATTTCGGCTCAGGTCAGAGTGGAGGGATCAAGACCCATCTCAGGCCTTATGCTGGGCATGCAGCCTGCTTAAGATTCTTTCTCGCGCTCCCTCTGCCTTTCCCCAACCCCCCCACTTTCTCTTAAAAAAAAAAAAAGACCTGCAAGGTAAGAGTAAAACCAAGAGAGTGTGGCGTCCTGAAAGCCAAGTGAGAAAGTGTATCAGGGTTTCCGGCTTGCACTATGAGAAGCATGGAGGTCCTATTTGTCAGGTAGAGAAATACCAGAGGAGGATCAGGTTTGTGAAGGTGAAGATAAGGAGCTTGGATTTTAATATGTTGAGGTGACTTATCCACACACGGGGCTTCCATGGCCCCTCACAACTGAATGGGATCTCTTCTTTAGAACCACCACAGCACCTAACTCGTACTTCTCGCGTCCCTGGCTCCACTGCCATGTGTATTATGCATTGTGCATAAAAATATCCAACGCTGCATATACCTCTAAGTAACCAATTCAAATCGGATTCATCTCCGTATTCCCATAAAGCTTTTGCATCAGCTGGTGCGAAAACACTTACTGGAAACATGCATTCCATACACCTGATGGGCTGAACTCTATCTGAAGGATGCTGCCATACTCACGTTTTTTACTCTGTTTTTCCACCTCCGCTTTCAGTCTCTTGTACTTGTCCGTCCTGTAAACCAGGACCCAGGTTATACCTGAAACATCAGAAGCAGCATGCTCACAGAAAAATGTCTGTGAGGGTCACGGCAAACTCACTGGTGGTGATGGCTGGGGAAGGAGGGATTTCGACTTTTTGCTTTATATTCACCAGCAGTGAACTCTTTTCCAAACGTTAAGACAACGGACTCTTCAACCAAAGTAACGGAGACCCGAGATGAAGGTGTCTCCACAAATACGCAAGCGAAATCGACCCCAAACCGAATTCCACGGTGCCCCACCCGCTCCTGCTCCCCAGCGCTCCCCCCCCCCCGGCTCAACCCCAAGCAAGCAAGGCTCGCGACCACTCCCTCGGTGGCGCGAGGGTCCCCAGGCCCAGGATCCTTCCCGTGGGGGCTGGCTGATGAACCGTCAGAGAAGCAGCCGCTCTCACCCTCGGCGAGAAGGGCCGTGCACACGGAAATGAAGACGATGAGCAGCGTGTCCGCGAACATGGTGCTCATCTCGCACTCTCCTCTCTGCACTCCCACCCGCCAGGGGGGAAGCGCTCGAGAGTCTGCAAAAACTAAACGACAACGACTTCCCTGGATTTCTGGGCCACCGAGTAAACCTCTCTGACAGACTAGAGTCACACTTCCGCTTCCGGGGCACAGCGCCGGAAGGGCTACTTCCGGAGAGACGCGTGGCCCGGCGAATCCGGCGAGAACCAAGCGGGCTTGGGGGCTGGGGCTCAGACCGAATCTCGCGAGAGCTGGGACTGGCGCTTCCGCGGCGGAACTACGATGACGGGACTTCGCCTGGTGGCGCTTACTCGAGGGGCTGGGTCGTGGCCGCTCTTCGTCTCGACCGAAATGCTCTTGGGTGCACTCGGCTGCGCTTCTGCTTCAGCCCTACCTCTGAAGCCGTTTAGGTAGTTTACTGAACGCCACGGATTTGGACCTGGGCGCGGGCTCGAAGGAACTCCCGCCCTAGCGAAGGAGAGACACTTGTACTTATGGTGTGGTTAGGGTTTTACTGGCGGTATGGCCAGAGCGCTGCGGTGACCCAGGTGACGCGGTGGCCGGAGACAGCTGTTGAAGTCGAAGCAGAGTAGTGGGAGTGCTTGGCGGGGGCGGTGCGCAGAGGCACGTGGGTGCTGGAGAACACGCGGTGTGTAGCGGGGCCGTGATGATGGGTCTGGAGGACGGGTCATGAGCTCAAATGCCTCCAGCGGTTGCAGGCTGGACAGGAGGAAACGGTGGGAGGTAGTAGCGTAGTAAGGGAGCGATGATTTTATTCGACAGTAGCAGGTGGTACGCGTATCCAGGCAGTTTCCCTGGGAGAAGGAGCACCCAGTTTTCGTGATCTTCCCATTTTCCAGGAAAACCCAGAAATCCTGTTTTTATGTGAAAGAATTGATAAATGCTGGTAACTCGTTCAAGTTTTTAAATGCCGCATAGGTTAAAGGAAGTGTCTTAGAAGCTTGGTTTCAGCCTGTGTAGAGGTTTTCAGCTTTTTAGGCTGATTGGGTTTGTGTGAGTGTATTTGTGTTTATGACAATCTGGAAGCTGGCCAAGTGTCTTCCCTTGACTTGTACTTTGTATCATGTATCATTGGTTCTTTTCTCTTAAACTCCAGTGTACTTAGAGTTCTTTTATAACGCTTCTCTCTCTCTCTCTCTCTCTCTCTCTCTCTCTGTGTGTGTGTGTGTGTGTGTGTGTGTGTGTGTGTGTGTTTTACAAGACTTTTTAGTTCTATGTGCATTTTTTGTTTCTAATACTTAGCAGCAGAGAGCCTGTCTCTCTCTTCTTTAATTTATTTAAAAGATTTTATTTATTTGTTTGTCAGAGAGAGCGCACAGGCACACAGAGTGGCAGGCAGAGGCAGAGAGAGAAGCAGGTTCCCCGGTGAACAAGGAGCCTGATGCAGTACTTGATCCCAGAATCCTGGGATCATGACCTGAGTCGAACGCAGTGGCTTAACCGACTGAACCACCCAGGTGCCCCCGAGCCTGTCTCTTTTTTTAAGATTTATTTATTCATTTGTTTGACAGACCACAAGTAGGCAGAGAGGTAGGGAAGCAGGCTCCCTGCTGAGCAGAGAGCCTGATTCCAGGCTCAATCCCAGGACCCTGGGATCATGACCTGAGCCGAAAGCAGATGCTTTAACCCACTGAGCCACCCAGGCACCCCCCCCCCCCGCCCCATCTCTTTTTAATAGTGAATTTCTTCTATATGGCAGCCACAGTGATAGGTACTGTAACGTCAAAGAGAGTGACTAAAATACTATTTCTGACTTTCAGGGTTCTCCTTGGATGTTATATATTACATAATAAGGTATAATCAGGGTATTCGTAAAATGTTACGGGAGCATTGGATGTAGGCAAAATTGCTTCTTCTTGGAGGAGTTGGGGAAGGCTTCACGTTTGAGCTAGATCATAATATGACTAAAAGTTACAATAGGGTAGATTTTTAATCACTCATGGTAAATACTGAAGCACTAAAAGAGCATTTCTCTTTTTTTTTTAATTGAAGTATAGTTAACAACACAATGTTACATTAGTTTCAGGTGTGCAAGGTATGATTCCACAACTCCATTAAAATATACTCACCGCAAATTGAGCTACCATCTGTCAAGAAGAGCATGACCTTTGAAATCAGACCTGGTGTTCAATTCTAGCTCTGCCACGTAATTGATTTCTGTCCTTGAGCATCTTATTTAGTCCTTAAACCTGAGTTTCCTTATTTGCAAAAAGTGTAATAATAAAGCAGCTGCATAAACCTTGCAGAGATTAAGTGAGAAAGGGTATAGTATACAGTATTTAAAGCCGTGCCTGACACAGTTGATCAAATCCAACATGCTATTGATCTAAAGATGAAACAGTATTTTATATACTACTAGGAAAGAAAAACAACTAGTTAAACCATGACACACCTTTGATTATAAGATGCATTCTATTGAGAAGTGTTTAAATTTGAGGGGAAAAGTATCACAATCAACAAGATACAGTAATAAGAGGTATTTTAATTGTTCCTATGTGAAAGTTTACTACAGAACTGTGGGCTGCCAGGATAACATGTCCTTCTCTCGGGCGACAGTATTGTAACCCTGTTCCCCTCATTGAAGAACAGTACTAGAGGCAAGTTAAAATAACATGTTTTCTACATTTACCATATTCCTTTATCACATTTCCAAGTTCTCTAAGCTTTCAGTGGTATTAATTTTTGGATTTCAAAAGTTTTCCCCACGAGGACCGCCCTTTCAGACTTTACTGTCCATTACAAGGCTTTTGTCCTGACACTTCCCTTTTACCCTTCTCTGGGGTAGGATTCGCTATTTGATGTACCCATGTCTGCCCCCTCCCGCCTCAGTTTATACTTTATGTTGTGGTGCACCCTCAAGTCACTTGCGGAAGGTGAATGGGAGCTAACCTTTCAGTGTGCTTATTAGAAGTATTAGTAATAATACTATTTGTAAACAGATATTTAGTATTAGGCTAGGGATCGTAAAAGATAATGAGAGAGATTAAATCCCTGCTTATAACAGGTATAAATGGGTATGGGCAACTTCTCAGCCTCACTTTAAATTTGTAGAGATAAAAGTGCCTGCCTTCCAGAGCTGCTTTGAGGTTTATATAGAATGAGAGCAAAGTTCTGAGGTCAGACAACCTATCTTCAAATCTTTTGTTTCACCACTCCATTAAATGTGTAATTTTAAGCGAATCCTTTCACTGCACTCTGCCTTGTTTTTATTTTTTTTTATTACATAATGGCATAATAATAATAGTGCCTAAGTCCAAAGGGTCTTTTTTTTTTTTTTTAATTTATTTTAGAGAGTGGGAGTGGGAGGAGGAGCAGTGGGAGAGGAGAGAGAACATCCCAAGTAGCCTCCACACTGAGCACAGACCTGGATGTGGAGCTTGATCCCACAACCCCTAGATCACAACCCAAGCCAGAATCATGAGTCAGACACCCAACCTACTGAGCCACCCAAAGGATTTTTTTTTTTAAAGATTATGTGAGGAAAGTGTTTAGAATAGTACCAAGTCTCACATTAAGTGTTAACTGTTATTATTATAATTAACTGTTATTATTATTAGTTGTATTAAACCACCCAGCTCATAATCTTTGAACAAGTTTTTTCATTCTGTCCATTTTCCCTGGATTCTTGTTCTCTTCAAAAGCTTCAGTTACCATTTGTCTACTGGTGATCCGTAAAATAGCTGTAACTGTAGCCTAAGTTCTTCCCTGATTTTCATACCTGATATCTAACTGCCAAGTGGGCGTTTACATTTGGAGATTCCAAACTAAACCTCTGCAGTTCTTTTTTTTTTTCCTTTTCGTAATTTGACAGATCACAAGTAGGCAGAGAGGCAGGCAGAGAGGGAGGGGGAAGCAGGCTCCCCACCAAGCAGAGAGCCCAACGTGGGGCTTGATCCCAGAACCCTGGGATCATGACCTGAGCCAAAGGCAGAGGCTTAACCCACTGAGCCACCCAGGTGCCCCCAAACCTCTGCAGTTCTTTTACTCAAACCTCAGTCTTCCCTTCTTATTCTCCTAATGAGTAGCGCCATCATGTACATAGTCTTTCAACCTGGAAAACAGGAACTATCCTCATTAACTCCCTCTTCTTTATCCTACACATCTAACCGCTGATTGTGATAAATTCTCTCTGCTTCATTTCTCTTTCCCCCACATCTTTCAACTCCTACTATACTTCAGCTCAGGTTCCATTGTCTTCCTTTGCATCACAGCCTTCTAACTGGTTGTTCTCTAGTTAGACACCCAGCTGTCCCCTCCAAACCATTCTTTTATGTGGCCAATAGTGCTCTTTCTTGAATACAAAGATTTTCCCCACTACACTGGCAGGACTAGATAAAGACCTTCAGAAACTAGCACTGAAAAGATTATGAGGATACTTCCCAAAATATACTTTAAAATAAAACAAATGCTAAAGTGAAATGTGAGTTTATTACCTTTGGGAGTAATTATTTTTTCAGAGAATTTTCACTCCATAAGTGTGTGTCCCAGCTATGTGTCTAATCTGCCTTTTGGGTAAGCCAGCACTGTGAGCACAGAGACAGGGTCTCGTTTACTTCTGCATCCCCAGCTTTTGGAGCATGGTCGGCCACAGAGAAGTTTCCCAATATAGAGTGAATAAATGATACTGTTGGGAGAGAGAACAATAGGTTGGACAAATATCTTAGAAGAATGGGGAATTTTAGCTGGATCTTGAAGAAAAAGTAAAATTAGGATGTGGAATAAGTAGTGATCGAAAGCATTGAATTGGGAATGAGAAAGAGGGAGGACATCATAGCTTGTGTTTAGTTGAAACAACCAATATGTGCGAAGAGGCTTTCTGTTTAGTGGAAATAGAATTGATTAGGCAAAGTGACTGGATTATATCGGTAAGAGGTACATGGTTGAACTTCAGGAGATCCATAAATCTGAAATTGTAGACAGAACTTTGTATGTGCATTTTTCCCCTGAATTAAAGATTCATAGTTAAAAATTCTCAAAGAAGTTTACAAACCAATAAATGTTAAGTTGTATGTTGCATATTTGAGAGACTGAAAAATCTTAAGATTGATTCTATAACCAGTTAGTGTTCAAAAATTTTTGCTACAGTACTCCTTAGGAGCAGAAGGGAGGGAATGAGAGCCTGAGATGTGGAGATAGAGCCTGAAGATGAGGAATTTTAACCGTATATGTGAATTTTGTGTTAAGGGATTGGTATCAATGTTTCTAATGACCAGGGAACTCTTAATTCAGGGCTGCTCCTTTCAGTAGGCAAAGAGTTGGGGCATCAAATTGAAAAGGAAAAATTAAAATTAATCTGTTTGCAGATGATATGATCTTATATGTAGAAAACCCTAAAGATTCCACATACAAAAGCAACTGTTGGAAGTAGTAAGCAGGGGCACCTGGGTGGCCCAGTCGGTTGAGCATTCGACTCTTGGTTTAGGCTCAGGTTTTGATCCCAGGGTCGAGATCAAGTCCTGTATTGGGCTCTGCGCTGAGTACAGAGTCTACTTGGGATTTTCTCTCCCTCTGCTCCTGCCACTACTCATGCATGTGTGCTCTCTTTAAAAGAAATCTTTAAAAAAAAATTAAAAAAAAAAAAAGAATTAGTAAACAAATTAAGCAGAATGGTAGAATACAAAATCCACACACAAAAATCAGTTGTTTTTCCTTAACAGTGAATAATCCAAAAAGGAAATTAAGAAAACAATTCCATTTTCAATAGCATCAAAAACAAAATACCTACAAATAATTTGAGCCAGGAAGGCAAAAGATTTGTAGACTGAAATTTAGAGAAGATGCAAATGAATGAAAGGCATTTTGTGTCCATGGATTAAAGCACTATGCTAAGATGTCAGTACTACTCTAAACAGCCTCCGGCTTCAGTGCAATCCCTGTCAAAATTCCAGTATTTTTTGCAGAATTGGAAAATCCATCCTAAAATTCCTATAAAACCTCCAAGTATCCGGAGTAGCCAAAGCAATCTCGAAGAGAAAGAATGAAGTTGGAAGTCGCACACGTCCTCTTTTCAAAACTTAATTTCAAGCCTCGGTAATCAAAAATGTATGGTACTGTCATAAAGACAGACATATAAACCAGTAAAATAGAATAGAGAACCCCCCAAATAAAGCCTTGCTTATAAGAACAGTTTTTTAAATAAATGATGTTCAGAAAACTGGACATCCACATGCAAAAGAATGAAGTGAGAGTTTTATGCCATATACAGTATGGGTCAGAGAACTTAAGCATAGGAGATAAAACTATAAAACTCAGAAGAAATCACAGGGGAAAAACTTAATGATGTTGGATTTGGCAATTTATTGCATATGACACCAAAAGTGTGGGCAACAGCAAAAAATAATAAATTGGATTTTATTGAAATCTAAAACTTGTGCATGAAAAGATACAATGAACAGAGTGAAAAGTCAATTTGAGGGATACCCGAATGGCTCAGTGGGTTAGTCCATTACCTTCAGCTCAGGTCATGATCCTGGGGTTCTGGGATCAAGTACCGCATCAGGCTCCTTGCTTGGCGGGGATTCTGCTTCTCTCTCTGCCTCTGCCTGCTTCTGTGCATTCTCTCTCTCTCTCTCTCTGATAAATAAATAAATAAAGTCTTTAAAAAAAAAGGCAATTTGAAATTGGAGAAAACGTTTGCAAATCATACACTGATAGTAGATTAAAATCCAAAATATATGAAAAACTACAACTCAACAACAGCAAAACAAGCCAAAAATGAACAAAAGACTTAGACATTTCTTCAAGGAAGATCTACACTACAAATGGCCAATAAGCACGCAAAGGGATGCTCAACATCACTAATTAGGGGAATTCAAATCAAGACTACGAGATGCCACATCAAACCCAGTAGAAAGGCAGTTATTCAAAACAAAACAAAATAATCTGTTGGCAAAGATGTAGAGCAATTAGAACACTTTCACATTGCTAGGGGGCAATGGTGCAACCACTGTGGGGAAAAGTATGGTATTTACCCAAAATATTAAACAGAATTACCAAATGATAAGGGCACCTGGGTGGCTCAGTTGGTTGAGTGTCTAACTCTTGATTTTGGCTGAGGTCGTGATCACATGAGTGAAGGAGCTAGGGACTGGGGGACTGGGAAGAGGGAAGAATGGACTTTTGTTTAATAGGTATGGAGTTTCAGTGTGGGAAGATGAAAAAGTTCTGGAGATGGATGGGGGAGGGTGATCGTTGCACAGGAATGTGAATGTACTTAATACATTCACATTCATGAACTGAGCCTCTAGACCTAGTTAAAATGGTGAACTTGATGTTATATGTATGTTACCATAATTTTATTTTTTAAAAGATTTGTTTATTTTATTTGAGAGAGAGACCAAAGCAGACTGCACAGAGCGTGGAGCCCAGCACAGGGCTCGATCTCACCACCCTGAGATCATGACCTGAATTGATCAAGAAACAGCCGCTTAGGCAACTTCGCTACCCAGGCACCCCATATGAGCACTCTTTAATATCAAGATCTGAAAACAACTCAAATGCCTATCTACACATAGAGGAATAGATGATATAACAAATAAATTAGGAATAAAAGTGTATTCAAACAGCACTACAAATGAATGTATTGCAGTTATATGCCACAACAAGCATTAATCCTAGCAATATAATATTGAGTGGAAGGTTTAAGTCCTTAAGAATTACAGGATGTGGTAGACTTTGTATAAAGGTCATCATGAGAAATGCAATAGAGGATCAAAGAGGTGAATGTACATGTGAGTTCATATCTTAGTTCTCAAGTTGGTGGAGATTTCATAGATTTTTAATAAAGATTTTATTTATTTATTTGGAAAGGGAGCATGAGGATGGAGGGTCAGAGGGGAAATGCAGACTCCCTACCAAGCAGGTAGCCCGATGCGGGGCTCGATCCCCGGACTCCAGGATCATGACCTGAGCCAAAGGCAGTTGCTTAACCAACTGAGCCAACCAACCAACTAAGCTTTCATTTTAAAATGAAAGACCAATGGGGTGCCTGGGTGGCTCAGTGGGTTAAAACCTCTGCCTTCAGCTCAGGTCATGATCTCAGGGTTCTGGGATCGAGTCCCACATTGGGCTCTCTGCTTGACGAGGAGCCTGCTTCCTCCTCTCTCTCTGCCTGCCTCTCTGCCTACTTGTGATCTCTGTCTGTCAAATAAACAAATAAAATCTTTTAAAAATTTAAAAAAAAAAAAATGAAAGACCGAATCAATGCTTGAGGGCCTTGAACACAATGATGAGAATGTGCCATGAACCAAGAATAATGATGAATCTAATTCTCTGCATCTGAGTTATTTAAAAAAAAAAAAAAATTCCTCCTATGTTCAACTCCCTATCTGTTATAAGAAGAAGAAAGTAGGGAAGCTGGGGAGTAATCTTTTAAACTACTTACAATGGGGGCACCAGAGTGGCCCAGTCACTTGAGCATCCAACTCTTGATTTTGGCTCAGGTCAAGATCTCAGAGTCATGAGACAGAGCCACCACCTGGGGCCTTAAGATTCTTTCTCTCTCTCTGCCTCCCCGCCCAATTCTCTTACTTGCGCACTCTCTCAAAAAAAAAAATTTTTTTTTAATAAATAAATAATTTACTTTCAAGTAAAAATGATACTCTAGGAAAATGTCATGTTTCTTTTGGAGCCTCAAGTACCCTGTGATTGCCACTTTTGCCTGGGGCATTTAAGCATCTCAATTTTAGAAGATCAGTGACAGTGGAAAGTCACCCAAATATCTTGAGCTTGGTTGGGAGTTTTGTAAAATAACGAGTGTTTCTGTGGAAAAAAAAAAAAATTTTAGTCTGGCAACTTTACATAGGATTTATACATTCCTAAGAGAGATTGCTGTCAGAGAAACTAACTGTCAGGCCATCATCATGATGCAGTTTTCAAGTAAAGGGAGAATTGAACTAAATAAGTAGTATCAGCAGAAACTGCAAAGTAACTAAACAAAGAACTTTTACAGTGAAATAGGAATTCTTAGAACTAAATAAGATGAAGCAGGGGCACCTGAGTGGCTCAGCCGGTTAACCTCTGGCTTAGGTTATGGTCTCGGGGTCCTGGGATCAAGCCTTCTGTCGGACTCCTTGCTTGGCAGAAAGCGTACTTCTCCCCTCACCCTCTCCCTCTATGCAAGCTTACTCTCTATCAAATAAATAAAATCTTTAAAAAAAAAAAAAGGTGAAGTAAATAAGAATACTTCAGTATGAGGTTCCTGCCAGAGGTATTTCTAAGTTTTATGTGACCCAAAGCTTACAAAATTCTAGGTACTCGCTTTAAGAAAAACAAATGGAGGTGGTGCCTGGGTGGCTCAGTGGTTAAGTGGCTGCCTCCGGCTCAGGTCATGATCCCACAGTCCTGGGATCGAGCCCCATGTCGGTCTCCCTGCTCCTCCGTGCTCCTCTGGAAGCCTGCTTCTCCCTCTCCCACTTCCCCTGCTTGTGTTCCCTCTCTCGCTGTGTCTCTCTCTGTCAAATAAATAAAATCTTTTTTAAAAAATATGGCAAAATCAAAATAGGATCAAAATTAGATACAAGAGTGAATACTTATTTGAAAAGGGCTAGTTCAAGTAAGGATCCCAGAAACTCAATTTCATTAACTTCTTGGCAAATATGTCTCTGGGCTTTAACCTGTATGGGGACAAATCTGACACAGTGGCTGGAAGGGCAGTCTTTTAAGAGAGGAAAATATAAAAACTTCAGTCTTGGTAATAAACTTCTGTAATATTAGCTAGAAGGGGTCTTTGAAAAAAAATGCCAGAACAAAGCCACCTTCCTTTTCCCATGTGCAAATCTGGCTCATCTTAATAGAAGCCTAAAATCTGATGTGATTTTCCCTATTACAAATGCACACTGTCATGCTTACTCAGTATGCCTCTGTCATTGGCCGGTAATTCACTTTTACTCACTATTTAGACTCTTACCCTTCACCTTAGTGGTTCACTTTGCTGCCCAAAAGATGATGATTTCATTAACAGAGAAACATAAATAGCATAAGTGATACTGTTGACTGCCCACAGCTTCATTTCCCTGACTTCGGTCCTTTTTAGGAGCCCAGTCTTCAATTGACTTATGTACCTGGCAAAAGGCCTGTTTAGTGGGTACTTTCTTTTTTCTCTCTCTCTTTTTTTTTTCTTTAGACAATGTATTTATTTGTCAGAGGAAGGGAGAGAGCATGGGAGGGGTGGGTGGTTAGACAGGAAGAAGCAGGCTCCCTGCTGAACAAGGAGCCCAATGTGGGATTCAATCCCAGTGTCTGAGCAGCTGTTTAACTGACTGAGCCACCCAGGTACCCCTGTCTTAAGATATTTTTAAATTTTTCTTTCATTTTTGGGGCGCCTGGGTGGCTTAGTGGGTTGAGCTGCTGCCTTCGGCTCAGGTCATGATCTCGGGGTCCTGGGATCGAGTTCCGCGTTGGGCTTTCTGCTCAGCAGGGAGCCTACTTCCCTCTCTCTCTCTGCCTGCCTCTCCGTCTACTTGTGATTTCTCTCTGTCAAATAAATAAATAAAATCTTTTTTAAAAGTTTTTTTTCTTTCATTTTTTACTTTGACCATTGGTTGTTCAGTAGTATGTTGTTTAATCTTCGCATATTTGTGAATTTTCCAGTTTTCTTCTTGTAATTGATTTCTAGTTTCATACACTGTTTCAGAAAAGATGCTAGACATGATACTAAATTTCTTAAATTTATTAAGGCTTATTTCGTGGCCTAACATATGATCTCTCCTAGAGAACCTTCCATGTGCACTTAAGAAGAGTATGCATTCTGCTGCTGTTGGATATAATGTTTTCTAAATGTCTAAGCCTACCTGGTATAACATGTCGTTTAAGTGCAATGCTTTCTTAATGGATTTTCTGTCTCAATAATCTACCCATTGTTGAAAGGGGTTTTGAGGTCCCCTACTATATATTGCTGTTTCTTTCTATAGGTCTGTTAATATCTTTTGTATAAATTTAGGTGCTTCTGTACGTATATTATACAATGACCTTTTTTTTGTTTCTTATTACAGCCTTTGCCTTAAAGTCTATTTTACCTGATTTTAAGTATAGCTACTCCAATTTTCTTTTGATTTCCATTCACATGGAATACCTTTTTCCATCCTTTCAGTCTACATGTATTTATTTATTTGAGAGAGAGCATGAGTGGGGTGAGGAGCAGAAGGAGAAGGAGAAGCAGACTCCCAGCTGAGTAGGGAGCTTGACATGGAGCTCAATCCCAGGACTCCAGGATCATAACTTGAGCCAAAGGCAATGCTTAACTGATTGAGCCTCTCTGGTGCCCCAGTCCACATGTATTCTTAAAGCTCAACCGGGTCTCTTATAGATAGCATATAGTTGGGGTTTTTTAAAAAATCGATTTAGGGCGCCTGGGTGGCTCAGTGGGTTACGCCGCTGCCTTCAGCTCGGGTCATGATCTCAGGGTCCTGGGATTGAGTCCCGCATCGGGCTCTCTGCTCAGCAGGGAGCCTGCTTCCTCCTCTCTCTCTGCCTGCCTCTCTGCCTATTTGTGATCTCTCTCTGTCAAATAAATAAATAAAATCTTTAAAAAAAAAATCGATTTAGATACTTTGTCTTTTCCTTGGAGAATTTAGTCCATTTACATTTAAAGTAATTATGGATAGGTATGAACTTACTGTTGTCATATTGTTCATTATTTTCTGCCTATTTCATGAGTCCTTTATTCCTTTCTTCTCTTGTTCTCTTTGTGATTTGTTGATTTTCTGTGGCAGTATGTTTAGAGTCTTTTGTCATTAACTTTTGTGTATCTGCTTACAGATTTTTGATTACTGTGAGGTTTACATAAAACAGATATTTTGCTTTTATATCATTTTCCATTCAAAGAATTTTCCTATGAAATGTCTGTTTATACTACTCCCCATGTTGGTTTTTTCTTTCCCAGTTATTAACTGCTGTACTTCCACACATCCTTATTTTTGTCAGTAGCTTATAATTAGAGAGGTTCTCCCCTATTATTTTCCATGACTTTATGAAAGTCCTATATTTTTTACGAGATTTGCAATTTCACTTTCCAGACACTTTGGACTGAATTTGCAAATAAACTGATGGAGTCTGCTCAGATATGTCAAATGAGTCTGCTCAGATATGTTAAATGAGGAGGGATATTTGATGATTCATTTTATAAATGACTGGTTAATTGGTAAATATATGATAGGGAAACTTTTGCATCCTAGTACAGTCTCTTAACTGTGAGGACCTAAGTAACGAAACCCTGACTATTAAGGATCTCTTGCAGGTGTTTAGTGGGGTTCCAGTGAATCTCATCAGAGATAATGGATGTGAAATGCTTAGCATCTGTTCCTGGCACAAGCAGAATTGCTTCCTTAATTCTTTGTGTTGCCAAGGTATACTATAATATCACATTGCACAGTATTATGATTACCTAATTGTTTATGTAAGTCTATTTCTTGGTAGTCTTTGACTCCTAGAAGGTAGAAATGATTTTTTTTTAAGTTTTTATTTATTTATTTGACTGAGAGAGATCACAGGTAGGCAGAGAGGCAGGCAGAGAGAGGAGGAAGCAGGCTCCCCTCTGAGAAGAGAGCCCGAAGCAGGACTCGATCCCAGGACCTTGAGATGGTGACCTGAGCCCAAGGCAGAGGCTTAACCCACAGAGCCACCCAGCTGCCCAGAAATTATATCTAATTCATCTTTATGCTCTTGACACTCAGTAAATGCCTTGTACATGGTGAACATTCAAAACATGTTGAATGAGTAGGTAAAGGAATGAATGAATGGATATCTTCCTTGTCTTTTTTTTTTTTTTTTTTTACTATTTTTTCCATTATTTTATTTTATTTCTTGTCAGTGTTCCAAAACTCATTGTTTATGCACCACACCCACTGCTCCATGCAATACGTGCCCTCCTTAATATCCACCACCAGGCTCACCCAACCCCCCACTCCCCTTTCTTGTCTTTTTCTTTTTATGATAACATATCTCAGATTATCTATTAGCCTTCCACAAAATAAATTTATTTTAGGCCATGAGGCTATTTTATTTTGTGCCTTTAATTAAAAAATTTTTTAACAAGGCAAATACCCTTGTACTGATACGGAATGTTCTCCAAGATACAATGATAAAAACATAATGTAGAACAGTTTGTAGCATATGCTACTTTTTTTAAAAGAAGATTTTATTTATTTATTTGACAGAGGGAGGGGGAGTGCACAAGCAGGGGAAGCAGCGGCAGAGGGAGAAGGAGGAGCAGGCTCCCTGTGCAGCAGGGAGCCCTACGTGGGGCCCAGTCTCAGGACCCTGAAATCATGACATGAGCCAAAGGCAGATGCTTAACTGATTAAGCAACCCAGGCGCCCCTAAGAATAGACTATCGTTTTTTTCTTTTTTAAAGAGTTTATTTATTTGTTTGACAGAGATCACAAGTAGGCAGAGAGGCAGGCGGGGGGGGGGGGGGGTGATGCAGGCTCCCTGCTGAGCAGAGAGCCCGATGTGGGGCTCCATCCCAGGACCCTGAGATCATGACCTGAGCCAAAGGCAGAGACTTTAACCCACTGAGCCACCTAGGTGCCCCTGAAGGTTTTATTTTTAAGTAATCTCCATATCCAGCATGGGGCTCAAACTCAAAATCCCAGGGTCAAGGGACGCACAGTCCACTGACTAAGCCAGCCAGGCGCCCCTCATTTATCACGGGTTTTATGGTTACTCTTTCACATACACCTAAAATATGCCAAAATACCCCAAATTAAATTATCTATATAAAGTTTCTTCCTACAGCATAATAGATTCTGCCAGGGTTCTGCCTGCCTTTGGGTCTAACCTGTTGTATTCACTCTCCCAACATCCGGCTGCCTGATGTTTTCTGGCACCAAGAGCCTCTGCCATTGGAGCCTAACTGGGTTTAAACTTTGAAGGCAATTTGTCAATATATCAAAGCCCTTAAAGGTATGCATACTCTTTGATCCAGCAATAGGAAAAAATCGGGATGGGCCAAGAAGCATTTTTAAGGATGTTTTCATAACGATAAAGTTAAACATTTTTAAAAAGCAAAATATCTAAATGCTAAAAAAAGAGGACTGTTTAATACATTATAACAAATGTATGCAATGGAATACCATTCAGTATTTAAAATTATATAAATGTATGTTGAGGGGCGCCTGGCTGACTCAGCTCAGGTCATGATCTCGGTCGGGGTCCTGGGATGGAGCCCTGCATTGGACTTTCTGCTCAGCAGGGAGCCTGTTTCCCTTCCTCTCTCTGCCTGCCTCTCTACCTACTTGTGATCTCTGTCTGTCAAATAAATAAATAAAATCTTTTAAAAAATGTATATTGATTTCACTGCAAGTTTACAATATATTTTGTGACTCTATTGGTTCGTTGGTAAATATGTATTAGGGCAAACTTAGAATTTTATTTTAAGATTTTATTTATATTTTTGACAAAGAGCACAAGCAGGCAGAGTGGCAGGCAGAGGGAGAGGGAGAAGCAGGCTGAGCAGGTAGCCCAATGTGGGGCTCGATCCCAAGACCCTGGGATCATGACCTGAGCCAAAGGCAGATGCTTAACCGACTGAGCCACCCAGGCGCCCAAACTTAGCATTTTAGTGCAATCTCTTAGCTATGGGGACTTGGCAAATAGGATTTTAGCTAAGGGGCACCTGGGTGGCTCAGTAGGTTAAGGGTCTGCCTTCCGCTCAGGTCATGATGCCAGCACCCCCTGTGGTTGGTCTCCCTCTCCCTCTGCCCACTCCTCCCGCCATCTTTTTTTTTTTTTTTTTTTAAGATTTTATTTACTTATTTGACAGAGAGATCACAAGTAGGCAGAGAGAGAGGGGAAGCAGGCTCCCTGCTGAGCAGAGAGCCTGATGCGGGGCTCCATCCCAGGACCCTGAGATCATGACCTGAGCCAAAGGCAGAGGCTTAACCCACTGAGCCACCCAGGCACCCCTTTCCCCCCATCTTGTGTGCTTGCATGCACGCACTCTCTCTCTCACACTCTCTCTATGTATATATGAGAGAAATATATATAATGCATATATATATATATATATATATATATATATAATGCACAGGAAGACTTTTCAAATATTGACAGTAATTTGTAATTTATAGTCAATATTCTAGATCTTGCATCGGGTAGCAGATGTTTATTAGCCTATTAAAATAAATAATAAAAAAGAGGGTCAAGGATGAGAATGTTATAAGGGTCATGATCATTTCAAATCTGCACAGTTGAAGGCTGTTAAAGAAATAAAAGGGAAGGGGGGAACAGCCCAGAGGTTTTACACTGGATTGTTAATAGTTATCTCTGACTTAAACTTTAAGACTTATTGTTTTCTTTTTTACTCATTTAAGAATTTCTAATTTGTCTCTAACTCTATATTATGTAATGAAGATACTAAAAAGTCAAAACCATTGTGTTTAAGATTTAAAAGTATTCAGCAGGGGGCGCCTGGGTGGCTCAGTGGGTTAAGCCGCTGCCTTCGGCTCAGGTCATGATCTCAGGGTCCTGGGATCGAGTCCTGCATCGGGGTCTCTGCTCAGCAGGGAGCCTGCTTCCCTCTCTCTCTGTGCCTGCCTCTCCAACTACTTGTGATTTCTCTCTGTCAAATAAATAAATAAAATCTTAAAAAAAAAAAAAGTATTCAGCAGGGGCACCTGGGTTGCTAAATCGATTAAGCCTCTGCCTTTGGTTCAGGTCATAGTCCCAGGGTCCTGGGATCGAGCCCTGTGTCAGGCTTCCTGCTTAGTGGAGAACCTGCTTCTCCCTCTCCCTCTGTCCCTCCTCCCTCTATGTCAAATAAATAAAATATTTTTTAAAAATAAATAAAAGTATTCAGCAATAACAGCAACAGTGAAGCCTTACTCTCTTAAGTACACAAAACACTGTTGTCGGTATTGGCCAATTCTGTTCCTTTGTAGGGAATGCAGTACACTGGTTTGTGGGGTAGTTCACGTAGAATACAGCTGAATAGTTCTGTGAACAGTGGATAAGTTGTATTGGATTTGATTCATTTTTACCTGTGTCAGGGCACTTTTGCACAACAGTTGGAGAAAATGTTTTGTTGTTTACTACCTACTGTAGGAATGAAAGGAAGCCGTTGCCAGCTGTTAGGAAATACAAAGCTATTTGGGAAATCTCCTGGGTTGTAAGGTATTACTGATACAGTGATGCTGGAGTGTAGCTACTTTTCTAAGGAAAGGAGAAATTACAAATGTTATTGCTTAGTTAAATTGCTTTATATTAAAGTAGAACTGCAGATGTAACTTACTTAAATTTTCCCAGTTTCGGGGCGCCTGGATAGCTCAGTTGTTAAGCGTCTGCCTTTGGCTCAGGTCATGATCCTGTGGTCCTGGGATGGAGCCAACATCAGGCTCCCTGCTTGGTGGGAAGCCCGCTTCTGCCTCTGCCTGTCTCTCCCCCTGCTTTCGTTCCCTCTCTTGCTGTGTCTCTTTCTGTCAAATAAATAAATAAAATCTTTTAAAAATAAATAAATAAATTTTCCCAGTTTCTAATAGTGAAGCCAAAGTTTATTTTTTTTTTAAAGATTTATTTATTTGACAGACAGAGATCATAAGTAGGCAGAGAGGCAGACAGAGAAAGAGGGGGAAGCAGGCTCCCCGCTAAGCAGAGCCTGATGCAGGAGTTTGATCCCAGGACCCTGAGATCATGACCTGAGCCAAAGGCAGAGGGTTAACCCACTGAGCCACCCAGGTGCCCCAGCCAGAGGTTACTTTGGCTTCAACTGGCGTGGTTAGATGTCTCTTCTATATATTCCTTAGTACTTTCCTTAGCATCACATTTTTTGTCATGGCTTATTCAAGGACTTGTTTTTCTTTTCTTTCTGGATTGTAAGCTCAGTTAGAGTAGGAATGATATCTGTCTTACTGGCACATAATAGAAACTCAATATATTTTTTAAGATTTTATTTATTTATTTGACAGAGATCACAATTAGGCAAAGGGGCAGGCAGAGAGAGAGAGAGGGGGAAGCAGACTCTCCACTGGGCAGAGAGCACGATGCGGGACTTGATCCCAGGACCCTGGGATCATGACCTGAGCTGAAGGTAGAGGCTTTAACCCACTGAGCCACCCAGGTGCCCCTAGAAACTCAATATTTAATGAAAGAATGTATAAATGAAGGGATGGATACAGTTCCAACTTAGAGCTAGGACATAAAGAGCAGGGGCTTTAAAAGCATAATAGAGACATTCCTTACACATTGATAGAGAGGTGTATGTTACATTTAAGGTTTAAGTGCTTGTTACATTTAACGTACATTTGGATTTAAGGTGAAATATTTATGTTTGTAGTTGACACCAACTGCAGTAAGTGAAATGCCAAGATAAGAATATTCTAGTAAAAGTCCCTGTGAGGAGTAAGAATGTAAAGAAAGTGACAGGCTACAATGTCACAGTTATATAACTTCATCAATTAAAAGATGAATAGGGGCGCCTGGGTGGCTCAGTGGGTTAAAACCTCTGCTTTGGGCTCAGGTCATGATCTCAGGGTCCTGGGATCAAGCTCTGCATTGGGCTTTCTGCTCAGCGGGGAGCCTGCTTCCTCCTCTCTCTCTGCCTGCCTCTCTGTCTACTTGTGATCTCTGTCTGTCAAATAAATAAATAAAATCTTTAAAAAAGATGAACAAATTGAAATTATACAATTTAAATAGCTGATAAGATTACATAGTTCATTATTGGTCATTCCAGACTGTGAGCCAGGTCTCCTGATTTGCTAGTCTAGTTCTCCACCAGACTACAAGAAAGATTGACGATCACCTAAGTTTAGGGAAAGAAGCACAGAGATAATCTTGTTTTTCAAACTTGCTGGTCCAGAGTCGTCCTCCAGCCACAAAGACCAACAGAAATGGGGGATCATTAAGAATGGCCTTGTAGATGAAACAAAACAAGACTTCACATTTGGAGTACTATCTGCAGTTCTGTGTCCATGCCACGGGAAAAATACACTGAAGCCAAAGAAGAGCCTTAGGAGGAAGTGAAATTGACCTGACGGAAGGATGGAGAACAGGATAAAGACATGATGTTTTCGACTGAGCTGTCACAAGAAAGTCTAGCTGTTGGCACTGCTCCTGAGACTTTGAAGTTGTCAGCATAGAGGAAAATGAGATCCTTCCACAAAATAGCCATGGCTGCTGCTGTTGGACATTCTGTCGTGAATTACATAATCCATGAAACTGATCCGGTATGTTCATTCATACTTTTTTTTTTTTAAGATTTTATTTATCTATTTGACAGAGAGATCACAAGGAGGCAGAGAGGCAGGCAGAGAGAGAGGGGGAAGCAGGCTCCCTGCTGAGCAGAGAGCCCCATGCAGGGCTCCATCCCATGACCCTGGGATCATGACCTGAGCCTAAGGCAGAGGCTTTAACCCACTGAGCCACCCAGGCGCCCCCATGCATACGGTTTTGTTTATAAAACTCTTTTTCTTTTCATTTAAAGCTCCCTTTATCCCTAAAATCACCAGCATGGAGAGGAGAACATGAATGCCTAATTGTTTCCTTCTCTGGTGACAAACGGTGGGGCTTTGGGTAATAGAATGACACACTTGGAGGCCCGTCCTCTATTGATCTTCATTTCATTCCAAGTCCTGTGTTGTTAACAGATGAGAGATCCCTGCCCCACAGTTACAACTATCAACTGCCCGTGTCTTTTATTCATTTTCTCTTTTGGGCCGGTGAATACTTTTCCGTGTAAACACGTCTAGATTTATAATACCCATTGTGGAAACTGTTTTGCGATACTGTCCTCAGAGCATTCAAAAGATACATATTTTAAGTATCCTAAAATAAACAAATAAATTATCCCTTTGTTTCACATCTGTGTTGTGTTCTGTTTCTTGTTGAAAGTTATCAGATGTCAGCCTTCAGCCTTTTTTTGAGGGTTTGTTTCTTCTTTAATCTTTTGTATTTAACTTTTAATATTCTCCTTTCCCACATATTTTTTCAAAGCTCTAATATTTATTTCATATTTATTTGAAAGCTTAAGCGATTTTGCAATATTAATATGTGCATTTTTCAGGAGATAGCAAAAACTGACCCAACTCTTCCATAGGTGAAGTTATTCTAAAAAAACTTTGCAAAGAATATTCAAAACTGAATAATAACACTAAACTTCTGTTAATGATTAGCTCCTCAGGAGGGAATTAAAGAGGATATTCCCATTCTATAAAAAAAAATCTCTGCATTGTTTCATATTTTTGTACTAAATACAACTTTTTCAGCCAGAAAACAATTATAGTAAGTTATTAATGACTGCATATTAAACATGAGACATTTATCTAATATAAAGCTGAAGTCAATAAATATCCTGCTCCATGTAAATAGGGCTCTTAGGATTTTCTCCAAGGTAGTGAAATACTGTTTATTTCCTTGTAAGAGACAATTTCTTGTTTTGACGCTTGGTTACTGTAGAGAAACATTTCTTAGGGTGAGTTCCACAATACACTGGTTCTGCCTGTTAGTGACAGGCAAACTGGGTAAAAAAGGATTCTCTGGTTTGGTAAGTTTCTTAAGTGCAGTAATTCCAGGGCGCTAAGCATGCTGATGGACCTTGGGACTCTCCGAGAAGCTAAGTGGGAACATAGCAGTGCATAGGTATGTGTTCCCAGTATCATTTCTCCTCCCAGAACCACTGTTCCAAGTCATATATTTTGGGAAACACTGCTTTATGGTATTCAAGAAATAGTTTTTTTTTTTTTAATGACTTTTTCTTTTTAAGATTTTATTTATTTTATTTTATTATTTTGGTGGGAGGAGAGTGACAGCATGAGCAGGAGTGGTGTGTAGAAGGGAGAGGCAAAGAGAGAAGCAGACTTCCTGCTGAGCAAGGAGCCTGACATGGGGTGATCCCAGGACCCTGAGATCATGACCTGAGCTGAAGGCAGACACTTAATGACTAAGCCACCGAGGTGCCGCCCCCCCCCCCTTTTTGACAGAGAGATAGCACAAGCAGGCAGAGGAACAGTCAGAGAAGGAGAAACAGGCTCTCTGCCAAGCAGGGAGCCAGATTCAGACCGATCCCAGGACCCCAGGACCATGACCCGAGCAGAAGGCAGATGCCCAGGAAAGAGTTCTTTTCATAGTGAGGGGTAATGAGGAGCTCTACTTCTTACTTAGCATAGGATTTATCCGTATCTAAAGATACAACGACTGGGGCACCTGGCTGGTTCAGTCCCCTAAGCATCTGCCTTCAGCTCAGCTTATGATCTCAGGGTCCTGGGATCCAGCCCTGAGTGGGCCTCCCTGTTCAGTGGGGAGCCTGCTTCTCCCTCTCTCTCTGCTCCTTCCCCTCCCCACACCGCCACTCGTGCTCTCTCCCTCCCTTAGTCTCTCTCAAAATCGTAAAAAAAATAAATAAATAAATAATAATAATAATCATTGTACATTGTTTTTGAGCGAGACCTAGATTATTTAAAGTTGGGGAGAATTCACTGCGGAAAGTATCAGAGCCTGGAATCTCATTTTGTCGGGTTTTATTTCACTGGGAAGTTTTCAATTTTGCAAGACGAGTCAGAGTCCGTTGGGTGTGGGGGGCCAAAGCCCCCCACCCTGCCAGGCTTGCCAGCAATGAGCAGGGGTGCTAAGGCACAGATGAGGGTCTCCTTCAGAACAAGAGGTGAAGCAGCCAGAAATTTAGTAGGGGACTCCTGGAAGTGAGAGAGAAAGAGTGGCTCAGGTAAGCTCCCACGTTCTTGGCTGACTTGGATGTTACACATGGGTCAAGGGGACCTCAGAGACCCACGAGAGCCCAGGGAAAAGCACAAGAGAGCGTTTTGGCCAGAACTGCCATCTTCCAGCAATTCGCCAAAAAGACCAAGACGAAGGGAAAGAGGAGAGATAACCTGCTGCGTGTTCTCGAGACCTTTTAGAAAACACGGAGCTGTTCCTTTGTCCGCATACATGCGAATCAACAAGGGGATATTGCGGACGGCAGGGGAATGGGCACTGTTCAAAAAGGAACATGTGGCGCCATGACAAAACTGGAAGGGTCCACAGTGTTGCCCAGTATGCTGTTGGCATTGCTGTAAACAAGCAAGGGAAAGGCAAGATTCTTTCCACGAGGATGAAGGTACGTCTGGAGTGTATTAATCACTCAAAGAGCCGAGCTAGCTTCCTGAAGCGGTGAAGGAAAATGATCAGAAAAAGAAGGAAGGCCAGGAGAAAGGTACTTGGGTACAAGTACCCAACGTGTTGGGTACAACAACAACATAGGGGCGCCCAGGTGGGCTCAGTGGGTCAAGCAACCAACTCTTGATCTTAGCTCGGGTCTTGGTCTCAGGTTGTGAGTTAAAGTCCTGAGTTGAGTTCCACACTGGGCTTGGAGCCTACTTTAAAAAAATAAATAAATAAATAAGACCTCAAGATGGTTCAAAACAACAACAACAACAACACAACAAAAGACAAGGCAGACTTGAGAGCTGGCTGGATCTTTGAATGCATCCCGCAATAGATAATTCAATAATTTCAGTTGGATATTTTAGTACTTCACTATCAGTTTGCGATGGCCTGAAGATATGCCTCCAAGAGCTCTGCCTACAAAGAATATCGACCAAGAGCCCTAGCTCTTGTGCCTGAAATACATGGCTGCCTTTGTTCCCCGGCCATGCTTCCGCTGGGCTACTCTAAGCCACCGACTGTATGTCGTTGGACTACTAAGGTGGGGCCATTCCTAGGAGATAGGAGGTTCTTGTGTTTGCTAACAACTTTGACTTAAGGACTCACAACAGGTTGGCTGAAACTTCTTAGTCTCTGTGGTAGTCTAGAATGCTTCAACCCACCCTTCCCTGTCTCTGTGTCTCTCCCATACTCGGGGTCAAGCCCATATTGTGGTCTGAAGGATCTCTCTCCCAGGCTCTTCTGGCTCCTTCCTATTTCCTCTCACAGCCATTTCCTCTCACAGGCATTCCCCCGTCTTTAATCCTATTGGCACGGGCTTCTTAGGGTGCCCAGATTACCACAAATGGTATGAAGAGTGGTCCAAGAAAATGGGTGGTCAGATGGGAATTTAAGACTGGCTCATCTCTGCCCAGCTGAAGAGTAGAATGCTGTCCTGGTTGGGACACGGCACAAGGTGGTGACCCAGCTGGTAGGTTTCCCTAGGGGTGACCTGGGAAGATGTCCTGGTAGAAGGCAGAGCTTGTAGCAGGCACAAAGGCTAAGGCCTTTCAAAATATGGGGACTTGGGGCACCTGGGCAGCTTAGTCAGTGAAGCATCTGCCTTCTGCTCAGGTCATAATCCAAGGTGATCCATAATCCAATGTGAGTCCTGCATTGGGCCCCCTCCTTAGTGGGGAGTCTGCTTCTCCCTCTGCCTGCTGCTCTCCCTGGTTGTGCTCTCTCTCTGTCAAATAAATAAATAAAATCTTAAAAAAATATATATGGAGGACCAAAGCCTCCAAAGACAGTGGAGTTGGCTTGTTTTAAAGTTGTAGTGATACTCTTCTGTTAGCAAGGAGTCAATGGTTAAGTGAGAGTCAGAACACCTCTGGTAGCTTCCAAAGAGTCCCTGATCTCTTGCAGTAGAAGGGCAGGCACGTTTGAGTGGCAGGCTAAAAAACTAACTGTGAGAGCCTTAGGGCTCCTTAACTGTTTGCATTGGTCAGCTAAGGCAGAAGGGTTAGGAGAACATCAGGGCCTTCATGACAAAACTCGAGGGTCCTAAAATATGGGATACCCGGATGGATGACCTTGAGCATATCGCCTGTGCAACAACCATGCCCCCAGCCCCTCTATGCTTGCAGAGGCGGCCCATATTCCCTAAGAAGAGCTAACACTTCTGAGACGCTCTCCTCAGAAGCTGCCCTCACCCCTACTTCCTCTCCTGGCTACCAGACTGACAACTGGGGTGACGTAGGGTCTGAGTAAGTTATACTCAAAATTCTACTTGTGTGCATGCGTGGGCACATGTTTTCCTGGGGAATCTGTTGCTTTTGTTAGTTTTTTTTAGTCTGTGACTAAAAATATTTCTGAAACACTAGCTTTCCTCCCATTAAGCCTTAGGCCTCCTCCCCCCCACCCCGGGAACAGCTGTAATTTCATTACAAAGCAGAATTTAACTAATTTTCCCTCCTAATGACCTGGGGAGAATTCACTTGGGCACACCAAAATAACTATACAGAGAAATACCACTTAAGAAGAAGGAAAGAAAAAGAAAGAGAGAGACCAGTTGAACCCTGAGCAAAGACTAATTTGCCGGATCTGTTCATCTCCTTTGGCCTCCAACACGAGTTGGAGCTTCAGGCCATCATCTCAAGGACAGTCAGACCGGCCATCCTGGGCCACCCATCTCATACAAGCCACCAGACCAGAGTTAACTACTCCTTTAAGACGGTTGCCATCAGCCACACAACCCACTGCTTCACCTTTGGCTACTCACCAGGGTTGGGACTGGGGTGAAGCAAGGAAGGCACTCAGAGCCAACCCTTAAGGAGGGGCTCGTTCTCAAGGCTGCCCCTACACCGGCCCTTGCTCCCTCTGGAAGTCAGAGCCTCCTTACGTTTTGCACCGTTAGGGTCTCCCTTGTCAAACTCTCGTCCCACCCTTGTTCATCCCCAACTCCAGGGCATCACTTACGGTGTGACAGAAAGAGTGTCAGTGCCAGGGTGAGGCGGGGGCGCCGTGGTGGGGGATGGGGCATTTACAGAGAAGATGACCTGGCGGCTCACTCGGGGAAGTGAAGGAAGTCACTGCACTTCTGCAGCAGGAGAGCAAAGGTTTAGTCTGGGGACAGGACAAGAAAGGAAGGGTCAGACGCAGGTCTGGGAGAAGCCCTGGGAACAGGATGAAGCTAAAAGGCTTAGAACGCAGAGAGTGAACAAAATGGGGTTACCAGGAGCTTGCTCTTCCTGGGCGCCTGGTAGCGTCTGGGCGAGACCCCTAAACCCCTGATGATATCCCAGTCCTACTTTCATAGCATCTTGTTAGAAAATATATCCTAGTATGGGGACAGGAGGCAAAAACTGGAAAATCTATATGGAACGAAAATCTGTACGTTAACAGTTCTAAGTCTGGGACTCTCGATTTTGGCTCAGGTCGTGATCTTGGGATCATGACCTTGATTGAGCCCCATGTTGGCTCTGTACTGGGAGTGGAGCCTGCTTCAGATGCTCTCTCCCTCTGCCCCCAAAATAAAGGCCCTCATATGACTATTATCTTTGCAGGGGAAAGCTGTATGCACAAAAATCAATATGTTGAATATAATGAAATCAACAAAATGTGCATTTATGTAACATATCAGAAGTTATAAAGTCTTATGATACTCTTTTTAATTCATAGTCTCTCTGTTTAATCTTTTAAACAGCTTTATTGAGATACAATTCACATACCATATAATTCATCAATTTAAATTCTACAATTCAGTGGTTCTTATGAATATCAAAGTTGTGCAACCACTAAGATAGTCAATTCTAGAACATTTTCCTAAAAAGAGGGGGACACATGGGTGGCTCAATCTGTTAAGCATCTGCCTTTTGATTTTGGCTCAGGTCATGATTTCAGGGTCGTGGGACAAAGCCCCATATTGGAGCCCATGCTGAGCATGAAGCCTGCTTAAGCTTCTCTCCCTCTGTCCCACCCCCTGCTTCTGCTCTCTCTGTCTCTCTAAAATAAATTCAAAAAAGAAGAAGAAAGAGAGGGATGCCTGGGTAGCTCAGTGAGTTATATGCAGACTCCTGATTTTGGCTCAGGTCGTGATCTGAGGGTTGTGAGAAGGAATCCCGCATCGGGCTCTGCACCCGGCAGGGAATCTGCTCGAGATTCTCCTGCCCTTCCTCTGCTCTTCCCTGCATTCTCTCTCTAAAAGAAGAAGTAAATAAATCTTTAAAAAAATTAAAAAGAAATCCTGGGGGCACCTGACTGACTCCGTCAGTAGAACACTGACTATTGATGTCAGGGTCCTGAGTTCAAGCCCCACTTTGGGCGTGGAGGGTATCTGAATAAATAAATAAATAAATCCCATTTCCTTCCTAACCACCCTAGCTGCAGGCAACTACCAATCTACTTTCTAGATGTAGATTTGCGTGTTCTGAATATTACCTTTTTTTTTTTTGGTTTTTCGTTTTTTTGTTTGTTTGTTTGTTTGTTTTAAAGATTTTTTATTTATTTATTTGAAAGACGGAGATCACAAGTAGGCAGAGAGGCAGGCAGAGAGAGAGAGAGAGGGAAGCAGGCTTCCTGCGGAGCAGGGAGCCCGATGCGGGGCTCGATCCCAGGACCCTGAGATCATGACCCGAGCCAAAGGCAGCAGCCCAAACCACTGAGCCACCCAGGCGCCCCTGTTTGTTTGTTTTTTACCTTAAAGTGACCTTGGGGATTAGGAATTCTTATCTTTGGAGCTCCTAATCCCTAAATGGTGGGACTTCTAGGGGAAGAGCCGTGATCTGTGATTGAATAGAAGGGGAGAGAAATGGCATTTGACAACTGCTGTAGACCCAGATACAGTCTTCATTGTCACAAGCATCCTACAAGCCCTGTATCAATTAAAGGCTGAAGAAACTGAAGTCCATAGAAATGAAGTAATTTACCAAAGGTTACAAAGTAGCAACAAAGCAGGGATGTAAACCTTGCCTTCCCAACTAGAGGTCATTGTCTTGTTTCCACTACATCAGTGTTTTCTCAACCTTAGGTGGGTGCGAAGAGGTACCAGGAGGGCTTATCCAACCCAGACTGCTGGGCTCCGCCCATGAAGTTTTGGATTCTTTAGCTGTGGGATGGGGTCCAAGCTTTTGTATTCCCAGCTGCTACTGCTGCTGCTGTTGCTGGGGTTTGAGCCGGCTGCATCTTGGCAGCCAACAGCATCTAAGAATGTGATTAAGATCACAAAGCTAGAGGTAAGCAGCTCCCCTGTATCATCTGGTTGTCTTTTCAGAACAGTATTTGTGATCTGTCCAAGCAATTACTGATTGATAAAAGGCAATACAGGCAACTGCAATGTCTCAGAGACAAGCTAAAGTTTTGATAACCTTTTTTTTTTTTTTTTCTGATTTGGAAATGGGATAAGCAATTAGAGCATTAGCCATGGTTTGTGAGGCACCTAGAGGTAGAACTTTCCCAATGGAGATAAAATGTAGTGTTCCCTGTCTGGTGCGGACCTACAGCCACTTAGAGGGAAGGCAGGCAGATGAGGCCTGTGAGCCTCCCTGTCTCTCGTTCTTTTGGCTATAGCTGCACACTCATGCTGATTTCATTGCCATATGTTGACTAGGCCAGAACTTGATCAGACGGAAATCTAAATATAAATGAAAATGATCACAGATACCTAGAAAATAGTATTCCCTTGAATCTATTCTAACTCTGGGTTTTATTGAACACATTTGATTTTTTTCCTGGTGGGAGGGGAGGGAGGACAGTTGGAAATCACTTAATTCAGAATCTGCAGTGTAATTTCTCTGGGAGACTCAAACGTGATTTGAACGTCCCCAGCTATGGGATTTGGTGACCAGGCTCCTGAGAGAGGATGACACAGCACAGGGAATAGCACAGACAGCCTGGCTGGCTTTATAGAGAGCAGAGATGCAAAAGTCCTTGTCAAGGTCACCAGTGCTCAGGATACTCTTAATTTAAATGGACTAGGGTAACTTCCTTACCTGTAAGTAAGGCAGCCCTAGGGACAGAAGAGAGGGAAAACAGAGAGTGCAGAGTGCAGCTGGGTGTCCTTGCTAATTAGGCCTTACCTTTATATAGACAGCTTGTGTGTATGTGTGTGTGTGTGTGTGTTTCAGGCACTTTCATGTGTATTAACTTATGCACAGAGGTCAGAATTATTAAACAAGGTACAGAAGGAGTGCCTGGCTGGCTCGGTACCGCATGTGACTCTTGATCTTGGTTGAGGCTGTGAGTTCAAGCCCCACATTGGGAGTCGAGATTACATTAAAGAAATAAATAAAATCTTAAAACGAATAAATAAAATCCTTAAACAAGGTACAGATAAGTGTAACGAGTTAGCTCAGTTAATGGGTTCGTTCAACTAGTTCACAGACGCATAATCAAGATCAGTGGTAGACAGTCACTTGGAATGCCAGGAAAAGAGAACATTTGGAATTAAGAGCAGTAACCATGTAAATACCCCCTAGGGAATGCCACCTGTCGTTTCAAAATGGTGGCAGTGAACTTTACTTGTTGGTACTTTTGACCTCTTCCGTAGTCGTCACTGATTCATTCTCAGTGAACACGTCATAAGTGCTTCCTGCCGGCTGCCTTTCTGCTCAGTGGGCCTCGGGAATGTGGCAACGAAACATGGCGTTTCTTCATTTGTTCGACAAATATTTGTGAAGGCCCTACATGTGCCAGAAACTGTTCTAGGTGCTGGGAATATAGGAATTAAAAAAAAAATAGCAAGGAAAGTATAAACCAGTTTGGAGGAAGCCACTTCCAATGAACAAGGGAAAGGCAAAAAAACTCCAGGCAAAATGGGCCCGACAGAGGGACGGGTAGCTGACGAGTGTGAGGAGTATGGTCCAGTGTTCACGGCAGAGTCCAGTTGGTGGTGCTATCAGTGTTTACTGTAAAATATTTCAATGTTTGAAAAAATTTTTTTTCAATGTTTGGAAAATTTTATGATGAAATATCATGGGAAAAAAGCTAGAGAAAGAAGGAAGGTGGAGATTGGGGCAAAGTTCAGAAGCGATGCGGCATTATCTTACCCTCTTCTTTTTCTACCTCCTTAGCTCTGGGTCCATCCCGTTGTCCAAGTTCCAACAGGCTTTATCTTGGGCTATAAAGAGCTCACAAAAGTCTTTGAAGGCTGTTAGATCTCTTTAGTGGAGAAACGACATTGGGGAGAAGAGGCAGCCTAAAACCCACCCACCCCACAGCCATGTGGGAAGGCGCCCTCCTTCCAGCTGACCCCTCCCACCCAGGTAGCCACTCTCTCCATCTGAGCCTCCTGTCTGAGCTTCTGTGCAGTTTGGTTTTGGGTAGGGACACGAAATATTTCAGAAGTGAAAAGAACATGAGTGCTTTCTAATGTTCTTAATTTTCTTTAGCAATTAAAACAATTCTGAATTTAAGGTACCTAAGTTTGAAAATAATGCTGTTGACTTAAGCTCTCTTTGAGCCTGTAGGAGCACATCAGCTCATCAGTTCCAGATTCACCGGGGCAGAGGCCAGAAGCTACTGATCTAGTCCTACCTCTCCCCCTCTGTACCCCAACAAAAGTTCCTTCTGGGGTCCCAGCCTTGTAGGAGCCTGTTTTCTTCCATCTCTTGCATAGGGCCTAGACTGTGACAGCAGCTATCTTAAGAACTTTTTTTTTTTTTTTAAGATTTATTTGGCAGAGAGAGACTGCGAGAGAGGGAACACAAGCAGGGGGGAGTGGGAGAGGGCGAAGCAAGAGCCTGATGTGGGGGCTCCATTCCAGGACACTGGGATCATGACCCCAGTGGAAGGCAGACACTCAAGAACTGAGCCACCCAGGCGCCCCTATCCTAAGAACTTTATCTATAAGAATTCATTTAACGCAACAATCCTAGGACGGAGGTGCCATTATTATTCCCATGTAACAGATGAGAACACTGAGGCACAGGGAGATGATGTAACTCACTTGTGCAACTGCATGTGAATGGAGAAATCCTCCTCCAGAGGTGGAGGCTGCTCTGAGTCCCCGTCGGATCCGGCCTTTCTCATCAAGTCACTAATGGCCCATCTCTGAAAAACCAGTTCACTTAATGGTATTAATGGGTCAAAATGGCATTAATTACTATTTCAATGTTTCCATAAATCCTAATTCCACAGGAACCTCAGTCTTTGTGACTTCAAACTATGGTTTGAAAGGGCCTTGCTTTTTGGAGGGAGCGCGCCCTTCAGATACCCCCCACCCCCCAATACCCTTCTCTAGGGACAAGGACTCTAGGGAGTCGCCTACTAAGGAGGATGGTGTTTCCAAGAGAGGAAATATTTAAAGCCAGAGTCTGACATATTTTGGCAGACGGGCGGGGGAAAATTTTTCATTTGGGGAAAACACAAGTTTTTAGCCTGAATAATGGGCAAATGACCTTAACTCTTTGCTTCGTCTTAACCTTCCATGCTTGTTCGAATTTTGCTTCCCAAACCTGGGGCGTTGGCATTCCGCCCTCCCAGCTCTGTGGCCCCTTTGAAAGAGGGGGGGGGGGTAGCGCACCCAATTAAAGCGCCGAGCGCGTGTTTCTCCGCCCTCGGTCGGCCGGAGGTCCCCGGGGAAAGGGTTAACCCGGCGGGGGGCGGAGGGGGAGGGGAGGGAGGGCCGGGCTCACACCTCTCCGGGAGACCTCGGGCGGCGGCGGGGCCCGGGAGGGGCGGAGGCTGGGGCCGGACGCCTCGCCGCCTCCGCCTCGGCGAATAGCAGCGCGCTGCCCGCCCGGATTGGAGCAGCGGCATCACGCTGACCTCCGCCTGGGCTGTAAACCGAGCCGGCCGCTGCGGGCAGAGGCAGGCTGTCGGCGCCTCCGGGAAAGGCAGCCCCACGGCCGAGCTCCGGGCGGCTCACAGGCAGCCGGGCAGCGCCCAGCGGCGGCCGCGGGGAGCGGGGGAGCCCGACGCGGGCGCGGGCGGGGAGCGTGCGTCGGTCGGCAGCAGCGGGAGGAGGGGCGGCGCCAGCCATGGCCGGGGACAGCGAGCAGACCCTGCAGAACCACCAGCAGCCCAACGGCGGCGAGCCCTTCCTGATCGGCGTCAGCGGGGGCACGGCCAGCGGCAAGGTACGGCGGGGTCGCGGCGCCGCGCTGCGGGGCCCGGGCGGCGGAGCATGTGGCGCGGCCGCGGGCCGTGTCAGTTGCTGCAGCCACCGCGTGGCCCGCGCGCCTCCGCTCCTGGCCGCGCTCCAGCGCCCAGTCTTCCCCGCGCCGACTGCGGGCCGGGCTGGGCCGGCGGCCGGGCGGGCGGGCGGGGGTTCCGGTCCTCGGGGGGCCCGGGGAGGGGGCTGCCGCCGACCCCCGGTCGCGGGGCTGGCGCGCTCCCGCTCGCTCTTCTTCTCCGCTGCGGTAACTCGTGGCCCGGCTCCTATGGGGGCACCGGCCGGGAAGGCGAGTGCTTACTCGGCGGGTCGGACGGTGGGGGAGAGGGCTTGAGACACTGTCGCCGGCGAGCCCCCGGTGCGCCCCCCACCCCCCAGCCCCGCCGGGAGGTCCCGGGGACCCGGGGCGGGGCGAGCCGGGGAGCCGGACCCGGCGGGCTGCGAGAACGCGCGAGGCGGCGTCCCGGGGCCGGGAGCCGGTCGTGGGCTGCGGACTGCAGGGCTTTCTGGGGAAAATCCCGAGCGCCGGCCAGGTGCGGTGCCATCGACGGAAGGCTCCTCGCCGGGGCTTCTGGTGTTCCACGGTTCTGAGAGGAAGCGTGGCCGGCTTCAATGAGAAAGTTGCTCCGGCTCCGGGCCCCTCGGTGTCCGGGGCTTGCGCGTCTTGGGTCCACGGAAAGGGGTCATCCTCTGGGTGTCCCACTCCCCTACGTGCCTTTCTTTGTTTTATCGGCCAGGCAAGGAGAAACTAGGGAAATGGCTTTTTCGCTTTCCCGGGGCTTTTTCTGCAGGTGAAGGGTGGAGTCCTCCCAGATGTTTCTTTCTCGGCTCCCCTGATGCCCCTGAGATGTGGGTGCTTGTTTCCCGGGGCGTTTGGCGACCTCGGGGTGCGGCGGGAGCGCGGGCTCCCTCCACCAGCCGAGCCTGCGGGCCGGGGCTGTGCGCGCCGCGTCTGGCGACGTGGGATGCTGCCTCTCAGGGCCCGGGAGAGCAGAGCAGGAAGGCTGCTTGGCGCCATGAGGAGCGAGCCACGAGGTTCTCGCGCCCGAGCCGACTCCTCCAGCCCCTCCTCCATTTTGGCTTCGCATTTCCCCCTCCAGGTCTGGACTCCCTTGGCGCGTGGGGCCCGGACCCGGCCGCTGGCGCTCGGAAACTTCTTTATTGATCAACTTAATCTCCTGTCTCTAGCTCCCGGGGCTGGGAATCTGGCAGTGTTAGGCCCCCAAAGCTGATGTGGCATTTGCGCCAGGCTGAATGCATTTTTTTTTTTTTTTTCAAATAGTACGTAAAAGCAAAACCCACGATGCCCAGCCCTTTGAGGAAGCTTTCCGTGTTCTTTTAGGACTACCTTCCCTCCCCTCTTTCCATAGCACATGCCTGTTGTATGGGACCTTTTTGTTTTTCATGGCTGTCCCAGCTCTCCGAGCATGAAGTCTGACGCATAGTTGGTCCCAAATACTTACCTAAGGTCCGTCCTCCTGGGGGCAGGGAGACTTAAATTGGCAGATGACCGTGGCATATAGACACAGTGTCCTTGGCAGTCATCTAAATGGTAAAGTCATTATAGAGGGGGAAGCTGAGACCCTAAAGGGGGGAATCAGTCCATTCTCCTAGCTTTTGTGGCCCTCAGTCATTTCCTGGTCTCAGTTGATACTCAGTGTTAAGTCCTAAGTGTTACTTCTGTAATGTGTCAAGTGGGAGCTGGTCGTGAGCCATGATGGGAGTAGTAACCGCTGTCCCTGGGATCCTCATCAAGGGGGAAGATGATAGAAACTCTCAAGAAACTCTCTCTTCAAAACCAGATTCTTGTATTTCCTCCAGAAGAATAGGTCTAGAGAGAGCAAGAAGTCAGCTGGAAGAGAAAAAAAGCAAACAGCGTAAAGCATGTTGTACACTTTGGGCACTGATAAATACTGTGTCATTGTCTAAGACTAACCAGTTTTTGTTGTTGTTGTTGTTATTGTAAAAGAAGTCCAAAGGAGCATTGGACTTCTGGAATTCCATATTATAGTTCATTTGCTGCAATTTTATCTTGGTTCTCTTATTCCAGTCCTTAATGCCTTTCCTGCAAGGAATTAAAAAATTACAAGTTTTTTTTTCCCTTTTAGAGGATTACCAGCATCAACAGGCTGGACCTCCTTTGGAAGTCTGAGCATAGTAGGGCAAGAGGATCTGGAAGCCAGATTGATCCTCTGTTCCCTGGGTTTTTATTATGAGCTTGTTTAAAGAATTTGGAGGAAGCCAGAGGATCCAAGAACATCATCAAAACTGACAATTTTAGAGCTAGAAGGAACCTCAGAGTCCCAACAGTTAGTCCAACGCTTAGTCTCATCACTTCCAGATGAGGCAAATAATGTATTCAGGTCATATTTTAGGGTTCTAGGCTGGTGCTCTCTGCTGCCTGCTGTTGCTTTGTTAGGGAAGACTTAACTAAGGAAAAGTAAGACTAAGGTGCTAGGGGGCGGGGAGGGACACACGTTTACAACCTTCACCTTGGAAACTGGCTGCTTGGAAATGACCGGGGAATGGTTTCAGAAGTGCTTGATTCAAAGGGAAATGGAAATGCAGATTGCTTTGTACCCTGGGCCCAGCCCTATAGATCTGGAGCCCCCTCCCCCATCCTTCCTTTATAAGAAAAAAACAGCCCCCAGTTCAGTTTCTCTTGAGGGCTCTAATTTATGTTAATGTTGAGGCTGCCCTAAGTTCAAGCATTGTCTCTCAGACTAAATTATTTTGGTTGTACAAGGTGAAAATAGTGATTGCGGCTCCATAGATCACATTTTCCAGTTTGTTTGATAAGTGAGCATGCGTAGAACTTGAGATAAGCTTCACCAGGCTGACCTGGCAAGTCATTGTTAAAAACTCGTCTGAAAATTGTAGTGGGTTGAGAAAGTTGTTCTGATCTGTGTTAAAAACCAGGTTCTCACCTTTCCCCTAAAGGATAGGTGTGGAGAGAGCAGAAAGTCACATTGGAAGAGGGGAAAAAGTAGTGTAAACTTCTCTACCTGCCTGTATGGCTTTGACAGCGGGGGCCATTCCCTCTTCTTGCTGTGACTTCTTCCTTGGCGGATTAAAATAGCTTCTCCATCTGCTTCTTCACACTGCCATGAGAGTGGGCTTCATTGGCTCTAGTTCTGACTGTGTCACTGTCTTGTCTGGAAACCTTGGGCCACTCTCCATCGCCCAGACAGCAGGTCAAACATTTCAGCACAGCGGACATGCCCTTGACCCCCCAATGTGGTCGCAGATTGTTTAGTGAACATTTCCCCTTCCCCTTGTCACCCTCTCCCCCCCACATGCACACAAACACATCTGTAGAGCTGCTTTCACTTACACTTTTGCTCTGGGTCTTGTCCAGAATGACCTATCATCCTTTTAAGCCTTCACTTCTGCACATACGTCCTCCAGGGAACTCTGTACTCATTTCCTTAGTCAGAATTAACTTGGTGTCTCTCCTGCTTCCTATAGTTTCACCACATTTTGCCTTGTAATGTGGTTGCGTAGTAGTGTAGGTTGCCTGCTGACTCCTTCCCCCAACCCCAAAAGAAGTTCTGAAAGAGCATCTCCCATATTCGTTATCTGTGCCTTCTGCCCATTTCGGTGTTTGATAACAGCATTGGTGTTTGGCGTTTGTTGGGCTGAGTTAGGCAGACCAAAATTTGTAATGACTCTTTTATTCTTTCATTCACTAAACTATTTGAACTAGGATTTGAAGCCACAGTGGAAACCCTGTTTAACTCTGTTATTCATGTTGCAATGACCCAAATATTAAGAGCTCCCAAACCCTAATACAGTGGTATTGCTTATTCAGAGCCTAGTAGTTATCTAATATGTACTAACTAGGTACTTGATAAATGAATGTCATTGTGCAGAATACTGTATTAAGTGGTTTTTTTTTTTTAAGATTTTATTTATTTGAGAGAGAAAGAGGGAGCATGGAGTGGGGGGAGCCCGATGTCACGTGGGGCTCAAACCCAGGACCCTGGGATCATCTGAGCTGAAGGCAGATGCTTAGCTGACTGAGCCACCCAGGTGTCCTCTATGACGTGCGTTTGAGGAGAACTTGGGATATGAAGATACCTGAGAGAATGGCTCGTGGTATTTACAGTTAAAACTTGCTTAAACCACTTTCACCATCAAGCCAGTTTATTTATTTATTTATTTTAAAAAGATTTCTCCCTCTTTCTCTCTCTCTCTCTCTTTTTTTTTTTTGGAAGTAATTTCTGTACCCAAGGTTGGGCTCGAACCTGTAACCCTGAGATCGCGAGTTGCTTGCTCTGCTGACTGAGCCAGCCAGGTGTCCCCAGGCCAGTTCATCTTAAAAGCGTTGGATTATCTCTTCTTTGAGGCCAGGCAGGTGTGTTCCTCATTCATGGAAAATGGTGGAAGATGAGGTTAGGAGAAATTTTTTTAAAGATTTTATTTATTTATTTGACAGAGACCACAAGTAGGGAGAGAGAGAGAGAGAGAGAAGCAGGTTCCTGCTGAGCAGAGAGCCTGATGCGGGACTCGATCCCAGGATCCTGAGATCATGACCTGAGCCGAAGGCAGCGGCTTAACCCACTGAGCCACCCAGGCGCACAAGGTTAGGACTGGTTTTGACTTGCCTGATGTCACGGGCTGGTAAGTGATACGACTTGGATTGGAAGCCAGAGTTTTCCGAAATCTGTGCTGTTCTGAGCTGTCTCCACAAGCAGCAGCCAGTCCTCTGAGGTATTTTGGGGGAGGTTGGTCTGAGTGTGTATGAGTAATACAGACCAAGAGGGGAAAACTGCAGTCCCCCGGAGGTGTGGGCTGTCACCTTGGCTCGGCTTGGCTGTGACTCAGCATCTACTTTTGGAGCACTCTGGAATGTGCTGTGGGCTTGCCTCTCCCTGGCTCCATCACCCTGTTCCTGAGACCTCAGCAGCCATCCCCATCTGGCCAGCCTGTTTGTTCCACACCTTCCTTCTGTGAGGTACTCCCAGAACCAAGGGACTGGTTTGGTCCTGCTCTTTTATTCGGAGCTGGTGCTGTGTGTTTTCTGTCACCCCAAACCGTGGCCATGATGCGACCTGGCCCTGCAGACCTCCTGCCCCTCTCCCCTTGCTCCCCCTGTTGCAGCCAGATTGGCTGCCTGGTGCGCCTGGCTTTCCCCCTGCCCCAGGAATTTACCGGCTCTGCAGGAAATTGTCCTATTTGGTGGGCCGGCACCTAGTACTGTGCCTGGCAGAGGGAAGAAGAGACAGCAGGTCCCGAGGAGTCAAGTGTGTTCCTCTTCTGCTGCTTGTCTTCCCCCAGCTGTGCCTGCGTCAGCTGCCTTCTCTTTCATTCCTTGCCTAGCAGGTCTTTGAAGTGTGGCTTCGGATGCTCGCTCTCTGTGGTCACCCGACTCCAGCTCTGTGGCCTTTGCTGAGATCTTCTGCCTGGATGTCCTCATTTCCTTTGTTGAGTCTTGCTTTTGTGAAGTTCTGGGCTGGGGACAGATTGTGGGGGGAGTTTCACTGTTGAGGGCCTGACTCTTCTTGCCAGTGGGCTCTGAGATGGTGCTGTTGGACTGTTCTGGATCTGGGAGGTCTTTCAGATGTGTGTCTCAATGTTTGAAACCAGTGAGAAAGCTTGGAGGGTATACTCTAGGTCTGTGCACGCGTGCTTGCTTTCTTGCCCATCAGACCATTTTTATCATTAAGCCAACTTACTGAAGCATGCGATCATCTCTATATCATCCTAAGTCATGTATACATATATATGAATTATATAAGTATAATCTCTCTAAAACAAAAATTGGAATTACAAAACGGAGAAAAATGAAATAAACACTGAAAATGGTGGTTTCTGAGGTGCTGGGTGGCTCAGTCATTGACTGTCTGCCTTTGGCTCAGATCATGATCCCGGGGTCCCGGGATCAAGTCCTGCATCGGGCTTCCTGCTCTGCTCAGGAAGCCTGCTTCTCCCTCTCCCACTCCTCCTGCTTGTGTTCCCTCTCTCACTGTCTCTCTCTCAAATGAATAAATAAAATCTTAAAAAAAAAAAGGTGGTTTCTTTAATGGTATAAAACCTTTTGATTTTTTTAAAAAAGATTTAAAAAAAATTTATTTGACAGAGAGATACAGAGCACAAGTAGACAGAGTGACAGGCAGGAGAGGGAGAAGCAGGCTCCCCACTGAGTAGGGAGCCGGATGTGGGGCTTGATCCAGAACCCTGGGATCATGACCTAAGCCGAAGGCAGCAGCTCAAGAAGGCAGCAGCTCAACCGACTGAGCCACCCAGGCATCCCAACCTTTTGATTGTTATTAAAATGTTTTTTATCTGTGACTGAAGAGTGATTTATTTTTAAAAATCTTGTTTCATACATGGTGATTCAGGGAACTTGGAAGATCTTCGTGATATTAGTCTTGGTGACTAGAAGGCTGAAGGTTTAGTTCTATGTTTAGTCCTTTTGGTCCAGATTTAAAGATCATCACCTTTGAAAAAGTCATCTCCTTAAAAGATCCAGGAACAAGAAACTCCCCAGTTTGCAGTGTTTACCAAATCACAATAGTCCCACCCCCCAAAACCATCTAGAAAATTTTTGTCATCTTTCAGCTGTTTTTGCAAATCAAGGTACTCCCTTTAATGGTTTTTAACTCTACGGGAGGTCCTTATTTTATAAGTTTTTACAAGTTTCTGTTTACAAATTTTGTAGGTGCACACATAAGTTTTGGCAACAGAGTTGCTTAACAGTGGAAACATTTTCAAATCTCTAACATAATTTAATAAATGTATTAACATTTAACATTTATAAATGTATAACATACATTTAATAAATGTATTTGTTTTCTTTTACTCCAGTGTAAAGCCAGAATGTAAAAACTTTATTTACTTGTTTTCTTTTAAGATTTTATTTATTTATTAGAGAGAGAGAGAGAGAGCAGGAGCAGGCAAAAAGGCAGAGGGAGAGGGAGAAGCCCTGTTGCAGGGTTCATTCCCAGCACCCTGGGATAATGACCAGAGCCAAAGGCAGATGCCTCATTGACTGAGCCACGCAGGCACCAGTCAGAACCTTATTTTTGAAAGAGAAGTACTTCTAGATGAACAAATAACTGCAAAGTTTACATGAAAATAAAAAGGGAAAGATAGGAGTTTCTACCTTGCTTTTTTTTTTTTGGACACAGGGAGAGAGCACAAGCAGGGGGAGTGGAAGAGGGGGAAGCAGGCTCTCTGCTTCCTGATGCAGGAAGCCTGATGCAGGGCTGCATCCCAGGGTCCTGGGATCATGATCTGAGCCAAAGGCAGACACTTAAAACGGACAAAGCCACCCAGATTCCCTAAAGAGAGGAGTATCTAAAAGACAAAAGGTGTTATCAGATGTTGACAAAAAAATACTAATCCGCGTTTAGGTCACATGCAGGCAGAAGTGAAGTGAACAGGAAAGTGCACATAGAGAAAGCCAAAGCGTTTACAGTCCTAAAATTACCATCAGTAGACTACTTAACATAATAACTGGAAAAGTCTGAAGAATCCTAGAAAGCGTTGGGGCGGCTGGGTGGCTCAGTTGTTAAGCCTCTGCCTTCGGCTCAGGTCATGATCCTAGAGTCCTGGGATTGAGTCCTGCAGCAGGCTCCCTGCCTGGAGGGAAGCCTGCTCCTCGCTCTCCCATTACCCCTGCTACTGTTCCCTCTCTCAGTGTCTCTCTCTGTCAAATAAATAAATAAAATCTTAAAAAAAAAAAAAAAGAATCCTAGAAAGCATTAAACCTTCCGACCTCTCCTAAGCAGCAATTTGATTAGAAATGGGGGCATTGGTTCTAAAGTGGCTCACAGGTGCTTTGAGAAATTTTGAATGATGATGGGAGAAAGTGATAATTCCAAAAAAATCGGTTTGCTCTGTTATCTGGCTATTAAAAATGGCCTTTCCATAGTACAAGGAAAAAGCAGTTATTTCCATAGGGTTACAAGCTGTGAAACTGCAGGAAAAGTATCAGGAGTGTCTCTGAACCTCTTACACTTCCTACAGTGACCTCGACTCCCCTGCATAGTAACCTTGAGTATCCTGTGGAGCAGGTGGCCTGCAGGTTTATTCCTGCTCGGTGTGGTCCCCATCTCATGTTTGTGGTAGTCCTTTTTACAGGAGTAGTGATACAAGGTTCGGCCACATGCCCTTTGTGTGAATTGTGGAAACATTGGAGGACTTTGGAAGAGTTTTATGTGTGCAGGTGAAGTAGGGTAGTGCTTCCTTATTGTTTGGATCAGTCCCTAAGTGTGCTCTCTTGTCTGAAATTTTGGCCTTTTCCCCTTAGCTGAAGGGCCATTCTGTCATATCCCAACACACATCCACTTTCAGCCTGTCCAGGGAAGCCCCAAGTCTTGCAGATGTCTCTAGCATGACCTCCATCCCTGTGGTGTAGGGGAGCTCTGTCTCTGCAGAGCTCTGTCCTGTGCAGGTTGGTAAGTCTCAGGCTGTAGAGATTGTGGTAGAAGAGGATCCTAGGAGTCCTGACCTGGAGTGGCTCTCTGTTCTTCAAACCTGTTTGCATCTCAATAGCTAAAAGAAGTTCTGGGCAATCCTTTATCTTATCACAAACCTTTGCCGGAGGTGTTTTTCACCCTGATTAAAGAGTTGCAAAGGATCTATTTCTGATATGTTGTAAATATGGATACTCTGAAATAATGGTTGTTTTAATCTTCTAAGTGTATCTAGTGGGCTCTGCATACTGTAGTAATTTGGCCTGTTGTTGTCCATTAAAAAATACATGAAAAGGCTCTTATTTGAGCCAGAAAGCTTCGTTTTTTCTCTACGAAATCACACTTTCAATTCCACTTTATCCACAAAATATTAGCTTACTCTCATCTATTTTTATGCTTGAAAATCTTCTGTTGATCATTCTATCATCCTTATGCAACAAAAATGCATGTGTACGTTGGAATGATGTATTTCCTGTTCTAAGTCTCTTCAGTGTTAATTTCTTTCAGATTATATTACTGTCGTTACTGCCATAAGCTAATCAGAACAGGTAGACAAACATTTTGATGAATTCTTAGACACAAAAGGTAGACATTGGTTGGAAAACAACTTGATGAGATAGAAGAAACTCTCCCACCCAGTACAACTTATGTGTACTTGTGGGTCATTATGACTTAATGCTAGAGTAAGGTTTGTCTCTTGTAGAGATAGAAGCTTCCAGAAGCCATGCTGACATAAGTGGATGGGAATGGAAGGGCTTTTGTTATGTCAAGGTCACTCAGTTTGTACCTTTCAAAATACATGTCAGAACCCAGGATCTTTGGATGAATCATCCTTTCCGCCCACCTCCTGTGATGTTGTCAAAAGCAGGAAGCTGGAGACCTCCAGATTTGTAAAAGGATTTTGTTACATCATTAGCCATTCACTTTTTAGTATCAGCACTTGTATTTCACGTTGCCCCTTCATCTGGCCACCGATGTAGGGAACACGGCTTCTGGCCTGGCTTTGTCATTATCGACTAGCTGTCTGTTAATACGCATCTCCAGGAGAGGCTCCTGTCATCCCTTAACATTTCTCAGGTCTGTAGCGCGCCTCACGTGTTCTCTGATTGTTTTCTCACCGTTGGTCACACACCAAGTACTTCTTCCATCCATACCTGCATAACGCACTTGGGATTTGTGATCTTGTGGTGGGGTCCGGAAAGGCTGTTTCCCTGCCCGGTGCCAGCATCCACTTCAACTGGGTATTAACTGGGTTTCTCGTAGATCCTGGGAACTTAGATCTCCCTCTCATAAACGTCGCTGTCTTCCTAGCATCCTTCCCTTTACCTACCTGCCTTTTCGTTACCTGGGTAACCCCTGCTCATCTTTCTGTATGTGTTCTCTCTTGGGAAGTCCTCCCGGGCACGTTTAGATGTCCCTCTTCTGTGTGGCTGAAGCATCCCAGTAGACCTCAGTCATAGGATTTCAGTCCGCCTGGCTTGCCGAGTCAGCGTCAGAGACTTTGTTTTCCCTCACTGTTGCCTGAGGCCTGCACACGGGCCAAAGAGCCTAGGTAGGTCCTCAGTAAATATTTGTTGAATAGCCAAATATTAAGGACCCCTTTCTCAGACTCCTTGCCATTTTCTCTTGGGATCTCAACTGGAATCTCAGTATGGCCAGTATTTAACTCTGACCTTACCCTCCCGTGTGTTCAACCTGCAGCCTTCCCAGCCCAGCTGCCAGAGCTTCATCCTTCTGGTTACGCAGACCTAAATCTTGGGAGTCATTCTTGACTCTCTCTTCCAGTGGTTTCCATTCCATGAAGAGGGCTTGCTGGTTCTCCTATCACAGCACGTCCCCAGTCTGCCCCTGTTCGCTGTCACTGCTTCCCCCTGGTCCAAGCCATCAACAGCTCAGTTGGGTCATTGCCGGCTCTCACGTCTGCCTCTGTCCTTGTACGTTCTGCTGTCCTCACAGCAGCCGGAGTGATCCTGTTCAAGTCAAGGTTGGAGATTAATTGCTCTGCTCTGCTTAAAACCCTGCAGTAGTTTTCCTGTTTTTACTCCCAACAGAGAAGCTAGAGTCCTTGCAGAGTTCCACAGGGTCCTCAGGACGGCTTTGCACGGGCTGTTCCTTCTGCCAGGGTAGCCCTTCCCTCAGATACCAGCATGGTTGAGTCTCTCATCTCCTCATGGTCACATTATGTAAAATTGAGGGGGTCCTGGGTAGCTCAGGCAGTGGAACGTCTGCCTCTCGGTCGTGGGATCGAGGCTCATGGGGGGCTCTGTGTTCAGCGTAGCCTCTGAGAGTCTCCCTTTGCCTCCTGCTTGTGCACTCTCTCTTTCTCTCTCTCAGCTAAGTAAATAAATAAAATCTTAAAAAAAATAAAATCACACACATTAGGCACTCAATTACTTGTTGAATAAATGGTTAAGAATACATTCCTCCTTGGCTCAGTTATCTCTCCTAATACTGGTTTTCATTGTTCAAACCTGCTTGCTTTGGCGGTTGCCGGGAGATGTGGATAGTTGTCCCTTGGCTGTTCCTGTTTGTACCTCTTGAAGTCCCTTTACGTGGGTAGGATTCCTGGCACATTGCTAGCTAGTCTCAGAGCTCAGTGTAGGCTTAGGTTCCTGTTTAATGGTGCATTTGTAAAAATATGAAATCAGCTGGAGGGTAACTTACATCTTACCAAATTCTTATTACGGATGTCACATTAGATGCTTGTTAATATGAACCGGATCTTTACTTTAACTCAAGAAATGCTGTAAAAATACTTATTTGAGAGACAAACAGCATGAGTTGGAAGGAGAGGAGGGTGCAGACTCCCCACTGAGCAGGAAGCCTGATGTGGGGCTTGATCCCAGGACCCCGGGATCATGCCCTGAGCTGAAGGCAGACGCTTAACTGACTGAGCCACCCAGGCACGTCTAGAGGAGTTGATCTTTTAAGCCAAAATGATTATCTTCCCTATGTTAGGGGACGACAGAGCCATCATCTCTGGAGAAAAGCTATCTCTACTGGGGGCAGCTCGCCTTCGTGTGACGACCAGGCCTTCTGTAGCTGGGGTTGGAGCTGGGAAGTGCTGAGGAAATCTGCAGGTGGGGGCATGGGCGCTTTTCAGCTTCTGAGTTTAATATGACTTGTAGGCAATAGGATATATCCTAGTTGAGTTGTAGAGATCTGACTGGACAGAGACACTTTCCAGGGCGCCTGGGTGGCTCAGTGGGTTAAGCCTCTGCCTTTGGCTCAGGTCATGATCTCAGGGTCCTGGGATTGAGGCCCGCGTGGGGCTCTCTGCTCAGTGGGGAGCCTGCTTCCCCAGGCTTTCTCTGTCTGCCTCTCTGCCAACTTGTGACCTCTCTCTCCGTCAAATTAAAAAAAAAAAAAAAAAGACACTTTCTGAAGCCGTTGTCCTGTTGGGATTATTAATGTTCTTCTTCCTCAACATAGATGATACATAATTACATGTATTATAAAACTTCAGTTTCTGTTATAAAACAGCAGTATTAAGAGCTGAGATGCTGCCATTTAAAACATTTTTTTTGGGGGGGGGGACCAAAGGAACGCAAACACAGTGAATTGGAGTTATTAATGGTCTTAACTCTTGAAGTCGGTTTATGACAGGATCGGCAATGAGAAGCAGTTCTGAGCAGGACTAGAACTCAGAACCCGAGGCGTATACCCAGGGGGCCCGCCGGGGGAGGCTGGCGCCATCTGGGTGCTCCCGGGTTGGCATCTCCACCAACAGCGTCCTTGGAATCCGTGGTCGCTCACCAGAGCAGCTGTGGCATGACCACTTTTGTCTCTGGGGGGCTGCCCAGGGTGTGTTTCTCTTGGGTGGCCCTACTGGTTGTCTGAGAGAACTTTTTCCCCATGCGTTGAGTCTGGTGAGGAGATTGGCCAAGAGCCTTGCTGTTCAGGGTGAGACCTGTCTCCTGATGGCCCATTGATTTTCCTACAGTTCTTGGCTTTATTTTTCTCCACTTCCTTGGTAGAGAGAGTAAATATTTGAAGACAGACAGGACAGAATAGTATTTGACACATAGTATGGAACACAAGAGTATTCGAAGGAGAGAGGCAGTGAGTACTGCTTGGTTCCTGATGAAGGGCGCAGCCCTGAGGGCCTGTGTGCTGGCTGGGCCATTTGGTTTATAGAGGTTTCTAGAGGCCAGGATCAGGAGACGTCTCGCTTGAGGTGCAGAAGCGTGTGTTGTGCAGGTGTCCTCTGAGAGGAGATACATCAGGCCTGCTAGGAGGCTCCGTTTGTGGTCTTGGTGGGGTTTAAGGTCTGAATGGTGTGACAGCATCGAAGCCTTATGAGGCCTCATCTGGAAAATGCTTTCTTGCCGTGAGTCCAGACAGCTTGATGGGGTGGGGTGGAGACGGGTTTCAGAGTCCGCCACGCTTGTATCAAACATCCCAGCTCGACCACTTTTTTTTTTTTTTTTCGATTTCATTTATTTAATTGAGACAGAACGTAAGAGAGCAAGAGCCGGGAGGAGGGGCGGAAGGAGAGGCAGAGGCAGACTCCCCGCTGAGCAGGGAGCCCCATGTGGGGCTTGATCCCAGGACCCTGGGATCCTGACCTGAGCCGAAGCAGACGCTTCACTGACTGAGTCACCGGTTGCCCCCACTTTAATCTGTTTTCTCCTGAGCCTGTTTCTACATCTGTGAAAGGCAGATACTGTCTGGTTTGGAGAGTGGGTGGGAGGAAGCAGTGAGAAAAGTCGCACCAGCTTCCCCATTGTGACGTTTCTGCAGCTGGTGGGACCGCAGTCTGTGCTCTGGGCTGGTGTGTGACCATCCTGCTGTCTGTCCTTCTAACCAGCTCCGCTTCCTGGACACGTGAGCCTGGTGTGTCCCAGTGTGGTGTCACTGATAGTGATGAGAACCTGTTAGGACGGTTTGATTTCTACTCACGCTTGCGATGTTACTGCTGGAGGCAGTGGCCCCTCTTTGCTGATAGCGGGCGCCCAGCTGGCCAGATACTGGCCACTCCCTGCCAGGGGCTGAGGTCATCTTCTCTCTTTACCAGCTTGCTGGAGGTCTTACCAGTCCTTTTTTGCACTTGTCAAGTTAGAACTTTTCTTGAAAAGAGTTAAGTGAACTTGTTAGGGGAAGAACGGGTTGCTTCCTAACACTCCTTTTTTAAAACCCTCCTAATGAAAAATGGAACCCGTGGGAAAGTTGCACATTTTTCTTTTCTTTTTTTTTTTTTTTAAAGATTTTATTTATTTATTTGACAGACAGAGATCACAAGTAGGCAGAGAGGCAGGCAGAGAGAGAGAGGGGGAAGCAGGCTCACTACTGAGCAGGGAGCTTGATGCGGGGCTCAATCCCAGGACCCCGGGATCATGACCCGAGCCGAAGGCAGAGGCTTTAACCCACTGAGCCACCCAGGTGCCCCGAAAGTTGCACATTTTAAGTGTATTAAATGGTTCAGTGGATTATTCCAACGTGAACACACCTGTGGAAGTCCTCGCCGAGTCCAGGACTCCAGTGTGCCCCACACCATGGGCAGCCCCTGTGCTCATCACTGCCCTCACTGATGACTGGGAAGAGAGACAAAGCCTGTTTTATGGCTCTGGGGTCACAAAGACTTGTGTGATTCTAGGAACTTGGTCTTGTATAGAAGAGAGATTATAAAAAATTCAGGCATCACGTGCCTAGCAGAATCCTGCTGCTGGTCAAATCCAGATCACAGATGTCTCCTAAAGGGTTTACCTCTGGGGAAGCCTGGGTGGCTCCGTGGGTTGAGCTTCTGGCTCTTGGTTTTGGCTCAGGTCATGATCTTGGGGTTCCTTGGGTGGAGCCCCGTGTGGGGCTGTGCGCTCAGCAGGGAGTCTGCTTGAGGTTCTCTCCCTCTGCCCCTGCTTGTTTTCTCTTTCTCTCTCTTAAATAAATCTTAAAAAAAAAAAAAAAAAAAGCTTTACCCTTCTCTGCCCTCGGAAACAGTAGGTCATGTCCTCCTCCATTCATTTGTTCATCCAGTAAATGCTCGATTGCTTATGAAGTGTCAGGTGCTCTGCTAGGTGCTGGGAATAGGGCAGTGCAGTAGATGAAGTGACCTCGTGGGGCTACGTGGCTGGGTCTGACTCATGTCTGCTAACCCAGGGTCCAGCACAGCACCTGACCACGTGGTGGGTGTATAATGCAACGTTTGCCAAGCCCAACTAAACAGTCCCTCCTCACTCTCCAGTAGCATTCGTCCGTGGGCGGCTGGCAGATCCGTGACTGAATCCCCGGGTCCGGCACAACAGGCCACTCCATCTGTGTATCCTTAGCCCTGTGCACAGAGAGGACATCGTTCTGGTTATCGAAGGTGTGACAAGGGCCCTGTAAGTGTGTAGTCAGTAAGCAGTCAGAGGCCAAGAGGAGGGAACATGTTAACAGCTGCTGTAAAGCTTTTCTTGTCAAAGTCACCAGTAAGTCCTTGATAAGGAGCTCACTTTTCGGTAACATTTGACAATGACCATTTCCTCCAGGAAACTTTACTTACTTCCCCACTCTTGGCTGGCTTTCTGCCTCGCTCCCTATTTTTTCTCTCTGGGTTCTTGTCTACCTGTGGATGTGTCCTGCCTCAGGACCTTCTGCTCGGGTCAGTGGTTTTCTCCAGCTCCATCTCTGGGTTCTCCCTCTCTCGATGACTCCCACGTTATTTCCTGGCCGGAGTTCTTTCCTGGGCTCCTCTCCCGTTCATCCAGCGGTCCTATGTCACCTCACCTGGTAGCATGCACAGACCTGCACTGTCTATGTTGTGTCTCGGACAAAGGCACGGCCCGGAAACCCGGGGTCCTGCCAGCGCTTCTGCATCTTCTCTCATCCATCCTGGCCACCCCCCCCGCCCCTGGGGTCCGGTCAGTTCCACTTTCTCACTGTCTCCTGAAATTCACTTCTCTTCCCTACATCCATCATTTATCGCCACGGTAACTCTCCAGTGGCCAACTTCCCAGCTGCCGGTCTGGACCTTTTTCAAAAACATTCTCCACGTTGCTGTTGGAGCAGAGCAGTCTTTTGAGACAATGCGGCTGTGATCAAGCCTGTCACTCCCCTAAACTTCTCCGGGTGGCTCTCCTTCACCTTCAGTCTTGTCATCAGCACTGCCTGGCCCCCCGCCCCCCCATGCCCGCCCCAGCCTGCGGGCTTAGTCTCTCTAGCTTCCTTCCTGCCGCCCCCCCTGTGCCATCCTGTCCCTTCCCAAAACACATTGTCAGCGCCTTCCTGTTCCCAGATGGCAGAGCGCTCACCTCCGTACCTCTGGACATGTTGCTGCTTCTGCTTCATTGACATGCTGTCCCCTCCTCTTTTGTCTGGTCACTTCAAAGCCCGAGGCAGTGTGTCTGTCAGTCCCCTGCTATCTGAACCCAGGTGCCTATCCTGTGTTTTCCCCCCTGCAGCCCTAAGTGTTGCTGGCCACTGTTTGTCTTTCCAGGAGACTGAGAGTTTTAAGAGCAGCTGCCTTCTTTTTTTTTTATTTAAAAAAATTTTTTTTTAAATTTTTTTTAATTTACTTGACAGAGAGAGATCACAAGTAGGCAGAGAGGCAGGCAGAGAGAGAGGAAGGAAAGCAGGCTCCCTACTGAGCAGAGAGCCCGATGCGGGGCTCGATCCCAGAATCCTGGGATCATGACCTGAGCTGAAAGCAGAGGCTTTAACCCACTGAGCCACCCAGGCACCCCTATTTTTTAAAATAATAATAATAAAAAAAACTTTATTTGGTGCGCCTGGGTGGCTCAGTGGGTTAAGCCTCTGCCTTCGGCTCAGGTCATGATCTCAGGGTCGTGGGATCGAGCCCCACATCAGGCTCTCTGCTCAGCGGGGAGCCTGCTTCCTCCTCTCTCTCTGCCTGCCTCTCTGCCTCCTTGTGATCTCTGTCAGATAAATAAATAAAATCCTTTTTTTTAAAAAAATATTTTATTTATTTATTTGACAGAGAGATCACAAGGAGGCAGAGAGGCAGGCAGAGAGAGAGAGAGAGAGGAGGAAGCAGGTTCCTGGCTGAGCAGAGAGTCCGATGTGGGGCTCGATCCCAGGACCCTGAGACCATGACCCGAGCTGAAGGCAGAGGCTTTAACCCACTGAGCCACCCAGGTGCCCCATAAATAAATAAAATCTTAAAAAAAAAAAAAAGATTTTATTTATTTGAGAGAGTGAGCAAGAGAGAGAGAACATGAGCAGGGGGAGGGGAAGAAGGAGACTCCCCTTTTGAGCAGGGAGCCCGATATGGGACCTGATCCCAGGACTCTGGGCTCGTGGCTGGAGCTGGAGGCAGTCACCGAACTGACTGAGCCTCCCAGGTGCTCCAAGAGTAGTGGCTCAGTGGGTTAAAGCCTCTGCCTTCGGCTTGGGTCATGATCCCAGGGTCCTGGGATCGAGTCCCGCATCGGGCTCTCTGCTCAGCGGGGAGCCTGCTTCTCCGTCTCTCTGCCTACATCTCTGCCTACTTGTGATCTCTGTCTGTCAAATAAATAAATAAATACATGAAAATCTTTAAATAAAAAAAAAAGAAACGTGTCTTTCTTCTCTACCCTCCGTGCTTAGACTATCATAGGTGCTCAGAAATACTTGAGGGAGGGTAAAGAGGTGTTTTGTTTTCTTTTTTTGCCATGAGCTGCAGGATGGTGGTCATACGGAATTCATCTGGCTTTTTTTTTTTTTTTTTTTGGTGGGTTTTCTTTTTGTTTTTTGCTTTTATTTTGTTTTTCTCGGGCTTTTCATCTGAATTTGAGATCTGAAAAGTTAATCTCACATCTGCGGTTCTTGGTGGGTAATGCTTCTGATCGTCACGGTGGTGGTTCTCCCCGGAGCTGAACATGAGGCTAGCGTGGGTGAGACGGGTTCTGGCGGGAGGCACACCTGTTTATGTTGGGAACGGTCTGCCCTCTGCCTTGACTGTCTCCTGAGTTGGGCTTCACGAGTGTGTAGGTGTGTGGAGGGGGGGGTAGGCGTGGTCGGAGGGAGGGCAGACGGACTTGTCTGTGTTGCTTTGGAACACAGGACTAGTGCAGAAAGACTTCGACCTTGTGAGGTTAAAAACTATTAGTTTACGTGAAGAGTTCTTGTATTTCAGTGTAATACTCAGCTTTAAGTGAACCCTGCATTTATAGCAAAAGCCAGAGCTGTCCGGCTTTTAGGCAGATGTTTGAGTTTCAGATTTGAATGGAGGTGTTTTGAGGGGTGGCGCAGATTTTTAATTTAGTGGAAATAACTTTCATCGTGTTTTGCCCATTTTCTTTCTCAATCAAAAGTGATACACGCTCTTGCAAAACGTTGACGTCATACTAGTGGATCCGCTCGGCATCCCACTGCCTTATTTTGTTTCCTTATTTGATTGCCACCTGAGATTATTTATATGTGTGTTCATTACCTGTTTCCTTTCAAAATCCGTCTACTCCTAACCGCTCACTCCCTGAGCACACACCCTGTCCTTGGTGCCATTCTCCCGCATTCTAGCTCCTTTAATTCCTCAAAAGCCCCAACGGCTAAATTACTAGGATCATCTCCAATTCCCAGATGAGGCGATAGCAGCCCAGGGAAGCGGAGCAGCTGTCTGGCGCAGGCAGCGCTAAGTGGTGGGGCTGGGATTTAGACCGGAGCCGCCTCCCTCGCTGAGTCCACTCCCCTCTACCCCGTCTGCGTGTAACCTCACGTCTCAGATCCTCAGATCCTCGGACAGTCTGGTTGTCTTCCCCAGCCCAGAGCTCTTTCTTTTCAATTACAAACATACGCCTACTCACAGATAGAGTCTGGCCTCTCTTGGGAAACAGTTTTTTTCCTTCCATGACCCCCTGGGGGGCCCTTCCCTAGAGGTGTGACACTATCTGAACTCCGCAAAATGAACAGGATCCGAGATCAATTTATGTTACCGAAATGTCAGTCTCCTTGAGATTTGGGAAACATTTTAGCCTCATCGGTAGTGTCCTGGGGAGAGGGCTGGGCTTCAGAGGGCCGCTGCCAGGTCTTGCTGTTGATAGGTAGGTAAGGTCTTGCTTGTCTTGGTAGGTAAGATGTCATCCCTGTAAAGAAAGTCCCTGTCACTGAATTCTAAGCATGTGGCTGACTTGGAATTCTGAGCACCCTGGTTACTGACTGTGATCTTTTTTCTAGGTTCCTAGAATTGGGCTGATGAGGAAAAAGACCACTTAAAAATTTTTCTGTAATATTTTATGGTAATATTTGGAAGGTGGTTAAGTCTTGTCTTTCCTTTTCTTCTCCTCCAGCGGGAGCACGGGGTTGTCCTATGGGGCAGAGGTTCTTAGATCAGCCTGGGGTCCGTGGATGGGCTTCAGAAGGGTGTCAGGCTCTCGAGATGTGCGTGCAGATTTTTGTCAAGTGCGCACGTTTTGCTGGGGCAGCATTCCAGCCCAGAACCGTGAGAACAGCAAAGAGCCGTCTTTGATATGAGCATTAACACACACCCCGTCCCAGGCTGCAAGAATCCTGGAAACCGGCTCGATTTAAAGATTAGAAATCTTCTCCCCCGACCAGTCTCAAAAAATGAGGTGGTGTGACTAAAACTCTGGAGCGGGGGGCTCCTTGGTGGTTCAGTCGGTTATGCCTCTGCCTTTGGCTCAGGTCATGATCTCAGGGTCCTGGGATCGAGCCCCGCATCGGGCTCTCTGCTCCGCAGTGAGCCTGCTTCCCCCTCTCTCTGCCTGCCTCTCTGCCTACTTGTGATCTCTCTCTCTGTCAAATAAATAAAATCTTCTAAAAAAATAAAATAAAACTCTGGAGAGGGCAGTTTGGACTTTTCTTCATTAGGACACAGGGGTTCTCACTAATTGAGTGGATATATGGGCTCAGCCTGTTCTGGGGGTGGGGTACCTATTCAAATTAAATAATCACGTTTTGGTGTGGCCCTGCTGTTAGGCTTCCTTTGTCCACATCTGAGTTTTCTGTCTTGGGGACTGGAAATAGCTCCCACCCTCATGTGTAACTGGCTCCTCTTATTTCCACTTGCCGCTGCTTGTGTGCAAGTACATGATTAAAAATTTAACCTGGGGGCACCTGGGTGGCTCAGTTGGTTAGGTGTCTGACTCTTGAATTTGACTCAGGCCATGACGTCAGGATTGTGAGATCGAGCCCCCATGTCAGGGCTCTGTGCTGAGCATGGAGCCTGCTTGATATTCTCTCCCTTCCTCTGTCTCCCCCCTTAAAAAAAAAAAGATTTAACTTTTATACTCTTGTTTTGGTAGACATTTTAAAAAGTATATGGTGGGACTTCCGGGTGGCTCAGTCAGTTAAGTGTCTGCCTTCGGCTCGATTGCAGGGTCCTGGGATCGAGCCCTATGTCAGGCTTCCTGCTCAGCAGAGTGTCTGCTTCTCCCTCTCCCAAACTACCCCCCCCCCCCCGCCGCGTGTGCTCCCCCACCCTCAGATAAATATATAAAATCTTTGGTGGGCGCCTGGGTGGCTTAGTCGGTTAAGTGTCTGACTTTGGCTCAGGTCATGATCTCAGGGTCCTGGGATGGAGTCGCACATCGGCTCCCCTCTCAGCAGGGAGCCTGCTTATCCTAACTCTGGTCCTCCTTCCACTTGTTCTTTCTCAAATAAATAAAATCTTTAAATAAATTAAATAAATAAAATCTTTAAAAATAAAAAAAAAATTTGAAAAGTATATGGTATAAAAAGATAGTATTGGGTGGCTCTATTGGTTAAGTGTCTGCCTTTGGCTAAGGTCATGATCCCAGGGTCCTGGGATCGAGCCCTGCCTGCACCGGGCTCCCTGCTCGGTGGAGAGCCTGCTTCTCCCTCTCCCTCTGTCTGCCGCTCTGCCTGCTTATACTCTCTGTCAAATAAATAAAATCTTAAAAAAAAAAAAAAAGATAATACTGTCTCAGCTCTGCCATTTTTAGTGCAAGTAACTTGGCTGTGTGCCCCATTTTCCTCATCTGTAAGATGGGTACAGAATAGTAGCCTGCCTCTCAGAGGGTTGGAAGGATTATATGAAGTAATACAGAGAAAGCAACTGACATGCTGTTTGGTCAATGGGAAATAGCCAGTCAGTGTTAGTTGTTACGAAGATCCTGATAGTCAGGACCTCTACCCCCCTTCACGGTGAGGCAAGAAGCCGGTCGGCTCTCTTTCATCTCATCCCATTTTCCAGATACGGCCACTTTCCGCTGTTTTGTTCTTTCCTCCTTTTATTTGTCTCCATATCACACGGCATTCTGACCCCTCCTTATTTATTTATTTATTTGACAGAAAGATATAATGAGAGGGAATGCAAGCAAGGGGAGTGGGAGAGGGAGAAGCAACCTCCCTGCTGAGCAGGGAGCCGGCCATAGGGCTCAGTCCGAAGACCCTGGGATCGTGACCTGAGCCCAAGGCAGACACTTAACCGACTGAGTCACCTGGGCGCCCCTGATTTCCCTCTCTCAATACCAGGCGTTCATTATTGACTTCCTGTGGGAGGTGATTAGGGACACCTCCTAATCACCTAACCCTAATGATTAGGGAGGGTGATGAGGGTTTAAGGGACAACTTTTCCCTTCCCCACATGTCCTCCTCTTAGTCTGCTATGCTTCTGTCACGGCGGGTTCGAGCGACATGCAGTGTTCTACATTACAGTCACATAAGCACTGTTCACAGCTGAGTCACGGGATCACACATGCAAGAATGTTGGATGTTATCGAACATTCGAACTGCAGCTCTGAGTTGAAGAAAGCCGGAATGGGGAATCGTTGATTTGCCTTTAATTACAAGTGAAGTTAAAGCCAGCCACGTGGTTGCTGTCTCTTCAGGTTTATTCTGGGACACGCTTGTTCTCCTCTGGTGATCAGTCCGTTCGTTCTAGAATCTTAGAAGAACTGGTAGAAGTTGAGCTCCTAGAAGAAACGCGGCAGTTAAGACAGACCTGGAATTTGGGGTAGCGCTGCACGATCCTTAGGTCTGTGTCAGCTTTCGGGACTGGCGGCCCTTCATGTTCTTACCCTTAGGCTGCTGTCGTCTGCAGCTGGAAAGCTCCACAGAGGGTCACAGCAAGGCACAGAGAGGGGACTGCTGTCTCCATGGAGGTGGAACACAATAAGCCCAGTGTGAGAAAAGGCAGATGAACGCGGTTATGGAAAGTAAGAACGATAATGGGGAAGAGCAATTTTCTTAAAAGTGCCCTCAGGGGGAGGACTAGGCAGATTCCCGGTGGTGGAAGTCAGGACTGATTTACTTGGTACAGGTTACCAGGGTGGGGGGAGGGGCGGGGAATAAGGAAAAAGGTGGAGTTTGTGGTTTTGTGGTACCCTTGTGTTGACCGGTGAACCTGGTAGAGGAGGTCAGGTGTCCTGTTCCAGGAGGTGTCCTGCTCTGAGTCACAACGGGAGGCAAAGCCTTGTGTTCCGGATCCTGGAAGGAGTGGAGAAACCCAGAACAAAGTGGAGTTTCTCTCTGGAGCCACAGTAGTGGCCCTAATGTCGGTGGTGGTCCTCAAGGCAACTTGGTTCTGGGACTTTCTGGCCTCGGAGATTTCCAGGGAAGGGGGCAGGGCATGGTGGTTGGGAGGGGGTACAGAAGTGAGAGGAGAAACCCAGTGCTTGCATACTAGCTGTAGTTAAATTAAATTAAATTAATTAAGTAATTAATTTATTTTTTACTAGGTATGGTTTTAAACAAAATGAGGAGATCCAACATGGACAGGAAAATGAGATGAACCTCTGCATCAGACAGTTCCTTTCCCCATCTCGGGCTTTAAAAATTTGTGTCGGGAGTTAATGGCCAGTTTTATAGGGTGATGGTAGGGAGGGAATCTGGAAGATCTGTAAAAACTGGAAAAGCTAGTTTTCGACAGGAAAACCTGTCCTTTGGACTGAGTCGCAGAGTTTTCTTGTTCGAGGTCGTTTTTCTGTGCTTCTTGCTCCCGGTGTGGTGCCTCCACTCCGTATTTCCCCCCTGCCTGGGGCTGGGTCTTGCTGAAAGCTGCCCACGAGTCATAAGCTCCTGCACCTCCGTCATCTTCTGCGTGGACTAAGTGTGATGAACAGCACTGCGACTCAAGAGATGGACTGGCTCACAGGGGAGAGAGTCGATGTGGGGGGACCTGGAAATGGTAGGAAGAGCAGGGAACCTGCGATCTCTCCGGGTCCCAGAACAGTCGCCGGGTGTTTACCAGGGGGCGGAACCAGCAGTGGCACAGACTGTCGTCATGTTCCTCCCCACACCCTAACTAACTATGTCTCCCTTGGGTATTTCACGGCCCGGGACTCGTGAGTCACCTTCCTGGGAGCTCTTCACTGGCATTCAAGGCTCTTCGGAGCCACACAGGGCTTCTGGAATGTCTGTTTTATTTTTTAAGATTTTATTTATTTATTTGACAGAGAAAGAGATCACAAGTAGGCAGAAAGGCAGGCAGAGAGAGAGAGGAAGGGAAGCAGGCTCCCCGCTGAGCAGAGAGCCCGATGTGGGGCTCGATCCCAGGACCCTGGGACCATGACCCGAGCCGAAGTCAGAGGCTTTAACCCATTGAGCCACCCAGGTGCCCCTGGAATGTCTGTTGACGAGAGGGTCGGACCGAGTTCACTTGAATGTAAGGTTTCCTCTTGTGAAGTGTCTTCCTTAGCAGAGCATCTGGGGTCCTGAGCCTCCTCCAGCCTGGCCAGCTGCGAGTGCAGTGTGAATCCCGTGCTCTCTGGCAGCTGTGAACCTTAGGGACCTTTTCACGGCTGCCTTCCCTTTGACCCTGAGGGAGAAGTGAAGCCGGGGATTCTGGAATGGTTTTATCCCGGCACCTAGGAGCGCCGCGGAGGCCTGAGAATCCCTGTGCCGTCCTTGCAGAAAGTTTGGGCCCGGCTTCCGAACCAGTCCTGCAGGACGGGAACTTGGGCCTGGGGACCTGGGATGGCCATTCACTCCGTTGGGGTAATTCCACGCGGGCGTGGGAAGGGGAACTGTGCTTTCTCTCTAGGACTTGATCACTCCAATAAAACAGGACTGACGGGTAGTATTAAGTCCCCATTACTGACCTGACCAGTGCAGCCTTGTACCAGTGTGCAGGTGGCGTTAACTGTGTGCAGGTGGTGTTACCTGTGAACCTCTTAGCGTCAGACCCGTACCGCACCATGCCCAGCACCGTGCCCGCAGCCTTTTCTGTGAACCGTATCTCCAGGCCGGGGCACTAACCTCTGCTCTTAGAGTTAGTTCCTGGCTCACTCAGTATTTTATTTTATTTTGTTTCGTCTGGTCTTTTCTTATCACGACCCTGACCTTATGACCTGAGCCGAAATCACAAGACGGTGCTCAACTGACGGAGCCACCCAGGCACCCCTTGTTTTTTTTTTTTTTTTTTTTTTTGCTTTCTAAGAGATTTTATTTTTAGGCTGCTTGGGCATGAAGCCTGCTGAAGATTCTCTCTCCCTCTCTCAGACACACCTTCCCTTGCTCGCGCACGGGGCACTCACTCTCTCTAAAAAGAACAATTTTAAGTCATCTCTGCACCCAGTGTGGGGCTCGCTGTCTTCAGTCACTGAGCCAGCCAGGCACCCCGGTCTGTCTTCTTCCATGTAATTTTTGAATCTCTTTAGATTAAAAAAATCTGCCCTTTCCTGTGTTTATGTCCAGGTTTGTTCTGCCTTTCACCCCGAAGCTGCTCCCCACTAGCCTTCACTGCCTCACACCTTTTCTAGTCCGCAGGTAATAACCTTTCTTTACTCCAGTTCTCAAACGCTTTCCTTTGGGCTTCTGGGTCTCCCATAGCTCCCGAACACTTCTACACCCTGCTTTCAGAGCACCTGGTTGACATTTTAACTGGGTTTGGAAAGTTCAGTTCTCTTCTGAAGATTCTGAACAAGAATTCAGCCAAGTGGATTTGAAGATCTCAACGGCTTTATTACGTGATCCATGAATGGACGGCATCCCGTCTCGGGGGCGGGGGGGACTCTTTGGGGGAGTTGTACAAAATGGAAGGTTTTTTTCTTTTAATAGGAACGGGGAGTGAGGGCAAGGAAGTTATTAGCAAGAGAAAAGACTGTTCCAGACAAGGTCACCTTTCCCTTAGGGGAAGGACTGAAGGGTCTTAACTAGGTGGGTCACACCACAGCTTCCTTGGGGGGCCGGCGGGGGCCCCTGAGACACATTCCCTCATTGGTGCTCATCAGAAGGTTAATGACTGATGGGCCAAGACCACATTTCTGGGGAAGGTGGAAACCACTATTAGGCCTTAAGCCCCGGCCTGGCCCCAGTGAGCCCGTTTTGGGGCTGTGGTTTTCTTTTTTAAACAGGTGTTACTAATAATTTGCTAAATGCCTTGAACACATGCACACTGAAGAGAGAAAGGACAGAAATCCGAAAGGACAGAAGCGACATCCTTGCCATGTCTCATGGAGGGGAAAATGAGGATTGCCTTTTTTTTTTTTTTTTATCCTTGAACAGTAAGTAGCGCAGAGTGTTTGGCAGCCTCTGTTTTTTTCCTGTTTCGAGCTGTTCTACCTGGTTGGACGGACACGTGTAAAATAAATATGTGAAAAGGACATTCTTTCTCTCTGGAATGACCCAGATTGGAATTGGCAGGGTCCATCCAGCTAGCTCCCTGGAGGACTTCTTTCCAGAAGTAGCCGACCTGAGGATGTGAAGGTTACCTGTAACGGGTCAGGCTTCCTGAGTTCATCCTCACTGAATGCCTGTTTCCAGTCCCGGTCTAAATCTCCCTGTCCTGAAATAAGGCGCTTACATCGAGCAACAGAACCGACATCCTTGCCGTGTTGTTTCACGTTCACCGTTCGCACATTTTAACAGGCACAGAATCCACCGGGGTAGGAAGTGTCTTCTCATATGCATTGACCCTTCCCAGTTGCATTTTCCGCCGCCAGCTTCTTCTGTCCTAACAGGGACTCCCGTAGCCTCTGTCGACTGAGCTTTCTGTTGCTGTTGTGCACACGCAGGGCTGTAGAATATGTACTTTTTTTTTTTTTTTTTAGATTTTATTTATTTATTTGACAGAGATGGAGAGAGCCAGAGAACACAAGTGGGGATGGGGGGAGGCGGCAGAGGGAGAAGGAGAAGCAGGCAACCCGCCCCCCCCCCCCCATTGGGGAGCCTGAGATCATGACCTGAGCCACAGGCAGACACTTCCTTGACTGAGCCACCCAAGTGCCTCAGAATGTGTACTTTCTGAACCTTGCTCTGGGTGGCCGGCCCGGAGTCACCCTGTATGACCCTGTGGTGTGCAGAAAGCAGGGGCCACGTGGGAGGTAGAGCATGGAGGCTCTGGGACAGCTGGTGGGTGCAGGAGTGAGCAGGGGAGTCTGCAGTGTGCCCGAGCTGCCCGGGGCAGGGAAGACCTGGAAGTGTGTTTCCTTGCGGATGAGCGTGGCGGAGTGGAGCAGTCCGCATTCTGTGACTCCCTCCTGCCCGGCCCTGCGCGTGCCCCAGTGCGAGCCCGCCAGCCTACAGGAGTTTCAGTCCTTGCTGTAAACGGAGGGTGTCCCTGGCAGTGAGGTGTTGAGGGAATAAAATGTGGAGGTGCAGAAGTGTTTTTAACTCATAAAGTCTCTCCCTTGGCAAAGTGGTTTGTGTCTCCCTGTGCAGAAGGTAGTGCATATTAAATGTTCTGAACAATATGTTACCTGTTGCAGAAATTGTTTAGTGGTCCCTGCCTCCCATAGGTAATAGAAGTAAGACTCCAGAAATGTCTTACTGAGCGTGGCACAGCCAGTCCTGCGTCTTTGAAACCTTGTTTCTGCTAAGCTGATTGGGGTTCCCTGAAGTAGTATGCAGCTTAGAGCTGATGCGTTGATTCTTTCAGCAAACATTAAGTGCCTCTTGTATCCCTCATACCCGACATTTGAGGTATTGCGTTTTGTTTGTTTCTTTGTATTTTTTCCCCTTAGGGAACTAGTAATGAACTTTAAAGGCTTTAAGACAAAAAGACCTTCCTCTTTGTAACCACTCGGTCCCTGTTCCTTCGTCTACTTTCTCGGTTGACATTCTTGTGTGTATTTATGCCGCAGCTGGCCAGAGGGGTGTCTCCTAGGAAAAGCAACTTGGAGTGACTTGGGTGAGCAGACGAGGAGTTGTGACTCGTGTCGCTGGCTTGTGTTCACTCGTCCAGGTGGTGACTGCCCTGTTGGCCTTCCCGGCTCCAGCCTTGGGCTCCCGCCGCGGGAGCTGGAAGGCTGTAATAGATGCGTTAATTGGAAAATGCTCTGAGAGTCCAACAAACGTCACCCCTCCAGCCGCCGCACGTGTTCGTGGGGACCAGTATCAGAGCCCGAGAATTAAGGATAAATACGTTACCTACAGCCCTCGGGGGTAGCGGGGGCTGAGAAAGCCTTGGGCCCTGAAGAGCGCAGGCAGTTAACCAGCTTCTCCGCCCCGCTTTCTTCAGTGATCCTGAGGTCAGCCACAGCCCTGTGAGGTCGACGGCCTCACTCCTCTTCCGTGGCGAACTGCGGCGTGGCAATGAACGTGTCTTCCGTAGGCACGCAGAGCGAGCCCTTGGTACTTGACCCTGTCCCGAGTCTCCGGCCACGGGAAGCCCATGAGACGCCTTTGGTGGGGGCAGGCTGCCGCCCGGAGGGCCTGCTGTACCCTCATCCAGAGATGGGGACGGTGGCCGCGCGGCCGAGTACGTGCTGTGACACGCAGCGCGATGTATGCTAAGAGCGCCCAGGGGGACACTGAATACCGGGGTTAGCAGAGGGGATGACCGAGCTGGAGGAGGGATGAGCACTGGTCCGCAGCGGGGCTTAGAGGCAGGAACGGCAGCGCCGGCCCCGCTGGACAGGCCTGTGTGCCAAGCCGCGGTGCCTGAAGCGTGTCCTTGACACGCCCTTCACCCGCAGCTCTGGCTGCCATCTGACTGTCCTTCCGTGTACCCACCCCCTACCCCCGAGCTCTCCTTGTCCTTTTTACCTCTCAGCTTCTGCCTTAGGCTGTCAGTGGTGGCCTCACGTATTAAAGGTTAGTACTAGGGGCGCCGGGGTGGCTCAGTCAGTTAAGCATCTCATTCTTTATTTTGGCTCAGGTTGTGATCTCACGGTGGTGGGTTCGAGCCCTGCGTAGGACTCCAAGCTCAGCGGGAGTCTGCTTCTTCCTCCGCCTCTGCCCCTCCGTGGCTTGTGCTGTCTCTCTCTAAATGAAATAAGTCTTAAAACCATAAAGGGGGGCACCTGGGTGGCTCAGTGGGTTAAAACCTCTGCCTTCGGCTCAGGGCGTGGTCCCCGGGTTCTGGGATCAAGCCCTGCATTGGGCTTTCTGCTCATCGGGGAGCTTCCTTCTCTCTCTCTGCCTGCCTCTCTGCCTACTTTGATCTCTGTCAAATAAATAAATAAAATCTTAAAAAAAAAAAAACCCATAAAGGGTTACTATTGAAGGGTGAGATGCCATCACCAGGCCAGCCCTGACATGTGGAGCAGCTTCCCTATGTGTGTGTTTGCTGGAGGGACAGAGAGCGGTCGGAGAGTTCTGAGGATCATAGCCTCTAGAATTAGCGATCAGAGGGAGTGAGGGCGGGGAGTGTGGTCGGAGGACTGGAGAAAAGGGCTTGTTCTTCCAGACCATTCCAAAAAAACCTAGAGGTAGGCAATGTCCAGGTTTGTGTGTGAGGTGGGATGTGAGGACCAGCATGGACTGAGCCTTGAGCCACTCTTACCAGATGCACATACAGATTAAAAGGTGCCTGTTTGGGACGCCGGGGCGGCTCAGTCCGTTGAGTGTGTGCCTTGAGCTCAGGTTATATCTCAGGGTCCTGGGATCAAGCCCCATTGGGCTCTCTGCTCAGCAGGGAGCCTGCTTCTCCCTCGCCCTCTGCCTGCTTCACTGCCTGCTTGTTCTCTGTCTCTCTCTGTCAAATAAATAAATCTTTTTTTAAAAAGGTGCCCATTTACTTCTGTCCTGAGGTCTGAGGCATTGGTCTTCTGTTCAGGGGAGGGAGTGGAGGCTCAGAGAGGTTAAGTAATCTGCTCGAGGTGGCTCGGCCAAGGAGGGGTGGAACCAAGCTTTGACAAGTGGGTCTGTCCAGTTCTTCCTGTGTGTCTCCTGCACCTCGTGCATGTGTCATTGGTCTGTTGGCACTGCCCTGGGTGTCATGCAGTGAGTGACTGTGGTTCCCTGTCTGCCCCCTTGGCAGCCTTGCCCCCGAGGCTCAGTTTTGCAGACACATGAACAAGTGAGCAGTCGGCTGCTCTGATAGGCCTGGGAACTGGTCCCTGGGAAGACTGGCCAAGTCTGAGAAGGTTCCATCAGGCTTTGCAGCAGAAGTGTCTGGGCATGTCGGGGGAGCTGCTGAGTCAGCAGTACCTGCTCCGTCACCCGTTCTGCAAGGAAGGGTGCAGGTGGTTCTCTTGCTGGCTCCCTGCCTGGTGATCCTCCCTCAGCCCAGGAAGGGGTCACCGGCGGTAGGGAGAGTTTCCGAGTTTTGCCGGAGGAATGCTCCCTTCCTTTCCTTACCCTGGAGAAGGTGTTCACCGAGTTCAAGCCAGGCAAGAACAGATGAGTGGCCCATGGGGTGAGGGTGACCTAGGCATTCCAGCTGTGTTTAGAGCAACAGAAGATGAACGTGGGAGCCAGTGCTGGATACTGGGTTCACCTGTCTGAGGCCTTCAGGGATTGGCGGTTAGCAAAGCGAGGGTGGAAAGGGGCTGAGTAAACCGGGAATCCGTCCTCCGGATTGGCCTCTGCTGGGTGACTTCTGCCGAGGTTGCTTTTCGTTCCTACGACACGTTTTCTAACCATCTGACATGTTTAGTAATCATACTGGGGGATTGTTTTGAGGGATGAACGAGGTAAGATAGTTCACCGAGTTGGGACACGGGAGTGAAGGACGGTATGTGGTCTGCGAAGAGGCCTTGTTTGTGGGGCTTGAGTGCACGACCCTGAGATCAAGACCTGAGCTGAGGTCGAGTCCGAGGCTAAACTGACGGAGCCACCCAGGCACCCCAAGGCTTTGTTCTTCACGTGGAGTGTCCTGGGACAGGTGTTCAGGTGGACGCCATCCTCCTGAGGCGGAGGCGGCTGCGGATCGGGGAGTGGAGCTTGACACCAGTGGCTGTCCCGGAATTTGTGCAATGTCTAGGGAGAGGCTGGTCCCTGTCGCTGTCCTCCTGTGTTGGAGACTCTTGGCCTCTATCCTTAGCTGCTGTCTGAATTGGTCAACCTCAGCCGCTCTCTGCTGCTGCCTTTTTTTTTTTTTTAAAAGATGTTATTTATTTATTCAACAGAGAGAGACAGTGAGAGTGGGAACACCAGCAGGGGAGTGGGAGGGGGAGAAGCAGGCTTCCAGTCGAGCAGGGAGCCCAATGTAGGGCTCGATCCCAGGACCCCGGGATCATGACCTGAGCTAAAGGCACACGCTTAATCACTGAGAAACCCAGCCCCCCCCCCCCCCCCCCCCCCCCCGCTGCACCTCTTACTTGGTCTCTTTGTTCTGTGTGTCCGAACTTTCAGGCAGCTGTCATCTGTCCTCTGGGTCTCATCTCGAAACATTCCCCTGCATTTCTGACCTGGGTAGCACCCTGTTAACAGGGTCGCCTGGGTGGAAAGCAAGAGACCCATCCCCAAAACAATTTGTCACCAACAGGCAGTGCTGGGATTAGCTGTTGTTTATTGACCACTGAAGATGTCACTTACACAGGCCTGTAAGCTAGCTGTCCCCTACTTGGCCATCTTAGGAGAAACTTGGGCCAAAGGAGGTTAACCACGAGGCTCAAGGTTACCTGCTACATCTGGATGTAACACAGACCGCTGGACCTCCGGCCTAGTTTCTCTTCATCATGCTCTCCTTCCTCCAGGGAAATAATACCGATTGCATGATGCCACTTTGTATCATTTCAGTAAATTGTGCCACATTTTCGGTAAACTGATAAGTTTTCAGGTGGCCCGTGGGGGAAGAGAAAGGGTTGGGCCGAAGGTCCCATTGTTGTTTTTTCTGTAGTGACTCCCACTTGAAGGCCGTTGCTCATAGGAAGGAAAGTCCTAAGTCCTCCCGTCAGTGCTGGCAGAGATCCTCATTAAACTCGTGAAATACTTGAATGAAACAGGAGAGTCCCCTGCTCTGTGCCCCCCGCAGTCTCTCTGGTCACGTTCAATCTCTTACTCTCCATCTTTGCTTCCTTCCGAGGGGTCTCAGAGAGCAAAGTCCAGGAAGCTAAGCCTTGCACTGTGCTCTGGAGTGTGTCTTGCTCTGGCTTCCTGAACGCTCTTGGCTTTGCTAAGGCAGCCCCCAGCCACGACTGAAAATGTCCCCAGGCTGTCTCCCGGCCCCACTGCCACTACTCTGAGATCTTTCGGAGGAAAACCCCCATCACTCTGGAACCTCAAGGCCAGCGGGTTTCAGATAAGCCTCTTTCAAGTCCTGACACCTTCGGAGACTTAGCTGTAAAGAGAAATGATTGAAAAGGATTCCAAGCACCTTTTAGGGAATGGGATAGTTACAGTCTGAAACTTAGGTCAGCTTCTCTCTATTTCTTTCTTTCTTTCAGAGACGGAGCATGAATGGGGGATAGGTGCAGAGGAAGAGGGAGAAGCAGACTCCCTGCTGAGCAGGGAGCCCGATGCGGGGCTCGATCCCAGGACCCCGAGATCCTGACCTGAGCCGAAGGCAGATGCTTCACCCACTGAGCCACTCAGGCGCCTCAACAGCTTCTTTTTATTGACTGCCTTCATTGTACAGGTGGCTGCTGGCTGTTGGCCATGACTCTGCCTCCGCTGACTTGAGCACCAGCCAGGTTGGGTCTAGTTTCAGCTCACAGGTCTTAATATCATTGCTGAGTGGCATTGACAAGAAGCTTAAATCTTCGATGAGAATAAAATAGTGTCCTACGGAGATACTCAACATTGTTCCCTTCTCTGTCACTTGCATCTGGAAGAGCAACTTGTTTGCATATAAAAATGACGCGTAAATAACCTCTAATTGAGGATCTCCCTGGGTAGGAAAAAAACCAAAAGCTTTATTTAAATTAGGGACCTTGATAGGCATTTGGCTACTTAGAGGATATTTTTTCTTTTCTTTTCTTTTCTTTTTTTTTAACAGTCTGGTTCTTAGCTGCTCCAGTCAGATCTGGAAAGTCAGACCTAGGAAACATGTAATTCCACGCAAGCCTCTGGGCTCTAAGAAGAGAGATGCACAGAAAAGAGAGTGCACAGATACCCATTCGGAGTGTACTGTGTTTTCTTCTGCCTGGCGCCAGCGGTGCCAGAGATCTGCTTTGCATGTTGATCCTCGGGGGTGTGATGCATTTAAGGGTGTCCTCGTGGGAGACGCTCAGAAAAGTGGCACGGCAGAGAGGCACTGAGTAGAGCAGTCTAGAGGGAGGTGGCTGGTTGTGTGTTGAACAAGCCGCATTGAAGAAAAAAGCTTCTGAAATAGAAATAGCTTTTCTCTACCCTCAAGCACCAGCATTTACTCACTTGCCCAGGTACTCTTTTTTTCCTCCCATTTGACGACTGTGACGACCTGGTTTTCTCTGTTTTGTAGATAGATGGTCAGTAGTTTGTCAGCAGTACAGGTCAAGCTGACATCGGAAGCTACGCTGGGAACCTCATCCTTACTCAAGTGCACGGAAAGATGCGTTCCCGCCTTTGCACGGCCAGGGAACTTCCCGGTGGCGGTGTATTTGTGAGTCGCACTATTTGTAGGCTGTTGTGTAAAGCAGGAAAACTTCTTTTCAAGCCAGGGCCTTCCACAGGCTATAGGGGAGTTGTCACTGGAACCAGAGGCTAAAAAGGCATACTTGAAATTGATATTTTGTTTTTTGTTTTTAAGTAGGCATCACACCCAGTATGGAACCCAACACGGGGCTTGAACTCATGACCCTGGGATCGAGACTTGAGTGAGATCAAGGGTTGAGCACTTAACCGACTGAGCCACTCAAGTGCCCCTAAATTAGTTTTGGAATTGACCTTGATAGGGCTGAGCCTAAATAGCCTCAGACCGGATGTTCTAGAAATGAGGAGTGTTGGAGGCATGGTGACCATCTGGTCTTCCTCACTGCTGGATTGAAGACTTGTTCCGTTGTTGATAGAGATTAGATTCTCCAGGGGCGCCTGGGTGGCTCAGTGGGCTAAGCCTCTGCCTTCAGCTCAGGTCATGATCCCAGGGTCCTGGGATCGAGCCCCACATCAGGCTCTCTGCTCAGCGGGGAGCCTGCTTCTCTGCGTACTTGTGATCTCTTTCTCTGTCAAATAAATAAATACATCTTTAAAAAAAAAAGATAAGATTCTTCAAACTGTCTATAGAAAGCACATTAAAGAGGGGGCGCCTGGGTGACTCAGTCAGTTAAGCATCTGACTTTGGCTCAGGTCAGGATCTCAGGGTCCTGGGATGGAGTCCCGCATTGGGCTCCCTGCTCCGCAGGGAGTCTGCTTGTCCTTCTGCCCCTCCCCCACCAGTGCTCTTGTACTTGCTCTCCCTCTCTCAAATAAATAAATCTTAAAAAAAAAAAGATAGCATTTATGATATATGCCAGTTACTTTATGTGTTTGTTAAACGTGGCAGTCACCTTGTATGTATTAGAAGGAGTCATGTCATTTATTTTTTAATAGTTCTTTGTTTTTCTCATTACCAGGTAAGTAGCCCCACATAATCACGGTTCTGGATCTGCCACCTGTTTTTGTACATTCTTTGGCTTTTGTAGCGGTCAGACTGAGGGTGCCAAATGAGAGTAGGAAACCACAGACATTTTCCCATCTCCGCCCGAGCACCATGCATCCTAATGATAATGGATGGGAAACCTCCCCAGAGAGCTCGGCTTTTCCTCTTAGCAGTCATTTTTAAGGGCTGTAAGCAGCCTGATTTTTTAAAATAACATTTCAGACACAAATGACATTTAGTGATTTGCATGTGTATCAGGATCTCGTGTGTGGGTTTTTGGGTTGGACTTCTTGCTGCCTGAGCCATCCCATTTGGTATGTAAAAAATAATTAGAAGAGTATAAAGAAAGAAGCAACTTTTTCCTTCACCCAGACCTAATCTTTGTTGAAATGGTTATATTTCTTTTTTTTTTTTTTTTTAAGATTTTATTTATTTGACAGGGAGATCACAGTAGGCAGGGAGGCAGGCAGAGAGAGAGAGGGGGGGGGGAAGCAGACTCCCTGCCGAGCAGAGAGCCTGATGCGGGGCTTGATCCCAGGACCCTGAGATCATGACCTGAGCCAAAAGCAGAGGCTTAACCCACTGAGATGCCCCAAACGGTTCTATTTCTTTCTGAGCTTTAATATATATACATCCATGAAGCTTTGGATAAGACTAAGAAAAAAATAGTTTTCTATCATGTCTCCTGAGCGTTTTCCCATATTACCAAATATTCTTCTTTTTTTTTTTGAGATTGATTTGTTTGAGAGAGGGCACGTGCACCAGCTGGGGGGAAGGGGCAGAGAGAGAGAGAATCCCATGCAGACTCCCTGAGAGCACAGAGCCTGATGTGGGGCTCAATCTCAGGACCCTGAGGTCATGACCTAAGCCAAAGTCAGACACTTAACCGACTGAGCCACCCAGGCACGCCCCATATTGCCAAATATTCTATGCAAACACGACTCAGTAGTGTTTTGTGTGTGCCAGAACGTATTTAACAAATCACCCCCCACCCCCCGCCTGTTGTTTGACTGTGTAGGTTGTCATCCAGTGTTTTTATAGGAATGGACACGGGCACTTGGTTTGTCTAATTATTTCCTTAAGAGCGATTCCTAAAAGTTGAATTATTGGTAAGAAGGATGAACGTTTTTCATACTCTTGCCTGGTGGGCAGAATTCTCGGTGCTTGCTGTTGGCAGCGCTCCAAGTGGTTTCCCAGGACAGCTGGGTCCCAGATACGGGGCGGGGCGGGGGAGGTGGGGGTGGGGGTTGCTAGGGTGGCAAGGCGGTGAGGGCCACTGGAGAAAACGCTCGGAGAACTGTGGTTCTTCACGTTTTCTGCTGTTGCCTTCTTTTTGTTTTTTAGATTTTATTTTTTTGCCAGAGAGAGAGAGTCCACAAGCAGGGAGAGCCACAGACAGAGGGAGAAGCAGGCTCCCTGCTGAGTGAGGAGCCTGATACAGGACTCGATCCCAGGACCCTGTTTAACTGGCTGAGCCACCCAGGGGTCCCTGTTTTTGCCTTTTATTTATTTATTTTTTTTGGAGAAGGAGGCTTTGCATTCTTTTATTTGTATATTCCTTACTTTTTTTTTTTTTTAAAGTGTAAAAAGATAGGCTTGTATTATATTGTCTCTTTAAACCTCTCCCACATAAAAAAGGTAGGCACTGGCCATGCATTCCATTTCAGTAGGCAGCTCTTCAAAGTACTGTGAGAGCATCATAAAAGTGATTTGAAACGGTCACACTAGTGATGGTCCCCAGGGAGTCTATGAGCACACTCAGAGAAGGAAGAGGCGTGGTTAACTAGGATATCCCTGGTTGTAATAACTAATCACAGAATATCCATAATGTGACTTAGGTTCAGAATACTCGGCTCCCATCAGTGGTGACAGAAGTCATGCGGGGGTTCTTGGTTCTGTTAAGATGAGACCAGGGACACCTGGGTGGCTCCGTGGGTTAAAGCTTCTGCCTTCAGCTCGGGTCATGATCCCAGGGTCCTGGGATCGAGCCCCGGATTGGGCTCTCTGCTCAGTGGAAGGCCTGCTTCCCCCTTCCTCTCTGTTTGCCTGCCTCTCTGCCTATTTGTGATCTCTGTTTGTCAAATAAATAAATTAAAAAATTAAAAACAAAAAGATGAGACCAACCTTAATGCTTCCGCCTGCTGAGCAGAAAGCTCTGGTTCTCCTTAACTGTTTCTCTCACACATACTCGGTGTGTGGCTGGAAAGGGAGTGGTTGGCACTTATGGGGAGCAGGGAGAGGAACAAAGGAGGGCTAGGAGCAAGGGCACTTGCAAGAGGCAGTCTTCTACATCTTCCTGGAAGAGTGGGGCACCTGCATGGCTCAGTTGTTAAGCTTCTACGTTCGGCTCAGGTCATGATTCCAGGGTCCTGGGTTCGAGCTCTGAGTCGGGCTCCCTGCTCAGCAGGAAGCCTGCTTCTCCCTCTCCCACTCCCCCTGCTTGTGTTCCCTCTTTCTCTGTGTTTCTGTCAAATAAATAAATAAAGTCTAAAATAAATAAATATATCGGTCAATCAGTCAATCAGGCTTCCTGGAAGAGGAAGTTACCTCTGGGAGAGTAAAGTATATGCTTGTGTTTTTCCCATACCAGGAAGTATATACCCCCTAACAATGTGGCTTGGAGTTGGTAACTAGTAATACAGGTTATTGATTTCTTTTAATTAGGTGTTTGTTAATGAAGGAATTGGTTTCTGTAACTGAGGAAAAGGTGGTGTGATAAGATCTTTTCCTCATCTCCCTCCTGCCTCTGTCATTTTTTTTTTTTTTAAAGATTTTATTTATTTATTTGACACAGAGAGAGATCACAAGTAGGGAGAGAGTCAGGCAGAGAGCGGTGGTGGCGGGGGGGGGGGTAGGCTCCCTACTGAGCAGAGAGCCAGATGCCGGGCTCCATCTCAGGACCCTGTGATCATGACCTGAGCTGAAGGCTGAGACTTTAACCCACTGAGCCACCCAGGCGCTCCCTCTGTCATAGTTTTAGGTGCTGTGTTTCAGTCCTCGGACCAGGACCCTGGAGGGCATCTTGGTTTCAGAGACTGCGTGAGAAATGTGACTTAGGTTCAGAATACTTGTACTTGACACTCGGGTAGGTGTACAGAGATTAATCAGCGGAGATCCTTGCCCTGATTTAGTGGTAGAGAAGAGAGTAGCAATATAAATAATTGTTTCATTGTGGTAAACATACAGGACATAGGGACGCCTGGGTGGCTCAGTTGGTTAAGCGGCTGCCTTCAGCTCAGGTCAATATCCCAGCGTTCCTGGGATCGAGTCTCACATCGGGCTCTTTACTCAGCAGGGAGCCTGCTTCTCTCTCTGTCTCTTCCTGCCATTCTGTCTGCATGTGCTCGCGCGCTCTCTCTCTCTGACAAATAAATAAATAAAATCTTAAAAAACAAAAACAAAACAAAACAAAACATACATGACATAGATTTACCATTGGAGCCATTTTTTTAAAAAGATTTATTTATTTATTTATTTGACAGAGGTCACAAGTAGGCAGAGAGGCAGGCAGCAGAGAGAGGGGGAAGCAGGCTCCCTGCTGAGCAGAGAGCTGATGTGGGGCTCGATCCCAGGATCCTGGGATCATGACCTGAGCTGAAGGTAGAGGCTTAACCCACTGAGCTACCCAGGTGCCCCCATTGGAGCCATTTTTAAGTGTAAAGTTCTGTGGCATTACGTGTGCTCACATTCTTGTACAACCATTGCTACCATCCATCTCTAGAACTTTCTCGTCTTCTCCATTTTAAACTCTATACTTGTTAAACAATAACACCTCATTTCCCCCTCCCTCCCGCCCCTGGAAACCACCATTCTGCCTTCTGTCTTTATGGATTTGACTACTTTCCGTGCCTCATGTAAGTGGAATCGAATAGTATTTGTCCTTCTGTGATTGGCTTGTTTCATTTGGCTTAATTCTTTGGGGAATTCTCTCAAGGTTCATCCATGGTATTGCATGAGTCAGAATTTCCTTCTTCTTTAAGGGTGAATAGATATTTCTTTGTTTGTCTGTACCACATATTGTTTAGTCATCTGTCAGTAGACTTGGTTTGCTTCCATCTTTTCTGCTGCTGTGAACACAAGTACGCAAATAATCTATTCCTGCTTTCGATTCTTTTGGGTATCTACCTACAAGTGGAATTGCTGGCTCTGTGGTAATTCTGTGTTTAATGTTCTGAGGTGTCGCCATATTGTTTTCCACCAGTCGTATACAGGGTTCCAGTTCTCCATATCCTCACTTACCTTTATTATTTTCTGTGTCCCCCCCCGGCCCACGATAGTAGCCATCCTAAATTGGTGTGAAGAGGTATCTTACCAGGGCTTTGATTTGCATTTCCCTAGTGATTAATGATGTTGAGTATCTTTCAGCTGTTGTCTGTATATGTTCTTGGGTGAAGTGTCTGTTCAAGTCTTTTTGTCAGGTTTTTAATTGGTTTGCTGCTGTTGTTGACTTGTAGGAGTTCCTTATATATTGTGGGTACGGTTGGATATTAGATTTGCAGATATTTTTCTCCCATACCTTAGTTTGCTTTTTTTACTCTGTTGATAGTATCCTTTGATCCCTAAAAGCTTTTCATTTTTGATGAGGTCCATCTCATTTATTTTTTTCTTTCGTTGTCTGTTTTTGGCATCACACCCAAAAAGATCATTGCCAAATCCAATGCCATTGTGCTTTCCTCTTGTGTTTTCCTTTGGGAGTTTTACAGTTTCAGCTCTTATGTTTAGACCTTTGATCCATTTTGAGTTAATTTTTGTATATTGTGACATGTGGGTTTCCAGCCTTGTTTTTTTTAATGTGGTTATCCAGTTTTCCTAATACGATTTTAGAGATAATTTTAATATATGAAAGAAGATGCTTAGCTGCTACTCACAGGGGTTCCTGAGCCAGTCTCTGGCAGGAGGGTTCTGTTTGAATGATGTAGGAAGAGATGGCGGGCCTCTCGCTGCGTTCTGGAGAGGTGGCACACTTACAGGACGCTTCCCCAAGGGAACTGAGTACTGTTTCCTGGAAATGTGTGGGAGCCATTTCAAGTGAGATGGGGGGGCCAGGGAGAGAGGGAGATCAGGGTTTGTAATCTGTGCTTCTTACTTTCCTGTCTTCAGTTGTGGATGCATCATTAATAGAAGGCTTGTTGGGGCCGAAACTCCCCATGAATCTTTAGTTTGTGTGTGTGTGTGTGTGTGTGTGTGTGTTTTTCTGTTTTGTTGGGAGTGTGTGTGCTTATTTTAGTTGTTTGCCATGATGGGGAGGAACAGGATTTCATAGTCTTACCAGCATATCCTGCATGGGGTGGGAAAAATACACCTCCTAAAGAAAGGTAACTTGACGCATGGCCTTCGTCTGTGACGTACTCCACACTTGCTGTGGGATTCCTGCTCTCCTGGGGCCACAGCCTGGTCCCTTAGCCTGTGTGCAGCTGTGGGCCTGAGGGCTGGACGCAGAGCCCATGGCTCTTTCCGGAGGAATTCCAGAGGGACGCAGCTGCAGGTTTTTCTCTAACTGTTTGTATGTGCACAGGAAGTGCCTTACAGCCCACAGCTCTACATCTCGTTTCCGTTCCGTTGCTTGCCATCCGCGTCCCTGGCCGTTTGGCTAGAAGCTCCTGGCGCAGAGGGCCCCTGGCCGGGAGCCCTCGTGCCCGCTCGTGGTCCTCCCTCAATCCAGGCGGGATCTTGGGAGTTGAAGGCAGAAGCAAGGATGTGAAAGTCACGGAGGAGAAGACACCGTAGGGGAATTCAGTATAAGTTTCTGTGTAAGGAAGTCTTTTCTAACTATAACATGATAAAGAAACTTTAGAAAAAAGTATCCATTTACATAAATAAAATTTTTTATCAGGAAACACCACTTCAAAGTAGAAGGACAGTAAACTGGAAAAAACACGGGTGATAGCAATGAGAAATGGGCCATTTTCTCAGTATGTATAAGAGCTTTTGAGGATCAGGAGGAAAAGAAGTGTGGGTAGGGTATCAGCAGCATGGTTTCAGAAAAACAAAAACAGAAAGCTTTTAGGCATATGAAAGGTATTTATTCTCATTTAAAACAGTGGTAAATTAGATAGCTCGGGTGAAGTTAGACACTCTTAAAGAGTTTGAGGAAGTAGGTATGTGTGGATCGTTGATGGGGGCTCTCCGGCCTTATGCATGGAAATTTAAAAAAAATGCATATTCTTTGCCTTAGCAAATCTAGTACTAGAAACTTGTCCTACTTGTATAAAGCTTGTTTTAGCTTTTATTTTTAAGGTTTTATTTATTTATTTGTCCGAGAGAGAGAGAGAGTACAAGCTCAAGGAATGGCAAGCAGAGGTGCAGGGAGCCCCATGGGGGGCTCGATCTCAGGACCTCGGGATCATGACCTGAGGGGAAGGCAGACACGTATGTGCCCTGAAGCACATAGCCAGACCTAGAAGCAACTTCTTGGGCACCAGGCAAACTTTAAGTGAAGTTCAGTGCCAAGCACTTGTAAGTATAGCCGAAGACTTCAGAAATGGGTTGAATCTGTTGCGGGCGCACAATAATGATTAACCCGATGTTTGAGGAAGCCGACACTTGATAATGCCAGCCAGCCACAGTCTAATCTGGGAGCAAACAGAAACACCAGGAAAAATTCTGCGGGAAAAGATTATAAAGTGAAATGGTACATCCTTAGAGTATATCCTCTGGAAGAAGATGAAAAAATGTGTCCAGGAGTTTATAAATACAGAAGCTGAAGAAAGTGCTCACACCCTCTGTGATGAAAAAGAGAAAAATCGAGCCCACTAAATCATGACGGGTGCATTTCCTTGCTGGGGCTGCAGTAAGAAGTTGCCACAAATGTGTGTGAAAAAGGAAATGCTTACTTTCTTACTGTCCTGGGGGCCAGAAGCCCCAAATCTAGGGGTTTGGCAGTGTTGGTTTCCTGTGGAGCCTCTGAAGGCAGATCCACGCTTCTCTCCCAGCACTGGTGGGGCTCCTTGGCTTAGATCTGGTCCCCACCCCCATCCTGACATGGCATTGCCTGTGTGTCTGTGTTTTCTCCTTTTCTGTTTCTTCTAAAGACACTTGCCATTGGGTTTAGTACCCGTCCTAATCTGGCATGACCTCAAGGTCCTTAACCTTAGTTAGTTATATCTGCAAAGCCCTTCATTCCAAATAAGGTCACATTCTGAGGTTCTGAAGGTTGGGACATAGTCCAGTGCTCTTGGGGGCCACCATTCAACCCGAAACAGTCTGTTCTTTTGTGCCCCTGCCCCCCTGTCACGTCTGTCCCACATGCAGAATACAGTCACTCCATAGCAATTCGGTATTTGGGGTTTGTGAGGGAAAAAGAATTTTGAGCGGGGAGAGCCTGAATTTCTGGTATTGGAGAAGATGGATGATCATTAATCTTTTTTTTTTTTTTTCTTAAGATCGTTGTCAATTCACATACAGTTGCAGGAAGTAATACAGAGGGATCCCGTGGACCTTTTCCTTAGTTTCCGTGATGGCAGTGGCTTAAAAAACACAACCAGGGGATTGATACATTTTTTAAAAAAAAAGGTTTAATTAATTAATTTATTTATTTGGAGGGGGGCAGTGAGAGCGTGAGAGGGGAGAAGGTCAGAGGGAGCTGGGAGCTCGATGCGGGACTTGATCTGAGGACTCCGGCATCATGACCTGAGCCGAAGGCAGTTGCTTGACCACTGGAGCCACCAGGTGTCCCAGAGGATTGATACTGGTCCAGTGAAGATACAGAACATTTTCATCACTGAGGGGTCCCTCCCTCAGCCTGCTCTTTGTTTGCCTCCCCTGCCTTCTCTGCACTCCCATTCCCCCCCCCCCCATCCCTAATCCCTGCCAACCACTAACCTGCTGTCCATTTCCATAGCTGCCGTTTCTAAAACGTGATATGAATGGAAACCTACAGTATATATACCCTACCGGGGTTGACTTCATTTCCCTTAGCAGAATTATCTGGGAGTCTATACAGGAGGTGGTCTGTTCCTTTTCTTTGCTAAGTAGTGTTTCGTGGCATGGACACATCACAATTTGTTTAACCGTTTACCCCTTGAAGAACATCTGAGTGGTCTCCAGTTTTGGCTGTTCTGTGAGCATTGGCGTACGCGTTCTAGGGTGAGCATGTGTTCGTTTCTTTGGGATAAATGCCCAGCAGTACAATTTGCAGGGTCATATGGTAATGGCATGTTTAGTTTTTTAAGAAAGTGCCAAATTGTTGGGGGCACCTGCCTGTGTCTGTAGAGTTTATGATGCTGGATCTTGGGTTGTGAGTTCAAGCCCCACATTGGGTGTAGAAAATGGGATGAATGAATGAATGAATGCCAAATTGTTCTCTTGAGTAGACAAACTGTTTGCATGTCTACCAGCAGTGTATGACTGATCTTTTCTCCCTGTTGTCACCAGCATTTGGTGTTGTCACTATCTTTTCTTTTGGCTATTCTGATGGGTGTGTAGTGACCTGTCATCTTGATTTGAATTTACATTTCCCTTATGGCTAAAGATGTTGTGTCTATCTTCATGTGCTTATTTGCCAGCAGTGTGTCCTCCTGGGTGAAATGTCTCTTCATGTCTTTTGCCATACTCTAATTGGGATTGATTGTTTTTTTACTATTGAGTTTTGAGAATTCATTAAGTATTCTAGATACTAATTCTTTGTTGGACATGAGTTTTACAAGTATTTTTTCTCATCTGTAGCTTTGTGTGTTCATTCTTTTTTTTTTTTTAAGATTTTATTTATTTATTTGACAGACAGAGTTCACAGGCAGAGAGAGAGAGAGGAAGGGAAGCAGGCTCCCCGCTGAGCGGAGAACCCGACTTGGGCTCCATTCCCGGACCCTGGGATCATGACCTGAGCCGAAGGCAGAGGATTTAACCTACTGAGCCACCCAGGCGCGCCCCTTGTGTGTTCATTCTAAGAGCGAATATTTCACAGAGCACCTTTTATTTTTGGTAAAATTAATTTTATCAGCTTCCCCTTTTATAGGTAATGCTTTTGGTATCAAGCTTAAGAAAATGTTGCCAAGCACTAGATCCTGAAGAGTTTCTCCTGTGTTTTTTCCTTAATAAATGTGATAGATTTTCTTTAAAGAGTTTATTTATTTATTTAAGGGTGGGGGAGCACATGAGTGCAAGGAGGAGCCGAGGGGTAAGCAGACCCTCCACTGAGTGGAAGCTTGTTAGGGGCCTCGATCCCAGGACCCTGTGATCATGACTTGAGCCGAAGTCAGATACTTAACCAACTGAGCCACTGAGGTGCCCCAAATTTGGTAGATTTTTGCCTGTGCTTCATTTTTATTTTATTTTATTTATTTTATTTTTTAAGATTATTTGTCAGAGAGAGCACAAGCAGGGGGAGCAGCAGGCAGAGGGAGAAGCAGGCTCCCTTCTGAGCAAGGAGCCCGATGCGGAACTTGATCCCAGGACCCTGGGATCATGACCTGAGCTGAAGGTAAATGCTTAATCATCTGAGCCACCTAGGCGCCCCTGGCCCTTTCTTTTTTTCTTTCTTTTTTTAAGATTTATTTATTTATTAGGGAGAGGGTGTGAGTGGGGAGAGGCAGGAGGCGGAGAGAATCCTTAAGTGGACTCCGCCCTGAACGCAGGGACTGAGGTAGGGCTTGATCCCAGGACCCCAAGACATGACCCGAGCCGGAATCAAGAGTTGGTGGCCTAACTGACTGAGCCACCCAAGTGCTCCAACCTGTGGTCCATTTTGAGTTACTTCTTGCATAAAGTGTAAAGTTCAGGTCCAGTTCATAGTTTTACCTCCGGACGTCCCCTTGCTCCGCACCCTTTCTTGAAAAGACTTGGGTCCTCTGTGGGATTGCCTTTGTGCCTCCGTCACATCAGTGGGACATACTTGTATGGTTGCAGAACGAGTTCGGCCTGTGTTTACTGATAGTAGCTTTGGCTTCACAATTTAAGGAAAGAACATCATTCTCCTGAAAGGATATTTACTTTCATTCCTCTTAGTCACCAGCATGGATGAGCCCTGCGAACTGATGATGACTTGGAGTGGGGTCGGCTTGCTGGCCTTTCCAGAGTCACGTGGTCTGTGTCGCTCTGGGAGTTCGTTCATCTATTTTTGGATTCTAGAGTTTGGGGGGCCTTGGTGGTTGATAAATGATGACTCCATCAACACCTAGAAGGGGCACCGCAAAAGGATGAAGTCTGTTCATAGAGCCCTTGAACCCCTTTCTTCAAGGCCAGGAAGAATAAATACTAAATTGAGTTTTCAAAGACACTACAGGACTTTCAGAAAGGAAGGGAAGTGGGTGCTGGGCACAGTGTTTTCCGTTTCCTTTCCCTGCTGCTCTGTGTTTAGGCCTGGGTGCTGGAGGAGACCTAAAGAGGAAATTAAAACAAAACAAAACAAAACATCTTTTGATAACCAGATAGTTTGGTCTCCGGGTTTCAGCAGCGTGGTTGAGGATTGCTGGGGAAGGACGAGGGACCGCAAAGCTCCCCGTGCTGTTAAGGCTTCAGTAAACAGTTGTCCCGTGTATGGCTTTCAATTTGGAAAGATTCAGCACAGGATCCAGTTGGCACCCTGGGCTCTCCTTTATCCCACTTATTTAATTAATTTTTTTTTAAAAACTGGGGGAGAAAGTCAGCTTTCTTCTTGTGTCTCTCCCTCAGAGGGACTTGGAGTCCTGGGCAGTCATTTCTGTGCTGGGCATATTATTGTCGCCCCGTAAGCCAGGTGGCAGCAGATGCATGGCTTTGGGTATGGTATGCCTTGCCCAAAGATACGCTTGTCTGTTCCTAAGACAAGGGGCTTGGTTTGCGGGGTCTCACCCTCTCAACCAGCCTCCTAGCCCTCAAGTGAAAAAAAAAAAAAAAAGGTGTGTGGCGGGGAAGTTCCAACTTTAACTTGCAACCACGAGGCTAAGAATTGACCCTCCTGCTGACTTCCTCTTTGCGCCCAGCTTTCCAAGAGGGCTTCCTGAGCCGCAGAGTCATCGAAGCTTGTGGTGATCCCAAATGCTTTCCAGAGTGTGTGTGTATGGGGTGGGGGGTGCCTTTGGTGCTTATCGTGTGGGGAGTCTAAAGACATACTCACAGATTCCATATTCAGGCTCAGAATATTCGTGAGGAGTCCGGGATCCATCCCTGTTTGTACTGAATCATTTTAATCCAGTTGTGAGGTCTCGTGGCTGCTTGGGGACAAGCACAGTCCTGTCTTGCCCGCTGTTTGGCCTTCGTTTGGCGACAGCTGTTTACCAGGCCGTGGATGAACTGCACGCTTGGCTTTGCGGGAGGAGCGTGGGCACCCCACCCTTTTTTTTTCTTTAAGAGAATGTTGAAGAACTACATCAGTTTTTACTTTGGACGGGTTTGCCTTCCAGATTTCCCCCGTCCTGTTCCTCGCTTTGGTTACATGGTTATGGTCCTGGGGTGCACACCAGTCTCTGTTCTCTTTCCTGCTTACATGTTTTTACGTCATTGTCCTGTCTCCTTCCCTGATCCCACTGTGAGTGTGGTGCCTGGTCAGAGAGTAGGAATGTTATCGGTCCTTTCTCCGCACTTTCTGGAAGGGTTTCTCCACGTGTGCGCATCTGCTGTAACCAGCGAGGCCTCTGCTTGCTTCTGCTCAGACACACCTGCAGGGGCTCCCCGGTTTCCCCAGAGCATCCGTCCCGCCTCCTTTAACTTGCATTTAAATACTATTTTCTCCCCCAAAGAACGAATTGTAGGGAATCACAAATGATTTATCTTGATCTCTTCCTAGTTAATCGTTTGACAGAAAAATTAACCAGGAAGGAAGCCCGCGCGTTGCGAAACCCACAGAGAACAAACAGGTCGCAGAGCCTTGGGGAGAATGTTCTGCTCCTGGCAGCTCCTGTGTCCGCGGTGCTGGTGCTCCTGCGTGTGCAGGGTCCTTGTGACTCGAGGGAAGGGAGGGGGTCTCCACCTCTCGTGTGGCAAGGCAAGGTGCATGTAGGGCCCAGAGCGTGTGTCGTGAGGCCGGCCCACCCAGGTTCAAAGAGCGGCTCAGCTGCGCGAACTGGCTGTTAGGTCTTGCGCTGGTTGTGTCCTTGCCTCCCTGTGCCCATTTCCTGCTGTGTCAGTGGGGATGATGAGAACCCCCTAAGGGCCGGGTTGAGGACAAAGTAAGGGAGGATCTGCAGAGTCTTGCAAATAGCTGGTGTTTGGTGCGTTCCGTGTAGCTTTTTAAAATAAATTTAATTTTAATTTTTAATTTTTTTAAGATTTTATTGATTTATTTTACAGAGATCACAAGTAGGCAGAGAGGCAGGCAGAGAGAGAGGAAGGGAAGCAGGCTCCCTGCTGTGCGGAGAGCCTGATTCGGGTCTTGATCCCAGGACCCTGAGATCATGACCCGAGTCTAAGACGCTTAACTGACTGAGCCGCCCCAGGCGCCCTGCTGTGTAGCTCTGAAGTGTTTCTGTTGCTCATTATCCCCCAGCTGATTCTCAGAGCAGTTGAAGCTGATGAGTAAGTGCTCTGTGACCGGGTTTTTTAGTACGCGCTCCTGACGGAAAGAGAGAGCAGGGCCAAACATACAATTTTACGAACCCAGAAGTGCATTCTAGAAATGTCTTTCCTAGGAACAGAGCTTAATGCGATGGGCAGTTCGTGGAAAAGTCTTGGCAGCGTGTTTGTGTTGATGACTGTTGATCAGTGAGGATTTTTCTCATGCAAGGACCTGGGTTTTTCTAGGCTAAACTGCCTTTCCAGCCCCAGCATATCTATCAGGAATTAAAACTGAGAACTTGTGTTTTGGGGAGTTTCTTCTCTGGCACTGTTTATGTGCTGGGTTTCCCTCCCTAGATACTGCTTCCTCTGTGGAGCTAAGCCTGTAGCTCAAGCCAAGTACTGATGGGGTGGGGAGGATGTTGAATTCTGCTGTGGCAGCTCAGGGGAGATACACAGACGGTGGCAGGGGGGTGCCCAGTGGTCTGGGGACCTTGGTTGGGCAAGTGGTCCTCCTCACCCTACCTTTTAAAACTCACATGGACATGATTTGGCTGATGAGATATTCTTGGCTTCTGTGAAGAGTAAGGCAGCCTCATGGCCCAGGGCACGAGAATCACTCCTGCTTTCAAGAGAACATTTGCACTGAGGTATTCTGGGTACATGACGATTGACCTCAGTATTAGGGTCATTTCTGTTAGAGAGGACAGAAAACCACAAGTGACTGGGTTTAAACAAGATGAGTTATATCTCACTGTCCTTCCTCTCTCAGCTCTGTAATCCTTGAAGTCTGGGACTCCCTTGATTTAGTTGCTCCATTACATTTAGTCTCATGATGCCAGGCTGCAAAGTGGCTGCTTGTGCTCCAGCTATCCAGTCTGCAGTCCAGCCAGCAGGAAGGAGAGTCGGCAGGGATCCCGATGTTTTAAGGAGATTCCAGGAAGCTACCACTCCACACTCCTGCTTATCGGTTTGGTTAGAACTTAGCACAGTCACTGGGAGCAGCAAGGGAGGCTGGGAAGCCAGGTCAGGCGCCCAGCTAAAACTCTGCGGACTCAGATTGAGGTGCACAGCTAGCTGTCCCTGCCTGAGTCCTTTACGATGGAACAGAGGTTTGTGCTCTTGAGCAGAACAAGCTTTGCTTTTACAAATACCAGGTCTGGGGGTGCCTGGGTGGCTCAGTCAGTTAAGTGTCTGCTTTTGGCTCAGGTCGTGTTCTCAGGGTCCTGGGAGATCGCGTCCCGTGCCCGGCTTCCCCCTCAGTAGGGAGTCCGCTTCTCCCTCTCCCTCTGCTCTCTCTCTCTCAAATGAATGAGTAAAATCGTTAAAAATGAAACAAGCAGGTCTGAAGAAAGGGAGGTCTGCTGGGGTCTGCTGGATGAATTCAGACATTCTTTTGGTAATCATGACATACATTTGAGCGAGCTCTGCAGGTGCCCTGTCCTGCCAGGCTCGGGGAGCAGATGCTGAGTCACAGCTGGTCTCTCTGCTCCAGGGGTTGTAGGTTATTGGACTGTCCTGTGGCTGCTTTTTGGTACCTAAGACGCGTTTATTACATAACCATTTAGCGAGTTTCCAACTTAGGGATTTCTGTATGTGGGGCAGGGGGAGGGTGGCGGTAATTCTATTTCGGCTGGGAGAAGCCACTTGCAGTGCACGGGTTCTGGGGCATCCAGGCCCCTAAGACTGATGGCCTTACAGATATTCCCAGAGCCCTCCCTGCCGCTGCTGCCATCTGTTTGATTGGGAATCCCGTCAGCATGTTTGAGCTCTGTTTTATCTCATCTAGGACAAAGGACTGGCGCTTTAGTTTTCCTGTGCCTGTAAATTAGAGCTTCAGAGCCGGGGGGGTGGGGGCGGGGGGGTGGGGGGAGGCAACCTCTGCCCCCAGAGGAGTGATGTGTCTGGGGGCCAGTGCTGGACGCCGTATCAGTTAGCAGTGTGTTCCTTACTTAATGCTAGAGACAGTGAAAGTTGCTGTCCAGAGTAATTGGGGTAACTTGGAAATATCCCCTGAGTGACGGAGCTAGAGGGGGTCCCCCTGCTTGAAGAGCTGAGCATCTGGCCTTCTTGCGCTGTTAGCTAGTGGTGGTGGTGAGTTCAGGGCAGGTGTTAACGGGACGTCCACAAACCATTCCCAAGGCCCGGGAGGACGTGAGTCTCCGCACTTGAACTGGGGCTGGCTGGCTCTTTCCAGCCCTGGCCTGGGGGGTTGCTAGGCTTTTCTCCATCTCCACAGCCCTCCCGCCAGATCCTGAAGCAGCTTACTGAGAGTGGGATAGGCACCTGGATGGGACCCCTAAATGTGGGGCAGCAGTTCCCTTCCTCTGTGTTCTTCCAGAAGGCTACGCTTACCAAATACTACTAGCCCATTGCTCTAGGGACACACCCAGCCTGGAGGCCTCCTGGGCTCTCCGCTGGCCTCCAACCAGCCTCTCAGCAGCTAAGTGTTGAGGGTAGAGGGTTTTCAACAAAGAAGCCACCCAGAGCTCCTTTGCCCTGTTTGTTACCAAGTGTTACTGTCCGCAATACTGGAACTGGGCAGAGGACCTGACGGATGTGTGTGGGGAGCAGACACACACCAGCAGCGGCGCGGTTAGATGGGGTCCGGGCTGTCCGAGCCGCCTCCTACGTGAAAACCACTGTAGAGAAATCACACTTCTGCGGCAGGACAGGATCCTGTAGCCCACTCAGTCCCCTGTCGGAAGGGCCAGTTGGAGGGGCTGCTGCCGGCTTGCTTCTGGGGCTTCCCAGAAAGGAAGTGTGTCTCTCTGAGGGACGAGGCTAGCATGGCACATCGTTCAGCACATCTGGGGGACTGGCCGATCGTGGGGTCGAATGCTGGCATGTTCTCAGAACTACAGAGCCTCAGGCTCCTCGTTGCTGGCTTCTAACAGCTAGGTTCTTTCGAACAGTCTCCAGACTTAGATTCCAAGTATCTTGAACAGGTGTGTATGTGTGTGTGTGTGTGTGTGTGTGTGTGTGTACTTTCAGCTTCTTTTCCATACACAGATCACTTGGTCTGCCTGTAGTTCTCTGAAATTCTATGACCATTCGTGTACCGTTCTGTTGACTCTCACGATGCAGCAGGACCAAACCTTGCTCTGTTCCTAACCAGTTCCCTCCGTCTCTCCTTTTCCCCATCACTGATCTCTGGAAGTAGAGTCTATTTATGGAGAACATCAGGGCTCCAGTTCTGGAATACTGAAGAGAACTGGGGCATTTGGGGGCATTTGAAGCTAGAAGAGGTATTACGTTTGAGATTCAGCTGTGGGACCTTGAACAAGGCATTTAACTGATGGGCTCCAAGCTTCAGGTTCCTCATTCTGTAAAAAAGAGAGAAAACAGTAACATCTTCTTGTAATGGAGTTCAAGGAATTGGTGTCTTCCAGTGCCATGCAGGTGAAGAAATTGTATATCTCCTTTACTGGTTATTCCGTGTGTGTGTGTGTGTGTCCCCTTTCTAAAGATAACCTCATGTTTTGTTTTTTTTTTTTTTAAAGATTTTATTTATTTATTTGACAGAGAGAGATCACAAGCAGACGGAGAGGCAGGCAGAGAGAGAGAGAGAGGGAAGCAGGCTCCCTGCTGAGCAGAGAGCCCGATGCGGGACTTGATCTCAGGACCCTGAGATCATGACCTGAGCCGAAGGCAGTGGCTTAACCCACTGAGCCACCCAGGTGCCCCGGTAACCTCATGTTGACCTGACCTTCACTTTGTAATCAGACAGCAACCCACAGTCCTAAATGGCTTATTTTCCACCCCCTGCCCCCGAAAAATGTGCCGGAAGTGGCAGGAGCAGAATGTATTTGGATGCGTTGCACTGAATCCGGAGATGCCACATGAAACTGAGCCCCGCTCCAACTCCAGTGGGCGAAAGCTAGTTTGCCTGTGAGGTGCAGCCAGTAAGGGGGTGAGCTCTGGGGTTTGGGCCCCTTGGGTTGAGTCCTGGCTCTGCCGCCCATGCCCTGCGCAAGTCATTTAACATGTCCTCACCTCAGTCTTCATGTCAGTGGAATGGGTATGATAATCATTTCTGTCACATAGGGTTCTCGTAAATACGTGAGATCATTTTAAAATACCAAGCCTAGTACCAACTAGGAAGAAGCTGTCGATTTTGCTTTTGTTACAATAATAATGCGTGCTTTTAATTGTGGTAATAAACACTTTTGATAACATTCATAACCTTAGCCGTGTTTAGGTGTACATTTCTGTAGTATCAAGTACAGTCACATTGTTGGGCCACCATTCTCCAGAACTTCCTAACGTAAAAGTGAAACTGTATCCATTGAACCACTCCTCACTTTCCCCTCCCCCAGCCCCTGGCATCCTCTATTCTGATTTGTTTCTGTGACTCTGACTAGTCTAGAGACCTCCTTTAAGTGGAGTCCTACAGTGTTTGTCTTCCTGTGACATAATTATTTTAAATCTTAGCTTCCGACTCCCGATCGCACCCTTGCCCACTCTTAGCGTTTCCTGTAAGCTTGAGACTGCCTGCCTTCTCCAGCCGTGATCTTTGTCGAATTATTTCCTTTCTTGAGAAAACGGGATACCTTGGGGGTCCTATATCATCCTGCTGAAGAGGGCAGGATTTGGGGAAAGGGAAATTAAAATGAAGGAGCCCTAAGAAGAGGACATGAAATAGGGCAAAGACCATTCACTCGTGGGACAGCGGAGTCTCTGTAGGACTCCTTTCTCCGATTGTGTGAAAATTCAAACCTCTCCTCAAGGAGAGGAATGGCATAATGGACTCCCGTGTACCTCTTGCCCCCAGTTCAACAGCTATCTAGATTTTTTTAGAGGCCACTTTGACAAGTTCCAGGAGGAAGAAAAGACTCCAAAAACCTAGACTGACCTGGAGGCAGGTGTTTTCTTTGCTTGTTCACGTGGTGATGTTTATCTCCATGATAAAGGGCTTCCACCTTGGGAGTTCTGACTACCGCTTAGGTTGAGGATGAAGAGAAACAGGATTGTAGGCGAGTCATTTCACCTGGTTTCCACATCTGGGAAGGACCGCACTTGGAACTTAGGAGGGTGGTTGTCATGGAGCACGTGGCCTGCGCCCTGACTTACTAAATCAGTAATAGGTGAGGGTGGTGTGGTTGTAGAAAGTAGGATGGGGCACCTGGGTGGCTCAGTGGGTTCAAGCCTCTGCCTTCAGCTCAGGTCATGATCCCAGCGTCCTGGGATCGAGCCCCGCATCAGGCTCTCTGCTCAGCGGGGAGCCTGCTTCCCTTCTTTCTCTCTACCTGCCTCTGCCTACTTGTGATCTCTGTCAGATAAATAAATAAAATCTTTAAAACAAAACAAAAAAAAGAAAGAAAGTAGTATCACCAAACAGGCCCTGAAAACGTAGAGCCAAGACACACAGCTGTGGACCAGCAAAACAGCCAGATTTATCCTTGGTAAGAAATTGTAATGAACACTGGCTTTCGAGATGTGCTCAGGAACCCGATTTTATTGGCCATTTTGTCCATTTGTCCTGGGTTGTACTTGGGTTAAGGGAAATGATTGTTTACCTGCAAGATTAGGTAGTACAACTACTTTATATACTCTTTTTTGGTAGAGATTGGTCTTCGTATTAAAAAAAAATATTTAATGGGTTTTAACTAGAAATAAAAATATCATGATTTCATTAATCAAGTAGATTAAATACCTTTGGCTCCATGAAGCCCTCTTCATTTTTGTTCTTTCTTTGGACTTCTAGATGTATTTCTATCTGCTCATAAAAGGTACTGGTGTAGACTTCGTCCTGCATAGCCTTAGGATGTGGAACCAGATGGAAGTTAGGAAAATGAAATAGTGGGCTTGCACCTGTTTAAAAATGTATAGTTTATAATCGTATAGAGGCTTTGATTCTTTGGGGTATTTTCATTTTGGAATCTAGCATACGTCATGTACAAGTTTTATCTTCCTGTGACTTTTTTTCCTGGCCTAACTGCTGTTCCAAAAATCCCGTTTTAAATGCTTTTCTGTTAATACGTGAAAATGTCAGAAAGGTAAAGTAGTTTTCTGTTTTCCTTGAAGATTTTATTTATTTATTTGACACAGAGATCGAGAGAGAGCACAAGCAGGGGGAGCGGCAGGCAGACGGAGAAGCAGGTTCTCTGCTGAGCAGGGAGCCCGATGCGGGGCTCTGTTCCAGGATCCTGGGATCATGACCTGAGCTGGAGGCAGAGGCTTGACCGACTGAGCCACCCAGGCGCCCCTAGAGTTTTCACTCAATTTAACAACTGAGTCAAAATATTGTTGCTCCAAAGATCCTTACTTGGTTGTGTGTCTCAGTTTGTGCAACAGGAATTATTGTGCAAATAGTCTCATGGGGATTGACTGGGGCAACAGGAATGTCCAGTTTTCCTTAGGCTTGGACAGACCAAATCCAGACCTTATGAGAAATGTAACTTTACCAAGTGTCCAGGTTTTTCCTTGTTAAAACCAGTTGGTAAAGTAAGTTCGATAGTGAAGCAAGCTCCCAAGACTGAGCCCAAGAAACCTCTAACTGCGCCACTTTTATCATCCCTTGTAATTAGGTCAGCTGGCTCCGTAAGGCTGGCTATGGCTTGTAGAGGTCTTGTAATGTAGACATTCTTATGTTTAAACTAATCTGTATACGATGGAAAAAAATGAGTTATTTGGTAAATACGGTCCTTCACTGTCATTCTTTTAAGAGCATATCATTTTTTATGCTTTTCTTTTTATGAAGAGTATGTAATGGGAGAGGAAAAAGAGGTAGATGTTAGGTTCTGTACCCAGTTCCAATTCTAGTGTGTGGGGCTGTGGTGGGGGGGGGGTTCCCCACATCAATAAGTAATTCTCCGGCATGAGCAGGGTATCCGAGAATTCACCCTAATAATTCTGACATTACCTAGAGATCGCATTAATTCCCACGGGTAGGGCTCAGTCCTGAGACACTGCCCTGCACCCCTTCTGCCCTGACGTCCGGTGTCCCCCTGAAAGCACCTGTTGTCACCTGTGCTGCTGGCTGATTGGATATAGATTGAAGGTTCCAGCTGTCCCTTCTGTGGGTTTGATTAATTTCCTCGAGCAGCACACACAACGTGGACATTTTACTTAAAAGGTTGCGGGTTGATCATAAAAGAGTATAAGGCAGGACCAGCCCGGTGGGAGAGCTGCCGTGTAGCGCAGGTTCTAAGAGAAGAGGAGCTGGCAGCTCTCCCCATGCTCCATGTGTTCGCCAACCAGGAAGCTCACCAAACCTCATCGTCTTGCGTCTGTGTGGAGGCTTCATGACATCCCGTTTTTGATTATATCGTTGGTGTTGGCCCGGGATTCAGCCTCCAGCTCCTCCCCTTCCTGGAGGTCAGGGCAGGAGGGTTGAAAGTTCTAACCCGCTCAGCAATGGTTGGTTCCCCTGGCAACCCACTCCCATCCTTAGGTGCTTTCCAGAAGCCTCCTCCTTAACAAAACAAAGACCGGTGCACCTCTCTCCCTCTTTAGGAAATTCAGGGGTTTTAAGAACTCCGCCAGAAATGCAAGGAGGACTAAATATGCATTTCCCATTTTCACAACATCACCGGTACGGGTGTTGCAGGCACAACGCTGGACCCAAAGCGTGTAGGTTTGAGTTCATCCAGAACAGGCTGTCCTCTTCGTAGCAGGGAAACCCCAGGTTAGTTTAGGTGTTGGTTGTGTTTTATCCCATGTCACCGCAGCCCGCAAGTGGTGGTATATATTTGGTTTACTGTGAGTGTGAGTGCGGACAAGACCGCGGCCAGGCACTAGAGCAGAAGGAAGCCGCGCAAGCAGGATGCAAGCCATGACCTTGACCTTAACTGCTAACTGGCCAAGTTCTCTGGCCCTGGCTTTTGATTTCACATGGTCTCAGTCCCTTCGTGACTCAGGGGCCCTCTGGGCCATCAGCACATCTCCAAGGTGCATTCTTTCCACTTTCGGCTCTTTCCTGAGTGTCCAGACCAGGGCACAAGCAGGGATGAATGCATTCCTGTTGCTTTCCAGTAGCGGCTTTAGAAGGGGCTGCATGGAAGAGGAGGTAGGCATTACTGCCCTGCTCCCCGCCGCGGCCCCTGTAGATACCTGCGAGTAGGAAGCTGTGTTACGGAAGGAGGGAAAAGAGACTCTGGGATCCCCCCTCTCAGCAGACTGACTTTCTCCCTTAGCACCTTCTGATCCATCCTACAAGATGTAGCCTACGGATTCTTCCTTCCAGAAGCCCCTGGTGGAGGCCGTGCACATCCGGGAGCGGCCGGGAGCCCCTTTAATCCTCGCCCCCTCTTCTCTCCTGCAGTCTTCCGTCTGTGCTAAGATCGTGCAGCTCCTGGGGCAGAATGAGGTGGACTGTCGCCAGAAGCAGGTGGTCATCTTGAGCCAGGATAGCTTCTACCGTGTCCTCACGTCGGAGCAGAAGGCCAAAGCCCTGAAGGGCCAGTTCAATTTTGATCACCCGGGTGAGTCAGCGGTTGAGGGGAGGGGGTGTGTGTGTGTATGTGTGTGTCTGCCCGTCTGTGTCTGTTCGTGCACTTGCTGGTTCACTGAGGACATTGTTTGACCCCTTGGAATCTGTTTGGATAACACGGGGATGAATAAATGACCTTACGGGGTTATGTGGGGCCTGAAGAAGGAGTTTCGAAAGGCATTACACAGTTGCGTGTTGTTGTGACTAGGGCTTGCGTCTGAACGAGGGTGACTCTGTGTGAGCCTGTTACTTGAGATGGGCACAAGCACAGCTGGTTCTTCTGCCTCCTCTGATCGGAAGCAGCTTGTGCGCCCCCCGCCCCACCCCCGTACCACACATGCGTGCCCATGGCAGACTGTGAAACTCACCGACTGGCAGAAAGGACCGTGGAGAGCCCGGGATGTCTGCTTGTGTGACTTTTGCCTTGACAGTCTCAGACCAGTGCATTGCCCTTCATTCAGCTGGTTTTTGGTTCTTTTTTTTTTTAATTTTTTTTTAAGATTTTATTTGTCAGAGAGAAAGAGAGCACAAGCAGGGGGAGGCAGCAGGCAGAGGGAGAAGCAGACTGCCTGCAGAGCAGGGAGCCCGATGCCCTGAGATCATGATCTTGGACCCTGAGATCATGACCTGAGTCGAAGGCAGATGCTTAACCAACTGAGCCACCCAGGTGCTTCTGGTTTTGGTTCTTGTAACTGTTGGAATCAAACCCTGGTGCCCCTTACACTCCCCTAGTTGTGTGTATACTTTTCCAGGTTAACATAGGCCAGCTGCCAAGACAGAAGCTGAACTTGGAGGAGAGAGGTGGCTGGGGCCGGGGGGGCGGGGAACAGAAAGGTAGAAAAAAGAAGTGAGTCCTTCAGAACGCTTTCATACATTCTGTTTTGAGATCCAGGGAGTTTGCCTTCTGTTTCGGGTAGAGATCTGCTTTTTTCAGTGGGAGCGTATGTGCTCCTCTAGGGTATCGTATACGTCCACGAAATAGATGTGGATGATTATAGAAGAAGTAATTTTAAAAATTCAGCAACATTTAAACAGTCTGATTTCCTTCAGATGCCTTTGACAATGAACTCATCTTCAAAACACTTAAAGAAATCACCGAAGGGAAGACGGTGCAGATTCCCGTGTATGACTTTGTCTCCCATTCCCGGTAAGTGAGCTCGTCGGGACTACGCGTTGCTTCTCGCAGCTCCCAGAGCCGCCCTGGCTCCCAGGCTGCAGGCTGGGGCCTCCCCTGCCCTGTGCCCACGGCCACCTGTGTGTGAGCAGCAGCCGTGTGCGCCATGGGTGTGCAAGGGTTGGGGAGTTTGGCTGGTGCTTCCTGGAACAGTCTGCTCATCACCTTTTCCTGACTCTGAAAGGACAAGTTCATGAATTTGGGCTCAGGTGAGGGACGATACACTTGTCCTGATTCCCCGCCCCGAGCTGTTATTCCTGGAATCCGATGTGAACGGGCTGGGCAGAGGACACGGGAGGAAGAACAAAGAAAACTGTTCTTTCTTCTCTGCTGGTTGGACGGCGCAGAGAAGTGTGAGGGCACCGAGGTCACCAGAGACCAGACGCTCAACTCTCAGGAGAGTTCCTGAGTCGTGTCCTTTCTGCTGATCTGTGTTTATGCTCCTGATGAGGTGTGCAGGAGGGGCTCATCTTCTTTCCCTCTGAGTGGTTGCCCAAGGCTTCTAGAGGACCTCCCGATGCCTGCTGGCCAGGCTCCCACGCTCCCTCGAGCCTCCCAGGACTCGGCTCACTCTGTGTCCTTGGGACTGACTTCCCAGGCAGACTCTAAACTTCTGAATGGCATTGCAAGCACGCGTCGTTGCTCCTTATTCTTGGCTAGTAATTACTCAGTAAGTGTTTTCAGCGCGGCGCTGTTTTGAAAGTTTCTCCCACCTGCTTTTCATCCTTCCCTCTTGGTTCCTTTCTTTTCATTCTCTCAAGTGGATTTATTTTTTTTTAAATGGGAAATTAAATTTCATGCATCTTTTGCTGCCAAATGTCTCTATAATTAAAAGCCCATCTCCGTCTCCCTGTGTGTTCCTTTAGTACTGTCTCAGCCAGCCTTTGATGCGGGATTTGTCACATGTTCTGTGCCTTTCCCAGGACTGGAGGGTGTGGCAGAGATTGGCTGGAGGTGGAGGAGAGTGAACACAGTGCGCTGCAGAAGCCAGGCTGCTCAGCGCCCTGCTCTCATCCTTCCCCAGTATCTTCTCAAGGGTGTCCTACTAAGGACCAGACGCTACTGCGCCGTCAACTCAACCAGGTGCACCTCCAGCATGAAACCACCACAGGCCGTGTAGGAATAAAGGGGTTTGGTATAGGAATTGGATATAGTATGAGTGTTGAGGGAGGTGCTGAGAGAGCTAAGATCTGGGAGCCTGTGGTCTGAGGCATTGGAAAAGAAGCCAGTGTCCATGGCAAGTCCAAGAAGCTGCCACATTGGAGCCCCAGCCTCCAAGGGGGGGGCCACTTAGAGAGTATCTGTGAAGTAGCCCTGTGTGGCTATTAAGGTTTCTTAAAAATCAGATGGGTTTTGTTTCATCTTCTACATTTCCCATTGGCAAAGCACCCTGGGACCCCAGAGGGAAGAGGATTCTGGGAATTGTAGTTTCTAGCCTTAGCAGCAAGTGGTGGTGATGTCCTGTCTATGGGAGACAAGGGAGTCCACCAGCTCTCAGGTCCAGGGCAGGGCAGTGCTACAGAATTAAAATGCAGCCCAAGAACTAAAGTAAGGGCTCAAGGAGGAGTGTGAAGGAGGGAGGAAGGGTTGGAGTAGTCAGAGCAGGTTGAATAGAGGAGGTGATATTTAAACCGTATATTGGAAAGCGTAAGGAGTCGTCGGGGAAGGGGATTTTCAAGGTAATGGGTAGAGAAGCAGTTCAAGGGCGAGCGTGGTGGGGAATCGCAGCTGGTTAGGAGGGCCAGGTCGGGGTGAGTGTGCAGGAAGAGTGGCTGGAGGCCGGCCGGCCTCAGAGACCCAGAGAGGAGAGGCTGGGGACGCCAGGGCCAGATCTCGAATGTGCTGGGAGTAGGGAGTCACAGACGGCTGTTGGGTGGGAGCCGATGGTTCTGGTGTCAGCAAGAGAGGATCACGATGCTATTTTTGAAGTCCTTGGAGTAGTAGCCGAGGTGAGAGCCTCCCGTCAGGCGGTGGAAGTCTGCATGGCCCGCAGGCAGGATCTGACCGGACGGAGGGGGTGGGGTCGTGTGTGCTGCGCGAGCTCCATCAGGTTCGTGCATTAAGCAGCGAAACCCCAGCAGAATTCCCGTCTGGACGTGATGTCCTCCCCCAACCCTCGATTCCTTTCACACCGTACATTTGATAGCCCCTCTCTTTAGTGGCCCGCAGCCCATCTCTTTGTGAAACATCTCTGGACCACTTTTGGCCACAGCAGTCCCTCCATCCTCAAGGGCCACTCGTCAGGGACCCAGCTGTTCCGAGCTTACGGCTCCTGATCCGTCCGCAGGCCTTTCATGGTGACGTACAAACAGATGTTGGACTAAGACCGAGAAGAGTCTTGTTTGCTGTAGATACCCTTCTGTGGCCTTGCCTCTCCTCATGAGCCACCCGAGAAGCTTGGATTTAGGTTCTCTCAGATGCTCTGATCGTCTTGGTATCGTGTGTGGACTTCGCAGCCAGACTTCGAACTTCTCCCTGGAATATTGCACCAGGCGAGGCTCCTCTCTTGTTTTGGGCTGACAGTTGCCCAGGAGATGTTGTTCTTAGCTCTGGGCTGTTGGAAGGGTTCTCCTCCCTGGATGGACGTGCACACGTGGGGTGGGGTTGATTCCAGCTTCTTGGGGCACCAGCAACAGCACAGAGAGCGATGTTTTCCTTGCTTTCCCAGGATCGGAGAGACGTGTTTGTTGAGTTGGAAAACCACCTGTTCCTTGTTCATGCTTACCAGCGAGGTGTCCTGATCGCGCCGGCTCTGGTGTCGGCGCATGTACACCTAGCACGGTCACAGCGCTCTCCGGGTGTGTGTTTTCCAGACGGAGCCCTGGGAGTCCCCCTTCCCCGCGCAAACATTTCCAGCAGACACTTCCCACTCTCCTTCATGCAGGGCACTTGCCCAGAGCGGCTCCCGTTTCCTTTTTGAGCTCTGTCCAGTTAGGTTCGTTATCCTAAACCACAGGGGGCACCCTGTTTTCTGGTAGCTGACACTCCTCCAGACCGGTGGTCCCTACCCCTGGCTGCACGTTAGAAACACCTGGAGTGGTATTATAAAATACCAGCACTCTGGCTCTACCCCAGATGAATGGAATCAGAGCCCTGAGGGGTGGGGCCCAGGCATACATTATTTTCCTTCTAAAGATTTTATTTATGTATTTGACAGAGAGGGAGCACAGGCAGAGGGAGCAGTAGGCAGAGGGAGAGGGAGAAGCAGGCTCCCCGCTGAGCAGGGAGCCCGATGCTGGATCTGATCCCAGCACCCTGGGATCATGACCTGGGCCGAGGACAGATGCTCAACCCACTGAACCACCCAGGCATCCCAGGCATTTTTTTTTTTTTTTAAGATTTTATTTATTTGAGAGAGAGCACACATGCGTGTGTGCACACGTGCGGTGGGGGAGTGGTGCCGAGGGACAGGGAGAGAGAATCTGGCAGATTCCACGCTCGGCACAGAGGCTCAGTCTTAGGACCCTGAGATCATGACCTGAGCTGAAACCAGGAGAAACCAAGAGTCAGTGTCTCTAACAGCCTGAGCCTCCCAGATGCTGCCAGGCATGCTTTTTTTTTTTTTTAAAAGCTCCCCAGATGGTTCTGTGTGCATCCAGAATTACATCACTGCTCTAGAGAGTTTCCTAATCTTACCCGGTCCTATTCGGTTGCCTTTTCTACCTCTTGTTCTGGCCCCTGGGTAGTGGCTCCCAACAGTTGCCTGCCTGACAATTTGCCCAGGAACCCCTGGGTCTGAGCAATAAGGAATCAGAGAGTGTTTATGGGAGGGAAGCTCCGTGCATCCTCTCGCCGGGGCAGCTGCCGACTTTCCTGTGTTTGCACAGATAAACCCATTGTCTTAAGGGTTTAAAAAAATTGTTAAACAATTTAAAAATTGTTTTATTTTACATTGTTTTATTTGGTTTTATTCCTCACTGTGCGCGTGAGTAGTAAACCTTGCAGTGGGAACCGTTACCTTGCTTTTCGTGACGTTGAGGCAAGAGGCCATAGATGAAGGTTAGGACGGACGCGACGCGGATGGTGACCCTGTGGGGTAGGTGGAGAGGCCGTGTGTACGCCTGCCTCCCGGAGGAGGAGGAGGAGAGCACCGTCAGCCCCGGAGCACAACACACCGCTGCGTTCTCGTGGAGCCGGACCAGACGGAGCTTGGGAGGCTTTCCCTCCCTCTGTCGGAGCTTCCTCTCCTCTGCAATTTCCTTTTTCTGCCTCCTTCAGTTGCCTCCGAAGCGGGGAGGGGTTGGGGTCGTTGGGAGAAGACTTGAGTTTCTGTTTGTGGAAGTTCAGTGTTAGCTTCCATAAATGCCAGGCCCGAGAGCATTCCTGGAGACGCCTCCAGAAAAAAGAAGGAATCACATCTGCTTCTGTCTTTTTCTGTTGTGTGTTCAGCAGCATGGGTTTTTTTTTTGTTGTTGTTTTTTTGTTTTTTTTTTTTTTGTTTTTTTTTCTTTTAAATCCCAAGGAGAGGGACGACTGCCTTCTGTTTCTGCTTTATGGTGAGAGCTCAGAGGAGACGTTTGCCCCAGTTGTGATGGCCCTTTGGTTGGCCATCAGTGGGAGTCTCAGGGCTCTGCAAGGGGGCGGTAGCTTCCCCCTTTCGTTCCTGCTGTAGGTCTGCAGGGAGGGGGCCCCAGACCTCCGGACAAATGCTGCTTTCCTCCACCCTTTGCTCACCCTGCCTGGTTCGGCCCATCATCTGCTCTGTGCTTTGCAGGAAGGAGGAGACGGTCACCATCTACCCCGCGGATGTGGTGCTCTTTGAAGGGATCCTGGCCTTCTACTCCCAGGAGGTGCGAGACCTGTTCCAGATGAAGCTTTTCGTGGACACAGATGCCGACACCCGGCTCTCGCGCAGAGGTGGGTTCTGAAGGCCTCCAGTGGCCCAGTCCAGCTAAGCCAGTTCAGCCCTAGGATGTCCTGCTGCTCAAATTCCTGGCGGCATCTGAGAAGGGATTAGTCACTGTGTTGCATAACGAAAGGCTTATGAGGTCACGGAGATGAAGTCAGAAGTTTATGTTGTGGTTTTGCGGGGGAAAAAGTGGGATTAAATGCCCAGGTCTGTGTGGTTTTCCCACAGACATCGTCATCAAGATAGGAACTAAAACTAGGATGTCTGGGGGCAGGAATCCCTAGTGCCCACAGCGCTGGGCAGCTGGTCCCACCAGCCCACTTCTGTAGTCTTTATTTTCCAGAAAGCTCTATGGAGGTTTGGTCCTTCTGACCCGCCAGCTGCGGCACAGTTGCTGGGTCATTCCCTCCGCAGGCCTTACTGAGGGTGTGCCTGTGTCGGTCTCCGTGCCTGGTGTCCTGAGGGACTGCTGTCCTTTGGTGGGGAGCGGAGCCTGTAATTCAGCCCCGCAGGACATGGAGGGGAGCCCTTGCTTCCACCTGCGGGATCAGGAGGCTTCACGGGGCAGGAGGGGTGGCAGGGTGGTGACGTAGACAACACAAGAAATTACACGGTGCAAACACAGGCACACAGGGCTTGTATCAGGAAGCAGGTGGCTGGAGTTCCTAGATGGCTGTCTAGAGAGATGCTGGAAATCGCTAGAGGCAGATTATGGGGTCTGTGGCTTCCCGTTTGGTCCCTGGTCCGTGAGGGAGAGCTACCAGGGGGTTTTGAGGAGGGCAAACCAAAGGGCCTCGGCTCTCTGGTGGGAGATGAGTCTGCTGGAGGGCGTGGGCGTGAAGACGGTAGGTCGGGCTGCTGTAGGAAGTGGCAGGGGTGAGAGGGTACCAGCCGCATCAGAAAAGGACAGCCCCTGTAGGGACCGTGGGGATGAGGAAAGTGAGCAAAGCTGCCAGTCTTCCTCACATGGAACAGGAATGAGACCCTGGGAGTGACAAGGGTGACTCCTAGTCACAGAGCAAATCATGGGCAGATTGGAATTAAAAAAAAAAAAAAAAAAGATTTTATTTATTTATTTGTGAGGGAAAGAGAGAGAGTGAGTGTGTACAAGCAGGGGGAGTGGCAGGCAGAGGGAGACTCAGGTTCCCCGCTGAGCAGGGAGCCCAATGGCGGGGCTCGATCCCAAGTCCCTGAGATGACCTGAGCCGAAGGCAAATGCTTAACCGACTGAGCTGCCCAGGCGCCCCGGCTGATTGGAGTTTTATAAGGTCCAGCCCAGAGCCTTCTGACCTCAAAGCCTGTAGCGTGTTTTCTTTTCAGTTCATAAAACAAATTTGTGCTTTATCCACTTAAGTCCTCTTTGCAAGAACTATAAATGGAACCAGCAGAATATAGAGAAATGAGACCTTGGATTTTGTCCTCCCAAGGAGTAATGTCTACACTCTGTTAAGTGAGTTGTTCTCCCACTTCCACTCCGAGGTGGCGTGGGGGTTGGGTAGAACTCCTCAGTGGAAGAAAGGAGAGTGGGAGACCCGTATTCTAGTCCCACAGTATCCAGCTAGCTTTGTGACTTTGGTGGCGCTGGGGACTCGGGTGACCTCCTAGGCTTGGGTTTCTTTATGGATAAGGTGAAGGAGACAGGCTTGTTTAGAGGGTCATGACTTGGGCCCGGAAAGAGTTGCGTGGTCTTTTTTAATAGATCCTCAAGGCCCCAGCCTGGTATTCCCTCCTGTACCCGCCCCAGGGCCTGGTGTATCTGTCCCCTTAGTCTCCAAACCCAGGACCTGCTATGGTTGATCTGCTCCATGTCCCCGCCAGTCTATCAAGTCTGGGAGGCAACAGAATGCCCCCCGGGGCGGGGGTGGGCGGGTGGGTGGAACCCGAGTCAGATGAATTCTACTTAAATCCTGATTTCACCATTTAGTCGATGTCTGACCTCGGGCAGGTTATGTTGTAACCTCTTAGTCCCTCATAAATAGGGATACGGGCGTTGGTTGATGATGTATCGATCAGTACCCCTGGGTTGTGAGGAGGAGCCATAGGCAGGTTAAATGCCTGGTGGTGCAGTTAGCCGATAACCTTCCATGTGTTAGGTCGGGTCTGCTTTGTCTGAGATGGTAGATGTTCTGTTTCCCCGAGTTTTCCATCAGGACTGGTCAGAACCTCTGAGTGGTCATCTCATCCTCAGGAACGGGAACAGCGGCCTGACCCCATCATCAGGTCAGCACCTGGTACTGAAGTCCTGGGTGGGTGGGGGGGTGCAGTTAAATGCTTGAGGGAGAAGGACATGAGAGCCGTGGCCAAATAGAACCAAATTTGAGAAATCCAGAATTCAGAATCCTTGAAAATCAGACGGTCTTGGCCTCTAATTCAGACGGATCATCACGGCATCATCACGGCACTGATGGCACAGAGAATTCTCCTTTGCTCTCTTCTCGTGGGATCCTTGTGCAAAACGAGGGGAAGATAGGAGGTGGTGGTGGCTTTCTGTGAGGTTTCTCCGGTCCCATCCCTGATGCTCCCAGGGAGGCTGTCGCTTTCCCTCTCAGACCTCTGCCTTCTTGTGTCACCTGCTAGTGAGTCACTTTCCTGGTGGACTTGCGGGGCCTTTCCACATGCTGCTTCGACAAGTTCATTCTCTGTCCTTGTAGGACAGAAAACATGCCTGGCATGTGTGTTGTGGGCTGGGAGGCTGGGTTAGTCAGGAGCAGCTGATGGGCCTCAGAACATTCCTGGAGACTTGAGTTAGTGCCATGGTTTTTCCCTTTTGCGTGTCACCGGGCCCGTGACACTTGGTCAGAGTTGACCATCGTGTGGAATGGGGGCTTTGCCTTTGAGCTGTGCAGCTTTGGAAACACTCCATCACGGGAACCCCTCATACTTTGGGGTACTGGCTTCTCCAGCTTTTACCTTCCTGCCATGTGTGTTATTTAACCCACCCTTGAATTTGGGGACAGGGAAGAACTGAGACCGGGGACCAAAGAGGGCTGACACCTCCTCTCTTTTCTGCTATAATTCTCTGTGTCCGGTGCCCACAGCCTCAGGGCTGCAGTGGACCTTGAGATGGTTAGTCTGTTACTAGAGTAACACATTTCCTCGACTAATTTTTAAATTGAATGGGCTGAGCCATTGAGGAATCGTATTTATTCTGGGTCCTTCTAAATTTCGCTCTTGGCTTGGGCTGACCAGAGGAGCCCTGGTGGCTTTGGAAGGGCGGCCATGGGAGCCAAGCAGGGAAGGTGGGCAGACGGGTAGTTTCCTGACCTTTCCCCCTCTTCTGAAAGGGCCTTTTCCTTTCCAAGCAAATGTGCCAGGTCAGAGTGATGATCAGGGAGCCGGTATTGAGTCCCTGGAGTTTCCGGTTTGTGCCAAGACCTTGTTCTGACTCAGTCCTTGGCTTGGCCCTGTTTCCTGACTTCGCCTGAGGAGCCGGGCACTTTGGTGCTGTGAACTGGCTGGCCTTGTGTTGTCCTTGGCTCGAGGTGGGGTCTCGGGCTATTGGAGGTGGTAACTTAGTGGAAGGCTCTCAGGGAGCAGAGGTGGGTGATGCTGTTTGGTTTTGCACGTTCCCAGTGTCTGGGCAACATTGTCACCCATTCCCTGTTTCTCTTCCCAGGGTAGAAACTGTAGGGTGGCTTCTCCCTGTCTTCCCTGTTTCTCCCTCTCCAATGTGTCTTCCCATGCGTCTGTGCCCTGCGGTCCCTTCCGCACGCAACCCCCCACTCCCACCTTTCCAGCTGCTCTGCGGGACCCCAGCTCTCGGCTAGGTCCGGCCTGCTTACCTGAGCTCCCCTGAGCTCACCTGAGTTCCTCTGAATTCACAGATGCTGCCCTCCCAGGGGCCCCCTGTTCTGTCAGGGAGCTGTTCTTCTCCTGAAGCTTCATGGATTCAGTTACCGTCCTCATGGGTGGTAGAAATTCAGGTTTATCGAATACCTCCCATGCACCAGCCACAGCACTGAAGACTTTAAGCCCATCCCCCTGTATTTTGGAGTAATGACCTTATGAGAAAGTCTCTGTGTATCATGTCTCTATTTTACAGTTAAGGAAAATGAGATTCACAGAGGTTGGGTAACCTTTCTAAGGTCACAGAGCTAAGAGTGGGATCAGGATTCCAACCCAGGTCGGTTCTACCTGCCCCACTCCGGGTGGCGGGCCCAGGGCCTAGGGCTGCCTCTGGGTGACTCTCCTGCTCCCCGTGCTTGTCCCCAGCTCTGCGCCTTCCCCACGCAGTGGCGTAGGCACAGGTAAGAAGGGAGCCTCTGGCTGGGGTCAGGGGCTGCCGGAGAGCCCCTGGCGAGCCCACGGGCCCGTGTGTGTGTGCCGGGGCAAGGACAGAGGGGCCCACGCCATGCACGCCAGCCGCACTCGTGGGCAGAGCGAGTCTTGTGAAACACAGACATCAGGCTTCTGCACGGCTTTTAAGCAAAAGCTATCCGAGTGTGGCCGTGTGTTTGTTTTTTCCCCAGCCCTGATACCCTTTGCCCTGGCTTCCTTTTCCCTTTGTACTTTATCTGGGAACGTGGAGAAATTGGAGGCCGCCCTGGCTGTGTGTTTTGGCCGAGGGGAGCCCGGTCGCCGGCGGGCCAGGGCTCCGGAGGCTGGTGGGGGCGAGCCACGTGGCGGCCCAGGTCCCTGGCAGAGCCTCCAGCCCCACGTCAGAATGCCCGGGAACACCATTTCCTGGCCGCGGGAGGCGCCTCTGCTGGTCCTGGGGCCGGGAGGGGCCGTGGGACAAGGCCTGACCCATCAGCAGCCTGCTGATTGCCCGATGGCCCCGGACCAGGGTTCCTGTGGAGATGTCTTGTAAATGCAGGCGCTGCTGGGAGAGTCAGGAGGTCTGGCCGTGTCACTTGACCCTCTGGAATGTGGTCTTCTCGCCATCTAATCTCACACATTCCACACCAGCCCAAATCCTAACTATGAGAGCCTCCCTCCCTCTCCTGCCCCTGCCTGTGTGCGTGTGTGCGTGTGTGGACACACGGAATTATCTAGAGACGTGGCTGTCGGGAAATTCACTTGCAAGTGTGCCCTGGTGCGTTCATCCCCTGCTGAGTCTGTAACCTGAGTAATAGTCGAGAGGAGCCCAGGGGCCTTCACGAATGGTTGCTGATGGACAGGGCACCCTCTCGGGGTTGGGGTGGAAGATCGGGCAGCCGTGGGGCTGAGATTTTCAACATCTGTAGGGAGGCGCTGTTTTGACGGAGAGAATCTCCTCCCAAGTTCTCACTGCCGAGTTTGGGGGGAGGCTGAGGCTCAGGGAGGTTGGTGTAGAGTGGCAGAGCCAGGATCCTAGTCCCTTCGATGGTCAGACCCTTTTTCTGTTTTTTGACGAAAGGTTGTTAAAATAATAAAGGTGTTGGGTTGAAAGCCCTTGAATGACACCGTGCCAGGGGGAGAAGGTCGAAGATGGGGAGTGCAGCCCACTGTTTCCAAAACCAGGGTGTCGTCCCCTCAAACGAGGTGTTTTCTATTTGCAAGCCCCTGTGCTTGAGGTCGGCAGGAGTGGCTGGCCACAGTGGGACCCTCTGCCCGGCTTCTGCGCCTGTAGGGGCTGGAATGTTGGGGGGGTGCGGGCGTGATAAGGTGGCACGTCAGCAGGAGGTCCGTGGGCTGCACGCAGGTAAGTAACTACAAGGGGACGCCGTCCAGGAGCCGCACGTCCTCTCTGGGCCCCGTCTGCTCCCTGTTAGGAGCCCTGCAGGAGTGTCCTGCTTTTTTATGTTGTTCACACTGAAATTTTATTTGGGTCAAATGCTGCTTGAAACCAGAAGACTGTTGGCTAAGGCTGGACAGCCTTTTGCTTCAGAAGATCCTTATGTCATCGCCCAATTTGACTATAGCAATAAAAATGTAACTTGTTTTTCTTGAAGCTGCTGCTGACCCGCTCTTGGTCAAGTCTCTCAGGAATCCGGCTTGTGAATCATCCACAGTAATCGCAGAGCCCGAGTGAGCCTGGTCTGCCTCACGAAGGGTGGACATGTGTTGGCTCATGCACCATTTTCTTGATTCTTGTTTTTCCTTTTCTTATAGTATTAAGGGACATCAGCGAAAGAGGGAGGGACCTTGAGCAGATTTTATCTCAGTACATTACGTTCGTCAAGCCTGCCTTTGAGGAATTCTGCTTGCCAGTGAGTTGTGTTCTTGGTTTGTTTTTTGTTGAATTTAGCATTTAAAACTAAATCTCACGCATACAGGTATGTAAGCCGATGGAGTCCCCGGCCTGAATTTCATTCCTCTCTGAATGATCCTCTGTCCTCCAGTCCCAAGGAAGGGCAGCCTTTGAGGCTTTCTGCTCTCTGGGAGCTGTCGGCCGCCATCTTTGCCAGAATGGCCCTTCAGGGTCCTGCTGTCTGACTCCAGCAAACTCAGCACTCCTTGCTTGGTGGGCTCACGGTGTGAGGGTGCACCATACCTAAGCATAGACTCGGCCATTGGGATCTTCAAAAGGTCTGTGATGGTTGTAGTATTGGTGTAGGGAGGGCTCAGCAGTAGGGTATCTCCTTCCGAATCTCTTCTGCTACTGCATGGAGGCCCTCCCTCCCCCCTGCCCCTTTGAGCTTGTCTTTGGGCCCTGGATACGTTCCCCAGTGGGAAGTGTCCTGCCATGTTGGAATCAGCTTCCTTACTTCTGCCATGGCATAGGCTCATCATTCCTCCTGTGGCAGCTGGGAACGCTCTGGGAAGTGGCTTTCAGAGAAGGGAGGTTGGGGATATGGGGAATTTTCAGTGTTTAGTGAGTCGGCCCTCAGCACAGGAAACACTCTCGGCTTCAGGGGACAGAGAGGTGAGTGCTGCGGGAGGCCCACCAGGGACAAGAGGTACGGTGGTTGCAGTGGTTGGGTGGGGGGCGGGGGTAGTGGTAGAGGAAGAGGTAGGAGATGATGTCGTTTGAGAAGAAGCGTTTAATTCAGGAGATGCCTGCACCTGTGTCCTGTGTCCTCACCAGGTTGACCTCACTGTGGTCTAACTGCTTAACGATTTATAATGAACTCTGAGTGAGAGTGGGGAGACACTGGGACTTAGCCTGATCTTAGTTGATCTCTTCTGGGAGACTGGAAGCTGCGGGCCGAGTGTGGGAATTTCTGTTTCTCCGAGTAATGAACTTCTTTCTTTCTCCTGGAAAAGTATGATCTCCAACTGTCTGTTCCTTCAAGTCTGTTAGTAGGTTTTGCGCCAAACCAGACTAGACTTCTGTTGTTTCAGACTGGGGACAGGTGGACTTTCTGAGTCAGTCTGAGTAACGCCGGTGGCCTGCTCATTCCCCTGGAGAGGACTGGGTCACAGGATTAGGTTTCCAGGCAGAGGGTAGAGGGAGTGGAGAAGCCAGGAAATTCGATCCATCCGTCTATCTATCTGAGGACGACTCCTCCTCTTTTTACCTTAATAATAATGCAGGGTAAACTTACCGGACATGAACTAGAGCTAACTGCCACTTTTCTGCTGTTTCATTTAGTTATAACAGAGCTTAAAGTTCTGCACATTTTTCTGGGTGGTTTCTGCTTGTTCTCACTGTCCAGCCACTCTGTGATCAGGGAAGATCAGGTCATTCCCGTGTAAGCCAGGAGTTCAGATCTGATAAATGGTCTGCCTAGTTCAGATTGGGTTTGGTCCTGACACAGTTGCATTTGAATGGTTTTAGTACACAAGATGCCCGTGTGCTGAAGGCATCCTTAGGTGAAGGTGGTCTTACGCTAGACGTAAGCTGGGTCACACACCACAACACAGTTACTTGTAAAGTGGTCCACAAAATCCCAGTGAAATAAGAAAACAGAAAAGGGAATGTATCAAATTGTATCTTTACCTTTTTTTTTTTTTTTTAAAGATTTTATTTATTTGACAGACAGAGATCACAAGTAGGCAGAGAGCCCGATGCGGGGCTCGATCCCAGGACCCTGGGATCATGACCCGAGCTGAAGGCAGAGGCTTTAACCCACTGAGCCACCTAGCCCCCCCCCCCCCTTTTTAAAGTATGGTAACAAAATGACCATGCAAATGGTCATCAGGGGGATTATTTTTCTTGGATTTACCCTTGTGTTAGGATCAGTGGTGTCCCCTTTCAGACTGTGTGTAGAAGTCCAAGGTGAACCACTTCCCTTTTCAATTTGGGTTTTTCTAATTCATATTTTTCTTAGTAGGGAGGAGGCAGTTATGAGTTTGGTTTCAAAGACCACATTCACAGTGCAGGTCCTAAGCTTAAATAGTATGAAACCATTAATAATGAAAGATCAAGAGAGCTGATTTATTGTAATTTAGGTGAAGGAGCTAAAAAATACTGTGTTGGCAGCCTCAAGCTGCCACCGACTGGGGTCAGTGGTAGGAAGGCTGACCCTTTTCTCATGGCCCCTCAAGAGGGGCGTGAACCAGTTTATTTCTTCTTTAATGCGTTGTGAATTTCTTTCTCCACAGACAAAGAAATACGCTGATGTGATCATTCCTAGAGGTGCAGATAATCTAGGTGAGTCCTGGTGGGGAGTCATCTGGTGGAGGCATGACTTCTACCCTATGTCCGTCATACTTTGAGACAGGATGTGGTGACCAAGCAAGGTTCCATGGACGTGGCTGAACCACTGGTCTGTTCCTGGGAGCCAGAAAGGAATTTCTGTTCACATAGTTGGCCTTGGGAACAGGCCCTTGTGTACATGTGTGTATGGCCATGGTCACAAACAGGAACTGATGCTTCTTTAACAGAAACTAAAGGGCTGGATACTGGCCTTTGCTGTCACTCCCAGCGATGGCACTTAGGGAGGCCTTGCATCCAAGGCCATCTTTTAGCAAAAGCACACTTTCTTCTTCTTCTTCTTTTTTTTTTTTTTTTAAAGATTTTATTTATTTACTTGAGAAAGAGACAGTGAGAGAGAGCATGAGCGAGGAGAAGGTCAGAGAGAGAAGCAGACTCCCCATGGAGCTGGGAGCCCGATGTGGGACTCGATCCCGGGACTCCAGGATCATGACCTGAGCCGAAGGCAGTCGTCCAACCAACTGAGCCACCCAGGCGTCCCATCACGCTTTCTTCTTAATTTAATTTCGAATGACCTGCCACTAAGGTAGCCCTTCTGAAAGGGAGCTGGTTGCTTTTATTTATTTGTTGGTTTCGGCTTGTCTGAGAAGTAGGTAGGGGGACCTCTGGGCTGAGGCAGACTGGGGCATGATCTGTGAGAAGTCCCTACCTTCTCATTCTCTTTTTATTAATTCATTTCAACTTTCTTCCATTTAAACAGTTATTTATTTATTTATTTATTTATTTGCTGAGTCATTGGGGAGTCTGTCTTAGCAATGACTATTTCACTGTGTATTTCTTAATTTTTTTTTTTTTTTTTTAAGATTTAGTTCATTTTAGAGAGAAAAGGGGGAGAGGCAGAGGGAGATGGAGAGAATTGCAGGCAGGCTCCCCACTGAGTGTGGAGACCAATGAGGGGCTCGGACTCAGGACCCTGGGATCATGACCTGAGCTGAAGCCAGGAGTTGGATACCCAACCGACTGAGCCACCCAGGCGTCCCTCAGTGTATATTTCTTAGAGAGAAGGGCATTTTCATTCCTGGCCACAGAACAGCCATTCCATCCAGAGAAGTAAAGATTGATACAATTTCCTTTGACAGGCTTGAGGCGTGCAGGCCCGTTGTTTTGTAGAATGGCCCTCAGTTTGGGTTCCTCTTTGTTTCCTCGTGATTGGATTCCGTTTACACAACCCAGGGAGAACACCGTAGGAGAGACGTTGTGTTGCACGTGTTCTTTGTGCAGCATCTCAGAAAGCACTCCATCTTCATTCCACGTCTGGTGATGGTGGTTTCAACATCAGTCACTTGCTTGAGATGAACCGTTTATTTCTAACGCTAAGAATAGAGAGTCCCCATGTTAACATTTCTGAGCCTTCTGCAGGGATCAGTCTCCCTGGGGCTGGTGGGTTCCCTGGTGGAAGGCTTGTCTCCTCCCTGCACTGTCCCTAACACGGCCGCTCTCTGCCCCACAGTGGCCATCAACCTCATTGTGCAACACATTCAGGACATCCTGAACGGAGGGCTCTCCAAACGGCAGACCAATGGCTATCTGAACGGCTACATCCCTTCACGCAAGAGGCAGCCGTCGGAGTCCAGCAGCCGGCCCCACTGACCCCTGTCTCCTTCCGGCCCCTCTCTTCAAGAGACAGGAGGAGGGATCAGAAGGCACTGTTCATTCGTACATGTGCTTTCCTAGGACATTGCTGTATTTAAGAACACACTATGGAGATGACATGCCTTTGTTTTTCCTTTTTTTTTTTTTTTGGTTTTTTTTTTTTTTGTGCTTTGGAGCGGCGAAACGAAACCGAATTTGACCCTGAGCTTAAACGACAAACCGTGCCAACTACTACTGGTGATGCCTAATTATGAATCCAACGTGTAACCAGTTATAAATACATATATATATATAAAAGGATCTATTTTTGTGTAAATGTACAAATACTGTAAAGCTGTTTGCTGTAAGTATTGTGTAGCAGGGCCTGTACTTGCGTGTCCGGGGCTCGAGCTGGAGTCTCACCGAGAGGTCGTGGCCGCTGTGTTGCAAGCGGGGCAGGCTCAGGCATGGGTGCGGGAGGCGGACGGTGGAGAAGGGGGGGCCCCGGCTCACGGCTCTCGTGCCTGTGCAGCTCGAGGACAGTGGAGCTGGGAGCCTTGGCTCACCCCTCCCCTGCCAGGGGTCGCCGCCTTTGAGCTGGAGCTTAATCATGTGTTCACAAGAGATACTCCTTTCTTTTCTTCTTCTTGTTCTTTCTTTCTTTTTTTTTTTTTTTTTTTTTTTGAGTTGAAATTAGGCAAGACCTCAGCTCAAAAATCAAACTCAGGGAAGAGGCCCACTAAGGAGAACAAATCTGGGTTTTCTTCTTGCCCAGTGCCGCCCCTCCCCCTCGCAGCTGCCTGGGTAGCGCAGCCACTCCTTCGTGACCCACCCGCTTCTCAGTCTCTGCACAAGCCAGAGCTGCCCCTCTCTCCTTCCCTGATGGGCATGCGACGGGCTCTCTTCTGCAGAGGAGGGGAAGGAGAGAGTCGGACGGGACCTGGTGTTGTGGCCGAGGAAACACAGGGAAGTCCGCGATCAGCTTCCTTGGGCCTTGTGCCGGAGGGTAGCTCGCACGGTGGCCCCTTGAGTCTGGGCTTTGGTTGAGGACTTCTGCTGGCGGAAGGACAGCCGACAGCCCTTCGCAGGGTGGCAGGGGGAGTGAATGGTCGTTCCCGCTCACCGAGAAGCAGGGCCTGGCAGTGGGGTGAGGACACCACGCACCTCTCAGCGGCAGTGCTTCCCAGCAGTGTGCCGGCCAGGCAGATGGCCAGGTTCCAGGGGGAGCCCCACCTCTCCTGAGGGCTCCCTCTTAGGGAGGAGCACAGATCCCTGAAGATTCTTGGTGGAGGAAGGGGGAGGACCAAGTGAGACCCAGGAGGGGTGACGCGAGGGTCCCGAAGCCTCCGCGACGAACCGCGGGCGAGCAGGAGCCCTTCGCGCCCGGTTGACCATCTCCGGGCTCCGCAGGCTGTGCCCGCAGCCTTTCCACCGCCGGAAGCGTTTGGGGGGACCTTCTCCCCCCATTGCTTCCCCAGCCCGCTGGAGCCATTCAGGTACCTCTGACACCGCGTCTCTAGTCACACCGAATTGTCCCTCAGACTCCTTGCCGTCCAGCTTTGATTCCCCCTTTCTGGACTCCATGGGACTCTCACCCTGTGCGGCTGTTTGAAAAAGTCCGACCTCCACCCCAGCAGAGCTTTGCCGCCCCTGAGACACTCAGGAGGCAGCTGTGGGCTTGCAGGGGAGCTCCCGAGGGTGGGAGTGAGGGAAGGCTCTCGAGGGGCCTGCGTCTGAGGCCGGTGCCCCTCGAGATGAGTACATTCTGGAAGGCCATAGCATCCGTATTCTCTCGTCATGCCTTGCACGGTTCTCAGATGAAGGGTCGGTGGCAGGCCTGGGTTAGGATCCTGAGGACCCAAGGCCTCTTGGCCTGGATGGGGCCTCTCCGTGCTCAGGGGCAGCCCACCCCTGTCTGGGGGAGCCTTGGCCTTCCAGTGGGTAGCACATTCAACTTTACTTGAAGCTCCCAGGTGCCAAACCATTTAGTGCCTTGGCTGTCTGTCCCACTGCCCTGGAAGATGGAGTCTTCTCATCTCTGAGCCTTGATGTCCTCACCTGCTTCCTCATCTACCTGTGGTGTTGGGACCAAGCCTCCGGTGTCTCTCAGTAGCCCAGTTGCTGGGAAACTGCTCTAGGGCTGCCTTGCCTCCTGGTAAAAACCATCCCCAGTTCTTGGTGGCTTGGCTTGGGGCACTGGGCTGTGTCCACTGGGCAACGCTGACAACTCCCTTGGTTCTGTGACACACTGTCTGGGGCAAGGAAGGGATGAGAAGCTTCATCCCTGTGCGGCCCTCTCAGTATTTAGCCAACTCTCTGAACTTGAGCTTTCTGTGTGACAAATCCTGGACTCGGTACTTTGAGTCATTAGGTCTCTGATTCCACTGGAGAGTCAGCGGTAGGATCGTTGGGCCAGAAACCATGAGCCGAGGCTCCTGGGTCCTCTCTTTGGTCCAGCGGGGAGGTACCGGCAAGCTGGGTGGGGTGATGTCGGTCATGTGTGCGTGGGAGTCCCGTGGCTTCCGAGCTGCCCAGTGGTGCTTGCTGCTGCCCCCACCGCCTCCCCGCCCAGCTGTTACCCATAGACCAAGTGTGCAGGGAACAAGTATCCACACTTTGTGTCATGGGAAGGCCTGACCTCACACTCCTTCATGCTATTGGAACTTGTGCTGACCCAGGTTTCTTTTTCTTGGGCAGTCCGAGGCCAGTAAGGACAGAGAGATTGGATTCTGTAGGAGGAGCTCCCGAGTGTCTAGAACTTTGGTTTGGGGTGGATAGGGTAGGCCCTTGAAGAGGCAGTGGTTAGACAAGGGGATCCCCGAAGGACAGGGCGGGGGAGGGTGGCAGGGGAAGGTCTCCAGTTCCTCCTCCAGAGCCCATCATTCCAACAACCTGCTCTGGTCTTGGCTGCCGTGGTCATGCCGATGCCGCCGTCCTGCCTCGCCTGGGCTCGGCACTGGACACTTGTCTCTGTGCCCGGGGCAGACGGCCAGTCTCTCATGAGGCCACTAGGTCAGGCTGTGAAGGCTCTCGTGCTCCTCGGCGCGGTTGGGAAGCAGGAGGGACTGGAGCCCAGTCGGTTTCTGTCACTGTCCTGTTCCGCCCCCTTGATTAGCAGCCTTGACCTGTGCTAGCACCTGAGGCCAGCGGAGGGAGGCAGTAGTCTCTCGCAGGGCTCCTGGAGTCTCCTACCTGCCAGTCAAGGATTCCAGCACCAAGGACCCGTGTTGGTTAGGCTGGCTAGGGAAGGTACTGCATTGTCAGGCTCTGCTGCCAGCGAGGACGGGCTGGGCTTCCCTTACTCCTTTTCACCCTGTCTCAGGGTGAAGTGGGGGAAACGGGCTTGGTGTCCGGTACAACAAGGCAGAGAACATGTTGAGAAAAGCACTGGGGTTGGTCTGGAGCTCAGAGTCCCCTTCGATCTTTTGTCTCTGGGCCCCGTGCTGCCCTCCTTGGCCAGGTGGCTGGTGTTAGATCAGCTTCCTTGCTGCTCTTCGAGGCGGTGAGTGCCTAACCGGTCCTGCCTCAGGAACAGGGTGAGTAGCTAAATAAAGACGTAGGCTTTTTTTTTCTTTCTTTCAGATGCTTGCTCTTCCTCCTTCCTTTCTACCACCCTGCCTTTATTGTTAGTAGTTACAAAAATGACCACATACTATGTACTTTGCTGTAAATAAAGACTGGACAAAAAAAGAGCCAATTCTTGTCTTCCTTGTGGTGTTTGGGCAGGAGGAGCAGTGACTGAGGCCAGCGGCCCTGAGGGCTCAGCCACTCAGGATGTGACTAGGAGGCTCCTGTCACTAAGCCTCACAGTGCAGGCTGGACCCCAGACCTTAGCTGTCCTGGAATGTTGGTGAGATGCACATTTGTGCATTTCTCGTCTGTCCCTGTCTCTGTTCCCAAAAGCCAGGGTCAGGGTTTCTGGGAGGCTTCCGATCTCTGGGAGGTTCTGGCTCCGAGTCACCCAATCAATGCCAGCACCTCCCTCAATTCCTACCCTGGAGCATTCACCACCCTTTCCTGAACTCCTCCATTGAAATCCCAAGCAGCCTTCTAGAGGAAGAAAAGTTCACAGAGGTGGGTGGAGGAAGTGTACATTGACAGTGTGAACAAGAGAGCTTGTGTGTGTGTGTGTGTGTTTGTGTGTGTGATTGCTCAACATATCGATACATAACACAGATATTCATACATCTCCCTGTTTTTTTCTTTTTAAAAGATTTTATTTGAGAGAAAGCGTGTGTGTGAGCCAGGGGAGGGACAGAGGGAGAGAATCTCCAGCGGGCTCCCTGCAGAGCAGAAAGCCTGACTCTGGGCTCCATCCCAGAACCCAGGATCATGACCTGAGCCCAAACCGAGAGTCAGATGCCCTACTGACTGAGCCACCCAGGCGCCCCATCCCTGTCCCTGTTTTTAAAAGGCCTAGGTCACCCACCGCCAAAGACTGTAAAGTAATTGGCCTTTGCGCTGTTCTCAGCCGCCAGTCGCCCACCAACCCTGCGGCTTCTCCGCCTCCATCCCTTCACTGCCTGCCAGACAGCCAAGCACCCTCACCAACGTGCAGTGAAAATTCAGAAAGGGAAACCTCGCTAAAATGGGATCAGGAGGTCTGGCCAGGTGTTCTCGCTCCCCACCCACGAGCCACTCCTTGTCAGCTGCAAACTCGACAGGAAGAGACAACCCTGCACAGAGATACTACCTGGCATTGGGATACCCCCACGGAGGAATAAAGGCTTACTTACCCTCCTCTCCCGCCAGCGACAGTCCAGCCAATGGGAGACCCGCACAGATCAGCCAATGAGACTCCCGCACAGCTCAGCCAATGAGAGGCCTCGATACTTCTCACCCTCAGTTTACTCCAATGGACTTGTCTGTAACAGCCTTCCCACTTCCGCTTTCCTCTATAAAAGCCGGCACCTGCGCTTGGCCCCCGCAGTTGGTGTCTTCTGGTTCGCAACTCTTTGCTCTTAGTAAATCCATCCTTTGCTGGTAAAATACGTGGCCGTTTTAATTTTAAGGCTAACAGTGTAGCTCCACCCCGCGGTTTCCAGATGCTTGTTTCACGCATACATGCAAACCCATCAAAGACTGTAGCGATCCGAGGGAACCTTCATTTGAGAGGATCCACCCTCAGAAGGCTGCTGTGTTGTAAAATAACACCCAGGTGCCTCTGCCACAGCTGGGATTATCGTCCGGCGTGACCGTCCTCTTCAGGCCAGTGAAGACGTGATCAGTCGCGGAGAAGCGCCTTGCGTGGTGTCGCACAGGTAGTGGTTGTGCGAGCCGGGTTAGCTGTGTTCCCCTTTGCCTTGCTCCCTCCACCCCCCCAATCCTTGGTGGACACCCCTGGAGCTGGGTGCTTTGCTTTGGACTCAGCTCGTTCCTCAGGTTTCAGCTCCGCTCCCTTGTAAGTGGGAGGACAATGGGGCAGGCCAGTGAAGCCCTCAGCACCCTGTGTCAGGACATCCTCCTATCCACCCTTATACTCCTCGGCCTGGAAATGCCCACTGGACTGGTGCTGCTTTGGCCAAACCCTCCTTCCATTCAGATGAAAAGAAACCTGTTGGAACCTGCTTAAAGGGTCTACGGAAGGGGGACAGAGAGAGAAGGAACCCTGGGAGATGCAGAAGTTCACAATTCCATCATCATCTGGTGGTGGAAGATGTTTAGAATTTTTTGCTTAAAAAAAAATAATAATATGGGAGAGAGTGTGCCGGTGTGGTGGGAGGGGTAGAGGGGTAGGGAGAGAATCTCAAGCAGAGTCCATACTGATCTCACAACCTTGAGATCATGACCTCATGATCTCACGTGTCAAAATCAGGAGTCGGATACGACACTGACCAAGCCACCGGATGCCCAATTTTGCTGTTGTGGCGGTTTTGTTTTTTAAGACTTATATTTTTGAAGCTGAGTTTCAACAGATCACCTGCTAGAATAAAGTTAACCTAGAATGCAGTTAACTCACTTGCTAAATCTTGGGCTATGCCTCTCTATATGCTTAACATTTTTTCAGTCAATTGTGAGCCCAAGATAACAGCTGAATGAATCCGTTTGAGTTAGGACTAAACCCAGACAGTGATTCTCAGTTAAATGGGTGGAGAGGGAGGGGCAGGAGGACATGAAGCTGACACAAGCTCACCGTCCTGCAGTCCAGGTCCTGCTCGGCACTGGTTCCCCGGATACTGAGGGTTTGCTTGTCTAGATCAGGGCTTCCTCTGATGTCTGCAGAATGACCGTGGCCTGGGGTTCGGTGCAGTGTTAACTGCTGACGGCCGGTGGCCAGGGGAAGCCAGATGGCCTCTGCCTTCCAATCTCACACATCTCTGTGGTTTTATGCTGAAAAGTCCAGGATTCTCTAATGTAAGATAGTAACAGCTGTGGGTGATGTTTCAAGATTCCTCTTTATCAGCGCCGTGCACTTCCTTTTCAGGTCGTGAGATTCCCGATTTTCATGGCTGTGCTCCCTTCGGACTTCTCCAGCCGTCACCATACACCTTTACTTCGACTCTGACCTCCTGCAAGGTATGTAAGGAATGCCGGCCTCACCACCAGCGGAAGATTTAACCCAGACCTGCTGGAAAGGAGGCCCACTGCCAGGTAAGGCTGTCTGGTGCGTGTCTGCCCTCTAGTGGTGGGATGTGGACCTGGCGCTGGGCCGATGTCCTTTGCTTTACTTGTGTGGTTTTAAGAGATGTCAGAGGGTCCCCAGACTTCTGACTGCGGATGTGATTCTTCTTTTGTTTCTTCCTGGAGGGTCTTTAATGAGAACCTTCGATCAGAAATGGCCTTCTTGGTTTCTCTGTTGCGGTAACCTATTGGAAGTGGTTCTCTGAGCTGGTCATCACGGTCCGTGGAAGTTCGTTGAAAAGATCACTGTGATTCATTCCTGGGAATTCTGATTCTGTAGGTCTGGGGAGAAGATATTTCATAACAAGCTGTGCAGGTAAATCAGATGCATAGGCAGGGCTGGAAACCACGGGTCTTGTAGATTTCACTGTACAGACCATTTGGATCCTTGGTGTTCATTGCACTGGGGGGCCCATTTCTCCCAGAAATGTTGTCTGTGCTGTAAACCTCCTCTCTGCCAGTGTGAGGACTGGAAAGAAGGTTTGAGTTTGATCTTAAGCCCATTCAAGGCCAGCACTACCCTTTCAGGTTGCAAGACCCCCCACCCTGACCCCTAACCCAGGTGATGCTAAGCTACGGCTGCCCTGGGAGAGTCCCTCAGGATGTCCTCAGGAATTCCAAGTTTTCTTGGAATCTAGGAATCTGAGCCCTTCATTTTACAGATGAGGAAACCAGGGTCTAGAGGCAAAGCGACTGGTCAGGACCATCCCACCTGGGCACTGGGTCTGCAGTGGACTGATTAGGGCTTTAAAAAAGAGAGTTCCCTTCTAGGTTTCATCTTGGAGCTTCTCCAGGGGCAGCATTGTTGGCAAAAGTTGGGGCGGATCTCTGCTCTTGGGCTGATCCTTTTTGGCAGGAAGAAGGACCTAAGTAAGACTCACTTGGTCGGCGGAAGGCAGTAGAATGAGGAGGGAAAGTTGAATGCCTTTTAAAAAGATTAAGTTTAGGGGCGGCTGGGTGGCTGAGTGGGTTAAAGCCTCTGCCTTCGGTTCAGGTCATGATCTTGGTCCTGCATCAGGCTCTCTCCTTGGCAGGGAGCCTGCTTCCCCCTCTCTCTCTCTGCCTACCTCTCTGCCTACTTGTGATCTCTCTGTCAAAGAAATAAAATATTAAAAAAAATTTAAAAGATTAAGTTTAGTGAGTTAGTGTCAGTTGGGTTTTGTGAAAGGGGCTTCACCTGTGTTCAATGATTGCTGTGTCATCTAGTTCGCTACCAGGAGACTGCCTGTTGGGGTAAAGAACTTGGGAGTCAGCAGACCTGGCTTGAAGTGTTGGCTCCTTCGCAGAACAGCTGAGAGGTTTCGGGCTACCTGTAACCCAGGGCAAGAGCCCCCTGCTTGGCCCAGAGTACTGAAGGAGTGTGTGCAGGCAGAGAGGCCCAACTGTGCCTGGGGTAAGGTGCCTGGCAAGTGGTGGCTGTTTGTGTGGTCTTGGGATCGGGCTGCACTGGCGAGCCCAAGTTCTGGGAAGGCCATTTCTTCTCTGGAGCTCAGGCAACCTGGGAGAGGTGGGTGCGGAAAACCCCTGAACTAGAATTCTCTGCACATGTTGCTCAATTCCTGCCCTGAGGGTAGCCTCCTCTACTGACTGAGGAGGCTTTAGCCAAACCCGAGTAGGCTGTCCTGCTGTGGAGACATGGCCCAGGGCTGTGAGCGTCCCGGGCGCAGACTCACCCCTTTCTGGGTGTCTCCTCAACTCTGATGCCGCTGTGATGAGAGAGGGACGGAGTCAGGAAAGACATCTGTGTCGTGTTAGCCAGTAATTTAAAATGGATCCGAAAACGTAATGGTGTGCTCTTTAAGACCTCAGAATAGTGAGTATCTGACAGTCCTGGCATCAAAACGAAGGGGTTGGATATCGTGTTCTCTGGTTCCGTAGCTGGAGTCTGTCCGTCAGGTGGACAAGCTGAGGGGGCGCTGGGCATCTTCAGTGGGACAGCCAGGGTTGGGCCTGGCACGCCCTTCAGGACCGTGTCCCCCTCCCGCAGGATGTACCCGGGCTGATGAAAGCGCCTCTCTTTTCTCGATTAGGGTTTTTAACTTCTTTTTGTCCCTAGGCCCCTCTAGCACTGTGCCTTCTGAGCACCCCCTCTCAGGATAATGTCTTTACCTACATGATATAACACCTCAGAACATCCAAGGAGGGGCGCCTGGGTGGCTCAGTCGGTCAAGCCGCTACCTTCAGCTTAGGTCATGATCCCGGGGTCCTGGGATCGTGCTCTGACTTGGGGGCGGGGGTGTCCCTGCTCAGCGGGGAGCCTGCTTCTCCCTCCCCCTCTGCCTGCCACTCTGCCTGTTTGCGCGCTCTCTCTGTCAAATAAATAAATAAATAAATAAATAAAATCTTTTAAAAAATCAAAGGAAAAAAATTAAATATATATACATATATATTTGCATATATATGTATATGTGTATTTTTTAATTTTTAAATTTATTTAATTTATAAGATTTTATTTACTTGAGAGAGAGTATGAGCAGAAGTGAGGGGGGGCAAAGGGAGAGGGAGAGTCAGGCTCCCCACGAGCAGGGAGCCTTGAGCTGGATGTGGGGCTCCATTCCAGGACCCCGGGATCATGACCTGAGCCAAAGGCAGACGCTCAACCGACTCGGCCACCCAGATGGCCATATATATATATATATTTAAAGGTATTCATTTTATTTATTTATTTGCAAGAGAGAGAGCATGTGCACGAGCAAGGGAAGGGCAGAGGGAGAGAGAGACTCTCACTCAGACCCTGTGCTGAGCATGAAGCCTGACACGGGGCCCATCCCAGGACCCCAGGATTACGACACAAGCCAAAGTCAACACTCAGGTGCCCCAGGAAATGAATTCTATTGAAACACAGTTACCGAAATGTGGAAACAAATGGCCGATAGGGTAATACATGCGCTTCTTTATTAACCCATCAAATAACAAGATCCTGTGTCAGGTCTAAGAACTACCACGATTATGAAGAATTAATGAACCTAAATGATATTCTGAAATTCTGTTCACAACTATAATATATTATGAAAACGACTGATTTCTACCGCCCATAAACAAGTACAAGTAGGGCTAATGTCCCCGTGGTTTGTTGCCTACGCTCCTAACGCAAGGAAATGCACACATTGCACAGGCTGCTGGAAATGAAGTTTTAAATTCATAGACTGCCTGAATTTTGACCTTCTGTCATTCTGTCCTTACTCCTCAGACTAAGAACCCCTGGGTGAGATCCAGATCTTCCAAGTCACCGGTGACTGGGGTAGACAAAAGTGTTCCCTTTCACAGCGTGTCTTAAGTGAGTCAGGCCTCTGCCCTGGCTTGGGGCAGGCAGTGCAGGACGGACACGGAGTCAGGCGGCCTCGCTCTGGTCTGAACTTGCCCATGATGTTGGCAGGTCCTATCACTCATCCTGCCGGCCCCTCCGTGTGGGATCCTGCCAGACCCGTCATCTGGGAGATGAGACTGTCATCTCTGCTCTTCTCCACTCAATGGTTTCAGTACATGACGGGGGGGGGGGGGGGAGTAGATAGAACCTGAATCAGAAACAGCAAAAACTATCATATGACCATAAAGCGTGTTATTTATTTTCAGTGCAAAGTGTAACAAGGCCAAAGCGCTACTTAGAAATGATCAACTTTGACTCAGGCCAAGTGTTGGTGAGGAAGATAAGCTGTCCGTGCAGAGCCAGAAAGGAGGGTAGAGCAGATGAAGACCGTGAGGGGGGGTTTCCTGGGGTCAAAGCCTGTAGCAGCCACTCAGAGACCGTGGCTCCAGGACAGCGTCCGTGACCCGGCCGCAAGCAGGAAGACAAGTGTTCATTTCTTTCCCTCCGGCCAAAGTGGTCTGTCATCCATTTCCCGTAATTTTTCTTCAGTGTGGGCTGTAGGTAGAAGTGCAGTATTTTGCATGTGATATCCTTTCGTTCCAGCAGCATTGTGACTTTGATTTTTGAATTGGTTTTGCACCTTTCTGAAGGGTCAGCTGTTGGCATTCGTGGGCCTGTTTCTGGACTCTGCTCCGCTGGTCTTTTTGTCTATTTTGGCGTCCACACTGTCTTGATTACTGCAGCTTTATCGTAAGTCTTGAAATCAGGGAGCATTTGCCCTCTAACTTTGTTCTTCGTTTTCAACGTAGTTTTGGCTATTATAGGTCCTTTGCATCTCTATATGCATTTTAGAATCAGCTTGTCAGTTTTCAGAAACTGCCCTGCGGAGGCTATACTTGGGACGGTGTTGAATCCACAGGTTAGTTTGGGGACAGTTGTCATCTTAACAATGTTGTGTCTTTTGACCCCAGAACAAAGTCTGCCGCTCCATTTTCCTTGGTCTTCTTTGATTTGTCTCTGTAATGTTTTGTCGTTTTCAGTTTACGGATCTTGTGCATCTTTTGTCAGATTTGTTTTTATGTATCTTGTATTTTTTGATGCATGGTAAATAGTGTTTTTTTTTTTTTTTTAGAATTCCAAGTTCCGATGTTGTTGCTAGCATATGGAAATGCACATGATTTTTGTATACCGGTCTTTTGTCTTGTGGAGCTCCCTGTGGCAATATTATCTTTAGAGTGTTTTCAGGAGGAAGCAGAGATAGAACAGTGGTTTTATCTACTGTGTTTAACCAGAAGTTCTTGAGATTTCTATATTCACTTGTATCCTCTCTACAGGTTTGGAAATTACACATATTTTTCTTTTGTGGTTATCTTTTAAAATTAATGTACAAGCATTAGCACACCGGGCTTGACAGAATCCCTCACCTCCTCCCGAACAACCCAAGAGCTTTAGAACGCCCCAGCTCTCCTCACACTGTCCATCCTACACGTTCATGTTGCTCAAGCATTTTAGTTCCACCTTGCTCTTTTATATCCCTTAAGTTCATTGTCATTACTGGTTTTCAAAAATTGTTACTGCTGGATGCTGTCAGTTCTTGTTTGATTTACCCAGAATTTTGCTACTGCCTTTACTTCCTATGTCATTTTGCATTAGTCTTTGTACTGGATTCAGTTTTCTTCCTACAGTACGTTCTTTTTTTTTTTTTTTTTTTTAAAGATTTTATTTTTATTTATTTGACAGAGAGCGATCACAAGTAGGCTGAGAGGGGCAGGCAGAGAGGAGGGGGTGGGGAAGCAGGCTCCCCGCTGAGTGGAGAGCCCAATAAGGAACTTGATCCCAGGACCCTGAGATCCTCACCTGAGTCAAAGGCAGAGGCTTCACCCACTGAGCCACCCAGGCGCCCCCTACAGGACATTCTTGATGCAGTCCCCTCACAGAGGGTGTCCGTGGTCTTTGCTTTGTCACAGATGTCTTTATTTCACCTTCATCTAAAAATTTTTTTTTTAAAGATTTTATTCTTAGATAATCTCTGCACCCAATGCGGGGCTTGAACTTAAAACCCCAAGATGAAGAACCACATGCTCTACTGACTGAGCCGACCAGGCGCCCTTACCTTCACCTTTGCGTGTTAATTTAGCTTTGTATTTGCTCCCAGCGTTTCAAAAGTATTTTCTACTTTCTCCTGTCTTTTTGTTTGAAAGCCTTCTCCTTTTTTTTTTTTAAGATTTTATTTATTTATTTGACAGACAGAGATCACAAGTAGGCAGAGAGGCAGGCAGAGGGAGAGAGGGAGAAGCAGGCTCCCTGCTGAGCAGAGAGCCCAATGTGGGGCTCGATCCCAGGATGCTGGGATCACGACCTGAGCCGAAAGGCAGAGGCCTTAACCCACTGAGCCACCCAGGCGCCCTCTTTGTCTCTGATCTTCTGCGTGTGTCATGAAGTGCTGAGGTGCGGATGTATTTTTAATTTTCCTACTTGTGCTTTCTAGTTAGCAAGAGCTATGTGTTTCCTCTAGTCTAGAAAATCACAGCTGTCGTCTGCTCACCTTTCTCTGTTCTCTCTCTAGAGCTGTAGTTACATGGATGTAGGACCCTTTATTCTCTCCCCTGAGTCTCTTACTTTTTTTTTTTATTTTTCACGTTTTTAGCTTTTCAAGGCAGCATTTTTGCAAAGTTTCTCAGATCTATTTCCAGTTTCCTTATTATCTCTTTAGCCATGTTTAGTCTGCCATCTAAAACGTAGCCATCGAGTTTTTAATTTCATTGACTTTATTTTTAGCTTTCAGGAAAACTCCTTCATCATGTTATAAGTCTGCTCCTTGATTTTTCTAGTGCCTCATCCTTATGTTTCAATTCCTATTCTTGGCTGCTGTAAAATATCTTCATTTTCTTGTTCGCTCCCCTCTGTATTAAGCAGGGCTTTTTAATATTTTATCTAGAATTTCTAAGTATTTTGTAGCAAGAGGGCTTTCTGGTTATCTGAATCATCCTAGTTGGGGGGAAAAAAAAAGTATGCCATTCGTTCTCTCAGATTTTTTGCTCCAGAAAGTTTTTACTTTGACTTCTGGGTCAAATGTCACCTAGGATTCCCAAACTTCCAGTGCTCTCAGTATGTGGGGTGTTCTGGGACGTCAGTGCTGTGGTGTTATGACTGCAGATTAAACTGTAAGCTCCTTAAGGTCAGGAATTGCGAAGTGCGCTTCTCCTGTATTTTAATGCGCTCTAGGGCATACTTGTCCACATAATCTATGCCTAGCAGTTGGATGATTTCCTTATTTGACTTTTCTTTTGGAGCCAGACACTGTGCTAGCATGAGATGCTCATATATTTTTCTTTTTTAAAAAGATTTTATTTATTTATTTTTGAGAGCGAGCGAGCGAGAATGAGCAGGGGGAGGGGCCAGAGGGAAAAGCAGACTCCCTGCTGAGCAGGGAGCTGGACATGGGACTCGATCTCAGGACCCCAGGATCACGACCTGAGCAGAAGGCAGATGCCTAATTGACTGAGCCACCCAGGTGCCCAAGAGGCCCATAAATTGTTTATGAATGTCGTGGAGATTTGTGATTGAGCTGGTCCTAACCAGAAGGGTGGACTGTTGCCTCGGGGTGGCCCTGCTGGCAGATTAGGGTGCCGGGTGGGGCAGGCGCCATCTCTGCGCTGTTTCTCGAACTGGCCACGAGATGGCAGCAGTGAGCCACAGCCCAGTCAAGTCCAGCTTTCACCTTCAGAACAGCTGGAGGACAGTTGGTTCAAAAATGCCGACGGTTTACTGTGTGTCAGGCCCTGCGCCAAAGCCTCCCAGCCCTTGGGGACCTCACACATGGCCAGAGGCCACTCCCGTATAGACACAGCACTCCCATGGAGCAGAATGGAGCACCCACAAAGAGGGATGATTCTGGCTCCTGGATGTAGTGGGTCGCAGGGAGAAACCCTTGACACGTTCCCAGGGAACCCAGACCGGTCAGTAAGAAGGAAACCTCCAGCACCTGGGTCACCACCTCTGTCTCCCCCAACCCCTTACGTGGTTGTTGCATGTGAACGTGTCACAGCATTCCCATTAGCGTTTCCTCCTGGAGCCTCCGAAGCCTGACTTTGCATGTGACCAGTGGCTGGACCCTGGATCAACAATCGACCCAATTTCTTTATTTTTGGATGATAGGATTGGTCCTTGCTGCTTCACAGGGTTGTGTCATATTTAAGTAATAAAGGTTCATGCTTTGAGCAGTCATTAGTGCCACGCGTTTATGAGACATTAAGATAATTGTTCATCCCCATTTCCCTACAATTTCTTCCAGGCTGGTTGGGTCCATTATGGGCATTTGTTGAGTTGATGAGAATGTAAACTCTCCTGAAAGAGGAGGCCCATAACCCACCGATGCATACCAGGCTGGTTCCGGCCAGCTTCAGAGTGGAGAGAAGAGCCGTGGCATTGACACGCTGGGATTAGGGTCAGGAACCGATACTCCCCGGGAGGGATCTAGCCCGGCATTCAGGAGGCGGTGTGTCGCCCATGGCGGGAGCTCCTGTGTCAGGCCCACGCAGGGCCCTGGAGGAAGGGGGGATGGGGTGCAGTCAGGCTGTAAGGGCGCGGGTGAGGGGGCCCGAGTCCCTGAAACAAGCTCCCAGCAAGAAAAGCCACAGTCACCTTTCAAAACCAGTGTGACAAGGGCCAGCTGGCTGGCGGGGCCCTTCCCATCCCTGCTCGCTCTTGAGGGAGGGAGACCCCTTCTCCAGCTGCTGGGACTTTCAGGTCCCCATGCAAGGCGCCTGCGAGGAAGAGGGGAGAGGAGGACAGCCTGGAGAGAGGTCCCCATGCTTCCCTTCCTGCCCCAGCAGAGAACATTCCAGTGAGACTGCTAGTCCTTCTGCCCCCAGAGTCTCTTCCCAAAACAGTCTATCGATACGATCGCCACCAGGGTTTTAAAACCTCACTTAAAGGGAGGTTTCCACGCAGACACTTTGGTGTGAGTGCGAGCGTGCAGCCGGCTGCTGGGAAGGGCGCGGCGCCGAAGGAAAGGCTGCGTCCGAAGAGAGTTTCCTCTGAGACGGTTCTGGGCAGCTTCACGTTAGAGACTTTTTGTTCTCGCAGGGACCAGCCCGTCAGCAACAGCGGCCTCCAGCTCTAACATGCGTGACTGTGCGCATGCATGTAAGCATGTGTGTGCATGCGAGCGTGCATGTATGAACATGCATGCGTGTGTGCGTGCATGTTGACCATGCGTGTGTGTATATGTGAGTGTGTGCATGTGAGTGTGCATGCATGAGCGCGTGTGTGTGTGTGTTGGCCACAACACACACTGTAAGTCACACCATCTCCTGAACGCTCCTTTAATTCTCCAACGTGTTAGGCTTCGAGACCCCACCGGGGGGCATAACTGGAAATTCTCCCAATCCTTCCGTTCACCAACAGTTTTGCACCCGCTCCTACTGTGTGTGTGTCACTGAAATTCATTAGTTTCAAATTGCACTTGACTTCCGTGAAGTGGATTATATTCCCTCGTTTCCTGTGAAAGGGATGGAGGTTTAGGAAAGGTCAAGTAACTGATACCAAGTCGGCAATGCACGGAGAAGCTGAATTTGACCTCTTTGCTGACTGCAAAGCCGAAACTTTCCCCCTCACTCCTGGCCACCCCCTCTGTGTCCTGCTGTCCCAAAGACCAAGTGCTGGTTCCCACGCTTCCCCACCTGGATGTCCTGCCAAGGGCCCTGCCCCCCCCCCCCGGAAGCTAGTCCCCCCCCCCCCCCAGGCCGCTGCTCCCCTCCCCAGCTGGTGATCATCCCCTCGGGCTCTGGCGGGCCTCGGGTCCCATGTAGCATCCTCATCTGGGACGGGAGCGTTCCTGTCTGTGTCATACAGGCCTCATCGCTGACTTCTCCAGCTCCAGCACTGTCTTCTAACTGGGTCCGAGCTGAATGCTGGGCCCCGTCGGCGGCCGCTCCTGGGACCCCAGCAGTCTGCAGGGGCGGGGGTTACTCCCCCACACAGTACCCAGTCGGGAGCAGGGCCTGGATGGTGCTGCCTGAGAAAGTCGGGGGTCGATCTTGTCCTGCGTGGAAGGACTCAGGGAAGACAAGGTTTGCTGAGAGCAGAGTGGCCGGCAGAGGCCAGGCCCCGCGGACTGTGTGCTGCGGGTTCGCTGAGCTGTGCCTGGGGGTCAAGGGATCAGAGGGGTTAGGGCTCGTGTTGCCCCAGACTTCGGAAGAACCCGGGCGAATCATGTTCTCGGCAAAGTTCATGCCTTTCTGTTTTGTGTGATTAGCTTTGTAGGAGCACACAGACTGGGGGGAGGGGGGATGCATCTTGTTACCCAGCTGAGGAGCTGGAATCTTTGTGTTTTATTTTGCCATGTGGCGCTTTCTTTACATCTCACAAACTGAAACACTCAGCTCTGAGAAGATGGTTAAATCTGTTCAAGGACATTGCTCGGGGCTGTTGAGTTCCTCTCTCCAGAAGGACATCCTTGTCTTCAGATCACATTTTCCTGAAGGCGCGAAGTGGGGGAACCCCGCTGACCCGCGGTCTAGCACACAGCCGTGTCCCTGAGCACAGGAAGGCGCTTCTCTAGACAGGCCGCAGGAGGCCCTCGCATCGGTTTCCAGAACTCTCTTCAGAGCGGTCACGGGTCTGCCGCCAGCCGGTGAGGAGGGCGTGAGGAGCTTGGCGTGGACGGACATGTGGTTGGGAAAACGATGCTGGCAGCGGCGTGCAGCCCCGACCAGACTGGTGTGTCCGTGCCCGCAGCAGATCCTGTTCTCTCCCGCACACCTGGGTGCAGATCTCGACCCTGAAAACCCACCTGTGGAGTCAACAGTCAGGAGAGATGGAGAGGCTTAGCCTCAGGAAGGGGAGGGGAGGGCTGGGGGGAGCAGGAGCAGGAGCAGGTTCAGACTGGTAAGGTCTGTTTCTTGACCTGCATTGTGCTTCCTCCGTGTGCCCGCTTTGTGAGAACACACCCAGCTACACACTTGGGGGGTGGGATCTTTTCTGTGTGTGCTGTACGTCAGTAAAAACATTTATTAAAAAAATAAAAAATCTCCATTCTTCCCCGTGCTGGCCACGTGGTCTGGTCAGTCCCTTACACCCTCCGAGCCTGGGTTTGCTCACGCTGCCTCCGGCGCCCCGAGGACTCTGAGCAAACGGGTTCTTCTCAGCGTCGCTCAGTGAACAGGAGCTGTTCTGTCGCAGCTGCTGGTGCTCAGGCCCCACCAGCCCCCCGGGCAGCCCTGTGCTCTGCATTCACATCTCCTGCCTCCCTTCACATGTGGTCCTGCCCGGTCGCCCCCTCCCTACCCACTGTCACCAAATCCTGTTCAGGGCACACACCCAAGACCTTTACCTGGTCCCCTTCCCTCCGCCCTGGATCCATCCTTGCTCTTTCTCCTGGGGCCCTGCCTGCCACGGACTTCAGAGCCCAGCGCCTGGCGTGTAGTGAAATGCAGCGTCATCAGCTTCCCAGTGGGACACAAGGCCCCGCTCCCCAAATGGGAGGGATTTGAGGAGCCTCCCCTGGAGTCGTGCCTTTGTTCCACGGACTTGCATTCAAGTGGCCTGCTGTGTTTTCCCTGCTGGGGAAATGTCATCTGAAAAATACACAGCAAGCGCTAGATGGTGCATCTGGCCTGCCCTCTTGCCGGGGAGGGCTGGGGAGCCCAGGGCAGACGCAGCACTCCCGCGGCTTCGTGGCTGGGCTGGGCTCCTTGCTCCCAGTCTTTACAGCCTGTCCCTCCGTAACAGCCCAGCTCCATATTTTAAGAATATAAGTCAAGGGGTGCTTGGGTGGCTCAGTTGGTTTAGAGTCTGTCTTCAGCTCAGGTCATGATCTCCAGGTCCTGGGACCGAGCCCCACATTGGGCTCCCTGCTTAGTGGGGAGTCGGCTTCTCCCTCTCTCTCTGCCCTGCCTCTGCTCCTGCTCTCGCTCTCTCAAATGAAGAAAATATTTTTTAAAAAGAGTATATGTCAAATCAAGCCACTCACTTGTCCCATAATCCTCCAGTTCTCGCACACTTAAAAATAAAACCTCAAATGTGCTCTGTGACTATCCCACGGCTCACCCTGGCCCCTCCCACAGCTCACCCTGGCCCCTCCCACGGCTCACCCTGGCCCCCCCCACGGCTCACCCTGGCCCCCTCCCACCCTCACCCCCGCCACAGCCCCAGCTCTAAGATCTCATCTTCCGCCGCCCGCCTTCTTGCTGGTTTTCGGCCATGTCTTACCTGCTCCTTCTACATCCCTGCACTGCTCCCTTCTGGAACTTTGCACTGGCTGTTCCCTCTGCCTGGAATGTTCTTCCCCGAGAGTCCCATGTTCTGGCCTCACTTGGCTCGCTGCTGGAGGTGCGACTCGGAGCAGCCATCCTTGACCGCTCAGCCTGTCTCCAGCCCTGGTCTCATTTTTAAACGGAGATTGTCTCGACGCGCAGGTCTCGCGCCATCTGCCTACCTTTCCTTCTGCGCGGCTAATTCCGGGGGGTCCGTCTCCTGACTCGCACAGAAGTTTTACGTTCAGGGACTTTGTAGGGTTTCCTGCTGTATCCCTCTGAGTCAGGGAGACTGGCTCACGGCCACACTCAGTACATATTTCCTGAGCGGGTGAAGGCGTGCAAGGAGACTGCGTGTGAATTGCCCCGAAAGGTGAAGTGTCCCCCCTCTTGGTGGGGGTTGTTGTCTGTGCCTCTACCTCCGGGGCCAGTGAAGTGCCCTGCGGGTTGGGCCCTGGTTTCTCACAGGCTAGCGGTGAAAGTGTGGGCCGTGGCCCCCAGCTCTGCGACTTGCTCCCGGGGTGAGCTCAGAGAAGCTACCGGATCTCAGGGCCTTTGTCTCTCATCAGTACCTCAGCGCCGGTCCTGCCTGCCTCGGGCCGGTCAGGGAGGCCGGGAGACAGAAGCAGCACTTCCCCGGGCCACGGACGGGTTCCTTCCCTCTCCGCGTCTCGTTCAGGAGGGCCACAGTCGGGATGTGGTCAGGCCCCCACTGTTGGCCGTAAATTCAGTCTTACTCTCCAACTCAGCTCTGCCAGTAAATCTGACTTAAAAACAAAACCGTTTCATCTTTGTCTTTTCTTTTCTCATTGCTTCTGAACTTAGGCGGGGTGTTATTCACGTGCCCCCCGCCCCGGGTGCATGATCCTGTTTGCCCTTCACAGCAGCTCCGTGAGAGAGGGAGCTGTTCGCTTCCTCCCGCTTCCTCAGGTGGGGCTTGGGGATGGCGTGTCCTGGGTCAGGCCACAGTGAACCAACGGCAGAGCTGGGGGCCACACTGAACCAGCCAGCTCTGAGCCCAAGGCCCTTTCCATTTTGTCACGGACACGTGTGGGTGACATGTCATCCCGTGCGTCCGGGGAGGCCACCAGGGAGGACAGGTTCAGCGGGTCTGCCCTGGTGCTGGCTGGGGCACAGTCGTCAAAGGTATCGGGTCCGAGAGGCAGAAATCCAGTTTGGGGAGGAACGACACGGCGCCGGGGGGCAGGAGGGTGGCCAGAGTTGGGGGGAGGGGGCAGCAGAAAGGACACTGGGGGCACCTCCCAGCCTTTCAGCCTGGGCTGGGGAAAGAGCCAGGGGAGCCCATTAGCCGGAGCCCCAGCTGAGGCTAAGCTGCCGGGCTGAAAAGAGACAGGCAGGGGGCCCTGAAGCCAGCCGGTCCTTGCCGCTGACAGGCAGGAAATGCGAGGCAGCCTTAGAGGGAAGTCTGGTGGAAGAAACAGAAAAAGAGCACTTGGGGCGTCAGAAACTTTGCTGGGTGTAGGAGAGGCCCTGCTGCTCTCTCAGATACGGCCCCATTTCCCCAGTGTGGCAACGAGAGGACGGCTGCCCAGATGCCACTGTGGCCCGGGAGGGCTGACGTTTCCAGCCGTGGCCTGTGGTGCCGCTGAAACGGCTTCACTCGGCCCGGAGAGCTTTGGCAGCACCCCCCCCACCTCTGCCCAGGTTGGGGCGGGGCGGGGGGGGCACTCCGGAGGGCCAGCTGTCCTAGGTGGGGCTGGTTTGGACCCTGTGAGCTCTCAGATGGGGTCGTTCCCTGGATGCGGGCCGTGGCTCCTGGCAGAGAACGCCCGTCTCCCTGCTTCTCCTCCTCTGATCGCTGCGGCCCCGCCCCACAGAATACGGCCTCGGGTTTTAGGGGCGAAAGTGAATTCAGGAGTGGACTTGGGGCAGCCTTGCATCTCCAGGCCTCCTCCCACATCCTACCTCTCCAGACCTTCCCCATGTCCTGTATCCCCCACCGCCCACCCCCCATATCCTGCACCTCCAGGCTCCTCCCCCATTCTGCACCTCCAGGCCTCCCCTCCCCCATTCTTCACCTCCAGCCCCCCCAGCCCCCCCATATATCCTGCCTCCATTCCCCCTACATTTCTTACACGATGCTGCAGATTTTCGCGTTTGTTGTTTCCTTGGGTTCAGAAATGGTCTCCAGAGGATCCCTCGATGAGTTCTAGCCATGTTTTCTGAGTCAGTGTCGCAAGGAGCCACTGGTCACCTGCGTCGCTGACCCCACACCAGGGTAGCTGAGCCCACCCAGTTAGCTACAGACAGCAGGGAGTGGACAGAGAGCAAGACACAGACTGAGGAAGCGTCAAAAGATCTGGCTAGAAAGGCCCGGAACACAGGAGAATTCCTACAAGTCTCAGAAGAAAGAGGTAAGGGAGAAGCCATGTGGCAGGGCCGGGTGACGCTCTGGAAGGGGCGTGGGGATGGAGAACCAGAGGCCGACAAGGCTGGGGCTGGCTTAGGGCTACCGGCCCCATGAACTGAACCTGTGATGTGGGGCCTGCAGAGGCCCGGGAGCGATCGGCTACGCTGACTGGCCAGAAGCTCACAGCCATCTTCTGGAAGACTTTCTCCAGAAAGGACTATGGCTCTCGGGTCCTGGGGCCGCTCTGTTCCCAGAGTGCCCTGTGACCCCAGAACCAGCAGTGCCCGGCAAAGCGGGACCCACTCCACCCGAGACTCGGCCCTGTCCTCCAGGTGCTCTCAACAGGCCCCCGCAGGACCAGCCCTCCCACCCCAGCCAGCCGCACCTCCTGCCTCGGTCACACCGGGCCACTGGTCTCTTACAGTGGACTGCGTGGGGTAATGAAATAGTCATAACGGAGCCCTGAATGTTTAAGCTCCGAGAGCCACAGCGCTGTACCATATGGAGCTAAAGATAAACCATCCCGGAGGAGGTTTCACTGGGCTCCGTGGTCTCTGTCTTAGCTGCCTCGCCTGTCGGAGCTTTACTTTGTGTGTGGATCGGAGGCCGTGTTTGATGGCTCTCTGAGTGCCCCCATTCATCTTCCTTGCGTAAATTCAACAGAAAACTTGGAGGGCCTCCACTGCGCCAGCTTGGCAGGAATTTTTGTCTGATGTGTTCCTGGCTGTGGCACCAATGCTGGCGATGGTGGTGGCACACAGTAGGGGACCCATAACATGCCCCTCAGATGCCAGCCCCCACCAAGGCCCTACGAAGTATCTGTACTGTTCCCTGTCTCAAGGCTGTACGCCGAGGACAGCCACCTCTGCCGGGGAGCCGAATCCCTGCACACCCTCCGACACCGAACGGCCCACCTGTGGGGAACACAGCCGGAGGGAGCAGGAAGTGGGGGTGCACTGCCCTCCCAACACTTTGTCTGTAGTCTGAGGAGAAGCACTGTCCTCAGTTTCTCTCGAAAGTGGACCTCCCTAAGCACGAGGCCGGATCCATCCGGAATATTCCTCAAGATGGAGCGGAGCCCCTCAAGCCTCTGAATTCGGCCTTCCCTTTGGAGCGAACGCGGTCTCGGGTCACCAGACCATTCCTGCCTGGAAACCAGCACATTCTGTGGGTGCTGGGGTGTTGTAGATCGGGGCTCGCGGCGTCCCGTATGAGGCCGGGGAGAAGCAAGCCATGGCATTGCTGTCGAGAGCACGGGCCAGTGGTTCCCGGAGCGTTCGCTGAGACCGGCAGCACCAATGCCCCCCCCCCCCTCGGGAACTTGTTCTAGAAGCAGAGCCTGAGGTCCCACCCCTGGCTTGCTGAATCTGAAGCTCTGGGGAGGGCCCCGCTCTCTGTGTTGACAAGTCCTCCGTGTCACAAGCATGACTTACGCACCAAAGCTTGACCTGGACCCCACTCGTCCAGACCAGTGTCTGTCAACATCAGCACAACTGACTTTCTGGGATAGACAGTTCTTTGTTGTGGGGGCTGTTCTGTGCGCTGTAGGACGTTTCACAACATCCTTAGCTTCTCCCCAGTCGAGGCCGATAGTACCCATCTTCCAGCTGTGACGACCAAAAGTGTCCCCAGATATTGCCAAATGTCCCCTCTGAGGCAGAATGGTGCCTTTGAGAACTATGGACCCAGACCCTTGCTTCTCAAGATGTGGCCAGTGGTCCTGTAGCATTGGCCTCACCTAGGAACGTGGTAGAAACAAAGATGCAGGCCCCACCCCACATATCCTGAATTGGAATCTGCCCTGAACAAGGTCCTCAGGTGACGCGTCTACAGTTGGAGATTGATGGACGCTGACCTGAACTCACTGTGTCGTGTGACAGATGGGGACACAGCACTCTAAAGGGAATGACCTCCTCATGATCCAAGGTCATGACTAGGTGCTGCTTTTCTTTGACTATTTCTGTAGTTAGGAAAATGGACCACCTGGATCCTGAGGCCACAGATTTTGGAGGCTCTGGGCGCAGAAGCACCTCTAGCTGTGACCAGAGCTTTGTCACAGCAGTGTCCGTAGTGGCCAGTACATAGAGCAATTTTGAGATCGGGTTCAATATTTTGAACACTGTCCTTCAGTTGGGATTTGTCTGGTGTTTTTCTTGTGAGACTAGGATATAGTTTGGGGGGGAAATCACAGGGTAAAGAGTCACTTAACCTCTCATCATGTCAGAGGGTAGATTTTACTTTTTTCCCAATAACCGATTATATTTTCCAAAGAGCAAAATGCTCAGGTACCTGCTACCTCACACATCTCCCAGCTACCCACCAGCAGAGCGACTTGACTTTGCCTTGTTGATGCAAAACAAGACTTGTATGATAACGTGCTCTCGCAGTGCTCCCGCATCTTCTGCCCAGAGCCTCCCACGGCCAGTGAGAGCAGCCAGGCCCCGTTAGAGCTGAGGTTTGACTCAGTTGTACCTTTCCCTCATTCATGGGGAGCGGTAGGCACGGCCCTTCTCTGATGAGCAGCCAGCCGCTTGGCGATTCCCCTTTCAGGGTTCCCGTTTCTGATCACTGCCCCATCCTAATTAGGCAGGTTGACCACAGGCTCCTGCAGAGCAAAGGTGGCAGCGGTGGGTTCCCGTGAAAGGGAGTGAGAGGACCAGGAAGCCCCGTGGAGGGTGAGGTTTCCTTAGGCACCCGGGTCGGAATCGCGTCCCGGGTGCCGTGTGAACCGCCCTGGGGGAATTCTCTGCAGTAGAACAGACTGTGCATTTCGATGCACATCCAAGCACTCCGCCAGTCCCTCCTGACAACACGCCCCTGCTCACACCCACAAGACAGGCCCCAGACACCCTCATCTCCCCTACCAGCCCGACAGATTTGACAAAAACGTCCTCTGTTGGAAGAAATGGCACTGAGTTAAGATAGTAAAGATTTCTGTTCAAGTGCCAGTGTTGTGTGAACTCAGTGTATCCGTTTCCTGTGGCTGCCGCAGTGAGGTCGCACACACCTCATTGCTTAGTTATGCAGATTTATTATCCTTACAGTCTGGGGGTCAGAAGTCTGAAATGGGTCTGATGGGGCCAAATCAGGGTGTCAGTGGGGCTTCGATCCTGCTGGTGGTTCAAAGAGAACCAATTCCCTTGCCTTTTCAGCATCCAGGGTGGCTGCCTTCGTTGGCTCACGGCCCCTTGCTCCCCCTTGCAGGGGACCCTCTTCCAGCCCCTGTTTCTGCCGGCACATCTCCTCCCTGCCTCGGCTGTTTCTACCTCCTTCTTGCAAGGACACTTGTGATTTCCCTGGGCCCACTCAGCGAATCCAGGAGAATCCCCCCCACCCCAAGGTGCCTAATCCCATCTGCAGAGTCCTTTCTGCCAGCGAGGAGGCAGATTGATATGGACTGGGAATTGGGATGCGGGCATCTTTGGGACGTGCTTTGGGCTACCACACCCGATTTTGTCTTCTGTTTAACAGCAGGGATAGTGATAATATCTACTATAGGTACTAAATTGTGAGTTCTTTCTTTCTTTCTTTCTTTCTTTCTTTCTTTCTTTCTTTCTTTCTTTCTTTCGAGAGGGAGGTGGGAGGGCCAGAGCAGGATAGAGAGAGAATCTCAGGCAGTTTCCATGCCCAGTGTGGAGCCCGACACAGGGCTGGATCTCATGACCCTGAGGTCATGACCTGAGCTGAAATCAAGAGTTGGACACTTAACTGACTGGGCCATTCAGGTGCCCCCTAAATCGTGAGCTCTAAACTAGATCATGTGTGTCTTTTGTTTGGCCCCCGTCTGGCATGTGCATAGGGAGCCCTCAGTAACAGCTAACTAGTTACTATTGGAATGCTGAGGTACTCTCTTTGCCAACACATTGGTATTAGTATTTTTTTTAAAGATTTTATTTATTTATTTGACAGACAGAGATCACAAGTAGGCAGAGAGAGATGGGGAAGCAGGCTCCTTGCTGAGCAGAGAGCCCGATGCAGGGCTCGATCCTAGAACCCTGGGGTCATGACCCAAGCCGAAGGCAGAGGCTTAACCCACTGAGCCACCCAGGCGCCCCACATTGGTATTAGTTTTATCAGGCCGCCGTTTGAAAAGGCCAGGCAGTGGTCAGAAGTGGAGTGGGTCTGGTTTATGTGGGAGAGGGACTAAGAAGGTCGGGAATACAGGTGTTTTCTGGGGCAGGACAGGTACAAATGGGGCGGTCTTGAGAGCAGGCACTGGGTGATGTGGGTGGGGAAAGCCGGCATGCGGAACCTTGTGAGCAGGAGGGGAGGGATGAGCCAACTGGAAGAGAAACATTCTAACATTTTTCTCAAGTCTCCCTGACGGCTGGTGGGTAATGGCCTCTCTCAGATGCCCACTGCTCCAGCTCCTGCACACCCCGGAAACATGCTCTTCCTTCAAGGTTTCGCTCAAGCATCGCCTCCTCCTCCAGGAAGCCTTTGCTAATCATTCAGTAAGGGTGCTCATGTCTTCTCCTCCAAATGTCAGGAGTGCTCTGCTCCGAGCCACTGGCATGGCGTGCCGTCATCTAACTTTTGACAATTAGATCATAAAACATTCTGCAGCCCTTCTGGGTTGCCTTCAGTGTCCAGCTTGGGGCTTGGTTGGCAACTGCCAACGTGTCCAACACTGAACTCCTCTCTTCTCCCCTCTGTAATTCAGCATCAGCCTGTGGTTTCCTGTTCTGTTTAAAGGCCTCTTCTTTTCCAGTCCCCTAAGCATGAAACCTCAGTCACTTTTCGGCCTGCATTCTTCACCATCCATAACTCAGTGGTAACCAAGTTTTGGTGATTCTTTCTTCTTAACAAAAATGCTGGGTGATTTGTGTGCCATACAGATTTGGGAGAACACTGGCATAGTGATTGGCAAGAGGAGACCCAGGATTCGGGACTCCAGGGTGCTGTTGGTCCCATTTCCACCCTTACAGAGTCATATGACCTTGGGACAGGGCCCCTCCACCCCTAGCCTTCACCTTCCCTTTCCTGGTGCCTAAAAGGAGAGCACTGGGCCAGAGAGTCTCACAGCTCCTTGTGGCCTCCTCCAGCCTTCCTTTCTGTGTGCCCAGCCACAGGGAGCCAGGGCCGCGTTCTGGGGGCTGTCCCTGGTGGAGGTGGGAGAGGACAGAGCTTGTTTTCAGACATCTTAAGTTAGACCCAGGCTCCCTCCCTGCAGACGATGAAGCTACTGATTAGGAAGCCAATTTGCTCAGGAGACACTGAAAGATAATTAGCAAGAGAGGAGGCCGAGCATCTGGGAAGGGGTTTTTCTAGTCCCTCAGGCATTGATCGGTCCATCCCATGAATGCTATGCTGGCTGGTCAGGACTTCGACGGGGAACTAAAATCAGCAGCTTCGCAGGCACTAAGTAGATTTCTGCCAGGAGGCAGATGCTGGTGTAGTTTTACTTGGGGGCTTGATGCCCAAGAGAGACAGCAGACATGCTCTTTCATTTTCCCTCCAGTGAACATTTCTTCATTTACGAGGACAGTTTTGAGTGCCTAGTTCATACAAGGTGATGTTACTAACGAAAGGGTCTCTAGTGCTTTCCCTAACTGGTGGAAATGTTGAACCCAGGGAAGGATCCAGATGGATTACGGTGTAGGAACCGCACTTGAGATGGGATGTTTGGCTGGGGGTTAGCTCTGCCTCCAGAACGATGGCTGGATGCTCAGAGGCAAAGGTGCTTGAAGGTACCGGGGGCGCAGGGGCTGGCCCGAGTAAAATTGCTCAGGAGGAATAATGAAGGGCAAGTTTAGAAAATGAGTGATCTGGGTGTCTGGATTGCAGCACCCTACGCAAAATGAAATGGAATTAGAAAAATAGGTCAAGTTCAGCTTGTTTGAGACCTGAAAAGATGTTGGATTGAGTTTGCTGGCAATGGGGCAGCACTGGAAGTTTCTTCTAGGCACAGAGTCACATGATGTATAGGGTTATACGTTAATTAACAAGTGAGAAGGGATGTATTTCCATCTCATTCTGAGAAGAAACCAGGAAGCTGTACACAAGGAAAAGGGTGGCAGTGTCTCACATTCCTCATATTTCCGTGAAAAGGAGGAAGTGGCCAAGTCAAGCTCGGTGCCACCATTTCTGAAATCCCTCGGGATTCCCTGGGCTGTGGAGTGCAGAGAGGTGTGACGAGAAGCTGTTTTCCCCGATTCACTCAGCTGCCAGGTGCTGCGTGCTTCTGGCTTAGGAAAACCAAGCACACGGAGAGCTGTTTGTTCCTGAGTTCCCTCTAGGTGGCCAGAAATAGCCCCTGTTATGGTTAAATGAAAAAGAAAAAAAGAAAGAAAGGGGCGCCTGGGTGGCTCAGTGGGTTAAAGCCTCTGCATTGGGCTCGGGTCATGATCTCAGGTTCCTGGGATCGAGCCCTGCTTCGGGCTCTCTGCTCGGCAGGGAGCCTGCTTTCTCTTCTCTCTCTGCCTGCCTCTCTGCCTACTTGTGATCTCTGTCCGTCAAACAAATAAATAAAATCTTTAAAAGAAAGAAAGAAAGAAAGAGCGCCAGAGAAAGCACTCAAAAGTACTTAGCTGCTTGGGAGTGTTTGTGGCTGTTAGAAAAGATTTCTGCTGAGTGTGTTCAAGAGGAGAAATGCCCAATCCCTTCAGTGCCTATCTGCCAAAGGTCTGGTAGGGATTCTGGGAAGTGGGAGTGAGTAACATCTGCACTGATGCAAACCAAAACAAAATAACAACACAACTAAACCCTGTTTAGCAATGAATAGTCCTTGGGATTGTAGATGTGCTGCCGTAGGACAGTTTCCTCATTTCCCTCTTGTGTGCTGCACCTCCCAAGAGAAGAAAGACAGAGGGCACAGGAAGGCTCCATCTGGGGTGCTCAGCACCGGGAGGGAAGAAAACTGGCCCATCAGTCCCGGTGCATGTGCTCTGTGTAATGCCTCGTCACTTCTGATCCTCTGTACTGCGGATGAGCCAGCAGAGCTGGCTGACCTAGAGTGTCCTGGTTCACCCAGAGAGTAACATGAGGTGCCTGGAGACTTGGGAGGGGGCACTGATGACTGGCGGTTCTAGGGTTCAGTAGCCCCAAACAACCAAGCGGGGCAGTGGGTTAAAGTTGCTCAAACCAAGAAAGAGAAAGGCAGAATTCATTTAAACTAGTGAGTTTTGAGACTGTGGACTCTGAGAAACAAATTTAGGGTTTTGGAGGGGGGGGGGATGGGGGTTGGTGAGCCTGGTGGTGGGTATTATGGAGGGCACGTATTGCGTGGAGCACTGGGTGTGGTGCATCAACAATGAATTCTGGAACACTGAAAAGAAATAAAAAAGAAAAAGAAAGAAAATAAATAAACTAGTGAGTTTTGGAAGCTTGGATGAGGGGAAGTGGTTATAATTCATCAGTTACCTGAAGGTTTTGCAAAAAACCTTTTTATTATAGAAAAATGGAAACACCTACCGGATGAACAGGAGTGACGTCATCAAAAATGACAGACTAGGGACCTCAAACACTGTTTCTTTATGAAAGCAATGACCAAGCAGGCAAAAACCGTCAGGATCAACTTTTTCAGAATTCTGGAAACTTAATAAAAAACTGACAATGACTGGGGGAGGCCTTAATGAAGGAAAAAACTGCTGAATTTGGGGAAGAGTTAACCACTTCCCAACCCCCACTCCTCAGCTGGTCTGCTGGTACTAGAGGGAGCGGTGCAGACCTTCTTTCTTCCTCTCTCTCCTCTCTCTCTCCCTCCTCCCTTCCCTCTTTTCTTTCTTTCTTAAGATTTGTTTGTTTATTTTAGAGAGAGTGAGAGGGAGAGCAGAGGGCAAGGGAGAGAGAATCTCAAGCAGGATCCCTGCTGAGTTCCGAGCCTGACTCGGGGCTCAGTCTCACGACTCTGAGATCGTGAGTGAGACGAAGCTAAGAGTTGGACACTCCACTGACGGTGCCACCCTGGCGCCCCTGCGGACCTTATTTTCAAAGTGCTGTGGTGTGTGTTTTGACCTGTCTGGTTGTGGCCTCCTGAAGGTAGGCTGAATGGCTTGCTTTGTTTCTCCTACTTTCGAGCTTTCTGAGGGATGAAGTAGTTTCCCTGGGTGGTGTTTGTTGAAAGCACCGAAAGACAGATACACTAGCTGCAGCCACCTGCTGCAAGAGGTGACAGTGAGGGCAGGCAGGGACAGACAGGAAATCCCAGAAAGGAAAAGGCTGGGGAAGGAGATACAGAATGAAGGCTTTGAAAAGCTCCTGTCGACCAGGGCACCTAGAAGGCCACACGCATGCCCAGGGCTGGACACATGCTCAGAGAAGACCTGAGAAGACCGACCGTAAGCTTTCACCTCAGCATAACCTTTATGTTCCCTCCTACAGGAAGAGAAGGCTAAGGCAGAGTTGTAAATGCCTGGCTAAGTGTGGAAGGAGTAACACACAGCCAATATGCAAAAATCAGGATAATTTTTAAAATATTTTATTTATTTACTTTTTAGAGAGAGAGACCAAGAGAGCATGTGAATGTGCACGTGTGCGCATGTGCGCGCGCACGTGCGCACACACACGCACACACACACGAGTGGGGGGAGGGGCAGAGGGAACAGGAGAGAATCTGAAGCAGACTCCTCACTGAGTCCCAACATAGTGCTCAGTCTCATAACTCTGAGATCACAACCTGAGCTGAAATCAAGAGCTGGACGTTTAACCGACAGAGCCGTTTGACTGATGCCCTGCAGACAGGTTTTTTTTTTTTTTTACCTTATTTTTTTGCCTCCAGGAGTTTAAGGACATCTCTGTCAGATCACTAGCTAAGCACTAAGCCAAGAGAACAGACATCAGTGGTCACATGACAGAGAAAACAGTCTTGACATATACACAGTGAACAAAATAGTCTATGTGCCCATCATCCAGTGTCAAAAATTATAGACATTTTTTCACCCTTTTTTCATCCATTCCTCTACCTGCTTCTCAACTTACACTTCATTTGTTATCCTTTTACAGTCGTAACACTTATATACATTGAAATGCATCAATTTTACCTGTTCAATTTTGACAGATAGATAAGCCCTTGTAGCCCCCAACTTATCACTATCATATAGAACTTTATCATTAGATATAGAACACATCATAATCATATAGAACCTTATCATATAGAACTTTTCTATCTTCTCAGCAAGTCACACATGGCCTTCTAGTAACCCCCTCAGATTTTCTTTTAATACTTCACATGGTCCAATATCTTGCCTTGTCCCCTTGCCACCCCTCTCCCCCCAAAGCTGGCAGTCACTGCCCGAGGAGCCAGGGCTGTAGATGGGAATGTGGGAGGTTGCTTATGTATCTGCCTTATCTGTCCGCTAGTCCATGTACAGGTAGAGTAAATCCTCATGAAGGCTTTGGGAGAAATGGCCAGAGATAAATGGTGTCCCTAATAGATTTGGTAGATGATGTCATGATAGAGTGTGACCGGTGGTAGGGTAGTAACAGCACTAGCTACAGCAAGGGGCTCCTAAATAGGGAGCACTGGGAGCAATGTTTGGTAGGAGATTCTGGAATGGTTTAATTCTTCCAAGCCTTTTTATATACCATTTCCTTGTCCTGTGTCACCTCTTATCAGACTGCCTCTTACATATCCTTCCAGACTTAGTTCAGCATTTCTGATTATACCAGAGAGCCTCCTTTTTTACTCCCAATATGAATTTCCATTATGATAGCTTATCATACTAAAACTGAATGTGTTGGCACCCTGGAACAGATTTAAACTTAAAAAAAAAAAAAAAAAAGAGCAGGGAACCCATTGTAGGGCTTGATCCCAGGACCCTGGAATCATGGCCTGAGCCAAAGGCTGATGCTTAGCCAAATGAGCCACCCAGGTGTCCCCAGACTTAAACTTTTTGAAGTCAGGATCCTGGTCTTATTTATCATGGTATTTTTTAGCCTCTAGAGTGCTGGTATATAGTAAGCACAGAATATGTTTTTAAAAATAGATTCATGTTGCAAATGTGGCTTTTACCTTACCTTGGTCAGTGGGCCATTTCGTGGATGAACTCCTCACCTTATATCTTGGGCAGTTGTACTGCAAGAACATGCCATTTATCACAAGAGGAGCTTGACGAGACAATGGTCTGAATCCATTTGATAAGGTTTGGGGAGTGTATGCAAAGGATGGCTGATTTTGAAGTTCGGTGCACTCTACTGAAATGTAAGCTCCTAAAAGTCAGGAACAATATTATTGTTGTATCTTCAGTAGAAGGCCTAATGTGTCATAAGGACCCTCTGATGCAAGCACTGTTCCAGCAGAGGCCAGCTGGGAAGTGGCTTCTCCTGGTGGTCTAAATTGAAGGGAACCTCATGGCTTCCCTGTCTTCTCCCCCACACAGACACCATCATCTTCCCTGAGAACTTAAGGTAGCAGTTTGTGTGTAAGTCATAAGCTAGCTTTCCTAGCTTGGGACCTGAGGAGCCTACCCGGCTGAGAAAGCCTTTTACTCTGTTAAAGAGTAAACTTTCTTCATCTTCCATTGTGACTCTGTTGGGAAAGTTCCGGGTTTCCTCTCTACCCTGTAGCAGGGAACTGGCTCTGAGGCAAAGTCTGAAGCAGGCTCTGTGGAGACAGGTTGAACAGGGCATCCAGGAGGTTGTCAGGAATTTATTTTTGGTCATTTATGATTGAGAAGGATTTTGGCTCAAGTTCCCTAGGAAATGGAGCCTGAGGCAAAACTTATGAGCCGATGCTCACGGAGTGCAGGAACACAACTCCAGGGAACTTAGATGAGGGGAAAGCAAAATGATGCAAGGAGGAAGGGAGAGCAAACATGAGGAGGAGTGTTACCAAACTGGCTAGAGTTTAACCAAGAAGCATGACTATTGATCCATCAAATGGGAGGCCCCTGGAAGGGTTGTACAGAAATTCTGAGTCTGGGGCACTGGGATGGCTCAGTCAGTTGAACCTCTGACTCTTGATTTTGGCTCAGATCATGATCTCACGGGATTGAGCCCTGTGTAAGGCTCTGTGTTTAGCAAGGAGTCTGCTTGTCTTCCTCTCTCCCACCTGCCCCTGCCCTTACCTCTATTAAATAAATAAATATTTTAAATAATAATGATGATGATGATAATGATAAAAAAGAAATACTGAATCTAGTAGTAGTTGGGAGGAAGAAAGGAGAAGAATTGATCCACTGTCTCCTTCCTGTCTTCCTGCTCTGACCAGCCAAAGTTCTCCCATGAGGCCTTAATTCCTTTGTACTCTCAGGCTATGTTATCTGCCCCTGTGGGCAGCTGCTGGGGAAGCCAGAGCCCATGACATAAGTGATTGTGGTGTGAGTCAGCGGCACACCTTCCCTCCCTGCCTGCCTATAGCAAAAGCCTGTGAGCCAGCCAGTGTGTATGCACAGTGGCTCAGGGAGACTAAGTGAGTGCTGCAGTGTGGGGGTTGGGATGCACGAGGCATGGGACATGACATGTAAGACATGAGTGACACTGCCCTATCAAGCCTGGAGCAACATGGGAGACCAGAAGCAGCTGCAGCAGTGGGTCCAGTTGCCCATGCTGATGAAGAGGGCCTGGTGGTTAATGGGAGACAGAAAGAAGCAGGGATAGGGTCCCTCTGAGAGCAAAGCATACAGCTGTGGTATTGGCTCTCTCCCTCTTGCTTATGGTTTATTAGCTCCTGGAAAGCTGAGGCCATTTCCAGGTCCTGACTCTGAGTGCAGCATCTGACGCAGAGTAGGGGCTCTGCAGACAAAAGTGAGGAGACAAAGTGAATCCACCTGGAAAAAGCCAACCACGTCATATCACACAGCATCTGAGCAGGGTAATGACTCCAGTACAGACGGAGGTCTGCCATGGTTTCCAGAGTCAGGGAGGGATTGTCCCAGTGCTGCAGGCTGCCTGCACACACTTGTGATTTACAGGATTTTATAGCCCTGTTTTCAGATGTTCACTCACCGTTTACTGCTCTGCTGCTAATAAATATCTTGTCATAAATGATAAACGGGGCAGCTCGAGGGGGACGTGGGAGTCATGTTTAAAGAGACTTCTTCTGCAGAATAACCAACCCTGCCTGTGGATTAGGTGGCCCCAAATTTATTGTCTAATGTCTGTCTGTCTTTATTGTTTATGTGACTGGACTCCAAGAGAATCAAACTGCCTAGCTTTGTTGAAAATCTGTAAGAATGGGAGGCATGGTGGTAGGGAGCTGTCCATGGTACCGGATGTAGTGGCCAGGGCCTGCTCAGATGCTGTGGGCCTTCCTTCCAGGAAGGAAGGAAGGTTTGTTCAGGAGGAAATGGGAGCCCTCCTGGAGGGCAGATTTCCTTAATTTCCAGGAGGGTAAAGTACTACATTCCTCAGTGCTCAGCTGCTTGGTTGGAATTTGACTCGAGGCAACTGGCAACAGTTTGGCCCTCATGGTACAGCAACAGGTGCTTTAGGCTCTGACAGAGAAACTTACACAACTTGTGCTTCTAAGACACAGCTGGTGCTGCGTGCCACCCTGTGGATTCAGAGTCTTCTGTTGGTGCCCTCTTGGCCCTTCTCCAGATGCTCCTCCTTTCCCTTTCTCCTCTTTTTTCCTTTCCCTCCCCATGCTCTATTTGTCCCTCCCATCTTTTTACCAAATCCAAGCTTCACACCTGCTACATGCTGGAGGGCTGAAATGGGAGAAGGTCCAGGCAGCTGCCTGCAGGTGGGTATTGTGTTGTTCAGGGTGGGAGGAAAGAAAAGATCCAAGAGAAATAGAAAATCTTCAAAGTGACTGGCAACTGGGAAGAGGCCAGTTTGGGCTTGCCAACTTTGGATTCAGGCAGGTATGAGGCAGTGGGTGGAATGCCTGTTGCCCCTGTCACTGGCATTTTATGAGAAATAAGGAAAAGGTAGAGCTGTCGGTCCATTCACTAGGCCTCACTTCCTTAAACCGAGGTGTTAATTTGAAAATGGGAAGAGATATACTTTACTCTGATGTCATCAGAAATGGAAAGAGAAAGTTAATTCTCTGGTCATGGCTGGAACTTGGAGTTTTAGGCAGCAGAGTTCCTTGGTTTAGGACAACTCTTAGCATCCTTGGATTGCTAAGAGTTGGGCTGAGCCTCTGTGGGGTCTGAAGAGACCAATCAGGTTGTGCAGTCATAGATTAAGGGTTTGGGCTCTTTCTTCAAGTTGCCTTATGCAGCAATGTGTGACTTCTGGGGACAGTTGGCACACATCCAAGATGGGGGGCAAGGTTATATACTCTCTTCTAGTGTAGAAGAAGGGAAATGACTTTGGCAGCCACTTGGAAGAGGCAGTAGAAACTGCAAAGACCCCTGAGACCCGTCCCCACCCTAAGCCCACCCACATGAAAATATTGTTCCCACAACTCAACCGATTATAGATTCATCTGGGTAAAAATTGTTCTTCCTTTAAAATTTAACTATTTCCTGGAAGGGCCAAGACTCACACTTGAATGAAATTCCTCAATATTATTTATCCTGAGCAATTGAAGTTCTGGGGCCTCTTCCCAGTTGGAATGTACCATGGGTTGCAGGGAAGGAAGGAACTGCCAGCTATATCATCTTCCTCTGGTGCTAAATCTTCTGTGATGCTGGTGGGCTGTAGCTCCTACCTTGATCCAGCAGGTGAGCTGTAATTTCCACAGCTCTGGGACCACAGGAAAGAGAAAGTGCTGGCAGCTTCTCGCTTTATCTTTTTATGTTTTGGCAACATGGTGTAAGAACAACATGGTGTAAGAACCTTGTAATCACAAACTTATTTTCAAATCTCAGTTTCCCTGCTTTATAGTGAGGAAGATTACTTATCTTTACCTATGTGAAGAAAGATGTCACCCCTAACATGCTGTGGGAGTCAGAGAGTTTGCATATCAAAAGCACCTGGAACACAGGCTTCTGTCAAGGGCTAGATTCTCAGTAGGAGAATAAATATACTCTCTATCAATAATGATGAATTTCTTCTCAAATGAATGCTTTTTATTTCTGTTTCATGCTTGTTGAATTTTCTAGAACTTTATGAAAAAAATAATGAACTATACTGAAAATGGTGGGCATCTTTGTTTAGGGCTTCTAGTATTTATATACTGCAATTATGTCAGTTGGAAATAGGATCTTATTATCCTATTGTGAAACAACACATCTAGTCTCACATTTTAAAATGTTAATTTAGAATGTATCCAAATTTTATAAAATGCCCTTTTCACACCTTTTGTCATATATAACTGGCGATATGATATACTCATAGATTTGTTAATGTTGGACTATCCTTATGTTTATGGGATAAGCTTTGCTTTATCACTGAGGATTATTTTTTTAATGTACTAAATTCCCTTTGTAATATTTTAATTTGTCCTCCTGCCTCTACTCTTGAGGTCCAAACTACACAAAACAGCCAGAATTATCTTTGTATAGCATAAGTCACATCATGTTGCTCTCCTTCTTAAACAATTCTAGCATTCCATTGTAATGGGAATAAAATAAAACTCTTTATCTTAACCTGTAAGACCACTTATTATTTAACTCCCACCTAACTCTCTCTCCACATTCCCCTTTGTTTCCTAGTTCCGCAGCATTGTTTTGTTTTTGTATTTGTTTTTGTTTTTTAAAGGGGGAGAGAGAGAGAGAGAGCACAAGCAAGGGGAGAGGCAGAGTGAGAGGTTAGAATCGGACTCCCCCCTGAGCTGGGAGCTGGATGTGAGGCTTAATACAGGAACCCCGAGATCATGACTTGAGCTGAAGGCAGATGCTTAATCAACCGAGCCACCCAGGTGCCCCAGCAGCACTGGTTTTAAACATGCTAATATTCCTCTGTCCTGGGCCATATTCTTCCCCCAAATTTCTTCTGAGCTACCTCTTTCTCATCAGTTGTAATCCAACTCAAATGTCACCTTCGTAGAGAATGGATTCCTGAGTTTTCTGGCTATGCAGCTTCTCAGTTCCTCTATATACTTCTACTTATTTTCATATTGGAATTTAGTAGTGTCTGAAATTACTTTATTGCATTTTTTTGTTTGTTTATGTGCTGATTGTCTGTCTCCTCCCACTAAAATGTGTGTGCTTTGACAGTGGATATTTCTGATTTTTACTGGTCACTGCTCCTGGGAACTGCTGACTGGTAAATGGTGGGCACTCAGTCAATAGATTCACAGGTGCAGGTGGCCTATTATATACTTGACCTTTTCTCTTTCAGTCCATTGTCATCTTTCAATAACTGCAAAGCCTTGACTGGTTTTCTTGTCATCTTTTCCTTTGACTGGGATCACTTTACATAGCACAAGACCCTCAGAGTGTAACGGGACCTTATGGGTTATTTAATCCTTGGACTTGTTCAGTGAAGGAAGCTTGCTGTCCTATCCTGGAAGATGCCCATCCCACCTTTGCAGATCTTTCTAGGAGCCGACAAGTGTATGAAATTGCTCTACTTCCTTTCTTACTCTTCACAGGGAAAGAATATTGCAATGGAAGAGCTGAGGACTTTCTGAGACTAATGGTAGGAAGACACGAGTTAAGCCGTAGGGTCTATTGTCAAATAAGGGAGACAGGTGTCTGACCCAAGTTATGTTTTACATGCCATGAGTGTTTTTGAGCTGGCCAGGAGCCCTTGGTTATTGTAGCCAGTTTTCCCAGGACCTGAGTGACTGTGACTAGTGCCCTCGTATATCTTCTGAGCTTAGTTTGGGAATTCCTGTGCTTACACATAGATATAGTATTTCCTTTTCTCTTTTTTCTTCCCTGCATTTATTATGAATTTCTTCCTTTATCTCAAAAAACATTTTATTATTTATCCATTGCCCTAATGGTGCTTTAGGATCTTGAGGACATTGGAAAAGAAGCAAACTAAAAAAAGTCATTCAGGTGACTACCCATCTCTGTGAAGGAATCTCCCACCTACTGGTACAATTATTATTATTTTTTCCCAATTACTCTTGATGTCTTTGTTTTTATTTTCCTCTAGACTGTGAGTGCCTGGGAGAGGGATGGTATCTTGTCTTTGGATGCTCAGGGTCATCTTAGTGTCCATCACAGAACAGAGACTAGATTTGTGTTGGTTAAAGAGACATTATTAGACCACCATGACAACATGGTGTATGTCCCCAGAAAACCCACAGGCTCTGCCTTTGATCAGACTAAGATTTGAATCTTTTTTTTTTTTTAAAGATTTTATTTATTTATCAGAGGGGGGGGGCGGAGAGAGAGCACAGGCAGACAGAATAGCAGGCAGAGGCAGAGGGAGAAGCAGGCTCCCCGCCAAGCAAGGAGCCCGATGTGGGAGTCGATCCCAGGACGCCAGGACCATGACCTGAGCCGAAGGCAGCTGCCCAACCAACTGAGCCACCCAGGCGTCCCTAAGATTTGAATCTTGAAGCTGCTATCTACTGCTTGTGTGGTCTCAGACATGTTGCTTTAGTATTTTCTGGGCTTTCATTTTTTTTCCCATGTAAAATGGGGGTTGCAAAACCTACACATCATGGGAGAATTAACCATAAAAAGGTCTGTAAAATGCTTGTGCTTAGTAGGTGCTCCATGACCAGCAGCTACGACCATTAATATTTTATGCTCTCCCAGACTTCTGAGCAGGGCTCAGTTTATTTATCCTGACTAATTATCCTCAGCAAGGAGGCTTCCCAACACCCTCATCAGTCGTAATTACCCCGGTGAAGTCATCCGCAGGGTGCAGAGCTGCCATCTGCTCAGAGGCCTCCCGGGCTGGGCTCCTCTCCCCCTTCTGGAGCCGGGGAGCAGATGTGGGAGGCTGAGCAGACAAGACTTCCGCTGCTGCTGTTAGCAGCTGAATTTCTGGAATTCCTGCTAATAGCTCAGATCAGAAAGCGAGAGCCGCGGTATATTCCTGGGGGCCTGCCAGGGCTTTGTACATGCGTGATCCCCGTCTTCACTTCTCCCCACTCCCTCCCAACTTTCTCTCCTTTCTGAATTACTGGAATTTTCTGACAATGATGATAAGATAGGAAAGGAGATTGCTGTGGCGTGTGAACTTTTGTAGGATGAGGACACCCGGGGCAAGGGGAAGGAGATCGGGATGGTGGTGCAAGGTGGGCCCCAGCAAAATGGCCTTTGGGGTCTTCCATCTCAGTCTCCAGGAGGTGCATGGTATAGGAAGAGCAACAAAATGGGGGGTGGGGAGCAGGGTGCGCCGGGGTGGCTCAGACAGTTAAGTATCTGCCTTTGGCTTAGGTCATAATCCCAGGACCCTGGGTTCAGTGCAGAGTCTACTTCTCCCTTTCCCTCTGCTGCTGCTCCCCCTGCTTGTGCTCTCTCTCTCCCCCTGTCAGATAAGTAAAATCTTAAAAAAAAAAATGGGGTCAGGAGGTCTTGGACGGGGAATCCACATTCTTGTTAATGGACTGTGGACAAGTTCCTTCACATCCCTGGGACTCAGGGTCCTCACAGACGTGATGAGAGGTTGACTGAAAGGACTTCTAAGGTCAGCTGTCCTCTTTGAGGTCTAATGATTTTCTTTCCATATTTCTGGGTCTCCCTCCCCATTATCCCAACAATGGCATAGTGGGCCTAATCCTATGCCCCGTTTCCTAGGTTTGCTTCTGGCCTTTCTGGGAGAGATATAATGTTTCCAAACATAGGGATAGAATTTCTAGTGTGGGAAATGCAGATACTATACAGGGAATGCGGGCAACTAGTGTGTGTGTGTATGTGTGTGTGTGTGAGAGAGAGAGAGAGAGAGAGAGTGAGCGCACATGTGAGCGCACGTGAGCGAGTGCCAGGGCTGGAGGGGCATGGTGAGAAGGCAGAGAGGCCTTACTGATCATCCCTTAGATCCCACCGTGGCCACTAGGTTAGGGCACCTGTGTGTCCACCTGTGGCCTGATGGAGCCTACCTTGTAACAACAATGGCTGTCACTTGTCACTTGAGTACCTGTTGTGTACTAGGAATGGCTCAGACTATTTTCTGTTCCTCACAAGAACCCTGCCAGGTGGGAATTACAGTGTTTATCACTTACAGTTTAGCAATTCTGGAACAACCTGGAGGTCCATGGGGTGCGGTAGTCTATGGTGTTGCCAAGGCAGAGTCTGTGCGGCTGGGTGCAGAGGGAGTCCCTCAGCCAGTGAGGGAGGCTCTCTCACTGCTCTGTGTCCATACCTCCACCCAGCAAGGAGTCCTAATCATTAAATGATAATGCTTGGCGTCTTGATGAGAAATGGTCTCTTTGAGAGAAAGCAACACCTAGTGTTGAGGATGGAGGCAAAAGTGAAGGTTAAGACAGTGGACCAGACAATAGAACTTTGAGATAAAGACTGGAAGGTTGAGTTTAGTAGTGGCTTAGATTTATAATGGGACCGAGAGAGCTCAGCATGTTTTCTATACATACACACAGAGAGCCTGTGCAGGTGATGGGGAAAGCACTCAAAGTGGGGGTTACACAGAGTGTGGGTCCAAAAGATCATGAGATCCAAAACCCTGTTCTCAAGGGGTTCACAGGCTAGCAGGAAAACAGTCAACAAATGACCAAATATCTAGAAAACTCCATAAAATAAATACCCATGAACGGGACACTGAAGGGGTTACAGGAATCCACAAGAGGACTCATTTCTAACTCTGCTCATCCAGGAGGGCCTCTCGAAGAAGGAGTTGCTATTTGAATTTTATAAGCTGGTAGGATTGAGATGGGAAGATGGCATTTCAGGCAAGGTGATGAGTATGAGAAATGGCCTGCTTGTCAGATGCTGCTGGATAGGTTTGGAGAGTCATAAATAGACCAGTTTGACTGGAGTGTAGAATTCATGTAAATATTGTGAAAGAAAAGCCTGGAAGGGTAGGTGCTCTGACACACAGGGAGGCCTTCGATGCCAGCCTAAGGAGTTTGGGTGGACTGCACTCTGCTGCAGGGATAAACAGACTGAAATTGCGGAGACTTTGAATCAACAAAGCTTCATTTTAACTCATACTACAAATGATCTCAAGTCAGCAGGGAACCTGCTCCCTGTCCTCCTCACTCTGGCTCATGATGGTGGTAGAGCTCCCATCATTTAGCCTTGTCATTGTACATGGGAACATGGAAATTTATACATCATTGCTTAAAGGCTTCCACTCAAAAGTAACATGTTACTTCCACTCACATTTTATTGATCCGAGGAAGTCATATGGTCATGGGGAAGGCAGGGAGGAACAATGTCACTGTGGACATGGAAAGAAGAGAGCAGGGATATTGGTGAAGAGAATCTTGTTTATCTGACAGAGAGAGAGAGAGAGAGAGAGAGAGAAAGAGAGAGACAGACAGACGGTGAGAGAGAGAATACAAGCAGCAGGAGTGGGAAAGGGAGAGGCAGGCTCCCTGCTGAACAGAGAGCTCAATGCAGGGCTCAATCCCAGGACCCCAAGATCATGACCTGAGCCGAAGGCAGATGCAAGACTGAGCCACTCAGGTGCCCCTTGGTGAAGAGAATCTTGATTGCTACAGTTAGGGAGGACATGGGGTGTGCTCATAATCTTTTGGACAGGGAGGTGGCATGGCTGTCTGAACTTCCTGGGTGTCCAAAGTTCACATGCCCATTGTTGCCCATATTACACTGAATGGTCTGCTCCATGTTGGTTTACGGGTCTTATTCATCTTGTCCCTCAGTGGTCCACAGATGCTCAAATGGGATTTGTTAGGTAGACCAGTTAATTTATTTTTTTGAAGGATAGATTAGAGAGAGGGTAAATTGAAGCCTGGGGAGGTGAATCATTGTACTTGTCCTGTTTAAAGAAAGGAAGACACTCTCCTTGGAGTTGTCCTGCCTTTTTATTGGGAAACATTTTGTCATTTCTAGTGTACATGGCCATGTTAATAGTTAGAAATCAAGCAAAATAGTTATTTCCTGGAGGCAGAAGAGAGCTGCTTGCTCCTCTCATCAGGCGCTTCCCGAAGGAGCCTATACCCAATTTCACCATCTGGGGACTGTTCCCATCTGGTCTGGTGTGTCTGGAATGCTGGCCTCCTTGCCAGTCCCTGGTCTAATGGGTACATGAGTCTGCTAGCTTCTGGCTCTGGAGAGATTGATGTGGGCAGCTCTGGCAGGGACAGCTCAGGAGATCAAAGTGTCTTTTTGAAAGCTGCATTGTTGCTGACATCCCAAGCCTGATTAAATTGTGACTGGATTAAAGAGCCCTGATGCAATTAGTGGCTTCTCTTCCTTCCCACCCTGGGCAGGCAGAGGCTGCCGGGCAGGGTCAGGGGGAGACAGGGGTTTGAATCCCCTCTCTGGCTCCCGGGGAGGGTAATTTGGTTTCAGTCAAGGCAGTTGTCCTGCTTGCGGTGCCCATGTCACTGTCTGCTTCTTGGCAGCCTGAGCAGGATCCCAGCTGTTCCGCCTGGTAGCAAAGCCGCTGTGGTTAAGGGCTCAGCAGAACGACAGCCCCCATGAGGCCGTGTTTTATTCTCCAGCAATCACTGAGCACGGATGCACAGATACGTTTATGCACTCCGCTCTCAGCTAATATTCCAGCATGTACTGTGTGCTGGGCGCTCTCCTAGGCATTGGGCCTGACTGGACAAAACCAGAAATGGTTCCTGCCCTTCTGGGAGCTTCTGTTTTAGTAGAGGAGGCAGATAATAAGGGAGTAAATGCCCAAATAAACAAAATTCTTGGAGATGGTTATGACCACCACAAAGAGGGTAAACGGAGGGCTGAGATATAGAAGGAGCCTTCCCCCCAACTCCTTGCAGCTTCTTCCTCCTCGCCCAGGTGATCATGGAGCCTCACGTCGTGGTGAGAAAACAGGTGCCGTCATCCACTCTCTTCCCGTTTCCTCTTCCCATACTTGTCCCCCACCTGCCTATTTTCTGGCTCTTTCTGCTCTATCTGACCTCTAGATGCCAGTGGACTTTAGGACTTGCCTTGGGTCATTTCCCAATCTCTCTCTAAATTCTTTCTCTAAATAATTTTGTCCAGTTCCATATATTTAAAAAGACATCTTGGGGCACCTGGGAGGCTCAGTTGGTTAAGTGTCTGACTCTTGATTTCGGCTCAGGTCATGATCTCATGGTTGTGAGACTGGGCCTCATGTTGGGCTCCACAAAGAGCATGGAGCCTGCTTTAGATTCTCTCTCTCCCCCTCTCCTTCTGCCCCCTCCCCTGCTTATGCACTCTTTCACCCTCTCAAAAAAAGTAAAAATAAAAATAAAAAGACATCTCTATGCTGACGATGACCAATTGGCCTCCCTAGCTCAGAATTCTGCTTAAAACTACAGAATTGCCCATTACCCACTTTCTCGATCATCTCACAGATTTCTTTTTTTTTTTTTTAAAGAAGATTTTATTTATTCATTTGACACAGAGAGAGAGAGATCACAAGCAGGCAGAGAGCCAGGCAGAGAGCGGCAGGTGGGGGGTGGGAAGCAGACTCCCTGCTGAGCAGAGAGCCCAATGCAGGGCTCGATCCCAGGACCCTGAGACCATGACCTGAGCCAAAGCAGATGCCCAACCCACTGAGCCACCCAGGTGCCCCCATGTCACAGATTTCTTTAATCATGTTTGAGGGGGACACTTGACTTCCTCTCCCTCACCTACCCTGCTGACCCCAGGTTCTCCATCTCACTCAGTGTCACCATCCACGTAGTGACTCAGTGCAAAACCTACAAGTTATCCTTGGATTCTCCCTCTCCTTTTTTTTAAAAAATATATCTTGAAACTGTTTCCTTTCATCTTCAGTGTCATGTCTTAGTCCAGAAAACCCTTATTTCTCTTCTGGACCTCTGCAACGACCTCTTCCCACGTCTCTCCTCTTCCAATCTTGCCCCTCTTGCATCATTAAAACAAATTGAATAGCATCTTGACCCCAGTTGCCAAATACTGGAAGGATTTCTAACCTTTGCCCATCAACTTATATATTATTATTTTTCATTTTTTTAAAGTTCTAACCTTTTTAATCTTACAAATTAGAATCATTGTTTTTACTTAGACAGTATTTGTTTTAATTTGTCTATGTCTACTGTTTTCTTTGCTCTCCATTCTTTTTTGCATCTAACTCTTCCTTCTTTTATTTTCTTTCTTTCTCTCTCTCTCTTTTTTTTTTTTTGAAGAATGTTCTTTAGTTTTTTAGTAGTAAACTCTCCCAGTTTTTGTTTCTCTGTAAATGTTATTCTTTTATTCTCTTTATTTAAAGATAATTTTTCTGGGTGTTTTTTTTTTTTTTTTTTTTTTTTTTTTTAGAGATAAAGAGTGTGAGGGGGAGGGCAGTGAGGGGCAGAGGGAGAGAGAAAATCTTAAGCTGGCTCCATACCTTATATGAAGTTAGATCTCACAACCCTGAGATCATGACTTGAGCCAAAATCAAGAGTTGGACACTTGATTGACTAAGCCACCCATGTGCCCCTGGGTACATACTTTAAATTGTCTGCTATTTCTTCTTAACTTCTTTAAGTTGTAACTCCACTGTTTCTCATTTCTGTTGTTGCCATGGAGAAGTCAGTTGTCTTTCTCATGACTACTTCCTTGTAAGTAAGCTCATTGCCAGGCTGCTTTCAAGATCTTGTCTTTGCCTTTTGTGTTATGCAGTTTTACTGCTATGCTAGGTGTGGATTTCCTTTTATTTATCATATTTCAGATGTTTTACTTCCTGAATTTTGGGATCAATACTTGTCATTAGCTCAAATTTGTAGAGGTATCATCAATTTAAATATTGCCTTCCTTCATTCTCTCCTCCAGGAATTCCAGTTGCATACCAGTTAGACCTTCTCATTCTATTCTCAATGCCTCTAAGGTCCTCTTTCATATTTTCTTCCTCTTCATTTATCTTTTCCATATTCTGGCATTTCTCTGAATATCTTCCTCTTCACTAATTCTCTCCCAAATTGCATCTAAACTGCTGTTTTCACCAGTCTTCTGAGATTTTGATTTTATGTATTTTTAAAAGAGATATTATTTATTTGGCAAACAGAGTGCACAAACAGAGGGAGTGGCAGGGGGAGAGGGAGGAACAGTCTCCCTGCTCAGCCCAGGGCAGGGCTCAACCCCAGGATGCTGGGACCATGACTTGAGCTGAAGGCAGACGCCCAACTGACTGAGCCACACAGATGCCCCTTTATGTAGTTTTTCTTTTTTTTTCCTAAAGATTTTATTTATTTATTTATTTATTTGACCTTTTTAAAAAAAATTAATTTCTTTTCAGCGTAACAGAATTCATTGTTTATGAAACACACCCAGTGCTCCATGCAATCCGTGCCCTCCATAATACCCACCACCTGGCTCCCCCAACCTCCCACCCCCTACCCCTTCAAAACCCTCAGATTGTTTTTCAGAGTCCATAGTCTCTCATTATTCACCTCCCCTTCCATTTTACCCCAACTCCCTTCTCCTCTCTAACACCCCTTGTCCTCCATGATATTTGTTATGCTCCACAAATAGGTGAAACCATATGATAATTGACTCTCTCTGCTTGACTTATTTCGCTCAACATAATCTCTTCCAGTCCCAGCCATGTTGATACAAAAGTTGGGTATTCATCCTTTCTGATGGAGGCATAATACTCCATAGTGTATATGGACCGCATCTTCCTTATGTATTTTTAAAATTTTTAAGTGGTTCCATTTGTCCCCCCCCCCCGCTTAAAGTTGTTTCTTCTTTCCTAATAGTTTCTTATTTTTTCTTATTTTTTTTTAAAGAATTTATTTATTTATTTGACAGACAGAGATCACAAGTAGGCAGAGACACAGGCAAAGAGGAGGCAGAGAGGAGGAAGCAGGCCCCCTGCCGAGCAGAGAGCCCAATGTGGGGCTCGATCCCAGGACCCTGAGATCATGACCTGAGCCAAAGGCAGAGGATTAACCCACTGAGCCACCCAGGCGCCCCATATTTTTTCTTATTTTTTAAAAAAGGTCTTCTTTATTTATTTTAGAGAGAGTGCAAGCTCAGGGAGGAGCAGAGGGATAGGTACAAGCAGATGCTGTGCTGAGCATGGAGCCCGACACAGGGCTTGATCCCACAACCTTGAGACCATGACCTGAGCTGAAATCCAGAGTCAGATGCTTAACTTACTGAGCCACCCACATACCCCTTTATGTAATTAAAAAAATTTTTTTTAAATGGTTCCCTTTGTTTTTTTTCCTAAAGTTGTTTCTTCTTTCCTGATAGTTTTTTTCTTTCTTTCCCTCTCTCTCCCTTTCTTTCTTTCTTTCTTTCAAGATTTTATTTATTTACTAGAGAGATAGCACAAGTAGGCAGAGCACCAGGCAGAGGGAGATGGAGAAGCAGGCCCCCTGCTGAGTAGGGAGCCCAATGCAGGGCTTGATTCCAGGACCCTGGAATCTGAGCTGAAGGCAGGTGCTTAACCAACTGAGCCACCTAGGTGCTCCCTAATAATTTCTTATTGAATGTTCATCTTTATATCTTTTATTTCTTTAACATAACATAAAAATATAGCTCAAAAATACTTTCTTGTATCTTTGGGGTTCTGGGTATCTAAATCTAATAATTCTTTTTTTCAGCACTGATTCTCACTCATAGTGGCCTCTCCTGTACTTAATACTTTTTTTTTTTAATATAATTTTTTATTTTTTATAAACATATATTTTTATCCCCAGGGGTACAGGTCTGTGAATCACCAGGTTTACACACTTCACAGCACTTAATACTTTTAAAAATGTGAGCATGGGGTGCCTGGGTGGTTCAGTCAGTTAAGCATCTGCCTTCAGCTCAGATCATGATCCTAGGGTCTTCGGATCAAGCCCCCATCAGGCTCCTTGCTCAGCACTGAGCTTGCTTCTCCCTCTCCCACTGCCTGCTGCTCTCCCTGCTTGTGTAGCTCTCTCTCTGGCAAATAAATAAAAGATCTTAAAAGAATAAAAATAAAAATGTGAGCTCATTGCTTGACCTTAGTTTGTAGGACATCTATAGGCCCAACATGAGAAACTCACTGCAGAGATGGTTTGGTTTTGCTTTGCTTAGTGAAGAGGGATTGCCTGGAAACAGGACCATATGAGCATACCTAGAAGATTTGGTTCAGAGAAAGGGTCCTGAGCTCAGCTTTCTCACTTAAATTTATTTGCCTAAATATCAAAATACCCTCAATAATCTTAACAGAAGTCAGTTAAACTTTCATATTCTGGATTCCTAGGTCAGCTCCTTACTACCCACCAAAGTCCTCCCACTCTGAATCCTTAACCTCTTAAGACCTGGCCTCCCACCTCTGTGACCTGAATTTTCAGACACTCCACACTAAGCTCACATTCATATGTGTGTCTCTGGGGGGAGGCATTATTTGTGGAGACACTCTCTTTCTGCTGTGAGATCTCTGATGACGAGAATGTGTCCTCATGTTTTGGTTTGGTTGTGGGAATGGGAAGGTCTTCAGAGCTCCTTGTCAGCCAGGTTTCAGTCACAACATACACGGTGTGTACTTGTTGTATATGATCAGCTCATGGGGCTCCTTGCTCCTTGCCTTTCAGCAGCTTCCTGTTACCCCTCAAGTCAGTCCCTGCTTCTCACGGTGGCTCACAAGGCCCCAGGGAATTTTCCTTGTTGTCTCTTCAACTTTACTATTCATGACTCTTCTCCCCTGTCTCTATCTCTAGTTACACTGGTCTTTTTTACTTCCTAACTACCAAGCTCTTCTTGCCTGTATGGTGTGCATGGTCTTCTTTTGCTTACAACAGTCTCTTTCCTGCTCTTCACATAGTTCTTAACATCAACATTCTGAAAGGCCTTCCTTCATCGCCTGCTATAACTTATGCTTTCAATCGTTACTGTCCACCCCAGCCTCCTGCTGGTGGGTAACGTTTGTTGTATAGATATTCTAAGTTATATTTTAGCTAGATTTTTTTTTTTGCTTTTATGATCCATGATTTTATGTGTTGTTTAAGAAATTTTTTTAGCATATCATAAAGACATCATGTTTATTTTCTCCTATAGTGATTCTAATTTGATTTTCTTCTTTTTTTAAAAAATTAAATTTAATTTTTTCAGTGTTCCAAGATTCATTGCTTATGCAGCACACCCAGGGGTCCATGCAATACATGTCCTCCTTAATACCACCAGGCTCACCTAACATGAAAAACTAGTTGTTTTTATCACTATTTATTGAATTTCCTATCATTTCATGCTGATGTGTAATTTTTTTCCAAAGAGAAACAGAGTGTTGTATGTGACTAAATAGGCTTAAGTCAGTTACCAGTAGTCATATGAGGTTTGGGATGCTCTATTTGGATATTCAAGGGGAGATGTGTAGTAGTCAGCTGGTTAGACGGGTCTGAAGCTTAAGGAAGATATAGAGTAAGAGATACATTAATCAGTACTACATGGTACTTAAAACCATGGGACAGAATGGGATCATTAAGGGGATGCATGTAGATAAGGCAGACAAAGGGTCTTAGGACTGATCCTTGAGGCTGTGCAACATGCACAAGTAGGAAGGTGAGGAGGAGTAGCAAATGAGGCTGAGAGGTCGCTAGGAAGTGACTAGTGACGGAGGAGGAAAGCCAAGTATCCCAAAAGTGAAGTGAGAAAAATTTCAGAAAGGAGCGAGTAATCAACTGTATTGAGTGCTGCTGGTGGGTCTTGTTAGCTAAGACTGAGAAGTGGCATTGCTTTGGACAATATGGAGGTCTTTAGTGATTTTGATTAGTACAGTTTTGGTGTAATGTTGGGTATTGACTCAATCAGAATGTGTTGAAAGTAAGAGGATGACAGGAAGTAGAGACCATGAATATAGACAACTCTTTCAAGTCTTGCTTTGTGATGACAATAAAACTAGAAGGAGACATGGGGTGAAGGGAGGATTTTCTTTTTTAAATATAGGAGCCAGTACAGTGCTTTTGTATAATGATGAGAATGATCCAGTAAAGAGAAAAATATAATGATATAGGAGAGAATAAGGAAAATTGCTAGAGTGATGTCCTTCCATAAGTGACAGGGAATAGGATCCACTGTTTGGAGGCTTGGCTTTAGATTGGGAGTGCAAATAGACTTATTGTTGGCAACCATTGGTTCATATGCAGACTAGGATCAAGGAGGAGCTCTGAGTTGCATTCTTCTTGGAACATCCAAAAACCTCTGACCATAAAAAGAGTAGTCCTATCCTGCATGATACCTATCATAATTGTCCTCTAACTCTCTGACCATTCCTAAGACCAGAAAGATCTTGGACTGGTTACTAATTTTTTTTTTTTTTTAACAACCCAAGGGGTTTATCTACATGGACTGAGGAGGACATACAAGTCAGATGCCAGGGTGTGGCTATAACTTTGGGAAGCTAGACACAGAGAGAGTATGTGTACCTACTGAAAGAGAAAAGCTTGAGAGAGTACCTGCACTGTTGACCAGCAAGACCCTTATCAAGTTCTTCTAGTGGAATGAGAAATCTAAATTTAATTCTTAAGCATGCCTCTTGGGAATTTGACTTCAGGATGTGATATCCTTTGTTGAAAATTAATTGGGCTCCAGCTCTCTGCCAGGTCCTGGGGATATATCATGAGTGAACATTGTCCTTGCCCCTTCAGAATTCAGACCCTGGTGGAGAGACAGACAGCGAGTCCAGGAAGCAGACTGAGAGAACCTTCCTGTTATAGACACGAGCAAAGAGCTATAGGAGTCATGGGAATATGGCTGCAGGGCTGGGAGCTAACTGTAGAGGGGTGACACCTTCTGCTGACTAATGAGGAGGGGAATGAAGCAGGCATGGCCCGTGCTGTCTTGGCAGGGAGAATGCCCAGGCCAGCAGCTTCAGGGCTAATTAAGTAAAAAATGATGCAATTGATTTGTTTGCTTCCAGCTGAATAGGACTTGATCAGCATGGAAAACCAATGAGTTTAAAAATTTCTCCACTCTGAGCTCATAAGATGACCTCAGCATCTTCCCTCAACCCTGTATTCCAGTGTTGAAATGTGATATAATTTAAATATTTCAAAACGCATCTCTGTAGCTGCATGAGTGGACCACACCTACCCACAGCAGATTGTTATGGTTACCCGTGGGTGTGTGGAAGTGGAAGGCAAGGAGGGGACATTGAAGGGATGGTAGGAAATGACATGATTGGATCTGTTGATGCAAATCATTCTGGTGGTGCTGAGGGGGATGAACTGGAATGGCTAAGACAAGAGGCCAGAGGCCCAGGAGGAGCACGTTGCAATTCTTCAGTCAGGAGCTGAGGAAGGGGGCGCCTGGGTGGCTCAGTGGGTTGGGCCTCTGCCTTTGGTTCGGGTCATGATCTTGGGGTCCTGGGATCGAGCCCCACATAGGGCTCTCTGCTCAGGAGGGAGCCTGCCTCTCTGCCTACCTGTGATCTCTCTGCCAAATAAATGGATAAAATCTTAAAAAAAAAAAAAAAAAAAAAAGAGCCGAGGAAGGTGGTGGCAAAGGGGAGGAACAGATATTTCCCAGGAATTGATAGGACCCCGGATCCTATTTCATCCTTGGCAAATTCGCCGAAATGTTAGATGCCTGCTGTTTCGTTATGATGGTCAGATCTTGAACTCAAATCGTCTACCTTTGCTGAATTCAAACAGTTATTACTACATATTCCTCTTTAAATTTAATTTCAGCAATTTTAAAAATGGCAGTAAGATGCTAAATCCCAGGTGCTTGGTTTTGGGTTGCAGAGATGAAGGTTACGTGGGCCTGTGGCTGTGGATCTTTGGTCTCTCCTGGTTGGGGAGGCACAGACACGTGAGCTACACTCACCCTGGAGCAGGAGTCGCTTACTAAATGGGCCACCGGAGCAAGAAGAGAAGTTCAGACAGAACAACACGGACAAAGGCACAGAAGTGTGGCAGCGTCTAACAGACGCAGAGACATTCCACATGTGGTTAAGGGTCCAGAATCTGAAGTTAGACAGCTCAAGATACTTAAGTTGCCGTGCTTCAGTTTCCTCAAGTCAAATGTGGTTATTAATAATGTGTATCTCAGGGTTGTTATGAGGATCAGTGATACCTGTAAGTTCCTTAAAGCAGTGCCTGGCACATGGTAAGTCCTCAACAAATGCTAGCGGGTATCATCTGACTAAATATTTAGGAATTAGAGAAAGACGGATGGGGGAGAGTTGGAGGCACAGGTATTCTTGCTTTTCTTTAAGAATACTCATGGGTTTCAAATAGTATAGGGGAGAGGGTCCTAGGACCAGGTGAAGATTTATTAAAAAATAGCTGCTAAATTATTTCCATGGGCTAAATTGTTGCCCCCATCCCTAAATTTCCTATGCAGAAGCCCTAACCCCCAATGTGATGGTATTGGGAGATGGGGCCTGTGGGAGGTAGTTAAGATCAGACAAGGTCCTAAGGATGAAGCCCTCATGATGGGATTAATAGCTTTATAAGAAGGGGAAGAAAGAGGGAGATATTATTCTACCATGTGAGGATGCAGCAAGAAAGTGGTCATCTACAAGCCAGGAAGAGGGCTTTTACCAGGAACTGATATGGCCAGCATCTTGGTCTTGGACCTCCAGTATGAGAAGTAAATGTCTGATATTTAAACCACCTGATTTGTGGTGTTTTGTTATAGCAACCCTAGCTGACTAGTACAGACTTTGGTACCAAAAAGACGGGTGCTCTTATAATAAACACCTAAACCTATGGAAGCAGATTTGGAATGGGGTATCAAGTAGAGGCTGGAAGAGTTCTGAGGCATGCTATGGACATTTTTGTTATTTTTTAAAATAGATTTTATTTATTTATTTGAGAGGTAGAGATCACAAGTAGGCAGAGAGAGAGGAGGAAGCAACCTACCTGCTGAGCAGAGAGCCCGATTCGGGGCTTGATCCCAGGACCTTGAGATCATGACCTGAGCTGAAGGCAGAGGCTTTAACCCACTGAGCCACCTAGGTGCCTCTGCTATAGACATTTAAAAAAATATTTTCTTCAATGGACAAATGGATAAGGAAGATGTGGTTCATATACACTATGGAGTACTATGCCTCCATCAGAAAGGATGAATACCCAACTTTTGTAGCAACATGGACGGGACTGGAAGAGATTATGCTGAGTGAAATCAATCAAGCAGAGAGAGTCAATTATCATATGGTTTCACTTATTTGTGGAGCATAACAAATAGCATGGAAGACATGGGGAGTTAGAGAGGAGAAGGGAGTTGAGGGAAGTTGGAAGGGGAGGTGAACCATGAGAGACTATGGGCTCTAAAAAACAATCTGAGGGGTTTGAATTGGTGGGGGGTGGTGGGAGGTTGGGGTACCAGGTGGTGGGTATTATAGAGGGCATGGATTGCATGGAGCACTGGGTGTGGTGAAAAAATAATGAATACTGTTATGCTGAAAATAAATAAAAAAAATTAAAAAAATATTTTATTTATTTATTTGAGAGAAAGAATACGAATGAGCAGGGGCGGGCAGAGGGAGAGGGAGAAGCCAATTCCGCATTCAGCGTGGAGCCTGATGTGAGGCTTGTTGCGGGGCTTGATCCCAGGACCCTGAGTTCAGGGCCTGAGCCAAAGTCAGACACTTGACTTCTGAGCCTCCCAGGCGCCCTAGAGGTGTACTGTAGAAATGTTAAAGATGATTCTAGTTGAGCTCTCAGAAAAGAGGAACATGTTGGAAATTGGAGGGAAAGCAATCCTTGTTATGACGTGGCAAAGAACTTGGCTGAATGATGTTCTAGTGTTTTGTGGAAGGTAGAACTGGGGAGCAATGGAACTGGATATTTAGCTGAGATTACTTTGCAAAGTGCTCAAGAAGAAGCTTTGTTCCTCCTGAATGCCTAGAGTGAAAGGGAGAGGAAAGAGGTGAATTAAAGAAGGAACTTTTCAACAAAAGGGAGCTGGCACTTGGAGATTTGGAAAATTCTCAGCCTTTCCATCTTGCTGAAGCTGAGAAAGTTTGTGAAGAGAACAGTGTGGCTCAACAACCATTTGATAACAAATCATGGGTGTGACTCACAGACTTAATCAGCCATTTCGGCAGAAGCCAGGAATAGAGCTGGAATTATGCCAGCAAAGACACTGCCAGTTTGAACTAAGGGAAGGAAGGAATGGGGCAACATGAAGGCAGACTGTCAGCCTTCTTAGATCAGTGGGACAGGACCATAGAGCCAGTCAGTGGGGAACATGGGCTACTCTTCTGGGAATGGGAAGGACTTTGAAGGTGACAGTCAGAGATGATTGGGACCACCACATGTGACAAAGAAACACCCAGTTTGTGGTGTTTCATGGCATTTTGTTACAATCATTTACAACTGGGAAGAGGGAAGGTGTTTGAACTCCATGTAGCTGGTGGAGTCTGGGCTTTCATCCTGGGCAAATTTCAGTGTATTCTCTAGAGCAAATCAACTCATTATTTGCAGACTGCCACATTTCAGGACCTGGATTCAAACAATATTTTCTATGCAGAGCCATTCCTCACTCTGACAATTTAAGGCCAAGGCTTGTCTCATAAACTAGAGGAAAATAACAGAATGGCGGCTCCTGATGTGGACTGTGCATGAGCGGAGGGTAGCGGAGGACAGTACATGGAGTTTTACTGAACTGGCCTTTCAGTCGATACAAACTCATTGCACCCTTTTTATCCCCACAGCCTGTATAATGACCACAGTGCCAGGAAATGTTGCCCTAGCTGAGACCCTGAGGCCTCCAGTAATGGAAAAGGTGGACATGCTGAGATCGCTCACTATTTCACTTGTGTAATGGTGTGCCTGTTGGGCCTCCTCTTGGTCAACTTGCTGAACTGACCATTTCTGCTTTTGGGGCAGGGTGTGAGAGGATGACCATTTTAGGATTTCTCTGTGTTTGTCCTTCGACCAAGAGGTGTCTGTGACTAATGAGAGCTTCCGTCTTTCCTTCCTGCCACCTCCACCTTCCATTCTGGACCCATCAGTGTTGGCCAGACCTCACTGGAGTAGCATTGTTAGAGGAGGGGCATTCAACCACACGTTCTCTGGTGGACCTAGAGCCTGAAGCACAAGAATGGACCAAAGAAGCAGAATTACCCACCGACTCTGCTCCCCTCTTAGCAAGGAACCTGAGGAAGAATAGCTCAGCTCATTGAGTGTCCGTGTGTATATGTGTATGCACATGCCAGGCTCTAAGCATGTCAGTTAATTAATTACATGCATATTCTCATTTAATTTTCACAGTTCTGTGGAATAGGGATGTTTTGCCCAATTTACTGATGAGGAAGCTAAAGCTCAGAGAGTTTGAATAATTATTCGAGGTCACTCAGCTAGGAAGAGGAAGCACTGGGACTTGCATGCAGGTTTTTCTGACTCCAGAGGCCTCTCCCCCAACCACTCTGATGTCCTGTCTCCTTGATACTAAAGTAGTCCATGCCTTGGTCCTTGCCCACAGAGAGAGACACTGTGCCTCAGACTGGCTTCTCAGAGAGGGGTTGTGACCTGGACAGATGCCCCCCAAGGCGGCTCCTGAAGAGAAAACCAAAGGACCTGGATGCTCAGGTAGCCGACGTCATTCCTCAGGATGAAGGCTCAAATTCAGAAAAGAGGAGCTGGGGAGCTCTGGAAGGTTCTTAGTGGTCACGTGGATGACACTTCTTGTTTTACAACTGATGGAATGCTGGCTCAGAGGAGGTGGCCTCTGAAAAATCACAGAGCATGTGTTTGGGAAGCAGCCAAACAGGGTAAGAAGCTTGAGAAGGTGCCACACCAGGGCAGGACTTCGACACCAGCAGCGTCCTCTACTGAGCAGCAGGGCGGTGTGGAAACCAGTCTCTTGAAAGACAGCCCTGTGGTTAGACATCTTCACCAAACTCTTCTCACCCTCCAGAGACATTAGTTGGGCTGGGGGCAGCTGTTTCTCCACCTGCAGATGAGTAGATGAGTGTCTCCGAGTGTCTACGGTGCTTAAGCCATTCCCTGGTCACCTGCAATCACTCTCAAACATCACTTTGAGATGGAGGGCTGATGATAGTGTTGGCGATGGTACGTGTGCGCGCGCGTGTGTGCGTGCGCGTGTGTATGTATATGTGTGTATAGGGGGTAAGGATTCAGGCTGGGGAGGAGGCAGCATAGCATGAAGTGGCTAACACAATCAGTTCTGGACGTGGAGAGGTGTCTGTTCAAACCTGTGTCTTGCCGCACGCTGTTACTTAACCTCCCCAAGCAGAGGCTTCTTCATCTGTAAACCTGGAGTGCCGCCTCTGTCTTCTCACAGTTGTCATGAAAGCTGACTGAGGTCAGGCCCTAAGCACAGTACCTAAGTATTCAGTGAGTGGTTTTGCAGAAATATCAGCTCAGTTCTCACAGGAGAGTTTATAAACGGCCACCCTGATCCCAGCCACCACTGCATTGGGCTGAGAGGGACCTCCCTGCCAAGGGTCACGGCCAGTCATTGCAGAACCCTGATCTCCATGTGCTTGCCCTGAAACAGATTTCAAATAGTACAAAAACACAAAGGGTGGAAGGTTGGCCTCTCTCTCTTCCACGATGGCCATGAGCAAACCCTGTATCCTCCTAGACAGCTCTGCGGGTGACGTGTTTGCCTTTGGAATTTCCCTACATCATTATAGTATTTTTTAAGGGTCTTAGTGGAGAATATTCCCCGAGACTTTTGGCACCAGGTCAGGTGCCTCCTCTCTGAAGAACCCCGTGTCCCTAGATGACGTTCATCTGGGAAAGACCGGCTTTCCCTTTTCTCCGATGAGGAGGGTCACTGGGACTTCCTGCAAGAGCAGCTGACATCAGAATTTGGAACCCCAAGAAAAAATCCAGGCCCTGGGGCAGCCCTTTATTCCTGCCTGTCTCCTTCCTCAGTATAACAGGAACAAAGCAGGCCTAGAAGCCCAGACCTGCATGAAATTCTAGCTGTGTAGATACAGTGTCAGAGAGAAGAGTACAGTTTCGAAATCCATGAAGTAGGATGAAACAAGAACTGACAGGTCTGGGGTGAATGGCAGAGAAAGACAGATGGACTCGTGGGAACATTTGTATAGATGGCTATAGATTTCTCCTGATTTAATTGTCACAAGATGACAAGAAGTAGGAAGTAGGTAGTTGCGCATGTTACAGACAATGGACCTGAGGTCTTTGGAGGGGTGAGGGGATTTTACAAGTGTTGTGCACGTGGACAACTGACCCATTGTGCATGCTCTGAGCATCCCACCTGCTCACCACTTACTCATCAGCTGAAGACGCTCGGAGGGTGAGGAAGAACGTGTTTTGCAAGAGAATTGTTCACCTGACCAAGGAGGCTTTAAAAACTTGGGGATAAAGAGCAAAGTACCAGACTACCAATCGTTAACTGTAGAGAATAAGGGTCCTGACCCTGAAGGAAGAAGAGTGGAAGTATACAGCTGTTCTAAGGGGGGAGAAATGAGGAGGTGTGACATGGACAGTAACTATGATCTCATGTGCAGATCTAGTGACATGCAGGGCACAGAGAATCAATAAAGAAACTCTAGCATTTTAACAAAAAATGATCACAGAGTATCTCAGATACAGAAACTTGATGAGGAAGCAAAAGTTCAGGTATAGCTAGGGGGAGACTTGTGAGCAAAATGACCCCACAGAGGGGTCCTGCATGAGCTCAGATATCTAGCTTTGCATAAAAGAACAATTGCCAAACAACTAGGAAAGCATAAGAGAAGTATGAATGTACAAAAACCATATTAGAGTAAGTCAAGCTCAGGATGAGATGCAGCTTGCAGAAGCGGTTCCTGACCAAAACCAACCAACTACCACCACCACCACCACCACCAAAATGGAAGCTACCTCTGAGGCAAAAAGCTAAAACAAGGGCTGAAATGCTAGGCCAGGGCTTGGAGCCATAGGATGATATAAACAGATGATGGAGAAAGCAGTTGGTTTTGCTTCTGTCTTCTTTAAGCAGAATGACCTTAAAACTGCAAAGGGTAGAACAAACATGATTAAGAGGGAATTGAAGTCTTAGATAGGTCAAGTGATAGTGCAAAGCAGCTTTAAACGAGTTCAAACCCACATGAATTACTTCCAAGCGAGCTGGAAGAAATTGCAGATGTGACAGAAATGCTGCCCTGAACACTGAAGAGTCATGGATAATGACAAGGCCACACACCCGTGGGCTTCCTTCTCTTTCCTGAAGGGGAAATTTCGGTTCCCAAGACTTGATACTGACACTTGGCAAGATCTCAGAGCATACCATGAAGTCGAAGTAGTCTTGGCAGAGGAAACAGTGTCTCTGTGGAGCTGGTATGAGTTCACCGAAACAGGGCAAAGTAAGTTGAGGTAACCTCTTTGGGATGGGAACTAGAGTGGTAGATGAGAGGAGCACATGATCAAGCATTTTGGTGCCGCTCCTTAGAATGAACCTGTGAATGAGAAGGAGTATGGTCTGAATGCCATCTCGGCGAGGAAGCAGGTCGAATGCCCATTCCCAAGATGTGTTGGTAAAGGGACTGATGGTGCTGGGGTCTCTGAGAAGGCTCCCTGATGAGCCCCTCTGTTCCCCACCTGCATTCTGAACATGGGGAGATAAAGGACAAGAGAGTCAGCAGATGAGAACTGCAACATCATCTTTATTAGTGATCAAGGCTAAGTTTGGAAGACTTTGCTTGGTATGAGTACCAGTTACACCCCTGAGCTGGACAGACCTATCCACTCAGCCTTGGGCAGCATGGATGAGAGCTCGCCTCCTGGAGAAGAGCAATGATAGGTGGGGGGATGGCAGGAGTGTCACAGCCACACATTGACAGAAACAACAGGAGCTGAAAGAGGTGGCCCAGACCCTGCCCTACCACCTGCCATGTCATTCTTTAATTTTGTGCCAGTCTCATGTGACTTCCACTTACTTTTCTTTCTCCTTTATCACTTAGCTCTCTCAATGACTTCCCGGCTCATGGGGTGTCCTCTATTAAATATAGAATAACATAATGTTTTTTGAACTATTAGCTGATTTATTTTTCATTTCTTGGTAAGTTTTATTTGTTCCTAGTTCCTACTTTCCTCAAGGACTTAATCAAGAGTGGTCATTGTTTCTAGAGAAAAATAAACATGGCCTAGACAGAAGAATCACTGCTCAGTTTTGTTTCAAAATAGTATTTTGTTGAAAAATAGAGTTTAAGTTCATAGCAGCGACAGCAGTCTGAAAACTTGCAAGAACCAGGCTGACAAATTCTGTTGGCATCCAGAGAAATAAACGTGGCCTATATTTATTCAGTTTGCAAATTGGGTAACTTGGACTTGAATTGTTCCTTAACTCCGAGTACCAGGGATCCCAGGCCTCCTGGGTTAGTTTGGTTGTATGAAGCACTTTGCCAAGATGGAGGTGGGGGATTATGTTCTCCTATAGTTCAGCTGAATGAGGGTGGGGGAAGCTAACCAAAAAATATCTTTGCTTCCCCAACGTCATATCCAGTTAATGATGGAAGCTTCATGTGCCAAGTCCAGGTTGGAATTTAAGCTCTCTTGGTGTGACCTGGGCAACCTGCTTAACCTTGAGTTGCTCTGCCATGGCTCCCTTGACTAATGCTAGCCTGCCCACATCAGTAGCTGTGGGCACCACATGAATCCACCCCAAACTCCAGCTTAGGGAGCCCTCCAGATGTTGATTTGTTGGTATCGTCTTGAAATGTTCTCATGAGGAGGGTCCCCTGGGCCCCTCACTCTCTTGGCTGGATATGTGTCTTTTCTTGGTTAGCCTAGAGGGATTTGGCAAACTTACATCAGCCTGTCACTTTGGTTCAGGCCAGATACCCTCATAGAATAGGCTCAGAATCCATCAGCTCTCCTTGGACACAATTAGCCAGGCCACTAGGGCAATATGAGCCAGGCTTTCTGAATGCTCTGGCCTTGGCCTTTCTGGGAGGGAAGTCAGACAGTTATAGGATTGTCATGAAGAGTAAGTAAGATTTTACAACGTGCCCATCACTGTGTTTGGTATACAGTGAGTGCTTGTAAATATTGGTTCCCCTTGTTTCATAGTGCATTCCAAGGGGTTGTCTCAGTGACGAGAAAGATGATGGCTTTTCTTCTTTAAAATTCATAATTTCAAGAGAGATGGAGAGCAGAGAGAGCCAGTGTGGGAAAAAGGCCAGAGAAGCAGGATGTGCTGCTCTTTACCTCTGCTGAGATACATCTCATAATAGCTACTTGGCCCACTGACGCTTAGTCACTTAATTTGTAGTCACCTCCATTAGTCACTGCTCCTGGGTAAGTCTTATCACAATTATGATTCCTTTGCTTTATTTTTAAACCCAATCTTACTGCCGTTGGAAAAACCAAGTTGGAACCCAGCAAAGCCAAGTGAACAAAACCTGCAGGAAAGACAGGGTTTTATTGGGTAGGGGATAAATTGGGAAGTCAAAATAAGGTAGGCTAAGGGTTGGTCTCAAAGAATCCAGCAGGGCAAACACCTTGATTTGATGCTCACAAGGGAAGGATCTGATGGAAGAGCCTCAGGCCAAGCTCTTTGTCTCAATGCAGTTCTTCAACGTGGACGCACATGGCAGGGCTGCAAAACTGACACTAAAGGATGTTAGGGGTTTCTGGGAAACTGGAATAACATTAATGCTGCTGCCTCTCTGGGGGTGGGGGAGGGGATGCCTTAGTGGGCGAGAGAGCTATACTCTCTACTCTCAGAAGGAGCCAGGCTCTTGGTTATGCTCTGCTGTTACCATCTTGGAATTTGTAATGATTTGATCATTGAATTTGTGTTTTATAAGAAAAGTCTGATGGTATGAAGGAGCACATGTGTGAACCGAGATAGTCCAGGCAGCACACGCGCAAGTCTAGGCCAAGTCTCCAAACACAGCCGGCAGTGGGCAACACATGCTGAGCAGTTGGCCTGACCATCTCCTGTGCATGCCTGGGGCAGTCCAGGGCACTGAGGCCAGACAGGAGAGGATGATTGTTGTGGCCACAGTGGTAGCGCATGACTGTGGGAGAAAGGAGGAGCTCCCCGTTGGCCCGTGCTGGAGTCTGCAGTAGAAGCCTGTCTCCGTGGCCTCTGTGCAGATATTAACTCTGAGTGCCTGAATAGGAACTGCAGGCACAGGCAGTAAACTTTGTGAGCAAATTATTACAGAATAAAAGCATCCATATGGGCATTGCAATAAAGCGTACAAGAGAGCTATTACGATTCTTCAAAGACTTTAAAACCTCTGGGTTTGAAAGCTGTTGCAGCATTGCACAGTAGACATCCACAGGCTTAGAAATAGAAATTAAATTTAAAGATCATCACATTCAGTGGAAGAGAACCATATTTTCTTATTTTAAAAACAGATTTTATTTATTTGTTTGAGAGAGAGAAAGAGAATGAGCATGAGCAGGGAGAGGGGCAGAGGGAGAAGCAGGCTCCCTGCTGAGACATCCCAGGGCCTGATCCCAGGACCCTGGGATCATGACCTGAGCTGAAGGCAGGTGCTTAACTGACTGAGCCGCCCAAGTGCTCCTTGATCCATATTTTCATATGATGCTTTGGATGAACCAATCATTAATGAAAAAGACAATTTTTCCCTTGTAATTGAGGTCCAGCCATATAATGCATGTGCAGACATTTTGGATGATATACAAACCATGATGCCACTTTTGGTTTGTTGTACATCTTCCTTAAGTTACAAGAAATGTCAGAGGACACATTAAAATGCCATTGTATAAATTTGTATTTAAAATTAAATTCAGACTTACACAGAACTGAATTATACGAAGAGTTAAATCTTTTTAGAAAAATTATTTTGCAAGAATTATGAGCTCTAGATGGACTAACATTTCTATTTTGAAAGGATTTATCCGAAATGCATCCCAGTGTTGTCACAGTTCACAAAATACTCTTAACAGTTCCAGTAGCAGTTACATCATCAGAAAGATCCTTCTCAAGATAAAAAGTTACCAAAAGTTATTTGCAATCTTGCATTTGCCAAGAGAGACTATTCAGAATAGTCCTACCTAAAGCAAAGATGAAGTTGCTGAAACTATAAATTTCAATAACCTAGTAAATGAATTGCTAGTAAAGCAAGCCAGAAAAATCTCAACCAAGGTATTATGTTAAGATTATTTATTAACTTATATTTATTATACTTATTTATATTTATTATTATTTGTATTTATTAGTAAATAATAAAGTATTATTTTACATAATTATGTAAAATTATGATGCCAAAGTATTAGTTTTGCAATTTATAAATTTATGTTGTTATTCACATATTACCATCCCACCTATTATGGTTTAATACAAGATTTTTAAAGGAAAAAGCCTTACATTTTAGTACCTTTAGTTGTACTCCCCTGTGCTTTTTGAATAAGGGTCCCCGCATTTTTATTTTGTGCTGGCAGACGAATTATGTAAATAGCCCTACTCTGAGGGCTGCATCTCAGCTAGCCTTAGGATGCATTGTGGAAAAAGGATCACTTTTCTCATCTGCTTTGGTAAAAAAAAAAAAAAAAAACACTTCATTTTTATAAAAGAGAAAGCTCTAGAGATTATCTAGGGGCAACAGGTGGCCTCCTCCTCTGAGGTGAACACCAGGAGCCAAGCGGTCAAGAGCCCATTCATTCACTGCTGACTTGCCAATCCTATTACAAGGCCTGGCATAGCTCAACAAGCATTTGTCAAATGGAGGGAATGTGCATGCCATCATAGGAATGGGGAGGCTGAGTTTCAGAGAATGTAAGCACAATATTCAAGAGCAATAGGAGTATGGGTCGAGTGGGGAAGGGTGAACTAAGAGAGGATGAAAACTAAGGTATCCTGACTTATTCACATGTGGGATTTTTAAACCTGTTCCTTGGAACACTGATTCTGGGCACGCTAATGGGGCAGCTGTAAAGTCAGGGTGCAATGGCAGAGCAGATTTGGGAACTACCACATTAAACAAAAGTAGATGGGTTTTGGCTTGTTAAACTACAGTGTTATCCACATTATTAGCATTCCAACGTGCATGTGACTTTCCAAGAAAAGAATATGCTATGTAGTTTTTGTTCAGGTTGATGATCATGAGGTCTTTATTTGGTCATCACTGTTCCTCAGACACAGCCTAGGAAATGCTTATCTGGTACCTTCCTTTTTGGTTTCTTCTGGGTGTGGTCTCTAGCAAAAGATTAGAAAGTGATGCTGAAATTCTTCAGCAGCCAAACTCTGGGACCCAGGCTGGAGTGCAAGGTTAGCTCTTGATTCTTGAGCCAGGCAACATGGTGCCGGGCAAATGAGCATGGATCCACAGTCTGTGAGCCCAATGCCTCTGCTCTCCTTAGCTGTGTGACATTGGGTAAGTCAACTCATCTCTCTGAGTCAGTTTTCCCAGCTCTAAAATGGCAACAATATAAACCTATATCCTGGGTTATTGGAAGCTTATAATGTATGTGACATGCTGGAGTGCAAGGCCAGGCACATGACAGCTCTAAGTGTGGGCTCTCAAGTTTCTGCAGCCAGCATGTTATCCCTGGTAGCTGTTTCGCAAATACTTCCAAGGTGGCAGAATCATTAATTCAGATGACATCTTCAAGGAGACCGACCTAGAGAATGTGTGTAAGTTGGCATAAAGCATGTTATTCTTTTTAAAAAAATTTTTTTTAAATTTATTTTCAGCATAACAATATTCATTGTTTTTGCACCGCACCCAGTGCTCCATGCAATCCGTGCTCTCCCTAAGACCCACCACCTGGTTCCCCCAACCTCTCACTCCCTGCCCCTTCAAACCCCTCAGGTTGTTTGTCAGTTCCATAGTCTCTCATGGTTCACCTCCCCTTCCGATTTCCCTCATCTCCCTTCTCCTCTCCATCTCCCCATGTCCTCCATGTTATTTGTTATGCTCCACAAATAAGTGAAACCATATGATAATTGACTCTCTCTGCTTGACTTATTTCACTCAGCATAATCTCTTCCAGTCCCGTCCATGTTGCTACAAAAGTTGGGTATTCATCCTTTCTGATGGAGGCATAATACTCCATAGCGTATATGGACCACATCTTCCTTATCCATTCGCCCGTTGAACAGCATCTTGGTTCTTTCCACAGTTTGGTGACCATGGCCATTGCTGCTATAAACATTGGGGCACAGATGGCCCTTCTTTTCATTACATCTGTATCTTTGGGGTAAATACCCGGTAGTGCAATTGCAGGGTCATAGGGAAGCTCTATTTTTAATTTCTTGAGGAATCCCCGCACTGTTTTCCAAAGTGGCTGGGGCAGCCTTATTCTTCAGGCAAGGAGAGTCAAGCTTAAAAGGGTGGAGAGCATGCCAAAGCTCAGGCAGCTCCCAGGAGACAACAGTGGGATAGGAACTGGATTTAGGAATTCCAGAAGCCAAGCCTCTCACTGCATGTCCTGCTCACACACAACCAGGGCACAGAGCATATTTCCATCATGTGCTCACTGATGGGTGGAAGGATGCTTACAAACATCATAGGGAACATCTTCTACATGGGAGACCCTTGGGTAGCTTGACCAACAGACATGCCATCTGCTGCTGATTGTCCAAAATTATCTGGTCACTGTGAGAAGTGATTGGCTTCTTGTAAAGCAAATTTACTCTTGGTAATGAATAGTTGGGGCAGGTGCAAACCTGCTAGGTAGGTATGTTATATTTTTATGTATTGCTAGTTGAACTCATTAATGAAATACATTGACAAAATAAATAATATGTGTAATTCACTAATGTGTGTTGGTGCCTAGTGCAGTAAGCCAACCTTAAAGTAACAGCTATTAAGAGAACCAAACTGCTTAAGGCATAGATTTGCCCTATTTGAAGACAGGGAATTAATAGATTTCTTCTTTTTTTATAAATACTAGATAATAAATACTAGATTTAACTTTACAAAGTTAAATTTGTGATGTAACATTTGCCTTTCTACCTATTGCTTAAACAAAGCCCTGCCATGTGTTTGCATGAGCTGAGAATGCAGTATTTTTTGTGAATCAGATAACATACACTGCAAGGCAGGGATGAAGGGAGGAGAGTGTAGAGAAGAACGTACCAGAGAGAAGTCAGATGGAACAGAAAGGGCCATTTACTTGCTGATTGCTAGGTGGGGTATGAAGGTGAGGATGGATGTGGAAATTTAATTCTTTTTTAGGGATGGGATGCTGCAGTGGAAAATCGGTGTGCTGTCCAGGAGGGAACCTTAGACTGGAGAGCTACATGCTTCTCTGGTTCACTGATCCCATTATTTAGAGGGGAAAACCCCCTCAATCAGCCCTATAGGCTACCTGGTCTCTTTTTCCACTATCACAAAACTTACCCAAACTAAAGGAAGACCAAGGACTGTTTTGGTCATCAAAGGATGACGTCTTGGTTTCATTAAGTGTGTTGTAAAGTGTTTACCAGAAATACACATTCAGAGGATCATTGAACTCACAGGACTGTATCTATTCCCACTCTTTAGTGCCTTAATAGGTGTAAGGATTTTCCCAGAGCCCCCCAGACTACACCCATCTTCCTGTCCAGCTCCTTCTTTCACATCTCTCTCTCCCTCTCTCCTTTGCAGCCCTTTCTGTCCTCAGTTGTCCTCAGGGAGCGTACTGATTTGGGCCCTCTGTGGTCCTAGGGAAGCCGGAGCAAATTCCCTCCTCAGTTTTCTGGCTCTGGATGCACTAGAGCAGGGAAGTAGTTGCAGCCTGTCCTACAGAGCACAGCGCAGAGCAGGTGGAGTGTGTTACATGATGTGTCTTGGGGCATTCTATGCATCCCAGGCATTCCACTTATACGGCCACGTGTTGGGCTCTTCTTGTTTTTGTAAGCCTAAATTCTTCAATCAAAGGGGCTCTATGTCAATGCCTGGGGACAAAGAGACTTACTGCTACACAAATTTTGAAATGGGAGAAACAGGGATGCCCTCTGAAAGGTTAAACAGGGCATGAGCCTACCATGCCGACACACCATGCCCCTCCCCACCCCTTTCAGCCTCATCTGCCACCCTGCTCTCCCCAGCACGTTGCAGCCCAGCAAACAAACATCTTTCTACTTGCTGTCCCTGTCTGGGACATGCTTCCCCTTCTGCCCGAGACACTTTCCTTCTCTCCTTCTACCCCTTCCCTCCAACCTTTCTCTTGACTGGGTCCTGTATCCCTGGGGGTGGTCCCTGTAAGGATCCACCCAGATCCCCTTTTGGGGTCAGTCCACTCACCCCCAGGCGCTGGGCCGGGCAGCAACTGCTGCAGCTGTCACTGAGATCTGCTCTGAGCCACAGGAACCGCCTCCCCAAGGTCATGCCCCTTCCCAGGGGCAGCACACAGCCAGGGACTAGCTAGTTTGGGGATTCAGAGACTTAGCTCCCTTGCCTCAATTCGGGCCACTCTGCAAGGCTGTCCCAGCTCCCAGGTCCCCATAAAATTGGTGGGGTCCTGGGCTGTAGCCTCACCACTGGCCAGCTTTTCCATCTCCAAGCCTGCCTTCCTCATTTTCTCACATGTGTGTCTCCTTCAGGAACTCTCTACTCAACTTTCTGTACACACCTGTCCATCTTAGTCTGCTTCTCTGAAACCCAAGCTAAGATGGTTGGCATTGAGGTGTCGTCCTGGGAAGAAGATACAAAAATGCCACCTGGGAGCTCCCACCATCCAGTCATCCAGCAAGGAGGACCTCAACACGGATGGCAGGAGGAGGAAGGAGGGCCCCGGTGTGTGCAGCAGTGCAGTTGTCAAGCCTAGGATAAGATACCAGTGGAAGGGGCTGCACTGGCTCATGTAGTATCTTGGTCATTAGAGAGGTTTGAGGGCAGTAGTAACTAGGAGGACTACGGCATTGGTGTCAGTCACTGAATGCCACTGTGTCATTGAAAAGAGATGATGGCAGGCTCAGAGTGGAATTAATCTCTGGCAAAATGTGAGAGCCAGAATCTTCCTTGGCTGCATTTAAGACAATACTACTCTCTGTAGAAGGGCCAGGAAGAATGGAGAGTCAGGCTCAGGCCTCAGTTGTAGGAGGAACAGATCTTCAGAGAAGGATGAATTCTAGCACTGATGGGTCTGAAATGCCAGCGTCAGGACCCTAATAGAGAAGCAAGTGGACCCTGAGACTCAAGATGGGGAACTTTGGGTAGATGCAGTTGGGAATCTTTGGCTTACAGATTCCCCTGGAGCCACAGAAGTGGCCCTCTTCTTTGCTGGGTGGACACCGATGATCACGTGGAGGCTTCTGTTGAGGCGGGGGTCTTCCAAGGTGATGCTTGTTTCTCTTAGAATCTACCTCTGGCTCCTCTCCTGGCAATCGCAAGGGCCACATCCCAACACAGTCTGACAGAGGGTAAGGACTTCTTACCCTCTAAAGAGGAGAAGGACTGACTTGACACTCTCGTTGCCGCAGGGTCTGTCTGACAGGTACCAGCGGGTGTCTGGTAGGAATAGGGACTGACTCCTGAGGTGCTGGGTCAGTGCACCAGACCGTAAAGTTGGGGAAAGAGGCATTTATTTTGATACAGGAGCACTCTGAAGGTCCTTCTCAATTTCAGAGTTCCCTGTAAGATCAATGGACGCTCAGCTTCTCTCTCTGCCCAATCATACCGTTGTCAGTTCCTTACAGATCCCTCAGCCTTCTCTGGGTGACCTTCCTTGCAGCTGTCCCTCACAGAGTCCAGGTTCTCTCCTGTGTTCCTCCAGTCCATTCCGTGCTTCCTCCATTGTAACACGTATAACACCTGCTCACTCCCCTGCCTGTAGTGCCTGCTGTAGTGCCTTGAACCCTGGCACATAGTAGTTGCTAAGTTAGTGATTGATTTCTGAATGAATGGTGAAATGGATAGGAGTTGAAGAGACAGAGTTCCTCTTAGACCAGAGTAAGACCCAGTGGAAATAAGGACTGTAGCTAAAGAAAGAAGGGGCAGAAAGATGGGCATCCTCAGAATAATAATGAAAGGCAAATCTTTGACAAGTGCCCAGCCATGCAGCATGCAGGAGGAGGTGCCTTAGCCATGAAATTTTGCTTATTCTGATCCCATTAAGCAAGGCTATGTCTAATGTGGAGATGTAAGATAGAGTTGCAGCCACTGGATCTATAGAATTTCTGTAAGGTAAGACCCTGCTGTGGAATTAGGTGCCCCAGAGGCAGCCCTAACCTATTGCCATTGCACATTTGATCCTTGTAACACCTTTTCTGTTCCCAGGCTCAACAAATAGCTCTAGCTGTGGTGTGGATTCCCACATAGGTCTCTCCCATAGGTCATGAGGACCAGAGTGCTTAAGTCCATGGAGCAGTTATAATTCCTCTTGTAAGTGAATGAACTTGCAGCCTGATTTTATACAGTGACTCTGTTCTCTCTGTACTGGCAAGCCATGTTTCTGAGCCTGGGAGGGCCAGGGCCAGAGCCTGGATTGTGGGTGAACTCAAGTAATGATGCACCTTTCAAATATCCATGTTGACTATGGGGATCCCGTTGGCTTTTTCCAGAGAATACCCTGACCTCACACTTGCTGAGAACCTATTCTCCCTTTTGGGATTTACTTGAAGAGTAGGACAGGGACTGGGTGGTCAATTTCCTTTTTATGTCTAATGATATTACCTAGTGCTAGACTCCTCATCATTATTTAACAAAGACCAGATGAACTAAATGTCCCTATAGTACATGGCATCCCTTGGAACCAGGGAGTTCCTGAATCAGGGTGACTGGTGGACTGATGAGGAGGTCTCAGGGCCTGTGGACTGAAGTGGGTCCTCTGCAGGACTTCATATGGGATCTGGGATGCTTATTGCTCTCAGGGACCCTGGGAATGCATTTTGGGTCTATGGGAGAGCCCTGAATCTCAATTTCAGAAATACTAGTTGGAACTAATTTTGTGTCTTATGGCTTGGACTAAAACCATTTGTATACTTTGTATACTAAATCCTTTGTATGTGTATGTAGGATTTCCTCCATTTTACTTCAGGAGAAACTGAAACCCAAAATTACCATCACCATAATCATGATCAAATTTTTGGGTAACAACTAACTGTTCTGTACTCTGACTATTTGGAAAATTTCTCGTTACAATCCCTACTCTAGAGGATGGATGGCATTATGTCAAGCAGTGGCAACAGCCTAGACATATCGACCCAATCAATGTATAGGTATTAGACTTCATAGATTTTAAGATGTAATTTTTTCCCACAGTTATCATCTCTGAAAGTGGGGTAAATCTTATAATCGATGTCATGTCACAGTTTAAACTGGAAACAATTTTTCTTTCCTAGTGTTACATTAAATTATGGTGTCTTACAATTGATGATGTCTTAGATTAAATGAAATATGGGAGTAAAATGTTACACAGCATTCTTGATTGAGGGGAAGCTAGGGATTGCAATTTTTTTTCTCATTTTTGTCTTTCATAATTAAATATTTTTTCTTATGGGGAGGAAGATAATTATCAAAAAGGAAGAAACACTTCCCAAAATAAAATTAAGAGGAAGACAGTCACTGCTCCGGATGAAGGGTGCTGGCCTTCTTGCTGTCACTGCCCTGGCCTGGGGACTGCCAAGCCTATGTTTACCTGGGTCTCCCTCTCTGGGTGTGATCTGAAAGCTTTATACCCCTTTTCTCACTCATAAAACCTTACCTCTCCTATCTCCTAACTTCACAGAATTGGCCAATCTGAGCAATAGTTCTGTGAGAATACACCATAGAGTTACTGCTAGTGAATCCGTGCTTTCTCTTTTCCCTTCCTCTCCTGAATGATGTGAATTTTAATAGTGGTTTAAGGGGAGCACTTCTCAGGGTAGCCCCTTAGAGGCATCCGTAACAAGCTGGTAGGAGTCAGGTTTTAAGTTATAGGCTCCCTAAAATCACACCATTTATTATGGGAGCTCAATTTTCATACTGCTTTGTGGTTCACAAAACATATATTGGCAAACATTTTATTTTTTTTAAAGATTTATTTATTTATTTATTTGAGAGAAAGAGAGAGAGAGAGATCAAGCAAGAGCACACAAGCACAGGAGGGGGGAAGGGCAGAGGGAGAAGAAAGTCTCAAGCAGACTCCCAGCTGCGCGTGGATCCTGACACAGGGCTTGATCTCACCACCCACGAGGTTCTGGCCTGAGCCAAAATCACGAGTTGGACACTTACCTGACTGAACCACACAGGCACCCTGGCAAACATTTTCTTATTAGAGGCTTACAAGACCTGGTGAAGTAGGCAGGGTAGGCTCTATCGCTGTCTTTCTGATGAAGAAGTGGAAGGCTGGAGAGATGATGTGGTTTGGTCATTGGCTGATGAGAAACTCGGACCCGAACCAGGTGTTCTGATTCTGGAGCCATTGTTCCTCTTTGTAGGACACAGCGGTTTCCCTTGCCTGTGACTAGATGGGCTTCAAAGAAAGCTAGATTATTCAGAGCCTGGTAGGTTAGGTCAAAGACGTGTGTCTTTATCCCAAGAACCCTGGGAAGTCATTGAAAGATTGTAGGTAGGAAGACAAGATGAACAGATCTTAGTTTATTTGTTAAAGAGCTATCTGGGTGCAGTGGGGAGAATGGATGGTAGGAAGGCAAGAGTGGTAACATTCAGGAGGTGGGAGCTAAGGCAAGAAATGATTGTGCCTGTCTAGATACATGACAGTGGAGGGGAGGTGAGTAGAAGGAATTCTGGGAAGATGGTGGTTTGAGCAATTATCTTACTGCCTTTCTTTCGTAGCTCCAATCCAACCACCAGCTAGAGATATAGTGTTCCAGGAATAATATTCAGATCTCTGGGTATGTTGGGAGCACATCAAGAGATAGAGGAAGAGCCATGGGGCAAAAAGTAGAGCTATTACAGGGAGGTTGATCCATGGACACCATAGAAAATCAGTGCCAGCCCGTGTGGTTCTAAGAGCACCTGCTGGTGTGCCTGCTTCCAAGGGGCTGAGGCAGAGCTGCAATGAGGACTGAGCTCTTCCATCCCTGAGAGATGTGGTCACTATTGCTGAGGAGATGGATTGCAGAGATGCTTTCTCCGGAGGTTTCAGCAGGCGAGAGACAACTCGTCACGTGGGTCAGGGGCTGCTGTGCTTTCCAGTGCATCCAAGTTCATTGCCATCCTTGATAGGCAATGACCTGGGTTCAAACACAGAACAAGCCGAGAACTCACAAAGGAAAATACAAGGAACCCAGGGACTCACAAGAGCCTCAGAAAGCAAAAGTGAGTAGAACATTCAGAGAAGTAGCTCCTTTGGAATAAAACTTCTAGAAGAGATAGATATCAATCTTAATTTAAAAATAATACAAGCACTTAAGGAGAATTGTACAACATTAAAAAAAAGTAAGACCTCCTAGAATTGGAAAAAAAGGAGAACCAAAACAACTAATAGTTAAAATTTTGAATTTAAAAATTAAGGAAGTGATGATCACTGTTGTAAACAGTATTAGTGATCTAAAAATTCAAGTGAAAGAAATCTCTTAGTACAAGATCAAAAATACAAAGAGACAGAAATCATGAGGGGAAAACGAGATTTGGAGAGTAGATATAGGAGGCTTAACGCAGGAATGGTAAGAGCCTGGAGGAGGCAAACTAGGGACAGTTTGGTGATCAGTGCTAGCAGGAGTAGATGGAGAAGAAAGGTCAAGGATGTCTCTTTCCTTGGCTTCTGGTTTGGACAGTTGGATGGACAGCAGAGCCACTCCCCGAAATGGGCTGTCTTGGAGGTAAAGTGGGCTGTGGGCAAAGCAGGAAGGTGGGGGAATGACAGGGTCAGTTTAAAAGTATTGAACATGAAGAGTATATGGACATAGAAGTGATGTTGAGTGGCTGTCAGATACGCGTTCTCGAGAAGAGGCGTCTGGGATGGAGGCAGAATTGGAAAGCACCAGCCTATCATGGCAGATGGAATAGGAGGCAGCGAAAAGAGCGCCTTGAGTGAGAGGGAAAGAAACTTGTCAAGAGACAGGCGGCCCCATATTCTTTCTCTTCTCTCCCTTTCCTTTGTACTTCCCATTCTTGATGTCACACGGTGCACACATCCCACGTGCTTTCTTATCACGTGACATGGGGCTTGTTGGGGGGGGGAAGCAAGGGGAAAAGGGAAAGAAAGAAGGAGAAAATGGAAAAGGACATGAGTAAGAGTCACGGGAGGGGTGCCTGGAAATGAAGAAGCAGCGTCATACCTGCCCAAAGAGTTACCAGTTTTGACCCCCTGAGCGCAGGGCTGACGGTGAGAATGTAGTCTGTCGACAGGAGCGGCTTCGCAGCAAGGCTCCATGGACATAAAGGGAAAGGGGGAATTAGCATTTATTGAGCAACTACCATGTATGGAGCCCTGGATATGGTCTTTGACATTCACTCTCATTTAATTCCCTCCAGTATCCTTATAAATAAGGAGAGCAAAGCTCAGAGAGGTCAAGACATTTCCCTAAGATCAAAGAGTCCGGAGCAGCATTGGATGACTCCGTGCTTTTGCCACTGTACCATGAAACATCTCTACAGGAGAAACCCTGGCAGCCAGGAGATTCAGATTCTGACCCATATGACTCTACTTGTATATCCCCAGGGCTTTTATTATCTCAGGACTTGCAAAGATTTACCTTTTCTCTTCACACAGAGTTGAGTACACACCGCCCGCCTGACCTTTCAATCGGGACTGCTCTCTGGTTCTTCCAGGGTACTGGCCAGCTCAGACAAAGGGAGAAAAATGAGCTATAATTCTTTCTGGGAATCAAACGGCTGCTTCCTTGTAAATACCTTAGAAAATCAATCCTCTGTGAATTAAACTCTTTCATCAGCTATCAGCCCAATTCTAAATCATTGATAAGATGGAAAACCTCCCAATTCATGGATCAAAATCTCAAGGTTTTATCAATGCAAATAAAATAAAAGCAGTAACCTTTGGGGCAATACTCAGCAGTTACTCACTTTGAGAGAAGAAGAAATTCTTGCTTTCAACTGGGAAAATGCCCGATATTCTCAGGATTGACATAAGTGACATTTCTTCTAACTCCATTTATCATCCTGAAAACCACATTAATAGAGATTCTTGTAAGTAGCACATACTCTATTAGGTGCTGGAGAGTCAGGGGAGTAGCAGGTTAAGCCAGAGTGTTGGATTTCTCAGAATCATCCAGATTTAAAGTATTCACTTACGTGGTCCTTGTCAGTGCATTGACATCTGTCAGAAATTTTATCCTGACTCTAGTTTGGAGACTCAGGTTATTGCAGGCATATCTTCATAGATTTCCTTTTTTTTTTTTTTAAAGATTTTATTTATGTAATTTGACACACAGAGAGAGACAGTGAGACAGGGAATACAAGCAGGGGAAGTGGGAGAGGGAGAAGCAGACTTCCTGCTGAGCCAGGAGCCTGATGTGGGGCTCAATCCCATGACCCTGGGATCATGACCTGAGCCGAAGGCAGATGCCTAAGGACTGAGCCACCCAAGCGCCCCTCTTTATAGGTTTCCTTAAGGACTTGGCAATTATCTTAGGGTGCCTGAGCATGCATAATGTGCACTGGGCAATCCAATCCACCAAACATTAAAGGAATGATGTTTAGCCACATGTGTTAGGCACTCAAGTTAGAGAAGAAAAAACATGTGGTAGCTCTTTGTTTACTGTCCTATGGTCAGCAAACAGGTAAGGAAATAGAAGCTGAGCATCCAAGTAAAGATAGGAGACTGAATACAAAGCTTTATCTCCTCTCCCTCAAGATCTCTTAAAATAATATTAAATCACAAAAAAGTTATCATCTCTCTACAGTAAGAGAAAGATTTCAACACCTTCTGGGAGATGGAAAATAGTTGGAGAAGGGGTACCAAGTGAAAGAGAGAAAAGGAAGGGCTACAAGGGAGGGGGAAACGTAGGTGCCCACGGGCCCTGGAAGGAGGCCATCAGCCATTGCAGAGGGGGGTGCTGTGTGCGTCTGTAAGGGGAGGAAGAAATTGCAGCTACATACGGAAAGTCAGCCTCTCCCTTACTCCCTACACTGAGTGCCTCGCATCAAGGCACATATTCCTCAACTCAGGCAAACAAAAACATAAAAACAAAAAATGGGAGTCATTGTTAAAGAAATTAAATGAACCGAATGGCAGATGAGTCAATATAGGAGGTTCAACATCTGATTACTAGGAGTCCCCCAAAAAGAAAGCAGATGAAATCGAGGAGAGAACAGTGTCAAAGAAACTCAAAACTGGGGGCGCCTGGGTGGCTCAGTGGGTTAAAGCCTCTGCCTTCAGCTCAGGTCATGATCTCAGGGTCCTGGGATCGAGTCCCGCATCAGGCTCTCTGCTCAGCGGGGAGCCTGCTTCCCCCCCTCTCTCTGCCTGCCTCTCTGCCTACTTGTGATCTCTCTCTCTGTCAAAGAAAAAAAAAAAAAAAGAAAGAAAGAAACTCAAAACTGAAGGAGCTCCTTAAAAGCTTCTGAAGAGGAAAGAAACAAAAACAGAATGTCCACAGGGAAACAAGAAACAGCCTGGGATCGCCTTCTCATCAATAACCTTGGATGTTGGTAGTCCACTGAGACGTATCCTCAAGATTCTGAGGGAAAAAGAATTTTAAACCTAAAGTCTTTTATCTTTTCAAACTAATGTCAAACACGAAGGTAGAATTATTTTTCAACTTGTAAGGACTGGGAAATAGTATCTCCCATACGTTTTCTCCGGAAGTTGCTGGAGAGGGCACCACACTGTAGGGCTATGCTAAGACAGGAAATGGTGCATCCAGCCCTGGAGAGTGGCCGAGTCCATTCAGCAGGCCTGGAGTGTGCTCAGGAGATTGGACTCGGGGAGGTATCTGGAGGGGGAAGTTGCCAAATCCATTGAATGTTTGTATGGTATGATATCTTTTTAAAAATAAAGATTTATGGGCGCCTGGGTGGCTCAGTGGGTTAAAGCCTCTGCCTTTGGCTCAGGTCATGATCTCAGGGTCCTGGGATCGAGCCCCACATTGGGCTCTCTGCTCAGCAGGGAGCCTGCTTCCCCCACCCTGCCTGCCTCTCTGCCTACTTGTGATCTCTGTCAAATAAATTAAAAAAAAATTTTTTTAAAAATAAAGATTTATTTACTAATATGTGTGGGCACAAGTGGAGGAAGGGGCAGAGGGAGAGAATCTTCAAGCAGACTCCCCTCTAGTGCAGAGCCCAACATGGGGCTTGATCTCACAACCATGAGATCATGACCTGAGCCAAAACCAAAACTCCAACACTTAACCAACTGAGCTACCCAGGGACACCTGGTATCTTTTTAAATACATGAGTGGTTTAGTTGAATCCCAGAAGTTTTGGTAAGTGGCATTTTTTTTTCTTTTCTTTTTTCTTTTTTTACTGTTATTTAAACTATATTCTAAATTTTATTGTGATTTCTTCACTGGTTATTTAGATGGCATAGTTCTTTCTTTCTAAACATATGGAGACTTCCTATAATCTTTCTGTTATTGATGTCTGGCTTAATTGCATTATGGTTAAAGATACTCGGTTTGATTTCTGTCCTTTGAAATGTGTTGAGACTTGCTTTATGGCTCAGCATATGGTTAATTTTTGTAAGTCTTCTGAGTGTGCCTGAAAAGAATGTGTAATTTGCAGTTGCTGGGTGCAGTGTTCTAAATATGTCCATTAGGTTTGGTTTGTTAAACATGTTGTTCAAAGTTTCTATATCCTTACTGATTTCTGCCTCCTCTTTCTTTCAACTTCTGAGAGAGGTGTATTTAAATCTCCCCTTGTTTTTATAGATTGGTTTATTCTCTTAGCAGTTCAGTTCGTCCGTCCGTCCTTCCTTCCTTACCTGTTGCCCTCACGTACTCTATGCTGGGCCTCATGATAGAGGAGCAGACACAAAGGCACAGGGCATTATAGTTCAATGGGAGAGAGCTTTACACAGAAGGGGTGTCCTTGTCAGCATATAAGATCTGGGTTTGGGACGCCTGGGTGGCTCAGTTGGTTAAGCAGCTGCCTTCGGCTCAGGTCATGATCCCAGCGTCCTGGGATCGAGTCCCACATCGGGCTCCTTGCTCCGCAGGGAGCCTGCTTCTCCGTCTGACTCTGCCTTCCACTCTGTCTGCCCGTGCTCGCTCTCACTCGCTCTCTCTGACAAATAAATAAAATCTTAAAAAAAAAAAAAAGATCTGGGTTTGAGGAATCTCCAGTGTAAGCCCATCAATGTAATCAGATATAATAACAGGGCAAAAATAAAATGAGTACGAGTGGAGAGGAAGGGACGGTAATTCTACCCGAGGACATTAAGGAAAATTCCATATGCAAAGTTTTGGTGTATAAAAGAGAATTTCCTTTTTTTCCCTCCTCCAAGTTTTTGTTTAAATTCCATCTAGTTAACATACAGTGCAATATTAGTATCAGGTGTAGAATTTAGTGATGCATTGCTTCAGTACAACACCCAGCGCTCACCGCACGTGTACTCCTTAACTTCCATCACCTGTTGAATCCATTCCCTCCACAACATCCCCACTGGTAACCCTCAGTGTGTTCTCTATAGTTGAGAGTATTCCTGAGTTACTTGGAAAATTCTCTTACATGTAGAAAACCTAATTGTCTGGGGTGCCTGGGTGGCTCAGTGGGTTAAGCCTCTGCCTTCAGCTCAGGTCATGATCCCAGGGTCCTGGGATCGAGCCCCACATCGGGCTCTCTGCTCAGCAGGGAGCCTGCTTCCTCCTCTCTCTGCCTTCCTCTCTGCCTACTTGTGATCTCTGTCTGTCAAATAATAAATAAAATCTTAAAAAAAAAAACCCTATTTGTCTGAGTGTGTTCTGTAACTGAAGTCCTAAAGTACACGGATATCTTGTAGAGATCACTTAAGTTGAACAAACATTGATTGGGCTCCACATGCTTGTCAGGCACTGTGCTAGGCACAGCTGCTGCCCTGAGGAATTTGTGTGTAGTGAGACAAACCCTATCTCCCATGAGATGATTCCATATACATATAACAGAAGAACTAGTGAAAAGACATAGCTTTTGTTGTTGTGAATTATTCCTTTTAGAGAAATATTGGTCCCTAGACCAGAAAATTCCAGGCTTTAAAAACCATTTACTAGGGAAGGCAAATAGCTTTGTTATGTGTAACACTGCAAAATCCTGATGCTCACATGTTGGGACTTTTTTCATTTGCATTCAGAACACTTCCATTCATCTTTCTAGGCTTCTTAGCCTTCTTAAGAGAGAGAGAGAGAGAGAGAGAGAGAGAGAGAATCTCTTATTTTAAAATTAATTCCACTTAAATGTTTAAGATGGATCTTTCAAAACAGAGAATCTGAGTTACAGGAAGACAAATGTGTACCTATCTATGGGACGCACACCATATGTCTTTCCCCAAGTCAGAGGGGATGATTCAGTTGGCCCAGCATCAAGGTCACAGGCAGACCCCGATCAAGAGTTGCAAGATCAAGGCTCCAGTCCTAGCTAGCCCTGCCTCTTGCTAGATGTATGTATGACCACAGGCAAGTCATCTGTGTGATCCTCCCTACCGACACGTAACATATTGCCTAACAGGGAGCAGATCCTCAGTGAATGTTGAACTAAGCATCTCAAGTTCATTTTCTATACCTGGAACATGGGACTAAGTGCTGCTGTCAAGAGAAATGAAATGAGAGCACAGGATAAAACTCTGTAAATGGCAAAGGGCAATACAGATTTGAAAGGGTTGACTTGAATCCATATCTGGTCATGTCATCTCTGAGCTGGCTTCCTCATCCCTTAGAGATTTCTGATGAAAGTGAGTCTTGTTATTGTCACTGGTTTTGTGAATTTGGGTGAGGTTCATGGTATTTTTCGATGGAGTGGATATTGAAGGAAGTGTGGTGTACTCTTTAGAGCCCTGTTGAAATGAATGGAAAGCAAACCATCTCCACCAGCAATCTTAGTTAGGACTAATGAAAACCAAGGGTCATCTCTGACTCAATGATCATATTTTCTCTCTGGTCCTAACCTTTTTAAATTATTGAATGTTCTGGAGCCCTCCTCACTTATTTAAGCATTATGACCCTTTACTTATGGGCTTCAAGATATAATTATGGTCTCCTCCCCCTAATGAGGTGAAAGGATTTAACTGAGTTAGCCCATCAACAGCCCCTGCTGAAGCCTGACAGATCTCTTTCTGGATGACAGGCGCTTGATAACAGTAATTCCAGGACCTTTCCTTCCCTTACACTCACTTTCCTGTGCTGAGTGAGTGATAAGAAAGCCTTTGTGACATCCTCAGACAGAATGGAATCAGTGCCACTTATGGCTCTGCCTTCTAGAGACCCATACTGGATCTAAGAGACTTAGAAAATTGGTTGTGTGGATGGAGCTGCAGGATTCAGCCTTCTGAGTGGGTGGTGTTGGGGTTTGATCTGGAGACAGGCAGGAGCGAGGGAGCTGAGCCGTATCTTCTTGAGGTTCCCCTGGGAGAGGTATGAAGGCAGCTGCTACACTGTAGAGTTGGTGGGGCTAAAAGTCCTTTTGTTAAGGGAAGGTCCTAAAGGGTCCACCAATCCAAAAGCCAGTTTCCTAATAGGGCTGGAAAAAGTGAATCACTATGCCAACTTTGGGCTAGGAATGGTGGTATTGCACTGCACTGGGTGGTGGGGGCTACAGGTAGATTCTGGGGATGGACATGGCAAAAATGAGGCTTGGAGATGGAGAGCCCTGATGGGGAGGTGCTGCAAGGCAAATATTAAGCAGCTGGAGGGTGGTGGAGGAGATTGTTGAATCTACCATATGGCCTTCTCCTTCCAAAATTCACCTTCCGCAGATGCCAGTGCTTTTGAGAAAGAACCTGCATTCCAGCCACCAAGGATACTGATGATGTGTCCTTCTGTTGAATCAGTGTAGTGATTCTTCTTTTCTTGGGTACAGTCTCTCTTCCAGACTTTATGCTAAAGACTTGACAAATATTATTGTGTTTTATAATTATTATAATCTTTTGGGGCTAATTACTATTTACAGATAAGGAAACTGAGGCTCAGCATGGTTAAATAACCTGACCACTGTCACACAGCTCATTTCTACTTGACACAAAAGAAAAAGCCCATTATTCATTTATTTATTCCACAAATTCTCCTTGAGATACTTACTGTGTGCAAGACAGAAATTACCAAAAGCTCATCACCTGGTTTCTTTCAGACTTAGCTTCATTTCTTTCTAATTTGTTCAGCTAGCCTAAGCGCTCCTAGACAGATAGGTATTAACGTTATTTTGAAAAGCCTCCAGGGAAGAAAGTTTCTTATGTTCTCTTGGTAAGTGAAGTTTCCCAGAATTTCCAAGGATCTCTTAAGGCTAAACTAAGACCCTCTTGCTACAGTTGAAGCTGATTTCTTATGAGGAGATGGGGAGCAACTAGAACCAAAGGGCAGTCTGAGAATAACCTGTCCTAGAAGGAAGGTAGATACAGTGAGATGGGGTCCTGGGATCAAAGAATATTAGTATCGACTGGCGCTAAAGACTCTAATTTCTATTTCATATGGATGAACCTAGAGAGAATGAACAATTTCCCCAAATTACTGAGCTATGTCATGGCAGAGCTAGAACCAGAGTCTGAGGCGCCTTATTTCCAGAGAGGCAGAACAATTGTGATAGAAATCTGGGGCTTTTTGAAGCAGGCGGGTCACAGTTCAAACCTTACTCTGCATTCCCTAGCTGTGGACTAGGCAGTTTTGCAGTCTTGCATACTTGGTGCCTTGGTTTTCTGATCTGTAAAACGGAGCTGATGTCTACCTCATAGAGGTGTTGTGGGGATTAAATGAGATAATATATGTGAGTCCCTGAGGTGTAGTAGTCTGAGCGATAGTAGTAGGGGCTCAGTTACTCTACTTCCTTTCCCTGCCTGAACCCAGGTTTTATCGGCTGTATTTAGTTAATGTAACAAATCACAGCGAATCTCAGTAGCTTAGGACAACGATAATCATTGATTACCACTAACAGATACTGTCAGGCAGGAACTTGGCAGCCACTTCCCTGGGCGGCTCTGAGGTCTCGTCAGTTTCCCATTAGGTGTCAGCTAGGCTGCATCATCTGAAGGCTTGACCGAGGCTGGGCTATTCAACGTGGAGGTGTTTCACTTACATGGCTGGCTGGTGGCTGGCGGTCTCCATTCCACACTACACAGGCCTCTCCACAGGGCTGTTCGGGTGTCCTTACAACATGGTATCTGAGTGAGCAATCCAAAAGACCAAAGTGGAATTTGCACTGTTATTTATCATCTAGCTTTGAAAGTCATACCCTTCTGTTGTGTTCTATTGGCCACGGAGGGCTAGCCCTGATTCCCTCAGGGAGGGAGCCACACAAGGGCACAAGTCTGAGGAGGTAAGGACCACTAGGGACTGGCCCACTGTCTCCTGGATGACGTACTATTTTGAGGTCCACAATTGTGCCAAAGTGTCACGTCTCATCTTACCTTCCTGTGTCCTGAGTGTGGACTTGATACAGTTCAATAATTCCTCCTGGCTTCTCAGGGCAGACAGGGGCTGTGCCCCCTTCGTGTCTTCTGGAGTTCTGCGAATGCTGTTTATAATTAGCCAAGCAATAATCCCCACCGCTGAGCTAACTCCAAGGCTCATCTGCTTGCTTCTCTGGAGGTTTTTAAATAGACAGGGATGTGTTAATGACACAGTACATTATCTGTCTGTTACCGTTTTGGCAGGCAGCGTGGAAGCGTGACTTTTTTAAGGAGGAGTTAATCAGTATTTAAAAAGCAGCTCCCCTGGCAGAGGCATGAAGCAGGTATCAAAAGGCTGCCTGGGAAGGCTGAGGTTGCAGAACCCTGGGCCCTGACATGATCCCCTGTGAGCGGCTAGTGGGCATGGCCAGCTGGGCTCATTACGACTGACATCTTCCCGCTTCCTCTGCACTTTGAACACATTGAATCTGCTCCCCAACTCAGCATCACGCTCAGGGAGGAAGCCCATGAAGTGTGATTGCTGCTTTCTTGTTGATCGCTCTCAAATCTATTTGCCCTGCCCCCTACCAAACCTATTTCCTGAGCTCCAAGAACACCTGCTGCTCATTTTCATTGGATGTTCCACAAGCATGTGGAAAACGGAACTCATAACTTCCTTCCCACACAGACTCATGAGCCCTCCTGTTTTCTACCTTAGTACAAGGCACCACCATTCTCCCTGTCCCCGGAGCCAGACACCAGAATGCTATGGTGCAATAATCAAGATTCGGCCCTGGGGCCTACACTTAGATCTGCCGTTTACAAGCTCGGTGGCCATGGGCAACCCAGTCCACTTGATATGTCCCCGTTTCTTCTGGAAACCTGGAGATCATAACAGAAACAATCCAGGAGGACTGTTGGGGGAAGTAAATAAGATAATCCCTGCCCGGCATACAGCAAGAGCTCAGTAAGTGCTCTAAGAATTCTTAAGCTCTTCACATTCCCTTTCCTAAATATTTTCTGAAATCATCAACATCTTTCCATTCGCTGCCCCCCAGCCTGGGTCACCATCATTGCTCAGCTGAACGAGGGCTTCCTGATGTGATCTCTGCTGCCAGAGAGATATTTCAAAAGTACAAATGTGAGTGACATCATGTCCCTGGTTAAGCAGGACCCCTTTATTCTTAGGATCTGGGGCAGATTCCTTCCATGGGTGGAAGGTTATGCAGGTTTTGCTCTGCCTGCCTCTTCAGCCACATCTCCCCTGCCTGTTGCTGAAATGCTTTCAGTCCCTCTGATGGACCCCACTGTCTCTTACGAAGAGGCCTCACGCAGGTTTTTCCCTCTTCAAAGAAAAAATTCCCTGTCGAGCCCCTTCTCTGCATTCACCGTGGATCTTATTGTTGAAAAAGAAAGGAAGAGGCAGGTAGAGGTGAATCAGATCAGGGTGTTTTATCTCTTCCTCTCAAAGTACTCCTAGGCCTTCAATAGACCCAAGGATGTAGGCAATGTTGGCCTCTCAGGTGGCAGCTGATTGAAGAGCTATGGATGGAAACTTTCCAGTGTCCCCAGGTGTGTCCCGTGACACCTCCAGTTGCCCCCTGTTGCCTGGCCCTCGGTCTCTCTCATCCTTTAATCCAGAGATCCATCACTCCGCTGGGAAACTGTTGGCAGATCCGGCCTGGGCCAGCCTCCCTTGGCCTCCTCCCTCGGTGACACGGGCTAATCTTCCCTCCCCTTCTCCCTCCGTGGATTAGACTTTGTTGAAAGTACATGCCACTGGGCAGAGACCGAGCTCCCCTCTGAACCCTTGGTGCCTGTGGAGGGCTGGGTGCTTAACGAGGACGTGTTGGATTTCCGAATGAGCGGCGGCTACGGTTTTCAGGTGTCTGCATGCTCGAGTATCCGCACGGCCTCCAAAGCTTCCTCTTTGCTCACAGTTCACTCTTATTTCCAGAAGCGGGTGCAGAAGTCAGATCCTTAGCTTGAATACGTTTGGCGCTTCTTTGGGAAAAAACAAAAACAAAAACCAGAATTCCTGTTTTCATCCAACAAATATTTATTGAGCGTTTCATATGTACGAGATGCCGGAGGTGCAGAGGTGACTATGACATGGTCCCAGGCTTCCAGTTATCATGGGGTTTCCAGTCTGGAGTTAAATAAGGTGTTGAAAAAACAGTGTTGGGTGGATGAATAAATAAGGAATATGACTATTTAACTTAAAAAAGCAAAGTTTTTAGGGGCACCTGGGTGGCTCAGTTGATTGAGCATCTGTATTCCACTCAGGTCATGATCCCAGGGTCCTGGGATCAAGGCCCCATCACATGGGGCTCCCTGCTTAGTGGGGAGTCTCCTTCTCCCTCTTCTTCTGCCTCCCCACCCGCTCGTTCTCTCTCTCCCTCTCAAATAAATAAATAAAATCTTAAAAAAAAAAAAAAAAAGAAAAGCCATTAAACTTTATAATTGCTTGGAACACCGGCATGTGTGGCTACCATGCAGTGAGAAACCTATCTGTAAATTCATTTTTATTTATTCATTCAAACTATAGTTATTGAGCATCTATTATATATTTTTAAAAGATCTTAGTAATGGAGAGAGAGCGAGCAAAAGAGTGAGATAGAGAGAGAAGAGGAGCAGAGGGACTGAGCGCCGAGCCCCGTGTGTGGCTCCATCTTGGACTCTGAGATCATGACCTGAGTCAAGACCAAGAATCCGACACTCCAGCAACTGGGGGTATAGCTCAGTGGTAGAGCATTTAACTGCAGACACTCAAGCTACTGAGCCACCCCGGCGCCCCTCTATTATATTTTCAGCGTGCGAATACATGCTCATTTCTGGATGGGAGCCATTAACCCCACCCCAAATATTAAGGGCCTTTCAAGACCAAATGCGATGTCAACACAGAAGAGCTATTTGCAATGCAGATGGGCCGCCAGCCCCTGTAATAAACTGGCTGATGACACAAACCCCCGAGAGCTTCTGGTGAGAAGATCAGGTTTAGCAGTTTTCATGAATTAGGAAGGCAGTGAAAACTGCTTCTAATTTGTGTATCATCCATGTCTGAGTGAAGGCATCCTTCTGTACCTGGGCAGGACTGCCAGACCGCTGGCCTTGTTTGTAAACCAACACACCTGCTGCGGGTCAGGGATTGTTACCCTTCGTGGGGACACATTCCCTTTGGAGAATCTGCTGAAAGCAATGAACTCTCTCCCCAAGAAGAGGTAGGCCCAGTGTGCTCAGCATTCAGGTCGAGGAAACGCATCCCTGGGGGCCCGGAGTCAGGGTCGAGGTCTCTGGAGTGGAGTCACATGTCTGGTTCCAAAAGTGGTTCCCCGAGGCTTGTTTTCATTCCTTTGGAGCTGGAACTTGGGTGGTGTGAGGGACTTCAGAAATGGAAGGAATGCTCGGGGCGTGTCGGGGCATCTGTTAGCTGCGGTTCCTGGAGCACCTTAGGAGCACCTCAGGACAGGGCCGCAGCGCGGGACGCAGGCATTGCGAAGGAAAACTTTCTCCCTGTGTTCACTACACTGCAAGCGGGCCTTCTCTGCGGGAGTGCCCAGACCCAGAGCTCAACCCAGAGAGGCCTTTTCATGGGCTTTCCGGTGGATCCCAGTTGTTCGGTTCGGGCTGGCAATGCGGGGCCCCTGGGGAGGGGGTGGGCTGGGGGAGACCAACAGCCACGGCCTCGCTGTGTGTTCTCTCTGCGGTCTCTCTCCTGTGACCGTCTTGCTCCTTGCTCCAGGGAGAGGCAGGAGGACAGCATCCTCCCATCATTGTCGACAGAGATCTTTGTGTCTCTGTGAGTCGGGATGCTTCTCTCCCAAGAAGCTGGGCACAGTTTCCTTGAGTGGCTGAGTTAGAAGCTCACAGGGAGGAGGGTTCTCTGTTCACCTGACTCCGTGTCACCCCAGCTTCCTTCTCAGTGGCATCCGGGGCCTTGGGGACACATTTCTCTGAGGTCCCGGTGGACAAGGAATGCCTTAGGACGGTGTGGTTCCGTGGCAGCCCAGCCGGTCAGTTGCAGTCCGGGGCAACCCCCCCCCTCCACCGGAGCCAGGACTGGCCCACGCCTCTTCCCGGACAGGCCCCGCAGGCGTGCCAGAGGTGCACAGATGTGGCAGCGTTCATTAGAAACCCTGATCCCTGATTGCTCTGTGCCTCTTTGGGCCTGAGCCCTCCCCATGTCCTTCTGTTTCTGAAATCCGTGGGAGTTTTCAGGCCTGACACGAAATGCCTGGCAGCGTCGGTGACACCTCTGTCCTGGCGGGAGGACCTCAGCCAGGGCTGGCGAAGAGCTGTGAATGCTGGAGTCGCTGGGGTCATGGCCTGGGAGCGCGCCTACCCGAACCACGCCGCCCGAGGCTTCTAGCCCACGGTTCACTCTTTTTTTTCCCCTCTTTTTTTTGACAAAAACCCAGCTTTTCCACGACCAGTGTTGCATGAAACTGGCTGTTTGAAATATATTAGCAGCTGCTGTTATATGCAGCTGGCAGGGCGCCAGGGAAGGAAATTAAACTTTGCATCTCCCCAGCCCGCCCTCCCCACTTCCTACTAAGCCATCGATTCTGTTCAGAGTGTGCCCGGGAGTGCCAGCTCTCGCCGTGTGCCAAGACCATGGCGCTTGGATTTCTCAGTGAGTTCAGACATTCATTTAGCCCCTGCCAAGCCCCTGACGGGCTCCGAGGATTCTAATGTTATTCCAGGGAAGGGTCCTCGTCTGCCCAGTGTCTGACCCTGAGGTGGGTATAGCCTATGCGGAGATGGGGGGCTGATAGCCAACATCCTAATTTGGCTTTTCGATGATGGAGAGGAAACAATTTACAAAGGTCAGAAAAGCCATACATGTCAACAGTTTAAGAAACCAGCATGTGAATAATAAATACGGTTCTCTTTATCTTATGACAATAAACTGTAATCTCTCATTGGGAGAGAGTACAACAAATGGACAGAGTGTCTTCTTGTGAAGACACTTACCGCCACTGTGCCCCAGGAGCTCTGCCCCTCTCCCCCAAGCCATTCTACTCAGACTGCCTCTTGGCTCATGTCTAGGGCCAGGTTGGGGCCACAGAAATGTGGAATGTGGAAGGCCTCTCCTGGCCGCTGGGGAACTCACAACCCACTAGGAGAGATAGCAGACCAGTCTTCATCCCCGTAACACAGGCTGTGAGGACAGCCGCGGACCAGAAAAGGCCTCTACAGTGCAGGGCGCAGTTCGTACCTTCGTTCAGCAAACACTGAGCTCTTACCATGCTCCAGAACGCTTCTTACGCTTGAGAATCGAAGCCTAAAAAGTATTTCTGTCTTGGAGGAAATCACAATGAGTAGACATGGAAAAATACAACTTTTGTAGAGAGAGGACAGGTTGGCTCTGGCCAGTCTTAGCTCTGGCAAGACACTTTCCCACACTGAGCCTCTGCTTCCTCTTCAACAAAATGAAGGAGGCTGAGGACCGCCTCAAAGCGATGGGGAGGCCGATGGAAATGAGACAGGCATGTGAAGAGGGTTTTCAGGAAACAGTAAAACATTAAATGGGAGCCGCTCTGAGTCACTGGGCGGGTTGGAATGGGTACACTTGGGGTCCCTTGGTCCTCTGTCCACAAGACCTGACTGCTCCCCCTGCTGGAGCGCCTCGGGATTCTGCCCTCTCAGCACTCCGCACCCGCCTTTGCCGGGGAGGAGCCCTCGGATCTGTAGCGCGCATCCACCTCTCCTCCGTGCCAGGCTTCTGGAACCCTGGGGGGTGGGGAGGGTTGCTACCAAGACGTGGTGTGATATTTGCCGAAAGCTTTGCCCCTTATTTATTTGTTTATGATTTTTAAGTTTTATTCTGGAATATCTCAAACACATACAAAAGTAAAGAAAATAGTGTAATGAACCCTAAGTACTCAGTCCTCAAGACCAATAATTATCAATACGTATCCTGTCTCATTTCGTTCATAACGCCACCTACACCTCTGGTCCTCTGGATTATTATAAAGGAAAGCACTTAACACACACACACACACAGATCACAATACCACTATCACACCTAAAAATTTAAAGATTGTTTTTTAATATCATCAAACATTTAGTTGGAGTTCACTTTTCCCCGATGGTCCCACAAATGTTTTCGTGGGGTAGATGTCTTCAGATCAGGATCTGAACAAGATGCACACCACATGCTGCCGTTTTGGCGCAGGTGTGTGCTCCCCTAGAAGGGAGGGCGAAATGATTTATGCAGGAAAGGGAGAGAGTGATTTCAGGACTAACACGCTCCAGTAGCACGCAAGGTCCAGGGCACACGTGGAGGAGTTGACTTGGAGAGGCGCAGAGATCCAAGGATGTGTGGTCTCAGAGTCGGCAGTAGGAAGGTGAGGGGATGCTTATCTGGTCGCTTCTATTTTCTCAATCAAATACGATGTAATAGGCAAATTGCTTTGGGCTGGGGAGAATCTGAGCACCGCTCTGGACAATCTTCTCCATTTGATAGGTAAGGAAAGCAAGACCCAGAGAAGAGATTTGCCTAAGTTTCCCTGGACAGTTCATAACCGTCTTAAGCTCAGAACCGAGATCTCCGGGTTCTGAGCCCTGTGTTCTCCTTACTCCCTGTCAATCAGCAGGAGGAGATGTCTCTGGTTTCCCTATAGAGGCGGTTGGCTAGACTCTGGTGAGCTACCAGGGAGCTGTGTCCCTGGGGATTGTTACTGGAATTTCCACAGTGGCTTTTTGGTGTGTCTGGATATTGGGGGGCATGATTGATTGATTTGTTTAATTTAGAGATTTTATTTATTTGTTAGAGAGAGAGAGGGAGAGAGAGCAAGCACAAGCGGGGGAGGAAGGGGGAAAGGACAAAAGAAGAAGAGCCTGATGTGGGGGCTTCATCCCAGGGTCCCAGGATCATGACTGAGCTGAAGGCAGATGCTTAACCGACTGAGCCCCCCAGGCGCCCCTGGGTTGCATGATTTAAATCCAAGTGTTTGGTCAAGGAGGAGACTCAAAATTACAGAATTTCATACTTAAGGAGGCACCTCTAGGTGCTCCCAAGATCCATGCTCATTGCTAAGATATCCCTCAGAGCCCCTTATAATCCTCCAGTAAGTCATTGTTCAACCTCTTTCTTTTTCTTTTTTCTTTCTTTCTTTCCTTTTTTTTGGGGGGGGGGAGAGAAAGTGAATGTGAGAGGGAGGAGGGACAGAGGCAGAGGGAGAGAGAGAGACTTAAGCAGGCTCCATGCTCGGCGTGGATCCCGACATGGGGCTCAATCTCACAACCTTGAGATCATGACCTGCGCCGAAAGCGAGAGTCAGATGCTTAACTGCCGGAGCCAGCCAGGCCCCCCTCAGCCACTGGATGCTCACGTGCAGTGACTGGGCGCTCCCCACCTCTCAAGCAGGGTCCCCTACTGTGGGACATCCCTAATGGCAAGAGAACATCAGGCTAATGCGGGGTTGAAACCTGCCTCTGTATAATTTCTACCCACTGAGTCTAATTCTGCCTCCAGAGCTGTACAGTGAGACTCATCTCCCTTCTTCTTGACAGCCTTTCAGTGACTGGGAGCTCCCTCCCAGGGCCCCCTGCTGAGAAGTGACACTGCTTCTGAACGTCAGGAAGCAGAGCTGTCCCCAGAACGGCAGCCTCACCCCAAAGCTTGGAGGACCAGATTCTCTGGATAGCTCAATTTCTGTTGCTTATTCTAGTGGATGCCTGGAAGTCAACTCTGCTGCTGCTCCCATGTTCTGCTTCTTAAAAATGCATTTTCTTTTCACTTCAGTGTCCTGGGACCCCAGCCACAGCTCTCTAGTACACCCCACTTGTCTTGCCTGTACCGCCGCTGTGGGCAGGACCCGCTTGCTCTGCCTTCCCCTGTTGGAGTCCCACAGGGAGGTCCAGGGCCCCGAGCCTCGGTCAGGAGGCTCCTGCGCAGACTCACTGGCCGATTACCAGTAGGAAGTCTCTGGCAGGGGAGGTGGGCATGCTCCTGGGTGTGGCGATGTCAGGGATCCCTACACTTACCCCTCACTATGCCAATTCTTCCCGCATAGCAAGGTTCACCCCCCGACCTTCCTCCTCTGTGAGGTCTTCCCACTGTGCTAACCTCCTCTTTCTTGGGAATCTTCATCGTAACAGCAGTGGCGTACAGGTCGGCGCCATCTTTGCCCATGGGAAGGAATATGTGATGGTGGGTGTTGTTTGCAGTTGCAGCAGTGGGGACCACAGGAAGCAGACCTTCTTTTAGTCCGTCTGTTGTTTGTAAATGTTCAGTGCAGAACTCCCCTCCTCATCGCCTGCGCAGGGACGGACGCCTCAGCACCGCCCGCTTTGGTAAGCCACTGCTTGACGGCGACTCACGTGACTCAGGGCTTGCAGGATGGTTTCTCTGATTGTTGCCTGAACCTTAGTTTTCTCCCCCAACCCAGGCATAAGCCGCTGATGGCTTAGTGAGTCTCACTAATCTTTAGCCTTTGGCCCTTCTGAACCTGGGTGCATACTTGTGACTTAAGAAGTAACTGCCTGGGGGCACCTGGGTGGTGGCTCAGTGGGTTGGGCCTCGGTTTTCTGCTCAGGTCCAGATCTCAAGGTCCTGGGATCAAGCCCCACCTCCAGCTCTCTGCTCAGCAGGGAGCCTGCTCCCTACCACCATCCCCCACCCCCCGCCTGCCTCTCTGCCTACTTGTGATCTCTGTCAAATAAATAAATAAAATCTTAAAAAAAAAAAAAAAAAAGAAGTAGCCCAATTTCATGAGTGAATAACAGGAGAGGTTCCCCATTCCCAGCACCCACAGCGGTGCACTGCGGTTCTCATCTCCCTTGGAACCATCCCTTCTGAGCAGCCTCAAGGAGGAGAGAGACTGGAGTGAGCAGGCGTTTGTGTGTGTGTGTGTGTGTGTGTGTGTGTGTGTGTGTGTGTGTGAAGGAAGAGGGAAGCACAAGGGTTGAGAACCCTTCACGCCCGCCACCCTGGCTGTGGGAGAAGGCAGAACTGGGATGCGCTCTGGCCCCGCTGGTCTGCGTCCACCCAGAATCCTCTGCTCTAAGCGGGCAGGAGTCCTGCTTCTGCTGGCCTTCTCTCATCCTTCCCCCTCCTCACTGCCACCTTCCTTTTGTAATGACTCTGATGAGTTTCAAAGCCTAGAGCATCTCTTTCCTGACCTCAGCCGTCCGTATGATTGCATTTTGATTTGGCTTTGGCTGAGCCCTTGACCTATTGTAATTATTTTCCCAAAGTGCCTGCAGTCCCCAGTGCACAGAGCTAATGATCTGCAGAACACGCGCCGAGTGATCTCTCAGCTTCTGAGGGGTCTGGGGCTCTGCAGCCCTCGCCTGTTGGTTGAGTACTGGGCGCTTTGGCTGGACAGCTTTGAACTTCCCATTCAGGGTTCTGGCATGTGGGAGGTTCAGTAAGGGCCCCATTCCTTCCGGGGGCTGGCTGGCAGTGAGTCACACCCAGTAATCAAGAGGACGCTTTGCCTGGATATTCATTGTGACCACATGGTGGCCAGCCCGCTTTCTGGGAATGAGGCCACCATGGGAAATCATTTCATTCAATTACTTAGTTCATTCCGTCATCTATTCAACATCTTTTGAGACCCTACGACACGGTAGACATTATGCCGGGTGCTCTGTATCTGGTGAATGAATAAGACATGGCCTTTGCTTTCAAGAAACTTGGTCTAGTCAAGGAGATGACAAGCACATAGGAGAGTCTTATATGTGCCGAGGGAGGCGCAGATCGAATGCCACAGGAGTTCACATGACAGAGGGGAAAAGCACTTTCAATGAGGGGACAGGGAGGTCGTCTGGGAAAGGATATGTTTAAGCTGGACTTAGAAGATGGGTTTAATTTGGCTCTTGGGAGGCAGAGACTAGAAGCAGCCCATTGTGTGGGTGAGTCTGTAGGACTTTCTCCTGAAGGCCCATCAGGGGACCCAGCTTCCTCGAGGCCAGCAGCAAAGTCTCTACAGAAACCTTGCTGGCCCCCCATCCTCACCCCCTCCCAACCAGAGTAGTGATCCTCTGCAGAATGAGGTTCAAGGTCATGTTCATGAAATGTCATAGGCTTATGGCTCCACAGTCTTCTTTCTGGCCCATCTCACGGAAGCTGAGGAACTTCCCCACTTCCAACTTCTGCAACCTCCGTGCTCCCCACTGGGCCCTCTCCAGGGTCTGGATGAATCACTCTAAGTGTCAGAGATGCTGCCCCCACAGACTGAAGGCCTGAGAAACACACCTGTTCCCAGACCCGCCACTCACTCCTGGATAACTTCCTCCCCTTTGTTCCTTGGCTTAGGCTGATCTTCCCTCCTTCTCCCTCCTCCCAGGGCTGACTCCTTATATCCTTCTAGACTCAGCTCCAGTGCCGCCTCTCCCTCGGGACCCTCTTGGCATTCCCATCAATGCCACCGTTGCTCAGAAGGTCTGTATTTGAATGTGGTTCAGTTGGTTCTCTGCGGTCAGGAACTCTGTGTTTCCACCACCAGTGCCTACATAGTAAGTGCTTAATTGGTGTTTGTTGGATCAAGAAATGCAGACTCTGTAAAGCAGATGCCTCTGCAATGAATGGGGATTGAGGAAAAGGACTTTGCCCATTTTTCCTAAAGCTGTCATGATATTGAAATTATGTCTCTGCTGTGGCCGTATTCTGGCAAGCCACGAAGACCAGGAACTGGACTCAGAAGTGGGAAAACCTTATGGGATGCGACGGGAGGTGGTGTCCTATGTGGCCTGTGGACCTGGCTGACGGGAGACCTTCCGGGTGAGACTCTTACCCAGATGCACGGCCTTGATAGTCTTCAGGAGATCAGTGGTTCTCCAAGTGGAGCCCCCAGACTCCATTAGTATCACCCGGCAACTGCTTGGAAATGCAGATTCTCAGCCCTACCCCAGAGCTACTGGGTCAGAAACACTGGGGCGGGGGCTCAGCCATCCATGTTTTAACAAGTCGTCTGGGTGGCTGAGATGTGCTGAAGTCTGAAGACCTCTGGCCTAGCCCAGTGCTCCTTAAACTGCACTCCGTATAAGAATCACTTGGGGAGGGGGGCACCCCGGTGGCTCAGTGGCTTAGGCCGCTGCCTTCGGCTCAGGTCATGATCTCGGGGTCCTGGGATCGAGTCCCACATCGGGCTCTCTGCTCGGCAGGGAGCTGGCTTCCTCCTCTCTGTCTCTCTCTCTGCCTGCCTCTCTGCCTACTTGTGATCTCTCTCTGTCAAGTAAATAAAATCTTTAAAAAAAAAAAAAAAGTATCACTTGGGGAACTTACCTAGGATGAAGATCCCTGGACCCCATCGCAGAAGCTGTGATGCAGGAAGTCAGAGAAGCCCGGGCGTGTGCACCCTGGGAGACTGGGGACCCCGCTCCGGATCATGTGTTCGGTTCATCCCTGGGGCAGGAGCTGATCGCCGAGGTCCCCGCTGGAGCGGCTGGCCTCCGGCGCTGGCTGGCCGGGAGCTGTTGGTGCGATGAGAGGCAGCAGGTGGGCCTGGGGGGCGGGTGCTCTGGCAGCCTTCCAGCTGGCTGGGAGAGACCCTCCGCGGGAAGCCGTGATGACCCGGAAACGCAAGGGGCCCCCGCCTGAAGTGGGACAGTCTTTCCCCCAAAATAGCCTAGAGGGGTACTGGGGGAGAGCCTGGCATTTCTGCCCCTTTAAACATGTTTGTCATTTGCATTTAAAAATAGAAAGAAGCTCATGAATAATTTGTGAGTCGTGAGCAAGCCCCTTCAAAATACGGTCATGAATAAAATATCCTGCTTTGCCTCCTCTAATGGCACCGGCCTTTGATGTTTTATTGATGGCTCCCCGGCCCTGAGTGCTGCCAGGCTCTGGGATTAGCTCCTGCACTTGGGCCCACGACCCTCCCAGGCTGGGGGGTCTGCCCTTGCTTGCTGGCTGGCTTGCTTACACGTAAATATACCACCTTGTTTTAGGCGGTTGGAAAGGGCCGCCTCAGATCCGTTTGGAACAAGAAGCATGATTACAGGACTGTGGCAACCCCTGCCCTGGCCGCAGAGAGGCTAAGACCTAAATCACCAGAAGCCATTGTTGGTAGCAAGGTGAGAGTTTAGAGCAGGTGCAAGTATGTCTCATTTTATTGCTTCCTAGGAAGCCAGGCGTGGAAAGCAGACATTAAGGAGCTATAAATAAGTATCCCCCGGAGCCTGCATGAAGAGGTACCCTGGAGGCATGTGCCCCGTGTGCCAGGGGCTCTGCCTTCCCAGGGGAGGGGTGTATGTGTGTGTGAAACAAAGGTGGAAGCCCCAGAGAAGGAGCTGGAGGTGGGGCTTGGCTTAGCATCCTACCTAGGGAGTCTAGGCACCTGCCAGGGATCCTGTCTTCCGGCAAGTCCAAAGGACTGCCTGAATACGTCGCTGTCTACACAGGCACAGGAAAAACTGGGGGAGAGTGGAAGTGGGCAGCTTCATGGCTTTTAAAGTAAAAAGAAACAAACCAACCTTATAAGGAGAAGAAATTGCATGGATGAAGAGGATGCTGGTCGTGAAGTTCCAGGCACTGGGTGTCCTGATTTAGGGGAGCCCCCAGGTTCCCTCCTCGAGGTTGAGCTGGATGGGCTGGGAATTCACCCTGGGACAACAGGGAGCTGAGCTGAGGCGCTTTCGGTCTGTCCTGGGATAGAGTAATTGTTGGAGGTGGGACGGTTTTGGGGTGGGAATGGGGAGACCCTGCCAATGTCTTTGACTTAGGGCTTGGGCCATGTCCCCAGTTGGCTGAGGGAGATCACCGGAACAGTGGAGGGAGTTGTAATGGGTGGGGACAGAGCCCTTCAGAATCTCAGCCCTGTCAGAGTGGACAGCTGCAGTCATCCAACTACGGATCCGGGTCTGGTGGTGATGAGAAGAGCCAAGGGACACTGGGGACATGGCAGAAGCAGTTGAAGGCATTCAGGCCGGAGAGTGGGAGCACCTTGAGGGCTGGAGACCACAGTGGTCAACACAGAGGTGGCATGAGCTCTCCAGATCCGGCCGCGCTCCTCTTCCCCTTCTGCATTCTGTGACTGACCGCGGAGTCCCGGGTTAGAGTCTCCAGGCTAGTCTCCCATGGAGGGTAGGACACTGGTTCCCACCAAGATGCAGAAAGAGGGGCGTCTGGGTGGCTCGGTCAGTTAAGCATCTGACACTTGATTTCAGCTCAGGTCATAGTCTCAGGGTCATGGGATCGAGCCCCACACTGGGCTCCACACTGGGCATGGAGCCTGCTTGAGATTCTCTCTCTCCCTGTCCCTCTGCCCCTCCCCCAATGCACACGTGTGTGTACGCACATGTTCTCTTTTTCTCAAAGAAAATAGAAAATAAAAAAGATGCAGGAAGAGGTATTGGCATGGAGGCAGACTGAAATGATGAGAGAGCACAAGCCTTGGTGGGAAGGAGAGACCGGGACAGACAGGTCCATGAGCCTGCACCCTGCCCCTGCCCATGACTCAAGGCAGCAAGGTGGTCTGGATAAAGTGGGTTCTATCCTGGTGCGGGGAGGTGGGAAACATTAGTACTAGACATCTGACTGCTATCTGCTGGCCAGCTGTCACAAAAATATGAAGGATCCCTGAGTATTATGATGTAAATCGCAGCCCTAGGGCTCTGTAGCATAGAGTGTGCAGCGGCCTGGGGGGCTGTGGGCAGGGGGCTCGTGGCTTCTGCCACAGGCTGCCCTTCCAGGGGAAAGTGTGTTTGAATAGGATCACAGCCTCCTGCAAAAGGACATCATGGTTTTCCGTGCTGGGAGTAGGGACTAAGTATTTTTTTAGGGGGTCTCTTAGTCTGTTTGGGTTGCTCTGACAGATTGCCGCAGACTGGGTGGCTTACAAACGGTGGGACTCATTTCTCACAGGCAGCCGAAAAGTCCCATTTTTGCTTTTGTTTCACTGAAAAGTCCCAGATCAGGGCGCTGGCAGACTCGGCAGCTGATGAGGGCTGATTCCTACTTTATAGACAGCCATCTTGCTGTGTCCTCCCATGGTGGAAGGGACCCAGGAGCTCTGCGGGGCTCTTTCATAAGACAACATGACCACCCTCATGACCTAATGACCTCCCAAAGGCCTCACCTCTTTTTTTTTTTTTTAAAGATTTTTTTATTTATTAATTTTAGAGAGAGAGCGAGCACAAGTGGGAGGGCCAGAGGGAGAGAGAGAGAATCTCAAGCAGACTCCCTGCCGAGCACAGAGCCCCACTTGGGATTCGATCTCATGACCCTGAGATCACCACCTGAGCCTAAACCAAAAGTCAGACGCTGAACCAACTGGGCCACCCAGGTGCCCTGGCTCTCCCTCTTAATACCATCCAACTGGGAGTTACGGTTTCTGCATAGGAATTTGGGGGAGATACATTCAATCTATAGAGGAGGAATTGGGGGGTTGTGGTGGGTGTATATGCTAACAGTGGGGCTCCCTGAGGCCCCTAAAGAAGACCATGAGTGTCACCAGGTGTCCCCCCAACACAAGGACACAGCTGAAGGGATAGAGGGCTTTACTGGTGGTCGAGTTCCTTCATGCTGCTTATTGGACCAAGGGCCAATGCCAGTCTCTACATCTCCGTGTAGAGCCAATATTCAGGTGTGAGAGTGTTGATTTCAAAGGGGGTATAGAACTGTGTGTGTGTGTGAGAGAGAGAGAGAGAGAGAGAGAGAGAGGAATTGTGGCTGTTGTGTGAATTAAGAGACACTTGAGCACCGAAGTGTTCATAGGAGGTGAGAACAGCTCATTGCCGTCTTGCGCACGCAGTCTGGGACCTGAGCTAGCTATTGCTGAGACTCAGGAGAGGCCAACACCCCAGAAAAGGCAAGTGGGGAAAGAAAACATGTTTCCAGGCCAGAGGACGGAGGAGATGGTCCATTTCCTCATCATGCCTCTCAGCCAGGGTTCAACAGAGCACCCTTCCTCCGGAGCCTTCTCCGCTGTCCTTCAGGACGCGGACAATAGGCAGGAAGGCGGCCCAGCCCAGCCCAGCCCAGCCCCGTGGTCAGGTGGCTGGGAGTCTGGGGTGCTGTCCCTGGGCCAGCAAGCCCCAGCTTCCTCGCCGGTAAAGCAGTCATTCCATTACTTGGCGTGGTTGTCGTGAAGGCGAAATGAGGGCTGTTTCGGCACTCCGCACGTGGTGAGTCGGTGAGTGTAATTTTCAGTGCTTCTTGAAAACCAAATACATAGCGACGGGATGAATATCACTGTAAAATGTGGGTAAGTCTCTATATACTAAATATGATGAATTAAAAACTTTTTGAAAGGCTATTACACATGCATAGAAACAAAATAGGGCAGAAGGATATGTTGCTCAAAAGAGGTTCCCCTCTTTCCCTCTTCTTAGTTCCCAGGTTCCTTCTCCCAAGGGATGATCAGGGCTCACCCTCTTGCCGAGAGGGCTATGTTTCAGAGCCCTGGCTCCCCCCTTGTGGGCCAACCATCGCAGCCTCCAAGATCAAGGCAGCTTCGCTTGCCCGGGAGCCAGTTTTGCAGAACACAGGATTTGAAATGTCTAACAGAAATAAGCGTTCCCCACATTTGTTCGACAAAGGATTTGTTTTCTCACACCCTGGTGCCCCAGACAAATACCTCCGCCTTGCTGGCCCCTTGAATGGCTGCTGGCGTGTTTCTCTGTGATGGCCAAGAGGCAGGAGCCAGTGCACGAGGCGTGGACGAATGCCCCGTGGAGGCGGGGGGCTGGCAGGAGGCTGTGTCTGCACCCCTGGCCACTACCCCTTCTCACTCCATTGGCCCCTGCGAAGCAACCTGTTGCGATGGGGATGTTTATGAGTAAACCCTGGGCTTTTGAAGCAGCAACTACCATGGCTGAAGTCTCATTCTGGCAAAAGATAGGCGAGCAAAGCCGCGAAAATGACCTCTCACTCTCTGGGTCCCCTAAAGATGCCATCGGTGTCGATTGCTGCCTGGGTTTATCCGCAGGCACTGAGGCCCAGTTACGAGACCCCTCCAGCCTCCCCACCCCTCCCCTCCCCCACAAGGAAAGGCCAAGCCCTGGGATTCCTGCTGGGTCCTCACGAAGACTGGGCGCTGGGCTTTGTCCCGAGGATTCGAGCTCCGGGGAGACTCTGCCCCGCCCCAAGGAGCTCATGTCCCAGGTCCATGGGGGAATGGGCTCTGCAGGCCTGTGCACCAGGCCCAGCTCCCAGATGCAGTGGGAAACTCGCTCCGAGGAGGAAGATTGGCTTTGCTTGGTTGGAGCCTCCCTCCACAAGGCTGCAGTAAGTGCGCCGGAGCACTCGGTTCTAAGGGAAGCAGTGTTCCTAGAATCTCCTATCCGTTCGGCCCATGACCCTCTATTCTGAGGTCCCAGAGCTATGGTATTGCTTCCTGACCTCAAGAAACTCATAATAAATGAACTGCCGAGCTGCCGACATGAGTGTAGAGGTGTGTGCCAGCCACTGGAACGACTACGCCCTGTAGCAGGACTGGGGCAAGGGAGGGTCAGCATTTGCCTAGGGGCAGCTCGTGCAGAGTCACCGAGAAATTAGCAGGACCTGTTCACAGTTCTGTCCATGGTCATGCACAACCCTACGTGTCCTATACCTGCTTCTCCTTACTATTTCCTTCCTTCATTTTCCCATTATGAACTCACCTCCATCAAAGACCCAGGAACTCCTGAAGAATTTTCATGGGAAAATGGCTGCCCAGCCAGGGTAACCTCACCTCTGATGAAGACCAGTGGGCAGGGCCAGTTCAAACTCAGTAAGGCACTCAGATGAGCTCCTGGCAAGTTGGGTCTGAAAGACAAGGCTCATTCCACTCTAACCCACTGGGCTTCTGTAGTTCCTCATGTCCACTTCCGGCTGGCTCTGGCCTCAGGGTCTTTGCACTGCCAGGTTCCTCTTCCTGATAAGCTCCTTCTCCAGGTATTGGCTCGACACCTGCTTCTTTCAAGTCTGTATTTAAATGCTACCTTCAGGGTGCCTGGGTGGCTCGGTGGGTTAAGCCTCTGCCTTCGGCCCAGGTCATGATCCCAGGGTCCTGGGATTGAGCCCCACATTGGGCTCTCTGCTCAGCAGGGAGCCTGCTTCCCCCTCTCTCTTTGCCTGCTTCTCTGCCTACTTGTGATCTCTGTCTGTCAAATAAATAAATAAATAAATAAAATCTTTTTTTAAAAAAATAAATGCTACCTTCTCCGTGAACCTTCCCTGACCATCCTATTTGAAACCCATCAGTCTTTATTTCCATTTCCTGCTTATTCTTCCCCAAAGCACTTTTCTCTAACATAGCCTCTATTTTGCTTACCGATTTTTCTTTATTATCTATCACTCTGCAACCTCCAACTAGAACATCAGCTCCCGAAGGCAGAGTTTTGCCTGCCTTGTTCACCACTGGGTCTCCTACCCCTAAAACAGTGCCTGGCACAAAGCAGGTGTGCCCAATGTGTACGTTGAATAAATAATGAAGGATTGGGTATTTCTGGGGGCTGAAAAATGGGGCCGAAGGGAGGTTCGTCTTACACCTCCACTGAGGGACTCTGCATAGTGGTTGGGGGCTGCAGAAGAAATCGCTGGGCAGCTCCTCTGCTCCGTTGACTCTGGGGCCCCTGTCCTCGTTCATGGAGGATTCAGGCTCCGGTCACAAGCTTCCTCTGGGGCTCCTCTGGGGGCTTGGTACTAACGGGCAGTGTTCTATTCCTCTTCCCATCCCCCACATAGTAGGTGCTCCTGGGAGGTGTGTCCGACTGAGTGGGCCCCCCATGCCCTGTTCTGTGAGGGGCCTGCTCATCACAGGCAGCATTTCCCTAGCGTGACTTGGCAACAGGGTGTTAAACGGAATATAAGAATGTCCTTGTTCTCGGGCCCTGCGTTCTGTCTCTGCGCACACACCAGCAGGGAGATCTCTCCAAGGGAAGGAGGCGGTGTGGGGTCGGGGTCCCCAGTCAGCTTGATTGCTTTCTCCCGCTGCTTTGGCGGCGGCCTCCCTGCCCTGGGGTCCCAGGCTGTGTGGTTGCTGAGCGACTCACCACCCCAGACCCACCGCCCCCAAGTTCTGTTTCCTACTAAGGGGCACTGCTCCTCCATGGGACTTGGGGGGTCTTTATAACCATCTGTTGACCACATGGAGAGTCAGAAGAAATAGCCCAGGTCAACTCAGAAGTGCCCAGGGACAGATTCTCCTGCCTGCTGCGTTTGCTGCTGCCTTGCGGACCCCTCTGTTTGGTGGTCGGGGGGGGGGTGCTGTTAGGAAGGGAAGAACAGCCCCCACTGAAGACCATTTTTCACTCTCTCAGAATCTTAACAAAAGATCCCTACAGCTTCAGCTGGAACCCATTTCTCTCTGTCTTTGCTCGGTGATAGGAAAATAATTGGTTCCCATCATCCTCAATGTAGATAATCTCGCCGGACTGAGCAGTTGCTGCGTTCAGACCACGCTGTCGGGTGCAGACACAGACGAGCTCCAGGATTTGCGGTTAGAGTCTATTAAACTGTTTTGTGTCTTTGCCAGGCTGTGCCCTTGATTTTTTCGTTTAGAAACTACGAGCATCAAGATTCTAGCATCTCCCACCCGCTTCTCGCTTCTTTTGGAGTTTCTTTTGTCTTCCATCTCGGTTCATTCTCTGTCCTTCCTCATGAGAATGAGACTTGCGGCTTCCTTCATGTTGACCCTGGGCTTATCGAACATCTTTGTGCTTTGGGTGGTTTTGTCCCACTTCCTCGGAATCTTGACAGTGAGGAACTGCAGAAGCAGGGAAGGGATACTTCTGCTGGGAGGTATGGCTGGAGGATGGCTGAAAAGGCCACCTGCTGTCTTCCCTCCTTGTTCTAAAGTCTCTGACCCTGACCGTGGGGAGAGAAGAGCAGGCCACATCCGGCAGCTCTATGAACCATTTCAGAAAAGAGAGTATGCCTCTTGTCTTAGTTAGTTTGGACCGCTAGGAGAACACCATAAACTGGCTTGCTTCACCAACAGATATTTCCTTTTCACCGTTCTAAAGGCTGGAAGTCCAAGATCAGGGAGGTCGGATGGTGTGATTCTAGTGAGGAAGTTCTTCCTGGTTTCCTCACATGGGGGAGGAAGAGAGAGAGAGAGAGCACGCAAGAGAGCATGTACAAGAGAGTGAGCTGGGGTCTTTCCATCCCTTTATAAGGGCACCACGCCCGCCATGGAAGCTCCTTCCCCATGACCTCATCCATGACCTGATCTCGTCTCCAAGACTAAAATACCCCCCCAACCTACTTACCTCCCAGTCTCCAAATACCATCTCTTTGGGTGATATGCATTCAACATATGCATTCTGGGGGACACGCTCAGTACGTAACGCCTTCCTGCCAATGGTTTTTATCTTCTGTGCTTTCCCAGAAGGTGAATTCAGTCTTCCTTCCTAGCTCAGAGTGATAGGCTCAGGACCAGCTGCCTTTCAGGCCAGTGTGACCTTTGCTTTCATCTCTGTGGTGGACATTCTCCAGTGGCTGGGATAACAGAGGGAAGCCAGAGGCCTGCGATGGGGCAGTACATCCAACTGGCTGTTCATCGCCACACACACACCCCTCGGATCTGTCACACGAATGTCCTTTCCTCCACACAGGGTACTCAGAAGCTCCCGGCAGGGACCGTGTCCCGGCGCTGCTTCAGCACATTCTGTGTAGTCACTTGCATGCTTTCATGGAACACCTACAGGTGGGCTTGCTCTGAATCCAACTGGAATCAGATAATTAGTTTACAGACAGAAAATATATACTGTTTTAATTTTTCCAACTTGAGTAAGGATTGCTTTGGGAGCTGTGCACAGCATGCTGTAAAAGTAACTCCTTTTAATTATATTTATTTACTTAATGAATCACACCGATAGTAGGTACATGGAGTGTTGAGGCAGCCCGCGGAGTTGCCCAAAAGCGTCATTTGTCCCAGGCCTTCTGATTTATGATGTAATTTCACATCCAGTCTTATCTTCTGTTTGCAGGGAACATTCCGAGGTTCCATACACCTAGTAAGAGGTAGTGCTGGGTCTCAGTTTTGAATCTTCCAGCTTCATGTCTTGTGCTGTTTCTGCGTGCGTCAGGAACATCACACAAGGCATGAGGACAGTGTCCTTGGAATCTTCACCCTGACGCTTAGAACCCATGTGACCCTCAGGGGCCACTTCAGCTTTCTCAGCAGCAGTCAGTGAAGGCCCCATGAGTTGCTGAGATAGGAGACAGTCAACCTGAGACTGCGCTGGAATGTGTGAAGTGTAGATCTCAAGCCTTCCCTGGCCTGGGACGCCTCCTGACGCATAGGTTAAGTGGGAGAGGTCATAATTACTATTGTTATTAGTAAATGTGATTGGCAGCTGCTTTGTGGCACGTGGCCCAGACAGAAAAGCACCCGGAGGCTGCTCTTCCTGAGCTCTTGATCCCCCTTCTCTGTTCTTTCCCCTCCCATTGAACCTTGCACCCCATAACATGTAATTTCCTTATTCATTATGTCTATTGCGTCTCTCTCCCTCGTCTAGGATGGCAGTTCCGGGAGGGATGGGTTTTTGGCGGTGTGATCCTGAGGATTTCTCAGCATCTAGAATAGTGTCTGGATTGTGCTGGCCACTTAATGAGTATTGGCTGAAATAATAAATCTCTTGCTCTTCAGATCGTGCTGGTGGTCTCCTTACTTATGCAAATAGGAGCTTCAGGGAGGGGGCATGGCCGGCCGAGGAAACCCGGGCCTTTCTGTAAGACAGGGAATGAGAGCCAATTCCCCTTCCGCAGGTTTGAAGTTGGGACACTCGGGGGGATCTCCAAGGGACCCATACCTGGGCTCAGAGCAGAAAGAGTGCTTGGCGGGGGTGGGGCAGGACGTTAGGTTGTTGAACTGGGTGCAACATAGAGGCCGAGAAATTTGCAAGGAAGGTGGTTTCAGCTCAACATGAGATGGGTTTTAGAAGAGCCTCTGGCCCCGGCACTCTTGGCATCGCTTTTCTTTGAGAACAGTGAGCCAAGTATGGTGTCCAAAGCTGTACCGGGGTGAGAACTTGTGTCCTGGGCACCTTCCGTCAGCTTAGTGGGGTGGCAAGGGAAGACAGGAATGGGTCAACATGGCCGTGTTCTTCCTATTTGGAGTTTCGGCTCTTTGGGATGAGTTTGGGACAGAGGGTTCCTGAGAAATTAGGAGTGGGTGGGCTGAGGAGCCTCAAGAAGGGGTCATTGAACCCTCTGCTAACAGGGCCAAAGATAATTTAGGGAATTAATTTGAAAAATAAAAGAAATGTGACCCTATTTGTACCATAAGTTGATTAGGCAGGTTGTACCATTTCTTCACATAGTTGACAATAAATATTCTCTAAGTGTGTGTCTGTCTCTGTGTGTATTAAACCAAATACATCGTTGTTTCCTTTTCTAAACCATTATATTTTAATATAGAATTTTACAGTTTCTTTTAGTGAAAAAGAAATGCCACTTATTTTCAAGTTTGCCTCAGCTGTCACTATGTTCCCAACCCTCATTCGTATATTTGAGCTTTATACGTGTACACACACACACACACACACACACACACACACACACAGTGTGTTCAGCCATTGCCAGGCATTGTTTATTTCTTAAATGAATTAGGAAAAATATACTAATTGCCCTTTCTCACAGGATGTACTTCAGACTATGCTATTGTTTATTTATTTGTTTGTTTGTTTACTTATTTATTTATTTTGGGGGATTATGCTTCTTAATGGAGAAGATGCAGGAATCCCTTTTCTGAAATGTGCCTTTAAGGTTGCTTCCCATGGAATCGCTCATGTCCTGTGTGGCTCACTTGGGGGGAGTGTCCCAGTTATAAATACCTATGTTTAAAAATGTACCCCCCCCCATTGCCCCAGGAGATGCATGATAGACAAAATTTTTTTTTCACTAGTGGAAACCACTATTTACTATTCTTTGAGTATCCAGGTCTCCTTGCTTTTCCTCTTTTGAATATGTGTGTGTGTGTGTGTGTGTGTGAGAGAGAGAGAGAGAGAGAGAGAGAGAGAGAATGAAAGAGAGAACAAATATGAATTTTGACTCCTAGCCCTCTCAAAACTGCTGGTCCCTCAGGAAGATCCCATCTCTCTCTCTCTCTTTTTTAAAGTAATTATTTATTTGACACAGAGAGACATACAGCGAGAGAGGGAACACAAGCAGGGGAGTGGGAGAGGGAGAAGCAGGCTTCCCGCTGAGCAGAGAGCCTGATGTGGGGCTCCATCCCAGGACCCTGGGATCATGACCAGAACCGAAGGCAGATGCTTAACGACTGCGCCACCCAGGCACCCCCAGAAGGGTCCCATCTTTTGTGGCAAACAGCCATGATAGCTGTAGGTCCAGTAGAAAGAACGGCTGTCAGCCCGGTGACACCAAGCACTTGCCAGCCAGGTGCTGGCTTCTGGCAGAAGAGCAGGGCAAGGAGGAGGCGGGAGAAGCGGGCTGGGGAGGTGGAGTGGCCGGCCCCGGGCCAGAGATCTATGCTCTTCTGTTCCTTCCTGCCGGCAGAGTGTTCTCAGCCCACATGCACGCCACGATCTCCATTCCAACTACACTTCCTACTGTCGCTGAACTAGGTCTGACTATTAAAAAAACGCGACTCGAGGGAGAGAAGGCAATACCCCAGAAGCCTTAACTGCCTTTGGGAGCTCAGACTCTTCACGTTACCTTGTTTTAGTAGAATCCTAGGAGGCAAGTGTTGAACTAAGGGAAAATCATTTAGCAAAGGCAAAGCAGAAACTGGCCAAAGGGTGCCCTAGAGAGGAGCAGTGGTGGGGAGGGGATGAAAGGCAAGGTTTCCCTCTGGATTTCTAGAATGTTCTCCTTTCCCCAGTTTCGCAGCACTCAGTTGGCCTTAGCCCACCAGTCGTCCTAGTGGGCAGGACCCTGGCATCTGTCCTCCCTACGTCCCAGAGCTACTTGTTCTGAGGCCTCCCTGAGGCTTTAAAAAAAAACCCAGCCGCTGCATCTTTAATGACCAAATTAAAGAGAGAAGATACTTTGTTGTTGAATACATACTGTATTTAACTTTTTTTAATCCCAGAGAAGTGAAATGCAACATCTGTTTGAGTTTATGTAACATCCAAAGACTGACGATTCAGAATTTCCTAATTAAAGTCATTTTTAAGGCACTCTGCAGAGCCAACTTTCGTCTCTTCCTCCGGTGGCTTTTTCTCCAAACTGCAGCAGAATACCTGGTTTCTCTTTCTTCCAAGCGATACACACATGCTCATGCTTTTCACCTGCTCTTTGTCCAGACAACACCGACAAACAGCACAGTTCCAAACGGGAAACAGTGAGGGAAGGAAATACATTTGTTGGAGGGGGAAGGGGAGGGGGACACAGAGAGGAAGCTTCCGAGTAAATTAACGGATGGGGTTGGTCGTAGAAAAGAGAAGGAGCAGAAGGGAGAGGGAACAAAGGTGGGGGTGGGCCAGGGGGCTGGCGCCCCGTGAAATACAGGCTACATTTCCCAGTGAGGTTTCAATTAATCTAGCTGTTCCTTCTTCTAATTTTTTTCATTTGCAAAGTTCAGGCCAACACAAGGGAGGTGTGTCAACATTCTGGAAATTGTACGTAGGTCCGTGTCCTTTCTTGTGCTCATGTACTTATGAAGGGTTGATCTTAGAGATAGGTAGGGTTGGGGGGTGCTCTAAAAAGCTCCCCTGATAAAAAATAATCTCCCTTACTGGCCCACTGCTGTGCCCGAGATGCTCACCGTGAGAGCCTCTCCTTCGGATTAAGGCATTATCTGTAGCCCCAATTAAAACACACATGTCACCTGGAAGGGATAACACTCAACTCTTCAGCACCCACCGACTGAACCGTCTGTCACCTGTCAGAGAGGAGGACCCTGAGAGATGGGACGTAGGGCAGGGACATTCTGTCTAATGGGGAACGGGGGAATGAAGGCTTGGTGGGACGCAGGAGGGGACGGGCTGGGCAGCGGAGGGTGTGTGTGGCCTAGTACTCGCCCCAGGAAATTACCCGATGAGGGAGATGGAGTACTAAAAAACACCTCTTCCCACATCCCAGGTTTCCCTAGGCTGTGTGTGTGTGTGTGTGTGTGTGTGTGTGTGTGTGTGTGTGTGTGTGTAAAACAGTTTGTTTATACCTAATACAGAATTCTGGTGTATATATCTAATACAGAATTCACCTGGGCCCACTGTGAGCATGGCACATCTCTATAGATCGCGATGGTTTTGTGCAGCACATGAACATCACACACATGCACACATTCACACACGCATTCACTCACACTCAGCAATGGAGAGCTTGTAGGTGCAAAGGGGGAGATGTCGCTTCTCAGCCCTTTGGGATTTGGATGCCGCGCGGTTGTTGGGGGAAGGATTGGCTCGGGCGTGGGGGTGAGACTCCTTCCTCTGTCACGGTCACCCTCATTCACTTCAGGCGGCTCTGCAGAAACGGCCGGCGTCAACAGCACTCAGCACAGGCCTTCCCATCAGGATTGGGATTCGGAGTCACCACAGTGCCCTTTAAACCTCTGGAGTTGGGGAGTCCAGGGCAGGTGGAGAGAGAATCTGGCGGGGAGTAGGTTTCTGTTCCTAGGAAAGCTGGACACGGTTTGAGAGCCCCCGGGCTGGGTGCAGGCACCAGCCTTGGGGGTGCAAAATGCTGGGACCTGCCAACTCTCTGGGGATCTACCCAGGCTGGTTGACCGGATGGGTAGAGTGAGGAGGAGGGGCTGGAGAAGTGGGAAGAGACTTCTCATTCCCCAGTGGCCGCTCCCATTCTTGGCGAGGCAGAAAGCTTCGGAAGTAGAGGATAAAGGATGTGAATGGACGGGAGGGATGGAGGGAAAAAAACACTAGAAGCGCTTCCCAAGCCTAGCTTCACATTGGGATCATACGGGTACTTTTAAAAACGCCCACGTCCAGGCTGTAGCCCCAGATTCTGCTATAATGAGTTTGGGGAGAGGACCAGGTATGAATGGTTTTTAAACTCCTCAGGCATCTCTCATGTGCATGTGGCCTTTGGAAGGCAGCCCCAGAGCAGAAGGAGAAGTCTAGGTCCGAGATGTCCCCCCACAGTGCACAGAGGGCTGGGGAGAGGGGACGGGCTGCTGGGAGCTTCTACTTGGACAGCTGACCCTCTGTTTGCTGATTTGTGTGGCTTTATCATGACTAGAATTGGTGGTTTCTAACCCTACTTCTGGCTGAAAATCAGGTTGGGGTGGAAGTGTTTGGGTACAGAGAGAGAATCCCCCCCCCCCTTTTATCTGTGGCTTCAGAGAGGAGTCACTCACTGTGCTCTACGGGGCCAAGAAGACAGATTCTGGGGATGAATGCCTCAAAGATGGAAGTGGGTTTTCTGCTGCATAATAAATACAGATTTCCTAAACGAATCAGCCAGAAAGCAAGCCAATCAATAACCCAATAAATAAAACAATGCACACCATTTTTGCCCTCTTAGGGTGGCTCTCCCCTTTCCCCATCAATCCTGCTGACATGCACTTTGCCCTTGGTCCTCTGAAGACACCCAGCCTGGTCATGCCAGGGGAACAGGACTGCTTTGGCCCTGGCTCCACGGATCAGAGAAATCTCGAGAAGAGTATCCACATTGGCCCCCTGACCGTGGAGAAGGGAGGAAAAGGCGAGACACGCCTTCCCGCTGTTTCCCACCCAAAAGTGTAGGGAAGGAAGGCACGAGTCTGGAAACCAGGGCTGGGCCATGTTAGGTGTCTGAAGTCCAGGTTGACCAGCTCTTTCTCCCTGGGCAGCTTCACTTAGAGGGTCAGGGACGGACTTGAGATCTGGATGGACCCAATCTTTTCACACACAAAGATACGGCAGGCACAGCTCCCACTTCAGCGCAGCCCACCAAGGGCCGAGCAGCCAGCCCAGCCAGTCCATGGGGAGTGCTGCATGACCCGTCGTGGGGTAGGAGAGGCTACAGGTCATGGGGTGGCAGGACGGCGAGGAGACAGAATGGCACTCGTTTTCATGGGAAATCAGCTGTCCAGGTCTTCCGCTTCTAGAACCACCAGCCATGGCTCCTTCCTCCTCTTTAGTCTCTGCCATGTGGGTCTGCTTGCTGGACGTGCCTTGTCCTACCAGGGGACCTGTATGTGGACATGGAAACATGTAAATAAGATGGGCATTAAGACAGTGACCAAAGAGTGTCATTCCTTAAAAGCAGGTGTTTATAATCTGGGCTTTATAAATAGATGTCAAGGGGATGAAGACCCTGCGATTTTATGCAAAGTTATTGGAACTTCTTTACATATGCATTTCTCAGTAAAGATGGTCTATAGCTTCTATGTGGGTCTTAAAAAATGATTAAAAACTAAAAGAATATTAAGGGATTCCAGATGACACCTAGGTATAACCCACCAGCAAGCCACAAAGGGATAAAGAAATGGGTGTGGATTCCAGAACCCCCATCCCCAACCCAGCCCCATGGCCTTGATTCTCAGCATCAAGGCACAAGGAGATTTGCAAGACTTGCTGACTTACCAAAACCCTGTGGCTTACCCCATATTCCTGTGCCTGGATGCACGCTCCAAATGCACTAAAATTTGTTGAGTGTAGGCCTACACTACTCAGTTGAAGTTGTCAGTCCGTTTTCCTTTTGAAGACAATTGGCTACCACTATCTTGTGTGGGGGAGGGTATTTGTATGTAACCCTCTATATAATCACTGTGGTCCTGAAGAAGGGGGCGAGCTGAATCTTTCAAATAAAAAGAATATTTTGGGGGGCGCCTGGGTGGCTCAGTGGGTTAAGCCTTTGCCTTCGGCCCAGGTCATGATCCCGGGGTCCTGGGATCGAGCTCCACATGGGGCTTTCTCCTTGGCGGGGGGCCTGCTTCTCCCTCTCTCTCTCTGCCTGCCTCTCTGCCTACTTGTGACCTCTCTCTCTCTGTCAAATAAACAAATAAAATCTTAAAAAAAAAAAAAAAAGAATATTTTTGAATGCATGGAAGGAGGAGTTGCCTCAAGGCAAATCCAAGCACCAGGCCTCCTCCTCTTTCTTCCCTGGTCATTTCTTCTGCTTTGTGTCTTTGGATTTTTGATACACTGCCTTTGCTCACAGGGATGCGAAGCTGTAACGGCAGAGCAAGTTTTTCTGAGAACAAATGAACACGGCTGCATTTTCAGAATATATGCATGATTTCAATTTTAGGAAGAAAACAAAACCCCAGTTCTTACAGAGGTTGTCAAATCAACTTGTAGTTGTTTGAAGTTTGCAAACAACCTCATTATATGTACAATAGCCTGATAAGCCATTAATAGCCGATAAGCTATTCTAGAAACCGTTCCTAGACTCTAGACTAGCTGCTGTGCTCTACCATCTACAATGCCCGTTTCTCGTCCTGCAGTAAGTGAGGGGCACCGATGGGGCTAGGCTCTGCCGGCCCTTGATAACTTGCATGGTGCACAATGACAGACGTGGGGGATGATGGCCGAAGATGAGACATGAGGCAGGCACACGTGGGCAGAAGCCTTGAGACAACCTCAGAGCTGTGGCTGCTCATAGACCATACTGGAGAGAAGCCTGTGTGCAAAAGTCACATCCTGGTGACGACTGCTTTATAGGACCATTCCATTCATTATTACAATGTTCATGTTATGTTAACATGTGTTAACATGTTCGACTTGCTCTACAATAAGGGTGACTTTGGGTTCGTGTAATTTTCGTACAGGAAATATTCTAACTGCATGGTTTCCCCCAAGGAAACTGCCAGTATGTTCTCACAGCTTTAAAAACTTTGAGAGGGGGGGTGACTGTGGCCCTGAGAACAGGCCTTCTTCCCGCTTCACAGGTGGAAACATGAAGATGCCTCGCATGAGACTGCACGTTACCGTCCGTTCAAAAGGAGCGGTCTCCCGGTGCCTGGCACCTTCCTGAGCATTAGAAAGAGGGAGCTGGCCTGGGAAGTGCCTACTTCTTTCCCAGAGACCAGATCGTTCTGTGCTGCGAGAAGTCTGGACTCCAGCTGAGTTTCGAGCTGTGTGTACTCTCACAACAAAGGGCCTCTCTCCCTTCTCATGAATGTGCCCAAAGAAGGCGTTGTCCTTTGTTTGATTTTGTGAGTGACTCTTGGGAGCAGGTGTTTTTTGTGCTGTTTTCGGAAGACCCATGGAATTCTTCAGGTCAGACAGCAGACGAGTCTTCCTCCCGGAGGCGTGTGTGTGTGTGCATGCGTGTGCACCTACGTGTGCGTGTGTATGCACACGTGCACTGCACAGGGAGGGCGGGGTGGCGTAGAGCCTCGGTCCCCGTTCATCTGATATGCCTACGCAGGGCCCTTCTTTCTTTCCTAATTAATTAGAAGTAATCGCTTTCTATAGTTTCTGGTACGTGAGGGAGTGAAGTGGGAAATAATTTAATTGGCTGTCTTGCTTTCAAAGCTCAGTTTAATGAAATAGTTCTCAGCCTGAAGTGCATGTATTATCTTTCCTGTTATTTTTCCAATTAACATTTCATTGGATCATGTCTGTGTGGAATATCCTAATTGGTTTGGAGGGTGGGGTGAGGGACAGGAGCAGACGGAGAGAGAACCAGCTGTTTCTCCCGTCGCCAGAGGCCGGGAGGTATGCATGCGGCTGTCGGCTGTCCCTGGTGCCTTTCCTTGGAAGAGATCACACAGTGTGACGACAGAATGCAGCTTGTCACCTCACCTGTCCTCGGCAAGTCCTCGGGCCGGACAGGCGTCTTCCAGGCAGACCGAGGGAGCGCTCGCTAAACGGGGTGACTCGTGATGCGTGGCGTCAGAGCGGACGAGTGGTGCCCAGAGCTTCCTGTGAGCCCCGTGGCTCCCCCTGGGCAGGGCCTCTGTTTAGGCTGGCACATAGTAGCGGCTCCGAATCAACACTTGCTGGAAGAAGGAGTATCCCGGGGGATCTCACGGCAGCCGCCCCCCAGCCTCCCTTCCTGTGCAGAAGGCAGCGCGTAGATGCCGCCAGCGCAGGGCTGGGAGTGGGCTGAGGGAAGCCAGGCGTCCCGGGCAGACACCGGGGGGGTCCTCCCTCTCAGCAAGGCAGAGTCGGTGTTTGCACAAACCCGCATCTAGGGCCTTCTGAAGATTTTGCACCCTGAGTGCCTTGGTTGACTCAGCCTCTTCCTGGGCCTGGCCTGAAGCCAACTACTCTGTCTTCCTTCCTGTCTCCTCCCTGTTCCCAGAGCCCTGGGGGCTCCTGGACCAGCCTGAGACCTGCCGCCCATGCAGCCGTCTTGCTGTTCGAATGCTTCGCATGCACCGCCCGCGCCGCCCATGGTCCCCACGGATGTCCGAGAGCAGCTGGGCCACTGCTCTGGGTCTCGGCCTTCTTCCCTCAGGGCTGTCGTGCGAGCGTCTATTTTCCCTTCTCTCAGGCATTTCTGACCCACACTCAGTCGCGTGAAGGACTGCGCCACATGTTCTGGGTTAGCTGAGGACCACTCGGAGCCTGGAGGCAGAGGACATGCTCCTGCGTGTGGCCCTGTGGCCTGCTGCCCAGAGGCCTGGCTTCATACTTCTCCTGGTGAGAAAAGCGGGTCAGTTCTCTTCAGGACCACTCCCCAGTTGGGAAGAGTACCTCTCTCCTCAGACGGCCTGTGGTGCTGGCTCCCAGTGGGGCCAGGGGACCTTGGGAAGCTGTCCTGAGGCAAGCTGTGTGGCCGGCCCAGGTGGGGCCATGTGGAATGGTGCCACTGCGGGCACGGTGGGCAGAGAGAGGGGCCATAACCAAATATGGCTGCCATGCAGTGGGGCAGCCTGAGGGGTGGAACATTTGAAGAAGTATATCCTCTTTCATGTGTACCCTCAGAACCCGATCTACAGTGCGACCTCCAAACCGTGGAGTCCTAGCCAAGATCTGGGGCATCGGAAACTGTGTAGAGACAGGACGGTGGGAAAGCCTCACTCCCAACAGTATATATGTAATTATTTTCTACCTCTGTATCAGTGGAAACCCACAAAAAGGTAGGGGTGTGTGTGTGTGTAAAATTATTATTATCATAATTTTCCACCTCTATATCTCTTGCCTGAGCTCACAATAAGAAAAGTGCCTCTGTCCCTGGCTGGCTCTTCTAGGTGGCTTAACCCAGGCAAAGTGTGCTGGGATTTCAAGTCTGGCCCAAATCTGATGTTCAGCCCCCTTTCCTTTCCAAAAGTCTTGTTGGAGTTGCAGCTACGACGTCTGCTCACTGTTGCTTTCTATAGGGCTACATAGTAGTCTCCTTTCTTTTCCTGACTGCCAGGGTCCAGGCCTCTCCAGCAAGGTGTTTGGGGGTGGGGTGAGGGGTGGTAAAAGCCCACCACCCTCCACTGAAGGCCGGCAGGTTTGGCAGGCAGAGTCGGTCTCCCTGAAATGGTTTTGGGCTTCCCAGGAGGTGGAACTTGAGATCATGCATTTAGCTCTGGGCCCTGTGATTCTACCAATGTGACAGTGCCTCAGAACGACTGTGATGTTGGCTGGGTTGTATTAGTGGCTCAGTTAACAGCAGAGGAAATGGAAGGCCGGGTGAATTAAATGATCTGCTGAAGGTCTAGTTCACCAGCTGGATCTCGAGTCATGCTGAGGGCCTGGGCTCTGGCCTCCAACTTCAGAGCCACCAAATGGGCCTCCCTTCCAGTGAGGAGTAGGAGAGAAATCACCTGAAGGCATGGAGCGTGGGACAGTTGAACCCAAACTCTTCAGGAGAGCTCTGTCTTGTCAAACCGCATCCAGGAACCAATCACAAAGGATGAAAGCCTGCATTCCTGCGGACGCCCTCTCCTAGTCAGTCAGCCCCACCCGGGGAAGAGCAGTGGCCGGATGGACAGACAGCAATACTCTCACAGAACAAGGAGAGAATGTTCCGTGAGAATGGAGTGCAGGCATGCAGGCAGACGACAGAAGCTCAAATCCTCCCCGCACGACTAACATTAGGGTGACCTTGGACGGGTCACTTGACCTTTCTCCTCCAATCCTTCAGCGGTAAAATGGGGACATAGGGGGCAGCTCTTCCAGGATCGTTGAGAACAAAATGACAGAATCTCTGTAACTGTGCAGTATCAAGTATAACATACTAACCAAAGGGGAGTTGTTGTTCATACGAAGGATAGAAAGATTAGGCCAGTACTAAGATTTCCTGTCTTCCACAGAGCTCTACATAAAGGACAGTAAAAGCCTCTTATTAACTGTGAAGCATGGTATGGCTGGAGGGAATGGTTAGCAGGGCTGAGGTTAGTGGTGGGATCCATGGGCAGGGGTGAAGTGTGGTGGGAGAGCACGGCCATGGTCCTCAGCAACCCAGACGCATTCCCATAAAAGTGTTTGAGGATGGCCAGATAACCTTGGCTGTCCTCTGGCCTCTGAGCTGGCAAGTCCCCTGCAGGCCTTCTAGAGGCAGATGTCCTACTGGGAAACTGGAACCAGATGTACTCAAGATCTCAAAAGAAATAATGGCAACAAGACTCTGGGGTAAAAATATCCGTGTGCACTGAGCTTGCTCACTCAGCTCCCTTCTATCTGAGGATCATTTAGGCTTAATTACAGAGTTCAGGCGTTCATTGGGTTTTTGATTAATTTTCTTTTCAGTTTGAGGAGTGTGAGAGTGTAGTGGGTCCGTGTGTGTGTGTGTGTGTGTGTGTGTGTGTGTGTGTGTGTGTTTACATCTTTCTTTGCAGCTCAGTTGGGAGCTGGCTCTGGTAATGCCTAATTGTGTCCTCCGCTCTAACAAGAATGTTCGAAGTGCCACCCGGAGCTCAGAGAGCCATTGTGTGTGCACTGCCTCTGCCCCGGGGGCTGCTTCTGCCACATCAAGGGATGGTGGCTGGTAGGGTCTCGCTCAGCTGGGACCCCAGCTGTGGGATGCACACTTTCCTTCTCTTTTCATGCTTATGGGCTATTGAAGGGGCTCTGAGACCAGGAGACCAGATTTCCTCCTCTACTAAATGACCAGGACTGTGCTGAGAGCTGCCAAGTGACAGCAGGTCCCCCAGCCTGCAGTCCTTAAGAGGCATTTTTGGGGACAGTCTCCCTGGGGATCGCAAGGTTCTCTGCCTAAGAAAACAGGGTTTGTCCTCTTAATTTTAATATGTCCACTCAGTAGCTGGTAGGGACTACATGGCTGTGGAGAAGAAAGTGACTTGCTTTCTCCCTTGCTTCCTTCTCTTTGGTGCCCTCCAGGCAGGGAATGCCTGGGGGGGAGGGGGCGTGCAGTACAGTGTCTTAACGTGGGATTTGGAGTCAAATGGCCCAGTGTGAATCCTAGCTCCTGACATTTCCCATTTGTGCGCCCATGGTAAGTCACTTAGCCCCTCTGGATCTCAATTTATTGTCTCTAAAATGGGGACAGTAATATCAACAACAAAATTACTCCCTGCAAGACTGTCTGGGGATGAGAAGAGGCATATAGAATAAACCTTTAGTAAAATACTCTATAAATCACAGTTCTCTTACTTTACTGCACAGAATTGCTGCTTAGAATGTGATTTTGCCCTATGAGCTATCATCCCTAGCAGCAGGAGACAAGGGGTTGTAAAAAGCCCATGGTATGGGAGGTGGCGAGAGGACTAGCCTCCAACCTTCCCGTGTACTGTGGACCAAAGCAATGAGCCGGGAATTCAAAATCCATGCTGCAAAAGGTCCAGATTAAGAGTTCAATCTCAAAACAGCTGTCATGGATAAGAGGGAGTCTGGAATATTCTTTTTTTTTTTTTGACATAATGGTAATGAAGATTTCACCCTATTTTTTAAAGGGGGAATTCAGTTGTCTCTAGTGCTGGGAGGGTGAATTGCCCAGGGGCAGACACTGGAGGGGACTCTGGGTCTCATGTAAGTTTGCGCATGCTGTGGTATGAAATTTGGGAGACCCAGGCTCTTCTCTCTTGGCTCTGTTGCTAATTAGGTCTGTGACCCTGAATAGATGAGCTATTTCAACTGGACCTCAATTTCCTTGAGATTGTGGAAGAAAAGATCTCAAAGGCGACTATATTTAAGATCTATTACCTGACAAAATGCTGTTTCCTACATGGAATTAAAAGCTCTTGTACCACCAGTCAATTATGTGTGTGTTCAGAATCCAAGTATAGCCCTGAGACCACCCAACTAAAACCTGATCAGGCCATTCAGTACCTTGATGATGGCCTGATGGCCCCTGGCTATCATCTGATGGCCCCTGGCATCAGACCTCAAGGGACTCTCAGGGGAAGAAATGCCAGATGAGATGATGGGGTGACCCCAATAGAGATTTCAAGGTGACTTCTCTCTTGCTGGAAAGCTTTCGTTTGGCAGTACCTTGACTAAGCTGAAAGGTAATGATGGAAGGATCTCAGAAAAGAAAAAGGATTGTCTCCATGCAAAGCGACTTCAACTTGAACACTATCGGCTGCAGGGCAATAGAGCATTCTGCCGGCGCATTCCCAGACCGAGAGACCCACTGCATAGCTCACAATAGTATCACAACAATAATCATAATGTATATTTGCCCAAGGGCTTTTAACTTTGATAAGCACTCTCCTCTCTATTTTTCTCATTTTGTTATTATATAATTTTCCAGAAAACTGGCCAGGTCGTTTCTTTTCAAACTCTGCAAAGTGCAAATTTTCAGCAGGAACAAGTCTAGTCGTGTATGCTGCCCCTTGCATTCTACAGATCTGCCTTTGAAAAAGTTACACTAAATGTAAATGTGATTGTGGAAGTCATGTCTTGTTTTAATGGAGGGGCAAGGGGAATTTCAAAAGAGAAATCTTGTACAGGATTTTGTATAATGGTCATTTCTCATTAACCAGTTGTTTGTTGCAATTCTGGATTTTTAAATACCAGGTTTTCTTAGCATAGGGCCGCATGGGTTGGATTCCAGGATTGGTGTCCAGGCATGCTATAAAGGTGGCGTCTAGTTCAATCAGAGAGACAGTTTGTTGTTTCAGACATCAGCGTGTAAAATAGGCAGTTTATTTCAGCCATGGAGCTCTTGGGAGCGCCCATAAAAAACAAGGAAGCATGGGAAGGACAGTGGAATCCAAATGTAACAACTGAATTATTTTTAAATGGAATGTCTCTAGGTCTTCTGTGAGTCACTGATGTGTCATTAATGTGCTGTTACAAACAGCTCAGCTTGCCATCAATAACTCATCTATAAGAGAGTGGTTGGTGGTTGGGGTGTGAGGTTAACACTACAGGATTTCGAGTGGATCTGTTAACCCTCTCTTGCAAATAAGCACCATTCCCTGGGACTAGAACCTGAAAGAAATTAGATTTGGTTGTATTTTTAATAAAAGTAATGAAAAAGTCCTCCTGTTTTTTCCTCTTCATTCTGAAACTCTGGTAGAAGATATCATTGGAGCCAACCATAGGACTGTAATAATTACTCTGAACTTCAACTCTTTCGCCTCTGAAATTAGGCTGCCAGTATCTATCCATAAAATCTACAATGACATTGTGACAGTTTTACAATTATTTTGCTTGGGGGATTTTAAATGAAGAAACCTTGTGTGTGTATGAGTATGCGTGTGTGTGTGTGTGTGTGTGTGTGTGTGTGTACCACAATTTGCATGACTGAGAATAAAAAGAAAGGCTCTTTTCTGGGTGATGTACACTAGAACAGCTGAAAGAATCCTAATGGCAAAGACTGGAAACTCTTTGAGGCACCTGGGTGGCTTAGTGTGTTAAAGCCTCTGCCTTTGGCTCAGGTCATGATCCCAGCATCCTGGGATTGAGCCCCACATCGGGCTCTCTGGTCAGCATGGAGCCTGCTTCCTTCTCTCTCTCTCTCTGCCTGCCTCTCTGCCTACTTGTGATCTCTGTCTGTCAAATAAATAAATAAAACCTAAGAAAAAAAAAGATGAAAAAAGAAAGACTAGAAACTCTTAAAATGTTTGCTGGTGGCCTGACTAAAGGAAATATGGTCTCTCATCCTTGTTAGTTGGATCTCAGCCATTGTACAACGTGAGAAGCTCAGATTTTCATTAAAGAGCTTTGAAGTTAAGCATTATGAGGCACTTCCTCACAAAAGCTCATGCAGTTGAAGTTGAGCTTCTGTGAACTTGAGCTAAAATAAACATATATAAAGTGTATGTCCTAGGCTACAAGGTCATGTGTAGGGACTGCTGGCACCTGTGTTGGTCAGGCTATCAGCATCCTGGCGTGTATGCTTGCATGTGGGCATGTACATAGGCATATGCATTCTGTATGTTCACATCATCCAGAAGCTAAAAAGACCCTGAAAGAATGAAAATAGTCTTCTTATTTGTGAAAATGTTCTCAAAATCCTACGTGGATTCCATGGTTTATAAGCAATTATCTTTTTGTAAATTTAGAGTTGGTAATGGGAACAGGATAAGCAGCTGTAAACAAAATCACAATTAACGTTTCACCAAAGAACATGGTGAAGTCCCCAATTATCATAGCTTGTGCAGAATACAGGAACTGTCTATCCAAATACTGTGATTAAGGATATTTGGAACTAAAATCTTAAAAAAAAAAAAAACCGATATTCGGAAAAATCAAATTTTGGAAAGAGGTAGGTAGATGGAACCATCGAGGCACCATCTGTCTATTCATTTCAGAACTCTGGACAGTTCCCAGGAGGTGCCCCCCACCCCTTCAGAATGGAGCGAATATCAATGTATCTCTAATTCTCTAGGTGCATCTTTCATTCCACTGAGTATGTTGAAGATCTGATTGTCTACTAATGAATTCATAGGTATTACTTTGTAGTAGCAACTCATTCCTCCTCCCCATTCTCTTCACCGCCCGACTTCCACCCCACCCCCTTCCCCAAGCACCCTCTAGTCAGACAGCGGGACTGTCTGTCTTACAAACACCTGGTGTGGATGTTTTCACTCCCACTTCTAATTGGTTGGAAAGCAGCATTTGCCACAGGCACTGTTTAATTTTGTTTCCATCCCCTGCATCTCACAGGAAAGAAATGGTCAATAGTTCAGGTAAAAGAATCATCCTGGTCAGCTCCGAAATATGGCTACTTGCATGGTAATCACAGCAAGTCTGTCAAATCAGTGATTTCTTTATTCCTAAAAGGAAGGGACTTTTCCTAAGGATTATGGTTCTGCCGCCCCAGAAGCAGGCCTGCTCTTCGTTAAGTGGCTGCAAAGGCTGGCAAACCAAGAGGTCTGCTTTGGCTCAGAAACTCAGTTTGGCTCCTGCCACCCCTGGCAACCTCACTGCGTGTCATAGCGCCATGTGTTCCACACACAGTCAGGCCAGTCTGTGTCTACTTAGGAGGGATCACAACCAGAGGTGGTCCTCGCTTGGGCCTCCACATGAGGACCTGGGCATCGTTGGCATTGGGTTTCACTAGTGCATTAGGGGGGATGGGTTCCATCCGACTCAGGATCCGGGGCTGCTCCTGCTGAGTCCTGCCCACCAGCCGAGCCCGTTGCCCCAAGAGCTGAAGAGGGTCCACCTCAATGTCCACCCTCATCCTCCACTTGATGGTCTGTAGAATGATCTTCTCCTTCGTGGTGGTATTCATGGCCACCAGCCAGGTAGTGAAACTTTGGTCCCTCTTGATCCTTGTGAGCAGTGGTACATTGCTGTCACTCACTGGCACTGCCCACGTCACACTTGGGTAGAAGTTGTCATTCATGCTGACGGAGAACCTGGAGATCTTGTTCGTGGGACCAACCAGGGTCACAGTTTCCGTGGTGTTCCCGTACCAAGGGTAGCTCACCCCATCTGAGTCACTGATGGCTTTTACTCTCCCTTCCCTCAAGTCAGGTAGTTCCCAGCTTGACCTGGCAAAGCAGAAGAGATGCACAAGAAAAGAAGAGGCTGAATGAATTTTTTAAAAACTGAGGAGATGTTCACCACTTACTAACATGGTCAACTTGGGCAAAATGGGAAGTTCAGAGGGGAATTCTGGTCAGAAAAATTCTATGCTGTGATGCTTTGGTATTAAATAGGGACAAATAAGAACAACACAAAGATTAAAAAGCTATACTAAACAAGTTAAATAAAGTCATAGCTGGTCCAACTGGACATAGAAAGCTCAGAGGGGCATTTGTGAGCCCCATGGAGGCATCAACTCGTTGGGATGGTGGAATTGTAATCAGATGGTGGAACTGTCATCAGCTGATTAGAGGTATTCCATTGCAAGAACCACTTTCTTGGGAAGTGTGCGTGTGTGTAAGGTTTGTTTGTTGGGAAGAGGTGGTGAAGTCTGATGTCCTTGGAAGGAAGTATCAGGTGGAAAGGAGGGCAAAAGGAGCAGAGTTAAGGGTTACACCGATTTCCCAAGAAATCATAGTAGTAGAATTTCTACTCAACAAAGAAGGTTGCTAAAATTCCAGTCGTTGGCCAATCTAGCACTTGGCAAACAGATGTAGAAACTGATACCAAAAGGAAATCATGGTCACCTTGAAAACCACCTCAATGCAAATGTTGTGCCTTAGGCTGGCATACATAGTCTCTGACTATGTTATCCCACTGACTTCAGGTCCAGCCTGGAAGTCCAATTTTTTAGCTTAGCAAACTTGTCATTCTGGATACTTTGCTACTCTTCCTGGCTGCTCCTGATCATACCCATGTCTCTCCCCTCTGCTCATCATCACTACCACTGCCATCATTGCTTCCATCATCATCAACATCATCATCATCATCATCATCATCATCATCATCACAGCCAATACTCATTGAACACTTGTTCTATTCCAACCACTGTGCTAAGTACTTTAACTATGTTATTTCTCAGTTAACATTCAAAATATCCCAAAAGATACATGAATTTCTATTTCTATCTTGTACACAAGAGGATGGAGGTTTAAATATGTTAAAGTCCACACCAAGGGTTCTACAGATTGTAAAAGGTGGGGCTGGGAATTATCTGTCTCCAGAGTCCATGCTTTTGACCACTCCATTTTAACACCTCCTGGTTCTGGAGAGAGCCAGAGTGGAGAGGACCCAGTCTGTCTCGTGTGATTGCAGGTCCCAGAACAGCCCCAGGGAGCTGGACTGAACCCAAATAGAAGCAGAAGTTTAGTCAGCAGAGGCTGCCTATGCATTCTCCATATACCCACTGCTGGCACTGGGAGTGATTCTCAGTGACATTGCAGAAGAATTTAATAATTAAAAAAAAAATGAGATGCTCCACTCATCAGCTAAGACGTGGCTGCCTTGTTTGATAGAAAGGTCTTCCTCTTATGAAGTGACAGAAGATCCTACAGGGCTTTATACGAATGGCTTAAGAGAGAGTTCCCTTGTCAAGTTGAGGCTAAAATGCCTCAGCATCCTTTACCGTCACACAGAGACTGAGCGACACTAATTGCTGCCACTGACTGGTCCCCACAGCACCCCTGTACTAGTCAGCCCCAATCTGAAGAGAAGGGAAGGCAGGGCTGCCTGGGGAGGTGGTGGGCCCACCATTGCAAGAACTTTTTCTCTTGTCTCCATGCCCCTGGTAACTGCTGGGAATAGCTGCAGTATGTCATGACTGGCAGAATGAAGAAGAGGAAATGACCTCAAGTAGAAAGTCAGAGGGAGCCCACTTTGCTGTACACGCTCACTGTAGCTGCGCCGATGAGTAGCTCCCCAATAATACTACAGCTGTGTCTCACTGTACAGAGAGACATCAGTGTTGTTTGAGTGGGATGAGACCATATACGCGTCAGAGGTCAGGTGAGACCCAATCTGCTTGTAGGGTTTATGAAATCAGCTTCTTGCCCCCAGCTGAAGTGTGGGGATGATAATTAAGTCACCAGGCATTTACTTTCTGTGTTGCCTCAACTCTGTTCTCCATTTAGGTGGCAGTAACCAGGCCTGCTTTGGGTTCCTTTGGTTCCTTTGTGGGACGGGGACGGGGCGGGGGGCAAGCATTCTTGGCAGTACCAAATTGTACTTGTTCTTCCGTCTTGGACCCTGTGCCAACTGTGGCATATTGGTTGGGGAATTTTTCATTCTGGTGTGTTCTTGGTTTTTGATTCTGGTATAACACTGTTCTTCTCAGGACTGGCTATCTTGCTGGTCGATTAAGAAACTTTGTCTATTGAGTCTTTACAGTTCCTATTTTTGGCCTTACCTTCCTGCCTAGAGCTATGTGAGCAGACTTAAGCCCAGGGTTCTAGATGTCAGTCATGTGGGAAATTTACAAAGCTTAGTTTGGTTCCAGATTTTCTGCAAACAGAGATAATACAGTAAAGTTGCACTCTTGTGCCTGTCTTGGGGGAGGAGGAAGATACCCTTTTCTTAGACGATTCTGTGGAATAGAGAAATAAAACAAGTTTCTTATTCATCACATCAAAACAAAGGTACCTGGCTGAGAGTAGCCAGTGGGCAAGGTGACCTTGGGAGGCTGTGTTTTCAGTCCATTCACATTGCTGTGACTTCTGACACTGCTCTATCGGAAATCCTTTGGGTCTGAGGCACGTTTGCTCCCACAGCCCCAGGGACTGAAGGGCTCCATCATTAAGGGAAGGTTTGATTTTGGAAGTAGCCAAAATTCATTATGATGTAAGTCTAGTGAATAGGTTTCTTTTTTGCAAAAATATCATATTTTTATTTCTTTTATGAAAAATAGGTACTAATATACATTCTAAGGTAGTGGTGGTGCTTTTTTTTTTCCTCCAAAAGAGTTATGCCTATACAGTACATGACTGGTTTATGTAGCTGATAAGCTGGCTTTGGTAATAGTATTCTTTTCTTTTCTAGATTTATTTATCTGACAGAGAAAGAGACAGAGAGAGAGTGAGAGAGCATAAGCAGGGGGAAGGCAGGCAGAGGGAGAGGGAGAAGCAGGCTCCCCACAGAGCAGGGGAAGCCTGATGTGGAACTCAATCCCAAGACCCTGGGATTATGATCTGTGATGAAGGCAGATGCTTAAACACTGAGCCACTCAGGTGCCCTGGTAATGGTTTTCAAAGAAGTCCCTGATAAACTCCAAGGGTGATAGGACCCTGGAGTCACTCTCTGACCATTTAAGAGGACTGCTTTGAAGTGCTGGAGGCACTTCAAATTCCACGTTGCCCAAAGTGAACATGCCGCCTCCAGCATGCACTTGGCCCTTGCCCCCGTCTCTGCCAGGGGTGATCCACTGCTCACCCCGTCTTCTAGACTGGAAGTAAGGGTCCTCTTTGGCTCTTCCTATGCCCTCCCCTAGACTGTCTCAGCTGATGCACCACTGTGCCCCTGAATTTTGCTCCACGAGTGATGTTTGAATTTATTTCCTTTTCTCCATCCAACTATCACTGCCCTCATTTAAATCCAAGCCCTTAGCATCTTCCACCTGGGCTACAGGTAATGGTCCATAACCAGCCCCTCTGCATCTAATCCTGATCTCTTCCAAACTGATCTTTTAGCTGCACAGACATGAGTCTGTCCTTTCTATACCTTGAGCCCTTCCAAGACAATACTGGCATCACCCACATGATAAGAATCAAGTTTCTTAATATATGGCCCTCCGTGGTCTGGCCTCCCCACCTCCACACACTATGCTGTTTCACCTCTTCCTTTTTCCTCATGCCAAGCCTGCTGCCTACAGCACTCTCTCCCCCGCTAAGGTCTCACTGGATCTAATCACTCATCCTTTGAGAACCATCACCTTCATCACCTCCTCCAGGAGGCCTTTTCTTCCATGCTCTCATGGATGTACGTAGTTCTTTACAGGTCTCAGGTTATATTATAATTATTTGTTTATGTGTCTGTTTTCCTTGAGACCTGGGGTTGTGATTTATTTCAATTTTGATTTCCTTGAGACCTGGGATTGTGATTTATTTTTGAATCATTAGTATCAAGCACATTTTTGGCTTATAGTAGATCTTAATACATTTTTGTTGAAGGAATATATATCTTATTTGAATCAGTTTCATGCCTATCTACCTGGAGCTTGGTAGAGCTTGTATACAACAAAATGCTTTATCACAGTTTTACCCTTTATATATTCCTTTACCTTTAAAAAAAGACTAGGATCTACCATTCATGTATTCTATTATTAGAATTAGCACCATGCTTAGCACTAAAAGTTATTTATCCTTGAGGGGGAGGCAGACAAGGCACACACACAAATAAAAATGAATGAACTTGGGGCACCTGGGTGGCTCAGTGGGTTAAGGCCTCTGCCTTTGGCTCAGGTCATGATCCCAGGATCCTGGAATCGAGCCCCACATCGGGCTCTCTGCTCAGCGGGGAGCCTCCTTCCTCCTCTCTCTCTGCCTGCCTCTCTGCCTACTTGTGATCTCTGTCTGTCAAATAAATAGATAAAATCTTAAAAAAAATGAATGAACTGGTGAATATAAATGTATTTAGTGACAGTCACTAAATTATATACATATATATACTAAATTGTGTATCATATATATGCCATATATATATATACACACACACCATATAATATGGCATATAATTATACCATATGTATACCATATAAATGGTAAAATTATATACCATTATATGTATAATGATATGCCATTATATGTATAATGGTATATAATGGCCATTATATACCTACATACAAAAGTGAACGACACAGACTCAGAGTGATACAGGATGTTGTCCTGGCTGTAGGACATGCATGCAGGCTATAGGGGGAGAGCTTTGCAGAGGAAATGGGTATGAAATATGGGATCAAAGAAAGGCACACCCCAGTGGGAGGTTCCACCCTGGGCAAACATGTGGCCTTAAGCATGAACATGGAGTGTCCAGGAAACAGAAGGACCATCTAGGAAGAGTAGAGACAACGCTGAGTGGACAGTGCAGAGTCAGTCTATGAAGTAGCCTTTAGTAATGGGCTTAGGCACTGGGCTTCATTCCAGAGGTGGTAGGATTTTTGAGCAGGGGATAATGTGCCAGGAAGTAGGGTAATGTAAGAAGGAGAATTAGAGGGCCAACAGGAGAGAACCTGGATGTTTAGGAGCTTTTGCAACATTGTAGGTGATCTTTAATGAGCCTTCCATCTAGGCTGGAAGGAACGGAGGGGAGGTAACTGATTGCTTGTCACAGACAAAAAGAAGGGATAAAGTAAAACACTCAGAGGAGCCACACACAGTTGACACGTGTGTGTGTGTGTGTGTGTGTGTGTGTGTGTGTGTGTGTGTGAAGTCATTCTCAGAAGTAACAAGGTGTGGTCTCACTGCCTCTGATATCCCACACCCATCCCTGGACCCACCCACAGTCGTATTTCAGGGCACAAAGTCCTGACTCTTCCATGAGGGAGTGAGGATGGAGTCATGTTTGTCTTTGCATCTTTGCCCGGAACACAGTGGTCGGCACATCGAGCACATGCATGACTCCTGTTTCCCTGTGTGTCTCATGAGCTCTTCCTCGCCATCCCTTGCTGATTCTGCTTCATCTCTCAACCTTTTACCCTTGGAAAGTGCCAGGTCTCAGTTTTTGGTTCTCTTCTCCTTTCTATCTACTCACGTTCCCTTGGTGAATCCAGCCCCACAGCTAAGTACCATCTACATCCTGACAACTTCCAAAGGTCTATCTCCAATCTGGATTGCTTCCCTGAGCTCTAGATCCAAAGACCCAACTGCCCACCTGCCAACAACTTAGGAGTCACTCTCGCCCACACTCTCACATTCCATGTACTATCAACAAACCCTGTTGATGTCAACAAAATCTATCCAGGATTTAACTCCTGTCCATCTATCAAATCCATTGCCTACCCTGATCCACGCTAGAGCTGTTCCTCCTGGACTGCTTCCCTAGCCTCCTGACCAGTCTCCTCCTTGCTAAAACCTCTGCTCTGCTGCCCTGGTCTATTTTCAACATGGTAGTCACAGTGATCTTGTGAAAAAAATGTGAAATTATGTTATTCCTCTACCCAAAATGATTCCATGGCTCCTAAGCCACTCAGGAAAAGCCCAAGTTCTTGAAAGAACCTATGTGGCCCCACAGGATCTGGCTCCCCATTTCCTTTTGGCCATTATCAACTTTTCTTTCCTTCTTGCCCATTCAGCTGAGCATGCCAGGAAGACTCCCACCTTATGGCCTTTGCACAGACTCTTCATTTTATCTTAAGCATTCTTCCCTCAGGATCTTCAAGGCTTGCTCTCTTGGTTCCATTATTGCTGGCTCAAGTATCGTGTTCTCCGTGCAAATTTTCTTGCCAACTGTATTTAAAACCACAGCTTCCTGCCCCAGCACTTCCCATCTCCTGACTCTCCTTTACTTTTCTCCACTGTCTAATACACTGTATTACTTACTTTGTTTATGGTCTCTCTCCCCTCACCCGGGTCCTCAAAGGTAACCCTAAAGAAGGTAGGGATTCCCTGTTTTATTCACTGCCAAATCTCCAGTACCTAGAACAGTGCCTGGCACATAGAAGGAGTTCAGAATTACCTGCTTTTGTGGAATTGCACAGCTGGAGAGAGAGCTTAGGAGAAAGTCAGGGCTAGACGTGTAAATTTGTCAACTGTCTGCATGGAGAGGATTGGCTGATTGGTGATGGTGAGATGACTGGGGATAAAAGAGATACCTTAGGAGGTTTGTTCAGATGGCCAGGAGACAAGAGGAGCCTCAGAAGCAGAAGAGTCAGCAAACGGGAACAACTCACTTCCAAAGTCAAGAGAATTTCAGGAAGCCATTATTGCCAAAAACCACATGAACTGAAGAGAGTGGGGTTAAGAAAAAGAGCTTGAGAATTATTAATTATCAAGACAGCAGTCAGGATATGTGGTAGAGGCCGTCCTTCAAGGGGTTACAGAGAGAATGAGAAAGCGCAAGAAAACACTTGGAGTTCAGGTAATTCCTTCAAGAAGTTGGGCAGCAAAGGAAACGGGAGAGCGAGGTGGGGAGAAGGTTGAGCAGAGGGGCCGAGAGCAGGATATTTGGAGCCCAGGTGCCTCGGCTTGTGAACCAAGTGCTACCACCTACTGGCTGTGTCAGTTAGGCAAGTCACTTGCCCTCTCTGTGCCAGCTTCCCCACCTACAAAATAGGACACCGTAATAGGATTTATTTGATGTACTTGGTGTGAGCATTAAATGAGGTAATGAATGCAAAGTATGTAGCACTGCATGTGGTACAAATGAGATCTGACTTGAGGTATTAGTCAGTATTGAGAAGAGCGATGGGGGGAGGGCTGGGAAGGAAGGAAACTAACAGCCACTGATCCTTCCATGGGCAAGCAGCTGACAGCAGCCGTGTGAGGCAGGGATGTTGGTATGCTGATCATACAAGGAAAAGAAGCTCAGAACGAACTGTGCAAAGTCCTTCCAATGGGAAGGGCAGCCCCAGGATCTGAAGTCAGGTCTCTCTGACCCCAAGCCCTGCTCTCTCTCCTTTACCACACTTGTGGGAAAGTGCCTTAATCTTAACCTTAACTGTAAATGAGTTCTTCATCTCATTTTTTCTCTTTGAAGTCTTCGCCGTGCTGAATGGTTTGGCGGTTTGGGTGTCAGTCCCAAGGTAACAGCAGGGTGGTCTCAGACAAGCTGCTCCTGTCAGCCTCAGGCTCCTCGTGTGTAAAATGGAAGGAGACTAACTCCTCACAGGCTCCTTACGTCTCAGAGCTATTACAAGGATCAGCTGGAGTGATGGAACGTGAGCACTTTGTAAACTGTAACATTCTGGGTAGACCTTAGTATCTGTTTCCCCTCCTCCTACAACCCTCTCCTCATGGTGATAAACATGGAGTTTTCATTTTAGACAACCAGTCATTGACCCAAAGCTCACAGCTAATGGACTCACCAATGGAGCTAATAATGAAAACATCGATTATTGCAACCTTCATGCTTTCTGCATCCCATTTTTAGAAGAAAAAGGCAAATCTCATTTAAACAAGCTCATGTAAAACATTTCATTCAAATAAGGGGTCCCTGGGTTGAGGTCCAGGTTCCAGCCAGTTCTCCCAGTGCCCACGAGGGACAGTGCAACCTCTCTGAAGAAGCCTTTGCTCCCCACGAAGCCTTGTGGTCACCACAGGGATGGAGGCCAGCAGCAGCATTCTCAAGGGCAGGGAGAAGCAGCACTGCTGACACTGATGTCCCCTGATGGATGTGTAGTTTCAAGCCTGTTTCAAGCTCCAAGGGAGGCTTTGGGATCCAAGATGACATGGCCCCTCAGCCCAGGTGAGAGGAGTCCCTGCCTGGCCTTACGCTGTAAGGGACCCACTCTGGTATCTTGTAGCTTTGCCAGTCCACACTGAGCAAGAGGCCTGTGGGGCTAAGAATACATGCCCACCTGAAGCCTGTTGCCCTCGTTCTAGACCACAGTCTGGGTATCTGGGATCTCAGTATTCCCAGCCCTTAGGGCTCCAAATGTGCCTCCACGGTCAATGCAGGCCTTTTTCCCATTCTGTCTTCCTAAGGGCAGCCTACTCTACCTGTAGGTGCCAAATCTTGGCTGTTTGTTGGGGGGTGCACATGGAGTTTGGACACGTGTATTGGACATCCACATGCATATGTGTGATGGTCCGTATCTCTCAATATGGTCATGAGCCAGGGTGGGAAGACGAGTGGGGCCAGTTGGGGTCGGCTCTTCCTGCGCTGCTACACTCTAGCACAGAATTCTGAGGAGTCCAAGGATTCTAAATCTGAACCTTGTTTCCTAGGTTGTTATAAAATTGTGTCTATCGGGGTAGGAGGACAGAACTGATGCGATTTAGCACTTAAGTGTGGCTTACACCCGTAGCTTTCCATTAGTTGACTCAGAATTAAATTTAGTATTTAGAAAATTTAGAAAATAATTAAAATTAATATGTGGGCCTTCATTTGTGTTCTTTCCTTGGGCCCTACAAATGTTGGGGACAGGTGGAGATCTCAAGCCCCATAGCTTCAGAACCCTGGACAGCTCCAAATCATTACTTCCTTTTGCTTTGTGTGCTTTTACTCACTCACATCTGTTCAGTCTTAACATTTACAGAGTACTCTCAGAAATAGCTTTGCACACACTTCTTAGATCAATCTCATGAAGTGGGTATCATTCTACTTTCCATTACACAATAGGGAACTTGCTCAAGGTCATACGGCTAGTGATGGGCAGAGCTGAGTTGCGAATCTAGGATCTGATTCAAAATCACATGCTTTCCTCACACTGACTCCCTGGTACTAAATGAAAAAATAATGATAATAGTCATGGGTGATATTAGCCAGTAGATACTTGCTATTGCCACATCAGTTGTTAAAATATTGAAACTTTTTTTTTAAACAACTGCTAAACAGACACTTTCCACTCTCCCCAAATGCTCCCAGGGCCCCAGATCTCTCCAAAGTCTACCAACCGAAGAGTTAATGCAGGCAGGACAGGGGACCTCGGAAACCCCACTCCAGCTTCAAGGTCTATATTAGGCCTGATCATACCACAGGCACTGCTCTGAGAGTCTGTGGTCCGTCCACCCTCTGACCTGCTCCTACAGGAATTTGGCTGCTGTGTTAACTTCACCGCACTCTGATGGTGGGAAGGGGCTCCTGGCTTCTCTCTTCATCTTCAGGGCTCAAACCTATGGCATTACCACTCAGGAGTGTGGAAAATTAAAGAGAACGTCATGTTTTCTGAGGATTCAGGCTTTTCTCCATCTACTGCAGGGACAAGCAGTCAGTGCTACATCCCAGAGAGTCCGTGGCTTAGGATCACTTCTGACTTGGCAAAGGCAGGGGCCAGCACCTTTGTGTCCCTGAATCCGCCCCCCCCCCAACATGAGTTGCTGGAAGTAACAGCCCATGGCTGGTGGGTGAAGGGAGAAGAGAGGGGGAAGAGAAGCCCCTTTCAAGGAGCATGTGGGGGCAGGGCTCAGGGCTGGGGAGAGGGCTGCAGTGGGAGGTGGGGGAAGCAGGAGTTCAAGGCCGCTGCCCTGTGTCACCTGGTGAGTCCAGACGCCCACCACCTCTAGGCAGCCTCTCAGCCTGTTTAGACACCAGTCCCCAGCCCGGCCCTGGCAGGGCTCCCGGTTCTCAGATGGTTTGCACCATGATTACAGAGTAAGTTTTTAAAATTAGGTTTTTCCTCATTCTGCACTGTTTATGTCAGACTCTAAGAAGCCTCCCACCTCCTCCTCCGCCCCTTCCTTTCTGACCACATCCTTTTTTCTTGGCGCACAGGGAGGTATTTTTTCCCACAGCAGAAAAAACAATTTCCAGTGTTTTTAAAGAGCCCTCCATGTTGGGAGAGGCTCCATGTTTCACTGAAAGGCTTCCCTTGCAGCCACACTCATGTTCTGTCTAGACTGGGTTTCACTAGCATGAGAGACACCTTCTTATTACACGTTTATCCTTCACTACTTTCTCCAGCGGACCCCCTCGCCCAGTAGATTTCTCAGAGGCCTCTGCTGGCTTGTTTATATTTGACATGCCTGAGGTTTCGGGTCAGTAGTCAGTTTTCTGGGTCATGTCTGAGGATGGTTCACCTCTGCCTCCAATTCTGAGCTTCTTGGAGCAAAGCACCCTTCCCTACAGACAGCTGCAGGCCAGGGCAGCTGAAAGAGCGAGTGTCCTCACTCATGCTTGTGGGGCAGGTATGCGGGCCCAGGCCGTGTTCCAAGGGAGCACAGTGTCTGCTGTCCTGGCACAGGCGCTGTGCTGGGCATGGCGAGGGTCCATGCCCAACCTCCAGGGGCTCAGCCTGCACTCAGAGACTCCTCCCCTGCTCCTGTCCTTGGAATGAGGTTTCCGCCTCCCCCACCCAAAGGTGGCTCCAAGGACACAGCCCTGAGTTGTGCTGTGGCGCTAAGGCCATCTGGCTGGTTCACAGGTGCCAATGTCCAGAGCTGCACAAAGGTCAGTGTGAGTCCCCCGCCCTTGCACTGCCTCCCCAGGTCAACACCAGCCACCCCTCAGCCTGCTCAGCTCTGGTCCCAAATGCTTCACACTCAAGATCTGCAATCCTGTTAGGTCACCCATCGCTTCCTATTACAGAATAAAGACATTTTTTTTTTTTTTTAAAGTCGTCTCTACACCCTGTGTGGGTGTAGAGTGGGTTTGAACTCATGCCCCGAGGTCAAGAATTGCATGCTTTTCCAACTGAGCCAGCCAGGTGCCCCCAAATTACTTATTTTTAAAAACAAGAACAAAATAAAAATAAAAGGAAAGACCCATAATCTTATGATCATAGGTAACTACGTTTAACATCCTGGTGTATCCATGCAATATGGATGGACAGAATTTCTCAGTTTTAACAAAGCATCTATCTGTAGTAGTAAAATCCCAAAATGAGAGGAAGAAAACACAGGTCCACCTTCCCTCTCCTCTCGTCCATCATTTGTCGGGCGTCTAGGGATGAAAACAGACGGTCCAGTTGACTGCCATGGCTGCAGTGGGCAGCCTCCCCCCACCCCCCAACCCGGCCCCTCCAGGCTCTTCCAGAGCCTTCCAGCGCCTTGGAGCGGCACTCAAGGGTGGTGCTGGCACATGGAGGCACATGTGCCAATTGCCGATGGGGTTGTCAGGGCCTCAAGGGGAAGAAAGCTGATTTCAGAGGAAAGAAACGCTGTGGATGTTCTCTTGGGATGAGCTGCTCCTCCCAGGATATAGGACCCCACCCACCTGGTTTCCCAGGACTCCAAGGACACTGGGGACTCTGGCTGCTGCCCTGGATCTCAGTTGGGCCTGAGGTCTCCCCTCTAGGACCCTGGCAGCCTCCTGAGTGAGGCTTGTGTCTCTGGCACCACCTGCCACTGGGGAGCCAGTGCGGCTCCCGATGAGTGGTTCTAAGCCCCTTCTTGTCATGCTTTCCAGCCTGTGCATTTGGGGCGGAAGGAGACATGGCTTCCATCACGCCACCTGGTCCCAGCCCCAAGCCAGCCTTCCTGGGAGCTCCTACACCCCAGAATCCAGCTCCCGTGATGATGACAGGCCTCTGACCCTTGCAGCACCCAAACATTTTCTTTGCATTTTTTCCTCTCGTTCCGTCACTGACTGGGAGGAGGCTTACTTCTTTTTGTGTTAGTCAAGTGAGATTCCTAGTGTGGAATCTTCTGGGTCCTCCAGGTGGGTCCCTGCAGGAGGATACCTTGGGGCCCTCCCACTTCCCCAGTCCAGGAAGCTGCCAGGTTGGCCCTGCACACCCTGCGGTCTCATTGACTCTTAGCACAGAACATCTGCAGCTTTTACTGTTGTTTACAAAGACACAACTGGTTTTCTGGGGGCTGCATCTGATGATGACACACGCAGACAGAGACGGGGAATCCTGAGGATGGCTGGTGGGGGGCCCCAGGCAGCCCCCAGAGCAGGCCGCCTCTCTGCCATCCCACGCTGACATCTGGACCCGCTGCCGACGGAGGCTGGGGCCACAACTCCGAAGTCTTAGTATTTGTTGGCCTAGATCGTAGTTGTGGTTTCTTCCCATCTGGTTCGGGAATCATTTTGGGGGACAGCTCCTCAAGGTCAAGGACATACTGGTAATGACGTGATTGCTGAATCTTCTCCAAGATGAACAGGAAGTCACTAGATATTTACAACTGAACGAGTGAATGAATGAACGAACCAGAGCAGGGCTCCCAGGCCCAGGTGTCTGAGAGGCATCCAGAGGTGCCTGAGCCTCTCTGATCCCAGCCTGGAGAGGAGAAGTTGCCTCTTCCCCCTCCTGCCCACCGTATCAGCCAGTCCAACAGAACAGCCCACAGGGCTCAGACTGCTTCGGGGAACCAGAACTGGGGAGGTATATAGAAAGGCCAACAGACCAGGGGAGAGGCTGAAAAACCTGCTCTGGGCCACCAAGCCAAGGATGGGACTCAGGAGTGACCTGAGGGTCTGCGTACCAGGGATGGGGAGTGTCCAGGCAGGGTCTGGGGCCTGGGCTCCTTGGCCTCAGTGGTTAGGGGGGCTTACAGGGTAGAAACTAGAAAATGAAATCAAAGATCTATTTATTGGAGCAAGAACAAGACCAGAGGAACCAGACTAGCACAGTGTCTATGGTGACAAAGTAGAAATCAAGGCAGACAGAGGGGACTCCAAAAGTCCAGTGTTAGTAATACCGCTGTTGCCCACAAGAATGGCTGAGGTTAACTGGGGGCCTCCTGGATGCTGAATATTCTACTGGATACTTGATACAGAAGCCCCAAAGTATGCACACGTTACTCCCTTCCATACCCCCCCCCCCAAATAGGGCACTGAGGCTCAGATTAAATCATTTGGTAAAGTCACAAAGCAAGTAGGCAGCTGACCTGATATGAGCCTGACTTCCCAGCAGCTGTGCCCACTTGTGGCTCAGAACCAGAGGCTGTTGGCAGCCAGTGCTGACCTGAGCGCCCTACCCTGCTCCCCTCACCCCCACCCTCCCAAAGTCCTGGTTCTCTGTATGGGTGACACTCCAGTGCAGGCGTGTCCCCAGGGGAGGCATGGTGGCCGAGGGACTTGGCTCTGCCGGGTGCCACCGGCTGGCTGCTGGGAGCACGCATCTCTCCCCAGCACCGGCACCGGACAGGGCAGACAGAGGGACACAGAAGGGACGAGGCTGAGGACGGAAGCGGTGTGGGCTAGCGGCACCGACTCTTCAAATCAGAGTATATCGTTTTCATTAACTTTCCACTGTACGTTCTTCACACACCGCATTTCGCGGCACGCTGAGCCGGGTGGCAGATGGGGGGGGTCACCAGCACCAGTGACGCTGGGGGCAGGCGATATGTGGCTGCGGACGGCTCCTTGTGTGTTCTGGCGATAGGGCCATGAAAATGGATTTCTAGACAGGTCCTGCTTAGCACACAGAAGGGCTGCCTGTTGCAGGGAAGTGGAGGTGGACACATGTGTGAGCAGAGAGGAATTTGCAGAGGTATCACCGACCTAGAGGGGCAGAGAGATTCCAAAAACGCATTCCCCTGGTGCTCGGTCCACGCAGGATGGCCCGGAGCTCTTGGCGAGGGAGCTGCTGCACAACTGCTCTCACTTAATCTGGAACAATGCTCCCAGAGGGCTTCTGTTATCACCACCCCATTTTGCAAAGAAGGAAACTGAGCCACAGGGAGAGGGAGTCACGCCAGGATAAGGCAGCTGGTAAACCGTGGAGCCAGGATTCACACCCTGGTCACCTCGAAGGCCCATATTAAAGCACTCCGCTCTCCAGAGATGGAAGGAAGCTACCATTTCTCAAGCTCCTGCTCTGTCTACCGTGCCCGGTACTCTCTACGGGTCAGCTCATTCAATCCTCATAACGTCCTCGTGAAGGAGGCGTCGGTAAGCCCTGGCTCACCAAGGCTGCAACCCAGACAGAGAAGAAGCTTCTGTGGATTCTCCCAGTTGGGAAGTGGCAAAGCCGGGGTTTAAACCCAGGAGAGACCCCACCCTCTTTCCCCTGCCCTGGGTGCCTCCCACTTGACCATGTTGTTTTCGATTTTAAAGAGTTACGTTATTAACAAAAAAAAATTAAAAAAAAATAAAAAGTTACGTTATTTATCTGTCCCCCCCCACCGCCCTCGCATCTGCTTTCCTTGTTAATCGACTAACTCCTTTGATGCCTAATTTGTGAAGTTCTTCTGCATCCATGGCCATGTGTGTGTGTGTGCGGGGGGGACACACCGCTGGCTGTGGTCTGGCTCCTGGCGGGTGTCAGCTGTAGACCATGACCTCAGTGCAAGGAAGAAGGTGAGGAGCGCGCTCAGGCCAGAGAACGTTCCGGGGCGCTGGGGATGCGGGAGGGCACCTGCTCCTCCGTACTTCGGTCTTTTGGATGCTCTTGTAAAACGGACCGTTTTCCTAATTTCCTTTCGAGAGCGTTCGATACTCCTGTGTACAAAGAAACGCAGCTGACAGGGAAAGTGTGTCTGCCGTTGTGTCCTGCGCTCTGGGGAAGGTGGCTCTGCAGTCCGCCTCCCCCAGCGCGGGGTCCAGGCTGCAGACGCTTTGAGCCAATGGTGCTCAAGCTGTGGGGCATCTCGTCTCGTCCAGTCCCCGGAGGACTGGCTTTTGCCCCTGGATGGATCATCTCTGCTCTGAAGATGCCGGCACCCGCCTGAGAGCGGCTGGCTGGGGTGCTGGCTCACGACCGAACCCTCTGGCACCTCTCTCTCTTCAGATGTTAAGCTGAAATCCGGAGCTTCATGCTTCTTCTGTCTTTGGGAGCCTGTCCCAGCTGTGTGCCCGGAAGGAGCCATGGAACCCTCTGCACTCCGTGCTCCTCTCTGGCCGCTCTCTCTTCCCGGGGGAGCTTCCCTCTCCTCCGCAGGCCCCTTGGCAGCGAGCAGATGCGTCGGTCTCGACGTCAGAAGATCTGGGCCTGCGTCCCGGCCTGTCCCTCAGCTGCACAAGCCCCTGCGCTGCACCCCAGCTCCCCTCGGCCTGAGCTGCTGAGCTGTAAAATGCAGACAATAACGCCCCCTCAGAGCCAGGAGCCACCGTGCAGTTTACATGGGAAGTCTGCAGAACGCTAGGTTTTGTGCCCATTAGAATTTCCTGGGTTCACTGAGTGACATCCAGCTGTGGCCAAGCCATTTCCACCCCGTGGTCCTCTGGGAAGAGCTTCTTGGCCATCCCAGCTCCCCTGACTTCTGGAAGGCTGTGTCACCTTTGCCCACAGCACCCAGCCACCCAGATGGAGGGGCAGCCTCCCCAGCTCCTCCCCAGCTTGCGACTTTTCCTACTGCAGGTAGAATAGATCCCAAACCCCTCACTTTCTCCACTCACCCTGCCCAATCCGGCCTCTGAGACCCTGGCCCTGGCCTCATCTCAGACCACGCGCTCAGCCCGGTGCGCTCAGTGTTCCGCCCCCACCCTCTCCCCTTATAGTCCTGAAACATGCCAGTCTCTGCCCTGCACCAGGACCTTGTCACATGCCATCCGGAAAGCACTGTGCCCTGCTATTGATGTGGGTAACTTGGAATAACCCTTAGCTCCTAGTGCCAGTGGTGCTTTCTCTGGAATCTTCCCCGAACTGCCCACGCCCTCCCTCCCGCCATGCTGAACTAAACTAGGTTTCTCTTCCAGAACCTGTGCCTTTTCTGATTCACAGAACATATCACCGTTCACTGTATCACCGTTGGCAATTACATAGGCACGAGTGTGTTTGTGCTTTAACGTCCGTGTCTTCATGCGGGCTAGAACACGCAGACTCTGGTTACCCCCACAGACCAAGTACCAAGAACCAAGCACCACAGGCGGGCCCGTGGTGGGATTGCAGAAGCACGTGAGGTGGGGTAGTGAGCGTCTGCAGGAGGCGAGAGGGTGGAGAGTCTTGGGGAGGTGGTCCGGCTGCTGGCCTGTGCAGGGTGGAGGAGGAGCCTGGTGGGGCGGGCAGGGGGAAGGCGGAGGGCTCAAGACATGAAGGAACCCCTGAGAGTGGCTGGTGGAATGTAAGATTTTAGAAGAGCGGTGGGAAGGGTGGTCTGTTTTAGGGCTCCCGGAAGGGGTAGGGGCTGCCTCCCGGGTATCCAAGTGCCCAGGGAGCTAGGAAATGGACCCAGCAGGAGGACAGGGCTCTGTGGAGGGGCCTGTGTTGCGCATGTCCCTGTGGTGGGGGTGGCCCTGCCCTGCAGGCGTCTGAGGGGTACTTGGAATTTCACCGGGATCCCTTGAATTCTGTGGGAGGGAGCTCCCTGGGAGGCACGGGGCTCTTGCCCATAACTTTGGTGGGGATTGAACAGCAGCTTTTCCTCCTGGGCTGGAGCCCTGTGGTCAGCAGCACTGCGTGGACTTAGCAAGGCTTGGCCCACATGGTCCTGAGTCACACTGGGGCTCTGGGTCCCCGGGGCAGCAAGTATAAAGCCAAACAGTAAAGGCTGCGGTGGGAAGCCAAACAGGAAGCTGCTAGCAGCCTTGCAGAAGGAGCTCTTTTTAAATACAAAGGTTCCTACCAAGGTCAGTTATCCAAGGCTCCTCCTGTCCCTTCCAGACCCTCCCATTCCCAGTGCCTCCCTTCTGACCCTGTGCATTCCTGTGGGTTGGAAGAGGTCTGTGTGCAAACCCGAGGCACCGAAAATCCTATCCTGCATGTGCTACTGCTTGGGGCTCCTGAGCACACAGCCCTGGAGAGGACACTCCGTTTTCCAGGCCAGGACCCCACAAAACATTCACGGATACAGGAACTAGCCCAGCCCCCCACATCAGTGCCCAGTCGCAGAAATGGACCCCATTCAACAGGAAGAATGGGCTGAAAAGTAAGTCTCCGGGAAGGAAGTGCCATGAGCCAAAGGAGGCGGCCGTGGCGATGAAGACAACAGGAGAAGAACCTCCCGACACCACAGGTCAAGTCCATCCTTCTACGGCTCCACCTAGCCTCACCGGAGGGAACGTCACCCTTATCAAAATCAATAATAAAGAAAAACTGCATCAAAGATACGGCTCATTTTAAATTTAACTCCATGATGTCTGAAGCCCTTGCCCTGTGCCTGGCACTGTCCTCGGTGTAGGGGACACCAAGACTCGAGACAGGGCTGTTGACATCCCAGGCAATGTTGACGGTATTTGGGGAGGACGGGCTTCGTGGCAGATCACTTCACTGCAGTGTGGGATATCCGGGGACAAAGCCATGTCATCCTAGGGGAGGCAGGAGCAGCTGGGGGCCAGCTGGGGAGAGGAACAGGTGGTGACGACAGCGCTGATCGAGGCCCCGCCCTGCACGGGCGTCCTCCCCCGCGCTTCGCACACATTCACTGGTTAGTCTCACAACTGCCCAGGGAGGCTGCAAGTAGCCCTGTCCGCTTTAAAGGGGACCGCGGTGCAGGGGTGAATGACCTAGCCTGGGGTACTGTGGGGTCTGAACATGTCCCATGCGGAATCCTGGATGAAGACTGAGTGGCGGAGGAGGGAGCCGCGTGGCCCCGGGCAGGGAAGCCACAGGATAGCTTCTGAATGACTTGAACGTAGGGTTGGGCCAAGAGTGAGGGAAGACCGGGGCGCCTGGGTGGCTCAGTCGGTTAAGCGTTGGACTCTGCTTTTAGCTCAGATCATGATCTCAGGGTCCTGGGATGGAGGCCCGAGCTAGGCTCTGCCTTCAGCGGGGAGTCTGCCTGGGATTCTCTCTTTCCCTCTTCCTCGGCCCCTTCACCAACTTGCGCTCTCGCTCTCTATAAAAGAAAATAAATCAACCATAAAAGAAAAGAGTGAGGGCAGACACGGGGGGAGGGGAGCGGGTGGCCTCGTCCATGCCCCCATGACGGTGCGGTCAGGTCGATGCAAGGGGGTGGGCTCTCCGACTCGGTTCCTCGTGGACCCCCACGTCTCGCTGCCACAGAGATGCTCTGCAAACGTTCGCTGACCGAGCCAGTGGGAAAATCAGCAGCACCCAAGACCGGCTTAGCACGTCACACTCCACAAGGTACTCCTCAACGACCCCACTTAACTCTCACAGTAACCCCCTCGGGTTGATGGTATGTCCTCCATGTGAGAGCCAAGGAAGCCAAAGCCCAGAAAGGTCAGGTTTTTCTTAAGGTCTAACAGTGAGGAGGTCACGGAGACCGGTCTTGGACCCCCACCTGCCGTCTGTGTGTGTCGTCTGCCACGCTCCCCCTGCTCTCACGGAGGCAGGATAGCCGGAGAGCCCCAGACACTGGGGTCCACATGGCTGAGCTGCCATTTTTTTTCTGAAATGCAAAGAGGGTGGGAGCCTCTGTACCAAGATTCTATTTTTCTGGTGAATTTTCCAGAACTGGCTCTCGGGGAGACTCTCTGTCCAAACTGCCTGTAATACACTTAGTAAACATGAGCCAGAAATAATTGGGTAATAAGCTGCCATCAGTGCTAATTATCTGTGCCAGTGGAGGCGAGCACTGGTGTGGAGAATACAGAGCTTTGGGAAATTGTCCCTCTGATGGTGGGCACGGCCTGGCTCCTCCTCCAGGAGGGGACCCCAGGCTGGCTGGGACCCTTGGGGTCGCCTGTGCTCTCCACCATCCCTCCTCCTTGTCCTTGCACCCAGGGAGTCCTGCTCTGGTCCTCCTGGAGACCGTCCGTCATGGATTCAGGTGTGGTTCTCTGCCCGTTTGCTTCCTGCTGGTCTTTGAGCTTCAAGCTTCCTTAAGCCTCTCATCCAGGACACGGACCTCAGTGTTCCTTTACTCCGTGCTCCTCGGCTGCAAGCCAGCCTTGCTCCTCTAGACATCCAGTCCTGGCCCTTGGAGCCCCTGGGGAGCAGGCTCCCCAAAGGGAGTTTTGTGTCTGCAGACTAGCTTTGATGATAGGCTCAACCGTCCCGAACATGCTCCCGTAAATGTGGTGCGTCTGTCTGATGACTTGCGTGCTAAGGTGAGAGTGAAGAGGCCCCAAGAAATGTCATTCTAATCCGTCGTTTTGACTAATGAAGGAACAAGTAACTTTAATCTTCCAACGATGCCCAGGTCACGGAGGAGTACACTGGATCTCAGACCTGCCGCTAAGCATCCAGGCTAGGATTAAAGCCAGGCCTCTCCGAGCCTCAAACCTATCCTTCTTCAAGTCCACTTGCAAACTTCAGCCTGAGTTAAGGGTATGACGAGGAACAAATACACGGGGGCAGATACTCACTAAAGGAGTCTTGCAGAGAAGCATTTTGGAACCAAAAACTCTTGCTGTGACATATACATGAGGACCAATGCATTTTTCCTATTTTACAAGTTTCTTTAAAAATAGATACTCCAAAGGGTTGCCTGGGTGGCTCAGTGGGTTAAGCCACTGCTTTTGGTTCAGGTGATGATCCCAGAGTCCTAGGATCGAGTCCCGCATTGGTCTCCTTGCTCAGCAGGGAACCTGCTTCTCTCTCTCTGCCTCTCTGCCTGTTTGTGTGTTCTCTCTCTCCATCTCTCTGACAAAAAAAGAAATAAAATCTTTTTTTTTTTAAATTTTTTATAAGCAAGGGGTTGGGGAACAGGGGTACAGGTCTGCGAATCACCAGGTTTACACACTTCACAGCACTCACCAAAGCACATACCCTCCCCAATGTCCACAATCCCACCACCTTCTCCCAAACCCCCTCCCCCCAGCAACCCTCAGTTTTTTTTGTGAGATTAAGAGTCACTTATGGTTTGTCTCCCTCCCATTCCCATCTTGTTTCATTTAAAATCTTAAAAAAAAAATAGATACTCCGTTTTTTTTAAAGTGGGACATGTCAGTTTATAAGGAAAGATCCAGAAGAGGTATTGGGTGGGACAGGGTTGGTAGGAACACACAGCCAGGTGGCGGCTCAAGTCTAGTTGTACATGGTTGTCGTGCACGGCTGCGCAAACATGCAGGTGGTCGCAAATTCTAATTTTCATGCATTGATTCCAAGCACCCGCCCTTCCCTTTCCTTTTACCTAGGAAAAAAGTGGTGCAATTGTTCCCTTTTGTTCGGGACCAAAATATCACGAGATGCCAGGCCCTATGAGACCCCCCCCCCCCACTTTCAAGCAAAGGGCTTGCTTCCTTTTATATAAAATGTCTTTCTGTCCCTCGTCACTTGCAAAGGCTCTAAGACCTCTAGCCTATGCTGAATGAGCGGAGGACAAGGAGGAGAGGAGAGTGCGTCAGAGCAATTCTTTGCAAAATGAGCGATCCTGCTCCTGCTCAGCAGAAACTGCAGGGGCCGGGAGTCGGCAGGCAAGAGGATCACAAGGAAAGAGTTCTTTATTATTTTGTTAAAGAAAGCAACGAAATTAGCTGACTAGATGAGGTGCTGGAGGGGAGGTGGGCATTGATTGTTGGGGAAGAATGGGTGCATCCTGATTGGCTGGGATGCTACCAGGACAGGGCTGCTGGGAAGGGAAACCACCTGGTCCTGAGGACAATGGCAGCTCCGGGGTGGGGGGGGGCAGGGAACAGAGGAGGGGGCGCAGGGGACCTGGGAAGAGAGGTCCTCGGGGTGTGTGTGTGTGTGTGTCTTGAGGCCACACTGCACGGAGGTGGAGGTTGGGGAACAGGAGCAGGTTGGGATCAGGGCTGACCTCACATAGAAGGCTCTGAATGCAGCCCCAGAGAGGTTGCTTTTGGGAGTGGGGGACGGTGCCAAGATGCTGCCCGTGGTCATTGCCAAGAGAAGAACGGTGGCCGCTGAAGGCCAGAAACAGGAGTGCTGGGAATTAGGTTTATGTGAGCCCCAATGGGAGCCAGGAGCTGGGGGACAGAAGCAGAAGTCCCCCATCCTGCTCTTGGCGGGGGGAGCCTCTCCACCTGGAGGATCATGTGGCTGTGGGCTTCTGCTCCCTGACAGAGTGTGGCCCTGGGCATCTTCTGGGCAAGGTGGACCCAGCGGAACCCTCGGAGGTGCTGCACCGGGCTAGAGCCTGGCCCCATGCTGGCCCGTTCGCTTGGGACAGATGTCCCTCTGCTCCAGCCCGTACCTTCCTTAGAAGGCTGACAGTGCAGGCGTGTCCTGTAGACGTGGGGACAGAATGTGCCCAGAACGTGTTGGCTCCGTACGGAAGCTGCTGTGAATCAAAGTGGCTCCGTGTTCTGGAGGGAACCCTGAGGGTCGCAGAGGCCAGGCGAGGCCGGCAGAGGCCGGCGGGTGCAGGGAGAGACAAAGCTTCTGTTGCAGTGACTGCAGCAGTACTAGCTGCTGTGATGTGCCCTAGGGTATAGGGCATTGGATACTCTTAATCCCACAGTCACCCTTCTGCACAGTGGATATTATTAGAACCGTTTAATATATAAGAACGTGAGTGCTAAAACTACCTGTCTGATGTGACGGCTCAGAGGAGGTCACACTGGTAGGCCACTCGGACCCCCCAGACCCTCCTCTCCATCCTCATTAGGCACGGCACTCTCCATCCTCACGCACCTGCCGTTGGGGGCCTGCAGGAGCTAGCTGGCAGGCCCGCCCTGCTGAAGACGGCCACGCTGCCCCCTTCCCAAAGTGCTTGCCCGGGCCCTGTGGGCAGGGAGGCTTCCCGGGGCGGGGACAGCTTCCTTTCCTTTGATCACAAACAACTCCATGATAGGCACTGCGACTATCCCAGTCCCACAAGAGGTGGCAGACCAGGGCAGCTGGGGTGACCAAGCCGGAAGGACATGGGTAGAGGCACGCCCAGACATCACAGGGGCTGGTGCTGGCCTGCGATGTGGGCACATCTGGGGGTGTGGGCACTCTTCTTAGCTTCCTAGGGCTACGGCCTGGGCTGCCGGAGCCAGCAGGGGAGGGGTGGGAGGGGCTGCACCAGGATGAGGGACTGCACAGCCTTCCAGCAGAGCTCTACAGCTTGGACTCCCAGGCACCCAGTCTCGGCTGCCCTGCCTCTGGCCCCATACTCCTGAACACCCAGGGACAAACCCCCCGGCTCCGCCCACCTCAGTCATGCCTCTCCTCACCTGCTGAGAAGGGGGCATGGGGAAATGAGCAGGGAAGTGCCCAAGTGAGGGACCCAGTCAGTGACGCACAGACCCTCCCAGGTAGGAGACGGTTTCTGGGGACGCGGAGCAGGGGAGCACGTTAGGAACCGTTTTGGGGGGTGACACTCCCCCAGCAGGGAGGAGTAAGATACGAACTCCTGAGGACCAGTGACAGAGTGACCACAGAGATGGTCAGACCCTCAGAGCAGGAGGCTGCAGACCGGAACGAGAGTCCCCCGCTGGGAATGGCAACACCCAAAAATACGGAGCCGCGCTTCTCGCCGGAATGCTCAGCGGCCCACGTTCAGCCGAGACTGGCTTCTGGATTGTGGGTTAGAGTAAATAAAGAAGATCATCTAAGTAACATAACCATAGGTTTTTAGCTTGAGATGACATCTGGTACCAACATATTGTCTGTCTCTTAAGAAGCTCAAATTGCCAGTCGTCCTGGGAGCCTCTGCTGCTCTCAGCAAGGTTTCCTCCCGAGTTGCTCCGCCCGGTAGGAAGGAACACATGTGCGGACTTCCAGCCGCCCTTTGGGCCTCTGAGTCTCCGAGGTGACCCCAGAGCCACTGCTGGGGACAGGTGGCCACCATCGGAACACGGGCAGTGTCTCTGGAAGGGGCGGCGGGCTCACCTGCTCCCACCTGTGGCCTGCGCGCGGGTCACGGCGCACCTGTCCCCTCTCCAGGGAAAAGAGCTCCAAGCACTACCTTTCCCCATGCTTAGTCAGTGGCAGCAGTGTTTCTGGAAGGAAGGAGACCCGCCCCACCGCAGACCTAAGTCCTGGCTCTAAGGTGTCTGCACCACGTGACCCAGGGCGCTCACTTCCCTGCTTTAGGCCCGTTCCCTCATCTCAGATGTGGACTCAGGAGAATATTTCCGACCAGCCTGACGTCGCCCGAGAGGCCCGCTTTCATGTTCTCCCGCTCCTGTCCTCGCCCCGGGGCCCCCCAGGACCACCGTGCGCGGTCTGCCTGCACCCCACTGCACGCCGACCTGTGCCACGGGAGGTCAGCCCAGTTGCCGGGGAAACCGGGCCAGCGTCCTGGGATCCAGAGGAGATGAAGAGCGGTCTTCAAGAGGAAGCGAGCGGGGCTCGGTCACTGGCCCTGGTCCCGGGGGTTGTGAAATCCTGACTGCGCCTCCTCCTTCGGCACAGCGGGGCCTCTCTGAAGAGTCGGGGGTGGGGGGGTCGGGACTGTAACTGCTCTCTTCCTGCTGCTGCTCCGGACTCTGCACATTGTCTCTCTTCCTGCGGCCGAGGCCGGGGCGAGTGGTGAGCACTCGCAGGTCGGGCCAGCATTAATGTCCCCACCCTTGTGGGTGGCCAGTCACTCACGCCGTCAGCGGATGTCACAAGCACATGGGCCGCTGGCTGGCTGGGCCTCGGTCACCGCAGACTCCATGGTACTTGGAACCGAGTCCCACAGGAAAAGCAAGGAGGGAGTCCCCAGTTTGGGGACCCAACTATGGGAGACATGGCTTCGGGCACCTCTCGGAGCAGGGCTCGGGAACACGGAGACGACCCGCCGGGGGGACACGATCCTGGGACAGGCGCAAGGTCGGAGGGCCTCTGCGCGCAGCACTGGGCGTTGGTTGTAAGGTGAGTGTCGCTGACACCACGCAGTCATGCTTTGGGAGGTCCGGCGCCCCTGAAACGTGAGGAATGACAGAGAAACCCGCAAGGACCCCCCTGAGCAATGGAGAGGTCTCTCCGGCAGTGGAGAGAAACAAAGTGACCGGCATGAGCTCTTTGACGACCACACCTGGAGGGCAGAAGGTTAAAGGTGGGAAGACCTGTTATAGGTTGTTGTTGACAGGATTCTCCTGACCATCCACAAGACGCTGGCCTGGACCTGAGCCTTCTCTTTCATACGTCCCTTGGATCAAGCAACTGCGAGGTCCAGGTGGCTGGGATCTGTCCAAGGAGGGCCCTGCTTGGGGCACCTGCTGTTCTCTGCACCAAGAAGGTCGCACATTTTTAAAGTTGTCAGAAGTAGGACTCTCTCCAAGACGGATGGGCAGGGATAGGAAGGAGAGGTTTATAATAGGCTCACATTTGCTCTCTGCACCCCAAAACATGGGCATCTGCTTTTAGACATTGGCTGTCGTCAAGACACTGATGAGAATGGTCTCACCCATGCAGTGAGAAGGCCAGAAGTCTCAGACGTGTCCAGGGCTCCCTGCGACAGAGGCCCGAATGGCTGGTGGCCAGCAAGGACGGCTGACTGGGAGGTTCATGAGTCATGTGCAGGGTGCCTGCGGTACCCATCGTCTGTTCTGGAAAAGTACAAAGTCTCTTGCTTTCCTTACGGGTAACGGGGACTCTCACTTCTTTTTGGCCACCTACGTTGGGGGAAAATTCATATTCACAAGGTCTAGGACGATGCCTGTACTGGTCTGCACTGGTCTGGGAAACCCCCTGCACAGAGCTTTGGGGTGTGCCCTGTGAATGCACGTCGTTCAAGTTTGGAGCCCACCTAATCTGTACTCGGTGGATGTTCAATATTATCTAATTTCCTCTTATGTTTAAAATAGAACCGAGACAGTAGGGCTCCTGGCCCTCCAGAGGCTGGTTCATTACCTGTGGCTTACCGTTCTTTATTGCTCTCTGGCTAAATTTCCACTCAGGTTCTAGAGATCTTGCCTAAGAGAATATAAATTGAGTTTGGGAAGTTGCACAATCCAGGTTCTCATGGACTTGATTAACATCGAGAGACAGGGCTCAGCGGCCTGGCCTTCCCCGGCTGTAAGTCTGCCGTTCGGTCTCTGGAGGTGGCCGGGCCGTCCTGGCTCTGTTCCTTCTGTCTCACTTCTTGGGTGACTCTCTCCACTGCCTCTGCAATCCCCTTTGAGCTGAGTCATTCCCATCTTCAGAATGCATTTACCAGGGACTGGTTTTCTTAGTCACGGATCACGTTTCTATTATAATGGCATTGACCACCCTGGGCCCCAGACAGACAGAAAACAGAGGCAGGACGAGGGAAAAAACACAGGCAAGAGCCCAGAGCCGCGTTCTGGCTCGGCTTCTCCTCCTCACCTCACTTCACCCGGTTTTTTAAAAAGCATGAATCTGGTTTTCCTGGCCCAGGGTCTGAATTAGCCGAGGAGAGAAACTATGGAGCTGGAAGGGGCCCTTTTCCCTGAGAGCTCTCCCGCTGCTGCGGGACCCATCTCGGGGCCCTCATGGCATCGCCTCCTCTGAGGGAGCTGAGAAAGGACTGTGAGGGGGGCCGAACGCCCTGGAGCTCGCGGATGCAGAGCAGGGTGCCGGCTAACCCCCTAGCCCGCACTGCCTGCCGCAGACGCCCCCCTCCTCGAGGTTGGCTACAAGAGACCAGCTTCCCTGTCCCCGAAGAGGCGGGCGTCCCCCAGCTCCTGCCCTCAAACCCAGTAGGATAGGGACGCGGCACGGAGGCCCTGGCCTGCCCTCGGTTCCGCGAGTGCTTTCCACACGCCAGGCGCCAAGCTCGCTTCCCTTCGCAGCGACCCTATCAAGAAGTACTGGGGTTACTCCCACTTCACAGATGAGGCCCAGAGCGGCTCTGTTGTTGGCCCACAGTCCTATCACTAGGAGGCGCCAGAGCTCAGATACGAACCCAAGTCACTGCACTCCACGTCTGTATTCTTGGGAAATCCATTTATTTATTTAATCACTCATTTATTTACTTTAAGATTTATTTATTTGAAAAAGAGAAAGAGTGCATGCAAGCGTGGGGAGGGGCAGAAGAAGGGGGAGAGAATCTCAAGCAGACTCCCCACTGAGCAGAGAGCCCGCTGCGGGGCTCGATCCCAGGACCCTGAGATCCTGACCTGAGCTGAAACCAAGAGTCAGACACTCAACCGACGGAGTCACCCAGGCGCCCCTTGGAAATCCATTTAAAGTGCATTGTTAACCTGGCTAAGTTACAGAGATGAGAGATTTAAAAAAATGTTTCCTAGTTAAAAAAGTAACACTACAGAAACGACCTGTAGCGAACCAGGCTCAGCTGTGCCCAGTCTGCGGCCCCAGACCTGAGTGCCTTGTCCCCGCCACGGTGGGGAGGAAGGTGCAGGCGTGGGAGCCACGGGGAGCAGGCTGGCTGTCACCGTGGCCCTCCCCCTGCTTTGCTCTTGGCTGCGGGATGCCCCCAGCGTGGGCCCTGAGTTCGCAGCCCTCCCCCAGCGGGGTCCTGCCCCCACAGCCTTCCCGGGAGACCATGTGCGGCAGCCAAGGGAGACCTGGTCTGCAAGGGAACAGACCTCCATATTGTCACTGTACGTCCAATGACGACACAGTGTGAGACAGGCCTAGGAACCACATCGCAGAGTTATGAAGATGAAATTAAATGTGTGATGACAAAAGCTGTGTTCAAGCTTTATACACACTGGCAATTAAGTATGTAACTAAATTTATTTTCATCAGGGTGTGAAGGACCATTAGGATGTACTCTTCTGCATTAAAAAAGAAAAAAATTTACATATTTATCTGAGAAAGAGACAGTGAGAGCTTGAGTGGGGGCCAGGGGAGAGGGAGAGGGAGTCTCAGACGCCCCGATGAGTGTGGGCCGGGCTCCATCCCGAGACCCTGAGATCATGACCTGAGCCAAAGAGTCAGACACCTAACCGACTGAGCCAACCAGGCGTCCCTACCCTCCTGCATTTTCTTTCTTTCTTTCTTTCTTTTTTTTTTTTTTTAGATTTTATTTATTTATTTGGCAGACAGGGATCACAAGGAGGCAGAGAGGCAGTCAGAGAGAGAGGAGGAAGCAGGCTCCCTTCTGAGCAGAGCCCGATGCGGGGCTCGATCCCAGGACCCTGGGATCATGACCTGAGCTGAAGGCAGAGACTTTTTAACCCACTGAGCCACGCAGGTGCCCCGCCTCCTGCATTTTATAAAAGAGGAATTTGATCAAAACAAATGGCACTCAAATGAGTGGCTTGTTGATGTGGCATCAGAAACTCCTTCCAGCAGGTGGGGGACTGGACTCAGCCCCCACCCCAGCCCCCAGAGGCTCTGGCCCTGTCTTGCCTTTCTAGCTGGTCTCCCTGGCACGCTCGCTTGGGCGCTTTCCCCTCGATAGACTGACACAGGAAGGGGCTGTTTCCTGGCAGAGGGGGCTGCTGCATGGGGGATATGGAGATGGGCCGGTGTACAGGTGGGCACAGGTCTGAAACCTCACGCCAGGCCTCTGTCAGCTCTGCCATGCGAGCTGGGGAAGCTGGAGGAACGCGCCATCTCCAGCAGAAGCAGCGTCTGGATCCAAACTGGGGTGAAGCCACGAAGGCCAAATGGTGGCCACAAGGGGGTCATGAGCGGAGCTGGCAACTCGGTGCCCACAATGGGATCCACCAACCCATGGGTACCTGCTGGCACACGAATTCTTTCTAGAACAAGCTATGGGACGATGACGAAATCAGACAGACCCCTTTCATCCTTTCCACGTTAGCCACAGGCCTCCTCTGTGCACATTCTACGCTGGGCATCTTTGGGGGGACCACGTATGCTGACAAAAGGGCATTTCTGTTGCACAGCAGAATTTGAGAGGCGCTCCCAGCAGCACGATTGAACCGGATTCGTGAAATGGACCTGTACCAAACATCGTCTCGTGCCCACCAGTGCTCGGGAACGTGAAGTTCGGGGAGGAAAGGTGTCAACGGCCCAGCAAGGGTGACGAGCCGCTGGTCCGTCGGTCAGTCGGTCAGTCAGTCACAGAGTGGTTGGGACTTTTTGGAACTGATTTTGGTATAGATCTGCCACCTTTCAGAAAAGTCTGGCCCTTGAGGCCAGAGGGTCTAGGGCCTGAGAGAGGTGTGGGCCCCCCAGGAAAGTGGCTCCTTCGACAGGAGGAGATGCAGAAGGTAGAAAAGGGGACTTTCACCTCCTTCCAATGGTTCTGCTCCCTTCCGCTCTGCAGCTAGTAGTCTGGGGCCTGATCACAAGGGCCCCGGGGAAACTGAGGCAGCCTGGCAGCTGTCAGTCCCCCTGGCAGCGAGCTGCTGTGTTATAGTCTCATATAGGCACCGACACCTCCCACCTCATGGAAGGCAAAAGCAGAAGAGGAACAGGAGGCTGCAGGGTCCTGCTGTGTCCATTGCTCTGCCCACCATCTCCGGGGGCTGCCCACCGTCCAGCCTCTGCCTCCCGCTCACGTTCCTGCCGGCAGTGCTCTGGCTCACCGAGACCCCAGTTTTCTGTCTCATGCAATACGGCCGCCATTCCCTTCGACATTTGTCAAAAATACATGCGTCTATGTGTATATTTCATGGGCACCAGCAGTGGCCCGGGCTCTGTGCTGGGCCCTGGGGAAGAATGACGAGTGTGACACAGAGCCTGGCATGCAGGGGAGGACCAGGACAGGAGGGCGGGCATCCCCACCCCGCAGGGTGTGAGCGCCTCACGCGCGTGAGCGCATGGGAGACGCACCTGGCCCAGCTGGGGGAGGAGGGGGCCGTGGTGCACGGGGGTCGAGGGAGGCTCGGGACCTCCGTGACGAGTTCAAGCCAAGCGACGTCCTAATGACCCCCTTTTGAAGATGGAAATGCAGCCAGACCACTTCTCTTCCCCAAACCTTTCGGCGGCTCCTATCACTGACAGAAGGAAGCATGGGCTCCTCGGGAGGCCCACAAAGTTCTTCCATTCTGCCTACATATACACCTGTCTCCTCCATGATGGAAGCACCCAGAAGGCGGGCCTGTGTCCAGCTCAGTTCTTCAAATCCATGGCCTGTAAGAGGTGCCTGAGGAACTTATTATAACAGAAAGAATCATTTCTGAGATCTGAGTCCCTGTCCCCAGAGAGAGGGCCCATTCTGCTTTCCCTTGGGTCTCACGGCAGGAAGGGCCCGAGCTCCCTGTAATCTTGGTCAGTGAGGGGAGAAGAGCAGGGTATCACGGAATGGGAGGCAGCTCCGGCTCCTCTGTTCCCTGAGGAGAACCTCTTGACAGACAGGAGTCAGTTCATGGGTCCTCTGAGTGCAGCGTCCCCGGAAAGTTCTCTATGAAGTGCCCCTCCCCCCAGTCCCTCACACGCCCTCCCTCGGAGCCCCCAGCTCCAGCCGGTGCTCTGCGCACACCAAGCCTCGGCCAGTCTCCGTGTGCAGCGGGAGCCCTCTGCACTTCCCACCAGGATGGGGTTTCTAACAGAGACAAATTCTCCTGCACTAATTTTCAAGGAGAAAAGAAATGCACTTCAAGCAGGAAAATTGGGTATCTGGGAAGCTGTCCAGCCAGGAGATTTCCAGCAGGACTTGGAAAAAACCTAGTCCATCCTGCATTACAACAGGGTGCGGGTGGGGAGGTGGCCTTTGCTCTTCCGTTCCCCAGCTCTGTGCTCTGTGCTGGTCGCCTCCGAGGACACAGAAGAGGGGACACGGAGCCTGCCCAGGAGAATAGAACAATGGTGATTTGTTCTTCTTTCCTGAGTAGAGGGCAGCTTCTTTGTGTTCCGTTCCCCAAGCTCCACGTCGGCCACCATCTTGACAGAAAAGACTGTGTGTCTGACCCACGTCTATACCAAGGGCTCCTGACTCCCAGGGAGGGAGTCCGGTTTTGCACCAATGGTTCCCCTCAGCCTTCTTCGTTTGGTAGCGCAGAGATGGTAATTTTTAAATTCTGGGAGGAAGGATGAGGAGTGAGAGGTTTAGGAAGGACACATGGTACTACGTCCTCTCAAGATGTAGCCGAAAGCAGCTTTTGGTGCCTTGACGTGACGCACGTGGCTTGTTCATTTATCCCTGCAAAGGTCTACTGAGTGGCTGAGACTGTTCTAAGCTCTGGGCTCACAGAAGGGGGCAAACAAGGCTCCTGCCCTCAGGCAGCTTGCATGGCTGGGGAAACAGCCAGCAAACACCCAGGGCAGAGGGAATGAGGGGTGGGAGCTGCCTTGTAAGACAGGTGCAGGGAAGGCCTCTTTGAGAACGCTGTCACTTTGTCATCCTAAGCAAATACCCGCATGAAGGGAGGCAAAGAACCACGAGGGTATGTGGAGGCCAAGATGCCAGCACGGGCAAAGGCCCTGGGGTGGGAAAGTACTTCATGTACTTCAGGTGGGCTTAGGGGAGGTGGGTGGAAGTGAGGCCCAAGAGGGTGTAGACACCATGGGGCGGGGCAGGGGGGACAGATCCCACGGGCCCTGAAGGCCACGCTCAATGAACTCTGGGTGTTTATTATGCATCTTCTACGTGCCAGGCAAGTCCTCGGACCCGGGGATGATAAGGTGAACAGGTCGTGGCCCTTGATTTCACACAGTTTAGGATCCAGTGAGTGATGAGAGAGAAAGCTGTCCAGCCAGGAGATTTCCAGCAGGACTTGGAAAAAACCTAGTCCATCCTGCATTACAACAGGGTGCGGGTGGGGAGAGAGAGGAGCCCAGGACCCTGCGGTCAGTGCTGGGGAGAGGGGGGGCAGTGGGGACACGGACGCCTTCCAGAGGAGAGGACGCCAGAGCTATAGCGGGAGCAGCTGTGTCCCCGCCCCACCTCAGTCAGGTCCCCTGACCTCTCCAAGCCTCCACTTCCTCAGGCAGAAAGCGGAAACAAGAGAAAACACGGTCCCAACTGCGGACATGCTTGGAAAACCGTCAATGAAGGCAGAATGAAGTGCATGCCACATGCCCTGTTCCCCAGTTAAAGAGCTCCTCGTGTCCAGGTCCCTTGAGGAAGAGGAGTGTCCTTTCACTAAGCCCACAGCTGGATGTCCGTCATCCCCGGTGTGTGTTTCTGCCGAGTTGTCCTCCGGGAAGCTCCCTCCTCTCCGGCTCACCCACACCTGACTTCGGAGTCCAATACTGCTTTTGTTGTATTACCCTGAGCACCCCTTGGGCCTTAAGACTATCTCGAGGAAGGGGGGGGTGAGAACAGTGGACCCCAAGGTCCCATGACCCTTCGTTTCTAAGGGACTCGCCCTGTCATCGCTCCTGGCCGAGGCTCTACTGTGTCCCTTGGATTGTATCTTGACTTCTGCCTTTCCATGTCTCCTTCTGCTTCCCTCTCCAGTTTAGGGGAAGACGCATGTCCCTGGGTAGGATTACTGCCTAATTTTGCATTTTCTGAAGCTTGCAGCTTGCTCCTGGGGCCCCTAGGACAAGCACAATGACAGACTCTGAACCTCAAGTTGGCCCTCGTTCCTTTAGATGGTCGGCCCCTGTGGTCTCAGCACCCCGGGCACCACATGTCCTGGTCGGTCAAGTGGGGGCTTGTCCCGTGTACTAGTAACAGAGGTGGCCATTTACTCCCACCTGAGAAGCGTAGTTCCGAAGGCCTGTTTCCTCCCAGTCTTAATGGCACTGATTTTTCTGTGGATACCTGCTTTCGTGAGCCCAGATTTCTGTTGAGAAGGTGGTTAGCGGTTTTATGGCTGAACTGTAGGGAAATAGGTAGGTCGAAGGCTCTGGGGGTCTGACTGGTCTGGAAAAGAATTTTAAATACCTCAAGGGTTCTCCTATGTTCTAAAGCTTCTTCCTCGATGAATGGGGGCCTAAGGGCTGGATGGGGGCAGGGTTTCTGGATGTCTGGGAAGGGCACAGGGGTTGAGAGAGTCGGGACTGCAGCCGGCTTAGAAAGCTAGGCAGACAGCCCACGGGAGCACCCACTCCCAAAGGCTGGGGAGCACTCACTCCCCAAAGCTGGGGAGCACCCACTCCCAAAAGCTGGGGAGCACTCACTCCTAAAGGCTGGGGAGCACTCACTCCCAAAGGTTGGCCGGGCTGAGCAGACTGGACCGAGGCAGCTAGGGAGGGCTGTGGGGCCCAGGGATGCCAGGCCAGGAATGCACTGGAGGGAAGGAGGCAGAGCTGACTGGGTTCTCCGAGGTAAGTGTGCTGGGCTCTGCAGCTCATCTTGGGGAGGCGGGGAGAAAGAGGAGGCAGAAGGAGGGAGCGCACACCAGTGGGACCAGTGGGTGAAGCCTCGAGGATGTGGAGTCTGCCTTCACCACTGGAGGGGCCTGGGTGGAGGGGGCTGCTGTCTGCGGTGACAGGCCCTTGGCAGGCTGCGGATCACCAGGGCTTCAGGAAGGGGGAGAGGTGCTTCCAGCATGCGGGGCGGGGGCACTCCGTAATCCCGAACATCCCTTGGAGCTCTAGGAGTCTCACATTCTATGAAATTTTTATCAGGTATATCCCAAGATAGTCATCTAATATATAATTTCAGTTAATCACACAGCAAGTAAAAGAAGCAACAATTTCATCTCCTAATGGGTTTTATGCCTTCATTAGATAAAACACATAACTTTATTAAGTTAGGAAAAAGCTTATTGGATCTGTGTACTGCCTTGACTGTGGCGGTGGTTTGTTTTCATGAGAGCTTGCAGATGCCCAGACTCGTCGAATGAAAGATTGAACGTGTGCAGTTATTCACATTATCAGTTATATCTCACTAAAGCTGTTAGTTTAAGAAAAAAAATATTGTCAATTTAAAAAAAGAAAAAGAAGAACCTTATTAGTTCTCTCATCCAAGAGACCTAGGGCCTGTGGCCTGTTTTTACAAATAAAGTTTTATTGGAACAGCCACACCTATTTACTTACACATCCTCTTTGGCTGTTGTCGTGCCGCAGCGGTCGACTTGACTAATTATGACGGCAACCATATGGCCCGTGGAGCCCAACGTATTTATGATCTGGCTCGTTAGAGAAGAAGTGTGCTACCCTTCTCTCTAGTCCCATCCCCCCGTTGAGAGGTAGGAAGACGGAGGCTGACAGAGTCTGGGGACTTCCTTCAGGCTGAACGCACTGGTGGCTGAGAGGGGACAAGAACCACGACATCAAGCCATGTGCTCGCTTCACAGACACAAGGCCGAGGGCGGAGGTGAACGGATGGGCCCAGGGCCACTCCCACCAGCCGGCTGCGGGACGGGGCTGACACCCTGAGTTCTGATCTCACGGGGCTGTTCCAAGAAGGCAGAGGCCTTGGCGGGCGGAGAGAGCTTCTAAGACAAGAACTCCTCTGGCTCCTGGGTCCCTTCTCAGCATTAGCATTCACCTTCCGTTAGCCAACAAAAGGACACATTTACAACGGTCTCGAGTTCAACTTGAAAACCCTTTCCTCAGGTTTCCAGGGAAATTACTCCAAGAGGCCCTGATGGGTTCAAATGATTTTAACACACCCAGTTGCCTTCAGTTCCTTCCGTGGCATTGGCTACGAATAGCAAAACACACGAGTACCTGATATTTACCTTCTTTTGAAATAAGAGATTCCAAACGAGAGAATGCACGGGGGAAAACCACCCTATCTGCCCACAATCATATTTAAAAGAACAGAGAGCCAGCCGGAGGCTCACGTTGGGCCTCTGTGTTCTGCACGGGAGATTTCTCAGACCTATGAGATCAATCGACGGCCCGAAGGATCTACGTTAGTGTAGGAGAGTATCCGTTGGAAGCAGACCCTCCCCATCTCCCTTCTCCCCACTGCGGCCCTCAGAGGGCTGCTTTCCTCCTCCCTACCATGTACAAGCCTTTACGGTTTCTGCACTGCCGCTTCTATCACACATCTCTCCTGGACAGAGAGCGATGAATATTCACGGGAGAGATTAAACAGCATCAGCATTCCCAACGTAAGTGGTCAAGAGACTAAAGTGCATGCTGGGTCCCTGAGAGACCCCCCGCCGGCCCTCCCAGGCCTGACAAGGCCATACATTTCACACGGGCATGGTTCCCTGGACCCAAGAGCTCCTGGCTAGCGCAGACACAAGCTTGAATTTCAAGGGTGACTTTTCCCAGCCAAGGGAGGAAAGCCCGGGACCAGAGGCAGCTTTGCGTGGGGCTAACCCTGTTACTCCTGGCTCCGAGCTCAGCCTGCCCTTCTCAGTGGCCTCAGCTCCTCCCGGCTTACCGAAGACCACAGCTGACATGTACCATGTCAGACAGCAGGGGTGGGGCTGGCAATCAGAGACGGAGAAGGTCCTCGTCTCTACATGTTTTGAGAACTGTGCTGGGGCTTTGCCTGTGCCGCCTATTTAAATCCTCACCCAAATGAAAAGGTCACCATTCTTATCTGCGTTGTACACACGCAGCATCCCCAGCTCTGGGAAGCTAAGCAACTGGTCCAGACACGCACGGGAAGGAAGTGAGAGAGCTGGGCTCTGAACTCACGTGTGTCCCTGTGCCCTCCATCACACCGAGCCACCTCCCCAGTCTGGGGGCTGCCTTTCACGGCGGCTGCTGGCCCACGGTGCCTCAACTGAGCCCAGCGGCTGCAGGAACCCGCAGGTGCCTTGGGTGGGCTGCATATCGAGTGGAAGCAAGGACAGGCTGGACTGGCGAAGGTCACTGGGAGAGGAGAGGCAGATGAGGGGAACGAGGGAACAACTAACGGGATTTGTGTGGAAATCCAATTGTGTATGTTGCTGTGAATTATTGCGATTGATCTTGGCTGGCCAAAGTGCCTGACATACTGACAACTGTGCTCGCTGAGGCCCCAGGGGCTCCGGATGAATAGGGGACGTCCCCGAGGGCCACAGCAAGGGCGGCTAAAGACAGCGAAAGCGTAACACTCCAGCGGCCCCTGGAGTGAGGCAGGCGGGTGAAAACAGGGCTGATGGCTGTTTCCAAGAGGAGGGGTGGGCGGTGAGTGGAGGGCCTCCCCCAGGAGCAAGTAGGTAACCTGGATGCCCGCTCCAGGCAGAGGGGTCAGCCTGGCTCCGGACCCCCCGGTCGCATCGGCAAACATCTCTGATCTTGTTCCTTACAACTAAGTCCCCAGTACCTCTACCTTCCATCCATTTGGGCACAGTTAGCGGAGGGAGCGATCGTGGACAGAAATCAATACAGCGAGACAGACACATCCCAGAGCTTCAGCTCAGAGTAACTGCTCTCAGTCTCACGCCTCACCACAATCATCACCACGAGGCCCACCGCAAAAACGTTCAGGATCTGGGCAAGAATTAAAAAAAGCCCACACGCCACAGGAGTAAATATTTGAAAGTTACAAATCAAGCCTACCAACTGCTAGGTAAGAAAGATGCTGTTCTGCTACCGCGGCTACCGGACACCTTCCCATCTGGAAGATTAGACTCCAACTCAGAATTTTCAGACTCCACAGAGCTCTGTGTTGGCCCGTGGTGGCGAAGGGTGACACACCCATGGACATGGACCTCAAGGTCAGGGAGGGGCCAGACCCACGTGGTGGGACAGTGAAGTCCACGGTCCAGGCTCTGCCTTGATGCACCGGCGGCCTCTGAGGATTCCCAAGGCTGTGGAGGCCCCCCCAGGAGGCTGACCTGGGGCGAAAAGCTCCCCATGGGCCCTGGGAGCCTTTCGAGGCTGTTTCAGCAGGGAATTCGGGGGTCCTGGGTCCCTGAAGTATGGCCTAGAAGGAGGAGTTCGGATATAGATGTCTCTTTGACCATTCAGAACTCCTGCTTCATGGTGCGCGGGGCCCTCTTAAAGCATGGGGCCCAGGGCCCAAGAGTGGTAATGATCTCCACTGACCCTCCCTGAGTGCCATCTCCTAACAGGTGTCCCAAGCATTTTGCACGGGCTAATTTATTTAATCCTCATGACTCCGGGAGGTAGGTACGCTTCTTGTCATCATTCCACAACTGAGGAACCTGCGACCCAGGGCCAGAAGCCACGGGCCCGAGGTGACAAGTGATGGATGGAGCCAGGCTGTATGGCTGCCCTCGCGTGGCCGAGTTCACCTGTGGCACACGTAAGGCTCACATGGCAGCCCCCTAGAGAGACCCAGAGCCCTCAAGGCAACTCCCAGTCGGGCACGATAGAGAGCCTGCTATATGCTCCCAGACACAATATTTGGGATGACTCTACCGCAACCTCTTCTCTCTGACCGCTTTGCTGAATCACAGATTCAGCCCCAGACCTGGGGGGTAGGTTTGCTGAGGCGTCATTGCGAAACACGGGAAGTGAGTTAGGGGCTGGGTTTGTGCGTGCGCCTCAGCCAGGAAGAAGGAAAGAAATCCTCCCTGAGGGAGAGGAGAAGCCCAGTCCGAGGGCACGCGTGGGCTGATGCCGTAGCTGATAACTGGCAGAAGGCCGCTGGGCCGGGGACCCAGATCCACCTGAAGCGCCAGAGACGGGAGGCTCGTGCATGAGCGAGGTTGACGCGCGGTGACGGCAGCTGCCCTTGTACTGGGGGAGGTCCAGAGAGGAAGCTACTGTACTGCATCTTAGAAGCCCAACTCACCTCTACCCGAGTCGGTTAACGAAGGGGAAGGAAAAACCCAGGAGTGTGGTATTTACAGATGTTTGTAAAGCGTGTGGTCCCGCATGATGTTGGCAGGCTCCTGTCTGAGGCGGTAACGGACAGCAGAACAGACACAGCTGGGACCCACTGACGGATGGTCAAAATATCAATCCAGAAGACAGAATCATCACGGATCTGGGCTCAAATCCTTCTCTCCCGTAGTGGCTATGTGCTGTCGTGTGTGTCTGCCTGAACCCTGGCATTCTCCCCTCTGTAAAACGGTGACAAAGGACTTTCCGGGATCGCTGCGAGAACTCAGTGAACTAACACGGACGGGTAAGGCCTCTGGGACATAGAAGGTACTTGGGCAAAATGCCATTTCCCCCTTGAGGCCATCCTGGGTGCCTCTGTCCCCTGCTACGTGCAGGATTCTGGGGCACAGACAGAAGTAGCAGAGGCCCGGGTCTGCTTTCCACGGGAGCCGCTCTAAAGGAAGGTTGGAGACCAGACAGACATTCTGAAAAGAAATCCCTCCATGGCCATGACCAGAGAGCCGCGGGGATGGGGCCCAGCACCACGGGGACAGCGAGCACAGCCCAAAGGGTCTGCTGCACAGGGAGGGGGAGGGGCGGGACACAGGGCCTCTCACTGTCTCTGCAGCTGCCCACTTCCTACTTTCAGGCCTTGACATTCGAGGCCCGGCCTCTCACATAACCCAGGCTGGTCCAGGGACCCCAGGAGACCTCTGTCTCTCCGTGCAGAGACACAATGGACAGGCTGCTCTCGGTCACCTCAGTGTTTCTGGGATCAGTCTGCCTTCTCTGTTCCTACTTCAAGACATCTCTATGTCCAATGTGGGACTCGAACTCATGACCCCAAGGTCAAGAGCCACGTGCTCTTCTGACTGAGCCAGCCAGGCCCTGGGCTTCTCTCCTGGACTCTGGCGGCTCCGACGGGTGTCCCCTCTCTACTCTTTCTAAGCTGTCTTCCACAGCGTGTCTGTGTGTCTCAAATGCATAGCCGACCCCACTTTAACACCTCCAATGGCTCCCTCGCTGAAATCCCAGCTCTTTAGCAGGGCCTATTAGGCCTGTTTCATTTGCAAATGTCACAGACCAGCTTGAGAAAGCTTGTTTTTTTTTTTTTTTTAGGGCTTACTGGCAGCACCCTGGGAAGTTCACAACACAGAAGCAGGAACTACAGTAACCTGGGCAGTTCCTGGGATCTCGGGCCAGGACTGAGGACCCCTCCACAGGGTGGGTCCTTCAGGCTCCCGGAACCACATGTCTCCGCCACACAAAGCACGGGGGTGGGGGGGGGTGAGCTGGCTTCTCCCAGCTCAGTGGGGATCCCAGGGCTCATGTGATTGGCCGGCGTGGGTCACATGCCCACTCCTCGCTCACTCGGTGGCCCGTGGAATGGGGGGAGGTGACTGGTCCTTGAGCTCCACCCCAGGGCATACTAAAGTGGGGAGACAAGTGGGATTGGGGTTAAAGTCAGAAGGGTAAACACAAAAGCCCCCCATGATCGGATTTCATAGTCCACTTAGCACCTCACTACTCGGTGTCCTGCCTGGAACCTTCCCCCCCAGGAGCCCCAGTCCCCTTGCACTTCCCAGCACGTGCCATTTTGTCTTGCTCATGTCTTCAATACCCGTTTCCGGGGACGTCTATACCTTGGTTGCTTGGGTCAGGCCTGCCCATCCTGCGAGATTCAGTTCTTGTTCCCTCTTCCAGGAACGCTTCCTAGAGCTTTGGATCAGATCGGATGTCCCTTTCTGGCACCCAGCCCGCCTGGGCATCTTTACAGTACTTCCCAGGAACGACGTCCCCCCCAGTCGTAATGACGGCAAAGAAGACAAACACATACAACCTTTACCGTGTGCCAGGCACTGTTCTAGGCAGCAGCCCCACCTGAAGTCATTTGCCTCTCACCACGACCCTAGGTGTATTACCAGGGGTATTACTAGTGTAGGTGTATTACTAGTCCCCATTTTACGAAGCAAAGAAGCCGAGGTACAGAAGCCAGACCCCAGAGCTAGCAATCAGCAGAGCCGCATTCAAACCCTGCACCCATGGCTCTGAGTCTGGGGTCCTAACCCCTGTGTCTAGAGCCGGCTCGAAGGGCCACAGTCTGCCCTGCTGGGCTGTGAGCCATCAACGGCAGGGACAGTGACAGTCACCCTCACACTCCAGGCGATGACAGAGCCCGCACTCACCAAATACTGTCTGACAGAATCGAATCGAACTCTCTCCAGGGGCGGCAGGAGGAGAGGGCAGGAGAAAAGGCTCCTTGAGCTGGACTTTGCAGACCTGTGGGTCCGAGGCCGAGCTGCCGGGGCCCTGGCAGACCACATGAGCCGGCCAGAGCTCTGCTGCCCACCAGCCCTTTCTGCGAAATGCCTCTGGCTGACTCAGCCACACTTTTTCCTCTGCAACTTGTCTCCGTATCCTTGAAGTGCACTTGGCTTTCTCTGTGGGTAACGACGTCTTGCCTCGTGGCACAAGAGGAGGCTTCTACACTGAGCTGAGACGCAGTTTTTGTCAGCATAACGTGATACAGCCAGCGTTGGGGTGTGCAGCGCTGGGACGCACTTCACCTAGAGTTGTGGCATTCCTCGGTCTAGCTTTGCTTTCCCTCGGCTGCTGGCCCAGCAACGGGCAGGCCTCTGACCCAGCGGCTTTCCTAAAGAAGCTATCACACGTCCCCTGACTTGATTTCTCTCGCTGTGTATTGAAGCTGACTTCAACAACCGGCCTCAGTGGGCCACGGAGCTCAACAGAAGGGACTACTTGTTTCTAGAAGGAAGGCAAGTTAAACATGGTCCACGTTTCCTTCCGTAGGGACCTGAACCCAAATTACACCCCAGCAGCGAATTAATCAATGTTAAACTCAGATACGATGAGACAGCCTTTTACTGAGTCCTTCCTATGGGTCAGCCTTTGAGCTACACTATTAACAACTCCTATCTAATTTAATCCTCATAAATCTGTGCCAATCCTTTTGACGGTGTGACGAGCACCTGTTTACGGCAGACTCTTTCTGGAGTGGGTCCCTGGGACGCGGCAGTGGACAGAGTCAAAGACCGAGATCTTTGACTTGTCTACAGACAGCAAGCAGCAGACGTAACACACAAGCACAGCACGAGGTTAACTACAGAGCAGGCTAGGGACAAGACGGACCGAACAGTAGAGCAGGGGAGAGTGGCTGCGAGCGCTGGGGGCCTGGTCTAGGTGGGCCCCGTCGAGAAGATGCTATTTGAGCAAAAATGTGTCAGAAATGAGGGAGTCAACCCTCGGGATATCCAGGAGAAGATCATTCTAGGCAGAGGGAATGGCCAGTGGGACCGGCCTCAAGGTGGGACTGTGCCAGGGGTGCTCGGGAAACGGTGAGGAGGCACGAGAGGCTGGGGAGGTGTGAGGCCAGAGAAGACGAGCGGGAGAGGCAGCGAGGGGCTAATATCTCACAGGCCCTTGCAGGTCACGATACAAATCACTTTACAGAAGAGGAAACTGAGGCAGAGCAAGGCGATACCCACGGTGACGTGAGCTGCAGGTAGGAAGTATCAGAGCCGGGACTGAGCCCAGGGGGTCTACAGCAGAGCCCAGGTGTACATCCTGAGGTTGGATGCCCCTCCCCCTACACACGGCAAACCAAAGCTGTCACCTTTTTTTTTTTTTTTTTAAAGATTTATTTATTTGAGAAAGAGAGTGCGTGAGTGTGCACTTGAGTGGGAGGTGGTGCGGAGGGAGAGAATCCTCAGCTGTCTCCTTCCTGAGCACGGAGCCTGACGACCCTGAGATCATGACTGAGCTGAAATCAAGAGTCGGACACTTAACCGACGGAGCCCCCCAGGAGCTCCACACCAAAGCTTCCTGATATCCGCCCATGTCAACCAAGTTAGATCTGATGGGACCCAAGACTCAGAAATTCCCGACGAGTACGGACAGTTCCTCTTTCCTGTCCTGCCTCCTTCCCCAGCTTCTTGGAGCCACAGTCACTGGCAAGCCTCTCTGAGCTCAGTCCTGCCCCACGATGGGCACCGGATGCGGATCAGTATGTTGCCCCTGATCACCACCAATCTGGGGGAGACTGGGGATTTTCCCGGGACTGTAGAGCATCACTCCCTCATCTGTCCCCACACACGGCAAGTCCACTTTCCACGCAGGGGGCCAGGATCTGGTACCCCGGGCATCCCCAACCTTGAGGCTCTAAGGTTCCTCTTTCAATGGCTGGGGCCCCACTGGAGGGGCTCAGAGCCCCACTTAAGCATTAGACACACGTTAGGGGCTCGATAAACGGTTAGCCCTGTTGTGACTAACAGTACAATGGCATTTGCTGCCACCAAGAATGTATTGGACAAGTCATGCCCCGCTGTGCAGCCCAATCTTCCCTGTAATATGGGCTTAATATTCCTACTGGAAACTTCCTACTTCTATAGAAACACGTAGTTTCCAGTCATGGCCACTGCCGGGGCTACGACGCGTGACCCAGCCGGATCGTTTGTGAGAAGCTCTACACCCGGAAGCCGCTATTTTCAGGCATCAGCTGGAGAAGAGAGCGGACAAGGTTTCAAGCAGGATCTCACTGTCCACACCCACAAGCCAGAGCCTGGGGGGCCTGGTCCTTGGGCCTCTCCTCCCGCTGTTCCACCGGGAGCAAACCAGGCACCGGGCTGTCAGCCAGAGTGGCCGAGGCAGGACCGCCTCCTTTGTCCTGCGGTGGCCCCACAGAGGCACGCAGCATCCCTCTGGCTGGTTAGCAGATAAATACTGATGACTTAATCTGTACGTAGGACGGACGATGGATGGGTGTCCCGGGAGCCATTGCTTTCACTGTCCCTTCTTGGATGCATTTAAGGATCTCAACGTGATAATTGCAGAGAGCTGGAACGAAAGGATAAAAAGCCTGGGGGGAGGTAAAGCAAGGTCCAAGGAGGAAAAAGAAAGCCACTGGGTCGCCTGCTGAGAGGACACGAGGCCAATGTGACTGGTGGCCCTGGGAGGGCAGAAGCCTTTGGAGGGGATACCGGCTCCCGCTCCCAGCGTCCCGGCTCTGTTTTCCTGCTGGGGGTGTGAGCCATGGCAGGAAGCCCAGCGGTACCAGAGCAGGCTCAGAGCTCCCGCCGCGCATACACGCCAGTGTACATCGACTCAAAGCGTCCTGGTGTATTGTTAGAATATTCAGAAAAAATAGCATATGGCCTATGCGCCGTGTGCGGTTCTGCTCCTGCTGTTAACTTAGTTCATTCCAAACTCGGATTCTCTCTGCTTATAAAAAAGTGCTTTGCCCAGGGACCAAGGCCCCAGACTGAGCTGCTTCTCTCTTTGCTCACTGAATGTTATTTTTTGAGGGTCACATACATCATGCCTAAAAAAAATTGTAAATAGATCTGAGAAGCCCGTCCGCTCTGGAAAAACAAAGCATTGAGCAAACACGCGGGTGTCTTTTCCCACAGGAAGTGTGGGAGGCCTGTCCAGGCACGGGCGCGGCCGCCTCTGGGAAACCCGCACGTTTAATGCTTTTCCCGGGCCCCCCTCCAGGGCCCAGGGTTTCTGATTCCCAGACTCTCCTCGGCTCCTCCTGTTCCATTAATGGCCGCGTCTTTTTCAGGAATCCAGATTCCACATTTTTGTCCCTCCGCCTCCTCCCCGCCCCCCTCGCCCCTCACCAGTCCTGCTGCCTCTTGGCCCCTCTTCCTTCATTCGCCCTGTGCTCCCCGGTCCCGCGGCCACCACTCTCCTTCAGGCCCCCACACACCTTGTGTCCCTCACTCCAGTCCACTCCAGACACTGCCACCAAACAACCCTTTAAACACAGCTCTGACCACGCACTCTCCTGCTCACACACCTCCCATGGCTCCCCATTGCCAACCTTGAGAACGACTGGCCCAGCCTTTCAGAGACTGGCCATTGGGTCTTATGTCTGGCTACCTTGTCCTCTCAAGCTGTGGGCGTCCCTGCCCGCCATCACACTGCTCCCTCTGCTCAGACCGGTGCAGGCCCTGCTGTCTAGCTCCCATGGCTGAAACCCTCCTCAACCCTTGGAGCCCCTCCCCAACATCCGCTCTTCCAGGAAGTTTCCTCCTGGCCAACGGCCATCTGACCACCTCCTGGCGGTCTCAGGCATGCACGCTCTGCATTCCAGTCCTTTCGGTGCTGGAAAATTCCTCCCACTAGAGGTTATCACCCATGAAAACAGGTACTGCTACTCATCTTTCTGGCTCTCCCTTACACACAGTAGATATTAAACCTTAGAAGAAAGACACTTGAATGGCGCGAAAGGAAAGCACAGACATATCACGGTTCCTGCTGTATCTCAGAGGGCTCTGGCTTAGAATATGCTATTCCTTCTTTCTGCTTCGGCATAATTCTGGTCAGATTGGAAAAGACCAAAATGCTGAAGGATGCTGATGGTGGCACCCACGGCGTGTTCTGCAGGGGCTCACATCGTAATCCTGTGTTTCCTTGTCATCCTGGGGATTGATGCTGTGGCTCCCAGCTGGGGGGCAATTTTGCCCCCCAGGGAACACTTGGCAATGTTTGGAGACACTTTCAGTTGTGATGGGGAGGTGCTGCTAGCTCTTAGTGGGTAGAGGCCTGGGGTGCTGCTAACCATCTTACAATTCACAGGACAGCCCCCACCACAAAGAATTGTTCAAGCCAAAGTGTCAATAATTCTCCTGCAGAGAAGCCCCGAATTACTGTAAAATCGGCACAATTAACCCTGTGACTGAGCCAGAGAAAACCAAGGCACTGACAAGTCAGGTGACTCTCCCCAGACAGCACAGCTACGTCTGTGGCAGGAACAGGCCAACCCCCAGGTTCCCTGGTTCCCAGCTGCGTCCCTTCTCCTAGCGTGCCTGTCCACCTGCATAGACGCCCAGCATGGCAGAAATTCAAAACAGCAGACCGGCCGAGATCGCTGTTAACAAGCCTGGTGGACGTTCACGTGACCACAAGGGCGTGGGCCAAGGTAAAATAATTTGGTCTTCCGGCCACTCTCCTGAGCTGCAATGCTTTCCTAGAGTCCCTCCAAATTAAACAAGCCAGCGGGAAGCAAAACCAGGGAACCCTCATCCCCTTCGGCGGGTCCAGCAATGCCCCGGGGGCCATGCTGGGAAAGGAAAACACGTCCCCCTCCCATCCATGGATAACTAAGCCCTCGGGGACATGGTGGCTCTGCTGAGGCCCCAGAGCACAAGGCTGGTTTTCTCAGCTCCAAGCGCCCTGAAGCAGCCTGGGAAGCAGCCCAAGGTGAGCCGCGCTGGGAAACCCGACAGGGCGCCTCGGTTACTGGATTCCTGGACTCCAGAGAGCAGGAGGGCAGCTGGCTGGCACAGAGTGGGGAGGGCCCGAGAGACGCAGAGGCCACTTTGGAGTATCTGGGCCCATGTCCTGGAACCTGCCACCTGCGGGAGAGAAAAAGCCTGAAGAAGACGGACGGGCAGAGGGCATTCGGGGGGCGCGGGCACTTCCGCTAGTGTGCACGGGGCGGCCACGCGAAAAGATGCTCTTGGGGGCTCTGGGGTGGAACTGAGATTCATGGAGAAGGCGACAGTTGGCAGATGTGGGCACATTGTGAGGAAGAAAAGGGACAACTGTATAAAATAACATAAAGTTCCAAGTCACCGGGACCCAGGGTAAGCGGCGTGGTCTCCAGGCGTGTTGAGGGAGCTCCGAACGGGATGCCCCCAAATCCTGAATGTTTGCTGAAGGAGAACACAGGGGGGCGGCTAGGTGTTAACTGTAGGTTCTGAGCTTGGGGCCTCGGCAGCACAGCTGCCCGGGGCGGGAGACGTGACCTGAAAAAGCCCAGCCCTGCATAGCAGGAGGTGCTCAGCGGGACGCAGAAGACCTCCGTCTCAACAGAGACAGGGACACACAGGCATCGCTTTTGCTCGGATCAGAGCCGTTGCCTGCAGTTTAGAAGGTTTCTGCTCGATCCGAGGCTGAAAGTCAGGAAGGCCCAAAAAACTCCTCTAAGTATGGGTTTCTCCAATTTTTTAAAATTTCTTAGCAGATGTCTCTACAGCGAGAGCAACAGGCCATGAAGACGGGGCACAGAGTAGCGGTTGCCAGCAAACAAAACGAATACGGTACGTTGGGTGGTACCGTTCCCACCGTGTTACATGGCGGGGTGGGCGCAGTTCACACACCGAACTGGGGAGGGCCTGGCTTTTCTGTTCCCACTTAGCTACTTAGAGGGGGGATTCCAGACCTCTCCTCTCCCCCTAACACTCACAGGGTGAGGACAGGGACACCGGCATTGACCGACATTCAAAATCTCGCACTGCCACTTAAGTGTGACCTTCGCCAAGTCATTGAAATTGAACATTCCGGCTCCCTCATTGGTCAAATGGGGATAACTACTACTAGTAGTACTACCACCACCACTACTTATCGTCACAGGGTCATCGTTGCGGATGAAATGAGGTATCTGTAATGCGCACGGAACAGGGAATGTGCACGGTGAGCGGCTGGTGAACGCCAGCCCTCATGACAAGGACTTTCCCACATGTCATCTCTTTCCCCTCGTACCACCATAAGGAGCAGCCGCGGGAGGCTCCCCCACCCCTCCGGTGCCTGGTTCTCCACCCAACCATTGTGCCCCCTTGCCAAACCATTCTCCCTAATTAGGCAGAGACTCTCCTGTTAGGATGAAGGCATCAAAGTCTTGCTTCCAGTCGCTTTCCATAAAAGAACCACTATAATATATGGATATATATTGATATATATACATATATATACATATCAATAATAGGTAATATAATATATATTGATATGTATATCTATATATTGATATATATTATATTACCTATTATACATATTATATATATACACACACACACACGTGTGCATCAACGACATGACTCCATAACGTCAGCATCCAATATATGGATATATATTGATATATATTGATATGTATGTCAATATATAGATATACATATCAATATATATTATATTATATATTATACATATTATATATATACACATATGTGTATACACACACACACACACACACACACACACGTATTGTATCAACGACATGACCCCGTAACGTCAGCTTTGTTGCTAAACTGCCCAGAAGTGTCATGAGATAAGCAGTGGCCTGAGTCACAACGCCAGCTCATTAGTGCGATCAAACAGTGCGTCGTGGTATCTGCCGGCTTCCCAACACGACCCACGATGAAAGCTGTAAGAGCAGTTCGTGGGTTGTCCACAGTACTCCTTGAGCCTTCTGGGATATGGAAACGATCTCTGGGGCCAGGTCAGGTCACCAGCGTTGCCAGGAATTTGTTGGAGATCTTGCACTTGCAACAAGGAGGGAAGGTATAGATGGTTCGTTTGCTAAACTGGTGGGATCTTGGCAGGACAGGAGGCATTGCTGACTCTGGGGATGGCCAAGTGGCCCTCTTCTTCTCTTTGGGAGTAGATAGCTGCTAGAGGCTGCACCTGTGCTCTTCTCTTGGCCTCATGCACGGGGAGCAAGGGCAGAGTTCTGCTGATCCAGAAGCTGCACACAGTGCCTGAAACCCCTAATAAGGCCCCCTTTGGTTTTCCACAAGGGCAGGTTATGAGAACTCTAGGGAGAGAATACCTGTTATTTCGGAATTCTAGGTTTAGAGATTTCTGAACTTTCCCAAAGATGCACCTTAGAGGAACTTTGTTAATGAAACAAAAGAACCTGCAATTTGTGTGTTCTGACAGCAGGTGGCAGCCATGTGACCCAGACGCCTTCCTCCTCCTGCTGGATGGTTCCCCAAACTCCGCAGGTGTGCGACTATTTCCGCGGATTTAGTAGAACGTAGATTTAGTAGAATATAACTTGAAAGCAATATGAATCTGCCAAACTGAGAAATCTTAAACAAACAAACAAACAAAAAGAACCCTGGGTGTAACAAGGAACACCGAATCTGATTTTTACTGGTTAGAGATGGTTCCCGATGCAAACCTCACGCCTATCTAACTGGAGTGGGTTTTGTACAGCTGCAGGCGGCTCTTTCTCTGCCGGCCACTGGAGAGGAGAAACTTGCCACCGTAATCACGCTGGTTTGGAACCGTTGCCTCCCTCCTGTGAACACTACGATGTACTGAGTACTCACTTTATACCAGGAACCAGACAAGACTTCCCGCCGCTCACTGCCACCGCATCACAGTCCCTCGGCTCCGCATCATCATCCCTGTCTTACCAATGAGGGACAGACTCAGCTGGTGACAGAGCCACATCCAAACCCAGACTTGCCAGACCCTTACACGTGGGCTCTATCCTGCATGTCCCTCACTGCCTTTGCCAGATTAGAAGAAAAGGAATATACTGGGGTTTCCCCTGATGCTGACAGTTCTTTCCTGACATGTCCCTACAATGTTCATTTCCTGTCTGAAGGGAGAAGTCTTCTACTTTATCCTTCCTGAAAAAATAAGGCAAAGCAAAAGAACACTTAAGAAATGGGCAGAAGACTTGAACAGACATTTCTCCAAACAAGATACACAAATGGCCAATGGACACATGAAAAAGTGCTCAGCGTCACTCGGCATCAGGGAAATACAAATCAAAACCACAACGAGATCCACCCCATACCAGTCAGAATGGCTAAAATCAAGAAGTCAGGAAACGACAGATGCTGGCGAGGATGCGGAGGAAGGGGAACCCTCCTACACTGTTGGTGGGAATGCAAGTTCGTGCACCCACTCTGGAAAACAGCATGGAGGTTCCTCAGAAAGTTGAAAATAGAGCTACCCTACGACCCAGCAATCGCACTACTGGGTATTTACCCCAAAGATACCAATGTAGTGATCCGAAGGGGCACATGCACCCCAGTGTTTATAGCAGCAACGTCCACAACAGCCAAACTATGGAAAGAGCCCAGATGTCCATCGACAGATGACTGGATAGAGAAAATGTGGTGTTTATATACAATGGAGTATTACTCAGACACCAAATAATTGAAATCATGCCGTTTGCAATGACCTGGATGGAACCAGACGGTATTATGCTGAGCAAAATAAGTTCATCAGAGAAAGACAATTTATATGATCTCATTGACCTACGGAATTTAAGAAATGAAACAGAGGTTCATAGGGGAAGAGAGGAAAAAAATAAAACAAGATGAAAACAGAAAGGGAGAAAAACTATAAGAGACTTAATGACAGAAAACAAACAGGGTTGTTAGAGGGGAGGGAGATGGAGGGAGGGGTACATGTGTGATGGACACTGGGGAGGGCACGTGAGGGAACCAGCACCGGGTGTTATAGAAGACTGGTGAATCCCTGAAACCAATACTACATTATATTATTATGTATTAATAATAATATTATAAGTATGTATTAACTAATATAATATTAATAATACTAATCAATATATTGTAATCATGTATTAATTGAAACATTATGTATTATTAATACATAAGAATATACTGTATTATTTTACATTATATTAATGTACCTCCATCTCTGAAACCAATAATACATTATATGCTAATTAATTGAATTTAAGTAAAAAGTGGAAAAAAAAAAACCAAGACAAAGCAGTCCCCGGCCCCCTCCCATTCTTTCACTCCAGGCACTCTCCACATGAGTGTGCAGATTGTATTTATTTATAGGTTCCCAGAATTTTCCCACTCATGGACCTCAGCGGAGCTTTCATCCAACTCCCTCTCTTTGTGATACGAAAAACAAGGCAAGAGACGTTCAGGGACAGCCCAGGGTGGGGCACTGAGTTGGTAGAGGCAGGACCTGAGCTCAGGGGTTTTCCCTCTTAGGGTTGGGCTGTAGGACCCCCCCCCCCAACGTTTTCGAAATCATATCAGAGAGTTCTAGAGAAGCGGCCAATTGAAAGAGACCATAAAATAAAAAAATAACCATAATAATAGAGATTAAAGTGATGAAATGGGCTTAGCAAGAGTGGAGACTGAGAATTTAAAACACCTTAGTAGGTCAGACCAGCATTCACCCCACCTTCCAAGGCACCCCTGACCGGGGTATCCCAGAGGGTCATGGGAGAATATGGGAGATGCATCTAGAATGTTAACTTTAAGTATTTTGGAAATGTCCCCTAACTTCCATTTAATAACCCCATTTATATCTGTCATCCACGACTCTCTGAGCGTTCATTCCTGGAATCTATTTATAATTTCAGCCCATACTGTTTCTCGGAGTAACGATTTTTGCACATTTACTACCTACAGCGCAAAGTACTACTTCCTTTTATTTGGCCTAAAACTATCAAGCTCTCCGGCTTGGCTCAGCAGGGCAGGACGAGAAGTCATTAACATCTTTCACCTGAAGAATTATTTTTAAAGAAGCTAATTAAGTCTACAATGAAAACAGGTATATTACTATGCAAAAACATTAATTAGGCCAATTTTGAGGTTCCTACAAGCGCGCCCTGAAGGAGTTCAGTCCACGTGCAGGGGCTTATCTTTCCAGAAGATTTCCAGGTAGAACCTACTTGTTGTAGGATTTTTCTTTCGACACCCGTGTGGACACGATTGAGGGCTGCCCCAGAAGAAACACACCCAAAAAGTCCCTTGTGGGGCAGGAATGTCTCATCTCTAAATGACAGCGTAATAGCAATGAAATCTCCAAAATACATTCTTTCGTTCTCAAAGTCCAAAACTCTGAGGACAATTCCTTTCTGAACGAAGGGTATCTTGGGAATGAGCCTAGCAGCTCAGACTGGGAGATGGGCTAGCAGGAAACACCATCCTGATGGAGATTCGGGTGACATTACCTGAATCCTTCTGGATCCTCATTTATAATGAAAGCCCGCACCAGCCCTTGTCTGTTTCACTCTCAATAAGGGATAAGCTTTCATTGCTTTTCTATTCAGTCCAATCGTACGAGACATGCTGGGGGAGGCCATTCTCCTTGAAGAGTCAAAGAAAGGGCAGATTGGATGGCACGGAGTCTCCTGTGGCAGGCGAGGAGAGAGACGGAGAGGCACCCAAGCCAGGGAGAATTCCAAAGGGAACAATTTCCATCATGGTCCCAGGCTTCTGGGATCAGCTCTAGCAAGGCCCTGACACGGCGCTTAACGCCGTGCCAGCTGTCACTTAGGGGCTGGGAGGGGTCAGCGCTTAAATGAGTTTCTCTTTCCCCTGAAGGGTCCCATTCTGTGTGCCTTCTGCAAAGGTAAGGCAAAGGTTAGTCATCCAGGGTATTTTAGACTCAATACATACGAAACTCATTTTCTAAAAGTTGGTTTTGATACTTTAGGGAGAGATGTCATCTCCCCCACACCATGGAAATCTGCAGGGGTTCCTGCATTCACAAGACGGAGCAGGAAAAACGCAGCAACAGGGCAAGCATCAGCACTCAATCTTCCCGAACAGCCCCTCCGAGGGAGACGTGCCATTCACCAGTATTTTTAGGTAGGATAAGTACCGTGTCTTCGACAAACTCTGCCACTGATGGGCTTTTGTCTACGGAACCCACTGGGAACTAGCAAAGAACAGGGAGGGTGTAACAGAACGAGGCTGTGAGGATCCTAAGGCTCGGAAGGAGGCAGAGATCTGAGGAAACTTCAATCTTCTACCACTGTCGGAGTTCACAGCGTGGCCTTTTCCAAGAAGCCCCACGTGCTTTCCAGAGGGCACGTTAATCTGCCAGAGCCCAGGAGTGGGAAGCCGAGGCCCAGGTGGGGCCGGACATGGGGCTAGGAGGCAGACGTCTCACCCTGTGCTGATCCTGGTGCAGGGGACAGGACAGCTGCATCCAGGCGCCTCGTCCTTCTGCTCTGGCCGCCGCTGCCCTTGTTGCCAACTCTCCCTGCCAGTGTTACTACCAACCGTGACCCTTCCTTCTCTCTCTTCCCAGCAGCCTAGCTTTACTGATAAGCAATAATCCCACATAAAAGTCTCAAAGAGCAGATAAGCGAGGAAAGGGGCCACTGGCAGATCTGCTGAAGAGAAGAAAAGAATGAGGTCAGGAAGCATCTATCCCGGGCTCCAGGCTACCCTGCCTATAATTGGGGCAGTACGTCTGCCCCAGATCCAGAGGCCTGGCTCCCCCCTCGGCTTCCACATGGGAAGAGAACCTGGATGTCTGGTGGTGGAGGGCTCGCAATGCTTACCTACCCAAATACAGACACGGCTGGCGCCTGCGTGTTAATGAAGTGCCTGGCGCAGAGCAGATGCTCCGAGAGTCAGCTCCTTGAACGCACTAGTCCTGCATTCCACGGTTTATAAAAGTGTTTGCTTACTCTCTCCCCTTCACTCCTCCCAACCAGCACACGGGAGGGGCCCTTACACTCCAGAGCAACACAGGCAACGAAGGGCAAGAGAAGGGCCCCGGAACCGGAACTTCTCATTCTGTTACTCTAGTATGTCCAGGAAAGGGAGGTTCTAGGCTGACCTGGCTAAAAGAGAACAGATTTCTATGCCCAGGATGATGAGAAGAGAACCTAGCGGAGATCTAGCGGAGGGATGGCAAACAATTTCATTTTATGCGCCAGCTCCGATTTTCAGCAGCTGCTGCCGGCTCCAGGAGCCGGGAGGTCCCTGGGGCTGCTCAGTGGGAGAGTGTGCTATGATCGATTAGCTATGTCTGCCCCAGGCACAGAAAGGGCTAATGGGACCACGATGTCACCATGATGTCACCTACTGGCTACATTTTCTTCTTCAAGAATGTATTAATTTTGCATAATAGTACTTATTTATTTTGTAGCTAATAAAGTTTATTAGAAAATTAATTCATTCTATGTGACACAGCCGGACCATAGCAGAACTGAAATTTGGATCCAGGACTTTGAACTCCCAAGTCCAGGACTTTTTTCACTATGTCATGCTCTCCTGGCCCTACTACCAGTCATGGCTCCACGAACACAGATGAATGAGTTCTACCCGGATTCCGTTTTTTCACTTTGCAGGTTAAAAGGGCTCATTCCTGTTTTCTCTATCTCAAGGAATTACTGGCAGTCAAATGAAATGTCAGAATCCTAGAACTCGGAGCTCGCAGGCCGGTGTTCCTGCTGCTGCACCGTGATGCTATCAACAGACGTGAAGTCACAGAGAGCGCAGCACAGTGGAACGGAAACGAAGCATCTGAAGCCCAAGATTCTGCTTCACTTGCATCCGCTCCGCACCTGCCGGCTTTCTCGCTCAGCCTCACGTGCAGGAGCTCAGGAAGAATGAGAATGGAAGACAACCCAGGCTGGCAATGGAGGCAGCCCCAGCCCTTCCCGGCGGGGGGAGGGGGGCAGCTTGTTCCAGGGCTGTGGCAGGAGAGAGCACATGGCTGGGGGCAGAAGCCGTGTCCTCTCGTATCCCTCCCACCCTTGCATCCTGCTCTCCAGGGTGGCTGTCCCAGACCTAGTCATCACACGTGAGCTGTGTCGCTGCAACCTGGGACACTGTTGCTCGGAGAAGAGGATGATGGACGTAGGGGCTGTGGAGAGGGAGGCTGGCAGGGGGGGTGTGGTCTGTGTTTTGAGTTGGGAGCTCCCCTTTGTCTCCTGCTTCTGCTCGCTCCCTGTTGAAGCGTCCATCCTTCCTTTTATTGCTCGCAATCCTGTCTCTCCCTCCTCCTGACACCCTCGTGGTCCAACCACATCGCCCACCCTCTGGGGTCCTCTTTCTTCGGCCTCAATAGCACAGCAACCTCAAGGAAAGGCAACCACCGCCCCTCCCCCGACACGTTTCAGCAGTGGGTTTCAGTACCACACGTAAAACCAGTCACTGTATCCACCACATGGCTCATAGAGTGGGAGTTGCTGGAGGGTGGAGGGCACATTTGGTCTGGAGGTGTCCGAATAGAGAGAGGCCACTCATCTTAACTAGCTTGAGACTTACAGGATTGTAGGGCTGGAAGGAACTCACAAGGTCATCTTGTCTAACCAGCAGCCACAGAAGTCCCGAAAGTATCCCTGAACGCAGAGGCCTTCCTGGCTTCCGGGCAGCCCGCTGTGCGGTTCCAAGAAGCTCCTACCTACCCACCACGTTTATTTGTCGATTGTCTCCACTTGCTAGAATATGAACTCCGTGAGGGTGGAGATTTTTGGTCTGTTTTATTCATTACTGCATCCCCTTGCCTAGAATAGTTCTTGCTATCTGGCCGTGCTCAACAAATACTTGTTGAATGAATTAATAATTGGCTTTATTTCTAGCCTCTGAGGTCTTTCAAAAGAGTTTACAACTTTGCCTTCTGTAGGATGGTGCCTCAAATAATCCAAGACACCTGTGCCCTCTTCTGCCTGTGACTGAACTTTTACAGTCCCTTGAACACTACCTAAAGAATATCCAGACCCTTTGCCACCTCGGGATGTCCTCTGAAGGTGCTCCAGAATCACAAAGCAAGCAGGACAACCGACATTTTCCCAGCTCGTCCAGGCTCTCTTGTTACTCTCTGGTCTCTGGACACAAAAGCCCAGAATGCCTCACTGCCTTGTAAGCAAAGTAGCTGTGTTAGACGAGCACAGGGTTCCCAGAGTGGACACCCTCTTCAAAGGTGGGCCAGCACGTGGGCGGAGCGCTCATAAAGGGCTCACCTGTGGTGGCCCAACAGGTGTCTTCTGGGGCAGGGACACATGAGATGCATGGAGACGGGGTCTCTGGCCTCAAGGTGTCCACACGGATAAGTCCACACGCAATTACATCCTAGCGAGACAAATGGTTGATGGGGCCGAGCAGGGAGCCCGATGCGGGGCTCGATCCCAGGACTCTGGGATCAGGACCTGAGCCGAAGGCAGACGCTTAAGGACTGAGCCACCCAGGCGCCCCGACATTCTTCTCTCTGAACATCCTCAGAGCATGAAACAGCTGAAGGGAAGACAGTGGAATATTTCTACCTGGACATTTTGGACGTCATTTTGAAACTCCCTAAGACAGATTTCCTGACAGCTGTTGTAACTGCATATTTACTAGGTGTTGGGAGCTAGGCCCAGGAGAGCAACTCAAGAGCCGCTGGTTAGATGAGTCGATGCAGAATCTTCACAAAAACTCTACACGGTGAGCGTGATTATCCCCATTTTACAGAAGAGGCAAGTGTGCTCCTGCTTGGAGGTGATGAGAGGTACCTATGTACGTGGGGCCCAGCAAAGGGTGGCCACAGATCGGGCCAGCTATGGGATTCATGGCCATGACAGCTCGCGTTGTCTTGCATGTGTCTTGCATGTGCTGCTGGATACAAAGCTGCATGTGCCAAGTGCGGCCTGTGCGTGTCCTGGACTCTGGAGGGAGACTGCTCTGGGCTGGAGAGCGTGGTCATTGCAGGGGAGTGGCAAGCTTCCGGGGGCTGGGCTGGTCGTGCAAACCTCTGCTATTCTGCACCCCAGCAGGGCGACCTGTCAGAGGTCCCGGCTCCCTTGCTCTGGGCACAGTTCCATGATCAGGCTGGTTGTGAGGGTGAGGGGTGCGGTGGCAGCCTGTTCTGCTCTGACCCCAGGCGCCCTGGCATCGAAGGGACCACGGCCTTGCAGAGATCTCTAGGAAGGTAGCTCACTAGGGGACATGGGGCAATGGAAAGTAATTGCCGGAGGGGGTGTCATACTATGCTTAAAGAAGGTTCTAGAGTCCTGAACAACTCGGATCTATTGCAGTCTGGGGCTCTGCCTCCAGAGAACCTCTTCCACCCTGGGATCTCCCAGATGCCCGATTCCTTTGAGCGACGACTAGCATCCAGACCTGGGAAGAGTGCGTAACTGAGGCCAAGACACAGGGCGGCCGCAGAAGCCTTGAGCCCATGGAGAGGCCCTGGGTCCCTCTCTTCAGGGGGTCTGGGGTCCAGCTGGGACAACAGGGAGACTCTATGTCAGGACTGACCATAAATCAAAGAAACTGGCTTTGTTTGTGATTTGAGGACTCGCTATCAAGGCTCTAGGTTTATGTATGATCTCCGATGGCGAGGTTTTGTCTCCTAAGTCTCTGACCCCATGGTTCTAACACCTAGAAGGCATTCTGGCCTACCCTGGAGCGATGGGCGGGCAACCGGCCACATCAGGAGGGTTTGCCTTTAAATCCACAGGCCTACGAGGATGGACTGGCGGAAGGGTTAACGGGAAGGAGAAGTGCTCTGGCCTGGCGCCGCTTCCAGGACCAGACATGTGTAGCCCACGGCTTCTTCGGTCAAGGACCTCAATCCAGAAAAGTCCATGGTTCGGTCAACAGTAGAGGAGGCCCCAGAGCCTGGCGGCAGACTCAAGACAAATGCAGACTCGAGCGGGACCCCGGGTTCCAGTCCTAACGCTAAAGCTGTGTGATCTTGAACTAGTCATCTCATTTCTCTCCACCCTGAGCTCCTCACGCAGAGGTGGCCGCCATCAGAACAGCTCTTGGGACTGTTGTGACAGAGGACAGCAGTCACTCAAAGGAATCGGGCTGTGAGCGTGTGGTGGAGGCTGGGGCGGGGGGGAGGGAGGGAGGGAGGGAGGGGATGCCAGAGAAGCTCTCGGGGGAGACGCACAGGTGTCTTCCGGAAGGGAGGGGGACCCGGGCTGGGGCCGGCAGAGGAAGTGAGTTACATGCCCTCCACCCCTCCCCCCTGCAGACGGTTGGCTTCCTTGGTAAGGAGTCTGACCCTTGCTTTGGAGGGCGTGGAGCACCTCGGGAGGCTTGAAAGTCGGAGGATGACACGATCAGACGTATGTGCCGAAAGGACGGGGCGCAGAGGGAAAGGCGTGGGGACAGAAGACAGGCAGGCCAGATGGGAGGCGGCGGTGCAGGGGGGGGGTGGGTGGTAGTGGCTTGAGGGGTCAAGTTGGGGGAGAAGAGGGTGAGCCGATCTGACAGAGCTTAGGCTAAAGGACAGGACTGGCAGACGCTAAAACAACACCCACGATAATTCGTGGGGAGCCCTTAACCGGAGTCAGGCCCTGGGCTGAGCCCTGGGCTCGGGCCACCTCATTCGTCTCTCCCCAAACCCTCCAAGCCTCCCACGGGTGCGGTGGGTGGGATGGGGGGGGCTGCGGGACAGCTAAGACACAATCTGCTAACTTACCTTGGATGAGAGTAAGGACGGTCAGGGCCTTTATGAAGGAACGAGTAAGGACGAGGCAAAACAGCTGGCAAAAGGCAGCAGAGACATCCTGAACCCAAAATTAGTGGGGCCGGCAACCAGGCTTCCCGAGGGGTAAAGGGACAGGCAAGTGCCAACTTCTCCTTACTCAAGAAACGAATACCAAAACTCAGAACTGCCTGACAGGCCCTCAGAGGTGTGGTGTGCACACTGTGCGTGTGTGTGCGTGTGTGCGTGCATGGAGAGAGCGACCCAGAGCCCCAAGGCGGGGCGTGAAGGTGTTTTCACGGACCCAGGCAGGCTCAGGCATTTCGATGCGGGAATGTGCTGAGTAAGGGAAGGGTCTAGGAACGGTTCTGCTCCTCTTTATGAATGATCGTGATGTGGGTGTCACAGGAATGAAATCAACAGATGGCAATAAATTTGTAGCAAACGAAAGAGATGGATTTAAATTTGGGATCCCAAGAACCCTTCAACTGCTTCTAGGCAAGAGAGGCCTATGAACATTAAATATCTCCTAAAGGATTAGCTCAGCTCCCAGAGCGGGGAGGCAGGCCTGGGGAGGAGGAAGCGGGCTGTCCTCAGCACCAAGCAGAAGTGGGGAGCAGAGAGAAGTCTCCCATTCCTCGGAGCTCGTGCGGGCTCTTTATTTATTTATTTATTTATTTAGAATTTTGATTTTATTTATTTATTTAACAGAGAGAGAGAGAGAGAGATCACAAGTAGACAGAGAGGCAGGCAGAGAGAGAGAGGGAAGCAGGCTCCCTACTGAGCAGAGAGCCTGATGCGGGGCTCGATCCCAGGACCGTGGAATCATGACCTGAGCCGAAGGCAGAGGCTTAACCCACTGAGCCACCCAGGCGCCCCATTGTGTAGGCTCTTGACAGACAAGGAGTGGGCAAAGGTTTATCTCTCAAACCTCAGTTACAAGGTGTAAACTAACTTTCCTCCAGGCGGAATCTTCAGCTTCAAGGGGAGAGACCCCTTGAAGGTATCTATCAAAGATAGAGAGCCCACAGGCGAAGGCGGGGTCTGCCATTTCCTTATGGAAGAAACTTCCTCTCTGTTCTCCCCCACGGGGCCTCAACCAGGGGCTTCTCTGTGACTCATTCATCTGCCCCCCGCCAAAAAAGCAACCCTCTCTTCCAACCCCCTACCTATGAAAAGGAGTAGTTCTGAGTTTCTTTGAAAAGGCCAGACATGGGGAGAGCAGTGGGGGGACTCAAAACCACCTGCGACACCGGACTGTCATTTCCAAGGCCCCCGGCAGACTTCAGCTCCTCAATTCTCTAGTGATGCCAGAGAAGACGGGTGGAAGGCGGCCCTCCGGGGGGAAATCTGTTAATCGAGGTAAAGGAGGTGACACCTGGAGGGCCCTGGGACAAAGGGACAGGTGACCCCTGTCTGACGGCCCCAGACTCAGGAGGCCAAGGACCACAGCAATTGCCATTCCTGCCTCAGACTCTCAAATTTTGGATCAAGACTGTTTCCAGCATGTTCTTTTTTCCGAATCGGGGTCGCCTCCTACTAAACCGAGGTGAGACTTGACATTTTGGATGTGTTTCTATCTGTCTCACTAACCTGTCTGAATGGCAAACAACTGTCCCTGAGCGCGTATGGCGTCCTGCCTTCCAGGGCGTTGTGCAGGTCGGGTCCAGAGGCCATCACGCCATCAGCACTTCGCTCAGGTTTTCAAAGGGAAAGGAGGGTTTTCAATGGGCAAAGGCCGGTGGTGGTGGGGTGTGTGTAGAGGGGCCCATGTCGTACCGGACACCCACCTGTTGCTGGGTTTCCCGGGGGAGAGGGATAGATGAGTCTGATGTTTTCTCAAATTCCCTTTCAGCTGCTTTCTGACTTCCAGAGAGGCCACAAAGCATGATCTTAGCAGAAGTCAGCGAAATGCCCGCCATGGATCTGCATATTGTCAAAGACAAGCACAAGTCAGACACATTCTTGGCACTAAAACGAGCCCATCTCTGCAAGTTTTCCAAATGAAAGGTGACTGGCTCTCCTTGGTTGGCTGCCCACCAAGCTGACGTGCAAAGGCAGAACCCGAGGGCTGGAAGGGGGGGGCAGAATGGACGAAGGTTGTATCATGGGTTAGAAGAAGCTTGTTAGTCGTATCCCTTGCCTTCAGGCCTTGGACATGTCACATAACTCTGCTGAGTCTTGGTTTCTTCATTTGCAAAAAAGAGATGATACCTCCCCGCCTTCCTCACACAGCTACGGTGAGGAGCAGAGGAAATGTTACGAGACAAAGCTCTTTGTAAATTTCTGTTACCGAGATGAAGGATGGTTATTATTAACATGGTCTGGAAGGCCCAGAATCTTCCCTGAGGACAATTCATGGGAGTGCTCTGGGCCTTGAGCTCAACGGACGGATATTTCATAGCTACTGCAACGGCCACTTTGTTAAAGAGGCCTCAAGGGCCAATGTCTACCTTCTCCACTGTGGGTTTTATGACATCTGGGGCCACAGAGCATTATGTTTGTTTAGGATCCTGTCTGAATCACTTTTTTATGTCTGAATTAAACTTACTGATTGTTGGCTCAGGGTGGCACATTAAACTGCTATTTTAGTTCAGAACCCAGAAAGCCAGGAGGACGGAAAACTGGACAAATGGTGGAGAATGAGTCTCGGGACGTCTCCGTCCACCTGGGCACAGGTAAACAGGCTCGTGAGTGTGAGCATGTGTTTCATTCTGGCTCACAGGGCCTGCAGTTACCCTCAGCTTCCCCTTGGAAGCTGTAGGTCCTTTGCCTTCCTCTGTATTCAGTGCTCAGGCTCAGCTGATGACTTTGGATAAGGACCCTCGACTCTGTCTTTGTGGGTCTCGTCCCCAGCCAAGCACGTGCACAAAACCATCAAGGTTCCTAAAAATTCTGAGCTCATAATTAAATCCAGGGGCTTTGGGCTCTGGGTCTGGGGTTCAGGAGAGAGCAGATCCAGGAGGCGATGAGCAGAGGGAAATCAGTCCTGGGACAGGCGGTCAGGAAAGAACCGAGTGCAGCCTAGTCAGTACAGCAATGGACACAGGTAAGGGAAATTTGCTGACAGCCGGGATGGGGAAGCCGGTCTTAGTATGAAGTGAGGATGGCCGGAAAAGTCCTAGGGGCTATTGAAGGTAACACCTAACTTCTTTTACTGGAATGCTGGGGTTCTGGAGACTCAAAGCAGGCACAGGCCAGGATAACAAGGTCCACATGGAAAGTCCTCCCGTGGCTGCTGCTCGTTCGTGAAGACCTTCTCTGGGAACAGAGTCCCAAGGATGAGCAAGTTAGAACCTGGTAAGGACCCTTTAGGAACTGGTATAATTCTGCCTGGAGAAAAGGCAACTTATGGCAGTCTTTCAGTGGTCTCTACCGGTCTATCGGGTTCTGCCTCCTCCAGGCAGGCCTCCCTGATTACAAAGCCCACAGTGGACCCCACATAGTGCCAAGCACCCAGGTGCTTAAGAACAGCAGCTGGCTGATTTAGCTGTCTGAAGAGCTTGTACACAACCACAGGATTTTCTGCACGGGATGAAAGATTTCCTAGCATAGCTCCTGGCACATACTGGGTATTCAATGCGTACTTGTCCATTTAGTTATTTGTTCACCAATTTTTCATTTATTTTTTTAAAGATTTACTTATTTCCTTTGAGAGAGAGAGAGAATATCTCGAGCACACTCCTTACTGAGTGTGGAAACTGATGCAGGGCTCCATCCCCCGACCCTGTGATCATGACCTGAGCGGAAGTCAAGAATCAGACGCTTAACTGAATGAGCCCCCCAGGCACCCCTCACCCATTTTTTAAACCATTTAACAAAACACAGGGCGCCAGTAATGCATCAGGCACTGTTCTAAGCATGTTGTAAATGTTAACTCGTGTCATTTCCCTAACAACTTTATGAATTAGGTACCCCCTTTTATAGATGGGGAAGCAGAGGCACAGAGAGGTCCCTGAACTGCCTGAAGTCACACAGCTAATAACAGCTACGTATGGAGCTGCGCACATAGCCTGTGGACGAGGGCTCCGAGTCCATGCTCTTTCATGCTCTGTGGCCTCCAGTGAAAGGGGCCTGAGTTTCAGGAGCCAGGTGGCCCTGAACCCTGTGCCCTTCTCCCCTGGGGCACCCTCTGCCCAGGCAGTGAATGCTTCACCTGCACAGTGACAACAGTGACAACGACTTCCGGCTCTATCCCACTCTACCACGCACCAACACCACCTGAATGCAAGGTGCAAAGGGCCGTTAACACGAAGAGCAGAATCTTCCATCATTTTTGTTTACTGACTGCTCTATGGGCTTGCAGAAAAATCACGAACTCCCTCTCGTGCACGTGCAGTTTGGTAGGAACGTTCGCACCGTCCTGTGATTGGGGGTTCTCATCATTTGCTGTGCCCAGCCTTCGCAAGCCCTGCTGGTCATCTTGAGTTGCTTGCCGTGTCCTGCGCGAGGCAGCAGCACCGGAGATGCTGTACGGGTCCTGCTGGTCAAAGGCACAGCTTCGAGTCCTTCGAACCTGGAGTCCTCTGCATTCTGGCTCTGGCACCACAAGTTTGAGCGAATCAGATGATCTTTGAAGAACTTCGGTTTCTTTGTGTGTGTAACAGAGGCACTGTGAAATTCAGCGAGTATTAACGAGACACATTTGGGTGAAACTTCTGGCATACCCTGTTCGTCCGGTGTCTATCGGGCAGCGACGAATGGATGCCAGCATGCCAGTCAGATGGGGGAGGTGCAGCTCAGCTCTCTGACGGGCACCACCTGCACCTGAGGGAGGAGGGGACTCATTCTGCCCCTTGGAGCCGCCGGGAGACCCAGCTGAGAGGGGAGGCACCATCCCTGCGTTCGCGGGGCAGCGCCCACCCGGGCGAGGTCATTCCTGCAGACTGTTGTGTGTTTCTCAGAGGAGGGTCAAGGCCCGCATAAAAAATTAAACTCGGGGCGCTTGGGTGCTTCAGTGGGTTAAGCCTCTGCCTTCGGCTCAGGTCATGATCTCAGGGTCCTGGGATCGAGTCCTACATCAGGCTCTCTGCTCAGCAAGGAGCCTGCTTCCTCCTCTCTCTCTGCCTGCCTCTGCCTACTTGTGATCTCTCTCTGTCAAATAAATAAATAAAATATTTAAAAAAATTAAACTCACTGAATTGTTATAAAAAAACCAACATGTTTTACAAGAAACTGCATCCTTGGAGGATCTCAGCCGATCTGCCGCTCAGCCGTTTGTACAACCTGGGATGATTGCCTTGACCTCTTCTCGCACCTGTGCTGTTGCTGGGCGAGAGAAGGCAGTCGGCTTGGGGAGTTCCGGGTTGGGGATTCCTTTCCAGCTTCTCAAGTTCTATCGCCTTTTCTTTTTCTACCATCAGCTACTGAGAGGGAGCCACCAATTTTGAATCAGGTGGCAAGTGTGGCCCCTTCCTAACCGCGTGAACCTGCCAGATCTCTCAGGTTTCCTGAGCCTGGGTGTTCTCCCTTGTTATAGGGACAATGACAGCACGAGCTCGAAGAGTAAGTCTGAGCCTCAGCGGAAGTACCTAGAGAAAAGCACTTCGGTAGATGCTAAAGTTCCAGCCTAGCCTTGCGTCACCAGATTCTAGTTTTATGTGACCCCCGACTGCTTTGGGATCCCCCAACCCCAGAGCAGCTCGGTGCAGGAGTCCACACCTCTGTCCCCACGTCCGGGCGAGTCAGCCCGAGGAGTGCCTGGGCTGCACCAGACACGGGTGCCTTCTCGGGGTCCCCTGGTTACGCCTTCCAAACAGCAGAGAGCATTGCCTCCCTACCTCTCCCTCTTCCTGCTGGTCCTTCTCGGAGCCATCTGGAAGAGAAGGAGGCACACAAGCTCACCACCTGCCAAGGGCCGAATGCCAGAGCACAATGAGCCTCGGGGTCAGGCCCAGGGAAGAAGAGCAAAGAAAGCAGCAGCAAACCCTTCTGAGTCTCTGATCCCCTGGAGCGACCCTGGGGATGGCTGTGCTCAGCCAGGGCCTTGAGAGCTTCCTCTCCAGAAGAACATTCTGGCTCATCAAGGTAGACTTAGGACCCTGAAGTGTGTACAGATGGGGACCAATGCCACAGCCACTGAGCAGAGTCACCTCAGCACCGCAGAGAAACTGAGTCACTGAGGCAGCAGTATGCCTCCGGCGGCTGAGGCCGGTGCCCAGTACGGGTCTTGCCAGACTCCCTCAGTCCAAGATCCTCACCGTGCCGTGGTTCCTTTCTCCGCTCCCAATGCTGGGGGAGCTGAGAAACCTCAGCTCTTCTTACTGAAGGGCCTCACCTCGACTACCAGCTTGCTCCGAAAGATATTCCTTCCCACCAGAAAAAGGAGCCTCTAAAAGTGTATTTTTTTTTTTTTTGCCTTATTTTTGCCTATAGTTGAGGAACGGAAGAGCCTAGTGGGGAAGTCATAATGTAGTTAAGTAAATATCTCGAAAACCCCGCCATCGCAAATCTCTCATGGAATCTGTGGCTGAACTTACAAAACTGATTCCCCGGAGCTCCAACACGAAGAGGAAGCAAAAGCAAAGAAACAAGCAGGCTCAGCCTTGAAGTGTATGAAGCAAACTTGGGCAGCCCGCAGGGTGAACACGCCTGGAGAGGAGTTTCAACGGACCTTCTCGGTAGCAAACCGAGGGAGCAGATAAAACTCGGTGGGAACACAGAACATCTGCACAACACAACGAACAAGTCTGATATCAGGGGCATAAACAGTGCATATTCAGAAGCCGGTTGGAGGGACCCAGAGCCGAGGTTCTGAGCTTGTCTGGGAGCTGATTTTCGCCAAGGAGCTCAGGGTCAGGGCGCTCCATCTCAGTTCCGTCCTGGGTCATGCATACATCAAAATGTTGACAATCAGGGATGGCAGGACAGAAGAAACCGAACCACTGAGATTGGAAATGGTTGCAGGGAGAGCCGTAACAGCTCAGGAGTTCGATGCGTCCCTGTAAACAGGTCTGCGCTCTTGAACTCTGGCTCTACTTAGTGCTTGACCTGTCTCAGTGAAGACAGCCTCACCATCTACCCACTTCCGTCTCTCCGGCCACTCTGCTTCCATTTAATCAGAGATGTTTCTAATAGAATATTTTTTCAATGTCTTTGTTCTTTTGGAATAGCATGAAAGCATTCCAAGATGCTTTTCCTTTTTTTGTGTGTGGCAAGTCATAAACACTAAGGTGACATTCTATATCCTAATTCTGATGCCCAGACGTTTCAGGAAGCACCAGATGCTGAGAGTAAATCTTAGAATAACCCCCATCGGCAACCAAGGGAGGATGGATTTCCCTCGTGAAGCCCTAAGCACATCTGTCCGCTGATCCAGAAGCATCCCTGGTCTTCTCGGCTCAGGGGTGGTGGTTTCTCCAGGGTGGGGGTCCCTGGCCTGGGACTCCTCCATTCTGAGTCTGAAGCCACCACCACACACGACAGAAACGGTGGTGCGATGTGAGCGGAGGGAAAACCGTCTGAGGCCCCAAGTGCTCACATCCATCCCCGAGGGTGCTGTGCCCAAGCGTCCGGGCTTCAGGTCCTGGGCCCGTGTGACCCTTTGACCATTTGGCTGCTAAATGGAACAGTCTGCACAGATCCCAAGGTCAAAAGCTGACAGCTAAGTCTTCTGCAAAAACCTTATCCGGTGGACCCATGCCGCATCTCCCCTTCCATTCCAGGCTGAGGGCCTGGAGGCTCCTGCAGGAGAAAGGGGCCCTTAGCTCCAAGTCTGCACAGTGACCCCTTCTCAGCAACCTTCAGGTCTGACCCTTGGTTTCTCCATGCAACAGTTCCCTCTCTGAGTCTTCTGCAACCCCATGGGGGTCCCCTGGTGTTGTGATGCTCTGGGGGACCAGGGCTCTGACAAGATGTCCTCTCTCAGGGTCATTTGAAAGAGACGGCAGCCGGTGCAGGAGGAACGCACCTTTGCTGTGGAGGGAGGCGCCTCTTGGGGTGCCCAGCCCCAACCTTCCCATCCATCTCACGCACCCCTTAGTCGGGGAGGGTCGGCTCAGCTACCTGACCGGAGACAGTTACCCTAGGGCCTTTCAGCAGAGAAGAGTGTGGGGGGCTGGTCTTTGGCCTTGGGGTGGGTTGAGATCAGTGGCAGCCTGGCTTGGGTCTCCCAAGTTCACCCCCAGGAAGGCAGGGCCGGACAAAAGGTCAGGAGCTGGGCCTCACTGGGCAGGAGCAGGCGGGCTCTGGCTGCCCTCGGCCCCGTCCGCACCCATCCGTTGTCCTCTTTCCTACATCTTAGGGTCTACTCCCGACACCCAGGCCTTTCTGATGGCCACTAAGAGGACAAGGGCAGTGAACCATGTTCTTCAACTTCCTTCATACCCCCTCCCTCTGCGGCAGATTTCTGTGAGGGGCCTGGCCCTGGAGCCTGGAACATCGGTCCGTCGCCTCCCTACTCGACCCTCTCTGCGATGTCCCTGGCCTGCTGGTCTGGCCTGAGTTTCAGCTGCCTTGCCAGACTTCCAGAACTCTAGTTCTGCCCCTGTAGGTCACAAACAATTTTCTTCATAAAGATTGTTCCGTGGCTTTTGAAACCCTGACACCCATCCTCAAGAGAGGAAGAGTGCCGGCTTAGAGGGCACGTGGAGGGGGACAGGGTGGCTCTCGGCCTCCCAGGGCAGAGGACAGCACGGCTCCTCTGAGCTGTCCTACCTCAGAGAGAGAAAGAGGGAGTCTGACAGAGAAGGCCCAGGAGGACAGGGGTCTGGGGCAGGCACCTGGCTAAGGCCCGGCTGACAGGGTGACTGGCCCGAGAGGAGAAGAGGGCCAGAAACCAGGCAGGGAGATGCTGACGTGGACACAGAGACGGTGCACGAGGTGGACAGGAACCGGGACTTGAAAAGGCCATGCAGGCCAACAGGACCACCGTGAGGGGCCCAACAAGGCCAGGAGATCTGAGGTTGCCTCGTCCTCCAGGGAGGGCCGGAGGTGGGTCCCCGTGCAAGTTTTGAGAGGGAAGTCCAGGCTGGACAGGAGCGTGCCGGGGGGAGGCAGACGGTTTGACAGCGGCTCAGACCTTCCCGAGGCATCTTCAGGGCCAGGCTGCGGTGGCACGAAGACAGAACTTTGGAGCCACCGGGCTGCTTGGAGGCACCCGCGGCCCCCTCTGCCGGCCTTCCTCTAGATGCCCCCTTAGATCCCACCAAGGGCAAGGTGTGTTGACCTTGACCGGCTGGCTTCCGTTCCCCTCTACCCTTCCCTTCTTGAAAATAAGTGGCTGCATGCTTAGATCATGCCCCCGTGCTAAAAGGCCTCAAGTGATCAAAAATAAGAGGAAAAAAAAGGGGGGGGGAGAGAAACCCAGCTAAGAGCCACAACAGGAACAGAGTCTTCCGGCTGCTAGGATTTTCCTCTCAAATCTGCCCCAGCTTTTCTGACCCCCAGGAGCCTCCCAGCTGAGCCCTGATGTCAGGGGAGAGCCCCCCCCCCCCAATCTGTCACCTTTGACACCACTTGGATCTTGTTTCTTCTGGACCTGCCAGGGGCCATGAAGCTACCTTGCCTGCGTGTGGGCAGCGGGCCGGGGGGGCCCATGTACGGCATCGGCCCCTGGGCGCGAGGGGGTGGGAGGTGGGGGAAAGGGATTCTGGGTCGCTGGGCGCCCAGGCAGAATCCCGCATGCTCCACACACCCCTCCCCGCTCAGGCTACCAGACCCTCCTCCTTCCTGCCCTCTGTGATGGGCATCTCTGGGGAGACCCTCTCCTTTCCTGCTTGCTAACGACCGTCTATGGAGTGTGGGAGTCGGCTGGTCTGTCCACTCCGGCAACTGTGCACACATCCCTTGGGCTGATGAGGGTTCCTCCCTGGGCTGCCGAGGGCCAGGCCCTTCCTGAACTCTGGGCTGCTCCCTCCCTTGGCGATCTCTGCCCAGAAACTTGGACCCTCAGCAAACAGGGAGCGGGGTGATGAGGGCAGGGATGAAATCATAGGGGGTGGGGACCCAGTTCCTCCTTCACGGACCAGGGGTGCCCAGGGTCAGAAGGACTCGGGTCACTGGCTGTGTCACGACCCGGGCTTCAGGGTCCCCATTTGTGAAGATGAGCCGGGGGCGAGAGGAGTCCACACGTTGCCCTAACACTCCCGACTCGTGGCTGATTCTGCTGGCCTGCTACCTGCAGTCTTCGGGGTGTTTCCCTTGAATCTAGACTCTGCTCTGACTGGTAGGAGGTTGCGGTCACCTGCCAGGTGGCTGGCAGGGTAAAGAATGCGAACTCAGGTGCTGAGCGGGTCCCTTGGGTCCAACCCCCAGACCCCAGCCTCATTAACGTCATGTCCTGACCAGCTGAGCAGGCCAGCTGGGAGGTGAGGAGGCTGGCTATTTCCGATATGATGAAACCCTTTGTTCCCCAGGTTTGCTCAGGAAGGACCAAGGCAAGCACTCAGGCAGTCTCCGGAACGCCCCCGATCCGTTCATTAGTTCGTTCTTCATAGAGGCAGCCTCTTGTCACAGTCTCTGGAAACCTGGTTTCTAATGCCGGCTGTCACTGATTAGCTGCGTAATGCCAGGCAAGTTAGTCAACCTCTCTGGGCCTCAGTTTCTTCATCTCTGATACAGGGAAAGTAACAGCCTCACTCACAGATGCGCACGTGGTGCCCTGAGCGAGAGACACGTCTTCAACAAGCGGCTGACTGTCGTTGAGTAAGCTGCTTATGGCCTCGCGGGGAGACGGACAATAGGCAAACGCCGGCTCCTTCCTTAACGTCCACGTGTGGCCCAGCACCAGACAGGCTCCCTGGTTCTAAAGGCCACGAAGAAATTTTGGGAGTGTGGGCTTAGTTTTCTGACACAAATTACTTAAAAAAATGTGAAGGTTATTTATGAACGTTTGAAACAGAGTCTCAATTATCTGAGTTGCTTTAAAAAAATCTGGTCTTGAGGGGTTCCTGGGTGGCTCAGTCAATTGGGCGCCTGCCTTCGGCTTGGGTCGTGGACAGAGGGTCCTGGGATCGAGTCCCACGTTGGACTGTCTGCTCGGTGGGGGGGTCTGCTTCTCCCTCTCTGCTCTCCCTTTCTGCTCTCCCTCTCTCTCTCTCAAATAAATAAATAAAATCTGTAAAAAAAAAAAAAAAAAGACAAAGAAAAATCTGGTCTTGAATGGAGTCCCCCCAGCCTCTGGTGTGAAGGCTGCCATTGGGAATGGAGGCCTGGCTGGTGGCCCTTAGGAGGAGGAAGTAAGGCAGCATCCTGTCCCAGACCAGCCTGAGTCCCCTCCAGCCTCATGGTCCCCACATACCCCAGCGCCCGACCCCAGTCCCCTACCCATGGCTAGAGCAAAGCGACATCTCATTGGCCTATTTCTGGCCATTCCCAACTGGCCAAGGTGTGTCTAGGCCCCCACTCATGCCCGGAAGCCCCGACCTCCTCAGCCCACCTGCCCTTCAAGACGCTGACCCCGGATGCTGGTTTATTACTTCCCATTCGCCGGGCCTCTGACAGCTTCTGAGTGCCCCCACCTGACACAGGCCCAAAGCCAGCTTGGAAAGGTCAGGCCCCAGGAGAGCACCAGCCAGAGGCTTTCTGAGGCAGGCCTGTCCCAGAAACCCCAGTAAGGTGCCATCAGACACCAAGGTCTTAAATTTATTTCCCTTTAATCTGACAGCCCGCACGTTTCTCTTTCCTTCTGTTGAATACATTGAAGTGTTCTCTCTGCCCTCTTGTCTTCAGAGGCCACAAATGCAGACTGGCCCAGAGGTGCCCAATGTGCACGGCTCTAAGGGTGACTTCTTTTGTTCCCAGCTCCTGTCCAGGGTTGGCTGACTGTGCACTTGGCACCGGGAGGCACTAGGGCTGGAGCTGAGAGGCCTGGGCCCCGGGCCTGCCCCACCCAATGTCTGCCAGGGTGACCTTGAGTGCACTCTGTCATCTCTGGGCTTCCTCTTCCACGTGTGAAATGGGAATTATGGTTGCCCTAAATATGTTTCGTGTTTATCATCAGGTTAATTATGGGAGGTCGTCTTACAAAGAGACAAAGTCATTTTATATGGAGAGAATAAAGTGTATTAATGACAGCAGACACACTAATGATAATTTGGATGCGAATCATTTCAGGTGTTGGTCCTACCTGCTCACCTGGGCTAGGACATCTGCAGTGACAGCTCCTTCTGGAGCTGCAACAGCATGGCTCATACACTCTAGAATTGTCCCCAAGTCCTAGGTTCCTCTCTGAGCGGGTGATTTCTGGGTGGGATGAGGGGAAGCCAGCAAAGCCAGCAGCCTCCCCCAATCCCTGGCTCTGAGCGGGGCCCGGGAGTAGCTGCTGAGCTGTCTGGGACCCCCCATCTTCAGTGTCAGGACGCTTTCCTGCCCGGAAGCCAAAGGGCCACAGCCACAACCTCCCTGGTCCTTGAGGCTGATTGAGAGTCATCCTCTAGTGACAAGGGTCACGCTCCATAATGATAACAGTAAAGCAAGCACAGCCCATTTCAGTTTAGAGAGCTCTTTCATGGTTTTACCCCCAGTGACGGCGACAGGGCAGATCTTATCGCCCAGTGACATGAGTGCAGAGCAGACACTGAATTGTTAAGGCATCTGCCACAGATCACGTGATGGGCACTCGAATCCAGGCCTTCTGACCCGAACCCTGGCACTGGGGAGTCGCCATCCTCAGCAGGTACAGGGAGCTGTTGGTTCCCCCCGGCTAGCATCCTGGAACCTAAGGAGGGAGAAGGGTCCCCAGGGCTAACATGGCAGCCTGAGGGGGCCTTGGGAGGGGAACAGTAGTACCACAATTCCCAGGAGCCAGGAGGATGCCGGCCCGGTGAGCCAAGGGTCCTTTTGCCACCAGAAGGGAGTCTTTTTTCTCTTCCTGATCATCTGTCCAAACAGCGATGATCTGGAGAGTCTAGGGGACAAGCAGACTCTGAAGCCCAGGAACTGAGTGGTCTGGGAGACAGTCGTCAGCTGGTGACTGCCATGTTGCCCATCGGGGCTGACACGGGACCATCAAGGAAGGTCCTGAGAAGGCAGCCCAGAGCCACAATCTGCGGCCCAGACTAGCCGGCTTAGGGTCCCTGAGAGCTAGGGGCTGCCTTCTGTGCCCCCTGCACCCCCAGAAAGCACTGGCTCTCACTCCTAATATCTACTGCCCCCCTCAGCGGGAGCTCTGAGATGTCCGCACCCCTGACCTCAAAACAATTCTCTCCTTTTCCAAAGGTGAGAAAACCCACAATTCAGAGAAATGTACTACAGCAGGACGCTTTTGGAAGAGACTAGGGAACTGTAGCAGGACAACGATATTTTGCAGAGCGAGCTCTGAGCGCCTCCTTCGTAGCAGTGAAGGCAGTGGGTTAGAAAGAGAGGGGAGCCAGGGGTGGCTGGGGCCTGGGCTCCTGGTGGGGCCGCTTGGATCAGCTACTGAACCTCGCTGCCACAGGAGGGACCCCTGGCTGCTGAGATTTCCCAGGTGGGGGCCATGCGCGGAAAGCGCTCGGCACAGAGACCTCCGTGGCTTCTCCCTCTCCCTTCGCGGCCTTTCAGTAGCCCATCTCCCATTCTCGGGAGGCTTTCCTGGGTGCAAACGAGTCTCCCACCACCTGGACACACGCGCCCTTCTTTCTAAAACCCACTGCAACAACTCCAGGGTATCTCGCTGATTTGGGAGACCCAGTGAGAATAGCATGCAGCTCCCCCAATACCTTGTGGGGGTTTCTCTGCGGCTGGTGTGTGCGCCCCAACCCCTCCCAGGGACCCCGGCACCACGCGGGCCCTGCCTGTCTGGGGGTGGCCACCAGAATGCGCTGCTGCTGCTCACTTCCTGTTCTGGCTCTTCTCAGGACAGCCATTCATAAACGGTGGCCACTTCCCATGGCCTGGGTAGTGTGAACACGTCAGACACGGCGGCGCCTCTGGAATCCGCGACCCAAGTGGCCGCATGAAAAGGGAACTACAGAATCACCCAACCGGGGCCTCTGGGAAACCAGAGCCTCTCCTCGAGGAGCGATGAAGCAGGAGTGAGGCCCCAGGCCTTAACAGCCGTAACCGCCAGGCTTCCTAGCACTGACGGGGACGGGGTGCTGGCTGGTCCCCACCTCGCCGGGCCAAGCATGGCAGCAAACAGATAGGCAGGGTACAGGGTCAGAAGTCAGTTGCCGTGCCGCCACTTGCTAGGCTTGTGCCCTTGAGTCCTCTAACCTCCCTGGGCCTCAGTCTTCCCCTCAGAAAGATGGGCACACTGACAGCATCGAGCTCCAGGAGGGGCAGCCGAGATCAGAGCACTGTACAAATCGGGGGGTAAGGGGTATTTGGCATCTTGTGCCCCACACCGGCATCTGCAGTTCCCTATCCTATCGCCCACCTTTCTCTTCGTCTGGAACATGGAGCATCTGCAGACATGGCCCCAAAGACAGCCCTTGCCTTTGCTGCCCGGCAGAAGATCACTGACGCCCTGCTGTCCCTGCCCACCCAGTGCCTGGCTGCGTTGTAGCATCTGGGTGACACCAGCCATATTTCATTTTCACCTCCCCTCCTAACCCAAGTCCGATGTCTCCTCCGGTCCCTCCCACCCCCTCCAGCCCCGGAGTCCTGCTTTATCTCCAGTGAGCTTAATGCTTCCTCATCAGACCTGCTAATCCTCCCTGCTCCTCTTCTGCGAGATGGAGAAGATTAGAGGCAAAGGGTGAGGCCAGCTCCCCTTCAAGGGCACTCAGGACTCTCAGAAGGGAACGGGATCCTGTTTCCCATCTGATGCTCTAGACTGGGAGCCCCTGACATTTCTGGGGAAGAGCAGCTAGCCCCTTCCAGGTCATGAGCTCTGCCCTCTGCGGATGCAACAGGAATGGGACAGGGTGGGTATTGGTGCAAGTGGCCTGGGGGGCTCATCAGATGCCCGAAGGAGCCATCTCTATGACTGGCGCGGGCCACACTCAAAGCCACACCGCACGTGCAGGCCGTGTGCAGCCATGGACAAGAAGGGAAGTGCTAGCTTTGAGGGAAATGACCCGAAGGGGTGAGGTACTAAAGCACACACAGTCCTGCGATTCCGGCCACGAGGCAGTGACGCGGGCGAACGGTGCTATGACACCATCTCCAGGTTACGTCTCTGCGGGCAGACACCGAATGCCACTTGATCACAGGTGACGTGAAAGTGAGGCTTCGGTGTCTGGTGCCCCCCACTCCTGGTGCACAGATCTGCATGGAGGCAGAGGACGTGACAGAGGGAAACCCGTGCTGAGCAGCAGCGGCCCTGCCGGGGACGACGCAGAACGCCACGACACGAAAGCAGAGCGGCGTGAAACTGTGTGTATGCTAAGCCACGGCTGGGGTGTCTAGAGTTCAAGAGCTTGATCGGGTTAGCCTTGGGTGTGACTGGAAAAGCTGATTCTGAGGGGGGCCCAGGGGCCTCAGTTAAGCATCTGACTCTTGGTTTCAGCTCAGGTTGGGATCTCAGGGTCATGAGATCGAGCCCTGCGTTGGGCTCTGTGCTCAGCGCCGAGTTTGCTCCGGGTTCTCCCTCTGGCCCGCCCCTCCCTGCTGTGTTCTCGCTCTCTCTAATTAAAAAAAATAATAAGGCTTAAAAAAAAAAAGCTGATTTTGAAGAGAGAGACAATTTGTTGAAGATGACACAGAGTACTTGAGGTGGGAAAAAATGGCTCATTTATTTTTCAAATGTTTATGGAGTATCTGCTAGGAGCTCAACACCATTCAGAGAGCATAAAACGGATGTGATACCTGCTCTCACGGGGCTTACATTCTAGCAGAAGGGTCAGGTGTTAAGTAAACGTACAGTTACGTTCTTACAAACTGTAACAAGTAAAAGAAGAGTGTCTCATTCAAGAGAACAGAAGAATCTTCATTTAAACTGTGAAATCTGGGTGGCCTCTGACGAGGTCAGGTTTCAGACCTGAATGAGAAGTAGGAATGTGCTCGAAAAAGGTGGGCAAGAAGAGCATTTCAGACAGAGATCAACACAAGGAGAAGTTCTGACCTGGGATGAAGTAGTGATTTATTTTGGAAATGGAAGCAGGCTGACATAGCTTAAGAACAGAAATTCAGGGACTGGGAAGAGGCCTTCACAGAGCCTCCCGATTACAATGGAAAGTCAGTAAACGAGTTAAAGCAGGAAAGTGATGACATTTACATTTTGAAAATCTCACTTGGAGGGAGGGCAAGAATGAAGGTGGGAAGTTCGGCCGGAAATTGTCTGCGGAAGCAGGTGACCTGCCCTGTGAGGATATTTGAGCGGTGGCCGGATTACAGAGCTACGCCACAGACGGGACCAGCGGGCTTTGATGACGGACTGGATGTGTGGGAAAATATTCTAGGATGACACACAGAGGTTTTAGCCTGAGCAGCTCAGGGGCTGGAGGTGTTCTTAACCCACTGAGCCACCCAGGCGCCCTGGAGGTGTTCTTTATACCAAGATGGAGGTAGATCGGTGGAGAGGCAGATCTGGGGAGGGAGCTATGGCGGCAATCAAGAGTTCCGGTTTGGATACAGGAAGCCTGAGATGCCTTGGAGACAGACAAGTGGAAAAGGTCCATCGACACACACACCTGTACTGCAGGTGACCGCGTATCACACAGGCCATCTACCGCCATTGGGATGGATACAATTCCCCTGGGAAAGGATCAGATGGGGAATATCCTCATGAGTTGTACTCTGAGGTAAGACAGAGAAAATGCTAGAAGAACAGCATAAAGCTAACAGATGGGAGTGATTCAAGATGGAGGGATCTGTCAACTATGCAGAATATTGCTGAAAAAGTGAGTCTCTCAAAACCACCTGCTGGCTTGGTAACACGGAAATCACAAACTGCGCCCAAACGATTCTGGAATGGATAGAAACCAGCTTGGTTTGGACTGGTTTGGCAGCAAAGATGGGCAGGTCGAGTCCAAGTCTCATCAACATTGGCTCTGACGAAGGAGTAGAGATGGGCAGGAGTGAGTTACGAGCTCTGCAGGTTTCACCCAGGCCAAGGGTCTCCCAGCCCCAGGCTGACCACAATTCCTTTACCGCTCTAGAAGATGACGCACACGGGCTCAGAGTGGGGAGCGCCTTTAGCCATTGTCTGTCCTCCCCTTGACCTCAGATTCACCTCGTTCATCCTTGACACATGAACCCCATTCTCTGTCCACACCTCACTCTGGAAACCTCTTAGGTGGCATACTTTAGCTTTCTAAATTGTTTCATCACAAAGGTTTTACGTCTCTGTTGAAAGTCCCTGCATGCTGTGGAGGTAGGAAAAAAGTATGAAGAGCCTCTCTGCACTGGTTCAGAAGACGGGACCTCAGCCTTTTCTCTTCCAGGTCATTCCCAGCAGACCCTGGCCTTTGCCAGCAGACCCTGGCCTGCCTCTGGACCTCACCTCCCACTGCTCTCCTACTCGAAAGCCCCACCCTAGCCTCCTTATGCCTTCCTAAGACACCTGAGACTTTCCTGTCCCCATGTATTTGCTGTTCCTCCCTTCTAGAACGAGCCCCTCCTTGTCCAGCTGAATCTTAACCATTGCGCACATCCAGCTCCAGTCCTTCTGCCTCTAGAAGACCTTGCCTGGCCTCCTGCCCCTCTTCCCAGCATTTCTGCTACAGCACTTGGGAGCAAAGCCTTGTTCTGCATGTGCCCTCCCTCCTGCATGAGGAACGATGAAGCTGCCTCCTCGGTCCTTTGCTTTCTGAGAGGTGCCTGATGGATATTTGTTTATTGATGGGACGATTGACAAAAAACCAGAGCCCTTCCTTCCCAAAAGATGAAGCCTTGGATCAGGGCTGCACTTGCGGGGTTCACCAGGGCCAAAGGAGAGCTAGATAAGAGGACGTGAGTATTCACCAGCCTGGCTTCTATGCAATCATGTGAGGAAGTTCCAAATCACTTGAGTTCAAGTTCAAATTAAGCTCCAGCATCATGATCATCAACTATTTCAAATGCTCCTTCAGAAACCTACTCCTTCTTGGAAATGCAGAAACTTTAAACCACAAAAGCTTATGTTTTCTTTTAAGTCTGTCCCCAGAAGTTTCTTGCTATTTTAAATTTTGGATTTCCTCTGGCAATCCCTTTTAAAATGTTGAAAAGGCAGCTTTCTAACCTATACCCTCTGATCATATCATGCTTCATGTAACAAGAGCATTGCATGGGGTGAAAATTCAGCCTCTGGTGTTTTTTTCCCCCACTCAAGATACCGGCTAAAGTGTGTAATAACAGACTGTGCAGACTTTCATGCAGTATGAGGTCCTATGAAAGAGTCTGCACTGGCTAAGTTTTCAGGGCATAAATATTTTGTGGGTTCAGTCAAATTTGGCCTGTAAAGTATGCTTAAGCAGAGCAATTATTGCAAGTGTGAAAATAGGTGGGCCCTGGATCCGGATCTCCAATAATATGCTTCACAATTTCTTGGGTTTTGTTTTGCTTCCATCGATATGAACACCAAGATTCTTAAAATACCGGCAGTGGCAGTTTAAAAGCAAAGCTCTTTTCCTAGCCCCAGAGGCAAGAATTCAGCAAGGGAAGGTCAGGGAGTAAGTGCCCCTCAGACCTAACACCGGTTCATCCCCGATAAAGCTGGTTCCCCTGTGGACACACGCTCCCCCAGATTCAAGAAGTTCAACTACTGTGTTTATAACTCAGCTCTGCTTTTCCTGAGGTAAAATATATTTTCTTTTATGGAAAGAAATTATTTATTTGTTTGCTTTTGCTTTACTGATTCACAACAGATACAAAGCAGCAGAGAGGCCTTGCTGTGCAGTCTGGGGAAAAGTGAGGCTGTTTTGGCTCAGTCCTTCCTGGCCTTCTCTGCAGGGGCCCCAGACTGCAATTACTGACTGCCCCCCCCCTGCCCCCGCAAGGTGCACACTGCCATCAGGGCCAGGACAAAAGGGAAGGCCTTTCCCTGGCTTGGCTGGAAATGATGGGTTTCTAAAAGAACAGCTTTAAGAGACCCCTGTGTTTTGATATAATCATCCTTTGGAGGGTGTGTCTGTTTTTAAATGGCATGAATCACCCAAAATAATATGTCCCCCATTGCTTACATCCGGCTGTCTTCCAGAAAAATAAGAACAGAGTGAACAGAGGCATATAGGAAGAAACCAGGCTCTCGCCCATCTTCACAGGGAATGCGCTTCCTCCAGCACTGAGTTTTTATGCTTAAAGAGAAAAGTTCAAACTCTTTGTGGGGAAGGCAGGGGGAACAAAACAACCCGCCCAAATTTCTTTCAGCACCTAGGACTAGTGTTAACTTCCAGGCTCTCAGAGTGCAGTACAAAGCCTACGAAATGCCATTACAAAAGATAGTTTGGTGTTTCAAAATAGAAACTCTCTTGCCCCATATATTCAACGCATGAACCTTGGGAGCTCCAGAGTCTTCGGCTAATACATGAAATGAGGCTGGGTTTCCAGAAAAGGGTTTCTCTAGAGGCTGCAGGCTAATTAGAGTGCTCTAGACCAACACCGTTAACACAGGTACAATGCAGGCCCCAAAGCTTTTAGCCACTGTGGTCGCCAACTGCTCAGAGCCGGCTTCTGCAAGGAGACCGGCAGGGAGTTCAGCAAGTGAGTAACTAACAAGTCCTGGATGCGACAGCCCGCAGCCTGCGGTTCTGGGGCAGGCTGCGGGCTCCCGGCGGCGGCCGCGGAGTCGCCGCCGTGCGGGGTCTGCCCGCAGCCGCCCACCTCGGCGCGCACCGAGCGGCGCTGCTGAACGAAGTTGGAGAGCTCCCAGCTCGCCGACTGGATTCGCCGGTGGGCGCTGGGAAATCCTTCCCGGCGCCGCAATTAGCAAAGTTCTGGAGCAAGTAAGGACCCTGGACAGCCAGCAGACGTGTACTTTCCGGAGCCCAAGGAAAACCCTGCGCCGCGCCAGCCCCAGGCTGCTCGCACAAGGTGCCTTCCCGCTCCCCACCGCCGCACAACTCGTCCAGAGGGCGCCGAGCCAGACAGGCGGCTCTGCCCGGTTTGCGGCTCCGAAGGGAGACGCCTGCAGGCTTCCCGGCCTGGGCCACAAGGGCTCGACTTCAACAGCCGAGGGAACAAGGGCACAACCAGCGAGTCCGGTTCGGACGCCCGGGACCTTCTCCTCCAAGCCCTCTCGGGCTTTTCCAAAGGACGCGCGGCACAGCCCGTGCGCCCCCGGCACTCCACGCCACTCCTCTCTCCACAGGTCCCCCCAAACTCTTCCCGGGAAGCCCCATCAAGCCGAGACGGCGCCCCGAAACTCCCAGGGCACTCGCCAGCCACCCCCACGCCCGTCTCTCGAACCCTCCTTGTCGCGTTCTCGCCACCCCGCACCGTCCTCCTGGCGTTCACGGGGAGTCAGAAGCAAACCACGAGAAAATGCCTTCGCGAGGAGCCTCCCTACACCCGCCCTGTCACTGAAACAAAAGCGCAGGGAGGAGGGAGGTGGAAGAGGAGGCGGGAGGAAGGTTTAGAAAGAGGATGGGGAGAGCGTTAAGAAGGAGCTGAGGAGGAGGGTCGGGGTGGGGAGCAGAGACGGGGCCAGGGACCCCGCTCCGGCTCCGCGCCGCCGGTCGCTTACATGCCCAGGTCGCTGTAGGTGTTGAAGAACTCCATCTGGTTGCACGCCTGGATCCAGCCCACCACCCAGGTCTCGTGGCGGGGGATGGGGGGCATGACCACGCGGGCCGAGGCTTTGAAGTAGGGGGTCTTGTAGCGCAGGACGATGGGCGAGGTCTCCTCGATGCGCGTGGGGCACTGGTCGATGGTGGCGCACACATCGTACACCACGATGTTCTCGCGCCGGATCCGCGCCTTGCAGGTGATGCTTTGGATACAGCCCATCCTGCCGCCCGGCGCCGGCGCGGCGCGGCGTGGGGCAGCGCGGGGGCCCGCGCGGGCAGCCGGGGGCGCCCGTCACGCCGGCATGGCGACGCGCCGCCCGCTCCGGGTCCGGCTCAGCTCGCGCCCGGGAGCGGGTAGCCGCCGCCGGGCATCCTCCGGGGAAGCCCCCTCCTCCGGCCGCCGCGCGGGGTCCCCGCCGCCCCGACGCCCGCCCGCCGGCCCCCGCCCACGCCCGCCCCCTCTCTCCGGCAGGGCGCGCGGAGCGTGCGCTCCTAGGAGGCGGCGGGCGCCCCCGCCGAGGGCAGAGGGGGGAGCGGCGCTGCGCGGAGCGGTGCCCACCCGGGGCCGGAGCCCCCCGCCCCTCGCCGGAGAGGAGGAGGAGGAGGAGGCGGCGGCGGCGGCATGGAGCCGGGGGAAGGGCGGCGGCGGCGGCAGCGCCCGGTCTGTCTGCCTCCGCGGCGGCAGCAGCAGCAGCAGCAGCAGCCGCCGCCGCCGCCGCCGCTGCATGAACCTCTGCACCGCGGCTGCCCCCCGCGTGCAGCGCACCCAGCGGCGGGCGAGCGGGCGGCCCGAGCGGCAGGCGGAGGCGGCGGCGGCGAGGGCGGCGGCGGAGACCCGCGCGGGCGCCGGCCCCGCCCCGCACTCCCCGGCCCGGCCGCGGGTGGCTGGGGGGCGCCGGGGGGCTGCGGCCGGGGGTGGAGGGCCCCTCGGGCCGGGCTGCCCGGGACGTGATCCGCGGAGGAGCCTGGCTGTACGCCATGAGTTTTGTCCCTCTCCGGCTGCCGTCCGGGTGGCAGGCGGGGGGGGGGGTGTACGGGGGGGGGTGTTTAAAGGGCCGCGGACGCCGGGGTGGGGCCCTGCACGTGGGGCCGGCGCGGGGCGGGGCTGCAGTAGGTGGTGCCGGGGTGGGCGTGCGGGTTGGGGGGGGGTCCCCGGCCGGGCCCGGGTGGGGCGGCGGTGGGCGCGGCGCTCCCGAGTCCGGTGGGAGCCCGTCTGGGGCCGCGGGGGCTGGGGAGCGGCCGTCTTGGGCGGGTGGGTTATTGTCATGTGGTTTGTCAGGTTGGAGTTGGGCTTGAGCTCCCCAGTACCCTACCTTGAGGAAGCCTCCGGGAGCGGCTCCGACTGCGGTGGGTTTACGTCTTTCCCCGACTGGATTTGCTCTGGAAGCTTTTCTCTCCGCCACCAGACGTGGGGAGGGCACCCAGGGATCCGCCTCCCCCACCCCCGAGCCCTAACACCGCGTCACCCAAATGCCAAGAGTTTGGGTTCTAGCATGAGCTCAGCTTTTACTCATCTCCTGCCTTCATCGAAATCTTTTCTTTCTCCGAAAATGCTCTTTCAACAAACCCCCCCACACTGGGGCATTAGAACAGCGGTGGACTCACCCTAAACAGGGCGTTTTGATCGTCCCTGTGTCCTGGACCCGGGTCGTGCCCCGCAGGGCCATCTAGCTGGATTAGAACGCTGAGCAGCCTTCTTGAGGTTACCCAGGGTAGCCTGTGACCTGCTAAGAACAAGGGGAACTTAACATTTTTGGAACCAGGCTGGATTTAAATAGCAACGGCTTAATGATACGAGTCCAGGACACGGGTCTGTAGTAAGGCTGGAATCTCAGGGGCCCACCCTTGTCCTAGCTTCTCCGGAGCACAGCACGTAGGGGCTGACCCGCTTGTCGTCTGTGAATGAATGAGGGACTAAAGAAAGAGCAACCTCACTGTCATGGCCCTACAGTAACTGCCGCTGTAGGTGTTGGACGTTGTGTGCAGTATGACCCAAGCCATGCCTGGGATATTGTGGTCCGAGGTACCAGATGGGAAATGATATTTAGCAAAGGCTCTTTCTGGGCATCTTTTTACATTTAAAAGCCCAATAGCATTTCTTTAAGTATTTCTTCTCTGATCGTTGAACATGTTGCAGGATCTGGTGCCCAAGTGTGAAACAGTGACTCCCAGGCGGCAGGGGGTTGACTACGGTTAGTCTTTAGCTAGGACAGATGTGATGAGTAATTTAAAAGTCGGTTGAGATAAAAGCATTCTTCATCCTTGTTTTAACTTTTCTGGCACCTTGATTCACTTTGTAGTTAACAAAAAAGCCGTTTTTGCCTTTTGATAACACGCTTCGGTCATTTTACCGCCTTGCTCCAGATCTCAATCATTCAGTCCTTTCATTCAGGAGATGCTCACGGACTTCCTGGTAGGGGCCGAGCATTGTGCTACACGCTAGGATTCAGAGATGAACGGGGGCTCACGGATCACTGGAGATAGACGTGTTAACAAGATGTTAGCGTGTGCTGTGACATATACACAATAGTGGTGTGTGTCCAGTACTGTGGGGGGCCAGATGGGCCAGCCCCTACGAGATAGAACCGTGGCTCTCTTGGAGTAGTGACATTTGAATTGGATCCTGAAGGTACTGTGAGAGGCTCTCGGAGAACACGAGAGTTTTCAGGCAGTGTAGGACAAGAGCTGGGCAAATGCAGAGTGCATGGAGGTCTGCAAGAATACAGCGTGCTCAGGGAGATAAAGAGCTCACAGCCAAGGCGCTCCTCAGTGTTGGATGCAGACCGAGGGCATCTGAGTCACTGGCCAGGAACCAGTTATCGATAGGACGCTATCTTGATCTTCACTGGAAGCCAATGAGTGCAAGGTTTGCAGTTTGAGAAAAATTACCTAGTATCCTTTTGGAGGATAGAGCAAGGATGGTTTCAATGCAGGGGCTCAGGGTATTGTGATGATAGATGATTTGGCCCAGAGCTAGGGCAGTGCCATGGAGCTGGACAGGCCTGGCTGCATTTGAGAGTCATTTAAGAGGTAAAATCGATTTACTTGGTAACTGATTAGATGTTGGGGAAAGAGTCTGGCCAACTCTGAATTTCCTGGCTTCAGCAATAAATACATTTGATTTAGTAATAGTCAAAACAAAGAGACAGAATTGGAAGCAGATTGAGATTGTGGGTTGTCATGCTAAGTTTGAAGTACGGGGAGGGTATTTGGGGGGCGGGGCCAGAGTTTGAGTCCCAGCGGTTATGAGGTTCCAGGAAGTAGACGGAGAGAAAAGCACTCAAGGGGCGGAATGTAGTTAATTGTTGTCAGGCTGCAGTGTCAGGGATAAATATCATCCTTGAGCTTCTGGTAGCACATATTAAGCCTTGGTAAACCAGGCAGAGCAATGGCAGCCTTCTCCAAGTGGTAGATAAAGCATATAAAGGAGAATATACCTACTTTCCAAAATTAAAATGAGGCCTTGTTATATCTAGTAGAGTACCAATGAAATATAACTCATTATTCACAGACCTGGACCCTTGACATTCTCAGAGGGTTCATCCATGACCTTCATGAGCCTCCAAAATCATGAATGTCACCATGACATATCATTTCCACTATAAAAAGCAGTAAAGTGTGAAAAATGTAAGGGATCCTTTTAAACTCTTAATGGTTCTATAAAGAGGGGACCAAGGTGATTTCTAAAGTGACTTAAATAAATTTTTCCACTAAAATAAACTCCTTACTTCATGACATCTGTACCTTATTAACTCCATGTTTCCCTGGCTCTGCAAATCAAATTAAAAAAAAAAATCTTAACTACAGTAGGAGCGTGACTTCATAGATGTCAAAGAGAAGAGCTGAGCCGTGGGGGGACATGAATGCTAGCCATCGGGTGTTGTCCATTCACCAGCTACTTAGCTGGTGAGTCCGCTCTAGCATCCTGGCAAGCCATTCAGATTTGTGTCTCAGCAATTACCTCATGGCGGAGACCTTTCAGATCATGCAATGGAGACGGTGTTCATCCATGAATATTCAGTCTGCAAATGCCAGTGGACTGCTAAATCCATGTAGCATGCATGAAAGTCCTCAGACGTGGCACGATCTCTCTGTGCTGTTCTTCTATAAGCTCCTCTTTCTCTCTTGGAGTAGTAAGTGTCCCTGCCCCGTGAGCCTCACCTACTTGCCTCTCTTAGCGCCTTTCGTGCTGTGTCACCGTAGAATGCTCACGCGGGTCTCCTTCAGTGAGCTGTTCACACCTCCAGGGAATGTGGCATCGTGTTTTGTTGCCCTGAGCTGGGCTCCCTGCCTAGGAACTGCTCAGTAAATGTTAAAATGATTAAAGTAATTTTTTAATATGATAAAATATTATTTCCCATAGCCTAACTAGAAGCTTTGTCTCCTTACCTACAGCAAGACTATATTTTTATTCTAGTTCTTTCTGCACGGTACTTCTTTGTCCTCCCACTCTTCCCTCACGACATGCCTTCTTGATGGTAAGTGATGCCCTTTGTCTCTGAGCACCATATGCCATCTCAAGGGTCATCCACTCTAGGCACCAAGAAAGGGAAAGACTTCAATGACGAGACATTGATGACAATCATTCCTTGTGAATAACCTCATTCGAGTTTATTCTCAGGGCACAGCACAAATGTTCCTTTGTATGTCGTGCTTTTGATGGTCTTGTGCATGACAGAGACCCTCAGTTCCCCAAGTAGAGCCCCAGAGCACACTCTCCGGGATTCTGGCCTTTGCACCTCCTTTACAGTCCACTCCCTCAGCCTCCGATGACCCCATGCTCAGTCTTTCCAGAAGCAGGGTGATCTCTGACTTTATTTTTCCTACTGGTTGACTCATTACTCAATTTGTCAAGTGTGCTTTTTAGAAACTCTCGGTTACAAGGGCCTATTTTCTAGTTAACCTTGGCAAGGGTATTCAGAAACTGGAGAACAGATTACCATGAGTTTTTTGCCTCTGGAGCTGTTAAAAACGGAGATGGATTTCTACCTAGCTTGGATGTCCTGAAGACAAGCAAGAGAGCAAATGAATCCTCAAGGTCCAAGAGTTCAGGGTTAAAGAAACAACTTGACTTTTTGGTGTGAACTCCCCTCCCACCACGTCAAGTCAGAGTAATCAGGCTAAGCTCAATAGGAAGTGGACCGTGGCCATGGACTCTCCGCAGAAGGCATTTGGCCCAAGATGTGGCAGCTGCTTCACGTAGCCCGTATGTATCAAGCCTTTCCCACCAGCCTCATATTACCTTAGGCTGCAGAGACTGTGAAAAAGGATGCCCTAGTTGCTTAGCTGTCCTGTTGAAGGTCACTCATGCCTGTCTCTGCCATATTCGAGTCCTTTTCTAGGTCCTTCTCCATAGGGTTTAATTCTCTTCTTTTAAACCCATGATTCTGCAAATCCCGATTCTCCTCCTGGCTTCTCTGACTCCTTTTGCTTCCCCGTCTCCCGCAGAGTGCCCAAGGATCCCTCCTCCCTACCTGAACTCCTTCAGGGCATGTCCCCGTGCTACTGGTTTTAATTATTATTTTCCATGGATGTCTTCCAAGTTGGTCCCTCCAGCCCAAACATTTCCTCAGTTTAAGGCTAGCACGTTCACCTGCCTTCTAGATGTTTCCATTCAGAGGTCCTGCCGTCTTCTTCCTGTCAGTGAACTGGCACCTCTCTCGCTGCCAGGCAGTGTCTCCTCCTGACTACCCCACTTCTGGCCGGAGGCTCTTCCCTCCCCATCTTTGCCACTGTCCGCCAACACATCCAGTGAAAACAAGTTTTGGTCACGATCCTTCTTTTTGTAGAAACTTGCAGTGCCTTCTTGTCGCAGATTTGCCACAGAGCTCATGGGTTGTTGCAGTGCTCCAGGACGGGGCCCCAAGCAGGCTTTTGAGCCTTCTTAGCCTCTGCTTCCGGCATACCCTGGGCCTCACCCTGAGCAGACGACCCGCCATCCCCTCCACAGGGCTCCAGCCTTTCCACTTCTCTGTCCTTCTGTAAGCTCAGTCCCCGGCTGCATGTTCAAAGCCCACCCTGCTCCCTGACGATGATAATGATGGCGACCGTGTGCGTCTCACTGAGTCTTTACGTGAGTCCGTGAGGTGGTACAGTTATCCTCCGTTATGGATAACGGTGCAAAGCAAGGAAGGGACTGCCCCAGGTCAAACTGGTAAGTGGCTGGGCCAAGATTCAGTTCCCTGTCTGCCCCCACACTGTGACCCTCTGACTCCTAGAAACTGTGAGCATTTCAGCCAGAAATGATCTTTTTTACCCCTGAACTCCTGCACAGAACACACACTGGACACTGAGTAACTCACACATGAATGAGCAGAAGAGGAAGATTTTATAATAGCTTTGAGAAAGACCAAAGGAGAAGGAAGACTCAAAGACAAATCTAAGATTTTTAGACTAATTGCTGAGAATGATAAGGCCTCTTTCCAAGTAAATCACATGAGCAGAGGTGAAGGGAAGAGGCTGGTGGGTTAGGGACTATAGTGACCTTGATATCAGGGCATCCAAGAGTTTGACTGGGGAAATCACTGATGGACCCATCTTGCTTGAGCTGTCATTTTAGAAACGACAGCTTAGTGCTATTCCTTCCTCCTCTCATTTCTCCCTCCTGCCCTTTCTCTGCATTACCTTCTCTCCACTTTCTTCCAGAAATATCACCAAGCCTTTTCTTCGTGCCTGGTATTATGATGCTGCTTAGAGACAGTGAGGCGTATGAAATACTCTCTCCTGTTCTTACTTTGTTCCTAGCACTCACACTTTAAAAAATATCATTTATTTACATGTCTCTCTCAGGACTACATGATCATCATCTTGAGTTTGTGTCTCATATTTAATTCAACTTTGTGTCCTCAGTTGTAAGCACAGTCTTGTGTGTTGTGAATACTCAGGTGATGTTGAGTCAAGCATAGCCTGGTGAGGAGCAGGAGAAAGGGCATTTTGGGCTGAGACCTGTGCTCCTCAAATTATACATATAGAACCCCTGATGAGCTTGATATAATGCAGATTCTGATTCTGTAGGTCTGGGTGGGCTTGAGACTCTGCTTCTGTGGTGAGTCTCTAAGTCCTTGTGAGCTCTGTCCTCAGAATGGGATCTGATGACCCTCAGCATTGGATCCAAGTTCACGATGCTTGGTGGAGAGGTTGGTGTGTAGGAGGCGGCTGAACATAGCATGTGGGGAAGGAGGCATGGGGATTGAGGAAGCCAAAACAAGGAGCTGGGACCGGGGCCTGCAGCTCCCTGGGTCTCCATGAGGCAGAGGGAGACAGAGTGAAACATCAACGCTGTTGAATTCGGACATACCTGGGTTCTGATCTCAGTTTAGACAAGAACGAGCTGTGTAATTTCGGTGGTCCTTAGCTTCCTTATCTCTGTCTATCAAGTAGGAATAGGGAGAACACGACGTCTACTTTGTGGGGCTGCCGCGACCATTCATTAAATGTACATCTCCTCCTGCAATGCCTAGGGCATGGTAGGCGTTCAGTAAATGCTGGTGAGCATTTGCCCATTCTAGAGGATGCCAGCGTCAACCTGGGCACAGGGTAAATCTCGATCCCTGCCTGCGGGAGCTTCCAGCGTGGAAGGGTCATCGGTGTGGATGGGCTCCTGGCCATAGCCTCTCCAGTTTCTGTTTTGGTGTCATTACTGGAGGGGATAGGCTGTGTATTGGCTTCATAGCATCCCCAAGTGGGAGGACCCCTTTCTATATTTCAAAAAGATCTTATTTATTCATTTATTTGAGAAAGAGAAAGTATGAGTGGGGGAGGAGCAGAGGGAAAGGGACAAGCAGACTCTGCTCTGGGTGCAGAGCAGATGTGGGGATCAATCTCACGACTCTGAGGTCAAGACCTGAGCTGAAGTCAAAGGTTGGACGCTCAAATCAGTGAGCCACCCAGGTGCCCCCAAATTTCTATTTTGATGTATCTGGTTTTAATGAATGTTCCCATATCGTGGTGGTGACACATATACGCGGGAGATACAAAGTACCAGGATCTTATGCCCCTCCCGGCGATGAAGACGACTTTGTCATCTGGCCCTTTCCTACCACATAGCATCATCTCCGGCTCTCCCCCTCACTCGCAGAAGCCACACTGAGGCCCGCACAATTTTGGCTTTTCATCTTCTCATTCCACAGGCACGCCAGCTCCGTGAGGGCGGGGAGCTTTGCCTTTTTGTTCACTAATGCATCCCAAATGCTTTTGCGTGTGCCCGGTATACAGTAGGCACCTAATAAATATTTATCGAATGCATAAGTGCTCAGCACTTACCTTTTCTCTCTCATGGGTGCCATTCACGTAGGCAACTCATCCCTTGGGGCTCCACCTACATGTTCAACCCCCTTGGCAGTGCTTTTGACCACCCGGACCCAGCGCGGGTTCACTAGCGCGCATTTACACAGCCCCTCTACCTCTTCCTCACAGCCCTTATCACCATAGGAATTACTTAACCACTTCTGTGATTATTTAATTATGATCTCTCTTCCTTTGCATGATAAGCTGCACAAGTGTGGGAACTATGTTTAATTTTTTTATGGCTGTTTCCCTAGGCGTCAGAGCAATGTCCCATACATATATGTTTGTACACAGATCTCTGTGGAGTGAGTGGGGGGTCTCATCTTGCTAAGCTGCCCACTCTCCCCGCCCTTCTAGAGTTGCTGCCCTCTCTCCCCTGAGCAGTCCCTCAGTCCCGCGGTAGGAGAGAGAATGGATCCGACCCTCGCTCACTGACTTCCATCTTGCTGCCCACCTTGTCACTGCTCCTGGAGTTGCCCTGGCTTTTTTTCCCCTGCCAGGACGCATGTGTCACTCCAGAAGCAGCTCTGGCGCCGAGGTCTGGCTTTCCTGACATCATGCTGTACCTGGGGGACCAGACGTGTTTCTCTCAGTACCTGCTTTGGGATTTTCCTGTCAAGCTCCATGTCGCACCCTTCCTGGATTGCCGCATCCGATCTGTGGTGCGGGCATGTATCTGAGATAAAGCAGGAGGACGTGAGGCACTGGTGTGAGGGTCCCCAGGGACTGATTGTAGAAGGAACTCTAGTGTGTGTGGTCTTTACTCGGAAAATTCAGCCTGAGCCTCAGTCCAGGCTAAATAAACACACACACACACACACACACACACACACACACACACACGAGGGTACAAATCTCTCAGAGCATTTACCCCTGGAATGAGTACTTACATTTACTACTGCTGGAACATATTGATTTATGAATGGAAGTGAGTCCAGATCACATTATAATAAAGGGAATGAGCAATATAGGAGGAAAACAATACAGAAAGGAAGGAGAAAACCTGAGAATCTCTTTAAATTGGGCATTGTGTTTACTGGAATAGAAACTAACTCTATCTGTATCACTCAGTTAGTACCACACGCAGTGGAAGAAGTAACATTAGTGTTTACACTTCCTGAGGCAGCTGGCAACACCCACAATACTGTAGCAACACGAGACAAGCATCCAGCAGGCCACACATCACAATTTCACTTCACAGCCCCCCGCCCCTGCTCCATGGAGCTGGGTGAAGAGGACCATACTGTTAACTTAAAATGTTCAAAGTACAATTGACTGTATCTTAAAATAAGCTCACAGCCTTGCACAGGGAGTTTTATTGGAAAGTTATGTCTCAGGCTTTGTGTCCTGAAGTTAATGGAAGATTAGAAGTGATACCAACTCCCTGACCGTGGGCAGGTCACATAAAGCCTTTGAGACTCAGCTTCCTTGCTTATATTAGGAATTCAAAAAGATGATCTTCGTGGATATCTTCAGATTTCCTATTTGTTCTGGGAAACACCTTAATAAAATGTTTGGGGCAGAAGGTGAGAATTCCATGACAAGGAACTTGAGACCTGATAGAAAGATGTTGGTGGGTTCTTGGTTCTCCCACAGAAATGAATGTGAATTTGAGGGATGGAAAGAGAAGACAGGGAAGGAAAGAGTGGATGGCCTGCTAAGATGGGTAGGGAGATCCACCCATTCGATCGGGGAAATCTGATGTCCAGTTTTAAAAGGTTTGTATTAATTTTTTTCATGTAAAAGACTCGCTCTTCTTGTCCCCAAACCTTTAACAAGTCTTTCTTATTTATGAAGACTCTCTCTCTCTCTCTCTCTCTGTGTGTGTGTGTGTGTGTGTGTGGTGTCTATGTAAATTAAAAAGTAATGCTGAGTTCCATAAGACAACTGGATGAGAGCAGGAGCTGAAAAGTTGGCATGAAGTCAGAGTCAGAGGATGCTTTGAGGACATCAGCCTCTTGGAACTGCAGAAATCTTGCAAAAGCAAATGAGCTTTCTGAGGGTATGGGTTAAGCATTTGAGCTAATCCAGTCTTTCTTTCTCAAGAAGGAGGACCTGAGAAAGCCAGGTCACATGCAAAAACACAACACAAGGGCAGAAGTCTTTGTGAGTATTTACCCCTGGAATAAGCAACTGTTTTTATTACTGATGGAAACTGCCCTGCCCTGCTCACCTTAAATGGTTGTTAAGGGTTGAGGAATGCCATCAGAGAAATGTTTTTTCATTTTTCATCAGGTGAAAAGCTTTACCAATGTCAGGTATTGTTACCACTACTACTGTCATAGGGACCTAAATCTGTCTCTGCTTGTGTCCCTGAACTTTGTACCTCAGTGTTCAATCTAGAAAGCATTACACAAGGATTATTGTCTGTTCTTGGTTGTCAAAGATCAAGAGCCACCCCCTTAGGAAGAACATCTTTCTAAGCATGCTATGGTAGTAGCTAAAATGAATGCAAAACAGGGGCACCTGGGTGGCTCAGTTGGTTAAGCATCTGCCTTCGGCTCAGATCATGGTCTTAAGGTCCTGGGATTGAGTCCTGCATTGGGTTCCCAACTCAGTGGGGAGTCTACTTCTCTTCTTCTCTTCCTTCTCTCCCAGCTCATGCTTGTGTTTGCACTCCCTCTCTCCCATAAATAAATAAATAAAAAATAAATAAATAAAATCTTAAAAAAATAAAATGAATGCAAACGAAATAATTCTGGAGAGGTAAAAGGAGACTAAGCATGTTCTTCCCATACAGGAAGAGATTAAAATACTACATTATACAGATGAATAAAATGATCAAGGGGAAAGAATTCAGCTCCTTTTCTACATAAAGAGTGATGGGATCTGAAAAGGGGAAATGGAAAAGAAATTCCCAAGGTGAGGAAGGAGTAGAGACAAAAGTAAGAGATTTTATCTACGTTACCCAAGTTTCGCAGGGATGGGGACACAACTGGGCAGAATAGGTGAAGTTGAAGATAGATGAGCAGACATGGTAAAAACCAAAAGACCAACTAGAGAGATTAGTGTGAGAAGATACCTGTCAAACAAGGTATCTTTCACACTAATCTCTCTTGTCAAACAAGAATAAAGGGACCAATCTCAGGTGTGTCAGACTGGCCAGTGGCCCCCAACACCCCAAGGTGAAGATGCCATGACTGTGGGGATGGCTGACTGTGTCTGGGTGATTCCATGATTTCTAAGATGTAAAATGGGAAGGCTCACTGGGCTATTGGCTGTACCTACTTGTCTTCCATTCAAACATGTTCTCTTTTTCATTTTTATTAGTGTTCTAAGTGCTTCGCTAGAGATAAGACCTTCTGCTAGCCAGAAGATGTAGCGGTCAAAGGGCAGCCAGGGTTTCTACCAGGCTGGGGAGACCTCCAGTACCTTAGCCTACAGTGAAAATCATCGAGAGGGCATGTGGTTCAGAACTGCAAAGGGGATGCCTGCATCTAATTTTCACTTCCTTCAGGTCGAGGTGGGAAATTGTGGCATATGCTGAAAGGAACAGGCAGCGGAGGGTACCGTGAGCCACCTGGGAGCGGATATCACTGCTCTGCCATTATCTCATTCCACAATTTTGGGTGAACACTTTATCCATCCTCAGCTCCAGTTTCCTCCTTAAAAAATGGTATTAATTACATCCTCCTTATTACCCTCAAAAGGTATATCATATGTATAAATGGTTCAGCGTGGTGGGGCTTCAAACGCATGTCAATTAGATGATGTAATTTTGAGTGGAAAGATGATGTGTTTCTTTTTGGAACCCTTCCAGTCTCTGAGGCTCATCTCTTCCTTGTGGATTAGTTCCCTCTGTGGCACAGAACACTAGACTCTATCTCAAGTGACTGTCAACTATTCTCTAGTGCAGTATCTATTGATCAGTAATTTATGAAGAGTCTCCCACGTGACAGGCACTGTACTAGGCATTGAGGATTCTGAGATGAATTCGACACCATGGATGTCGAATGATGGAACTCACAGTCTGGGAAGAAAGTAAGAATTGTAACAGAAGGTGAAGTCCTGTAAGATGGGTCCCATTGGAGTGCTGTGGAGAGAGACAGAAGATGGGGAGGAAGAGCCTGAGACTAAAAGAAGAAGGCTTCTCAGAGCACCAGAAGAGATCTGTTCTAGGATATGAAGAGTGAATAAGTGTCCCTAGTGAGAAAACTAGAGAGGACACTGTTTGCAGGGGAAGAGCATGAGCAAAGGCATGAGCATACAGAGATATGTTATATATTTAGGAAATGCTGAGAAGGCTGAGGAAGATAAATTCTGAGTGAAGAGTGGAATGGGGAAAGATGGAAGATGGGATAGGGTGGGTTGCTGGAGGCCAGGGCTATTAAAGGGATTTGGAGCAGGTTGGAAAAGCAATGGAATATTGAATCATAATAGCTTTCCTGGGTTACACCCTATCTGGGCATGAGGAATTATCTTTGTTATATATTAGTAGAGTAGATTTGCTTAAATTTGCTGATGACATCTAATGTTGTTCTTCTGTGGTTTATTGTAATGCCATTGTCTGGTTTCGGTATCAAGATAATGCAGGCTTCATAGGAAGAGTTGGAAGTGTTCCCTGTTTGTATTATTTTTCTATTGCTGCTGAACTAATGAACACAGATTTAGTGGCTTGAAACAACAAAATTTATTATCTCACAGTCCTGGAGGTCAGAAGTCCACAGTGAATCTTACTGGGCTAAAATCAAGGTGTTGGCAGGGCTGACTTGGGGCACTAGGAGAGTCAATTTCCTTGCCTTTTCTGGCTTCCAGAGACTGTTGCATTCCTTGGCTCACAGCCCTGTCTTCCTTCTTCAAAGCTAAACAGTGTAGCATCATCTGATCTCTAATTTCAATTCTCCTGCCTCTGTCTTTGACTTGCAAGTGCTCCTGTGCTTACCCTGGGCCCACCAGGATAATGCAGGGTAATCTCTCCATCTCAAGATCCATAGTTTGGTCACATCTATAAAGCCCCTTTTGGCATGTGAGGCAACTCATCCATTGGTTTCAGGGATTAGGACATGGACATCTGTAGAAACCACTATTCTGCCTACCATACTCTTCTTCAATTTGAGGGGAGAGTTTGTGTAGATTTGGTATCATTTCTTCCTTAAATGTTTGGTAGAACTTGCCAGAGAATTTTTCTGGGCCTGCAATTTCTTCATCCAAAAATTTTTAGTAAAAAAAAAAAAAAAAAGTCTTTCATAGCTTTAAGACAATTCAGGTTATCTACTTCTTTTTGGTAGAGCATTGTAGATTATGCCTTTTAAGAAATTTGTACCATGTCATTGAAATCACTGAACTTACTGTCATAAAGTTGTTTATCATACCCCTTGTTATCCTTTTAATTCTATAGGATCTATTGTGATGTCCACTTTCTCATTCTGATGTGGGCCATTTGGGTTCTCTCTTTTTTATTCATGATCAGTGTGTGTAGTGGTTTATAGATTTCATCGACATTCTCAAAGAATTGGTTTTTGGTTTCCTTTTTCTATTGCTATTCTTTCTAAGATTTTATTGATTTCAACTGTTAGCATTATTTCCTTCTTCTTACACGAGGACCACCGATTACACATATGTATGACTCCTCACGAGAGATCATACATATTTTCTTGTTCGTATGCCTGACCGTTTTTCATTGGATGCTAAGCACTTTACATTCTCTGTTTTTGGGTGCTGAATGTTTGGTACTCCTTTACATGCTTTTGTGCTTTGTCCTGGGATGCAGTTAAGAAAAAAACAGTGGGGCCCTTTTGAGGCTTGCTGTTGACCTTTGTTGAGTGATACCAGACAATCTCATCCCACAGTAGTCTTTCAGATGTCTTTCTAATACCCTACATACTTCAGGTTTCTCCACTCTAACTGTTGCAAATGATACCCAGCTCTGTGTGGGCTTTGGAAGTTGTTTCTCCTGCTCTTTTCTGGTGGGTCTTTCTCTTGTCTCAGCTAGTTTCCTCACACGCAATCACTAATCAGTATTCGGCCAAAGATTCCAAGGGAACCCTCTGAAGACGTCTGCAGTTTTCTCTCTCTGCACAGGTCTGTGTTCACTGACATCTGGCTCTGTGAACTGGAGCTGCCTTGGGTTCCTGAATCTTCCAACGGCATCTCCCAACTCTGGGAGACGTTGCCTGGGTCTCCTCCTCCCTGTTCTGTGTCCTGGAAACTCTTCCCTGACATCATTTTGGGACACCGCTGGGCTTCCCTTGTTCTTCCTTTCTCAGGGAACTTTGTCCTTTACTGCCTGTTGTCCAGTGTCTGAAACCCATTGTTCCATACCTTTTGTCCAGCTTTTCAACTGTTTAAGGAGGGAGAGTAACTTCAAGATGAGTGGACCTCATCTTGTTTGGGTGGAAGTAGACATAAAATAACTTAAAATGAGATTGCTTAAAGGCTTGGTTTTTAAGAAACCTCAGATTCAAAAGAATGGGGCCATGATCAGGAAAACCTAGAGCACGGACACCGGGAGTGAGGTAAGGAGCAAGAGACTAATCTCAATATGCCTAAAATCTGTGTCTTCGGTTCTACACTGAGGCAGATCAGAAGTCCACACTGTACTCTTCTGAAAGCTTAACTAAAGCAAGACATAGAAGCCCCCATTATCACTGGGACCTGGGGCATTGACTCACCCTGAATTCTAGTGAACCCACTTACCTCAATCCGCTGGAAGTTGCTGAAGTCTGCGGGTGGTGTTGGGCCTGGGCTCCTGGTCACAGTAGATTTGCTTGGCTTCCTCGAAGACTCTTTCTGCCTGTGTTTCCAGGGAAACTGGTCAGAACCCCATGGGGAGTCCTAACCCTCAACACTAAAACTCAAGACTGAGAAGTGAAGCCATCTGCCCAAGGCCTCACTTCTCCCCTCTGGGATCATGATTAAGTCTGCGGCAGAGTTGGGATGAATGGCTTTCTTTCCCTGCAGTGACTCCGATCTCCCGGGGGCAGCGGCTCTGCTGGGAGGAGGAGTCAGAGTTGGGCAACACCCTGGGCTGCAGGAGAATCAGTGGCACGGACGCTGAGCATCCCTGAGCATTCGCTCTCAGAAAGACAGATGGGAACAGAGTTACCAGTGGGATAAGCCTCTCCCCCAGGCCTAGAGTCCTCATTTCAAAGACAAGATGGCCTACGAGGTCCTTTCCTTACATGGCCTTGGAATTCAGTACTTCTTTCTTCTGGGTTTCTTTTTATTGAGACAGCATCCTTGGAAACTAGTGCCAAGTAGGGGCTGCTGGGGTGGCCTGCCAAAGGTGTCTCTGACCTCCCTGAATGATGAAGGAAGGCCGCTCTCCCAGGGCAAACTCATTATTCCTATAAGGATGACGGGTGATCACCGTGATGACCCATGCCGGGGGCCATCCCTGCGCCCTTGCTCAGAAGGTGACTGCAGGGTGCGAGCCCACCTGTGCCCCGTCCAGGTGCTGAGTCAGCTGCGGTGCCCCACACAGGTCAGGACGCGGAAGGTACGTGGTGGGGCCTCCCTGAATGAGCAAGCCCTGAGGCTCTATGGTCGTCGTGGGCTTGGAGACATGCATTTAGGAGCTGCTCCTGGGGTACGGCATCAGCAAAGTGGCACACAAAGCCAAAAATGACACCGCACCTGCCACGGGGAGTTTCCCAGTCTGGGGAAAAGAACTATCCTACAAAGTAAAACGTTGCAATGTCTACAAAAGCAGTGATTCACGAAGCCCAGGAGGAAGAGACCACTTAATTCCAGCGTCTTCTTCACATGCTGCCTCCTGGAGCTAATATTTGTCTGTTTCCTAATCACGTGCTCTAAAACCCCTCTTATGTTTGGGGTATTTTCTGCAACCCAAGCCTCCCCTCCTCAAGGAGAAAGGCTTCCAGCCTTCCTTGTAGCTGGGGTTTACTCACAGACCCAAGTTCCGATGGTCAGATATGCTGCCTGGAGACTTCGATTAGGAAAACAATGGACTGAGGAAGCAGGTGCTGGAAACTGCATTCTGCTGAGGGAAACTAGGGAGCACTGGGCTGCTGGAGGCAGGAGAATTTGGGGCTTCCAGGGTCAGGAGTGTGAACTGTGTGCTGTCAGCCCCCCACTCCCCCCCACCCAATGGGGTCTCCTCAGAAGCCATCCGGAGTGTGGTCCCAGGCCCACCCCAGTCTTGTGGCTCCCAGGCCTAACCCTCCCGCCCTCCTGGACATTTTCTGAGTTACCCAGTATCCTTTAATAAATTCGTTTCCTGCTTATGGTGGCCCAAGGGGGTTCCGTGATGTGTGCCTGGAAACCTGACTGAAAAACCTCGGGCCAGCGTTTCCTGCTCATGCGAACGCAAACGGGACTCACTTGTTCTGTGACTCAGGTGTGACTTCCTCACGGTGGCTGGGTCAGAATGAGTGAGCAGACCCTAACCCGCCCTGCAAGCAGTGAGCACAAATGTCATTTCTGGAAGCTTCCTTGTGACATCTGCACTCTAAACATACTGTTAAAAACAAAATGCAGCTGAGTACATTTGATGGAAAGAAAGAAAGAAAGAAAGAAAGAAAGAAAGAAAGAAAGAAAGAAAGAAAGAAAGAGAAAGAAGAAGGGAGGGAAGAAGAATGGAAAGAAAGAAAAAGAAACAAGCTCAGAATGGTGTTGTTTGCCCCGATAGTAGCAAACTAAGACTTAATTACAGTTTTAATTGTGACCTTTTAAAAGTTAATCAGAAATTTCCCAATCAGCACTCGTGAGGTAACCTGCATGAAAAAAAATAGAAAACCCCCACTGTTGTGTGTCAACTATACTTCAATAAAAAAATACATATTTTAAAAATCATATTTTTATCCATAGCAAAAAAGAAAGAAAGAAAGAAAAAGAAAAAAAGGAAACTGTTTCCTTCCCTGAAAAGAAGATGTCATGTTCTGAAACAAACCTTTCTCTCTCTTTCTCTCATTTTGTTTTGTCTTTTTTTTCCCTAATAACTTCCCTGCCCCACCTTCCTGCCTATTAACACCTTCCATTTCATACAACTCCTTGGAGTATCTCTCTGCCTTTTGGGTGGGATGCTGCCCTGTTGATGAATTGCTTAATAAGGCTAATTAGACCTTCAAAGGCACTTCTTTCCGTCTGTCCCGCTGCTCCCCTGGATTGGACCTTTGTCTACTGTATTTGTCTCCCCATTCAGTTCCCTGCCTCCAGCCCCTTCACTTTGCAGACCACCTTCCATGCCACCAAATTTAATCAAGTCCCCCCTTCTAGGATAAAACCCTTCGGTGGCTCCTTATGACTAGTGGACTAACGTCCAAGCTCCCTTGCGATCTTGCCCCCTGGGAAACTGGTTTAAACTCACTTCCTGCTCCTCCCTCATCAGCTCCTGTGTCTAGCCACCCACCAGTCTCCAAACACCAGGTGCTCAGAGCTGCCTCTGACACGCGCTCCTCTCTCTTCTTGAAATGTCCTTTGTCACATTATGCGTTGGGCATACTCTTACTGAGCCTTCGGATTTAGTGAGGATGCCACCAACTTTGGGAAATGGTTTTTGCCATTTCCAGCAACATGTAGCGCTTCTTTTCTGTGATCTCTAGCCTTCTGACAGAGCACTCACCACATTGCTGTGGTTCTGACTTACCCACGTGGCTTCCTGCTAGATGGTGAGGAGTGAGCGGCAGGGCTAGAGTTCCTCTGCTCAACTCTGCATCTTCAGGGCCAAGGACAGTGCCTGGCACTTAGTAGATACTCCCTTGATGCTTGTGAATTAACTAACTAATAATGAAAGTGATTGCAGGAAAGAACCTTGAAAGTTATCTAAAACATTGGCAAACTATATTTCCCAAATAGAGGTTGTCATTAAAGTAGGAGGATTGTAGCCACTCTAGCGACCACCAGCCCCTCTCCGATGGGCCACATGCATCTCCTGAGGGGAATCTTTCTGCCCTGGCAGCCTAAAGACAGACCCAGGAAAGGAAATGAAGCACCTGTTAATTTACCAGCACCTAGGAATTTGTAATAGTAATTAACACAAAGCTCACTAATAGTTAGGGAGTAATTAATAGGTAAATGTTGGCATTTAGCAAAATGATGTTTTTTCCTTTTTCTACCCAAGCAATGATTTTAAGTTGAGGATGCTGAAAACGGCTTGAAATGGGAGGAAATCACTGCAGACAGGCCCTGTATTTAAAAGGCAGTGCCACCGGTGGACGCCCGTCACTGCTATCACCACAATGGCAAATGCAAGCATATACTGAGCCCCCGCCAGCCAAGGCAGAGGTGCAGAACCGAAGGCAGTCTTGCTTTCTCAAAAACCTCTCTTATGAGAACGAATTACACTTGCAAAGCAAATGAATCAAGAGGGAAGCAAAGTTATCATTCACAACCCAGAAGGACCCTTTGCAATACAAAAGGTTCTCCCATAGGGCTCCTTTCAATAGGGAACTCCTGGAAATACTTAAAATATCATCAAGTTTATGAAGAATCAATTAAGAACTAATTTTTTCAGCAACCATTCTGTGGCACAATGGGGGTGTTAGCTACCTTTAGAATTGCTTGCCATCGGCCTTTTGCCAGCAACCAGTAGGCAGCAACATTGTGTAAAAGAAAATGCATGGACAGGGTCAGGACCCCCGGGCTTGAGCCTGGCTTTTGACCATGCTGGCTCAGCCTCAGTGTTCTCATCTGGAAGTGGAGCCAACAGTCTTGGGGGCAAGGAAGTGGGACAGAAAATGAGTGGAAATGGCCCATGACATAGGTAGTTACTCACACCTGTGTTGTTTTGCTAGGGCTACTGTAACAAAAATTAGCACAGACTGAGTGGCTTAGGCAACAGAAATGTATCATCTTGGTTCTGGAGGTCAGAAGTCTGAGATCAAGGCATTGGTGGAGTTTGCTCTTCAGAAGGCTGTTCCATGCCCCTCTTCTAACTACTGATGGTGGCCTGGCAATCGTTGGGGTCCTTAGCTCCTGCTGCATCACCACGATCTCTGCTTCATCATCTCAAGTCTGTTCTTTCTGTGTGCATGACCCCATCTTCAGTAATGGCATTTGCAATGACCCTATTTGCAAATTGGTCACATTCTGAGGTCCTGGGAGTTCGAACTTGAACACGTGAATTTTGAGGGGCCACAATTCAACCCGTAATAACTCAATAACGAATTATTGTTCTGTCCCTAAGTCCCTGAAATGACAGGCAAACTGTGTTTTTTTCTTGTTAGATATTTTCCTTTTCTTGGTTAGGATGTTGCCAAGTAAAAGACATTTTTAGAGAAACAACAGCAAGGCACAAGGAGAAGATTTGGAACATAGAAATCAAGACAAAAGGAAACGCTAGCAGAGAGCAGATTGGGGCAGCCGCCCCAGGAGCACTTCTTTCTCCTGCCAGGTTCTTGTATTCCTTGCCTCCCAGGAAAGGGAGCGCACTCGTCATGGATTTGGTCACATTCTCCTTTGCCACGCTGACGAGTACGAGGGAGGTCTGGCACTCTATTCTTATCATGACTCACTTTTTACAGGAAGAAGATATCTCACACCCAGTGGAACCATCCTTCTGTCAGATGGAGACGACTCTCTGCTTCCAGAATTCTGCCAAATCAACCACAGGAACAATGACTTGGTCATTTCCTCCCAAGCTTGGTTTCCAGTAAACTCCAAAAAAAAAAAAGCCAACTGATGTTGTTGCTTGCCCCCTCCCCCTCACCCAGATTGTGTTACTATTGGTAGAGGTTTGGAGGTCAGGGCTGGAGAGTCGGTGACACAGTTGTTTTGTGCTCTGGTCCCCAAACAGTGATCCTTGGCTCTTGGGGTAGATCAATGGTGACGATGACCACATTAGCTCCCACTTCCTGTATCCAAGCATTAGCTAATGCCCTCCCACGCCACTGTTGGCATAGCCACGTGTCCTGATTTGACTGGAAATACCTGTGTGCTGAGGTTTCTCCTCTTGCTGCTCTTGTGACCTTGGCTGCTGCCACCACTTCGTCGAGCTCAGGTTAGCCTGCTGGAGGAAGAGACACTGCATGGAGGAGAGGTAAGCCATTTTGCCCAAGCCACGACGGACTTGCCAGCTGCAGCGCCACTCTGCAGCTGAAGACAGACGCATGCGTGCCCAGCCGATATTAACAGAGTCTGGCCCAGATTGGAAGAACCATTCAGCTGTGAGAGGCCCCACACTGCACACTCTCCAAACTGTGAGCTGCCGGTTACATATTTCTTTGGTTTTTTCTTTTCATTGTTTCTGTAAACCACTTGGTGTTGAAGTGCTTTGTTATGTAGCAAAAGCTCCACGATATTTTCCCAAGAGTTCTCCTGGAGTCTAGTACTACGGATGGAATCGTGTGTGATGGGATTTTAGGGATGGTTTTCTCTGCAGCCAGGTGAAATTTGGGGAATCTGGGCTAGGAGGTAGGATCTGTTTTCAATCATGCTCTGCGCCCTTTGGGACTACAGGCTTGTTGTCAAACTGGCCTTGATTCATACTATGGCACGGTGTCTCTGTGGTGTAACAGCTGTAAAAACATGAACATCTCAGTAGCTTCACATCATAAATGTGCATTTCTCCCCCATGTCATAACCCATTTATATATTTATATACCGGGTGTCTCATACATATGTGAGAATCTGCAGAGCTGCCTGGGGCTGGCTAGTCTAAGAGGGCTGGCGGGGATGGCTTGTCTCTGCTCTGTGTGGCATCTCATCCCCTCATAGGCTAGCTTGTGTTTCATCACACTGGCATGTGTCCATGTAAAGATTTGGGGGCCCAGGTTTCCTCCACCTAGTGCTTCATCTGAGCCCTCCATGGGACCCTTGGCATCCAGCCAGGAGACAAGAAAAGAGAAAGGGCATGGAGCATCTGGAGGTTAGGACTTGTTGTAGGGACCAGGGCCAGAAGGGGCATAGACCACTTTCTCCCTTATTCTATTGGCTAGCACTAGTCACATGACCCCACCTAAATACAAAGGGATGAGAACCTGATCTAGCAGTGTGCCAGAGAAAGAAAGAAGACAGATGTTGGTGAGTTCCAGAAGTCTGTCTCATGTAGCTACCCCTTAATTAGGTGCTTGGGCCAGTTATTTGACTTCTCTGAAAGTCAGAAACTATTTGTTTCACATGGGTTGTGCAATTTATGCAGAAGGTGCTTGCTCCAGTCTGGGTCTCTGCATTCTGGTCTATGGTCATTCAGACTGGAGGAACTGAGGTCGTTTAGTGCTACATCCTTATGCTGTTGTTTTCCAGAATCAGGCTCTGTTTGGCATACCAATGGCAGGGCAGTGGGAACGGTCCACTCCTGGTGCAGGTAATAAGTTGTTCTTTTTTCCCCCAAATTTTATTTACCCATCTTTAGCGAGCGCGAGAGAGACAGACAGTAGGGGATGGGCAGAGGGAGAAATTGAATCTTGAGCAGACTTCACACTGAGCTCAGAACCCCATGTGGGGCTCTATTCTAGGACCCCAGGATCACAACCTGAGCCAAAACCAAGAGTATGATGCTCAGCCAACTGAACCACCAGCTGCCCATAATTTAATGCATTTTCTGTGGAGTCTTTTCTAAATTACAAAATTAACTGGAAGTTAGCCTATTTTGTATTATCATCATGTGCCACCAATAATAATAAAATACTTTTTCCTAAATAAAAATTGTTATCTAAGTGCGGAACAATGGTGGCATTACTATTTTTTAAGAAATTCTTTATGTAGGGGCACCTGAGTGGCTCAGTGGGTTAAAGCCTCTGCCTTCAGCTCAGGTCATGATTCCAGGGTCCTGGGATGGAACCCCACATCAGGCTCTCTGCTCAGTGGGGAGCCTGCTTCCTCCTCTCTCTCTCTCTCTCTGCCTGCCTCTCAGCCTACTTGTGATCTCTGATGTCAAATAAATAAATAAAAATTTTTAATATAAAATAAAAAGAAATTCTTTATGTAAATTCTATTTAGTTAGCATATACTGTATTACTAGTTTCAGGAATAGAATTTAGTGATTCATCAGTTGCACAGAACACCCAGTGCTCATTACATCACATGTCTTCCTTAATGCCCATCACCAGTTACCCCATCTCCCCACCCACTTCCTCTCCAGCAACCCTCAGTTTGTTTCCTAGAGTTCAGCATCTCTTATGCTTTTCCTCCCTCTCTGTTTTCATCTTATTTCATTTTTCCTTCCCTTCCCCTATGTTCATCTGTTTTGTTTTTTTAATTCCACATATGAGTGAAATCGTATGATATTTGTCTTTCTCTGACTGACTTATTTCATTTAGCATTATACCTTCCAGTTCAATTCATCCCATTTACAGTGGCACCCAAAACCCATAGGATACTAAGGAATAAACCCAACAAAAGAGGGAGACACAAAGAAATGTAAAAACAGGGGTGCCAGGATGGCTTCATCATTAAGCGTTTGCCTTCAGCTCAGGTCATGATCCCAGGGTCCTGGGATCGAGCCCCACATGGGGCTCCCTGCTCAGCTGGAAGCCTGCTTCTCTCTCTCCCACTCCTTCTGCTTGTATTCTCTCTCCGTCAAATAAATATATAAAATCTTTAAAATAAAATGGAAAGACAGTCATGCTTATGGATTGGAAGAACAAATACTGTTAATATTGAGATTTAATGATATACATAGCTATGATTGAGTCCTAATGCATAAGCCCCTCACACACTTTGGATTTAAGAATATATTATAGAGGTATCTAGATTTCAGATTCACTTAAGCATATTTTCAAATAATCACTCCAGCAACTGTGTTTCACTGTTTAAAAGTTTTAAACATGAATAAAAAACTTCAAGTGGTCACATCGAGTGACAAAACAGAAGGAACTCCATTCTGTTTTGTTGTCTTCATAGGCATTATTAATTTTTACTTTATGGCTTTAAGGCAGGAATATCTAGTACCATGGAGATTGGAGACACAAGCTGCTCTCCAGGAGAGCTTGAACTATTCTGAACCACCGTGAGTTTACTGGGAGTTCACCAAGTTCACTTCCATGTAGAATATAGCATCTATATAAAGGGTAAGTGTCTTAGTCAGCTTGGGCTGCTATAGTAAGATACCATAGACTGGGAAGCTTAAACAACAGACATTCATTTTTCAAAGTTCTGGAGGCTGAGAATCCAAGGTGAAGGTGATGACTATTTGGTTATTGGTAAGGGCTCTTTTCCTGGCTTGTAGACAGCTGTCTTCTTGGTATATCATTACATGGCAGAGAAAGGAAGCTCTCATGTCTCTTCCTTTTATTATAAGAGCACTTCTCCCATCATGGGGGCTCCATAGTGGTGAAATTACTACAACCGAATCATCTCCCAAAGGCCCTCCATCCTAATACCATCACATTGGGGTTAGGGCCCCAACGAATGACTCTGGGGTAGGACACAAACATTTGGTCCATAACAGTAAGTAATGACACGGTGCTGCTTTGAAGATAATTTGTGGGGAAGCTAGAAAATTATCTGCTTTGGATTCAAATTTGCTAGCTTAATCATGGGCCCCTCTGCAGACGACTGGTCTTTGGTGACCTCTCCTTGTCAGCACTCTACTCTCCACTGGGGTTTCTGCAACCACCTTGATGTATTAGGATCTTCTCAGAAAGGAGGGTGACTGGAAAGGACTCCAGAATTCCAGGTCTCAGACCCAGACATTAACTGTGGCTTGGGCCAAGCCATGTACTGGCTGGTGGGGCAAAGCCATGCTCATTGCAAGTGGGGCAAGCATAGGACCTCCTAAATCCCTATCTTCGTCTTTCTTACCCATAGTCTGCTGCTCCAGCCTTTTTTGTTTGTTTTACCATCAACTGCTTCTACAATAGCTGTGTTCAGTTGTCCTCCTGTCCAAACGAGTATGTCGAAATCTGGATGGATCTTTTCTTCCCATACATGAATGACTCTTATTTCAATTATCCCACATTCTTCCTTCTTTTTTCTTTTCTTTTCCTTTCCTTTCTTTTTCTCTTCCCTCCTCCTCCTCCTTCTTCTTCCTCTCCTTTTCTTCTTCTTCTTCATGACATTATTGTTCTCCCAGTCTCAGTAATCTTTGGCATGATCTCTTTCATTGTCCATGGTTCACTGAGTTCTATAATCAAGTTTTCTCCTTTCCCATCTACCCTGGTTTGGATGCAGGTCAGCTTGCATATGTGCCTATGCCTCATTATCCCGCTCGCACACCCTGAAACCTGTCTGCATGCTGCCGCCAGATGAACCTTCCCAAATACTACTTCATCATGTCGCGGCTCCCCCTAGCATCTGTGATGGTTTCCTGCTGCTAGTGCATCAAAACCACCTCCTCTCCGGCCTGAGGACACTCTAGCTAGTGACAAACAGACTTAAAAATTTTTAACTAAACATTTCGACTTTCAACTGAAGAGGTTTCCCTAAATCTAAATCTAAGCTTGGTTTCTGAGGAGCGAACACACGAGTGGGACAAAGGAGACAGCATTTTCCTCTGCGCACAAGAAGGATGTGTTGACCAGTGTCAGGGCTCAACACATATTTTCTAGAGAAAAGAAACTTATGGGTAGTATATGAAAATTTAACTTCCTGAGATAGTACACTTTGCCGTATTCATCCATCGATGCTGTTTTAGTTACCTAGGGCTGCACGAACGAACTACTCTCAAACTTGGGGGCTTAAAACAACCGTTTTATTATCTTTCAAATTTCTATAGGTTGACTGGGTTCAGAGACACAGTTCCTTTGCTAGTCTATCTTGGGGTCTCTCTTGCAGTTGTACTTACTTGGAGGCTTGGCTGGGATGCTGGCCTAGCTGGACCTCTTCTCTCTTTAAGTGGTCTAACCCCTCCCTCTCCGCGTAGCTTCTCCATGTCATCCCACCATGCGGTCTTTCCAGAAGGAGAGCCAGACTTCTTATGTGAAAGCTCAAGGTTTCCAAAAAGGAAATCGTGGAAGCTTCCAGGCCAATGGAACTAAAGTCCTAGCTGGCACAGTGTCAGCTCTGCCTTATTCTGTTAATTAAAACAAGTCTTGGGGAAGCCCAGTTTCAGGGAGGGAAGGGTCCATACAATGGTGTGATGCAGGGAGATGTGGTTCATTGGGAGCCATTTGGGAGACTAGCTACCATCTTCTGACTTTTAATAATTCATTTTCTTTCTTTCTTTCTTTCTTTCTTTCTTTCTTTCTTTCTTTCTTTCTTTCTTTCTTTCCTTCTTTCTTTCTTTCTTTCCTTCTTTCTTTCTTTCTTCTTTCAAGATTTTATTTATTTATTTGTCAGAGAGAGAGAGAGAGAGAGTGAGTAAATGCAAGCAGAGTGGCAGGCAGAGGCAGATAGAGAAGCAGGCTCCCTGCTAAGGAAGGAGCCCAATGTGGGACTTGATCCCAGGACCCCCGGATCATGACCTGAGCTGAAGGCTGTGGCTTAACTGACTGAACCACCCAAGTGTCCCTCTTTCTTTCTTTCTTTCTTTCTGATTATATATATTTGAGAGAGAAAGAGAGAGAGCATGAGCTGGGGAGGGGAAGATAAGGAAGGACAAGCTGACTACCCTTTGATCAGAGAACCTGACCCAGGGACACCAGGATCATGACCCGAGTCGAAGACAGATGCTTAACCAACTGGGCCACCCAGGCATCCCTGATTCATGTCCCTTTTATGTGAAAAATACACTTACCCCTACAAATCTCAGCCCAATATGGCATCAGTTTGAAACCCAGGATGTTGTCCATAAATCAGGCGCTGGTGTGGATGGGGCTCCCTGAGGCAGTCTCTTACGTGCACTTCCTCTAGTGCAGAGAACAGCAAGGGGCAGGTTATCTGCCCCTCCCCCACCCACCATATAATAATGAAAGAGATAGAAAAACTACAATTGACTTTCCTGTGTAAAAAGAGAGAGAAAGGGAGACACAAGCAGTCACTGATTTATAACAATTCTGAAAAATCCAGCCTGGCGGATGTCCCGATTTCTCTGACTCCAGGCAGGGAATATTCCTTGATAAGGAACAATTTTGGTTTTTAGGAATGGTTCTTCTCGGCTCCTGGTTTCATCCTCTGGGCTCTGGTTCTGAGTTGTTCTTCCTTTTCCATAAGAACGGCCCATGTTTGTAGCTATGTGGCTCTAAGCCTGCTTCTTGCCTCAGTGGAAGTAACTGCCCTGAGTGAGGGCCAGCTGCGTGACTGGGTTACAAAAACTTCTCCAGCAGGGCCACCTCCTTTTCCTATCCTTCTGAGTTCCCTCACTTACTGACCCTGGGCTGTCTCTGCGATGCGCTTTAACCCACGGGCTATGGCCGAAGGGAAACCATGCTTCTAGCTCCAGACCCAAGTCTTCGGAAGCCTTCGGAAGCTTCTGATTTTGTACTTTGGGGATCCCTGAGCCACCGTCCTGTAGGAAGTCTGGCTGCCCTGCTGCAAAGACTACAGGGAGAGCCCGCATGCAGAGGGTGAAGCTTGAGACCACACCAAGAAGGCGAGGAGCCTCCAGATAACTCCATTGCCATCTGACGGCAAACACACAAGAGAACCCAAGTGAGACGGCGAGAAGAATTTCTCACCAAGCCTAGTCAACCTAGAGAACTGTGAGACAGAAGGCTGTTGTTTTAAGGTATTCAGTTAGGGAGGCATGATATGCAGCAGCAGGTAAACAAAACCCTTGTGTTTATTCACTGCAAGCTATTTAACTCTCCCTCTGTGCCTGATGCTGTGTTAGGAAACATGGATGCTAAATTAAATAAAACATTGATTCTGAACTCTTATTTGCTAATGAAAAATCTTAAGTAGAAATATTTTAATTTCACATTTTAAAGGTGGAAGATTGTGTTTCAAAAATATATCCATGCAGGGTATCCTTGTTTTAATTAAAGACTTTATTTATTTGAGAGAGAGAGAGAGAGAGCATGCACACGTGTGCACGCGGGGCAGGGGCAGGGGAGGGGCAGGGGCGAGGGAGACGGTGAGAGAGAATCCCAAGCAGACAGAGCATGGAGCCTAACTTGGGGCATGGGGCTCCATGGCACAACCCAGGCAAAACCAAGAGTCAGAAGCGCAGCCCACTGAGCCACCCAGGTGCCCCAGGAGTGAATCCTTTTGTAAAAATGAATAATTACTCTGAGACTTTTCAAATTTTTCATGTCAGAATTCTTACATAATAAAGCACATCTGACCTTTTAATAATATAATTCAGTCAATATTTTCTGAGCACTTACTATGTGCTTCCTTGTATATTTTTGAAAACTGTGCTGAAATTCACGGCCGTTTTCTACCTGGTATCTATTGGCTTGCCTGGGGCTTGTTTTCCTGAGTTACTTGGGGGATCCTGGGGATCCTGTTTTTGTCTGTTAGCATGTATTCCTGTTCCTAATGTGCATCCCCTCGGTGTTTTCTTATTGCTTCAGCAAGAATTACGTTCAGTTGTTCAGTTTCTAAATGACCTAATTAGCAGCACTTTTCCATTATTTCTTTAGAATTCTCAGTCTCCAGTTGAACTCCCTCCCCATTACTCTTTCCCTCTCTGAGTTTTACTCAACATCCTGCTAATGAGTTCACGTTCCACTCCTGTCCCTCCATGGATTGCTGCCCAGGCATTTGGAGACCTCCTTGCCTTAATTATCAGGAAAGAAAAAAAAAAATCTCTTCTTGGTCTTTCCTTGCTAGATTCTGTTCGCTCTGTCTTCCCAGCTTCTTACCTCGTCTGTGTCTGCTTTTCAGGCAAAGAGAGACGGTAAAGCAGAGAGGAGCCCTAGAGATCACATAATTACACGAATGACCCAACTTTGGCCAGAGAGCCAAGTGACTTGTTCAAAGAACCCCAACCAGTTAGTGGTAGAGCCAGGCCAGGACTTTGTGTCTCCCAACTAAGAAGTCCTGGCTTCACTAATGTAATGAAGGCCCTATCAAACCACATCACATGAATGCAAGCAGACTAACAGATGATTGATCAACAAGGCCTCTTTATAATATAATTAATTAATGGGTTTTACTTACATCTCTAGTCTTCGTTCTGGATTAATACTGGGGAGGGGAATAAGAGGGGAAAAGAAGCAGCACAGTGGATTCAGAAGCTGGAAGATGTATAGCAGTAGTTCATAATATTTTTTAGGGTTTAGGATTTTTTTAATAGATTTTATTTATTTATTTGACAGACAGAGATCACAAGCAGGCAGAGAAGCGGGCAGAGAGAGAGGAGGAAGCAGGCTCCCTGCTGAGCAGAGAGCCCGATGTAGGGCTTGATCCCAGGACCCTGAGATCATGACCTAAGCCGAAGGCAGAGGCTTCAACCCACTCAGCCACCCAGGCGCCCCTAGGGTTTAGGATTTTTTAAAAAGATAATTTATTTTGTGAGGGACAGAGAGAGCATGAGCAAGGATGGGGAGGGGGAGGGAAGGAGAGGCAGAGGGAGAGGGAGAAGCAGACTCCACACTGAGCAGGGAGCCTGACTTAGGGCTCGATCCCAGGACCCTGAAATCATGAGCTGAGCTGAAGGCAGATGCTTAACTGACTAAACCTCACAAGCACCCTTAGGGTTTAGGATTTTGATGAACTCTCTTGAGCCCCTCATTAATTTATTCAGTTAATATTTGTTGAGTATCTCTGCGTATACGCCTCTGTGCACGCATATGCAGAGTTCACCAGATCTTCTCTTAAGGGGACACTGCAAAATAGCATACGGTGTCCTCATAAATGTCTGTATAGTGCATAGTATTACAAAGTCTATGCCCATAGCAATGGATCATAGATTTGTTGCTTTTTTGGAAAAATGGACACATTAATTCCTTGTAGATACTTTGTCTTTTTAATCACTCTCATGTTCCCGATGCCAAAACCATCTGATCCTTGTACTTCAGACGCCTTCAAGGGCCACGCGGTTAAGGTCAATGAGCGGAGTAGGCTCAGTGGTGCAAAGGGAGGGTGCTGGGGACTCTGATGGCATCGAAGCCATGAATCCCGCTTACAGAGTGTGGCTGCTACTCAGTGTCCAGCGACTTTTGTCATGTGGGAATTCAAAGGCTGATGTTACTGTAACTTCTGCCTTTTTTTTTTTTTTAAAGATTTTATTTATTTATTCAACAGAGAGAGACATGGAGAGAGAGGGAACACAAGCAGGGGGAGTGGGAGAGGGAGAAACAGGCTCCCTGCTTAGCAGGGATCATCATGTGGGGCTTGATCCCAGGACCCTGGGATTATGCCCCGAGCCCAGGGCAGCCTGCCCAAGGCCTGAGCCACCAGGCGCCTGAACTTCTGCCTTTTTAGGACAGGCCGGAAATCTTTATTTTAAGTGAACTCTTCAGATTTTTAAAATGCTGTTGGGGGCACCTGGGTGGCTCAGTCGGTTAAATGTCCAACTCTTGATCTCAGCTCAGGTCTTGATCTTATAGCTGTGAGTTCAGGCCCGATGTTGGGCTCCACACTGAGTGTGTAACCTCCTTGAATAAAAATAAAAATAAAAGTAAATAAAAATAAAAATAAAATGCTGGTGGTTAATTTTAAAAACTTAAAACCACTATGTGGACCAAATAAAACCTGTTAACCAAATACAAATTCTGGGCAAACAGGTGGTCCCACCACCTGGGACCTGGGTGGCTCAGTCAGTGAAGTGTCTACCTTCTGCTCAGGTCATGATCCCAGGGTCCTGGAATTGAGTAACTCATCAGGCTCCCTACTTAGCAGGAAGCCTGCTTCTTCCTCTGCCTCTCCCCCTCCCCTGCTCATACAATTTCTCAAATAAATAAAGTCCTTTAAAAAAGGTAAGGGTTGGGGCACGTGGCTGTCTCAGTTGGTTAAATGTGTCTTCAGCTCAGGTCAAGATCCCAGTGTCCTGGGATCAAGACCCACATCAGACTCCCTGGTCAACAGGGAGTCTGCTTGTCCCTCTCCCTACCCTACTTGTGCTCTCTTTCACAAATAAATAAAATCTTAAAAAAAAAAAAAGGTAAGTATTCAGGGGCAACATTTAAAAAAATTTTTTTATTAACATATAATGTATTATTTGTTTCAGGGTATCATCAGTCTTACACAATTGACAGCACTCACCATAGCACATACCCTCCCCAGTGTCCATCATCCAGCCACCTATCCCCTGCCCCTCACCCCCCAGCAACCCTCAGTTTGTTTCCTGAGATTAAGAGTCTCTTATGATTCCTCTCCATCCCTGGTCCCATGTTTCATTTTTTCCTTCCCTACCCTCCACGACCTCTCAAATTCCTCATATCAGAGAGATCATATAATAACTGTTTTTCTCTAATTGACTTATTTTTTTTTAATTTATTTATTTGACAGATCACAAGTAGGCAGAAAGGCAGGCAGTGAGAAAGGAGGAAGCAGGCTCCCCGCTGAGCAGAGAGTCTGATGCAGGGCTCCATCCCAGGACGCTGGGATCATGAACCGAGCGAAGGCAGAGGCTTTAACCCACTGAGCCACCCAGGCGCCCCATCTGATTGACTTATTTTGCTTAACATAAAACCCTCTAGTTCCGTCCATGTTGTTGCAAATGGCAAGAGTTCATTTCTTTTGATGGTTGCACAATATTCCAGTATATAGATAGATAAATAGATAGATTATATCTCTATCTCTATCTATATCACATCTTCTTTATTCATTTATCTGTTGATGGACATCTAGGTTCCTTCCATAATTTGGCTATTGTGGACACTGCTGCTATAAACATTTGGGTATGCAAGGGGCAACCGTGGTTACTCATTGACCTCTACGGAGTAGTTGAACAACCCATTCAGTGATTTGCCTGGTCAGTCTCCATTTGATGTCACTGAGAAAATCAAAGTATGTAATTAGAGGAAGTAAGTGGGGAAACATCCCTCATTCCCTTCTGGTTTTGAAGAATATGGAATTGCTTCACTTTTATTAGTTCAAAATGTGTTGGTTATTCTAGAAATGAAAATGTAGTATTGGCAGGGTCACCCAATGAGTCTGTTAGATGCCCGTTTCTACATGAGTCATGCTAATACAAGCCTACACATGGCATCTCAGATCCTCCTTTTCCAAACCCAACAATATGTGTCTGGTATTAGCTCAAACCGTTGGGTTCAAGGTCCTCAACAGTCTCCTCAGTCTCAAATCTAATTCCTGCTCTCACTGCTTGTCTTATTTCATTTGCTCATTTGTCAAATATTTATAGAATGCCTTCTGGGTGTCAGGTACGTTTTCAACACCACAGGGATGACAGACATGGTCTGTTCTTTCACGGAGCTTACTTTCTGTGAAGGTGAGGGAGACAACAGTCAGGTAGACAAATGAATATGTAGCACAGTTGCAAATAGTGGTCACTGTTATGAGGAAATGGAATAAGAGTGATTGAAGAAAGGCTTTACTGCAGAGTCATTTGAGGTGAGACCTGAGTGGGGAGGAGCAGAGAGCAATACAAATATACAGGAGCAAAGGGTTCCAGCCAGGAGAAACATCTGGCACAAAAGCCCTGAAACAGGAATGGGTTCGAAGTTTCAAGAACCAGAAGGAAAATCTGTGACTGGACATCTAACTTGAGTTCTTCCCTGCACTGGCCTTGTTCACGAGCTGGTTCTGAAGGCACTTGCCGATATCTATTCATCAGCTGCCTCTGCTGGTTCTCTCCAAGGTCCTGAAGAATGAGTGTGCCCTTTTTGGAGTTTTATCCCTTCCTCTCATCTATTACCCCAGTGTTGTAATGACCTGAGTACACATATAAACCTGTGAATTCAGGTAATTTTCCATGCATAGAAATGGCAAAAAGACTTACAGCATTTATAGCTTTCTTCTCCCTGGGACACAGAAATATTTTGCAGTAGTTCAGAAAGATAATGTCTTGAAATAAAGTAATGGCCAAGTAGAATTACTGGTACCTGGTAGCCTGTTAAGATGTGGGGGGGGGGCAGTGAGGGGCATACTGAGTAAGGGTGATTCCAAAGTGTCAGACTAGAGTCCCTGAGATTCAGGAAATAGGCTGAGATTTCAGGAAATAGAAAGAGAAGAGGCTTCTGTCAGGGCACAGAGCAGTATGACTAGGTTTGCCAGGTAATGGAGAGAAAGGCAGAGTTGGAAGGGGGTTAAAAAGGAGTTCCTGAATCTGAAACTGGGATTCCAGCAAAAGAATGCCTCTTTCTGCCACCTCAGATTGGAGGTCCAAATAAATCTTGCCAAGTAAACATAATTACAATGGGAAAATGGTTCTATGCTGCTGTTGAACATAGATATAAGAATCTTATAGTTGGTCTAGAAACTTACCCACCAATGATAGAATTGCTTTCATAAAGGTCAGAATGTTACCAGTCAAGCAAGTTAAAAGTTGAGACAATTCCCTAGGAATTTCAGGCCAGGAATTTCAGTTTTTTGGTGCCATTTTGATTTTCCTTCTGCCCAACTAAGTAGATTTCACAAGCGTAATCATTGGTTTTTGAGAATCAAAGCATGGCTAATATTCATCAATCATTAAACAAAATTTATTGGGCACTGACTGTGCACCAAACACTGTTCTGGCTGCTGGGGGTGGAAAGATGAATAAGACATGGCCCTTCCTTCAAATTATCAACAAATCACACCTGCACTGACTCTGACTTTTCTTCTTCACACTAGTGGTTCCTTTCCATAACTGATTAATACTACCTTTCTAAATAATCTGCTATGTGTCAAGAGCATGTGGGACGAACTTGTGTTTCCTCTTTTATTCCTAAAGCTAATTGTAAATCACCATCTCACCAAAGAGCTGCCTGATGCCAAGTGACTGCAGGTCACCTGGAAGGGGGGAGAAGTCTAGAAGGGGTCAAGACATGCTACATTTATTTTTTAAAGAGTTTCTATTACTAGGAATCATTTCCTTGATTATTACTTATGAATCCTCTCATCTAGTTCTTTGATAAAGTGGCTCAAGGGCCCGTGTTCTGGCATTTTGATGGAATGGATTTATTTTCTCTACCTTGGACACCAGGCGTTACTTGCTAAAAACAGCAGAGGACCGAATCTCTTCCCTTAAGGGTCCTGGCAACTCTGCAGCAATTTGGGGCACTGAGCCAGCCCAGGCTCCATTGTTTCCTGATAGAAGTGTGTGTGTGTGTGTGTGTGTGTGTGTGTGTGTGTGCGCGCGCGCGTGTGCATGTTTGGTTGGGGTGAGGTGAAGGGGGAGAGTGAGAGGGAGAGAATATGCTTCAGTGTCTCCCTACTTTCAAATGCAGATGGTGTTCTCTGCCTTAGCTGTCTCACAACTGGTTGCTCTGAAAGTAAAATAAAGTAAAATAGGGCAATAAATATGACTGTGCCTAGAAAAACAGAGTTGTGACATTTAAAAATATTATTTGGTAATTTTTGATAAAAATCAGTATTACTCTGCATTCCCATGAAAGACAGTATAGCCTAGTGGTTAAGGACATGGGATCTTTGATTTGGACTTCACTAGCTGTGTGACCTTGGGTAAGCTACTCAATCTCTTTGAGCCTCAGTGTCTTTCTCTGTAAAATAAGGATAGTAACTTCATCTGCTCTGTGTAGTTGCTATGAGGATTGAATAACTTGTTATATGTAAAGTGCTTACCCTGGTGTCTGACAAATGGAATGCATTTACTTAGCCAAGTATTGGCTTTCTTTATCCCTGCCATGCCCAAGAGGACCTAACCGCTCTTTCCAAATGTATTTGTATAGAAGAAATAACCACCTATATCCTCCCATGACCTACTGAAAACCCAACATTTGCAAAAGGGAGAGACACCATGGACTCAAGAGAACAAGCTGATAAAGGACCCAAATTTCAATCCTGATGCTTTGGCCAATAGGCTATGTGATCTTGGACAGACTTTTTTTTTTTTTTATGGTGGTACTAGCATTTCTGCAATATGCAGCTGAAGAAGCTGAGGCCCTACCATATTCTCCCAAGATAGTAGAAATGCTCAAGATCTCCCACCTTTGAAACTAACCAACCAATCAATATCAAACATTTTAATAAAACATTTTCTGTTGGTGGTATAGTCAAGCTTCTCTAAAGACTGTCTACATTATTTTCCCCCATGTTTTCACCAGAATTTACTTCCTTTTTTTTTTTTAAGAATTTTTAAAAAAGATTTTATTTATTTATTTGACACAGATCACAAGTAGGCAGAGTCAGGCAGAGAGAGAGAGAGGGGGAAGCAGGCTCTCTGCTCAGCAGGGATTCACTTCTCAACAAGGCATGGCAATCTATCCTTGGTCCATATCATTGTATTACACCTGCTCTTTGTTGGCAAAAACCAGTGGCCATCTTTCAATCTTCATCTTCCTTAACTTCTGAGCACAAGGAGAAGAAGGCAAATGACCTTCACATGTGGTCCAGACATAGCAATTCCTGTTGCTGAAATCAAAATTGCCATTTAAAGGGACTTTGTTCTGTTGAAAACAACCCATATTCAGATACAAAATGTGAATTATTCAAGTAATCAAGGAAACTAGGTCTACTAAAATATCTTACTGTGACATCAGACACCAAAAGTGAAATCTGATGACAGGAAAATGATTAGAGCACAAAGCAATCTGTTGCTTTGTCTGATATGAAATGATGATGGTGAAGTAGGCACCTGCTGCCATTTGTACCTGACGGGTCCTAATACATTTCAGACCATCGTCTAATCATTCTACCCCCGTCCAATCAAGACATATTTGTCCATGTCACATTCCATCAAGACCTTCATCTTTGTTAAGGGGTTGTTACAAAGATAGAAGCAAAATGTTAAATGTAGTCATTTGCATTGCAACAGACATTTTCAACGTTTAATTCCAGACACAGAGGCAGGTGGGTGCGGGCAATATTTTTGGTCAGGGGAACCTTCTGCAAGCCCCTTGCAATCCACCACCCCTATGGAATTGACTGCATTTTAATGGGGCTTTTGGTGAAACTGCTACTCTGAGCTGAGTCAGATCATTGCGGAGTAAGTTTATCATTCTCAGGGGCTGTCAAGATGATTAAATAGGGCTGTTGTGCAAGAGGTCCCAAACGGCACCATCAATGGAGTGGAATAAACAAATACTGGACTGGGAATCAGGGGAACTGGTCTGGTCTGGTTCAAGCCCCTCCTGCTCCTGCAGCCTGGGTATTGTTGCTGGTGAGAGGAGGGGCTGGCCCAGGTGATTTCTAAGGTCATGCCCAGTTCAATGATTCTGAAGTTATTTTTTTAATCTCCTCTCTCTTGGCTCTATAGCTCTCCTTCTAATTTCTTTGACCTGTTTTTACCTTGCCTGATTTTACGACTACTTTCCAAAGTGATTACTTCTTATCTCTCTGCCTCTTCACTTACTTTCTGGCTAGTTCACTCCAAGATAACCCTGGGAAATATGCATCTCACAAGCAAATCATCTTCTCGGTTGGAGATAGTATATCTCTGTGCTATGTTCACAGCAGAGCAATTACATGGTAAATTCAGGATGTGTTCAGAAGAGTCACTTTTACAAAGCAAGGCTCTTCAGCTTGAATTCTGGGTCCTTTCCTAAGATTGTATACTGATGCTGTGTGACATGCTGATTGGGTGGCTGGGCTGCAAACCAGATAATTTAACTAGATGACCAGGCCCTATACAGAGTACACTGGAGTCTTCCTATGCCTCTTTTTTTGATAATACCTTCTCTAAGGATTTTTAAACTCCATGTTTGATGAAACCTTTTTTCTTGCTCCATTTCCTCAAACCCAAGCTGACAGAGAGCTGCAGCATAGAAGCAGTCGTGACTCACCAGTTAAACAAGTCAACAAAACCATACCCTCTTTCTTGGGGCTCAATTAGCATTAATATGATGAGTTTTTTTCTTTTAAAGACGCACACTTAGAAATACTGTGAAGGGAACAGGGGTGGCTCGGCTGGTTAAGCATCTGCCTTGGGCTCAGGCTGTGATCTTGGGGTCCTGGGATCTAGCTCTGGTTGGGCTCTCGGCTCAGCAAGGGGTCTGCTTATCCCTCAGCCCCTCCCCCCTCTTGTTCGCACTCTCTCAAATAAGTGAATAGATAAAAATCTTTTAAAATATACTACGAGGGGCACCTGGGTGGCTCAGGGGGTTAAAGCCTCTGCTTTCGGCTCGGGTTGTGATCCCAGGGTCCTGGGATCGAGCCCCACATTGGGCTCTCTGCTCGGCAGGGAGCCTGCTTCCCCCTCTCTCTCTGTCTGTCTCTCTGCCTACTTGTGATCTCTGTCTGTCAAATAAATAATAAATAAAATCTTTAAAAATAAATAAATAAATAAAATAAAATATACTACGAAATTCCAGTACATCAAAGATAATGAGAATGTCCTAAAAGCTTTCCCAACAGGGGTAAAAGATAAAACACAGGACACACAATTAAATCTGAAGTCATATAAACAAGGATAATTTTTTAGAATAAATATGTCCCAAATATTTCCTTGTTTATCTGGAATGGAAATTCAATCAGGTATTCTGTATTTTTACTTGCTAAATGTGGCAATCCTGTTTTCCAGAATCAAGCTAGCTCACCCAAAGACCCCATCAGCAACAATGGATGGTAAAAGGCAATTTGAGTGATTAAAATTTTCAAAACTCCGAGGTATTATGATTTCCTTCTAGAATTTGTTATTATCTAACCAACTCATCAATGAAGTATATTGGATAAATTAAAACATTTTGAGTCATTTAAGGACTTAGAAATATATAACTTATCAGGAAGACGTCCAGCATGTGTTCTAGTAAAAGAAGAGAACAAATAAAAAGAGGAAGACTTGGGATCTATAAAAGTGTGACTCGGGTTCAGAAAGGCAGTGAAGAGGATTCCTAAGACAGCAGGTGTCCAGCAGAACTAAGATAATGATTTTAGTAATGATCATTTTTAGAGTTAGTAGTTCCAAGCATGGGCCTTAAGGTCATGCAAAAAAGTAACCAACATTAATTCAACGTGCCTCTATTTTTCTTATTAAAACAAGGAACCACTGTCTGAGTACATTTCTTACTTTATCAGCTTTGGAGGGATGCATCTGAAAGACATAAGAAGTCCCCCAGCTGTAGGAACTCAACTCTTTCCTCAAGATTTCCTAAAGCCATGCAGATGCTGATACTTCTGGTCTAAGAGATTGAGAGCTAATGGGATAGTACATTTCAAGGAAGTACAAAGAATTCTTAACCACACCAGAAGTAAGAAGATAGCTAGAGCATCTTTGCATTATCTAATGAAAGGCATCTCTCTGGATTTTCTACATGATTGTCTTTCTTCCCTATCTATGGAATTGTTGCTCTCTGGCCTGAGATATTTCTGTTCAAGTCCAGGGATAGTTCATCCCTTTCCTCTTGTGTAGCATTTCCTTGGGACCCTGGACTACAAGTACTAAGGGTGGTTCTGTTCTAAGAGGCTCCACCTGTCTGTGCCTCACCCTGAACCAAGGTTCCAGAACACTCCACCAGCAGGACGAGAAGATATCTTACTTGCTTGCAAGAGAATTGGGTTCTGCTGGTATTTTTCAAGCCAGACTCCAACCCTGACACTCTGGTAGTTACTTGGGAGAATAATATTTGTCTTGCTTATCTTCGAAGGCTGCTGGAAGACTCTAGTGAGCTATTTTATAAAGTACAACGTGATCTACAAATACAAGGGTTTTATTATTATTAAAAACACATCTCATCTTCCACTGGAACGTCTAGATAAAGGAATGCTGGGTATGACAAACAGTTGGGGCTAAAAGGAGAGAAACACTAAAAAACTCAATTACCAAATATCACACAAATACCACAAAGAGTGATTACTTGATTAATTAATGATAGAGCCCCCATGTTTAGGTTTTTCAGTTATGTTGGTATCAACCCTCTTTGCCTATAAGGATTTGCGTATTTCTGCCAAAACCATCAAACCACTGAGGCCTAACTGACGCGTGATTAACATGGGCTCTGTTAATTGTGTGGCTGAGTTTTATGCATGAAGCTGTATCCTTGATTTCTCTCCCTTAATTTCCTCCTGTTTAACTGTTGGTCATAAAACAGCTTCAAATATATCTGCTGAGCATGAGAGCAAGTTTTGCAACTTGAAAAGTGCCTGAGTCAGTCTGGGCATTTCATGTACTAAAACAGACTTGAGGGAACTCTTAGGCTGTAAGATGGATTGCTGCTTGGTTTCCACTCCCAACCCTGCTGGCTCCTTTTCTGCAGCTGCCGGCTGAGCCAGATCTCATTTGTTATCATTAACCACATGCATAGCATCCATAGTGGCAAGGGGCTTAATCACTTTCTTTCTGACAACCCATCAGATGTGGCCCTACTCATCCTCATTCTAGATGGATGGAGATGGTGACACCTGCCAATCCAGTCTTCCCACCATCCATTTATCCTTTTAAAAAAATATATTTTTTCAGTGTCCCAAGATTCATTGTTTATGCACCACACTCAGGGCTCCATGTAATACGTACCCTCCTTAATACCCAGCACCAGGCTTAGATGCCCTTCAACAGACGAATGGATAAAGAAGATGTGGTCCATATAAACAATGGAATACTACACAGCCATCAGAAAGGATGATTGTCCAACTTTGTATCAACATGGACGGGACTGGAGGAGATTATGCTGAGTGAAATAAGTCACGCAAAGAAGTTGCCTCTTGAAAAACATACTGGTATATGTGAGTTGAACTTAACAAACACTTGATTTGTGTCTGTTCATATGATCATATGATTTTTCTCCTTTGATTCATCATTATGTTGAAATCACACTGATAGATTTTTTTTTAAAAGATATCAAGTCATTTTTGCCTTTGAGGCATGAACCTACTTGATATATACATTTACATATATGTTAACATATATTTACATTTATATTTACATATTTGTTGTATATATTTCTACATATAAATATGTATTTACCCTTTTTGTCCTTTGGGAAACTACCTCTCTTCCCACTCCTCTGTTTATAGTCTCTGTGGTTCAAGCAGAGGTTCAAGGAACTGATCTCAGTTCCCTTGCTCCAGGGCTAGCCTTGAACAATGAGAATTCCAGTGATTGGTGGAGGGATGGGCATGAGACCCAAGCTCAGCCAATGAGAGGCTGTTCTGGGACTTTAGGAAGAATTACTGAGAAAGAGAGGCTTTCTTTTTCCTCCTGGGTTTTTAGACTGGTAAAACTTGAAGCCTGAAGTTTCTGGACTCTTTGCAATTAACAAAGGAGAACCCAGTTGAGAATTAACCAGCACAGAAGAAAGGAGAACCAAGAGATGGAGAGAGACAAACTCCTACTGGCATCATTGGAATATATGCATTCAACCATGCTTGAAGACAAGTAGTTTTCTAAGATATGTGCCAGTTTAAATAGGTTTTTCTCACTTACAACTTAGAGCCCTGACCCAAATGATGATGCTCATGATGACCACTTTCAGCCTTAGCATGATATACGTGTAGAGATCCTTAAGAAAAATTTGAATGAGACTGAAAGAATTAAGTCTGCAGGAAATAAAGTTCATAATGTTAGAAATACATATATATATATATATATATATATATATATATATATATATATGTATTTTTTTTTAAATATAAGTTTTTCCCCTAGAAAAAGTTTGCTTGGATCCATTGACACTTTCCCTTGTGCTGCTAGAGAGGTCTGATTGAAATAATTCTGCAACTTCTCGTTGGTAGGAGAACGTACCATGTACTAACTGGGGGTGACCATGTAGCTCACTAATATCATTCACTCCTTCGATGATAGGGTGCCTGAGCTAGATGATGATGGTTTGACAGGTGAACAAGATAGCGCTATTTGCTTCCCTGATGGAGATTATGCTCTCATAGATTTTTTTAGTGAATCAAGAATCTGGCATCCATAAAGGAAATCAGCAGATTTTGACAATGAAACCCATTATTGACAGATCCTGTGACTGATTTCCAACGTGTGTTGATGATGTCATTAGTTACAGAAACATTCTTGCTTTGATGTTCACTTTAGTTTATGATGACCTTCAGATCTTTTTGTTTTCAACCTTGAGAAGAAAAAGTTTCTTTAAAAAGGAAATTGAGTCAGCTCAACCACAAGAAGAGTTGTACAGACTGAAAAGTGCCACCCATTAATCCTATTACTCTAAAACTATTGGCTTTCTTTGCTAAGATTTTTGTAGATTTAGGGCCCTTTTACTCCAGGGAGCTGTAAACAGTTCATGAGATTGAATGGGTCTTATTTTCTCCAGTTTCTGCCGATTGTATCAGATGCCAGAGCTATAGTCCCCAATTTGCAGAAGGAAAAAACCAATGCAGAGAAGCCTAGGGAACTAGTCCAAGTTGTCATCGTTAGAGGCCAGACAGATACTGATCCATTCTTATCCTTGTGAGAAGCTGTCCCCCTCTGAGCTCCCAGCCTACACAGAGTTGATGTCTCCTCATTCAGTCCCTCCCTTCTATCCCCACTGCCACAGCCCTAGCTGAGACCTTAGTCAATATAATTTGAGGACTGTGCAATTTCCTCCTTGTTCTCCTCACTGCCACTTATACTAATCTTTTCTACTTCCCATTCTTTCCAGAGGAATCTATCTCGTGCACAGCAATTAGCATGTCACTCCTCTGACCAGAAACCTTCATTGGTTCTCTTTTGCTTGCAAAGCAAAGTCCAGATTCCTGAACCAGGTAAGCCAACCCCCATAGGATTGGGCTTCCATCTACCAAGCCTTGTCTCCATGTCTTCCTTTCTGGGATTTCTCTCTCCACTCCCAGACTCATCACTCTAGCACAACTCCCCACTCTCCAGGGAAGCCCCCTTCTTCCCTCAGCCTTTATTCCCATGATTTCTCATCCTGGAATGTTGGCATCTCTGTTTTCCTGCTTCCCCAACATGTTCATTTACTGAACTCCTTCTGGGAGTTGACAAAGGCACTTCTCTTTCTGGGTTTTGAGAGAGGCACTTCTCTTTCACTAAGCTCTCTGAGAGCTTTCCAAGCTGCAAGTAATTTCTTCATATTTTCTCTCCTCATTATATTTTATTTAAGCCTGCATTTTAGTCTGATATTTATTTACATCCCATTCTGTCTCTCCTGACAGTGTGTAAACTCATCAAGACAAGGAACCATGCCTGTCTCTTCTTTGCAACCCCGTTGTGTCTGGTGCTTTGGGAGAGAACTACAGAAGTACTTGTGAACGGACAATGAGTGGGTTCTCTCTCCGCTTAATTAGTCAGTTGCCCTCTAATGCTTCACAGTTCTTAAGAGCAGCCTATTTCTCCTGTCTACAGACACGAAGCCTCCTGAGATGACGTGCCCCACCGGGAGAAGAGAGGCAGGCTCCAGGTGAAATCCGTGGGGAGATACAGCCACAGCAGTGACCTCCCAGCTCCCAGAACCAGCTCTGTGCCAAGTATATTTGGGGGCATTAGCTTTGGAGCCCAAGGCTGTGTCTATACAGTGTAACGGAGACCTGCCTCTGTACGAGATTTGGTATTTGTGCTTGTCATGAGGGCACAGTGCCCAGCAGTGGTTCCGACTATGTGCAATGGTTCTAATTTGGTTGTTAAAGCTGCCCAAAGAGTGACTAATGCAACTGACAAAAATATTTTTGGTGAACAAATGACATCAACCACTTGACCACTGGTCTCTATTTGAGTTGGAAAACCCAAATGAAGCAAAATAAACAGTCCATAGGATGAGGACATATTTGTCAGGGGGTGTGTCTCATGAGGAATTATCTCCTTTCCTGGGGTCATCATGTGCAGAGCAGGGACGCTGCCATAGCCCTGTCAGAGTCCTTTCCCTTCCTGCTCCTGTGTCCATCTCCCTGAGAGACGCTCTTCTTCCCTTTCAGGCTGAGTATGCATCGAACTATTTCCTCTTGGATAAAGTCATTTGCATTTGCCTCCCAAGATGACTCTTCTTTCATTGGGTGCTGTCCATATTTCTAGTCTGCTAAGTCCATTTATATTATCACTTGGCCTTGCCTGACGCTTGGCCTATTTCTCTGTTCAGTGTTGCCATGACTTCAGAGTGACCACAGAGCAGGCCAGGAGTACACGTCCTTCCATTACGGGAAGAAGGTGGGGAGAAGAGGAAGAAAAAGCCAACAAGAAGAAAAACAACCATATTGTACTTCCTGAGCAGGAACAGGCTGTGGTTTTGTACAAAATTTGCAGCGAAGAACAAGTCATACAGATAATAATAAATAGCAAACAACAGGATGTGTACACACCAACTTTTTCAGCCCTCACCCCCACTCTCTGAAGCAGATCCTGATTATCTCCCCTTTAACGAAGGAAGCTGAGGCAAGAGAGGAGAAGTAATGTGCCCAAACAACACAGCTAGAAAGTGGCAGAGACTGGATCCTGTGGAATATGCATGTCATTATACAAATCTTATGTTTCAGTAGTTTCAAAATGTCCTGTCCTTAAGCTCAGGTGCCAGATATGTCGCTGATTTCAGTATCTGTTTGGGAAACCCAAGCAATATCATTTTCTTCATAGCTCCAATGATCCACCCACTCCTGGGGCATTTTTGCACACTTCTGCCATGATCACACTTCTGCTGAGGTGATCAGGTACAGTGTGTGTGTGCGCGCGCATGTGTGTGTGTGTACACAAATATATGCATAGGAAACAGGTTTTGGGTCATTATTTATTTTACAGAAATGTGATCCCAGTATAGACACAGTTATTCCATTTGTCTTGTTTGCTCATAAAAACTAATGGAAATCCTTTCAAGGCCATTGTTAGGGAAAGAATTCATGCTTTGTAATGGCGGCACCATATTTCATGGCACGAGTGTATTATACTAATGCACACAACCCCCTATAGATGAACCAGTCACTTTGTTTTCATGACCTTAATTGTAATTCTAATTGTAATTGATACAGTGTTGGTGTGAATAATGTTGCAATAAGAATCCCTGGGTGTGTATTCTTATGTCCTGGGAATTGTATTTCTGAGGAAACCAATTCAATGGTGGTTAGAATATTTACAGAGCTGTGCAGTCATCACAACCCATATCAGAACATTTTTATCTCTTTTCAAAAAAAAACCCATACCCAATAGTGGTCACTTTTCACTTCTCACCAACCTTCCATCTTTAGGCAACCACTAATCTATTTTCTGTCACTATAGATTTCCCAATCCTGAGCATTTTGGAGAAATGGAATTCTGCAGTATGTGGTCTGTTATGATTTGCTTCTTTTGCTTAGCATAAAGTTTTCAAGGCTCTGCCATGGCACAGGAAGTATCAGTACCTTACTCTTTTCTATGGCTGAATCATATTCAACTATACGGCTCTACTACATTCTGTTTGTCCCTAAGTGGTCCTTTGGACTGCTTCCACCTTTTGGCTACTGTAAATAGTACTATTTTGTACATGGTGTACATGTATTGGTTTGAGTCTCTGTTTTCAATTCTCTGGGGTACGTACTGTGTTAGTCAAGCTTCTCCAAAGAAACAGAATCAAGATATAAATGAAGAGATTTATCTAATGGTGTTGGCTTATGTAATTATGGAGGCCGAGAAGTCCCATGATCAGCTTTCTGCCAGCTGGAGTCCCAGTAGACCAGTGGTAGATTGAAGACCTAAGCCGGAGAGCCAATGGTACAGATTTCAGTCTGAAGGCCTGAAAAGCAAGGGCTCCAAGGGCAGGAGACTGATGCCCCAGCTCAAACACTCAGGCACAGGGCAAAGTCAACTTTCTTTGGCTTTTTCATTCTACTCAGGCCCTCAATGAATTGGGTGATACCCACCTGCATTGGGAAGGACTCTCGGCTTCACTCTGTCCACCAACTCAAATGCCAATCTTTTCTGGAAACACCTTTTCTGGAAATATCCAGAAATCATGTTTAAGTGGTCATCTGGACAGCCCAGTCAAGCTGACATGGAACATTAACCATCACATACACCAAGGAGTGGCATTGTTGGGTCCTATGGTAAGTATATGTTAATTGTTTCAGGAATTGCTAAACTGTTTCCAAAGTGGAAAGTGGAACTATTTTCTTCATTTTTTTTTTTATTGCTCATTACTAGTGTATAGACATACAAATTATTTTTGTGGGTCAATCTGGTATCCTGAACCTTTGCTGAATTCACTCATTATCTCTAATGGTGCGTGTGTGTGTGTGTGTGTGTGTGTGTGTGTGTGTATCTTGATTCTTTAGGAATTTCTATGTATAACATCATATTACCTGTGAAAAGAGATAGTTTTATGCCTTCTTTTTCGGGATGGTTGCCTTTTATTTTATATTCTTGTTTAATTGCACTGGCCAGGACCTCCAGTACCATATTGAATAAAAGTGGTGAGAATGGGCATCCTTATGTTGTTCTTGATCTTAGGGAGAAAGTTTTCAGTCCTTCCCTATTAGATATGATATTAGCTGTGAATTTTACATAAGTGCCATTTATCAGGCTGAGAAAGTTATCTTCTATTCCTAAGTCATTGAGTATTTTTAAAAAAGATTTTATTTATTTATTTGTTTATTTATTTGACAGAGACACAGTGAGAGAGGGAACACAAGCAGGGGGAGTGGAAGAGGGAGAAGCAGGTTTCCTGCCAATCAAGGAGCCCAACGCAGGGCTCAATCCCAGGATCCTGGGATCATGACTTGAGCCGAAGTCAGAGGCTTAACGACTGGGCCACCCAGGCATCCTGAGTTTTTTTAAATTATAAATGTGTGTTGGACATTTTAAAATGCCTTTCTCTAAGTCTGTTTAAATGAACACACGGTTTTTGTCCTTTATTCTGCTGGTATGGTGTATTACATTAATTAAACATTGGATATTAGCTAACCTTTCATTCTGGGGATAAATCCCACTTTGTCATAGTATATGATCCTTTATACATGTTGTTAGATTTGATGTGCTAGTATTTTGTTGGGGAACTTTACATCTATATTCCTAAGATAAATTAGTCTATAGATTTTTGTGATATCTTTGACTGCTATTGGTATACAGGCTCATAGAATAAATTAGGAAAGTTTCTCTCTTCTTTGAGTTTTTGGAAGAGCTTGCAAAGAATTATTTAAATGATCGGTAGAATTCACCATTAAAGCTTTCTGGGTCACGGCTTTTCTTTGTGGGAAGTTTTTTTCAATTAATAGAACAATCTCTTCTCTTGTTATAAGTCTGCATATCAGTTCTCTTGTGGAGAGCTTCAGAGCTTTCTGTTTTCTGACATACCTTTTACTCTGGGCAAGATCTCTGGGTTGATTTTTTGGAGCTGGATGCCGGGATGTAGCCTGCTTCTCTTGGAATGACTCCTGCTTTATAAACAGGCTATTGGTCAGAGGTGGTAGCTTCTGGTCTTCTCAGCTTGCCTCTCCTGGTAGAACCTATATGCAACAAGTGAGCTGGGGTGGTAGTCCTCAATTATTCTCATCTGGCGGCATATAGGGTAGAGCCTTCAGCATTTGAGTACAGGCTGGGGGAGAAATGGAGTCTCTGGCTTCTTGGTTTTGCCTGCCTACATTAGCCCCTGTAATATAGACTGGGGGAGAGTAGTGGACAGGAATGTGAAATGCACAGCTTGCTCCTCCTGGGTTGATACCAGACCCTTGATTGGGAGGTTAAGGGAGAGAGAACCTCATCCTCCTGACCACACTTGACTGAAATGAAACTTCCAGCACAGTGAACTGGGGGCAAGGGGAGAGAAGGAACAAGTTGTCTCACAAGTGGTGTAGAGTAGATTCTTGCATTTTTTTTTTTACCAAAATTAAGTAGATTTTCTTAAACAAGTGCTTCTTTGCTCTATGCCCTTAGGACCATTTCTAGAGACTCTAAAATGTTGGTATTTTAAAATATAATTTTCTTTACAAGTTATCCTTGTTTTTCTGGGAAATGGGGTTTGCATATACCCTGATGGCGACTCATCAGAAATTGTTCACCCTTTCCAGCGTTAGTACAAGTTTCCAGATTACTTCTGTAAAAGGCTGCATTGGTATGTGGGGGTATTTTTTCTCTGTATCTCTGCCAATTGCAGATATCACCAGCATTCTTACTTTTAGCCACTCTGATAGGTGGAAAGTGATTTTTCCTTGTCACTTTATATTTCTTGACTACTAGCAAGCTTGAGCATTTGTTTATAACCTTTGTGGCCATTTGGGTTTGCTGTTCTGTTCCATTCAGTTCGCCTCTTCATGTCTACCGTCCATTTTTCAATTGGTTTTTCAGACTTGTTCCTGTCAATTTATCAGAGCTCCTTTTATAATAGGGATGTTAATTCTGTTTATTCTCTGAGTTGCAAATTCCCCCCAGATTTATCGTACAGCTGTAGAGGGTTGATTTGTGTCTCTTCACAAACAGTTTGTTGGACTAACCTCAGTACCTCAGAACATGCATGACCTTATTTGGAGATAGTATTTTTTCAGAGGTAATCAAATTAAAATGGGGTCATTGGTGTGGGCCCTAATCCAACATGACTGGTGTCTTTATAAGAAGAGGAAATTTGGACACAGAAAATACAGAGGGAAGACCTTATGAAAACCCAGCAAGAAGAGAGCTGTGACGTGCAAAGAGAGAGGCTTGGAGCAGATCCCTCCCTCATAGCCTCCAGAAAGAGGTCAACTTTGATTTCAGACTTCTAGCCTTCAGCACTGTGGGATAATAAATTATGCTGTTTAAACCACCCAGGTTTAAAAAAATAATACCAAAATACCCACCCAGTTTGTGATACTTCTTACAGAAGCCCTAGCAAACTAATATGACACCTACTGACTTCACTTAACAGCATCCTTTTTTCTTCCATAAGCCATTTCCATGGTGATTCTTCTATAATGTCAATAATACCATCACCCTTGGTCTCAAACTTCCAATGGCTTCCCATCTCACTCAGAGTAAGAGTCAAAGACTCTGGTCTATGAGACCTTCAATGGTTAGGCTCCCTGCTATGACTCTGTCTTGTCTTCTACCACCATCCCCCGCTCAACATGCAGCAGTCACATTAACTTCCTTGCCAATACTTAACCAGGTATCAGATATTCCCCCCAAACCTGATGTGCCAGGCAACCTCCAAATCTCAGGGGCTTATAAAACACTTATTTTTCTTACTCAGAGGTTAAGCCAAGCTCACCTGTGCTAGGCTGGATCCACATTTTGGGTTGAGTGTAGACCTGCTACATGCATATTCAGTATTTCTAGGATAGATGGCTGCTCATGCATGTTCCTTTTACAGTGACCACAGAAGCACAAGAGGCCCAGCCAGATCTCTGTAAGTGCATTTAAAGCCTTTGCTTAAAATAAAATAAAATAAAATAAAATAAAATAAAATAAAATAAAATAAAAAAGTCCTCTGCTAAAGTGATCTCCTCTAACAATCTGTTGGCCAAGCAGATCATACTACCAAACCCAAAGTCCGTGGGTGGAAATATATTCTCTATTTTCCAGTAAGTACCACAAGGTCACTTGAGAGACAAAGGGTGAGGAACTGGGGACAATAATCCAATCTATCTCACATGACCACTATGTTTCTACCTCAGAGACTTGCACTTGCTGTTCCCTCCCTCTGGGTGTTTCCTCCACCTGATATCCTCTTGGCTTTCTACCTCAATTCTTTCCGGACTCTGGTCATGCATTTTTTTTTACTTTAAAAATGAGTTCTTCTATGACCATGTGTGTCATTTGAGGACCACCAGGAAGCAACGGTCAAGACGGAAGTAGAAGTATGAGAGATGCAAAGGGGGAAGAGCAGCAGTGGGCAGAAATAGGTTTCAGGTAGGAGTGCAGATAGGACAGCGGTGTTAGGAGAGAGGGAAGAACAGAGGATGGGGTTGGAAGATCTCCAGAAGAAAATACAGCTCTGAGAACATCTTAGGACTTGGTGAGCTCCAAGAACAAGGACTGCCTAGGAGAAGGGTCCTATGGGGGTCAGGAAGGTCAGCTGTTGTAGCCACACCACAACATGCCCAGGTATGGCTGGGAGGAGCTTGCGAAGCGAGGGGCCTTGACATGACTACTGCAGGGGATCCTGAAGGTATGGCAGCCACTGATGGCAGGTGTTCTCTTGAAGAGAGATCTGAGAGTCTGCCACCACGGCTATCACACCACCCTACACACAGGAACAGCCCTGCCACTCACTCTCACACTCAGCTTTGTTCTTCCTGGTACTTCCTATCACTTGGTTTGCTACTTAGTCATCTATTTGTTTATTATGTTCCCCTTCCAAGATGAGAGCACTGTGAGAGCAGAGACTTTGTCTTGAGTGAGCAGAGAATCCTGGGAACTGAATTGCACACAATAAATATCTGTCAGATAAAAAAATAGGGACAAGTATGCTTATCCTTCCTGACAGCTCCAAGGTTTTCAGTCTTGGTCTTTCCTTAAAAGAAAACAACAAAAAAGAGAAAAGGTCTTTCCTTTCCCTAGATTGTTTATGTAATCATCTAGAGTTTTAGCAAACTTTTAATCATTTATTTATTATTTTTGCATTTAAATGCTTAAGCAATGTGAACTTTATTCTACTATAAGGCTTAAGACAGATATACAAAGTTTTTCTTCCAGATCGATAATTAGTGGGGCCAACAATAATTATTAAATTATCCATAATTTTCCCATTGTCATAAAATGGATTATCATATACAGTGAGATCTATTTCTGGATTTTATATTTTGTTCTCATCTGTTTTCTGTTTTCCTCATCTCATGGAAATAGATGATTAGTTTGACTACAATGGCCTTATCATATATTTTGTTATCTGATAAGTCAAGAGGTCCTCCTTAGGCTATACTTGGTCATGTTTTTCCTTTACATAAGTTTTAAGATCATTTTACCCAATTGAACAAACTAATTGAGATTTTCATTGGAAAAATTTTAGGAAATGATTTCAGGAAAAGTGACTGTTTTTGATGCCAAATTTTAAGATTGAATTGTGGTATGCTTTTGTATTTTCCCCACATTGTTTTATATCTTTAAGATTTTATATTTTCTTCATATCAGTCTAGTGCTTTTGTTGCTAAATTTCTTAAGTATTCTATAATTTTTGTTCCCATTGTAAATGAAATATAACCTAAAATAGTTAATGGTTTGTTTTATGTTATCCATTATTTGCATAACAATAGATAATTATATATCTATGAATTAATTTCTACTGATTTGTTGGTTGTCTTTTTTTGTCTATTGGATCTATCTAAATATAAAAGAGGTATAATGAAGTCTCTCACTATATTTGAAATTTTAATTTCTCCTTAACATTTCTAAGTTTTTTCCTTAAGTATTTAGGTGCCATGATTACTTTAAGCACACAGGGTTATGAGTCATATTGTCTTCCAAAATTTTGCCTTATGACTTGTCTCAATACATAATGTTTCCCTTTATGCTGTTAATCTGTTTAAATTTAAATTTTTTTGATCTTAGCTCCTGGTTTTTAAAAAAATTTTCAAAGTAACATATATGTATTATTTGCCCCAGGGGTACAGGTCTGTGACTTGTCAGGCTTACACATTTCAGCACTCACCATAGCACATACCCTTCCCAATGTCCATAACCCAACCACCTCTCCATACCTCCCTCCCCCCCGGCAACCCTCAGTTTGTTTTGTGACATTAAGAGTCTCCTATGGTTTGTCTCCCTCCCAATCCCATCTTGTTTCATTTTTTTCCTTCCCTATCCCCCAAATCCCCCATTTTATCTCTCAAATTCCTCATATCAGGGAGATCATTTGATAAGTGTCTTTCTCTGATTGACTTATTTCGCTCAGGATATACCCTCTAGCTCCATCCATGTCATCGCAAATGGCAAGATTTCATTTCTTTTGATGGCTGCATAGTATTCCATTGTATATATATACCACATCTTCTTTATCTGTTCATCTGTTGATGGACATCTAAGTTCTTTCCATAGTTTGGCTATTTTGGACATTGCTGCTATAAACATTCGGGTGCACGTGCCCCTTTGGATCACTACATTTGTATCTTTAGAGTAAATACCCAGTAGTGCGACTGCTGGGTCATAGGATAGCTCTATTTTCAACATTTTGAGGAACCTCTATGCTATTTTCCAGAGTGGCTGCACCAGATTGCATTCCCACCAACAGTGTAGGAGGGTTCCCCTTTCTCCACACCCTTGCCAGCATCTGTCATTTCCTGACTTGTTAATTTTAGCCATTCTGACTGGTGAGAGGTGATATCTCATTGCAGTTTTGATTTGTATTTCCCTGATTCCAAGTAATGTGGTTAGCTCCTGCTTTAAAAAAAAAAAAAAAGTTGTTTGATGCCCATGTCTTTAATTAATTAATTAATATGTTTGCTTTCTTTTAAATATGTTTATAGTAAATAGCATATGTCTAGTCTTGTTCCCTTTTTCCTCTGCCACCTGCTGAACAGTCTCTGCTTGTTAATGGGAATTTAGTTATTTAACATTTATTGGAATGACTGATATACTGGACTTTATTCTTCTCATGTTTATGCTTTTTAAAAAATTTATTTCATAGGAGAGAGAAGAGACAAATCTTCATTCTAGAATAGTAGAGCTTCCCTATAACCCTGCAATTGCACTACTGGATATTTACCCCAAAGATACAGATGTAGTGAAAAGAAGGGCCATCTGTCCCCCAATGTTCATAGCAGCAATGACCACAGTCACCAAACTATGGAAAGAACCAAGATGCCCTTCAAAGGAAGAATGGATAAAGAAGATATGGTTCATATATACAATGGAGTATTATGCCTCCAACAGAAAGGATGAATACCCAACTTTTGTATCAACATGGATGGGACTGAAAGAGATTATGCTGAGTGAAATTAGTCAAGCAGAAAGAGTCAATTATAATATGGTTTCACTTACTTGTGGAGCATGAGGAATAACACGGAGGACACTGGGAGATGGAAAGAAGTGACAATTCATGGGGGAATTGGAGAGGGAGACAAATCATGAGAGACTGTTGACTCTGAGAAACAAACTGAGGGTTTTGGAGGGAGTGGGGGGTTGGGTGAGCCTGGTGATGGGTATTACGGAGGACATGTATTGCATGGAGCACTGGGTGTGGTGTATAAACAATGAATTCTGGAACACCGGAAAGAAATAAAATAAAATAAAATGAAAAACCTAAAACCAAAAACCAAATATATGTAGATGCTCCCTGGTCCAGCAGGTGGAGCTTAATTCCATCCTGCAAGGGCACCCCCATTGCACCCCCTCATCCCTACCCCATCGGGAGTCGGACACCTACCGGCTGGCTTCCAAACAATAGATCAGGGAAAGAAAATATTTTACAGTTATGCCTGAAACCTGGCCAACGCTACCTGAAACAAGTGATGAAAATTCATGTCACCAGTGATGTTGTGTGCATGTCATCTATCACCTGATGGGATGTGATGACAGGGCATTTCACTTCTGTGGTTTTTCTTTCCAAAAACCCATAATCCCCGTGTAACCTCAAGAAAACATGAGACCAAACCAGCTCTGCTTAAAAAAAAAAAAAATGTTTTTACGTTATTTCTTTTCTTGTATTTGCTGATGTGTTCACACAGCTCTTGACTCCTTTTCCTGCTCCATCTTCCTTGTTAATTCGGAAGCTTTACCTTGCTTTCCCTTTTATTGATGCATGATTCAGTCTCCATACGTTAGAGATCAAACACATATGCTTCTTGCATTATTTGAAAACAACATACCAACTGTTCCCTCCACTAAGTCACACATTTCCCCCGAAGACACTTTTCCCCCAACTTTACTCTGCCCTAATAAGGGGAGAACCTGGGAAACCTTGACGTCTTCCTCTTCTTCCTCAGCTGTTGGGCTTTGCCACTTCTGGGGCTTTAAGTACTTTTAGTTCAGACAGTTTTCCTGTAGTATATACCTTGTGTTTCAAGAGACCTTTTATTTATTTATTTATTTATTTTTAATTTTTAATTTTTAAAATAAACATATAATGTATTTTTATCCCCAGGGGTACAGGTCTGTGAATCGCCAGGTTTACACACTTTACGGCACTCACCATAGCACATACCCTCCCCAATGTCCATAACCCAACCCCCCTCCCCCCAGCAACCCTCAGTTTGTTTTGTGAGATTAAGAGTCTCAAGAGCCGTTTCAAACACATCTATTTCATATTCATAGACAGTTCACTAGTACCCACTGAGAGTCCACTGTTCACATGGCGTGGCCCAGCTCATGCCCATCACTGTTTCTTCTCATGTATTTCTCTTCTGTCTCAAGAGCGCTGGTTTCAGTTCATTAGTCATTTTCTTAAAGTCCCCCGCCCCTGATTTTTTAAAAATGTGGCTAGTGTGATTAAAGATATTAATTTTTAATTCAATTGTTAAAAACATCTTAGTTGAAATATAATTCACATGAAGTATACAGCTCAGTGGTTTTCAGTATATTCAGTCCTGCAACCATCACTAAGTATGACTTAGCCCATTTCACCACCCCCACCCCCAAAAGGAACCCCATACTCTGTATTCCTCACCCATCGCCATCACACCTGATCCCATCTCTGCTGCTCCCCCACCCCAGACAATTGCTAACATTTTCATTTTCTACAGAACTGCCAATCTGGACATTTCATACAAATGGAATTATATAACGTGTGGTCTCTTGTGGCTGGCGTCTTTCACTTAGCATCATGATTTTAAGGTTCTTCCAACTTACAGTTCTTCCAACTTTTTGACTGTTGTAATTAACGCTGGTATGAGCATTCACGTACAGGATTTTGTGTAGATAAATATTTCCATTACTTTGGGGTCTATAGCTAGGAGTAAACACTGTGTCACATGGTGTCTCTGTGTTTAACATTTTGAGGAACTGCCAAACTATTTTCCAAAGCAGCCACACCGTTTTCCACTGCTCTTCCTCCCCCACGCTCCCTATTATATGTTTTATTTTATTTTATTTTATTTTATTTTAGCCATCCTGGTGGGTCTGAAGTGGTATCTAATTGTTGTTTTGGTTTGCATTTCTCTAATGACTAATGATGTTGAGCTCTTTCCATGTGCTTATTGGCCATTTGTATATTTTCTTTGGAGGTTTCTACTCAGATCTTTTTGCCCGCTTTTTAAAAATTGAGTTGTCTATCTTTTTAATATTGAATTGAAAAGAATTCTTTTTACATTCTGGATACACGTCTCTTGTCCAATATATGATTAGCAAATACTTTCTCCTATTCTGTGAGTCATCTTTTCACTTTCCTTATGGTGTCCTTTGAAGCACAAAAAATTTTTTTTAAAGATTTTATTTATTTGAGGGGTGCCTGGGTGGCTCAGTTTGGTTAACCCAACTCAGTTGAGTTAATCCTCTGCCTTCGGCTCAGGTCATGATCTCAGGGTCCTGGGATTGAGCTCTGCATTGGGCTCTCTGCTCCCCAATGGGCAGGCTCCCCGCTGCCACCTGCTTCTCTGTCTACTTGTGATCACTCTCTCTATGTCAAATAAATAAATAAATAAATAAATAAATAAATAAATAAAATCTTTAAAAAATATTTTATTTATTTGAGAGAGAGAGAGAGAGAGTTAATGCACCACTGGGGGAAGGGGCAGAGAGAGAGGGACTAGCAGGCCCCTGCTGACAGCGGAACCCAAGGTGGGGCTCAATCGCAGGACTTTGAGATCATGACCTGAGCTGAAGTGAGATGTTTAACTTACTGAACCTCCAAGATACCTCCCAATTTTTTTTTTTTTTTTTTGAGAGAGAGAGAGCTCACAAGTGGAGGGTTGGGGAACAGAAGAAGAGAGAGAGAGAGACTTTTAAGCAGGCTCCATGTCCAGTGTAGAGCAGGTGAGGGACTTCATTCCATGACCCTGAAATCATGACCTGAGCTGAAATCAAGAGTCAGACACTTAACCAACTGAGCCACCCAGGCACCCCACAAATGCTTTTTATTTTGATGAAGTCGAATTTTTCTCCATTTTTATTTGTTGTTTGTGGTTTTGGTGATCTACCTAAGAAGCCATTGCTTCACCCAAAGCCATGGAGACTTACTCCTAAGTTTTCTTCTAGAAGTTTTATAATTGTCACCTTTACTTAGGTCTATCACCCATTTTGAGTTAATTTTTTCAGGGTAAAAAGGGTCTGGCTTTATTCTTTTGCATCTGGATATGCTCCCTGGACTCTTTTCTCAAGGTGAACGGTTGGAGTGATGCCCTCCTTGATTTCTGGTATGTTCCCACGCATTTCTCTTTCATTTTAGTCAGGGAACAACCTTGGCTGGATTTAGGGTCTTGATTGTAGTCTCAGCGTTTGTGGACGTTTTTGTACTGTTCTTCCCCTTCCAAGGTTGCGGTAAAGAAAGCTGGTGCCATTCTGATTTTATTTCCCTTGTAGGGCTTATGTTCCTTCTATCTGAATGCTTGGCAGGCTCTTTTTCTTACCTAACGTTTGGAATGTTACTAGGATATTCTTGGTGGATCCCTTTTTCTTCAGTCCTGACACAACTCCAAGAGGCCATATTTATTATGTGTCCTTTTTCTTCTTCTGGGATATTTATAATCCACCTGTTAATTTTCCTAAATATGTTCACCATGTCTCATATGTTTTCCTCCACAATTTCCTTCTCTCTATTTTTTTTTTCCTCTGTGCTTTGAAATGTTTCTTATTTTTGACCACCCAGGCCACTCATGTGGGTCTCAACAGTGACCACACTCTATGCGATTTCTCTACTGAATATTATGAGATCTTTTTCTTTTTAAGTTCCAGAAGACCATTTGGTTGTTGCTGCTGCTGTTGCTGTGTGCACTTGAACCTCCTTGAGTACTCATTATTTCTATATTCAAGAAGATGACATTCTTCGGAAACTCTGTTTTAGTGCGTTGTTCAGTTTCCTCTGATGGGTAGTTCACTCTGGCGGCCAGAGGAGAGACATTCCAGCTGCCTAAGGATGAGGTCTGCTTGTGTAAGCCCCTCACATGGCAGCAGCCCCAGCCGTGGCAGAAGATGATGCTGTCCTCACCGTGGGCTAGGGCAGTGTATGCAAACTAGTAGATTGCCAGGGCCGTGGAAGAAGCCTCTTTGCTCCCTAGTTTTACCATGCTCTCCCATCTTCTGGAGTGGGAGGTACTATGTTTACTAGTCCTGTTCTTCTTGGCCTTTTAGGGCCAGGAAACTGAGGCAACTTCCCTGGGGGCTCCAGCTCTTACTGTGATTCTCTGCTTATGACCTCAGCCTGGAGCTCTCCAACTCTGGCTCCAGCGCAGCCCATTATGGAGAATGCTTGCATAAGTTCTCTCAACGGCTGCTCTGTGATACTCAAATCCTCGCTTGCACCTGCTGTTCAGAGGCCTCTGAAGCCATTAGAATTGGGCATGGCAGAGAGATTGAGGGGAGGGAAGAAGTTCAGGTCCTCATCTTCCCAGGACTCTCTGCCATAGATCAAGTCACTACAATTTTAATTGTTGATTTAATTCTCTGTCTCCTTAAGTGGAGTGTATCCTCTTAAGCCTGGGCCTGAACCCTATTTTTGTACACCCAACAATTGGCATGGTGCATGAGCTATAAAGGACTTCCATTAACGGTATTTGGAATGAATGAAAATGAATATGAAGCTGCAATGAATGACTTGATCAGGTCTCAGGAAATCCATCTAGACTCTTGTGTTGTATACAAAACCTCTGACCCTGATAATTTAGACAAAGGGTACTTTAAGGATCTTATGTATGCATGTATGTATGTATGTATGTATTTAGAGAGCATGAGTTGGGGGAGGGCAGAAGGAGAGGGAGAGAGTCTCAAGAAGACTCCCCATTGAGTGCAAAGCCCAACATGGGGCTTGATCTCGCAACCCTGAGATTAAGACCTGAGCTGAAATCAGGAGTCAGATGTTCAATTGACTAAGCCACCCAGGGGCCTCTAGATAAAGGTATTTTATTGGAATTGAGAGGAGTCTAGAGAGTTAGGCTTAGAAACAGACAGGAGTAAAGTCACTCCCCAGGAAATGAGAGGTCATGACTCACTCAGCAGGAATGTGGTCAAGGTCACATTAGTGGAGGAATGTCCTCTGGTCACTTTTTTAAAAATGTTTTTACATTGCCCACTAAATATTCAAGATCCTGGGAAAGAATCGATTAGCTGTGTCAATGAAAGACAGCATGGTGGGAAGGATTTGATCCATTGTCTTCCAAAGTGGAAGGCAGGCATCTGGGGTTCCTATCCCACCAAGGCTACCCACAGAGGGAAGTATGGTGCCCCCAAGGGGATAGCAGCATGTAAGGAAGGAGAACGTAGTGCTAGGTGCCCACAAAACAACATCTGTTCCCAACAAGGGAGTATGTTAGAAGACAGGTCTCTGATTGCCAAAGCAACGCAAGTGATCCATTCATGACTCCTGTCCCTTCTCCCTGCGGCTGGAACCCCTGACATCACTGCCAAGGCTGGAGGGAGGGCTGAGAGGAGCAGGGGCAGATGAAACCGCTGCCAGACTCTTACCCTCCCCCTCCCTCTTCCAGCCCCTGCTGCTCTGAAATGGAGCCTCTCCCACTTGGGAGGCAGGGGAATTCCCAGAACGTGTTTTAGGGAAAGCCAGATGGGCTCCTGGGGCTCTACAGTCAACCCTAGCTCATGCCCTTCTCTCATAAACACAGTGTAGAAGATGGCCTTTAGGTTCTCAGATTGAACAGGCTTTTGTGGGTTGGTTTGAGACTCTAGTCCCTACATGCTACTAGTTTCCAAGCAACCTCTCTTCCTCCTTGTCTCCCTTTCTTTACAAATGTTTACTGAACAGCAATCATTGGAAACCAAAATAGCCTCTTTCTTCATGGCACTTACGGTCTAGTGGGAGAAAACACATGTGAAACAAACAACCACATGTCGAAAAATGCATTTGCAAACCGGCTCCATGCTACACGTAGGAAGTAGAGGGGGCCATGACGGAAACCTGATTCAGATGGCGGAGAAACAGAAAGGCGTCTTTGAGGAAGTGACATGTAAGCCGCAGACCTGAATGAACGGCGTGTACGTCGTGGCCCCAGCAAGTGTCTCTTTCTCAGGTCTCCTCTCACAGCAAAAAGTCACAGTTTCCAACCACAGGTGGTGTTCAGGTGTGTGTGATTGGGGTGGGGGACATTTCATTGCTGTCGTCACAATGATTCACGGAATACTACTGGAAATTAGTGTGAAGAAGCAGAGACGTTAAATGCCAAAGATGGTTCTGCACAACTGTCCTTCTGCAAATGCCAACAACACCTTATTCTAAGAAGCCCCAAAGGCTGGGGGCGCCTGGGTGGCTCAGTCGGTTAGACATCCAACTCTTGGTTTTGGCTTGGGTCAGTATCTCAGGGTCATGAGATGGAGCCCTGCATCAGGCTCTGGACTCAGTGGGGAGTCTGCTTGAAGATTCACTCCTTCTACCTGTCCCCCTGCACATTCTCTCTCTCTAATAAGTAAATAAATCTTTAAAAAATAAGAAAGAAAGCCTAGAGGCTGAAGTCAGTTTCCTGGCTGTTGGCCTCATCAGAGAGCTGCTCCTTCCACAAAGTTTGCTCTCAAAGTCTTGGGATGGAAACAGATTGGCATAGCTTGGGTCCTCGCTGTCCACCTCTTCACCAAGCAAAGGGGCTGGGTCTGGAGTGGTGACTCAGAGTAGGGAAGGGGGATTTCGCTGAGGAAAACAGTGGAGCTGTGGGCAGAAGGGGAGGCAGGGCTCCTGGGCAGGTCAAGTAGTTGATGAGCATGGCAGAGGTAAGAAGGGCAGCCATGCGACAAGAAGCTTGATGGGGAGGCCAGACCATCCAGGGCCTGGTCAAGGACGTTAGACTTCTCTGAAGTGCCCTGGGAAACAGCAGATAGGTTTTAAGCAGAGGAAGAGGGTGACAAATCTGTGCCACACGTCAGAGCCTCGGATAAGTTTAGGTTTCGTGGGCATCTGGCCCAGAACTTCCTCCATGGAGGGAACATTTTCTCCCCTGCCTCTCACCTTCTCCTTTCTCTTATCCCTTTGGGAGGTGTAGCTTACTTGTCTTATAGCCAGAGGTAAAGGACAAAGGCAGAGTTGTGCCCTGGGAAGGCACTGTTCTTCCACTGGCTTCTGTCAAGTGTGATTTTATGAACTGGATCACATTTCAGAATTTCTTTCTGCTCTGAAGATAAGAGGTAGGGCTGGGCAAGTGTCCTCATCCTAGGAAGTCACTGTTTTAATCCAATTAAGGACCTAGTGGGAAATCTTTCTCCATCCCGGGGATGTTTATGTCATGATGGCCAAGGCCAGGGCTTTGCCAGCACATCTTTGCGAATTTCATCAACAGTGGCAATTCTTGTTGACTTCTGGGTCATTCATGAGTTTGCTCAATGAGGCCCCTTCCCACACCAGCCCGAGATTTGCCCTGGCTTTTGCTCCTACCCAGATGTAGTACCCATTTATCCCTGAATATGTGGGATTCTCACTCTGCCAGCATTCCACGTTGATGAGAGCATTCCCAAACAGGCCAATTTCAGTTGAAGCACCACTTTTATGGAAGTCGTTGTCAAATGCGTCACGGATGCCCACGTCCCGTTGCTGCTTTCCCATCACCTGCTCATCCCTTCATTCTGTCTCTCTCATGCCTCCTCCCATTGCTGCTCTCCCAATCGGGCTTGTGTGTCTTAACTGTGGTTAATACACATAACATAGTGTCCTTTCCTTGCCCTTTCTAAGTGCACAGTTCAGTAGTGTTAAAACTATTCACACTCCTTTTTCAAAAACTTTTCCAGAACTTTTTCATTTTATAAAACTGAAACTCTACACCCGTCACACAACCACTCTCCCTTTCCTCTTCTCCCCAGCCCCTAGAAACCAGCATCCTTTGTCTCATTTCTGTGAATTTGGCTACTCTTAGATGCATCTTGTAAGTGGAATCATACAACATTTGTTTTTTTGTGACTGGCTTGTTCCACTGAGCACAATGTCTGCAGGGTTCATCAATGTGTCCACTTTTTTTCCTTTTTAAGGTGTTGTACGGGTATAACACATTTTATTTATCCGTTCATCTATTGATGGATGCTCGGATTGCTTTTTCACTTTTTAGCTATTGTGAATATTGCTGCTATGAAGATGGGTGTGCAAATGTCTCTTCAGGACCCTTTTTTCAATTATTTTGGATTTATTCCCAGAAGTGGAATTGCTGAATCATATGGTAGTCCTATTTTTAACTTTTTGAGGAAAACTCCATACTGTTTTCCATAGTGGCCGTGCCACTTTATGGTCCCAAGAGTGGGCAAGGCTTCCGACTTCTCCACATCCTCACAGACACTTGCTGATTTCTTTTGTTTTGATAGCTGCCATCCTAACGGGTGAGGTGACATCATGTGGTAGTTTTGATGGGCATTTCCCTAATGATTAGTGATGTTCCGCATCTTTTCATATGCTTGCTGGCCATTTGTGTATCTTCTTTGGAAAAATGTCTATTTAAGTACTATGCCTATTTTCAAATAAGGTTACTTATGTTGGTGTTGTTAGGTTATAAAAGTCCTTCATATATTCTAGATATGAACCTCTTATCAGATACATGACAAGAAAATCTTTTCTTCTGTTCCATAGGTTGCCTTTTCACTCTATTACTCATGTCCCCTGACACACAGAAGTTTTCAGTTTTGATGTAGTTTCTTGAAAGTTTTCAGGATTTTAGAGATTATCCCATTTCCTTTAAAAACTACCATTTTTGTGGGCTTGCTGTTTTTTCCCTATCATCTAGTACTGATTCTTGCACTTTTATTGGGGGTTAGCATTTCTGAATCGTACCTGTTGGCATCAATTTCCTCAACATAAAGGACATCCCAATAACCACTTGAAAAAGGAAAAAGAAGAAAGCGGGATAGGTCGTTTGCCACTTTGTTTGGGAAAATGAAGAAGTGCCAAGGGTTCGGGTTAAGCGAAGTCAACATGTAATATCCTTAGCTCCATGTCTCATCCTGCTGCCAATCAGTTCCTCCTGCCTGGGACCCACGTAAAAGAAATTGTTATTTCCACTTAACAGATGAGAAATCCGAGAATAAGGAAACGTATCTCGCTCAGCTTCACACAATGGTATGCGTGTAAACACCATAAACATTTTTCTATTCTGTGCCTGGTCTCCAAGGAGCTATTTCCAAATTCTTCTGAAAATTGGTGGCTTTCTTGTCCTCACATTCTTCTACCTGGACTCTGCCCTGTGTTCTGGTTGATACCGGCTCCCTGGGCACACGCAGGTGCATGAGTTCACTAATCCACACCTCTCTGTGGAAGGAAGGCAGCCTGAGGCTCAGGGAAGGCAAAGAATTTTGCCCAAGGTCATCCTTCTGGAAGGGTAGAGGTAGAGCAAAGACTTGTACCCCACCCAGTCTGATCCCAGAGCTATCTCACCCCAAGTTTAGATCGTGGAAAAGTACATGAGTCAGATTTTCTCGGCTTAAATCATCTTCACACTAGATGTGTGACTTTTGGTAGGACAGAATCCCCCTCAGTCTCAGTTTCTTCACCGGAAAGCAGTCTGTTATCTTTTCTACCTCATGGGATTGAGCAATATATTTAATACCTGAGTAATAAATGAAATAATACAAGCATGAGTGCTTAGCAGATATACTGGCCCACAGTAAACACCCAGGAAATGTCAGCTATTATTATTATTTTTCAAAGATTTTATTTATTTATCTGAGAGCATGAGTTGGGGAGAGTCAAAGGGAGAAGCAGACTCCCTACTGAGCATGGAGCCCGACACAGGACTGGATCCCAAATTCCTGAGATCATGACCTCAGCCAAAGGCAGACACTTGACTGACTGAGCCACCCAGGTGCCCTGTATTATTATTGATTTTATAAACAAATTCAATCCAAATGGTGCATACCATAATGTCGGTATAGCCTTACCCTAGTTCTCTATAAATATTCTTTTCCAAATAGTACATGAGAAAAGGCCCACGTGGAAGAAAGTAGCTAAGACAGAAAAATCTTAACGACTTTGCATTAAGCACGTTGGACTTACTGTTTCATGTAAAAGAAGTCAGAGACAGACAACAGACAACGGAGAACTGGTACAGCAGCACCATGAAGTCACACAGGACCAGGCTCTGTCTTTTTTCTGCCCCACATCTCTGGAGCATAGCCTCCAACTTCCAAGTAACCTTATAGCCCCAGACGGCTGCGGGGGCTCCAACCAGCACCCATCTGTTACAGACAGTGAGGAGGAGGAAGAGTGGAAGGGCAGAAGGGGCAGGATTCTGTTTTACGGACTCTTCCCAGGAATCCTTCATGATTCTTCCATTTACTTATCATTACCCGAAATTAAGTGGCAGGCTGGGAAATGCAGTCTTTTAGTTGGTTTCATTCCCACTGCCTGGAATTCTGTTACCAAGAAAGAAGGGGAAGGGCTGTAGGATGGCAAGTTGCAGTGGCTGCCTCAGAGACACACGTGGCTGCCTGTTGAGCAGGTGTGTTCCTTACACTCTAGAGTTTCTTCTGAGGCTGGAGAGAGTCTCAGGGAAGGAGAGACTCAAAGATCTCTGCATACATGTTTAAAACATTGGAGTGACACGGAAGGTTTATTTTTATAAAAGTATTCCACTGCCCAAGGTAACTCTGCAAACCACAGTTGGTGAGGACAGACAATGTCAGTTGATTCTAAACAAGCCTGAAGGCAGGAACACTACAGAGAGGCATGGGGAGTGGCTAAACTTGGAAATCTGAGAAACAGAGGAGCACGAACGAGATAATAAAGAAGTCAGCTGTACGCGTGTCCCTGTAGCCAGCCAGAGCGGTGATCACTTTGATTTTGTTGCCCTGGGTGGTGGAGCTGCATTGGGAAGGGGTGAAATCTTATTCCCTTGTACAGATGGCTGTGCCCATCTTTGGTGTTGGATCGGAACTCACGTTTGGATTACATCAGATTTAACCACAGGTTTGCAGACCTAATTTATTATTCTGATCAATGATCCCACTGACCTTTCCAGGTTTATTTCAAGCAAGCAAAATCTTGGCTTTTCTGAGGTAGTTCTATTCTCAACTTTTCTGTTCCAGCAGACTCACAGGGACATTCATGCTTGTCAGATCATGTGTTCTGACTTCTGGTCCTTGAAGCTCTGCCAAAGGATCGATTCACTCTTGCCCACGTGCTCTGTAGGCCCAGGGCATCCGTGGGCATTTGATCAATGTTTGTTGACAGAAATTGCTGCTCCTCATTCAGCACAACTGAGTTTGGAAACACAGTGGCCCTTGTTTTAAAACTCTTCAGAGTCTCTCCAGTACGATCACCTTATAAGGAGGCTGGGTGATTTCTTCAGTGGCTAAATTACACGGAGGGATCCAGTGAGGAGCCTCCAGACGCTGAGGTCTGTTCCAGAGAACAGGGCTTCGAGAAGGGCAGTGACCACTTGGTTGATCAAAACCTTGCCCTTGGGTTTGGCTGGGCAGTCCTGTCCTCCTGATGCTGGAGGGGTCCCTGGCCACTGCTGCCTCAGGGATGTAGGACATGGAGCCCTCCCTCTGCCCCAGCTCAAGGTGCCTCTTCAGGCCAGTGAACACCTGAATTTGCTCAATTCAGAGTGTTGATGCTGTGAGAGGAGCCGCTGCTGGAGAAAGGGTGAGGCCCTCCGCCCAAGAATCCTGCTTTGGGCCTCCCTTCCTCACTGGGGGCCCACCTCCTAGAGGTTCTGTGGAAGGTTCCTTTTCTGACTTCTGCCCCAGTGGCTACCCGAGCTCTGTCACCAGTCCCCCAGAAAGGACAGCAGTCAGGGTCAGGTACTTGTTGCCTTGCCTCAGGGAGAAATTGTTCCTGGAAGTGCCAGTCGGGGGACTTTGCTATCCATTTTCTCACAAAAGCCCTTTGAGAAGACATGGAAGGCTCTGGAGCACTGTCCAGGTCTGCAGGGATCTGAAGTCAGTGTTTCTCGGGGGGGAAGAATTCTGTATGGCCCACCACCACCGACTTACTCATGCAGCTCTGAAACCCACAGGAGGCTGTAGGGGAGAAACACCACATCGTAGGGAAGATCAAACATGAAAATTCAGGGCAATGTGTCTGTTCCTGTGGGCATGAGCTACTCAGTGGCTTGATTGGGAAGCCTTTGTGGTGGAAAGCAGGGCTTCAAAACCTGGCTCTGAGTGTCCTCCACATTAGAAGAAGGGGAAAAGGAACAGGGAGGAATCTGAGTGGGAGACGAATCATGAGAAATTATGAAGTCTGGGAAACGAACAGGGTTTCAGAGGGGAGGCGGGTGGGGGGAATGGTGAGCCTGGTGATGGGTGTTAAGGAGGGCGCGGATTGCATGGAGCACTGGGTGTTCTACTCGAACAGTGAATCATGGAACACAACATCAAAAACAAATGATGTGGGACGCCTGGGTGGCTCAATCGGTTAAGTGTCTGCCTTTGACTCAGGTCATGGTCTCAGGGTCCTGGGATCGAGCCCTGTATTGGGCTCCCTGCTCAGCGGGGGGTCTGCTTCTCACTCCTGCTCTGCTCCCGCTGCTTGTGCTTTCTCACTCTCTCTGTCAAATAAATAAGTAAAAATAAAATCTTCAAAAAAAAAAAAAAAAGCCAAACTAATGATATACAGTATGATGGCTAACATAACATAATTAAAAAAAAAAAAAAACCTGGCTCTGCCTCACATTCACCTGGGACGCTTGTTAAAAATGGGGAATCTTGGGTCTCACACTAAGATATACTGAATCAGAGGGACTGGTGTGGGGATCAGATGTTGCATTTTTGACAAGTTCTTTGGGTGGTTCTGAGGCAGCCGCTGGCTACCGGATATCCGTGTGGGGGGAGAGCGGTTCTGTGGGAGCAGACACTGCGCTGTGCGGGGGGTCGTGGACTCTGCCTCCCAGGGTGGCCCCAAATCCCTCTCTGGTCTGAACCCGCAGACCACCTGGCAAACCAACGGCTGTTGGGAACACCACAGACTTCCGAGAGATGAAACTTTCAGACCAATTTACATGACGCAGGGCACGAGGCAACTCTCCAAAGGAGGGAACAGATCCCAAAGGGTGAACCAGAACGGGGAGCAGTGGAGAGCGTTGTGAGGGCATTTGGGGAAGACTGCAATTGTGGGTGTTTGTATGGCTAGAGAGGATTTTAGGAAGAGGGATGGGTAAAGAGGAGTTTCTGGGTGTCGGCAATAGAACCGGCCTCTTTGCCTTGTCTTCTAAGACTTCCCTAAAGACCTACATGAACTTGCTGTTGTTGGATTTATTTTGGAGGTCACACCATGCTGAGGCTGCCCTGCAGGCAGCCCAGTTGTAGTGGAAAGTCAGGTGATAGATGAAAAATAAAATTAAAAAAAAAAAATAAAAAAAATAAGTACTGCCCTCACAGGGTTGTTGCAAGGGTTTGAGGTAGCCTCTTTAAAATGTTTATCAAATAGTAGATGTTTAAAAAAAAAAATGGTAGCGTCTTTGGATTACCAGTCATTACGGAGGGCCCACTACATATTGTGTGTATCTCCTGGCACTGAGAACGTGGGTTACGGAGGAGCTCACAGCTGAAGTGAGTCAGTTAACTTTTACCATAAATACAGGCTCCAGAAAGGTCTAATGTGTGGTTCAGACACTGCCTGGTACCTGGCTTCAGAAGCTCAGAAGAGGAGTCTGGAAGGAGTAAAACCCCATATTTAAGAATCTGGCCAGATTCAAGAGAGTCTGAGCTGGTAAGTGCCCTAGAGACCATCGATTTCATTTTCCACGTTTTACTGATAAAGAACTGAGGACAGCAGAGCGGAAAGACTTAGGACTGTTGATAAACTATAACTATTTTATTCAGCGTTTAAAGATGTGGTCATTAGTTAGGGGGCATCTCTAGAAATTATTATAATATAGCCCTTCTTAACAGATAGTTAGAGCATGAAGAATAAAATGCTGGTGCTGAAATTTACCTAGGGATCATCTGGTTCAGATTGCTTATTTTACTAATGAGTAAACTGGGGATGTATTTTATCTTGTTTACTGCTGAGTCATAGCCTCCTGGTGAGTGCATCTGAGCAAGAATCAGGGTAGAGAATAGTAAATGACAATACAGCAGTCTTGAGCTCCCCCCCCCCCCCCAGAACAGTGTTGATTAACGGCTGCTCAAATACACTGCCTTTCCTCTCTTAACTGACTGGTTTTATCTGGTCAAGTAGCTCTAAATTAAGTGGCATAGACGAGGTGGAAAGTGTATAGACATGACATATGTCTACACATGGGCAAAGGATACAAGTGTAAGTCAGGATACATTTGAATGCAAAGTGACATAATGCCTAACAATGGCTTAGGCAGCAAAGATGTATAATTATCCAATGTAGCAAGATGAGAAATCTGGAGATACAAGCATCCAGTCTGTCAGGAGACCCAGGCTTTTAAAAATCTTCCTGCTATGCCATCCTCAGTATATTGGCTTTTTGTCCATAGGCTGACAGACCTATGGTGTCAATGGTGGTCTCAACTCCAAGCGTCATGCTTCATATACATTCAAAAAAGGAAAAAATGCATCAGTTTATTATGGAACAAAATCCTTTCCAGACACCTGGGAAATTTCATCAGTTCTTACAGCTAGATCTGTGTCATGTGTCCACCAGTTCCCAGCAAAGGGAAAGGAGGTTACTCTGTGTGGCTCAGATCAATGACAGTTCACTGCCAAGGTCTGAAGGAGGGTCACTTTTCCTTTGAGATGTTACATTTCAAACAATGTGAAATTCTACAAAGAGTAGGCTGGGACTAGCTGGGAGTAAGCGAGGCCAGTGTGTAGTGAGATCTCACTGCAGGTGAGATGCATAGATCCTGGAATTGTTTTTGGAGTAAGATATTGTAAGAACACATATTTATTTATTTGTTTTTATTTTTATTTTTTCTCACCATAGTACATACCCTTCCCAATGTCCATGCCTCCGACCCTCTCCCTCTAACTCCAGTCCCCTCCAGCAACCCTCAGTTTGTTGCCTGGGATTAAGAGTTTCTTATGGTTTTTCACCCTCTCTAGTTTCATCTTGTTTCATTTTTCCCTCCCTTCCCCTATGATCCTGTCTTGTTTCTCAAATTCCACATATTAGTGAGATCATATGATAATTGTCTTTCTCTGATTGGCGTATTTGGCTTAGCATAATACCCTCTAGTTCCAACCATGTCATTGCCAATGACAGGATTTTGGTGGTTTTTGATGGCTGTATAGTATTCCATTGTATATATATACCACATTTTCTTTATCCATTTATCTGTTGATGGACATCTTGGCTCTTTCTGTAGTTTGGCTATTGTCGACATTGCTGCTATAAACGTTGGAGTGCACATGCCCCTTCGGATCACTACATCTGTATGTAAGAACACTTTTTAGGTAGGTTAAACATATGGAGTTTAGAGTCAAACATGGTAGGTCTGAATCTTGACCCCACTACACACTAGCTATGATTCAGTTTTCTCATCTATAAATCAGGGATAGTAATAATCTACCTCATAGCTTTGGTGGGATGATGATGATGGTGATGGTGATGATGATGATGATTTTATAAATAGTAAATAGTTAATGTTGTATAATTGTTAAATACTTGAAACAGTGTCAAGTACATAGTAAGCACTCATGAAATGTTACCTGCATTTATTTTGAAATATTTCCTGTATATTTAAATTCTGTCCAATTTTCCCAGCACCATTTATTGAAAAGAATGTCTTTTTGCCATTGGATATTTTTTCCTGCTTTGTCAAAGATGTGTTGACCATAGAGTTGAGACTCCATATCTAGGCTCTGTGTTCTATTCCATTGATCTATGTGTCTGTTTTTGTGCCAGTACCATGCTGCCTTGGTGATCACAGGTTTGTAATGCAATGGAATATTACTCGACCATCAGAAAGGATGAATACCTTCTCCTCTCCATCTACCCTTGTCCTCCATGCTATTTGTTATACTCCACAAATAAGTGAAACCGTATGATAGTTGACTCTCTCTGCTTGACTTATTTCACTCAGTATAACCTCTTCCAGTCCTGTCCATGTTGCTACAAAAATCGAGAAGGAAGTTGAGGGAAATTGGAAGGGGAGATGAACCATGAGAGACTATGGACTCTGAAAAACAATCTGAGGGTTTTGAAGGGGCAGGGGGTGGGAGGTTGGGGGAACCAGGTGGTGGGTATTAGAGAGGGCACGGATTACATGGAGCACTGGGTGTGGTGCAAAAACAATGAATTCTGTTATGCTGAAAAGAAATAAAAAATTAAAAAAAAAAAAGAAAGGATGAATACTCACCATTTAATTTGACATGGATGGACCTGGAAGAGATTAGGCTGAGTGAAATAAGTCAAACAGAGAAAGACAATTATCGTGTGGTTTCACTTGTATGTGGAACATAAGGAATAGCACAGAGGACCTTAGGAGATGGAAGGAAAAATGAAGGCAGGGCAATCTGAGGGGGAGATGAACTATGAGAGACGATGGACTCTGAGAAACACACTGAGGGTTTCAGAGGGGAGGGAGGTGGGCGGATGGGTGAGCCCAGTGATGCGTATTAAGAGCACGGATTGTGGGGTGCCTGAGTGGCTCAGTTGGTTAAGCAACTGCCTTTGGCTCAGGTCATCATCCTGGAGTCCTAGGATCGAGTCCCCCATCGGGCTCCCTGCTCCTCAGGGAGTCTACTTCTCCCGCTGACCTTTTCTCCACTCATGCTCTCTCTCTCATTCTCTCTCTCTCTCTCAAATAAATAAATAAAATCTTAAAAAAAAAAAAAAAGCACGATTGCATGGAGTACTGGGTGTTATATGCAAACAATGAATCATGGAACATGACATCAAAAACTAATGATGTACTGTATGGTGACTAACACAACATAATAAAAAATTATAAAAAAAATAAAGAAATTCCATTTATCTTTATTTGAGTCAAAATTATCTAAGATCCTTCCCTATTCCTCAAGCCTATTCTGTAACTATAAAACAGCATCTGGTATGGATGGGTCCCCTCCTGGGCGGGGGGGGGGGGGGGGGAATGTCTCTTTTTTAGCCCAAGAAGTATGGGCAGAATTTCACTGGCACTTCCTTCTAATTTTTCAACGACTCTAGAGTGAATCCTATTTAAAAAGCTTACTCAGGCCCAGGATCCATTTATTTGATCTCAAATTGGATGTCTGCCTCTCAGGTCCAAACCAAACAGTGATGCAGTTACCAGGCCTGCTCTCATTTCTGGCTCCCAGAGAGCTGCTCTTGGCCAGCCCTTCGTCTCCCAGGATGGTGGGGCACATAGCCCACCAGGCTTTCTGTCCCAGGCCCAGCAAACGGAGCCGATTTGGAAAATTTAGAAATGCTCAGAAGACTAGCAAAATAATTGTCTCCATTCAGTTTACAATACTGACGGACGGGCACATTTCCTTGGAAGCCAGTCACCAGATTTCTGAGTGTGTCTGAGAGCAAGTGCCGCAGGTGGTAAAGATTAGAGCCATCACTGTGGTCCCTCCTTCCAAGACGGCAGGTGGGCCAATCTGTTCAAGGTCCTTTTGCCCACATGTGCCCTCGACAAGTGTTGGCATGATGGGTGGCCTGGATTTTACTGCTATCCTTCTGCTTCTTCCCAAGAGTCTCCCTGAGAGTTCTGGAAGCAAAGAGGACCCCTGCGAGGGACTCAGCACTAGGAATTGGGGGTCCAAAGGCACATGCTTCTTGCATAGTGGACTTCAGATCATGACTGGCAAACACCTGGCTTCCCAACATGGGTGAAAAGGAATACTTGTTTCTCTTCACCTGCTGATTCCAATGTAAACTCTGCTGGGACTTCCATAAGGTGTCTTTGCTGAACTTAAGAAAGGTCAGGAAGCTGGGCAACTTGGATTTTGGATGATCATCTGGGCAACTGGGAAAACCCAAGGAGGCAGCATGTGGCTGGGACCTTGTTGTGACACTGTTTCACACAGACCCTCCGATCACAGAACTTCCCGTACAGCGTGGCCCCCAGCAATGCTCGTTGTGGTTTTTCTCAGCTTCCTTTAGAGGGGGGTGGAGGCTGGGTTCGAGAAGTGACCGGGTGTTGGTTCTGGTGCTCGTGCTGCATGGGAGAAACTCTCCCTTTTAGGAGCCGGCACTAGGGGCCACCTCTGCCTCCTTCTGGGTCTTGGGTCTGATGGCTGCACTTAGTCCCCTCAGGTTTCTTTTGTTTCTGTCACACACACACACACACACACACACACCTGCTGCCTGTCTGTCTGTCTGTCTCTGTCCTTGCTGCAAGTCAGTGACTGCTGAAAATGTGATTTTCCAGTGTTCCCTGCTGCAGGTCCTTGACTGGTAACAGAAGAACTACAGAAACCATCCGCTCAGCTCACATCAGCAAGCAGACTGCCAGCCCACGGGGAGCCCAACAGGGCAAGGTATCAGGCCCAGGCCCGCTCTATCAGATGCAGGGTTCCCACACTCAAATTTCTTCCAAATCCTAGTGTGCAGGAGTGGAAGGACTCTGGATAACTGGGACCTGCTCACCCTACCTCAAGCTGCTCCCCAGCATCGGCTGATGATTGCTAGGAAAGAATGAAGACACCATATTGTGGGAATATCTAATTTTCTCAAGAGAAAGAGGTAGGAATAATTAAAATAGCGTGTTTCACATTTATAAAGGGAAGTCACTTTGACTTTTAGTTGAAATCCCCTGAGCTGTAAGTGTTGACCGTCGATGTGACGTGTGTTGGACGCCCATGGCCATCGGTGTGGCCCGTGCACTGCCGTATTGTGACCCAACCGCTGACATTGTTTGTCGCCGCCTTCAGCTACCCTGGTCACATCTGGGCTTCCAGAGGTTTGTGCTTGCCTTCCAGAGCTGACTGACATTTGAAGGGCTGTACAGTCTTTGGAAGAAGGCAAGCATAACTTGTGAATCACAAATAAAAAAATTAAATGCTCTTCTGTTTGTTTTCATTGTTGGCAAGCATTTATATATTCCGTCTTGCATATGGAACACTATCATTGGAGATGTGAGAGGAAGCACATTTGGTATGAAAACTGTCTGGCCATTAAGCATCAAGCTTGCGGGAAGGCAGGCTCGGGTTTGAATGTGGGTGCCCTGTTTTCTTTCTGTTTGACCTTGGGCAAATTACCCCCTCTGAGCTCTGCTGTCCTCATTTCTCCCAGGTGGAAAATAACACCTCCTTCCTGTGTGCTGCTGTGAGGTTGGGGGAGATAATAAAGCGGAGAGCACCGAGCACAGAGGGAGGCTCAGGAGTGCCGACTCTTCATAGCAACCCAGATCCATGCTTCAGAAATACTCCACACACATGTAGAAAACCTCACCTGGACTGATTGATAAGAAGCTGATTATAATCTTAATGTATCCCACTTCGTGTGACTGTTCATGTTTCATTGAACAAACATTCACGTGTTTGGTTAGGGGTGCTCCCCTAGAACCTCTATTACCTTCCTAAGATCTGGAAAATTCTGAATTCGGAAACACATTTCCCTCCACGGGTTTGGATAAAGGATAAACAATCTGTAGTCTTAACAACATGTCAACAGGAGGAAAAGGACACAACCCAAACTGAACACAAAACAACATGGAGAGCTAGAAGGGGAGAGCAAATACATGATTAGAGATGGTGGGGGTGGTAAATTTGGGAGGACTTCCTGGAGGGAGTGACCTTGGGGCCTGATTTCAGGAGAAATGAAAGAACCACATTTGGCGAAGAGAAGGCAAGACAAGCCAGGGGAATATAGAAGATTACTGAACGTCTTTCCAAGGCTTCTAGCAAATCAGACTTGCTTTCAGGGCTGTGCAATCTTGGGAAAAGGCATGAGAACCTTTAGAAAGATGCTCCTGGGGATAGGGAAAGAGTCTCTGGCTGGGTAGGGGGGGATGTGAAGACTGGAGTCAGAACACGCACACTCTGATGAAGCCCTATTGGAGTGAAAGTGTGTTTCACATGGCTCCAGAGGGACGCCTTGTCTCTCCACCGAGGATGGAGCTTGGGCAGGGGCAGTTCTCTTCATGTGTCTTCTGCATATACCAGTGAGCAACTGATGCATTTACAGATATTCTCCTGGAGCTGGAACCGTATGAGCCAACATTCTAAACCGCACATCCTCAATCTTTCCCACTCTGCGTGTCTGTTTCTGATAACTTGGAGATGGAGCCAAAGAGATGCTCTGGCTGAGTGGGGAGAGGCAGGAGGAAAGGCAGTGACAAAAGCTGGTTTGTATTTCAGAAAAGCTCTCTGCCACTCTGGGCATAAAAGATGGGCCATCTGAGGCTCAGAAGCCATGTCTTAATTTATCATTTGACTCCCCGTACTTAGGACAGAGCCAGACACATCCTGGTTTAATTTATTAACAAACATGATGCCCATCTTGGCAAGGTCTTCCAGCATGGAAAAAAGTGCATTGATGAAATGATATGATTAAAATGTGGTAGAGGGGGTACCTGGATGGCTCAGTCAGTTGAGCCGCTGACTCTTGATTTCAGCTCGAGTCATGATCTCAGGGTCCTGGGATCGATCCCTGCATTGGGCTCTGTGCCAGGTAGGGAGCTGGCTTGAGGATTTTCTCTCTCTCTGTCCCTATTTATCTCAAACAGATAAATAAATAAATCTTTTTTTTTTTTTAAAGGTGGAGCAGGACCCACACCTCTTTCACTCTATGGGAGCCGCGGTGGTTGCAGGACAAGGAAGGCCCATGACTAGAATTCTCCGTAGTGATGTTTCATTGCAGTTAGATGTGCTACTCTTGTTCCTTTAACTGTAGGACAGGACCTAAGAAAAACATGAGGAACAGACAAACACCAGCCACTTCCCAGACACCAACCCTTAAGGGTTAGCCTGTACCAATGGATGCAGCTCTGGGCTCTGACTCTAACACAGTATCCCCAAGTCTTTCTAATGAAAAGATACATTTATTTTCTCAAACTCTTTTTTTAAGGTTTATTTATTTATTTTAGAGAAAGAGAGAGCATGAGTGGGAGGGGCAGAGGGCAAGGAAGAGAGAATCTCAAGCAGACTCCCAGCTAAGCATGGAGACTGATGCAGGACTTGATTTAAAGACCCTGATAATGACCTGAGCCAAAACCAAGAGTTGGACGTTCAACTGAGTGAGCCACCCAGGTGCCCCTATTTTCTCAAAATCTTACACTCACTCTTGGGGACAGTGGTCCCAAGAAGATGAGGTAGACCCATGTTGTGGGGGTACTGAGAGGTTGAGAAGTGAAAGTATTAGAAGGGACACAGAAAAGACACATCATGATGGTGCCCATGGAATGCTCATAGATCTTGGAGAGCAGGGGCACTCTCACTTTGCTACCAGAAAGTGACAATTTGCTGGTTGCAGATCACTGGTTTGAGCCAACCTTAGTAGCCTAGCTCTAGTTCATCTAATTGTTGTTTTATCTGAAATTTCCACACACATATCTGCAGAGTTGAAATTACTGTTCCTCCTTTCTATGTGTGTTGGAGAGGGCTGCCTCATTGCTATGTTGCCTCCAATGGGCCATCTTCACTTAAGAGATGGCCCAACACTCTTCTCAGGATTACCTGAATTTTCACGTTTTTGGATTCCTGTAACAGCACTGGTGGTGTTGTTGAGGATAACAGCCCCTCACCCACACTGGGCACTGGGCATCAGACTATTCTGAGCACCATGCATACTTTATCCCACACAATCCTCACTGTGCCACGTTGTGTGGGTACTACTGTGACTTCCATTTATGAGTGAAGACACAAAAGCTTTAAAGAGCCAAATAACTCAAGGACACATGGTCATTAAGCAGTGGACTGAGGATTTTGATTCAGGCAAATCTGAGGAAGAATGCGCTGAGTTCTCGATAAATACTGAGTTCCTACCATGTTCAAACACTGTGTCCAATATGGCGGGGATTTCAGAATGGCTGCACACAAACCGCCGTCCTCAAGGAGCTCTAATTGTGTCCAAGGGAGGGAAGACATCATAAGGCAAATGGACCTAGAACACGATACAGGAACATAAGAAACGAGCAGGGGCTGGTCATTGTGACAGACAGAAGAGCCATGGAAACAGGCATGGCTCCAGGAGAGACCCGCAGAGGAGGCCCGTGTGGGAACCAGAGTTTCAGAAGAAGAGGAAAGTCACTGCAGGGAGGGAGTTGGCCAAAAGTGTGGACATGGGTTGTGCTTGGTGTGTTTGAGGGACAGTGAGTGGGACAGGTTGACAGGAGAAAAGTTCATGAAGGAAAAACAAGGAAAAAGAACTTTGGATTGAAAAGGTGAAGGATTGGGGGAAAAGGATGAAGAATTTGATTTTCATTCTGTAAGCCAGGGGGGCTGGTGAATTTTCCAAGTGTTAGAATTATATATTACTTTAGGAGGAGTTACTGGCAGAAACATGCCCATGGATTATAGGGGGAAGACCCTTGGAAACTGGCTGCTCCAGAGAGTGAACAGCAGAAGGGAGTTGAGGGAAATTGGAAGGGGAGGTGAACCATGAGAGACTATGGACTCTGAAAAACAACCTGCGGGTTTTGAAGGGGCAGGGGGTGGGAGGTTGGGGGAACCAGGTGGTGGGTATTATGGAGGGCACGTATTGCATGGAGCACTGGGTGTGGTGTATAAACACTGAATTCTGTTACACTGAAGAAAAAAAAAAGAACTCAGAATTCTAGGGTCCAGTGATTCCAAAGTTGGTTAAATGGGGGCAATGCTGGCAACCATGCATCCCATAGCAAGGTGGCATGATTGCTCAGAATTGCTGTAGCTAAATCACTCCCAATGACAAGTGTCTAGACTAACTGCAGACCTGGAGCTTTGTGCATAGGAAATTTACAACTAATTAATTTACTGATATTTCTCTTCCCAATTTAATTATCTTAAGGATTTTAAACAAGTATTGCCTCTTTTGACCTCACCAGCACTTGAGTCCATTTTTGTAAGAGGACATCTAATTGAAACAGTTGCTTATGATCTCAGAAGAAAGGCTCTCAATGTACCTGCTCTCTATCGCTCAACCACAGGCTTTTAAGACTCTTTGCTCTTGGCCCAACACAGCTGGGACCAAGGGCTGCCACCATTCATAATTATTCAGGATCATGACTGTCTTTGACAATCTGATCATAATCTTAGGGGATTGTCCATCTCCTGAAGTCCTTTATGAGGCCAGATTAGAAACTTGAAGCATTGAGGAAGGGAGATGAATCGAACAGAAAATATATTTTTTTAGAAAGGAGAAAGTGAAATATAATCTTAAAGCATGAAAAAAGTTGAAGGAACAGAACTTTTAAAAAGAGTAATTAGTTTAGGAATTATTCTCTCCTTTCCCTCACAGTGTGGTTCAGGAATCCTTGCCTCTTCCCTGTCCCTCAGGGTCATCATGGGCAGCTTGATGGTTATCGTGGGCCTTTGCTTGTAGAACCCCTTACCACCTGTGTCCCAGTCACTTGAAGAGCAGAGCCTGGAATGCTGTCCAGCTAGAGGATGCTAATGGGCTCCAGGTAGCTCAGGCAGAAGTAATCCTTTTTAGCCACTGGGAAGGGAATGCAAAGACAGGAAGAACTGTTGTGGGGTAAAACATTCCTTTTGGTTGGACTCCTGTGGGCCCTCCTCCAAGCGTCCTGCCCCTCAGGCCCTCCAGTCTATAAAGACAGGGCTCAGAAAGCCACTACTGGACAACTAACTTGAATAGGGACAAGTTACAGCTTCTAGGCCTCCTCAGCTCTGGGTTGGGGGTGGTGGCCTTTGGCCAGAGCACTGGGTTTCCTCAGAGCTCGATCAGTAAAGGTCTGTGGGGAGGGATGTGAGGTCAGGGTTGACAGTCATAGATCAAAGGACGCCAAAGCTCTTGGGTTACAGAAAGGACTCAACCGAGCCCTTTGTGTGACTATTGGATGTGGTTTCTCTGAGGTCCCACAGCTGGAAAACAGGATGAGAACCCAGGGGTATCCTCCACTTTCTCCCTTATTCTTCACAGAGCTGGAAAGATGGCTGATGCTGTATAGGTAAAATTGCTCTATAAATTGTAAAGAATAGATACATATCATCTATTGCGTGTGTGTGTGTGCATTATAAAGAGACAACTGTCCTAGATACTGAACACATAGAATGTGGATAAGGCTTCTGATTCTGAAGAAACTTATGTTTAACTTCCAAGCTCCCCCATCCACTTAACTTTCTAATTTACTTAGTTTCTCTGAACAACAGTTCTCTCGTCGACAAAATGGGAGTAACAATTGCGTCTACCTCATGGGCTGGTTGTTTGGCTGGGGCTTGGCATACATGCCGTCCTTAGTAAAATCTGTCAAACAAATGAGGTGACACAATCCACTTGCTCAAAATAGTCTTAGATGTTATGTTCAGTTTGTGGAAGGCGTCTTTCCATCTGAGCTCATGCCTGGCATATCAAGATGGTCAATGGCTGTTTGTTGAATCCGTGCACAGAGGAATGCCTTGGTTTTCTTTGTCATTTTTGGTCAATGAGTAAAGCCAGGGCCGGGTGGCAGGGTGCTGACTGTCCAGGGCAGGTGCTGGCAAGCTGAACCCACAAGAAGAAGTAAATGAGTCTTAACACTTCAGTGTCCTGGTGTCGAGTGGAGGTGACATTGGAGCACGTGACTATGGACCAATTTCTGGGAAGAGATTTGTGAAGAGTGGGACCTGAATCTCCAGCCATCCAGGAATTATTGGGATTTCTTTTCTCATCTTAAATAAATATGCATATTTTTGTGCCTAGTTATACATTTGTAGTTTTGTATTTTTTTCTTAAAGAATGTCCCCCAAACTGTACATGTTTTAGACATGACTACACCTGGATCCTCCCCTATACATTTCTCCCATGAGAATAAGCTAACTGGGGTCATCTTTCTTCTTCAGAGAGCAAATGTTCAAGTCCAGAGCTAGCCCCTGACAGCACACTCACACAATATGAATTGAGTTTTGTGGTCTTGGTTGCCTTGTAGGGACAGACAAGGTCATGAAAGACACAGATGTGATGGGGTAAAGGAAAAATTGTCCCAAATGTAGACTAGGACAGATGAATTTCTGAATCTAGTTGTGGGAAGACATTAGCATTTCTGATAAAAATGCTTAACCTATTTTCTGGAAAGTATAATGGGATTGAGACTTGCTCTGAGAAAACTAACCACCCACTCACCCACCCACCCCACTGACTGTCAGTTAAGTGTCTAGTGACCTTCAACTGAACATTCTTCCTGTATCTAGTCTAACAATAATTATCTACCCATTCTCTCCTCCTCTATAGTTTTCCTACCAAGAGGAAATCTTTGGGTTGGTCTACTGGAGACTATTTCTCTTGTAGCAAGATTATAACAAATCCTGGACTGATCCCATAACCAGATTTTCTGACACACTCCTCTCTGCTGCCATTTCTCATTCTTTGAACTATCTTGACAACTTTCACCCATTATATATATATTCTTCTAGGGCTTTCCTTCTGCATTTTGTCTTCTTAAATGTCCCTGTGGAGCTATCTTCTCTCCCCAACAGAACAGCAAGTTTTGTTTTGTCTTGTTTTTTTTTTTTCAAACAAAGATACAGTGTTCTGTTCATTTCTTCCATCTTTCTTTTTCCTGCCTTCTTCTCTGACTGCTGATTCCCCTCCAGCTCTAGAACAGGTTGGTACCTAAACAGGTCTCCATATGTATTGGACCAGGGACTGGTTGTTTCCTTGGAGGTGCTGGGAGTGAGCCATGTTTTGTCCCAGGTCACTTTGACCTGGTCAAGGTAACATACCTGCCAGACTTGGGGTCCCTCAATCATGAACTGGGTCCACAAGCCAAAGCCTCAAACCTAGGGTCTGGAACATGGGGGAGGAATACAGCATGAGCTTTTTGGATAGGAGGCTTTGAGTGTGGTTTGAACCTTATAGCAGAGAATGCTTCTCTGTTTCTACAATTGACTACCCCAAGCCTTTATTTATGTGTGTGTGTGTGTGTGTGTGTGTGTGTGTGTGTGTGTGTGTGCATCAACTAATATTTGAAATTTCACAATGATGGGCTTGGTTTAAGAAGAAATGGGCCCATCAAACACACATGGTCCTCACACTCATCCTTTGACCTACTATGGAATTAGCTCTTAGTGATTGATCAAAAAGTCTGATGGGGCTCAGGTGCAGACTCTCCCACTCACTTTCTGTGTGACCTCTGTGAGTCATTTCATCTCCCTGAGCCTTATTTGCCTATTTGTGAAATGCAGGCTTGCCAATGCTCAGTAATGAAATGGACCCTTTTGAATTTCAGTTTCTCCAATTATAAAATGAAAATGATAATAAAATAAGTGGATTATATCACTGCCCAGTGTTTTGTACTTTTTAAAACTCTTGAGCATGCAGGAAGGTCCTTTGAGACTGCACATCAAAATTTTGGAACACTCTTGGCTTGAAACAGACAAAAGGGCTATTCTAAGGCTACAGGTATTTCCCCCCATTAACCCAAGAGTGCAAAGTGGCCTTTAAGGCAGAATCTTGGTTCTGAAGAAATAGTTTGGATGAGTCCTCTTTTTGTTTAGGTGAATGTAAGTCACGTAACTGTTCTTTTAAAATTTTTTAAAGATTTTATTTATTTATTTGACAGAGAGAGAGACCACAAGTAAGCAGAGAGGCAGGCAGAGAGAGGGGGATGAAGCAGGCTCCCTGCTGAGCAGAGGGACCGAAGAGGGGCTCGATCCCAGGACCCTGAGGCCATGACCTGAGCTAAAGGCAGAGGCTTAACCCACTGAGCCACCCAGGTGCCCCAATTTTTTTTTAAACATTGACTCTGAAGTTTGTGAAGTAATCCAAATGCAAAAATTTAACCTGGGATTTTAATATTTTTAATCAGGTAAAATTATACATAGTAAGGACAGATACAAGGAGAGAATTCAGCTTTATAAAAATATAAATTTGTTTTTCCCCCTCTACTTCTTTCCCAATGGAGCTGTGTTGAATTTGAGGCAGTTAGCAAAATAAAGCCAAGAATACTTAACCCCACAGGATTGTTGTAAAATACTTATTTCAACATTGTGTTTTGCTGTGAGCTGTGATGGTTACTATTACCGAGCGTAGGAGAGTATCCCCTCCCTTTTCAGCCTGTGGCCTGAAGGTCAGGGACTCCTAGGGCACAGCCGCTGCGGGGTGCTGTGGGATGGAGTGCAAGTGCTGGGGCTGAGGCCAGGGAGCAAGGCCTCAAAGTCCAGGCAGGGCGAGGAGCCTGCCTTAAGGTTATGCAAGGCCCCACAGCTGGGTGGGCCATTCTATGCCACTCAGGTCACTCCCTTTGGCACTTTGGGGCCGCAGTCCAACTCTATTCAGTCAGGACACTGAGGCCCCTTGCCTCACTTTCTTCGTTTCTCTTCTGACCCTAATTCCTGTGATTTTAGCACCTTCTACACAAACAAGTTCATTAAACCCTTTTCTGTCTGTAGTGGGGCTGGTTGATCCATAGGCTGAACCCAGGATGTGGAATGGGGCGGCTGGTTCTCCCTGGAGGACAGAGAGGGCCCAGACTTTGGAATCACAGTGCTGAGCACCCGTGCGTAGTGGGTGGTCAGGATCGCCTTTCTCCTCACTTGTCCCACCCCACACAGCAGCTTCTCATCCTCATCCTTTCCAACACACACAGTGCTCTCCCCCACCGTGAGCGGAGAAAGGACGTCTTTCTCTGTCTCATGGCACAGAACGAACCGGCGAAGAATGTGGCAGACAGAGCAGAAGCAGAAGACCCCTCCCACTTTTAGCAAACAGAAATGCTCAGTAAAACATGTTTAAAAATTTATTTAAATACGTAACTGAGCTATGTATTTATAAAAGCTATATCTTAAAGAAAGAGAAGAAAATTTCTAGGTGCCGGAAAAAAAAGAGAGGGCCAGAAAACTTGAGTGGTAGATGGGAGCTAATGCTAGAATAGTCAGGGCAGGGCAGAGGGGAGAGAGTGGAGGGGAGAGGACCCAGATAAAAGCCTTCAGGCCAAACAGACACATGAAAAAGTGCTCCATATCACTCGGCATCAGGGAAATACAAATCAAAACCACCATGAGATATCACCTCACACCAGACAGAATGGCTAAAATCAACAAGTCAGGAAATGACAGATGCTGGTGAGGATGCAGAGAAAGGGGAACCCTCCTACACTGTTGGTGGGAATGCAAGCTGGTGCGACCACTCTGGAAAACAGCATGGAGGTTTCTCAAAATGTTGAAGATAGAACTGCCCTATGACCCAGCAATTGCACTACTGGGTATTTACCCTAAAGATACAAACGTAGTGATCCAAAGGGGGCACGTGCACCCGAATGTTTATAGCAGCAATGTCCACAATAGCCAAACTATGGAAAGAACCTAGATGTCCATCAACAGATGAATGGATCAAGAAGATGTGGTATATATACACAATGGAATACTATGCAGCCATCAAAAGAAATGAAATCTTGCCATTTGCGACAACATGGATGGAACTACAGCGTATCATGCGTAGCGAAATAAGTCAAGCAGAGAAAGACAGCTATCACATGATCTCCCTGATAAGAGGAAGTGGTGATGCAACATGGGGGCTTAAGTGGGTAGGAGAAGAATCAATGAAACAAGATGAGATTGGGAGGGAGACAAACCATAAGTGACTCTTAATCTCACAAAACAAACTGAGGGTTGCTGGGGGGAGGGGGGTTGGGAGAAGGGGGGTGGGATTATGGACATTGGGGAGGGTATGTGCTTTGGTGAGTGCTGTGAAGTGTGTAAACCTGGCCATTCACAGACCTGTACCCCTGGAGATAAAAATATATGTTTATAAAAAATAAAAAATTTAAACAAGAAAAAAAAAAGCCTTCAGGCCAGGTGGGGATTTTAGTGCCCACCTGAAAACAGGAAATGAGGCCTCATGCCTGTGCAAGGAGGGGAATTGAAAGGGAACCCCCTGTGTCTTACTAGGAACCTCAAAGTCTGTCCCTTCCTTGAAGAGAACACTAGAAAAACTCTGCTGGTCTGAGGACCTTGCCATCTGTTTGAGACCCTCTGCAGAAATCTCATCACCTTAGAGAAATCACAACTCTGAGTATCAAATATTCAGTCCAAATTACCTGGAAAATAAAGAATGCCGGTTTGCCAATTTGAGAAATGGAAATGATAATGGACCCCGCCAGTATAAACCTCTCTAGGGATGAACCCACAATCCTGGGCATATGAAGGTCCAAAAGAAATGATCTCTTTTGCTGGTAAGCATTAAAAAAAAAAAATAAATAAATAAATAAATAAATAAATAAATCACAGGCCCACACCAGGAAGCAAGGTTCATGAGGAAATAATAAAATTAATACCCTAAAAATTAGAGAAAATAAAATAATGTTGAAAAGACTGTAAAATATGAATTTTTCAGATCATGACAATTCTGAGTACTTCCTCTACGCCAAGCACTGTTGTAAGCACTTTCCACGTGGCACCTCCCACTGGATCGGAGACGGACACTGTGCACACTGCAGAGAAGAGGAGACTAAGCATGTACTGGTTAGCTAACGCCACGCAGTTAGGAAATGGCGGAGCTAAGGCCACGCAGTTAGGAAATGGCGGAGCCGGATTTGAAAGAGCAGACCCTCTGCAGTACTCACCTCTGATCCACTATGACAGAGACTGAAGCTGTCTGGCCAAATCCATGGCCACCTCTCTTCAGGGTGATGGGCTTAGAGTCCAGCATATGGTGGGCCCACAACCCGATGTTTCCCAGCTTCTCACGTAGTTAGGTGAGACCACGTGTCTTGCTCAATTCCCTCCGTGGGTTGCGAACAGAAGTTGGTGCCACATCCTGGCTGGTTCCTGATGACAGTAGGGATTTCTCCTCCCTCCCTCTTTCCCTTTCACATGGCTCCATCTGAGATGTGGTCCCAAAGCTTCAACCATGCCCAAGAGGACAATGCTCTAGGAATGACTAAAAGGATAGAAGGAATCTCGGTTCTTCAATGTCTGCATGTATGGATCCAAACCACTCACTAACCTGGGCGACTACATGAAAGCGAAATACCTTTCTATTTTCCCTTGAGCTTCAGAATTAATGTTTTGTCTGTATTTCTGCTTTCGTCCCTTTCCGAAACCGCTGTGTCAGTTGATGGTCAATTCCAGATCGGTTACTTGGCAGGTGGCCGTCCCCTGCACCAGACCATGATTACATTCCACACTGGCCTGGCAGGAGAAAGAGACACCATAAGACAAGAAGTGGACAGAAGAAAAAGAATAGATAGATTTAAGAAGGAACCAAACAGGATTTTTAGAAATGAAAACCACAGTGACAGATTCTTGTACCAAAAGTTTTTTGAAGGAGTTTGCCACAGAGGCACTGGTTGGGTGAGTAGCTCAGGATGAGCCAGGAGCGAGGGGAGGGAGTTTCTGTGGCTTCTCTCTCATGAAGGAGAGTGAGGAAGAGAAGCAGGGAGGATCATGGGGGCCTGCGGGCTGTAGTGAACAAAGACAAGGACTGCTGTGATGGGCGAGCCGTTCAGAAAGCAGTTGCTCTGGAGACCAGTGCTTGTGGCTCGCCTCTGCTCCCAGGGAAGGCCACTTGCTTTGTCTGCTCTCTGGTGGGGGTTAGAAAATCACTTCAGACTCTACCGGCTCCTCTTCTTGATTCGGGTGAATGTTTGTCTTCAATCTCTCTCAATCTCTATGTGGTCCAGGTCAAGAGAGCCCCTGGGGGTATCCTGGGTGCCGTGGCTCCAAACACAGGCATCTCTCCTCTGCTCCAAATATGCCACCTTGCCTCGTTCATGGGCAGGACTGAGCCAAATGGGAAGGAAAAGACAGCAAGGGTACAGCGAGGCTGTGCTTCTGTCCAGTTGGAAATGTCCTTTTCTATGCCATGGTCCCACTTCCAACTTTTGTAGACCACTTCAGGGCAACCGGTGGCCATGAGGAGGATTTGCAGCAATGTCTCTGTCGTGAACGAAAAGTGTATATGTCCCTCAAATTCAGATGTTGAGATCCTAAGCCCGCAGGGTGATGGAAGTAGGAGGCAGTACTTCTGGGAAGTAATAAGACCACAAGGCTAGGACCACATGAATGAGATTAGTGCCTCTAAAAAAAGAAACACAAGAGAACTTGCTTTGTCTCTTTCTTTCTCTGTTCTCATCCATGTGAGAGACCACAAGAAGAGGGCCATCTGCAAATCAGGAAGGAGGTTCTCCCTAGACCCCGGATCTGTGAGTGCCTTGTTCTTGGACTTCCAGCTTCCAGAATTAGGAGAAATAAATGTTTATCGTGTAAGCCACCCCGTCTGTGATATGTTGTTATAGCAGCCCAAACCGAGATGATCTCACTTTTAATTCTTGCCCTCTTGGGTCTATGCATGCTTCTATTCCACAGCTGGCATCTAAAGGACCCTTTGGAATCATTGTCTGGGACTCTCCTGGCAGACTGAAAGCTGCAGGATCCAGGCCCGGGGGTCCAAGAGTTAGGGTGAGGAACTAGGCTGGTTTGCTCAGGACTAGGACTAGGGGGCTTCCCGAGGCTCTGGATTTGCAGGGCTGAAACTGGGAAAGTCCCAGAGAATCAAGATGGTAGTTCCCCCTACTAATAGGACGTGCCGGACCACAATGCTCCCACTTTAAGAAATGGCCCAGGGGAACTGAGGAATTTATTTTGGGATTGTCATCTGTGGAGCAAAAAAGAATTACCAGACTGCACTGAGTTTTCTCTGGATCTCAGACCTTTCTTTTCCTGACTATAGAGCTGAGGATCGATGAAGAGGACCATGGCTCCTATCAAGCTGTGACAATGATCACCAACCCTGGTGACGCTCCAAGTTATCCTCTCTATTCATGCCTCCAGACAAACCTTAAAGTCTCACCCTCTAAATGACGTTGTGATCCAGAGATACCCAAGATTAGTCTAACGACTCATTTATTTCCAGGGGTATCGGAGACAATTAAATTCGAGCACAGTCAGGGAGTCTAGGCTGTCCCTTCAAGGGGAATGGCCCAAGACTTGAGCAGTTTCACCCAGTTTGGCCAAATGTTTGCAAGTTGGATCAATTTACTTCCTCCTGGGGATCCGACTCCATACTCCATGCTTTGCCTGGGAGAGAGGTCTGCCTCGGATGGCTGCTCATGCATTTATGTTACTCTTTATTTATTTGTTCGGAGGCACAGGATGGGCATTGAATGGTGGTTGGAAGGGTATCAAACCTCCAGCCAGCTGTGTGCTGGAGTCAGCTTGTACTGGCTTCGAGGAGCCAACTGTTCAATTTTCAGGAAACCGGACAATCTGTTACTAAAAATTAAATGAACTCAGCCATTAGGAAAATTGCATTATACAAACTTATAATTAAATTATATTAAAGCAAAGGTGATAAATATATAAATATTCATCATTTTCTAATTATTTTACTATTCTCTGTGTCCTCATCTATGTGGTAGAAATAGTCTGTAACGGGGCACCACGAGGCATCTCTCCCTAGCTGCTCTGTGGTGTCAAGCTGGCAGCTCACAACAGCAAACAGCCCACGTTGTCAAACATATGCCTGCACAACACTGTGTAGAGTTCTCATTTACTGAGGGCCTACTATGTGCTAGGCACAATTCCAAGACCTTTGTAAGTATTTACCATTCATTCGGCCGGTCCTGTTGCATTGCATACAATATGCAAGGTATTGTTATTATTGTTGTTGTTAATCATCATTATTATTGTTAGCTAACATTTATCGAGTACTTACTGTGTGTCTAACACTCTCCTAAGCACTTTTCAGGAATTGACTCCTTAATCCTTTGGATAACCCTTAGAGGGAGGTTCTATTATTATCTCCATTTTACATATGAGAATACTGAGCCACAGAGGAGTTAAATGATTTTCTCAGGTCCACACAGCTAGTGGCTTGCAGGTCTGTATCCCGAACCCAACAATTTGGGTCTGAAATGTGTGCTCCTAACCGCGAGGCTCTCTGCCTCTCATTGCCTCTCTGCACCATGGATGCAGCAATGACCAAGCCAAGTCCTTGCTCTCATGGGGCTTATGTTCTGGTGGATGCGGAGAAGATGCTAAACTATAAACATGTAAGATGTCAAATGGTGGTCAGTGCCATGGATAAAAATTAAGCAGGGTGAGGGCACGTTACTTCATTTATCTTACTTTTAATCTAATACCATCTGCATTACAGATGACAGAACTGAGGCTCAGAAACATCAAAACCGTACCTAAGGAGGCACAGCTAATAGATGGTAGAGGCTGGTTCCAAAGTCTGTGCGTCGTCCCCTTACATGCCTGCTTTCCTCCGCTCCTGCAAGCTCCCAGCTTACCAGGCTCTTACCAAGCTTCAGTCTCCTGTGCAGACTCAGCTCAGCAGCAGTCTGCCCTGTGTCTGTCCTCCTTTGTTCCGCTGTCTCTTAAAGCCACATGAAAGGATAAACAAGTTCCAGCTGACAGTGAGGCTGCAAGCTGGCAGGGCTGGGGGCCCGCGAGAAGCCAGCATGAGCGAATGTTCCATCTGCAGCATGGAACTCGCCATACTGCCTTTCTCCACGTTGGTCCCCAAGGGGGCTTTGTCTGAGAAAACAGACTTATTGTGGCTAATATAGGTCACAGGTGGGAAAGGCTGGGGACTGACAAAGAGTTTAACTGGATTCCATTAGCACTCAAAACAAGCTCAGAAGGATAGGCATGGCAGGGGCTTGTGGGATCCGCTCTTTTAAGCACCGCATTGTCCCACTGGAAATACTGTATTTAATGTCAACGTGGCTTGACCTTTAGTTTTGGTGGCATTTACTAATTCTATGAAAGCAGCCATTTCTCACTTCCCCTGAAGCTTAACAGAAAATCAGACCATTAGTTAAGCCCAGCCCAGCCCATGTGGAGGGAAAGGTCTCTGAAATGTTTCCCCCACAACCTGAAAAAAATATATAGGACAACCTCCATTATTTTGGTTCATTTAAATTTTTGACACCAGGGGAATCAAAAGAAAGTGGTGTTTTAATAATAGTTTAAAGCATCAGTTTGACATCTTTGGATATCAGAGATGAGGGTCAGATCTCTCAAAGTGGGCCTGGTTATTGGGTGAAGGAAAGCTCTCCTGTCACAAATATTTCAGGATCCCTGATCATTCAGTGATGAAGATCTACCCAGTGTATTAGTTTTCCATTGCTGTCCTAACAAATGATCACAACCTTAGTGGCTTAAAATAACACCCATTTGTCATCTCGAAGTTTAGGCAGGAGCCCAAGTGGGCACAGGTGGATTCTCTGCTCATTGGCTCACAGAGCCAAAATCAAGGTGTTGGCCAGGTTGGGCTCTGATCCAGAGGCTCCAGGGGGAGATTCTGCTTCCAGGCTCTTTCAGGTTGTTGGTAGAATGAAGTTCCTTGCGGCAATAGGACTGAGGTCCCGGTGTCTCTGCTGGCTCTCGGACAGAAGTTGTTGTCACTTCCTTTTTTTTTTTCTTTTTTAAAAGATTTTTATTTATATATTTGACAGAGAGAGAGAGAGACAGTGGGAGAGGGAACACAAGCAGGGGGTGTGGGAGAGAGAGAAGCAGGATTCCCACGGAGCAGGGAGACTGATGCAGGGCTCAATCCTAGGACCCTGGGATCATGACCTGAGCCGAAGGCAGATGCCTACCGACTGAGCCACCCAGGCGTGCCAGTTGTCATCACAACTTGAGACCATTTGCATTCCCTGGCTTATGATATACGCACCCCTGGGTTCCCTGGAGCATCAACCACAAGAGCTAAGGCATGGAATCAACCTGTGTTCATCAATGTATGAGTGGAAAAGGTGTGACTATATGTATTTTACTATACACCCATACCTATGTTATCATAAGCCAGACAGAGAAAAACAAATACAGCTGTGGTCTCACTTACACGTGGAATTTTTGAAAGTTGAACTCACAGAAACAGAGAGTAGAGGAGTGGCTATGGGCTGGGAGTGGGGGACATGGGGAGATGTTGGCTAAAGGGTCCAAAATTTTAGTTAGAAGATGGATGAGTAGGTTCTGGGGATCGGACACACAAAATAATGATTATAGTCAACAATAATGTGTTATATACTTGAAAGTTACTTAGAGAGTAAGTCCTAAATGTTCTTACCACAAGGAATGGTAATTATGTCATGTGACAGAGGTGTTCATTAACTCTACAGTGGTAATTGTTTTGCAACACGTAAGTGTATCAGATCAATATATTATAGGGGTGCTTGGTGGCTCAGTGGGTTAAAGTCTCTGCCTTCGGCTCCGGTCATGATCCCAGGGTCCTGAAATCAAGCCCTGCATCAGGCTTTCTGCTCGGCAGGGAGCCTGCTTCCTCCTCTCTCTCTGCCTGCCTCTCTGCCTACTTGTGATCTCTGTCTGTGAAATAAATAAATAAAATCTTAAAAAAAAAAAAAAAAAAATATATATATATATATATATATATATATATATATATATATATATACCGTAAGCTTACACATGCTGCATTTCAACTATATCTCAATAAACCTGGGGTTGGAAAAGCCAAGAGTTGCTTGGAAGTGTGAATGCTAAAACATGAGATACCAACTCATGTTCATTCTAGGCATTTCCAGAAAAGACTGATTTATTAACAGCCAGACTCTTTCTAGCACTGATTTAGGTGATATCCTTCTGATAATATCCTGTATCCTTCTGAGCAAAGCTGGGGTGGGGGAGGGGTAGCCAGCGACAGCAAATGAAGACTTCTTCTCCCACTTGGACTCTCTTTGACCTTCAAGCCACATCTCTCCTATTTCCAGCTAGATAAAGTTCTCTGCTTTTACATGCTCATATGATTAGATTGGGTCCACCTGGATAATCCAGGCTCACCTCTCTATTCTAAAATTTGCAACCTTCGGGGCACCTAGGTGGCTCAGTGGGTTAAGCCTCTGCCTTCAGCTCAGGTTATGATCTCTGGGTCCTGGCATCAAGCCCTGCATCGAGCTCTCTGCTGGGCGGGGAGCCTGCTTCCCCCCTCTTTCTCTGCGGGCCTCTCTGCCTACTTGTGATCTCTCTGTCAAATAAATAAATAAATATATTTTTAAAAAATTTGCAACCTTCATTCCATGTGCAAAGTCCCTTTTGTCAGGCACTATAACATATTCCCAGGTTCTGGGGGTTAGGACTGAACTTTTTGAGGGGGTTATCTATCATTCTGTCTATCATACTTTGTATCTCCTCGACCCCCATGGGGCTCAGATGCCTGGCTCACAGCATTCTGGAGGCAACACTGTGAAAGTGCCTTGGGAACCCACAGACCCAGGCAGCTGTAAGGTTTGAGACCCGTTTTTGAGGTGAGATAAACAGATGTGTGGTTAGAAATCAAGACCGCCAATTTGTGTGAAATGGGTGTTTCCAGTTATGATTTTCTGCCCCTAATATTAGGATCACTCCTGTAAGGACATCCATCTATCCATTTTCACAAGCACTTATTGGGCACCTACTGTGTGCCTGACACTATTCTAAGTACTGAGGAAACTGTAGTGCAGAACAGACAAAACACCTGCTCTCATGAAGCTTACATTCCAAGGTTGGGAAGCACAAAATAAACTCAGTAAGTTATACTGTATATTGGAAGGTAAAAAATACTGTGAAGTGAAAAGAAAGTAGGGAAGGTGGTAAGGAGTGGCCTAAGGGGGTGGGGGGCAGCTTGAAATCAGGCTAGTCAAGTAGGGCCTCACTGGGATGTTTAAGGGACAGGTAGGAACATCGAAGGAAATGCAGAAGGCAGTTAGAAATTCGGCAGCTGTTCGTGTGTGCATAGACAGCTTTGATATTTTCCAGCCATGAGACTGAATGAGTTCTTCATGGGGGTAAATATCGACATGGAATAGACTAGAGCTAAGGGATGAGTCCTGCAACATTCCAAAGTCAGAGGCCAAGGAGAAGGGCAGAACCCAGCCAGGAATGTGACAATGAGCAGCTGGTGAAGCAGGGGGACAGTCAGGAGAGGGTGGCATTCTAAGAAAGTGTATTGAGGGGAAGGACTTTTCATCTGTTTCAAATGTTGCTCATGGGGGAAGAAAGAGGAAAATGGATAGTTGACCATTGGATTTAACAATTCATGGGTCCCTGGTTCCTATGTTGTGGGAACAACATCCTGATCAGAGAATTTCAACAGAAAATAGAGAAAGTGGATTTGGAGGCAGCGGTCAGTATAGACCACTTGGGAGATCTGAAGAAGGAAGGAAATACCCGGGTTGGGAGGAGGGAAACACTGTGTTGTCAAGAGATTTTTTTTTTTTTTAAGATCAGACAGCATGTTGGGATGACAGCTGGTGGGGATGAGGAAGTAGAGAGGAAAACACAGAGGGCATGTGGGAAAGAATGGTCATTTCTTGGAGTGGGCAGGAGGGTGTGGGGCCTGGAGGAAGGAATGACCTTGGAGAGCAGCATGGACAACGTGTCCATGGTCACAGGAGACAAGGCAGAGCACACTGGTACAGATACAGGTAGATGGGTCGGTGGAAGCATGTGGGTGTGCTTTTCTGGTGGCTTGTATTTTCTCAGGTTAATGGGAAAGAAGGTCATCAGGGAAAGGAGAGGGAAAGGAAAGAGAGGAAAGGAATAGCCTCCTCTTGGTGTGGCCATTGGTGAATAGAAGCTGAGACCCAAAGGACCGCAGGAAGAAATAGGGAATCTAGCAGTAATCCCAGCTCTATGGAGAAGTCCTCCCCTTGTTGTCAAACACTTGCAAGATCCAAATTGATTTGTGGGGAGAGAGCTAGCTAATAATCCTTATAGGTATCCCCCAGTCTGATTTTTAGAGTGGGGGCAAAGAGCAGAGGGAAAGAGAGGGAATCTTAAGCAGGCTCCACAATGTGGAGCCCAAGGCACTGTTCAATTGCACAATTCTGATATCATGACCTGAGTAAAAAATCAAGTGTTGGGGGGCGCTGCTTGGGTGGCTCAGTGGGTTAAAGCCTCTGCCTTCAGCCCGGGTCATGATCTCAGGGTCCTGGGATTGAGCCCCGCATCAAGCTCTCTGCTCAGCGGGGAGCCTGCTTCCTCTTCTCTCTCTGCCTGCTGCTCTGCCTACTTGTGATCTCTCTTTCTGTGTCAAATAAATAAATAAAATCTAAAAAAAAAAAAATCAAGAGTCGGCTGCTTAGCCAATCAGAGACACCCAGGCGCCCAGGCGCTATACAAGTATCCCTTCTTAAGCAATCATTTTGTGTCTGGCACTGTACAAATTGATTTTCTTTTTTTCTTTCTTTTTTTTTTTTTAAAGATTTTATTTATTTATTTATTTGAAAGGGAGAGAGAGAGAGAGAAAATGAGCAGTGGGGAGAGGCAGAGGGGGACAGAGAGAGAGAGAGAAAGAGAGAGAGAAGCAGACTCCCCACTGAGCAGGGAGCCCATTGGCAGGCTTGACACGGGGCTTGATGTGGGGCTGATCCCAGGACCTGGAGATCATGACTGAGCTGAAGGCAGACACTTAACTGATTGAGCCACCCAGGTGCCCCAGCTCTGATTGTTTTTTAGCCAGTACTTAAATCAGTACACAAAGCATGTCCTGAAATTAAGGACTGTTGTCCTCATTACAGACAGTCCCCGACTCACGATGGTGCCACCTATGAGTTTATTACTTTACAAGGGTGTAAAAGCAACACAATTTAGTAGACACGGTAGTTCAAATTTTGAATTTTCATCTTTTCCCCAGGCCAGTAGTATGCAATATGATCTTCTCTCAAGATGCTGGGCAGGAGTAGAGAGAGGCAGCTCCCAGTCACCCACCCAATCACAAAGGTAAATACACTTACAACCATCCTGTATCCACACACCATTCTGCTTCACTGCTAGTCCAGTATTCAGTAAGTGACATGAGATCCTCAACACTCCATTATAGAATAGACTTTGTGTCAGATGACTTTTCCAACTCCAGGCTAATATAAGAGTTACACCACATGTCTAAAGTATGCTGGGCTCAGGTTATTATGTTGCTCAGTATCATCATATGAGTGCCCCATCATAAGTCAAGGAAGATCTGTATTACGGTCATTTTATTGAAGGGAAACTGAGATCCACGGTGGTTCGATAAATTATTCAAATCTTCAAAGCAGATCTGCCAGGTGGTGGGTATTATGGAGGGCACATATTGCATGGAGCACTGGGTGTGGTGCATAAACAATAAATTCTGTTATGCTGAAAAGAAATTAAAAAAAAGAAATGCAAAAAAGGCAACAAATTGTCTCCATTTTTGTCATTTGAGAAAGTATTTCTCTTTCACGTTTGAAGAATATTTTTTGCAGAATGCAGATTTCTAGGTTGGTGGGCACTTCTTGTTCAGAGAGCAGGGAAATTGGGTATAATGCTTATCTTTGCTCCACTGTAAATAAGGAGCCTGCACCCCCACTGGCTTATTTCAAGATTTGTTGCTTATCTTTTTCTACAGTTTAAATATTATGTCCAAGTGTGGGTAGTTTTTGGTTTGGTTTGATTTGGCTTTGGTTTTGGTGGAGTTTGTTTTTGTTTTTGTTTTTGATATTTATCCTGATTAGTATTTTCTGAGCTTCCTGGATCTGTAGCTCAATCTCTGACATTAATTTGGGCAATACTCTGTCATTATTCCTTCAAATATTGCTTCTGTTCCTTTTTCTCTTTCATCTTCTTCGCATATCCCATTACATGTATGTTGTATCTTTTGTAGTTGTCTTGCAGTTCTTGAATATTCTGTCCCCCCTCCCTTTTTTTCCAGTCTTTTTTCTCTTTGCTTTTCAGTTTTGGAAGTTTCTACTGACATGTCTTCAGGTTCAGAGAATCTTTCCTCAGCTGTGTAGTCTACCAAAGAGTCCATCAAAGGCGGTCTTCATGTCTGTAACAGTATTTTTAGTCTCTGGCATTTCTCTTTTATTTTTTATTAGAACTTCCATCTCTCTGATCACATTACTCATCTGTTCTCACATGCTGTATACTTTTTCCATCAGACCACTTGACATATTAATCAGATTGTTTTAAATTCCTTGTCTGATAATTGCAACATTCCTGCCATATCTTGTTCAGTTTCTTCTCATTGTGATTGTTGCCTTTTAGAATGCTTTGTCATGTTTTCTTGATGGGTGGACATGATGTACAGGGTCAGAGAAACTGTAATAAATAGGTCTTCAGTAACGTAGAGGTAACATGTGGGGAAGGGGAAGCCTTCTCCAGTCCATCTGGGTCTCCGGTTTTCCCGAGTCTGTGTCTCTAAACTGTGACCTGCACAGGGGCTTCAGTTTCTCCCTCCCTCTGGACGACAGGATTTCTAGAGGGTACTGGAGCTGTATGTTTCTCTTCTTCTGTGTGGAAACATAAAGTTAGAGTTGGGTATTATCCTTCCGCCAGGTCAGTCAGGCTCTAATTAAGTTTCAGTGGGTTGGGCTCTGATAAAATAGTTTCTCTTGACAGCAGCCCCTGTTGAAAAGGATAAAATCCTCTTGCTTATTTCAAAATGGCATCCTTGCCTCTCCTGCCAGAAGCATGAGGAGACTTTTCTCTGATCCTCACTGTGAGAATCAGATAGAGTTCTTAGAGGAGCTCACCAAAGTGTGGGGCTCCCATATGAATGGACTTTGTGGAGTTTTTCATTCTCATATTTGTCCTCACCGAGCCTCCAGCCATCTGTCAATCAGAGTTTAGATATCCTGCCCTGGGGCAGTGGTTTGCCCTTGGATATCACATCTCTGATGAATGTAAGGTGAGTTGTTGACTTCTTTAAAAAGTATGTCAAGCTTTTTATTTGTTGTTAGGACTATATGACTACTTCCAAGCTTCTTCTACACCAGACCAGAAACCGGAAGTCCCTATTATTTTTTCAGGAACTTCTCATCACAACTCTGGATATGAAGTGGATGTTGTGGTGTGCGTGGGTGGCTCGGTTAGTTAAACGTCTGACTTTTAATTTCAGCTCAGGGTCATGACATCAAGCCCCACACTGGGCTCTACACTCAGCTGGGAGTCTGCTTAAGGATTCTCTCCCTCTACCTCTGTCCTTCCCCCTGCTCACACACACCCTCTCTCTCAAATAAGTACATAAAATGTTTTTTAAAAAATAAAGTGGGTGTTGTTAGCTTAGTATCAATGATAAGGAAAGAGGCTGAGAAGGCTAAGGGACTTCTCTAAGGCCACATTGCTTGAAGTGGCAGAACTGCGGTCAGACTCAGCTCTCACTTCTTCAGGTGGCCATTCTCCTTCCACGGTGCTAACTCTCTCTGCTCACACCCCACATCACAGGCTTGTGCTTCATTTGACCGATTTGTGCTGGTGCTTACCTTGGAGCTCTTTAAATTAGAACCTGTGTGTTTTGACCTGGTTTTGTAAATTGGTAGGTCTCCTGGGAAAATCCAGCCCTGATCCGTCAGTGGTCTATTACCTCATTCCTTTTTAACCTGTGACTTTGGCTTCTCCTTGGGGGGAGGGGGAAGGAAAGAACACGAAGTGAAATATGTTCATTTTATTACTTGCTATTAGCTCCAGTGAGATGATTTAGGATGGCATAATTTGAAAGGGAGAGCCATAATATAGCTGTAGGAATACATGTGATTCCCATTAATTTGTGCAGAAAGGAAAAATGGACTTACAGCCATAAGGCCAGGGCTGGCTTTGCCCCTTGGTCGGCAAGCAAGCAGGAGCCTCAGCTTCCTCATCTACTAAGTAACTACTCTCTTATGTTTGCATCAGAACTCAATTAAAAAGCATCTACTAACAGTTACTGAACACCTTTGTGCCCAGGATGATGCTAGTTTAAAGGAAGAATAGAAGAGAAATATACTGATGCCTGTCTGCTGGGTATTTGGGGAGAATGGACAACTCTGTGCTTCTGGAAATAGGTTACATGCTGTTTGTATACAGATCTTGTATCAGTCTCCTCTGTCCTGCAAAATCAGCTGAGGCATCTCACATCTTCTGCTTTGGCCTCTAAACTGAGGTTTTTGCTCAATTTCTTAATGTCTTTGGCTACTTTCCAGCTAATTGCTTCTTTCTGTTGGTCTGGGAGGCTATCTAATCCTTTTGATTTCCAAACTCTAGTTTTATCTAGCCCAGCATCTTTCTGCAAAGCTCACCACTTTTCCACCTGCAGGCCCATCCTGGCTAAAGGCCCAGGGCTCCCTTCCTTCATCAACTCCACAGGTCACCTCATCTGGACTTGCTTCACTTTTAAAGAAAGGCAAGGACCCAAGAATGTCTTTCCAGTATCTCAGTATTCACTTATAAAAAATAAGTAATGCTTATAACTGAGCACACTTAACAGTGTAAGACTTCCCACTTCATACCCAAGAGTGGACACCAAAAAATCTGCCCAAATTATGTCTACAGACTTGTCTGCATTTGTCATTCTGAAGCCTGCTCTGGTGAGGTTCATCTCAGGAAAAGAACATTGGAGTCTGCAGTGAGTTGTCTCAAGAATGTGGCAAATGAGGTCAACATCCAAGAAACAAACCAGGAAGACTCAGCAAACAGTGGATACGCTTGGCCATGCCAGAGAGGGTCAGCCCTGAGAAGTGCTTTGTCAATGTGCTGCTGATGGCAAATCAGGGAATACTCAAGTGTGGCTGTGGTGTGTCCTTAGGCTTGGTCTTCACTGCAGGAAAGAGTTGTGTAATCATCCTTTGGTAAGAGCAGTTTGGCAAAATGACCAGGCTGCCCTGGACGTGGGAAGAAGGAGTTAGACTAAGAAATCTCACCAAAACCAAAAATGAAGGGACCATATTGAGCAGCAACAAGGATGTGGGTCTTCAAAAAAGTTCTATTTTTGTGCAGATTTTGCAACGCCTGAAGAGGACATCCCTTAAGACCAGTTATTCTCAACTGGGAGCTCTTTTTCCTCCCCCAGAGGGACATTTGGTAATTAACTCTATTCTCTAGTTTCCCTGAAGAGTACAGTTGGCCTGGGAAAGAGTAGAGCATCTTCTCGGCCATGTCTTCTCAGCCATGTTTTCTCTTATCCCCATCTTAGTCCTGACACCCCAGTTAACTGTGGGATAGTTGAAGTGTCATAGGCCAGGAAGAAGCTGGAAAACCTTGTAGAAAGGCATGAGCAGAGGGTGATGGGGTACAAACATGGTGAAGAGATGCCTAGTGGAACTTTTAAAAAAATTTTGATGCCTTCTTGCCATCCCTTTCTTTCCTCAAACAATTAATGAGGATCTACTATGTCCAAACCCAGTGTGGGGCATTGAGAATACAAAGATGAATGACTCAATGCCCATGCTTGAGAAATTCACAGGCTAGTGGGGGAAGAAAGCCATAGAATATGTGGTTAGTCCTCCAACAGGAGCATAAATGGAGGTCTCTGAGGGGCAAACTGCTGAGGAGTTTCTATTAGTTTTCTGTGGTTGCTGTAACAAATGACCACACACGTAGTAGCTTAAAACAACACAAATTAATTCTCTTGTAGCTCTGGAGACCAGAAGTCTGAAATCAGTGTTATTGGGAAAAAGTCAAAATGGTAGCAGAGCTGGTTCCTTCTGGGGTCTCCAAAGGAGATTGGCCTCCCAGCCTTTTCTGACCTTTGGAGGCCACCTGCATTTCCTGGCTCAGGACCTCTTCCCTGCATCACTCCAATCTCTTCTATCATCACCTCTCCTGCCTCTTCTTCTGTAATCACATCCCCCTTCCACCTACCTCTTGGGACAAGTCTTATGATCACATTTAGGACTCATCTAATTTAAGATAATCTCTCCACCTCAAAATACTTACCTCAATCACATTGGCAAAGATCCTTTTGCTGAATAAGGTAACATCGTTTCAGGTTCCGGGAATTAGGACCTGGATATCTTGGGGTGTCATTATTCAGCCTGTTTAAGAGTTATAGAATGAGGACAAGGGCATTTGGGCTGAGCCCTGAGGGATGAGTAGGAGTTCTGTCCATTTTCCAAGTGAAGGGGATATGACATGGAAGGCCTCACCAGCTGAGAAACTACTAAGATATTTAAGTACCTGGACTACACAAGGGAGAAAGACAGAAGCTGACACTAAAGAGGGGAGAAAGGACAAGTCACAAAGTCTTGAATGACAGACCAAGAAGTTTGGATGTGGCATTTTATTAATTAACATATAATATATTATTTGTTCCAGGGGTACAGGTCTGTGAATCATCAGTCTTACACAATTCACAACACTCACCATAGCACATACTGTCCTCAGTGTCCCATCACCCAGCCACCCTATCCCTCCCCCCACCCAGCCACCCTCAGTTTGTTTCCTGTGATTAAGAGTCTCTTATGGTTTTTCTCCCTCTCTGGTCCCATCTTGTTTCATTTTTATCTCCCTTCTCCCCACGTACTCCTGCCCTGCCTCTCAAATTCCTCATATCAGAGAGATCGTATGATAATTATCTTGCTCTGATTGATGCATTTCATGTAGCATAATACCTTCTAGTTCCATTCATGTCATTGCAAATGGCAAGATTTCATTTTTGATGGCTGCATAGTATTCTATCACATAGTATTCTATGTATCTACCACATCTTTATACATTCATCTGTTGACAGACATCTAGGCTCTTTCCATAGTTTGGCTATTGTGGACATTGCTGCTATAAACATTCGTGTGCACGTGCCTCTTCAGATCACTACATTTGTGTCTTTAGGGTATAGACCCAGTAGTGTGATTGCTGGGTCATAGAGTAGCTCTATTTTCAACTTTTTGAGGAATCTCCATGCTGTTTTCCAGAGTAGCTGCACCAGCTTGCATTCCTGGATGTAGCATTTTTGACAACAGAGCTATTCCACAAGGGTTGGAGTGGGCTATTGACATGACAGAGATGATGAGGTCTGAAAGAAGGCAAAGAGACAGGTATACATCAACTACCAAATAATAGAACTGATCTTATAGGGGCTTCCACGGGCTCTGGTGATGGGAAGGTCAGAGAATCTGTGATATCAGGGTATCAAGGCGACCTTGAGATTTAACCCCTGTCCAGTCCCATCCTCATGAAATCTGCCACTTTGTGGATGTTCGATAAATATTTGTGGGTTATGTGAATAAAATGATCTTCCTTGTTTGGGTCCTGGGGTTGGAGTTGTCTTCCCAGGTTCACCTAGGGATAAATCAACCTTCATTAAGAAAGAGCACAATCCTCTACCCTGGCTCTTCTTAGGGGATCTTTCTGGTATGGTGCACAGTGAAGAATGCCTTGACATTCAGAAAGAAGACACAGAGCAGAAGGAAGTACCATTCAAGAGCTTGTAGAGCCCATCTATTCCCACTTTGGCTCCAGTTTAGGCTTCCAGAGTAGGTCTGGCACCTGTGCTCGATCAGTCACTGCCTTCGACTTGCTGTCCCCCATAGGGAGTCCTGGACAGAAGCTCCTGCCGCCCTGTCTGCCCTACTGTAATTAAAAAGAAAACAATCCCCATTAATGTGCACAACCGCAGATGGACAGTTGAATGACCCTTTTTAGGCAGCGAAGATGGTCCTGGGGCTCACGGTTACAGTCCACAATCTGAAAGCACAAAGTATGGCTTCAGACCGGCCAACCAGACTTTAATTCCTTCCATACCACACATTATTGTGTGATTCCTGTCACCTCGGAAAGCTTCAATGATTAAACGAGTTTATGTTTTCTACTTCCAAGAATCCCTCTTGCAATTTAAATGATTCATGTACCCAAGTTTTGCAAAGAGGAAAACAACCTCATTGTTATTTGCTCTGTTAAAGCCCTCAAGTGTTCAGCTTATTATTTTGTTATCTGGTAAAATGGGGGAGTTTATCTCTAATTCTCTAACCCTTTCCATGGGGATTTCTTATGGGATAATAAAACTCCTTATTTAACTAGCAAAGAAACAGCTCCTGCTCTCATCTTCCCTCCTGATTGGGGAGGGAGAGAGGGAGAGAAACTGTCCATCACATGCTAGTATTGGGCCCTGGAGCATATTTCAGAAGAAATGGGCAGAAGAGAGTCAGAGTGATAAGAGTCTTCCTCCAGAACAATCACATGGTCACGGTAGAGTCTGCTGGCTGTCCCCCAGCGTTCAACTTCTCCTGCTTCCTTCCCTTATTTACACAGATTTTTTTAGTTTTACTTGTCCTATTTGTGTGCTTGTATTTAGCTCTATGTAACTTTACCGCCTGTGTAGGTTTGTGTATCCGTCACCACCGTAAAGATGCAGAACTGTTCTGTTATCATAGGGTCCCTGATGTTGCCCTTTTGTAACCTCACCCACCTCCCTCCTGTCTCCTCCCCACCACTGTCCCTAATCCCTGGAAACACTGATCTCTTCCATTTGTCTGATTTTGTCATTTCAAAGATGTGTATATAAATGTTATCCTTTCTAGAGTATATAGGATTTTGAGATTGGCCCTTTTAAAATCCAGCATAATTCCCTTGAGGTTTATCCAAATTGTTTTGTGCATTAATAATTTTTTTTTTTCTGGAGTAGTATTCCATGGTACAGGTATACCACAGCTGGTTTAACCACTCCCTTGTTGAAGATGGCCTAATTGTTTCCAGTTTGGGCTATGAACAGCTGTATAGAGGTTTTTGTGTGAACACAAGTTTTCATTTTTCTGGGATAAATGTCCAAAGGAGCAATTGTTAGTTTGTGTGGTAGATGCGTGTTTAGCTTTATAAGAAACTGCCAAAAATGCCTGTACCATCTTACATTCCTTCCAATGATCTATGAGCGGTCCAATTTTTCCACATCCTGTCTGGCTTTTGACACTGTCACCATTTTTAGTTTTAGCCAGGTATGTAGTCATACCTCCTGTGGTTCTAATTGGTATTTTCCTAGTAGTGGCAAATGATGTGGTCCGTCATTTCATGGGCTTACTTATCTTTATATTCTCTTCAGTGAAATATCTGTTCATGTCTTTTGCCCATTTTCCACTTGGATTGTTCATTTGGGAAAACATCGAAAATGATTTACTGAGTCTTGACAGTTCTTTTTATGTCCTAGCTACTATCTTTCATCTGATCTGTGGTTTGCAGTCTTTCTTTCTTATAATAACTGAAGGGTCATTAAAAAACCTTTGGTTTATACTGGACACCTGGCTGTCCAGCTAGGGACAACCTTCCCAACTTCTCCTGCATCTAGATGTGGCCACATGGCCAAGTCTGGGCTAATGAAATGAGAGCAGAAATGATACATGCAATATTTGAGTCATCTCTAATGAAAAAATAAAACCACGTGTACTGAATTTCTATCTTCTCTCCTGTCCTGCAACCTAGACCTTGCAGCAACCTAGCTTCAGTGATGCAGGTGAGGGCAGTGCCTTAGAGCAGGGGGGGCAGACTCCTTGCAATAGGACACATAGGAGATACTCTAAGCTCATAGGCTGTATGGTCTCTGTACAAACTGTTCATCTTGTTGTTGTAACACAAAAGCATCCATGGGTCATATGGAAACAAATAGGCATGACTGTTACATATAAACAGGTGGTCTGCTCAGAGACTTCAGTTTGCTGACCCTCCTTGGCAACCTAGTCAAAGCCACAGGTACAGGGAATCAGATCCCCGCAGTGTCACACAGAGCCATCCTGTCAGCCTGAACTGCTACCTTCAAGACGAACTCGTGAAAAAAAAAAAACAAAAAACAAAAAACAAAACTTCTGTCCTATTTCAGTCACTTTAGTTTAGGGGTTCTTTGTTGTAGCAGCTCAGCCATGACTTTGTCATGCAGAAATTGGAATTTACCGAGCACTGACTATGCTCAGCATACAAAGAGGATTCCAAGGTAAGTTGTCTAGCTCCTTGCCCAGACAGAGCATGCAGTCAGTCCGGTGTGAGAGCTGCTGGTAGAGTGAGGCTGAGCTGTAACCGAGTAAGTAATAAGGAAAGTGGTAGGGGTAGGAGTGCGGAGAAGGCAGGAAATGCTGCGCGCCCCACACGGAACAGTCGTTTTATGTTAGCATATCACTGAAGGTTGGGAGAAGTCTGTTAGGTTTCCAGTCTAGAGATGAAAATAAGGGGTTTCTAGAAGGTTATTGAACTTTCCTGCTGGCAGAGATGAATTTAAACGTTTGACAAGTGTGCACTCCGATTATAGATTTATTCATTATGGACACTTTCAGACTGATCTGAGTCCACTTCTTCCGGACCCCTCATTGCTACAGGCTTCATCAGATTCAATTAAAGTCAACTCATGAGCAATTATTAAAACCAGGACCAGGGAGGCTAGAGGAATGAAGGAAAAAAAAAAAGAGAGAGAGAGAGAATTAGAAAGGATTTCACCTTCAAAAGAAAAAGTTTTTTTTTTGTTGCTGTTTTGTTTTGTTTTTGACAATGTTGGACTTTTCCTGAGCCCTGTGCTCCTACATAGCAGCTACAGTCAGGATCTCCCCCTAAATTTTGTGTTCCTGGGTTGTCTAACCACAAAGGGCCTTCCTGCCCTTGCATATTCTGCGCTAAGACCTGTCTCCATCCTTCCTCAGGACAATTTCGTTCATGATGACTCCCTGGTTTACCTGCCTCTATAACTCTCAGGTCCCCTTCTTTTTCCTTGAGACGCTTCTCATTAACGAACATTCTCCGTGTTGCAATAATATGGATTAAACCACGTCCTTTATTGCCAGCACGTTTTGTCCCTCACAGTTTCGATGCCGACTCAAACAGCATCAGACCTGGCCTTTGAATCCTTGTTTATACCGGCCACATACCAAGACGCTTCCGCCCTTCGTGCTCTCTTCCTTACTTCTGACCTGGGGACACAACAGTGGGCCCAGCCCCTGGTTCTGTGCTCTGGACTCCTGTCCCCTGGTAACACAGTAAGTAATTGACTTTGATTCTTCATGAATACTCAACTGACTTCTGGAAATGGCTTCTCTTGGCTTTCTTGTCTGACAATTTGGTGTTCTTTGTAAACAGATTAATGTAAATGTAACAGGTGTAATGTCATGAAACACATCTTTTCTCTATTGGATGAAAGAGGACAGAATCGGATTTGTTAGTCTTTCCTGTTTATCTAGTTGTCTGAGCTCAGATCAACTAAGAATTTGCACTCACTAGGAAGGGAATGGTTCCTTAATATTGACTGGTGAGTTTTCTATTTCTGTGTTTACGCTTGACCCATGGCTAAAATTTTGCACTTAAAGCTATATGCTCTTCTCTATGTGTGTCTACATGTTTATATATCTGTAATTCAAAAAAGATTTTCCCTCTCATTGTGTGAGTATGGAATATTTTCCTACCTCTGGATTGTATGAACAAATCAAATTATAAAATGTCTTTTAGGAGTTCAATTCTGATGGACTTAGATGTAAAATGTGCTTTGTTAAAAAGCATGTTAAAAAAAAGAGGTATTGTTAATGTAAAATAACTCAGAAGTGTTTTAAGAATTCAAGTTTACATAGTTTATGTAAATCTCTGGCAAACGAGGTTAGTTTAATAATTTTGGTTTAATAAAAACAGTTGTGTTTTCTCTGAATTATTAAATATAATAAAAACATACATTTTTATTCTGCTTGGGTATGGGCTTCCAAAACTTCTACAAGTTTAGCATTACTTCTGTTTCGTGTTTAAGATTATGAAAAAATATAAAGTTGCATGTGACCAGAGAGAATCATTGTTCTGAAACTTTATTTTATTATGTTTTGTAGTATAGAAACTGAAGATAATTCTAAGATCTTTAGGCAACATAAAACCTTGGACTTCTACTAAATTGAGTTAATTAATGAATATTCATTGGATACATCCATCATGTCTAAGTACGTTAGAAAACTGAAACATTAATTACTACTCATAATTTTAGCTTTATATACATTTGCCTCTTATTTTTATATGGTGCAGGGAAGCTATATATTTTGGCTTTGTTAATGAGCATGTTCATTTTTTGCCACTTTGAGACACTGTGCTATAGAGGATGTGTATGGCTGTAGGAAGTTGTGAGCCTCACTAATCTGCTGCAAAGTCTGGTATGTGATAGATTGCTCACAGCTATCAGCCCTCTAATTTTTTCTGCAGAATACAAGTTACTGTGGTCAAACTTATTATCAGTATATGTGAGATGACAGAGAGAAACAATTTTGTATGCAAGATAGACAGGATGTGTTTTTGCTAATGAAGAATGAGAGTCATTTTGTCCTAAACTAAAATGACTGATGGTTGCAGAAGGAGAAAGAAGGAAGAGGAGGACCCAATCTGAGTGGGTATAAAATCTTACAGAAGATTTGTGGAAAGGAGCTTTTATTTGTTGTGGTCAAATCTCACCAAGATTTGGTGGGCAGATTTATAAGATTCAGTTACGCCGAAGCAAAACTAGAATTTGCTTTTATCTCTGTTAAAATACAAAATTTTCTCATATTATTGGTCTGCACTTAATGTGAGGTTTTAAAATGTGGTTCTTTACTTTCTGTGTAATCTACCTAGATTCCATCACCTTCTATATTTTTATGTTGTTTTTTATTATGTCCTTGATGGTTTAAGAAAACAAAACCTTCTCACTTAGGAAGGAGCTAAGGTTCTTTACAATGATACTAACTTCTATGTTTATTTTTATGTTTTATTGTTGCTTTGAAATGAGAAGCAAAATGTTGCATTGCAGGTACCCAGATCCAATTCCCATCTGAGATGTTCAGATCTCTTAACAACTTTTGCTTTTTGTTTTTCCAACATCCAATTTTAAGTGATATCTTTTGCACCTAAAACTGTCTTTGAGATTTCCCAGAGGGTCCTTGGAAAATCACAGAGGATTCATTCTTTCATCTTGTAAATGGAGAGGTACTAGAAATAATGCTTATTTGATATGATATTATTGTTGAATTGCAAGCAAAGAGTTGTCAAATCAGAAGAGATGTTTAGGCTTTCCTAGGTTAAATTTGTATGGGTAATGTTAATAATACAAATATTTCAGAATTGCATGTCATATGGGAAGTCCCTAGAGATTTGTCAGTCCCTCACTGTCTACAATATGCTGGATTTATCAAAGTCCTGGTAATGCTTTGCCTTATAGTTGACAGCTGTGTAGCATTCATCATATTTTAGTATTTTTTAAAATGTTGCCTTTGTTGCAACTTTATTTCTTTAATTTAAACCTAGCATCTTTTTTTAAAAAAAAAAGGTTTTATTTATTTATTCAAGAGAGACAGAGAGAGAGGCAGAGACAGAGGGAGAAGTAGGCTCCCCAAGGAGAAGAGAGCCCAATGTCAGACTCAATCCCAGGACCCTGGGATCATGACCTGAGCTGAGGGCAGATGCTTAACCATCCAAGCCACCCAGGCGCCCTAAATCTAGCATCTTTTAGGGTTGTAGTTTTCCAGTGGAGTTTTACTGTCTATGGAGTTTTATTAACTCCAAACCTTAATCAAACTCCCTGATATATTCTTGGTATTTTCTACCTATATGCTTGATATCTTTGTGGTATATTATGACTTAGAATTACAATATATCAAGTATGATGTTTTTGCTTTGTGAAGATTATGTTCATCCATTTTTATAAATTATACATAATATCCACAAATTAAAAATAATCATCATTATATATATAGATATTTTATCTTGTTTTGCACAGAAACAAACTCCACTGTCACTTGTGTTATTCCTACATGAACACCTATCAAATCTTTTACCCTTGGAAATCACAAGTAAGTGGTAAATATGCAAACTATGTCTGGTCTGGGTAGAGATTTAATTGTCCCCCCATACTCTTTCCTGGAAAAACCTATGTACCAAAAGTAGATCGAATCCTGTTACCTTGGTCAAACTGTCAATCTTTACCAAAATTTTTAATCCTTTTAGTTTTCTTCAATATCTGGCTAATGTTCTCCAAACAAATTCTTCCAAGTTTTCTTACTCCTACCTGATTTAAAGTCACTCAGAAATAAAACCTGACTGCCCTGATTCCTATCAAGATTCTAGGTGAGAATTGGCCCTTTCCCCTAGGATCTGAAGAAACCCTGCAACCTGGAGCCCAGAAACTTGACATAGCCTGCAAAGGCCAACCATTCATGGGCCAGAATTCTCCTTGGACAAACCACTAAGGAAGTCCAGCAAAATGTTGGGTCACCCATGCTCTTCAACAGGAGGTAACCAACATAGTGGGTGACATCAGCAAGAACATCAACATCCAGACATGAGAGCTTCAGAAAACTTAGAGTAGCACTGAATAACCAAGAACTTCCTCCACCAACCTCTTGGGATGTATTGGACTGCCAATCTTCAGAATCCAGTTTCTGGCTCTGTACCTTAATGTTAATATTTCCCTTTTTTATTTTAAGAATCCTCCTTTTAAGATACCTAGTCTCCAGAACCCCCAAACAACTGATCTCTGTCACCACTTCTCACCAGGTAGTTCAGCTGGTTTTATAGGAGCATGACTAACAAGACGCCTCATGAGACTTTCTTAGATCTTATGTCATCTTCTCGGAGATTTATGATCACCTTTGAGTTGTTCAGAAAGGAACGGTGCTTGTCTTGAACAAATGAGGGGAACTGACAATGTTGAACTATTTCTGGGCCTTGTGTTCCCAGGAAGTGGTAACAGTTAAGAAATCCACCTCCACTTTGTGTCTCCGGAGCAGCTAACCAGAAAGGACCACCCTACTCTTGCAGATTCCAAGATCCATCTCCATCCTCCCTCATGAATCCTGTCAGTCTCATAGATGACTCTCTTGAGTGTCTGCTTCTATAAGCCCTAGGCCTCCATCCCTTTCTTTCAGAGGTTCCTCATTAATAAACATTGTCCTTATTGCAATATTCTGAATAAATCATATCCTTGATTGTCTGGTACATTTTGTCTTTCATACTTTTTACTGTTGAGTTCTATCAATTGCTTTGCTTCTCTGAGCCTCAATTTCCTCATCTATCAAGGACTGTTAATTCCACTTCTGAGAAGCGTGAAGATTGAATGAGAGGAAGCAAAGGAAAGAACCTAACTAAGCACTAAGTAAGTACTCAATAAATATTAGTCCTTCTCCTTAGAGGAAAACAATCCCAAAGCAATAGGTGACTAGAGTGGGAACTGGTTAAAAGATAGAGGTTAAGTCAGTGTAACTTTGTTTCTACTAATGGGAAAACAATTCAGAGCAGGTGCCCTGACATTGAAGGAAACACCACTGGGCAGGAGCACCATTTCATATGGGGCAGAAACTATAGCACTGATGTATGTTGGAAGCATGTCTTCCTTCCCTGTAGGAGGTATACTGCATATTAGTGCTGAGATCTTTAGAAAAATAATTTACCTTTACAACCTAATAACAAGGAGTATCTCAAAGGGTAGTCCTCCTTCTACCTTGGAGTGGCTGGGTGGCTGGGTGGCTACATTGTGGGTTTGCTATTTCCAGGGAGGTGCTGGTGGCTCTGTCTGGCAGGTGGAAGGACCACACATGTCGCTTGTATTCACATCTCAGGCCAGGAGAACATAGACCTAAAAACAGGTTAAGAGCAAAATTTCTGACTGCACTTACTGGATTTTTCCATAATTCTCCTAGTTCTTTGCAGAGCCCTTTCTAACTCTGCTGGCAGGGAATGAGAGCTTCTAAACATACTTCAAGATTACTGGAAAGAAGAAATGCTGAAGAAACTAAGGACATTACATGGACGTTTACAAGTGAGAGAACAAAGTCACTACTTGACAATTCAATTGGAAACTCAAATTGTAGCCGTTAGCATTCGCGAAATACCAGTTTTAGATACACAAATGCAAAGTAATCAGAAAAACATTTGCTCCTGAAAAGTGATCACTGTGGTGCTTTGCATTAAACCGTAATCAACCTGAATGTAAAATGAGCAAATTCTAAGACCTGGAGATTTTAACCTCTGAGAAGAGAGACTATATTTGGAGACCTTGAGAAAATATGGCTCACGTATTTGCTGCTTTCTCTTATGGCTCTGTGGTCCTCAGTAAAGTTGCTTTTTTTCACACTTGCAATTCTTTCCTCTCCACCAACGCCTTTAAATATACATCGTACCATCGGGGTCAAATTACCCAGTAAGTACAGGCAAGCACAGTGCCGAAGTCCCACAGAACTGTTTTAATTTCCTTTAAAATCAGGGGGGAAAAAAGAGAGAGGTGCCTGGGTGGCTCACTCAGTTAAGCATCCGGCTTTTGATTTCAGCTCAGGTCATGATCTCAGAGTTGTGAGATCAAGTCCTGTGTCAGGCTCCGCACTCATTGCAGAGTCTGCTTGGGATTCCCTCTCCCTCTCTGCCCCTCTCCGTTCTCGTAAGCACACACGCACTCTCTTTCTCTCTAAAATAAATAAATAAAATCTTTTTTAAAAATCAGAAAAAGGGGGCACCTGGGTGGCTCAGTGGTTAAAGCCTCTGCCTTCGGCTCAGGTCATGATCTCAGGGTCCTGGGATCGAGCCTCACATCGGGCTCTCTGCTCAGCAGGGAGCCTGCCTCCTCCTCCTCTCTCTCTCTGCCTACTTGTGATCTGTCTGTCAAATAAATAAAAATCTTTTAAAAAAATCAGAAAAGGAAGAACTCTTAGGTCAAAGAAAAAATTTCAATATACAGTATTAATATATTCATCTTTATGCCAATGCAAAGAGTATAATTTAAGATGATTTTTTATGGAGGTGGTGCCCATGAAAACCAGTGTGCCTGGGACCCACAAGTCATAGTGCAGCTTTGAGCAGTGGGGGCTATTTATAATTTAGAACTGTTATTAAACCCTTAAGGACAGGGGTGCCTGGGAGGCTCAGTCAGTTAGGTGTTTGCCTTTGGCTCAGGTCATGATCCCAGGGTTGTGGAATCGAGCCCTGCATGGGGCTCCCTGCTCAGAGGGAAGTCTGCCTCCCCCCGCCCCTCTCTGCCCTCCCCATCCCCCACTGCCGCTCATTCTTCTTTCTCTCATGTTCTCTGTCTCTCTCTTGCACTCTCTCAAATAAATAAATAAAATCTTAAAAAAAAAAAAAAAAGCCCTTATAGACACAGAAACTCAAGGGTTACACTTATTTTGTCTTAAGCTAAAGCTAGCAAGGCCCCAGATCAGCTTTGCAGGCCACCAGCCTCTTGGCTGGGGCACTTGTCACTTGCAAGGAGCGTCTTGCTCCTGTGGGTTTCAGAAGGTCTCCTGTCTCACCCCACCTTGGCTCCAAGCATGGGCTCCAGGCCCTCAGCAACCACACTGTGAGGTTTTTGGAAGGTAACAACAATCTGGTGGCAGGGACCATTAGAAACTCTGATTTGTGGCTGAGGGGCTCAGTGGCTTAAGCAGCGAACTCTTGGTTTCAGCTCAGGTAATGATCTCAGGATCCTGGAAAGGAGCCCCATGTCAGGCTCCCCACTCAGGAGGGATTCTGTTCAAGGATTCTCTATTACATTCCCGCCACTCTGTCTCTCTCTCTCAAATAAATGAATAAACATTAAAAAAAAAAAAGAACCTCTCATTTGCCTATTACTGAGGGACCACAGTTAAGACTAAACTTACCACAGTTCAAAGCAAAAGTCAAGTTACATAGTTCAATGTAGGATTTTCTTCTTCATTTGCATGAATTTAAATTTTAAAATGTATGTAATACAAACCTTAAAAGACAATCCTATAATTTACTAATGACCTTTAAGATGACAATTAAATTATATGAAAAGAAATAGCCAAACTGGAGAGAAGAGCCTATTTACTAATGCAGTATTTGAGTGTCGGACCCCGGGCACATACCAAGCATCAGTCTCCTTCCTGGGGTGAGCAGCGCCTGTTAACAGGTCGGCAATCTGCTTCCTCTTCCCTATCTCTTCTCGAGGAGCACATTAACCTGATATAGTAGTAGTGACCACCATTTTGGGGGCTCCTGCTAGGTGTCATACCTCTTCCATAAATTATACCTGGATAGTACAAAAATGCTGCAAGGTAGATAGTAACATTTTTATTTTATTTTATCTTAAAGATTTTATTTATTTATTTGACAGAGAGTGAGGGAACACAAGCAAGGGGATTGGGAGAGTGAGAAGAAGGCTTCCTGCTGAGCAGGGAGCCTGATTTGGGGCTCAATCCCAGGACGCTGGAATCATGACCTGAACTGAAGGCGGATGCTTAATGACTGAGCCACCCAGCTGCCCCAACATTTTTATTTTAAAGATCAGTCAGTGAGGTATGTGACTCTTGATCTCGGGGGCCATGGGTTCAAGTCCCACCACGTTGGGCATAGAAAGTACTTAAAAATAAGATGTTTTTAAGATTAAAAAAATTTTTTTGTGAAGATTCATTCATCTATTTATTTATTTATTTTAGAGAGAGAGTGTGTAAGCAGGGGGGAAGGGGCAGAGGGAGAGAGAGAATCCTCAAGCAGACTCCCCACTCAGTATGGAGCCTGATGTGGGACTTGATCTCATGACCCTGAGATCATGACTTGAGCTGAAATCTGGAGTCAGCTGCTTGGCTGACAGAGCCACCCAGGCACCCCACTTAAAAATAAAATCTTAAAAAAATGAAGACCAGAGAAGAACTGGGTAACTTGTCAATAACAAGGAGCTGGACGTGTTGTAGAAAACTCTTGACTCTGCTCCGTCTGATGTGAGGCCTTGGGTTCCAGATGCTTACTAGTGGTTGCCAACCACTGGGATGTTCAGAATTCAAGATGGAAATGGGCTTTGCAGGTAGAGGCAGCTCGGGGGTCTTGACAGGGAGGGGGGCATCCAGGGCTGGTCCCTAGATCTCTTAGTGTCCTCCATAGGACAAGCGATGGTCTTGGACCCTCTTTGATCTTCCTCCCAGGTCAGGAGCATCTCAGCCTCCAGAGGCTGGGTCACACAGTCGGCTTACTACCAGGACTATTTCCCGGCTTCTCTTCCTTCCTTCTGGCTTCAGCTCAACCCCCACCCCTTCTGAGACAGTCTTCCTCAAAGACCCCAGCCCAGCCTGGCCTTTCCCTTCACCATCTTCCTCCTTTGCTTCCAGAAACAGGGGAATCTTATGCTTTGTATTATGCAGGAAGAAAGATCAAACTCACATCCTTATGGGTTTCAGTGCTCAGAAATCCAAATGAACAGTGAAGAAAAGTATAGACTGTGCCTGACAATCATTTCCGCCATTTTTGATGCCCTGATCTGAAATCATCTTTCCAGGCCTGAGGGGGGCTGTGGCTGGTATGTACTAGTGGCCACCCAGCACAGGGACAGACAATCTGAGGCTCTCAAAGGTCTTAGATTCTCCTTTCTCTCTGGGTTTCAGGCGAATGCAAGCTCTTCTGGAACACTGTTGCTGCCTGGCTGAGGAAGGTCATGCATTTGGAACAGTCCTCCTGGCACCGAACCGCTCCTAGAGACTCTTCCAGCAGAGCCTGAGCGCTCAGAAACCTGTCAGCCTTTGAACATGGATGTGTGAAGTCAATTAAGAATCAAGTGCAAATTCATGTCTTCTCTGGTTCTTTTTATGTGTGCTCTTTACATCTTACCCACGAGACTGTAAATTCTTGGTAGACAGGGATGAGCCTTTCATTTATTTTGTGCCAGAGGCCTCCTGTTTCTCTTGCTGGTGCTCCGTATGTGTTTAGTAAGTATTTTATGTGTAAGAGGGGAGAATGAACCAACTTTACATTTCCTGCAACACCAGCTCAGGGCTATACCTTCTCTTGGATCTGAGCAACAGGCAAACAAAACACAGTGTATATAGGAAAACCTATTCCTAGCCAACCTAGTCCAAGTCTCTCTGCTCGGTGGAAATCATGGTCTTTATTGGAGCTGATGGCAGCTCTGAAAGAAAAGAAAAAATGGTTAACAGTTCTGGGTTTAAATTCCACCAAAAAAGAAAGAGAGAGAGGGAGAGAGACAAAGGAAGAAGAAAGGAAAAGAAGAGAAAAGAAAAAAGAAAAGAAACGAAAAGCAATCAAGCATTGGGTGCAAGTAATGTGAGAAAAACAGCAGAGGACTTCTTAAGAAATGCACCCCTCCACTCGCTGTTCCCAACCAGGCTGTCTTCGTGCACATTAAGGTTGCTTCTTCTGATTGTGGGTGAGGTTATTAAGACTGACTGATCTCCTGTTTGGGCCTCCGTGGAGATTCTGCTGCCTTGCACTAATTTATGTTCCATCGAGCCCCAAATAAGCTTAGGGCACATGGCAAATTGGATTTCAGGAGACAATGGATCTTGGAACAGGCAAAACTCAAATAAATGATGTTTACTGCCCTAGAGATAGGATGTTGCTTTAGTCCTTGTGTGCGGACTTGCTTACTTGAAGGGTGCCTTATCTCAGGGGCAAGGGTGAGAAATGGGGGGCGTGCCCTTCTCTTGCGAGGGTGGGGCAGCCTGTTGCGCAGTCTCTCCAGAAGACCTGCTGCCTCACATCCTTGGACCTACCATCTCTCCACATCCCCTCCTCGGCTCCACAGGTAGGTCTCCTTATTTCCATAGGTCCTTGGGATTAACAGGGCCAGTAAGACCCTACCAGCCTCAGAACTGATGGGGCTTAAGTTAAATACCCACAGGGCTGACCAACTAGCCTAGCCCCAAGCTCCACGGAACTGATTTTTAAATCCTCAAGAATCAGAGCGAGGGCTGTTGAGCCGCAGCAGTGGGGGCGAGATGGATGGGGCAGGGAGAAGAGGTGGGCCATAATTTGGAGCACCTGGCTTAGAACTCAGATCCCTTTGCCAGCACTCATATCAGTTTCCGTCTTCTTAACACTTTGGCATTTGCTTGTTTGTTTGTTTAAAAATATTTTTAAAATATTTAAATATTTCTTAAATATTTAAATATTGAAATGTTTTTTAAGCATAGGCTCCATGCCCAGTGTGGAGCCCAGTGTGGGGTTTGAACCCGAGACCTTGAGATCAAGACCCGAGATGAGATCACGAGACAGATGCTTAACTGACTGAGTCACTCTGGAGCCGCCTTTGGCATTATTTTTAAGCCATTTATATTTTATATAAATATTATTTATATAATATTCATATATTATTTTAATATATGAATGGCACAAAAGAAGTAAAAATATTCAAAAAAGTTGGTGGTGAAAGGTGGGATTGCCTCCCATTCCTGCAGCCTTTTCCCACGGTGATGGCCATTACCCACTCCTCCTGGGTCCTCCCTATCTTGATCTATGCATATGCAAAAACATGTGTATATGCTTCTTATTCTCTAAAAATGCAAATGAACAAACTGTTTTACACTCTGATCTTCTTCATTTAAGAGTATATGGTGTCCTGGAGGTTAGTTCATGTCAATCCGTACTGAGCAGTCTCATGATTTTCTTTAACAACCATGTAGTACACTGAATTATAAAAATGCATCGTAATTCTTTTCTTTTTTAAAGATTTTATTTATTTGACAGAGATCGCAAGTAGGCAAAGAGGCAGGCAGAGAGAGAGAGGAAGGGAAGCAGGCTCCCTGCTGAGCAGAGAGCCCAATGCGGAGCTCGATCCCAGGACCCTGAGATCATGACCTGAGCCGAAGGCAGAGGCTTTAACCCACTGAGCCACCCAGGTGCCCCATCATAATTCTTTTTAAAGTTCTCTGTGAATCGTGAGATAGTTTCCAACAGGTTGCTTTTATAAACAATGCTATCAGGAATAACATATCATGGACATATCAACCACATGTGTGTTGGAATATATGGAATAAAGTCCTAAAAGGAGAACTGTTGTATAAAAGGGTATATGCTTTACAATTTTGATAGATTTTGCCCAGGAGCTTTCAAATAGAGATTTTTCACCATTTACCTTCCCACCAGCTCTGTACTTGCTACTTTGTATGGTTGTACCTGCTACTCTGCATTCTTGCCAACATACTTTCAAACATTCTGACCTTCTATCATCGAAATAGTAAAAAAGGAAAATATTGTTTCAATTTTCATTTCTTTTATGAGTGAGGTCAAGCAATTCATTTTCTAACTTATTAATACCTATAATGTTTTCTTCTTTATGCTTTTTGGATGTTCTATTGTTCTTTTTGTACCTTCTTTTTTATATTTAAAAATATTTAATTTATTTATTTGAGAGAGAGAGAGCATGAACAGGAGAGATGGGCAGAGGGAGAGGAAGAAGCAGCCTTCCCATTGAGCAGAAAGTCTGATGCGGGCTCCATCCCAGTACCCCAGGATCACGACCTGAGCAGAAGGCAGATGCTTAACCAACTGAGTCACTCAGGTGTCCCTTTCCTTTATCTTCTTGATTTGGATACTTTATTTTTATTATTGCAGATTTATTAACATCATTTTTAAGGTATATTTTCTTTATTGTTAAATTGTTACATAAACCTAACTTCTCTTCTTGTATATTAATATAAATGTACATTTGCTGAACACTACTCATAGTTTCAGACAATGTTTTAATTACTGTTATTTTGTTGATGAAATGTGATTTCAGTTTTCTTCTTTTAACTATATAAGAATTATATAAGAGAAAGGCTTTCTTGTTCTTTCTAGTGCTGCTAATTGACTTCTATTCTATTGCATTGTAATCAGAAAATATTGACTATCCTCATCGACATTTTGGAATGTATGGAGACTTTCTTTGGTCCTAAAAAATAGTTAACTTTTAAAAACTTTTCTTGGGATCTTGAAAAAAATGATAGTCTCAGTTTTCACCACAGTTGTACATGTGTTAGAATTATGTATTATGTATGACTCATATAACTCTGAAATTTTACACACACACACACACACACACACTATTGTTTTAGTCAGGGCTCTCTAGGGAAACAAAGAAAGAATTTTTTTAAGAATCAGCTCATGTGAGTGTGGAGAACTAGCAAATCCCAAATCTGCAGGACAGAAGGAGGCTGGAGACACAGCCTGAGTCCAAGGGCTGCCTGATGGCCGAATTCCTTTTTGGTCAGGGAGGTCAATTTTTGTTCCATTATGGCCTTCAACTGATTAGATGAGACCCACCTACACTTTGGAGGTTCATCTTTCCTCAACGTCTACCAATTTCTATGTTAATCTCATTTGAAAAATACTTTCATAGAAACACCCAGACGGTTTGACCAAAAATCTGGGCACCATGACCCAGCCAAGGTGACACAGAAAAGTAATCATCACAAATATAAATGTATGTATTGGAGTTGTATACATTTTGTTCTAGAACTGACTTTTATATCTATACCTCCATATGACACCAGTCTTCTATGTTTGCAAGAGTATCTTTATTATCTTTAATGAGTGAATAGCATTAGAGGACTTCTTTCTCCTCTTTTCTTCCTTCTTCCACATCAATTTCCATCGACTATATAATTTTTCTTAGTGTTTAACTTCCAGTTTTCCATATACTTATATATCTATGCCTTGGATTAGCAGCTTCTAATTACAAAAGATAAAATAATCAATTCTTACATGATCTTGCACCATCTGTCCTCACTTCACCTCTTAAACTTTGCTAGTGGTTTCGTGCCTGCAACTGCCAGGGGTTGGGACCTTTCAGTCTGTTCTGTAACCCTGATGTCCACATCTGGTTGGGACTCTAACTTCAACTTAAGGATTCATTGCTCATGGCTAACTTTTGGGCCAGTTTTCCCATTTATTTCTTAATTTCTCCAAGAGTCCTCAAGAAGTACTCAAGGTTAGTATTATTTGAGTTCTAGCATGCTCCTAAGAGCTTTTCCTGCTGGCTTTATATCTGAACTAATTTTTACAGAGTATGAAATTCTTGGGTCACATTATTCCTCCAGGACTTTGAAAATACTTATTGCACACCTATTTTGTTTGTTTGTTTTTCCACTGCTCAGACCATTTATCACTTAGTCTGCTCTTCATTCAGCCCATTTTATTCTGTTTAGGGGATACAATCTTCTTCTAGCTGCCTCACATATTCTTTATCTTTGGAGTCTTGTCATTTTATCAGATTATCTCTGCTGTTGGTCATGGGATGGTTTCTCCTCTCGACAGGTGGAGCCCAATTTTCTTTAACTATCGTACGTCATCGTGTTTTATTAACCATCCCTTTAACTGTACCTGTTTTTGTCCCTTTATTCATTTGGGCCACAAATATGTGGAGCTGCCATTTTCTGGTCTCTCTGTTCCTCTTTAAGTATTTTATGGACTTTGATTTCACTTTTAAAAATTTCCATTCCATGTAGTTTGCTGCTTCTCTGTCCTGCTTTTCATGTCATTGCTTTGTTTTCAATAGGGTTTGTTTTTTTTTCCCCCCATTTGTGGTACTTCCAATTTGGTTTTCATCTTGTGATCGATTTTACTCTTTTTTCCTTTGCCAGATCATCTTTCATCCAGTTCTGCTTCTTGCCATGTTTCCTCTGCACTTCTCCATCTCTGCTCTGAAGTCTTGTTTTTATGGAGGCAATCACTTGGCCATCAGTATTTTTGGTCAGATTTTTCCTCTGCTCTAGGACAACAGCTTTCTTGTACAAGTGCTTTTACTTTTCCTGTTGCCTTTACCTTTGTTTGATTGTTTGTTTGTTTCCCTCCTCGTAGTTCCTTTCGGTCTTGGAATTACTTCTTCAAGTTAATAATCATCTTTGAGTCAGTGGGGTCCTTTCAGGGCCAGCTGTTGGCAGCAGATTCGCAGCTGGGAGGGCCAGGGCTCCCTCCAGGCTGTGGGCATCTCCCTTCTGACAGCACCATGTCAGCGTGACCGCTTTCCTCCAGCCAAACTAGGTTGGCCCAGCAGGATATTCCCAATTTAGAGTCTCTCTCTTTCCTCCTGCCATCCTGGTAGACTGCTTCTTGCAAACGTGGCAAGTCTGTGTGATTCCTCATTTAGCTCCACCTTTCCCACTTCTCAAGGCTTTGTACCAGAAAGAATCTATGGAAAATCCTACCGCCGCCCTGTGGTTTGCCCCTCGCGCTGGGCGCGTGCTTCCAGAGCTCTTTCCTGCTGGCTTTGTCAAAAATCGAAAGCCCTGGGCGGCCCCTTTCAGGCCTTCACACACCCCTGTGAGACCCTGTGATTTGGGAACTTGCCTCTATATTGTGGTTTGGGTTAGTGTCTCCTAATTATATCCACGAGGCAGAAATTCCCTTTTTGGTTTGTTTTTTCAAGGTTTCTTATGAAGAGAGGGGTGGGCCATCAAACCGGAAGTGTTCTTCATAGCAGACCTGGGTGTTTGGCCTCCAGAAGGGATGGGTCCCTGCCAGGCTCTGGGATGGTGCCAGTGATCTCTGCCCCTGGTACTCACAACTTGTGTGGTTCTCTTTTTGAGCAGGGCAGGAGCTAGGGCTTGCTTCCACAAAAATAACATGGCAAAGATGATAGGACGCTATTTCCAAGAAGATGTGACATAATATTGCCAACTGTCACACCAGGAGCCCCCGGCGGTGTTAGAGGAAGCGAGAGACCATGCGCTGGAGGCCATCATGGCAAGGAACGGAGGATGGATTCTAGCCAGAAACCACCTAGGAACTGAGAGTAGCCATGGGTCAACAGCGGGCAGGAAACCGAGGCCCTCAGTCCTGTGCCCCCAGAAGGACCTGCTTCCTGCCGGCCACTACGAAACTTGAAAACGGCTCTTTCCTTAATCAAGCACTGTGAGGAGACCACACTCCTGGTGGGCACCTTGACAGCAACCTTGCGAAGGACTCAGCCAACCCGTATCCAGATTTCTGACCCGCGGAAACCGTGAGACAGTAAATGTGTGCTGTTCTCGTTGCGAAGCTTGAGGGGGGCCGCCATTCCCTATAAGCGGATAACTGAGACGCCACGTCCAGTCTGCGCTGGAAAGAGCCCAGGGCCGGCAATCCTCTAAGGTCTGGAAGGGCGCCACACGTCCACACGTCCGCCGGTGTGAGGCTCATCGCTTAGTGCAGAGAACATCAGTCTTGCGGTCGGACGATGTGTGCTCAGGTACCGGGCCCACCTTGGGTGGTGTAGTCGGCAGCTGTGTGGTCTGGGTTGAATCGTTTCATCCACCTGAGTTTCAATTCCCTCAATGTTTAAATACAGTATTAACTGGACTAATAGTTCATGGGTGAGCAGGAAGCTTAAAAGAGACTGAGAAGATGGGGACCCTGGGTGGCTCAGTTGGTTGAGTGTCTGCCCTCGACTGAGGTCGTGATCTCGGGGTCCTGGGATCAAGACCCGCATCGGGCTCCCTGCTCAGCAGGGACTCTGCTTCTCCCTCTGCCCCTCCCCCTACTCATTCTCTCGCGCTCTCTCTCTCTCTCTCTCAAACAGGAAAAATTTTTAAAAGAGAAAGGGAGAGATTAATAAATAAAATGCTGTACATCATTCCTAGCACAAAATAAGTGCTCGTGAAGATCGGTCTTGCTGTCCCAGAAGCGCTGGGAATTAAAAGTTCCTGGTGCCTGCACCCCACCCCCCAACCAGATTCCGGGATTTGAGTTTTGGTTTTTTTTCCCTCAGGGAAGCTGCTCTAGTAGAAGGAGCACTGGACTGGGAGTCAGAATTGCTGGATTTCGATCCTCTCTGTGCTACTGCTAAGCTGGGTGAAATGAAGAAGTCATTTCTTCTCTCCGGGCCTATTTCTTCACCTGAAATGAATAGTGTTTGTCCCTGCTTATGTCGTGAGGGTCCAAGGAATGGGTGTCTGTCAGACGCTTGTGAGCCGTGATAGGGAACTCATGAGCATTAGTAACAACAGATTATAAAACCAAATTTAAACTCTTGGAAGGGGTGTTTATAAGGATGCCTCATGGCCTCGGTGGCTGAGCCTGGACAGGAGCTTGCTCGCCCGGCGCACTCAGGAGGGGGCACAGGTGTGATCTGGTAGCTGAAAGCATGAGTTCTAGAGCAGGACCACTGGAGTTAAAACCCTCCCCTGCCACAGAGGGCTGAAGCCTAGGGAACTACTTACCTCTCTGGGCTTCTACCTCCTGAGCTGTAAAATGAGCGTAAAGAGTGACCACTGCTCCCCAGGTTGCTCCGAGCACAAAATGTGCCAACGTATTTGAGCACTCTGAATCCAGCATCTTAGAAAACTCTGCAGAGTACGGGTTCACTATCAGCTGCCATCATTATTCTCGAAGACTCCTTTATCATTAGGGAGCGGATGATGTCAGTCAGTCCTGTTACTGCTATGGCTCTCTGTTTCTATGCTCTTGGTGGGGGAATGAAGTTTGGGTTTTATTCCAATCCGGCCATCTGGTACTTCCTGTTTGTCTCCTCGTGGGGATTCCACAACAACTGATTAAGGGAGGGCTGATCTGAACCAAATCGAGGGTAATAAAGGACATCCAAAACGGCTTAAATTCAGTTTGTGACTGAGTCTGCTCTCTTGAAATAAGATATGGCTAACAAAAGATTAAAAACTAGGAGGGGAAGAAGTTACAAAGATGCTTCTTTTTTAGGTGCTCCACACCTAAAAAAAATAAAAATAAAAATAAATTGAAGTTCATTGTCTCAGGACAAAATGGCATAAATTTCCCCAAATATTTTGATTACATGAACTTACTCCCTTTATTGGAAGTGACCAGGTAACGAGATACTTAACTTCACTGAAAACAGATTCCCTTTAGAAGATAATTTCTTCGTTATCCTCAGAGGCTCTGGAATCTGCCGTTAGATTCAGAATTCAATTCTGAGTGACTTAAGGGAATACAACCTTTACAACTTTTCTTTCTAAATTATGGAAGCTCAAAGACTGAACGCACCCTTTAAACTAACCTGTTATTATAACATCTCACACTATAGCACACATTAGAAACGGATGATTTTTCAATAATTTAACATACTACTAATTTTCTAAAGTCTTTCAGAAATTATGGTCTTATCTTTTGGTTTTCGTGTAAGTACGTTCAGGTGGATTTACAAGTAGAGTAAAATTGCAGACCATGAACACTACTGGGTACCGACCAGGATGGCTCACTAAATCCCTCAGTAGCCTGGGAGGTAGGTGTGAATTTCTGTATTTATACGAGGCTCTGATAGGTTATCCAGCATCATGGGGCTGGAGGCATCAAAACTCAGCTCTATTCAAATTCTAAACCTTCATTCTTTCTCCCATAGATGCCACCCATCCACCATCAAGCAACGTCTACCAACACTGCACCCCACTCCAGGACACTCCAGATGAATAGCCCAAGTCTAGCGGAGAAGAAGGGGCTTGTCCGGCCCCCACTGTGAGCTGGCGGCTGGCGGGGGCTCACTCAGCAGCAGACAGATGTGGGCTGTCCTTCCTTCCCTGCTTACTAGTGATGGGAGTTTGGATCATCTCTTTAACCTCCTTGAGCTTCCATTTTCTTACCTGCCAAATGAGAGCAAACTTACATCATCAGGATGTTCTGAGGGTTAAATTAGCTTATTATATGTCGAATACTTAGCACTAGTGTCTGGCACAGGGGACGTGGTCGGTTAAAGGTAGCTGTTTTCAGTGACGCGAGTAACCATAAGGGGAAATGGAATGTAGCCCCGTGAGTTCTGATAATGGACTTGTTCTCATTTTCATCACTCTGGTCCAGTTATATAAACATAGCAACTTTATGACTGGTGTACTGTATCCTACCTACATATTTCTTTAAACAGATGAGCCTTGATTTAGGCCGCATTCACTTACAGGTAGAACGCGTCTCCATCTACCTGCCACGGACCATGCTGTCCTCCAGATACAGTCTGCTGCTATTATTTCCTGGCACTGGCCACTAAATTCCCAGCCTCTTGAGAAATTTGGAGTTATGCTTTTGCTCTCTGCAGCCTCCTGGGACCCCACCCTGCTGCTGTTCCCTCTGATGAGTCAGCCCTGGCAGGTGCAGGCTCATTACTGATTCCCTGGGCTCTCTGGGAATCAGGGGCCCTATTAATTTGCCTGCAACCCAGCTGCCAGAGCCCGCCTGCTTTCTGGCGCTCGCTGCCCCCTATCGCTTTCTGATCATATCACAGCGGCCCGTAATTGTCTACGGCTACCTGTCTTTCTTCTTCTCTGTGAGCCAAGCTCAGCTGTGGATCGCTTTGTACTAATTGTTTATTTAACCCACCTCCCATTTGTCAGTGGGGTTCCCTCTGCACCACTCTTTCCTTCTGTGCTGGGACAGATGTACCCCCAAACCCTTACTGTTCTCCTGATCCCTCCTGTGCGTAGCCCCCCCGCCCCCGCTGTATCCTTCTCTTCCTCTGTCAGCTTTTCCTCACACAGCAGATCCTCACCTTGCTCCCACTTTCCTAAGTACCAACATTTGTTTAACCCTTCGGGAGCCGATGCTTCATTTACAAAGCCATGCAGGTTTCTCCCCATTTTTCTCACGCTCCTGCTTCCATTCATCTGACGTTAGTTTGAAAAGAACTCTCTTGTTCCTCCCCAAGTGTGTCTTTACAAAAGACTCCAGGACTACATGGCCCACATCTACTCCAGGCCAGGAACCCCTCCCCTCTCCCTCACCCCCCTCTATTCTGCGTCCTCACCAGGTTGCCGTCTTGCTCCTAAACCTGCTGGAGTACAAGCCGTGGTGGTGACAAGGCGCTCACTGCTCCGCGGTGCCCCCTCCATCTCTGGCGGGAAGCTCTGCTCACTCTTCAGCATGCGTTTCTGTTTCAGGTCTTACTCTGCCGTGAAATCTTCCCTGGTGCTCGGAGAATCACAAGGGTACGTTGTATTTGACCCTCGGATTTTGGTATTGGACGGAACATTTTGCATCATACTGTGTACTCTTTTCTATCGTGTTCTTTTCCTGCCTTACTTATTTCGGATATGCAGTTTTGCTCTCCTGACACGTGCTTTAGAGGACTTACAGGCAGAGCCACCAACGCTCAGACATCCTTCACGCTTCTGTCTTCATCTACTAGATTCTCTCCTGGACATCAGAATGCCCCGAGGAACGTGCCTTCCAAAGACTCCCGGGGCTTTTCCCAGCCCAGCTGAACGAGAAACTCCAGGCGTGGGGACATAACATCTGCCATTTCAATGAGCTCTTAGGGGGGCTTATGAAGTCACCCTAAGTTTGCTAACAACTATGTTTCAAGATGCCTCTGAAGCATCTTTACGATTTCTCTTCTTTTCCATTCTTACTGTCCTTGAAGCAAGGTCCCTGTCACCCAAAGCACACATGTACATACATGCACATGATTCTTTCATTTTAATTTACTCTATGAACACCAAACAAATATTATGACTACTTAGCACGGGCCAAACACTGTGGTAGATGTTGAGAGGAGCAGACCATGACCTCTGTCCTTGAGGAGCCGACAATACAGAGAAGAAGGCGCACAGAGGCGCCCCCCACTTAATGGGAGGCCATGAACAAAAATGAGGCTGAAAAGCTAGTCGGCCTGGAGTTTGCGCCTGGAACTGAGGTGTTAGAGTGTAAGGGCTCTCTGTCCACACAGTCCCTGGAATGGCAGGTGTGCAGTTAACCTGTCTTCAGTTTAAGAGTGGAGGAGATGCATCCAAGTAAGCAAGCAGACAGACAAAGGAAGGACATCAATGCTTGGCTATGTGCCATGGGACCAGCATTTCCTCCATGACCCAGGTCCCCTCCATCCAAGAGCGCACACCAACAGGCTTTCCGCAGGACACGGGCACAGCCAGCAACTGCAGGGGTCACGCTGGCTGAGGCCTCTCAGCAGGTGCCTGGCCCCAGAAAGAACCGTCCTCGTCTGTCCTCAGGACCCAGGCTTGGGAGAGACCATCACAACGTGTGTCTCCAGAACAAATTCCCCGGGGCAGCGACAGGACTGATTCACGACAGCCCGTGCATTCATGCGGGTTGGCGATTTCTACTGACCTCTTCAGCACTCTCGTTTCTCGAAACAGAGCCTGTCATTTCAGAACATCGAACACTTGAAAACAGCTTTTACTGTGGCGGTGCCATGGCAACGAAAAAAGGCTTTCCCCCATTTGCGCCAAACAAGAGCAAGAGGTGTTGGACGAGCACGCAGAAACAGTCTGCGGTTCGCCACGGAGGACGTTCATATAAATTGGCAGGCGTCCCTTCTGCCCCTGCAAATTGACAGAGTTGATTTTCAGCCTCTGTGTCTTGCGCTGGGAGCCTTGAAACGCGGCGGGAGCACGAATTCAGGGCAGCTGGCTTTTCTTCTCCCATGTGTTCCCATGTGTCCGTCACATGAACATTCTTTTCTGGTGATGTGGGGAATATTTATGCTAATGCCTTGGCTGTGGGTGATATTTTGATCAGACAAGTGCTCCTTAATCTCTGGAGCACTTTTCTAAGTCCTACTCATCACCTCTGCAAGGCGGCAAACTCCTGTGGATCTGGGAGGTTCAGACCAGGCCAGCGTTGTTCAAACCTGCTTGTACATTAGAAGAGCCTGGTGGTGAGGTGGGGGGACATGTAAAAAGTGCGGATTCCAGAGACCCATCCTGACCTACTGATTCCAAACCCCCTGATGGAGAGACCCAGCAAACTGGCTTTTTCACTGGCAGCCGAGTGATTTCAATGTAGGCAGGCCTGTCCCTGGCACTGAGAACCACCCGCTCAGACACTCCCCAAGGCCTTCTAGCTTTGCTATGTGTGGATTACTCCTTCCCTGCTCCTACCTGCAGCCCACCACCACGACCGCACACAAAGAACTTGTCAGCCTCTTTCTTCAGTGACTCCTTGAGGCACTAGGAGGCCGGAGAGTTTTGTGGACGTTCAGCAAATGAGCTTTTTGCTCCAGCGTTGTCAGATTGCTGAGTAATGGTGGCTCCTTACAGGATAATAGGGTGTCTTTGTCTAGCCCTTAAAGCTCATTTTTACTTGCACACCCTTTCCTACAGATTGGAATCGTGAGCCGTTTCTGTCTGTCTGGCTGTGTGAGTTGGGATCCACAGCGGGGGGCAAACATGAGAATGAGGTTGACCTGGGGACATCGGCAGCAACAAAATCAGACAAGGGCTGAGAAGCATCGTTCTGTCTATAAATCCTCCAGGCCAGTGTTTCCTGCAGAGTCAAGCAATCTTGTAGGCATCCAAGAGACTGAGATGTATGCCAGGTGAGAAAGAAGAGTCAGCTGATTTCCTGTCCGTGGATGGATGGGCAGCGTAGGGAGGCAGGAGAGCAAAGTGGCTCAGGGGCGCCTGGGTGGCTCAGCTGGTTGAGCAACTGCCTTCAGCCCAGGTCATGATTCTGGGATCCTGGGATCGAGTCCTACATCGGGCTCCGTGCTCAGCGGGGAGTCTGCTTCTCCCTCTGCCTCTGTCTGCTGCTTCCCCTGCTTGTGCTCTCTCTCTTGCTCACTCTCTCTCTCTCTCAAATAAATAAATAATACCTTAAAAAAAAAAAAAAAAAAGAGGAGGACAGAATGGTTCAGACCAGGGCCCCTGAGACAAGATAGTCCCGCCCTCAAATCCTACATCGCTCCCTTACCAGACTGACTGGCTTAGAAAATTCTCTAGGGACTGATTTTCCCATCATAAAATATGGATGAGAACAGTCCTAGGACACAGGGTTATTTCAGAGGTTAAATTTTAAAACCTGTTAAAGCACTCTAGCATCTAGAAGGCCTGGCATACAATCGGTGTTCAGAACATGCAATCATAAAGCTAATACGAGTCCTAAATATAAACTACAATGTGATGAGTTTTAGTATCTGTCACAGATCTCCTTTTAGTGCTCCTCTGAGCGACCACATCTGCCGTGACTGTCAGTTCCCGGCCTCCTGTCTCGTGGATGGAACTGGAAAAACCCATCCTACCCCCTCTCTTTTTCATTCCCAAGAAGCCCACACCTTTCACTCTGTTTACCACATTGTTGGTTTGGCTCTACCTGTCTGAGAACCCGCGCCTCCCCTGAATACACCCCTGGCACCTTGATTGCTTGAGGTATTTGCCAACTCTCCTTCGGAAATCATCTCCTACGAGCCAGTGCTTGCTTCCCTTCTGCCAAAGCTAGCTTTCTTTTCATTGATTTGAACTAGGTTTCACTTTGTAAGCGCGGCCTCTGCTAGCATTGTTAGCTTATAGGATTGCCATGACAACGAAATGAAATGATGTTCAAACGTACTTAGCACAGTTCCCAGCGTGTGGTGGCACTCAAAACACGTTACCGATTTTCATTATTGGACCCAGGGAGCCGGGGGCAAGGTCTTGGTCTCTGGGTGTCCATAAAGGGCTGCCATTCTTTGCAAAGCGGCCTCGGCTCTCGGCTCTTCTTTGATGGAAGCATTTTTGCCTTTTTGAATTTACCAACTTGCAGAAATTTTATGGCCTTGACTTGTCCACACACCCTCTTTTCAAAAACTTCATTTTTCCCCATTTTTAATTATAGTCTTAAAATTATATATATTTTTATACAATTCAAAGAATTCAAAAAATATATATAAAGCTAAAAACTGATCTCCCTCCCATTTGACAGTTTAATATGTAAACTTCCAAACTTTTCTCTATGATATATTTAGATAACGTATGGGAGTTCCTGTTTCTTTTCTTTTTACTTTCTTTCCGAAGGTGGGCTCATACTCGATGTAGTTCCCATGACTTGTTTTCTCTACTGGCTTGTTTTTGTTTTTTCTTGCTCAATAGATACTGTGAATATTCTTGCATGTTGTGAAATACTCCTTTTTAGACAAGGCTGCATGGAATTTTAGAGCATTGTTTCCAGATTTTTCTTTTGCAACGGATTCTGTCTGGTTTCAATATTGATAATGTTTTTACTAGAGCACTCCACCTTAAACATGAATTTTGAGCTTGTTCTGGAATTCTAGGACCTGCTGGTGGTGAGAAACAATGAAGGCATCCAATGCTATGATGGGGAAATAAAGACTTCGTGGGCTCGCAGCCGTCAAATCTAGTTTAAAACGATAAAACCGAAATCTTGGTCTTGGTGCACCGATTGAGAATAGATTAGATTTAACCTATTTTAGAGATGGGAAAGATGAGATAAGGGACAGATCATGATCACTTTACACCTGTACAGTTCTGATTAAACCCAAAGGCTCAGCTGGACTGTTTTTCCATTGAGAAACTTTGTTCTCTTTCTTCTAGAATGCAGATCTCAGGAAATACACCAACAACAGGGGCAGCCAGTCAACATCAAGTTGAGAAGAAAAATCCGCAGGAGACAAAGCCTCCCCCCACCCCGCCCCAGTGAGCTTTTTATCAGTGAGATGTGCAAAGTTACTGTTCTCTGGGACAGTCGGTTGACCCTGAACAAGGAAACATTCACAGGGAGGGAAAGACTCAGGAGGACAAGTTCGTGGCCCGTCAGGAACTCCAGCCACCCACATGAATTTACCAGTGTTTCCGCGAGCACCTGCTCCTGGTCAGGCGAGGGAGCCACACTTGGGATCTAGTGGCAAATAAGGCAGACACAGATGCAACCCCGAAGGAGCTCCTGGGTCGTCGGGACAGAGGCTGCAAGCCCTGCCTCCCAAGGAGGAGAGCTACAGGCAGTCACGGAATTTGTACAAAGTGCTTCTGACCAATTAATCTGAAGAGCTGCCCCCTGAGAGGCAGGCTGAGTTCTGTTTAGGGAGCACATACTGCTCTGCCTGAGAAGTGAGGTGTAGGGCATGTGAACCAACAGGAGGGTCTGGCTGGCATCACAGAATAAAGTGGGACAAATCAGGCCCTCTGGTCGGCCTCTTATTGACCAAGTGAATGCCTAACAGACATAGTCCATCTGCGATCTGCAAGCATCTTTGCTCAGCCTGAAAGGAGGCACTGCAACGCAGGAGATACCCCCACGTGACTACTCTCATGTTCCCTAGGCTGGAGGCCGGACGGTGGATGGCAGGTGTATGTATATATGCATATGTATTTATGTATGCCTATACCCATAGCCTCTATATCTAAATCTATATGAACCCAAAGCCAGCTTCTTTGGTCTGATGCAGGGCATCATTCTGGATTTTGTATAAGTGGTTGCCTAAATCCCTGGCATGAGGTATAGAGCACAGAGAACATGACCATCTTTTCCATTACCAAGAATTACTTGGTCCCTCTCTGCCTCCACAATTCTTCCTTCTCTTTCCTCTTTCTGCCTACATCTTCATTCCTTCATGAAGTCAAAATACCCAGGGGACAGCTCAATCATACAGAACATCTGCTTTCATAAAGAAGGAACACACTCAAGTGTCTCCAGACCTCACTTAATGGTTCGAGGATCCCCTGCTGTTTTACCCTTTCTGTTTCTACTCCAGCCTCCCCACTGGCAGCCAGGTTCGAATTGAGTCTTCTGGTTTTTATTCTCTAGCACCTTTGACCCATCTCCTTCCCCAGAGCTGGGAGGAAAGCAAGGGGTGGTCAGGCATGGCCCCAGACCTCAAGGAGCTCAGGATCTCCAACACCATCCTCACAGAGCGTGGTCACAGAGTGGGTCCCATCTGTGCAAGCCACCATGGTGGGGGGAGCTTCACAAGCAAGCAGAGATGCTTCTGGAGGGATGGATGGAGTTACTTACTGCGTCGGGGGAGTTGGCATTGGGGTATTAGAGGGCACAGAGCTGGGCCTCTGTGGTGGGAGTAGGCAGAGCGTTCTAGCTTTGTGCAGGGCGGGTGGAGCTAAGGCTTGCCTCCGGGGTTGAAGAACCCCATCTCGGCTTGGGGGCAGGACCCATCCCCAGCTCCTAGTGGATACAGGGAGGTTAAATACGGGCCAAATCTTCCCGAAAGCGATATTCTGGAAACTCACCTGGACTGGAAATGTAGTTTTAGACAAGAAAATGGTCTCAGCCATGTCTCCTCTTTCCCCAACCTGCAGGGTAGAGGTGTGGGAAGTTCCCAGGGAGTGACAAGCTGCCTTCAGGGCAATTTCAGGAGAGCGGAAGGAGTCGGAATGGTCACCCAGATCCTCTCCTTGTGAAGAGCACCAAGAATCAGAGCCCAGTTTCTCCCCGCTTGGGGTGGAGCCGTGAGATTGCATCTTATAGGGCGAGCCCAGGAGGGCAGCCACGATGTGTCTCTGAATGCTTCCTCCATGTTGAGACCCTTATAGCTCCGGAGTGAGAGAAGCTTCTCTGCAGAGAGGACAAACAGCAGGATGTGCCCAAGCTAACTTTTCAACAAAATCGACGGTCAGAGAAGCAGAGCCACTCTGTTGGTTGGGGAATGAGGAACTTACTCACTAGAGGATTCGCTCTTCCACACGTGTGGAAAAGCACGGGGAAGTAAAGGTCTGAAAAGGAGATTTGGAAGTCCAGAGGAAAATTATTAATCAGCCCTCCTGGGCTGTCCTTGTGAATGGACAAGTCAGAGCTTGCAGAGAAATGTTGACGCTGGGCACATCCAGGTCATGCAGTGGGACCACGAGAGGGGTCTTCTTGTATCCGTGAAAGGTCTGAAAGACGGTCTTCTTGTATCTGTGAATTCGCAGACCGATGGTGGGCCCTGGGTTTCTGCTGGCCGGTGGGATGGAAGTTGGGAGGAGGAGCAGGGCACACTGGGTTCCATCCATGTCTCTACACCCATCCGTCTCACGAAAACCTTTGGAGCAAAATGACTGTGGCTACACTTCTTCTTTGTAAATGTGTAAAATCTCTTTTGACCACCTACAGAGATGAAGTCTGGGGAAGACAATTCCAGCTTAGCCAAGGTGACACAGGATTAAACCACTGCAGCCTGTCGATGTTCTAGGCTCTGGGTGTGGAAGCAGAATCCAGGGGGCCTGAGACATTAAAATGTGTGGAGCAGGGAGCCTGGTTGGCTCAGTCAGTAGAGCATGCAGCTCTTGATCTCAGGGTCATGAGTTCAAGCCCCATGTGGGGCATAGAGCCTACTTTTAAAAAAATGAAATAAAGACATTTTTTAAAAATTGTATGAGGTGACAGAATCTAGCAACGTAATGATACCTTTTGGGAATCTCTAAGTGGTTCAGCACGATTGGACCATAGAGAGCAAAATGATGAGCGTGATGAGGGGTGAGAGATGGATCTAGGCCTGGGGCCACGTTATTCTGTGATGTACATCGCAGTAGGACTTTTAGGCTTTCTCTTATGAGAAAGTACCACTTTAAGGAGTTGTAAGCAGGGGACTGAAAATGAGCACATTTACATTTTAGACTCTGATTATGTACGATATTGGTTCCGAGGGGCAAACCTAGTGGCGGGGGCCACGGGAGGCCGCTATAGTGGCTCAGAGCCAAGAGAGACATGAATTTATGTCTGTGGGATCTGGAGAAGCAGATCAATGGAAGGGGTGTTGAGGAGAGAGAAATGTTGAATCCTGGAGCTTGACTGGACATGGGAGTGGTGAGAGAAAAAGCAAGGAGCCCAAGGTGACTCTAAATCGTTTTACTGGGACAACGAAAGCAAGGATAGTGCTGTTCCTTGAGATAAGGGGGCCTGGGAGGGTGTCGGGTAGGAAGAGAATGAGTTCCATTTGGAGCCTGTTGCTTTACAGATGTTTGCTGGATTCATGGATCTGGAGCTTGGTGAGGAGTCTGACCTGAAGATCTAGATGTTGGGGCATCAGCATATTCCAGAGTCCTTAACCTCGTGTGTTCAGAGACCCCTTAGAGAATAGGAGGAAAGCCATTTTCATCAGAAAAATGCACATATATACAAATATCTACATATACTTTCAGGGGATACACAGATCACTTGCAGTCCAACGGTAGACCCTTTAGGGACCGAACTGTGTTCATGGGGTCTGGATGAAGCAAGACAAGGAGATGGGAATAAAGCCTTGGGGAGAATAAGGAGGAGGAGCCCTAGATGGGGGAGCAAAACCATCCATCAAGTAGTGTGGAGAGGTAAAAGTCAAGGTAAATCAGTTCAAGGAGAACATGGTATCATCATAAAACTATAGAAAAGGGGGCGCCTGGGTGGCTCAGTGGTTAAGCCGCTGCCTTCAGCTCAGGTCATGATCTCAGGGTCCTGGGATCGAGTCCCGCCTTGGGCTCTCTGCTCAGCAGGGAGCCTGCTTCCTCCTCTCTCTCTCTCTCTGCCTGCCTCTTTGCCTACTTGTGATTTCTCTCTGTCCAATAAATAAATAAAATCTTAAAAGAAAAAAACTATAGAAAAGGTACGTGGAAAAAAAATGCATTCAGTTTAGCAAAAGGGAGAAACTTAAATGTGGAAGAGCAGGGGCCACTAGACCATGTGTAGGCAGATAGGAAATGAGGGGACGGTTGAAGGAGAGGCGGTCCCAGCCCAGGTGAGGACTGAACGTTAGATAACGTGGCAGCAAAGAAGGAGGTATACAAGCAGACAATGCACTGAGTGGAGAAGAGGGCAGCAGGACCTGGGGGGATTCGAGGTGTTGTCTTCCGGCTCTTCTCTGCCTCAAGAAGGGGACTAGGCCGGGTGATGGGAGGGTCCGCTGGCTGTAACTTTGACGTCAGGCTTCCTGGAAAGTGGGACGAAATTGTACTAGGGAACACTCTATGGTCCTTTCTGTTCAAAAGAAATGGCTATTTCAACATTTTATTTATTTATTTCAAATGTATCTTCAACACAGAGGGCACGTTGAGCCCCTCTCCACTCCGGTAACAAACAGCTTGTTTCCTGGATCTATGAGTCTGTTTCTGTTTTGTTTTGCTTGTTTTGTTCGTTAGAGATATGAAGACATAGAGTGACATCTTAATGACACAGACAAGGGCAGGTTGGAGATGTTTATACCCTCCTGAGCAGGGCAGCACAGGGAACAAAAAGACGCTGAAAGTTACTTGCCAAAAGCCAGTAGGGTAAGGGTCTTCATTTCACTGATGTTATCATGATTATAGCTCTTCCCGTTAACTTTTACTGATACACAGGAGGAGAGTCCCCAGAATATTTAACTATGAAGTTCTGTTTCAATGTTTCTTATTTTGAAACACAAATTATACAAGAATAAAGAAGATTTCCTACCTGCACGTTTGAAAGAAAAATGTCCATCTGTTGCCATCACATCCAATTACTCTAGTATCTCCCACAGATGAGCGTACTCTATAAGACCTTAATTCAATCATCAAAATAAGGAAATTAACAATAATATATTACCATCCATCCCTCAGATTCCCAGTTGCTCAGTAACGTCGTTTACAGAGAAAGAGTCCAGTTTAGAATTATACCTGGCATTTGATTGTCATGTTTTTTAGCTTTCTGTCTAGAACAGTTCTTTAGCCTTTACTTGACGTTCAGCTTCTTAAATTTTTGAAAGAATAAGCCAGTCGTGGCGAGACCTTCAATTTAGATTTGATGATTCTTCACACCTAGATTCAGGTTCTGCATCTTTGATAGGAATACCATGGAAGTGATGCTGTGATCTTCATACTGAATCTTTATAGAAAGATTATGTCCCAGTGGCACATAATTTTTATTTATCACATTGCTAATGAGTTACCTTTTTTTTTTTTAAAGATTTATTTATTTATTTATTTATTTGACAGACAGAGATCACAAGTAAGCAGAGAGGCAGGCAGAGAGAGAGAGGAGGAAGCAGGCTCCCCATGGGGCAGAGAGTCCGATGCGGGGCTCAATCCCAGGACCCTGGGATCATGACCTGTACTGAAGGCAGAGGCTTTAACCCATTGAGCCACCCAGGTGCCCTGCTAATGAGTTACTTTGATCATTGATTAAGGTAGCATCTGCCAGACTTCTCTATGGAGAAGTTTTGCTTTCCCCCTTTTTAACTTATCAAGCATTTTGAAAGGACAAACTATGAAATCATGTTAAGATCTCATTTCTCATCATCTTTCAAAGTATCTATTTGTATCTGTATATGCTCATAGAAGCCTATGGTATTCAATCAGTTATAATCCATCATTACCCATCTTTATTTTGATGTTCAAGTTGTCCTAATTTTGAGTGGTGCAAATCCCTCCAAAATGTCTTCATTTTTTGGTTCCTTTTGGTTGAGAAGGGTTTTTAGAAGTCAAGTTCTGGGAGAGCACCTGAGTGGCTCAGTTGGTTAAACATCTGACTTTTGATTTCAGCTCAGGTCTTGATCTCAGGGTTGTGAGTTCAAACCCCATGTTGGGCTCCACACTGGGCGTGGAGCCTACTTAAACCAAAGAGGAGGAGGAGGATTTACTTTATTTACTTTATTTCCATTAATTAAAATACTTGAGTTCATCCTGATAACTCTAATTCCCACCAAACACTATTGAGCTGATTCTAGTCTCCTTCCTTCCAGTACCTGTAACTCCCTCCTTCAACAGAGAAAACCTGGCTCTCTGCCTGCCTCTCTGCCTACTTATGATCTTTGTCTGTATCAAATAAATAAATAAATAAATAAAATCTTAAAAAAAAAAAAGATTCTCTCTCTCCCTTAAAAAAAAAAAAAAAGAAAGAAATGGCATTTATTCACTTAATCAGTTGTAGAATAAGGTGGTTTGAAGACTGAACTTGCTCCTTATAACTGTGCATAAACTCATCACCGCTGTTTTAACTAATAACCCGTCACTCTAGCTGTGCTATGTAGTCACTGTAGCTGTGCTATGTAAGGTCTCTTGAGAACCAGCAACCCCTGCCCCCGTGTTCTTCGCAGTCCGGCTGGTATGTCCAGCCGATTCAGAGCTAAAGACTATCTAAAGCCTCATTCTGCATAGTCCAATCAGAGTTGATGATTCTTCTACCATTAAAAATTAAAATGAGGACACCTGGGTGGCTCAGTCGGTTAACTGTCTGCCTTCTGCTCAGGTCATGATCCCAGGGTTCTGGGATCAAGCCCTGCATCAGGCTCTCTGCTCAGCAGGAAGCCTGCTTCTCCCTCTGCCTGCCTCTCCCCCTGCTTGTGCGCTCTCTCTCTGACAAAGAAATAATCCTTTTAAAAATTAACGTAAGACTCTTGCTTAGGCTTATACTTTCACAATGTCTTCATATGGCTCTAGAATTTGGGGAATATGCCTTAGGGGCCTGGGGAGGATATCTCATCTTGAAGCAAATTTCTGGTATTATTTTTAAATTTTATTTTTAAGATTTTATTTATGTATTTGAAAGAGAATGAGTGAGAGAGAGCATGAGAGAGGAGAAGGTCAGAGGGAGAAGCAGACTCCCCACGGAGCTGGGAGCCCGATGCGGGACTCGATCCTAGAACTCCAGGATCATGACCTGAGCCGAGGCAGTCGCTCAACCAACTGAGCCACCTAGGCGCCCCGAATTTCTGGTATTTTTAAAAATCTGTTTTTCACCTTGGGATTCTAGGGGAGAGTCCCTTTGAGGAGAGCGTTCTATGCCTCATCCCCGCCTGACATCCTTCTCTCTCTCTCTCTCACACACACATACACACACACACACACACACACGGAAAGAAAGTCACTGTCCTAATTAAAGTCACTCTTTCCAGTTTAAATGTGTAGCTCTCATGTGGAGTTACTTTTTAAGCTTTAGTAGACGTGTTTCAAGCTTCGGTTTCAATGTGTTTCAGATATTTTGCTGCAGAGCCAAAGTTCTCTTACGTGAATGGTCGTGTGTATACCGTAGCTATTGTCACAAACATGTGTGTAACTGATTGCACTCAAATTTATAGGACGACAATCATTTATCCTCATAGATCTGCATGTTGGCTGATCTAGGCTGCACTTGGCTGGGTGGCTATGTCAGACTGAGTTGGCCTGAATCACAGCGGGGATCCAATGGGTCAACCTGGTCTGTCGTGCGCCATCTTCCTGGGATCAGCGGGCTGGTCTGGGACCCGTCTGAGCAGGTTCTTCTCCTACCCTGAGGCAGGAAGCCTTAGCTTGCAAGGGCTTTTCAAGTCCTTCCACACTTATGTCTGCCTGAGAGGACACGGACGGGGACCGTGGGTGCCCGGAGGGGTAGAGAATGGGACTTTTTACTCAACCTCCGGCAGAATGCCACAACAAGAGCAGGAATAGAAAAGGGTGCTGACTACCAGAGTTTAACAATTTTATCTAGAATGTTGGCTGCTTTAGATTCGTCTTCATCTTCTCTACTTTCTCCTTGTTTGAACTACTTGGAACTCCGTTGGTCGTTGGGCTCTCTTCTTCCTAGGGACCTCTCCCTTTTCGGGGACAGCGCAGCACATCAGACCGGCACTAGGTAAGCACTGAAATGAATCAGTGAGGGAATGAACGCTTCCATCACTTCATTCCAACCCTCCTTTCGAGTTTAGGTCCTGAGGCTCTCACTATCATAATTCTCCGGAGGCTAAAATTAGGGATCTACCTGCTGTAGTATTTCCATTTTCATTTTCAATCTACAACATTTTCAACCCTACATTTCAACCTACATTTTCAACCCTACATTCTAGGTTTCCTAGGGCACTGCCAAATAATGATTCTTCAGCATTCTAAGACAACCGAGATTTCTTCCAAAGTTTGAGTTTACGGATCTTATGGGCGTGTGTGTGTGTGTGTGTATGTGTGTGTGTGTGTGTGTGTGTGTATAGGACAATTTTCCCTGTTTTAAATCACTTGTTATTTTTCAAGAAAATTTTACTAATATTTTAAATTAATTTTGATGGGAGAAGATAAGAGCATTCTGTGTATTGTGTCACCGCTCATTAGAATAATGGTTATCATTTATGAAGCACCTCTACGTGCTGGGCTTACCTTAGCTTTACTCTCCAAGACAATCAAACAAAGTAGGCATTATTTAATTTCCTCATTTAATGGTAGGGGAAAGAGATGTTTAGGAAAGTTAAGTAAATTAGTCAAGGTCAAACGGATTGATCTGGACTCGGGTCGAACCAGCTACGCAGGCAGCACTCTTTCCAATACACCATGTTGTCTTGATTTCTTCCCTGGGTTGGCCTCATGGGTACCTCCCACCCCACCTCCCTCCTTGCACCTTTTCCTGGAGGAAATGATCATGCTCAGGGAATGCAATGGGAATACAAACCACTCTGCTGAGTGGTTTGATAAAGACAACAGCAATAACAATGACAAAAAACCTGTTTATAAATTGTCGCCACTAAGCAAAGGGACGTTCCTTTCTCTCTACCAAGAGCGGGGGAGAGGGAAAAAGGGCTTATGCTCCGGAATGAAATATTTAGATCAGATACAGGAGAGGACTTCCTCCCCGGTTCATTAAAAACTGTCATGAGATCGCTGGAAAGTTAGCAAATATTTTCATTTGAAAGAGGCATGTCAAACCTTCTCCTTTCTTTTCTCCTTCTTCTTTCTCTTTCCACGGAAACTTTGTTTCCAAATAAAATGTCAAACATAATTCCACCAGCCCATTCCCTCCCTTAACAAATACTGAGTACGGACTGTGTGCCAGATACGCTGTTAGGTTGAGGACACAGCGGTGAATGCAAGACACAGACCCCATACACCGTCGGTCCTCGAGTTCTACTAGGGATTTCTGCTCAGCTTGAAAGGACAGGGTCCACAGAGCTGTCCCCACCTGGCCCTCTGAGCAACCTCACCCTGCAGAACAGCAGGCCCTCTTTGCTCCCAGCCCTGAAGGCCTTTTGAAGGGAAGGGGACACCAGCCCTAATCTCCCCCTCCCTGGCCAGCATCTTCCGCTGAGGAAGCCAGGAAAGGGACGTTTAGTCTGGGACGCACACAGATGTTTCTGCTGGGGATTGTTGTTTAGAACGGCGCTTCCTGGAAGCACGAGGGGCGCCCGGATTTCTTGCAATCTCTCTTCCGCCTGCATCCCTCCTCCTCAACCCACTTGCCATGTGGACCATCTTCCACGCAGCCGCTTGCCTTGTCTTCATAAGACTCTCAGTGGCTCCCTGTTGACCTCTTAATACAGTTCAGTCTTCTACACAGGCATTCGGGGGCCATGTGAGCTACCCTAACCCCAGCCGGCTTTCCAGCTTCGTTTTCTAGCACATCTGTCCACGTAGCTGCTGTCTCCTTCACCGACCACCTGCGCGATCCCCAAACACTCAGGACCCCCAATGCCTCCACCAATCAAAATCCATGCCAGCTTCCAGGCGCAGCTCATTTGCAGCATCTCCCCAAGGTCCCCTTATCGCTCTAGCAGAATAAATTGCTTCCTCCTCTGTGCTCCCACGGCCCTTTCTTGGGCTTCTCTTTAGCACATTTTTTTTTTGTTCTGCCTCGTCCGCACATGATATGTTTATGCGCCTCTTTCCTGCAACCCCTCAGATACTCGCAATTGAGGTCATGGGTCCATGTCCGTGCATCATTGTATTTTCCGGTGCTTTATTCATCAAAGGGCCTGCACAAAATATCTTACATTATTGGATTAAATTCTCGTACTAGAGTTCTGTGAGGTCAGGTGGGGCTGCTCCTAGAAGGGCGAATGACTAGATTTGTAATTCTGTCTTTAAGAGCTAAGCTAGCCCTTGGTCTAAAACAGACCTGGGGTCAAATCCCTAAATCTGTACTTACTCAGTGAGCTGCGGTGAATCACTTAACTTCCTCGAACCTCAGTTTTCCCCTCTGAAAAAGGGGAGCAAAACACATGCGTGGTTTATCAGGAAGATTAAATGATCACCGTGTGCCTAGGACAATGCCTGTCGCACAGTAGGGAGTGAGAAATATTAGCCACCCCGGACTGGTTTTCTTCTGGGAGAAATCTTAGCCTATGTTACTGACTCCCTCCTAGGCACCAAGTGCTTGTCTACACATTTTGCCTGTATTTTATCCCTGAACCTTGATAACCACCCCAATGAGGAGGAGCTACTGCTTCCATCCCCACGTTACATCATGTAGCTAGTAAGGAGTACAGGTGAATGGGAATCCAGTCATCAGACACGAGACGCCCTGGTCTTAACTAGGGATGCCATTTGGTGGATTAGAAAGTTCCAGTTTTAACGGAACAAAAAAATTGGACAGCGACAGCCTTCCTAAGCAAGATCTTGGAGAGCATCGGTCATGACGGAAGCTTCCCATGACACCGGTGGGAGCTGACCAGCAGGAGGACTTCTTCTGGTTGTGCGGAGATAAGCATCAGCCTATCGGATTCTCCGCAGAGTCTATGCTTTCAAGAAGGTTTTCTGTCCTTTAGTTTGCTAAATAACTTCCCACATTTTTTTCAGTTATAATATTTCAAGGCAAAGTTGGCTTATCAGTTTCCTCAACACCTCTCCCCAAAGAGGGAGCAAAGCCAAATCAGCTCTGATTACACGGTACCTTCAACAGGGATAGATTGCAATAATCAGCTCTAAAATTTCATTTAGTTCCTTGGGAGTTCATGTGTGATCTATTTCAAAATGAATAAAAGGGGCGCTTCTTATACCATTCATCTCTTTTATTTGCCAGCATAGTAATTCCCATGGTTTGTTATCTGACTCACACTGGGGCTGGTTTAATCTGAATTATGCATATTCTACTGTGTTGCTATAATTTAGCCAAACATGATTTTGTATTATATTTTACTTTAAATAAATACATTCCCTGGGGACCAAAGCAAGAAAAACCCAAGCCTCTCTCCTCTCTGAAACCTTGGAGTTTGCATATTTAACACTCTTTTTTCCCCTTTCTATTTAGTTCCTTGTTTCTTCTCAAGCCAGAAACTTTAGATCTGCAGTGACTTTTGTGGCTGGATTTCTGGCTTTCTACCTGCTGAATCCAAGAGCTTTTATCCTGCCTCTCTCCCTCCCTTCCTTTCTTCCTTTCCTCCTTTTATTGAGATCTAATTTACATACCATAGAATTCACCTGTTTCATATACACGGTTCAGTGATTTTAAGTAAATTTTCCGTGTTGTGCAACTCTTGCCACAATCTCCTTTTACAACATTTCCATCACCCCAAACAGGAACTGCGGGACTGTGTGCAGTCACTTTCCATTCCCACTGCCAGCCGCAGCCAAGGAGTAATCTACCTTTTATCTCTATACACTTGACCTTTTCTGGAAATTTTACATAAATGGAATTACATAGTATGTGGCTTATTGTGTCTGGATTTTTTCACTTGGCATAACGTTTTTGGGGTCCATCCACATTGTAGCATTTGTCAGTACTTTGTTCCTTTTTTTTTTTTTTTTAAGATTTCATTTATCGATTCTGAGAGAGAGAGAATGAGCATAGGGGAGGAGCAGAGGGAGAAGCAGGTTCCCAGCTGAGCAGGGAGCCCTGGTGTGATGCAGGGATGGATCCCAGGACTCTGGGATCATGACCTGAGCCAAAGGCAGAGGCTTAACTGACTGAGCCACATGGGTGTCCCCACTCTTTTCTTCCTTTTTATTGTCAGAGAGAATTCCTGCTGCATCTGGTTTATCTACTCACCAGCTCATGGACGTGTGGTTTGTTCCCTCCGTCGGGCTGTTATGAATAATGCTGCCAAGCGCACTCACATGTAAGTTGTTGTACAGACATAGATTTTTATTTCTCTTATGTAGATTCCTATGAGTAGAATTACTGGTCTTGGGGTACAATTATATTTAACATTTTATAAGAGACCACCAAAGCATTTTATAAGATTTTATAAATCATACATTCCTACTAGCGATACAGGAGGTTTCCAGTTAACCCATCTCCTTGCCAACAGTCGCTATTCTCTTAGACATTGGTGAGATGTTTTTGGAGAGAAGACAGTAGGAAAATGGTATCTAGATGTAATTTTCATTGCAGGTCTCCTGTGATGTGTAAAATTGAGCATCTTTCCATGTTTAAGGACCATTTATAAACAATAAATATGAACCGCAAGTCAATTCTTTTGTCCATTTACTATCTAGTTTTTGGGTTTTCTTATCCCTTCTTGATTTTAAATTATCCTCTTAAAATAACTCAAGTGTATTTTCTCTAGCATAAACTCAGCATATGCTTATTTTAAAACAAAGAAAGTGACACTTCACATTAATCAGGTAAATTGACTGAATTTGTTCTATCCTCTCCAGAAAGTCCACCAAAGTCATTGTGAAGCGATTTTTTTTTTTGAAGGAGTTAACCTGGAAGGATAAAAAGAGCAACACGTTCCACACACAGAGAGCAAATGGAAGAGAACTCATCACACAAGCAGAGTGGGGAGGGTCTACTCCAGCGTCTGCAGAGAGAGGTCTGGGGAAAAGGAGACCCACTCACCCAACGACACCCCAGAGAGACTGAACACAGGAAAGCCTAAGCTTTGGGGTGCCAAAGGGAAGACAAGTGGCTATGACCTGCTTTGCAGACAGGTCAGAGCTCCCCCCAAACTACCTTCCCACCCACTCCGGTCCGTTGACTACATGTGTTCTCCTGATCTCTCCCTCCCCCAGGAAGTGGGAGATGCTAAGGGGAGGGTTGGAGGCTAAAAAGGGAAAGAGTGTGTCTCCCTGTTGAGCCACAGGATCCTCATCACAACTTCGTCTTCCACCCCAGAACATGCCGAGCCCTGCCTCCTGATCCTCTGCTCACTATCCCTAGCCAGGAAATTGAAGAATTCTTTTCTGGAGAAAAAGCGTTGGTACACTGATGTTTGAGAACCCCCCAGGGAAGAGCCTTTGTCACCTCTTGGTCACCTTATTCAAAGGCTCAATAGTTGGAGAATCACCTCCACCTAGATTAAGTATGAACAGAAAGTAAAAGATCATCGATATTTGAGGAAAGCTTTACACATAAAAGAGGAGGCAGGAAATAGCAAGGAAACAAAGATGAAAAAAAAAATAAAAGAACCCTCCTCAAGAAAACAAGTAGTTCCCCGGAGAACAGAAAGGTTTCAACAAACAACGCCACAGAATATTTTCATAAAGATAAGATACTATAATCACAAGCCAAATGCAGGATGCGGCTTATTGTGTAAAAGAACAGAAAAGCAGTTAGAGCTTCTAGAAACTAAAAATATTGTAATAAAAATTTTTAAAACAATGGAAGGGCCCTTGGAAATCTTCCAGAAAGTATTATAAAACATAAAGAAATGGACAACAGCAGAAAAAAAAAATGAGTAAATTGGGAAGATTGGCCTCAAATATTTCCTATTCTCTAAAGATTTCTAGAGGAGAGGGCAGAGGAAAAATGGGAGGAAATTATTCGACAGATACAGAAATTTCTCAGAATTGAAGGGCAAGTGTCTCCAGTTTAAATGAGTCCATTAAGTGCTAACATTGTAAGTGGTGGGGGTGAGGGGAGGGCGTATGATTTCGAAAGTTTAGAGCATTAGAAACAAAGAGTGACTTCTAAAGAGAGGAACTGTGGGCCCCAAAGTCAAGGATGACACTGGATTTCTCAGTAGTTATCCTGAATTCCGGACTTTGCTGGGGGAGCTCCGGCAGCTTTCAATGGAGAATTCTATATCTAGTCATCAAGGATGAGGGTAGAAGACGTTTTACAGATACAAAGATACTGAATGCTGAGCCCCTACACATCCTTTAAGGAGCTACTTGAAGGTGTTTTGCAGCAACGGAAGTGAGTAAAGCAAGAAAGAGGGGTGACATGTGACCTACCAGCAAACCGCCTTCACACCATCAGAATAATATCATCTCCCTCTACTTACTTAGATAGGCATTCTCATATAATAATTTAAAGGCAATGGGAGAGGGCACCTGGGTGGCTCAGTTGGTTAAGCATCTGCCTTCAGCTCAGGTTGTGATCCCCGGGTCCCGGGATCGAGTCCCACATCAGGCTCCCAGCTCCACGGGGAGTCTGCTTCTCCCTCTGACCTTCTCCCCTCTCGTGCTCTCTCTCTCACTCTCTCTCTCAAATAAATAAATGAAGTCTTTAAAAAAAATAAATAAAGGCATTGGGAGAAAGAAAGTGCTCCTAAGTATGCTTGGATGGTTTTAAAGAGTTAAATCTTCAAATACTAGGGAAGGAAATGAAGAGATAGATGCTGCCTAAGCTGTGTAGACCAGGATATAGAAATATAAATACATTATTTTAAAATGTTATTTGGAAGAAACGGTATGAGAGCTCCTTGCGACGTGTCTGCGCCGAGGGACTCGGGGTGGTTGAGGACGGGTGGGGGGTAAGGGACACTACTTGCATCAACATGAAATAAATAATTGAACAAGAAAGAAAGGTCTTGGGGCCAAATGGGAACTGCTACCACAACAGAAGCCACAATAAGACCAAAAAGTAGGTGGGAGAAAAACCACTAGTGGTTGCACCAGGCGGAGACGAGCAGTGTTCACACTTGGTGTCACTACCTCTTTCTTTAGTTTTCACGAGCAGGTTCTTGTTTCTGGCTTTTGCAGAGCTGCGTTCATCCAGCTGGCTCTTAAGCTTTTCTTCATTGATTCTCTTGGTATAAACATTTTCCCACATTGTCACATCACATTCAAAGGAAACGTATTTTGAAAGGGCTGCTTGGTAGCCCAACCGGGCAGCTGCACTCTGATTTATTTTTGTCATTGTCCTTTGCTGTGCTCTCTGCCCAACGCTCCCATATTCTTGGGAAGAGCCTCCTGAGAGATTCGCAAGCAGGCAGCCCCCCTTCCTCCACTCTGGCCGTGTGATTCAGGTGGGGGGGCGGCCAATCCGCACCTAGCCTTCTGGCCGGAGCCCTGAGAAGGGGGTCCAAGCCTGGGCAATCCAACGTTCCTGAGACTTTCTCCGACTGGAGCAGGACCAAAGAGCTCAAAGTGAGGATGGAAGCCTGAGCAGGGATGTGAGGCCGGACTCCCAGGACAGCTCCCCTGCAAGCAGAAAGCGCCAGGAAATGGACACAGAGCAGGGACAGGCCAGGGAACCAAACCAGAAGAAGAGGGAAGAGAGAGATACAGGCAGAGAGAGAAGGAGCCCAAGCTCACAGCCTCCACACCTATGAATCTCACTGTCCTTGAGGCCAATCTGATTCTAGCCCTTTCCGTAACTGGCTACATTAGCTGATAAATAAGTACTTCCCTTAGACATTGTCTACGTAAGAGAGGTCGCATTTGCTTCTGTGCTTTTTAAATGAATGAGCCTTCACCCAGGGTGACCCCTGGAATGGAACATAATATTCAAGTTGTTTTTAGCAGATACTTCATAAATAGTTATTAAGCCAAATTAAATGAACTCCCCTAGAGGCAGAATGGTACAGTGAAAAGAACACAGGCTTTAGAAACTGGCTGACCTGTGTCTGAATGACGGATCTGTAAGAACTCGGGCAAGTTGTCTCTTCCCGCACAGCTTCCATTGGTCCTCCTCCTCCTCCATCTCCAGCAGCGGTACAATCTCTAGCATGTTGGAGTTCTTTCCCTGTGGCTCAGGCCACAGCAGGTGCTCTGCATGTGTTATCTCTGGATAAAATAATCCCCGGGGAGAGGTCTCCTTGTTACATTGTTCCGACCTGTGAAATGAGGATTCGGTGAGACAACCAAGAGATTGATGCTTCTCCAACTTTTTGCTTCCCGACTTAATCCTTACACTTACCACTTTGCCAGCATTCAGAGTGACTGTCCTTGTGCTTTTGGACAGGTTAATATGTTTGCTTTTTGCCCTCATAACTTGTTAACCTTTGTCCTCTTGTCTTTTAGCTTGTCTGTTAGTCAGTGTGAAATGTGCTCAGCAATCTCATAACACAAAAGTAAAACTCGGCAAATGGAAAAACGCACTCTGCTCTTGCATGGGAAGATGGAGCATCCTAAAGAGGTCAGTTTTCCTCCATTTGTAAATTTAATTTAATCCGAGAGAAAGGAAGGAAGGACAGAAGGAAGAAAAAAGAGAGGAAGAAAGAAAGAAAAAGGAAGGAAGAAAAAAGACCTTCCCCTTCCCCGGAGTGGGCAAGTTGATTCTCAAGTTCATATGGAAAAATAAACAAGCAAGGTAGTCAGAAAAAATCTGAAAACAAAGAGTGATGAAGAAGGATCAGCCCCTGTGGATAATAATGTGTGTCAGACCACCTCAGTAATAAAAACAGAGTGATCGTGATACTTGAATAGACACACACACCGTAACACAAACGGGAAAGTTCAGAAATAGACCTGATTAACAAGAGAATTAAGTGGAGCAAGTGGTGAATGTGTGTCGACATTCAGATTCTGACTGCACACTCTGTTGGCAAGATGGACGAGAATTAACCTAATTTTATCAAAGTTACAAGTGCATTTACTCCCCCTTCTGGGAATTTTACCTATACATTTAAATGATAGGTATTCAAAAAATGACAAAATGGTGAGGATTCAAAAGGGGTCTGTCGTGGCATGTTTGTAAGAAGACATCCAAGTTCCCACAACTGGGACACTGCTAGAATACTATTGCCCCTGCGGTAAAATACTACACAGGTCAAAACAACAACAACAAACTGGAAAAGTTCTCTAATTATTTCTACAAAAAGAAAAAAATGAAAAACTCCAGCGTAGAACAGGGTATATCCTACATTGCATTTTGGGGAGAAAAGAGGACAGTCCGAATAGATGTTTGCATTGGCTTCTGTCTGCATCAGAAACACGGAAAAGCTACACAAGTTGCTAAGAATACAACCCTGGGGAAAGGGGCATCTGCGGGAAGGGGAGAGATGAGCAACACTTGCCAGTATCTCCTTTGTTACATTGTGCTGGGTTTTTTGAATCATGAGTTTATATTACCCGTTAGATAATTTAAAAAAACAAAACAGTAAGGGTTAGAAAAAAGCCAAGCTGTGAGTACTTAATGTGGGTAAGACACTGCGCTGCACTTGTAAATCCATCATCTCATTTAATCCTCACAAGAGCTCTGCGAGGTTTTATTTTAATCTCCGTTTTAGAGCTGAGGAAAAGAGTGACTTAGATCCCGTAAGCAATCTGTGCCTCCCTCTTACCAATCCGTGTCCCTCCCTTATTTCACGTCCGAGGGACATATTAACGTCTTGCAAGTTTGCACAGATCCTTTCCACCCAACTCCAACGGGCTGTTGGAATCTCTCTAACAATCAAAGACCTAGTTCACACCATATTTTTTTAGCCTAACAACATCGCTAAGGCCTTTTGTCTGCACTTTCTCCATCTCTTGGACTAGACTGTCAAAAGCATATAAAATAGTAACCTCCATCTGCATAGTTTCCTGGAGTCTGCCCAGTCTCTAAGTAAATGGAATATCTCTAACACCCTTCCAGGGACGACTTATTACTCTTACTTTACAGAAGAAGAAACTGAGAGAGAAACCCAGAGAGACTCAGACAGACAAACGAGGAGCCATATCCAGGACCTGTGGCTCTAAGATAAATTCTTTCTTCCTAACACCACAGCTGCCTCTAGCTAGCCTTCCAGAAAATATCTTGAATATTTTATACCATATTTATTTTATTGCAAAAATGAACCCTATTTATTGCAGGAAAATGTCTGCGTCAACTAGTCTAGGAAAGAAGAACAGAGATAGCTCAAGGATGGTGAACCAGGCCCTTCATTCATACCGGGCATCGCTGACTGGTGGTTGAACTTTGTCTCGGGTCTTGGCGGCCGCTTCACATTCTTCACGACCTCCAAATCGGCTCTGTCTCCACAGTCAGCCCATCTTCATTGAAGATGGACACTCGAGAAGAAACGTACTTACCATCTGAGAACCAGACGATCTCCGTAGCTTGCTGCTTAAAATGTGGTCTTCAGAGCAGCAGCATCACCATCTTCTGGAGGCAGAATCTCTGTCCCGTCACAGACCTACAGCATCAGAACCTGCATTTTTTATAAAGATTTTATTTATTTATTTATTTATTTATTTATTTATTTATTTTTAATATAATTTTTTATTTTTTATAAACATATATTTTTATCCCCAGGGGTACAGGTCTGTGAATCACCAGGTTTACACACTTCACAGCACTCACCAAAGCACATACCCTCCCCAGTGTCCATAATACCACCCCCTTCTCCCAACCCCCCTCCCCCCAGCAACCCTCAGTTTGTTTTGTGAGATTAAGAGTCACTTATGGTTTGTCTCCCTCCCAATCCCATCTTCTTTCATTTATTCTTCTCGTACCCACTTAAGCCCCCATGTTGCATCACCACTTCCTCATATCAGGGAGATCATATGATAGTTGTCTTTCTCCGCTTGACTTATTTCGCTAAGCATGATACGCTCTAGTTCCATCCATGTTGTCGCAAATGGCAAGATTTCATTTCTTTTGATGGCTGCATAGTATTCCATTGTGTATATATACCACATCTTCTTGATCCATTCATCTGTTGATGGACATCTAGGTTCTTTCCATAGTTTGGCTATTGTGGACATTGCTGCTATAAACATTCGAGTACACGTGCCCCTTTGGATCACTATGTTTGTATCTTTAGGGTAAATACCCAATAGTGCAATTGCTGGGTCATAGGGCAGTTCTATTTTCAACATTTTGAGGAACCTCCATGCTGTTTTCCAGAGAGGTTGCTTTGACAGAGAGAGAGAGAGAGAGAGAGAGAGAGAGAGAGATCACAAATAGGCAGAGAAGCAGGGGTTGGTGGGGAGCAGGTTCCCCACTGAGCAGGGAGCCTGATGTGGGGCTCCATCTCAGGACCCTGGGATCATGACCTGAGCTGAAGGCAGAAATTTTTAAACTGAGCCACCCAGGCACCCCAGAATCTGCATTTTTATATGCTCAGGTGATTCTCGGAGTATGAAATTTGAGAGGCTCCCCTCTAAGATTTTTTTCAGTGACAATTCTCCATGATTTCATGGCCTATGGCCCTTCCATCTCAGAGAACCAACCAGAGCTGCCTCTTCACCCTTCCCTCAGGTCTTGGGATTGTGAGGAACTCTGCTAAATTTCTCTAGAACTTCTTCCTCTAGAACTTCTTCCAGGAATTTGGGGTTGAACAAGAAATTGGTTCCACTTGAAAAAGATCCTCCTGGGACTGGATTCGCATAACTGAGAAATGGGGAAAGAAAGGGAGTCCGAACACCCCTGTTTGGCTGCCATTGACTCTCTTGTTGCCTGGAGAGCTGTTCTCTGCTTTGCATTAACAGTGGTGAGGTGGGACCCTTCTGTCCCAAACCTGCCAGCACCATGGAAAAATGGAATCCTAGATGGCTCTCCTGGGTGTGCCAGCATCCTAGACAGCCTGGCTCACGTTCCGGGGGGAGGAACTACTTTTCCTGACACACTGTCTCTCTGATCACCACTTTGCACACTGCCTGTTTCTGGATTCCAAAGGCTACTGCTGTGTCAGTCAACTATCTCAAGCACTTTTTTGACACTAAATTTTTTTTTCTTTGGGGCACCTGGGTGGCTCAGTTGGTTAAGCCTCAGCTCTTGGTTTTGGCTCAGGCCATGAACTCAGGGTCACGAGACAGAGCCCCACATGGGGCTCCTCACTCAGCAGGGCGTCTGCTAGAGACTCTCCCCCTCCCTTCCCCCTCACGCTCTCTCTAAAATAAATAACAAAACAAATCATCAAAAAATACTTTTCTTTATATTCGCTTGTTGGCTTTAATTTATGACATGAGAGAAATATGTTTCCCATCACGAAGCTGGAATCAAATTATGAGGATTATTCACCAGTGGGGAGGACAAGAGCAGGTGGTAATTGAACAGAAATAACAATTTTCTGTGTTTTCCTAGAAACCTCTCATGGGTCTTTTCTTTATTTCTACATTTGTTGTATTATTTTTCCACCTTTATTTTAAATGTGTGTCATATGTCATCTAGTTATGAAAGGAGCATTTTTATTTTGAAATCCTGAAAAATTCAGAGGATTATAGGGGAATTAATAAGAAAACAACAAGTTCCATACTTAGCATTTTGTTCTTTTTTCATTCGACTCCTTTTGCTGTGACAGGGATCTTTCCCTGCTTGTTACTGTCTGCAACTCACAGAGGGGAGGCTTGTTGTCTCTTATTTCATGACAACAAGAAGGACAGTGACTGAGCTCCATCGCAGAGAACAGCAGAATGAGTCAGCAAAATGACACAGAAGGGACCCCGACAAACCCAGAGCTGGACCTCTCCAAGGCACCTTCCTCTGACTCTTGGATGTTAGGCAGACATGCCCGAGCCCTAGCCACTCTGGCTTTTTCTGCACCGGTCCCCACATGCTCCCATCATAACCTCCACACCTATGAGGCTGAGCAGGTGGCCTTCTCCAGGACACTCTTCTAATTGGAAAGATATCACCGCCGCATGACTGGAGGTCCTCTTGCTGTGTGAGGGCTGTTTCTTTGTCTCGGCAGAGATAGGACACAAATGTTCCCCATTAATTCAGAACCAGGCAGCCCTGGGTTCTAATTCTAATTCAGTTCCTTAGAGGTTTTATGATCATGAGCAGAGGTAAGTTCTCTGAGTCTCAGTTTTCTTAGCCATGATATGGGGTTCCTAAAACCTGCCTATGGGGTCACTGAAAGGATCACGGATCATGGGTATTTAATGCAGCTGAATTGGAACTCAATGAAGGACAGCTACTACTGTCACTCTCTGTCCCCTCTCTCAGCTCGTTTGTAAGCTTATGTTAAACACACTTTTAATATTGGTTCCACATCCCATTTTCCCATATCTGTGTCTTAGAAGCAAATTCCTTCTAGAATTGTAGAATCCCAGGACATCACTGGCTCTCTCCTAAGATTTCAAACTCACTCCCTCCCTCCCCTAGCTTTCTCTCCATATATTTTCTTACTAGTGGTAAAAATATACAAGGGGAAAATCAAACCTAGCCTCTGTCCTTTGGGAACCTTTAATCTCATTGGGGAGACAAGACTTAGACACAAGATACAATTAGAGAATAATAAAAAAGAGCGAGAATGCTCAAATGTGCTGAGTATAATGTTCTACGCCTCTGTCTGCTTCCGAATTCCATTCTTGCTTTATTAAACAATATCGCAGCGCTGCTGACTCATGTTCCGTTTCTGGACCCCTAAGACTGTAATATTTCTCTGCTGGGTGTGCACATAACAAGTCAGAATATTCTATTGTGTATATTTCTGCAGCATATTCTACTTGGGCAGTTTTCCCTGGGTGTTCTCCACGGCACTTGTCCCCATCCGAGTTCACTGTCTGCCTCTGATAATGTTTCCATGCTGTCAGCCTTGTAACATGATGCATTCATTTCCTAACAGAGATATCTTGGAGGAAAGCTCTTCAAACAGCTGTCTTAGCCACCAAGGTCTGGTATTTCCACATTTTCTCTCTGTACTTGGAATGCAAACTCTCAGAGTAGTGGGAGGGGGAAGGAGTGTTGGGTGGATGCTACATACCATGTCTCTAAGCTGATAGATGACCTTGGACATATCTCTTCCTGTCTCAGGGCTTTGGTTTCCTCCTAAGGGGAAGGAGGCTGCACGGGAATTTCTGTGACAGACAGATATGCTGTGATTGCACATACAGATGCTAATGTTGATGTGAGTGATGTCGCTGACAACTCGCTCTGTCACTGAGGAGTGAGATGGGTCTCAGCACCGCTTCCTCTCCTGTTTTCTTTACCTGAGGACAGTCTGTAGGATGGCAGCTTTTCCCTGAAAATGGTGGCAGGTCACTTCTCAGAGTCTTTCCCCCCTCACGATGGGTCTGTACCACAGACCTGTTAGACTAGTGAGATCAGCCATAAGGCAACACAGATGCATAGCGAGAGCAAATGTTGGTTTCTTGGGTTTCCATTTCTTGTTAGAAATGGAAAGAGACAGCTTGCCAGGTGCCAGCGATCGAAAGGGAGAGCTCCTTGAGGCTGTGTCCTGTGGAGGATATTTCACAAGCAGCATGGCTGGAGTGTCTACTGCCTGAGGTGCCAGTGATGGGAAAGGAGACAGGGTAAGCAGATACACGGAAAAGTGCCATAGGAGCAGTGCATAGCTACCTTCACCCAGCTTGTCTGCAGGAGCACCAAACAGAACGTTAGACACGGAGGAGACGTTATAAGACCCTCTCAACAGTCATACGTGGCAGAAAATGGAAATGAGGCTTTGTGGGTTAATGGTCCTCTTAGAGGGAAATTCACGGAACTGGTTAGTAGCAGGTCTCCTGATGATGGATTCAAGGTCATTTCCACCACAATATTCTGCTTCTGCTGGGATTATTTGATTTTGGTTGGTTAGTTAGGGTTATATGGCATGGCTATATTTGAAAGTTATTCTAATATGAGAAGTGTGGTTTGGCTGGGAGGCACATATTTTGGGTTTGCACAGGTAGATTGTGTCTTGAACTTAAGAGGAGTTCAGCGAGGGGCACCGGGGTGGCTCAGTCATTAAGCCTCTGCCTTCAGCTCAGGTCATGATCCCAGGCTCCTGGGATTGAGCCTCGCATTGGGCTCCCTACCCAGCGGGAAGCTGCTTCTCCCTCCCCTTCTGCTGCTCCCCCAGCTTGTGCTCTCTTGTTCACTCTCTCAAATAAATAAAAAAATTTAAAAAAAAAGAGGCATTCAGTAATAGTGAATTTGAGGGGGGATTTGCTGAACATACAAACAAAAATAAAATTCCCCTTATCCTTCTCCATTAATATTTCCTGATTGAGGTGGGAGTGACTGAGTCATATTCGTGAGTAGGTCTGCCTAATTATAGACCATACCAGCTGGTGAGTGTGTCCAGATGAAGAGCCTCACACATAAATACCCAGTGCGTTGGAAGGTCCAGACGTTAAGGTAAGAATGGTGTCCTCCGTCAGCTTTGGGTGTCTCAGAGAATTCCCAGCCATGTCACAGAGGTGGGGAGATCTTAATAATACGAGGTACTTGCACCCGGGAATGAATGGCCTATGTTACCTGCATAGTTATTTTCCTCGTTTGGCATGAATAGTGCCAGAATAAAATATCCTACATCTTCAGGAAGCACTCATGATCAGACATCCACTCCTGATGGAAGAAGTCTACAGCTAGGAAGGAAATTTGTATTTATTGCTAGTTACAAAGTGTTTTTGTAGAGAAACATTCTGGGCTTTCCAAAGGTATATCAGTTATATACACGGTACTTCACCCCTCTGTATTTAATCCTTAGAAAATCATATATTTTGAGCACTTCATAATTATGTATTGCCTGATAGTTTCCGAAGGCTTTTACACTATCTGATTAGGACCTTACAACAGCCTACTGAGCAAGGTAATGCACTTTGTCCCATTTTGCAGAAGCAGTGGAGAAGGAGTGCCCTCGGGAGCCCTGTGGTCATCTACAGGCCCTTGGGTCATCTCGTTCTTGGTTCAGGAGAGTGGATGGCTACTGGGGAGGCTGGGAGAGAGTAAGTGCCTTGCCCAAGGCCACATTCCTATTCAAAGGCAAATCCAAACGAGGCCCAAGACTTCAGACTATAACCAGTCACTGCCTGTCCACACCAGGAGCTCTCGAACATGGGTGAGCATCAGAATCACCAACGCATCTTATTCAAATTTAGATGGCTGGCCCTGTCCCAGAGTGTTTGACATGGACGTCTGGGAAAGGTAGGCCCCAAGTTCGCCTTTCAGTATTTCAGGAAGTGCTGATGCTGGAGACCAGGCGCTGAGGAACCACTTCCGGTTCAAAGTGCAGTGCCAGGAGCTCCTGAGAAACACAGAATCTCAGGTCCCACCTCAAACCTGCAGAATGAGGATCTGCATTTTAACAAAATCTCTAGATCTCAAGTACAAAGTTGAGAAGTGCTGCTGTCCACCCCAGCTGCCAGTCTGCAAGGCCCTGGACTAGAGGTTGAGGGGACAGGAGTGAACAATCATAATTTTTCAGTCAGTCACTTTCTATCGGTCAGGCACTCCTTTCAGCACTAGGTGTATTATCTCATTTAATCTTCCCAACAGGGGCACCTGGGTGGCTCAGTTGGTTAGGTGTTTGCCTTCTGCCCAGGTCATGATCCCAGTGTCCTGGGATCAAGCCCCACAGCAGGTTCCCTGCTCAGCAGGAGTCTTCTCCCTCTGACCCTCCCCACTGCTTCTACTCTCTCTCTATCTCTCTCCAATAAATACAATCTTTAAAAAAAAAAAATCCTCACAATAACCCTGAAAGGGAGATACTAATATTATTTCCATTATAAAGTCAAGGCAATACCCTGGTGCAGAGAGGCGGGCAGTCTGCTTCAGACCACTCATCCAAGAAAAGATGGACCCAGGTTTTGAAGCTGGGCCATTCATGCTCCTTTACTATGCTACATATAAAGTGGGTTGCCACTCATAGATGAGAGGGAAAGCCATGCAAATAGAAAGCAAGAGAACAGATTGCTGGGGACAAATGCATCTGTGTGCCCCAGTGAAAGTCAGAAGAGCTGGCTGGGCTTCTGCAGAGATTTCTGATGATGTAGCTTTGGTGAGCCCCATTGTTTGTATCTTCACTTGTAGAATTGATCATAACCACTGATAAAGAGAAAAAGCTCCCCTCTGACAGCTAGACTGTGGAGGGCGGGTACCAAGAATTGAAAAAGAAGCCACGATTTGTCAAAACAGACTGCATTCTGATTTGACAAAACAAACAAATGTACCAAATCGAAACCATAATGTTCATCACAAGCTACCAAGCTTCAGATCTTGTAATACCAGTCTCTTCAGACCCATGGATTCCAAAATCAGACCACAGACACGTTGATCTGAGGGTGACCCTGAACAGAGACACGTGTTCCAAGTACAAGGGTGTGGATTGTTCCAGCAACTTTCTTGTTGATTCCTCCCAAGCCCATCCTATGACTCACTTGAGCTCCCAAGACCGTAAATAGACCTTTTTCCTGACTCCTCTCTGTGAAGACACCTCAGGAGCCCCCAGGGACATATGGTTTCCCTTGCTGTAGCAAATAGGAATCCACTTTACTCACTACAAGTGTTTTCCCAGTGGCCTTTGCCTGACAGACTCCAACACAATAATATTTTCCGACCTACCTCACAGACTTGTTATAACTATGGAAATAAAGTCGGTCGGGCTCCATACATTTGTGAATTTCTCAGTTTGTTTGAGTTGTTATTTATGCTTTGTTCCATCTTCCCCCCACAAAGACAATGATGCCTCAACTTAAAAGAGACCAGGTCCTATCTTCTTTGTGGTCACAGTGTCTAGAATGGTTCTTAATGCATAAGTGACTCAGTAATTATTGGTTGAGTGAAAAAACAAATACACAGGCAAATGAAGGAAATCTTTTTTTTTTTTTTTTTTAAGAGATCTTTCCCCAGTTCTTCTTTCCCAGGTTGCAGCCCTGTGAGTCATCCAGGTAAGAGGTTTGTAAGTGCTGGAAAGTGATGGCTACCACCTAGGCAGACTGTCACTAGCACTTTGTCACGGTTGCACATAACTTCCTTTGCCTCTTGAAAGTTTCCCTACCTGCAAGCTGCCTGGAATTGCTAGTGGGAATATTATTGCTCCCTTTTCCCATAACATTGATCTTGCTGCAGTAACCACGCAGCGCAGCAAATAGCAGCACATTTCGTAGCTCACAGAGCTGGTGGGTATCAGTGTATCAGCTGAGTGCCTCTTGCAATCACTGCCCTGTATTTAGCAGCACAATATTCTTAGGTGCTTTTGCAATAGACTTGCACCAAGCAGAAATCATGGTGCGTAGAACACAGTGACTCCATCAAATGTCCTTAAATCCTTCTGGCACAGAGAGTTCTAGCTATGGCTAGAATCCCCAGGGATAATTTTGATCAAGCAGAAGCTGCCAAAGATTCTTCCAACTCAGAAAGCACAGGGGCTGTCCACTGTTATACACATTCCTTTCTCCCCTAGCACCCTTTCTCCTGTTCCCCTCAACCCTCTTTCTGGGTGTCAGGACTTCTGAGACAGGCACCCAGAGGAGCGGGCAGGCATTTACATTGGCGTAGGAGGGAAGGGAGTGGACAGCATTTATAGGACCAGCAAAACCATGATCTCAGGAAGCACAGACCCTGCAAGATGGAGTTCAGACCTGTGGTTTCTGTGACCATGTTTTCTGCTGAGGTAAAGCCTACCCTACGGGGTATTTCCCAAGAGAAACAACCTCTACAATGTGCTTCCTTCCCAATGCCGGAGTGAGTACAAACAGAATGCTGCATTGGTTTCCCTCCCTCTTTGATCCATCAGAGGGACATTACCCCTGAAATAAAAATGAAATACATCCTTCAGTGGGTCCCAGTGTCAGTCCAGAGGTCCCCTCCAGAAGTTAGAACGGAGGGGGCTTGTCCTGGTCCCGGCTCTCCTGCTTCCTGGGCTCCAGCTAGCATAGGATGGCTCCCATGCAACCCCCAGTTTCTCTTCCTGCCTAGAACCAGCTCTCAGCCTGGACAGGGAGAGGGCATGATTTCTTTCCTAGCAGTCCTCCCATCCTGTTGCACTGGGGTCGAACTGGAACATCAGGTTTGAACAGTTACACACACACCCCACATACCCATTTCTTTCTGTGCATTTCCCTCGTACATGCGGTGTGTACCTGCCCTAGGGGTGAGCACAGGGCTCGGCCTGTAACAAGTGAAGGATAGATGGAAATTTCATTTTATTTTATTTTTTAAAATTTGCTTGTTTATTTGAGAGAGTGTGCACGCGTGTAGGGGAGGAGGCTGCCAGGGAGAGGCAGAGGGAGAAGGAAAAGGAAAGAAGCCGACTTCCTGCTGAGCGCAGAGCTCCATCCCAAGACCCATGACATCACGACCTGAGCCAAAAGCAGGAGTCGGAAGCCTAATTGCCTGAGCCGCCCAGCTGCCCCTACAGACACATATTTTAAAGAAACGTATATGTGGACAAAGATTATGGGATTGTGGCGATTCAACAGATTTAAGATTCTTCTTTTGCAAAATGAAATCTTGCCATTTGCAACAACGTGGATGGAACTAGAGAGTATTATGCTAAGTGAAATAAGTCCATCAGAGAAAGACAATTATCATATGATCTCCCTGATATGAGGAACCCGAGAAACAAAACAGAGGATCATAGGGGAAGGGAGGGGGGAAATGAAACAAGACAAAACCAGAGAGGGAGACAAACCGTTAGAGACTCTTAATCTCAGGAAACATACTGAGGGTGGCTGAAGTGGGGGGGTGTGGGGGGGAGAGGGTGGCTGAGGGATGGGCATCGGGGAGGGCATGTGCTATGGTGAGCGCTGTGAACTGTGTAAGACTGATGAATCTCAGACCTGTATCCCTGAAACAAATAATACATTATATGTTAATTTAAAAAAAACAAAAGATTCTTTTTTGCTGAAGGTGACTTTAAGGAGGCATGGACTGACTCTTGCTTCTTGAAGTTAAAAGTTGGAGAGGAAGGGCATCTCGTCTGGCTGGAGGATGCACTGCTGGAGACTTTCCTACCTAGCTGAGCCCCAGCACTCAGGTTTCTTCCCCAACATGGCAGTGTCTCTCCTCAGTCAACTTCCAGAGGCGAAATGGAAGCTGGCCCCAGCCTGCCGGCTCCCCAGCACGGACAGAGCTGTCTCAGAAACAGACACGGTGAGGCGTTTCCTCCAGCCTATCCTGGAAAGGGGGTAAGGTTGTCCAGTGAAACCTCAGATCACAGATGGGGACAGAGGTCATTGCCAAGAAGAATGCTCATCCTTTCCATTGGAGGGCGCTGTCTCCTTTGGTGGGAGGATACGTAGGTGTGATCCTTCCACTGTTCAAGGAGGGGTGTGTGAGCCCTGAACTTCCAGCTTGACTCTTCGGGTGCTTTACTTCTTGCTGTGGGTGATCCCCAAGCTGCTGCCTTCCTCCACAGCTGGGCTCTGCCCTGAAGTCATCTGAGCCGGTGCTGCTGAGAAATTTGAAAGGATGAAAGTTGATGTCTGGGGGACTGTTTGGAAAAGCTCTAATTCAGATGTGAGTGTTATCATTGTTAATTATAAGTTCAAACTCAAAGTGATATTATCACCACTAATTCTAGTTCGCTTCCTCTTTTGCGAGAAGACGGAGGATGAAAGCTGTACATTTTGTAAATTGATTACTAATGTTCAAAGGGTTAGAATGTAAGATAACACACCACGTTCTCACTAGATGAGGCATAATTTAAATTTTCTTTGATTCAGAAAACATTTCAGCATCTTGCAGTCAATCTGCTGACACTATGAGAAACTCTGATTTTTGCATGGTTAATTGAGTTTGGGGTAAACGCTCATTCACTGTGTATTTAGTAGTATTATTAACATATATTTAATCAAACAACACTTATTGACGACTGACTGTGTTCAGGGTACCATGATATGTGAAAACAGTAAGTAAAAGTGTAGATGGAGAACACGAAACTCTGTGAGACAGAATGACGGGCAGTTCCATTGACGGGAACCCTGAGCAAAAGGCACAGGTATGCTCAGGGACTGGAGAGACCACGAGTGTGCCCGCGAGTAGGAACCCTACAGACAGTGATAATGATAATTATTGCAACAAGAGGCCCAGCCTTGACTGAGCATTTACCACTTGTCAAGCATTGTGCCAAGTGTTTTCTGTTAGGAAATTGTTGCATCTCCACAATGACTTCGTGAGGAAGGTCCTGTTTTGTTTCTCAGATGAGGAAACTGAGGCACATAGTGGTTAAATGAACTGTTGCCTCAGTAAGTGGGGAAGCTGAGATTTGTGCCCAGGCTGTGTGACCCCAGAGCCTCTGCTCCTGGGAGATTGGATGGCAAAGGGTCAGGGAGCAGAGCATCTGTGTGCTCTGCTCCCTGACCCTTAAGATTATTAAAAGGGCACCTGGGGGGGCTCACTCAGTTAAGTGAGTGGCTCACTCACTCTTGGTTTGGGCTTAGGTCATGATCTCAAGGTCATGAGATCAAGCCCCGTGTTGAGCTCCACACTCAGATGGGAATCTGCTTGAGATTCCCCCCACCTTTCTCTTTCTCTATCAAATAAATAAATAAATAAATCTTAAAAAAAAAAAATTATTAGGCGCCCCTCCCTTCAAGCTATGCCCTTGGCCTGAAACTGCCTATCCTCCCCTGTCCGCCATTCTTCATCCTTCCAGGAAGAGAGTAGCTGGCAGCGGGGAGAGCCGTGGCTCTAGCTCTCTTTGGTGCTGTCGGCCAGCCGTCCAACCTTGGGTAAGCTCTCCGGCCTCACCCAGCCTCAGTGTCCTCAACTCTGAAACAGGAATGTAATTCCGGGGTTGCTGTCGGGATCAAGTTAGCAATCCCTTGTAAAACAGAACGAACAAACAAACTGTGAACTCACTGGTAGTAGCTAGTGAGGGAGGCTCCACGGAATTTCTTTCGCAAAGATTTGTCGATCCCAATTATCCACAGTAAGAAGTTATGCTTGAATACAGATTAGCTCATCTTCCTCCTCCAGGCCCGCTGCCCTATCTCCGCTGCCTTCATGCCCCCAACCCCAACACAGCACCTGAGGGGTCCTTCATGCCCCCAACCCCAACACAGCACCTGAGGGGTCCTTCATGCCCCCAACCCCAACACAGCACCTGAGGGGTCCTTCATGCTCCCAACCCCAACACAGCACCTGAGGGGTCCTGAATGACTCCCTCCCGCTAGGATGGATCTCGACGGTCACCAGCCTCCTCAGCCCACTGGAATGTCAGCCTAGGGTGTAACCAGAGCAAGCACAAGGGTCACTTGCCGACAGTCGAGTGAGGTGGCAAGCAGGGATGTGGGGAACTAATGTCAGCCTCAGGAACAGTGTGGACCACTGAAGGACCCGTTTACCAGAGAAGGGATTGCAGAGTGTTAGATGTCAGTTGGAGGGAGCCCCAAAGGGGAGGACACTCGAGGGTGCCCCAGTGGACCCAGGACTGGCTGTAATGGCATTCCTCTCCCTGCCTTCCAACTGACCCTAGTGTCCCCTGCCACCAATGCCATTAATGGGTTCTGTACGACGGGTCTTGGTCTACATCACTCTGCACACCTCATTTCCCCTGCTGGAAATAGTGGGCTTCTAAGTGAAAAAGTCCTTTATTCTGAGCCAGGCATTATACTAGATCCTTTACAGAGATTATCTCTAATTTTCAGCAAAACTCCAAGGACAGTATTATCCATACCACCTTTTACTGCTGAGGAAACTGTCATCCAAACAATACAGCTGGTAAGACAGGGGAGTAAGTACTAAGGGTCACGGTTCTGTAGCTAGAAACCTTTGCTCTGGCCCCTCAGTGTTTTCTCTATGAACTGGGAAGACCCGTTCCCCTGCACCGCACCGAACAGTTACGAGATGGTGAATGGGACGGCATTTTGCCAGCCTGTCACGGCACAAACGTTTATAGGGCAGCTAACGCATGCCAGCCAACTGTAGTCAGACATTGGGTGTTATTTCTTCTAATTCCTGTACACCTCAGGATGTGTAACCCCACGCCCCGTGCGCTCTCTTCTGAGCTCGTACTTGGGATGGAAGGGTTTTGCTTACACCATCGTTCTGGGAAATTCCACCTGACTCAGTGTATTATTAGCAGACAAAGCACTTCCCCGCTCATCTGTTTTCCCATCTAACAAATGAAAAGGAAGATAACTGGTCTGAGAAAGCTCTGGGAGAGAAGTGCTATCTGGACGCAAAGCATTATTCAGGAAAAAATACATATATGTATCTCCAATGTGGGTGTGAGTAGAGGGTCCATTTTTAGTTGTTTTAACAGGTGAGCCGATGGGCGAGAAACAGCAAAGGGGAAGCTGTCTATGCAGACACTGTGAGCCGCCTGAGATGTGGAGGCAGGAGCAGGTCTCCCCTGACTGCGGGAAAGGGCGCATGCTACCGTTGCAGATGCTGAAAACACTCCGTCCAAGTGAAATCGTTCCCCAGCTCTCGAAGGGCTTTCCTGGGGGTGAGGGGTTGGCATCAGCCAAAGCCAGGAAGAAAGGGATCCAGTGGGTTGCCCTGAGGGTGCCGAGGGACATTCTCTGTCCAGACGGCAAAGCACACACCGCACTGGGCATTAAAACCCCGGGGCAAAAAGGCAGGCTTGGTCCCACCTGCCAGGCGATGCTGTTAGAAGGAAAGGAGCCCAGAGTTCATCCTCCTGATCCGTAATGTGAATTTTCTCTAACAGATAAGCATGGCTGCGTGGACATGACCTGGAGCTCTCACCCCGAGCTCTCAAGGCTTGAAGTCACCTTTTTACTAATGGCCCCAGCTGCATGACATACCCTAGGCTTAGGTTTGCTCTTGCTCCCTCTCACCTCAGTGAGAAAGGAGGGGGTTCACGAAGCATAAGGAGCACTGTTCTTATTATGCGGGGCTCCCACTGAGAAGCAGGAAGCATCAGAAATCCCAGGAAAACTTGGTGGGGGAAGCAGGGGCGTAGGAGAGCGGGGCATAGGGACAAAGATGCTGTGCCTGGAGAAGGCAGAAGCTAGGATTCCAAGAGTGAAGGGTTCCACATTGGAGCTTGAGTTCTGGCTTCCGAAGTTATGAGCCACCTGACCTGGCGCAGTTGGCTCCTCGCTGGGAGGACCAGTTTCTGCATTTGACTTTCTGGCCTCGGAGAGTGGATGCCTATTGGAGCATTCTCCGAAGTACAGAATGCTGTTAATGCATCAGGAGTTAGACCGTGCTGACAATGGGGTTAAAACAATGCAAAGAAGCAGACCCCCCACCATCTTCATGCTTCCGTGCCCGGCACCTGGGTCATTGCCTGGCACAGGGTGACAAGGATGGTAACAAGCTTGGCTGTCCTGGGAGAGCAAAGAACCAGTGTATGGAGCCTGCCGCACATGTGGACAGAGGAAGCGTTGCGGTCTCTCTGATACACAAAGCCCTAAAAAGTTCAACTATGTTCTAGATCCGTTTTTTTTTTTCTAAAATTCAATACTATATAGGTCTTTTTTAGAGGAAGAAAACCTTCTGTGGAGCCAAAGGATTAACTCAAATTACTGTTTTGCCTGTGTTTTTTTTTAATTTTTTTATTTTTTATAAACATATAATGTGCCTGTGTTTTAACTTAACAAAAAGACATGAAAGCAGCTATACACTCCTGTGTTTATTAATTCCTATTGAATTATAAAACAAAACAAATCTATTAATTAAATCTAAATGGAGCTAAGATGCAACACGATTCAAATGGGCATTAATTTAATGAGATGGATGGTGTCGGTTTGTGAAACTAATGTGACTAATGTTACTATTAGTAATAACTACTGTGTAAGTGTGAGTAAGGGACCGAGAGCTAAGGGACCATCCTGAGTCCACTCTACTCGTGCTCTCATCGGCCATGTGGTGACTCATTTCTTCCACCACGTTTTAAGACTCAAACCAGTGTGAAACACGTACCCTATGATATCATATACTTCCTGTTTGATAAAAAGACATTACTTTTATCATCCATCTTCCCAAATTATTTTCTTCTCAGGTAAGGACAAATAAAATATTATTGTCAATGAATATTGACAATAATGAACTCATTCAAAAACAATTTACTGAGCACCTGCTATGTTCCAGAGACAATTCTCAGTGATCAGACTATCTCACTAAGCAAAACAGGGGGACAAAATAGCCCTGTAATGGGAAGACAATAATCAAGAAAATGAATTAATGTGTAGAGTCTATCATGCATTAGCAGTTAATGAGTGTGATGAAAAAAAAAGACGAGGTAGGTGAATTACGGAGTCAGGAGAAGGGATATGGCTGGATGTTGCAGGGTTTTTTTCTTTCTTTTCTTTTCTTTTCTTTTTTTTTTAAAGATCTTATTTATTTGAGAGAGGGAGAGAACACAAGCCAGGGGCAGAGTCAGAGGGAGAAGCAGACTTCCCGCTGAGCAGGGAGCCCAATGCTGGGCTTGATCCCAGGACCCTGGGATCATGACCTGAGCTGAAGGCGGATGCTTAACCCATGGAACCCCCCAGGTGCCGCATGAGTGTTGTAGTTTTACACAAAGTTTTAGGCTCACTGAGAAAGCTGATTTTGAGCAAAGACTTGCAAGAGGAGAGGAATAGCCCGAGAGAGGAAAAAGCCAGGCCTGAGTGAACACGTGCCGGGTAAGGAGGCCAGCGGTGCCAGATGAAAGTGAGCAATGGGGCACAGCAGTGGTCAGAGACATGTGAAAGTCAGATCTTGTAGCCCATGTGAGCCATTGGAAGGACTCTGGCTTCTACTCTGAGAGAAAATGGATCTCATTGGAGGACTTGAGCTGAGGTACAACATGACCTGCCTTACCCTTCTGTTCTACTGCCCTGGCTTTTGTGTTGAGGTTGGGTTGTGACTGGGGTGGGAGGCTGGAGTAGAAGCCCTTTGCAAGGATGTGGGAGAAGGATGGTGGTGGTTCAGACCGGCGTGGTGGCAGCCGAGGTAGAGCGAATGGTCAGTCTCCTCCTGTGTGTTGAAGAGCCAAAGGATTTCCCTTTGGTTTAAATGTGGACTGTGAGAGAAAGAGAAGGGATCAGAGGCTTTGGCTTGAACAGCTGGACGGATCTAGCTTCCCTCCTTTGACTGAAAGAGGGAGATTAGTGGACAGGGAAGTTTTGGAGATGAGGAGTTCAGTTCCGTGTGGGCAGGCCATCAGCAGGGTGATCATACAATTCATTGTCCAAACTGGGATACGTGTGAGTATGGAGGAGAGAGTAGACAGTATTAATAATTACACTGGAACAACAGGATTCAATCAGGACAGGGGCGCCTGGGTGGCTCAGTGGGATAAGTGTCCGCCTTCAGCTCAGGTCATGATCCCACAGTCCTGGGATCGAGTCCCACATCAGGCTTCCTGCTCAGTGGGGAGTCTGCTTCTCCTTCTCCCTCTGTCCCTTCCCCACTCCCATTCATGCTCTCTCTCTCATTCTCTCTCTCTCTCTCTCTCATACACACACACACACACACATTCTCTCTGTCTCTCTCAAATAATAAATAAAATCTTTTTTAAAAATCATTGAGGACTGACCCAGCCCAACCAAGAAATGTGGCCATCCTATCCAACGGCCAATTAAAACATTGAGTTGACAAGGGCTGATGTTTAGGAAAGAGGCCTGGGCCAGAGTTTTCCATCTGGGGGTTGTCAGCTTATGTATGAGGTTAAAGTCATGCAGTTGGGTAGGATCACTAAAGGAGTGAGTGTAGATGAAGAAGAGAAGAAGACCACACACACTCACAACATAAGGACAGAGACACTCCCACTTCAAGAAGTCCAGGAGAAGAGGAACCAGCAAAGCCAGTACACACACTCCTACATATGTGAACACAGAGATCAAGGGGCAGGGTCAGGCCATGAGGTTTTCTTCAGGAAAAATTTTTTTTAAATGCCTACATTAATATATTTTTAGATTACCATCAAAATATAAATGTAAAATTTTAAAATTCTTGTGGAATCACCTACATTCTTGAGAATATTCTTGGGCCCCTGGTTTGAGGGACAGGGTCCCATTAATCAGGGGCAGGTACCCAGGACACAGATGGAGACTAGTGGTCCCCAGGAAATTGTTAGTTGCCTTTAGTACATAGAGATTACTGTGTGATCCTGCTGGAACCTGAAAATAATCCCTTACTTTGGAAGGGAAAGACAGTCACAACCCATTTTATAGAGGTAGGAACCTAGACGCTGAGTGAACTTCCTGTTCTTACCTCTTTATATACAGATGTGTGCCTCCTGAAAGTCAGCTTTTACATCTGTCTGTTTTCTTTTCCTTCTTCACATGAGCCTTTGACCATACTTCCATACTTCCTTTTTTAAAAAACATTTTTAAAAATTTCTTTTCAGTATTCCAGAATTCATTGTTTATGCACCACACCCAGTGCTCCATGCGTACTTCCTTTAAAAGAAATCGCTGAAGGATTTTCAAGACTCCATCTGTCCCCATCATTTTTCTTTTTAAGTGTCTTTGTTCCTACCCCATATAAGACTTCCAAACTAAGGCGCTCATCCCCAAGACCCTCCAGACTTAAGAAGCTGAGATATCCCCTCCTCTTTGACTTTGGAAGGATTCTCTCCTAAGGATCTCCTTTATGTGACCGATTTTCTTTGAGTAGAAGCCACTTTCTCTGTGGAAGTGATAGTTTCCCAAACCGAGTCCATTTTTAGTGGATTAGCCCATAACCTAGGATGTGTGTCCTCTTGCTAATGAAGAATAGAAGGGGAAGATGGTTGGGTTCTCCATTTCTTCCTGCCCAGGGGAGTGCTGTGTTTGGGTGGAGGATGCTGGTTGACAGACAAGATGCCTGGGTTCTCAGCCTTTGTGTCAACCAAGTTCCTGCAGGCAGCCATTTCCCAATGCTCTGGTATGAAATTCAGGGCAAAATCTCATCTTGCTGTGTAGTCCTAGAGATACTTTAGGAAGTAATAACAAAAAAATCCAAAGAGTATGAGGGATACCTGAGAGGCTCAGTCAGTTAAGCCTCTGACTCTTAGTTTCGGCTCAGGTCATGATCTCAGGGTCGGGAGATGGAGCCCCGTGTTGGGCTCCACACTCAGCAAGGGGTCTGCTTGAGACTCTCCCCTCTCCCCCTGCCTTTCTGCCTGTTCACATGCTCTCTGTCTTTCTCTTTCTCAAATAAATCTTCTTTAAAAATCAAAAGTTTGGGGGCACTTGGGTGGCTCAGGGGGTCAAGCCTCTGCCTTTGGCTTGGGTCGTGAGCTCAGGGTCCTGGGATCAAGCCCCGCATCGGGCTTTCTGCTCAGCAGGGAGCCTCTTTCCCCTCTCTCTCTGCCTGTCTCTCTGCCTACTTGTGATCTCTCTCTCTATCAAATAAATAAATAAAATCTTAAAAAAAAACTCAAAGGGTATGAGATTTGCATTTGAATGATTTGAAATTGAGATTTCAGTGTGCCCGTTACTAGCTGTGTATCCTTAGACCAATAACACAATCTCATTCTACGTCAGTCTGTTTGCCTGTAAAAATGGGTATTATGAATGAAATTTCACCGCATTGTGGGAAATAAGTGGGACCAGGGCGAAGAGACCCTAATAATAAAACATTATACAAGCATTAGCTGTCATTATTGTTGTTGTCAACTTTAATATATCAAATAAACATTAGCAGATCAGTCATGGCCAGAGGTCTAGAAATAGCTGGAGAAACACAGAAGAACAGAGTGCCATGACTTCTTCTACGTCATCATCACGGAAATGCTAACCTAATAGAAGGATTCTTACGATCGGTAATTTCAATTTCCATCTCTGCTGATAAATAAAGGCATTTACTTTGATTCTCTGCACTCAAGGGAAGCCCACTGTTCATTAGTCGTTTTGTCTCCTTTACCCCAAGCCTGAACCTGGTTGACTTTCCATTTGCTTAGACGGTGCCTTTCTTTGGAGAACTCTGTTTATTCATTTACTTATTCCACAAAGGTTTATGGAGGTTCTGCTATGTGCTACCCGGTGGCAGAAAACCGAATCAGACTTGGACAGTCCCCTCAAGGATTTTGTGGCCAAGTGGCCGACACAACGGAAGCAGGTTATTATGGCAAAACAAAGCAAACACTGTAACAATGGCGCCAACAATAGGACCTGGGGATGGGGGGTAGCAGTGCTATTTTGGCTAAAGGACTTCAGAAATGGGACCTTACAGCAGGCAGATCAAGGGGCAGAGGGCCAACGTTTTGGGCCCAGGAGGGAAGGTTGAAACAGGACAGTAGAGGTCAGAGGTTCAGGGAAAGTGAAAGCAGATCAGTTTCACTGGAGTGTGTGTGTGTGTGTGTGTGTGTGTGTGTGTGTGTGTGTGTTGTGGGGGGCAGTTGTGGGAGGGGGAGAGAGAGATTGAACACGGGAAGCAGAAAGGCTGATTGGCGATATCCTTATTAAATAAATGGACAGCAGAGACAAATGTCTTTTCCCTTCCACATCTTGGCTTTTCCTGAGACTGACAATTCATCAACTTTTGCAAACTTCATTCCAGTGCTACTGGCTACATGCCAGTGCTGAATGCTAGGGATAAAAACAAGAATAAGACATGGGGGATAATAAGGACATCCAAGATCTTGACTTCAAGCACGAAGTTCTATCCTTTCAGCGAATTTACTCAAATATTAATCTTCGACCCCATTATGATCACCATCCATTGACCATACCAGTTTTTCCTGCTCTTACCTTCATGTATTCATTTCTTCTTCACCCAAATTCCATATCCTAGTGCTGCTGCCTCTTCTTTATAAAAACTTCACTTCTCCCCCCATCCCTTGTGCTAATTAGCTGGCGGAGTTCCAATCTGGTTAAAACCAACCGTCCATCTACTCTGTGCCCACACTGGAGAAGCTGAGCATGATTGAAAGGAAGAAAGGAAAAAGGGAGGAAGGGGGAAGAGAAGAAAAATACACTACAACTCTGCTTGCTCAACTTCCTCTACTTTATGACTATAAATCTCAAAAGAACACTCTAAATTGGCCAGACAATCCAACTATGTTTTCCTAAATATACAAATTCCACTTCCTAATCTCTGAGATTACTATCCTATAACTTCCTTTTCCCCCTCCAGTGTCTGTCCCCATCCCCCAGCTGATGATCTTGCTTCAAAGACCTTCGGGCAGAAAAAAAAACAAACCAAAAAAACAAAAAACGAGGTCGTCCTCAGACAGATGATTCTTCTAAATGTGGCACCCTCTGTTCTTCTGTGCTTTGTTCCCCATGCTTCTTATCTTCTCAAGATCTTTGAGAGAAAAAAGGACAGAGGATGATTTACGTTTTCTAGTTCCCAAGCAGATCGATGTGTTATTTTTCCAATACCCGCTTTTTTCCCCCCTAAAAGAAGGCTATGTGACGTTGGGTAATGGACTGAGCCAGTGAGTCTCAACTTTCCTGTCTGCACAGTGGGCCACGTCCTCTGGTTTAAGACAGTAAGTTGTGTAGATATTCATCTCAGATGATTCAAAATACGAAATTTTGAATGGAAGGATGATTTAAAGAGGTGTGGGCAGGGTTCAAGCAACACACAAGATAAGGTGAGGCATCCAAAGAGAAGCCACAGTGAGAGGCAGCTAAGTCTCCAAGGACTCCAAGAGCTTGGGTCCCAGGAGCTGGAGAGGCAGCTGGGAGGCAGGGCAGCCCAGAGGAACCACAGCCTGGGAGCAGTCAGCTAAGCAGGGTAGCAGCCCGGGCAGGGAGAGACTAGCTCCTCCCTGCCTTTCCACTCCTCTGATCCCCTGCCAAATCCAGCAGCAACAGAGGCTAGGGAGCCTGAGCAAAGTGGTGCAGGGGCAGCCTCGGGGTGGTGGTGGGAGCCAGAGGCAGCCGAGCAGGACAGCATGTAGACAGTAGGCAGCACCAAAGCCTTTCTCTGAAGGAAGTGCTGCATTTCCAGACACAGACTTCCGCGTGACACTGATAAGGAGCATTTGACCTTCCACCTCGCCTTTGTGCTTAGAGCGCATTTTCCCCTGGAGAGTGGGTGCGGGGAGGTGAGCCTGCAGCCCTGCAGGCCCCTGAGCTCCACCTGCAAGGTAGACTTGGAGAGACTCGACTTAGTTTCCAGACCGTGGCAGAAGCTCAGAGAAGGAAATCGGAACAATTCTCAACTTCCCATGCTTCTGCTGCTCATCTTTAAACCATGCCTTGACCTTTCTTTCTTCCTCTTCTTTTCCTCTTTTTTTTTTTTTTTTTTCTTTTGAAAGAGAGCCTCCTGGTTGACTAATTGTTAGCATGGAGCACGCATCTGATGCTCTCCCTTGGAGATTCTCGTCTTTGCTTGGTAGCAGTCAATCAGCATGCATGGCTCTCAACGATATTAGCATCCAAGATGGTGAGATAAACAAGCTCATTAAAAAGCAAGTTGTTACATCAAGCAAACACCTTAGACTAATAAAGCTTGGCATCCTCTGTGGCACACTCAGGGAAACAGTATTAACTGCCTCAGTAGCAGGCTGCATCTCAGAGAAAAGCCCAGAAGGCAGCTAGTTGATCCTGTAGAATTATTCAGATGGCCTCACCGATGTTTGGCTCCTTGGGGAAATGCGGGGCCCATGAGCTCAGAGGTACAATGTTTGGATGGCAGGAGATTTTCACCCATTTAGGGGGACTTTTTCAGTCATTTGACAAACATCTGTGGGGTACCCATAATATGTGTGCACAGGCTACTGAACACATAAGGTGTTGTCCTACCTACAAAGGGCTCCCATTCTTCTGGGTGACACAGGCTGGGTGACATAGCTGCAAACAGACCCAGGATCCAAGGAGTTTAGTGATCCAGGGAATTAGCCTGTGGGACACAAAAATGATATAATTATCCCAGTTGGGGCTGGGATACAGGGAGAGGATGACTTTTGGGGGGCCTGTAGATTTTTAAATTTATTCTAAGGAACAGTCAATACAACATTGCACGTGAAGTCATGTCTAAGAGCTTGATGGCCTTGTCTTTCCTTCCACTTGGAGACTAACTGAATTTATGGACACCGTATCTTCCTAGAGACCATACAACTTGATGCAACTTGGAAAGCGGTCCCCACCCCCAGGCCTAGAGCCATCCCTGAGGTAGGTGGAAAGCCTTGGCATGCATTGGGCTGTCATGCTCATCCTGGCTGGAAGGTCGTGCACCGAATGTCCAGCTAGAGAAGTTAGGAGTCCAGGGAGGGCAGGACGCTGGGGACTCACTTGAGCCAAAGAGAGGGGTGGGTTGAAGTGATTAAGATGAGATTTGTAGGTTTCTATCTAAACTGGTCTGATTGAGGAAAAATTTTCAAGGTGCAAGTTCTCTCTGGGCCTTTCAGGGAAAGGTAGGACCTGTCTGATCTTGGCGAGGCATCCCAGAGTAGCTTTGTCCATATCTGAAAAGCTGGGTGTGGGAGGTAGAAGTCTAACATTTCTTGAGTCCATATGATATGCTCTACAGCTCTGATTGGTGTTCCACCTACTTATGTTCCTATAACCCCACGAAAGTAGGGGTTTGATTTGGTTTGGATGGATTTAGTTTTAAATCCCCATCTTAAAAAGGATTTTAAGGTTCCAGTGGGCATACAGGACTGGACGAAATCACAGAGGAGATAAGAGTTGGGAGGTTTTGAGTCAAGATCTAATTGATCCTCCTTGTCCCTTATTAATCCCCCAGATTCCGAGCTGGGTCTGGGTACCATTTTGGCCCAGCCTTTGCTCCAAGGTGGCTATGTTCCCATGATGTCCTTGGAGTAGCATTTGATTGGTAGTTAAGAATGATAATGAGCCAGCATGTTATTGAGCTGGACTGCCCCAGTCTGTGAATGGGTTCTCAGGAGGCTGCTGGGACAGACCCACCAGCCCTGAATACCCATGGGAAGCTAGTTAAGGCAGCAAATCTGCAGGTCTCGAGGTCAATGTAGAAAGAAAGAGTTGTGATAATTTTGCTAAATCTATTAACCTCTAAAGAAAGCAGAGATTGTGGCTATTTTTTCTGGAAAACATTCTTTTTTACTTGTATCTTCCTAACCTGGGGTTTGTTCTATTGATCTCTATTGAGGTTATGAGATTATGAGATTATGAGGTTATGAGATCTTTTGCAGTAGGCACTGGATTGTCTAAAAAGAAAATTATTGGTTCTGTTGAGAGAGACACCATGTCTGTTTTTTCTGTATCCATATTATGTACCATTCCTGGTAGATGCCCGTAAGTATATGCTAAATTAATGAATTCCAGAATCACTAACTAGAGGCTATCAGTACCATGTGTGAGGTCATGAGTGGTTTAGGGAGGGAAGAAGAAGATCAGTGGGATCTAACATAACTTGTCGCTGATGGAAACAGACACAGGACATTTCTAGAGGTCCCTCATGTCACCCCCTTCTACCCCCTCTCCATCTTCAATGCATTCCAAATGGAGGGAGGGGAAGCAAACATGGAAAGAGATTGTGATAAAAGGCAGGAAGTATATGTCTCCATTCACCTAGGTCTTTGCGGCTCCTTTCATCAGTATTTTGTCATTTTTAATGCACAGACTCTGTACATGTTTTGTTCAATTTATACCTAAGCATTTCATTGTTTTTGGAATGATTATAATTGGCATTGTGTTTTTATTGCAGTTTCCATATGTTTGTTGTTGGTACATAGAAATACTATTGATTTTTGTATGTTGGTCTTGTATTCTGCGATCTTGCTGAACTCATTTATTAACTGTAAGGCTGTTTTGGTGTATCACTGGGATTTTCTGTGTATCTAATCCTATGATCGACAAATAGAGAGTTTTAGTTCTTCCTTTTCAATCTGTAGGTCTTTCTAGGAATCATAAAAGCCAGACATGTTTTCCTTGTTTCTGATCTTAGGGAGAAAGCACTCAGCCTTTCATCATCATATACTATATTAGTTGTAGGTGTGTTTTATAGATTTCATTTACCAAGTTCAGTAAGTTTCCTTCCAGTCCTAGTTCATGGAGAGTTTTTATTTTAAACAGGCAATAAATTTTATCAAATGTTTTTTCTGCATCTACTGAGATGATCACGTGATTTTTCTTCCTTAATCTATTAATGTGGTGGGCCACATTGCTTGATTTTTGAGTGATGAACCAGATTTGCATCACTGGGATAAATTCCACTTGGTCATGATATATTCTCCTTCAAACATCGCTGGAATTGATTTGATAGTATTTTGTTGACGGTTTGTGTGTGTGTGTGCCTGGTCATGAGATGCAGCAATCTGAACTTTCTTTTCTTAAAATATTTCTGTCTGGTTTGATATCAGTATAACACTGGCCTCATAATGAGTTGCAAAATTTCTCACTTCTTCAAATTTCTGGAAAATATGATATACAATTGGTATAATATCTTCTCTAAATGTTTGGTAGAATTCACCGAGTAAGCCACCTTGGCTTGAAGTTTCTTTGTTGGAAACATTTAGCTACAAATTCAATTTTTTCCATAGAGAGAGAATTATTCAGATTATTTATTTTGAATGAGTTTTGCATCTTTCAAATAATTGCTTCCTTCCAGCTAAGGTTTCAAAATTATGGGTATAAAGTTGTCATAACCTTCCCGTATTATCCTTCTACTATACGTGGGATCTGTAGTGATGTCCTCCCTTTCACTCCTGATATTGATCATCTGGGCTGTCTTTTTTTCTTGAGCAGCGTGGCTAGAAGTTCATCAATTTTATTGATCTTTCTAAGAACTAGTGTTTGGTCTCATTGATACTTTCTGTTGGTTTTCTCATTTCAGTTTCATTGATTTCTGCTTTTGTCTCTATTATTTCCCTCCTTTTGCTTTGGTTCAATTTGCTCTTTTTTTTTTTTTTCCTGCTTCCTTAAAGTATATGCTTATATAATTTGAGACTTTTCTTCTTTTCTATGCAACTATTTAATGCTTTAAATTTGCTTGTAAACACTGTTTCAGACCCATCCCACACCTTTCGATGTCGATGTTTTCTCTTGTGCTGTTTATACTGGCTGCCTAGTTCCACAACGGGCTTACCCTTGGCTCAGAGCTCAGAGACAAAAGGAGATAGATATCCCCAAAGCTCTCCCCTATCTGGCTACTTTTCACCTGTTGACATCCCAACCCAATGTGCATGCTAATGTGAACTCTTCAAAGTCTTCAAGCAACTGGTTTTTTTTTTTTTTTAAGTAATAGTTTGTATTTTTTTTTTAAGATTTTATTTACTTATTTGACAGAGAGAGAGAGAGATCACAAGTAGGCAGAGAGGGGGAGGAAGCAGGCCCCCCACAGAGCAGAAAGCCCAATGCAGGGCTCCATCCCAGGATCCTGAGGTCATGAAGGATCATGCTGAAGGCAGAGGCTTAACCCACTGAGCCACCCAGGTGCCCCAAGCAGTTGGGTTTATTTGAACTGTGTTGAGTGTTTTCCACTATAATCAGTGGGCTATGGAGCTATGGAGGGCTAACATCATCTTCATCTTGGCTAGCATTTGAAATCCTGTCTGATTCTGAGTTTCCATCAAATTACCAAGTACAAAGCTGTGTGTTGAAAAATACTTTTCCATATGGGACTGACTAAACCCTTGCACTACCTGCCCCCCACCCCACTACTGCCAGAGGGAAGGGGCAGTGAGTGACTTGTAGAAAATATCCTTTGTTCCGAAAGGAAAGCATGCCTCTCCTGCTTTCCAAAGGAGTAGAAATCCCCAGGCTGCTTTCAGACTAGGAGTGATGCAGAGCTGGCCTCCCTTTGCCCTGTAGAGATCACAGCTGAGAAGCTCTGGCCAGTGAGTGAAGAGAGAGGTAGGCAGAGTCTTTCTGAATAAATGCTGAGTGTCTGCTCTGGATACCCCAGTTCCCGTGAGATCTCTCCTTATTCCATTCTTTTGCTCTTCCAGCAGACAGACACCCTGCTCAGCAGAGAGCCTGCTTCTCCATCTCCTTCTGCCACTCCCTCTGTCACTCCCCCTGCTTGTGTTCCCTCTCACACCTCTCTCTCTCTCTCTCTGGCAAATAAAGAAATAAAATCTTTTTTAAAAAATATTAATTCTGAGGGGCACCTGGGTGGCTCAGTCAGTTAAGTGTCTTCCTTCAGCTCAGGTTGTGATCCCCCAGTCCTGGGTTCGAGCCCCACATTGGGCTCCCAGCTCAGCGGGGAGCCTGCTTCTCCCTTTCCCTCTGCCTCTCTCCCTGATCACTCACTCTCTCTCAAATAAATAAATAAAATCTTTTTTAAAATGTTCAAAAAGAGAAAAGTAATTTTGAGCACCCACACCCCCAACACACACATTATCTAATTATAAGAAAACCATCTATAATGCCTGCTGTGTGTGTTAGGCACTTCCCCAAGCCTAGATTAGTAGACAGATTGCTGTTAATATATCAAATAAAAATGAGTAAAACTCACTTTGGTCTTTTTTTGTTTTAGATAAAAAGTCCATATTAATAGAAATTCTAATATTTTCTTCTCACACCCTCATGGGCATGGACTCCTTGGGTTGTACACAGCCCCCGCTTTTGTGACCACTGATTTAATCTACCCACTGAGAACGAAGTGAGGATCCGCCTGGTCTTGTTTCCTGAGTACCTGCCATGTTCTGGGGGATACCTCTGTATCACGGACGGAACATGAACATTCAGAAGGAGATTTCGTGACGTGCTGATAAATTACTGGTACCTTTGTGGTCTCAGAGTAAAGGGTACATCCGGGACGTCATTCTCCAGCCATCCAATTGTCTTTTACCCCAATTCCCCAGAAATGGGACTTTCTTCAGCCAACCGGGGTCCTTTTAAGAGAGAAGTAGGAGGTGACGGGAAAACAGGAGACCCAGGGCTGCAGATATTCTGGTGGTCGCTGTCCTAGGAGATGGAAGGTCATGGGTCTCAGCTCAAAGGGGGGTTCATCTTCTCCCTGCCTCTCCCCGAAGCCGGCATGGCCACCTGCCCTCCCAGGGTAGCACCAGAAGAACAAGTGGCGACTCCCATCACTCTCCGCCTCTTCCTCTCCCCCTTGCCTCTCTGCCAACACCTATCCGCTCTCACCAGCCTCCTCAGTTCCAAGCTGTTCCTTGAAAATTCACTAATGAAATTCCAGTTTCTTTTGTAATTGTATTTTAACATGGTTCATGCTCTGATACCAACCTTAAATCAAACTCTTTGCAGAAAGACTATCACAGGGTGACAAGCTCCTTTCTGCATGCCTCATTACAGAAACATTTATTCAGAGCTTCCTGGATGATATGAATGGCTGCCTCTCACTGCTGCAATGACTTAATCCACTACAACCGAGGGATTTTAATTTCCTCTCCTGGGCTCCTCACTTTGGTTCCCTGCCTGAGTTTGTCCCTCACTTTGGATGCATAGCTGTGGCGGGGAGGTGGGGTGGGGGGCTTCACTTGGGCCTAGAGCCTGGAAAGGGTCTTCTCTGGCACAGATCATAAAAACAGCCTCCAGCCCTGGACCTCGGTGGTTTGTCCAGATTCTGGCCAGCTGGTTTTCTCATCATGGTACCTGCTCTCTCCAAGGCCAACTAAATAGAAAATGTAAAAGTAAGCTCTTGGAATGGAGAAGCCATGACGGTAGCTTCAATCTTCTCAGAGGCCCTGGCAGGACACCTACAATGAGGATACTTTGTGAATCTTTGTTCAGCAGTGGAGGAAGACAGTGGCCTTCCCAGGGACCCCAGACATGAAAACAGGGCCACAAGGGTGAAGCCACTTGAAGACACAAGGACAACCTGAAGATGACACGAGAAACCGCATGTTCTGGAAAGAGACATTTGTGTGGGTTCCACAAGGGTGAAAAGTATCACTCAGAAGATGAGCGTGATGGGATGCGAGAGGGGATTTTCCTTTTTGCTCTGGAATTAGCAACGGGGACTCAGAGAGGACATGGAAGATCAGGCATTCACATTTTTAAAAGATTTTATTTATCTATTTTGAGAGAAGAAGAACACAGTCGAGGGGGAAGGGCAGAGGGAGAGGGAGAAGCAGGCTCTCCCATGATCGGGGAGCCCAAGAGACTCAGGGCCTGGTCCCAGGACCCTGGAATTGGGACCTGAGCCGAAGGCAGATGCTTAACCAACAGAACCATGCAGGTGCTCCAGGGGGCCACACACTTTTTTAAAAATTATTTTTATTAACATATTATATTACTTGCCTCAGGGGTACAGGTCTGTGAATCATCAGGCTTACACACTTCACAGCACTCACCATAGCACACACCCTCCCCAATGTCCATAACCCCACCCCCCTCTCCCTACCACCCCTCCCACCGCAACCCTCAGTTTATTTTGTGAGATTAAGAGCCTCTTATGGTTTGTCTCCCTCCTGATCCCATCTTGTTTCATTTTTTCCTACCCTACACCCCCACCCCCCCACCCTGACTCTCAAATTCCTCATATCAGGGAGATTATATGATAATTGTCTTTCTCTGATTAGCTTATTTCGCTCAGCATAATACCCTCTAGTTCCATCCACGTAGTTGTAAATGGCAAGATTTCATTTCTTTTGATGGCTACATAGTACTCCATTGTATGTATATACCACATCTTCTTTATCCATTCATCTGTTAATGGACATTTAGGTTCTTTCCATAGTTTGGCTATTGTGGACATTGTTGCTATGAACATTCGGGTGCACGTGCCCCTTCAGATCACTACATTTGTATCTTTAGGGTAAATACCCAGTAGTGCGAATGCTGGGTCGTAGTGTAGCTCTATTTTCAACTTTTTGAGGAACCTCCATGCTGTTTTCAAGAGTGGCTGCACCAGCTTGCATTCCCAGCAACAGTGTAGGAGGGCTCAAGGGGCCACATATTCTAACAGGAGTTTGAAACAATGAGAGCTGGACATTTCTTACATCTTCATAAGAGCTAAGCTGTCTTTGCTCAAATGTTCCATGTTTGTTGAACAGTTTGAACTCAAGGACATATGAACATCAAACAAGATTGTTTCTAACCACAGTCTCCAACATTCCTCTCCTCACTACCCGTGTCCCCTCCCTTTACTGACACCTCAAGCAAACCCCATAGTTTTCCAGTCGGTTTCAGTTATAACAACTTCCAGATCAGTCCACTTTAAGAGGCCCACCCCTCGCTCCAGCTTGACTCTGACCTGTGGTCCCAATGAACTGGAGGAGGAGAGATTTCTTCTCTCTGTCTCTCTCCTCTCTCCTAGTTCCAGCTTAATGGGGATTGAGATAGAGAGGCAGGAATGAGGAGGAGGACAAGGGTCCTCCCAGGTTGCTGGCTGCTGTACCTGGAATGACCTTGGAGGTAGTGAGTTTACAGACAGACCATAAGAGATCTCCAGAATTCAACTGCATATCAATTAATTAACCCATTTAATGGACTCTTACAGATGTAAGAGTTGTGTGGCCTAAGAGGAAGATCTAGGCAGGAGTGCACTGACATATCTTAAGAACTAAATAAATAGAAATATAGTCAAGTGCAGAAGCAGTAGGGGTGGGAGGTGAGGGGGTTGAGGGGGTATACTCAGATATCCCTCTGTGGCCTGGGATCTGGATGGTGGGAGCTCAGACAGTTATGTGTTTTGGTTCCAAAGCCTGATCATCTTCTACCTTAGCAATTGAGAAGGTCTCTTCCAAAGTTGTTGGATGACTGAATTATCAAGTGAGGAAGTACGTTTTTAGCTTGAGAACATTTACAGTTACACATACAAATGTTCATGAAAATTAAACCCATAGTATAATATTTTTATAAGGCATCTATGCATGACTCCTGATCTCGGGGTTGTGAGTTCGAGTCCCATGTTGGGTGTAGAGACGACTTAAAAATAAGATCTTGGGCGCCTGGGTGGCTCAGTGGGTTGGGCCGCTGCCTTGGGCTCGGGTTGTGATCTCGGGGTCCCGGGATCGAGTCCCTCATCGGGCTCTCTGCTCGGAAGGGAGCCTGCTTCCTCCTCTCTCTCTCTGTCTGCCTCTCTGCCTACTTGTGATCTCTGCCAAATAAATAAATAAAATCTTTAAAAAAAAAAAAAAGAAATAATTCTTGCCTTGTATATGATATAATGGCTGGGAAGGATTTAAAAAAAAATAAGATCTTAAAAAAAAAAAAAGAGTAGCAGGTCAATCTCGTGATTCTAATTCTAAGTGGCTAATTGAGTAATTAATTTGAACCTGAAACTTTAAGTGGAAATCTTAGGAGGTATTATATTTGCCTTAGAGCATTTAAGAAGTCTTAAGTTTTATCTTTGTATAAATTTCACTTACTAGATCTGTTTTATTCAAGCACATAGGGAAGAAGATTTTTGTTAAGTCAAACATATAGGGAAATTAAGTATATTTAATAGTTTAATGCATCAATGCAACTGAAGATATTTGAAGAAGTTAAACTAAGTTCGTAAATGAGACCTAACGTTAATCGAAGGCCCCCTTCAGAAGCTGTTGCGAATGATTGCTAGAACTATAAAAGAATCATAAGACCCGTAAGCTGAATGTAAAAGCTGCAGAAAGAGCTTGATTTGTTCACAAACGGAATATTAATTGTGACGTTAAAGTAACCTCAGAATAATCTTTTCTGTGCACCCCACCTGCCCTTGGCAGCCACCTGTCAGAGAGTTGTCTTCTGACGGCTGCTCCTCCGGCTCACGCTGACTGTCCCCAGAAGCCCTGTGGGTGGCAGGCTTGAAAGCAGTGCTTTGGGAGTGGGGTGGGTGAGGGGCTTGGCACACCCCAGCTCTCCAAACTCTGATCCTGGGTCTTCCAAGAACCTCCTGCAATTCTGGCTCCTGGGGCCGCCTCAACCACAGCTCTGCTCTGTGTGACTCAGGGTGACGCCAGGATTCCTCAAACGTGGCTCCTTCTGCAATGTCGGCACGTGACCGATGGCGCGGTGGGTTTTGGGGGCGTGGTGCAGGCTGCTTTACCACCCGGCCCTACCTGCATGTTCGTCTTCTCTTTCTCTTCTCCCCCCACCCCACCCTCGGTGCCCACGATGTCAACCACTGATCTTCTTGGGGTTCTCTCACGTTGGTGTCGAGAAAACAGCCCACAGCCTTGTGACTCATGACTAACTGGCGATTCTCTCTACATGGGTGCTCAATGGGTTCCATTAAGCAGGACCGGAGACCACAGACCCCCTGATTAGACCACACGGGTTGGGGGTGTCTCGTGTACAAATATATCTGGTGTTTGGACCCTGAAGGGAGACCAGCTGGCAGGTAATGCTTAGGTTCAAGCAGCAGGAACTTCCTTTTCAAGCATTTCCGGAACAGCCTGACCGCTCAGAGGCAACAGCTGGCACCTGCTGTTGTTCCTGGACACCCTCTCTTCCTTTGCTTTACCGGCTTCACTCGAGTTCCGAGCCACAGCAGGGTCCCTGGCTGTGAGGATGCCGCACCCAAGGACTCTGAGAGATCTGCTTTCCTTTTATTCCAGATTCTGCTTGTACCTTCTAAGGGAAAAAGCTTTAGTTCCCCCACCCCTGCTCCCCCAGGGCAGTTAAGCTCTATTGGGAATAGCAGTGGCAGTCAGAATAAAATCAACTTAACTAACGATGCATCTAGTTACTGAGCATGTATTCAACAGCAGTGTTGTTAAAAATGCTTTACATGTGGTGACATTTTCGGTTCTTATAACCACTCGACTGCTATGAAGTAGGTACTGTGATTACCTCCATTTTGTAGAGGGGGAAACTGAGGCACAGAAGGGGTAAGTAACTGGCCCAAGCTCTCACAGCTTGGCCAGGACTGGAGTTAGGATTGGAACCCAAGCATTCTGACTCTGCCACATTCCCTAGACCTAGCAGTCGTCATACATTGTCGTGCACTCCTGGTTTCAGAAATTGCTGGATGCTCCCAGAGCCAGGGTGCCTGCAGAGAATCGACTCGGCCCAAACACCACCAGAAAATCCCATATGTATAAATTGGAACCAACCGATAAGAAAACAAAAGTCTTCCCCATTTTATCACCATAATGCTCCTTGCAACAGAAAGGTTCCCTCCGAATGCACTAAATATGACACTTCATTTGCCAAAGTCTAATTTGCCCACAACTTTTCCAGAAGAGATCTCTTAGGCAGAAGAAGTCCTCTGTGGCTCCACAGAGAGGAGCCTCTGGGGTGAGGTCCCATAGTGAGATGCAGGTGGTAGGGCCAAAAAGCCAATCATGTTTAGATTCAACCCAAGTTCATTTCATTGTGGATGCACTTAATAAATTCTCACCAACAACATAAGACCAGAGGGAAGGCATTTAAATATGCTATCTCTTGGTAAACAAAAAAATTGCAGTACATTATGATGCCTGATTTATTTGAAATCTAATTCTTTCCTTAACATTCTGTGGAGGCAAGGTGAGAATTTTGAGAAGTTTCGAGTGGAATGCCAAGTCACTGGATAGAATTTGTCACTTTCACTGGGTCCCTTCCCCAATGCCTTAGAGCAGGAGTTAAATAAGAGCCAATAGTTGGTTGAAATCCAAGAGCGATGTGTTTAGAAGCATGGCAGTCGGAAGCTGTCGGGGGGCGCCTGGGTGCCTCCTTCAGTTAAGCGTCAGACTTAATTCCTGCTTGGGTTGTGATCTCAGCGTCCTGGGATTGAGCCTCAAGTTGAGCTCTGCACTGAGCGTGGAGTCTGCGTGAGATTCTCTCCCCCCCCCCCCCCGCTCTGCCCCTCCCCTTCTTAAAAAAAAAAAAAAAAAAGGAAGCTGTCACAAATGCTGGCACAGTTAGTAAAAACCCCACAGCAAAGGCGCCTGGGTGGCTTAGTGGGTTAAGCTTCTGCCTTCGGCTCAGGTCATGATCTCAGGGTCCTGGGATGGAGCCCCACATCGGGCTCTCTGTTCAGCAGGGGGCCTGCCTCTCTGACTACTTGTGATCTCTTTTTGTGTGTCCAAAAAAAAAAAAAAAAAAAGTCCCACAGCAAGGTCAGGAAGTCTAGGGTGGAAGTAAAGGAGGAGGCCTGGATCCAGAGAGTGCTAAGAAAGCAGTTCGGGTTGGAAGGGGTGTTGACATGGTGGTTGTTTAATAAGGAGAGGTGGAGGAAATTTATTTTCACTTCTGACAAGAAATGTGGCGATTGAGTGCATAGCGCCGGTGCTGACATGTGAATGGGGTAGATTAGTGCAGACTCTGAAGCTGGGTTTTTAGATTTGTTTTTTTTTAATTGATATATAACTGACATATTACATTGTGAAAGTTTAAGGTGTACAACATGTTGACCTGATACATTAGTATACCACAATATGATTACCACCCTGGCCTAGCTAACACCCCTATCACGTCACATAATTATTCTTTCTTTTTTGTGATGAGAACAAGAAAGATCTAGTGTCTTGTCAACTTTGAAGCTTATCATTGTATAATCACTATATATTGCATATTAGTCTAATAGTTGAATGCAGGGTTTTGGGTGCCAGCCCCCACACAAAAACCCACACAGAACTTTTGACTCCCCCAAAACTGAACTAATATGCGTATCATTCACTGGAAGCCTTACCAATAACAGGGTCAATTAATACATATTTTGCAGGCCGTATGTTTTATATGCTGTATTCTTACAGTAAAGTAGGCTAGAGAAAAGAAATGATATTAAGAACATCATAAGGAAGGGACACTTGGGTGGCTCCGTTGTTAAGCATCTGCCTTTAGCACAGGTCATGATCCCAGGGTCCTGGGATCAAGCCCCATGTTGGGCTCCCTACTCAGTGGGGGGCCTGCTTCTCCCTCTGCCTCTGTCCCTCCGGCCCCCGCTCATGATCTCTCTCTCTCAAATAAATAAATAAAATCTTTTTTAAAAAGGAAGAAAATCACAAGGAAGAAAAAATACACTTATAATACTGTACTCTACTGCCTAGAGGTAGACCCGTACGATTCAAATGAGTGTTGTTCAAGAGCCGACATTATTATTATTATAGTCAGTATTGTTGACTAGTCAGTATTGTGGAGTACAGTCAGTACTGTTGAGTAGTTCTCTAGGGTGCATTCCTGGGTTTGAATCCTGGCCCCTCCACTTACTCGCTGCATGATGTTGGGCAAATCTCTGGACATTCCTGCCTCGGTTGTTCCATTTGTACATTTATACATAACATTTTAGGGTTATTGGGGAGATTAAATATGCTGATGTATATAAAGTACTTACACTGGTGGCTAGCACAGAGTCAACAGTATGTAAATAGGTAGCTATTATTATTGTTAAAGATGGGTATTTTTTTAAATCATGGTGGTAGTGCCTTTGAAAATCTCCAGCAGTGACATACATCCTGGTTCATAGCACGTTTTGGAATAGCCCATCGGAGAGTGCAGACGTGCGCTAACGCTGATGTCCTACTGCCCAGGGCAGCCCTGGGACATTAGGCTTCTGGGACTTCCCCTTCTTGGGGCTTCAAGGGGAGGCTTAAGGACCCAAGCTTCCTGGAGAGACTCAGTCACTCAAGACTATGGCGCCCTCTAGTGTCTGATGACAGCAGCTGCTCGCACGTTCTCCCCAGCACATCCCAGCCATCTGAGCATCCCTGAGCTTCTGCTCACCCTACCTTTCAGGGCCGCTGGGAAAATCCACCTCTTGCGACCAACTTAGAGACCTCACTGTACATCTCCCATCTGGGTCTCTTCACCGCCCACAGCTGCAGTGGCTGGTGAGAGGCTCCCGGTCTGCCATGGACTTTGCACCAAGCCGTTCTTTCTCTGTGTTGTTGACACTGTGGGAAAGGGGCGCCATGATCACATGTCAGCCAGTGAGGGATCTGCCCAAGGCAAACCCCAGGCAAATGCTGCAAGAAAACAGAGCCCATAATTGTTTAGGTGAAGATGTGAGCGTATTTAAGTGGGAAATGTGCGTGAAGAGCACTCTGTGGGAATTTAGAAAGGAAGAGACCAAGGAGGTCGCTTCTCTTTCAGGTCCTTGAGGGAGGTGGCATTGCAAGTGCTGTTTGGGTGGTCGGAGAAAGAACTATTGGCTGTAGAGTGGGTGGGCGGGGGTGGGAGGTAGAGCCTGCCCTGTGGGCGAGCTGAGAACGAACAGTGCCTTGTTTCGAAGTGGGGAACCTTATCCTTCCTGAATGCTCTTTATTTCTTCCCTGTGCTGGTCCTCACGGCATTAGAGGTGACAGGGAAAATGGGATGGGTTGGGGGGAAATGGAAGCTCCCTTTCTCCTTGTTGCTGTCCTAGGATTCAAGTGTGGGAGAGGCTGAGTGGCCAAATACAGACACAACCACCTTTGAGCAGAGCAGCCTTCTTGAGCGAGCGGGTATGGTCTCTTCTGGCCTGACTACTTTCCCTGTACACTTTTCCTTCCTGGGAACAACCACCACAGGTCACCCCATAGGATGTGTGTGCTGCCGGACCCACACATGCCTAGACACAGTGCCATGTGGGGTAGCACATGACTGCCGATCTCTGGGCCCCTTGACTGGTGACGGCGATGCCAACAAGCCTTCCTTTCCTCTTTACTGCCACTTTGGCTACATCCACCAGCACCTTGCGAAACACCGCCTTTTCCTGTGTGTGCTCGTGTCTGTGTGTGCGTTTGAGGACAGGATGCATGTTACACTTAACCATATATCATCAGTTCTAAGATGGAGGAGATTTTACTCACATTTAATCATGTCCCAATGTGAGAGGCTTCTACCATGTGACGTTGGGTTTCATAACTCAATCAACGACTTTTTTTTTATTTCTGCAGTAAGATATAAATTTATAATAAAATTGGAATCTGCCTTATGATAATTACTGACATCTTAATGACAATAATTGATGAAATCTCACAAGAAGGAAGTATTTCTCCACTGCAATAAGCCCCAAATCCCTTCTGGAAGTCTGCTCTTCCCAATGCTACCCAACAATTTCCAATGCAAATGTTATTCTCCTGGATTGCTGCAACTCAGATCTAAGGCATTAATCTTTGTCGTGGATATCAGGGTGGTCTACCCAGGTCGCTCCCTCCAGCACTGAACCACTTGAAAATGCTGGCCAGATGCTCTCAGAGGAAGAGAGCTGTGTCCCCACTGGAGCCAGGCCACATCCAATGACTGGCTGATGTGGGGATGACTTTGAAGGGCCCTCCAACTCCAGAACTTCCGGTAGGATTGGCTGAGGGCTTTGCTGCAACTGCTTTGCAGTTCAACTTCTCCCTTTGCTCATGTTTCCTTTACTCCCTCAGATGTTTCACTGTAAGAGCCTTTTTCTGCATGCTCCCCTCCATCCCAGAGCCCTACTTCTAACCTGCAAACAGCTGGTACCGGGTGCAGCCTGAGAAACTCTACTAGGGGATTTTGGAGCTGGATCACCTGCTCATGGATGGAAATGGGATAAGGGTCTGGGTAACTCTACCAGGTAAACCCTACTCACTCACAGAGGTACAAATAGAGGGTGATGGGTCTCTAGAAGGGGCTGGGAGGATGCGTGGAAGAGGAAGACGATGAATGTAGAATGTAGATGTGGTGGTTTATGACACTAACCTTCCTCTTGTAAGTTTCTAGCAGGAGAAGGGCCCCAACAAAACCCTGGTGGAGCCTTTCTCACAACTTAATATATGAAGCAAGGGAATGTGGCCAGAAGAAAAAGTGGCCCTCGGGCGCCTGGGTGGCTCAGTGGGTTAAAGCCTCTGCCTTCAGCTCAGGTCATGATCTCAGGGTCCTGGGATTGAGTCCCACATCGGGCTCTCTGCTCTGTGGGGAGTCTGCTTCCTCCTCTCTCTCTCTCTGCCTGCCTCTCTGCCTCCTTGTGATCTCTCTCTCTCTTTCTCTCTCAAATAAATAAATAAATAAAAATCTTAAAAAAAAAAAAGTGGCCCTCATGAATGTGGTGCAGCCTCCAGTATCTCCCCCCAGGGCCAAAACACGTGTTTTCTCAGCTGTTGGGAATGCTGGCGGCTAAGAGCTCTCACGGAGCCCCTCTCAAAGCCACGTCCTCTGCTGAAGGGATTTGCCCAAGGTTAAGCATGAGGTCAGACTGTCTCCCAAGATTGTTCACTGTTCCTCAAATGCCTTTTAGGTTTTAGGACCATATTAGCTAGACTAGGTCCTTTTTAAATAGAACATATTATAAATTTTAGGCTTTAGAGTGAGCTTGACAAAAGTAGTATACCATCATGGTCAAGAGCAGAAGTTTAGAACTGCCTGCACTGAGTTTGAAGTCACTTTACTTTTCTGTGCCACAGGCCCCTGTCTGAAAATGAGGCTGATAATAATGCTTTCGTCTCACAGAGATGTTGTAAGTCTTGACTTTGATGATGTATGTATGATAATCTCTAGACATGTAATAGGCAAACAGTCTAGGATAGATACGATTAGCCATCCTATCTTAATTACCAGACTCTGTCTTCTCCAGGCTGAACCAGGCAGAGTCTGCGTCTTTCTCTGGAGAGCCGAGTGAAGTGTCTTATGCCTCACAGTAGTAAGTTCTCACTAAAGTATTTTAAAAATTCTTATTTTTTCAAAGAACCCCATTAAGATAGTGAGAAGTCAGCCCACGGAATGGAAGAAAATATTTATAACACATCTGACAAAGGATTCATATCAGACCAGATAAAGAAATGAGTAAGGAAAATAAATATTCAAATCCATAGAAAAATGAGCAAAAGACCTAAACAGAACACAACCACTGGAATGGCTCAGACAGAAGACCCCAGGTGTTGGGAGGATGGGAAGACAATGAGCTCTCTGTAGAGCCAAGGTTAATGTAAAACAAGGCCTTTGTTTTGGAAAACTGGAAGCCGTACTTAAGCCAAGCATATGCATCCCCAGTGACCCAGCAGCACAACCCAAAAGCAAGCATGTATATTTTCACCAACAAATATTTAAGAATCCTCATAGCAGTACTTTGTATAATAGCGCCCCTCCCCTCAAAAAAAGGGAAAATGGAAATCAGCCAAATACTCAACAACATTAGATAGAGTAAACACCCTTATGGTGCAGTCACACGATAAAACACTAGAGAGCGGTGAAAACAAATAACCAACAACCCCATAAAGCAAGAAATCGCTGAAACCTCGTGTTAAGAGAAAAAAGCCAGACACAACACGTACGCGCTGTAGAATGTAATTTTTATAAAGCACTCATGAGACAGAATTAGACTCTGCTCTTCTGAGTGAAATGGTGGCCACCTTGGTGGTCCTTGTGACCCACGGGGAGCAAGGGATCGGCTTCTGGGTGCTGGTCATGTTGTCGTTGCTGCTTGAATCTGGCGTTAGTGACATGGATGTGTTCAGTGTCAGGTGAGCACTGAGTCACATAGAAGTGCCACCACCGTCTTCATCATCATCATCATCATCATCATCATGGCCAGAGGATGAGAACTGAGAGGTCGGTGTACACGGAGAGGAAAATCATACAGAAAGGAAATAGAAAGTTCAAAGGAAAGACTTGGGAGTTGCCGTCGAACTCCATGCTCTGTTCCGATTTCTTTGGCCCACCAGGATTTCTCCAGGCCCCAGAGCACTGAGCCAAGGGCTTATTTTGGCGGCTGTCACTGACATATGCAAACAGGCTTCCTAATGTGTTAACAAAGCTGACTTATGAGCAGCAATTTATTTTTGTCAACATTTGAAGCTTGATAGTGTGGATGATGTTAATGATGACAGGATATTGATGAGCCAAATTAGATCCTAGGCTTGGGTGTGAGCTGGAAAGGAAGAGGCACCTCTCTCCCCTCTCCATTTGGGTCCCTTTGTCCTCTCCAAACCTGTGTCAATATCCCTTAGTCATCGCCTACCAAGGACCAGCTACCGAGGACCGGCTACTCTGCCCTGTCCCTAAGATTTTTGCTTTCTCCAAGTCCTAATCTATATCCAAAAAATGAATTGTGCCTCACAGCGATTATCAGAGGCCAAAAGCTCATGTATCAGCCCTTGGAAGCAAGACTTCCAGTCCCCTCGGTGGAGACCTTGCATCAACCCACAGTTTCTGCAATGTGCCCGCTGCACCCACAGCTCACCTGGGCATCTCCACACTTTCATTTATATTATGACCAAGGACATGAACTGTCTCAAAAATTTATTACTAAAAAGTATATCTCTAGAAGAAGGATTCTTTCAATGCATTTTTTTTAGGGTCTGAGTGTTAGGTTAAAAAAAAAAAAAACACCGGTCATTCCTTCTTTTTGAGCCCAGATCCTCGAGAGAGCTACTTCTGCATGAAAATCAGAACATTGGTAGGTTCGTGACCCTATTGGATTTCACAAACACAGCCATCAGAGTCCTTCAAAGGTCACTTTGAAAATGATTCATTCACTAGAGAGTATTCCTGCTGAAGAGCTCATGATAATTCTTTTTTAAGAAGAAGGAGAAAATGATTAGAAAGTTCTTTTCCTATGTGAAGTCATGGTCTTAAAACGTATCTGACTTGAGAAAACATCATAGATGCCATAACACCTGCAATCTTCCTCCCAAAGCTTATCCGTAAGCCTACCCAGACACTTAACCCACCCCCAAACCCACCACTGGCTTTTTATGATATTCATCAGGACTTTTGTTTTTCTCTTTCAGGCATGGCCAGGAGAGCAGAGGATTTTAAGGAAATATACTCAGTCTTTTGAATTTAATCCCATGAGTGAGTGGCCTCTCACTCCCATATTTTTGAAACCACTGCTGGAAACGGGATCCTTTCATGGTACCTGCGAGAGATGCAAGAAAGGTTCCTATCACGACAAGAACTTGGCTAGGGCATCGGGAGGCCTGAGTCTAGTCTCACGAGTGACATGATCCTGGGCCGGTGACTTCACCCCACTGGACTCTAGTCCCCCCCCTTTGAAAAACAAGGAAAATTCTTCTACCTTCCTTCACATTTTTGAGACCCTCATGAAGTTGTACGAAAGTTATGTATAAACTGTAAAATGCCAGCCAAATACAGAAGGACCGTTGAAATTATGCATATTTTCCCCACCAGGTGCTACTTCCTCCACTACTGCTTCTGTCTCCAGCACTTCCTGGGGAGAAAAACTGATTATCGCTTAGAGAAAAAGCGAGCACCAGGAAAATTCTAATCTTAATCCTTCTGCTCGATTTCCACCGAGGGTCATTCGTCAATATTAAGCTTTGAATTTTAATTTTAAACACCATAGTCCCAGGGAAAAGAAAAGGTCTCTTTTGTCTTTAATTCTGCTTATTAGAGAGCAGACACTGGGCCACCGCATAGTAATGGGAATTCAGGAATCTATATTCTTGGAGTCACGTTTTTCCCTTGACGGCCCACACATCCATTAACACAGGCCTCCTGGTCTCAATGACTGGAGAGACTCGAAGCGAGGCGTATGTGATGTAATCGCTAAGTGATACTCTTTGAAAGTTTCATGGCCGTGAATTCCCTCTGTTTCAGGATGCGTGTGCTGTTGTGATGTGACGTTTATTTTAATGGCCCCAGAGATACACTGAGCAATAGTGCAGCAAATTAACACCATCTTCTCGCTTGCCTGAAACTGTAAAAGGCAATTTGAACCACATTTAGTGTTTATAATTATTTTGTAATCCAATTTGCAGAATTGCAACAATTATTGGTTATGTAGATTACATATAAACCTTAATAAGAGATTTTGGTTCTTTTTAGGAGACCTAACACACCCACTTGGGCCCCTGGAAGAAGAGAGAAGGAGGAATATTTATCGCACCGTCTCTGATTTCAGTCTCTCCAGATTATCAGGGGAAAGCGGCAGAGAAATTTGTGACAGTAAATGAGAAAGAGGAGAGATATTCAGGGAAAAAACTCACTGGAGAGATGGAGGCTCCCTCTGGTCATTGGGACATGTAACCATTTTACCCATTGCAGACTATCCTTGGCCTTCTGAAACCTTACAGCAGCTGAAGTCCATCTCAGAGCAGCGTGTGATAGGGAGCTGTCTTCACAAATGGTTCAAATTTCAGCGGCTTCCCACACTGGCATGGTGTGGCAGCCAGAAACAAAGCCCTCGGATCAAGCTCTTCACTTGGAGAGTAGTTGGCTGGCAGAATTGCCTAGTACTGCATCTACCTTTGCACAAGCAGGAAATATATCTTTGGGCATTAAGCCTCGGAGACTGGGGGAGTCATTTATTACAGCAGCATAACTGGATTAGTCTGCTCGGACTGCCGTAACAAAATAGAGACTGAGGAGCTGTAGCAAGAGAAATTTATTTCCTCACAGTTCCAGAGGCTGGGAAGTCCCAGATCAAGGTGCTGGCTGATGCATTTCCTGGCAGATGGCCACCTTCTCTCTGTGCCCTCACACGGCAGAGAGAAGCAGAGCAAGGTGCCTGGTGTCTCTTCTTGTAAGGGCGCTAATCGCATCATGAGGACCCCACCCTCATAATTCATTGAAGCCCAGTCATCTCCCAAGGGCCCCCTCCCCAAATACCAGGTAGGCTTCAACACACAAATCTTGGGGGACCACAGTTCACTCCAAAGCAATAAATTACCTATCCTGGTTGATTCAGGGACGATTTGGGGATGTCTTAGCATCTTCATATCCTCTCATTAGGGTGTATGAAAATTTCGATATCAGCTTAATCTCTACATGTGCTACTCTGTCTTCCTTTGCTGCGCTGGAAGTGACCTCAGTGGAGCTTCTCCTAGCGTTATACTCAGGGAAGCACGTCATTAACTATCTGCTAACATTTGCAAAGCTCCTAATGTCCCCCTATCTGATGTTTCTATCGTATTTCCTTTTCTTGGGTTCTAGTCTGAGTGGAGGAAAGTTAGCATGTGTGTGTTTAACCAGTTCACACTCTCTTTGCCTCCCTCTTCCCTCTATAATCAACTAAGATGAATAAAATGGCCTTCCCACTGTCTCTTCCCAACTAGCAAGATTTCCCCACGTCACATTCTTCTCATTTCCAAGGACTTTTTTGTTTTGCTGTGTTCCCCTGGGCCATAGGGTAGGTGCAAGGGGAGAAACTGGTTTATTGAAATGGGCAAATAGAAATATGGTATCCATGTTTCCATTGCGTGCTTGCAAATGCCATTATTTTGTCCATATGATATTTAATACGAAGTGATGAGGTTCATCAGGGGAGAAATTGGGCCTATTTTCCTCACATTGTATCCCTAGACGAGTGCATACCCTGGCACAGGAAAGGAGAGCTATGTTCATCCTTCGGAAGGGACATGGGGCCACACCGGACAGGCGTCCTAGACCTCAGTCTGCCTTCTCTTGCTCTAATACATCCTTCACACTTCTTGGCCAAAGCTTGGCTCAAATACTATTCCCTCCATGACCCCCTTCAGGGAGAATGAGTAACACATAACAATTAGTATGACAATACTCGTTTCAGCCTTAATTGTTTCTATGACTATTTCCTCAACTAGCTTTGGCAGGCAGACCCCTGCTTTACTAAGTTTTGATTATCTCTCCCTCTCCTTAGTACCCTCAATGGTGCCTAGCTTGTCGACTGTACTTGGTATTGGATAAACATTTGTTGAATTGAAATGATTCCCCACTGTCATTTTCTCTCTTCTTTGACTTCTTAAAAATAGAACCCCACACTGCTTCTAAATGATTTTTTGTATGTCTATCAGCAACATCTTTGATCTGTTTGCCAACGTGACACCTGAGGATATCTAGCATAGCTCTAGCACAGAAAAGGCTCAAAAAATATTGTGTTGATAACTGGATAATGGGGCACGCAGGGGAGAAGAAATTTGCCTGGAGCGCCACTGTGGCTATTGGAAGCTGTACTTCTTGTGCGTCATTTAGCTGTGGAGCCACACGTTCCCCTCGTTCAGCATTCTTTGGTTAGCAAACATACATTTAACTTAGTTGGATAGAGAATGATGTTAACATAGACAGGGTCCTGAGATTGGTTCTGTATGAACACCTGGCCTGGCTCTATTCCAGAGCCAGAGACTGGATCACGCACCACAGGCAACTGTCTTGTAAAGGCAGATCCAGTTACACGGGGTACAGACAAGAAAGGGCACCTCCAAATGCAGGCACCAGAGATGATATGCCTACAGCATTACTTTTGTAAAAGAAGCAATCTTTACCGCACTAAATGTACTGAATTTCCAAGAAGAGCACGGGCTGAAAAGCCATTCTACTACCTACCAACTAGCCTTGGGGTGGATGAACCCTTAACTAGTAGTCTGGAAGCTCAGTGTTCAGACCCACATTTGTGCTATGAAAAGACCTTCTCACTCATCCCCATGAAAATGGTGACACAGTTCTCCAAACCATCCTCCACAATGACTCCAGAGTTTTCCTTGAAAAGCAAACAAGCAAACCAAAAGACTTCATGTGTCTGATTATCAAAGCAACCCTGTTCGTGCGGGGCAGGGGAGTATGCAGGATTCCAGAGTGGGGAGGAAACATCAGGGGGCCTACTTCGATCTCTTACTTCATGTTATAAAACTTACTCCATGACTCTCTTTCTAGTAGGGACTCTCCAGTGAATGGAAACTCGGCTGCTGGAGGTAGCCAGCACTTTCCATCTTCGCGTGCATGTGACCAAAGAATCTTCCTTGAGGAGTGGGTACAATAGACAGAGAATATAAGCATGTACATCATTTCAATCCCATCAGCAGTTAACAAGATGATGTCAAACATAATGACACAGGGAATTTCCAAATAATTAGTGGAAACTATTTACAAAAACTTCAGTTTAGAAATTCCTTTCCCATGAACAACGAGGCACCCTTCCAAGATTTACCCCCCTGCATGAGCCCGGGACGTAACATTTGGCTTCTCTTTCAGGCGGGTATCAAAGGAGAGCCATGCCTCCTTACACGTAGAAGTGTATATAACAATAGAAATAGAAACTTCTAGAACCAAAGAAGCATGGATTATTGGCATAATGAGACATAAAGCCTAACTCTGAGGAATTATGGACAGAAAGAGAACTTTCTGCCCTTGGTCTATCAGACTTGATACAAGACTGACGCAGACTGGCATGGAATCGAGGACGCAGGAGGACAATAGGATGCAGAGAAGAGAATTTCCAGACCAGACCAACACAGAGGCTAACGCTCTGGCAAAACCTGACCAAGATTTCACCAGAGGTAGCTCCTGTATTCAGCAAATGTTTGTTGAGTGCCTACTATGTGCCAGGAACTGTTCTAGGGCCTGAGGATCCAGCAGCAAACAGGGTCGTGGAAGGGTCCCGGCTTTCAGGGCCACCTGGTGGAGGGAGACAGAAAACAAACAAAAACCGAGAGAAAAATACCAGATTATGACAAGTGGTGCCAACGAATCAAAATGAAGGGATATGAGAGGGGCGGCTTGGATATTTTAGTTTGGGTGATCAGGTAAGGCCTCTCAGAGTCGACGCAGAGCTGAAACCCTATGTCCTACATCAGGGGTAGGAGTCTTCGAATCAGAGCGAACAGTTAGCGCAAAGGATGGAGAAAGAGAGGCAAGGCCGCGGGACGCCAGCACTGGGGGGCGGTGGGGGGGAGCAGAGAGGCGGGGGACAGATGATGTGATCGCAAGCCGGGGTTAGGGGTTCGAACGTCCCTCTCGTCACAGTGACAGTCACTAAAAGAATCTAAGTAGAAGAGTGACAGGGTTTGGTTGATGCTTTGGAAAGATTATTCTGGCCGCCCTGTGGTGCACACGCCTGGGAGAGGAATCAGGCAAGGATGCAGGCAGGGAGGCCTGTCTGGGGCTGGGGGACAGGCCTGTCCTCAGGTGACCGGCCGGGGGCTTGAACTGGGGTTACAACGTGGGGATGAAGAGAGATGTGGGCTCCAGATATGTTTGGAGGAGAAAGGCAGCGGGGCTGTCTGACAGACTGCATGTGGAGAATGGGGGCCTGAGCAGCTGCATTCTGCAGTGGGACAGCAACGACAGGGTGAAGAGCAGGGCAGGTCGGCTGCCGCACACCTGTGTGCGCCCCACTCTCCTGTCCACGGCCGCAGCCAAGTCCCGCAGAACGACCTCCTTGCTGTCACCGGTCAGCCTGTGCTTCTGCAGGGGGTACCCCTGCCCCACCTGCTCCACCCACACAAGCATCTCTTCTCAGCCTTTCCATTTCTGAGCCTGACTCCAGGGAACGAAGGTGCTGCCCTGTGTTTCTTTCCAGAGTCTCTGAATAGGGCTTTGTGCAGAGCTGGTGCATCCCTTCTGGAACACAGGGCAAGTATGGTTTCTGGGGAGCCCAGAGGCCCCTCCTACTTACTCTTCCAGGCAAGCACACCAGGGGAGAGCTACAACAACAAGGGATTCCCTTCCAAACATTTCTGGCTGCCCCCACAGGACATGCTTCTCTTCGGTGACACCACAAGAGGAGAGAGAGAGAAGGTGACAGGGGCCCACAGTATTTCGGGGTACTGTTTACACCAACCCCAGAGATCTGGACCCTGTGGGCTCAGTTAAACCTTTTTATATAGAAACTCCCAAATTTCCCATGAAGATATCCCATGTATGCTACTCAAATCCCTACCAAACTTTAGCTCAGTAGCTTCCCTTATTAAAAAAAAAATACAGTAATGGGACGCCTGGGTGGCTCAGTTGGTTAAGCAGCTGCCTTCAGCTCAGGCCATGATCCCAGCGTCCTGGGATCGAGTCCCGCATCGGGCTTCTTGCTCAGCAGGGAGCCTCCTTCTCCCTCTGCCTCTGCTGGCCATTCTGTCTGCCTGTGCTTGCTCTCTTGCCCTCTCTCTCTGATAAATAAATAAAAAATCTTAAAAAAAAAAAGTACAGTAAAGTCATGTTTGTTGAGAGCCTGTCATGTCCATGTCGGGCGTTTTGCTAAGCCTATTACGTGGATGATCATCTTAGTCCTTTCAACATGCCTATAAGTGGATACTCTGATTATCACCATTTCACAGACAACCGGACTGAGACTCTCCTAACTGCAGTTAGGTTGCTTGCTCAAAGCCACATAGCTGGTGGGTCATAGAGTCTGGACTTGAACTCAGGTCTGTCCTCAAAGCAGCTGCGCCACAAAAAAACAACTAGCACACACGTGCGCACACACACACACACACACACAACCACTGGCACACAAAGGTTTTACATGTAAAGACATTCATTGCTGCATCATTTATAATAATGAAGAATGGAAATAAAACATCTGATCATCTTGAGGACTCGAACAACGTTAGATAAAACTCATCTGACAGTGTGCAGCTATTAAAATTATGAGTTTGAAGTAAACAAGTATTGTGGGAGAAGTCATTATATAAGACATTTTAAAAAATTATACAACTATTGTGTTGGACAACATTTCTAAGACATCTTGCCCCGCCCCACCCCCTAGCACACCTTGATAAAGGAAGGGCACGAGCCAAAATCCCGGCAGTGATTCATCCCCTAGGGGGCTGGGATTGTGGCTGATTTTCACTTCTCTTCTCTGTATTTCTTGGCTTTTACAATGTTCATCAACTTGAGTGCCAAGCACAATAAACACATTATCTCACTTAATTCTCATATCAACACTAATCCCCAGTTCACCGGTAACTCACCACTGTGCATAGGAAGGAAGTGACAGAATTTTCAATGAGACTGTCTCCAGAGCACACAAGATGGACCGTCCTTCCGTGCTGCCTCTCAACTGCTTTTTGGTCAGCAAAATAAAGCCACAAGAGAGAAAGGATGGTAGAGAGAGTTGACTACCCTCACAAAATGCCGGCTTGGGACAATACGAGAGTCTGTTGAGACTAGTGTCTCTAGTGGAAGGTAGACTTGGGCGAACCTCGAAAGAACAGATTCATCTTTAATATTCCTTATAGAATTTAGTACATGACAAACCTTAAATAGAATCGTGTCCCAGCTCTTGGCTTCTGGGGTGGAATGAGGTGCTCCAGAAGAAATCCAAGGGACTTCCTGTAGGAGATGCAGGGCTTGGCTTTGCCTGATATGCACCCTGGCTGTTTGTTCAAGGCCTTTTCAACCAGGACAGAATCACTCTCCACAGCATCACTGACAGAGCTCCCCAAGGGTGGGCTACTGCATCAAACACAGAGGGCTCTCTGCAGAGAGAAGCTTCATTTAAATTAAATAGCAAATGCACACATGGCTTCAGAACCAGGCTACAAGGCCTCGACACTGTGACTTTGGTGGATAAAAAGGTGGTCTTAGATGTGGCTGGAAAAGTATTGCTTACGTACAGAGTCTATGAGAAAGTCATGAAGAATCTGTGACTATTTCTGGAGTTGGATATATTTTTTAACAATCATGAAAATGATTCTTCCTGCCACCCCAGTAACTATTGCTCACAACTCTTGCTGTCTTTTGTCATTTTAGAGACATGGATGTCTACCTCGGGTCATTTATCCTGAATTCTAGAGGTAGAGTTGCAACTTCCAGACGACATCATGTTTGCCCACAGAATGCCCTATTCTGCCCTACCTAGCACCCCCCGAGCCATCAGCATGAACACCTACTATGTGCAGGACACGGTAGCCACTTAGAAAGGGGTGCTGAGGAAATGAATGAACGATGCATGATTGTAAGAAGTTTTATATACGCCTTCACTCCTTCACACAAGCACAACCAGGTTACTGGCATCTCAGTGGACAAGGGTGCTGTGTCTCATGTGCAAAATGTGCTTCTACCTTCCCGGTTGCCTTTTATTGTCTGTCACGTTTACAGGTGGCTTGTTTGGTTAAGACAAAGCTCACGCAAAAGCACGCAGTCTAGGAAGACGCCATTTTGCTTTGGAATCTAGTGCTTATAGACAGTGAATGAGCCGGGATTGGAGCTCACTCCTCAAGCCTTCTCCTCAGTTACGTGTGAACTGATAGACATGGGGAATTTCAGGCAGAAGGTGTGAAGCAAGGAGCCTGGGGTTTATTCTTTAATCATGTTCTTGGCCTTCATCACCTGTGACATTAGGTGTCATCTGCAGAACTTCAGGGAGGTGATAAGGCCATCCGGGATTCTCTAGAGAGGAATTATTTAGGCTCTGTGATATCTTCCCTTCCCTTTCCATGTCTTCTTTCTTTTCCCCTCTTTGTGTTCAACAGCTGTCTCCAGAGACAGGAGAGTCAGCTACTTCTCTTCTCTTCTCTTCTCTTTTCTTCTTTCTTTTTTCTTCCGCTTCCCTTCCTTTCCCTTTCCTTTCTTTTCTTTTTTCTTCTCCTTCCCTTCCTTTTCTTTCTTTCTTTCTTAGGTAGAGAGAGGGAGCAAGGGGAGGGGCAGAGGAAGAGGAAGAGAGAGACTCTTAAGCAGGCTCCATGACCATTGCAGAGCCCAGCTCGGGATTCGATCTCATAACCCAGCAATCATGACCTGAGCCAAAATCAAGAGCTGGACAAAAATTACTGAGCCACCCAGGTGCCCCAAGAGTTAGCTACTTTCCTGAAGTGCTGGTTAAACTTTTGTGTAGTGTGAAGGGTTGTAGTAAACTAAGGTTTAGGGATCGTCATTACACATGTTCCTTTACCCTGTATCTGTAGCAGATCCCACACACTGAGTATTTTATGCACGCTAACTTTTCTCCATTACAACAAATCCTCTTACATCTATGTAATATTACTATCACCTCTACTTTACCAATGGGGAAACCAAGATACAGAAAGATGAAACAACTTGTCAGAGGCCACATATCTCGTAAGTGACAGAGCTAAGAATGTCAACCCAAGTAGGCTAGCTGTAGAGTTAACCTCCAGTGCTGCCTCTTTTAGAGGTGACAGGGGGTTTGGTTATACCTTGCATGTATACCTGCCCTTAAAAATCAGAGCAGTTTGTGAATTTCCTTTTTTCTTTATAATGGTCCTCATGCTGCTCTTCTGACTGATGCAAGCTGCAAGAACTTTATACAGCAGCTGAGAGGAAGATCCAAGGTATGAAACCTTTCTCTTGGTTAGCTGATCCAGCAGAATGGTAGACTACACTTAGTCTAACTCCAACAGCAGCCTGACTGGCAGCTACAGATGGGGAAGTGCATGACCAGACATCTTCACTCTCTAGTTCTGGCTTTAGTTTCTGGAAGGAAAAAAAAGTACACCTAGATCTATTCAGCCCTGCCACCTGTTTTCCTCCTCATAGAAGACCTGCCAGTCCACGCTTCTCTTCCAACCTGGCCCTCCTTTTATTAGAAGTGGGCCAGCCTTTGCAAGTGAGAAGTGAGTTTTCTGCCCCATACTCTCCTCTGCTGCTTCATGATTGTGGGATCCCCACCATGCCCCTTTGCCATTTTCTCTCCTGCTCAGAGGATCTTGCCCACCAGGCAGCTCTGGCCCCTCCTATCTCAGGATCTCAGGATGCAGGATCTCTGGTCAGGATTTCTGGGTATACTGAGCAAGAGTCCTGGCATTCAGAATGGACAAGTGAGAATTGGATAAAGTGGTGGACTGAAATGATTCTAAATGATACTCTGATTCTGCCCTCTTGTAACTTACCAACTTTGGATGGAGCAGTTTTGAGAATCCCTCACTTGGAAAGCATGATCATGTGGCCACTGTCTCAGAATCCAACAACAGCACACCATGCCCAAGCACAGAACTGAATGGGCTGGTATATGTCACTTGAATGCAGGATCAGTAAAAGGCAAGCAAACAAAAAGCCAGAAAACCAATATTGCTACACTTCTTTGTTCCAGGCATTTTGACATACATCGTCTCTTCCAATCTTCATAATAATCAAAGGTGGTGGGTATTATAGACAACACACTATGGATGAAGGAAGTAATGATTATTAAATGTAAGTGGCTGTTCGGGGTTACAGTTAGTTGGTGACAGGTGAGATCTGAACCCAGGTTGTTGACCTTCATTATAGCAATCTCTTGGGTTCACAATTTGTTCAAGCAAGTACCAAACTTTGCAACAGGGTTTACTTAAAAGGCTCTACAATCAGATGACATTTTTAGATACAATCCTTTTCCACGAATAGCAGATTCATCAAATATCATCACGGTGGATAATCTACTTGATTAACCTATCCTTCCTAATTCCAGGTAAGGTTCTGTGGAGCTCTCCTTGCCCATCAACCTGGCTTCCATGATTAAATGCAAGGTCGCTGGACTGCTGTGGTCAGAGTCTACCTGTGCTGAGCTCCTGATCTAGAGGACCAACTACATTGTGGGTTTTTTCCATTCTGCATATCAGGATTCACGCCAGAATGTCTTTGGGGGTAATTCTAACCAGATTTATTTGGAGACCGTTACCTTCCTAATGTCCCTTGTCTTCCTAGATGTTCTTCCTGGTCCAGTCTCATGTGTGTATCTTTGTCCAAATTCTTGGTTTCCACTTGCTTGGGCTTGTAATCATCTCCAAAGTGGTCTGTCTCTGATTTCTGAATTTTCATGTTACTAGTTTTGTTCCTAAACACTCCTTACCCCACCCCAAACCATAGCTATATCTGTGGAAAAGCTGAAGTTCCTTAGTATTGTGTTCAAAAAATCTCAAGATTCATGTTTTACCATAATTTTCTAGGTGCATTACTCTCTACTTCCCCTCAACATACTTGTTCTAATCAAACTGGTTCCTTCTTGTTCCCAGGGCATATTTTATCATTTCCTCTTCTCCACCTCTTGCCACATGTTGGGCCTGAAGTGACCTTGTTCCCCTCTTTGCTTGGTAACAACTTACCCCTTCCTAACCCAGCTCAGGGTCTGCCCTCTTCATGAGACCTTCCCAAGTCCACATACTCCCTCCTTCATTTTTGCTTTCCTTGTATTTTAATTTTTTTTTTATTATTACAGCATTTAATAGTCTCAGCCTTGAGTTATAGTTGCTTATAAGTAGGGGTCTGCCTCATCATTCTTTTTTTTTTTTAAGATTTATTTACTTATTTATTTGTCAGAGAGAGAGAGCGAGAGAGCATAGGCAGGTAGAGAGGCAGCAGAGGCAGAGGGTGAAGCAGGCTCCCTGCCGAGCAAGGAGCCGGATGTGGGACTCGATCCCAGGACGCCAGGATCATGACCTGAGCCGAAGGCAGCTGCTTAACCAACTGAGCCACCCAGGCATCCCCTGTCTCATCTTTCTATAACTTCTGTAAGGGAAGGACCATTTCTCATTCAGAGTTGTGCCTTCCATAAAGCTAAGCACAGCACTTGGCTAATCACAGGTATTCAGTAAGTGCTTGACAACTTAAATATATTCCAATAAAGTTAATTTCTGAGTATGTGACAAAGGTTATGGAGTCATTAAAACTTATGTTTAAGAGGTAAGAGCTAAGAGTTTGTGACCTTAGGGTCGTGAGATCAAGCCCACATTGGGCTCCATGCTGGGCATGGAGACTGCTTAAGATTCTCTCTTTCCCATACCCTCTGCCCTACCCCCAAGCAGACATGTTCTCTCTTTCTCTCTCCCCATCTCACTTAAAAAAAACAAAAAACAAAAAACAAAAAAAAAAAAAAGAGAGAGAGAGAATGAAGAGCTAAAATTATTTTTAGATTCTGCTGCCCTATTGACAGAATGGTATGTTTTATCAGGGGCTTTCTTTAATGTGACCTCTCTGAAATATCCAATATATTCATGCAAAGGAACTCACTGTCATCTGCTCCTTATTCTAGGTGTCACATTTTACCTCTCTGCTTGATAAGTATTTCAGTAGCCTATGGATAAAAACAAAATAATTTGACCTAATCTGAGGGAAAGTCATTACAATTCTTTGTTATGATCTTCTTGGCTTGGAAAAACCATGAGTTGTTCTTTCTTGGTAAGAAGACTCTCTAAACATCAATAAGATATAATTCATGTTATAAAATTGATTACTGGGGGCCCTCAATGTTCACCCTTTGCTTTCCTCCAAATTCTCTTTTTTCTATTTTCCACTTCTGATAAAAAATGACTTGTTTGAATAGTTATATATATATATGTATATATATATAACTTATCACATCTGTTATATATTATATCATACACACATATTTATTATATATAATTTTATATGTATCAGCAGTGGAAGAAATTCCAAAGAATGCCAAACTCTGTAAGATAGTGATACATTTTTAGGGCAGGGTGATTCTAGAATGAAAGTGCAAGTTCTATGCAAATCATTTGTAAAATTAACTTATGGACTTTTGAGCCAAATTGTGCCAGACTGAGGTCAAGAAAAATGTCCTTCAGAAACACATCACATGCTTGTGTTATGTAACCCACCAGGCATCCTGTTTGGTCTGGACTTATAGATGAAGAGAAACATGAAAAAGGTGAAATGTGTCGTCAGAACAATAACAGAAATGACAAAACTGAGGAAAATATGAACAAGAGGTCACCAAAGTGGATTAAATAACAGTGAGCAGACCCCTTCTGAGGAAGGGTTTTCAAAGTACCACCCCATCTGCAGCCAGCCTCCTTCCCCAACCCAGTGGTCAAAGAGGTCTCTTCTACATCAGGCACCCCCCATATAGTCCCACCAATACTGGGTACTGACTTCCCCAAGGAGACTACATATAGAGACTATGCACAGTAACCACTCATAGGAACTCTGCCCCTCCCTTTGTCTGGGGTCATGATTGTGACACTTGCTTGTGACTCCGTATCTCAGGGGTTCTTCATCTTCTGTGTCATGGCCCCTGATTAGAATCTGGTAAAAGGGATTTATCTTACACTCATAAAAATGTACATACAACCCCAAAGCCATGCATGTAATTTGGGGAATTCACAGTCCATGGATTCTAAACTCATAATCCCTTCGCTGGACTATAAACTCTATGAGAGTAGGGCTTGCACCTTATTCATGTTTGTATTACCAGCGAAACTAGCATATAAGAAATGCTGGGTAAATTCTTGATGAACTAATAAAAACTAAAAATTCTGGACAACCATTTTGGAGAAGAAGGAGGGATTACCTGCTGTATTCGTTATAAGAGTGCTATTACACAAACTCTTACATCTGTTGGTCTCTGGAACTACTGAGTCAAGAAGGAGAAATAGGATGACTGCTACTAATTAATAAGTGGACACGTGAGCTGGCTGTAAGGGAGGATTCTCCAGTAGGAAGGTTGGGGCTTCCAAAATGAAGTGAGTTTAAAAGAAAGGTAAACTCCTCTGGGTTGCTTTTAGAGCAGCATTCTTTCTATGGTGGGACAGATCAGAGTAAAGTGAAGAGAGCCAGGCAGTGAAAATCCAGCCTGGAGACTCCCCCAGATGTTGCCTCCACCACACATGTGGATTCTGCAAACCCCAGACCTCAGAACAGACTCTGTTCCCAAGGGCTTAGAGCCTTAGTCTAAGACCAAATACCAGACTGAACAGAACCCAAATCAGATGCACACTAGGTATCCAAGGCAACAGTGAGGGCATGGGAGACACCCACTTGGAGAGTGGGGTAGGGGCTACATTTAGAGAGTTTTGATGATGAGACATGGAAGCCTGCTCCAGGCAACCAGGAAAGCAGGATAACAGGAAATAACAGCATGAAGAGACATCTGTTGTAGTAACAACTGTACATTTCCACTTTCCACTTACCAGCCTGGATTCTATTCTCAGGGTTAGGAACAAACAGAAGTCATTCCAAAGACCCAAGGGGTTTTGCCAAGATCATTCCTGGGCTTGAGGTTTCTCAGAAGCTCAGAGTTTAAAATCAAGTGTGGGATGCATCCAAAAAAGAGTGTGGTCTGACACAGAAAATATTGTTGGCAGTGCCCTATTTGCTTTTCTTTTTTAACCTACTTCCTCTCTATGACCTTCCCTACTTCTCGGTTTCTCTCTTCAATGTCTTCACCTCTCAACTATTTTTTTGGTTACTTTTCCAGGTGTTTGGTGTATTGAGAAGGAGAATATCCTGATGTTCCTGCCAACTGCATGATCTGGGACAAGTCACTTCATATCTCTTAATCACATGCTATCATCTGTTAAGCAAGGGCCTTGGACTAAAATGTCTAAGCTGTGATGGTCTGTAGAAAGCTAATGCCTATCTCCCTCTCCTCTTTTCACTTCTCTTATCTCGACTTTTGGACCCGGAGAGGGCATCTCTTAGAGCTAAATTGTTTCTTTTATAATACTAGAGCATAATATTAATAATAATAACAATAACTGTAGCAGATTGTAGTTTCCAAAGATGGCCAGAATAATACACCCTTCCCCATGTCCTCTTCCTATAATATGGCATTGACATTCCTCCCATCAGGTGGCAAGGTCTGTGGCCACTCCCCTTAAACTTAGGAAGTCCTTGTGACTGCTTTGACCAGAAGAGTACAGAGGAAGTGAAGCTGGGTCAGTTTCCAGGCTAAGGTCTTAAGAAACTTGCCACTCTCAATTTCTGTCTTTTGGGATACTGACTCATGGAAGCCAGCCACCAAAGCTGGGAGAAGCCAAGTAGCCATATGGAGAGGCCCCATATAGATGTTTGAACCAACAGATTCTGTTGAGTTCCCAGCCAATGGCTTACACCAAGCACCAGAACAATGGGAGGAGACTATGCTGAGTGAAATAAGTCAAGCAGAGATAAGTCAATTATCACATGGTTTCACTTACTTGTGGAGCATAGGGAATAATATGGACGACATTAGGAGAAGGAAAGGGAAAGTGAATTGGGGGAAATCGGAGAGGGAGACAAAGCAGGAGAGACTGTGGACTCTGAGAAACAAACTGAGGGTTTTGGAGGGGAGGGAGAGGGGGTGGGTGAGCCTGGTGGTGGGCATTAAGGAGGGCACCTATTGCATGAAGAACTGGGTGTGGTGCATACACAATGAATCTTGAGACACTGAAAAAATTAAATTAAATTTTCAAAAAAAGAAGCTATCAGATGATTCCAGCCTCCAGCCATACAGTCATCCCCAGGCTCAGACTTGCCCAGCTGAGGCTTCGGACATTGCGCAGCAGAGACCAGCTGTCCCTGCTATCCATTCTCCAAGCTTCTGACCCACAGAATCCAGGATTATAATAAAATGGTTGTTGCTTTAGGTCATTAAGTTTGGGTGGTTTGTTAATTCAGCAATGAATAACCAAAACAGTAGCTCATCTTTATTGAGTGCTTGTTTGTGCTTAACACTTATTCGAAAGGCTTCAAGTGTAACAGGTCATCTAATGCTCACAGGAGGTAGGTACTTATTCTCATCCTTTACTGAAGGGAAGCAGAGTCATGGCGGAATTAAGCATTTTGTCCACATTTACACCTCTGAGAATCCATCAGGGGTAGTCCATCCCTCAGGCCCTATACACTTAACAATTACACTGTCATGCTACTCAAAAACAGTATTTTTGATAAGATCCAAACATATTTCAGCCATGGTTTCTATCCAGAGGAAATCATAGGATCAAATACCTGCTATCTTGAAGATAAAAAGGTAGGAAGTAAAAGGTAGGAAAACATGCTTTACAACATCTTTTAAATATTTAAATATCAAAGGACCAAAAGAGAGGTGTTACCTTCTTGCTTATAAACATAGAAAGGAGACCCAAAGAGGTTTATACATTGTTTGTGTATATGCAACTGGCTGGGGAAAGCTTGGGGTTCAAAACAGGGCTGTCAAAGTCCAAAGGCTACAGTTACCCTGTTAAACTGCCCACCTGCTCACTAGGCTGTGTGGGTAATAAAGACTAGAGAGATGAAACAATGAAAGAACACAGAGAATACATTTTATCCATTATAAAGAAGTCCTAGTGGCACCTGGGTGACTCAGTCAGTTAGGCATCCAACTCTTGATTTTGGCTGAGGTCGTGATCTCAGAGTCATGAGATCAAGCCCACATCAGGCTCTGCACTCAGTGGGGAGTCTTCTTGAGGATTCTCTCTCCCTCCCCTTCTGCTCCTCTCCCTGCTCGCACTCTCTCTCTCCCTCTCTCTAAAATAAGTAAATAAATCTTTTTTTAAGAAGTCTTAGTTGCCTGAATAAAAACATAGCAGTAGACCATAAGCCCCCTGAGGGATTATACTTCACTTTTGATTCCCCATTATACACAATACCTGGTATACAGCAGGTATTTAATAAATGTTTGTTCAATGTATAAATATGACTATTTTATTATTGCTATACGCTGATGTGGAGTCTTACTATTCATTTTTGTTATTTCTGTACGTATTAATATTCATTTAACAGATTTTTTTTTAGCCTTTGCCACATCTTAAGTAATAGTTTAGCCTGTAACTAAGGATATACTTTTCAAGAAGAAAAACAAGGTTCCTGCTCTCATGAAACTTAAATTTGAGTTGACAAGCAAACAAAAAAGTATGTGTATGTATTCTATATACAGCTTATATACATACAATATGTTAGAAAGTGACACTTAAGAGTTGAATAACTAGGAGTGCTTGCGTAGCAGTTAAGAGTCTGACTCTTGATTTCAGCTCAGATCATGTTCTCAGAGTAGTAAGATCAAGCCCTGCATTGGGCTCCACACTGTGAATAGAGCCTTCTTAAAATTCTCTCCCTCTTGGGGCACCTGGGTGGCTCAGTCATTAAGTGTCTGCCTCAGGTCATGATTCCAGCGTCCTAGGATCTAGTCCTGCATCAGGCTCCCTGCTCAGTGGGGAGCCCGCTTCTCCCTCTCCCATTCCTTCTGCTTGTATTCCCTCTTTCACTGTCTCTCTCTCTCTGTCAAACAATTTTTTTAAAAACTTAAAAAAAAAAAAGATTCTCTCCCCCCCTCCCCCTCCCCACCTTTACTATGCACAAGCTTTCTTTCTTTCTTAAAAAAAAAAAATACAAAAAAAGAAAAAACCAAGTTGAATGACTAGGAGATACCTATGTAAATTCTAGAAGGAAAAGCATTCCAGGCACTAGAAACAGCTCATGTAAAAGCGTGTTTAAGGAATTTAGGAAAGCCAGGAGGCTCTTGGAATCGGGAATGAGCTCAGCACGATGGAGGAACAGCCCAAAAGCAAGTGGGCTGCAAAGAAGGGGGAGGAAAGCACTGCAAGGGGTCCGAGGGTAGCAGAGGCCAGGTCATGCAGGGGCTGGGTCTCAGTCTAAGGATGGTGGGAAGCCACTGGGTGGTTTCACGAAGGGAGCTGCATTATCTGGTTGACATTTTGTAAGGGTGACTAGATACTGTGTGGACAAAGGGTTGAAGGGCCAAAGTGGGAACATTGAGACCTGTGTAGAGGCCATTGCAGAAAGCCAGACAAGACATATGGTGCACTGGACTTGGGTGATGGGCATGATAAAGAGAAATAAGTAGATGTTAGATACTTCAGAGAGGCAGAGCCCATATAACCTGCCATTGTATTTGTTACGGGGTATGAAAGAATGAAAAGAATCAAGGAAGCCTTCCAGCCATGGGTGAAGCACCTGCGGAGATAAGGTGCTACCTCAATGAGGTAGAGGAGATGGTGGGTGGGGAGCAAGCTGAAGGGAAAACAAGAGACATGTAGAAGCATAAAACACATTACTGGACACGAAATGAATGCTGAATAATAATGGCTGTCGTTTATCTAAAATGGGATCACGTGTGTGCTAATCCCCAGCTTTTATGACGCCCCTGCAGGCATTTGCATCCACATTTTATTAATGACCCTACTGGCTTTAAGGGAGATTAAAGAATGTGCCAAAGGCCACTCAGCTAGGAGGAGCCAGGACTGGAACCCAGATGGTCCAACTAAACACATCCTTTTTCATTAAACCACAATGCCTCCCTGCCCCAGGCAGTGTATCCCCTTGGTCTTTATCCTGTCTCAGAGTTTTACTAAATTTTCTGCCTCCTGCTGTTCCTTCAACGTAACCACCTATAGTTAGGAAGGGTTTTTCCAGAAGCAGCCATGTTCGATTAAACTCAACAAAATCTGTTGAACACAGACTAATTACAAGACTCTACGGAAAGAGTTGGTGGGGAATTTACATGCAGAGGAGACAGGCTCTGCCCTCCAGGACTGTAGAAAGAACAGATCTTTTTGAGCAGAGGAGTGAAATGCTTTAAGAAGCACAAAGAGGGGGGCACCTGGGTGGCTCAGTGGGTTAAGCTGCTGCCTTTGACTCAGGTCATGATCTCAGGGTCCTGGGATCGAGTCCCGCATTGGGCTCTCTGCTCATCAGGGAGCCTGCTTCCTCCTCTCTCTCTCTCTCTGCCTGCCTCTCTGTCTACTGTGATCTCTCTCTGTCAAATAAATAAATAAATCTTAAAAAAAAAAAAAAAAAGAAGCACAAAGAGGAAATGAGGGAGGAAAACCCTCAGGGCAGTGGGGCAGGCGAGGATTAGGGACCACTCTGCTTGGGACGCAGGAGCATTTGACAGGGATCCTGAAGGATAGGGCAGACGTTGTGGGATAAATGACAAGTACAAACCAAACAATAGATTGAGAAAGAGCAGACTGGGCTCCTTGGGTCTCTAGCACACACGGTGGTGAATGGCAGTGGTCAAAGCACGAACACGCTAGCAAGAAAGCCTCAGCTGGGCTCTATCCCTGACCTCTATGTGACCTCAGGCCAGGCATTTGAACCTTTTTGAGGCTCAGTTTCCTTTCCTGTAAAGGAGGGATAGCAGCAGCATTTACTTCATAGGGTTCTCATGAGATAGAAATGGTTTGATGAATTTGAAGTGCTTAACACCGTTCCTAGTTCCCAGGAAGTGCCACAAGTCACCTGCGGATGACTGGAAGGGATGGAAAACTGGAAAGCTAGAATCAAATCTTGGAGGGCCTTGAATGCCTTGTTAGAGCCTTACGACTTTGTTCTGTAGATCGTGGGAACCCATCAAAATATTTCTGAGCGAGGGAATGACATGAAGCATCTTCCAAAGGTAATTCAGGCCTCTACGTGTAGAGAAACAGACAGCAGGTGCCCAGTTAGAAGCCAGTATACTTCCTCACTAAGGTGCCTGGAAATTTTCTGGGATCCTATGCATGTGTGTTTTGTCTTGTATCTTCATTCATCCGCAAATGTTATAACTACACATCCCGATGAATTGAAGGCCAATTTAGCATGTTGGGAAGGGGCTCTGATATGACTTTATTTACTGAGGGAGTAATGCTGATTTTTCTAAAAGTGCTTTCATAGTAGAAATTTGCCTGGTGTAAAAGCGTCACACTAGCTAAGACTGGGATTTACTGGCAAGACACAGTTCTGTGCAAATATTGTTCCAAAATGAGATGAGGAAGCGAGTCACTCTCCTTTACTGAAAGAAGGACAGAAATAGTATCAAGAGGGGCAAAAACAGAAAATAACTTTTCACAGCTTCAAGGAAGACCCAGATTGATCCCAGAGTTCATACAAGATCTTTCTCCTCGGTTACCCCCAAAGGAAGGTAAAAACCTAGAAATGCAAAGTGAACAGTGTGCTTCCTTTTAAATTTTAAGATGATATCTGTCTTTTTCACGACAGCTGGCCTTTTAACAAATTGATATTTTTTTCCTTTTTGACCTGAATTAGTGAGATTATTTGCTCCTAAATGTTTTGTGAGCAACTTCAACAATAACTCACAGGAAAATTGTTCCAACAAAAATCAAGCCACTTGATTCAAGAAAATGACACTTGCTCTCTCCAAAGAAATGCACACAGATGCTTTTTTGGAGCTTCAGAGAAGCAGCAGTGAGGGTCCTGAACCCCTGGTAAAGCTATGAAAAGAGGGAGAAACTGCAGGCGCCTATCTGACCCAGTGACCATGAGCACATAACATAGCAACAGTGGAAATGTTACTTTTCATTATTATATTATTGTCTCGTGTTTTAAGCAAATATTTACAGTCTTCTTTTAACATATGTCTTCTTAATATAGTCTCCTAGACAGGGAAGAACAAAAATCTGTGGTTTGAGACATTGGACTGTGACCTACCTTTAGGTGAAACAATAAATCTTACTACCTTGTAAATTTCTAGCAATGATTTCTTGGCTTAATTTCAATTCAAAACATGCAAACTAATCCAGGAGAATTGCAGGTTAACACTTATATGGGTTGTGAGTCATCTGATCTGTAGGCTGTCCCTTCAATCTATCACCAGCTGAAATCACTGTGACTCTTTTATTGCCTTAATGAATGATAAGTCCCAAGGGTGGTGACTTCTTTGCAATCTGCTTACTTAAGCGCATACTTACACTTTCTTTTTTTTTTTTTTAATGTTTTCCTGTTTATTTGTCCTGCTGTTATCACAGTAAGATAATGGCCTCTGCTTTACCACTTCACTTCTGTGTCTGTGATCATAAAAAGCCTGATGGATCAATATGAGGCTTTTAATGTACTTTTTCTGCCTTTTTCATTAAAGGTTTGCAGTCAGCATATTAAAATGCAGTTGAGACATAATCTCTTTCTAGCGTTTGGTTCCCAGGAGGAGTGCTTCCTGGGGAGACTGAGGGTCTACACAGGGTGGCTTTCAGGAAGTAAAGCAAGGCGGCCTCAGTTCCAACAATTTTATGGGGCTCTTTCTTTCGGAGGGATTAGTGATTGCTGAGCAGATGTTTGCAGAAAACTGCATGTGTATCCTAGAGCGCTGTCTTTGTTTGAAGGTTCAGCTCTCATTCCCAGCCAAGGCTCAACGCAAAAAGGACTTAATCCAGTGCACCTCAGGGGTGTGCAGGCCCATGTTAACAACAGGATCAGGGAGGCAGGGGAGAGCCCTGACTGGTAGCAACTGCTGATTTCTAAGGTGGAAATAATCCCACCCTGGCCAGTCTCAAGCTACCAAATGAGATCGCCGAATGCCGAGTTGGGAAAAGGTAAGCAGTCAAACACCGTAATGTGTTTCCACCACACAAATACAATACGTAAGAGAACCACTCAAGGGTGGGTAACCATAAATTGCAACGAAGTAGCTGGGAAGTGATGGGTTTTGCATTTTTCATGTCTTCAAATTTTAACAAAATGCACTTACTTGTAAGTTTACATAAATTTGACTGTGTTTGACCATCGGCTTGCAAAATTCCTAGAAACTTAACACCAAGCTGATTCTGATGGCCGGTACCCATGCTTTTCTGAAATCAAAAAGAGTAACTTTTTCTAGGTAAATGATCACTTCAACAATGCCTCTGGCCCTTAGGGGAGAAATGCCCACAGCTATTTTCTGGAAAGCTGACTACATGTGCAGAAAGCACTCCCTAAAGGGAAGTCAGTTGTGGGAGCAGGCTGTGTTTATGATTCGAAGAGCGCAGCACCTGGGCCAAGCATTGGGAAGGCTCTGGAGGCATGGCCATAGCCACCCAGCCAGCAGTGGCATTTTACTATGACAGGATGAAGAAATTGTACAATAATTCTGCCTTGAAGACATGAAATGTATTTATTGTGCTACATCCTGTTTGTGTGTGCTGTTCTTTTAATGGGTTGAGGGTAGGGAATTTGACTTTAGATCAGTAATAAGAGTTTTCCACATCATTTATTCTTTTGGTCAGGGTACATTTTCACACCATTTACTGAGGTCAACCTGTCTTTGGTAATTTATTCATGCGTTCATTGTTTGCATATTTATCGGATCCCTATGGCATGCAAGGTGTGGTATTAGACCAAGGATATTCAAAGACAAGTAAACTAGTAGTCCCTTCTGCTTTGGAAGTCACAGCCTAGTGGAGAGACAGATACATATACAAATCACAATTTAACATATTCATTTCTTGGTATAGAAATAAAGTGTTACAAGAGCAAAAGGTATGAATGACTGGTTAAAACTTGTAATAAACTTCTCCCTAAAAGAACTGAGGGACGAAGTTAATCATTTAAAGAAATAATATCCCAAGAGGTGATGAAGAAGAAAAGACCCAAGATTTCAGGCTGTTTCCTGCATGGATTCCCTGCTTCCGTCTTGGTGATGCCCGGGGGGTCCCAGCATCTGAGTGGTTCAGTCAACACTCTTCGTAGGAAGGGCTCAGGGCTCTGCCCTCAGTGGGACTCAGATTAGCCTTAAATCATAACACACAGCATAGCTACTAGCTAAAGAAAGTGGGGTCATTTCAGGGATACAGAGAGCCAGAGTGCAGCCACTTTAGAAAGCGCAGATGCTCTATTTCATTGTCAAGGCTGGGCCTTTTCCTTCTGCTTCTCTCTGGTCTCCTCTCTTTGCTGGGTGACATCCTTGTGTTACCTTATCCATGGCCCCTGAAGGCTGCCTTAGCCCCTTAGGAACACGGTAGCTCTCTGTAAGTTATATCCCTCTGCCCTCGCCCCCTCTGCACTGACTTTGGAAGGATCAGGAGCTTTGGAGTGATCAGGCCACGCACCTGAACGCTAGGCGGGCCAAAGACACACAGCCCAGAACACGACTGTTCAGGACACTAGGGGGTGGAGCCAGGAATCCCCCAGAAGGAAGTGCGGGCGGGTGGGCGTGGTGAAATCGTGGGTGTGGGCCCCGCGGAATGCTGGGAAGAGCCCCAGACCGGAAGTTAGTCTGCGCACGTGGGTCGGCTCCTTTCTGTGTTTGCCACGCGCAGACCTTGAACAAAGGATGACACGTCACTAGTGGCGGCTTCCTCATCGGGAAAGTGGGATGGTACTAGTACTTGCCCGACCTGCTGTATCATAGCAGGGCCATACTGAAAAGTGTTACCAGGGTGCTAGGAAGACACCTAAGCCCTGAACAATGTCGGGTGGCTGAGAGGCGTGATCTCCGTATGTTTTCAGAAATAGCCAGAGCGTGGGCAGGCTCGGGGGCATTTCCACTAGCACATGGTGGGGGAGGGGCAAGACGGGGCGGAGCGGGGCCGGGAGACCCGGGCTTGGTTCCGGAAGCAGGTGCAGCCTGTGCACTCCAAGGGAGGCCCCTCTCTGCCTCCGTTTTATTCAACTACTGTTTCCGCCTTTAATCCCTGTTCTGCAAGGAGATTCAGGGCAGCCTTACTCTCAGTTTCTAAGAGGAAAAGCCCTTTGTTGATGTTTTAAAAATCTAACAGGAACAGGAAGAAGAAAAGGAAAATCTATGTATGCATGGATGAGGGCAATAGTAGGCAGTAAAGGGGAGTAAGAGTCACATCGAATCAGGTACCTGCAACATCCAGCCTCAGCAGTGGGGAAGGCCTCACGGAGACAGCCAAGCTGGAGTCCGGGTGGAGAGACGTGGGCATAACATCCTCCGCACAGGTGAGACTTCCAACTGATCCCATAAAAGGCCATATTTATAGGGAGAAGGGAGGCTCTGAGGATAAACATTTGTTCACCTACAAGCATTTTAGAGCGAGATGCATTCCTATGTTTTCATCTCTTTACATATTCAAGAAACCTGAGCTAGGTGTGTTTGCCTCCCCTCCCAGATTCCATTTGCAAGGCAAAATTTATAGTTCTCAGCGTCCAGACTAGAAGGGCGAATTCTGACGTGGAGGCCAGCTAATGTGAACTAACCACTCTCCGAAGGTCACTCATGCAGCTTGAGTCTCACAAATAATATTCCTCTTCTTCTTCTCCTCCTCCTCCTCCTCCTCCTCCTCCTCCTCTTCTTCTTCTTCTTTAAGATTTTTGTATTTATTTTTAGGGGGGTTAGAGGGAGAGAAAGAATCTCAAGCAGGCTCCCCACCAAGCATGAAGCCCCAACTCAGGGCTCGATCTCATGACCCTGATATCATGACCTGGGCTGAAACCAAGAGCTGACGCTTAACCCACTGAGCCACCGAGGCGCCCCTCACAAACAACGTTCTGCCTGCCTGTGTCCATGCAAGTCAGGTGGTTGGTTACACAGGACACATCACAGAAACTTCCATCCATACAATACAATCCCTCACCTCCATCTGGCCTTGAGAGTTTCAGGAGCAAGAACAACAGAAAAATAGCAATTTCTGCATTTCTTAAACTTCTGGCTTATTTTTCCGTGAAACAATGGCACAGAGAGCCTGTAACCCACTTGATTAGAGATAAAGGAGAGATCAAAACATCTGTGTCCCAATATATTGTCCAGGCTCACTTTTTCTTTAATAAGAACCAAGGAGGACTGATTGTCACTAATTCTACTGGGAAAGGCTGGGAAGGAAAGAAGCAACCAAAATTCTAGCACATTGGATTATTTCTGAAAAAAGAAAAACAAAGTGTTAGAGATCTTTACCAATGTAGAGGTATTTTAACTGAATGGCAGTTCTTCCTCATTTACCTGGATTTGCATCACTGAAAATGCTGGGTTTTGTTCCTCCAGGTGATGAGGAAGAACATGGTGATGGAGAGAATGGCAATGATAGGAATTGGGATCAGTGGTATGGGGGCCATTAAGCTCTGCTTGGATGAAGGGCTGGAGTCAACGCCCCCACCCCTCCCACCACTCTGCTTTGAACAATGTGACGACATGGAATCTGGAGATTCCAAGTCACAATGTTCTTGGGATGGCAGGCAGTACATGTCCAATCTACAACTCAACACAGGTAAAACAAGAACCTGCTGTGAGCTGGAATAGTTCCCTGTGGGGAATAGAAAGATAAGTATGACTGGTTCCTGGTCATCAGAGTTTATGGCAAAGGACAGAAGCCAGAGAAGATGGTTATGTACAAGGAAGAGAGTGTGTAGTGCCTGGCCAGGTGTCCTGGAGGGGTTTTAGGGGGGTGGGCAGGACAAGGGCCCTTGAAGAACAGACTGGAACCCTAAGCTGGGCAAGTCTCAGAGCCTCAGTTTCCTGATACAAAAAGACACTAGAAATCAGTTCTTCATAGGTGGTCTCTGTGAAAGCACCTAACCTAGATATTGGTTACAGAGTTGGTATTCAACCATCTCTCTCTTGTTCTCTTTAAAATTCTCTTGATAATGGCCAGCAATAAGTCATTAACCCAAACAGTACAATTTGAAGAAAACCTGACTTCCATAAGTTTTTAAGTTTTAGAAAAGAAAAAGCCTCTTATAATTGGAATGTCCAAGCTCAAGAGAATGTCACTTGGGTTTCAACAGAAGAGAGACTTCTGCTTTGCCCTGTGCTGTCAGACCACACCTGCACTGCTCTGCTCTGCTCCAGTGCCCACTCCAAGAGGAAGGCGACAAAAGGGAGCATATTTAGAGGAGAACAATCAGAATAGTAAAGAGTCAGGCAAACACAGCATGGTGGATGCTTGAAAACCACTGACACTATTTTTTCTAGCAAACACTCATGAGGGGCAGGAGAGGCGCAGGATCACTATCTTTGACTGCAATATGAACTTTGTTGAATGAGGGAGTCAATGTCGTGTGTGTTCTTATGGGATGGGACAAGAGCTGGTAGGTAGAAGTTCCAGGGAGGTGGCCTTGCCTCTAAATAAGAAGGGATTTTCCAACAAGGAGTCATATCCCAAAATGAAATGGTCTACTTTGTGAAATAGTGAGTTTCCCAAGTCAGGAGGTATTCAAACTGAAACTCATGACCATTAATAAGGAGTTTTCAGCACAGTGGTTCCCAACCTCTAGTGTCGTAAGAATCACTGTGAAACTTTTAAAAATCAGATTGCTAGTTCCAGCTTCCTAAGATTCTGACTAGGTGTGTCTGGAGTGGGACCCATGGACTTGCCTTTCACAGAGTTCCCAGGTGATGGTCCTGCTGCTGGTCTTCAGGTCACATTTTGCATAGGAAGGCTGTATTAATAGATAATGTAAGATAGAACCAGGCAATCTAATTTTCCAATTTTGTGAGTCTATTGTGATAATCATAGAAAAAAATGTAGTTCACTATATGGCTTTAGATATCACCAAAATAAATTTGCTCTGTAAAAATGAATATAAAATAACTCCATGCGTATGCTATGGCAAATCAAAGTTCCATTAACATCAACTGATGTTTGGGTATCATAGAAGGACCAATGGAGAAGCTGAACATGGAACTACATAGATTTTAGTTTGAGGCTCACCTCAAAACTAGAAAGCTAACTATAAAAGTTTGCTATGCAACTATGTAAATGCAATGGGGGAACTGATGTGAGCTTTGTGTTTCTAGAATCTAAACTGCTATTTTTTTTTTAAGATTATTTATTTATTTATTTGACAGAGAGAGAGATCACCAGTAGGCAGAGAGGCAGGCAGAGAGAGAGAGAGGAGGAAGCAGGCTCCCCACTGAGCAGAGAGCCCGATGCGGGACTCGATCCCAGGACCCTGAGATCATGACCTGAGCCGAAGGCAGTGGCTTTACCCACTGAGCCACCCAGGCGCCCCTAAACTGCTATTTTCAACGACTCTGCTTCTACAGTGCTTTACAGCAAAGACCGTAAGAGTCCAGAGGGATGATGGGAAAGAGAATTCCCATGACAATGGAATTCTGGCACTGGCCCAGCTGTGAAGGTCAGACGCATTGTAAACGAATCTGCTTTCCTAGAGTTGTGTCTTGTTGGCCTGGAGATTCTCCACTTGCCTTTGCTGATGCACAAACCGAGGATTACCAAGATTCAAGGCCTGTTTGTATGGCTCTCCACTGAGAATACGTATCTGTGGACAAAAGGCAGCAAAGGATTTGAGTATGTTGGCTGCACCAAATGGATACTCAGCCGTCATGACCAAAAATTGGCCTTTTGCTCTTTGTCAAGATCTTTGTCATGATCTCCAGTAGTTAATACATCCATATTGTAGAAGGATACATGGTTCAGAAGGATTGAGGCACAATTACATGTGCAGATCGAAAGCTCTCCATTGGAAAAACCAATTCCGAGACCATGTGCCTTTGTGAGCCCAATTATAGAAAGAAAGTGTATACCTATGATTGTACATGCATATGCTGTTTTAGGAAGATACAAAACACTTAAAATGGGCTTCCTCTGGGAATAAGGATTGGGCATGTGTTTATAAAGGGGATAATCTTTCATGTTTCATGAATTTTTTAAAATCATGAGAGTAAAATACTGGTGAAATAAAATCCAGCAACTTAGATAATTAATTCATAGCATCACTCTCTTGTCCTGATAGGCATGGTTTAGAAAGATATCTGCAACTTGCAAAGAAGATTTAGAGAGTTCAGAATGATCTAGATTAGGTGACTGAAATATTGCAAATTTTCCAAATAGTTACTTAATATGCCTCCCACTTTGATGTCTGTGAACAATTCATACATATGTGTGGTTGTGCTTCTATTAGTATGGTTAAGAATGCAGATATAGGAGTTGTTGGAGATGTGCAAAATCATTGCACATCTTGAGAAGCCGAAGAGCAGGAAACCATAGTTACACTATGCAAAGGTTGTGAAGTCTTGGTTTACTGAGTCTTTTTTTTTTTTGAGAACACACACTAGAGTGTGGGCAAAAACACACACTAGAGTCTGGGCAAGAAGAGTTGAGGCCTTTGTGAGCACAGGCCAAGTCCTCAGCAGGGCTCCCAAACAATGAAGTGGTCCAGTCATGCTCCCAAGAGCCAGCAGGAGGAGGCACTGAGGTGTGGGGAGGGAATTCTGGATCTTGCCTCGTTTCCAGGCCTATACGTATGCAGTAGACCTATGGTTCTGTCTTTACCAAAGAAACCAAGTAACTTCTAAGTTCTTTGTCGTGCCCCACAACTGCCCCAACTACCCCACTTTGCACATACTCCTACTTTATTCCAGGTGCTTCTAGGCACCCAATGAGGGGCTTGAATATTGAACCATGTGTAGGACAAAGGCTCCCCCTTGGACACTCTCCTCATTTGCTTTATGAGGCATCAAAAAGACCATGATGGGGGACACCTGGATGGCTCAGTTGGTTAAGCGGCTGCCTTCGGCTCAGGTCATGATCCCAGCGTCCTGGGATCGAGTCCCACATCAGGCTCCTTGCTCGGCAGGGAGCCTGCTTCTCCGTCTGCCTCTGCTGCCACTCTGTCTGCCTGTGCTCGCTCTCGCTCTCTCTCTCTCTCTGGCAAATAAATAAATAAAATCTTAATTAAAAAAAAAAAAGAAAAAGACCATGATGGCATCTGTGATGATAACTGGGCAGAGGATAAATTAAATTCAAATTTGCAATCATGCAGACTAAGATCCGAAACCTCAGAAAAGGCATTTATGTTACCCTGTAGGGTGCATTTGTCTTAGCTGATGTGATTATAAGAACTGGAAAGGACAAAAAAACAGGCTTATATACGTTACGACCCATACATACCCTTCACTAATGAGACAGGATTGGAAATAATCACTTAGAATTTATTGACCTTTAATTTTACAGATAATTCTAACCATGGGTTGTCTGGTTTGTCAGACCAGAGCAACACATGAGAAGGGAACTACTGCTCATTACGGACTCAGTGACAAGGGCCATAATAATGCCTAGCACGGGGAGGAGACACTAAAACCTCGTTATAGCATTTGAGGAGTAATTAAGGTGCTTAATGATGAGAATGAGCAATAAAAGCAGGTTAAGTTATGTTTGTTGCACACAGTTCAAAATGAGACAAGAGTGTGATGAATTTTAGAGATATTTTTGTCAAAACACAAAGTAAATAGTAAAGAAATTAAATAAGGATTTCCTCACCTATGTAAATTTCAGCATCCTCAAAGTTCTGTCTACACAACAGTGCCGGATAGATGAAGCTTTGTTCTGTGTATCACCAGCATCATGTGAAAGTCAACTGAAGATCTCAGCACTTGGCAAGAGTTGTGTGCTAGAGCCAAGGCATCACCGCACGGAGGAGGAGAGGTGGCCTGTTGTGATCAATACTTGATCAGTGATGAGACCCAGGACCAAAGTAGAGAATGGGACACTCACATTCTAGCCGAGACCTTCATCGCTGTTTTGATAGCTGTGTTTGAGGTGAAGCCTTCTGGACTAGAGGACTAAAACTTTGTTTCCCTGGCTTCTTAGTATGATGATGGCCTTGTAGAGGAAGAAGAAGAGTGAGGAAAAGCATAACCTTAGAGTCTTAACCTTTTCTAAAGAACATTTTCATCTCATCTGCGAAACAGAAGTTAGAAAAAGAATACCCAGTCAAGTTCCCAGAATAAGTGGATATGTGAATGAATACATGAGAGGAAACAAAGACTAATAATATGAGTTTCCCTGGTTTTGCAGATTCCCAAACTCTCAAGTAACCATCACTTACAGCCTTCTCAATCACATTTATGGCAAAATAATGGTCTAACCCAATGTGAAAGAATTCATACAAACAGCCTTCATTTTTGAAGACAGTAGCACCGTGGAGAATACTGATGTGGTCATTTTTGCAACAGGATATACCTTCTCATTTCCTTTCTTTTGGAGATTCTGAGAATATCACTGAAGACCAGATATCCCTGTAGCATCATGGCGTATTCCCACTTCATTTGGAAAAACCAGCTTTGGCTTTCGTTGGCATAATCCAACTGGTGGGAATAGTCATACCCACAGCGGAACTCCAAAGGTGCTATTTAAAGGGGAGAGAACAGGCACCTGGGTGGCTCAGCCAGTTAAGCATCCGGCTCAGTTTCAGCTCAAGGCATGATCTCAGGACAGTGGAGGACTGTGGACTTGTGCTCAGCATGGAGTCTGCTTCTCCTTCTCCCTCTGCTTTTCCCCCTGCTTGCTCACTCTCTCTCTCAAATGAATAAATAAAAGCTTTAAAAAACTAAAAATAAAGGTGAGAGGACAGTGGTAGAGGGAATTCTGTGGTTTCCCTGATGCTGGTAGACACCCTGAACCAAAGGGATATGAAAATCAATCTAGTTAAATTAAAGGACTTGTCAATTACAATCAATATTACTACTCACGAATTTTTTCTTTTTAAAAAATTCCTCTTTCTGGGACGCCTGGGTGGCTCAGTGGGTTAAAGCCTCTGCCTTCAGCTCAGGTCATGATCTCAGGGTTCTGGGATAGAGCCCCGCATCAGGCTCTCTGCTCAACAGGGAGCCTGCTTCCCCCTCTCCCGCTGCCCAATGCAGAGCTTAATTCCAGGACCCCGGGATCGTGACCTGAGCCGAAGGCAGAGGCTTTAACCCACTGAGCCATCCAGGAGCCCCCTTATTCTTATTCTTGTTCTTCTTATTATCCCGGGGTCCTGGGATCGAGCCCCGCATTGGGCTCTCTGCTCAACAGGGAGCCTGCTTCCCCCTCTCTCTCTGCCTGCCTCTCTGCCTACTTGTGATCTCTCTCTCTCTCTCTCTCTCTTAAATAAATAAATAAAATCTTTTTTTAAAATTCCATTTTCTAGACCAATTTTATTTAGCTTAAAGTAATCCCAAGGACAAGTTCTCTCTCTCCTCTCTCTCTCTCTCTTGTAATTAGGCTCCATGCAGGACACGCTTGGAGCCCAACACGGGGCTTTAACTCACAACCCTGAGATCAAGACCTGAGCTGAAATCAAGAGCTGGGCACTTAACTAACTGAGCCACTCAGACATCCTTTTTTCTTTCCTTTCTTCCTCCCTCTCTTTCTCCCTCTCCCCCTCTCTCTTTCTTTTGGGGGAAATCAGAAAGGCCTGAAAAAGAAAACTGGGAGAAATCCATTCATACCAATATTACAAATGTGGAAGGTTTCCCCATCCTTGCCCATGCTTTCTGAGCTCTACCCACAGCTCAAAAGTAGCCAGAATCGTGTGTAAACCTGGTGATTCACAGACCTGTACCCCTGGGGATAAAAATATATGGTTATAAAAAATAAAAATTAAAAAAAAAAATAAAAAATAAAAAATAAAAATAAAAAAAAATGTGGTAGAAGTAAAAAAAAAAAAAAAAAAAAGTAGCCAGAATCAGCAGTCAACACCAGCCTTGTATCCATGCTGTGAGTTCCACTTAAAATGTTTATTCAAATTCTTTCTGGAACAAAATTTCCCCTTGGTTCTTTTTCTATCGGTTCTATGGAACGAACAGTAACGGAGGAACCAGAGAAGGGAAAACATACTTTCTTCACCAGTTCTGGTTAACTCTCATCTCTATTGCTAACAGAAAAGTTAGGTGTGCCTTTTCTTTCTAGAAGTCCTCTCTCAGGTCCTTTCAATCAGCTCTGGAGAAGCTCAGCACCAGAATTTCCACTTTTTTTTTCTTTTTAACTTTCCCAAGCCATACTTTGTCTTTACCTAGGCCATTCCTTGTGCCATGTATCCTTTCTTTAAAGATTTATTTGACAGAGAGAGAGAGAGAAAATGCATGACAAGCAGGCAGAGGGGTAGTGGGAGAAGTAGAAGCTAGCTTCCTCTGAGCAAGGAGGTGGGACTCAGTCTCAGGACCCCCGTATCATGACCTAAGCCAAAGGCAGGTGTCTAACCGACTGAGCCACTGAGGCGTCCCCTGTGTATCCTCTCATAGGACTGAACGTGGTGTCCTCCTTCAAGGATGTGATGGTTGACACTGGAGAAGAGAGGCATTGGGGAGAAGGTGGGGTCCTTCTTCAGCAGATAATTACTGAAATCAGCATTTATGGGCTTAGGGAGGTGGGGTCAAAGGAAAACAAAATCTCTGAGTCATATTTTAAACACAACTTCTAACAACCAGAGAGGCAGCTTCCAGAACCTTTCAAAGGAAAGACTGGAAGCTCATTATTGCTTACTCTGACGCTTACTCTGTCTTGGCTTTAATATTCAGGTATAATTTGATTATCCTCTGAGCCAAGAGAAAATACTCTGTAATGTGAAAATAAGAGAAACAAAGCAGAAATTCACTTATGAAACAAATATCTGAGAGCTTACTGTGCATTGGGAATCATTCTGGTCAAGTGGGATAAAGGTGGCCGTAAGAGGATGCCCACCAACCAGATCTGCCTGCTGGCAGTAATTACACGTTTGCCGGCAGAAGGAATGAATCTTCATACAAGCTAAGACCACAGATATGTCCCAGGAGAAATTTTGAAAGTGGCAGGAATCATTTGAATGCTCTAATCAGGAAAAGACCTAAGGCTACTAGATATTTCCTAGGTTCCTTTTGTCACCTTCAGCAGACTTCTGTGCAAGTCCTTATTTAGGTTTAATAAAGAAGGAAAATCGGGGCACCTGACTGGCTCAGTTGGAAAAGCAGGTGACTCTTCATCTCAGTGTTGTGCATTCAAGCCCCTCATTGGATGTAGAGACTATCTAAAAATAAAATCTTCAAAATAAAATGAAGAGGGAAAATAGTGGGTACCTGGGTGGCTCAGTCCGTTAAGCATCTGCTTTTGGCTCAAGTCATGATCCCAGGGTCCTGGGATCAAGCCCTGTGTGGGCCCCCTGCTCAGCAGGGAGTCTGCTTCTCCCTCTCCCTCTGCCCCTTCTCCTGGCTTGTGTTATCTCTCTCTCTCTCTCTCTCTTCTCTCTCTCTCTCTCACACACACAAATAAATAAATAAAATCTTTAGAAAAATAAAAGATGCAAAATAACCTTAGCCCTTAGCACAGGGGAGAAAGAAAGCCAAATTCACCCTTCTGCCGCCAGATGTTCCAAATGAACTCTTAGTTAATTGCAGGCAATAGTTAAGTAAATGTCCACTTCACACCTAAAGATGTGCTGAAACCTATGTAGGGTATAAAAAGTCCCCCAAGCTCTGGTCCCTCCTAACTGGCAATTTATAACATCACTGAGAACATGAGACTCCAGGTGCATGAGGGCTATTCCTGGACCACACGCCCAGTGCAGACAGGCCATGATAAGGAATCGGTGAGGTCAGGAGCCCAGGTGGGGAGAGGTGGGGAGAGCTCAGGTGGTCACCAGGGGAGGGACTCAAGCCTTGTCCTGAAGGTAACACTTGTCTGAGCAAAAGGAAGGAGGGACTGAGTATCCCAGAACCTGCAAAGTCATAAAAAGTTTTGGGTCTCTCTGCATAGTCCCTGAAAGCCACATGGTCTGTATTTAGATATCTCAGAACCCTTGGCATGGGCTTCAGAAGGATGACATAAGCCACGTGGACAACACTGCCTCTGTGGACAACACTGCCTCTGCGGAATGAGACCCACTTTGTGTCTCTCTCATCTCTGAACCCAATCTAGCTTTGGAAGTTTTCCTTGCATCATGCATCTCACACCAGTACCACTGGCAGGGACGGAGCCCACAGAGCCAGCCTGACCCAGAGAGAATGGATTCTCAAGCCCATGAAGACCACCGGCAATCCATGAGTATACTTGCCAGTCTGTTAGGGCAACGGTTCTAGTTTGTCTGAGCCAGCCTGGCCATCTCAGTGTTCCTGAACACCCGTATTAACATGACGGAAGAGAGCAAAGGTCACAGGGTCCCATATGTCCCTCTACTTCTTTTTTTTTTTTTTAAGAGTATGGATTGAAGTTCTTACTATTTTTTTAATTTTTTCAATTTATTTATTTTCAGAAAAACAGTATTCATTATTTTTTCACCACACCCAGTGCTCCATGCAATCCATGCCCTCTATAATACCCACCACCTGGTACCCCAACCTCCCACCCCCTGCCACTTCAAACCCCTCAGATTGTTTTTCAGAGTCCATAGTCTCTCGTGATTCACCTCCCCTTCCAATTTACCCCAACTCCCTTCTCCTCTCTAACACCCCTTGTCCTCCATGCTATTTGTTATGCTCCACAAATAAGTGAAACCATATGATAATTGACTCTCTCTGCTTGACTTATTTCACTCAGCATAATCTTTTCCAGTCCCATCCATGTTGCTACAAAAGTTGGGTATTCATCCTTTCTGATGGAGGCATAATACTCCATAGTGTATATGGACCACATCTTCCTTATCCATTCGTCCATTGAAGGGCATCTTGGTTCTTTCCATAGTTTGGCGACCGTGGCCATTGCTGCTATAAACATTGGGGTACAGATGGCCCTTCTTTTCACGACATCTGTATTCTCTACTTCTTAAGGCCACCCTGCTGCCTTTGGATGACTTTATTCCCCTCACTTGGCTTGCTTCCAGAGAGGAATGTACCCATTGTAGGTCACAAAAAGGGGAGGTTTCACTGGTTGTCATTGTCTTCCTGTGTCATTATGTTCTCAGGGCTCCCTACATGCACGGCACTGTCCCCAGCAAGGGCAATCATCTCACACTGGTTGAACATCTGTTAAAAGATAAGCATCTTGTGGCATTCTATTTGATCAGTATCTCCACTGAGTAAGAACAATCAGGTCATGGATGCTTTCACCAAATATCTCTACATATCTATTCATAACAGAGAGGAATTTGAAAAATATCTGCTCCCCTTAGTGTATGGCAGGATTATTATATAGTTGTAATTGCCCATTATTCAGCGAACACATAAACAAATGAACATTCATTTATCTACCATGTGCTAGCCACTTTCCTAAGTGCTTTAAGTGTGTTATTTCATACACATCACAACAATACACATAGGGAAAGAATTTTTTTTTTTAATGGAAGACATTAGCCCTGATTGCCCAGGGTTATATAACTCAAAACTGATGGTTCAGCATTTGACCCTAACTGATACTAAAGTCAGTGTTCTTTGTTGTACACCAGACTATCTTTCATTCATTTTCAATGGATATTTTTTCAGGAGTTTATATACCGGAATATTTAAAACCCTACTAGTGTGACATGTATTTTCTTTATTGCTGATTACTTGCTGAAGCAAGCAAATTGTTATAGTATACACAGGCAAAAGATGTATTTTTCTAGCAACACATAAATATTTATAACAGAATGCCTTCTTGAAATTTCCTTTTCCATATAACTTATAAATTGCACATTACAATGATGTGAAGCCAGAAACATTTTGAAATCAAATTCTATATCCTAAGTTGAAAATGTTTATCACCTCAGTCTGTTTAGAACATTTGAATTTTAAAAACATACATTTTAAAGAATTTTTGGTTAAAAGCCTTTCTTTGAATGATTAGTATGGTATATATATCATCAACTCCCAAATTCTGGCTTTCAGTAGAATCTGAGGTCATGATAGCATAAAATGTATTTTCACATTGTAAACTATTTGAAAAAGCATCTACAATTCTATCAGTCTCATTGTAAGATTCATCAGTGTTGTTCATCAAATACTCCTAGTTCCTTCTCTGATCACATAGTAGGAGTTAGCATCTTTGCCTCTTTGAAGTTGGGCATGACAATATGACTTGCTTTAGCCAAATAAATGTAAAGAGACGTCCATATTTCACAGCCATATAGAATCTTTAGGGTATAGTACCAATCACGTCTTCCCTCTGACAAGGTTTTGATAATTGAGGAAGCAGGTGTGAAGATAGAAGCTTTCTCAGTCTGGGTTCCTGAACGGTCACAATGAGCACAGCCTGATCACATAGTATGAACATTTGTTGTGAGTCACTGATAGGAATTTTTTGTTACTGTAGCATAACCTGGCTTATGCTGACTGATACCCAGCAAGGTCTTCCATTTGTTCATGTTCCCTTCACATTTTATGCACATAAACATACAGGGTTTTTTTACATGGCTATACTCGTATTATACATACACTTTTCTTGGACACTTTTCAAAACATATTGTAAACTTTTTCTCTGCTTTTTCTGAACACCATGTTTGTCATCTTAATGGTTGTATAATAGCCTATTATGTCCATATGCAATTATTTATTAACTGTTTTTTTCTATTGTTAAAGTTGTTCTGTGTTTTTCTATTACAAATAATGCTGCTAAAAGTAACTTTGCACCTGCAGCTTTTTGTTTTCTTCAAAATTATTTTCTTAGGATAAAGGAAAGAAATTGTTGTTTGCCTTCCAGTTTTATAGTAAAGTATTTTATAGTCAAATTTACAGTATACTTTTCTTTGATATAAGAATTTTAGTATTAATGAGATTGAGAAAAGATTGCTTTTATATTGTCATTCTTTGAAATCACTGTGCTGGGGCGCCTGGGTGGCTCAGTGGGTTAAGCCACTGCCTTCGGCTCAGGTCATGATCTCAGGGTCCTGGGATCGAGTCCCGCGTCGGGCTCTCTGCTCAGCAGGGAGCCTGCTTCCCTATCTCTCTCTCTCTGCCTGCCTCTCCATCTACTTGTAATTTCTCTCTGTCAAACTAATAAATAAAATCTTTAAAAAAGAAAAAAAAAGAAATCACTCTGCTAATTGGTTCAAAATATAATGTCTAGAATATTCTGAAGCAGTGACCACAAAAGATATTCTTCTGAGATAAAATCAGGTCACACTCTAAACGTCACATCGTGATGAACTACATGATCATAGCATTTTTTACTTACTATAAATGGCTTAAAGTTATCCAAGTTTCTGCACAAAATACAGCTGAATTGTTTCTGCTGAGACCAAATTAGCAATGTTCCATCCACATGTTCAACGAGGGAAGCACTATTTCTCTAGAATCTCTTTTGGTGGTAAACATGTTTTTACTCCATTAATCCTTAGGAAAACCAGACTGGTTGCCCAGCCAAGACACGAAAAACTCTGCTTTCCTCACTTTACATTGATCACTTTGATGAATAAAGCAGTTTTATTTCTTTTAACGCACAGACTATATATCTGAGATTGTCTGCCACTTTTATATTCACAGTATTTTATATTTATCTAACACTATTTTCCAAGGCACTCAGAGTGCTTCTTAGATATTATCTCATAAATGCTCTGTAGAATGATGAAGTCAGCACTTTACACAAGTATCTGAAACATTCAGAGCCACCATTTGTGAACTATTAAACACTGCCAATCTTCTTCCCTTGATTTCCTCCTCCTCTTCCTCCCTTTCTCGTCCTTATTTTTTGTTTCCGCCTACATTTCAGTGCCTAAGAGATAAAAACATCACACCCAACGTCCTGAGGGTAGACATAAGGGCTGCACAAAGAGGTGGGGGACCTTCTTTTCTGAATGCTCACTGACTGAGAGGTGCCCCTTAGAGGCCAGGCAGCTGCTGACATCATCTGATGGGTGCCCGCACCATAAGGTCCCACGGTGGGCATGACCTCCTGCTTAGAGACGAGTTCCTGAATGTCCAAGTGGTGTCCTTGAATAATTCTGTGAGACCTTGGGATGGTCCCACGATGTTTCTCATACCAGATTCTTCCCTGTAAAACAGAATTCGTCCCCCTGTTTTCCCCTTCTCAAAGAGGGACTGGAAGAATCAGATGAACAATGGAGGCAGAAGTGCTTTGAAATTGTCTAGATGCAAAGAGGAGCTAAGATGGCGGAGGAGTAGGGAGACCATTGACTTTGTTTCATCCTTCGAGGGCAACTAGGTAAGTCATCAAATCACTCTCAACACCCGAGAAATCCACTGGAGGTCTGATCGTCTAGGGGTATTTATGACCACATCGACTTAATAAATCAAATGTGATGGTGTTAGCACACATCCTACCACCACAGAGGAAAGATTAAAACAAAAACAAGAGCTTATTTCTCCAAACAAAAAAATCTTAGGTTAGGTTATGTTTCACTGTGGGAGAGGATAACATGGGGAGGTGGGGGAAAACATCATTTAGAGAAATAGAAGACATTTTATGCTGAGAGGTAAATAGAATAAATAATAAATAAATAGAAATAAATAGAATAGAATAAATTATATATTATATAATATGTAATATATTATATATAAATTATAGAAATAAATTATAATAAAATAAATTCTATTATAAATAGAAATAAAATAAATAGCAACTATGTTCTTTAGCGGTCTAGTTCTAAACTAGCTTTCTGCCACCCACCCCAGTTATTCCTATAAACTATGAGGCACCAGACTTGCTCCCAGCCAACCAGCATTAAAATCTGGGGTTACTCCTTTAGTGACCTTGAGAAAAATGACCCCATCCTTCAGAGTCCGTTTCACTGACAATAAGTGAGGATACCCGTAGCATATACTCCCAAGGATCACATGTCAAATTGTACACTGAGAACAGTTTGTAAGTTAAAAAGCAAACCAGGCCCTCACAGCACCCATCTCCACAAACTCCATAAAAGTTTTAGGGAGGGTATCATGGGGCACCTGGGCGGCTCAGTCAGTTGAGCGGCCGACTCTTGATTTCGGCTCAGGTCATGGTCTCAGGGTCAGGGGATCGAGCCCTGTGTCAAGGCTCCCCACTCAGCAGGGAGTCTGCTTGAGATTCTCTCTCCTTTTCTCCATCCCCACTTAGAGGAATAAATAAATATTTGAAAAAATAAAATAAAACAGGTCTCATTAGCTAATTGGGGTACCATTTCTAAGTCAAAAAGAACTTGATCACCGTGAAATGTTAGTAAGAAGAGGAGAACAAGATGAGGCCTGCAACACACAGCATTGTAATTATTGCTTTAATGTCTGTCTCCCAGCTAGAGCAGAGGGCGGCCTGCAGTGTGGACCGTGCTGGGCTATCCCCGTGCGCTGGGGACGCCTGGAGAGTGGCACATAGCCAGCCCACAGCAAAGGTCTGCTGACCGTGGAAGAGCCATGAGAGCACAGACTGGAGTATGGTTGAACACAGGAGAGCCCCAAACCTGAAGTCATGACGATACAGTCATGACGATGCAGTCAGCTCTGCCTGCACGGCTGGCCCAAGAGGGGCAAGGAAAGCAGAGAGCAGCTCTGGGACGAGTGTGAGAGCGATGGTCCTCGCTCACACGTCCTCACTCACACCTGCAGTTCACTTCTCAAGCTCGTCTCAGGGACGTGATCCAGCCACAAGGACTCTGGACGCAGGTGCACAGCGATAGGGACCCCCTTCCTCTAGTTGGGGAAATGGAATTCTGTCTATGCAGCAAGAAAGCTCTGTGAATCAGTAGGCTGACTGACTCAGGCCCTTAAACACGTAATTAGAGAAATAATCTGTCTGCAGATTGAGGATGTTGCAAAGGTTTTACGTGTCAGAAGGGTTAGGCAAAGTCTTAATTTGTCGTCCTGCAATTCTGAGGTCCTCCCCTTGCGTCAGCCCCAAAGAGCACAGGCAGGCTCTTGGGGATTTCCTGGGATCTTCCCCAAATGCCACGCCCGCTCTAGGTGATCTGAAGTTGGCCCTTGGGTGAGCAGGGGCAGAGGGGCTTTAGCCAGCGATCTTCTCTGTTCTTCCACCTACAGAGCCACCAAACTGCAAAGACAACCTAAGCCTTTTTGAAACGTGATCCCATCTCCTCAGTATTTGGGGGGCAGAAATAGGATGGGCCTTTTGCCATGATACCAGCAGTGGAGGGGCTAAACCAAAGCTTAGATGTTACAGAACAGTAAACTCAGTAACTCTCTTCTCAGACGATCAGAAGATTTCCTCCTGTGAATTGTGCGGCCACTCAGCTGATGAGTGAAACCCCAGCTCCGTCCTGCCCCTTCCTCACCCCCAACATCTCCCACCTGCTCCAACACACACTCGGGCTCTGGCCTCTGTTTGGACACATGGGACACCCGTGAGCACTGTGTTGAAATGCATGAGCTAGCTTTCCTCACTTGCACTCCTTGCCTTTGTTCGTGTTCCTAGTGCTGGGATCTAGTCCTACTTAACTGTGGAGCCCCATGGGTCAGCCATTTGGCCACAGAATATGATAATCTTTGTACCTAAAACCAGATGAATGAACAAAGGAAAGTTTAAAAGAAAAGGCATAGAGAGTTAACCTGGAGATAGTTCAGGGGTAGAGAGTTCTAGAGAATTAAAGAGTGCTAAAATAAGAATTTTGTGGCTATTATTTAGTTCAACTGCACGAGCTCTGGGGAATTTTTGGCTTATTGCTTTCGTACGTTTATTTTCTCCCCAGCCTAATGGAGTTTCATCCCATGCATGTGCAGATTAATATTCAGGCAAAGACTCAAGGGGGCACTTGGGTAACTCTGCAGAGTCCTCTTTCTGCTCAACGACCTCCTCTAACTTTCTGCCCACAGATTCTAGCTGCCTCCCATCTTGAACTCTTTCCTCTATCTCCTCACCTCAGTGAGACCAGCAGATTCTCTTTGGTTCCCCTTCCTGTACTGTGGCCTGGGGGTCGCCTTTACACAGTAAGTGGGAACAACGGTAAGGGGTATCTCATCTGTTTCCTTTTCTCAATGATCTGGAACCCAGTGTCTGGAAATAACTGTCTAATATACTTTCTTGGGTTTGCTGGTTATTTATGGTGGAAGGGCAATCTCCATTGCATTTAATCCTTCATGGATGGCAGCAGAAATGTTATACGTTTGGTTCTAAAATTTCCAGTTGACTTTTTTATACCATGTACTCCCCTGGTGAAACTTTTTATAAACAATATTATAAAATCCAACTGTCTTTGTTTGCAAATATAAAATTATTGCTTGCAACATGTAAAAGATATTTACTGATGCCTTGAACTCTTTTAATCCAAGTTATGTATATATAAGATAAACATTTTGCTACATCTCTAAATTATGTATTAACCACAGAGCGCTTCTTTTAAATTATTAACACCAGACATTAAATTGTTCATGGGTGCTACCTGAACACTGATGTCTGTATTTAAAATTCTTCATAAGATTAGATTTCTTCTCCTATTTCCTTGCTATCGAGGCTACATTCTGTATATCTTCCTTATGGTACCCCACCATGTCAACTTACTGATTCATACTCTCTTAGTTAATTCATCATTTTACTCATAAGCTGTTAACTCATTTTTTTTCTTGAGTGTGCATGGTGTGCTGACACTATTTTAGACCCCAGAGATAAAAGTTGGACCATTCCTACTCTGGAGCATTCTTCCTGTTTCGTGGAGGACATACTGCCTCACCGAGGAGGAACTCTTCCCAGGGAGAGTTGGCAGTGAAGGGTGTCTAGAGTAGGAGACACAAAAGCTGTACCCTGAAGGATGACGAGAGCTTCTGTGGGGGGTCCATCATTGCAGATAGAGGGAGTAACTTAGAATTTAAAGAAGAAACATTGACTTTCGTGGAAGAAGTGGAGAAAGACATGTCTGGGCAGGTATATAGCAGTCCATTGTTCTGGTTACTATGACCACGAAACAAATTACCACCAAACTTAGAAGTTTCAAACAAACAAATGTATATATATATATAGATAGAGAGAGAGAGAGAGAGAAAAGATTCTGTGGGTCTAGAACTAAAAAAGAAAAGACATAGTAAAAATTACAGTCTCTGCATTGTGATGTCTAAGGCTTCAGCTGGAAAGACATGGCAGTTGGGGGCTAGAAATCCGGGGGCATTTTCACGCCATCGTCAACTGGTGATTGACGCTGCTGCCAGTTGTGGTTTCTCCAAGCGTCCCAAGCTTCTTCACAGTGTGGTGGCCTCAGAACTTGACTTCTCACATGGAAACCCAGGCCTCCAAAGTGAGTGTCCCAGGGACTAAGACAATTGCATCACTTTTTGTGACCTAGCTTCAGAAATTGTGTGTTCACTTTCTTGTTCTTTCTTTCCTTTTTTTTTTTTAAGATTTTTTTTTTTATTTGTTTGATAGAGATCACAAGAAGGCAGAGAGGCAGGCAGGATGGGGGGGACTCAGGGGAGGGGGCAGAAGCACGCACCCCGCCCAGCAGAGAGCCTGATGCAGGGCTCGATCCCAGGACCCTGATATCATGACCTGAGCAGAAGTCAGAGGCTTTAACCCACTGAGCCACCCAGGCGCCCCATGTGCGTTCACTTTCATCGCATTTTATTGATTGTGAGTCACAGGCCTGCCCAGATTCAAGGGGAAGAGGCATAGGTCCTACCCCTCAAGAGGAGAAATATCAAAGAATTTGTGGCTGTTTATTTAAAACCAACAGACAAATCATGAAAGAGGCTGCTAAATCAGAGTGACAAGGAGGGAATTTGAACTTAAATAATCAAGGGTTTCCTTTCAGTTCTACCATTTCCTGGGCAATTAGTCTCCCTGGAGCCTGTTTCCTTGTTGATGAAATGGATATAATGTTTTTTATAATTGGGTCATGGTGAGGATTAAATGAGATTATGTTTATAAAGTGCGTATTAACCATACTTGGCACATAGTTAATGCTCAATACTGACAGCTCTCCCCAACCTAAATTAAATCAAAATACTTAAGACTTTCCTTACAATACAAAATACTGTAATCATCTATGCTACCGAAATACCTTACATGGTACAGTTTTGAAGTAAGATTTTAAGAAAAGTAGAAAACTTTCGGAAGTGTCTTTAAAAAAAAAATAGCAAAAAAATAGTAGGAGGCAGAAAACTTGCTTTATATGTTAAGGCAGGAGAAGAGAAGACTAAAGAAAAGGTTGCCCAATTAGAGTTCAGGGTAAAGGGACAGCAAGAAAAAAGCTCCCTCTCTAACCTAGTGTACACCTCAAGGACGTTGCTTTCCATACGGAGAAGGTGTTCCCGGGTCTGTGTACAAGCCTGTCAGACGCAACCATGTGAAACGCTGCCCTGTTTACAAAGCAGACCAGAGTCTCATCCCACATGGGCAGAACATTCCAACTCATTGCAGAAATGACTTTTACAGTATTAAAGGTGTTCTGAATTGGGGGGGGCGGATATCTAAGCTCAGATAAAGCAAAAGGCATGTGTTAAGTGAGGATGAAAGAAGGTTGATAGTAGACCTTAAGTAAAAGATTATGTTTAGCATAAGAATTCGCCATCACCCCCTTGCCATGCACACACAAATGCTGCCTGTCTTACATAGGTAGAAGGGATGCTTTCATGGAGGAGCTATGGGCTGTGAACCTTTCAGTGTGCATCAAATTTTGGTCAATGTGCAAAATTAATTTTTGTCAAATGAAGAACTCAGTTTGTTAGGGTCATGAATGTCAGATAGACATTGAGAATCTTCATCTACTTAGAAACAAAAAGCACAGTGGGGACTGGGTGGCTTAGTCAGCTGAGCATTGAGCATCAGACTCTTGATTTTGGCTCAGATCATGATCTCAGGGTCCCAAGATGGAGCCTCACGGTGGGCTCTACCATTGGTGTAGATTCTGCTTGGGGATTTCTCGCTCTCCCTCTCTCTGCCCGTACCCCCTCCCTCTTCCTCTCTCAAGCTCCGACAGCGTCCTCTAAAGATGGGCAGCCAAGGGACACTGGTCTGCTTAGAAGGGCACTCTTACACTCCAGCCGTGGCTTGTCTCAATTTATTAAGTCCTTTAATCTTTTCAAGTATAATTTTAGAAATTCTAATCCTAGAATGTGCCAAAAACGCCTGAAAGTTGAAAACCACTGGCAAAGATTCTGACTCCTGACAGTCTTGGGTTTCTAAAGAGATTTCTGCCACTCAACGATTATGTGACCTGGAGGACTGTGGGCATGTCATTTAATCTTTCCTCATCTATCAGGTGAGACAATAATATCCAGAACTCTTGTAGGGCTAAAAGTGACACCAAATGTGAGAAAGTGCCTGCCTTTCAAAGTATCTGGGAGATAGAAGGTGCTGTTTTATTGGTAATATAGATCTGTAGTTCCTTGGTAGCTTAATAAAAATATGTATTTTTAAAAGATCTTATTCATTTATTCATTAGAGAAAGAGAGAGACAGGGGAGGAGCAGAGGGAGAGGGACAAGCACACTTCCCGCCGAGCACAGAGCCCAGCATGGGGCTTGATCCCACAACCCTGAGATTATGACCTGAGCCGAAATCAAGAGTTGTTCACTTAACCGACTGTGCCACCCAGGTGCTCCTAAAAATAGTGAGTTCTGGTTCCTCCCTAGGGCCGTTAGCGTCAGTACATACACGGTGAATCCCAGAGGGACGCTCAGCGTTAAGTTCCTTAGTGATTCTAACACTCACTTAGATTTGAAAACCACCTAAATAAATCTTCTTCTAAGTAATAAAAACCAAATTTATAAGTTATGTTCCATTTTTGAAAATATCTCTAAGTATAGCTGTTTGTCTAAACCATTTCATAATTCTGTGAGGTTCATATTCATATATTACCATTCCTACTTTACACATTTTTTTTTTAAAAAGAGGCTTTGCTCAGATTCACACAGGTGTCAGCAACAAATGGAGAGATGAGCAATTCTTCCGACCCACAGTGCAGTGCTTTCTCCTGGATGCAATATTTCCAACTGCTTCGTTTTGGTATTTAGTTTCTGTTGGAATACTTAATCGATGGACTCAGCTGTCTTTAAGAAAAAATGCATAATATGACCATCATTATTTATAACCTATAACTTTATAGTCAAGATGAGTGTATATACCTGTGGATATAAATTATTTATTGAAGATGTAACTTTTTACCTTTTTGCTTTCTCTTTCAGGAGGTCACGAAGGAATTGAAGGTGCTGATTTTAGGGACTTCGCCTTCTCCGTATTCCACAAAATCACAAAACCCCTAGTTCAGACACATTTTACCTTGCCTGTCCTTAATTAATTATAATAATCACGTAGCCCATTAAATAGACTCATTGGTTTTAATTAACTGAAGAAATATTGGCAATGATTTTAATGGGCTAATAAGATTTAATACAAAGTTATTAAGGTGTGTTATAATGTCACAATTCATTACCATGAAATATGAGACAAAACTTTATTAGATAACTTTATTATGTAACTTTCTAATCTATTTTGCATCAGTTATAAAGCAACACTTGAGTCAGCACCTGAGAACATAACTATAGGAATCTGGGGCGGATTCAGTTCTTAGAACCGCTCCCATAATTAGATATACCATAAGGCGGTTCAGGAGTTATGTTTCTGACTAAGGACACAAGCCAAGATGAAATCCTTAGAACAAGGGAGCTGCAGTGTTTTCCGTGGACTTCAGCATTTCCTTCATTGTGTGACCTCAAACTTTTGGTTTCTAAACCCTTTTGATAGAATTTCACTGTGCATGTGATACCTAGTGGGTCCCCACTTGACTGGGTTTAAGAACAACCGTAGGTGGGCATTCTGCATGCTGCTTTCTTCCCACCCAAGGATTTGCTTCCCTTCTCTCTGTTTTAGGATCTATTAATGCCTATTTCATTTCAAGGGTGTCCTTAACTGCAGAGTGTGATATGGAGCCCTCAAGAAGTAAATTAGGGGGCCGCCTGGGTGGCTCAGTGGGTTAAAGCCTCTGCCTTCAGCTCAGGTCATGATCCCAGCGTCCTGGGATCGAGCCCCGCATGGGGCTCTCTGCTCAGTGGGGAGCCTGCTTCCTCCTCTCTCTCTCTGCCTACTTGTGATCTTTGTCTGTCAAATAAATAAATAAAATATTTTTTTAAAAATACTTCTCTTTTAAAAAAAAGAAGTAAATTTATATTTATATTTGTCTATTTATATTTGTCTTGAGATATTTCATTCTGCGGAGCAGTCAGGAAGTAACAATAGTAACACAGGTGCCGGCTTTGCCGGTCAACAGCCCAGCTCCACAGCTCTAAGTTCATTGGGAAGTCTAGTGGCCTCCTGCTCCCTCAAGAACACTGGAGGGCATGAAAATGTTCTGCCCTTTCCTGAGAGCACTGTATTTCCTGTCAACTTTATGTCATCCTTCAATATCAGCCTTGACTAAATAAATAGCCAATAAATATTTATTGTCACCTCCTGTGAGGTAGCATTATCCCAGGCACTGCAAGAAGAGAGAAAGTTCTCAAATGCCTTTATCTTTTAGCTCCTTTTTTGATCACTTAAATTACTGGTTTAGGGTTCCTAAAATTTTTGTAAGTTCACTATAGACAAGAATCTTTTCATATTTTTGCATCTTATATCACGTTCCCTTAAAAGGAAGGTGAAGACAGGATATTTTCCCCCAGAAAAATGCAAATTCACATGTGCATAATCTTTGAAGACATCCTCAGGAGGTCCATGGACTCCTGAGTCCCATGCAACACACCTTGAAGAGCATTGGTTTCAGATTTCGAACTACAGACATAGACATTTCTGCATATTATTTTCTGAATCTCAAAGAAGAGTTTTGAACCAAAGGAGATAAACCAAGGGGCCAGGAAGGGAGTGTTACAACAAGAAGATGTTGAACAAAGTTTTATTTGAGCCTCTGATTGATGTTCACTAATTTTAGGCTGTTGTGCAAGCCTGTCTTGGAGTAGTACATTGATTTTTATCTTCTGATGCCAGCTCCTTATTCCATTGGGAACTGGTTGGTATAGCTCTGCAATTAGTCAAAATTTTTATTTAATTTTTAAAGCTAATGCACTATACAAAATGAGTAAAGAAGAGCCAGTTACAAATCAACAGAGATTTTAAAAAAGCCATAAAATGAGATTACATATAACACTAGCTTAAATATTGAAACATATAAAGAAATAACCTTCAAAGAAAATAAATATTAATTGTACATGAAAAAGTATAAAACCTATAAAACAAAAAGTTTAAAAATAAAAATTATCTCCAAAAAAATAACTGGGCTCAGAGGATTGGCCAGAAAAATTAGTATTAGTTTTCAGTATATGGATATTACCAAACTATGTAACTGTTCAAAGTATAAGGTAAATATGAAAGCTTCCTCGTAACCCTAATAACAAAGATCACATAATCTTGCCAAAGACAGAAAAAAAAAAGTAAGCAATAGGCCAATATTAAGGAAGTTTGAGAAATAAAATTCAACATTGCTTAATACTTGCATATCATGATGAAGTAAGATTTAATGTTGAAACGCAAATGTGGTTCAAATTTGAAATCTCTTCATATAATCCATTATAGCAATTGATGAAATTAGAAAACCCTATGATTATCTTAATTGCTTCAAGAATGCATCTAATTAAATGAATACCATGTCCTGATTTAATACACACACACACACACACACACACACACACACACACCCCTATCTAGAAAGAGAAGAATATTTCCTTCACATGATATAGCATACATTTCTTAGATCGGGAGTCAGTGTCATACATTAAGGGTGAAACACAGGGAACATGTTCAGTAACTGCTTCTGTTGGAAATTGTTCTGAAAATTCTAACATTTTGTTTAAGATTTATACTTGAGAGAGAGAGTGGAAGAGAGCACGAGAGAGGGTAGGATCAGAGGGAGACGCAGGTTTCCCACAGGGCGGCGAGCCTGATGTGAGACTCGATTTTGGGACTCTGGGATCATGACCTGAGTCGAAGACAGATGCTTCACTGCCTGAGCAACCGTGGCACTACTGTTCTGAAAACTCCACACAATTCAGTCAAAAAGAGGAAAAATGCAGGAATATTTATCAGAAAGGGAGAAATTAAATGGTATTATCATTTTGATTCTTTGATTCTTTATTTGGACTGACATGAGAATCTATGAAATGTTTAGAATGAATGGTAGTTGGGTAAATGATTGAATTTATGTGTGTATAGGATCTATTAAAAAGTATAACTTTATATAGTTTCCTATGCCAGCAATAAATAAATTTGAAAATACAATAGAAAAAATACTATTACCAGTAATACTCAAATAGGTAACTAGAAATCAACAAAAAAATGTGTGAGCCCATGTAAAAACCATTTTACCATAGGACACAAATTTAGTTTTTATTACTTAGAAGATGACTTACTTTGGTGGTTTTCAAATCTACGTGAGTGTTAGAATCACTAAGGAACTTAACGCTGAGCGGCCCTCTGGACTTCACCCTGTATGTACTAAAGCTAATGGTCCTAGGGAGGAATCAAAACTCACTATTTTTAGGAGCACCTGGGTGGCACAGTCAGTTAAGTGAACAACTCTTGTTTTTATTATTATATTTTTATTTATATATTTATATTTTATTATATATTTATAAATATATATATTTTATTATATATTATTATTATTAACTAGGTAAATATGAAAAATATTTTAAAGCAATAATATTTAAACAGTCTGGTTTTGATATCTGAATAAAAAGAAGCAATAGTGGGACAGAAAATGAATATCTACAATAGATGTATATTGAGGATAAACATATAAATATTGAGAATATTATAAAACTGGCATTTTTAATATAATAAGGGAGGGATGTCTTGTTTGATAAAATAGGCAGAAGGACCTGGTGATTATTGGAAAAAAGGATCACACTGAAGTATTACTTCACACTCTATCAAAATTGAACTCTGAGGGCCCCTGGGTGGCTCAGTTGCATAAGTGTCTGACCCTTGATTTCAGCTCAGGTCATGATCTTAGGGTTGTGAGACTGAACTCTATGTCAGGTTCCACGCTTGATGTGGAGGCTGCTTAAGATTCCCCCTCTCCCTCTGCCCCTCCCCTAATCACTCACCTGTGCACACTCTCTCTCAAAAAAAAAAAAAAAAATTGAACTCTAGAAGGATCAGAAAATTAAATAAAACCATAAATAACATAATTAATATAGATAGGGAAGACTAAGAGTATGACCCAATAGCCAGTAACTGTAAAGGAAGAAAAATATATTTCATTTGGTAAAAATGGGGGGGGGGGTCTATGTAATTTTTAAAAGCTAATGACAAAACAAGAGAAAATATTTGAGAAATGTATGAGAGGGAAAACATTCCTATTTATAATGTTAAAAGACTTCTTTGAACAAAAAGAGTAGAAAAATGTAGAGATGATATTCATCAAATTCACTAAGGAAGAAATACAAATGCACCAAAAATATATGAATGGAGTTTAGACTCACTGATATTCCAAGAATGGCAGATCCATTAAGAAAATGAAATATTTATGTAATTAGCAAGGAGGAGAGAAAGGGTACCTTCAAACATTTTTAATCATCATGAAACTGTTTAAATCTTTATTAGAAACAATGTATCAGAGATCTGAAAAACTGTTCCTCAAATGCTTTTGGACTCAGCCATCACAGATGTAGGAATTTACCTTAAAAAACTAGTCAGAAATAAATAAAAAGTCATGTACGTGTATGTTTTAGGTCAATCGCTCCCAGATCCTATTCTAGCTTTGGTGATAATGCTCTATCAACTGAAATGACTTTATATTCATTATCTATCATCTAAGAAGTTGAAATTTCTCCCACATGTTTTTCAAGTTTCACTATAGCTCAATTTCCAAGCTGTATACTGTCTTCAAGAAATTCCTTCTGGGCTTCTTGTTAACTTTGATTAATTAGACTTTGTGAGACCAACACAATTACTATGTTTTGAAAATTTGACAATATGCCAGCTTCTTACCTGAACCCCAACTTTAAAAGCTGGGTGGAAAGGAGAGAGACACGGGGTGGAGTTCTTGCAAATTAGTCATCGCATAAAACTCACCTTGGTGGGCTACCTCAGTGTTGGGAAGAGCAAAGAAGAAGCCAGTAGTCTCCCGAAAAGACACGGAATTAGGAGTCTATTTCTCTACCTCGGTGCCAGAAGATTTCGGGAGCAAATCGGCTTTTATTTTTCTTCTTACTACAGGTTAGTTTTATGACCTTTATTTCCTTGAAGACATTGGGGCTTAATGAGATTTTTACATTTTTGTTGTATGTCATATAGCTGCATGATTAGAAAAATACCCTGTGTTCTATATACACAGTAAAAAGAAAAAGGCTAGCTAATGAGTATGGGATGGTCACAAGGGAAGGAAAAATGGACCAAGACTTCATTCCAAAAGCAACTCATTACCATTTCCAGCGGGGAAGAAGACAGGTTGGCGTCAGCCTCTGCTACACTTTGGAGAGAGATCTGACCCACAGAGGTTTCATTTGGGTTTGTTTCAGATGAGGGGCTAAAGAGACCTAGGGGATGGAATACTGGAGTTTAAGGGGAGCTGCTGGAAGCACAAGAGGGTATAAATGATCAAGGATGCACCCACGACACACTAAACACAGATTGCCTGTGCTAATAGCCTTTTATTTCAACAGCCAGGGAATTTAAATACCTAGGAGAGAAATACTTGACTATATTTTTGACATTTGAGAGGTGATTGGTCGAACAGATGTACATATCCCAGTGAAACGTAATAGCCTTGGCATTTAAAAATGGGCACTATGTATTTGGATCTACATTTTGGATTAATAAATGCAACATTTCAAATTAATAAATGCAATATTCGTTATCCCTGTATTTTCTGTCGATAGTGATTTCTTTGTTACTATGCACTCATTCTGCTACTTTGTGACCCAGGGTGTTGGTGGATATTATAGTCCTGTTAAGTGCTTGGAAAACCTACGCATTAACTGCTGTACTCAGGGGGATTATTTGGGTCTTTGCTGCTGTCATTGGGTAAACTCATTGCCCATAGCCTCTGGATAAATTTTCAAGCAGTAGCAACACGTCAGTGGTACGGCATTATGTTAATAAGCCTTAATTTAAAAGAATTTACCAAGGAACTTCAGACTAAAAAAATAGTCTCATATTTTAATAGCTGCCTTAATCCACTATAACATAAACTCACTAAAATGCAGTACAGAATTCCATTCAGTTTCTCCTTCAGAAAAAATTCAGAGTAAAGAACAAAGGTACAGGGAGAAAATTGCCAGATGATAGTGAAGGAGACCTCTCTTGAGAAAATCCTATTTCTTGGGGCACCTGGGTGGCTCAGTGGGTTAAAGCCTCTGCCTTCGGCTCAGATCCTGGGATCTCAGGGTCCTGGGATCGAGCCCCACATTGGGAGGAAACTCTGCTCAGCAGGGAGCCTGCTTCCCCCCTCTCTCTTTGCCTGCCTCTCTACCTACTTGTGATCTCTCTCTGTCAAGTAAATAATAAAATAAAAATTTTAGGAAAAAAAAAGAGAAAACTCTATTTCCTTTGTTTTTTAGTAGAGGTTTTATTGTTCATTTGACAGAGAGAGAGAGCATGAGTCAGGGGAGGGGCAGAGAGTCCAATGTGGGGCTAGATCCTGGAACCCTGGGATCATGGCCTGAGAAGAAGGTAGACTCTTAACCTACAGAGTCACTCAGGTGCCCCAAGAAAACTCTATTTCCTAAAAAAAGAAAAGAAAAGGTTGGACGGGCTCTGTTTCTTCATGGCTCAGCTGAACAGAAGACGATGCAACAATCTCGGAGAGCAGATAGGGTGAGGAGGATAGTGTCTTCAGAGGCACTCGGTCGTAAGTGGCATCTCAGTACCTGTTGGTATTGTCTGTGTGCTTCCTTTGCTCCCTCCTTTGAGAAAGTGCGCTGCCTGCTCTGACCTCTGAGACTGATTCTGACGCTGACACTGGCAGCAAATGTTTCCTCTCCGACCTCGTTATGCCCTCTACCCTTTTGGCACCTACTCACAAATCTCCCCTTGCTTTTCATTAAAAGTGCCCAGCATGTTTCTGCCTCAGACTCTTCTGCTTGGAATTCTCTTTCAGAAATAGACTTGGTCTCTCACTTCCTGCTTCAGTGTCATCGGGGAGCCCTTCCTTGACCGTGTTATAGAAAACAATACCCTGCTTTCTTTTTCCCCATCCTCCTCCTCTTACTACCGATTTACTTCCTTTTTATCCACCTGTTTTCAGGGAACAGTGTCAGATCTGTTTGCTGCTGTATTCACTCAACGAAAGTAGTATCTGTCACACAGCAGGAACGGTAAATGTTTCCTGAATGAGTGAATGGCAGAAGATGCATCTTTGGTATGAAGGCAGTGGGTGTGCTTTTCTGAAGACCATTTACCCGGGTAGCTTGTGCTCTGCCCCAAGAAGAGGGTGATGAGTGAGATCTACTTGATGAAATGTTCTGTTGGAGTTCTCTCCCCCCCTCCCCCACTTCCAACCCAGTCCCAGGGAAGAGTAGGAATTCTCTGGCCTAAATCAAAAGTAAACTGTGGGGATACCCAGTATGAGTGTTTTGGCAAGCAGATAGTACTAGCAGAAGGCATTAAAAGTCAGTTTGGGTAAAATCTGTGTATGGAAAGGTGTGTGTGTGTGTATAACTTCAGCAGTCAAATATATATTTATTTTTAAAGCAATCTACTTTGTACTTGGAAAAGAAAGTCTGGTGTGAAGCAGGGTCTTCTGTCACTGAGAGAGACTTTGAATTGGATAACAACACCGAGTAGGACATTTCTTAAAGGCATTAGCTAGCAATTTTAGGGGGGAAATGATCTTGCACTATAGAAAAAAATTACATGATAATAAAAATCTAATTTTCTACTAATAAATTCCCTGATCCAAGACACAATGCCAAGAAAAAGAATTGCGGTGATTGGTGCTGGGGTCAGTGGATTGGGTGCCATTAAGACCTGTCTGGAGGAGGGACTGGAGCCCACCTGTTTTGAGGGAAGCGACGACATTGGAGGACTGTGGAGATACGAGGTAAGTCTGAATACACTGTGCTTCCGTATGTGTGATGACATCTTTTCCATATCTGGGAAACAGGAATGCGAAGATTCTTATCCCCAGCTACTAGCCTACTAAGTATTATTTGTATTAGTGCCTGTACCTATACTTTGAATCGTAATCCTTCCTTCCCCCAAGGATGATACTCCAGCAGTCGTTCCTCCTTCCATAGTCTGGCTTCCTGAAGGAGAAACATGTGCCTACTCTGCATTGTCTCACTCCTGGGTCATGTCTCCGCCACCGTTACCTGATGGGCATACCAGTGTTTCCAGAAAGCTGCTCTCACTGTTGTAACCAATCCACGGTGTCAAATCAGATGAACTTCCTGTGCTAAATTTTCTTGCTTTCTGGGGGATCTAAAGATGTCAAAAACCAGGCACCTGAGTGACTCAGTCATTAAGCATCTGCCTTCAGCTCAGGTCATGATCCCGGGGTCCTGGGATCAAGCCCCGCATCGGGCTCCCTGCTCAGCGGAAAGCCTGCTTCTCCTTCTCCCACTCCCCCTTCTCGTGTTCCCTCTCTTGCAGTGTATTTCTCTGTCAAATAAATAAATAAAATCTTTTAATAATAAAAGAAAATAAAAAGGTCAAAAACCAATGCCTTTTAAAACAAATTGTCCCTGGCTTCTGTGATTTCACTCTCTTTTCTTCTCTGCTTTTCTTACTCAGTATTTTTCTACTTGGCCTCTAAATGTGACTGATTGTGGTTCTGTTCTCAATCCTCAGGTCTTTTACTTTTTGCAAGTCCCTTAGGATTCTTCTTTATCACCCTTGGCCTCAAGTATCACATATATGCTCATACTTGATTATTTATCTTCGGCCTAATAACATATATGTATTAGTAAGGGCAGCTAACACTAACTGCCCCACAGACAAACTCTGAAATCTCAAGAGCTTAGCTCAGTAAGGGTTTCTGTCCTGCCTTAAAGTCGGGTGTGATTAAGGCCCTTCTCCAATAGTGTTATACCCCAGACCACGTGGCCCCTAATGTTGCCATTAGGGGTGGGGGAGAAAGGTAGCAATATACCAGCTCTCAACTACCTAGATCTCGCCTATAGGTGGTGGGTCCTGCCTGCTTTTGCTAATCTCTGGGTCCCACACCAACACCTGGTCGTCTTTTCAGGTTTGTTTGTTGTTTTTTTCTATGAACAATTCCCTGCATTACATTCCCAGTTTCAACTACTGAGAGTAGTTTCCATGTTTTTGGTTGGACCTTGACCAATGCAGACGTGTCTCTAGGAAAGCCTCGCTAACCCCCGAGCCTGATGTCCCAAGCACCCTGTGCATTTATGTGCATTATTGGGTGTGAGGTAGGATTTTCCAGGTGAAGAAGCAGGTTCAAAGGAGTGACATGATGTCAGGTTCTCTATCCAAGCCAGACAATGAAATATCTCAAGGACCAAATCAGAATGTCACAAAATGCCACATGGCATCGTCTGATTTCACTAGTGATGTTCATTTTTTAAGCTTTCGCTTAGAAAAAATGTTGCACATATTTGCAGAATCTATCCTTATCAGGATGAATGTTTTTACATATGAGTGCTTCAATAAATACAATGACCTTTATTAAACAACACTCTTCATTCTGAAGAAGAAAATACATACTTTGATCTGTTCTTAAACTTGATATACTTTAGGGGCACCTGGGTGGCTCAGTGGGTTAAGGCCTCTGCCTTCTGCTTGGGTCATGATCCCAGAGTCCTGGGATCGAGCCCGGTATCGGGCTCTCTGCTCGGCCAGGAGCCTGCTTCCTCCTCTCTCTCTGCCTGACTCTTTACCTACTTGTGACCTCTCTCTGCCAAATAAATAAATAAAATCTTAAAAAAAAAAAACTTGATATACTTTAGCAGGAATTAGATTCCATATTTCCTGGCTTCAAGTTTAAAATATTCAGAATACCTGCATTACTGATTCTTTATGTCACCAATAATATACAAAAGATACAGAAAAAAATTAATCTCTTCCCCAACTGTGTTTTCTGTGTACATATATTAAGATGATTATATTTTGGATTCTAATAAATTCTTCTAAGAGTAAACAACACATTTTAAGGGATGGTGTATTTTTTTTCTTAGCCTTAAATTACTTAGATATCTAGCCTGGGTTTTTGTTTGGTTGGTTTTTATTTTTATTTTTTAAGATTTTATTTATTTATTTGACAGAGAGAGACAGACAGAGAAGGAACACAGGCGGGGCAGTGGGAGAGGGAGAAGCAGGCCCCCTGCTTGAAAGAACACTCAGGTGCCCCTCTAGCCTGAGTTTTAAGAAAACTCAGAAATTGGGGCACCTGGGTGGCTCAGTGGATTAAGCCTCTGCCTTCTGCTCAGGTCATGATCTCAGGGTCCTGGGATCGAGCCCCACATCGGGCTCTTTGCTCAGCAGGGAGCCTGCCTCCCCCCTCTCTCTGCCTACTTGTGATCTCTCTCTCTGTCAAATAAATAAAAAAATAAATAAAATCTTAAAAAAAAAAAGAAAACTCAGAAATGGCTGCTAACGCACGTAACCAATAGAGTGTGTTGTATGGATTCCTATTATAACCTGCACAATGAGGACAATAAAGTGCTTCACAGGATTCAATTAGGTAATAGATATAATTATATAATTCTATACTATTATATATTATATTTTATATATTATTATATAGTATACCTTTATATACTATCAAATACAGCTATATAATTATAAAATGTAATATTGTTATATTATTTATATAATTATAAACTATGACATTTAAAAGTGCTAAAATACTATCTCCTATATGTATGCATATAGATAAGTAGATAATACAGAGAGATTGAAACCAGACAGAGAGACTGAAACCAGAAGGATATATATCAAAACATCTAAAGTGATCATCAAGGGACACCTGGGGGGCTCAGTCGGTTAAGCATCTGCCTTCAGCTCAGGTCATGATCTCAAGGTCCTGGGATCCAGCCTCATGTCAGGCTCCCTGCTTGGCAGGGAGTCTGCTTCTCCCTCTGCCTCTCTACCCTGCTCATGCTCTCTCTCTCAAAGAAATAAATAAAATCTTTTTAATAAATAAATAAATAAATAAATAATAAAGTGATTAAGAATGAGATTCATCTCTGTGATTTCCTACAAAATTATAATAAACATGTGCTGCTTTTGTAATTAGAAAAAAATCGCCAGTAAAAGCAAGAAATGGAAAAAGAAAGCCTCATGTACTAAGGCTCTCTCCCCATCACTACAAACAAGGAGGACATCTCGGATGCCCTCTGGCCAGGACTCCGATTCCACGGAGCTCTGTCGGCAGAGAGAAAGCCCCATCCTCCTCTGCCTATTTTCACTCTCCGGTATTCTAAAGACGTTTTTCTTCTCATGTCCTTTTTGTGTTCTTTCCATCATTTCCTATTTTTCTTTTTGTTGCCCCACAAAATTCTTTGTTCTTTTAAACCATTTATGACAAAGTATCTTATCTCTTAGCGAAGGTACTGCAAAAGCCACTTTACTTTCTTTGAAGGAATTCGTCATAATTTGACAAAGGAATGAATTTTTTAACTGTTACTCTTGTGTTCTAAAAGACAGGGAACGTCCTTTTTTTTCTCGGTAGGAGAAGGCTGAGAGTGGCAGGCCAAGCATCTACGAATCTGCCACCAGCAACACTTCGAAGGAGATGATGACCTACAGCGATTACCCGTTCCCTGATCACTTCCCCAACTACTTGCACAACTCCAGAATCATGGAGTACCTCAGGATGTACGTGCAACACTTTCACCTACTAAAGTACATCCGGTTTCTGGTAAGTGGGGCAGGGAGTCTCAGGGGAGAGTCAAGAGCCAGACCAGAGTGAGGGGCAGTAAGGCACACCGGATCAGTCTGGGAGCTTAGGTCTACGAGACCAGAGCAGTCAGCAAGAGCTTCCGTCCTCACTTCCTTCAGGAGAAAGTCTGACGGATTGGTTGAAACGTGAGACCACGCACCTGGTGTTGACTCACCACCAACTACATTTAGGGTCACAGCGGGGACACACTGGCCTCCATCTCTACTTAAAAAAGAAAGCCTTGGTAGGGAAGCCAGCTTCAAAGACCTTTCAGGAAACCCCAAAGGAGAGTAGTTATAACCAATGTTACTCAATGAGGCCCAAAGCTCTGGGACAGGAGGCAACCAGGAAGAGAGGTCACAAGTCCAAGTCTGTCTCATCCCCAGTCGAAGGTGCGCAGTGTGAGGAAGCGCTCCGACTTCTCTTGCACGGGCCAGTGGGACGTCATCATCGAGGCCGCAGGGAAGCAGGAATCCTATGTCTTTGATGGGATTATGGTGTGCACTGGCCTTTACACCGACCCCTTCTTGCCACTCCAGAACTTTCCAGGTATGTCATACTGAATGCTCAGGCACTGGTGATGTGGAGTTTTATCATTGCTGCTTACTGTTATTTTTGAAGAAAGTTTATAACTCTGAAAGTCCCCTTATTTTCAAAATCAATATTATTTTTTCTGATTGTAAAGCAAAGCATGCTCTTTCCAGGTCCATTCAAATAATACATAATGTTATAAAATTGAAAATTAAAATTACTGGGTGGCTTAGTGGCTTACTGCCTTTGACTCAGGTTGTGATCCCAGGGTCCTGGGATCGAGCCCCACATCAGGCTCTCTGCTCAGCAGGTAGCCTGCTTCCCCTCTCTCTCTGCCTGTCTCTCTACCTACTAGTGATCTCTGTCTGTCAAACAAATAAATAAAAAATTTTTTAAAAAAAATTAAAATTACTAATACACTATTACCACAAGTCCTGGACTATTTTAAGAGAAAGGTGCTACATCATTCCACATCTGGAAAGCAAAATGTGGGAGTTGCTTTGTGTTGGTAACAGTTTGGAGTAAACACGGAGCACCTGGCTGGCTCAGCTGGAAGAGCATGGGACACTTGATCTTGGGGTCATGAGTTTGAGCCCCACATTGGGTTAGAGGCGACTTAAATAAATAAATGAGAATTTTTTAAAAATAGTTTCAAGTAAATAGTAGGATCAAAGCAACAGAAAATATATTAAGATTTAGCTTTATTTCTGGATGTCTACATATATGCATAACATAATGACTATAAATAGCCACAGAATCATCTTAGAAGCTACTGCCATGTTATTCTTTACTATTTGGAAGCTTAAGCACCTTGCATATAACGAATGGTGTGGGAATGATCCACCTGCCCAGCACCTCCCTGTTCATCTCTAGGTACAGGACATACACTTGGTCTTCTCAGAAAGGACTGAACTTGAGACTCCTTTGGAGCTTTCAGGAAATTCTAGACTCTCCCCACCCTCCGCCCCTTCCATCATCATGAATGTCTGGTTCCCAGTGTTTGAGAAGAGAGAGAGGTTAAAACTGGTGAAGAGAAATCTATTAGTTGGTTAGTTCGTTAGAAATTTAAATATTCCTGTATTCATTCATTCAATCTTCAGTCAAGAAATACCCATCCAACACCAATCGTCCAGAGGCTCCGTAGAGAACAAAACGGGCAAAACCTCTGTGTCTGTGGAGTGTGCATGCAGGAGATGGACACAGACCAAAAAATGGGATAAATGTGTGGCAGACAATGACTGTGGAAAAAGTGGGGGGCTTTTAGGGATGGGGGTCGCAATGCAAGATCGGATAAAGTGGCCAGGGAAGGTTTCCATGAGAAAGGGACATTTGAGCAAATGCCCAAAGGAACTGAGGGAGTTGGGCAGGTAGGGGGAGAAAGCACACCACACAGAAGGAAGAGCAGTAAAAGGGCCTCGATGTGGGAGTGAGTCTCACAGGTCATGTGTCGTGTCGTGGGAGCGGAAGGGGTGGGAAGGCGGTGATGTCAGAGAGTGAACAGTGAGCCATGGTTTTCACTCTGGCTTTGACTCTGAGTGAGGTAAGAGGTGTAGGAGCTTTCACAGAGAGGAGATGCGTGCTCTAGTCTGCTCAACAGCAGTGTCCGGAAGAGCCAGGGAACGAAGTGGTAAAGGCAGAAGTGGGGAAACCAGGGGAAGGCTCTTGCACAAATGCAGATGAGAAAGGATAGTAGGTTGGAACGGGGGTGGTGGTTGCGGTGGGGGGCTGGGCAGTGGAGATATAATGAAGTGCTCATATCCTGAGTAGATGTGAACATAGAGATGATAGAATTTGCAGATGGACCAGATGTGAGATGTAACAGAGAGGCGTCGAGGATAACTCTCAATGTTGTTGGTCAGAGCAACTGAGTTGTGATTTCCAGAGACAGGCAAGTCTCCAGGAAGAGCTGATTCTGCCTGTATGAGGGAGGAAGACTGAGGAGGTAACAAGGTAACAAGATTGAAGAGATGTTCCTTAAAAATGGGAGAGGGTGGGCTGCGATTAAAGATACTGAAAGAAGAGCATTAAACCTATTTCTCAAGTACTATACAGGAACATTTTAAGGGATCCTTATACCATTTCTATGAGCGAAGTGCAACCATTTCCATTTTACGTATTGCAAATGTCACTAGTAGAAAAAAAGCTGACATCTGTGCCTATATTTGTTTGATCTAACCCTCCCGCCCCCGCCCCACATTTTAACCATAGGGCGAAGGGTTCATTTTGGAATAGAAGAGAAATAATTCCTCCTGGGGAAAGGAGACGGAGGAAGGATGGCAGAGGAAGGATGGATGAACACACAGTAACTTGTAGTTGTTGAGATACTCCCTTAAGATCTTCGTTGTTTCATAAAAATGAGAAAAAAAGGGTTGTCTTCAAGAAATGAGAGGAATTGCAGTGGGACCAAGGGGAGGGGAGAATACTGAAATAACCACACTGAGAAATTTGATGGACTATTGAACTTGCAAAGATGGAGTTTGGGAACAATCAGACCCATGCCAGGATCGAAGAACTGCTTCCAAAAGAAACCTGGAGTTTGGGATCAGGTTCTGTAGGGAGAAAGGAACAGGGCAAGGACTGACCCTCAGTCAGGAGGGACTAGAGCTGTTCAGCATCACAAGAGGAACAAATGAAGCCCTTGTGTCCAGACCTCAGTGCTCTTTAATGGATGAAGTGCTGCAAAATCAAGCGGCTTTTATGGCTTTGGCATACAAGCATATTTTTAGGCAAAAATACAAAGTTCCTACATTCTCTTAGTTTCAGATCCTGGTGGGTGATGGTGGAGCATTTGTCCCCCATTGGAGATCAGAGTGAATAGTGCTGGTGGGAAGAGGGTTCTTGGCCCAGGAAGAGATGAAAACATCCAGACAAGGATGATGCTTGAGTTGGGAAAGCAAGACAGGAAAGTAGGTCCAAAGCAGCAGTTGTAAATGACAAGGATGAAGGATGAGGAAGATGTACTACTTAAATGGGAGACAAACTCTTCTTTGAAGGTTTGCCAGGGTTAAGTAGGTAAAAAGGTAAGTAAGTAAAGAACATAAGTAAAGTAAAAAGAAAGCAGGCATTAGACGTCTGAGTGTAAGCACGGAACATGAGGTGTAGAACAAAACTATATGGGGATTTATTCTGTCTGATGATGGGGAGACACAGTCCACAGCCCAGCATTTGCAGAATAGCAAAGGATAAGTAGGATGGACTTTGAGTTCAATAATAATCTTTAAAAAATAATGTGAAATAATGACCAAGGCTTGAGCAATACTTTCTTGCCCACAGGAATCAAGAGGTTCAAAGGTCAATATATCCACAGTTGGGAATACAAGAGTCCAGAGAGATTTCGGGGGAAGAAAATCATTGTGGTCGGCATTGGGAATTCGGGAGCTGATCTGGCTGTTGAGCTCAGTCACGTAGCTTCACAGGTTTGGTTCCTACAGTTTTCTTTCCCGAGATGCACCCTGCCCAGAGCCCTCTGAGTTATTAACATTGCATGAAATATGTCAGGGGTACCCATACACTGCTTCAATCCTGATTGTTAATTACCTCCTCACACTTGTTTTCTCAGTGGACATCTTGGCAATACATTTAAAAAATGAGAATGGAATAAAAATAAAAATTTCAAACTTTAGTGACCATCATATGGTTTATTTTTACCAGAACGTGTAGGCTTCACCACCTCTGCCACTGGTTACAAATGTGAACACTACCAGAAAGCCACTCTAAATCCCTTTTTTACTGACATGACACATGATACATCTCCTTACTGTGATTCCTTCCATACTTAGGTTTCAAGGGATACGTATTAACTAAGTATTCAAAATTCTGTAATATCATAATTAGAAGGTAGACAGTGTGTGGGAATGTGTTGATCGCTAGCCTTCTTGCATCATTGTGTTTGTCCAGAATTTGCAATGTAAGAGATTTCTCCAAAGCAGGCTTTAAACACTGCTTTGAAGAAAGCACAGGAAGCATGGTGAGTGAGGTCCAGAGGATGGCATGGGGAGCTCTCTGGGACTATGGCAATCAAGTCAGATGTGTCCATCTGTATAAGTGTGTTTGCTTGTATCTATTGGTCTATCTGCCTTTGAGAACAAGTCAATATAGTTGTTATCCATTTATCATGAGCCAAATGAGAGACATCAGAAAAACTGGGAAAGGAAAGTCTTACATTGGGAGGCATCGGTTTCTCATTCATTTGCATTCTCTCCTAGGTGTTTCTCAGCACAAGGCGGGGTGCGTGGATTTGGAACCGGGTCTGGGATTATGGAATGCCTGTGGACACTATTCTCTTCACTCGTTTTAAGGCTGTCCTCAACAAATGTTGCCCTACATTCTTAATCAACAGATGGATAGAGAATAAATTAAATGCTCGATTTAACCATGATGTTTATGGTTTGCTCCCTCAACACAGGTATGTCTATGATTTTTTAAAAACTTTTTAAAAATTTATTTGAGAGAGAGAGATAGCAAGCATGTGAAGGGGAGAGCATGAGCAGTGGGGAGGGGGAGGGGGAGAGGAGAAGCAGCCTTCCAGCTGAGAAGGAAGCCCAGTGCAGGGCTCCATCCTAGGACCCTGGTATTGTGACCTGAGCCAAAGGCAGACACCCAACCAAGAGAGCCACCAGGGTGCCCTTGTTCTAGGATTTTAAAAGAAGTAATTTTGCCTCTGCCTTTTAATTCTGGTATAGTTAAATATTTTCTTTTTTTTATGTTGGCAAAATGTAATCCCTATTTATCTATATATCTATCTATCTGTTGCAAGGTATAAATGTGGAAGCACATAAAATTGACTATGCGTACAGCCTACATAAACTTAATAAATATTTCTGAGTTCCTACTATGATCAAGTAGGTATCTGGATACTGAGAGTAGAAGGACAAGGCCAGGCAGTGTCCTAGCTCTTGCTGGGCCACCTTTCTAGTAGGGGAGAAACCAACTGGTCAAAACATAATGCAATTACATGGAGTGATACGTGGTATGAAAAAACAGCAAGCAGAGTTGGGGAGAAGAATCATTTTTTAGATGGGATGTCTCTGGAATGCTTATATGATGAAAGAGCCTTTGAATGGGGACCTAAAGGAAGTGAGGAGGTGAGTCCTGAGAGAACATCTGAGATGAGAATCACACTCTAGGCATAAGAAGCACCAACTTCAAAGGCCAGAATGAACATGATTTATTCAAGGAAGAGCAAGGAACCCAGTGAGACCACTGGGAGAGGGGAAGTGGTAGGAAATAAGTTCAGAGACATAGGTAGGGGCCAGGTCACAGAGGGAATTTTATTTTTTACTTTGTTTAAGGTTTATTTATTTATTTGAGAGGCACAGCACGAGCCAGGTAGGAGCAGAGGGAGAGAGAGAACTCCAAGCGCACTCCCCACCAAGCGCACAGCCCAAGGTGGGGCTGGATCTCATGACCATGACCTGAGACCATGACATTAGCCAAAATCCAGAGTCAGAACTCCATCAACTGACTCCATCAACTCCAGAACTCCATCAACTCCAGAACTCCATCAACTCCAGGTGCCCCCAGAGAGATTTTTAGGGCTACAGCATGGACATAGTTTTGGATTTCATTTTTAGTGACATAGATACTCATCAGGATATAATCAGACATTTTAAAAGGATCACTCCTGCTCCTGAGTGGAGGAGAAATGGTAGGGAGTCAGGGTGGAAGCAGGGAGACTACTAATGGTATTAAATAATGTCATCAAAATTTATAAAAATGCTATGTAGGTTCTCAAAATAAATGGAAATCGGAATATGATCTGATTTTGCTATTCTAATATGAACACTTCCACCAACTGCTTTTAAAAATCTCTCCCCCAGGGACGCCTGGGTGGCTCAGTTGGTTGAGCGGCTGCCTTCGGCTCAGGTCATGATCCCAGCGTCCTGGGATCGAGTCCCGCATCGGGCTCCTTGCTCGGCAGGGAGCCTGCTTCTTCCTCTGCCTCTGCCTGCCTCTCTGTCTGCCTGTGCTCACTCGCTCGCTCTCCCTCTATGCCTGACAAATAAATAAATAAAATCTTTAAAAAAAAAAAATCTCTCCCCCAGAAAATTGTTTAAAGAAGTGAGATATTAATATGATCACTGGTATAAACTTACATACCACATTTCAAAATCTTCTCTTTGCTTATAGTAAGCATTAAATAAATGTTATTGTCATTCTAATAAATACAAAATGTTTATTCAGTAAAAATTCCAAGAAAGTATGGAGTCAAGGAAATATTTTACAAAACAAAAATGTCAGTCTTTTTTTTTCCTTAGTCAACTAAAAAAATGTTTAAAGTATTTTCTGAACTCAATGCCTTTCCAAAAAGACATATTAATTTTCCTGGATTTCAATTTTTATTCTTCAGATTTCTGAGCCATCAAGCTACTTTCAGTGATGATTTACCCAATCACATAATATCTGGAAGAGTTCTGATAAAACCAAATGTTAGGGAGTTCACAGAGACATCCGCCATCTTTGAAGATGGCACAGAAGAGGACCTCGATGTTGTTATTTTTGCCACAGGATATACTTTCTCTTTCCCCTTTTTGGAAAATAATCCAACAGTACTGGACAGCCAGCGCTCCATGTTTAAATTTGTCTTCCCTCCTCAACTGGAGAAACCAACCCTGGCTTTCATTGGCATTCTCCAACCTGTGGGAGCCACCATTCCCACATCAGAGCTCCAGAGCCGATGGGCCGTCCGTGTATTCAAGGGTATGTGCTCACCTTATGCATGTTTAGAAAAGATGACCATCCAGATAGTGTGATTTCAGAGGCATTGCAAATCTCTTCTGCTGCAAAACATAGTTTGAGGTTAACCTGTACAGTATCTGAAATTGTGCCGCTTGAGATTTGTTACTTTGGGATTTGATCGCTATTTAACTTTCAGGATTCCTGTATGGAAATGAAGATTTAGGGCCCCTGGGTGGCTCAGTGGGTTAAGCCTCTGCCTTCGGCTCAGGTCATGGTCTCAGGGTCCTGGAATCGAGTCCCACATTGGGCTCTCTGCTGAGCAGGAAGCCTGCTTCCCTCTCTCTCTGCCTGCCTCTCTGCCTACTTGTGATCTCTCTCTCTGTCAAATAAATAAATAAAATCTTTTTTAAAAAATGAAGATTTAGAAACCACGACTTTACATATCAACCAGTGACCACTTGTTGGCAAAGAATTCTTTAGAGCACTTCAGGACAGTAGATAGTATAGGAAGTGAGGGCAGTAGAAGAAAGATCTCAACCCAGAGTATAGACAGGAAATAAAGACCTTTGATAAACCCAGGCTTAAAACTCAGCCCCTCCATGTACTGGCTGTATGATCTTGTCATGTTCCCTGACCTCCACAGTTTCCTCATTTATAAAAATGGGAATATTTATATATACTTTGCAGGGTGGTAAAAGTGAATAATTAAACACCCTGACTTTTATGGACATTCAATAAATATTGAATGAAAGATTAGCCGCTGCTGTTATAACTACTATTATTATTTATTACATCATTAATTCTAAGGTTGAGAATGAATTGAAGACAGATTCAAACCCTACCTTTATGGTAGGTATGCATATGGTATGCAACTTTTGATCTCAGAGTAGTGAGTTCAAGCCCCATGTTGGGTGTAGAGATTGCTTAAAAATGAAATCTTTAAAAAAAAAAAAAGGAAAACAAGAAACCTAACTTTATGAAATGATGTCAATTACATTGTGATAATTCTGCTTGTTTGTTTCTCATTTAAAAATTCCCCCATATTTTCTGGAACATTCTGTATTTCTCAAAATATAGGATGTCACTCATCAAAAAAATGAAGGAGAATTATAGGAAGGTGACTTCCATGAGTTAAGATGGAATTAAGATGAAATCTCTGTCCAATGACAACAATCGGGAAACAGTGAGTTACTATTAGATACAATAGATACAATATATATTTGTAAAGGAATTCATAACATAAATCAACAAGTGTAACTCACTACTTAAAGGACACCCAGTGTGAATATTCTGGTAAAGGGACTACACACACACATTACTTTGTGTCTTGTCAGTTGGGTGCAGCTCCCTTCAGTCCATCCTCCATTGTGAGCTTTGAGGTCTCCACTAGTCAAGGTGCAAACTCATTAAAGGATATGCCTTTGCATTGAATGCCTGATTAAACAATGAATGGAGGGCATTCCAGAGTAACTCCTGGATCCATCTCCCCTTGTCTTGTACTAACTCATTTGTGATGTTTTCTACCAAACAGATTCTCAGGGTATTCATTTCTTGTGGAACTTCATCTTCTTTCTTTCCTAGGATTGAACAAATTACCTTCGGTGTGGGGCATGATGGATGACATAAGAAAGAAGAGGAAAAAAATTGAAAAAGAGTAAGAAACTTGCTTCTTGGTGAAAGTCAGTTCAAAGCGTTTAAGTGGAATGGTTTGCCTATCAAGTATGCTCTGTATTTTTCTCATCATAGAATCTGAGTGTATTTGCCTAGATGAGATCTCAAGTATCAATTTCATTTCTTCTTAATCGAGCATAACATAAATGTATGGAGTATGTGTGGGAAGAATGGATACAGAATAATCCAGTGTGGAAACTTCAGAATTGTGTTTAAAATTCTTGTAATGCGATATAAGCATACAATTATAAGTTTATGTCATAGCATAGCCTAAGAAGTGCAAAAGTGTATGAAATGCAAACATGAAATGAAGGGTTGTTCACTCTCTTCTAAGGAGTTGGAAAGATAAATCAATGTGAGAAATGAGTTGGCAAATCATTACAGAATCCAATTAAAATTCTGACATGAAATCAGAGGCTTGTAGGTTGTACCAAATCTTCTTAATTAAAAATTACTCTCAACCATTGGGGTTGGAAGTGTATTTCTATGCAACAAATACCTGTTGAGAATCTACCATGTGGATGTCACAGCTTGTTTTCTACGATCAAAGGGTTCATCCTAAGAGTAGTCTGTTATCCAGGAGCTGGTTTAAGAAGGTGGGCCAAGAATTACATTTCACTAATACTGAAAATGAAATTAGTGTCACATCTACCTGAATAACTGGCCTATATAATTCGTATTTCCCACCAGTTTACTAACATGAGACTATATCCTGAATGAGAATCAGATGCGTGACCAAAGTACAGAAGACTTCAGAAAAGAGTATCATTAATATGACAAAAATCTTCTGAACCCCACCTATGACTATCCAAGACCCCAGCAAGGATTTGAGAATGAAAAATACAGTGTATGAATATTGTGTTAAGAACCCCTGAGATGGGGCACCTGGGTGGCTCAGTGGGTTAAAGCCTCTGCCTTCGGCTCAGGTCGTGATCTCAGGGTCCTGGGATCGAGCCCCGCATCGGGGTCTCTGCTCAGAGGGGAGCCTGCTTCCCTTCCTCTCTCTCTGCCTACTTGTAACCTCTGTCTGTCAAATAAATAAATAAAATCTTTAAAAAAAAAAAAAAAAAGAACCCCTGAGAAATTTTCAATAGCTATTCATTCTTTCTCCCGTGGATTATCCCCTCATACAAAGTCCACCGATGTTTAGAAGAAATTGTGCTTGGAGGGATGGGGGGTGTCATCTGACTTGTAGTTATTTATTTTTTTCCCCCTTCTGATTTCAGATTCCTGGCTAACCCTCGTGACACACTCAGAGTGCAGTACATGGATTACATGGATGAGGTGGCCTCGGAGATAGGAGTGAAACCCAACTTGCTCTCACTCTTCCTGGGGGATCCGAAGTTGGCTATGGAAATTTTCTTTGGACCGTGCACGCCTTACCAGTACCGTCTGCGGGGTCCAGGGAAGTGGGCTGGGGCCCGGAGAGCCATCCTGACCCAGAGAGAGCGGATCATCAAGCCCCTGAGGACTTGCACCCTCACCCGTGACCAACCTCCCTTCTCTGTGCCATTTTGGCTTAGAAGTGCCTGTGCTGCTCTTCTCTTTGTTCTCGTTTTAGTCATTATTAAAGGATAATCCTATGATCGTTAGGATGTTAGAGGCTAACAGTAACACACACTAATTAAGAGATGGGCATGTGCCAGTGTTTATTCCTCAGTTCCGACAGGACCAGTACAATAAATGAGCTGATAACTCCACAATTTCTCATGTAGAAGTATTTTGGCCAAATTGGAGATTTCTTCACCAGAGACTTCAAATGAAATGGCTTGTATGAAACTTGCTTTGGAAGTGTATAGTTAATTTCCATAACGTGACAGATGTTCTCCTTTATGCCAAGTTCTCCCAGGCCCGCCCTTTCTAGTAAACACACAGTTTGTCAGCTGTTGGCAATTGGCAAATTCTTGCTTTTGCATGGAAAGCATAGGCTAGGAAAAAATATCTCTTCAAACGATCTTGAATAGCTAACAATGAACAAATGTCTTCAAGAGAAACCTTCTCCACTAGGGTCACATTCTATAGAATTATGGATATTGAGGTAACAGGTTACTTGTACCCAGGTTATGTCAGGTATTACTGAAGGTATTTTAGGGGATGGAGTATGCTATGGAGGAAAAAAGAAGAAATAATAGAAGTCAGGAGATGTTCATAATTTTGTTTTCTATTAAAACAATTGAAACATTGAACAAATTTTACAGTAAACATACAAATTCTATAAAAACATTCAGGAGAATGTGAAGAAGAAACAGAAAGAAAAGGGCGCCTGGGTGGCTCAGTGGGTTAAGCCGCTGCCTTCGGCTCAGGTCATGATTTCAGGGTCCTGGGATCGAGTCCCGCATCGGGCTCTCTGCTCGGCAGGGAGCCTGCTTCGTTCTCTCTCTCTCTCTCTCTCTGCCTGCCTCTCAGAAACAGAAAGAAAAAGTAGCAAATATACATAGATGTGGTGAACTGATTACCATAATCAATGTAATTAACTTACCATCATCTCACATAGGTATGTTTAGTTTTTAGGTGAGAACGCCTAACATCTTACCCTTTTAGCAAATTTTGATAGTATTATATTCAATACAATATTTAATAATTGAGTCATACAGTACTATTAAGTATAGTCCCCATACTGCACATTAGGTCTCCAGAACTTACTCATCTTATAACTGAATGTTTGTTCCTTTGACCAACATTTCCCCATTTCCCCCCAGCCATCGGCCCCTGGTGACTACTCTTCTACTCTCTGTTTCTAAGAGTTCAACTTTTCATAATTCCACATACAAGTGAGATCATGCAGTATTTGTCTTTCTGTGTCTGGTTTATTTCATTGAGCATAACATCCTCCCGTTTCCCCCATTATGACACAAAGGGCAGGATCTCCTTCTTTTATAATGCAAATAATACTCCATTATATATATGCATACACACACACCATATTCTCTTCATTCCTTCATCCATCGATGGGCACTTGGGTTGCTTCCCTATCTTAGCTTTGTGAGTAACACCACAATGAACTTGGGAGTGCAGATATCTCTTCAAGATCCTATTTTCATTTCCTTTGGATATTTAGCTACAAGTGGGATTGCCGGATCATGTATATAGGAGCTCTATTTTTAATCTTTTGAGGAATCTTCATACTGTTTCCCATCGTGGCCATACCCATTTACATTCCCACCAAGAGTGTAAAGGGGCTTCCTTTTTCAGTCTCTTGATTCCTCTCTCCCATATATCCCATATCTAGTCGAACAGCAAAACATAGCACCTCCAAAGTCAGTCCAGAACCTCACCACTTCCCATGCCCTCCACCACTGACACCTTAATCCTTACTGCCATCTTTTCTTTGTATCATTATAGTCTTCCTATCATACTCTTTCTTTTCACCCCTACTCTCTGTGGTTCATTCTCATTAGAGCAGCCAAATGATACTTTTAAAACATAAACCGGGGCACCTGGGTGGCTCAGTGGGTTGAGCCTCTGCCTTCAGCTCGGGTCATGATCTCAGGGTCCTGGGATCAAGCCCTACATCGGGCTCTCTGCTCAGCAGGGAGCCTGTTTCCTCCTCTTTCTGTCTGCCTGCGTCTCTACCTACTTGTGATCTCTGTCGGATAAATAAATAAAATCTTAAAAAAAAACAACTATAAACCAGATTATGACATATTATGTCCAAAATTGCTAGTGGCTTCCCTTTCACTCAGAGTAATGGCTAAATTGGAACAATCCTACCGGTCCTTTCATAACCGACTTCTGCTCTACTTGTCTGACCTCCCCCCGACCCACCCCTGCTCTCTTCTGCGTTCATTCCTTGAACAGGCCAAGCCTACTCTCACTGCAGGATCATTGCATTTGCTGTTCCTTTTCCTGGAACACTCCTCCCCCTGCATACCCACAAAGCTCTCTCTCTTTCACCTCCTTCAGGTCTTGGCTCAAATGTTATCTTTTTAAATGAGATCTTTTTTTTTTTTTTCATGAACATTATGTCCCATTTGGTAAAATTCTGAGCTTTACATTATATTGGTTATCTTTTTGGTTTGCAGGTGTACAAGGTTGTTTTTTTTTTTCTTTCTTTCTTTTTAAGATTCATTTATTTATTTGAGAGGGAGACAGACAGGAAGTGGAGAGAGGGGCAAAGGGAGAGAAAGAATCCCAAGCAAACTCCCCACTAAGGGCAGAGCCCAACATAGGGATCAATTCCCGGGCCCTGAGATCATGACCTGAGCCATACTGAACCGACTGAGTCACTCCGGCCGGCCCCCTGGTTCTTTTTCTTTTCTTTCTTTCTTTTTTTTTTTCCTTCAAGTGAGATCTTTCTTGACTACATGCAATAGCAATTCCCATCTTCCTCATCCTGCTTTATCTATCACTCTATTCTCAAAGAGCTCAAAATCTAATAGGGCAAACTAGCCACCTGAACAGACAAATAACCCCTGACCATGGACACATCTGTCTCTAGCTAATATTGGAACAAGAGCTGTGGGAATACAGAAGACAGAGCAAAGAACTCAGAGAAAGGGAAGCGAGGAAGGAATCGCGGACAAGGAAAATGGACTTGGATCTCTAAAGATGCAAAAGAGTTTATTTCTGGAAAAAAAGAAGGACATCAATTATGCAATGTATGAGTGAGCAGAACAGCCTAGAATGCTAGAATATTCAGGAAATGAACCTAGCGTGGGGTATGTGAGAATGGGTGACAGAAAAGCCTGAAGCGGTGTTTTGGAGATAGAAATGGAAGGACTTCTGCCCTCCACACCTATCCCCACTCCCTTGGCTCATCTGGACCAGAACCAGAATTTTCCATATCCTTACCCTCCACCTCCCTGCATCCAGCTTCTACCCCTCATCATGCAATCTCCTAAAGGGCCACCAGAGTCAAATTTCTAAAAGGCAGATCTAGTCCCATCATTCCCCTGCTTAAAACTGATTTCACTCATTATCGTCTATGGAGCCAAGCTCAACTCCTTAGCTTGCATATAAGGTTTCTTTTTATAGGTTGTACGTCAAGTGAAATTTTTCATTTTTTGTCTGTTTTGTTTCTTTTGTTTTTCTGCCTCACCAAACTTTCCATTTTTATTAAAGTTTTTTTCACTTTATTAATCCAGAAATGTCATGCTGGAATTCAAATTTACGTCTGATAGATATTTCAGTTGTGCCCACATCAGACCCCTGACCATACTTCTGAGATTCATCATACAAACATAAACACATAAGAGTAATTTCAGGGGCGCCTGGGTAGCTCAATTGGTTAGGAGGAGTCCATCTCTTGGTTTTGGCTTGGGTCATGATCTCAGAGTCGTAATCTTAGAGTCCTGAGAGACAGCCCTGTGGCTCACAGTGGAGTCGGCTTGAGATTCTCTGTCTTCCTTCCCCTCCGCCCCTCCCCAACCCTCTGGTGCACATGCACTCGCTCTCTCACTCTCAAATAAATAAATATTTAAAACACATGCGTGCATGTGTGCACACACACACAGCAATTTCAAGCATAGAGAAAGGGTTTTTTTTTCCTTTTATTTGTTTTCATTTTTTGGTAGTTCTGGTCTAGCCTCCTACTGACAAATGATCCCCTTCAACAATGGTCCTCAAAGTTCAGTGTGCATCCGATTCCTCTAGAGAGCTTGTGAAAACACTAATTGCTGCACTCTGTCCCCAGAGATTATAATTTGGTAGGACTAGCATGGAGCCCAAGAACTGGCATTTCTAACAAATCCCAAGGCAATGTGGCTGCTGCTGTCTGGGGGCCACAGTTTGAGAACCACTGCCCTGTAACAGTTATAACCACATGATTACTTCTGAGATCATTCCATATGTTCATGGGGAGTGAATTCTGGCAAGAATGTCGAAGTATGGGTTTTCAGAAAAATGACAGCTTCTGCTCAATCTTCCTGGAGCAGATGCACAGACAGATACAGAATGGGAGATGCCAGACCCCTGGGGACCCTGGGGGGACCAGCTGAGCACCCTCTCCAAGTGAGTCACAGAGGTGTTCTCTAGTGTAACCTTCTTCTGGGAGACCTAGAAAGGGATCCTTCTTGGTAGCCGGAAATCCTGTCTGACGCTGGCCCTGCCTGTGGGCCCATGAGTGGGAACAAAACCCCCTACTCTATTGGCCTCTACACATCTAACACCTACCTCAGAGCTCACATCAGTCAAGGCTCACAGTAAACACTTACACCTGAATGATCAAGTTCCACTGAACCCAAATACCCTGGAAGGGTTCCATGTAAACAGAAATACTTTTGAAATGTGTTTCTTGCTCTATGCTTATGCAGGATCTTTGATGGTGTCTATTTCAAAGAAACAGTAATTGCATGTATATTATAATTTTTGACATCAGGTAATACTTTGTACAAAATCCCTCAGAGGTCAGAAAGTTTTTAATATCCTTTCATCCCCAAGAAATGAAACAGATATGTTCAGCAGTCTGGCCTAAGGCCGTTCACTGAGTCACTGTTGGGTGTGGAGATTAAAGATCCAAGAGCTCTAAGAGTTACATGTTGTCCCTGAAACAACACCGTTGCCCAGTCACTGCTCGCCACAGTTCCCTTGCAGAAGTTACTAAAAGAATTGGAGAAAATTAAGAGTAAAGAAATAGAGAAATCATGATATGAGACTGGAATGATTCTCTGAAGACATCTAAACATAGAAATTTCTCGTAATTATTTCCGTTCCGAGTGCAGTCCCGAGCACAAACGTCAGTGCTGGAAAAATTTTCCAGTTTCTGGAAAAATGCTACATAATGACGTGGTTTTTAAAAATTACAATGTTGGGGTGCCTGGCTGACTCAGGCAGAAGAGCATGCAACTCTTGATCTCAGGGTCCTGAGTTCAAGCCCCATGTGCAGTATCAAAATTACTTAAATAAATAAATAAATTTAAGGGGCATCTGGTTGGCTTAGTAGGTTGAGCATCCAAGTCGGTTTTTGGCTTGGATCATGAGTTCAGGTTTGTGAGACTGAGCCCCGAGCCAGGCTCTGCTCAGCCCCTCCCAGGTCTGCTTGCCCCTCCCTCCCCAACAGCCCCTTCCCTGCACTCTCTTTCTTGCAAACAAATAAATAACATCCACAAATAAATAAACAAACAAAACAAACAAACAAAAACCAGCCACAGAAACTTGGATCTAAAATGTCAAATTTTGCTAAGACATGTTGGGATGGAGATGAAGAGAGACAGAGCTGGTGCTAAGTTCCCAGTCCTACTAAGGAGCGCGCAACCTGCGCGACTGCACCATGGGGATTCTGGGACAGCACTGGGGGTGGAAGGGTGTTCCTGCCTTAGCCCTAATGGCACGTTCTGGAAGTTTGCTGTGCTCTGGGCCCCTGGCTCTGCCCCTTGTCAGTTCTGCTGATTCCTTTCTCCTGGGCCACACCCAAAATGGGCTGTAGGGACTCTGCCTTCCTTCCAGGGGTCATGTTTAGTCTCCAGCTGTCATGGTCAGTTTTCATTCAGGCAGATGGTTCTTTTAACAGCATGACTCTCAAAACCGAGCTTATCTCTTCAGTTCCTGCCAGCTGCAAGCAGCGATAGGAAGCTTGCTCTACTTCTTTGCCGTCCTCACCTACGCCTCTCCCCTCGGACCCCTCACCCATACCCACACTCACCCCTATGTCTTCTGTTTCTCTTTCACGCGCCTCCCCACCCCATCTTGAGTGGATTACAAGTTCTTCTGCTCAGTGGAAAGGCTTTACTGAGCACCAAGGCCGAGGTAGACCTTGACACTTGAATTTACTTAGAGGTTTTAACAATGAGTGGGATGACTGTACCCTTAATTTGACGCCTTCCCAAGACTGGGTTTTAATCAGCCTTTGTCACTCAAAGGCCTTCCCAGTTTTGTAGTTTATTTATTGGATTAAGCTGTAAGCCCCTAATTTTTTTATTCTTTTTATTCCTCTTACTCTTGCTTGCTAACTGGCCAGTTCTTTTCTGTGCTTATTTCTTTCTTACAGTACTGAGCCATGCAGAGCAATCAGCACACACTCCTGTTTCTACACCCTCCCCAATTCCAAAGTGCAGATTCCCCCCAAACACCAAGCAATTTGCTGACACCCGTGGGGTGTCCCACAATTCAACGCCAATTCTGACCCTATCTATTTAGAAACAGCATCAGATTCCCAGGGACTCCATCCTGCAAGACTGCCCCACTTCAGATCCCCATCACAAGCCAGTTGTCTGACTGCCTATAGATCAGAGGTTCGAAGATCCTCTCCTTGGGTTTGATTAATTTGCTAGAGTGGCTCACAGAACTCGCAAAGCAGTTCCCACAGCTGGATGAAGAGATACACAGGGCGAGTTTCTGAACAAAGGAGTGTCTGTCCTTTTGGACAGACACGTGGCAGGCAGGAGGGCACTGGTTCACAACCTGGAAGCTTGGCAAACACCATCCTTTGGATTTTTCTGTAGGCTTTGTTACAGAGGCATGATTGATTAAGTCATTGGCCAATTGGTGGCTGATTCAACCTCCAGACCATCTCTGGAAATCGGGGGATGGAGATGAGAGTTCCAACCTTCCATTCACGTTGGCTCTCCAGGCAAGGAGCCCCACCCTTAAGTGCCAGCTAAGCCGCCTCCTTAACATAACAAAAGACAACGTGATGGCTCTCCTCTCAGAAAATCCCAAGGATTTGAGTTGCTCTGTGCCAGGGAAGAAAACCAAATATATATTTCTACAAATCACAATATCTCAATTCCTAACATTGTTTTCCAGCCTCTTTCTCCAGGGGCTAAAGCAGAAGACAGCAAACTTTCTGCGGAGGTTGAGATAGTCGCTACTTTAAGTGCCGGAGACACTGTCCCGCTGCAGCTGCTCAGCCTGGCGGCTCTGGCAGCCACAGACAGTAATGACACGGATGAGTATGGCTGGGTCCCAGGAAAACTTTATTTATGGGCACTGAAATCTGAACTGCATATAATTTGCACATATTGTGAAATGGTATTTTTCTTTTGACTTTTTTTCCAATCATATGAAAATGTAAAAACCATTCTGGGCTGCGGGCTGTATGAAAACAGAGAGTGGGGCCGGTTTCGGCCTGTGGGCCACAGTTTGCAGACCACAGTTTGCAGACCCTTCTTTAGAATTAGAAGTTACTTGATCATAAGCATTGCAGGTCCTCACAGGTGGTCATTTAACCAAAAGTCTCAGCTCTGAATTGGACCCTTAACACTTTCCTAGATTTTTGGCATGGCAGCATCACATTTCAGGGTATCACTCAGGATGACTGATTTTATTACCATTCAAACAGCCGTCAAGCTTCATTCACTCAGAATCACAAATGTTTATTTCAATGTGTACTGTGGTGAGGTCGGCAGGGGGGGGTCGACACACAGTCAACCAGGGAGAAGAAGTCAACCAGCTGCAGAAGAAGCTCCATCTCTGCTCATCTCTGCTTCCAAAATTGTTGAGACGTGAAAGAGGGACCATGGTGAATTGTGTATTCACTATTCAAACACCACCTAAAAGTGGAATGTGTCCCCACCACTCACATATTACTGGCCAAAGTCAGTCATGTGGCCACACCTGACTTTCAAGATGAAAAGTGAAATCCTATCACCATTAAGATAGAACAGTTTCCCAGGAATTCCGAGAGCTGGAACATGTTTGAACAGCTCAGATGTCCTGGTCACAGGACGAGGTTACAGAATATTCTGAAAACTTTCACCAGTAAAACCGAATACAATGTACACAACTTTCTAGAGACCAGAGAATGGACAAGCAAAGGCACCATTGCCCACGTAGTAAGGAAAAACATGGATCCCTTTAAAAACGGAAACCATTAAACACAAAGATGCAAATAAAGTCCAACTTGTGATTTTTTTAAAATAAATATAAATGGGTTAAATTCTCAAACTGGTTGAATAAGACAAAGTCTAACTACAGAAGATAAAACAAATGACTCAAAAGATTAGACCAAGGGACAGAAAATCATGTTTCACAAGCCAAATCAAGCCCAGTTCAGTGTCTGTTTTTATTAATAAAGTTTTTACTGGAACACAGCCACATGGCTGTTTTCTGTGGAGTAGTTTGCAATAGAAACCATATGGCCCATAAAGCTTAAACTATTTACCTGCCTCTTTACAGAAAAAAAAAAAAAAAGTTTACTGACCTCTACATTAGGCAGTGAAGGATAGACTAAGATACAGAATATAAACAGAAATAAATCAATTATAATATTTTTAACAAATATTATAATTGAGTTATGAAATGTCAGCCTTCACTAAGTGGATAGAAAATCCTCATGTTTTAATGAATGGGAAAATGAGCTCAGAGTAGAACAACTCATATTTTTTCAATTTCTTTTAAAGCTACACAATACTCTCTTTAAGGTAGAGGCTTATTTAATTTCCTAAATCATAATTCTTCCTTTATAATCAACGAGGGTTAAATAGTATTTTTTTCTTTCTATCAAAAGAAAGTATTCAGTATCTAATTTGCTTCCTTTCAAATAATAGTGTTTGACTAAACCACACAACACAAGACTGTGGGCACAGTGTTAGATAATACTGAAATGAATTTGGGTTAAACATAAGAAAAATTTTTGGAAATTCTGTATAGCTTACATTTATAACATACATAAGACCTTAATAATTTCATTAAACCAAAATGTTTTATAAATGTTTCTTAAATTAGGTAAATGCAATTTTTCTCTATCTCTACTATTCTTGTATTGGATTAAACTTTTTAAACTACAAACTGAAAACATCATAGCTCACCTATTCGCAATAAATGCTCCTCTCATTTAATGGCTTGAAGGGCTCTATCCTAGTTTGAAGGGAATTCTCCACTAGAGCTGAAGTAAGCTTACATGCTCTAGAAGAAAGCAGTTCCTTTAAAATTTCTAAGTCACCAAAACAAAGAGCCCACATATCCATTACATATTTTTTTTAAGATTTTATTTATTTATCTGAGAGAGAAGGAGAGAGAAAGAGAAAGAGAGAGAGATTATGAGCAGGGGGTGAGGAGAATGGAAGGTAGAGATAGCAGGGAGCCAGGGTAGAGAGAAAGCAGACTCCCCACTGAGCAGGGAGCCCAACACAAGACTCCATCCCAGGACCCTGGAATCATGACCCAAGCTAAAGGCAGGTGCTTAACTAACTGAGCCACCCAGGTGCCCTCCATTATGTATCTTTTAATCCACTGCTTAGTTTTTGAAGATCTGTGAAAGACATTGTATACATCCATGAGTTCCTCAGGTAATTAATATCATGAAATGGTGTCTTAATGTTGACTCTCCTGTCCCAACACTCCTGAACAATTTTTTTATTTAGAACAAGTAGGACAGTGCTACATCCCCACTCTGCCTCCTATTTATTCCTCTCACAAATACTTATTGAATGTCCACAGTATGTATTAGCCAGCATTCTCAGTTCAGAGAAACAGAGCCAAGAGAACATAAATAGATAGATAAACAGATAAAGGTAGATATCTATCTATATATAAAGAAACACAGAGACAGAGAAATCTGGTGTGGAGAAGTAGCTCACATGATTATGGAGGCTAGCAAGTCTGAAATTTGCAGGCAGAATGGAGACCCAAGAAAGAGAGAATGCTGTAGTCTTGAGGTTAAAGCAGTCTAGAGGCAGAATTCATCATTCTTGGAGGACCTCAGTCTTTCCTCTTAAAGCCTTTAGCTGGTCCCCGGGAGACCCACAGATCTACTGAAGAGCAATCTCCTTACTCAAGGTCTACTGATTTAAATTCTAATCACACCTAAACAAATACCTTCACAGCAACATCCAGACTGGTGCTTGCCCAGGAACACCACAGCCATAAAACTAACCATCCCACCTGCTGTGTGCCAGGCACTGAAGACATAGAAGTGGATAAGGCTGATAGACCCTTGATCTTGAGTAGCACAAAAATACAGATTCACAGAGCAAAGCTGAATTAATATGAAATATATAGAGAGCAAACCTATATGCAGACATGAATGTGGAGAGAGCAGGAGGACTTGGGAGATGCATTCAGGCAAACTTGGCCTCATGGTCATGGATATGGGATGGGTGTGCTGCTGCTCATTTGGGACAGTGAGAGTTTGCTCTTCACACAGTGCCCACACATTTGGGAAAGCACATACAGGGAAAATGCTTATCAGAGCAGCTGTTACATTCTTTCCACCTCTCCTGACTATGTCTCCATTTTCTTCCACTTCCATCTTTTTGTAGGACTCACTGAGAAAATAGACCAAAACGCACACCTTTGTGGAAATGCCATTCGATGTAGCTACCAAGACTTGGCCAGCATTCTTCTGGGGACAGGCCCGGTGAATTCCAACCCTTGCCCTGAGTTGCATGTTGTCTATTTTCCTCATTGGAGTCACACTCGTGACTTTGCATGACCACCGGTCCCCTTTACAGAACATGTTATCCTCATACGACCTCAAAGTGATCTCTGTAATTATATCAGCTCTTCAAGCTTTTCCCAGAAATATCATATAACTTATGATCCAGAAGGAGATACAAGTGCTACCTTAACCAATAATTGAGCAACAGTTAGAGAATTACTCAAGAATCAAGAGTAACTTGGGATGCCTGGGTGGCTCAGTCGGTTAAGCTACTGCCTTTGGCTCAGGTCATGATCCCAGGGTCCTGGGATCAAGTCCCACACTGGGCTCCTTGCTTGGCAGGGAGCCTGATTCTCTCTCCCTCTCTGCCTGCCTCTCTGCTTGCTTGTGCACTCTCTCTCTCTCACTCTCTCTCTTTCTGACAAATAAATTTTTTAAATATTATAGAAAAAGAATCAAGAGTAACTTGCTATTGTGAGTTTTGAGAGAGAAAAAAGTTTGTCTGAATAAGCTGCTCCCGTTAGGACCCTTCAAGTCCCAGAGCCAAGAAGAGGTGATTCCACTGGGTGGGCTCAGCTAGGTCAACTTCTGAGCACTTTGCTCTGTGATTTTCTTTATGTCTTGTGGTGTTCCTCTGTAACACTGTATTTTCCCTTTCCTCCAAGTGTTAAGTTCCTGGGTCCTCAAGTTTAACTCATAATGACTTCATCTACTGTCCCCCCAGTCACTCACTCTGGTCATTTTTCTCTGATTTCCAAATAGCTTCTGTTTCAACTTTTCATACACCGGGGCCTATATACAACTCACTCACACACAGTAATTCAACACAAAGAACCCAAGCTCTTGCTCTTGACAAATATCTCTAAGGGGCAAAACCCTCATCCTTGTAGAAAAGGGGCAGAAATGGATTTGATTTTTTTTAAAGATTTTATTTATTTATCAGAGAGAGAGGGGGAGAGAGCGAGCACAGGCAGACAGAATGGCAGGCAGAGGCAGAGGGCGAAGCAGGCTCCCAGCCGAGCAAGGAGCCTGATGTGGGACTCGATCCCAGGACACTGGGATCATGACCTGAGCCGAAGGCAGCAGCTTAACCCACTGAGCCACCCAGGCGTCCCTGGATTTGATTTTTAAACAGAATATCGATTCTTTTACATAAAATAGGTTTGTAGGCAAACTATATTCAAATCATGGAATTATTGTACTTCCTTAATTCTGAAAACTTTTTTCCTCCTCATATTACCATCATCTTAAAAATATTTAATATGATGCCTTGGCACCTTTGTAAATTTAAACATTGCATATTATCATCCAGGAAATAAAACAGTCAGTGGGAGAATTATCAGGGAGCAAAATTGTTTAGAAGTCCCTGAAGAGACCCCCATCACACTATGGGTGACAATGGTAAAGGCCCTTCAACTACAGAATGCAAAGACAGACATGCTTTCAAATGTTATTAAGACTTACATACAATACTGATTATAAAAATAAAACTTTTCTTTAAAGAAAAAAAGTTAAATACAATAGATCTTGAGGACATTATGTTCAGTGGAATAAGTCAGAGAAAGACAAATACCACACGATCTCACTCATATGTGGTATCTAAAAACAAACGAAAAGGAAAAACAAAAAAGGAGCTCATAGATAAAGAGAGTAGGTTGGTGGTTGTTGGGGGTCGTGGGCAAAATGCGTGAAGGGGGTCAAAAGGTGCAAATATCCGGGAGTAAAATAAGTAAGTCCTAGGGACATAATGTACAGCATGGTGACTGTAGCTAACAATACTGAACTGTATATTTGAAAGTAGCTAAAACAGTAGATCTTAAAAGGTAACGGATTATTGCGGTGGTGATCACTTCACAATATATACAAATGTCAAGTCATTATTTTGTACGCCTGAAACTAATATAATGTTGTATGCCAATTATGCCTCAATTTTTTAAAAAATGTTAAATCTTAAAAAACAAACAAACAAGGGCACCTGGGTGGCTCAGTGGGTTAAAGCCTCTGCCTTTGGCTCAGGTCATGATCCCAGGGTCCTGGAATTGAGTCCCTCATCAGGCTCTCTGCTCAGCAGGGAGCTGGCTTTCCTTTCTCTCTGCCTGCGTCTCTGCCTACTTGTGATCTCTGTCTGTCAATAAATAAATAAAATCTTAAAAAAAAAAACACCTGAAAACTGGTTACAATAGCTAGTTCTATCCTTCTGTCCAAGGACGATTCCACTGGAAGATCTCTTTGGCGGATAGTCCCACTACATTTTTCCTTGGCAAGATAAATAGCATTTATTTGCACTTCTAGATTAAGAAGATAAAAAATGAAGGATGGGGCACCTGGGTGGTTCAATGGGCTAAATGTCTGCATTGTGCTCGGGTCATGATCCCAGGGGCCCTGTGTCCGACTCTCTGCTCAGGAGGGAGTCTGTTTCCTCCTCTCCTCTGCCCCTCCCCCCACTCCTACCCATGCTCTCTCTCTCCCTCCCTCTCTCTCAAATAAATAAAAAAATAAATAAATCTTAAAAAAATTTTTGAAAAATTGCTGGACCAGAAGCACTGGGGGCTTTGGGTTTTATGATTATTTCCCCCATAATGCAATTATTCAGTCACTGGCATTGTAGCTTCTGGAATTTTTTCTTTCTTTCTTACACTTCTATTTTGTTCATTTGTTATTAGCTTAAAATGTATTTGTTGAATTGAAATTTAATACAGACATGGAATTTTCTGACTACTTACTAAAACATAGGCTACTACCTACTGAGAAGTTTCTATGTCCCAGGCACTGGACCAGGGAGATGTCCGTGTACTCAAAAGCATCAATAAGGGGACTAATTGATGAAGATCCAATTGCCAGAAAAGGAAATGGAATAGTACAACTTCTGAGGTGGGAAAATCTTTTGAAAAACTAAGAAGTGTTTCTTTATTTATAATAGTGGAATTATAATAGTGGAACTCTGGAAAAATCTAAAATATGCAATAATAAATTATAGTGGAAATGTCTGCAGCCATTAAAATTCATTAATTCATTTGACAAATATTCTGAGAGCCTCATGTACATGGAAATGTGTTCACAAATTGTTAGGCGATAAAGTTTATATGCTGTAACTGGTATGCATAAATTTAGATACAGATATTCTTATTTTTAGGAGATTTATGCAGGAGTAAGAGTAACGTATCATGATATCTACAACGTTTTTGAAAGAAACAGCCAAAAGAATGTGTGTGCACGTGTAAGAGAGAAAACGAAAGGGACAAAATATTAACAACTAGTGAATCTAGGTGAAAGGTATACATGTGTCCCCTATACTATTCCTTCAGCTCTAAGTTTGAAAATTAAAAAAAAAAAATTTAGGGAAAAGCATATTCTTTATAATGATATATCTATGTGTCACAGTTGGGCCACAAATCTGAGTTTAACTTTTATTAATCAAACCAAAAAGGAGCATGTAGATAGGCAAATCACAGGGCTTACAAAATACAAACAGACCAGCTGGTAAGGAGAACATAACGATACTCAGTATGAAGGTGAGGCAGGAATTTCTATGGGGGTGTCCTGTCAATGAGGCCACCGCGTTGTAATAATGTCCTTGGTGGCCTCCTTAGCTTAACTGTGACAGAATCTCAGTTCTGCCGAAACCCATTCATTGCGATCTGGTTCCTCATCTTTCATTAGTGAAGTTAATTACCCTGATATGTTTTAGAATAAATGGCCCACTGTCTTCTGAGCAACCTTTGCTAAACATTATTTCTCTCAACAGTAATTCTGCTAAATATTGAGAAAGTAGTCTCTGGAAATGTCTGGAGGTAAGCAACTTTTAAGATGGTCATTTCGATCACAGTGAAAGAATGGGACTCACACCTTTTTGCGGACCTGAGGGTCTGAATGGGGCAGCTGTCTCTAAAGTAGGTCATCAGTCTTACCTAAGACACAAGCCCAATGACAGCTTGCTGCGAGGCCAACATTCTTCATTGTTCATGGTTTTGAATCTGCTTCACAGAGGCAAAGGGCTGATTGAAAAAGAGAACTAATTGCTCTACGCCATACAGGGTGGCCAAAAGAGTCATAATTTGAAAAAAAAAATTGTAAAGATTTCTAAGGAACATTCGTCATTTAACTTCCTGTTGAACACTTTCAGGTAAACTGGGAAACATATTTCAACGCAAACGAGCTAATTTACTTTTTTAAAATTTTATTTATTTAAGTGATCTCTGCACCCAGTGTGGGGTTCAAATTCACAACTCCGAGATCAAGAGTCAGATGCCCTACAGACTGAGCTAGCCAGGCACTGCCAAGTGAGTTAATTTATTATAAGGGATTACAATTTATAAGACAATTAAAAGCTGAGAAACGTGTACCCAAAAATGATAGATTTAGATTAGAATAGCTAACTTTAAAAACATTTTATTTGTTTTTTATATATTTATTTATTTATTTGTTTAGAGCCTGCAGAAGTGGAGGAGAGGGGTCGAAGGAGAGGGGAGAAAATTGCAAGAAGACTCTGCCGTAAGCAGAAGATTCCCAACTCCGGGCTCAGTCTCATGACCCTGAGATCATGACCTGAATCGAAATCAAGAGTCGGACGTTTAACCAACCGAGCCACCCAGGTGCCCCTAGAATAGCTAACTTTTACTTTTTTTTTTTTCTAGCAACATCCAGCTATCAGGGTCCTTTATCTATTTAGTCCCCTCAAAGATCAAAATTTTGAAAAACATGTTACCTACTTTTTAAATAAAATACAAGACTAGGGTCAGAGCGGAGATACGGAGAAGCGAGAGGAGGAGAGTGAAGTGTTCAGCGATTTCAGGCTGGAAACCCAATTTTAGGGGTACGTGGGTGGCTGAGTCAATTAAGTGTCTGCCTTCAGCTCAGGCCATGATCTCGGGGTCCCGCTCCCTGCTCAGCGGGGAGCCCGCTTCTCCCTTTGCCTGCCACTCCTTCTGCTTGTGCGCTCTCTCTCTCTCTTTCTCACAAATAAATAAATAACATCTTAAATAAATAAATAAATAAATAAAATCCAATGTTGCATGTTTTAAAAATCTGTGGCTTTACCATGATGCTCTCAGTCTCCTCTTGTACTTAAACATCAAGCGCCGGTTGTTTGGAACTAGACAAAGCTCCTCTTTCTCCTTCTTAGGGAAAATCCCCTGAAAGGCCCAGCCTTTCTTCATCAAGCAGAGTCAAATCTTTTTCTTCTTTCAGTGATTCTGGGGTTCCTGCAAGTGTGAGGCAGCCATCTGGGGTAAATGTGCCCGCTCTGCGGACCCACCATCTCTCCTGGTGGGCCGTCCTGGGACAAAGCCCACGTGCAGCTGCACCTCTGAGCCCCGGCCTCTCATCAACTTTACTGGCGATAAAATTGGTGTTTCCTGGACATACTTCTGACTCCTGCTTCTCTGTCTTAAACTGTTTCTGAATTCAGTAGAGATATAAAGGCTGTGGGCAATAATCTCTCTGAAACATAAGCATGACTGTGAGAAATTTTTTTTTAATATTTTATTTATTTATTTGACAGAGAGAGATCACAAGTAGGCAGAGAGGCAGGCAGAGAGAGAGAGGGAAGCAGGCTCCCCGCCGAGCAGAGAGCCCGATGCGGGGCTCGATCCCAGGTCCCTGAGATCATGACCTGAGCCGAAGGCAGCGGCTCAACCCACTGAGCCACCCAGGCTCCCCCCGTGAGAAATTTTGAGATGGAGGAACAGGGAAGGGATGAGAGGCTGCGAATACACGTGAAACCAGGACAGCTGTTACGATACCAAAGAAGATAGAAGAAATGAGAATCTATTGGTGGGGGAAAAAATCCCAAATGAGAGCGTATAGGAACACTAAGTGAGGTCCTACAACCTCTCCCTGGCTACCACCCCCATCCACAGCATGAACAAAAGACTGTTCCCTATTTAATGAGGATCTAGAGAATCCCCATGTAGAAACGTGAAATCCTAACGTGATCCTAACATGATTTCTCTAGGAATTCTACTAGTATCCTACCCTTAGTCATTGGAGAGGTACAGTTTACCAATTAAATTCCATATACTATCTCAACTGCCCTTAAAGATTCTGAGGTGAGAAAAAAAAGTAAGACTCTTCCTAAACACTCCATTTATTAAGTTTGTGGGTCCATGAAACTATGTTTTTCCTATTTGCCAGAACATTTCCATGAGAAATCTGTGAGTCTAGGACAAGACCATAATCTCAAAATAGCAGCATCCATAATCTCAAAATAATGGCAAGATGTGAAGACGAGACAGAATGCAATCATCAATTCCTTGTGAAGCATGACAAGGCTATTTGCACCAGGCTGGACCGTAGCAGTCAGGACCCTCACCTGCATCCTGGTACCCTAATGAATAGCGGTGACTTAGAGCTGTTGCTTGTCTCCTTCTTCCTCCCAGCTTTATTCTCACGCTGCGATTCCAACAGGGTCCTCTTTTGCTTTTTGTTGAACCTGTCTAGTAAAAGCTCTGCTTTTCCTTTTCACGTCTGTTCATTTTAGCCTAGCCAAAAAATTCCATAGAGTTAGGTCGATTCCTTATCCAACCAACCAGCACATACAATTTGCTAAGTTCTGCCTTAGGAAATAGGTCAGAAATCACTTCAGAATAGCAGGGATGTTTTTTGGGTTTTGGTTTTTTGGAGGTTTTTTTGGTGACTTTGATATGATTAACCGCATACAAGAAAATTCAACAGCAACTTAGCAGCCTAAGCCCTAGTTATTTTCATCTTATGGACATAATAGGATATATTGTACTTATATAAGCTTATGTATTCATTTATTTATATAAGCTTATATATCCATTTTTAATGCGTGTTTTTCAGCAATCACACTTCCACGTATCCATGATTAGGTCATCCTAAACACCCTTTCTGAACTTCTCTGTAGAAAAGATAAATAAAAACTGTCAAATATTCTAAAAACTTGAGATTATAACAGCTGCCCAAGATTTGCTTCTTTCTCTAGTAAATATTAATGATATTCATTTAACTATCAAAATTTGTTTCATAGGCTTGAGATGATTTCCGTCTATAGCAACATTATAACTTTGCTAAAAGGTCAAGAGTCAAAAAGATGTTAGGGTATGACACTGTACGTCTGAGGAAATTTTTTACTGAATTTGTTAATTGTCTCAACATTCTACCAATCACTTGGTAGATTCTCTAGTAAGTCTTTAACTACAACTTCTTAAACAGTAGCAGAATCTAAGTATATCTAAAATGCTTGGTCTATTTAAGAGGTCCTCTTGGAAACTTCTGGCAATTGGGGCATGCCTCTATTTTCACATTTGTGTATTTGTCAATATCATTCCCTGGAGGTTTTGAACAGTTTATTTCTCTAAAAAGCAGTATAGTTTAGTTTCTTTTAAAAATATATTTTATTTATTCATGAGAGACAGAGAGAGAAGAGGGCTGAACAGGGAGCCCTATGTGGGGCGCGATCCCAGGACTCTGGGATCATAACCTGAGCTGAAGGCAGACGCTTAACTGACTGAGCCACCCAGGAACCCAGAATGGCCAGTGGGGAGGAAGGGCTACGTGAGAACCAGCCACATGCCATTATAAAAAAAAAAAAAAAAAATGCCATGGGTGAAGGGGGTCAAAGGTACAACCTTCCAGTCATAAGATATAAATAAGTCTGGGGATATAATGTACAACATGGTGACTACAGTTAATAGTCTTGTTTGTTTGAAATTTGCTGAGAGAAAAACTTTAACATACTCTCCACAAAGGGGAAAAAAAAAAAAACAAACTTTGTAATTACGTGTGTTGATGGATGCTAACAGCTTACTGTGATCATTTCGCAGCACATGCAAAAAACAAATCATTAAGCTGTACCCCTGAATATATTGTTCTATGTCCTTTATACCTCAGTTAAAAAATGGAAAAAAGACATAGGCCACAACAACACTGGTTTGTGCACACAACTTCTCCTGGTTTAGAGACATCGTAAAAAAAAAAAAAAATGGTAATGCTTCTCACTCATAAATAAGTTTTTAAATGTAATTTTGACAAAACAAATTCTATTGTGCCGTGTGATTGGTCACTGATATCCCTTATTTTTTTCATAATTTCTTTCTTTTGTATACTTTTATGATTACTTTATTCATTTAAAAAGTGATTTTTTTAAAGATTTTATTTATTTGACAGACAGAGATCACAAGTAGGAGAGAGGCAAGCAGAGAGAGAGAGGGAGAAGCAGGCTCCCTGCTGAGCAGAGAGCCTGATGCGGGGCTTGATCCCAGGACCCTGGAATCATGACCTGAGCTGAAGGCAGAGGCTTAACCCACTAAGTCACCCAGGCTCCCCTAAAAAAGTGATTTTTAAAAAAGATTTTATTTATTTATTTGACAGAGAGAGAGAGAGATCGCCGAGAGGCGGTGGGGCAGCAGGGAGTCTGATGCAGGGCTCAATCCCAGAACCTTGAGATCATGACCTGAGCTGAAGGAAGAGGCTTAACCCTCTGAGCCACCCAGGCACCCCAGTAATGTTTTTATATTTAAGTAAGTTATAGCAAAACTCCATACAGTATTTGACATATCCTAAATAGCTCTTAGCTGCTCTGGCTCAGACCGCCACTGAATCAAGTTCTCAACTCCTCTTTCCCATTCAATTCCAAGAAAAATGGCGGGAGTGGGAGGCATCTCTGCCCACATTGTGGCCGAATGCCTCACACTCCAATGTCGAACTGACTCAGGTTCAAATCCCAGTCCTTCCTCTTATTACTGTGTGAGGTCACGTGAGTTGCCTCAACCCACCAAGCCTCTGTGTCTTCCTCTATGACACGGGGATGCCAGTCCCTATCCCACAGAGGAGTCGGGACGATGGAATGAATAAAGCGTGTCCACATCTTAGCACCGCGCCTTCTGTTAGATGCTGTTACACTTAATATGCTTTTTCCGCCTCATTCCTACCCAACCCAGGAGGTCAGAAATGGAAGTTAGATCTTGATCTTTGCACAGAGCAGAGACCGCACGGCAACAGAAGCCCCTCGACCCAGGGTAATATGACCTAAAACTTATGCAAGCCAAGCCTGAGAAATCCTCAAAGAAAATTCTTTCAAACTTCTTTCAACTCTCCAAACTTGCGATTATAGGAAGGACCACACAGTTTTCTGAAACCAAGAGCCTCCTCATTACTATGGTTCTCTAGCGCCCTGAAAATGCCTGTTAAAGATGTTAATTTCCCTGATGTTCTATGAAAGTTAAAAAACAAAAATTTGTTGAACTGACAACAAATAGAATTTTTATTATGCAGGAGGATGTGGATCAAAGTCCACAAACATCTTTTCCATTCCAGGGGCATTTGGGCCTGGCAGTAGTAGCATGTGAGTCCTGGGACAGGCTACAGAATATTTTGCTACCCTTGGTTCTCTAGACATTTTAGGTCCTACTAGGGTGAAGAGCTTACCCAAGGCTAGATATGGGCTCTGGGATCTGTCTTTTCAGGATGAATAATTTATCAGACTGTATTCAGAAGCCCTAAACAAGTAAACACAGTCAGAAGTACACATTGCTGAGAAAGACTTGGTCTACTCCAAGGGGACCCCCTCATCATAAGTGGGTTCTTTCACAGGGCATGAAATGGCCTCCACCCTCACTTTCTTCTCAGACACCACCCAACAGGGAACTGTATCCAGCGGAAACTCAACAAACACTTCTGACAAAGTATTTCTCGCCAGGCAGGCCGGTGCCTGAGGAGAGTAAATGAGTAGGGAGACACATTATAAGCTTAGTATTTTTGACATGTCGTTTTCCCAAAATCTTCGAAGGAGTTTATTTCAAAGTAATGATACTAGTACATGTGAAACCATTTGAAACATGAACTAATGACTCTATATAATGTCTTTGAGATGCCAGGAAGCCTTATTATCCCTTCATGTTTGAGGTGATGACACAGATATATGTGGTTGACTGGCCTAAGGCACCACCATGAGGAGGGATTAAGAACCAGGAACACCCCCACGTAGATCCCGTGGTTTGAATCACAGCTGCCTTGTCTCTGTTTCCAAAGACTTGAAGGAAGTCCTTAGAAAATTGGTAACTCTGAGGCACCAGGGGGTGGGGACACCAGGCGCCCTGCCTCGTCTGCCACAAGGCAGCATTCCACTCAAGCAATGGCGCCAGGACATCACAGGCCCCCCTGCTTTCCCAGCTGACTGGCATTTAAGTGGGCGGCTCGGTGCTTAGTACCCCTGCTGGATCTAATCCAAAGCATGAATAGGTTCTTACATTCTCAGAAAATCCTTCTGTCAGTTGGCTTAGGCATTCTGTTTAATTAGCAGACAAAACTAGTTGAAGCATGAAGCTACTCCGAACCCCAAGAAGCACCGTATCCATTTATGCAACTTCATCCCCCCATTTATCCAGGCATAGTCCAAGGCATTAGAGATGGACCAGGAAACAAGAAAACCAAAGCTCCTGCCCTCCGGAGCTACATAGCCTGGGGGTTACAGACACAAACAGATAGACAAACATCATGCCAAGAGGGAGAAGACCAGGAGGAAAATAAAGGAGCGAAGAGAATTGAAAGTGATCTTGAGTGGGGGGTAAGGTGCTGCTTTGATCAAGGAAGGATTCTTGAGGGAGAACCTTTCAGCCAAGACCTGATGGAGAGGAAGGAGACAACTGCTGTGAGCAACTCGGGGTGTAGCCCATTCCTCTCCAAGCACGTAAATACCCAACTTTTCAGCCTAAATTGGAACATACCATACCTAGTTTCTTGTAAATGTCTATGATTTATTCCAACAACCTGACAATTTGGGGAATTCGGTTTGCTTCAACATACGGGAATCTATTTTAAAAATAATTGATCAAAAATAATTATATATGAGACAGTAGATAAGGAATACTTTAGATAACTAGAAAGTCTAAAGGCTGGGAAACATGTTGATGGTACCTCCAGACATCATTGTCATGTGGAACAGTTTGCTCCTAGCCAATTACTGTACTTCATCTAGAACATTCCTTTATAGTAACTGTGGGTTCCCCTAATGTTTCTTCATACCCGTAAACCCTGCCATCACCTTCATAATCATTTATTACCTGCAGACCCTAGGAGCCAGTCCAACACACAAGAAGTGACCCCAGGTCTACTTTCTCAGCCTTGGGAACCAGGAAAGAACATCTGCGCAGGAAACATCACCTGGTCCCCTCCTTCAACAGACAAATCCCTCCCTGAAGACAAACACTCCTGGAACCCTCCTGATCCCATGGCATTCTACCTCTCTACCCTCTGTCTCCATGTGGGTCTATCCAATGTTCCATCCACTCCCTGACTCACTGTTTCCTGCTCCTCTGAATCCAAGCCTTGAAAACTTGAGAAGGTGAACTAGACACATGGCACCAGAAGCACTGAATTCCCACAGGAACCTAATCCACACTATTAGTACCATGGGGAGGGTATGAGGTCAAGAAAGGGTCATGGGAGCTGCATCCTTTCTCAATGAATCATGGCTTTTCAGGAAGCCCGGTCTCTGCTGCACCAGTGATAGAAAGCCTAAAGGAAAAGGGATACTTCCTGCTCATCTGTTTAAATGGGCCAACTCACTGGATGGTCACCCCAAACTCTACACTCCCCAATTACCAGTCCTTACTTCTATACTTATTCCTTGGTCCTTTTTTATAGCCCTGGCCCATCTCTGTGGTTGCCTCATGTGCCCTTTTGCTTGGGTAATCTTCAAAATTCCCTTCCCGTTATTTAAAATCTTACCTTTCTAGCAAAGTTTTATTCTTTGCTGATTCTAAAAACGATTCTAAAAAATCATTTATCTGTTTGTCAGAGAGAGAGAGAGAGAGTGCACACAAGCAGAGGAAGCAGCAGAGGGAGAGGGAGAAGCAGGTTCCCCGCTGAGTCAAGAGTCTGATGGAGGGGGAAGCTAGATTCCAGGACCCTGGGATCATGACTTGAGCCAAAGGCAGACGTTTAGCCAGCTGAGGCCCCCAAGGGTCCCTAGGAAGGTTTTATTTTGCTCACTCTCCACTCCCTGTCATCACCAAAAAACAAACAAAAAAGCAAAGAATCAAACCTCATTAATACAACTATCTGGTATCTTTTCAGGTAAGGACAGCCCAAGTTCAACTAAACATACAAAGCTTTACAAAGTTGAAAACAAATATGTCCATAATACAAACCAGAGTATAAATATTTCTGTAAGTGTGCTGAATATGAATGGTCATGGTCAAGTAATTTGTATAAAAGCTTTCTTCCTTCTTTTCCCAGAGTGGGGATGTCTAGGAAATGTGAAACTGCAGAATTTGTTCCAAATCCGAAAGAGAGTTGGAAAGAGAAAAACAGAGCAGCAGGTGGGTAGAAAAGGCATTGTAGGAATCGTTCTGGAAACTTGCTTTCACTGCTAAAACGGGCACACCACTTCCACCTGGTGGCAGAATTGTGAGTCACAGAAGCAGATTTACAAGGTAACCAAGTCGCTTTTGTAGCTGTATTTGCAAAATTAAGATTATGAATGCGCCTTACTAATGCTGTCGAATGTGAGTCTCTCAAGACAGATCTAGGGCAGACAAGGAACGGCAAAACCTATGGACAAAAACTGGGACAAGACAGAGCCGACCTAGAATTTTCCGAGATGACGGAACATTATAAACCCAATCTCTGAATTATGAACTGCCTTTTCCATCGCATTCAGTTCAACGCAAAGGCGGGTCTCTGGAGAAGCCGCGAGAGCAGGGCTACAGGGATAGGTGGCAAAGCAAATAGCCATGTGGGTACTTCCAGTAAAATCCTTGCTGAAGACAAGATGGTTATATGGACTTTCTATAAACAAATACAGAAGTTACATAATCTCCAAGGAAAGCCAATTATTTTGTATCAGCTCTTGGTCCCACTGCACGAGAGAGAGAGAGAGAGAGTGGGAGAGAGAGAGAGAGACAGAGAATGAGAACAAAGTGAAGTCAAGAGCTAGAGACTGATGAACTGGGACTAGAGACTGGTCTCCCTGCCCAGGACCTGCCGGAGGCCACACCTGGTGATTCTGGAGGCGCTGCCAGCTGGGAAGGGCAGAGCCCTGTCTGATATTGGGCTACCCTCACCCCTGCCTGACCCTGACTCAGGCTGGAAGGTAACGGTGGAGGGGGACTGCAGGGCGCTGCGGCAACAGATGCATATGGGACAGAGCCAGAGGGATGGGAGTCAGCCTGGAGACACACTTGTCTGTGAGTCGCACATCCTCACTCAAGGACCCACACACACTGAAGATGCTGCAAATAAGGGACGTGATAACTTCATCCCCCCCGCACGTGCTCGATCTTGTCCATTTCGGGTTGAGAGCAAGCCCCACGGAGGAAATGACATTGGAAGCATCCTCTTCAAGCCTATGACTACAGGTTAAAGAAATTTAAAAACAAGGAAAGGGGGCTGTATGATGTTTATACAAACAGCAATTTCAGAATATCTTGCTAAGTTTTCCAACTTGAATTGTAATAAGTAATCGGTTCTGTCCAAACAGCGGGGACTAACTCTATATAGTGACTAACTCTATATATAACTCCCTACTGAGAACAGGTGCTCCAGGCTCCACATTACCCTAGTACCATATCTCAGCGCATCTCTTGAGGCTGCTTCCTGCTGTCCGCTAAAGGGCAGAGACACGTCTTGTCCTCTTTTTATTTCCACATCTGGAAAAGTAAGCAGCACATAGCATGCACTCAATTAACATTTACTTGGTGAATGAAAAAAAAAAAAAATTCCAGCCATAAGAGTTTTAGAAGAAGCAGGATGACGATCACTAAAAATAAAAATAGATAAAAATAGGGTGAACCCCACTGAGTGAAGTTAAATTTGGGACACAGCCTTTAAAATGCTCTCTCAGTCATGTAAATTAGCGAATATTGACTCTTCCCTGACAGGTAGGAAGGCTACACAGCTGCTTTGAAATAAGGCCATGATCTAGGTATTTTTATAAAGTGACAAGAATATTTTTTTTCACTGCTGACAACTGTTTATATTTCTCCACTGTGAAGTTAACCTAATCTTGTACCTTGTCATTTTCTTTCTCCTGCAGAGGTAAATCCTCTGTCTATAAATGTATACAATCATAATTCCATGAGTTTCACAAAGAGAGCTTGATAGTTTTGATGGAGAAACATAATATTTAATAGCTCAAGGGGTAGCTGACAAAGAAGCAATTAAGAGACACAGATTTCATGAACTGATAGAATTTCTTTCTGTAGCACAGTTTGCTAACTACAAAGGTAGGACTTAAATCTAGAGATAAATATTAGAGATAATTAGTTCCTGGGCCTTTTCAAAAATAAGCTCAAAATAAATTTGAGCTTACACCCGCTGAATGTAATTAATGTCAGTTAAATCTCAGTGGCCTTATTTCTAGCTTTTTGTAATTTTAGAAAAGCTGGCATTAAAAGGCAATCAGAAAATCCTAGGGTGGGTTCAAATTTTGAGCACAGGATTTTCTCAATATTTGTGACTGTGGGTTTACAATATTCCAGACACTATCCTTGGCCCTGGGGCACAAAAATGAATAAGATAGGGCCTCAGCTCTCATGATGCTTATGATCTAAGGCAAATGAGCTTGTGATTCCATTTTTTTTTGAGGAACCCTGAATTAGCACAGGTGTCTAGAATTTTCTTTCCTAGCACCTAGCGGGTCTCATTAAACTATTCCAGATATCTGTGCATGCTGGTTTCTCTTGGTGAGAACTCTGACATACTAAATGTCTACTTGAACACTATTAATAATATGTACCTTTAATAATTAATAAAAATTATCGAAAAGAAAAACAGCATCTAAGAGATGGTCAGTGCAAATGTGATCAAAATATTCATCAGTCTGGTACCAAATGATTAAAAGTTGATGGATTAGGAGTCAAACTACAAAATTCCCTTAACATTTTCTGAGAGAGCTCACAAAATCTGTGGGATCTTTGAAGTCTAGCCACATTCCATCACAGGAGGATGATTTGAGAAAAAAGATTCATTTTTCTTAGCAGGACTTTTCTATCTGTACCCGTATTTAGGGGTCCACAGCAACATTAAAAATGCCTCATTTGTAGTTTTTTTTTTTTTTTTTTTGCTAACTGTAAGGTCTCTACAGCATCATGCATGTCTCCAGGTCATGTTGGTGGATTAGACTTGATTTTTAGACCTTTGCTGCTTTTCCCCTTCCTCCCAAAGCAAAATACTCCCACAAAAGACAAGATGAACATAGAGTCTATGATAATATAACAGACCCACATCATACTGGTGTTAGGATTTCAATGAAGTAAAGGCTATATATTTCCAGCATTCCTCTCAGAAGGCCAGAAGTTCTGCTACTGTGACAACTACAAGCAAAGCAAAGTGGCTCAAAATGACCAAAATGGCTCAAAATGGCGCTCACTGTCCAAGCAGTGTTTCCACTCTTGCTTTTGGCCTTTCCTTTCTTCCCAAGTCCTGGCTTTCCCTGAGAGAGGTAACTGACAGTGAGGTAAGTGACAGTATAAAGGTTACAAAGTGAAGAATGGACTTCAAAGTCCAATTTCACTCTTAACTCTAGAAAAATGCACCTTAAAAATATTTAAGAAACATTTCAAGTGGCTGCTAATGAAGATCGTCAACTTCTTTTTTTTTTTTTAAGATTTTATTCGACAGACAGAGATCACAAGTAGGCAGAGAGAGAGAGGAGGAAGCAGGCTCCCTGCTGAGCAGAGAGCCCGATGCGGCTTAACCCAATGAGCCAGCCAGGCGCCCGAAGATCGTCAACTTCTTGACCCCCTTCCAAAAACATAGCATATAAAGCAAAATGAGGACAATTTTTAAAACTTTTATAACACAGGAAAAAGGAAACATAACAAGATGACACAAGGAACAGAAATTATGTAAATTAAGGTAAATGAATTAAATCTCCACATTTTTAAAAAACTCTCTTATATTAGGTTAAAATTCAAAATCCAACACCAGGTTGTTTGAAGGGAACTCACTTAAAACAAAGTGGCCCTTGTAACAACTTCTTATTAGACACATTGCCAGAGGCAAGGGAAACAAAAGCAAAAATGGACTATTGGGACTTCATCAAGATAAAAAGCTTCTGCCCAGTGAAGGAAACAATCAACAAAACTAAAAGACAACCATCAGAATGGGAGGAGATATTTGCAAATGACATATCTGATAAAGGGTTAGTATCTGAAATCCATAAAAAACTTAGCAAAGTCAACACCCAAAAAACATGTAATCTAGTTAAGAAATGGGCAGAAGACATGAATAGACATTTTTCCAAAGAAGACATCCAGATGACTAACAGATGCGTGAACAAATGCTCCCCAACAGTCATCATCAGGGAACTACAAATCAAAACCATAATGAGATACCACCTCACACCAGTTAGAATGGCTAAAATTAACATCACAGGAAACAACCAGTGGTTGGAGAGGATACAGAGAAAGGAAAACCCTCTTTCACTGTTGGTGGGAACGCAAACTAGTGCAGCCACTCTGGAAAACAGTATGGAGGTTCCTCAAAAAGTTAAAAATTGAACTACCCTACAACCCAGCAATTGGACACTACTAGGTATTTACACAAAAGACACCAAAATACTGACTTAAAGAGGTGCATGCACCCTGATGTTTATAGCAATAGCCAAACTATGGAAAGAGCCTGAATGTCCATCTACTGTTGAATGGATAAAGACGATGTGGTCATTGTCTACAATGAAATACTACTCAGCCATCAAAAAGAATGAAATCTTGCCATTTGCAATGACATGGATGGAGCCAGAGTGTATTACGTTAAGTGAAATAAGTCAGTCAGAGAATGACAAATACCATATAATTTCACTCCTATGTAGTATTTAAGAAACAAAACAGATGAACAAAGGGGAAGAGAGAAACAAGTGAGAGAGAGGGAAACAAACTGTAAGAGACTCTCAACAACAGAGAACAACTGAGGGTTGATGGAGGGCGGTGGGTAGAGAAGGGGCTAGATGGGTGATGGGTATTAAAGAGGGCACATGTTGTGATGAGCACTGGGTGTTGTATGTAAGTGATGAATCACTGAATTCTACTCCAGAAACCAATATTGCACTGTGTGTTAACTAACAAGAATTAAAATAAAATTTGGGGGAAAAAAAGATAGCCTATTATCATATCACCTAAAAAATAAAATAAAATAAGATAAAATAAAATAAATAAAACAAAGTGGATCAAAATATTAAAATTAAAATAATCATCCACATGAGAGACTATGGACTCTGAAAAACAATCTGAGGGTTTTGAAGGAGCGGGGGGCGGGGTGATGGGGTGGGAGGTTGGGTGAGCCTTGTGGTAGGTATTATGGAGGGCACATATTGCATGGAACACTGGGTGTGGTGCATAAACAATGAATTCTGGTACATTGAAAAGAAATTTTTTTTAAAAAATCGTCCATAATGTATTAAGCAAAAGAAAACAAAAACAAAAATGGAGCAGCTTTTACCATATTGAAGTCATATAAAAATGTGAAGTGGGGCACCTGGGTGGCTCAGTCGGTTAAGCGTCTGCGTTCAGCTCAGGTCATGATCTCGGGGTCCTGGGATCCAGCCCGGCATTGGGCTCCCTGCTCAGCGAGGAAGTCTGCCTCCTTCTCCACCCACTTCTTGCCCCTGCTCATGGTCTCACTCTCTCTCTCTAATAAATAAATAAAATCTTTGTTTTTTAAATCTTTAAAAAATATTTTTTTAAATGTATGGCAAAAATTAAACAGTTCCTACTGATTAAACAGTACAATTCAAATGGATTAATCGTTGTTCACTAGTCATATGTTCAAAAATGTCATCTTAATAAGTTTCTGATATATATAAGGTAAAATAAATTAGAAATCAACCAACTAAACTCATTACTAGTGGTTGCCTTACAGCGCAAGAATGTCCACTAACCCATTTCAATTCAACATTGCCCTTAAGGTTCTAGTGAGTTCAGTAAGGCAATAAAAAGAAATGGAAGACATACATATTTGAAGGGAAGGAGAAAAAATACTCCTATTCTCAGGTAATGTGACTGTATCCGTAGAAAACCCAAGGAAATATTCAAACTATAGAAATAATGTGTGATGTTAGCAAGGTCGCTGAATTTATGGCCAAAAATTTAAGTGACTCAAAAAAATTGTACTATATTTTTATATTGTCACTAGACAATAAAAAATACATATTAAAAATATCATTTAGAGGGCTCCTGAGTGACTCCGTCCCTTAAACGTCCACCTTCAGCTCAGCTTCAGATGCCAGGGTCTGGGATGGAGCCCCATGGAAGGCTCCCTGCTGAGCAGGGAGCCTGTTTCTCCCTCTTCCTCTGCCCCTCTGTCCCACTTGTCCTAGCTCTCTCTCTCTCTCTCTCTCTCAAATAAATAAAAATGTTAAAAAGTTTTAATTAAAAAAATTAAATAAATAAAAATACCATTTTCCCCTTACAACAGAAAGCCTATGTATAAATATAGAAGGAATAATGGTACTAGAAAAAGTCATGAGTTGCCAACCATCAAAGTAATAATTTATTTAGGTAGGTGGTAAGGAAGGACGTGGGGTAATGACAATATTTTTTCTTGATCTGAGTTTTGGTGATATGGGTGTGTTTAGTTATGACTAATTATTGAGCTGACGCAAGTGAACAACAAAGCTTTAGTGAATCACCCACTTTTAATTTAATTTTATTTTATTTATTTATTTGAGAGAGAGACAGTGAGAGAGAGCGCGGGAGAGGAGAGAAGGTCAGAGGGAGCAGACTCCCCATGGAGCAGGGAGCCCGATGCGGGACTCGATCACGGGACTCGATCCCAGCACTCCGAGACCACGACCCGAGCTGAAGGCAGTCCCTTAACCAACTGAGCCACCCAGGCACCCCAATCACTCAGTTTTAAGTCCCAAGTTGAGCTTCTCTGGGAAGCTGGCCACATTAGTCCTAGGGTAGTATAACCCCCTCACCTGGGAACTAGAAGAAAGTAAGGGACAAAGCAAACGAGCAGTGTTTAGAGTATGTTAAAATTCGTGAAAGAACAAAACAAACACATAAAGTTAGTTATGAATTGTCATTATTCAAAAAAATTAGTAACAGTGGTTGTCTTCAGAGAGGAGAAGCAGGTCTCTTCCTTATAACTTTCTATACCTTCTAAATTTTCTACCACGTACATCCATTGCCTAGTCAAAGAATTAATAGAACAAAGAGATTCATAATGTATTGTTAAACAGAAACAATATACCATTACAATCCCATTTTCATAAACCATATACTTATGGATTTTAACCAAGAATTTGATTTTATTCTACACTTTATATAGTTCTGTAACATTTTTTAAAGATTTTATTTATTCATTTGACAGAGAGAGAGAGATCACAAGTAGGCAGAGAGGCAGGCAGAGAGAGAGGGAAGCAGGATCCCTGCTGAGCAGAGAGCCCGATGCGGGGCTTGATCCCAGGACCCTGAGATCATGACCTGAGCCAGAGGCAGAGGTTTTAACCCACTGAGCCACCCAGGCGCCCCAGTTCTGTAACATTTTAATTTTTCAATGAGCTTATGGTTTTTGGCTAGAAAAGATATTCCCATTTATAAAATATGTAAAGAAGCACATTTTGAAGTTGAGGGAAGGTGTTTGGGGTCAGTTTCCTGCTGTGCAGGGTGCATTTCGATTGAGAAAACACCAAGTATGAAAAAGAAGCCAGCCACAATTAAATACGTGCCCTGTTGTTATGCAAGCATCAAACAGCGCCACTTAACATGATTAACCAATACTTGTGTCATGGGACTTCTACCAAAGAGGATTCATAGTGTTTTCAACCACTTTTAAAGTCAGGTATTTCTGTTTCAGGAATACAAGTTTATCAACAATTTAGAAGGTAATTTCCCTACATTTCTCGGCTCTTCAAGTAGGATTGAAACTTCTGGTTGTTTGCCAAACACAGTCTACACCGGTGAAAAGATACCAGCCGTGAGGAAATCACTAATTTCAGAATCAACCGATGATATATTCATTAAATAAATGCTCTTCGTACAGGTAAGTTTACTGCTTTAAAGCTCTTTAAAGATGTTTAAAAATAGAGAACATCCAAATCACAGTCCTTTGAGTCTTCTGATCTAATGAGGTAGATAAAAACATACTCTAAAAAAACCCTTTAATCCATATTTAGGAGTCATATATTTAGGAGAAACTATACAAAATGTGAATATCTATAACTGGGGGAACCTGTTTCTTAAAGAAGAATTTGGTGTAAGAAAATCTACCTTGAGTTTTAGCCAAAGGAATTCAGGTATTGAATGGACAAAAAGACTTGTTCATAAATAAAACCTGTAGTTATTATATTTTAATTTAATGAGCATTTATTATGGTCTCAGTGTGCCCATGGAATGACAGTGTTGTTATATAAAGATGATCCTTTACAAGAGTCGTGACCTTCGGAGTCCTGAATACTCCAAAACTTGAAAGCAATTAAAATGCTCTCAGGAAGTGAATGACAAATATATAATAAATAATGTAGACAATGGAATATTATTCAGCACTAAAACTAAATGATCTATCAAGCCATGACAATGCATGAAGGAAACTTAAGTGCATATTAGTAAATGAAAGAAGTTAATCTGAAAATCTTCTTACTGTATGATTCTAACTACATGACTTTCAAGAAAAGATAAAACTGGAAAGAGTAAAAAGATCAGTGGTCGTTGGGGGTTAATGAGGCAAAAGGCATGAAGAGGAGGAGCACAGAGGATTTCTAGGGCAATAAAATTATTCTGTATGATACTGTAATGGTGGGTACAAGTCCTTATAAATTTATCCCGACCCACAGAAGGTAAAACAAAAGTGAGTCTTAACATAAACTGTGGACTTTGAATAATGATGTGTTGAAGTAGGTACATTAATTGTAACAAAAATTTCATTCTGGTGAGGGTTGTTGATAATGGGGGAGGCTGCCCAGGAGTAGGGGCAGGAGGTGTACAGGAAATCTCTGTACCTTCTCAATTTTTCTGTGAACCTTAAACTCCTAAAAAAAATTTTTTTTCTCATTTAAATAAAATTTAAATGTGTTTAAATATGTGAATATAATATTTGTTGACTAAATGAATGAATGAACCTAGGATAATGCAGCCACCCCAAAAATGATAAAACGAGCATGTTCAGGGTTGGTTTTGTTTTTAAAGATTTATTTTGTTTTTGTTTTGTTTTGTTTTTAAAGATTTTTTTTGTTTTTAACGATTCATTTTTTGTTTTTAAAGATTTGTTTTGTTTTTAAAGATTTTGTTTTGTTTTAGTTTTGTTTTTTGTTTTTCAAGATTTATTATTTGAGAGAGAGCAGGGCCGGGGAGATAATCCCAAGCAGACTCCCCACCGAGCATAGAGCCCAATGCCGGCTTGATCCAGCAACCCTTCCTCACCCCGTCCCCTCCCCCCCAACTCCCAGATCACACCTGGAGTGGAAATGAAGAGTCAGTTGCTGAACCGACTGAGCCACCCAACGGCCCCTACACCCTGTTTTTATTTTTTGCTGTTTCACCACTCTGTTCTCATCAACGAGAGCCAGAATCTTCATAGGGACAGAGTGCCTGGTGACAGGTGCCTTAACTCATGCATGTGGCATGCAGCTCCGGGGACCCAGGGACCTGTTACAGGGCACCACCAGAAGCCTGGTCATGGGAGGTGGGCTGCTGAGGGCCAAGGCTTCTTCCCGATCCAGGCCCCAGATGCCCGTGTTGCCCTGAAGTCAGAGCCGGAGGACACCGCTCTGCCTCGCCAGCACTGGCCTGCGCTACACAAGGAAACCCTCCGCTAAGAGACACCTGGGAGGGGGGTCCTGGGGCTCTCAGTCAGCTCAGGCCCTGAGGATCCTGGAGTCCCCAGATAGAGCCCCATGTGGGGCTACCTGCTCAGTGGAGCATCTGTTCCTCCCTCTCTCTACCCCTTCCTCCGCTCATGTTCTCTCACTCCATTACTCTCTGTCAATTAAATAAAAACCTTTCAGGAAAGAGAGAGAGAGACCCGGGAGCTGTGATTGCTGGAGAAGCCCCGGACCCCATCAGGCAAGCCGTCCAAAAGTGGACTGACTGTTGCGGGTTTTAAGGTGCCCTCTCAGAAAGCTTTTCCACTTGGGAGGAGGCTGTGCAGATGGTCCAGGCCAGGGGCCCTCAGTAGACCCTCGGAGCAGTGATAGCCCTCCTCGCACCTCAGGGCAGCAGGTGACTTGGAAGGAGGCAAGTTCCCAGAGAGGCTAGTCGCAGCAGCCGGCTGTCAGGATGGAAGGCACCTTCCTGATTCCAAGTTGTAAGCTACACAAGTGTGCATATTCCCCCTGGCGGGAAAGCTGGAGGGGTCCCGACTGCCTTCCCAGGTCTGGGCCTGGCGCTGCCTCCCTTCACTAAGAAGCACCTGAGAGCCTGGATTACTGGTAAATCCAGGACCCCGTCAGGCAGCCAGTCCAAACAGGCACTGTCACCAGTTTAAAGGAACCAGTTCAGAAAGATTTTTTATGGGGGTGAGAGGGAGGGTTGCTTCTGCCCTGGAGGCTATGTTGGTTATTTTGGGACCAACAGAAGCTCCACAGGCCTGGATGGCCCTGGTTTCACCGACAGGGGCTGAAGAGGTGCTCGGTGTGCATGCGCCAAGCGAGAAGTCCTGATAGCGGGTGGCCCGGAACAGGGCATATGTCTGGACAAACAGGGTCACCAGACAGAAATGCTGGGGGTGCAAGTCATCAGCCTGATTCCCAGGGCTTCCCCACGCAAGTGTGCATCCTCCCCTTGGAGGGAAGAGCTGGAGGAGTTAGGACTGCCCTGCCAGGTGAGGCAAAAGAGATGGTTGGGACACCCTCCAGTTAGAGGCACCCGGGAGTCCGGATTGCTGGAGAACCCTGGGAACCCCCTGGGCAGCCAATCCAAATGGAGGCTGAGTGTCCCCATAGTAAAGCTGCCACCTCAGAAATAACTTTCCATCAGGGCCCCTGGGGAGTTCCGTTGGTTGAGAGTTGGACTCTCGATTTCAGCTCAGGTGGTGATCTCAGGGTCCTGGGATCGAGCCCTAGCTTGGGTTCCACACTCAGCGTAGATTCTGCTTGAGAATCTCTTTTTCTGTGGGCTCTTGCCCTCCCTAGCAAGGTAAATAAATAAAATCTTAAGGCAGGCAGGCAGGAGGCAGGGAGGGAGGGAACGAGGGTGGGAAGGAGAGAAGATGGCAGGAAAATATTTTCCCATCTTGGGCTCCCTCCACCCTGAAGCCGTTCAGGTGGTCCGGGGGCCTCTCAGAGCTCCTTGGGCTTGGAGATGCCCAATCAGCCCCAGGTCGTCAGATAAAGTGCAGACTGCGGATTGGCAGGTCAGGGTAACCAGGGACCTGGAACAGGGCAGATGTAGGGAGAGGCCAGGCCAAGGAGCAGGCTATTTGGAGTACCTGGCATCTACCTAATTCCAAGCCTTATCTTCCACGAGTGTGCCTATACCCGCTGACAGCAGAGCTGGAGGCCACTGGACTGCCTTGCCAGGGCGGGGCCAAGATGGCTGGTTGAGGTATCCTCAAGACAGCTGGGAGCACTGGTGGCTGGAGGGGCCCCTCCCTGCTCCTTGGGGCCTGGTGCAAGAGAGAGATTTGTGCTTGAAGCTCCTGCACGGCTCGGGAGCAGGGGGTCGTAAGGCCCATCCCATGCCCTGGTACTGGACCGGGACCCAGTTCAGGAGAGCAGAGTCACAGTTGTGAACTCTTGGAGGAAAGTGTGCATCTGCCAGTGTCGAAGCTCGCACTACACACAGGCTCCTGTTCCCTCTGAAGCCAGATGTGGAGAGAATCCCAAAGCCTTATTTGGAGGGACTGCGTTGTCTTTGAACGAGCTACCTGAGAGCCCTTGCTTGGTCCCCATCAGCAGCACTTTTAAAAGGGAATTGACTTTCACACCTTTGTAGCCTCAGGTCTATATCCTGTTGTGGGGGTATCCCAGGACAATATCCAGGTGGTTGGAGCAGCCATGGCCTCAGAGGCTTGGAGGGCCCGGCTGCCCAGGGTCTGCTGAAGGAGTCTGTGCTCTATGTGTGCCTGCTGGGTAGTGGTTGCTGGAGATCTGAATCAGTGTTTGCCTCCTCTAAGCAGGAGAATCAATGGCTCAGGCTTTTGAGGGACCCAAGGCATCTGAATAACTCCAAACCTTAACCTATCCAATGGTGCCTTTTGTTCTTAAAGGCAGATCTGGTTGGGTTGGGGGGAGACTTGAACATCTTTCTAGGGCTGGGCTTAGGGATACCTTCTATCAGAGACACCTGGGAGCCGTGGCTGCCCGAAGGCCGGTGCTGCTGGAGTCCTGGTGCAGGAGGAGGAGCTATGCATGTGGGTCCTGGCAGCTCTCTGAGCAGGAGGATATACCAGCCAGGGTGTGACCTGTAGCCACCAGGACTGAATTTGGAGAAACGGGGAAGCTGTGGTTGGCTCTTGGAAGACACTGGGCCTTCAGAACTCCTCTGTTCCTCGCTGGCTGTTTGCTCGAGACTTCAGTTCTTTATCAGATGGACCTGTCCACAGGCTGCACAGAATTACTCTCAGCGGGCTCTCCCCAGAGTAAATGGTTTAAGAAAGAGACCAAAACAGAAGCCAGTCTCTCTTACAGTTATCTCAGAAGGGTCACACCATTACTTCTGACATATTCTGTTGGTCACATAGATGTCCCTGGCTCAGTGTGGGAAAGGCTACAAGGGATGTGAGTACCAGAAGGTGAAGATTTATTGGGACCCTTTGAGAGGCTGGCCACATAGTCCTGGGAGGCCTGAGAATTCAGCTGTCTGGAGTTTAAGGCCAAGGGGAGTGCAGAGATTTTTGTCTCTTTGATTGATAGCCCTAAAACAGTAACTGGTCCAGGGAAGATGCCCAATTAATATTAAAAGAATGAGTTAATATTAAGGGAAATGTGAACTTATTTTGCAGCCACAGCCTGGTAAGATCTGGGCATTGGTTCCTATTTGCTTTCCTTAGGATTTTTAGTTCAAGATTTGCTTGATTTGACCTGGTCACTGACCCTAAGGGAAGGCGATCTCCATTGTTTCAGAAGAAAAGAAAGATAGATTGAGAGTAGACTATTTGCTAGATAAAATCCCATGCTGCAAATATTACACTTGGGTTTGCCTAGCTCTCTAGAATCAGCACTAAGTTGATATCTTCTAGGGCGCCGTTACTTTTTAGGGAAAGTTGAAGAGTTCAAAAGAGTCCATCATGGGGTCTGTTTTGAGGCAACTTTGCAAATAAAGCAGGGACCGGGTTTTAGTACCCTGACACCTGACGTACAAATAACCAGTGCTTACCTGGTAGGGTTAGCCACTTTTACTGCATATCAGAAGCTCAGGTTTACTTTATCTTGAAATTGGACTAGCAGGGCCTGTCAGATAAAGAGCTAAGACTGACCCCTTAGTGGAGATAAGCCGTTCAGACTCCTTGAACTCACATTTATCAGTAATAATAATTATAATTGATATTATAGTTTAAGTACCTAATGTGTTTTTTCTCAATTTTCACATTTATCCTTAGAATGGTCATGGGGTGTGTCTGCCTCGTTCACTTTAACCCTCTTCTCCTGAGATTCTTGTTCACCTGGAAGTAAGTCCTTTGTTCATGTTGCTGCTACAGGACCCCCCTTCCCTGGTCACAACTGATCGGATGATGGATGGTCACCTGAGCAAAAAGGGCTAATCAGATTCTATGTCCTGTATGTCTGGAATTGGGACTAAGAGGCAGACTTGAACAGGTGAGTTATAAAATGTTATCGATTTGACACCAAAAGCAAAAAGAGCAAAAGCAAAAGTAAAGAAGTGGGACCACATCAAACTAAAAAGCTTCTACATAGCAAAGAAAACTGCCAACAAAATGAAAAGACAAATGGGAGAAAATATTTTCAAATCACCTATCTTATAAGGGTTAATGCCCAAGATATATAAAGAATTCATACAACTCAATAGCAAAAAAAAAAAAAAAAAAAAAGAATCTGATTAATCAAAACATGGGAAGACAATGAATTCTGGAACACTGAAAAGAAATTTAAAAAAATAAAAAACAAAACAAAACAAAACAAACAAACAAAACAAAACAAAAAAAAACATGGGAAGAGCATCTGAATACATATTTTTCCAAAGAAGATATATAAATGGCCAACAGTTATATGAAAAGCTGCTTAACATTCACTAATCATCAGGGAAATGCAAATTAAAACCACAATGAGATATTACCTCATTCCTGTTAGAGTGGCTTATATCAAAAAGACAAGCAAAAGCAAACGTTGGGGCACCTGGGTGGCTCGGGGGTTAAGCCTCTGCCTTCGGCTCAGATCATGATCTCAGGGTCCTGGGATTGAGCCCCACATTGGGCTTTCTACTCAGCAGGGACCGTGCTTCCCCCCCTCTCTCTGGCTGCCTCCCTGCCTACTTGTGATCTCTCTCTCTCTCTGTGTCAAATAAATAAATAAAATCTTAAAAAAAAAAAAAAAGAAGAAGAAGAAAAAGAAAAAGAAAATGTTGGTGCAGATGTGGAGAAAAGGAAACATTGGTGCATTCCTGGTGGCAAAATATATTGGTGCAGCTACTATGGAAAACAGTACAGAGATTTCTTAAGAAATTAAAAGTAGAACCACCACATGGTTCAGCAATTCCATTCATGGGCATTTATCCAAAGAAAAGGAAAACACTAACTCAAAAAGATATATGTACCATGTTTACTGCAGCACTATTTGCAACAGCTAAAACACAGAAGCAGCCTAAGGAACCATCAGTGCATGAAGGGATAAAGAAAATGTGGTACACACACATACACACAAAGTGGAATATTATGTAGCCTTGAAAAAGGAGGAAATCTTGTTATTTGCCACAACATGGATGGACCATGAAGGCATTATTAAGCTAAATGAAATGAGTCAGACGAAGAAAGATAAGTACCACTTAATCATACTTATATGTAAAATCTAAAAACCAACCAACCAACAAAAACAAATAACAAAAATTCAAACTCACAGATACACTGAACAGATTAGTGGTTGCCAGAGATGGGGCATGATGGGTGGGTGAAGGTGGTCAAAATGTACCAACTTAAAGTTATAAAAAATAAGTAAGTCATGATGATGTAATCATACAGCATGATGAATATACTGTATATTTGAAAGTCGCTAAGAGAGTAGATCTTTAAAGCTCTCATCACAAGAAAAAAATGTGTAACTGTGTGGTGGATGTTAACTAGACTAACTGTAGTGATCATTTCATAATAGATACCAATATTAATCATTAGGTTGTATACCTTAAACTAATATAATATTACAGGTCAGTTATATCTCAGTAAAAAATAAAGATTACAAAATAAAAGAGCTATGGAGTGATCTTTCTTCCTCCTGTAAGAAAGATGAGAAATGTTTACTGAATTTGTTCTAGACCTACTGAAGTTTATCTGCTGTTGGGGTCCATGAGATACCTCAATATCCTTCCAAAAAATTCTTTTTTGTTGCATAAACTAGTTCAAATTGAACTTGCTGCCTGTCTCAAATCTGGTTTACACATAGGAACGTTGTGAAGCTGCATCACTTGCACAGGGCCACTGAGGTACAAAGGGGCAGCAGAGCTGAGATTAAATCAATATCATAACTCCTGAGCCCATCAGTTATCCCATACAACCACTAGGAGAAAGTGTTTCCCCTTCTCAGCTGTCCTAGGAGGCTCACATCCCTTAAAGCTGATTGTGGCCATGTGACTTTCTTTGGTAGAGGAAACATAATCAGAGGTGACACAATTCATTCTCAGTGGGGACATTGATTGTCCATTCCGTCTCTGCTTCAGCAGCCCTGAGCACATCACAGTATGGAGGAATCATAAGATCAAAGACACATGTACAGGGGAGCCTGGGTGGCTCAGTGGGTTAAAGCCTCTGCCTTCAGCTCAGGTTATGATCCCAGGGTCCTGGGATCGAGCCCCACGTCGGGCTCTCTGCTCCGCAGGGAGCCTGCTTCCTCCTCTCTCTCTGCCTGCCTCTCTGCCCATTTGTGATTTCTCTCTCTCTGTCAAATAAATAAAATCTTTAAAAAAAAAAAAAGACACATGTACACTGAGCCAACGCTCTGGGAAGCCATCTAAACTGACAGCAGACTTCTCATGAGAAAGAAATAAGCTTTTGTTGTTTCAAGCCACTGAGCTTTACAATTGTTTGATTAGGCAACAAAACCTGTCTTATTCTCATATATCCAAACAACAACACCTTATTCCCAAGGCTGCCTTCTCGATTTCCTATCGAATCGATTCCAATTTCCCGTTCTCCTAGAGCTATTCCTTCAGTTACATATGCTGCATAATAAACCCCTCCAACACTTAAAACAGTAATGATTTATTCTATCTCGTGATTCTGCAGGTTGACTGGACTCAGCCATGGGGTTCATCTACTCCACGAGGGATAACAGAAGGTCATTTTTTGTGGCTCCATTTGGTGAGGAGCTTGGCTGGGACTGGAATGTGCAAGACATTCTTTCATCCTTGGAAATCTATTTCCACGTGGCCTTTCATTAGCGAGAAGTCTAGCCCAAGCTTCTTTACGAAATGGAGTTTCTAAGAGGACAGGCTCCCATTCACAAGTACTCATCAGGCCTCCACTTGCGTCACATTTGCTACTGTCTCATTGGCCAAAACAAGTCACATGGCCAAGCCCAGCATCAAGGTAGCTGGGACAGTATCAGGGCGTGAGCTTGAGAAGCCATGGTTCTTTAGAGACTTTCAAGGTAACATTCTATAACAGCCATTAATTAAGCATTACTGTTGAATATTAACAGTTTTAAAAGTGGTTTTGCTTTTATTATCTCATTTTTGTTTAACAGTAACCCTTGAGGAATAAATATATGCCACCCCTATTTTGCAGAGAAGGTGACAAGTGCTCAGAAATCTGGACTCCTAAAATCACACGACTAGTAAATGGTAGAGTGGAGACGACCTCCCGTCTTCTTACAGCAAGTCCTATGACTTTCTATAATATCGTAGCACAACCTGTGATATCGAGCTACGACTTCCAGGTTTGATCTTTCCAGGTTTTGAAATTTTGCTGACAAATTTTTAAAAAGTATTTTTAAATACTTTTTCTAGAGCTTGGATTATTGTTTTTAATTGTGTGTGTTGGGGGGCGGGAAATGCATCCAGTTCTCAAAGGCTTTGATATATCGTAACAAAGTTACTAACAATGTTAGTTTCTTGTAAAGCAAGTCCCAATGAAGCCAGAGGAGCTTCTGGAAAGCACACACCTTAGATCAAACCCTGAAAGAGGACTTACTTAGACTTCATAATGCCCAAAGTTTCTTCTGAGGAAGAGAGCTCCTTTTCTCCACCCCAGCCCCATGACGAAGAGTTTTAGTCCAGATCCAGGTTCCTTAAAGCATTTGCATTTCTGGGCAAACACCAGTAATAAGAGATGATTAGCAAAATTTCCATTATGACTGGGCAGAGGAAGGGGGTTGACTTGGGAGGCTTATAAAATTGAGAAAGCATCCATAATTCTCATTACTGCTTATAATCACGGATGCTAGAGAATAAATCACAAGATTAAAATCAGACCTGGCTCAGAAGCACAACCTGTGTTGCCATGGTCATCAATGGCAGTGGAACAGACATTCAGAGGAACTACAGCCCCGGGGCGCATTATGGGCTGAAATCTGCAGCCACGCCTTCCCTGGATGAGACACTCCGCTGAGGAACACCCTGGACAATGTCTTGTCGTCTGGTTCCATACTCTTGGCCCCCAGCCTCCAGGTGACACTTTTCATTAGGAACCTTGGCTGGCTGGGTCTTAGATCCATTCCCTTCACTTTCCTTGTCACTTTCCTGGTATGGAGAGAAACATGGAAAATTTAACTGCAAACCAAATACCTCTGAACTGCCCCTCTTGCAGAGACACCCCCATACGAAGCTTGTTTATTTAATGACTCTCAGGCTTCACGTTCAATCAACTTTTACAACCCATCTCGTGACATTGGAGCTTCACACAAGAGAGGCAGCTACAAAGTATCATGGAGGGAAATTGTACATAATTTCCAGGTGGGCGAGTAATTTACATGAAGTGGAAGCAACCAATCTTCCCCCATCAGGAGGTCACATACCTTAATTTGTGTCTTATAGTACTCATTCAACACATACTGATATTTGGGTTGATTAAGACCAAAGAAGGTAGCAAATCTTTCACCAAGGAACTCACATGCTAAAAGAAAGAACAAGCACTTGGGTAAGTTGAATTAATAACTAAAACTTAGAGTCAGCCAAGGGGTGAGAGTTTAAACTTGTCTGGAGGAGACCCATTACTACACTTAACTGGAAGGCTGATGAAAGATTTCAGTTGCTCTGGATTCTCAAGAAGTTCTCGGACTCAGAAGGACTTGTTAAATCGTCTATCTTCCCATGTGATTACATCTAAACTATCCTTTCCAGATGGGTGTGTCGGGAGAGATTTTTCAAAATGCTTACTACCCATGGCCAACGTTGGTGCTAAGCAATCACAGTAGATGCTTTGCTTGTGAAAGGTAGAGATAAAGGTTTAGCATTAATAGTGGTTTCCTGAGGGTGTCTCCTAGAAATGTTTCCCTTTAAAATTGTAGGATTTCTGACACCTCCCCCCGTCCCCAGTGACACAATTTTCTGATCCCCATGACTGATTTCCTCTTTTTGAGATGTTGCTCATAGAACACATTGGAATGGGGCTCTACATTTTTTTTTAATGTGTTTTATCTTTTCAAAAATACTGTAGTTCTTGGCTTCCTGGGTGGCTCAGATGGTTGGGCAACTGCCTTCTGCTCAGATCATGATCCTGGAATCCCAGGATCAGGTCCCGCATCAGGCTCCCAGCTCCACAGGGAGTCTGCTTCTCCCTCTGACCTCCCCTCTCATGCTCTGTCTCTCTTTCAAATAAATAGATAAAGTCTTTTTAAAAATACTGTAGCTCTTTAATCTGTTCGTTTGCCACCATGCATGGTATATGAGTATAGGAGAAGTTTCTAAAATACTAGATTAAATCTTGAGAAGTTTTCCTGTTTATGACCTACTAGAATTTTAGATTGAAAACACTCATTACCGGTCCATCTGGGTGTCAGCTCTATCCAGAGTTTCTGTGTGGAGACCAGGGTGCTAAGTGGTTGCATACTCATGCTTCCACTACCACCTGGAAGCCCCGCACAGATGCCCTTGAACGCTACAGTTCTGCTTGGAACCTGGAAGGCAGCTTGGTTCCCCTTGTGTCCTGTCCTTGCCATCCTAAGTCACAGCCCAGCATGGAAATCACTGCCTTCCCTGTTCGCCTTCACGTTTTCATATCGCTGTACTGGGTTTTTCTTTTTCACCTGATTTTATCTCCTAAGGTTTTCTCCCTCCAAAACATTTCATCTCTTTGTACGGTCTTTCCCCAACTAAAGCACAGAGCTCTCCGGAAGACAGCATATATATTCTGCCAGTATGTTATGCTTGAGGCAAGACTAGTATCTCACCCAGGTTCCCAAAGTAACTTCCAAATCCATAACTGTCTACCCTGGTGTGAAAGCACTTGCTCCTTTAAGGCACATTCCATCTGACTAAATCACCCAATCACTACTTTTTACTGTAATTTAAACACTTCCCTCCCCTCCCCTGCCCCCGGTGACTTTCATGGTCTCCACGCTGACCTTAGCCATACTTTCATAGCACTCTGATGGTACTGCCTCCTTATGTCAGCATTACTGAGTTTCCCCATCGGTGGTCCCGATGCTCCTTCGACCCGGCAATGGTGGCAACAAATTATAATTATAGGCATGTTTACTGGCCTATAATATCCATCGACCATTGAGTCCTTTGAAAGCAAAGACTGTCATTTGTTTTCATGTCCCAGGGACCCACACAGTGCCAAACACATACTGTCACTCAATAAATGTTTGTTTAATGAATGAATGAAGATCAATTCTTCAGAGCTATAGCTATACTTCATATTTTCTCACATTTTTAAAGTTGTTTCCTCCCTGTTGTCCATACAAGCATATGTGAGTTAGGAGGAAATAAGTAATAAGGTATTGTCAATTGGGCTCTAAAGAAAATTGGTGAATATCAAGGAATATAAGATTTAGTATTTCATCTGTTATAAATAGCCACGTAGGGCATTCACTGTGTCCCTGGGAAGGAAGGGTCAATAAAGTTCTTATTCATAACAGAGTGGTTATGATGAGGGACCTTGGAACTGTGCCATATAACAATAATTTTTAAAAAAACTTGGAAGTTTATTCAGAAAAAGAGTCAACTGGGGATGGGAGAGGTTATTGCCTTCAGATATTTGCAACTCCGTCCTGTGAAAGAGGAACCTAGGCTTGTTTTATATGCTCTTAAGAAAGACCCCTAAGATCCATGGGAATAAGTTTAGAAGAAGACAAAAGAGGAGGCAGAATTTAGTAAAAAGAATTGGAAAGAGGTGGGAGGGTCTGCCTAAAGATTCCTTTGGGAATGTTGAAGCATAGATTGAGAACCGATCAAGTCCTTCCTCCGGGATGCCACAGAGCGAAATAAAACTATTGGAAGCCCTAACTCTGAGGGTTTGTCAGTCCATCCTTGAGTATTTAGGACAAACAAATAAAGGGCATTGGCAGTACTTACCAGACAATGAGGTGCTTGCTATTTGGCCTGCCCAAAACCATAGATAGGGACCCCATGAAAGGGTAGACTGAAAAAGAGAGAGAGATCAAGTTAGAGTAATTATTAATAGGAGGGGTGATACAAAGTGTTTCGTGTAGAGGTTTCAAATGCTTTCTAGTATATTCCATTTTCTTTCTCATAAAGGAGAAATCCAAAGTTACCAAAATTATGAGCTAACTATAAATGGATCTAGAAAACAAACTAAGGGGAATAGGAGTTAGCTTAAAACTATATTTTCTACAAACCATTTCTGGCTTAATCTCTCATGCACTCAGTCCACATGTTCCCCAATATTGATACTGTAAGCTTACAGGATCATGTGTTGAATTTGTTTTCTGTCCCTTTTTTTCTTCCTCTTCCTCCTCCTCTGTGCTGTATTCTTCCATGATGTCTCCATCAACGAAATGGATAATTCTTTTGGGAGTAGCTCCTTTGGGAGATCCGCTCTTCTCTAATTCGGACTCCCAGAAATTGCCTTCTTCCATAAGAAAATCAAACAAGTAGTGAATTAAAAACCAGACACCTTAGGGCAGGTCTCCTGGGCAGAGTTTCTATAGCTGATAGGTATTTGGTTGTTCTCAATGGGTAGTAAAGCTAGAGACTTCAGATATAATCACAGCTGTGATCTCATCAATTCTTCAAATCCAACAAGGACTGTCCCGTTCTGTATCAAAATGGGAAAAATTTTATTAGTAGTGAAAATGTGAACTTTGAGTCTCCAAACAAAAATTTCAACAGGGTTTCCTTACCCCTTATTAATTACAAAACCAACAAATACTAGTAGAAAGAGTCCATTAACCTGTGGAAATTTCCTAATTATTTCAATAAATAATGAGAGACAATATATGCAGTGATTAAGAGAGCAGGCTTGGCACAAAGAAGAAAAAAACTATCAAGTATACCTGGTAAAGGACTTCTTTCCAGAATATGTAAAGAACTATTACAATTCAATAAGTAAGAGACAAACAACTCAATTGAAATATGAGCAGAGAGGGGCTCCTGGGTGGCTCAGTTGGTTAAGCATCTGTCTTCGTCTTGGGTCATGATCCCTGGGTCCTAAGATTGAGCCTTGCTTCGGGCTCCCTGATCAGCGGGGTATCTGCTTCTCCCTCTCCCTCTGCCTCTCCTCCCTGGCTTGTGTTTTCTCTCTCTCTCACTCACTCTCTCTCTCAAATAAATAAATAAAATCTTAAAAAAAAAAAAAACCCTATTACTTAGTATCTCTGTGCCTTGGTTTCCTTATCTATAAAATAAGAATAGTACAGTTTGAGTGTATGTTTGAATATACCACCAACCTTATAAAATGAGAATTCAATGAATAAAGATACACCATGGAATTAGAAAAATTTTTAGCAAACAGCAAGTGTCTCAAAAAAGCTAGCTTTTAAGTACCTATCACGTAATAGTGTATATATTAGACACTATTCTAATGTAGTAACCACACTATTGTCTTAATTGGTACTTAATATATTTTAAGATTTTATCAGCAAATATGGCAGACTGAGCTGACGTGAGTGACTCCTTTCTGGTTCCAAATACACAAGATTAAACAAATAAAAATATTAAATCAAGCTATACTAAGGCAAGAAGAGAGAAGAGACAGTCACTGGAAAGAAGGAAGCCTAGGTATCTGCATAAGAAGGAACTCAAAATCCTAAGGGTAAGCGAAAGCTGATATAATTCCTGAGGGTCTCAGAAATAGATAAAGGCACTGGGGCTAAAGTTTTTTTTTTTAATAGATTTTTTATTTATTTATTTGACAGAGAGAGATCACAGTAGGAGAGAGGAAGGGAAGAGATCACAGAGAGAGGAAGGGAAGCAGGTTCCCTGCTGAGCAGAGAGCCCGATGTGGGACTCGATCCCAGGACCCTGAGATCATGACCTGAGCCAAAGGCAGCGGCTTAACCACCTGAGCCACCCAGGCGCCCCTAAAGTTTTAACACGGGTGCAGAGAGGAGAGCCCAAATCACAGATCCTGTGAGAGTGAGGAGCCAAAGTGAAACCCCTGCACGAAGCCAAGATAATAGTGTACAATGTTACCTATCAAATATGGACTAGAATAACTGCCTACTGCTTTAGGAAAGTGGCAAAGTAATTTGTCATCTCCTGGCAATGTGGGTAGAAATAGTCACCTGAAAAATACTGGAACCCCAGGCCAGTACCAAACACTGGGTGTGGCCAAGTTCATAGTCCTCCTGTGGTATCAGGACCCAAAGTGAAGCTGCAGGGCACCTGGGTGGCTCCGTGGGTTAAAGCTTCTGCCTTCAGCTCAGGTCAGGATCATAGGGTCCTGGGATCAAGCCCCGCATCGGGCTCTCTGCTCAGTAGGGAGCCTGCTTCCCGCCCCACCCTGCCTGCCTTTCTGCCTATTTGTGATTTCTGTCAAATAAATAAATTAAATCTTTGAAAAAAAAAAAAAAAGTGAAGCTGCAGGGACCAAAGGCGGGGGAAACCCATAGAACTCTGTTGGAAGCAAGCACAAAGGAAGGGAATGGTCAGCAAGACAGGGTACGCTGCCTCTCCGCCAAAAACAACTCTTGCTGAGGAGACACTTGCAAAAACTTACAAATCATGGGAAGAAACCAATCCCAAAATGGGCAGAGTCTTCACCCAAGAGTTAGAAATACTAGAACAACACAAAACTTGAAAATGAACGTTTCATATAGCCACAGGGATAAAGGAAACAAAACATAATATCCCAGAGGAACAGGTGATTTGAAGAAGATCGGAACAGAAATTCTAGAAATGAAATATATAGTCAATATAGGATAGGTTGGATGTAGATTGAACAATGAAGAAATCTCGCGTAGCACAGCATCAAGCGGTATATATTCCACCAGCATGAAAGGAAAGCTTTGAGATGAAGGATAGTTGAGAAAGTCCAATACCTAGTGATTGGGAGTCCAGAGAAGTGAACAGAAAAAACGGAGAACACAATATGGGAAGAGGTAATGGCTATGAATTTTCAAAATTTGAAGAGCAACATAAATCCTCAAATACAGGAAACCTAAAGAATCCTAAGAAGGGCAAATAATAATGAAATCAAACCTAGATCATGGAAATTACTGAAAATCTTAAAGGTTACAATACATAAGGCAGATTATTCACAACGGTGTAACAGACCAGTTAGACTAGTGGCTGACATTATCAGCAACAATGGAGACCAGAAATATGTATGTTTATGTATATATGAATATTCATATATTTATGTGTTGAAAGGGCCAGGGGCAGGCTGCCCCAAATAGGTCACTTTGGCATACTGATTGTTTTAAATAAAGGTTACTCAAGAGCCAAACTGTGCGAGAAGGACACTCAGACCCTCGTCTGAAAACAGGAAACCTATGTGAAAGGGACCCTCCCTGGGTACCAGAGGTAGGAAATTTAGACCCAAGAAGACTGTAGAAACAACCCTCATTGCTTTTTACTGATTCACTATCCCAGCCCAAAGTCTGTTCAGAAGCCCATACTAATTGAAGCCCCGAAAGTTTTGTTTGTTCTGTGAAATCTTCACAGATCTATCATCTATCGTCTCTCTGTCTAAAAAGTACAAAATCAGCCTGCCTTGGGCATTTCTTTGGGTCTCAATTTCATTATCGGGTCTCTCTGTGCATGTAATAAAACTTTGCTTTTTGTTTTTCTTTTCTCCTGTTCATCTGTCGTTTGTAAATTTAATTCTTTGTCCAACTGGAAGACCTTGAGCATAGAAAAAATTGTTCACGCCCTTCAGTATAGGCGAAAAGATCACCAGATCTTAGTGGTACAGTGCTGAGTTTATGTCCTTGGCAAAGGTGCGTGTCGCCCAAGGCCCGTCGAGGGTGAAATCTGTCATCCGCAGCTCGGTGATGGGAGGTGACGGGATGCCCGCCCAGCACAGGGGCTTCTAAGGAGACTTGAACGATGAGCAGGGTTTTCCTGCCTGACTTAGTGACTGCGTCACAACAGAACCTTAGCAAGAAATAGGAAAAGTTGTTACTGTTTCGTCTCTGATGCCAAAGAGCAGCAGAAAGTAAGCATTTTGATTTGGTGTTTAAGACCCAACTGTCAGTGCCATGAGAAATAAAACACATCCTACAACAATAGTCAAAAGCAACTCACCTGCCTTTATCCCTCTCCGTTTCCTTTCATTGCTTTTCCTCAGTTATGTTTGGCTTGCAAAGTAGTACAGAATTCGGTGCTGGAAATTGTTCAGGAGCTTGTGAGTCAGTGAAACTCGGCGGAAGCCATGCCGAGCCCTCGACTCTTCTGACGTGGACTTGCTCTAGTGTGTGTCTTCCAGGGTGCAGCGTGTTTGATTTGTGGGAAGGTCAGTCCCGTGACACACACTGTGTTACAGAAACCCAGTGGCGGTTATCTTGCCCAGATTAGAAGCATCTAAGGAGCTTTTAAGAAATTCTAAGGGCAGAACACACCCTAGACCACTTTAACCACAATCTCGGTGGGTGCGACGTGGATACTGGTTATGTTTGAAGCTGCTCAGGTGATCCCACTTTGCAGATAAGCTTGAGGACCTGTGCCCAAGGAAGCAGGAAGAGATTCAGCAATCTGGTGTACACTGAGCTCGAGCCAAGACGTCTTGTGTATTTTTTTTCAAGAGGGCTTTTTGTTTTTTTTGTTTTCGGAGCAGTCCCCCCAACCTTGCTCTAACTAAAAAGCTTAAGTATAAAAAGTTTAAGAATAGCGCCTAGCAGTCCCACTATCATTTACTGTACTTCACTCCTCTGAAGACCATCTCCCAGTACACACATTTCCAAACCAAGTGAAGTAGCCCATCACCCATATTCCTGGCTTAGTGTTACCTATTTTACAGATTCATGATAACTGTTGGCTCTCTGATGAAAATACTGGCTTGGGCTCTACCTGATAATAGTGTTGAGAGTTAAATAGGCATTTATATCTTTCAGTTGAGGGAGGCTCAAAAGGAGGGTAGAGAGAGAGAAGGAGAGAGAAAAAAAGAGAGAGACTTAGCTTACAGTTGATTTAGTGAATATTTTTCTGCCACCTAATGGACTTTTTAGGATGTGCTATTCAAAATTACCCAAGAATGTGGAATCTAGGGGTGCCTGAGTGGCTCAGTGGGTTAAAGCCTCTGCTTTCAGTTCAGGTCATGATCTCAGGGTCCTGGGATCGAGCCCCACATCAGGCTCTTTGCTCAGCAGGGAGCCTGCTTCCTCCTCTCTCTCTGCCTGTCTCTCTGCCTACTTGTAATCTCTGTCAAATAAATAAATAAAATCTTAAAAAAAAAAAGAATGTGGAATCTATTTATTTTTTTAAGATTGTATTTATTTATTTGAGAGAGAGAGAGAGCACATGCCAGGCGAGGGGCAGAGGGCGAGGGACAGGTGGACTTCGAGCAGGAAGAGGAGCAGGGAGACCAATGCGGGGCTCGATCCCAGGACCCTGAGATCATGACCTGAGCTGAAGGCAGAAGCTTAACCCACTGAGCCCCAAGGCGCCCCCGGAATCTACTTATTTTTATTTACAAAACTCTTGGGAGCACCACCAACTTCACACCATGTACGCAGACATGGGTGTTTTGCAAGTGACCTTTCAGAAGGCCAAATACTCCCTGCAGCATGCTTTTTCCTCCATTTCATTCTTATGAGAACCTCTACCTCTTTCTTAAAAACCCCAAATCCAGTTTATCAAGAATTGTGCCTCAGGATATAATTAACAGACCATACAATCTCCCTAATCTTTCAGTATTGGAGTACCTCTAGGCTCAGTGATTTCATTTGTTTTTATCTATTCGTGGATGATCTTACCTGGTCCTATGCTTGTAAGAATGATCTACACACAGATTTATAACCAGCAGTGCTATTTCCAGGTCAGATTTTCCTTGGATCTCAGGTTCATAGACCCTTCTGTCCACGCCACACGGCTTCTTGGACACCTGATAGACTGCTCAGCCCCGACAAAACTGAATCTTTGCTCACACTCCAGGGCACTCTCCTTCCTGCACACCCCCCCCCCCCCGACACACACTCCTCTCTCTTCTAGGAGTCTTTCCATTTCAGAAATTCTATTCTTCCAGTTGTACAGACCGGGAACTTTGGAGCCGTTCTTGATCCTTCTCGTTTAATCACACTTCCCATTAAGTCCGTCAAGAAATCCTCTTGGATACTTCTGGAATCCTCATACCACCCCTCCAGGCTGGTCTTGGCCATCACTCCTCAGCTTAAAACCCTCCAGGGGGTTCCCCCCCCCCCCCCCCCCCCCCCCCCCCCCCCCGGCACCTAGGGGGAAAAGCCCAAGTCCTTATAACAGCCTGCAGGGCTGTAGCTCTGGTCTGATCATACTTGTCTGCTCTCATCGTGTGCTGCGCTCCCCTTCATCATCCCACTCCCACACGCTGGACACGGACTCCGGGCTGGCACCTTGTGCCCGCGGTTCCCAGGACCAGTCGTCCCCCCCTTGGACTTTGCTCCCTCACTGCCTTCCCGGTTTTAGTGCGAATGGTCTGCTCTGAGCTCCTCGGTCTCTGGAGGCCCCTTCCCGTCCCCTCCCGCTGCCACCACCACTCAACAGTCTACCTCCCTGTTGGGTCTCCTTAGCCCTCACCCTCACGGAACATTCCCCGTGTTCCCCGGGTCTCCCTCTGCCCTTCCTCCCCGGGGTCCCCCGGCCGGAGCGGGAGAGGCTCTGCCTGCGAGCTTCCGGCTCTGCCTCCCGCCCCCGCAGAGACGGGGCTGGAACCCAGTATTTATTTAATAAATGAACCGTATGTTCAGATCATTTGAACAGGTGGGGAGAGGGATTAGGTAAGAGGCTGAAAAAAAAGGGAACAGACTTGTAATTGGCTTTATTTCTGAAGCTAAAATGGCTGCCTTTTGTTTAATATTTTTCTCATTACATTTACGCATGAATCATTTCATTAAGTCCTTCACTGAAATGCGGCCCTGTAATCTGTCCCTACAAAATAGCAAATACAGACTCGGCATTTAACTTCAGGAAGACATCGAGCCTAAGACTACCCGGGGCTCTTCCATTTTGCTCTCACCAAGACCTGTTTTCGTGAACCAGGTTCAAGTGCACGGGACGGTTAGTTCCACAGGAGCTACCGGGCCCAGGGCAGGGACTCCCAGCTTCCACCTTCCCCTCTTCCCCGGGCTGGGGGGTCTAAAGGTCAAGCCTCCTGGGACGGCCAAAGCCCCACTTGGCAGAGTGGAATTGGCTACCAGTGTCTCACCACCATTTCATGGGAGAAGGGCCCACTCCGTTGTGTGTGACTCACCCTAGAGCGGGGAGCGGGCAGGGCTGAGGGAGGAATTCTGTGGACTGAGCAAAGATGAACACATGGATCAGTCAACCACTGCTCCCCTGAGAACTGCTGACAGAACATTCCCTGACAGGATTTTTCTATCTTTATTTTCAGTACGGAGCCGTGGATCAAGTGACATGACTGACGGGCCCGTGCTGTTAGGGTCTTTCTCAACCTTTTCTATGTCAGGGCAGAAGATGTAGGGAATTCTCTGAAATTCTGGAGGTGACCAGCCAGGGACCCGCTCCAGCCGCCTTATGCTCTGCCCGGCTGAGAGGCTGAGGTGGCTGAGATTAAGTAGCTCGAGGCAAACTACTTGGGAAGCTCAAGAGAACAAAACTCAAGGGGCACCTGGCCGGGTGAGTTCAAGCCCCATGTTGAGCGGGTGTAGCGATTACATAAATAAGCAAAGCTATAAAAAATTTTTCTTTAGAGAATAAAACTCAAGCTACCAGTGAACAAACATTCTTTCTAGGGAGCACTCTGAATGACAATATGAACTCACACCTACCTCGAGCGTATCAAAGGTTTTAGATATATTGAATTGCATTTCAGTGATAGCTCTGGCCTTCTGGGTAAGTCGTTTTTATTCTATAATTCACAGTAGGCTCCCCTTAATTTAGTCCCTTCAGTTTACTAAAACATTTTAAAGATAAAGATGTAGGCGGCACCTGGTGGGTCAGTCGGTTAAGCACCTGCCTTCGCCGGGGTCATGATCTCAAGGTCCTGGGATCCAAGCTCTGAGCTCCCCGTGGGGCTGTGCTCAATGGAGAGTCTGCTTCTCCTCCCTCTGCTCCTCTCCCCGACTTGTGCTCAAATAAATAAAATCTTTAAAAATAAAATTAAAATGTAAATTCTAAGCAAATTACTCAAATATCAAGCCTTTAGACACAAAATTATGCTAAGCCAGATGACATTCCAAGTTTTCTTTTTAAGATTTTGAGAGCACACAAGGCAGGGGTGGGGAGAGGGGGCCTGGCAGAGGGAGAGGGAAAAATAAGACTCCTCACTGAGCAGGATCCCAGGACCCTGGGATCATGACCTGAGCGGATGGCAGATGCTTAACTGAGCAACCCAGGCATCCCCAAAATTTATTTTTATACACATATTAAGAGATTTTTAAAATGTGGTATTTTCTAAAGCACACTCTGGAAAATAAAGATTTCTGAATGGGGTTTTATGTCTCCATACATTTATAGCTCAAGTTTCCAAAGCACGGAGTTTAGTGCAGAGCACTGCTTGGCCACAAGGACTGGATCTCTAGACCAGGTTCCCATAGGACACACCACCGTGTTGCACTGGGTAATGCAACAAGGAAAGTAGATACAGGCCAAAGGAATTTCTACGTTGAGATTCAGAGGTGATATGTACCAATAAACATAAATAGAAACCAGATAGGTCGAGGAATGTTGGGATAGTTAATGAACTCACGTGGCGTAAAGCACCTGAGGTATGTGGGTCTGTCATCGGAAAACGTTACTGTGAAGAATTAGGGGTTTTGTGTCCTATTAATGGTTACTGGTTTAATAAATGTAAAAATACTTGTCAAAAAACAAAATCCCAATGAGTTTGTAAGTAAAATTACTTTTATTTTCATAAATAAAGAGATAATTCATTATATAAACCAACACTTTTAGTGGAGTATGTTAACTGTCATTATCCAGTTTAACTAAGAATGAAATGTATGCATAGCTGACACAAAGTTACATCCCTCTACAGCTTTCATGCAACTGCTTTACATCTGTTACAACTTCCAAAAATCTCCAACACCATTTTAAAGACTATGATAAAAATGGGGAATTCTAGTCACAGAGCGTCACTTATGCTGAAGTCAACACGATATTACTTGCTCAGGTCGAAGCTACCAATTCCTGATTTAAAGTAACACCAGTATTTTCTGCATTTTACAGAAGCACTGACCATATGATGCGTTTTCATGCCACATATGGTGGTATGATGCACAAAAATGTCGATGCGGAAATTCGGTTAACTAGGTTAGTATCCCCTAGTACCCAAGATAAATAGTTCCTACAGGCCAAGAGCAACAAGCGGGCATCAAGTACTATTTAAAGTTCCATCAGTAAATGGCATATCGCAAACCAGTGATTTTGTAGTAGCACACAAGATATAGTGAAACTTAATTAAAATATTTTTTCTATACACAGAGAAATAAAATTAAATGTCTGGTTATTATTTCACTTATTGGACTCTGCAGTTTCTGTTATACAGCAAGGGGTAATTAGCATCTCTGCTTATTAAAAATAAAGAATCCTCACTGATACTAAGTATCTTCAAGAGTGAAAACTGTGATTTAAAGTAATCATTTATTTGAACACAATACTGATTCAGACAGGCATAATCTATTTCTGCTTTTTAAGTTTTTTTTTTTTTTTCAGTAATCTCTACATCCAACGTGGGATGTGAACTCACAACCCTGAGATCAAGTCGTATGTTCCACTGACTAAGCCAGCCAGGAGCCCCTATTTATTCTTCATAATGAAATGTTTATTACTATTTAAACACTTCACGCAGATTCTACTTATTTGTCACAGGACTGCGGTGTGGATTCAATGGTTCATCTATGATCAGTGTTTAGCAGAGGGCCTGGCAAACAGTAAGCTCCTGGTGTCCACTACTATGATTTCTATTAAGTGAACCAATCAGTCATTTATGATAAGGAAAATCAGCTAACACCCCAGAAGAATATTCAAAAGATAAACCTACAGATGTGTGACTTTTGTTAAAAGTATTATGCATCCACTATTTCCCAGGTTTGTGTATATGCTAAACTAATGACCTCAATCTTACGAGCTATTTTTAAGAACATACTGTATGTTTGCTCTTTAAGTTTTTGTTATGGCCTCTGGCCTAAAGCAATACAACTTGGATAGGACACGTGTATTAGAACACCATATAGAAACAATGCACACTGAAGTCAGGTAACAAAGGCATTTCACCATAACTTCTGTTGCCAAAATGTAGTTACCAGTGTAATTCAGGACAACCTACCTCCATTTAGGTTTCAAATTTCTTCTTTACATCATGCATTATCTTACTTCTGCAAAAACATTTTCATTCTTTGTTCATTAAGAGCTGTCACAAAGCTCTGTCCTCTAAGTAAAAAAACCCACTAGGAAAGGTACTTGTAAGAATCATTGTAGGTTCATTGAGATTGAAATAAAGTGCAAGACTACGAGAATAGGAGTATGTACTTTTTTTTTTTTTTTTTGCTAAGATTTATTTATTTACTGGAGTTATTTGTATGTCCAACATGGGGCCTGAATTCAGAACCCTGAGATCAAGACTCATATGCTCCCCCAACTGAGCCAGACAGACACCCCTGGGGTAAGTTCTTAAATGGTCTCAAAATACTTATGAACACTGATTTTTGAACAAATTATCACTTCTTATATATGTGAGAGATTTGGTAGAAGATTTTCTGATCTTCAACTCTAAATAACTTTTCTACCAGAAAAGAGAACAGACTCAGAACACAAGTCTGTGTGACAACATAACGGTGAAGGGGGAAAACCTCTCCATTAAAAACCAACTCCTCTCCTTCTTCTGGCATCAAATAAGAGAAAGGAAAATAAACTTTTTGTGTGTGTGAGGACAGAAAAACATACCTGAAACCACATGATTCTGGCCTATATTAACCAGAAACTTATTACTACCCAGAGTTCGGAGACAAAAACCAACAACAAAATAGGCCCTTCAGGGGCATGATAAAATCTTTTACATGTTGTCCTGATTAAAAAGGCATCTGGAAACAAAGCATGAAACAACTCTACTACATTAAAAATTAAAAACAAATAAACTGAAGGCAGATTTCCCTCTGAATGTACTAAATCATTCTACAGGCTTCAGAGGAAACATTTCAAGAAATATGAAGTTCCATGGTTTCTCTTAGCTACTAGTAAAGAAATTCAAAGTGCCCATTTTCTCAATGTACTTTAGGAGATAGAGCATCCCGTGTCCTTCTGAGGTTTGATATCTGGTTCTTTCACAGGCTTCACCACTTCTTCTGGTTTGGGTTTGGTCTAGGGAGAAAGAGAAACACAGCGCTAAGTACATAAACTAAGACTTGAAAAACAAACACTAGATCTTTTCCACCTTAGACTTCTAAGAGATGCTGTATTAAATTATACAATACGGAGATTAACAATGCTGCTCCAGAAGCTACGTGTATCAATTCAAGATGTAATCAGGAAGCAACATTTCAGTGAAGATGACACCCTAGATGGGTAGGCAAACATCAAGCTAATGGTGCTCTTCCTCTTTCTGATGAGGGAGAAACTGAGCGATGAATCCGTGCACATGGAACTCTTCTAAGTTTGAAAATACCTCATGACAGTAACAGGCTACCTCGTGCAGCATTACTTTACAGGCTGAGCAGGATAAAAAGTCGTTTTATTCTATCTTTAAAAAAGATTTTATTTATTTATTCATTTGATAGAGATCACAAGTAGGCAGAGAGGAAGGGGGGAGCAGGCTCCCCGCTGAGCAGAGAGCCCAATGCAGGGCTCGATCCCAGGACCCTGGGATCATGACCTGAGCAGAAGGCAGAGGCTTTAACCCACTGAGCCACCCAGGTACCCCAAGATAGTCATTTTAATAACAGTTTCAGAATTGGGAGGAAATTATATTTTTAAAAATTACATTATAAAATTACCTAAAAACATTTCAGGAAGGAGCTATGGCTGCAAATTAATTCCCCTCCCTTTTTTTCAGACGCCTCCTCTTCTGGCAGTCAAACCTCGAATGTTCCACTTAATCTACTATCTGACTTAGCACACCTAGATGTACTTAGATATAAATGAATAAAAGCAGTCTTATTTTACCGCTGGATGATTTCATGGAATGTTGAAATTAGATCAAATCTTCAAATACCCTGAGGCATGCTAAATCCAAAATACAGTATTGCTATAGCAATACACACATGGACAAGCCATCTGTTTCAGACCTTTTCTCCCACACTCTTCTAAAAGGAGGCTCTTAGAAACTACAGAGAGGCAAGAGAAGGTGTTTGAAAACAACTTCAATTATGCAGAGAATCAGAAGATAATTAAGGCCTAGAGATCTTATTATCTCCGAGAGAGTTCAACAACACATTACCCAGCACTGCAGGTAGCTCATTTAACGTTCAGACAAACTATATATCTAAAATGCTAATTCTGAACTCTCTTCTCGAACTTCTATGAACAAGTGGAAGAAAGCCAATCTCATACACTGTCATCCTTGGGTCTTTTGGTGAGATCAAATGCGGCCAGCGTGTCTGGTGTCCAGTGTGCACTTGTAGGAGGAAATTCGAAAGGTACAGGCTCTACGAGACCATAATTTGCTTTGAGTTCCAGCTGTGGAGCTTCGGTTGGAATTTTTTGAAAGTAACTGCAAAAAGCAATTTAAAAAGCAATTCATTCATTCAACTACTTGAGCGTCTGCTATGTTCAAGGCCCTGTGCGAGAGAAAGACAGTAATGATGGGCAAGACAGACAAGATTTTCCTGCTTCATGCAGCTTGCATGAGCAGACGAAACAGGAAAACTTGTCAACAACAATGCACCGTAACTGAAGCTGCGACAGATATTGTACACCGTGAGAACACAAAAGAGGGGCAACTAACCCCCATGTTAGGGGGCAGAGGTGGTTCAGGAATGCTTTCCAAAAGAAGGGACAGAAGTTATACTAGGTATGTTTAAGCAAGTAAAAGAGCTCAGTGTGACCAAATGCAGGACGTGAGCAGAGGAGCGTAAAGAGATCCAAGCGGGGACAAAACTACTGCTTCTCCCAGTCTACACAGGTGGTTGTCTACAGTTTGAACAATGCGGACTTAACAATGGAAAACTGTTTGATAGGACTAGGCAGGACTGACAGAAAACCCATTTCCCTGCTTTACAGAGAGCTGCAGCCAGAGTGAGATGGGCGCGCGCAGGGAGCGGAGAAGCCGTCTGTAACACGTGCGGAAGGAACAGCAGGGAGGCAACACGAAGAGAAAATTCAGACACTGTAAGTGAGCTACATGTTAATAACTGATGTTTAATTTTTAGAATCTGCTTTTATATATCATCGTCAGAAGTAGAATAAAGTCAGGTCCAACACCAGGGAACTTTACTACCAATTTAAAGAGAATATCAGAGTTAAAGTTAAATTCAATCCGACATAAAATCTTTGGGGGCAGAGACTAACAGAAACTGTGTGATTACTAACACAATATAAATACCTAAACATTATAAATACAAGTATATACTGTACTAATATTACAAAAATCATACTGAGCTGTACCCACATGAATCCATTTTCTCTCTGACATTTCTCTAGGGTGTTCTTCACAAGATTTCCAAGTTTCCTGAAGAATAAGTGTCCTGAAGGTTTGACCGTTGGGCCGGGTCCTTTGGTTTCTCCATATTCTTTGCACAATGCTTCTGCCTTGGCATAAACTGCATGTGAAAGGGAAAATCATTTGATTATAATTAGTTATTGACCATACTAAAGAGGCTCTGACTTAATCTGACAGCAATACCAGTACAAGTGTAAGGGGAAGTGAGTGTGTTCTACAGATTTTTTGGCTTTTGAAACTTTGTTTCTCTCTCTCTCCAGTTCCTTCACTTGGTCCATTCTCTTTCATGAAATCAGCCTAACTCTCTTCTAACTGGTTATTTCCTTTTAGGATAAAACATTTGTTTTTAAAAAGGGAGTTAATATTCTGGCAGGAATACTTACATTTTTCTGCTTCTTGGAGGGACCTGATTGCTTCACCACATTTATCGCTAGCCAACAAAGTCTGACCATGATAACAGTAAGCCTGATAGAGAAACAAATTTTTATTCATTCTCACCACAAATGATGCCTTCTGCTATCATTGTTCTACATACGCATCAGATAAAGGAGCGCCTTTGTTCACTGTTGGAAGTATCAATGCAACCCCTTATACTTCTTTACTTGAATAAGCCTCCCCCAATCACTGTTAGTATAAAAAGTGGGATTAAGTCAAGCTTTGAGCCAAAGAACTTTCTAACTACAGGCTGAGAGCAAAAAGTATTTCTGAATAATGAAATCTGTTTTTACAATCCAGGCACAGCAGATAAAGGAGCAAAACTGCAGTGCTAATGCAGAAGGGGAGGAAGGGAGGATTCTAAGGTTAATGACTCAACAGTTTTCAGGAGAAATGTTATCAGCCTGTAGTACGCCTCGCTCTCCCTTTAAATGTCCGTAATCAAAGGCAAGGACTGCAAATGGTCCAACGCTGTATGCTTGAAGACAGATTTTTAAGGTATAAAAAACAAAATATCAACCTGGATCCAAAAAAGGTGTTTGATTATCTCTCACAGGATATTCTAACCAACAAAAAGTAAGTTTGTTTAATGGGTGTAAGAGACTGATAAGTAACTCCTCAAAGAGGGCTTATTAATGGTTCTGCACAGATCCAGGGGACATACTGGATGGTATATGCCTTGTGATTAGAATCAGTAAATACCTTCCTCAATGTCCAAGATGAAAGGAGAGAATTCTCATTAAGTAGGCGGAAGGTTCCGGCTTAAAAGTGAGTTTCGCTCAGAGAGCAATTCCACTGCTATGATACAGTTCTACAATTCTACATCATCTATTTCCACCCACTTCAGCTCACAATGGCTGCACTGTCTGTCACCATTTACTGAGAACTGGCTGTTATTTGTAAAATGCTGATTGAGAGTCTGACAAGATGACAGACCTAGCACTCAACAGGCTGGAAAGAGAGTAATTTATGTTGTTTTTCAGGTTACAAATACTTACATAAGCTGTGTAGAAACACATTTTCAAGTGAAGATACTTCCTCCATTTAGCAGAATACGCAGGCTCCAAACTGGATAAAGTATGATCTAAAGTTACATTTTAAAAAGCAAAATATAATTTCACCCTGATTCACTAGAAGACTTTTAGATCATGTGTTCAGATGCCAACAGCAGAATGCCATTCAAATCTAAAACTCAAGCATTTACACATTTCCCCAAAAAACTTTAATTTTCCCATAACTGTATTTTAACTACATAATAAGGTTGTTTAAATACTACGGCACATCTTTTGATGGTAATATAACAAGTTTAAGATAATGGTAACAACAGAACTTCAAGATAAATACAAAATTATATACTGTTTTACTGTCTTCTTAAAATTATATAACATAGCAATGTGTAGTGTGGTCACCCAAGTCAGAGACACGGACACTCGCCCTACTGGTCCATCCCGCAGCACTGAATCTTGCCTAACACACACACTCACACACACACGCACATCCTGCCAACTTCTCTCTCACCCATTTCTCTTCCACTCCCCACTTCCCTGTCTTTGTCGATGCTTCCATCACTTCCTCCACACACTATAATCGCTTCTCAACGTAAGTGGAGTCAGCCAAGTAGTCCTTCACCAGGCAAGCCCATTTCTCATCTTACAATTAGAGGGACCTTTCTTAAATTCAAATCCAATCAGATTTGCTTCCTATCTATTAATGGGTCCCAATTATCTACTGAATAAAAACCAAATTTCTTAGATAGGCTTACACACCAATTCAGGATCTCACACATGCATACTTTCTTAACCTTTTCTCCTATCACCCTGTTTCAGCTAAGACAGCTGTTTAAAGGTCCCAGAAGGTGCTGAATTCTTTCTTATCTCTGACGTACTACAGAATGCTCTACTCTTCCATATGGCAAAGCTTCCTAGCAAACTTAGAACTTCTATTTATGTTTCCAAGTCAGGCTCAAACGCCACCTTCCCCTAGACAATCTCCTCCAGCATGCCTAGATCCTTTTGGTTTTCATTACACTGCTGTAATAACATCTTATCTTATGCTGTGATAATGCGGCTATGTGTTTGCTTCCTTCCCCAGACTGTGAATCTCTTCTACTGATCTTTGTATAGCTAGCAACTAAAATAGTAATCATCCCATACATAGAAACAAATGCTTGTTTCCTAAATAAGTGAATGAAAAGAATAATGGGCTAATGAGAAGACCAGAGTTCTAGTCCCAACTTCATGCCTAGTAACTGTTAAATTACAGGTTAGTTAATTCTCTGGAGTTCAGTTTCTTTAATGACAGCAAATGTAAGGTTATTATTAAGGTAAAAGAAAAAACTTCAAAATTAAAACACCTGTATAATTATTACATATAACTTGTTAAAAAGGACTGCACTGTCCTTTCCGTTAAAAGTTAGGTAGCATATTAACTGAACAGTCCTCAGTCTTTGAAACAACGTAATAAAATAATGTGGTATTATTCCAGTTTTGCAAATGGACAGTCTGAGAATCTTGTAGTTTTGCTTGTTCCCTATTAAGCCAAGAGTTTAGTCCGAAAATCTGAACACTAAAAATAAAACAAAAGAATTATAAACTTACCAGCTTTTTGATAGAAGTTGGCAGTTTCATATGCCAGTGCAGCAATCAGTCCAGGAGCATGCTTCAGTTCAATTGCTCGAGCGATGGTTACTATAACCAAAGCACAATAAAGTGAGTTGTAATTAAGTCTACTTGCATTAAATTCATTATAATAGCAAAAGAAAGCCCAACGATCTATTTGGAATTTTAACAGTTTCTTAAGAATTTTAACATGAAAAGTTTAAGTGACAGAAAATGCAAACATAAACCAAAAATACTGAGCCTGCTGACTGATACTGTTTCTTTAAATCACTAACCAATTATTAGGTAATCACAAAAAATTACTACTATGAAAACAAACACTTCCAGGACACTCGAATTTAAAACAGAGAAAAACAAAAAGCCTACAAAGTTTCGTTACTGGTTTTACTGGAGTCTTCATTTATTTCCTGCCACTGAAAGATGAGGATTTAAAGGAAAGCCACGCAGTGCAAGAGGAAAAAGAGCAAGCAAGGTAGAGAGGGGAAAAGGAGTTACAGAATTAATCGGATGTTGTCAGAAATGGCATGACATCAAAATCCTTTTTAAAAGAGCTAACAGGGTGGCTAGGGCGCCCAGTCTCAGCCTGGGTGGCTCAGTCATTAAGCATCTGCCTTCGGCTAAGGTCATGATCCTGGGGTCCTGGGTTCAAGCCCCATACTGGGCTCCTTGCCTGGCAGGAAGCCTGCTTCTCTTTCCCATTCCCCCTGCTTGTGTTCCCTCTCTCACTGTCTCTCTGTTAAAGGAAGAAAAAAAAAAAAACAACAACAACAACTCCCCAACTTTAAAATAAATAAATGAAAATAAAAGAGCCATTAAACTGCAAGGCCTTTTCCTGCTAACTATCCATGAAGGCAAATGCTGAAGGTGAAGTTGTTCCTCACAATAAATTTCTCAAATGTGAGACTCAAATCCAGCTAATTCTGATTGAAGAAAAAAAAGAAAGAAAGAAAGAAAGAAAGAAAGAAAGAAAGAAAGAAAGAAAGAAAGAATCAGATGCCAATAGAAATTTCTTAAAAAAAAAAAAAAAAATCTTACAATATATAGGATACCTTCTTGAGCTTCAGCCTGACACTGGACAACATAAGCTTCTAGTAGTCGTGCCTCTAAATCCCTCCCCTTTTCTGCAGGTGTAATAAGCTTTGGGATATGACTTTCCTGAGAGAGAAAGAAAAACAACAAAGAAGCCACATTTTATTTTAACCCAGCTGTTAGAGATGAACAAAAATGGAAGACATTCAATTTGGAGATTGATCAGAAATTCAGGGGGTGCCTAGGAGGCTTGGCCAGTAGAGCATGTGCCTCTTGATCTCACGGCTTTGAGTTCAAGCCCCACCTTGAGTGTAGAGATGATTTAAAAATAAGATCCTCGGGTGCCTGGGTGGTGCAGTCAGTTAAGTGTATGCCCCTTGGTTTCAGCTCTGGTTGTGATCTCAGAATCCTGAGATCGAGCCCTCTGTCAAGCTCCGTGGCTCAGCACGGAGTCTGCTTGGGTTTCTCTCTCCCTCTACCCCTCCTTTCCCCTCCTCTTCCCACCCGCCTAAAATAAATAAATCTTAAAAATAAGTAAATAAAATTAAAATTAATAAAATATTTTTTAAAAGGTCTTTAAGAAAAAAAATCCTAAACAGAATAAATTCAGGGCACCAAAACTGTGTAAAAAAGGAATAGTATTTAGCTTCTAGAGAACAAAAGATCCTGTATACTAAAATTTTTAAAGCTTCTCATACCCCTCTGCAAAACTTGGGTCAAAATAGATAGTACAGATATGCAAGCTACATTTTCATCTTTGGAAATGTTTAACTGCAACAGTAACCAAAGCTCTCTTTTGCATGACTGCTGGAATTACTCATTCATATTAACAACTGTAGAGTAGAGAGGTCTACAATTCTGTTAACTCAGAATCACAGGTTTTTAATCACTAAAAGCATCTTACTTTATCATGAGAAAACCCATCATTGGCCTCTGGAAGGTGTCTAGTAATTAGCAGTTTAACTAGGATAAGGTGTGCGTAATCCTCACTGCGAAATCCATCAGTCTTTCTCCTAATTTCTTTTGCTGGACATTTCATATAATTAGTGCAAACTGATTGCCCTCCTCGGCTTTTCATGGAGATAGAGAGAATACACTCAAGTTCAGCTTTGCAGAATCATGATTTATCCTGGCAACTGCCAAAGACCCCAATGGGAAATGGTAAGAACCGTCAGATTTTCATGTTTTTTTTTTTTTTTTTTAATTTTTACCAAAGGGATACAAAAATAACCATTGAATTACAACTTGAATTTTGTAATTATAAAATTCACTGATGGCTTTCTAAAATGAAGACATCTGATATTCTGTAATTGGCTGCAATCATCAATAAAGTATTCAACCTAAGAAAAACAACCTATACGAGGTTCTTTTTACAACGTGAAATAATTCCTAATCCCCCATCCCAAGAGAGAAAAAGTATTCAAGAAGTAAAGTATTAGTCTTTATATTTTATTGTTATCATTATTTTACCTTTAAATGTTTAAAAATCCCTGCAGCAATTTTTAGGCTTCGATGGACTTCTTTCGCTTCATCTTCTGTTATGCTTAAAGATAGTGGTTACATTAGTTAGAGGATGAATCTTGTTTCTTGTACTAAAATCAACAACTAATGCATTATGATAAAACCAAATTAGTCGTTTGTATTTCTTACCACTTTTCTTCCTTTTAAAAAAATTTAATTTGGCACTTAAAAAGAAAAATATCAACAGAAGATACTACAAATTATAAAAAGGGAGACCCTGTCTATACGTTGTGACAAAGCCTTCTTGTTCCTTCCAGGTAATCTTCTGTGCATTAAGCAAATGCAAAATATTCTACACCTAATACATGCACACATGTAAAAACACACACAATATTCACTATCCCATTTGTGCTTAATCACCTAATTACTTTACAGGTGATTTTACATCAGGACATATAATTCAACTTTATTTTTTGTTGTTAAGATTTTATTTGTGAGTAATCTCTATGCCCAATGTGGGGCTCAAAACTCACAACCCCAAGATCAAGAGTCGCATGCCCCCCCTTATGTTGAAATGGCTGCGTATCAGATGCACCACAGTTGGTAGTTGCCAGTTTTGTGCCACTAATGCCCATTTTCACAATTATAAAAATTGCATCTTATTTCATTTCACAATTCTTGAATCCATCAATACAGCTTTCCCATCTATCTCTTTTTCTGTGAGTTGCCTGTTTAAGTCGCTTGCTTATTTTCAAATGATTTGTTGGTCTTTTCCTTTCTTCTTCCACTATAAAAACAATTTGTCATGTGCATTGCGATTTTTCTGACCATCTGTCATTTGTTTTGTAATCTTGCTTACAGTACTTTTATGCAGTCAAATACTCTATTTTTTTCCTTTTCTTGGGTTTGGGTTTTATTTAGAAAGACCTTCCTCATGACAAGATTTTTTTTTTTCCCTTTTAAAACTGGGCTCCATAATTGAGACTTAAAACGCTATGAGGCAACCTTTCATTTTACAGAAGGGGCATTATAATCAATAGCCCAGACTTTTTAATAATGAATCTCCATTTATTTGAAAAATAACACATACATATACAACCCTCCCCTTTTGACTTACTTTTCTTTTCCAGCCAGTCTAGAAGCATATTTGGTATACCACAAAGCTACATTAAATCCCATGGAAATTAATTCAAAAACAGCATCCTGCTGGGCACTAGAATTAAAAACATGGATGTCATTAAGTTCTGTCAATTACTGAGACTTTGCTATATGAAGCCCCCATACATCCAACTCAAAATCATTTAAGAACTATATGCTAACTGGAAAATGAAGAAACCAGTCCTGTGTTTAATGACTAAAACTAATGGCCCGTAATAGTAAACATGAGAATAGCAGGTTCTCAAAGGTTACTGTGCACAGACTAGCTTTAAAAATTTAAAAATTACAGGGCACCTGGGTGGCTCAGTGGGTTAAGCCTCTGCCTTCGGCTCAGGTCATGATCCCAGAGTCCTGGGATCGAGCCCCGCATTGGGCTCTCTGCTCAGCCCGGAGCCTGCTTTCCTCTCTCTCTCTCTCTGCCTGCCTCTCTGTCTACTTGTGATCTCTCTCTGTCAAATAAATAAATAAAATCTTTTAAAAAAATAAAAATAAAAAATACAAATTACAGAGACTCAACTCCAAAGAATCAAAAGTCTGGGAGGGACCTGGAATCTACATGTTTAGTAAGTACCCAGTAGAGTCTCGAGTGGGAGGTTCTTACACCAATTTAAAAGCAATGGGATTCAGAAGAGAGACTGTTTCCGGCCAGAATGATTAGAGAACTTTAATGGTAGAGACAGTCTCTGAATTGTGCCTTGAAAGATGGCCAGAAGGGAGGCAGAAGGGTACTCCAGATAAAGGAATGATGCTATTAAAGCCCAAGAAAAGCATAAACATTTTTTCTGAGAGGAGTGATCCAACTAGTGTGATGGAGCACATGGTCTGTAGAAAGAAATCAAGGTCAAAAAGCCAAGCTGAAGTGAAACTGGTAGACTTTGAATGCCAAGCCAATCAGTATGGGTACCAAAAGGAAAAGGTCTTACAAACATCTTATTTATTTCCTTCAGATTCTATTAGTAGATACGACACCAAGAGAATGGCAAGAACTTATTTAGCAAATAAGGTAATACTAATTTTTAATCATTCCTGTTTTGAAAAGAACATGAGAATTTTTTATATATTACCTCATTTATCTCAAATGAAGAAGACAGATTACCCAAAGGAAAGCCACTAGAATCATGGTCCCACTTTTTATTTTTTAAAGGCTTAGGGGCGCCTGGGTGGCTCAGTGGGTTAAGCCGCTGCCTTCGGCTCAGGTCATGATCTCAGGGTCCTGGGATCGAGTCCCACGTCAGGCTCTCTGCTCAGCAGGGAGCCTGCTTCCCTCTATCTCCCTCTCTCTGCCTGCCTCTCTGTCTACTTGTGATCTCTCTGTCAAATAAATAAATAAAATCTTAAAAAATAAATTAAAAAAAAAAAGGCTTATTTATTTATTTGAGAGGGTACATGCATGCACACGCATTTGCGGGGGGCAGGGGCAGGGGAGACAGAGAGAATCTCAAGCAGACTCCCTGATAAGCACGGAGCCTAGCGCAGGGCTGGATCTCATGAGCCTGAGACCGCAACCTGAGCCAAAATCAAGAGCTGGATGCCTGTCAGAGCCACGCAGGCGCCCCTCCACTCTGTATTTTTTATTTAACTGCTGCCTCATAAAAGGAATGGAGACAGGGAAACTTTTTAGGTTAAAAAAAAATTAAAACATTCACAGTTCAAAACCAACTTATGTACTATCTGGTTTAATATGTTACAATACACAAAAACACAAGTTATGTATTTTTTAACGGAATACTTCACAAATTTGTGTGTCATCCTACCAAAGGGGCCATGCTAGTCTCTACGCTGTTCCAGTTTTAGTGATGTGCTGCCAAAGCGAACACTAAACACACTTCTTAAAACAGTGTTACCCACGGAAGAAAACTGGAAGCACAGCTTCATAGTTTATTCTTGGGATGCCTGGTGGCTCAGTAAGTTAAGTGTCTGCCTTTAGTTCAGGTCATGATCCCAGGGTCCTGGGACTGAGACCCACATCGGGCTCCTTGCTCAGCAGGGAGCCTGCTTCTCCCCTTGCTTTTGCATCCTCTCTCTGACACATAAATAAATACTTTAAAAAAATGTTCATTCTTTTCAGCACTGAGAACTTTCAAATGAATTACATCTGGTAATTTGGTAGGCATATCTAATTTATAATTTTACCTTTAAATAAGACAGTTTTGCTCATTTATATAAAGTCTCGTGAATAACTGTCTCTCTTTTTATCCTTCATTTATTTCAGTCTCACTTGCTCCCAAACACTCCATTTCTATTGTAACCCGTCTTGGTAGTCAGAATACACATTGTTGAAAAAACATTTTCAGAACAGATACATTCATAGCACACTTTTTACTGAATAAACAACAATCAAAGATAAAGCAACTTAAAAATCTTAGCTGTAGAGAATATTGGATATCATTCCTTAAGGACTTCATTACCTAATTTTTCATTGCCTCATACAACTCACTAAAATAAAGCTGTCACGAGGAATCAAGATTTGGCATGGGGGGAAAGTGTCAAATGTAGGTACTGCAAAACACTTTACAATCTGCCAAAGTTTTGCGATGTGATAACGATAGAGGTCTCTCAAAAACGTCTTTTTGAAGAAAAACATCCCTTAATTTTAGATAAAATACAAAGGGATCACATAAAGAAACACATAATACGAGGACTTGGAAAACCTTAATATCCCAGAATATTAAAATCTGGGAAGAACCACCAGTCCCCACCTTCCTATCAAATTTATGAACTCTACATACAATATTGCCAAGGAAGGAAGGAAACTATCTTTCATATACCTGGCATTATTTGAGTCACTTACCATAAATCTGCCTACTTCGTTCCTCATGAAAGCCCTGTATCTGTAACCCCAATCCAGAGCTGAAGCAGGTGTTCACACAGAGACCTGAGACGGAGTATGGAGCAATCCAAAGTCCACACTCCTTCCACTACAATGCCTGTCCTGGGTCTCTCAGCAAGCTCCACTTCCTTCCCTTCTGACTTTACACAACTTTCTACAGCAAACTGACATCAGGATACATGGCCATTTAAATAATACAATGGTGTTTTTAAAAAAAAAAAGTCCAAAAAAAATTTAGCACTGTTATGACGTTTCCTGTTATAACCAGATCTCTTCTGTTTAGTTTCAAGTGAGTGATAAGAAAGTTCTGAGGCAAAATTTTTTAAAAGAGCAGAAACAGTGAAGACAAATTAGGAAGAAAATCAGACTAGGACTCAAAAGAGTATCGAGCTGGGATGGAACCAGGGACAAAGAGACTGACCAAAGACATCTGAACTATCCATCAGAAAAAACACTAGGTGAAAAGCAAAATTTTGATCTCCTTGAAGGAAGGCAAAGACTAAAAGACAGAGTAGGATTCCAAATTCCCAAACTGTTCTTTGTGAGTTATTAATAAAGCCACGAGTGTTTAAGTCTAGTTAATATTTGTATTGATTACCTCAAAAACAGATTTGGCCTAGGAGAAATAAATTATATTTTTACTTAACAGAATGTATTAGTTTAGGTCAAATGTTTTTAACTAATTACCTGATAAGAGAAGATGCTGATCAGATCTAGGTCTATTTCTTCAAATACAGAGGGTATGGGTTAAACACTGGCTAAATAGTTACAAAAATGGCTTTTGCTTTGTACTGCTGGCTTGCCTACCTTGGAACCTGCCCCTGTAATGTATCAGTCCACTTGAAATTTTGAATATATCGTAACTTGCTTTCTTGGGTAGATTCATCCAATGAATTTATGAAACCTGTAAAAAGGTACAGCATTTCAGTTTTAGAAGAAATATCAAGTAGTCTGTTTAGCAATTTTTTCAGATAATGACTTCTCCAGATTCCTGAAGAAAACGCTTACCCTCTGTCCCCTTCCTTACCCCCTCTTCTTCTAAGGTAACATAACATGAAGTATGTACACATTTAATTTTCAAAATGTTAGAAAGACCAAAATCACCCTAACATTTCTCTTGTTTCTGAAACTCAAGTACTGAGATCAAAGAATACAGACCAGAAGACTAAACTATTCAAATTTGAAAAGCCTAAGAATTAAAGGTGAATTTCTGCAAAGCTGTTAAGTTCTCATAAATAACTAACCTTGTAAAAGTGAAAAATAGGAATCTGATGCATTCTTCATCATTTCTGGATTACAGCTCAGATCAGTGAAGAGTTCAAGCAGGCGTGCTCTGGATGATCTCAAGTCACTTACAGGAGACAGAAATAGTCAAGAAATTTAAGTAAGCTGCATTGTGATGAATCTATGTAAAAGTGACTTCAAAGTGTCCATTGTAAAAAGCTTTCAGATAACACACACACACACCTCCTTGAAGGTTTTACTAAGGCGTACACAGGATAAACTTAGTTAAGACTAACACTGGGGTAAGTGAAATTCTAGTAACAACTGTTTTACAAGTGGTACTAAAATAAAAGTCTCATCTAAGGGGCAAATCATGAATATAATTATGTAATAACAATATACAGCAAGCTTTAATTAAAAAAACCAACAAATAAACACAAGCATGTAAGATGGGAGAAAGGAATTAAGAATGAGTCAATTGAACAGAGCAGTTCACAATAAAAGATATTAGAAAAATAGTAATTTAACATGCTTATGCAGTTTTAGCATCTCCTTAAAATTTCATAACTTGACAATACACTTTATTAAGTAGGGAGCCCTATTTTTAAATTGCATCCTATAATTCAACATACCCATCAAGAGTGTGTGAGAACACGTGGTTACTACTCATTTTAAAAAGGCTCCCGGTCTCCATTCTCCTTTGCTTCTTCACAGCAATAAATGTTGCAGATCCACCATTTCCTTCTTGAAATTCTCTTCTCCCTTTTTTCTACTAACATTAAATTTCCCAGGATCTCCTCTTATCTCTAAAAGTTCCTTAAAATGTTTAGTCTTTGGCTTTCTGCCAAAGACTGTATTTCTTCCTTTTGAGGTCTTAACATCTTTACACCCAGTCTGAGAGCTACATCATCAGCTCCAACTTGGTCGGGTTCCAGTTGCACATCTAATTTCAGAAGGCAACTTGCTTAATGAGGGCTCAGAAATTATTCTGCAGGACAATGATTGAAGACACTTGCATGTAAATGATTAATGAAAGACTACACTTCGATTGTTAGCACCAAGAGACTTGGGACTGTACATCCAGAACTTAGTAGGTCCTGAGGATAAAGGACACACTCAAAGTTCTCTGTTGAATGAAAGAATACTAACATTTCAAATATTTTAAGACTTACAAGGCCTATAACATCTTACAAGTGATGTTTAGAACAAAGTGCAGACTTCATTTTAAATGGTCTGGGTGGAATGTTTACTCACTGGTACAAGTTGAACAAAGGCTTACTACAAGAAAGGACATACCACCACTTACATACAGATTACCAGAAATGGGATGGGCTACCTTATGAATTTGTCATTGTTGAGTTTTTTAACTAGAAGCTAGGCAAGAGTAATTCCTGGACCAGAAAAAAAGCTGAATTCTTAAGGCCCATTCTAGGCTCAAATAGTTTGCTGGCTATTTCCGGGGAGGCACTCAATCATCTGCAACCCAACTGTATAAAGTCATACTCACCTTAAAATTAAAGAATTTCAGAAAAATAAGTACCTCAGAAATGTCTGTTTTAGGCTGTTCATTTTATAGATGAATCATGAGATCCAGAGAAGTTAAGTGACTTGCCCAGTGTTAGAGATAAAACAATTAAGATGGGACCAACCTCTGTGAGTTTAAGATTAAGGGTTAGCAAATGACAACCTATAGCTTGTTTTGAACGGCTCTCAGCTTGTTTTTATAAAAATGAAAAATAAGAATATGCCAACGGCAGCTGTATATAGCCCCACAAAGCCTAAAATGTTTACTACTCAGCTCTGACCTCTGATCTAGATAAATACGCCATTTTTCCTATCTTTTGCTCCACTCCCTCTTTCCATAGAAAGTAGCAACACTCTCAATTTTCCATTACTGGTGCCATCAGGTCTTGATCATCTAGGTTCTGTGTTTCATACAGACTGAATCCTTTTCAACTTCCCAAGCAAATCAGACACTCTGAACAGTTGACTCCTCCTTTGAAATACCTCTTTTGTTCTGATCTACTCACTACCCCAGAATAACATTTTTCTGTAAGAAATTATCTTCTTCTATCACTTCTTACAATCTAAATCAAGTATTAGCAAACCTTTTCCATAAAGAGGCTAAAAGTAAATATATGAGGCGCTGTGGTTCATCAAGACCCTGCTGATACTACTCCGCTCTGCTCTTGTAGAGGAAAGCAGCCAAAGGCAGCCAGACACAATATATAAATGGTGTGAGATGACATGGCTGTGTTCTAATAAAACTTTATTTATAAAAATGGGCAGTGGGAAAAATCTGCAGGACAGTTTGCCAACTCCCAAACTGAGTCATAAACTCCAACTCAAGTCCTTTCTCCTATATGAACACTGCAAAGCCTATTCCAGCTTACCGGACTCTCTCCCTGCTCAGAACTCCATGAATTTACGATCCGGTTAATTAGCAATATCCATATACAGCTTTGTGAAGTCTCTTGTACTGTTTTAATATATAGCTTAACTCTTTTGTTTTCATCTCTCTGGGACTCACTAATCTAGATGGCTGCCAAACTTTAAATAATCTATTATTTCACTCTTCACAAGTCATTTGTAAGTTTATAAGGAGTCTAAGGGTAGGGCAATGTGCTACATACTTCTGTACTGCCCATGAATCCTAAATAAGTACCTTGTATCCAAAAGTGGCTCAAACAGTACTTGCTGAGATTGACTAAAACTAACCTGCAAATTTTTGAAGCAGCAGGGCCAGCGGCTACACCATAATAGTTAAAAGTAACAGGAGCTGTGGCTTTTAATGGGTTCCTATGAAACCAATGTGTCATCTTCTCCAGCTGTTTCCTATAAATATAAAAGCAGATGTTCAAAAAATAAAAATAAAACATTTACTAACATAAACAGTATAAAAACGATTAAAAATTTACTAAGAATATATGTATGCATTTTAAAGTGTGTGTATATATATATATATGTATAAGACATACACAGGTACAAATGACTCTTACTTAGACTGCTAAAGCTACTTTAAATAAATGGGTTTTAAATTAACTATATTTCCAACACGGTGTTGCTGATGCCGATTTATTGGTTACAGCATGTGTTTCTATAATAAATACACTTTCCACAAAACAGGAATAAGAAGCAGAATTTTCATGAATTAAAAAAATCACAGTACTTGACCAATAATTTCTATTCTATATACCCAAAATATTTGAAACACTACCTAAATGAAATGCCAACTTAAAAAACAGTCCCAAGGGCTTCTGGGTGGCTCAGCTGGTTAAGTGTACAGCTCTTGTTTTCCACTCAGGTCATGATCTCAGGATCCTGAGATCCAGCCCTGAGTTGGACTCTGCACTGAACGTGGAGCCTGCATAGGATACTATCTCCCCTGCACGTAGTCTCTCTCAAATAAGTAAATCAACCATTAAAAAAAAAAAAAAAAAAAAAGTTAAATCCTACCCCTTTTTGGTTTAAAAGAAAAAAAAGCATGTCACTTGCCTAATAGTCCTCAGGAGATAATGCAAATACAGAAAGGCCCAGTGGAACACTTAAGTGTGGCAACTAGATTCTGGGAAATCATTTTCAAGAAAACCTGATAAGGTTTAATTAACTTAAAGGCATTATGCAAAAACCGTGGGCGTCACCGTGAAATACCTCCTGGAGCACCTCCTTAAAAATATCCACGTAATCCTGACAAAACCGATTTGGGGGAGCACCAGACACTCCACGCGTTGTCTATGTGCTGCGGAAGCGAGCACTACTCAGTGCACTGTACACTCAATGAAAAACGGGAGTTCACTTATGGCTCAAAACACTTCCGTTCTTTTAAGAACATACATAACCTTCTAAACGTCCGCGTAAACCAACTTTATAACACAAGTAAATTAATAGTGCTTGCACGTGCAGGTACGTCAAGCCTTCTCGAGATCATGGCACACCGTACACTTGACTTTGGGGCGGCAAATTTTCTACTAATAACACCCTTTTCAGGTGGATTTCCACTTCCCGGATGAACACGTCCGCAGATCCGTATATCCTGACTTCGGGAACGCGGAGGGTAAGTACTGCACCGTCCGCCCCGGCCCCACCTTGCCCCTTCCCGAGACCTGCCATTCCTGCTTTCAGGAATTCGGAGAGAGAAGAGCGACACACCCAGCCGCAGGTGCAAGGTGCCCTGAGAGCCACGGGCACCGCGGTGGGATCCAAGCGGCCGCCTCCCCTGCCCCCGATTACTGAAAGGGGCCCCCCACTCGCGAGGCCCGGGCCCCCCGGACACCTACCTGCGAGCCTCCCCCCAGCTCGGAGCGCCCGCTTCCTGTTTACCGCCCAGCCTCTTCCTCCCCAGCCCCAAAGCCGGAGGCGGCGTGCGGAGACCCTGCGCAGGCGCCGACGCCGGCCGCCCCCACGGCCGAACAGGCATTTTCTTGGAAAGCCGATGCTTTCCGCCCGGGGGAGGCGGCCACACAGCGGCCGCACAAACCCCGGTTTAGCTTGTAAGATCCCGGCTGCCGGTGGAGACGCCGGCCAGGGTATTCGGTCGAGTCCAGCTGTTAATACGCCCGACTCGCGGGGCCAAACGTGCATTTTCTTTCTTTCGTTTCTTTCAAGGCCTTAGAAGGAGACTCTTTGGGATCAGTATCCGGGAGTCTGTGGAGACTGAAAAACGCGTGTGAAAGCCGGGCGGGTGGGCGGGCGCGGGGGGGACCCTATCGCTTGGGATTCCAGGATAACGCCAGGGGTAGGGGTGTTCCTGGGAAACGCCCATTCTCATGGCAAACTTACCGGATTTGTCGGAAATCTGTGTAGCAGTTCTCCTCGGGGAAGAAAGGGAATGTCCCAAGTCCGCAAACGAGAAAGGGAGGGAGGCGGAGAGCCAGGAGAACCAGAGCGACGGGCAACCAGGCCTGCGCCGAGGCGGGGTCACGTGGCCCGGGCCGCCATGACAGCTACCGAGGCGGCAGTGCGCGCCGCTTTGGGGCGGAGGCTCCGCGTGTTGCGGCCCCGTCGGAACGCTCCGTTCCTCAGCCCTGTCCTAGCTACTTTTCCCCAGTCTTTGATCGTGAGCTGCCCTCTCTTTTCCTGAGAGGAAGAGAGAACGCGGCGGGGACTCCCAAGCCGAGGAAGAAGGCCGCAATAGCAATGGCGGCCCTCGCCGGCAGCGGGGCGGCCTCAACCTAACGCGGGGCGGGGCCTCAGGGGCGGAGCCTCGGCAGGGCGGCCGCTTCAGAGCCGCAAAGTTTGGCTGTGGCGGCAAATGGGCTTGGGCGGCTCCTCGGCGGGTGGCGGTGGTGGCCGTAGCGGTTCCTCCTGGCCCTGTTAATGTCGGGGCCAGGCCCGGGGAGGATGGCGCGCTAGAGCCCGGCCTCGCTGGGGTAGGGGCGGGAGGGGACGGGGTGGGCCCCGGCCATGTCGGAGGTGACCCGGAGTCTGCTGCAGCGCTGGGGCGCCAGTTTTCGGAGAGGCGCCGACTTCGACTCTTGGGGCCAGCTGGTGGAGGCGATAGACGAGTATCAGATGTGAGTGACTAACCGCGGGAGCGGGCCAGCCGGGCTCCGGTCGGCCGCCTCCCCCTTTCTTCTGTCCGTGTCTCTTATCGTGTCCCAGGGTGGGGCCCCCGAAGGCACGGGGGCTGGGATCGCGCCGGCCCCGGACGGGCTGCCCAGGACACTGCCGCCCGCTCGCTGGGCTTTCGCGCCCCTCTCCCCGTCCGCCGCCCCGGGGTCCGTTCCATTCAACAGGTAGCCCCCCTCTCCGGGGGCGCCCGCGCTGCCCCTGTCGTTCCCGTCCCCCGCTCTGCGGTCGGAGCCCTTCCCTCCTCTCCCTCGCCTCTCTCAGGTCGCGGCCGCTCAGCTTCTCTTCTAGAATCTCCGAGGGATACTCGTGTGTTCCCCGCCCACGTTCCAGGGATGAGTGGCCTTGCTCGCGGCGGTGCCTTCCTCCTCCCCCGTGTAGGACAGGAGGGAACTGGTGGCGCTCGAGGGGAGGGGGCGCCCCCAGGAAGCAGCGGGGACCGGGGCGCCTCACCCGCCCAGGAGAGGGTCCCCTCTGGCGCCCCTTCTCCACCCCTCTTTCGGAGGAGCCGTGTTTTCACAATGCACCTCGATTCCGTTTCGGTTTCTGGGACTGTTATTTGCTTGGCTGTGGGAGTCCCACCCACCCCCTCGCTCGCTTGCTTTGGGTGGAGTCCGCGCAGGATGTGAACCGAAGAGAGCGAACTGAATTAATGGACCGCGCACGGGAGCCACCACTCCCTCTCTGGGTCCCTCCTCCTTGTCCTGTGTCGAATGTATAGCCGCTGGGTACTTTGTGAGGACCCGTTTCTTTGATCTTTGACCCGAAGTCCAATCTCTTATAACCTTTCTGGCAACCCCCCCCCCAAAAAAAAACTTAAGGGGGGCTTTTTAAGTTAAAAGACAAGATTTACGCCTATATAAAACCTTGCTGGGGCAGCGGGGTGGCTCAGTGGATTAAGCCTCTGCCTTCGGCTCAGGTCATGATCTCGGGGTCCTGGGATCGAGCCCCACATCAGGCTCTCTGCTCAACAGGGGGCCTGCTTCCCCCTTCCCCCTCTGCCTGCCTTTCTGCCTACTTGTGATCTGTCAAATAAAGAAATAAAATCTTTAAAAAAAATAAATAAAACCTTGCTTAATTTCTTGCACCTTTTACTGAAAAATTAGAACTGTCTGCTAAAATGCTATTGTTTGCAAACGGTTGGCATGAATTACTTCTTGGTTAAAAGCTAGTTATTGTTTGAGGTGTTAACGGAGTATGAGAAAAATCACCCCCCCCCCCCCCCCCCCCGTCATTGAGTGTTGGGAACTTTAAATTCTATTTCCTTTCCGTACAATAGTCTCTTGTTTTTATCTGACCATTAAGATAATTCAAATGTGCAGATGTTTTAGACCCCCAAGGTACTGACTTGTAGTTTCAAAGAGCCCTGAAAACAACCGTGCTCTGGGCCCTGTTGCCAAGTATAACAAGTACTAGCTCTGTCTTGTATCTTCGCTTGATTTCACCCACTCCTGCAACTACTTAGTTGAGAACATTACTCTCATTTTACAAAATGAGGAAGCTGAAGCTCAGGTTAAACAAATTAACAGGGGGGTCATAAAGCTACTGCTGAAATCTGATTTTTTTTTTTTTTTCTAACTCCCAAATCCTGACTGCTGTACTACATAGTGCTTAGCACGCTTTATTTAACATGCCTGGTGTATGTGAGTTGGACAAATGAGGTTTCCCTCGTTACCAGGGAACATGTATTATCCTTACCGTAGCTAGTGAGCACCTGTGTATACTCATTCTGCGGCTTCACTAGAATCACTTCCCCTGAAATGTAAAGCTACCTTCACTTGTCATACGGCGGGACTTAGCAGCTGTTGGCACTCAGCAGCGGACTTCACAATGGAAAGTGAAGAATACCGTGTCCAATTGAAATTACAAAGGAAAATTGAGTATGCAAGCTGTTGAGCTGGAATTTCTAGAAACATCTCAATGAGAGTAATAGCCACATACAAATCCATTGTTGGGCCACGGTACTAACCTTTGAACTTCATGATTCAGAGAAGTTCTCAAAAGAACTGCCAGTGTAGGAGGAGTAACGATTGGCTAAGATTTTGTAAATACATAGGCTACATATCAAATGAGGTTGAATTTAAAATTAATATGTTAAAAAAATGAAGACAAATTGTCCTTTTTATTTCAGTTATCTGGGAGGAAATGTTGCAGAAAAGAAGACCATTTGGGGGCCGCTAAATACTAGAAAAAAGAATGGACAGCATTTAGTGATTGGATGTTGAGAATGAATGAGGAAGAGTCTAGGATAATTGGCATTTCTGGTTGGGCAGCAGGGACTTTATGGTCTTGCAACACAGAGGGAATTTATGGGAGTGGAGATGTTGGGGAGGAAAGAAACATGTTTGTACCATCATGATGTAAGAATACTATTGCTTAAACAATGTTTTCTTTCAGTGACAAGAGCAGGAGATGTAAAGATGTATAAGATTTGATTCCTACCTTCAAAACCCTGAGAGACTAATGGAGGATTTTAAAGTAAATGGGTTTTGTTATTACGGAAGTAGAAAAAGAGTATGTGCTACCACACTGCTTGCTGTTTCCAGGAGCATGCTTCTGCCTTAGGGCTTTTGTACTTTTTCTGGAACATTCTCTCATTATCTGCTTAGGTCCTTGGTCACCTCCTTCAGGTCTTTGTTCAGATATTATCTTAGTAAGTTCCTCTCTGGCCACCTTATTTAAAATAGTGAAACCTGTTATCCACCCCAACCCCCTCTACCTCGTCTTCCACATCCTAACCATCCCCCCGCCAATCCTTAATTTTTTTCATAGAATTTATCACAATCTAAAATACAATATATTTTACTTATTCATTTGGTCTATTGTCTCTCTTCCCACTTGAATGTAAACTCTAAGAGGGTAGAGTCGGAGGTGTTTTCTTATTCTGACTATATACATCTTGTCCTAGGGAAGCTAGGCTGTTATTAAATAATTGTTTACTTAGAAACTATATGTTGTATTCTTTTGAATGAATATGGATTCAGAAGTATGCCGTGGGAGCATTGAGTTGATATTAAAGTGCTGTTGGAAGATTTAAACAAATATGTGAGAATTAGAATCGCTAGCCAAGATATACCTGGTCACTTAAAAATAATTCCATGAAGCAGGCCAGCTCTTTCAGCAGCCTGGGGATACATGACCCCAGACTTCCATTAGAAGGGCATGGACTGTGTTGCTCAGAATCAGGTGTTTTGCAGGATCAGTGCTGAGGTATTAATCTGGCACACGGATGTTTAGTCAATATTTGTTTGAAGACTGAATAATCCTTGCTTTAATCACCTTTATTAATGCCTTCAACAGTGCTACTCAGAGTGGGTCTACAGAGGGGTGCTGGTCTGCAGTGAGGTAAAGGAATTGAGATTGAAGATTTAGAAACTTAATAGCAATTGGACATCTTAAGAGTTTTTATATTTTAGAGAAGTATTAGCTGGGAACAGATTGGGGAAAGAAACTAGTCCTTCACTACAGGTAGTTTGAGAAGCACTAATTTTTGTTGTGGATTGTTATGGGGTTTCCTTCAGTCACTTGTTTATGTGTTCCAAGTATGTTTTCAGCTCCCTCTTGAGAGTAGTGCTGTTTGACCTGGAGGCATCCCTGTGAGAAGAGACTCTTCTCTAGAGAATATTTGAGAGGCTTCTCGCCTTTCCCAGTAGAATGTGAACTCTTTGAGCTGCTCATCTAATGTCCAGATCATGTGCATTTTCCCTCAGTGGCCAAAATCATGTCTCACTTTGTCTTAAAATGGTGCAGTCATTTATGGATTTAGAAAATTTTTTTACACAGGCCTTTAAAAAAGTTTTTAAAAATAGTATAACTTATATACCATGGAATTCACCCATTTTTATGTACAGTCCAGTTAATTTTTAGTAGCTTTACCAAGTTGTACAACCATCACTATAATCAAATTTTATGACATTTCCATCACCCCACAAAAGCTCCTTTGAGCCCATTTGCAATCACTCCATATTCCTGCTCCAGCACTAGGCAACCACTAATCTATATTCTGTCTCTTAAGATCTTGTCTCTTCTGGATATTTCATGTAAATTGAGTTGTATAAATTGTGGTCTTTGGTACGTGGCTTCTTTGATTTAGCCTAATGTGTTTGAGGTTCATCCATGTTGAACGTATATCAGTACGTTGGTTCTCCTTTTTTACTATTATCAGTAATGTTGTTGTGAACATTCACATGTCTTTGTGAGCACATATATTTTCATTCTTTTTGGGTAGATACCAAAGAGTGGGATTTCTGGTTAACGTAAATTTATGTGTACTTTTTGAAGGAAACTGCCATATTGTCCAGACTGACTATACAGTTTTACATTTCTCCCAGCAGCGTATCAGAGTTACTGTTCTCCAAATTGCTGGCGTTTGTCACTGGCTATCTAGCCATTCTAGTAGGTGTATAAGGTACTTCACTGTAGTTTTAATTTGCCTTTCTCTTATGACTGATGATGCCCAGCATCCTTTCTTAGGCTTATCTTCCCTCTGTAAATCTAGTTCGGGAAATGTCTATTCAAATTTTTGCCTATTTTTTAATTGAGTTGTTTCTCTTTTATCTCTTGAGTTTATAAGGGTTCCTTATGTATTCTGGGTATAGGTTCTTTATCAGTTACATGATTTGCAAATATTTCCTCCCAGTCTGTTGCCTAATTTTTAAAAGCAAGATTCTGTTTGAATTTAACATCCTTGCCTGCTGACTATTATTAGCATTTGAGCAGTTAAGAGCTACCCTCTTTCTTCCAAGAGTGACCCTGCTTAAGTTAACAGTCACTATTAGCATACGGTATGTAGAACTATTCCAATAAAGAAACTGTGCCACATTATAACTTCCCTGATATTGGAGATATATAGTTGACATCATTAAATAGAGACTATAATTCCTAAAAGAGAACTTCATATAAGTGGTAGGCCAGCAAGAATTAGAAATCAAGTGCAGAGCAAGGACAAGGATAATGGCTGTTTCTGTTTTTGTGTTTTCTTCTGTGTAGAATCCACGAAGAGAGGGTCTCTACATGACATCACAGGATAATATTACGGGGGTTCTACCTTTGAGGTACAATAAATAAATGGATAGAAGCAGTTTAAGTAACATAATGGAGTGATTCTTGGCAAATGTCAATAATTTTTGGTAGGAGTTAGATCGGATGGATGCCATCAAATATAATGAACTTTACACCTGAACTCTGAAGACATGATTGCATAGAATAGAACTCTCATCTAAGAAATTTTTTTGGAAACTCAGTGAACTGTTTTGCAGTGGGCTTGGTAGGAAATCTAATGCTTGCTACTCTTTGCACTCTTGGTTTTATTCCCCACCCAGAATGGTATAGTATGCTTGAGAATTACGATTTTTAACTTTTTTGCCAGTTACAAAGTGTTTCACCAAAGAATCTCTCGATTTCTAAAATTTCTAAAAATTGAGATAAATATCACATAAGATCTCTCATTGTAAAGTTGTACCATTTGGTGACTCTAGTATATTCCCAGAGCCTTCAGTGGCTCTGCATGGTTATGAAGCCGTCACCACCCTCTCATCTCAGAACATTTCCATCACCCTCAAACCCCATACCTGCTATCAGTCGCTCTCAATTCCTTCCTTACCCCAGCCCCTGGCAACCGCAAATCTGCTGTCTCTGGGGACTTACCCATTCTGGACATTTTGTGTAAATGGAATCATATGTGATTTTCTTTTTTTTTTTTTTTTTGCATCTGGCTTCTTTCATTTAGCATAATGTTTTTGTGGTTCATCTGTGTTGTAGCATGTTTCAATCTTCATTCCTCTTGCCACCAAATCGTATTTCGTTGAGTGGATACACTACATTTTGTTGATTCATTCTGCGGGTTGATAGACATTATGGGTGTTTCCAGTTTGAGAGTCCGTGTGTAGGTTTTTTTGTGTGAGCATGTTTTCAATTCTTGGACTATACCTAGAATTTTGAAATTGCTGGGTTTTATGTATGGTAACTCTATGTTTAACTTTTGAGGAACTGCCAAACTGTTTTCCACAGCGACTGCATCATTTTACATTCCTACCAGCACTGTATGAAGGTTCCAGATTTTCCATATCTTTGCCAACACCATTGTTTTTTTTTTCTCTCTTTTTAGAAATTGTACCCATCCTAGTGGATATGAGGTGGTATCTCATTGCGGTTTTGATTTGTATTTTGTATTTCGTTGTATTTTGTATTTGTATTTGATTTGTATTTCCCTAATGACTAATGATATGATATTCATGTGCGTATTGACCATTTTTGTATCTTCTTTGGAAAAATGTTCAGGGGGCACCTGTGTAGTTTAGTCGGTTAAGTGTCTGACTCTTGGTTTGGCTCAGGGCATGATCTCAGGGTCATGAGATCGAGCACGGAGTCAGGCTGTACGCTCAGAGGGGAGTCCGCTTCTCCCTGTGCCTCTCCCTAGCTCGCGCTTTCTCAGTCTCTCTCATTCTCTCTAAAATAAATAAATAAATCTTTTTTTTTTTTTAAAGTTCAAATTCTTTTTCCATTTTTAAATTAAATTACTTGTCCTTTTATTGTTTCATTGTAAGAGTCAGTCTTTTAGTTTTTATTGTCTCAGAAAGAGCTTTGGGGGTGCCTGAGTGGGTCAGTCAGTTAAGTGTCTGCCTTCAGCTCAGGTCAGGATACCAGGGTCCTGGGATAGAGTCCCGGCATTGGACTCCTTGCCTGCTGGGGAACCTGCTTCTCCCTCTGCCCCTCCCCTTGCTTGTACATGCATGCTCTCGCTTTCTCTCTCTCTGTCAAAACAAATAAATAAAATCTTTTTTTAAAAGAGAGAGAGGGAGAGAGAGCAAGCTTTGGATCCTTACTGTTGAGTTTGGACTAGTAACACAGATCCATCCTTGAAAACTTATCCAAGGCCTAGCTGCTATTTTTAAGAATGATAATTGGACAAACAATGATTTTCATGTCTGATTGGTGGAAGATTTTCTTTATTTTTCATGAAAAATATTTTGAAAAGCATAATTTAATAGACTTATCATTTTGTCATGGCTGTTATTTGGACTAATCTTATCAGCAAATTAATGATAGACTGATAAAGTGTCTCTGGCTGGTACTATGACTGGTGCTCACTGGAAGTGTCTAAGCAAAATCTGGACAACTGCTTATTGGCTTGTTAAAGAAGAAATTCATGCATACTGAAGAAAGTTGGATTAGTTGCCACTTGAGATTCTTTCCAGCTCTAAGATTCTGTTTTTACTGCCTAGAGCTGAAATTTGTCCCAGTGCAATGGTATAAAAAGTATTATATCTTTTTTTTTTAGATCTTATTTATTTATTTGACAAAGAGAAAGAGGCAGGGAGAGAGGGAACACAAGCGGGGGAGTGTGAGACGGAGAAACAGGCTTCCCACCAAGCAGGGAGCTTGATGCGGGGCTGAACCACCCAGGCGCCCCAAAAGTACTATATCTTATTTTCATTTTTGTTGTATAGAGTTTGATTCTAAAGATAATGTAGATTTAGACTTTGAAAGCACAGCAACATATTATTGTACTTCATTGTCTCTTTTAAAAGATTTAAATTATTTCATTATTGAGATAGTTTGCTTTCCTTCAATTCTGAAGAATGTATTGTTTTCTTCTTACAGATTAGCAAGACATCTACAAAAAGAGGCCCAAGCTCAACACAATAATTCGGAATTCACAGAAGAACAGAAGGTACTATAAAATAATCTCTACATATTATCAGATTCCAAATGAAAAAGATTCTGTCTTTCAAGCCATTAAGCAAAACCAACAGAAACTTATACTTAAGTACAAAAAATGGCATTATTATGCTTTGGGGAACATAGAGTGATCGCTGAGGTAACACATGATTTACCAGTTAGTGACTTTCTCACTTGATGAATTTCTCGATTCAGCCATTCAGACTTAAACTTCAGTGGAGGCTATCTACACTCTTTGGGAGAGGGGTAGATTCCAGAGGCTCAAGTTTGACTGTGAGTAATTCTGTCCAACTTCAATACTTTTTTAACTCTGAATTTTCTTAACACCTCTTCTTCCTCTCAAAACAAACACAAAGCTAAGGGAAAAAAAAAAAAATCCCCCCAAATCCATCACTGAAAAAAAATTGATAATAAAATAATAATTTTTAAAAAATAGTTCAAGTCAGGAATTTGGCATAAGAATCCATCAGCAAAATAAATGCATAAAGTTGCAAGATGTCTCAGTGGTTCCTTTGAATTAAGATTTTAACATGTTGGAGTCGGTGCCCTGGACTTTTAGAGATTATAAAAAGTGGGATACTTTAAGAAGCTTTGCTTTCAGAGAGTGAGAAGAAACAGGAAGAAGCAAGTCCCATTTTTTCCTGGCTCAGAGTATCTAGTGTTAAGTCAAATTTTAATCTTGTAGATAATGAAAAAAATTACTGTTGTCAGTTTTTCCATCTCTTAAGAAAAGACACTGAAAACTGTAGTGACTTAATTTGTTTTTATTAATCCTTTTTCTGTACAAGGAGTGGGAGTGGTTTTCTGTGTGCGTTTTAAGAAAGTCTAAAATTTATTTCAGTCCTTTTCCTATATTCATTTGACTCTTACGTATAGGCGTTTGAACAGATAAAAACACCAAAGATTAGGGTTAGGGTATTTCTTACATAAGTCAGTATATTTGCATCTTAAAACTACTTAGTATCTACATCACCTATACTTTTCTTTTGTATTTAGAAAACACGTTATTCCAATTTACTGGTGCATTTTTCTTTTTTCCTTTACAGTTGTTAATGTATGCAGTAGATTTAGGAAACTTAGGTTTAATTGTTACAGAGGAAATGATTTGTTTGCTTAAGGAAAGGAACAAAGACTATATGCTTTATCTCCTCTATAAAATATGTAAACTCTAGAAATTGATTAGAAAGTGATCTGCTGGGACGCCTGGGTGGCTCAGTTGGTTAAGCGGCTGCCTTTGGCTCAGGTCATGATCCCAGCCTCCTGGGATCGAGTCCCACATCTGGGCTCCTTGCTCAGCAGGGAGCGTGCTTCTCCCTCTGCCTCTGCCTGCCACTCTCTCTGCCTGTGCTCACTCTCTCTGTCAAATAAATAAATAAAATCTTTAAAAAACAAAAAGTGATCAGCTGACATCACAAAATTAATTTCAAACAATCTCAAATATTTGAGTATGCAAATTAATAACTGACAAACTTATGAATATGGGAACAGATGAAAGCCTAGGGGATTTTTTTAAAGTTTCATGATCCCACCTCCCCCAATACTTGAATCACCTGTTTGCCTGGTGTTACTTCCATGCTTTGTCATCAGTACCTTAAGACCTCTGAGCCACGTGACCTCAAATAGTAGGTGAGTTCACTTGAAACAAAGCAAAATTTTTTAAATGCTGTCAAGAAATGAGCTTTGTCGTACAATGATTAAACTAACAAGAAAAAATAAACTTTTTCTTAGTTTTCTTTAACTTTCTAAGTCTGAAGCAACCTGATGTTTGATAATGTTCTTTATTCTTTAATTTATAACTTCCTCAGCAGCCACTGATGCTGCCTTGTTTTTAGTTTATACAGACCCACGGATCTTATACCCCATAAGGCCTGGGGAGCATGACCTAGGGGAAAAGCCTGAGATCTGGAGTCAGACGACTTGGTCTTGAATCGGGGCTCTGTCCCCCGGCCCTAATTTCCTTACATATGAAATGAGGGATTAGATAACCCTACATGATCTTCACTCTATCTTCTAATGACTTATACCTTTGAAGTTTTCTGTACCTCTTCCTTTCCTGGAGGCCTGATTTTGGAGGTATTTCTTATTTATAATACCTGCGTAGGGGGCATTTGTGGCTCCTGCTTGTGACTAGAGAGAGAGCTTGTGCCTGCCTATTCCTTGAGCTTGGAGAAGGACCCCCAAATCATTCCGTACTACATTAGGAACATAAGGCAAGTTAAATGCATTTACAAATTTAATTTTCTTTAAAAATGCAGGTGAAACATTCACAATGGGCCAAAAAACTCATACTGACCTATAGACCTTATTTTTGAATATCACACAAGGAAAAAGTTAGAGGCTCCAAGTTAATGATTAGGAAACAAAGATTTCCCAGATGATTTGGGGGAAAACTGCCTCTGAAAAATGAATAGATGTTATTTGAACAGAGAGTCTGTGATTTGTCAGGGCTTTTAATATGCTAATGTATATGTTGAATTTTTTTTAAAAGACTTTGGTAATGGAGTGTTTCTTAGATTTGTTTGCTTTTGGAGGCTCCCCCCTCCCCTTATAGAACACTTCATTGGGTCTAATGTTCTGAAGAACATGTTATAGGAGATTTCGAAACCAACTGTTAGGTCTGCAAAATTAATCGAATGCCAGACCTGGCACATTAGCCAAAGGCCAAAGAAGAAGAAACCCAATTGCGTTTTCCTCAAAAACGGGGAAGATGCAGAATATACGTTATATTATTCTCAGCAAAATTGTTCTTTATGTTTTCTATTTTGAATTATATTTTTTATGCTTTTTGCTATTCTCACTGTTTTTACAGCAGTGACAAATCTTAGAATTATGCTAACCATTCATAGTTTCTGGGACTACAAAAAATTTTTCTAAAAAACAACCAATATTTCTTTATGAGACTTTTTACTGTCTGGCTCACAATAAGCTTTTTAAAAAATAGTTGATGAATAAATGCTTTGTTGGCGCTTAGGTTATTGATATGTATCCATATAAATTATTTAAGATCAAAGAAATATTAATTTTTGAGAAAATAGTATATGTATCTTGGTATTTATTTTAAATCTAAACTCTAGAGCAGAACTACTGATCTCTTTAAACTTTATTAATTAGTGATTTTAATCTTCATGTGGATTTGCTATTCATAATATTCTCAAAGATTTCTGGTGGAAAGTGAGAAAGTTTAGGATTCCTGTTTGATCCTCCCTCACAATTCGTTGACTTAGCTTCCATTTCAACCCTCAATAGTTTTGTCATTATAACAACTGAGTTTAGTGGCCAAAGAATAGCTGCCAAAAGCTTTCATTCCATTAAATTCCCTACTTCGGTGTCGTAGATTTTCTCATGTAAGTTTCTGGGCAGAATAGAACATCCTGTCTCATGATGCTTAGAAAGTTTTTCCCTGTTTTGAATCGAATTTGTAGTAATGAGAGTTCCAGCACTAAGGGCTTGTTTCCTATTTCATAGGGTCCCCCTTCCCCCTTCCCACCGATCCCCCGCCTGCCCCTTTTCCTCCCACCCAGCCTCCCTCTGGCTGGAGGGTAGACGACTGGCTGTTTAAATAAAAAAATCAGGTCTGGACGGAGACTGCTCTACTTCATGTGTATTTTTTAGACTTCTTTTTCCATATGTAAATTGAATAAGTTTAAGCAAAATTAACTCGGCTCTTTGTCTGTTTTTATGCCATCTTCTCCTTACCTGCTCTTCTTACTAATTTCCCTACCATTGACAAAATAGCCAATATCCTGAAAACGAGGACATTTTCCATTTCTGTACCATATTAAGCATGAGCAGTTAATTTGAATGAGGCGCTAATAATTTAAATCTTTTAAAACTAAGCTTCATTTACCTTCAGTGCTTAGTCTTAATGTACATTAGTTAATAGTACTTATATGGGGACATAAGTGACCTTGTGCTGCTTCATCGTTTTTCCTGACCATTTGTTTCTAAGAAAGGTGACACGGTTACAGTAGCAAGCACTTGATTTTGACATCAATAAATGCTACATGTTTTAAAAGTCATTGCTGCAGCTGAAAATGATAGTGCTTTGCTCCGTTTTTAATACTGATGTTGGGTGTGGTCCCTTAAAGTAGTTATGAATAAGGCCTGTTGGTATTTTGCCACGGTTCAGTAGATTCTGTGTAAAGAGCTGTTGGTTTTGCTAAACTTGCAGAAACGTTTAAATTTAAAATAGGTTATTAGCGGAATTGTAATTGTTCAACTGCATTTTACCTTAAATGTTAACAGCCTCAAATCAAATGGATTTTAAACCAAATGGAAGAAAGGGAGTTAACTAATATTTCTAAAGACCCATTCATTGATACATCTCACTTAATACAGAATCTTTCCTCAAAAGCATTTTTAAAAAAACCTAAAAAGTATGGCCAAATGATATTAACACAAATATATCGCTTTATTGTACATACGACTATTATGTGTCTAGAAGACATGGATGTCTAGTGCAAGTTGCTTAGCCTCTCTTCAGTTTTCACACCAATAAAATGATAGTCTCTAACTCAGGGTTATAATGAGGATTACATGAATTAATGCTTATAAATCCCTTAGGAGAACTTGAGTACTCAATAGCTGTTAGCCACTACTCTATTATTATATGTATTTTTATGTTTTTATACATATATACAAATAAAACATTAATTTTATTTATACATACTTAAATCACCTAGTTTTGTCAGAGTTGAGTGGTATGTTTAAACAACAGTGAGATATTAGATTTGATGTAGAAAAGACTATTGCTGGTTCCTGTGCATTAGCTGTTTGAGAGAGAAAATAAATATGAGATATCTTGAGTCCTTTTGAAGTTATGAAATTTAAATGTAATCTTTAAATGTAAGATTTCATAATAAAGTTGGGTATTTTCTAAATAGTGATATTGGGCTTAAAAGAAAATTTTTAAAGGTTGTGGAGATAGTTGGAGTGTTACTTGTTCCTTGGTCAAGGGTCCTGGGTTGCTCAGGAAAGGTGGGAGTCGGCTATACCAGCTGTTGGTTGTCGATAAGGTGATTGCGTAGGGCCCACTCGCCTGAGTACCAGGGGCCAGGACAGTACCTGCTGCACCTCTGTGCTCCTCATTTATCTGATAAAGCAAGTGGAAATCCAATTTAATAATAATAATAAACTTTAGCAAGTGATCAGTACATGTAGAAAAAAGATTTCATTTTTTTCCCAAGAGTGTTTCTGTGGTGAAGGCATCACAAATATTGTACATAAATACTTCACTTTTATGGTCTGGATATATTCTTAAAAAAAGCATAAGAAATACCCTTTTCTGGAAGGACTTAAAAATGTCATTGGGCCTAATTCAGCTGCCTGCTCTTGTCGAAGTTTCTTCTGTGGGGCCTCCTCTTTACTTCCGCTCCAGTCAGTCATGTTCTTGTTCTGATTCATGGGTACCTGGACAGCCGGAGTAGCCTGACCGCTCTTGCCTGTGGTCTCTTCCCATTTCTCCCCCAGCCTATGGGGGTCGTTGCCCTAATCGTCTTCCTAAAGGTCAAATCTGATCGTCATTCTTTTTCTATTCAAAAACTTCTGTGCGATTTATTGCTGAAGTTATAACCGATTCCTCAGCTAGTCATGGAAGGTTCCCTTCAGAAAGACCCCTGCTGTCCCCGGCGCGCGCATGCACGCCTTCTCTCTCTCTCTCTCTCTCTCTCTCTCTCTCTCTCTCTCGCGCGCGCACACACACACACACACACACACACACACACAATCACTCCCTCAGTCACTCTTCACTTTCAAACCTATATCCCTCTACTTTCAGGATAACTGCACCGTGACAGTTTTCCAAACTCTTCCATTTTATCAATCCTCCCCGGCACCGGGGCTCGAGTTCTAACGCAGAATCTTGCACTCTTTCTTCAGAACGTATGTAGTGCTTCACTTCGCTAAAGCTTATAAGAATCAAGTATCTCTTCTTTATATAACAGTGATTTTGTAGAGTCTCATGTCACATAATAGAACTTGAGCTTGTTAAAAGCAAGGACTATACCCTATCATTTATACTCCTCTTATAGCTCATCTAAGGCAGGAAAGCTATAAAGCTCGCCACCATTCATCACAAGTATTGATTTTGCTGCATATTACCTACATAATCAAGTCAAGATTGGACTTATATCAAAATTAAATGATACCATTTCGCTAGCTTTCAGATATTTTAAATTTTAAATCTTTTAATGAATTTCAGACCTAATGGAGATAAAGAGAAGACAAAACTTGGGGTGGGGGGAGATGTTGAAAGTCCTTTTCATTGCCCTTTAAATAAATCTAAAGCTGTCATCAAAGCAAACTTGATTTAAAATTGGTCACGGTACCTTTAGGTCAGGAGAGAAGATAGACTCACATTCTCTCCTTTATCCTAGCCCTTTTCCCGTTTCTCTTCTCTAAAATCTGCAAGATGCTACACAGAAGTAAAATTTAACTTGAAAAAAAGTATAGCTCCCTAACTAATAAAAACTAACACCGTGGTTTTAACAATTACCAATTACAGTATATTCAGTATTTATGCTTTTTCTTTTTCCTACAGAAAACCATAGGCAAAATTGCAACATGCCTGGAATTACGAAGTGCAGCTTTACAGGTAAACACCGTTTTTTTCCTGCTTTCTAATGTGAGAAAAATACATTATGAACTTTTCTAATAAACCTTAAGCATTAATGTTAAAATGTCTCAATACTTTGACACAAAGTATTGTCTCAGAAGCTATATCTAGCAATAGGAATTCATGGGTTAAACTCCTATTAAAAGATTTAGTTCATATTTAATAAACTGTAGACAGAAAAGATATAACTTCAGTTTTTTGTTATTTTTAGCTCAAATGTGCTAAAATATAAAAACAAAAACCAGTTTGGGACTTTTCATTTTCTTTTCCTTTTTTTTTTTTTTTTTTTTTTTAAAGAAGATTTTATTTATTTGTCAGAGAGAGAGATCACAAGAAGGGGAACAGCAGGCAGAGGGAGAAGCAGGCCCCCTGCTGAGCAGGTAGCCCGATGTGGGGCTCCAGGTCCCTGGGATCACGACCTGTGCCGAAGGCAAATGCTTACCCAGCTGAGCCACCCAGGCGTCCCGGGACTTTCCCTTTTCTACTTTGAGAGCATGAAATGGATTCCTTCATTTTGTGCACTTTTTGAATATTTAGTTCTTGCCACTTAAAAGACATAGGGTATCATGAAATCTTTGTAATAAAAAGATGTAATATGCATATTTCAAATTCAGTCCACACAGTCTCAAGAAGAATTTAAACTGGAGGACCTGAAGAAGCTAGAACCAAGTAAGTTTTATGGTTTTGTGGGACTCCTTTAGAAAACTACTTCTCCGTTGTAGATATTACGATTATTTAGCATAGATGTTTATTCATTTCTGTTCCTACCTAGTCCTCTGTGATATTTTGTGCTTTTATAATTCCTGTAATATTTATAGTAATTATTATTCTGTTTACCATTATAGAATATGAAAAATTGATTCCAGGTTCTACCTCATTCCTATATTTTAGCCTTTGTTTTAATCACTTTATTAAAGACTGTAATGACTTTGGTAAACAGTTGCAGTAGCGTTCACTGGAGAGTATAGTTATAGGTAACTGAGGCCCATTTATACTCTGTGTCCTGGAACACGACCGTCCAGCTATTCGTGGTGCTCTGCAAAAGATTTCCTTGTTGTCCCCATTTTCCTGTCCCGTCTTGAGAGCTTTTCTGAAGTAAACAGTTGCTTCAAATGTTCTGGTGGTTAGGATGTGCCAAATAAGATTTTCTTGTTGGTTCGCATGAATGTTCTGTCAGAGGAATGTTTTCTTATCGATCTTATGAATGTTCTCTTTGCAAAGTGGGCAGAGGCACAAGTACTGAATACCACCGTGTTCCCCCGCCGTGTTCCACCACATTTCCATCACCCCAGAAGAAACCCTGGCCCTATTTTTAGCACACACCTGCTTCCCCCTCCTCAATTCCCAGCCCTAGGAAACCATGAATCCACTTTCTGTCTTGTGATTTTGCCTGTTCTGGACATTTTGTATAAATGGAATCCTATCACATATGGTCTTTTGTGACTCATTATATATGATTATTTTAAGAAAAGCACATTGATGGCTTTTTAAAAAGATCAGCTGCAGCGAGGATATCTGTTGTGTAATGGTTTTAAAGATTATAATGTTCAATTTTTTTTTTTAATGATAAGAATAACTAAAATTTTGGCTATTTAGTCATTGTTTTCTATTTTGTTGTTGTTGTTGTTTGGTGTTTCCAAATAAAACTTCAGAGTGTTACAGATTTCTCCTATTGCCTTATAGGATCTTTCATGGTATTACTGGTTTCCATTCCCATTAATGGAACCAAACACTCAAATAAGTCCACCAGCTGCTGTTTGCTAACTTCATGGTCTTACTGCTTGTAAATGCAAGAACTGGGTTTTAACCAGGGTTCTAAGCCACACCAAGCCCATGTTCCTGCCACTGTCCTCTGTTGTACTACCTGTAAGTGCAATATTGGCATCAATCCTAAATACCGGGGATTTCCAGCTCAGGCTCTTGGGAGATTACTGACGCACATATGAGTGGCATTTTGGACTAAAATCTGCATTCATCTTCTATTTCTTGCTTTTTTGTTTGTTTGCTTGTTTTTGATTTTTTAAGATTTGGGACGGGAATGGAAAGGAAAGATAATATTGGGATTTATTTTGTCATATTTTGAATTTAAATACTGCCTTTCATTTGGACCTGTCCCTTCTTCATACTTAGTTATCTTTTCAGGTGATTTTAATTTGCTCTTGCCTTTTAAAGGAATGTAAATGTGTATCTTATATCTCAGGATATGCTCTGTAATTTTGCATTTATCAAAGCTTAGGCACTTCTTATGAGTTATATCAGAATTGAACATTTTCTACAGATCAGTATTTGAGTATATTTCAGGTTAAGTCAAGCTATTTTCTGCCTCTTTTAAGACTATAAGGAAAGGAAAATTAATATGTGGGATTTGGCTTATTCTGTTAATGTACTTTTCCTTTAAGGTTAAAAAACAAAGTCTTTTGATAATCCTTTCTGAAACTAGTACTACCTCTAAGAATTTGAAAGTACTATTTATTTCATTTTCTGATGTTGATCCTTGGTAATATACTACTTCTTACTGAAACATACCTCCCCCACCACCACTCTGTGAAGTTCCTTCCATTGACTGATCCTTAAAGGCCCCAGAGAAATCCCACCTTTCTCTGAACGCTTTCTCTGCTCTCCCAGCCCTAATTAAATTCTGCGTCCTGGCCTTTTTGGGAGCACTTTTTATGTCCATCATCATAGTGCGCCCTGTGTGATGTTCACTTAAATTCATTTTGCTCCTAAATGAGATTGTCAGTAACCTTTGTATTTTCCCCACAGAGCCCAGGCTGCATATCGTATGATCTTGGCGAATTTTTAAGTTGAACAGTGTTGAATGTCTTCAGGGAATCTTCTCCCATGATTAAAAAAGTAACCTTTCAGCTAGGAAGCCCTTACTCATTTTGTCCACCAGAAAAATGAAACAAATCAGCCACAAAAGCAGAACACACGTTGTTGACTGTGTTATTTTTAGAGTATGGCCTTCAGGAGGGTGGGAGGCCATGCTCCTTGAGAGTGGGCAGGGAGTACTGGGTTTTTCCTCGCAGGGGTGCACCATCAGATGTCAGCCACGGGGTGAGCCCCTTGGTCCCCAAACCGTGATGGACTCCATGCTCATGATAATACCTTCCGGGAAATTATAAACTGCTTCTCTTCTCCAAATCTTCCTAAAATATCAGCACTAGCATCGGTGGAAGAAAAATCCTATATATAAGTTTTAAGTAGAACCCTATTGTAAAAGCACATTAGAATCTCTGTTATTCCATAGTTGGTGAGAATAGAAACCTATAATTAAAGAAAATGAGAAAGGACCTGTTATTTTCTTTTAAAAGGATATGAATTAAATACCTGATATGCTCTATTATTGTAAATAGTAACTAATGAGAGGCTGTTGTTCCAGGTCAAGCCTTTCCTATCATAGCATTGGTACCTACGAAAAGAAATACTGTCCTATTCTCGTATTACAGTAGAAACAAAAGGTATTCTTAATAACTGATAGAGTGTTTGACTTTTTTAATTGATATTTTTATACTTGTTGTAAAGTTTGATTTTTCCCCCCTTTTATTACTAAAATAGCATTGCAGTGCTTTCGTTTCTGATGTGAATGCTACAGGCCTTCTTTGTCACCACTCCCCTACTCTTAGGATCTAGCACGATACTGTGTAAGCGATTAATTGATATTTGAGTTGAATTAATAGTTTATTTACACTGAGCAGTCATGCACAGGTTTAAAAAAGGATGTTTTTATAATTTTAAAAATAATACTTCTTAGACCTGAAATAGTAGGATTCTAGTTAGCTGAATAGGGAAAACTATGGAGAGAATAAATTACCATATAATAATGTGAGCTTATACTTATATGGGACTTTAAATTTCCCATGCAATTTCATATCTATTAATTTACTTCTTTGCACAGTGGGGAAGTGGTGTTCCCGTTTTAGAATTGGGGAAACAGATTCAGAGTAGTTATATAAATGACATAATAACAACTGACATGATTATGGGACTTCTCTTGCTTATCAAACTTGAGTTATATAGTCTGTTTTATTCGTTGAACAAGCCAAACTAGTACCTGCCTCAGTCTTTGTTGTTGTTAAAAGATTTTTTTTTTTAAGATTTTATTTATTTATTTGACAGAGATCACAAGTAGGCAGAAAGGCTGGCAGAGAGAGCAAGGGAAGCAGGCTCCCTGCTGAGCAGAGAACCCGATGCAGGACTCGATCCCAGGACCCTGGGATCATGACCTGGGCTGAAGGCAGAGGCTTAACCCACTGAGCCACCCAGGTGCTCCCAAAGATGTTATTTTTAAGTAATCCCTCCACTTAACCTGGGACTCAGACTCACAGCCCTGAGATCAAGAGTCACATGCTCCACAGACTGAGCCAGCTAGGGCCTGCCCCTCTAGCCGGTTTTTTTTTTTTTTTTTTTTTAATTTTATTTATTTGAGAAAGAGCACAAGTAGGCAAAGCAGCAGATGGAGAGGCTCAACCCCAGGACCCTGGAGTCGTGAACTGAGCTGAAGGCAGACACTAGACCCACTAAGCCACTCGGGCGCACTCCCTCTAGCCTGTTTTTTAATACTTGGAAAGCCCTGCCCAGTGCTACTTAGGGACAGTTCCTCTCATTCCAGATTATGTTGGAACACACTAGTGTTCCAGCAGTTATTATTTTGAAAGGCCTGCCCTGTCCACCTTAGCCGAAGTCCCTCTGCTCTGCTTACGCACTCACCGATCCTGTCCTTCATGATGCCGGCCACAGTCTAACAGTACCTTGTTGATCTGTTGCTTTGTTTACTGTCTGCTTTTCCTCACTGGGGGCTTAAGATCCATAGATGAGAGCAAGAACCTTCTGTCTCGATCGCTGCCATATCTTTAGCACCTAAAACAGTGAGTGGAACCATGTGGGCACTCGGTGCACATCTGGTGGGCGGAAGAACGAGAAAGGAAAGAGGAGGATGAGAGCTGGAGGGAGAGAAGGAGCAAGAATGGAAGCTAGACCCAAGTCCCAGACCTCTCTCACGAAGGACTCAGTAAGAGTGCCCCTCGGACTCCTGTTGGGATAAACCACGAAATTGCACGTGCTCTGGCATTTCCTACTTTGGGGTAGTAACATATATGCCACAGCTACTTTATCTCTAAACTACAGTGCTCCAAAATGAGGCTAAGTAAGTCGAATACAAAATCATAGGAACTTTCCGGATTGCTCAGTTAATGCCATTACTCCACCTTCATGTAACTGCAGGGAGTTGCTGAAGACCCGTAACCCCACATATGAAGCTCTAAATTACATGCTTTTAGGGGCACCTGGGTGGCTCAGTCGTTAAGCGTCTCCCTTCGGCTCAGGTCATGATCCCAGGGTCCTGGGGTCGAGCCCTGTGTCAGGCTCGCTGCCAGCCGGAAGCTGCTTCTCCCTCCCCCTCCTTCCTCCCCTCTCCACCTGCTTGTGTCCGCCTCTCACTGTCTCTTTGTCAAATAAATAATTTTTAAAAATAAATCAATACTTTTAGTAACTCTGTAAGGTATCCATATTCATAGCAGCTCTCTAAGCACAGGCAGAGTTATAGAACATCTCTCTTTAAGTTTACAAACCAGCATGTAATCACGGACCCTACCATGATGCAGAAGGTGATGGGTTCCATGTTATCTGAAGACTTCTCCTGAGGGTAAATCCCTCTTTGTGTATTTGTCTACGTATGTGTGTAGATACATGTATGTCTGTAATAAACTGTCGTAAATGGTATATTGAAATTGTAACCAGTTTTGTTCAGTTTTGCCAGTTTAATGGAGTTGAGGGGAAATCAGGACATAGACCAAAATGTTCTGACCACAACTGGTTATCTGTGAACCAGTCTTGTAATTGAGGTACTCCAGGAAGGAGAGCTTCTCTTTTTCTGCTGCCCTGTGTCTCACCTAGGACCTTGTACATACAACTTAGTTTGTTCCCTGTGAAGGCTCTGAGACTCTGGAACTTACTTTTCTTGGAAATCTGACAAAGTACTGGTGCCTGGAATATACTATGGATATTTTCATTTTGCTAAGACCTTCCGTGGACAAATGCATCATGGTTCTGAATGATGATGAGAGTGGGAATTTTTTAAAGTATTAATATGCATAGTAAAATTGACTAAAAATCAGTCATTTCTAATAAAATTTTTTATTTTGATTCACGGAAGAGTTTATGTGTCTGTCTTTCTGTTTTTATTCTAGTCCTAAAGAATATTCTTACGTATAATAAGGAATTCCCATTTGACGTTCAGCCTGTCCCCTTAAGGTAAAATAAAGAAGCACCAATATTTGTCTTATTTTTTTTGTCTTATTTTATAACTATTTTTCAGATATTTCTGCATTTTTTAAATCAGTATTGGTATCTTTAGTATCAGTAGGTCAACGTTTTTGTGTCAACATTTTTTGTGTCTGCATCGTATTACCTGGGATGTAATCTTTATCTATAATAGAGTTATGATGCCTCTCTAGGGTAGTTAGTTTTGTAGCTCACTCTTCTGTCTGCTGTTTTGCGTGCAGAAGAATTTTAGCACCTGGTGAAGAGGAGAATTTGGAATTCGAAGAAGATGAAGAAGAAGGTGGTGCCGGAGCAGGGTCTCCTGATTCCTTTCCTGCTAGAGTTCCCGGTGAGTATCACTGATTGCAAAACAGGCATAACTTAATCCAAGCTTAGGGGGTTTAGAACTTATTTTGGTACTTGCCAATCTTCAGCAAATTTTCATTGCCATGTTATTGGCTGGAGCTATTTTATATGTATAGTCTGAAGGCATCTTACTGTCTGTGTTGGGTGCACAAGGCCACCCGCATTCAGTGATCTGCTAGGAGGACTCATGGACTCCGCGTGTAGTTGTATTCACAGCGATGATTGCACAGCTGTGATTTATTGCACTGGGCAAGGACAAGAACAAAGTCAACAAAGGGAAAAGGTGCGCAAGTGAACGGAGTCTGGAGGAAACCAACCAGGTGCGGGCTTCTTTTTTTTTTTTTTTTCTCTTTTTTTAGATTTTATTTATATTCGAGTTTGTTAACAAAGAGTGTATTGTTAGTTTCAGGGGTCCGATTTAGTGGTTCATCATTTGCATACAACACTCAGCGCTCACTACAGGTGTCCTCCTTAATGCCCATCCCCCATTGCCCCGCCAGGTGCAGGCTTCTCAGTCTCTCCCAATGGAGTCACGCAGGTTGTACTACGTGTAAAATGGCTCTGAGGGAAGCTATCAGAGACTCCATGCCCACAGCCATGATCACACCGAACTGGAGGTTCAAATGGCCACTTTGGACTCCTCCTGCCTCTGAATGGACAGGCGAAGAAGGGAGTTACCATGCTGGCCACGCTGGCTGATTCCGAGTGCACCCGGGGAAGGCACAGCTGCTCCACAGTGACCAGAGGGGACCCGTTTGGATGTCCGTTATATCACAACTCCTGTGATTAGGGTTGATGGCAGAGTGCACCCATCCAGTCCCTGCATGACCAGTGATGGTTTCTAGTACTTGGGTTACAGGATGTCAAGGAGAAGCACAAACATCGCTCACAAAACATCACCTCTTCTCTGGGGAAGGGGCTAGTGAGGTTTGGGCTGTGTACAGGACGGTAGTATCACGTTAAGTATGGCCTTCTTATTGCCTTTATAGAGAGCTTAAGTGTGGCTCAAGGAGATGTGTATGCATGCTGAGTAGACAAGGGGTGACATGGTGATGTTTAATTGTGTATGTCAGCCTGACAAGGGCCCAGGGTGCCCAGACATCTGGCCAGATGTCACTCTGGATGTGTCTGTGAAAGTGTCTCCAGAGGCTCACATTTGAATTGAAGACTGAATGAAGCAGATTGCTGTCCCTAACGTGAGGGCTTCGTCCAGGTGTCCTCCCTCTTTGAGCTGGGATACTGGTCGTCGTCTGCTATGGGACTCGAAACTGAAACATCAGCTCTTTCTGGGTCTTAGGCCTCCTGGTCTTCTGTCTGGAACATGCGCCAATGGGCTCTCCTGGTTCTGAGGTCTCAGACTGAAACTATGTATCTGTCTGTCTGTCTGCCTTCTGTTTCTCTGGAGGACACTGAATACAGTAGTTAATCATATCTGCAAAAAGAAAAAAAAAGAACGAAACTCCATCCCAGCACCATTCCTAGGGGCTGATCACATAGGCACCCTCTGCTTAGCACTGGCCAGAGTTCCAGACTCCCGGAAGGAAAGCGCATACTCAGCATAAACCATATTGTTTGCACAGTTTACCGAGAGTGACCGTCCCTACTGGGGGATGGTGGGGACATGCCAGAAATCTAAGTTCCCAGACTCTAGCCCAGGGGTGGCCTTGCCACCTGAGAATAACAGTCTCAGGCCTGCTGTAGTAACTCTTTACTGTAGACTCTTCTGAGCACTTCTTGAATTAATCAATTGTAGTCATTAAGACTGGATCCAAAGGGAGTGGGTACTGAGCAAAGGCTCTTTTTTCCCATCTTGTTTTAGGAAAAGAAATAACGTATGGCACGTCATTTTTATTTGCAGAAGATCTCAATGAGGATCTTCCCTTTCTGCAGATGACCTAGGCAGGCACCCAGGATAAGTCGCTTGCCTCTCCCAGTCCCTGGATCACTCTTACACGTGCATCGTGTTCATTTCTGGCAGACTTACTCACTTTAGGTGTGAGAGCAATCTGCTACGAGATTATTACGCATTTTGAAATAGAACCTAGAAGCTTTATAGTAGAGCTAAGCACAATTTGTGTGTCATCCAGATAACTTTCTTTGTAATAAAAGTATAGTCATATTCCGATATTTTTAATCCTCCCCAGGGAGGAGGCATTATGGAGCAGGAACAGCATAGACTTGAACCAACAGGTGCTTGGGCTGGAGTCTAGGCTCTGACAGTGAATCGTAGAAGGGCTTTGTTCTGATTTCCTAAACCAGTCTGAAGCTCAGTTTCTTTTATAACATGGGATAATAGCAGTGCCTAACTTGTCAGGTTCCTGTGAAGATAAAACACAGTTCTGTGCCTAAAGCTGCGAGCGCCGTCGGGGTCACATGCTGAACATTCCGTGACACCTGTTGTTCTAACCATCCCTTCCCTTCAGTGGGGGTAGCAGGACCTGCGCTCTGGGGTTCCTAGGGAAATTACAGGCTGTGTTTCTTTGGGGCAAGGGCATTATTTCCAATCTGCTTTGCTTTATGAAGAGCGATGTATTTTTCTTACTTTTGTCATATAGGTAGGAAATTTCAAGTTGGTTGTGCTGGTGAGAGAAATTACTTTGCTGTTTTACTGACTGAATAATTGTCATTCCCTTTCCAAACCACATATTGTAATTGACGTAGTTTCCAGTGCTATAAATTTCAGCCTAACTTGGTGGTTTGCTCACTGCTGTACTTTAGTAGCAGATAAGATCCTTAAAGTAGTTGATATAAACTGTGATACAGATTAAGATCTTTGTGGGGTTCGGGTTGATGAGTTGAAGGGAAACTTATACCATAAACTAAATCTATTTGCTATATAGGATTAAGCCCAAATGAAATAGATTTTTGTATTCTGATTCAGCATTGTGATATCTCATTTCAGAGATACAGAAAAGTTACTGAACCCTTGTTTTCGCTGAATTTCTTTTTTCCAAAATTAAGAAAGAGCACATATAGTTTAAGTAACTGTATTTAGTTTGTGATATGAGTGTTATTAAGTAATTTGTAGAGCGCCTGGGTGGCCCAGTCGGTTAAGTGTCTGTCTTCAGCTCAGGTCATGATTCCAGGGGCCTGGGGTCCAGCTTCTCCTCTGGCTCCCTGCTCAGCGGGGAGTCTGCCTCTCCCTCCCTCTCTCCCCATCCCCCCAGCTCATGCTCTCTCACTCTTTCTCGCTGTCTCTCAAATAAATAAAATCTTTTTTTATGTGAAATTATATTTACTGAAATCATCATCAAAATAGGAAGGTGACATTTGACATTTAATTGTAAAGCAGGAAAACATTTCTTTTCCTTCCAACCCTGAGGGAATCAGTGATGCCTAGGCAGTGTCTGCATTTTGGTGGCAAAAAGATTCTAAGAATTGTGACTTTTGTCAACTTTGTTCTTTTTTTTTTTTTTTTTTAAGGTTTTAATTATTTGAGAGCGAGAGAGAGAGATAGCGAGAGATAGAGCACAAGCAGAGTAGAGGGAGAAGCAGGTTTCCCTGCTGAGCAGGGAGCCCAACCCTGGGCTTGATCCCAGGACCTTGGGATCATGGTCAGAGCCGAAGGCAGATACTTAAGCAACTGAGCCCTCCAGACAGGGTCCACTTTTGTTCTTATATAATTTATTGAGTTGTAAGTTTGTTGTGACTTTTTTAAAGTCAGATTTACTGAAATATCGTTTACATGTATATTTATGTATAAATGAGTGATTTTTAGTGTGTAGTTTATACGTTTTGACAAATGCCTACAGTTATATAAACACTACCACTAATGAAGAATGCGGTATTGTATATGGTATGTATGACTCAGTCGTTTTTTGCCCATTTAAAATTAAAAATGACTTTTGTCCAACCTTTCTTGAAGAAAAAAGATGAAAAAAATCTTAGCTTTCTTGATAAGTACTTTCTTCTTTTCAAAAATTTAAAAACTCATAAGGCAAACAAACTTGTTAAATAATTGGCTTAAGTCAAAATGACATTTAATTTGTCTAGAGGTAGGCTTGGCAGGGATGCCTGGGTGACTCAGTCAGTGAAATGTCTGCCTTCAGCTCAGGTCTTGGTCTCAGGGTCCCACGATGGAGCCCCCTCCCTAGGGAGTCTTCTTCCCATCTCCTGTCTTCCCACTCATCCTCTCTGGCTCTCTCTCAAATAAGTAAAATCTTGAAAAATAAAAAATAAAGGTAGGCTTGTTAGATTTCATTTAAATAAAGGATATAAATTTCCAACCTGTTATTTATGTCCAAAAAATTGACTGACAGCATTGAATAGTAAAGCTAATAAAATCGTAAGCAGAGGAGCCTGAATTTAAAAATAGCCCAAGACACAATTTTCCAAGATTTTAAAACAAAGTTCGTATTGAATGACATGATCAATCTCAAATATAGGTTTAGCCATTTCAAAATTATTATATGAGTGTGTTGATTTATCTCTATAGAGACTTAACTATATGTACACATTTATTTTTGAAACTAGAAATGAAGAATGTGATTTATCTCTTTAATGTGGAAACAGTTTTCATATTCACTTGGGAAAGACATCGTTCATAAAAGGAGAATTACCCTTGGCTTTGAAAATTAGATATGCAGTGCCCCCCGCCTTTTTTTTTTTTTTTTTTTTTGAGAGAACGTGCTTGCATGGTGGGGTTGCCGGGTTAGGGGAGGCTCTTAAGCAGGCTCCTTGCTCAGTGCAGAGTCCAACAAGGGGCTTAATCTCACAATGCTGAGATAGTCACCTGAGCCAAAATCAAGTCAGATGTTTAAGCAACTGAGCCACCCAGATGCCCCAGCAGTCCCCTTTTGACTTTCAAAAAAAAGCCATAATCAGAGTGAAAAAGACAAATAAGGAGCTAACATCCTTAATACGTAAGAGATCTTTAAGCTCTGACAACCAAGGCCACAGGCACATTAGAAAATTGGGCAAAGGACATGGACAGTTAACTCACACAGGCAAATACATACACATAGCCCTTGAACATATGAAAAGATGTGTGTAATGAGAGACATACACACTGAAACTACTGTTGCTGAGGCGGCGGGGGACATGCTCGTTCAGTGCTGGCGGGAATACAAACAGGTGCATTTCCTTTCGAAGGGAATTCAATATCTAACAACGAAATTAGGCATTTTATTCTTAGGCCCAGCAATCCATCCCACTTCTAGGAATTTATTCTAAGGATACACCTCCAATAAAATGGGGGAAAAAAAAAAGACTGGTGTATATCAGGTTATTTATTGTGGTATTATTTGTAATAGTAAAATATTAGAAACAGCCTAAAAGCTATGTTACATAAAAAACTACAGATCACAATTAGGAAAATCTTCATGAGCTAATGAGTGATTTTTAGAATATAAATAAAATAAATAAACAAAGTACATCGAGGTGATCCACCTTAAGAGATTGAGAAAAATCTCAGTCCTCTCAATAGATGCAGAAAATGTTTTAAATTAACTCTAGGGGCACCTGGGTGGCTCAGTGGGTTAAGCCTCTGCCTTTGGCTCAGGGTATGATCTCAGGGTCTTGGGATCGAGCCCCACATGGGGTTCCCTGTTTCCCTATCCTTCTGTCCCTCCCCATGGCTTATGCTTGCTCGCTCTCATATAAATTTAAAAAAAATTAAATTCTAAATCTACTCTTGAATTTTAAAAAAAATTCTAGCAGACTAGGGCATCTGGGTGGCTCAGTCAGGTAAGCATCTGACTCTTGACTTCAGCTCAAGTCCTGATCTCTGGGTTGTGAGATGGAGCCCCCATCAAGCTCCATGCTCAGTGGGGAGTTTGCTGGAGATCCTCTCTCCCTCTGCCCCTCCCCTACTCCTAAAGTAATAAATAATCTTTTATTTTTTTTTTTTAAGATTTTATTTATTTGACAGAGAGAGAGAGATCACAAGTAGGCAGAGAGGCAGGCAGAGAAAGAGGGGAGGAAGCAGGCTCCCTGCAGAGCAGAGAGCCCAATGCAGGGCTCGATCCCAGGACCCTGAGACCATGACCTGAGCCGAAGGCAGAGGCTTTAACCCACTGAGCCACCCAGGTGCCCCAATAAATAAATAATCTTTTTAAAAAAGTCTAGCAGACTGAGAACAGAACCCATCTCAGGTGTTCTCTAGGGACACTTAGAGCCAAAATCATACTTACTGGTAAAAATTGAAGCTTGCCTTTTCAGATCAAGAGCAAGGCAAGAATGAGAGTGCCAGTATTACCTCTTTTTATTAACATTGTCTGGAAGTGCTAGCCAGTCCACTAGGACAAGAAAAACGAAAGATAAACATTAGGAGAAGAAAATCCCCGCTCTTTATCTGTAGGTGTTATGAATATATATGTAGTCCATATAAAAGAATCAACAGGTGAGTAATTAGGATTAATAAGAGAGTTTAGCATACATGGTTCCTTGAAAGAATCAATTCTTAAGTACAGAATTTTTTAAATCTATAAACAAGCAACAGTTGCTTAGAAGATAAATATAACATTTATTATGGTATCATAGAATATCAAATACCTAGTAATAAGTCCCAACAAAAGAAGTATTAAGACCTTTGTGAAGAAAATAATAAAACTATCAAGAGAAATTAAGAAGTCTTTAATAAATGGAAAGCAATATTTCAGTTCATGGATTGGAAGAAGCAATTTGTACAGATGTGACTATTTATAAAGTTGATCTTGAACTTCACTGCAATGCCAATAGATTTTTTTTTTCTTAAGAACTTGACAGCTGTTTTTATAATTTACATGGAAAAGCAAACGGCCAAAACTAGTTGACTCTTGGAAAATAATGTTAAGAGGGGAGAATTTGTTTTACCGAATATCAAGACTTTTTAGAAAACTGTAGTGATGAAGATACTGTGGTAGTGGTGCGAGGGTAGGAAATGGTCCTGTGAGGCAGAGTGGGAAGCCCAGAACAGCCCGTGCTTGATTTGTGATCAGGGTGCACCCAGGTCAATGGGAGAAATGATGGCCTTTTATATACATGGTGCGGGGGCACCTGGCTGGCACAGTCCATTAAGCATCTGAATCTTGGTTTTGGCTCAGGCCCCTGTCTCAGGGCCGCGAGATTGAGCCCTGTGTCGTGCTCCCTGCCCAAAGTTGGTTCTCTCTCCTCTCCCTCTGCCCCTTCCACTTGTGCTCTCTTTCTCTCTCAAATAAATAAAAAGATCTTTTTAAAATAAATAAATAAATAGTGCTGGGACAGTTGGGTTTCCATGTTGGATAGAATGAGATTGGGCTCTTACTACACACCAAAGACAAAAATTAATTGTAGAATGGAAAAATGGTACGTCTACAAGATAAGAAAACACCTTTGTGATCTTGGAGTAGGGAAAGATACTTGAATGGTACACAGAAAGTGGTGACTGTAAAGGAATTTAGAGATTAAGAAATATGCAATGTTAACATTGAGAATTTATCATAATCAGAAGACACCATTAACAGAGATGGGCTTAACACGTAAAACTAATCTGGGGTGGTAGAAATCCTGAAAGGTTATCTCTTTGGGGTCTGCTGGAGACAGGAGGGCTCCCAGGACGCTGGCAGTGTCTTGCCTGGATCCACTGGTGGTTACACAGACGTGTTCACTTTGAGAAAATTCATTAGGCTGTACTTAAAATTTGAACATAATTTATATGCTTTTTAATATGTTGCCCTTCAATATAAAGTTTCTTTTTAAAGATAAGCCACCTGAGAATCTAATTGCAAACACATATCCAATGAAAGCTCGTATCAAAATATTAGAGAATTTCTACAAATAAGAAAAAGATGAACATTCCTAGAAAAGATGTGCAAAATAATTGAACAGATACTTCAGAAAAGAGGAAATCCAAATGCTCATTCTAAAATGAAAAGAAGCTCACCCTCAGTCAGTCATTGGAGAAACACACATGAAAACCGGACCGACGTTTCTCCGCACCTAAACTGGCTAAAAAGCGTCTGACCCTCCAATCATCGCGGGGGGCCGGGGGGCGGGGCACAGGGGGAGCAGTGCTGGAGGGGGGTATCCGCATGGACACTTGGGACACAGATTGTCTTCACGTGGTAAGCAGAAGGGCGGCGCCCCATGGGAGTGGTGACCCCTCTCTTTTGCAAATGTGTGCACACATGCACGAGAACCTGTGTGCGAGAATGTTACAGCAGCACGGTTCACGCAACTCCCAGTGCCTGTCCGCGGAAGAACGGACGCATCACCTGTGCGGTGTTGAGAACCCGGTGTGCTGTGCACCGGTACCACAGTCCTGCGGATGGACAAGCTACAGCTACTGGCAACAAGTCAGATCAATCTCGAGTTCAAAAGGAGCAAAACATGATTAATACAGTGCCTTCGAGCAATCACTTTGGAAGCCAGGGTAGTGGAGCGGGATTAGAAAGAACTGTGCACGGTGATACAGGGGGGCTCCTGGGGTAATGCTTATCTTTTGACCTAAGTGATGGCTGCATGGATGCTGGTTTTCCAGTTTTCATTAGGCCATTCGCTTGTTTTATTTGCCTTTCTAAATATTTGTTAGATTTCACAATTAAAATCCTTTAAAAGACAGTGGATGCAGTAAGAGACCTTTTATTTTTAAGAAAACCATTGAATATTGAAAATGTGTTGAAATATGGCAAAATGTCAAAGACTAATTTCCTGTGAAAAAGTAATGTTATAATTGTCCTTTCGAAATGGTATTTAATATGCTTTGAGTGTCCTGTTTTGATTTTCTAATTTCTAACTTTTCATAAGCCAAAGGTTTTAACAAATATCACCAGTTAAGACTCTTGAATTTTTTTTCTTTAAAGACTTTATTTATTTATTTGAGAGAGAGCGAGCAACAGAGATAATGAAAGAGACCACAAATGGGGAGGAAAGGGAGAAGCAGGCTCCCCACTGAGCAGGGAGCCCCGATGCCATGCGGGGCTGGATCTCAGGACCCTGAGATCATGACCTGAGCCAGAAGCGGATGCTTAACCAACTGAGCCACCCAAGTGCCCCAAGACTCTTGAATTTCTATAATAATTTTCCCATCATAAAATTCACTCATTGTAAGTGTATACAGTTCAGTGACTTTTGTAGTGTTTGTTGTACATCTCACCAGTTTGATAGCTCCAATCTGAGGACATGTCCATTACCCCCTAAAATCCCCTCAAACCTGTTTGTAGTTAAGATGTTCTATTTTGAAGGTAGTAAGTTGATTCACGTATTTCAAATAATTCATCATTAAAAGTAGAGTCACACATTGTTGGACAGAAACATGAAAAATGTCAAAATCCCTTAAAAATGTTAGATACTTTAGTTTGAGATACAGTGTGCATATTAGATTAAAGTCAGCTTTGGTTCACATCTGTTCTCAGTAGATAATATCATTTCTTGAGGTCTGTTTTTTGGTAGGGAATGCTCTTCTGGGTGATCTTTTAGTTTTAAAAAATTTGGCTGATATGAGAGGGGTTTCAAATACAAATGTGTATGCCGTTCTCAGTAGGATTAATTTCCGAGAGAAAAGATCAGACAGAATAGGATGCAGAAAGGGATAGGAAATTAGATTATAAAATTATTTAATTAAGTACATATATTAAATTGTAGTTATTTCTTCCATTAATAATTAAAAGATTGGGGCACCTGGGTGGCTCAGTTGGTTAAGCATCTGCCTTCAGCTCAGGTCATGATCCCAGGGTCCTGTGATCGAGCCCCACGTTAGGCTCCCTGCCCTCTGCCTGCTGCTCCCCCTGCTTGTGCGCTTGCGTACTCTCTCTCTCTCAAATAAAATCTTAAAAAGAAAAAGGATTTGTTGATTGATTCTGTTATTAAGCTTCTCAAACTTTGGGAAAATATAAGAAAAGTTTAAAAAGCTCTTTGTCTTTTTCTGCCACTTCATATAGAGTAGGAAATATATCTTATGTAGTGCGAGTAAGTGTGAAATGTGTGTATGACGTGAGTATAATTAAGTATGTGGTAATTTGTAATTGGGCTTCCCAGAGTGAGTTGAATCTTCAACAGATTTGACCATCTTACGCTTTAGTGTTGAATATGAATTGGGAAGTACAGATGTATTTTGTATCTCATTAAATATTTGTCCAAAAGGATCACATTGAATGGGAGTTTTGGAAACCACAACAATGTCTGGCGACTTCCTCAGTCAGTTAAGGGCAAGGCTGTATCTTCTCTGTGTTGCTCCAGGATTTGCTCACTTTTTTGCTCTTCTCTTGTCAGGCACTTTACTACCCAGGCTGCCGTCAGAGCCAGGACTGACCTCACTCACCATCCGAATTGAGAAAATCGGTCTGAAGGATGCAGGACAGTGCATAGATCCCTACATCACAGTTAGCGTAAAGGGTAAATAACTCTGTCTGCCTTTTCCCTTCCGGCAAACCGTGTAATGTTGATTCGCACTTGGGGCCAGGGGCAGGAGTGGGGCTGGGTCCTGGCACCTGTGACCGTTCATTTGCCTTCGCCCTACAGTGAGGGAAAATCCCTGGGCAGCCATCCTTGTTCCTTCACTGAGTAGTTCTGAGAGTGTTTCTAAAAATACTTCATTATTTATAACTGACATGCGCATTTGCTTTTGAGAGTTTTTTGGTAAATTTCCGTATCCTTAAAATCCGATCCAGGGTGTGGACTAAACATACCCACTGTCTTCAACAGCAGATGCCTCCTTCCACCTTCTCAGGGTGTGTGGTTTTCTTGGCCAAGCCCCACGCTCACCTGTTCCCCCACAGCTCCCCTTTGGGCCCCTCCTTCCTGCCATGGTGTCTTTGGCCCAGGGGAGCCGTGCAGGGGTGCGTGCGCATGCATCGGGCCTCCAGTGAACCATCCGTGGAGACGGGGAGGTAGGACACGTCCATGAATAGCCGCACCCTGAGCCTAATGCTGGGGACGTGAGAGAAACGTTGTATTTCTTACTAAGCACGGTTGTCTTCAGCATTTGTTTGTTTTTTCCTGTCCGCCGTGGCATACCATTTATTCCTTGAAAATAACTTTCTGAGTCTTTGGTTTAGGACGAAATCTGCACTGATGGATCCTTTTGTTGGCGTCAAGCCTTCATAGGGCACTTTATTTGTAAAGCACTCAGTGGTCTTTTAAAAATAAATACTGGGCAACTGAGGATAAGGTTACCATACTATTTCTCAGAAATCCTGCACCATCAATTTTCATCTACAGCTAATCTGCACCTTAAGGCAAACCAAAGAAACAGGCTGAAACTAAACTTACCAATCACAGAAGTAAATTCAGACTTCAGGGTTCATTAGTACCAAATAACAGAAAAATGAATTCAGACACAGAGAAGAATTTTAACATGGAGACCACATGACCCACATCACTGATGCTGAAGTACTTGAACCTCTGATGTTATCATTTCCCAAGTCCATGGTCTCCTGGAAAGTCTTGCTACCCTACACTATGTGATAGACCATTTGTAAAACTACGTATCTCACGTGGTAAAATACACTGTAGAAATGTACTGCAGGGTAATGTTCTAGGTGCTCTGTTACCGTTGCAAACACTAAACTAAAATAATCAAACGTATTAAATTGTTGTAAGTTCTCCCAGGTTGGAGTCTATTGAGTCATTCATAAACGCTAGTCATTAACTGAGTCCATGTTGAATTTGATTAAACTGCAAGATTCCTGGCTCCAGGAAATTAAAACCGTGCACCATACCTAGTATACCCTGTGGTTGTTGTAAATCAGGTTACTTTATAGCAGGGACAGTCAGAATTTAGGGAACATGTCTAAAGAATGACTCACTTAGAGAAAAGTTTCATTGGCAGCTTTCATGGCCACTGTTCTGACTCTCCCTGAAATACAGCAGGAGAATTCTGTCATGTTTGATGAAAGGCCTTTCCACGCCGTGCGCTTGATCAGAGTTGGAAAATAGGGGTAGGGGCCCCACTGTGGATATCATTCGTGTTCCAGATTTTTGTTGCATACAGCAGTACAGCGGTGTAAGGAAGACAAAAGCTCTTTTCCCTTCTTAAAAATAGGGATCAAACTTTGTTGTCCTCAAGCTTTCTTTAGCACCTGTACCTGGCAAGGCTTCCTCCCCTGGCCCTGAGGCCTCTCCCAGACTCGGCCCTCCGCTCCCTCCGAACACCTCCAGAAACCAGCAGCTCTCTACGTCCCGACTCACACCAGAGGGGGTGTCCGTATCTGAGACTCTCCTCGCAGCTTTTGCCAGGCCGCTTTAGGAGACATAACCCTCTGTGGTTTGTTGGCAGTTTCCAAGTCTGTATGTTTGAAACTCTTTTTTTCCCTCTCCAGATCTGAATGGCATAGATTTAACTCCTGTGCAAGATACTCCTGTGGCTTCAAGAAAAGAAGATACATATGTTCATTTTAATGTGGACATTGAGCTCCAGAAGCATGTTGAAAAATTAACCAAAGGTTGGTTTGTGGTGGTAAACATTGGCTTCTGATGGCCAGAGTTCTCAACTCTGGTTTGTGTGCCCTCGAGCTAGCTAGCGTGTGGGCAGAAGTATGTGTCACATAGTGTTTAGTGTCTGAAGTATCGGTTTTTTAAAACATGGGAATTAGGAATAGTATGATCTAGTTGTATAATAAATAGCAGTTGTATAATAAAGTGTTCTTTAATTATTAAATTTCATCATCTTGGACAACAAAACAAAATGTCTAAGTTTTCCTCTTACCGAAGAGTGGAGGGAGACAGAGGCTCTGACGGTTTACTCTCCGATGGGTGAAAGAATAAGCTGTTTTTCCAGCTGATTTTATTGGGCAGAAAGATACCATAAGTTGTGCGTAGTTGGCAGGAGGTTGGGAAAGGACAAAACACATTTTTAAAAAGGTGAAGTTACATTTCCAAGTGAGCAGGTTCCTGAGACTAAACGCTTTTCGGTGTTGTGTGCGCTGCAGGAGTGTCTGTGTTCTAGGACAAGACTTCAGGATCCCTCCGTCACCTGAGATTGTCTTGCAGTTTTTGACATTTTCACACTTTGCAGGAAGCTTGTATGAGATCTAGAAGTGCTTTTGGAGCCATTGCCACATTCTATAAAATATGTGACATTTTACTTCTCCAATCTGGTGCTGCTGCCGCCTCGGCTCCGCCCCTGGAAGACTTGTGTCGTGGGGCTGCCATGGGTGTGGGGGCCGTGAGTCTGAGCAGCAGCGGCGCCTGGAACCACGTTAGATGCCAGTGCTCAGGGCCCCCACCTCCCGGCAGACCTCCTGACTCAGAAGCCCACTGGCTCGGCTCAGCAGTCTCTGGGGGGGCTTGCACCTGGTTTTCATACACACCAAAGCTGGAGAGTCGCTATAAGAATACGGAGAGGATAGGCTTAAGAAATAATGTTGAAGATATTTCAGTATGAAGTATTAGGCTGTCTTCAGTATGAAGATTAGGCCCCGCATGGCCCCGTGCTCAGCGTGTAATCTACTTGAGATTCTCTCCCTTGGCCTTTCCCCCTGCTCACACGCACATGTGAGCTCCTTCTCTCAAATAACATCTTTTAAAAAAGAAATTGCTCTTGGCTACGTTGATGAGGCAACTTGTTCTGTTCTAAGCTTCTTTCTGTGGGGAGAGCATCTCTGTTGGGCTTTGGGGTGATGAGAACCTCTAAATTCCCCATTGCCACTTGCTCACTGGGGGAGGGGTGGAGTAGGACCCGGCCGGCTCCTCCTTAGCCTTTTGTCTCCCAGAACATTTAGAATTCTGGGAAAAACAAAACTGTGCTTTGAATACTATAAAAGGTCTTAGGAAACCGGTACTAATTAAAAAGTGAACCAGCACATGATTTATGTTTGAACTCCAAAACCCCCCAAAAAGTTGACTTTTTGAGTTTTTGTTTCAGGGAGGAGCCGTGCTTTAAGCTTGGATGTTCTGACGAGCCCTTACTGGGCTCCGCTGCTTGCCAAGCGTCTGTGGGGAACGTTCGTGCTTCGCACGCATCCTCTGTGTTTGTTGTGTCACTTCGTTCGGGTGAAGGAGTTTTAGGTGACAGCTACCGTGGTCTCATCAGAGAGACTGACAAGAGGTTACCGTGTAAAACTGCTGACCGCTGCTTGCTCGGATGCTTCCCCCGACGGGAGAAACTGAGGGGCCCAGGGAGGACGCGCCGTCCGGGCTGATGCGGTTTGTGTTCTTTCCGCAGGTGCAGCTATCTTCTTTGAATTCAAACACTACAAGCCGAAAAAAAGGTTCACCAGCACCAAGTGCTTTGCTTTCATGGAGATGGATGAAATTAAAGCCGGGCCGATTGTAATAGAACTGTAAGTGACGCGCACGCCGGCCTCGGACCGGTCTGATGCGGACTCCTTCTCTTAGTGTGGGGCTGTAGAGCAGGCCAGTTATCCCCGTATGTTAAACCGTGACTTTTCTACTGTGGTTGCAGATACAAGAAACCCACTGACTTTAAAAGAAAGAAATTGCAGTTACTGACCAAGAAACCACTTTATCTTCATCTACATCAGACTTTGCACAAGGAATGATCCTGACATGAGTCACCGGGAACGTCTGTGAATTCTCCCACACAGTAGCAACCAGCCCAGCTCTGCGCAGCGTATCCCCCTCCACCGGGCAGGAGGCGGGCCACACGGGCGCCGGCAGGCCAGAGCGAGCCCGTGGGATTCACAGCCCAGCACTCCACTGACCTAGACAACTCCTTTGGATACGGGCTTATTGTAGTTTTGAAACATGTTTTTACCTTTATAGTATTTGTGCAATTCATAGTCTCTTTTCTAACTCACCACTGTTCCTACCCTGCTTCCTGGAACAACACTGCTGTGGGTAGGATCTGCTCATCTTCAAAAATTAATACAGCAATAAGAATGTGCTAGAGTTTACACATCCGTTCACTTTTGCTCCAGTATGCTTTTTCGGTTTTTTGAGTTAATGCCAAACTTTGGGCTGATGGGAGTAGGAGAGTATGAAACTGTTCCGAGAGGAGGAATTGGACCGCCTGTTCGGCCCAGGGAGATCAGTCTGGAAAAGGATAGGCTGCTCCTCCGAGGTGGCCTAAACTCACCCTGATCTCATAGTTTTCCTGGTTAGAAATCGTGTGCCTTGGCCAGATCAGTATCCAGACGGGAGGGTTCCCAGGCTGTAGCTGTGATTTTTCCAGATGACCAGATTGTTTTTCTGAAAGAGTACATTTGTAGTCCGTTGATTAGCTTTTCTTCTACGTCACATTATTCTTCTTTCTGATAGTGGTTCTAGGGTTAATGATGGAACCATGTCGGAATAATTAGACTTCTAGATGGCTTTGTAACATCTTCTAAATCATGTAAGCTACACTGAGTCAGATGCTAGTGAGATGCCGCAGGCTAACTGCTGTTTTTCTGACAACTGATCGTGAACCCTTACAGTCTGCATACCTCTTCTTGGAGTGGTGAGTATGCAAAATCTGGAGCTATCCGGAGCTACTCTAGTTGTTTTCATATAGGTAGACAGGATTGCCGTTTATTTTCTATGTAGATATATTGACTTTCATCCATATGGAAATATGCAGGTCATTAGCTTATTATAATTTGACTATTTACAGTACTTTTGACTTAATGGGCCATAAATAAAACTTTCAGAGGACACTCTAGGCGGCTATGTGACACACAGGACATTAACATTGGGGGCGGGCTCTCTGTGGGTTAGATACAGACCCACACGTTTTAACATTCACTATGTTGAATGACCGATGCTAGCACGAGGGGAACGCACCAGTACTTGGCCTGTTTTTAAACTAGTGTAATAACTAGTCCTACAGTTCATTGTGTGCTTTTTGAAACAGCCGCAGTGAAGTGTTCTAGCCCTTGCACTTCAAGAAAGCTGGTCTTTACTTCCGGTTGTCTGTCAGTTCTGTTTAAGATGTTAAAAACTTAGAGCCTGAAAGAATTCTCAACCAAATTTAAGTCTTGTCTCTTGTATTAATTAGATTAATTCCAAAAATGATTCAGTCCACAATAGCTCAAGGGGATGAAGAATTTGCCTTAATTACCTTGTTCACTCAACCCTTAGACTTAGTTGTCAGCTCCTCAAGGGGGCAAGAACCACATTTTTTCCAAGTCCTGTATATGTTCTAAGGTGCTTGGCAGCGCTCTGTACCCTGTGGAGTACTCAGTACCTTCTGTTTGATGTTGCTGACGAGACCTAAAAAATAATCCCTTAAAGTACCTACTATTAAAATGTAGCAAAATTGATCTGTTGGTCTTTCTCTTTTCTCATAGAGCGTAAGACATGTATGTCAGTGATAATTTATATGAAGAAGCACCAGCTGTCGTTCACATAAGTATGGTTTGTATGAACTGCAATGCCTTTCCACAGTATTAAAGAAGCTTGAATGGAATGCTGTGTCATTAGTGTAGCTTTAATTCAGACCTGAATGGGGTGACAAGCGATCATCTGGAAGCAGTAGACACAGAATACTGTACTTCCCACAAATTATTTTTTACTGTCTAATGAAAAAAAGGCAGCTACTGGATAAGAACTGTAGTAGAAATGCTCTCAGGCCAAAACGCTGCCACTTCATCAATGAGATGATTTTAGCAACTAAGCCCAGACACACGAGGAGCTGCAGAAGCCCCGTGAAGCAGCTGGGACAGGGAGGCCGCCCGGGCTCTGCTGTGGCCACAGGGCCCTGGGAGGCGTGGAGGCGCGGTGTCCACAGCTCAAGGGAGCAGCACCAGACCTGCTCTGCACCTTACGGACTCCTGGGAACAGGCGATACAGGACAAACACTGAAAATATGTAGAGGTAAAAAAGGACTGGCTTTGGCATTAAAATAGGTCTGATTTATCTTTGCAACCTGATTATCTTTGCTAGCAGGTGTCGCCTATTTCATTACTATCTAACATTAGCAATTATATTAACCTCATCATTTTGTGTCTTGAAGAGACTGACCTTACTCAGGAATTGGATTTGTGGTTTTAGTCTTATTGACATGGTAAAAATAACCTCTGCTATTACCTGTGGAGGTATTCCTCTCTCATCTCCTGTTCTTGAAATTAAATGGGAAGACACCTGTGATTTATCTTCCTGAAGAACTACTCATGAATTTTAAAGAGTTGTCTTCTTTCAGTGGTCCCTATCTTTTCAAAGTGTTGTTGTCTGGTAGTTTAGTGTTAAAAAAAAAAAAAAGTTTCACAGTGAAGCTTTTGCTTTTTATTTTATAGGGCATTCATTAGTACTTTAAGTAGTAGAATGCTGATGGGTCATGGTCTGGGTTTCAATAGTATCATGACAGAGAACTTCAGAGAAGGGGAAAGTGTACTCTAAGTAGTGAATACTACCAGCCTTTCATAACTTAATCTAAATCCTAAAGATTATTTAAAAAGCAAGAAGTAGTAATAGGTATAGTAATACTTTAAATAGGATTTAATCCCAGATTCCCATATTTACTGGTTTTTAAATCTAAGTGCCAATATTCAAATACTAATTTTGGAGTAGCAGTAATCAACAAAAAGAACCATGGGCAACCTACAAACCTTAGTCCTAAATCATTCTTTCTCATAGTATTGCACTCTTCTGAATTTTTTGCCGTTTTCCTTGAAAACCAGAGGCAAGGTATGGGAGAAATAGGCTGTACTTTTTGAAAAGGAAATTTCCTTACTTTTTATGGTCACAACATATTTTCTAGTTATCGGTAATGTACCCTTAATGCGAATATGGTTGCAACAGAACCTTGGGGCAAACAGCTCTTGCTACGACGGCGAGCTCATGCTCAGAGACCATCGTCACGTTGGCAGTGAGTCACCCGAAAGCAGGTGAATGCTGCACCGAGGGGCCCGCTGACTTCTCTAAAGGACAAGGAAGACATCTGGTTGTTGTGGTGTTTCCAGGGGACTTCAGATTGCATCTCCCGAGCACTGAGCAACAGGGAGCGTGCTGCCGGTCACTGTGGGCAGCTCTGCAAGCCCCAGTTTACGCGGTTCCGAACGGTACGCAGTTTAGTGAGAGAACAATTCAATGAGACAACACTTGTAATAACCAAATTTTTATGAACTATTACTACAAAGAACTTCGGCAAGAAGGGAGACAAAGTGATCTTTTAGTAAACATTTTTAGCGTAACAGTCTTTGCGACCAGTATTTTAAAAAACCAAGCTAATAAACACCATTGCTCTGTGTTCAACTGGTGTACACTAAAAATAGGGTAATAAATGGAAATACATGTTCTTCTAGCATTTCCACAGGAAATGTTCATATTTCTATGACATTCTAAATCATTTAGCAGTTACATACGCTACATTAACTAAAACACAGGTATTCCTTATTGCACATTTCAAAGTTGTAAGGAGATTCTAGCTTATGAGGTGGTTTTTATTTAGGGGGGAAATTATATTTTTCAATTGTTTGGCTCAAAAATGCATACTGCCAGGGCAGCTTAATTCTAAAAACAAACCTTTTAAACTTTTGGATTTTGAAGCCAATGAAATCCTTTACTCTAACAAATGGTGCACAGTTCACTTCCTCAGACTATCAAAAATGCATACTGCCAGGGCAGCTTAATTCTAAAAACAAACCTTTTAAACTTTTGGATTCTGAAGCCAATGAAATCCTTTACTCTAACAAATGGTGCACAGTTCACTTCCTCAGACTATCAAAAATGCATATTGCCAGGGCAGCTTAATTCTAAAAACAAACCTTTTAAACTTTGGATTCTGAAGCCAATGAAATCCTTTACTCTAACAAATGGTGCACAGTTCACTTCCTCAGACTATCAAAAATGCATACTGCCAGGGCAGCTTAATTCTAAAAACAAACCTTTTAAACTTTTGGATTCTGAAACCAATGAAATCCTTTACTCTAACAAATGGTGCACAGTTCACTTCCTCAGACTATCAAAAATGCATATTGCCAGGGCAGCTTAATTCTAAAAACAAACCTTTTAAACTTTTGGATTCTGAAACCAATGAAATCCTTTACTCTAACAAATGGTGCACAGTTCACTTCCTCAGACTATCAAAAATGCATACTGCCAGGGCAGCTTAATTCTAAAAACAAACCTTTTAAAATAAACTTTTGGATTCTGAAGCCAATGAAATCCTTTACTCTAACAAATGGTGCACAGTTCACTTTCTCAGACTATCAAAAATGCATACTGCCAGGGCAGCTTAATTCTAAAAACAAACCTTTTAAAATAAACTTTTGGATTCTGAAGCCAATGAAATCCTTTACTCTAACAAATGGTGCACAGTTCACTTTCTCAGACTAAATGTCAGAGGTCAGAGTTATGGGCTCTGTTTTAAAGCCTGTGAACAGTCCTGGCTACTGCTCTGAGAGGCAGGTGGGGGCTCGTCTCTAGAGCCAGAAGGTGCTAAGTCTCTTGCAGCAGGTGGAGGTGGATATTCCTGGGGCCCATGAGTAGGGGGCGGTAGTCGAGGACCAGGAATAAAGTACTCTCTTGGACCAAGAGAGCCTAAAGGTCTAAAAGGTGGGTGTCCCGGTAAAAATTGTCGAGGATCAAGAGGCATGTCCCGTCTTCCAGGTGGAATGCCTGGTGCAAATTCTCTTAAGCCTAGTGGTGGACGTAAAGCAGGACCTGGAAAAATAAAAAGTCCTGTAAATACATATGAACACACGTAAACACAGAAGACTCTGGATATGACAGTCTATAATTTCTCACAGCTTCAGAAGTCAGGTGGTGGCATCCCTGACTTCGGAGATGAGGCAAACAGGTAAGTTGTATGCCCGTGGCTGGCAGGCCAGGAAACCACACAGGCAGCATTTAAACATGGCTCTAGCTGGCTTGTGTTTTCTCTATTACAGAGTTCTGCCATCTTTCTCTCACAAGGGCTTGGTTTAACACTTCAAAGCACCCTAGAGCTTGTCGTAGCAAGACGACAGATTACAAAACAAGGGCTTCACTATAACAAAGGTATTTGATAAAGGGAAACTCCAGTGTCTGCCGCTGTGTCAATTCAATATGCAGTAGCTCCCCATGGACTTAAATGTGCCGTCCAAATCCAAGTGGTCGCCTACTGGGGAAAGGCCTTCTAGCTCCCCCTAATCAAATTCAGCAACATTTATTAGGCATTAAACTTGACCTTCTCTAGAGCTAACACTTCCTCTCATTTACTGCCAAGGCAGGAAGTTTAAGTTGAACTGTCCCTCTTCTATACTCGATGATCCATTGTTTATGCTTTTGTCACAATGATTACAAGCTTTACGTTTCATAATCTATCTATCTACGTTCTAAAGGACTTTGTAAGCTCTTGAGTTGGGAGAATTAGACACTAACAGAGGTGACTCCCACTAATTAGCCATCAGCAGACATAATATTTCCAGCTCTCTATTACTATCTCTGGTCTACATGAGATCTTCTGCCCATCTCTGTAGAGGGGGATTATGCAGCACCCTGTGTGTCCTAAAAATTGGAGGGGAAGTTAAGATGCACTGGCTTGTCTTACACTTTCATTACCTAGGCCTGAAAAAGCCACTAATAAAATTTCAGCAAGGAACAGAGAGAAAAGATGAATTATACTCTATAAGTCAATTACAACTATTTAATCATCATACCGAATGGTGGAGGAAATGGCCGAGGCCCAAAAGGCCCGCAGATTTGAGGAGGTGGTCCATATCGAATAGGTGGTGGCACAGGGCCTCCCATGGGGGAGCTCATGAGGGGCACCCCTGGGAAAGGAGGGGGCCCTCTTGCAGCCACAGTCACCTGCAGAGCAGAAGCAATTACAGTTGTAAAAGACTCTGGTATGACACACACAAGCACCAACACCAATAAAAGCTGAAACCCCAGGGTGCCCGGGTGGCTCAGTGGGTTAAGACCTCTTAGCCGAAGACCTCTGCCTTTCAGCTCAGATCATGATCTCAAGGGTCCTGGGATCGAGCCCCACATCAGGCTCTCTGCTCAGCAGGGGGCCTGCTTCCTCCTCCCCCTCTGCCTGTCTCTCTGCCTACTTGTGATCTGTCAAATAAATAAATAAAATCTTAAAAAAAAAAAAGCTGAAACCCAATGAAGCAGATGTCCAGCATCTATTCAAAGAACAGAACCAGTGCAACAAAACTTGATCCCCCCACCCAGAGACGCCTGAGTGGCTCAATTGGTTGAGCAACTGCCTTCGGCTCACGTCATGGTCCCAGAGTCCTGGGATCAAGTCCCGCATCGGGCTCCCAGCTCAAAGGGGAGTCTGCTTCTCCCTCTGACCTTCTCACCTCTCGTGCTCTCTCTCACTGTCTCTCTCTCTCAAATAAATAAATAAAAATCTAAAACAAAAACAAAAAAAAACTTGACCCCTCCTGTCTGTTCTTGCCAGCAGCTTAGGCCAGGTTCACGGGACGGCACCAAAGCCAAGATGTTCGCTGGAGTTGCACTACTGCTCGAATATGCAGGGGGAAGAGAAAGCAAGAGGATGGCTGAAGGACACTAACAGAGGTGGCTCCCACGAACACCATGATCGACTCCTAGGGCGACCCCTTCACCCCCACATCCTTCCCATTGCCACAGCAGCGCATCATTTCCATGCTGAACATGGACAGAACAAGGGGGCAAAGAAAGATCCACTGTCTGCACATGTCACAAGAGCCACCATTCAGAGTGCCTTCAATCTCCTTCCACATCTCTCTCCCCCTCAGTCTCTCAGCCTCTGAGCAGGAAGATTTCCTGTTTTAAACGAGGGCACAGAGTATCAGATCATTTGCTGACGGTCACACGGCATGTAAGAAGATGTTGCAATTCAGGATCAGGTCTGCCTCCAAGCCTGTCCTCCTTGTGCCTGCGCTTCCCGCACTAACAAAAGGAGCTCTGCTCTCAAGTCCACTCCCAAAGGGTCTCAGTTGCAAGCTGCCCTGGGATAAAACGACCTCAAGAGATCCGTGTCCCTGGAGTCCTGCACTGAAACGTGGAAGCATTTTCCAACAGAAACGATGTTTTCTTCACAAGGAGGCAAACACAGCACCAATATTTACCTTTGTGCACCAGTAACGCTGTGCTTTATAGTAAGAGACACTGACCTTTCCCATGGGAAACTGGGTTGGAAATTCTAAATCGTCAGATCACACACACTCTGACTTCAGCACACGGAAGCACTGTGAGCCAGGCTCAGAGCACCAGCGCAGCTCTCACAGAGAATACACTTCTGTGCGTGGTCCTGAAGGCTGCTGCTGACAACGGACACAACAGCAATGACAGGTTTTCACGGGTCAGCGTTTCACTTCTGGCAAGCATTCTTCCTTTACCAGTCTGTAAGTTCAGGTCATTCAAAGCAGGGTCTGCCTAGTATACAGCTGGAGATATTCAGCACACTTGCAAATGCATAAACGGGGAATTAGGCTATATATAATTTACTCTGCCTCAGAACACTGGACGCCAAAGCACACACAGCACACAGTTGCAGTGATGACTTTCTGCTGCCTTTAGTTACAACAGATGTTCCCTACTGGTTAACAGCCTGACCCAAACAGGGGGGAAAATACCCCAACCAGTCAGATTTCAGCAATCCAGCAACACTTCCAAGACAAGAACAACGGTAGGATCAATACTGCCGTGCAACTCAAAGCAAAGCAGATTCCTGTCATGCTCCTCGTATCCTTTCCAGAAATATACCAAGTAACAGCTCAGCTCAGTCCTCAACCTCCAAGTACTTACTACTACTGACTGCTCAGCCACAGATGTACTGCTGGGAACTGAAGGGCCTTCAGGGTCTTGGGGAACAGTTTGCTTTTTAAAAAAATGAGATAGGATAGCTATAACACACACACAAACGAGATGGATGACGCAAAGAGAGGGTGTTGTAACGAAGTTTAAGGCATCCTGAAATACCTAATTACAATTCAGAGCAACTGTGGAACTTACCTTGCCTTCATCCATCATCTTAGTAGGGGAAGAGCCTCTTGAGCTGCTGTTCATCATGGGAGCTGCACCAGATCCCGGATCTGCCGAAGGCCAGAGAACGGATTTAGACTTATCCTGACGTATATACTCTTTGAGGAAGAACTAAGAAAGCCTCTGCCCACTTCATGGTTTTAGACCCAAACACACTCAGGTCCCTTACCAGAGGCAGACGGCTTCCCAGATGCCTCAGATGACCATCGAGGACGAGGTAGAGGTCCATCTGCTGACCCTTAAGATAGAAAGAACAGAACCCTTGCATGGATTTTTCAGAAGAAACAAACCAATTGTGGACAGGTCAGGGTTCAACTCTACCTAGAAAGCAACATTAAAAATGGCTCTCCTAATACATAAGGGGAAATCCCAACTTAGGCACAAAGCTTAAGAATTAAGCCTGGGTGACTCCGTTGGTTAAGCGTCTGTCTTCAGTGCAGGTCATGATCCTAGAATCGAGTCCCACATCAAGTTCCCTGGCTCAGCTTCTCCCTCTCCCTCTGCTGCTCCCCCTGCTTGTGCTCTCTCTCTAAATGTCAAATAAATAAATAAAATCTTAAAAAAAAAAAATTAAAATAAGAACTGTTGGATTCAAAGATCAGCAATAAAACCTGCATGTTAATGGCAGCAGCTGGTGTTTGAGTGACAGGCCTGATACAGTGGTACAGGCTGATGGTTTCAGTCTCTATGATCTGGTTTCCATACCTCAACAAGTATTACAGACATGTCTTTGATTAGAAACAGACTCCGAGCACTGTGTATTAATGAGAAATGAGTGTATGCTCCAGTAATTATATAGTCTTGAAGCTACTTTAATATCCGAGAGGAATGCCATAGTTTTTACTTCACAGTAAAAAAGTAAAAAGCAAACAGTTGCAATTATATATTCTTACTTACAAATGCATTTTATGTATTTATAATACTTAATATATGTTACAGTAATATTAGTAACAATGCTTTCTGTTCTAAAGCAGATCTTGCAGCAGACTACACACCAAAACAAACTAAGACATTTTCTTCCCTATACTGGACAGACCCAAATTCTAAAAACATTGTTTGCATTAGAATTCTCAAGACAAACCAAAAGAGACTCTTGACAGGAAACAAACTGAGGGTTGCTGGGGGGAAGTGGGGTTGGGGAATGGGGAAGTGGGTGCCGGGCATTAAGGCGGAAGCAGGACGGAACGAGCACTGGGTATTATGTATGTAAGACTGATGACCCACTGAACCCTACCTCTGAAACCAATAACATATTAATATATGTAAGACTGATGACCCACTGAGCTCTACCTCTGAAACCAATAACATATTATATGTTTATTAACATATGTTAATATATGTTAATTAACCAAGTTTAAATTTTTTAAAAAATCTTAACTAATAGGGGCGGTCATCCTCTAGAAACAGTTTACTACAAGGTAAAATGTGAATGCTCACCAAATTCACCTCTTGGCATCTCTCTTCGGTTAAGTGTAGCGGACAGAGGCCTCGCTGGCGGCTCAGCCATCAGTGGAGGGGAGCACTCCCCCCCGCTCACAGGAGATGGACCGAAAGAGCCATTCTGGCTTAGAGGACCTGAGGACGATGTGAACTGTTAGCCCCTGAGGCAACCTTTCTTCCCTTTATCAGAATGAAGATACACAGAACCAGAACGTAATGCACACACACTCCGCACACAGCCTCAGGCGCTGCCCCCGAAAGTGCGGCCCACCTCTCCATGGAGGGTTCTGGGTGTTGGGCCTGCCCGGCCTCGGCTTCACAATCACAGGCTCTTCTTGCAGCGCTGCCATCTTCTGGGATAATTCCAGTAACCTTGAATACAGAGAAAAGACAACCTCCATTCCTTACGCTGTGCCTCTGGAAACCCAAGAGCACGCCGAGGAACCGGAATGCCACATCACGTACTTGTGTCTCAGGTTGGCGGCTTCCCTCTTCTCCTCAGTGATCGCTCTCTCTGCAGCACGAGCTTTGAGCTACGGGAGACAAACAGATCCTAATCAGTGCTGGCACGCTACACACGAAATAAAGGAAAGGAAAAAAAAATCTTACCCAGTTATCATGAGCTTTCTTCTCATGGGTGGCAATCTGAAAGACAACACGTGGACAACGGCATGTGGGGACTCGTCGCAGACACCGAAGAACCCACAGCCGCAGGGGAGGAGAATTACCTGGGTTTTGAACGAGCGCTCTGTCTTCAGCAGTTCCTCCTCCATCTCTGCAATTCTGCGCCTAAGAATCACACTTGCTTTTATCAATTAATGTCCAACTAAAGAAAACTTGAAACCGTCTCACCACGTGCCCTTTACTGCGACACCCGCGCTCTCTCGCAGAAATACTCACATGGTCACAATCAGAGAGTAACACGATCAAAACTAAGACGACCTAATTTCCTTATTATTTAATGTAATAAAAACTGTAATTTTCTGGACTGTTCCTCAACACTCTCGAGCAATCCTGCTAGGACACTCTTCCTCCACAAAGCTTTTTTCTTCCTTTACTGACAGCCACAGAAACTTGCCCAGAGCTGTGACTATAGCTCTGCGGTCCAACAGCTGTAATGGTTTCGGATACGACACTACAGCAAGCAGGCTTCCTGACAGAATTCCTCCAACACCCAGAACCGCCCAGCACCAACCAAGTTCCCAGACGGTCTTGCCAGCACTGGGTAGGTACACGGCAATGGCTGTTAACATGACACTGTTCCCTTCGTTAGCTTAAAATGCATTTTTTCTCATGGGAATTAACTATTCATTTTCATAACTATTCAACATCCTGTGACCATTTATTTATGTTCTCTGCTGTTCTGTTCTACACAATGTAACACGGTTTTTAAAGACGTCAGCAGCCGTCCCCCGGCACGGACCCCACTCTCGAAGCTGAACTCACTTGTACATTTTCACTTCTTCCACAGCCAGAAGCGCCTTCTCGTCAGCAGCTGACAGCCGCTGCTCTCTCTCCTGCCGCTCGTACTCTTCCTGACTCAGTTTCCTAAGACAAAATTGGCTGTCAGTCAGACAGGTTTCTGTCTTCCCAGCAGTCTGCCCAAATGCCCCTACTCAAACATCACCTCCCCTCCCCTCTAACACGCACAGACATACAGAGTCACGGAAGAATTCAAACTTGCCACTCCAGGATAAAAATCAATCTCTGGCCTATCAGCAAACCACCTGCATTTTTTAACTTCTTGTAATTCTTGACACACTAGAAACTAGTTTAGCAAATGTCACTCCATGCCCACCGACTAGTTTCTTGTGCTTAACACAGTGAAAGGACATTTTACTTGACAGTGTAAGGCCATGGCTGATCGACTTCCACCATTAAGTTTCTCAGGCCAAAGCAAGGGGTAGTTACTTCTCCTGTTTCCACCCGAGGAAAACCTGTAATTACTTCCCTTGTTCTACCGTGGAAGGACTGCCTCTTAACCCAAGATGGGTACTGCAATAAAACAGCCAGAGAAAGAAAGAGCCTTCTAAAAAAGAGTCTTCTAGCTTCTAAACCATGTAGTTAACCAACCACAGAACATTCCTGTACTTCAGATATGGGACTCCTACTACCTATTTCAGTGGCATGATGACTCAAGAAAGAAAAATCTCAGAATTAGCAATGTCTAGTGAATAAAACAGAAAAAGGGGCACCTGGGTGGCTCAGTGGGTTGAGCCTCTGGTCTTGGGCTCAGGTCATGATCTCAGGGTCCTGGGATCGAGCCCCATGTTGGGCTCTTTGCTCAGCAGGGAGCCTGCTTCCCCCCGCCCCCGTCTGACTCTCTGCCTACTTGTGATCTCTGTCAAATAAATAAAATCTTCAAAATAAAACAGAAAAAGAATCGCAGCTGTTCCATAATCAGGGTCTTATCTACCGGAAACTGGTTTTGACCCAATTAAACTTCAACCTCCAGATGCCCGTCTACAATAAATCAATTGCAATGGGAACGTTTATGGGTCGAAAAAATGCTATTTTGTTACCCTTGTACATGTTTGGCTACAAGTCTAATTCAGAAGACCCTTAACTTGAAATTTAAATTTCTATGAATCAGAAGCAAAATGAGAAGAGCTACATGGTTACAAGGTTTAACAAGGAAAAAAAGGTTTATGTATTCTTTTATAACTGCCCATTCAATACTCAGCAAAGTATTTTACAAATGGCTACACTATATTGGCTACCTCCTGAGATGCTAAGATAAAAGTACTGGCAAAGTACTATTCCCTGCACTAACAGAGCTCATAGCTGAATATGTGAAAGATACACATAAGAACAGAAAAATCCCTGACTCTGGCTTAGGAAGAAAGGTGAGAAACGGGAGGTCTTGAAGAAAAGCTCAATCAAAATTTTTTTCCCGGTAATGAATAAGCTGGTCTGAAAATACTGAGAACAATTAGAACATCGGCTAAAAATAAAAAGACCCTGCCTGAAGACATCAGAGACTTAATCTATTAGTTGACAAGTTAATATATGAGGCCAAGCTCCAGGAGAAAAAGAAATCTCAGAATTACAAGAAAGTCTGGCATCTGAAGCCACCTTTCTCCCAGGTTCATTCCATGCACTGAAGACCATGGAGACTTAAGAAGACTGAGAAGAACTTTCACCAGAAACGGGTTCAAAGAAAAATGGAGTTCAAGGTCACCAATGAAGGGGACCGCCAATCAAAATCCGAGGCTTTGGGTTTAGACTAGAAAGAGCTGTGCAAACAGGCAACACAGTGTCCTTTGAAGGGACAAGGCCAATTTTAAATGACATAAATTGCCGACTGGATTAAAGTAACAACCTCATGTACAAATAAACTCAAATCTTTTCCATAGGAAAATAACATCATCCTAGACCTCTAGCTTTCTCTACGGTTATTATAGACAATTTTTGCCACTCAGTCAAAACTGACCAGGGACTCCACAAAACACCAAGATCAAATCTAAAAACCAAGAGGGATGGACCCATAGCTGAATCTTTACAGACTTTAAAATAATTATGCTTATAGGGGCACCTGGGTGGCTCAGTGGGTTAAAGCCTCTGCCTTCTGCTCAGGTCATGATCCCAGGGTCCTGGGATCGAGCCCCGCATGGGGCTCTCTGCTCTGTGGGGAGCCTGCTAACTCCTCTCTCTCTCTCTCTGCCTCTCTGCCTACTTGTGATCTCTATCTGTCAAATAAATAAATAAAATCTTAAAAAATAATAATTATGCTTATATAATCAAAGTAAAAGTCAAAATTATAAATTTTAGCAGAATCTGTAAAATTGAAACATAGTAACTGAAATTAAGAATTATTAATAGGGGGCGCCTGGGTGGCTTGGTGGGTTAAAGCCTCTGCCTTTGGCTCCTGTAGTGATCCCAGGGTTCTGGGATCGAGCCCCATGTCAGGCTCTCTGCTCCACGGGGAGCCTACTTTCTCCTCTCTCTCTGCCTGCTTGTGATCTCTGTCTGTCAAATAAATAAATAAAATCTTTAAAAAAAGAAAAAAAGAATTATTAATAGGGGCTCCTGGGTGACTCAGTTGGTTAAGTGCCTGACTCTTGATTTCAGGCACTTAAGGTCATGATCTCAGCTCATAGTGTTGAGTCCCACATCAGGTGCCTCACACAGAGAGGACTCTGCTGTAGATTTTTCTACCGTCCCTCGCCCCCTCTGCCCCTGTGCATGAGTACATGTGCATGCACGCTCTCAAACAAATCGATTTTTATTAAAAAGCCCTCAATGAATGATTTTAGCAGCTGACTTGACAAAGTGAAGTGAGACCTTAGCATATGAGACAGGTCAGAAAAAACGCCATTCAGAATGCAGCAAATCAGGTAAGAATGTAGGAGACACAGGGGAAATAGTAAAAAAATTTAAATAGAATCTTACAAAAGAGAGATTAAAGCAGAATCAATATACAAAGCAAGGTCCCCAAAACCAAGAGGTGCTAATGACCCCAAGCACCATAAATACGAACAAGATGGGAAGAGGGCAGAGAAACAAAAAATGCACACACACGCCCTCACACCTGAACACCTCCCACTAACACTGCTGAAGAACCAGAAAGGATGACTGAAGGCTCCAAGGGCAGCAGTGAGACACTGGGGAGGGAAAAAACAATGGATACTGGAATCCTCAAAGGAACTACAAAACCAGAAAGTAATTGGTTACTTTCAAAGTAATGAAATTAAATAACTGCGAGCATCTCACAGCCAGCAGAACAATCCTTAGAAAGATGTTATCATACAAGAGATAAACTGATCATATCTTTCACTCAAGGATGGCCTTCGAGGAGAGTGAAAGAGACCCGCAGTGAAAAACTACAGACGTGGGCGAGGCGGAAGAGCTATAGGAACTATGCAAGTGTGTGTCAGCAGAATGAACGCCAGCCAGACCGCGATGCAGTACGACACTGAAACGTCTCTGGAGTTTAGGTGTAGAGGGAATGACGATGTCATTCGAATAGCATCTATGTCAGATGGGAGCTAAAGCCCAGAAAGAGGCACACTTATTCATGTATATCACACTGTAACAAGTTCAGGACCCATGTTATGGTCTTTAGGGTAAGTATAGGAGGAGAGAAAGAGCAACCTCTAACTACCAAGCCTTAAAGAGCACAAAAGCAGAATTATGAAAAATACTCCAATAATCCAAAAGACAGAAAGAAGGAAGAAACACAGAAACACAGAACAGACCATCAAACAGAAAGCAAACAATAACAGGTAGATTTAATTTTTTTTTTTTTAATTTTTAAATAATCTGTACACCCAACATGTGGCCTGAACTCACAACCCTAAGATCAAGAGTCACATGCTCTACCAAGTGAGCCAATTTGGCGTCCCAGTCACACATAGATTTAAACCTGTGTGTGTATGTGTGTGTGTGTGTGTGTGTGTGTTGAGGAGTTACAGAGAAAAAATGTGCACTCACCCAGTCTCTACAGCTACATACCTATTTATGTCACAAAAGACTCCAGAAAAGATTTTAAGAAACATAAACGTTTCAATGGGCAGAGACTGCCAGGTGGAGAAACTGTAAAAGGGTATTTTTCTGCAGAGAAAGCAGCATATGTAGTGACAATGAGGCTCAGAGTGGCATGAGGAACTGTGTTCAGTGTGGCTGCAGGTCGGAAAGCATCAGAAGTTGCTGCAGGAAATGCACCTGAAGCAGCTCCAGACAACTGAGGAAGTGTCCTGTGTGCCTGCGCGAGAGTCTAGAACTGATCCAGAAGAGAATGGAGCCCTCCTGACAGATTTTAAGCCCTCGAGGCCATGCAGGGACCTGCACTTTAAGTGAGTTCACGGAGACTGAGAATGAGTAAGAGCCTGGAAGGGGGGTCTGAGAAAGGGCAGGTGATGAGAGGTCCCATCAGGGACTGTCAGGAAAGAGGATGTGGACCTGAACTAACCCAGGCTCTGGAGATGGGAGAGCACGGTACAAACCAGATATGCTGGACGGACCAAATAAATCAGTGCCACAATGACTATCATGAAGAAAAACAACCGACATTTAGGAAGTTATTATTAATTTATTAATTATGTTTTATTAATTATTTATTATTATTTCTGGTGGCAAAGAAATACTCTCAAAAAAAAAAAAAGGTAATGAAATTAGGAATATTTCTCTGAAAACAGCCAGGTATTTAAAGCTGGCCTAAACAAAATCTAGAAAATCTAAACTGACTGCACAGTGAGCAAAGAATCCGAGAAAACATTAGTGGTCTGCTTTCGATGTTTCATGGCACCAGGCAATAGCAGCCTGAGCATTTAGAAAAGATAAGCTTTGCTCAGCAGAATAAGCCTTCTCAGAGGCCGCCATAGATCTATTTTTGGAGAATTCTGGTAATTTTGTGGAGGAAAAAAACTTAAAATGAACTACAAAAGTCTATTTTTCAAGAAACACACGTAACTCCAGATTTGAGATGGAGATTTCAAGATATTAATACCTAAATATACACACAGAACAGGTACGTCTACATTTAAAACTCCAAACACCCTCACCATACTTACAGTATGTAACGTTTAACCTGAGCATTTGACTAAACTCCAAAACTTAGGATACCTTCAAATAACTAAATTTTTGGAGTGTTTATTCCACTAAACATCGTGTCCTACAAATCCCTCAGGATTCTCAAAGGCTGTATTAAGAAGCAGTTGAACAGGGGCACCTGGGCAGCTCAGCTGGTTAAGCAACTGCCTTCAGCTCAGGTCACAATCCTGGAGCCCCGGGATGGAGTCCCGCACATCAGGCTCCCTGTTTGGTGGGGAGCTTACCCTACACCCCCATGCTTGCTCTCTCTCCCTCAAATAGAGCAATAGAACAGACACAGGACAAATCACACTTACTTAAAATGCCACAAAGAAAGTAAAGTACATGGCAGAGCACGAGAGGGACCGGTTCTTCACAGCGCACATGCGATAGCAGGACCGCTGCTCTAGTAAACCACTCCCTGTCAAACAACCTGCAGTCCAGTAGTGCACACATTCACTTACATGGCGAGACCGCTAACGACTGGGCACAATTATCTTACTTTTGCAGCGCCATCTCCTTCTCCTGGTACAGCTCATTCAGAATCTCTACTTTCTGCCTCAGGGTTTGGCATTCATCCTCCAGGATGGCTTTGGTTGACTGCAGTGAATTGCGGTCATCTTCCAACTTCTTTATTTGGTCTGGAGAGGATAAAATGGTTGAGCTGGGCGTGTGCACAGGGCTCACAAACTGGAGGGGTAGGGGGGCGGATGGAAGGAGTTAGAAACTCAGCACTTTCTTCTCAGGAAGCAGCCTACCTTCCAAGTTACATTTAGTAGACATCGAGGCTCTAAGCTTAATTTGTAGAAGTTTTAGATCCTCTTCAACTACTGAAACTGCAGTTTGTGTCTAAAAATTCCAACAGAGAGAACTATTCTTACAAGGGAGGCACAATGAGAATTCAAAGGTACTTACAGTACTCCAGAGAAAAGCTCATACCCGAGAAATGTCCATCATCTGCTTAATTTGATTTTTCACTTTCTCACTCTGGTCACCTAAAATACAAAAAGCTTTAATTGCCTTTTCCTCCTTTGTTTTTTAAATGTATTTTCTTGATTTCTCCAAAAATAAACAATTATAATTATGTTCAAACATTCAAAGGAAAAACAAATCAACCAAGGGAACTAATTAGGCTCCATGACTTTTAAGAGAATTGCAAATTCAAAAAGCGAATTCCCAGTTTGTACAGCAAGTGTTATCTGTGCCATTCTCAAACAAGAAGGGATGTGTGAACTAAAGCTCTTTCTTCTCGTTCAGATCTGTGTCCACCTGGTCAGGTGTCTTATTTAGACAGACTTCCTCTTCCATTCTCCCCTTGAATCTGCTACCAGGCATGGTTGAAAATGCCCACTGTGAAAGCAATATCTGATTTGAAAAACATGTCCAGAAACACATCCTTCATCAGTCAACACTACTACCTTCAGCTCTACACTCAAGGCCTTCGTTAGTTTACGGCTCTCCCGACTTCAGTACTCTTGAAATCGGTTAGAGGCCTTAAAACTGCAGAGCTACAGAGATGATGAGCACTAAATTCAAAGGTCATCTCCATGGCAATGAGACATAGATTTCTCCTACTGAACAGTGTTCATACTTACAGGTCTAAGTCACAGCTCTGCTGCTCTCGCCCTAATGCAAACAGTCCTCAGTGGTATGGAAAAGCAGTCTATGTTCATTGCACACCCACTGCTATACCACAGCTCTGCAACCCACCTCTGCCCCGTGCACAAGAGGTGTTTCTAAGTCCAGTGATAGGCATCTACAGCTCTTAACGCTTAAGTTAATCAGTGGACGGCTGGGTGGCTCAGTCAGTTAAGTGGCTGCCTTCGGCTCAGGTCATGATCCCAGTGACCTGGGATGGAGTCCCAAATCGGGCTCCTTGCTTAGCAGGGAGCCTGCTTCTCCCTCTGCCTGACAATCTGGCTGCCTGTGCTCCCTCTCTCTCTGAGATAGATAAATAAATAAATATATAAATAATCAATCTTAAAAAAAAAAAAAAAGAAGTCAGGGGCGCCTGGGTAGCTCTGTCAGTTAAGTCTCTGACTCTTGATTTCGGTTCACATCATGATCTTGAGGTTCTGAGATCAAGCTCTGCATTGGACTCCTTGCTCAGTGGGGAGCCTGCCTGAGATTCTCTCCCTCTCCCCTGACCCTGCTCATTCTAAAATAAATAAATCATTAAAAAAAAAAAAAAAAAAGAGGAAGTTAGTCAGCCAAAAGGAGCATCAGTGTACTTAAAGACAGGAACACAAAAAGAGGTCCAACCTCCCTGAAACCAAACTTACCTCCCACTTCTCCATTTGCTAATTCATCTAACTCACTTCCTCCTTTATTCTGACCCTCAGATTCAGATTCACAATCTAACTGATTCAACTGGGTAATGCAGTTAGTCAAAGCCTAGAAAAGAAGCAAAGGGACATTAGAAAGAGCTTCTCAAATAGATTTCATGAGGATTAAGCATGTAGTCAAGAGAATAAACTTACATTAATATTATCATCTTTGTGAGAAAGAGCTACTTCCAAATTTTTCTGAGATTTCTCAAATGCTTTGATTTGGTCACTGAGCTCAGCATGTGATTTGCTCCAGTCTTTGATTTCTTGCTGCAACTGAAAAGTTAAAACACATGAATTTCCAAAGGCTAGGGCTCTTGCACTGGACACATCAGGAATATGTGAATGAGACAGGGAAGCAGGGAGCCATTCTCTTCTTTGGCCTGTTTCTATGGACTGAGGCCTTCGTGACGGGAGAGGGGAGAGTGGCTCCTACCCTCAGAGCTGCAGTAAGCACATGAGATGAGAGCGGTCGAGGAAGTCAACCCAGTTACTACAACCTTCAGAAAACTGCAGCCCATTCAAATAATTCACTTTCACAGGAACAGAAGAACACATTTCACTGTCTCCCATGTCCACACTCCAGATCATATAACCTTCCTTTTGTCAATAAAGCAGTAATTGCTCAAAGCAGGGTTAAAATTCATAATTCTTTGGTCAAGAAGCAAATCCATCATCCCACTGAGGCTATTCAAGTTAATAATTGGTTGGTATTTGACAAGACAAAGACTAAAAACACTGACAGCAATAAGAAATTATAGATAAGAACAGAAAATCTAGAACAGATGGAGAATATATACATGCACTCAATTTTGGAAGCTTAAACTTTGCATATCTAAGAATAAAATTCTGCATACATATTTCATTTCCTTAAAAACAGATCTGAGAAAAGATACTCAAGGGGTAATGATACTCAGTCCCTTCCTCCACATAATCTAGAACATTAACTTTTCTTTACCTGTTCTTTCTTCTTCTTCAGCTTAGCATTTTCCTCTTTAATCCGATGGCATTCAGACTTCACCTTCTCTTCACTAAGTTTGGCTTCATTAAGCGCAATCTGAACCTAATACAAAACACTCCTATTAGTGAGTTCATTCCAAAGGAGGGGTATTACACTTTCCCAATTTGACATCATGTAGTTTTCATTTATTGCAAATTCTAGCACATATCAAATATTTGCTCCTCAACAAAACTAAGACACCCTATTAACATTTTGCAGAATTAAAGGCAGCTTTACCTCTGAAAATTCTGAGGCATTCACTGAAATGACATCCTTTAGCCTCTCTATAGATTTCTTGTTTTCCGATATCTGCCATGTGGAAGAAAAACACAAAAAAGGTATTATGATTTTAGTATAAATGGTAGGATATGTGCTAAAAAGATGAAATGCTGTCCCAGAGCCGTCGCCTACATATTAGGTAAAAGCAGGTGATTCAGTGTTAGCTGGGGAGAAAAGTCAAGACTGTAAAGAGGTAAGAAAAAAATAACTGGAGCTCTAACTGCGTGCATCTACGACCTTCCTTGCTATGAGCTAATGTGATAGGTAGATGACCAGACAAAAAGGTGAAAAAAAGCAGGGAGAAAAAAAGGGGGGGGGTGGGGGATAAATGTTCAAGTAGTCTAGTTGAAATCAACTGGCAGAGAAAAAAAAAATCCTCCCGGTCACCTTAAAAATTCTCTTGCCCGGGGACTCCTGGGTGGCTCAGTGGGTTAAAGCCTCTGCCTTTGGCTCAGGTCATGATCCCAGGGTCCTGGGATCGAGCCCCGCATTGGGCTCTCTGCTCAGCAGGGAGCCTGCTTCCCCTCTCTGTCTCAGCCTGCCTCTCTGCCTACTTGTGACCTCTGTCTGTCAAATAAGTAAATAAAATCTTTAAAAAAAAAAAAAAAATTATCTTGCCCAAACTAAAAATGGTTGGACTTGAGGACAGACAGACAAATCTCATTTATGGAAGAATTCCAAATAATCTGTCAAGGTACTGCCTCCTCAAGGAGGTATAACATACTCTTCACTCTTTTCACCCCAGGCTGGGCATAGGTACTTCCTTCAGAAGTGAACAGTACACCAAGAGTGGGAATGGTTCTACTGAGAGTAGAGAAACCTGGCAAATACCTGGCCAGGTAGGTCACAAGCTCAACTGGGTGTGCAACATATGGGAACTCTCTGAAACTTCCCTGTAGTTCTTAAACGGTTCTAAAAGGCTTGTTTTTAAAAGGAATCATGCAAAACAAAACAAAGTACTAGAACTGTTCAACAGGGCTACGGTTTCTTAGTTGCTCTACATGTTTCAGATGGCAGAGCCAAGCAATACAGAAATTATCCAGGGCTGAGGACAAAAATATTTCCTAGGACCATGAAAATAACAGCTTGTGGTATTAGCATTTAAGATTCCATGAAGACAGATGAATACAGGTTCAACTTCCCTGTCTCCCAATCCTCCTCTGGTTACACCCTGAGAAAATGCAGAGTTCATTCCACCCCATCTAGAAAACAGTTTGAAAGCTAAATTACAGTTAACGATTTGTAATAAAACTTACCAAGTCCTGATTCTTCACATTCTGTTCCCTCTCAGATTCTAACATAACACGCAGATTTTTAGCTGTATTATCCAGAATTCCATTAGTTTCCTCAAGTTTCTTGATTGTATCCTATTAAAAGAAACATTAAAATTAATAGTAACTACTCACTATTTTTCTTTTGTTTTTAGAATGTAATCTCAAAAAGAGAAAGGATTTTTACCTTATATTTAATTGCTTCATCAGAGAGAATCATATTTTGTTTCTTAGTCTCTTGAACATGTTTCTTTGACTCCTTAATCTATTTAAAATAAAGCACACAGAATTCAGAACTATAAATCACAGGTGTATCAAAACTTATCTGAGAGGTAACCCCTTAGAGAAGAAAGATGTACTTTACACATACGATGATTACTTCAGATCTGGATGGCTCATAAGAAATAATGAAATTTTAAAATACCATAATAACTGCACCATAACAGAGGAGGAAATAATTCAAGCTGGAATCCTGAGGGGAAAATATTGAAAGAATAATTATACCTTCTGTTCGTAATTTGACAACTTTTGTACAAGTTCTGCGTTTTCTTTCATGATATTCTTCACCTTTGCAGCAATCTGCTGCTCAGTAACTAAAGGGGAGAGGAAATCCATAAGATTATTATGAGAACTAAGTAAAACTAAATAACCCAAGGTATTAGCAGCACATTACCTAGCACTATGAGGAAAAGAACTTCTTAACATAACTATTACGCTTTTGAGAAAGCAACCTGCAGGTCATGGCAAGTAAGGGTGTAAAAATACTACTAGATAAGGAAAATCGGGGCGCCTGGGTAGCTCAGTCAGTTGAGTGTCTGCCTTCTGCTTGGGTCGTGATCCCAGAACCCCCATCAGGTTTCCTGCTCAGAGAGAGAGCCTGCTTTTTCCTCTGTCCTTCCCCCAGCTCATTCTCTCAATCTCTCTCTCAAATAAAATCTAAAAATAAATAAATACATAAAATAAGAAAAATATAATAAGGACCCTTCCTTCAGTGAGATTCCAATTTAGTTCAAAAATAAGAAATATAATAAAATATTTTGGCTTGATAGCCTTCCCTTCATGGTGTACCTTTCTTCTCAGAAACTGTGATCATTCAAATATATGTCATTTGCAAAAAGAAAAAGACAAAAAAATACAAGCACACTGATTTACATCTCTATTCCTCAAATCATATACTTAAATATTTACTGTATTGATCAAACCATTAGCTCAGGAACACTGTTCATATGCAATAAATCTGAAAAAAAAAAGTCAACAAAGCCAATCTGCCCCAAATCAAACTAATCATCTTCCTCCTCCCACAATTTGTTCCACTTCACCTCCTATCTCAGTTGGTAGCATCACTATCTACACTCTGTCATCCAAGCTAGCAACTAGGATTAGTAAAATGTTCAGGAGTAAGTCAATCAGACATCAGAAGTCACTGTATCTACTTCTATCTTACATAAAACTCATATCTAACACTAATACTGAAGGAAGAGTACAAACAACAGAATAAACCTAAGTATTTACCTTGATATACTCTACTCTTTACCTAGAAGAAAAATAAAATTAGATGTCAAAACATTTTAATAACAGAAATATGATAGTATTTCAATATTACAAAAATATTATATACAATAGTCAAATCATAACAAAATGAAAATTTAGTAAAAGTTTGGTTCACTATAATCCATAGAATTAAAAAATAAAAAGATTAAAAAGCATTTCAAATGTGGGGCGCCTCAGTGCCTCAGTCAGTTAAGCATCTGCCTTCAGCTCAGGTCATGATCCCAGGGTTCTGGGATCAAGTACTACACTGGGCTCCTTGCTCAGCAGGGAGTCTGCTTCTTTCATTACCCCATCCCCCGCTCATGACCTCTCATGCTATCTCTAACAAATAAATAAAATCTTAAAAAACAATAAAAAAATATTTTTTAAAAAAGCATTTCAAATGTAATTGGTAGGGATGCCTCACAATTTCTGGTAGAAGCACTAAAGTGAATACATCATTTTGCAAATAAAGATATGTTTATGTATTAAATGGGCACCAATCTTATTAAGCACTTAATTTTAATAATGGAAATGGATATTTTCATATTACATATATCAATGCTTCTTTTACCCCAAATCATTTATTTGACAACCCCAAATAGTGAGAATGAAGTCCAGAAACATTGATCATTCAAAGACACTTTCAGGAAACAAAATTAAAGGCATAATCTTTGTACTAAGATATGTCTCTCTCCCTCTCCAGAAAACATCTATGAAGTCCTATTACAAGTTAGCAACTGGCTGCATTTAGAGACCTAAAAATTATGCTAGGTCATCTGATTTTCTCAAAACCCCTAAACATAGTGGTCATCCACCTGAAAGGGAAAGAAGGCTGCTAGAGGAAAAGGCACAAGCAACCAGAGCAAGGACACCTCACTAACCTCTAAATCCTCTCTAAAGACGGCACTGAATTATAGGGTTGCAAAACCTAAGCAGGGGGCACATGGGGGGCTCAGTCAGTTGTGTCTGCTTCAGCTCAAATCATGATCTCAGGGTCCTGGGATCAAGCCCCCAAGTCAGGCTCCCTGCTCAGTAGGGAGTCTGCTGCTCCCTCTGCCCCTCTTCCCTAGTTTGCACTCTCTCTCTCTCACAAATAAAATCTTATTTAAAAAAAAAAAAATCTAAGCAGTACACAATTTTTTAAAAATTGCATCACTGAAAGTCTTTGTAACCCAGAAGTTATTTCCACTTTCAAAAGTTATAAATAGTAATGAAATACTCAGATCAGTCCATAAATCATCCATGGTATCTCATTATTATTACAGTATCTAACAGCATGTATAATAATGTTGTTATTGGAAAATGCATTCAGAGTTCCAACATGGAAAGAAATGACTGCTTTTCTAATGTCACAGGCTTGTTAATGAGACAGTAAGTCCTCCTTTCACCCACAACAGTAGGCGGGAGGAGGTAGGAAGAAACAAGAAGCAGGCAAATGAGAGCAGGGACCAAGGTTCCAAAGTCAACTGCTGAGGTTGAGAAACAGCAGTTAGGACATAAAGCCTGCATCATCCTGTGAAAATGTAAACAGGTGTTAGGATTTTTAAGATGGGAGAAACAAGAGTGGGAAATAAAAAAACGTTTTCCCCTTTCCCCTTCCACTCATCCTTTCTATGTTCCCTTTCCCCTTCCATCTGAGGAAAAGTCCCATGAGATCAGAGGACTCTTCCCAGGAATCCAGGCAAATGACCCTTCTTTTTAAGTGATTTTATCATCACTTGTACAAGGAGAGAAAGCTTATGAACAATGGTATGCCTGATAAAACTAAGAAATCAAAAAAAAAAAATCTTAGAAAGACATGCATCCAATGCTTTGGCTACTTTAACTGTTAAGCTTCAACTGAAACTGAAAGCTTTTCATCTGCAAAGCTCATTCACCCAGGGCGCCTGGGTGGCTCAGTGGGTAAACCTCTGCCTTTGTCTCAGGTCATGATCTCAGGGTCCTGGGATCGAGCCCCATGTCAGGTTATCTGCTCAGTAGGGAGCCTGCTTCTCCTCTCTCTCTCTCTCTCTGCCTGCCTCTCTGCCTACTTGTGATTTCTGTCTGTCAAAAAGAAATAAACTCTTAAAAAAAAAAAAAGCTCATTCACCCAAGATTTCTTCTCCAGTTATGTTAGATAACTATGAAACAAAAAAGACATAATACAGTCACAAGACTGAATACATATGAGCATACATATATAGATAAGCAAAAAAGACAAATTCTGCACGGGAAGAGACTCTGAAGAAATAAAAATTTTAGTAGTGTGTCTTTGGATACTACATAATCTGTTTTTCCAAATAAGAAGTTATTTTATGAGTCTAATAGCAAATGATCAAGTTAGAAAATATGTGAAACAAAACAAATCAAAAAACCTAACACATTTTGCAGATGTGTTATCACATCTGCAAAAATACTGCAAAATTACCTAGGGTCTTAGATATATTTTTTACTATTTTGTTCTCTTGTAGCATTTATTTCTGTGTAAACATCTATTTTTATATAATTATATATACAACATACAGTTTGTATTTTACAGTCCTGATTTCTGCTATTTCCACTTAATATTAAATTGTGAACATTTTCTGGGCTCCTGTATCTTCAAAATAACATAAATTTCAAGAGTTACCTAGTATCCTATTATATGGATATACAATAATTTAACAATTCCCCTACTGCAGATCATTTAGTTTGCACCAAGTTTTCACTCAAAAATAGTGTTTCACTGATCACTCTTATATAAAACTTTTAATGCATGACTGGTTATTTCTCTAGGACAGATTAATTACATATGGCTTTATAATAAAAGGATATGAAAACTTTAAGGCTTCTGATACATACTACTTAACTGCTTTTCAAGATGGCTCTAAGACTTGCCAGTTCTACTAGGAACTTATACATGTGCCCAAGTAGGTACATATACATTTAATCTGTAGATTTTAAGATTTATAAATTGAAGTTTTCAGATTAAAATTATACATATTGTCTTGTTCACCTAAATCTTTACCAACAAAGATTACACTGAACTACTTCACAAGATTAGCTGAGATCAGAAGCATTTGTGTTCGTGTTCATAAATGAAAAGAAACAAGAGGGCTAGCGATTATAAAATATCTGGTGTCTTGATGAGTCAAAGTGTAAGTTTAATTTACTCACAGCAAGGACAGTTCTCCAGAAGAAGACGGCAAATGAACCAATTCCCAAGAAGGCGGTGATAAGTACAGGTTTCCATGGCAACCCGTAAAAATCAGGCCCAGGCTGAACATCATCAGGCAACGTAGCAACTAACTGAAACAGAAATATTGGAAATACAAGAATCCATGAAACAGTCACAAAGAACCATCCACAGAAATTCTAAACCGACCTCCACCAGGTAACCACCCCCTCAAAATTCTTTAGTAGCTTCCACTGCTTCCATAGAGATGGGATACTGGCAGCCTCTTATTTCTTGTCTGGCTTCAAGTATTTCTGAATATTATGAATCTAAATGTATTTAAGCTGAACACATACTTCCAGTTTGCAACAGGACCTACCACATCGTGTCGTCCAGGACACGTCTAATGTCTCTGGATCAGACTTTCCTCTTAACTCCTAATAAAAAGCCACATAAAACACAAAATTGAACACCCTAGAGAGAAAATCAATTTGTACGGCGGCAAATAAAAGCAAAATGATAGCGAATAACCCAAATAATGTGCTTCTCCTCCAAGATTTTCAATCTTTATTCTACTGTTACATAAAAACAAAAGCTGAGTAAGCTCGGACGGCTCCTCGCAACCGGTCCAGACCGCGGCTCTGAAGCGAACCGTCTTCTCCATAACGCCGCGCCTGCATTTTAGACCCTTCCTGGCATACAGTTGTATGAACACTGTCCCACCTTCTACAAGCACACAGCTACCCTGCTGGCCCCAACCCACCACAGTGCCAGGGGCCCCTAGAAAAGGACCCCAAGAGTTCATGACTTTCTACCGGAAAATAACACAGCGCCTGCTACAGTCTAAGAAATCAGTAGCAAATTAACAAGGGACGAAACCTTAAAATCACTCCCCCCGGGCTCCCTAAACAGCACTGCGACGTCCTGCCCGCCTCGGCCCTGACCCTCTCCAGCTCTCCCTCCACCCGTCAGCGCGCCAACTCCGCTCACGACTCGTCTACCCGCCTGCCGGAGCCGGGGTCCCTCCCTGGGCAGGCGGACCCTCACCTCCAGTAGCTTGGCTATGAAGGCTGCGTAAAGGACCGACAGGGGTCCCAGAAGTTCCGAGTCCCCGGGGGAAACGGTGACAGAAGGCACAGTGGCAGGAACAGAGTCCATCGTGAGGGGGAAGCTCAGAGGACGCCACGCTCCCCCCTCGCAACAGCACCGAAGCCCACTTTCCCACCGCTTCCTCCTCCGGAAAGGGTCCGGCTGAGGAGGCGGCACCGGGAGTGAACTTCGCCTTCCCGAGGCGAAGGCACTCTGCGCCTCTCTGCCGAACGCCTCCAAGGAAATACGTCATCAGACAATGCCCCTTTTATGACGTAAAGGCGCCTACGGAGGCCCGGCCCGCGGTGGGCGGGGCCACGCGGACGGAACCAACGGCCGGCGGAGCGACCCGCGCGGAGCCAACGGAGGCCGCGCGCTGACAGAAGCCTCACCTGCCGCAGGCGCTGGGGCCGCGGTGGCAGAGGAGCTGGGGCTGGAGAGAAACCTCGCGCTCGCGCCCCTCAGGCCAGCCTTGTGTCACTGCGTGCCGAGACCGCAGGCACCTGTCCCACTGCCCAGGCGGGAGGGCAGCCTCTCCCACGCCCCGAGTAACGACACCCTCCCCGGTCTCCAGAGCGAGGCCTGCCTGCCCCAGGATCTCCAGTTCCCCGAAGCTCCGCTTTCCCCTCCCTAGTCCACAGGCTCCCGCTGTCTCACATTCCTGCAGGTGCTCTGGACAAGGCTGCTTCTAAGGAGCCACGTCATGTCCCGTCTGTTCTAGTTCCGTGACTTTTGGAAAAGGACGGGGAATATGCATAGGCACGTTCTAAAAGTTGAAAAAAACTGGGCGCCTGTGTGGCTCAGTGGGTGAAAGCCTCTGCCTTCGGCTCGGGTCCTGATCCCAGGGTCCTGGAAGGAGCCCCGCGTGGGACGCTGCTCAGCGGGGAGCCTGTTCCGCCCCCCCCATGCCTCTCTACTTGTGATCTCTGTCAAATAAATAAATAAAATCTTAAAGAAAAATAATAAATAAAAATTGAAAAAAACTGAGGACATGTAAAAGGGACAATGATGTTTGTAAATCTTTAAAGGTATGTCTTCCAGTTTAATATAAAAATGCAGAACAATCAGGAAAATCCCCAAAAGAGCAATGGAGGCAGGGAGGGAGGTGAAAAAAGGCCACGCAAAACAGTAGGGAACTGACCCAAGAATACAGATGGATTATGAACAGAACAGAAAATCCAAAAATACGCCCAACTGCTTTGAAAATTTAGAATATAATAGAAGTCAGCTGGGGAAGAAGACTTTAATAAGTGACGTTAGTATAGCTAAGCCATATGGAAAATGTTAAAATTTATTTTTTTCATAAGGATAAATTCCAAATGATCAGAAACCTGAACGTAAAAAATGAAAACAAGTACCAGAAGAGACATGAGTGAGTTTCTCTATGTATTATGAGTGATCAAAATTCCTAATTATGCCTCAAAATCCAAGAGAAAAGAATTGCCAACAACTACTTGAAAATAAAAAACGTGCCTAGCCCCTGCAATGCAAAAAAATACGAAGTGTCAAAAAAGTTTGACAATATTTATGAGAATATTTGTAACATTAGAGACAAAGGGTTAATATTCCTAAAGTATGAAGAACTGTACAAGTAAGCAGAGAAGAAAACGGCCCCAAACCTATAGAAAAATGAGCTGAAATAAAAGAATCAGCAATTCTCAGGAAAAGAAATGGGAAAAGCTCACAAACATACGGAAACATGCTCTGCCCCACTCATAATAAAAGAAATACAAATTAAACCTACACTGAGATACCACTTCTCACTTGTACTGGCAAGATCTAAACATCTGACAACATATTCTATTGGTGAGAGAATGTAGGGGAAACAAGTACTCTCACATGTTGCTCATCATTCCACAAAATGACACAACCTCTATGAGTGGGGATTTAGCATCATCTCTCCAAGTTGTGTATTTACCTTTTGATGCAACAATCCCACTTCTAAAGATCTCAAAGATACTGTGGACACAACAAATGTTAAAAAAATATATAAACAAAACTATGCTATTCCAGCATTATTTATAAGTACAAAAGACTATAAACAACCAAAATGTTCATCAGTAGAAGAGTTGCTGAATACACTGAAGTTTACTGTGAAACTGGAAAAAAAATAAATTTTATATACTGCTAGGGTATGGTTTCCAGAATGTTTTGTTTATTTTTTTAAGGAGGGATGGAAAAAATGTAGAATACTACTTTTATGTGAGAAAGTAATGAGACAAATTAGTATTTTTTATGGCTCTGAGATAAAATTCATATACAGGGGCGCCTGGGTGGCTCAGTGGGTTAAAGTCTCCGCCTTCGGCTCAGGTCATGATCCCAGAGTCCTGGGATCAAGCCCCACATCTGGCTCTTTGCTCGGCGAGGAGCCTGCTTCCCTTCCATTCTCTCTGCCAGCCTCTCTGCCTACTTGTGATCTGGGTCTGTCAAATAAATAAAATCTTAAAAAAAAAAATTCACATATAATAAATGGCATATATTCAAAGTGCACAATCTGATAAGTTTCGACACACGAATACACCTGTGAGAACCTCATCACAGTCCAACTGAACATGTCCTTCACATGTCTCCTCATCACACCTCCTGCCACTTGCGGACTGGGCCTGCCCAAACAGAAGTCCTCTATCATAATAGTTTGCATTTCCTACAGTTTTATAAATGAAATTTATAATCACCATGTATCCTACTTCTCTGGCTTATCTCACCAGCACAGAGATCCCCCCACGTTGCTGCATATATCAATAGGTAACTATTCCTTTTCATTGCTGAATGGCATTTCACTGGATGGACCTAGCACAATTTGTTTATTTATTCAGCTGTTGACGGGCATTTGAGTTTTTCCCAGTTTTTAGCTTTTATGGGTAGAGAGGCTGTGAATATTGATGGACAAGTACATGGATGTAGATGCAGAATTTATTTTTTCAAAGGTACATGCTTAGGAAAGGGATGGTTGGAGCATCTGACACACACCTTTCTAAGAAACTAACAACCAGTTTTCCAAGGTGATGAACCACTGTACATCCCCCACCAGGAGTGTGTATTTCCAGCTCCTCCACATCTTCTCCAACACTTGGTATTTTAATTTAAATCATTCTTTTTAATTTTAGTCATTCTAATAAGTATGTATGATATTTCATGGTGATTTTAATTTGCATTTCACTGAGAAGTAATGATGTTGAGCATTTTCTCATGTTCTTATTTCCTATGCACACATCTTATTTGGTGAAGTGTTAACTTTACTGGTTTATTTCTTATGAATGAGCTTTAAGAGTTCTTTATATATTCTGCATATAAGTCTTTGTTCATATATACACTTTCCAACGATTTTCTAATCTGTGCCTTGTCTTTTCATTCACTTAACGGTGTATTATGAACAGCAGGAATTTTTATTTTGATGAAATCCAAATTATCAAATTTTTCTTTTATGAATGAATCCTTTTTTTCGGTGTTAAATCTAAGAAATCTTTGTTTAACTTTTTTCTGTAAGTTTTATGGTTTTAGGTTTTACATCCAGTTCAATGAAGCATTTTGAGCTCATTTATGTTTATGACTGAGCTATGAATCCATTTTTTTTGCACAGGGATATATCCAATAGTTCCAGTCCTGTTTGTTGAACAGATGTCTCTTTCTCCACTTTGTTTCTACCTTTGTCAGAAGTCCATTGCCAGGTGTGTATGGATCTACTTCTGAACTGTCTATTCTACTCCAGTGATCTTTTTGTCTATCTTAAATTGATACCATGCTCTCCTAATTACCATAACTTTACTGTAAGTCTTGAAATCAGGTCATGTTTGTGTTGTTCAAGGTCCTTGGAATTTTCTATATCAATTGTATAATCAGCTTGTTGTTTTCTACCAAAAAATCCTCTTGAGATTTTGATCAGGATTATGTGGACTCTGGGGATCAAAATGGGGAACTTAATATTTAACATATTGTTTGTCATAGTGACAATATGATAGCTTAACAATATTTAGTCTTCTGACTCTCAAACAACCGATATCTCTCCATATTTAGGTCTTCAATTTCTATCAGCAATATTTTATAGTTTTCAATTATAAGTCTCACAGTATTGCCAGGTATATCCTTAAGTATTTCATATATTTTGATGCTATTGTACACAGAAGACTTTAGTTTTAATTTCCAACTGTTCATTGCTAGTACAGAGAAATACAGATGCTTTTAAATGTTAATCTTTATCTGGCAATCTTACTAAACTGTAACTTTTTTGTAGATTCCACCAGATTTTTTTCATAGATTTCATAGATTTTTTCATAGTCTGCAGATAAAGACATTTTTACTCCTTCCTTCCCAATCTGTATGCTTTTTCTTTCTTTTTCTTGCCTTAGTACACTAGCCATTGTCTCACTGTGCCCCACTTCAGTGCTGAGTAGATGTGGTGAGAGTGGACATCGTTGTTTTATTTCTGATCTTGTGGGGAAACAATTATCCACCACTAAGTACGATGTTAGTTTAAGTTTTTCATAGAGGCTATTTTAAGCCCCCTTCTATTCCTGGTTTGCTACTAATGTTTTTAGCATCAGCAATAAACATTTGATTTTTTTTTCAAATGCTTTATCTATCGAGCTGAATATTTGGATTTTATTTTTTAAATTTGTTAATATGCTACTTATACTGACTAATTATCTAATGCTAAATGAATCTTGCATTCTTAGGATAAACCATGCTAGGTCATTATGTATTATACTTTTTATATGTTGTTGGGTTTGATTTGCTAAAATTTTAGAGTTTTTGTGCCTACATTCATGGCGGATACTGGTCTGGGGTTTTCTTTTCTCATTATATCTCTGTGTGGTTTGAATTCCCATCTTCAATTCTCTAAGAGTGAGTTTATATAGATTTTTTTTCTTCCTAACAAGTTTCATTGAATTCACCAGTGAAGCCATCTGGGCCTGGAGTTCTCTTTGTAGAAAGATTTTTAATAAACTCAATTTCTTTAATAGTCATAGGCTATTTTAGGTCATTTGTCTGTTAAGGAGGCTTTTCCAATTTGTGTCTTAGATGCTATTTCTTCATTTCAGCCACACTGTCAAATTAAGTGACATAAATTTTCATAATATTCCCTTTTAATTGTCTTAATTTCTGTAGAACCTATAGTGATGTCCCCATGTGATCGCAGACATTGGTAATGTGTCTCCTCGTTTATTTCCCTGATCACTCTGGCTAGAGGTTAATCAATTTTATTAATCTCAAAGAACCAGCTTTTATTTCCATTGGTTTTCCTTTTGTTTTCTATTTTATTAATTTATGCTCTTTATTTCTTTTCTTCTGCTTCAAGGGGATCAATCTGCTCTTTATCCTAGTCTCTAATAGTAGAAACGGAGGTCACTAGTCTGTTATAATATACATAGTGCTAAAAATTTCCAAGTAGTGCTTTACTGTTACTACACAAACTTGATATGCTGTTTTCTATTTTCATTCAGCTCAAAATATTGATTTCCCTTTTGATATCTTTGACCCATAAGTTATTCAGAAGTATGTCAGTTGGTTTCCAAATAATTGGGGACTTTCAAGAGATCTTTCTATTACTGATTTCTAATTTAGTTTTACTATGGCCAGAGAATATACTTTGTCTGACTTGAATCTCTCTGTATTTTGAACACTTGCTTTATGGTCCAGAATATGACTTGTCTTGGTAGATGCTCCACATGCACTCAAAAAGCATATATATTCTATAAATGTCAGGTCAAGTTGGTTGACAGTGTTGTTCATATCTTCTAGAACCTTATTCATATTCGTATCTTCTAGAACCTTATTCTATCAGTTATTGAGAGGATATTGAAATCTCCAATCATAATTATATACTTATGTCTTTTTCTTTTTCATTTAGTTTTATCAATTTTTGTTTCGTGTACTTTGAAGGTCTATTATTTGAAGCACAAACATTAAGAATTATGTTTGCTTAAAAAAAAAAAAAAAAAAAGAATTATGTTTGCTTGGGGCGCCTGGGTGGCTCAGTGGGTTAAGCCGCTGCCTTCGGCTCAGGTCATGATCTCAGGGTCCTGGGATCGAGTCCCGCATCGGGCTCTCTGCTGAGTGGAGAGCCTTCTTTCCTCTCTCTCTCTGCCTGTCTCTCTGTCTACTTGTGCTCTCTCTCTGTCAAATAAATAAATAAAATCTTAAAAAAAAAAAAAAGAATTATGTTTGCTTGACTACTTTATCCTAGAAAATAACTTCTTTATCCCTGGTAATATACTTTCCTCTGGAATCTACTTTATCTGGTATTAATATAGCCACTTCAGCTCTTTTTAAATGTGGGATATCTTTTTCAATCTTTTTAGTTTTAACCTTCCTATGTGTTTTTATTTAAAGTGTGATTCTTAAAGGCATCTATTTGGGTATTGCTTCTTTACCCAATCCAACAATCTCTGCCTTTTAATTGGGGTATTTAAACAAGTTCTATTTAATGTAATTACTGATACGGTTAAGTTTAAAGGCATCATCTTTTGTTCTATTTATCTCATCTGTTCTCTGTTCCCTTGTTACCTTCATTCTGCCTTCGTTTGGATCAACCGTGTCCTCTTAATGATTCGAATTCGTCTCCTCTGTTGGCTTATTAGCATTATTTTGTTATTTTACTGTTTAGTTTAGTGATTATACCATACATCTTTAACTTACCACAGTCTACCTTCCTGTGATCTTGTACTACTTCATGTGCCATAAGAACTTTATAAGAGTTATTACCATTTCTTCCTCTCCTCACCTTCGTATTATTGTTGTCATATTTTTACTTTTACATATTTTTTAAACCCATGCTACAAAAAGTTAAATTTTGAAGACATTTAAATAGTAAGATAATGGTTTTATATAACTACTTACACAGTTACCATTCCTGGCATTCTTCACCCCCTTTCTATGGCTTGACTATTTTCATCTGTCATTTTCTTTATGCCTAAAGGTCTTCCTTTAACATCTCTTATGGCACAGATGTGCTGGTGAATTCATTCAGCTCTTGTACATTGGGAAAAAAAAATCTTCATTCAATATTTGTTTTACAAAATTATTTTGCTATGATATTATAAGTCAACAATATTGTTCAAGTATGTTACAAGATATTATTCTACTGTATTCTCCTTTGCCTTCTGACAAGAAATCTTGATGTTAACCTTATCTTAATCCCTCTCTATGTAAAATGCCTTTTTCCCCCCTCTGCTTTTAAGATTACTCTTTATCACATATTATGGGCAATTCGATTATGATTACCTCAATGTAGTTTTCTTCATGCTTTGTATGTTTGGGTTTCATTGAACTTCCTGAATATGTGATCTACAGTTTTCATAAATTTTAGATATTTTTAGTCATTATGTCTTTAAATATTTTTCTGAACACCTCTTCTATCCTGTCCTCCAGTGATTCCAGTTACATTTATTAGGCTGCTTGAAAGTGTCTCACAGTTCACAGATGACCTCACCATTTTTCTTGAGTCATTTTTCCCTATGTAATTCATTTTGGATAGCTTCTATAGTTATGCCTTCAAGTTCACTAACCTTTTCATCTACAATGTCTAGTCTAGCATTCATCCCAACCAGGGTGGCACTGCAGTTTTCAACCTGTAAGACTGATTTGGGTCCTTTTTTTTTTTTTTTAATCTTTCATGTCTCCACTTAACTCCTAACATCCAAAATACAGTAATAATAACTATTTTAATACCCTTGCCTAATTCTAACATCTCTGATAGTTCTTGGTTGGTTTTGATGGGTTGATTTTTCTCCTCTTCATGTTTCTATTTTTTTGCCTCTTTGCATGCCTGAAAACCTCTGATTAGATGTCATGTATTATGAACAAATGTGATGGTTAATTTTGTGTCAACTCTTCTAGTTATGGAGTAACCAAATTAAACCTTATTTTTGAGTGTGTCTGTGAAAGTGTTTCCATGTGAGATTAGCACTTGAATTGATGTCCTCTGTAAAGGAGGTTGCCCTTCCTGCTATGGGTAGGCAACATCCAATCTACTGAACAAACTGCGAAAGGAATTCACCCCTTCCTGCCTGATTCCTTGAGCTGGGACATCATTTTTCTTCCACCCTTGGTACTTCTGGTTCTCAGGCCTTCAGACCATCAGCTCCCCTTTGGACTCAGCCTGAGTTACGCCAATGCCTTCCTGGGTGTCCAGCTTACAGAAAGCAGACTGCGGAATTTCTCAGCCTCCAATTGTGTGTATGTCAATTCCTTATAATAAACCTCTTCTACTTATCCATCTGTGTATGGGGGTCCCATATTTGTTTTGTTTCTCTAGAGAACCTTGACTAGTATAACAAACATTCTCGAACATTGTTCTGTTTGCTCAGATACTTTGATTCTTTTGCATCTTGCTTTTAAGGCTTCCTAGGCAAGACGAGCAGATTTAGTCTGAGGTGACACCCTTCTGAGTACTTTATCCAATTTTCCTCGAATTATAAGGTATATTCTTGGCCTTGTGTCAGGAACTACTCCCTCTAATCACTTGGGCGGTTTCTCTGACATTGAATAATGTTGTCAAACTCCTGCTGATGAATACTCAAAGGGGACCTTTCACAGATCCCACAGCTTGCTCTCCCTGCTGTGTTCTCCCCTTGGTACTCAGCCCTATGAACTCTAGCTGCCTCGCTTTCCCTGGACTCTCAGCTCCATCTCAATTCAGGGTTCTTCACGTCTATGCTACAAGCAGGGAACTCCTTCAGTGCCATATGCAGCCATAACTGCAGGGCTCATAGCACTGGTTCACTCTTTCAGAAATTACTCTCCTTTGTTACCTGATGTCCGGGGTCTTGAAAGCAGTTTCATTTATTTTGCCTCAGTTTTTTTTTTTTTTTTCTTTTCAGTTGTTTCAGTAAGGAAGGTAGATAAAGCCAGAATCTTGGCTAAATGCAAAAATTATTTGCTTATTTTTAAATAAGATAATGAAATTAATTTTTAAAATTACTCACAGAGGAGGTAACAACAGGTTCAATGGAACTGAGACAAAGCCCAGACTTCTCTGAAATTTTACAAATTGTTTTATAAATTGGCATTGGAGCTTGTAAATATGTTAGATACTTATCAAACAAGACAAAGCAAAACAAAAAAATATTTTAAAGTAACCCTTAAAAAGAGCAAGCAAAAATGAAACAGTTGACCTAACTGTGAATCAAACTGATGGCAGGAGAACAGAAAGGAATTCTTTTTAAGCATTACTCTTTATCACATATTATGGGCAATTCGATTATGATTACCTCAATGTAGTTTTCTTCATGCTTTGTATGTTTGGGTTTCATTGAACTTCCTGAATATGTGATCTACAGTTTTCATAAATTTTATGAAAAATTTATGAGGGATATACCTTAAAAACAAAAATAACTGCAAAACATCCTGAAAACATTTTCAGTAACAAATATGTTACTGAACATAAGGTGTTGATATAGGTATTTTTAAAACTGTTTGAATATTGTACAATAAAAAATAAATGTGCTGACATCATGGAAACCTGAGATTTCCAACACTGGAGAAAGAAAGTACATGTGTAAGATAGATGAGGTTAAGTAAAGTCCCTCGAGCATCCTGAATTTCTTTTAGGAGTATCCATATGGCACCAAGATGACTGTTCACACACACAAAAACTATGTCTGTCCTAGCTTTGTCTGCTGAAAAGGTCTAGAAATGTTGGCCGACTCAAAAGCAATAAACAACCTAAGTACCGAGACTGTGGTCTTTAAATACCATTTCCCATCAAAAGGAATCAGGACCTCCCTGGAGAAAGGACTTTTTCACGACCTGGGCAAGAAATGTAGATGAGCGTAGACTATCTTACCACACTAGAAAGCAAGGAAGCGGTCAGTGAGCACTGGGTGGTGTCAGAAAGGCCCAGAAGCAAGGTGAAAAGGTTCCAAATTCAAAGAAATTGAACACTGAGAAGAATAAGAATTACAGCTAATTAAAACACTCCAAATATTTTTAAATTCATGACATCATAATGATCAGAAAGAGTTAGAAGAAACACACCAAAAAAATCATTTTGGCATCTTTTTATAAAGCCACGAAGACAACTCATTATTCTGGGAAGCATTTAAATAGAACCAAATATTTATACTGCCTGAACTATACAAACCAAATCTCAGTGTAAAGAATACTTGATTATAAACTTCTTTTTGGAGAAATATCCCACCTTTTAAATGAAGCAGGAACAACATGATCAGCATATCAGCATTTTGCCACCTATAATATATTGACAGATTTAGTCAATGTCACCAATGACTAGTGACATCAAAAATGGAAGGAGAGGGCTGCCTGGGGTGGCTCAGTCGTGATCTGACTCTTGATTTCAGCTCAGGTCGTGATCTAAAGGTCATGAGATGGAGCTCTGCGTTGTCTCTGCGTTGTTTTCTGTCCTCAGTGCAGAATCTGCCCAAGATTCTCTCTCTCCTTCTCCCTCTGCCCTTCCCCCTGCTTCTGTGCACGCTCTTTCTCTTTTTCTCTTTCTAAATATATAAAATCTTAAAAAAAAAAAAAATTGAGGAGCATCTAGTCATTAGACGGCTCCTGCTGAAAGTATACATCTCCTACTAAGTATCTTTGCCAATCATACCGAGCCTGAATCTGACTACTGATTCCCAGTAAATATAAAGAACCAGGGAAACATGTTCAGTCATATTGGAGGCTGCGGTTAGCAAGATACAGACCATGATAACCCCTAGAAGGTAAACGAGCCTATTTCCGCAGTAAATATATTCCAACAGCACTAAACAAACAAAAGAAGAAATCTACAGAGGAAATGATATTCGTGCCCTCCCCCGAAATAACCAGAAAATCAGGTAGAGAACAACAGGCAGCAAGCAGCTGTGACCCCCGAGGGAAGAGAAACAAACGAGGTGAGCCTGGAGATCCCCCAGCTTTCTACGAGGAGGTACTTTCTAGGCCCCAGTACCGGGAGGGAGAAACCCTGTGAGTCCCCCAGTCTCGCCAAGGAGGCGGAGAACAGAGTTCAGGGAGACTGAGGTATGGGAACCGGGCCAGGAAAAGCACCGGAAAGAGGAGAACTACAGAAAAAGGCTTCTAGAAATCTGCAAGGGGGTTTCCTTTGATCTTCGCTGAAATCTGAGGCAGCACCTGTATAAAGTAAGATGTTTAACGGAAGATCTGAGGCTGGACAAAAAGCACGGCTGCCAGGACGCTGGAAGCTGAAGAGTTCCCAGAGAGAACACGGGCCTGGGAGGCGAATCGTGTTCCAGCCAGTTAGAGCAACCTGACCCTGTTCAAGGCATTCAGCAGACTCCAGAAGAATCACGCCTCACGAGCAGGGCTATTCTAACTCTCGAATAAAGACTACTGCGTACACATCCCTAACAAATCTTAAAAACAAGACTAGAAAGGATCAAGCTGGTCCCCAAGTAACAACAGTCCAGGCAAAGCAAACTCTGATACTTTTAGAGGAAGCCACTAAAAAGCAGTTACTCAACAATGTAACATTCACCGGGCCTAGCATCCAGCAACAACAAATCACCAGACGTGTAAAAAAACAGGAAAATATGTCCCATGAGGAGGAGATAAATCAATCTCTAAAAACAGACCAAGAAGTTGCAACAGAGATGACAGAACTAATTTGCTAAAAAGAACTTTAAAGAATTATTTAGAAGTATATTAAGAATTAAAAGAAAGCCATGACCATATTGACAAAAGGTAGAAGATACAAAATAGAATTAAGTGCACCTTTAAGAGCTGAAAAATAAAATATCAGAAATGAAAATTTCAAAAAAAAAAAAAAAAGAAATGAAAATTTCACAAAAGGTCAATGAATGTGAAGACAGTAATGGGAATATATCTACACAGAAGCAAAGACGTAAGAGACCGAAAATCAACAAGAGAACAAGGCCTCAGTGACCTATGGAACACTACAGTGGTCTTACCATACATGTAATTAGAGTCCAAGAAGGAAAGGCAAGAGAAGAGGGATACAAAAAAATCTAAAGAAATAATGTGAAAACTCATCAAACCGGATATAGTAAGAGTGACTTTTACTAAAAGTAATCATGGTTCAATTAACCTGACTTTTTTAAAAGGTGTGTTTATTCACAGATGACATGACCACCTATCTGCCCAGAGAAGCCTATGAAATGTGCAAAAAAAATCCTACAACTAATAAATTTAATAAGGTATTAAGATACAAGGTCAATATACAAACACCAACTGTATTTCTATAAACACAAAACAACTATAAATGAGATGTAAGACCGACACCATTTACAACATGAAAAGTCACAAAAAACACAAGCATATGTTAACAATATGCATGAAATCAGTACACAGAGACTAAGGAAGTTTCTTAGCAGTGTCCTGGAGGTCTCTTACAGACCTTCTTTAGATCTGTGTAGATGAACTTAGTTCTTAGATTAGAAAGCCTTAATATTTGTTGACACCAATTCTCCTTAAACTCATCTATAGATTCAACACAGTAACAAAATCTCACCAAGTTTTTTTTATAAAAGTTGCTGTTGGTTCCAAAATTTCTACGGAAATGCAAAGAAACCAAGATAGCCAAAACAATTTTGCCAAAGGACTACCCGATTCTAAGACCCACTATAAAGCTATACTAACCAGAAAAGTGTGTTGTTATCTTAGAATAAAAACATAAATCAATGAAACAGATTTGAGTCCAGAGGGATTCACAAATATGGTCAGCTGATTTCAACTCAATGTGCCAAGGTAATCTCAAGGGAAAAGAAATGCTACAGGAGCAACTGGATATCCATAGGAGGGAAAAAAAAATGAAATGTGACACCATTCACAAAAATCAACTCAACATGGAGCGGAGACCTAAGCATGAAAAGTATTAACTATAAAACTTCTGGAAGAAAATATGAGAAAATATTTGCATCTTTGGAATGACCTATGATTCCTTGGGCAGGAAACAAAATGCACTAACCATAAAAGTAAAAATTAACAAAATGGTATTCTATCAAAATTACAAATTTGCGGGTCGCCTGGTGACTCAGTGGGTTAAAGCCTCTGCCTTCGGCTCAGGTCATGATCTCAGGGTCCTGGGATTGAGCCCCGCATCGGGCTCTCTGCTCAGCATGGAGCCTGCTTCCCCCTCTCTCTCTGCCTGTCTCTCTGCCTACATGTGATCTGTGTCTGTCAAATAAATAAATAAAATCTTAAAAAGGAATTTTTTTTTAAGAATTACAAATTTGCTCTTCAAAAACAGTGTCAAAAAACTGAATAGCCAGGAAATAAACCAGAAGAAATTATTCGTAATATACATCTGACAAAGGAGTTGTATCCAAAATATAAGAAGAACTCTTAGACCTTAGTATTTAGAAGGAAAATAGCCCAGTTTAAGAAAGGGCAAGGGGCGCCTGGTGGCTTAGTTGGTTAAGTGTCTGCTTTTGGCTCAGTTGTGATCTTAAGGTCCCGGGATAAGCCCCAAGTCACGCTGCCTACTCACCAGGGAGTCTGTTTCTCCCTCTCCCTCTGCCTCCCCCATGCTCACTCTCTCTCTCAAATAAATAAAAGCTTAAAAAAAAAAAAAAAAGGCAGAAGAGGGGCACCCGACTGGCTCAGTCAAAAAAGCACACAATTCTTGATCTTGGGGTAATAAGTTCAAGCCCCACACTGGGTATAGAAACTGCTTAAATAAATAAAATAACTTTTTTTTAAAAGGGCAAAAGAAAATAAATACATAAATAAATTTTAAAACGGCAAAAGATTTGAAAAGCTATTTCACGGATGAACACACAAAATATATGGCCACCCAAAAAACTGCTCAGCATCATAAATCATGAAGAAATACAAATAAAACCACAAAGATATGCTGCCTACTGGAATGGCTACAATTTAGGACTGATAATACCAAGTGTTAGCAAATATGGGACGAACTGAAGGGTCATAAATTGCCAGTGGAAGAAGAAATTGGGATACTTCTGAGACCTGTCTGGCAGCTTCTTTTAAGATAAAGCAAACTGACCATTTGGCTGGGCAGTTTTACTCCTCGGTATCACTCCCATTTTATAATTAAAATTGTACAACAGGAAAACCTAATCTGTAGTGAAAAAAAGGGTTGCCAGGAGCAGGCGGTAAGGGAGATAAACTGGGGAGGTACATGAGAAACTCGTGTGAATGAAGGAATGTTCCATGTCTTGGTTATGACTGTTTTTACATGAGTGAATACCTTTGTTAAAACTCACTGAGCTGTATTCTTAAAATGGGTACTCTTTGCTGTATATGATTTATATCTGATTTTAAGTTGATTTTAAGATATATAGCAGCCTACTACAACATCCGGACCTCAAGAGGATCCTGATTTGAATAAGAGCAATTTTTAAAAAGCAGGGGAGGGGATTTCGAATGTGTCCAACCTTGGGTGATACTAAGGAATTACTGCTAAGCCGGGTAATGGGCTCATGGGCTCATTTTACAATTGTCTCTACTTTTGTATGTTTGAAATTTTCCACAACAAAACACTTTTAAAAAGTAAAGAATAACTTCAAATGTTTAAAGGGTTATTATGTAGAAAAAGAATTCAATTCTAGGAAGAGTCACGTGGAAGAAAATCGGGAGTCAATAAGAGAATGTACACGCCAAGAGAGCATCAGTGAGTGGCCTTGTAAGGTTAGGACACTCTTGCTAGGAACTGCTGACGTCCAGATCCCGTAACTACCTGCCAGGGTGCAGGAGAGGAAATGACTACAATTTGTGAAGCTAACCAAGCTGTCCTCAAGGGTCCCTTCCTGATCTAAGACTCCATTACCTGGGGATCCCTGAATCTGCCTCCTGGTTCAGTTTCCAGAACAAGCCAGCACCCCATTCCTCCCCAGCCCTACCAAATAATTATCTATACTGTTTGATACTTCACGGAAACGATTTCAAATATTTTCCATTTTCCCCCATGTTCATATATATCTGAAATGCCATTTTCTTAAACCTTTTCAAAATCAGAATCATGCCTTGTACCTCTTGGAATCTTGTACTCCTCACACAATACTGGGCCATCAAAATGCCTTCTTGACAACACCTTTCAGGTCAATGTTGCTTTGTAACAATTTGCCCTTTCCCCTCACCGTTCCTGTGTCTTCTTCCACCATCCCACAAGTGGAGACCCTGTCCTATATAACCTCTGTGTCCCCCAGTCCTATATAAACTCTGTGTCCCCCAACCCAGACCTAGAACAGGGCTCTGGGCATAGCCACCAAGAAAGTAAAGAATTTCTCCCACATCTGGAGCCTGTTAAAGTTCTGAAGTGACAAGGATTCATCCTGATGATTAAATCTGAATTTGGAGATTGCCTTAATCACTGAAAATTTCATTATTCTAACTGCACAAACCACCACAGCCATAGAGAAAACTGGAAAATCTTTCCCACCCTGGGAAAGACATTGAATACCTGAATTCCCCAGGTATTCAATGTCTTGACACTGCCCTCTGACCACCCAAATGAGAAGTGCACAGCGGGTGAGATCCTACAAAATGCCAGGCATGGCACTAGACACTTTATCATCGAGTCATTTAGTTCTTCCAACACCTGGAGTAGGCATCATCTGCATTTGGAAGATGTATGACAGCTACACACAGTTTAGTAATTTGCCCAAGCTTCTAGAGGATGCATCGGGGATTTGAAACAAGATCATCCTGCCTCAAAACTCGTGCATTTTTATGGAACAGAAAAGAAAAAAGGGAAAACAAAACAAAACAAAACAAAAAAACACAACTCTTTCCTACGCAAGTCTTGAAATAACAGAACCTAATGGAAAAATATTTTTGTGGGAGGATACTTTCTCTACAGGTCCAAAGACAACCTGGCCTCCAACTTCTGAAAGCTTGCTCATTCCCACAATTTACCAAGAAAAATGTCCAATTTCAACAAATACCACAAGAGGGAGCTAAGTCCTAAAAAGCTCAGATCTACTTCCAGCTAGATTAAATGTCTCGTCTGGATCATGACTCCTTTAAGAAAGATAAATCTGAAGAGATACTGTGTCATAAGTGGCTCTTTCTAAGAAACAAATCTAATCACATCAATTTCCTGCTTAAAACCTTCCAAGGATCCCCATCCCAAACAATGTAACACCACCTGTCATGATCCACAACTTCCCTTTCGGTTGGCCGGCTTTCCTCCAAAGACTACCCCCCCTTGACTGCTCTAGCTGCACCAGCAAGGCTTCCGCTGCTTCCTCAAAAGGCCTTTTCTTTGTAATAGCTTCCATGCTATTTCTTCGTCCTGACTGCATGCCACCCCCATCTCCCTCTTCCCACCCCTTCCATTTAGCAACAGCCTACATCAAACTCCCATTCATCCTTCAACTCCCGCTGAAACACGTCTCAGCTAACTTCAGACCTTCTCCGCCCAGCCTCCCACCACGATGAACCAACTTATCCAACACCTCACTCTACCACCAGGTAAATACTTTCTGCCCACACTATGCCTCCCGTGGAAGTCCTCATCTCCCTGGAAGACTAAGAGGTCCTGGAGGGGAAGAGCCATGTTTTACAGCCAGCACGGACACAGCGCAGATCCTCTCCAAGGGTGGAACTGCACTAAGAACCCAGCAAATTATACACTTGTGGTTTGCTTCAGAGGCTAACATAAAGGATCGGCACAAATTTTCATAAAGACATTTTAAGCTCTTTACCTCATGCTCAAGATCAACTCAAAAACTGTAATCAATCAACATTCTATCTGAAGAAACTATATATGTCGGACTTACCGTCTTAGTTAAATAAAATATGAATGAATATATTAAAAGAATTGCATTTTCCAAAGGTGTGACACTTGCTGGCTCTTCAGCATTTGTTTCTAGTTGCTTTTTTGCATCAACAGCATCAACAGGACTGCTTTCTGTTGTAATTATCCCTAAAATTGAGGGTGAAAATTAATATTTTATTTAAGGCTTTAGAGTAAGACTTGTTTCTCTCCATTTAAAATATCTATTGAGGGGCGCCTGGGTGGCTCAGTGGGTTAAGCCGCTGCCTTCGGCTCAGGTCATGATCTCAGGGTCCTGGGATCGAGCCCCGCATTGGGCTCTCTGCTCCACAGGGAGCCTGCCTCCCTTTCTCTCTCTCTCTGCCTGCCTCTCTGCCTACTTGTGATCTCTGTCTGTCAAATAAATAAATAAAACCTTTAAAATAAATAAATAAATAAATAAATAAATAAATAAAATATCTATTGAGTGCCCACTGAATATTAGTCAGTGGCTTCTCTTAAAGACTTACATGGTTTAATGGCACCTCGCTGGCTCAGTAGGTAGAGCATGTGACTCTTGATCTCAGAGTCATGAGTTCGAAGCCCATGCTGGGGATAGAGATTACTTAAAATAATAAAATATTTACTTAAAAAAAATATATATAGCTTTTATATGTCTTATAGAAAGACTTATATAACTTATATAATTTTTTCCTTAAAGAATTATAAAAAGAAGGGGCGCCTGGGTGGCTCAGTTGATTAAAGAGTCTGCCTTCAGCTCAGGTTATGATCCCAGGGTCCTGAGACTGAGCCCCGCATCCAGTTCCCTGCTCAGCGAGGAGTCTGCTTCTCCCTCTCCCTCTGCTCCTCCCCCCTGCTCGTACTCTCTCGCTCTCAAATAAAATAAAAATTATAAAGAGAACAAAATTCAGAATGCCCATTAGAGCCATCATACCCTTCCGCTATGAAATGAGCTCACCTCCAACAAAATCTACACACTGAGAAAGGCGGAATATTATATTTTTCCCACACAGACACAGTTGCCTTTAACAAACATTCAGTGCTGGTGAAGCACTGTGTCAGAGACGTCAGGCAAACCAGGAGTGAGCGCCAGCGTGCAGACCTGCAGCTCGGAGAGTCCGATGCTCAGCCCGGCGTCTGGCACCTGGCAGGCACTCGGTGGCCGCTGACCGAACGGACGAATGACAGTTCCACAAAAGAGAATATGGCAAATGCCCAGAGACCCTAACGGGAACTGCTGACAGCATCGGGGGGATCCGCCTAAGAGGTAGGATTCCAGCATTGCGTGAAAGGGTTTCACCCGCAGAGGTGATGGGGAGGGATTTCAGTTTGAATTACTTGAGTCTGGGACACATCTTAGGAAACCACTAGAAGTTCAAGCAGCAATTAGTGATGGGTGGGGCAGGGGCCTCCTGCGTCTCCTCCAACCAGGAGATTCCACTCACTACTGATCTGGGAACCTGACCTCTGAAATGTTCTGTGTCAGGCGAGCATCTCCACGTCAGAGACGCAAGAAGGGATATTTGCGAAGATGAGCCTATAAAGGCAGTCGATGTTATTTTGTGACAGACCTTAAAGGACAAGGCAAAAAATCTGTTTTTAATTCTGCAAGCAGAACTTTTCCTAGCCCTCACAGTTTTTGAGCAAGAGAATAACAAGACTTGATGGTATATGACTCATTTTCAGTAAGGAGAACGCTTCTGACTGAAAGTTTAGAACCAGAGAGAATGACGCATGAATGTTCCCCTGGAACACGGGAGACGTCTGATACGTCATTTCTTCTCGAATTTGCAGAATTCCTCCCCACGCTGGCTTCTCTGGTACTCTGAAGAGAGGGGGAGGGTCCAGCCAGGGCTACCAGGTCTCACGGTATCACAGGGAAATGCTACAGCCACAGTTAGAGACCACAACCTCTAAGAACACAAACACGGTAATGAAATCACGCCACAACAGCGGACACGCAAAACAGCACGACCAGCTCTTCTTCATTGGAACCTAGTGATACCATTACTGGGGCTGGATTATTGTTTTAAACATTTTCCTCAATTCAAGGGAAATGAGCTGCTCTCAACTGACTGCTGTGCTCTGTGATGCGGCCGTATGGACCGGCCACTCGGGACCACCACACACTGCCAAGTCCTGCACTGTTCCCTATGGAGAGCTACCAGGCGTAAATGTCCCCTCCGCGGTTTTTAAAAAGGTTTTTGCCCAGTCTAGGCAGCAAATGAACAAAAGAGCTAAGCCACAGCGTAGTCTACCGGGGGCAGGGCGGGGTGCAGGGGACTAAGGAGTGGGGAGAAAACACGGAATTTGTGAGTTTCAGCATAGCGGTTCTCAAACTTTCAAGGGATCAGAATTTCCTGGAGGGCCTGTGAAACACAGCTTGCTGGTCTCCTCCCCCAGAGTTTCTGATGCCTCTGGTCTGGCTGAAAACTGTTTATATTCTACTGTGTTAGAACATAAGGCTTCTTAGAATAATATTTTAGATTAAAATTATTCACATAAGTAATGACAGCCAAACACTGGTTTTTGGTTACAGTTTCTGGTCTTTTTCGTACTGCTGATCTCCACTCGCCTTGACTCCTGCTTTTCTTTCCCTTCTGGGGTTTCTTATTTCTTAAACTCACTCATTGAGCCTCTTTTATTCTCCCTTCTGATTTCCTACCTTTAAGAACAAATGTCCACGGGTGCCTGGCGGGCTCAGTTGGTAGAACATTTGACTCCTGATCTTGGGGTCATGAGTTTGAGCCACACACTGGGTGCAGAGATTACTTAAATAAATAAATATAAAAGGGGGGGAGAAAGAACAAATAAAAAAGAGCATAGAAGCTCTCCTTTATGACATACCTCTACTTCATAGAGAAAAATCTGCAAAGTTTACCTGGGTCTATGTCTTTCTCAGTATTTGGCTCCTGTGACACGTCTGGGCCACCCTTGTCACCAGTCACAGGTTGATCCAACTGGCTGGGCTCTTTGAGAATCTGTACTTTAAGGTCCTCTGCATTATCTTGCGGGAAATTGTCTTCTGGGTTATCTTGTGGGAAATTATCTTCGAGGTGTGGCTGCCTCCCTACAGGGAAGAAGAATGCATTGGGCTGGCAAAGCCTGCTCACACTCCCCACTCTGCCTTTCCCACTGGGCAGCTCCGCCTCACCATCCACCCCCCAGCGCTCCTCGACTGCCCTCCACATCCTGGTACCCCAGGGAGCACACATAACAAGGAAGTAAGAGTTTCTGCTGCTTTTGTCTCACTTCACAGACGGCTAAAATTTATAAGGCAAATCTTCTTCCAAGTATTTTATAAACAAACACATTTATGGTAGGGCCTTCAATAACCTAACTTTCCTTGGCAAATCAACACATCGTCACACAGATAAAGGTACAGAAGAGAATCCAGTCAAGCGCAGAAACATGAAACATCTACTCCGCGCAGGAAGACCACAAACTCCTTCATGACAAGCATGCTTATTTCCAGAGCTAGCACAGAGAAGCCCATTACGTACAAAGACAGTCTGAAGTACCTCTCAAATATTTCCAGAGCATGTCTAATCGTCAAAGAGAGGGAACCCACTTCTTTCCCCAAGAGGCTCAGGCCATGGCCCAATGCAACCCAGAGCAAAGATGAATTACTTTAAAGCCTCATAGTTTACCTGAAAATTCATAAGAGTGCTTGCACTCTAATGCAAAACAGATCTGCTTTGATTATACACAAAAATGTTCCCCTCCCCCAAATTCTCCGGAAAAATTGGTCCTCTGGGAAGACACATTTATTCTTGTGACTTTATGTCTCCCTGGTATTCTATCATAAGTCTCAGTTAAAATACCTCAGTCTTAAAAGCACAGGGACACAGAACAGGGCACGGAATGAGGAATCAAGTTATATCAGGATACTGGCTCAGGGTCTATTCAATTGCTATTTACAAAAAGGCTTCTATGTGTCAAGTGCTGCATCAGAGAGCTCCGTGTCCCCAGTTCCATCACTGATTAATCTAAATGCAAGAATCCTAGTGCCCAGCAGAATTTAACCTAAGTGACGGCTCCAAAGAGGCAAGAAAGAACATGAAACCCACGAAAGATGAAAACGGGGTGGGGGGGGCGGGGTAGGGACTAGATGAAGAAACTCAGGCAAGGCATCAGTTTAAACGTTATTCCTGGGGCGCCTGGGTGGCTCAGTCAGTGAAGCATCTGACTCTTGGGTTCAGCTCAGGTCATGACGCCAGGGTTAAGAAATCAACCCCACATGGGGCTCTGAGCTCAGCGTGGAGTCCGCTTGAGATTCTCTACCTCTATCCCCCCCCCCCCCCCGCTCTCTCTCTCTCTCTAAAACAAAACCTGTTTAAAAATAAATAAAAAGTAAACATTATGCCAACTAATCCTTGGTTGGAGAGCAGTTAGTTTGCGCTTAAGAAAATGTGTTCCATAGAGCCCTTTCAGAGGCATAGGGATAAAAGGCACAGCACAGGGAATCCGGTCAGTTGCTCCAATAGTGCTGGAGGAAACAGACGGGAGCTAGCTTGCAGTGAGCACAGCATAGACGTGCAGAGTCATTATGTTGCACACCTTGATACTAATGTAACACTGTGTGTCAACCAGACTTCAATTAAAAAAAGAATTTACTTGGGGTGCCTGGCTGGCTCAAACAACAGAACATGCAACACCTAACCTTAGCGTCATGAGTTCAAGCCTCATGTTGAATATAGAGCTTACTTTAAAAAAAAAAAAGTTTTGTTTTTTTTTTTTTACTAAGTTAAAATCAAGTTCCCTTTCATAATTCTATAGGATGTATTCTGTTAACAGGTTTACTTGGTGTATCATTTTCTTGTCTATAGCTTTCTCGTTCTCTGCTTGTCAAGTCTCCTTTCGAGAATGCTACCAGTCCCAACGGTCCGAAGGGGAAAACAGTAAGAAATCCTTACCCACGCTCTGGCCTGGAAGAAGGCAGGGACATGCGGGCTGTTGTGCCTTACCTTCAGGCACTCTGTAAACTGGTCAGAGCTTCAGAAATAAGGCAGCAAGCCCCCAGCAGCCACGCACCCCCCCCCCCCCCGCTTCTCAAGCGCACCCCCACGGGGCCACAGGCGGGCACTTTACCTTCCATGGAGCCGCCCCAGCCTTCGGGCGGGAGCTGGGCCGTGGTCGGCGGTTCCTTCTCCTCCACCGCCGAGTGTTTGTACCTGACGAAATAGATCAGGTCTTGAACATCGTCGAGCACCGCCGCCTCCTCAAATACGTCACTGTCCTTCATTCCCAGATCTCTGCTCTCAGTCACACGGGCGTCCAGCATTTTCTCCGCTGTGCTCAGAATGTGGGACTCGGAGGCTCGGAAGACCTTATCCAGGACTTTTTCCACGTTATAGGGCAGACTCTCCTGCTGCGCGGACTTCAGCCTTGACGCCATTTCGTGGAACATGGCTTCTAGCTCATGGACATCAAAGTATTTCCGGAGCCTCTGTAGAGACTGCTGGTCTTTAAAGAAGCTGCCGATTACAGGCAGGTCCTCCACGTCGTCGCTGCGAGCAGGGGTGTGGGTACCCGGCGCCCGGGGTGGCCAGTCACCTTCGTGCTCCTCGGCACTGGTCCCCTGGCTCTCTGTGTCCACGAACCCCTCCAAGTCCTCCTGGTCCTCCTCCGAGAGCTCTCCTACCCCCGGCTTCCGCGTGGATTCATCAGCGCGGTCTTCCTTAAAATCATCAGTACCTCGATTCTGAAACATTTCACCCAACTCTAGAGTCTGATTTTGCTTGTCCGAAGAGTCCCTGCCTTCAGAGGCCCGCTGTGCTTTCGGAGCTCCAGGAGGGCTCTCTGTTTCCGCCGCCCTGCCCCCTGGGTCTGCCCTACTGCCCAGAGTTTCACTTTGTCTTTCAATTTCCAAAGTATGACCAGTTTCTTCTTTGCTTCCTTCCGTTTCTGCGTCAGGATTAATGGCGCCGACTACAGCCCCTGGGGGGGCCCACGGATCAACGTCTAACCGCCCGCCCTGGATCTCAGGGCTTTTTTCTTTAGACTGTTTTGCACTTAAAGCATTTTCATCCTCCAGGAGCTCTTCGGGGCTGTCATCATCCTCTGCCTCTGGTCTCTCAGTATGGACACCAGGTCCCTGCGGGCTCTCTGTCTGGCCTGTTGCCTCCACTTCCCGAGAGCCCGCCTCAGGCTTGGAAGGAGCAACGTCTTCACCAGAGGAGCCCTCCTGGGCCTTGTCCCCCGAGAGCCTCCTCTCCTCACCCGTCTGCTTGTGTGCGGCCGCCTCTTTTCCTTGTGGCCGGGAATGATTTCTTTGCCCAAGGGGACCCTCTTCTTCCCGTTCTCTCGGCAACCCCATTTCATCCAGAGGGGAGGGTCTAGGCTGATCCTGAGTCTGAGGAAGCCGTTTCTCTTTGAATTCCTCACTTGGACGGTCCACTGACAGCGTGTGCGGCTGTGGTCCCCCTGCTAGAACAGGCACTTCCTCCACCTTGTCTCTGGACGCGTTACGCTGGTGACCTCCCAACAGTGCTGCAACACCCAGAGCCTCCTGTCCAGGCTTCTCCTCGTTCACTTGACTCTCTGAAGCTTCGGGTTTTGGCTCACGTTCTGAGCCCCCTCCCAAAATCTGCTCTCCAGGCTTTTCTTCACGGAGCATTCCTTTTGAAATGTGAACAGCTGCTCCTTTTAGGTCATTTTCTTTGTTGTCAAAGGCTGATGCCAACACTTCTCTACCCCCTCCAGCAGCTGGCAAAGAGCCAGGGTGGCTGCTCTGAGGAGAACTGTGAGAAGTCATGCCTTCCTGCTTTTGCTCCTCCAGCCCCTCCTCAGCCTGTGCCAGGCCCCTCTTGGATTCCTCAATGTTCCTCCCTTTTTCTGTAATGTGAATTTCCGGGTCTTTGTCATTATTTGTTTTAGGGACATCCACGGTCAAAAGACTATCTTCTGCTTTTTTAGGGTCGATAGACTCCGTGGCTGATCGTGATTTCCCCGATTCGCTACCTGGGACGGACCCATCATCACCCTCCTCTGAATCAGAGCTCCCTGAATCCACACCTGTTTGTCTGTCACCTTCCGTGAAGGGGAGGATAATATCCTCCCAGTCTGTTGCGACATTTTCCTCGTAGTTTTTGATGCCGGGGGGCTGAGCGGCCTCCACCTTGTCCTCTTCATCTGGCCTCTGCTCTCTCTCTGCTGAATAGTTCTCAACCCCAGACGTCGCTGGAGGTTTCACGTCCTCTTCGCCATGTGTGAAGGTCAGTAACAGCAGCTCATCAAAGTTCTCCTCTTCCTCCTTGGCCACTGTGTAATACTCAGTGTCCAATTCCTCATCAAAATCATCTTCTAAGGAAGTAACGAGTCTGGTTGTCTCATCATCAGATACAAGTGCATCGGCCGTGGAGCCAAATTTGGTTTTTAAGTCCAGAGTCATTTCTTTTTTCAAAAGTTTATAAGCATCAATCTTTTCCTGTTCACTCAAGACCTGAGAACCATTGCTGGTCTTGTTGTTTTCACTTTCTGGCACTTTTAGTTTATCCTGTAGCATTTCCTCAAAAGGTTCAAATGAAGTTGGGTCTCCCTGAATGTGACCTGCTTGACTGTTTACATGGGGGTGGTTCTTCTGAGACCCAGATCTTTCCTTGAGTTCCTTAGTGTTTTCTGAGAAGACGTTTTCACTCTCTTCTGAGTTAACTTCTTCTGGTTCCGGTTCAATGTCCCTTTCCTCAAATGCTTCAGGAGGTGTGTCCCCATGCTGAGGTTTTTCTATACCTTTCTCAGAATCTCCAGTTGCAGAATTGGACAATTCCAAAAATCCTAAGAGTTCTTCTGTGTTATAATTATCAAAATCATCTCTTCCCCCATCAAAACAAACAAAATCTGTCTCCTACAAGAGGAAAAAAAAAAAAGTTAGCATGTTACTAAGTATCATAAGAGCAAACTCTTACCCATGCTAACAGAGGGAATCTCATATTGGCTCTAGAGGGGCTTCTGTGCCCACCTTGGGCAACAACTCTTCTTGGGTAGTGAAGGGATACAGTAGTTAAATCCACTTTCCCCTGGTTCCCTGCTTCCAAGCAGAAGGACTCCTTCCTAAGTACTCCTCCTGACCGCCCGTCCCTGTCTCTTCCCCCAGAGGAACATGATTCATGTGGCTGGGGTGTTTGCTCTGCACCATCCCTATTTTCTGTTTGGGATCCACTGGAGGGAACACATATCCTCATCCCCCCGGCCCCCGACAACACCCCACTCACTGTCAGTTTTACAGGGCAGTCAGTCCCCTGGGGGTGACCCCCTGTTAGGCAGCTCTGTCTGTGGCCCAGCAGTCTGTCTTATTCTTGACTACAAAGTTAGAAAGCCCACTATTTCTGCAACCTGAGCCATGTTCACTGAAAGGCATTATCAATAAATAATAGTGACAGTTTGGTCTCCATGTGCCTGATTCCTGGGTCTCTCAATTTGAGCACAAGTGGAAAAAAACCAGGGTGTCATTTGTTGGGTTTCCCCCAACCCCCAATATCTATGCCTGATGTTCTGGAAATTCATCTCATAACAGTTTGTGCAGAAGAAGCTGGAAGACCACCCAGCTTCCCTATCACTGTGCCCTCTGGGCTATACTTCTATTTACCCCGCTAGAGACAGGCAGAATCTCCTTGCTGTCAGGATCTAAGTCTACACAGATTTTTTTTGGCTCATATTTTCTTTATATGGAAAAGACTGACCAGCTTAGGAAGTATCTTATTAAAACACAGAGGCATGGGAACTAAACATATAAAGGCACAAAGAAGGGTGTCCAGGGGGCTCCCCACTTAATTCTTATCTCAAATATACCATGAAAACAAGATTCAGGAAGGAGTATACTCTAACTCTAAATCAGGGTTCTAGGTGTCATTAAGATCTGCTCTCAGAACTATCCATAAATCTATATTCTTCCTTTCTTCCAATAATAAGCAAATTGACATAATATGGGCCATATACAGAGGGAAAGTTAGAAAGCCAACAAAGATAACTCTCTTCTCCTAACTAAACTTTCACAAAAGTCTGAGGAGCCCCTGACCAGTGCAGTAGGGATGGATGATTTCTTCTTTTCATCACTTGTGTTTCCAAGCTATTTTCTTTTTTTTAAGATTTTATTTATTTATTTGACAGACAGAGATCCCAAGTAAGCAGAGAAGCAGGCAGAGAGAGAGGAAGGGAAGCAGGCTCCCCGCTGAGCATAGGGCCCAATGCGGGGCTCCATCCCAGGACCCTGGGATCATGACCTGAGCCGAAGGCAGAGGCTCAACCCACTGAGCCACCCAGGCGCCCCCCCCAAGCTATTTTCTTAATAGTGAGTGAAGCGTGCAGTGGGAGGTACAGTAAGAAGGCAGGCTCCCAAACTAGCAAGGTCACGGGGGCCGATGCACTGCTGTCTCACACCTCAATCCTGGGGCGGGATGTCTTTATTAGGAATGAGGCCAGAGAGGTAATGGGCTGATTTTATGACCCTTGAGATTATCGAGAAACGTGAAGGACAGCACCGGCTCTAGCACAGCACGTATTCTGTCCATCTCATCTAAGAATGGCTTGAGGCCAGGAGCACGCATGTTCTGCAGCCCTGCAAAGAACTGCTAAAGGATTCTTGAATGAAAGTGAGTGTCAATTACTATAAATTTTAAAACTCCAGAAAATAGTTAGCAGGACTGAGGATCCTCACCAGCACAGAGCCACGGGTCAGTGCACTCAGTGAATTCCGTGCAGGGTATGCAGTCAGTACTGTGCAGATCTGAGACCAGACCTCCTCCGAGTCTCTCAAATTCCCTGTTCCAAACCTATACTATAACTACACCCCCGAAATCACTAAAGACTCAGTAATAAGAAAACCAACGTAAATTGGCATTTGTGGCCTAGTACATAATGTAGGGTTCAATTTTCCCTGATCTCTTTATACTTAAAATGTCTAAGAGCTATTCAGTGAGGGGCTTCCTAATTGAGATACCTTCTCCTTTTGCTTCTAAAAAGATTTACCTCTTGGGGTTTCTGGGTGGCTCAGTCGGTTAAGCCTCCGACTCTTGATTTTGGCTCAGGTCATGATCTGAGGGTCATGAAATCGAGCCCTGTGTTAGGCTCGGCGTTCAGCGTGAAGTCTGCTTCAGTTTCTCTCCTTCTCCCTCTGCCCCTCCCCCTGCTCACGCTTGCTTGCTCTCTAAAATAAATAAATACATTTTTTTAAATGAAAGTAACTAAATAAGAAGATACTGAATTCTTAATTTTTTTCTCATATAAAGCAGTAAAGAAAAACCCTATCTATAGGAGTACACATATGAGATAACTACCAAATAATGAGAGTCTCCTATAAATTCTTTTCAGACTCTTCTTTCTTCTTTTTTCTATTTTTAAAGGTAATCTGATTCTAAATTAAAACTTGATACATACATGTGAACTTGGTTTTTTTCCTGGCCAAAACACAAAGACTTTCAAAAATCATTAACTGACTGTCACTGATGAATTTCAAATTGAGAAATTTGAATAATTTCAAATTTCAATAATTGAGAACTAAAAAAAAGTCCATAACTTACATCTGCTGGAACCTGTAGCTCCTCCTTAGTATATTCATAGACTACTTGGATTAAATCCCTTGGAAAATATCCAAAAATGCGCCCCACCTATATGAAAGAAAGGGCAAAAGAAAAACACCAATCAAAATTCTGTGTGAGAAATATAAGGGGCAGACTTCTTAGCAGTGAGAGGAAATACACAGATAGGTAGGGAGGCATAACCACAAGAGACAGATAGTTGCCCTTAAGATTACACAAATTATTATTCCAATGAAAATTAAGTACGGACTATCTTAAAACCAACTTTTCTAAAACCACTCAAGTTTCCCTTCAACATGCAACTTAATTCTATTTTTTTAAAGATTTTATTTATTTATTAGATAGAGAAAGAGAGACAGCAAGAGAGGAACACAAGCAGGAGGGGTGGGAGAGGGAGAAGCAGGCTCCCCACCAAGCAGGGAGCCAGATGCAGGACTCGATCCCAGAACCCTGGGATCATGACCTGGGCCAAAGGCAGACGCTTAACAACTGAGCTACCCAGGCACTCCCAACATGCCTCTTAATTCTAACCATAGAGCACATAAAGTTAGATTTCTCAAGTAGATAAAAGGCCTACATAAAAGAAAGTTATTGTGTATTTTGCTACTATGCAAATCAGGGGTACCTGGCTGGCTCAGGCAGAAGAGCGAGTGACTCTTGATCTCGGGGTTGTGAGTTTGAGCCCCATGTTGGGTACAGAGATCACTTAAAAATAAAGTCTTTAAAAAAAAAAACCCAAATGAAAGCTGGTTAGAAACACAATTGCAAATAACCTCTAGCAATAATTTACCAGCACATGTCACAGCTTTGGCTCATCAACTGGCACTCAGAAGTCTTTTTTAAACCAGTAAACAGCCATGAAAATTAAGTAAAAAGAATATAAAATTCCTAAAATATGTGATCAATATAATAAAAAGCAAATATTTATTGATAGAATGGGCTATAGTAGCTTTTTCAAAAACTAGATTTTCCAGTATTGGGGGAGAAAATAAAATTCATACTAATGTATATATCAAGCTGTAGTTTCATGCAAAATAAACCTCTAGAGAAAATAACACCATTTACCTACAGCACTAATGGCTAAAATACATAAAGTGTGTCTTCTTGAGACGCATACACTGTCTTCTACTGGTTGCATCTGAAATTGAAAGCAGATCTCTTCCAAGGAGGCTGACCCAACGCACCAAAGAAGAAAAAGGCTATCTTATCACCAACCCCTAAAATATCCTCATTAGGAGTGCTGCTGTTATACCTGGCAAATACGTGAAAGCCTGTCTCTGTACTAGAATACGGTCCTGAAGATTAGATAAGACGGGGCAATTAAAAACTACTACACTGGCAGCTAAAATCTAAAACTCTACAAAACCAAAAAGGACTCCAACACAAAACTAAAAAACAGAAACAAGAATGATTTTGAAAGCTAAGGGAAGAGAATTTTTAATTTCTTAAAGCGTAAGTTTCATGAAATAAGAGGAGAGACTGAGGGAAAATATACTTTTTTTCCTTTTCAGGAAAATTTTATTAGGAGACAATGGGGGGGGACACCTGGGTGGCTCAGTCAGTTAAGCGGCTGCCTTCAGTTCAGGTCATGATCCCAGAGTCCTGGGATGGAGTCCCCAAATCAGGCTTCCAGCTCATTGGGGAGTCTCCTTCTCCCTCTGCCAGCTGCTCCCTCTACTTGTACTCTGTCTCTTTCTCTCTGTGTCAAACAAATAAATAAAATCTAAAAAAAAAAGAAAAGAAAGAAAAAGAAAAAGAAAAAAAGGAAAGGAAATCTGGAAAAGGGAGAGAAGTCAGAAATACATGGATAAAGGAAATACATTTGTCCTTGTGTAGTCTCTGTCCATTGACACCACAGGTCAGATAAAACTCCGTATTTTGGTGGTGTCTGGCTGGCTCAGTCGGTAGAGCGTGTAACTCTTGATCTGAGGGTTGTGGGTTCAAGTCACATGTTGGGTATAGAGAGTCTTAAAAATAATAAAATCTTAAGGAAAAAAAATCCATAAATTTACACTGGGGGGGGTGGGTATTGTGGCTTAGGATCTGAAAAAAGAGGTTCAGAATCATGAACCCTCAGGACTGGAAGTCAGCTTTATTTATAATTTTGTTTCCATATATCATCCCTGCCAAGGAACTGCTGATTTGACTGGGGAGAATTAGAACATTTGTTCAAGAGAATAAATTCTGCATAAGCTACTATCAGGACAAATATAAATTAAGTGCCTCTGCCCAGAAAGGGAATATTCAAAAGGAAGGTGGGTAAGACACGGGCCCTTCCCTTATGGGGTTTATGACTTTATAGGAGCTAAGACATACACAAACCAACTGCAATACAAAGCACTAAAAGGGATGCCACGTGAGCAGTGCAAACAAGGTGCCACCAGAGTGATCATCAAACAGCACAGAGGAGGCAGCAGGAGCAGTGACCTCGACCACAGGAAAATGCAAGTCAAGCTCAAATACCAAATGCTCCAACTTAACCACCTCACTGTACAAAAAACATGCAGCCTAGGTACACGAAAAAAACGTTCCAAGAGTAAAGACTATCAAGAAATCTCATGTGGTTGACTTGAAGGACACAGAACATATCTTTCTTTGTATCTAGGGATCCGATCAGGATTCTGCCCAAATGACAAGGGCTGAACCTGACCCGTTAGTTGGTCTTTCAAGAGTCCCCCCTAGGAACCTGGAACACCAACAAAATTAAACTATTTTTCCTTGTGTAGGTTGCTCAAGCCTTGTTTTCTGTGGTGTGGTATTTTATTGAGAGAAAAACTTTTGACAGTGGGGACTGGGTATTCCTAAAAGTTTGAACAATCCTAAGGATATCAACAACTCTTACAACTTTCAGTAAATAAACAGTCCACACATCATACTTTTTAGAGAGAAAAGGAAAAGAACATCAGCCTCTCAGTTAGGTCCCTCCTAGGCAATCTCCTCTTTAAAAACATCAAAAGCATGAGCATTATTTACAACAGCCAATGGCGCGCCTGGGTGGCTCAGTCGGTTGAGCATCCGATCTTGATTTTGGCTGAGGTTATAATCTCTGGGTTGTGGGATTGTGCCCCGGGTCATGGGATCAAGCGCCCCGTAAGGCTCCATGCTCAGCAGCGTCTACTTGTCCCTTTCCCTCCGCCATGCCCCTACAATGCACTCTCTCGTTATCTAAATAAGTAAATAAAATCTTACAATAGCCAAAAGGTGGAAGCAACCCAAGTGTCCACCAACTGATGAGTGGATAAAGAGGTGATACACACACACACACAGTGGACTATTACTCAGCCATAAAAAAGAACAAAATCTTGCCATTTGCACCCACGTGGATGGACCCAGAGGGTATAATGCTAAGAAAAGTCGGTCAGAGAAAGATAAATGCCATATGATCTCACTCGTATGTGAAATTTAAGAAACAAAACAAAGGAAAAAGGAGACAAAACCAGACACTTGAATACAGAGAACAAACTGGTGGGTGCCACAGGAGAGGTGGGTGGAGAAGGGAGTGAAGCAGGCAAAAGGGATTAAGAGTCCAGTTATGGTGATGAGCACCAAGGAACACACAGGATTGTGGAGTTCCTCTACTGCACACCTGAAACTAACAGAACACTCTAAGTTAATTATACCTCATCAAAAAAAATTTTTTTTTACAAAAATCAGAGCGCGATGGAGACATCGGTTTCCATATCTGCCCTCAGGGCCTCCTAAAACCCACTGGGAAGACAGCAGGTGGGGGAACAGGTGTCCAGGAACAGGTGTCTGAAGAGCAGGAAAAGGACGACCCAGAAGTTGCGAACAAAACAAGGCAACAAAACACACACAAGGAAAAGGACATCTTGATTTTTTAACAGACTCATAACAGTACGTATGGTTAGGTAACCCGTCCACGAGCTGCCAATCTTTCACAAATATTAATAACTTAGAAAAAAATACACATACAGTGAACTTCAAATGTGAACACGTGAAACACTGTTCTGCACAAGGTTTGCAGGATTAAGTCTAATGCTTCCTGTACCCTTCTGTCGTGAAGCGCGAAGTTCAGAATTTTCAGGTTTCACCACTACACCCTTTCCTATGGACGCAGCATTCACAGTCAGTAAGGCCTGGGACGTACTGCTGAGCAGCAGCAGCCACGAGCAGTTTGGTTCTGTTAAAGGATAAGAGCAGAGCCCCTTCCCGGGGCCAGGCCTGATGCCTGCCGGGGACACACAGCCACCTTCTGCTTTCCCAGTCTAGCAGAGAGGATCAGTGAACTCCATCAAAGACCCCAGGAAAAGAGTTATTTCTTTCTACAGTGCTAAACAAGCCAATAAAAAGGAAGAAGATAAAGTGTGGCAAATTTGTACTTACACTTCCGGCCCAAACTTCAGGTGGTCTCCCTGCCAGTTTATAGTACACATACACTGGGTCCCCTTTTTTAAAACTCACGAAACGACAATCCGGACCTGTAAAATCTTCTAGAGCCTCCCCCCGGTACATTAACACTGTAGGCACAGACAGGGGGGAGAAAAAAGAGAGAACAGGTATCAGGATTCAACTTTTACAGTCTGTTCTGATTGATCAGGCAATAGGAGAGTGTCCTCTATTCTGTAAATGACAGCCAAGTTTCTCCAGCGCTCTCTGGAATCAATCGCTCTTAAGCCATAGGCTCTGAGTATCTAAAATCTTGAGAGCTTTATCGTTATTTATCATCCCCCTATGAGCAGAGAGACGGCCACTTTCCCTGTTTTTCCCTACGGATAAACAAAAAGCAATGAGTCCACCGCCACACAGAGCTGGTGTCAAAAGAAACTCTTGGTCCCTCTCTAACCTTATTGTCCTCAATCTCTGCTCTTCCGCCATAAAAAGATTCACGACACAATTGGATGAATTCAAGGGCAGATGCTGGCTGGCTTAAGCAAGGCTCCACGAAGAGGTAATAGGGGGTGGGGGAGAGCACCTAGGAGCCCCCAAGGGGTCAATTAACTTGAACTAACACTAAAAGGCACTGTCGTTAAGGGACTGTAAGTACTCCCATGCAGCAGTAAACACTGTTGACTTCATCATGCTGTTCTCCCCTTACAGTATCTGCCTAAGTAAACGGGAAAGGACATCACATCCTATTACCGGTCCAATCACATGAAGGGGTAACGTCAAATTATTATGAAAGTAATGTTCACTGTACCCAACATTACAAAGGTTTCATCACGAGAGGAAGATAACCTTCTATATTTATGGCTATAGACAAAATCACAAGTGGGCATCACATGTTGCTGGGACAAGCAAAACTCTGAGAACTGTGCAGTAGTTACCTTCAGTCTTAAAATGCAGGACTTAAATCACACTTCGTCTAGAAAAAAGTAGAAGCAGCATTTTTTTTTTGTTGGCCGAATCTGATACAAGATGAAATGGATACTAGATACAACTAAATAGCAAAAACAAAACAAAACAAAAAAATGGTGACATGGAAAGAACACCCTTTCTTAAAGCCAGTGAGCCCCAAATACATTAAAATCTATCTTTAGGGGCGCCTGGGTGGCTCAGTGGGTTAAAACCTCTGCTTTCGGCTCAGGTATGATCCCAGGGTTCTGGGATCGAGCTCCGCATCAGGCTCTCTGCTCGGCGGGGAGCCTGCTTCCCTCTCTCTTTGCCTGCCTCTCTGTGCCTACTTGTGATCTCTGAATGTCAAATAAATAAATAAAATCTTTTAAAAAATAAATAAATAAAAATAAAATGTATCTTTAAATACATATCTGAGGGACGAACAAATAGATATGAGGGCAGTGATGCGGATTTTGAAGCTGAAATCCACACTTGTCAGCAACCTAATTCAGATATAACTGGGGGAAAGACCAGACTGAAGGTGATGGACAATTTAAAGATCGGGGATTCTATTGCAACTGGAAATGGCAATGTTTGTTTCCCACTTAGAAGAGATCACTAAAAAGTTGTAACAAATTAGATGACAACATTACCAAACAGACAACTTTCTGAAAAACACAGGAGAACAGCTCTCTCTCTCTCTCTCTCTCTCTCACACACACACACACACACACACACACACACCTACCTTACTAGATACTTTATGCAACACGCAGGGCTGCTGCCCCTTGTGTTTTGGTTCTGTCTGTCTGGACACATGCCATTTCTCAACTTCTGCGACAAGTAAGGGCACTTCCAACCCCAGTCTCTGTGCTGGGGAAGCATCAGCGAGGTGACTCTCCAGGTAACCGGTTCTGAGGAATCCAAGTAGGGGGGTGCTTGGAAGCGAAGAGGGGCAAACGTTTGGTCTTAGCCAACCCTGCCTGCTGCTAATCATCTGGGTTTGCTCGGAGAAAACTGAAGGGGAGAAATGTGGAAGTGGCCCCGCTTTTGTGGTGTTGGTTGACGTGTTTCAGCCCCGGGTTACCTCTAGGAATGGCTTAACACAACGATGCCTCCTGGCTTCCTGTTCACAGCGTTGTGGAGATTCAAACTCTCCCAACTATGAAATCTGATTTTGAATAGCACCGATTTGAATATATATAGCTAAACTGCAGGCATAGGGCCTTTCCAGCATGAACATTTTTCTATACGTGTTGTCTACAATTTTTGAACAACCGTTTCCGAACGCAGTGATCACTAAGTTACAAGGTTATTCAAGACCCTCCGGGAGGCCCAAGAATGATCCCGGTCCCACAAACACTTGGGAAGAGACTCCAACAACACAAGTGACTCAGGCTAAGGCTGGTCGTTGTTTATGAAAATAAATAAATATTTATTACGATTTCTTTAAGAATCGTCTCCATCTGACTCCGGAGATCTCTGTCCTCCTCACCGCCCAGAGTCCATCCCCCGCCCCCAGTCCAGGACTGGGGCACAATTCCGCTTCCTGCGCAAAGAGGAGGCTGCCGGTCCCAGGTGGCCGATGCAGATTCTTGGCCTCTTTCGACAGCGAAAGATGCTGGCCTTCCTGAGGTGCCCTCCCCGCCTGGCTGTTTGCAAGGAGCCTTCCAAGCACAGAAATGACAGGACTGAGGCAGAGCCGAGGCGGAGACCTTGGAATACCCTGCACGCCTGGGCTCCGGGCTCGTCCCAAACCCGAACTCCAATCCCTGTCAAAGGCGGCACGAGCCCCCAATCCGAGAGACGGAGCAGGGCGAAGGGGCAGCGCCAGCGCCCTCCCGGTCCCCAGCATCAGCCCGCGGCCGGGAACGCACCCGCCGAGCCCTCCGCGAGTCTGCGCCCCGACTGCACCCACCCAGGTCCCCGCGGCGGGGGCAGGAGAGCGCTCGCTGCAGCGCGGAGAGCCCAGGGCGCGCGGCGCGCACCCCAACTGCTCCGTCTCCCCTCGGGGCCGGGCTGGGAGCGGACGCTGCGAGCCGTCCCTGGGGGAACCGGGGGCCACCGCCACCCCCAAACCCCGCCAGATCAGCGGAGGAAAAGAAACGCCGGCAACAAGTGGGAGGCGCAGCCCCCCGGCCAGGGCCCGCGGGAGCCGAGAGCCGAGGGGACCGCGCGAGGCACCGGCACTCGCCCACCCCCGGCGCCGCGCCCCCCCCCCCGCCCGCCCGGCCTGCGCCCCCAGCCGGCTCGCGGGGCTGCCCAGCTCCCGCCCCCGCGCGGCCCCGCCGCCGCCGCCGCCCTCCGGCCACTCACTGCTGCACTCCTCGTCCGCGCACAGTTTGTGCTCCGCGAAGCGCCGGCTCGTGTCCGCGTGCGGCTGGCCCGGCACCCGCCAGGGCGGCCCGAGCAGGAGCAGCCAGAAGAGCAGCCCCGGCGCCGCAGCCATGTTGTGGTCACCGCGGGGGAGCCGGCGGCGCGGAGGCGGCGGCGAGGCCGGGCGGGCGCCGGCGGGCGGGGCCGAGGGCGGAGCGCGGCGGGCGGGGCGCGCGGCCGGGCGGGGCGGGGCGGCGCCCGGGGCCGCGGCGTTCCCGGCGACACGTCAGCACGGCCTCGGCCGGGAGCCGCGGGCGCCGGAGGGTCGTGCGCTCCGACCTCTCTCCCTCGCGCAGTTCGGCGCTCGCGGCCCCCGCGGCCGGCGGCCCCGTGTCCCCTCGCTCGCCCGCTCCCTTCGCGCTCGCTTCCGCGCCGCGGCGTTCGTCGCTCACCCCTCTCTGCGACCTTTGAGCCCCCATCCCGCCAGCCCACTACGGGGTCCTTTTCTGGCTCCTTCTCGCAGCTTCTCCTTTCTGGTCCATCCCGAAGCAGCCACCGCCCCCCCACCCCCGCCACGTTCACCCCCTTCTTGGTGTGGTGCCCCCTTTTCCGAACTACCAGATCCCGCCCACGAGCTGCCACTGTTAGTCTCTGGCTTCAGGTTCCATCTTCGGGCTCCCAGGGGTTCTTTGGGGGCCCCCGCTAGGATCCCCTTCGACCGGAAGGGGCATGAGTGGAATGGTGGGTTGGCGACGGAAAATGAGCCGGTGGCCGGCTTGGTCTCTTTTTGAGCCTTGGGGGCTAGGGGCTGGCAATGTGTACCAGAGCTGAGATCTTAAGATTCTTGGGCCTTTTATCCCTAAGGGAAGAAGTAATTTAATTCAAATGTGTTGAGCTTCCACTTGATGCTATTATTTATGCCAGACAGTAGGGTGGTGTGGGAAAGACGTGGGTCAAAAAACAAGATACCACGTGCATATTTGGCATCTGCCTTCAACGCAGGTCATGATCCCAGGGTCCTGGGATCCAGTCCCCCATCAGGCGCCCTGCTCAGCAGAAAGCCTGCTTCTCCCTTTCCCTCTACTGCTCTGCCTACTTGTGCTCTCTCTGTCAAATAAATAAATAAATAAAATCTTAGAAAAAAAAAAAAAAGACAGGGTACCTGGCCCTTGACTAAAGAAATCCACAAATTAGTGGAAGCCAACTGACACAAAAACTGCTAAAGAATAAATAGCAAGTAGGGAAAAGCTAATAAATTTAAAGTTGCTTTTACTGAGCTCTTTCTTCATGGAATCTTCACAACAGTAGAGGATGCTATTACTATCTTCCATATCTGAGATGAGTAAATTGGGGCATTCACACATCTAGTGAGAGATGGAAAGAGAGATTCAAACCCGGGGAATGTCCTCCCTTTTATTTTTTCACTTATTTGACAGAGAGAGAGAGATCACAAGTAGGCAGAGAGAGGGGAAGCAGGCTCCCTGCTGAGCAGAGACCCCCCCATGTGGGGCTCAATCCCAGGACCCTGGGATTATGACCTGAGCCGAAGGCAGAGGCCTAACCCACTGAGCCACCCAGGTGCTCCCTCATCCTCCCTTTTAATCACAACTCTATAAAGCCTCCATCAAGCAACATGAAACTTTTGTACTTTCTTTCTGACTAGGGGAAGCAAAATCCTGTTTAAATCCCAGTGTAACCAAATTATCTGTATGTGCAAAGAAGGAAGGAAAGCTCACAAGCCCACACATCAGCCCAGAGAAGAGCACCTGCGATGTGCTGCCGGTGGTTGGAGCACTTCGCATTGGTCAGTCTTTACATATCTCAACAAATGCCATTTTAATACCCATCTTCCAGGTGTTCAAGTTAAAAACTTACTTCCTGGCACCCTTTTTCTCACACCCAAATCCAATCCATCAGACAATCCTGTGCTCTCTTTATTTTAATGACTTTATTGGAAGGTAATTGGCATATTACATATAATAAGATGCATATAATAACTTGCATGTAACAAACTGCACACACTTAAAGTGTACAGTTTGGGGGCGTCTTGGTAACTCAGTCAGTTACAAGTCTGCCTTCAGCTCAGGTCATGATGTTCCGGTCCTGGGATCAAGCCCCACCCCACACTGGGCTCCCTGCTCAGCAAGGAGGCTGCTTCTCCCTCCTCCTCTGCCATTCCCCCTGTTTGTGCTCTCTCTCTCTCTCTCTCTCTCTGCTAATAATTAAATAAAATCCTTAACAAAAATTAAAAAACAATAAAGTGTACAGTTTGATACTGTAGACCTGAGTCTGCAGATACTGATACCTGAGACCATCACTATGATTAAGATAATTAACTGTATCCATCACTAATAAAAGAGTCCTCATGCTCCTTTGTAATCGTTCCCTCCCCTTTCCTGACTGTCTCCAAACAATCTTCTGTTGCTATAGACTGATTTATAATTTCTGGTATTTGTTATAAGTGGAGTCATACAGTATGTCTTCTTTTTTTGTCTGTTTTCACTCAGCATAAGCATCGGAACTACATCCAGAATCTGACCACTCTCACCACCTCCTATGTGAACACTGTATGGCCAGGCCACCATCATCTCTCACCTAGATTACATTAGCTTCTGACTATTCTGCCTTTGCCTCCCAAGGTCTACTGTGTCAACAGCGATCAGAGTGATCATTTCATGACATAAATTTGGTCATCTCTCTCCTCTGCTCAAAAGCTTCCTGCAGCTTTCTACTTCCAAGTAAAATGTGTGGACAACACTATCTTTATGAAGGACTACATTGTCTTATTTGATCTGACCTCGCTAACCCCTTTTACCCCCTCTTCCTAACACTCTCGTCTTGCTCAGTCGGTTCTACTCAAACTCACTAAGCCCCACTCTTGCATCAGAGCATTTGTACTTGCAATCCATCAACCTGGAACGGTTCCCCCAAACAGTCCACCGGACTAGTTCCCTCACTTTATCAAGTTGTCTGTAGCAAGACCATTTCTTGTTAGAGAGGCCTTTTTTTTATCACTCTCCATAAAATAGAGCTCCTTCCATGAATATTGAGTTCACCATCCAGCTTTGTTTTTCTTTAGAGTACTTCCACCAGTCTTACATTTATCTATCTGACTGCCTTCCCCCACCCCAAATATAAGTTTGAGGGAAGCAAGGAATTTACTTTGTTCATTCCTATAATATAAATGCCTAGAAAAGTGTCTGGAATGTATGAGGTACTCAACAAAAGATTTGTGGGATCAACTCATGATAACTCACATAGTATAAATATTTTATATCATTAACCTACAGGGAGCCTCCATATGTAAATAGCACCAAGAGGAAACATGCTATAAGAACAAGGCATTTTGTGTCTTCCCCTCAGCAGCATCCTCAACACCTCGAACAGAATCTGGAATACACTTATTGTTGATTGAGGGCATATTTATTATACAGGGAGTGAATTAAATTGCAGTGTATTTTTTTCTTATGTATTACTGGAATAGATAAAGCAGATAAAGGTAATTCTGATTTTTCTTATTTCTATCTGGGGTAGAATTAATGACAATTCATTGGTGGAAAAGCCAAAATTACAAAATGATCTAATTCAATATTATTTCACTAATATATACTTTAATATTCAGATATGCATTTGTATGAAGGGTGAGAGCTCTCAGTTGTTGAAGAACTGCCTACTTAGCTTGTTGATTTTCTGGGATTTTCATTTATCTGCATTCATTATCGTTATTGTTGTTATTATTATTATTGCCTTTAAGAAATATTAACAAGTTCAGTGGACAGAAAAAAATTCTCAGCTGACCACAATGAGGGTGGTTCTTTCTGCCAGTATATATGTATATGTGTGTGTGTGTATAAATGTATACAATGTATGTATGTATATGTATATATATAATATATATATAAAATTATAGTGGATGAGTCAGCATTCATCATTAATAGCATTTGAGTATGTGGCCCTGATGCTTAACATAAATTCGAATCCCAGGTATATTATTTGTTAACATCTCAAATGGAATCTTCACTGGGTAAGGTTGAGTAAGACATAAAAATAAATGTGTCTAGTTTGGGGGGGTGTAAAAAATAAGACTTGGAGGGTTTTTGCCCTTAAAGAATTGTCAGTCTGCCCAAGACAAATGCATTTGAAACAAAGAGGAAACAAAATAATAACATATATAATTATAAACTCCATGGTGCCTGCCCAGAAGCTTCTAGAAGGTGTAATACTGAGGTTACCAGAAAGAACACAGTCTATTGCCAACAACGAGGCCACTCAAGAGGCCAGAAAATGGTGTAAAATATTTATTGAGGACAATGGCTTCCAGGCGAGATGGAGTAACGGGCAAGACTTACCCTCCCATGTTAAACATATGAAAAAATTGGGCAAAATATATGAAACAAGAATTTTTAGATGTTGGACAACAAACAGTGGTCTCTACGAAAAGTGGAACAAATGAGGGAAGTGCTATGATTGCCTCAGCTTACTCTCTGGATGAATTTTCCAGGCTACAGCCAGAGAAAGGACATGCAAACAGGTGATCTCCTTGAGTTGAGGAGAAAGATTTGAAAGTTTGGGGAGGTCAAGGCAGCTAGGAAAGAGAACAGGTGAAAAGAGAGGTACATGGGAAAGACAACTGCACAGAGCTCCCGAGAACAGCGCAGGGTTCTGCCAAGTCTTCAACTGAACAATGATAAGCACCTGTGTGCAAAGAACTACCTGAGGCCAGTGAAAGAAACACCAGAGAGGGTAGAAATAAAACTGTTGGGAGGAAAGAACAGTTTGTGCTCCACCCGCCAGAGAGGAAAATCTATAATAAACAGGGCATCTCATAGATTGTTCAGCAAAGGGGAAATTGTCAGCTTACAATGAAAAGACACCCTAACAAAGCTTTAAAACAAGCTTTGAAAATATCAATATATTTGGGGCACCTGGGTGGCTCAGTTAAGCATGTGAATCTTGGCTTTGGCTAGGGTCATTATCTCAGGGTTGTGAAATCCAGCCCCACATCAGGCTCCACACTCAGCAGGGAGTCTGCTTCTCTCCCTTTCCCTCTCCCACTGCCCTGCTTGTTTGCACTCTCTCTCATTCTCAAACAAAGAAAGCTTTAAAAAGAAAATATAGAAATACTTCCAAGTAAATTAACTGCATTCAAGAACAAACTTGAAGAACATTTAAGTGCAGAACTGAAAAGGTAAATTCACAATGTCTGGAATTCAATAAAAAATTATAAGGCATTCAAAGAAGCAAGAAAATACAACCTATAATGAAAAGAAAAATCGGTCAACAGAAACTTTACAAATGACACAGATGAAAGAATTATTACACAAGGATATTAACACAGTTCTATTCTGTATATTAGAGATGCTATAGAAAAGCATGAGCATGCAAAGTAGAGTATATAAACATGACCCAAATTAAACTTGGTGAACAAAAAAATGGCTGAAATGAAAAATACAATGGATGGAATTAATAACAGATTAGACACTGCATAAGAAAACACAACTGAGCCTGAAGACATGGTAATATAAACTCTCCAAAAAGAAATGGAGAGAAAAGAGACTGAAAGAAATGAATTGGGCACCAATGTGCACACTTCAGTCCAAAAGATGTGTAAATGAGGTCCCAGAAGGAGGTGGGAGACAGAAATATGTTTGAAAAAATAACAAAAGCATTCCAAATTTGCTGAAAACTCACAGATCAAGAAGCTCCACAAACCTCAAGCACAAGAAGCGTGAAGAAAACAACACTAAGACATGTTAAATTGCTTGAAACCAGTGACGATGGAAAAAAAAAATGAAATTCATTTAGAGAAAACATACTACGTACAGATGAGCAAGGATAAAGTGACAAAAGACTTCTCATTGGAAAATGGAAGCAAAAAACCCCAGCTGTTTGACATATTTAATGTGCTGGTGGAAAAACGACACTCTGGAGTTGTATACCAAGTGAAAATATTTTTCAAAGATGAGGTGAAGTCTTTCAACACATGATGCTGGGACACCTGGATATCTTTATGCAAAAGAATGAAATTGAACCACACCTTACACTACAAACAGAAATTAACTCAAAATGGATCATAGGCCTGAATGTAAGAGGTAAAACTGTAAAAATCTCAGAGGAAAACATAGGGAGAAATCTTGGGAGTAGGCAATGATTTCTTAGATATGACATCAGAAGCACAGCAACCAAAGAAAAAATAGATAAATTGGACTTTACCAAACTCAAAACTTCTGTTCTTCAAAGAATATGAGGAGGGAGAAGATTGGGGCACCTGGGTGGCTCAGTCACTTAAGTGTCTGCCTTCGGTCAGGTTATAATCTCAGGATCCTGGGATCAAGCGCTACACCGGGTTCCTTTTGCTCAGTGGGGAGCCTGCTTCTCCCAACTCCCTCTCCCTCTCTGCTCCCTCTGCTCTCTCACTCTCCCTGTCAAATAAATAAATAAAATATTTTTTTAAAAAGAGAGAGAGTGAAAAGATAACCACACAGAAGGGAGGAAAATACTTGCCATTCCTATGTCTGACAAGGGATTTGCACCTAGAAAATATAAAAAACTCTTAAAATTCAATAATAAAAAGACAACCTAATTTTTTAAAACTCCAAGGCAAACTATTTGAGAGAACTATTTCCAGAGAAAATATACAATGGCCAGGAGGGTAAAAATGTAAGCCACCTTGGAAAACAACCTGGCAATTCCTCAAGAGGTTAAACATAGAGATAACATACAACCAATTAATTCCACTCCTAGAAAAATAACCTTAGAAATAAAAACATATATCCAGGAGCCTGGGTGGCTCAGTCAGTTAAGCATCTCCCTTCGGCTCAGGTCATGATCCCAGAGTCCTGGGATTGAGTACCACACTGGGCTCCCTGCTAAGCAGAGAGTGTGTATATATATATATATACACAAAACTTTATATACAAATATTCACAGCATCATTATTCGTAATAGTCTAAGCTATAAACAATACAAATGTCATCAAGTTAATAAATGAATAAAATATGATATATCAATACAACAGCAATAAAAAAGGAATGAAATATTGATATATGCTAAAACAGAAATGTCCCTTGAAAACATTGTGCTGAATGAAAAAGCCAGCTACAAAAGACCATATGTTACATGGCTCCATTTATATGAAATGACCAGAATATTTAAATCTATAGAGACAGAAAGTAGATTATTGGTTGTCTAGGGCTTAAGGAGATAAGCATATTAGAAAAAGACAGATAAAGAGTACAGGATTTCTCTCTGGGGGTGATAAAAATTGTTCTAAAATTGATTGTGGTAATGCAGAATTCTGTGAACATATGAAAAACCACTGAATTATACACTTGAGATGGATGGATTGTTTAGTTATGTGAATTATATGTAACACTATTACAAAAAATTAGATTCCCATCACAAAAAGCAAATTTCTAAATATGCAAAACAAAGCAAAAAGATGTTGAAATACATTTTCAGACACACAAAAGCTAAAAAAATTCATTACTACCATATCTATACTGCAAGAAATGTTGAAACTCTTTAGGCAGAGAGATATTACTGGATGGAAATCTTTTTTTTTTTTTTAAAGATTTTATTTATTTATTTGACAGAGAGAGAGCACAAGTAGACAGAGAGACAGGCAGAGAGAGAGAGGAAAGCAGGCTCTCCACTCAGCAGAGAGCCCAATGCAGGACTCGATCCCAGGACCCTGAGATCATGACCTGAGCCGAAGGCAGCAGCCCAACCCACTGAGCCACCCAGGTGCCCCTGGATGGAAATCTTAATCTAACAAAGGAAGAATATAAAAAGTATATATATGTGGGCAAATATGAAATATATATCTAAAGTACACACAATAAAATAATGTAAAATACCTTTTTCTTATTTAAACAATCTCTTTAAAAGATAATTAACAATGTAAAGCAAAATTAATAACATGTTGGGAGGTTCATAACATATATACAAGTAAAATGTATGACCACAATTGCATGAAAGCAAAAGAGGAGAAATGGAAGCTATGACAGAAGTGATAAAATATCACATGAAGGTATACTGTAATAAGCTAAAGGTGTGTATAAGCTAAAAGTACTATGGAATACAAACAACAACAAAATCACAGAGTTAGAGCTAGTAACTCAACAGAGGAGATGACACATGCTTAATTAATCCAAAGGGAGACAGAAAAAGAGGAAAGGGGGAACATAGAACAGAAGATAAAAACAGGAAGAAAAATGGTAGGACAACAAAGTTAAATCTAATCATATCATTAATTACATTAAATGTAAATGGTCTAAAAATTCCTTTAAAAGGCATAGATTTTCAGATTCAATTTTAAAAAGGCAAAACTGGTAAGCCTGGGTGGCTCAGCTGGTTAAGTGTCTGCCTTCAGCTCAGGTTATGATCCCACGGTCCTGGGATCTAGCTCAATGTCAGGGTCCTTGCTCAGTGGGAAGCCTGCTTCCCCCTCTACCTGTTGTTTCTCCTGCTTGCTCTCTCTCTCTCTGACAAACAAATAAGATATTTTAAAAATAAAAATAAAAAGGAAAAACACAGGGTGTCCAGGTGGCTCAGTTAAGCACCTGACTCTTGATTTTGATTCAGGTCATGATCTCAGGGTTGTGAGATCGAGCCCCCCCACTGGGCTTCATGTTCAGAGGGGAGTCTGCTTGAAATTCTCTCTCTCTCCCTTGCCTTTTGCCCCTCCCATTCTCGCTAAAAAATAAATAAATCTTCAAAAAAAAAACTAAAAAGCACAACTTAACTATATGCTTCCTACAAGAAAACACACTTAAAATAAAAAAGATAAACCAAACTAACACTAATAATAAGGAAGCTGGAATAGCCATATTAATATCAGACCACGTAGATTTTTCTTTTTAAACTTTTATTTTAATCCCAGTTGGTTAACATACATTGTTATATTGATTTTAGGTGTACAATATAGTAATTAAATAATTCTATACATCACCTGGTGTTTATCACACATCCACTCCTTAATCCCCATCGCCTTTTAACCCATCCCCCCCAAAACCACCAGTTTGTTCTCTCTAATTAAGACTCAGTTTCTTGGGTGCCTGGGTGGCTTAGTGGGTTAAGCCGCTGCCTTCGGCTCAGGTCATGATCTCAGGGTCCTGAGATCGAGTCCCGCATCGGGCTCTCTGCTCAGCGGGGAGCCTGCTTCCCTCTCTCTCTCTCTGCCTGCCTCTCAGTGTACTTGTGATTTCTCTCTGTCAAATAAATAAATAAAAATCTTAAAAAAAAAAAAGACTCAGTTTCTTGATTTCTCTATCTCTTCCTCCCCACTCCTTTAAATAGTCACTTCTCTTCTTCGCCTTTGTTCATTTGTTTTGTTTCCAGAGAAAGTATATTTCACACCCAAAAATGTTTACCAAGGAGAAAAGAAAACATTTCATAATTTTAAGGAAATCAATTCATCAAGAGAATATATCAATTTTACATGTTTATATACCTAATAAGAAAGCTTCAAAATACAGAAAGCAAAAACAGATGGGAGTACTCCACAAATTCATAATTATAGTTGGAGACTTCAATATCCCTTTCTCAATGATTAATAGAACAAGTAGTTACAAAGTCAATAAGGTTGTAAAAGACTTAAACACTATCAGTTGACTTTATTGATGTCTATAGAACACTCCACCCAAAAACAGCAGAGTATACATTCTTTTTGACTATGGAACATTTATCATGATGATGGACCATAAAGCAATACATTTTAAAAATTTCAAAACAGGTGAAGTATATTTTCTTACCACATGGAATTAATTTAGAAATCAGTAACCAAAAAAAAAAAAAAAAAAAAAAAAAAATCTAGAACGTCTCCAGATTCTGGAAATTAAGTAACAAACTTTTATTTTTTTAAGACCTTATTTATTTATTTGAGAAAGAGTACAAGTTGGGGGAGGGAGAGGGACAGGCAGACTCTGCACTGAGTGCAAAACCTGACTTGAGGCTTGATCCCATGATCCTGAGACTATGACATGGGTGCAAATCAAGAGTCAAATATCTAACTAACTGAGCCACCCAGGCACCCCTAAGTAACAAATTTTTAAATAACTCAGGAGTCAAAGAAGAAATCAAATTGGAAATTAAGAAGTATTTCATAGCAAATAAAAGTGAAAACACAACATGTCAAAATTTGTGGGATATCATAAAAGACTTTTAGAGGGTTAGGAAACCAGAAAAGTTTCTAATCAACAACCTCAGCTTCTACCCTAAGAAACTAGAAAAAGAAGAGCAAATTAAAACCCAAGCAGAAGAAAGGAAATAATAAAGATAAGCTCAGGGGTTAAAAAAAAGAAAAAAAAGAAAAGAAAAGAAAATAGAGAAAATCAAGCAGACTCAGTAGGAAGAAAAAAGAAAGAGATGTAACACTAATTATCAATACCAGAAATGAGAGAGAAGACATCACTACAGATAGTACAGACATTAAAAGAATATGGAGAGAGGGGCACCTTGGTTAAGTGTCTGCCTTCAGCTCAGAACATGATCCCAGCTCCTGGGATGGAGCTCTACATTAGTATCCCTGCTCTGTGGGGATCTGATGTGCTCTGCTTCTCCCTCTGCCTCTGCCTCTTTCCTTCTGTCTCTCTTTATAATGAATAAATAAATAAATATCAAGGGAGTATTACAAACAACTTTATGACAGTGAATTATTCAACTAGGATGAAACAGACAAAACCCATTAACCTCAACCCTTACCACATAACATACAAAAATTGGTAATACATCGTAGACCTAAATGTAAAATCTAAAGCTATAAAACTAGATGAAAACATAGTTCTTCTATGTTTCCACACTTCCTATGTTCTTGACCTTGGGTTTGGCAAATTTCTTTTTTTTTTTCCTTTTAAAGATTTTATTTATTTATTTGAGAGAGAGAGAGAATGAGAAGGGGGAGGATCAAGGGGAGAAGCAGACTCCCCCTGAGCAGAGAGCCCAAGGCAGGACTTGATCCTGGGACTCCAGGATCATGATCTGAGCCAAAGGCAGTCACTTAACTAACTGAACCACCCAGGTGCCTCTGGGTTGGCAAATTTCTAAATACACAAAAAAAACATGAACTCTAAAAGAAAAGAAATCAATGCACTGGACTTCATCAAAACAAAAACTTTTGCTCTCACTTCTATATTCACTATTAATGAAAATGGAAAGGTAAACTGCAGACTAGGAGAAAATTTTGCAAAACACATATCCAAAAGAATTAAGCCTAGAATATATAAATAACTCTTATAACTTACAAATAAGAAGACAAACCAATTTCCAAAAAGGGGGCACAATGTTTAAATACACACTTCACCTTAGAAGATATACACATGGAAAACACGTATATGACAAGATATCCACTATCATTAATCATTGGGAAAATACAAATCAAAACCACAATGAGTACCATTGAATATCCACTAGAATTACTAAAATAAAGACTAATCATACAAGTGTTGACAAAGATGAGGAAAATTGGATTTCTCCTGACACTGCTGGTAATAATTGGCAGTTGGGGGCAATTTCTTTATAAATTAAACCACATCTACCATATGAACCCAGTTTTTCCACTCCTGGGTATTTAATCAAGAGAATAAAAGTTATTTCCTCACTAAGACTTGTTCACAAATGTTCATATTAGCTTCATTTGTAATAGTAAAATCAAACAAACCAACCAAAAAGTCAGCTGTCCATTGGCGGGTACACAGGTATTGAATTTTGGAATACTGTTCATCAATAAGGGGCTATTAGGGTGCCTGGGTGGCTCAGTTGGTTAAGCAGCTCACTCCTGATTTTGGCTCAGGTCAGGGTCTCAAGGTTCCAGAATCCAGCCTGGTGTGGGGCTCCATGCTCAGTGAGGAGTCTGCCTGGGATTCTCCCTCTGCTTTGCCCCTCCCCCCCCACTGGCACACATGCTCTCTAAATAAATAAAATCTTTAAAAAAAATAATAAGGAGCTATTGATACTCGCAATGGCAAGGAGATTCTGAGTGAAATAAACCACACCAAAAAAACACATACTTAAATAGGACAGGGAGACAAGGAACACAAACTTGAAGATGCTGGCTATGTTCCTTCCCTTGTGGTGATGGTCTCAGGTCTATATGCATATGTCAGAACTCAGAAAGTGAGAAAATTTAAATACTTAAATAGAATTTATTTATTTTGAAATAGCATTTATATCTCAATAAAGTAAAAAAATTATATGGGGAAAAGTAACTGACAGAAAGTAAAGTGTAATTGATAGAAAGAGATGAAATATGTTTATCTTTTTTTTTTTGGATTTAGTGTGTTGCTTTTATTCAGTGGTCACACCAGTAGGTGTGATGATAGATACAGGTGTGGGGAAGTAAAGCTGCCTGAACCTGTCAACCCCCTGACCCCAACTCCCCCCAACCCCCCTCCACCCCCCAGCTCGATGGGGCAAGGTAGTTACAGAGAGACATTCCATCAGATAACTTTTCTCTGGGGTGTTAACTTTTTGGTCCACAAACTGGAAAGGCAGGCTCAGACTGAAATAAATACATTTATTTTGAGTTATGGCCTTTATTGAGCACTATATGGTTATCCTGAAAGGTAACTGGAGAGTCATAAACCAGGTAAATGCTAGTAAAGGTCTTAAACATGAAAACACTGTGATTGGTTACAATATAGTGAGCCAGAAGAGCAACAAACACATTTTTGTTTTATTCTGTCAGGTTAGCTTTTGCACAGTATCATTTCCTGCTGGACACCCTGAGTTCTCTCTTCCCAGATTTCTGACTTTTTGTGTCCAGTGTCATGCATTGTGGACAGCGTCCAGGAGATAGGTCTACTTGTTATACCTGTGCCCAAGGAGGCCCAGTCTCAGCACCTACCCTCAAGGTGCAGGAGGACTCTGGATCCTATTATATTCTTCAGAGTGGAAACTCCTAAAAGATAAACAAATCCCTCTTGTTAACGCCAGTCACTTTTCTTTTAAGTATGGGGTGGGGGATGGGAGGCAGAGGGCGAATCCAGCCCCATAATTATTGCTAAAATGAAGATGCATTTTCACATTCAGAACAGGTACAAATACCAAGCACCAAAGAATTAAAAGAAGGAGGATAGCAAATGATAGTGGAATGTGAGTTAGGTCTTGGTGAGTAGGTAGGATTTAGATTCTAAAAAGAAAGGAATGATAGGCGAAGAAAGTGACATAGAGAAAAGACAGCAGAACATGTAAAGGACAGTAAGGGGATCTAACCTTACCAGAGTGAAATGATCCTACTAAAGAGTAGTGGGAGATAAATTTGGGCAGTTGGAGGGGGTCAGATTATATAAGCCCTTGAAAATCAAGCACAAGAATTTAGACTTAATAGAGTTAAGAAACAGAAAGCTACCAGACTTTAAGGAAAGTGATCATAACTGAAGGGGAATGTAAGCAAATATCCTGTTCTGAAAGCCAAGGAGGATGGAGTTCTGTGTTGGGCACGGCCAGTAGGGTTTGATTCTCCCCCACAATCAAAAAGCCAAGTCCAAGTCATGTCAAAGGGTTTTTTGTACTGGGAGTGAGTCATATACAAGGCAACTATACCTACCAGCATGTACTATTTGTCTAGTCCTGACAAATATTATCCTAATTTCTATTGTACGGAGAGAGAAACTCAAACATCTGAAATGGCCACTAAAATACAGTCTTCTATGTAAGTTCCTGTTTCCGGTTCTGCCTGATTTACCCTGGCACCATTTTCACAGAAGTCAAATATTTGATGTTTTGAAACAAATGCAGAACACATTCCAGGGTGGGACCTGTTCAACCCAAGATCCATCATGTAGACTCTCTGGCTTCATCCATTTATAGTTGTTTTTTTTTTATTTTTTTTAGGATTTTATTTATTTATTTGACAGACAGAGATCCCAGGTAGGCAGAGAGACAGGCGGACAGGAGGGAAGGGAAGCAGGCTCCCTGCTGAGAAGAGAGCCCCATGCGGGGCTTGCTCCCACGATCTGGGATCACGACCTGAGCGGAAGGCAGAGGCTTTAACCCACTGAGCCACCCAGGTGCCCCATTTATAGTTTTCAATACAAATTACTTCCTTGCTAAGGCAACAGCAGATGCGAGAGAAGTAATCAGAAGCGCTAACCTAGGTAAGAGAAGTCTAATTGTGTGGCTCTAGGCAAGTCATCAATTTTTGAGTCTAAGATTCTTCACCAGTAAAATTGGGGCTGATATCAAAACCATAGTGTTTCTTTAAGAATCAAATCAGATAATATATTAAAAGGCTGCCCCTTCCTGTTGTTTAAATAATTAAACAGCAACGTATCTGGTTCTCAGCCAACAGAGCCGATTATTGGCACCACAAGAGTCTCCACTTCTTTGTGACCGCCACAAAGGAGCCCTTTTTTGATACTAACTTCCCTAGAAACTTCCCGGTAAAAATCCACAGGGCAGGTTAGCAGCCTCCTGGAGTTGTGCTTGGCAGATCAAAAGCGCCTCCTGGAGGAGACCTTAAGTACTGAGAGGGAGAAAATCTATTCTTCAGGATAACATACAATCACAGCAGTCCTGTTACATACAGATCACTTAACAAGACAAAGCAAATCTCCTGAATAATCAGCATCTTAAATAATGCAGGCAGAAAATAAAACTAGGAATGGGATCATAAATACCATTATGAAGACTAATCAAGTGTGAATACCGAGCAGTTGGATATAGAAGGGGTATGAGTTCTCCACAACTATGAAAGCTCATTCTATTTAAATCTATACGGGATATGAAATGGTATGGAATACACAAGAGGATGAGTGAATGACATTAAACCAGAGTGATTAAACAGAGAATCTAAACATAATCTGATATTGCCCTTATGTCTCACAAATTCTCTAGATATGTTGTCCAGTAGCAGTATGATGCCAGCTACAAGTAAAATTTAAAATTTCTCAAGTCAGGGCGCCTGGGTGGCTCAGTGGGTTAAGTGACAGCCTTCGGCTCTCCAGCTCATCAGGGGTCCGCTTCTCCCTCTGACCCTCCCCCTTCTCATACTCTCTCTCTTTCTCTCTCTCTCTCAAATAAATAAATTAAATCTTTAAAAAAAAAAAAAGGTAAAGCAAAACAAATGAAATCAAATTTTTTAAAAGATTTTTTAAAATTTTATTATTTTATTTGACAGACAGAGATTACATGTAGGCAGAGAGGCAGGCAGAAAGAGAGAGAGGAGGAAGCAGGCTCCCTACTGAGCAGAGAGCCCGATTCGGGGCTCGATCCCAGGAGCCTGGATCATGACCTGAGCCGAAGGCAGTGGCTTAACCCATTGAGCCACCCAGGCGCCCCAATAATACATTTTATTTAAAACAGTAGAACTAAATTATTATCATTTAACTTGTAATAAGTATAAAAATGAGACATTTTACATTTATTTCAGGTGACATCTTTGAATTCTGGTGTGTATTTTATACTTACAGCACATTGCAATTCAGACTAGGTACCTTTAAAGACAGCAACGATCTAGAAAGCAGAGATTAAAAATTAGCATTAGATCCACACCATATAATTATACATTTTTGCCATACACTTAAAGAAAAGCAAAACTTAAAATTCTGTTACAGGATATAAAAATTTTTGGCCAAGCTCTTTTGGAACTTTTGCAAAAAGAGAAAGAATTATGGTGGTTATCTCAAAACCCCCAATATTTTGTTTGTTTGGAGTCAGAGATTGAGATTTCTGTTGGAATATCTAAGAATTTCATTGCTTCTTCAGATGAATCTGAAATATTTAATGAAAAGCATAAACTATGGTCATCATTAAACTCCTACACTAGTCATGTTTTTATCATTTATTTTTTTTAAACATTTATTTTAGAGAGAGAAAGAGCATGAGTTGGGGGAGAGGAAGAGAAAGAATCTTAAGCAGACTCCCCACTGAGTGCAGAGCCGAATTTCACGACTTATGAGATCATGATTTGAGCCAAAATCACAAGTCCAACTTGAGCCATCCAGGTGCCTCTTTATAATTTATTTCTTATAATTATCTTAAACACGTTCACCGTTCTTGACAAATATAAAGAAACCAAGAATTATGTTTATATGGGTAATACAACAATGAGACTGCACAAGAGCCCTTATTCCTTCATTTAAATTGTAGAAAAACACAATTATGGGGAAGTAAGGGACCAGAGCATGTTACTAGTTTAGGCAATGTTTCTTGCTAGACTCTCTTGGCATTTTGGGTGGGACAGTCCAACCAGCTGCAGGATATACAACCTTGAGCCTAGCCATGAAATTTCAGTAGCATTTTTAGTCATGGCAACAGAATAAAAAATTGCCCCCATGCATTCCCAAACTCCCCTTGGTAAGGACGGTACCACCCTCTTAGTTGAGATGCACTTCTTAAGAATTTTGTTAAAATCTGATCAGTTAGGGGTGCCTGGGTGGCTCAGTGGGTTAAGCCTCTGCCTTCACCTCAGGTCATGATCTCAGGGTCTTGTGATGGAACACTTCATTGGGCTTTCTGCTCAGCAGGAAGCCTGCTTCCCCCTCCCCCTCTTCCTGCCTCTCTGCCTACTTGTGATCTCTCTCTCTCTCTCTGTGTCAAATAAATAAAATTTAAAAACTTTAAAAAAACATTAAAAAAAAATCTGATCAGTTAAAAAGCACCCATGTTTGGGCACCTGGCTGGCTCAGTCGGTGGAGCATGTGACTCTTGATCTTGAGGATGTGAATTTGAGCTCTACCTTGGGTGCAGAGGTGCCTTAAAAATATAATCTTTAAAAAAATGCACCCATGTTTACAAAAATTCTATATTTTGTGTTTTGTAGTTTTATCTGCTAAAAGAAAGATGATAACCTCAACCTAAAAAAAAGAGTCCCTACAGATCTAAGTGATTTTGCTCAACAGTTTGTTGTCACTAAAGGTAATGCCACCTTCATAGACATCTCCTATTTCTGAATTGAATTTATATTTTTCTTCTTCCAAGAAGGGTTTTATATTGTTCTATTTCCACCTTCTCACACTTGGTCCCTCTTCTACACTGTCTTATCTTAAATTTAGGTCTGAATAAAAATGTATTGTTTTTCTTTGTGTTAATAGTCAAATCATGGGCACATGTTGAATTATTTGGAATGGATGTAGAAGGTTTGTTCCTTAATGAAAGAACATTTACTTTTAAAGATTTTATTTATTTACTTTGGAGAAAGAGAGAGTGCATGAGCTCGGTGGAGGGGCAGCAGGAGGGGAGGGGAAGTAGACTCCCCAATGAGTGTGAAGCCTGACACAGGGCACAATCCCAGGATGTGAGATCATGACTTGACCCAAAACCAAGAGTTGGAAACTTAACTGAGCCACCCAGGTACCCCAAGAACATGCTTCTTAATTAAAACTTAGGGGGATATAGGTTGAGATGACACATGGACACATGACGATGTATTAGGATAATAATTATAATAAATGTGTATCAACTTCATAATGGCTAATCTCATTTACACAATTATAACAAAGTTTCTCCACAATAGAACAGTACAATTACTTCTCAGCATTAACATCTACTGACTGTCTTTAAAGTACTCAGAAGAAGTACTAACTATCTAGTCCATGACAGTCATAAGGACTGCGGTGCATGATAGTATCAGTAATTGTTTTTTAGTAGGTCTCTTTTTGGAGGCAAAAATTAACACTAGTATGAGTATGTATTCGTAAAAAGTATATACATATATATATATATATATATATATATACACACATACAATGTACTTTAAAATATAAATATATTTAATATATATACACTTTATATATATTAATGATATATATTATATATAATAATTTAATAGATATTTGATACTTAATATAAATATAAAATATATACTTTAAAAAGTATATATACACATATATAATGTGTGTGTGTGCGTGTGTGTGCATGTGTATCACAGCCAAATCTCTGTTGTGAGACTAGACTTCAATTAGTACTCTAAAGCAACAGTTGGCAAACTGTGGCCCACAGGCCAAATTCAGTTTGCCACCTGTTTTTGTGAATAAGGTTTTACTAGAACTCAGATAAGCTCGTTTGTTTATATTTATCTATGGCTGCTTTTGTCCTGTAACAGCACAGTTGAAGAGCGGTGATAGAAACGTATCACCCGAAAAGTCATAAAATATGTATTAACTCTTTACAGAAAAAGCTGCTGACCCCCACCATAGATGAAAAGTTTTTAAAAAATCAGCAGAAAATATGCACAAATAATTTTTTAAAGATTTTATCTATTTACTTGCCAAAGCAAGACAGAGTACAAGCAGGGGAGTGGCAGGCAGAGGGAGAAGCAGGCTCCCCTGCTGAGCAGGAAACCTGATGCTGGACTCGATCCCAGGACCCTGAGATATGACCTGAGCCAAAGGCAGAGGCTTAACCCACTGAGACACCAGGTGTCCCAATTTTTCTTCTTTATGGCTAGAATGGGTTTCTGAAATGAGATGAAGGAGCTGGTATATTCTGAGACCAATGTCTCCTCCTCGTAAAAGGTGTATGTTTAGGACTAGAAAGCTTGACACTGTGTTATGTCAGAGGTGAAAAAAAACCTAGTGAAGTTATTTTGATAAGATTTAAGAATTGTCTTTTCTAGAGAATTTTGAGGTGCATCTAATTTTTGGCATACAGATAATGATAGTTTTCAACATAGATGGGAATAATGTCTTACTCCATGAGTCTAATGTGCTCATTATTATGTGTAATAATTTTTTAAAGATTTTATTTATTTATTTGAAAGGGGGAGAGAGAGAGAATGTGCACACACACACATGCACATGGGGAAGGAGCAGAGGAAGAGGGAGAAGCAGGCTCCCTGCTAAGCAGGGAGCCTAACATGGGGCTCCATCCTAGGACCCTGGGGTCATGACTTAAGTTGAAGGCAGATGCTTAACAGACTGAACCACCCAGGTGTCCCAATATGTGTAATAATTTCACAACTACCATCTAACATATGAAAGTATCATAAGAGGCTGTCTCCTGGATTGTAAGCACATTTTAAAAACCTAACATTAACTTTTATTTTTTTGCTGATTGTAGATCTCACACTCATAAAGGTAGGGGTAAAATACATGGTCAGTTCAGTCTGATTGCCTTGCAAGTTTTGGCCAGTTTATTATTCAGAGACCTATTTCGAAACGGACTTTTTAAGTTGATTTTGGACTCCATCGACAATGAAATTGTTGTTCAATCTGTGAGACATTACATTACAAGATTTCTATGTTTAATTTGGCCTAAGTGGATATAAGGAATGTAGTATTTTTATTTTGAATCATGATAAAGTAACTGCATTAGACTTACTTTTTGCCACAAAGAGTATAAAACTGGACAAACTACTTAGAGCAAATATTTTGATAAATAAGCAGGCCATGATTGTCATATCTGAGAACAAAACACACAAGGTAAACTCCATAACTAGGGAAGTGAAACTCAAGTAAAGTAGTCACCTGCCTGAGAAGAGGATAAAGTTATCAGAGGTCAAAGTTTCTGAAATGGCTGGAATTTTGTGGGTTAGAATACCTGAGCTGTGGTACGTGTGTGTGTGTGCATGCGCAGGCATGTGCATGTGCACATGCACGTGTTAGGTTGGTGGGACACAAATGTGCCAGGAATTTTGCCTGCTGCAGGAGGAAGCCTGAAGAATGATACTAAAAATCATGCAGTGCTAAGAGACATTGGATTTCCAGCCCGACCCAAGAGCAGCAACCTCACTAATACTTCAGGCACTCAACTGAGAATCCAGAACCAAGCCCTAAGAGAAAGAACTATGCAAGAAGTAAGAGACACATGCTAGGGCCAAGTATAAAACCAAAATGGGGGACGCCTGGGTGGCTCAGTTGGTTAAGCAGCTGCCTTCGGCTCAGGTCATGATCCCAGCGTCCTGGGATCGAGTCCCACATCGGGCTCCTTGCTCCGCAGGGAGCTTGCTTCTCCCTCTGACTCTGCCTTCCACTCTGTCTGCCTATGCTCGCTCTCGCTCGCTCTCTCTCTGACAAATAAATAAATAAAATCTTAAAAAAAAAAAATGGACACATGCTGCTAATAATAGTACCAAGGCTAACAGAACAAAGGACCCGCCAGTAATTAATTTTCATTATGCACAAATATAATACCCTTTAAAGGAAGACAACAAAATCCAGACTCCCTATAATATATTCTCTACAACCATCTAATATATAATTATTTATTATCAAACATACAAAGAAATAGGAAAATGGAAACCATATGAAAGAAGTAGTCTATAAAGAAATTTCTGTGAGATGACCCAGCTGAAATCAAGAGTCAGACCACTAACTGACTGAGCCACCCAGATACCCCTAGACTCTACCTCTCTCTCTCTCTCTCTCTCTCTCTCTTTTTTTAGGTACTTTTTTTTTTTTTTAAGATTTATTTATTTAAGAGAGAGAGAGAGAGCACATGTGGCTGGGAGAGGGAGAGGGAGAGAGTTCCAAGCAGAGTCTGCACTGAATGCGGAGCCCAATGTGAGCCTCAATCTGATGACCCTGAGATCATGACATGAACTGAAACCAAGAGCTGGATGCTTAACCAGCTGTACCACTCAGGCCCTTCTTGACTCTGCCTCTTAATGGGAGAAGCTACATGTATATGCAGGCAGACAGGAATGGGAAGGATTTCTGGCAGCTATTTGAAGATAATCTATTAGAAGGAATGAAAGCACTGAAAATAGTAAACAAATGTAAATATAAAAGGCATATTATATATATATATATATATATATATAAAGAAATGAAGAGATATGTATTGCCATACATATGTGTATATATATGTACACATTTGTATATATATGGCAATACATATCTCTTCATTTCTTTAAAGTACCTGTGACTCTTTAAAGCAAAAATGATAATGAGTATAGATGTAACATATAAGACAATAAGACACAAAGGACTTAAGGGTGGTGGTAAATAGAACTATATAAGGTAAGACTCCTTATTTTATGTGAAGTATCACAATTTTAACTCTAAGTAAATTGATAATTTAAGAATGCTTATCATAATTCCTAAAAATATTTCTAAAACAGTAACACAAAAAGATAGTTAAAAGCTAACAGAGGAATTCTAATGGAATACTAAAACATTTGATTAATCCAAAAAATGGCAATTAAGTGAGAGCAGAGGAACACAAAACTAATGGGACAAATTGGAAACAAATATCAAAATGATAGAATTAAATTCAATAATATAAATGATTACAACTAATATAAGTGGAGAAAACATACCAAATAAAATGTGAAGATTGTCAGACTGGAATAAAAATAGGAAGATCCAACTAATTACTGTCTATAAGGGAATCACATTAAAAAACACACATAAGTTGAAAGAAAGATGGAAAAATATAGAACATACAAACAGCTAAGAAAGCTGCAGTGACTGCATTATTGTAAGAAATTTCATTTAAAGATAAGGGTTTATTGGGGCACCTGGGTGGCTCAGTGGGTTAAAGCTGCTGCCTTTGGCTCAGGTCCTATCTGAGGGTCCTGAGACCGAGCTCCATATCTGGCTCTCTGCTCAGCAAAGAGCCTGCTTCCCCCACCTCTCTGCCTGCCTCTCTGCCTACTTGTGATCTGTCTCTCTGTGTCAAATAAATAAATAAAATCTTAAAAAAAAGATAAGGGTTTATCAGCAACAGACGATTTTTCATAATGATAAAATGGTTACTCTGTCAGGAAGACATAAGAGCCATTGTTGTTAATGTGCTACAGTATCAACACTTTAAAATACATAGGGGAAAAACTGACAAAACTAAAGGAAGAAAGAAACGAATCCACAGTATATGCAATTTTAACTCCCCTATTACAGTAATTAAGAGTACCACTGTATAAGAAGTCAGTGATGATACAGAAGATCTGAACCAAACTACCAACTACCTTAACCTCATTGACATTGACCAAATACAATGTGCAACAATGGCAGAACACATGCTTTTTCACTGCCCATGGAACATTTATCAATATAGATCATATCAGGGGATAAAATAAGCCTCAACAATTTTCAATTTGTCCAATGTCAACAATATGGACATCTGACAAAGTCTTTTTTCTGATCATAGCATAAATAAATTGGTACTAACTAGACTGATGAAGAAATACGGAAGATGCAAATGAACGGTATCAGTGTTTTAGTTATCTATTGCTACATAACATTCTACTCCAGAATTTAGTGGATTAAAACCACCACCATTTCATTGCCCACATTGTGAGTCAGGAATTTGCACAGAGTTTCGTGAGAATAGTTCACTCCTCCTTCACATGGTTGCAACTAGACTCACTCCTGCAGTTGCATTCAGCAGTTGACTGATCTGGGTCTCAAGGTCTGGGAAAGCCTGTCTCATATGTATGGAATTAAGAGGCAGACTGTTGGCTTCATGTGGCTTCTCTCCATGTGCTGTTTGATCTGTCGGGAACCCTTTCTTCACGTGGCTTTTCTCACCAGTAAGACTGCTTGAACTGGGCAAGAAAATGAAGGCATGCGTTTGAGGATATAGCTTTTTTCTCTTCTCAATTCTAAGTCTGGGGTGGGATCCTAGCCTATGTATTTTGGGGAGTTTGTAGTTAGATAATATTTTTCTCTATGTTATTATGTAAGCTGTCTTTATGTTTTCATTTTTGCTACACTCCTTTTTTTTTATCTTGTTCGTATCATGAGCTGTGATATAGTATAGACTATATATGATGATGTCTTTTTTTCCAACTGTTTGGTTGTCTAAACAACCTCCCCACTCTGCCCTCTGCCTCTCCCCCATCTCATATGCATACTCGCTCTCATGCATACTCGCTCTCTCGAAAATAAATGTATCTTTTTTTATTTTTTTGTATCTTTTTTTAAAAAAAGATTCATTCTTAACCTTATCTACAGTTACCTCAAGTTATCTGAGGATGTTAAATAAAATTTTTTTTCCACTTTTGTGAGAGCATAGATTTGTAGCTTTACAAAATCAGTTCTGGGTTGGTTTGAGTGAAATTATACCTTGTGAAATTCAAGAAAGGAAACTTTTTCAGGCGGAGCTAGGAGGCCAGAAAGGAGAACTCTCAGGCCCTACCTCTCATTGCAGCCCTTTGCAGACCCAACAGGAAGAGATGACCTTGCCTTCCCAAAAGGAAGAAACCCACTTCACTATCCCAGTAGGAAAAAGATTTTCTCCTTGCCCAGTAAAGGCCCAGGAAATGAAAAACTGTCACAACTCAGCCAATGAAAAGCCAGCACACTTTGAAGTCTCAGTTTACTCCAATGGACTTCTTGTTTATAAGGGCTCCTCCCAACTCTCCCTTCTCCTATATATCAGAGTGGTCCTCTCCTTTGTTTTCTGGACTTGGCTATGGCTTTTGCTATAACTCTCTTGTCCCAAATTGCAATTCCTCCGTTATTCCTACGCTTGATCTTAGCCCAAAGGCCGAGAAGTGATCCTCTGCTATTCCTGAATAAACACATTTTGCTGGTAAAATAATAAGCTCATTTACTTTCAAGGGCAACAACCTCATGGCAAAGGAAGAAATGTAGCCAGATCAAGCCTCTAGACTAGAAGATGATGGCCATGTTATTTCATTTGTGTGCCTTGCTGGACCACATCACCTCCATCAGCCTTGCTGTAGAGCACAGGGTTGAGTGAGGCAAATGGGTTTCAACACAAGGAACAGCCGTAGGAACTTTTCTTTCTTTTTTTTTTTTTAAAGTAATCTGTATGCCAATATAGGGCTCAAACTCACCACACTAAGATCAAGAGTCGAATGTTCTACCAGCTGAGCCAGCCAGGCATCCCTGGAGCCTTCTTGCAAACTCAAACCTAACTGCATGGTGTTGGCGAGGAAAACGCAGAATCACCTATTTCTGGCATTTTAAGGAATTCCTGTAGAAATTCTTACATCCTTTAATCAGTTCTACAATACTCTGATTCTGTCCAAGTGGTTCACTTTCATGAGGAGGGAAAACCCAGAGATTCCTGTGGGAGCCTATACCATTATTTGCGCAGCCTTAGGTATGAACAAAATCTTTGCGATGACTTTAAAGCTACCTCCTTTTAACTTTTACTCCTCGGTCCCAGTTCTGCTCTCTGACGCAATGCAAAAACGGTCTGACCCTTCAACAGACCGAATCTCCAAAACACGGAGATACATATTGTGTTCCCATGAGTCTCTGCTTCTTCAGGGTCATCTTCCCCAGAACTCCTCAATTTCCCCTATTTCACATTTAACCGTCTTACTTTTGACCTCTCTTTCATGTGAGTTCATCAATGTTCCTCATGCAACGTGACCCCAGTGTGTCCTAGAGCCACAGAAGAGGTGGCTCTAGGACACACTGGGGTCACGTTGCATGAGGAACAGTGGCTCTAGGACACACTGGGGTCACATTGCATGAGGAACAGTGGCTCTAGGACACACTGGGGTCACGTTGCATGAGGAACAGTGGCTCTAGGACACACTGGGGTCACATTGCATGAGGAACAGTGGCTCTAGGACACACTGGGGTCACGTTGCACGAGGAACATTGATGAACTCACATGAAAGGACACTGTTGCCCAAATTTGGGGGTGGTGTCAAATCCCTTAAACTCAAAGCTAAAACTTTAATCAAAGAGAAAAAAAGATTTCGAGGAAGCAGTTAAGAGGTTAAGCTGATTTTGGTCAGGACCACCAGCCACGCCCCGGAGGCTTGCGCAGTGCGCCCTTGAGCCAAGCAAAAATTTGAAGGTTTTGTACCGTGAATTACCAAAGTGACATTGTTTCACATTCTCCAAAGTGACATGTTTTTTCGACTGCTCACCTCATCCAGCCACCACCCCGTCGTCCCGGTCTCCACTTGCCTTTAAAGCCTCGCATCTTCCCACCCGGGCACACTAACGCGTAAAACCACGACCAACCCAAAGACAGGGCGGCACACCGCCGTCACTTCCGGGGGCCGCCGCGCACCGCGTCGCCTCCGCCGCGGAAGGAGGGCTTAGGGGCGGAGCCGCGTCTGCGCGCAGCCAGAAAGCGCCGGCGGACTTGGCGCATGCTCGCACGAAGGCGTCTCTAACTTCGCTTCCGGTGGCGGGTGGCTCGCGAGGTGCTTGAGTTACGAAATTGCGTTCAGAGCGGCGGGAAGGATTGGGCCGCGTCTTCCGTCCGTCGGTCATCGCCAGCATCCGAAGTAGAACCTGAAGGTCTGTGGTAGGATTCTCCCATGTTCTGCTGATACTTTCTCCTGGTGTCCTGAAACCTTTATTTCTGAGAACGAGGCGGAAGGGGCGAAGCAGCCCTGATGGTCGCCGCGGCAGGGACGCGGCACCGGCTCCGTTTTTGAGAATTTGGGACGCGAGAGCTTCTGGAAGGGCTCGTGAAAACACGTGGGCGTCGCATGCAGATTTCACTTCACGCCCGTGCTCCTCCACCACAGAATCTGCCTTTAAAAGGTGTTCACAGACCTGTACCCCTGGGGATAAAAATATATGTTTATGAAAAATAAAAAATTTTAAAAAAGTAATTTAAAAAAAAAAAAAGTGTGCTCTGCCTGTGATGTGAAGTAGCACAATTGGAGGCGGGATAACTCGTTGGAAAGCTAATTAAGGGATGGGGACACAGTTTGAAGATGTCCTGAACGAGGGTAGTGGTTAGGACTGCGGAGAAGAGGGGAAGCTGGAGTCACTCCAACAAGTAGTATCAGCAGGACCTAATAATCGGCTGGACGTGGGGACAGAGGGACGAGGACCCTGAGCATCTTGAGGATGAAGTCCACACTCCGCTGGGGGTGCGGCTGTCTCTCTGGGTTCGTCGCCCATCCTCCGTTCTGTCTTCTGACCCCCTCCTCTCCGCAGACCCGAGACTCTATTCATGCCAAGTAGTCTGACGATCTCGTTCCTACAATATTGTCCTCACCTTTCTTAGGACGTTGGGTCAGGTCACGTAATTTAATTAAGCCCCTCGGTTTGTTCAACATGAAAATGGAAGAAAATAATAGTACTTTTTTTTAGGGTACTTATAAGGATTAAAAGAGAATTTAGGGGCGCCTGGTGGCTCAGTGGGTTGAGCCTCTGCCTTCCGCTCAGGTCATTCATGACCCCGGCTCTGGTCATGGTCCCAGGGTCCTGGGATGGAGCCCCACTTCTGGCTCTCTGCTCAGCAGGGAGCCTGCTCCCCCCACCCTCGCCTGCCTCTGCCTACTTGTGATCTCTGTCTGTCAAATAAAATCTTAAAAAAAATAATTTATATCCTTGGTGTGTAGAGAGGGATTGATATATTAACTACTATTCCTATTAGTATGCTTGTATTGTTTTATTATGTGTCATTTGTTACTTCCTCTAGACTTATGTGTTTTTTTGTTTTTTTTTTTTTTAATTAAGAAGCAGTATCTTAGTTATCTTTGTATGTTCTTGTAACCGGAGTAAAGATTAAAAATTTTTTTAAAAGATCATTTATTTTGGGGCGCATGGTTGGCCCAGAGGGTTAAGCCTCTGCCTTCAGCTCAGGTCATGATCTCAGGGTCCTGTGATGAGCCCCGCATCATCGCATCGGGCTCTCTGCTCAGCAGGGAGCCTGCTTCTCCCTCTTTCTGCCTACTTGTGATTTCTGTCAAATAAATAAAATCTTTTAAAAAATCATTTATTTTGGCTGTTGCTGACATAATTTTATTACTTACTTTAAAGAAGCTGCCTGGTAGAATTAATTTCACTGAACAAATGTTATTTATTAGGTAAAAAGGTGGCAGTATTTATAACTAAGAAGGCTGTGGAATAAGATGTACAGAAAGTAACTGATATTCTCAATTTGAAACAGGTATGAGTGATTTCAGTGAAGAATTGATAGGGTCCAAGACAGAGGATGAGCAGGAGGAATCATATGTATTCTCTGGTACAGGAATGTCTTTTCCTTGGCTGCAAAATCATATAGGGACTATTGGTAAGTAAAATAATGTACAGCCATCTTAACTTTAATGTAAGGAGATGATAAGATTCAATATGGACACAAAGTGAATAATCAAGTTGAATAAACAAGTTGCTTTATTCAGTTTTCAAGATGGGACTCTATGAGGGTTTTTGAGGCTGTAAGCAAAAAAATCATAAGAATATATTTTTTTTTGCTACTTTTCCTTTGATGTAATAACAGTCTGTATTATGGTAGATACACTTTTTTTTTTTTTCCTCTAACAATACTTACTAGGCACTGATATGCCTAGCATTGGCCTAATACTGGAGATACATAGATGAAGAAGATAGGGCCATTGAGGAGCACATACGTAGGAAGTGCTTTTAAGAAGTTTTGGTGGAATTGCACTGAAATTATGGGGCGCCTGGGTGACTCAGTTGTAGCCTCTTCTACCTTGATGCTTTTAAAATATAAACTGGGCCAAGAAAATACTCTTTAAAAAGGCACTATTTGGGGCGCCTGGGTGGCTCAGTTATTGTCTACCTTTGCCTCAGGTCGTGATTCCAGGGTCCTGGGACTGAGCCCTGCATCGGGCTCCCTGCCCAGTGGGAGGCCTGCTTTCCCCTCCGACTCCCCCTGCTTGTATTCTCTCTCTCCATCAAATAAATAAAATCTTCAAAAAAAAAAAAAAAGAATTGGATTGAAATTATTCCTAATAGAATTAATCTATAATAGGTTTCCAAAAAAGAATATTTCCCCATATAAATATAAGTATAAACAAGTAAATATAAATAAGAGTTTTGTGGGCTATCTTTTCTGTAAGGATATATAAAAGAAGTGTTTATCTGTATATGGGCATGTTGGATGGTGTAGTTGTGGGAATATATTAGAATTTACACTTATTGCCTTCAAATACATCTCTCCTAGCCTAGCCCTCTTTCCCCTTGACTGAGATTCTTTAGCTCCTAGAACTTGCTCCAATTTCTTTATCTTTTAGTGTAAATATTATCTCATTTAATTATCTCTGGAAATTCATCCTCAGATCCACGTGCTGGGTATTTTAGAGATGAGAGAAATGAATTTCAAAGAAGTTAAACTCTATTATGTTGGTCTCAGGAATTCAACCCAGGTCTCTTGAATCTCAGAGCTTATACTTCCAATAACAAATATATTTTTTAAATGAGATAATATATGTAAAGTGCCTAGCACAGAGTCTCAAGCTTAGTGAGTGTTGGAAAAAATAACTTCTTTCCTCTCATTTTATTTTTGCTAATGAATGCACGTGGTTCAAACAAGGTGTGAATGGATGGCCCTCAGAGGGAGTGCTGTTTTCTCCCATAGTAGGGATAGTCCCATAGTCACTGAAGTTCCTGCTAGTTAAGACATAGTTGGGCATGTGTCTGTCATCAGTGTTCTATAGAGAGCTTGTGTCAGTCTAAATCAGATAGGTTTCAGACCAGAATTTATGTGCTTAGAAGTGTTTCATAAGTTATGGATAGCCTGTTAAACCCAAAATACTTAATGTCTGCAATGAGAAAATAATTTCAGGTAATACTGACATTGTAGTAATCAATAACCATAATAGGAAAACAAAATTGCCTAGCAATTTTTTTTCTTCCTAGTAGATAATCTTTCAGGGTTCTGAAGAGTATGCCCCCTACACTAAAAACTTTGAAAGCAGGGGCCAATCTGGATTAAAACTATATGTTGAGTACCTAGAAGAATTGAGTACCTGAAATAGTACCTGATTCAAAATAGTGCTCAAAAAGTACTTGTTGAGGGCACCCGTGTGGCTCAGTTAAATGTCTGCCTTTGGCTCAGGTCTTGATTCCAGGGTCCTAGAATTGAGTTCCACATTGGGCTTCCCGCTCAGGGGAGAGCCTGTTTTTCCCTCCTCTGCCCCCCGCCCCCACCGCTTGTGCTGTCTCTCTCTCTGTCAAATAAGTCCTTAAATGTATTTGTTGACTGACAAGTTTCCACGTTCTTTCAAGGGTATTAGAGATGGGTTGATGGCACTGGCTCTTTATTGTACCTCATTCCATGTCAAAATTTCTTCTCCTAGGCAGTTATTTTTGAAAGTGTATCAGCAGCAAATAGGATGATCTTTTGCTCATAAAAGAATGAAGTGCGAGATATTCCTGAGGTAACTAGGCTAAGTTGGAAGGCAGAAGGGGAAGTCCACTTTCCAGTCTGAGTGGTGAAAACTTGAGGGGGTAGGTGGGAGCGTGGCCTGAGGTCAGTTCTCCTTCATGTGAATAAATGAGGTTTTAGAGAAGAAGTGCTCTCTCAGTTTTCCAGACTACCTCCCTGGTGTTGCTGCTGGTCCTGGGCAGCTTATTTGTAGATCTTGCTAAATGTAGCTTCTTACTCAAGAGATGTAGGGCGGCATAGTATTCTGCATTCCCGATAAGATTCCTCAGTGATCCTAAAGGCTCTTCTTTCCAGGACCACACCAAAGAGCAAGCATCAGGATCCCCAGGTGATGTGTTTCTATTTTGAGTTTGAGTTTGAGAAGCACTAGTGTAGAGCAGTAGTCTTCAAACTTCTTTGCTCGCTTTTCCTTTTTTTTTTTTAATTATGTATTGCCTTGCATGGTTTTAAGATGCTATCAAAAAATCATATTGGAAGTTTAATAGTTGCAAAAGATATAATTTCCAAATTAGATTGGCATTTTTAAAGGAAATTAGTTTACTGCTTTTACTGATATATCCAATGGAATCTAAACAGCATAGGAATGTGATATGCCTTTCATCATCCACTTAAAAATATTTATGAAAAAGATTTTAATTGATGGAGATTTTATACTGTTTATTTTCCTTTCATACTTTCATCTTTGTGATAAAACTGTATATCTACATTTAATTATTTTTTTGTTAATATTCTGTAAGGCTTTAAGTATTAAAATTCATTTTAATGAATTTTAAGGCTTTAAGATTAAATTCATCTGGAGTGGCACATCATAATTAGTAATTATACACAGCTGATGAAAAACATAAGTATTAAAGGTTGTATTAAAATACTCTCTCTCAGGAGCGCCTGGGTGATTCAGTCTGTCCATCCGACTTTGGCTCGACTTTGGCTTGACTTTGGCTCAGGTCGTGATCTTGGCATTCGTGGGATTGAGCCCCAAGTCTGGCTCCCTGCTCAGTGGGGAGTCGGGTTTCCCCTCTGCCAACTAACCCCCGATCTTTCTTGCTCTGTCTTGAAAATGTAAATAAAATCTTTAAAAACATTATCTCTCAAATAAGTAAATAAAATCTAAAGAAAGTTGTTGGGGGGTTGGTGGTGCCTGGGTTGCTTACTCGTTGGGGGGTTGGTGGTGCCTGGGTTGCTTACTCGGTTAGGCGTCTGCTTTGGCTTGGGTCGTGATCCCAGGCTCTGGGATCAGCCCTGCATTGGGCTTCTGCTCAAGTGAGGAGCCTGCTTCTCCCATCTTCCTCTGCTGCTCCCCCTACTTATGGGCACATTGTCTCTCTCTCTCCCTCTTAAATAAATTCTAAAAATAAATAAAAGTTGTGTTAAAATTTGAAAGTAAATTTTAATTTCTTTTTCAGTTTGATAAATATGGTGGTCCCTTTTTTCCAATTATTTCATAAATCTATGAAAGAATATTATGTACTTCCAGAATGAGAAAAGATTTTAGGGATGCCAGGATGGCTTAGTGGGTTGAGCCTCTGCCTTCCGCTCAGGTCATGATCCTAGAGTCCTGGGATGGAGCCCCACATCTGGCTCTCTGCTTAGCAGGGAGCCTGCTTCCCCTTCTCTCTCTGCCTGCCTCTCTGCCTACTTGTGATCTGTCAAATAAATAAATAAAAATCTTAAAAAAAAAAAGAGGAAACAATTTGGCTTAAATTCTCCTTTCTTTTCATTGATATAATTCTGAGAAGTCTTAGTTACATAAGTAAGTAGATGGCACTAGATAGAGTGTAATTATAGCAATGTATCAGGTTTTGGAATTCTTGAAACACTGATGAAGAAATTGCATAGTGCTCTATTAAAAAGAATTATTAGATCCTTTCACTTTTTTTTTTATAAAAAGATTTATTTATTTACTTGAGTGTGAGAGAGAGAGCGCCAACTGGGGCAAGGGGAGGTAGGAGAGAGAGAATCCCAAGCCCACTCCCTGCGGAGCTCAGAGCTGGATGTGGGAGTTTTGTTTCAAGTGAAGCTAGCTTTGATATGAGGGATGGGCTGGGTTCAGTAAAAACTACTGTTCCACTTGTTAAAACTTCTGCTTATCAGGGTGCCTGGGTGGTTTAGTGGGTTAAGCAAATGCCTTCAGCTCAGGTCATGATTTTGGGGTCCAGGGATCGAGCCCCACATCAGGTTCTCCACTCAGCGGGGAGTCTGCTTCTCCTTCTCCCTCTGCCCTTTGCCCTTGCTTGTGTGCGTGTGCTCTCACTCTTTGCCAAATAACTAAATAAATTTTGGGGGGGAAGAAAAGACTACTAGAAATAACAAAGGAAAGAACTCTGTTAAAAAAAAAAAAAATGAAACCTGCTTATCCAAAATCAGTTTTTTAAACTTGAATTGGGATCACTGTGGGTAAAGACTCTTCTCTTTTTAATCATAGCAACCGGAGGAAAAAAGGAGAAGGATTTTGCCCAGACAACAAGTGCTTGTTTGAGTTTTATCCAGGAAGCGCTGCTGAAGCACCAGTGGCAGCAAGCTGCCGAGTACATGCACAGTTACCTCCAGATCCTGGAGGACTCGGACAGCCACAAGAGGCAGGCCGCTCCCGAGGTAAGTGACTAAGGGGCGCGCGAGTCTGCCAGAGGCCATCACAGACCCGGGGCCTTTCTGCCTGCACAGCTCCATCCTGAAGAGCCTTTGCAGGATCTCAAATTGATTTTTCTTAAAAGTTACTTAAAGTAGTTTTGGGTGGAGAGTATGTATTGGGACGTTGTTTCTCGCACTTCTTTTTACTTACTAGGCTTTTAAAGGCTACTCAGAATAGTTCGAACTCTCGGATTCCCCACCCTTCCTTCTTCCTTCCTTCCAGTATTCTTCCTTCTTTCCCTGTGTCATTATTTTCCCTCTCTGTGGGGTGATGGTCCCTATCCTACAGACGTGGTATTTCTGCCATCTTAAAGTTGTCTCTTGACGCCCCACTTCCTTCACAGGTGTGCCCCGGTTTTCCACTTCAGCTTTCAACAAAACTCCTTGAAAGAATGTGTGTACTGGTTCTCTCTAAACCCTCTCCAGTTAGGCTCCCCCAGCAGCCAGCATCATCATTTCTTCCACATTATCTTGTCAAGGTCAACAGTGCCCAGTTCTCATTGCTCGTATAACCTGCTCTGTCAGCAGGATTTGAGACAGTAGGTTGCTCCCTCCTGTGTGATAAACTGTCTTCATCCGGCTACCAGGACTCTGCAGTCTCTCTCTGTTTTTTCTCGCCTCACTGGCCTTCTCGGCCTCCTGTGAAGTCTCCTCTTCTCCCTGGCCTTTGGACTTGTGAGTTCCCCAGAACTCAGTCCTTTGTCCTCTTCTTTATCTGAACTCACTCCTGATGAGCTCATTCAGTTTCATGGCCTTAAATTTAGTCTCTATGATAGATGAGTCCCATTTGTGTATCTGTGGCCCGGACATCTTTTCGTGTCTGCCTTCCTGTTTCCAGCTGTCTATTCCCCATCACCGCTCGGATCTCTAACAGCCCTATCACACTAACATCTCTAAAATGATCTGTTCTTCACCATCAAACCTAATTTTCCTCATCGGAGGTGATGGTTATTTTATGTATCTAATCACTGAGGCCAGACTCTGAAGTTCTCTTTCTTTCATACCCCATATCCAAACTGTGAAAAAATCCTGTTGGCTCTACATTCAGAATTCAGTCTGAGGGGCACCTAAGTGGCTCAGTTGGTTAAGTGTCTGACTTCGGTCCGAGTCATGATTCCGGGGACCTGGGATTCAGCCCCCTGTCAGGCTCCCTGGCTCTGCTTGTCCCTTTCCCTCTGCCCCTCCCCGACTCATGGGCTTTCGTGCATGCTCTCTCTCTCAAATAAATAAAATCTTAAAAAAAAAATTCAGTCTGAATACTACCCAACACCTACATTGCCGCACATTGATCCAAGCCACTGTCCGTCCCCTCACTTAGATGACTGCTTGCCCTCCTGCAACCCCGAGTCTCTTTTCAACATGGTGACCAGGGTGATCCTGTACCAAAAAAATTTAAAATTAACACACCATGCAGTTCACATATTTAAATTGTACAATTCAGTATTTTTTCACGTATCCATGGAGATGTGCAGCCTTTACCGCCGTCTAAATTTCAGACATTTTTGCTCTCCCACCCCCAGAACAGCCCTGTGCCTACTTGCAGTCACTTGCTGTTCTACGCCTCCTTACCCCACTCCCCAGCCCTTGGCAAGCACTAATCTACTTGATGCTCTGGATATTCCACGTAAGTGGAATGTTTTCAATTTTAGCCTTAATTGCAGTATGTATTAGTACTTCATTCCTTTTTTTTTTTTTTTTTTAGTTTAATTCTGAGAGCGCAAGAGAGTGTGCACGTTCAAGGGGAAATGGCAGAGGGGGGAAGAAGAGGGACATGCAGACTCAGGGCTCAGCACAGAGCCCAGTGCACGGCTCGATCTCATGACCCTGAGATCATAACCTGAGTGGAAATTGGGTTGGACGCTCCACTGACTGAGCCACCCAGGCACCCTGTACTTCATTCCTTTTTTATTGCAAAGTAATATTCCATCACGCTTTATGTATTGCTTTATCAGTTGTTAGGCACTTGGGTTGTTTGCACTTTGGGTTATTATGAATAATGCTGCTATGAACAATTTGTGCACGTGTTTTTGTTAGGAATATTTGTTGAAATTTCTCTTGGGTATGTTCCTAGGAGTGGAGGGCTGGTCATATGGTGACTTTGTTTAATCTCTTAAGGAACTACCAGACTGTTTTCCAAAGTAGCTGCACCATTTTACATTCCCCCCAGCAGTCTGTGAGGGTCCCTATTTCTGCACATCCTTGCCAACTTTTGTTGTTGTTTGTCTTTTGATGATAGGTGTCCTAGTGATTGTGGAGTGGTATCTCATTGTGGTTTTGATCTGTATTTCCGCAGTGACTCAGGATGCAGCATGATCCTTTTAAAACATAGGTCAGGTCAGGTCACTTTTGTGCTGAAAACTATAGTGACTTCCCATTTCACTCAGAGTAACAGCCGACATCCTCACAACTGCCTGCAAGTTCCATATGGTCTGTATGGTCTTTCCCCCTTTGACCTCTCTAACCTCTCTAACCTCTCTAACCTCATTTCCTATTACTCAGAGACTTGTTTGGTTTTTTCCTCCAGCCTCAGTAGCTCCTGGTTCTTGCTTGAACGGGGCTGTATGTACCTTTGCTGGATTGCCTTTGCCTTACTTGGAAAGGTCTTTCTTCAGATGTCACTTTGATATCCATCAAGTCTCATTTTCACTGAGGCCTGCCGTGACTGTTTAAAATGGCAACTCCATGCCACGCCCCTCCACTTGCCAGCTGTCTCTCCTGATCCCCTTTGCCTGCTCCGTTCTTTTCCTGCAGTACTTGCAATTTAATTATTCTGTTTCTCGGTTATGGCCTGTCTCTCTACAGTAGAATGTAAATGTCATGAGGGGAGGGGTCTAGAACAGGGCTTGGCGTATACACTTTTAAATTTGTTCAGTAAAATACAGTTTATCCATAAATAACTTCACATGAATATCTCAAGTAGCTTTTACTAACATAGTAAACATTACACCACTTAGATATTTAGTAGAGCCAAAAAAAAATCTGATCAAAGAAAATTTAACTATTGGTTGAAAATTTAGTTTATGGACAAAGCTATGTGCATCCATAAAACACTGGACAAGTTATGTTCTTTCTGTTGAAAATTTGTGTTATAAAATGAAGGATTTTAATCATTGGTTTTCAGACACTTGTCTGCTTCTTTTATTAAACACTTTATTTATTTATTTGAGAGAGAGAAAAAGGGATAGAGATGAATGGGGGGTGGGCCAGAGGGAGAAGTAGACTCAGCTGCGTGCTGGGCGCCACAGGGGGCTCCATCCCATGGCTCCGAGATCACAGCCTGAGCCAAAGTCAGCCACTTACCCAGCTGAGCCACGTAGGTGGCCCTGTCTGCCTTTTCCTGACTTAGCTGGGGCTTTTGTTGAAAATACAGATTCTTGGGGCACCTGGGTGGCTCAGTTGGTTGAGTACCTGCCTTTGGCTCAGATCATGATCCCAAAGTCCTGGGATGGAGCCCCGCATCCGGCTCCCTGCTGAGCAGGGAGTCTGCTTCTTCTGCTTCCTCTTCCCCGCCTCCCTGCCTTGCATGCATGCTCCCCTTAATAAATAAATAAAATCTTTTTTTAAAAAATGAAATACTTTATATTGGGGTAAGAGAAACAGAGTCTCAGTTCCATGAAAAAGAAAGGCTCCAAGTTCTGTCACTGCCATTTTGGTGCTTTGGGGAGAAAATATATTTTATTAAAATTTGACTGTAGCTGATAACAAATTTTAAGTTGGAGTTCTAAATATAGATTAAATATCGTCAAGAGTTAACGAGCTTGATGGATCTCAGGAAACATCTAGTCCGTTGCTCTCATTTTGTGGATAATAAAGATGAGACCAAGAGCAGTGGAGAAGCCAGTGTTAATAGAAACCACGTTTTCTGCCTTAAATATTCTTGCCCTCATACTAAAGATTCTATCTTCTGTATGGGTCTTAACTTCTTACCTTCTCTAGACTACAAACTTTAAAATTGCACTAGTATAGCCTTCTGCTATTTTAATTTAATGGATGGGAGAAGCTTTACCACATAAGATAAAATAGTTTTACTGGGTGAAATGAGAAACAGCAAAATGTCGACAGTAGTGGTATCCAGGGAAATGAATTACTGGTTGTAAGCAGAGAAAAATACAGCATTCTTAGACAGAAATTTTTTAAGGCAAGGATTTTACAATTTCATTCGTAATTTCTGTTTTGACAGATTATTTGGAAGCTTGGAAGTGAAATTCTATTTTATCATCCCAAAAGCAACATGGAGACTTTCAATACCTTTGCTGACAGGATGAAAAACATTGGGGTCATGAATTACTTAAAGGTGAGGTTGGGGGAACCAGGTGGTGGCTTTAGAGAGGGCACGGGTTGCATGGAGCACTGGGTGTGGTGCAAAAACAATGAATACTGTTATGCTGAAAATAAATTTAAAAAAAAAGTAAAAAAATTTTAAAAATAGTTAAAAAAAAAAGTGAGAATGCAGGTTTTGTGAATTCACATTTGCAGTGTTCATTTTTTAAAGAAATTGTTTGTCTCAGTAATAAGGTAGGGGATAATGTCAAAGGTATGGAGAAGGGTAGGACACCTGGAAAGATAAAAGTGGATGAAAGGAAGCGCTGGGAAAACCATCGCTTCTCTGTTTCCTGCTACGCACCTTGTTCTCTGAGAGAAAATACCTTCTCTTTGTATATCTGTGGGGGCCAAAACCAGTCCTTGAACAATGGCGTTCATGCTTTATTATGGTGATGGGCCAAATCCTAACCTTTCAGCTTTAGTCATTTCGTCATTTGCTTATTAAGTCATTCTCTAGGAATTGGTGCTTTTGGAAAAAGGAAAGAGCGAAAACAAATTGGGAATTTGAATGTGTGGGAAAGGGTTTTTCCCCAGCCTCATGAAGATAATAATCTACATATAACATTGTGTGAGTTTAAGACTTACAGTGTGATGATTTGACCCATGGTTTTTTGTTCTTGTTTTTTAGATTTATTTTTATTTATTTGACAGAGAGATCACAAGTAGGCAGAGAGACAGGCAGAGAGAGGGGGAAGCGGGCTCTCTGCTGGGCAGAGAGCCTGATGCGGGGCTCGATCCCAGGACCCAGAGATCATAACCCGAGCCAAAGGCAGAGGCCTAACCCACTGAGCCACCCAGGTGCCCCAACCCATGTTTTTATCGTTAAACGTTTACTGCATAAGGTTAGTTAACACATCCTTCACCTCACATAGTACCATTTTTTGTCGTTGCTATGGTGAGAACATTAAAGCTCTACTCTCATAGCAACTTTAAAGTATTCGATCCAGTGTTACGATGGTGGTTACCATCCCATTCATTAGATCCCTGGAATGTATTCATCTTCTCGCTGAAAGTTTGTACCCATTGACTTACATCTCCCCGTGTCCTCCACCCCCCCAGCCACCATTCTACTCTCTTTGAGTTTGATGGTTTTAGATTCCACATGTAAGTGGTGAAACCACAGAGTATTTGTGTTTTCTCTGACTTATTTCACTTGACATACTGCCCTCAGAGTCCATCCACCACATGTTAACCAAAAATGGCAGGATTTTCTTCCTTTTTTTTTTTTAACTGAATAATAATCCATTGTGCATGTGTATTTATGTAGACATATATGTTATTTTATGTATTCATCTGTGAGATGGACACGTAGCTGTTTCCATGTCTTGGCTATTGTGAATAACACTACAGTGAGCGTGGGAGTACGGAAATCTCTAAGATAGTGATTTCATTCCTTTTGGATATAGACCCAGAAGTGGAATTGCTGGATCATATGCAGTTCTACTTTTAGTTTTTTTGAGAAACCTCTATCCTGTTTTCCATAGTGGCTATATTTATATTCTTATCAGTAGGGTACATGGGTTCCATTATCTCCACATTTTAGGCAGCATTTGTTATCTCTCGTTTTGGTAATAGCCATTCTGATAAATGTAAGATGATAGTTCCTTCTGTTTTTGATTTGCATTTCCCTAATGACTGGTGATGTTGAACACCTTTTTGGGTACTTGTTGACCAGTTGTGTGTCTTTGGAGAAATGTCTATTCAAGTCCTCTGCCCATTTTTGTAATTGGATGTTTAAAATAAATGTGTATGTGTGTGTGTGTATATATACATTTATTTATATTTATAGATATATTTAGGTTTTATTTATTTATCTCTACACTCATCATAGAGCTCTAACTCACAACCCTGAGATCAAGAGTCATATACCCCACTGACTGAGCCAGCCAGGCACTCCTGGGTTTTTTTTGCTATGGAATTGTATGAGTTCTTATTTATTTTGGATACTAACCCCATGTCAGTTATGTGACTTGCAGGTATTTTCTCCCAGTCCATAAACCACCTTTTTATTTTGTTGATTGAGTCTCTTGCCGTACAGAAACCTTTTAGGTTAATACAGTCCCATATGTTAATTTTTGCTTTTGTTGCTTGTGGTTTTGGTGTCATATCCAAAAAAAAAATAATTGCTCGGACTGATGTCAGGGAACTTTTTTCCTCTGTTTTCTTCGTGGAGTTTTATGGTTTCATGTCTTAACATTTAAGTCTTTAATTGATTTTGAGTTAGTTTTTGTGAGTAGTATAAGGGAGAGGACCAATTTCATTATTCTGAGAGTGTCCCGTTTTCCCATCACCTTTTATTGAAGAGACCATCTTTGCTCTCAAGTATCCTTGGCTTCCTTGTCAAATATTAGTTGACCATAAATATATGGTTTTATTTCTGAGTTTTTTATTCTGATCAGTTAGTCCATATGTTTGTTTTTATGCAAGCACCATACCACTTTAATTACTGTAGCTTTATAATATAGTTTGAACTAGGAAGTGTGATGCCTCCAGCTTTGTTCTTTCTCAGGATTGCTTTGGCTATTTGGGGTCTTTGTGGTTCCATACAAATTTTAGGATTTTTTTTCCCCCTGTTTTTGTGAAAATGCCACTGGAATGTTGACAGGATTACATTGGCTTCATAGATGGCTTTGGGTAGTATGAACATTTTAGCAAAATTAACTCTCATTCCATTCATAAAAATGTGTTAATATTCCTAATGTGTAGGTGGAACTTCCTCTCCAGATTTTTTTTTTAATTAAAATCTCATCCAGGGACGCCTGGGTGGCTCAGTTGGTTAAGCAGCTGCCTTTGGCTCAGGTCATGATCCCAGCATCCTGGGATCGAGTCCCACATCGGGCTCCTTGCTCCGCAGGGAGCCTGCTTCTCCCTCTGACTCTGCCTTCCACTCTGTCTGCCTATGCTCGCTCTCGCTTGCTCTCTCTCTGAAAAATAAATAAATAAAATCTTTAAAAAAAAAAAAAAAATCTCATCCAAAAACATTGAGGTGTTTCCAGACTGTTAGATACCTCCCTCTTTGTAGTATATATTTGACTGAAAGAGTACTTTTTCAATAAAGCTTTAAAATGCTTTTTTATTTTTTTTCAATATCTCTAAATAAAGTTATTGAAACACAGCCATACCCATTCACTTTGTTGTCACAGCTGCTTTTAGCATGACAGATGACAGAGTGGAGTAATTGTGACCGAGACCATATGGCCTACAAAACCTAAAATATTTACTCTGTGGTTCTTTATTTTGTTTTGATTTTTCCTTCTTTCTAATTTTTTTATTGCAGTAAAATATGTAAACACATATTTTATACATACCATGCACAAATAACATAATAACATATTTTATAACATTTTAACCAGTGTAAGTATACAGGTCAGTGGCATTAATGACATTCAGTGTTGTACAACCATTACCAGCATTTCCAAAACTTTTTGTCATCGTCCCAAATGTAAACCCTGTACCCATTAAGCAATTACTCCCCATTCCATCTTACATAATAGGAGGGTCAAATTTTTTTTTTAAATATTTTATTTATTTATTTATTTGACAGAGAGAGAGATCACAAGTAGGCAGAGAGAGAGAGAGGAGGAAGCAGGCTCCCTGCTGAGCAGAGAGCCCGATGTGGGACTCGATCCCAGGACCCTGAGATCATGACCTGAGCCGAAGGCAGCGGCCCAACCCACTGAGCCACCCAGGTGCCCCTAGGAGGGTCAAATTTTAACTAAATTATTGGTTGGGTTCTTTTAAACCCATAGAATCTATTCAGCTGAAGTGAAGAAACCTGAAAGAAACCTATTTCACACTCCAGAGTTTGAGGGTGATAATTAGGATAGGCAGTAAAACATTTCTTGTTAATAATTTAAGAAAACCACTTACTGCTATCTTCCAGATAATGTGCTAGACGTAGACCTTGCCGCAGAGGGAGAGAGGGAGACAGCCGTGTACATGGAATAAATTACTCGTATCAGAGTAGAAACGCCAGTGAGAAGGCAAAGGAGGGGAATGGTCAGCTCTCTGGAATTGGAGAGTGCTGGGAGTAAATGAGTAGGGGAGTCCGGGAAGGAAGTGATGCTTCAGAAGAGGCTGAAAAAGTGAGTGGGTGTTCCCTGGGAGTATTAGGGGAGAGGATGGGCGGGAATGACACGGTTGACGAGAATGGCAAGGTTTGCTAGCCCTGCGTCCACCAGTGCTTTGGTTACTCTAAAAGTCACTGGGTAGAAGCCACGGGAAGTCAGCTGGGCCCTCTGTGTCATTCCCAAGGAGCTTAGATTTTATTCTGTAGGCAGTGGGAGACTTGAGGGGTTTTACGTAAATGAGATTTCTTTGGCAGCCACATGGAAGTGGATTGTAGTGGGGGCAGGAGTGGAGAGACCAGCTGAGAAATCATTGTGATAGTTTGTGATGAAGGCCTTGAACTCTGACACTTCTCACGTGATTAACTGCACTTCCCATTATTCCCCTCTTTAGTGTCCTCCCTACCTGGGATGCTCATCCTTGGTGTCTTTATTCTTATGGTTTCTGGATCAGGCACTGACTTTTCCATCTGAACCAATGCCATTCTTTAATGCTCCTTCTTAAGATGTTTTCTCTAAGCTTGTATGACATGTATAGAATAATCCTGCAATGGACCAAAGTAGGTACTAGGTGATATGCAAATATCTTATTTAATTCTCATAACAGCCCTCTGAAGGGTTAATAATTGTTCCATGTAACCCATCAGACAGACTCACAAAGGGCAAATAACATACTCAGCTTTATGTAGCTTTAGGTAGCAGCTGAACCAGGAGCATCTGTCTTGAAAGCCCCTGTTTGTTTTACTAGATCACATTGTCTTCTGTGAGTGTATATAATTTAGCTCATTTCCATAGTGTTAATTATTTCACGTATCTTTTCTCTTTGCTGAATTGACATTTTATGACAGAGACAATGTCGTTACATCATCTGTGTGCTACCAGGGTCTTAGCCTAGCGTCTGTATTCACTGAGTTTTTGGATTAATGGCTATCTAATGACTTGTTTGTCTGGGCTTTTTCTTACAAATGCAGATCTCCTTACAACATGCTTTATACCTTGTGCATCATGGAATGCTTGAAGATGCAAACAGAAATCTCAGTCATGCAGAGACATGGAGATACGGTGAAAAGTCGTCTTCCCAGGAAGTGTTAATCAACCTTATTCAGGCATATAAAGGGCTTTTGCAGTATTATACTTGGTCTAAAAAGAAGTTGGAATTGTCTACACTTGGTAAGTGAAGAGGAATGTACTTTTGTCGATGACACTGAATCACAGGGACAGTCCAGATATTTTTTTTTTAACTTAAATTCAATTAATTAACATATAGTGTATCACCCAGTTATCCTCTTCCCTCACCCGCCTCCCCTCCAGCAACCCTCTTTGAACAAACTGAAACCAGTTTGTTTCCTATGATTAAAAGTCTCTTACAGTTTGTCTCCCTCTATGATTTCATCTTGTTTTGTTTTTCCTTTCCTTCCCCTATTATCTTCTGTTTTGTTTCTTAGATTCCATACATATGATAATTGTGTTTCAATGATTGACTTATTTCTCTTAGCATAGTTCATCCACGTCATTGCGATGGCAAGATAATAATTTTTGATGGCTGCATAGTATTCCATTGTGTATATATATCTTCTTTATCCATTCATCTGTTGATGGACATCTGGGCTCTTTCCATAGTTTGGCTATAGTGGACATTGCTGCTGTAAACACTGAGGTGCAGGTGCCCCTGCAGATCACTACATCTGTATCTTGGGATAGATACTTAGTAGTGTGATTGCTGGGTCATAAGGAAGCTCTATTTTCAACTTCTTGAGGAACCTCCATGCTGTTTTCCAGAATGGCTGCGTCAGCTTACATTCCCACCAACAGGGTAGTAGGGTTCCCCTTTCTCCATATCCTCACCAACATCTTTTGTTCCCTGACTTGTTAATTTGAGCCATTCTGACTGGTGTGAGGTGGTATGTGTTGTGGTTTTGATTTGTATTTCCTTGATTCCAAGTGACGTGGAGCACTTTTTCATGTGTCTGTTGGCCATCTGGATGTCTTCTTTGCAGAAATGTCTGTTCATGTCCTCTGCCCATTTCTTGATTGGATTATTTGTTCTTTGGGTATTGAGTTTGATAAGTTCTTTATAGATTTTGGATTTTATCCCTTTATCTGATAAGTCATTTACAAATATCTTCTCCCATTTTGTTGGTTGTCTTTTGGTTTTGTCAACTGTCGGCTGCACAAAAGCTTTTTATCTTGATGAAGTCCCAGGGGTTATTTTTGCCTGTTTCCTTGCTTTGACGATGTTTCTAGGAAGAAGTTGCTGCAGCTGAGGTCACAGAGGTTACTGCTTGTGTTTTCCTCTATGATTTTTTCTTTTTTTTTAAGATTTTATTTATTTATTTGACAGACAGAGATCACATGTAGGCAGAGAGGCAGGCAGAGGGGTGGGGGAAGCAAGCTCTTTGCCAAGCAGAGAGGCGGATGCAGGGCCCGATCCCAGGACCCTGAGACCATGACCTGAGCTGAAGGCGGAGGCTTAACGTACTGAGCCACCCAGGTGCCTATCCTCTACGATTTTGATGGATTCCTTTCTCATATTTTTGTCTTTCATCCATTTCGAGTCTATTTTTGTGTATGGTGTAAGGAAGTGGTCTAGTTTTATTCTTATGCATGTTTAAATATAAACACCATCTGTTGAACAGACTGTCTTTTTTCCATTGGATGCTCTTTCCTGCTTTGTTGAAGATTAGTTGACCATAGAGTTGAGGGTCCATTTCTGGGTTCTCCATTCTGTTCTATTGATCTCTGTGTCTGTTTTTGTGACAGTAACATACTGTCTTGATGATTACAGCTTTGTAATAGAGCCTTAAGTCCAGAATTGTGATGCCACCAGCTTTGGTTTTTGTTTTTGTTTTTGTTTTTCAACATTCCTCTGGCTATTTGGGGTCCTTTCTAGTTCCATACAAATTTTAGGATTATTTGTTCCAGCTCTGTGAAAAAAGTCGATGATATTTTGATAGGGATTGAAGGATTTGCATTGAATGTATAGATTGCTATAGTTAGCATAGACATTTTAATAATATTTGTTCTTCCAGTCCATGAACATGGAATGTTTTTCCATATCTTTGTGTCTTCCTCAATTTCTTTCATGAATGGTCTATAGTTTCTGAGCACAGATCCTTTGCCTCTTTGGTTAGGTTTGTTCCTAGGTATCTTACAGTTTTTGGTGCAGTTGTAAATGGGATCAACTCCTTAATTACACTTTCTTCTCTCCTGTTGTTAGTGTATAGAAATGCAACTGACTTCTGTGCATTGAATTTATATCCTGCCACTTTGCTGAATTCCTGTACAAGTTCTAGCAATTTTGGGGTGGAGTCTTTTGGGTTTTCCACATAGAGTATCACGTCATCTGCCAAGAGTGACAGTTTGACTACTTTGCTGATTCAGATGCCTTTTATTTCCTTTTGTTGTCTGATTGCTGAGGCTAGGACCTCTAGTACTATGTTGAATAGCAGTGGTGGTAGTGGACAAGGGAGTAACCTCATGCCCCCACTGTGAGGCCTGGTTCTTCCCAGATACCGCAGAGAGCACACATTTCTATTGATGTAAACTTCCTTGATCATCCTTTATAATATTTCTGTTTTTATCAAACTTTTCAGACAAAAATTAGATGTTTCATAAATTAAGTCCATGACCATCTTAGATTTATTGCTTTTTAAAATATTTAAGATTACTAATTTTTCCAGTAGACATTATTGCTTATAATAACTATTTCTTCCTGTGTGTTTAGAATGGAGTTTAGTTTATTTTAAAGATGTTTGTTTATTTATTTATTTTTAAGTAATCTCTACACTCAGTGTGGGACTTGGACCCACGACCCTGAGGTCAAGAGTTGCAGGCTTTTCTAACTGAGCCAGCCAGGCGCCCTGGTTGTATAATATTATTCATCAGAATAATATGTTTAGAGAATAGGGCAAGGTAAAGTTGTTTTAGTTCTGTACAAAGGTCATAACAGATAGTTTTCTTGATTGACCACACCAAGAACTGGCTGTGTGTCCTTTCTTCTCCAATGGAGTTCCCTTTCTCTTACTTCCGGTGGCAGTGGTGTCCTTTCCTCTCCACAGATTCATGTTCGGTTCTCTGCATCTTCCTTCCCTTGTATAGTTTTTCTCCAAAGCTTCTCTAGAATTAACCCTTTTAATTTTCTCGTCCTCCATCCCAATCTCACTTCCCGCCTACATTGGCTCATGTGGTTCCTTACTGTTCTTCTGTGATAAGCAGTATTTCCTTTGTGTCATGGATGTGTAGGTTCCCGAATCTTAAAAATTCCGTCCCCTCTTTCTGAGTAGGATCTCTTCCGGGACAATTCTGAAATACTGTCTTCATCATGATAAGCTTGCCTCCCCATCTGGAATGCCATCTGCCCTGCAGGGCTCATTAGACCTGTCATTCCAGTGCCACACCCTCATGTGTTAGCTGCACGTTTAATGTATATTGATCAGATCTTTACCACTTGCTCTTTAATTAATTGTCCTAAGTTTTTTCATACCTGTTTTATGCTGTCTCTCTTCTTCTAGACTAATCAGTCTTCTGAGGTCACGTACCTATCTTCTGTCTTTTGTTAACCTTGCCATAACTCCTGGTATACTATTTCTTTTAAAAAAGGCTTGTTGAGGGGCGCCTGGGTGGCTCGGTGGGGTAAGCCTCTACCTTCGGCTCAGGTCATGATTTCAGGGATCATGGAATCAAGCCCCACATCGGGCTCTGCTCAGCGGGGAGCCTGCTTCCCCCTCTCTCTCTGCCTGCCTCTCTGCCTACTTGTGATCTCTCTCTCTCTCTCTCTCTCTGTCAAATAAATAAAATCTTCAACAAAAATAAAAATAAATTAAAAAGGCTTGTTGATATTAATTGATGAGATGAATTTTAAAGTCAATATTTACCTTTTTCTCATACCCAATTGGGTAGAACTCAAGTAAACATAGATTAAAGCAATTGGAACACGGCATTTACACTGGTGGGTGATTCAGTACCTTTCAGCAGCTGACACTTTGTTCTGTAGCAAGAAGAGATACAGATAGGGTAATGTCTGGAGCTCTTAACATGATCTTTAACCCTGAATATCTGTTTAATTAAAATAAAAAAAAAAGGCTAGGACTAGTTGTTTCTATAACTGTTTCATTTGAAGGACTAACTTTCCTTAATTTAAACCTTTAAGATTGAAATAAAACATGCAGAAAAAGTGTTTAAAACAAATGAGTGTTTGGGTGCCTGAGTGTCTCGGTTGGGCATCTGCCTTCGGCTCAGGTCATGATCCCAGAGTCTTGGGACCAAGACCCGTGTTGGACTCCTTGTTCAGTGGGGAGTCTGCTTCTCCAGCTCCCTCTGCCTGCCACTTCCCCTGCTTTTGCTCTCTCTCTCTTTCTCTGTCAAATAAATAAATAAAATCTTTAAAAAAAAAAAAAAACCCAAACCAAATGCATGATAAAATGAATAATTTAAAACAAGTATCTGGGGGTGCCTGGGTGGCTTAGTGGGTTAAGCCTCTGCCTTCGGCTCGGGTCATGACCTTAGGATCCTGGGATCGAGCCCCGCATCGGGATTTCTGCTCAGCAGGAAGCCTGCTTTCCCCTCTCTCTCTGCCTGCCTCTCTGCTTACTTGTGATCTCTCTCCGTCAAATAAATAAATAAAATCTTTAAAAAAATAATAATAAAATAAAACAAGTATCTGCGTAGCTATCACCTAGATTCATTCTTAAAGTTCCCCATGTGTGCACTTCCTCCCATTCTGTCTTTTGGGGGGGTAGGGGGCAGGGAGAGTTTGTGAAGAATTAGTATTATTCTTTAAATGTTTAATATTTAATAATAATAAATAATTTAAATATAAATTATTCTTTAAAATTCTTTCTTAGAATCTACTAGCAAAGCCATCAGGGCCTGAACTTTTCTTGTGGATAGTTTATTCATTGCTGTTACTATGAACAAAGCCCTCAGTACTGAATGACTTTTAAGAATCTGTTGTCTCTGGACAGATGAAGATGATTACGCTTACAACGCAGCGTCCCAGAGCATGCTCAACCACAGCTGCAAGACATCTGTAAACCTTGGTGCATTGATTCAAACTCCTGGAGTTTGGGACCCTTTTGTGAAGAGTTATGTAGAGGCCAGTAGCCGTCTCATAAACTTCTATTAGTGTCATTGTGTCATGAGCCTTATTGTTATTGATCGGACGGTGACTAAGTGGAGGAAATTGTTTTAAAAAAAAGAGGGGTGCCTGGCTGGCTCAGCCAGTGGACACGCAACTCTTGATCTCCAGGTTGTGAATTTGAGCCCTGCGTTGGGTATAGAGAGTCCTTAAAACAAAATCTTAAAATAGATAAAGAAAAATTTGTAAAAATTAAAAAGAGAGAATATGTCTCTTTTTGGGCTGAAGAATTTTTATTTTACTAATATACTGTAAATGTTACTTTTTTCCCCCCCTTCATCACTGGATAATGTGTCATGGTCAAATATTTATAAAATAAATAGCAATATAGTTTGTAAATGTTAAATTTGTATTACTCTTAACTGAAATTAGAAGAAAAGCAGAGAGATCCTTTACGATTTGGTGGGGTAGAGAAGACCAGGGGACAGAAATCTGAATGTGAGTCACAATATGTGGGGTGGATGAAGACTAATGGCTTTTAGGAAGTTTATTAGGGCACCACGCCATGTCCTCTCAAAGTCAGTGTGAAAAGACAGGGAGCCTTGGCATGGGCACTAGGAATAAATCTTCAAAGTAACTGGCTTTTTGAGAGTTTCCTGGATGCTAACATGATAATTATTTTGTCAAAAGATGATCTCTGAAACCACATGCCGCATATGGGTGGGAACGAAAGGAAAGGAATTGTAGTTCTCCCGTGTTCCCTTTGTGGCTGAAGTTATGTCGGGCACTGAGGTTAGTTGCATCATATGGTCTTTCTCAGTTGGTCATATGCCCTCCTTGGAAGACTTTTTTCTGATAGGAATAGTTCCTAGCTTGAACTTGCTGCATTTTTCAGTAACAAAAATGTGATAAGGAGGATGTGGGAACCCACATAAACCTTTGGTGTAAGTGATCTGTATTCCATAGAGATCATGACGTACGGTGGTGAGAGTAACCAGTGACATTACTATTTTTCCTGTTCATCATTTTGATTAATTTTTGTTCCCATCAATAGAGTTAAGTTATGCATTATCTTTCATACAGCTGTCTTACAGGATTTAGCTAAGACATTTTAACTTATTTTATATAGATGCTGGAATTCTATGGGGATCGAGATGGAGCCCGAGAGGTGCTCACCAATTATGCCTATGATGAAAAGTTCCCATCAAATCCAAATGCTCATGTCTACTTATATAACTTTCTGAAGAGAGAAAAGGCACCAAGAGAGAAACTGATAAGTGTGCTTAAGGTATAAAATGTTTATTTCAATGTTCGAACATGATTGGGGATCTACTTTATAACATCCTGGGGTGCCCGGCTCACTCAGTCAGTGGAGCATGCAACTCTTGATCTCAGGGTCATGAATTTAAGCCCCATGTTGGGTGTAGAGATTGAGAAGAAAAAAAAAAAAAGTAAATTTTGAAACATCGTTAGGTCATGCTTTCCAGCTCTGAAATTCTAGCACTCCTAGCAAATGATTGTGTGTGCCCTGAGGTGGACATGTGAGGCTTGGGTGACCCTCCACTGCCATTCCCCCACTACTCTCTCCAAGTTAGGCTGAGGGCAAAGGATCAGTATTTTGGAAACCCTTTGTCAACCTTTCGGGAAAATTCTGCTTTGATACTTTTTGAAAATAAGCTTTATTGAAATTTAATTTACATACAGTAAAACACTTATTTTAAGTATACACTTGAATATATTAAAAACAGTTTATTGGGGCACCTGGGTGACTCAGTGGGTTAAAGCCTCTGCCTTCGGCTCATGTCATGATCCCAGGGTCCTGGGATCGAGCCCCTCATCGGGCTCTCCGCTCAGTGGGGAGCCTGCTTCTCCCTCTCTCTCTGCCTGCCTCTCTGCCTACTTGTCATCTCTCTCTCTCTGTCAAATAAATAAAATCTTAAAACAAAACAATACTATTTATTTATTTATGTATAGAAAGAGAGAGGGGGTGGGGGAGAGAGACTCTTTCATTGTGTGGCGTGTAATGTGGGTTCAATCTCATAACCCTGAAATCATGACTTGAGCTGAAATCAGTAGTCAGACACTTAGCCAATGGGGCCCCAAGAATAATTCTTACCTTTCAGTCTTTTATTTATTTATTTGTTTTTTTCTTTTTTTAAAGATTTTCTTTATTTGACAGAGTACAAGCCTGGGGAGTGGCAGGGAGAGGAAGAAGCAGGCTCCTGCTGAGCGGAGAGCCCAATGTGGGGTTCAGTCCCAGGACCCTGGGATCATGACCTGAGCTGAAGGCAGACGCTTAACCAACTGAGCCACCCAGGCGCTGCCAGTCTTCTTTTAAAAAATACATTAGCTGGGACACCTGGCTGGTTCAGTCAGTAGAATGTGCGACTCTTGATCTTGGGGTTGTGAGTGGGAGCCCACATTGAGTGTAGAGGTTGCTTAAAAGTAAAGAAATGCCTTTGTAATATATACAAATTACAAGATTATTTTTTTCTTCCAGGTTTTGTATCAGATTGTACCATCTCATAAATTGATGTTAGAATTCCATAGATTACTGGGAAAGTCAGGTAAATAGTTTTTGTTTTGTATCTCTTTGTGCAGACAAGCTATAGACTAGCAAACTAGGGTCGGTGGGCCAAATCCACCCCCACCTATTTTTGTAAATCAAGTTCTCTTGGAGCACTTTTGTGTTGTCTGTGACTTTTGTACTACAACAGCAGAATTGTGTAGTTGTGTAGTTGTGACAAAGACCATACAGCTCACAAAGCTTAAATATTTACTGTTTGTCCCTTTATAAGAAAAGTATGCTGACTTCTGCTGTAGAATATTAGGTAACAGCACAAGATAAATGGCTTTAATTTGTATAATTCACCTCGTTTTAATCTTTACTGCATTTCAGCTCGGTATAGAAAAGCACATACTTCTTCATAGAAGGAAATCAGCTTAAGTCCAGTAGGTACTGGGGCTATGTCAGTCCCTCATCTGTTAGAAGAGAGGGCAGGTTCTGTAAATAGTGTCCTCCCTCAGTCGAATGTAGCCCATTTAGAAATCAGATCCACCACTCTGACTTCATTAGCTGGAACTAAATTACTGAATTTTTCAGTAATCTACTGAAGAGTATGAATTTTAAAATACTGAAAGAGGTAAGAATTCAGTAATTTACTGGAGAGTATGAGCATAACGAATTATTTTAAACTGCTAACCAAACTAGAAGGCTTACAACTTAGTAGTATTTTATCACCCAAATATATATTTTTAGCCTTGTGCACCTCAATACCTTGTGTAAATTGTAATTGTGCCCATTACAGAAAAAGAAGACCACCGTAAACTGGGATTAGAGGTCTTATTTGGAGTCTTAGATTTTGCTGGATGCACTAAAAATATAACTGCTTGGAAATACTTGGCAAAATATCTGAGACAGATTTTAATGGGGTAAGTAAAAGACACAGTGTTTATTATTGGATCAGATCAGTAGAATTTTCCAGTATTTTAGCTGATACCTTTTACTGTTTAAAGTTCTTTGCTTATGTTTTTTGATTTCTTAAACCATGTCTTCAGCTGTTCTGAGTACATCAGAAGCAAGAAAATACATTCCCAAGTGAAACATACAAAAATACTGCCAAGATATTTTATGCTGTCAAAAAAAGTACCATACCTTACCACTGCGGTATTGGGGAAGATGTACGTTTCCAAGTTGGAAATGTTGGCAAACAGTGGTCACCCCCACTCTTCACCGGACTGTTCGTGAAGCTCTTGGTGATCTGTGTCATCATCTTGTAAAATCTTAAAGGAAGCAGCTTTTCTCCCAGCTGTTTTTCAGTAATTTTCAGTGGGGCTTTGCAGGCCTCATAAGATCATCATAGGTTATGTTCATTCAGCATATATTTGTTAAGTCCACTGTGAGCTGGATATCTGAAACTACACCTGTGATCATGAGGTCATTAGTGCCACATTTCAAGTGAAAACAGGAGTGGTCCTAGTCATTTTTACTTCGTGAGAGGAAGGGGTTAACTTTGTGATAACGTTAAGGTTTATTTGTTTATCGTATCCATTTCAGTTGGTTAGAATCTTTAGCATCGATGGGAACTTGTGTCAGGCTGCAGATATGACTTGACCTTGGAGACAGAAGAGGGCTGATTATAAAGTGTTTTTGGTGTGATAACTGTAAACCACTTTTCACATCTACAGCAGCATAAAACCCCCCAACTAACCACAAGATTTGTGAAGGCAAAGAAGTGTACTATTCATTTTTTTAAACCTCTAGAAGTTCTGCCACAGGGCACACATGGGTGCTAATAAATATTTGCTCAATTAAGTTATTGACAAACACTTAGCATTGTCTGGGTTCAACTGTCAAACCTGTGTGTTCACATATTTGTATAATAATGGCATCTTAATTTGAGTAGTAATTTGTAACATACAAAGTAAGGTTTTATAGTTATTTTTAAGTAATAATCATCATAGCTAACATTCATTGAACATTTAGGAAGTACCAGACAATATGCAAAGGTCTTTATATGAGACCACTATACTCCTGGGCCAGTTTAATGACAGTGCTTTGAGATGGGGACCATTAATAGCTTCGTGGAAATTGAGGCTCAGAGAGATTAAGCAACTTGCCCAGGATCACATAGTAAATGGGAGATTGGAGATTCAGATCCAGGATTTTGAGTTCAGGGTGTGTGCTGTTAACCGTTGCGTATACCAAACTGGCTATTTAATTAAATGGAAAGCAGAAATCAAAGAGAACTAAAAAGGATTTGCTTTCATGCATGTGCTATATACCATGGATGGCCACACTAGAACGTACTTTGAGAACATCTTTCTTGTCATCTTTCCACAGACTTTTGTGTGTGTGTGTGTGTGTGTGTGTGTGTGTGTGTGTGTGTGTGAGACTGGGAAAATAACTATTTTCTTTGAGGGTGTGGACAGATTCCAATCTCAGAATTTCTGGAATTGCTTCTTGGTGCCAGGGGCCTTTATGACTTGGCGCACGTTGAACCACACAGTCTTTCCCAAGGGCTGGCACTTGCCCACTGTGACCATGTCACCAATCTGGACATCCCTGAAGTGGGGGGACAGGTACATGAACATGTTCTTGTGGTGTTTCTTGAAGAAGTACTTTTGGATGTAGTGGAGGTAGTCTTAGCAGATGACAGTGGTCTTCTCAGCTTTATCTTGGTCAGTCACCACACCAGCCAGGATCTGCCCGTGGATAGGGACATTTGTCAGTGTAGGTGCCCTCAGTGGCCTCCTCGGGCGTCTTGAAGCCCAGACTGATGTTTTTGTAGTATCACAGGCGCTTCTCCTTGCCTGCTGCTCCAAGCAGGACCCCCTTCTCATTTTGAGAGATGGTTGGCTGCTTTGGTAGGCAGCCTCAGTCTGAATGTCCACCATCTTCCCAGCTGCTTGACAAAGTCTGAATGTCCACCATCTTCCCAGCTGCTTGACAAAAGGGCTTTCTTATGTTCAAATTCCGGCAATATGGTCCACCTCCCATCACTGACCTTCCCGTTTGACATTTTTCTTTTCTAGGAATCACCTTGCCTGGGTTCAAGAAGAGTGGAACTCCAGGAAAAACTGGTGGCCAGACTTTCACTTCAGCTCCTTTTGGGCAAAAAGCGACTGGAAAGAGGATAAAGCATTGGCTTGTGAGAAAGCTTTGGTAGCTGGAATATTGTTAGGAAAAGGTACGAAGGTTTGTTTTCTTCTTATCTAGGCATAGCTTTTGGATGATTTTGAAATTACAAAGTGTGACCATTCATTCGTGCCACAGGTTACTGGCTATAGTGGACATTAGAGGCTGGAGAAATAACTGGGGAATGGGAAAGTGGATGTTGAGTTGGAGCCAGCTGATGTGCTAATCGCGACTGTCTGTGAACTAGAAGCAGCGATTTCATCTTGTTAATTGTGGTGGTTGGTTTTTATGCTGTAACTTGAGTATCTTTAGGGGCCAATTAAGATAGAGGATGCGGGGGCACCTGGGTGGCTCAGTGGGTTAAAGCCTCTGCCTTCAGCTCGGGTCATGATCCCAGGGTCCTGGGATTGAGCCCCGCGTCGGGCTTTCTGCTCGGCGGGGAGCCTGCTTCCTCCTCTCTCTCTCTCTCTCTCTCTGCCTACCGTGATCTCTGTCAAATAAATTAATTAATTAAAAAAAAAAGATAGAGGATGAGGACTGTTTTCACAGCAACTGACATTGTCTACCTTACAGTATTAGAAAGAGAAGAATATTCTCTGGAGATTTTATTGTTGTATAATTGCTGTTGTATTTAGTTGTCTGTTCCTACAAGGATGAAACATTTTTCCCTATAAAAAATTATACCTCCTGTAACTTATTTTAAAATCCTCTTAAAAGAAAGGGAAATTGATCTTATCTCTGTGGTCTGTATTGACTGTGAAAACTCTCACTGCTTTTTGCCACTGCCCGGTGAGGACAGAGATGGGGCCGCGGCTGGGTCTGTCCGGAGATGAGGCAAATGTCTCCGTGTTCCTGAGTAAGCAGGCTGGTGCTGGAGAATTCGGAGTGTCCTAAAGAGCATCTTCGGCTTGGCTTTAGATATGGTGGATACTGTTTTAGAGTTAGTATTCTCAGTGAGTGTTTCAGATGGTTACTAAGGTTAATAAAGTGCCAGTTTCTCAGAGGAAAGGGACAAATAAAAGTGAAAGCAATCCTAAGATTTCTGAACACACACCACGGAACAGAAATGTGATTCAGACTGTGATTTCCTACTTCCTTATGAGCATAGAGGCATCTAGTACAGATACCTAAAGGCGTCTGTGTTTGAGCAGAGTCTGAAAACATGGGCTGGTTTTCCAGTTCTGTCATCTTGCCCTGTCACTTAGGTCAGTGAACCTTTGGGAGCCTTCTCTGAGGGGGCTTTGTTAACACCTGTCCTTGATGCTTCCAGGATGGTTGCGAGCATCAGGTGAGCATCACATCGAAGTGCTTGAGAAATTCAGAAGTACTGTCTGAATATTAGGCATAACCATGCCTGAAAAGGGGTCCATCTCTTGTCTCGGGCCTTAGTGTCGGGCTTCAGTTAGTCTGGTCAGGAGTTGAGCTGGTTCTGCTCATTATATCACAGGATTCAAAATCTGGTCATGGTCTGCCTTTGTTCCATGCTTAAGAGTCGGGTGTGGGAGCTGCCTGTCTTCCCGTCTCTGCTAAGGCGAGCCAGGCCGTGTCCCCTCGACTCCATGTCTGCTGGCTCGTGAGGAGATAGGAGTTTACTGTAGTTGATTTGGCTTTTTCTCTGTGTTAGGGTGGGAGCAAAATTCTTTTCATCTTTCAGTATTCTAGATAGAAGCAGAGGTCTGTGTCCAAAGTATTTTGTTTTTGCTGAAGTGGTAGGTGTGTTCAGAAATACAGGTTATTAACACCACCCACGCCGCTGCTTCCCAGCTAACAAAATAGTCATTCTGGCACACTGTTTTCAGGGACGATAAAATGGTTACTGGAGGTGCAGTATGTTTCCTAGCAACTTCCCAGAGATGATGGTTGGATTAGATACGTGCTGAGACTATGATGAAAATTAGTTTTTCTTAGGTGATTTATGGTCTCACTCATTTATCAAATTTAAAAAAAAAAAAAAAACCTGTAATATCTAGTTTACAGTTTTTTAACAGAGATTTGATTCATGTCTGAAATATTTAACCAGTGATCTGCTTAGCACTGTAAGACTGTGACAAGCATGTAGAAGAACTTGTCATAAGCACAAGGGCCCTTTCTCAGAGTTGCACGGTCACCACCCCACTGCCCACTGGGCGCTGGACTAGCCCAGTTCTGATCTTTTCTAACCCGTGAGTTCATCCTAATCCTTCACCTCAGGGTTTGCTTACAGAGAACTTTCTTACTGTTACAGATGCCTCTTGGGCTGTTGTTCAAGCTAACCTTAAAAGGGAAGTGATTGTAATTTGCTTCTGGAGGAGGCATATTCAATACATGAGTATGTGATAATACACATATCACCTTAACTAGGGTTTGGGAGGCAGGGTGGAAAGCCAGATGAAGTGTGCGCTCGAATTATGACGGGTCGGAAACATTTCCGTATGTAGGAAGCATACATTTCCCCGGCGGCGGCTCTCAGGATGTGCTCATACTGGTAAACCTCATACAGATCCCCCCATTTTCATAATCATTACTGTGTCAGAGCTGAAGCAACATTTTTTAAAATGTAGAAATATATTTGAAGCATTGGTAAGTATTAAAACTCTTTGTTTGTTTTTTAGGTTGCAGATATTTTCGGTTTATTTCCAAACAAGATGATGAAGTCTTAAGGAAAAAAATTAAGCGGATAAAGAAGTCAGTGGAAAATCACAGTATTGTAAATCCAGGACTCTGATGTTGAATACTAGTTATTTCAGATAAGGAGCTACAGAATAGTAGCTCAGTGGGTAATTGCTGAATGTATTATTTATCTGGTGTTTCTAGGAGGAGAGTTTATATGGCTGCCAAAAGTTATTTTTATATTTTTCTGTATTTTTTTATTATAATTATATGTAAAGAAACAGTCTCAGTGCCTTTGTTCTTTGTAAGTACATATTTTTCCTTGTTTGTACTGTGAAATACAATATTTATAGTGGAATAACCTCCACATAAGAAATATATTTGTTTAATGTATAGAGAGTACAGCTGTAGAGCAGTGACCGCCATTTGCGAATAATGTGCTTCTATTGTGCAATAAACACAGCTTGTATTGTTAAGTGAATTTATATTCTTCTTTAATTTTTTTTTTAAGATTTTTTTTAATTGATTTATTTGACAGAGATCACAAGTAGGCAGAGAGGAGGAAGCAGGCTCCCCGCTGAGCAGAGAGCCTGATGTGGGGCTTGATCCCAGGACCCTGAGATTATGACCTGGGTTGAAGGCAGCGGCGTAACCCACTGAGCCACCCAGGCGCCTGCCCCTCTTCTTTAAGATTCTGAATGATCCATGTTAGGTTTGCCACCATAAAGAATATAGTAGAGGACGCCTGGGTGACTGTAGGTTGAGTGTTTAGCTCTTGATTTTGGCCTGAGTCATGATCTCAGGGTTGTGAGATCGAGCCCCTCATGACGCTCTGCACTTAGTTGGGCGGGGGGGGGTCTGCTTCTGTCCCTCTACCCCTTCCCCTGCTCCCAGGTGCTTGGAAGCTCATGCGTGTGCATGCTCGCTCGCTCTTTCTCTCTCTCTCTCTCAAATAAATAAATTTTTAAAAAATTATATATATGTCATGAGTTCTGTTGAGGATTTTGGAAACAGAAGGATTTAGGAAAGGAAACCACTTCTTTTTTTGGTATTAGGACAAGGGGCAAAGGGTACCTTTGTCAAGTGTGAGGTCTCAAGAGACTGGTCGGCTTGAATTCTGGGTTTATGACTAGGTAATTCTGTGACTTCCTGGGCAGGTTACTGAGCTTTCATAGTTCCTTTACCCATGGATGAGAGACAGTAGAATTTATCTTATCAGATTGCTCTGAATAATGAAACATATAGTGAACGCCTAGGGTAATAATTAATACTTAACAAATCTTAAGTAAGTGACCATCCTTCATTCTGGTTTTAGACACTAAGTAACAGGAACTAAATAAAGATAATTTAAAGTCTTGTTTTCTCCTAGAAACCTCTGAAATACAGATATTGTATGATAGTTGGGTTAATGCTTCCTACTAAAACACCCCTGTCTTTCAAGCTGCATACCCTGCAGCCATCAACCGTGGACTTGAGGGCTTCACACACATTTGCGACCACTCAGTCCACACGGTTCCTCCTTGCTCACCTGCCCCAAACTCTGATCTCTGGCTCACCAGCTTAGTGGGACTGTCATGCTTTGCTTGGACTCTGACGCAATGCACTGCGCAGAAGTCCCAAGACAGGGGCGCCTGGGTGGCTCAGTGGGTTGGGCTGCTGCCTTCGGCTCGGGTCATGATCTCGGGGTCCTGGGATCGAGCCCCGCATCGGGCTCTCCGCTCAGTGGGGAGCCTGCTTCCTCCTCTCTCTCTCTGCCTGCCTCTCTGCCTACTTGTGATTTCTCTGTCAAATAAATAAATAAAATCTTTAAAAAAAAAAAAAGAAGAAGTCCCAAGACAGAGAGGTTAGACTATTATTGTAGAACTTATTTTATGAGTTTCAGTTTAGTATAATGCCAGTCTTGTGTTGTCTGTTGCCCACTACTTTGAAAACAGTTGTCTCATGTATTTTATCTAGATTAAATGATATGTAAACTAACTAAATTAAAATTAGGACCTCTTTCCTATCAAAGAACCCTTTAAGAAAATTAAGTACAGGGCCGCCTGGGTGGCTCAGTGGGTTAAAGCCTCTGCCTTCGGCTCAGGTCATGATCCCAGGGTCCTGGGATCGAAGCCCACATCGGGCTTTCTGCTCTGTGTGGATCCTGCTTCCTCCTCTCTCTCTCTCTCGCCTGCCTCTCTGCCTACTTGTGATCTGTCTGTCAAATAAATAAATAAAATCTTTAAAAAAAAAAGAAAAGAAAAGAAAATTAAGTACAGCCTATTAAAAGAAAGAAATATTTGTGGGGCACCTGGCTGGCTCAGGCAGTAGAGCATGTGACTCTTGACCTCTGGGTTGTAAGTTTGAGCTCCATGTTGGGTATAGAGATTACTTAAATTTTTTTTAAAAAAGGAAAAAAAGGTCTTGTTGAGAAAAAGATTTCAACATATACTTTAGTCATGACTAAGATGTTTATATGTGTAAGTATTTGCAATGCATGAACTGACAAAAAGATTCAAATAAATTCAAATCAGTAAGCAGGACAAAGAACCCAAGAGAAACAGTGGGCCAAGCTCATGAACAAGTATTTCACAGCAAAGGGTAAACATGGACCATAAACACATAAGCCAAGGAGATGCAAATCCAGAGTGGAGTGCGATACCAATTCAGACCCATTCAGTGAGCAAAAATGGAGATACTGAGGTTGAAGAGATGTGGATCCACAGGGTCTCTCATAGAAGCTGATGGGATGTAAAATACTGTAGTCATTTTGCTTTACCATTTACTAAGACTGTCCTTGAGTGTTTACTTGGGAAATGCTTGTACCTGTAAGCCAAGAGACAACAGCACTGTTCATCATAGTGGAAAAACTAGGAAAAAAAAACCCCACAAATGCCCATTGGCATGAGATTGGACAAACTGTGGTAGAGTCATGTAAAGAAAAATGAATAAACCATAGCTTTATCCATCAGCGTAGGCGGATCTCACTTGACATACCGGGTGGGAGAAATGAGTCCCAACTTACTACTTCCTGCCTCCCTAGAGTTCAAACTATAAAGTTACAACGAATGACTAAAATGTTTATAAATGCGTACAGATTGTGATGAAACCCCATATAAATAAAACAGGTGGTAAACAGGTGGTAACCTCTGGATGGGAGAGGCAGAGCAATAGGGTGGAGGAAAAGCAGGGTAAGGGAGGTGAATTACTGCTAATAGTCTGTGTTTTAATGAGGCGGCAGGCTTTTCCTGGACTAATGTTGACGGTGTATCGTGGGCCAAGGATTGTGATTTACTGCATTTGGTGCACTTCAGGCTACTTTGAACAATGAAAAGGACAATACAATATAGAATCCATTTATATGAAATGTCCAGAGTAGGCAAGTCTACAGAAATGGAAGAAAGTACATTAGAGATTGCCTAGGGCAGGAGAAGGGAGGTGGATGGGAAGATGAGGCGGGAGTGATAACCAAAGGGTACAGGGTTTCTTTTGGGGGTGATGAAAAATATCCCCAATTTGGGGTGATGGTTTCACAATTCCCTCTGTTGAATATATTAAAAAGCATTTAACTGTACACTTGAAATGAGTTTACTCTATGGTGTGCGAATTTTATCAATGACACTTAACAAAAAGAAATAAAACCAAAAAATCAATAAGCTTTGTGGAGTCAGAAAGGTCTGGATTCAACAAAGCACCTCACCTAACTGAGCCTCAGGTTTATTCTATAAAATGGGGTGATCTGAAAAATGTTTAGCATGAGTCTTGATGTGTTTTTCTCAATAAATGGTAACATTTGTTATTATGAACAAAAAAAAAAAAAAAAAAAGGAAAAGAAACTGAACAACAAACACAAGACCAAACTATTCTTTAATGAAGGAGTAAATGTGGCCTTTTTGGATCTAGCTATTTATCCATATTTATAGCACAAGGGGTTTTTTTGGCTGGATTGGATTAGAATGTATTTTAAATATTTCAAAAGGAAATAAGCAGACCCTTGATGGGTGTGGTCTACAAATCCCAAGACTAACATCTGAATAAGTTAATTTTAAAAATTAACCTATTTGAGGGGTGCCTGGCTCAGTGGGTTAAAGCCTCTGCCTTCGGCTCAGGTCATGATCCTGGGTCCTGGAATCGAGCCCCACATCGGGCTCTGTGCTCAGCGGGGAGCCTGCTTCCCACTCCCCCCACCCCCGCCACCTGCCTCTCTGCCTACCTGTGATCTCTGTCAGTCAAGTGAATAAATAAAATCTTTTAAAAAATTTAATGTATTTGGGGTGCCTGGCTGGCTCGGTGCTTGGAGCACGTGACTCCCTATCTAGGAGTTGTGAGTTTGAGCCCCATGGTGGGTGTGGAGTCAAGTTAAAAAGGAAAAAGAAAGTTTAAAAACTTGTTTGAAACTCTTCCTCCATCCAAGATTCATGCTCCCCAAAGAAATAATCACACACCAAATAAAAGTCCTCTTCAGACTTCCAAAGAACCTTCTCTGTGGGTCCAGACAGATGCAGATGTCTGTTTTAACTCAGCAAGTAGAGGCAGATCCTGAGTTTCTGTCCCGTCAGCCCCATGATGACAGTTGCCCGCTGTCTGCTTAAAGCTCCCCTTATGCCTCTACCAAGAATTCACATAATCTTACCAACATACTCTTCAGTTGGCTGGCTGCATCTGGTGCACATGTTTTCCAAATGAAGATAAACAAGTAGAAGTGATTGCTGTGCTCTCGTGTTTTGATACATCGTGATGGAATGCACAAGATCTGGGCTATATTCCAGAACACCTAAATTTAATTTTTTGATTTGTATTTTTTTAAAGATTTTTATTTATTTTAGAGAGAGAGTGAGAGAGCATGCAAGCAGGGGGAGGAGCAGAGGGAGAGCCGACTCCGTGCTCAGTGTGGAGCCCAATGGAGGGCTCGATCCCACGACATGAGCCGAAATCAGGAGTCAGACGCTTAACCACTTGGACGACTAAGCCACCCAGTTGTTCCAGAATACCTAAATTTTATTGCCGTTTTTCCCATTCACCCAAAGCAGGACCCTAAACATTTCATGGAGCATCTCTGAGATAATTCAATTGTCTGTATGTTGGGAATACAGCATTTCCTCTTTACCTCAGAGAATTTTTGTGAAGTTCAAAGGAGATTAGGAAATACTTCATAAACTATAATACAAATGAAGAGAGTTATTAATACATTCCCTAACCTCAAACACATCTGTTCATTTCCATACAGTGAGAAGGCAGATAAACCAAGAGAGAAAACTGAACTAACTATATGGAAGGGGGTGAGCTAGAACACTTCTTTTTCTACTTTTTTCTGTCTTATTCCATGACATGATGCTAGAATAAACACCAAACCCGAACCTTCCAACAATATTTTTGAAAGGCATTTGCCAGTGGTGCCTGGTGGGCTCAGCTGGAAGAGAATAGGCAACTTTGATCTCAGGGTCATGACTTTGAGCCTGAAGTTGGGCGTAAAGGTTACTAAAAAAATAAAAAAAAAAAAAAGTGCCCTTGCTATATGAAATAGTGTGTTGGGTTGAAATGGGTTGAACTGTGTATTCCCAAAAAGATATGGTGAAGACCTAAGCTCCAGTCCTTCACAGCAGTGACCTTGTTTGGAGGGAGGGTCTTTATGGAGATGAGCTAAAGTAAGGTCATGAAGGTGGGCCTAATCCGAAATGACTGTGTGGGCACAGACACACACAAACAGAATTCCATGCGAACACAAAGACAGAAAATGGGGTATCGTATCCTCAGGCTGAGGAACGTTCTAGATTACCGGTAAACAGATTCTTCATGGCCCTGAGAGGAACCAACCCTGCTGTCACCTTGACCTCTGTCTTCTAGGCTTCAGAAACGTGAGGCACCTGCTGTTTCAGCCCCAGTTTGTGATACTTTGTTACAACAGCCCCAGCAAATGAATACAGTATTTTTTTTTTTTTTTTTTTTTTTTAAGTTCTGTTTGCTTCCAAGACTGGAGAACAGGTGATTTCAGATACTCAGTCTGGTCCCAACTTGTAGTTCAGACTTAGCTCCAAAGCTCACGTAACAGTCAAAACTTGTTTCCTGGTCTTCTCCGTCTGTACCTCGTCTGAGCACCCTGCTTAACCCTCCTGAGGATTTTCTTAGCCACTCCAGCCTGATGCCCTCTCTTCCTCCTGGGGGTTCCTAGTGACAAGTTTGTTTCTCATTATTACCTTCATATCATCTGCCTAGTGTTTCTTGGTTCTTTCTTCTCAGAGCATAAACTCCTTGAAAAAGTGTGTTTTGTGCATCCGTTTTCTGTCAAACATTCCTCCTTCAGCATAATGCTTTGTGCATGATAATAGCATATTGATGGTAAATTAATAACTGCATAATGATTATATAATCACATATGTAATTATATTGAAAATATTATGTTGTCCCATCTGAAATATTGCATCTTTTAATAATCAGAAATGTATGTGTCATTATGTCTGGTGGAACCTAATAGCTGATCTTTTCTTGGTAATTTTAAAATCCCTCTTTGCCTAAAATATTGAAGATCTGATTTAAATTTATATGTCCTGGGTGGATAGGAATTATTATGTCCAAGGTTTTTTGTTTTGTTTTTTAAATTTTACTTATTTATTGAGAGAGAGTGTGTGTGTGTGTGTGTGTGCACGAGTAGAGGGAGAAGCAGAGGGAGAAAGACAAGCAAAGTCCCCTTCTGAGCATGGACCAGGTCTCAGGGCTTGATCCCATGACCCATGAGATCATGACCTGAGCTGAAGCCAAGAGTTGGGCACTCAACAAACTGAGCTAAACTTCTTTATTTTTCTTATTATTTTTAAAAGATTTTTACTGCCCTCCCGGGGATTACGACCTGAGCCGAAGGCAGACACTGAACCCCCTAGGTCACCCAGGTGTCCCTGCTATAATTCTTTAAACACAGTCATTAAGAATTATTTTCCGAGAAGCAGGCATTCCTTTTGAACTCAGTATATTTTGTGGCAAAGGCAAAACTGAGACATAAATGTCAATAAAAGACCTAAAAGTACTTTCAGGTCCCACATGGAATGAGAGAATGCACTGATTCTTACACCTCATGGGGTCAGGCTGTTACCTCCCATTTCCGAGAAGGTCATGGTGCATGAGTCCACTGGCTGCAGTTGGCCAAGTTGGCCATCGTGTTTGTCACTCCTCCTGCCCAAGGCTTCCAGAGCGATGACGTTATCTAACCTTCCAGAAAACAGTCCCGTGGAAACAGCACAGTCACCAGTGACTCATGGGTGCAGTATTATGTTTTAAAAACCAGTATTCAACCTGGGATGTTACTGAACAGTACAAATAGGAAAGCAGAGATGTGTTGTCGAATATTCTTAACGACTCCCTCCTCCTGACTTTTCCCTTAGTTATAAGAATGATGTTTGTTTGTATTTTAGGTGCCACCGGGGCCTTCGTAAGCCACAGCACACACTTGACTAGACTGGGGCTCCTTGTGCCCTCTTGAGGACACCCTGGAAAGGCTCTTCTGGGTGGTGAGCAGGAACCCTCCATAGAAGCCCATCTAGGCTGAGAAGAATCTTGATTTCATCTGCATTTCAGAGGGCAATTTTTGCCCATAAGGAAATTTGAGGGTGGAGTAGAGCCATGGAAGGTACCAGAAGGAAAGTGAACTCTGGTGATGCCTCTGCAGGCTTATGCCCAGGTTCAGGCTCCTGTCTGGGTTTGGGGTTGTTTGAGTTTGGGACTCCATGTCCTTCATCCACTTATTTTATATATATATATATATATATATATATATATATATATATATGCATATATAATCTATATAATATAAATAATATAATGTATAATATAAAATATAATATATATAATACATTTTCTTAGCAAACTCAACACCCAAAGAACAAATAATCCAATCAAGAAATGGGCAGAGGACATGAACAGACATTTCTGCAAAGAAGACATCCAGATGGCCAACAGACACATGAAAAAATGCTCCACATCACTTGGCATCAGGGAAATACAAATCAAAACCACAATGAGATCCCACCTCACACCAGTCAGAATGGCTAAAATTAACAAGTCAAGAAATGACAGATGCTGGTGAGGATGTGGAGAGAGGAGAACCCGCCTACACTGTTGGTGGGAATGCAAGCTGGTGCAACCACTCTGGAAAACCATGTGGAGGTTCCTCAAAAAACTGAAAATAGAGCTACCCTATGACCCAGCAATTGCACTACTAGATATATATCCTAAGACACAAACGTGGTGCTCCAAAGGGGCACGTGCACCCGAATATTTATAGCAGCAATGTCCATAATAGCCAAATTATGGAAAGAACCTAGATGTCCATCAACAGATGAATGGATCAAGAAGATGTGGTATATATATACAATGGATACTATGCAGCCATCAAAAGAAATGAAATCTTGCCATTTGCGATGATGTGGTTGGAACTAGAGGGTATTATACTTAGCGAAATAAGTCAATTGGAGAAAGACAACCATCATATGATCTCCCTGATATGAGGAAGTGGAGATGCAACGTGGGGGTGTTGGGGAGTAGGAAAAGAAAAAAAAATGAAAGAAGGTGGGATTGGGAGGGAGACAAACCATAAAAGATTCAATCTCAAAAAACAGACTGAGGGTTGCTGGGGGGAGGGGGTTTGGGAGAGGGGGGGTGGGATTGTGGACATTGGGGAGGGTATGTGCTATGATGAGTGCTGTGAAGTGTGTAAACCTGGCGATTCACAGACCTGTAGCCCGGGGATAAAAATACATTATATGTTTATTAAAAAAAATAAATTTAACAAAAAAAGAAAAAATATATAATACATTATATATATATATATTTTTTAATTTTATTTTTTGAGAGAAGGGTGAGGGGCAGAGGGAGAGAGAGAATCTCACACAGACTCCATGACCAGCGTTAAGCGTGATGTGGGTCTTGATCTCACAACCCTGAGATCATGACCTGGACTGAAATCAGAAGCAGCTGCTTAAGCGACTGAACCACCCAGGTGCCCCTCATTTAAGAAATATTGATCCAAGCCTTGTTATGTGCAAGGTATAAAGTGAAACACATTCTTAAATGCTAATGTTGAAACATATCCTAAGTGCAGAGGTGTGCCCTGAGAGCGAGCATAGAGCATAGCGCTGGCACAAATACAGACCCAGATGTTCTATGATTGCTGGGGACGCTGTCCAGTAGCCCCCATTGCTGACTCCTTGTTTCCCCTGGGCCACGCTCCCTCCTTTCTTCTTGCTCCTGCTGGGGATGTAGGATTTACATGGCATGTCCTCTCTTCCTACCACTGCACGGATGGCCCTCTCCGGATCACAGGGACCGCATGGCTCCCCTGCCTCCCCCTACTGCCCCTCCCTGTTCTCAGATCCCTGTCCGAGTCCCGGTGGTGCCATTCAGCACTAAAGGAAGGTTCGCGTCTTCCCCTGCACACTCCGACCCCTGGGACTACGTAATCCGTAATCCGACGCGTTCTCTCTGGGAGACTCCCAGCAGCTCAGGCTTGTGAAAAAAACTATAAACAAAGTGTGAATTTCCTGCCCCCCCTGCCCCCACCCTGAGGAATTCTTAGCAGTTTTCGTGAATCCCAGCAGACCTGCCATTGATACCACCGAACCTTTTCCTAAGAAGCCATGCACCCCAATGACTCGGCAGTAAGGGTCAGAACTTGGACCAGCTTCATGTTTAGGCGGGATTGGAGGGGACAGGGACACCTCTCACTGTTTTCATAGGAGGCACCTGGCTACCCACACCGCTGAAGGGGCACTGCTCACAAACCACCTCAGGGAACTCCTTGGGGGCGGGGATAGAAGGAAGGAAGAAAACACCCTGGGGGTAGAGAGTGCAGGGTTGGGGAGGGAGGGAACTAGAGCACAGCAGGGGAGCCAACCTGAGCGGGCAGCCAGTCTTCCAGAGCCCAAAATGCTGAGGACATCCACTCCTGGGGGTGCTCTGAGCAGCTGGGCCCTCAGACTCCCTACTTCTTCTGGCATCTTCCACCTCTGCCTCACATTCTGGTTGGGCCAGATGGGCTTGCTGCAGGGACACCCCCAGTGCCTGGATTATGGGCCCCCCTTCCAGCCCCCGGTGCACCTCGAGTTTTGCTCAGACTACGAGTCTTTCGGCTGCTGTGACCAGCACAAAGACCGCCGCCTCGCTGCTCGGTACAGGGACATCATGGATTACTTTGACCTCAGGGGCCATGAGCTGTGTGGGGGCTATATTAAGGACATCCTCTGCCAGGTAGGCCTGAGTGAAACCCTGTTCGGTAGTGAGGGAGCCAGCTTGGCAAAGTGCGGGTGCTGGGCTTGGTGGCGTGGGTCCTGGGGCGAGGGGGGTGGGGGAGCTCCTTGGCCACCGGCCCTTTAGAAAGCTCTCCTGGCAGCTGCCTCACCGTAGAGCTCGGGTCTCTGGATGGGCACACGGAAGCGAGGGGGTGCTGGGTTTGGTTTCCACCTGGAGACCAGAGGTCTCCCCCTGGGGTCCGCTGGTCCTTGGGCTTTCTCACCCCGAAGGCGGAGATGGGTGTCCCCCATGGAGCTCTCCGGGCAGCGTTGCCTTGAGTTCCCCCTGCACTGCCCTGGGAGCGGGGCGCAGTGCCCAGCCGCGGTGGTTACCGAGGCCTTGGAGGGAGTGTGGCACCTGCTGGGACCCATTTGTGCCAGGGGGGTCTCTCTGGTGTGATGATGGTGGTGGCGGAGTCCGGGGGCTCTTCCCGGCATTCTGGAGCTGGGCTGACAGGGCTTCAAGCCGCTGGGAGACAGTGACTCACAAAGGTTCTGCTCCTGCAGGCTCTCCAAGGGCCAAAAGCCACATCCCTGGCAGGCATCCCCCATCACCGAACTCTGGGAAGAGGGGTTCAGGGTGCAGGGGAGAGTCGCCCTAGAGGAGGGCCGCTGAGAAAGGCTGCCATGGGAAGGGGTGCGCTCCCGAGGTGGTGGGGGCGAAGAGGCGGGGAGGCCAGGCAGACCTGTGGTCTGGGACCCGGCTGAGCCCGTCCGCGCATCCGCTGGGCCCTCCCGCCGCCACCGCTCCGAGCGCACTGGCCGCCCCCTCTCCCTATGGGCAGGGCACCCCGCAGATCGCGCCGCAGGAGCCAGCCACCAGGGTGGCATCTGGGGCTGTACCCTCCTACCTCAGGCACCACCCCTCAGCGGGGAAGAGGAGAATTAACTCCGGGATAACCATGGGGGGCCGAAGCTGGGCTCTTCTGAGCTACACCAAGATGGTTCGTTTCCGAGATGCCCCCTAGTGAATGTCTCCACCCTCCCCAGGGCTCCCCTCCCCCCGGCTTTCCCTACTGGGAGAAGTTTCTGAAAGTCAAATTCAGCGACTCTCCTGTTGGAGGGATCTGAGGAATCGGAATAATGTACATGAATCTATTTATTTAAGGTCTCAAACCCCCTGCTCTTTCTTCCCCCGAACACGGAGTGTATTCCCAGCAGTGATTCTGCAGGAAGTTGTTAGGATTCTGATTTTACTGTTAAGGAATCCGGAGTTTGTTTGTTTTTTTAAGGATTTTATTTATTTATTTGACAGAGATCACAAGTAGGCAGGGCGGAGGGGGGTGGGTGAGAAGCAGGCTCCCCGCTGAGCAGGGAGCCAGCCCACTGCAGGGCTTGATCCCAAGACCCTGAGATCATGACCTGCGTCCAAGGCAGGGGCTTAACCCACTGAGCCACCCAGGGGCCCCAAGGAGTCCGGAGTTTTAAAGAACTTGTGGAAGGTCAGACCGTGCTGAGGCACAAATCTAGAGGCTCAGGCTCTGAGTCTTCTGCCCTTTGGATCATATTTCACCAAGACAGAGTCCCAACAGCACCAATACATTCACTTCATGGTTTTCGGACCGGGCCAAGTGTGCATCCCGTTAGAACAGCCTCGGTGCATCTTGCCCCCTTCCCTGTCCTCCCTGCAGAGAACAGAGTCTGACACCACAGGGGAAACTCTTCTGGGCTTTACTTTCCTTAAATAGAGAAATGCTGTCCTAAGATAATTGAGTCGAAGCAATTCTGCGGACTAAATTTCTGCCTAAGCATGTGCCATGCTGGCTATATTTCCACGGCCCCCTCTGTTCCCTGGAGCTCGTCCCAATGTCTGTCCCCCGTCTTCTTTCCACTCCTCCAAAGTGGACAGGCCAGTGGGGTGAGACTCAGACCAGTTTATTTTGCTTCCTGTCAGCCGCTCGGACAGGTTCCCTGAACCGAAACAGGCCATCCAAGGAGAGACACTGAATCTTCTAGAAGGATTCTTTCTTCCCTTTTTTCTAATAGCTAGGAGCTTGCTCTGCAACCTCGCATCAGGACTGAAGAGTGAACAGGGAACTTGGGCACATCTGAGAAATTCAGCTCTTCCCTTGTTAGGTGGCAGGGGACCCAGGTAGGCGGGGATGGTGCCCCTCGTGACTGCTGGGAGAGGGGTCAGTGATCAGAAAGGGGGCTCTTGAGCCAGTGGGCTCTGTCTGAGACCCCAAAATGCACCCTGTAAAAATGGCCTTTATTACTTATACCCAATTGCCTGACTTTCATTACTCTCGGGAGTTGGTTGTCTGCCCACAATAATCTATTTTCCTCCTAAAAGAATGTCGTAGTGTAGGGAGCCCTGAGGAACAGGTACTTGGCACGCGGGTCCTGTGTGTGTCTGTGTAAAGAGCTCTGTGGCCCCATAGCCATGCCTCAAATTTGTGTAACTCCCAGCGTGGCGCTTTGTATACAGGAAGCACTTAAATAGTTTTATAAGTCAGTGAAGAAATGACTAGATGCCTAATCTCTGGGAGTGATACATTACATGTCTAGTTTGGTGATTTTGTTTTGAATCATAAACTATTTCAAACATATAGAAAAGCACAAAAAATTAAATACTTAACACTGTGTATCCAATACCCAGATTTAACAAATGTGAAACTTTTGCCACATTGCTTCAGATTTGGATAAAGAAGTCTTGCGGCACCTGGGCATCTCAGATGGTTGGGCGTCTGCCTTTGGCCTGGGTCATGGATCTCCAGGTCCTGGGGTCAAGCCCTGCATCCGGGTTCCCAGCTCAGCAGGGAGTCTGCTTCTCACTTCCCCCCTGCTTGTGCTATGTCTCTCGCGCGCTCTCTCTCAAATGAATAAATTAAAAAAAAAAAAAAAAAGAAATAAAGTCTTATAGATGCAGCATTTATAATAAAGGGAACGGTAGGGAAATCTCTCTTTTTAAAAGATTTTATTTATTTATATGAGCGTTCCTGAACCTGAGGGGGATGGGTGTGGGGCAGACCCCTTCCCAGCAGGGAGCTGATGTGGGGCTGGATCCCAGGACACTGGGATCCTGACCTGAGCCCAAGGCAGACACTTAACCAGTGCTTCACCCAGGCGGCCCGAAATTAGAACTCTTTAAAAAAAAAAAAAAGTCATCACTTACTAAAACTTTATAGTGTCAAGAACGAAGTTAAAATGCTAAAGAAGGTATGGTGAACATGAGAGATTACTCCCTCTTTTTGCCTTCCAGGAGCACTAATTGGCCAGAAAATTGGGGTCCCCGAAAAGAGCTTTTCCAGTCGTTGCTCATAGAAACTCCAGAATCCTGATTCTTTCCTAGACCGTTTTCCTCCTGTGTGCTCAAACACTGCGACCAGCCCCACCGTGGCCAGTCTGACTACCAGTCTAGCTTCCTTTTTCTTCCTAGGAGTGCTCGCCCTATGCCGCTCATCTCTACGATGCTGAGAACCCTCGGACGCCCCTCCGGAACCTTCCTGGCCTCTGCTCTGACTACTGCTCCGCATTCCATTCCAGCTGTCACTCTGCCATCTCCCTACTGACCAATGACCGTCACCTGCAGGGCTCACATGAAAAGGATGGTGCCCATTTCTGCCACCTCCTCAACCTTCCTGACGAGGACTATTGCTTCCCTAATGTCCTGAGGAATGACCATCTCAACCGCAACCTGGGTGTGGTGGCCGAGGACCAGCAGGGCTGCCTGCAGCTCTGCCTGACCGAGGTGGCCAATGGGCTGAAGAACCCGGTCTCCATGGTCCACGCTGGGGACGGCACCCATCGCTTCTTTGTGGCCGAGCAGGTGGGCGTGGTATGGGTCTACCTGCCTGATGGGAGCCGCCTGGAACAACCCTTCTTGGACCTCAAGAAGATCGTGTTGACTACTCCCTGGATAGGGGATGAGAGAGGCTTCTTGGGGTTGGCTTTTCATCCCAGATTTCGCCGCAACCGCAAGTTCTATATTTATTATTCATGTCTGGGCAAGAAGAAGGTAGAAAAGATCCGAATTAGTGAGATGAAGGTTTCTCGGGCTGATCCCAACAAAGCTGACCCCAGATCAGAAAGGTGAGACATGCCCACGAGAATGGGCAACTCTGTACTGCGCTCCAAAATAATGCCAGTGCGTCCTCTGAGATGATAAAGGGACCCGTTTCCGGTTTTAGAGACACTAGTTTATAACACTAACCAAGGAGTCATCAGTAGGGAGATGGCAGACTTGCAGCCACAAGGGTTTGAGAAATGATTATAGATAATATCAGTGTATTAGATGTAATAGTGGCCTCTGATTATTGTGTGGTCATTGAATTCCAGGCCCTTTGACTTGAACATGGATGTTATCTGTGTCACAAAGCCATAGAGCCCTAGATGCGTGGTTTGATGAAGGACTTAATTCTGTCACTCCAAGCTCGTGGTCTTGCCACCCTACCAGTCTGTCTTTTTTCCTTCTTGTTCTTTCTGCCTTGTGTCTCTTGTCCCAAACAGCGAGGTTGGGGGATTAAAATGGGACACCTAACTGACAGATTAACTCCTGCCGTTTGCCCAAAGGAAGGGATTAAGAGTTCTGGTAAAGCAAGAGGGTAAGGCCCAGAGAAGGGTGATTGTTACCCTGGCTGTGTCTACAGCTCATGAAATCATGACAGGAAAGAAAAACAATCCATGAAGGAGTCATACTGGGGAACAAGGGGAGTCTTAGTGCCCCAAGCTTTGTGATTCTTGGAAACTCTGAAGCAGGTCTTGGCGGACTTGGGCCAGTCATTTCTGGGTGTCTGAAAAGGATGCAGTTTTGACTCATATCAAAACCCAATGCACAGTTTCTTTTCCTTCCAGAGTCATCTTGGAGATAGAAGAACCAGCCTCAAATCATAATGGCGGACAACTTCTTTTTGGCGTGGATGGCTACATGTACATTTTCACTGGGGACGGAGGACAGGCTGGGGATCCCTTTGGCAAGTTTGGAAATGCTCAGAACAAGTAAGATGGGTGGATCTGGGCTCCTGTCCCTTTAGGGTGAGCCCTTGGGATGTTTTTGCTGAGATGGAATCTCCGGAGCGTCAAACCCAAATCATGTAGGGCAAGACGTAGCCCCCTCTGTTGAGGCACGTGGGAGAAACATTTGGTTTCCTGTCCTGTGAATTTCAGGCCCAGTGTATTCTGGAAAGTAATACTGTAGATGCTCAGTGTAACTCTCAGAGTGCTATGGGGACACGAATTCAGAGTGCTCAGTATGTACTCGCGTGACAGTATTTACCTCACCAAGATCTTAACGCATTTCAGTTCAACTCAGGGATGTTATTGCGTGCCACGCTCCGGGCTCTGTGCTAGGCCCTGGGCACATGTGAGAGGATAGTTAATGCGCGATATATGTTGAATGCTTACTGTGTGTCAGGTACTGTTTTGAATACCTTGTGTGTATTGAAGAATGTAATTCTGTTTATTTATTTGAGAGCAAGGGAGACAGAGTGGGAGGGACAGAGGGAGAGAGAAACTCCGGCCGACTCCATGCTGACCATAGCGTCTGGCGTGGAGCTCGATCTCACTCTCTGAGCCAAAACCAAGAGTTGGATGCTTAACTGACTGGGCCCCCAGGTGCCCCAAGAACATAATTCTAACATCCCAAGAGGGCAGGGATTTTTATCCATTTGTTAATTGATGTGTCCCCACCACCTCAAATAGTGCCTAGTATGGGAGTCGCTTCAGAAATACAATGGAAAGGGGGCGCCTGGGTGGCTCAGTGGGTTAAGCCGCTGCCTTCGGCTCAGGTCATGATCTCAGCGTCCTGGGATCGAGTCCCGCATCGGGCTCTCTGCTCAGCAGGAAGCCTGCTTCCTCCTCCTCTCTCTCTCTGCCTACTTGTGATCTCTCTCTGTCAAATAAATAAATAAAATCTTTAAAAAAAAAAAAAAAAAAAGAAATACAATGGAAGGGAGGACTCTTATGAAGTGTAGGTATTATGATAGTCATTTCACTGATGGGAAGATAGAGGCTCAGAGGAGTAAAGTAGCTTGCCTAAGGTCACACAGCAAGTGAGTGACAGAACCAAAATTCAAACTCAGACAAGCTGGTGCGAGAGTCCAGGTGAGTCTGGGCCGACCTAAATAAAAGCCCATGATCCTGATGTCCTTTGTAACAATAAGCACTTGAATGCTGTTATCCCTGATAATAAAATATTGAAGTTAAAGTAGTCAAGAGCTGATGGGGGTGTCCGGGTGGCTCAGTTGGTTAAGTGGCTGACTCTTGATTTCGGCTCAGGTGGGGAGTCTGCTTGTCTCTCTCCCTCCATCCCTGCCCCCCTCAAATAAATGAAGAAATCTTTAAAAAAAAATCATCAAGAGCTAACATTTGTCAGATGCCTACTGTTGGGATTTGAGTCACCTGCTACAGGCAAGGTAACTCATTTAGCCCTTACAACCACAACTGCGAGGTTGTCTTTCTCTAGCCTGTTTTACAAATGAGGAAACTGAGGCCCAGAGGCAGAGCCTCTTGAAAGCGCTGTCCTTTCTGTGACCACAGTGCTCTGTGAGGAAGAATAAACCAACTCCTTTTAAAAATTCATAGTGTTAGTGCCCACTTGGCAGCACATATACCAGAACCAGAACGCTCCAGAAAAGATAAGCATGGCCTCGCTGCAAGGATAATGGGCACACTCATGAGTGTTTCATATGGGGAAAAAAAAAAAAATTCATAGCGTTAAACCCAACCTGAGAGAAACCATCTCATCGAAAACATTTTAAAAATTGGAGCTTGCACTGGGTTGTATGGGCCAGGATCCCATCAGACTTATACCTTCTGGTTCTCCTTGAGCCAAAATGTGGCAAGTCTTAACATTTGTTGTTGTTGTTGTTTTTTAAGATTTTATATGACAGAGAGAGAGGGAGAGACAGTGAGAGAAGGAACACAAGCAGGGGGAGTGAGAAAGGGAGAAGCAGGCCTCCCGCTGAGCAGGGAGCCCTATGTGGGGCTCCATCCCAGGATCCTGGGGTCATGACCTGAGCCCAGGGCAGATGCTTAATGACTGAGCAACCCAAGTCTTAACATTTTGCATAAGTCAATCTATCTATCTGTCTGGTACAGACATGACTTTATGTATAGATCTTGTATACACGTGTGTATATCTTTAAAAAACCCTGTGTTCCCATGTGATTCTTAGTAGTTGTTTGGCGTTGACTATCAGTAGGTCCTCCTGGGCAGTCTCTGGTCTGGTGCTATTTTATTTTATTTTTTATTTTATTATTTTATTTAGTTTTAAATTTTGAACACTTAACATGAATTCTACCCTCTTAAAAAAATTTAAGCATCAACAAAAATTGTAGATGTAAATATAGTATTGTTAATTATAGGGACAGACGTACAGCAGATCTCCAGAACCTACTCATCTGGTTAACTAATGTCCAACAGAGGTATGGAAAGTGTCAGTCCTCATCAGGGAAGTGTACATCAAAACTACAGTGAGATGTCACTCCCATCCATTAGGATGGCTCTTTATCTCCCACCCCCCAAAAAAACCCCAAACACAAAAAGACAGCACATGTTGCTGAAGATGCAGAAAACGTCGTATACTGTTGGTGGAAATGCAAAATAGTGCAGCTGCTCTGGAAAACAGTGAGAGGAGGCTTTGAAAACAGAACAAATAAAACTCGCCAATGATCCGGCCATCCATTTCTGCGTGTTTATCCTGTGCCTGTTCCCCGGCCCTCTTTCTTTCAGAAGCTCCCTGCTGGGGAAGGTGTTACGGATCGACGTGAACAGGGCAGGCTCAGACGGCAGACCTTACCGAGTGCCCCCGGACAATCCTTTTGTGGCCGAGCCAGGGGCCCACCCTGCCGTGTATGCCTACGGGGTCAGAAACATGTGGCGCTGTGCCGTGGACCGAGGGGACCCCGTCACACGCCGGGGCCGAGGCCGGATGTTTTGTGGGGACGTGGGACAAAATAGGTTTGAAGAAGTTGACATCATTGTGAAAGGCGGGAACTACGGCTGGAGGGTCAAGGAAGGGTTTGAGTGTTACGACAGGAAGCTTTGTCACAATGCCTCTTTGGGTAAGTCAGAAGTTCGCTGGGTGATTTCTGGAGTGGACTGAGAGGTTTGGAGGTGGAGGTGGGGAGTATGACCTGGGAGTTCTGCCCTGCAGGTCACTCGGGGGTCTTTGTTTATGGCCTGTGGGGTTGAGCTTCCAGGTTGGCTCTCCGTTCACAGGCACCGGGAGCACGTTGGGTTAGTGCTTGATGACCTGATGCATTCAGGTCTCAGCTGGGTTCGAGGACTGGGATTGACTGAGGAATCTCTGTTTTAGATTAGTTACCCACAGGGTTTTTAGGCTAATTTGAGAAAAAGCAGCAGAGGAAAGTTGGTGGCTCTGTTTTTCACTTATTCCCATTTTGCCCAGCCCACTGAGATGGTCTTCCATATGCAAGCTGGTGGTACAGTCCATCAAGATGTGCTTTTCAGGCGTTTTTTTTTTTAATCAGTGGTGCCAAATCTTTTTTGACCCCGATAAGTTGCAAAGGAGTCTTAGAGACCCTTATAAGGTTTTCAGATCCTTAACCTGAGTATCTGCCATGTCAGCCCAGGGGATACACATAGGTGTGTGGGTTCTCAGGTCACTGCCTCACAGGTGGGGGAGTCTTTGGCTTCCTCTCGGCTTCCAGAGACCAGTCAAAGAGGAAGCTCACAAATATTGTGGTTGGTGTGTTGAGAAAAATAAGCATAATTCTCTTGGCTGCCTGCCCTTCCAAAGACCAAGAGAGAAAGCATTTTCCACTCAATCAGGCAACTGCATTTAAAATCCCCATCTTCCTCACTGAAGCTCTAAATTTTTTTTTTTTTTTTTAAGAGAGAGAGAAAGTGTGTGTGTGTGTGCATGAGCAGGGTTGGGGGGAGAGAGCAGGAGAGGGAGAAGGACTCCCAGATAGGCTCCGTGTTCAGTGGAGTCCGACAGGGGCTTGATCTCAGGACCCCGAGATCATAGCCTGAGCTGAAATCAAGAGTTGGTTGCTTAACCAACTAAGCCACCCAGGCACCTGAAGGTCTCAGCCTTTAGTTGTGACACTCTTTTTGTTCATGGACAGGTGACATTCTGCCAATCTATGCTTATGGTCATGCAGTGGGGAAGTCGGTCACTGGAGGATACGTCTACCGTGGGTGTGAATCCCCAAATCTCAATGGCCTCTACATCTTTGGGGACTTCATGAGTGGGTAAGAAAGGATTGGTATCTTCTTTCATTTCTTTTATTTCAGCATTTTTATTGAGATACAAACTACATGTGGTGAGACATCTCTAAGAGCACAGCTGGATAAAGTTTTAATATATACACTTGTAACTATGTTAAGATGCAGAACATTTCCATCACTCTGGAAGGTTCCTTCTTGCCTGTTGCCTGTCCGTACCACCCCTTTCTCTCTCTCTCTCTCTCTCACACACACACACACACACACACACACGTCGGCCAGAGGTAACCACTCCTATCACGTTAATTTTGCTTCTGGAATTTAATATAAATGAAATCGTGTGTATGCATTCTTTTTTTGTACACGCATGGTTTCTTTCAGTAACATCAGTGAGATTCATCTCTGTTGTCACATGTATCAGCTTCTCTCTTTTATTGCTTTGTAATATTCAAGTGCATGAATATAACACCAATTATTCATGTAGTCTCCTGTTTTGGCTATTTCCAGTTTTTTACTACGCATTTATTATATATTTATTATATATTCATATATATTTAAGTGGTGTGTGTGTGTGTGTGTGTGTGTGTGTATAGCTTGTGTCCAGCAATCTTGTCAAACTTTTTTTTTTAAGATTTTATTTATTTATTTGACAGAGAGAGACAATGAGAGAGGGAACACAAGCAGGGGGAGGGGGAAAGGGAGAAGCAGACTTCCTGCTGAGCAGGGAGCCCAATGTGGGGCTTGATCCCAGGATCCTGGGATCATGAGTTGAGCCGAAGGCAGACACTTAACGACTGAGCCACCTGGGTGCCCCTTGTCAAACTCTTATTAGCTCAATTGGCCTGTGTGTTTGTGTAGATTCTGTTGGATTTTCTATGAAGAAGATAATTTTGTCTATGAATATAGATACTTTTGCTTTTTCTTTTCCTGAATTGCAAGGCTTTTATTATTAGTCTCTTGACTTAATGCTTCTTCTTAAACTTCAGTACAATGTTGGTTAGGTTTCCGTTTTTACCAGTGAGTATGATGTCAGTTGTAGGTACTTCCACGTGCCATCTATTAGGTGAAGGAGTTTTCCTTCCATTCCTAGTTCTCTGAGAATTTGTAGTAAGTCTGGATGTTTTGCAAATACAAATGCAAAATGCAAGATGCAAATGCATCTTTGCATCTTGTGAGAGAATCATGTGGTTTTCTCATTTTTAGTTTTTAATATAGTGAATTATATTGATTGCTTTTTTTTTTTAAATCATTGAAGCAGGCTTGCATTTCTGGAATAAATACCATTTGGTCATGATGTATTTTCCTTTTAATATATTGTTGGATTGGATTTGCTAACAGGTTGTTGGAAAATTTTGCATCTGTGTTCACGAAAGGGATTTCTTTCTTGGAATATCTTTGCCAGATTTTGGCGTCAGGATAATGCAGGGTTTATTAGAATGAGCTGGAGAGTGTCTCCTCCTCTTCAGTTGTCCAGAAGATTTTGTTAAAATAGATTTTATTTCTTCTTTATATGTTTCTTCTAGGTGAAGTCATCAAGGCCTAAAGTTTTCTTATAGAAAATGTATAGTTGTGTCTCGTCTGGTGATTTCTTTGGTCTTCTTTTTTTGTTAAAGATTTTATTTATTCATCGTGCCTGGGTGGCTCAGTGGGTTAAGCCTCTGCTTTTGGCTCGGGTCATGATCCCAGGGTCGAGGGATCAAGGCCAGCATCTGGCTCTCTGCTCAGCAGGGAGTCTGCTTCCTCCTTTCTCTGTGCCTGCCTCTCTGCCTACTTGTGATCTCTCTCTGTCTCTGTCCAGTAAATAAATAAAATCTTTTTAAAAAAGGTTAAAAAATGTACTATTTTTTCATTTATTTGAGAGATATTGAGAGAGAAAGCAGGGGAGGGAGAAGAGGGAGAGGGGGCAAGCAGCCTCCATGCTGTGACTTGGGGCTCAGGACTGTGAGATCATGATCTGAGACAAAATCAAGAGTCAAGCCTTAACCAACTGAGCCACGTAGGTGCCCCCATTATTTCTCCTGTCTGCTAACTGGTGCATTTAGACCATTAACATTCCACATAGTTATGGACATAACAGGATTAATATCTACCATATTTTTTACTGCTTTCTGTTTGTTGCCTTTATCCTTTATTCTATTTTTGTCTTCCACTCTTTTTCTGCCTTTTGTGGATTTAACTGAGCAATCTATGTAATTCCATTTTCTTCCCCTTTTTAGCATGTCAGTTATACTTTTTTTTTTTTCTTTTTCAGTGGTTGCCTAGAGTTTGCAATATACATTTACAGCTAATCCAAGTCCATATTCAAATAACATGATGCCACTTCAGGATGGAAACTATGGTCACTGAGTTGAGACTGTCATCTTTTCCTTACTTTTTTTTTTTTTATATAAAGATTTATTTATTTTAGAGAGACAGAGAGTGAGCAAGGGGCAGAGGAAGAGAATCTTTTAAGCAGATTCCCTGCTGAGCGAGAAGCCCTACACAGGGCTTTGATCCCACAACTTATAAGATCATGACCTGAGCTGAAAGCAAGAGTTGGATGCCCAAGCAGCTGAGCCACACAGGTGCCTCGAGACTGTCATTTTTTTCCTAATACATAAGTTTATAAGTATTTTTCTAATACATAAGTTTAGTGTTCTGAATTTCTCCTCAAGTCCTGCTTTAATGGGATCCCATAAAGTTTGATATATTGTGTTTTCATTTTCATTCAGTTAAAAATATTTTCTAATTTTGCTTTGACATACCTTCTCACAAGTTGGTTTAAAGTGTGTTAGTTTCCAAATATCTCCGTTTTCCTGAGGTCTTTGTGCTGTTGATTTATAATTTCGTTTGATTGTGGTCACAAAGAGACGGTGTTTGATTTGGGAGATTACACTGGATTATCTAGGTGGGTCCTAAATATACTCACAAATGTGGTTGGAGGAAGGAGGTAGAGGGAAATTTGAAGACAGAAGAGATAGAAGTCAGGCTAACAACAGAAGCGGTGTGGTGAGCCCATGAGTCAAGACATGAGGACAACCATTGGAAGCTGGAAGAGGCAAGGAAATTGATTCTCTTCTAGAGCCTCTGAAGGGAGCACAGCCCTGCCAACACCTTGATTTTGACCCAGTGGAAACCATTTCAGGATGTTGGCCTCCAAAACTGTGAGAGAATAACTGTGGGTTGTTTTAAGCCACCAGGTTGTGGTGATATGTTACAGTGGTTGTAAGAAACAAATATAGTTTCCTTTTTTTTTTAAAGATTATTTATTTATTTATTTGACAGACAGATCACAGGTAGGCAGAGAGGCAGGCAGAGAGAGAGAGGGAGAATCTGGTTCCCCGCTGAGCAGAGAGCCCGATGCGGGGCTCGATCCCAGGACCCTGAGATCATGACCTGAGCCGAAGGCAGCGGCTCAAACCACTGAGCCACCCAGGCGCCCCTATAGTTTCCATTTTTAATACTTCTCATTACTCTGTGCATATTTCCTTCTGGGGATGCCATTTTTTTTTAATGCTTGAAGGACTTCCTTTACTATTTTTTGAAAAATGGATTCATTGGTGATGAATTCTTTCTGCTTTTTGCTGTCTTTTTTTCCCCCTTCCTTTTTGAAAAATATTTTCACTAAATATAAAAGTCTATGTTGACATACTCTTTCTTTAATTCTTTAAAAATATTGTCCATTATCTTCTGCTTGGCCTTAGTTGCAATGAGAAATCTGCTGTCATCCTTATATTTGTTCCTCCGTATCTATCATGTCAGGTTTTCTCTGGCCACTTTTGAGATTTTATAATTGGTTTTGTGGAATTTCATTATGATATGTGTTGGTGTAGTTTTTGTCGTATTTTTTGTGCTTGGATTTGGTTGCACTAATTGGATTTGTGAGTTTATAGCTTACATCAAATCTGGAAAAATCTTGGCTGTAATTTTTTTCAAATAGTTTTTGTTTCCCCATCCTCTGTTTTTCTTCTTGTTTAGATAATACTGAAGCAGGACTTTGCTAGAAACTCTTCCCAATGCTCTGTGAATCATCCTTAAAACACTATGCCTGACCCTGAGTAAGTGCCAAGTATTTTCCTTTCTAATTCTTTCCCCTGATTTAGGTGTTCCCTCACATGTATGTGCTGTTAGGTGCAGTGATGGATACTCAAGGGAGACACTTTGCAGCTCTCTGGGGCTTATTCTCTGCACCCCTTCTCTTCTCTCCAAAGTCTGTCCTGCAGACTCTTCCTCCATAGCATAGGTCTTCCTGGACTCTCAGCCCTATCTTTTCAGTTTAAGGAGTCTCCTGGTTCTGCCTGTGTTTTCCTTCCTTGGCTGGAAACTTACTTAAGGTAGTAAGCTGGGAAGCTTTTAGGATTTACCTTGTTTGTTTCCCATGTGTTAGGAAATGTAGTCCTTCATTGGCTGATTTCCAGTGTCTTTTAAAAATTGTCACTCTTGGGGCGCCTGGGTGGCTCAGTGGGTTAAGCCGCTGCCTTCGGCTCAGGTCATGATCTCAGGGTCCTGGGATCAAGTCCCACATCGGGCTCTCTGCTCAGCAGGGAGCCTGCTTCCTCCTCTCTCTCTCTCTGCCTGCCTCCATGCCTACTTGTGATCTCTCTCTGTCAAATAAATAAATAAAATCTTTAAAAATTGTCACTCTATATTATCTAGGTTTTTGACGGTTTAAGGTGTGAGGGTAAAATGACCCCATCTTCGTCAGAAAGGACAGTAGTATTTTCATACTGCAATACAGTTCCAGAGACGGGGAACAGCCAGTAATTGGTCAGTTCCTTTATCATCACTTGTCAGGTCTTTGGGATTTAATGGTTCTTTGTTTTTCCCACAGTTCCCACCATCTCCTTACGTATCACTTGGTTGATAGTCAGTGATTCTCAGTCAAAGCCAATGCACCAGAATCACTGGGATTGAGCATCTCTGAATCTATAAAATGTTTCAAGTGAAAAAAAGAGTTTCATGTGACACCCTAGTTGACCCACCTTCCTTTTCTTTTTATTCTAAAAACCTGCTTTAGGGGCGCCTGGGTGGCTCAGTGGGTTAAAGCCTCTGCCTTCAGCTCAGGTCATGATCCCAGAGTCCTGGGATCCAGCCCTGCATCGGTCTCTCTGCTCAGCAGGGAGCCTGCTTCCTCCTCTCTCTCTGCCTGCCTCTCTGCCTACTTGTGATCTCTGCCTGTCAAATAAATAAATAAAATCTTAAAAAAAAACAACAACAAAAAACCTGCTTTTAGGTCAGACAGATGACTACATAGACATAATAACAAAAGCAACTGCCAGTTTTGGGGTCCTTACTGTGTCCCAGGCACCCCGGGGAGTTATTCACATATATTATCTTACTTAAACTTTGCAACTTTGGTCCGCGGTAAATTCACTTTACAGATGAGGGAACTGAGGCGTAGCCGTTGAAGACATAGCCAAAGGTCACAAACTCATAGAAATTGCATTAGTTTTTTGTAGCGGTGCAACCTTCTCGGGGCCCCAGACTCCTCTTATGGTAGAAGATGAGCTGCTCCAGCTGGGCACAGCGGGTGACCCAGGTATCTCTGAAGCAGCTATTTGATTCCTGGGAGAGGCTAGGTGTTGCTCTCCTAGGGAAGGAGGAAGAATTTCCTGAAGGGTGAAAATATGGATTCCTATAATAAAGGTTTTATTTTTCATCTAGTCGACTTATGGCTTTGCAGGAAGATAGGAAAACCAAGAAATGGAAGAAACGGGACATTTGCCTCGGCAACACTGCGTCCTGTGCCTTCCCAGGGCTGATCAGCACCTACAGCAAATTTATCATCTCTTTTGCTGAAGACGAAGCAGGTAACAAATGTCCAGGGTTATGCTGTTTCTGCTTTTTGGAACTTAAATCATCTCAGGCATTGTGAACTAACATTTGCATAATAATTATTCTTACTATTGTTATTTAAATAACAACTACACCTATTTTTTACTACCATTTAATTTTTTTTTAAAGATTTTATTTATTTATTTGACAGACAGAGATTACAAGTAAGCAGAGAGAGAGGAGGAAGTAGGCTCCCTGCTGAGCAGAGAGCCCAATGTGGGGCTCGATTCCAGGACCCTGGGATCATGACCTGAGCCGAAGGCAGAGGCTTTAACCCACTGAGCCACCCAGGCGCCCCTAATTTTTTTTTTAAGAGAGAGGGAAAATGTATAGTGCGGAGGGGCAGAGGGAGAGATGAGAGAGAGAGAATCTTAAGCAGGTTCCACACTCAGCACAGAGTCCTAATTCGGGACCGATCTCACAACCCTGAGATCATGGAGCCAAAATCAAGAGTTGGATGCCTAACTGACTGAGTCTCCCAGGGGCCCTGTAGTCAGCTTTTAGAATGTCCTGGATACTGTTCTAAGCACTTTACATTTTTTATGTTATTTAATAATTACAGCATCCTCATGATGTAATGATTATGCGTATTGGCCATTGAGGCAACAGACGGAATATGCCAACCTACCCCTTCTTGACCGAGGCCCATACCTCACTGTGTGGAGCAAATCAAGGTCTATAGTTTGGTCTTTTGGTCTTTTGACCGTGAAGGAGATTCATGTTCTCGTCCCTGACTGGATTCTGATCTGCGATCACAGAAACGTGGGTAGGGCCAGTAGTGGGGCAGATGTGGTGGACGCTGGTGTTTACCATCTTGGTGCTGCCTGGGAGGGAGCGCCTCTGGTGATCAGCCCCTCACCGGGCCTTTCCTTATCCTGCCGGAGTCTGTGAGGCCAGTGCTGGGTGGGAGCCAGGGAGAATTTCTTCCCCGAGAGATCTCTGTTTAAAGGGTAGACAGCTCAGTGGGAGGCTATTTGCTAGACAGAGGAGGTGTTTATTAAGGGCATCAGCAAAGCAAAGCGTGTGTGTGTGTGTGTGTGTGTGTGTGCGCGCGCGCACGCGAGACAGACAGAGACTCTGCTCTGCTAAATTGCCTCAAATTCTGTAATCAGAAAATGGATTTTTAATTTCAGCTTTACTTAAGTTGGTTACATTTTGAAAGATACTTTGTGTGTGTGTGTGTGTGAGGAGGACAGGGCTTGTGATCTCTTTGGTATTTGGCACTGCATCTAGCCCTGCTTGGGGTCTCGGAAGAGAGCGACAGGGTCTCTCAGGGCCCCTTCCAGACCTGGGCTTCTCTGTGAGGGTCAACCAAAGCCTTGGAAGTTTCCTTAGTTTCCTTAGGGGCTTCTTTCCGTTCTGAGTCATGGGGTGACTGTGCCAGACCTTCACTTGAGCCAGACATACGGAAATCCAGTCAGCTCTTGGACCTCTTCCTAGCTTATCGTTTGAGATGAATGTTTTAGAGGAACGGAGGATATTCGAGAGAATTCAAGCATTCTCAATAGAGAAAGTCCGAGTGAGTTCCAAACTGGAAGTCCAAACATATGAAAAAGGAGAGACACCACAGGCTGGCATGACGGTGCTCCGCGGAAGGAGGCTGACGGGAAAGCCCGAGGCCCGGGGGGGGGGGGGGATATGGGTGGGTGAGGGTGGGTGGGTGGGTGTCTGTCCTGCCAGAGCCCCTCCAGGCTGGGGCCCTCAGGTGGCTGGAGCTTGCTGGAGCTCCGGAGGTAGGTCTTCCCTGGGGATCCTGGGCTGCTGTCTTCTGCCGCTTGCTCCTTCTCAGAAGGCCTCGGAAACCTTGGCTTGGGTGGTTTGGTTTACTGTGCCTGTCGGCTTCTCACCAGAGAAAACGGGCAGCTTTTAAATTCCAGTCAGTTCGTCTGGCCAACAAGACTGAGTGTGCTTGGCTGAATTTTATCAAGTGGACCTGCCAGGGTGTTGTTCCCAAGCCAGACTGCCCAAAATGGCCCTAAAGTGAGGAAGGCTGTTTTCAAGACGAGTTCTTTTCTTTTTTCTTTTAAAGATTTTATATATTTATTTGAGAGAGAGAGAGAGAGAGAGAGCGCATAAGCAGGAGAGGGGCAGAGGGAGAGGGAGAGGGAGAAGCAGGCTCCCCACTGAGCAGGGATTTCCCCCAAGGTAGGGCTCGATCCTAGGACCCTGGGATCATGACCTGAGTTGAAGACAGATGCTTAACCAACTGAGCCACCCAGGTGTCCTGAGGCAAGTTATTTTCTTCCCACGTTGCTTGATCTGGTGTGTTTGTGTGAAGTAATTCACATTTTCTGCTCATGTCCCAGTCTTCCCCACTTAAGGACATATTTTTAGATCTGAGTATTTCATTATTTTGTTATCACTCACCACGCTGTAGACATGTCCTTTTTGGTTGAACCTCCAGTACTGCGGTGTACTTCCAGGTTTTTCTAGATGACAGCCAGCATAAAGAAGTGACTGCGGAGGGCAGGGCAGGAGGTGGGGCCGCCCCTTGCTGGGTGGGTCCTGATGGGTTGGATTTCTGAAGGTCAGTCACATTCTCAAGAGGGCTGGTCCAAGTACTAATGCTTGCACTAAGTTTCCGTCGCGTGCGTTTTGTTTGGCATGGCATGTTACAGATTTTTGGGGTAGTCGTTTTGGGTCCTCAAATAATATTTTTAAAATTGTCAGTTGGACATGACAGATGAAATTCACTTCTAGCATTGTTTTCCCCTAAAAATACAATGGGAAGTCTATGGCATGTTTAGGCCATGTAATTCACATAAACTGGTGTTGTGGAGGGACTACGCCACAGTGTGGGGTTTTCAATTAGAGCAGGAATTCTTTGCATGGTCTCGAGGGGCTCCTCCATGATGTCACCCCATGGACATGCAGACGCTTGGTAGACCCCTCTTTTTCTTTTTTTTTTTAAAGATTTTATTTATTTATTTGACAGGCAGAGATCACAAGTAGGCAGAGAGGCAGGCAGAGAGAGAGGAGGAAGCAAGCTCCCTGCTAAGCAGAGAGCCCAATTCGGGGCCCCATCCCAGGACCCTGGGATCATGACCTGAGCGGAAGGCAGAGGCTTCAACCCACTGAGCCACCCAGGTACCCCGGTAGACCCCTCTTTTTATCAAATGGACAGTGCCTGGGCTTTCCAATCAGACGAGGCAAACCGGCTCTAGGGTGGGGTGCATCCTAATGTCTCAGACTCCTTACAGGGCAAGGTGACGATATAGTTGGTGAGGACCCCAAATCCAGAGTTTATTAGGAGACTGTGCGTGGGGGCTCCCTGAAGACCAGAGGCCTCACATTTGGCATGGGACAAACACGGGTCACTGTCCTCCACTAATTTAAGGAAGAAGGTTGTAGGAATCACTCCAAGCTGTCTGAAGTTCTAGGCTTTTCCAATGAACAGTTTAGTAGACATTTACTTCCATGAGGTTGAGGGAGAGCATACAACAAGTGGAGCTCAGTTCAGTGCAGTGGCCTAAGTATTAGGGCGTGAAGAGGTAAGAAGGTAAGAGTAATGCTGATCATAATTTTTAAAAATTTTTAAAACGATTTATTTATTTATTTGGGGGGGTTGAGAAGCAGAGGGAGAGGGAGAGAGAGAATCCTCAAGTAGACCCCCGGCTGAGTGCGGAGGCCTGTGTGAGGCTCCATCTCAGGACCCTGAGATCACGACCTAAGCAGCCGAGACCAAGAGTCGGGTGCTTAACTGACTGAGCCACCCAGGTGCCCCATCACTTTCTGATTTAATCCCTAATAATCACGTGAGGATTATTAGCCCCATTTGACAGATGAATTAATAATGTGAGGGTTACACAAGTTGAGAGGTTGCCTGAGACAACACAGCTAGCAGCTGGTGTTGTCAGGATTCAAAGTCAGAAGGCTCCAGCTTGGAAGTGGGGCTCGTCAACCCATCCTTTCCTGTCCCTCGCAGGTAACCAGGAGAAGAGGTGGAATGAGGTAGTGACCGTGAGCAGAGAGTGTTCAAACGGGGGGAAGTGGGAGGAGCTGGGGCTCGACCATGGGTAGAGGTGATTTCTGAAAGGTGTGGAGAAGGCCAGGAGGACTGTCTGAAGAATTGGGGGGGGGGTCAGGGGAAATGAGGGACCCAAGGACTGAGGAAGGAAGGTGCTGCTGGAGGGGGAAGCGAGCGGGAGGGGGCAGTGGGGGCTGGTGCCAGTGGACTCAAGAGGGGGCAACAGAAAGTGACAGATAAAAGGTCCTGAACCTGTCAACGGCTATTTCAGGGTTTCTCAGAGAATCCTTAGTAGTAGTCAAGAGGTAGGGGAGGAAATGGAGATTCCTTAAGGCAAAGTTGGGTCTGTTGGGTCTATTCCCAGTGTCTGTTGGGGTGCACTCTGAGCTAGTCTTTGGGGGTCAGAGAAGGGCTTTCTCCTTAAGGAGCTCACAGTCCCAGGAAGGGCCGAGCTGTCAGTCGGGGTTCTGGGGTTCTCTTCCTGGGACTCCCTTCCTGCGGCATTTCAGGGCTCTAACCCCGTGTCGAGGGTTTTCTGTGCATCCAGCTCTGTGTCTCCGCCGTCCTACTGATGGCCTGTCCCTGTTTCCTCAGGGGAGCTCTACTTCCTGGCCACCGCCTACCCCAGCGCCTACGCTCCGCAAGGATCGATTTACAAATTTGTTGACCCATCGAGGTGAGCTTTGGTCTCATTTCCTTCTTAGGTGCATCCGTATCAGCCCTTATCTTCATGGTAGACCGTGAAAATAGTCCGGACTCCCCAGGAATTACCAGAAATGATCAATGAAGCAAATCTTCACTTTAGATAAAAAGCAGATTGGGCAAATGTACAGGGCAATGTGTCTAGGAATTATGAAAAATTTGGGAAATGGTCTCTTGTGGTGGGAAATGAGGATCTTGAACCATTCTTGGATGACTGGTTTAGACCCGTGGATCCTGTTTATTTTTGTTTTTTAATGTGCTTCTGAAAACTTCTGTCTGGGATCATCTGACAATGGGTGTAAAGTTCTAACTACCTCCCCTGGATTTGGTTGAGATCTCAAGGTCCTGGGCAAATATCTTATTTATGCATTTATTTTTATTTTATTTTATTTTATTTTTAAAGATTTTATTTATTTATTTGACAGAGATCACAAGTAGGCAGAGAGGCAGGCAGAGAGAGAGAGAGAGGGAAGCAGGCTCCCTGCGGAGCAGAGAGCCCTATGCGGGGCTCGATCCCAGGACCCTGAGATCATGACCCGGGCCGAAGGCAGCAGCCCAACCCACTGAGCCACCCAGGCGCCCCTATGTATTTATTTTTAATATTATTGTGATTATTTTCTTCTGTAGGTGCAAATTTTGAAGGGAGCCTACTGGCCCAATCTGGGAGAATTTATTTATTTTTTAATATATTTTAAATGTTTTGAACATTTTAAATTTAAATTCAATTAATTAACATATAGTATATTATTAGTTTCAGAGGTAGAGTTCAGTGATTCATCAGTTTTACATAATACCAGTGCTCATCACATCATGTGCCCTCCTTAATGCCCACCACTCAGTTACCCCATCCCCCTCCCACCTCCCCTCCAGTAACCCTCAGTTTGTTTCCTAGCGTTAAGAGTCTCTTAAAGTTTGTCTTCTTGTCTGATTTCTTCTTGTTTTATTTTTCCATCCCTTCCCGTGGTGCTCCTGTTTTGTTTCTTAGATTCCACATGTGAGTGAGATCATATGATAATTGTCTTTCCATGATTGACTTATTTCCCTCAGTATAATACCCTCTAGTTCCATCCACGTTGTTACAGATGGCAAGATTTCATTTTTTTTGATGGCTGGGTAATATTCCATTGTGTATATATACCACATCTTCTATATCCATTTATCTATTGATGGACGTCTGGGCTCTTTCCATAGTTTGGCTATTGTGGACATTGCTGCTATAAACATTCGGGTGCACGTGCCCCTTCGGATCACCACATTTGTATCTTTGGGGTAAATACCCAATAGTACGATTGCTGGGTCACAGGGTAGCTCTATTTTCGACTGCTTGAGGACCCTCCATGCTGTTTTCCAGAGTGGCTGCACCAGCCTGCATTCCCACCAACAGTGTAGGAGGGTCTAGGCAAATACCTTAAACTGGTTTCTTAGTGTCTCATTCCGACCCTTGCTGGAATTCTGTGGCAATATTAACTCAGTTGGTGGGTTCCACACCGTTGACTTCTGCTCTTCTGCCAGCCTCTCTCAGAGGCTAACCAACTGCCCAGACAACAGCCACAGGACAGCTTCCCATCAGTGAGGGTGTCGAGGGTGGGGTCCTCACTCTCCTGGGAGGGAGATGCAGCGGATCCAGCCCGAGGGCCTGGGGCAGTGTGTGGATTTATCTCTGGATTCTGCCCCAAAGCAAGCAAGTCTCCCCCCAAAATCAGCTTGAAGACAGAGTTCCCTGGGCGGTTACACTGGTCCTGTGGCGGGAGGGGGGGCAATGTTCAGACAACATTCAGCCATTGGGCGCTGCTGCGTGTGGGTCAAGGCTCAGGGGCCTGGCCTGGTGCTGCTCCCTGGGGCAGTAGGCTCTCTGTTTCCGTGTTCTCGGGGGTTCCTGGAAGAAGCTCTGTCCCTGAGGCTGGGCCTGAGGCGCTCTCCGAATGGCACCTGCGGGATTGCTAGGGGGCGACTTAGGGACTGGGCTGGCTTACACCCCCCCCCATCTGCATATCTCCCAAGCTTCGGGGACAGCCAACCCAGCACCCAGTTCAGGCGCCTTAGGCGGCAGACAGTGTGCTCTTTCCCCTCAGAGGTTTCCTGTGTGAATTACTTTGTCTGCCCTTTGGCAGTTTCCTGGTTTGGCTCCGTTCTCTCCTAAGAGCAGCCATAAAACAGCTACAGCCTGTCCACGTGGAAGACATGCCTACGGGCTCACCTTTCTTTCCCTTTTTTTTTTTTCACTTTTCTTTCTTTCATCAAGTTGTCGCCGTGTGCCAGGCACTGTGCTGGGTGCCGAGCCGGTGGGGTCTCCTTTCAGGCTCACAGAACCCCCAGGGGACAGGCTAGCCGAGCTTGGCCAAGTGAACTTAATCACCTGAGGGGCAGCTAGCAAGAGGGGGTCCAAGACAGGGACATCGAGGAGCAGAGTCATTTCAGCATCTCTCCTTCTCTTCGGCGGTCATCATGTGGAGCCGGACGGACCTGCAAAGCTTCTCCAGAGTCTGTGTACTGTGTACGCACTGTTCTGTGTACGCACGCACACGGCCTGGCTGGCTCTGAATGCACCTACGACACATTTTGAGGAGCAAATGATTCATTTCCGTGTGACTTTTTTTCCCCCTTCCTTCCATCCTTTCTTCTTACCCTCCTTGAGAGTTACAGACCCTGGAACCTGGGCTTAAAAGTTGACTTTGCTACCAACTAGCTGTGTGACCTTGCACCTGTTTTGAAATCTTTGTATGACTCAGTTTCCCCCTGTAAAATGGGGATTCTAGGGTTATCATGAGGTTTCGGTGAGTTAGATGTATGAAGCATTCATGGGACGCCGAAGCACTAGATGAGTGTCTGTTAAATAAAGAAAATTACTTTTTTTTTCCCCCCACCTGGGATGAGGGTGACAGCAGGGAGAGACGGAGCTGGAGCAAGGGAGGCAGAGGAGGAGGCAGTGGGGACTGGCCGGAAGGTTCCATGTCTGCTCTGAGTCGCGAGTGCTCCTTGTCTCCAGGGGCTGTTTTATTTCAGAAGATGCAGTTACGGAGTTCTTATTCTAATAGGCAGAGGCTGGCAGTCCCCGGGGGCTGTGCCGTGAGTTCTTGATGGGATTCTCTTTAAAGGGACTCCCCCCATCACCGACATCATCATCCTCACTGTGATCATCATCTGTGGGGGCACTCGTTACGTGTTGGGCCCTGTGCTGAGTGTCATTTTTTAAAATTTTTAAAAAATAATTTTGCAAATGACTGATCAGTCTCTTACGATATGCCAAGTACACAGCTCTTATTTTTATTTAAGATTTATTCATCTATTTGAGGGGAGAGAGCATGCATGCCTGCATGTGTTTGGGGGAGGGGCAGAGGGAGAGGGAGCAAGAGAATCCTGGAGCTGACTCCTGGATGAGCAGGAGCCTGATGCGGGGCTCGATCCCAGGACCCTGAGATCGTGACCTGAGCTGAAATCAAGACTTGGTCCCTTGCCTGAGCCAGCCATGCGCCCCACACAGCTCTTATTTAGTCCTGCAAGGATGGGTACTGTTACTCTTTCTATTTTATCTATGTGGAAAGTGATGCTCAGCAAGGTTTACTTGCCCGTGCTCCCCAGAGTTTGAACCTAATTTAGTCACCATGTCTGTGCCCCTGACCCCTCACTATACTCTGTCCCAAGAGCCTGCCATGTCCCTGTTCTTTCTCCTCCTGTTTCCTACTCCATTTCTCCCAACCCCCTGGCTAAAGGAGTGCTGAATCCAAATCTTGCAAATGTATGACCTGGGCTTCCTGGTCCCGTCCTCAGAATCTCGTGTCCTCACTTTTCTCTGTCTGTTTTCAGGCGAGCACCTCCTGGCAAGTGCAAGTACAAGCCAGTGCCGGTGCAAACCAAGAGCAAGCGTGTCCCGTTCAGGCCGCTCGCCCGTGAGTCTGTCTCTGTCCCGGGCTCAGGCCCTGGCCTTGAGGCGCTGGCACGGTGCCCTCTGCAAACACGCTTGCAGTCCTCCCAGGGTGGGAGGTCTGTTTCCCGCCGAGGGCTTCTGCTCTGGATGGGGACTGTGACTGTGGCTCGGTCTCTACGTCTCCGCATTGCCGAGTGTATACATGTGCTTCTGCTGTAGTTCTCTGTCCGTCCATCAGTTTGTCGGGCACTATTCATTCAGTCCCTGAGTTTGTAGCAGTCACTGTGCTAATCCCTGGGGCTACCACAGTGAACCTGACCTGGAGGAGCCCAGAGTTAAATGTAGTGCAGGCAAATGGAGAAATAAATCTAACACTGAGGTTCTGGTAGAGAAGGATGCCAAGGGGACGGAGGGACTCCTAGAGGGGGCAGAGGCAGGGTGGGCATTCAGCAAGGGCTGATAGAGGAGGGAGAGTAACTATTCCAGAGCCATGGATCACTGGAGTGAACTTATTAAAAGCAGTATATTTAGGTCAAGGCCAGTCATGGGGCTTGAACTTATAACCCCGATAGAGTCACATACTCTACCACTAAGCCAACCAGGGGCTCCTGAAAAGAATTTATATGACACTAAGCCAGCCAGGGGCTCCTGAAAAGAATTCATATGAAAGAACCCTCCTATAGTTGTGGGTATCCTGCGTGGTGTTTCCCTTAGGGTTACTTGCCAGGATTTCTGTTTCTCACTAAATAAATGTTTGTTTCCCAGAGACAGTCTTGGACTTACTAAAGGAGCAGTCGGAGAAAGCTGCTAGAAAATTCTCCAATGCAACTTTAGCCTCCAGCCCAGAGCGGGCATCGTCTCAGAAAGGCCCCTCCAAGGAGCCAGCTTCTCCCACAAGCAGCAGGAAGGCGTCTCAAAGGCCTGGTACCAAGAAGAGAGCCAGAGTGTTGTCCCCAGGCCCCCAGGGCAAGAGGAAGCCAAGCCCAAAACCCCCCAGGGGCCGGGTCCAGAGGTCAGCACAGCCAAGGCGAGCTGGCAGAAGTCTCCCTCGGCCTCTTCTGTCAGGGTGGCTGACCAGGGCACGTGCCAGGGGAGAACCACATCGCCACGTGGAAGCGGCTCGTTGGGTTGCTGAACGTGGGCATTAGCTGAATGGGAGGCAGAGCTGGAGGTGGGGCAGGTAGAGGGAACTTGACTTAGGGCTGGAGCAGTTGTCCTCTCTGCAGGAATCTTGCTATCTAAATGGAGGGGTGCTCCTCCTCTGCTTCTGCGGAGGCATCGGATCCCACAGCGCCAGGGTGCTGGGCTAACCTCGGGCAGTGGTTAGCCTTGGACTCCCACTGCACCTTCTCTTATTTCATAAATGCCTACAACTTTAAGGTAATAAATCAATATTTGCTCCATCGGTCCTGTATCCTTTGATCTTTTGGATGTTCGCCTGGCATTAAGAAATCTGGTGTGCTTCTACAGTTTGCCTAAGAGCCCTGTTTCACTCTCTTGCCTCTTCCCAGCTCCAGGAGGAAGCCTGTAGAGACATGTTTCAAGGAAAGCCCCTTTAAAATCGTCTTCTCCTTTGTCCCAGGCTGCAGCTCACAGACTGACTAGGGGCAGGTCCTGGTCCGAAACTCCAGCTTCCCCTAATTTGACTTGGCCAATAGCATCATGAACATAACTACATTTTGAGTACTTCTTATGTGCCACGATTATATACATTATCTGAAACCTCAAAACCTTGCTGGTTATGTGTTGCCATGTAATGACGGTTGAAGAGGAGGAAAGTGAGTCTTGTGAGGTTAAGCTACTCGCCCTAGACCACAGTAGGAGGGAACAGGGAGTCGTTCAGCTGGACTTGAACCAAAGCCCCTCTCAATGTCTTGAGCACCTGCCCCCCTGTGGGGCCCTCTGTGAGGGTCGGTGGCTTTTAAACAGGTATTTGAGGAACAGAAGAGCCAAGAGAGGAAACCATCTCAGTCTTTAGGAAGTTCTCCAAATCCTGCAAATCATCCAGACGGTGTAGGCAGTTTGGTTTAAGAATAAAAACGTGAAATGCCCGGTTTGTTGAGGATTTTCAGAGGTCATGTAATTACTGCTTTCCATATGGTTGGACATACACTGCACAGCATTTTTTAGATTTCCAAAGAAGCAGATTCCATTTTTTCCTTTAACAGTGTTTAATGGTAGGCTAACCTAACCTAAATACATCAGGCCTCTTTCTGATTCTTATTCCTCCTGTTCTGCTCTTAAGAGAGCTGCCAAACACTGGTCATCATTTTCTGAAGATCATTTTTAGATAATTTTTTCAGCTGTTTCCTTTGGCCTAGCTTATGGCTTTTGTTTTTCTTTACTTTTGCCTATCTTTGTAACTCTTATGAACACTCTCTAGGATAGGCAACCAGCCCTGATATTTTACACTTTTAGCATCTTCTCAGATGAGACACCAACATGAAGGCGGGAGGAATTCTACCCTGGATCCTTTTGTCAAAAGATGGCTGGACATCCTGGTCAGTTTGGGGAGATTGGACTGACCTCTTGAACAAGTATTTGAACTCGTCTAATTTTTTTTTTTCTGTAAAATCTTTCTTTGATGACATGTGGCAGAACTAGGTCTGGCCTGGAAGTGTTTTGAGCCCTGGGGGGTAAGGTGCTCAGAATTCATGCATCAAAGGACCATGTCCTTCAGGTTCTAGGCTGCCTTCGGGACACAGGTTTTGAACAGGAGGGTGGCAGGTCTAGGGGAGGAAACTGAACAGGTCTCCCTGAAATGCCAGGAAGCTTGGCAGGAGGTAGGGAAGGAACAGCATATCCCCCTCTGGCAACGTGGCTTTCTTTTCTAGAAATTGGCTGGCAAGGCCCGTGAGCTGTCACAAAGAGGCCAGTGCTGAGAGAACAATCATTTAGGTCATAGCCTAGATGGTTTTGGCTTCCTTGGAACCTTGGACTAAGGTTTCGAAAAATTCAGAAAAAGGCATACATGCTTGTGCTTGCTCTTTTTAGAGGCCTGCTGGGGAGAGGACTGGGCGTTGGGGGTGGGGGGGAAGTGCTGACCCTTGTGGGATCACTGTGGGTCTTGTTTTTTGCACCAGCGGGGCCCATCTCCTGGGAGCACTTTGAGCATTTCACCTCCACAGCATCCCTGGCAGCAGCTGTCCTGACTGCAGAAGAGCCAGTAACCAACCAAAGTAGGAGGGTGCTGTTCCAGAGCTAGAATCTTGCAAGCCAAGATAGAACGTCTAGTTGCATGGTTCCCAAAGCGAACTCAACTTCAGAAATACATTCTCTTGCAGCGCCTGGGTGGCTCAGCGGGTTGGAGCCTCTGCCTTCCGCTCAGGTCGTGATCCCAGGGTCCTGGGATCAAGCCCAGCTTTAGGGGCTCTCTGCTCAGCGGGAAGCCTGCTTCCTCCTCTCTCTCCGCCTGCCTCTCTGCCTACTTGTGATCTCTGTCTGTCAAATAAATAAAATCTCAAAAAAAAAAAAAAAAAGAAAAGAGAGAAGAAAGAAAAGAAAAATGAAATGAAAAGAAAGAAGAGAAAAAAAGACATTTCCTTGCCCCTGTGGAGTTTATTATGTTGGGAAGATATTTAATTCCACTTCAACCACTGCTATCCTTACTGCTTGCTAAACACAGTGCTGGCTCTGGGAAACCCACACATGAAGAAGACTGAGCCCAGGTTTACCCGGTGGAGCCCAGGTTAAGAATTAACTTGAACTCAAGGTCACACAGGACGTGGGCTCTCTGAAGCAGCACCATCCAACGGAAATCGGACCCTGCAAAGGGGAGCCATGGGAGTCCTGTAAAGGTTTCCAGTAGCCACATTAAAAAAAATAGGTAAGATTAATGTAATTACATATTTTATTTAGTCCAGTATATCCACAATATCATTTCAGCACGTAACCAAAAACTCCTCGTGGGGGAGAGCGGACGTTCTCCTGGTGCTGCGTCGCCCGGCTCCGATGCGCGCTGCGCTCGCGCGGACAGCCCGGTCCACATCAGCCCCGCTGCGGACCCTCCGTGGCCGCGGACGCTCGCGGCTACGCGGCCGATCGCCCGTGATCAGCCCCTGGTCCCGAAATACGGGAAAAGGAATCCGGGGTGGGGAAAATCGCCTGTTCGGAAAAGACTCCGGTGGCCGCAGTCCCGCGGCGCTCGGAAATCAACTCCGGGAAACCGCGCAGCAGCGAGAGCGGCCGCACACGCCCGCTTTCCAGCAGCCCGGGGCTGTTTACTTTCGGGAGGCGCCCTTCCTTCCTCTGCAGGGGCGGGCCCTGCGGACCGGGCCGGACGCGGGGGGTGCGGCTGCCACGTGGCGGCCACCACGCCCGTTCCGTCCCGGCCACGTTGGCCGCGCTGGGGCGGGGCGGGGCGGGGCGGGGCGGGCGGCCGGGACGCGCGTTCACCGGCTTCCCGGGAGGCGAGCGGGAGCCTGCGCAGCAGCGCCGCCCTCCGGCCGCGCGGCGTCCCTGCAGGCGCAGCGCTGGCCCCGCCCTCCGCCTCCCCCCGGCAGCGCCCCAGGCGCGCCCCGCCCGCCACCCCGGGAAGCCGCCGCGCACGCTCCTCCGGCTTCTAATGCAGGGCTGGGGCTCGACTTGCAGGGCGTTGAGAAGGAGCGCGTGGGGCCTCGCGTCTCCTTTGTCGAGAACCGAGTCGCAGGTCCCGGTAAAGCCGGGTCGCCGAGGACGGCTTATCTTTGTTTTTCCTGCTCTTTCTGTCGGTCCAGGATTTTCTCTTCCGGGTCACGCACTAGAAGGACGCCCATCATTTGCATTTCAGAAGGAGTGATTTTTTAATCCTGCTAGAAGTAGCTTCTTCAGAAATTGTTTTTCCATTTTGGAATTTCTATTCCGTAAAGGGGAGGATATATTAAAAAAAAAAAAAAAAATTAGAAAGCAACAAGAGGCCCCAGCGAGGATCGAACTCGCGACCCCTGGTTTACAAGACCAGTGCTCTAACCACTGAGCTATGGAGCCTGCCCGTTACCTGCTTTCCTTTCGTTCAGGGACATTGGAAGTAAAATTGCTTTAGCTGGCAGTTTGAAAACAAGTGACCTCATGCATCCATTATCAGTGATAATGGTAAAGACTATGAAATGCTGGAGAAAAATGCCTTTAATACAAGCATTAAAAAAAAAAAAACCCAACCCAATGTCAAATTTCTATGTTTATGATTACAAAACATTAAGTTAAGTTATGCGTAAAGACAAGGGCTGGAAAGGAAAACGCAAAAATGAAATGTTCTGATTCTATTCTGAGTCAGTCTTTTACATGTGAAAAAAGCCTCCAAGCCTTTGTTTACATGACACATTGTATCAAATTTAGTATCTACTGGGAAGTTATGGGGAGTGTCTTTGCTTCTCCTAAATTAAATAAGCTACTGATTGTGGATGAATTAATTGATTTAACAGTATTTATTGAGTACTCCCATTGATCTAGACTTTGGAGATAGGATGGATAAGTAAAGCTCTGTTCTGGCTCTTGAATGACCAGGGATCATCAAACTGTGTCCCATTCTTTTTTGTTGAAAGAACCGTTTACCGAGGGAACGGTAACCGGAATATGTATGGACATTCCCCCTGTGCATGACATTTCATATTCCCTCTCTTTAATAAGGACATTTAATAATGGACCCTCTTGGATTAGGGCCCACCTCCCTTTAACTTGATCACCTCGGTGAAGATTCTGTCTTCACATCAGTCACACCCTGAAGTCCTGGGGGTTAGGGCTTGCACCTGAGAATTTTGAGGGGACACAATTTCTTAGTAACAGATGCAAAGTCAGGCATGCAGTTAAGCCAGAAGCAAGGCTTCCTTCATTCCCTTGACGCTGCCTGCCTCTGGTTAGCAGACCGCACCAGCGATTTTCACTTGCTTCATCCCCACTGTTCCCCAGATCAAATGATGAATCCTCAGCACCTCCCAGCAAGAGGAGAGATGTGATAGAAAAACAGAGCCTCTCCTTCTCTCAACTGTAGGATAAAGGCTGTCAAATGAAAGGACAAGGTGAGTGAGGGCTAAGCAGGGTGAGCATCCTATAAAGGCTTCAGTGTGCTTTTGACTCCAGAAGAAAAAGTCTGGGAGGGCTTTCCATTGAATCTTATGTCCTCTCCTCCTGCTCCCCATCCCTTCCTGATGGGGCTTTATGGCCCACTTACACATTCACCACCTGTGAAATGGAGGTGATCATTTTGGCTCTATCTCTGAGATTGGGGGATTCAACCCAACAGTGAGTTAGAAAGTGCTAGGAAATTGTGAAGTGCCAGAAACAAACGTGATAGGGAGGGAAGGCATCATAGGGTCCAGTTTGGGTAGAAGGAGAGGACAAGATGGAAAACAGAAGTCTCAGCAGGGTCCCTTGGCTGTTTTATGTTCTTTTTGGTTTAAGACGACAGTTTCCTTTGCTCAGCCCTGCCCTCAGTGTCTCCTGGTGATTCTATGGCAGCCCCAGGGCTGGAGGAAGCAGGAGGGACTGCGTTTCCATTGGCTTGGGACAGGGGCACCCGCCCTCTCTCACCCTTTCCTTGGAATCACTGTCCAGAGCCATCTGCTCCTGGGAGGAAGCCATGTTCTGTCTCAAAGTCAAACTCAAGGTCAGAGGGTGTGAGAGTGCAAGAGCTTACAAGCTCATCTAGCTCCAGTTCATTTTGAAGACAAGGAAGCATTGGTCCAGGAAGGGAAGGGGCTTGCCACATCGTGTAGTACAATTGTCGCAGAAGGCTTATTGCCATTGTAGGGTTTGGGACTTCCCGTGGTTTTTGTTTCCTACTGTGAAGCTTGGTCAAAGAAAGTTAAAAAACAATACAGAACAAAAGACAAAACAAACAAAGTGCAAACCAACCAACCCACCACCCGAAAGAGAGGGCAAAGGGGCTCTCTGAATTTGTCCAAGATAAAAGTAGTCTCTTTCGTGTGGGTGCCAGGGGTGGTGGGGTGGGGTGGTGCTGGTGGGTCAGGACAGGGAAGGAGAGAAGTGGGTGGAGGGTCCTTCCTCTCATCTGGTGCCTTCTTACACCCACCCACAACCCAGCTAGAGGTGGAAGGTCGGGGATGGGACCCCCATGGCTAGCAGAAACCCAGACGGAGGGAAGAACAAAGTTAAAGAATAAGAGGGGGGCGAGGAAGCAGGATGCTGTTCATGTTGCTTTGTAAACCCAACACAGATTTGCATGAAGCTGGCCACCTGGCCCAGGCGGCTGAGCTTTTCCACCCCACTCCCACCCCCACCCCCATCTCCCTTTCTGTTGGATGGGGAGGCCAGCAGGAACCTAGGGCACAGACAGGAGAGCTTTAGTACCTGGGATGCTGGGCTCAGGAGCTCTGGTCCCAGCTGACCCTCTCCTCCCCTTTGGCTGGATCCTTAGTGGGAGGGGCGGTAGTATCCTTCCCAGTAACTCAGGGCACACAACCCTTCTCACCATCCCAGATGGAAAAGTCTTAGGGTGGACAGTTCAGAAAGTGGGTAGGCAGCTCAGTAGTGAATGCAGGCCGGACTTCTGTGGCCCAATGAAACGCATTCACTTATTGAAATGATTGTAACGAAATTCATCTCCTGGATATTGATCCTATTCCGCACCAGAAAGCCTTCCCTTGGGTAGGTTTCTAATTAGATTGCTGGGCTTTTGGGTGGACTCCATGGAAAGACTGCAGTTCTGAGTCCGGGATGATGTGCTCGGACGGCACTGGGTCAGGTGCTGGGCCACTTCGCGATAGGACCGGGCCTACCTGTGCTGTTTAGGTTGCTCTGGGAGGGAAGAGTCTGGAGAGTGAGGACTGAAGAGAAGGACGGAGAAAAGGTACCCCTGGCCCCGCCACCTCGATACCTGGCTTGCAGAACGAGTCTACAAGCTCAGACGAAGTCCCATTTGGTGGGCTCCCCCGAGCCTCGCGTCTCTTTCTTTCCTGATCAAACGCAGGGACCCGGCGGGCGCAGGAAAGATCTTGGCCTTTGGGGTCTGGCAGACCTCAGTTCCGAAGACACGCGGAGACCCCGGGTCCCGGCCTCCTGCCGCGGAAGTGCAGGGGGCCGCAGGCTGCCCCCAAGGCGAGCTCGGGCTGGAGCGGCGGAGGGACCTGGTTCGCGGCCCGGCTCTGCCCCCTGCCGGCGGCACGGGAGTCACTGTACCTTCAAGGCTCTGGTTCCTCACCTGGGCCGAGGGGCTGGAGGGTCGTGCGCCTCCCCCGCAGGTGCTGCCCACCGGGAGGTGCGCGGCCCCTGCCCGCGTTTTGGCCTTCTCTCGGGTTGCGACCGAGGAGCTGTCCCTGGCCCCGGAGAAAGCCGTCCTCCTCTCGGTTCTCTCCTCCCCGGATCCCCGCTCTGCCCTCGACTCCGGGAACATCCGGCCTCTCATCTCCGCTGGACCCTTCCCATCAGCTTTTAACACGCTCCAGTCTCTCCCACAGAAAGCATCCGAGGAAAGAGTAGGAAATAAAAGCCCCAGTGAGTTGTCTGCCCTGGTCCGCTCCTTCCTCACCTCCCACCCACTCAACCTGCCCCCCCCCCCCTCTGCGTGGATAAACCTTGGTGTCTTGGCAGCTTTTGTCCCCACTGACCACTTTCTCCTCCCTGAAGACTCTCTTCTGTGTCCCTTAAGGCCCGCACTCCTGAGAGTCTGCCCACTTCCCAGGAAGCTGCCTCCCCACTTTCCCTCGGGCGAGGGGCCGGCTGCGTGGCGAGCGAGCCGAGAGGGGGGTCTTCGCCCTTGCAGAGCTCATGGGCCAGCGGGGGACGCCACCGTCGTTCGGATAATTGGTGCAATCGCATGGACCACGGCTGGGGAGCAGGAACAGTGAATACAGACAGCTCGGGTCCCTCACGTGTAAAACGGGTAGTGGTGATGATGCTGATGATAAAAATAATGGGAACACTAATAATCTCTCACGTGGGTACCCGGGAAAAATAGGTGAAACCCCATGAAAATTGACAAACTTGGCATCTGGGGAGTACTTCATGGATACACATTGCTTTTATTACCAGTTGTACCTAGAAGTAGTGTGCGAAGCCCCCTGTGGTGAGAGGGTCCCTCACGGAAGGCTGGGTGACAGGAGGCAGAGGAGGGGATAAAGAGTCTGGAGCTTAGAGGGCCCAAAGCCGCCGTTCTGTGGCCCGAGCTCCAATCAGGCACCTGCGGAGTGAGACGCTGTCACTCTCCTTTGGCAGCTGATACAGGAGTGGGTGAGTCATGTCCAGAAAGGGGGGATTTTCTCACTCTTGCAAGACAGGGATTAGAATTAACCTTATTCAAGTCGGACAGGGCAAGCGCTCAATGAGGCTGGGAAGAGGATAGTCTTTCAGATGACACAGCTGTCTTCTGTCATTCCCCGCCGCCCCCCCCCCCCCCCCCCGCCCCCTGCAGTCCTTTGGAAGAGTTTCCAACCCCCAGCAACCACAAGACAGAGGGGTGGGGTCCATAGTTTTGGTGGGCAGAATGATATTGCAGATGGTTAATTCAGGGACCAGATGGCAGTTGCGACAATGGGGGCCTCTCAGGAAATTGTTCAAGGGGTCTCATGAGACGAAGACACTCCCCCAAAGAGCCTTCGTATGTCTTATGATCCTGGTGGGAAGGGAGAAAAGAAGGCATTCAGCCTGAGGGGAGTTGGGCCTAAAGGCAGAAACACAGAACCCGAGTATCTTAGAGTTCATCCAGCACCAGGGGTCTCAATTCTGGCTGCACATTGGTTATCTTGGGGCTTAAAAAATGTCACTGCCCAAGGCCCAGAAATTCTGGTCTAATTGGCTTGGGCTGAGGCCTAGGCATTCCTTTTTCAGTGCTCTGCACATATTTTCAGTGTGCAGCCACAGCTGAGAACCTGATCGAACTAATACTTTTCGTCTAGTAGATGAATAAACAGGCACTTTGAGAGCTTAAATAATTGACCCTAAATAAAGACCTTACAGTCAGTTACTGGCCCCCCGGGTCTAAACTTGGACCCAGGGCTCTCTCCATGACCCTATAGCAACAACTCCTCTAACTAACACTTAGGGTTGGTGTTCCTAGAGAGAATAGCTACAATGTTTATGTCTTTAAACATAAATCTGGACATAGTATTGAACAGTATTAGCATACTCTAGAGAACTGAGATGTTCCAGCAATATTTGTAATCTATGATCCCAGGATCTGGAGATCGTGACAGACTCAGGTTTTGGAGTCACAAAAGCCTGGTTTTAAATGGTAGCTCTTCTTTTACCAGCTGTGTGACGTTGGCCATGTTTACTTAACCTCTCTGAGCTTCAGTCTGCAATGTAAATATTTCCTTGGAGAGTTAACACAGATTGGTTTCTTGATTGCATAAGATTAAATAGAATATTGTCATAAGGCTCTTAGCATACAATTTGTGCCTTTTAACTGGTAGCCGTCACAGGAGTTGTTATTAGTTTTATTGTTATATTCTGATGTACTTGCTTCTAGTGTAGTGGCTCTCAAGCAGGGTGATTTTGCACCTGTAGGGAGCACTTAGCGATGTCTGGAGATATGTTGATTGCCATAATAGGTGGGGAGAGGAATGCTACTGGCATTTAGTGGGTATTGGTCGGAGATGCTACTACACATTTCCAGTGTGCAGGACAGGTTCCTTCCCCCACACCCCCCAGAGTTATCTATCCTGGTACCAAGGATAAAAACCTGCTCTATACATCTGAAAAGAGTTGGGATTTTGAAGGGCAGGGCTATTGGGTACTATTAGGATGACTTGGTTCTTGCACTGAGGAGGAAGCAGGGGGACAGTGAGTTTAGGGGGACAGTGAGCAGCTCCATCTCTACTTTCAGTCCCCACAGAGGACGGACTTTCTACCTCTTGGCGTATGAGTCCCTGTCCTAAGCTGTGAGGAAAATCCTGCACCTAGAGCTCGGGAGGCTGGTATGAAAGGTTTAAATAACGCCAAGACGACTGGACCGGGTCCCGCGGGAGGGCTGTCTTTCTCCACGGTTGTGCTCTGGGCACCTGGGACGAGCATGAGTCTTCTCTCCCCTGAGCTAGCTCATCATTTATAAGTGACAGCCGCCGAACTTGGAAAGTACGACACCGAGTTGGCAAGTAGAAGACTTACTCAGCTTTCTCGCCGGAGCCTTGGGTTTTAACTTATTTATCTTTAAGAGAAGATAAGTAGGACACGGCCACGCAAGCTCTGTTATGTGAGGAGGGAAGAGCGCGTGTGAAATTTCTGCGGAAGAGCAGGAAACTGTCAAGGTTGCGGCGGGTTGAACTCGGCTGCAGAGGAGCGCGCGGGCGCGAGGTGGCGCTGCGTTCTCGCGGCCGCGGAGGGCTCAGCCCCGCACGCGCGTCGCAAAGGTGGGTGTTGCCGCGCGGACACCCCGGAGTGAAAAATAGAGTAACAGGAAAGATTTAGTTCTTAAAATAAGTCAGCAGCCCAGCGAAGCGAGTACTGCTATGGCAGGTACATTTTCTAGCTTGAACTGATGGAAAAGGGCATTGACTGCCTACAGGCATCTGGCCACAGACAACCAAGAGATAAAAATACACAATTAAATGAAACCACGCAGCAGGCCCGCCTTCAGAAGGGAATGAGAACGCGCTGGACTCAGCCAGAGGTCTGGGATCTGGCATCGATGTTCCCCCCGAATGACTGTTGTGTAAATGCGCAGTTGTCCCCCTGGAGACCCTTTTCATTGTCTCCTTGGCTCTTCCCCAATGAGGAGAGGGCTGGCCCCGTGCTCAGATGCCGCCTTTCCCAGCATCCGTGTTCCAGGTGGGACGGGCATCAAGTTCGTTACCTATGTTGGAAGGCAAGCCAGGTGACCATCACAGGAGGGGGATGCGAGTGAGAAGGGGGAGGAGCTCTCAGCGTTGTCATGGTGACGGGCCATCCACCTGCTTGGGGGGGGCAGAGTGGTCTCCTGGGACAGTCTAACACCACTTTTGGGGGGGTGTGAGTTCGGACTCACAGGATCGGACACAAGTTCCCAATCATTTCGACATGTCCCCACTCTTGTAGCCCTCGCCGTGCAGTCTCAGGTTGGCGGTGCTTTAAGAAGGGGGGGAGTGACGGGCTGAGAAGGTGGTTTGGGGACTAATAGTCTTGCATCCCAGCTCCGCCACCAGCTAGCTCTTTGACCTTGGAAATGTCATGTCACTCAAGCCTTGGTGAAAAAGGTGATCTGTGAAAGGTGGATAAAATGGGCAGGGAGCTTGCAAGAACTGCTCTAATTTTCCCAGCAGCGGAAACCGGGAAGTCTTCAAATAAAGAGACCAGACTTCATTGGAGGAAGTGTTAGACCCAGCGGAGGGACCTGGAATGGATACGGGCAAATGCCTTTTTCAACACTTTTAGCCATTTTCATTTTTGCTTGTGGCTGCCTAGCCTGAGTGCTAACCCATGCTTGGTAAATTGCTAGTTTATTCTCCCATTCTTGGGTTTCTTGACCTCTAATGATGGAACCATAACTGTCACGGTCGCAGCACTGGGCATAGGGCATGAGCTCTTTAGGAATACTTATCCCCTCAGTTCAGTGTTTGCAAGCACCTGTGAGGCAGGAGAAGCCAGCAAGTCACTGGGGACCATCCTTTGGCCCATGAGCCAGAGATTCTGGAGGCTAACTCCCGTCCTTCGGAGGAGGCAGGTGGGCACAAAATCAACTTCTCATAGGAGAAGCAGAGGTTCTGCCTTTTTCTCCAGACTGAAGCGTCTCGAAGCTGCTCTGGAAAGAATATGCTGTGAGTTCTTGTTCGATCATTAACGATACTTCAAAGGACAGATCCCATGTATAAAATCTTCCTTCCCATAGATGCACAGCTTCGTTTTTATCCTAAGTTGCACATTTTCATTGTGTCGTAAACAGCCACAGGGTTTAGAACAGGCCAGACCCCTAGCCCTGGGATATTAAACCAGGACTGTCTGGGCCAGTGATGCCTCAGGGTTGAACACTAGACTCACCTTCCAGTGGTGACAAAGTGACAGTCGTCTTCAGCACCCTTCTGAGGTCAGCCTTTGGGTTGGAAGTGGTTCTTGATATAATTCTGATTTCCAGTTGGTTAGCATCTCACCATCTCCCAAACCTCATTTTAGGCCCCTTTAGAGTCAAATCACCTTGTCTTTCCTACTTTGTTTTAGAGTCCAGCCTCCTGGACCAGGATCTCTGGGCTTTGTGATGTAAAGTACATTTGCCAACTTGGCCTGGGTCCCATCTGCTGGCATGTTCGGTGTCATCAGTTTCAGGTAGGGTGCTTTGGGAAAGGGAACTAACATTTAGTGAGGGCACACTATGTTTCAGGCATCTATTGGGTGCTTTCTGTACATTGATTTATGTATATAAATAGTATCATTGCAATTAGCCCTGACTAAGAGATGTCTTTAAGGATGACCTTGTTTCTAAGTAGGCAGCTTGCAAATGCACTTGGGTTTAAAGCTCGGATCTGAGTTCTTCCCAGTGCCTTGTACTATTGAAGTTTATGCCTTAATCAACACATATTTATTTAAGTATCTTTTCTGCAAGAAGTATTGTGCTAGGTAACCTTGAGCAATTCAAGGACATGCAGGCCATGGTTGCTGCCTTCGGGGAATTACAGCACAGTGTGGGAGGAAGACTAACACGTAGGGAAGTTAATGAGTGATACCAAGTTCTCACAAATACCCAATAAGAAGAGATGAAATGCTCACTCAGGGTAGAGACACCTGGGTGGGAAGTGGAAGTTCATGAAGAAAGTAGGACATGAGCTCCTTCCTGAAATGTGCATAAGATTTGGGTGGAGCCAGACCCAGCCAATTCCTAGTGGAGTTCGCAGGTTCTGCTCCACGGACCCAATGTCAAGTGGTCTCAGTGGTGTGGATTCCTCCGGTGGAGAGCGTGCAGATCCCAGCAAGGTGGGGATCCTTTTCCTCAGAGCCTTGTTTAGAGCTTGGATCCCACATCCCCAGAATGGCTGGGGGTTTCCTAGATAGGGAGAATCAACTGGGTGACCTCAATGACCCCATCTTGGTCTCCCCAATCTAAGAGGACTGGTAGAACTTACAAGTCTCTCCCTCAAACCACGACAAGGTCATGCTGTTGCCTCCAACTCTTGTTGGGGGCAGGGGGCAGAGGATCTAGTCTGTGGACATCTGTGCTCTCTTTCTCCAATTCTCTCTGTGGCTGTGTCTCTTATCCAGTGAATCCAGGGGGCAGCGGAGTGGGAGACACGCAGACTCTGTACCAAGCAGGCTTATCACTTACTTGCTGTTTGACCTTGACCGAGTTGCTTTATAAACTGCAGTCTCCTCATTCATAAAATTCAAATTAATACCAGTTTCTGCTTTTTAGGGTTGCTCTGAAGCTTAAGTTGGATTGCACATAAAACCATTTCAGACAATCTTGGTCCACGTGAATAAAATGCAGAGCTCAGTTAGCTCTTGGCTGCTCTGACGTAATGCTGACTGTTTGAAACAAGTACTCACAAGTGCTTTCAGAGTATCCATGGCCTCAGCATCTGAGTTATTCTCCTCCTATTGGATTTCCTGAGAACTGGTCGACCACCTTTGCCCTAGACTTTCAAATGTTTGTTGAGAGCCTACAACATACCCTCCCACTGTAGGGGTCCAGTGATGGATGATGGAGACATTGTTGATGTCTTGTGAGTGTGCTTTGGGGTTCCTGCTGCGGGCTGTTCCCAGGTGCTCTAGAGAGGGGCTGCGAGCAGAAGCCCCTTCCAGGGCTGTGAAGGTGCCCTGAGAGCCTTCATAAGCGCACAACACCCCATTCCCAGGTGAGGCTCAGTCCTTTGGGCTGTGGTTTGGGAATGTTCTTTCAGTCTCTCTACTGACAAATCCTTTCTCCTTTGAGTGCACTATACCAGGGCTCATCTCTGACTACATGTTAGAAGGACCTGGGAATTTTGAAAAGATCCTGATGAGCTGGAGCCCTTCCTGGACCAACAGGGCCACTGTCAGGGGTGGCGCCTAGGCATCGTGTATTTCTAATGTTTCCCAGTTGGTTCTAGTAGCATCAGGATTGAAACAGGTCCCCGTCAAAACCTTGCAGGAGAGAATCTCCCTAGACTTTGGCTTTCAGCAGGCAGTTTGTGGGTGATCACTGGGGAGATGATCTCAGATTGGTTTCCCCAATTTTTCCCCTAAACTTCCTCCTGAGGGTTTGAAGTGTTGGGTTCAGGAGATCTGCTTTTCAGATACAACTTCTGGCATTTTGTTCCAAGTGAACTTGCTTTTTATTTTTTGATGAACTCTGAAAGCTCTTTGCAGAGATAAGTTAACCTCTTGCCTATAAAATGGGACCAAAATAATATATGACTTCTTACCTATCAGATGAGAACCTAACAAGAAAAAAAAAGAATAAGGTTAATTGTTGGAAGAAATTAAAAATGCATTATGTGCCATGGATGGTGCTTAGGTTGTCTGTGTGTGTGTGTATGTTTAAATATAAGATGAATGGAATTTGGTTACTGCACCGAAGGAACTATCAGTCTAACGGGGAAGAAGTCCACGTGCTGGGAAGTTACAGCAGGGCAGGTGGAAAAACTGAAGGCTTAGACTTGGTGGGGACCCTGCTGCCAGTGTCTCTTGTCTGGATTTGAATTCTGGCTCTTAAACTTTTGAAAAGGCATTTGACCTTGATCGACCTTCATTTCCTCCTCTGTAAATTGGGGGGCCGGACTCAGACCTTGTCAGCTAGGTGGTCATGAGGATGAGGTGGGTAACGGATGTAAATTATGCTTGGTAAAGAGGGAGCCCTCGATGCAGGAGAGTAATCATCGTTGGGCGCTTACAGCAGGAACCAGTGTGACGTTTTCCATTTTCAGCGATATTCAGACTCTGCGATGGCAGCCCACCAGTGAGGGAGCTGGACACTCTGCATTTCAGATGTAGGGAGGTTGGAGGTCCATTTCTTTCCCCATCGCTAGCCTTGCCTGTGATTTAGATGCTGTGAGAGCCGCCTTGGGTATGTTGTGAACCTTTGTAAGTCTTGATGTTATCATCTGTTAAATGGGAAGACTTGTCTTAGCATGAGGATGAGCCCACACGGGGCTTCTCAGCCTGAGTGCTCAGCAGATGGGTCTTTATTCTGCAGAGATGCATGTGTGTTTCCCTGGAACCCCGCACTGCCCTACACGTGGGGAGATTACTAAGCGTGGAGGAACGCAGCTGGAGACCGCTGGGGTGGGGGTGGGGTGTGGGGAGACGAGAATTTTCAGATTGAAACTTGGTAACATTAATCCTTATTTTCAAAGCTCTTTTCTCCAATTCATCTACCTCTCCCCAGCTGGTACGATGGTACTCTGCATTTGACTTGGTGGGATTAAGTGTGCCACTGGGTTCAGGGGACAGTGGTGAAGGTGAGCCGTCTGACATTCTCATCTGCATGACGGGATAAACTGTCCTTGAATCTAATCCACAAACTAAAGTGTAAAGCTATTAGTCAGGTCCCTAGGCAGAGCTTTACTGGACCGAAGTGTCCAGAGTGGCTCTCCATACCTGATAGATAGTTTGGAAAGACTGAGCGTGCATATTAATTCCCTGTCTCTGCAAAATGAAATCCACTTTCGAGCAGTAATGGCTGGTTTCACAACATGCCAAGATCTGTCGCTGGTGCGTAGAAGTGATGGTGATCACAGAATATCCTTTTTGGGCTCCGCTATGGCCTTGGGGAGGCTGTGCCCTCTTCCCAGGGTGGCTTGCTCTCTGGCTGAACTGGTCTGGCTGGCTGTTTTTAACTCTGCCAACTGGCCATGGGAGTCCTTAGTAGGCTCCCTCTACAGAGGTGTGTGAAGTTGAGATGATGGCTGAAAATTTCTCTGCAGCTACAAATGGGCTCAGAAATTTCTATTAAGAGTAAATTAGTAGGTAAGGCATGAAATCAGACAAAAACCTAAAAAAAAAATGTTTTAACTATTCACCCCTCTCTCTCTTTTTTAAAGATTTCATTTATTTGACAGACAGAGATCACAGGTAGGCAGAGAGGCAGGCAGAGAGAGAAAGGGAAGCAGGCTCCCTGCTGAGCAGAGAGCCCAGGCTCGATCCCAGGACCCTGACCTGAGCCAAAGGCAGAGGCTTAATCCACTGAGCCACCCAAGCTCCCCTTACCTCTCTCCTTTAACTTTTGGCTCCAGTTCTTCCTGAGACATAAGTGCCGGGGAACATCAGCAGAGATATGAGTAGTGAAGGCTGGGGCAGTGGGAACGCATCTAGGAAAAAGTTAGGGTTGGAATGAACAGTCATTTTAGGCAGCAGTTTGGGGGAAGAAAGCCTAGTTTGGACTCTCTTCTTCGGTAATGGCTTTCCTGAAGGGAAATGGTGACCATTTACAGATTCCAGATGAAGGGGTCATCTGTACCCTGTGACATTTAACTACTATATTTTCTTTAATTTAAAGTATTGTTTCCTAAATAACAAGCCAAAGAGCACTGTCCTGGAGTGATGTTTCAGGAAGAGGCTTTGTGGTCACAGGAGCCTCGGAAGCCTGAAGGCTACAGTGCCTCTTGGAAATTTACAGCTCTTGTTGGCAGGTTAAAGACACTGAGAAGTCCGGCAGAGAAGTAAAGGGCGTTCGTTTGTTTCACCAAGCACTTCACAACCTTATTTAAGTTGGCTAACAGAAGCCACGAGGGAAAACATCAGATGAAGCAACATACTGCCATGGCTGCCACTGGTCCCAGTCTTGGGATATGCCCCCCTCCCCAGGAGGTGCTCCTGGCTCCCGACAACACACGGGGGAAGGGGCTGGTCTTTGGCTTGTGGAGCTGGCAGTGGGCTGGCCTGGTCAGGCTGGTGGCCACAGAACGGAGGACGGCATTCCTGCAAAGTCAGGCTCGGAGGCCCTTCTGCTGTGCGGGGGGGATCTCTGCTCTTCCGGGCGTGTCATCCAGCCTCTTGGTGTTCCAGGGGGGTTTTGCCAGCAAACCTGGCTTCACAGCAGAGTTTAAAAAGGCTTCTTTTCTGTGGCTCATCCCAGGGTGTTATCTAAAGTGAGAGGGGTGGGGGAACCTGGTTGGCTCAGTTGATGAAGCGTCTGCCTTCGGCTCAGGTCGTGACCTTGGGGTCCTGGGCTGGAGCCCTGGGATGGGCTTCCTGCTCAGCAGGGAGCCTGCTTCTCCCTCTCCGTCTCCCTCTGCTTGCTGCTTCCCCTGCTTGTGCTTTCTCTCTGTCAAATAAATAAATAAAATATTAAAAAAAAAATAAAGTGAGAGGTGTGGCAGCAAACAGTCGGGGAGAGGAGCATCCTTCCTGACTTCCCCCCTTGGACTGAGATGCAGGACAAGAAGTCAGCTGAGGCTGAGCAATGCTGGTCAAAGGGGAGAATCGAAGAATTTGAGACCGTGGTCTTGGTCAGTGTGTTCGAGTCATTTAGAATGCTTGTTGTGCTGGATGGGGCACAGAGATGAAGACAGCCCAGAAGGACGAAAATAAACCACCCTAAGGAGGGCGCAGGTTAACAAATAATGGCAAAAAATAGTGCCTTAGGAGAGGGACTTACACAGCAGGGGCAGGGAGGGGTCAGCAAGCCTGGAACTGGGGGTCTGAGAAACTCAGCTTGGAAGTGGGAATTTCTCCTTGGACTAAAGGGCAGGGAGAGAAGGGAGGGCATTCCAGGCAGAGGTTATAGCGCCGTCAAGGGAAGAGGTTTCCACAAGGGGCTCCTGGGGGGCTCATTCGAAGAAGCCTTTGTCTTCAGCTGTGGTCATGATTCCAGGGTTCTGGGATTGAGCTCCGTGTTGGGTTCCCTGTTCAGCGGGGAGCCTCCTCCTTTCTCTCCCACTCCTGTGTTCTCTGTCTCTCTGTCAAGCAGATAAATAAAATCTTTAACAAAGAAAAGAGAAAAAGAGGTTTCCCCCAGCAGTGAGGATGGGGAAAGGAGTCGCCCCAGGTAGAAGGTACTAGCTCTGGATCCAGGCAGGGAGAGGAGGGACAGAGGAGAAAGAAAGTCCACAGGTCAGGGTACGGGGCTAGGGACAGCGGCTTCCAGCACCTTCAGTGCCATGTCCGGCTGAGTCATCGTACGGACAATCACATCACGTTTGGGAGAGAATCGCGGGCTTGGCTTCGAGTGTGGGGCACTGGACCTAACACCTCGTCCTCCGCCTCTTCTCCAGGAGTGACCGTCGGGGAAGAGAAGATGAGGTCTCGGGGCAGCCTTCCCCGATGCCAGCGCCCGCCCTGGAAGCTGACCCTTCACCTCAGCAACCTCCCACCCGGGCGCCCCGAGGTGACGGTGGGATCCTCACCTCCTCTCGACTTTGGGGCAGACAAGCGGGCCCTCTTCCCGGCTGTGGTGGAAGTGCCTTCCTGTCCGGGCCTGAATGGCAGCTCTGTCCCCGGCTCAGGCGCAGGCAGGGAAGGAGAATGCTCCCGTTGTGCCGGGAAAGGGCTTCTGCAGGGCTGTCAGGGCCTGAATATATATAGCGACCTGGGCTACAGTCGCGTCCAGAGTCGCTATCAGAAAGAAAATACAGGAAATCTCCATGTCTGCCAAGATGTCACACCTCAGAGATTTAAAGCTGGACGAAGCGACTTGCTGACCTCCAACCTGCTCACTGGGGGCACATCTGTCTTCCCTGATGGAATTCTCCAGCTGCCGTTGCTGCTGGGCCGGGCTCTGCTGCCGAACACGGGGCTCAGCCTGCAGGCCTCCGGGAAGCTCAGCCCGCTGCACGAGGCCCTCCCTGGAACAGGATGCACGAGGACTTGTTTTGCTTTTTTCCTCTTTGTCTTCATCAGCCCCCGTGACCTTCTTTTCTAGGGAGTAATAGCAGGGAAATAGTAGTAGCAGGGAAATGTCATAGATGAGAACCAGGGCAGTGACGGTGACCACTGCCGGCTCAGGGGCCTATTGGGTTCCTTTTCGTGCTCTGGAGAGAGGCCTGTCACCAAAATTCTGCAGGTATTTCTGGTGCATGGGACTGGGGAGTGAGACAGGTTAAGAGACAGACCGGGTGAGCAGACCCAAGAAACATATGGACCTAGGAGCAAAAGCCAGAGGAGAGGCAGGGTCCTGGTCTTAGGGCCGCGAGATGAAGACAGGGCTTCTAGAGAGCCAAATGCAGGGAAGCAGTTACACGTTTCCTTGTAGGGCCCTTCTCAAAGCCCTTAGCAGTCAGGCTATGGAGGAGGAGGAGGATAGTCGTGAACTTGTAGAAAAAAGACCTGCCTGGGGTCTTGACTCGAAACACCAGGGGTTGATGAACCAACACTTTTCCCTTCCTCCTGTTTCCTTCCCCCTCCTCCTGGGCGGCCCCCACCTTTCCTGGCCGTCCTGCACTACTCCGGTGGGAAGGGGACTCTGCATTTTGTCCCAGCCTCAAGCATGGAGTTGCGTGAGCTCATGGCCGAGGTGCGGGGTGAGGTGCTCATGGAGACGGGGCAGAGCTTCTGATGTTGGGCTGGACTGTGTGTGCGCTTTCCCGCCTCTGGTTAGGTGGACAAGGCGGTGAGAATGAATGAGGGGTCTCCTGTTTGCTGCCTTTTCACCTTGTAGCTGTCCACCTCTGTCTCAGGGGAGCTGAGGGGTGGCCACAGTCATTGGTGGCGGCGTGACAGTCAGGGACTGGCTGGGAGAAGGTGACGCCTGTGTGGGACACTGAGTCAGGCCTTTGTCCCACTTCCTGTGGGGAGGGTGAGACATTCTGGGGTCCTAGCAGAATTCTACGTGTTGGAGGGCTCTGGGGAGGGACAGCAGAGCCGTGGCCATGTGGTTGTCTGAGAGGCAGGGAAGGGACCCGGCTGCCTCCGGTGACTTGCTCCCTGTTACGGTTTGGCTAAGGGAAGCGGCGCGAAGCCCTGAATTAGAGTGATTCAGTTCTCTCTTCGCATCACTGAGTCACAAGGTCAGGGTGTTTATCTGGTGGGGTGATCAGTCCGCAAATCCTTTCTCTTCTTCCTTCTATTGCCTGCTTTTTTCAAACACACACTCAGATCAGCAAACTGGGAAAAAAAACGACAGGCAACCCCTCACCCCCCCCCCAAAACCCCAAAAAACAGCCTGGAGGCAAATTGTAAGCACTCAATAATAGAAATTGTCTTCATAGCACCTCCCCCCCTTTAAAAAAAAATTTATTTATTTATTTGACCGACAAATATCACAAGTAGGCAGAGAAGCAGGCAGAGAGAGAAGAGGAAGGAGGCTCCCTGTGGAGCAGAGAGCCCAATGCAGGGCTTAATTCCAGGACCCTGAGATTGTGACCTGAGCTGAAGGCAGAGGCTTTAACCCACTGAGCCACCCAGGGGCCCTAGGATCCCCTTTTAATTGCTACTCCCTACCCTAACCTCCCACTTTCCACATTAAAGGAATTATATTGAAAGCTGGAATTTTCATTGTAGGAAGCCCGAATCCCCTTTGTGATGGCTTCATGAGAGGGTGAGGAATAGGTTATTGCCAGGGGACACCTGCCTGGCAGTGATGGGGACCATTGTTTGCCACCCCTGGGGAGAGGGGGCGGAGGCAGGGGTGTGATTGTGGGACTCTGGATCCTGAGCTCAGAAAGGGGCCCTGGGACAGATGAGGACCTCTGCCCTTGGCTCTGTGGTTCCATAAAAGTTCTTGGGTCCCTAAAAAGTCCTATGTTGGAGCCATGCACTTCTAGGAATCACACATCTTCACAGCTCACTAGACGATCAGTTATTCTGGTCTTGATGCTCGTAGAGCTAGTCTCTTCCCCTGTGTCACAGTGTCCTTGGGGCAGGAGGAACTATGAGTTATTTATTCATTCCTGCCATGCCTGGGTGCTTTGCCTCTGCCATCTCAGATCCTCCGCCCTCTCTCCCCTTCCTCGACACAAATTGGTGTCTCTCCCTGTTGTGCAGGTGAGGACAGGGAGGGACAGGGAGGCGGAGTGCGGGTGATCTGTCCAATAGAGTCAGAACGAAAGGGCAGGGGTTAAGAAGGGTCAATGCTGGATTGGAGCCTAGGCTAGTCTGATTTGGAAAGCTTTGCTCTTTCGCTTATACTCTGCCATCTTTCTATGGCTTTGGTTCCTGTTTTAAAGGTCACCAACCAACATATTCCATCTTTTCAGGTCAGGTGTGCCAAAATTCCAGGTTTGGCACTGGACCCTTGGACTCTGTGAATGCCTTCGAGGTGGAACCTGGGATCTGCGTATACGCCCCCCTGCCTCTCACAGCTGTGTGCTAAGTTGGGTTGATAAGGCAGGTGGCACATAAGGTGGATAATTGATTTTCCTTTTATGAATATTCATTTGAGGTTACTTCTCCATCTGCTCTCCTTCTGCAGTTTGAAAATGGCCACTGAGTACTGAACAGGAGCATGCCTGTCCCTCTCCTTCTAGGTCACTCCTTGTACCGCTGGAGGAACAGGGCTGAGCCAATTACTTTTGGAAGGCCAGAACACAGAGCGCTGGGTGGATTGTCTGGGCTTGGGACTTTTCCAGATTGCATAGTCTTAATTGTATTGAGCTCTTTGGAGCCATCTGATGAATTGATTCTCAGCATGGCCATCTGCACAGAAATGCGGGGCTGGTTTCAGGACCAGGAGGCAGTTATGCCCGAGTTATGTGGCTGAGCCCCTGGGCAGTTCTCAGAAGGGGAGGGCTAGTAGGTCGCCAATAATAGTCCGTGATGGAGAAGAAGAGCCATCAAGTGCGGAGGCCTCATTAGTTTTGATGGATTTGGCCCAAATAATATAACATTTTAGTCCCTTGTGTAAAAGCCAGGCTAAGTACCAAATAAAAATGTCTCTTTGGGCCCATAGGAACTGATTTTGGGGGGAGGGAAAATTCGGTGACCCTCTTGCTATGGTTCAAGGGTTCCAAAGTGATGAAGTTTGTGTTGAAGCCATGTCTTTCGCCTCAGAAGAGGCTGTTTACTGGATATCGTATCAACAAGGACTGAATCTTATGTAACTCTTCCCCCATCTATGAAATGTGGTAATTGATGATCCTAATAATGATCTGTCAAGATGGAAATATGTGACATGGTCCCCTTGCATCATTACAGATGGACAAATCTTGTTCACTGAAGTTTTAATGTAAAATGCATTTCATAGTTCCAGTTCTGGGGACAATTACAATGTGTGGGGTTTCCCCCCAACACCAAGCAATTCTGGGACACCAACTGAGTGTCCTACAACTCAGTTCTGGAACTATCTGCCTAGAGACAGTGTCAGATCCCACAGCTTAAAGGCTTAGTCCTCCACTCCAGGTGCCAGTCTCAGGTCTGGGGTGTCACCTGTACTTCTGACCCCCTCCATGGGTCTGATTATTTTGCTCATGAGACTTAGGACACTAGTGTACTTGCTAGATTATTGGTTTATTACAAAGGACACAAATAGGAATGAACAGCCAGGTGAAGAGATATATAGGATAGGATGACCCTCTGTCCTTTGGAATTTGGGCCCAGCATGATGGCACATAGAAACATTCTGGTTTGCCTACCTGGAAGCTCTTCAAACCCTGTCCTTTTCTGGGTGGGGGGAGGCTTATGGAAGCTTCATTACACATGCAAATCATTGGCCTTTGGTGATTCATTCAACCTCCAGGCCCTCTCTCCTCCCAGAAATCAGCAGGTGAGAATGGATGTTCTAATCTTCTATTCAGGTTGGCTCCCCAGGCAACCAGCACCCATCCTTAGTTCCAAAGGTCACAGAGAGAGACCTTAAGAGACTCAAGGATAGAGAACAAATGGAGGGTTGATGGTAGTAGGTGGGTGGGGGGATGAGTTAGATGAGTGATGGGTATATTGTTTTAAGATTTTATTTATTTATTTATTTATTTATGTTTATTTAATTTCTTTTCAGTGTAACAGAATTCATTGTTTATACACCACACCCAGTGCTCCATGTAATATGTGCCCTCCAAAGTACCCACCACCTGGTTCCCCCAACCTCCCAGCCCCTGCCCCTTCAAAACCCTCAGATTGTTTTTCAGAGTCCACAGTCTCTCATGGTTCACCTCCCCTTCCAATTTCCCTCAACTCCCTTCTCCTCTCCATTTCCCCATGTCCTCTGTGTTATTTATTTGACAGAGAGAGATCACAAGTAGGCAGAGAGGCAGGCAGAGAGAGAGAAGAAAGCAGGCTCCCCGCTGAGCAGAGAGCCCGATGTGGGGCTCGATCCCAGGACCCTGAGACCATGACCTGAGCTGAAGGCGGAGGCTTAACCCACTGAACCACCCAGGCATCCCAAGTGATGGGTATTAAGGAGGGCACTTTTTATCATGAGCACTGGGTATTATATATAAGTGGTGAATCACTGAATTCTACCTCTCAGACCAATATTACACTGTATGTTTTTTAAAATTTATTTTAAGTTCACTTAATTAATATATAATGTATTATTTGTTTCATACATATGTATATATTCAATCTGAAACAAATAATACATTATACATAATTATATACATAGTTATACATTATAATTATTATAATGTATAACATATATAATTATATATGTATAATATATATGATATGCAATATATTATACATAATATTATATTATATATAATATGTAATAAATATAATATATAATTATATATAATAAATATATAATTATATATATAATAATACATTATATATATTATATATATATGCATATATATTTACATCTTCTTTATCCATTCACCTGTCAGTGGACATCTGGACTCTTTCCATAGTTGGTTATTGTGGACATTGCTGCTATAAATATTGGAGTACAGGTGTCCCTTTGGATCACTTCATTTGTATCTTTGGGGTAAATACCTAATGGTGCAATTGCTGGATTGTAGGGTAGCTCTATTTTTTTTTTTAAAGTTTTATTAATGTATAATGCATTATTTGTTTCAGGGGTACAGATCTGTGATTCATCAGTCTTACCCAATTCACAGGCACATACCATAGCACATACCCTCCCCAATGTCAACAACAAGCCACCCGCCCAACAACCCTCAGTTTGTTTCCAGAGATTAAGAGTCTCTTATGGTTTTTCCTCCCTCCCTTGTCCCATCCCTTCCCCCCACGACCCCCTGCCCTGTCTCTCAAATTCCTCATATCAGAGAGATCATATGATCATTGTCTTTCTCTAATTGACTTCTTTCCTTCAGCATAATACCCTCTAGTTCCATCCACATTGTAGCAAATGGTAAGATTTCATCTTTTTGATGGCTACATAGTATTCCATTGTGTGTGTGTGTGTGTGTGTCTACCACATCTTCTTTATCCATTCATCTGTTGATGGACATCTAGGCTCTTTCCATAGTTTGGCTATTGTGGACATTTCTTCTATAAACATTTGAGTGCATATGCCCCTTCACATCACTACATTTGTATCTTTAGGGTTAAATACCCAGTGGTACGATTGCTGGGTTTTAGGGTAACTCTGTTTTCAACTTTTTGAGGAGTCTCCATTTTGTTTTCCAGAGTGGCTGCACCAGCTGGCATTCCCACCAACAGTGTAGGAGGGTTCCCTTTTCTCTGCATCCTCACCAACATCTGTGGTTTCCTGACTTGTTCATTTTAGCCGTTCTGACTGGTGTGAGGTGGTATCTCACTGTGGTTTTGATTTGTATTTCCCTGATGCCGAGTGATATGGAGCACTTTTTCATGTGTCTCTTGGCCATCTGGATGTCTTCTTCGCAGAAATGTCTGTTCGTGTCTTCTGCCCATTTCTTAATTGGATTCTTTGTTCTTTGGGTGTTGAGTTTGATAAGTTCTTTATAGATTTTGGATACTAGCCCTTTATCTGATAAGACATTTGCAAATATCTTCTCCCATTCTGTCAGTTGTCTTTTGGTTTTGTTGACTGTTTCCTTTGCTGTGCAAAAGCTTTTTATCTTGATGAAGTCCCATTAGTTCATTTTTGCCCTTGCTTCCCTTGCCTTTGGAGATGTTTCTAGGAAGAAGCTGCTGTGGCTGAGGTTGAAGTGGTTGCTGCCTGTGTTCTCCTCAAGGATTTTGATGGAATCCTGTCTCACATTGAGGTCTTTCATCCATTTTGAGTCTATTTTTGTGTGTGGTGTAAGGGAATTATCCAATTTCATTCTTCTGCATGTGGCTGTCCGATTTTCCCAACACCATTTGTAGAAGAGACTGTCTTTTTCCCACTGGACATTCTTTACTGCTTTTTCAAAGATTAGTTGACCATAGAGTTGAGGATCCATTTCTGGGTTCTCCATTATGTTCCATTGATCTTTGTTTCTGTTTTTGTGCTTGAAGTTTGGAACTGTGATGCCACTAGCTCTGGCTTTCTTTTCAGCATTTCTATTACACTGCTTGTTAACTTACCCTAATTTAAATAAATATTTGAAAGAAAAAAAAACCCCAAGAAGAAAACAAAATTCACCTCATTAACATAAACCCAGTCATGGTGGAATGGGGTTCATTGTGAATAACAAGACACTGATTTTATCTTTATGGCTCTGAAGGGATTTCGAGAACTGAGGAGAAAAGGCCAACTATAACAAAAGATGCTCCTGTGGTGCTTGAGTGTCTCAGTCAGTTAAGCATCCAATTCTTTGTTTTGGCTCAGGTCACCATCTCAGGGCTGTGAGATGGAGCCCTATGGCAGTCTCCTGCTGGGTATGGAGCCTGCTTGGGATTCTCTCTCTCTCTCTTTCTCTCTCTAGCTGTGCCCCTATCCCATACCCCCCCCACCCCATACTGTCATGCTCTCTCTCTCTTAAAAAAAAAAAAAGATGCTCCCATTTTTCTTTTCAGAAAATTCCAAGTGTTTTGGGAACTATGAGCAAGGAACCAAATATAAACTTATTAAAGAGACAAAAGCCCAAATATGTATTTATTATAAATCCCACAATATCACCCTAGGCTACATACTTCGGAAATTGTTAGGCTATACATTGTATTTAGGAATACTCTCAGTATTAAGATAATTAGTACAATTCTGACCATGATTGACAATGTGTAGCTTATTCTACATTTCCTATTCAACACTCACTCATTCATACATTCCTCACTTATAACGAACACTTTCATTCATTCTTTTTTTTTTTTTTAAGATTTTATTTATTTATTTATCAGAGAGAGAGAGAGCGAGAGAGATCACAAGAAGGGGGAATCTCAGGTAGAGGGAGAAGCAGGCTCTCTGCTGAGCAAGGAGCCTGATGCAGAAATTGATCCCAGGACCCTGGAATCATGACCTGAGCCTAAGGCAGAAGCTTAACCAAATGAGTCACCCAGGCATCCCATTTTCATTTTTTCTTAAGAAAGAATTACCCTGGGGGCATCTGGGTGGCTCAGTGGGTTAAGCCGCTGCCTTCGGCTCAGGTCATGATCTCAGGGTCCTGGGATCGAGTCCTGCATTGGGCTCTCTGCTCAGCAGGGAGCCTGCTTCCTTCTCTCTCTCTCTGCCTGCCTCTCCATCTACTTGTGATTTCTCTCTGTCAAATAAATAAATAAAATCTTTAAAAAAAAAGATTGCCCCTGTGCCTGGCATGGGGCAAGAACAATTAATAAAATTTAAAAGTTAGCATTATGTAAAAATGGCACTAATTTAGCATGAGTGTTAGGCACCATCACGGGCAGAGAAGACCTAGAGTCCTGGGTAAGACACAGCTCGTGCTGGAGTGGAACATGTATGTAGTGGGGGAATGGGCTGGGAAACCAAGCAGTGCATGCCTCAAAAAGGGGACATGTGGAAGTGCTTCCCACACTTGAGGGGCTTAGGGAGTTTGAGGGATAAATGGGTATTATCTCAGCAAAGAGGAAGTGTGCCTGAAGGTGTATTCCAGAAGAGTGACTGCTGTCCTGGAGAGAGATTACTGCCTTCTGTTTTTGAATTGGTCTCTTTCTTTATAGGAGTCATCTGTGTGAACTCTTGGTCTACACCAGTGGTTCTCAACTGGATTTTGCTGTGTCCTCCCCCACCCCTGCCAATTCCAGAGACATTTGGCAGACATTTTAGGGTTGTCGCCAACTGGAGGGGTGGGGTGCTACTGGTATTTAGTGTGTACAGGCCAGGGATAGTGCTAAACGTCCTATTTATGCACAGGACAGCCCCCCCCCCCAAGAGTCTCAGGCCCCAAGTATCAATACAGCTGCTCCTGAGAAATGACAATCTAGGTCTGCACTCATTCTCTGCCTCCGAACTCCCTGCAGAAGCACTGTCAAAGGAGGCAAGAGGTGCTCCCCCTGGCCGGTGGTGGACGGATACTGAGAGCCTTTTCCCAGGTCCACCCCCGCTGGATATTGGAAGAGGGATTTCTCGCTGTCATATGTGATCCTGTCTGTACTGATATAAAGCAGTTGGCTAATAACTGTAAAATGAACCAAAGTACAAGCCACTGCCTTATGATGGCATTTTAACGAATAAGCACATGAAGAGAGTGTGTGAAATGAAGACAATAGTATCCGTGTGAGTGGTTGGGACAAGTTAGAGGAAATAACGTATGTGTTTAGCATGGGATATGGCGACAGTGCTGCTGCTTCTCGTTTTTATTATGGTGTGATGGCTTCTTTGATGTGTCAGCTTGGCTAGGCTCTAGTCCCCAGTTATTCAATCAAACAAACACTGATCTAAATCTTCCTAGGGGGGCCTGGCTGGCTCAGTCAGTAGAATGAATGACACTTGATCTTAGGATTGTGAGTTCAAGTCCCAAGTTGGGTATAGGTATCACTTAAAAAACAAACAAATGCTGATCTAGGTGTTTAGCAAATAGAGTTAATGACCCTAATCAGGTGACTTTAAGTAAGGGAGATTATGCTGGATCACTTGGTTGGGGCTGACTGAATCAGGTGAAAGGCATTAAAAAGAGGGCTGAGGCTTCCCTAGGGGAAAGCAGGAACCCTTCCCTTGGATGACAGCGTCAGGTAGATTGGATACAGAATTGGTCTGGCTAGTTAAGTTGACATGATCTCTAACCCAGTATACGCTTGTAATCTAAAAATGGGGTTTGGGAGGCACCTGGGTGGCTCAGTTGGTTTAGCGTCCCATTATTGATTTCAGCTCAGGTCATGATCTCAGGGTCAGGAGATCAAGTTCTCTGTTGGGCTCTGTGCTCAGTGGGGAGTCTGCTTCTCTCCCTCTCCCTTCGCCCCTTCCCTGCTCACTCTCTCTCTGTCTCTCTTAAATACATAAATCCATAAATAAATAAAATCTTAAAGAAAGGATTTTATTTATTTATTTGACAGAGAGAGAGAGGGAGATCACAAGTAGGCAGAGAGGCAGGCAGAGAGAGAGAGAGAGGAGGAAGCAGGATTCCTGCTGAGCAGAGAGCCCGATGCGGGCCTTGATTCCAGGACCCTGAGACCATGACCCAAGCTGAAGGCAGAGGCTTTACCCACTGAACCACACAGGCACCCCAATAAATAAATTAAAAAAAATAGGATTTAGGGAAAAAGAACTTATTTTTATGTATAGTTAGTTAAGTTTTCTAATGAGGGTGGATTCCAAGGTCAAGTGTTTTTGTGTTGGGCTGGGTGATGATGAGTAGAAGTAAGTTATAGTGACTCTTTCCACCTAAAAATTGAGCTGGAAGGACATTGAGGAAGGGCTGGGCGAGGGGATAGGCTTGTCCAGGGAGCTGCCGAAGCTGCAGAGGTGGCCCGAGAGGAGAGCCGGGGGCAGAGTGGCTGTGCCAGGAGAATTTCATAAGAAAGGATAGAAAAGTATCTAGGGGATATTATTTTATTTCTTTTTAAAGTTTTTTACTTATTTAAGAAATCTCTACACCCAATGTGCAGCTTGAACTCATGACCCCAAGCTTAAGAGTCACATACTTTTTCAACTGAGCCAGTCAGGTGCCCCTATCAAGGGGATTTTATAGAAAGGTTTGCATATGTCATGAGAATGTAGACCTTCTTCCCTGCCTTCTCATGAAATCATCAATTAAGTGTTCATTTACATTAATGAATTATGAAGTTTGATCATTTTTGGGGATGTGTTAAAGTGCTGCAAGAGTGGAAATTGTAACGGAGGTTGGTGTGGGTTGTGGCCACATATGGCTTAGAGAACCACTAACGTTGCACACGATCTACTTATAGAACCACCAAGGATGGGCACAGTCTAGCTATGGAACCACCAAGGCTACACATTTTCTAGTTTCCTTACAGCAGGCAAAAAGTTTGTTATTTATGATAAAGTGGCTCATCCATGCATTCTTTTAAAGATTTTATTTATTTATTTGACAGAGAGAGAAAGATCACAAATAGGCAGAGAGAGAGGGGGAAGCAGGCTCTCCACTGAGCAGAGAGTCCAATGCTGGGGTCGATCCCAGGACCCCAAGACCATGACCTGAGCTGAAGGCAGAGGCTTAACCCACTGAGCCACCCAGGTGCCCCATCATCCATGCATTCTTCATATATTTATTGCACTGTCAGTCTGGGGTACTGTGCTAGGTACCAGGCATATGTCTGAGAACAAGACTCCCATGGACTTTGATTTGGGTTAGGGGGCCTGCTACAGGTAACAAGAGAAAATTATAATATAATAGGATGTGATGAAAAAGCAAGTGGGAAGTTGCTAGGGAAATCCATGAGGGCATACAACCTAAACCTGGGAGCTGGTGGGGCTTTCTGGGGGAAGTGGCACCTCATCTTAAACCAGAGGATGGGTAGCAGGTGGGGGGAGCAAAATATGACCCCAAATATGCCACTTTGGCATATGAATTACTTTGAGCTGAAGGAATTCAAGACCTGGTAGACTCAAGAAAAGCTTTAAACTTTCTCTTAACTACTTAAAAAAATTTATATAGAGAGCTTGGTCCAGAAAGAGAATTATTACCTAAGAAAACTTTTTATCTCAAAGACCTCTGTGTTGCAGGGCAAACAACGAATGGCCTAACATCTGATCTTCTTATTGTTCTGTGAATTACTCTCCTTCCCTTTGTAGACTCAGGTGCTTTGTCTGTTTCTTAGCTCAGGATGGCATATAACTCTCAACCGACTGATTTGTCCTTGGGTTTCATATTTTTTATGGGACTCCTGTATGTATGTAATCAAATTTGTTTTCCCCCTGTTAATCTGTCTTATGCCACTTTAATTAATAGACCAGCCAAAAGAACCTAGAAGGATAGAGAAACCTCCCCGGCCCCCAAATGGAGTTAAGAAGATAAAGAGCTGTAGACAGATGATTAATGCTCTTAGCCTGGCAAGCAATTTATTGAATAGGTGTTATTTTCTTATAACCACTCTTCTATTTTGATTCTTGCTTCGAAGTTCCATATGGACATGATACCTTGACAGGAAATGGAAACTTAATTGAGGCTAAGGCTCTTGGAGTCTTTCTAACAGAAAATCATCCACTGTGCAAACCTTCTAGGCAGAAGAACAGTCCAGTATGGTGGGTTTTCTGGCTCTTCTGTACATACAGATTGAGGTTGGCACACTAAAAATTAAAGTGATTAGAAGGGGAACAGACATGGCATCGATAACAAGTCTCACAATAACAGAATTTAGAGAGAGAGAATTTTCTTTAATTTAAAGCTTGAGCTAGTTTAAGGATAAATACAAGCAAAGCCTTTATAGGGTTTGCTTTATAGCACATTTATTCTATAAAATGTAGCACAGGCTGAGATTATAGAAATGTTCAGGATCTTGGATGGATTAACGTGTGATGGATTCATAATGCACTGCTGAGGGAATCTTAGAGCTATCTGGAAGAAGTCATGCCATCATCAAGTTTTGACATCATGGAAGATTTAAATTGCCTCAAAGACCCTACCAGAAGGGAATATTGGAAGACAGGGATCACGAGACCACCCCCCCCGCCCCAATGACAATGATCATGCTCTTTCCCCAAGTAGGTGTCTTAAATAATATATATCGAATAATGTTTTTATTTGTACAATTTCTCTTTTTTTTTTTTTTTTCTGGAAGACAGACATAGCGACAGAGAGCTATAATTGTGAGCAAGAAACTATATGTCTGTTACATGTCTCATTACCCATTTTCACCAGTCATACTCCATCCATATCTTCTGTAGGGCTTCTCTCTCCTTGCTTCTTTTCTTTAGACCTTGATTCCGTACAGCTGACATTTTTTTTTTTTTTTAAATCACCAGGGTCTGCTGATTTATTTCCTTCAGAACTCTGAAACTGAGTCTCACAAGTTCACCATGGTGGGAGTTTCTTTCACATTTGTTAGTAGGAGAGTCAGCCAAAGTGAAAGACATCAGCTCATCATTTGATATGGCCCTGGATGAATGGATTTGTAAGTAGAAGTATCTTTGGTTGATTACAGCAAGACATGGAGAATAATCCTCTAGAAAGGACTATGGAAAAGAATTTCAGCAGAGTGAGAAAAGGGCTATCATGCTATCTTTTTTTAATGAAGATTTCTTTTTAGAGCAATTTAAGGTTCACATCCTATCTTGTTTTTAAGGGGCCTGCTTTCCTAAACAAATGGAATCAAGAACCATTTATTTAGACCACTGTTGTTTCTGGTTAGTTTCCATGAATCATTTGAGTCATCATTTGTGCGTTTAGGGTACATTTTTGTCAGTGTTTTCAGGATCCTTGACGCAGTTTCCATGTTACTTCGCACTGTGCAAAGATGATGCTGTAATTTGGTGAATTACAAGGAAAGGCAGCAGAATTATCAAGGACTGGTGGTGAGGATGATCCTGGGGATCTAGCCCGAGACTTCCTTGAACTCCTTCCTCTAGCCTGTTCCTGGCTCCTCTCTCCTGGGATGGGCTTGGGCTTGGTGGTCCTTACCTACCTTCAGAACTATATTGACACCCTACCGTCTGCCTCCCATCCCTCAGAGTATCCTGTAGCCTTGGTCTGACTGGCACTTTATTTTATTACTTCTGCCCTGTTGTTAATTCGCTCTTTAAGTTTTGGAGCTTTCATTTGAGTGTGGAATGGAACCTTGGTCAGGAGGATAGGCAGTTGGGATGGAATGGAATTTCTGGCGAAGGAGTAACTTTTTTTTTTATCACTGACTGTATCTGGTAAGATACCATGTGTCTACCTGTCAAGGTGTGGTAGTAGAGTTCCTTTGATGGGGCCAGAGGAAGAGGTGACTTCTGCTTCCCTAACGTTCATTGATTCTAAGATTTGAATGACAATTTACTATTTTTCTACACAATCTCCAAAGAGATTTGTTTTTGCCATTATGTGGGATAAGTAAAATATAAATTTTCTTTAATTTACTTTTTCCCTAAAAGCTTGTGCCCTGACTGCTGTATCAACTAAAATTCTCCTTTTCTTAAATACTCCCTCTAACTTTTGCTAGTTAGGTTAAGGAAAAACTAAACTACAAAATTAATATAAGATCTTTGTAAGAGTGAAACAATACAAAGTTGTATGTAAAATAGGTACTAACAGCTGGTCTATAACACAGCCACCTTAAATCCTAGCCTTTTGAAATAACCAGTGTTATATACAACAAAGCCTGTTTTATAAACTCACACTCCTACAAGCCTCCAGAAACATACTTGAAATGCCTAGGTTCTTTTTTCCCCTAAATATGAGCTCTTACTATCTAATATCCTCTTCCTTACATTTTTTTCCCCTAAAAACACACCATGAATATCCTTCTAGATGAGTAGATATCTTTAACTTTGCTCTGTTTAGTATAGTAGCCTCTGGCAATGTGTGGCTACTGAGCATTTTAAGTGTGGCTAGTTCAGATTTCTAGGACTTAGTATGAAGATAAAAAGAATAAACTATCTTTTAATAGTTTTTACGTTGATTACATTTTGAAATGACAGTGTTTGAGATATATTGAGTTTAATAACATATATTACTAAAATTAACTTCACCTATTTCCTTTTACTTTTTTTAAAAAGAGTTTATTTATTTATTTGAGAAAGAGAGAGAGAGAGAGCACACAAAAGGGGAGAAGGTTCAGAGGAGAAGCAGACTCCCTGCAGAGCTAGGAGCCCAGTGCGGGACTCGATCCCAGGACTCCAGGATCATGACCTGAGCCGAAGGCAGTGGCCTAACCAACTGAGCCACCCAGGGGCCCTACTTTTTTTTTTTTTTTTTTTAGAGTAAACTCTACCCCCAATGTGGGGCTTGAACTCAAGACTCTGAGATCACAAGTCTTATGCTCTACTAACTGAGCCAGCCACACACTTCTGATTCCTCATATTTTATTTATTTTTAAAGATTTTATGTATTTATTTGATAGAGAGAGACACAGCAAGAGAGGGAACACAAGTAGGGGGAGTGGGAGAGGGAGAAGCAGGCTTCCTGCCCAACAGGGATCCTAATGCGGGGCTTGATCCCAAGACCCTGAGATCAAGACCTGAGCCTAAGGCAGACCCTTAACAACCGAGCCATCCAGGCACTCCTATTTCCTCATACTTTAAAACACTGTGGCTACCAAAAAATTTAAAATTACTTGCATGGTGTTTGTACTAGACAATACTGCTTTAGCCCATTCTTTCAATAGGTAATTATATTCCAAAGAACTTCATGTAAGCTTTAGTAAGTTGGTGAGCTATATCTGTACAAAAGTATTTTAAAAAAATATTTACTTATTTATTTATTTTAGAGAGAGAGAGTGTGTGTGGGTGGGGAGGGGCAGAGGGAGAGGTTGAGAGAGAAGCAGACTTCTCAGTGAGTGGGATCCCAGTGATCCAGGGTTTGATCCCATGACCCCAAGATCAAGACCCGTGCTGAAATCAAGAGCTGGACACTTAACTGACTGAGCCACCCAGGTGCCCCTCTGTATGGAAGTATTTTGTTTGAAACTCTTTCCATGGAGAACTAATCATCATAGTCTAGAAAAGTGGCTATTTTTCTTGAAGATCACACCAAAGCTGTCATACCTAATGCAAAGTGCAGATTTCTAATAAGATAGTGGACTACCAGCAAAATCACTAAACTAGACTTGTTATATCTGCAAGTCTCCCTGTTCCATTCTCCTTGAATAGTTGTCATATATGCAGATAATTTTACAGAATTACATATGTTCAGCACAGAGGCTGGAAACACTGGACCTGGTAGAGCAGGTAGAGCTTGGAAGGTTTTAGGGAGGCTTCAAACTTGAGTTAGAGTTTGCTCATGAAATGCATGTGGTATTATAATTTGGAAGAATATTCTAGGAGGACCATAGTTTGGAGAGAATGACTGATAAACTATGCAGAACCTGTAACATTTTCCTTTTATAGAGAATGAACCTCGTTTGAATCAGAAGACCTGGATTGGAATTTGGACCCAGTCACTTAAAAGCTATGAGATCGGGAGCCTGGGTGGTCAGTTCAGTTGGTTAAGTCTCTGCCTTCGGCTCAGGTCACGATCCCAGGGTCCTGGGATCAAGCACCACATCGGGCTCCCTGCTCAGCAGAGAGCCTGCTTCTGCCTCTCCCTCTGCTTGCTGCTCTGCCTACTTGTGTTATCTCTCCAGCTCTCTAATAAGTAAATAACATCTTAAGAAAAAGCTATGAGATCATGGATAAGTCCCTTAGCTTTTCTGGGCCTTAGATTTATTGCTGGAACAAGGGGAAAGGATTCCCCCACATGGTACCTTTTCTTCCATGCCATGATGTTTCACAAGCTGATGGGGGGGCGCTAATGATTTGAAATGAATAAATTGTCATTAAAATTTTTAATGAAAAATAAAGTCCATTTTATAAATATGCAACGGTAATAATGTCATAAATATGTATATAGGAGATGTTTGTCTATCTATCTACTTATCTATATATCATCTTTATTTCTAATTTCCCACACCATGCTCCTTGTTCTTCTTTAATTTTTCTCTATTTTGTGGTCATCATTACAGATGACTTGGACTTGCTTATGGTCATACCATTAGTGGTAGTGATAGGTCTAGATTCTTAGTCCTGTTCTTAATCTGGTTCTCTGTTCTTTAAAATACAAAATACTGCACTGTTTTCCAATAGCTTAAAACCTTCATACATTCAATGACTAAATCCTTCCAAGGAGAAAAATCTGGGGGTTGTATATCTTGGAGTAGAAAATTTGGGCAATATATATCTTGGACATAAAGTTTGGCTGTATTATAGGAAAACATTTATAAGTAGGAACTCTAGAACATGGCTCTACTCTGCTAATGACTATTACAGAAGGCCTCACATTCACTGGAAGGAATCTTCTTTGGAGGATTCTGGCTGCCTCTGTGCAGTGGTCCTCACTTTGCAGCTCCAGGGCATATCTGTGGTTATTTGTGATGCTGGAGGCGAGAGGAAAAGGGAGTTGCTCTGTAGCCAATGGAAAGCATCAGCTTAGTGATTCCTGCATTGGTTTTGGCTGACCGTCCAGGGCTAATGACCTTGATGCATAGCCTCTGTCAGTCACTGGATAGGTTTGGATGACTTCCACCAAGCAGGCCAGGCAAATTTCAAGGCTTCAGGCTGAGATTCCTCAGGAGAAATGATAAAGCAGGGGGAGGGAGGTGCATCAGAGATTCTGGTCGGGGCTATAAGCTTGCGTGTGTGTGTGTGTGTGTGTGTGTGTGTGTGTCTATCAATGCTCAAGTTACCCTCAGCTACCAGGCAAAGGTCACCCCACTCTTTTAGGTTATCTCCCAAAGGTCATGAAATCCTCCAAAGAAATTGATCTATTGTAACTCCAATAGTTCTGAGGCTGACTGTACTTTTCCAGAGTTTCACATTATTCATTTCCAGAAAGTAATTTTAGTTGATTGCCTTGTGGTCTTTTTGAATGAGGCATTTTATGAAATAGGAGAAAATTGAAAGGGTTGGCTCACCATCAATATATATCCCTTCTGAATGCTCTTAAGGGCACTGCAACTGCCAATGTGGGATGGAAACTTGTTGGAGTTTCTGTCCCTGGAGGTTTTTAATGGGAGGTGAGACAACTATCTTTCTTGGTTCATTTAGTTGGCTGCCTGCCTTGGACAGGTGTATCATATGACCTATGATCCCTTCCAGTATTGGCTTTTTATGATTGGATAGATTCATGAGACTATATTGGGTTCAGGATTTTATCCATCTGCTTTATTATTCAGCCCAGTGTCTCTTAATCTTGTCTCTCCAAGCAGATTTCAAATTATTTGGAGGAGGCTTGGATGATGCCTTGTGTTTCTTTCATTTTCCCCAGTGGAAGCGAGAGAGAGAGAGAATGGGGATAACTTATGGGGAAGGGTTCTGGAGGAGACAGTGTCCGGGGAGATAGGAGCAAGGTCCAGGGTGGAAGACTGACCACTGATGAGAGGAATGATACCACATCTTCTAAGGTTGGAGGAAAGGTATCAAAACTGATATGGATGTAAATAAATTAATAGATAGGCATGCGAAAAGATGAGGGAGATTCCATTTCATAATCTCGGTTTCACTGACAAAGGATGAGGAAAGATCATTCACTGAAAGAAAGAAATTTAAGGGTTACAAATAGAATGGTAAACATTTGGAGTAACTGTTGTGGGGAATGGAAGAGGTTGCTGACCAAGAACAAGTCAAAGATTTGATGGGTGGTCCTGGAGACTCAGATAAATTCTGAGTCCATGTGAGCGGGATCCCATGTAGTGGAGCCGACTCTGAGAACATCCGGGATATTTTCAGCAGTGTGCAGCTGATGGGTGGCTATGGGGGAGGGGATAGGAGCATTGATTCAGGGTTGAGATTTTCCTGAGCAACGTGGTAGAGACAGGGAGAAGCAAGTGAGCAGTCAGAGGAGAGTTCAGAAAACCCCTCTGGGAATGTAGGATTGGTGGGGAAGGAAAAGCATTGCTGGGTGAAAAATGGGAAAGCCAAGGACCTTGAACACTCTGTGAGGCCAAAAGGCAAGTGAAGTGGGAGGAATAGGGAAGTGGGAAAGCTCAGGGGGTAGGCAAATAGGGCCAGAGAGTAGAAAATTGGAGATTAAGCTTTTTGGATGATGACAGAACTGAGAGTGTTAGGAGGATGAGTGGTCCAAATCCAGGGCAGGAGTCAGGGAGTTAGGGAGTTAGGGAGTTTCATGAACTTCAAGATCACATTATTGGGATTATCAGATGGGTGGTTCATCTTCTAGGACATTCATATCCGCTAGGTTTTGGGTAGGAGTAGAGACGACAAGGGTCACGAGTGAGCCCTCAAAGAGCCATGACGGGAGGAGCATATAATGCTTTGGGGGCTCATAGGGGGATCTCCTAACCCAGACGTGGGAAGCTGACAGACTTCTGGGAGAAGTGATAGCTGACACGAGGACTGCCCCCCCTCCTGCCCCCAAATGAATGAGGTTAGCCCAGGGAGGGAACGTTTAGGCAAGGAAAAGGATAAGCTTTCTCCAGGTAGAGGGAAGAAGGATGTTAAAGAGATCAATATTTTATAAAGTGTGTCACTTCATAAAATGAAAAATGATCTGGAGACTCAGAGCCTATTATTAAATAGCATAGTCTATAGCTTGGTAATCTTCTCCACTTACAGTAGCTCTTATGTTGTTATTTTTAATTAAAAAAATTTAACTCAGACTTCTGGGGGCTCCCTTACACCTTCACATTCGTAACATACTGTGGAAGGAAGGAGATGAAGTGTTCCTGAGGACCCGTCTTCCTGACATTCGGTATGACTTAACCCTCTGTCTGCAGATTAACTTTCAATTTAGAACAAACAAGAGCATGATTTATTCTCCACGACTGAACTGGGGGGGGGGGGAAAGGAAAAGAAAGACATGGAGCTGGCAAAGCAGAGAACAAGCAATGGAAGATAGATAATATACCCAAGGGCATTTGACTTGTGCCTTGGTAACATGCAAATGAGGGGCCCTATTACTGTGTGCAAATGTTCACATGCTAAATGTGGATTAAGAAAAGGTAAAAGCACTCTGAGAAGACAGCCAAAATGTCTGCAAGGAAAAAAAGAAAGTCAGAAAAGAAGCCAACTCTATTTCAACCAAGTACGTTGGGTCATAGATTATATCCAAAGAGATTTAGCTAACTGACGTGTTGGAACACACGTTCCCTTTTCCACCTTGTTCTGACTGTGAGAAGGGGTTGGATGTGGTACAGTGTGAGGAGCCCAGGCTTTGGACCAAAATGGAGCTGGGCTCTCGTCCCGGCTCTGTCACACTGCTGGTGCATGTGCTGAAGCTTCTCTGAGCTTCCATTTCTGTATCAGTGGAAGAGGCGGCCGCAAAAACTTTTAAGTCGAAGGGTGGATGTGAAGTTTGGGAATTATGTAAGTGAAGTGCTCAGAACAGTACCTAAGATGTAGGAGGCAGCCAGTAAGTGGTAGCTATTAGCTAGAAGTACTGCTAATATTACTACTTCTGTTAGTGCTCTCCTCGATAAAGGCATCTGCACAGTCTGTACAGTAGCGGGAACGCTTGCAAGGGATATTTAACATGTGTATGTCACACTCAACAAATTCTTGCGCTGATAAAATAATTCACAATGCAAATGGTACCACTGCTGCAGAGAGGGTCATACTTCTTCCAGAGGCCAATACACATTTGTCAGAGACCTTCTCTTTGCATGTGTGTTTGTGGGGAAGGGAAGTCGGGGACATGGGAAAGCAATTGGGTGGCTGGAAGCAGCTTCCTTCTTCTAAATACAGAGTCTAGAATCATTCTAGCACCACGGGAATTTTCTTTTCTTTTTTTGAAGATATTATTTATTTATTTGACAGAGAGAGAGAGAGAGAGAGAGAGCGAGCAGGCACAAGCGTGTAGAGCAGCTAGTAGAGAGAGAGGGAGAAGCAGGCTCCCTGCGGATCAGAGAGTCCGATGCAGGGCTTGATCCCAGAACCCTGGGATTAGGACCTGAGCTCAAGGCTGAGGGTTAATCCACTGAGCCACCCAGGAACCCCTAGAGGAGTTTTCTTAAGCTGACTTAGAGAAATGACCCAATCCTTGTAGCAGTGTACAAATGCTGCTGGGATCCTTTTTTTTGGCAGCATCTCCAGCTCCTTCTTTGGGCAGGGCACCTAGAGTGGGCATCCTCTGAGTGGCTGACATAAGAAGTATGACCTGGTGAAAGGTGAGATTCAGTGCTGAGCCTTTTTGTAAGATGCATGTGTTACAGGTCTTGAAGGGCTCCATTGTTCACCTTCCTGGCTCATGCCCTGGCTCGCATCCAGCTGGACCAAGGACAGTGCACCTTTCTGTTTTAATTGTACACCTGTCCTGAGCAAGGTGCCAGGGAGCTGCTGTCTTCCTGCCTGATAAATAAATTAAGTCAAGTTTAGATTTGACCGTTTACATAGCTCCTGGCAAATATATTTTCTAAGTGTATAATCTCTTTTTTGATGTCCCTAGAAATAAGAGAGCAAACTTGGTGTATTAGAAAAGCTACATGAAAAAGAGTCATTAGGAAAATATAACAGGGATCAAGGCGAAATGTCGGAGGTGAAGAGAACATTGGCGTGGGGATTTTAGAGTGGAGAATCATGATGCCAGGAGGGGGGTTTCTTTCAGTAAAGCTGTGGGTTTGCCTTTCTTGGAATACTTGAGGCCGGACCTTCATTTGCTTAGAATGAATGAGGGAAGTCGGGCTATACGTAGAGAGATTGATTAGATAATTGCTAGACCCACATCGTACATTTTGATTCCATATTCAAGAGTAGAGCACCACATTTTAAAGAAAGCATTTAAAAATATTTATGTATTTATTTAAAGATTTTATTTATTTATTTGAGAGAGAGAGCAAGGGCGAGCACAAGCAGGGGGAGCAGCAGGCAGAGGCAGAAGCAGACTCCCCGCTGAGCAGGCAGGCTGATACGGACTCGATCCCAGGACTCCAGGATCATGACCTGAGCCGAAGGCAGATGCTAAACCGACCGAACCACCCAGGTGTCCCCTAAAAATATTTAGATGAGCATTTTCTGGAGCTGTGCCACTAGCCAAGTGTTACATTGTCTGAATTCACGGAAGCGAACCCGGATTATTTTGGCAAACGTGTGCTGGCAGTTGTCAAGAATCTCCCACAGGTAGGATGCTGGGATTTATCCTCAGTGACTGACCTCCCTTTCTGGCCCTCTGCCCCTGTTCCTTTTCTGGCCGAAGTGTCAGGATTGACAGCCTGGTTTGACATCTATTTCCAACCTGGCCCTGGCTCCCCCATGGGAGGCGGCATATGAATTTACTCCCTCCCCTCACCATGATGGCTGTCTCCTGCTCTCCACGGGCTCCACCCGGGGCCCGAGGAACTGAACACCTGGGACCAGTTGGCGCCTTGTCCCCCAAAGCTCTACTCTGACAGAGGAAAACTGCCTGAATGCCTCGGGGTTCCTATCTCTGTAAAGGGAAGAACAATATCAGAAAATTCGTGGTGTGTGTAGCTGTTTTCTAAACCAAGGATATTCATCTTCTTTCTAGACTTCAGGAAATAAAAGTGTACTTGTAGTTCTTCAAGTTTCATTAAAATCTGCAAATTTTTGCACATCAAGCCCGGAAGTTAAGGTCTACAAATCTCCTTTCAAAGCTAACAGTTTTGTAAAAAAAATATTTTATTTATTTATTTGACAGAGAGAGAGAGAGTGGGAGCACAAGCAGGGGGAACCACAGAGGGAGAGGGAGAGGGAAAAGGAGAAACAGAGTCACCACTGAGTAGGGAGCCCAATGCGGTGCTCGACTCCAGGACCCTGGGATCATGACCTGAGCCGAAGGCAGATGCTTAACTGACTGAGGCACTCAGGTATCCCTCAGAGCTAACAGTTCTAATGACAAGTCCTTTTAATTGAAAATTTGGCTTGAGTTTATGGCCATGCCACCCTTAATGCGCCTGCTCTCGTCTGAAAATTTGATTTGGGAATGAGGTATGCAAATACGTGCCTAAACTTACTAGTTGTTCGTGGACACTAACATTTAGCCAAGTGGACGTGGCATCAGACTCCTCATTGCTTCTTGACGGGGCCTTGAAAAAATGGGGAATTCTGGATTTCAATCTCTTCCCACTATAAAAGTGTACCATGGGCTTATGACCACAGTCTCATCTTCAGAAAAGAAAGTCCCATGAAGAGTCAATCCGTTTCACAAAATTCTCATCATGGCTAACCTGTTCACTAAAATTGAATATGGTTGTGAGACTTGTGTCTGTCTGGGAAAGACTGTCCACCAACCAATCGTCACTGTCACCGTCTCACCAAAACCACCTCGATGGCCCATCTCAGACTCCACAAAACACTGTCACCTGAGTGACTTGTTTCCTTCTCTCAACAGCCTTCGAGGCAAGTCAGACATCTTTCCCTCTATTTTGCAGTTAAGTAACTGTGATCCAGAGAGGTGAAGAGACTGGCCTGAGGTCTCGCTGCTATAAGGTTTCAGGAATTGGACTAGAAAGCTGCTCTTGGAAATGCGAGTCTGTGCTCTTGCTGCTGCATTGAAAGTGTGTATAGTTACACTACAAGGGTCCCACTAAGTGCTTTATAGGGCTGATTCATCGTCATCATCCTCAGGGCCTGGGAACCACCCAGCGTTATTAATCCTTTTACCTCCTGACCTTGGTCTTCATCTACTCCAGAGACGGATCCAGCCTATTAACACACAACATCCTTTGGTCTTACCTTGCGGGTTATGGAGATGGGACTTCATTTGTTCTGATGTGGAGCCTCCTGCTTCAGGGTGTGGTTCCTGGCAAGAAATGGGCTATCCTGGCCAGGAGAGGTAAGAACATAGGACCATCATCTATCAGGCTGCTTGCTCTACTGTTACTCTACCATTCAGAGACCTTGTGTCCGCAGCGAATTGATATGGGATGAAAATGGTGCTTCCAGGGGAATTAAGCCAGCACAGGAAAAAGAAAAAGTAGATTTGAAAAGAATGGGTGTATAATAAAGATAATGATGGTCCATTTACTGCATCTTTTAGTTCAGACTAGAGATGATCGAACATGGCTTTGTATTAGTATGCTGATGCCCACAGGAGCTTGAAAACAAATTTGTAAATAACTGGGAGGAGCCCTGAGCTGGCAGCTGGCTTTCTTTGTCAAGTGCCTTCAACTATAATTATATCGACATGTCCCTTACATACTTCTCTACTTTGACCCGCTTTTCCCATCTGTAAAGTGGGCATGATTTTGTCTAGCCTCCTTCTACGTTACAGGATGAACCAGATTGCAGGTGTGAAGTGCGTGAATGAAGTGTTGCATAGACAAGATCATAACCAGCATCTCCAGCTACTTGGTTGGGTACAAGGGAGGGGATATTTGAAAGAGATCACTACCTGGTATTTTATCATATTTATGAAATATTTTCATATGGATTATTCTGTGTGTGTGTCCTGTGTGTGCTGCAAGTCATTATTCCTTCTTGCCTTTTAGACATCAGAAAACAGAGCTAATGTTCAGATCAGATCACTGCTGAAAGGCAGAGTTGCACTGGCCTCTGACCCTGGAACACCTACCTTTTCCTTTACAGGATGCTTCTCCACTCATGTGATATCTACATTAGGTTTTGGGCTTTGCTCCAGTGTAAGTATTCTGTGTTTTGGCCAACTGCTTGGATGTTTTACTTCTTTGTTCTCTGTTCTGCAGTCTTGGGAAGGTTTGTCTTCTACTTTTTTTTTTTTTTTTTTTTTTTTTTGTCAGTAGGGACGGCTCCCTGATTGGAGCCTTCATCCCTGCATTGGCCAGAAACACAGATCCAGCATGTTTCTTGCAAAGAATCCTTAAAACACGCTAGAGCACAGCCTCCAATGCTATCTCATGGCCAATAGTATGAAGGCATCTGTGGTTCCACCATATCCTTGGGTGAGAGATGAGGAGAAATGGCATGCTGGTTTCTGAGGTCCAAACCTTGGGTCTTACTCTTGTATCTCACTGTAATGTAGTTTTATTAAGACAAAATTGGAAACATTTTAAATGTCCATCAAGAGATGATGGGTTAGGGTGCCTGGGTGGCTCAGTGGGTTAAAGCCTCTGCCTTCAGCTCAGGTCATGATCTCAGGGTCCTGGGATAGAGTCCCACATCAGGCTCCCTGCTGAGCAGAGAGCCTGTTCCTCCTCTCTCTCTGCCTGCCTCTCTGCCTACTTGTGATCTCTCTGTCAAATAAATAAATAAAATCTTAAAAAAAAAAGAGATGATGGGTTAAATAAGTTATTATATGTCATTACAGAGAATAAAGTAAATTGTTTTGCTGATATGGAGAAATTACCAATTAATAGAGTTAAGTAAAAAAGGGATATATATATACACATTACTATGTTCCCATTTTTATAAAGAGAAGATCTATCTATCTATCATTTATCATCTATCTATCTATCTACCTATCCATCAGCTATCTATCTATCATCTATCTTAATATTCTTCCTGATGAATAAAACACTCTAGAATGATATTCTTAAAGTAAGGAAGGAGTCACAAGAAGATTTTAGTAGTTGCTAATTCTAATGTATGGCCTAAAGTTTGGAGGGGGAGGTAGATATTCACTTACTTTATGTCTTTCCATATTTTCTGAAGTTTTAATCATAATACTTATTTTCTCTATGCCTTGGTTTCTTCACTTACAAAATAAGCATAATAATAAATGAGTGGGGTTTTGGATCATGACACCCAAATCTTGGCATTCACCCTTGGTTTTTCATTGTAATGTTTTTTTTTTTTTTTAAGATTTTATTTATTTATTTGACAGAGAGAAATCACAAGTAGACGGAGAGGCAGGCAGAGAGAGAGGGAAGCAGGCTCCCTGCTGAGCAGAGAGCCCAATGCGGGACTCGATCCCAGGACCCTGAGATCACGACCTGAGCCGAAGGCAGTGGCCCAACCCACTGAGCCACCCAGGCGCCCCTGTAACGTTTTTGTGAAGAAAACCCTGGAAACAATCTAAATGGTCATTGAGAGGGGGTGAGTTAACATCTCATAAGATTGTTGAGAGGCTTGAATGATTAAATACATACAAGGTGCTAAGGATGAAGCCTAGCAAAGAATGAATGTTCAATAAATGTTAGCCTCTATTAATTTTGTTGTTATTAGTAAAGAGGAATAACCGCTTCCCTTTGGGTTCTGCCAGAACCATACAACCATAAATAGAAAAACCTCAGGGATTCACTTCTAAATCTGTCCTCAGAGAAGCCCAAGTGAGAGGTGATATGGAGCCCAGGCTCAATGATTCTGCCTGTCCCTTTCCCCCTTACTACTACAGATGGCAACCACTTTGTGTTTTAGTAAGGGAGAAGATGTTGTGAAGGTCAACTGGACTACGTTTTCAAAATGTTTCCATCAGATGGAGGAATAACTGAGTGTGGTGTAATAAAGAATATATCTGTTATTTGTCCCTGGTTCCTGGCACAAAGCTTCAAATCCCCCCTGGAATTTCCTGAGTTGACAGGAGTGTCTTCGTTATGCCAACAAAGTGAATCGTGGCCTTTTGATAGCTTCAAGATGGCGCACCAGAAAGACCAAACACGTGATTAAGAGGTTGGAACTTTGGATCAACTCACCCTCTGAGGAAGGGAGGCAGCTAGGGAATGAGTTCAATCATATGGTCAATGACTCAATCAGTCATGCCTGTATAAAGAAATGCCCCTAGAAACTCTGCATGCTGAAGGTCAGCGGAGCTTCCTGGTTGGTGAACACAGATGTGCTGGGAGGGTGATGTGCCTGCTTCCACTGGAAGCTTTGCACTCTGTCCCAGACCCAGACCTATGTGGGTCCTTTACAATAGGCTGTAATTCTGAGTTAGCACTTTCCCGAGTTCTGACTTGTTCTGTGAATTATCGCACTTAAGGGGATCATGGGAAACCCCTGTTCCCCAGTTTGTAACCAGTTTGTCAGACATGTGGGTGGCCTGAGGACCCCTGGAACTTGAAGCTGGAAGCTGCACGAGGGGCATCTTGTGAGGGCTGGACCCTTCAACCTGTGGAGTCTAGTGATAACTCTAGGTAGCCAGTGTTAGAACTGAGTTGCTGCCATCTACCCGCGCATGATGAAAACAGTGCAGTCACCTGGTTTAACTAATCATTAGAAAATTCTCTCTCCCATTAACTAGAAAGCCCATGTCCCTACAGTTTTTATGGGGCAGCGTAACCCAAACCGGAGAATTATCTGGTTGTCATATACCCTTTTCCCCTCACTTGTTCTTGCCCTCTGCCCTTTGATTCTTGTGAAAAATCATCTGCAAAAATGGTGGTGAAACCAGGTAAGTGTCAGTTTTTCATTTTTGCCTGGGGATTTTACCCTCATAGACCAAATGCAAGCCTTCCTGGTGTACAAATTGCAGTAACTGGTTTTCCTCATTTTCTTTTTTTCCCACTGACTTTCCACAAATAGGGACTGCCAAGGGCATATGTTTGCTGAATAGCAATTTCATTTATAAGACCTCCCCAATCTATTAGACTTGGAGCTCACACAAGAGCTGCTTCTCTGCGTTTAAATGCAACTCATTAATTGTGAGACACATTACTTTTCCTCACTGCTTAGATTTTTAAGGAATGCAAATTACATTTTATTTCAAAGCTGGGAAAAGCAACCAAGAAAGTGCCAAGAATTGTCTTGACTGGTTTGAGGTAATTGCTAGAGGAAGACATAACAAGTGCTCTAACCACAGTCTCACCAGTGTCCTATGGGAATTGGAGCTCTTGCTCTCCTGTGTCCTGAGGCAGAGATTTTATTCCTTTTTTCTTCCTAAAACTCGAGTATTTATCTGCAAACCAGCCACCATTTCCTATCACTATCATCATATTTCAGCATTTTCCCATCAAAAATAAACGGGTGTATACTAGCTAATGGAATAAAATAAGAAATGAAAACATTTTTTAAAAATTTATTTATTTATTTCATAGACACAGACACACAGACACACACACACACACACACACACACACACACACAGAGCATAAATGGGAGAGGGATGAGAGAGAATCTCAAGCAGACTTTCTGCTGAGCATGGAACCCTGTTCAGGGCTCCATTCCCTGACCCCGATATCATGACATGAGCCAAAACCAAGAGTCAGTCGCTCAACTGACTGAGCCACCCAGGTGCCCCCAAATGCAAACATGTTGGTAAATATACATAATACACAAGCACCTCAAGGCCATATAGGTACAGGGTTTCAGATGACTCGTCTGCCCGTATGACTCTTCTCAGGGGATCAGGGCGGGGACAATGGTGAGTCATACTTGTGAAGATCACAGAGAATTAAAAAAAAATCTTATAGGTAAAACAAAACAAAACAACAACAACAAAAAAACCCCAAAAAGCAAAAAACAAAAAACTTTACAGGTAAAAAGATCTTACTTATGAACCCCCTTCATCATCTCCTTATAACAAGTCATCCAAGTTCTGTAGGAACAGTCAAAAAATACAGCGAAGATTCCCATGGTCTTCTGGGTGGTACTCCCTCAGTTAGAAGGACAACTCTAACCATTACCTGTTTCCTTTTATGTTTCTTGCATAAGAAACATATTATGATTCTTTCCTTTTATGTTTCTTGGTCCTCTCTTGCCTTGCTTGCCCCACACAGAGGCAGTAGCAGCCCTTCTCAGGTGGGGAGACAACATTCCCATGGCAGGCACTGGTGTTGGTTTCCTAGCATGGTTGCAACAAAGCCCTGTAAACTGGGTAGCTTAAGACAACAGAAATCTCTTCCTATGTAGTTCTGGATTCTAGAAGTCTGAAGTCCATTCATTGGCATCACTGGGGCCCTCTGGGGCCTCTGAGGGAGAGTCTGTTCCACAATTCTGTCCTTGCTTCTGGTGATGACATACCAGCCTTGGAGTTCCCTGGCTTGTAGCTGTATCACTAGTCTCTTCTTCCATTTGTACGTGGCACTCTCACTGTATCTCTGTGTCTTCACATGTGCATCTTTCCTCATGTCTCTTCTTCATCCTATAAGGACACCAGTCACACTGGATTAAGGACCTACCCCACTCCAGTATGACTTCATCTTCACCTAAGTAATTATAGCTCAATGACCTTATTTCCAAATAAGCTTCCACTGTGAGGTACTGGATTTTGGGACTTCAGCATACCTTTTCTGGGGGACACAATTCAGTCTACACCAGTAATTGAATCCTTTGAGCTGTTCTTGATAGAACAAAGTTTCCAGGCTCCTTGTCTTGTCCATCTTTGTCCACAGGGTCCTGTTGTCACTGTCCCCTTCACAGTTGTGATTTGAGAGACAATAGAGTAGAGAACAAGGAATTGACTTTTACTCTTTGCTTTTTTGAGTCTAGTAATAAAATACCAGTTGTATTTAAAATTCTAGTTGTAAATGGTAGAAGGAGTCAGTTTCAAAAGCTGGCAAATGAAACTTTTAAAAATCCCATTTATCCATTAATAAGAAAGTGCTTAGTTTTCTCATGTAACTGAAACCTCCTCTTCTCAAGGCTTACCTCATCCCCTGAACCCATCCCTGGCTTTCTCAGATCCCAGGGCATTGTATCACATGCTCTCCTGTTCACAGAATAGTCATTACAGAAAACACATGAAAGTGAACCATACTCAGAGGGCAAAAGAAGCATTACAAGGACAACCTGGTTGGGGATGATGTCTGGATGGAAGATCTGAATCCTTGGGGCATTTATATTTTGGTGGTCTGAGCTGTTTAGGATTGATTTGTGGCCACAGTGAGTGTTGGATCCTATAGTGAAATCATGTCCAGCCCCAGTGGGTTGTGAAGCACCAAAGAGGGAGTTCAAGGTAGTTGGGCTGTTGTCCATTAGCTGTCCTATTGCTGTGGTTCTATCCACACCCCTCCCCGCACAGCTAAGGGCATTACTTTGGAAGCCTTCCCTGTGTTTATCCCATTTTGAGACCCTGACCTCATCATTACTCACTTTGTCATGTTCTTAGCCTCTTGCTTTAAGAAAGGGATCTTCTGCTGAGGGCGGGCCACAGCAGGTCTTGGCAGAGACATGGGAAGGGCGTTATGGAAAGTGGTTAAAAACAGCTAGTGAATCACTACTTATGTTAGGGTCATGGTGCTTATAAGTATCTTTGGGCAAATATTCCCACCATTACATAACAGGCATTCCCACAATGCATTTGAATCAGAAAATCCTCAAATTTATTTTTATAGTTTTTGAGAAACTTCGTTTCATTCTTACAATATATACTTTCCATATTTTAAAAATATTTTTTAATTTTTAAATTATTTATTTTTTTAAATTTAATTTTATTTATATGTCTATATATATTTTTAAGATTTTTAAATTTATTGACAGACAGAGGTCACAAGCAGGTAGAGATATAGGCAGGGGGAGGGGAGGAACAGGCTCCCTGCTGAGCAGAGAGCCCAACGTGGGGCTCCATCAAGGATCCTGAGATCATGACCTGAGCCAAAGGCAGAGGGTTAACCCACTGAACCACCCAGGCACCCGTATATATATTTTTTGTGTTCCAAAATTCATTGTTTATACATCTCACTCAGTGCTCCATGCAATACGTGCCCTTCTCCTTAATACCCACCACTAGGCTCACCCAACCCCCCACCCTTCTGCCCTTCAAAACCCTCAGTTTGTTTCTCAGAGTTCCCAGTCTCTCATGGTTTGTCTCCCCCTCCAATTCCCCCAACTCACTTCTCTGCTCCATCTCCCAATGTCCTCCGTGTTATTCCTTATGCTCCACAAGTGAAACCATATGATAATTGACTTTCTCTGCTTGACTTATTTCACTCAGAATAGTCTCTCCCAGTCCCGTCCATGTTGATACAAAAGTTGGGTATTCATCCTTTCTGATGGAGGCATAATACTCCATTGTATGTATGGACCATATCTTCTTTATCCATTCGTCTTTTGAAGGTCATCTAGGCTCTTTCCACAGTTTGGCAACTGTGACCATTGCTGTTATGAACATTGGGGGTACAGATGGCCCTTCTTTTCACCACATCTGTATCTCTGGGGTAAATACCCAATAGTGCAATTGCAGGGTCATAGGGAAGCTCTATTTTTAATTTCTTAAGGAATCTCCACACTGTTTTCCAAAGTGGCTTCACCAACTTGCATTCCCACCAACAGTGTAAGAGGGTTCCCCTTTCTCCACATCCTCTCCAACACACATTGTTTCCTGTCTTGTTGATTTTGGCCATTCTAACTTAGTGCAAGGTGGTATCTCAATGTGGTTTTGATTTGAATCTCCCTGATGGCTAATGATGCCCATTTTTCATGTGTCTGTTAGCCATTTGTATGTACTGAGCCAACCAGATGCCCCACTTTCCCATATTTTTTAACAAGAAAGAACATAATTACTGAATTGGCATTTGTGACAAGGTGCATCAATAATGCATTGGGTTGGCTCAGTCCATTAAGTGTCTGCCTTCAGCTCAGGTCATGATTCCAGGGCCCTGAAATTGAGTCCCACATTGTGCTCTCTGCTCTGTGGGGAGCCCGATTCTCCCTCTTCTCCCTGCTTGTGCTTGCTTTCATTATTTCTGTCTCTCTCTCTCTCTCAAATAAATAAATACATCTTAAAAAAATAATGCATTGAGTTTTGCAATATTTTTCTTGTGTTATCATCATAGAAATAGGTTATGTGTCTAAGCAGATTCAGTTGATGCCACTGATTTATGGGAACATGATGTCTTTGGAAAGGCCTAGAAGTCTTCTTCCTGGACAGGAGTAAGTTGTCATGATGGTGGCAAGAGAGTGGTAACTGCTCTTCCTTTAAGGTTTTAGAAATATTATCTGCCCTTCTGGATCCACAATTAGCCACCTTTTTTTCTCTGCCTTTCTGCATCCCCATGGATTTGATGAAAATATTCATATTTTGATTTGTAGTGAGTACAATGGAACAAAAAGCTGTTTTTCTATCGATGTTTGTGGGGAAAGTAGAACTTGGAGTAGAGTTTTGGAGGTAATTTATTTCATAGTGCCAATGGGACAAATCTATTTTGATCATTGGAATGTTTTGCTTGTTGGCGTGAATCCAATGAGAGAGATTCAGTTTCACTTAAGTAAAGTATTTATTGAGTGTCTACTATATATAAAGTACATAGCAGTTGGTGTGGACGGGTCTATCAAAATTACCTTTAATACGAAGCAGAATGAAATAAATACCATAAATGAGAGGTGTTACAAATACCACTTGGGGTCAAAGGAAGAAGCTCATTTATTATTTCAGCTGAATTCCCATGAAAAAAGTGCCCCCCCCCAAATCTTACATAGTAATACTTCATGGAGGGTACAATCCCAAGAAAGCAATGGTGAGGCAAAAGAAGTGAGTCAAGAAGGGAGAGTGAATGCAAGATGGTGCCTGGCCAAGCTGATGACAGCTTTTCAGGAAACCAGGTGGTTGTTCAGTCATGTGGACCATCTCCAGAGAGAATGCAAAGAACAGTTGTCTGCCCATCATTGAGAAGGAAGAGGGTAAATTTATTGGCTTGCTTTTGCCTCTCATCGTTCTGACATTAGTCAAAATCTGCTCCAAGGACACCAACCCCCTCATGATTTTAGGTTGTTATCTAGCCTTCCATGGTCTGTTCATACCATACCCATGGATGCCTCTTGGTGTGTGGTGAGAGCAATGGTGGTTTGGGCTTTGTGGTGGTAGGAACAACATAAGCTGTCACTAGGGTCACTCTGGTCAAGAATTAAGGCAAGCAAGTATGGCTGTGGGTGGGGAGACAGTGAGAAGCAAATTTTGGGTGTTCCATATCTATATTGTTAGGATTAGGAAAAGCTTTAAAGAGGAAGATGGCACATGAGATGGCACTTAAAAGGATGGGCAGAGATAGGAAGAGAGAATGTTACTGGTAGTGAGATTTGAATCAAAGGTATAAGTTGGGAAATCAGGATCAGTGGAGGGCACAGTGAGTAGTCAACTCTCCTCTAAGATATGTGTAGAGAAGTGGAGCCTGGGACTTGATTAGGGAGGGTCTTGAGGGTAGGTCTATCAGTCACCTATTCCTGTACAGCAAACACAAAAATCTTACTGGCATGTAACAATAGGCATCTATTGCATATTTACTGGTCAGGTGAAGCCTCCAGTCTTCAGGTTTGTGGACTGGCTGGGCGGCTTTATACATGCTTTATATCATTCTGGGACCCAGGCTGAAGGGGAAGGAGCTCTTGGGGGGAAGTTCTTCTCCTAGTGATGGCAGAAGCTCCCAAGGGCTCGTCCAACCACACAAGCACCCTTCTACTCTTGCTTGTGTCATGCTTACTAACATACCACTGCCCAAGAAGTCACAAGACCAGGGTCAAAGTCATCGGGGTCAGGAAATAAACCCCACTCCTCTGAGATCGAGACAAAGATATGGATGCTACTTTTCCTCCAGAGAAATGAATTGTGGCCCATAATCCAACCTAGCAGAGACAAGGTGAGAAGTTTGCAGACTCGAGGTCAAGAACAGTGTTTCATTGATTGTATCTGCACTTACAGTGCTCCCCCCGGTACCTTGAACGTAGCAGGTGCTCCATGATCATCGAATGCGATAGTGAATGAACGCTAACCACCACACATGCAGCATTGCGGCCAACATTGCAAACTGAGTAAAGGGCCTACCTCTTCCAGCGTTTTCCCCAGATCAGGATTCAAGATATATAAAATGGATATCCAGTTAGATTAAAGCACACACTTCAAGGTAATCTTTCTAAAATATTGCTTTTCTATGTCTTTTCCTTACTCAAGAACTAATTTAACTTCTTTTGGAGTACAATGTCAAGCCAAACTTCTCCACCTGACCTTCCGTAATCTGGCAATGCTTCCCACTACTCCCTGATGTGAATGGTCCAAGCCAATCAGGCCTCATCTTGGATGGTCCCTCTCGCCCCTATTCCTATCATGGCTATTGTTTCCTGAGTCCCGCCCAGACCACGCACTTTAAAGGGGGTGTCTTGTCTGCTCTCAGATATATCGACATACGATTTACACTTTTCGCTTGGCTAAATGTCTCTTTTTCCATAAAACTTTTAAGACTGTTCCAGACCTCACCAACTCCTCCTTTTTCTGAGCACCTGTTCTACCTGTGGAACATTTTAACTCTTTATTGTCTGCCCAATGATGGTCTTATAAGGTTGTGTCCCTGATAAGAAGTTCGCTAAGCTGCTCCAAGGTATTGCTCTCTTGGCATCCATTCTGTTTGGCCAAGTGGCCTGCAGGGACCTGAAACGGACACCAGCCCCCTCATCCATGCCCTAGATAGCAGCCACAGCATCATAAGCAAATGTAAGTTCCCAACATGACTCCCCAACGGTCCTTGCAGTCAACAGTGTCTCCATCTCCCACGACCTTCCCCTTGTGTGTCTGTTAGACAAGACCCCCATGGGGCTTACCAAAATTCCACTCTTCTGAATTTGAATAGACCAATCTAGCCTTAGGCTAGAAAACCCAAAACACTCTAACCATGGAGCCTGATAAAGCATGTGCCCGAGGTCTGCCCCTCTCTCTCTGGGTGGTCCCTCAAAGCAGCTGTGTACTTTCTCCAGGACTTGTGAGTAATAAATTTCTCTATTTCAGTTTCTCTTGTAGTCTGTGGTTGATCGCAGCTTACCATCTGGCACCCAGCGCTTTACTTAACAAATGTTAATTTAATGAAGTCATAACAATTCCATTTACACAACCAGTTTGTGAATATTTTCAAGGCAGAGCACAAATCCTTTCCTTCTTTGTGTCTTTCATACTATCTAGCATGATGCTTGATACAAAGTAGATGAATAGTAAATAAGTAGTGATGGACTGATCTTGCATGCACTAAGTACATATTTAACTCGGGTGTTAAACTATCTTGTGTGCATTAGGAAGCCGACTCCTAGCCTTCCGTGTCTATGCGGCTCCACCAGTTGTCCTGATACAGCACCTTGAGCCAATGATTAGGGGACTTTTGAAAGGTGATCAGTCCATCTCGCCATAGTAAATTATCATTTAGATTCTTCATGATTGAAAGGCTGATGAGAAACAACAATTCTTTTCAACAAAGCAAGCTAAGCTCTTGGTGTTGGCTGAGCATGACCTGTGGGAATCACGTTTGCCTCTCTGCTAGGACTTCAGAGATGTTGCAGATTGTGTTGTCCCAAAGGCCTGAAGAGGATTCCTATTGTCCTCCGGGCTATGTGTTCTTTCCTGCCCATTATGCAAACGAGGTATGAAAGTAACAGGCTGTTTTTTATTTCTCCCTCTGAAACCATGAAAACAGTGAACATATGGTTCTAGCTCTGCACAGGATAAAAAGGAGAGGTTCACATTGTCCTTTTTGATGAAGAAGAGTCAGGGTTTCTCTTACCACCTCCTAACGGGATATTCTTGTTTGAACACTGCTGACTCAGAGGGCCCCCTAAGCGAAGATGGCATCTCAGAGGAGGCGAGTTTTTGGGTCTTGCTGCTTCGAAGTCCGAGTAAAAGCATTAGCTGTGTCTCTTCCTTGATTACATGCTGTTTACTACAACCTGCAGTTTTATCGATTTGAAGGATGACTGGAGAAAGTCGTGAATAGTCTCATCCTCTGTACCCCTCAATTACATCCTACTTTTCCTCTTTCATGCCTTCCTAGTGCCTTCTTTCATTGACCATTCCTTGCTTCGGGCTGTTTTCTCCCACAACTGTCCGGAACTCCAAGGTGATGTTGCCTTGGAATGGGATGATTGTATGCTCCCAGAGATCATATCCACCTTCTTCCCACCTTCAAAACTTACCTAATGTGTGCTTCGTTCTCTTAAGGCCCATCTGCTGAGGCTGGCCAGATTAGGTGTTATGTCACAGTTTGAAACAGCTTAATGATATACTTCTGAAACAGAACTTTCTGTGAAATACCAGGCGGTCACAAGATGATCCTGACACATCTTCTGTTCAGTGACAAATGATTTAAAGTATCTTGGAAAACTAAGATGAATGCTGTTAAATTGTAAAATAGAATGCAAACTTCCAATGAAATTTTTAAACCGAAGCAGGAGACTTAACAAATTTGTGCATTTCTGTGACATGTTCTGGGCTTTGAACTCTATTCCCACAGGCTTTTACCTCTAAAAGCTTTGGGAGGGGGGCAAAGCTCAAGGAGCATTTTGTAAGTGCTCCCTAGCATAATGGGAGATTGTGCAGAAAAGCAAACAAGAAAGGTCAGAGTGAGTTCAGGGAATTGGTTCATCAAAGATGGAGTCACTGCATATCCCAGAAGCAAAATAGCAGTTGCAGGAAAGGAGTCGAAGGCTGGGAATTGGGAAGCACAGCTAAAGTCTTGAGAAACCTTCAGCTGGTTCTATTCATTTCAGCTGCTTCTGCATGGGGTGGCTTTTCTCTCGTGTGACTTAAAGGACTAGTTTCACACTGAACCTATGTTCATGGAGGTTCACACAGACTTTTCAGAGAACTTTTAAGGGTATCAATATCCACATCCTCTACTCATAAATATATTCTCTCCCAAAATTTTTTCACTTACCACCCTATTTACAATAACACTGCTTACACTTTACAAAAGCAATGAATACCTCTCAGCCATTTTGAGTCTTAAGCATGGTACATCGTCCCAGGGTATAAAAATGTTCAGGGCTCCAGAGATGTCAGAATAATGCTTCTGAAAATGTGAATGACTGTTATGGCTGGGTAGTGGAAACTTGTACAGGTCGGGTGGTTTCCAATCTTTGTTCCCCAAATTGAAGGAAGACTACATTGAGGTTTCAGCTCTAAGATGATTGAAATAAGTTTTTATTATAGATCATTGTATGCATTTTGACATATAACTTCGAATGTCAAAGAATAGAGGGACAGTGCTGTTGCAAAACCTCTTCCCTTCCCATTATCATGTACGCGTGAACAAAGTTTCCTAGTGCTTTTGTCTCAGGGATACAACTGAGTTTTACAGGATAATTTTCAAAAAGGAAAAAAAAAAACCTATGGGCACATGTATATATAGACTATCATAAATGCTGAAATGAATTTTTTAATAGGTACAGGACTGATTGTTATCTATAAGGCAATGAAAGCTAAAGTTTGGGATTATGTTTTATTTTTCTATTATTTTTTTTTCTTCAAAAGATTTTATTTTTAAGCAATCTCTACACCCAACATGAGGCTTGACCCCAAAACTCCGAGATCAAGAGTTGTATGCTCCACCAACTGAGCCAGCCAGGAGCCTCTGGAGTTATGTTTCCTAAAGAGCAGAAATATGTACACTTCTTGGACAAAATTTGTTTACATTCCTTAGACAAGAATCATTTTTATTACTTTCAATTTGCTACAATTTGTAGAATTTTAAAATAAACCAAAGTTCTATACTCCTACAGAACTGGGTAAACTTCCTGGGGACGAGGGATGTGTAGTCCTTCTAGTCAACACCCAGCTTTTCATTGAAAGAACATCCAGGAGTCTCATTTGCCTCTTGTGAGTCTTTCCTTAACAAATCCTAACCTCTGTCTCAATCTAGCTAGCAATAAGTAATTTTTATCCAAAGATAAAAGAACTGAGGTGCTTGGGCAGCTTAGTCCGTTAAGAGTCATGAGTGACGCTTAGGTTATGATCCTGGGGTTGTGGGATCCAGCCCAACATCAGGCTTACTGCTTAGCAGAAAGCCTGCTTCTCCCTCTCCCTTCGCTGCCACTCTCCCTGCTTGTGTTCTCTCTCTGTCAAATAAATAAATAAATAAATAAAAATCTTAAAAAAAGAGAAGAACTAATTAAAAAAATCTGGTCTTACCATTCTAATTAAGAAAAAAATTAAAATAATTACAATAGTGTTTAATAATTTTTTAGCAAAGATGTTAATATATACATGTTATTTTGATCCATTGTTGATCAATAACTATAACAATAACTAAATCCAGAGAAATTTTGTATCCACATATAGCCTTAGAGTTACCAAAATTTTAAAAATAATTTAAATAATGTACATATTTTAGTACATAAAATCATGATGGGTCGATCAATAAAAGATGTTTAAGCAAATAAAATAGCACACTGAGATGAAGTCTTGTGGAGAAGCGGAAAGAAACTAAAACCAAGGAGGAAAAGAAGTGATATAAATTTTCTTACATAAAAAATCGCTCACATGCTTAAAAAATGTGCAGTTGTGGCTGTCAATTATGTTACTCAAATTCCATTGTATATACTTAAGAGAGGAATGTGAGAATGTATTTTAAAATATTGATATTTACAATACCCATATATCACATTCTTTGTGACTCTCTTAATTTATGGTGAAAAAGTTTGAAATGTCAACTAAAAAGTACGAGGGGATATATAAATTCTCTAAACACTTTCGGAGAGCAAGCAAATGGAAGTCTGAAGGGGACTATCCTAAGGAAACTGTCTGGCATCTCATAGGAATATAACATTTTTATTTCGATAGCTACTTTCAATACAGGATTCGTTCTCAAGAGGTTTTCCTTCTGTGCCAGTGGCTGCCATTGCTAACCAATCACAGAATTCTTTCTTGCAGAGCCTGAGAGTGGTCTCTCTCTATCAACACAGTCCTCAGGCAGTCACTGGTGAGGGATTGGGGCACATGATTGAGCTGAAAGGATCTCAAACAAAACTGTTTTCTGGAAGCTCTGATAATGGTGGAATCACTTTGGTTGAGTGTAGTTGGGCCTCTGGAGCATTCCCTGTTTTTCCTATTCCCACAGGTCCCTGGTGAAACAGAGGGGGTGGCTCTCTGATGTTCCATGGAACATCCTTTGGAAGTCAAGGTCCTGCCTCTCAGATGTATGGCTGGAACCTGCTGCTCGCTCCCCAGCTTCCTGGTGCTGCCCTGATCTGACCTATGAAGTCAAATGGTCCAAATCTGAAAGTTGACTTCTTATCACCCTCCTCAGCACTGGACACTTTCTCTGTCCTTTATGACTCAGCTGTAAGAGCTGAGTTGGAAGCAGTTCTCAGAAGTCTGGAGTGGAGACATCAGTGTAGACACCACTCTTTGGAAGCAGTTCTCAGAAGAGAGCCGTGAAGGGACAGTGTTGCATTAATCTGTGTGATTGTTTCCCTTTGAAGTAAGGCTGGCTGGTGATGAGAGTCAGAAGCAGACCGTATTCCTTAAAGTCTTGGACCTGGTGCCTCTCTGGCCTTCCTCTAGTTATGAAAATAGTGACATTGGACCTCCAATGTTTTAGAGACCCCTTCAATAAAATGGGACAGACTACTTTCTCTTATGTTAAGGAAATGTCACAAGACAAACAAGATTATATACATGAGTTCTCTGATTCAAACCAGATGCCTTGTAAACCTCTCCTCCTATAACTTTTTTCTGCTAGACAAGCACTAAGTATTTTTAAGTAGGCATGTTGGAGCCTTGCCCATTTGGATTTGAGTGGTAGACACAGGGACCCAAAGAGCTGTAAGAGACATACCGCAGGCATTTGTGAGTGGACTGCTGATTAAAAGTGCCTTTTCATTAATGGCATATACATGCATATTATATCATATATATGTAAATATATATTTAAATTTGAAAATGTAAACATAATTGGTATGATGGAAACCACTATGCTTAGAAAAAGCAAAAGGCATCCTAAGTGCAAAAATCTTTGTGAGACATCGCAGGTAATTTAAAACTCAGAGGTTGTAATTAGTTATTAGACATTGTCCTTGAATTTCAAGCTCCTTTAAGTAACTCTGTCTAAATATAATATGTATACAAAGACTGAATAGGTGGGAAGATTAGACCCTACATGAGGATGGTCTTGTGATGAAGCAGGCTCGCATGTGCATGCCTGGGTGTGTCTGTGTGTGTGTGTGTGTGTGTGTGTGTGTGTGCATTTGTCTGAATGTACAGGGGAGTCTTGATCAAGAGGAGGGCCCAAGGGTAGCCTCTAAATGGCACTTCATGTTGAGATGCAACATGGAGGGTTAAGGGGGTAGGAGAAGAATAAATGAAACAAGATGGGATCGGGAGGGAGACAAACCATAAGTGACTCTTAATCTCACAAAACAAACTGAGGGTTGCTGGGGGAAGGGGGGGTCAGGAGAGGGGGGTGGGATTATGGACATTGGGGAGGGTATGTGCTATGATGAGTGCTGTGAAGTGTGTAAACCTGGTGATTCACAGACCTGTACCCCTGGGGATAAAAATATATTATATGTTTATAAAAAAATAAAAAATTAAAAAAATCAGACCATAAATGGCACTTCATCTTTTACTCTGTTTTGTTACTTTTTACCATTTGGGGAGTCATATAACAAGACGCTAATTTTTAATTGAGTAAAGAAGCTATGGGTGTTAGGTAGTTTTTTCTTTTTTTGCCTTTTGTATTTTTTACTTCCTCAATTAAAAATTCTAAGCAAAAACCTTAGCTGAAAGAGCAGTTCTGTGTTTCTAATATCTATTGCATTTTGCCTTGTCCAACGTGCTACTTACTGCTGTCATCTCCTTAGATCATCCTTTATATATTTGAGTCCAAACGTTGACTTCCCATTCTTATCTTTGGGCCCCCCCTCTGGATGTCTGGCAGTCTTTGTTTTGTAGAGGAATTGCATCCATCAGAAAGTCTTTGGCCCTGTAAGACTGAGATACTCTTTCCAGGGGATGGAGGGACGTAGAAGCAGGTGGCTGCCTCAGGTTAGAGCAATAAATCTCAGATGTCTAAGGAAGAGGGCTGATGTGAGTGTAGACATATGAGTGTAGACATCACTCCCTTTGGCACAAAGCTTGGAGACTTCAGGGCTGGGTCTGGAGAATGGGCAACTCTTGTTTCTTTAATGTCTAAAGGACCGGTCTGTCTGCGGGAGCTAACTTTGCTTGGACTTTAATCAGAATTTAATTAAGTGCCTTCACCAAAGCCATCTGCAGAATGGCACACATGCAGAAGGATGAATTGAGACTAGTCTTAGGAAAGAAGAGTTTAAACAGATGCTACTTCTATGCCTAGAGCGTGGGTGGCTGGAGTAAATGACCCTTCAAACCACTTATCTGACAGATAAAGGATATTAGAATTGGAAGAGATCTTAATGGCGGTCAAATTCTCTGATCCAATCATCATATTATACAAATGAGGAAACTTGAAGTGACTTTCCTCAGGTCACACTGCTGGTTTGTGGCCAGTCAGGGCTCTGGACAGAAGTACGCCACTAAAAACTCAGGACTTGTGAACCCATCTGTGACCACTGCAGCTTTTATATTCAGCAGAATCCACTGTGTCCAATGAGCAGTGATATTAACATGGACAATTAATGTGGAAACAACCTCATTAGGGAGCAGTGGACGTGATAATGGTAGCTGGTAAGATGAGTTTTCTCATCTGCAAAAGGAAAAAATTGCAATAGATGAACTTTCAGTTCTATCCTCCCTGGAAATCTTTGAGATCCTGCTTGTGTGACTGAGGATTACAAGTGAGGGATTTAGACACTTCTTGGGCCTGTTGCGACCTGTTGTGACAAGGGAGCACTTGGTTTGGAGTTTGTAGACTGAGTTCTGCCTTTGCCACTCACCTGTCTTGTCACCATGGGTTTTCTTACTTTCTAAACTCAGCTTTCCATCCGTAATTATGTAATAATGATCTCTGCCTTATCTGCTCATGGATTCTTCCTCCTAATCAAGGAACACAGATAATGATTGGAGTGATGATTTTCTCAATTCTTTTAAGGATCTTTAGGTAGTAGTATGAGTGAATAGGAGAGAAGTCAGTTCATTGATGGGTATGCATGCCTGTGTGAAGGTGTCTGCCTTCAGCATTAGAGATTAATTCTCTTCTAGAATCTCAGTTGACAGGGGCCACTGTACAAAGTATACAGCAGAATGTGTGGCATATATAACATGGTAAAAGTGTAACAGAATATTTTCCTTTGTATCTAACTCTTTGTTAATTCTATATCCAAATACATTGTCTGGAGATTCAGGATGAGAGTCTGATGGCCCTCCACCTATTCTAAGGATGAAGTGGTGTGACTCTACAGGTCAGGAGACTCAGGGGTGTCATGGTGTAGAGGAATGGGCTCTTTGATTCTTACTATTCTAACTAAAACTTCAGCTGCCCCATAGTGGCTTTGTCCTCCTCAACTCTTCTCCTTTCCATGAACGACTTAGGCAGTAAAAATAACTGGGTTTGAGATGGGAAAATCAATAAAGGCTCATACATAGGGATGGGAGACATTTGGCTCATAGACTTCCTTGCATGAAGCCCTGAAAACAAGTACCTCTGAGAGTCCTTATGTAGGCACAATCCTCCATTAGCAGACCTTAGAGAAAATAATTGTTACTAATTATTGACTGCTTTCAATGTATCAGACTCTGTGCTAAGCATATTACACAATATCATCTCATGGAACCCTTAGAACAAGTTGGAGACGTAGACATCAAAATAGTCACTTTATAAATAAAGGAGACTGAGGATCAGGAAAGTTAAGTGCTTGCTCAAGTAACACTATTGGTTCACTGCTGGTTAGTGGCTAGGGCTATGACATGCCCCCACTCTGGGAGCAGCGTTCACATTGTAGTCTCTGTGAATGTTGTCCCTGGAGGTGACAGTGTGATGGCGATCTCTGATAGTGGGAGAACTGAGGTGTAAATCCAGCTGCGTCTGACCCTAAGTTCTATTCTGAGTCACTATAGCATGGGCTTCTCTTCCCCACTCAGGGTTGGATCTAAGTGGATCCAAGAGTTGGATCCAAGTAGTTGATGAGGTGTGAGCGGGTGGCACTCCCTTCCTGGATCTTGATCTGTGTGTGATTTGTATGTGGAGCCTACTTGAGCCGGACCACTGAGAGCCAGTTCTGACTTCAGTAGGAGGCTTTGGAAGGTGGACTGATGGTTGAAGTTATGTGCATGTGTGTTTGTGTGTGCGTGCACACGTGCATATCTGTGCGTGTGTAACTATGGTTCTATTTGCGAGGGCTGTGAGAGCAGGAAATCCCAGGATGTGGTGTTGGCCAGGTTGGGGAGACACTCCCATTTTCCCAGCTGTGTTGTCCATGTCTCTGACTTTAATGTGTGTGTGAGTTGTATGTGTGTGTGGAAATGAAGTTCTTCACACACTGTGGAGGTAGTATGGGGAAGGAGTGCAGGGAATGTGCAAGAGGTACTTCCCCCTGGGTACCATCCTCTGGCAGGCCACATGGGTGCATTTTCTGTAAGGTGTCAACACTGTGCCCTACTTTTCTGAGTGGCCACGTGGAGCTGGGACCAAAGAACGGGGTTGGGAGTCAGATGACTTGGGTAAGGCTAAGGGGCCTTAGGAAATGTGCTGACCCTGTGTGAGTTCTACCTATTGGGAAAACAATGAGAAAGACAGTGCTCATTGCTCATTTCACCAGAAAGCTTGAGCTTTTACAGAGTTGGCCTGTGACAAAGAGATCCATAAGCCTAGCTTTGGAAGGGGGACGGTCTTAGTCCTTTGGACCAGTACTGTTATTTGAAAGAGATATTTTAGCCAGAGCTCCGCCCCCCATCAGATTTCACTGTCATACAGGCTCCGAAACCAACACAGCGCATGGGAAGCACCTCCTAAAAAATGAACCTTCAGTCGTGCATCACGCTAATTATGGGCTTCTCTTCAATGCAGCTGAGAAAGAGACAGTGCTTTGCCATTCATTCTCCATGCTCATAAAAGATCTCTCTCCTCTCAACACCTCACTTTTAGATTGGATTTGATTTTTGGAGATTACGGAGGCAAAGACACTGTGAGACACGTGGCTGTGACTCTAGTGCGCTGGCGGACTTGTCAGTGCTGTGATATCCTATGCAGAGCACACGGCACTGTGCTCCGTATGCAGGGCTGGCTCCTTGCTGGCTCTTCAGAGGTGTTAGTTTTAATCCACATTGTCCCTTTGTTCTCCTACAGTCAGAATTAGTTAAAGTTGTTTCATAGGGGGATGGGGAGTGTGGGTGAACATCCTTCTGTTTAAGCTGACTTTCATGCAGCACAGCCCCCTGCTTCCCTTCTCCCCACCATACCTACCCCCAACTCCCCGCTCCCCCACATTGGTTAGAGACAAATGCCTGCTTGCCCTCGTGGTGGCCGCTCTTTTCTTGAGGGTCGTTCATGGAGGTGGACACGCTGTTCTTCCCAGTTGATGTCATTGCTGGTGGAGGGGTGGATTATGATACCCAAATCCAGTTTGTATGTTCTTCTCTCTCCTTTTCTGAAAGTTTTTACAAACCCTAGAAGTTGCGCCTCACGTTGGAATTATTTAGGAGCCATCCCACTGGAGGGCAGGAGGACATGGTGGACAACCTTCCAGTGACCATTTCCTCGAATGGCTCCCCTCTGTACCTGAGCCTGGAGATGGACAAAGTAGTTCACAACCGCCTCCTGACTTCTGGGTAAAACCAGCCTAAGAAGCTCTTCCTCCTGAGAATTGTCTCTCAGGCCCCATAAGAATTGGTTCGGTATCAACATGAAACCAAATCTCGACTTACGAACTGAGCATGTGTCCTTCCTGGAAGGCACTGTAGGAAGCTCTGAGTGACCACCTCTGCTACTGGGGGCTAAGATGTCCCTTGCTTGGCCCCATCAGAATATTAATAATTCTTCACAAACTCATGGCTATGGGCAGACATGGTCTCTATTTGTAGGCTGCAAATGGGTCAAGAAGGCACAGTTTCAGGGAGCCAGCACCCCCCCCCCCCCAGAAGGTCTCAGCAGAAGGGGAGGAGATGGACAGATAACATCAGGACAGAGACATGGCCCTGCCCTGTCCCATGTCTAACCCTGGGCTCACAAGGGCTTCTGGCAGCTCTTACCAGGGACAGGTGAGGTGGGTATTGAGAGTGTCTTCAATAGTGCTGTGTTTCAAACAGGGTCGTCATGGACTGAATTGTCCAGCCTCCGCTGCAAACTGCCAAAGTCAGTCACATGTTGAATCCCCAACTCCCAATGTGACTGTGTTTGGAGACAGGGCTTTAAAAGAGATAATAAGGTTAATGAGGTCATAAAGATGGGGCCCTAATCCAGTTTGACTGGTGTCCTTATAAAAAGAGGAATGGACACCATGGGTGTGTGTGCCTGGTGCAAAGGCTATGAGAAGACATAGTCAGAAGGCAGCTGTCTGTAGACAAGGAGGGAGGCCTCAGGAGAAACCAAATTTGCTGAGACTTTGATCTTGGATTTTCAGTCTCCAACACTGTTAGGAAATAAATTTCTGTTGTGTAAGCTCCCTAGTCTGTGGTATTTTGTGATGGTGGCCCCAGCTGACTCATACGAGTATCATTCCACTCTTCTCCCAGTTGAAGCCGTCAGTGCCAGTAGCGGTTCTCAGCATGCAGGTACTCAAGTCTGTTAGGGTCTTCATTTACATATGAAGGCAGTGCGGTGTCCAGTGGTTAGAGCACAAGCTCTGGAGTCCCACTGATTGCATTCAAATCCTGGCTCTGCCACTAACTAGCATTGTGATCTTCAGCAAGTTACTTAATCTCTCTAGGCTACCATTTATTCATCTATAAAATAAGGATAATAGTAGCACCAATGTCAAAGAGGTTTTGAAAGGATTCAGTAAATCAATCCAGGAAAAGTGCTTAGACATGCAACTTGTACAAAGTTTATGCTCAGTGATGTTTCCTATGATCATCATTTCTGGTGTGGTTCTATGAAACTGTGGTCCCGCTACACTCTAAGTATTATGAGGAAAATGACCACGTTCTGTAAGTCCAAGCACCTAGCAGCGTTGGGTTTTTTTTTTTCATCACCCAACAAATATTTACTGAACAGTGACTTTATGCCAGGACTGATTCCAGGTATAGGGATCAATGCTGAGTAAAGGCAGACATGCCTCCTGTTCTAGAAGAGCCTACAGTTTGGACACATCTTGGCGGCTCAAGAAGTATTTGTGGAAATAAATGAATTATACTCTTTGTGTAACAAGCTCTGCAGGGTAGGGCAATGAAAAAGGACTTGAACTAAAATTGTGGCTTAGTGGGTTTCTGGTTGTGTGACTTTGGGGGGAATTTCTTCACTTTTTGTTTATCAGTTTCCTCATCTATAAAATGGAGGTCATAGAAGTACTACCTTCCCCACATCTCGGGAGCTTCTATATTGTTAAAGTGGAGCAAGATCTGAGGATGTGAGGATTGGCACTAAATTAATTCACACATTCATTTGATTTATTCATTCACTCACTCATTCCTTCAACTAATACCCATTGAATGTCTCCTGTGAGCTAGGATTATTCTAGCCACAGAAAGCATTGCGATGGATGCACAAATTTCTTGCCCTCAAGAAACTTACTTTTTTTTTTTTTTAATGGTTGGAAATTGTAGTTTTTTTTTTTAATAATTTTTTATTTTTTATAAACATATATTTTTATCCCCAGGGGTACAGGTCTGTGAATCACCAGGTTTACACACTTCACAGCACTCACCAAAGCACATACCCTCCCCAATGTCCATAATCCCACCCCCTTCTCCCAAACCCCCTCCCCCATCCATCAACAGATGAATGGATCAAGAAGATGTGGTATATATACACAATGGAATACTATGCAGCCATCAAAAGAAATGAAATCTTGCCATTTGCAACAACATGGATGGAACTAAAGCATATCATGCTTAGCGAAATAAGTCAAGCAGAGAAATACAACTATCATATGATCTCCCTGATATGAGGAAGTGGTGATGCAACATGGGGGCTTAAGTGGGTAGGAGAAGAATAAATGAAACAAGATGGGATTGGGAGGGAGACAAACCACAAGTGACTCTTGATCTCACAAAACAAGAAACTTACATTTTAAGAGGTTACATAAAATTAAAAAACTGAAAAAATGTGTATTATAATTCATGTAATGTTAAATCTTATGAAGAAGATAGTGAACAAAACACAGTTCCTCAAATGGTAAGGGTTTTGATTAGGATCAGAGTAGGGGATTATGTTTTGGTGTTTTGGTTGAAACATTACTTAACATTCTTTTCTCTCTTGTATCCTTTCTGGACAAGGACATGCAAAACTTTGGTTAGATGGCCCCTGGGGCTCAGAAGAGCCATTGGATACAGGTCACTTTGGATACTTCTCACCCCTAGGGTCATCTTTAACATTCTGGAGGGTTCCCACAGATGTACAGCAAACAAGATTGTTGGCAGGATTCAGTTCTTCTCTCACCACTGGTTTACTCTGGGTCAATGGTTGAAGTCCCAGCTTTGTCCTGGGAGGATGGGAGCTTCCCAGGTGTGCACTGGATGAGAAGAGCCTCTGGGGCGATGTAGAATGATGGGTGCCCTTTCCAGCTCTCCTGTTGTAGGGAGGGGAAATAATAGGAGACCAGGAAAGAAGAGATGCTAACTCTTGATTCTCCTCCCTTAGGAATCTGCATGCTTGTGGTTATAGTCCATTAATTACTCCTTTAATGACAGTCTTCCCCAGCAGGTGATTAGCCCCTGAGGCAGTGACCACTTCTGTCTGCCTTGTTCACTTTTGTACTTGATAAATAGGTGTTGAGTTGAATTATATATTCTTTAGGGAAATTACTAAATATCACTAAGTCAGAATTACATTTGGAGGCTGCAGTTATTCTAGAAGGTGCTTATTGGATGAACCCTGCCACACACTGGGGTCTCCAGGAAGCAGAGTCAGAGGTGGAGTTTAACATACAGGCTGCTTTTTAAGGAATGCTGTTGGCATCAATGGCCATGGAAGGGAGGGGAGAGGTTAAAGGAAGATGGTTAGAAGGAGAGGTCTTACCAAAATGAAGGTCCAACAACCTTAGCTGGCTCTCTGGGAAGCTCTGGAGTTAGCATGTCTCCTCAGGGTTGTACTCATTATTTATTGCTAAATAGCATTGACTTCAAAACTTACCTCACAGCCTCTGTGGGCCAGGAATCTGGACGTGGCTTAGCTGGGTCAGCTGCCTCAGGGACTCTGACATGATTACAAACAAGGTGTCAGCTGGGGCTGTGGTCTCATCTGCAAGCTCGGCTGGGCAGCGTCTGCTTCCAAGCCCACTCATGTGGTTGTTGGAGGGATTCGGTTCCTCATGGGCTCTGAGGTAAAAGCCTTAGTTCATCACAAACTATAGGTAGAGGCCCCACTCTGTTCCTTGCTATGTGGATTGATGCACAAAGCATCTCACAACGGAGTGAACAGGCCAAAAGGAAAGAGAGTTCTAGCAAGAGAGAGAACAAGCAAATTAGCTAGAAAAATGAGAGTCCAAGCTTTTTATAAGTTTGTCACAAAAGTGGCATTCCATCACCTTGCCATATTCTCTTTTTTAAAAAGATTCTTCGTTTATGAGAGAGAGAGAGAGAGAGAGAGAGAAAGCGTACTACTGAGAGCATGAGCAGGAAGGAGGGTCAGAGGGAGAGGGAGAAGCAGACTCCCTGTTGAGCAGGGAGCCCAGCACTGGGCCTGATCTCAGGACCCTGGGATCATGTCCTGAGCAGAAGGCAGGCACTTAACAGACTGAGCCACCCAGGCGCCTCTACCATATTCTCTTTGTTAGGAGCAAGTCACAAGCTCTAGCCCACACTTGAAGAGAGGGGATTTCATGGGGGGGATGAACACCAAGAGGTGGAGAAGACAAGGGCTGTCCCAAACTGGGTTGAGATGGCCAGGCCTTAATATTCCTGTGTGGCTCAGTCACAGGCTGTGGACCACATGGACAAGAGTGTGACCCTAGGTGAGCTGGCCCTTGGCAGCTGAGGTGATCCCTCTGGCTAACAGTTGAAGGCTAAGGTGGGAAGTCCTTCCCAGAAGGGGGTTGGAAAGGCATGCCTGCATTCCCCATTCCACATTCAGACGGCAGACAACCACAACCACAGAATTTGGCTCAGTAGCAAATTCTGTTGATGAGCACGGGAGAAGAAAGGGAAGGAAGAACAGTTTCTTTCTGGTATTTATATTCATGAAGAATGGTGCTACTTAATTTTGTTTCTTCCCTTTATTTTTCTCTGGTTTGACCCTGGGGTTGGAACTTTCTCTGAATGCTAAGTAGAAACTCTATCTGAAAATAAAGTTGTGCTGTAATCATCTGTCACCCCAAGCCACGAGTCCAAGATGTAGGTGGTGGCTCTTTCTGTCACACTGCTTGCAGGGGAGTGTCTGAGATTGCATCTCTGTAGGGTAACAATAGCACAGGGGCCCGAGTTTCCCCTTTACCTCCTTCCCCCTTGTCATCCATCTTCTATCCTTTTTTTTTTGCGGTGGTCGGGGGGAGAGGGAGAGAGAAGTGGGGGAAGAGGCAGAGAGAAAGGGAGAGAGAGAATTTCAAGCAGATGCCACACTCAGCATGGAGCCTGATTTGGACTCGATCCCATGACCCCAAGATCATGACCTGAGCTGAAATCAAAAGTCAGACCCTTAACCAACTGTGTCGCCCAGCTGCCCCATCTCTTATCCTTCTCATTTGTCATGGCAGACCCACACCCTTTGGGTACTGGGATGGTGGGATCTAAGGAGCCAGTGATGTAAGGCACCACAGAGTTTCTCCAGAAGCAGAGCCCAAGACGGGGATGCTATAGTGAGTGGGGTTGTATATTCGGGAGAGTGGATGGGGCAGGGAGGTGTTAGGTGATAATGGGGTCCCTCCTGGCCACTAGATTTAGTCTGGTCCCCCAGGAGGTTCTGCAGCACAATCCACACACAGAGTTCATCCTGGAGGGAAGCAAGGCGCCCGGCTTGCTCTCTATGTCTATTAGCCAGTTAGGGGTTCAGATGTGTGGTGGGCACTGGGGGAGACACTGGTCACATCTATCACAATTCTTTCTTCTATCAACTCACTGTCTTCTCCCTCTGATTTTTCCTTCCAGGGCAAGTTTTCCTTTATGGACTCAGGGAAAGAACAGGGCTGGGAGTCACATAGATGTAGATGGGAATCTAATTCTCATTCTTTGGAAACTGACCACCTTGGGTAAATTATATTTAAGCCTCCGTTTGCCTGCCTGGCAAATGAGTATGATAACCCTCACCTGCCAGGGCTGTGGGAAGGACTGAAGCATGATGGCGGTGTGATGCTTCTTGCAGTGCCCTTCCTTTCTCTCCTCTCATGGTCCCTCTTACAGTGACACAGAACAGCCTCTTCTTTTCCTGGCATGGTCTTTCAGAGCTCTGAAGGTTGTCATGCTTCTCCCTTAGCCTTCTGCTTTCCTTGTTAATGAACTTCTTTTCCATTGGCTCATGTGACAGCTCTCCAGTACCTGCCGTGTGCTCACTACTGTCCTCTGCATGAATTCCAACCCATCGTCTTCCTTCCCACCCAGTGGCGCCCAGCACTGAACTTGGCCTTCTTCCACTGGGCGGGGAGAGAGGGGGTTGGTGGTGGGGAGGGCGTCTGATGGAGAAAGGGCAGCAGAACCATGTTGCTCTTGGGCCCCACACTAACCTCCTAGAGATGGTATCCCTCATTGCATTTGCTTTTTGGACAACATTAGAGGCTACGGTTATAAGTAGCAAGCAGACTTAGAGCTCCGCGGGGAATACCAAAATATTGTCCTCTTTCCCAGGTGTCTACAGAGATCTTTGGGCTCCTCCTCCTTTGTCTGCCTGCCCGGGCAGCTGGAGTTCCCTGCCAACCTGACATCCCATGTTGCAGAGCTGGCTGCCATCCTTCATGTCTTGGTGGAGCTGCTGGACTGTAGAGCTAAAATTTCTATCAGGAAGGCTCTGCTAACTTAATGGAATGCAAAACTATGCAAGCCGACTCCAGAGGTTCTGATATGCGTCTTGGAATCTCAGAGATGGGCATATGTAGTTTGCACAAGCTCCCTAGCTATCTAAAGAAGCTGTTGTCTCTACCTTGAAATTCACTGCTCTGTAGCTTCTGCTTCTGGAAACGAGAGTTTTCCTACCTCGGCTCTTATCCAGACGGACCAGATGTTGTTATAAAGCCCTGAAGCATCTCAATCTTTGCAATGGCTCTAAAGCCTTACCTCTCTCTCCAAGGACAAGTGGCATTTCCAACCCACCAATCTTTGTGATTTATGTTTGCTCCTCCCTCTTTCCCTAGCCACCCCCACCCACCCTTAGCCAGCTGTCTGGAGCCTGGGTGGGCTGTCTGAATATGCAGGCCTTTCTCTCTCCCCCTACCAACCCCCTTTAGGTCCATCCCAGGAGAGGAATCTCTCACTTTTCAAAGAATAAATCTGTAAAAGAGGCAACATTTCCAGAGCAGTAAATCTTTGCTCTGTGTGTGTGGGCATGCATGTGTGCATATGTGTTTCTGAAATCCGTGCTGTGTGTATACCCCTGTGTCTGCAGAGAGAACAGAGCCCATAGCATTGAAAGGCCTTCTAATGTCTGAAGAGTCAAGACCACAGAGGGAAGGAGGGGCCCAGGAACGTGAGAGGGACATGAGCCTGCTGTGAGAAATAGGATCGTTTGAGGGAAGGGCAGTGCCAGGCAGCAAGTGTTTCTGTTTGATGTGCTCCCTGTGAACAATTCCAAGGGAGCCATGGAATGTCAGAATGAGTTGCCCCTCTGCCTCACTAGGTACATACCCTCTGCCGCTTTGGGGAGGTTGAAGGGGATTCTGGCCATTCCTGTATACTGAATCTCTTATAGCTTGGCCAGTCAGACACTGGGCTTCGTTTTCTTAAACACTTTGTTGGATTTCCTCTTTCCTGTCCAGAGGGAATGATCAGAAGAGACCCCTGGAGAAGGTTCTGAATCCAGCCGAACTCTCCACAGAATTTCCCTGAAAAGTTGTGAATGAAAACAAAACTCTTCCTGCCAACAACCAAGGAACTCACTAACTAGCCCCAGACAGAACCCAGATGTGTGGAGATGGTAAGATCCCTGGGCTGAAATCCAGTTTATTGGCTCCTGTTCCTGTGGGTGTGAAGGGGATGAGGTGTGGTAGAGGTCAGCAGAGGAGAAAGTTAATTATGAGGGAGGGGGGCTGTGGAAACCAGGCTCTCTTGCTGGACCACAGGGTTGCTAATGATGGAGCATGGACCACCCTGACTTCTCATGATTTGGGGAAGGGGAACAATATGGATTGCTGAAGTCCACTGAGGGGTTTTCCACCTTATTTTAGCCTCTCGTCCTCCACAGATGAATATGATGAAAGAAAGACACCAAAAGAATCTCCATAGAAATCACAGGTCTGGCCGTTTAGTCAGGTCTGGGGTGGGGGAGGGGGTGGGCAACGAGACCCTATTAATGTACATAGTGTGAAAAGAGTCTGTCTCCTTCTAGCGATGAGTGGAATATTCCTGAGCATGAGTGACAGATGAAGGTGGAAGAGAGAGGAGGAACAAAGGGCTAATAGGAGAGAAGAATAAGAAAGTATTTAGGGTTTACCACTAAGGAGAACACGTAGGCTCAGAGATAGAATGAGAGCACAATGGGGAAAGCAGAGCACGTTGCCTGAACTGGAAAAAGCCCCAATCCAGGGGTGTCCAGGTATGGGGGTTCTGTCCAGGCCAGCCGGATTGGCTACCCCTGCTGATTTCAGCCCAGAGGCAAAGAGTGTAGACTGAGGCTCAGGGGCAAAGCCCTCACTCCCCGGGGACAGAAGAGGTTGGCACAGGGAGCTCACTTAGCTCAGGCTACCAGGGAGGTTGAGTGAGGTCGGTAGGGACTTCCCCAAACTACAGCCCATGGAGAACTCCTGTGCTGGAAACCCCTGCAACAATTCGTTCAGAGCTTTAACCCCGTGCTGTGGTTAGGTAAATCGGTGTTATCCTGTGCATTGTGACTTTGTCTCCAGTGAAGAGAATTTTGGCCTTGGATTCCAAGCACGTCCTGCTGAGACGCACCCCGGGGAAGGGATGAGAGACTTCACCCCATGCACGTACTTACTTAGGAAGGGACACTTTCTCTCTTCTTTCCACGTCTATCCATTCCACCCTCCCCCACTTCTATCCACTTTTGATCTTTGGTGATGCACAATGATATCCAAGGCTGGGGCCAGAAAAAATGTGTTTGAAAGAGTCTTTTGGTTAGGGAGGCTGTTTTTATCCTAGATTTTATTCAGCCAAAGCCTTCCTGAGCTGTCATGACACAGCTAGATTTGTTAGTCTTTTCACTTCTTTTGTTTTTGTTTCGAAAAAGTGCTAATGAACAGAGAAACACGGTCAACACCCAACATGCTCACTCACTTATTATAGTACCTAGTTTGTGCCAGGCATTGCATTAGGCTAATGATCCCTAATTAAACTAAACTACATTAACTACCTCATAAATGGGGGAGTTGCTACTGAGCCCCATGCAGGAGTAGTCCCATGAGAATATAGGCCCAGTGTTGCCAAATTTTCTACTTTTTTCAGAGAAAATGGAACAGTGTCCACAAGTTGGAAATCACTTCAGGTCTCATTCACTTATTCAGCCAATATTTACCAAACACTTGCAATGCCAGGAGTCCCTGGGGTCCAGTGGTAAACAAGGATCATAAGGACCCTTGTTTTATGGAAATTTTTCTAGAGGGGAATGCTGATATATTTATGTATAATAGGTAAGGACAACCAAATGCATACTTTTGGGGAGGGTTATGTGCTGTGAAGGAGCTAGAACAGGGTGATGGGCTAGAAAGTTGTGGAGGGGCAACCTCTCTGGAAAGAGAGTGACCTGCATGAGGAGAAGGAGGCTGTCACGCACACAGCTGGAGGAAAGAGCATTTCAGGCGAGGTGGGGAAATTAAGTGAATCCCCAAAGCTTGGCGTCTTCAGGGGCTGAAAATGGCGGAGTGGGTGGTGTGCAGAAAGCAGGGTGGGAAATGGAAGAAGGCTTCTGGGTTAGAAAAGTTACCTCCTGCCAAACAGTCCTTTCACTCTTTTTGCGTATGTTCTGGACTCCTTCAAGGGCCTCTTGGAGGCCAGAGGCGCAGAGATCTAGTGCTGTCATGTTGCAGTGAGGCAGAGTCCCCAAAACGGGAGCTTGCGCAAACCAGCTCAGGGTTTGGACCCACCTTCCCTCAAATGTGTGGAAGCTTTCCTCCCACAGCCCAGGCCTGTAACCTGGGCTTTGTAGGCTTAGGGAGATGGGAGTCCGAAAGAGTATACTCAACTCTTCTCAACTGGTTCTAGTGAGATTTGTATGTTAGGTTCTGATGTATGACCTGGTGGCTGTGGCGGTCCTAACAGCTGCCATGTTGTTTTAGAGGGAAGTACCACAGGCCCCTGTGACAACTCTGTTTTGCGGGCAGAAGGTTCTGTCTTCTATTTGAGGGAGATGATTTTTCTTGAGATGCTCATGATTTATGGATTCCAGATCACCAACTCTATTTGGAAACATATGAAGCTGGTGGGCGTGTGGGGAAAGCAGCTTGGGAGAGGTCAGTCAGCAAAGCAGAAGTGTGTAAAAATCACCTCACACAGCAAAGGGCTCCATTCAGGACCACAAATCAAGCTCAGGCATTCTGCTGCCTGGGGACAGCAGTGGGTTCTCTGGGCCTGTCATCCTCAATCAGGCTGTCTCTTTCAGAGAGCTAGGTCAAAGTCAATTTTTATAAAACTACTATAGAAACCATATGTGTGTGAAAAATCATACTGCCTTTTTTTCTTTCCATGGCTGGTAAAATTTCTTCTTTCCTTGGAGACTTTCTGAAGTAGAGACACTGTGAAGCTCAGTGGAAGAGGATTACTTTTCATGCAACACAAGTCCAGCAAGAGGGGGAATTCATTGCAGGAATGAATTGTGGACTCTTCCAACAAGAGTTCTTTTTAAATGTATGGCATATAGGAACTTATGGGTCACTGTAATGAGCCAGGTCGGCCCAGAGCATAAAATGGGTCCTAGAAGTTTCATGGCCCCCAAAGGAAGAACGTCTTCACATTTTACCAAGTTCATTTTCCTTCCCATTGGTATAATTGTAAATCGGAGCTCTCAAGGCCTCAAGTTCAAAACCAACCATGTTAACTTTCATTGATTGCAATGGAAACAAGAGAAAGATGACCTCTTCCCCGGACCTATTTCCTGGGTTTCCTGGAGACAGTATCTATGTCTATACTCTTACCTTTGCTGCCGTTCCTTAAAAACATTATCACGTGACAGATCTTGCCTGGTTCATCATCTAGGAGTAAAGGGAGGTAGTGACTTCTCATGTCTCCTCTCCTGCTGTCTCAAAACCAAGCAGGACGGGCTTTAATTTATAGTAAAGCATTTTCATAACCATCCAAAAAGCCAGATTTTGAATTCTAGAAGATAGGATGGCATTTTAGAACATTTTGTGTGTGTGTGTGTGTGTGTGTGTGTTTTAACAGAATCAGCTGCCAGTAAAATAAAATACACAGGGTGTACCGGTGGTTCTCAGGGTGCATCTGCATCAGTGGCATCTGAGAACATGTTAGCAATTCTGATCCTCAGGGCCTGGCCCAAACCTACTGAATCAATGCCTCTGGGGATGGGACTCAGCAGTCTGTTTTCAGCAAGTCCTCTGGGGGATTCTGACTTATGTTAACGTTTGAGAGCCATTGCTACATACCAATAATGTTGAATGTCAAAGCATGTGTTAAACTTTACTTTTTATATTAATTTAATAATTTTGTATAAGTAAAAAAAAATCACATATTATTTCTGATGTTAGTGTACTGCTTCTCTAACCTAACTCTTGAGGATCACCAGCTTTGATGAGGGGCCAGACTAGGGAGGTCTGGACAGAGAAGAAGATAGGGAAACACTGTACTATGTAGCTAGTTTCTCTGTAGAAATGCTCCTTGCTGGGTCTTTTGGTTTTGAGGTGGGGGGAATCTCTTTTAGTTGAAGTAGGGCAGATCCGTTTGACTTTTCCTTCTTCCTTTTGCCCCACAAATACTGTCTCCTATTAAGATATAGCAAGAAGACCAGCCAACATTGTTAAGGCTAAGAGGAAAGTGAGTGCCAAGGACAGGTAGAGTTAAGGTGCGAAGTTTTTTATTGGTAATTTCTTTCTGCTTTTATTTAAAATGATAAAAAATCAAAATGAATTTGTGTATTTTGAATCCTCACTAATAGGTGGTATATATTATTTTTCAAATGCTGAAAAGCTACTGTTGGGACTAAACAGACAGCCTGTAACAAATAATTTAATAACTGAGTCATATTAGTAGAGAGGGGTGAAGGTGGGGTTACCAGGGCAGGGGGTTCTGAAGCTCCCTTTTTTTAAATAATTATATATTTTTTTCTTTTAAAGATTTTATTTATTTGACAGACAGAGATCACAAGTAGGCAGAGAGGCAGGCAGAGAGAGAGAGGGGGAAGCAGGTTCCCCACCCAGCAGAAAGCCTGATGCGGGCTCCATCCCAGGACCCTGGAATCATGACCTGAGCGGAAGGCAGAGGCTTTAACCCACTGAGCCACCCAGGTGCCCCCCCCTCCTTTAAAAAATATTTTTTTTTTTTTGAGTAGCCTGTACAGCCAATATGGGGATGGATCTCATGACCAGGAAATCAAGAGTTGCATGCTCTACCAACTAATCCAGCCTAAGCCGGCCAACCCCTCTACCTTGCCCATTTTTGTTTGTTTGTTTGTTTTTAAAACAAAGGACTGGATGTGTATAAATTAATATTGAACATTTTACTATAAAGCAGCGTATATATTTGCAGACTTCCTGTGTTGAGATTCATCATCAATTACCTCTCCTGTTGGAAACAGCTGTCCACATTTCCTTTAGGAAAGCACCCCTCATCTTTTCCCAACAACGTGGTTTCATTCAAACAGATCCAACCTGGCTCCAGACCTGTACTCTGATTGGCTTAAAACTGCAGGCCAGTTGCCATCTCCCAGCTACTGTGATTGGTTCAGTCATGGTGATGTAGTCAGGTCACAGCCAATGAGAATCAAGATAACATTTGCTGGAATTTCTGGGAAATTCTTCCCCTGAATTCACTGGTAGGGAGATGTGAGCATTGATACCCTTTGGTTGGTCTCTATAGTGAGGAAGGCCCATTGAGGATTGCCTGAAATTCACATTGTCAAGAGATGCAGAAAAACTGGGCCTGATAATTTGGATCAAACATTTCCAGAAGCCAGTCATACCCTTGGAGTTTGAGACACATGAGCCAACACATCCCTTTTCCTGTTGGATCCAGAATGATATGATTCCTTTTTCTTTCCCCTTGCTCTTTCTTTTCTTTTGTTTTTCTCCTCCTCCTCCCCCACCTTCTTCTTCTTTTGTTGTTGTCATTTGTACCTCAAGGAATCCTAGAATTCACTGGACTTATCACCAAAGTGATCACGAATAAGATTTGCCTCCTGTTCGATGATTCAGAAGGCCCATCAGGAATTTGCAGGGTCATTCTCTGTGTTAGCAGTAGTTTCTGATTTTCTAAATTCTGGATGCTCCGGCATCTGGGGCCTCACTGCCTGGGGGTAACTGCCCCTTCCAGGGTCAGCCAATTCTAGGAGACATGGAAGGACTCTCCCAGGAACATGTCTTTCATATGAAAATGAACTGATCCAAGGCCCATTCTCCATGCCACCTCTTCTATTTTGCTCTTAAATTCCAGGTGGGAATATTCCTCTGCCCTAATCATCCCAGGGCCAGGTACCAGACAACTAGAGATAGCCCCTATCTCCAGAGCCTGCTGAAATTACTTATATTAGCCCATCCCAAACTTGCTGACCTTGTCCTGCTTTGCTTTTTGTGTGGAAGCCACAATAAAGCTTCTTGTCCACACTTTCCCCCTGCTCTTTCTTTCTCCTGACTGACCCCGGTGCCTCCCTTTATGGCCCTGAATGATGTAGTATACTCCATCCTCCCAGGAACTGTGAGTGACAAACTATTTTTTCAATGGCTGTAATCTCCTGATCTGTAGTCCTCTCCTCCCTGAATAGTGGTAAAATCTGTATTTTAAAACATTGTCATGAACTGAAGTTATTACAGTAGGAGGTATGTTAGGGATACCAGAAAAGGCCATTTCATGAATATTCTAGGAGGAGGGAACAGAGAATGCCTGTTGAAAATTTACTTTTGTATTTGTTCCAAGGGGGTTAATGAGCATCAAAGCCAATTACCCTGCAAAGCTCACACAGCAATAGGTAATGATGGTTGGGATCCCATGCTCTTTGGAAGGCATGTTGTATTTTATCTTGTTTTGTAGTGGAGGTGGTGGGGAGGTGAGGAAGTTTTAAACAAGTGTGAGTGAGAATGTCTAAGTTTTATGGTTCTGTTTTCCATCCTAGCAGCCCTCTGAGGGTGCAAGCATGATCAAAAAGCATTATACCAATTTGAATCAATTTTTAAAATATAAGTTTTCATCTAAGAATTTCTTATAATCAAGAAATTATTTAGGAGCCAGAAGAGTGCCATTATTCATCTACTCTACAGCCCCAAAGTAAAACACCCCAATGCATCCAAATCCCCAACTTTTTTCTACCAGTGATTGGTCCCATGAATAATTTAATGCTGCAAGATGTGTAGGTCAAGCATTATAAAAAAAATAAGGAGCTTAGGTTTACCATTTTGGGGTTCTAAACACCTGGTCCCATACTCTGGGGAGCTGAAAGCTGGAGTTCATTCATTCTCACATTTATGCATTTGTAATGGGACGCTTATTAGAGATTAACTGTTGAATTTCTTAAAGTTGGAAAACCACAATTTTGGGGATTGCAAGCAGTTTCTGAATTATCTGTGTGTAAAACCTTCTTTGACAGTCTGTGTGCTTGGTTTCAAGACAAAGAAACCAAGACTGAATAGCTTAGACTGAAAATGAATTTTGGGGGAGGATAATGGAAGAATATCAATTCACAGAACAGACCAAAAAAAGCTGAAGAATTCAGGTTGGAAAATGGGCAGAAACCAAGGGTGGCTTGGCAGCAGTCAGCCCAGGGTGTGGGACCATTGCTTCAGGATATCACTACCGTTGTTAGACTCTCCTGCTACTGGGCAGAGCTCCTACAGCTGGACGGAGCCACTTCTGTTGTACCTTTTCTAACCCTGGTTCTTGGTCTTGTATATGGTTACGCTTGACATAGGTCTTATGATATTGTGATTTATAATAAGAAATATGTACCTAATTTTTGTCCTATTCTTGGCACAGAGCTCTTAAAACCCTTGGAATTTCCTAAGCAATATAAGCAATAAATGTGACTCTTGTTATGTTAATGAGATAACTTTTGGACCACATTTAGGTAATCTAAGGATAGGGCTGGGTGCCCAGGGACCCAACCATGTGACCAGGGGGTTGGGACTTTTAACCCTACTCTTAAGAGAGGAGAGGAGCTGGAGATTGAATCAAATATCAATTGTCAATGTTTGGTCAATGATGCTTATGTAATAAAGCCTCCAAAAAAACCAGAAGGACAGGGTTTGAAGAGCTTCCAAGTCGGTGAACACACAAAGTATCTGGGAAAATCATGTACTCAAAAAGCACGGACACTCTTGTTTTCTTCATACATTGTGCTATACATCTCTTCTATCTGGCTGTTCCTGAGTTGTAGCCTTTTATAACAAGTAATCCAGTTGTTTTCCTGAGTTCTGTGATCTGCTCTAGAAAGTTAATCAAATCCAAGGAAAGTGTCATTGGAACCTCCAACCTAGAGCTGGTGGTGTTGGTGGTAACCTGTATTTTCAATTGGTGCCTGAAGAAAGGGGGCAGTTGTATTGGACTAAGTCCTTAATTTGTGGAATCTGATACTATCTCCAAGCGTATAGTGTCAATATTGAGTTAATTGCTTAGAGTGGCTGGAAAAAATACACGTATGTTGAGCTCTCATTCAGAGCACATACAATATCCTATAGGGCTGCACATATATCGCAGAATATTGTTTCCAAGCCAGCAATGTAACTGAGGATTTGGTGGGCCATCGCACCATTCCATAACTGTCTTTGGGTGATGGGGTGTGTTCTAGTACCATTGAATTCCATGGACAACAGCCAGATTGACTTATTTCTTTTCCTATAAAGTGAAACTCTTGCTGAGAAAATATGTTCTATGGGATGTAATTGTGAATAGGCACGCATTAAGTCCGCAAATGGATCTCCCGGCAGAATCATGTTGGATGATGCAGAGAAAGCAAATTCACATTCACAAGTCAGCGTCTGTTTTGGTGAGAACAAATTGATGCCCCTCCATGATGGGAGGGGGTCCAATATAAGCACTGTCTGCAATCTCACTTCTCTGGAGTACAGTGCCCCATCAAGATTCTGAGAAGGGTGTGTTGGTGAGTTGAAGGTTATTTATTTTTTTAAACCTAGTGGGAGCACTGTTTCCATCAGTAGGTTATGATGCTGCTGGTTGAGATGTGATACTCTGTAGAGAGGAAAGATTGATGATGTGGGAGAGAGAGGTTATAATTGCAGGAGTAGAGTCCTTTGCTGAGGTGAGCAGGGATGAGTACCGGTGCACGAGTGAAGGGCTGCTGAGACAGGACCGGGAAGGGTCCATTCCTTGCAACAGAGGGAAGGGAGAGCATGCATGTACAGATGTTTCTCATTTACTTCTATTTTTTCAGTGAAATGAAGCATGAAGTTATGAGCAAAAATGGGGATAGGGAGAGGAGCTATCAGAGGAGATAATAGATTTATGGAGGAGAGGGAAAAAGGTGTGAAATAGTATCTTGAAAAGTGGGGAAGCAGATTTACTACAGAAAAATTATGATTGCTGGGCAGTTTTCGTAATCATGACTGTATGAGTTTTTTGCAGCTTTCTCTCACTGTGCAGTGTGGGCATGGAGTTGGGCTTGGCTAACTCAGAGAATCAATGGGGAGGCTGGAAAACCAGGTGTGGACAATAGGCAGTAATCGATGGAGGCTCAGCAGAATGAACATTTGGGCCAGAGTTTGGGCACTGTCACTGATACACAGCGCTGATGCCACTACCTACAGCTGTCAGTGGATATTGTCACCATGGGATACTATAGCCACTGGACAAATGTTCCAGGGCTTTCCAACTATGCAGTTACCACAGAGCTAATCTCTCTGACCTTTAGTCTTTATTCCACTATCTCATGATTTAAAATATTGGTTGGGGCTAGGACTGCCACTGGCCTAAATAGAGCCTTCACATGTAAATTCATCGGCCAGAATATTGTTGTAATAAATATGAAAATCAAGGATGACTATGCATGGCACACCTGGAGTTGAATAATGTAAAAACAGACACAGCAGCAGCCCTGTTCTTCATTAGGTTGCCACGGTATGGAAAGGTTGAGAATCAGCTACATTTAGCTTCGGTGGACCAGCACAAAGGGATTCCCCCAAATTCGGAAGGAACTTTGGATTCTGCTTGGCAATCCAGTGAAAATGTCTGATATACTTCCATAGTTTAGGAGCTTTACTTGGATAAGTCATTTTAATTAGGCAAACCTACCAATGTGCTGGGGAAGACCTGAACTAACAAAGTAATTCAAGTAGAGATGACTAGATGTTGTCTCCTCTCCAGTAACACAAGTTACTGGAGAATGTGATCTTTAGCAGTAGGATTCTTCCCACTTCAATGTGGATTATGTTATGTTGGATAGTTTTCACCTTTTGGTGGGAGATATGGATGTCTTTTTGACCTAGATTTGTTCACAGGAGACTGGAATGTTCCAGGAGGGGCATTAAGCTTGACCAGAGGATTGACTTTGAAAAGTACCAGGACTGAACTTAGCACAGTGTTACCTGGGCTGGTCTTGTTTAAGAGTAAATAAACCCACATTTTAGAAATTATTGATAAATATAGTGATTGCTTTTGGGGGCATCAGGGGCCAAATTGTACCTTGATCCTGAAGAGGATGATGTTTCCGCTGTCAGTTGCCCTAGAGTGGGAAATGAGACAGGGAGGGAGGATTTTTCTGTCATTCTGTTGTCTGGAACTGGAATGGGACCAGGACCTCAGGCAGAAGAAGGTTTGGAAATTCTTACAGAGAGGTTGAGTGGTCACCCTCCCTCTTCCCCAGTGCATAGAAGCCTGAGGGGAAATAGGCAGAGGTATGGAGTCAAATACAGGTCAGGAACCCTGAGAGTATCCACATGGAGCAGCAGATCAAAGTGACTTGTGTGGTCACTGGTCTCTCAGAATCTTGTTTATGAATCTGTTAAGTGTTGTTGTACCCCTGCTCTTAGCAGTGCATTTGGCAGTTGGGGTGGGGGTTCACACTAGAGTTGAAATTTTATGGAGTGAGTGAAAACAAACCAATTAACAGATGGCAAGAGGCAACCTGGAGAATGATAGATGGAAGAACTTCATGTCAAGCAGGACAGATCTTGGGACATGTTAACCTTCTCTGAGAATGTCCAGAAATTACTTCATGAGAATAAATATGAAAAAATAAAGGATTCCTGAAGATCCATGGGAATGGGGGCTTGGATTATTTGTATTAGAGCTCTAAAAGGAAATGCCATCTTGAAGGCTGAAGAACTTGGGGACCCAGAGGTGGCACATTTAATAAACACATACTTTTATTGACCTTCTAGCATGTGACAGGCACTTTTTTCCAAGCACATGAGAGAGTCACTTAAATAAGATGCTTTATTTTCCTCCCTTAACACCTAGCATGGGATCTCAGATTGTCTTTTCATGCAAGGGAGGTAAAGTCTTCAAAGTTATGTTATAACCAACATCTAAGCGATAGATTTCTTCATCTTCCTCAGCTCTGTCTCCTCTGGTAGATTTTCTACAGCATTCAGCTGGGCTGATACTGGCCATGGTGCAATGCAGCCACATTAAAATTCTGGTCATATCCAGAGTTTCCCCTTCCCTGGCTGTGATATATGGCTATCTGCAGCTTTGGTGTTGCAATCACAGACGCTGGGAGGGAATGGGCTGGGCGGTAAAGGGGTTGTCTTGCCCCAAAACAGGATATAGAGCAGACCTGGAAAGCTCCTTTGCCTTATGGGGGTCTCAGGGACAGGGGCCAGAGTTCAGTATCAGTGCAGTAAATCCTCCGGCCTGCAGCGAATCCTGCAGAGGAACCTTCCCTAATCTATGAAAGTAAATAGCTGTCGTTTGTTGGGTCCCGTCATGCAACAAATGCTCTTCACATAGTATCTTATGTGACCCTCAATAACACTTCAACTCCATGGGGTAGGTGAGAAAAGTAAAGAGACAGTTTAACCAAATTGCTCAAGGTCACAGGGCAAGTAATGAAAACAGAATCGAAATTTAAACTTTTGGGGGTGCCTGGGTGGCTCAGTGGGTTAAAGCCTCTGCCTTCAGCTCAGGTCATGATCCCAGGGTCCTGGAATCGAGCCCCACATCGGGCTCTCTGCTCTGCGGGGAGCCTGTTTGCTCCTCTCTCTCTCTCTCTCTGCCTGCCTCTCTGCCTACTTGTGGTCTCTGTCACATAAATAAATAAAATCTTTAAAAAAAAAAAAAAGAAATTTAAACTTTTGTCTTTCTGAGCCCAATTCTAAAGAGAATGTTTCTCAACCAGAGGTAATTTTGCCCCAGGGAGGCAATTGACAATGTCTGGAGACATTTAAAAAAATTATTTTAAAATATTAATTAATTAATTAATTTGAGAGAGTTGAGAGAGAGAGAGAGCAAGAGAGAGAGAGAGCGAGCGGCACACACAAGAGGGAGGGGCAGAGGGGAGGGGGGGAGAGAATCTCAAGCAGACCTCATGCTGAGTGAAGATTCTCATGCAGAGCTCAATCTTATAACCCTGAGATCACCCGACTCAAAACCAAGAGACAGGTGCCCCTGTCTGGAGACAGTTTTGGTTGTCATGACTGGGTAGAATCCAGGGAAGCTGCTAGATATCCTACTATGCCCAGAATACTCTCCTGTTACCAGCTGAATTGTGTCCTTCCAAAGAGAATGTTGAAGTCCTAAACCCCACTATCTCAGAATGTGACTATTTGGAAACAGAGTGGTTACCCATGTAACTAGTTAAGATACTGTCACATTGGAACAGGTGGACCGCAATCCAATGTGACTGGTGTACTTCTAAGAGGATGGTCATACAAAGACATAGGGACACAGGCAGAGCTTGTGAAGACAGAGGCAGAGATTGGGATGATACACTTCTCTGTGCATCAGCTCTCTGAGAACGCCAGGGATCACAGGTTGTCACCAGAAGCTAGGAGAGAGCCATGGAACAGATTCTCTTTCACAGCCCTTAGGAAGAACCAGCCCTGCTAATACCTTAGTTTTGAACTCCTGGCCTCCAGGACTTCAGGAGAATACATTTCTGTTGTTTTAAGCCATGCAGTTTGTTACAGTAGCCCTAGCAAGACAATCTATCCCCACAACAAAGAATTATCTGCTCCAAGATGTCAATAGTTTCACTGCTGAGAAACACTGCCCTAAGAGAACTCTCCACTTCCCTACTCTTACTTAGAAAGCATTCTGCCTCCTTTTTCTCCTTTTCAGGGGCTGCTGAACGTTCCAGGGAGGTTGGGAGCATTAATCCTTGTACCCAGAACAGGGAGAGAGCAGGCTGTTCCAGGGAATCAAATCCAGTCTTTTAAAATGTTGAACATGGTTAGTCCATCTGGTAACTTAATTAGCCTTGATCTACCTCAGGAGTGAGAAATCCTGGCTGGAAATGTGCTGATAGATTGCGATATTGTTTTCATAGAGTAAGGCCCGGGGTCTCTTCCCAGCCTGGGCTAGAAATTTCTGGCTTTCAGTACTTGGCTGGGTGGGCTGAAGTTTCCTGTAGGATGTCACATTCCATTTTATTAGTCTCCATTTTCCTCATAAGGCTTAGGGCTATGTTTCACCCGGAACCAGAGTGGTATTTTTTGAGAATTGGAAAAGAAAACATTCTCCCAGATTGTAGCCTAGAAAAGTGGTGTGGTGGGAAGACCAATCTTCCTCAGAGCAAATGAAACCAGCCTTCAGTGCACTTTGCTGATTCATTGTCTGGTGAAGTGCCGTTGCTATGAATGTACTGCCCCTGAGCCTGGGGAGCCCACTCACCTCCTGGATGTAAAACCCATTTCATTAAGGAGCCTGGCATTTGCAGAGCTGGGTGCTGGTTTCCCCGTAGGCTGGGATAGTAAGGTGAATGAGAAAGGCAATGTTTCTTGCTTGGGCTTGGTGGGGTTTGCCTCTTATGAGTATGAATATTTTAATGACAGGGTGTTTCCAGGCAAAAACACGAAACAAAAGAGACCTGCTCAAAATGGTAGGCAGCTGGCATGGCCTTGAGAGCTAGCAACTCTCAAAATTGGTGCGGAGGTTTTAAAAATGGATTCTTCTCATTCATTGAGCAGAGTTTGAGGTGGGTTAAATAATGGCTCAAGAATGAGCTGTGACTCATAAAGAATCCAGCAATGGTCAATGGGAAGTGGATCTCCAGGAAGGACACTCCCAGATTTCTTAGAGGAAAGTGATGATGACCTTGACGTTGTTCACATGCTATGTGTGCATTGGGAAGGCTGTTTCAACTGGCTTGTCCAGGGCAGGACTACATGTTCTATTCATTTTGTGCATCCTCTCTCCTTCTTCCCAATGCTCTGGTGTTTGGTGGACACTCAGCAATGCTGCTTATTGGCACTGAAACTGGCAGTGGAATTTTTTAGTTCCTTCTGGACCCACCCTCTAGCATCTTTATGCCTCAGTACGTTTACAGGAAAACAGGGGTGAGTGGGAAGGGGCCTGGAGGTAGATTTGCAATGTGGAGTTGCTAAGGAAATGCTTCCTACTATCACGATACTCCGTTTCCTGACCCTTGACACGGGCAAGTTGATTTCTAAGATGTCATTTTGAGGTGCTTGACAATCTAATGCTTCCTGTTAAGATATTTATCTGTGGTTACTTAGTTCTCAGAATAACATAATTTACATAGCAGGAAGTGCTGGAGACCGGAGTTTGCCACTTATTAGCTATGTAACCGTGGGCAAGTCACTTAGCCTCTAGAGACTTGGGTTTGCCCATCAGAGGTCTATGTTGCCTATTTCCAAGGATTCCGTGAACATCAAATTTGATAAGGCATGTGAAGGGGCTTTGGAAACCGCAAGGCATTACTTAAAGGTCAAGTATAATTGTGAATAAATTCCGATTCGTTTTTAAGTGTTCGTGGTTTTCTGTGACCCTTCTTCCAGTCAAGCCTGTCTTTTATGCCAGGGACAATAGAGTACTTTCTTGGGCAGTCTGATTTCTTTTATTGTTATCCTGCTTGCTCTTCTGTGATCTGGCTCCAATTTTAAGATCTTGAGATTGGTTCTTTCTGTGAATATGTTTTCTTCTTCTTGCCATTAATTAGGATGAGGACAGTGACTTATGCCCAGAGACACAGATGCTGAGGCATAGCGTTTGAAAGTGCCACATTACTTCTCCATCTTGAGGTAATGCCTTCCATTTGTGCCTGGGCTTAATTTATGATTTTAAAACAGTCTGTTTGCAGTCTTTTGTGGCATCTTCATGGTTAAATCTGCAGCTGCTGTGAAGCAATCAGTAGCACCAGTGAGCAAGGGAGTTTGATAACCTGGTGTTGGGGTTTCTGGTGCTTAAGACATGGTTGAGATTCTTGAAGGGGCATTGCTGTAGTCTGCTAATCTAGATCACTGCCATCTTGGTATCTGCATATATAAGAACTGTATGGATTCCCCCCCACCCCCTTATGAAAATCCAGGACAGCAACATGGCGGTTTCTTTCTTTCCTTTCTGAGCCTAGCTGAAATCATTCATCTGTTTCCTTCTGGAACGTCATGGCCAGTGGTCTCACCATAGCCATTGGGCCATCCTACCTTCCATCCACATCATCTCTTCTTTCCACTGTTCTGTCAAGGTATGGGGAGGTGAGCCAGAATGGGCAGGGTACAGACACCCTCTGGGGCCCTCAGTGACCCGGGGAGCCAACACCTGGAGAACAGTGATAAGAAGAAGCAGAGATGTGTCAGTGTGTCTGCTGGGTCTAGAACTCAGTGATGAGTGCATCCCCTGGCTGATTTCCCTCAGAGTGCTGCGGAGGCTCCTTTTCTAATTCTGACTGACATGGTCTTTGATCCACCCAGAGGGCTAGTAGAGGCATTCACTGACATAGGGCTACGGCATCCACACTAGGATTCCCGAATTCTTCACCTTTCCTGAAACTTACTACCCAAACTTAGGAGTCAAATCATTCACCCACCTTTGCCTATCTGCAGGTGGTGGAAGTTTTAGTTAATTTGAACAAGGGATTCATTGACTGAAATACATACTGGAAAATGCATCAGTGCTTTAAGATATTCAGAAATAACAAACAGATTTACATAATGCTCTTTCAAGGGAAAAGTTTCTCTCACATAAATTATCTTCACGACCCTGTGAGAGAGGAAGGGTGAAAATTGTAATGTCTTTTTACAGTCAACAAAATAGAGGCTTGGAGGTTGATTAGCACAGGGTACATCTCCAGTAAACAAAAGGACTCAATCTGTACTTCACAACTGTCATTTCTGAGATCAGAGCTCTTTCCTTTACAGGATCTTGGGATGGTGAGACCATGGGAAGGAGAGGAAAGGGAAAACTGGACAGAAGCTCACAGGTTTAATTTCAGTGATGCTTCAGTCAATTTATATAATTGAGTACATTGGAGGCCAAGAGTTTTGTTGCATGTGATTTTAGGAATTTTTAATCTTTATCCTTTTTAGCATAGTGCTGTCCAAACTTTTAAAAAAATTTTATTTTATCCTTACTTTTTTAAGGCAAAGGACTTCTCTCTTTGGTCAAAGGAATGGAGTATGATATAAAAATCCCAGTATGTAAAACTTAAATTGAATGGCTGTGATTGAGTGGGTGTGAAATCTTCCCTGATCCTTCTTCTCTTGCCCATCAGTTGCCTTGAGACAGCTTTGAGAACTTGAAGAGATGAGGATAGAACTTTCAGGTCAAAGGGGTTTTGTTCTCTCTCTTTCTTTTCTTCTTCCCTAGTTTGGTCGCCTGTCTATGCTTTAGCTCTCTTCTCCCAAAAGTTACCTGAAGACCACATGGCATTCCCCCATCCTGGCACCCAGCACCTGTGAGGAATCTGCATTTGTTATACATTTCAACAAAGCTGTAAGAAGAAAGGTGGTGGATATCAGTTCTTGTGTTATTCAGCTGTTCTTTATTTCTGTTATGTCCAGAAAACAGAGGGCATAGCAGGCGGTCCAAGGACATCTCTGTTCTCAGACAGTTGGTCAATGAGCCAAGCCCTCGAACCTATTCTGGGCAGTCAGCATCTTTTCTGGGCAACAAATTCTCCTGAGTCAGTAGCACAAAGCACTGAACCATAGTCCAGGGTTCTCTAGCCACATATGGGCTATGGGTGTCCTCAACATCTGCTTGCCATCAACCACACTGGGATAACCTATCTAAGCCCAGATGATTAGTGCCCAGTTGCTAAATGATCCAGACAACAGCCTTTCTCTGCACAATTATGGCATTTCCTAAAAGTCTTCATAAGCCCTGGGATGGCAAGGAATTCCTGTTGGCTGTGCTTTGTTTGCTCTATTTGTGGGTTATTACCCTACCTTGAGCTGGGTGGTTTTCTGTGGAATTAGGGAGGAATCTTATGCCTAACTGGCTCTTTAGCTAGGCATATGGGCTTCTCCGTAAAGCAATCATTGGATAGATAGACTTTCTTGCAAATTCTTGGTCATGTGACTTTTGCATTTTCCCTTTGTGTTTCAGCATCTCTAAATAGAGGGCAGCAAACTCAGATATCTCCTTGAGAGAGTACCTCATAGGGAAGTACTGACATACCTTTGAACACTCTCTTCGCTCCCTTGCTAGCTCTGCATCCCACCACCTCCTTGCCAGGAGAGGCTTGCAAATGCATGGAATATTGACTGGGTCACTTGAGACAGATTGGTCAGCCCCTTTCAAGGAGACGCCAAAGCTCTTATGAAATTCCACCATATTTCTTACTCCTGGAGTACATGCTTCTACAGGTAGGAATCAAGCCCTACACTGAGAGGATGTAGTTGACCCCACTTGGATCTTCTGTTCTGAGCCATGTGCTCCAATTCAGCTTTATCCAAAAAGTCCTGTGTTTTGGAGCTCTTAGGCTCTTTTGCAGTTATGTATAAAACTGTGTTTTGTTTTCCATTGAGCTCCATTGTGAGGACTCTTCTTTTGTTGAGAGTTCCAGAGGGAAAAGTGAGAAGTATGATTTGGGTATAGAAAATCCACCTCAAACCCTAACATTGTAAAGAACCTAAATATTCCATAGCCTTTGGAGAACGTTTTCTTTTGTGTTGGGTTTTGGAGGTCAGGTCACCTTCAGTTACTCACTTTCAATTACTTTTTAATATTGCAAGGAATGTCACAGACAGCCTGTATGGTAAGTTTCAAATGATCTCAATGCTCCCAAAACTTTCTCTCAGGCTCCGGACAATTGAATGTTCTCTGCTCATGTTTATCAGGGCCATGTGGTCACCTTTCAGCCATCAGACCCACTGCCACTGTTCTTTGTCTCATTAGGCTTAGTGGCCACAGGTGTTTTCTGCATGGCCACTTTGCCCAAGTTTATAAAGAGGAGAGAAATAGGAAGGTAAGGTGATGTAGTGACCTCAGCTAGTATAAAAACTAATCAGGCTCATTTGGAACAAGTATGCAATATTCCTTTCCTGAGAGTTTTTCTTTAATGGATCTAAGTCATTCTTCCTTGAAAAATTTCATTAGTAGTACAAAAATTTATTTCAGCAGTGTAATAAATTAGCGACATAGAATCTCCTCAAACTATGGGGGATACTTCGAACTCCCTCCTCAGTCTTTGATTTCTGATTTCCCTCAACCTCTCAAGGAAGCCTCCATCTGAGGAACTCTCAGTTCTCTAAGTAGGGCGGCCCTCCCTTAGCAGTGAAGTAGATGAAGTGTCCATGGTCCCCCTTCGGTTGCCCTTTATCCTCTCTGTATTTTCACCCTCTTCTCCTTTCATGAGGTTCCCAGTGACACCTTCCTGTCTCCTTTCTCACCTGTCAGAAAAGGCTCCTGTATCGACCATTTATCCCAATGATGATTTGTCTGTCTTAGGGACACCTACATTTTGATTTTGGTTCTAACTGTGGGTTGACTAACCTTGTACCTTATTAAAGAAGTCCTGTTTCTTAAAAGTGAAGTTATTGTTTGGGGAGATGAGGAATACTTTCTTGGAGTCCCTGACATCATAATGTTAAGAAAGCGTCTCCCCGGGGCACCTGGGTGGCTCAGTGGGTTAAGCCGCTGCCTTCGGCTCAGGTCATGGTCTCGGAGTCCTGGGATCGAGTCCCGCATCGGGCTCTCTGCTCAGCAGGGAGCCTGCTTCCCTCTCTCTCTCTGCCTGCCTCTCCATCTACTTGTGATTTCTCTCTGTCAAATAAATAAATAAAATCTTTAAAAAAAAAAAAAAGAAAGCATCTCCCCGAATACCTCCTCACTCCTCTTGTAAGGATGATCTGTTCGTCACTGTCCTTTCCCCATACTATCTCCAAACCCTCTGTTCTTCTGGTTTTCTCAATTCCCAAGGCTGTGTATGCTTCATTAGTATGTCCCTGATGCCAGTCCATAGCAGCTCCAAATGTTTTTGTAGGATGCCTGCATTGCTATAGAAGCAGCTCAGAGGCTCCTGGGCAGACACTAGCAGATCCACACCTGCCTTCCCCTCCTTGAGGTTTTGAGGCTATAATGTTCCCTTGTGGGACCCTGCCATCTGCCTCTGCCTGCAGGAAGCAGCTGTGAGATCTCTGACCAAATCAAATTCCTGGAAGACTAGGTTTATACGCAAGAGGAAGGCTAGTCAGAGCTGATTAGTTCTGTGTGAGTTGTCCCTCAGGCCATGTTTCTCTGACCTCGGATGGAGGCATGTATATACTAGCTGGGATTACCGAATGGGTCCTCTACTTCAGCTGATGGATGACTAATATATAGGTAGCTGGTGACGCATTTTGGGATCCATCCAAAAGACGCAGCCCCCGGTAAATGGAAGGATTGGTCATTACTGTGACTCTAACGGTGAATGCATCACAGAAGCACCAGTTCCGTCAGCACTCTAAGCTACTGATTGCAGCTGGGCTAATGCATTGCCTCCAAGGAGCATCTATTGATGTGCTGCAGAGGAATTAACTTTGACGTAATGGAATTTTGTTTTCGCCACTGCTCATAAAAAACAACTGCCTTGAGCAAGTGAAAATGTGTGTGGCAATTTGTGCATTTCCAGTAATGACTGTACCCGGGCAAGGGTTCTTACGGAAGGAAATGGCATCCCTGCAGACCAGGGCTGGCTGATGAATGATTAATGAAAAGCAGCGGTACCAAGATGCTGGCTCTGGAAAGATAAGGGAGAATGATGTTGTGAGCCGGAGGGGAGGGGAGGTGCATGGAAAAGCGTGCTCCACTTATGGGCAAGATTCCAAGGAATTGGGCTGGTGTCAGTGACTTAGAGTCATTGCAGGGGAGTATGAGCAGGGTCAGCTGCCATGCAGCTGGCGAAAGAAGAGGCCTACTCGGACCCCTCCCTCCCCCTGCCTCTTCTTGGGGACCCTGACCTTCCCTCTTGGGACAAGGCCTAATGGCTTCCCTCAACTCTACTCTTCTGCTCTGTGTATAGCACACTGTCTATCACCTCTTCTTTCAGAGACAAATTCGCTTGGCTCTATTTTCCTGCGACCCCACCCTCCATTTCCCTAATTTTTTGCTAACAAAATCCTGGGGATCACTGTCATTTCAACCCTTACTACTTACCAGTCCCTCGGCAGCAGAATGCTCCCTACAGAGCCCCATGAGGGACCCCACATTCCAACTCCAGTCACTCCTACCGTCCGTGATGTTCAGATAAGGCCCTTAGGTGATTTCTGTACTTGTCCTGGCCTGCAACCTGGTACCATAATAAAATTCTGAGGTCACCCATTGAGTCTCCATCTGTCTCACCCCTGACATCGTCAAGCATTCGGAGAGGGAATCTGGGTTATTTTTGAATATTTTTTTACAAAGCCAGAATTCTCTGTGTCGGGGTCAGAAGAACTCTGAGCCCCAGGGGGTGGGTCCTTTGGTTCCTGTACCCACAGACAGGGGCCAACGGCTGCACTGGGACTCCGCGACAGGCAAGGATCTGAGCCCATGTCCTCAGTTACATTTCTCCCTGTGTATGCTAGGGGACATCTCAGCAGGCTTACTTCTTCTGCTCCCACACTGGCAGCTAGATAGAAGTGCCCTTCACTGGAAGACAGCAGTATGGCTACTTAAAGTATCCAGGACAGGCTGGACCATGCAATGCATTTGACCTCAATCCGTTTGTTTTATGGTTCAAAGTGGTTTTGGTTCTTCTTTCCACAGAAGTATCCTTCCTCTGTGTATGGATAGGGAAAGAGGACGAACGTGGGCTTATCAAAAAGCAAAAGAAAATGAGTAAGATAGGATCAGAATGTATTCTTTTTCTTCCCCCTCTCACTGAAAGTAGTTTTATACACAGTGGGAAGAAGAGACCGGCATTTGTGGCGCTCTTGCTGTCTCAAGTCTTATTTGAAAGAAACAGGGAGACTTATTTTTCTCATGCTCTTGGCAGTACTATCACAGACTCCAGCCCATATGCTGGCCCTAATGAGAAGATGAAAGACCTGTTAATGCCATTTGTTTTGTTTCTAAGCAGTAGGTGACAGGAGCGCTAAATATTCTCTCTGACCTGATGCAGTGGTTCTAAAGGCACCAGGACCAAAAGGCTGCAGTGACCTTGCTTTTTATGTTCAATTAAATGGACCAGAGATAAGATCTATATTGTTTCTGAAGTGTTGAGATCCACAGATGGGATGAGAAATTTCTTTGCCTGTGCCACTGGGAAAAACAAATGAAACACACTGGGAATTCACAGTGTCCCCTTGAGTCTCATTTTTCACTCAAACCTGCGATGTTCTTGTTTGATAGCAAGTCTTGGCTTGGGGAGTTGGAGGCCCAGGGTCATGGGTAGTGATTCATGGGCTTGTATTTGCTTGTGGATAATACTGTTAACAAGTAGTCTATTCAATATCACTTACCCGTAGGACACTGTGTTGGGTGCTAGAGGGGTTATAAAGAGGCATAAATGTTTCTGCCTTCCACGGTTAGAAAATCTTGCTTGGAAGCAATGCATATGTTCATTGAAAGAGATCAGTACTGAGAGCAAATGCCAAGTGTGGCAGGATTGAGTTGCCACTGACCTCTCCTTCCTTAGGATTCTAGGGGCCGGAGAAATCATTAAAGCAACTCTAGCTAAATGGAAAACGCGGTAGTGATTTAATACTCTGAGCAATAACCCCAAGTGTTACTTCTGATGAGTTGCCCTGGGGAATATGAATTAGATCTGAGGTGGTGGTGAGGACACACTGCTCTCACCCCAGTATGACTGGACCTCTACAAGTGATTCTAAATGCTCGCACCAATAAGCTGAATGGTCAAGGACCACAGAGAAGAGTGGACGGTTCCCATGTGCACATACAGCATGGTGGGGGGAGGGGATCCAGGAAATGAAGGAAAAACTGTCACTGTTCACAGGAAAAACAACAGCAACATCAACAATTGGCTCAGTTCCAGATTTCAAGCACATTTAACATGAATTCCCAGTAAAACATGGGTCCATGAACGTCAGGCTTCAGTCACAGTCTAACTCTTCCTCTCCTGGAGCCTTTAGAGATAGAGCTTAGAATTGTTCTAATAATCCTTCACATGAAGAGAGAGCTCTTGAGTGGAAATAGGAAGAGATGTGTCAGATGTGTTATCCTCATGGATCAGTGGTGGGGGGCAGGGGGAGAGAAAACCCTAGGCTGGCCCAGGAGTGGAGACAGTCTGGGAGGTCTCCTGGAAAGGTTGTTTTTGCGTTGACCTAAAGGTGGGGGTGGGATAAGAAGGGAGCAGACCTGCCAGGTGGTGGATAAGGACAAGCAATGAAATGATGGTGGTTACAGTGAGAACATTGTGACCGGAGCTCAGAGCAAAAAAAGCAGTGGAGACCAACTGTTGTGTTCGGAGTGGATACTCTCCCATTACCCTCCCTTATTTGGTGAAGCTCCTGGAAATAGATTACTTATAAAAATTGCTTAGGTGGATGCTTGCAGAACTTCTGGGTCCTGATCACCACAAAGATGAAAGGGATCTTGAGTGGGGTGGGAAAATCCCACCAGCAAATATGGCCACACTATTGTAAAGTTTCCCTTTATGTGACTTATAATAAGGTAAAACATTTCTAGGAAAAAGAAAGAAATTTTGAGCCTGATGAACCTTGCGTGGTTTTCTGATGCGATCTATTTTTTGCAGGAATCTTCTCTTTTATGTCTCCCTCATAAGACATATCCAGCTCCTGCTTGAAGAACTCTAGAAGTCTTGCTACTTTTGTCAACATCTTTGTTCCATCTCTTCTTTTATAGAACACTCTTCTTGTCCTGAAATTTTCCTTCCTATAATTTCCAAACACAAATCCTAAAAGAATACAGAAAAAGTCATTTTCCATAACATAGCTCAGCTCTTAAATACTTCAAGATGCTACTTCTTTTTTAAAAAAAATTATTTATTTAACTCCAATATAATTAATGTACAGTGTTAGAGATGCTCCAGGTGTGCAATACAATGATTCAGCAATTCTGTACATTACTCAGTGCTCATCAAGCTAAGTGTATTCTTAATTCCCTTCACTTATTTGATCCATCCCTCCACCCACCTCCTCTCTGGTAACCATCAGTTCTCTATATTTAAGAGTGTTTTTTTGTCTTTTTTTCCCCCTTTGTTCATTTGTTTGTTTCTTAAATTTCACATATCAGTGAAATAATACGGTGTTTGTCTCTCTATTGTTGGCTTATTTCACTTAGCGTTGTACTCTCTAGGTTCATCCACTTGTTGCTGCAAATGACAAGATCTCATTCTTTTTTATGGCTCAGTAATATTCCATTGTATATGCATACATGCCACTTCTTCTTTACCCAGTCATCAATCAGTGGACACTTGGCTTGCTTCCATATTTTGGCTATTGTAAATAATGCTTCAATAAACCTGAGGGCGCATGTATCTTTTCAAATTAGTGTTTTTGTGTTCTTTGGGTAAATTCCCAGGAGTGGAATTAATGGATCATCTGGTAATTCTATTTTTAATTTTTTAAGGAATCTCCATACTACTTTCTACAGTGTCTGCACTGATTTGCATTCCCACCAACTGTTCATGAGGGTTCCTTTTTCTCCACATCCTTGCCATCGCCTGTTCTTTCTTTGCTTTTGATTTCAGCCATTCTGACAGGTGTGTGCTGCTATCTCATTTGATATGGATTTGTATTTCCCTGATGATGAGTGATGTTGAGCATCTTTTCATGGGTCTGTTGTAGAATGCTGCTTTTTTAAAAAAAATTCATTTTATTTAAATTCAATTAATTAACATATAGTTATTATTAGTTTCAGAGATACAGTTTGGTGATTCATTAGTTGCATATAACACCTAGTGGTCATTACATCACATGCCCTCCTTAATGTCTATCACCCAGTTACCCCATCTCCCTCACCTACGTCCCCTCCAGTAACCCTCAGTTTGTTTCCTAGGGTTAAGACTTTCTTATAGTTTGTCTTCCTCTCTGATTTTATCTTATTTTATTTTTCCATCCCTTCCCCTACAATCCTCTGTTTTGGTTCTTAAATTCTACCTATGAGTGAAATTGCACAATAATTGTCGTTCTCAGATCAACTTATTTCATTTAAGCATAATACCCTCTAGTTCCATCCACATCATTGCAAATGGTAAGATCTCATTTTTGATGGCTCAGTAATATTTCATTGTAAGATATATATATATATATATATATATATTTCTCTCTATAGATAGGTATCTATATGTCTCGTTCTCGCTATATATACCACTTTTTAAAAAAGATTATTTATTTATTTATTTGAGAGAGAGAGAGAGAGAGATAATGAGAGAGAGAGAGAGAGAGAAAGCATGAGAAAGGGGAGGGTCAGAGGGAGAAGCAGATTCTTCACTGCACAGGGAGCCCAAAGTGGGACTCGATCCCGGGACTCCAAGATCATGAAGGCAGTCAGTGAGGCAACTGAGCCACCCAGGCATCCCTATGTACCACTTCTTTGTGCATTCCTTTATTGATGGATATCTGGGCTCTTTGCATAGTTTGGCTATTGTGGATATTGCTGCTATAAACAATGAGGTGCAGGTGCCCCTTCAGATCAGAATGCTGCTTCTTTGGCACCTCTTCACTACACTCCACAATCTCAGTCTCATGTATCTAATTTTGGTTAGCACCATCTCATTTTTTCATTATTTTTTCCCACTCAGAACCCTGGACTCCAGCAGTTCTGCAATCGCCTGAGGACTGCCAACAAAAGGGTCTGACTTTCTTTTCACTGCCTCCCATCCTTTCATTCCCTCTCTCCACTTCCAGCTTAAATTCTACGATCATTCCTTAGAACCTCTTCTTTATATGAACCTTCTGTTCCCTTGGCCTTCACCCCTTTGCAGTTTTAGTAAAACCACACCCTGGAAAATCTGTCCACCTCCTCTGTGTCTTTGCCCATATAGTTGAACGTTGCTGGAGAAAATCTCAACCCTGGGCATGGTTTGATTTTGTATTCATGACCATGAACTTCAAATGAGACCCAAATGTGGCCCAGCATCATTATCATAATGTATTTCTCTGGTCCATTTATCCTCCCAATTTCCTAGGCGCTACCTCACTGTTTCATACCTCCCACAACCTCTCCTCCATCCTCGTTCTCACCTGCTGACCTTGACTCCTGTTTTACCAAGAAATCGAAGCTGTTAGAAGAGAAGATGGGCAGATTTCTAGCCCACGTTATACCCACATACCAGCACCCTCATACCTCTGCCTTCCCGCCGCCTGGATGTTTTGGCGACCCTATCTAAATGCTATGCCCTCTCACTACTCAAGGGCATTGCTCAGCAATTCTCTGATTCATAATCATCAAACTTCCCTCTCCTGCGGGTACAAACATGCTGTTAATTTCACCATTTAAAAAAAAACCCTCCTCTTGATCCCACTTCTCCTACTAACTACTTCCCTAATTTTTGCTCCCCCTTGTCACAAACTTCTCTTAAGAATCCAAAATCATGGTTTGTCGAACCATGGGAGACTACAGACTATGGGAAACAAACTGAGAGTTTCAGGGGGGAAGGCTGGGGGAGGGGGTAACAGGGTGTTGGGTATTGAGGAGGGCAGGTGAGGTGATGAGCACTGGGTTCTATATGTAACTAATGAATCATTGAACACTACACCAAAAACTAATTATGTATTTATACAGTGGCTAACAAAAGATTAAAAAACAAAAAAAGTATCCCAAATCAAATTCAAAATCTAAATCCTCCATCTCCAAGTCTTCTTCTCACATTTTCTTAAATTCATTCCAGTCAGGCTTTCCTCAGTATCCTGCCAGCCTAGGTTGCTAAGTCCAATGGTCAATTATTAGTCCATATCTTATTTGACGCCATTGATTATTCCCGGACCCAAAGCTTTATTGAAATATAATTGACATATAACACCGCGTAAGATTAATGTGTACTACATGTTGATTTGATGCAATTATCTAGTGCAAAACCATTACCATCATAACACTTACATCCCCTCACATTATTACCATTTCTTTTTTGTGGTGAGGACATCTAACGTCTAACTCCCAGGGATATTCAAGTATAAATACGGTATTATTAACTATAGTTGCCATTATGTCCCCGAACTTGTTAATCTATAACTAGAAGTTTGTGCCCTTTGACCAGTGTCTTCCTATTGCCCTTACCTCCCAGCCCCTGGTAACCACCACTGTACTCTCTGTTCCTATGAGTTTGGCTTTTTTTTTTTTTTTTTTAAGATTCCTTACATAAGCGATGTCATACTAATATTTGTTTTTTTCTGTCTGACTTATTTCACTTAATGTAATGCCTTCAAGTTTCATCTAAGTTGTTGCAAACAGCAGGATTTCCTCCTTTATCATGGCTGAATAATATCCTTTATATATATCATGTATATGATCTTTGGAGGGACACTTGGATTGTTCCCATATCTTGGATATTGTGACTAATGCTGCAATGAACATGGAAGTGAGATGCTGATTTTAATTTCTTTGGAATATATATATATATATATATATATATATATATATATATATTCAGAAGTGGCACTGATGGCTCATAAGGTACTTCTTTTTTTAAAAATTTTTATTTATTTTTTAAATTTCTTTTCAGTGTTCCAGAATTCATTGTTTATGCACCACACCCAGTGCTCCCATGCAATACATGCCCTCCATAATACCCACCATCAGGGTCACCCAACCTCCCACCTCCCACCTCCCACCCCTCCAAAGCCCTCAGATTGTTTTTCAGAGTCCAGTCTCTCATGGTTCACCTCCCCCTCCAGTTTCCCCCATCTCACTTCTCCTCTCTATGTCTCCATGTCCTCCGTGTTACTCCTTATACTCCGCAAATAAGCGAAACCATATGATAATTGACTCTCTGCTTAACTTATTTCACTCAACATAATCTCTACTTCTATTTTTAATATTTTGAGGAACCACCATAGTGTTTTCCATAGTGGCCACACCAATTTGTATTCCCACCAACAGAACATAAGGGTTCTTTTTTATTTTTTTAAGATTTTATTTATTTATTAGACAGACAGAGATATCACAAGTAGGTAGAGAGGCAGGCAGAGAGAGAGAGGGAAGCAGGCTCCCTGCCGAGCAGAGAGCCCGATGTGGGGCTCGATCCCAGGACCCTGGGATCATGACCTGAGCCGAAGGCAGAGGCTTTAACCCACTGAGCCACCCAGGTGCCCCGGGTTCTCTTTTTTTTACATCTTCACCAGCACTTGTTATTTCTTGCCTTTTTGATGTTAGCCATTCTAACAGGTGTGAGGTGATATCTCATTGTGGTTCCAAGTTATGTTTCCCTGATAATTAGTGATGTTGAGTACCTGTTCATGTATCTGTTGACCATTTGTATGTCTTATCTGGAAAAATGTTTATTCAGGTCCTCTGCCTATTTTTAATTGAGTTGTTTGTATTTTTGCTACTGAGTTATATGAGTTCTTTATATATTTTGGATATTAGGCCATTAATATTTGATTTGCAAATATTTTCTCCTATATTGTAGGTTACCTCTTCGTTCTGTTGATTGTTTCTTTTGCAGAAGCTTTTTAGTTTGATGTAGTTCCACTGGTTCAATTTCACTTTTGTTGTCTTTGCTTTTGGTAAAGTCTCAGATTTGGATAAAAAGGATAGAAAATCTTGGATCACAAGGGGTCTTCTCTTTCTGGCTATTATGGCCAGTCATCTGCTTCCTGCCTTTAGATGTGTAAGAATGTAAACTTAAAGCTATATACAACCATCTCACGACCTTGAGGGACACTCAAAGCATCATAGTTAGAGCCCAGTGTCTTTGTGGGGAGCTTTTGAGCCAATCCTGGCATTACCCACCTGCACATTTCTTGGGATAAATAGTAAATATCATTAGATTCAATGATAATGTTGGCAAGGCTTTGGGTTACTTATGCTGAATGCAACTTAATTGATGATATATTTTAATTTTATTATTATTAATTAATTTATTTATTTTTAAAAAGATTTTATTTATTTGTTTGACAGGAAAAGATCACAAACAGGCAGAGAGAGGAGGAAGCAGGCTCCCTGCAGAGCAGAAAGCCCGATGTGGGGCTTGATCCCAGGACCCTGGGATCATGACCTGAGCCAAAGACAGAGGCTTTAACCCACTGAGCCATCCAGGTGCTCCATTTTTTTTAGATTTTATTTTTTATTATTAGAGATTGCATGATCAGAATTTCATTGCTGACTATTGCCTGGTTTTGTAATTTAACTTTAAAAAAGACATATTCAATAACAAAATCCCTTTATCTTTATTTCTCTTAAATTTCCTTTCTAGAGTCTAGACAAATTTTAGGCCCCACAGTAACAAAATTGTTACTGAGTGCCTGTAGTATGTCAAGTATTGTATGAAAAACTGAAGAACAAGATTGATTGTTGCTTTGTGATTTAATGAGGGAAATACTGATTTCCCTGGCTTTATCATCTTTTGCTATTTTGAATTTTCAGGTGATATTTTTCCCAAGTTACTTCCATTTCTATGTTCTTCTTTTGATCAGATTGAAGACCAGAGTCACAGTTCCCACTGTTGTTACTTCAGCTTCCAGAGAGACAAAATGATCAGTAAAACAAATGTGTAACTTATCCTCTATGCTCTGTCTAAATTGCCCAGTGGGACAGATGGTAGCATGTGGCTGAGGCACTGACCTTGCACACTAGCACTGTTTCACCCAATTTCCTTCATGTGAGGAGCTCAGAAGAGTAGAGAAGATTTTTGTCAGGTTTGGCCTCTATTTGGGTTATTATCTTTGATTACTTGGATTGCTTTATCCCAGAGAAACCAGACTTCATTTAAATAAAAAATTCGAAGAAGACTTAAAAACAATAAATTGGCACATTAAAATGTTCATGCAATTATCTGGACAGCAACTGCATCTCCCTAAAGCCATGCTGTGGCCTGCAGAGTTGACAAGGCAGAAACAGATGGCCTGGGTTTCCCTTGAAATATACTAATGAAGAGAAAAAAGTGACTTGGCCCTTTGTCATTTTAGATTATGCCAAATCCACACAAACAAGGGACTCTAGACACTTGGCCTGAGCTCCAAAATGTGCAGAACAGACACATTCTGGCCTGTCATGTCTGGTACTTGTGGAGTGTTTGATGGGGGACAACTTGGGTTTGTCCAGGTGCGTGGCCCACCTCCCCGTCCACCATGCCCATCACCCATGTGCTCTAATTTATCTACCTTACTTCCGTGGACTCCCTCCACATGGGCTACCCCATAGGGTTGGTGAATGTTCTCATTAATCTCTCTTACTTCCTGTTTTCCTTTGTTCTTCTTTTTTGGAACTCCTTAAAATCTGGAAATGCTATTCAGGCTATTAAACCAAGTGGACAGTTCTTACCTTTTCACTGACTCATAATAAACTCCTGGAGTTGGAAGGGCTTAGAAGGGTCCTTCTGGACTCCTGTCTCCTCAGGAAACACCCCCTCCAGATCACAAAGGCAGGGCCTCTACCACGTTGTCTGTAGACATAACCCAGTGCGTAATAAAGCCCTCCGCTGGAAAGTATTTGACGCTGGACTCTGAACTTTCATAAGTCACATTTTCCTGAGTCTGTCCTCAACAAGGCTGGTCTTGGTATTTACCCTTAATCTACCAGAAGGGCATTTAAAAGTCACTCTAAAGCAGTGGTCCTCAACCCAGGGGCAATTTATTTTTGAAAACCTGTTGATGGATTGTCCTTGAGAGAGATGCCCCAACCCCACCATGGTGCAGGAAACATCTATCTGCTTTTGAATTTGAGAAAAATAACTACAAAGAAAGGGAGGATAAGGTGTGTGTATATGTCCATGCATTCATGTGCACACAGATGTGTATGTGTGGGGAGGAGGTACACAACAGGGCTTAGGTCCCCAGACCCTTGGATTTAAATCCAGTTCCTCCACTTACTATCTCTGGGATCTTAGGCAAGTTACTTTTCCTTTCTATGGCACAGTTACCCCATCTGTGAAATAGGAATCTTTCCCTTCCTCCTCAACATCATTACCACCATCATCATCATTATCAACATCGTCATCATCATCATCATCATCACCACCATATCTACTTCACAGGGTTCTTATGAGGATTAATTAAAACCATGCATGTGAAGTCCAAGTGCTTGACACTTGGTGAAAGCTCAGTCAAAGTCAACCATAACTACTACCACTTTAATTCAGACACCTCCATTTCTCCCTACCCCCTTGCCCAGGTCAAATTTCAGTGTTCAGAAGCCTTTCTCCATCAGTACCAGTGGTCGCTGTTGGGCTTGCATCTCTTCTGGCAGAATCTGTTCTGAACACTTGTCATCTAGCCATGCCATTTCTTTGCCCACTGGAGAGGTCAAACACCTCCTGCATCTTTTAAGAACAAAAACCCACTGTGGTGATGGATGCATATAATAAAATAATAATAATAAAAACGAATAATAGAGACAAGTCTTGAAAAATTTAAGTGAGGTATGATCACATACGAATATTTTAAATATGGCCAAAGTGGTCAAATAAGTTGAGAAATGCTATCCGGGCTATTATGAAAAGTATCATATCAGAGTGGGAAACTTGGAAATACAGTTCTGCAATGGACATGCTGAGACATTTTAGTTCAGAACTGCCTCCACTGGGCCCTTTCCTCTCAGCGACTCAGGCCTACCTGCAAGGATGAAGGTCATGGGAGGCAAGAGGGGTGTGTTGTTTTCAGAATCATCATGATTTTGCTTCTTTTGGTGGTAAAAGCATTGTATAGTCTCTTGAAAAAAGTTGGAAAATGCAGAAAAATAAAGATAAAATAAAACTTGCTAGTGTTTCCTCCATGCAGAGATAGCTACAGTTAACATGAACATTTTTGATAATTTTCTTGACATAATTGTTTATGTTTTCTACAACTTTCCCACTGCCTCTCTATGCCAATATCCCACATGTAGGGCTATCTTTCTTGGGGACAGAAAACATGAGGCTCCTTCTCTCCAGGATAACTTTATCCCTCCTCACCCTCTTTCCCCAGCTCCACCCATTCTGCTCATCTCAGCTCAGAGGTCATCTTCTACCGCAAGATCTCCCCAAACCACACCCAAGATGGGGGGATTCATGCACTCAACATGGGCACCATTTCTGTGATACCTTGTGTCTATCTCTATCTTTGTATTTATAGTGTGTTTATGATCTGTGTAGATGTCTGCCTACCATAGTAGACTGTGTCCTTGAGACTTACTCACTGTTATTTTCTCGACACTTAGAATAGTGCCTCGTGCAGAGTAGGCATTTTGTGGGTGTTTGCTGAATCGAATGAATGACCTTAGGAGAGAAATTAGAATTGTTTTGTAAGGCTGCTAGTGTTAAAACTAGGACTAGAGGTTGGATACTGTGGGGTGACAGACTTTGTTTCAATGGAAAACAACATTAAAATGGGTGAACAGAGAATGGACCACTTTGGGAGGCAGTGAGTTCTTGGCTGCTGAAGGTATTTAAATAGAGGCTTGGCAACTACATCGGGGTACTGTAAAGCGTGGTCAACTTCTAGATTAGTTAATGTTGATCTAGAGGATTTTGAAAGCTCATTCAATGTTGAAATTCCATTGTTTTATATGGCAGAAGTCATGAAATGATGTCATTTGTGGTTAGAAATTCCAGATCTTGGTAGCCCTGACTAAGGTGCTTATAGATGAGATGAGAGTTCTCACTTCAGTATTAATGTACTTTTAAGTAATTGTACAAATACATTCTTACATCAAGTGTTTTTCTTAATTCTCTACTTCCATAGCTTTATATCCAAATAAGTCACAGCCTTCCCAGAACTACAGATTTATTCCACCAGTAGTTGGCTCTGAAACCAAACGCCAGTGAATCCATCTTCCCAATCCTTTGAGGAACAAGATGGTGACCTTTTCCTGAACTCTCTGTGTTCTCTTAGCTTTTGTCTGCTTTGGTCTCTCTACATAACCATCACAAAGATTTGCAAGATACTTTTCTCTGTTAGGAATACTGTTTCCTGTCCCTCAAGGGAGACCTGATTGATCACTTTATTGAACTTATTCCCTCTGAGATAAATAAGAAAGTGCAATAAAACACCTATTTATAGCAGCCCCTGACACTTGGTAGGTGCTACCTTCCAATGACGTCACTTCTCCTCTAATGGTACCTATTTAAGGCCTCTCCTAGAGGCTCCATCTTCCTGAGCTCCTCTCACAGCTTCATGTAAGCTATCAGCAGTTGCAAAGCCCATTTTCTCATCTCTTATCAGATGTCCTTTGCCCCTTCCTCCTTGTTGTAGGCCCCTCTCTCCTCTCTCTAGACACCTGCCGTCATCTTGCCATCATCTACTGAGTAGATTTGTCTCTTTGAATTCTCTCTCCAGAAGAATGGTTATGAAGTAGGACCTTGCGCCCCATACTTCTTTGACATGTCTGAAAACAGTCATAGGCCATTTATCTTTTGCAGATTCCACTGCTAATCACCACAGGGAGGCAGCCATGCAGTGAGGGAAATGATAGATTTGGAGAAGTTACTCATATTCAAGGAGGTCAAACAGGACTGATAACACCCCTGGATGGTTGTAGGGTAGAATGAGGCTAAGCTCTTTCTCAGAGGCCTTTTTTGATTCCTACCTTATAAGACCAATAGGAAATCTTCTTCCCTCATTGATTTCTCCTTTAGTCTTTGACAATAGGCCTCTTCCAGCCTGCATGCATTCTAGAATACCATATTACAGTCATTTGGGCAATTTGCCTTCTTCACCTCTGCTAGGCTGTAAATTCCTTTTGATAACATCTAGCACATGGGAAGTGCTCAAGAAACTAATGTCTTTTTGTGTCTTACTGATTTTCGTTTTCCTGCCACTTAAAAGAATACGTAACACATAATAAATGCTCAACAGATATTCGTTAGTTTAATGAGTGACTGGCAGAAAAATCAGGACTTCCAGACTTTAGACTTAGATTTTAGTGTGGAGGATTATTAAAATGTACAAAATTTGTAAACATGGGTAGATTCCCTTGACAAGAGAGAAGAGAGTAGCAGCAGGGAAGAGAGGATTTTGAGGTGTGGGGGTGGGGTGAGATGGAAAGAGGGAGACGGTGGATGGTAGCACCCTCTGGCCTTTTTCGCCTCAATGGATCCAGAATCGGAAAGAGTGAAACACTCCCCTTTCTCAGATCCTTCAGCTGGAACCTTCATCCAGAGCCCGTGTGGCTGCCTACTTTCAGAGCTTTGAACTTTCCTGGGTCATCATCTCTAAAACACAATCCGTTTTGCATTTTTACAATATAATTTCAAGGTGGCTCTGTAACGTATGATTTTCTTTTAAAACTTCATAATGTATATAATATTTTATATTTCAAATAGGTAATATATACAATGGCATATGGTGGTAACACAAAGGAAGTCTCTTTTCTCTTGCTTTCTTCCAGTCCCTGAGTTGCCCTTCCCAGGGGCCTTCAGCATAATAAGATTCTTGCGTCTCCTTCTAGATATTGTCTTTGGATATATAAGCATATATGCTTTTCTATTCTTAGAGAAATGGCAGCATGTGGTTTTTCTTATTTTTATATCTTGCTTTAAAAAAAGGTATAATATATCTTAGAGGGAGTTCCATATTAGTTCATATAATGCAGTCATGTCCTTTTTAGGGGATCCACAATTTTTCACAAGATGGAAGTTCCTGAATTGGTTTAACCAACCCTTTTATTGAGTTCTTGAAATTTAGTCCTTGTTCCATCTTTTACTGTGACAGACAACACCACAGTCCATATCTGTGTGCGTATATCTCTTACACACACATGCATGTATCTGTAGGTAGACTAAATTCCTACTGGTAGGATTGATGTGTGAAAGGATACATGCAGTTTACTTTTTGCTAATAGTATTAGTACTTTATTAGCATTAGTAGTAATAGCAGGGATTCACTCAGTGATTTACTACGTCAGTCACTAGTTAAGCATTATGCATGTAGGATATCTCATTCCTTCCTCATTCCTTGAGGATGCACTATTATCACCTCCACTTTCCAACGGAGCAAACAGGCATGAGACTTCTTACGTTCACACAGTAAATGGCAGAACTTAGGCTCAACCCAGGCAATTGGGCTCTGGGTATCTTGGGCTCTAAACTGTCCTATTGCCCTTCAGTGTGGATGGGCTGCCAGTGAATGAGAGGAAAGCACTCTTCACACAGCCACAGACACACTGATTACACCTGCACACTTCTCTTGGTTTCAATTTAGAGCTTATTAATAAACCCTCTTGAAGACCCTTGCAGGAAAAGCAGCTTTTGATAAGTTTTCTTCCTAGAACCAGCAGACCACACCAAGGAGACAGTTTTAATTGGATGGAAAATGTATCTTCTTCTGGTCCCTCAAAACATGCTGACTATTACAGCCTGCTTAAAAATAAGAAAAGGACCTCAGAATGAGTAATCTAAAGACGTTTCTTATTAATTCATGGCCAGTGAAAGCTACTGTCTCCTGAAAGACAAATAGTGCTTTTGCCCTTTACTGGTGGGCTTTAGGTCTATTGGTTTAATCCCACTAGACCAAAGCTATTTTGAATCTGCAAATGAATCCTATGATCGGATTGGATCTTTTCTCCCTGTCACCCATGCTGAAGACTCCCCCCCACCCCTTTAAGTCAAGAAAGGACAAAATAATGACATTTTCAGAGTACTTAGTCACTTGACTCTCATCCATCCCAACAAAGTAAAAAAGCCTGTTGTGGACATGAGTGGACCACAGGGCGGTCTCACACATTCTCCATCTTTCTAGGGGTCTTTTTGAAATTAGAACTGAGAAAAGAAAATCATGACTTTGTGATATTTTTATTTCTCAGACGCTGCAGTTAAAAAACTCCCTGTCTCCCAAAAGTGTATTCATTTGTATGGTTTTTCAGACCACTGGTGAATGGCCAGTGTAAGTTGTTTGGTGTACTAGACACTGGACAAGCAGTAAGGGGTCAGAGAGGCAAAACCCCCACCCTTGTGGCTTCTTGACGCTTATCAAGGGTGCGTAAAACCATGGGAGGAAAGTCCGGTATTTAATTATTGAGCCGGATCTAAGCAAGAAAACAGTCTTTTGGGGAGGGGGAGCGTTGAGGAATACCCTGAGGGACTGATTTGGATGGGGAAGTTGAAGCCCATGGAGATGGCACAGCTGGAGACAGACACAGCTGGAGAGGGCTGAATCACCCTGTGTAAGACCCTAACTTATGTTAGGAGGTTGGGCCAATGAAAGTCTTGGTGGCCCAAAAGAATTTTAGAAACCTCGATGTGTCATGGCCAGGGTTTAGGGTCCTTCCAGTGTAGTGCTGTGACTCCCCCCTTTGGTCTGCCCGGGAGCTCCTGGAGCTCTGGGAGGTTCCCAAACTCTGTTCAAACTCTTTTCTTGGCAGGACCAAACTTCCGCCAGCTGCGACCCAACTCCTTACACCCGCAAAGAAGGCATGCAAAGGTGAGTGTGTTTGTCCCTTCTCAAACCTCAACAGCCCCATATCTCTACTGTAAAATTCCCAAGACACTGATCCTGAGGAGGGACTTTTAGGCAGAATGGATCATCTTGCTTCTCCAGGAAGCCAGTAGGCCCACACACATCCCCCTTCACTTCTTTGTTTGCCTCGGATGAGTGACCTGAGTGAACTATGCTTCCCAGGACTGAGCTATCATCTGGACTCTTAACCCCCACAGGCGTCTAGAATCACCCAATCACAGACTCCCCACTAAGCCCTTCCTCCCTCTTTCTCCTGTAGTGTGCCTTCCAGAGGGTCTGATCTGTATTAAAAAACATTTTTCTGACACTTGTTAAAATGATAAGGAAGGGGCGCCTCGGTGGCTCAGTGGGTTAAGCCTCCACCTTCCGATTGAGTCATGATCTCAGGGTCCTGGGATCGAGCCCCACATCGGGCTCTCTGCTCAGCGGGGAGCCTGCTTCCTCTCTCTCTCTCTCTGCCTGACTCTCTGCCTACTGTGATCTCTGTCTGTCAAATAAATAAAATCTTTAAAAAAAAAAAAAAAAGAAGTATGTGAATATTTTGGGGCGCCTGGGTGGCTCAGTGGTTAAGCCGCTGCCTTCGGCTCAGGTCATGATCTCAGGGTCCTGGGATCGAGTCCCGCATCGGGCTCTCTGCTCAGCAGGGAGCCTGTTTCCTCCTCTCTCTCTGCCTGCCTCTCTGCCTACTTGTGATCTCTCTCTGTCAAATAAATAAATAAAAAATCTTTTAAAAAAAATAAATAAAATGATAAGGAAGCCCTTATATTCTCTCAGGAGGCATCAAGACTGTTGCAGCAGGGGGTGAGAGGGAGCAGGACTCCAAATTCTGTGAAGACAGCTGGGGGTTTATCACCAAGGAGCAGGGAAAGGGGTACAGGGAGTGGAAAATTCCTAAAGGGAAACATTAAGTGTGGGTGGGTGGGGGGGATTCTTCCTAAACCGATGTAATAGGATTCTTGCCAATGGCAGGACAGGGATGGTATCAGGATTCTGACTTAGTAGGAGTCTCGCGACCATTGGGGAAGTCAGACCTGACAAGGATGGGGGGGCTCCTTTTACCCCTTTTCCTTATTTCTGTTCATGTTCTTGCCATTTTCTTATTCCTTGTGTATGGCTAAACGATTTTTTGAAGATCCATGTTCACATGTCTTATCATCACAGAGAACTGATCACATGCATCACAGAAAATGCCTCTCCACTGCAGAATGACTCTCAAATCCTCCCTAGTCCCCCTCGAGGGAGGAGACCCCGTATGTTGAAGTCTGTAACCTGATGGGATACGCTCAGCTCCAGCCTGGAGTACCATGCCTGGCCACGCTCCTCAGTGTTCCTTCCTCTCTCCTTTCTACTTTCCCTAAGGAAATGGGTCTAGGTAAAAGTTAATTAATGTTTAGCATCCAGGAGCATTTGGAATAGGGACTAAGAGTCACAACAGGGCTGTCAGGAGGGGTTGGTAGACAAGGGACTGACTGGCTGCTATAAAGGAAAAGACTAATCACCACCATAATCACCATGATGATAAGGATGATGTCAAGTTTTTGTTTTAAAGATTTTATTTATTTGAGACCTTGGTAGCTAGAGAGATTATAAATGGAGAGGAGGAAGGAGAAGGAGAAACAGACTCCTTGTTAAGTGGGGACCCGGCTCCCAGGAATCATGACTTGAGCCAAAGGCAGATACTTAACCAACTGAGCCACTTAGGCACCTCTATGATCCCAACATTTTTTTTAAACATTTATTTTTAAAGATTTTATTTATTTATTTGTCAGAGATCACAAGTAGGCAGAGAGGCAGGCAGAGAGAAGGGGGTGGTAAGCAGGCTCCCTGCTTAGCCAAGAGCCCGATGTGGGGCTCGATCTCAGGACTCTGAGATCATGTCCTGAGCCGAAGGCAGAGGCTTTAACCCACTGAGCCACCCTGGCACCCCTGATCCCAACTTTTATAAACAGTCTTGTGACATACAGTCTCTGAAAGGCTGGTTTTGGTGAAGGCAGTTTGAACCAAGCCTTTTGGCAATTCCCAAGTCTAGAACTTATTCATGTACCAGACTAATTGTGTGGCTGTAGGCCTCAGGGCCTGCTTCTTCCTCAGCTAGTGCAGCCAGGCTGCTTGTCCTGATGAAACCTCCTGAGTCATGCGGGCAGCGGGGATTCCTCCCAGGTCTTTTCAGCTGAGTGATGGCTCTAGCTGCTGAACCCAAGAAGGCAGCACCACTGCTAGGCAGGCTGGAGGCACCATGGCTACGTTTCCCGTGGCCCCGCCATGTATGTCAATTCTACAGACCCAATAGGGACGCTTCAGTGTGGCAAGCACTAAGCAATAGTAGAACAGGTGAAGAATGCCACATTCAAAAGACAAGGTGGGAAACAGTTCTCTATTTGCCTGCTGGCCCCTTTTAAACTAGGTTTTTCATATGGTGATGCTCTCTTAGAAAGATGTATCAAAATAGTCACAAATAGGAGACTTTCTTTTTATTTTTTTTTACATTTTTAAAATATTTTGTTTTTTAAAATGTAATTTAATTTAATTTCTTTTCAGTGTTCCAGAATTCATTGTTTATGCACCACACCCAGTGCTCCATGCAATACGTGCCCTCCTTAATACCCACCACCAGGCTCACCCAACCCCTCACTCCCTCCCCCAAAACCCTCAGTTTGTTTCTCAGAGTCCACAGTCTCTCATGGTTTGTCTCCCTCTCTGATTTCCCCCAACTCACTTCTCCTCTCCATCTCCCCATGTCCTCCGTGTTACTCCTTACGCTCCACAAGTAAGTGGCTTAATTGTCATTTTTAAAATGCTTCCAACTTCATGCAAGCCCTTAGACACGTTTTCAAACACAGACTATGGCAAATAGAAAACTTGTACATTTTTCCGCTTGGCATTTATAGTCATTTGGGGTATGAAAAAAGACATTTAAAACCCAATAACTCAAGGTCCTAGGGTTAGTGCTGGAAAAGCACAGCAAAGGGAACCACGGCGGGCAGGTTAAATGTCGTCACACAGCTGTGGTTCCTTTTATCTCAGATCTCTACCCTTAAGTTTTATAATGTCAAGGTATTTTTCCTTCATTGGTGATTCCACCAGAATGTCTGACGGAAGAATCCGTGAGGTCTCTTCAATTCCAGACGGGTTCGGGGAACTTCTGACCTGTCATGAACATCTGAAAACTAATGGAGCAATTCGGTGCTCCTGAAACAGAAAGCACACTTTGCCTTTGACCTCAGCGGCCCTTCTTCATGATGAATAACACTTAATGAGCAGAGAAACGGGCAGGCCAGGGTCAGAGATGCATCAGGTTCTAGGACATAAAAGAGTGAAGAGATCCATTTTGCTTGTGACTTCTTCGCAGACAGCGAGGTGAAATCTGTCCTATTTTTTGAACTGCCCCTTTTCCTTCTGCGTCTTGCAAAATGGAAGGTAATTTTATATGTTTGTGCCTTGGAAATGCAGCATATGCAATAATGACTTAGTTTTGACCTGTGAAGTTTCTTATTTGGATTCCTAAACACCAGGACTTGCTGTTCCTTTCCTGACTTGGGGGGAAATGTGTGAACATGAGTTTTTTTAACCAAAGTGGTAAAAGCCCATTTTCTGTTGTGTTCAAACTCTTTGTCGTTGAGACTAGTAACTCAGTTCATGGCTGACACTCTGAATCCCTGGTCATGGGTTCCACTGATGATGCTTCAAGTGGCAAGGGATCATCTCTTCCCTTTTTATGCTCATAGAGTAAAAGGGGGCAATTTGTCCTCGAGTTTTGTTCCTGGTACCATGCTGATTTTTATGCAAAGCTGGGTGGTGAGCAATACCTCCTTTAGCTGCCAAATTGCCTTGTGGCTATGATCACTTCAGTCCTGGGAAATGCACATTGGTATTCTGCTTTAATCCAGAAAGCACTAAAATGAAGAGGTATTTTTCTCCCTGTTCCACTGACTGTAATCAGTTCCTGAGCAGAATTTATCTACTACAGATAGAATTTCCTGCTATCACTGAAAGATGGAGGTTACCTAGAGTTCTTAGCAATACCGAGCTCTCAATGCAAGAGATGACAAATAAGACCCATTTCTATGCCCTGGAACAGGTTTGGAGAAATAGAGTAAGTATGGATTATTTGTAACCACAGGAAAAACTTTTAGCAAATTCAAAAATTATGAGTCTCCCCCGACCCCCCACCTTTGTTGTTCTGGAGAATCATTCTCTTATTTTAATGAAGATTTTGTACCTTGATTTTATTGTGGGAGGCAGCACAAGAAAGTGATGGATTGAAAGAGTTTTTTAAAAAACATTTATTTATTTATTTATTTATTTATTTATTTACGTAGTCTCTATTGCTATGTGGGGCTCAAACACACACACTGAGGTCAAGAGTCTCATGCTCTTCCGACTGAGCCAGTCAGGCGCCCTGGATTGAATGATTTTAAATGTAATCCAAACATTTCAATGAGTCAAAGCTATTAATGTTGGTGATGTCATTGGCAGCACAAGAATTAACTTGATAGTAGATGTGCAAATGACAGCATTGTGATTGGTTTGTTGATCTCTTGCACTGCAAGCCGCAGCAAGTGGGGTTTGGTTGTGGAAGCCAACGAATGATTACCCAGTCTCCAGCTCATGGTCTTAGTAATGGGAAGAAAGGCAGCCTTCCCAGGCTTCATTTTCATAACCCCTCATCTGTGCAGCTGTAGTGTGAAAGCAGCCACAGAGAATGTACAAACAAATGAGTGTAGCTGGGTTCCAGTAAAACTTTATTCATGGACAGTGATATTTGATTTTCAAATCCTTTTCTGTCATGACATATCACTCTTCTTTCAAATTTTTTCCACCATTTGAAATGCAAAAGCCAGTCTTTGCTTTTGGTCTATAAAAACACAGGTGTGGGGCTCAACTTGGCCTGAGAACGGTGGTTTATTAACTCTAAATCATTCGCTTCTCAGCATTTTTGATTTCTTTTCTCCATTTTCTTGGGCTCAACCCAGAAAAACCTCAACATTGGATTGAAACTATTGTGTGTTTTCCTTACTCTCCTGTTCTTTATCTTTATTTTTTTAGTTAAGACCATCAGCTAATGCTTTGCCTATTTTCAGTCTTGCCTACTAACCGGTTCTCCACACTTTGACATAAGGGATCTTTCTTTCTTTTTTTTCTTTTACTATTGAAAACTAGCATTTATTGAACACATTATACAAGTGTGCACTTAGCTTATATTTAATAATATTTATATATTTTATATATTTATATAAATATTTATATTTATAATATAAATAATATATATTTATATATATTATATATATTTTATATATTATATGTATGTATATATTTTATATTAATTATAATTTAATAAATAATAAATTTAATAAAATTAAAGTTTTAAAATAAAAAAAAGATTTTATTTATTTATTTGTGTGTGTGTGTGTGTGAGAGAGAGAAAGAGAGAAAGGGAGAGAACCCATGCACAAGTAGGGAGACAGGGGGATGGGAGAGGGAAAGAGAATTTCGGCGTGGTGCCCAATGCAGGGCTCAAGCTCAAGACCCTGAGATCATGACCAGAGCCAAAATCAAGAGTTGGGTGCTCAAATCCACCCAGCTGTGCCTGTCTCATCTTATATACAGAACAATCCTTGAGATAACTACCATTGAAAAATAAATACACCTTAACATAGTGGAAGAATTGGAAACTGGGTTTTCAGAATCTCAGCACTTTTAACTCACTAGTTTACATCCTTAATTATATATATTTTTGAATCATTAAGGCATTTTGCCAGTTTCTGTGGATTGCATGAGGCGTTTTATGTTAAATATAAATAGCACATATCATATAAAAACTAAAACAAAACCATGGTTTACTATAGGATTATATATATATATATATATATATATATATATATATATATATATATATCATAATGACTAAATCTCCCTTCTGATGAGTTTAGTGGAAGAAAATGACCCCAAAAATTCCCATTTGAGTTTACAGAAAATCTATTCTACACTTAACTCAGGCACAGCCATGCACATTTCTGAAAAATACTATAAATTTCTGACTCTCAGTAAGAAAACGCTATTAAAAAAACAACTCTTCAAGATATTAATGACTGCCTCATACCAATGATATTTTAATTAACCATGGAATAATTTGGCAACTGGTAATTTTGGGAGTGTGAAATGCAGATACTTCTGGTTTGAGCCAATCAATTATACTAATTGATTCATCTAAGAGATAAACTACATTTTAAAAATTTTATTTTAATTCCAGTATAGTTAACATACAGTGTTAAATTAGTTTCAGGTGTGTAATATAACGATGCGACGATTCTATATATTACTCAGGGCTCATCAAGTTGACTAAGTGATCTTTCTAAATTGCTAATTTAATCTTATCATGCATTCGGCTTAAAATTCCTCAAAGCCTATCCTATTGCTTTGTGATTTTGGTCTTCTAAGCTTATCCAGGTTCATCAGGACTCTGTTATGTTCTCTGTCCTATTCCCTGTCACTATCTTTGGTCTTTGTTCCTTGTTCCAGCCATCCCAAAGTTTTCACATTTTCATGAATATACCATTTGCTCTATGCCTTTAGTGTTGCTACATGATCTTTCTTGAATTCCATTTCTCTGTCATCATCTGTCTAACTCCTCTTGGTCCTTGAATATTTAGCTCACCTGTCAGTATGTCCCTATTACAAGGGGACTTCTTTAATTCTCCCTTGCCATTGTGTTATTTAAGTGTCTTTCTACATTTGAAGGTAGAGGGTCTCTTTTTGTCTAAACTCAGGGGCCCAGACACAGTCTCAAAACACACACACACACACACACACACACACACACACACACACATCAGAGGTGTTGAGTGAAATTAGCACAGCTTTAGGGTTAGGAAGGAATGAATGGCAAACATCATGGGTGTTAGACAAATTATGAAACTATGCTATAGATCAGGAGAGATATGATGACAGTGTGTGCCAATGCCCAGAGTGAAAAGGATAGATGGGGAACAATTTTTAGGTAGAATTAATAGGAACTTTCATAGCAGAATAAGTAAGAAAGAAGGAGAACTTAAAGATTCAACCTTTCTGGTCTTCACATTTTTCATCTGAAAAAAAAAAAAAAAAAAGACTCAGGTTAGTTCTAAGATTTCTGATTTCATGACTCCAAGCTTCTAAGCCTAGCAGGTATCATGAATTTGGCTTTGGGGTTATAGAATTTAGTGTGTGATGATATGTCCACATGGGGAAGTACTAGTGGCAGGAATATTCAGGAGCAAAAAACACAGGAACCCCTGGGGCTAATAATATATTATATGTTAAAAAATAAATAAATAAAATATTAAAAAAAATAAAAATAAACACACAGGAAGAATAGTTTGGACTAGATCTTTCAACATGGAGGAGAGCTGGAGTTCTTTGAGTCAGTTCATTTATTAGGTGGTAGAGTTGAGGGAGAAGAATATGGAACCTCAGGGCATGACTACCTTTCAGGTTTGAGAATGAAGGAGACTAGGTAAAGAAGTTCTCAAGGGGACTACAGAACAAAGAGAAGGTTCTGATTTAGTTTGTTTTAGGACGGTGGATGCATATTCTAGGTAAAGGAAAAACAGGGAGAGAGTCTGAAGACCTTAGAGAGGAGAGAGTTGATGGACCCAGGTTCTGGAGGAAGTTGGACGAAATGAGACTGAGGACATAAGTAAATGGTTGAATTAGGATGGGGGAAATCATGTCCTCCTTTATAGAAGGTGGGAAGATAACTGAAGTTATAGAGGTATTTCGAGGTGGAGAAAGGGCGAAGATGAAGCAACTTGCATTTTTTTCCAGACAGTGAGAGAGGCAAAGGGTATTTGGAACCCTAAAGCTATTAAAAATGATTTTGGGGCACCTGGGTGGCTCAGTGGGTTAAGCCTCTGCCTTCGGCTCAGGTCATGATCTCAGGGTCCTGGGATCAAGTCCCGCATCGGGCTCTCTGCTCAGCAGGGAGCCTGCTTCCTCCTCTCTCTCTTTCTGCCTGCCTCTCTGCCTACTTGTGATCTCTCTCTCTGTCAAATAAATAAATAAAATCTAAAAAAAAATGATTTTGAATAGTTCATGTGTGGAAAGGGATAGGGGTCAACTAAAGATGACATGAGTATTTATTTTTAAAAAATTAATTAATTTATTTGGGGGAGGAAGGGAAGAGGCAAAGGGAGAAGTGGAGAGAGAGAATCTCAAGCAGACTCCCCACTGAGCATGGAGCCTGACACAGGGCTTGATCTCAAGACCCTGAGGTCATGACCTGAGTCAAAAATCAAGAGTCTGGCCCTTAAGTTGCAAATGATAGGCTTCCTATGGGTCACCTTTGCCTTAGTTGTGATAGTGGATTGAGTCCAAGCTGGGTTTTTTTTTTTTTTTTGGAAATGCACATCTTCCCATAAGAAACACTTATATTCTAGTTGATTCAACGTTTCTAGCATGGTTTATCTATGGCCAACAGTTGTGTAAGTTATATATGCATTTACTAAATATAAAAGTTTCACTCCTTTAATTTTGGAGAAAGGTAGCTAACACATGTAGATATGATTTGTTACATTAAAGCTGTAGGTTTGTGTATTCATGTAGAGTCTGCAGTTACAAGATATTTCTCTTTACTGCTTTCTGCTCCTTGAGTGAAGAACAGTCTTTTTGTGCATTGGATGGTTGTGTTGATTTGTCAAAATTTGGATACATAGGAGTCATTTACTTTTTTTTTTTTTTTTGAAGAATATTTAACTTTTCTTAAAAAACAAACAAACAAACAAAAAAAAACTTAACCATGAGAGAAAAAAAATAAAAGAGTATACATTATTTTAACAGGAAAACAGTCATTTCCATCTCTATATTTTATATATTATATATATACATATTTATATATATACGTATATATACACCTAGCACAGTGCGTATATCCTACCAGGCCGTGAGGAGGGGCCGGCACGTGGACAGGGGCCAATGCCGCCTTGGCCCCGGGGATGGGCCCAGGTTAATGTGGGGACTCCAGCATTCGAACCCCCTGCCCCACCTCCTGGGTCCGGTTTTCGGGGCCGCACCTGATACACTGGTTTTCCCTAGGGAGAGCGTGGCCAACGGTGGACATAGATGGGGTCAGGAACTCCCCCGAAGAGGACTGTCCTGCGAGGGGAGAGCAGCTCTGGGCTCAGACCACAGGGACTGGGCTCTCAAGCCAGGTGGGCGGGGCCGCCTTCCTGCCCACGGGGGACCTGGTGCTCGGGTCTGGCTCTCCCTTCACGCCCTGACCCCGGAGCAGGCCTGTTAGCTAGGAGATGCAAGCGGTGCCCTCTGGGCCTGCCTCCGGGCCCCCAGAACACAAACAAAATGGGTCAAAGTTATTTACAGAGCGAGATGCACATACAGTACGTACATATTTATAGGAAACCAAAGAGGGGAGAGGTGGAGGGAGCCCGCCTCAGCCCTGGGGTCCTGCGGGGAGAGGGAGGGAGGAAGAAAGTGCATTCACACAGAGACCCCTCCTTTCACCTCTGTGTCTGGGGGGCCTTTCAGATGCACTCAGCATCCTCAGGAGAGGCCTTTGGAGGAGCTGGAGGGCAGGGGAGATGCTCAAACTGGACCTGGACCTGAGCAGACCAAGCGACATGCGGGACGCCCTTGGGGTCTCGGCTGGACCCATCTAACACGGGCCCAGAAGGAGGTCCTGGAAGTCACTTTATTTATTTATTTATTTGACAGACAGATCACAAGTAGGCAGAGAAGCAGGCAGGAAGAGAGAGGAGGAAGCAGGCTCCCTGCCGAGCAGAGAGCCCGATGCGGGACTCGATCCCGGGACGCGAGATCATGACCTGAGCCGAAGGCAGCGGCTTAACCCACTGAGCCACCCAGGCGCCCCATGGAAGTCACTTACTTTTAAAGACTAATTTTGTTTGATAGATCTGTAGTGTTTTTTTTTTTTTTTTTTTTTTTTTTACATTTTTCAAATGAATGCTTTTCCTTAAAAAGGATAAAGTACTAAAGGGGTCAATTCAACAAACAAACAAACAAACAAACAAACAAAAAAGAGTCCAGCCCTTAGCTAACTGAGCCTCCCAGGCATCTCTGACATGACTGTTTATTAAACATGATTATGGGAGGAAGCAGGAAAGATGGAGAAAGGGGGTGGTCTTTCCCTCTGTCCTGAGGTAGTTTAAGAGCAAGTGGATGTCTATGGAGCAGTTGTTGCTTCTAACCACTTGAGAGATCTGAAGTCAACAAGGGTATAAATTAAAGACATGATTCTGCCTGTGGTTGTTTGGAATGGGAATGAGATCATCAGAGCAGAACAATAGGAAGAAAGAGCTTGTTCTGGGATTCCCCAGTTCCGTTCTGGTGAACAGACTCCAGAAGAAAGCTGGACTGGGGTGTGGTTTATGAAGGGACAAATAGTGCTGCCTAACAGATCAGTCTTTGGAAAGTTAGAGGGTCCTCACAGTCTCTAACTGTACTTAAAGCCTGGATGATCATTGATAAGGATTATTGCAGATTTGTCACTTTGGCAACCGACTACAGATCACCATTAAATTCCTTTTCCCCCTGAGGTTTTGTCAATAGTTTACGTATACAACTCCCATACATTCTAAAGAAGAGTAGAGCTCAGTGCTATCACATTCAACATCACACTGATTCAGATACTTCGAGGTTGGATCATATCTATCTGGTTTAACCATGCTCAAAAATCTTCACAAAGCTTGCTTATCTGCTATGATAGGTGATAAATTGATCCCTGGAATAAGCACAAAGAAACAGAAAGGAACTAGCATTCAAACAGCACGTCATTATGAAGCAGCATTCTGTATGGAGTCCTAAGCCTCTGATTTTGAATCTTGGTTCTATTGTGTAGTAGCCTCCTACTGCAGTGGCTAGGGACTGGACAGGTGGCATTGGTGTGAGAGCCAGTGGTAGGCAAACACACAGCTGTGGGGGCCAACTGCTGGTGCCTGTACAGTGTCAGGGTCTGGTTGGAGACACACACATCGTGGTAGGGAGCATGGCCAGCATCAAAGGCACACTGGCAGATGAAGATATACTAGGTGCTCTGGCTGTCGCCTTGCACTTCTGTGGCTGGAGGGTTTCACAATGGGCATGTGTGCAACAGTGGAGGCCAGTGAAGGGAGTCAGGCTGTGTTGTGCAAGTGCACAGCTGGAGGGACTAGCTGTGGGTAGACTCCATGGTACAGGCCAGTGACAGGAAATATGGCCAGAGCTGGGCCCTCAAGCAGCTGTGGGGGCACTGGTTATTGACATGTGCTATTGTGACTGTAGGATCTTGCCATGGGTACATGGCAATGGAGGTCAGTGTGAGGAGTCTTGCTAAGGGTGTGCAGGTGCACAGCTGGAAGGGCTAGCTGAAGGTGAGCTGGATAGTGCAGGCCAGTGACAGGTCAGCAGACACAGCTGAACCCAGCCTCATGAGCAGCTGTGAGGGCCTAACCTGTCAGTGTGCAGTTCCATGGCTGTGGGATCTTATACATGCAAGCATTCAGCCTTGGAGGCCAGGGACAGGAGTCAGGCTGGAGGCATGCAGGCCCACAGCTGGTGGGGCTGGCCCTCAATATGCACATCCTAGTGAGGGGCAAGCCCTGGGGTCTAGGCTGACATCTTGCACTTGCACAGTTGCAGAGGTGTGGGAAACTGGGCGTGGATCATGGGCTCTCGAGAGGGGTTATAGAGGGAGAAAACAGGGAGGGACTCGGGTGGATGGTGTCTGTGAATGTGAACACCTGTGGGGCAAAACCCAGTGAAGTCAGGAGCATCTGCGGTGGCTGGCTGTTGGTTTTTTTCAGGGGTGAAAGCTGCAGGGCTCTTGCGCAGAGCAGGTCACCGGGAACTGTACGTAACTGTTCTCACTGCATGGCTGACACTGGTGGCCCCCACTCTTCCTCCTTGTCTGTAGCCGCCTCTATATGTTCCAGCTTTGCTGGACTCTGGGTTGGATAAAACTGAAGCACATCCTTGATGTAATGACCTGAGAGGCTGGGGAAGCATGTTGCTTTTGTTGTCCTCACTTTCCCTAGGAGGGGAACTCTTCCTGGCTGGGAGGTTCCCTCTTGGCTCTGAGCAGGGCTGGTTTGGTCCACTTTTCAACTGGATTGCTTGCGTTCCTATTGTGGAACTTCCAGAATTTTTTCATGTATATTTTGGGTAACAGTCCTTTATCAGATGTGTCTTCTGCCAATATTCTCTCTCAGTCTGTGGCTCGTCTTCTAATTCTCTTGATACTGTCTTTCACAGAGAGAAGTTTTTTAATTTAAATGAAGGCCAGCTCATCAGTGATTTCTCTGAGGAGTTGTTTCTCTGATGTTGTAAAGAGAAAGACGTTGTCACGCCCAAGGTCATCGCGGCTATCCCATTTACCTTCTAGCAGTTGCATAGTTTTGCATTTTACATTTAGGTCTATAATTCATTTTGGGTTAATTTTTGTGAAAGATGCAAAGTCTGTTTCTAGATTTATTTATTTATTTATTTGTGTGTGTGTGTGTGTGTGTGTGTGTGTGTGTGTGTGTGTGTACATCCAACTCTTCCGGCACCAGTTGCTGACGAGACTATATTCCATTGTATTGCTTTGCTCATTTGCCAACTATCAGTTGACCGATATATAGGGGGGTCTATTTCTGAGCTCTCTAATCTATTTGATTGATCTATTTGTCAGTTGTTTCACCAATACCACACTGTTTTGATTCCTGTAGCTTTATACTAATGTTTTGGAGACAAGTAGTGTCAGTCGTCCAACTTTTTCTTCAGTATTGTGTGGGCTGTTTTGGGTCTTTAGCCTTTCCATAAAACCTGTTTGTTGATATCTATAAAGACTTGCTGGATTTTGATTGGAAATGCACTGAATATATAGACCAAGTTGGGAAGAACTGTTATCTTGACAACATTGAATCTTCCTATTCATGAACATGGACTATCTCTCCATTTTTTTTGTTTCTTCTTTGATTTTGTTGATCAGAGTTTTGTAGCTTTCTTTTTAAAAATCTTATATATGGTTTGTTAGATTTATACCTAAGTCTTTCATTTTTGGGGCTGTTAACATGAATGGTATTGTGTTTTTAATTTCAGATTCCATTTATTCTTTATTGGCATAAAGAAAAGCAACTGACTTTTTAAAAAATTAACATATAATGTGTCATTTGCCCCAGGGTACAGGTCTGTGATTCATCAGTCTTTTTTTTTTTTTAAGATTTTATTTATTTATTTGACAGATAGAGATCACAAGTAGGCAGAGAGGCAGGCAGAGAGAGAGAGGAGGAAACAGGCTCCCTGTGGAGCAGAGAGCCCGATGTGGGGCTCGATCCCAGGACCCTGAGACCATGACCTGAGCCGAAGGCAGAGGCTTAACCCACTGAGCCACCCAGGCACCCTGATTCATCAGTCTTACACACTTCACAGCACTCACCATAGCACATACCCTCCCCAATGTCCAACACCTCCCACCTCCCCTCCACTCCCCTCCACTCCAGAAAACCTCAGTTTGTTTCCTGAGACCAAGAGTCTCTTAGAATTTTTCTCCTTCTCTGGTTTCATCTTGTTTCATTTTTCCCTCCCCTCCTCTATGATCCTCTGTCTTGTTTCTCAAATGTCTCATATCCGTGAGATCATATGATAATTGTCCCTCTCTGATTGACTTATTTCACTTAGCATAATACCCTCTAGTTCCATCCACATCATTGCAAATGGCAAGATTTCATTTTTTGATGGCTACATAGTATTCCATTGTGTATATCTTCTTCATCCATTCATCTGCCAATGGACATCTAGGTTCTTTCCATACTTTAGCTATTGTGGACATTGTTGCTATAAACATTTGGGTGCATGTGCCCCTTTGGATCACTGCATAGCAACTGACTTTTATATGTAAACCTTGTATCTGCAAGGTTATTATAATTGTGTATTTGATCCATTTTTTGTTATTTATTTATTTATTTTAAAAGATTTTATTTATTTGACAGAGAGAGAAAGAGAGAGAGAGAGTGTGTGTGCACAAGTAGGAAGAGCAACAGAAGGAGAGAAGCAGATTCCCCACTGAGCAGGGAGCCCAACATGAGACTTGATCCCAGGACCCTGGGAACATGACCTGAGCCAAAGGCATATGCTTAACAACTGAGGTGCTCCTTGTTGCTGCTGATTCTTTTGGATTTTCTACACAGACCGTCGTGTCATTTGTAGACAAAGACAGTTTTATATCTTCCTTCCCAATCAGTATACCATTTATTTCCTTTTGTCACCTTATTGGGAGTGTGTGTCTTCATAAAAAACCTCGTGGGGTTGGTAAATATCTCAGAAAGAGCACAGTCAGTGGAAAAGTGGAGCACAGTGGATGGAGTCTCAAGTTCTGGAATCTGGCACGTCCGCATTTGTATTTTGACTTCGACCTTCCATGCTTTGACAAATTACTTAACTTCTCTAAGCCTTAGTTATCCTCTTTGCATAAAGGTTTACTACATATGTCAAACTTAACAGATTACATGCTTGAAATATATGTACTTGATTATGTGTCAATTATACCTCAAAACAGGTGTTTTTAAAAAGCATATGATATTAACAAAGTTAAAGAATTGTTATAAAAATTGAACTAGAGAGTGGACATAGAGCCTTTAAAAAGCTCCTTGGAACTTAGCACAGAGCGAATACTCCACAGGTAGAGAAACATAAACTTTGAAAGTTAAAAGGGTTGGGGGAGTGCCTGGGTGGCATGGCTGGTTACACGACCGACTCTTAGTTTTGAGTCGGGTTGTGATTTCAGGGTCGTGAGATAGAGCCGCATGTTGCACTCCAAGTTCAGTGTGGGTTCTGCTTGTGTTTCTCTCTCCCTCTCCCTCTGCCTCTCCCCCACATTTCTCTCTCAAATAAATAAATAAATAAATAAACAAACAAATCTTTAAAAAACGTTAAAAGAGGGGTTGTGGCGTCAGAGCATGCTGGTGACATCAGATAAATGTGTGGTTAGTTGGTTGTAGCTCTGATGTTGGAGGAGTATTTTTTTTTAAAGATTTATTTATTTATGTATTTGACAGAGAGAGATCACAAGCAGGCAGAGAGGCAGGCAGAGAGAGTGGAGGAAGCAGGCTCCCTGCCGAGCAGAGAGCCCGATATAGGACTCGATCCCAGGACCCTGAGATCACAACCTGAGCCGAAGGCAGTGGCTTAACCCACTGAGCCACCCAGGCGCCCCTGGAGGAGTGTTTTTAATATGTGCTTACCGCTGAATCAGAGGACATTGAATGGCATGATAAGTAGGAAGTGACCATTCTGAGAAAAAAAAAAAGGCAGACATGAATGTGCCCATCTTCACTTCAATCCTCTAACACACCGTTGGTCTCTGTCACAGCCCTGACCCTGCTGACATGAAGATTTGTTGACTCATCTGTTCTCTGCTACAGACTCTGAGCTCACTAAGCGCAAAGGGGAATTTCTTTTGTTTTCTTTACGTCAGTCCCTGGTGCTGTGTCATACTATATTCACACTCAGAAATTGTTTGTGGAATAAATGCATGAAATGACTCATGAGGAAACAAAAACATATAGGGTTGGAATAGATTAATTCTGCCTTTTCCATGGGAATTCTCTGGGGAAAAAAAAAAGAAGATTCTGAAAGAGTTCCTCAGCAGATTTCCTTTCAATAAGTGAGGTTTTTTTTTTTTTTTTTTTTTTTTTTTTTTTGTGGTTATGTACCTCATTTTCTCAACCCCCAGGCTTTAACTAAGATAAAAGTTCTGAGTTGCATAAAAGTTTCAGAGTGTCCCCCGAGGGTAGATTTCACAACTCCAAGGTGCTAACCAGCACTTAGCGGGTCAGGAAAATAAATTTATGCATGAAGTAACTTGTCTGATGCCAGCAAGTAATGGAGGCATGTGGGGGAACTGGGCTCAGTGGTCATGTTATGGTTCAGGTGATACGGTATTTTCTTCCTAGCAAGTTCTATAAGCGAATCAGTTGTGTGTGTGTATGTGTTCCAGCATTTTACTGCTTGAAAATTACATGCCATGAGGTATAGACCCTCAAATTAGTTTGCATCGATTTCTCTACTGGGGAGGATGGAAGAGAAACCCTGAGGGCAGCTGCCGTGTGCCCTGTCCCTGTGTTTTAGCTGAGAAAACAAATCACAAAAATTAAGGCAACATATGTGTGAGTTACGAGGCACAGTGGTGAGCTCCGTAAGACCAGCTCAAAGTAAAAAAAAAAACTCCTGGGGGCCAATGGACGTAGCCAGGGTGGAAACTTGTATGCATTTCTTCGCAAAGAGTTTTCCATTTTAATGATGTGTTTTTTTCCATTTTCACCACTGTAAAAATAATATATACTTCCTATAAAAAAAATCTCGGTAATAACAAAATGAAAAGAGAAAAATCTACTCATAATTTCACTAAAGACAATGAAAATCACTAATATCATTTTGATATGTTTCCTTGTAATTTTTTTCTTTACTTTTTGAAAAAAACCATAGCTACGATCCTATTTCTTCTATAACTGTTCTCTGACCTCTCTTCTCTCTTCAGCTGCTTTAATCCACTGAACTCTTGATTTTTATTAAGAATTCCCATTTATCTCCTTTTTGTGGTTCCCACTTCTCTCCTAAAACTGTTCATCTTCTTATTTGTTTTTTTTAGCACATTCAACATAATTATAATACCCGCGTCTCCTGTGTGTCTGTCTACTCCATTCTCCTTTTGTACTCTAGTTTAGTCTGTTCCATTGTCATTTTTCTTTTAGTTTTTGGTCAGTTCTTATCTTTCTGTAGGCTGGTTTCACTTACTTTTTTTATGCGTGTGTTGGACCTTGTGTTGAAAATTTGTAGAGATGATTTGAAGTTAGGATGATATCGTCCTCTCAAAAAGATTCACTTTTGCTTCTGGCAGGACATCTTGTATGGAATTATTGTGCAAATCCAGTCAGGAAATGAGCTATTGAAGCTGGTCCTGAGTCCTTGTGAGTGGATTCTACTTTACTCTTCTTTTATTTGGTTGTAGTCCTTCCTGTGTCACAACCAAAGGCCTGGAATATTTTCCAGGGACCCGTATTTTGGGGGCCGTAAACTTCAATTTTTATATATCCCACCCCTATGAGAAAACCTGGTCAGTTTCTCTAATTCTGTTGCTGCTTTTGATCTGACAAATGCCCTCAGAGGGAACGCAGCACCGACTACAGGATTCATTTCTTGGAGTTTGCCTTCTCTGCAGGACATTGCACTCACAAGTCCTCAGTGACTTTGTAGCTGTCAAGTGCGTGCACACAGATATTTCTAAGTATTTTGTCCATGTTTCCCAGTTGATGTCTAGGAGAGTGGGTCCCAACAAGTCAATCCACTTTGCCAGAAGCAGGACTGTTCTTAATTGTATTTAGTTTTAAGCAGAGAGGGAAGACATCAGAAGCAGGAGAGCAGGAGTCGAAGGTGTGAGCATGCATGGGAAGTCGCAGCAAACACCGAATGTAAGCCCACGGGAATGGACTACTGCACTGTTGATGCTTGTGTCCGGAGCACAAGCAATTTGTTCGCAGGACGAATCTGATTTCACATTTTTCTGTTGTTTCAATACGGAGAACTTTCTCCTAGGCTTAAAGGAGATGTGCTTTGGAAGCAGAAGCATTTGTTGATGGGAATGTCACCTAATACGGATAATCCTTAGAACGATCTTCACACTTGACCTTCAGCAATCCTGTCCTACAATTTAGCAAGGGTATAAATATCTGCTCTGGTCTGTGAAAGGGCTGAATGAGATCATGTGTGTGAAAACACGGAGTACGTTTTAGAGTGACTTTCAGATGTAAATGTTTGCTATTGCTTGTGCTTCCCTCCAATTCCCGGGTTTCCTGGAATTCCTATAAAAAAATCCAGTCCAAATGGCACTAATGTTGGTTGGCACATTAGGACTTGCACTGACATAGGTAATTTCCAAGAGAGCAAGGCCTTTCGCTATTTTGTTCACTGCTTTATCTCAGTTCCTAGGTCAGGTCCTGGCCCGTGGCATATGCTCAATAAGTATCAGTTGATTGCAGGGTTGGTCAGAGACTGAGGAGCCCACTGGTTTGTGTGGTATGGGATTCTTTTCAAGGTTTTCAAGGAGAAAACAGGAAGCTGAGATCTCCAGGGAACTGAGGTCCTCTCTGAGCGTTCTTGTCCTTCAGGTCAAATCAGATGGTCGCATCTCAGGCAGGTGCCCTTCGGTTTACGCATGTGGGGAAAGGATAGGAGCATGAGTCCGCAAGAACTTCCTTTCACAGTTAGCCCTTTCCCAACGGCCGTTCTCCCCTCCTCATTTTATTCTGAGGTGGTTTTTTGTTTGTTTGTTTGTTTGTTATCGGCAGCAGAGGCTTTGTGTAGGAGCATTAACAGGAACTAACACTTGGAAATGACATACAGCTCAGTTAATGAAAGTCCTTTCTTGAGAGTAGGATGAATCAGCCCTTGGAAAAAGGAAACTGCTTAGTCTTGCAAAGGCTGAAGTCAGGCGTTGGACAGGTGGTTTGAATCCTTTGTGGAATCAGTGATGACCAGAAAAGTTGACACCAATTCATTGAGAACATGTCACCCAAACCTTGCTTCCTTGCGGGATGGGGTCACTAGACTGAAAGGCCAGGCCGTGCGCAGCAGTGCTTGCTTCAATTCAATTTTCTGCCAAATAGCCCGTGAATGGAAAGGGAAAACTATCTTGAATCTTGAGCCTTGGATTTGTTCTCAACTGAACCCACCCAGGAGTTGCTCAGTGGGAGTAGTGGAATAGCTTGGGCAGTCACAATAATGGTATTAAAGCTCTCTTCCAGAGCTTGAAGTCTGGGGAATAATGACATGCTTTATGGACAACTAAAAAATAGGAAAGCCAAACTTTCCAAACCCACGAGGTAGCTTCATGCCAGCTAGGCTTTTGACAAAGTTCTTTTCATTTCTCAGTTGGAGAAGTAGGATAACAAAGTTAAATAAAGTCATAAATGGCTGAAACACAGGGCTGCACTGTAAGAAGGTTGATTTGTGACCAGGCTAGTCGTGAACATGATGTGCTTAAGGATTCTTTGTTCTTTGTCCTGCTTGGTATTCTATCAGTGGTTCAATGAAGACAGAGAAGCAGGCTTATTATATTTTTCCATATTTCCATATTTCTGCAGTATAAGGTTAGATGCAGGAAGATGCTTATAATGTAATAATATGCCATCCTTCTTTAGCTTTAATTTTGTTGCTGTAAATATAAATTGGAACCATATGTCTATAAAACCCCAATGCACTGGCTCAGATGTTCTGAGGAACTGTCATGCTCACTACCCTCCTCAGAGAAAAGTCATTGCAAATGATTTGTACCATTTCTCCCTTGTGCGTGGACTCCGTAGACTGGTGTCTTGCTCAAGGGGCACTTGGGCGACTCCTGGGGAGAAGTCTACCCAGTGAGGGTAATTTATATTGGACAATGACTAAGAGACCTGAAGTGAGTGTCCTTAATGGGGATTTTATTGTGAGAAACATATGACCCACGGAGAACGGCAGCACAATTTGAGAGCACAAAGAGGGTGGGGAACATACGCCATAAGGCTGGAGAAATGTGAAGTTGGCACAGTGGAGACGCAAGAGAAGCAAAGGGAATAAGAGGAAAAGAAGCTCGAAAGAGAGGGAGAGAGATTGGGGACATAAAAGTTGCTGTCATGTCCTAAGCCACTTTCCAGCTTCCACGAATCTGTGTGTACTTGGGTTTTTTTTTTTTTTTGTAATTTTTAAATTTTAAAAATAAACATATAATGTATTATTAGCCCCAGGGGTACAGGTCTGTGAATCACCAAGTTTACACACTTCACAGCACTCACCATAGCACATACCCTCCCCAATGTCCATAAACTAACCATCCTCCCTTACCCCCTCCACCCCCAGCAACCCTCAGTTTGTTTTGTGAGATTAAGAGTCTCTTATGGTTTGTCTCCCTCCTGATCCCATCTTGTTTCATTTATTCTTTTCCTACCCTGCAAACCTCCCACGTTGCATTTCCACTTCCTCATATCAGGGAGATCATATGATAGTTGTCTTTCTCCAATTGACTTATTTCGCTAAACATAATACCCTCTAGTTCCATCCATGTTGTCACAAATGGCAAGATTTCATTTCTTTTGATGGCTGCATAGTATTCCATTATATATATTACATCTTCTTAATCCATTCATCTGTTGATGGACATCTAGGTTCTTTCCATAGTTTGGCTATTGTAAACATTGTTGCTATAAACATTCGGGTGCACATGCCCCGATTCTGTGTTTTTTATGTGCCATTTCTTCCTGGGTCTGTAGCAAGGCATCATGCTGGTTGAGGTAACCCAAGTGCTCCTTGAAAACCTGAAAGAGCCCAAAGACTTTGAATAGAAGGAGATGGGTTGTCCATCAACCTTCCAGGGTTTGGGGGACATATAGTTCATATCTAAGCCCATGTAAAGTGGTTTTTGAGGAGATTGGTCCTTTTGGTGACAAAACAAAACAAATCAAAGATGGTGCTTTGTCAGGGAAGCTGGGCTTGTTTCATAGACCCTAAAGAAGTTTTCCATTTATTTTGACCAGATTGGACACTCAAATTCTCTTAAGATATCTACGTTTGACTTCAGATTCAGATTAACCATAAACAGTATCCAGACCAGTATGTCATCTTCTAACTTTCAATAGTTTTTCAAGGAATTTCAGGGTTATATGTTCCTCTGAGTGAGGCTGACAATCTGCAGCTCTATGAGATAGGAGGCACCTTTTGGTACAAGGTTGGCATTTGCATCTATTTTCTTAAATCTCACAAAAGAAAATGGCATCATGAGGGAAGGCAGGGGTACACAGAAGGAAATTCTTTTCTTTTCTTTAGGGGTAAAGGGTGTCTATAGTCCATTTCTCTTGACTGCATGAAAAGAGAGGAATGAGATTTCATCATTTTTACCTTTCTCTTCTTCTAATATTTCTCTTTTGTTCCTTGACCCTAAAATGTTGAGCAATGGGAGGGACAAAGGAAATAGAAAGTAAAAAAGGGGGATATCAGACTGGAAATGTCAGCTCCATTCATGAAGTGGGATGGGAGGAGATAGGAGGAAGGCTTGGGACCTCAGGGAGACAGCGAGTCATGGATGTCAGATAGACAGTAGGAGAATCCCACTGTTACCACGCAGGGAGACAGGGACATCTCGAACCAGGAAAACTGGAAGCAGGCATTGTTATGGAGATCTTTTTGCTGGCATCCCTTGATATAAATGTTCATTAAGCCATTTTAGGGCTCCTCATCGCAGATCATCTGCTGCTTCAGGATATCCTTCCCTGCCGGGATGTTAGTGTCCAAAGTTCCTTTGCCCGTTCATCATTAATTTTTATAACATATGATATCTTCTCAGCAAATTATCCATCTGCCTCAAAGTCTCTGTCTCTGGAAAATTGTGTCTCACGTCTGTGGTTACTGGATTCCCATTTTAGGTAGTGGTCTAAAAAGCCTGGCAGTGATGAACTGAATGACATGTTGAGGCTGAAGAAGGGAGCAAGAAGGTGGGTCACATCAGGTGGGAAGTCCACCAGCTTTTGGAGAGTGAGGCAGGTGGCATGGCATTCAACCTGTGTATAGACACAGTCTAGGGCAGGGGCAGGAGCCCAGGCAAGATGAACAGCTTCTTGCCCTCATTCCCTCATTTCATATTCTAAGTGACTTGTGAATGTTGGGTTCCAGGTTAGAGAAATCATGATGGGGTATATAATTGGGAGCAAAACAGGCATGGCTTCTCACCTTGTGGGGTTTATGGTCAAGAGGGACAGAGGGCACCAACATGGCCCCTACTCAACCTGGATGTCTGCTGTGCTCCCTGTAGGAGCAGGAGCTAGACCGGGGCGGGGGGGGGGGACATACCTTGATGAGATGAGTATTGCTGGGCCTTATTAAAGGACATTGATGTGTGTTTGTTAAAGTTGTTTTAATGTTAGCCAAGGAGTGATCACGTGTGGGTGTGTATGTGTGTATGTAGAAGGACTATTTATAGTTACATGTTTTTTAAAATCAATGCTTAGTTTATTAAGTTCACAAATAAAAAACTATTTTTTTAAGGTTTTAAGTTCAACTTATAAACTTTGTTATTCTACTTGAATTTATTAAGTATTTATATAAGAGTAAGAATAATTACCTTTCCATGTACATTAATGATGTTCAATAAATTAATAAGTTCAACAGATTGATTTTCCTTAAACAATTAACCCCATTTACAAACCTAATTAATTTATATCTTTTAAATATCTTTGTGCACATTAAAATGCAATTTGTCTGGTTCTTTTAAATACATCAAATGCTTGAAAGGGCAAACTTACACACCCAGAAAACAAGATCTCTCAGGTTTCAGGACAGCTTTTGTAAATCAAGTAATACATGTTTATAAATGTTACAAATCAAGTTTGGCTAAACATGAAAACCATTTAAAAAGAAACATGCTTACACCTTTTAGATGACAAGCACAGGTCTGGGGTGTGTGTGTGTGTGTGTGTGTGTGCACGCGCGAGTGTTTCCAGCACTGCCAAGCAATTCTCCAGTCTCCCACTGACACTGAGTGGCTGTCCCTACAATGTAACATGGTTCTGACACTGCAGTTCTCAGTTCGCTGTGGGGAACTGAAATCCCATAACAGCTCCCATCATAGATAGGACCATGTGTTGCTGTGCTTCTGACTGACTAGATGCAAAAGTCTGGGTTCCTTCCCAGGGAAGAGGAAGCACAGGGTGTCTGGAGAAGAGTTTTCAATGACTCTGGGCCAGTGGAAAAACGTCAGCCCTTAGAAGAAGAGCTGTAAGGCTGTGCTTCTGTCCTCCCCAGCCCATGAGGGCCCTAGTGGACCACAGCACAAATGACCCTGGATAGTGCTCACTGGGGATGCTGCCATGCTTGTACATTTGGGGGGGGGGTAACAAATAGACTGGCATGGGATTGCAGAGCAAGGACGAGTGACTGCATTTAGCAACAGTCCCTTCTCGACTGTATTCTCAAAGGTTATGGAATGGTCCCTTTGCTCACCTGCTGGCCTGACTTTCTCCTGCCCGAAGACGGGAAGAGAAGGAAATCAACTTGGAGTGCAATGATTCTCAAAAGAAAGAAAACCTTCTGGGGCTTGCTCAATACCTAATCAAGAGGACTGAAAAGCACTGATTTAATTAATTATTCTGAAGTTCCTTTGGAGGGGTCTGTGCATGAGGGCTCCGGAATGCACCCAGCATCCTCAGGGAGGGTGTGCATATCCGCTGCCACACGACAGGCCCTAAAATGGGCACTGGCCCCCACTGGGTTTCCGGGGGAGGCTCATTCAGGAAGTCACATGCTGGGAGACAGCTGCAGAGGATGAGAGTGGCGGCAGCTGATTCTGTGAATACACACAAGGGGCAAGATGCTGGCTTCATGGATATTTGCTTTACCAAGATATCTGGAGAGCTTTTCCTTGGCCGTGGTACATCATCCCCGGGTCTCTATGCTCAAGCAGCTCCTTGGAGAATGGAGATCCATGATGCTAGTTATCTTTATGTCCATGGCCGATTCCAAGAAGCAGTTCATAACACCTCAGAGATTTTCATTCATTTTAATCCGAGATCATTCCTGCCATGAATCTTCTAAGATGCACATTCCCCTTACCATTCCCAGTACCCTAGAACCACTATTGTGCTTGCTAGTGTCCAACTGCTCCCCACTCCACCCACTTTGGGTCCCTCTGTCAAGACAGTTTTTGAAAAACACCGATACACTGCTCTGACCTAGAGTGGTTTCCTATTTCTTACAGCATAAAAATCAAACCACTCTGGCTTCCAAGGACTTCAGTGTCTTGTCCTTCCCTCCCGCCCAGGGTTACTGCCCATCGCTGCTCTGGAGGGCTATTCTCCTTCGTGAGCTCACTAGACCCCACCCCACACGGGCTCCTACCCAGAGCTTGTGTTGTGTCTTGTGACCTCCTGACCTCTTCCAGGTCGCCTCTCCAACCACTCCAGGTCATGCTAACTTGTTCATTCATCCATTCACACATTCATTCATTCGCTCCATTTATGGAGTATCTTCCACATTCCATGCGTTGACGGACACACTTTCATAACCTCTTGATCATCAAGGCTGCTGCGTACACATTCGTGGAGTCTGTGCCCTACAAAGGGGTGGAGTGGCCAGTCACATTAGGAATCAAGCCCGGTATTCTTGTAACCCACTCCCCTGATTCCAGGCCTTCCTTTCTCGTCTCTTCCTCAGCTTTGGTCAGTCATCAATGAGGAATTACTGCCCCGGGGGCCAAATCTTACTGTTTTTCTCATTACTGTTCTTTGTAGGAGGCAGGGTGTTGTGACTTTATTGAGCTGACATTTCTTAAGTAGAATGCTGAGGTGCCACATGATAAGCTGTGGTTCAATAAAGGACCACAAGGGATGCCTTGAGGGCCACGTTGGAAGGTCAGGGCAGGGTGTTGGCAGGGCGGGGCAGAGGCTGAGAACATGCCTTTATCAGGGTCTTTGGGTGGAGTGCTTTGGGATTCTCAGGTTCAGGCAGGATCGGTCCATTCAAACCCCAAAGAGAGGGGTTTTGGTAAGTTCCCCAAGAGTCTTATTAAAGTGGCGGGGGTAGGGGGGGCGGGGAAGACCAGGGCAAGGCCCTGGGACACTGTTAATGGCAAAGGCTATTGGGGAGTCACGCTCTGGAACTTAATTTGCTTGTGGTGCTATGGCTGCTATCTAGGGTGGGCCTTGGAAGAGGGGGCTGGTGTTGGTTTCAGGTGGCTGCAGACCACTTGGCCAAACAGAATGGACGCCACACCATGGAGTAGCTTAGCTCAACTCTCAGCACACCATGTGGGAAGCAATCAAAAGGTTCACTTGGCTGGGATTTTGAGGGGAGTTCGATACTGGTGCTACTTTCAGAGGAAGAGCAGGTAAAAGGAACCCTCAGGGGGAGTTGAGGCATATGGGAGGGAAAATAGCCAGAAAGCTGTCACCCGAAGAGTGCCTTGCAGGAAGTGCCTCTATCGGGTGCCTTTGGAGAGTGATTCCTAGGTCTAGGACTGTGGTTGTTTGGGATCCATTGGTTCTGTCCTGGGGTGGGGGGATAGTCCTGTGTCCCCCAGAGGGCCAATTCACTGTCCAGCTGAGAGCTACTGTCATAAAGGAAATAATTTCTGTCGGGTCCCCCTTCCCCCAGCACAGAGCCTGGGGTGGGAGTGGTGGTGGTGGGAGAAAGAACCTGATGTCTCACTCAGCCCTCCCCTCATCTTCTGTGTGCCAGTCACTGCTGAACCCAGACAGAAGCCAGAGGACAAACTTTTACTCCCTCCAGGACATTCCTTTCTTGTAATTTAAGACAAATCCCAACAGGTAATTAGACCTGTAGCTCTGAGTCACAATGGCACAGAAGCCATTCATTCACTCACTGACTCCCGACTGCTGATGAAAATTGCCTCTGGCAACCCAGAGATGAGTTCCTAACGTTATTGCTAGGGACAGGCCTCTCTGTCTCTTGCCTTGTCCTCTTTTTCTTCACTCAGATGCATTGCAGTTATTTCCCATTATGTCTAATTTCACGTCTTCATTCTGATCCACCTGCCCACTGATGGCAGAGGTACCTTGGGAAGGTGTGTAGAAGCTGAAGGAATAATTGTTGCTGTACTTCTGAACTCCCAGAGCTCCTTTAGAGACAAACCCCGTCAAGGCCCCAGTTTTCCCTCTCATTTGTCCCTCTGTGGTGTGCCCAGTGACTTCCAGAGGAAATGCTATCATTCTATCGATGTTATATTGGGTAATATTTGGGCCACCCTGTTGGCAGTATTTTGTCAAGGGATTGATTGGCTAGAACCTTCAGCCATCTTGGGGCAGAGTTCCTACATTTTGTGGGGAGAGTTGTTTACAGCCATGCTCCCCACATTTTTATGAGCGCATGAATCACCTGGGATCTTGTTAAAATTCAGATTCTGTAGGTGCGTTCAGGGAGGAGCCTTAGTTTGTATTTCTAATAAGTTTCAGGCCGCTGCTGATCTGTAGACCACATTTTGAAGAGCAAGGATCTTGGTGACAGTAAGACACACAGTGCTTTCCGGTGTGAGTTATCCACTCGATTACAATTTAAATGCCTGTTGCAGAACATGGAGCTAGGTTTTGTAGAGGCCATAGATGCACACTTTTCTCATCCTCAAGACCCCATATGACTCTGCATTAAATCACAAAGATTTTTGTGGCTCAAAAATCTTTTCTCAAGACGTGTTTCTCTTCCAGACATGGACAAAGCTTTCAACTCCAGTGAGTCCAAGCATCTCCCCAGATCACTTGGGTGAACTAGCCTCGGACGCCTGTGCGGGGCCATCCCCAGCTTTGCTTTGCAAGAGGTAGTTTTTATGTCAGTGGACGAGGAGAGAGAAGGCATTTCTTGTCTGTGCTTGGATGGAACTTAGCTGTTTCCTTTCTCTGCTGTGGATGAATCATTCTGGGGGATAAGGAAATAAATCAAGCATGGCTGTTTTTCCACAGGGGGAGGCTGGGGTGTGTGCATGTATGTACACACACATAGGCTGTGACCTCAATTTAGTTTTGCAATAAAGTTCCCTTCTAAAAAATATAGACTCTGTTAATGGTTCCTGAATGCTACCTCAATGCAGCAGGGAAACATTACGGAGACTCTGTTATCATAGGAGCCATTATGTTTACCTCAAGGTTTTCACTCATGGCTCATTGCTTTCCTTTTCTGGGGGACTCCATTTCTGGTCAGCTGGTAACACTCACTGGGTGCTTACTGAGGTGACAGACCCCGTGGAAAGGTTGGAATAGGTTCAAGTCTGTGTAAAATATGGATTTCCCCTCAGGCGGTCATCCAACCGATGAGGCGTGTCCCATGAACCCTGCTTGAATGAGCCTGAATGCCTTATATCCTGTTCGTGTAAATCTAAAGCAAGGTGAAGGGAATAGGACAGCATGTGGAATGTTGGAAGCCTCGTTTCCAGGAGAGCTCCTGTCCTCCCAGAGAAAACACTCTTTTTCTCTTCAGGCCAAAGGGGCTTATCATCCCAGCAAGTGATCTGTGCTGGGGAAGGTGACTGCGTATGAAAATGATAAGAATGGGATACGGATCACCCACTGGAGGAAAAGGAGCAAGGCTTCATGGTCTGCTGATTAGAGGAGTGAATTTACAGCAGAAGCACAGAGGACGGAAAACCCGTAATCAGGCTTGCCTGCTGTCCGTGGGGTTTGTGTGTGTGGATGGCTGCGCTTGGGTAAGGCCACTAGAGCAGCAGGTTGGAATTCTGGGGGCCGCCGGGGGGCTTGTGGGTCCGGAGTCAGGAGCTGGCACAGAGAGGGAGAGGAATCGAAGGGTGAAATGCTAAAGCAAGGCTTTTATTTAAAAACTACACATGCAAGAGTTGGAAATAATTTACGTCTTCTCTCCCTAAAACTCAGGGAAACAAAAGAATGGAACCAAAAGACAGAGAATAAATACATCATCTGTGTGGGGTTTTTCAACTTGCGCACTATTGACATTTGGGGTCGGATGATTCCTTGTTGTGGGGGCCTGGGCTGTTCCCTGTAGGGATTTTAGCAGCATCTCTGGCCTCTGCTCACTGATGCCAGCAGTACCTTCCTCGAGTTGTGACAACATAAAGTGTCCCTAGACATTGCCAAATGCTCCCTGGGGGACAAAATTGCCCCCCCCCCCCCACTTAGAAACCTTTGATCTGCACCCAAACGAGAGGGTGAGCCCGGACCTTTTACGACAGATTGTTGCCTGGAGTCTTCACACAGCTGTGCTCATGTGAAGCAGAGTATGGGAGCGGGCAGTCAGTGGGGACACTGATGGCCCACGGTGGGTCTCCAGTTGGGAAGGAGCCATCATCAGGCTGCAGGAGACACGAGGAGCTTCCACTTGGGGTCCCGCTCCCCTGTGGGGCAGCAGGGGTACGAGGCTAGCATGGGGCTTTATGCCTCCTCTGTGGGGAATAAGGAAACAGCTGGAGGCTCAGGCAGGTCTGTGCCTTCTCTGTGAAGACGGACCCCAGCTGGGCCAAGGAGAGGCCCCATGCAGAGCTTCATCAGATGGGGAGACATGATGCATGAGCCACAGCTCCTGTGGCCCCGGATCATCTCGAGTTTGGCAGCTGGTACTGAGATTTTACAGAATTGGATTCCCTCTTCATGCAGGAGTTTCACTACTAGGAATTTCCCTCAGAAGATATTTAGAGAAGTGTAAAAACATGGTTCTAAAAAGAATATTTAAAATGGATAAAGAACAAAACTGGCTTTGTCACTGTGCAGGGATGGGCTAAATAAATCTGGTACAGTCCGTGGATCCCATATAGCTCCTGTAGATAACGGAATAGAATCCAGACCCTGCATGTCCATGTTTGATTTAAAGTGCACATACATACAACATCAATCAACCAGGTTGTCAGACGGCACATTGAGTATAAGCCCACTTATCTGAAGTGTGTGCATGTGTGTGTGCATATGTATTCCTGGTCTGTAGTGTGTGTGTTTACATATGTCTGCATGTTTAGGTATGTGTGCGTTGGTATGGGGGCGTGTGTGTGGGTGTCCTGCCCCAGACTGAGTGTGGTTGCCACTGGGTTGTGGATCTCTGGGTGATTTCATTGTTTTTAGATTTTACATTATTTAAATGCTCCAAGGTGAGCATCATCCTTTTTGTTGTTGTCGTTTGTTTTGGTTTGGTTTTAGAGACAGGGAGAGACTGGTGGGGGGGACAGAGAGAGAGAAGGAGAGAGACTTACAAGTGGGTTCCATGCTCAGTGCAGAGCCTGACTCGGGGCTTGATATTATGACTCTGAGGTCATGACTGGAGATGAAATCTAGAGTTGGACACTTGGGTGACTGGGTGGCTCAGATGGCTAAGGGTCTGCCTTTGGCTCAGGTCCTGATCTCCAGGTCCTGGGATCAAGCCTCAGGTCAGGATCCCAGCTTAGCCAGCTTAGCCGTGGGTCTGTCTCTCCCTCTTCCTCTGCTTCTACCCCTGCTTGTGCTCTTTCTGTCCCTGTCTCTGTCTCTCTTTCAAATGAAAAAATAAAATCTTACAAAACAAAACAAAACAGAGTCGAGCACTTAACTAACTGAGCTACCCAGGCGCCCCTTGTATGCATCCTTTCTACGATCCGGAGGGTTGGAGGAATCAGTTCTTAGCACGTGAGAAAATCAAAAGAGAAACAGTTGTATCCAGTTCTGTTCAGTCCCCATTGGATTAATAGAGTGTTAAAATTAATAGACTGTTAAAAAATTAAACAAGTTAAAAATCACAGGAGTCATCCTTATCCACACTGATGTTTGGTGCAAGCCTGTCTGTGACCACAGTCCTGCAGTAGTTCCCTCCTTTTCTCCATCCCTGGAACCCATGGGCTCATCTCGAGGCAGCTTCTGCTCCTTCCCTCCCCGAGTGCTGGCCTAGAAAAGCTGCAGACCTCAGGAAGGAAGCTTTGATATTCTGGGCCATTGTCTTCTGTTTACAGTGTTTATCTAGTATCTCAGACTTGCAATTTTAGGATGTCTCCTGAGAAACTGATCATCCCAGGACTATATTTACTAACTACACAATCAGAGGAATTTTTTGTTTGGGGCAACCTTGCCCCTCCTCCTTGATGACCTCACTCATCCCACGGGACGCTGTTGTGGGTAATCATCACCTGTACACTCAGCAAAAGCTCAAGTCAGAACGGTGGGTCCGTCCCTGTCCCTGGGTTCTAATTAGGCAAGAGGGGAGCTGGCTCCACTTCCCTCGCTGGATGTGAGGCCATCAGCAAACATTAAAGGAGGAAGGTGAAACTCACACAGGACTCTCTTTCTCTCTCTCACACGGATGCACAGAGGCACACACACGCATGCCTGCACCCTTCAGGGCAGTGTCTAGCTCAGAAGGAAGAGCAAAGAAGGGTGGAAGGTATCTGTGTGTGTTTGTCCAGGAACCTCCCAAGTTTGTTGTTACCCTGTCCTCCTCTGAGGCAAGAATGTTCTGACTTCAGAAAGGCAAGGCGAGAGATGCCCCAGGAACCGTGGGTGAAGCCGGAGTCAGCAGTGGCTTTGGTCTCGAGAGGAGTGCAAGTGTCCTGGTGACCCCGCACAGCGCCCCTCACTCTGTGGGCTCCACAACGTCCCTTCGTCCCCTTGGTTCCAGAATCACAGCTGCGCTCTTCATTTTTGGTTATTTTCTGAAGTGTTTGATTTCTAATGGTTCCCACTCAAGATAGTAATTTTCAGAAGATTTTCCTTTGAGGTATTTCATTTGGATTTCTCATAGCAGAAGCTTTCTCTTCCTTTTTTTACGCTGTCATCAAGTTCGAGGACCATAAGTAATGAGTCTAATCTAGAGCCTCCTATTATTTAACAAAAATGTCCATAGACATAAATCAAATCGGCTCTATTTTGGAGAAGTCTGCAAGCAGTAAGTGAACACTCTCAGTAGGGAGATATTCTTTCATTTTCTTGTTGCCTACATGTCCATATTAGCTCTCTGAGCTGTGATATGTCTGGCCTTGGTGCTTCGAGTGATGATGGACCTCATCATGCCTGAAGGACTGAGAAAAAATCCTGATGCCCCCACCTATATTGGATAAAATAGAAGGGTCTTTTGGAAGAAGTGGGTTTTTCATATTGTTCTCTGTCCTATGCACTTCATGGCAGAATTTCCAAATAAAAATCTTTATTTATACATCTATTAGCTCCAATCTCATGGTCTTCAATATACAGGAAGATCTAATTCAAGAAGATGATCATAAAACAGGATCATTTGGCCTCGCCTCTCCCTGGCCTCATCTCCTACTACCCTCCCCCTTGGTCGTTATACTACAGCCTCCCTGGTTTTGTCTCTCTCCTTCCTGCCTCAGGACCTTGACCGAATTTGTTTACTTTGAATGCTCTTGCCCTTTACCTCTCCTTCTCCTACCCCTCTAGGCTCGACAAGCTTTTCCATCTTCTGGGTTATAGTTTAAATATCCCTTTTTCAGGCAAGCCACCTCTGGGTCCCCAGAAGTGGTAGGGATATTCTGTCCTGCAGCTGTATGCTCTCACTGCACCTTGTAATTCTCCTTTGTAGCAACTGTCAAAGCAGTAATTATATTTACACATATAATTATTTCCTTAATGTATGTTTTATTCGCTAGGCTGTATACTCACAGATGAAGTCTGCTCGTACTGTTTCTGCAGTGCCTAGCATAATGTCTGATATGCAATAGGCACTCAATTAATACTTGTTGAATGCATATTCCTCTCATGAGGGGTAAGGTGGCTCACCAGTTGTCACATGAGTTAGGGGGATTTTTCAGGTAACAAGACAGTTCCAAATAGCCCTGAACAGAAATATGTCTGCTCTGATGGTTTTAGGCTTCCCTGATATGGTCTGGCACATCTATAACAACAATGCTGTCAGGAGGGTGACAGTAAGGATATGAGGTTGACAGCAGTTAAGAGTGGGGCTCTCTAAGTCAGAGCTAAAAAGGAGGTGGTTGACCTTGTATAGTGGCCGTGTTCATTTCAGCTTGGAGTGACTTTCCTGTTTGTGTCAGTGACATACGGGTTGGAAATGGCTCTAGTAAGACCTGCTATTTTACTCATTGAAATTTCTTCAGACTTTGTTGTCATTGTAGCTTTGTTACTTTCCCTAATAAGTTCTGGGTTTGACTTCAGCTTAGTCCACTATCTGGCCATAGGTTTCTTTAAACACTGAGATGGAAACTTTCTTACTTTTATACTTTCCTGAGTTAGTAATTGACTTAGTTGAATACTATTCTCTTCCAGTCCGTACTGCATGAGGAAGTAACCAACCAACTCCACAGTTTTTAAGGACAAAATCCTCTATATTTCTCAGCTAATGTATACATTGGGCACCCAGTACATCCCCTTCTACATGTGTATCCTATCCACATTCACCACAAATAAAACTCTCAGCCACTGGGGCAGCATGTCATGGGATACTTGTACTCTACCTGCCACCAACAGTGGGTTCCCTGTTGGCATCTGATTGATGAGTCATCCAATTCCAGAAATCTATTCTAAGAGTTTGTTTTATAGGACCATTTCGGGAATGAGTTCTTCTAGTTTCCAAAGGCAGACCCTAAACTGAGGATATATATGAAAATGACATATTGACAGATGTTCCCAGGAAAGTCTGGGAGTGAGGGAGTGAGGGAGTGAGACTTGGAAGAAAGAGAGAAATATGGATAAGGTATCAAGTAAAGTTGCATAGAAAATAACTATGTCTTTCTCTTACAGGGGAGTTCTGGGAACAGTGTAAGTCACACTTCAGAGCTGTCTGCATCAGGGCTGAAGGAGCGAAAGCATTTATACTGCCATCCCTCAAACATTGGTTCAAGACTGTACCTGGGGAATGACAGTTTCTAGATGCATCCAGCTCTCTGCACATAGGCAAAGTAGGTTACTATAGCCTGAGGATAGTACCCTGGATAAGAGATGTGGATAATTGGTTGGGGGTGAGCTCATACCGGGAGCTGGTGCATGTACAAATGGCAAAAGTGTCTGAGGGACCACAGGTGGAGCACCAACAAGATCCACTTTTCTGCTTCTATGGTTCTCTTCACATCAACTAATGCACTGATATGGGTTCATTCATTTTTTAAAGATGTGACAATTCAACATGGAAGCATCCTAGGTTCTGTTTACCTCCAGCTCTTGAAGACAGAGACTTCGATATGCCTCTAAGTTAAGATAAAATTCTGCCATATGAACCTGATGTTGCTTAAGGGAATACTTAATTAAACCGTGGTACATCCAAATTATGAAATGCCATTCAAAGGATAGAAAAGAAAGAGCCTTATCTGTAGGCACTAATTCAAATAAATCTCCAAGAGATATTATTGAGGGGAAAAGCAAGTTGGAACCTGTGTACAGTTGCAAGTAAATATGGTAAGAAACATGCCAAATGAGAGACAGTTGGCTTGGCATGGCAAAGGATCTGGATAGGATGTAGGTATCAAAAGGGAAGGGAGCTCAACCCTAATGAAACTATAAAGTATCATTGTTAAAAAGGAAGATATGCTCATGTGTTGGTTGTGAAATTAAAAGTTAAATTTCTACACCCAAGCAGTTTGGATATTACTAAATTCTAACATGCTTGTGGATGTCAGTACCTCTTCTATGCTCAGCGGGCACCTCCAGGCTTTCCTACTCTTAAAACAATAGGCCATCCATTTGGGGACCACATATATATTGTGTAGGACAGCTTGAGGGTTCTCTATGAGAACTGAAGCCTCCTCTACCAGGATCACATGGTTGATAAAGAGCAAAGATCAGTGTTTTTAAGTCCATGAGGATGTGAAGGCCAATACAGATGCAATGAAGAACTTCTCATTCTCTCTCCTCCTCCCCTTTTTCCCATCTCCACCTCTATCTTCATCTCTGTACGTCTATCTACCTATGTATTTAATGGTGTGCAAAATAAATCCTTAAGCGCTGCACAGGGGCAATGTAAGTGAGAAAGATAACACAGGAAATCAGTTTATCCCCAGGAGAAGAAATTTTATGAGCAGAACAAGTTTGAGGACTGATTACGATGTTACATGCCAACATACTGTCATCTGCCCAGCATATCTAAGTTCTGAGAAGACACACATAATGATCCTCTTGAAGACCATATTTCCAATTCTGAGTCCTAAGAAATGCATTTTTTTGTCCAATAAATCAATGGATTGTCTGAGATAACTTTGGGAAGTCTACCAAGGCCAAGATAACAAACTCACTCCAGAAAGGCCCCTTTTCTTAAGATTAGAGTCTCTGGCTACCATTGATTAAAGGTGATCTGGGCATGCGATCTAAATTGGGCCCATCAGATTTTATCTCATGGGAATTTGGAATTGGCTGTAGGAGATTATGGTGAGTCTGGGCTGCTCCTTTGAACAGAATGATGTAAGCTCTGAGCTGTGGAATGAGACCCCTATGGGTATAAAGAAACAGAAAGTACCTGTTTGTAGAGTGGTTACAGAGATGAGCAGAGACAAGTGGAGGCAAGAACTGGAAGGAGGTCCCTGCCTGGGCCCCTGGCAGCTCCCAGTTTCTGTCTACTGTCCCTCGTGGGCCTTGGAGACACCCAACTTCTCTGACATGCCTAAAAATTCTTTAATTAACTCCATTTAAAAAACGAATTTAAGCTCTGTGTTTCTGTTGGTTGCAATCTAAAGAAACTCAAGGAAGGCAGTAATTCTTTTCTTCTGCAGTGTTTCTAGTTCAAGGCTGTATTCTACATCCTTCTTTGTATTGTTATATTCTGATATAACTTTTATTTATTTCAGTTTCCTTTGAGAAAGTTTTAGATAAGCATATGCCATGACTGCAGGCAAATGCTTGTGGCCGTAGGATAAGTATTATTTCAAATAAGTTATTGATTACGGGGTGGGGGCAGGAGATAGGGGAATTAGAATAATTTGGGGAGGCAATATAATATAGGAGGAGAGTGTAGTCTTTGGAGTCAAAACACCTGGGTTTGAGTATGGTTATGCCACTTAGTTACTTGCTGACTTGGACAGAGTATGTAACTTCTCCATGCCTCTGTTTCTCCATCTGTAAAATGGGTATACTGATAGCACATATGCTAAATGTACCATGGTGTGGTTGTAAGGATTAAATGAGAAAATACATATAAGTTACTCAGAACACTAGTTGACCCCAAAATGGCACCCAGCAAATGGTAGTTCTTATGGTGACTGACAAAGGGAAGGGATGAATGAAAACACAGAAACAAACTAACTAACAATCCTCAGGATTGAGATGGTTCATGTGGCGTTCTTTCTGCCAAATATGGGAAAGTCATGTAGAGATGACAGCTGGAGCATGTACAAGCAAACTGCAGATTTTTCTCTAAGTGGTGAGTCCGCAAAGGAAATTGTTTTCCCTCCGGAGATAAAGAGAAAAACATCTTGATCTCAGATGGAATGAGGATGCTGTGCATAAATCCAGAGGAATGCTTGTTGAAGTAGGTTGGTGAGCAAAAGATCTAAGAGGGTTTCTTGAAAAGAATTAGTAAAAAGAAAATGAAAAAATTATCTTTAAAATTTATTTTAAAATATTGTTTTTCCACATATAATAAATATTTTGGCCCTTTCTGGTGGGAGTGGTGTGACTTACATGCATAAAGACCAAAAAAAAAAAAAATCCTGATTTCTTTCCTGCATCTGAAATTAAATCTAAACTATGACTTCATAGTTTAGACCATAAGAACAAGGTCTTTCGCAAAGATACGGTAGCAACTGTTGGAAGCAGCAATTCCCCATGGGCCCTGAGTGTTCCCGTTCACTCCTGATGGATTTTTCAAGAATGCAAGGCCTTAAACGCCCTGCCTAGGCCATTCTCAGGGTTCTGTTTGCAGTGAGTAATGTGGGAGAAGGAGGTAATGACTCATTTTGGAACGAAGGACAGACTTGCTACAGAAGAGCTAGATCTCCCAAAGTCCATGCTCCTCAGGTACGATGCAAAGCCATTATGTGTACAGCATCCACCTGGGCTGTGTACAGAGCCATCCGGGATGCTGTGAGTTGTTCTTCGAACAGTGGAGACCAAGGCAACTGACATGAAACATGAACTCATGTGCTTGCTGAGCATGGGTAATACTGTCTTTTGTCTCTGATCGAGGAATCTCCTATCGTCTGCTAGCATGTGGCAAACAACCTAACTTGTTAACTTCTAAGTAGGGTAAAATGCCAGATTTGGACATAATGAAGAGAAGGGCAGGCCAAGGAGAAATATAGTAGAGCGTGTTCCCTCTTGAATGGACTCCACAATGCTAGGGCTGAACTTCTGTCCAGATATGAACAACCATATTCTGGGTGCTCCGTATGGGCTTTTGAGCAAGGTGGCAGACGTCTGTGGGAGGTCCTACTAGGAAAGCACTTGATCCAGGGCTGGGAGAGACAGTTGTGGGGAACATTGGACACATCAGAACTAAAACTGGAGAGACTGTTGTCAAAAGAAAGATGCCCAATGGAGGATGGGGTGGAGATGGATTCTTTTACATAAAGTCTTGCCATTTGAAAGAGAAAGGTAAAGAGTTCCTTCAATTCCATTGAATCCAGTAAAATCTGCCCATGAAACATGTAGGATTTTTGGTAGGGAAGAAATTTGAGGGTGTCTCTGCGTCCAGTGTGCAAGTAGGGTGTCCTTTCCTAACTTTAGTGAACGACACTTCTTCAGATCAACCAATATAAGCCACCGTGCAACGTGTGACCAGTGCCTGACAAGACCTCTGCTCTGCTCACAGGAGGCATCCTGGGACAGATGGCCTTACCCCTGCCTTGCTCCTCCTCAACTGCTCCATCCTTCTGTCTCCTGGCTCCTGACTTCCTAAACTTGTCCTTAGTCTTGACAATGGATTTGGCTTCACTAGGACTGACCTTTAGCATTTTATTTGGACATGGTGTGTATTACCTCATTGTTTCTTTCCATCTCCTTCTTTTTAGGACATTAATCTGTCTACTCAAACCCAAGCCCAAACCTTGGCCTTCTTGGCCATTGGCCCTCCTGGCCTGGTTTTACCTCCCTGGGAAGGGAAAGGAAAGATATCCTAATCACCTTGGGGTTAGCTAGTTATAAAGATATATGTCTTGATATTTCATCAGCTCTGGATATTTTTAAAAAATACCATTATGGGAAAAAGAAAATAAAGCACCTCAGTAGCTTTTATCGTTTGGGAGATCAGTCTGTAGTGGAGTTGATAAAAAAATACCAGCAATGCAAACATCTGGGTGAAGGAGCAGGAAATCAGGTTATAATTCTTTCTTATATGAAAATATTTATATTCTCCCAGGCTTTGGATCCTCAGTTAGTGTCTGATGTAGAAACAAAGGAATGTTTCACTACGTTTAGTGATGAGCATGGGGAGTGAACTACAAGTGTGACTCCATCTGTAAAGAAGTGTGCGTTTTGAGTTTGTTGACAGGACTTCCTGGGGAGGGGAGGGGAGAACTGGAAAAAGGGATGCTCAATTCCTAATCAAAGGGTATCTTACATTTTCCTTTCTCTGTGAAAATAACCAGTTATGATTTTTTTCCCCAAGTCTAACTTGATTTTAACACTACAAATTCAGTTCTCTTTCGCTAAATCCTAATGGAGCTGAGATTTGTTTCCCCAGAAATCTCCACTATAATAAGAAATGAGATCTAGTCCAGTACAGGAAACATTAGCATTGTAGAAAATTAGGACACACATTTACTTACGTGTTTATTTTCAGCTTTAGAGAGTCTGATTTTTGGACAGAGAGGAGTCTGTCCTATATTTGTCTTGGACTGGAACAAGGATGGAGCCAGGGTGACAGGAGGATGGGGCATTTGATGAGTAGCACAGTCAGGAACAAGGAAAGTAGAGATGGGAATTGTGGGCACAATTACGTAAAACTGGGTAAATTCATAATTAACTGACTGACCTATGCCACTACTTCACATACTTAAGGAGGAACTAAACGAAGACTTCTCTCAGAGCCCAGTGATGACACAGATTAGTCTTTTTTTTTTTTTTTAAGACTTTATTTACTTACTTGACACAGAGAGTTCACAAGTAGGCAGAGAGGCAGACAGAGAGAGAGGGGGAAGCCGGGTCCCTGCCAAGCAGAGAGCCTGATGCTGGACTCGATTCCAGAGCCCTGAGATCATGACCTGAGCCAAAGGCAGAGTCTTAACCCCCTGAGCCACCCAGGTGCCCTGACACAGATTAGTTTTATTAGAATATCAGAAAAGGGGAAGAAAAAGTGGCTATAAACTCATGTGTAATAGCTTTTGTTAAAATGTAGACCAGACCTCAGACCAAATTTGTTTTTTTCCAGATTCGCCCTTGACTTTTCTAATTAGCTTGTGACAATTAAAAAAACAAAACAAAACACCACTTCTTTGAAGTTTTCATATTGACAATTCAAAGTCTTAATATACTAAGAAAATATTTTCATTCTTCAAAATCTCATCTTTATAACTGTTATAACTTTGTAAGTATGTAACTTTATAACTGTTGAAAAAAATCACTGGTTTATAAAGAGATTTATAACTGGTGAAAGACTTCAATATTTGGTGCTATACTTAGAGCATGTTAGTTTGATAAGAAGATCTACCGAACTCATGACTGGGAACATACTTGTCAATCCACTAATGATTAAACACTGTTACTGTAGGTGAACTTTGGTGCTAGTGGGATCCTGAATACAAACACAAACATGGGCTCTGGAGCGTGGTATTGTTTAACTTGAAGAGTGGTCTCATAGATTATTCAGAATATGCTTAAAATAATTTGTTGGGCATTGGAATGAACAATACACATGCAGCGTTGGGACCCGTGTGCAAATCCAATCCTAGGAATCATCCTAGACAATCTTTTCCTTTCTTTAAAAGATTTTATTTATTTGAGAGAGAGAGAGAGAGAGAGAGAGAGTGGGAGAGCAAGCGCACAAGCTGGGGAAGGGGTAGAGAGAGAGGGAGCAGCAGACTCCTCACTGACCAGGGAGCTCCATGTGGGACTTGATCACAGGACCCTGGGATCATGACCTGAGCTGAAAGCAGATGCTTAACTGACTGAACTGCCCAGGCTCTCATTAAACAGCATTTTCGTATATTTTCTGTAACTCTTTATCACTAAGACCTTTTGATTTTGCTTTCTAAATATTTCTCAAGTATACTCCTCTTTCTCTATATCATCTTTGTCTTATACCAAGAAACCATCATGTCTTGATTGGACTCTTCCAATTGATGGGCCCCCATTATTGGCTCTTATACTCCTGAGTGTTCCTCCTTTACTGCACTTACCATTATAGCAATTATGTGACTATTTGATTAATGCCTTCCTCAGGAGGCTATAAGCTACCTCTGTCTTAGGGCAATGTCTCTTTTGACTTATGCTTTGTATCTTCAAAGGTAGACATACATTAATAAATCAAAGAGATCTCTGACATAACTGAAGGGGACTATTAAAGAAATGGTGAATGATGTGTCTTTGTAGGGAGGGATTAGGACTCCAAGCAAAGTCTTGACTGTTTTTTGACATCTTTTATCCAACCCAAGTACATACATTGATGGACTGTAGTCCGAATTGTTGGAACCCTCAAAATAGGGAGAAAATATTACAGGATAGATAAGAAAAAATTATTTTATTTTCTAAAGATTTTATTTATTTATTTCAGACAGAGAAAGACCATGAGTGAGGGAGAGGCAGAGGCAGAGAGAGATGCAGACTCCCCGGTGAGCTGGGAACCCAACTTGGGGCTTGACCGCAGCACCCTGGGATCATGACCTGAGATGAAGGCAGTTGCTTAACCAATGGAGCCACCCAGGTACTCCTGAAAAATTATTTTAATGAGTAGCAGAAGTGTAGAAAATTTAACAAAAATTTAAATGTCACATGGAGACATGTAAATAAAGCATAATAACTGTTGAAACTATAGGACACATACTAGACATATACTGTGTCTGAACAACATCATTTGCAGAAAAAAATCTTTGAAGTTTTGATTGACAATAAACTCATATTATTCAGCAGAGAGGCATGAATGACTTTATCAATTCAAATATGGGCAAAGATATGAATAGGCACTTTATAAAAGACATTAACATTGGCCAATAAAGAAATAAGAAAACAAAATTAAAATAACTTCAATAAATTATTTTTGGCACACCAAACTGACAAATATTAAATAAAAGGTAACAAACAACAATGCTAGGTTTTGTGACTATCAAGTCTTGTATTCTGTCTTTGTATTACTGTTTTTTTTTTTTTTTGAGGTGTATTTGGCAACTCAAATAAGAAAATCCTAAAATGTGAGTATTTTTAGTGCAAGAACGCTAATGTTAGGTATTTATCCTATGGCAAGGATATATGTGTGAAAGATTTAGCTGCAAGGATATTCACTCTAGTACTGCAACAAAAGCAAGAAAGATTGGAAACAAATCTCTAACAACAGGGAATTAGTTAAAACATAAAATATTCAAAATTAAATATATGTATAGTTGAGCTTAAAAATCAGACTTTAAAATATTACAATGTGATCTTATTTTATTATAAAATATGTGCATAGGAAAATCGTTAATAGTGGTTTTTTGTGTTGATGGTATTAAAAAAGAGACAGTAGGTAATAAGTGGAGTCACTTGTGCTAAACCCTTGTCACCAAACCAAGACTTAATACCTAGCCTAATTGCAGTTTCTCCCAGGAATATAATCTTAACCAGTTAGTCTGGAATTTTCTGGTCAGTACTGGTGAGGTAGTCTATCTGGTATACCCCCACTGTCCCCCCAAAGAAAGGTGATCTTGCCTGAAACAGCTCGCTCTTTTCTAGTAACATCCTTGTCCCACCTCCTTCTGCCTATGAAAGCCTTCCATTTTGTACAGCTCCTCAGAACTCCTTTCTATTTGCTAGATCAGATACCTGATTCACAAATCACTGAATAAAGCCAATTAGATCTTTAAATTTACTCAGTGCCCTGAGTACAATGCAGGGGAAAAAAGGGTATATTAGTTAGAAATACTTTCAGCTACAGGGATCAGAATGTCCAACTAACATTGTTTTAAGCAACAAGGGTATTTAATTAACTTAAATAAGTCTAGAGTTTTACAGTGCAGGGTGGAAGCATGTTCTCAAAGACTCTTCCTGTTTATCCTTTCTGCCTTAACTGGTTGGTTTGATTCTGATTGTTTGAAACTGTCTGCTGTAGTTACTGGCATGATATTCATGGTGGTGGCAAGGAGAAAGGGTAAGAACACTGTTAGTGTCTATCTCTTCTATCAAAAATACTAAAGCCTATCTAGAACCACAGCTACATTCATCTAGCTCTGCATAGCTAGACCTGGAACAGGCAAGCCACTCATGGGGAGGCTCAGAAACTGGGCAATGAGATTGCTATGTTAGCTAAAGCTAGCTGTAATTCTGGGGTTGAACACATTGCTTTTCCAAAGCAGAGGTTCTGTAGTGAGCAAGGAGGGAAGATGGATCTTGGGTTGATGAAGAACTTTATCGGCCCATACAGAGTTGATGGGAAGTGTTGGTTGGTGAGCTAGGTCAGATCACTAGGGATGGTCTGGGTTTGGAGACTGGAAGTAAAGATGATTCAGACTTGGTTTAAAGGGGCTGTCACTTTGATGTAGTACAGGACCAACCAATGAGTCCATCCAAGACGTTCAAGGACATAAGTGAATGGATGTACTTCCCATCATGTCCCTTTTCTCTACAGAGACATGGTCAATGTTGTCCCCATAGAATGATTATTTCCCAGGTCAGAGGGGTCCCAGGGCTATGGGCTCATTGCTGTTTATACCAATAGCTGGCAGAGAAGGAGATGGGTTGGGGAAAAGATGGCCACATTAGTATTTACTCACTTACCTACAAGAAAACAATTTTTGCTATGGTACAGTGTGTGCTTGTTTTGGCAAAGCATGCATTATAATTTAATGACAATAGAGGGAATGGGTGTCAATAATCCGAGCGTGTGAGGATACATAGGTATGAAGCATATGTACAAAGAACATTACTTCTGTGAATCTCTCCAAGAAACTGGGAATTGGGGTTGAGGGTATACTAAAATCTTAGAAGAGCTTTATATATAAAGATGTTTATCTAAGTGTTTGGCATATGAAAAAGACCTGAAAGTGCAGCTCCCATCAACCCTTTGGCTTGGATCCCCTCTTTATTCCTGGAATTTTTTTCCTGTCAAAGTTAACCATGAATTTTAAAATATTCCATATTTTATCAAGCATTGATGTTGGGAGAGGCAAATTTCCTGAAATCCAAATAGAAGCTCACTTGTAGTGTCACAACAAATAAACTATGCTTACAGTTTCACTGTGTCAGTACCAAACAGCAAATAGCTATCTGAAGGACACTGCTTCAGAGATAAGGGGGGAACTGAATACATTACCATAGCTAAATGCAAAGTACCTAAATGTCTTACAAAGACAGCTGAATATAGGCACCTACTGTGACCCAAGGTAGGATGTATGGAAGTAAGTTAGGAAATTTAGCCCTTTGTTCTATTACAAGATTTTTTTTACAAGTAAGTTAAAAATTAAAAAAAAAAAGGGGGGGTGCCTGGATGGCTCAGTCAGTTAAGCGTCTGACTTTTGGTTTTGGCCAAGCTCATGATCTCAGAGTTCTGAGATGGAGCCCCATGTCTGATTTCATGCGCAGTGCAGAGTTTGCTTGTCCCTCTCCCTCTGCTCCTCCCCCACTCACTCTCTTTCTCTCTCAAATAAGTAAAAATAAAATCTTTAAAAAATAGTGAGATTAAAAATATTGCTAGATGTTGAGTATGTACTTAAAATGTTCGAAACAGTATTTTATAAAAGGAGTGAATAAATACACATAAGGTCTATAGACAAAAATAGGTACCAAAATGCATACTTTAACATATAGAAAATAATACATAAATAAACACAAGTTTCACATAATACCTAATTAAGAAAAATAATTATTAATCAATGTAATCCTTATTCACGTACCTCATAGCCTAAATATTAGTTAAAAAATTAAATAGAAATTCTTCCATTTAAAATAGGTCCATCATAACATAGTTCAGTCTATCCAGTCTTCTCTCTCATTCCTCCTCCTCCTCAGAAAGAGAAAAGTATATTTTATCAAGCATTAACATGATTTTGAGGGAGGTCTTTTTAAAAACATCAATTCAGTGTGCCCTAATAACCACAGTGTGCCATATTGTTAGACATTTGACATATGGAAAGGGTGACTATTCAGACGAGAGGGGGGAAAGGCTTTTGGAAGCTCCAGCTCAGCAGAGCCCTTGGGGAAAATGCAGAGTGCTGGGTGGACACAGGGCTTCTGTATTATGCACTGGAGGCAATTTCTCTTCCTCCTTGTCTTCCTCTCTCTCCAGCAGGGGTCAAGAGAGGTCCAGTTCTCGTCCATTGTTAAATACACACAGCATATTAAAACACAAAAAGACAGGTTCCAATGGTCTTGTAGTCCATTTTAAAGGATTTCATTGGACAAGTTTTGGTCTAAAATGCAAAACACAAGATAATTCTTTCTATTCAGAGTTTAATTACTGCTTGATTAAAATTCATGGCACATTCTGAGGATTGGGTATGAGTTTAAGTCCGGGGGTGAATTTCTTCTTTCAGTGGCTCGGTTGTATCTATCGCCGATGGAGAACTTCATTGGGAGATCACTTGCAAGTGTGAATTTGAATCCCTCTGGGAACCTGAGAACTTGTCCAAGCAGTTCTCCTGGCTCTCTGCTCCCAGAGGAAGGAGAGGATTATGTGTCAGAGCCCAGCACAGGTGCCCAAGCATGTTTATGGAATGAGTGAGTATTTTGTGTGGTGTAGACAGAACAGAGCACTCTTGGGAGGTAGGAGTCAGGGAGGGTTAATCATGTGTTTTCATTTTGCTCGTGGCTTATGCGCTTCGGGCGGCTGTTGTTTACTAGCTTTTGTGTTTTTCTAGAAAGGGGGGGAGGGTGGGAAACAACAGCACCCAAAATTCTCCCCCATCTGGGTCTCTCAGCAGCGCAGACTCGTGCAGAATGTGCCAAGGTGTGGCAGCAGAGCATGCCCCTTCCGAGGAAATGAGTCCCGTCTAATTCAGTGTGAAATGCTTGCCTGACAGCGGGTCACAGGGGAGAGGGCGCAACTACAGCGCTGTGGTGGGAGCTGAGCTGTGCCACTACGGTGTCAGGGGCAAAGGGGCAGATGGCACGGAATGAGAAGGGAACGGGAGGTGTGCACCGGGCAGCGTGAATTAGTTAACAATCTCCGCATGATGCCTCAGTCTTCTGTGGTCAGGCCACATTTGTATTCCTGTGGCTTATCTGGTATTAAGCCTATCTGGAAAGTGACAGCTAGAGTTGCACTATTTCAAACTGCTATTAACAGTTTTGCAGAGTTCACTGCTATTTTGGAGGGAAGGGGATTTATTACGGAGGGATTGGAGGCTGGAGGACTGGTACTTGGAGGGTTCTCTCAGGTCTCAGAATCTATTGCCTTGTTTGTCACGGAGAGCTCAGTTATGGTTTCAAAACTCAATGCCCCTATCTCTTCCCCAGAAGCTTTCTCAACCAAACACTGATGCAAGGGGAGAGAAGTCTCTTTCATCTCACGTGTAAATGACCAATTAAATGTACTGATGAAGTGTGCAGGTATCAATATGTGTCCCTTGGTGTCCCAGGGAAAGAGGTATACAAAATCTAGATGGTTGCTGTTTGAAATAACCCATCAATTAGAATGTGATTTAACAAAATCATGGCATGTGTATGGAACAGGAGCTCCAGGTCTGCTTTTCTTATAAAATGGAAGCTGACTAGTAACAGGGACATGGTGGGTTAAGTCTGATCACACAGAATAACTATTTTCTGCAGCTATTTTCCCACAGAATGGAGACCATGCTGTGTTTCTCCTTTGCTGGTAGATACGTTGAACAAAGTGTCAGTTTTCTTTAATCCAGTTGTATTAATTATGACTAGTAGCCCCCTGGCTTTATCACAACTTCAGGACATGTGGTGTTTTCTGCATCGCTTTCTGCATGGGGAAGAATGTTTCCCCGTTTCCTCTCTTCTTGACATACCTTGTCCCAGGGCATTTGTGAAATCATACAAGGGGTTCTAGGACAGCATTAGCTCAGGGCCAAATAAAAAGATTTCACTAGCAGATGTGGGTAATTAGGAACGACTCACTAACTGTGGAGTGCAGGATTAAAAGTGTTATTATTGTCTTATTAGAAGTGATGAGGCATGGGCAAGAGTATTTGCCTGGGAATGAGTCTACTGACAGCTTCTTGTAACTCTCATCTCTGATTAAAATGCTTAATTGATTACAGAGCTTGGGTACTAAAAGCTCTGATTCATTTTTGATACTAATGAGAGAAAAATGTTCTCTGGAGATGTGCACATGTGGAGAAAGGAGCAGAAATCATTGCTAATTACCAGCAGGTCACCTGCTGAGTGTGGGGTAGTGGAGAATGACAGACCAGCAATGACAGCTCTCTGGGGCGGTCCTCGCTTCACTGTTATGGCAGAACACATCTTTACGTTGGTTTCTACATCTGTAATGTGGGGATAGTAATATCTACCTCTAAGGGCTTTGGGGGCATGAGAAGAGGGTCATGGACATGGTGGGAACTTAATGAGCCCTCCTTTTTTAAAAAAAAAGTATCTTCTTTATCCTTACTTCCTTGCAGATCCTGTTATTATAATTCATTTTAAAAATTATTTATTTTAGAGAGAGAGAGAGCACAAGTTGGGGGGAGGAACTGAGGGAGAGGGAGAGAGAGTCTCAAGCAGACTCCCCACTGAGTGCAGTGGAGCCCAGTGCAGGGCTCCATCTCAATGCCTATAAGATCATGGCCCTAGCCAAAGCTATGAGTTGTATGCTCAACTGATTTGGCTACCCAGGTACCCCAATTATAAGTCCTCTTAATGTATTAATGTACTACAGATATAATCCAACACATGGGGATTATTAAAAATTCCCCTTAATAAATTGGTAGATTACCCCCAGTTGAATTTTACCCCCAAATTATGTTGGTCCTGAACTCATCTAGAAATTCTCCTGGTTCCACCTGTCTTCTCCATTTCCTCTCCTTTTCCTCCTACCTCTCTCCCCTTCATTCAGTCGAAGGAGCACTTGGCATGTGTCCTGAGGGAAAGAGCTGGTGGGGCATAAAGTGGAGAGGCAGAAAACATTCTGTTACAGTGCTGTGCCCTGATCTTCCTTGGGTCCTGTGATGGTTAATTTCATGTGTCAACTTGATTTCATTTGTCATAGCATGATTTGGTTAAACATTTTTCTGCATGAGATGAACATTTGAATCAGTAGATTGAGTAAAGCAGATTGCTCTCCCTAAGTTGGGTGTGCCTCATCCAATCTACTGAAGGGCCTGAATAGAACAAAAAGGTGGAGTAAGAGAGAAATCTCTGTCTCTCTCTCTGCCTGTCTTCAACCTGAAATATTGGTCTTCTCTTGTCTTTGAATTTGGACTCAGAATGGAATTATGCAATTATCTCTCCTAGGTTTTCAATTAGTTGACTGCAGGTCTTGGGAATTCTTAGAATGCATAATCACAGGAGCTCATTCTCTCTCTTTCCCTATCTCCATCTCTACCCCTACCCTTATTTCTGTCTCCATCCCTATCTCTACCCTTATCTCTCTCTTTCTCCTCCTCTTGGTTCTGTTTCTATGGAAAACCCAAACTAATACAGATTTTGGAACAAAGAAGTGGAGGTGTTGCAATCTCTAAATATGTGGAAGCAGCTTTGAAGCTGGGCAATGCATAGAGGCTTGACGAGTTTTGAGGTGTATGCTAGAAATATGGATGTTGAAAGCGTTTCTGGTGAGCTCTCAGATGGAAATGAGGAATATGTTATTGGAAACTGGGGATAAGGTGATCCTTGTTACAAAGAGGTGTAGAACATGAATGAATAATGTTCTTGTGTTTTTTGGAAGGTAGAACTTGTGAGCAATAAAAACAGATATTTGCTGAGGAGATCTCTAAGCAAAGTGTTGAAGGAGTAGCTTGGTTCTTCCTGAATGCTTATAGTAAAATATAAAAAGAGAGAGCTGAATTGAGGAAGGAATTATTAAACAAAAAGGAACCAGAACTTGAAGATTCAGAAAATCCTCAGCCAATCCCATATTTCAGAAAGTGAAAAAGATTGTTCTAAAGGGAACCCAAGAGTGGGCTGAACAACTATTTGATAAACAGGCCATGGGGGTGACTCGTGGTTTTAGCCACCCTTCTCAACAGAGCCAGGAATGGAGCTGGGATTATATCAACAAAGATCTTGCCAGTTTGAACTAAAAGAGATAGGAAAAAAAAATGAGCTAAAATGAAGGAAGGCTGTTGGAACTCTTAGATTATACAGGACTGGATCACTGAACAATTTAGTTAAAAAAGTGTTCACTACTCTTTAAGAAAATAGAAGGAACCTAAAGGCAACTTAAAGGCCACCAGTTTCACTGCTTTGGTTCCAGTTCACCAGGTGGCTTCTGACTGCATACTTGGGAGTGGGCCTGTCCTGCAGAGCTGTGTGGCTGAGACATCCTGTGGATACTTGAGAATGGAGCTTCCTGGAGTCCCGGGGGTGTGACCCCCTACCCATCAGAGCTTTGGAGGTAGTACCAGTGGGTCCCAAAGGGCATCAAATCAAAGAGGACATTCTCCAGACTTAGAGTCAAGTAGAATTTGCCTGGCTGAGTTTTGGACTTGCTTGGGACTCATCATCCCTTCCTTTTTGGAATGGGGATGTGTATCCTATGCCTGTCCCACAGTGATACTTCAGAAGCACATAACCTGACTGGATTTATAAGGTCACAGCTGCAGAGGAATTTGCCTCAGGATGAATTTTACCTTAATTCTCATCATATCTGATTTAGAAGAGTTTTAGGTGAGATTTTAGAACAGACACTGCAATGATTTAAGACATTTGGAGCTGTTAGGATAGAATGAATACATTTTGCATGCCAGATGGACCTGTATTTTGGAAGCCAGGGGCAGAATACTATAGACTATAAACTATAGACTAATTGTGTCCCTCCCACCCCATTCACATGTGAACTTGTAACTTCCTAATATAATGGCTTTTAAAGATGGGCCTTTGGGAGGTAATTAGGGTTAGGTGAAGACATAAAGGTGGAGCTCTCATGATGGGGTTAATGGCTTTATAAGAAGAGGAAGAAAGAAAGAGTGTTTGTTCTGTGTAATATGAGGACAGGGAGAGGAGGTGACCATCTACAATAGAGAACCCTTGCCAAAACCTGACTGTGCTTGTACATCCACCCTCCAGACTGTGAGAAATAAATACCTGTTGTTTAAGCCACCCAGTCTTTAGTCTTTTGTTGTGGCAGCCTGAGCTGGCTGATACAGGTCCCGTGCTTTTTACTCCCACCAGGCTACCCTCTTATATTTGGGCAAGGCATTTGTGTGTATACACACATAGTCAGTGCTAATTTCTGTGAAGTTCACCAATGTGCAGCTAAACTCAGGAAATGAGTACATTGGACTTGCACTGACCACCACTTTGGGGTTACCAAATTTATCATGTACCTACTACTTAAAAACCTTTTAATTACCTTAAATTATTATAAGCTGAGAATCTCTTGGTCAAGTAGGAAGGTACATAGGAAGAAAAAGCAGAAGCTTTTATGAATCTGTAATTTTAGAAATGGAAGAATGGCCTGGAAACAATGAGAACAACTCAAAGATGTTGACTCTGGGAAGTGAGCATCAATGCCAATCATTTTTCTGGTGTGCCAGGGCCATTCAAAACCACGTGGCTCCACCTCTGGGAAAGGCCTGATTATTTCCCATAGCAGAGGATTTCAACACACGTGGATTCAGAAAAGGGTAAAACCCCATCTAATTCATCACTTCGTCAGGTCCCCCCGAAGAGCAATTATGAAATGCTAATCGCTCCTTACTCTAAGCTCACATTTATTAAATGAACAAATCCATGGATTAGGAACAGAAGTGTTAATGAATTTTTAAAATCTGCTCATTTGTTGAACATTTAGGGCTATTAATAAGTGCACATTTGTGAGAACATACATTTACCTTTCCTCTGCTATGCAAGCAGTGAGCTAACACCACAACTGCTAGGAAAGCAGGATTGTAGAGGAGATTACAGGTGCTGAGGTTGACTGGTGATAAGGCAGGGGTTCTTAATAGGATTTTAAATACCCATCTTCCATTTTGTATGTACATCATAATACACTTGAATATATTTGAAGAAGCATTAAAATGATTGCTTTTTTTCAGGAAGGTGAAGCAGTTCCAACTTCTCTTCGTCTTTTTTTTTTTTTTTAAACATGCTTTTGATATTCAGGCTTGCAGATGCTGCAGAATTTTGCTTAACACAGTTAAGAAGTGTTGATTCAGGCCTGGGCACAGTAGGAGATGAAGAACCCATTCCTGGAAGAACTTTCTTTGGAAGAGAAATTGGCCCTTGCTGCAAAGAAGGGAAGAATGTTAAAGGTGATTTGACAGTAGCGTGTGTGTGCATATGTGCACGTGTACATGTGCACATGTGTGTACTGGTTTAAGCTCCCAGATAGGGAAAACGAGAGTGAAGTTGGAGACCAGAATGGGCAACTTTTTGACAAAAACAGCTCTTCCTCCACCCCAGGACAGGGCCTGGCTTTTGGTAAAAGTAGCAAAACCAGGCCTTTAGCTCTGCTACTCTGTATCCTTTAAACTCCTTCTTCTGTGATGATCTTGCATTTTTCTCCTTTTCCTCCCTCCAACTTTCTGTCTTAAACCCCAGCTGCATTCTAGAACCAAGGAAACTTACATTTCTCTCTCTTTTTCTGTAGTCAAAACTTACTCACCCTGACGGTGAATTTTGGGTTGGCCAATGTTCTTCATCCTGTGGGAGTAATTGTGGTGAAGCATGGTCTCTCATGGTTGACTCAAGGCGCTGTTATGGGTTGAAATGTGTTTCTCCCCCAAAATTCACGTTGAAGCCCTAAACCCTAGTACTTCAGAATATGTGACATTATTTGGAAATAAGGTTTTGCCGATGTTATTGTTTAAGTTATGATGATATCATACTGGAGTAAGGTAGGCCCTTATAAAAGGGGAAATTTGGATATAGGTACACACAGAGGGAGAATGCCATGTGGACCCAAAAGCAGAGATCAGGGTGATGTGTTTATAAGCCAAGAGACACAAAAGATTGTGGTGAGCCACCAGAAGCAACCAGAGAAAACCTTCCAAAGCAAACCTGTGAGACAATGAACATTGTTATTCTAAGCCATCAAGTTGATGGTACTTTGCTATAGCAGCCCTAGCAAATCATTGGGGGGCTATTTTCTATTGAATCCATCTCAGAGAGCAGTGAGGTGGTAGAAGAGGTGGGCAGAACCTCAACTTAACATCAGACTAGGAAGGTTTGCCATCTGCTCAGATGTTCGTACCCAGCAATCTGAAACAATAATTCAGTCTGGCATTTGCTGTGGTTCAACTTCAGATTTTGTGCTGTTCCTTGAGCTAGCTGTCTCTGTCTGCCTCTGGGTGACATGATGGCGATGGGCAGAGGGTCAGCAACTCATCATTGCTTTCAGCACTATGAAATGTCATTTCCTATATTACCTCTTGACATGGCAGAAATGAAGAACTGTCCTGTTGATTCCTAGACTACACCAGGCAATTTATATTTGTAAAATACGGTCTTAGAGAGCACATACTTTGAGGGTCTTGGTGCAAAATAAAAACGTGGGGCCAGGTGGGGCTGTGAAGTCAATCTTTGTTCCCATGTCCTGGCGGCCCTATCTTATGCTTGGATGTGCTTGGCACTGGATTGAAGTTGACCCTCCTCACAGCAACCCTTCCCCCAGTTGCCCATCACACATGTGGTGGTGCTGCCAGCTGGGTGTGGGATGGGTGCTGTCTTGTTCTGTCTCAAGATGCCATAGAATAAATGTCTCACCCTGATCCTTCCCCTCTTGAGGGCAGGGAATAACAGCAAAATGTAGAATTCTCCCCCTGTGCTACCTGGTCTCTACCCCAGGTGGAGGATGGCCATGATTGTGGGATTAGATCAGGAATGAGGGGCCAAGGTACCAGGGTAGAGAAAGCAGATGGCTGAGTAGCAGGAAGGTGGGGGGATGGTGGGAGGTAGGGTTATATATGAGCCAAAGCTCCAAGCTCTCTGCTCCACTGTTCCATGGACTTCATTTACTAAGCACAAATTCAAAGATGAAATCACTGGGGAGCCTGCATGTCTCAGTCAGTTCAACATCAGACTCTTGATCTAAGCTCAGGTCTTGATCTCAGGGTCTTGAGTACAAGCCCAGTGTTGGGTTCCATGCTGGGTGTGGAGCCTACTGAAAACACCACTACCACCACCACCACCACCAACAACAACACAAAGATGAAATTATTAAGAATCTTAAGATGGCAACTGTAAAGTGTAAAATTCTAAATACATGGCCCTTCTGAGCGTGGGACACCTCTTGTGACTACCCTGGTCTTTCGTCTGTGAAACTGGTGTCAGAGAGCAGCTGAGTGGAATTTTGTTAGAAAATATTTTAAATATTATGATGCCATGGGTTGTGTTATAGCTTGAGGATGAAAGAACAATAGGAAACCCATCCTCGAGGCCTGGTTTTAAGACTAGTTTCACAGAAGGCTTGGGCCTGATGGGTGATCATTCAGTCCCATTCCCTCCGTTAACATGTGAAGAAATGAAAATGTGGAAAGAGACCCACAGTCACACAGCTGGGCAAAAACTCTTATTTCACTATTCAACTGGTTTCAGAAGGGTGTGAGGAAGCGTCTCAGGGTGATGGATATGTTTTTTGCCTTGACTGGAAGGATGGTCTTATGGGTGTTTACATTTACTAAAACTCATGCAGTTGTATGTTTGAGTATTTGCAGTTCATTATATGTCAGTCATGCTTCAATAAAGCTGTTTAAAAATATTTAAGGCAAGAATAAAAAAGTTGATTTAAGAATAAGATAGATAGCAGTATAAGTTTATCAGGGATATGGGATAACAGAAGTGAGCAGTTTGCTAAACGAACAAACAAATTGCCACTGGTGTTATGCTTTAGAGTTTACAGGTGCTTTTGCTAATATCATCCCAAAGATACTCCAAGGGAAATTCAACGTAAGGGAATTTCATGCAAACCCACCAAGAACCCCTCCTCAAAGCAGGAAGCATGGGAATCCTGGAATCTTAGAGGTAGAAAATCCCTGAGGGACTACACAATTGCTGGAGGAATTCCTAAAATGAACCTCACTTCTGAGGGAAGTTTGGGGACTGGAAGAGCATTAATCTCAGTTTGAATTCCTTTGATGAGAAGAGTGTTTCTGCTGTTCTCATCCTTAGGAACAGGGTTCCTTACCAGCCTGGACTTCCATGTTGAACTTCCCAGATCTAGGCTGCTCCAGGATGGCTGGGCTCCCCCCACCCTCCCGGTGTCACCCCCCAATCCTATTCCCCACTTGGGAGGGAGAACCTGCCTGATGCACAGGCAGGAAGCTGGGAAAGGCCTTCTGATTCTTGGCAGCTGGCTGGGCTTTAGGATAATTTGATCTTTTATCTTTCTTCAGAGAATACCTGACTAAAATGAGTCAGCAGGGAGGCCGATTAGAGCAGTTTAAAGAAAAACAATAGAGCTGTGAAAAAAAAAAAAAAAAAGAGTTGATTTTCAGCTTATTTTATGTGTTCTCACAGACTGTGAGGTTTCAGTGTGTTTCAGTTGCTTGAAAGAGGATGACATGGGCAGCCCACCAGGAGGTGAGGCCTTTGGGGGAAGGGAAGGCATTGCAGGTCTTCAGAGAGAGTAAGGAGGATCAGAGCCAAAGACAATGGGTTAGCTCTTTCTGAACACTGAGTTTTCACTTAGAAGAGATACCGCCTTACACCAGTTAGAATGGCCAAAATTAGCAAGACAGGAAACAACATGTGTTGGAGAGGATGTGGAGAAAGGGGAACCCTCTTACACTGTTGGTGGGAATACAAGTTGGTGCAGCCACTTTGGAGAACAGTGTGGAGATTCCTTAAGAAATTAAAAATAGAGCTTCCCTATGACCCTGCAATTGCACTACTGGGTATTTACCCCAAGGATACAGAAGTAGTGAAAAGAAGGGCCATCTGTACCCAAATGTTCATAGCAGCAATGGCTATGGTTGCCAAACTGTGGAAGGAACCAAGATGTCCTTCAATGGATAAATGGATAGAAAGATGTGGTCCATATACACTATGGAGTATTATGCCTCAGTATTATGCCTCCATCAGAAAGGATGAATACCCAACTTTTGGGTCAACATGGATGGGACTGGAAGAGATTGTGCTGAGTGAAATAAGTCAAGCAGAGAGAGTCAATTATCATATGGTTTCACTTATTTGTGGAGCATAAGAAATAACATGGAGGACATGGGGAGATGGAGAGGAGAAGGGAGTTGAGGGAAATTGGAGGGGGAGATGAATCATGAGAGATTATGGACTCTGAAAAGCAACCTGAGGGTTTTGAAGGGGTGGGAGGTGGGAAGCTGGACTAGCCTGATGGTGGGTACTGTGGAAGGCAGGTATTGCATGGAGCACTGGGTATGGTGCATAAACAATGAATTCTAGTACACTGAAAAATAATTAAAAATATAAAAAATTAAAAAAAAAAAAAAGAGGGAGCTCTCTTTCCTTGTGATATTTTTTCCAAATTGCCTGGAAAGTGGGTTGAACTTTCTCCAAGGGCATCACTTTGTCTCCTTGGGTGAGCAGCTCTTAAAGAATCCTACTCTGAGGTGGGGTTGTAGAGCCCCGGGTCTTCTCTGAAGACCTCAACCTTGCTGCTTTTGCTCCTCACCCCTTCATCTGAGAAGAGTGTGGGCTGGTTGGTAGACCCCTAAGAAAGCATCCCATGCTCCTGTTGGGAAGGGAGGCATGGGATAGAGAGAAGCCAACCCTGAGGAGGAAAAGCCACCAGTGATGGAGAATAGTGAGTCTTGCCATTGCTGCTCAGTGTCTGGGTGACTTGGACACATTCTAAGGATCCAGAGAAATGCATGGAATAAGCATACTGTGTAGAGCCTGTCTTCAAGTTTTTATAGTTCTTGTAGTTACATCAGGCCCACATAGCTTGGAATTTTTTTTTTTTTCTTAAAAATGCTGTGTGCACAAAAGAGAGTATGATATCCACAAAAGAAACTTTCATTGTAAATGGAAAGGACCCACTTTTTTTCAGTGCTGATTTTATTTTCATGGTTAATTATTTATTCATAAATCTTGCCTCAGAGATTTTATTTTGGCTCCCAAGCGATAAAAGCTCAAGGTCACAGGGGAAGTGTTTTCAAATGCTAAGTGATCCTCCTCCAACCTAATGTTGTAAAATTTTTATTTCAGGAATAGAGTTGCTCACAGGAGGGGTGATGACTTAATTTTAGCTCCCAGATGAAATATTGACTTCGGTGCTGATGAGGGATGGAAGGCAACATGGATCAGTGTAACCAGGGCCATGGCTGAGCTGTCTCCACCCTGACTTGGCAGCCCCCTCGTTGTGGGATGACCTTTACAAAGTGATGATGTGCATGTGTGTTGGGGGGAGGGCAGGAGATTCAAGGACGCTAGACTGCTGCCAATTCCTGCCTCCTCTGCAACAAACACAAAATACACTGGGGAAAGCTCTGATTTTTTTTGCACCTTATTTGAAAGCTATGAATATGTATATCCAAAAGCAAGTTTGTTTTCACATCTATTGATAACAACAGCCTTAATAAATACTGCAGTTTTGTCCTCATTGCACCATTGTGGGCTATGTCACCCAAAGATGGTGGAATTCATTCATCTTAGGTGGTGAAAAGTTAATACATGAAATTCTAGCCACCTTTACAATTTGTTTTGGATTGGTTCACACTTTGTAGGTTAAATATGATGATTTTTGAAGAGTTGCAAATGGAAACATTCAAAAGGCACCAAATACAAGTCTTTAACCTCCAGCCCTCCACCTGCCCTGCTAGCTCCTATCTCTAGAGCCAGCCACTCTTAATTTCATCGGTATTTCTCCCAAAATAGTCTATGCTTATAAACCTTGAATATATAGTTAACACTTGAACAATACAGAAGTTACGGATACTGATTCCCTGTGCAACTGAAAATCCACATGTAACTTCTGACTTGCCCCAAATTTAATAACCTACTGTTGGCTGGTAGTCTTATCAATAGCATAGCCATTGAACTCATATTTTGTATGTTATTTGTGTTATACACTGTGTCCTTATAATAAAGTAAGCTAGAGGAAAAAATGTTATTAAGAGAAATCATAGGGGCACCTGGGTCGCTCAGTGGGTTAAAGCCTCTGCCTTCAGCTCAGGTCATGATCTCGGGGTCCTGGGGTCGAGCCCCACATTGGGCTTTCTGCACCATGGATAAGCCTGCTTCCTCCTCTCTCTGTCAAATAAATAAATAAAATCTTTAAAAAGAAAAAAAAGAGAAATCATAAAAAAAGGGAGGCAGGGCTGCTGTACAGGACCCTGGGCCACAACTAGCCCTTGCTCACTGTATGTGTGAGTTCTCAGGCATGGACAGGGAGGGGTATATAGTTAACCTGGACAAGTCCCTGGGCTAATTTGTGGGGCTTCATGTGCCTTGTCACCCATGTGGCCAAGCAATGAGGCCAAATAGACAATAAGCAATATTCAACTTGTGGGCCTCTACACACAGGGTGGGTTGCATCTCCTGCTGGAGGAAGGTCCTTCTGCCCAGATGGTGGCTGGGCTCCCTCCACACCTGTCTCATGGGCATAAAACATATTAGAAAAAAAAAAAATCCTAAAGAAGGGGAAATGCACTTACAGTACTATGTTGTAAAAAGTCCACATGTAAATGTACCTTGACAGCTCAAACCCATGCTGTTCAAGGGTCACCTGTATATAAATCTTGTAAAAATTAGCTAGTGATAGCATATAAGCTATTTTTCTCAAGATTACTTTATTTATTTATTTAGTTAGTAGGTTAAATTTCTTTTCAGTGTTCCAGAATTCATTGTTTATGAACCACACCCAGTGCTCCATGCAATACATGTCCTCCTTAATACCCACCATCAGGCTCACCCAACCTCCCATACCCCTCTGTTCCAAAACCCTCAGATTGATTTTCAGAGTTCACAGTCTCTCATGGTTTGTCTCCCCGTCCAATTTCCCCCAACTCCCTTTTCCTCTCCATCTCCCCATGTCCTCCATATTATTACTTATGCTCCACAAGTAATTGAAACCATATGATAATTGACTCTCTCTGCTTGACTTATTTCACTTAGCATAATCTCTTCCAGTCTTGTCCATGTTGATAAAAAAGTTGGGTATTGAGATTACTTTAAACTCATAGCAGCTCTAACATTTTATGAAATCAGAAGCCCCAGCATTCTGTGCAGAATTGTATCTGGACCATAGAGTCTTTAACTTCTCTTCTACTCCCTTCCTACAACTCTCAACCATTCTTCTTTGATCCAGAAATATTCGATGGCAAGAAAGATATTCTGAGTGTGGTCATCGTGTTAGTTAATGTATGGGCGAGGCTGCTGTAACAAGAAAACCTAAGGTATGATCCCTCAAGTAAGACAGAAGTTTATCTCTTCTTCCAGTGACAGCTCAGAAGGAAGTGGTCTAGGGCTTGCAGTGGAGCAAAGGTGTTCTCTGGTTAGAACCTCCACCTCTGAGTCCAAAGCAGATGATTCATTCTTGTCATTTCCCTAAGAGGAGAAAGACAGAGTCAGGAAAACTCAGGCACATTTCATTTTGGGGACATGACCTGTAGGTGGCACACATCACTTCTGTTCACATGCTGTTGGCCAGAGTTTATTTACAAAACCACACTGACTGCCTGCTAAAACTCAGGAGTTCTGTTATTAAAGAAAGCAAAATGGATATCAGTGGCCAACTGGCAGTCTTTTTCACAGCTGGATGGTCCAGTCCCAACTGAACCCGGCTGACACTAGGCCAGGGAGCTGACATTTCCTTCTGATTCAGCCATCTGTGTCTCCCCATACCCCCCAACGCTAGCCTGGCCCATGATGACACACATGTATTTTTTTGGGTCAATTTGTCTGAGGAGATATGCTTGAGTATTTCTGCATTTTGACTGGAGAAGGAGTAAAGACATTTGGCTGTGGTGGTCCACAGAAAGATGTGTTCAGCCTTCCCAACTGGGGACACTATCATATGGTGCTCTGCAGCCTAGCTCCAGGACAAGGTCTGACCCTAAGTAGAAAAGGGGACACTAGAAAAAGCCCAAAGGAACCTTATGAGAATTAGGGCTTAGAGGTCAGAGTTAAACACAGATGAAGAGGAAAGGAGCAACTGTCCACTGTTTCTGCCTGGAACAGTCTGGTGTCCTCCGGTGGAGAAAGGAATTTACATTCTAGTAGGAAAAGACAGACATTAAACAAAAACACTTTGGTAAATTGTGTAGTATTTTGATAAATGCTGTGGGATTAAAAATGAGGAAGGATGATAGGGAACATTGTGGGTGGTGGTAGGGATTGTTGCAATTTTGAAAGGATTAAATGTGGGGGTCAGAGAAAAAGAAGGGTCAGCATTTTTTGACCCTTCAAGGGATTTTTGCCTGAATGACTAAAGACTGAAGGGTGCCATTTCCTGAGATGCAGAAGATACAGGAGGACTGGATTTCGGAGCAAGATTAGGTGCTCAGATTTTGACATATCAGGCTTGGGATAAGCATTGGAAATCCAAATGATATAATTTGAAACCCCGAATTCAGCTACGTTTTTAGTCAGATGTCTTGGATTTTCCAGGATTATGAGCCAATATCATTTTTGTGTGTGTGTGTGCTGGGATTTTTCCTTCAATGACACTTGCTCTCTTATTAATTCGTTGTCTTTTTCAATCTATCCTATCAAATTTTACTGTGCCCATCCACGTGTCTCTATATTGTTTGTCTTAGTTTATAATCCATGAAAAGGCAAGAGATAATTCTGTGGCCTTCTCTTCAAAGCTCCTCTAAAGTATTTTTTCGTGTGTGTGTGTGGTGTGTGTGTGTGTGGTTAGAGAGAGTATGTTTTGACACAAGCCATTAATAAAATATATTTGATGATAATTCAATTTAAAAGACAACTATTGAGTGGTGAATGAGTGTCTGCCTTCATGAGCAAAGAAGACAGATACATTAATAAATAGCTATAATGCAATGTGACATGAACCATAATAGGAGTATGGGAATAAAGATCAGCGGATGATTAGTCCTGGGCAGGGAACTTCTGGCCTCTGTCTTTTTTCAACAGAAGAAGCTGTGAGAAAGCGTGAGATATGGAGTTTGGAGACCACTATTCAGGCCCTGGTCTTACTAATGATGAACCACATGACCTTTGGTAAAACATTTAACTTCTCTGAGATGGAAATTGGACGTCCAAATGATGTAATTTGAAATCATGGATTCAGCTGTGTCTTCAGTCAGACTCATTCCTTGACTTTTCCAGTTCTGTGAATCAAGAGGGCTCCCATGGGGCGCCTGGGTGGCTCAGTGGTTTGGGCTGCTGCCTTTGGCTCGGGTCATGATCTCAGGGTCCTGGGATCGAGCCCCGCATCGGGCTCCCTGCTCCGCGGGGAGCCTGCTTCCCTCTCTCTCTCTCTCTGCCTGCCTCTCTGCCTACTTGTGATCTCCGTCTTTCGAATGAATAAATAAAATCTTAAAAAAAAAAAAAAAAAGAGGGCTCCCATGTTCCTCACCTATTAAATGGGCACAGTGACTTCTGCACAGCCTATCCCATGCAGCTGTCGTGAAAATCAAGTGTCATAATAGGCATGAAGATGCTTTATGATCTTTGCAAGGCCAACTTAGAGGATTTTACAAAAACCAAAGGTTTTCTGTGAAGTACCCCAATTTCTTTAATTGTGAAGTTCTTTTAAGACAATAGAAGAAAAAGTTCCTACAGGAAATCAGAAAGCCATGTCTCTTCCCTCCCAGGGATCCACTATTTTAACACCTCAGGTAATAGCACAGGGAAGACACTTGTACCATGACCCTGGTACAAGCCTTTTCAAGAAATGGTTCATTTTGCTTTACACAGTAGATCTGTTCCAACAGTTCTGTGTAAGCCAGATGCTATTTTGCGATGCATTTGGACTGCTGACCATTTAAAAGCAGCCTGTGTGATTGCTTCTTTTGTAAAGCAAGCAACCTCCCTCTACTTTAGCTGTTTTGACTATTCAATTTTCACATGTTGGGCTTACCCAGAGTGGAGCACACCTTTACAGGGCTGTGGTTGACGCTGGGTAGACATCTGCATCTGTGTTGTGTGTGTGGTGTGGCTGACCAGTAGGTGAGTATTCCTGCGTGTGTGAGTGAAGCAAAGACCAAGTCTAACAACAAACGTAATTGTCTACAAAGAGGCTGAGAAAGGAGGCCAATGTTGCCTTTTCTTGTAGCTTGGCTTATTGCTAATGTGCTATGAATGGTACTTAGCGGCTGCCCAGAGCTTTGAAATGTCAGTTTCCACCTTTTTTGTTGCTGTATATAGTGTATGGAAACATAGCAGAATTCCGTATGTTGATTTTGTAAATAGCAACCTTGCTAAACTCTATAATTCTGATATCTTTTTTTGAAAATTTCATACAACACAGATGATCTTGTCTACAGACGGAAATAGTTTTAACTTTTTCTTCGCATTCTGAACTTTTATTTCTTTTTCTTTAATTGACTGTCATCTCCAGGATAATATTGAAGAGAAGGAAAGGGAGAAGGCACAATTGCCTTTTCCCTGATGGTAGGCAGTGTATTAGTTTTCCAGGGCAGCTATTACAAAACACCATGGACTGAGGACTTAAAACAAATGTAGTTCGGGAGGTCAGAAATCTAGGATCCAGATACTGGCAGGTATGGTTTCTTCTGAAGCCTCTCACCGTGGCTTGTGGATGGTCTCTCCTCTGTGCCCATGCTTGTTTGTGACCTAATTATCTTTTTTTTTTTTTTTAAATAAGACACGAACCATATTGGGTTAGGGCCCACTCGTATGATTTCATGTTACCTTGATTACCTCTTAAGGACCCTGTCTCCAAATATAGTCACATTCTGAGGTACAAGGGGTTAGGACTTTGACATATAAATAATGAAGGACACAATTCAGCTCACAGCAGGAAGAAAACATCCAGTCTTTCATCAATACACATGACACTAGTTGTCAGGTGTTTTTGTAGATGCCTGTTAGCAAATTGTGGAATTTTCCATCTATTTTTAGTTTGCTGGGAGTATTAACAGGAATTAATGGAATTACTGTTGGAATGTATCGAATGCATTTTCTTCATTTATCGAGGCAATAATACTATTTTTGTTTGTTTAGGCTGTGCTTTTAGAATGTTAAACCAACTTTGATTTTGTGAGATAAATTCCAATTAGTTGTGATGTATTAACCTTTAAAAATATATGGCTGGATTCAATTTTCAGAGGCATACTAGCAAGGTGGTTTTTATTGTACCTTGACTTATGCACAGATATTGCTAACCTTGCAATTCTTTTCACATATGTGTAGTTTGAACATGATGGCACTTTGAAAATTACTTTTTTTCAGCCCCATTATCAACACTTAAAACTAAATTGCATAAAACTGTGGGGTTACAACATGTACAGGCATGTTTCAGAGTTAGCTCAGTATGGAAATACACTCTGATGTCACAGTTGTAGTGAAAAGGAAACTTTCTGGAGTGCTTACCCAGATCAAGGAGGTTGGGTGGAAGGAAATCAGTGCACCACTTTCTTTACTGAGAAGGTCTTGCTATGAAAAAAAATGTCAGCTAAAATAAACAATGCACTAGGGATATAATAAAAATTAGAAATTAAGTGAAGTGCAATGTGTTAAATTTTGGATTATTCTCTTTACCATCTGATCATAAAGAAAATGAATTATAAATGACTTCCATTGAATATTGAGGCCCAATGGTTGTAGAGAAGAAAAGTTGAGAATGCTTGATGTTCAGAACAAACTAAGTGTTTCTACATGATAGAAAGTCTGTTAGGTACTTTTTGTTTTTGTAAGAGTGATTGAATAATTTTATTTATATTTCTTTTATTTGAGTGTATTTGACACACAATGTTAATTTAACTTCAGGTGTATAACTTAGTGATTTGACAAGTTTGTATGTTATGCTGTGTTCACCACAAGTATAGCTACCATCTGTCCTCTTACATAATTATCACAAAATGGACTGATTCCTTATGCTCTGCTTTTTATTCCCATGACTTACTGGTTCCATAACTGGAAGCCTGTATCTTTCTTTCCCCTTCACTCATTTTGCCCAGCCCCTTGCCCCACTTCCCTCTGGCAACCATCAGTTTGTTCTCCGTATTTACAATTCGAATTCTGCTTTTGGTTTATGCATTTTTTGAAGACTCTACTTATGAGTGGAATCATGTGGCATTTGTCTTTCTCAGTTTGACTTATTCACTTAGCATAATACCCTCAAGGGCCATTCATGAAATGTCATGAGCTCATCTTTTTTGATGGCTGGGTAATAGTCCATTGTGTTTATATTCATTTTTCTTTTCCTTATATTCATCTATTGATGGACACTTAGGTTGCTTCAATGTCTTGCCTATTGGAAATAATGCTGCAATGAACATTGGGGTGCATTTGCCTTTTTGAGTTAGTGTTTCCATTTTCCCTGGGTAAATACCTAATAATGGAATTATTTTTAATTTTTTGTGGAATGTCCACACTATTTTTCACAGTAGCTCTACCAGTTTGCATTCCCACCAACTATCTATCTATCTGCACACACACACACACATACATGAGGTTTCCTTTTTCTCTACATCTTCACCAACACTTGTTGTTTCTTGTCTTCTTGATTTTAACCATACTAACAAGACTGAAGTGATATCTCACTGTGGTTTTGGTTTGCATTTCCCTGATGATGAGTGATGTTGAGCATCTTTTCATGTGTCTTTTGGCCATCTGTATGTCTTCTTTGGAAAAATGTCTATTTGGGTCTTCTGCCCATGTTTTAATCATATTTCTTGTTTTTCTGGTGTTAAGGTATATGAGTCCTTCATATATTTTGATATTAACCACGTATCAGATACATCATTTACAAATATCTTCTTCCATTCAGGAGGCTGTCTTTTTGTTTTGTTGATGATTTTGTTTGCTCTGCAAAACATTTTTATTTTCATGTAGACCCAATAATTTATTTTTCCTTTTGTTTCCCTTGTTTTAGGAGACATATCTAGAAAAATGTTCCTATGGCTGATGTCAGAGAAACTACTGCCTGGGTTCTCTTCTAGGATTTTTATGTTTTTTTTTTTTTTTTTTATAATTTTTTATTTTTTATAAACATATATTTTTATCCCCAGTGGTACAGGTCTGTGAATCACCAGGTTTACACACTTCACAGCACTCACCAAAGCACATACCCTCCCCAATGTCCATAATCCCACCCCCTTCTCCCAAACCCCCTTCCCCCAGCAACCCTCAGTTTGTTTTGTGAGATTAAGAGTCACTTATGGTTTGTCTTCCTCCCAATCCCATCTTGTTTCATTGATTCTTCTCCTACCCACTTAAGGATTTTTATGTTTTTAAGTCTACATTTAGGTCTTTAACCCATTTTGAATTTTTTTGTGTGTGTATGGTGTGAGAAAACAGTCCAGTTTCCTTCTTTTACATGTAGCTGTCCAGTATCTCAACACCATTTATTGAAAAGACGGTCTTTTCCCCATTGTACATTCTTTCTTCCTTTGTCTTAAATTAATTGACGATATAAATGTGGGTTTATTTCTGGGGTCTCTATCCTGTCCCTTGATCCAGGTGTCTATTTTGGTGCCAATACTATACTGTTTTCATTGCTACAGACTTGTAGTATATCTTGAAATCTGGAATTGTGATACTTCCATCTTTCTTCTTTCTCAGGATTTCTTTGGCTATTCAGGGTCTTTTGTAGTTCCAAAAAATTTTATTTTTATTTTTCCAGTTTTTTGAAAAATGCTATTGGTATTTTGATGGGGGCTGCATTGAATCTATCATTGTTTTGGGTCATATGGACATTTTGGCAATATTAATTCTTCTAGTTCATGAGCATAAAATATCTCTTCTTTATTTGTGAGACTGGTTTATGTACTGGTTTGTTACTAAAACAAAACACAGGAACAATTTAGATATATATCGTTACCAGTGAGCAGCACTGTAATCAATCTGAACTAGATTAGATATGTTAACAGGCAGAAAGCATGCTCATTTGTCATGTTAAGAATTTTGATATTGAAAAATATGATGTTCCTTCAAAGTGTGCATTTAAGCATTTGAGACTCCCTCTTGCACATATAACTCTTTGTTTAGTTACAATTGAATGAGAAGAATGAAAAGAAGTTATGAACATATTGGTGATTCATTATTCACCTATACTCACACCTTACAGTAAATAAAGTGTGTTATTTTTGTCATTCTTTTTTTCTAGATAATATTTGTCCTTATATTTATTGAACTGTAATTTTGTCTGCTGAATATACTAATAAAGTTTGAGCTTTTTTTTCATCTTCTTTGTTCATTTTACTTTTTGTTTTTACAAGATAAACCTTATTTATTTATTTATTTTGGAACACTTTCAGATTTATAGAAAAATCATCAAGGGGTGCCTGGGTGGCTTGTTTTTGACTCAGACTGTGATCTCATGGGTCATGAGATTGAGCTTCACGTCAGGCTCCATGCTCAGTGCAAGTCTTCTTGAAGATTCTCTCCCTCTGTCCCTTTACCAACTCTCTTTCTCTTTTTAAAATAAATAAACAAACCTTTAAAAAATCATAAAGATGGTTCAAAGAGTTCTCATATTCCCTACCCAGTTACCCCTATTACTAATATCTTGTATTACTGTTCTACATTTGTTACAAGCAGTGAACCAATCTTGATACATTACTTTTAACTAAAGCCCATACATTAATCAGGTTTTTGTACCTTTTCTTAATATTCTTTTTCTGTTCCCGAATGTCATCTAGGACATCACACTGCAGTTAATTATTGTATCTCTTTAGGCTCCTCTTAGCTGTGTTGGTTTCTCAGATTTTCCTTGTTTTTGATGACCTTGGTGGTTTTGAGGACATACAGCTGGGGTGTTTTGTAGAACATCTCCCATCTGAGATTCGTCTCATATTTTTCTTATTATTAGACTGGAATTATAGTAATCCATTTTTACATAAGTTACAAAAGCCCGGGTGTGTGGTAGATTGGGAATTACAAACAAACCAAGTTTCTTCTCCACTGTTGGTAGGGGAAGTATTTCTCTAGTGATACTGAGTCATTCACAAACTGAAGGTGTTCTGAATGACCAAGGGAAAGGTAGGTCCAGGGTGCCTCTGGATTCTGGGGGTCCCCCAGTAGCAGGACTTTTGCTTTGATGACTTTTCTCCAGCATCTTTCCATCTTTGGGTCTCTATCACTGATCTGCAGATTCCAAGAGAGTTTCTGATGAACTCAGCTTGGGGAAAAGCAGCTACTAAATAGCCAGTGGTTTTGCAGGTGTGGGGCTTGATAAACTGGATGCCGGGTTGATATGTCTGTGCTCACTCAGCCCAACTTCCTCTAAACCAACCCCCTGGTTTCCATTGTTACTTACTATACACTCCTTGCTTTCTAATTGCAAAGCCCTGGCTTTTCATTCTTCTTTCGAGGTGGGAATTGTACTTTCTGAAGGAGATGATGGGATGATTCTTACTATCTCATCCCAAGGGACTAGGAATCTCAGATAGAAGAGTAATCTCCATTCTCTGTTTTTCAATAGTGGACTCCTTTCTCCGGCCTGTGCCAGGAGCCCGAGGCTCAAAGAGGAGCAGCTCACTCTACCACTGTCCTGCTTGAAATCACTTGTGTCCTTTTGATTGCCTAGGATGTGTGGTTTCTGAGCAACAGAAGCAGCATTGTCCAATGGGAGCCTGTTAGAAATGCAAACTCTCAGGCCCCAGCTGAAATCTACTGAATTGGAACTTCTGGGGGCAAAGCCGAGCATCCTGTGTTTTTATTGTTTTAAATTTATTTTTAAAAACCCATCAGGGAATTCTGAAGCCTGCTAATGTTTGAGAACCACCAGCCAGTGGGGTAAACTATAAGCTCCTTGTCCTGAGAAAGCTGGTTCTGCCCTGACCCCCACTGTCTCTCCGCATTCTTTCCCCCTATTTCCCACCTTGCATTTTACATCATAGGTTTGAGGAGCTGTCTGCCATTCCTTGCGGAGAATATGTACATTATTCTCTAGCTCACTTTCAGTTGTTTGCTCAAGTAGGTCTTCTTCGTGGGAAATCTTCCTGCTCCTCACCTGGACAACTGCTGCTGGCACTTGAACACCCAGCTGAAGTGTCATTTCTCCAGGAAAGTTTCCTCCAGCTCCCCGTCCCCTAGATGCCCTTATAGGACCTGGTGCCCATGTCTATAATTAAACATAAGCTCATCACATTATATTTATCTGTGTATATATGTTTCTGCCAGAGGATCATGATCTTTTATTAGGGATTATGCTTCCTTTATCTTTGTACCCATGGCACCCAGCACAGGCTTTGAGTCCTTGGCATGTAGTTAATTTTTTGACAGACCTTGAATGATTTATGGGTGAATGAAATAATAAATGTATAAATATTTATTTGTCAATGTTTCTGTCACATCTGTGGTTCTATTCCTGCATTGTTTTAGGTCACGTAAAATTTCTCTTTAATTCACTGGACATGGAAAATGCCAGGATATATGAATTCTATTCCCTTGGCCTTTTCTTGTTATCAAATGTATAACAAACTTTCCTGCATAACAAATGCATAACAAACTTTCCTGCAACAAACAGTTCCTTTCATGTCATCTATTTTACTTTATTAATTTATTTAAGATTTTATTTATCTGACAGACAGAGATCACAAGTAGGCAGAGAGACAGGCAGAGAAAAAGGAGGAAACAGATTCCCTGCTGAGCAGAGAGCCTGACACGGGGCTCGATCCCAGGACCCCAGGACCATGACCCGAGCTGAAGGCAGAGGCCCTACTCCACTGAGCCACCCAGGTGCCCCCAGGTCATGTATCTCAAGGTTCCCACACTTAGTGTCAGGGACAGTACTAGCTTCCTCTTAGTCAGTGACATTATCATCCTGCGAACTTGGCAGCAGTAGAGTCTGACTGATTTCTGTCACCTCACTGTGAACTCATTCATCTGAGTTTGCCCGGCCTTCATCATGAAGTCATATGGATTGAATCAGTGGAGGAGCCTTTTAAAAATTCTGCTCAGCGCTCCTTTAGGGCTTCTATTTGCCCTAAAGCATATATTTAAAAGAAGAAAGAAATGCGTCTCCATACTGTTTGTCCATATTCTCATTTCTCCCTCTATGGAAGAGCCCCGTGTCTTGCGTGGACATATCAAAGGAATGCATATTCAGAGAAATTTAGAAAGGAGACATACTGTAGTGCAGAATAGCACAAATGGAACACAAGCAGAAACAAGATTGGTTCCCAACGTAATTTCTCTTCTCCTGCATGTGTGTAGCCCCCAAATGACATACTTGCTACCCTGTCTACCGCGGGACACGGCACCACTGCAGCTCATCCTGCAGAGGTTGGCAGCTTAGCAGGTGCCTGAACATGGACAAGTAGCACAGAGACGTTCAAAGCCAGGACTCTGGGGACAGGCTGCCCAAGTTTGAATGTTAGCTCTTCTGCTTACTTAATTGTACACACCGAGCAAGCTGCTTAAACTCTGTGAATCCTAGTTTTCTCCTCTGTAAATGGGAAAAATTGTTCTATCTCATTGGGTTGTTATGAGCCCTAGACAAGTTAATATGTAAAGAGAGCCTAAAATTATGCCTGGTCCATAGGAAGTACTCAATAAGTGTTAACTCCTACCATTATTACGTTCAAAATTCCTCTATGAAGGCTTCTCTTGATAATATCAGTGAATCCACATTACTCTTTTTCTTCTCTGAACCCTAATCAAGAAGGACTTATATATATTTTTTTAAGATTTATTTATTTGAAAGAGAGAGAGAGAGCACAGGTGGGAGGGGCACAGGGAGATGAAGAGAGAATCTTTAGCAGACTCTGTGCTAAGCACAGAGCCTGACATGGGCTCGATCTTACCACCCTGAGATCATGACCTAAGCTGAAACCAAGAGTCTGGTGCTTAACCAACTGGATCACCCAGGTAGGTACCCCTTAATATTTTTTAATGATGTAGTTTGGCACTCAGAATACACCTGCTAGTACTCTTTAATAATTTTAAAGGTGTGTTCAGCTTGTCTCACTAACTATGTTGCAAACTCTGAGGCAGATTCTATGTTATGTATATCATCTGAATCACTGCAAAGCCCTTACTTAATATTCTGATGAACAATCTTTGGGTAAAATTGCTTAGATTCTACTATTTTTTTCAGAGATTTTAAAAAATAATATTGAGTTTTATTATCTACCTATGACTTGTGTTTTCATTTGCTTGTGTCTTCTTTTGTAGTTTTTATAGAATTTTATACTTTGATTGAACATCTGTATATTTCTTTACTTTTAATTCCAATATACTAACACGCAGCGTTATGTTAGTTTCAGGTGTACAATATTCAACAGTTCTCTACATCACTCAGTGCTGGTCAGGATACGTGTACTCTTAGTCCCCTTCATCTTGTCCTCACACCCCCTCCATGCCTCCACTCTGGTAGCCATCATCAGAGATTATTTTAAAAACATCCGTTTGCTGGGCATGTTAGATTTTTATATGCTTGTTTGTCAATTACGTTATTTATGTTTCACAATGACATGGTGCAGGTGAGGACATTTTATTATACTCACTTTACAAATAACTAATATGAGCATCTGAGCATTTAAGTGTCGCAACTACTAAGTACATGGGTCAGAATTTGAACCCAGGTCTTCTGACTACAAAATTAAGCATTTTCCCCTCTTTCTTTGAGGTGTATGGTCAATTTAGATTGGACCAAACATGGCAGTCATTTGTTTTACACATTTTCTTTTTGTTTCCTGTTAGAGATGTCAGTTTAGGGGAATTATAAAGCAGGCATGTTCAGAAGGGAATGGAAATCAGCATAAGGGAAAGTAGTACAGATAGTTGGACCATGTCATCTGAGCCCTCTCAGACCTTTGGGTTGAAGCCACACAGTCTACAGGACTGGTGGCTAGCACTTTTTTTCCTATTGGACACCCCTGCTGAGGAGTTGAATCCTAACAGGATAGCCAAGCAGGGGATGATTTTTTTTTTAAATGACTTTAAAAATAAAAACAGAAGAAAAAAGAAGAAAATAAAATCTTACTAACAATTTCAAATACTGATTGGGGAGGAAGGTTATTTCTCAAATATTTTGGAAAAATGCTTCTGAAATGTAAATGTTTATTGTACAGATATTGCATTGAAATAAAAAAGATATTCAGTCCTGGTTTTCTATGTCCAACAAAGATGGATGCCAGTGTTCCCTTTTATTTTCCAATTTAGAATATCCTGGAGTGACAATTAGGGACATGTCCTTACTGTCATGACCTTGCTCTTTGATTGCAACATGGTCCTGCCCTCCAGGCTACCACTGTTCTTTACAGAGAGTCTGTTTCCAAACTCAGAAACTCAAGAGCTGAACATGAGGGGAAGGCAGATATTTGAAGAGAACTGAATCAATGAGTTCTTTTCAAAGCAGAAGGCAGGGTTTGAAAAACCACTTCCTCAGGGGAAGGGACGGAGGATGCCGGGAGTGGGCAGCAGTCTATGGAGACGAAGAGGACAGCTTCCTGGAACCCAGAGAAAGAACTGTGTGGCAAAGGCTGCAGGATCTGAGTATGGGGCCTCCTTCTCGGGAATCCGTCAGCGCTCTGCAGAACTCCACAGGTGCTCGGACCTTGTCTCTTTCCACCACCTTCCGAGTCCATGCTTGTGTTTGCACTGGTTCGACCTAACTAAGAGCCAGAAAAGCCTCTTGATACCATTTGTACAAGTCAACTTCCCAGGACATGAGGCAGGGTGGAGAGGGTAGGAAGTGGATGAGGAGAGAGTGGGGGCACTGAGGGGAAGAAGGGAGGGCAAATGGAAGATAGCCTGCAGAACACGAGTGAGTCTCTGCCACAGATAAGCATTTCTGCCCGCCACCCTCCACCACCATCATGGAGCACAAGACTGAATGCTCAGCAATATCCCGTTCTATTTGGATGTGTTTTCTGGGTATGCAGTGAGATTCTCTATTTGCAATTTGTTTTGGGAGAATGGATCAGCCTTAGAGTTAGGGGAAGGAAAGCAAGGGTTAAATACTGAAATCTCTGCCTGTAGATCTCTGTGGTTTCTAGGAAGTCCTTCCAGGGGTCATGAACCTGGAAGAAGAAGAAATGAAAGTGATGTCTGCCTTGTGGTCTGGTGAAATGCTCCATCAGTTCCTTGCCCCCAGAGGTTTTCCTTTGTCTAAAAATCCATCATGTCTTACCAGCGTGCCCCCCTTTCTCCATCTCTTTGTATTTCTCTCAATCCTTGTTTTCTCCCATGTCTTCCTGCCTTGCTGGTCCCTGGAGAGACATGCTCCGCTGGGCTTTCTGTTGGTGCCCAGACACTGCAGCCTTTCCAGTGTGGGGCAGGTGGCTTAATGTCTGGAAAGCATTTGTTTTTTGTCTCTGCCATACAGACAAAATGTCTACTGTCCCCTGCCTTTGGAGGTGGACTAGGACTTAGCAGGTTCCCATCACTAGGGGGAGAGAAATCCTTGGAGGTGTGATGATTTAGTTCTGGTTACCTGTGCTAGTTGGACAGATAAGAGAGATGGACCAGCTGTTAGACTTCCCTATAAAATGTCTTTGAAGCACGAGGTAAGTTTCCCCCTTGCTCCGTTCCCCCTGGTGACAGTGGTTTCTCCTCAGTCCTTTCTCACCTGCTCTTTTCCCACCCATCAGTATCCGAGGTGAAACATTTGGAATAGGGAAGAAAAATACTTGGTATATTATTGTCACTCTCTGTTGCATGCCTCTGGGGTCATTGCTAATATTAGAAGGCATTTATAGGTTATCTCCTTAGTAGCCACCCCAAACATCTCCGTTTTAATAGCCCTGCCTGTGATTCTGGGATACCTAATCCAACATATTGCTCCAGGTGTGTAGTATGTGACCTAAGTTAAAGCATTCTTTATTATATCCCATTGGTTCAGAGTGAGGATGTGATCTATACTAGTTCAAGTGTAGTGGATCTCAGGACCACAGATAGAAATGCTGGGATAAAGATGATGCAGCTTTAAATTGATGAATATGACTGAGGAAGCATGGCATCCCAGGACCTCCGGCAGCCATCTTGGACTCACAAGGAGAGCCAGGATCAGGATTGAGTTGGCTGAATGGAAGGCAGAACTTAGACAGAAAAAGATCGGCACATTGTGCAGTTGTTGTTGGATTAGTTTCACCGGAAGTCAGCACTTTTCCTTAATATGAAGTAATTTTTCATATTGATATATTGATAAAGCTAGTTTGCTCAAGTTTTTTGTTACTTACCACCAAAAGTATGGTGATATGCTTATTAATTGTGGTACCCTTTCTTGCTGGAGAGAGAGCCTCAGAATCCTTTGAAGTACAGCGATCCAAGGGACTCCCATTTATTTAATTATAGTTGGCCAAGGAGAGACTTAAATTAGTAGCTCTCAAAATGTTTGACTCCTGCCTTGTCAAGGGAACTAAAAGAAATGTTCCCCAGAAAAGTAAGTCTTATGGCGAGGCAACACTACTGTACAAGGGCATTTAGAGGATGTAATATGCAAATCTGCTTTACAATAGCACAATGAAACACATCTTCTGTTTTTCTCTTTTGAAATATCCTGTTATGTTTTGTTATTAATGTTAGGTTGGCTTCATAAAATGAGTAGAGAGAGTCCTTTCCTTTTTTATTCTCTGAGGTACTTTTTATTACAATTTTTATTATTTTTTTTAAGATTTTATTTATTTATTTGACAGACAGAGATCACAAGTAAGCAGAGAGGCAGGCAGAGAGAGGGGGAGAAGCAGGCTCCCCACTGAATAGAGAGCCCGATGCGGGGCTTGATCCCAGGACCCTGAGATCATGACCTGAGCCAAATGCAGAGGCTTTAACCCACTGAGCCACCCAGGTGCCCCCAGGGGCCCCTCTTTTTAAATGTTTGAATGGATTCATCGGTGAAGACTCCTGGACCTAGATGTTTTTAAGAAAAGATTTTATTTATTTATTTTAGAGGGCGAGAGCAGAGGGGAGGAGCCATGAGGGACAGAGAGGGAGGGGGAAAGAAACTCAAGCAGGCTCTGCACTGAGTGTGGAGATCCTCACAGGGCTCAATCTCACCATCCTGAGTTCATGACCTGAACTGAAGCCAAGAGTCAGACACTTAACAGACTGAGCCACCCAGGTGTCCCTGGGTTGAGATTTTTTGAGGGAAGATTGTAAATTATAGATTCACTTTTAAAAGTTGATGTGTGACTAGTTAAATTTCCTTTTTTTTCCTCCTCGTGTATGTTCTCATGAGTTGGATGTTTTAAGGAATTTATCCATTTCATCTAAATTCTTATTTTTCTGCTGTGAAATTGTAATCTCTTATTGTTAACTATATGTAACTCATTAATCTTTCTTTCATTATTCTTTCTTTTGTTTTATCTGCTCTTTTTCTAGTTTCAACTTATTGTGATTCTTTTATTTTTTTATTGATACTGATGTTTAGAGCTATGTATTTCTTCTGATCCTTCCTTTAATGAATCTCTGTGTTGATATGTAGTGTTTCCATAATCGTCATTTTCCAGAAATTATAAATATATATACTTATATATATATATATACTTCTAATTGTTTACTAGAAGGTCTTTTAATTTCCAGATAGAAAGGCCTTTTTTGTGGGCATTAATGTTACTGTCAACCATTTTTGCCTCGTGACCAGAGAGTACTATTTGCAGTATTTCTGCTGTGCAGAACTGATTTTTCTTTGAGTGTAAGTATATGATAAACTTTTATTTCAGATACACATGAGAAGAGGTATATTCTTTATTATCAAAATGTAGTATTCAAGATATGTCTACAAGATCCACACTATGTTGCTCCCATATTTTATAAACTTGCCATTTTGATCTATTTGACCTATATTGCACTGAGACTAATGTGTCAGAATGTTTCCACTTATTTCTCCTTGCATATCCCATAATTTTCTTTTTAATTTGATGTAATTTTTTTTTTTTTTTTGGTGTTCCAAAATTCTTTGTTTATGCACCATAATTTTTGTTTTATTTAGGTGGTTGCTGGGTTGTTGGGTGCCTAGGTATTCATAACTTTTTAATTTTCATTGTGGAATGTGGCTTTTAACATTAAGAAAACGTTTTAACATTACAGAGCATTTACATTATTTAAGACATTATAAAACATTTTTAGAATGTTAGAAAAAAGCACTCTGTCTCATGGAATGCATTTTGTCTTGGATTCTACTTTGTCTGCTATCAGAATCATGACCTTTGCTCTTGGGGTTCCTGGGTGGCTCAGTTGGTTAAACCTCCAACTCTTAATTTCAGCTTAGGTCATGAGCTCAGAGTCATGAGACCAAGCCCCGCACTGGGCTCTGCACAGGGTATGGGGCCTGCTTAAGATTCTCTCTCTCCCTCTTCTTCTGCCCCTCCTCTGTCACTTGCACTTGCGCTCATTCTCTCAAAAAAAAAAAAAAAAAAAAAAAAAGGAATAGCAACCTCGGGTCTCTTTTACTTGGTAAAATTTTTGGCCACCCCTTTATTCTGAGTCATTTTCAATGATAGCATTTTAACTGTTTCTCTTGCATATAGCATAGAGTTAGGGTTTGCTTTATATGCCAATTTAAAAATCCTTTTCTATTAATAGGTGATTTAAGCCCACTTATATTTATTGATATGACTATAATGTTGCATCACAATTCTGCCCTGATATGTTTTATACATACATTATGTTGTGATTATTATGTGTGTTATTTTACATTTACTGTGTTTCTCTATTTGTATACCCTCTTTGATTAAAAATATATTTTGGTATTGAGGAAAGTTCTGATTTTTATTCTAGTGGTTTAGAATTAATACATTTTATAGCGCCATTAAGTCCCTTTTACTTCTATTTATTTTAGTATTTGTCAGTTTTAAGTTGTGAAATCTGACTCCCATCTATTGCCTGGACAATGGATAATTATCTTATTCCTTTTTCTCCCTTTTCCTTTTCCTTTGCTTCCTTTTGACATTGTCAGAACATCTAGGATTTACATATTATGACAGAGCCCATGACTCACTCTCCTTCTATTCCTACCTCTACACTTGCATATGCAGGATGCCCAGTCCTTTGAAAAGTCTGCCCTAATATTTTTGGATTAGATGAAGCTTATCTTCATCCAGATTCCTTAGAAAGGTCACGTGTGTATAGTATTTCCTTAGTTTTGGGATAAACCCTTTTCCTGTACCTTGAAACTAGAAAACCAGCTGGTTTGGATATAATGTATTTAGTTTACACTTTGTCAAAGTTTCCTAAAAATATTGTTCTGCTGTTGTCTTGCTTTGTAAGTTGTTTTGGTGAAGTTTGATACCAACCTAATTTTTTTTTTTTCCTTTGAAAGTTATTTTTTCCTTTTGGCAGGAGGCTCTTTCGGGTCTAATATTTTATGAATACATGTCTCAGAGTTGATAATTCTGTATCCATTTCCCTTGTATCTGGTGGGTCTTTCAGTGTGTAGGTTCTGGTCTTTTAAAGAAATTATTGTTTTTTTGATGGAAAGAATTATTGAATTATCACCTCAATTATTTTTCTTTCCTTTATAAATTTCTTTTTCAGAATACCAATACAATAAATGTTACACTTCCTTTTCCTATTATCCTGCTCCATGACTTCCTCTTGGCCCTCTGAACTTCTTCCATATCCCATTCTCGTTCTATGGTGGTTTTTGCATTCAATGCTCTTTATAAAATAGTCACTCAGAACTATCCTGAGTACCATATCATTTAGTCTTTCTTTCTTTTATGGGTGTGTTTGTTTTTCTCCTTCTATTTCTTTTCTGAGTTCATTACCCACAGAGTGGTTTGGGTACAGAAATCCTGGATGTTGTGGATTCTTCATCTCTACTCCAATTCCATGTCCTTAAGAAGCTGGTGAAAGCCTCATGGAAAGGTTTTTAATTTGCTGGGTGTGAAGGGATGTTTTCTCCCAATAAGAGTATCTGTTTTATAATGTTGTTATAAACACTAAAGGAGTTAGTAGCTGTAAAGTACTCGGGATAGATGTTGGCAAACTTTCTGTGTAAAATGCCGAATAGTAAATATGTTGGGTTTTGTGGGCCATATGGTTTCTGTCACAACTATTTTCGTATGAAAACACCCATCAACATCACGTAAATAAATGTGTGTGTATTTGAAAAATTCAATTTTCCACCTCTTATGTGTCTCCTTTGCGACTCACACACACTACTTCACTTCTGACACTGCTGTTCACCAAATGTGTGGACTTTTTCCTCTACACCAAGCAATTCTCCATGACACCAGCTGGGTGTCCTACACTTTAACCCTGTCCTGACTCTATCTACTTGGAATCGCATCTTATCCCACGGGTCAAGAGCTCAGTCCCATGAAGCTGCCCTTCTTCACTTTGGTTGTCATTTGCAAGTTCTGGTTGCCACCTGTGTTGCTGACCATGTGTCTAGAAGTCTGAAGTTCCCCTGACCTCCTCCTCAGGTTTGATTAGTTTGCCAGAATGGTTCCTAGAACTCAGGAAAACTGCTAACTTAATGTTTACCAATTTAATGCTATAGAAATATGATAAAGAACACAGAAGAACATCCAGATGGAAGAAATGCATAGGGCAAGGTATGTGGGAAGGGGTGCAGGGCTTTCCTGTCCTCTCTGGACACACCATTCTCCCCCCACTTCCATTTGTTCACCAGGTTCGAAAGCTCCTGAAATCCATGTTATTGGGATTTTTTGGAGGCAACATCAATTATTAACTCTGTTTGTAGCTCTTCTCCCTTCTTTGGAGAAGTGGGGTGTTGTGGGAAGAGTGGGGCTGAAAATTCCAAGCTTCTAATCATGGCTTCATGCTTCTGATGATCAGCCCTGGTCCAAGGACTCTCCAGAAGCCACCTCTGGAAAAAAGGATGTTCCTAGTGCTCTTATCACTGAAGAATGTATAAGGGTTTGGGGCGCCCATGTCAGCCAGGGTCAGTGAACAAATATTAGAAAAAGAGATGCTCCTACTGTTCTTATCACTTAGGAAATTACAAGGGTTTTAGGAACTCTGTGCCGGGCCCTGGGGATTGAGACCAATATACATATTTTCTATTATTTCACAGCTCATGATTATGTTCCAGTAAAACTTTATGGATAGGAATAAGCAGCAGTTTGGATTTGGCCACAGTATGCTGGCCCCTAGCTTAGAGCAAAACTTGACACACAGGGAGTGATATACAACTATTGATAAATAAAATTAACTAAATAAGTTCCACATGAGAACTACTTTTAAAAGATGATTATCAAACACACTGTGTCAGAGCTTTGATCCTTAGGTAAGTATAATAAGGTCTGGCTAAGCATAGGCAGGTACACAAACATACACACACACACTTAGATACCCTCATACACATCTCACTTCACGTCCCCGCGCACCTCCCCCACCTCCTCCCATTTATCATACTCTGGTTCATGGACTCTGCTTAATTCATTTCTCACTGACTCCCCTGCCACCCAGGACATGATGAATTATACTCCCCACAACTTTGCTCAGAGTACTTAAGGAATGCAAACTGGTCTTAGTGGGACTTGAGAACACATTGAATCATTGTATAAAAATCACATAACATCCCAAAGGCAAATATTCATGATGTCTTCATTAAGTTCTGCTTTGGATTAACGACTTCATTCTTTTTTTCTCACATGAACAAAAATAAAAAAGATTTTCTTATATATTTTTAATCTGTATTTTTTTAAATGTATAGTTATCAAAATGTCTTAAAATATCTTTTGACAAATGATCACTTTGAGGCTTCAAGTTGGATGATGAATTTTGGTTAGGTTCCACTTGAATTCTGTTTAGAATTCTCTTTTGGGGGGGGGCACCTGGGTGGCTCAACAGGTTGAGTGTCCGACTCTTGTTTTTGGCTCATGTCATGGTCTCAAGGTCCTGGATCGAGCCCTGCATTGGGCTCTGCACTTTGTATGGAGTCTGCTGGAGGGTTCTCTCTTTCCCTGTCCCTCTGTGTCTGCCCCTACTTTCTCTCTCCCTCTCTCTCTCAAATGGCTAAATAAATCTAAAAAAAAAAAAAAAAAAAAAAAAGGAAATCCTCTTTTGAATTAAGCATCACTCTGCAGGGTGGTATGGTGAACAAGAATGAGTAAGTCTCCAGTGTGGAGGTGTCCCAGATTATGTCTGCACACACCTGCTCCATTAATTCCAAAACAAGGTGATGAATGAGATTCAGGAGGAGGCAGAGTGGGAGATCTGGGGAGGAGAGATTGCTTCCCTCGTGTTTGCACTGCATCAAACACTACCCCATGTACAGGTGGCGTCTGATGGATTCTTTTGGGTGAGGAGCATGACAGTGATGATGAAGATGCTGATGGCAATGAAGAATAATTAGGTTTTCTCAAATGGCTGAATCTCGAGTAGGGAGAAGAGGCTGATCAGGGCCACATGATGAATTTTGGATGCCCAGGGAATTGAACTATTGAGTTTCCTAAGCTGCCGGCTGATCTGAGAAGTCCCACCTGCCTAAGAAATATCCTTGCTTCCCTATTTGCCTTCTCAGGCAGGCTCTGACACAGCTAGAAAATTTGCTGACTGCTATCGGAGAGTCAACCAGCTGTTCTTAAAGCGAGCAGACTGTTTATGGGCTCTCCTGGTCCAGTCAGACTCTGTGTTGGAGATGAAGTAGTTCATTCTGTAATAGCTGAGTTGTCTTTTTTTTTTTTTTTAAATCCAAAGGCAAAATTAAAGCAATACAACATTTTTGCCAGTTAGATTCTGTTTTGAAAAGATGAATCATCTTCATGTTTGTACTTGAAGACATCTAGTTAGGTGCAAGGTGATTTGCAGACTAATTTTGTACAGGAATCACCTTTTGACAACAGATCAATATCAATATATGTGTTTGCTGTGGGGAAGAGGATAAAGCACACATCTTGCTGGTCAGGAGAAAACTTGAGTTGCTGCTTCTCAAATAGATCATTATGATGTTTTTGCATGAGTCAAGAGGTCATATGCAATGACATTTAAAAGGCTAACAAACAAAATCTCCATATTTTGAGTAAGACTCAGTAATATTCTAAAAATGGTAAAAATTCTAAGAAAGTTTATTCTCCCTTTAATTGATTTCATATGGAATGAGATTGCAGTTTTAAGCCTGTTTGAAACTCCTTATTTACTGGATTTCTCTACTCTATTTTTCTTTTTCTAGACAAAGAAGTCTTAGGGCAGGAAAGGAGCATAGAAGGAATATCCAAAGAAGCAGGAGCAGTATCAAGGACACAAGATGATCTTGAACAGCGTGGGTCACTCACTGATGTATTTAGCTTTGCTGGCAGTGGGGAGAGTGTGTCATAGAATTTTCTGTACACAGGAATCGTTTTCAATAGAAGCATTTTCAGTACAAGCTATGGAGATGAGTGATGGGTGGGATTTTAGCTAACTTTAGATAAAAATGGAAGCAAGTAAAATTATTTCTATCCATGTTTATTAGGAAAGAGGGGATACTGTTGGTCAATATCGAATGTTTTAAATTGAAGGGCCAGGTATAAATGATAACACATATTCAAAGAAAGAGATTATGTTCAAAAGATTCTTAACTCTCTTACTCCTTTGCTCTTTCTTGTTTCAGAGGGTTGGGTAGAATAAGGAAAGAATGAAGGTTTGTAATGTTTCTTTTCTTTCTTTCTTTCTTTTTTTTTTTTTTTAATAAGATTTTGCTTATTTATTTGAGAGAGAGAGAGACAAGGAGCTGGGTGGGGAAAGGGTAGAGGGAGAGTGAAAAGCAAACTCCCCGGTGAGCAAGGAGTTCAACAAGGGGCCCTGGGATCACAACCTGAGCCAAAGGCAGATGCTTAACCAAGGGAGCCACCCAGGAGCTCCTGTAATGTTTCTTTTTCATGTTTCCTCTCATTCGTTAATTATTTCCACGGATCTGCAAGTTCTGTGAGCTAGTTTGTCTTTTTTATTATGCATGCAAAAACATTGTTGTATCATTATTTATTATTTTAAACTATTTCTTCATTAGTGTCTTGCATCCCTCCTAGTGACTTTCTTGAATACCATTTGTTATGCATGGGGAGCATTCTGACGCTGCCAAGCGCTGTGACCTGATAACACTCCACATCTAACTAGCTTCAGACCTATGTTGGTAACTTCAGCCTAAGGAGTCCTCTGAAGAGTAAGAACACCACAGTGTTCTCCAAGCTGTCAACAAATGTGACTAAGCCATCCTGAAAGCAGCCATGTTACAAGCCCTTAAAGGGGTTGAAGATAAACATTGATTCATCCTCAAAAATGACTGGAAATGGAACCAGCAGCAAAATAAGTTTTTGTGACTTTCAGCTCTCATGTTCTTGTAGCTGTGCCTACTCCCACGATCTAAAACTTGGAGGCTTGGGTTCATGCTATCCATGTTGGCATCCCCCAGAGATGATGGGGTCTAGGGCAGGTGCATGGCACTTATTCAGAAGGTGAAGCTCACTCAGTGCACCAGCCTCTTCCCATTTCTGTCTTGTGATTTCACAGAGACCCTTTGTATAACTAGAAGCCCCCAGAAGCTTCCTGTGGGGATCGGTCAGTTAGCATTTGCCCTGTTGCTGAGGTGGTGTCTATTCCCTTTGCTGTTTCCTCTTATGAGATCAGTTGGCCTGAATGGTTGAGTGGATGAGGCTCTGAATGTCACTTAAATTCCATGATGGCCCTTAGACTGGAATGGCCATGAGGTGGGGGTGGGGTTTGTCCACCAGTTTGCCTAACGTGGTTCTAGAGGTTCCAACCGGTAACTGCTTTGGATTCTCCAAATTGCCTCTCTCTTCATCTACAGAGATAATTACAGTGGATTTGGGAGCCACGAAGGATTGCCTTTCTGGCCTCTTGTCTACCCTGACTCTTCCCATCATCAAATTAATCATAGTTCATGAGGCAATTGTTTAAACGTCAGGGAACATTTGGAAACATGGAGCAGAATGCCTGGGAGAAAGATTGAAGCATGAAGAGAAGAACAAAAGGATTCAGAAAGCTGGGTCTCTTCAGGTCAGAGCCATTACATGACTCTTTAGCAAGGACAGTTGGATCTGGCCAAAGGAAGCTGAGCAAATGCCAAAGGGAAGGGCAGGAGGCGACAGAGCCTTCAAGGACAGCTCAAGTACCAGACTGAGTCAGGACTGCAACAGCCCCAGAGACACACATGCAGATGTTCGAGGAGTAGTGTAAATTATTTAAATTGTAAATTGATTTTTTTTTTCAACACTGTTTGGCTTGAGTGGCAGTGTTGGTCAGGAGGATGTGTGTGAAATAGATTATAAAGACCTAGAGCAACATTTTTCAGAATGCTTTTCAAGGAACACTAATTCAGTAGGAAGTTAATAGACATTAAGAGAGAAAGTGATTCTTTTTTCAAGTAATTTCAGGAAATTCTGGCTTAAACAAAGTTACACTCCTTAGCGCTTCTCAAAACTTTTAATATGCTTTTATGCAATGTGAGTCTGTGAAGTTGGTGTGTAAGACAGGATTTCCCCAACTTCTCTGAGCATAAATCTATTTACAATGGACAATTGCACACAAATGTACTTCTGGGGAATAGACTTTGGGGAATGTTGGTCCAGCACATGTGATACTGTTTCAGAAGGCAGGCCAAAAGGAGGCACAGCTTTGATTTCTGGAGAGTTTAGCCATTGACGAAGGGGCTAAAGAAAGGCCCAAGAATGTTTTTTTTTTTGTTGTTTTGTTTTTTTTTTAACCAATGTCAGCATTTTCCCCAAAACCACGTCCAGCACAGATACTGAAAAGAAAACATGGAAATTCAAGTGCAGTGATATAGTGTTAGGAGGGCAATGCTCAACCGTTCTCTGTGCACAAGAAAAGAGATATTCAATGTTAAACCTGGCATTTAGGAATTCTGGGAAGGTTCAGATTGTGGTCCCCTTATTAAGGGATTATTAGTTGATTTTTGGGAGATATTTTCTCAGAGTTGTGAGGCCTGGGTGCATGTAGAGTGGAGGGAAAGGAAAGGAAAGAGTCAGTGTGGGTGTAAGAAGCCCCAAGGAACTGTTCATGTAGCTGAAAATACGATTGGTCCTGGTGTTGCTGGAATGCAGGCTGGGGGTCCTGGAACAATGAGCTTATTTTGAGCCGTTTCCTTGTATCAGGAGAGTATAATTGTCTAGGATGAATGAAAAGGTAGGAAAAGTATGGTCAATTATCTTTACATCTTGAGTTTTGAAGGATATTGACCAATGCTTAGGTACTTGTTTGAAATTTCTACTTTTTGCCATGACTTGATCATCTAACTAATTAGAACTTCACCAGTAAGTTCACTCATCTTATTATTTTATTTTATTTTTTGCCAGTGCTTCAAACTCCAGATGCCACTCATTTTCTTTGTAACTCAGTATCTTTGTCTATAGTGGCCATGACACTTTAACCCGTTTTACTTCTGTCTTATAGTTAATGAAGTCATTAATTAATTCAATGAATATTTATGGACATCCTACTTAGTACTGGGCATGTTTCTAGGCACAGGGCTGGCAGAAGGGGGGAAATGCCATTGAATAAAAAAAAGTTTAATGTTCTTGTAGAATAGTAATAAATAAATAAACCTATAATATAATATCATATAATGATTAGTGGTATGAAGAAAAATAAGGCAGCATAGATAGATGGGTAGAAAGGTCAGGAGTGGCATCTTTGAGGATGTGACATGTCGATATAGACTTAAATGAAGTGAGAGGTTAAGCCCATGAATGTCTTGGAGAAGAAAAAGCAGCAGGTATACAAGCCTGAGGTGTGAATGTGCTTGCCAGGATAAAAAAAACAAAAAACCAAAAAAACAAAAAAACTCTGTAACTACAAATAGCAATAGCATCCTCCATATTTCAGTGGTTTAAACAATAAGAACTGGTCCTTCATTTCTAGCAGTCATCTGTGGCCGTGGGAGTTCTGCTTCACTTTGTAGGTCAGGAATTCAGGCTGGGGGGCCCCTCTGGTTCTAACCATGGCTCCACCGTTTCCATGGGACCATCTCTAGCTCAGTGTGGGGAGGGTGCAGAAAGTGGGTGGAGGGACTCAGGGAAACCAAATCAAAACCACAGTGAGATACCACCCCACACCAGTCAGAACGGTTAAAATGAATAACTCAGGAAACAACAGATGTTGATGAGGATGCAGAGAAAGGAGAAACCTCTTACACTGTTGGTGGATATGCAAGCTGGTGCAGCCACTCTGGAAAACAGTATGGCGGGGGCAGGGGGGTGTTTCTCAAAAAGTTAAAAATAGAGCTACCCTACAACCCAGCAATTGCATTACTGGGTATTTACCCGAAAGATGCAAATGTAGTGATCCGAAGGGACACCTGCATCCCAATGTTTATAGCAGCAATGTCCACAACAGCCAAACTATGGAAAGAGCCCAGATGTTCATTGACAGATGAGTGGATAAAGAAGATGTGGTATATGGTATATACATACAATGGAATATTACTCAGCCGTTGGAATGAAATCTTGCCATTTGCAATGACGTGGATGGAACTAGGGGATATTATGCTAAGCAAAATAAGTCAATCAGAGAAAGACCTTTATCATATGGTCTCACTCATATGTGGTATTTAAGAAACAAAACAGAGGATCATAGAAAGGGAGGGAAAAATTAAATAAGATAAAAACAGAAAGGGAGGCAAACCATAAAAGACTTAACTATGGGGAACAAACAGGCTGTTGGAGGAGAGGGGAGACGGATGCGGTACCTGGGTGATGGGCATTAAGGCAGGCATTTGAAGTAATGAGGACTGGGTGTTGTATGCAACTGGTGAATCACAGAATTCTATCTCTGAAGCTTATAAAACTGTATATGTTAATTAAATTCAATTTAAATAAAAAATGAAAGAAAGTAGGTTCAGAGAGAGTTACATGAGTGGTTTCAGAGACCAGGTTTGGAGGTGGCATGATCACTCCTACTAGTGTTTCCTTGGTCAGAGCTCATACAGCCATGGTGTCACTCGAATGCGACTGGGATTTGTAACCCAGTTGTGCCCTGGGAGAAGAGGAGAAAGAGGGGTGTTAGTGAGCTCCAGCATTCTCTGCTACAGCGTGAGTTACTTCAAGATTGGTTTGGTTGGAGCACACTGGATGGGATGGTGGTTGTGAGAGAAAGTTGTCGAAAGGATCAAGTAAAAGAATAAAGCCTGGAAAAATGAGAAATACTGCTGTATTTCACTGAATTCTTGACTGTAAGCCACTGTATTTTGTGTAGTGCTAATAAAGAAAATTTTCTTCGAATTAAGTAGTTATACTGCCTTTTCATTTAAATTTTCATTTAAAACTTACCAAAAGAATTTTTCACTTAAAACTTACCAAAAGACTTCTTTTAGGCTTATTTAGACATTTTAAAATTCTAAAATCATACCTCATTTTTGTACCCAATAGAAAGGAAAATAAAAGCAAAGTAAACTGGTTAATGTGTTCCTTAAGCCTATTCACACTGAGAGTCAGATTCTCTGAATCATTTTCTTAGGTCTGTCATCAGCGTCCATGGTTTTCCATTTGTTTCTGTCCTCTGTGCCATTGGGAGCCCTCTTCGGTTTCTCTTCCATCTCCTTGTGGGCCCCTTCTAACATTGCTGCATGTTTTGAAGCAAGGACTTTTTGATCTTTTAAGACAATGGCAACCAGAAAGTATATTGCTTCTTCAAGTGGTCTTTAAATGCTGTAACCGTTGAAATGTGTAGGGTTGGCAGCTGTCCAAACAAGCTCCAGGAATAACTACCCAGTTCATGGGCATGCCAGCAATGGCACCTCTGGGATGAAGACCATGAGGCCAAGAGTGGCTATTGTTCATCGATGAAGCCTGATTTAAGAGATGTTAAAATGTGAAAAATACCCCCTGTCTAACAGAAAACTAAATAATGTATTCAAAATATAAAGATATATAGATTCCTCCAAGCTTTTAGAAACATCAGATACTGACTAACTAGTACATTTCTTTCTTTTTTTTTAAATAAATTAATTTATTTATTTTCAGAAAAACAGTATTCATTATTTTTTCACCACACCCAGTGCTCCTTGCAATCCGTGCCCTCCATAATACCCACCACCCGGTACCCCAACCTCCCACCCCCCGCCCCTTCAAACCCCTCAGATTGTTTTTCGGAGTCCATAGCCTCTCATGGTTCATCTCCCCTTCCAATTTCTCCCAACTCCATTCTCCTCTCTAACACCCCTTGTCCTCCATGCTATTTGTTATGCTCCACAAATAAGTGAGACGATATGATAATTGACTCTCTCTGCTTGACTTATTTCACTCAGCATAATCTCTTCCAGTCCCGTCCATGTTGCTGCAAAAGTTGGGTATTTGTCCTTTCTGAGTACATTTCTAAAGGAGTCCTAACGTGGGGTTTGTGGGCTACACCTCTATGTGTCAGTGATGGAATTGCACCTAGAACATCTGAAGCCTGATACTCATCTTTGTCATTTATCTCACAGACTCAACAAGGGGAAGGGAACTCTGTGTGTGTCATCCTGGGCCCTAGCCACTCCAGGACAGATACTCATGTCTACTCCCTGAAGCCTATACTCTGCTTAGGACTTTGGTCAGGAGGCTTGCATATCATTCAGCTCTGACCCACCAGCCTTGTAACATGGTACCCATCTTGCTGCATTTCTGGTGGCCTGGGATGAACCTCAGGCAGTGCAGTTCATGATGCTGTAACCTCCTAAACTGGATTGTGGGTTCCCATTTTGCAGCACTGGACTTCTGCCGGCTTCTTTTCCAGCCTCAAGTTATTAGGACCTCAAGTAGGTTAGGACCCTGTATTGCTCTCGATCTCAGAACTATTGACCAGCATCTTACCATCTCACCTGGGTCTTACCAGCATTCTTCTTTCCCACCTGAAGAACAAACCCTTTCCTGTTTTGTTTCTTGCAGGTGGCTTACCGATTCCCAACTTCTGTTCCCTTAGATTGCATTTTGCATTGATAAGGATGCCAGTTAAAGACACTGCTGTACTGCTCAGTCATCTGGAGGAGTTTATATGGGAGTCCTTGCTTTCTGTGGCTCTTAGTTTTCTTCAGACTCATCTTCCACCAAGATCTTCAACTTCATGCCAACTAAAGGCCCAGGAGGGCTGGAATGGAACTTACCCACGTCAGGAAACATTGGGGATGAACATGAATGGAGAACACAGGCTTTTGAAAATTTGATACCCTTTCTGTGGAGAAGAGTGACCAGAGGTTTTCAGAGAGTCCCAATGTCTTAAGGGAATGTCAAAATCGTGATGTTTCAAAGATTAGATGAAACTTCAGGGAGTTGGTGACTTTCATGTTGGGTAGTTGATGTATTGTCTGAGGAATTTACAGCCACTGTAAATGGATTGCTGAACAGTGCTCCCTAAAACCCACAGTCGGGAACTGTTAAGGTAAAATTGTTCACAAGAAGCTGTATTTGTAGAATGGATGAGCTTGTAAAATCAGATTTTCTGGAGTGTTTAGTTAAAATGGTCTATGTAATTTTTTCCCCTTTATTGCTCTGTTCTTTAGATTTTTCACTTAAATTAAAAATCTTGGCTCTTAGGGGTTTATTTTATTAGCCTCATATTTATCTGACTTCAAATTACTCAGATGATACTCAGGAATAATTATGACCATTTGATTATTAATGCTGTGGTGTTATGGGATTTCTGTGATTTTTCAGAAGATATTCCCTGCCCCCCCTACATCTTTGTACATCATTGTGTATGTGACTATCTTTTCTTAGATGTTCATAAAGGTGTTTTTAGATATCCTTGGAGGGGACACTTCATTTAACTGTTGCCAAATATCCAAGTAATTTGTTAGGAATTGGGCAGCATGAGTCACAACTGGGAGACTTATCATATCCCGTTCTCCAAGCTAGGCGCCAAGCCCCATAGACTTGGGTTTAAATTTTAGTGCACGTTTCTATCAGAGCTAGAGCACATTAGAAGTGGGGAAACCCCACTAGCTTTTACTATCAATGTCTATTTGTCCTTTCTTCATATCAGTGGGCTCTTGGGTAACATTGGACTTAACCTTCATCCAAATGTGGAGAGACGGTCTAGCATTTAACTAATGAGGTCTCCTCATTTGAGTCTAGCTTTTGGCATAAAGAAAGAATGCTGGGACAGGGGGAGGGGTGTAATTTTTCAGTTCTTTTTTCTCTCTCCTTTGCAGTAGTGAAATGTCTTTTCTTGTATTTGATTTTGTTTTATTTCTCTCCCATTCTGTAGGAAACATCTTGGAAGACTGGAACTTGCAGCATCATTCCAGAAACATGAAGGGATATGCTCCCCATGCCAGAGGAAGCTGCGGCTCATTCTACCTTCTTCATTTTCAAGCTAGAACCTGGGATACATTTAAACAACCTGAGAAAATTGGCACTGGTGAGATCTGAGGAGCTGTGATCCTGATCCTGAAGGGGACCCAGAAGGACATGTTAAAAATGGGACTGTGCCTGAAACTTGCCATGAGAATTAGAGCTGTGGGGACCAAGAAGCCATGGGGGGAAGAAGGGGGTGCCTGTAAATCTCGCATGATAAGCCTGTGAACCTTCACTTCCACTGCCTCCTGACCAGCAGCCCATAGAGCCGAGTTGTCAAGATCAATTACTGGGATTCTATGCACAGAGTGTGTAGATGGAAAACCCCCGTGAGTGCCAAGTGTTATCAGCTTGCATCATAATTCAGATATTTGGTGGAACAGCAGACAAATTAGACACTTTCAGAAAATCTAAGTCTGTTGACTTCTGCTTTCAGGATTTTTTTTTTTTTTCTTTTTGAAAGGAGTCCCTTCAATTTCATTCCACTGAGGTTCAATATTTCCTAATTCTTTGTAACTATTTTTGTTTTGTTTTGTTATTACCTTTCAACTTATCTCTTGCCTATCTTATACCTTATTTTGGCCTTTGTTCTTATTCTACATGCATTGGATTCAAGCCAGTACTCTATTTTACGTCTAGCTGCAATCCCATGTTTGGATAAATATGGGCAGAGTAGGTGATGCCGGGGGCAGATCTCAGAAACTGTGACAAACTCTTCCTTTCAGAAGGGGGCTCTCTTCCCTGTCCCGACTCCAACGACAGCATCCGGTAGATTCAACAAGCTGATATCATCCAAACATGTGCAAGGAAAATGGTCATGCTCCATAGCTATGCCCGCTTGATTAGCAAATTCATAGTAAGTACTTTCTTTCGTTTTTGCTTCCCGGTAAGCAGTGCATGTTTATTAAGCTCTGCAAAGCTCTTCATAGGTACTAGCAATGCAAAATTGAATTTGGCAGGTTTCCTGTTCTTAAGGGGCTTTCTGAGTGGAGAGATGGGTGAGAAGATCGATATTCACCATATGGTACCCCAGGTGCTGGAACACAAGCGTGTGAAGAGGGCTGCTTAGCGCTAGTTATGCTTCTTCAGTGACATGTCTTCTTTTCTTCAGTTTTGGAAAATTCTCAGCCATTACTGTTTCTTCGAAGGATTTTTTTCTCTAGAGCTGATATTTTCTTGAGGAGACTACACTGAAACTTCTCCTTCTATCTTCTATGCTTATTAACCTCTCGTTTTTTCATTTCTTTATCTCTGGTGTCTGCTACTTTTCAGTACATCATTGCTTCTTCAGGTATTTCTTTCTTTCTTTCTTTCTTTTTTTTTTTTTTAAAGATTTTATTATTTATTTGACAGCTAGAGATCACAAGGAGGCAGAGAGGAAGGCAGAGAGAGAAAGAGGAGGAAGCAGGCTCCCTGCTGAGCAGAGAGTCTGATGCAGGGCTTGATCCCAGGACCCTGGAAACATGACCTGAGCTGAAGGCAGAGGCTTTAATCTACTGAGCCACCCAAGTGCCCCACTTCTTCAGGTATTTCTAAGCTATTGCTTTATCTACCCATTTACTGTGTGAAGTTAGTGGCTTTACACTGGCATAGACTCTTTCTTTCCAAATGCCAGATCAATTAAACAACAACAACAACAACAAAATTGTAAAATTAAACATCTTGCTTCAGACTCAGTCCAGAATTAATTTATTAATTAACCAATTAATTAATTTTTCTCTCTCTTTTCTTTCTAATTGAGAGAGAAAGAGAGAAAGGGAGACAGAGAGAGACCAGGTAAGGGGGGAAGGGGCAGAGGGAGAGGGAGAGAGAATTCTAAGCAGACTCTGCACTAAGCACAAAGTCCAATGCAGGGCTCAGTCCCACCACTCTGAGACCATGATCTGAGCCAAAACCAAGAGCTGGATGCTTAACTGACCAAGACACCCAGGCTCCCCTCAAGTCAGAATCTGATATTTGAGTGATTAGATTCTCCTTGAGAGTGATTAAAGATAGAGGGGAAACCCCAGAGTTGTTTATTGTCTTAGATGGAGCCCAAGAGCAAAGGCTTACCCAGCTGAGAGAGTCTGCAGGAAAAGCGTTCTTATGACGTTGCTTTTAAGGAAAATACACTTAGTGGGGTCAAGATTCAGTCCCAGGTTTGGTGGCCACAACTGTGACTCCTCAAATAAAGCCCTGGGTTGGTGCGGAGAAGAGAGGTGCGTTTTGAACCAGATGAGGACAGAAGAAATCAAATGAGTTACTTTAGTAGGAAGATAGCAAAAAGTAGCAGCAGGAAAAGTCTGAAACAACTTACTGATAGCTGGTTCTGAAATGACTTTTCAGTGGACATTTTGTTAACAGATAAACACACCAACCTATTTTTCCACTGAGACTCAGGAGCTGAGCTGTCAACCACTGTGAAGTCAGCTATAGCAAAGGATAAGAGCCTGCTTCCCTCTCTGATTTTAAATTAAGGACCATGTTCTTGATCCCTCAAGGGAAAAAGCTTTAGAAACTCACCTGCATTTCTTCTTTGATCCCTTTGTCTAATTTTGACTATCCTGAAATCATTTCCTTTATCTGAAGGAATCCATTATAATTTCCTTTAGTACAAGATTTTTAATGACAAACTCTCAGTTTTTGCTTATTTGTAAATGACTTCATTTCACTCTTGTTCATGATACAGTTCTGTCAGTTAACACAGTTTCTAATGACTATTATTTCATCCTAAAACATTGAAGATCTTATTCCACTGTCCTCTGACATCTATTCTTGATTTTGAGAAGTATACAGTCATCCTTATTGTCATTCTTTGGTAGGTAATCCATCCTTTCTGATGGCTTTCACAACTTTCTCTTTGTATTTTTTTAAAATTAACATATAATATATTATTTTCTTCAGGGGTACAGGTCTGTGAATCATCAGTCTTACACGATTCACAGCCCATACCCTCCCCAGTGTCCATAACCCAGCCACCCTATCCTTTCTCCCTCCATCCCCCAGCAACCCTCAGTTTTTTCCTGAGATTAAGAGTCTTTTATAATTTGTCTCCTTCCCTGGTCCCATCTTGTTTCATTTTTTCCCTCCCTTCCCACATGACCCCCTGCCTTGCCTCTCAAATTCCTCATATTGGTGAGATCACATGATAATTGTCTTTCTTGGATTGACTTATTTCTTTCAGCATAATACCCTCTTGTTCCATCCACGTCACTGCAAATGGCAAGATTTTTTTTTTTGATGGCTGCATTATATATATATATATATACCACATCTTCTTTATCCATTTATCTGTTGATGGACATCTAGGTTTTTTCCATAGTTTGGCTATTATGGACACTGCTGCTATAAAGATTCAGGTGCACGTGCCCCTTTGGATCACTACATTTGTATCTTTAGGGTGAATACCTGACTGTGATTGCTGGGTTTTAGGGTAGCTCTATTTTCAACTTTTTGAGGAACCTCCATACTGTTTTCCAGAGTGGCTGCACCAGCTTGCATTCCCACCAACAGGGTAGGAGGGTTCCCCTTTCTCTGCATCCTCACCAATATCTGTTGTTTCCTGACTTGTTAATTTTAGTCATTCTGACTGGAGTGAGGTGATATCTCACTGTGGTTTTGATTTGTATTTCCCTAATGCTGAGTGATTTTGAGCACTTTTTCATGTGGCTCTTGGCCATTTGGATGTCTTCTTTGCAGAAATGTCTGTTCATGTATTCGTTGTTTTTTAAACTTTGTTATAATATGTCTGACATGGATGTTTCTTTTTCCTGTTTGGAGTATCTTGGACTTCCTGTATCTGTAGATTCATATTATCTGTTAGTTGGATATATTCAAAGCCATGATATTTTATAATATTGGCTCTCCTTATTGTTTTTATTCTATCTTTTGAGAATCTGAGTTGGTGCATTATATACCTTTTCATTTAGTGTACATATCTTTCAATTTCTTTTTCATATTTTTCATATTTCTATGTTGTAATGTGACCATTTTTGGATATATATATATATATATATATATATATATAATATTTTATTAATTCTTCCTTTAATTGTACCTAATCTGTTGTTTGACTTTTTCCTTTGATTTCAAAAAATCAAATTCTATTTATGCTATGGTCTGAATGTTTGTGTCTCCCTAAAATTCATATATTGAAATCCTAACCCCTCAAAATGATGATATGAGGGAATGAGGTCTTTGGGAGGTATTTAAGTCATGAGGGCACAGCCCTCATAAATGGGATTAGCATCTTATAAAAAAGGGTCCAAAGAGATCTCTACTTCTTTCCAATATATGAGGATGCAAGAAGTCTGTGACCCAGAAGCAGGTCCTCACCTGTTGATGCTGACATCTGATCTCAAAATTTCAGTCTCCAAGACCATGACCAATAAGTTTCTGCTATTTATAAGTCACTCAGTTTTGATATTTTGTTATAGCAGTCTTAATGGTTGAAGAATACTTGTTTGCTTGTTTTTAATCTGAATAGGCAATATATTCATGTGGGTAAAAATTGAAGAAGTATCAAAAGTAAAAAAAAAAAAAAAAAAAGTATCTAGTAGAATGTCTTTTACCTACCTCCACTCCCTAGCAACCTAGAACCCCTTCACTGAGTTTTTGTTTTGTTTTGTTTTGTTTTGTTTTTTAAATATCTGCCTGTATGTCACTATTTCCAATGACCACTACTTAGTCTTCTTATTGCTTAGGCTTTAGTGACATTGACATAGCCAGCCACAACCCCTTCTGTTGTCTGCAGGAATGGTCACACTCCTCTCTGCTCTTCACTCACTGAGTCCTCAAGTGTCCTCTGCTAGGTTCTCCTTTTATTACTAATATCAATCCCAAAGAGCTCCTGGGGTCAGTTCTTGATCTTCTCTTTCCTTTCTTGATCTTATTCTCTTTCCTTTCTTGATAAACTCTTATTCCTTGTTAATCACATTCAGGTTCATGTATTTAGATGCCATGTATATATTCCTAATAGTCAAATTTATATTTCCTGCCTAAATCCCTCACCCAAACTCCAATCTTGTATAACCAGTCACCCACTTGATGTTACCACTTGGTTATCTAATAAACTCTCAGTGCTAACATGTAAAAAAACCAGAACCCTAGATTTTCTCACACACACCTGCTCTATCTAGGATCCTCCTTCATCTCAGGTGGAGGCAATTTCATTCTTCCTAATGCCTTGGCCGTAAGACCCACATCCTGCCTAACTCTTGGAACTGTTTGCCCTTTAAAATGTTTTTTGCCACTTAACTGGCCTAAAATGATATTATTTTGTTTAGTTTTTAATTCTCTGATTACTAATGACTTTGAGCCCATTTATTCACTATCTTTGATTTTCAATCATCTATCCTGTTCGATTTCTTTCCTCTTCAGTTACTATGTGTTATCATGTGGAGAGCTCAGTGCCTAATCTCAGGATGGAGTATTTCAGTTGTTTTAAAGGATAGGGTTATGGACTTTACTCTGAAAAAATAATATATTATTCAGGGTAACTGAAGGCATCCTAATTGTTTTCATGTATCTTGAATATTTTGTGGGCAAACTTTTAAAAATTACTCAAAACTATCAGTGCCATGCACTAAGGAGTCCCCTCCTTCCAATTTCTGGGGATTTGAGTCTTAGCATATTTCTTAGACTATGAGTAAAGTGGACTGTTTTCAAACTTCCTGCTGGCTGGGATTCTAAACCACCCTAACTTCCTATTTCCCATTCTTCTTTCTGATTTCTAAGCAGTTATAGACCCAAATCAGAATAATGATACAGATCATAAAACTAACTTCCTTGTCTCAATTCTGCTTCATTACACTTAATGTGGAATATTCTAGATTAATATTTGAATGAGGAAAACATCTGTTGTGTTTTTATATTCCTCCTTATACTGAGTGGCTTGGAAATTTTTCCTGCAGCCTGTTCTCCAGATTCTTAGAGAATCACCTTGGGAATAACCTTCTAGCATAGATCCATACTCTTCCATATGCTCATTTATTGGGCAGTTGAAGAAGAGATTGGGCCTTACTCTCATATTACTTTTTTTTTTTTTTTCTTTTTTAACAATCTTTTCTTTGAGACAAAATGATGGGAGTATTGCTCTGGTAAACTGAGTTTCCTGGCTGAAGTATCCCAGCTTAGTTGTTTCTAAAACTGTTCTTCATGAACTTTGTGGAGTCCAAGAGGCTCAGAGGCAGTGGATGGTGGATTGTCACGATCTCAGGGTAGGGCTGAAGTGGAGACAGTCTGCTCTGTCTTGCTTCCACCAGAGCAATGACATCTCTATTCAGTTTATATATTAGAGTTGAAGATAAGATTTTGTTTGGCAGAGGGTTTCCATAGATTTTGTTCATTATGTAGTCAATCAGGCTTTCCCTATACCGGGCAAAGTGAATACTTAATGTTAACCACTTTCATGGTGATGAAAGTCAATTCCAATAGGTTGATTGACTAAAATTTTAGAATAGGCACTGTGTAGGAGTGAGAATACCTTTGCCTTCAAGATGTTTTATAGTGTAGGAGGAAATAAAGTATATAACCTGTATGCAGACACCATGTACTAGAAAATCTCCACAATATAGAGGACAACATTCAAAAGAAAGGAAAATAGTCTGGCGTATAGTCTGGTGAGGTAGCTGGGTCATGTTGAGTAAAACCTAGAATTTTGGAGTCTACGGACCTTGGTTGATGTCTCTGTTTCTCCTCATCTCTAAAACATGCCTGACTATGCAATATTAGTGTGAGAACTATGAGAGAAAATGCATGTGAAATTGCAGTCCCTGCACTGTATATGGCTCAATAAATGCTTTTGTTCTTTCTGATCTTTTCCTCCTTTTGTAGATGTTAGCTTTCTGTATAAATGTCCATCAATCTGGCTAATGTTCTCATGTTCTAATCTTTGATACTTCTATATTTGTGTATGTGTGCATGTACACATTCATGTGCTGTATATTATATTTCTTATTATATATACCTGAAAGGCAAGGGCATTATTATTCCTTCATACTGCCTGTTTTAGCTTCAGATTTGTTCTTTAACATATGCAAGACAGAATACTTCTATTCCTCTGTCTGTTGAAACCTATACACATCCCCCCAACATAAGAACACCAATAAGAGAGCAATGCATCTGACTGTTAGATCTCTAGACCTATAAGTGCTTTTTAAAAAAAAAAAATTAGAGTCTAGGGAATATAAAATTTCTGGCAAAATTAATAGGAATGAAGAGATGACAAAATGCATGTTAGAGATACTTCCTCCTTCCCACCCCTCCAGTATGTCTACTCAAAAATTTCACTAAAAATCCCTTTAGAGAAAAGTGGTCAATGGGTCACTGGAATGTTGTCATCCTTAGTGTGATTCTCATCTGCACATGATTTTTGGAAATTTCAATTCAAGTAGAGAGGTTTGAGTTGAAGTTAACACTATGTCAACAAACTATAAAAGTTTGAAGCAAAATCAAAGAGAGGCATTCTTTAAGAGATAAACAACAACAACAAAAAAATCACAAAGAGTGGGCCTTTTGCCAGGCCAATAAAGAGAATTTATATTATCTGCTGTGTTCATTCTCAGAGATTTATGTTCTAAGCCTGAGGTAATTCTAGCTAAAATAGAAACTGCACCCAAATATGTGTTTAAATAAACCCTACGCCTAATCTAATGATAATCAAAACATTTTGCACTTCATGTGGATGAAATCCTCTCAAAACCTTGGTGAATGCATTTACTCTTTCTTACAGTCTCTTGGGAACTTGAGCTCCATTTGGCATATTCTCAAAGGCAGTTCTGTTTGGGTTTTCACAACACCTAGTATCTAGATGTTACCAAATACCCAGATGTTGGGCCTCAAGAAAACATTTGCAGGACATAATGGACTCTTAATTATTCAATTAAGTGTATGTATTACATCAAGATGGCCACAGTGGCTGGATGCTGACTTGTTCCCAGGCATTGGGGTGGGGAGCGGTGGACAAAAGAAAACTAAGAAGAGGCTTCCAGGAAGTTTCATACTTGGCTAGTCCTAACGTGAAGAAAAGTAATCACAGAACATTCCGAACTTTCAAGAGTTATGTAAAAATCTTTAAAAAATACTGCCATTTTTTTGCTTTCCATAAAGGAGAGATCCACACTGTGAACCAGCTATAATTCTTGCTCTCTTACTCTAACTTGGGTTGGTTCCTGTTTTTCACATTTTGAAGGTTATATGTCAAATATTTTATTCTTCTAATGACTCAGGCGTAGTAGAGTGATTGGGTCATGTAGCCTTTTGCCAACTTTGGATAAAAGGATTTCTTTTTTTATGGAAAGAAAACTGTGACCTCAAGTGACTACAATAATATTAATGATAATGAATCATTAGAGTACTGGGCTTACAAGATGCCAGGCAGAGATTTAAGTATTAAATATTTATGGACTCATTTAATCTTCATAACAATAGTGTAAGGTAGATTCTATAATTGTGTGCATTTATAGATGAGGAAATTGAGGCCCAATATACATAATTAACTAGGTCAATGTCACATTGCTAATTATTCAATTTGGGATTTGAATCCAGTGATCAGATGATATGTAACAGTTATTCATGTGTGGCCAAGCTGAGCATGTCACTGGCCTATTGGAGAGATAGGCTCATTCTGTCAACTTGGAGTTGACATGAATTTTCAGGAATTTAGGCAGAAGGGTTAGAATTTCCTAAAGCTCGACTCCCATTTGCTTATTCAGGCTGCTAGCTGTAAGCTTGGCTGGCAAGATTTAAGGGAATGAATTTCCTCACGTAGGTCTAACCAGTTCTTGGTTCTTAGGTTTCTACTATTGGCCAATGATTCCTGAAAGCTTTACTGGTGTGATTTTATGTGCTTTCAGAGAAAGCCAGACACTTTTTCATTATGCATATTAATGACATGGGCTAACTCCATGTCAGTGAAGTATATCAGAGGTCTTCTGATCACATTTCCTAAAGTGGGATCTGGATTTTGTGTCAAATGCTAAGAAAGTGGCCTAAAATTTGTAGCTCCCATATCTTTTTCTCTACTTTCTGAAAATAAATCCAATCGGATAAGTTTAGTATAACAGGTAGAACCTTTTGTCTTGTAACTTTCTTGGGAAGGAAACAAAACATCTTCTTTTCAAAGCATCTTTTTTTTTTTTTTTTTTAAATTTGACAGAGATCACAAGTAGGCAGAGAAGCAGGCAGAGAGAGAGAGAGAGAGAGAGGGAGGAAGGGAAGCAGGCTCCCCACTGAGCAGAGAGCCTGATGTGGGGCTTGATCCCAGGACCCTGAGATCATGACCTGAGCCGAAGGCAGAGGCTTTAACCCACTGAGCCACCCAGGTGCCCCTCAAAGCATCTTATCTTGAAGAGCAAGTACCTTTGAAGTGGTTGGGGTCAATGAGAGCACAGGCAGGGCTAACTACAAACGAGTTTTGAGCATGAGAATGAAAGCGGCAAGTAGGATTTGCATCATCCTATATTAAAACCAAAGAAAAAGTTTTCAGTCCATGTGAGAAAACATAAAATATTTCAGAAAAGGAGAAGTACTACTATGCAATGGATTTAATGAGAATGATGCATTCAGCTTCTAGTTACACAATAATTTTGGAAGTAGACTCCATAGGAGAGAATAACATAAGGCACCAAAACCAGAAAGTAAGGAGAATTACAATATGTCCCTACTGAGAGTAATGGAGAAAAATGAGTATGCACATTTGAGGGACCTGCTCTCTAGTAATTTCAACAAGGGACAGTTTAATGTTAAAATCAATGTAATTGATAATACAGCCTTCTAATTGTAAAAATTTTGTGACCATAGTGGTGTGTCAAGGGTCTCCATGACCATCCCAGGCTCTGTGATTTATTATGAGGGTCCACAGGACTAATCATGTAGTCATACTCACAGCTATAAATAATTTTTCAGCAAAAGAATCAGAAGCAAAATCAATAAAGGGATGAGGTGCATGAATGAAATCCATAGGAAAACAGGTGCAAGGTTTCAAGGGTCCTCTGCCAGTGAAATTACACAACACATGCTTATTCTCCTGGCAACACTTCATGACAACATATGCTAAAGGCTGTCCACTGGGAAGCTCATTAAAGACATGGTGCCCAGAGTTTTTATTGGGGGATTATCATACGGGCACCCTTTGTCAAAGAAGTACCAAAATTCCAGATCTCAATGACAGCAGGTGTCTGGGGGCAAATTATATTGTTTATATAAATGGTGTGTATAGGACAGTGAGCCACTCACAAGTCAGGGTGTTGGGAACTCTCCTGAAATCCACATTCCCAGATAGCAGCTAAAAGGCCAACCTTGCAGGAAGGCCTTTCTGAGGATATGCCGCTATGGTAACGCTTTTCTGCACAACTGGCAAGTAGCATGACTGAGTGGGAAACACTGATGCACAAGCAAGCTTAGTATAAGTGCTCAAGCTATGGGATTTCTGAAGTTTAGCTTGCATGTCCTAAGAGGAGACAGGCTCAAAATCAAAATGGCCCTCGATGCAGCATGACAAAACTCTGAGAGTGGGATAGAGCATTGTCCTGCTTCCATGAGAATTCCAGATCTGTGGTCAGATTACCCATTCCCATGGTCCTACCCCTATCTTTGCTCTGAGCATGACTGGACAAGTCATTTGAATATAAACTGTTTATTTTAAAGTAATATAAGAAATTCTCTCCCACGATAACATTTGCAAATTCTTTTATCCATTGGGGTGAAACTTACTAGTTAGGAGTGGAGTTCTTAGGAGAATCTCAGAACATGGAGGCTGCATCATAAAGTGCATTGCAAGGGGTGTTTCTTCATAGGGTTGTTCATTAGTTGTTAATGTTACACAGACATTGCGACCAAGTTTGTTTCTACAGAGATCCTAAATCTGGTATGTCCAGTGTGTCATTAAACTTGAACTTCTCTAAATTCCATACTCTGTCCTCATAAACAGCGAAACCAGACTCTTTCAGACTTTAGAAAGTAATGCATCTACTCTGGAATGGGAATAGAAATGACATGCCTATAATCAGAGATTCTACAGATGAAAAAGACCTAATTAGATCATCTAATTTGCAGCTGGGTTCTTCTCAGTATGGTTGCCAGTGCTCGAACAAGGCCAGACTCCACGTTCCAGTGTATCTCTGAGAAGGCTCTGCTGCCATCTAATTAAGCTGGAAATTTCACTTAGGAGGTCCTGGTGCCACCTGCTTAGAGCTATTCCCTGGAACTTGTGAGGAAGGTACATTTCCATGGTGATTAGGAGGGAAAGACCTGGTGCAAAGGCCTCTGAGGAAGGAATGAATTAAAATCCTGCAGTCTGGGACATGGGGAAGAGTGGTCAGAGGGAGGGATGTAGTAGATGCAGAGGGAGTGAGTGAGGACTTGGCACTGAGGGGTTGATAGAGGAGGGGAAGGAGTAGCTAAGGCCCTAATGGCTTCATGTCAAGTAAGTTGGATAACCTAAATGTGAATTTAAGGGCAATACAGAAAATTCTTTCCTCTTCTATCTTCCAAATCAGTGTATTATAAATTTAAATTGTTACATCATCTTTCATTTATTATGCCACTCTCCCACCATCAGTAAGACACAGGCTTTCTTCACAAATAGTGTGTGTGTGGGGTGGGGGTACTGGATTTGGGCTGCCCCAAGACATTCTCTTGCCTATATCTCTGAGGTTCCTTGCTGTATATCTGAGTCTAGGGAGACATCAACTCATAGACTGAGTTGATGTCCAGCTTGTTTGAAATAAAAGAGTTGCAGTCATGCATACCATTGTATCTTATGTCAGTGTAACACATTTATATATGCATTAGTTTAACATGTAAGGGAAAAGTAACTATACACAGCTTATAACATTTCAGATTTATTGTAATTTCAAGTGACAACTTGGGAAGATGAAAGAAAGGATGTCAAGTGTTTCCTCCTTTCTCCGTGCCTTTCTTCCATTCTTCCTCCTTCTTTTTCTTAATGACTTCCTCTACCTAATATTCATTAAATCACTTCTATGGACTGGGGACCAAAATCAGTGCTGGGTCCCTGTGCTCACAGAAGTTTTCTCTATTGAAAAATTGAATTTATGAGCAAAGATAACGTTGTGGCGAAGTCTATGAAGATGAAGGAACAGGGAGCTGGAGGAAACATACGATAAGGCATTATAATTCAGTTTATCTGGCTCAGAGAAAATGCCCCATAGGGAGTGACATATCCTAAAGGATAGGTAGCAGTTAGCCATGTAAAAGAAGGATGAAAGTATTGGTCTTTGGCAGAGGACATGGCAATTGAGAAGGTCTGTAGGTCTGGAAAAACGAGCCTCAGACAGGTGATTGAAATTAGTTCAGTGTACCTGGAACGTACAGTGGAAGGGGAATGGAATGGTAGGGTAAAATGGAGAGAGACAAAATGTGCTGGGATATAACTGTGAAAGATTATCAGAGACCAGACTGAAAGTTTATGCTTAGTTGCTTGAATTCTCCTCAAATAGAAGTAGGACTCACTGAAGAGTGGTAAGAGATAGTATACTTTGTTAGAAATATCACTAAGACACTCCTGCATAAGACTGGTAATTAACTCTCTGAAGACATTAAACCAGTTGGTCTCTGTGTTTAGGAGCACAAGGGATAGTAAAGGTTGAGAGTTTTAATGAAAACAGGGGAATTAACTGAAGGTTGATGTTCTAAACAGTGAGATCCTTACCTTCAATCCTTTCCCCCCACTTGCCTTCCAAAATGGTCACAGTTGTGTTGACACTTATCTCCCACCCACAACCTCTGGCAGAAAATTTAAAAAGTTATTTCTGGGAAATATTTGTACAGTAGAAAAGTACTACAAATAATGCTATTTAGGGAATAGCTCAGCCCCTGTCGTTCTGCACTTCGGCGAAGCCTACTACTTATGCTCAACCCTCCAATTAAATTTTTAGTGCCTCCTTAAAAATGAAGACATGAGCAACCACCAACAGACATATTTGAGGAGAGCTTCTGACATGAAAGTCAGAATCCAAAATGGGGGAAAAAGGCTTCAGAAGAAATAGAAACTGTAGAAATTAGAATACTCTTTAAAGAATTACATTCTTAAAGAAGAAATGACATGTCATCTCTAAGACAAAGACTACTCTACAAAAGAAAGAGATATTAAGATGATCAAGAAGAGTTCTTTGAAATGAAAATAATTACAGAAGATCTAAAAAACTCAATAAAAGACCTGGAAGACAAAGTGAGGAAATATTTCAGAAGTAGAATAAGAAGAAAACAAAAGAAAGGTTCAGAATAGAATAAGAACAGTAAGAAATAAGAAGACTGGAGGGCCAGACTGGGAGGTCAAACTTTTAAGGCTATGTATTTTAGGACAGAGAAACTTGGAAGAAATGATCAAAGAATTAATTCAGGACAATTTCTTAGAATGAAGGAATATGAGCTTCCAGATTGAAAGGGCTGTGGAGAGATGCCTAGCACAATAGATCAAAGAGGACCATTACAATGTACATGAATGTGAACTTTCAGAACCCCGAGGGCAGAGAGAGGCTGCTGAGACCACCCCTAGGGAGAAAAGAGGTCCCTTGCAGACGATTAGAAGCCAAAATTGTTCATAACTTTTCAAGAGCAATAATGAAAGCTGGAAAACAAGGGAAGAATGTCTTCAAAATTCTATGATGCCCAACCTATAGTTCTGTATTCAGACAAAATATAAATGCAGTATTTCAGATAGGCAACATCTCTGGTTTTATTTCCTCAGAGAATGTGTGGAGTGAGAGGGTAATATCAGATGAGTGAGAGAGAAATGGGATCCAGGAAGCACGGTGTCTAGGACAGGAAGGAGGTGACCAGGTACCCTTGGATGATGAGGAAGAAGCTCTTGGGATTTTTGCTCTGCAGCAGACCTGGAGAGAAGCAGTCAGGACTGAGCAAGGTGACAGAAGGCTTACCAGCAAAGTCTAAGAAGATGGACTCAATGGCGAACATGATGAATGATGTGAGACTAGGCTTACATCGCTGGCGGAGAATCTGGAAATAAATGAGTAACAAATACTTAGAAAATTTAACAAGTGTATTAGTTTCTTGTGGGTAATGCGATAATTACCACAACCTGATGACATAAAACAACACAGATTTATTCTCTCACAGTTCTAGAGGCCAGAGGTCTGACATCAGTGTCATCCAGCCCAAACTAAGGTGTTGGCAGGACCATACTCCCTCTAGAGGCTTTAGGGCAGAATCCGTTTCCTTGCCTTTTCATTCAGAGCTGCATTTCTTGCTTTCTTTGGCTCACAGAGCCTTCCTTCATCATCGAAACTTTTGGCTGGGGTCATATTGCCTTCTCTTCTCTAGAGTAGAATCTCTGACTTAGAAAGATCCTTGTGATTACTTCTAGCACCTACCTGGTGGACCCAGAATAATCTCCATATCTCAAGATGCTTAATTTAATTGCATTGACAATTTCTTTTGCCATAAAGGAGTATACAAAGAGTTTCAGGGATTAGGACCTGATTATCTGTGAGGGCCATTATTCAGCCTGCCACTGTACTTAAAATGGAAACAATTACTAAGTAAAGGGTAAAATATTATACGAGAAAGGAAACTTAATTGTAGTGTACTGCATGACTCTTCATGAATAATATTTATATGGTCCTTGTCATGTTAACCTAATTATGAATGCGATCCCACATTTGATATAATTGTTTCAGAGGTTGATGAAGGGAAAGTTTCTGTTTGTATATGTCTGTGTGAGTTTGGGAGACAGTGATTAGGAAAACAGCTAAATCTTTACTTTCCACTATAGGAATTCAGTAATATCTGATCTGGGTCTGAAAAATCAGGTGATATCAGTATTCTGTTGAGAGTAGTGTAAGCATACAGTTGGTATCTTGTAAGTACCAAAGTAGCTAGAAAGGATGGAAAGTCATGGCCATTGAGCATCCAGGGGACAGAAATGGTGGAGAAGCTTAGGGACTGCTGTTTTTCCTGATAAGTCATGTAAAGTTCCATCTAAAATTAAAAAAAGAAAGCCACCAGTAATTAAATTAAAGTGAGAAGATTAGGTTAAAACCTTTGGCAGGAGTACAGAAACTTTTCAGAAGTGAGGTGATTATGTGGGGGAAAAAATACATCTTTCTTGCTGAAGTGTGAAAGGGAGAGGTTTGGAGACTAATTGGGAAAAGGGAATGTAGCAGGGGGAGGGATTAGGAGAGCCCTCAAAAGTCTCCCTTGTAGATCTCCTCCATCCCTATAGGAAGTCCTGGCTGATTGGAAGTGAGGGCTGAAGGAAAAGGTGGTGTCAAGGTTGACACTCAGCTCTGGTTTGAGCATTGGGTTGATGTGACGTCTTCCCAGGGCAAAGGGAAACCAGGAAGAGGAGCTGCTTTGGAATCTGGTGGTTGGGGTATGTGTGCACCCCCTCAGGACTGGCTGTGCCTCTGGGAATGAGTAGCATGACGAGAGGCATGGAGGGAAGGACAGTCTCCTCCAAGGAGAGCCTGCCTCTGAGAGAGTTCTGAAGAAAAAATGTGGGCATCGTAAGCCCCAGCGTCAGGCCTTTTGGTTCTTTTATTTCTCTACTTGGCTCCGCTGTTTTATTTTTCAAATGCACGAGAGTGGTTGAAAAATCAGTTAATATTTCAATGCTTAGAAACATATGGAGGGTTTCTCTTTTCTCCCCAGTAGAGTCTTATAAACTGCAGGACGGAATATGTAAATATTGTTTCAAGATTAATATTTAAATATAGAAAATGATTTATGAGAGCCCATGTATTAACATCATGTATTTTACAGGAGATGGTAAAACTTCCATTTGTCAGCAGATTCTTTTAAAGAAGACTTGGTAATTGCGATGTGTACAGACCCTTATCCTAAATTACTCTAATGGAAATCCACGACAAAGAACAGACCACATGGATGGAATGCATCTATAATACCCAAGCTGACAATGTGTGAAATGTGGGTAAGGCCAGCGGACTCTGGGCAATGTTGAAACACTGCTTTTAGCTTGACATCACCTCCCCCATTCTGAATAGCAACCCAAACAAAAATGTGCAAGAAAAATCCTAATGAGAAGTAAGTGGTTCTATATGAACACAATTATAAAATGTTATGATCCATACTAAGAAAAAAATTTGCATAAATGAGAAGAGAAATATCAGACCACTGAGTGGGAAAACTAAGTGTTATAAAGATGACAGTGTTTTTCTCAAATAAATGAATATACTTAACAGAATCCTAATAAAAAACAATGTGATAATGACTATTGTAACGTAAGATGTGATTTTAAAATGTATTTAAATTTTGCAGGCAAGAGGGAAAAAACAAAACAAAACACTTTGAAAGGGAAAGAGTCTTGGGAGGGGGAACTTGCTGTGTCAGATATTAATATATATTATTAATATATCATAATTATATTGGTATAGAACTAGTATAAGAATTGACAAATTGATTTTTAAGAGTCAGAATGGTTCTAGATCATATACTGGTATATATGAAAACTTAATACAAGGAAAGAAGCATTTCAAATACCACTGCTTCTGAGATACCCTCACTGACCATCTGAAATATATTAGATTCTCCTTGCTGATGATGTCCCTATTAGATTTCCAGTATAATTATAATTGCTTGATTAATATCTGTCTGCTCCATGACACTAATGGCCATGTCCATCTTGTTCAAACCTACATAATCTACACCTAGCACAGTCCTGGTTTATAGTAAAAAATGCAGACTTACAGTCAATAATATTGTAATATACTTACTGTAGTGGGCATTTGGTAATTTATAAATTGTTAAATCATTATGTTGTACACCTAGAACTAATTTAATATTATATGTCAATTATACTTCAATTAAAAACAACAAAAGGAGCGCCTGGGAGGCTTAGTTGGTTGAGCGTTCTCGGTTTCTACTCAGGTCATGATCTCAGGGTCGTGTGGGGCTCTGCACTCAGTGGGGAGTCTGCTTGGGATTCTCTCCCTCTCCCTCTGTCCCGCCCTCTGCTCTCTCTCCCTCAAATAAATAAATAAATAAATAAAATATTTAAAAAACCTAAATGTTGGAAGTATTTGTTTAGTTTTTGAAACAAATAGGGGGAGAATAACAGCTTTTCTTTTCTTTTCTTTTCTTTTTTTTAGATTTTATTTATTTATTTGACAGACAGAGATCACAAGTAGGCAGAGAGGCAGGCAGAGAGAGAGAGGAGGAAGCAGGCTCCCTGCTGAGCAGACAGCCCGATGTGGGGCTCGATCCCAGGACCTTGGGATCATGACTGGAGCCGAAGGCAGAGGCTTTAACCCACTGAGCCACCCCGGTGCCCCACAGCTTTTCAATATATTTGAGTGAATGAGAAATCAGCATTTGGAAAAAATTAAATTAGATATTTACCTCATAACATACTTCACTTTGAATTCCAGATGAATAATGGAGAGATAATGTATAAAATGTAACCACAAATATCTAGAAGAAGCAATAAATTAATATTTATTTTCTCTTGGAACCACAACAAAAAAGTAACTTACAGCATAAAGGCCTTTGAAAATTCACAGGTGAGGGGCACATAGGTGGCTCAGTCGTTAAGTGTCTGCCTTTGGTTCAGGTCATGATCCCAGGGTCCTGGAATTCTGCTCTGCAGGAAGCCTTGCTTCTTCCTCTCCCACTCCCCCTGCTTGTGTTTCCTTTCTTGCTGTGTCTCTTTCTGTCAAGTAAATAGATAAAATCTTCAAAAAAAAAAAAAAAAAGAAAATTCACAGGTGAAAAGTTTGGTAGAACTGACATAAAAAATCTAATTAAATAGCCCTGCATATCAAAAACAATGCACAAAGCTTAAAGCAGAAAAATACCTGATAAATACAGCAGAGTGTGCTTAATTTATCAAGAACTTTTACAATTCCAAAGAAACAGTGTATGATAGTAAAATGTACAAAGGCTGTAAGCAATTTTCAAGAGAAATAGAAAAGGCCTATTACAATGTTCAAATTTGCTGTGTATCACAGAAATAAAATAAAAACAGGGCATCATATTTTAATATGCCAAAGTAACAAAACTTTATTTTATTTTGACTTTATAAAAAATTTCTTTTTAAAAAATTTTTATTTATGTTTTTAAATTTCTCTTCAGTGTTCCAGAATCCATTGTTTATGAACCACACCCAGTGCTCCATGCAATACGTGCCCTCCATAATTCCCACCATCAGGCTCACCCAACCTCCTAAAGCCCTCCCCTCCAAAACCCTCAGATTGTTTCTCAGAGTCCACAGTCTCTCATGGTTCGTCTCCCCCTCCAACTTCCCCCAACTCCCTTCTCCTCTCCATCTCCCCATGTCCTCTGTGTTATTCCTTATGCTCCACAAGTAAGTGAAACCATATGATAATTCGCTCTTTCTGCTTGACTTATTTCACTCAGCATAATATCTTCCAGTCCTGTCCATGTTGATACAAAAGTTGGGTATTCAACCTTTCTGATGGAGGCATAATACTCCATAGTATCTATGGACCACATTTTCCTTATCCATTCGTCTGTTGAAAGGTGTCATGGCTCCTTCCACCCTTTGGCGACTGTGGCCATTGCCACTATGAACATTGGGGTACAGATGGCCCTTCTTTTCACTACATCTGTATCTTGGGTAAATACCCAGTAGTGCAATTGCAGGGTCATAGGGAAGTTCTATTTTTAATTTCTTAAGGAATCTCTGCATTGTTTTCCAAAGTGGCGGCACCAACTTGCATTCCCACCATCAGTGTGAGATGGTTCCCCTTTCTTCACATCCTCTCCAACACATGTTTTTACTGTCTTGTTAATTTTGGCCATTCTAACTGGTGTAAGGTGGTATCTCAATGTGGTTTTGATTTGAATCCCCCTGATGGCTAGTGATGATGAACACTTTTTCATGTGTCTGTTAGCCATTTCTATGTCTTCATTGGAGAAGTGTCTGTTCATGTCTTCTGCCCATTTTTTGACATGAATATCTGTTTTGTGTGTGTTGAGTTTAAGGAGTTCTTTATAGATCTGGATATCAGCCCTTTGTCTGTATTGTCATTTGCAAATATCTTCTCCCATTCCATGGGTTGCCTCTTTGTTTTGTTGACTATTTTCTTTGCTGTGTATAAGCTTTTGATCTTAATGAAGTCCCAAAAATTCACTTTTGTTTTTGTTTCCTTTGCCTTTGGAGACACAGAAGTTGCTGTGGCCGATGTTAAAGAGGTTACTGCCTATGTTCTCCTCTAGGATTCTGATGGATTCCTACCTCACGTTGAGGTCTTTTATCCATTTTGAGTTTATCTTTGTATGGTGTAAGAGAATTGTCGAGTTTCATTCTTCTACACATAGCTGCCCAATTTTCCCAACACCATTTATTGAAGAGACTGTCTTTTTTTTTTTTTTCCCACTGCATATTTTTCCTGCTTTGTTGAAGATTATTTGACCATAGAGTTGAGGGTCCATATCTGGGCTCTCTAGTCTGTTCCACTGGTCTATATGTCTGTTTTGTAACAAAACTTTAAAAACAAAACCTATAGTGAAATTAAATTTTCACCCGTAATATGTTTTTGTAGGGTGCCTGGGATATGACCAGCCAAGTAGCTACATTCCAGGGCTGGGACCAGAGCACCACTGAACACAGAGCCTGGAGGCAGAGATAATCCCATGGAAGAAGCCCTGAACTGGAAGATTTTGTTGGAGTTTATGGTTCATCACCATGAGGACCCCTGGAAGCCCTTTGAATGGCCAGAATGATGGAGGCTCTGCCACCTTTGGCACCAAATGTTCATGAGAAGGAAGAGATATCTAAAGCTGGAAGCTATACTGGTCTTTGGCATTGGCCGAATGTGTGCTTTCCTCCAATTTCTGTCTCTTGGGTTATTTTTTGTATTGAGCTTATTGACTAGAGAAATCCCTCTTGTCCAACTCCTCCTTTCCCCCAACTCCCTTTCCTTGTTACACTCAGAAGAGGGAAACCCAAACCCCCAAGAATGTGATGTGAGGCTGTGTTATCCCCCTTAGGCAACACTAGAAAACAGAAAGAGCTGGTGAGATTTGGCACAATGTCACCAGGCCTTAGAAGAATAAACCTGGACCCTGGGCAGCTTTGCATGGGATACCCTTGGTGTGGGTTGACAATGAGCAATCAAAGGGCAAAAACTCTCCCAGCAGGAAGGGGTGGGTTTTCCAAAAGGGGGAACCCTTTGGAAAGTGTTCATGGACCCACCTTCCAGGTGAAAGCTAGGTCCAGACTTACCTTCTTTTGTGAGGCACAACTTGAAGTCCAAGCATGACAGTATCATGGTATCCTGCAGAGATGCATGTACCTTCAGCAAGGTACTTTGTGGATGGACACTTCTTAGTGGGTGAGGCTGGTGGGAGCAAAAGGAGCAGAGTTCACTGGAAGGGAGAGACTGGCTTAGTCTCTGTATTCATTTCTTTAGGCTGTTGTCACAAACTACCACAAACTTCATGGCTTAAAACAACAGGAACTTACTCTGTCATAGTTCTGGAGACCAGAATTCCCAAACAGTTTTGTGGGGCTAAAAATCAAGGTGTAGCTAAGGATTGATTCTTTCTGAAGACTCCAGAGAGGAGAAGCCATTCCTGCCTCTTTCAGCCTCTGGAGGCTGTTGGCATTCCTTGGTTTGTGACCACATCACCCCAGACTCTGTCTTGTCATCAGATGGCCTTTTCCTCTTCCATTGTCAAGTATCCCCCACCTCCCTTTTCTAAGGACATTTGTGATTCGGGACAATTCGGGACACTCTCCCCATCTCAAGATTCTTAACTCATCACACTTGCCAAGTCCCTTTACCCTTGAAACATTTACAGCTTCCAGGATAAGGACCTGGATATCTTTGGGAAGAATTGTTTGGCCTACCACCACACCACTGACTTTCCAGACTCTGATAGAAAAGGAACGTATCTGTCAGGTGGACATGGATGGGCACCACCTGTAGATAATGACAAAAGTAGAGAGACCCAGAGAAGACCTCAGGAATGAGAATGGGCACTGGGAAATAATCCCCCATGGGGAGATATTTATACTTTTGAGGAGAGAAAAGGAGAGGACACTGGTTGTAGTATGGATTACTGACTGTCTAAGACAGCATTTTTATTTTCCTTAAGCAGGTGACTAGAGACACACAAGAAGGTAGTGTATGTTATAAAAATTGTGTCCTGATTTTCCTCAGTGAGAACCTCTCATAGGTCCTCCTTATTCTCTCCAGAGATACTCACCTCCATCCTCTGTCTCTGACAGACTGGTTTCTGCCATGCAAATATTCATACACTGAGGTTTTTGACTACCAGGAATGTATTACTATTTGGCCAGTTGGTTGTATAAAATCCTCTTCTCTGTCCCTGTCAGAACCACATGTACATTCTCCTCTCTAATTCCTTTCTCCATTCTTGATTTAATCTCCCCATGCAGTGCATCTCTGAATCTTTGTCCTGACAGCCTGTGTACATTTCTCCTTCCCATCCATCTCTTCCCCTGCCACACTAGCTTGTTGGTTTATCAGCATCCCATGGAGGCTGCTTTCTGCCCTGTCCATGAGGAGGGTGGCTGACTCCTGGGTCTTGCTGCTTGAGGCTCCACACCATTTGCCTGTGGAGTTCTTCTTGCCCTGTTAGCGAGTGTGTTTGAGCATGAAAATATGTGCACATATTCATTTGCCATTTGTTCAACAGATGTTTATTAAACATTGCCATAGGCTTGGCATTTTACTGGTCTTCAGGGAACAAAGATGGATGAGGCATGAAGGAGTTTATATTATAAAAATAAAATGGCTAACATTTATTGAGCATTTACTAGGTATAGGTTAATGTGTACTTTCTAAGTGAATTTTGCTAAATCCTACCAATGACCCATGGGGTAGGTATTTGCATCCCCACTTATAGAGGAGAAAGAAAAGCACTGGCCAGGGTCACACACCTTGGAGGGGGCTTGCTGGGCATCAGCTTATCACTACAGAAAGGCCTCAGCTCTGAACTCAGAAGGCAGTGTGATTCAGGATGTGTTTTTCTGACCCTATGGCCGACCCCATGTTCAGTTGCTTTCTTGGAAATGTAAGGGAATTCCTGAAAAGTAAAACAAAGAGGACAAGTTATCCACACACACATTGCCTGAAAAGTCAAAATTGCTCCATTTCTTTTGGAGAGCAGTCTAACAGAATATATCCAGATACTGGAAACTTTCAACCCACTTGCAGCCCTTCTGGGAATTTACTCTGAAGAAAGAACCCAAAACATGGAAAAAGCTTTAAGCCTCGGGACGATCCCTGAAACAGTATAAATAGAGGTATACAATTAACTTATAATGCATTCCAGTGCACAGAGGAAGTATAATTCTGCTTTCTTCTTTCCTGCAACTAACCTAATCTTCTTCAGGACTGCTCATCCTGTCATGCCCACCTCCCTGCCACCTCCCCTACTCCTCAGCCAACCCTGTGGGTCACAGGGAAACCAAAATGTCTTCTCATCTGGTTAGTCTGGCTCAATTTCTTTGGGATAGGATCTCACGTTCTTGTTACTCCCTTTGGTCCACGTGGAGATGGCATCTGGGTGTGTGGGAGAAGGTGACTGTGACTTCACGGATATGGGAGGACTGGGACCTTGGACACATAAGCATAGGTCTTTGTTTTGTTCTCTCCCTTTCCTGGCCTCTGTGGGGACAGCCCATTTCTCTGGGTATTCAGCCTGGAGCTGTAGAGCACCTGAGGTCTGGAGGTGACTCCCATTCAGTCCTCGGTCTGGGTAATTTGTCTTACACCTATTCACTGTTTACTGGAGGTGAGGATGAGAAGATGATTATGGATGTAAACAGTGAAGTTGAGAAAAACAACAGAGTTTTACAAACATACACACAGGAAGAAGACTAAAAGAGCAACTTTGGGACACCTGGGTGACTCAGCTGGTTAAGCATCTGACTCTTGATTTCAGCTCAGGTCGTGATCTCAGGGTGGTGAGATCCGCACTGCATTGGGCTCTGTGCTCAGCATGGAGTCTGCCTAAAATTTTCTCTCTTCCTTTCCATCTGCCCCTTCCCCTGTTCTCTCTTTCTCTCATATAACTAACTAACTAAATAGATAAATAAAATCTTTAAAAGAGCAGCTTAAACCAACAGGCTGAAAATACTCATGCTTCAGTAATAGGTGAGAAAGAACACACCAAAATTTTATCAAACCTGGATGTTGAACTTGGAGAAAAAATGAACTCGTTCTTGGGTACAAAAGAAAAGGGATGCCCAAATATATTAGTAGCTGGTCAATAATTTGTATATCTGTACATCCCTTAAATGAATTTTAAATACAATGAAAAGTATTTGAAAAACTATTGTAATGAGCACTGGGTGTTATATGCAAACAATGAATCATGGAACACTACATCAAAAACTAATGATGTACTGTATAATGACTAACGTAACATAATAAAAAAATAAAGTCTTTGTATGATAAGGGGGAAAAAAAAGAAAAACTAGAACGAAAAAGGGTGATTATTCTTGTCTGAGAATCAGCCTCAGGGAGCTCTGCACTTTGAGTCTCAATAGTTGAATATCTTCCCTTACAATGGCATACTAAGCAGGCCTGGCCCTGGGCAGTCCTGGCTTATGACCTTGTTACCTGGGGAGGCACTGTCTGAGTGTTGATGGGAATCCAGGTTGGACCCTGCCGATCCCAGCCTTTCCTCCGTATATGACCTGTGGCAGGCTGGTAAGATTATAGGCGGTTTTCCTTTCCTATTTTGACCATAATACTTGGATAAATCATTTTCTTAGGAAGGTGACTTTTAAATTATGGCCTTTCAAAGAACCTGGTTTGCATCCCTAATTGAAGGAGGTCTGTTTTTGAGGTAATGCTGTTTCTAAGTACAAGAGGTAGAGTAGCATAGAACTGACCCTTAAGCCATGTGGTTGACGCCTGGTGGCAGGACATTCACCACAGGTGGTGGAGGAAACAGAACCTACAGCCACACCTTCTTTACCTAGGCTACACCTTCTTCTGCCTTCCTCTGCTAGAGACAGACCCATGGTTTCTCCAGTCAAATTGGAAGATAGAATTCATGTAGACAGGAATCACTCAGGAATCATCACCAACAACCTCTCTGCCCTTGCCAGGAGCCCTTTTAGAGGGAAGAGATTGTCAGCATTTTGAGAAAGGGACTTAGTTATAAGACTAATTGAGGAGAGATGACTGAGGATGCAGGGTGCAGGGACACTTGGAAAGGGGGCAAGGGAAAGGGTCATGTAGGATGTGGTCAGCCAGGTGAGCGACTCCTCTGCTGAGAGGTTCTCACAGGCACGCTGGCTCCATATTCAACCTTGTGTTGGGCCTGCTGCTTACCAGGATCAGGTAGATACATATGTTTACCTTCATATCTATTATTTAATGGGCTCCTCGTTTAAATACTCCTATGCTTGTTCACAGTTTTAGTCATTTCTTGAATTTAATTCAGTGACGGCGTTGCGAAACTGTTCAGCAGGAAATGGCTGTAATATGTTTTGCAGACATCAGAAATACCCCGAGGAGAAAGTTAATGGGGGAGAACATAATAAGCCTTCTTGTGAAGAGTAAGATGTGGGATATATTTTATCTTAACAGTTTTTGAGAAAGCCCCTGGAGGTTGTTTTTATGTGGGTAAGAGTTTTTCATTAAAGTAGAATTTTTTTATTATATTCTTATTTTTTAATTTGAAACGTTTTTGCGTTAATTTTTTTTTTCTAAAGGAAACCTCGGGCCAAGCCCCCTCATCTCCTGTGATCTCCCAATTATATTTGTTAATCTTGGATGTAAAAATACCAAGACAAGCATTAAAAAGACTTCTTTTTATTTTCCATGAGGATTTTCCTTTGGAGGAGAGATTCTAGTAAGTAAAAGAGCCTTTTTCAAAAAGATTTATTTATTTATTTTAGAGAAAGAGAGAAAAAGAGTGCATTGGGGGACGGCAGAGAGAGAGGGAGAGGAAGAAATCTCAAGCAGACTCCCCACTGAGCATGAAGCCCCACGCCAGGAACCTGAGATCATAACCTGACTGAAATCAAGAGTCAGATGCTTAACTGACTGAGCCATCCAGGTGCCCTGAGCTGATTCAGTTTTAAACAACCAGGATAATCTGTAACAGTCAGGCACCAAGCTTGAACTTGTATAGTAACCACTTGTAGGCTGGTGTTCTGTATTTGATGTAGTGGTGAGGAGGTAGTCTTTGTCTTTGCTTATATATGTTTAGGTGACATAGAGCCCTCCCCTGATGATGAGGAATCATTGTCTTTATATTCTGGCTTTCAGCTACACAGAGGACAGCTCTCAATGACCCATTCCAAAGCCATTTTAAAGGACTTTTCAGTAATATGAGAAGAGGCTGTTTACAAAAAAGTCAGAATAACAAATGATATTTCCAAAGGGTTAAGGGAGCAAGGTTTGGTTCCAAGATGGCACTTGGGGTGTGAAGGGAGGATCAGTGTGAGAACTGGGCCTAAAAAGATGTCTATGCATATGTAAAAAATGTTAATAGCAAAGATGGATGCAAAAGAATGAAAAGTTGCTTGAACAGAATGGGGCTAGATGTGTGGTGGGATCTGAGTGTCTCAGCTGGTCTATTTCTGTCCCTTCTCACCTTCCATTCCTCCTTTCCTCCCTTCCTCCCATCTTTCTATCCCTCCATCATTTGTTTCTTCCTTCCTTCTCTTGAGAGAGAGGGGAAGAGGGGCAGAGGTAGAGGAGAGAGAGAATCTCAAGCAGGCTCCATGTCCAGCAGGGAGCCAACATGGGACTTGATTCCATGACCCCGAGATCAAGTGTTGGATGCTCAAATGACAGAGCCACCCAGGAACCCATGTTTCTTCTTTCTATATAATAAAAGTTTCCACTAGAGCTTAGTAACGCTATCTGAATTTAACTGTGGCTGTGGGGAGGGGGTTGTCAGCCGTATAAAATCTGCATGAGCATGGGGCATGGGAACTGCCTCCGATGGCATACATGCTGAGCCTGGGGAAGACCACTCTAGGTCCTGGATTTTCCAATATGCAGAAGAGGTGAGGAGGAAACATAGGAGGAGGGAAGGGATACAATGATCCTTGATTTGGAAGTGACTTCATTTTCCTTAATAGAGATTCTTTCTTTTGACTTAAAAGAATCCCTTCTATAGTTCATTTCCTTCAGTAAGAAAATACCAGCTTTTTAACCAGTGCATGAGTTTGTTAGGGCTGCCATAATCCAGTACCATGGACGGGGTGGTTTCAACAATAGAAATTTCTTTTCTCACAGTTCCAGAGGCTAGAAGTCTGAGATCTGGGTGTTTGCAGGATTGGTTTCTTCTAAAGTCCCTTTCCTCGGTTTGGAGATGGCCATATTCTGTTTCCTCACATGATCTTCCTTCTGTGTGTGTCTGTGTCCTAGTCTTCTATTCTCTTTTTTTTTTAAAAAATTTTAAATAAATATATAATGTATTATTAGCCCCAGGGGTACAGGTCTGCGAATCGCCAGGTTTACACTCTTCACAGCACTCACCATAGCACATACCCTCCCTAATGTCCATAACCCCACTACCCTCTCCCTACCCTCATCCCCTTGGCCCCCCTCAGTTTGTTTTGTGGTAGTCTCCTATTCTAAACCCACTGAGCCACCCAGGTGCCCCCTAGTCTCCTATTCTTATAAGGACATCAGTCATATTGGATTAGGGCCACATATATGATGTTAGTTGAGCTTACTTTGAATTTAATTACTGTAAATATCCTGTCTCTGAATAGCATTAGTCTTCTGAGGTAATAAAGGTTAGGATCTCAATACATGAATTTTGGGAGACTCGATTCAGCCTATCATGCCCAGGTTCTAAAACAATTTCCTCCTTTATCCTGTAGTCTCTTTTAAATAATGCAATACACTAAATGAGAAAACTTGGAAATTTGGAAAGCTTTCCAAATGTATAGAGATTTAAATTACACAATTTACAGATCTACCATAGATGAAGATACAATATATTCTTTCACTGCCTCTAAGGATTCTGATGGGATCATTGGCATGTCTTCTGTATTTCCAAAATCTTGATATTTGATTTCATAATCATGAATCAAAGGAGTCTTTATTAGCCACTTTCTTTCAAACAATAAGTGTGCAATCTTGTCCTCTGAAAAATAATTAACTTGCAAGTTATATATTTTTAAAATTATTAGTTAATTACAACTTAAATACTTATTAAAGTTCAAAATCAATTCAAATTTTATACTTCTTCTTAGGCAATTTAAGAACTTTAAACTACTTCAGTCCCATTTATCCACCCCCCCCCCTGTTTTTAAGTGATTATTTTTATGTATTTTAATTTTGTTTATTTTAAACCCCATAGACTTCATTTTATTACTGCTTTATACAGACAGTATTTATTTAGACCGACATAATTTCCCTTCCCATTTCTATATATATTTTTTCTTGTATACCCAGGTTTCTATCTAGGAATATTTTCCTTCTACTTGAAGGACACTTTCATTAGAACTAGTGATCAGTTCTTTCAGTCTTTGTCTAGGGATGTTTTTAATTAACATTATTTTGGGGAGATATTTTTGAGAGATATAGAATTGCAGTTTGGCATTTATTTTCTTTCAAGACTTTGAAGATATTTATATATTATTTTCTGACTTTCATAATTTCTATTGAGAAGTCAGCTATCAAACTTCTGAAGGCAATGCATTTATTCCCTAGCATCTTTTATGATTTTTGTCTTTTTTTTCCCCCAATAATTTTACTTTGTTGGGTCTAAAAGTGGTTTTCTTTTCTTTCTTTCTTTCTTTTTTTAATCATGCTGCATGTTCATTGAGTTTACTGAATTTATGGTTTGAAATCTTTCATAAGTTTTGGAAAATTCTCATCTTTTATCTCCAAGTATTCCCTTACAGCATTCTTTCCTCTCTGAGACTGTAATTACAAATACATTAGATTTTTCTCCAGTATCCCATTTACCCTTTCTCTTTTATCAATATTTCCTATCTTTTTGTTTCTCTTCATGCTTTGGTCTGGTTATTTTTTATTTTCTAGTTCTCTATTTCTTTCTTTGGTTGTGTCTAAACTGCTATTTAAGCCCATAGGTTCAATTATTATATTTTAAGTTCAAGAATTTCCATTTGATTTCCCTTTAGTTCTATCCTTAAATTCTTTTCTTATCCTTTTATTTCTTGAGCATATTAACTGTAGTTACCTGAGGTCCATATTTGGTATCTTTTTTATCTGGATGCCTGTGGCTCTGTTTTAGTTTTTTCCTGTTTGCCTTGGTTTTCAGTTATATGGGTATATCTCCTAGTATGCCTTGTTATTTTTCACTGTGCCAGTTATTGTATATAACAAAAGAGAGATAATTTTAGTCTCTTGATAAGGTTATTTTCCTGCAGAGAGGATTTACTCTGCAGGAAAAGAGGATTTCTTCTACCAGACAACTAGTCTAGGAGTACACAGGTCACCTTAATCCAGTCAGGAACTGAGGTGATTCAAAGCTGGATTTATGTTGCTATAATGGTTGCTATGCTACACTGTCCAGATCTACTTTCTTGACTGAAGGACTTATTTCCCAAATTGCCAGACATGATGCTTGCAGTCAGCCTTCAGCTTTTAGTTCTCCCAGGTAGTATCTATAACTAAGGAGAAGCATTTTTTTTTCAAGGTCATATCCTCTTCCCAAAGGCAGCCTGTATCCAATGACTGGTAAATGTAGGATATAAAGGTCTGGTTCCCTTCCTTCAGTGTGGGAAAACTCTGTGGGGCTGTCCATGCTTCAGAGCTTCCTGTAGAATTTGCTGAAGCCTTTACTGAGATTCCTTCATAGCCCAACTTCTCCCTCTCTCCAACCTGCTTCTATCTGTTCACCATAGGCGTCAGTCTGAGGAAACTTATAAATAAATTTCCTGTATGCTGATATCTACTAGAAAGTCTCCTTCTATTTTGGATTCATCATTTTTTCCTTGGGTATGATTCTTTGGGTCTCACCTCTAATCTTGTGAGGATTACCAGAGCTCTTCTTAAATGGAAAACCATAAACTCTATATGTCCCCACAGGATCTTTTGGAAGCTTTTCTAGATTTCTCGACCACATTTTCACAATTATTATACATCTGAGGACCCAATGCAAGACTTATCTCTTTGGTCTCCCATCTTCTTCCACATACTGTCCCCACAATTTCAAGCTGCACATATAACTGTTTTGTGTTTTTGAAGAAATATTTTAAAAATGTTGTCTGTGGTTGTTTTCAGAAGGGCACTTATAATTCTTTTTGCCTGGTTTGCCATTGCCAGAAGTAGAAATTGTTACATTTGTGATTTGAATGAAAAGTTATTTGAAAAATTTAAAGTCTGACTCAATTTAATTATATTCAACAATTTTATTTTATGTATATGCCAAATGCTGAGCTGTGTTCTAGGGATAAACTTATGGATGCTATATTATCTTTCTGCCCCCAAGGAGCTTATAATTGAATAACAACAACAAAATAGATACACTTTTAAGGTATTACCTTGATTAATAATGATAAGACATTCAAAATACAGCTGCATTTCCTGGCAAGTTGCCTTTGGTGGAAAACCTGATAAGAGTCAATGTGCTAAGTTGCTATGATAGGTAGATTTATGTCTATGACTACATCCTGTTGCTCAAAGTTAATAGAAGCTTGGACTGTGAAAGCAGGTCTGATCACAAAATCAGTACACATCGGGAGGAGGAGGTGGGTTAACACTGTTATCACAGCACCTTTTGTGCAAGGGCAAGAATGGATACACAACTGGGACCTTGAAGTCAACAATAATGCCAGCTTAAAAGAAACACTTTCGAGACAAATACCATATGGTTTCACTCACATGTGGAATCTAAAAAATAAACAAATGAACAAGCAGACTCTTAAATACAGAGAACAAACTTGTGGTTGCCAGAAGACAGAGTGGGCAAAATAGGGGAAGGGGAGAGAGACGCACAAACTTCCTTATACAATAAATAAATTACTGAGATGAAAAATACAGTGAATATGGTCAATATATTGTAATAACACTTGGTGACAGAGAGTGACTACACACACTGTGGTGAGCATTGCCTAATGCATAGAATTGTCAAATTAATATATTGTGTACTTGAAATCAATATAACATTGTATGTCAATTATATTTCAATAAGAAATAAAAAAAGAACCCTTTCTGTGATTGAGCTTATGGGATGGCTGTAATGTAACTTAGTGGGCCAGGTAGTGCAAAGTGAACCAAATCAAAGGATTTGAAAACCAAGGAGAAGTGCACTTGAAGAAAGCCCTGAAATCTAGCTGTGGGCTCCAGGAAAGGTCCGTGATCTGCTGAGACATACCAATTGGATGTGACAAGCAGTAAATCCTTGTGATTCCATAGAAGAAATGGCTGTAAGCAGGAACTTCATACTTGGCAGTCTCTGTTCTGTTATGCTTGGGCTGAGAAGACTGAGGTGAAGTCCAAGTATCCCACATTGAGACCGGGAGGAGGGCAGAAGCCTAAGTAGAACATAGCAGGTATGAATAGGGTGCTGGGTACGACAGAAAGTTGGGACAAAGTGCAAATTTGTTTACAAGGTGTGGCTCAGCTTTCAAAGGTGGGCCCTGAAGGGACAATCCAGGTGGCCCATTATAATGTCTAGAGGGATCTTTTGGAAATCTGGTTTAGTTGAAGAGAAGGAATGTAAACAATAGGTTAAGTTTAGTCTTAGGAGGGGAGGTGGTGAGTGAAAGAAGACCTGCCAGTACTATGCATGAAAGAGACAGGATGAGCCGATTCAGGTTAAGGGTAAACAAACAAACAAACAAAGAGGCTTCTTTCTGCTCTTACATCTCAAAATCCAGCCATCTGGCTGGCCCAGATGCATGGACACTTGAATGTGTTTTGCTGTTCTCTGGGTCTTATGGAATCCTTATGCCTGGACCAAATGAATGAATTTTCCAAAACTTTTTTTTTTTGGAAATACATTTTTGAGATTCCAAGAAGGCAGGAGCTTTCTGTTATCCATATCTTTTCTTTTCTTTCCCTTCTTTCTTTCTTTTCTTTTAACTTTATTTATTTGTTATTTATTATAAATTATTATTTATTTATTATAATAGAAACTAAAAGAGAATCAAAACCTAACATAATATGTGTTGTCCCCGCTGCCTTCGGCTCAGGTCATGATCTCAAGAGTCCTGGGATCGAGCTCCACATCGGGCTCTCTGCTCAGCTTTCTGCTTCCTCCTCTCTTTCTCTCTGGCTGCCTCTCTGCCTACTTGTAATCGCTGCCTGTCAAATAAATAAATAAAATCTTAAAAAGAAATATGTGTTATCCCTTCAAGGAACTTACACACTCAGTGTATTCTTTACACACCTATTAGCTGCCAGGTGCCAGGCTGAGTAAAGAGGGTATAAAGATAGAAACATGGATGTTTCTTATACTAAAATACAAGAATAAAACACATAGACCAACAATGAGTGATACACATAATTTCATCAAATAAAATTCTGAATTTAAGTTCAGAGATTGGAGCTAAACACAAGGTAGAAGTTGAGCATGCATTCACACATGAGAGTTCATGCATGAACACACACACACACACACACACACATTTATTTTATTTATTTTTTAAAAAGATTTATTTATTTATTTGTGTGTGTGTGTGTGAGAGAGAGAGAGGCAGTTAGTATGACAGCAGTGATCAGAATCAGGCGTCTTTATCCTGAGAATACGTCACAAAGGCTGTGATTTTATTTCTTCTCTGTTCCGGGCTTCTAAACTCAGTGACTGCTGTCACTGGGAGAGAGAGAGAGAGAAGGAGCAAGCACTGAGGACATACAAACTGGAGGGGCAGAGGGAGAGGGAGAGCAAATCTCAAGCGGACTCCATACTGAGCACAGAGCCCAAAGCAAGGCTCAATCCCAGAACTCTGAGATCATGACCTGAACCAAAATCAAGAGTCGGCTGCTTAACCAACTATGCTACCCAGGTACCTCCCCTATCTCATTTGAAGATGTTACTCCTCCCCATCCTATAACCTCATTCCTACCACTGAACTTTGGGCATGGTAAATTTTCAATACATCTTTGCTGATTGGATCTCATGATGAAAATATTATTTATGGAAAGTTATTCTGATTCTTAGATGCAGAATGAATTAGAGTTGGGTATCAGGGACCTAGAAACATCTTCCCATTGCCAGAGTCCTCACATGTAAAATAGAGAGATGAATAAAAAAGGAAAATCTACATTATTGGTTGAAAAACAATTGTTGTTCAACAGACCCAGCAGCAGAGAGCTGTTGTTATGACTGGTTTCACAGCTTGGGGAACAGCTTTGTCTTGATTCTTCTGCATACCCTCCCATGCAGGATTCCTACGGACAGTAACCAGCGTTATATGAACTGACTTCTCCCCAGGCAGAGAAGTGGATTGCCCTTAAAATGAGCTAAGTTAACCTATTCACATAGTGATGAAACCAAATCTGTGTTCACTTTCACTTAGAGAGCAATCATAGAGTGACCCATTTAAAAATGCGGTGGTTTGGGTGGCTGGGTGACTCAGTTGATTGACCATCTTCCTTCCACTCAGGTCATGATCCCAGGGTCCTGAGATTGAGCCCTGCTTTGGGCTCCCTGCTTAGTGGGGATCCTGCTTCTCCCTCTTCTTCTGTCTGCTGCTCCCCTGCTTGTGCCTGCACCCACTCACTCTCTCTCTGTGTCAAATAAATAAATATAATCTTAAAAAAATAAGTAAAAATGTGATGGGCAATACTTAATGGAGAATACAAAGTGCATATGTCTTCCTTCCTGGTCAAGACTATCTCCCATTATAAAAATGGAAAATGCCAGAGACGCACATTCTTCAGCTTCTGTTAGAACTGGCGCATAAGCATGGCATCTAATCCTGGCCAAAGGGTCCTGAGAAAAGTATGCTGGGAGTTTCTTTTCTATTTTTTTTTTTCAAGTTAAAAAAAAAAAAGATTTTATTTACTTATTGCTGGGAAGCTTCTGAGAACAGGAAGTAAGAGGAGAAAAATCCCTTCCCTGTCTTTTGACTCAGGATGGAGCCAATGTGAGGATGTGATGTAGGAAGCAGTGGCCATTGGCAGCCATCTTGAGCCCATGAAGCCATAAGATTCAGGATGAAAGGCTTTACACTAAGAATGGCAGAGAAGAGAAATGAAAACACTTGGATTCTTGATGAGATCATTGTGTCCCTGAGTTAATTGGTCCTGGGAACATCATCTCTGTTATTTGAGATATTGACAATATTCTTAATGTGCCAACATTTATTATTTAATTATCTGCTTACTTGTAGCTGAACACACTCTAAAATACAGCAAGACATATAAGAAATAGTAGACAGAACCCTTGAAATTCTTGCAGTTTGATATACGTGAGAGGTAAAGTAGGTGTGACCAAAGCTAAGGAATTAAAGCTGGAAATAGTTGAGTATGAGTGAAACATAAGTGGCCTTATTGTATCATATGCTGGGGCAGTTAGTATGACAGCAGTGATCAGAACCAGCCGTCTTTATCCTGAGAATACGTCACAAAGGCTGTGATTTTATTTCTTCTCTGTTCCTGGCTTCTAAACTCAGTGACTGCTGTCATAAAAGCTTGTCATTTCCACTCTGGGTGTTTTTCATTAAGACCATTTATGCTGTTACCAGGAATGGGAAATGGGGAGCAGAGAGGGTTGGCAGGGGACAAGATTCACTGTTAACAAGTAAAATATTTTCAGATGTTCCTTGGGTACAGAAAATGTTCCATTATGTCACAGAGTCATTCATCCCAAGAATCCATTGCTTTCAGACCTTGTTAAAATGATGACTTCCTGCAGTGACACACACAGCTGTGGGGGACTGTCAGCACCATTGGGTAGTAATGGGGATTATTTTCTTCAGCAAGGAACTCCACACACCTCATCCCATCCATGCTTCCCTAGTTTTCACTCACCAGGTCATCTAGAGTATCAATGGGTCTCTATCTCACCCAAGCCCAGGATAACCAAGCTCTTGAATCAAGGAAGGACTGATGTTTTTTTCACTCTATCATGGTTTTTGTTAGTGGGTCATGAAATAAATTTATTGGGGTGAGATCAGCATTTAGAGAAGACAAATAGAATAAAGTAGCACAGAATTACTAAAATAGAGAAGAATATAACTGAGCAGGCTAGAAAGCATCAGAAAATGCTGAATATTAGGGGAGGAGAGTGTTCTAAAAGTCTTGGTTCAGTTTTAGATATATTCTTAAAAATGCATTTTTAATTTTAATTTTTTGCTTCAGTACCTCTGATTGAAGAGGCAGACACTGACTGAAAAAAATTGAAGGTGTATCTTTTGAAGGTCACAAAACTAAATAAATACATAATAAATTTAAATATAGTCAAATTATGTTGTTCTAGGTTTTTAGCACTTATCCTTCTGAGATTAGTACAACTTAAAACTGTACCAGGGTATTTGTGACACTCTGTCTTGCTCTGCGAATTTTTTTTTTTTTGTGTGTGTGTGTGTATTGGTAAAAACAAACAAACAAACAAAAAACCCCCAAAAACATATTTGGGAGCCGCTGTTCTAGTGTACTGGAGATTTCTATTCAGTTCCAGCACATGGTTCCAATCTGATTTTTCTAATGTCTTATTTATATCATCTGTGAGCATAGGCATTAATTAGCCTTTGAGCTAGAATTCCTATAGAAGCTAAATACTGGGTCCAAAGAAAACGAGCACAGAGTACAAATGAAACTCAAAGCTCTCTGCCTCTTCTTTTTGATCCTTTTCTTTCTACTTCAGAGAAATCTATATTTCTGGCAGAACATCCAACTGAGGGAGCTGCTGAAGGAAGAATACTGGTGTTACCTTCTGAGATGGAAAGTGGTAAAAATTGGACTGGTTAGCTAGAAGGAGAGGCCCTAAAACAAAGGTCCTACACAAATTGAGTCTATTGTGTTTTTTTGATCTGAGAAAGGGATTAGCTTAGTTGGTTAAGATTTTCCCTTACCAATAAAAGTCCAAATCTGTCTGACACTCTCCTTTTAAGGTCTATTTCCCCATGAGCCATCCTTCTGTACTTCCATTCCAGCCTCTCTCTCTCTCTCTCTCACATACACACACACACACACACACACACACACACACACACACACCCCTGCCCCAATTGTTTGGTTTTATTTTCCTCAGTCACATTTGCAAATATGCCTGGAAAAAACCTGTGAGTGTCTGCTCCACACAGAATGTGTGAATGAGGCTGCATCCTAGCGACATATGCTACTCTACTTGGATGGGAGACAAAATCAAACATGTTTGAAGAAATCCTACTCTTTCTGATGAAAGGCTCACTCATCTAACTATCATTTATCTATCTATTATCAATCAATCATCTATCAAGAACCAGTGGGTGAGCAGTGGCTCAGAACCAGACACTCTACTAAACCCTGGAGTCACAAAGGAATATACAACATTATTCTCAGTTTCCAGAAGCTTTCTGTTTTATGGCTGAGATAGATGAACATCCCACAGTGGCACTGCAGAATGTAAATGCTATGTTAGAATTATGTTCAGTCAGTGTGAGAATACAGAGGAAAGCAAGCCAACTGGAAGAGGAAAGCTGAGTCTGATTCCAAGATTTAATGGGTACAAGATATCTAAGGTGTGGGGAGTGGTGGAATAGGAATGGGAGGGGAAGGGATAAATTTGGAGAAGATCATCCAAGCTGAATGTGATAGCATACGAGCAGGTACAGAGGTGCTAGTGAACATGGCATGCTTGGGGAGAACTGCAGATAGTAATACATGAAGATTGTGGGGGTGCAGTGGTGGAAGGTGAGCCTGGAGGACTGGATGTAAAGTTAAAGTGGAATTTGGTGGAACCAATTTGAGGGGAATTTATTCATAGGCCCATACACAGCTGATGACCTGAGTCTTGTAACTTAGGTCAGACTCAGGAGAGTTGCAAGCTTGTAGAATCAACATTTATTGTTTCACAAGGGGAAGAGACTGAGAGGTTAACTCAACTTAACTCAACTCCTGGCATCCAAAGTCCAAGATAAAAGAGTAAACAAGGAGGCAGGTGGGCTTAGAGTCACACTAACTGGAAGACTAGCCTTCCTTCTTATGATTTCTATATGGACTGCTATAGTTATTGTTCAATGCATAGTCCAGCAAAGAGAGAGTAAGATTGACTTATACACATGAAGTTGATGAGTTTGGGTTTTGTCCAGAAGACAATGGTGTACTATTGAAGGATTCTAAATAGGGTGTGAAGTGAATATATTTACATTTTAGAAAGGTAGATGAGTTGGCTAAAGTTTAGAAGATGCCTTATAAACAAAGACCAAACCTTTCAGAGGCTTTTGTGGTGATCCAGACACTAAGGAATAATGGTCTGCACCAATGAAAACAGTAGTATGAGGTTGCAAAAAACATGAAGGTACTTCAATGACTGATTGGTTGTGCTAAATAGTGGGGGCTTTAGAAAGATTGTTTTATTTCTGGCCTTGTGGGCTGGCTAAGTGCAGGGTATTATTGATTGACATAAGCATACAGGAAGAAGAATGTCTGCTGGAGAACAATGGAATGTTCAAGTTCTGACATGCTCAATTTAAATGGCTACTGAGGGGAGATGTTCAGTAGGAGATGGGCCACATCATTCTGGATGGATTTCAGGTGGGAGGAGGCCAGGGAATATAGATTGGGAATTATCAAAAGATAGGAAATTATTTGAAGCCAGGGGGATGGATAAGTTTAACCAGAGAATGTGTGGGTGGCATGAAAAGAGAAAGTCAAGATGAAGAATACTGGAAATCACCAATATTTAAAGGATGGCTAGAGGAAATAAGTGCAGTGGAGGGGCCAGAGATGCAAGGGTAAAAGAGATATGGGGAAAATCAAGAGTGAAGGTATCATAGGAATCCAATGTGGCTTTCCAAATTTTTCAAGAAAAGCATAATGGAAGTATTAAATGTCACAAGTCAGTTAAATAAGGTGGCCCCGAGAGTTGAGTGCCAGATTTGGCAAGAGGGTCTTTGTGGGAGACCTTTAATAAGACCGGTTTAGTGGAGGGGTGAGCACACAGCTTGAATATAGGTGATTAAGTAAAGAATAGGGAGTAAGACAGTAGATATAGAAATTTCAAGACACGTATACAACTTTCCTAAATGTCAATTACACTAGCATGAGCTAAATTCTCTCTTCCTTATTCCCTTCCTTCCTTCCCTTCATGTCATCGTCCTACACTGTCTTCCTTCTCTTTCTTCTTCCCTTCCTCCTATCCACAAATGCATATGGGACATGCACTATGGGCCAAGAAATGTAGAAGGCATGGGATACAAAGGTAAAACAGCACAACCAGTCTCTTGCAGACCATTGTCTAGTAAGTGAAACAAGATAAAAATAATATGGTGAAAAAGGAATGCGACCTATAGAAAGCAGAGATCAAGAACAATGTGGATATTTAATTCTTAGTCTGCCTAGGCAGAGTGGGGAGGAGCAGAAGACACCGTGGAGAAAGCAACATTTGAAGTGGTTGAGTTTTATGAGGATCAGGGCAGGAAGCGTCCCGGGTGTAGGAAACAGAGAAAGCAAAGGGTCAAGGGAGAAGTGCTGGAGTTTGTGCAGACAGCAGTGAGTAGTTCTGAGAAACTAGCGCACTGTGCAGGAGGCAGAAAGCAGGGTTAGAAAGGAAGGATGACGGAACTTGCATGCGAGGTCAGAGGTTCTGGGCCTCAAGGGAGAGATCGTGGGGAGTTTTGAGCAAGAGATAGGTGATCAGAGCTGCACTTCATGAGCATTTTTCTGGTAGAAAAGAGTCATCCATAGTGAAAGACCCCAAGCCCAGACACAGAGGCTAAGAAATAACGAACTAGGACTTCAGGTTGTACCAATCAAAATGTCTGTTGAATCAACATTCATTGACAATAATGAATAATCAATATGACCAATGATGTAGTGAGCTGGGGAGTTTTTTTCCTCTTTTTTTGTCTGCTCGTTGTCTGCATCTGTTGTCTTCTTTAAAGAAAAAAGTGAATCTTATTCTCAGTGTCATATTGCAGCAGTGCATTGAATAAAAATAGCCGAGCGTGATTAAAACTGTGTTTTTTTTTTTTTTCAGTTCATTTGCTTTTGCTATAGATTGATTTTCTGAACACCTGTTTGACACTGGAAGTCTTTAATCTATTAGGACTTTGGAGGTTGACTTTTTAATAGGCCGCTTATACACTTTCTAAAAATGATTGTGATTTAGATCATAGCTACCGAAATGAACAACTGACCAACAACTCTTTTGGAAGATAGTCTAATGATGAGTGTCCCGTCTTACAATGGAAATAATACGTGGGCATCTGGAGCCTGTTGACTCACTACTCAAAATCCCAATTCTCAAGCCACCCAGTATGTGGGATATGAGTCAGGCTCAGGCTATGGGGAAAGACGGGGCCCTTTTTGGGCACTGAGCGTGGAAGGTGCATTGGCCCTGACCTTCCTTGTATGGTTTGTAAGAGATATTGATACACACTCAATTCATGGCTTGGTCTCCCAGAGCAATGCTCTCAGCATCAGAATCCCTTGGTGGGGTGGAGTCTTGATTTCCATGTTGATTGTAAATAATGTGTCCTGATCCTTGATTCTTCTTTCATTAAAATCAAGACATTTTTTTTTCCCTATTCTGGTGGTTTATTTCTTCTTTTCTTTTTCTCAGCAGCATTTTGGGGAAGATGTGGAAATTTCTCTACAAATACTTTTCACCTTCTGAATTGATCAGTAGATGGAAAGCATTTGAGAAGCCTGGACACAGAAGGATGGCCAACCTAATGAAAAGGAGACATCAGAATTTGCCACTCTTTTTGACAAAATGCCTCAATAATTTTGAAATTTTAATATATATTTTTTAAGTTGCTTAGCCCAGACCACTAGATCTATGTCAGAGTTCTCTTCTAAAACACATAGTCTTGTAGTCAACCCCAGCCCAGTCATGTCTGTGTTGGACTCAGTATTTTGTACTTTTTAAAAAGTATTCTTCATAAGACCAGATTTTAGGCTCACTGGCTTTGCATTGGAGTACATTCTAGGGCTTTTAACTCACGGATTGGTCTTAATCATAGTGTCCTTTGAGCTGGTTCTAAGAATTGCTTCTTTTTTTACTTGCCCTAAGGACTTACTATGAATTCAGCGTCAGAAAATTCCAGGCTCACAAACAGGAATGACCAGTCTTGCTTTAGTACAAGAGCTTTCTGTGCCATTCTCTTGTACTCTCCCAGGGAGCCCTCATGCTGGCCTCATCCTTGGATGGTCAGTAGCACAGGGCCAGGGTCTGTCTTGCTGGTCGCACCTGTGCGGGTCTCTTCTTCCTCCCTTCCAACTCCCAGATTCTTCTTCCATCTCTCCTTCCCACCTTCATGTCTTCTGCTGTTCATGAAGGGCTCTGAAACTCCAAATTTCTGCAGGCAGAGGAGTTTGGCTCTTTCTTACCTCCTCCTTTGTCATTGTTCCAGTTCGCTGTCTAAGGAAAGATGTAGCATCTCATATAAAAGGGTGCTCGATCAGGTTATTTTTCCAAAGCAAGAGTGATACGCTCTGATACTAGCCAGGCCCTTCTCGTGTACGCAAAACCGTGCAATTCATTCTTCTCTCTGCTCCAGATGAGGTCCACATTGTTGCTTCTGGTTTTGGACCACAAGCTCTTACGGCATAGATTCATAGCATTATTTTAATTCTCTGAGATTATCCATGATCCCCTCCTAAGAAGTTGGGTACCAAGTACTTCATTGATTTTTGGAAATGAAGACAGTTTAAAATAGGTTGACGAGAAAAGCTGGTGGCCTCTGTGAAGATACAGTTCGAGGGACCCTACTGAAAAGCCACGACCACGTCTCCCTGAGTGGGAGGGCGCCCAGCTCTGTGTGTCCCAGAGCATCTGTAGCATTGACCATGGTCAAGATTACCCTTAAACAGGCTGGTTTCTCCCACACTTAGCAAGAAAGAAAGAAATAAGGATATTAAGTGCGAACAACTCAGCAAATAATTCACTAGTGAAATTCCAAATATTTGGATGGAACTATTAGAATTCTGATAACTATGCCCTCAAATGACAGGTACCTAGTTATTTTCATAAACTGATGACTTGGACTGAATTTTTGTTTGGCCATCTGGGTTGCTATATGGGAGTGGGAAACAGTAGATTTGATTATAAGGATGTAGAGTTTTAGAAAAATGGCTTCCCACAGCTCAGCAAAGATAGTCAAACAGCCTCGCTGAGCACAACGTGATTAGAGCAATCTCAGATAATGATCTGCCAGAGAGATAAAGAAACACAGCTCTGAGTTTTTCAGAAAAAAATTATGCAAATGCATAATAAAAACCTAAAAATGTAACGACTTCAATTCTAGCCCAGCTATGAGATAAAAGAGGAAGTAAAATTATTATACTAATTTGAAGAAAATGTTTGATAAACTGCTTTAAAAATTGTGAGTGTATAAATATTGATGCAAGGCAGAAATACAAAGAAAGGAAGTGTACTTTAATCTCTGTTCAGAAGAAGAAGAAAGATTTTTTTCCCAGCTCATAGACCATTAGACAATCTCTAAACACAGACTTGGGAGAAGTAACAGTTGTTGAGGGTATATTTGGAAATCGGAAGGGAAGCGGGATTGCAGAAGATGACTCAGAATCAGGAGCCAGGGTCTGGGTTCAGTTGTAAAGCTCTGGCACAACCTTGCCATGTGACAAGGAGTAACGTGGTCTACCTCTGGGCTTCAGTTTTCCCAAGTAGTAAAGAGAGTGGCTTGGAGTAAAAAAAAGCTTCCAAATTCTCTTTCAATTTTATATTAGGACACTGTGGTTCCAAATATGAAATTCACAAGTATTTTCACTGCCTTCATTGCTAACTCCTTTCTGGGTCTGTTGGTTATTCTGCTAAACCGGAGGGTCTGCAAATTTGGCGTGCATCAGAATCCCCTGGAAGGTTTTAAAAAAAGATCGCTGGGCTCTACTCCCCCAGTTTCAGATTCAGTAGGTCTGGGGTGGGGCTCAAGAACGTGCATTTTTTGAGGGGGTTGGGGAGAGGGTGGTGGGGTTGTGGACATTGTGGAGGGTATGTGCTATGGTGAGTGTTGTGAAGTGTGTAAACCTGGCGATTCACAGACCTGTACCCCTGGGGCTAATAATACATTATATGTTTATAAAAAAATAAAAAAATTATTTAAAAAAAAGAATGTGCATTTTTCATAAGTTCCCAGGTGACGCTGATACTGTTGGTGTCAGGAGCATGTTTTGAGAACTTCTGCACTAAACAGAAAGAGCCTAGGCCTTCCCTGCAGGGAACCCTGGAAAGGTCAAAGGTCTTCGATCAGCCAGTAGCTCACTGCTTGGAAATTAGGCCCAGGCTTCATTCTCTAACTCCCTACTTCCTGAATTCTTAACAGAATAGAGAGGTAAGAGAAAGTTAAGCACATTTTTGCACTGTATTGCCAGCACTGGCTATGCCCGTGTAGGCAGAGAGTGGGATGAGTCCAGGGAGGCAGGCTACAAAGGGTAAATTGGACAAGTAGCTTGTCATCTCAATGCTTCTTTCTTTCTTTCTCTCTCTCTCTCCCTTTCTCTCTCTCTCTCTTTCTTTCTTTCTTTCTTTCTTTCTTTCTTTCTTTCTTTCTTTCTTTCTTTCTTTCTTTCTTTCTTCTTTCTAAGATTTTATTATTTATTTGAGAGAGAAACAGAGAGAGCATAAGCAGCGAGGAGAGGGAGAAGCAGGCTTCCTGCTGAGCAGGGAACCCAATGCAGGGCCCCATCCCAGGATCCTGGGATCATGACCAAAGGCAGACGCGTAGCCACCGGAGCTCCCCAAATGCCCCTCCAGCTCAGTTTCTGAATCTACAAACTGGGTCTAATGTTATCTGCATCAGAGGACTGCTGACAGGCTACACAAAGAAATGCACTTATAACGTTAGAATCATGAAAGGCACAGAGTGAAATACTCAACGGAAGGCGGATACGATTATTAATTTATGGGGCACTTTCAAAATTCACCCTTGCAAGGAGAAAGGGGCACCATGTGTGAGGAGCCATGCATGGCAGACGAGACCTGAAACCTGAGGGCGGTAGGTGCTCAGATTGCAATGGAAAATGACCCCATCCTCAGAACACAGGATACGACCCCCACATCACCCCAAACAGCAAATTTTTCCAGATACACTTCACCAGACTCAGTTCTGGTGGCCAACGTCCTTCAGTTTTGTGCAGATACAGTCGGAATATGCACATCCTTCCCAGATTGTGATTCTGGAGTGCAGCCTGGAAAATAGGGAAATGCTGTCCCTTTGATTGTGGATTGAAGATGAGTCATCCGTTTTTTGCTGGTTTTCCCATTTGAGAACAGGCAGCAATGAGGGTGTGATTTGATCTTCTTATCTTTCAGTGTGTTCACATGCTTATTTGACACAACGGCAAAGCACTCTTTGTGGGTAATCACCAAATGCCCATCTTCTGTGTGTACGTGTGTCAGACACAGTAAAGTGCAGAGCAGTAATTAATAATGTTTATTAGGAACTCGCTGTGTGTCCAGCCGTGAGCTGGTGCTTTGGGGAGCAAAGGAGACATGGAGAAAGTAGACTCTCTCTGCCCCTTGAGAACCCTCTTTCAAGGTCTTTGTCAGACAGTAAAGCTGAACGTGTAAATTAATGATCAGGCATTGAATTATTAAACTGTGTTTTTGAAACCTCAGCATGGAATGCTTTTCCTGCTTCTTGCAATTATCCAAATCCTATACATATTTTAAATCCCACCTTATGAAAAGCTTTTTCTAGGAGAGCTCTCGAATAGGAGGGAGGAAACCCAGAAGCTGGCCTCAATGGGTCTCCTCTAAGGGTCACTTTAATCCCACCTTCCCGCACGCAGGCAAACTCACATAGGGGTCTTGAAGAACCTCCTGGTTCAGGGGTCTGGGTCATTTTCATTGCATCTCAGTGATTTTCGAATTTAACCATGCAGCAAGCAGGCACATGCGAAATCTCCTGGGGGCAGGGTACCGATCCCTGCAGGATGGGCACGTCATGTCCCCAACCAGCATGACCTGCAGGTTGCAGACTTCAGGGTTCAATCTTCCAGAGGAGCCAGGAGCAGAGTCAGCTTGGGGTGGAGACCCCCAACGGTTGGCAAACCCCACCGGTGTGGCAATGCAACCCTCAAAAGGCAAGCGCCTTGGTTTTCAAACCATTTCAAGCATGTAACTTTTATCTTGAATGAAAAGATCAAACCTACTTAAGGCATAACATCGTAAACAAAGACATAAAAATAAGTGTGTGTTTATATGCATATGTGAGGCAAATGGGTAATCAAGAAAAGCTTCTGTTGCCATCAGGGACATCTTTCCATGCAAATGCAAGGTGCTATATTAATGTGTGAAAAGGCTGTTATGGATGTTGGAGTCTAAAGTCATGAAGGTTCAGATAAAATAATTATTCCCTAGCTGGGAAGCTCCTGAGCTGGGTCATAATAAAAATAAATTTGATAAAAATTTTCACCGAGTGCTTTTCTCTTAAACATGGGATATTTTGTAAAATAAGCAAGACCAATGCAGGAAGGAACATAAAGTCCCGGGGAAATTTATGAACCCGCTCACAGCCTAATGGGTGTGAGCTGATGACACTGGACAGTCGGCCAGGGTCCCCATGACTTGTGGCATCGGGGGCTCTCCCATCACACCCTAGGGGATGTTCCTTAAGGACCAGGAAAATGGTTCTGAGTCAAGTAATTTACTGGAGATTTGTGGCATGTCTGGACTGTGCTTGCTGTTTTCCCATGTAATCTTGTTTTTGATTACCAAGCAGCCCTGTAAAGTGACATTATCCCCACCTTACAGATGGGGAGACTGAGGCTCAAAAAGGTGAATAATTAGTAACAAGCAGAAACAGAATTCTACTTGCTTTGAGAGTTTTGGACCCTCCCAGATGATCAGGCTGGAGTTCTGAAGGTAAGGAGGATCCTCCACTTTTGGCAAAGACACAAAGGTAAGTCCCTGAACACTCTGAACAATGGCCACAGCCCAAATAGTCAGAAGAGATAAAGTTGCAGACCATCAAGGGACAAAGCCAAAAAGAAGACGAATTTATGATTCAGGAGGAGGATCCTGAGCTCCGGGATGAAATGCTCAGTATCACACAGACCAAGCAGGGATGTGGGGGTGACCCAACACTTGTGGCAGCCGAGGGGGAAGGCCGCAGGTGGGACTGAGTACCCCATGCTGGCAGCTTCCAGGGCTGCTCCTCCAGGGACACTAGCAGTTCCCATCTGTAGACTCTCTAGTGAGGAAATCTGCGCTTTCCTCCGGTACAGTTGAAAGACCCCTCTCCTAGAAAGACCCCTCCCCTCGTAGACAGATAGGATAACTAACCGCTTGTTTGCTTTTCTGTAAACCGCTGGCTTTTAGGTATAAGATTAGGTTATCAATTGTGTGATTAATTGCTTATTAATTGCTCTTTTGCCTTTCTGTAACCGCTTGGCTTATAGAAATAATAGAGACGCCATGATGGCATTCCTCCCTTCCCCCTTCTTGTTCCCCTTCCCCGCCTCTCCTTTCGCGCGCACGCGGGCCCTCATAACCAATCAGCTTGTTCCCCCTTCCCGCCGCTCTCTTCGCGCGCGCGGGTCCCCGGAGCCAATCCGCAAACTCCAAGTATGCCTTTTTCAAATATTCAAACTGTCAACCAATCAGTTGCGCCCCACCCAAAACTTGTTTGTACCTTCCTATAAAAGACCCTGCTTCTCTCCGGTCGGGGTGCTCGGTTAGCTGGAGCTGCCGAACACCCGCCGGTACCTGCGTGAAAATAAACCTCTTGCAGTTTGCATCCAGTGGCAGTGTTGGATTCTTGGGTAAGGGGATCCGTGGGTCTTTCACAGTCTGTGCTTGAAATTTCACCTCTAGGAGGGGAAGTAGACTAGAAAGTCGGGGGGATGTCCCCCTAGACACACCAGAGTAGGAGACCAGGGTAGTGGATGTCTATCCAAAGGGGACACTGACCCAAGTTTCTTGGGAGGTGGGTGTGGGTCTAGCCAAGGGGGATGGAACAAGACAAAGGTCATGGAGGCTAGATGCCTTGCCAGGTGGGTATCTGACACCTGATGGAGAATGCCTGGCCTGGAGCTTCCTTGAGCCGCCTCCTTCTTCCAGGAGCCCTCACTAGCCTGGCTGCAGAGCATGCCAAGGTCAAGGCAGAATCAAACCCTCTCTCCTTGCACGTGGAGCCAGAGGCCCCAGAGTACCAGGGGTGGAAGGTTTTGCAGTCTCTGGGCTTCAGGCTGTGGTTCAGTGCACATTTCCCTGAACCGTCCCATCTGTCTCCTATCCCTGGGCCTCTGGATATAAGAAAAGCTCCATCTTGTGCAGGGATGGATGAGAACGGATGTGAATCTTATTTTGTAAAGCTGAATTCTTGCCCTAGAAGGTAATGGGATTCATCATGCAGAGTTAGTAACAGCTGTGCCCTGGAGAGGGCGGACGCAGTGGGGGAGGACAGCCACACCACAGATGCCACACTCACCATACCTCTAGCTTCCACTCCCTCCTTTGTGGGTCAAATGGAAGCGCATTTGAAGAGGGGAGAGTCACTGAAAGCAGTGAATATTTGGCTATTTTCTTTCTCCATATGAAAAAGGAAATGGTTTTAATTGTAAAAGTAATAAATGAAGCACCTTCACTGAGTTACTTTGGGTATGTACAGCTATGATATAAAGTTCTGCAGTCAAACCTCAGACTTTTGGGTCAAAGCAGGTACATTCAATGTTATAATATGGAAGCATGGAGGATAAGGAATCTCTTAGTCTGGATTCTTCCACTGAATTGTCTTATTTCTTCCTGGAACTAGGTTGACTTGGGACTTGGAGCAATGTGTGGGCTGGTGGTTCCAGAATGCCCTCACCCCAGTAGAATGGTCCTAGATGGAGCCCTAGGGGCAAGCACATGTCTTCTGGCTTTGACCACTCCAGTCGCTGCCTGAAGGCTGGGCAGGCCTGCACTCTGCAGAAAATAAAACACTTGTCTAAGGACACACAACTGAGAAGTGGTGGACCCGCTAAGACTTTCTGCCTGACAGAAGCAGGTGTCTCCAGACAGGGGCTGGAGTCAAGCCCTGAGCCTTATCTTTGCTCAGGATACTGCTCAGGGCTTGGGCACCCACAGCAAAGGCGATGGGAAAGAGAAATGGTTTGGACTCTAGGTTGAAAAGTGATGGGAGAGAGATTGAACTTCACTTGGAACACAGCAGGACTTAGCTGAGCTGGCAGGGTGAGCGAGGGGATGGATGATCATGAAGAGGGACCCCGGTAGGTGCGGAGAGCGGGATGAAGAGGAACTCAAGTAGACATCCAGGCAGAAGATCGTAGCTGGATGTCCAGGGCGAGGACAGTCTCTGTAAATTGGCCTTGCAGGGCTCTTTGCTAGAGAGGAGGACTTCGCCAAGGCCTAGGCCTGTCTGGGCAGCTTAGAGGAAATGGACTTAAGTCTGGTCAAGGAGCGAGTCCTTGTCAGTGGTTGACTTGCCTTTGTGGGTGAACGAGGAAACACAGGGGCCCCACTTCAGCAGGGAGTTGCTGTGGAGATATTCTCCGAGCTGCTCTTCTCAAGGCCCGTCTTCACCTTGTTTTGATCTGTAGAATGTGAAAGCCAAGCACGCACAAATGAACACTTCTTTCTTCCTTCTTTCCTCCCTTCCTTCCTTCCTTTGTTTTTTTCTTTCTTTTAAAGATTTTATTTATTTGACGGGGAGAGAGAGAGAGAACATAAGCAGAGGGAGTGAGAGAGGGAGAAGCAGGCTCCCCACTGGGGAGGGTGTTCAATGTGGGGCTTGATTGTAGGACCCTAAGATCATGACCTGAGTCAAAGGTAGATGCTTAACTGACTGAGCCATCCAGACACCCCAATGAACACTTATTTCTAATTTCAACTAGCATCAAGCCTGGAAGGGTTCCTGGTAGAGGCAGTGGTGGTGGTGGTGATACACACAGAGGTGGTGACACACAGAGGGGTGTGTGTGTGTGTGTGTGTGTGTGTGTGTGTGTGTGTGTGATAGTCAAGGTCTGAAAGAGGAGAGTGGAAGGAGAGGGTGAGAGCCATTCTATTTTACTGCCAGTCTCCTGACTTGCCTTCAGTAATTATAACTATGTCCACAAGCTCAGGGCATTTTTCTCCACATCTAGGCCAGGGCCCAACATACATACTAGATAGGTTAAAAGACATTTGTTGGCTGAATGAATAAGTGAAATACTTCTGTGCCTGTCCCTGGTACTGAGACTGGAAACACCAACAAGAACATGAATGCAGGAGGCACGAGCAGCACCACTCAGCTGGGTAAGTGTGCCATGGGGACAGGAACAAGAACACCACCCCAAGGGGTCAGTTCCATTGGCAGCTAAAAAGACTCCAGAAAGTCAAAACTGTACTTTACTTAGAAACTGAGAATTTAGTCCTATCAAGACTTAAACCAGCAAGTCTGCCTCCTTTTACCCCAATCACATGCACCCTCAATCTGATGCTGCTCTGTTGGGTGTACTCTCAAAGTCTCAACCCTCTGGTCAGATTAGTCTTCTTTTAAGTGTCAGATTATTTTTTTTGACACTTCCAGTGTCCAGTGCCCAGGAATAGAAGACAATCTCACGCAGTATGTCTTTGTGGAATATTATCAGGAAGGTAATTAAATTGGTTGATTTCATGCCCTGTTATATATTTCATGTGTACATATTCATGCCCAGAATACAGAGTTGGAATACATTTGTACTAATTAATTGTGCTAATTGTTACATATGTGAGGTTAGGGCCACTTGCATTCATTATTCAAATTTATGCAAAATAGATGGAAATGACACAATCATCATACTCTTAAATGCAATTATAGTGCTGGCTCTCACCCAAGAAATGGGTTTTGGAGACTGAATTGAAATTTCCTGAAAGCCTGGCTTTTATCAACAGAGACACAGCCTAAACCTTTTGAATCAAGTGTTCCACTGATTTTAGCATCTAAAATGCAAATACTCTCAATTGTTTTTCCAGTACCCCTACTGGTCAGAGATGGAGATGCAGATATCTCACAACTAGAGGGAGAGAGAAGGCATTAAGGCAGGGATTTAAAAGTAAATATGCTTTACAATTTGGGCATAATATACAATTAAGGGATAAAATCTGCAGAGAGGTCAGGGCTTAAGCAAACATGATAAATAAAAAATTCAGCCTCATGAAACGGATTGAGGAATGAATGATTGTACTTAAGACACATGCTTTGCTTTGCGAAGTAATTTACTGGAGGGTACATTAAATAGCACCTGTCTTGGTATATTTAAACTGGCACTGCCATTTGAAAATTAAGTAATTTATTCACAGATTTCCGGGAGATAATCTCAAATCATGTAACTTCAGGTGTAACCCATACAAGATGTTTTATTTATGACTCCATTAGAATTATGGATCAAGGGTGGCCCTGAAATAAAAAAGAGGAGGAAGTGCAAACTCAGCATTGCCCAAAAGGAAATAAGGGAGTATGGTTATTTTTCTCTTTAAAACACGTGCACAATGAACGAACACCCCTCGAGAAGTGGACGAGCTGAGATAGTCGAGGACATTTGAGAGAAGGTGTTAGGATTCAGCCTGCAGAAGAGAGCAGGGGGACATGCATAAGACGTGGGGTGGTGAACGGTTGATGCTGAGGGGTGATACCAGCTTGGTGTAGGGCCAAGGTGCTACTGCTAGTGCTGGCTGGCAATGACAGTGACACACATGAAGAATTCAATTGTTGTAGTTGTAGGAACTGTTGAATTGTAGGAATTGTTGACAGTTGTAGGAACTGTCCCGAATACTTTCAGTGGATGATTTCTTTCAGTTTTTCACTTTTGAGTTGTGAGACCAATATTCCACCCTCTCCTCCCCGCAGTCTTTTTTCTTTCTCTCTCTCTCTCTCTCTCTTTTTTTTTTTTTTACAGCTGAGGTAACTGAGGCTTATGAAGTGGTCTAAGGACTGACTTAGGTTGGTAAGCCCAGAAAAACCCATGGCTTCCAACCATTTTATATAGAGAGTTAAAAAAAAAAAATTATGTTAGACCCAAGAAATACTCTTGCATTGGTGAGGGTTTAAAAATTCTAAGACAAAGCTAAAATTTTCAAGGTACTATTTGTTGGCAGGGAAAGCATACTTTTTTAAAAAAGATTTTATTTATTTATTTGAGTTGTGTGTGGGGAGATGTGTGCACATGAGGGAGGGAAGGCAGGAACAGGGGGAGAGGGATGGCTAAAGACCAACTTGAGGCTCAATCCCAAGACTCTGAGATCATGACCTGAGCTGAAATCAAGAGTCAGATGCTTAACTAACTGAGCCATCTAGGCACCGTGGGAAAGCCATAACTTAAAAAGGGATTTGCTCTTAGTTGCCTTGGATGATGTAGATGAGGATCAGGGTAAACACAGGACAATTTTGCAGTTTTCACGTCTGGTGACTCTGGACAATGCAGTGGTTGCACTTCTACAGAAGCATTAAAAGTGATCTAAAGATCTAAGTTTTCGGATGCATCCCTGATATGATTTAAACTAACCATAGGCTCTGAAACAAAATATAGATTCTGTGGTTGGCTAGAGTTTTATTTATTTTTGCTTTTTTGATTTGTGAATTGTTTAGCAAAAAGTCTCACAAAACTATAAAAATGAAATCATATTTAGTTATAGTCCTAAGGAATCTCATCACTGAAAATAAAGCTACTTCCCAAATCCAGGCTGCTTTGGAAATTCTGCTGGGCAGAAGTGCTGGAGCTCTAGAAGGTCCTCTCACACTGGTAAATGAGCCTGCTCCTCTGAAGTCTTATCTAGCTAGTGCTGTTAGGAAATACCTCTCACTTTAGATCTCATCGAACTATCTTTTGACTGTCTGCCTCATTGCCCTGCCTCTCTGTCTTTATTCCCAGCCTCATGATTGAACAGTTTAATTTAGTTACCATGAAATGTCTTTCTGTTACACCAGTAGTTTTTATAATTTGTACTACATACTGTCATCTATTTTGGAAATTTTAATTTGGTAAAAACCTCTCTAATGCAGCATGTATGAAAAATCCTACCAAAGAAAAGTCTACTATATTGATTTCTCTGGATCTAATTGTTCTCCTGAGTCTTGCTGAATTTGACTTTGTCTGCTTTTCTCCCATATACTTGTAAAAATCCACAGAATTGTTAATAATATTTTACATCTACATAATGCATTTTTTTTTTTTTTTTTACTAAGATAGTAACAGCTTGAAATGCTGATTCTGTTGTATTACAATTACTCAGTAGGCAGAATAGAAAATATTTTTGGTCTGTTTTTAGCTTCTCTTTCTGGAATTGTTGTTGAGTTTTAACTTCTTAAAGATAGAAGGTTGGTGGCAGAGTTAGGTCAAGATTATTTTATTTACTATAAAAGCATTTTCTATTTATATTAAGATTATATAAAAAATTTCTGATAAAAGTAATCAATTTATTTTATTTTTTTTAAGATTTTGTTTATTAAATTTGACAGAGATCACAAGTAGGCAGAGAAGCAGGCAGAGAGAGGAGGAAGTAGGCTCTCAGGGAGCCTGTTTGTGAGGCTTGATCCCAGGACTCTGGGATAATGAACTGAGCCAAAGGCAGGAGCTTTAACCCACTGAGCCACCCAGGCATCCAATCAATTTACTTAAAAAAAAAATACTATAGTCTGTGTCAACATAAACCCAAATAATTGATTCAGTTAATTTAGGGGGAGATTCAATACTCTTTAGCCTAAAATCTTGTTCAGGAGAGGTCTGCTTTGGGGAAGAGAGAATTATCTTTTTTATAAATAGAATATTTTTTTCCTTTTGAAATAAACTACTTTGTCACTGGTGATGTTTTATGTCTTAAGTACAATAGTTCCCCAGCTTTCTTTAGGTTACAATAATCCTAAAATATCTCCTTCTATCCTTTACTTTCAAATGTTATTCAGTTTTTTGGTGGGTCTCTTGTCTATAGCATGTACTGAACTCAGTTACTTCTGTAACAAAGGTAACAAAAGTTACTTTTGAGCTTTTGTTTTTTTATAACAGTCTAACAGTTCTCTTGAGAATTTAGTCCATTTACAATTAATACAATGCAAATTATATGTACCACTTATATTTGTGGATTTAATGGATTTATATGTACCATTTTAGAATTGTTAGAATTAAATTTTTTTTTCAAACTTTTCCTCCATTTTGATTCCCATTTTTCTTGCCAAAAATATTTTCTCTAGGTCAGATTGTTGTAGAAGCCTCCCAATTTTCTACCAACTTGTCAGGGCTCCATTTTGGCAATGGACAATGTTGTCCAAAATGGCTTGGTGCTTTAACAACCTCCCTCCTACCTGTGAAAGTTCCCTGCCTCTAACTTCCAGGGGCCCTTGGCCCTTTTTGACTCTTACTCATCTCCATATTCTTGAACCTGCTTACTTTCTCTTGACATTCTTTTATTTGTGTAGCTTGGAACCTGGTCTTTCCTCTGTGTCTAGTCCTTTTGAATTTTGCTTCACTTGATCTGGCCATCTATTTGGTTTCCCCATTGCATTATCCCCAGGTCTTGCTTTTGCAGTCCTCTTGGTTCTATGTTTTGAAAGTTGGATCAATTTTTCCTCTAGGCTTGGAACTGGCCCCAGAATCCCAAGACTGAATATGCTTACCTCCTTCCCTAGGGTTCTGGATGCTTCAAAAAGACAGAGAGGACAGTTTGGGAGAATGGCCGTGTTTGCCTTGTTTACTTCTCTGGTTTTTGTCCCTGGTCCTTCTTTCATGAACAGCAACTTCCCCCAGGATATGCTAAAAAATTCCAGAATATCAGAGCTGAGTTCCTTTAGTTTCCCTCTGCTGATGAAGGTTTAACAACTCAACCAGAATTGGGGGATTCTCCTCTTTAAGGTTAAGAAAACAGAACATTTGCTTGTCTTCTCTCCCTCCCCTTTCTTAAGCTCAAGGCCTTCTATGACATTTTATCTTGTCTAAATTTCTGAAGATATTTTAAGAAGTTGGGCTTCTTACCAACTCCTCATGGTAGTCAGAGATACTTTCTTTTGTTTATTTTTTTTTTTAAATTTTTTAAAGATTATTTATTTATTTATTTGACAGAGAGAAATCACAAGTAGTCGGAGAGGCAGGCAGAGAGAGAGAGAGAGGGAAGCAGGCTCCCTGCTGAGCAGAGAGCCCAATGCGGGACTCGATCCCAGGACCCTGAGATCATGACCTGAGCCGAAGGCAATGGCTTAACCCACTGAGCCACCCAGGCGCCCCCTTTCTTTTGTTTATTAATCCATCAAATATCTATTGGGTATAATACCTTCTAGGTACTGTTGTAGACACCAGAAGAGTGTGAAAATAGCAAAGAAAAACAAACTAATAAGCAAATAATATCCCAGCTCTCAGGGAGCTTGCATTTCTTATGAGACTGAAAAATACAAATAAAAACACATGTAAACTGACAGGTACTAATTATTGCTCTGAGAAATAAAGCAGGGTATTTGGTAGGGAGAGATGAGTGTGCATTTTGCCATATAGAGTTGTCAGAGAAGGGTCCCTTAGGAAGTGACATTGGAACAGAGGTTGGAAATACTGAAGGAGTAAGAAATGCAGAGAGCCAGGAAGGATCGTCCCAGGCAGAGGGAACAGTGAGGATGAAGGAAGCAGAGGAAGTGTGTGGAGAGAAGAGGCCAATGAGCCTGGAACAGAGCAAGCAAGGGGGAGAGTGGGGTCTGAAGGCCCAGGAAACCCATCCCACTTATTTCGTGAGATCTAGGTAACACCTGTATACTGCTGGAGGATGTAAACCCCATTGTACCCATCTGAATCACCTGGGGAGGTTGTTAAAAATATAAAGTCATGGGCTTTATCCCATAGCTTAATAAAAATCTCCAGCAGACCTGAGAATGTGAATTTCTAACAAGCTTTTCTTAGGAAGCCACACCAGCCCTGCTCTGCACACTGGTATTTGGAGGCCACTGTGTTTGATGAAAGTTTAAAGACTGCCTTTTAAGGATGTCAGCAGGAACTAGAAACCCTGATAGGTACAAGCATGCCCACTTTCTGCCTTTTTGGATAATGGCTGTAATGGGTGGTAAGGGGGAAGAAGCGTTTGGATCACAAAGAGTGTTAGAGAATATGCTATGAAGGGAGCAAGAAGCAGACTAGAAGACCCGGTTATAAACTTTTGAGCAAAACCTACAGCACAGCAGCCCATTCGCAAAATGCTGTTGGAAATCACCAGTACAACAAAGTACCACAAATTTCTCTGAGCTGGAAGGGTAACTATTTTCAACTATCATTTTAGGTACTTCAGCAGGTGCCTGGCTATCAGGACCCTGCCAAAGAGAAAATATTGTATTGTCTATTAATTTTTCTCATCTATTAATGGAAGCAAAACCAAGTACAATCTGGGTTAAACCAAGAAAATAAAGGAGAGGAACTAGATTATATTTTCTCTAGTGGGTTGAAAGATGTTCCTCTAGAAGAGCTGTCTATGTCCTAAGCCCTAGAATGGAGAATTTGTGAATATGATCTTATTTGGAGAAAGTGTCACTGCAGATGTAATTCAGTTAAAGATTTGGAGAGAAGGCCATCTTGGGTTATGCAGATGGTTCCTGGGTTCAATGACCAATGTCCTTAAAAGATACAAAGAGAAGATGTAGACACAATGGAGAAGCCTATATGAAGCTAGGTGTAGAACCTGGTGTCTGGCAACCACAGGCCAAGGAACAACTGAAGTGACCCTGAGCTGGGAATGACAAGAGAAAACACCCGCCACCCTTAGTCTTCAAAGGGAGATGGGCCCTGCTGACACCTTGATTTTGGATTTCAGACCTCCAGAATTCTGAAAGAATACACTTCCGTTGTATTAAGCCACCAAGTTTATGATAATTTGTTATGGAAGTCACAGGAAAGGAATACATTTTCCTTCACCCTCTAAAGTTATCGCTTGACAATTGTGGTCCCTTCAGCCCTGGTCTGTTTCAATCATTACACAATTGTGGTCATACCTTTTTTCCTGTTACCTTTGAGCAGTAGATATCTTTTTATATGCAAGTTGAATTTGTAATATTGTTTTCCTTCTTATAGATACAGGTATCTTTCTTCTTTTTCTTAGTATTTTCTTTTTTGTTCCAGTTTGTCCAAAGAGATGCTTATTTCTAGGAATTTTTTCCTGGTAGCTGTACCCAGTTGCTGATGCCCCTCAAAACCTTCAGGAAAGGGAGTGGGTTGGCTTTTACAATGAGGGATGTGTTCTCTAGGTTTTGGAGAACTGAAGACTTGAATAATTCTCTGAAACATGGAAATTGTCACATTATCAATGCAGGGACAGAAATGTTTACAGGAGCGGATCTGGCTCTTGTTTGGTGTAAGCTGGCACATAGCTCTCTGTCCTAATTCAAGGCTGCCATGTTCAGGCTCTAGGCATTCTTTCAACTTTCCAAACTTCTGTCTCTAGCTCCGCTGTGTGTGTGTTGGCTCTCACGGCTTCCCACATCTACACTGCCCCTTCCCTTCTGTCTATTGACCAGATTTCTGCTCATGCTGAAAATCTCATTCCAAATCTCATTTCCCCCAGGGAGACTCTCTTGATGTCTCCCTCTCCCCACAGCTTGCGGTAATATCTCTCAGCTCTGGACTATCTCAGACACTCTACAAACTCCAAGGAACATCCTTTCTCTTGTAACTCCCCTGTACCAGGCATAGTGACCCACATTTAATAAGAATTTCCTCTGTGGATTGAGTCAACCCTGACCCTGATTTTTTTTTTTTTTTTCCTATCTCTTGCTTAGAAAACGGCTAATCCTAGGAACAGATTGCAGCCCCTCTTTCTAATTAGATCCCGAAACTTGGTGCTGTTTTGGGATGCCTAATTGTTCTCCACAGATAATTAAAACCTACTTAATTTGTTTAGGCACTAAGTAGGGTCTCTGATTTATCCGAGTTCAACCAGGCAGTAGATGAGATAACTGGCAGTTCAAAGTCTCGCCATGGCTTGGGCCAGCAGGCAGCCCTGTGGTCTAGCTTTCTTACCTGTATACCCACAGCATGGATGGTATGCGTCCACTTGAAATAGCAGGTGGAGACCTCCTTCCCAGCAGGCCAGGAGCTGGGGAACTAGATGACTCTAAGACATTGTCCCTGCTCTGGAGGACCTTGCTATGTCATCAGGCAGAATGCAGTGATTCTGGCTGATCATCCCTGGAACTCTCCCCTGCTTGGGGGAGAGGAAGGATTCTCCCTGTCAAGTCAGATGGGGGAGGGGGAGATAACACAGGGAGGGGACCTGGGGAGGAGAGGGACTGTGAGCCCAGGCCCTAGGTAGAGGGACTGTGTCAGAATCACTGTGTTCTTGCTCACAGCATCTTGGCCTGTCTTTTCGTACCTTTTGCCAGCTACCATTTCTGACTCCTGTCTGTCTCTGTGTCCTGCTGGCTGGATTCTTGACCTGGTTCTTGCCTCCTGTAGCAGCATGCACTTCTAACTTCCCAGGACTAACTTTTCTGTTGGCATCGTCTTGACGACTGCTGCTTCCCTTCTGCCCAGAGACCAGTCAGCAGAGGGCAAAAGGGACCCCTTGATTCCGTTCCTGAAAATGGACATTTCTAGAAATCCATCTTCATCCAGAGTTTTGCTCATCGTGAGAAGGGGCCCCCATCAGAACATGGGAGAACTTTGGTTTAGCAGGGTCTGGATTCCCTGTCAGTGTTCATCCGCATCATCTCACTGCATCCTGAGAAAGGGAACAATTTGGGTCCATTCTGCCCTAAAAACCTACAGCTTAATACATTTTTTAAAGGTGTGCGAGCCAGTGATAAAAGTTCTAATCTCTGCAAAGCATGAGAAGAAGTGTTAATACAGCTTGGGAAAATACCCTCCCGTCCTCAATTTCCTGGCACGCTCTGGTCCCTCGCCAATGTAGAGCTTATCTCACCAAGGCAGTGGATTCCAGAGTGACACTTCTTAGACCAAGAAATAGAATCTCTTTTTTCTTTGCCTGCAGTTTCCTTGCAGTATTTTGGGGAAGCATTTAGATTCTCAGGGGGGAGAAACTTTATCGATTTGGATAGCTCCTTGTTCCTTGTCCTTTCCTGTTCTTTCTTTTCCTTCCTTCCTTCCTTCCTTCCTTCCTTCCTTCCTTCCTTCCTTCCTTCCTTCCTTCTTTTTCTTTTCCCCAGTTTTACTAGAGTCATTGGCTCTAAAGTGTGTCAGAATCGAATCTAATTTTGAGAGGGGAAAAGGAAATGCTTAGAATGCTCTCCCCGGAAGGAAAAAGCACTACGTCACTACACAACTGGACTCCTCAGGACCCATTCACTGGAGCCCCTCTCCTGGTACCTTCTGTTAGGACACTCAGCCCAGGGCATCTCCTGTTGTTACAGTGAGAGTGGGAGCCTTGTTTAATTTATGTATGGAACCTCAGCCCCTTGTCCGCTTACTGGGGAGGCTTGCTGGAAAAGTGAACAAATGATTGCATTGGAAATAGGTCTAGGCACAGGCTTGCCTTGAAACCTGACTACCTTTCTTGTGTCATTAGGGGTTTAGGTAGGTTATTTATTTATTTATTAAGCATTTACTAAAAACCTCCAGAATGATCGACTTTGCTGAATACAGAGGGAGCAAAAGAGCAGCAGGCAGGGTCCCTTTTGATAGTGTCTTTGGTTGATATTTAAATAGCATTTCCATCAATAACTCCTTCGAACTTAAAACACAGTAGTACTTAATAATCAAATATTCTGAATTAAAACCACTCCCACTTCCAGAAGCATATCATTCAGAAAAGATGAATAGTTAGAATTAAAACACACACACACACACACACACACACACAAACACACACACACACACACACACGAGGGACTAGCTCAAAGTAGACCACAAATATTCATTGATTCGGCATAATCTGGAATTTAAAATAATTTGTTCTTGTTCATATCTAAACTAACTTTCAGAGCTGGGGTGGAAGCAGCAGGCCATGAACCCAGGCTTGAGAATTTGGCTCCTGGTTAGAGGTTGTGCCGGCTGGCCTGTCCCCATCACTGTCTTCATCATCAAGGTTCACCTCTTGATGTTGATTTGGCCAGCTTTTAAAATATTACGTTTTTTATGTCACTATATTTATTATGTTATCAGGTCTTATGTTTTATGCATTATGTATACACCCATGTTAAATGTGCATTTGCTGAATTATGGAATCATATACCAATTTGTAAACACCAGCACAGGGAAGAAATGGACTATTTTCCTCCCTCTGGAGATCCTGTGGATGGATTTGCAGTGAATGCCCCTCACCATGCCTGGCCCCAAGAAACCACTGATCCTCTTGCTGTTTGTATAGTTTTGTCTTTTCTAGAAATTCATGTAAAGGGAATAATGGATTATGTAGTCTTTTGTGTTTTCTTTATTTTACTCAGCATAATGTTTTAGGACTTGATAAAACACAGATTACCAGGTTCCACTCCTAGAGCAGAAGTACTGACCCCAGGTCTGGGGCAGTGGGAGAATGTGCATTTCTAACAAGTTTCCAGGTAACACTGATGCTGTTGGTCCAGGGCCACAGAGTGGGAACCACTGTACTACCCCGCACTGTCTCCCAGAACATTTCACTATCTTTCAAAGCAGGGCTATATCATAGTACAAATGTCCACTTCTCAAAGGGGAAACTGAGGACATCAGGGAATCCCCGACTTAGAACCCCCTTCCCATGAAGCTTCCTTCCATGAGGTTCATAACCCTGTTTGCTGGGGACTTTGCTTGCCACCACAGAGCAGAGACCTTGATTTACCAATGGAAGGGCAGCAATTAAGTCTCTCATTCTTATCATCACTGCCACAACCCTCGTTATCCACAAGCCTTTATGGTCAAGGGCAAGATCCAGATTTACTCACTCTGCTTTCTTTCCTATCTAAGCTCAGCCCTGAGACCAGACTTGGGGCTTTTTTTTTTTTTTTTTAAGATTATTTATTTATTTATTTGACAGAGATCACAAGTAGGCATAGAGGCAGGCAGGCAGAGAGAGAGAGAGAGAAGAGATAGTGGGCTCCCTGCTAAGCGGAAAGCCAGACGTAGGGCTCCATCCCAGGACCCTGGGGTAATGACTTGAGCCGAAGGCAGAGGCTTTAAACCACTGAGCCACCCAAGAGCCCCCAGACTTGGGGCTTTTTGTTCTGTCTGGAGCACACAAGCTCTACTCCTTTACTGTGGCCTTGGTTCTTCTCTGAGCTGTGACCCGGAGCTTAGCCACCTTCATATTCCTGAAAGACAGTGTTAAGGCTAATGGAAGACCAGGGGCAGACCTGGGCAAAGAATATGCCTGGGGCAGACTATGGAAATCATGCCAGACTCAGGAGCCCTCAGTGCCACTCCCGGCCTCCGTTCTTACTGGCTGTACAATCTTGGGCAAAGGTATTTCTCCTTTCTTGGGCTCATTTTTCTCAACTGTAAAGTCATGATAATAAATTATTAAAGTGTGATAATAAAGTTATAATAATAGGATCTTATGGAATTATTCAATAGACACCGAGTATCCATCTCATGATAGATATCGGGTAAAATGGTAGAACAAAACTGAATAGGATTCAGTCCCTTCCCTTAACAGGTGTGATGGGGGATCACCTGATTTTGAAATATGGATGTGGACATAATAACATAAACATATTTCCATTGCACTGTGTAATCGTAAGGTGCAACGATTAATGGAGGGATGGGAAGGAAATAGTGCACAGGCTGAGATTAGAGGAATTCCTTGAGGAGTTGATTTGTCAATAGGCAATTTCTTATCCATTATAATTATCCAGAGAACTTTTTTTTTTAAAACATATCAACACACAGGCCCAAATTCCAACCATTCTAATTGAATTGGTCAAGGGGAGTGTGGGCTTTGGACATTGGTTTTTTAAAAGCCATACTGGATGATTCTGAGCCTCCCGGGTTGAGATCCACTTTGCTTCATGATTTGTCCACCCAAAGGGGGAAGAGCTTTTTGCTTCTGAGTCCTGGGATCAGGTTTAACCAGGAGCTCACCTGCTCCCTTGCAAACGGGCCTTGTCTCTCTGTCCTTGACTCCAGGGCCCTGTGTCCCTGGGAGAAGTCCTCCTTTCTCCCTTCCACATTGGAATTCAAAGGAAGGTCCTTGAGATCAGAAGGTGATGAGAATGTCTGAAGAGCCAGCTTATTATTTGCCACAAACCCAAGACAGATGGAATGCTCCAGAGTATTCTTACAACAGCTGAGTTGCCAAGGGAGGAAAATGAGCAAAATTAATCAGCAGCAGGAAGGGAAAGGATGTCATGGCACGGCGGAGCGATTAGAGCCGTGATTCAGATGAAGAGACGGGCCCCTCTGACCAGCATGGGGATGCATGCAGGATGCTGCCAATGCGGCCAGCAGGGCCATCTGTCTGAGACCCTGGGAATCTGAGAACCTCGCAGTTAGAGATCAAAAGCAAGTTGCAAGTGATTCTTGTACTGGCACTGGCCACTGCTCCTGTCGTCTCCAGGGAGACACTGCAGGCTCTCCCTGGCTCTGTCCCCAGACTACCCTGTCCAGGGCAGCAGCATCAAGCATGAGCCCAGGAAGAGCTTAGAGGGCAGGTCACCTGTACAGTTTACCTGGACCCTCTACTCCTCCCTGGAGGCCTACTTTGTACACTGTGGTCTATATACTTCGACATCTCTTTGCCCACCTGTTCCCCTGGGGCTGGAGTTGTGCTCTAAATTTGACTATGACACTGTCACTGGGGGTGGGAGACAGCCCCTTGATCCAGACCCTGACAGTGGTCCCACCGCCTATGGCAAGAACGCCCTCCCCTCTGATGGTTAGCCTACCTGTCTCCTTTGGGCAACACAACTATTTTGAATTCCTTGCATTGTAAAACTGTCTGAGCTCACTGTTGCTCAAGGCCCAGAGGGCGAAAGCGTGAACCAGGAGGCGGGAGGGATCCAGGACTAAGCCTCAGGCTGGGAGAGTGGGGTGAGCAGTTGATGGACATATTCACTGGCTTGTCACTGCAGCTAGGTGAGTGTCTCCCAAACCCTGCCTGGACCAGATTTCTTGTCCCGTTGTGTTGTTGAAGATGTGCTCTGCATCTCTCATAGACTGACTATGACATGACTTCAGGGCGGCAGCATCTCTGCCCAAGGCACCCTGCCCAGGGAGCCTTTGAATGCAGATGAGATTGTGAAAATGCTTTGTAAACAGTACAGTGTTCTATGCATGAAAATCTTTGTTACAAATGGCACGCATTTACTTGTTTACTGTGAACTTTCCTCCCCCCAGGCCTTGTGTTGAGATCCATCAACCTGGTGTCTCAAGTGGGATGACTCACAGCAGAAATGTTGTAAATGTGGTGGACCGAGCAGGGTGGCAGTCACCGAGTTCACCCCCTCACACTGCTCATCCACCCCAGCTCTGCTCTTTGGACACATTTTGTCTCCTCATTCCTCACTGAGAGGGGGGTGAAAACCTGTCGGGGTGGTTTTTAACCTTTCTTTTTGCATGCCATCATTTGACCAATTCAGTTGGTCTCTCTCTCTGTCCCTTCCTTTTCCCTGGAGCTCTGTTGTAGTGACCCTGTTCCTGGGCCCCCATGTTTTGTGGCAAAGGAAGGATCAAAATAGATGAGTTTTCCAACCGTAGCCCACGAAAACCTGAACATTGAGATCTGCTGGAAGATGAAGGTGGATATCTCATAGGCAGGTCTGGACCTCTCTCTCCAACATAGCCAAAGCTTCTAAATCCGTATCATATCATTCACTGAGCTTTCAGGTAACATTGCATTAGAAGAAAGGATTACATTGATGTTAGATTTGAGAATAATGAAATCTATAAGAAATTTACCAAACTCAACACCCCAAAACCAAAAAAATCTAGTCAAGAAATGGACAGAAAACTTGAACAGACATTTCTCCAAAAAAGACATCCAGATGGCCAACAGACAACATGAACAAAATGCTCAACACCACTCGGCATCAAGGAAATACAAATCAAAACCACAATGAGATACCACCTCACACCAGCCAGAATGGCTAAAATTAACAAGTCAGGAAACAACAGATGTTGGCAAGGATGTGGAGAAAGGGGAGCCCTCTTACACTGTTGGTGGGAATGCAAGCTGGTGTGGCCATTCTGGAAAACAGTATGGAGGTTCCTCAAAAAGTTAAAAATAGAACCACCCTATGACCCAGCAACTGCACTACTAGGTATTTATCTAAAGGATACAAACATAGTGATTCAAAGGGGCACCTGCACCCCAGTGTTTATAACAACAATGTGAACAATAAACCAAATATTGAAAGAGCCCAGATGTCCATCTACAGAAGAATGGATAAAGATGTGGTGTGTGTGAGATATATATATCTACATATATATGTATATAAATATAACAGAATATTATTCAGCCATTGACAAGAATGAAATCTTGCCATTTGCAGTGACGTGGCTGGAACTGGAGGGTATTAACGCTAAGCGAAATAAGTTAGTCAGAGAAAGACAAATACTATATGGCTTCACTTATAGACGGAATTTAAGAAACAAACAGATGAACATGGGGAAGGGAAGGAAAAATAAAATAAGATAAAGACAGAGAGGGAGGAAAATCATAAGAAACTCCCAACTACAGGGGACAAACTGAGAGTTGCTGGAGAGGAGCTGGGTGGGGGATGGGGTAACTGGGGGATGGGCATTAAGGAGGGCTGGTGGTGTGGTGGGCACTGGGTGTTGCATGCAACAGGTGGATCACTGAATTCTACCCCTGAAATAATATGCTTTATGTTAACTAAACTGAATTTAAATAAAAAATTTTAAGAAGAGAGAAAAATGAGATGAAATAATTTCCATTTGGGGGGAGTTTGAATATTTTGTTTTTTCTTTTATACACCTGTGTGTCCTTGGAAAAGTTATTTAATCATTCTGAACCCCAAAACATCTGTAAAATGAGACTTACCTCAGAGCTGTATTATGGGGGCTAAAAAAAGTACATGAATAGTTTCAGGCGAAATAGCTTACTGAGCCGTGAGGATGAACATTAGTATTTAAGACATGTGTGGTCATTCTGTGCTATTAGATATGCAGACTGAGATCCAGAAAAATTGTCACTTACCTGAAGTCACAGCCCTGGAAGCAGCAGAGTCTGGAGCTGAGTGCTGGGGTTACTGTCCTCAACCTGTCCATTTCACACCGTATCTCCCGCCTTATCTGGAGACCCGTAAGGCTGTGGCCTGTGTTCTTCTCCTTCTGCCTTGTTCCACCTGGCTTGTCTGCCCAAGCTCCTGACAAAAGTGAAGTCACGTGTATGCTCATATGAAATGATGATGCTAATAACCTCACTCAACTCCGGGCCAGCCTAGCGAAGAAGGCCTATCTTTCTATCCCTGAATCAGTCAGACTTATTTCTGTCTTCAGGTCCCGTGCACTTGGCTTTTCCTTCTACCTGAAGCACTCCCCCCCACACCACCACATATCCACATAATATTATTGGCGAGGTCTTCTTGGAACCCTCTGTAAAGAGTCACCCTTACATTGCCTCTCCTCTTCACCTGCTTTGTCCTTCTTCATGGAACATATCACTACCTGACATGGATCTGTGTTTTCTTTGCTGGTTACCTACTCCCCCCAGTAGATCATGGGCCATGGGAGGTCTGGATCTTTGTCTCTTCTGATGATGGATGGATAAGCAGTGCCTGACATCCAGGAGGCAGTGAGTAAACATTTCATGAATAACTATGTGAGCAGATCCCATTTTACAGATGAGAAGACCAAGGCTCAGACACTGTGTGCCTTGCTCAGGGTTACCAAGAACTAAAAGGCAGGTTGGGAGCCCAGCATGATTCTGGCCAGGCAGTATATCCCAGATCCTCTAGGTTACTTGCTTTAGAGTATTTCCAGGGCCATACATAGGATCCCTACATTCAAATGTGTTGATTATTCTGGGTGGTGATTCCAGCTTCCCAGGGCCGGGGCATTTCTGGATCTACTCCTGTCTTCATTCACTTCACACTGTTCTGCTTCTTGCAAATAAAGTGTGGGTCTGCAGTGGTTCCCATGTGGCATCTACTCCCCAGGCTTCATACCTTCTGCTTAGGGGTGTGGGCTTAGGAGAGTGGGAGAGAAGGGTTGATGGTCCCTCCATCTCTCTCATCAGCTCTGGGTTAGAGCAATCCACAGCTCTGCCTTTTGTGGGGGAATAATAACCAGAACCAGAACACAGTGGGACTTTGGGTGTGTGTGTTATGGGTCCCATGGTGAGGGAGGAAGTTGTATTTTCTTTCACTCCCTGGAGGACAGTGACGTCATTGTTTGACTCAGAATCAGCCAGTCATCGAAGCACCTGCCATTACAGTCGGATGCGTTCCTCCTTCCCCCAATCTGCTGCTTACTTACAGCCTACTCGGTCTCATCGAATCCTTTGGATGGACAAAGCAGACAGATGAGGAGTGGGGAAAAAATGGGGTAAGATCTGGCATGGAGCCCACAATGCAGTCTTCATACCGGCTTAGAATAACTGGGTGACCTGCATTCCACCCAGTAAATCACAGCCCCGCCTCCTGATCCAGCTCCAGGCAAATTCATCATTTATTTCTGAGAACCAGCTCCCAGTCTAGGCAAAAAGTCTGACTGCGGCAAGAAGCTGCGATGCACATTTTCCTGGGGAACCGAGCAAAATGCCACCGTTGGTGTTAAAAATTTTTGGTTTTGCTTTTTCTGCTTACAGGTCAGCTGTGGGGCCCAAAACCTCCCCCCCACCTTGGACACAAATGCAGACAGTGGAGATGAAAATAGCCATGACGAGGCAGTGCCACTGGGTATCTTTAACTGCTCTCAGTCATTAAGGTGCCTGGATTGGATTTATCACCAATGATTGGATCGATTTACTTGGTGCTCAACGGCAGTCTAAGTCCTTCTGTGCCTTGACTGCAGGCATGGCGTTAAGATGGATGCACTGGCAATGCATCCCACCCCGGCACGGGAGGTGGGGCTAGAGGGCTCTGTCTGAATGACGCTTCTGAGATAAACACCTCCTGGGCATACATGGGGCAAAGGAGCAGTGAAACAGGATTCTTTGTTTGTGCCTCCTGGTGCTGGGGACCCGCGCAGTCTGGCGGGTGATTCTGCTGCCATGGGTGGTGACAGCTCATGAGAAGGGAGGGAGGACACCAGTGAGGACTCCCCATTACAGTAGGGTTTGCCTTTGCCAAGTGTGAACACAGTTTCATGGAGCTCTTCAGAGCTCTTTCTTCCAGGTCTGGCCTTGCTCCCCCATGCAAAATAGGCCTTTGTTAAGATTTGGGTCTCTGTCAGTCCAGGCAAGTCCATCCCTGCCATGGTTGGGAGCAGATTTACTGGAGAGGCTAAAACGTCCTTGAGGCTGTGGCCTGAGCCTGTGGGTCCTTGTGGGCCTCCTGGGGTAACTGCAGCAAGACTGTGGAAAGAATGGATAGCATCGGATTTGTTTTATAGGGAATGGAGTTCACCAGCCCTGTGTTCCAGAAAGATCTCTGCTGCCTGCCTGCCTGCCTTGTGATATGCTAACTCTCCCGGTTTCAGCCAGTCTGCCTCTACTGGAACATCCCACATGACCTTGCTGTGTAACCGAGTCATGTCATTGCTGTCCTTACCCCATGGGATGTAGGGACCCCAAGAAGCTCCATGCTCTCAAATCAAACCCACTCTTGGCCTTGTGTGCAGTCAGTGTGACACTGAGTGTCCCCTTCACTGTCACTACTCATATCTGCTAGCTAGTCTGGATGGATACGTTTTGGGATCCTGGCCACCACAAGAAAATGGAACCTGTATTTCCAAGGATTTGAGAAGAGCTTGAAGCTGGTACAAATGTTCCCAGCCCCTTTGTAGACCTCCTTCACTTAAAGGCAACCCTTGATTGTTGGGCTCAATTCAGGGCGTTTTCTCCCAAACGCTTGACCCTCATTGAGCCTTGTATGGCAATATACTCCTTGTCACCTAGACTTTGATTTTGGAGACACACTTTAATTCATGCTATCATTTCAAACTTTCTCTGGCTATTATACTTCTCTTCCTTTCTTGACTGTGATCCATGATCTGGTGGCTCTGGGTAAATCACCTGTGTGGTCCTTCCTGGTCTCTAGGTGCCCTTCCCACAGACCGGGCCTGCAGACATGAACTGACCAATGTGCTGGAACTTTCCTGGGAAGTAGAACCTGGTTACTCTCCACACGTGTTCTATGACTCCTCAATTCTTTCTGTTCAGTGAAACAGTTTCCTTCCTTCCTTCCTTCCTTCCTTCCTTCCTTCCTTCCTTCCTTCCTTCCTTCCTTCCTTCCTTTCTTGGAAGATGTTTGATCTTCGTGATTACAGTTCTTTCACTCCAAAGCATAAAAATACTGACTGCAAAAAGCTATTTGATGTTCATGAAGACTTTGGAACATTTTAATGGGTTTCTAAGAGTTCTTTGGGTCACAAAGATTATATTTTACTGAATCTCAACACCTTCATTTGAAAGGGGTTGGGAAGTTGTTCTAATTGAGATTTTCTTCAGGCAGAGGAGGTGGTTTCTTTACATGGGAAGATGCCAAAATACTGTGGGTTCAGAGGATAATAATAATCATAGAAATTCATATACTTAGTATGTGTTAGCACAGATCCAAGTACTTTACATGCATTTTGTTTCATGGAACTTTACCACCACCACCACCACCACCACCACCAAGCTGGGGTGTTGGGAGATAGAGGATTGGCACAGCCCTTCACCATACATGTGATTCCTACTTCTCTAATTAAAGTGATGGGGAAATTCCTGAAGTCCCTCTTGTCTCACTGTTTAAGCCTTATAAATAGCTTATTTTCCCAAAAGTTTCACAAGCAGAGTTTTAGAGAAGATAGGCCATAGAGAAGGCTTGGATTAAAGTAGAACCTTGACAATTACCAGCCAGGTGGCTTTGGTCAAGGCAGTTGGCCTTTCTGAAGCTCATAGCTCATTCATTCACTGCACAATTACTGCGTGCCCTGTGTTTGTTTTGTGCAGGTGCTTGGTGGTAATGAGGACAACAGTTGTGACATTAACTACCACTTATTGAGCTTGGATTATGTGTTAGGCACTGGACTATGTTTTATTTGCAACTTTTCATTTAGTTCTTCTATTACATTTTAAGGTAGGCAGAACCAACAGGGGGAAATTAGTCAAAGAGTTTAATGAACTTGCCTAAAGGCCACAAAGCTTGCAAATGGACAGAGAAGAGAATCAACCTCAGTTCTCTTAGATCTCAAAGCCCACATTTCTAACCACCAAGAGACCAAGATGACTCACACAAGAATCTTAGAGGGGAGATTATGTCCTTAGAAAGATTTGGGTTGTCAGACCACAGGGACCAAGTATTGAGAATTTGGACACCATTGTTTTAGCTGGTGGCGTCAAGGAAAACTGTAGAGAAGTTATTATTTTAACTTTGAAATCTGGGTATGATTTGAGTATGAGATATGTGAGCAGGGGCTCCTCCCATTCTGGGTGCTCTAGCGATTGCTATGCTAGAAACTTGTAAGGGGCATGGAGGAAGAAAGGGACAGTTCTGTCTGACATAGCACATCCTAGTCAGACTATGTGTATAGATTGAATATGTCTATATTTATCTTTGTAACCTACATCTACCCATATTTATATCTACATCTAGCCATCTATATCTACCCATCCACACCTACACATGTACATCTATATACCTATATTTAGACCTGTATATCTCGTATATCTCTGTATCTCTACATTATCTATCTCATAGGGCCAATTTCATTCCTAGGAGTATGTTCCTAAAAGAATCTTACCCAAATCCATGTGAGTGGAATATGTGTCATGACATTCTCAAGAACATTGTGTATGAGGGGGGCCCAAGGGGAGATGGCAAAAGGCCACAAGGTGGTGTAGGCATGTTGCAGCTTATGACAAGGACTCTCCTGGACACAACTTGAGTCAGGCTTCTCTAAACCCCCAAGCTCCACGTTTGATCCCTGTCCTTGGTCCCTGTCCTTGGTCCACTTAGTCCCCTCCCCTCAATATCTGATGGAGTTTGTCCTTCACCCTGAATCTTATCACTTTGCCTGCCTTCAGCAAGAATCCTATCAAGTCGCTTTAACCAGAACCTTCTGTCCCTGATGTTTCCTCTTAAGGATTTTCCATCCCCTGATTTCCATCCTGCTTCTCCCATATAAGTCTCCACTTGTCTTGGTTGTATTGGGACTGGATCCCAGTTCTAATCCGAGATCTCTCTTCCCCCATTGCAATAGCTCTAGAATAAAATTTGTCTCCACCGCTTTTTCTATCTAGCTCTGGTGTTCCTTGATACCTACCATGCCAAAGTGAGAAACATACATATCAACATGCAAGCATCTTTAAAGTATAGTGCTGAGTGAAAAAAAAAAATGAAATATACAACATACCATTTATATGAATTAAAAATGGATGTACAAAATAACAATATGATTTTACAAGGACACTTAGAAATAAAAAGGTTAACATTAAACACATAGATATGATTGCTTATGGGGGGGTGGGAATGGAGAACAGAAATACAAAGGAAGGGCACCTGGGTGGCTCAGTGGGTTAAGCCACTGCCTTCGGCTCAGGTCATGATCTCAGGGTCCTGGGATCGAGTCCCGCATCGGGCTCTCTGCTCAGCAGGGAGCCTGCTTCCTCCTCTCTCTCTGCCTTCCTCTCTGCCTACTTGTGATCTCTCTCTGTCGAATAAATAAATAAAATCTTAAAAAAAAAAAGAAATACAAAGGAAAAGTAAATAAAGGGTTTACCCAAATTGAGGATGGTAACATGCCATGAACTAAGGGATATAATTAGTTCAAACCCCCTGAGATTTACTGCCAGCACCGCTCCTCCCCCCCGCCCCCGCAACACACACATGTATCTTGCTACAGGACAATGGGCCAAGACGGGCATCAGGAAAGGCTATATGATGGCAGGGTAAGTGTCTACCAGATATGTGGGGCTTTCCATGATCTTTGATCATGGGTCTGCTTCCAAGATCTGGGCAGTATGAGTAACAGATAGGCCTAGAATCTTAGGAATTGAATAAAACCAAGAAGGGCCTGATATGTAGGTTATCTACAATGTATTAAATCAGAGAAAAGAAATAAAGGCAAAACCTGAAGGAGAAGGAGCTGAAATGAGAAGATCCTGGAGAGGAGAAGGTCAGCAAGACTCGAGCTGCAGGGACAGCATGTGCACAAATGCCTCTGTGGCAGAGGAGTAAGGAGGAGAAAGCAAGAAGTACCAAAGGGGCTCGGTAGTAAGTCAGCCCAAACTGGGCATGTGGAGGATGTTACTTATATGCAAAGCATTGGGTGTATTGCCCAGGCTGGGGGTGGGGAATGTGGTCAAAAATATTGCCCCAGGACAAACATCGTCTCCCCACTGAACCCTTCTCCCTTGCCCCACCCACTGATTGGCATAGAGCCCTGGGATTTTCTTGTGTTTGGAAGCTTAGGGCATGCTGGCTCCCAGGTGAGCTTTCCTTGGCTCTGGTCTCCTGCCTGGCAATGGAAGCTGTGCTTGGCTATTGGGAGACGGGGGCTGTCTATCCAGGGTGCTAGAGCTCCTCTTCCCTTATTTTCAAGAGGGTCCACTGCCATGGGACCAGGCCTACTGGATGAAGCATGACCTGGTGGAATAGAGGGCATAGTCTTGGTAAGTGCCCCTGGATCCATTGGCCCAGGATCCAGAAAATAAAATTGTCGAGTTGTCTTGACTATATCATTGCTTGACTTAAAGTTAGTTTCCAAGCTTTGGAAATCCGGAGGTGCTCACAACAGACCTGGGATTAGGATCAACTGCAGGTGTAATGGAGTGATCATGTTCTGTCCTCGTGAGTCCAGATTTTTCAAAGCTGAAGCATTTCCTTGGGAGGGGGGTCTCCTCATACAACGGACCATCTTCGGCACAGCAGAGACAGGGTGGCACTCACTGGCGTTGTGTGGGATGGAAGTGCCCAGTGGGGGCAGTGCCGATTAGTGATATGTTGCCTGGCTGTGGTCACGGTCGAATTTTCCCTCCAGGGAACCCAGCCATCCAGCTAGCTAGGTTGTTCACCTCAGAGGGCGAAGCCAGCTCCTCAGAGCCACCACTCTCCTCAGGAACATTCAGAAGGAAGCTTCTGGTGGCAGGTTCTTAGGTCAGCTGCTGAATTTTCCTTTCCCACAACTGGCGTTGCAATTGTTCCTCATATCGTCCATTCATCTCACAAAGGCAGGAGAATGCCTGACATATTCAGTGCCAAAAAAGAAAGAGAGGCAGGGAGCGAGAGAGGGAGAGACTGGTGTTCTGGAGTATCATGAGCAAGAGTGGGCAGTAGGGTTGAGGAGGTCCTTGAGGACCTGTGGGGCCACTGTGAGCACTTTGGCTTCAGTCTGAGTGAGATGGGGAGACACTGTGGAGTTTAGAGCTGAGGGGTGATATGGGATGAAACACTTTTGGAAAATAGGGATCCTATCTTATTCACCTCTGTAAAGTGCCCATGCCAGCACATTCTCTGGGGCATTAGAAATGCTTAATAACTTTGGACAGAATTGCAGTACTTTATTAAAAAAAAGATAGCACTGGGGCTCTGGGGTGACTCAATCTGCTGAGCAGTGGACTCTTGATTTCCACTCAGGTCATGGTTTCAGGATAATGGGACTGAGCTCTGTGTTGGGCTCTGCACTCTGCAGGAAGTCTACTTGAGGGTTTCCTCTCTCCTTGTCCCTCTGTCCTCTTCCCCGACTTGAGCTCTCTATCTCTCAAATAAATAAATACATCTTAAAAAAAAAAAATCATGGCACTGACCCAGGTCATTGATAAAAGCATTAGTAGTATCTACTAAGTTAAAATTTTTATTTTAAAGCCTTATTGTTTATCTGCTGTCCAAAACTTAGATGTCCATGGTCCTATAGCCCATTTCCCAAAAGGTATTTGATGAAAACCAGATCTTTCCATCTTTCAATAACATTAAAACATTTTGTCAACATTACCTTCTAGCTCAGCAATCTCTGTGTTTACTTCGCACCTCTGCCTGGCCAAGACTGATTGGCCATTTTTTTTTTTTCTTTTGAGAGAGAGAGAGAGAGAGATGGAAGGTGGGTGAGAGTGAGCAGGGGACAGGCAGAGGGAGAGGAGAGAGAGAATCCTACCCAGGCTCCCCGCTGTTGGTGGGGTTCTTGACCTGAACTGAACTCAAGAGTCAGACACTTAACAGACTGAACCACTCAGACGTGTCACAATTGGCTTTTAATAGTTTGGTCCCAGTTCTCAAATTGTGAAAAATATTAAGCATATTGAGATGTGAATTGTATTAGTAATTCAGACCATCATCAATAAAATCACTAGGAAATCATGGAGTCAAAACAACTTTTGGGGAAAAAAATGGCTTTCTTCCTCTGTTCCCAGTTGACATATTTTCATGGAGGACTTACCTTTGAACTGTTGTATTTATTATTTTTGGTTTGTTTGGGATGGGTTCCTTTGTCAAGACTGGAAGCCCGCTAGAGACAAACAACAGGAAGAAGGAGAAATGCAGCTCTGGTTGCAAATTCCCAAAATCTCTTACGGAAATTCCAGAACTACCTTCTTCAAAGGGCTTTTAGTACTTTGGAAGCCTGGCTGGGGAGTCCCCAAGAGAGGCAGCCTGCTTTACGACTGGAGCTTTGGGTTTCAAGTCTGAGCACAGGATTCCTTCTCTAGGTCACCCCCCCCACTTCCTTTCCTGCCTGCTGTGTGACCTTGGGCGAGTCAATTCTGCTCCGAGTGCAAGGGGAGGAGGAAGAAACATTCACTGAGCTCCTTTCATGGGCTCTGCATTGGCCCAAGTGTTAAGGATGCATAGACCTTAGAACAAGGATTCTTGTTCTAGAATCTGTAGAACAACCCCATGGGATGAGTATTTCTCCATGTTACAGGAAACAAAAAGGAGGCTCAGACAGCTTCAGTAAGGGGCTCAAAGACACAGAGCTGGGTTTTAAAACCAGAATCAGTGTGTCTCCAAAGGCCACACATTTGTGATACCTTCTTCTTAACCTGCACTTACTCTCTGTAAGATGAGTTCATGGGCTGTCGTCTGAGTGCTTCTAGCTCTGAGCCGGCCGGCTTCTGATGGCACGGGAATCCACTGCATAGTGGCAATGTCTGCGTGTCCAGTCCTGCTCCTCCCCTCACCTGGACTTCCCCTTTGTAGACGTGGGTCCTGCCCCCCAGCTGACATTCACCTGCACTTCTCATCAGTCCTCTGCTTCATCCTGGCATCCCAGGACCTCCTCATTTCCCTCTTATCCTTCCTTAAAGCCCCTTTCTTTCTCTCCACCCTCCTGTTATTTTCTCCTCCCAAATATCCCAGTGCAAAGCTCTCCTCTTTTTTTCTAAGCTTATCTCACTTTTACCTGGGAGCTTTCCTGGTGAGATAAATGATTTGAATGGCTTTGGAAAAAGTCATTTCAGTCTGCATTTCGTTTTCATTTGTAAAATGAGATCCCTGCCTTGGATGGTCTCCCTAGCCCCTTCTAGTGCCAGCGTTCTGCGATTACAAATAAATCTGATCTCTTCCTTTCCCTGGTATTCCCTCTGCAGCTGTGGACTTTGTTTTCCTATTAGCTTGATGTGCAATTTCCACCCAGCTACTTTGCTTTTATTCTTGGGTTGTTGGCATGTGCAGCACTTAGCGATCCAGACTCATGGAAAGGAGGAATCGTGTGACTTTCTCCTCTGTACCCCCTCCGCTCCCATTGCCAGGACAGGACAAATCCATGAACTCGGGGGATATTCAACAGCACCATCAATGGTCAGGTAGATGACAGATGGCCAAGCCCACCCAGAGCGTTCCCTGCTATGATCCTGCCATTCACCTTTTAAAAAGGTATCTTCAAGTTACCCATTTGCCTGAGGATGAGGTCTTTGCTGTTGCCTTTTCCATGGTTGTCTCTATTCAACAAACAGGCTGAATCTATGTCTATGCCCTTGATAGGGAGGAGAGATCTAGATATATCTGTGTCCTTGTGATGTCCCCTGGGTTTCAGGACCAAACTTTGGGTCCTCTTGGCCTGATGGGCTGCATATCATTTCAGGTTCATCAGGGATCTGTCAGCGCCATTGTGGTTCGATTTAAGCATTTTTTCCCCTAAATGCTGCTGTTTGCAGAGTCTGATGTTTGTATTGTGGTGGTAGAAGGAAAGATTTATTTATTCAGTCATTTATTCAAAAATCATTTTACTGACTACTTGCCATGTGTCAGAAACAGGGGGTAAAAAAAGTAAGTAAAACCTGGTTCTTGCCCTTAAGAAGTACTTGGCCTCGCAAGGAAATTGATATTAAAAGGTTAGTTTGGTGCAGTGAGACACCCTGTCATAAAGGTATAGTCAAAGAGAAGGAGCAGTTTCTGAGAAGCTAGGAGTTGGTTTTAACGAGAGGCATCACAGATGTCCCAGCAGAGGTGACCTTAAGGTTAAATCTGAGTGCGATTTGGCAGCAAAAGGCTGCAGGACATTCAGAAGAAACAGCCTGCATAATGGCATGGGGTGAAGGGGCTGGTGAAAATAAGGTTAAAAAGGTGAGCGGGAGCTGTATGGTAAGAGTCCTTATTTGTCCTGTGGACGAAGCTGCAGGCCCGCGGCTCTCTGACTTTACTGGGTTGAAGGCTCATCCACGAAACCTGCTGCATATATAGCTTTCTGGGACCTACACTGATTTAATTCAGTTGGTTTGAAGTGGGGTTCAAAAAATCTCTAATGTGAGCCAACTTCCCAGGTGATCCTGATGTAGGCAGTCTGCCTACATCACTTTAGGAAGACATTGCTGTTTTGCACATGGCAATGAGAAATACCAAAGAGTGACGTCAGAAAGATCTAAGAAAATACGGTGGGTGAATTGAGCAGGAAAGTCGCCATGTGGGGTGGTCAGTTTGCAATTCATTGTGGTGGTTCCCCTGAGAAATACCCAATGCTTGAACTATGGCAGCCGGTGGTGGTAGCGCAGAGAACTGAGCAGAGAAAATGTTCAGAGGTTGAATGCACAACAGTGAGTGAAGGAACGGAAGTTGTGGGTGGAGGATACAGAAATCACAGGTGCCTCCAGGAGTTCTCACTGGGCTAATTAGGAGCTGGGGGTGCCATCAACAGAAAGCGAAATGCATTTGCGGAAGAAGATAAAAAGTGTGGTGTAGGACTTCCTTAGGTTTTTGTGTCTGTAGAATCTACAGATAAAGATTTAATTTAGATGCCCCAGATTTGCATTTGGGAATTATGAGCATGTTGAGATGAATGTTGAAGCCAAGGGATTCTGTGAGATGACTCTGTTAAAGATACTAGAGGACAAAGACTGAGCCTTTAAGAGAAAGGTAGAGGGGAGAGCTCAAGGTAATTAAGGGAAGGGGAGAATTTTAGGAAGGATTTTTTTAAAGTTGGGACTGAGGCACAGGTTTCCCCCTAGAGGCAAAGAGGGGCATTGCAGCAGAGAGCAGGCAGTGAAACCAGAAAGGGGGTGGCGTGGGGGGGTGTCTGCCTGTGGGTGAGCACTCTGGAGTGTGTCCTGATGGAGGGATAATGCTGGTGTGTATGTGTGTGTGTGTGTGTGTGTGTGTGTGTGCGCGCTATGAAGTATGTGTTCATTTATGCAATGCGTATCCAACAGGAGCCTCCTGTGTGCCAGGCATCTGACAATCCCATGAGCAAGGTAGAGAAGGGCAGCCCAGGTGTGCAGCACACCCAAGGAACAAGAGTCAGAGAGTAAGGAAAAATGAGAGCCAGGCACTGTGAAGCAGACAGTGGCCTACACGAAGCCAGTAAGAGGTCCTGATATGCAATGGCGGCCACAGGAAGTTGACATGGCCAAGATGAGGCCAACTAGAGCAGACAATAGTACCAAATGCCACAGAGGGACTAGAAAGACCAAGGAATGGCCTGGATATTGCCATTTGGGTGACCTTTCACTGAGTGTTTTCTTTGGAGCTCAGCGGAGGAGTGGGCAGAATGAGGGGAAGGGGAGAGAGGCTGTGATTTTTGAGTTGGAAGCAGGGATGGGATAAGGCTAGGCAAGGTGCACATGCACCTTATTGGTACCACTTGAGAACCTAAGAGGACTTGTTTGGACAACCTGCAATTTCAAAAATTAGTTTTTGTCCTAAGAGGTTATTAAAATAGAAAAATACCATAATATGTCTTTCTGCAACATTTAAATAGCTTCTTATCCTGACAGTTGTTAATACTTACTTCTCCAGGAATTCTAGGCCTTTGGCAGCACACCAAGTAAATATTCTAAAATAGAAAATAAAATTTCCTTTTATTATTACTCAGATATACTCAGTATTCTGAGTACTGAATACTCAGATTCAGGTGTGTGTATGTGTGCGAGTGCGCACACGTGCATGTGCACATGCAAGCCATGCACAGATTTGGTGTGTCTGTTTGTGCTCAGCTGCTAGCTTATATCAGTGAGCAGAAAAGACATGGGGGAGCCAGATGATCTTATGCAGGGATATGCTGGTCACTTAGCTCTCAGGCAGATACAGAAGGAAGGCCTAATTGTAGCATTTGCCAGTTACCATGGTGTAAATACTCTCACTGCGGTTGATTTCAAACTACCAGCATAATGTCACTGAGTGTGGAACTCTGGGGAGAAATTTGCCCAATCTGTTCTTGCATGCCAGTATACAATATCTCCAACACACCAACAATCCTTTGTGAAGCTAGAGAAATAATAATGACAGTAATAATTCCTTTGACTTATGGGTCTGTTTGTGGTTCCCCAAGCACTCTGTTCTATTTTTATTTACCTGTACAGTACCTTGAGTGTGATTTGAAGAATATGGAAAATCTCTTTGGCTAGCCACAGGCCTTGAATTACCACCAAGAAAACTCTCTGTAACATTCACGAACAGAGACCATCTCTTTTAAAGAATAGAGTATAGGATACATTAACATGGATAACCCAGGATCAGACAAGAAAGATCTTGATTGTGGGATATTACCAGAGAGAGAAGATCTGAACGAGAGATCAGAAGGGGAGAAGGGGGATTTGGGTAGCCAAGTAAGGGAGAGGTTCAAAAGAGAGGTCCAAGCTATTAAAAATATAATTTTCCCTACTTTATAATTTTGCTAGGGCCTGGCCTGCTCCTAGATCACAGATCTTGCCAAATATAGTTCATGCTCCATTATCCACTCTAATGGAGGAAGGTTGGACAACATAATTCAAAACAATGGACAACCTTGAAAGATAAGTACAATTGGATTTGCTGAGGATCTGAGGCTTGTTTCTTGGTATCTTTACCATCCTGTGAATGGTTTACCTGTTCTACCTCTGGAACTTAACTTACTCATGGCATGGAGGGAACAGAGAAAAGCAATATGATTAATGCCCATCTAGATGTTTTTTGTATGAGTAACTGTGGGATTGGGGTGGTTATGTCTCCTTTTAAGCAATTTAATAACATTTTATTTAACAGTTGCTTCTTACTAGAAGATGAAAAACTCTTGTCTTAGGAAATGAAAATACTTTTTTGGAGAGAAACATTTAATTCACTTGGCCCTAAGCTTTAAAGTAGTGTGTGTGTGTGTGTGTGTGTATGCACGTGCGCATGTGTCCAACTTGAATTGCTGTTGATTACAGGATAAATCAATATCTAGCCACTGGCAGTTGCGTGCTGTTAGCACTTGGTGACAGTTGACATATTGGTGGCCAGGAATGAGAATGGTGGGTGTGCATCCTACCAATTTTTAGAGCATATTTTATCTGTACAAGTAACAGTGGCTCTGCTCCCCATTTGTCACTTCTGTCCTTGAAAGCAGGCGTTGATAAATGACAATAACTTTTAGCCCACCATGCTGCATGCTTCTTTCCATCCCATGGGCCAGTTTCAGGGCAGGGGGAGAGACAGAACACCTCTCATCTTGGGTGGAAGCTGGGGGGATTGGGACGTAGAATGGGGTAAGAAAGGCAAGCCAAGTGGTGGCTTCAGGGAAAAAGGCTGTCCTGTTGATGCCACAAACACACACATTGAAGTTCGTTTCCTTGGTTGGCATTGATGAGAAATGATTTTTTCCCTCTCCTATCTAGGTTCTGTGGCCCCAGCCCCCACCAATCGACCAATGACCAATGGCCTTTTCCCTTCAGTGTCTTTTGCTTCCATTGCTTCTGCAGGGCTTTGCTGCCTTCCGTCCATTCTTCTGGGATTTTATTACCTCACCTCAGGATAAACAACACCTTCCTGGTGGTAATGCTAATCATAGCAATATCTCACACCTAAAATCTGGGTAGTGTTCACCATTGGCTAAGGAGTTACCCCTATCTCGTCTCAAGCAATCCCTGTGGCCCTCCTGTGAGATGGGAAACGGAGCTCAGAAGGCCAAGCAATTTGCCGGAGCTGACAGGTTTGCAAGTGGGGATGAACCTTCCATTGTTGTCAGCCCCAACCAGAACAAGAACACTGCCAGCCTGTATCTGTGCCGCGTAGCCTCTCCTTGTTCTGATCTAATTTGTATCCAGCTGCTAGAACAATCTTCCTGTAAATTCGTATTTCCTGTAAGAACAGCTAACTCCCTTTGCCTCTTTGCCCACAATCCCCTGAGCACTTTGGTTCACACTGAACCACCACTGGCCCCTGGTTTCCTCCTACACCGGATGTCATGCTTCCCTTGCCCTTGTTCAATGTAAGATCAGGTACAATCCCTACATCTTTTCCATGAGAACTTCCAAATTGTTTGGTCAAGTCACATTAAGCACTGACAATATCGAGAGGAAAACTGTTTATCAGAAAAATGCCAAAATCTGTTCATGAACTCACATGGGATGTGTCCAAAGTGTAAAATGTACATTGGATTTCCAAGACAGTACAAAAGAAGAATACAAAATATCTCATTAATTTTCTGTCATTATAGGTTGAAATGACAATAGTTTGGAACATGGGGTTAAATAAAATAAGTTACGATTAATTTCACCTGTTTCTTTCGAATGTGACTAGTAGAAAACGTAAAATTACATATGTGTTTTGTGTTGTATTTTTATTGGAGAGTACTACTTTAGAGAGTCATGTTTATTGATTGTTCATAAGATGCTCAATGACACTTTTTTTTTTTTGAAGGGGAGAGGGTGAGTGGCGAGGAGGAAGAGAGAGAACCTTAAGAAGGCTGTACTCCCAGCTTGATCTCACAAGCCTGAGTTGAAGACCTGAGCAGAAATCAAGAGTTGGATGCTGAACCGACCAAGCCAATCAGGAGCCCTGTCACAGAAACACATGCTCCTCCCTTTTTGACTCATGTTTCTTAAATGTATTTCATATGAAATGAAGTTACATCATGATAGTGAGAACAGCAATCACAATCAGGTTCAAGGGCAAGCGTTCCTGGATCTTGGCAGGGTCACTTTTCAAGTTGCAGGAGCAGAAATCCATGAAAAATCTAGAGTCCCCTCCTTGTAACTTTGGGTACCGTGGTGTCAGTCAGTATGCTGAGCCAAGCAGAAGGTGAGTGTGGCTTGTGGGGTAAAGCAGTGAAGACTGGTCATGAGAGCTCCCGCTCAACTCTAATCCTGACCCGCAGCTCAGAGATGCTCCGTTTCTGATATGCTGTTTAAAAATGACGATGTGACAGCTCTATTTTCTGTTAACTTTCTTGACACCCTCGGAATTGTAGACTTGAAAAATGAAATTTAGGAATATCCTGATTAAGTAGAGAACAGATTCATTTCATTACAGGAAAATGGAAAACGCAATCAAGTGAATAATGGTTGTCTCAATGGAAGTGGCTCACATGGCCAGGGTATTTGGAGTAGGAGGTTGTCCATAACCTACTGGAAAATTAGTAGGTTTTCTAGCAAGCCAATAGGCTGTTTTGGTTTCCTCTCTGGTTGCAAGGCCAAGGCAGAGGTAGTAGCTGTCTTGGAGAGGACTCTGTAGTAGTCAGGACCTGGCCTGCAGGACAGTGTCATCCCTACTCCTCGGACTCCATTGTGATCTGTGGGGGTCATGCTGCAGTGTTCACCCCTGCATAGGAAGGTAGTTTGCCTCACCCACAGCCTTGTCTGTGTAGAAGGGGTAAATAGTGCCAGTTACATTATGTCTGCAAGGCCTGTGAGAGAGGATTGTGGAATCCACGGTCCAGCTGTGACGAGGGCGAGCATTATGAACTGCCTCCTGTGTGCCAGGGATGGGTGTGGGTTGGCCTGGGGAGATGAAGAGGGCAAGCCGTTGGTACCCACGGTGGCAGCCGTACCTCACTTCCCTTGCCTGACAGTACCCCAGTGTGGCTGAGGGCTGTTGCATGAAGTCTGTGCATTAGACAGAGCAGTTCTAGTCTCTCGAGGGCCTGCCAGGTGCAAACAAGTCTGAGGTCCCTAGACATTATTGAGGTAGAGGCAAGACAAGTGTTCTTGCTTCAACAGCTCTCTCCAATAGGACTCTCTCCCTCAGTATCCGGTGTGATGGAATGGGTGGTTTAGCCTAGATGAAGTGGGGTCTTGTAGCTCTTACTCTGATTGAGGCAAATGGGAAGGCTGGACCCCCAGACTCCTTGAGGCCACTGAATTGAATGGCATTAGGAACATGCAGCAAACCTGATTCCAGGGAAAGAACATTTGTGAGGAGATGAGTTTTGCTGAGCACTGTTGGTTGGCTTGCAAACAGCAACAAAGAAAATAACTCAGAAGAGAGAGTTGCAATCTTTTACCCTACTCTGTTTTGTAATAAATAAATGAACCAAGCATATTCAATCTCTATGGTCTTGTTTATACGAGAGCCGTTCTGCTCCATAGGTTCCCTCCAGGGAGACGTGAGGGACACCAGGCTGCAAACTGGAAGAGGCTGCGCTGAGGGAAAATGATCAGGGTCGTTAGGGCCTTGCAGAAATTAGGAGTGAAGTGCTCTCCCTTGGCGTTTTCAGAACTGAACTGAATGCCTGGAGACCCAAGGAGACCCCCCCCTTCCATCCCCCACCAGCCCCAACTCCTTCTCACATTCCAGTTCCGGGCCTGGAGTTTGAGAATTAGAGGCTGTGTGCCCTGTGGGTTTTCCAGATCTCCCCTGAAAGCCAGCCCCAGGTTTTCCCAGAAACCTGAGGGGAGGCCCTAGTGGAGTTCCCTTCGTGAGGAGCCATGACCAGTGAGTCGTCTTGCTTCTTGGCTATAACGGGAGGAGTGGCAGAAGGAAGTGAGGTCTTACTGAAGAATCAGCCAAATGTCAAGAAAAAAATCGTCGAGTGATATGCAGCACTGACATAAACCACTTTCCTCAATATTCAGTGTGTGCGAAGTATCTTGTGATCTGTTTCTGCATCCCAAGCCCGAGAAAGGGGAGGCACTTGTGTCTTTGTCCAGATTCATAGACCGGCTCTTGTCTATGTAAATCTTAAATATCGAATTCTCAAACTGTGGCCAAGTGAGATACTAAGACCACTGGGTGGAGGCAGCTTACAAATGGTCAAATAATTAATGTAAAAAAAAAATTTTTTTTTCTAAAACCATAGAATAGAGCACAGGTAGTCAAGACTGACAAATCTGAGAAAAACCGACCTCAGATAAATAGCCTGGCATGGTTGTTAATAATAATGATGATGATGATGATGATGATGATGATGATGATGATACTGGCATCACATGAACTGTAGCATTATTATTGCAACTATTTATTGTGTTCCAGGACTGGTTAAATGCTTTGTATAGAACATTTTATGGAATTTGATCCTTACAAAATCCTTACAAATCCTTAAAAAGTCCAAAGAGGGAGGTATCATTAGCCATGTTACTTAAGTGAGGACACCAAGGACACCAAGGTTTAGAGAGGTAAGGTTATTTGCCCAAGGGCATCGAGGTTGGAAATTATGGAACGGGGATTCTAATCTGTTTTTGCATTAAGACTATGGGACGTGGTCTTTGTCTTTTAAACCAATATTTCAAACAAGAGTCAACATAAAACCAGAAAAGTCTAAAGGCTGATTTATAACCTGATTTATAACCTGATTTCTTCTTGGCCTTCGCAATACTGAGTGGAAATTGCTGAGTCTTTAGTATGGAAGGAGTGTTTGAAGTGTAATACAGAAGAGCCTACTGCCAGGAGTTGTCTCATATTTGCCTTTAAACTGTAATGACCCAGAGCTCCAGCACTGGTGTCAATTTATTAATCACCCCATGTGCCAGGTACTGCAGCCCCTTTTTGTTGACGGAAAGTGTTGACTTTACGGTTGACAAAGCACACTTGCTTACATGAATCCCCAGGCCGAATCCTGGACCCAACTCAGCATTCGTGAGAGAACAGGAACTGAAGGTTCAGCAAAATTCAGATATAGATTTAGGAATTGAAAAGAGAGGACCCAGATGAGATCTTCTTCTCCCCATCTGAGAGGTAATGACTCCTTCCTGCTCTTTCATGAGGGATGCACTCAGAGTTTATCCATACCATAGAACTTACCCTCTCTTGCTTTTACTCTTAACAAGCATGCCTTGAAAAAAAAAATGCTGGTGTTTCTGATACCTCTTTTGAATCGAACTTCTCAGTGTAAATAGGGTCAGTTTAAAGTGCTTTACTTTGTATTTTGCTAATTTGTATGTGCTAAACAATTTTTAAGGAAAAAAACACCTTTTTTCCTTAAAAATTACTGTTCTGTTAGAAGGTCTGAACTGTACTTTTCCATTTCTCTTTGAATCTATCAATAGGATCTAACAGTGCTTAAAACAATTTAATTAGTTGCCTCCTTAAATATGGTCTTCATCCATATTTTTGGGCTTAGATTCTATAAGATCAAGAAATTAGTTAGCATCCCTAGAGATCCTGAATTGTCCACATGGCTTTCTATGGGATGCCTGTATTTGCAACTAGCCTATCTTTTTTCTTCCTTGAAGACATGCATCACCCTCGATTGGTATAACACTTTGCTGACTTCATCATAGGTACTGTTTTAAAATATTTTAAAAAGATTTATTTGTTTGTTTTAGGGGACAAGGAGGGGCAGAGCGGAGGGAGAGAGAGAGTTGTAAGCAGACTCCACACTGAATGTGGAACTGAACATGGTGCTCAGACTCACAACCCTGAGATCATGACCCTGAGCCAAAACCAAGAGTTTGACACTTAAATGACTGTACCTTTGAGGTGACCCTAAAATGTTTTTTCTATTAAACCTCTTCTTTGTATTTCTCATTATGGAAAATTTCAAATATATACAGAAGTAGAGAGATGGCTATAATAAAGCCAATGTACCCAACTTCAGAAGTGATCATTACATGGACAATTTTCATCTATACTCCCATCCACCACCACCAACAGGATGATTTTGAAGTAAATCCCAAATATCATAGCATTTCTTCTCTAAATATTTCCTATGCATCTTGGGAAAATGAGGACTGCTTTAAAAAGCATAACTACAATATTATTGCAACACTAAAGTAAATCAATAGAATTCTTTAATATAATTAAATATACATTCATTGTTTATATTTCACTGGATGTTTTTTAAAAATTTTTGTTTGTTTGTTTGAGTTGGATTCCAAAAAAGTTTCCAACTGTATGATTGGTTGATGTATTTCTTTAAATTTACTTTATAGACTTTCTCTCTGTCTCATCACCCCCCCCCCCTTGTTATTGATGTAGAAGAAGCGAGCTACTTCTGCTGTTAAGTTTCCATAACAGATTAGATTCTGCAAAGGTCATTCCTAGTTTGATGGTTCTTTTCAGATGAGCCCACAATAGGAGGTTTTCCAGTGAGGATCTGGGGGGTGGTTTTGAGTTCTGTTTTCAGGGCTATTTAGAACCTCATTGCCGTTTATCTTATGTAAGTGCTGATACTGTGAGGACTTGGGAGTGATTGGTGGTTTGTCCCCACATTGATTGTATTTGAGAATTTTTAGGGATACTTTTAATCTTATTTTCTTGTAGCAGTGTTTATGCATTTGTTCAAGGTGTGTAAGAATCTAGGCTCTGCGAATTCTTGAAACTTGTCATCTTTTTCGGGACAGTGCCTCATATAGAGGAGAAACCGTTGGGGGTGGGATCAAACCTAAATGAGATAGGGGCAGTAGAAATAATAGAAACAGAATGTACAGATAAAATGGGGAAAAGGGAAATAGAGCAAGAAAGTCTCAAATAGCAAGCTTCATATTTTTGAACATTACCTCAAAACAACAGAAAAGGGAACTATATAAGTTAGAAAAGCTATCTTGAACCACATCTTTTTGTAAAGTTCAAGAAACCAACTTCACATAAAAGTGAATAACAAGGAAATATCAAGATCAACTCTCAAACAAAGTTATTATGAGCAAAACGGGGCAAAAGCAGAATAACATTATACAGTGAAAGTATAGCTGAAAGTTATATTTACAAGACAGATAAAAAATTCAACATAATATTTCAAAAGATGCCCAATGACATTAAGAAATTGATACAAGACCTGACAAAGCAACACAAATTAGAACTAGAGGTCAAAACCTGGTGATAGAAGTCAGAAAAGCATTAGAAACCGAAGAATCATAATGTCAGAAAAGAAGAATAGAATTGCAAAAGATTGTGCTTAAGATAAATGGAAATTGAAAAACAGGACCATTTTAAAAATAAAAGAGAAACAGCTACAGATAAAAAGGATTCCATGAAAGGATTCCATGGCAAATACTAAAGAAAGGCAAAGAGGATCCAATGTACAGATAATTAGAACTTTTAAAAAATAAAACTGAAACAAAAGAACATAACAAATGTTAAACTGTGAGTGAAGAAACTTTCCAGAAGTTAAAAAAGAAAAAAGTATATATAGTTTTGATCTACATATTGAAAAAATAATTGCATAATACGTGAGAATATCAACTCAGAGAGATACACATGCCAAGACAAACTCTACTAAAACTGATGGAAGTGACAATAAAACAAATAAACTAAAAGTTTCCTTCCACCATTTTGACAAAAAGAGAAAGTGATTTATGAGTAAAAAGTTAGATTATTACCTTTTGTTAGAAGAAATGGAGTGACATATTTATTGTAATCAAAGAAAGAAAATATGAACCAAATAATTTATGTCAATTAAAACTTATTTGAGTAAAACTGCTAACATTTAAGAATACAGGAAATATGTTCTTGTCTAGCATTCCTGGGAAATCTGCTAGAACCTTCAATGTATAAAATGACTAAAAACCCATTACTGATAATTGCTAGTGGTGATATTTAAATATATATTTACTTAGAGACTATAGACTAAATGTAAACTAAGAAGGGAGAGTATGTAATGACTTTATATGTAGATAGAGTAAAATATAAATAAAATGGGGGGAAGTTGTAGAAAACAAATGCAAAAGAAGTTTTAACTTAGATTGGTTTTGTTGAGATTGTTTAGTAGTTAGTACATGATAAAACACTTAAGTAATTGTGGGCTACTCTTATCCTTGAAAACCAGGAGTCTTGGTATGGAAGAAAGTGGACACAAATCATACAGAAAGGTAAGAAAAAAAAAACCCGTGTCTATATATTAGAAGTACCAGTATGGGTCAATGAATATAAATATATAAAAACATTTATTGTCTTTAACTGACAAGAGAAAGAATGAGGCATTTTTCATACTTTTCCTGCATGAAATATAACACAGGATATAAATATGAAATATAACAAATAGCATATAGAGTGTATTATTGTAGAATCATTCCATTGAATAAAAGAAGAGGATAATGACAGAATATCACCACTGAGCGATGTAGTCATTGGACACCAATGGATGCTAGCCTTAGAAGGAAAAGAAAACAACAGCAACAAAACTACAATGGAATTTCTGATGAAAGAACATAGCACTGTCACCTATACTTTTGTCAAAAGAATTGAACCTGAGTCTCTTCAGTGTCTAGATCCAGCTGCACATTAGTAGGAAATGTAGAGGACAGAGGAAATGCTGAATGGCAAGCTGTGAGTTGCCAAAGAGACCTGGAGCTGGACACAAGTTAAAGCATTAAAAACAGATTTTATTCAAAACTCTTACAATAGGGGAAAAGAGACTTAGTATAGAATTGAGCTGGATTCCAAATACAACAACAAGGGATTTATAGCCAAGGAGGTGGGTGAAGGGATTGGTAGATGAAATGTATTAAGAGGAGACATCATAAGGTAGAAGGTTGGGGGATTCTTGTTAAACTGGTCCAATAGGATTCTGGTTGAGCACATGCCAGGGTGGTCAGATATCCAGAGTTGAGGAAGTCTTACAATTCCGACTTACCAGGGCTCTGGCTATAGCTGAACTGGGAAGGATAAATTACAGAGCCTAAGGACACAGGCAAAAAGAGGACCCCAAAAAGCCTGTCCAAAGTTTGGTCAAGAAGAGAGTCTTTTCTGAGTGTGCAATCAGCTATATCTGGGCTATGGGAACTATAGATTTAATGGCCTTGTCTTTCAACAAAAAAATGGTAAAGAAAAAAAAGATGGGATGGAGGGAGGCTTGAAAGGTAGACAAAAATAAAAAATAAAATATAGGTAATACTATATGATTGAGACTAAGGAAATACACATGGTATAAGGGTTGAATGGTAGTTCCCAAAAGACACATTTTAGTCCTCATCCCTAGTACCTGTGGATATGATATTACTAGAAAATAGGGTCTTTGCAGATAAATTAAGGATCTTGGGATGAGCATATTTTGGATTCAGAATAGGTCCTAAATTGATGACTGGTACCCTTATAAGGGAAAGACACATAAGCACACAGGAAAAGGTCATGCGATGACAGAGGCAAGATGAGAGCGCAACCACAAGACAAGGAATGCCAAGGGTTGCCCGCATCCACACAAGGTTAAGAGAGAGGCCTAGAATAAATTCCTCTTGGAGTCTTCAGAAGGAATCAACTCTGCCAACACCTTGATTTTGGACTTCTGTACTCTTTAACTGTGAGAGAACAAACATGTTATTTTAAGGCACCTACTTTGTGTCCATTTGTTATGGCAGCCCTGGGAAACTAAGACACTTTCATATATCAAAAAATACAAAAAGCTTATTACCATGCAAATCAGAATTATTTCCTTGTTCAGGAAGCTGGGATTAGAAAGGGGAGCATGGGGTGCTGGGTGGCACAGTTGGTTAAGTGTCTGCCTTCAGCTCAGGTCATGATCCAAGATTCCTGGGATCAGATCCCACATCAGGCTCCCTGCTCAGTGGGGAGTCTGCTTCTGCTCCCTCTACCCCTACCCCCTGCTCTGCTCTCTCTCTCTCTGTCAAATAAATAAAATCTTTTTAGAAAAATTAAAAAAAAAAAAAAGAATGAAGTGCATGGAGGTCTTATGCAGATGTTGAAAATTTCTGTTCTTGATCTAGATGGTGGAGATAACAGTGTCTTCCTTACAATATTTCCTTGAGTCCTACAATTGTTTTATCTGATTTTCTATTTCTGGGTCCTAGTCTCAATAAAGAAGTTTTTAAAGTCCACACACAATGCATCTGTGGCTCCACCCCCATATATAATTCTTGTCATTCTTTCTAGAAGGAAATTACATTTATCTGAAGATTTCATTTAATTCCAGCATAATGAATAATACAGTGTTATATTAGTTTTGAGTGTAGATAGAATATAGTGATTCAGTAATTTTATACATTACTCAGTGCCATCATGGTAAGTTATTCTTAATCCCCTTTGCCTATTTCCCTCTCTCCCCCTGTCCACCTCCCCTTTGGCACCCAGCAATTTGTTCTCTACATTTGAGTCTGTTTAGTTGTTTGCCTCTTTTTTACTGATTTTGTTTCTTAAATTCCATATATGAATGAAATCATATATTTGTTTTTCTGTGACTGGCTAATTTCACTTAGCATTATACCCTCCAGATCCATTCATGTTGTTGCAAATGTCATTATTGCAAGAGGCCCTTATTTTTATGGCTGAGTAATATTCCATAATGTTCCATGAGATATATATCTGTCTCACATAATCTTTATCCATTTATCTATGGATGGACACTTGGGTTTCTTCCATAAGCTGACTATTGTAAATAATGCTGCAATAAGCATAGGAGGTGCATATATCTTTTCAAATTAGTGTTTTTATATTCTTTGGGTAAATACCTCAGTAGTGAAACTACTGAATCACATCTAATTCTATTTTCAATTTTTTTAAAGGAACTTTCATACTGTTTTCCACAGAGTCTGCACCAGTTTCCATTCCTGCCAACAGTGTGCAAGGTTCTTTATTTCCCCACATCTTCACCAACATTGTTTTCTCTTGCATTTTTTATTTTAGTCATTCTGATAGGTGTGAGGTGATATCTTATTGTGGTTTTGATTTGCATTTCCCTGATAATAATGATGTTGAGCATCTTTTCATGTGTTTGTTAAGACATCTGTATATCTTCTTTGGAGAAAAATCTGTTCATGTCTTCTGATCATTTTTTTAAATTGAATTATTTGTTTTTTCAATGTTGAGTTGTTTATGTCCTTTGTATATGGTGGATACTAAACCATCATTGGATATGTCATATCAAATATCTTCTCCTATTCAGTGGGTTGTCTTTTTGTTTGGTAAGTCATTTTCTTTGCTGTGTAGAAGCTTGTTTTGATGTAGTCCCAATGGTTTATTTTTGTTTTTGTTTCTCTTATCTTGGGAAACATACCTACAAAAATTGCTGCTTGTGCTTTCTTCTAGGATTTTTATGGTTTCAGGTCTCACATTTAGGTCCTTAACCTATTTTGAGTTTATTTTTGTGTATGGTGTAACAAAGTGGTCCAGTTTCATTCTTTTGTATGTAGCTATCCATTTGTGTTGTGGCTGAGCTGCATTTGCCTTTGGTCTGGTCATCTGCAATGGCTCTCTGTGCCTATTGTGGGCAAGGTTTTGTCCCTGTGTTAGTGGGCCAGTCTGGTACTTCTCTGGGCTTGAGAGCAGGGGTTTGCCAGAACTCCCACAGCACTAAACTGCAGGGGCTTTCCCTGTGTTATCCCACGAAAAGCTTTTGTTGTTGGGTGGAGTCTGCACTCAGACCAGATGTCCTCCTCCAGCCCACTGCTGGGACTGCAGCTGAACAGGTGTGTATGGCTTTCTTCCCCTCTTCCTGGGATGGGAGTCATTTTGAGGTGGTGCTGACCCTCATTGGGGCTGCTTGCACACCACTACACTTGTGGTGCCACTTCGGATGGATTATTGCCAAAGGCCTGGGTGTGTGAGGGCAGGTGTGCAGGGCCAGCAAGTTCTGCAATGATGCTCTGGGGTAGGGAATCTGCAGCTGCCTGGCCAATCCCCTGCCAGGCCAGGCTGGAGGGAGCCAGTCCATAGAGGAATGCAGGGGCAGGTGCGCACTGCTAGCAAGATAGGTGGAGACTACTGGTGCTGCACTAGTTCCTGCAGGTGTCCCTGTATCTAGGTTCAGGGGCTGGTGAGGGAAATGGCACCCCCCAGCTCTTTGGCTCTGGAGAAGTCCCCCAAAGATTCCTGCTCCTCCAGCACATGCTCTGAGATCAGTAAGCAAACTTCCCTCCTGCATACTGCAGGGGCTTTTCAAACTGCTGCTTCGGTGCTGTATCTCAGTGGGCTGTTGGTTGTGCTGTCCCTTTAAGGATGGGGACTCAGTTTCCCATCACCCACTGGCTCTTCCAGAGCTGAGCTGGACTGTTTTCAAAGTTATGGCTAGTAAAGCCCCCTGCCTATAAGAAGTTGTGAAGTGAAGGACCTCTTGTTTTCAAAGCTAAATATGATGGGGATTTGTCTTTCCCGTGTGGTTCCCCTTGCCTGGGAGGCCCGGTGTGGGGTCTGCTCTTCTCTCATCTCCATACCTGTGGTGTCCCTCCCTCCTGCAGGGAGTCCTGTGGGTCCCTTTGGCTCCTGACATGTCTCCACCTTCCTACCCTCTTTGATGTGGCCCCTTCTCTACATTTAGCTGTGACATCGGTCCTGCCAGTCTTCAGGTCATTTTCTGGGTTTATACACACTGATGTAGGTATTTTTGAGAATCCGGGGGACAGATGAGGCTGGGATCCTCCTACTCGGCAATCTTCCTTAGCAGTTGACTGATTATTCTTGACAAAGCCATGCTAATTACATCTATTTTTCTTGACTTTTTTTTTTTTTTGGCAATTAAGAGTTGTGTTCTTTTTATAAAAAATATCAGCAACTCATTTTATTTCTCACTTGTGGATCATGCTCTACATCTTTTAAAGAAGGGCCTTTTACCACCAATTTTGAAGCAAGTGGCCCACCCCCAAAATGCATATCATTGCCCTTTGCTGATGTGAAGACACTGTTTAAAAAAAAAAAAAAAACAATTTTGAACTACTCCTTTCTCCAGTCCAATTTACTTTTTCTCCTTCTCATCATAAATGATGCAGACTGCATATCACAGTTGACCTTTTAAAATATGTTATCAAAATAGGGACTAAAAATAGCATTAAGCATTTCTCCTGAGGTTTTTAATATTATCTATTATCTGCTCTTCATTTTCTGTCCCTCTAGGATGGAAAAACCCTTCTTGACCCTCCTTGCTCCTGCCCCCCCCCACTGTCCTTTGGATGATTTTAAAAAGCTAAGGTTTCTCTATTGTCTTCATGTATCCTATCAGAAATACTGCTTATTGTTTGTCCACACCACACGCATATGAACCACGATAAATATCATATTCTGTTTCCTAAGAACCATACTGACCTTTAAACATTTTTTTTGAAAAATTTTATTTATCTATTTGAGAGAGAGCACACAAATGTGCAGGCACGTGTACCAGCAGAAGGAGGGGAAAATGGAAGGGGGAGGGGCAGAAGGAGAAGCAGATCCCTACTGAGCAGGGAGCCTGAGAAGCGGGGCTCTATCCCAGGACCCTGAGATCTGGACCTGACCTGAGCCGAAGTCAGATGGTTAACCAGCAGAGCCCCCCAGATGCCCCAACCATACTGAACTCTAAAAAGTGAATAATAACTAGTTCTTTTACTTCATTGGATGATTAATCACAATGTCGCTGATCTTCTTCTTTGTGTTTCCATATTTGCAAATTTGCCTGCTCAACTGAAATTTATTTGTAGCTCTTCAAATCAATACATGCTGGGCTCTCTTGCCCATTCATGGGTGTGTGCAGAGCAGTGGAACATGGGAGTCCCTGATGCTCATGTTCCCAGGATGAGGCCAAGCAAGGTGACATGCTACCTTTTGTTTCAGCTCATACCGTAACCACGTGTCCTTTCTGCTTTCTACTTAGTGCCACATTTTTCTCATTCTTGTGCTTTTTGTTGGTGATTTCACTTTTTTAAAAGGCCCCAAAATGTAGTGTTGATGGGTTCTTCTGCGATGCAAACTGTAAGAAGGCTGTGATGTGTCTGATGAAGAAAAGAGGTATCTTACAATTTTTTTTTAAAGCAGTCTCCTTACCCAACATGGGGCTTGAACTCACAACTCTGAGATCAAGAGTCAAACGTGTTCCTGACTGAGCCATATGGTCATCCCTAAAAATAGGTGTTTTTGATAAGCTTCCTACAGGGCTGAGTAATAGTGCTGGTGGCCAGGAGCTCTACATATACTAAATTAGGTGTCTTTGAAACAGAAATTCTGATAAAATGTGGTTTTCCCAGAGGCAGAAACCTACCTAGGCGCAATGGTTCAGTGTTTGTGAATTCATTTTTTGTGATGACTTCCTGGAATACACCTATGGCAGATGACAGGAATCCACTCTGTGTATACAATCTTTACGGAGCCCTCCGCCAAGAGCTTTATGTGCATTTTTTTCATTTAGCCAAGAACACAGTGAGTTAGGTACTATCATCATTCCCATATTCCAGGTGAGAGAACCGAAGGTCAAGGAAATTAATACCTGGCCTAATATCTCGCAGCAGAGAAGGAGGAGCAGGACTGATACACAGGCAGTTTGGCCCCAGGAGCCTTAGCCTCTGCACACATGGCCTCCCCTTAAGCCAGTGTGGCAAGGTGATGTCTGTGGATGCCTTGAGAAATGTATAATGTTTTACTAAACCTGGTTTATCCTTATTACTATTAATTCATCTGGCATGAATTTTTTTTCAACTGGCATGAAAAAAAATCTTTGAGCAACCATGAAGTTCTATCCAGCTTGGTCATCAAGATGACACAATATTGTCACCCATAATGAGAATTGTCCAGACCAGCTCAAGGCTCAGGACTCAAAATCATCTCTTAGTCTTCAATTCTAGAGGGGTTGAAATGCCAAAGGCATTGAGATCCAGGCTAGGATTTAACTGTAAAATGGCTGCCCTGTGAGAAAAAGAAACCGAGAGAAAGAGCTAATCCTGGCTAGAAGGGTTCCTCACTCCCAAAGTCTGTCTCTCCCTCCCCTTCCTCCAAGAGGCTTCTCATCCCAAGCTTTTCAAAGGCCACATGTTGTCAGCAATTTATGAATATGAATAATGTGATTTACATTCCTTTGATTTAATATAATGATTAAGCTTCTTTGTACTCTGTTCTGATTCACTGAAATGAAAAATACATTTTCTTTGTCCTTTATTAGTAATTTTTTCTTCCAAATTTGCTTGGCTTTGGCAAATGAAAGAGAGATAAATTTTGCTTTGATTTGGCGGTGCAGAGAGTGCAAAAGAGAATTAAAACATTAGTTAAAAGGCACAAGGGAATTGAACAGGGAACAGAAATTAAGTTAGTTGAAGCAAATTACCTTATGGTTGTAAACCAGCGGGAGTTCAGATAGATGTAAGGAATTCATTTCTGCTTCTAAATAATTATTTTTGCTTCTCAACAATAGCAGTGGGCTGCGTTCCTACACGTGGTTAGGGACTGCACAGCCAATCTTTAATTAAGTGGAGGGGGCCCCTCTGAATATGAGTATAACCTGATTAGTTTATTGCAGGCTGGGATTTGGAACTGATCATACCCCTTCCCTCTCCCTCCTAACCTTTGGGTGACCCAGAATTCACTTCTTAGTGAGTTTCTCATTTAAGGAAATATGAAAAGAAAAAAGATGTAAAGAGAGGCTTTAGAACAGCCTAATAAAAAGATTCAAAGGCCTTCTTGCAAAAGGCCCTTTGAAATGGAGAATGGCAAGACGGAGTGGGGAGGCTGGAAGAGAAGGAACTGGAGTATTTCTGCTGGTGAGGGCTCCTGTGCTCTTGGACTCTAGGAGGACATACACCAGAGGGTTGGAGAAAGTTCCTGGGACATAGACAGGCGTACAGAGGCAAGGGGGCAGAATGGGATTTATCAAGAGAACTGGGACACCTCTCCCTCTCTCTTTCTGTCCATTCCAGCCTGGCATAACAGAAACAAGCCAGGTGTGGCTGAGGATCTGAGTTCTAGGTGGGTTTCTGCAAATCTTGTCCAAGGTTTTAACTCTTGATTCTTCATCCTCTTGCCTGGCATTTGTACATCTATACATCTCAGAGGATTCTGGTGAGGATGAGACAGACAACCTGGGTGAACATGATCTGCAAAATTTAAGGCATTTACACAAATACCTTATCTCAAGTGCGGGAATGGAGTTTCTGAACCTGGCCTTGTATGATAGTCACTCAGTGTGAGATTTCAAAAATTACATCTCCTCTCCTGAGGCTCCAACCCCAAGATGTGAGGGCCTGGAGTCATTAAAACAACAGAGCTATAGAAATAAAAGGATAAAAATAAAAATCCCTTGAATGGTAATGTTGGTGAGGATGATGAAGATGATGATGATGATGTCGGCAAATATAGCAGTCATGATGGACTTTGAGAGGGAAGTGGTATAAAGATTTCTTTTGCTTATCCAGTGGAGTATGACCAGAACCTGGGCTCTTTCAGGCTCCTTGGTTCACAGGCTTTCTTCTGGGACAGACCCTGGCTCTTGATGCCTAATCCTTCTTTCCTGAGAGAGAGAGGCAAGAGTATAAACACATTTTAAGGATCTTCTCTGTACCAGGAATGGTGTTGGGTCAATGTCAAGCATTCTGTGGCTCCTGTGAACTCCCAAACCCCTAGACAAATGGGCAAATGCCTGGCTGGTCCCAGAAGGGGGTAGGAACCTGTCTGGAATAGGGAATCTGTCCTGAGCAGAGCTAGAGGTTCTGTGAGTGACAGCAACTTCTATGAGTTAGGCTGTCTTCTTACACCCATTGACTCATTGAGTGGGCATGCCTGCCATCTTGCAAGGGCAGCTTAAATGCCCCCTCCTTGCTAGGAGCAACAGAGCGCTTAATCAACGAATTCTGTTAAAAACTTGGAAGAGGAGACAAGGCATTGTGATTGAAGTTTCTGCAATCCTAAGGAGAAAAAGAAACAGAAATGAGTGGCTTCTGCTTTAATCTAAAGATCAATGCAGTATTAACGTGAATAGCCCTGTCAAGCACACCATCACAGCAGGCAGGGCTGAGCTTGCAAATCGGCTTCCTCTTAAAACTAAAGATCAGAGCAGCCTAGAAATTTTTGGTCTCTACTTGTGCTCACTTATTCCTTGAGGAGCACAGCTGACGGTTTCAAAAGGGCTGCAAACAACTGCCTATTCATTTGCTTATTCAGTCTCTGATAAGTTCCTATCAGGCATGGATCCAAAACCGCTTCTTCTATTAGGAACGCCTGGGTCACCGCAGGACATTTCAAAAGAGAGTTCTCCAAGAGCATTTAGAAACAGGTTGCAGATGCACATCGATTATTTCCAGTTGCTTTAGAAAAACCAATGGGATTTTAACCTCATTATTTTTTTTTTTTTTCTCTTTTAATAAAGTAACTGCTGGTTGAAAACATCCCTTGGTGAAAAACAAAAAACAAAACAATACAAAAAAACAAAACAAAACAAAAAAACACAAAAAACAACCAAACAAATTACACATCATTTCCTCCAGCCATGAAAGAGAATGCACAGGAGTTGTATGCATGGGAATGCACCAACTGTAACAGTTAAATTTAAAGAGCTGGGAGCTCCTGAGGATATGAAAAGGAAGGAATTTCAAATTCAAGAAATAGTGACTGTGGAGTGAACCATAGGGTCTTGTCTTGTTTCTTTGTGATCTCCCCTGGGTCCCAGAATTGCCAATAATTATATTTACTTTAATCTTAATAGTATGTACCTTTCTTGTAATATATTGTTAAGTTAATATTGTATTAAGATGGTATATTACAGTTATGCTAGTATAGTTTATCTGGGTCAGTGTGCTCACACTGTGGTGTTCATGGTCCGATTCAATCTTCTCTCTGCTGGCTGTCCTTTCATACTGCCAGATACCTTCTGAACCCATACTTGTCCCTTCAGTGCCCACTTCCCATGCCTTGGGTTCTCATGTCTCTCTTGGAGTGTACTTGTACCCTTCCAGGCGGGTCTTCCTTGTTGTCTCTCTTGTTCTGAATCTCCTCTTCACTCCAGACTTAGTGTCGTGGGTTGAATGTCTGGGTCCACCCCACCCCCCACTCATTAATGAAATTCCTCCCCCCTATGTGATGGTATTTGGAAATGGGGCCTTTGAGAGGTAACTAAGTAATAAGGCTGGAGCCCTCAGGAATGGGATTTAGTGCCCCAGAGAGCTCTTTGGTCTTCTTTTTGCCCTGTAAGGACACAGCAGGAACCATGCTGGCACCCTGATATCAGACTTTCGGCCTCCAGGACTGTGAGAAGCAAAGTTTGGTTGTTTATAAGCTGCTTGGTGTATGACACGTTGTAGTAGCAACCCAAAGGGGCCAAGACACTTATCTAACCACAAATCCTCCTTGGGCTGCTTTGGGGACTCCCTTTCCTGCTCACAGGACCCGGATATTTCAGCTCTGCTTTCAAGATGCTTGGTGAACAGATCACTACTTGGGTCTTATGTTTAACGCCCCCAAATACCCTTTTCTCAACACAAACTACTTGTAACTCCTTAATTTTCCTTCATTCCTATACTAAAAAATTGTTTTCCCCCACTAAATCAACTACTCTCATATTTTCTTTCAATTTTATATAAAGACTTTTTCTTATAACAGCCACCCTACAAATGCCCTTGCTTTCCCCCTTAAATCTGGATAGGTTTTGTTCCTTCATTTATTTTTTTGCTCTCCCACACTCTCTCCCTGTTATAGGGTGCATCGTCACCTTAACTGTGGGGAAAACAAAGATCACTTCGTTTAGCCTGGTAACTCCTTTATCGCTTGTTCTTATGGTCTTTCCCCAACAGCCAGTCATCTCAGATGAGTGATCTGCGTGTACTGGTGTGCCTTGGCATGCTGGTGTTTTACCATGCAGGTTTTGGGCGCCCCCAATACTGTTGCCTTCAGTCCTCAAGGTGGCCAGGGGGCTTCCTGGGATCATCACACCTGATCACAAGCATGGCCGGTGTCGATATACAACAGTGTGCTGTGCAAAATAAAGATTTCTTATGTGTGCCATGTTGTGGGAAAGTTTGAGAAGCTTGTATGAACCCTTCCTCTCTGTTCAATTGTTTCTTAGCTCCATTCTCTACCCTTTCAAAAAGAATGACATCCTTATGGAAGAATCCAAAGAACCATTTCAGACTTGACCCTTGTGAACTTTTCATCATTTGTAATTTCCATGGTCTTTATCCTTGCCCCTCCCTTGGTGGCTGTGACTACTTAACCTGGTTCCTTTACCTTCCTCTCCAACTCTTATAAGTGGATCCTCTTCCATTTCCCTGCAGGTATTGATCCACAAAGCACTCCCCAGGAAAGTAAAGTTCTGCATACAGATCTCTGTCTCAGAGTCTGTTTCTTGGGGAAATTTATCTGTAATGATAACCTTCCTTGAATTTTGTAAAATGAACTCTTGAGGTCTATTCTGTGCTGCTGTAGCATTTATTTATGTGGCCAGAAGAGGATTCATCCCATTAAGATAGTCTTTGTTTTAGGCTTCAGTCTCTATACCAGATCACAAGTTCTTAGAGGGCAGGGGGCCCACCTTCTGGACCACCTCTCCCAATACTAATCTAGCGACATTTGCTCAGCAATGGACACAAGCCTGTGGTTGGCTGAGCAGGAACACCCTGTGCTACAGCTCCAGGCTAGAAGCGGTGTCTGTCCCCACCTCCTACCCCCTACTCTTGCTTATCTCATGTATCAGTTCCGTCGGGCTGGATCAGGCAACCTTCAAACAGCAGAAGTTTATTTTTGACTCATGTCATGTGTCTACTGCTATTGAGCAAGGTGTTTGGTGCTGTTTTACTACCCTTCTAGGGCTCGGGGTGCAGAAATGGCGCTGCCTGAAATAGTACTAGTCTCTGTGTCGGGGGGAAAAGAGACCTCTGAAGGGTCTTGCTTAATTGGTCAAGCGCTCTGGCTCCATGTGGTCATGTGACACCTCTCCTCACTAGCCATTGGTTGGAAGTAGCTACGTGATTCATGATTTGGGTCCTGCAGAGTCCTAAGGGACCCCGTGGGGAACCTAGGTGTCTGGAAGACAGGGGGCTGAAAACATTGGGTTTTCATTGGGCTGCTCACCCCCAGGACTGCTACATGTCAGATAAAACCACCGTTCCATAGGGTGTGGTGGGCATTCTGTGTGTCTGTGACTCCAGGCAACCTGGCATCCTTAAGCCCAGAGCAGAGGGGCAGGTACCAATGGCAGGAGAAGGAGAGCAGTCCCGTCCTGCAGACCTGCCAGCAGGTTATCTCCCCTGGCTGTATACTTCTCCCTCTTGAGGGAATGTAATGGTAATAGGATAACAGAATAACCAAGCTCTACTGAAAAGGGGACAGTCTGTGAGAAGCAGGATTTTGAAGCACACACACAAGCACACCTGCAGACACGTACATATATACACGAAGCTGTTCTAAAATAGTACTTTTGAGTACATTCTGTTCTCAGAGTGGCCTGAGGAGTCCAGCAAGGCTCCACAGGGATCTTCGTCAGTGATAAGCAATTAGCACAGCACTCATTTTTCTTAATTGTCTTTTGAGAGTGGTTGAAATCAGATTTTAAAGATTTGACTCCTTGAGGTAATTTATGTGTAAATTTGCATTACTTACAAAGAAAGGAGTTGCTGGCCAAAGTTTTGTAGTATTGTATGCTTGAGTATTTAGAGGCTGTGTGGGTTTCCTTACGTTTTCCATTTAAAAAAAGGAAATTGCATGAAATTAAGAAATTAAGACTTATTTTTTTTTCTTTATTTCCTGAAACACTTCTAGGCTGGCCATGAAGGAAGAACAAACCCTGTTTATCTTTCTTTGCTTTGATTAATTATTTGAAAACCGGAGTAAGGGTTTTAGTCTGGAAAATGTATCCCATAAAAGATTGGAGGGTTCTTGGACTTTTATGCATATTTAGACCAGCACGGTCCAATAGAAGTTTTGTGATGATAGAAGTGTTTATATCTGCACTCTTCAAGATGATAGCCACCAGCGTCATGGGGCTATTGGGTGCTTGAAACTTGCTAGTGCAACAGAGGAACTGAAGTTTTCTTTTTATATTCTTTTAATTTATTTACATTTAAATGTGAATGGCCACATGTGGCTAACGACTAGTATATTGGACAGCTCATCTTTGGGAACTTGACCCAGAGTCTGAGTGATCTGACAGCTTCCTGGCCCAGCTGTGGGAAAGTTTGTCTGCTGTGTAGACCTCACTCTGCCCTATTTGTAATCTCCTAGTGTCTGCACAGATGCAGAATCTGCACACATGTAGTTCCAGAAAAGATGGGTGGCTTTTTAGTTCTTTCAATTTGTTATTTCCATGCAATTCACTTAGACTTCCTTTGACTCTTAAAAATTTCTTGCCTCTGAGACAGCACACCTTAGTGTGGGACACAGCTCCATTTCACAGAACTGGGACTCAATGCTCTCCAGCCCCAGTGAATTAGCAATAACACAAACAAATCCATAAAACTCCTTTCCAGGTGATGGATCTCAGCACACATTTGCATCAGAGAAGTCATGACAGGGAGACCAAAAGCTTAAGGAACTGCAGATGCTGGGAGGACACGGTTAAAGGCAAAATCAGAGTAAAAAAACCATCTCCATACTCATTGGCTTCTTGACACAGAATGGACGTAATTTCACATTGTGTTTAATTCAGTGTGGTTCATTTACTCTGACCTAATGTGTTTTCTATTTAAAAGTAAAAGTCATAGTACGAAGTAATGTGACTGACTTTTATACAATCATGTGAGAACTTAAACATCAGAATGCATTTTCACTTGAGAATATACAACTTGGGGTTGAGCACCTTGTTTCAACAATAATATTGCCCCTGCTAAGGGCACCTTTCCATCAATCTTCTGAGCACCTGATAAAAACATCCTTTTGAATAGTCTTCAGAAGAGTCCATCAATCTCCTTATTTGATGGTGGATTGGATATGGAAGAGTCCTGGTTATAAGGATTAGGGGTAGCCACAAATAGACTAAACTTCTTTTCTTTCTTTTCGTTCATAACAGCCTGAGTTCATTCAGTGTCAGGTGAGGAGAAGCTGGGTGATGAAGCTGGGCTGCACCCCTCTGGCCCAAATCTGTGCTTCACTTAATGTCATTTAATCTCCCTGGCAACCACACGACCTAAGGGACAGAAGCCAAGAAGAACATTCCCTTTCCCAGGTGCTAATCTAAGTGAGCCGAGTGCTGAATGGGTCTCACTGCCAGTACATGAGTCACTGCGGGTTGAAGGTTATTGAGTGTGATGGTGTTCCTCTCTTTCCCCTTCTAGATGGCAGGAAGGGTAGGCAAAAAGATGCCAAGTGAGGGGGGCCTGGTACCTTGCTGTTCTCTTGCCTCTCTCTTGTTCTCATGCCACCCAGCTGGTCTACATCTTGCTACCCCAGGGCAGACCTAGCCACACCTCCTGGGAAGATTCACCTCTTTTTACCATCTCTCCTTCATGGGGTTGACAGAGAGTGAGCAGATCCTGAGCTGTAGCTTGGGCTTAAGATGGCAGGACAGGATGGGACGGGACAGGATGGGATTGAATGCCAACCTTGACCACAGGATATAATGCAGCTTATCCAAGTCTTCCTAATTGAGTTCAGAGACATAAATTGTGCTTTTAATAAAGAGTTCCATCGCCTCTCTTGGTCAGAATGCTTTGTGTGTGCAGCTTCTTCAGAAAGTGGGGAGGGATGATCTTGTTCTTCTACTAATAGTCCTCTAGTTGTGCCTTTCTTCTTCTAGTAGTATTATCTTTCCCACCTAATACAAATAGAAATTGAGGCTCAGTGGCTTGCCTCATATCTTATGCTGTGTATATGAGCTGAGGTTAGTATAAGGTCTGCTGGTGGTGGTGTGCTGGAGGGGGCTGGCATCAGCTCCCAAGAGCCAATTATTGCCATCTTTGACATCATCCTGACATCTTGAAATGAGCCATGATGAGAGTATTTATGCTAGAGAAAGTGACAAATGCTCTAAATCAGAGCTTCTTATCACTGGAGAGCTGGTTATTAAAAACTTACCAGGATGCCGCTAGGTCTGTGTGACGTTAGAGCCCATATTCTTTTCACTGTTCCATGGTTTCTCATATGATTAACAACGCTGTGGTCTCAAAAGACTTGGGTTTCTACAGGTTGGCTCATTTGGACTGCATGTACCATTGTAAGACCATGGGTTTGCTTCAAAGTGGGCTAGGTAGCTTGGTTTGATACCACAACCAACTACCTGAAAGAGATATACCTTGGTATTGACTGCCCTTCCACACCCAGGCTCCCCAACTCCAAACAGGAAGCTGCCCTCAGAAGAGATCAGATACATGCAGACCCACCTGACCCTGTGTTCTGCTAATGGGGGTTGGTGAGCAGTTAGTACTGCTCACTTCACATACATAAAACAAGAGAATAACTAGGTATCTATGAGACATAGGGATAATATGGAAAGTGTGAGAACTAGCAAATCCTGACCCGAATCACTAGTTCTATGACTTTGGGCAAGTCACCTTTTAATGCTCTGGTTTTCTTCCATCTGAAATATGAAATCATCCTTGAAGTAAAGTGTTGGAGATAGTATAAAAACCAAAACTACCAGGCATAGCGGCTTTATTAAGCATGTAGCAAATACTCAATAAACAGTGGCTTTTAAATGTAGACTTATAACAAATTAAAATCTCCTAAAGGTGATGGCTAAAATTCTGTTATATCTCAGTAATCTAGAATATATCTGTGTTTGTTTAGTATCCCAAGTAGAAAACCCACTACCAACAGGGACCATATCTGAGTAAAACTGCTAACCTAGAACTTCACGGTAATTGTATAGGATACTGGTAAGATGGTGAAGAGAAGGGCCTCTGAAAAGCAGCTCAAATTCTAACTCTTCCATTACACATTATGGTCTTTGAGTTTCTAAAGGTCAGTTTCCTCCTATGTAAAATGGGAATTAAAAAATCACCTACCTTGTAAATAGTTAGGATGAACTGAGATTTTTATAAATGTGCTCAGCACATTTCGTAATAAATAGCTCAGTACGATTAATATTAGTAGTCTTTGTTGCCGTTTGTATTGTGGGCTTTTAAACAATATAATGTGGTGATCCACACGTTGAGACAATCATATTTTAGAAGTCAGCCTGGCTGAGAGAGGGTGGCATGGGAAAGAGTTTCTGGGGAGACCCTTTCACCTAGAGGACTTGGAAATGGTTGTTAGCAGGTGTGAATGAAGACCCCAGCTCCTGGAGTAATTACAAAGTTAGTTTTTATGCAGTAACATTATAAAACAAAGGAAAAAAGGCCAAGTTTCATCCCATCTGGTCTAGAATATGGGCCAACAACAGTAACATAAGAGTACGGGACCATGTATTACTATGGATCTATGTTTTGGATGAGAGTGACATGATTGCTTTTGTTTTTTGTGCCTTGTGTTTCCTGGAATCTGTGATGCTGAAGGTGAGTGGGGCAATTCAGTATGGACCATGATACCTGAAAGGGAGTATTGAACAGAGAGCTGAGCAGAATAGAGCTGCTTCTATGTACTGGTTTCAATATAAAAATATGCATCCACTTAAGATTTAATAAAACTGCCCACGAGGACAAATGATGCGCTGCCAATTTTCTAGCCTCTTCGAAGAATTCCCCAAGTGTTAAGAAACGAATTAAACTTAAAGGCTTACATAATGACTAATTTGGTTGCATCGTGCTGCCCATTTCTGCTAAGCAGGCCTGCTTTCCCAGGCCCCTCGATGTCCCCAGCTGATGGCACATTTATTTGGATTCTTATTGGGCACTGTCAGAAAGGTCTGGCTAAGCTTTCCCAGAAGTCCCAAACTTTTCCTAGAAATAACAATGCTACTGAAAGACTACAGGGAGAGTAAGCATCCAGAGGTTTGCCCAAACTCTGGAACTCTTGTAATATGACTTCATTTTGGGGTGTCAGGTTTTTATTCATCAACTAGGACCTGAGCACTAGATCAATGGGTTTACCATTGATTACTTTACTTTAGATTCTGGAGGAATATAGGGCTTCTCTCTCCATAACAAAGCACATATATACACAAGCCTGGAATTTCAGGGGCTTCCAGAGTCCAGGCTTAAAACCTTTACTTAAATTATTTTAAGAACTTCTTTTAATTCTGGGATCAAGTACAAATATATTTGCTTAGGAAAAAGTTTAGTGATTCTTATAATTTCGCCTGAGTTTGAGAACCAAATGAGCATAAGTGCAAATTAATTTTATGTCCTTGTTCCTACATCTTACAAAACCTATTCCAATGGATGTTTGTTTGCCTCCATTTTCTGATGTTTTCACTAAAATTGTGACTGCCCAAGAATGGAGTTTTGTACATTCTAATACTGTTGCAAGTCCTGCCTTGTAAAGCAGTGAATTTTGAGCCAGAGGGTGGCAAGATGATCTTTTGCATAGTTTTGTCACGTCCATGCGAATGAGTGATATGCAACTTAGGCCTTGAGTGCAAGAGTCTATGTCTGGTACAGAGTGATAGGAGCCTTAACGACTCTGACTGTTGATGTAGAGGCTGTCTAACCTCAGAAACTTTGTAATGCCTTATATATCCTTAGGAGGGCATGAGGGACAACTTCCCTATTTAGGAATGGTCAACATTGGTGGAGCCAATTGGCGAGAATAATGTTCATGAAAATAAGGGACATACTAATGGCTGTCCTGGTTGGCTCAGGTGCCCATTCGACACAGATGGACCAGCAATGTCCCAAATCCCATGCAGTGGAGTCTCTTAACTGATGATTCCAGGCACAGTTAGTCGCAGTGTACCTGGGCAGTTAGTCGCAGTGTGCCTGCTCAGCTGCTCAATGGTCTTTTGCTAGATCATGTCTCTCTCTTTGACCTTAGCTTCCAGAAGATTATCTTCAATTCTGGGCAGTGCTAACTGTGCCAGGCCAGGTGTTGACACACAGGAAATGTTAGGCTAACATGAGTCTTTGTGTTCCAGTCCAAGGATCTGGCCACATGGCGGGTGCTGTGAGTGTTTGCTTAGGCTTGACCAGTTCTTCCTTCTGGTCCCAGGGGAGAAGGTCACATGTCTGGAGCACAGCAGAGTTGGTTTTCCAGTTCTCTGCTCCAGATGGGTCTGGCCTTGCCAGAAGAGCTTTGGGAAAAGAGGTCATGAAGTGGCTGGAGGATTAACTAAAATGACACACAAGCACTTTAGCCCACTCAGAAGATGGTCAATATATTCTAGTTGAATTGGAAATTGGAATCAGATTGTTAAGGTGTGTATAACTTTATGTGGCCTTGCATTTTAGAACATCTTTATTTCTACTGAACCAAGGACAAAAACTGTGTATTAACAACTAACTGCTTGGGGGTTTGGCTTAGGTCCAAGAAAGTGCAGAGCTTAGTGGGCTCAGCTTCCTTAATTTCAAATTGTTAAGTTGGCCAAATTGGTAGGATTGCTCTACTTTTTCTGACATAAATTAGGTACATTTTTCTTTTTTGAGGTTTATTTATTTTAGAGAGAGTGAAGAAGGGGCAGAGGAAGAAAGAGAGGGAGAATCTACAAGCAGACTTCCTGCTAAGTGTGGATCCCACCATTCTGAGATCATAACCTATACTGAAAATAAAAGTCAGGTGCTCAACCGACTGAGCCATCCAGACACCCCACAAATTAGGTTGTTTTCTTTCTTTCTTTTTTTTTTTAAAGAAATCTTTGGGCCTTTGTCGAGCCCAGCAGTTGAGATATACATTACTGGTGGAGCATTACTCATGAATTCATTTGGCAGTTAATTTTTTTGCCTGTTTTATTAACTCACTTGAAGACAGGACCTAAGCTAGAGGAATCTTCAAGAGGGGAGAGAAGAGAAAGGCAAGGAGATTGAGGACTGGAGTCAGCTGTGTGAGACTCTGGGCCAATCACTAGGTGATGTGGGGCTTGGCCTGCTGAAAGAACCCTGGAGAAAGGAGCCAGCAGGAGCAGATACAAAAGGTTGGTTTATTCACAGTTCTTCCCCCTTCTGGGTAAGAACCATACTAATATTTAAAAAAAAATTCTCTACCTTTTGAGAAAAGATTTTTAGAGAAAAGGTGGATTGTCGGAAAAATATTGAACACAAGAGTAAATTGTAAATTAAACTAGAAATCGAGACAATATAAAAATATAAAGAATATAAGTGGAAAAGTAGGTCAAGTCTGAGGTGGGGGTGGTGTTCCATAGTACAGAAATTCAGATCCCCAGTTACTGGGATTTCGTGGACAGATGTGAATACAGCAAATGGAAATCCAAGCAATCCCTATTCTTTTTATCCTAAGAAGAAAATATATCAGTTCTTCAGGGGAAGCCAATGTTTTCTGGTTACTTAGCTCTGAAGAGATGTGTCACTGAGGCTCCATGCATTGGACACAGAGAGTGTGGTGGGCTGTGTTCTCAGCAATGTCTGAGCATTGAGAAGAAAGGCAGTTAGTAGAGTTCCTGGAAGTCACACCACCCTGTACCGCATATTTTACCTCCAGATTCCTTTTTTTTTTTTAAAGATTTTATTTATTTGTTAGAGAGATAGAGCATGGGCAGGGGGAGTGGCAGGTGGCAGGAGAGGGAAAAGCAGAGCAAGGAACTCCCCACTGAGCAAGGAGCCTGGTGTAGGACTCCAACCCAGGATCCTGAGATCATGACTTGAGCTAAAGGCAGATGATTCAATGACAGCCACCCAGGAGCCCCCTACCTCCAAATTCTTATCCTACCTCTACCATTTCCTAGCTGTGTGATCTGGGGGCTCTCCAATGATTATGTGGCTTCTCTGAGCCTGTTTTCCCATCTGAAAAGTGGGGTGATTATCTCCTGGGGTTGTTTTGACCATCATGAGAAAAATGGTTATAAAGATCTGTGCACAGTGCCTGTTAACAAGATACACAAAACTTCATAGCAAAGCCTCTCCTCCCACAGACATTCCATTATCGATAAAAATGTGGGATGGGGATTTCCAGCCTTTTTGAGTTACAAGAAATCATTTTATCATCAAATATTTCACAGACCCACATGTGACAGCCTTTCTACTTTTCACACCCACAGACAGAGAAAATACACAAGAGTAATGCTTTAAAATGACTTTGATTACTAATCCTAATAGGATCTATACACGTTACAGAAGTGAACTACATGCTAGGTGTGATGCCACCTTCTTCCAATGACTGTGTCACTGCAGGATGATTCCCAGGCTATTCATGATTACCAGCCATCCCACCAGGACACAATGGCCCCTTGGGGTCTGACAGATTGTGGACATCGTCCTGCTGGACTGTGTGATGGGCCCATCCCTCTCCTCCAGGTCTAGCCATACTCCTCAGCCCATATGGAGGTTGAGGGAGAGGATGGCCATGACATTCTGGTAGCCAAATCACCCCTTCTCATGAGTGAAGGCTTTTAATAGGGTCAATGATGACCTGAATTTCTTTAGGGGGATTAATCCACTTCATTGCCATGGATACTGGGTTGAATAGTGTTCCCCCCAAATTAGTGTCCAACTAGGAGCTCAGAACCTCCAATAAGGTCTTTGTAGATGTAAGTAGTTAAGATTGAGGTGGATGTCCCAAAATCCAAGATTGAACCCCAAACCCAAAGACTTGTGTCTTTGTGAAAAGGCCATATGGAGGCACAGATGTACACACAGGGGTCATACCTTGTGGAGACAAAGGCAGAGACTGGAGTGATGTGTCTGTAAGTCAAGAAACACCCCCAGAACTAGAACTCATACAGCAGTTCAGTAACATGGCAGGATACAAGTTCAATGTACAGAAATCAGTGGCTTTCTTATACACTAACAATGAAAATACAGAAAGGGAAATTAGAGAATCAATTCCATTTACCATAGCACCAAGAATAATAAGATACCTGGGAATAAACCTCACCAAAGAGGTAAAGGATCTGTACTCGAGGAACTATAGAACACTCATGAAAGAAATTGAAGAAGACACAAAAAGATGGAAGATCATTCCATGCTCTTGAATCGGAAGAATAAACATTGTTAAAATGTCTATACTGCCTAGAGCAATCTATACTTTTAATGCCATCCCAATCAAAATTCCACCAGTATTTTTCAAAGAGCTGGAGCAACTAATCCTAAAATTTGTATGGAATCAGAAGAGACCCCGAATTGCTAAGGAAATGTTGAAAAGCAAAAATAAAACTGGCAGCATCACGTTACCTGATTTCAAGCTTTACTACAAAGCTGTGATCACCAAGACAGCATGGTACTGGCATAAAAACAGACACATAGACCAGTGGAACAGAGTAGAGAGCCCAGATATGGACCCTCAACTCTATGGTCAATTAATCTTCTACAAAACAGGAAAAAAAAAAAACAGTGGAAAAAAGACAGTCTCTTCAATAAATGGTGTTGGGAAAACTGGACAGCTATATGTAGAAGAATGAAACTCGACCATTCTCTTACACCATACACAAAGATAAACTCGAAATGGATAAAAGACCTCAATGTGAGACAGGAATCCATCAGAATCCTAGAGGAGAACATAGGCAGTAACCTCTTCAATATCAGCCATAGCAACTTCTTTCAAGATGCCTCCAAAGGCAAAGGAAACAAAAGCAAAAATGAACTTTTGGGACTTCATCAAGATCAAAAGCGTCTGTACAGCAAAGGAAACAATCAAGAAAACAAAGAGGCAACCCATGGAATGGGAGAAGATATTTGCAAATGACAGTACAGACAAAAGGTTGATATCCAGGATCTATAAAGAACTCAAACTCAACACACACAAAACAGATAATCATATCAAAAAATGGGCAGAAGATACGAACAGACACTTCTCCAATGAAGACATACAAATGGCTATTAGACACATGAAAAAATGTTCATCATCACTAGCCATCAGGGAGATTCAAATTAAAACCACATTGAGATACCACCTTACACCAGTTAGAATGGCCAAAATTAGCAAGACAGGAAACAACATGTGTTGGAGAAGATGTGGAGAAAGGGGAACCCTCTTACACTGTTTATGGGAATGCAAGTTGGTGCAGCCACTTTGGAGAACAGTGTGGAGATTCCTCAAGAAATTAAAAATAGAGCTTCCCTATGACCCTGCAATTGCACTACTGGGTATTTACCCCAAAGATACAGAAGTAGTGAAAAGAAGGGCCATCTGTACCCCAATGTTTATAGCAGCAATGGCCACAGTCGCCAAACTATGGAAAGAACCAAGATACCCTTCAACGAACAAATGGATAAGGAAGATGTGGTCCATATATACTATGGAGTATTATGCCTCTATCAGAAAGGATGAATACCCAACTTTTGTAGCAACATAGACGGGACTGGAAGAGATTATGCTGAGTGAAATAAGTCAAGCAGAGAGAGTCAATTATCATATGGTTTCACTTATTTGTGGAGCATAACAAATAACATGGAGGACATGGGGAGATGGAGAAGAGAAGGTTGCTGAGGGAAATTGGAAGGGGAGGTGAACCATGAGAGACTATGGACTCTAAAAAACAACCTGAGGGTTTTGAAGAGGTGGGGGTTGGGAGGTTGGGGGAAGCAAGTGGTGGGTATTGGGGAGGGCACGTATTGCATGGAACACTGGGTGTGGTGCAAAAACTATGAATACTGTCACGTTGAAAAGAAATTAAAAAAAAAAAAAGAAAGAAATGTATCTTAAAAAAAAAAAAAAAGACTGTCAGCAACCACCAGAAGCCAGGAAAGAGGTACCAACAGGTTCTCCCTCAGAGGCTCTAAAGGAACCAACCTACTGACACCTTAATATCAAGCTACTGCCTCCAGAAGTGGGAGAGAATACATTTCTGCTGCTTTGAGTCACCTAGTTTGTAGTATTTTGTTATGGTAAACTTAGCAAACTAATTCATCAGGTAAGCTCATTTTTTTCCCCAGAGTTTTTATTAATTGATTTTTTTCTTATGACCGAAATAATAAATGCTCTTCATAGAACATTTAGAAAATAAAGTTATACCCCAAAATAAAATGAAGTAAATCACCCTTTATTCCACCACATGACGATAACTATTGCAAACATTTTGATGTTTATTCACCTGGACGTTCCCGTGCTTGCAGGCATGCATGTCAATTATTTTTTGAAACCATTTCCAGATGATCAGTCTCAGTGCTTCTGTGCTTTATTTCTGACTGGGTAAAAGCAGAGAAATCAAAGACTGTGGAACCCAGTCCTTTTCAATACCCTCAGACAACATTCCAGACCATTTTCAATCTTTCCCCCAAACCAGAGTGGCTCAGTTGGCAGGGAGGCCTTCCCGTTTCTGACAGACAGACGCTGACATATGTCTAATAAGTTTAGCACTGAGCTGTAGCTTATGTTCGACTCCATGGTGCCCAGGAGAGAAGACAAACTGGTCATAGGTAAAGCCCTTGACAGCCTCTGGGCTCCGGGACCTCGCATGTCTTTATCATCAGGTCTGCTTATGAAGAAAAGTCTTTTGAAGGTTTTCCCTGTGGAACAAGGTTATTTCCAAACGGCATATGGTGAAAATGTTACATGAGCTTCATGCAGCTTGTCTGCACCTGACAGGTTACAGGGGGAAATTGCTCGTGGCAGCCCCAAGTCGCTCCTTGAACTTGGGCTGTTTGCTCCCCTGCTCCGCCACGGGGTTAGCTCCCTCTACCGCTAACGGCGAGAAAGCCAGAGCAGACACACAAAAGTGCGTGCTGCCTACAGATGTCCAGACTGGCAGAGGGCTCTGCGCCAGCTCCTCCCTGGACAGGAGGACAGGAGGGGGTCTGCCTTGTGCAGAGGAGTGTGAGGAGGCTACCCTCAAAATAAAGAGAAATTAAACTGCCCCTCAGAGGAAGAGGGGACCTGGAGCTCCTTAGTGTGAGTGGGGAGCGCTAAGGCCCTGTTTGCCTAATCTGGGCCCAGAGGCTGTAGGTTGGCCTGGCCGCCCGCACACGGGGCACACGGGGCACACGGGGCACATGGGGTGGTCTTCAGAAGTGTTGTTTCTCGCTCTTTCCTCCCTCCTCCCCTTCCTTCCTTCCTTGGTTCCCACCCTCTCCTCCTTCCTTACCTTTTGCTTTCCTTTAAGTAATTTAAAATTGTGCCAGAACATAAGAAGTGGGGGATTTCATGCTGAAGGGGAACCGGCATCCTCCAGCTCTTTCACAAAAAGCAGATTTGGTGTTGTCTGCAGGCATTCCCACCTGGCAACCCCTGGTTGAAGCTAAGTGATAGCTCTGCCTTGAGGTGGGAACTGTGCTGTCCACATTGCCATAGCCCCCAAACCCCATGACTCCTTCTTTCTGTTAGTGCCTGGCCCCAGGTGACATTTGGGGGGTGCTCTGCCCACCAGAGCGGGACCTGCTGCAGCCCAGACCATGTCATCATGAACCTCCCAAGCATGGACAGGCATGGGGACCCTTGCTCCCACTACCTTCCAAGGACTCTTTCACCTGTGGAGGTCCCCACCAGACCCCATACAGTCTTTGGGTCTGGACAATAGAAGAGGGGGGTAGGTGGAGTTTTTGTGACTCTCCATGCCCAGGGAAATGCAAACAGAGCCTGACTTGAAACCGGGCCAAACGATCATGTGTAGAGGAGCGTTGTGAAAATGACCAGCTCCGGGAGTCAGATCTGTCTCAGGTGGGCTGCTGCTTGGGAACCCCAGTGTGGGAAGCTGGTAAAACCAAGGAGTAGCAGCGGAGACTGGGCTGGGGGTGCTGCAGATGCTTACTCGGCCCAGGAGCCCCACCTCTGGAAGCGCAGGTGAGCACCCCTGCCTTTGGAGACTCTACAGATCAGCTTGGTGCCCCTTCCCACCTGCAACTTGAGGGCATCCTGCATCCATGGCCTCTATCTGTTGCAGCCACCATCACCTTTGACCCCAGAAGTCTCTGATGGGTTCTCTGCTTCTACGCTTGTACCTCCATAGTGTATTTTTGGTGCAAGGGTTAGAGTCGTATCAGACCCCATGGCCACCTCCCGCTTCAAGACCCTCCTGCAGCAACACCTGTGCCACACAATGAACTCCTGCTCATCGCCTTGGCCTGTGGGGCTCCTTCCCTCTCCTGGTTCCCTCTGTGGTCAGCCCTTGGCCCTCTGTCCTGCCCTTAGCGAGCCAAGCTCACTTCTGTCCTTAGGAAATGGCATTTCTGCTCCCTCTGTCTGGACAATTCTGTCCTAGTCATAGTGGGGTTCTTCCCCCACTTTAGAATGACCTCGGATTTCCCCCTGGTGTTCCTTCCCAAGACACCACCTCGACCATGCCATCCCTTCCCCACTTGTGGTCCTTCATCCTGCTAAGTGTCACTCCGCAGCACTGGACACAAGGGAATGCATTGTATATTTATGCACTTACTTATCTCCTTTCTGTTGGGGCCTGAGTATTTGGGTCCGCCCACATGGGTTTGTTGAAGTGCAAACCCCAATGGGATGGTATTTGGAGGTAAGGCCTGTGCGAGGTAATTAGGTTCAGAAGAGGGTGGGAGGATTGGGCCCTCAGGATGCAAAGCATGCCCTTACAAGATGAGGAAGACAGACCAAATATCGACTCTCTTCCTGTCTCTCTCTGTCCACACACTTGCACCAAGCAAAGGTGATGTGAGGACTCCACAAACCAGGACGTGGGTCCTCACCAAGAACCAAATCTGAAGGCCTTTGACCTCGGGTTCCCAGGCTCTGAACTGTGAGAAATGAATTTCTCATTAAAGCCACCCAGTCCGTGGTATTTTGTTATAGCAGTGTGAGCTCACACACTTGACGTATAAGGTTGTGCTTACCTAAATGTACTCCTACCAAGAAGCAAGAAGACAGGGGTAGTCTTTTTCTTGTTCACTACTATAACCTCGGAGCCTGGAAGAGTGACTGGCATGTCGTGGGCCCTGGATAACTACTGGCCTTCTGGGGTTTCCTCCAGTCTTGTGTTCCCGTGACCACTCATGTGTCTGCCATGTTCTGCGGGTACTAAGCGAAGACTTGCCTGTCATAGGGAGCCTGCTCTGAGTGGGAGTTACACTATGAGGAGAACCCTGTAGCCTGTGGGATCCTTCTCAAGCCTTTGAGATCCTTCCCTTTCACTGGATCAGGGCAGGAGAAACTACTCTCTCCCTAAGGAACAACTCTTTCTGCCACTTCCCCATATCACAGAAGCAAAATTTCCAAGTATCCTCTTATTGAATTCACTCCTGCTTGTTCTTCTTAGCTTGTCCAGCAGTGAAATCACATTTGCATGAAAATTAGTCTCCTTTGAAGAAAGTATTTGAGTAATTTTAGTAGGGCCATATGGCCATCCAATATTGGCACAAATAAAAAAAAAAAGGTCTCCAGTAAATACCCAGGCATATTCACAGCCTACGCCCAAACGCCATTTGGCTTTAACTCTTCTCCTGCCTTTTCATGCGGTGTTTTAAAATATTGAACAACAAGTACATTTAATCATTTTGCAAAGTCAACTAAGGTCATCACTATAGTACTTTTTTCAGGAAAAAAAATTCCTTTCACTTTTAGGGGCTCATCGTTTGTTAGGATGAGTCAGGGAAACCACACGACGGGTTTTCAATGGAAATGTCACTACTCTGTTTATAATTATAACCTTCACTCGGTGCAGACAGCCAGGCCACAGCAAATAGCCCCAATTAGAAAATGATATGTTTGGTGAAAATTCTCCTAAACAAAGGCTTTCCACAGTGGCCTGACTTCCTAACATCCCCCACTCTCTCAGGAAAACCACTGACTGGATGAAAATGTGGGAAAAAGCAACAAAAGACTTTGCTTGCCTTCCAGAGGCCCCTTCAGGGACCAATGATGTCGAAGGCCTGCATCATCCCACATGTAGGCCCCCGCTTCCTACAAATGGGGACAAATGGGGACTTACACACATCCTGAACCCACACTTTCTGTCCCAGACTGGTCTTGAGAGAAGCTTAAGGAATGAGTTTTTGTGTGTGTGTGTTCTTTTGGGGGACTGGGAGGGCAGGTGGAGGTGGGGTGGAAGAAACATGAAAAGAAATTCCCCCCCCCCATTTCCAATAAGTGAGGAGCTAAAAATTTGGTTCTTGTCTATTTTTATTATGAAAACTACCCTCCTTGGTTCCATGAAAATAGGCTTTGATGTTAAATTTTTAAGATTAGTTTGCGAGTGACAACATGAGTTATAAACTCAGGCTCCAAATAAGTCAGGATCTCAGGTTTTGTCAAGATGGCAGAAGTAAACTCTGCTCTTGGAAAACCATCACTGTGGTGTTACCCTCGGGGCAGAGTGAGGAGAGTAGGGACTGGAAGGGAGGCTCTCGGGGGCTGGAAATTCCACTTCTTGACCTTAGGGATTGTTACATAGGTGGGTTCTTGGAAAACTCATTGAGCGGTGATGTGTGTCGTATTGCCATGAAATACTTAAAAAATGTTCGGTCACATGCAGTCATCAAAACTTGATTTCACTCAAAGTTTTGACTTTTCCTCCAGCTCTACCTATTGTAGGTGGGTCTTTTGCCTTTTGGAAAGGAAGCATGCAGTTGTGTGTGTGAGCATGAGTGTGTATGTGTGTGTGTGAGCGTGAGTGTGTGTGTGAGTGTGAATGTGTGTGTGTGCTTGTGTGTACACACATACATAGAAAGTGCTCGTGTGTACACACATGCACAGAGAAAATCCACTCCTCTCTGTGTCCCTCATCCCTGTCTCACTTCCTAGCTGTTTCTGACCCCTGGGTGGGGGTGGGGGGTGGGAGAATGGAAAGAATAAGGAGAGCCACGAAGTTCTGGGGTGATGGGCATGAAGTGGGAAGAGTGCACTGACGCTCCTTCCAGAGTCCCCTACCTAGGAGCTGTGAGTATCAGAAGCTAATGGCCCACAGTTGCCCCCCTCCCTGTTTTCGGAAGAATTTGCCCTTGGTCAGATAGACGTCTCCTCCCTGGGTGATGACCCTGCATGTCCCCAACTCTCCCCCCTTCCTGCAGGATTTCTGCCTTTCTCTGTGTTATGAGCAGAGCCAATGACCAACTGACATGGAGATAAAACCTGGCCCCTTTCCACAGGACAGACCAGCGCTCCCCATGGGGCTGGTGAGAAGCCAGCCTCACATGGAGCCCATATCTTGTTCTGTACTTGCCCTGTCCTATACTGATTCTGTTGCCAGCTGATTCTGACAGCTGTTCCTCTGTCACCCCCTCACAAATTCCCATTGTGGGCTCTGTTCCAAGGGAGCCCGACTGCAGACAGCTGGCTCTGAGCTCTCCAAGCCTATGGAGACGTGAAGACTGATGGCTTCTCTTAGTTTCCTTATAAGACTTCCCCTCTCGCTGGTGGCCTTTTACCTGCATACCTTCCCCCCTTCTAATGTTCTCTCTTGCAGTGGCCACGGATTTCCCCTCGCCCCACTATCTGCCCTTGGAGACCAGAGGATCCCCTGTTGACTTCTCTACTGAGGTCGCCTGTGCCAGGTTCCTCACCTGGCCCACAGTTAGTCCTTGGAAACCCTCTGACAAACTCCCAGGGAGCAGGCCACCTAGTGCCATCCCCTTTCCTCTGCCCATAGTCCCTCACATTTGAAGGGTTGTTGGCTGAGAGGAAGGTCCTAGTTCTCATTGTACCCCTAACTACGAGACGGCATCTAACAAACCACGTTGTTCCCTTGAGGTTTCCTGAAGACACTTGGAGGGATGGGTGGCACAAAGAGCACAGCCTTCTCCAAAAAGATGATCATAGAAATGTGAAGTGGTTATTGAGTGGCCTTTTAGATAGTTTTACAGCTGATACTTATGTCTGGATACCGAATTAAAACTTCTGATTTAACATCCCATCACACTTAAATACTCGAAGAGTACTTTAGAGTTTGCCAGAAAGGGCCCTTTGTCCATTTGCTACGGAGACTCATGAGTCCTTGGACTATCCTGATATCTCACCTCTGCAGTTTTCCTGAATTCTCCACTTGGCTTATGTCTGAAAGAAATTCTGGAGCTACTTCCCAGCTTCCACAGGACCATCATGGACATGGGGACCCAGAAGGCTGCTGGTATCACTGAGGACATCCTGTTTTTCCTCTGCCCCACCCTGTTACACATTCAACGAGTCAGATGTGACGTTTCCACACTAGGCTGTATCTCAAGATGGCAGATGGCTTCTTGGGTTGTGTGATCAACCAGACAGAGCTATGGTGATCCTGCCTTGGAGTCCTAGCTCATCCCTCTGAAAAAAGCTCACCAGTCCTCATTTTCCTCAACTGAGAACGAGGGAACTGTCATATGCATTCCCTAAAACTCCCTTCACTCTCACGTTCTGACGTTAACGATCTTGAACTCAATTGTTAGACTGAATCCACTGGTCAGTTTAGAAAAAGTGGTTTGCACGACAACCACCTTCAGAGGCGGCCTCGGTCTGCCCGTCCGGTAGTTGTCATGAGGATGGGAAGGTATTAGGGAGAGCGAGGCATGTGAGCAGATGTCACCCTTGGCGGGGCGGGGGGGACACTGTGAGTCTTCTTTTAGATCCTGTGGAACAATCTTGCAAAACAAAGTGTAACAACAGCCCCGGTCAGACAAGGAGGGCCCCTTTACAAATAGCAACCCTGATGGTTCATATAAACAGATGTGAGGCCGACCCTATTTTAACCAAATCACCCACTTGGCAACAGGACAACAACAGTAAACTGCTTGTTGCTGGCTTCTGTCTCTGTCGGGGAAAAAAAAATTGGACTCCTATATGCTTCTGAGTCTTTTGCTTTATTAAGAAACTTGATAAATACAGTTCAGTAAGTGTGTGGTCCATTTTGGATTTATGGGCAGCTTTCAAGCCTCACCAGAAGGGGTCACAGTGTAAAAACCTAGGCCTCCTTTTTGCTTTGATTAGAGAAAACTCAAGAAACAAGAAGCCCCTGGTTTCCTGACTCAGTCTCCCTGGTGTGGGGTGGTGGCCTGTGTCTCCTGCTCTCCTTCTTGGAGTTGCTCAGGCCTTTGCTCATGTGTGCAGCCTTTTCAGAAAACTGTTGACAGGTTTGAAAACAAAGCAGGTGATGTAAAGAACAGCACGAAGTCAGAGATACATGAAAATTAACCCATTTGTCTCTAAAGGGCGGGGATTAGCAAGGATCAGCTGTCCAGCCAGGCTGTTCCTCGGTGGCAGGCCTCCTCCCGGTGGAGACGGGGCAGTGGAACCTTCTGTGCCTCAGCTGCCCACCTGCCGCTTTGTTCTCTGCTGTTCTCAGACACCTCTGAGTTGTCTCAGAGTGCCAGGGCACGTGGGCCACCAAATGGTTCAGAGGAACCTAAAAGTAAGCTTGTGATATGGTACTGGGCAGAATCATTCCCTGTGGCCTGGTTCACTGCCCCTCATAGGGAGTGGCTGTCAGCCAACGTGGCAGGGACAGGCTGTGGTCAGTGAGTCCCTAAGAGGCGAACAACACTCGGGAAGCATTGTTGGTTTTGCATGGGGTCATACGGGTGCTTCTATATTCGGGGAGAAAGAGTAAAACTATTATCTGAGAACAGTACTCAGGGATTCTGCCATCTATACAAGGAGAGGATACTCAAATCCTGCAGGTAGGGCTGCATGTCACCTCATTTTCTCATTTTCTTACGTATTTATTTTCCTTATTGCACACAACAATGTGCAAAATGATTGTTCTCCCTCCATACATCAATGAGATGGGGGCTTGTATTTCTTTGTGCAGATACAGCAAAACCTCTCTGGGGGATTAAAAAAAGGTACTATAAAATGTTCCTGGCATTGGATACCAGCATATGCTCTGGAAAGAAGCCAAATGATGATAGGAACCATGAGAGTATCTTGCAGTGACAGGTCCTTCATAAAAAGTATTCATATTCCCTGTGATCTCATTTTATTTTATTAAATTTTTAAAAAGACATACTTATTTATTTATTTTTTTCCACTTTTTAAAAAAAAATTTTAATTTCTTTTCAGTGTTAACAGTATTCATTGTTTTTGCACCACACCCAGGGCTCCATGCAATCCGTGCCCTCTCCAATACCCACCACCTGGTACCCCGACCTCCCACCCCCCGGCCCCTTCAAAACCCTCAGATTGTTTTTCAGAGTCCATAGTCTCTCATGGCTCACCTCCCCTTCCGATTTCCCTTACTTATTTATTTTTAAGAGAGAGAGAGAGAGAGAGCATGTGCAAGTGGTGGGAGGGGTAGAGGGAGAGAGAGCCCTTAACAAGACTCCCTGCTGAGCAAGGAACCTGATCGGTGGCTCAATCCCAGGGCCCTGAGATCATGGCCTGCGCTGAAATCTAGAGCCAGCCACTTAACTGGCTGAGCCACCTAGGCGCTCCTCCGTGATCCCATTTTTTAAACATGTGTTGACCCTGTCAGAAACCCTGTGTCCCTGTGGCCCGCCGTGACTTGGCATCCCTCAGTCCATCCCTGCTGCCACGCTGTAGAATGTGGCTGTCAGGTCTAGTAGGAACAAGCGGCTTTCTCGGTGAGGCATTGGGATTTGAGAGGTTACATAGATGAGGTGGGGCCTCTGGAGTTCTCAGACAAAAAGTTTACAAACCTGCTCCACGTCACCAGACTGAATGAGCTCACTGGCATCATGAAATTGTGAGGTTCATCACAATGTCAAGAATGGTCCGGTGATGCTGAAGAACTGAGGAAACCAGAGTAGTCTGAAAACAGGAATGGAAAATGACCCCCTCAAGGACAGAGGCCTTTCTCTGAGTGGTGATGATGGAGCTTCCTAACTTAAGAGAACCTATTAACTAGGTAGAGAGTTGCACGCACACTGATGAAAACCTAGAGAACATCACAAGGGAATGCAGAGACTAACTGCATGAGGATACCCGAGAGCCTGCCTTTTCGAGTGACATGCTCTATGTTTCGGTCCAAGTAGGACACGATAGATTCTCATTTCGTTGTTGCATGCATTCCTCTTACTTGGTGAAAATGAGGTTAAGACACATGCACCACATTAGCTAGCTCATTTAACCCTCTCCACTGCATTATGGGGCAGGTATCATCATTAGCTGCGTCTTAAGAGAGGCAGAAACTAAGAAGAAAAGTACTTGCTCCAGTTTGCGCTGGTCGTGGGAGGCAGAGCCGGCTTCCGTCTTGGGTGGCCTGTGTTCTTAAGCTCTAGGTGCACCCGGGGAGAGAGTACTACTGTCCTAGGAATCCTTCAAGGACCAGCTTGGGTTCATAAGACTTTCTTTCCCCAAGATAAAGTGTTTCTTTGCTGGGAGCCCCAGAGTCCAGGCCAGCATCTTGGGTCCCGCGTGACATTCCATGTCACCCTACACAGCATCATTTGCAAATGTGTTTGCTCTCTTGGTCAGGATCTGATGTTGGAACTCTAAGATTCCCAGTGTGGCCTTAGTCAGTGTTCAGCAAATGTTCCTGCTGACCGAACTAGTGTATGAACAAGTTAAATAAAAAAATAATGTGATAATTTATTAGGCTTCTGCTGTGTACATAAATTATTTCATTTTATCCATACAACATTTATTATTCTCATTTTTCAGTGAGGAACCAGGCTCAGGAAGATTAATAATGTGTCCAAAGTCGCAGAGGCAGAGAAGCAGGCTAGAGGTCCAGCTGCCAACTTGTCAGCTCCTCTCCGCTTGACCTCCATGTCCAAGCTCTGGGACAGTGGGCAGGGAACGGATGTGTGAGGTTCGGATCAGACCTTGGAGGTGAGCTTCTCATGAACACGGCTTACCGGAACCCGCGATTTTGTGTAAGCTGCACTAAATGATCTGAAACCAAAGCATCGGCTGGTGGAAACAACTCCAGCCCAGAAAAAGCCTGATTTAGTCTAATAGCCTCCAAAGCCAGTCTAGTCACTGTTCTGGAAAAATCAAATATATCAATCCCCCCTTGTTCCTAAAGGAGGTATCAAATATATGAAATATCATATGTAATCAGAGTCCATGGGCATTTGTGTCACGGTGCACAATTAAAACTAGCTTCTGCTATTCCTGGGAAACATATTTTTAGTTTAAGCTGGGGTGTAATGAGAGATCTAAAAATAACACCGTGAAAGGTGAGGCTGAGCGTGGGGGGTGAGTTCACCACACTGCTGAGGCAATAAAGCATTATTCATGGTCCGTTTAAAGCTCTGCAGCCCTGGGCCAACTTTTTTTTTTTTTGCTTGAACAGAAGTTTGGTTCATCCTGTTTGGACGTAACTCAGTTTCCATCTACATGGTGGTGGTCTGAGCAAGAGGAACTTAGAATATAATAGGCCACGGGAGAAGTTTCTCAGCTGCCAGAGCACCTCAGGCTGGCTTCTCTCTGAAGGGCTCCGGTTACACTCGGGTGGGAGGCTTGGCTATCCAGTGTCCAGACCACCCCGCAGCCCCGCCAGCTCACTCCCCTGCAGTGTGTGCTGGCTCTGCCCTAAATCGTGCTCACCGGGTCTTGGCTGTGATGATAGCAAACCATCTCCCACTTGGCGGTGGAGGGTCGGGCACGCCTGTGACCTCAGACGCAGAGGCTGGCACCCAAGAGCCAATGGAAATTGGGATAGGAGGCTTGTAGCAGATGCAAGGAACCTCAAGATTTTAATAATTCAGGCTCCGGTGGGGATATAGTTTTCATGGACAGAAAAGCACCGTATTAAGTGTACTGTCACAAGTACTTTGAACACATGCACATACTCACAGCGCTTGAAACACATTCGCGTGTGGGCCCATGGTGGGGGCTCCTGTGCCCTTCCCGTAGGGAAGCCTGACAGCAGAGGCAAGTGATCCTCAAATTTCTTGTCTCACCCTTGGCATCCAAACACACGATCCCTCTGTCCTTGGGCTGTGCTAACGAAGAGGAGCTGCAGGCTGGATTCTGTGACGATCCAAGTGGCTTCCCTCTCTTTCATGGTCATGAGTGTTTGCTTGCTCGTTTACCTGTTTATCTACACTCAGTCGCCACCCAACACAGATCCGGAGTGAGATCACAGACTCCACCCTATCCTGGCTTACAAATATCTTGCCCTAGATATTGCGCACGTACATAAATGTGACCCAACACAAGCCAGTCCGTTATGGGAAAAATCGCCCAGAGCTCAGTCTTCACCATCGATATCAGCAAGGTGCTTAAAGGAGGTTATGACTATGGGAACTAAACCAATGGCAATTCTATATACTCAGAGTCAGCCAAAGGCAATGCTAAGAATTTTATGACCTTTGTCATGTACGGGGAATATGATCACACTTGCAGTGCTTTGTCCAGAGGCAAACAAGAGCCATTGAAATTTTTTGTTAGAACTTAGAAAAATTTAAGAATTTATTTTTTGCTATGCTAAAATGCTTGGCTACTTATATCTGTGTGGTTATTTGCTTAACTTCCTTTACTTGGCTGAAATGGACAGTTCCCTTGGCCCTACCTAGTCACAGGAGTCATCCTGTCATCACAGAAGTCGTCCCCTAGTCACAGAAGCCTTGGCTTTAAAAGTAGCAGGGCCAACTCCACAACTTTTATAGCTACTATCAAAACCCAAGTTGGAGAATGACTACTCAGTATCTCCTGGTGTTTAGTTTGGATTTGGAGCTCCCTAAAGGCACAAATTAACCTTCACTGGACCTTTACTGTTCATCTTCATGAAGTAACACCTGCCCTAGATGAACCTCTGAGTAGTAAAACATTATCTCTGCTGGTTTCCCTCTGAACCCTTTTCCTACCCAGGCAGCAGCCTCATTCTGCGTACTCTCCATTCCTGCTCTTTCTTAACAGGTCCTTCTCTGAAACTGTGAGCAGGAAAAGACCAGAAAAGTGCACTTATACTCTAGCAAAAATGACCAATAATAGCTGCTTGCCTATTTGAGTTTGAGTATCTAGGAGAGATTAAATGGCATTCAAACTGTTAGAATTTAGCTATAGAATCTGAGGCTGCCCCCAGGCATAGGGAATATTTCAGTTAGGGGAAAACTGAAATTACCCTAGGGTGTGGAAGCTGGGGGGCCTGATTTACACCTGCCATGGAATTGTGGGATCACAGATCTAGCATGAACCATTGACCCACACACTTTGCTAATAGATAAAGAAACTGAAATCCCGAAGGGAAAAGTCGGTTTTCCCCAATATCAAGGAGTTAATTAGTGATAGGAGAAATGGGGCTTCTAGGATATACAGAAGGGTGAAACAGGCGTGATGTGGCAGAAATGTTTACTTTTTCTTTTTTCTTAAAGATTTACTTATTTATTTAGAGAGAGAGAGAGCTGGGGGAGGGGCAAAGGGAAAGAGCGAGAGAGAGACTCTCAAGCAGACTCCCCACTGAGTGTGGAGCCCGATGTGGGGCCCGATCTCATGATCCTGAGATCATGAGCTGAGTCACAGTCAAGAGTTGGATGTTTAAGCAACTGAGCCACCCAGGCACCCCAAAGGTTTCCCTTTTGTCTGTTCATTTATTCATTCTTTTATGAATTTTTCTTGTGTGCCTACTCTGTATCTGGCAGGGTTTGGCATTGAATGATGAAAAAAGGGGCACAGTTCCTGTCCTCTTGGAGCTTACAATCTAGTGAATGAAAGAAAAAAGATATTGAGATATTGACACACAACATATAACTAATTACAAACCACGACAAGAGCCCTGGAGCAATAATACAGTACTGTGAGGAAGAGGAGGAGGAAGGAGCTCGTTTAGGTTGGTACTCTGAGAAAATAACATTGTCATAGCTGCCAGTGACCTCCACCTTGCTAAGCCTGATGGGCAATGTTCAGTCACTATCTTGCTTGGTTTACTACCAACTTTTGACAGCTGATGAGACCCTCCCCGCCAACCCCCATCAAATGCTGTCTTCACTTAGCCTCTAGGACATCTCTCTCTTGATTTTCCTCCTATATAACAGGCTTCTCCTCTTCCTTAGCAGTTCAATCTCATATCCTTGACTTCTGAAGATTGGAGTACCTCAACAACCACCCCACCCTTCTCCCCTGAACTCCTGATTTGTATATCAAACTGTACACTGGCATCTGCACTTGGCTTTTTAATAGGTATCTGTAACTTAACATATCCCAAACTAGACTCATTTCCCAACCGTACCTTGTCCCCTCCTCCCTCAGCCTGCCCATCTTAGCAAACATCAAATGCATTCTTACTGTGGCTCACGTCAAAACCTTGGCATCATCTTGGAATCTTTTCTTCCTATTATTTTCCATTTCTAGCCCGTCTGTCCATCCTAAAGATTTTACCTCCAATGTACACCCAGAACTCAACCTTTTGTTAGTTACTGTATAATATCTGCCAACCTATCCAAATGAAGACCCTTTCTCACCTGGGTTATGGGAAAAACTTCCTAGCCAGTCTCCCTCTACCTGCATCTGTTCCCCTGAAACCCAATCCCAACGCACCAACCCAGCTGGCCTTTTCCAAATGCGAGTTAGATCATTTTGCTTAAAATGCTCATCCCACTCAGAATAAAAGCCAAGGTCCTTACGGTGGCTGGACAGACCCTGTGAGAACTGGACCTCTGCTCTGGGTGCCTCCATCTCCCATCCCCCTCTTTCTCCATCCCCTAACACATCCACCAAGACTCAGAGCCACTCACTGCTTCTTCCACAAAACCTCATGTGGCTTGTTTCTACCCCTCCTTCAAGTCCTGCTCATCCATTGTGGCTGTGGGACCTTTCCAACCTCCTCCTATCAATGACACACCAGCCCGGAGGTCCCTCTCATCTTGCTTTACTTTGTTCTTGGCAGATATCATCATCTGACACAGTCTGTATTTATTGGTTTATTATTTATTGTCTCCCCTAGAATACAGACTCTAGGTGGACAGGCAACAGTGCCTAGATGAGTGATCAGTAATACTTGTTGAATGAATGAATGAATGAATGGAGCTCATGTCTGCAAAGAGCCGAGCAAAGGGCTGCTAGAAGCTGTGTGTAGAGAACTTCCCTGGCAGAGGGAACTATATGTACAAACAAAACAAGGGGATGGAACTTGCCCCAGACAGCCTAAAAGATGGGAAACAAATGGGCTGCCATGGGGCTGAAGAAGTTGGTAGAGGCCAGCCTGTGCAGAACCTTGAAGCCATGACTGGGACTTTGAGATTGAGCCCAAGTTAAATGGAGAGATGTCGAATGGCTTTACTCAAGGAGTACTTTTAATGTGGAAGTCCCCACAGTGCTTGGCTTTAAGGAAGTCATCGTCTATGAGAGGGTTCCACACAAGCACACAGGTAACAGTGCAGACTGCTCTCAGGGGACCTGGGAATGCACACCTCTTCCTTGAGGGTGAAGAGAGGAACCAGGAACGTTAATTTTCTGATTTGATTGTAGAAGGCTGCATCGGGGAGGCAGGGTGTGGTGCACAAGACAGAAAAACAGGGTCCTAGGCAGAAGGCAGAGAGCATGTAAAACAGCATGAGAATCTGCCATTTCGGTGAGTGGTATGAGCCCCAAACCGCTAAATAAAAGATGTGCTTTTCAAGGTTGGCCCTCAGGCTGACCAGCTCCCAAGGTCACATCTGTGCCCTGCACCATGCTGAGACGTGGCTTGAAGGGAGCCATCTGGAGTGGATGGAAGGCATTTAGACCCCACAGACATGCTGGCTCTTGTGTGTGTAGGGAAAGAGCATCCATACTGATGGCCACATCTTGCAGAAGAAAATGGGGCTCAGAGAGATGAAGTCACTTGTTCACGATCACACAGGTTGTGAGAAGCAAGATCCCAGGCCCGTTTCCCAGGGGTGCTGTAAAAAAGCAAAAGGGATGTCATTTAATACTGAACTGAATTGGGAAAATACTCATGAAGTTCTTAGGGATGGAAAATGTTTGCAGTTAGTGCATTTTCCCAGGGTGTGTACATGCATGCGTGTGTGTGTGTGTGTGTGTAGTATTTTCCCAAAGCAATTCACAAATGACTCAGTTCTGCTTCTCTGGTTTGATCACTAAGAATTCTTCCGCAATTAATACTTGATGCTCCTAACAACCAGCTTTTCTTCTATCCAAGATAAAATTAAACAAGATATATCCTTATTAGGGCACCTGAGTGGCTCAGTGGGTTAAAGCTTCTGCCTTCGGCTCACGTCATGATCTCAGGGTCCTGGGATCGAGTCCTGCTTCAGGCTCTCTGCTCAGCAGAGAGCTTGCTTCCCTCTCTCTCTCTGCCTGCCTCTCTGTCTACCTGTGATCTCTCTCTGTCAAATAAATAAATAAATAAAATCTTTAAAAAAAAGATATATCCTTATTAGTAATAATGGAGATCATAGCAAGAATATGAATCACTGTTATGACGGGACAGCAGAGATCTGTGATCCCTTCACGCCCAATCCAAATGCTAACTGAAGCAGAGTTAACATCAGGGCACGTACCACACTAAATTCCCTGGTGGGTATAATTAATTACTGTTGCCCTCCAGCCCCAACCACAATTACTGTGCTTGCTGGTAGTCTGCAGTGTAATTTGGGAAACCTCTGTCAGCTACATACATTTTATTTTATTTATTTATTTATTTAAAGATTTTATTTATTTATTTGACAGAGAGAGATCACAAGTAGGCAGAGAAGCAGGAAGAGAGAGAGAGAGGAGGAAGCAGGCTTCCTGCTGAGCAGAGAGCCCGATGCGGGACTCGATCCCAGAACCCTGAGATCATGACCTGAGCCAAAGGCAGCGGCTTAACCCACTGAGCCACCCAGGCGCCCACATTTTATTTTATTTTTAAAGATTTATTTATTTATTTGAGAGAAAGAGCTCACAGAAGGGAAGAGCAAAGAGAGACTATCATGCAGACTCCCAGATGAGCACTGAGTCCAACGTGGGGCTGGATCTCAGGATCTCGACAACATGACTTGAGCTGAAATCGAGAGTTGGACACTTAACTAACTGAGCCTCCCAGGTGCCCCAGCTGCATACATGAGCCAAATCAGAGCTGGGAGACGGCTGGAAGGAGTGGATAGAAGAATCCTGCCAATTAGGAATGGCCCGTTTGGCCACAGAAAGACATCTTTACTCCTAGAGCCAAAATAAAACATTAAAGTTTCAACCAGACCATTCTTTGGCTTTAGGAAGAATCATATTTAAGCCAATCCAGGCAAAATCCAACCTGCTATTCTAGATCAGAGTCAGCAAATATTGTCTATAAAGGACCAGATAATAAAAATTTTAGGCTTTGTGGGCCATATGGTCTCGGTTGCAACTACTCAGTTCTATCCTTGTAATGTGAGAGCAGCCATAGTCAATATGCAAATGAAGGAGTGTGGCTGCGGGCCTCAGAGACTATTTAGGAAAACAGGTAGCTGGATTTCACCCATGGGGAATAGTTTGCCAACCTCTGCTTTAAATCTCCAGCAGAAAAAATTTCCTAAACTTCTCTAAGAAGTTTTTAGCTTTTATGGCTGGACATTCTTTACTATGTCTAGTTTATATCCCTTGGCTGTGATACAAATTCTTCTTCTATCCTTTAGGGAGATGGAGGACATCTGTTTGGTGCCTCCTTTTGTTGGAAGGACTAACTGCTATGGGGAAAATGATGACAGATTAGCTTTGCGAGGGGCTCTGGAATCAGAGGACATGCATTTCTATCCTGGCTTCAGAGGACACGCATTTCTATCCTGGCTTCACCACTTACTTGCTGTATGACCTCAGGCCAGTTGCTAAAACATTCCCTGCCTCAAATTTCTCATCTGCAAAATGGTGACACTCATGATACTAAACTCTTGGTGCTCTTGTCAGGATTATTTAAGATGATGCGTTGTAAAGCACTTTAACCCAGAGCTTCAACGAATGTGAGCTGGAATGTGAGCTGGCAGAAAGAAAAAGTGAGATTCTCCTGACATGGACAAAGATGCAATAATCTGAGGCCCAACTTGAAAAGCCTATTTAGAAACCTTAGCAAAAGGAGCAGGCGGTCGTATATGTTGGGTTGAATAATGACTTACCACACCATCCTTCATAATATATATCATTCTGGAATGATATATATTTGTTTACTCCCACATTGTTTATTCCCACATTGCCTGACTTCCCCAGCTAGAATATAAGCTCCTGGAGGGAACGACATGTTTCTAGAAGAGTGCCTGGCACATTGTAGCTATTCAAGAAGTAATCATCCAGTGGAAAAACCAATGAATAGGGACACTTTCTCAGAGAGCCCACCTTCAAGGACATCTCAGTGTGGTGAAAGAAGAGACTGCTTCCAGCCAGCCATCATCATCTGCAGGAATTAATGCCGGTGCTCACCCTCATGGCATACCTCATTACCAGATCACCCTCTTGTGGCTTTTGGACTGACTAAGGACTTCTGGTATTATAGAATATTTGTGAACATAGGTTATTCGCAAATATTTGTGTCTCTCTAAAATTCATATATTTGAAGACCCAACCCATTATGTAGGAGTTAGGAGTGTTAGGAACCTTTGAGAAGTAATTAGGTTCAGATGATGTCATGAAGGTGGAGCCACCATGATGGAGTTAGTGTTCTTGCAAAAACAGGAAGAGACCAGAGCTCTCTCTCTGACCTGTGAGCTCTCTCTCTGACCTTGCTCTGCAAGCCAGGAAGAGGAGCCTCACTCAGAACCAGATCTGCTGCCATCTTGGTCTTGAATTTTTCAGCCTCCAGAACTGCCTAAAACACCTGGTTATTGTTACACCAGGTTTTAATCCCAACTCCCTTGCTGGTTGACTCAGTCTGTAATTCCAGATGCATTTAAGGGAGATAAATAAGGAGATCTTCTTTATAAGAACAAATGATGGTTTGTCAAATATGAAAAAAAAATCTGGAAGAAGGATACCTTTGTGAAGTTGAATGGAATGAGGGGGCACACAATACGTGGTCCTTTATCTGTAGTTCATGGTTTCTCTGGGTTTTCTGCATTCTGTTTCTATCTTATTGAAGGAGAATAATTCAACAGGAATCATTTTATTCTTCTAATTTGGCCATGATGCTGCATTTACAGGACCAGCGTATATTAGGCTTTCATATACTAGGAATACTCCCCTACTTTTCTTATTTCTTTGCTCTTCTTTCTCTCCCTGCATTCCATTTTTAATGCATATTTTTTGAGCAGATGATAAAATGCCTAACACAGTTCCAGACATTCATCGTTCTTTAACCAGAAAGGAACAGATATTATAAATATGGCAATTGGAAGACACGTGAAAAGCAACCCATACGCAGTCTAAACCCTCTGGGACTGAAGGAATGCCTGATGTGGGGGAGGGGATCACAGAGGGTATGGTCAATCTCAGAAGACTTTCTGCTGGAAATGAGTTTGAACCAGGTTTTGGAAGAATGCCTTGGACATTTTTAGTGAACGGAGGAAGTAAATGGGGAAAAAAGAAGAGGAGGCCAGGTGAGGGGCAGGTGCCAAAGTCCACACAATGCAAATTGAGTTCAGAGGGAAGAATAGTATTCAAGACATGTTTATTGAGCGGCAATTCTATATGTCAGTGCCACTCCAGGGATTAAAAATAAATGAGGAGACTTGATCCCTGTCCTCAAATTGCTGATACTACAATGCAGGGAATTAGCAGACTTTTGCTAAGAAACTTGAAACTTCACATTTTCTCTAAAGGAGACTTCACTTAAAATGTCAGAAAGTGGTACAGTTTCTCTAGTCAACCATCATCTCCAAATTACTCAGTTGAATTCTTTAAAGACCTGTTTCGGATTTTGACACCTCAGCACCGAGCTTCTGAGGCATGGTGTTTTTCTTCCTGACGTGGATGGTTAACGGCAAGAGAGAGGCTGCAGAGGTTAATCCTTCTCTCACTGGCCCATTGAGTGAACTTGCAAATCCCTGGTGGAGGACATTTTGGTTTTGGTTTTGGATGAGGCTTCCCAAATGGCTTCCGGAAGCCCCTCCTCACTCACATCCTAAGGTGAATCGAGGAAGAAATTATATCATTGGTCTTTCCCAAGTCCACCCTCCATTAGCTAACTTTGGGGACATAAACTGCTCTAAGTTAGAGATCTTGCTCAGAGGCAAAGCGTTCTCTGGAGTTCAAGCATTAATCCAAAGAGGTCTACTGTTCTTACCCACATGTTCATAGAACTCCAGTGTCGTATGTGTTTTTTCTTCCATCAGGTGGGGGTTTTCCAAAAGAGGGATACTTTAGAACCAAGAATACAGGATATGCTAAAAAATAAATATGTTCATTTTAATTTGGTCAAATTCAAAGGTGGGGAGGGGGACAAACTAGCATTTATTAAATGCTTTCTCTCTGCCAATGTTTTATGTATATGCTCCTGTTTACTTCTCAAAGTAAAGGGTACTTTGACCAAGATCACATATCTAAAAAGAGGCAGCACTCATTACATGTTTATAAAAAAAATTTTAAAAATTAAAAAAAAGAGGCAGCGCTAAGTATTCAAACCTATATTTTCTTTTTTAAGATTAAGTCTTTTCCCACTATACCATACTGTTCTTCATCCATATTACTGAGTCATCATTAGAAAAAAAAAAGATTACTTTATATTGCGCATCACAGTTTTAAGAACATATGTATAAACATTATCTCTTTTAGTCTTCACATTATACCACAAAGGAGGTGAGAATCTTTGTCTTATTACACTGTAAAGGAAATGACTTCATTCTCATTGTATAGGGAAGGAGGCTCATAACAGCTCTGTGAGTTGCCTGTGTTCCCCTGAGTAGGAACTAGCAGAGTTGGAGTTACATCTAGGTCTCCGGACTCCAAATTCTGAGCTTTCTTTCCTCCAACACAGCTGTTCAGTAAACCTATGAACTCAGAGAATATGGGTTCAGCCATGTGAGTCACCAGTAAGGATGCCCCAGCACTGTGTCTGACCTTGCATAATCTGTCTGGCTCTTTGAAGTACATTGTGTATTGGAAGCAATGATCAGTAGAGAATAACGAAGGTGGGCATTATGCCAGTGGCTACATTGGGTAAGACAAATAAAGTGTGTGAACCCGTTTGTATGTGAACCACTAAACCCTAAGATGGGATGAAAGGTACTTAATATTAATTCATCTGTATTTAGAAACTTTGAGTGATTTTATTTCAAAATGCAGTGTGTGTGTGTTACCACTTTACATCTGCATACTGATGCAATGAAGTAAGCAGGTTATCAGGATTATTAGCTTCAATTTCCAATTAAAAATTTTAGTGCTGAGTTAAAGACTTACAATGAGCCACTGACCAAGGCAGGCCTTGGCCCTCACTATGCTGTGCTCAGGACTCATTGGCATGTCCCTTGAGAAGCCCACGAATTAGTATGTCTGGGAAAATGGCATCAGGTGACTGATCATTTTGTATCACTGGTTCATTACATTTTATTTTAGCACCTTCATTCAATTGGTGTTGACTCTTGATGCAGGTGTTAAAAAGATAGACATATCTTTAGCCCAGACCTTCCCTAATGGATAAATTTCTATAAAATATGAACTACCTCAGGCAGACACAGAAATTCTGAATAGTACTATAACCTCCAAAATTATCGAATGAATAAATATCAAAATCTTCCCCCAAATAAACTACAATGTCTTAATGACATTTCAGGCCAGCTTTTCTAACAGTTTGAATAATATTTAAATTCTTCTAGATAATTGTAAAATAGGAAACTCCCTAACTCATTTCGTAATTCCAAAACCAGACAATGACTGTACAAAAAGGGAAAATTACTGTCTACTCTAAATCATAAATATGGATGCAGAAATCATTGGCAGAGTATTTTAGCCAACAATGGACAAAAAGGTAATTCTACAAATATCATAATCATTTTGAATTATTCCAAGGAATGCAAATTTGCCATAATGTGAAAACCATATGCTGATCTTAGATGAAGAAAGCACATTGAATAAAAGTCAACACTTGTTCATGGCAAGAAAAACTTAGCAAACTAAGAATACAAATAAAATGTCCTTAACCTCAAAAGATAATGACCAAAAAATCTTCAGCAGCATTATACTTAATGGTGAAAGACAGAAGAATTCTCCTTAAAATCAGAAACAAGATAAGGATACTTCTGGAACATAACCATCATCAGTTGAAGGCAATATTCTTGTCCTATAAAAAACACCCTCTCAGTTGAAGGCAATATTCTTGTCCTATAAAAAACACCCTCAGATGGTCTATAGGCAAACTACACAGGTTGCCTATAGACCTATAGGCAATATGTCTATTATAATAGGTTAATAATAATAGGTTTTTATTAATAACCTATTAAAATAGGTTGCTGGATTTAAGAAAGGTATTTTTAAAATTGGATTTCTATATGCTAGCAATGAGCTTTTAGAAAATGCAATTTAAAAAAGGAGCAAACCATTCACAATGAAGAGCAAATGACCAAGAACAGTTCAAACACTCCTTTTTTTTTTTTTTTAAAAGATTTTATTTATTTATTTGACAGTCAGAGATCACAAGCAGGCAGAGAGGCAGGCAGAGAGAGAGAGAAGAGGAAGCAGGGGCCCTGCAGAGCCAAGAGTCTGATGGGAGGCTCTATCCCAGGACCCTGGGATCATGATCTGAGCTGAAGGCAGAGGCCTTAACCCACTGAGCCACCCAGGTGCCCTAGTTCAAACACTATTAAAGAAGAACAGGGTGGGGGAACATGCCTTGTATGATATTTTTGAAGGTATATTAATTAAGACAGTGTAACAGCAATACAGAGATAGAAAAATAGACCACTAGAATAAGTTCAGGAGCTAAGAAACCTACCTTTACACATATGAAAACTTGGTGTCAGATAAATCTTGCAGATTGAGGTGGAAATGGGACATACGGTGCTGGGAAAACTGATTATCCATATTAATGAAGCAAAATTGGGTACCTATATTAAACTACATATAAAAATAATTTCCAGGAAGACTAAAAATTTAAATGGGAGAAACAAAGCCTTAAATATTTAGGGAAACTTTCATCTTATGAATTTATAGATTCAGGGTAAGCAGACATTAAATTACAAAGCATAAATGAAAAATTTGATAAAGCTAACTATATTAAGATGAAATTTCCACAGTAAAACACTCTACTAATAAGGCAAGAAAACCCCCATAAATGTATCTAGTGTGTTTTATGCACAAAGAATTCCTGCAAGTCAATAAGAAAAAGAGAATGATCCTAATAGAAAATATATGACTAAAATGGATATTTAACAAAGAAACGGAATTTAGAAAAAGAGAAAGAAAAATACCCAACCTCATTGGTAATCAGAGATATACAAATTAAAATTGCAATGTAGTATCACTTTATACCCCAGAGAGGTACACGCTAAAATATCTAGTAATACTGAGTGTTGACCAAGACGTAGAGTAGCAGGTGTTTTCATACTCTGCTGAGGATTGGGGTGTAAAACCACTTGGTGAAGTAATTTAGCAATATTATATTTGGGATATTTGAAGAGGAGGAGAATCTTCTAAGATCTAGATATTCTCTTTCCAGGCATGTACTCTGTAAAGAAATGGCGGCACTCATGTAGGGAAACGTTCATAATGACATTATTTAATACAGCCATAATATACAGAAACAATCTTATTGACCATTAGCAGAAGCATGACCAGGTGAGTTGCAATCTATCCTACAGGAGGTTACTTGACACAGTAAAAATGAATGAATGATGTCTATAGGCTTTCAAATGGATGAATTTCACAAATGTCATCAGAAGCAAAAAAAAATCAAGCCACAGATACATGTGGAACATTTCCATTTATATAAATTCTGAAACTCGTAAAATCAAACATGTTTCAAGATGCACGTAGATATGTGAACCTGAAAGGAAACAATGGAAGGACAACTACAAAATCTAAACTTTGTTTACTTCTGAAGCAGGCGAGAAAAGACATGATCAGGGAAAGAGATACAGGAGTATGACTGGTTATTCGCAACCTTCTGTTCCTGTGCTAGTCGGTGAGTGCGTGTGTGTTTATTATGTTATTCTTTACATGTAGTAGATATTTCTTATAAGCAGGAAACATTTCATAATATTTTCAAAATAAGAAATTTGTATCATTACTGTCAATCTGTGGTTGGGTGTGCCGGTATTTTTTTTTTCCCTAAGGTACATTGAACTAAAAACAAGTCTGCTAAAATAAAAACTTGTTTTTTTATGTCAGTTAAAATGATTTCTCATACCATTTGTGATGCCCAATGCCTCATTTATAAAATCTCCCTCTTAAAGAGTGGTTTCACAGAATTATAAACGACTCTAGAAGCTGATGTGGCCAACTGTGGCCAGTTCAGCCATTGTTCCAAAAGCTGTGGTGACCACAGACAGGGACAAGGTTTTATCTGTGTCTCTGCCAGTAGAGGGGGAGGGGCAAGCTGAAGTGTCCACAGGGACCAATAAGGAACATTACTGAGAGAGGTGGGCTGGGTGAGGGCTGTAACCACCTGCACCTCCGATGGGATCGTGCCCTTCTGTCTGAGGCTGCGCGAGTCTCCTCAAGCTGGGTGTGGATCTTTGGTGATTGAAGCCAGGTGCTGACAAGATCGATTTTTTCCCATAAAGTTGAGAACTCAGATTGTATGTGAGACTCTCAGATTTTTAAATGTTGACAATTAATTCAAGTATTCCACAACAAACACTGCAGATCTGTCATCAGTGTCTGAGAACGCTCCCGGTCTGTGGCCCCTAAGTTCACAGACTTGTTCTAGAAGCCAGCATGTCATCCTATGCTCCGTGGTGGGCACCCTCTAAGTATTTGCTGAGGTAACGAATGAGTTTGTGTTCTCCCCGCCACTGTCTCAGGAGCCATTCTTGGAGGTACTTCAAAAAATGCTTGAAAATTCTCTTCTGCTTCTTCTATTGAGGGGTCAGGTCTATGTCCTCTCCTAGGTGAGTGCTGGGACTTCCCCACCAATCAGCAATGGCGGACATGACATTGTGTTGCCTCAAGAGACTGTGAACTTCCACTTTCTGTCTTTCAGAGCACTTGCTTAGTGGAAGCCTTTCCTATAAGAAGTTCTGTTTTTCTGGGGGCAGCCATCCTGGAAAACCAGGTGGAAGGTCTCCCATTGGTAGTCCCAGCTGAGTGTAGCTTCCCAGGCATCTTTGCCAGCGTGCCAGACATGTGAGTGAAGCTGCCTTTGACTCCCCAGACCAGCCCATCTGCCAGTGTACTTGCTTTATGCCATAAAGAACACAGGAATTATGCAGCTGAGCCCTGTGTGAGTTCCTGACCCACAAAATCGAGAGACATAATAAAATAGCTGTTGCATTAAGCCCCTAAGTGTTGAGATAGTTTGTTATGCATTAATAGATAACTAAACATTCTAGACTCCTTAATTTAGTTTCTAATTAATCTAACCATGAATCACTATCTGCCATGAATGTCACTGTGTTCTACTTTGAAGGAAGAGACAATTTCTTATAAATGCACATGCATTATCTCCAGGAAAAAGAGGCCTGTGCAGATGTATAAGAAGAGAAAAGTCACCAAAGAATAGAATGTTCATGATTACGCTGGGAAACCAAAGAACCTAATACATGATTCCATATAAATATTTGACCTTGAAGAATAACTTAAGGAGTTGCAGGTTTTTAAGTGAGTTTTCAAACTCTGTTTTCCAGAGTAATGAGGCAGCTTTCTTGTATAACTGCACTTTCTGTGGAATATAAGATCTTCAGACACTTGTATGGCCTGTGAGTGAGGAAAACCCAGATTTTGTGGAAGCCTCTGTCGTCGGTTGAGAATACTGACACACTCTGTCAGCAGAGCTGAGATTAATGCCTTAGGAGCCTTACAGTTTGGGAGAGGTTCTGATCCCCCTTGAAGGGGCAGCTGTTTTATTCAAATAGATTAGGCCATTTCTAAGTAAAAGTGTGAGCAGTCAGAAAACTGGGCAGCAGGCAATCCCCTGGAGAGAACAGGATGCCTAACATAGAAGTCTATATGCATCTTATTTGCATGAAAATTAGTGAAGCTCTAAAGGAAAGCCACAGTTGGCCTTCAAGGACACTGGAATTGAGGGATCCGGAAGAGTGAAGTTCAAACTTTATACATGGTGTATGAGTGTTGGCATAAATTAAGATGGTGAAACTGAGCTCTGTCATGTCAGTTCTGTTCCAGTTGGGCAGGATGCACACCCACAAGGAACAGGAAGTTATCAGTGGTGAGAAGGGTTTTCTGTAGACACAGGAGGGTGTCATTCACATTGTTCTTCAAGCTACTCCTCAGGGAATACTTTCTAAGTTTGGACGGTGGAGAGCTGGGATTATAACAAAGTAAATTGTATTACATCATGGGACTATAAGAAACAGAACTAGCCTCTAGGGTTGGGTGCCTTGTAAGAAATGTCATGCCAGGAGGGGAAGAGTCACACTAGCACTTACAGCACACGCTGTAGCTGGAATTGCCTGGACCCATCATTACTGACATTGGCAAGGGCAGAGCAGGGCTGCCCAGAGCCTCAGCAGAGATCCTTCATCATCTCCTGGGTGAAAGGTGCTGTCTCAGACACTTAGGACATAGAGAACAAGGAATACACATAACCCTCAAGAAGCTCATAGTCTAGCTCAAGGTAAGGACACGTGAATAATTTTGACCTTATGCAGTGTTATAAGACAAAGCTATCCCAGAGGTTGTGGGGACACAAGGGAAACACACGTAACCCAGCTTAAGGTTTGGGTCAGGGGAGGATGAAGCTGAGAATGATTGAGTTTTGAAAGGCATTAGTGGGAGCTGGCTAGGCGGTAGAGTTGCTAAGAGTGTTTCTGGCAGAGAACACAGTATTAGCAAAGCTACTGAGGTGTGAAATAGTGCTGCATGGGAGACAGAATGCAAGCTGTTTTCAGAGAGTGGAAAGTTCAAGGTCAGAAGACTAGGGAAGGGGATGAGGCCCATGAGTTTGGCAGGGTCCGTCTCCCAGGGCCAGTGGAGAATTGCAGGTAGTGCAGTGACGTGGGTGGGTTTGAACTGTAATGAGAATGTTCCAATGACAGTGTGTACCATTGATTTCTGGGGGCAGAAGACCTAGGATTAGAAGAAGTAAATAAATAGAAGGCTATTTCCATGGTCCCAGCAGATTTAAAAAGGAACAGGGACAGGTGAGTATGGACGGAAAGAATGAGAAGATTAATGTAGTCAGAAGGCAAAATCAGCTCACTTCATTACTTATTCATTTTAAGAGAGAAGGGAGGTCTACCAGGACCTTGGGGTTTCTGGTTTGAGCAACGGTGATGGTGTTACCACTGATGGAGTGGGGGCTTCTAGGAGGAGGGGCAGCCCGGAGCCAACTTGGTCAGGTGCAGTTTTGAGGTGTCAGCAGTTACAATGCTGGAAGCTCAGAAATGAAAAAAGAAAAAAAAAAAAAAAGAAAGTTGTGCTTTTAATGGGTATCTTTAACACTGGTCAACTTTTCCCACTCAGGAACAGCCTAGGGAATCAAGGATTACATAATGTTATATTTTTAAAATAGGGTAATAACCTCTTTTATTAGGGATTTAGCCACCTCTGTGTCATGCATCTGAAACACACTGCTAAGTCATGTGTCACACAGAGCAGAGAATCTGGAATATCACTCAGCGACAATAAGTAAATGCATTTTCTTCCTTCTCTAAATGTCACAAATATATTTCTGAACAGCCAGTGCCATAAAATCCAAGTACAGGAACTCACAAATTTTGAAATGGTGAAGGACTATGTTCATATAAAATCTCTAATGCCCTCACTCAGAGTCTCTACCTACTCTTGTTTTAAGCTAATAATAGTTATGCAAAAACCGTCTACAAATTTGAAAGCAAAACAGGCAAACACACTACAAGCAGCAAGACGTGACTGCTGACAGCAAGGACAGAGCTAGGTTACATCCGGAAAAGAATAGACCCCCTTAGGAAAGTTCCGGTGGTGGGACAAATAGTGACACAGACCTGAAACTGATGCAATGTTGAGCCCATATTATCAAGAAATGGTTAATTGTACTTCATGCCTTTTGTCTGCTCAAAGAGTGATCATGTATGTATTTTATTTTATTTTGTTTTGTTTTGTTTTGTTTCGTTTTATTTTATTTTATTTTTTGAGCAAGAGAGAGAGTAAGCAGGGCATTGGGAGAGAGGGAAGAAGAGAATCTGAAGCAGAATCTACTCTCAACTGGGATCCTCATGCAGGACTCCCTCTCACCACCCTGAGATCATGACCTGAGCTGAGATCAAGAGTTAGAGGCTTAACCAACTGAGCCACCCAGGCCCCACTGATCACATACATATTTGAGACAGATTTCCGTCAAAGGCTGGGGGTGGGCCCATCACTCAGGCCTGGCAGTCTCATCTTTGTGAAGCTGCTCCATTCAAACTGCTTGGGTGAGGAGGAGACAAAATACAGAACCGCTAGTTAAATTTGTATTTCAGGTAAACAATGAGTGATCTTTGGTATAAGTATGTCCAAAATAATCGCAAACTGCATTTTTACATTTTTACCTGCCAAATCTTGTAATTCTAGTGAGGAACAGCCCAATGTAGATATATCTGAACCCCAGGATCTTGCTTCTTCCCCCATCTGGAAACCAAACCAACAAACCAACCAACCAACCAACCAACTAACCAACCAACCAACCAACCAACTGACGAGTTAACGGTGACCTAGTACGAAAAATCTCTGTGGAAAACATGATAATGACTTTCTAGGTCAATTGTTTTCTCTCTCTCGGCCTCTGGAATTTGACTTGGAAAATTAGACGAAGGTAGGAGACAGAATCATAGCTAAAACGCCCCCCCCACCCCCCCCCACACACAAGTATACACACGTGTGCATCACAAAGCAGTGATGGCAACATGAGCTCTGAAGTTGAAGCTGCGACTAAGGCCACATTAGGAAGGAATAGGAAGAATGAGCATTTCATTCACTCACTCATTCTCTCAAACATTCATTCACCCTGAAATATTTATCGAGGTGGAGGGATGATGTGCCTGGTGACGGGGTAAAGTATGAGGTGGATGCTGCATAGAGGCAAGGACAGAAGAAATAGCTGGGAGGGTAGGATCCTCCCAATGAAGAGATCAGGTAGAACCTACTGTCGAAGGAGGAGGGGTCCATTCTCCGTTTTACTAAATGTATTTCCTTCCTCCATGTTCTTCGTGCCTTGCAATAAACCCCATCACCTGCGGTGGCCTGTGTGGCTTTCTATTTCCTGCAACAGAAGACGCTCATGAATGTCTGTAGATAAAACAAGACCACTTCTCGTGCTGGAGGCAGCCAACCCTTCACAGTGGGAGAACAATTCTGTGGAAACAAAAATAAGCCCTTCCTGCGGAACCCAAGATAGTTGGGTCTTCAACATGTAGGCTTGCATTATTTCCTTTCTTTTCCTTTTTTTTTTTTTAAGATTTTTTATTATTTATTTGATACAGAGAGAGAGAGATCGCAAGTAGGCAGAGAGGCAGGCAGAGAGAAAGGGAGAAGCAGGCTCCCCACCAAGCAGAGAGCCCGATGCAGGGCTCGATCCCAGGACCCTGAGATCATGACCTGAGCCGAAGGCAGAGGCTTTAACCCACTGAGCCACCCAGCCGCCCCCCCCCCTTTTTGGGATACATTTAAAGATCACCTTTTTCCAGAGATTCATGAGGAATTGAGGTGTCACTTTCCTGGTCAGTTTCCCTGGCACCCCTTCCCCCACCACCCCTTCCCACAGCACAGTTCAGCTCTTCCTATGGGCAGCGTACACTGGGCCCAGGGCTGGCTGGAGCCTAATAGTTGGCCCCAAAGAATTCAATGAGCTCAGCCTTTCTTTCCAACCCCCTGACTTTTCAGGGTAATTTTATGATTAGGAGACCAAGGCTACATTTGCATAAGTGATGATTTCCATCTGTTTCTATCTCCGTCTGCTTGGAGTGGCACAATAATACCATAACCCAGGTGGCTTAAACAGCAGACATGTATTTCTCACAATACTGAGGCTAAAAATCAAGGTGCTGGCACAGTATGTTTCTGGTGAGGCCTCTCTTCCTGGCTTATCGACAACCCCTTTCTCACTGTGTCCTCGGATAGCAGGGAGAGAGAATCCTAGTGACTCTTCCTCTTCTGATAAAGACATAAAACTAATCTGGGGTGGGTAGTCCTGCCCTCATGACCTCATCTAACCTATATTGTCTTTAAATACCATCACATTGGGCCCAGGGCTATGATGTATGAATTTTAAGGTGGCATGATTCAGTCTAGATTAGCTTCCATCAAAAACGTTCTAGACTCATTTTCTTTTTTTCTTGCTACAAAGCACAGCTATGAGAATGGAGGTTGAACTTTACTGTTTAGGGCCTAAAGCTATTTGAGTGGCTCCCCTCATCTGCTCCATGAACTTGACTATCCCAACATAGATAAAGGCAGCAGTAGTGACAGAAGACCAAGGGGTTTTGGGGAATGGAAAAGCTCATCACCTATGTGCCTCATAGATGTAAAATATTCTCCCAGAGAAGTCAAGAATGGTGACTACAGTAGTATATTGGCTTCTAAACATATTCTCCAGTTGTTCTCCATGCGAGAACCGCCTCTTGAATGTACGCAGAGCACAAAAAGTCATTCAGAAGAATCCAAATTAAAAAAAAAAAATCACTGGAAGGGCGGCTGGGTGGCTCAGTCAGTTAAGCATCTGACTCTTGATTTTAGCTCAGGTCATGACCTCAGGGTGGTGAGATTGAGCCCCACCCACTGAGCAGCCTGCTTATGATTCCCTCTCTCTCTCTGCCCCTCTTTGCTTGCACTCTCTATCTAAAAAAAAAAAAAAAAAAAAAAAAGAAGAAGAAAAGAGAAAAAAATATGTTTGCTTCACTTATAAAAATAACCTACATCTTCAAAAGGTGCTTGGCCTCTTCACTGCTGTGTGATATTATTTATCTCCCTTATTTGTTTCAACACACATTAACAGGGTCCCCAAAAAACTTGTTTGCAAGGTCTTACGAGTCATCTCTCTCTTGTATCTGAGCAGGGCTGGACACAGCAGCATGAACAGGGCCTGACCTATTCGAGTCTGGGGAGAGTCTAGGTGGGAGGAGGACAGTCTTGGCTGTATGACTTCTACCCTCTGAGAAAGGTAAGGAGAAGAACAGTAACTCTTAGAGAAGAAGCGCAATGGAGAATTGTTCTGCGGACATTCACAAAAAACTTTTGTCCCTGGAAAAAGAAATAAGAGAGCCTTTGGCTTTCATGCTTCCTTTGGATCAGAAGCTTAAGAAAGAAATGCTAGGGACTGGGGGAAAGCAGAGGACAACTGGGGCCCTGGTTCAGTCGTGGTCCTCTCTCTTGGGAACCCAAACACCATGGGCTCCTTTGTGGGCATGACTTTCTCTGTAAAGTCATGCAGAATTTGAAATGAAGGAGTTCTGTGTTGTTGGGCTCTCTTGCCAATGACAAAGCTCTCCAGGAATCATGGACAAGTTGTGTTTGATGTAAATATTATTAGGTTACTTTTTTATTTGATAAAGTGACATTTTCTCACTTAGAACATCAGAACTAGAGTGCCAAGAGTCAAGGTCTTACAATTACTCAATTCCATCTCTTCCCAGCCATTCAAACCCATATTGGTGGCCCTGGTTTTTACTGCTATATGAAAAACACCCAGTTTTCTAACATCTTGATGGACCTGACATTGTGCATTTGGGAGATGGATGGAGCCAACTCTGGACCAGTTCAGCCAATCCAAATGGATGTGGTGAATCCAAAATCCAAACTAACTCTAAATTTTATTAAAAGAAATAGAGAAACTCTGATATGGAAATCAAAATAAAAGTTTTGCACAAATAAGAAATAAGATTTAACTGACTTTAATGAAAAAACCACACCTCCCAATCTTGGCTCTAGGACTCTAGAGGCCCACAGGTGATAGTGCCAGTTGGGCTGTTGAGCTTGGAGACAGGATGTCTGCTCAAGGAGATGATGTCTCTGCATCCTCCAAGGCGTGGGCTAACTGAAGTGAAATTTTCCAGACAATAAACAGAAAGCATCCTAACTCAAAGGATTAGCTGTAAAGGGTAATCTTTGGACCCCTCAAAAATGGAGGTTTAAGTGAGGTTAAGTTTAAGGAGTTTAAGTGAGGTAGGTTGATGTCCAGAATATCCCAGGATGCAGCCAGTAAGAATGGCCAGGTGTGAATCCTGCTCCTTTTGTTAATAGCACTGTGCCCTTGGACAAATCACTTATTCCCTTTGATATCCAAAATAAAGATGCTAATGAAAGGATTCAATTTACAGGATGTCATTATATGTTCTATGGTCATTATATGTTCTAGTGGATAAGAAAACTAAAATGAAAAGCATACTGTGTGTATGGCAATGTGCTAAGTGTCATTGTTATTCATGCTTACCACAAAAGAAATGGAAGCTCAGAGAAGTTAAGTTGTAGTCCCAAGGTCCCACAACGAGTGAGAAACATATCAGGGATCTAAACCCAGGTTTGTACGATGTCAAAGCCATGATCTAACAAACCTTGCTCAGAAACTCATGCATAATAGGTGCTCATTTCAGGTTAGGCCATTTATCCCTTTGTCCATGTGATTATTTAACAAACATTTTTTTTAAAGATTTTATTTATTTATTTGACAGACAGAGATCACATGTAGGCAGAGAGGCAGGCAGTGAGAGAGAAGGAGAGAGAGAGAGAGGGAAAAGCAGTCTCCCTGTTGAGCACAGAGCCCAATGCAGGGTTTTATCCCAGGACCCTGGGATCATGACCTGAGCCAAAGGTAGAGGCTTTAACCCACTGAGCCACCCAGGTGTCCCTTAACAAACATTTTATTCAACATGTTGTTTGTGCTAGATTCTCATATGAGCTGATGATGCCATAATAATTATAATATAGCTTTTGCCTTAAAATCATAGTCTGAGTGGGCTTCAGATAGTATTCTATAATGCAGAGTGTATTGGATTGGGGGTTTAGAGTTAAGGTTATTGATGTTAATCCATGGGAGATGAAAATGACATAAGGTCTCATAAAAGCTTAAAGTATAAGTGACTCACGGAGATAGTCAGAGAATCATTGATCTAGGGCTTTGTGCCAACAGAAGACTTGGCCAGGTCTTCAGTGAGTTGGCTTTCTCTGGTCCTTCTGTACCAGGTATGTTGTGACAACAGCTGGCTGGACAGATGGCGATAGCACTTTGGTTGCTTCTGTTCATAAGTGAGGATACCCTACCACAACCCTTGGTTTTACAAAATTAGTTCTAGAGCCCAGCCATTTGTAATAGGTGTTTAGATGACCTTAGTGGTTCTCAGATGGGAGCAATTTTGGAAATGAGAGACATTTTTGCTTATGTAGTGGGACTGGTGTGAGGGAGAGAGGGAGGGCACTACTGGGGATGGAGAGCAAAGCTGTGACTAACCATCCTACAATGCACAGGATCCCATAACCTCAAGAATTATCTGGCCTCAAATGTCAGTGATGCTAAGGTTGAAGAACTCTGTGTTACACTGGAAGCAATAAACTTCCAGTTGCCTCTTCTTGTTTCTGGTCGTGGAGATCTGTGGGTAGATTTCACTTCCACTTACCTCTGGTTATTCTCTTCTATTTTTCACTCACGAATGTGTTTGTCTTGCTTTTGAGAATGGCTATGTCTTCCAGAAAGATATTTTAATATTTTAACTATCATGTAGTGTGTTTGGCAGAGGAAGGATAATGGTATTCCTCGGCGTAAATGAGTCTACACTCTGGTTTATGTTATTTCAGTCTGTGAACTTGGTTAATATGATTCCAATGCTTAGAACTAGATCCCCTAACCTATGCAGAAAAAATAAATATGAATCTCACAGTCTGTAAGATGGGGTGCCATGCCATGGATGAAGTAGGATTCAGCAAGATAAATGCCATTCTCCGTGTGAATCTCACAGGGGATCAAACCAACCTTTTCCAAAAGATAACCCAGTTCAGTGCTACACACCACTTGCTCTAATGTGCAAATCTCAGCTGCTTGTAAAGCAGGTTTTCCAGTGACCATGACGTGACCTTGAGCCAGTCACACTTTTTTACCCCCTGAGCTTTAGCCCCATTATATGTAATGTAAAGGAATTAGACCAGATCTCTAAACTCTAAGATTCTAGGATCCATGCCTCAGTTTTGATGTGTGTAAGGTAGGGCTAATTATTTGCAGTTTATTTCAGAATAACATAGTTAATAGGTAAGCATTTATGGTAGAAGAACTTTTCATGGGTTACTTTGTGTTACATGGTTTGCTCTTTGAGGAACTAAGACCAAGCACAGCATTTCAGCATGGCATGGTTAATTTCTTAACTTCTCTCCTCATATATCTGGTCTGCAAAATAGAGATAATACCTCTACCCTTCTGATTGTTCCAAGGATTAGATGAGCAAATACACCTAGTAAACTGTTTCAAGAATTAGACAAGCAAATACACCTAGTAAACAGTTGATCAGTCAGTAAGACTTCCAAAATAATCCAATGAATCTATGAAAATATAATTGGGCCATTGGTCATCACAAACCAAAAAACAAAATGGATTTGGTTCTATTCTAAAATTGAATCTTCAATTTTCCTTCAGCTGGGAGATATCAACTCAAACCCTTTATCTACACTTGAAAAGTTTGGCTTTTTTGCTACGTGTGCTCCCATGCATAAGAAGGAGTACAACATTTTGGCTGGATTTAAGAAAAAGAGCTTTAAGTTAATGTGCAAAGGAAAGTTGCGGTACAATCTAAATCCAAATCCACATCCAAACACACAAACCCCATTTGCAAATTGGAACCTGAGTCAAATCCCTTTGAGGCTGGCCTATCTCTAATTAACAATATTTAGCTCCCGTGCCTAGCTAGGAACAGCCAAAGTGGTGTGTGCCACTGGCAAGATAAGGATTTGTTTAAAAAAAAAAAAAAAAAAAGGACATTTCCTCTTGGAAGAAATATATGTCCTCTTCCATTGCAGTTAAATTAACTCTGGACAACATGGGAAGAAAAGAAGAGATTCTAGGTGGTGGAATATGAATCTCAGAGAGGGGATATGCCTTTAATTAAGAGGACAATAAAAAGGGGGAAATGAGCTTAGTCAACTGTTACTTCTCCTAAAAATTCTTGATGCAAAATTAAGTAGGTTCCAGTAAAGGAGCCTAGGGGAGTGAAGGGAAGAAAGGGCATTGTCTAATAAAAATGGAAGTCTGTGGCATTTCTAGGGGGTTTAAGACAAAGATATTGGACTTCTATGTTGAATAGTAGGACAGATTCTGCAAAAAGCCTTTATGTCCATGGAAAAACACACTCCTTGCACCAGTTAACTTTTGCAATGGCACTAAACATCCCAAATTAAAATGGCTTAAAACAATGACTTATTATTTCTCATGAATCTTTGGGTTGTTGAGCTTAGCTGAGAGCTCAGAATAACCACTGGTTATTCTGCTGGTTTTACCTGGGGTCACCCTTGTGGCTGCAGGGGTCTAGGGGGTCACCTAGTCACTTAACCAGGCCCAAAGGAGTTAAGATGGGTCACTCATCTGTCTGGAGTCTTGACACTGGTGGTCATCTTTACTCTCTTTGTGGATGGTTCTCATCATGCAGTAGTATCTCTTGGGCTACTGATGGAATTTCAAGATGGTAAAAAAAAAAAACAAGGTGCTAGTCCTCATAAGTCTCATCCACAAATGTCATATGTATCACTTCTGCAGTGTTCTATTGGTCAAAGCAACTTTCTAGGTCAAATTCAAAGGGACAGGAAATGACTCTATCTCTTGATGGGCAGAGTGACAAACTTATGACACAAAGAGGCATGGACACAGGGAGACATGATTTATGGGGCACGATTATTAAAACAGTCTATGTTTATGCCCTAGTGTATGAAGCTGGCAGAAATTGTGTGCCTGTTATGGCATGCCTACAATAGAAAAACCTCAGCCAAATGTCCCCAGCTAAGAGGGTTAGACTCAGCCTCAGGCAGTCACTGACCTTCAAAGGTGTGCTGTCTCTATTCCTTCTGCCAAACACTAATACTTTGGATTGAGTGCATCCCTAAGATGCATAGTTCTTTCAGACTTACCCCTAATCTGGCCATGGTTCTTTGGAGTAAACAGATTCATGATGCTTCTTGGCATGAAAGTACATGACTCTAGAATGCGGAAAGGAGCTCTGTCTTTGTATTCTCCTAGTGACTTTTTAAAAAAATTTCTATACTATACATAATCTTCTAAGATATAACCCTATTCCCCTACCTCATTTTCCTGGAAGATGTGGTTTAGTAACTATGTAGTGTAACTATAGCCCCATTGATAAGCATTCCCAACTGGGTGAGGCAGGTCTTACTTACTGAGACAAAAACTTGCACAGAAAAAAATCATGTGGAAAGGAGATGCTGAGAAATCTTCCTTCCAAATGGAAAATGGGAGGACATGAGCTATCCTTGACTAGTTTGTTGTTCACAAATTTAATAATCACATAATTTAGTCCTCCTTTACTTGGACAGAACAAATAAAACTGACAGAGAGAGACCAGAAGTGTTACAAGAGTGGGGTTCTCTCCACTTGGAGGGAAATATTAAAAATGGAGAAGTGTTCCTCTACACTTTGGTCCATTTAAACTCTCTTGAAATACTATTGAAGCAAGTCAATATGATTAGTTTGCTGAAAACAAAGATAGCTGAAGAAGGTGTTCTGGATCAAGGTCAGATGGCAAAGACCTTGTAGCCCATTTGGACAGACGAGGAGTGTTCTCTGAAACACGAGTGATGGGATTTTGAGACCACCACGTCGTGGTTGAGAAGGAGAGAGGGCTACGGTAATGTGAATGATGTCTGTGCTGGGCACAGTAATGGGGATGATGTTGGATTTAACTGCAGGTGTCAGACCTGGTATAGATTGTAGAATTCCCCCTTCCCCACCTCTACTCACTTTTCAAGGCCCAGCTCAAGCATTTACCCTTCCTCTGCAATGTAACTTTTTCTGATTACCACTCATACCTTTCACCACCTAATGGCCACATACTTGTATCTATCATACTTCTGAACTCACGTTTTGCCATTTAAGGCTTATGTTCTTCCTCAGTTTGGAATCCCTAGGGTCTAGCGCTATTCCTGGCATAGCTGAGAACACAAACCAGTTTGTAAAATTTAATTAGCCATAAATTTTGGCTAATTCCATTTGGCCAAGGTGTTCTGGAAGTAACCCCAGGAGGGCCATGAACATAGTCTTGTTTTCCCGTAAAAATGCAATCTCTGGGGGAGAAGCTCAAGCAAACTAGAGTTTGGGTGGGTTCCATTCATTGTCTTTGAAGAAACACGGTCCAGTGAGCCACACTGGCAAGACTGAATAAAAAATGACCACAGAACAGTGAAATGCAGCTCCTCCAAAGACTTGAGGAAATGACAGCTTAAATAGGAAGCGTGACAAGGAGTCTTTCATGTCTGGTTGATTTGGAGAAGAGTAGTGGCTTAATTCCTACTATCTCAAGGTTGATGATTTGTAATTTACTTAAGAGTAGAAGCGACCTCCGAGTAGTGACTTTGGGCGGGGGAATTGCTGTATTTACTGCCTTTTTGGAATCACTCCGTATTCCATCACCGGGAGGAGTGACTAGTTGCATATGAGTAGCTGGGATAAGCCTTCAACAATCTCTCAGTTGGTGGGTAGAGTGTGTAGAGTGGACAAAACATTGCACTGGAATCACAGAGCCCAGATGTAGTTATGGTTCTGCCCCTTGGAAGCCATAACAGTGGGAGGCTCACTTCCCCCCTGAGCACCATCTTCGTCATCTGTAAAACAGAGAGGGTTCATGGTGTCTTCCCAGGCCTTGTTGGTGTCACGGAATATGAATAGGAAAAGAAGGGATTGAAATCTATGGAGAACTAGTTCAAATCTGTATTCTGCTTTCCTTGTTAGCGAGTAATTATGGTGGCTTTTCAAATATTTCAGTATTATGCGTGTTTGCTCTTGGCAGATGTGAGCGTCTAACTCCCTTCTGATTCAGTTCCAAATGGAGCTTTTTGGTTTGGGGATGGAAGTACCTATGCCATTTTCCTTTTCAGCAGAGAAGCTCTGGACCTTTGTGCATAGATTTATAAGTGATCATCCCATGTGTGTGCAAATCAGTGGAGAAACAGGGAGTTGGGCGAACCCAGGAAAGCTAATGGAAATGAATGTGTCTGAGTTGGGTGTCGTTTTCCATAGACTGTCGCCTTGTGCTTCTCCCTCTAGCCAAGATTAGCCTGTTGGAATGATTTGGTTTGTGAACCTCTGCTAGGAATTCTTCAGCTGCCTCCCTGGCTGGCCTGGGTCTGATGGCCTGGTCAGTTAGCCCCGGTTTCTCCCAAACGTGGAGGTGAACCACTAGGACGGGAAACTTTGCATCCAGCAATTTTTTTTTTTCCCTGCAGGATGAGTCCAGAGTGAGACTCCCAGTCAGCATAGGCCAACAAGGGGAACCATTTGATCGCCAATGCCCTGTATAAAGCTTTTTTGTTTATCTGGAATGCAATTGTTGTTGAGTTTGAAATACTTTGAGCACTGCTTCCCAAACTTAAGTACACATAGGGAGTCACCTGCAGGATCTTCTTTAAAAGCCCTGATTCTGCTTTCACGGGTCTGCAGTGGGGCCTGAGATTTTGGCCATAAGAACTGTCTAGCTCATGGGCCTCCCTTGGGAGAGTAAAACTGCAGAGATAACACGAGAACATCCACTTTTTTTTTTTTTTTAAGATTTTATTTATTTATTTGACAGAGAGAGATCACAAGTAGGCAGAGAGGCAGGCAGAGAGAGGAGGAAGCAGGCTCCCCACTGAGCAGAGAGCCCGATATGGGACTCGATCCCAGGACCCTTGGATCATGACCTGAGCTGAAGGCAGAGGCTTTAACCCGCTGAGCCACCCAGGAGCCCCGAGAACACCCATTTTTAAAAAGAGTCTCTTCCCTTCATGAAATTCTCTACGGTCCCATAACTCTAGAGACTGCAGCCTTCTTCTCAGCTGGTTGGGGCTAAGTAAACCAAAACCTGTCCAAGGCAAAAGATTCACTGTGTCCAGAACACACTTTGTAGATTCGGACAGGAGGCCAGTAGGTACAGATAGTCGCAGCTGCAGTACAGAGTTCGAGGCTAGAGAGCTCAAGGGAGGGAAGATGAACAGTCCCCATGAAGAGAGAAATGCCAGAAAGCATGGAGAATGTCAGCCAAGAGTTGTTACTTTTTCTTGCTTAGTATTTAATCCATCACACTGGGTCACTGGGTAAGGAGGAGGCGTATTTATTTGGGCAGCTTATACACAAGTCTCTTTCTTGTCAGTGGAACTTAAAAAGAGTTGGTATAAGAAGTGTAAATGTCTTTGGCTTCACCAAAAAAACTTTTTATTACTATTATTACTATTTTTATTTTTGGTGAGGGGAGGGGGAGCATGAGAGATAGTTGTATGCTGTTGAAACACACTTTTGGAAAATGGGGGAAAAAAATAAGACAAACAAGTCGATCGATTGCCTCTGTGCCACAAAGACCTTGTTTGATGGAATTTTATTTATTGACTTTTGGCAAGAATGGACTGTTGGTCTTGTATGCTAACATGAAACTTTGGTCTCCTTCACCCTATACCCCGGACACACACAATGAAAATGGTACAATGTTTGCCACTTTTTTTCTCTCCAGAATTATTGTAAAATTTGGCAAAATCATGAAAATAATTTCAAAGAAGAGATTACTGCAGCCGTCCATGGATTCCCTTCACCACTGGCTATGGTGGAAGTGTTAACGCCTTCATTAGCATCTGGCCATCTGATCATTAGCACCTTTGACATTCCTGCTTCATCATAGCAGCAAATTTTAAGGTGTATTTCTTGTAGACTTCAGGTGTGTTCCTGAAAATGTCTGAATTAACTTTTCCATTAGTTTACAAGAGCATTACAACGATACCCATAGTGTCTTCTCCTGCTAACCTTAAATCAAAGATCCTTTGGCTTCCAGTTTCATTGTCAAGTCATTAATGATCTATAAACCAATATTTATGGGTAGTGTCACTGCCAGTTCACAAAGTCCTACAGAGAATTCTCTTGTCAGTTGAACTACTACCCTTGCAGTAATTCGTTTTTGAAGTTTCCACTTTCTATCCTGGACTATCCTAAAGAGAGGTTGGAAGTTTTAAAATATGTCCACATGTTTCTTGATATTCCTCCCTTAGATGGGTGGAGCCTGTTCCCCTCTCCCCCTCCCCACCACCCTCCCCTCTTGGACAAGGCTTCAGCATTAATAAACCATTTCTAAATGAATAGAGTTTTCTAGAAAGGATGGTATGACTTAGGAGACTAGATCATTAAAGGCATTATGGCCTCCTTCTTGATCTCAGTCACTTAGGTCACTCACGCCAGGGGAAACCATGTTGTGAGGACACTCAGGCAATGCTATTGCAAGTGTTGAGGGGAGGAATTAAGACCTCCCCTCAACAGCCATTAGGAATCTAGGCTTCCTGCCGAAAGCCATGTGAGTGAGTCATTTGTAAGGGTGTTCTGTAGTTTCAGATGAGGCTTCAAGTGCCTATACCCTGGGCTAACATCTTGACTGCAGCCTCATGGGAGACTTCAAGCCAAAAGCACCCAGCTCCCGAATTCCTGATCCACAGAAACTCTGTGGGATCATGTATATTTATTGTTTAAGACACTAAGTTTGGGAAAGATTTGTTATGCAACAGAAAATACATCTACTATCAAAGAGGCACCCATTGAAGATGGGCAGTATCCCTGAAAAGTTAGGGAAATTGGACATGTGAAGGATAAATATGGAAACAGCTGTATGTCAAGACCAAATAAAGCAAAGTAATGGAACCTGAGTTGTTGAAGATAAGGCTTGCTTGGGGTGCCTGGGTGGCTCAGTGAGTTAAGCCTCTGCCTTCAGCTCAGGTGATGATCTCAGGATCCTGGGATTGAGCCCTGTATCGGGCTCTCTGCTCAGCAGGGAGCCTGCTTCCCCCCTCTCTCGCTGCCTGCTGCTCTGCCTGTTTGTGATCTCTGTCAGATAAATAAATAAAATATTAAAAAAAAAAAAGATAAGTCTTGCTTAAAAAATCCTAAAGCCTTTTGTGATCACAAGTCAGGAACTACTGTTTAATTCCCTGCATTTCCCAGGATGTGTGATAAGAAGGGAGGGAGGCCGGGAGGCCAGAGCTGGGGGAGGAAGTGTGAGGAGTGGCTGTGGACACTCCTGCCTCAGGAATGACAGTGCTTTTATGATCCGTTGACTTTGTAAAATGGCGGCACACTTACTCCCCATCCAGTCTTCCTTGACACTATCAAATCCAGTGTGGCTTCACGGCATTGCTCTATTTGATTTGTATTAGTTCACAAAGCAACCAACAGGACAAACCTGTTCGGAGGACAAAGAGTTCATGCTACACATTTTTTCTCTCCTTTGTCAGAGAAGTCTCCTAGCCCGAGTTGATCCTACAGACTTCAGGTGGAAGAACATTTCTGTCAGTGAGTGCTCTGGCACATTCCATCTCTTTTCCTTAGAAGGGGCTCAGGGTCCTGCATGGGCAGTTCAGAGGAGAGGCTGGAGCTCTGGCAAAAATCCAAAAATACTGACCCTTTTTCTCTGTTTGACTCTTGAGTTAAAGCAGAGCTAATTTTTTTTTCTCTGTTATTTTCTTTTCACCTTTAGAGTGACACCATGTGGACCAGTTTCCATTGTGCTGGACCTCACGAACCCCTTATATAGATGGAGACACAGGGCTCTGGTTATTGCTGTTGTTAACATATCCATTTAGAACCATAGAGCATTGGTCTAGAGATTGTCTAAAAAATCATTCGCTCTCCTAGTTTGCAAACAGAGTCCCACAGAGCCATAGGGTTCCTCAGAAGCACTCTGGGGTCACCCCAATTCTTTATCTTTTCATATGCCTGTGTTTATTTAAACAAATGGTTCTGGGACTCTCAGTTAATGATTGCGCTCACATTTAAGATGCTTAACTTGAGGTTCAGAGAAATGAATGGATTTGTGTGAAGTCACATAGTTCGATGTGGCTGGCTTGACTTGAGCCTCCTATCTGGGGTTTCAGACTACCTGGAGGGTGGTCATCAAACACCCCACGGCATCTTCCGAAGAGCGGGTCGTCCAGGTATGGCCAGTTGTGAAATACAAGAACGTGGCTCCCGTTAGATGTGGCTCCATCCCCAGTCGTTAGCGTACCTCATCCTTGGGAAGACTTTTATTTCCCCCTTGATTTTGTCTAGATTTTTAGTGACCAGTACCTTCTGGCATTTTTTCATATCTAGTCAAACAGTCTTCTTTGAGAATTTGTTACACTTCAGAGAGAAGGACCCCCTTTCTTAAAGTCATGGATACATTTACATTCTGAGAATGTATGAAGCGATTAAAATGTTTGAATCATTAAAAATGGAATTTCTCCCCCAAATATCTATCTGGCTTTTACCTAGGGTGGATGTGAACAACGTGAAAGCAACACAGTAGGTGGCTCCCTTGAGCAGAAAGATGGAAAGGGACTTTGACTCTGCAGCTCCCCTAAGTTCAGGGTAACTAACACCTGTGGCCTCAGGAACAGGACCTCTCCTGCTGTCTCCAGAGGCTGCTCAACCCTGGGGGAAGGGTACAAGGCATTCCATCCCCTCCAGTCTTTTTATTTATTATTTTTCAGTTACTTACAAATACCAGAGAGAGAGAGAGATAGCAGAACCTGGGGTAGAGGGAGAAGCAGACTCCCTGCTCAGCAGGGAGCCCAATGTGGGGCTCCATCCCAGAATTCTGGGATCATGACTTGGGCTGAAGGCAGACGCTGAACCGACTGAGCCACCCAGGTGCCCCAAGGGTTTTCAATAGAAATATTTCCCACAAAGTTTTAAAGAAATCAGCTTAATTATAAAGCAGGCAGTTATTAAAAGTATTTTCAATTTTTTAATCTGAAGAAGCATATTCAAATTTTGTATCTTAGATCAAGTGTATGTGGAGGGCTGGCAGGAGAGAAGGAAGTGCTGTTTCCTGCACTTCTTCGTAGGCACCCCAGGTCTCTGGTTCCCCATTTTCCTCCCTTCCAGATGACAATCCATTTTGGTATTTGTAACTAACTGAAAACATTCTTTCTGTGAACTTAAGCTGGCAAAAATGTCAACAGTGAAAGCATTTTCATCTGATAAAAATGAAATAAAATTCTGGATAACATTTTAGCCTTTCTTAGTCTGTGAAAAGACTTTATCACGAACCTCTTCAGCGACTTATCACTATGTAAAATTGAGTCGAAATCGAATTGTGTTCCTTATGAAAACATCCAGTGGTTCTTGAAATGGTTCCATATTCTTGTTAACTTACTCAGATGGATTAGTGGCTGGCAATGGGCCTGTGATTATGCATTTTTGTGTGAATAAAGCTAATTAAATTATTTTTAGAAAGTGCCAATGTATTGATTTAGGAATTTGATTACAAGATACTTGAAAGAAATTAGTACAGAAGGGTTCTTTAAAAAGAAATAAAAATGGAGAATATCAGGCCTTACAAAATATTGTGCAGCTAACAAAATATTTATCATTGTTATATTTTCTCCAATACTAGTCATATATAGTTTCTGCATTAACAATGCCTAACATACATTAATAATATGATGCATACAACATACTATACACTATCTAATTTTCCCAGTATCCCTATGAGGTAGGTAAAATTAGCACCATTTTACACATGAGAGAACTGAGATTCACAGGTGTGGGTCTTCTTACACACCGTGAGGAAGTGTGTAAGAGGCAGAAACCCAAGTAGACCCCAGACCTACTTAAACCACCCTCCTGTATCGCTTCCCTCCTACAGATTGGGTATAGTGTACCAGCAATCAGACTTACTGGCTTATCTTTTAAATCACTTTTAAGTGCAAGAAAAATTGTTTTGTGATCTGTCATTTGCATCTCCATATCTTGGGGTTTCCCCTTAAGAAAAAGGCAGAGTTTCCGGGTAGGGTGTTAGCAAGAAACCTGTACTTGACTCACCTTATTCCACTTTTCTATCAAAGCAGCCATGATGATTCAGATTCCAAGTTACAGCAACCAGAAAAGAAGGTTATCAGTCAATTATTTGCTAATGTCTGGAAAGAACAGCCCATTAGGGAATACTCAGGAGGCAAAATAAATCCTCCAGTTCCATTAGTCAAGGATGAACAAACAGAAAGATAACATGAAGTCAATAAAAAAAAATAGTCTGGTCGTTCATAAATCTATGAATGTGTGAAAAAAAGCAAATGTAGAAGAGAAGGAAATACCCAGACCATGTTCTCTTTGTGTTCTCCATAAATAGGAGAAAGAGCGAGCGAGTGACGCAAGAGTGGAGAGATGAGGCCAAGTGGCCTCTGAAATGACCGCAGACATGAGAAAGAATCTGACAGAGACAGGAGAAGAATTCTGGGAAACTACAAAAGCAAAGGAAGAATTAAAAACATGCCTGGAGAGTAATGAGCGGAATAGGTAATACAGAGCATCAAGTCAGTGATAGAGACAATTGTGGTGTAGGGATATCTGTGAAAAGATTTTCACAGATATATAAAAGGCTTTTCACAGGGATATATTGTAGACAAATGTATGTGTTCATAAATGCTGAAAAACAATTTTTTTAAAAAATGAGAGACATGGGGCGCCTGGGTGGCTCAGTGGGTTAAAACCTCTGCCTTCAGCTTGGGTCATGATCTCAGGGTCCTGGGATGGAGTCCACAGTTAGGCTCTCTACTCAGCAGGGAGCCTGCTTCCTCCTCCTCTCTCTCTCTCTCTTCCTGCCTCTCTGCCTACTTGTGACCTCTGTCTGTCAAATAAATAAATACAATCTTAAAAAAAAAGAAAAATGAGAGACAGAACAGAAAATCAATTTTAGACAAGCAATGTTCAGAAGAAAGAGACCAAAACAAAAGAAGGAATAAGGAAAGATACATGGAAGAAAACTTTCCTGAGCTAAAATCATCACCATTATCATCAGTACCAGCATCATCATCATTGCCACAATCATGTGAGTTGTGATCCAAGGGGCTTACCATCTTCTGGGATCCATTATTGATAGGTAGCACGTTCTTGCAACTGTTTTTTTTTTTTTTTTTTTAAAGAATTAAAAATCCATCTATATAGTCTAACAGAGAAAAAAAAATCGTGCTGCCCTCAGACTATTCTTCCTAATATTTTATAAAAACTTCATAAGAAAGTTTTAAACAGGTAGAGTTTTGATGAAAAATGTGAACCCAAGAGTTCTTACAGTTATAGCAAAGGTTATCATCTAACGTGTTTATGCTTAAAGACCAAAGAAAGGCATTTTTAATCATGGAAGGATTTCAAAGAAAAATAGCATTCATGTGGATGTTAGCAAAATGTGCCTAAAGACATATGACAGCTGCTCGAAAGGCGAGTCAAACGCTGTCACCCATGAACAGACAAATTCAGCCGTTAAAGAACTAAAGGGTAAACCGATAACATGGAGCAAAAATGTTAATTTTAAATAATTGTTACAATTATGATAACAAAATTCAGTGCAAAAGTAAAATGATAGAAACCATTTTAATGTAAAAAGTCAACCAAAATAAAATTCTGATCTCACAAATTTCAGTTATAAAGATTGGAAAATGAAGATAATTAATAGCATCCTAACTTCTTTTATTACATAGAGAATTAGTGCAGGGTGTTTACTTTTATAATTAAAAGATTATGGTTTCAAATATGTTTTGGAAAAATCTGAAGTAGGTGGAAAGACATATTAAGTAGTCATATGCAAAGACATATTAAGTAGATGTAAAGACATATTAATTAGGATTGTATTCAGTTGCAAGCATGCAATAGCCCACAAATAGTATATCCAACAATAGGGATTTCTTTTTCTCTTATAACAAAAATTCCAGAGGTAGTTGGGTGTTCTATATCTTGGGAGATGTATCTACAGGTCTTGGTCCTGCCCTCCTGCTCACAAGGTAATTGCTGTGGCTCCAGCCAGTTGACTGCATCTGGGTAGGAAGAAAGAGGAAGTGGAGAATCAGACCCTAGCAGAATTGTGCTTCATTTTACTGGCCAGATCTATAGTGAGTGGTTCTGTCAACTGTTACTGAACAGAGTGAACACTAAGTGAATATTCACTGAACAACCTCATGATTAACATGAAGTAGCTAAAACATACTAAGCATGTATTTTAATAAGTTAAAGACTGCAAAATTGAGTTCAAGTATAAAAAAATATATCTATAATAAAGGACACAGAAGTGAATAGGTATAAACTTGTAGGAAAGGAAATTTATCACGTCTCTCTCATATTTTGAAAGATTAGGGAACCAGAAATCAAGGATGAAGATAGATAATATTATTTAGCAGGATTAAATAGTAAATATTATTTAACAAAAGTTAATTAATACATATCTATTGAAAGTAGAATATACACGTAAAATGTTCACCAAACAAATACAGGATTTTTAAGGACACAAAGAAAACTTCAAAATACAGATATTACATAATTACATCTTCTGACAACTCTGGTGTTTCATCAGACTTTAATTGACTAAAACAAGCAAATACATTTAACCATGTGATAATTTCTTTAAAATTTCTGAAATAACTACAGACCTAAAGGGAAAATAAAATTATCACTACAGATCATTAACTAATGCTCGGAGTGATTTAGAAAATTATCATATAGGGACACTGGAGTGGCTCTGTCAATTAAGTGTCTGTCTTTGGCTCAGGTCATGATCCCAGGGTCCTGGGATCGAGTCTCGCATCACATTCCTTGCTCAGGTGGGAGCCTGCTTCTCCCTCTGCCTTTCTCTGACCACTGCTTGTGCTCTCTCTCACTCACTCTCTCTCTCTTTCTCTGAAAAATAAATAAAATCTTTAAAAAAAGAAGAAAATTATCATATGAAGCAAGTAGTATAGTCAAGATCAGTAATTTATATACTTTCATGATTAAATAGGGAAGCGTGAATGACAGTTACGTTTCAAAGATTTTTAAAAATTATTTTAGAGAAAGAGAGAGAGCGCAAGCAGGGGAGCAGCAGAGGGGGAGGGAGAAGGAATCTCAAGCAGATACCATGTGAGCACAGAGTCCTGAGGACTGACTGCAAGACCCCAGAGATCAAGGATCAGGGCACAAACTGAAACTAAGAGTCCATCACCCAACAAAGTAAGCTGCATAGGCGTCCCCAGTTTCAAAAGCAATAATACAAATTTAAGCAAAATAGGGGAAATAAATAATAAGAATAAAATCAGATATTAAATAAAGATTAGAAAATAGAAACAGAAACAGTGCTGATTAAAAAGTTCAAGGGGCAGCTTCTTTAAAAATATGTATAAAATAGATCAAGGTTACTCAGGGAAGAGTGAGAGAGTACTCAATAATGAAATTGAGAGGAAACATGCTATAAAATGGACATGGTAGAAAAGAAAATTATTAGAGATTCATTTACATTATTCTAAGGCAATAAGTTTGAAAATCTGAATAATGTGGACTGAAAATGTAATTGACTCGTTGTGATGAAAAAAATAAATAGAAGACTAAAAGGGAAAATTAGCTTTGGAAAAAAATAAATAAGGTATAGAGGCTTATTTCCACAAAGACTCTAGTCTTATTGGTAATTTTTCCCCAAATTGTCCAGAATTGATAATTCTGATGCTATATAACTTTTCAGATAACAGAAAGCCAAGGACAGCTATACAAACCATTTATTTGTTTATTTTTATTAAGTTTTTCATTTAATTCCAGTATAGTTAACATTGAGTGCTCTCTTAATTTCAGGGCATCATTTAGTGATTCAACACTTATGTTCCTCCAACGCCATGCAGATTGTTTATTATGCCTGGTTAACCTTGGGATCAATATCTGAATGAGGTAAAAACAAATAGCATAGCTACAGAACTGAGATTTTCAATGTGTTTCTTGGCTACCTACATAAAATTTATTGGGAATACATGTAAAAAATCAGATTCCTGGGCCCCACTCCTTCCCACTGGAACAGAATCTTTGGTTGGAGACCAGGAATATGGTTTTAAATTCTAACTGTCAAATTAATATAGAAATGTATATAAAAGAAAACACACTTCGAAACACTTAGAAAATTCTTGCTCATATGACATTTTAATAGAAGGAACATGGAAGATTGGAACAGTGTAGAGAGGACATGGTGAAAAGCATCCTTGTCCCCCTCTCGTTCTGCCATCTTATCCAAGTCCTGTCCCCTAAGATTACCTTTTTGTATAAACAACAAAATAGATGCACATACCGGTATATATCTTTGCCTATCCATCTTCAATATATCTACAAAAGGGGCCAGAATATACTTGTTCTTCTTCAATTTGCTTTCCTTCATTTAATTATTTATACTGGAAATTTTCCCTATCGGTACACAGAAATCTATTTCTTTTTTTTTAATTTTTAAATTTTTTTTTTATAAACATATAATGTATTTTTATCCCCAGGGGTACAGGTCTGTGAATCACCAGGTTTACACACTTTACAGCACTCATCATAGCACATACCTCCCCAATGTCCGTAGCCCCACCCCCCTCTCCCGATACCCCTCCCCCCAGCAACCCTCAGTTTTTTTTTTTGTGAGATTAAGAGTCTCTTATGGGGGGTGCCTGGGTGGCTCAGTGGGTTGAGCTGCTGCCTTCAGCTCGGGTCATAATCTCAGGGTCCTGGGATCGAGTCCCGCGTCGGGCTCTCTGCTCATCAGGGAGCCTGCTTCCCTCTCTCTCTCTCTCTGCCTGCCTCTCCATCTACTTGTGATTTCTCTCTGTCAAATAAATAATAAAATCTTTAAAAAAAAAAAAAGAGTCTCTTATGGTTTTCTCCCTCCCAATCCCATCTTGCTTCATTTATTCTTTTCCTATCTCTGAAATCCCCCATGTTGCATCTCCACTTCCTCATATCAGGGAGATCATATGATAGTTGTCTTTCTCCAACTGATTTATTTTGCTAAGCGTGATACCCTCTAGTTCCATCCACGTCGTCACAAATGGCAAGATTTCATGTCTTTTGATGGCTGCATTATATATATATATATATATATATATCACATCTTTTTTATCAATTCATCTGTTGATGGACATGTAGGTTCTTTCCATAGTTTGGCTATTGTGGACATTGCTGCTATAAACATTCGGGTGCACATGCCCCTTAGGATCACTATGTTTTTATCTTTAGGGTAAATACCCAGTAGTGCAATTGTTGGGTCACAGGGTAGCTCTATTTTGAACTTTTTGAGGAACCTCCATGCTGTTTTCCAGAGTGGTTGGACCAGCTTGCATTCCCACCAACAGTGTAGGAGGACTCCCCTCAGGAATCTGTTTCTTTCTAATGGCACCATACTATTCCATCAAAGGGATATGTTTTAAAATTAATACAGATTGATAAATATATTGGCTGTTTTGGTTTTCTTTTGCCCTTTCTACATGCGTTTTGTGAACACACCCAAATGGTAAATTCTTAGCAGCAAAATTGCTGGATCTAAAGTACATGGATTTTTAATTTGAGAGCTCTTGCCAAGCTCTTCTCTAGAAACAAAAAGGAACAAATGCCTGGTTTCCCATATCCTTGCTGGGACTGGTGTCATCAAATGTTTGGAATTTTGCTATATTAATAGACTTAAAATTATATCTATTTTAGTTTTGTGTTGTATTTCTTGATCAAAAAGTTTGGGAACTGTTTCAAATTGTATCCACTTACAGTTGTTGCCCCCCGCCCCCACCCCCGCCAAACTACCTGTTTGTAATTATTCGCTTTACTGTTGGATTTCTTCTCCTTTTTGTAATTGCTTGCTAGAGTACTTTTTAAAATATGAAATTAATCTTCAGTTTTCTGTTTCTGACAAATGTCTATTTGTCTTTTGGCTAGGGGGCATTTTTTCTATTACAGAATTAAAATTATTCAAAAATCAAATTTATCTTTCTTTTCTGTCATGGCTTCTGGGTTGTGTGATCTTCGTTTTTAAATTGTTCCCCGGGTGACGATTCTGCTGCCTCACATCTGAGAACCTTTACCAGTAGACTGATCTCAGTTATAAAAATGTATGTGAAAATCCATATTTCTGTAAAGAATTGGTGCAACTCACCCACTGCAATGAAACAGTCTATCCCGAAATTCAAGAATGGTTTACTAGTAGGAAATCGATTAGAATGTTACTTCATCGCAGTATTTCAAAAGAGACAGAGTAATTTCAGCAGATATAAAAATATACAATGTAACCTATTTCTTATGGAAGAAAAGGAAACTCTTAGAAAGCTAAGGATATAATATTTCTGTAAATGATTAAGAATAAGTGTCTTGAAGAATCAGCCAACATGATGTTTAATGGTGAAGCACTAGGGACAATTCCAATTAAAACTGGAAACCTGACCAGAGTTCTGGCCCTGCCATCAGTATTTCACATTGGCATGAACATAATGTCCAGAACAACGAGGTAGAAAATGGAAAGAGGGTGCATGAATATTCAATGAGAGAACAAAATTATCATTATTTGCAGATGACATAAGTAAATATAGGGAAAATTCAAGGAAATCCAATTGAACATTTCTTAGAATTAATGTAATTTCAGAAAGGAAATGTTTTAGTCCCTTCAGGCTGTTATAACAAAATACCACAGACTGAGGCTTAAACAACACACATTTATTTTTCATAGCTCTGGAGACCGTGAAGTCTGAGATTAAGGTGCCGGCAGATTCAGCATTTGGTAGGAGCCCACTATCTGGTTCATAAACAGCTGTCTTCTCCCTATGAGCTCACATGGTAAAAAGGGACAGGAGAACTCTGGATTTGTTTCGTAAGGGTACTAATCCCACCAGTCATGAGGGCTCTGCTCTCAAGACCTACTTGTCTCCCAAAGCCTCATTTTCAAATACCGTCCCATTGTGGGGGAGGTTTCAATACTGTATGAATTTGTGGGGGAGACGCAAACATTCCATCTGTTCAGGGAGGAATAGAAAGTAAAGGTTTGAGGAAATTATTTTTTTCTATAAACAAATAGTAACTAACCAGTTAGAAGAATTAATGGAGAAAAAGGTTTTAGCTTCTTTCAGAATAACAACTAATGTTAAGTCATTGCCACAACCCCAACATAGTATGTGTGGGGTTTATCTGAAGAAATTTTAAAACCCCCCAAATCCAGCTAAAGATAAAGAAGCAAACCTAAACAAAGGGATAGGTTTCTCATGTTCTTAAATGGAATGGCTAAATACTTTGAAGATACTAATTTTCAGATTAATTTTTATGCTTAATATTAGGTCAGTGAAAATCTCCGTTTGGTGGGTAACTTGGTAAATGATTCTGAGGTTAATTTCAAAGAGTAACATGGGTGGGAATAACAAAAATTGTTGTAAAAGAATAACAGTGCTGAAGGAGATACTTTAATTTATTAGATTTCAAAATGCTTAATGATGATATTGCAATTAAAAAGACACCTGCATCAAAGTAAGTTTCAAAATACATTCTGTATTGGTCCATGATGCCTTATCTGAAACTTTTGGGGCTAGATGTGTTTTGGAATTTGAAATCTGTATTTTAGAAAGGTAATTTGGTTGTATCCTAAATAATACTTAATACTTTCAGTGGGGTCTGGACCAGTAGTACCCCATAATCACATACACTGATCCTTCTGTAATGACATTGGGCAGGATACATCAAAACTATAAACACCCTTTTAGTGATAAGGGGCATATTTTTCTCCCAAATGAATGTTGTCACCAAACTCACAATAGACCTTTCAGTTTTCAGAACTTTTGGCATTGTGGGTTATAGATTGTGAGCTTCTATGTGTGTATATCTCACAGGCTGTGTTCCTGGGACTTTGAGATGGCAATCAGGTTGCATGATGTTGGTTACAGAGTGTTCTTAGGATCAGCATGGAAGGAAGGAGGGGGTGGAAGTGAAATCAGACAAAGAGAGAAACTGAGCTATTATTCAATCCCAACACAGGTTTCAGCCACCGGGAGCTGTGGGGCTGAGAGGGTCCTCAGAATTCTCCTTAGTTGGGAGAAGGGATCTTTGTGGTCCCATATCAACCAATCCCTGGTTGAGGTCTAGCCCCAAAAGGAGATATGACCCAGGGCAGGGCAGTTTCATTCTGCTGAAGCAATTTCTAGAAAGACCTGGCAACGGAGAGCTATCTTCTTACAGCTGAGGAATAAGTCCTTCATTCCTGAGTGGGGAGTCTGGGTGATGCATCAAGGTGTGTACTGTGTGTATGGAATGTAATATGTGATAAGGAAACATCCCAAACCAATGGATTAGTCAATAAATAGTTTGGAGAACGATCTCCTGTAAGATCCTCACCTCTTCCTATGTGTAAAATAAGCACAACATGAATTATAAAGTTAAATATAAAAAGTACAACAAAGCAGGCGGGAACTATGAATACATATTCTCTAGTCTTTAAAGTGGAGAAGGGAATATAAACATAAAAGTGTAGAGGAAATGACAAAGTAAAAGCAAAGATTTGGGGACAATTAAACTAAAACTCTTCAATATTAGAATCACCAACAGAATTAAAAGACCAAAAACAAATGAGGAAAAAAAATCAGCGCAGAAACAGCTCATAAGAATAGGTCATAGAGAAAGAATAGCTTATATAAATAAGTAAGAATCTCCAATAGAAAACTGGGCAGCATTTTAAATTGAGAGTTCTATAAGCAGAGGACAAATGTTTGCAAAATAAATGCAAAGAAATCCTAATTGAAACATCGAATTATGAGCACCTGGGTGGCTCAGTTGTTTAAGCATCTACCGTCGGCTCAGGTCATGATCCCAGGGTCCTGGGATGGGGCTCCCAGCTCAGCAGGAAGCCTGCTTCTCCCTCTCCCACTCCCTCTGCTTGTGTTCCTTCTCTTGCTGTCTCTCTCTCTCTGTCAAATAAATAAATAAAATCTTTAAAAAATAAATAAAACACTGAATTATCACATTTTTACCTATGTAAGGCTCTAATCATTATGAAACATAACTTTAAAAAAAATTAACATATAATGTATTATTTGCTCCAGGGTGAAACATAACTTTTAATGGTGGCAAGTGTTTGCTACTTATACCACCAGCCAAGTATAAATGGTTGCCACTTATCTAGAAAACTTTTCTCTCTTTTCTGATGGCTGATCTTAATTCTGTGTTACTCTTGAACATCTCCTCTTTGACTGGTCTCAGGCTCAGAGGTGAAACCCGTTAGAGAAGACAGAGAGGACTCTGTCTCTTAGCAATCCATTTCTAGCATTGTTCTTTGGCCCTTCATTCTCTTGGTCAAAACTTTAGGATTTTCTGCACCTCTTCTTTATTTTTCTGAGTACACAGTTCTTCAGAGCAATACACCCATGCTGGTGTGGCAGGACTCTCTGAGTAACAAGACACGAAATCCGGGCTGTTTTGGTCATAGGTTTCTGACGTTCCTTGTTTAAGGGGTTTTCTCACAAAATACTGGTGGGCAGCAACATCTTAGAGAGACTGAAAGGTCTGTGGTTGCTTCCAGCCTTTTGGGCCCCAGATGATGAGGTAAGAAGCACCAGTGAGGCCAGGAGTATCCATCTCCCCCTTTTCTTACAAGGACCAAATCGAGAACCCTCAGACTGGCATCCACAGAGAAGTGCTTTCTTTCTCCAGTCCTCCTTGGTCTGTAACAGGGAAGTCCCTCACTCAGGAGCGGGTGGACCTGGCCAGGGGTGGAAATACCTGCTTCATGAGGAAACCTTGTCTGTTATTCCCACTGGGAGTTCACACCACAGAACCCTTCCGTTCTTCACCCAGAGCATCAGCATCAACAGCTGTGGCCACATGCTTCTCACGGAAGGTAAGACGTTTGCAAATAGCATTCACCTCAGTGAGTTTCTGGCAGCCAGTGCCAGGGAAACAGATGTTTCCCGAAGCAGCCCACCACCTCTGAAGAGCCATGAAAATGAGCTAGAAAATTTTTTTTAAAGATTTTATTTATTTATTTGACAGACGGAGATCACAAGTAGGCAGAGAGGCAGGCAGAGAGAGAGAGAGAGAAGCAGACTCCCCACTGAGCAGAGAGCCTGATGTGGGGCTTGATCCCAGGACCCTGGGATCATGACCTGAGCCGAAGGCAGAGGCTTTAACCCACTGAGCCACCCAGGTGCCCCAAGCAAGAAAATTTTTGATAATTGATTCAAGAGCCTTAAAAAGCTTTGTACCCTTTTACCCTGAAATTCATTTTTTTTCTTGAAATTCATTTTTAAAGGAATTTCTGCTAAGGAACAACTCAATGATTCAAAGAAATATCCATGCAGGGAGATTTTCATTGCACTATTATATATAATAAGCAAAGAATTAGAAAGAATATCTCAATAATATAGAAATTTAATAGATGACTATACATGCATAAAATTAAATGTTATAGACATTAGAAAAACGAAATGATATAAAAATGCTTAAAGATTATGTAAGTAAAATATAAAATATAAAGCTATAGATAAAACATCTATCTACTTTCTATATCTATGTAACTTCTATTTCTGTATTTGCCTGTCTATCTTTCTATCATCTATCTGTCTATCCATCCATCCATCTATCTATCTAACCATCATCTGTCATCTGTCACCTTAGAAAAGAGAATAAAAATAATAAACCAAAATGTTAGTGGTGTTCATCTCTGGGTGTTAGAGCATAGCTAATTTCCATTTCTTCTCAGGCCCAGTCTTGGGTTGTACATGTCCAAGAGGGTCTCCTTAGGGCAGGACCCCCTGCAGGGAATTGAACTGACAGCAGAACCTGGGGAGAAGTCCTTGCCTTGTCCCTGCCCTGCCCCTGCAGGCTGAGCCACTGTGGACATGAGATCTTGACCCTGCTTGGTCAGCAGGTTCAGTCTCTCCAAACCTCTGGCAAATGATTGCCTTCTCTTATGACAACCTGCAACCTATCCCCAGCCCTGCTATCCACGCAGACCACTGCGGCCTTCATCACACAAACCAACAAAGTCTAGCGCACACGCAGGCCATTGCTCAGTGGAGGAGCCCTGGCCGGTGTTTGTACTCTCGCCAGGGCTCTGGTCCTTTCGTCCTTCCCAAGGCTCGCCTGGTTCACCTCTCTGTGCCCTTTGTGCTAACAAGCGAATGGCGATTCAGAGGGTGCAGCCCAAACCAAATATTAGACTGTTCGTCGGACTGGAATGTTCCTCAGTCATGTGTATGAATAGTGTTTGCAGAGTGGGCTTATCCACGTGACCCGCCTCTCATTATCACAGATGACAAAGAACTGACTGTATTCATGACCATATGAACGTTATTCACGCGAGTTAGATTTTATAAGCAAGAGAAAACAGAGAAGAGGGGGAGGGGATAAAATCTGTGGACGGAGGAGTGGGGGCTGAGAGAAAGACACAAAGGAAAGATTGTTTTAACTGGGAGGGGACCATACGGGGTGGTCTGCAAATCCAGCCCCATCATCTCCTGGTCTCCTTGTCTTTGTCACTAAGGGGAATGCACATGGTGTCCGGCTAGCATCTCCCACGCTTAGCACGTGGTTCACGGTCCCTGTCCCCCTCTGAGTCGTGGTCGGAGAAGACAGCCAGGGTGAGAGCTGAAGGGGATAAGTGAATTTCTGGTGGACGTAAAGATGAAACCAGGCTCCGATTTTCCCAACTGAACAGGAAATGTCATCATTTTGATGTTGTGATCCCTTTTACAGTCAACGCGGCTGCTCACAAGTGGGTGCACACGTGTCACTTTTTCCACATCCTCTTGGCCTCTGTTGGGCCCCTCAAGGCCTCAGCATGGCCTGTGTTATCTCTGATGAGATGGTTCTGTGAAGTCACTTCTCTGTCATGTGTTCCTTGTCATCAGGCAGCTCCCGTTGGACTCTGCTGGGCGGGCTGGACTCAAGCCTGGTCTTCTTAGAGGGCTTCTGTGGCCCCAGTTCTCTTGAGCCCCATGCCTCAGACCATCCAGTCTGAAAGCACCAGTACCTGGAGCGCCTGGTTCTCTTCCCGCAGCTGGTGTCTGAGAACCCTGCTCTTCTTGACAGTCCAGTGTCCAAGGACTGTTTGGGAGGGGCAGCTCTTCCTTCTATTTAGAGGATGTGTATTTGGGAGACTCCAGAGAAATTTGAATCCAGGTCCTTCCCAAAGGAGATCAGAATCCCCTTGACCCTCGAAGCTTTGAGGACCAGGTCCTTTTCTGAAACATCCTCTTATGAATTCGCAAACCTTCAGGGCCTGATCTGTTCAAATGCCTACCGATTATGTGGTCCCAAGGATCATGGTCAGGGGCTCAGGCAGGTCTCCTGATAGTCACAGAATTCCGAGTATATACCCTGTGGGCTTCTCTGCATCTCAGTTAGTTACCAAAATGTCGCACATAGAGGGGCAAGGGCTTGGCTCCAGCCTTCTGTGTCTCTCTGCTGGGTTCCTGTCATCATCTCTTCACTGGTCCCTTCCCTGTAGCACTTCATCAGTGTCTGGGAATCTTACTTTTCCAACCCGTCATCCTTCACAGGGTTATCAAAGCAGCCTCTGTAAAGGGCAAAATCAGATCCTGTTTGCCCCCATTTCCACGGCTCATCAGTGCCCAGAGCTGTGTATGGGACACACGAGGTTGCCCCCACGTCCCGCCTCCTCTCCTGACTCTGCCTGTGTCTGCCCTTCAGCAGTGGCTTCTGATCCCATCTGATATCCATGACGTCATTCCTTTAGGTAACGGCCATTGTTCTCTGTTAGGGGAAAGCTTAGTGATTGTTTAAGGCAGATCAAGTGTCTTTGGGGAGGGAGCATTGTAGAATCTAACACTCTACAATGTTAAGCACCATGAACTAGCGCTGGGAACATTAGGAAATTTATTATGCCTCACTTTCACTTAACTTTAAATTGTGCAAAAAAATAATAATAAATCTACCTCATAAGATGGCTGAAAAGGTAAATGAATTCATGTATGTGCTCTCATGTGGTCGTTCTCCAGGACCTGCTGCTCTTGCTGGAGGTGAGCCTTTGGAAGGCAGGACCTTGTCTTGTCCTTCTTCCCAGCCCAAGGCAAGCAAGGACTCAAAAAAGCTGAATGAGGTAGTGAATGGACAGTATAGGTACCTCTCCAGGGGGCAAAGTGAAGACTGAGGGCATGCCGTGTTTTGTTTCTTGGAAACCAAGAGCTAGTCTCCACTGACTTCATTGACTTCTTGGTCACACTGGATGAGACCTCAGGGCTCAAGGTTCTAGAACCTTGGGGTGTCAAAGAGCTGGAAGGGGTGCAGGCATCACCAGAGTTTGAGCCGAAGGCAGCGGCTTAACCCACTGAGCCACCCAGGCGCCCCATCACCAGAGTTTGAGACTCGAAGTGGTGCAAGGTTCCGCAGGTGTGACAGACAGAGCCGGGTCCAGACATCTTACATTTAGAGTCCTGGGCCAGAGCTCCCGCTTGCTCCCCACTTTTGTTTGCCCCAAACCTCAGGGAGGGAGGGGGGGGATGCTGACGCAGCAGGAGCACTTACAGAATTCTCATACTCTTGAACATTTCCAAACTGCTGATCTCTCTGTGGCTCAGGATGGAGTCTTGAGCTGCCTGACTGGCTAGACATAAGCATTCTGTAAAGCTTCCGAGAAGATGGAGGAGGCATGTGCTTCTCTAGACTCCACATTGATGTACACTCAACTCCCCAGCTCCAAGGGTTTCTCCAACACCAACTTCTCTGCTCTCAGAAGCACCCTGCTAAGAAGGCGTTATTGCTTCTCTCTCTAACAAGAGGAATCCCAAAGGCCCAGAAGTGAAACCATTTCCCTTGGATACCTCAGTGAGTCAGTGGGGAGGCTTTAAATAGAACCCACCACCCACCGCTCCCACTTTCTACCCATTAGACCACACTCTCTTCTGAGTCCAGGAATGCAAGCCCTGGACATTCCTTCTAAGGACAAAATGTGCCCTTTGGAATGAACTACAGGATTCCAGATGGAGCGGCAGGAGTGAGGCGGGGAGGGGAAGGACCAGGAAGACGAAAGTGACTTTCATTCCTTCCCTGTTTGCACTACACAGTTGACAGGGAGACGGAGTGTCAGGGGAAGGTGAGCGAATCCTGAGACTTTATGCGCTGAAATGGTTACTTACATCCCTAATCACACCATATGGCATGGGTGTCGGTGGCCAGTACAACCTGCGTGGCTAGTCATGGCTGGAAGGGAGCTCAGTGCTTCAGATCCCATTTAATAAATTTTGCTTCTCACGTAGAAAGCCAGAAAGACAATATCTTGTTTACTCCTTAAAATAGTTCTGTGAGGTTATTATCGTATTTTTACAGCTGAGGATACTGAGCCTCTAAGAAAGCAAACAAGTTGCCTGGGTGACTCAGCCCTCCCTGGCTGAGTTCATCATGGAAGTCAAGTGAGTTTGGTCCCTCTGTTCTCTTCTGTTCACCCGTGGTTCTCAAAAGTGTGGTCCTTGAACCAACAGCAACTGGGAAATTATTCGAAAAGCAAATTCTTAGGCCGCTACCTAGTCTTACAAATCAGAAAGTTGGGGGACGGAGTCCTGAAGTCTGCTCTAACAATCCTTCCAGGGGACCCAGAGGAAGTTTGAGAACCGCTGTTTTCCACAGGGATGCCTGGGGAAGCAGGAGCCCCCAGAAAGGAGATGAGCAGAGGGTGAGGGAAGGGGTAGGGAACAGCCCCAACAACACAGTGTGTCACCAAAGAGGAGAGGGCAGACTCTGGTGGGAGCCTTGCTGTCCCACTGTGGGAAACACGAGGAGGTACACAGCGTCACGGTGAAGGTATTACCTGAGGTTCAAGAGGAGCACGCAGTGGGAGGGCATTAAAATAATCCACTTCCCTAATGCTATGCTGAGAGGCCCTCAAATGTCCACAGGGGCTAAGAGGAAGAAGGCAAATGGAGAAAGGAAATGGGTAACAGAAGAACAGGGAAAAGCAGAACAGGGAAAGAAAGGGAAGGGAAGATGTCAAGTAGGCTGTGGTAGAAAATGTGAACAGGAGGGGCACCTGGGTGGCTCAGTTGGTTGGTTAAGTGTCTGCTTTTGACTCAGATCAAGATCTCAGAGTCCTGGGATCAAGCCTGAATAAGCAGGGAGCCTGCTTCTCCTTGTGCCTTTGCCACAACCCCTCACCACCCTCCCGAATAAATGGGTAAAATCCTTTATAAAAAAATGAATAGGAAACATGGCCACCCTTGTGAACTGAATGCCCTTGCCCTGTATGGAAGGTTCTGGAGTGCTTTAAATTTCTACTTCTAAAGAAACTTTGGGAGTAAATAAATATGGCCTTGCCAATACTTGATCACGGATTCTCTCAGCTGGTGTGTGTGCATGTCAGAATTCCCTGGATTCTTCATTGAAACACTATGTCCACTACGCAACAATGGACAAATCAGAACCTTGGCATTTTAAGACCTGGTAGGGGAAAGTTCAAGATTTATTTTGACAAAGTCTTCAAGGTGATTCTGATCCCATTTTTCACCACCAATACACACAGACAGAGACATATAAGTAAGGACCACCTGATTTCAAATACTAAACAAAATATAACCAGACATGCCCCCCCCTGTCAAACCAAGACCTGTTCAAATTACACTCCTGTAGAATGCCACATCTGTGGGAGGTGACACCATTGTCTGGTGCTAACACCTGCAGAGCTGGTCCCCAACATCCCTGGGGCTCTAGACTCCCAGTGGGTCTGCAGGGGCAGCCTGATGCACTTCGGCCGCCCATGCCCGTTCCTACCATCCTTGTGGCACTTGGAAGCTTCCATGAGAATTGGCTGGGGTGAACTTGGAAAACAAACATTTTTATCTTTAAAGGGCTTCTGGGCCCTCTGCCTTGGGCTTCGGAGGTGGGGTGTGTGTGTATGAACATCTCTCAGGGAGCTCCTCCCCCACACCTACGTGCTCACTGTCTGTCTAGGATGGTGTAGAGCACCGAGTATGAAAACCCTTCAGGGCAAGTGGGGGCAGGTGGTGGGAAGCAAAGACATCAAATGTATTTAGGAGGGGCTTAAGGGCTTGAATCAGCTCTTCCATTACTAAGACAAGAGCAAGTTCTCCGAAACTGTTTTGGTCTTTCTCTCTCTCTTTCGCTCTCACTGTCTCTCTACTTTCCTGCTCATGGGTAAAATTAGGATGAAAGTGAAGGTCATGAAAAGGCAGAGCTTCTAGCTGACAGCTTTTGAGTGAATGGTGTTAAGTACTTTATAAGATATATTTTTTCATTGAAACTTTTCTTTGATGACCATCGGAAACTTTTCTTTGATGACCAACTTTAAAAAAAAAAGTTAGACTAGGGTTTGCCCCTGCTGATAAGGAAGATAGAAAGAAGGGAAATAGCCGACACATTTGGAGCCTGGTGTCAGAGGACTTCATGGATGTCCATTCATTTAACTAACTCAGCAACCCTCACAGTTGGGTTGCATTAGCTCTGTTTTTATAAAAGATGATCTAGAAACTCTGCGAAGGCAAAGGCTTAGCCTAAGTTTTCCAGGCAGGCCTGTGGGCGAGTTGACTGCGGTCGACCCTGTCTCCCCTCAGTTTTGCCTGGAAGTGATTTTTACGTAAAAACCTAACACGGCCACTTACGGCTTTGATGTGACCTCTCCTGTGGTCTCAGACGATCCCCGCTGTTTCTGTGGGATTGTATATGACATGAATCCCAAGGCCTAGGAAACAGAAATACATGTCCTAGACAAAGTGAACAAAATCCATTTTATTCTGGCTTTAAATTGCCAAGACCCTGCCGCATATCCACTCAAAGCAACGCCCTCAGCCTCAGTAAAAGTCCGGAGGAAGGCTCGGGAGTCAGATTTTATTAATATCTCTCTATTATGATGGAAGGAAAATTGCATCAGAGAATTTTTCCTTTCCTTTCCTTTCCAGAGATGGAAAGGAAAATTAAATCTGAGCATTCAACTTCATTTGGCATGTTTTCTTTCTTCATTCCCAACTATTTAAAATGAAAACGTAGTGTATACTGATAGGATCCCCCTCCTCCACACACACCCTGACACACAGGGGCCTGAACAGCGCAGGGCACGCCTCCCTCCCAATCCACAGCAGCTTAACAGACTCTACAGACAGATGTCACGGGTGATTCATAACCGTGAATCACTTAGCTCATTGAGGAATGGCGTGACCCAGCCCACACGATAGGACACATTTGTTCTTTCTGGTAAATCCCTAAAATTCTGAGCAGCTGCTGTCTTCCCTGCATGTCCATCCTGATAATGGGGTAGGGGCTGTTGGTGAGAAAAAGTGTCTGGTGTGTATTTTGGCTGCAGTTAAATTGTACATCACAGTTTCCTTGATGGTAGAGGGTGGCGCTCCTATGTGGTCCTCCGAGCGTGCTGAGAACTCGTCTCATGTTTGTGGGTTCGGTGCTCGTGTCTCCTCAGGCGCAACACCAACGTCTGTGTGTATAACCCGTCCAAGACAGGCCTACACAGCTATTTGATATCTTTCTTTCCTTTTTCTTTAGATTTTTAAAAATTATTTTGTTTCTAAGTTTTTCCATTTTTTTTAAAGCTATTTGATTTCTTTAGCTTCAAAGTCCTTCAGCTCCACTGAAGCCAGACGAATAAACCACAGCCGTCATCGGGAAGGGGTCATGACCCGGCTGAAGTTCTGGCAGAAGGAAGTGGAAACGTGGAATGGTTAGTGCAAGAAGGAAGACACAGATGTCAGTTACGGAGGGGGCTGTGACCAGTTACAGAGGAGGAGGACTCTGGTAACTACAGATTTCTCTTACAAGATGTGCATATAGAAGCAAACCATTCTCTTCTCATTTTTGCTTAGTACCCAAGTCATTCAAAGTTAACTTTATAATTTTAACCTTCAGTAGCAGAGACTGGCAGAATTTGAGAGACGTCGAATGTAGGTGGTGATAAATGTGATTCATTTGGGACCATGTATCTCCTTGTTCTGGGAAGGAGTTGGGGATTTCTTTACTTTTCAGGACAGCTGCATCTTGTTGGATGAAATATAGAAATATGAAGGTTTGGGGACATGTGGGTGGTGAAATGGGGTAAGCGTCTGCCTTTGACTCAGGTCATGATCCCGGGTCCTGGGATGGAGCCCCAGTGTTGGATTCCCTGCTCAGCGAGGAGTCTGCCTCTCCCTTTCCTTTTGCTCCTCCCTTGTTTGGGGTATGCACTCTACCTCAAATAAATAAATAAAGTCTAATACAAAAAGAAATATACAGGTTTTTTCCAGTTTTATTGAGATACAATTGACATATAACATTGTGTAAGTTTAAGGTGTACAATGTATGATTTGATACACTTACATGTTGTAGAATTATTAATACACATCGGGTGAGGTAACACTCCTACCACTTCACATAATTACCATTTCTTTTGTGGTGAGAATATTTAACGTCTTTTCTTTTACCAGATTTTAAGTACGTACAACAGTCTTGCTAACATAATCACTGTGTTGTACATTAGAGCCCCAGAACTTACTCATCAGATCCCCCAAACTTACTCATGTTATAAATGGAAGTTTGTATTCCTCGACCATCATCCTCCCATGACTCCCCTCCCCAGTCCTTGACAACCACCATTCTGTCTCTGTTTCTATGAGGTTGGCTTTTTGATTTCACATAAAAGTGAAATCATACAGTATTTGTCTTTGTCTATCTGACTTAAAATCCACTTAGCACAATGCCTCGAGGTCCATCTATGTTGTTGCAAATGGCAGGATTTCCTTCTTTCTCATCATTAGAAACGTCACATCTTTTTCATCCATTCATCTAAGACAGCCACTTATGTTGTTAAATTGTTTCCATATTTTGGCTATTGTGAGTAGTAAGCATGGGAGTGCAGATAACTCTGTAATATACTATTTCATTTTCTTTGGGTCTATACCCGTAAGTGGGATTACTAGATAATATGAAGTCCTATTTTTGATTTTTTGAGGAATGACCATATTCTTTTCTGCAATGTCTGTACCAATTTACATTGCCTCCAAAGGGTTCTTTTTTTTCTCCACATCTCTGCCAACACTTGATATCCCTTGCCTTTTGACGATGGTGTAAGGTGACATCTCATTATGATTTTATTTTATTTTTTCCTGATGACTACTGATGTTGAATACTTTTTCAGGTACCTGCTGGCTATTTGTATGTTTTCTTTGGAAAAATGTCTATTTAGTTCCTCTGTGCATTTTGAATTGGATTTATTTATTTTTTTTACTATTAAGTTGTATGAGCTTCTTATATATTTTGGATATTAATTCTTGATCAGATATATGATTTGTAAATATTTTCTTCCATTCAGTAGGTTGTCTTTTCATTTTATTCATTGTTTCTTTCCTGCACAGAAGCTTGTTAGTTTTACTTTTGTTGCCTGTGCTTTTGGAATTATATATATATAAAAAAATCATTGCCAGGCCAATATCAAGAACCTTTCTTCCCCTATATTTTCTTGTAGGAGTTTTATCATTTCAGGTATTATGTTTAAAATTTTAAATAAATTTCGAGCCAATTGCTGTGAGTGGTATAAGATGGAGGTCCGACTTCATTCTCCTGCACGTGATTATCCAGTTTTCCCAACATCGTTTATTGAAGAGACTATGTTGTCCCTGTTGAGTATTCTCAGATCCCTTATCAAATATTACTTGACTGTGTATGTAAGGGTTTATTTCTGGGCTCACATATTTTACCTGAATCATTCCTTCTTTATACAAGTCACAAAAAGAAAGGAGAGAAAGAGAGAAAGAAAGAAAAGAAAAAGAAGGAAGGATGGAAGGAAGGAAGGAAGGGAGAAAAAAGAGAGAGAGAAAGAAAGGAAAGAAAGGGCTATCACTACTTTACCCCCCATTTTCTCATCCCTGTTACAGGGTAGGAAAATCTCATAAAATGGATAATCCTTTTTTCCCCCCCCAGATAGATTTGGTTGAAGGTGGATGATATGTTTATGGCTTTATCTGGACAATATAAATGCCCTGGGTCCGTTTGGCAAGATCTTTATTCAGGGAGGAGGTTAAAATAATAGGTTGGTGGAGGTCTTCATGCAAACCATGTGACTGAAAGGCCATCGCAGTGTGTGGTGCTGCTCCCTTCATCTGAGCACCTGTGTCTGTCTCCACACCTGTCCAGCCATGCAACACTGCCTCAAGGCTGGCCCACCTCCTTCCAGGCTGTGACATCAGGAGGATGGGGGTCAGCCGCTGTCTAATTTACTCCAACATCAGCAGATTAATGGTGGATGGGATGTATTAACTATTGTCTAAACTGCTTTACCTTATGAGAGATAAAAACTCACTAAATCAAAACAGACTTCTCCCAGGGTCTTGCCAGCCATTGCTATGTCTCTAATTCTTTGCACCTCTTTTAGGAAATCATACACGATATCCAACCCTAAACATAACGCCTGTGACTTTTCTAGGGGTGGGGCCGTCTAGCTTAAGTTTCTATACTAAGGAAACCTAAAGTTACAATGAAATACAGTAAAATTTTGTTTCTCTCTTATTTAATAGCCCGAAGGGGGGGGGGGTTCTCCAGAGTTTGTAGGATATTTTCCACCACAGAGTCATTGAAAGACTTCACATAAAAGGTGATTCTGGGTCAAAGTTGGCTGCTACACATGTCATGACATTTCTGTCAGCAAGAAACAGGGAAAGCAAAGGACAGGAAAAATTTCTTTTTAAGGGTATAATCTGGAAGTTGTAAACATCATTTCCATGTGTTAACCAGAACTGCGTCATATGGTCACACCTAGTTGGGGGGCCGGGTAGCTAGCAAATGCAGTATTTATTTGGGCAGACTTGTAGCATGCTAAAGTTCAAGTGGTTCCTATTGCTAAAGGGAAAGGCGTTTGCACAGATCCTGGGAGATATTTAGCAATTTCTTTTTCTTTTTTGTATCTAATGCCTTTTACTTTATTTTTATTGAAGTACAATGGACATACAACATTGCATTAGTTTCCGACGTGCAACATAATGATTTGACATTTGTATACGTTGCAAAAATGATCACCGAAATAAATGTAGTTAACATCCATTACGTGCATAGTTATAGACCTTTTTCCTTTTCATGAGAGCTTTTAGGAAACTCTCTCAGTAATGTTCAAATATTCAATTCAGTATTATTAACTATGTCACCTTGCCGAACATGACAATCCCCCCAAATTATTTATTTATTTTATAACCAGAAGTTGGTACCTTTTACCTTCCTTCACCCATATCTCCCATCTCTACCCCTCGCCTCTGGCAACCACCAATCTATTCTTTCTATGAGTGTGTTTTATTTGCTTGTTTTTAGATTCCACATATAAGTGAAATCAGATGGGAGGAATTTGTCCTTCTCTATCTGACTTTTTTCACTTAGTCTAACACCCTCAGGGTACACACATGTTGACACAAATGGTAAGATTTTATTATTTTTTTATGGCTGACTGATTTTCCATTATAGATAGGTAGGTAGATAGATACCCAGATACATACATGCAGACAGACGGGCAGATGGACAGATGATAGGTCACTCTGTCTTTATGTGTCCATCGATGGACACTTGGGTCTTTTCCATATCTTGGCCAATGTAAATAATGTTACAGTGAACATGGGGGTGCATGTGTCTTTTCCAGTTAGTCTGTTCATTTTCTTCTGATAAATATCCAGAGGTGGAATTGCTGGATCATATGGTGGTTCTATTTTAAGTTTTGAAGAACCTCATGTTGTTTTCCACAGTGACTGCACCAATTTACATTCCCACCAGCATTGTACCAGGATAACCTTTCCTCCACATCCTTGCTGACACTTGATGAAGGGGATGTTTCTAGTCTGGGTAAATAAGAAATTTACAAAGAACAGGAAATTGGGGAAAGGATGTTTGAAGTTTAAAAGTGAATATATACTTAAGTACACCTTACTCGAAGTGATGACGTAAAACTTCATTAATAAAAATATGGTAATGTTCAACAGCCGTAAGAATGGGTGCTCAGTATCATTAATCATGCGAGAAATGAAAATCAAACGACCATGACCTATCACCCTCCTCATGCCACATAGGATGGCTACTTACTATCAAAACCCAGAAACTAGCAAGTGTTGGCAAGACTGTGGAAACATTGGGACCCTTGCCCAGCTGGTGAGAAAGTAAAATGGTGTAGTCACTATGGAAAACAGCACGGCAGTTCCTCAAAAAATTAGAAATAGAATTGCTATATGATCCAACACTACCATGATTGGGCATGGCAAACCCCTTAAATGGAAAACAGGGCGTCCAAGAGATTTTTGTATTCCCATTTTCATAGCATTCTATAATTCTTCCCACCAGCCAGGAGGTAAAAGCAGCTCAAGTGTTTGTCGGTAGATACGCATGGACAAACAAATGGGGTAGATACGTAAAATAAAATATTACTCATCCCTAAAAAGGAGCGAAATTCTGATACAAGCTACACATGGATGAACCTTGAATGTTAAGTGAAAGGCGCCAGTGACAAAAAGACAAAGACTGTACGATTTAACTCATAGGAAGTACAGACAGCAGACAAATTCATAGAGACAAGAAACAGAATGGTGGTTGCCAAGGGCTGCGGGGAAGGGCAAAAGGGCAAAATACTAATGAGTATAGTTTCAGCTTGGCAAGATGAAAAGCGTTCTGGGCATTGCTCAACAATGTGAGTAGAGTTAACACTACTGAACTGTACACTGAAAATGGCGAGGAATGTAAGTTCTAGGTTATGTGCATTCTATCACAACAAAAATCAAAATACAGGACTGTGCTGCACTAAGAAGTTGTGGACAGAAAAGATTATTTGAAGTTAGCAGAGGCTGAGATGAAGTAAGAGAAGGCTGCTAGGGACAGCTTGATATCCTGAAGCGCCCACATGGTGGCAGGAATCAAGATGCCATCTCTGTGTAATCATTATTACAACCTTACAAAGCAGATATTGTGTGACTTCTTTTTAAAGATGAGACACGTGGGATTCAGAGAGATTAACTAATTTGGCCAGGCTCACCGGCTGGCCAGTGGTAACGCCAGGCTTTTGGATCTACAAGACATGATGTTTCAAGATATCATGTCACCTGTGTCACAGGAGAGAAAGAACTGAAGCCTTAGCTCAGGGAGAACCCAGATATGTCTGGGAGGAAAGAGAGAAGTCAGAAAGAATTCAGCAGAAGAATGGTTAAAGGTGGAGGGACACTTGGGATCAGAACAGTGCAGTGTCATGATGAGACAGGGAAACCAAAGGGATCCCATAAAAACAGCTGTTTTCCCCATTCGCTCCTGCTCCAACTCTCCTTGGGACCTGCACCGCCCCCCCCCCCCACTCCACACAAGGCTTGTTATGCAAATAGCATTCCTTATCCCCGTAAGGGACAGAATATAATGATATCTTCCAGCACAATAGATAACATCAAAGGAGTGATGGGGTGAGGAGGTCCTAAATGTCCTCCAAGACCACTGACTCCAAACACCTTGATACCATGACCCCTGACGTCAGGGAAGGAATGACTTATGAAGGACACCTGTATCCTGTCTCAGCTCTGACCAATTAGTGCCTAGAAGCCTAAGAGGACATGTGCAGCAGAACATGATCACTAATAAAAACCCCAGACCTCAAACAAAGAGGAGACTCCTGCTCCATGCTCTTTCCCTTTCCTAGTCTCCCAGACACTCCGTCTGTATCTCTCTTTCTGTATGTATCTACAGGAAACTTTGCTTTCACCTCCTGCCGGCTTGCATCTGATTTCCATCCTTCCTGAAGCCCAGGACCCTCTAGGCTAGTCCTGCGGGACTGTCTCTGGGTTCTTGGGTTCTTGGATCTGGCCAGCCTGCATCAGCGGGAATCCAGAAGAGAATTCCGGGGAGACAACGAATGGTCTATAAGTGCCTCTGCCTGTTTTTTTGTGTAATAGCTTATCATACTACCTTTGTCCTTAATTATTCCAACTGTGTTCGGGAAAGAAAGCTAGATGGGCCTCATTTGTTTTAATTCTGCTTCTATTATGGTACTCTTTTGAAGTTCCATTTTAGGAAGTCACTGTGCTGTCTAATTTTTTATTACATTGTTTGATCCCCCTGAAAATGCTCACCATAGGTGTCACTTAAAATACCTTTTCACTTAATGATCTGATGCATTACCCTAGAAAAAACACATATTCACCCAAATTGGATTCCATGCCTTTCTTCCTGGGACCCTCCCCTCCCATCACTTATCTCTACCCCCACCCCAGGATGTACTGGATGTCTCTGGGTGGTCGTATTACTCCTTAGAACTAAATAACAGAAATGCTTCTGAAGAGTAGCAGAATACACCTCCCAAAATATGTCTTTTTGGGCATAAGGATTATTTTGAGCTGATTATTTTGAGAGGCTGCAGACCCAAGGGAAGCTCAGAAAACTGAATGGAAGTTACCCTTTTGTAAGCGAAATTTACATTTATAAAGGAAATCTCCATTTGTGAGTGTCTCCCTGTCACTTCAGTAATAGAGGACCACTCTGAATCACAAGAATCTCTCATCAATGGAGCAGAGTAGAATTAAATCTGCATAATAAAACTTACCCTTGTTGACTGTGCTTCTTCTAGTACCATCCTATAGCTAGCCTCTCCTTAGCCCCAGTGCCTCTCTTTTGTATCTAGCTGAAGATAGCTGTAGGCGGTAGCTTTGGCCAGCTCAGGGAGTTACTGAAGTGTACATGTTGTTTAAAAACAAAAATTCCACTGAGTAACTTCGAAGATCTAATTGGATTTATTCAAAGATTCATGGATCCAGCAACATTTTAGTAAATACATCGTGTCTCCAAGGAGTTGTACTAAAGGGAAGGTTTTTGTAGGCAGAAGGAGGGACGGGTAGAGGAAGTTATTAGCAAGTGAAAAGAAAGGATTGTTTCAGGCCTCCTTTTTGGGAGAGGGAATAGCAGAGGTCTTCTTATGTAAATCACCTGACTAGTGCTGATTTGGAAATTTTGGATTGTCTAAAGGTCCCTTTGCTGGGCGAGGTGGAGCTTCAATGCAGTCTGGGTTTGCGGTCCTGGGGACACATTCCTCCATTTGGGGTATCTATTTCCTTTTTTAAAAACAATAAACTTCTGTTTGTTTTCTCCTGTTAAGATGTCTTTGATTACCGGGAGGTCTCAGTCAAGGATTCTTGGGTAGAGGGAGAATCCCCTTTCTTCCCTGCACTCTCAAACCCTCGCCGTATCTCTTTGACCTCTCTAAAATACGAAAAAGTCTGCTCTGTGTTCATGGACTGTTCGATGTTTTCTCAATGACTATGGCAGAAGCAGGGTGCCTGTCCCACGGTGCTCCCTCCCCGAGGTGCTCCTTGTCAGGAAACACCATAGGTCTCCTACGTTTCTAGGAGAACTTCCGACATTGCTTTGAACCACTGCAATTCAGCCTATCCTGCACCCATTTTTGTGTTCCTTTATCCACTCTGGCCGATGCCCCCTGCTCCCTTACTCCTAACTCAGGCGGCAGGCAAGTTCCCCTACTCCTAACTCAGGAAGACTCCAGCAGGCCTTCCCTTTGGGCACAAGGCCTCGGGCCATTTTCATTCTGAAAGCGGTTCTGCAGCAAACCCAGAAGCACAGAGCTGTTTGAGAGAACTTCGAAGTTCTCCTAGCCCTGGTCCTCAGCCTCCGCTTGCTGGCTCCTTGGCTGGGAGGGTTACTGGAAGCCTTCTTGGATTCTTGGGTTGTATTTGTGTTCCCAGGCTTGAGGATTCAACTCCAAGACAGATTAAAGATGCCAACTGCCCTTATCTCACCCAGCTACTACTCATACCACGTGATCTAGTGGCATAAGGGAAGGAAAGAGCACTGGACTGGGAGTCAGGGTGCTTGGTGCTCGGTTTAGGTTCTTATGAGGCCGCTATGTAGCTGTACGGTCCAAGGGCATACATTTCCCCTGGCTGAGTCTCAAATTTCTCTTTTAAAAAATAGATTAGCTCCTGCATAGATTCTCCTGTGTGCACACAGGAGAGTATTGCGTGAGGCAGAATATATTTAATTCGATGAAAATATACTGTGTGCAAGGCACATTTCAAATATTTATTGAATGCCGACCGTGTGCCAGGCACTGTTCTAAATGATATGAGAAAAGGGAATACAAAGAGACAAAGGTTAAATAACAAAACAGAACACAAGGTAAAGAATTGACACAGGGAAAGGAATAATGAATAACAAACGAGTGGTTAGGTGGTAAACAGATTCAGTGCAGTGAGAAGGAGCCCTTCTAAAGGTCACCAGAACTATCACCTTAAAAGACAATGAATAGAAGAGTTGGAGAAGGCCTAAGATGCTAAACATTCAAGATGAAGACTATTAATCTAGACTTGAAATCCTCAACTCCTCATGCTGAAATAAGACCACACTGCATGTTTCCCTTAACAGATGCCCTTGAAAATGGCCACAGGGAGGAGAGCAGTACCCGTCTTGGTTGGGTGTGGATTTTGACACTGGGCAGAGCTTGTTTCAAAATGTCTGCTCTATGACATTAGAGTTGTCCGGTTTGGGCACAATCTCTTCCATTGTCTATCTCAGTTCCCTCATCTTCAAGTTTAGTTTCCTTATATTAACAACCTCCTAGTTGAAGATCAGATGAGATAATACTTGGCAGGTGTTGAGCTAAAGAGGCTGAAAATACCTTCGTTCTTTTCCATCGCATTTATCTTTGTTGTATTCCTAATGCCATCTCCAATATTGCTGGCTATTACATGAAACACTCCGTTAGATATCGTGGGGACCCAATAAAGAAAACAGAGCCCCTGCTACAGACATGCAACTGAGAAGAAATGCAGAACACAAAGAAGCTTTTGGTAATCAACACAAATAAAGCAACTCAGTGGCTGCAGAATGCTGCCCATCCCAACTTCTTAGAGTCGCCAGGACCCTCCCAGTTCCTGCTTCCTGGTTGGACACTTTCCCGTGGTTCCCCATAGAGTCTCTGTGGGAGTCTGCCTGCTTTCCAACTTCTGGAGAGGCAGAATGAGATGGGAATGAGACGAAGGTGTAGCTCATTCTTTTTGGATTGCCTTACACCATTTACATAATTTACAGAATTACCCAATGTTTAGATTTAAAACTGTTTGGCTTTAAACAGACCTTCATAGGAATACTTGCTCTGCCACTCCTGGCTCTGTAACTTGGAAGGTCTTTTGTCCCAGTTTTCCTTATTTGTACAATGGGAACATTGCCTATCTCTCTGTGTCATGGGGATTAAAAAAATAATGTAGACAAAGAGCCCAACATGTAGTAAGTCCTCAAAACAAATTGTTTTATTCTCATTTCTTTGTTGGTTTCACGCTTTGAGCTGTCTGTTCAAACCGTACTGCTGTTATTTCCATTTCATGATGTGTCCCCCAGGATGAGGTCTGTACTTTGTCTTAAGGAGGTTCACACAGTGGTCTCTAATTTGGTTGGAGACCGTTATGTTTTGGGACAAATTAATGCTCAGAGATTGAGATTGTCTTTGCCAATAGTTTATTTAACACAGGTTCCCTGTGGGACTTTCACAAGCCAATGGCATACAGGATAATGTCTCTGAATAAGCCAAGGGAGAAACAACACATGCCAAACCAGTGACAGATTGATTACACTGCTGTTCAGCGAAGGGGAATGAAAGGAGTGAAGTCCAAATGCGTTGCTGTGTACCTTTATGAGAGCTGGTACCAGGAGAGGTGGTTTAGCCAACGGAGAGTTGACATCCAGCTGTCAGCACAGAAGGAAAGGTCCGATGTTGCTGGAACGTGTTGCTAAGGGATGAGGGTGCTGGCATTGCCAGGCAAGATGATCTTCATGAAAAAGTTGCCTTTAGCCCTCCAAGAGCTAATTGCCCTCAAGGTCTTTAGAGAGCTATTTTCGATCAACAAAATATAGGCTTGCCAAAATGGAACACTGTCAGTCCTCACAAACTCTCAGTATTTATAGTCTAAAAGTCCCCTTGTTGTAGTTGCTTCTTCGTGTTTTTATTGGTAAACTCTCAGTGGGACCCCTCAGTGGCTGCATTATTGAGTTCTTATTGCTGAGAACAGATGACATGATGCCACCCTGACACAGCTCTCTTCATTCTTACACCAAAACAAACTTACTTCTAAAAACAACTTTATATTTTTCTTTGCCATGAACAAGTAGTTTAAACAACTTCACTTAAGTCATCAACACGTGGGTTGAAATCACAACAAGGCAATACACAATAGACATGCCTTCGTCTTAGCCCTGAAGAATGTTCTTTCTAGATTATTAGGTAGCTCAAGTGGCTTAGAACTTCAGATTCAGGCCAGAAGGATTCATTCTCTGTTTTTGTTTTGTTTTGTTGTGGCAGAAGGTGGCAAGACACTTGGTGGCACATCAGCAAATCTATGCATCCAGAAGTTTCCTTTGCTCTTCAGTATTTGCCTGCTGCGAGCAAGGAGATGGTTGGCTAGGAGAACAAAGATGGCTTTCTAGAGCTTGGTCTCTGACAGCTGCTCTGGCATTGTTGGTCCAGTACATGGGTGCTGGCCTCAGACTGCCTGAGTTCAAACGTGACTCTGGTGGCTTGGCAAGCTTGGGTGAACTGTCCCATCACACTTGCCTGCAGGCTTCCACTTTTGAGTACAGATTTAACACTTAGGTCACAGGACCTTGTATGCAGGAAGTGAATTACCATGTGAAAGGCACTCAGGACAGTGTCTGATCTAGGGTAACTGCTGTTATTGCAAATAAAGAATCCAGACAAAGCAAATCCATGGTTGGCCTGAGCAAAATGACGAGAGGAGCCCAAATGGCTCATCAAGGGACCCAAGACCCTTAGACTTGATAAGGATGTGAAACTTCTATTTATTTATTTGATGCGGGGGGTGGGGTGGGGAGGGGAAGAGCATGAGCCAGGGGGAGAGGAAGAAGCAGACTCCTCACTGAGCAAGGGAGCCTGATGCAGGGCTCGATCCAAGAATCCTGTGATGACCTGAACAGAAGGCAGATGCTTCACTGACTGAGCCATCCAGGTACTTCAGGATGGGAGACTTTTAAGGGTCTTGTTGTTTCCTTGACTGCTGTGCATTTGCTGCAGACAGCAGCCATGGAACAGACTCTCTGGGTTTAGTGAGAATGTGGTAGACAGGGTTGTTTGGGACCTCTTAAGCAGAAATGATTTTAGTCTTGGTGTGAGCTATCAGAATCCGTTCTGCGGGAAAGAAGGAAGGAGTAAAGGCGCTACTATCTTCCTCATCCAAGTGCATTCCCGGTTTAGAAAGAAGATTGCTAAGGCATAATGTTGAAACTAAGAGTGTTGCTCAGAATTGCACCACCTGCTGAAATACATTTGAGGCCAGGCTTCGGGACCTGTGCTTCAGGATGCTGCTGAACTTGGAGTGTGTTTCTGCTCTGGAGAACCCCACATGCCCTAGCACCAGGCTTCAACGGTAGGGATGCCAATCCCAGAAATAATGAAGAAATAGCATTACCAAATGTTAGGTACCAAGGACCAGTGAGGGTAAACCAAGAAATCCAGAAGTAGGAAGGCTGATGAACCTTGTCACCTTGCTGTGGCATTTCCCATATCAAGCAAGTAAACATTTGTTCATACTCATGTTTGTACACCTGGTCTAGCGGTGGCTGTGGGGCAACAAATTCAGAAGTCCGGAGGAAAAAAAAAATAGAAAGCGTTATTCAGACTATGTTCACATGGCATTACTGACATCAGTTACGTGTCAGAAGGTCAGTGGGATTTTGCGGGGCTCGAAAAAGGACTTTTGCTTTTTACTTCAGTATTTGTACTTTCATTTCATGGTCCTTACTTGTTAAACAAATATTATCAGAGGAGATACAAAGAAATGTCATTGTTGCTAAATTACCATGAAGGGGACCAGTGTGTATTCTGCACCTGGTGATGTAGTAAGGGGGATTTGTAAAATAAAGGGAAGTTGAGACATGAAAGTAGTATCGGGGAAGGCAAGTCATCGTAGGGTGTGCACAGGTGAAGAGCTGGGGCCTGGGCAGGAGCTCAGGGACAGACCTGGTTGATGCAGAGGTGAAGAGTCCAGGGGGACAGAAATGCCTGTTATGCCCCAATAATGGGTCCGTGATTAAAGGAGCGAGACTGATACAAAGCGAAGGTCAAGCAAAGCTTTATTTCGCGCCAAGCATCAAGAATCTAACCGAATGCACCTCTTATGAGAGAGGGGACAAACCTCTTACAAGAGAGGGCGACCCTTCGCTGTTTCACAGACTAGCTTTTAAGGGCAAAGGCCATGCGGTCGGGCCTGGCCACACACGGGTGGCCAATGAGATTGTAACACACACAGGAAACTCCACAGGGATGCTAGGTGACCAATTGAGTTACAATTTACCCTAGTAGACATCTGAACCAGCCTATTACACCTTGATTGGGATTGGAGCCCAAAAGGCTCCCAAAGGGCGGGGCCCATACTCCTTGGTAACCAGGGAGACAGTATGCATCCCCCCACTGATCAGATGTCTCCACCTGGCCTGATCCACCTTTGTCTCTGGGCTTTGTTACCTGTAGCTGGTTTCCAGGACTTGTCTCCAAGTAAATCTCCTGGGGGAAGGGGAGCAGGGACAATTTCTAAATAGGTCCTTACAGTGCCCCCTGAGCAGTTCTGTCCATAACAACAGTAGGTGCTGCCAGGTGGCTCGCACCAGGGACTCCAGCAGGTGAGTGGAGCTAATCCTGAGAACTCAGGTGGGAAACACTTAGAAATTCAGACCAGCTGGCTGGCAGCAGCTGGACCTGCCCTTGGGAATCAGGGCTTGACCCCTGGGCTGAGATTCAGAACAAGAATTCAGAAGAGAGGATTCATCTTTACAACTGGAGCACACGAAAGCATTTCGGCTCAGAAAGCGTTATTTGCACAGAAGCTCAAGTGCAGCTGGAAGCAAAGCCTGGGTCCCAGGTGCAGGTAACTTGGAGGTGAGCTGGGCCGGGACTGTGTCGGCACTTCCTGCTCCGAGCATCGTCTCCTCGGTACCCACGAGTGGCGGTGTGTTTGGAAGTCTGGGGGCAGCTGCAGGAAACGAGGCGGGGCTGATACAGAGGAGGGCAGAAGTCTCTGTCACCCATTAATTGGAGACTGGGACCAGTTAATTGAGGGAAAGTTACGTAACAAGCACTACACTCAGTCGGCACTGTGGTTGTGTTCCGATTGTTGTGGAACTAACAGAGGGCACCAAGACTGAGAGAAGGATTAGACAAGGTGTCAACGTGCTGGAGCACAGGAGACTCATTTCTATCATCACCACGGACTGGGAGAGGTGAAGGAATCCCTCTGAGATGCTGTTTCATCATCCATACAAGTTTATCTGCATTGCAGTCCTGAATTCCACGAACATCCAAGGCGGCCCCCCCATGCCATATATGATTCTAGGGAAACCCAGACATGAGTAAAGAGAAGCCTTACCTGGCGGAGGTCACAGTCTATCAGGAAGGAGCAGGAGAAAAAGGCACGGATAAGACGTGCTTATGGGTCACTAAGCTCAGTGTTTGTTTTCTACAAACAATCTCATTTAAAGCTCATCAAAGTGACAGGGTGGGCAGTATTAATCGCCTTCTGGAAGATGAGGTTGTGAGGGTCCAGAATGGAGTTAAGATAATCTGTCCAAGGTCACAGCACTTGCAAATGGTGAAGCAATGATTTGAACCTAGCTCTGTCCGACGCCGAGGTTCAAGGTCTTCCCGACACCCCCCTTTGTTCAGAGGCAAGAGCAACTGGCAGGCTCCTCACCTTCAGTGCATGTTTGAAGCCTTGCATCGTCAGAGCCCAGGAAAGAGGCAGGGAATGTTTCAGCTGCCTTTAAGAAGTCAATAGATGGAGAGGGATGAAAAGGGCACTTAGAGAAATCAGGCAGTATGATTTGTGTGAAAGGGCATCTTTGAGGCTGTGAACAGAATCTTGGGGTGTGAAATCGCGAAGGAAAGCATCTCATCTCACAGCCTTTTCCACGACGGACTGCATGGCTGAGCAAACCACAAGCATGGGCATCATATATCCCATGGTAGGTAAGAGGGTGGCCTTAATGGGACAGGAGGAAAATCAATGATGTTATCACGTTGAAGCGAAGAGCCGGCCGACCGAGCACAGAATGTCAGCAGCCTGACAAGGCAAAGGCAGCCTTGGCCTGGGGCAACTGATATTGATTATAATGATCTCAAAGCAATTAGCTCATGGATCTGCCTCCCATTCATTTTGCTTTCTTTCTCAAAATAGGTACATTCAGGGCCATGGTGAGCCCATGGTCCCTGGAGGACCAGCTCTGCTCTTTGGAAGGACATCAAGAATTGTTCCCTCTGCCATCAGCAGCTCATCCCACAGGGTTCAGCAAGAGCAAGAAGGGGTTTTAGGATGTCTGGGGCACCCAGGACCATAGGCAGAATACATCTAGCAAACTATATCCTCTGAGTATTATGGTCAAATTTAGGGTCCTTTGCTCTGTGACTTCGGACAAGTCATAGTCTCTCCATGGCCTCAGGTTCCTTGTCTTTAAAAGACAAGGAAAGAGGGTAAGCTAAAAATGCTCTCTCTCTCTGGTTTAGTTCAGTTTTGGGGTATGCGTGGGCTTTCTCTCTGAGGGATCAGAGCTAATAACCACTGGCTCTCATTGAATCATAGTTTATCTTCAGGTCTTTAGCTCTCCTCCATTTTCCTCTCTTCCTTGTGCCACTGAAGTATGGGCGAGAGCCAAGAACTGAGACACGTGAACGTTAACAGCCTTCATTCAGTGGGAATGCACCAGGCACACGTGACAGGCCCAGGAAAGTGCTCGATGCCTGGGATTCAATGTGAGCATGCTAGCTCATGTTCTGTGCCAACTGGACTGAGCCATGTGCCTCAACATTCGGTCAAACACCATCCTATGTGTGTCTGTGAGGGTGTTTCTGGATGAAACTAACGTTCGAACCCACAGATTGATCAAGCAGATGGCCTTGCCTGGTAAGAGTGGGCATCAGCCAATCCATGGAAGGCCTGAATACAACACAAAGTCCGAGTCCCCTATGGATAAGAAGAGAGTAAGCGGGAACTCCCACTGTCTGACTGCCCTCAAGCTGGGACGTGGTTTTTCTGGCCTTTGGATGGAAATGACATCATCAGCTCTCCTGGGTCTCTGACTTGCTAGCTGCAGATCTGGCGACTTCTCAGCCTCCATCATTGCCAAGTCCTTATAATAAACCTCCGTTTCTGTCTCTCCCTCTTTCTTGCTGTATCTAACCCCCTGTATCCACCCATCCTATTGGTCCTGTCTCTCTAAAGGGCTTTGAGCAAGAGAATATAATAGTAAGAGAGTGTAAATGTATAATAATAAGATACCCATGTGAAGAAGTGCTTTCCATGCCTCATTCTTGGTCGGCTGTCCTGGTAGCTCTTGTGGAAGGAGAGATGGGGTTCCACCATAACATAGTTCCCAACTTTGCTGGACATCAGCATCCACAGACTTGAAGAGCTTTAAAAAGTCTCCAGGCCTAAATTGCACTCCAGACCCACTCAATCAGTACATGGAGGGTGGGACTCAGGTATCCGTGTAGTGTGAAGATCCCAGGTGATTTGATTGTGTAGCAAAGCGTGGGAATTACTCTTAGAAATACAACTTGGAAGTATCTGCTGCATTTTGATGGTTACAGCTAATATAGGAAAAGTTTCCCCTTTCAGCCTATCAAGGTAGCTCTGGATAATGATAATTACCATGGATTGAGCACCTGCTATGGGGTGGGCGCTAATGCAGCCTTGACACACATTAGCCCTTTAGTCTCATTTTATGGATGAGTTAAACTAGGACTTGGGGAGATTAAATGACTTTCCTGAAGCCACAAACATGTGCGGAATCAGGATTTAAACCAGGCACAGAAGAGAGAGCCCACAAACCACCCACGCCACCATCCTGTGCTGTCCCTGCAGGTGGGGGACCCAGGCTTAACTTTTTAGTTTTAGGAGTAAAAACGTGGTATTGGGGTCCAACTCAGTCCACTTTTTTTCACGAAGCATTTCATGACTTCTCTGGCACTTCTGGATTTCACTCTTCTCTTCCTGAATGTACAACTTAGATTGGCTAATGGTGTAGTGTTGTCTTTTCAACAAGCTTAGATATTTCTCGGGATTAGGGACTGTCTCCTTCAATCCTTGACACTTTCCCTTGATACTGGGAATAGTGTGGTGTACATAATAAGTGCTCACTAGATACTCCTGAATTAATTTTTGTCTAGATATAGGGTAGGGGATTCCCAAATGTCTGACCAAAGTGAGGTAAATTGGAGTTACGGTATCAAACCAAGCAGTGTGTAGTGTGGGTGGGAGGAACAATAGGTTCTTGTAGGACATGTTGGAGCCCATCTCTGGGTTTTGCCATTGGGCCCTCCAGATACTCCTGTTTGGGATTTTCCCTATCTGAACAGGGCCCCCATCCTTATGTTCCCCTGAGCTATGGGTCCTTTATTTCTCTTACATATTTAGACCAAATAATGTTAATGTTTGGGACCATAGAGGTTTTCATACTTGAAGAACTGTTCAGATCCAGGAATAAGCTATTGGGATGACAGATTTTCACCAGTGTTTCTTCCAAGAGGAGACTCAGCCTCATTTGATTATGGTAGGGACTCTTGATTGGATCATGACTTTTCTGTTTTTGTCTGGAAGCCCTTGGCTGAAGTCACGGTAGAATCTCCAGAAAGAGCACTAGCATCAGGGCACCTGGGTGGATCAGTCAGTTATGCATCTGCCTTCTGCTCAGGTCGTGATCTTGGAGTACTGGGATGGAGCCACACATAGGGCTCTCTGCTCGGTGGGAAGCCTGCTTCGCTGTCTCCCTCTCCCTCTGTGTTTTCTCTATCTTTCTCAAATGAATGAATAAAATCTTAAAAAAAAAAACCAAAAAACAAAAAAAAAACAAAAAAATGAGCCCTGGCATCTAAGAGACCAGCGTTCACTGCTTATCTCCATTGTCTGCCTGGAACACTGGGGAAACCACTTCAGCTCTCACTGTTTCTAAAAGTCAAGCAGTGACTGTAGTGTCTGTCATGAACAAATCAACTGGTCAGTGTGAAAGCTTTGATTTCTGAGAAGAGGAGTGTTCCCGAAATCAAAGAGGACATCAGTATGGCTGTCAGGCTGAGATTTACTTGCAGGCAAAGAAAAGTGTCTCTCTAAATACAGAGGTAAACTGAGGCCAGCACAAATGACCAAAAATTGGGTTTATTTGGGAGTAGCAGAGGAACTACAATTCAGGAAATGCAGGTTGGAGCAAGCAGCAGGCCGGTCTGTGGAGAGGTCTGGGGTGGGCCGTATATTTAGGGGCAAGGAGTGTAAGGAGGGGAAATCCAGCCAGGCGTGAAGCAGGACATTTGTTTTTCCAAGGATGGCGAGAAACTCTCGACAGATGCTCATCTGCCAGGAGAGAAGTCTCGGTCTTACGTCGAGCATGCATTTGATGGAAAGCAATCTATTAGCTCTTCAAGTTCTGATTTTCTGAGGATACATGTGTGAGAATCTCCATTTCACGTTGAAATCCCTTCACAGAAGTGTTCTGCCTGGAGCAAGCAAAGGTACTCCGGCTCCCCACCTGTCTGCTCAGCCAACTCGGACTGGGGGGGTCCCATGCTGTACTTCTGCCCATCTTTAGGAGGGATGAGGAAATTAGCAATAGAAAGAAGAGGACAGATTTGCAGTTCCAGTCAGGAGGAACTCGATCTCCACACCTGGGTATTTTTGTTTTCCTGTTGTCAGGAAGAGAACGTGTGAGGTTGTGCTTATTGGTGTGTATATATATATATACACTAACGTCAGTTGGTGTATGGTATATGAGCGTGAATGTGTGATGTGCCCGCGTCTGTGTGTGTGTTGGTGTATACTGTAGAGAAGGAAAATTAATTTTCCTTCTACCTTCTACCCTCCTAGATTTTTTGCTGAGGCAACCCTTTAATAAAAGACAGATTAACAGGAGAAAAACAAACAGAAGTTTACTATCATGTACGCCTCCCACACGCCTGGGAGAACTCCCGGAGAGACGGAGTCCCTCCCTGAAACAGCGCGCACCATCACCTTATGTACCATGCCCAGCTGAAGACGAGAGAAGATGTTGAGGGGAGGCGCAGGCCAGTCAGGGCGGTTGATCAGGAAGAGCACAGTAGACTGCGGTAAGGCTGTTTTGAAGATTTAAGTCCTCACTTTCTTCACTGCTGAGCATTTCTAGAAATATCCTTATCCTCCTCTTCCTGGAACCAAGAGGAGGATTCCCTTACAAAAGGAGAGTTCTCTCATACACGGGAATGTCTCACAAAAGGGTAATCATTTCTCAGAGCTTCTCCAGTGTCTGCTCTTTCTTAGAAATAACCAGCCCCAGGGGTGCCTGGGTGGTACAGTCGGTCAAGCATCCGACCCTTGGTTTCGGCTCAGGTGGTGATGTCAGGGTCCTGGGATCCACGCTGAGCATCGAGTCTGCTTCAGAGTCTCTCTTTCCCTCTCCCCCGTCCCGCCTGCTCATGCTCTCTCTCTCTCTCAAATAAGTAAATCAAATCTTTAAAAAAAAAAAAAAAAAAAAAAGATGACCAGACCCAAATAATCCTTATGCCAAAGAGAGATTTGGGGCTGGCATATTCCACTCCCCTTCACTACATACATGAGTGTGTCCAAGTGTGTGGTGTGAATGTGTGTGTACGTGACTGACAGCGTGAGCGTTCCTGTGTGTGGAAGTACGTGCCTCTGTCGTTCTGTGTGCGTATGTCTGGGTGTGTTTAGTCAGAAGTTCAGGCCTGCTGCCAAAGTCCGTGTTCCTTCCTCCTTTTCTCACTTTTCTTACTTGCTTCGTGCCTGATGCTTACTTAACATGTTTGATTATTTTACTTTGAGGCTCATGAGTTTGTTCAATTACGCATCAGCCTCCACCGGGTCCGATGGTCTAGTCGTGAGTGTCATTTCCCAGGCGGTGGCTAGCTTTACCGGAATCAGCATAATCATGGCAGTCAAGTTTAACTGAAGATGCCTTTCGCTATATACTTTGAAAGGAAAAGAGATAAAGATCCCACAAGAGAGGGGGTAGGATCTGTTAATCCTCTGGACCCGGCTGGAGCCCTGGAGAGCATCGTGATGGCGGTCACTACACCTGCTGCCGTGCGTGCTGGTCTCAGTGCTGACAGACCCCAAGGAAACAGGGACTCTGAGCCGTGGACTGGGTCAAACTGAGCTGGCACATGGCGGATACTCCGGGTTGGTCAAATGAATGTGGTACAGAGGAACAGAGAGGGCTCCTCTGAAAAGAAGTTTTAGAAAAATAGAGAAAAAGAAGCAGCTTCTAGAACCAGTGTGTTTCACTGAATAAGAATGAAGTGTTAAAAACTAAAATACGATTTTTCCTCTAAAACTCGAGTTTCTTTCTTTTTTTTTTTTTTTTTTTTTAAGATTTTATTTATTTGGGAGGGACAGCATGAGCCGGGGCGGTGAGGGGCAGAGGGAAAAGGAGAAGCAGATTCTGCTGAGCAGGGAGCCCAAGCGGGACTTGACCCCAGGGACGCTGAGATCATGACCTGAGCCAAAGGCAGAGGCTTAACCCACTGAGCTGTCTAGGTGCCCCTGTCTACTTTCTTTATATATTTTTATATATTTTGAACTTCTATAAAAATAAGATAGCTTTGCTGTGATATCATTTCAAATAAGTAAAAACCATGATTTAGCAAAACAATACACACACACACACCCCCCCCCCCAAACACACACACATTTTTTTTACATTCTAAGTAAAACGAGTATCTGAGCTCCCATGGAGTCGGGGCTGCTCCAGGTCAGGGCTCTGGCAGCCATGATCCCTTTGTGGTCTCCAGAAACTTCCCAGGAGATGCACCCCACTCTCCCTCCGTCGCCGGGACTCGGTCTGACGAACTTGCGTTGTCTCAGTGCAAGAGCGAAGGCTCAGTGGGTACTTCGGGTAGATCTGAAGCAGGAGCAAGTGCTCCCGAGTGGAGCAGACCCAACTGCCCGGAATCAGCTGGTGGGATGATGAGTTTCCTGAACTCTCATTCGTTGCTACCGATGAATGACCTGTTGTCTCTATGAATTACGCATGGTGTATAGTAACGTTTGTTTCACTATCACACGGTATGTTTCAGGTTTTTCTGTCTTTGGGGCCTATGCTTGCTGGAAAAAACAATTTCTTATCCCTTTTGAATTTTGAATTGAATTCCTTCATGATAGGATTCAGGGCAAATAGAGTGGGGTCATTTCTTCTGCTGAGTTTTCAACACAGTCATCTGCCTTTTAAATCTCCCTCAATTCATAGAACTCCTTTCTGTTTTTTGTTTTTTTTTTTTCCCCAGAGAGAGAGAGAGAGAGAGAGAGAGAGAGAGAGAATGCATACTCATGGGGGCAGAGGGAGAGAATCTTCAAGGAGACTCCCCACTAAGCACAGAGCCTGACTTGGGCTCTATCTCAGGACCCTGAGAGCATGACCTGAGCAGAAATCAAGACTCCGAAGCTTAATGACTGAGCCACCCAGGCACCCTAGAGCTGATTTCTTGAGTGGGAGAAAGGGTGATGAAGTCACAGCTGGGTTATGTGGAAGTGGATTTGAGTTTGATCTACCTGTAGGTGTCTGTCACCTGAAGTGCATGTCATGGTCTTCTGCACATCTCCACACCCCCCCCCTTCCTGTGTGCACACACAATACAGACACTTATGTCCATTTCTACTCAAGTCTCTTCCCCAGTCACAGGTGAGCTCTTTCTGAAAGGTGCTTGATTTTTCTGGGTTAATCCAAGAAGTGGAAAAGCTGGGCTTCTGGTGAATTTTCACATATTCGTAATAAATGAAATTAAAAAAAAAAGAAATAAAGAAAAGAAAGCCCAGGTACCAGCTTATAAAACAATGAGCTTTCTAAAAGAGCTCAGAGTCTGAAACAGAAAGTATATATAAAATTGGCCTTTAACTGGGCTGGGTTGGCAAAGACAAAAAAAAAAAAAAAAAAAGAAAAAAAGAAAAAAAAGAAATAAGTGGGGAAAAGAGCAAACGGCTGAAGATAGACAGGTACCTCAGAACTGGTTAGGAGCCCTGCGACTCTTTATATATGCTACCTTGTGGAACCTTCTGGAGGCTGGCATTTCCATTCTGCTGTTTTGGATGGATTCTCCTCATGGTGTGATCGACTTTGAGAGGAACACACCTAGGACCTCACCACGTGCCTTGGCTTTGGTAGACTCTGGTGGAAACCTCAAAGCCATTTGAGGCAGCAATGTGTTCCTTCAGAAAGCCAGAAGTCAGTGCCCTACCTTCGAAGGGAGGCTTCCCTCCATGTGGCTTCCCTCACACGTCAAATAAAAGGTAACAGCACTCCCAAAGCTGCGACCTGCAGCCTGCATCCGGCCCTCAGCCTCTACTTCCATAGGGCTCCCTTCTGCCCGGATGACGTGAACTGTAGCCACAGGCTTTCCCTCTCACCCTCACGTGGGCCTGCTTCTTCCTCTGTCATGCCATGCCTCACAATGACTGCTTCCCCACTTGGAAAACCTTTTCCCCAATTTTCCATTGGTCCTTGTTGTCCTTTGGATCTCAGTTAATGATGACCTCCTCAAAATGACCTTCCCTGACCCTCTGGTCCTCACCAGCCCCCACTAATCTCTCAGGCGCACAGGGCTTCATTTTAATCACACGACTCATCTCTGTGTGACATGAGAGACGTTTTTTTCCTATCTGCCTCACTCATCACTGGATCATAAGCTCAGTGAGAGCCGGAAACTCATCTCCCTGCTTAGCTGTGTCCTTGGCACCTAAGAGCTCCTGACGGAGAGTGTCCTCAGAATGTTGTTTCTTGAAACTGCCCTTTATTCCAGAGAAGCAGGAGCATCTCATTTTTCTCACGATCCTGTCAAAGAGGCTGTGCCATATGTTTTTTCATTTTTTTCCCCTCTTTTAATGTTGGTGACAGTGGGTTTTGCTATACAAATATTTGGAATTCTTTTGTGTTCAAGTGTATCCTTCATGGTTTCTCATTCTGATGACATGATTAGAAAATTTTTCACATCAGAATTGTAAAAATAACCACCTAAGTTTTCTTCCAGTGTTTTTATGCATTCGATTTACACTTAAATAATTAATCCACCCTGAATTTATTTTAGAATAAGACCCATGGTAAGAATCTAAATTAAATTTTATTCAAACTGCTAGCTAGTTGTCCTAACACCAATTATTGGAAAATGTTTCATTTCTCTACTGATTCGAAATGACAGCTTAATAATACACTAAATGCCTCTGTACGCTTGTGTCTTTCTCAGGGCCATTTTCTGTCCCGTTGATCTGTCAGCCTAGTTCTGCCCCAGAACCCCAACATTTTGGTTACCATAGCTTGATCATAGCATAGCTTCTAGTCTGGTGAGACAAGTGTCTCTTTCTCTGACACCTCCATCTCACCCCCCAGCATCCTTGTTTTTTTAAAGGTTTTCTTTTTTTCCCAAATTAACTTAAGAATTCTCTTGTCAATTAAAAAAAAAATGCTAGTGGGGTTTATTGGAGTTGCTGAGTGGAATATATTATTTTCAGGTTTGCTCAGCTAAATATTTGGGCTGTTTTTTGATCGATTGTAATGATTTGTGTCCTCTGGGACTTTATTTTCATTCTCTTCTTAAACCTAGTGTTCTCTGGAGAATAAGACACCCTAAAAGTCTTCCATCTCATTTATTCTATTTCTGTATGTTTCCGATGGCTTGCTTCATTGCATCTCTCCATACTCCACTATTTTTATCGGTGTAGAGTCAGGTGAAATGAGAGTTACAATGTTCTGAAGGTCTTGAGAGACTTTCTCTTTGAAAGAATGACTAGAGCCTTCCACAATCACCAAGGTTTTGGAAAGCAGAGAGGAACTTGCCAGGTGCCAGCCCTTCAGGTCAAACCATAATCCCCAGCAGGCTGTGTGCTCATCTTCATGAAGTGGGTAATTCGTCTGTCACACTGAGTTTGCGGAAGTAAGACAGACATTCATTTTGATTTCCCTTTCCAGATGCACCAGCAGCTTGACTTGGAGGGCTTAGGCATTGACAAGTAGCCTCCTAACCTGAAAAGAGACATTGTATCAGGGGAAGTGTTGCATGGGGACAAACAAAAGCAAGTAAGATTAACTTCTGTTGGTAAGAGCTGGGGCTCTGGGCTCAGACTGTCTTGTTCAATTTTTGACTCCATTATTCACCTCGTTGTCTCCAGGGCCAGGTACTTCACCTTTCTGTCCCTCATTGGCATCATCTGTCAAAGTGGGGACAATAACCATTCTTAAGGCATGGTTTGCAAGGGAGATTATGTGTGATATGTCCTGTAAGCGCTGAGAATAGCGTTTCATTTAATACATAATAACTATCATTTTACTTACTCTCATTCAATGGTTATACTGGACTGAGAGGTCCTTAGAATCAAGAAGTATCCTCCTGAATGTAGCAGAGTGCTTGACATGGAATAAGGCACTCAGGGCATGTTCACCAAGTTCAAACTCCTTCTTATTCTTATAGTAGAAAATGCACCACAACAAGCTATATTTATCTGTGTGTGTGTTTATAAATTTGTTCTGTCTTTTTATCTTCTTTCCTTGGTCTTTAGTTTCTCTCTTTGCTGGCCCTTTCTCCTCCCCACCCTCAACCCCAAATATTCTTAATTGCCAGAAGGACCAGTCCTGTCTTACTGCTGTCCCACTTCCAGTATATTCCCAAACCCTCTGTCTGCTTCCATTCCTCCAAGACTTCCCAGAACTTTCCAGTGACCACCTACCCGATGGCCACACTTGATGATGATTTATATTCCTTCGTCATCTGACTTGATCTGAATGGATTTGCATTAGGTCACAATCTCTACGAGACAAACAGCTTTATATGTCTTATTCTTGGTTAAATTCCTGGTGCTTAGAACAGGGTCTCTGCACATAGTAGATACTCAGTTAATATTTGTTGAATGAATACATTTGTAAGTAGGAGCCCCACTGTTGGCCATTCCTTCCATCTTAAAACATTCTTTCCATCTTCATCCATAGAAACATCACACTTTTCTTTTCATCGCGCAATTCCTTGGTTTCCTTCCTTTCTTTGTCCGTCTCTCAAATGCTGGTATTCTTCACAGTCCAGTTTTTGGCTCCCATTGTGTCTTAAAAGATTTCTGCAGGACTAAGTGTTCAGAGACTGTCTACACAATATGGGTGACGTTCACATCTTCATCTCTACCCAAATTAATATGAACGTCTTTAGACCATTTATGCATTTGCCTGTTGAACATCTTGATATCTCCCCGACACTTAAAAAATATTTCCCAAATGAAGCCCATGATGTTTTTCAGAAACTTATGCTGAAAATGTAAGATAAAACAATAATGATTCCTTGGAAACCAAAATATTGTCATAACCTCTCACAATTGCTAACTTGGAGGGTACGACTTTGTGTGATAAATGGTCCTACTGACTGAGCCCCAGAATGGTGTGGACCCACTGAGTTCTGAACTGAGTGAATTGAGAGTGGGATACTCTTGTTTACAAAGTGAGTGTGTTCTCTTATGTGTAGGTGTAGACAGTCCTCGGCAAAGTGGTTGTGTGGTTGCTGAGGGTAAGACATGAACTCCATCTTACGTCCTTAGGCAATCATGAGACCACTGGGTGGTGGCTCATTTTTGAGTTGGAAAGTACACCCTGTAAATCCAAGTTTACTCCCTCCTCCTGGTGTTCTGGCCCTCCACTTGCTGACGCGGTCCTCACCACAGGGCTCACCTTGGAGCCCTGCAGACGGCTGTCCCATCTCAGTGTGGCTGTCTGCTGTATGCATGGCCATCCCCGGGTGTGCAGCCTGTATGACACGGGTATGGATGCTGCTGTTCGTCCTCACTCATTTTCTCCCAGGTTAGTGCTCCCCTTTGCATTTGGGCAATGTCCCAGGGTCATCTGGGAAAGTTCTGTCCCATTTCTCTCCATCACCCTGTCCTCTGCGATTGTTTTCAGCCAGATTGTTTATGTTCCAAAGGAAGGGTTGGGCAGCGGTCCACTGAGCCTCAGTTCGCTCTCCTGGGCTCAGCGAGATTTGGAGCAAACAAAGCCTGAGCTTCAGTTTCAGTTTCCTCATCTGTGGGAATGAGATTGGACTCTTGAGAAGTTGATGTCAGGCATCCTTTTCTGTTTCCAGGAGTCTAGTACTCAAACTCTCTAACAGTGGAAACAGACGGATGCATACACTCCACAGTTATCTATTGAACACCAGCTACAATGCAGGCATTGTCTTAGGTGCTGTGATAAAACAGTGAACAAGACAGCTTTGGTTCTATGTGAGGGGCTACACGCTGGCTGGGCTTGCAAGTAAGCAGGTGAATGCATGCCTATGTCAGGCAGTGATGAGAATGGCAGTATAGGTACTGAGTGGCTGATGAGCAGAGACCTCAAAGAATTGAGTGTTCTTCAGATATCTGCCTCCTAGCCGTTCAGAGGCTAGTGAACCCTCCCCGCACAATCCACTGCATACTTTTCTGCCCCATCAGTCTGTCACTGCAGGCTTATATCCGTGGACTTCCCATTTCTCAGCAAAGACAGAAAAAGACAGAAAGACAGAAAAGACAATGGGACACATTTTAGACATCATCATTCCCAGCTCTACTCTGAACCTGTGTTCCAGGTCTTGAGCAGAGAGGAGGATGGCTAGTTGCCAGCAGCACCCTAAACCCCAGATACAGCTTCTGGGACCATGGAAGGCGATGCCCCACAGCAGAAGAGCCTCCCTGTGTGAGGGCTCTCCTTGACCCACACACAGCACGCTGATGCAGTTACTGGGAGGAGACGAGGATTGACACGGAAGACTGGAGAAAGGACTTGCCAGCTTGCTTCGTGGGGCAAACAGCTACAGCTGGGCCATTTGCCACCTCAGCCCTCCTCAGAATGCTCTACCTGCTCAGGTTGATGTGCTGGGAAAATCACACGTGATTTGTGTGCCCTTATACCTACTTTTCATTCCATGCCCCATTCCTAAGGCTTTTTTTGGAAAAGGATGATAAAGTAAAATGGAACTTCCTCTTGCCAAATTTATTTTCAGTACCCTTCTCTTTGCCTTATTTGGAGCTTCACTGCAATTTAAGCAGTGGATGGTGATTTGAACGTAGCTCTAATCTGGTGAAGCTAATGGACGTATTTACCTATCAATTCCTCACTGGTTCAAGGACAAAGAGGTAAGCTTTGAGAGGTTCCACTTCTGCATCTTCTCCTTTATGTGTCCTGTACCAGGAACCCCAAATAAAACTTAGTAAGATAGAGTTGTGTTAGGAGGAAGGAAACTGACCAGAGTCTTCTGTTCCTTGAAAGAACTCTTTGGGTAAACTATCAGAGGATCAATTTATTAGTCACTAGTGGACCAAGGGTCACACATACATATTCACCACCATCTACATTGAAAAGTAGTCAGTTTAAGGAATTATAATACTCACTAGGTAAAATAAAACACTCAAATATTAAAGGAGATCCTCTTTTGCTACCCATTTTCAGAGCAAACATTTCAGGTGAAAAAAAAAATTTCCCTCTCAGGTAGAACAAACCAGCGAGAGAATGTCCTCTGCATTCGTGAGGTAGTCCTCACCAGGCTTTCTCCTCTCAAATTTTCATAGATCCCAAAACGAACTAGCTGAATATACAGAGGGCACATTTTATTTTTTAGTGGTAACTGAGGACAGGAGGAGGCAGTGAGGTGTAATTTCAAGGATTAGGTCCGAGCCAAGGTCCTTGAAAAGCTTAAGAGTTAGAAATTAATTATAGGAAGAAGTAAACAGTGGTATGAGCTAACATTTATTGTTAATGCCTTGATTGAACTATCATAATAATGAACTAGCATTTATTGCTTCATGTGTGTAGGTAATATGGTGAGCATTTTACAAGTGCTATTCATTTTGTTTCCACAATTTTCTGAGGTGGTGACAGCAATCATTCCATTTATAGATTAAGGAATTGAAGCAGAAATATAGTACATATAAGCAACCCACTGTGCCCTCGCCCCCTTATCTATGGGGGTTAGACCAAGACCCTCAGTGGATTCCTGAAACTATGGATAGTACCAAACCCTATTTATACTGTTTTTTTCTTCCTATACATACAGACCTATGATGAAGTTTCATTTATAAATGAGGCACAGTAAGAGATTGACTATAATAATACTAAAACAGAACAATTATAACAATGTATTGTAGTAAAAGTTACGTGAGCCAGATCTCTCCCCACCCCCCTGAGAATATCTTAATGTACTATACTCACCCTTCCTCTTGTAGCGATGTAAGATGATAAAATGCCTACTTGATAAGATAACTGAGGGGAATGACGTGGGCATTGGGAAACAGTGGTGGGCTGCTATTGACCTTCCCACGATCATTTGCTTCTGGGCGGTAGGTAACAAACCACAGAAAGTGAAATCATGGGTAAGGGGTCACTACTATCTCTTGTTCAAGGTCATGTACCTAGTAAGTGGAGCTTGGGAAAGCCCCTCAGCTGGTTCCAGAACAGCACCACCTCAGGGAACGGCTTTGGGGTTACTTGCTGTAAAAAAAACAAAAAACAAAAAACAGCTCTTGATGGCTCCATTTTCACTGACATCTCCAGTTAGCACAGGTGTGCTGGCCACAGCCCCTCCATGTGCTCCCCACTGGGTGGGGAAAAAGCAACAAGAGACATCATCAGGCCAGGGGACAGGTAATACCATTTACCTGGAGTTTTTTTTTTTTTTTTAAGCGATAGAATATTTAATTTTATATTTAATGGTTTCTAATATCCAGGGCTCTAGTTTGCATGAGATAAAATTTCTACAGTCTCCCGTCATCGTCATCGTGGGATGCGTGAGTGATGATGATTGGGGTTTGCTTAGGTCACTCTTGCTGGAGGTGGTCTGAGAGTCTGATTCAGAGGGAACTCAGTGTCTGCCAGAGCTGTGGGAGTTAAGAGTCGGATTTGTCTCCTCTGGTTTTACGTCTACAGTAAGACAATGAGTGTATTTCCTTCGGAGGAGGAAATAAAACAAGAAAACTTCCAAGTTTAGAGATTCAAGATACAGGCTTTCAAAATTTTACCATAAGCTCTAAGATGAGGTTGACAATTTCCTGTTCTCTGTTCCTTTCACTATATAAATTCAGGTTTGAAAGAGGTATTACTAAATATTGGAGAGAGATATTAAAGAAATATCTTTAATAAATATGTAATACCTTCAATAAAGAAACTAATCAAGAGCTGATACTTTCTAAAAGAACCAAATGGATATTTAAAAGAGTAGAGATTTGATAGACAATGAACATTTTTTTTTTCTCACCTGGTGTATGTGTAAGGAATGAGTGTCCCGGTTAAAAGTCAAACCCAAAGAATTTTGATGAGTAAAAACTATACAACCTACCATTTAAACTTGCTATCTATTTTATACCCAATTAAAATTGGAAATATTAATATTTCCTTAGGAAAGACTATCTCTTTGTTCTAGAAGGGTTAGTTAGAATATGTCATCTGATAACCAGTTTTTTTTTTTTTAAGATTTTATTTATTTATTTGACAGACAGAGATCACCAGTAGGCAGAGAGGCAGGCAGAGAGAGAGAGAGAGAGAGGGAAGCAGGCTTCCTGCGGAGCAGAGAGCCCGATGCGGGGCTCGATCCCAGGACCCTGAGATCATGACCCGAGCAGAAGGCAGCAGCCCAAACCACTGAGCCACCCAGGCGCCCCAGATGACCAGTTTTTAAGCAAGCAAAATTTAAAAGTGACATCAACCCAAATGAAACAGTGTAAAAAAAATAGGTGTCTTGCTTGGTCATGTAAATTGTAATATATGGCTGGCTGGGTCAGGGCTATATTCTCTTTTTCTTTTAATGCTCTAGAATTAATTTTTCAGGGGAGAGGAAATGGGGGACACAAGTGTTTTTGGCTTTGTGTGAGTGTTAAGTACCCTGTGCAACAATCTGTGTGGCATGTTGCTAAGGGGTTGTAGGTTTTTGGCAAGAGCAATGACTGACAGATAAGTAAGTATTGATAAGATTCTAGAAATGACTTGCTCCGACTCTGTTCACCGCTTGATAGTGTAGGCAAGTTCAGCATAGCTCCGTCTGGGGGAACTTTTTGTTCTAACTATAGGATTATTTTCAAACATGACTAAGATTTGGGGACATGTACTCATGTTTTGGTACCCTATTTTGTTAAGATTGTCTTTCCGGGTCCAGAGAATGAGGCCACACTTCCTGCAGATTCCCTGGATGGGTCAGGAAAGGAGGATATGTGCATCAGTATATATCCTGAGTGGGGGCAGAGATGGAGCCAAGAAATGGGAATTTGCATGATGGAGTGAAATGGACCTTTTCCCCATGTGGCATTGGTAGTCCCAATAGGGGGTGTGAATTTTGAAACACAGATACATTTGGTACACTTGCAAAGGTGGGATGACCTAGCCCAATCATTCACTCATTTATATAACTTCCAAAAAATATGCATGGATTACTATGTGTTAGGCACAGGAATGCAACAGTGAAAAAGCAGACATAGTCCCTGTCCTCAGAAAGCTTATGGTCTAGAAGGGGATGTAAGTATTAAATGAATAGTCTTTTAAATTAATTAATTAATCAACCAATTGTGGTGAAATACACATCATGTTAAAGTTACTGTCTTACTCATTTCTAGGTGTATCTTCCAGTGGCGGGAAGCCCAGTCCCACAGGGCGCTTGTAACCATCATCCACCCCAGAACTTTTTCATCTCCCAAACTGACGCTCTGTACCCACTGAGCAAAAACTCCTCATCCCTCCCTTCTCTCTAGACCCTAGAAGCCACCATTCTACTTTCTGTCTCTATAAATTTGACTACTGTGTGCATCTCATGTAAGCTCAGTCACAGCGTTTGTCTTCTTGTGACTGTCCTATTTCACTTCAGATAAAGTCCTCAAGGTTCAACCATATTATACCATGTGTCCAAATCTTCTTCCTTTTTTAAGGCTGAATAATATTCCATTGTAGGTGCAGGCCACTTTTTGTTTTTCTGTTCACCTACTGAGGGCCAAATAGATCACTTCTGCCTTTTGGCTATCGTGAATAATGCTGCTATGAGCACGGGTGTGCAGGGATTTCTTTGAGACCCTGCTTTCCGTTCTTGTGGGTAGCAAATAGCTTTTTAAATAAGAAAAATAAAATATACCTGTGAAATAGGACCTCAAAGGACACACTAAGTGGTGGATATGAAACAGCCATTGTTGTCTGTGTAGTGAGAGGCTCATCATGGTAGGTTCCTGACCACTTAAGATGAGGCCAACATTAGCCCAGAGTTAACCAGGGGAGGGAGTAGGAGGGAGAGCATTTGAGGTGGCTGGGGCAGCAAGCCCAGCAGGGAACACTGCAACAGTCTCATGTGTGGGTTGATGGGAAAGTCCACGAGGAGGGTAAGCTTTTCCAGGAGCTGGACCTGTTGGCTCTCGGCAGAGAAAGATACACAAATACTGGCAAACCTCAGTTTGTCTCGTTATGTTCATTTCTTTATTCCTGGACCTTTAGTAAAACTTTTGGAGAATGTTCTACTGTATCTCGAGAATCACAAAGACCAAGCTAATAGCATCTCAAACTCTTGTTGAATATGTGTGACTCATGTTTAAGTTTGTGGCTATTGGAGGAGTCAAATACAGTGTTGAAGTTACAGCTATAAAATTGAGCATGAGGCGCCTGGGTGGCTCAGTTGGTTAAGCATCTGCCTTTGGTTCAGGTCATGATCTCGGGGTCCTGGGATTGAGCCCCATGTCAGGCTCCCTGCTCAGTGGGGAGTGTGCTTCTCCTTCTCCCTCTGCCCCCTCCCTTCCCCATATAAATAAAGTCCTTACAAATATTGGGCGTATATTTCATTGGCGATGTAAAGCTTGATTCTTGGCCACTTGGGGTATGGGTGTATGTGGGTGTGCATGTGTATGTGAATAGTGTGTAAAACACAATATAATACTCAGTATGTCTTGTTAATCAATGAACCACTGGGGCAAGCTCATCATGGTGAAAGGAGAGCACGCTGAAAGCAGCAGTAATCTGGACCCATGTGTCCTTGCCCAGGGAAAGGAGCTTATAGTCAATGCTAACACATTCAAGTAATCAGACACTGTGTATATGAAGAGAGGACTCTGTGGTAGCATTTTAGGAACCAGTTTTTACTTGGAGTTCCTTTTAAACCATCACCTGGTAAAATTCCCATCTCTACTGATCCTGTTTATCAGACCACGTATCCTATAGAAATAAAACTCAAGGGACGCCTGAGTTGCTCAGTTAGCTAAGCGTCTGCCTTCAGCTGAGGTCATGATTTCAGGGTCCTGGGATCGAGTCTTGCAATGGAATCCTTGCTCGACGGGGAGCTTGCTTCTCCCTCAGCATGTGCTCTCTTGTACTCTCTGTCTCTCTGACAAATTAAAAAACAAAACCAAAAATACATCTTCCTTTGGCTGGTGAATCTATTTGTAGGAATCCTAATAAATTTATGTAAGTGTGTGCATAAAATACGTTCTACATACTACCCGTGGTTTGAATATAAGATTGTGTTCTCCTAGTTAACAGACTGTTAGAGATTCGAGGGTGCAGAGAAATGTATTATTGCTTGATGGGTTTCAGACAGGACATGTCACACCAAGAGAGTAAAACATCTCATTCATTAAGCAGTGCAGCCTCACGAGCTGTCTCCTTGGCAGGAATCTTCCATAGAACTGCAGGTGGTCTCTGAAAATGCTAACACTTTAATTTTTTTTTTTTTTCTAAAGTGCATTGTACATTTCCTCATTGTCCTAAATGTGGGTAGATGTGTGTGACATGGAAGACGCATGCTTATTTGAAGTAAAGATTGCTGCTGGTGTCACTTCTCTCTGGGAATGACCTGTACCATTCGCAGTAGGTGAAGGGGTGGACCCAGGCTGTTGTATTTGTTGGAGGGTTGAAATCCTCTCCAGTCATACAAGATGAAACCAGAAAGGTCGGCCTGACTCAGGCTAGTCCCACAGATCTGCACTGTGAGAAGTTAGGTGTGGGATACAGAGACACTGAAACAGACCGGTGAGAAGAGGCTGCCTGAGCGGGGCATTAACCCTGTCCAGGACGGTGAGCTACCCTAGCCCCGACATCTGTCCGGGACGGTGAGCTACCCCAGCCCCGACATCTGTCCGGGACGGTGAGCTACCCCAGCCCCGACAATGCTCCTTACCGTCAAGCTGAGGCCCCAGGGCATTGGAGAGCTGTCAGACATAGGAATGCAGACGGGAGATCGCAGTCCAAGCAAAGCGGCCACGTCCAGGCATGGTAACAGGGTCACATGACACAGAGAAGAACAGCTTCTGGTTAAGGACTGCCCCTAGGTTTTGCTTTTCCATTTTTGAAATTGTCAGACACTTTGAAACCTCCTGATTCCCAGTATTTGAATGTCTGCTATTTCACTTCAGGCACCATTTGGTCCCCTGAGTCATGCTCCCCAGGTGGGGCTTTGCACCTGTGACTCCTTTTGTCTGAATTTTCTTTTCTTCCTCCTTGCATTCTCCATGTGTGCATGGAGGCCCAGAGCATACCACATTTTCTTCAAGGCTTCCTTGGGATCACCAAGCCAAGGGAAACTTTCCCTTTCTTGAATGCCCACGTGCTCTGTGAACCCACTGGTGGCTCTCTGCTGTCAGAGTCATCGGTACACACTGCTTCTGCCTGGTAATTGACTACCAGCCTCTTAGGAGCAAGATCTCTTTCCAAGTCAAATCTCTAGTGTACCTGGCATGGGACACAGGACAAAGTAGCTGTTCCTTAAATGTTTTTAAATGAATGAGAGCATGAACATCTCATCAGCTACAAGAATTCGGGATCAACATTTTTGGTTTGTCCTAAATCTCACCATAATTGTATAAAATTATGTGCTCAGATGTGTTTCTTGTCTCCACAGCCGCCATCTTTAAAATAAATTCTATGTGGTTGTCCAATCATAATAGGTAATGCTTTCCCCTTTAACCTTGTAAGAAGAAATCTTAATATCAGCTGATTTTTGAGCTGGTACTATCTTCCTCTTTCCAGGGTAATCAGCCAGGTCCCAAAGGAGCCCAGCACCTGAGGCTCTCCTGGTGTTGGGACGGGTGCTGGGAAGGATGCAAGGTAATGAGCGAAGTCTGGGCTGGCTGACTTAGCCACTATTTCCCATTATTGCCATTGATCATGAAGGTCTCTGGGGAGGAAAAGTACAAATAATGAGCTTTTGAAGTGGCAGTATTGCAGGCAGGTGAAGAGGACAGAAGAACTTTGATTTGTTCCCTCTCTTATTTGATTTTAAAAGCAGGAAAGGAGGAAGCAAGAGAAAAGGAAAAAAAAAAAAAAGAAAACTCCAAACTCTATCAGGCTGCTGAGCTACGGACATCCTTGCTTTCCTGGTGTAGCATTAAGCGCAGGCCAAGTGCGTGGTGAATGCGTAAGCAGGAATAGTTAATATGCGTGATATAATTATGTGGGGTTGGTTCACTGATTTCCTAGCGTTATTCTGCACATTTCTCTCAAAGGAGCTATCCCAGTGAAATGAGAGTTTAATAAAAGGAATTTGTATGGTATATTGTTGAACATTCAGGACACCGTCTGCCTTCCCCAGTGATGCTGGGATGAGAACAGGGTTCTATTTGAAAATAGGATGTTTAGATATAACTGTAATTTGCCAGGGCAAAATAATATCTCCCCAGGATTGATTGAACACATGCATTTTGTTAGGCTGTCCTTTTGCAGGACATTTTTTTAAGGTGGGTTCTGTTTATTTGTTTGGGTTCTTTCCTCCAGCTGTTGCACAGGAGCCTCGTGTTCCAAAGGGGAATCATTCTTGAAAATGCAGCGATCAATAATTCAGCTGGGGTCAGGACAGCTCACTGCAGCCCACTCTTAGATGCCTGCAAACTTCCACGGAAGCAGGAGCTTTCACAAATGTAACACGCAAGCGGCTGTTGAAACCAGTCGGACTCATTTAACATCGGTATGCATACTCAGAGCAAGGTGGACATCAGGATGATTTTCGATTTCCACTCTCCTCCTTTTCTGACTACCGGCCAAGATGAAACATTTCTTGGCTGTCAAGGTGTAAGCTGTTGCTGGTCTCCTTGTTAGAGTCAGGCAGAGCAGTGGAATGCTGACCTTTGAAGAGCTCAGCAATCCTTGTAGACATTATCTAATTGAGTGCTCGCACCCCGGTTTTGGAGATGGGTCCATAAAGTCAAATATCTTTCTAGCCAGCAAAAGCACATCTGTACCTGCTCCTCCAGCAGCCTCATCAGGAGATGGGGATCTGTGATGCATTAATTTCCATATCTTAGCCTCCTCCCTCCCTATCATTCTGTGTGTGTGTGTGTGTGTGTGTGTGAGAGAGAGAGAGAGAGAGAGAGAGAGAGAGAGACCTAGTCACAGCAGATAAAGATGGAGAGATTAGGGAAAGAAGAAGCTTTGACACTTATAGGTTAGGTTAGGTTACCAGTAAAGTTAGGTCACCAGTAAGTTCCTACCAGTCCTCAGGGATGGGTACCAGAACAAAGGGGAGAGCTGGGCTGGGGACATGAATGGGTTCTTTCCCTTCTCTGAGCCATTCTGTAACTCGTAGGATGCTCCTCCTGCCTCGTCAAGCCTCTACTTTGTTTCCTGTGCGTGGGGATAAAGGGAGCATGTTCCTCTTGCCACGTGTGGGTTTGCTGGGTAGAGGCCGGGGAGGGCTGGATTGGGGAGCAAGAATGATTTCAGAGGGGTCGGAGTGGGACGCTGAAAGCCTGGAAAGTCTGAGAGAGAACAGGAGTGACTGGAGAGTGGTGGTCCAGAGAGACGAGGGAAGAGAACAGAAGGTGAGGTCTGACCTCAAAGGAAACCAAAGCCTGAGGTGGGGCTGGCTTACCAGCCCCACCAACACGGGTCGTGGATTTCAGTTTGGAATCATAGGTCCTGCTGTGGAATTGCTAGGTCCTTCCCCTGGTTTATCAGTTCCTGAACAGCCCTTGTATTAAGGATGTGTCCACTGCAAAGACCCAAGGCCTGACAAGACCGAGGGTCTGACCAAAGTTGGAATGGAGCACCCAGCAGGAACTACATGGACAGTCCGGCGTCCTGGGCACAGCGGAGTAACCACCACTGAGCTCCCTGTGAATGTGACAGAGCAGGAAATATTGGGTAACTCTGAGGTCTCCTTGCCTGCAGCTAACCACCCGAGACTTCCGGTGTGAGGTTTGCCACACAGGGACCTGCATACAGTGTTAAAGGCACTTGAAAAAAAATATATTTTTAAGATTTTTATTTATTTATTTATTTGAGAGAGAGAGAGAGCAGAAGTAAGGGGAGCAGCAGAGGCAGAGGGAGAAGCAGACTCCCCGCTGAGCAGGGAGCCTGATGTGGGGCTCAATCCTGGAACCTTGAGATCATGACCTGAGCTAAAAGCAGATGCTTAACCGACGGAGTCACGCAGGCGCCCCAAAGGCACTTTGTTTTTTAAAGCTAAACATCAGTGTGAAATCACTGTGCTAGATCCCCAAGGAAAGCTTTCTCCTTACTGTGCCTCCCGCCTCCCCAAGAGTCACGGAGCTCCCACTCAGTAGAAACCCACCTCTTGAAAGCCCAAGGCGATGCTTTTTAGAAGGATCACCAGAAACTGTCCTCGTCACCCCACAGCCTGGGCTGCTCTCTGCTCTCAGCTGCTCTGCGGTCCCCAGTGAGCTGGGTTCTGGCTCCTCCTGTGTCACACTATTTTTAAAGTTGTTACTATTTTGGACTTGACTGTTGATATTTTCTTAGAAAGTTACCATTTTTTCTTGGCAGTATACATCATTTCTTTCCTTAAATGTCATTTCATTACAGCCAGGGTCTAGAATGTCTCCCAGGACAAGTTCTCCTCAAGAGTTACACAGGAAATCAGTGGGAAAACAGGGTCGCTTCTCAACTGGTTTTTTTTTTTTTTTTTTTTTCTCTCTCTTGTCAGAAGGATGGATTCTTGCAACATTTCTGATCTGCGTCCTGTAGCATATATTTAAATTTTGGATATTTCCATCTGCTTTACCTTTGCATGAAAACACATATGAGCTCACGGCAGGCTTTACAGATAGGATAGGGATCATCGTCAACATTTTACTCAAGAGGGAATGGGACCTTTCCATGCTGAGTGACTTTTTCAAAGTTATCAGCTAGTAAGCAGTGGGGTACTAAACCTCAGGTGTTCTTTGGCGTGGTGGCGGCAGAGTCGGTGGTGGTGTGAATGTGTTTAACTGTACTGTGTGCCATCGTGATCGATATCGGGAAGTGGCTTAGCCAAGCAGTTGAAACTGCGGGCTTCTGGAAACTGCCTGGTTGTGACTTTGGCCATATAGTATGTCTATCTGCTTCAGCTTCCTCATCCGTAAATAAGGATAATAATAGCACTTCTATGAACCAGGATAACATGAGGATAATAAGAGTACGCATCTCATACTCACATGTAAAATGCCTAAGATGGGGCACAGCACATATTAAGCACTCAGTAACGAATATTTATATTAATATATTAAAATATTTATATTAATATTTTATTAATCAGATTTTCTCCCATTTGAATTTATTTTAAAAATTTAACTTTGGGGGCGTCTGGGTGTCTCAAACAGTTAAGCATCTGACTTCGGCTCAGGTCATGATCTTGGGGTCCTGAGATTGAGTCCCACCCTGAGCTCCACGTGGAGCCTCCTGTTGGGCTCCGCGCTCAGCAGGAGTGTGCTCGTCCCTTTCCTTCTTCCTCCCCCACACCCGCTCGTGCCCTCTCTGTCTCTCTCAAATAAAGAAATACAATTCTTAAAAATTTTAACTTTTATTGTATTTTATTTCCTCTATTATCTTTATTAAAAATTTGATTTGGGCATTTTGAATTTTAATGGTCTTATGTGGATCAAACATTCAAAAGATCAAAATAAATATTCTTAACATTTTCCCTCTCACTCCTGTTTCCTATCTTTCTCAGGGTCAACTCCTGTCCTCAGAACAGCACCACTGCTACTAATTTCCTTTTGTGGATTTGCCCAGGATCTTCTCTGCATATCCAGTCAAATAGGAATATTTCATATTCATATTTCATATTCATGAAATATGACCCACAAACACGAATCATAACCTACTCTGCATGTTGCTTTGTGTCTTCATTTTCTTTCTTAATACTAGCCTTGGTTTTATTCCTATCCCAAGTACTTAGAGCTTTCTTATATGTTTCTTTCTTTTCTCTGTATCGAATTTTACACCTGCATTCTTTTCCATTCTGTGAATGCCTCCCCCTGACGGACAGGTAGGCTATTTCCCACCTTTTGCTATTATTACAAACAGTGATGGAATGAATGACTTTGCACCTACGTTATTCTGCACGAGTGTATCTGTAATGCCGACAAGCCTCGGCATCCAAAGAGTGTGTTTGCTTCCAATTTGATAAGTACCATTAGCCAAATTGCCTTCTATAAGATGATACTAATCCAAGTCCTGCCAGCAATGGAGGAGTGTGTGAATGAGTGCTTCCCCAAACTTTCACCGACACAGGAACAGTTACATCCCAACTTTAAATCCAAGTGGGGAAATTCATATATTTTTGATGATGCAATTTCATGGTTTCCTGAAAACATAGTTTGCATATTCACTTGTTTTAGTCTTCAGTCATCAGAGGTTTTTTTTTTTTTTTAAAGGGCTTTATAGGGTGCCTGGGTGGCTCAGTGGGTTAATCCTCTGCCTTAGGCTCAGGTCATGATCTCAGGGTCCTGGGATCAAGCCCAGCATCAGGCTCTTGGCTCAGCAGGGAGCCTGTTTCCCTGTTTCTCTGCCTGCCTCTCTGCCTACTTGTGGTCTTTCTCTGTCAAATAAATAAATAAAATCTTTAAAAGAAAAAAAAAGGGCTTTATATAAGCTATAGTCCTTGTCCATTTCTTATGATGCTTATTTCTAGAAATCACATTTTGTTTCTGGTATAAATGAGATCTTCCATTTTCTTCTCTAAAATTTGTAGGTGCTTGCCTGTGTGTAAGCCATTGATTTCTGCATATTAGTTTTGTCCTCTATAACCTTACTGAATTCTCTCATTTATACAATGCATTTTTAGTCAATTCTCTTGGATTTTCTAGATATACAATGACAGCTGCAAGTACTGATAATTTTCCTTTATCTTTCCATTTTTTTTTTAAACCTGTCTCTTGTCTGCTTCTATTGGGTAGTAATTTATTACAAGGTTAAACAATAGTGGTGAAGTGGATTCTCTTTTATCCCTGGCATCAGGAGAAATACGCGTGGTGTTTTCCCATTAAGTATGCTGCTGACTATTGGGCTTGTTTTATAAATCTATATTGGCTAGCTTTCTCCATAGAAACAGAACCAGTGGGATGGTTCTCTTTCTAAAAGAAGATTTATTGTGAAGAATTGGCTTATGCAATTATGAAATCTGCAAGCTGGAGAATGAGGAAAACCAATGGTGAAATTCACTCCACATCTGAAAGCTTGAGAACCAGGGGAGCCAAAGATGTAAATCCCAGCCCACATACATGCATTTTTTCCTGACATATGTAAACACATATGTGCATAGTATGTCTTTTTCTATTCTTATCTTGAGTACATTTTATCAATTCAATTATTTCAGTAATGTCAAATATCTTTTCAACATCTGAGATGATTATTTGATTTTTCTCTTTCAGTGTATGATTAAGATAAATTTTCTTAATATATTTCCCAAGATTAAACTATCCCAAAATAGTTTCACTTCTTGGAGGATATCCTGCTTGCTTAGGGTGTATGTTTGATTCTTAACATCCCACTAGTTGGTTCTCGTTGTGGTTAATATTTTTATTTGGGATTTTGGGATGTAAATGAATAAGTATCTAAATTAATAAATGTTATCTTTTTTGGTATACTGTTGGTTTTTGTTGTGTCACTTTTTATAATGACTTTAGAAATTTTCAAATTTGAATTTATTTATGTGGAACTGAGCACAAGAGTCTTTTATGATTAGTATTCTTCAGTTCCTGTAATTATTTCCCACAAACTAGTTTTTTATTGTTTTTATAAGCTCTCTAATTTTTCTTGATTAGGCAATCTAGTAACCGATTTAGGTTTTGCTTTTGCTTTTTGGTTTATTGTTTGTTTGTTCTTTTTCTAAGATCCAACTTTTGAATCTGTTTATTGGTCCTACTATTTTTCTGTTTATTTTGTTTTTGTTTTTTTTTTCCTAACTCATTAATTTCTGCTTTTATCTTTACAAATTCTTCCCTATTATTTCCTTTGGGGTATTTTGTTTATTCTTTTTGTAACTTCTTGAGTTGTATCCTTAACTCATTTATTTTCATTCTTTCCTACTTTTTGACATATGTATTGGGCATTATCAATTTAGAAGAATTAAAGGGTACAAATGTACACACTTTGAACATGTAACTTGTCATACAGAACAACAAGTGTCAGTTCCCTACTGTCTCTCTTTGGTGCCTTCCATAGTATTAGGCACGTACTATGTTCTCAATAATTCTTTGATCAACAAATGCAAAATAAACAGATCCATGGCAGAAGAAAGGGCCCCCTTTGCTTGCCCTTCTACCCTGCAATACAAGTTTTGTTGCATCATAGTTGTTACTAAGCCCATAGGCTCTTGCTTTGGGAGAAACACTGGAGTGTTTTAGCCAAGACGATTCCCTCACCAGCCAAGAATCCTGAAGATTGGCTGCCTGATTTCTCAACAGAAAATATTTTGATAAACTGTTTGAATTGGCAGACTCCTTGATCAAGGGCCCAGGGTTTAGGTCCATCTGTAGATCCGTGCAGTAATAACGGCAGCTTGTATTATACAGGATATACTTTAAAGGAGTCTGGTGTGTTCCTTAAACAGTCTGCGTCTTTCATCCTCTTACCATTCCGGAGAAACAGAAGGACAAACACCAGAGACATAAGGAGAAACTAGGATCCCAAGTTTCTTGCTAGGAATTTTTATCTCCTGGGTGCCTGGGTGGCTCAGTGAGTTAAGCCTCTGTCTTCAGCTAGGGCATGATCTCAGGGTCCTGGGATCGAGCTCTGCATTGGGCTCTCTGCTCAGCAGGGAGTCTGCTTCTCCCTCTCTCTGCCTGTCTCTCTGCCTACTTGAGATCTCTCTCTCTCTGTCAAATAAATAAATAAAACTTAAAAAAAAAAAGAATTTTTGTCTCCTGTCAGTGATGGTCTATAACCTTTTTATGCTAAATATTGTCATTTAAAATAATACATATTATGTATTATATATATAAAATTATATATATATTATATATATGTATTATATATATATAATTATATATATATTTATATATATAATTATATATATTACATTATATTATATAATGATATATATTATATATATATAAAATTTGAGGCATAATCTATACACAATTTATCAATTTCAAGTGCACGATTCAGTGAGATTTTAACAAATGTATACAATTATGAAAGCTCCATAAACATCCATCCCAGAGACAACAGACATGCCCCTTCCATCAATACAATTACTTAAATTCCTGGCAACCACAGAAATACCGCTTTCATATCACTACATTATCACTACACTTTTGCTTTTTTCAGAATTTCATGCAAATGAAATCGTAGAGTATGTCATCTTTGTGACTGCCTTCTTTCACTTAGCATCAGTTCCTTTAAAATCCATCCATGTTGTATCCATCAGTATTTTGTTACATTCTTCTGCTAAGATGTATTCTATTGTGTGGATATACCAGTTTGTATAAACATTTGTCAGTTGATGGATATTTGGATTTCACAGCTCTGGGTATTCTGAATAATGCTACTATGTCCATTCACATAAGAATCTTTTTGTGACCATCCGTTTTCATGACTTTCAGGTAAGTATCTAGAAGTAGAATTGTGGTTATATGATATGTGTGTATTTAACTTTATAAGAAATAAATTATTTCCCCAAATAAAGAAATGTAAGAAATAAATTATTTCCCCAAATGGCTGTGCCATTCACATTCTAACAGCAAAGCAAGTTCCGGTTCTTGCATACCCTCATCGACAGTTAATTTGAGATATTTTATTGTTTATTTTTATTTTTTTAAAGATTTTTTTTTTAATTATTTGAAATAGAATTAGAGAGAGACAGAAAGGGAGAGAAAGAGAGCACAAGCACGGGAACAATAGGCAGAAGGAGAAGCAGACTCCCTGCTGAGCAGGGATCCTGATTCGGGGCTCGATCCCAGGGCTCTGGGATCATGACCTGAGCCAAAGGCAGCTTTTCAACCAATTGAGCCACCCAGGTGCCCCAATTTTAGCTATTTTAATGAGAATTAAGTGGTCTCTTACTGTGGATTTAATTCATGTTTCCTTAATAAATAATAGTGATGTGAATCTTCCATGTACTTTCCCATTATCTCCTTTGGTGAAGTGTCTGTTCAAATATTTTGCCAACTTTTTAATTGGGTTGTCATTTTATTATTGAATTGTAAAAGTTCTTTATACATTCTGGATACCAGATTTAAATTAGATGCATGTTTTGAAAATATTTTTCTCAGTCTGTTGTTCGCCTTTTCATTTTATTAACAGTGTTTTTCAAAAGCAAAAGTGTTTGATTTTGACTAAGTTCAATTTATTATGGTTTTATAGTGTATGTTTTATATACCCTAGTTAATAAATCTTTCACTAATCCAATTACACAAAAATTTTCTCCTCTATTTCCTCTAGAATTTTTATAGATTCAACATTATATTTAGGCCTGTGATCTATCTTGAGTCAATTTTTCTATATAATTGAGGTAAAGGTCAAGGTTTACTATTTTATATAGATATTCAAGTGGTCCAGCATCATTTGTTATAAAAGTTGTCAACTTGTATCTTTGTTGAAGGTCGATGATCATATATATTGGATTCTTTGTGATTATCTGTATAGATATTGGGTTGTCTGCAATACAGGTGTATTTTTTTCTTCTTTGTTTCACTGTACATTTTTATTTATTTTTCTCCCCTATTAAACTGACTAGGACCTCCAGTACAATACTGAATAGAAGTGATAAGAGCAGACATTTTGGCTTATTCTCAAGTTCAAGGGGAAACATTCAGTTCTTCTTCCAAAAAAGGGATTCGTTTTTGCACGCCTGGGTGGCTCAGTGGGTTAAGCCGCTGCCTTCGGCTCAGGTCATGATCTCAGGGTCCTGGGATTGAGTCCCGCATCGGGCTCTCTGCTCACCAGGGAGCCTGCGTCCTCCTCTCTCTCTCTCTGCCTTCCTCTCTGCCTACTTGTGATCTCTCTCTCTCTGTCAAATAAATAAATTAATTAATTTAAAAAAAAAGGGATTTGTTTTCATGGAAGACCTGAAGTATGTTTAAGGCAAGATGTTTATGAGGAAGCCCAAGCAAGCCTATGCAGAGAGAGGACATAGGACCCATATCTTTTTGCCACCCGTAAGAAGAAATTCTCTGACACTCATGTTCCTCTTGCCACCAATTTAGGACAAATTTACCTCCACTCCTACCCTAAGCTGAGACCAGAAGACGCTAGTTTAGTATCCCAAGGTCACCTGGTAATCCAGTGGTGGAATGAAGAACAGATTCCAGGTAAAAAAATTTCAGGCTCTTAAACTATGAAGCTGGGTTAGATCAGCATGACAGTCTATGAACCTGTGTAGAAGATCTCATTTCTAGGTAAATCCAACTCTGTTCCTTGTGAGAACTTTGGGTACCCTTACCCTCCTTCATCTCTGTCCTTTCTCCATGGTCCTGTAGGGAACCAGGACAAGCTATCCCAGAATGTGCCACAATGGCATATTGGCTATTTTGAACTGAAGCTACTTGGGAAATGGCTGATGCAAGGACACCCAGACTCTCCTTTGCCCCTGAAAGCAGGAAAAAAATCCCCCACATGAAATATACCCTCCCTGTACTAAGAAGTAAGAAGATATCCTTATTGGCAGAGATAGGAACGTTAAAGCTGAGAAAGCTGTAGAGAGAAACCTTGATACTTTTTACTAATCTACTACTTCAGCCCAAATTCGGTTTCGAATTCCTTACTAATTAAAGCTCTCAAACACTGTCGATTCCTCATAAAAATATCATTTCTCTCTCTCTCTCTCTCTTTCTTTCTCTTTCTCTCTAAAATGTATGAAAACTGTCTGCTTTGATCATTTCTTTGGGTCTCAATTTCACTGTATGTCCTCTGTGCACAATTCATAAAACTTAGTTTTTCTTGTTAATCTGACTCATGTCAATTTAATTCCTAAACCAGCTGGAGGAAACTTGAAGGGTAAAATAAATGTTTTCCTCCCCTACAGTCTTTATTTTGAAATAGTTACTTCTCCCTACCAGTGTGATAAGAGACAGCATCAAGACTAAAAGTACCTTTTCCTAACCATGTCCCTGCCTCAGATTTCCATTTAGGAAACTCAGAAATAGATCCTAAGGCTGAAATCTTTGTCACAGAGGTGTTTTATCCCCCCCTCATTTGATACCTGTCAACCAAAGCTTCCTCACTGCTGATATGAATACTGTCCCAAATGGCTAACTTCTGAGGCCATTCAGATAATAAGGAAGTGATTCCACAGAGGTTACTAACATGGAGATCTTCATACTAAAGTAGAACAATCTCACACAATTGAAAGCCCATTTTCAGAGGTTTGGATGCTGTTTGGAATAATCTCTAAGGTTAACTAAGCTATTGGACTTTCAGAAAAAATACCTTCTCGCTCGTTAGGAAAGAGATCTTGTTGGAGATTAGCAATCATTTTGTACTTTGTTGCTAGAAGCTTTACTAGTCAAGCAGAAGGATAGATAATTAGGAAGACTGTGGTCATAAGCTAGTTTAGTGGAACAGAAGTTGCTAAATAAGTTTTTTTTTTTTTTTTTTTTTTTTTTTTGTCAGCCATTCTGAAGGTGATGTCTTGGTGTTCAGCTTCTCCTTATCCAAGATTTGGGGATATTACCATACTCCCAATCTTGCACCATCCTTTCCAGATTCCAGTTCAATGTATAATGGTGGTATAGCAGCTTAAGGTGAGAGTAGATCTGTTCCGTGGGCCTCATATGCTTGAAGACCTATGACATCAAACTTTTTCTTTGCTGAAAAGGCAGAGAAGGATAAGAGAAAACTGACAAAAATATTACAATTCTGTTTCAATTAGAAAGTCAGTCTGGTCAACAAGAAAGATGTCTACAGATTTTAACTGGTCTTAGGGGAGGAGATCAGAATGTTCTAAGATATCCTTGCTCACCCTGATGTTACATTATCTGGGCTACAGGGCAGCTGCAATCTTTCCCCCAGGGCTTAGGATGTGTGCCTGAAGATAAAATTCAAACTCAGTATTAACTTTTTTTTTAATCACTGTGTTGCTTCAGAACAGATACTCTTCAGTGGAATTAGTGTTAGACACGTAAAATCTGTCCCATTTCTAAATAGGTCAATCTTATTCCTAGAATACTAACCCCAGAGGACACAAATATTGGGGGAGGGGAAATTCCATCCAGGAAGAATGATCAGAAATAGCTTGGTTGAAATTTGAGGTCTGTGTTCTCATGCTAATTTCACTCATAATTCTAGAAGCCAATCCCTTTGCTTCTCTGTGCCTTGGATTCTCCATCAATATAATGGGGATGTTTGTGTTCTCCTAGAAAATGATTTGTATTTGCAATCACCAAATCCATGACACAAATCCTGACTTGTTCTAGGTTATGAAAATGTTTCACTATCAGATGACAGCATCTATTCCAAGAGCTTCTCTCCTACCTATAATTTCACCTTGTGAAAGTCATATGCTGTATTAGTCAGGATAAGCTGAGTTTTGCTGTGGCAACAAACGTTCAGATCTCAAAGGTTTGTTGCTCACTTTTACTGCAGTCTGATACAGGCCATCTGCTTTGCTTGGTGGCTACTTTTTAACAGTAGTCAGATTTGAGTTGGTTCCAGGTTACAGCTTTGTTGTCTCTGAATTCTTCACTTCCAGCCATAGTGGCAGGAGAGAGAGCATGCATGGAGCTCATGTCCTCTTTTTACTGTCTCAGACAGCAAATGTGTTTGGGTCTGTGATCAAAGGAGTGAGACTGATACAAAGCGAAGGTCAAGCAAAGCTTTATTTTGCGCCAGCAACAAGAATCAAACTGACCGGTGGGGCCGCCTCTTACAGAGAGAGCGACCCCTCTCAGACTCACAGACTAACTTTTATAGGGCAAAGGCCATGTGGTTGAGCCTGGCAACACAGGTGGCCAATGAGATTGTAACACACAGAGAAAGTTGCATAGTCATGCTAGGTCATACACAGGTGGCCAATGGAATTACAATTCACCCTGTAGTAGCTATTGAACTAGCCTATCACCTTGGTCAGAATTGGTGCCCAAAAGGCACCCAAAAGGCAGGGCCCACATTCTTTGGTGGTTAGGGAGAGAGTGATTGGATGTCTCCATCCGGAGACATTCAGGCTCTGTTATCAGGGACAAGTTGACCATATTTTACTGTTTCCCGGACTTGCTTTTAAGTAAGTTCCTTTTGGGGGGGCAGGGTCAGTTTAAGTTTTTCTGCATAACCAACAAAATCACTGTTTAACCGAGATGGAATTGCTCTGGCTAAATAGGCCCTTACAAATGTCACTCATTACTTCACTCACACACACTCATAAACCAGAATCAGTCACGCGAACCTGTCAAGCACTAGTGTTTATGTCATGTGTTATTATTTGTTTTGTTATGTCCAACCCAAGCAAGGATTCAAAAATGAAGAAAGGTCCATTCTAAAAGCTTGCCAAGTACTACCAGCTAAATAGGACCCAGGTCCAGCTGAGGAACTCTTAACTGGGGCATGGGAGTGGGGAAAGAGGCACATGAAGAAATGATTGGGCTATACGTAATTATCTAGAGGTTTAAATGAAGTTTGTGGAAGTCAGAGGCAGGAGTGATGAGTCCTACGATAATCAGTCAGGTAAGGCTCTACAAAGGAACAGACTTGAAAGATGGTCCTTAGGTTTTTGAAGGATTAGGAGTTCACCAGCTTTTGAAGGATTAAGAGTTGGGATGAATGGATCCCCTAGTAGAGAAAAAGAAACTTAGGGTCAGACTTCCTTCCTTTTTTTTTTTTAATTTACTTTTTATTTATTTTCAGCATAACAGTATTCATTATTTTTGCACCACACCCAGTGCTCCATGCAATCCATGCCCTCTTGAGCCAAAGTCAACAGGAGAGACTCCTTCAGTTCACCAGGTTAAGCCTCTTTAAAAACAGTGAGTTCGTAAACACGAAGGCCTCCGGTTCACAGCACCCTAATAATTGGTAAAAATGAGAAGAGAGAAAATAGAATAAGGACTTTGAAGACAGAGCAAAGGAAAGACCCTCACTAATTACTCCCTGCTAAGGTGGCTAAATAAAATTTTGGTTGGCACCAGTGGCCTCTCTGCTGTGGTATTCAATTATTGGAAAGAAAAGCTCAGAGTGATGATCTCTGCCTTTGCCTAGGGGTCCCTCCCACTCGTTATTTACCACCCCCATCACCCTGGAAGACTGACATTTAGGCTTAAGAAATTGGAATCCAAACCCAAAAACATTATTTCCAGAAAATGACAGGATATAGAATAGAACCCTCTGGAGGGTACTGTCCCACTGGGGGGCTGCGGCAGCTCCTTTTGATGTGGGGCCTTTCAGAAAAGTTTACTAGTCATAGTACCTGGCATTTGCATAGCATTTAATCATTTGCAAAGCACTTTTAAATATCCATTCGGTGAGCCTCTAAAGAAATAAAGACCAGTGTTGAGAAGGGTGTGGTCAGCTGGTCACTTCTTTGCATTATTGGGAGAAAATGTTTATTGCTGCAGCCTTTTTGGAGGGCAATTTGGCAAACCTAAGCAATCACACTTTTAGAAATTTATCCCCTAACTATGTCTGCACAAAGGCTAAAGAGAAATATGCAAGTTAGTTCATTGCAGTAGTATGTGAGCTAGAAAAAAGGTGAGGGCAAACCTTACTATCGATTGGGGAATATCCAAAAAATTCATGACATACTGGAACTAAGAAATATTACCGATTAGAAAATGAGAGATATTTGAGGTCTTGCTATGGAAGAGTATCCACGATTAATTACTTAGTAGAAGTCCCAAGGATGTGTAGTGTGTGTGTGTGTGTGTGTGTGTGTGTGTGATTTGTGTAAGCTGTAAGCACAGGTATTATATCTACCTGTGAGATGGTTACCTCTTGGGAGTGGGCTTGAGGTTGAGAGAGACATTAAATGTGTACTTTGTATAATTCCTTATCCAAATACAAAGCTAATCTCTTGCCCTGCTTTCTAAGTATGTGTATCACCCCCAATAGGACAGACAGGAGAAAGCAAACAACAACAAGCACTAGGAGGCTTGTCCTATGTCCCTGTCCCCATGGAGTCCCCCAGGTAAATGAGATCTTAGGCCAGTTGCTGTAAGTTCCAGGTTTCTTATCAAACAGCATTATCTTTGTAGCTGGTGTGCAGGGGTGCAGGATGCAAGAACACCCGACTCCAGAGGCCCAAACAGACCAGGTCTGGCCCCTGGCCGCTGACAAAACCCAAAGACAGAGAAACAACTGGTGGTGAAAAAGAAAGGTATTTCTTTGAATGAGGCCAACATTAGGAAAATAGTGGAGTAACATCGCAGACTGTCTCTAAAATGCAGAAAAGATTTCCAGGCATATTAGGAAAACATGGGCAAAAGTGTGTGTCTCCCTACAGGGAGGCAGGGAAGTTTCAATCAGTCATTGTCTGGGAGTCAGTCATGGGCAGAGTCAATCACAGGCGGGTGGGGTCTTGCTGACTCAGGGAACTCCTGGCTGCTTGAGGGCAGAGTTTTGGTTCCCATCTGGGGATGCTTTGCCCACAGGGTCTTTTGCCTGAGCCAGGAGACAAGCTGGAAACAAGGACCCAACTAAAATGTTTGAGGTCAATATGGAGGCAACCAAAGTTCTCTTCCACCTCGACCTTCCCAATGGCTGATACCTGTGTGTGACTTTGCACACACGCTAGCCATTTTTGAAAACAGCTCTTTCCCCAGTGTGAGTGGACAACCTGTAATCTGTGTCTCTTCTTTACATACCTGGGGTATGTATTCTTTAACCCGGTGAGCTATCCGAGAACTGTAGTTCTCAATCATCGTTGCACATCAGAATCATGTGGGGAGTTTTATTTTTTTATTTTTATTTTTTTAAAGATTTTATTTATTTATTTGTCATAGAGAGAGAAGCGAGAGCAAGCACAGCCAGACAGAGTGGCAGGCAGAGGCAGAGGGAGAAGCAGGCTCCCCGCCAAGCAAGGAGCCGGATGTGGGACTCGATCCCAGGACGCCGGGATCATGACCTGAGCCGAAGGCAGCTGCTTAACCAACTGAGCCACCCAGGCGTCCCAATGTGGGGAGTTTTAAAAACGATTCATGTGTAGGTCCCATCCCCAGAGATCCTGATTTAATTAGTCTGGGGTGTCCGGGCACCAAGATTTTAAAAATTTCCCAAGAAATCCCAACATACAACCAAGGTTGAAGACCACTGTTCTCAAATTTAGACTCATTTGTGCAAATAAATGACTACCATTTTCTAAATGCTTTTGTCTTTACATCGTCTTTTCAGCACTTCCCCCCCGCCCACACTATTTACAGCCACCATGTATTATTTTTAAAATTACAGAAAAGAAATACAGAAAAATGTTCTTGATGCCAGAAAAAAAAAATCATATTGCTAATTGATTTTGGAAAGTTCTAGAATTTCTCAATAGTATGTGCAATGGATGCAAATGAAGACATCCTCTCCACTTACCAGTGAGGAGATGGAGGCATCGGAGGGATGATGGAATTCACCACGTTCCACATTGATCAAACAAAGAATGGGGTTCATATCTATGTCATCATATCTATGTCATCATATCTATGTCATCATATCTATGTCATCATATCTATGTCATCTGGGCCATCCATAGAACCCTTTCTCCGGCACCACTGGACTAAGAATTAGCCGTAAATGAGACTCCTTGTCGACCAGCTCAAGGAAGTTGGGAAAAGAGAAAAATCTAGAGGAGGTCATTCTGGTTAAAAGTGACAAAATTCAGACTTCAAGTCCTGCTCTTCCATTGTCAGCCTGGGACAAACTGCTGACATCCCCTGCCTCCAGCTTTCTGGCCTTCCTTATCCTTTACCTATGCCTGCTCAGACTCCCCATGTGCTGCTCTGTGTGGGGGATCCACAGGCTCCAGGTAGCTACTGAGTCCTTGAAATGTGCTGAAAATGACTATGATTGTATTTATTTATTTATTTGAGGTAAAGAGAGTGGGCACTGGAGAGAGAGAGCACAAGCAGAGGGAGAGAGAGAAGCAGGCTCCCCACTGAGCAGAGAGCCCGATGTGGGACTTGATCCCAGGACCCTAGAATCATGACCTGAGCTGAAGGCAGAGGCGTAACTGACTGAGCCACCCAGGGGCCCCTTTAGTTTGTTTTAAATTTAAACGACTTTAGATGAAAACGTATCTAGCCACATATGGCTAGCGGTGGGATAGTGGACAGTGTTATTCAGAGTGGTTTTAGAGGACGCCCCACCCACACAGAGAATGATTGCCGAACAGGAAAGTTGTATTTGATGACACCAGGCTTGTACATGGGGTGAAGGTGGATTTTTAAAAACTGGCTTGAGAACCGTTATGTAAAGCATAAAGTCAAAACGGTTCAGCTGGGCATTTGCAATCCAGCTGCTGTGTCTGCCCTTACATTCCAGCCACACCAATATTCATTAGGCTCCAAAAGACCCTCATTTTTTCTCATGCCACTCCCTCTGCATCTGCTGCTGGCCGCCATTCTCTACCTGGATTCTGCCCTGCCTTCAAGACAGCTGGATGCACCTGCACTGGGAAGCCCTTCGACCTTGTCCAGCTCCCCGGTGCAGTGACCCACTCCCTCCTACTTCTCCCAGCACTTAGCTGGCTCTCATCTCTTTACATTCTGGGGAGTGGTTCAGGTCTCAGGAGGAGACTCTTGGAGACAGCACAAGGCGGTATGCTCTGTCCTCTGATGGAGAGAGCTTGGGGTTACTCTGGAAACTCAGAGAAGGGGTTACCAGAGCCAGGCTGAAGGGGAAGGGGTTCTTCGAGAAGCAGCTGTGAAGACAGGACAATAGGAGCAACAACATTTTTGAGGGGAAATGCCTGTGGGATAAAATAGGGCTGGAGCTGGAGAGGCTGAATAGGCCGTCAGATCATAGCGCGAACACCCCGAAGCTTCCAGAGCGGTGTCTGGGCCCTGAGCCAAATGTGCTCCCAACGACTGAAGATCTTTGAGGTGCCTGTACACCAGATACAGAGGGCGATGCATGAATTAAAAACACCTGTGAAATCACTTCATACGTGACTAAGTGCTACACAAATGAGAGTCGTTTTTATGGTAAACCTCTAGGAACAGCTTTAGTGGCTACTACAGGAGAGCACTGTCAAGCTAACCAGGAGGCCCGCAGGTGGAGAGTGACCAGTTAAACTACAGAGGTTGTTTTGAAATTGAATAAGAGATGGTACACAAAATGAAGGCTTTAGTTTTGCTATCACAGCTTCTTTCTAAATGAGCTCAGATTTTGGATTTGGCAACTGGAGAGGCTGCAAAACTCCTTTTCCCTGGGGTATTTAAGATTGAGAACAACAAAGCCACAAGGGTTGAGTAAGTGTCTGCTATACGCTTATCCCCGTGCTGAATGCCACAGGGGATCAGAACCGTAAGAGGAACATGTTGGTGAGAGGAGACCTAAACTCATAAATGACAGAAACAGAAGAGACCACACAGGTATTTTGTCTGTAATCCAGACAGACACACTATAGCCTGCTCAGAGGAAGGAAGCAGCAACTTGTCACGGGCTGGGAAACCAGGCAGAACCCACCCCACAATGGTGCCCTATCAACTCCTCTGATCAAGGTTAAGTAACTGACATGACAGAAACAAGATAAAGAGGGGAGTGAAATCAGCCACATGGAACGAATGGAAATCTGAAATGGAAGTTTATCATTAGGTGACTGAGTAGGATGTTCCTTGGGGTTCTGGACACCACGTCCCACGCTTCTGGGATAAACTCATGTTTCCCTCTGAGTTTCTGAGCCACTGACCTGACCTTTACTCACCCCATCCTTCATGCTTTCCAGGTGAGGGGCAGTTCCGGTGCGCTCCCAGCCATAGATGGGTCTAATTGGCATTCCCACCCCCAGCCCTGGCCTCAGATTCCCTTTTCAGGGAGCGGGAGGCTTGGGCTGAGTCATCCCAGTGATAAACGCTGTAGTCACTCTAGGGAGGTGTCCCCAGATGCCCCTGCTGGAGGGCAACCAAGTGAGTAACCCTGCCAGTGTCACATGGTCCTGGAATGGAGCTGGCTTGTGCCCGGGCCAGGTCCATGCAATGAACGAGGTTGCTCACAACACACACAGACCCTGATGGGCTCCATTGAAGGGACTGGAGGTCCATCTGGGGGTCTTGTAGACCTACCTGAGCCTTCAGAAGGAAGGCTTTTGACCCAGTACACAGGCAACTAATTCCCCCATGACAGAGTTCTAGAGAAGAACGTTCCTGGGGCAATGGTGCCTGCAAATGCCTGGGAGGAGACGTGAGGGAATCACCGGTCTTCTTCCATGCATTTCCTTTCTCTCATCACAGCTTCTGCAGCTCACACAGAAATGCAAGCAGCTTGCTCACCTGGGCAGAGAGGGAGAGAAGTGGCAATCTCCCAGATAAGGGATGGTGTGAAAGCTAAGAGCCATTATCAGACTCTGAGTCAGGAACTCAGGTGACCAGAATGCTTCCTCTGGGAGTTGATCATCGTGGCCAGAATTGGGAAAGATGGCACAGCAGCTCAAGCAGTGGGCTTTGTGCAGCCTTACCCAAGGGAATTTCTTCCTGGGTCCCATGTATTACTCATGGTAAGGTTTGGATATTTGCTCTAGGTTTTAGTATGTACGTCCTTTCAGTTGATCGTCCATGTCCTTTTTGAATTCTCATATTTTCTCTCTTCCTTCCTCCTGCCCCACTGCCTCCTACTTCCTTCTGTCTCTCCCTCTCCTTCTCCCCACTCCCAACCCAGATTGACATCTGTGCCCTGCAGTCACTCCATTTTATGGGAGCCATTAATTTTTGGTGGTCGGCTTGTGCTTCCTCTCTCTGCATCCCTTTCAGTGTCTGTCCAGGGGCTCATGCTCGAAGTCGGGGTACCAGAAGTGACAGCCCATCAGCGGGTAGGAGAAGATGCTTAGATTTCCCTCCCCAAAGGGCTTGTCCTGCAGCAGCACACAGCTCATCATTTCCAACAGGAAACCATCCCACCTTCTGGGGTTAGCTACAAAGGTCAATGATATTCCTCTCAGAACACCATCAGTGGCTTCTATATCTAAAAATGATGGTAAATTAGAATAGCTTGTGTGTGTGTGTGTGTGTGTGTGAACGTCAACTTTCAAAATTCTTTCCTTCTTTCCTTCATTCACCAGTATTTTTTTTTTACATCATTTTACATTTATATTCAGAATAATAGCCCAGGGACACAGAAGCATGTAGAGAACATTCTGCTGATCTTGTAGATGGGCAAACTGAGCTCTAGACAGTGAATTGTGGGTCACTCAGATTCCTGGTGGGAAAACAGCGTCTAGAGATTAGGTCTTTTGATCCTCCACCATAAGGACCCCTTTTTCTAGAATAGGTGAAATATACAAAAGTTTGTATATGTAAGGATCAGATTGGTTCAGATAAACAGTTCTGGCTTTGGAGCTAAGAAACATGAGTTCTAGATCCAGTTTAGTCCTAGCTCACTTTGTATCAATATAATAGATCACGTCATTTAGATCACATCATTTCTCTGAGCCCCTGCTTCAGCAAAAATGAAGTGATGAGTGTAAATGACTTCCAAAAGTCTACCTCCCTAGAACTAAGGAAATGGTCCTGAATGAAGAAGACTCTGGGTCTTTCCACCTGGCTTAGGGGCGGTGTGGCTTGCTGCACTCGGCCTGTCCAGCGCATGGGTGGGGTGCCCTGGTAAAGCAGCAGGAATATTTTCCAGGTTGATTTGTCTGTGTAGGTACACCAGAAAGCAACCTAGAGTGTCCTTATTGAGTGTGTTCAGGTGTCCCCAACACCTTGTCACTGGCCTATACAGAGATCTTCTAGAGTGAAGATATCTTTGGGCATGGATTTTTTTTTTTTTTAAACTACCTGGGATGTTCAATGATCAGTGTTTCACTATGCAATGTTCACCCATCTGGGCAGGTCACAAATTAGCACTTATTAAAACATTGGCAGAGATGAATTGATCAAATTAGCCCTATGCCTTTTACCTACATGAATAATTACCCAGAGAAGCTGGGACTCAAATGGTGAGGTAAAAAGAAGGAAGGCTAGAGGCTGTGTCTAGAGAGATTCAGATAAGATACCATTGATAGTCGGGGTAACAAAAGAGAGTGGTGGCTAGTAGGGAATAAATAAATGAAACATTGTTGATAATAAACTTGGTCAATGTGCCAGGATGGCTGTAGGAGTTCAGCTTCTTTCAAACAGAAAGAGGACTAGTGTTAGCAGTGGCTAAAGTCTTGGGACTGGAGAAGTTGCCTGAAGATTGCTTAGCCCAGTGACCTGGTTCCAGACAAGAAATTACTTGTGTCATCTAGAAGAGAAAATTTTATTACCTAACATTGAGTTAGTGTCCATTATGCATCAGATATTATTTCTAAACTGCACAACAACCATGAAAAAGAAATATGATGATCTTCATTCTATGTGAGATCCAGAGGCTCAGGGGAGTACTTCACCAAAAGCCACCTAGAAGGGCTCGGTTTCTTTAACCGAATGGTAGATGTCTTCTCCATTCTGCTGAAATCCCTATCATTGTCAATTTTACTGACCTCCAAGGAGGGGTGCTTAGTAATATTTTCCATTAGTAATATTAGTAATGTTTTAGTAATATTAGTAATATTTTCCATTAGTAATATTTCCCTCCATCCAGTACAAGTCTTCTTTTCATTACGTCCTCATTGAAGATAAAGCCCAATTGATTAACATTCTTTCTATGCTTCCCCTTCATAAAGATATTCTTCTGGGTCCTGATTTTGAGGAAATAACCTTTTGACTTTAATTCATGGTCATTGTTTTTGGTGCTGTGATTTGAACTATGGGTTTTTGGGTGGGTTTGGACAGTGATAGTAAGTGGTCTCTCGTGGTCCAAGTCCAGGCTACCCATTGAGTTTCATTGTAGTAGTCTGTGCACAATGTCCCCCAAGCCCTCCTGTCCCATCTACTGCTTTTAATGTGTATGTACCTTTGTTATGACATTTGCATTAGCCTTTTACTTTGTTCTGGAGTAGTTTGTTCACTAGGTTAATTTCCTCTATTAAGTGAAGACTGAGTATCCTCAATGGAGCAAGTTAACTTTCAGTAAGATTCATTTCTGTATTATCTTTTCTGCTGTAAGTTGTTCCTCCTTTACATCCCAAGATGGTAGCCAAACATTTCTATTACCTTGACTGAAATATTTGTTAGTGGTTTTTGTGTTACAGGACCCAAAGCAGATGTTACCAGACCCCCAGAGATAATCTCTAAGGAGGTTTTTATGATTAGAAGCTTCATCTTTAAGTTAGAGGTAAGTTTTCCAGGGTGGGGGATATCAAGGGTTGGGATGAATAGAATCTGCTAGACTGGGATTGGGGAAGGAGTTTTCTTGAGAGGAGGCAAGATACTGCAAGTTCTATAAGTAGTGAGGCATACCTTACTATGAGAGACTCTAAGGGGAAGGCAGGCTCTCAAGGGGAGTGGTGTTTCTTGGTTACTTACACATGCTGGACAGTATTTGAGAAGAGGTTTGGCAGAAGACAGCAGAGCTGTCTACATTCATAGACAATAGCAGGCTATCAAAAAGTAGTGTTGACTAAAATCAGAACTCTGGACTGGTTTAGACCCCAAGACAAAAAGCAGCCTGTCATGATAAAGATTAGAATTTACATTTACCTTGATGAGTGAAGGTTTTAAGCAGATTGGATTTGATTTAAAACAGTAAAAGAGCTCTATATTTCTCCTAGTTGGAAATAATAAAGTAAAAAACAATTCCTAATACCTCCATCTTTCCTCACTCTACTGTAACTATCATACGGCTTCTCTGGTTTATCATGCTTCTCAGTATATCTTTTGGGTTATTTCAGCAGCCCATGACCAACTCACGTTTGGTGACTTGATGTAAGGACTCACTTATTCTTATGACTTAGGTTTATTAGAGCAACAATTCATAGCAAAAGCAACAAGAGAAGCGTACATATTTGGTGGTGTCTAGGGATGTGAGATATAGGCTTCTGAGTTCTGTTCCATTGGGGGCCATGCAATACATACTTTTTCTATAGAGAATTTACAGCAACATATGTAGAATGTGTCTGCCCTGGGAAGATCATTCCAATCTCAGGATCTGAAGCTTTTAAGGAGGGTTGACCATACAGGCACATACTTCTATGCACTTAGCCATGCTAACCAAACTCACCCTGCAACAAAATCAGATACATCATGACTCTTGCTAAGTAATCCTGCAAAGTCTTTACTAGTTGGTACAGTATGCCCCCTTTACCTAGGCATACAGAGTATCATCATTCAGTAACACAGAGAACACAAGGAGTTGCCCAAGGGCCAGTTATGGTTCCAGGCTTCCCTGGACATGTAATGACTCAGCAACCAGACCTTCTGTGTCAATTCCTTCTTCACAGTTGCTAATTAAATACACAACATTTATAAAGATATAAAAGGAGAACTACTAGAATTCTCAAATATTTAAAAACCACCAAATAATTAGCTGTTTTCTGTTCTGGATCATTTTTTAAAAATATATTTTTTAATATTTTATTTTATTTATTTGGGAAGGGGGAGAGGGGCACATGCCACACTCAGTGTGGAATCCAATGCAGGGCTGGCTTGATCTCACGACCCTGAGATCAGGACCTGAGCCAAAACCAAGAGTCAGATGCCTAACCAGCTGCACCACCCAGGTGCCCCAGTTCTGGATCATTTTTTTACATGAATAAACACACACAGACACACACACACGCACACACACACAGACACACACACACACACACACAGGCAGGCCTTGTTAATTACATCATTATATATATGTTAACCACTGAGAACAACAAAAGTTAATTGAAGAGTGTTGATGGCATCAAACATGCCACCTCACTCATCAGGTGCTCTCGTGGCTAGGTTGGAGCTCCTCCCAAGGATGTTATCAGAACTTTATACTTTTCTTATCTCACTTCTCGTCCATTTGCATAATTAATGCTCATTTATTGGTGGTTCTCCCTCTCTAGAAGATGAGCATCTTGAGTATCTAGACTATGTCTTGTTTACAGATAAAACTCAGCACCTAATGTGGGACCTGGGCCCTAGCACGTAATCAATAAATATCTTTCAAAGAAGGAATAAATGAGTGAATGAGTGACTTTTTCTTGTCTGGCAGCTCTATACCCTCAGTTATGATCCTTTCTCCAGCAAGACTTCTTCCGCCTATTTTGGATCCTTGTAATCAATGTTCAAAACTGTGAATATTCGGGGCGCCTGGGTGGCTCAGTGGGTTGAGCTGCTGCCTTCGGCTCGGGTCATGATCTCAGGGTCCTGGGATCGAGTCCCACGTGGGGCTCTCTGCTCGGCAGGGAGCCTGCTTCCCTCTCTCTCTCTCTCTGCCTGTCTCTCCATCTACTTGTGATTTCTCTCTGTCAAATTAAAAGAAAAAAAAAAACTGTGAATATTACATGTAAACTCTCCAGGCTCTACTGTATTATTATATGGAGACTTTCTTCCCAGCATCTTCTAGTTGGTAGGAAAAATCTGGGGCTTCCTTTGACATTAGCCCCTGAAGTTTCAGTCTCATGTACCTGTCATATGCCTGGAACATAAACAGTCCACATGAGACTCAGAAATCCCCCAGTTCAAGCTCAATTCCCCAGACACCCTCTTGCTCCCACATTTTGTTCTCATTTCAGAGGACATGTGATACTTGTTGATTTTGTACCTTCTTCCCACTCCCTTTCCTTTGTTTTCAGCTTGTAAAAAATTTGACTTTTTTCCTAAAATTTCTTTCTCCTGTTTCCTCCCATAATTATCTTTTTTTATTATTTTATTTTTTTTTTAAATGGGGGTGTCCGTGGACTGCCTCTCCCTCCAGGGATTTACAACACTGCTAGATGTGGCTAATGCCTGCACAAGAGATGTAATGCAGGGATCCCATAATCCTTGAGGGTGGCCTGGACCCTAGCACCAGAAACTCTGAAAACCTAAAAGCCAAGAATAATGCTTTAGAATTTTCCTGTCCCCGCAATTCATTTTCAGTAGTGAGATCTCTTTAAAAGGGGCTTCAAAAATAACTTTAAAAGTAGTGCTTGCAAGATTTGAAATCTAGTCAATTTAATGAATCCAAAATATAAAGCTTAAAACAAACAATTTTTTTTTTCTGTTCAGTCAGTATGAGGGAGAGATAAAACAATGTCCTTAGATAATCCATGTCATATACTTGGCCCTTTTTCATAGATCCCAACTAAAATATATTCAATGTCTGAATATAATTTGCCCCTAAAGTTCAAGGCAGAATAGAACAATCTGTGGTCTCATTTTGGTTTGTTTTGGGGTGGAGGAAGAGGAAGGAGAACAGATAATAGAATTTATATTAACTTAAAGAGGGTAATCTGTAAATACATCTCCCTTCCATCACTGCCTCACCCCACCCCAAAACATATTCCAACACACTGCATTTGAACGTCAACCTTTCTAAACCAAAACTACATGGAACATTTTTATTTGAGTAAATGTATTTCTTGCTTTGGCCAACTTATAATCTCTCCTAAATGAGGACTCTTTACCCATAAAGATAACAAAACATATTTTTAAAAAATCCAAATCCTGGACTTCCAAGAAATAAAATCACAGAAGTTCCTCTTGCCCATTGTAAGCTGCTTGATAATAGGTAGTCAGTGGAGCAAACCATAGTAGACTCTCTTGAAATGAAACTGCCTGGATAAACGTTATTCAGTTATCTATAGAAGACTTATTTTGTGCCCAGCCTGAGCTAAAGACAACATAACAGCACAGGTAGATGAGCTTTTGGATCCCATGGACTTGGGTTTGGGTCCCAGTTGTACAATTTACTAACAGTCTTATATTGGCCAATGCACTTAGCTTCTACGAGCTTAAGTTTCCTGCTTTATAAAATGGACATATTGATAACTATTTCATTATTTGGGGTAAGGATTCATTTAAATAAGCAAATTTATGTGAGGTTCTGGGCTCTATGCCTGGCACATAAAAAGTTGTCAGTAATTGTTAGCTATTATGATAAGGATGGAATGAGTTTCAAGGGATGATAAAATATCGTTCCCACTGTTAAGACACCTTTCCTCTAGTTCCAGAGTCAAAACCAACATTCACAAAACATGATGAATAATGAAAGTTAGTATTGAAACAAATGTTAAGTTATCTGACTTTACAGATTAGGGGATTTGTCAGCAGGACTTGCGTATCTATGAATACCAATGCTGAGTTGCAATGCATCATCCTTTTTTGGATATTAAATACAAAATTAAATTAATTACATTTATTAAAAAATCAGTTAAATTTGCTAATAGATTTCTTATAGATTACAAGTTAAAAATAAAGATACTTAATGTATTTTTCACCTTAACTCAATTATTTCCAAATATTTGGACATCTAAGCAAAGAGGGCTATTCTTTCCTGCATAATTAAAGGTTACATGTTGGTTACATGTGGAGGGTGTTTCAGGTTGATGGACTGAAAGTGGCTCCTTTGCAGTTTTCTTGCTGGTCTGAAGTTGTTATTATGCTACTGGTCCTAGCTTCCAAGAATGGGTCACGGACAAGGGCCAAAACTGTAAACTAGGCTACAATCCATAACTGAGAACATATTCCTAAATTCAGACTCTCTTTTCTGAGTTTTTGTTGGGTGAGGGTTCAGGGAACGCATTCATCAAATGCTGTTCCAAGCACAATGTCACCCTCCCCATAATTTCAGAGTAAACAGACCTCAGTAAAGTGACAGGTATAAAATATTGTGGACAAGGTCAGAACCATTAAGAGGTCCTTAAAGAACCTCATGTACTCACTGGGGTAAGAGGAGTCATGGCAGGCCCCTGTTTTACAGGGAGGTCACTGCCCGGAGGCATGGGACCAAAGTACACAACAGGACGTAGTGATTGCCACGTGGTCAGGCATAGGCGCCCTGCCCCTCACTGGGTTTTGACATTGGCTTGTCATCAAGGGCTGCCAGGTGCCTTCTCTCCCCCGACCTCCCCCAGCCTATTATCTGGCTCTGTATAGGGACATAAATATTTAACATTATCTCCAGGAAGAAATTTAGAATCAGAGGCTCTTGGGGTTGGAGGGGACCTTTACGGTCACCCCATCCAAGGACTGCCCTGAAGCACGAGTCTCTTCTGCTCCGTCTTTCCAAGAAGCTGATTAGCTGTTTGTAAGAACAGCTGCGGGTGAGGATGTGATCCCTGTACAGATGTGGGCTTCTCTCTCTCAGGACTGTTCTTGCAAGTATCAATCCACTTGTAGATTGGATAGTCCTTGAGGACCGACTGTGTGCTATTTACCATCATAACCACAATGCCTAGTGAAGAACTTAGCATTTAGTAAGTGCTGGTTGAATTATAATAATAGGTAACAGTTACTGAGTACTTAACGTTTGCCAGACCCTATACACGTCACCTTCCCTGGACTGACTCATTTAACCTTCAAAACATTCCTTTGTAATAAGCATTCTTCTTATCTCTGTTTTTGCAGAATAAAAGCATTAGATTGAGAGAGACTGAGTAAATTACCTGATGTCATGTGGCCTGTTCGTGATAAAGTGGGGATTTAATGCAAGTGTGGGGATGAAATGCCAATTGAATATTACCCCCACCAGAGAATTGGGCTATTGATAAGGTAACTTCTTTGTTGTAAATCTCAAGGACATTTGCAAACCAAGGGAGACTCCTGTCTTGCAGGACTGTGATCTCAGCAAGTTAACTATTTATCATTTTATGGCAGTCAGGGGTGCCTGAGGAATGCTACACATATGGAGGGGAGCGGGTGAAGGGGGGGGTGCAAGGCGCCAGCTTTTGCTTTGTCCTCAGCCAGCCTCCTGCTCCTTCAGGGATTTAATGCAAGTGTGCAGCTCTGAGCTTGAACTCTTAATTGCTAGTGTAAATGAAAATAAATAAATAAATACACAAATGAGGAAAAATCAATAGACCTGTCACTTCTGCTATTATTCTTAAGTCTCTGTTTGTGGCTGGTCGAATACCTCTCCATACGACAGGAGTCCTATCTCAAGCCAACCTCAGGTTGTCTGTCCTTCTTTTCCCCTTTTCCAACTGCGCATCATTGTTTGTATGTTCCTGTGGGGATGGTTCCAAGTACCTTCATCCTCTGGAGATCCTACATGGACTCAGCTAGAGGATGTCCTTTAAATGATCTTGGTTATTCATATCAGACCTTTTACCCGGTCGAATTTTGAACAGATGGCCCATCCTTTCATTTGGTGGGCATCTTCCTGGTGGGCTCCTTTGGTGGGCCAAGCTTCTTTCAAGTGTGGAGTCATGTATGCCCTGCAAAGCCAGCTGCTCCCTGACTCCCTACTATCCCCCATGCCCTGTGGTGCTACCTGAGTGATAAGATTCTGCCCAATGACTGACCCTCCACCCCCCAACACACACACATAGACAGCTAGCCTTTCTGCAGATGCTGCAGTAGTGAGTCCCAAGGCACTCTCCCTCATACCAAGTCCCTGGACCCAAATCTGGTCTCATCAGCTTGGAGCCTCATAGAAGATTACATGTTTAATACACATGACATATCTGAATTCTTTCATGCCATCCGGGGTACATTAGGTATAAAACTGATAGACACGCATGCGTCAGTAGTTTCATTGGATGCTCCTAGCAGCTGCTTCTAAAGAGGGTTGAACAGGGACTATGTGACTTTCGAAGGTAGAACAGCCCATCGGTGACAGATCAGGAGCCAGAACAAGGACTCGAGGCTTCTGGGCCCCCAGGCTCAGGCTGCTTTTGTCACACCACAGAGCTTTCGGATCCAGATGTCTAGAAAGCCACTTCCCACTTGGAGCCCTGCAGGCCTCTCCATTACTGATTTAACATGAAGGGGCTCTGGGAGCTGAGTTATAAATAAAGCTCATGTTGGCTCTAGGAAGGAAGGAAATCAAGTGCTCTGCCAAACTACCATTTTTCACGAGGCCCTACCCAGCCTGCTCTGTGACAGTCCTTGGTTTCTCAGGTTGGTGCAGTTACGCACCTCTCTCTTCTTTCCGAGTCATGCCGGTGCAGAGGTGATTAGGGAGGTTGGGGCATGGATGTCACTGTACCCACACTGCTCCATTTCCATCTTACTCTCCTGTTGTCTCCTAAATCTCATGGAAAGCTAGCAGGAAAAAGTCATCTGTTTGGAGAAAATACATCCTGTGACTCTACAAAGGAAGCAAAGAGTCTAGGGAAAATTAAAAGGTAAGCGAAGCCTCTTGATCACTTATAATAATGTGCCCCCCATCCCTACAGACCTCATCCATGCAGACCTCATCCGTGCAGCAGGCTCTGAAAATGGACGTGCTTACAGGGGTCAGGCATGGGGGCCAACGAGTGGAGCAGGCCAGCTGTGGGAAATAAACAGAGAAAGGTGGGGACCATACCCCATCGGGAGGCTCGTCATGTCCCTTCCAAGGGGCTGGCTATTTCCTCCAGTTAAATATTGCTGCCGGAACTTCTGACTTGTCAAGAGGAGCCAGAACTTAGGGTTTATATAAATTGTTAAATGTCTGCAACAAATTCAATTAAAAACAACAAAATGAAGGCACCGAGTGGAACGTGTGTGTCTCCCAGTTCCCGTTCTGCATCCCTGCAAAAAGAATGCTCTGACAGATGAGGCGGAAGCTAGTATTCCATTGAAGAGGCAAAGGCAAAACAGTTGACGCACGCGGCCCCGTGGTACCACTGGCACGTGGCAGAGCTGGATTTTGTCTAACTCCAGAGCCAAGCTCTTCCCACTAGGCTGTGTTGCCTTCCATACCTACAAGGACATTGAAACAAACCAGTCTCAACTAATAAGACGGGATGTTGACCTATGGATCCTAAAAACAAGCAATAGGTCCACAAGTTACCACCTCCCAGAAACTCCTTGTCCTCTCTGGGCCACCATGTCTTCACTTGTTAAGTGAGGTACCAGGACGAGAGGACAGCGGAGACCTCCAGATGGCAACTGCATATCTGGTTTCTGAGGTATGGCAACCCCTTGCACCTTAGCACAGCATGTGGCAGGTAGAAGACCCTCCAGAAACATTTCTTGTCTAAATGAGCATCTTACAAAATGCATTATGAAGTATCTGTGAGGTCTATAAGAAAGACTACTCCATCCGTTTATTCACGCAATTTACAGAGAGGTTTTGAGCACCTGGCTCGGATGAGTAACGTTCCGTGGGTTCCATGAGATGCGTGAATGAATCATCCCTACATAAGAAGGATAATGATGATAAGAGCTAAGCTTTGTAGCATTCATCACACCTATGGTCAATGCTGTCCCAAGGATATCGTCATTTATTTAAATCCTTGCAATATCCTGTTGGACTAGGGTCTATAATTCTTATCCCCACTCTACAGGTGAAAAAGCTGAGGTGAAAAGACCCCAAGAAGTAGGCCTAAGGCCACACATCGAGTTCAGTGGAGCCTGATTTTAACCTCAGCTGTCAGGCTGCAGGGTCCACATTTCTAACCACAGTGCTATACACTTGTCAAGAAAGGAAGAAAAATAGCATTTTAAAAATCCTGCTTCTTGCCAGGTACTGACTTAGCCAGACACTTCTGCAAAACACTAAGGATTTATTTCTTATAGTAATGCAATAGGTTGATACATTTATCCCCATCTTCTTATCAACTTGCTCGGTCGGTCACCCAGCTAGCAAACTATATAGCACAAGCTAGAAATGACAAGGCTGCAAGGGAGGGCCAGTGACACTGTCCAGAAGAGGATTCTGCGTCCAGACCGGGGGGAGAAAACCCCGTTCTCTACTCCCATGGCTGTCCCCTTTGGCTTCCTGTTGCTTTGGCCCCTGGATAGAGACACTGCTGAGGGCTTCACTTTCCCTGGTGGCCTAGAGGGCAGCAGTGGTCAATGGGAGGCCATGGGCCTCAAGCCCCTTACTTGTTTGTACTTCCAGTAGATTATCTGGGTCAGGCTCAAGATTAGTTATCCAAGGTTCTTTCCAGCATCATCTGGTATTTCCACTAAAATTCAGAGGTGCTTTAATTCCCGGTACAAAAGAGGATTTTCTCCGAAGACCACACTTCTGGGGAGCCGAGGGGCTGCTGCTTCTTCAGATAGGGAGGAGGCACTCAGGGAAAGTGGGCAGGGACTGGAGGCACCCCACGGGTCTGGTCTTGGAAGCCTGGCTGGGCAGAGAGGCAGGCAGTTCACCATTATTTGGGTTGGTGAATGCCTGGGTCGGTGTGGTCTTTTGGCTGGACGGTAAACCACAGTGGCAGGGCTGTCTCCCAGGATTAAGCTCTGCAAGTGCACCTCCAGGCTACGGCCTGGTACGGGAGAGCTTTCAGTTAATAAATGAAGCAGAAAGCATTGCCCTCTGGGTTCCTCTGACCCTGTGATTTGCTTGATTCTCCAGGAATAAACAAAACCCAACGACTACCCAATTCGACATGCAAACTGTTATCTCAAGCCTAGAGAGAACAGAATGCAAAAGCCATTGTGTCTAAACATTGACCAGATGTGTGAAAAACTTACTTTAATGAGGGACACTGTGACTCACTAAAGCAGTAAAACATGGGTCCTGATGTTTTAAATTACCTTTTGATGGTTTAAAAAAATCCATGTGCTCTTTTAGTGGAAAGACCGCATTGGAATGTTGGCATCTGAATTCATGGTTTGATTTTCAGACAAAGCTCTTCTGTGCTAAAAGACCACCACTCAGGGGCTTGAGTGTTGAGAGCAAAAGCTTGACTCTTTGCCCCCAATTCTGGTCTTGAAAAAAAAAAATCATTATTGTCTCTTGCATATCCTAGAGTTTCTGTCCACTCCCCTGCCAGGACTCTTGTCTGGACCTCATCCCCATCAACCCCACTTCCGGGTTAACCCCTAACAAATTTCCCTGTTTCCCACCTCACTGTCACTTTGAGGAATGCTGCCATGCAGGTCCTTCCTTTCTGCCTTCCTACTCTCCATTTGTGCTTTCATTCTGCCTTCTTCCTGGTAAACGCCCCGAATCATGTGCCTTGTTGGGTAATCCACTTGAATTTAAAACATGAGGAAGACTGAGTATGTCTACCTGAAGACTTAAAAAAGAGTCAAGGAAGAATGGCCTGTGGAATGAATTGAGTGTTGATGTTTCCCTGTTTCCTCCAAATTCATGTGTTGAAGCCTAACCCCCAAGGTGAAGGTGTTAAGAGGTTGGGTCTTTGCGGAAGGTGATCAGGTCCTGAGGGCAGAACACTGAAGAATGAGATTAGTGTCTTTGTAAAGAGAGTTCCCTTCTCCTTTCCACTGTGTGAGGTTATAACAAAAAGACAACTGTTAGTGAACTGGGAAGTGGGTTCTGAACAGACAACAAACCTACTAGCATTTGGGTCTTGGACTTCCCAACCTCAGAGTAAGGGAAAAACGCTGGTTGGTTCAAAGTCATCTAGGCTATGGCAATTTTGTTATGGCAGCCCAAATGGACTAAGACAGCATGTAAACCTTTGGATGCAATATAAAGGTAAATTCTATTATAGAAAAGTATGCAGGATTCAGGTGTAATGCTCAAAGATGACAGTGGTGAACTGTACTTAGAGCAGGTGGTCATGGAAGGCTTTCTGAAGGAAATGGTATTTGAGTTCACTACTTAAAAAGATAAGTTGATATTCCCCAGAAGGAAAAGGCAGAAACGAACATTCCATGCATAGGCTTGAAGTGACCTGTCACATAAAAGGACATGAATATAGGGTGGGAAGAGACAGGGCTAGGGAATCAGGACAGGCTGGATTACACAGGGTGTTAGGTGCCATATCATGGTCTTCACATTTAGGTATCAGGGAGCTAGGGAAGGATTTGAAGAGGGGAGAAGTAGATTTGGGTTTTCATTTTGAAAGATAGCCATGGTTGTAGGGGGGAGGATATCTGAAAGAAATAAGGCTGTCAGCAGAGTAAGACCTAGACATGGAGTCCAGTGGTCCATGAGACAAACAATCAAGTCCTAAATCGAGAAGTGCTGGACAGGAAAAGTGAAGAAAAGGAGAATCAGTAGTACCTAGATGGTGACCAGAATTGATGCATCAGAGAAGGAGAAGAACAGGGGTCAGCTCCAAGGTTTCCAGCTTAATGAATGATGCCAAGATCCACTCAGTCCCAGGAATAAGAAAAACAGAGGAGCAGACTAAAGGAAGTAGGATCATGGGTGGTCAGTCCTATGAGAAACCGAGGCAGACATGTCCAGAAGGCAATTGACAATACAGATAAGGCATTCTGGGGAGCTCTGGCCTCCAGCCACTGACGGAGAATCAGGATGAAGATGTTATGTTTAAACCATAAGAGCGTGTGAGATTTTCAATGGAAAGCATAACCACATGAGTCCCTCAGAGGCGCTGGGTGGCCATAGCCCCCACAGTCTTTATGGCTTTGCCCTGTCTCCTGTGGGCAGTCTGACACTTGAACTAATGTATCATTTTCTCCTCGCCCTTCTTATGGCACAGACCCACACTGTATTTCAGATCCAATCAACACCCTAGATTTCTGGATACCGAAAACAGAAAATACATGTAAATGAGCTGTACCAAATGTCTAGAGAGGGAATAACTCCCCTCCAGCCTTATGTAAGAGCATATGTAAAACAAAGAAAACAAAAGCAGGAGGGCATCCTGGGGCTTGTTGATCCTGGCTCTAGGACTGACTGCTTAGGAAGTGTGCAAAGCCAATAATGACTAATGTCCTCAAATATTACTTATTATTCATATAGCATAATCATAGTGAATACTGAAAGGAGCCCACACACTGCTTGTTTTGCTATTTGAACCATAATTTGACGTCTACCCAGAATGGCATCTCCATAGAAGAGCTATTAGTTTGCCGAGCTAAGCGATATTTAAGGAGCAGTCAATTCTACGGATTCTTTGTGCTTAATTTGCAGCTAAGTTCCAATTAAACCTATGTTGTATTTCATCAAGTTAAATTGCAGCAACTATTGAGTTAGGAAAAAATGTAAAATGATTTTGTTCGGCACTCAGACTGTGGTTTGCCCTGATTGTGATTAGAGAAGGATATGGGGATACTTGGAATTCTAGAGCATAAGTCCATACTCGTTCTCTGAGAAGGTATGACTATTTATGTCTAGACAGTAAGTATTTATTGAAGACTCACAGTCCACCTGGACATTGTGGAGATCTCCAAAAATCTATACAATATAGTTTATGGCTCCAAGAATTGAGACTATGGAGAGTGCCGTTGCTGGGGGCACACCCATGAAATGCCAGGGGACAGTCTGGGTCATTCCAGCTGTCATAGTGATCACTTGTCTAAGAGTAGACCAGATTGCTTCACAGTTGATCTGTTTTCCTTGTCCATCATGTAAGAGATAATAGAACTTGCCTGTCTCCACATTTACAGGGCAGATATCCAATGGCTAATGTCTACTGAATGCTAAATGCATTCCAGCATTGTTTAATAGACTGTACACATATTAACGAATACAGTCTTCACAACCTCCCTCAAAGATAGATATTATTGTAGGAGGTCACTTGATGTAATGAGCCCTGGGAATTATATACAACTGGTGAATTACTAAATTCTGCCCCGGAAACTAATAATACATTAATAATACATTATATGCTGACTAAATTGAATTTAAATAAAAAATTAAAATAGAAAAGCAGATATTATTATCCCCACTTTGCGGATTAGGACACTGAGGCACAGGAGTGCTTGGGAGGCTCAACTGGCAAAGCAAATGCCTTTGGCTCAGGTTAAAATCTTGGGGTCCAGGAAGAGCAGGCCCTTGTGGGGAATCTCTGCTCAGTGGGGAGTCTGTCCCTCTCCCTCTGCCCCTTCCCCTGTGTTCATGCTCTCGCTCTCTTAAATAAATAAATGGAACGTTTTAAGAAAAGGAAACTGAGACACAGAGAGTTTAAGTTCTGCACTCAAGGTCACACAGCACTCCTGCGGGGGAAGATTGCTTTTTGAAGTGCCCACAACTCTGAGGGTTAGAAAGTTCTTTCCATGTTGAATCCAAATCTGTCTATAACTCCTACCGGCTGGTCACAGTTCTGTCTTCTGGATCCAAACAAAATAAATGTAACTGTTCTTCCCCATGTCAGCCCGTCGGTATTTGAGGACAGTGGTCATGTCTTTTCTCCAGTCTTCTGTACTTGACTAAGTAACCTCAGTTCTGGAAACCACGGTGAATCTGTCCACTTTGAAGGGGTCCCTCCTGAGCTGTTATCTGAGGGATAGGCACTACCATGCTGTCAACGTGCAAACAGGAAGTGTTTCTGTTTAGCATCAAGCAGATCATTCCCCATTCAAAAAATGGACAGAAAAGCTTATTTCTATAGTCATTTCTTCTTTGCCTCTTACCCACACTGGTAATACCAAGACCCATAAATATATCCTATCACGGTCAATAATAAAGACAGCTAAAATATAGCAGGGCTTATTACTGGCCCATCACTATTCTGTGATGTGTGTTTTAATTTAATTAAGCATCACCACACACCTATGGGTTAGATGCCATTTTTGTTCCTGTTTCAATGAAGAAACAGGGCACAGAGCAGTGAAGGTTGATGCTCTATTGTACAGCACGTGACAGCATAGTGACTAGCTATTCATAAGGAGTGATAATGCAGAGGGACCACAGTGGCTTGAAAGAGCATATTTTTTTAAGGAACTCATAGAGTTTGGTTTTTAATAGGTACTTTTTTAGTAGGTATTTTGTCTTTCTTGTCTAAGCAACATCTTGTCTCATCTCTTACATGATTCTTAGATTCTAAGTTGAATATAGCAAGAATGAAGTATTTCCTTGGACTCAGACAAGACCCACCAACTAGTGGCTTCCAGTCAAGCTCCACTAACATTCTGCCTACCTGGCGGATCAAGACCTGCCCCAGTGATGAGCCCCAGGTTAATTCGAGAAAGATCCCAAGATCAGTGGGAGACAGGCTATCAGCCAAGAAAGGTGCTGTGTTATGTGAACGTGAAATGTCACCTCTTCCTCCAGGAACCCCCAAATATGTTTCACCATGTCAGGGTGGAATCTGTTAAGAGATACTTTTATATATTAGAAACAGTAAATAGGTGGGTGTTTCCTATTTGTCTTCTCTCTCTCTCTCTCTCTCCATCCTTTGTAGTTGGTATCTGGGCTTTGTAGTTCTAGCTTCTATTTCATCCAAGAAGATGGGATTTTAAGGTGAAAACATTCTTGGGGCACCTGGGTGGCTCAGTCAGTTAAGCATCCGACTCTTGATTTCAGCTCAGGTCATGATCTCAGGGTGGTGGGATCAAGTTCGGCATCCAGCTCTGCCCTAGCATGGAACCTGCTTAAGATTCTCTCTCCTTCTACTCCCCCCACCCCACTCTAAAAAATAAATAAAATAAAATGAACATATTCTTGTTAGATGGGTGCAGTTCTGCCCCTTTAGCATGATAGCACAGGGAGAGAAACCAGAATTCTAAAGAAGAAAAATCCCTGGGATAAAAAAGGAGCAGGAAATTCCTGGAATGAAAGGTCAACTTCAAAAAAAAAAAAGAAAGGTCAACTTCAGGTGATTTAAAAAATGAAGTTAGAGGAAGGAGAGGTACAGAGAGAGAGAAAAGAAAGAGGAGACAAACTTGGATAACCCTAGAATCTATGAAAGGGATGGTGCAAATCACACAGTCCCCAGAAAATGTCAGCCCCCAAACACATGGTCAAATGCTGATGCTTGCATAGTCATATAAATTATTTCTTTTTTTTTTTTTAAGATTTTATTTATTCATTTGATGGAGAGATCACAAGTAGGCAGAGAAGTAGGCAGAGAGAGAGGGGGAAGCAGGCTCCCTGCTGAGCAGAGAGCCCAATGTGGGGCTCGATCCCAGGACCCTGAGATCATGACCTGAGGCTTTAACCACGGAGCCACCCAGGCATCCCCAGATAAAAGCTATTTCTAATGTAGTAGCTTGAGAAGGGCAAAGAGCAAACTCACCTGGGGAGTGGTCAGCCCAGGCCTCCAGACTATTATCGATATCGATTTGAAGTGAAAGTCTGCTACTTAAATAGTGTGGAAAGAATTTTTATAGGATATCTGAGGATACCTGCCTGCCAGGTACCATGTTGCTTTTTTTGGGGTATGGGTGGGGGTGAAAGTGTGGTGACCATGTTTCCCGATGATCTGGCTGTAACCTGGCCCTGGCCCCTGTTGACCCACATCTTTCCATTCTCCTTTTTCTCTTTCCCATCGCTCAAGCAGAAAGGCTTCTCTTGGGGATATAAAGCCACAGACATCTCCTCTGTCTGCAGTATCAGGCAAAGCTACCCTTTCTTATTGAGCAAGCCCTTGATGGCTTGCTCTGGAAGGACACCACTGTCATTGGGTAACTTCAAGTGCCATGGGAATACATTTCCAGGCAAGATGAGCACACCCCGACTGCCCTCGCGGTATCTCACTTTTCAGTGCAGTTAGGACTGAGCAGAGCCACACTATGTAAGAGGAAATTGCATGTGTTTCCGTCCATGGCCACCCCAAGGCAGGGCAATCATTCCATCTCAGGGCCCAAGCTGGCCAGTTAATGGGCAAAGTGAGAACAAGCTGAGATTTGCTCCCTGAATCATCCACCAGCTGTCCGCACAACCTCAGAGGCAGACCTGGCCTGCTTTCATGATGAACCGTGATGCTAAGAGAAGGGAAATGCAACTGGATGAGTCAGTCCCAGGTGGGCTCTTCAGGCTGCAGCATCTGGAGGCTTCATCTTCTGGAAGCATCTGGAGGCGTCATCTTCTGGACTGCTCTTGGAATGGCCTCAGTCTGGAAGTCATTAGACATAAGCCCAGATCACCCTGATGTCGTCTTTAAAAGGTCATCTGATCCTAGAGCATAAAAGTGACCCTTACACAACTCTCCCAAACTACACGCTCATGCTGGCCCCAAATTTCCAGCAGATGCTCTAATCTTTTTGCCATTGCCATGTTTGGGATAGTCTTTGGGGGTACCTAAGCACACTAATGAGATACTGCTGAGTTCAACTTCAGCTTTAACTTCAAGGCAGCCTTCCGTTAATATTTATCAGCTTATTTCTATGTAAGCCAGGGTTAAAGGACTAGGTCAACATCCCTGACACAAAATGGGTGCTACCGTGGGCATCCAGAGAGGCCAGTGGTGCGTGATCAGCCCATCCTTTCTGAGTGGGGTCAGGAGCTACAGAGCCCGTGCCCACAGCTGAGCTCAGATTACTGTATGTTGCATTCATTAGCTGGCCTTCCTTTCAGTAGGAGACCCGCCAGAGGGCTAGCACTCCACACAGGAGCCCCCTGGCCCACCTACCCTTGTGACATTGCCTTATATTGACCATCTTGGCAACCGTCTCTTCAAAGTTAGCAGGTATCATAGGGAAGTTGGCAAATAACATCAAAGCAGGGCGAGCAGATTTGCTTCTAAGCAGAAGAGCCATCGGCTTCCTTTGCATTTCTCTTTCTTCTTTCTTTCCTTCCTTCCTTCCACCACCCCTCCCTCTCTTCTTTCCTTTCTTTCTATTGTTGCTTAAGACAGATTATCAAATGCCTTAAACCTATTAATCTAGTTTGATAAACTCTTGATGTGATAACGTTGTGCCAGCCAGCTTTGTAACCACCGATCTAAAATGCCTTTCTTGGTTTTAATCTAGTTGTAAGAATCTACAACATGAATGTGATCGCAGACATAAACTTGGGTCTCTAATTCTCTGATTATGATATTCCCTTGGCTGGGTTGATAATCTCTATTCTCTGCTTCTTCATAGTGAGTCAGGCATGAAGAAAGGTTCTGCTGTAATTGTTGTCCCATGTTCACAGGCTGAGAATCTGTGGATGATGTCTGTGCTCGTGCTTTCTCATTTGTAGAAGTGAGTTCCTAGTCCTCACCCCAGATCATGAGTTTAGCCACTGAAGTGTTCACTGAAGCAGTATAACAGAATATATTGGAAATCAATAAATTCCAGACATTGAGAATTTATTAACTACATTATGACACATCCCTCAATGCAATACCATCCTGCTTTAAGATTATATTTGCAAAGAATCTTGTATAGAAAGTCTCTTTCTGTAGTAAGTACTTATAGTACACGATTAGCTGAAAAATAGTGTACAACATTTTATACATAATATCTTAACTATTTAAAATATGCTTGGAAAAATAATGAAAGTAGATTCCCTAAGATATTAACAGTGGTTTTCTCCAGGTGGAGGTATTTTTATATTTCTAATTCAATTTCCTTAGATTAAAAGAATTCTACAGTGATTATATTAATAACTTCTATATTAACATGTCAAAGGCTATTCGACAGATTTTATGTGGATATTATGAGAATAAAATGAGATAATAAATGGAAGGCAGCTGAAAAAATGTGGTAAGCATTGTTGTTTTTATAGTGATTACTCAACTTCAGGGGAAGCAGTAATAAAATCGTAATGTAAAAATTATCCAAGAACAGATTGTACCATCTCCATAGACAGGTGATAATTGTATGCCAAATTAGCACATCACCCTTCCAGTTCTGCTTAAAGTGATGTCAGTCCTTAGCAACCTCAGTGGAGAATACTAATCTGGACCTCAGAAGTGAAGTATGCTGTATCTCAAGCACCTGATGTCCACCAGCCTACTTCACATTGTCCAAGATCACTCCCTAGGGAATGTGCACCATGGCTTGGCTCAGCCTCCCTTGGTCCAGGAGAGGCTGGCCCAGCTCTGACTTCGGGGACCATCCCCTTAGCACCTTGGGCAGTGGAAGAACTCAGATGGGCGAGCTTGGGGTTTCCCATCTTCTGTGCCTTCTTTTTCTGGTGTGCACCTGGGTGAGAAGCATAACCACTTTGGGAGATGACATTTGCCCAGGCCAGATGCTCAGCTATAATCTCGCTTCCTCTTCTTTCATGTCTCCTAGAGGGCATAATCCCAGTTACTAAATATAAACTGTGTCATCTTAAAATATATACCCTCTTCTGCCAGGGTTTTAATTTTTTCTCCCAGATGATATTACCCAAGTTTCTATTAATAAAGAAAAGGCCAAGGGGGCAAACATGGCTCTCAACTCCTCTACCAGGGGGGGTGTCAGGGCTCCAGGTATGCAGACATGAGCTGCCCCATTGCTTTTCTCTTGGAAACTCTGGAAACTTCTCTCATGAAACTCTGGTAGGTGGCATTAACCATCTAGAACCACACACATGCTTGCTTCTCATTTTCACATTGCAATCAGCCTTGACCACCAGGATTGCACCCATAGAGAAGAAGGACCGGGGAGTGAGTAGTAACCATAACCCTAACCCTAACCCTATAAACCCAGCCAGACCCCAGCTGTCCAGGATAGTTGCCACCTACAATTTCTGATTCCGACCATTGGCGGCAGGGCTAACCCTTCCTGATATCAGGAAGTTGCCCATGCAGGAGCAACCCAATGGCCCACACAGCCCTTGTCCTTACTCTGGCCCTGCCCCAGGGAACACGCAGAGAAGAACTCGATACTCCTCCTCACTGATCTCTGCCCATACCATCCAAGAGCCTCCAAATAATCCTGCTTACTTCAGTTCTAATAATAGCCACTTAGTATTGAAAGCTTACTACAGGCCACAATTCAAGCACATATGACTGATCTTCCCAATACCCCTATAAGGTGGCTGGTATTCTATTTAATAGTTGCAGAGACTAAGACTCAGAGAAGTTAAATAACTACCCCCAGTCCCATAGCTCAACGTGGTAGTATCTGGATTCAAACTCTGACCCATTAGCCTCTCATTCTCCTAAACCATTTCACTTTCTTCCAGTGTACTATTGCAAGTGTTTTCAAGACTTTCAATAACTTCCCATCCTCCAAAATTAGAGTAGTGGGGTCAAGGACATGCGATTCCTATTTGCTCCAGGCTCACTTGAAGTGACCTCAGTGAGCCGGACATTAATTTGTAGCTATCCTTTCTGCAATTGAGAAGGTCTGAAGTGTTACCTGAGCTGCCCTGATGGGGATTATCCTTTTGGGGACTTAGGACATCAAGCAGTCTTCTTAAAAGGGGAACTGAGGCTGTGCAGTATCATTTTATACCAGGGTACACAAAGGCTGAGGGAATTTGGTTCTAATATTAACAGCTCAGGGTGCCTCTTGCCAGAAAGACAAATGGGACAAATGTCCCTCCTGAGATAACACATGGGCTAGGATGTAAGTTTATAGGAGGAAAAGGCCCTACCAAACGATCCAATAACTAATGACTCATGAAATCTTCACAAGGAATGACAGACCTGATTGATATCCCAGGATGCTCGCTTGTCGCTGGGCCTCTATTGCTCAAAAATGAATTTGAAAGGTTTCTGGGAAATCTCTCATCTAGTTACATATAGCGTGGGAAAAGAGTGGCTGCTGTGGCCCTGAGGGTGTCAGCTTGTGCCCACTTCCCTCACGACTTTCTGCCTAGTGTCCTACCTGGCACTGCCATTCTGATTCAAATGGAAAAGCTGGGTGGGGAGGGGGGCTCCGTCAAATGGGATGGGGGAGGGCTGACCTGCATTCCAGGGAGTCAGGGCAGCTCTCTCTAGAAACTGGCACCATAGCCCTCTTCTGTCCTTTGGACCAGCAACCAAGGGTCCTGAACAGCAGCCCTGACTATATTAAGACTTTTTTTTTTTTTTTTTTTTTTAGCTGTATCTACATTTCCTGTCTTTTGCCCTCTTGTGTATTTGGTATATGTTGTCAGAATCCAGCTCATACAACGTAGTAGGAGTTACCTCATTATAGAGTGGAAGTAAGGAGAATCAAGAGGACATATTCCCTACACCCTGGGAACGATTACAATCTCAAAAAAGGCATGAGACAAGTTACAAGAGAAATATAACCGCGCCTCAGTATATGACAGTGTGTCACTTCTGGGGAAGTAATATTTTCTCCGAAGACTAAATCTTACAGCAGCAGGCAGTGAAGAAGCATCAGAAGTCATTGGAGCAATGTGGTATTATCCACACTCTATTTGTGGTGGCATGGGCAGTATGAGCACTGAGGGGGAGAAAACAGCATAGGCCTTCCCCTTCAGATGTACAAAATAAATTAGAACTCGGGGGGAAAAAAACAAATTAAGTATTTAAAAAGAAAACAACAGAAAAATGGCAAGATAATCATTGAAAGAAGTCATCTGAAACGTCAAGAGATAAGAACTTATCAAAATAGAAGGAATGGAAGAAATCGCCAAGGAATCTGGTCAATTACGGATTTGGGTCCTCCAAAATTGAAAAGTTCTATGTGCTTAAACAATCACCACAATATATTCTAAAAGGAAAACATTTTTTATGCCCAGTGAATTCAGAAAAAAACTGCAGCAAGCTGGACTGGCAAAAGGCTAATATCTTTATTCATCTTCACAGCACATAGCAAATGTCCAGTCAACCCATTAGAAGAAAGGGTTCCTCCTCACCCCATTTTGCAGTCGGGGATATTGACAACCAAGTGGCAATGGAACACACCAAAGGGACAAGAGAATTCATGGCTGAACTGAAGCCACACTCATACACTCATGGGACTTTTTCCACCTGTTACCAGCTGCAGAACTCTGTGTGAGTTTCTTAAACCAAGGACTGTCGAGTATTCACCTTCTCCATAGAAAGGAGGAAGACTACCCACAGCGCGACACTAATCAGGTCTGAGACAAACTGAATTTTTGGAAAAGATTGGGATTTCAGAGAGGTGGTTATTTATCTCCAAGAAAGTAAATATTATGTATCAAGGAGAACTGAAAAATGTTTAGGCCTCAAACCACCACCCAAAACCAAATTTATATACGTTTTGTTCTTTATTATGTAGCTGTTCTGAAGTATAATGTTGAGAAGACAGAACAGATAGTGATTAAAATTAAAATGTGCTAATAATCCTAAAGAAGTTTTATTTAAATGCTCATAATGTGTGAATGTTTAGTCGTTGATAATAAATAAGAAAATTATTATAGAAATCTTTTGAGGGATTTTGGAAAAAGTAACAATACATTCAGAGTAGGGTATACACACATGTACACCCACACACACCCACAGTTTCTATTCTATGGATCCTAAACAATGGACTGAGTATACTTTGTAACCCTTCTGCTACATAAATACACATTTATGTTATAATAACCTGTTATGTGTGCATTGTCCTGGGAGAAAGAGGTCAGGGTGACAAGGTAAGCTTTATGATTCCAAGTTTGGTGGCTAATGACTGTCAGGCAGAGAAGAATTAAAAGAAAAATTTCCATAAGCCCCAAATGCAGCATTCGAAAGCAACGTTTTAATCAGAGCATTTCATATTTTTACAGACGAGTCATCTTTTACAGGAAAAATTTTTTTTTCCCAACACATGAAGGACAAAAAAATGAGACCCATGGGAAAGGATTTCTTCCCAATGCAGCTATTTAATTGATCTATTTGGAACTCTTATAGCATGTTGCTGCATGCTAATTGGAAGTCATTTTAAAGCAGAATCAGCTTGGATCACAACTGATTTAATGCAGGGTAGCTGGTCTTCCCAGCTTGGGGGGAAACTATGCACGAAAACCCGGCTTTTACGAGCCCCATGGAGAGAGCATTTATTTGGATGAGGCAGAACAACAAATCTAGACGAGCAGGGATGACACAGACCTTGGCGGTCTTTCAGAAGTGACCTGCGGAGTCTTCAGTTACTCACTCCTCACATCCCTCCCGTGCAGGGTGATGGACCGGTGGAGCTCACTCTGCCTACAAACCCTCCCGGCTGGAGATTTCCCAACCCCAGTGGCCATGTTTCCAATGCGCCTTCCGGAAAAAATGGTTTGGATAACTTCCAATTCACCAAACTGACTCTAGAAACCTGATAATAACACCACCACAACTTCCTCTTGCTGGGTTATGAAAAGTTTGCTTTCTTTCTTTTTTGTTCTGGCCTTTTTAAATAGTACCTAAAATTCAAATTATTTCAGGTGGAAGAGGTAAATGTGCTGCCCTGAAAGACGACAACTTGGGACTTCGTTAGCGCATCTGTGGGTATGAACACCTGGCGGAAAATGAGAATGATGCTTGGCCAGGCGTCCGTAAACTGGAAGTAGCAAGATCATCACAAAGGAGGAAAAGGTTGAAAGAAGGCTAGGGGCAGCCTGAGCTGTGCTACATACCGTGCCTTTCACCTTGAACGTGCACAACACAAAGGACCAATCTCTGATCTGGGGTTCTAACATTTTCTCTGTTGGACTTACTGTGAAGCTCAGGAAGGGAGAGTCGTCACTTAGCACCTGAAAGTATTAACTGTAAAATAGTGGCACCAGGAGGATAATTCTGCCTCCCCAGATATTAACTGTTGAACTTGGCAGTGCCATAATCACATATTTGGTAGGAAATATGGCAAATGCCCCTCTAACCCTCCACAGCCCACTACTCTATTTGGTACTTTTTCCCCCAGAATTCTTCTTTGTTAATATTCAAAGTGCATATATTGGTGTAAACGTTTAGTAAACAATTTCAGAAGCAGATACTATATTTCGTGCCATTGGATAAGTTCTGCAACAGACCTTTCTGGTGGCATTGTGGCATCATTGAAATGAATGAATAGTGACAAAGTGTGACAGTGTAATATAACTGGGTAATTTAGTATGGAATTGAATACTTTTTCTCCCAAAGACAATGTATGTTGCTTTTGAGTTTAAAATTGACTTTAAATTTTCAGTTACTGAAAGTTTGCCAAGAGGTTAGGGTGATACAGACATCACACAAAGCAAGTTGACAATAAAAAATGGGCGATTGGCTAATTACTTGATCTACTCACTGATGTCCCGTATTTGGATTACTTCCATGCAAATTCACAGATTCTGGAGCGGAAGAGGGTGGAACTATAATATTGTTAGTATGACTACACATTTATTTATTCATGAGCTTGTTTTAACTGAGTACCTACTTTGTGTCTTGCACGGTACAAAGCTCTGGAGTTGCAGTGATGAGTAAAAGGGATTTTCCCTCCAGGGACTTACAGAAGAGCAGGTGGTAGACAGTGATACAGGCTGATGCAGACACATATGCAAAGTGGAAGGGAGCAGTCCCAGACAGCTGGGTCTCCTGGAAGGCTTCCCAAAGGAGGCAGCATGTGATCTGGCCTTGGAGGATGAGTGGAATTTTTACAGGAAAGCCTGCCATAGGGGGGCTTTTGTGGGGCAATTAGTAGGACCAGCAGAGGTACAGGGGGTGGAGGAGGAAATGTAGCAGCAGGTGGTTTGGTTTGGCCGGAAGATACTCCAAGTGAGAAGGCACTGGACAAAGTGGAATGACCTAAGTGGGAGCCAGGCCTTGTTTTGGAGCCTCCCTTGGTGGAAAATAAGGAGCTGCTAGAGGTTTTTGTAAAAGAAAATGAAGTAGCTCTGTGCTTTAGGACTGGCTCTGTGCTTTAGGACATCCTGGATGGGCAGAGACAGGGAAGGACAATGTGATGAGGGAGGGGATGTCTCATTTTGAATAGTTCAGGTCATTCTGAAATTTGGATGGATTTATTCCAGCTAATCCAGTGCAGTAAAGAAATGCATTAAAAATTAAGAAGTCTGAATGCTAGCCTTAGCTTTGCTTTTAATTAGTTTTGTGTTAGGATGAGTCACTTCACGTCACTGATCCTTAATGTTCTCGTCTGTGAAGCAGTGTGTGTGTGTGTGTGTGTGTGTGTGTGTGTCGATTTCTAAGATGAGTTACATGACCCTGTATGATGAGTACATCCTTCTTTTCCTCCTTCTGTATTTTTCACCTCAAAATTTTCAAAGTGATTTAAATAGGACATTTAGATATTTCTGCCTTATTCTAGAACAAGCCACCCCCCTTGAGAGGGCCACATAGCATTTACCCCACAGATGTTCTCTCATTATGTTTTTAAATTTGTCAGTTACAAACGATATCCAGGAAAAGCAGAAGCCAAGACACTATTACCACCATCTCTCTCAGTTTCGGTCTCGGTCTCTAAACTTTAGGGTCTAATGGATGGACAGCAAACAGACATCCCTCTGTGACGCTCGTGTGTTCTCAAAGGGAGCTAGTCTTTGAGCAAAGTTGGGAGGAGGTACCATGAAGGACAACTAATCCAGACTAGAAGAGAGGGTTGGTGGTTTCCCCTGGTCCTCACATGATAAACCTCTCCTCGCCATTTGACTCCATCAAGGCTGTCCTGCTAAAGACAAAGCACATTTTCCAAAAGAAGACTTTACTGACACCTTTGACTGCTGTTTCAAAATGGAGAAATGTTACCGGGATGAAAATTATGTAAGGCAAATATTCACGAATAAACGTGGGCTAATGGAAGTCACTTCTATAAAATATCCAATGCTTAGAAAGAAATGAGAATTCTGTCAGTCATCTAAATGACTACATATTGGGGATTATATGTAGCAGATTGCCTTTTTTTTTTTTTTTTTTTTACATTTTGTCCAGATGTTTATATATGGTCTTTACATTTTATTATTTGATTTTTATTTTATGTTTAATTTATGGACAACAGTTTTTACCAACCCATACAACCTACTAAGAAAAGCAATCCCTTCTGGGCCAGAGGAATTTGGCAAAAAGACAGAACCATCAAATGCAGTGGGTCTCAGCTTCTTACACTCTACCATCCAAACCAAGAGCTTGTCAAATCCATACTGCGACCATGATTTTTCACAGTCAGATGTTTTCAATTTGTCTTCCAATATGATGTTGACTCAAATATTTGGCAGATTTATAATTTCTCCTTTCTCCCCTGCCACTCATTCTCGGGTTTTAGATTTTCTCATTTAATAGTTGTAGCAGTGTTTTACACTTTCTATAAATCTTCGTGAAGTTTCTAAACCCAGTGTCACTCAAGTTGAGAATTGCTATCTGACAAAATACTTTCAGGCACTGAGTGCTGTATTTTATAGTTCTGCATTAATTAATCCTCTGCCTGAGGTAATGAGCAGGTCTAAAGATACTTTTAAAACTTACAATACACACAGCTTGATTCTTTCCACTGGAGAACTGAGCTGGGGCAGGCAAGGTCTTCTTTTCAATCCTGTGATTTGTCTGGGAGCCCTGACTTTGACCTGGAGATGGGAGTAGTAGGTACTTAAGGTTCTGCCCTCCTCCCATCCCTGTGCCTTGGTATCACAAAGAATTTATTTCTTCAGGGCACCTGGGTGGTTCAGTCCTGAGGTAGAGTCCCAAGTGAGGTTCCCTGCTCAGTGGGGTATCTGCTTCTCTCTCTCCCTCCACCCCTCCCCTGGTCATGTTCTCTCTTTCTCTCAAATAAATAAATAAAATCTTTTTAAGAAAGGAATTCATTTCTTCCTCTGCCACTGTTAAGCAGATGCTTCCTTGGGTGTCACCTTAGCCCCTTCTATGAGACCTGGCACAGCATTTGATGAACTTAGATGGATGGATAGCTCTTTGGACTTTGAGACCAAGGACGAGGTCTGGGAGACTGGGCTTTAGATCTTAGTAAAGAGGCTAGACCATGCCAACTTACCTCAGAGAATGACTAGGTGAGTTAACAATTCACCTTGATGCCTTCTGTGTCCAGGATCATAAGTGTTTTTCAGCAGACAAACATGATTTTGTTTGGAGCTTTGGTTGGTGCCATACACATTTAACTCATTTAACGCATGATAGAAATCCTGTGCTGAGATCCTTGGAGATAGGTTTTCTAAGAAGACAGAGAATGTGCCCACACTTTGGGGATCCTTTTACTAAACTGCAGGCTTCGTGGGAAAATAGGCTTCTCCTCTATCAGCTGTCATTTTATGAGAGGAGTGCTCAAACACACATCATCAATGCAATCCGTTGTCACAGACAGTCAGTAGAGCAGGGAGTAGCGAGAAACCTCCATGATGTGACAGAAATTGTCAGTGCTCAGACCTCCATCTCCCGCTCTTCCTGCCTCAGTGAACAAGGGTCACCTTTCCAATGCCAACTTTTGCATCTCTTTGCTCAATAGTTTTCCCCAGCCACCAGAGACTCACATCCGTCCTGTGCCATGGGGTCAGAAATACCAAGGAATTAATGTCCTCCTCACAAGAGCTGTTAACCTCTATCAAGGAGCAGAATGTGTTAATACCCCACTCCTCCCGTGCCTCTGGATATCTAGGGGGATGTCTGAAACTTGTAACTCATAGAATTTCCAGCAGAAGTAAACTTCCGTTGTCCAAAGTGGTCACTTACTCACTATTCTTTATTGGTCACCTTCTCTTTTCATCCCCAACCCTATTCCCTACCATTGCTTGCAATCTTCTCCCAAATAAATGATTTGCTCCCTAATTTCTGTCTCAACAACTACTCCTGCAGGTGAGTAAAGACGCAAACTAAGACACATCTTCAACATGGCGTTATTAGATACCTGGAATCAGGGACTCATAAGAAAGGATAGAAACTAGATCATTGATTACTCAGTACATCTGTGGCTTAGACTCAGAGCTATGAATGGCTTCTGTTACTACCATGAATTTTTTTTAAAAAAGTTTTTATTTATTTATCTATTTACTTATTTATGTAAGAGAATGAGAGAGAGAAAAAGAGAGAGAGAGAGATGTTGAGAGTGCTGGGGGAGGGACGGGGGAAGGGGGAAAGAGGGAAAGAGAATCTCCAGCAGACTCTGTGCTGAACCCAACTCAAAGCCCGATTTCATGAGCCTGACATCATGACCTGAGCTGAGATCAAGAGTTGGATGCTTATCTGCTGAGCCAGCCAGGTGCCCACCACAATGATTTTTACCTTCACCATTGTTTCCCTCTCCTACAGGCAGGTGTGATACAGAGAAGTAATGTTTCAAGAAGTGGAAACAGTGGTTATAGAAGTAGTAGAAGGCCTGGGGTTGGGCAGAAAGAAGCTGGTATCTCTGTCTGTCATGCTTGACTGGGTGGACTGTGGATAGAATGTGAAATGGACTCTTAGTATAACAGCAATTCCCTGAGGGACTGTCCTGTCACAAATGTGACATTTTACTCTCATAAGCAAACTCATTTACAAGAAAAGGTTGGCATTTTCTTGAGTTTTATTCATAAGGACATGAGCATCAAAGGCTTCTCCTAAAGCTGCTGGATCCCTTGGGCTTGGAGGGTTCCTCCTCCAGTTGTAAGGCTCCTAGTGTGAGAAGTGGGTCCTCAGAGCCATGAATCCTCTAGATAGAAGTCTATAGGCACTTGACTCTTCCAATCTCCCTCTGTCAGCGGCCCCTTGCTCGGATTTTCAGTTCTGTTCTTAACCTGGATATTTCCTACGTGAGCTATACTATAAAAATAAACTAATCATGACAATAATAAGAAATGTAGACTTAAAAAAATATACAGTAACAGCGAATTGCCAGACTCATTTGCTTAAAATTCACCCAAATCCAATTTGAAGGAAATTGCTAGCAACCTATGAACTTCCCCTAGGCTGCCCTCTGCCGGGTCTCCCCAGGAGCTATGGGTAACTCTTCCTTCATTGTGTACTCTGCGGGTCTTTACTTCTCTTTCTAGGGCAGCAAAGTCCGGTAACTGTTCTTGAGCAAACTTCCTGGGTCTGTGGGCACTCACTTCTACACATCCTACTTGTTGCTCCCTAGCTTGGTTGACTGAAGGTAGGAAGTCTGGGATCCAGCCTTCACTCCTTGGTACCACGCCCGACAGCTGGACCTCATGTTGGAAGCCAAGTTACTGCCCTCATTGTCTGGCTGCTGGGGATGCATTTATCAGGTTGTGATTAATTAGGATTGAAAGGGATTCACAGACCAGGAGGTATGAGGGCTGGAATCAGGGAAGAAGGTAAAAGGGCACTCAGAGTTGATGCGTCAACATCACTGCCTCAACACAACATCGGTTGGCTCTGCAGCCTTCATCCACAACATGGGAGGGAGGGGTTAGTTGGCATTCCTACAGCTGGCTATTAATTGAAAACTGAACATAACTTTGTTAGAGAAAGAATAAAGAAAAAAAAAGGTACATCATTGAACATTATCATTATCCTTGAAGATATCAGAACGGGGGCTTTTGTAGTTCTTTTGTCTGTGACACCCTAGGGTCAGTAGCAGCAAAGACAATCTCATCTTTTCCCATCTATTCCAAGGAAGTCTAATTAGGATATTTTATGGGTATGTTGCCAATGGTACAGAATAGCTAAGTCAATGTCACTTAGCCAAGTCTGTGATAAACTCTTCATTCAAACGATAGAAAAATACAAATAAAGAAAATTAAAAATTTTTTACACTGCCATGATTTAGATGCTTTGAATATACTGCTTTCAGGCTCATTGAACTGCATTTTTTTCTTTTTAAGCACTCAAAAAATGATTTTTCTTATTACTTTTTTTTTAAACATTATCATGGTGTTTTACTCTAACTAAGTTTTTATTTTATTTTTTTTAAATATAAAGGAGACTTAATTTATTGGCCAGAAATCTCTTTTCCCAGCCAGTGGTGGATTGTCTATTAGAAGTCACGAAATGACAAAGACAATCCTTCACCTCAGAACTTTTAAATTATGCAATTATTCATCAAGTATTTTTCAACTCATTTGGCTAAAATTCTCAATGTGCATTCAAGCAAAAGGATAGAAATCTAAGCCTATTTGTAGAAAGAATAGCAGTCATCATTCTCATTGTAATAGAATGATTCAATATTTACCTGTTTGTTTGTTTAACGGCAGTGGAGTTGATACACAATGTTACATTAGTTTCTGGTGTGTTACACAGTGTTTCAACAATGGTATGTGTTATGCTCTGCTAACAAGTGTAGCTCCCATCATCTGTCACCATGGATGGCAAGTTGGATCTTTTAATAGTCAATAACAGCTTTTTCTAGAGCAGTGATAACCATTTCGAAATTTTAAAAGAGATTAAAAATATTTTTATTGTGAATACTGATACATTATTTTAAATATGTTATCCCTGGATCATAGTTATTTTTCATTATAAATAAGTGAGAAAAGATTTGATCTTCTATAAAAAGATACAAATTTCATTGATCTGGAATTGTATAGCAAGGATCCAGGGTCTTAATAGTATGGAATGACTAAAGGATTTCATGAACTGACAAAGTACTTTTGCATATATTTCTCATACAAATACATTGCATCATTTGAATTATGTAAATGAGAATAGAAAAGTATGGAGTGATAAGCCAACCTGCTGGTAACAGATAAAACCAAGTCTGTTTCTTTATCCCTCCTTTTCCCTTAATTCCAATCACCTTCTCTAATACCTAACATTGATAAGGAAGTTTTCACTCAACCAAACTTTGAGGATTCTTCACACTCATAGAAACTAGATTCCTGATCTTAGCAATTGTTCCTTAGGGCCAACAATGAGCTCATATTTCAGTTGTTAAGGTTGTTCCAAAGGTCTACCATTTATGTCTACGTCTCCTGACTAGCAGAACTTACAGAAAACTTGACGACTGTTAATAACATCTCCTAGCTTTGCACTACCTTCTAAAATGAAAAGGAAAAGAAAAGATACTGGAGCTCTAATTAGCAAACACCTAAAATCAGGTCCTTAACCAAGGTTTTTCTTGAGCAGCTGGTTGGCCATCAAAATACGATTCCACCTGCCAGTGATTTCTAGCACATCATGTTTTCCAGGGTAAGAAGTGTTATTTCCAAGCCCCCTCCAATAGGCACCGAGGTAGGCTGACGGAACCACAGCAACCTAACACTTGCCATAGATGGGGCTAAAAATAGTCATTTATACTTTTTAGACCTTGGCTCAAAACTCATCCTTTTAGGAGGTCTTTTTAGATTATCTGTACATATACAGACCATATACCTTTAACTCTCTCTGCTCTTGATATGTTGTCTTTAATCCACATTATAGTCTTTTGTCCTGGCTCATGAGCTACTTTCAATTATTCTAGAGTCATTTCACTCTCAGTAATCTGAGAGGCTAAAACTACATGTTTAAATTCTCCTCCATTCCCCTATCCCAGGAAGATGATAAAGGAAATAAACACAGCATGTGCAGGTAGAAGGTGTGGATTAATGACCTGACTCAACAGTTCTCCAGCAGAGGGGCTGTGCGGTTATTCATTCACTTTTCTGAGCTTTGGGAGTCTCATCTGTAAAATAAAGACGATTACATCTCTCTCCCGGGCCAGTTGGGAAGATTAAGTGAGAAGGTAGTATAAAACACTCAGCACAGTGCCCAGAGCCTGACAGATCTTTTGTAAGGGTTATTTTGGGGGGTATAAATTTCCACATGTGCCCTCTGCTTGGCAGGCACTTGTTGCATAAACGTTCGTCCCACATGACTCCAGGTTGTAGGCATTTTCAGATGTGGTTCCTTTGTCACTTACAGCTTTTCTCTCACCCCAGAAAGAACTGCTTTGAACCACCTGAGAATCAGAGCCATCTGCCCTCTGCCATTCGGTGGTCCTATAAATGGATCACCTACCTCTTGGCTTCTAATGGCATTTGGTCATCTCAAGAGGATGTGATCAAGCCAGTGAAGCGAGGAAGCAGACATTACTTCCTAAATGGCAGCCCACGCAAGACTCTATCTTCAATTTCTAGGTAGGTTGCAGATATCATTGGCCAGTCAGTAATTGCCTGAACACATGGAGTGACAAGATGTGCTTACAAATCATGGGCCATGTAATAGGGGGCCCACCAATTCCTACTCCCCCACCCCCGCCCCCCAGCCAGCAATGTCTTGGGCTTGGAATATTCAAATGCCAGCTGCTTGATAGGGGAATGAAAATGCCTGACACTTAAAAAAAAAAAAATCTTCACGGTCTCCCTGAAATTCATTTCTTTGTGTGTCATTTTGGAAGTGCATCCTAATCATGGCTTAAGTCATTTATTTACTCCTCTGCCCTGTAAGTCTCAAATAGAACTTTCTTCAGCGAGTATGTGAAACAGTTCGCTAACATCCTGAGGTTTATCTGTTCATTTTTCATCAGTCTATGAATCAGAACAGACCCGGTTAAACGGACTATTTAGGGGGCAGTGACTGCTTGTGTCTCTGTGACGTTAGCATGACTATACGCTTCAAGGAGGCTTTATGGGGATGTCTCATTGGGGCCAGACATGAGGAAGTCATTAAGTAAAGACAAGTCAGATTGAAACACGTTAGAATATTTTACTTGTTATGCAGCTAAGCGTGGCTGTTGGAATATTTGTTTTTGATTGTGAATTGTTCATTCCTGCCAATGAAATCCATTGCCTCTGGAGCATGGGCCTGTGGGGTTTGCCGTTTGAACACCAGCAGCATATGGTCCTTATGATCAAGTTAAGGTTTTGGGGAAACGAAGTGCATGATACAAGGGAAGTTTGGAAAAAGGTTTTGAGTCTCTGCTTTGTCATTTACAACTTTTATAACAATTTACCCTCATTCATTAGAACTAACTTCTCCATCTGGGAGATGATGGGTTTGGAAATGAACAGGGTATTTTAGAGATGATGGCTGTGAAGCCATGAGGTCCATATCCTATAAGTTCTGGTCCCTACTTCCCTATCTCAACAGGTCAGTTCTGCTTTCATCTGTCTGGCATAGTAGGCTTCCAAGTTAAACTACTATTATTTTAAAGTGAAATGTCTCTCAACTCTGTTGGAATATCACCAGACCAGACGATGACCCTGCCACTCTGGATTGTTCTCAACTTTCTTGGGAGATCAAATTGGTGTTCCAGGACAGGTAAGCTTGTGAGGCCCAGAAAGCAGGAGCTATAAAACAGAGAGGCAGGCAGGAAGAGAAGGAGGGAGAGAGGAGACGGAGAGAGAGACACTGAAGGTGAGAAGGGGCTCTTGGTCTGCTCCCTCTGGGCTCTCCACAAAGTCAGATTCGTCCTGACCTGGGTACAGCTCCTTCAAGGTCCACTTGGCCAGACTGCATAGTCTGACGACAGGAGACTTGAAAACTTAGTTTCCAGGTGCTACCCTGGTTCCTACATATCATGATTAGAACCTGGAAATAGTCTCCAGGGCGTCGACTGCATAACCCCATATGAGTACTTATGCATCAACTGCAGCAAGGTGGGGGCGTAGCAGTCAGATTCTCTAGGGAGTAGAGTGGCCAGAGGACCTACAGGTTCTGCTCTCTGCCCTAAGGCAGCCTCAGTTGCCTGGATACCGTCTCTGAGGACGTCACTCCCAGGAAAGGAGGCAGAAGGCAGAGGCAGCTGAGTGCCTAGCATGTGACCTAAACATTCACCAAAGAGGTTGTTTCAATGATCAGACTTGACTAGGTTAAAGCTGAAAGGGTTCTAAGTTATACCCCCACTCTAAGCGGTCAGCGAGCTTTCAGGAAAGAAACCCTAACACAGACAAAACAAAGAGTTGTACCTTGTGTGTGTGCACCCCCAAGTCCTCGTGTGAATGAACCTTGGGATCTCACTGTACTTAGAAACTATTACAACATTCCCCCGAAGACCATCCTCTGGCATCTGGAGGGCCTCCTTCTTCTCTGGATAACTACCTTCCTCTGTGCCTTCACTTGCCCATCGGAAGGCGCTTCCTTTTGCCTTTTCCCATTCTAGAAGCAAAACCAATTTGTGTGATCTCACCCCCTCCTCTCCAGCAAGGTGTAACATGACCCAAGAGTTGCTTCCTTCAGCATGGATGTCATCGTGTGTGGCCATGCACACGTATTAGCCTCATGGGGCTCTGCTCACACTGGCCTGTGAGCACAACAGTTCCTTTTACCCTCTGAGCCACAGCATGGACGAGACCGAACATGATGGGTCCTTCTCCTTCTTTCAGGACTTGATGTCCTGCCAAGGGCTAGAGCGAGCGCCTCTCGCGCAGGTATCCCCACCAGGCCGCTGCTGGCTCCCTGCTTCCCTCCTTCCCCCAAGAACATGTCCACACTTACCTTGGTGCCAGCGAGCTCCAGGTTCTTCGACACCGCATTTCTCACTGGCCGATGTGATTGAAAACATTGAGTTACAGCCAGAGAATCTAAATGCTGAAGGAAACGGCGTGCTGTGGAAAGATGACCTCAGAGGCCATGGCTGCCAAAAAGAGACGGTAGACCTCACTGCTGGCAGGCCACACGGTGCCGAGACCAAGGGTGGAGGAGAGTTTTATCTTATTATTTTATTTAATTTTTAAAAGATTTAATTTATTTATTTGACAGAGAGATAGAGCACAAGTAGGCAAAGCGGTAGGCAGAGGGAGAGGGAGAAGTGGGCTCCCCACTGAGCAGGGGCCCTGATGCAGGGCTCGATCCCAGGGTCCTGGGATCATGACCTGAGCCGAAGGCAGACACTTAACAGACTGAGCCACCAGGTGCCCCAGAGGGGAGCTTTTAAAGCATGACCTCATGGAGAACCGGCTGTCCTCTCCCGGTGTGCCCGAGGTCCAGGTGAGGGTGTCCAGCCACAGAGAAGGCCACAAGGGGCTGTGTGTGGGATGGCCCAGGAGGAGAACAGGATCCCACCCCTGTCCTCTGGGAGTGGTCACCATGGGAGAGAAACCACCTGCAGCAGCCGGTGGGGGTGAGAAGGGGGCGAAGTTTGGAACATGTATTGGGGTTTTTCCTTTGATTACTTGGGGTCCCTGAAGAACTGCCCCTAAAAAGAGTGAACAGAAGGTGAGTTGCTGGTGTAGGCTGCCTATGGTTGAGAAACAAACAAACAAACACAGTAAAAGATCTTGACGCGGCATTAGCATTGTGACGGAGAAAGATAAACTTGGTGGCGACACGTGTATGACCATCTGTGCAAAAACAATCCCGTTACATGAAGCTGGGTCCATTAGACTCGGTGCATTACACACCATGTGCCCCCAGACTATGTGTTTTACACTTACAGGCATTACAAGCTATATACGACATACATTACATGCATTATACTCTAGGGGCATTGCACGCTGGACATGTTATACTTGATGCGCATTATACACGAGGTATATAATATACTAGGTGCTCAACCTGTGCCATAATGGACAGAGGGCTGTAGGCATAAAGAGGAGATGAGGAGTGATATTGGTGCCTTCGGGGAGCTCGGAATCTAGTTCCAGAGAAGCAGTTAACTCAAAACCACCTGATAACTCTTGCATGCCCTGAGGCACTGCTCTTCTTAGCATATATGCTGAAACATCAAGAAGTCTTCCACAGGGTATAGGAACTGGAGTTCAGAGAATGGCTGTGGAGTCTGTGGAAAGGTTCCATCATGGACGTGGTTATAGACTTGGGGTCACTGGGGACCCTGGCTCGGGCTAGACTGGCTGCAATTAGTGTAAGTGTAGTGAAGTGTCAGAAACCACCTATCATCAACAAAGTGTAATCAAAGAGCTGGTTTTCAAATAAACGTACATGCTTTGTTTTTCAAAACAACATTCCTCCATAACCTCCTAGAGCTGTGTTTTTATTGTTCCTACATTCTCCAGGAGCTCTGGCTTCTCCTTCCTCTCTCCCTTTCTCTTACGGGGTTAGCATGCAAGTTACAAGTCCATCTGCACCACCTTCCTACCTTCACGAACTGCCCCTTTCCCCTGTATTTTCTATCTCCCTGCTCCAAAGAGCCCCGACTTTTCCCAGCTATACTTGATTAGGGCTTCCTGGGACCCCCACCCCCCCAGCCCAGGGTCTATGTGTGTGTGTGTGTGTGTGTGTGTGTGTGTGTGTGTGTGTGGTGCCAATGACTTTGGACCGGTGGAGGGCACAGGGAATCAGCTGAGTTTATTGTCAAGCTGTAAAGAATACCTGCTCCTTACTATCTGTATCCAAAATGAGATATTAGAGCGTTTCTTTGTGTTTCTTTTCTTTCCATGTATCTGTCCACTGATTAAGTGTTCACCACCCCAGAAACTGATCTCTAGGAGGTGAGCTGGAACATCCACAAGAGATAAGAGGAAAGGAGGCTTGTCAGTGTCCCTGTGAAACTCTGCTGTAGGCACCCACCAGCACCTCCAGAAACCAGACCCTGTGTAGGAGCAGTGTCCTGGGAGGTCACCAAGAAGCAGGGAACCGAGACAACAGCAACAACAATGTATTACCCTCACTAAGTGGTTACTCTAGGTCAGACATTGTGCTAGTGCTTATTTGTATTAAATTGTAACAACCCACTCTTTCTGCTTAACAAGTGCTAAAAACTGAAATTTACAGAAGTGAATCAACAGCTCTAAGTGATACAGACCAGGGCTCTGTTTCCTCAACATAAGCCTTAATAATAACTGACATTACATACATTTTCCAGTTCACAAAGTTTTCCTCAGGAATGGTATTTTATTCAATCCTTGGCGAAGGGCCCAGGAGGCTGAGAGACAATCCAAGATTATACAATTTATGAGTGGGCCAGGTGTGATTTTACACAAAAAATTAAAGGTAGATCTCCAGGCTTTGGGAGTGGGGGGGGGGCAATCTTCTGAGTTATGCCTGTATCTCTACTATTCAGACTTATCTCTACCGTTGAAAATTATGCTAGTTGGCCCAAACCCTTGCTTTGATCATTACATTAAAAAAAAAAAAAAATCCTCTTGCAACGGATGAGGTGGGTATGCCTGGGGATCCTCAGTGAAAATTTACTATGAAATAACCTCATTAGAGTTAAAAATAACTAAATTAGTCAGAACTGTATATTTTAGATGGCACACACATTGCTTCAGAGTGTACAAAATGAAGGAAAACTTCCAAATTCTTTTTATGAAGCAAATATAACATACTTAAAACTGATAAAAATAGCAACCAAAAAAAAGGGGGGGGGGGGGAAGAAAAGCAAAATTATAGACCAGACCAACATGACTTATGAATATTGGTAGAAAAATCTTAAAAGAAGATTTTGGTGACACACTTTAAAGCCACATTAATAAAATAATGAATACAATGCACCATGAACAAATGGGGGTTGTGCCAGGAATTCAAAGATTAAATATTAGAAACTAAATTAATATAATTCATCATATTTATAGTTCTATGGAAAAAAATCCATGTGATTGTTTCCAGAGACACTAAAATTCTTTGACAAAATTCAATATCCTTTCCTAACTAAAATTCTTGAGAAAACATCTCCTAAAATAATAATAGATATCTACCTCCATCCTAAAGCTACCATCTTAATAAATGTGAAATTCTAGGGATATTCTCAAAAAGATTCTCAAAAAGAAAAGATGCCCACCACCTCCATCACCACCTAACATCAACTTCAAGTTGCTAACTAAGGTAATTAGAGTAGAGAAAGCAGTCATAGGCAAATGGATAAGAAACGAGAAATCAAATAATCTCTTCTTGAAGAAGACATAATGGTATACCTAGAAATCATAGAGAATTAATGATTAAAAAACTCAATAAAAGTATTCAGCAAGGCATCAAGATGTAAGGTTAACATGAAAAAAAAAAACCAGCATTCACACACACTAATGACCATTAGAATGTATAATGAATGAGAAAACCGAATTTACAATACTTAGTAATAGAGTTATAGCATTAAAAAAAAAATACGTCTACATAAAATTATACATGTCCATAGAATCTTCATTCATCATAGTCAAAAATTGGAAACAACTCAAATGCCACTGGCTTGTATTATGGATAAACACATTTTGGGACCTTTGTATACTGGAATACGACTCAGCAAGAACAAGGAATGACTTAATGGTTTCTGTAGCAACACAGAGGCATCTCACAAGCAGTTTCCTAAGTGGAAGAAGCCAGACTGGACTTATTGTTTAACTGCATTTATAGGAAATTCTACGAAGGCAGACTATGGTGGCAGGAAATCAGCCAGGGGCCAGGGCTACTGAGCAGCCCGAGAGAACTTCTGTGGGTAAGGAAGCTGTTTTATCACTTGTTTGTAGCGGTGGTCACGTAACTGTCTACATTCGCCAAGCTCATGGAATTACACACTGGGCTTTATGGTGCATAAATTATAACTTGATAAAGCTTATTTAAAGAAAAATAACTTTGCTCTTCACTAGAGTAGCTCGTGTTCTAGAAATTTCCAGAAAGACAGCAAGGGCCATCCGGGAGTAAAGCTGAAATAGAAAGAGAGTCTTCATACAAAATAGCTTTGTGGGGTGTCAGGATGTAAACGAGAGGTTTTCAGCAGGAAACTTGGTGTCACCAGGTCGTTTCTTCTGAACTGACAGGTTTTGAGTTTCTCACCACATCCAGTAAAGTTCCAAGTAGTTGGGCAGGAAGAGAGGGAGTGGAGAACAGCCCATAACCGCTTTCCTCAGAGCAGCAACTACTCGTTTCACTAGTAATTTTCTCTTCTTATTTCATCCTGCATGCCCTGCATGTTTGCCTCACAGTTCGTGGATGCGGAGAGGCATGGGGACAGGTGTGAGCACGTGTGTGTGTGTGTGTGTGTGTGAGCACGTGTGTGTGTGTGTGTCTACGTGTATATACCTACATGTGTATGTGCTTGTGGAACTCCATTTCCTTTTCTCTACATCTCATAAATCCAGGATTATTTTTTGTCCTTACAGAACCATACAATCCTGGTTTTATATAATAAAACCATTGACCTGGAGCAATTTCCTCTCATTCTGGTCTCCATGCCAAACCCCAATAGAGAAGAAAAGAGGGAAAATTGCTTTTCTGCATAACTGGTGACTCTGCACATGCACACACATATTCTTTCTTTTTTTTTTTTTTTTTAAGTAGGCTCAACACCCAGCATGAAGACCAATATGGGACTTGAACTCATGACCCTGAGATCGAGACCTGAGCTGAGATTCAAAGTCAGATGCCTAACAGACTGAGCCACCCAGGGGCCCCTCACCTGTTTTAATATAAACACTGCTGCTGCCTACTGCGGGTCTGACTTTTTCAACTGTGTCAGTCTGAGAGTGAACTATTTTGCTGGGTAACAGTTAATTCTGCGGTTCGGATTCCCATGCTGCCATCTCTTAGCTGTCTCCTGCCTGCTCTTCCCAGCACCAGTGGCGCTATAAGGAATTCAGTACAATACCCTTCCATGACAGCCCCTTCCTTTTTATCTAAGGGATTAAATTAAGACCGGACACAAAAACTTGAAAGAGAAGGGTACTCTAAGTAAATGTCTAATTTATGGTATTGATTATTCCTTCTTAGTCTTTTCCTTCACATAGCTGATTTGAACGTGAGCATGTCTGTCATACGTTGTTTCTTTGCTTCCTTGTGTAGAGCTTCCTAGCTTGCTGTTGGCATTACTATTATTGCTGTTATTGGAACCCATTTAAAGATAGTGGGGATTGGGGCACCCGTGTGGCTCAGTCTGTTAATCGGATGACTCTTGATTTCGGCTCAGGTTATGATCTCAGGGTCCTGGGATTCAGCCCTGTGTCGGCTTCTGTGCTCAGTGTGGAATGTGCTTGAAGATTCTCTCTCCTTCTCCTCCTACACCACTCCCCCACTCACATACTGGCACGCACATGCCTGCTCTTTCTCAAATAAATAAATAAATAAATCTTAAAATGAAAAGGTACTGGGGGACCAGAACTCAAGCTTTGATATTATTTCCCTCAAACATTTCACCCTCAATTTAAGAATAGAGCATCCATATAAGAAAAAAGAAGAGTGAATCAAATCTAAAAATATGACAAGTATACATATCTGGTATCTTAATTCCAAACTTTAGGAATCCCACTGTTACGAGTTTGTAGTTTGCAAAGTGGATTATAGCCCTGTATCTTCTTCCCAGTGATCGGGTAGCATTGACTCACCCTGGGAAATGAAGGAGGAGGTCCTAGAATTTTACCCGCTGCTAACCTTGGTGAGCATTAACTTTCACCTCAAAAGTATCTTCCATGAAAATTGTTTCTATAACACTTGTCAGTTTTAATATATTCTTTTTTTACACAGACAAACAAGAAACCAATCCCTCCAGTTAATCCCAATCACTACTAACCAAGGTGTGGGTGACCTAGAGTGTTAGCACTTTGGATTATGAACACACAAGAATTGAGATTTGAACCAAGGAGCCCTACATGTAAGAGAAATCTAGCATAAGACTTGTGTCAAACATAATAAAGTCCCCACTTTTTAACCTATTTGTTAAAACCCTATGATTTAACCTATTTGTTAAAATCTGATGAATATACTACTTAACTTACAGAATTTGGAGTCAGCCAGGGTTCAAATTTCAACTGTAACCCAACATAGGTAACCTTAGGCAAGTCACCAAACCCTCTCTAAGCCTCACCCTCCTCATTTGCAAAATTAATTTAAAAACAATATTGATTTCAGAGGGTTGCTGAGGGGATTACATAAATAACAAATGTGAAATAAATATTGATGAAAAGAAATAATGCATACCAAATGCCTAGCACATATTAAATTACTTTCTGTTTAATGTCCACAGGTGTCTGGTGTGATTATTTGAAGTCCCTGGTTTGTCTCTGGTGGACTGGAACCCTGAGCCCAGAGATTTTGAAAGGAGAGGCTATGCCCCTCCCTCACATCTCATCCCCACTCTCTTCCTCACCCCTGCACAAAGGCCAACATGGTGGCTGCCTGGAGGTGGGGCGCAGAGAACGGACACCGTGGCCAGACTGCCAGGTGGGTGGGGCCAGTCAGTGCCAACCTGCAAGGGCCTCCCTTTCCTTTGCAATCCACAGGACTGCCATTATCCCTGTCCTCTTACGGGAGAGTGGCAGTCTCTGAATGATCTGCTGGGCTTGATCAACAGGGCTGAGCCCTGCTGCTTCCCCAAAACCCAGGGAAGTGATTTTCCAGTCTCCTTTCTTTCCTACCTTCAACTCTTCAGGTCTGGAGCAGTCTGAAGTTCCATGGGTTTGCCTGCAGTGACTGTGTGACCATGGGAAAGCCAAGGGAAGAGCAGATAGAGACACCAGGGAAGGGAGTGGTCTGGATATGGTCAGGCATGATTTATTTGCCAAGGGGAATTATTTTCTTCACATCGATCAGTTTAAAGGAATTGGAAAATCAGCGGCTGGTCCAGATCTCATTGTTCTGGTCATCATGGCATACAAACATTTACTCAGAGAAGACGTTTTCCTTCTAAATCAGGCAATGGAAGGGTTTCTAGCTTGACTTGGAGTGAAGGGTGTATAGAAGGTGGTAGAGGAGAGAAGGATGTACCAGATGATAGAAGTCCTCATTGTCTGAGTGACGAGACTGGGCACATGGTCCACAACGATGAAATTGTGTGACCAAGTAAGTAGGCAGAATGCCCAGGAGTAACTAAAAGTATGCCTAGACCAGGGCCCCCTCCACACCGAAGACTCGTTCTCTCAAAGTCAAGCATCAGTGGCACCTTCAGAGACAAGATCATTTAAAGTACGAAAACACAATTTACTATTTACAAGATCCCTTTGCTAAAGAAGAATCCTTACTAAAATTGGAATAATATGATCTTATCCAATTTACTAGTTCATAGTTTTAGTTCTGTGAGGATCTGAAGGCATGGCTCTCATAATAATCTCAAATGGACTCCTGTAGAAAACTAAGCTTAGAGTTGATGATTGCTCATCCTAATCAATCAGTCATCCATTGGTCCACAGTACCAGCACTGCATCCTGGGTGCTGATGGTTCCTCCAACATGCTGGGCACTTTCTTTTGTTAGGACCTTGGCTCTTGTCTTCCCTCAGCCTGGAATTTTTTGCCTCCACATATCTACTCTTTCACCTGCCCCTTCCTTTATACATTGTCCTCAGTGATATCTACTTAGACAAACCAATTTCATTTAATTAATTAATTTATTTCCTTATTTTAAAGATTTTATTTATGTATTTGACACACAGAGTGAGAGAGAGATCACAAGTAGGCAGAGAGGTAGGCAGTGAGAGAGGGGGAAGCAGGCTCCCTGCTGAGCAGAGAGCCCAACGGGGGGCTTGATCCCAGGACCCTGAGACCATGACCTGAGCCGAAGGCAGAGACTTAACCCACTGGTGCCACCCAGGTGTCCCTAGACTAACCAATTTTAAATTGCAATCACCCCATCTCTTGCAATCTGGGTTTTCCTTGCTCTGCGCTACTCTCCTATTTTTAGAGCACTTATCACTTCTACGTACTACATACTATACGTCATTGGCTATTGTTTACTGTCTACCTCTCAAGGCCAAAGATTTTTGTTCGGTTTGCTCATTAATATATCGCCAGCATCAGGACCTAGCATATAGGTGGTGCTTCATAAATATTTCTTGAGTGAATAAATGAATGAATGGTTTTTAGAGTTTCTACCATTAACGCGAAGTCTTTAGGTCCCATTTTCTAGCTCATCTTTTCAGTGTCACACAGACCGTGCAAATGTGTCCACATTTGTGACTTACGTCACTGTCCCCCTGCAGGTATGGCACTCAGCTGCACAGGACTTCGGGTTCAGTCCTGGACTTGCCAACTGTATAGACTTGGGCCTCTATCTCCTCATCTCTACAAAGGAAAGGGTGACTTCCCAAGAGTGTTTCTTCGGGGTAAATGAATTGACATGAGTGTTCGTATACCACAAAATGGAATATGGATATGTTTTTGTATTTAGAAGCATATGGGGTTTTGAACTGTTTTCACTGTTCATAAAATTTTTTGGCCTGGTGTGCTGATTCATGGGTGAGTTAGCTCTCACTCATAATAACAGTGCACCTGCACTGATGATCTACAAGACCTCTGCTAAGTAAGCGTAGATACCGTCTCCTCACTCAGCAACCTTAAGATCATTATCCCACTGTACAGGCAAGGGAAAGAAAGTTCCCAAGTTGCCAAAGCCACGTGTGTGGTGAATAGCAGGGCTGAGACCCAGTCTTGACTCTATCTGAAATACCCATCCGTTTGGTGACATTTCTTGTTCCAGCATCTGACTCCACCTCCTAGCATTACATCCTGTTCCTCCTTGTCCTCCTGACCCTCTACCCACTTTCAAACACTCACACATTCCTGTGTGTTAGCTCCCGCCACCCTGATGCAGGTGTCCAGAACGTGGTGTAACACCTGGTTCGCTGAATCACCAACCAGCTCACAGCCTGGAGACCTTCTCCCGGCAGCGGCATCTCTGCTCATCTTGGTTGTTCTCCACTTTATTCCCTCTTAAGGGTCAGAAAAAGCTCATTTAAATTCTGAGTTATGCTTTTCCACATTCTATGAGGGTAAATGATGGGCCCTAAGAGTATTTGGGGGAGTCACAGAGACCTCTAGATCTACCCCATGAGAATGTGAGGTAATATCATGGATTCAGCAAGCTGTCCTTGACCAGAGGTTTTAATAATTAATTCACCTTCCTGGAGGAGAGATCTGAGGCCAACAGAGGAAATTGGGAGACCCGGGCAGGGCCACTGAATGAAGTGGATCTTTGTTCCGTCAGTGAGCCTGCAAGTCACTTCCTGACAGATGTCACAGTCCTGCCTGGGTCCCTGCCCATAAGAGCTGATAATTTACAGTGAACTGACAGTCTACTTGCCTGACATAGGATAAATCATTTATTCCTCCTGTTTCTTTCTTTCCCCAGGCTTTGGGAAGGGCCAAGTAGCAGATGGGAGCAGGGAGAGGAAGAAGATCTATGCTTTGGCAAAACTTTGAATCATACCTAGTTTGGTGAATGGAACCCCCTCACTTGGGCTCTGATGTGGTTTTAGGACACAAGGCCTCCCCTAGGTGGAAGCTGTGGGTTCAATCTCTACCCGTAACCCCCGAACTTCAAGATCTTTTATAAGGGAAGATCAGATTTCCAAGGCTGAAACCTTGACTAAGGCTCCTGGGGGGAAGGAAGGAGAAAGGCGTGGCATATGCCACTGTCCCATCATCGGGCCTGTATCAATGTGCCAATGGCCTGGGGTCCAGGCTAACAGCATCCCCCATCCCAGCTGGTATCAGGCGGGTGGTGTGCGCCACGTCCCAGCTAGGAGCTGCTCTGTGCCAGGTGAGTCAGAGACAACATAGGCAGGAAAGATCCATGAGTTTGGCTGGTGCAGCCCTAGGCCTGGGACTCTGCAGCTGAGTCTGGGTCCCTGGTGGGGATTTGGGGATCCTGATGGGGTTGCTCAATGTGAGTCTGGAAGGGCTCTTGGTAGTACATGGGGTCAGGCCCCTGCCACTGAGCAGAATCCCCACCAACACATCCACGCTGAAAATCCGTCTTGATCCTGAGTGAACGAAAGCAAGAAAATGAAATCATTTCTCATATTGAGGATCCACAGACTGGGTCTGGCAGGTCCACATGAAATGCGCCTTCCACACTCTGAAAGGATTGCAGTGGGGGTGCCGGCACATTGTCATCGGGACTGGAACATGCAGTGAAAATGTCCCTCCCGCATGCTGTCTACAGCTAGTGTGCTCTAATTCTTGCCCACTCTCTTCCTCTCTGGGCTGACTTGGCCTCCCTCAGCTCTTGCCATTGCTAGAGACACCTTGGTGTGGCCATGACTTCTGTTCATTCACCCCCAGGCCTGGATGATCCTTCTGCTCTGTGCCAACCCAGTGAGCCAGGCTTCCAGCCACAGTCCCAACCCAGCACCCAGGTGCTCGGGAACGTGCAGGGAACTTAAATCTCAGGAAGCTCCAGTCTGCCCGCCCTGCACTTAGCACATGTGTTTACCGAATGCCCAGATGGGAAACAGCATCAAGAGCTACCCTCTACCTTTGATGTCTCCTTCAGTTATCATCTTCTCCTCTTCCAGACGAATTTCTATTGCTGCGCATTCATTCCACAAACATTTACTAAGTACCCACTATTCAACAAGCTTAAATGTCATGTCCCTCTAAAAGTTTTCCACAACTGTCCTAAAAAGAGCTGATCACTTTCCTTTCTGTCTTTCCATGCTCCTTTATTCATGTGCCCGGTTGGGTCTTTTGTATACGTTGCAATGATCTATCACGGTTCTCTTCTGGGCTGTAGACTGGTGATGTTCCTGCTTAAGGGGAAAATCAGTCTGTGCAGCTTTGTATCACCAGCATTTGGCACTCTTGGAATGTTTACTGATGAAAGTTAATGAATGGACGGGCACCTCAGTAGCTCAGTCCGTTAAGTACCAGCCTTTGGCTCAGGTTATGATCCCAGCCTCCTGGGACCGAGCCCCGTATGGGGGGGGGGGAGGGGAATCCCTGCTCAGTGGGGAGTCTGTCTCTATTTCTCTCCCTGCTTATGCTCTCTCTTTCTGTGAAAGAAATAAAGAAAATCTTAAAATCTTGGGGGGAAAAAAAAAGAAAATTAACAAATGGAAACAAAATGATAAACAAATACAAGGTTCATAATGCTGAGGGAGGTAGCATGCTTTTGTGCTGAAGGGTACAGGCCTGGAAGTCGGACTGCCTTCGTTTGAATCCTGGCTCTGAGATTTACTAGCTGAATGATGTGAGGCAAGTTTATTTAACTACTCTGTACCTCGATTTCTGTATTTGAAAAGCGATGATCGTAATAATACTTACTTCATAGTGTCACTATGAAGATTAAATAAAATAAGCCAGAATAAAGTATTTTGAATGTGTCCTCACTAAATGGTAACTATTATTGCTTGTTAATCTTTCTCTGTGGATTTGAATCTTTTTGGTTAAATGCTTGTTCAGGGCAGTTGCATGGGTTTAGGATGTGGGGGACCAGGAAAAAATTCAGATTTAATTTTCCATGAAAAGCAGAGAGGAAAAGTCAATGAATTTTAAGCTTTGCTTTCATTCTTCCCAGTTAAACACAAGCTGCACTCCTTGGCTTTATAAGGACTCTGGTAGAATAAGAAGGATGCTGGAATATGGCCAAGTGTAGCTGTGAGGGCAATTTCTAGCCAAAGAAAATATAGTTGAAGGGCAAAATATGTCATCAGACAGGAAAAAAATCCTGCGCTTTTCTTATTTAAAAAAAAAAAAAAAAGGAAGGGCGGATTGGGACCAGTTCTGCTACATTAACCACTAAGATACCCAAGAGATAAATGACACGTTTAGGAAACTAGAGGCATTTCTTAGTCTGGAGCCATATGATTTTGAGACCATTTATGTAATCTTGAGTTTGGCCTGGCTTCTTAATAAAGTTTTAAAAAGTAAATGTCGAAAGGTGCATCCTCTCAGGATAGGTCAGGTGCCCACCTCTGGTCTTGGAGCTGTGACTCAGGCTGTACCCTTCTCCTTCAATGTCACACCCTTGATAGTAACTCTTCACAGAACTTTTGGAATCAGCCAAATGAGTCAATAAAAAAAGTGCCCATAAACAAGGGAGATCACGTATAAGATATCGGTTATGAGAAGAAGCCTCGAAACCCACAAAATGTTGCCCCAGATTCCCAGCACATGGAGGATAAGGGCTCACGCCAGCCTGCGGGGTCTGGGGAGGAGCACCAGGTAGAAGGAGGCAGGTGGAAATATGACTGAGAGCAGTGGGAAGGGGGATTTGGAGAGTTCAGTGAAGTCAAGTCTAGACTTGCTCATACCCCACTGACTGCCTGCTTCTCCTTTTCTGGATCTCTGGCTTTTTCTGGGTTTCCCATTGGTGGGTTTTCATTTTCCTCTGTTTTCTTTCTTCCTCTCTTTCTATCTCACTTTCTTATGAACTGAGGCTGCCCTTGATTTGACAGTGACAGGGCAAAGGTTTAATCCCATCTCCAGGTTCAGGGAACCTGAGCCGGTGTTGGACACCCCTGCAGATCTACCACTAAGTTTACCCTGCCCTATACCCTGGGTTCTGATGAGTGTGCCCCTCACCTCTGGGGAGTTCTGAGGGGAGGTTGGAGGTCAGGAGCCAAGAGAGCCTGGTATATTTATTTTCCTGGCTGCCTCTATCAGGAGAATTTCAAGGATGTCCTGTCTGGTGGTCCTCCCCAACCTAGCTAGTCCAGTTTCCAGAAACCCCCCTCTCCATGCCCCACATCCCTGAGCCGAGGTGCTCACTCACTGGAACCTACCCTTTGAGAATGGCCTCTTCCTTAAACTCTCCTCAAATTATCCTAATTTGAGTGTGTCATTTGTTTCCTGCCAGGGCAAAATCAACGGGAAGCTTGTTCACCGTTCAGATTTCTGGGTACCAACTGCAGAAATTCTGAATGGAAAGGAGGTCCAGAGAGGCATCTACGTTTTTAACAAGTGCACGCTTCTGATGCCAGCTGTCCAGGGAGGACTCTGAGAAAGACTCGACCAGACTCAGTCAAACTGGACGTCATCCAGATTTAGTCAAATGGTAAGAATAACGCAGCCCCCATAGTTCCCATTGTTCCAGCGTCTCTTCTGAGAAGTTCAAATTTTTGTATGAGATCATTATGAGCTAAGTTGGGAAAGGCAGGGCGATGTCTAAACCAGGTCCTGGAGTCTGTGGGAGGGCTCCAGCAACCAGAACCACAGAATTACAGAACATCAGCGAACGTGACACTGAGCTTCTCAACACCTCATTGATTTGTGCTGGCACAGTTTACCTGCAGCCGAGGGCCCCTGCAGTTTATTTGTCTTGATTTCACCATCTCTAATAAGATAGATGTAATGGATGGCAGATGCCCAAATCTGGAATTAAAGAATTCTGTCCATGCAAGCCTGCCACGCATGCCACTAGTCCAAGCTAATAGTTGTTAATTGCACAGTGTTATAAGGAGGCAATCATCCAAGAAGAAAAACCAGAAGACCAATGAGTGGTATCAGGAAAACACCAAGGAGGACCAACAAGCATACAGAAAAAATCCAAAACCTATCTGGATCTTGAAGTCGTGTGGACTCACCATTTCAGGAGCCTGTCCTGTTTTCAATGTATCAGGTGCATTCTTGGAACATGACTATTTCAAATATTTAGGGTAACATTTGTTTAGGCAGCAAGGTAGACAACAGAGATGGTTGGGAAAGAACATTGTTTCTTTTGAGAACTGTAACCTTTTGCTGCTTCTCTGTTTCATTTTCTTTCTTTCTTTCTTTCAAGGTTTTATTTGTTTATCTGACACACACAGAGAGAGAGCATGCACAAGCAGAGGGAATGGCAAGGGGAGAGGGAGAAGCAGGCTCCTCTTTGAGCAGGGAGCCTGATTTGGGGCTCGATCCCAGGATCCCAGGATCATGACTTGAGCTGAAGGCAGATGCTTAACCAACTGAGCCACTCAGGCATCCCTAGTTCATTTCTTAGAATAGTAGCTCAGAAAGGAAAGGGGGCTGGTTCATATCCCCCTTCACAAGGACAAGAGCAGGCCCCTTGACTAGTGCCTGCCTGGAAAGTCTTAAAGCAAGAATCTGGTTGCAGATGCCCCTATCACTATCATCTAATTTAAGTCCTTTGTTCTTGGCAAATCATATACCAAAAAGCTCCCCTGATTAAACTAATGTGCAATGCCATGAATGAAATACATGTTTTCTTGGCACTCTGTTTCCTGCTCTCGATGTCCCATTAATCCCATGGTCACTCTAGAAGAGCAGAGCCTAAGAGAAAAAGGATGGACTATAGCCTCAAAACCAAATCCCTGGTTCAAAGTCTTGACACTGCCACTTCCTTTAAGAAACTTATGTCAGTGGTTTGCATTCTCTGTTTCCTCATTAACAAAACTAATAAGATCAGGAATCTCATAAGAAGATGTCATCATTAATCATATCAATATATCTAATCACAGCACAGCAGCTATTGTATGGTACTAGGTTCTCCATAAATGAGAGTGTTCATTCTTGTTACTCTTCTAGAAACTCTAGTTAAGCCTCCTTTGCCTCTTTCCTTCCCATTTGTCAAAGCGCCAGGTCAGAGACTTTGCAGCTAAAAGGGCTCTCTTGCTTCCAGGAAAATGCAGAGCATAAATGTGGAAACTGGCCCAGGGACTGAAGCTCGGAAACCTGACAATTCATTCTGAGAGAGCCAGGTTCTAGGGTAATTGCTTCCCGCCCAGGAAACAGTCTCATCAATGACTATCACACCTCCCTCTGACTCCAGTTTCCTGGGTACCACAGACTTCTCCTTCCTCAGCAGAGAGTCAAGCCACAGACTACAGACCCAGTCCATTAAAACTCAATGGCTCTGTCTCATGGGCCAAGATAAGTGTGTGAAGCCAGACAGTCTGTGATTCAACAGAACTCCTTTGCATACGTTTTTCTTTGTGGGAAGCTGTAAAACCACTCAATCTATTTGTTTAAATGTTGTTGGCATTTGTAACTTTTGGAGTTATCCCTGTTGTCATTCCCTAATATATCTTCTCAATATAAATGAAAACACCCAGGGGTGCCTGAGTGGCTCAGTGGGTTAAAGCCTCTGCCTTCAGCTCAGGTCATGATCCCAGGGTCCTGGGATTGAGTCCCGCTTCCGGCTCTCTGCTCAGCAGGGAGCCAGCTTCCTCCCCTCTTTCTCTGCCTGCCTCTCTGCCGACTTGTGATCTCTGTCTGTCTAATAAATAAATAAAATCTTTAAATGAAAACACCCAGAATTATAGAACTCAATCCCTCATCAGTGTCAGTTCATTAGTGCCTTATCTTAAACCACTACCTGGGCCTATCTCACAGTCATGACTCTGGATCATTTGCCACCTAACTATTCTAGCAAAGCATCAATGTCTTGTTGTTAACATTAACATCTCTCCATCCATCCGTCTGTCTATGATCTATCCATCCATTCATCCATCCATCCACCCATCTGTCTATCCACCCATCCATCCATCCGTCTGTCCATCCGTCCATTGACACATCCATATTAATAAGCTCTCAGTACCTGTGGGTGCTCTCTTGAAGCAGCAGCATGAGGAGACCTGGTCTATTGGAAGAAATATGAAAGTATCAGATTGGGGCGTAGGCACTTGATCTTGTGGCCTGTATCTGTCCCAAAATAGCCAATCCCCCCATGGAATGCAGCACCAGTTGAGCCATTGGAAATGCATCTTTTGTCCCCACTGGAAGTACTAGGCCTCTCCTCAAGCCTCTCAAAGCACCAGAAGACCTGGAAGTGCCTCAACGCTGTCCCCGTCTCTCACTGCAGGGCTTAAGGATAAAGAAGACTTTGTAAATCAAACAACTTCCCCTCATTGTCTGTGTAATTTAAATTTTCCATAGTTTTTTTCTCTTAAGCAAAATGTACATTCAAGCTTCTTCCTAGAAGCAGTAACATTTAGGAGAATATCAAAATTCTGGCTGGCTCTGCCCAAAGGCTCCTAGTGGACTTTGACCATTTTATCTCGGGGGTGTGGGGTGGAGGGGTTATGGGGGAAGGCTTGGTGGGGAGGACTGTGTAGAATCTATTTAGTTAAGAGCAGAAGGTGGGGTGGGGGCAGTGCTATTTCCCCACACAAAGGCAGGGAGTGAATCCCCCTGGAGGCTTTCTCAGTCTGGCCAAGAAAACCATCAGCGACCCTTGGGCAGAGCAGGATCTTTCCAGGGGCCTGTTTAATTTTGCTCTAGCATCACATGACTTATCTAGAGGCCAAAGTTCCTGTGAGATCCTCGGCCATTTCCATAATTATACATTTATTTTAAATTCACTCTGCAGAGCTCTCTGAAACCCATAATTTTAACTTGGGAGTCTTCTGTTCTCTGTCTGCAGGTTTATATTTTACTGCTTTATGCTACAAAGTCAATTTCCCTTTAACTATGTTTATGCTATGATAAATTACTTACTTTTAGGATCTTCAGGACAATCACTATGTTTTTCTCTCTCAGAGCATTCTAAAGTAGGTATATATAATGCCAAAAACTAAATTTTGCCTGCTTTTCTTCTTGACATCACAACTGGGTCAACATTAACAAAGCAGAGGTCTCCACTTCAGAAAGGAGACCGAGCTCCTGATGAGAGCATGTTCAGACCCCGCAGGGCTAAATTTCCAGTCATAGCTCAGAGTCCTAAGTGACAGCCAGGGAGGAGAGAGTTGGAACAGTGCATAAAATACACTTTCCATCAGAATTCTTTCATGTTTATTGATGCTGAGGAAGTGATTATAATTAGTGATGGTTAAGTAACCAGTATAAAATAATTTGTTACTAATTTGAGATTCTGTTACTACTATTACCATCACCATTAATGGAAGCTGTGTTGCAGGAGGAAGAGGACATAGCTTGGGTAGGGGGTGGGGAGGAAATTGGGTGGGCTGGTACTACTGAGGGCAGCCTGACAGACACCAGACCATGAGCTGTCTGTTTAGAAGGAAATGTGTTAACAACAGAGCAGGCATTCAGGAAAGTGCTTGCTGTGTACTGGGTACTGCTCTAGGTTCTTCACCTGCATTATTTCACTGAATGTTTACACCAGTCTATGAGAGAGGAAATATTATGATCTCTTGGGGTGAATAAATGACTGTCACATTGCATATGGAATTGTGATATTACATATTTAAAGTGATATTATGTATTAATTGATAAAGGTTGGTGATGGATGTAGATTGCCTACAGAAAACATTCAGATCAAGGAGGAGCATCTGTCAAAATGGCAGTATTCACTTGGAAACTAACCTTTCCTTGAGCTCCTAATAACCAGTGGCCCAGTTTAGAAAGTAATCTTGTACCTCTGGGAAGAGTAGGGAACAAAACAACTGGATACTTACAGAAAACAAAACAAAACTCAGAGGGGATAGCAGATCTCAGAGTGGCATCTGAAATAAAGATTAAGTGTGTGACCCCCGCCCCCCCCCCAACACCCACCCCAAGAAGCAGCAGGTTGGGCTCTTCTTACAAAGGGGAAGGAAGAAGAAGCAACCATCTCTGTGTTGTGGGTGTTGAGAAGCAGGAGACCCTGGCCCTCTACCTTCCGCATCTAACAGGTTAATAATCACTCAACATAGCAGAACTGGCTTACATTAAGAACTCTATAAATGTTCCTTCCTTTATTTATTTGGTAAGATGCAAATGATTTAACAGTAAACTATACCTTCCTCTGAATTTATTTAAAGATCCATTTTTTAAAAAGATTTTATTTATTGGACAGACAGAGATCACAAGTAGGCAGAGAGGCAGGCAGAGAGAGAGAGCGGAGGAAGGAGGCTCCCCGCTGAGCAGAGAGCCCAATGTGGGACTCGATGGTGCCTCTAAAGATCCATTTTTAAGAATAGGTTTTGCTAAATTGGAAGGAAGAGAGATCTTGGGGATACCTGGCTTCTGGAGCTGGAGGGAGCCAATGTCACAGGGAAGATGAAGGATATAGGATGAACAGAGTGGGGCCCCTGAAGAAAACCAACCATGATCTTCTCAGTATTGCTTAGGAAAGCCCTGGGAACAGAGAGATGGGGAAAAGGGATGCTTGCAGCAAGCTACAGACCTGACCTAGTGGCCACGCCCAGGCCATGGGCCCCTGGATACTGCCGTCACATTAGTGCCGGGACAATACATATTTTCTTATTTACATACTTTATTTAGCTCTATATCTTCTTTTAGCAACAAAGCTATAGACTGTTCTGCCAACTGAGTGGCCATCTTGGGGGTAACTTGGGGAGATATGCAGGTGCATTTGGGTTTTCAACTTCTCCCTGCTTGTTGCACAGCACGGGAAGCTATGAAATGTGGATGGCATGAATATTTGAATCTTCTCAAGAAAATCGGGAGCCTCTCACCTTTCACATAATCAGAGGCTTCTTCCATATTGTACTCTCAGCAGTGATCTTTCTTTCAGCAACCCTTCCCTGGCCCCATGAGTGAATCAATAACCAATGACATTCTCAACAGCATTTACCCATTAGTCAATGCCTGTAGTCTAAAAGGGCTAATACTACTTTCACCCTCATAGCTCTGGTGCCTGGCATGGGAAAGGTGCTCAAAGGGTCTGTTGAACTCTTAGGTGATTTTACGATTTGCCGAAATGTATGTCAAAATACTCATTGAAAAGTATCCCTCTTGGGTGCCTGGGTGGCTCAGTGGGTTAAAGCCTCTGTCTTTGGCTCAGGTCATGATCTCAGGGTCCTGGGATGGAGCCCTGCATTGTGCTCTCTGCTCAGTGGGGAGCCTGCTTCCCTTCTTCTCTCTTTGCCTGCCTCTCTGCCTATTGTCATCTCTGTTTGTCAAATAAATAAATAAAATCTTAAAAAAAAAAAAGGAAAAGAAAAGTATCCGTCTTGTAGCCTACATTGGGTTAGGTAGGAAGGTAAGCCGTGCCCTCTAGTTTACAGTGCATGTATTCTTAAGGCAGATAAGAGCAAGATATGCTGAAATATGAAACTTAGTCATCTATATATTGTCTGTGTTTCTCAACCCCAGCCATATGTTGGAATCTCCTGTGAAGCTTTATAAAACCACAGATGTCGATCGCTCACCCACAGAGATTCTGATTAGGTCTGTCTGGTCAGGGTCTATATTTTTCAAATAGTCCCCAGGTGATTCACATAAGGATCCAGGATATGAATCACCATAACAAGTGCTAAAGAATATAATTAAAAGAAATACCAGTGAGAACCAGCATGGAGAGAAAAACCTTGTGGCACAACTGGAACTTGCTTTGAACCTGGACTCATAGAGAGGATTTAGATACACAGTATTGACAAGAGAGCCTTCTGACAGAGAGTGGGGGCTGTGTGGGTGGAGGCAAAGTGGACAAAGGGAGCTGGAAATCAGGTTGCTGCATACTTGCTGAGGCCACCCCATATGGGAAGATTGGTGCTGAGGTCATGGCCAGCTCTGTCTGGAATGGAATCACCTGGCTGTATGATGGCAAAAGGAGCGGCCTTAGTGACCAAAGGAAATACTTAGAAGGAAAATATGCTTGACCCATAAGCCTGGGAAGTACTTTGTGTCCACCAAACAGTGGTGGGTGGTTGCCAAAATGGCCTTGAAGAAAGGCGGAAGCAGACAAAGTAATGCCTGTGTTCTGTATTGAAGGTTCCTTTAAGACTCTAACATGTCAGGTGCAAACCCAGGTTTGGGGTCACAGGTTCTTGGAGCTGTTACTCTCAGTAGCCTCACCTTCATGGCTGAGAGTTTCCCTGGCCTTTCTTAATATCCAGATTGTGATGTTTCTTCTCCTTGGTGACAAAATCTTTTGCCTTTCTGCTTCCTTTAGGAGGAAATTAAGAAGCTGGGTAGGGTTGGGGATCAGGGTTAGGGAAGACGAACCAACATATCTTAAATGAAAAGTGCTCTAAGTGGAGGGTGAAGGGGTAGACATATCTGATTCCTACCTGTTAACTTGCAAAACAAGATAATAAAAAAAGAGGTGTTAAGGCTACCCGAATGGTCAGGTCAGTCTTTTGAGGGTACACAGCAAATTTAGTGAGTGCACTTATGATGCACTTTTAGGATGGTTTCATTATATGGAGTGCCTTCAGCAGCACATATGGGAACAGGGCAGAAAATTATGGAAAAATGAACTCACCAGAACAACTCGAGATACTGGATATTTTATTGATTTTCTCCATCAAGTGCTTGTTTATTTCTCTACGCCAACTGTGGGCAAGTAAAAAGAACCAAGCAAAAAAATAATAAGTATTAAAAAAAAAAAAACTTAAAGAAAATTAGGAGGTGAGACCCCTCTGGGTCTCCAGGATCATGAGACACATATTTTTATCACGTGTGCCCAACAGTAAAACTATTATTATTAGAGGGTGGAAAGTAGCAGGAAGTAAGACCTAAAGAGTTAGCCTCAAGGCTAGCAGACAAGAAGAACAAGGAAAGCAAGATGATTCCAGTTTAGCTCATCCAACAAAAGTCTTCCAAGAATGAGGCCAGATACCCTAACTTCATCTTGGAAGGAGCGGGAGTCTCTCCCATCCCCAAGAAGCCAGCTGCTGTCATGGGGCCCTGGTAGAGTCACTGTCTATAGGCTTTGGCAAAGCGCACACCGTGTCTGCTTGGGGTGAGCGACTATCTAAATTAAGAGGATGCTAGGGTGCCCAGGTCAGCCTAAACATTTGCCAGGCCCACATGATGAGCATGTACTACAGACGTTTCTGCCTGCAGTTGGTCCTTCCTTGGCAGGCTCCCAGTCTCTACAGTCAGATCCTCCCAATGAAGGCTGAACCACTGAACACTGGTCTCCTTGCCTGTCTTGAGCTACCCTTATTCTTTATTGCCAGTGCTCCCCACAGACCTTCTCCCCTCTCTGGGCCGCAACTCTCCCAGGTAAGGCCCCAGTGTGATTCCAGAGTGCTATACATAAGCTTCTCCTGTGGAGCCATGGCTTGCCTGTCTGGCCTTGGCTCCCATTCAATGTCTCTTCTCTTGCTCTTCATGTTCCCTTTCTTCTCCTCAGTGGTAGTGTCAGGGGAGGACCCAACAGGGAACTCAGTTCCCAGTTCTGACCTCCCATGGACAAACTTACTGAGGCTGGCAGCCTGCCCTGACTTCCAAGAACTGCCTACCTCCAATTCCCAGTGGGCTCCGCTCACCTTTTGGTATAACTTACCACTCAACTTGGAGCACCTGGTGCCAACTGTTCAGCTGAATGGGAGTGTGGAAGGCTGAACTCCTTGCCCATGTGCCTTCTCTGAACCTCTGCTGTTAGCTGGGCCCGCCCCACCCTGGCGGGTGGTGCTGTGCCAAGTCTCTGTCCTTTCCTGCCGGTGCTGGCGTGCTGCCAGGAAACCTCCACAACTCCTGATAAATCCGGATGCAAGAAGAGCCCAGATGGGAAAGTGTCTCTTTTAGAGCTTTTTGGGAATGTGGAGTGTTGGGGAGGGCTGGTGCCCAGATATTAACACAACCACTTTCTTTCCCTTCAGGATTCTGGTTGATAAAAGATACACACATGGCTAAGTGAGAATGATAATGTCAGTTTCGTTCAGGACTTTCTTTTATGGGTAGAATAGACAATGTATGAGGGCTTCCTGCCTCCAGCTCAGAGCTCAGCCAAGTCTGTCCTGCCGTGCTGAGTTAGCCATCCAGTTCCAAAGCTGAAATGCCAGAGAAAGGCTTTGCTTGTTTGGAGTGGTCCCACCAAGGAGCTGACCCACAGAGACTGAAAGCATGGGACCTTGCTCTGGAACTTAGGCTGGTCCAAAGGAAACCAGGAGATGAGGGAGCATGAGTGTGTGCGCCATAGCTTTTCACTTTATAACCACATGTAATAGAAACACAGCCAACAATTGTCAAGTTCTCATTATTGCCACTACTTGAATAAGTCATTCCTTTTCTTACGGCTAGAAAATTTATGGGAATAAAGCAAGGCCTAGAAACCCGTACTCAAGCCTTCCCCAAACTGATGGAATTGTTGAGGGCAGCATTTTCTGCTGTGATCTATGGGGATAACCTAGCTGGATCAAATGACTTGTAAATAACAGAGTCCTAGTTCCTACGTACTGTTGGTCTTCTGTCTTCCTCATAGCTGGCACTTTGTGGCTACAAAAATTTTCATGCTTTAGGTTGAAGTAAACTTATCATCTCTGCTGGTTCTATCCCTTCCAACTCCCACCTTGCACAGGTCCAAGCTGCCCCGTGCATCACTGGGCAGTGGGCAGGCAGAGTACTCCTGATGGACCGAGGACACAATGACATAGTGATTAGCAGGACAGAACATTAAGGGCCCAAGTTTGACAGGCTAATGCTTTTCTTTGTTCTCAAATCCTTTCTGCAAAGTTTTCCTCCTGCATTCCTCAGTACAGATGTTCCATTCTGAGGCCAGAGAGACATGTGAACTGGGCCAAGTTATTTGAGGAAAAGGTGATGCTGATGCTCTGGAGTTCAGTGGGTCACAGTGTGGGTTAGAAGCAACCTTAATGGGAGAGGAATGGTGTCCTTGGGAGGGCTGTCCAGGTCACCCTTCCCTTGGCAGCCAATGCCAGAGATTATTCACGAGTTTCAGAAGGAGGCAGTTTTCTACTCATTCACACAGTTACTGGTTAACCTTATGGAAACCAGCAGCCAGCCTGGCTGAGCAACCTGGGCAGGAACACAGCAGGTAGGGCATACAGCCTGAAACATAATTCCCTTTAGGGTCATTGTTTTGATTCCCGGTGAAATGGAAACTTCAAGAAAGTTATCCAGGCATTAAGAAGCCTGACTTCGTTTTAATCCTTCCAGAGGTTATTTCCAACAATCATCCGAATCTTCCCTGAAATCTCTCTTTCCTGGATGTCAGAACCCCATCGCAAAGGGAAACTAGTTTCAGCTTCATTCAGTGGAGTGTGGCTACTTGCTCCCTCTTTCCTGTGGTTTAATCCTAGAATGGCATTGCTGTTGGTCAGTGCTTTCCCTTCTCTCCTGGTTCTCAACATGTGGTCCCCGAGATAGCCGTGTCTTTTTCTAGCTTGCTAGAAGGGCAAATACCCAGGGTCGACCCAATGGAATCAGAAATTCTAGAGAATCAGAAATTCTGGGGCTAGGGCTCAGCACTGCATGTTAATGAGTTCTCTAGGGCAATCCTGTTGTGCATTGAATTTGAGAACCATTGTTCTCGGTCAACTGACCCTTTTTGATGGACTCTTACTACTTATTAGTTCTTGGATTCCGACACCCAGGAAGGAGAGTTTTTAGGCCAGAGACCAAACAATGATCCAATCTTGTTTAATATTTAATCAATACATGATGAATATTCAAGTCACTTTTGGAGGCCACCCTCATCGTTGAAATCTATGGCTAAACCTGAGTTCTCTGGAAACTTACTTGTCACAAGGCTTCTTGTTATATTTTATCATTTTTATGTACCTTGGATTCTATAAAATAATTTGGTATCTTTGGCATGGTTCTCTATGTCAAATAACTCTGTACTGCTCTTTCTATAATAAGATCCATTGAGAGAGGCATCGAATGCCTTGTTAACGATCTATCCTATTCAAACTAATGAAACCTCCATTGTCCACCAAGACTGGAATGGTGTCAAAGAGCGTCATTGAGTTTTTCTGAAAGTTCTCTTTGTTCCCGTTACCCGTAGCTCACCTATTTATACCCTGTGAGCTCAGTTCTATTAGCTTTGGGGGCATTGTCTTGAAATTGGATGAATGAAAGTGTTGTTCCCTTTAGGCTTCATCTTCAGAGGATTACCTCCCATGTCAGAGACTTCCAGCAACCTCAATGTGTCTCCCTCCAGGCAAGAGATGCCAGTAAAAACCAGCAGGGAGTAGAAAACTATTCCTAGTCCCAGAATTTTGTCTATCATCCTCGTTATACCTCCTGGCTCCTGACTCGGATTGACTTACAATTCTACTCCTTCCCTAAATATCTGTTTGAGCCCTTTTGGGTGAAGTTCTGTTAGCAGCCCATTTCCCATGGCTACCCATCTCTGTCTCCACATCCCAGAGAACAGGTGACATATTTATAAGAGCTCCTGTTCCTGACCACACTCACCTTTCACCTCATGATTCTGCAAAATCCTGATTCTCTGGCTCAGCATTTCTCAAACTTCAGTGTGCATCTGAATCACGTGGGGGCTTGGTACAGACTTGGGATGGGACAAAAGCATCTGTGTTTCTAAGTTCACAAGAAACAAGATGAATGCTTCTGGTCCAGGGACAGCATTTTGAGAACCACTGTCATAGGCTGTCAATCAACAATAGCCTGGATTCTTTCTGATTATTTGTAACACTGATGCCCTTCTATGCTGTGTTTTATTTATTCCTTTATTTCATTCATTCCCTTTATAGCATCCTATCTCTTGCAAGTTGCCAGGCAAGTGGGATCTATTGTTTGAGTAAGCAAATTTAATATAACTCTCACCATCTTCTCATACTTTTATTTGGTACGGTGAACTGACCCAGCTCCAGGGAAAAAACCCACTTCCTGGCCAAAAGTGAAGTCCTTTGAAAATGCAAAAACCACACAGTATCCTTTAGAAACTTTGTGCATCCCGTGGTATTTACTGATAGACACCCAGACACATGTAATAGGATTATAGATCAGCCTCATTTAAGATAAAGTTTGCTGGGGGAGATCAGAATTGCTCCCCGTGGGACTTAAATTAGGTACAAAGCAATTAACTTTAAGCAACCAAAAAATTGGCTCTATAAAAATTCCATTTCAAATCAGCTCTTAACTACAATCTCATTACCAGGTACCTTCACTATGTAAAAGACAAACTAGTCTCTGGAGATGGAGAAACGTGCCCTCCATTCTTGAGACACTTCCCCAAATATGGGAACTGATCAGACCTCACAACTGACCTCTCCCAAGGGTCAGATATTCCTATAGACTTCCTGACTTTTCACATTATTCCTACGCCTAGAAAGATAAATCTTCCCATTTCTGAAAACAAATATATTTGGGTTTCACTTCTGATGATGGTTCAGTTGTGCCATGTTAAATACATTTCATTTCTTTCTGAGTATGAGAATTTTAAGTAACTTTCAGTGAGAGCCAGGCCAACAGCTCAGTAGACTTTTATTTTCACAAAGGATGCTTTCTTGCCTGACATATGATAAGAACTTTACAGTGTTCATCAATTAGAACATTAACAGATTATTGACTCATTAATTGCTGAATTAATAAGTTAATAAAAGTTATTAACGTTGATATATGATTATAAAATCAACGTAATTGTTTTTAAAATTGAAAATACAAGGGGTGTCTGGCTGGCTCCTTCGGTAGAACATCTGGATCTTAAATCAAGAGCAACTCTTGATCTGAGGGTTGTGAGTTCAAGTACCACATTGGGCATAGAGTTTACTTAAGAAAAGCTGGAAATATGGAAAAATATAAAGAAGTAAAATAATCATGTAAAATCTCACAACATGAAGCTAACTAACATTAACTTTTGAAACATTCTTCCCTTTCCACGTGCCTATGTGTGTATTTATGTATATATAATTATAAAAAAAATTATATACAAAATGGCGACCTTTGTTCATTTTACTTTTATCATGAAAACTGCCTCAAGTCTTTAGCAATTCATCACAAACATCATTCATGTCCACTTAAAATTCTAATAAGTGAATATCCTCAATTTAATACTTCTACAATTATCACATAATAGGATGTGTCTAATATTATTTCTTATGCCTAGATAAATATGTTTGTATAAAAATAGTAACTTCAGAGCTACTTGAATCTGAGGACCATGTGCTCACTTTTATGTTTTTGTAACAACTACATAATGATCGACCTATAGAAAGTGCTTGACCAATGTTTAGAAACTGAAATAACTGAAGTGGGAGATTTGAAGACTATTGGGCTCTAAAATGATCTGCCCAGATAATGAGATACAAAGAAAATCATGTCGTTCCCTCTGTAGATAAGAGAGGCTCTGCCAAGAGATGCAACATACTGTGTTTGCAGAGTCGAACATCCCTGGGCATGGAAAGTATGAAGGAGAGAGATTTCAACCAAGTTGTAACTCTCAAAAGTGTGAAGCACAAACTTGAAAAACAGACACCAGTGTGAGGGTTTTGTTTGGTTTTTATTTTTATTTTGTGGGGGCCGATGAGGAAAGATTTCTTTAAATTTTGAATGAAAAATCATACCATCATACCTCCAGCTCCATCTGAAGAATATCATCAGCCTAGAAATATCACTGTCCTCTGATAACTTGAGGATGTAGCTGTTAGGAATCCGTTCTGGAAAGATAAGGCACACATTCAGTTCTAGCACACCCCCCACCCCCCAACTGCCTCATTAGCACTGTTTCTGGTACACACGGAAGACTTTGTTAAGATCTGACCACTTCATAAAACCTTCCTTTGGTGATTCACAGAACTGTACCCCTGGGGATAAAAATATATGTTTATAAAAAAAATAAAAAATAAATAAATAAATAAATAAATAAATAAACAGTTTCACCATTTAAAAAAAAAAAAAAAAAAAACCTTCCTTTGGAAGTTTTTCCCTCCAAGTGTCCTCAGAACATTCTTTGAAAGGATTTTCTCTACCCTTTGTCTCTTCTTCAAGCCTGAAGCTGGTACTGGTGAAATGGATCATGTCTTTTTGTTTTGGGTTTTTTTGTTTTGTTTTGTTTTGTTTTGTTTTGTTTGTTTTAAGAGTTTATGTATTTATTTGACAGGGAGAGTTCACAAGTAGGCAGAGAGGTGGGGCAGGGTGGGGGGCAAGGTAGCAGGCTCCCTGCTGAGCAGAGAGCCCCATCGGGGGCTCTATCCCAAGACCCTGAGATCATGACCCAAGTCAAAGGCAGAGGCATAACCCACTAAGCCACCCAGGCACCCCGAGGGATCATGTTTTAAGAAGCATTTTGGCTGGACAGCACCAGCTCCCTGGGAGCCACAGTGATAGGAAGGCTAGACCATTACTCACCTGCAGGGATAGAGGCCGGGAAGCTCACTGGAGCTTCAGGAGCAATAGTCAAGTAGGAAACTGTGTCTCTAGTTTAACTTTCAAAAGCCTGAAGACACAAAGATTTTGCCTCTCTGGTAACAGAGGTCACCAGAGTGGTGGCAGGCATATTTCAGATAAAACTAGTGACAAAATGTCTGTCAAGCTGGAGAAAATGGGTGCAGAGGGACAGCTTAGCCAGATGAGAAAGCACAATGAGAGGTCCACACGAGGCAGTTTTCCTCAGTGGAGAGACTTCCCTAAGGAGTGCCATATGAGGGGGGGGGATGACTGTGAAATGGGGCAATAGGCAAAGGACCTGAAGTGGTCCCCCAAACCCAGGGCAAGGAATAGTGAGGGAAGGGCAGAGTCATTTTGGCCAGAAAACCCTATGCTTTCCAAGCTGTGTTTGCTTTAGGAAACAGAAAGTGAAGAGACAAAAGATTATCCTGTGACATTGACCTCTTTAATACCTGAAAACAAAACTAACACTTTCCGAGGACAGGTTGGGTCAGGGCGTCTGTATGTAACAGGTGCTTCATTTAGGTGATCAATTGTCATGGACCTCAAGTGTTTCTGATGGGGAGGAGGATGGGCTGGGAGGAGATGGAAGCATTTTCAGAATCACATGGATACCAATTCACTCTTTCCTTCTACTCAACCTCCTCAGAGAAGGACCTTGGAGCATCAGAACTATGGAAAGAGCCACTGAGGAATGGTACCTGAGACACAGGGTGGACATTCATTCTTAGGGCCAAGTGGGACTCTTTTTAGTCTCTTTCTTTCATTGTCCCTGTTTTTAATTTTCATCCTGGAGAAACATTTGGGTGGTAAGATTCAGAGGTGGGTGTCGGCACCTCAGAAATGCCATGTGCTCCTCAGGTGGAATGCAAGGGCTCTCATCTGGAAGGCAAAAGACTGGGTGTGAGCCCAGTTCAAGGCTGGGAAGCCAGAGATCTGGCGATGTCTCTCTTGGTTCTTGGCAGTGGGGTTGTTGCCTAGGATGTGAGCTAGCACCAAGCCCGTGTTTCATCTTTTGGGAGCCTCAGAGACATAGCAGCAGGTGGCTGAGTGCTATGAGGAGCTAGCCGAGGAGCACACACCCCAGAAGACACCAGACAGAATCATAGGGGTCCCTGTGTAGAGACAGATATGTGGGAAGGGGTCACTACAGAAACTTGTAGCAGCTGTGTGAGATTTAGACTTCCATCAGCTAAGCACTGGCTTATCTTTCCCACTTCCGGGAAAGGCTGTTCCTGAGGTCAAGAAGAAAACATCTCCAATTCTTACATTGGCACTTGTGAGTATGGAAACCTTGATAGGTGTCGTTCATTTGTTGGTTTTTCAATAAAAAATTAACATAACCACTTGGGGAATGCTGTTAAACATTCTTCTGCGATAGTTTTTACTGACTAATGTATGTTCCACAGTTAACTTAGCCATTGTCTTTTAAATGGTTTTCTAATGTAAGTAATTCCTTACTTATATTTTCCCCCATCATGGAAGTGAGATTGCTGGATCAACCAGGTGGAAGGTTTCGAAGACTTTTGATGATTCTCTCAAATTGCTTTCTAGAGAATTGTGCTAATTAACACTCCCAGCAGCAGGCAGAAGAGAGTTGATAAGCTTGTCCTTGTGACTTTCCTGGAGTGTGGGGTTTGGGGAAGGAGAAACACCTGCTCTCCTGGATCTGTGGAGATGAATGTGTGTGTGTGGAACAGGGAAACCAGTGTGGGAAGTTTCCAGTCTCTTTTAAGGAGATTGTTAGCCCTGACTACAAAGGAGGAATTGAGGTCGCACTAGATACACACATATAAGGTACTTCTTTCCATCTCCGTGTCAACTTTCCATTTCAATGAGAAATGAGCAATGAGACAATGAGAAAATGAACCTCCAGTAGGAAATCAACCAGCAAAGAAAGAAAAGATGCACTGGTCTTTCAAAATATGCAGTGTGGGGGCCCCTAGAGGAGGACAGATGTGGGCATATCGCCGGGACCTGGGTATAGTGATTGGTACCAAGCCAACATTGCTCCATTGAAGATGGCGGACTGCTTAACCCCTCTTCTTGGATAGATGACTTTCCTCACTTCACTCATTCGTTCCTTTATTTATCACTAATTAAGCACATAGAACCAGGCACTATAGCAGAAACAGGAGAGGGGTTGCAAAATTGAGGGTCTCCCAGTCTAGTATGTCTTTGAGTAAAGCCATAGGAACAGAAGCAGATCCCAGACACATCAATAAACAGTTCCAATATGATGCTGTATCACTGGTAAGTAGAGCGATTACCTCAGCATGAGTTTAAGAAAGACTTCACAGAGGAAAACGCTCATATGTTGTGAAGGCCAAGTCATCATTGCCCAGGCAAAGAAAAAGAGAAAGGATGTTTCAGGAAAAGCATGGAGAATTAAACGGGTCTCACGTGCTTGGGATTGCTCCAGCATCAAGCATGGTGGGGGGGGGGATCTGGGGACAGAGAAGGGCAGGGCCACAGTGATAGGAAGTGAGGTTGTCAAATGAGTCAAAGTTCTAACTGTAAGGTCTTTGTATTCCACTCTTAGGAATGGGAAAACAGAGAATGGCATTTCTGTGATCCATGCTTCAGTTATAAAAGGATAGTGCGGTGGGGGTGGGTAAGGGGCTGAGAATAGGAGAGCCTAGGATGGGAAGTGACTAAAATCATGACATAAGGTGATGACATAAAGACATCATCATGCATGGACTTTGTGGTTGAACATATTTCTAAAACAGAACCAGAAGGAAGAAAGAATGGTACATGGCAGAAATGACCAGAAACCACAGATGAGCTCATGACAGACAGTGATGAAGTTGGAAGACCAGCTTGGTGTCATTGCAGAGAATGAAACACAGCCAAGAACATCCCAAATATTAGAATAATGTCATTATTGTTCCCTTACCTATGACAGCTGATGGGCCAGTGTGATCTATGATATTTCTGGGTCTTTTATTAAGTTTTCATCACTGTGCTGCCTTGGCAATCCACTGCCTGAGGGAACATTTGCGATTTGAATTTGAAAATGAGATTCACAAAATTAGATATTCTTCATATTTTTTTCTTTCTCCAGCTCCAAACTGACTTCAAACAAAAGGTTATGAAGGATGAGGTCTTTGAGTCTTTTAGCCCTCAGCTATGAGATAGCTAAATTTCCAGTCCTCAAATAGAAGAAATGGTTCCCTGTTCCTTTATTTTTTTGCAAAAATATGTTTGTTTGTTTTTTTTATTGGAGTTCTCCATGAAGGGAAGAGGCTGGTTGGGTGAGTCTTATGTCTGGGCTCTCAGAAAGTCGAAGGAATCAAGAAAGCTTTGGAGAGTGTTCTGAGGGCAAAGAAATCAACAGAGTAATGGTGCAAAAGCACTGAGCTGACAGAAGTTGAGTTAGGTGAGGAGCAGTTATTCCCTGGAGAAGTTCAGCCATGCGAAACTGGGATGTGCCCTTTAGTTAATCAAGCCCGGAAGATGAGAGGGCAGAGGGGAACCCCAAAAAAGAACGAGTGACAAAACCATCCTGAAAAGGGAAATTCTGATTCCTTTTTTCTCTCTTCTTGCCATGTGTGCTCTCAGGCTAGCTCTCCATGTCACTGCATCACTGGAAGAAAAGTGAAAAATTTAATTAATGACTTGAAGATTTTCATGTAGGCAAAGGTTTTATACCACACAGAAAACACATCTGATTAACGATAGTAACCTTTCTCCTTTTCATCAATATTGTGACTTTCTGTGACCACATGGTGCTTGTGGGTTGCCATCTCTGTAATTTGCTTTGCTCCCTGGTGTCTGATCTTGCAAATTTAAGACATAGTGTCTTCCTCATCAGCCACCCCTGCCCCCAGTGACACCCCGCTGTGTGCATCTGATACCTTCATCTATCTGACAACCTTGGACTCTCCTATGCTCTTCCTAACTTTAAACTCCTGTTTCTTTCCTTACTCATAGGCCATGCTGGGTACACATCCCAGTAGTGCTGTTCAACCCTCCAAACACTTCACCTCTATAGAGACCCCAATGAACAGACTTTCCACCAGTCTCCCAGACAATACTTGAGCAAGTTTGACCAGTCCATGGATGACTTCCAAAAGCCAAGCTGGGGACTTGGGGAACAAAGTTCCATGGGAAGAAGAGTTTCCCACCCCCAGGGCTCCGACACTGAAGTCTGTTTCCTTTAGTTACCCACATAGTACTCCATGCTCTACTGCCCATCCAGCCTCAACACATCTGTACAAATACAATCCAGGCCAATTCTCCTGGAGCTCACCAGAAGCTCACGTGGTGAGCACCTTCTCAAAGCCTGAGAATATCCAATGGAAACTTGATCTTCCTCGAAGAGATTAAATGATAGTCACATCAGCAGAGAGCAGTCTCTATGAAATATGTAAGAAGTAAATTTTCATTGTGTTTTATTCAGATCTGAATTTTGCTTTCACCAGATCCCAGTGCATCAGATCCAATGAATGAGAGATTCTGGGGGCTGGAATCATGTGTGGTAAACAAGGTACTTGTGCTAGGATTCCCCATGCTTCTGGTAGAAGGAGGCTCACCAAGTCATTGATGATCTGACTGACAATTCTCTTAGTTTCTTGTGGTATTGTATGCATAATGTAAAGTTTATCACTCTAACTACTTTCAAGCATGCAGTTCTGTGGCATTAAGTCAAACTGATACTGTTGCACAATCATCACCACCACCACCCATTTCCAGGACTTTCTTTGTCTTCCCCAGCTTTACCCTTAAGTCACTAACTCCCATTTTCCCCTTTGCCCAGATTCTGGAATCCACCATTCTACTTTCTGTCTCCATGAATTTGACTACTCTAGGTACCTTGTATGAGTGGAATTAATGTAGTATGTGTCCTGTTGCAACTGACTTATTTAACTGACAATTGTTAAGCAATATTTTCTTCAGTCAACTTATGTCTCATAAATCAAGATGTACTCCTATTGTTGAAGGTCAAACATCTCCTTTCAACAATATAATCCATTAGTAAATCAGCAAATATTTACTGAATCCCAACCATGTGTTTATCTGAAGGTTGGGTGCTCTGATAAACATAAGAATTTTTTAAAATTAGTTTTGGAGGCTCCTGGGTGGCTCTGTCAGTTAAACATCCTACTCTTGATTTTGGCTCCAGTCATGATCTCAGGATTGTGAGATTGAGTCCTGAGTTGGGCTCCACGCTGGGCATGGAGCCTGCTCCATGATTCTCTCTGCCCCCAAACCCCTGAACAAATTCTAATTTTGTAGATCTAGAGGCTAAGTGAACACATGTATACAAACACACACCTACACACAGGTAGACATCTGTCCTTATTAACTCATCTATCATCAAAGTCTATAAAGACTTTGAAGCAGGAAGCACAGAGATTATTCCTGAAAAATTAGTCCATTTTAGGCAAGTGTAAGTGTACTTGGGGATAGTATTTAGTGAATTGACTTTTGGGAAATTTCTACATGGGTCAAGTGGTTTGGGGGAAATTTTCATTTAAAGAGATCTAAATAAATGTTAACTATTCAAAGATTTTTTTTTTTTTTAATGGGAAGTAGGAACTTAACTCACACATCTATTTCTTGATAAGTCTATTCACTTTAGATATTTCATTGTTTCCTGTTAAAAGCAGTCAGCTCTTTGCCATCTGTACTGAACAGCTGCAATTTCCTTCCTAGCCAAACACAACATTTTATTATAGAGAAATTGACATATTGTGCTTGCCACTTTTTTTTTTTTTTTTTTTTTTTTTTTTTTTTTTGCATATCCCTGGTCATGGCTAGATTAATTAGGGAAGGAAAAGAATCTTCATGTTGCAAGTTCTAGCTAGGTCAAGTGAATCCAAGTGGCATCGTGTGTCTCCTCTTCACTAAGTTAGCATTAACTTGCCTTCCCAAGCCCTGGAAGCTTCTTATATGAGGCATCTGTGCTCGATGTTATTTATGAATATGAGGAAATGTATAAATATCCACAGGACTTCCTGTTAAATGTATCAGATTTGCAAATATTTATCTCTGCTCCTTCTGAATTTGTATTAAGATGAGAGTGGAAAAAAGAAAAGATACAAATCAATAAGAAGAAAGAGGACCTTACCAAAGAAGAAATGACAACAAAATTTTGAAATCTAAAAACAGCCGGATGAGTAGTAACTAACTAATTAGAACCCGGAAAGAATGGCAAGGAGAGAGGCACAAGAAATAAGTGGAACTTACTGATGGAACCCTGGGAAGATGTAGAAATTGGAGGCAGTAGATACTGTGAGGGCTGGAGCAGGGATGGAGCTTGGAAGGGGAGGCTCAGTTAAAAGTCGGTATAAGGGGTAGTGAGATGCCAGTCCTCGTCCAGTTCTTTGCCACCAGCCCACTAACCTTCCTTCACCCAGGCAGGAAGCAGGAGGTTTTTCTCTGGAGAAATTTAGCCTGGAAGGCTCTTCTGGAATACCCAGGCACAACAGAGGCTACAAAGAGAGTGTCAGGCTGTAAATAGGGCCAATCAAGTGAAGGAGTCATTATGGGAGATGCCCAGCTCCCAGAATATACTGGCTATTAATCTCATATTCCCTCAGAAAGAGAATGGAAGATTTGCCTTTGTACAAAAAGATTCACAGGTCAGGAATGCTCACCGATACTGGTATATGGGGTTTTCCAGTGCAATGACTCTGTCCTCATCGCATTACTCTGTGGCAAAGCCTACTGATGAGCAAACAATGTCCAACCAATGCTCACACACATGCACACACACACACACACACACATTCTCAGGGCTTCTAAATCCATTTCTCTCTCTCTGTTTTAAAAAAATATTTTTATTATGCATGGAGTATTATGTTTATTGTAAATAATCTGGAAAATATATAAAAACATAAAGAAAATAAAACTCATATATTATCATGATCTAGAAATAATCACAGTTCATATATGTAAACCATCTAGGTTTTTTTCTGGGTATGTATACATCATAAATAGTATTATTTTAAATGGAGCTCCATGTTTATACAGTCTTCTATCATACTTTTTTGATGTAACAATATATCATTAACATGTTCCCTTGTCAATAAGTAATTACAGTAACATTGTTCCTTACAGCTGAGTAGTATTCCTCATATGAGTATAACAATAATTCATCCTGTTATTTTTTTTAATGTTTAACACTTGTATTGTGTCCGTTTTTCATTATAATAAACAACAGCAGACTCTGCATAGCTGTTTGCAAACTTGGCTGCTTATTTCCTTAAGATTATTAGAAGTAGAATTTTTGGCTCAAAAGGTAAACTCTTTTTCAGAGCCTTAATACATATAGCTGAATTGTTATCTTGAAAAAATGCACCAGTTTATAGTCCTACCACCAATCTAAGAATATCCTTTTCCCATCCTTGCGTACATTTAGAATTACAACCAAAAAAGAAAAAAAGTTTGGTACTAAAAATGGCATCTTGTTGTTTTAGTTTATATTTGACTACCAGTTAAACATTTTAAATGTTGCTAGATAACTAAATTTTGCAAATTGTCTGTGACATTTAAGCATTTTTATTGAAATGGTTATCTTCTCTTACTGATTTGTTCATGCTCTTTAGAAATATAAACATTGGCCATTATCCTGTCATATATAACAAATATTTTCTCTGGTTTGGAATTTTCCTTTTAACTTGGCTTATGGTTCTAATCTGATCTTTAGTGCTCGTTTTTTAAGTTCAAGCAGAGAACCAAGAATCACCAGTCATGTTGAGGAAGCACACAACATTGAAACAAATACCAAAACAAGCAAGCAGGAAAAAAAGAAAGAAAAAAATTGGGAAGAAATGAAGACAATGAGGGAGAGAGATAAAATTTCAAAAAGTTATAATAGCCTCAGAGAGATTAAATAGTGCATTCATGAAAAAAGAGATGCCTGTTAAAAAGGGAACAGCATGAGAAAGAGAAGGTGAGAATAAAAAAAAGCTTATATATTCAATAAAGCAGTTGAAAGAGGATACTAATAAAATATACCACAAAACGGGGCACCTGGATGGTACAGTTGGTTAAGCGTCTTGACTTTTGGTTTCGGCTCAGGTGATGACCTCAGGGTCCTGAGATCAAGCCCTGAGTTGGGCTCCACACTCAGGGAGGAGTCTGCTTGGGTTTCTGTCTCCCTCTCTCTGGCCCTCACCTGCTCACGTTCTCTCTCTCTCTCTGTAAAAATAAACAAATAAATATTTAAAAAATTATATCTCAAATGGAAGAGAAAGAAAAATAGGAAAGAGAAAGTATAAAGTTTCATTAACAGGAGTCCCACAATAAAGAGATTGGAGAAGACCAAGGGGAATGAAATATCAAATTAAAAATACATGAAACAAACAGACAAATACCCAGGTTACATGAGACTGAAAAGCCCTGTCAAGGACCCAGACGTAAGAACCACAGGAGAAAGGACCACTCATGTTTTTTACTCTGGTGAGATAGGAAAGAGTGAAAGAAGAGGAAAGTAAGTTAAACAAAAGTGAATATATTTGTGTACCTTTTCCAAGATAAATGGAATCTGGGTATGCTAAAGAGTATCTAGAAACTGCTATAAACTAAATTTTTATAGTATAATTCATGATATTAAGCAAATATTTTTCAAGCACAAAATTAGCAAACGAGAATTAGAACTGCCATGAGAAACATTTTATCATTATTTTCCAATAAAACTATTTTTTGGGGGGGTCTGTGGAATAGCAAATTGATAATGAGCTTATTTAATGAGGTCTTGTCAGTCATGTTATTTTCCTCAGAAAAACCCAAATCCATAGTCACTGAAGCTTATGAACTCCTTTAATCATTGTGTATTGCCTCCCAATAGAAAAACTCTTATTTGAAAGAAAGTTGATTTGATTATGACATTTTTTTTCCACAGCAAGAGGTAGAAAACTGAGCACTTAATGCCACCTTCCATGTCTAATAATCAATAAAACTTAGCTAATATTCCAACTCTGTTTCTTTGAATTTAAAGTATTGAATGGAATCATCATTGTTATCTTTAGAGTATATCAATAGACCATTGAGAATCACTGGTGTGGGGGTGCCCGGGTCGCTTAGTCTGTTGAGTGTCTAACTCTTGATCTTAGTTCAGCTCTTGATCTCAGGGTCGTGAGTTCAAGCCCTTACTTGGGCTCCATACCCAATGTGGAACCTATTTTAAAAACAAAAACAAAAACAAAAACAAAAACAAAAACAAAAACAAAATTTACCGGTATGCACACTTGGCTTTTATCACTGAAGAGCAATACAGGCAGTCTTTTTCTTTTTTTCTTGGCCTTTTTAGTGAGACCATAGTTGGACTTTACTCTCCAGCTGGAAATAATTATAAACCAACATCATCAAATAATGTTAAAGAATAGTTCACAAAAACAAAGATGTTTTCCAAGATTAGCAGAATCCTGCCAATCATTAGTCAATTCCTGGTACATTTGAGGGCTGGTTATTTCAGATACAGTGTTATCTAAGTTATTCTTTGCATGCCCCCCCCGCCCCCCACCATGGATTTAGACCCTATAATACTTGGAAAGAAGGGCAGAGAACACAGAAAAGTGTCAGGGGGTTAGGGGGTGGAGGGGGAAAAAAAATCCCAGCATTTTATTGCTGTTGCTACAAATTACCTGAGTCATCTCTTCTGAATCACTCCTACCTCCTGAGAAGAGGCTCTGGGAGTACCAAGCCCCAGCATCCAAAGACTGTTTATAACCAGGCAGTTCTTAGATGAGGCTTCATTGGAACCATGTCACCCAAACCTTTAATTACAGGTGTCTGCAGTTAAAATTTGGAGCTCATCAATCTGGAAGATGTTACAAGTCTATGTTGACTAATTGCTGAATCAGTTTTGGTACCAGAAGGCTTACTGCCTGAACACACAGTATTCTGCATTTACATGGGCACCATTCACTTTCTCCCATACCAGTACATTCTCCCCATCATACCTTCCTGCCATCCCCTGATGACTTCTGTTTTCTGCTCTTGTTCCCCATCTGGCCTGGCAAAATAAGCATAGTCTCTAAGCATCATTAGCCTTTTTTTTTTTTTTTTTAAACAGAAGCAAATCCCTGGAACAACTAGAGTAAAAGGAATCTGTCTATTTTCCCCCCAGATATTTGGATTGGGAAAGAGGGAAAACAGAGCTCTGTTATTGCATGCTTTAAAGATGTGGGCTCTGTGCTAGAAGCTTTACTTTTATAATATTATTTAACCAATGCAACAATGCTACATAGTATTGCATGCTAACTCAGGAAACTGAGACTAAGGTAGGCTGAGCTGTGGCCCCAAGTCTTGAGCTAGTCAATGCAACAACAAGGAGGAATTTGTTAATCCAGGACTGCCTGACTGGAAAGTTGGCTCTCACAGTTCCAGACTCTGAGCATGAACAAATATGTGGCTGATGGGAGCCATGAGGACAAATTGCATGGTTGCTATTATGCACCATGCACAGCAAATGGAGTAGTGCATTTGGAAGGACTGTGTTACCACAAAGAGCAATACAAATGTTATTACCATCATTATGGCTCTACTTATTACCTCTTTGCTGGGGGTGGGACATCATCGAATAGCCAAAGATTAATAATCATCCATTCCCAGTGAAGCAGGGTTAAGATTGTGACAAGCCTCCTTTTCAACAGAACAGAGATACACCCCAGAAAACAGTATAATTTCTGGAAGGTAAGTCTGAGCTACCTGTAAACCAGCATACTTACTCTTTTGCTGCTTCTTACCTCAGATCTTTGTTTTCTCCCCCTCTCTCTCACTTAGCTATAGAAGGGCCACTGAATTTGATTCATAGTCCAGACTAGCAAGTCAGCTTAAATTCTGTGTAACAAATGCCATCAAAGAATATGACTTTTTATAGTAAAATGTTATTTTCAAAGGTTAACACTTTAATAAATAAATGGCTCTTAAATATCATTAAGAAAAATGGAAAAATTTAAATAAATTTAAATAAATAAAAACATTTAAATAAATATATTTTTTAAAATACAGTTTGAATAAATCAGTGTGGTGCTATATACCATGAAATGTATACACACAGTTATGGAAATTTGTTCAGAACTTGTGGATATGTGAAAAAGAAAGCCACGTGCAAAATTAGAAGCATAGTATGATTCCATTCATATATTTTAAATAATCCCTTAAAAATATAGAGACTATGTATGTATGTATGTACTAATGTATATTTATGTTGATGTAAAAAGAATAGTGGCTGGAAGATGTACTGCTTAATCTTAGCCAGGCTTATTTTAGAGAGAGTGAGAATGTAGGCAAGAGGGAGGAAGACTTTCACAGTTTATATATTTCTCTATTGTTCAAATTGTATGCAAGATGAAAAATGCATGTATTATTTGTGTAATAAAAAATAGCAGGAAATTTTACAATTGCACACTCATTAGTCATAAAGAAATCTAATTAAAGTAGATGTTATATTTTATTGTTCAAATTGGCAGGGATATTTTTAAACAAAAGGGAATAAATTATGAGATATAATTTTTTTTAATTCAAAACAAAAGAACATAGATTTCAGTAATGAAAGAGCCCACCAAGTAGCTAACTGAATGGATGAGTGAATGAATGAATGAATGAATAAATAGATAAATCATTTCAAGGAAGATCATCATGAAATTTCAAAATGCCATTACTAAAGAGAAGACTCTGAAAACATCCAGAGAAGGGAATAAATGTGTCATGTGCAAATTCTGGAATTAGAACAGCATAGGACTGCTTAAAAGCAAAAAGATAGCTAGAAGATAATGGAGCAACATCTTCAAAGTTATGAAGGATTTTCAACATACAATGCTATACCCAGCCAAACTATCAATCAATCATGTTGGTGATGAAAAAACAGGCATTTCACATGTGCCCAAGGCTCAAAATTCTATCTTTCATGTACTTTTCTCTAAAAGCTGCCAGAAGATATGCTTCATCTAAACAAAGGAGTAAAATAAGAAAAAATGAGACAAGAAAACAAAAAATATACACATAGATACATAAATATAAACACATAAATAAAAACATAAGTAAAAATAAAAAATTAATAAGTAAGTAAACAAGAGAAACAGAACACAAGGGAGACAAAGGGTTGAGTTCAATTACAAATATCTGGACAACAGATGTGCCCCTAGCCTCTAAAGCAATCAGTGGCATTGGAACAGGATAATAAGGGACTCCAAGCAGTATGTTTTCAGAGAAAACAAACATAACTCATAGATTATTTGATGTATTTAGCAATGCTGGAAGTTGCAAGCAAGTTTAGGAAGAAAACATGGTATATCCGTAGAAAATGGAGCAAACAACAAAACCAAAAATATCCAGTTAGCAAGCATATAAAAATAAAATGTACATGGAAAAAAATAAATCTAATCACAGTGTATTACTTGTCTCAGTAGAGAAGAATATTTTTATAATTATAATAATATCCATGCTGACTCTTGATTTAACCAAAATTTGTGATTTTATTGTAGTGGGAGAATTGCAAGAGGAGAGATGGTGGAAGCTGTTGGGGTAAGAGTGTTAAATCCACAGCTACCGTCACACATGGTCACCCATTTTGTCCAGAAAGTTCATGACTCAAGAGTGAATAAAGAAGCACAAAATTCTGAAGCATGGCGGTAATCACATAAAGACACAGTCAAAGGTCGGAAAAGTTTCTTATTGGGAGTAGGACTCTAGAGTCAGGAAGGATGGACAGGGGTCTGTTGTCTTTTCCTAAAAGTTTTATATTTAACCTTTCATTTTTTATATATATGTCTGTATTAGTATGGTAAAAATATAAGTTAGTTTGAAGCAACTGGAAGCACAAGTAACAGCAAAAGTGTAATAATAGACTTCATATGTTTCATATAATAGAATATTAAACCATCTTTAACATGATTTATGCATTTAAATAATTTTTAATGACAGACTATGCTCCTGAGATACGATAAATTTTTTTAAAACTCAGAGTACTAAAGTATGTTTGGCATATGGTCCCTCACTAAAAAAAAGGAAAAGAAAAGGCTGGAAAGGAATACAGATAAGCATTGATTAGCTCTCAGGGTGGGATAATAAGCAGGGATTATTTTATTTTCTACATTCTCCTATATTTCCAAGTGTTTACACAGCAAGTATGTGTTTATTTTAATGAAAATTAAGAGTTGTTTTTTTTTTTTTAAGCAGATCTCAGCTCATCATCATGTAAATGCCTATTCTACCATAACTGTACCAAGGACAAGGCTAGAGAAGGGAGTTCAAAGTGCAGTGGGAGAGATTCCAATGAGACCTAAGGAAACAAGTATCACTAAAGTCTGGAACTGGCTGGGAAGTCAGAACAAATATTTTAAATATTTTAAATCAAGGTAACCACCATCTTAGAATACTAGTGCTGGAAGGAAACACCAAAATGTCCCCTCTCTGTAGATGAGGAAATTGTGTGTCATTGAATATCACAAAATTGTCAAGAGCCTGAGGCACGGGTAGAACACCAACCTGTGGACATAGCGCCATGTCCTTTCCACTCCAACTATGTGCCTGGCCTCCACGAAGTGGCTTTAGTGTAATTGAAAGGTCTGGGACAGGACTTTGTAAATCTCAGTTCTTCAAGTCAATTTCTTGTTTCTACTGTAGCTCTTCTACCCTTTCTTTCCTGGCCTCTCCTTACAATGCCATAGCATAAAAATATGGGACATTTCTAAGAGTGTGTCTTTGTATTGTATTGTATTGTACTGTATAGTATTATATTGTATCATATTGTACTGTATTTTAGAGAGAGAGAGAGAGAAAGAGAGAGCAGAAATGGGGCGGGGGGGGGGGCGCAGAGGGAGAAACACACTCCCCACTGAGCAGGGATCTTGACAGGATCTTGATCCCAGGATCTTGGGATCACGACCTGAGCTGAAGGCAGATGCTTAACTGACTGAGCCCCCCAGGCAGCCCCAGAGTGTGTCTTTTCGCCCTTCCCGCGCAGCTGTGTACTTACGGCTAGAGTCGATTGACATGTCCCGGTAACATCTTCCTCAAGCCACCGCTGCCAGCTTCTGCAAGCAGGGGGTGCTCAGCATATGCTGTGGACCAACGTTCTCTCTCTACACATACACACCTCACACACTTAAAAATCAAGTTCAGTCAAGCAAGTTTTAAATTTGTTTTGCCTTATTCTGTTTGAATAATGGAGTGTAAGCAGAAATACCTACCCAGGGGGCTTCTACCTAACTTGTTCTTCTGGTGGAACACAGTCTGGTGTTTGGATCTGTGACCCTGGCTCAGGTTTGGGAAAGGATGTTAAAACAGCTCACCGGTCGTCAGATGACATTTGGTCCAACAGTGGCTGGGAGAATTTTATGAACAAAATACTGAGTGACTAAATTTCCTTGCCTTTAGTCCTTTTATTTGACCTCAGGGAGCCCTGACCCAGACTTGTACTGGTACAGAGACACTAGAAACAAGAGGCTCCTCAATATGGACAGAGCCGTGTCGGTATTAAAAGTCAAGTGTATTGGCCCTGAAGGTACATGCCCAGGATTGTGTCACCCTTCCTCCTCCTCCCTTCCTTAGTTCTTTGGACTCATTAACAAACAGCAATTTATTTCATTATATCTGCTGTGCCAGACTGGACAATGGACTCAGGCAGCAAAGAAGCACAAATACTGTGTATACAGGTTGACAATTCCTTTGTTCTCAGGGTGCTTCCATTCTTTTATGGTTCATTTCAGGACCCTATCCCTCTACGTAATAGGTGCCCAACAATCGTACCTAATAGACACGGTTTCCTGATTATATGTATATGTGCACATATGTGTGTATGCGTGTGTACATGTATTTACACTTGTGTGCATATATGTGTGTGTACATATATTCATATATGCAGCTGTCCTACCCCTATCTATCAGAACACAGGCAAGTAATCAGACCATACATAGAAGAGAGAGGGCACAACCATCAGACGAACAGAGTGGGCAGTTGACAATGTCCCCGAGCAGAGAGGGTGGGCTCCGTGGGGAAGGAGCGGGGGCTAGAGGGCTCTAACAAACATTTTTAAAATATTTTATTTATTTATTTGAGAGAAAGAGTATGTGTGTGAGTGAGGAGGAGAGAGAATCTGAAGCAGACTCTGCACTGAGCATGGAGCCTGATGTGGGGCTCGATCCCTCAACCGTGAGATCAGTACCAGAGCCAAGAGTTGGACGCTTAACCAACTGAGCTGCCCCGGGCCCTTTGGATGCTCTAATAAAAGATGACTTGACGAGGCATAAATTTTTTTCAAGAAATATAAAGAAACATAATATGGTAGTATGACTTTATTGTAAAAGTGCATTTCTCTTATTTTTTTAAGTTCTATATAATAAGAGTAGTTCTTCTATGACAGACATCTTACATAATATGCAGTATGGGCTAATAAAATATCCTATTTTGATCTTTGAAGCAGAGCTGACGTCTGATACGAGAGAGAATGGGGAAACGGGAAGCTGGTTTCTGAGTGGCATGTGGGCGGACAAGGAGGTCATGACACTTCTGGCTAAAAACTCCTTATGTATTTTTATTTGCCATCAGATCATTGAAGAGTTTCAGAGAATTTAGAGCTGAGGTCGCTGTGGCTATGCTCATACCTCGTCGGTAGACACCATCCGACCTAGTAGTTTCGGTCTGTAATATGATCTTTTATCTACACATTTGTTTCTGGCATGAATCAAAAGTCACTGGTGATTTAATTGAAGATAAATCATTTTATTGGTGCTAACTCTTCTCTCTAGAGTAATTAATCTGGATTAATTAATCCGAGAATTAATCCCCCCCGAAGAGGGAGTAGGGGGCATTGATTGGATGGACACCGAGAGGAAGTCTTCACCCCTCACAGATGCCAGCTTTAGCATCTCGCATCTCAGCCCCTTCCACATACAAAGTTGGGAAGGAGAATTAAGACATTAAAAGAGAACCTAGTGGGCAACTGGGTGGCTCAGTGGGTTAAAGCCTCTGACTCTGGCTTGTCGTGATCCCAGGGTCATGATCTTAGGGTCCTGGGATTGAGCCCCGCATCGGGCTCTCTGTTCAGCCAGGAGCCTGCTTCCCTTCCTCTCTCTCTGCCTGCCTCTCTGCCTACTTGTGATCTCTCAGTCAAATAAATAAATAAAATCTTTGAAAAAAAAACAAAAAAAGAAGAACCTAGTTCACATAGGGCATATGGGATTCTTAGAGGTCCTTCGAGCAGACAAGCCTTCTTTCCTGGGGTCCCAGGTGCAATCTACAAAAGCACCTGTCTTGGATAAGAAGCCTTGGAGACAGCACGTAACAGGGCAAAGGGTATTTACTGCTAGAGTTTACTGAGTATTATTAACAAGTAAGGATGCAAAGCTTCTAGAAGTACACCGGGCAGCTAGAAGGTGCCCAATAAATGGAACCTGCCAGAGTGATAAAATTAAATACAACAACAATAATAATATTACTCGTAAGTACCAGTACTAGCAGTAGTAGTGGAGGTAACAGGGCTGGCATTACCTAATGCCAGATCTATGACTTATTTATTTGCCAAGTCAGTCAGTGCTCAATGTAGCAATTAGGCAGCAAATCTATTTGTTTAAAACAACTCAAGTGGTTTCTTGACTGGATTAATGTGATATCTGACTTAGTCAAATGGGCCCTTTGAACAAAAGAGGACTCCCAAATTGCACATTGACTCCTTGCTTCCTTCCTACCAGCTGCAAGATTAAGAACCAGAAATAATTTCCACGTGGGCAGCCGTGAGTGGAAGGCCTTCGCTCCTCCCGGAGCACCCTCCCCACAGCATACAGCACCAGCCCCCAGGAAGCCCTGTGCCTCTGATGGACAGGCCACGGCCTGGACAATCTTCTTCCCCAGGACTTTCATCTACCCCGCCTCCCCTCGGCCCTCCCTCTTCTGCTCTCCCGCCTTCCAGAGCACAGCCACCCACAGTCCAAGACTTCCTGGGCTCATCGCTGTCCCCACCTCCGGGCCCGGCTCTCTCACACTTTCTGCTTTGAGCAAGAACACTTTGCGCTGGGCTAGTTGCTGCCTACCAGAGGTCCCCTTCGGCTTCCGAGAGCTGTGCAGCCCTTCTCCCTCCTGCAGAGGACTTGCTGGCTCTGCTCTCCTTGCTGGGGTCTCCTCCACTTTGTGACTGCTTTGTCCATCGTTCCTTCCCACTGGTTTCCACCCCACTGCAGGGACTGAGTGCCACTGCCCAAGGAGCAGAATGCCGTGAAAAGGACATGGGCTTGGAGCCTGGGCGGTGACAGTTGGAGCCCTGACTCTGCTCGGTGACCTTTGGCAAGTTCGTCGTGTGGCTTCCCAGGTGGCGTTAAGGATGGAACAAAATAATGCCACCAGAGAGCCCCACTTTTCTACAGAAGAGGCAAGTTTCCTTTCTGTTCCCACATAGTCCAAATCTCATTTTGGTCTCGAAGGCTTCACCGACACTGTTGCTCTTACCTCTTGGGTTCCGACCATAAACCTCTAACAACTTCCCGGTGCTATTTTGTTTTCTGAACAATCTGTAAGATTTTGGTTGTGTATGTAATTTATACGTTTCTCCTATCACTGTGTTTTGTTGCCTTGTCATCTAGTGTAACTTATGAGTTCCGGAGGCAATTGTGTTTACTTGCTAATATATAAAATGGTTTATATATTCTGTGTTTATCTTACGCAAAATACTATGGGAGATAAAAGATGAATAAAATCTTGGGGTGCATGTGTGGCTCATTTGGATAAGGCTCCCTGCTCAGTGGGAAGTCTTGTCTCTCTCTCCCTCTGCCAGGCCCCCTATGCTCTCTCTCTCTCTGTCAAATAAATAAAAATCTTTGAAAAAAAAAAGTTGAATAAAATCTAAACTAGCCATGTCGTCAGTAAGCTGTTAGTTCAGAAGTCTACACCAGTGTGTACACATTTAATGGCCTTATAAGGATAGGTCCTATCTGAATGCTGTAGGGAGTCAGGGGAAGGCACCATCATCTGCTTCAGGGGTCGGTAACAGATGAGTGGGCCTGGAAAGTTAGATGGGCGGGAGTATCAGGCTGGATTCAAAAAAAAAAAAGGTCACCGAGAATAATTCAACATGAAACATGTTGAAAGAACAGCTAATGATCCTCTGTGGCCAGAATATAGGCTTGTGGACCAGAGTGACAGTGTGACCAGTGTGGACAGGTCATACTGTGGACAGTGACAGAGTGACCAGTGTAGACAGAGGGACAGGAAATGTGGAAAGATGGGGTAGAGGTTGACTGTCGGGAGTCATGGACGCCGACAGGAATGGAATGAGCTCTGTTCTGCCAGTGAGTGCAGGGATTATATGATGATATGATTTTTCCTTACGACAATCAACCTGCCTTTAGCCCACAATGAGGATTGGAAAGGAGTGCTCCAGGTGGGGGAGAATCTATATGGAACACAGCACTGGGGTTAGGGGTGCTGACAGTCTCATAAGATGAAAAGCCACATGTTGCTCTCGGACTCCCCCAAAACTTCACTCCTAATAGCTTACTGTTGACCAGAAACTTCTTGAAGACAGAAACTGTTGATGAACACATATTCTGTAGGTTATATGCATTCCATACTGTTTTCATACAATAAAGTAAGCCAGAGAAAGGAAATGTTTTTAAGAAGCTCATAAGGAAGAGAAAATACACGTACACTATTGTATAGCATTTATTGAAAAAAATTGGGGCAGAAGTGGAGTTTTACTATTCAAACCCATGTTGTTCAAAGGTTGGCCGCACTATGGAGATAGTCTCTCATTTAGGCAGTGGGAGCAGGACCAAGGCACCAGCAATGGCACGGAAAGGAAACGAAAGGATGGATGATTTCAGATGCCGCTGCAGATGGACCAGCGGAATTCAGCAACCGCCTTGTTTGGCAGAATGTGTGTTTGTGTCATCCGTCCAAGACATCCACGAGCTTCCAGCTCATGTCCCTTCTCTGGCCCGTCACTACTGGGGGAGCCTCAGTGTGAGTCATCCTCTCTGTCCCCACACATGTAAGTATATGCAACAAAAACTTGCCACTTGATGTGACATGGTTAGCCCACAGCTTGTGGGTTATTCCTCTGCCACTAGCATGACATCAGACTTCTCTGAACTTTATTGTGATAGTTTGGAACTCCCCACAGAGGACTCCTGTTAAATACCCTGAACCCTGGTATGGTTTCCTGGAGCCAGGAGCCTAAAGCCTAATGAGTGCTGTCAAAGGAGAGGGTTTGAACTGATGCACATGCTTCCTGTCCTTTCTGCAGCTGTTGGGGTGTGTGTGTGTGTGTGCGTGTGAATGACCTTCTCCGAATAAATCCTGGTCACTTTTCCTAGGAGCAGGGGAGATCCCACACTCCAATCTAGCACATTTGGGGAACTGGTTGATGGTGCATAATAGAAAGTAGCCTCTTCTCACTGTCCTGGATTGGAGCTCTCCCAGCGGGAGGCACAGATTCTGTGTGGGTTAACACTGAAGGCACAGAAAATGGGGCAAAAAGGACAAAAAGAGAAGAAAAGGAGGATGGAGGCCTGAGGGGCCCAGGAGGAGGGATTGAGGAAGAGAGTGGGGAGGGGAGAAATGCAGAGGAAGAAAAGGCAGAAAATGCCGGCGTGACCAGTGGAGGGGCCGACCATATTTGAAGGAGAGAGAAGCCGTTTAGGAAGGGAAGACCTGAGACCTTAGACCTGACCTTGGAGGTGACTGTTTCCTGTCACCCCTGCACCCTGGGTGATGTGCCTTTGACTTCCGTTGTGTCTCTCCTCCATGACTGCTCTGTCCCCTTCTTACCGTTCCCTGTTCTCTTTGCCCTCTTCCGTTCTTTCTTTTTACCCATGACTTCATCCTATGAAATCCAGGCCTTTTCTGCTTCATCTATGACTTGAGCTTTGAAATAAAATTATTTCTGGACAACAAACTGATCATGTGGCCAAAGAGCCTGCCCATTAGCCTGTGACACACACACGCTCACACACACACACACGCGCGCGCGCGCGCCGGCCCTGAACCACATTTGGTACTCTTGTCCTGGTCCCTGCCCTGGGAGGTAACACTTGTCAGCAGAGTTGCCTTGACCTCACTAAGCACACTGTCACCTGCCTCTGACCTTCCCCCTAATCACTTCCCCTGATACATCCTAATATGGTCTGTCACTTCTAGACCTCCTTCTTCTGGTGTAGCAACCAGTCTCTCAGGAGAAACACAATTCTTCTGTTATCTTTATACGTCAGGCTTAAGAAGTTACAGACTCATGTTGGTGAGCTGAGGGAGCAAACAGCATGCTTCGGGTGCATAACTTTCACTCATTTCCACATTTATTGTGAAGACCATGTTTGCCCCACATAGAAAGGTTTCCTGTCAGGTAGTGTTAGCGGGAGTGAGGAGGTGGGGGGGCGTGATGTCAGGGAGGAAAGTGCTTTACTTATGGAAACACCAACTGATACACGCCCTTATGGCTCTTTTACTTGTCAAACACCCAGTGAGTAGCTGCTCTGTACCAGCTTATATGCCAGGCCTGGTGAATATAAAAAGAAACTGAGCACCTGGGTGGTACAATTGGTCAAGCATCCAAACTCTTGGTTTCTGCTCAGGTCACGATCTCATGATGCTGAGATCGAGCCCCACGTCAGTCTCCATGCTCAGCACAGAGTCTGCTTGGGGTTCTCACTCTCCTCTCCCTCTGCCCCCCCGCTCATGCTCCCTCTGTGTCTCTCTAAGATAAATAAATAAATCTAAAAAAAAAAAAAAGAGCGAGAACTCGATATAGACTCTGGCTGCCCTCAAGAAACGTACAGCCACGAGAGACAGAAGTGAACTAACTAAAACACGATGTAGGAAAAGGGACAGCTGGGAAGCCTAAAATATACAGGGATTCACAGTCTTGAAGGAAGAACGGCTCCTCACCTGGTGCGAAGAAGGGGATTCCAGGCAAAGAAAAGAACAGTACAATGCAGTGGTGCATGAAAGTGCCCAGTCTGTTTACAGATGAAGGATGAAGTCACCAGCGTTCTGTCACAGGGGTGTGTGTGTGTGTGTGTGTGTGTGTGTAGGATGGGTGGGAAAGAGTCAAGAGAGAGATCGAGTTAGGGGTCAAGTTATGAAAGTTGCTGCATGTCCTGGGATGTGGACAGAAAAAGAATGACTGGGAGTCACTGGAGAATTAAGACATACTCGGTTGTAACATAAGCAAATCTCAAATCTGGAAATCACAACTGAAGGAAAACTTTTCTTTACTCCAACTTTCCTGACACCTAAGGTTGGGGAGCTTTGTTCCCCACATTAACATTTTTCTGAGCCTCCAGACTCTGACAGGGTGTCTTATCAATTAACCCAGTTCTGATAACTACCAGCATCAGCAACAGGCTTCACAAGTTTAAGGACTCAGTCCCCTAAGGCCACCCTCCATTCAGATGCCAGTCACAAGTAGTGGGTCCCCAGGCTACCTGCACATCTGTTCAACTTGGCTACAAAGTAAAGAGCTTGTGTATCTCCCAACCCCTTTAGATAATTTGCTGAGGTGGCTCACAGACTTTGGGAAACATTTGCTTTTGTTTAATAGTTTATAGAGGCTATTATAAAGGATATAGATGAATCCCCAGATGAAAAGGTACATAAGGTGAGATCCAGAAGGGTCTCCCATGTGGAAACTTCTGTCCCCATGAAGTCAGGTTATGCCAAAGTCCCAGAACATGGATGTGTTCACCAACCTAGAGGCTCTGAACCCAGTACTTGAGGGATTTTTATGGAGGCCTCACCATGTAGACATGATCAATTAACTTCATCACCAGCCCCTCTTCTCTTAATGAAGGATGGGAGGTGGAGACACATGTTCCAAGCTTCTAATCACAAGGTCTTTCTGGTAATCTATGCCCATCCTGAAGCTCTCTAGAAGCCCACGAAGCATTTCTTCATTAGAACAAAAGATGTTCTTATTATTCAGAAAATTACAAGGGTTTTAGGGAGGTTCTGTGTCAGGAACTGGGGACAGAGACCAAATACACGTTTCTCGTAATGTCACCAAAAAAATTCAAGCAACAGAAATGGAAAAGTAAGTTTACAGCTGGAATTGGCAAACTGTTTCTGTAAAAGCCCAGATCACAAAAATCCTAGGCTTTGTGGACCATTTAGTGTTTGTAATAATTACTCATATCTGCTATCATAGTGTGAAGGCAACCAGAGACACACACATCAACAAATGAACATGGTTCCAATAAAACTTTATTTACAAAAGCACATTATGGGCTGGATTTCACTCTGAGTTAGAGAAACATTTCAGAACAAGAATTATAAAGACTTATAGGTTTTCCCCTGTGTATATAAAGATACACAGTGTTTAGAGCTCTTTCTCCAACCTAGAAAGGAGATTGTGCTATTGTCCCGGCCCTGTGGGACTTTCTGAGTTCCTGGCTTCCTCAGGGCTGCCTGAGTGAGGCCAGCCCCAGTGCTGATGGGAGCAGACTTTTGACCCCTGTGGCTGTTGAAGGGTATCCTCCCAAAGTTGAAACCAGGGGGGCACAAGCTTGTAGTGATGAATAGCACAGATCCTGTTTTGGATCTGATGCAAATTTAGGGGAGTTACTCAGCCTTTCTGACTTTCGGGTGTTTCATTTATAAGTTGAGGATTTTGGGGGACCTTCCTCATGTGGTGTAAAGATTAAATGAGGTACTACTTGAAAAACCTCTAACACTGAATCCAGCTTAAATTAAGTGCTCCATAAACATGAGTAATTGGCATTACTTTTTACTAGCTTAGGAGATCCCAGGTTCATGGAGGTAAATGGGGTTCTGGTACTCTCAGAAACCACGAATAGGTCTGGAGAGATGCGACTTAGAGCTCATACGGCCTGATATCAATCTCAGGAAACCATCTGATCCTGTCCCTCTGGGGGCTAGGTGCTTTATACGCTCTCCCTCACTTCATATTCAACAAGGTCCTAGGGAAAAAGGGTTTTTCCCCCTCTATTTCTACTTACGGGAACCCAAAGCTGCACTGTGCTGGGGAAACTGCTGGGGTTCCTGGCTTCTTCGTGGCTACCCTGTGGCCCCAGCCCATGTCTGCTGCACGGACTAAGTTCACTCTCTGTTTCTGTCTCATCATGTAGCTGTCATTATTTATGCACAGAACACAGCACCACTGTGTCCTGTTGGTACAAGTCACTCCTTACAGCCTATAAAGGTACTAGAAGGCTGTGACCCTGTAAACATTTCTGTGTCTCTCATAAAACCAGTAGAGCACCTTGTGTGTGGTCGAGATTCTTGTACTTTTTTGAATGAATGAATCTGTGCTCTGCCCATTCTTCCTTGGATTCTGCCTCCCTCCACACACAGTCACTCCACCACTGCGGGATCCTGAAGAGACCCAGGGTAAGCTGAGGCGCAAAAGCTGTAGCCTCAGTGAGTCTACAGGTAGCGAGGAGGAGATCCTGTATGACGGGGGATCCAGAACTGGAGCCCAGGTCTCAACCTCTACCTCTGTACCTGCCTTGCTGGGGAAGCGTATGTGAGTACCCACTCTTTCCTCTTCCATTGCTCTACTTTTGGGGAGAAAGGCTTTCTGAAATCACCAGAAATCCTTTTGCTCTAATTCTCTGGCCTAACATGAAGTGGGTGAATGGCTATCACTGAGGAAAAATTGTATTTGTAACCATGAGTGTCTGATGCTTTGTTCTCGTGAGATCCCCTAATTGGATTTCTTGATTAGGTCATCTGAGAAAATTTAGATGAACTCTCAACATTTTTGCATGTTTATCCAGACCTCTGAACTATTAGATCTTCTTTCACTGTAACTTACCACGAAGGAAGAAATATATGACTGTATAAGGAAGGTATTTTGACTGAGAAAATGAAGTTCAGTGAAATGGCCATGATTTCCCTGAGCTCAGCTTCTATTTTAAAACAAACTGTCTTCGGTTGAATAACAAGAAAATCATGCTTAGATTTAACTCACCCCTCCTCCCCCGCCTCTTCCTTTGGTCACATTGGTTTAGCTACCACCCAAGTGGCCTGGGCAGAGCTTGAAAGCCCAAGGATGAATGCATCCAAATGATTCCCTCTGTAGTTTATCTGAGGCTGTGATGAGGCCCCTTCACAGCAAAGGAGGTGCACAGGTTATTTGCAGAGACTTTGAAGACAATGCCTTCAACTCTGAGTTTATAACTAGGGCCCATTATAGTTAGTGTTTGAAGGTGCTCTTGGGTTTCCTTTGCATACTCTGTGTGCAATCAGGGAGGCCAGAAAGCAGTACAGGGCTACACAGGAGTGAGGAAGCACTGAGCTTCTGGTGGGACCTCCTGCAAACAGGTTAAGAGTCATTGGTCAAGTATGGCACTCCAAGGTACTCTTCTGCACAAATGGACCAATGGGGAAAGTTTGCACAACAGTTAACATTTTAACATGGGTAAGTTTGGGGTTTCATTTGTGTTTTAGAGGTGCTGGGGGATGGGTTGGGTCAGAGGGACAGCAGATAGAAAGGGTAATGGACGGGTTTGAGGGCAAAGGTAAGCTATACATCCTGGTCTGGGGGATCTTCAATTTTCTCAACATGTAGACAATGCACAGAAAGCCATTTTACCATCATTCCTATTCTGCTGTTGTTTGCTGACTTGTCAACTTTTAGAGGCTCTTGTGTGGACTGGATCTTGATTTCCAGACCTCCATATACAGGAAAGAAAATGGCCACTCCTTCTGCGCTCTTTGTATGTGCATAGATCCTTATAAATAAGTCTCAATTAAGCACCATTCCTGTGACCTACAGGAAGACCCTGCTGATCCTGAGTCTGTTAATAGAGTGTGTGTCTGCGCTGGAAGTAATTAAATGGGCTGAGTGCAACTGTCAGAGCTCCAAGGGCCGAAATGCTATCTTTTTCCAGGGCAAGAGTAATAGCTCCTTTGTTGGGAACATAATGAAAGAGACAAGTGGGAAGAAAATCCATTGTCAGCAGCACAGATAACTTTGGTGTACCTGGGATTTGCCATAAATGTATTTTGATGACTTATTATGTCAGGAAGGATGTTGCCTTATCTTTAGGGCTATTCAGCAGAACAGAGGAAATAATCCCAGTGTGACAATTATTTATCTAGATATGAGTCCCTAATAGGAAGGATGGGAGTTCCATGCATACCACAGTTTTTCATTTACACAATTTTCTTCATTAGCTTTCTGGTCTTGCTGAACAGCCTGTGTGAGTGGCTAGATGAGGCTGGTCCCTACTGGATATCTTGCAGAAAGGCATACCTGGGGACTGTCATCCAATACTGATCCCTTTCAATTCTGAAGCTTTTCAAATGACATTTTATTACAAAAAATAGGGACACCTCCCTGCACACTTTCCACTTGAGATGCAGTGGTGGGTAATGGGAAAATAATCCCCATGAGGAAAGAAATTCTAGGGTTTTTTTTTTCATAATTAAAAAAAAAGATTGTATTAATTTGAGAGAGAGAAAGAGAATGAGCAGAGGCAGGGGGGCAGAGCGGCAGGAGAGGGACAGGGAGAGAGAATCCTCAAGCAGACTCCCCACTCAATTCAGAGTCCCATGTGGGGCTTGATCCTAGGACCCTGAGATCATGACCTAACCTGAAATCAAGAGCAGCCTGCTTAATGGAGTGAGTCACTCAGGGACCCCAAAGAAACTCTAGGTTTAATGAAGCCGAGAAGGCTTCTTTACTCTGAACCAGCTCAGAGCTCTGATATCTGATGTGTGCTGTCACTCTACAAGCACCCAGAGCATGGATGTGAGAGCCTTTCCCAAACTTACATGACTAGGAGCCCTTTTTAAGGATGGAGCTCTGGCAAGACTAGTGTCTCTTGGGATATACTTTGAGAAATGAGGCTTGATACTTATCTATTTTTTCCCCATTGGTCTTTGCAGATTTTTCTCAAAGCTGAACTTTTACTTTGGCCACTTTTCTCTAAAAGTGAATTTTTAGAACTATCCAGAGACAGCCATGTGGGTTACACACCAAGGTCTTGAAAGATTCTACCCTCACTTTTGGCTAAAGACTAATCATGGTTCCTATCATCACTGGTCTCATTTTCCTGTTCCTACTATCCTCTTGGGCTATCGGATGACAAACCTGGCTTCTTCAGATGTATGTCATCTTAGTGGGGCACTGGGGTCTTGATGGTTCTTGTCATCACCATCTTCAGAAGCTGAGAAGTGCTCTTTATCATGCTGCTGTGGTTCTAGTTAGGAAAATAAGACACTTGGGGGAACAAACCAGGAAACAACTAGTCCATTCATTTTATTCTATTCCAATTAATTTTTTCTTCTTCCCTCTCTTTACATCAGGCTAAGTGTCATACTTAATATACAAAACTGTTGCCTACATTCTAATTACTGCAGCTCCAGGAGAAATGTTCTCTTTAGCAATTCTGACTTCTTGAATTCTCTCCTGCTCACTGGATCCATGTGGCTTACATTTACATACAATGTAAAAGATGATGGTTTGCCCAATGAAATGAGTTTCTAGTGATGGTGTATTATAAACAGTGACATCTGGTTAAGAGAGTCTTGGAGAAAATTCCTGTCTTCTGAACATTCCTCAGTACAGATGCTGTGGGCACTTTCTTATCTATGGTGAAGGCTAACCCCTCATGTTAAATATCTCTGGGCATTGGAAGTACCTGCTCAACTATTTATGGCTCGTTAACAAACTACTCCAAAATTAGTGGCTTCAAACGATAGTTATTTATTGTTTCTTATGATTCTGGGGGTTGACTGGGCTCAGCTGGACAGCTCTTCTGCCCTGTGTGGTGCTGGCTGGGACACTCATGTTACTGTATTTAGGCATGCAATTGGCTGGGTCTAGGACATCCAAGATGGCCTCATCTACATGTCTTCTGTTGATGCTGGCCATTAACTGAGGTGCTACAATTCACCCTTTGATAGCCTTTCTTCCTCTAGTAATCTAGATTGACTTCCTAAGAGCATGAATCCAAGAGAGCAAAAATTTATTGCTTCCACCATATTTAATTGGTGAAACAAGTGATGAAGCCAGCCCAGATGCAAAGGGAGAAGAAATATTCCACCCCTCAATGAGAGGAGCAACATAGCCAGAGGAATTGTTGATGGCATCTTTGAAGACACCGGCACAATGCCTAGCTACAGATACTTGAGATAACTCAGTGACTGGTTCATCAGAACAGTTCTCGTCTACCTCCAACTTTGCTGTTGTCTGCTCCAACTTTGCTGAATTCCAGGGAAATGACTCCAGAGGTCAGACCCACAATTTTATTTTTCTATGAGGTCCTAGCCTGTAGATGTCTCTGAATGGGGTTGAAAATGCTTAGTTTCATTTCTCAAAGAATGAGGTAGAAGATCTCTGAATTAGGGGTAGATCCACAGTACAATATCCCCAAAGTTTTGTCTTGCCAGAGGAAGATGTGGCAACAAGTTTTGGTGCCCAACATCACAACATCTTGTAACATCGATGTTGACAGTTTTCCTCACTCTCCAGATGTTTGGAACACAGTAAGTCTCAACACAAAGCTCTTACTTGCACCTGTGGACAGACTTAGAAATCCCCTTAGTGCTTCCCTGGAGCACTGGAACCTGGAGCTCAGATGAGTCAAAGATGAAAGGTTATGACTAAAGATGTTTGAAAACAGACTTTCTTCTGCCAGAGACTCCTCAGCTCGGGTGCCACTGTTTTATAGACAGACCATTGGAGTTTAAAAGTGACACTTTGAGTAAAAAAAAATATATGCCCATATCAGTACCCCTCCCATTCCTTTTGTATATCAGATGTTCAGAAGTGAAGAATTGCTGTGAGCCACTAATGCTGTTGCATGGACTAAATAAGGAGCAAAATCTACCCCCATTATTGAAAAGGGGATTTCAAGTAAATAAACAGGAAGAAGATGCAGCTGTTAAACTTAGGGACTGATAACAAAGAACTACTTGGCATTTAGCAGTTTTAAGAATATAGGAAGTGATAGTTAACCTATGTTGACTTGGTTGACAGTCTGGTGGAAGTCAGAGGGAAGTATTTGCTGACCTTCTTAAATCGTGGTCAGTTTCTGCTTATACTTAGTACATGTTTTCCTCCTGCAACTTTCCTTAATCTATGAGATACGAAGATATTCATATTTATTTGCATTTAAATTGCTTTCCCTTTTGAGTCTCTGTGACACCTGGGGCTCTATTAGTGAGCTCATTAGGAGAGGCTTACATGTGGAGGGGAGGCTGGAATGAGAGACAGGTCAGTCTGTACACACTCAAAGCCTGCCCAAACCTGAACTGGAAAGAGAGGACAGGCTGGAGAGTCTGGGTGGCTTTCTTCCCAAGAGTTTTCTCAGAGATAAACCTGTGTCTCAAGCAATACTTCTGGGCAGGATCATAAAGACAGACCCAGGGTTGAATGAATATATTCAAAAAAGAAGAACATTCTGAGTGCTGAGTTCACCAGATTAAGAAAGCTTGCTTGCAAATGAAAGCTGGGCTTCCACTTTTTTGGACCAATTCAATCAAAATCGTTTCACTCACTTCCGCTTAATGATTTGGCTTGCACGATGTCGGTTGTAAAGCGTGAATGGGTTTTCCAGTCCACCATTTTAGTCATGGTTGATGGCTGATAAAGTCTATGAGCGGTTTGATTTGGATGACTCATTTGTCATTGGGATTTTAGAATACCTACTATTACTACCTAGTGGAGGACACCTGGATGTATTAGTGTCTGGTCACTCTATTCTGGGTCCAGGCTCCTACAGGATCAGTGATGCCTCTGGGATTCTGAACAATGTTCACAGTCACCGCAGGGCCATGACATTCACAAAGGAATCTCTCTACTCAGCTTAGGTCACAGCAGCCCAAGGGAGAGCCACTCCAGGCTTGCCACGGTTGCTCAGCATAATAAAGTGTCTAACACATTACTTCCCGGGTCTCGGTGAGCCAGACAGGGTTACCCACGTAGTTCTGAATTTTCCATGTAAAATAAATCCACTTCCCTCTCGGACTCTTCCATCTGCCTCTCCTTCTTCCAACCTGTGTGACCAATTTCTCAAATTCCCTTTGTTTTAAATATTTGGAGTGGGTTCTGTTTCCCTGGTTGGACCCCAGCTGAGACAGATACCCTGGAAAACACACGACCTGGACCCCATTCCTGCTCCATGCTGGGGATGGCTTTGTGCAGAATGCTCAGGTGGAGTTTGGATGGCTCCTCTCACCCAGCCCCAGAAGCAGCATGACCAATTAAGCCATCTGGAACTTAGAAAGCCTGGCATTTATCTATCTAAGTCCATTTTTCATCCTAGATTGGATAATTCTGTCATTCATTCGTTCAGCATATTTTAGAGACTCCTTCTGTCTGCAGAAAACATTTCCAGAGACCCAATTAGGGGGAAGCAGGATGTGGGCTATGAAAAGCACAGAAGCCTCCTCAGAGTCTCATGTCAAAATTTCCCACCCCAGCTGTGTGGAGAAGCGTGAGGTCTGAAGGCGATCTGAAGTAGGGGCTCTTACTGCCCCTAGGTAGGTGACTACAAGTGGTCAATTGCTCTGCTAGGAGCTCTGGTAAATTGTTAAAAATGCACTCCAGCACAGGACTGGGAGGAAAAAAAAATAGCATTCCACATTTGTCGGCTGCAAAGTGATTCTGCCCCATTATCAAGTCAGATGTGGCCTCTCCAGTCAATCAGCTATGACCTCTCCAGCCCTCAGCATATCATGGGCAGATGGCAAGTCAATTGTGGCGCACAAAAAAAAGATTTTACAAATTCCTATTTCTGAAAATTAAACGGTGGGGTAGGGGGCAGGAAATGCACACTTCCCCCAGAACAGAAATCCTCTTTATTTACAACCCAGTAGTTACTGCTAGCTATCAGGCATCTGTCATGAGGCCAGTGCCTGTGCTGGAGCTTCACACATGGGGTCTCATCATGTCCCTGCAACTCTACAAGATCAACTTTTGTTGATCCCCAATATACAGATGAGGAGTCTAAAGCAAGGTAATTTTCTGTAATTTGACCCAGGATGTGCAGCTTCTGCGTGGCAGAGCTCTGAGCCACACTGAAGCCCATCAGACTCTGTAGCTCGGGGTTGCCTTTCTGCAAATGTTGAATTTTCATGTCAGCATCCTGAGTGTCTGGGTCCCTCATCCGCATGGTAGGAGGATGTGCCAGAGCCCAAACACACAAGGAAAGAGAATACCACTGCTGGAGAAAATCCACCAGTAACAGGCCAACGCCATGGGGTCCTCAGTGGCTTTGGGGCCCCCTGACTCTGCCCCTTCCTTTGTAGGGACAGTTATGAGTTCATGCTGTGCCCGAGGGGAGCAGCAGGAGATAGGAGTGGACTGTGTAGCACCTCAACATTCTCCTTTGTGGAGCTCCACGTGCCTGGTGAGCCTGTGCTGCTAGGAAACCCCGTGATGGTGGGGAGTGTGGACTCAAGCTGAACACTGGCTCGGATGCTTGCCAGCTGTGTGACATCAGGCAAGCTACTGAACTCTCTGAGCCCCTGCATCCAGCCTGCAAATAAGGATCTCAGTAATTCTCCCATCATAGATCTATTGCGAGGATTCGACGAGGCAGTGTTTGGGCGGTGTTGGCCCCAATAAGGCTAGTTAAGGGTTAGCAACTAGTCTTATTGGTTCTTCTTTTGCTCTCAGGGGCCAGGGAACAGAGACCATCCCCCTCATAGACAAGATGTGGGTCCTTCAAACATGATAATGAAGCCACAGTGACCGATGTGGCCGGGCATGCTGGGCTCTCACCATGGTGCAGGATTTCAACTAACATCGGCCCTTCGGGAGGAAATACTCCCAAAGCTGGACAGTCTTTAGGCCCAGCACCACGATAGGGAACTGGATGCTCCCAGGGCAGCTTCTGACTTTGCACTCCACAGTGATGTCCATATATTCTTGAAATTTCCTGGTGTGGGTGCACTTCACACCCCCAACTTTCTCATTCAAACCGTGGGGAGAAAGGAAATCCAGTTCCTGGAAAAGAAACCAGGGGCAGGGGTGGGGACAGGTGGGGTGAGAATTCACGGATCTCCTCACCACTTTCCTCTTGTCCCCACCCTGGGGACAGGCCCTGCCACACACACAGGCACCCCTAAGCTCACTCATTCCTCCCACCAACAATCATTTTCACTCCCTTGTGTGACTTGCCATCTTTTTGCCACATTAGGCTGTCTCCAGACATATCACAGCTTCAATTTTCCTCCTGCCTTGCTATTATTTAACTATGGATTAGAGGCAGTTGAAGAGAGCATTTGGATGGGATAGGGGGCGGGGGCGGGGGGGCGTCTGGGTGGAGAAGGCACCAGAATGAGAAAAATGTCTTGACACCAAATACATTTTTCCATAACGTTTGGGGCTTTGGAGTTTCCAGTTCAGGTGGATATTTTAAACTGTGCCTATGAGAACACCAGTGAGGAAATTAATGATGACATTGCATTTCTGAAGCCCTTTCACAAGACGGCTGAGGACATAATTCATCATATTTATTTGTTCCAGTGTGGCCGCTGATGTCGGGCCTGTGTCAGGGCACACACTCGGGTGCTTGGCTCTGGTTTTGAGGCCTCTGCCTCGATTGCCTTTACCCCTGGCTCCTCCCTCTGTCCCAGGGCCTCTGCATCAGGTGACAATCCCTCTGAGACCAAAAAACCATGAGGGACGGGTGGACTGTAGCTGGGCAGCGGCCAGATGACATCATGCAGTTTCACTTCACTGTTTCCCCAAAGTGAATTGGGTCAAGTGTATCGAGGCAAAAAGGCCACGTATGGCTCAATACCAGCTGTGGCCCTTGAAGCAGAAAGTATGACCCAAGAGCAGGTCAGTCAGCCAAAAGGCTGAGCCCTTCCATATACCAAGCCCAGGAGGTGCTCCCTGATCCACTGTGAGAGAAAACTGCATAAGGGTATGAATGCCAGGAAGGGGACCAAGGACCACCGTGGAAGGTGGCTGCCACACCTGGGGGAAGTGTTATTTGGAAATTTCAAATGGCCCTGAGAATAGGAGAGGCAGGCAAAGGACCAAAAAGACCAGACAGATAGTAGAATAAAAACTTGGGGATGACGAGCTCAAGTCACAGGTCAGCTTCTTCCAAATGGTGCATAGAGTATGAATCCATGCTGAGGAGACCTGTCACCATGGGATGCCTACAAGGGAGCTGGTATGACAGGTCGCAGCACTGGCTGGAGGCTGGTTAGGTTAGCTGTGGGGGCTTTTGTGAGCCCAGCAAGGCCTCCGTGTTTGTCTCTGGGCTTGGCTTCTACAGGAAGATGTGGAAGGATTGTGGCTTACTACAGATCCCAAGGACAGGGCTGGAGCTCCCCCTCCTCAGGTCAGGAGTGGTCTTGAAGTAGAGTGGGCATCATGCAGGGAGGAGGAAGAGTACAGAGGCTCAGAAGGGGAAAAGCTGGCTGGGAAGTGGCATAGGAACTGCCTCAAGTCCTGAGGGAACACAGGACTACGAATGACCAGCTTTGGTTTTTACCTATGAACAGACACATCACTCCAGAGGGAGAACACTGAGGGTATGCAAAGCAAGCTCAGAACCAGTCACCCAATATACGCTTTTATGTGCCTCTCCCTCTAAGCACACGGAATTAGTCTTAAAAATCGCCCTCCTTCTTACATTTCTACCCAAATCTCAAGTTTTTCTAAAATTCTTCCAACATTACTTCCTTTGATCATCAGAGCACAAGCCAAGGGTAGAGATGGGCTGGCATACTTAACATGACTGAACAGATGAGAAAACAGAGGCAAGAAGAACAGCCCAGAATCACCCGGCCAACCTCAACACTCTGCCCTTTTTCCATGCATGCTTTGAACATTAGGAGTCCCCCGAAGTGCTGTGTGCCATGTGCCCCTGGAAAGAAGGGTCAACCTGGGACCTCAAACAATGGGAAAAGACCCCAACTCTTGCAAAGCAGCCATAAGGACTTCCCACCCTAGGTGTGCACACTTCTATGATTATTCAAAATGCACCTCACCATCCCTTTCTTAGCACACATCCTACACACAAGCTCACTCTGCTCCTGGCTCTGAACACTGAGGGTCTCTGAGGGGGTTCCCATTTAGTCTCCTAAATGGATCGTTCCTTCCTACCAGATTAATTGTCTGCCATCTGCACTTGACTTTTCTAGCAGTCACAAATGCAGACTGGGCCATTCATTGGATCTTAGGTGTCTTATTAGCCAAGGTCCTTTTTGGCCCAAGCTATTGAACAAACCAGATCACTACCCAGGCAGGCACCCTGGTTAGAGCTTAGTGTAGGCAAAACTGTTAGTAGAAATGCATACATTTCTGGGGCCCCTGCAAAATAGCACCAGACTTCTCTCTGGGATGTGAAATTTGGGAGTAGACAGAGGAGGTGAGTGCTATCAAGTTGGACTGGTTTCTCCACCCTCGCAATGAGGACTGGAGAGCAATAACTCTCTGGTAATTACTTTCCATGCAAGCATCTTGGGTTTCCTGGGTACCTTCTGGCCTGGTTGCAGGGGAAATCATCTCATGGGTGAGGGAAGTATTAGCCTTCTTAGAATGCCTACTGGGTGGCAGGCATGAAAGCAGGCGCTCCTTTCAGACCACTTCTGTGCAGTGGACTCTTAGCACTGTGTACAGATGAGGGGACAAAATCTCCTGGAGGTAAAGTCATTCATTTGTTCAGGACCCCACCACTCACTAGCCACTGAAATGGGATTTGTACACAAGTCTCTGTGATAGCCCGGTTCACTTTCTCCTACCATGCTATGACTTTGGGAAGGAGATCTGAAGTCTCTAAATGAAAGGATGGTTTCCTCCATGTAGAAATCAATAGAACAGTGTAGCAATGGAATTCCCTGGAAAGGATATTTTGTCTCACCACGTTGCCTAATGCCTAGAGTGGGAGAGGAGGGGTCTCCTGGAGGTCATGGCCTTATAGCAACAAGGGACAATGTTTGCTTAAGGCACCAGCCCCTCAAGGTGGTCTAGTACTTCTCAGAGAGTGGTCTGAGAGTTGGCCTTTGTGGTGTGTGTGGATGTTTTAAATTATGAAAATATGAGTATGTCTGGTTTCAGACTTAGTAATTTGCTTATATAACCTCTGAGTCTCTTCTCGGTGGCCCAAAGGGCCCAGATTAAGAGTTTTATGAACATCCTGCTGTGTTTAGTCTGTTATACGTGAGAGTATCTATTTCATCAACCCAGATGGTGCCGTTACCACACGTATATCCTGGAATGGCAGGGAATTGCATTAAGCATAACCAGTAAAACCACAGCATTCTGCTGTAGCAAAGGGGACTAGAACAGGAAGCAGGTAAATCCCCTCCTGCCCACACACCTACTCTCCTCTCCTCTGTTCTATGAAGTTAGTCTCAGACTTTATGGCCATTGCATCCCTCCCTGCCTCTGGGGGACAAGTTGGGTTTTGGGGGAAACCACAGGCCTCATATTTACCTCAAAACACCCCTGGGCTCTCTGTGGGCTCCATCACTTCCTTGATGGCAGAAGCAGCCATAATTGTTCACTTCTCTCCTCTCTCCATTCTTCTCTTCCGTTTCTTTGCTACTTCCCTCTCTTCTTCAGAGGATCATAGTTTCCCTGGGCCACTCTTTCTAAGTGGGCTTCTAATGGCCATTTCTGGAATTGGTCATAACTAGAACTATGATATGTTTCTGATAGTCACTACAAGAGCTTATGTGGTCCATTGGCTTCCCTGAGGCCAGCATACTATTTCCAGTTTTTCCGTACTTCTGGCTCACATTCCACCACCTTCCATAAGCACGCAGTTCCCTCCTGAGTACATTACAATCACTGAAAACTAATTGAATAACACTTGTTTTTATTTTATTTTTATTTTATTTTTCTAGATGAAGCCATTGTGGGCAAGGTGTTTCTTTTCCCCCCAAAAGTTGTATGTTGACAGAAAAACCTACATAAGCACAACTTCAGAAAGTCCCAATGAGCTCACATCACTCCTTCATGGGGGATCCTTTTAGGCACCAGAGAGGGAGGCCTACCATATGGTTCTCCTCTCCATGCTCTGAGTGAAGATGCTGTTAGCTCACTAGCCACTGGTTGTCAAGGATGCCAGACGAATGGTGATAATAAAACAAGGGCAATCAGACTCTTGAGACTACTTTACGTTTATGTACTCTTTTACAGTTAAAGATGGTTTCATGTTTATTATCTTATTTGGCATTCACACACACACACATCAAAAAACAAACAAACAAACAAACAAACAAACAAACCCCAAACCCTGTGGAATTGATGTGGTGAACATTTTTGCTCCTTTTTACAAATGTAATTCTGAGATCTTTGGTGATTTGCTAAAGGTTGCACAGGTAAGGCAGTGCTGGTAGATCTGGGTCTGGTTCCAGAGTTTCTTCTTCAGTAAGTGGATATTCATTCCAGCAGTCTTGCCTATCTTCCTTTCTTTTATTGGAAGCCACATCAGCCACTTGTTTGACGGTCAAAAATGGCTCTAGTGAAAATATCTGTCCACGACACAACACAACACAGCACAACAAAATAACAACCTGCAAATGAACGTCCATAGCATCTTTATCCATAATAACTGGAAATAAGAAACAACCCAAATGCCCATCCACAGACAAATGGATAAACAAAATGCGATACATCATTATTTGGCCATGAAAAGGAAAGAAGTGGTGATACATGTTAAAAAGGGATGAATTCTGGACCTGAGCATGGCTACGCCTACTTAGGATTCTCTTTCTCCATCTCCCTCTGCCCCTTCCCCCTGCACATGCTCTAGTTCTCTCTCTAAAAATAAATAAATCAGTAAATAAATAAATAAATCGATAAATAAGGTATAAGCCCTGAAAACATTATGCTCAGTGAAAGAAACCAGTCACAAAAGGCCACATATTACATGATGCCCTTGACTTGAAAGATCAGAATGGACAAATTCATAGAGATGGAAAACAGATTAGTGTTTGCCTGGGGCTGGAGGTTGGGAGGGGGCTATTGAAAGGCATCTGCTAATGGGTACAGCATTTTTTTTTTTCAGGAAAGATGATAAGGTCTTAGAATTAATTGGGTGGTAGTCACACATCTCTTGGAATATATAGAATCTATTGAATCATACACTTTAAAAGGGTGAATTGGAGGGTCTGTAAACGATATTTCAGTAATTTGTTATTATAAAATAATTTAAAAAATGGTTCTAGGCACTGACTAACCTAACCTTCTCTGACCATGTCTTCCTCTAGGATCCCAAAGCTGGAAACTGCCCAATATTGGCTACTCTGACTTTGTCGTTGGGTAAGAAATTCCTCTAACTGCCTGCTCCAAGTGGTGGGGGATATCTGGTACTTCCATATTCCCAAATACAAACAGCTAGAAGTGAAGCACTACGCTTCTCAAACATGAACATATATTTGGACTACCTGTCAGTCTTACTAAAATGCAGCATTTGATCAGGAGATCCAGGACCCAGCCTGAGAAGCTGCATTTCTAACCAGGTCCCATGGGGTGTCCATGCTATTCCTTTGACTACACTTCGGGAAACAAGGGTGTAGACCACATAACCAGTCAGTGGAACTGTCTACTTTCAGCTCATGGTTTTTACACATGAGGAAGCAGCCTTTGACTCCAAAATGCCAGCCTGTGCATTTGAATCAAATGTCAGGATTTTTTAAGCATATACCCTCAAATGTATTTTCCCTAATGTCCATCAAATTGTTAGGGGTTAATAATGGAAGATTAAGAGCACTGCTATCATCCAACTTGATGTAATCCTTCGGTGCATATTAATTTTTGTGGAAAGTGCTTAACAGTTTGTTTGAATATCTTTTCTTTGAACTAACTGGATTGGCCATCTGTTTTTACAACATAGGGAAGACCTGGAGTTGTCCTAAGTCTGTACCTTTTTAATCATGACTCTATATTTTTAAAATGGAAGATTAATTTCTTCAGAACACCAAAGGAAGTTCAGAAACCCTCCTCAGATGGAAATAAAAAGCCAGAGTATTGTGAACCTTTCAGTGCGTTGGGATCGATTTATGCACAGAGCTTAATTTTTGACTACTAAGACTCCATGATGTGGCTGTAACGTAAAACGCACAATACCTGTCCCTCTGTAAGGAAGTATATAAAGATGAAGAGGATAGGGTGCCCTCAGAGGGGACAGCATCCTACGGGGAAATGGAGAAGCTCAAGAAAAGCAAGAAATGAAAGGGATGGAAAGTGGCATTTGGGGCAGAGAGAACATTTTCCACCTGCTCTTACTGCTTGATTGGTTTCCAGTCAATCTTCTCTCCAGATTTTGCTGATGTTGCTAGAACACTCAAGAATCCTGGACACTCTCCTTCGCCCAAATAAAACTTTCATTTAGAGAGGATTTGCTAAAGGAATACAAGGGAAGTGGTAGCCTTAGCATTGAGCTCACACAGCAGTTCTTAAAAGTAGCCCTTCATGGCTGCTGGGCAGGCTCAGCTCTTCAGCTACGTGGCCAGTAGGTAGGTTTGGTGACTGCGTTCTCAGAAGAACATTGCACAAGTACAAGAAATTCAGGGTCCTCTTCCATTTCTGCCAAGGTCTGGATGTCTAGGCAGTCTTGATTTTCACATGCGCTGGGCCTCATTTTCTTCACCTCTAATATCAGGAAGATTATTCTACTTTCTTCCCCAGGATGAAGCCAGGAGGGAAGAAGCTGTAGTACAGAGAGGGCCTTTGTAAACCGTGCTGCACTCCAGGCTGTAAGGACTATTTTTCTTACCCACGTACTCCAGGTCTCCCTTCTGGTCTGTTCACTCTCATCCAGCCATCGCTTCAGTGCCTGCTCAGGAGGCTGTTGGACACACTAATGTGGGGTCTTCCTGAAGGCATTGCATCGTGATCCTGATCAGAAGGAGACCGGATTCCAAGCCCTTCGGGAATTCTCTGGGAATCCATTTCTGTAGCTCCAAAGTCAAGTTTTGGAGTTCTCTCTGTCGTAGAAATTCCCGTGCCACAGCAGGCAATATTTGGGCACTCTATCTTCCATTTGGAGAAGACTCTGCGGTTCAGACTTTTCTTCCCTGTGCTTTAAGTGTCCGTCCGTATTTCCCACTAGTGGGGAAATCAAAAGCATTCAAACAGGATGGTAACTCCTCTTGGTTAAATGTCATCCTCTTTACCTCATCTCCACTGAGCACTTGAGTCTGAACCTACTGCCGAGGCTACTCCAACCTTCGCTTCCTAAGACGAGGAGGGTCATCAGCCTCAGCTTTTGGGCTTTTCAAGCAATGCCCTTTTTTTTTTTTTTTTTAAACTTAACTTAACTTTATTTATTTAGAGAGAGAAAGAGGGAGAGCATGTTCACATGTGGGGGGATGGGCAAAGGGAGGGCAAAGGGCAAAGGGAGGGGGAGAGAGAGAATCTCAAGCAGATTCCATACTGAGTTCAGAGCCCAACCCGGGGCTCAATCAATCGAGGGGTGTGTGTGTGTGTGTGTGTGTGTGTGTGTGTGTGTGTGCATGTGTGCATGTGTTTAAACTCCACGGTAATTAATTCCCAAACTTGGTATATAAATTCTCACCTCCAGAAGGTTGGACACGTATCCATTAAAAGATTTGCATGCATATATATGTGCGAGATCAAGTCTTTCCAGCTCTCATTTGAAGAATATAGGTTATAAATCCATACTCAGGATGACCAAGGTATTAATAATTACTTCTGTAATGTTTGATATTTTCAGAGTGACTTGCTGTTATTTATTACATGATTGCTTTACATAAACAGTATTTTTTCCTTGCTCAAAAGAGCAGGAAATGAAGAATGGGCTTTTATAAAGGTTTAGAATGATGTCTTTGCCATCTTCTGTCGTGCGGCCGTTGTGGAGCTCTCTCTGAAAGAGACAGGGTGTAAAGCCACATTCCTATGTGTGTCACTGACCAAGAACTCATAAAGTAAGTAGGACAAACTAGTGCTCAGTTTTCACTGCATAACTATGAGCAAGGTTTTCTTTCTTGACATAAGGCTGTAATCATTCCACAGACTCCTTTTCTATAAGGATATCCTTAATTTATTGGAAGGTACAAATTTGGATTTGAAGATATCTACTCTATACACATCTTGTGGCTCTACTGTCTTACTAACTTGATCTTAGTCAAACCATTTTGCTATTCTTGGTCTCTGAGTTCTTCATTTGTCACATTGGAATGACAACATCTAATGCATAGGGTAGAACAAGGTTTGCTGGGAGAATAAAATAATGGGTACAAAGCACTTTGAAAATATCAGAAGTCCATTAGGAGGTATTATTATTACTGTTCTTCAAACAAAGGTTTCTTTCTATCCCAGCCTATCTGGAAACTGAAATTCCTGGCTCAGCTTCCCTGATCTAAATTTTAATTATGTATTTTGTCTACTACACTGTTTACAGATTTCAACTTCTTTTGCCTTATACTGGTAGGCAAAATAGCATAGGGTTGAGACGACTAATTCTGGATTCAGATAGACAAAGATTTAAGTCCAAGGATTTGATTTAATCAAGACATCTAACTCTGGCCAGTAACCATTACTAGACCAGTCTTCTCCCCATAAAAAAATATTAAGCAGGACAAAATATGTGAGACTTTTTTTTTTTCAGCCATCAAGCAGTAGACAACATCAGACTATGATCCCGAGAAAGGGAAAAATCACGAGATCCCATTTGTGGAAAATTTCTCCAATGCGGCACAGAGACCTGGAGTAAAAGCTGACTGCACAGGAGTCCTTCAGCGAAGGAGCAACATCTGAAGCCATTAAAGGGGTTAGAATCTGTGAGACAAGACACAAGAAAGAAAACTGTGAAAAGAGGGTCATACTCTATTAGGGGGGTTTCCCATGAGTTCTTGAGTGGAGAATGGGCTGCACTTCCACAGAAAGAGACCAAAGGAGACTTATCAGATAGTAACTGATGTAGGACTGTAAGCAGAACAGGCATTCTTGCGGTCTAGTAGTGCTGGTAGGTAGCAGAGTACCAGCTTAGGTCTTGAGAACTTCCCTAGACACCTAGCTGAAATACTAAGAAAAAGATATTGGAGGTAAGGAACATACCCTAGACTAAGTCCTACCCTATATCACTCACACATATCTTAAAACCAAGCTTTGACAAGATTTTCACGAGAAACAGAGTGAGCGTTTTGAAATGCACCTAACCAAAAAAGCTTGGGAAACATCTTGATTTCTCCACAGACCTTTCATAACAAAGCCTAAAATAAAGCCTAAACAAGTTCAAAGTGATTACCTCATGACTAAATGCTTGCCAGAAAAAAGTTCAACATTTTGGAGAATAAAAGAATCCAGCATCTCTCAATAGATAATTAACAATGTCTGGTAGACAATAAAAAGCCCTAAACATGAAAGGAAACAGGAAAATCTAATCTATGGTCAAGAAAAGAAGTCAGTAGAAAACTGACATCAGGATGGCCCAGATGTTGGATTTGCCAGTCAAATATTTTAATGTTTTTACTTAAAACATATCAAGGATGAAAGGAAAGTATGTCTTAATGAGTAAATAAAAAATATTAGCAAAGGAAAGCACTATGAAATTAAAAAAAAAAACAGATTCATTTAGAGCTGAAAATAAATTAATTGGAATAAAAAATTATCTAAAGTTATTTTTTTTTTTTAAGATTTTATTTATTTATCAGAGAGAGAGGGGGAGAGAGCGAGCATAGGCAGACAGAATGGCAGGCAGAGGCAGAGGGAGAAGCAGGCTCCCTGCCGAGCAAGGAGCCCGATGCGGGACTCGATCCCAGGACGCTGGGATCATGACCTGAGCCGAAGGCAGCTGCTTAACCAACTGAGCCACCCAGGCGTCCCTTATCTAAAGTTCTTAACAGGAGATTAGAGATAACAGAAAAAAGGGACTGACTTGAAGAAATATAGATAGAAATTATTCAGTCAGCATAACAAAAGGGGAGAAACAGTGAAAGAATGAACAGAGTCTAGACCCCATAAGACAGCATCAAATACTATAAAAGACACATAATTGCAGTTTCAGAAGGAGAAAGGAGTGATAAAGAAGTAGAAAAAGCATATTTTAAGAAACAGTGGCTGGAAAATGTATAAATTTGAAGAAAGATATAACTTAGAAATCTTAGAAGTTTGAGAAAACTTGGGTGCCTCGGTTAAGCCTCTGCTTTTGACTCAGGTCATGATCTCAGGGTCCTGGGATCCAGGCCTGCATCAGGCTCTCTGCTCAGCAGGGAGTCTGCTCCCCGCCCCGCTTCCCCACCCTCCACCTGCCTCTCTGCCTACTTGTGACCTCTCTCTCTCTGTCCAATAAATAAATAAATCATTAAAAAAAAAAAAAAAGCTTGAGAAAACTTACGCCCAATTAATACAAAGAAAGTCACATCCAGGTACATCATAGTCATCCTGCTGCAAAGCCAAAACTAAAGAGAAAAACTTCAAAGTAGACAGAAAAAAGAAAATAGAGCTATCAAGCTCTGAAAAGATATGGTAGAAACTTAAATGCATATTGCTTTAAGAAATCAGTCTGAAAAGGCTGCATACTATAGGATTGTCCTGAAAAAGGTAAAACTATAGAGACAATAAAACAGATGAGGGATTGTCAAGGGTTTGAGGGGTGACAAGAAAGGACAGATGGGTGGAACACGGGATTTTTAAGGCAGTGAACCTATTCTCTATGATGCTGTAACAGAGGATGTAAGACATCATGCATTTGTCAAAATACATGGAATATACAACACAAAGAGTGAACTCTAATGTCAACTATGGACTTAAGTTAATAATAATGTGTCAGCATTGATTCATCAACTGTAGTAAATGTGTCATACCAACCTAAGATATCAGTAAGGGGGAAACTGTGAGCAGGGGAGGAAAGGGGTTAGGGAAAGTCTCTGTACTATCTGCTCGTTTTTCTGTGAACCAAAAACCACTCTAAAAATTAAAGTCCATTAGATAAAAAAAAAAGAAGGCATGTTTTATAACAAGGGCATGTTCTTATATAAGAACATACAAGAAGGCATGTTCTTATTCAAAATAAGAAATTGAGACTACTTCTCATTAGAAACAATGGGAGCCAGAAGCCACTGGAATAGTGCCTTTAAATTGCTACAACGACGATAAAAAGCCTGTCAACTAAGGTTTCTATATCCCGAAGAAAAATATCATTCAAAAAGGAGGGTGAAAAAATGAGGATATTTTATTCAAATAAACAAAAGGTGACACATATGCTAAGAAGTTAATGTAAGAAATGAAATAGAGTACTGAAATTACTCAATTAATCCAAAACAAGTTTAAAAATTAGAGAAACAGAGGAATAAAAAACAGCAGGAAAAATGGAAATCAAATAGCAAAATGGTAGATTAAACTCAACCATATCAATAATTTCATTCAATGTAAATGAGTCGAACACTCCTATTAAAAGAGAGTTATTTCCAGACTGAATAAAAAAAGCAATACCCACTTATATGCTATTTAAATGCAAAGAAGTATACAATACAAACAGAATGCATAAAAAATTGTGTGTCTGTATTAATAACCAGGCAGAGTAGATTTCAGACCAACTACTAATGTTAAAGGGAAAGATTGCACAATAATGAAAGGGAAATTCATCAGGAAGGGGTAACAATTTAAATATGAATGTAACTAAGAGCTGTTAAAGGTATATGAAGCACAATGATAGAATTAAAGAAAAAAATAGAAAAATCCATCACACTAGAGATTTTAACACGCACTACATCAGCCAGGAAACTTTAAAGAAACAGATGTGTGTATGCAAGCATGTGTATAAAGAGATTTATTTCAAGAAATTGGCTGGTGCAGCTGTGGGGGCTGGCAAATCTGAAATCTATAGGGCAGGCCTGTAGATTGGAAACTCAAGCAGGACTTGATGTTGGAGTCTTGCTCTTGAAGCTTTTCAACTGGCTGACTGAGCTCCACCCTATTATCGAGGATAATCTCTTTTTTACTTAAAGTCAAATAAGCATAGGGGTTAACCCCATCTACAAAACATCTTCACAGCAACATCTAGATTACTGTGTGATTAAATAGTGGGGATCCTGGAGTCTAACCAAGTTTGACACATAAAGCAGGTAGTTACAGTAATTGATAGACTATGCACATAGAAATTCAGTAATGATATGGAAGATATGAAAAGTAACATCAACTAACTTGACCTAATTGACAGGATAGAACACGACAGCCAACATCTTCAGAATACACATACTCTTCAGGTACCGATGGAACACTTACCGAGACAGACCCTATGCTGGGCCATAAAATAAGTCTCCGTACATTTCAAGACTAAATGCTTGATCCCATAATGGTTTAACCACTTCCTGTGTCTGTAATTCCATTTTCCTCCTCTGTAACATGCTCACGGCATAGACGCTGCCATTATGGTTGGGCTATTATGAAGTTTATGAGGATTCATTGAGCTAATTTATGAAAAGCCTTTTGCAACAGCTCTAGAAAATGCTTAATAAATAATAGTATTAAAATGGCAATGATGATGAACTGACTGAAATTAAACAAAAAATCTAACAAAAGCCAGCGCACAATCTGTTACTAGTTATAGTAACAATTCATTTAATCAGAAAATACTCTTGAAGTTTTAGGATATGCCAAGATCTCTGCAAGAGAAAAAGAATGATGGTAAAAAGCAGTCCCTGTCCCTGCTTTCTTGAAATGTATTGTCTGGTGAGAGAAACAAATACTAATCAAGTAGTCACTTTGAGATGAGTGATGTGAATAAAAGGTTAAAATCTAATGCAGAACAAAGGAACTTAACATCACTGGGGAGAAGACAGTTGCAGAAAGAGAACTGAATGTGTGAAGGCTCATCTTAATAGTGAGAGAAGCCCCGCGTGGCTGGAGTGAGCAGAGTCAAGGACACCTATGTGTGATGAGGTCACCACGCATGGCAAGGCCACCATGCATGGACCCCAGACTCCCTGCTGGGGAGCTTGCATCCTCCCATCCACTCTGAGTAAACAATTGAGTGAAATGACTGGTTTGACCATTTTCAGGAATAGTTAATAATTTCCCTATAGCTCGGTTTAATTAATCAGTACATTTTTGTTCCTGTTGCCCAGTAACACATCAGGAATCACAGAGGGAGAGTGATTTGGCCAAAAACCAAAACTAAACAAGACAAAACTTTAACAGAATATTTGATAGTTGAACATCCCTCCTGATGTTCCCCCGTGAAAACATCTGTTTCATTTGTTCGCATCTGCTGGAACTTCAGGGTCTGCAAACAGTGCTTCCACCCGAGGAGCAGCACCCCAAAATGCAACACCACCCCCCTTTCACCTTAGGAAAATCTTCCACTGTCCTCCCAGGACAACTGTATTCGCTTCTATCCTCATGAGCCACGCAGAAAAAGGAAAAGGACGTTTCTTTTGGGGATGATGTGGAAAGCACTGTGAGTTTGCACAGAAACACACACACACACATACACACACATTTCTACCAAGTGAAATGAAAGAAGGTTAAGAACCATGACATGGATTAAAAAACCAAGCAGTAAAACATGTGCAAATCTGTAAATGTGAGTGTTGTAAAGTGGAGGCAGTGATATGGCTACGAATTAGAAGTCAGAGGTTATAGTATCAAATATCAGATTTCCATGATACTATCTGCTCCATGCTGTCTCCCTCAGTGAGGACATGTGACGACTAGGGGATCAACAGGAAGAGCTGCCAAAGGGACATCAACCAGAGGGTCAGAGAGTGGCTGATGCCATATGCTTTGAGAAGGCATATCTATTTTCATTTCTTCAAATCTTTTAGGAGGATGAGAAAATGACATTTAAAACTACTTTGGAGAACCTAATTTGTTCCCAAAGGAAGAATATGATAACAGATGAAATGATGGAACTTGTGTAGAAAGTAGTCCTGGCAAATCACCTGGGTGGCTCAGTTGGTTAAACGTCTGCCTTTGGCTCAGGTCATAATCTCAGGGTCCTGGGATGGAGTTCCACATCTGGTTCCCTGCTCAGCCAGGAGACAGCTTTTCCCTCCGCTCCTCCCCCCTCCTCATGCTTTCTTTCAAATAAATAAATAAATAAATAAATAATCTTTAAAAATAAAAAAAGAGACCCCTGATTGTTGACAATACAGTAGAGTCCTGGTGAAAAGAAACAGGTGCTAGGTAGTTGGAGAAGCAAACCGCACTCCGAGGGTAGGACAGAGCAGGAGCTGTTACAGTGGTAATGTCGGGGGTGGGAGGTGCAGGATCAGGGTGTCTGGATGGAGAGGATCCCATAGAAGCTACACAGGAGCAGGGAGGTGACATTGCTGCAGGTTTTCCAAGATCAGTTCTGGAGGTCTTCTCTGCAGCATAGTGTCTATAGCTAGTTATACTTGATTGCATAATGGGAAATTTCTAAGAGGGTAGATCTTATGTTGTGCTCTATTCACACACACACACACACACACACACAAACACACACACACACATGAAAAATAATAATAAAGTGGGTAAGGAAACTTTGGGAGGTAATGGATATTTCTACAGCTGTGATGGGGTTGATGGTTTCATGAATGGATATGTATCCTTAAATTCATTGAGTTTTATGCATTAAGTAAGTCCAACCTTTTGTCCCTCAAATTTATCTGAATACAATGGTTAAGAAAAGAAGAAGAAGAAGAAGAAGAAGAAGAAGAAGAAGAAGAAGAAGGAGAAGGAGAAGGAGAAGGAGAAGGAGAAGGAGAAGGAGAAGGAGAAGGAGAAGAAGAAGAAGAAGGAGAAGGAGAAAGCATGGTGATTTTAAAAAAAAGAACAATGCAGTCTGGTATAAAAGAAGAATGCCTGTGTGGTATGGGAAATACTATGTAGTAGCAGTAAACAATTACCAAAAGATGGTTAAATTAAGAGTTGCCAACAGGTGGAGATGGGAAATTCTAGAAGGCAAGGAGGTGGTTGGCAAGTGAGGGGTTTGGTCAGTCCTCAAACACCTGGGCTAAGACTATAGGCAGGCCAACTGTCCCAAAATAAGGGTCTGCAACAACAGCTTGGAGTCAGGCAGGGCACTTCCAGGGGAAGCTTGTGGGACTTGAAGCTTATACAATTTGGGGATCCAATTTAAGAAAAACAGTACAAAATTGAACACGCAAAGTTAAATACACAAGTGACTTCATTTAGAATGAGAAAACCACAATGCATTACGTAACTGGAAAAGTTGGGAGTTCACCAGTTTTACAAAATACAGAAAAATAATGCAATTTCACAATGGAACTTAACTCAACTCTATGACTGCAAAAGCAAACTGCCTGATACATCTCTAAAATGCTTGCTTTTTATGTTTAGACTACATATTACTTGATCACCTTTCATGTTACAATGATTTTGTTATATTATTATTATTATTATTATTATTATATTATTTTTATAGAGTGGAGAGATAATCCAGTCTTTCCTCTAATATGTCTGATTTTTTTAAGTAAACTTTCTTTATTAAAACAGCTTTAGATTTGCAAAATTTGTGAAGACAGTCTAGATCCCATACACATCATACCCAGTTGCCCCTCTTACTAGCCTCTGACTTTAATATGGTACATTTGCTACAATTAATGAAGGGATATTGATATATTATTGTTAACTGAAGTCAGTATGATACTCAGATGTCTTTAGTTTTTGCCAAGTATTTTTTTTCTGTTCCAGGATCTCATCCAGGACACCACATTGCCCTTGGTGGTCAGGTCTCCTTAGGTTCCTCTTGGCTGTGAGTGTCTCAGACTTTCTTTGTGTTTGAAGACCAGTTTTGAAGGGGACTGGTAAGGGGTTTTGTAGAATGTCCTCTCATTCGGTTTTACCTAATGTTTGTCTCGTGATTAGACTGAGGTTATACTTTTCGGGGAAGAAAGCCACAGAGAAAAAGTGTCATTTCATCATGTATTGTCAAATGTATGTATCATTCCTCTCCTCATTCTGTTCTCTTTGAAAGAAAATCACTATTTGTGGCCCCCACTTAAGAAGATTTAGGGAGTTATGGGGCACCTGCGTGGCTCAGTCGATTAACCATCTGACTTTAATTTTGGCTCAGGTCTTGATTTCAGGGTCATGAGTTAAAGCCCCAAACTGGGCTCCATGCTGGGTGTGGAACTTATTTAAAAAAAAAAAAAAAAGACCGGGGGCACCTGGGTGGCTCAGTGTGTTAAAGCTTCTGCCTTTGGCTCAGGTCATGATCTCAGGGCTCTGGGATAGAGCCCTGAATCTTTGCTCAGCAGGGAGCCTGCTTCCCATCTCTCTATCTGCCTACCTCTCTGCTTACTTGTGATCTCTGTCTGTCAAATAAATAAATAAAATCTTTAAAAAAATAAATAAAAATAAATAAATAAACAGAGAGAGAGAGAGAGAGAAGAAGCAGGGAGTTTCCTTCCTCCTTGAGGGCAGAACATCTACATAAATTATTTTGAAATCTTTAGCATGAAAAATGTATCTCTTCTCCCTCACTGATGTATTTATTCAATCATCTATTCATATCATTATAAATATGTGGTATTTATTTCAGACTTTGGATTATAATCCAATACTATTTTATTTATATTGTTGCTGCAATTGTTTCCACTTGGACCATCAGAAGCTCTTTCAGTCAGCTCCTGTGCCTCTTTGAAATACTCCTGTCATTATGATTATAATTATAATTAAATACTTTGTTATTTTCTGACACTACAGGATGCTCCAGGATCCTCTTGTATATTTCCTTCCCCAGTCCTAGAAGGAGTTCTGGCTCCTTTGTTTGGAGAATGGTATTAGAAACCAAGATGGTAAGCATCACGCATGTTCATTGCTACTATCCTGCAGGTGCTCCAGGCTCTCAGCTGACAAAACAAGGAAACAGATGTACACACTAGCCTATATATATGGATATTTTTGCATGTAACCATCTGTGTCTGTATTAAGTCAAACATCGGTTTATACTGAAGACATGCACTCTAGCATATATATATATATATATATATATACACACATATGTATGAATATTTCTGTATTTAACCATCTATCTCTATATTAAGCAGACCATAGGCTTGTACTGATGTCTCCAACACTAGACTGTTGTCTCACAGATCATCATTCTAGTCTCTTCTCCATGTCCATCTGTGACCTCCCACATCGACAGTGAGGAAGATGACACCCACTGTCCACCATCTTTTCCTTACCTAACCAATTCCAGGTAAACATCTACAGCAGTGTAAGAATTGTTAACACTTTGCCCCGTGGGATACAACTTTGTCAACTAGAGTCTAGTGCCGATGCAGGGCTTGATTTGGTCATGATTCCCGCAGACTCCAGTAATTTCCAAAGTTACTTAGGTCAGCACCTTTTTGCCCCGTCCCTTTCAGAACATTTGTTTCACATATTTTTTTTAATGCAGTTGGATTATTTTGTCATGTCCTGCATTCCATCCTAAGATCTCCTGACCTCCTAAATGGTTTTTTAAAAGTGTGTGTGCATTAAAGTTCACTCTGTGCTGTAAAATGCATAGTGTCAAGGGTCCCTGATTCTGGGAAGTTTGTTTTCTCCTCATGGTGGTTCAGAGATGTTTCTTTAGGATGTGTCACTCATTCTCCGCAACATCAAATACGTTTTTAGGATCATTATCAAAATTGGGAAAACTCTACTGAAGTTTCATAAATGAGCTGTAAGATTTGGAAGAACTTTCCACAGACTTCCATCTGGTGCCATGCATTTCAAGCCTGGCTTCTTCACACCCACATATTTGTGATGCCATAGCCCTGCCTATTTGTGTCACAACAGCAAGAGCGCTCACATACCGGGCAGTGGAAGTATTCCTGGAAATCAGTCTTGCTTTGGAACAGCTAGTAGTGTCTTAACTACGTGGAAGTATTTGTAACCACAGAAAACACCGTACTGGTTTTAAATAATTGTAGCTTCAATATATCACTTTTGCAAATTTTTTAAAAAATACGAGACCATATGGACATAATCCTATGACCCCATAGGAAATGAGGGACCCCAAAGATTTATTGGCTTCATGGCAAATCTACTTCTGAGTCAGACAGACCAGTCAGTCATTCAACAAATATTGACCGGGCACCTGATATGTAAAAAGCTGTGTGTTCAATAATAAATGAGACAGAGTTCTGCCCTCAGGCCCTCACCAAAACCCCATGCCGGTAGCAAGATACAGTGCTACCGTTGGGAGCAAAGCACAGCATAGTGCGAGGAGAGAACTGGGAGTTGACAGAACAAGGACTGAGAGATAAGGGGCCAGAGCTGTTGAAGGAATGCAGCCTCCGTGGGGCAAGGGCTGAGGGGGAGGGCTGGACCCACGTTCTGAGCAGCGCTGGTGATCCTGCGCTTGAGGTACTGGAGTTAGTACCTCTAGCTCACGGTCATAATGATGCAGGGAACCAGGCTCACAGCAGCATGGCAGACGGCTCAGTGGTTGAGTGGGGAAGGGGGTGCAGCAAGAAACTGCCTGCCCTCCGTCTGCCCAGGGAGTCCCCTGCTAAGACACCAAAGAGTGACCGGAACTTAGAGACTTGAGAGGGCCCGTCTCAGCCTTCACTCTCATCCCATTTTCTCTTGCTAAGCCAGGCACACCATCAAGATGACAAATGAACTAGAGGCTAACACCCCAAATGAACTGAAGTTGAGGAAAATAAACATTTAACTTTTATTTATTTCTATTGCTGTTGTGTTCACAGCAAGGGTAGCAAGGGAAGGAAGGAACCACTTGAACCTCTTCAATAATGATTCCCAAGTCAGGGATTTGCAGCCCCATCTTAGGCAGATAATGGTAAGAGAGCCTGGCCAGCTTTACCTGCTGTCAGGTGTCCCTTCTGGGAGGGGCTGTGCCAGACACTGAGATACACCAAGGAGCAAGGCGGTAGAATAGTTAGCATCACAGAGTTTCCAGCCCAGTGGTGATAAATTCTAAAATTACAAAACACGAGAGAGGCTGTATGTTCTCATAGTCTGAGGCACATACCCTTGTCTGGGGGATGAGGAGGGCTGGTCAGGAAAATTGCTTAAGACATACAGACTTCCCCAAAGTTCACTTTCCTGAGAAGCTTAGAGGACATTCTCCTTTTCTGCTCTAATTGGTCACTCTCTACCCTCTACCTCCTCCTCTGCCCCTCCAAACCTGGCCAAACTCTCTGTCCTCCCTTGGCCTCCCTCTTGTCCATTTCAACTCCATCCCGAACCTATCCCTAGAGCTGATTTCCTTCTCACATGGAGTATCTGACCCTCCTTCAACTTTTCCAATTTGCATCACCATCTTCTGGAAATAACACAATTTGTTTTGTCCCCTCTCGAACAATTAAAAAATGTATTGAGCATTTATACTACATACCAGGCATTGAACAATGTTTCACATTTACTTTTCACTTCTACCTTATGAGATATGTTCTGGTATTTTCCTGCTTTGACCAATAAGAAAACTTGTCAGGAAATCGTAACTTGCCCCAGTTTACACAGGAAGTAGAAGTTGCCAGACTTGACATGGAATCGGTTGGTTCCCAAGGCCACGTTCTTAACTATTATGCCAAACTATCTCCACAAGGGATTGTGATACGCCCTGAAACTCTGGATGACCTTCCCATGGGGAGAAGGTTTTTTTGACTTTACAGGGGCCACAAGACACCGAGCTGCACCTTCCCATAGTGGGCAGTTCTGTTCCTCCCCCACCGAAGGGGTGCCTCGACTCCTTAGTGGTGGGTGTGGACATTCGCTCCAAGATGAGAGATGGGCCTTTGCTGGGTGCCTTACAGCAGAAAGAAGAACACACTCAAAGAAGACCTAGAAGATGGTCCGAGGAGCCGGGACCCATGCCTCAGACCCGCTGAGCTGTGGGCTGCTTGCTCAAGACAGGAGATGAGAAGGAAGGCCAGCTTGTCTGAATAGCCAGGAGAGCAGGGCTGTGGTGGTATACTTGCCTCCTCCCAGCAGGAGGAGCATCTGTGGAGGGGGATATCGTGGGGAGGTGAGCCAGGACTAGAAATCCCCTTCCTGAAAATTAATTCTTTTATTCAGTCATCAGACCCATGTGGTGACCCTCCTGTGTTCCAGGCTAAGTCTAAGTCCTGGGCATCAGGGACCAGACAAAACAGACAAATGTCCCTGCCCTGGAGAGGTTTCATTTGGGGGCCTCTGGCAGCAAAGTGAATGAATCAGTGACCAAAATGCACCTGATCATGCTGGTGATAATGGGACCCCACCCCTGAAGAACAGCACGGTCAGCGTTGTCGAACTAATGGCTTGGGTGGCAAATATTCCACTGTAAGAAGTTGCTTTGCTTCAGAGCCAAAGTTCACTCTGGAGACCCCTCAAAGAGGCACCAGAGAGAGATCCCCGAGTATGGGCAAAATAGGGTCTAAATAATCAAAAGTGTACTTATGCCCAACTTCTCCGAGATTCACCTCATAAAGAGAGCAGGATGTTTCAGGGAGCGGGTGTGAATAAGGTGGCCTAATTTCCGTGACTCGCACTCTAATACCTAGTGGAGTTGCTGGCTCCATGAGTTGTTTGATAGTAAGACTATTACAAACACTGCAATTAATGAACGTCTAGTCAAGACAGCCAGAAATGATGTTCCTTAATATTAATTTGCACTTCACCTCTTTGGCGACCTTGAATAAGTCATCTCACTTTTGTAAATTTCATGTTCCTTTTCGGAAAAAAAAAAAAGGAGGGGGTGCACTAAATAATTCCTAAGTTTCCTTCGCACCCTTACAGAGTATTTCTGTAACGTTTCATGAAAGAAGTCATTCCAGGGGATGAGTATGAGTGGAATGCTGCTCAAATGCGTGCCAGATGCAGAAGGCAAGCAGCACATCGGCCAGAGGGTCCGCTCTGAGAACCCGGATCTGCAGGTCCTCCTGTATTGGGAGCCCTGGACAAGCCATCCTGTAGACTGTAGGCATCACTCACTCAGGAGCTGTTTTGTTTTCCCTCCCCTTGGTTGACTGCCATGCTGTTCTGACCATTTCTATCAATGCCTGAGGGGCTCTCAAAGCAGCTGCACACATCTGGGGCCCTTGGAGAAGGAGGTACTCTGCGTGAGAGAGGTCCCAGAAAACCAAAGCTTATTTCCGCAGGTGTCAACGCTCTCCTCCAACATCTAACCTCTTTCCCTCTGGGTTGGGAAGAGGAACACCTGCTACAGTTCTGTGTGGAGCTGCTGAATCTCCTGCGCAGGGCTGGGGCTGGTCCCCAGGTAAATGGGTACTTTTTTTTTTTTTTTTTTTTTTTTTATGTTTAAGACTCTTGTGTTTTTGTTTCTTGCCTGCTTATTTGGTTTTGTTCTTTCCTCCACAATCCACTCTCTCATCCCCCTCGCTTTTTGATTCTGTTTTGCATCTGTTTGTTTATTTAACATGCAACTGCTTAGTTGAGGTCCCTGAAAGCCGTCTGTGCTTCCCGAATGTGTGTGACCTGAGGTTTGTGGCAGCGTGTTTCTCAGAATGAGGACATTTTATTTATTTATTTTGTAAGACTTTATTGGTTTGAGAGAGAAAGACTGCACACAGAGGGAGAGGGAGAAGCAGACTCCCCGCTGAGCAGGAAGCTCGGCACGGGACTCGATCCCAGGACCCTAAGACCATGACCAGAACTGAAGGCAGATGTTTAACTCACTGAACCACTCATGTGCCTCAGAATGAGGCTTTTTAAGCTTTCTATCAGGATGCTTTCAAAGCTGATTTTCTTGTGATTATTGAGTATAAAAATCTGTATTTAGAAATCAAGAGATAATTCATGAAATAAATAATTGCCTGCTTTCATGAATCTGTTTTAAGTAGGGAGGCCATGGGCGCTGGGGGTAAGAATAGGAGGAAAATTCAGATGTTGTCGAGCCAGAAGGAGCTGTTGCTCTGTGAAATGTGAAAGGCTGCCTCCTTCCTTGGACTTTACGCTTTCTTATCTGCAAAAGGAGAATAGGAACATATACCTCTGAGCTGTTGTGAAGTTCAAAATGTGATACAGTGTCTGAAATCACGTTGTAAAGGACAACACGTAATAAAATCGTAACCGTTATTAGGAGACAGCCTCTCGCTGTAAGTTACCCGTGGGCGTATCTCATCCTGTAAACTGTAAGCTATTTTAGGATGGAAAGTTTGCCTTATATCCAAGGGTGACATTCAAAATATTTAACAACTGGTAGGGTATCAGCCAACTAGATGCTGGCCAAAAAGAGCCAGGATGCCTAGGCTAATGTTTGGACCAGTCCTTGTCGCGTGCAGGGCAATGCCAGGAAGGGTCTGGTATGACGCCTTGAAGGAAGGTACGCTCAGTGAATGGATTTAACGTATTATTTGCTTTGTGAAACCTCTGTCTCCGCATCCACATGACTTCTTAGGCGCGTGTGATCTATCCCTGCCCTACTTGACTCACCAACAGAATTTTTTTTTCCCAAGTTCAGTCCCAGTACTAATCCCTGAACACCTGAAGCCTCTTTTCTTTTACCTGAGTTACAGATTCATTAACCCAGACTTTTTAGAAATGTTATTATTAGAACTTTAATCACCCATGTCCTCCTTTTAAGGTCTTTCTAAAATTACTTTCTGGCAATAATAATTATGTCAATCAGGGGCCATCCAAATATAGCTGTGGCCCTTGAGCCAAATCAAGACGGGAGTTTCCAGCTATCATCTATTATTTGGCTCCAAATGGTTGTGCTAGTTTCCCCCACCCCTTTTCTGTCCTACCTATCTTTCTTTTTGCATCAAGTGACAACACCACACATAGTAAGGGGAGTCCTACAGGCCAGGATAGACTGTCAGACCTGGGTCTTTCTTTCCATCTATTGCTGTGTTGGAATCTGGGGCCAGACTGTCTAAGTCTTATGTTACAGGAATGTGAAGGGAAGTACGAGATTTTAAGTAACAGGGCCTAAGTCAAGGGCAGAAGTCAAAATGGTAGTGGGGTGGGGTGGGAGGATAGTGGTATTTGTGTTGGAGGATTGTGGAAACCAGGAAGCCTAGAAATGAAAAGTAGCTGACAACATGCGCAGGGGTAGGAGTTTCAATGTGACAGATGGTCTTGACTGAAGCTTTTGATAGGATGCAGGAGACCTTCTGTTGATGTAACCAGATTTAGTGAGAGAAGCCACAGTCAGTGGAAGCTTTTCAGGAATGGCCTGACTGGTTCCAGCCCCCACCTCTATTGCTGGAGTTCTGTGACTGCATCTGCAGGCTTCGTTAGTTCAGTCTGGGCTCTGAGACCACCTTGAACGTAGTCGGGCGGCAGTTCATGACCCCATGTCCATCACCTCTGCTCAGGACGTGGTCAGCTAAGCTGTCCCTTTCTGCCTTGACAGTCCTCAAGCGAGAATGAGGATAGAAAGAGGGTGGACTTGAGAGTTACGTATGTGTGTGTGGGGGGGGGGGGTAGCCACAGGGCTGATGAATGACTGGTTAAGGTTGGAGAGAGGAGTGTGAGATAAAATACCCCCTGATATTTCAGGCTTGGAGACCTGTTTGGAGGGAGACACCAACTCACTGAGGAAGACAGCAGAGGAGCTGGAGCAAGTTGGGGAGCTAAGGCACTAAATTCAGTCTTGTAAGAGATGTCTGTAGGGTTATTTGGGCTGAATTGTCAGTAGGAGACTGTACAGACCAGTGTGACCCAGAAGTGCCTTCTCTGTGCACTGTGATGAGAAAAGGAGCCCGACCGGAAGGTAAATTAATGCTCTGCTCCTTTCAGACAGAGGAAAACATTCAGTTAAACCAAACAGTGTGTTTAGCAATGTTGTTTATTTACATTCGGGCACCAAACTCTTTCTCTGAATTTAGACCAGCAACGAACAGTGTGTGGTCCGGCACTAACTAGTCACAGACCAGACTTCGAGAAGCCTGGGTCTGGACTGTCAATTCGGGAGAGTCTGAGCTGGAAGTCTGGGCAGAACCTCGGCGTGTGCTGCTCTTCCCTCTCCCAGCGCGCCCTCCCCTCCTCTCTCCGTCCTGAATGTTTATCACATTCCCTGCTCATCTCAGAAACCAAGGCGACCCCTTACTTTCTAAGGCTGCTGATAGCCCCCGTTCTGCCGACGCATTCACCCATCCTCCTGCCTGGGCTTCAGGGTCACAGCAGCTCTTTCTGTCTTGTATCCTCTATACCTCATTTCAACCAGCAGCTCCGGTCAGCTTCTACTATGCTCACCTCTTCTGTTCTAAAACAAAACAGAAAGCCCCCCCCCACGACCCCCCATGCTGGTGCTTTGTCTATGGAGCTCCTGGCTCTCTCCTTTTCTTAATCACCAAACCTCCTGAAACTGGAATCTTTGACATAGTGTCCACTTCCCCCCCTTCCCTCCCTGCCTCTCTGCAACATGCTCCCCTCTGTCTTCTTTCTTCCAAGTGCCCCTTCTCTTCTCCAGCTGCCCTTCCGCAAACTGTTCTCCGTCCACAGGTGCCTAGCAGATAAGACCAGTGTCTTCTTTTCCAGAGGGATTACCAGAAGTGTGTTCCTGGGTAAGCTGCATCAACTGGCTTCTAGCATCTGCTGCAAATGAGGAGGTTTGTGCTAGGGCTCTCGCAAGGAGTCTCGCAAGTAGTTTGATTCCAGAAATGTTTATTGAATGTTTCCTATGTGCCAAGAATTGATTGAGGACATGTCAAGAAGTTTGAGTTGAGTTCCCCTACCAGCTGCCATGAGACAGCAGCCTAACCGGTTACCGCAAATGCTTTGTGCGACAAGGCGGTGTGCCAGCCGGGGCTCTCCAGAGACACAGAACCGATGGGACATATTTAGATATATTGAAGAGGAGATTTATTATAGGAATTGGATCACAGCATTAAGGAGGCTGAGCAGCTGGGGAACCAGGAAAGCTCATGATATAATACAATTCAGTCCAAGTTCAAAAGCCTGAGAACCCACCTCGTGGTGGGGTGGGGTTGTGGGGGGTGGTCATTGGTGTAAGTCCTGGAGACTGAGGCCAGACAACCAGAAGCGCTGACATCCATGAGGTGGGGAAGAGAGAAATTAGCTCTTTTTGACCTTTTAATTCCATTTGGACCCTCAATGGATTGGATGATGGGTATTATCCTGAGGTCATGGACTATCTTCTTTTCTATCTGCTGGTTCCAATGTTAATTTCTTCTGGAAACATCAGTACAAATCACACCCAGAAATAACGTTTATCAGCTATCGGGGCGCACCACATCCCAGTCAAGTTGATACATAAACTTACCCACTACAGGGCAGCATATAAATAAGCCAACAAATAAATATGATCCGGGCTGCTCATTTTTATTTAGCCAGAGCGGGCAGCTGGTCACTGAGCACCTACTCTGTGTCGGGCACGTTGCTAGCTGCACAGATGTCATCGCTGTTTCTAATCCTCACAAACCCCTGGGAGCGGGTGCTTTTATCCCCATTCCAAAAACCAAACCAAGGCTCAGAAGGGATAAGGAAGGTTCACATATGAAAACAAGAGACTCTGGCATTGTATTTTGTGGTCTATTTATTCATATACTTTCGGGCTTAATGCCTGTTTTCTCTTCTAAACTTTAAGCTCTGCAGGGCAGAGAAGGTGTTACTTTTGTTCACCATGAATCCCTAGCACCTAAAAGGCCCAGAGTCGCTTATTGGCTTAACTAATTAATAAGGTGATTAGATTAAATTCCAGCGTCTCTTGGTTTTAAAGTCTGTGCTCTTTTTGCTGAGAGACTTGGTTCCTTATAAAGTGCCCGTGTATGTCACAGACTTTGGGGGGGAACATGAGAGCCCCATTAGTGATTTTTCGAGGGTGTTTCTGTGTCATTTGGGGCTAGGTCTTGCCAGAGAGTACACACCCTGATTGATAGGACCTAAGATAGCCATGCAGTCAGATGAGCCATCTTCAGAAGGGGTGGGGAGAGGGATGCCAGGACACGTACCACAACATCAGATCTGAGAGCCACGAGATGGATCAAGAGACGGATTTGGGGGAGCCTCGGTGCCTCAGTCAGTTGAATGTCTAACTCTTGATTTTGGCTCAATTTGTGAACTTGGGGTCCTGCAATCAAGCCCCCTGTTGGACTCCACACTGAGGTTGGACACTGCTTGGGATTCTCTCTTTCTCTCTGCAACCCACACCCCCACCCCCGACAAACACTCTCTCAAAAAATTAAAAGAGATGAATTCAGGTGCCTGTTGAAAAGGAACCAAAAGAGTAGGGAATTCACTGCCTTACAAAAATGTCTAGGGCCAGCTCTGTTGATCTGGAACATAACTCTCCAACAGACATTTAATACAAGCCACAAATAAAAACAATCTATGTAACTGAAAAATTTCTGGTAATTCCATTTTTAAAAAGTCACTGCAAGTGAAGAAAGTGAAAGTAATTATATTTTATTGAACCTCATATTTTTTTAAAGATTATTTGAGAGAGAGAGCACGCGCTAGAGCAAGAGAGAGCATGACCTGGGGGAGAGGCAGAGGGAGGGGGAGAAGCAGACTCCCCGCTGAGCAGAAATCCCTATGTGCGGCTCTATCCCAGGATCCTGAGATCATGACCCGAGTCCAAGGCACACGCTTAACCAGCTGAGCCACCCAGGTGTCCCTAAACCCATATTTCTAGAATATTATTTCCACATGTAATCAAGATGAAATTATTAATGAGATATTTTGTTCTTCTGACTGACTCTTTAAAACCTGGTATGTATTTTACACTTACAGTGTTAATGTAGATTAACCCCAAACCAAATGCTCAAAGAGCCACATGTGGCTGGTGGCTACTGAATTGGATGGTCTGAGTCCAGGCGTGTAATCTGTAGACCAGCTCCTTCAAAACCATGGGGAAGTGCATTAGGAAATGTAGAATCTTGGATCCCACCACTGACTTACTGAATCAGAGCCAGCATTTTTATAAGACACCCTGGTGATCTGTGTGAACCTAGAGGTGGAGAAGCTCTGGTCTAGAGAACAGGCTTCCGGTCTGCCAGAAACTGGGGAGGATGAAGCAGAGCTGTAGACTTGCAGTCAAGCTCCTCACACATTCCTGAGAAAGAGCCAGGGAATCTGTGCAGCTGCAGAAACAGAGGACACTTTCGTCTCCTATGTGGTTTCGTGAACTGTGGCCTCCTCATTTTGAGAAGTCCACACAAGGCTCCTATGCTGAGGTCTTTTAATGATCCAACTGCATGTTGATTACCTTGGAAAAGCAAAAGTAAACAAGAATTAAGTAACTGCAACATTAGTTCTGTGTTTCAAAATGTCTCTCAATAGGTGATATAAAATTGGGAAAGCAATCTATACTTACTATGGAAACTCCCCACAAGCTCCAGTTTCAAGATGTTTAGGTAAAGATTAAATATGCATTTGGGGGCAAACAAACATATTCATATCTTCCTTCCTTCAGGCTAAATGGCCACAAATAAGGATCTCAGGAACATAACTTATTTTTATCTTTCCAATCTCTCGATTGCTTTAGAATCCAAAGCCAGAAGCCTCACTGGGATTTTCTGAGTTTTTCTAATAAATTGTAGGGGGTGGGGCAGGGTAGGGTTGGACGTTTGTTTTCCTTCTGTATCAGATATCCTACCTTAGATTAAAATTTTTTAAAAGATTTCCTATCTTAGATTTATTGAGTGTATCCTTATCACCCTTGTCTACTTATCACCCTTTCACTAGCTTTAAACTCTTGGACATTAAGACACTCAGATGAAGAGTCACTCAGTTGAGTGTGTCTTTAGTAATTCAGGACAGGAAAGGAGATGTGTCAACATGTGACACAATGTGCATCTCCCAGGCTTTCCTCTGCTTTGTCCATAAAAGGAAAGAAAGGTATATATTGGTCAGGGTTGTCCAGGGAAAAGGAATCAAAGGGTGTATGTATACATACATAGGGAGATTTATTTTAAGGAATTGACCCATTTGATTGAGAAGGCTAGTAAGTCCAAAATCTGCAAGATGGGCTGGCAGACTAGAGACCTAGGAAGAGACCATGTTTCAGTTTAAGCGCAAAGGCCAGCTGCTGGCAGGATTCTCTCTTCCCTGGGGAAGATTGATCTTTATTCTCTTGATGCTTTCAACTGATTAGATGAGGTCCACCCACCCACATTATGGAGAATAATCTGCTTCACTCAAAGTCCATCAGTTGAAGTGTCAGTCTTATCCAAAAGACAACCCTCACAGAAATATCCAGAATAATGTTTGACCAGCTATCTTGGCACTGTAGTGCAGTTGAGTTGACACATGAAATTAATCACCAGAGGCGAAGATCACAGTAGCTTAAACACACAGAGGGAAAAGCTCTGCACCTTCAGAGGAGAGAGGCACAATCTGCTCCTCATACTGTGGGATCAGAGAAACTTGCCCTGGGTTCCAATACAGTGGCTCTGGGCATGCAGTTGAACATACCACAATGTCCCCTGGTTCAGCTTTCCCAGAGGGTGAGGACTAGACGCTTTCAACCTCGAGGTCCCATAGCTAGGCACAGGAGCAGACCATTGCTGCCGGAGTCAGAACTGCCTCCCAGAGTCTAGATGCATCAAGACCAACATTCCTATGGCTTCCTTCCCATCCCAGGTGCAGGGGCCCAGTATCTGCTGGGGACCGCTAGGCTCAGCGTCAGGGCCACCATGAGTTTCAGCAACCAAGCATTCAAAACAGCTTGCTGTGGCCACATTCTGATCCCATCTGCCTTGCTTATGAAAACAAAAATGTCTGGAATCAGCAACATTTCCTCTACTTGTCCACTCTTTGCTCCCTCTCTGCCCAAGGATACACTTTGCAACTCTGCAGTCAAAAGTACAAGCAAAAAAATTATGAACAGAACAAAAATTCCCAGCTATTTCTGTCTTCCTTTTGCCTTCTCTCCTTCCTTCTTTTGGTCCTTTCTTCTTCCTTCCACAACTAATTTTGATGATTGGAAGGCAGAAAGTGGGGAAGCAAAAGTTTGAGCTTCTGGAAATTAGTCCCAAGTACTAGATGGGCTGGAAGGAGCCATAGGTGGGATATGCTGGCTGATCTTGATGAGCAAAATGTCTAAGTGTCCAACTTCTTATCCACATTCTGGAAAATTCATCCCATCCTACACAAGGATTGGGATGATGCATGGAAAAGGGGCTCCAAATCCGCTATGAAGAATATAAAGAAAACACTTCAGTGGATTGGTTGTTGTTATGAATCCAATTTAAAGTTTAGTGTAGTAATTTATCCAATAGTATCTCTTTTGCTAGTTCCTAGGAATTGGAATTGCAAAAGGCAGCATTGGAGATGGCTAAGAATTCCCTGTGAATCATACATCTTAATGTGTCCCCCACACACCCCTGTCCCCGGCTCCATGCTTTGGCAGATGAATGATGCACAGCGCCAGCTCTGTGTGGCCACCTTCTGATCTGATCTATTTATTTTCTTTGAATTCTGAATTTCTTGTGAACTGGAAGTGTATGGCATCAATAACATTTTCTTCTTCTCTCAGATTCCTACTTGAACTACAAGTCTAGTCAACTTCAACAGGAATTTTACTCTTGTGAATAACTTGCATTGACAGGACCTGACCTGACCTGCATTCATTTGAGCATCTATGATGTGCCTGGGTGTTCCTGTGGGCTCAGTACTCAGCCCACAGTAGACACTTCAATTCACCCAGAAATGGACTCCTCTGCCACATTTGCACATTCTTAGTGCTTGCAGGCCGAGAATGTCATTCTGAAGTGGTTGCTTTATCCACTGCATAAATCGGGGGCAACAATGAACACCGTATGCTGCGTGCCTAAGGGGATGTGGGCCACCTTCACCGAACACTAGAAACAGGACTTCTCAGGTCATAGCTCCCTGTCTAGTCCAGAACTGGAACAGCATGTTTTTAAGAGCCCATTACCCACTCCCAGGAGGACGAAGAACTTACGGGCTTCCAGGCACCGGTCTGGGTGAAATGCCTCTTTCTGAAAAAAGCTATTCATCGGCATCAGTCACATGCTGGAAAACAAACACTGGCCGAGCTGCCTGGCTGGGAGAGGAGCACATGGAAACAGATGTCTTTGAACGCTCCATAAGGGAAGATGTTGAAAGAGAAAAGGAGCATGCCTGCCTTCTGCTGAAACTCAGTGAACAAGAAGGGCGAAATTTTCCTGAGCACGGAAGACGATCACAGTGCAGAGTGCTGACAGATGCAAACTTGAGTAGGATACGGATCATGAGGAGATGGATGGTAATGAGAAAGCTGTTGATATTTGTGTAGAAGCCAGGAGAAACAGAAATTGAAGTTAAGATATACAGGGGGAGAATCTGGTGGGCAAACAGAGGAAGCAATGGGGCTCCATGGGGACGGATCTTTGGTTGATATCTGCAGAAGTAATTTATAAGAAGGCTGGACTTAGGGACTTCGGAGGTGCCTTAACTTCTTGCTATGGCCGAAGGCCCAGATCAGTAGCTTCAAAGGCATCAGATGAGCCAGGTGTGCATCTAGGGAAAAACAGTGCAAGGGTATGGTAAGAAAAATGCTCCGTTCATTCATCCGCTTGTTTCTTCATTTCCTGGGAACTTCCTGAGCTTACACTCCACTCTGTGCCAGCTCTGGTGCCTGGCTCGGGGATGGGACGGTGAACTAGTCCAGGTCTGGGTGATAGATCTGTCCTAGGCTTTCCCCTGCTGCCTGCAGCAGCGACCGAAAGCGCTGACCAAGTTTAGAGCGCTATTCAGGAGGATTCTGGAACCAAAGCGGAGTTTTTGATGCCATCCAGAACGTGGAGGATCCAGCAGTGAGAAAGACCATGCGAGGACAGAAGGGACTCCAAGCGGTTCAGGAGAAAGCAGAGGGGAAAACAGTGCGTTCTCACAAAGAGGCAATTAAAAAAATACGCTGGAAGTTGGGAGGTGGAGGGGGATACGAAAGAAGTTTATAAAATCACAGAGAGAGTGAATTAAATCACACGTAATGGTTAAAAGCAGATGTTCTGGCGCCAGATCGTCTGGGTTCCAGTGCTGCCTCTGCTGCTTTGTAGCTGTGTGACCCGGGGCAGATTCTTCACCCGTCTGTATTTCTGTGTCCTCATCTTTTAATTAGGGCTAATAAAAGTAGTACCTACTTATAGCCCTGATGTGAATGTGAAGCTTTAAGAGAGTTAATGCTTGCCAGTCACATGCAGCAGTGCTGGGCACATAGCGGAACGAGACTCCATACCGATTACTATTATTTTTCCAAATGCCAGATCTTTAAAGCCGGTTCAGTCCCTGTTTAATTTGTAAAGATCAGTAAGGCACAGTATGACACACTGGGCCATGTGAAGGAGCTCGTTCTGTCTGGAAGCCATACAGCCGTAAGCCACTAAAAGATGCTCACAGAATGTTAGAGTAATTCCTTTGCATTAGACCTGACCCAGGTGGCAGGGGCTTTGGAAATGCTTAGAGGGTGTGTTTACCTCTGCTTGTCTAGGCATCCCAGGAGGTCCCTTCACAGTACTCAGTCACAGCCTCCTGGGGTTGAGCGGCTGTGGGTCTGACGGCATTTTCTAATGAGAAAATGATTGCTCAGCCTGGCAGAGGGGAGAATGTGAAGTCTTTGATGTAGCAACACATAATAATAATAGGCCATCCATCCCAGAGCAACGCATTGCTGGAAACCAACCGCCAGTGAGTTCTTTGTTTGGCATTTTCATAAAGAAAAGAAGTTTGTGTCAATGATCCACACATGCGGGCCTGGCCAGAATTCTTTTTTGACAAACAGCAGGAGGCATTTCTGAGGTCACAAATGGGAGGATGAGTGGGGAGGAACAGCTAAGTGCTTGGAGAGGGACCAGTTTGCCTTAGTTGAAACAGGGAGTTTATTAATTCCCCAGGAGGTCAGTCACTTCCTCTACTGTAGAGGCCATGCTGGACCTTGAGATGAAGTTGAGGTCAAGTCCTAAGGTCAAGGATGGCTTCGGTCAAGTCATCTCCATTCCCTGGGCCTCCAGTTGCCTTCCAGGTAAAATGATGGGCCAGGATTAAAACAAAGCACCACACCACACCAAAATACCAAGCAGAGTCCTTTCTTCAGTGAACTCTCACTTCGGAGTCTCAGAAATAGAAGAATACATCTCAAGGGTGGGTTGGGGGTCGGTAGCATGGTCTCAGAGCTCCTCCAGCTCACCCCCCAAGCTCTGACTTTACCCTACCCCTGGCTTTGGTGTCTCCGCTCCCTGTGGCTCATCCTAGCACAGCTTAAAAACGACAGGCCTAGATAAGCTCTAAGTCCATTTTGACTCTAACATTCTGTGGTTCTGGTGCCTTTGGCACCAAAATGACCTCGAATCAAAGGCAGGATTATAGGCTCTAGAACAGCACTGCACACAAAAAGATGTAAAGTGTGTACGTCTTTTCCAATTTCCTAGTAGTCATATTCTACGAAGTAAAAAGAAACAGGTTAAATTAATTTCATTAACATATTTTATTGAGGGGCACCTGAGTGGCTCAGTCAGTTAAATGTCTGTCTTCCGCTTAGGTCATGATTTTAGGGTCCTCAGCAGGGAGTCTGCTCTTCCTTCTGCCTCTTTCCACACCTTGCCCCTGGTCATGTTCTCTCTCTTGCTCTCAAATAAAAAAATAAAATCTTTAAAATTGTTTTATATTAACCTCATATATCCAAAGAGTTCAACATGTAGTTGACATAAAAATAATTGAGATATTTTAGATTTTTTAACATGGAGTTTTCAAAATCCCACATGTATGTTAAACTTACAACACATTTAAGTTCATATTTGCCACATTGCAAGTGTTCAGTAGTCACTTGTGGCAAATGGCTACCGTACTGAAAAATGCAGATCTAGAACCTTCCATGGCTCAGAGCCTTTTCCAGAGTCACAGGTGCAACCTACTCATGACTTTAGTGAGAAAGATCTGCAGGCATCCTTGTGTCCAAACTCATGGAGAATGAGACCAGCAGAGGGCCCGGCTTCTGTTTCCATCACCCCACAAACACAGTAGCGGCCACCTCTTCCAGTAGATCCTTCTCACCAGCCTTTCTGTGGCCCTGGAACGTGTTTCAGGATGTTTTCCAAGGCTGGCCTCAATGACCTCAGCTCCTTGGACACCTCATCTTTCTATCCCTCAGCTCTTTCCCCACTTCTTGGTAATTTACTAACACCTTTGCCCTGTGATGTATTATTTCTAAGTTTTCTTTAAGTTTTTCTCTGCCTTAATTTTAGTACCTCCAGGAATCCACCTTGACCTTGAGGATTATTTTGAAAATCCAGCTCTCACATCCACCCCTACCTTCTGCCATCATCCCACACACTTACCCATTTGAGAGCACATCAAGGAAGTCATTTAATTAATACATTCTTTTTTCAAATGATCCATATTATATCTATATGTTGACTTGAGTTATTTTCATCTTTTGGCTTTAACATATAGTGCTTTCCACCAAAACAGTATTTTCCTCATGTTGTTTGTTGGAACAAAGATGTGGTTCAGCATAATCATATTAGAACACTCAAATGCAGTGAAGATGCGTTGCTGTTTCTTTGGGACTAAAATTGAACATTAAGGCTTTGCTGGCAATTTGTATACAGATCAGGTTCATAGCCATTGGCTGGCTGGTATTACAAATTTAAATCTAAGGGCAGTACTTCAGATAGTGTTTTCACATTTATGACTGAAAACAAAATGAAAAACAAAATCACCTCTTTTTGTGCAAAAGAAGCTCAAAAGTATAATGACTGTGAAAATAGCCATTTGTGATCTATTCTCTACCACTCTATAATTTGAACATAAGCTATACCTTTAGAGATGCTTAATTAAAAAAATAATTACATGTTTGCATATGTTAATGATCTGGTAATTCTTCCATGTTTCAAGTTTGATAAATGGTGAGGAATTTTGCCATTTTTCCTAATTTTTCAGCTTGGATGGCTTCGACTCTTAGTCAACTAAATTATAATAATCCACTAGTTTGAAACTATAATAAAATAATTATCTCATTAAATGAGTTAAATTTGTTTTTGAAGTGGCATTCCCCTTCTGGGTCTCTGGGAAAAGCTGATATAAACTATTCTGCAATTGTATAAATCCCTACTTTGTTGGGCTTAGATAGTGAGGTATTAGCAATGAATTCATAATCTGCAGATCACAAGTGCTTTTAAACAGAGGCACCCAGTTTCTGCAAGCAAAGACAATGCTTTTTTTTTTTTTTTACTGAATGCCTTTTATCAGCAGAGTCATCAGAGTGTCCCCTCTTGTGCAACCCCCCCCCCCCAGCACTCCCACCAGGACTTTTCCCTTTTCCTTCTGGGCTGCGATGTTACCGTCTTGCAGATAAATGAGCACAGTGAGTCTGGATGAACACACACTACAGATGAGAGTCAGAATCAGGACTTACACCCAGAACTTTCTGACCCTAAATTAATGAACATTTTTTCAATAACTGTCTATGGTTAGGGAAAGGCAAGCTATTACAACTCCAAATAGATCCATGTAGACCCTATGGGAACTTCCATTCTGATTTCTATGAAATTAACCAGAACCAATTCCTTGGCCAGGACCTGCTGATCCCCAAGGTGTAAGGACCAAAAGGTGTGCTCTAAGTACTCATCAGTTATCATTAAGGGGGTGAACGTGTATGTGTTTTGGTGTATGAATGCAAAAAGGGCTACACAGAACCCTTTTCTTTTAAAGATGATTGTATGCATTTATTGCACGTGGAAACATGGGTGTGAAAGCTGGACTGCATATGTGTATACACATACATTAAAAACTATACAGATATCCCCCTCCCCCATCCCCAAGGAATCCAAGAGGATTGATTTCTCTTTAGCAGCTCGCTGAGTGTGTTGCGGGCCATCCTTTGGCAACTTCTGATTTCAAATCTGCACTTAAATGAATTATATGAATACGTCGCTGCCACTGAGTTTACTTAATAGGCCTGGAGCCTTAAGTATGTCTCCAAACACCTTCAATCTAGTAAGAGAGAAAACTCATAGCCAAATATTCTAGTGTTCCTAATGTAATGTATTCCATTGTCATTATTAAACTCCTTCGCTTGTCTCTCTGAGACAGGAGACGGAAAAGGAAAAGCTCTATTTCTTTACGGTTCTGTGATGCTGGCTTTCCGCAGTTCATCTTGTCATCTCCACTCCTTTGCGTACCCCATCACAACTTTCCTGGCAGTTTCCCTGCTATTTTCGTGCCCAGACGCAAGCCAGCCTGCCTCGCCCCCCACTCTTTTCCTCTGGATGGGTACCTCGGCTGGCCACCCCGCGGGCGACAAAAAAAAAAAAAAAGTTTGGAAAACCCAGGGGTCGGCGTCGCCTCCTCGACGCTCCGCTGGCTACACTGGATCTGGCTATTTACACCCAGCTCCAGCCCCTTGCCGCCCGCGGAGGTGTTCCAGAAACGTCAGGCTGGCTGTCCTCGCCTCGCCTGGGGCCTTTCGGGGTGGCGGGGCGGCTGGCGACAGCGCGGGGAAGGCGGGCGGAAGGCCGGGCCCGGGGACCCTGCGCGGTAGGCGGGAGACAGGGCCCCGGGGGTGTGGCAAGCGCATGGCAAGCACCACGACGCCCAGCCTAGTGGGCTCGCTCCCCGCCGATTCTGGAGCCGCCTCTGAGCAGCCCTCCACAGCGCCGCCTCGGTGCTCCCGGCCGAGCCCAGGGAAGCGGGGGGCGGACAGCGGGGGACAGTGGGGGCGTGACCGGGGCGCAGATGCAAGCGAGCCTGAGGGCGCCGCGCCACGGCCGCGTCGGGTAGCAGTAGGGCAGCCGGAGGGGCAGCGACATCTGCGGGCTGGCGGCCGACGCTTCCAGGCGGCGCGGAGCCGAGCGGGGCGGCCCGAAGACACCGGGCGCAGCTTGGCTGGGCGGACCTCGCATTCCGGGTCCCGCCGGCCGACTCCCCAGCTGCGCCCGGGTCCCGGGCCCCAGCGCGTGGCGGGTGCTCGAGGGCCGGTGCAGAAGCGACTCCTCTGGCTGCGCGCTCACGTCTGTGCCACCGCAGGAGGCTCGGCGACGTTTGTGAATCTCGGGTTAGGGTTTGTCAAAATACCTCTAGCGACTCGGAGAACCCGGTTTCCCCACTGGGGACGGCGATCGTTCTTGTTTCTTGCCTTTAGAAAGTTACTTCGACACTTTTGATCTTCCGTCCCGAGTAAGAAGGAAAAAGAAAGCGCGATCTGCCCCCGGGCTAGGGGGACTCAGGAGGCTCCGGGAAAGGGACAGAGCCAGTTTTAAGCCGGAGCGGCGAGCTTGGTCCATTGACACTTCAGCCCCAGAAAGGGTTAACTGCATCCAGCCCGTTCGGTTTACATGTAAATAGAGAGCAGCTGCTTCGCGCGGGCCCCGGCTGGCCCTTTTAAGTTTTTGATTGGTTGCCAATGACATCACCGCCCGTGTTATAACACTGTGGACCCGGAGCGGCGTCGGATAAACCCTCCTTAAAGAGACGAGGCCACGCCCCCGGCTCCTCCCCCCAGGCTGTCCATTGGCCGCGGGCCGCTGTGAGGTAGCGGTCGGCTTTGTCCGGATTTCTATTGGCCCAACGTGCCGTCGGTCGGCAGCCGGCCCGCCCCCTCAGAATCTTACATTTACAGTGTAGCAAAAGAGAAAGTAACTATGTTGCTGCTGGAGATCAATGAAGCCAAGTGAATGGGGGCTGAATGGGCGAATCCTTAGCTGAAGCGGAGCGCCAGATGGTGGAGGGCTACACTTATTTATGAAGTAAGTGGAAGTCACCGCGGCTACTCCTGAGAGCCCCGGAGTGTAAGGCAGTGAGAGTGTGAGTGTGAGTGAGTGTGTGTGTGTGTGTGTGTGTGTGTGTGTGTGATGCGATGCTCACGGGGGAGCCACAGCAGGTGAGGTTATAGGGTTCCGGCTGATGGCTCACGCTATCCAGTGCGTTTACTCCCCTTGCAGTCTACTTGGATTTGCGGAGAAGAAAAAAATGAGGTTTGTTGGGATGCTTTGCGGCAGTTTTAAATGCCAGGGGCTTGTTAGTGCGTTGTGTTGCGAAGGGGAATAAGCGCCCAGAAGTGGGGAAGTAGCATTCTCTAACGACTTAATTTTCTTCCCAGCCCTTGCCGAGAGGTGGAAGGACGACTAGCAAGGGAGAGGGGATAGCATAGTGTTTCTCTGGGAGGTTTCCTGGGCCAGTCTGGATGCTTTCACGGGCAACATATACGCTCGACCCTCTGCTGCAGGGATGCAGATCTCTTTATACACTCGGGGCGTGTGTGTGTGTGTGTGTGTGTGTGTGTGTGTGTGTGTTGTGTGTGTGTGTGTGTGAGAGAGAGAGAGAGAGAGAGAGAAAGCCAGCCGCGCACTCCGTGTGGAGGTGGGGGGTCCCAGCCTGTGTCTGTGTCTCCGCGAGCACGCTTCTGCGTCCCTCGCAAAGGAAATGGGCTGTTGATCCTGGGACGTACCCTACCTGATAACACAATAGCAAAGACTTTCACCGCTTGGTCCAGCTGGGAAACAGTTATAGCTTCTGGAATAGTACTTGCTCTTCAAAAAAATACTACGCAAGGGAGGGAGGGAGGAGGGGCGGGGAGGGGAGAGGTGAGAGGACAGGAGGGAGGAACGGGGCTGAATCCTTCTCTCCCATCCAAAGGTGGGTGAGAGAAACGTGAGTCGGTGGGGATCTGTGGACCTGTCGGGTGCGTGTCTCTGAGTGTATGAGTGTGCGCGCGTGTGTGGATTCTGCCTGTGACACTTTGGCTCTGTGTCAGAGAGTGGTGCGGTCGTGTGTAGACGGATGATAGATGACATTTTCTCAGACATCTCTTAAAGTTTGTTTAGGTGAGGACTCTTGCATGGGGTTTGGTTTCTTTTCTCTGAGTATGTCTAATAGCAGAAGAGCCTGTAGGGTCGGGTTGTCGAGTGCCCCTGTGCCTATGGGAAGGAAGGAACTGTATTCCTTTGCAGGCGTCCTCTCAGGTGACAGGAGGTGGACCCAGTGGGCAACACCTCACGGCCCCCATTAACAGGGCAAGTCCTTTCTATGGAATTCATCCTCTTCAAGGGGCAGGGGTCTTTCTGTGGGGGATTGAAATATTATACACAGTGGCTCCCTCCCTCACGTTGAGAGAAGCTCTGGGTTGCATAGTCTGTGCCACTAGGGAACTGAAGGAGGGGCAGTCAAAGTGATCATTTTCTTAAAGGCAGGAGTGTGGGCGGGGGAAAGGGGGATTGAGGTGGACAGCAGAGGAGCAAAGGGTGATGGGTCTGCCAGGGTTGGGGGGTTACCAGACCTGGCTTCTTGACCTGAGTCTTTGTTTCAGGACAGTTCCTTTGTAACAAAAGGGGAAATGCAGATTAATTTATAAGAGACTAACAGGAAACACAGGAGGTTTTAATATGACTGTGTTGTGCTTTTCAAAGGGATGCAAAGCAAGAATAGCTCCTAGTTAAAGAGATTCACTTGGGGGATACTTTCATTCTGATTCGCAGAAAGTTGCCATCCACCCCTGATGTATATTTAGCTGCTGTATATTTCGGTGAGCCGTGCCAGAGCTCGTGGTCATTCCCTCGCCTTTGCAGTGGGTGAAGGAATTAAATGGAAAGTATGCAAGGGAGGACAAATGGGTCTTTCTCATATGGTTGCGCTATGCTTCTGCCCAGGAGATGGGGCCCGGAATAGATGCCTCTTAAGAGCCTTCCCTTCTGTCTTTGGCTTTTCTGACTCTCTGTACTTGTACTTTCTCCGAGGCTGAACTTCGATGTAGGTCCATGAGAGGTTGTTCATCAACATTTGTGTAGACCGTCCGTGGAACCTAAGACTTAGTCACCAAATAGGTGGGGGCCCTCAGGTTGACATCGTCTTCGAATCTCTAAAAATGAGTTTCGGGCTTGGAGAGTGGCATGATAAAGGGCCCATAAGACAACTTCACTCAGAGGGATGCACAGGCCTTTCCTAGGGTTTGGATCAGACTGCCTTTTGTGTCACGTGACTTTATTCTTTCTTTCCCCCTCCCCTTCTTTACAGACTGTCTTGAGTTCTTCTTCAATTGCCAGTTTTCAGCCTCCTCATGCCTCCGTCTCCTTTAGACGACAGGGTAGTAGTGGCACTGTCTAGGCCCGTCCGACCTCAGGATCTCAACCTTTGTTTAGACTCTAGCTACCTTGGCTCTGCCGCCCCAGGCAGTAACAGCCACCCTCCCGTCATTGCTGCCACCGTCGTATCCCTCAAGGCTGCGAATCTGACGTATATGCCCTCATCCAGCGGCTCTGCCCGCTCCCTGAATTGTGGATGCAGCAGTGCCAGCTGCTGCACTGTGGCAACCTACGACAAGGACAATCAGGCCCAAACCCAAGCCATCGCTGCCGGCACCGCCACCACCGCCATCGGAACCTCTACCACCTACCCTGCCAACCAGATGGTCAACAACAATGAGAATGCAGGCTCTCTAAGTCCGTCAGGTGGGGTGGGCAGCCCCGTGTCAGGGACCCCCAAGCAGTTGGCCAGCATCAAAATAATCTACCCCAATGACTTGGCGAAGAAGATGACCAAATGCAGCAAGAGTCACCTGCCAAGCCAGGGCCCTGTCATCATTGACTGCAGGCCCTTCATGGAGTACAACAAAAGTCACATCCAAGGAGCTGTCCACATTAACTGTGCCGATAAGATCAGCCGGCGGAGATTGCAGCAGGGCAAGATCACGGTCTTAGACTTGATTTCCTGTAGGGAAGGCAAGGACTCTTTCAAGAGGATCTTTTCCAAAGAAATTATAGTTTATGATGAGAATACCAATGAGCCGAGCCGAGTGATGCCCTCCCAGCCACTTCACATAGTCCTCGAGTCCCTGAAGAGAGAAGGCAAAGAACCTCTGGTGTTGAAAGGTAATGCCCCTGTCCCCCTCCCAAGCACAGTCCTGGTTAGCCTGGGTTCACTTTGGGTTTGTCTTAGAAGTGCCAGGATTCTCCTTACCATGGCTACGTGAGACCAAAATAGCCTTCCTTCTTCTTGTCTTCCCTTCTTTGCCCTTAACTATTTTGCTGTAGTGAGAAAAACCAGTCACATGGAACCAGAAGCCAGAAGACCCAGGTTCTAGCCTCCGCGCAGCTTCTCATTTGTACTGTGCGAGCATTTCACCTCTCTGAGACTGTTCTCTCACCTTTTAGTGGGGCTGTGGACCACCAGATGGTATCTCAAGTCATAGCTAGTCCAGTAGCTCTATTCCAGTCAAAAACCAGTTGGAAAGTTACAGTCTCTCAGATTTAAGAGGAAGCAGAAGCTATGGTGAACTATCAGTAAACCTTCAGGTACCAGTGTTTTTTATAGGAAATCTTCTTTCTCACCTCTGACTAGCTTGGCTTTTCTATGGATTATAAAGTGACCTTCAAGAAGGGCAGAGGTCTTTCCTGTAAGCACCCGCCAGCCCCCCAGCACCAAAGCGTAAGTGTCCCAACGACATTCATTCTTCTGCCAAAGCTCCAAGGGGACAGAGACATTTTTATGAAATATTCCTCAACCCTTTGTTCTTTCTGGCCTCATCTGACAAACATTGGCATCATGGCTCCTTCCAGGATGGGGTGGTCGGTCACTTGGCCCCTTACACTGAATGCAGAATAACTCTGACATCAGTGTTGCTGAGCCTGGGCAGGAAGAAATAATTACCCACTGTTTTCTGAGCTTCTTCCACACAGTGTTGCCTAACATAGCAGGGGAACCTTCATCTCGTGTCTATCTGACTCGCTGCTCTTTGCCCTCAGATGTTGTCATTTGGGGCACTACACACCACTCTTTTTCTTTGGTGTCTTCTGTCCTTTGAGGGCGCTGAGAGATGGTCATCTTCTCTCTTTTCTTCTCTTGTGTTTTGAGCTAAGGTACACAGTTTCTGGGCCACATCACTATCAAGTCTCCTGAAGTGTGTTGACCAGAGGTACTGCTCTGTTCTTTTGAACACCTTGCATATTAAATGCAATAGATCATTGGGATGAGTAAGTCACTTATTTTATCTTTGTGTGACAGCTCTGCCATTCTCCTTCTTATCTTCTTGATCATGCACTCTGCCTTTTGTTAAGTAGCATTATTGGAAATATGGTTCTGAATTATGTTGACAAATCCCCTACCCCCCACGACTTCCATCCCATCCCCTCCAAGCTCTTCTTGAGCTTGCTGTCATTGGCTCAACTGCCACAAAGGCATAACTTTTCTTAGGGTTGAAAGGCTCTGGTGGGAAGGAGAACATGATGGAGGTCATATCCAGAGAATTTCAGCAGGGCCCAGGCATTTTTGTTGTGGTTGATGAATTTTCTTAGGATTACAGACACATTCAGATTTCCTTTGTGTAGCTCTGTATTTTATTGTTTTCATTCTTGTTTGGTTGACTTTGAGTGATTCCCAGTTGGCATACCCAGCTAGTGTTCTCTCACCATGATCTTGGCTTGTTTTGTCTTTTTTGGATGAGAAAATACAGTCCACAAATTTCTCATTTGTAATAGTTTATCTTGGGGAACAAAGAGAGGGGTAGCCAGTGGTCTTGTAGGTCATCTCTTTGCTCATGTAGTGTCGATGTTAGGAAAAAGCAGACCTTTTGTGTCTATGTGATTTGAGGACAGACATCGAACAATACAAATTAAGGTGACTCTGGACTTGAACATGTGGATGACTAGGCGGAATTGGAGATCTTACCCTCTTGTTTGCAGTAGACATTATTGTGTTTAGGGGTGGCCTGTCAAATGCTTGGAAATGAACCTCCCCGGTGTTACCAAAGAAAGTGGGGTTCCTTCCCCGTGGATGTAGCTGAGAGTCCGGGCAGCCTGGGCTTGCTCCTCAGTGTCAGTGAAGTTAAGATTGCCTCAGTGGGGCGGGGCCGGACATGCTGCTGACCTCACCACTGGGCACCCCAGGCGGCCGCGGTGAGGGCTCATCATTTTCGGGTTGGTGAGACACAGCGGCGGTCGACCTGGAAGACGCACTGGTGGTAGAGGTTGGATTATTTGTAGTTTTGGGTGCTTTTCCTTCAAATATCTGGGAATTTGATTGAAAATAGTTTAGGAGCAAAAGGGTTGGTAATTTAATTTATTTATTATTGTCATCATTATTATGTTGGTCTCTTTGGGGGGAATGGCTTAAAATTGGGACCAAGATGGGAAAGAAAGGAGAGTGATCATAATTATGATACCTGTAGCTACCCTTTCATCTGGGTATACCAAAGCTTAATACCATAGCACCGTGGAGGTAAAGAATGGGGTGGGCATCTCTCAGAAGACATGGTCAGCGACTTCTCCCAAGTTCTTGAGTGGGTCAAGCAGACCATTCTGGTCTGGCTTCTCTGCTGAGGTTTATTTTACTAATCCCCTCCCTAGGTGATGCAAGATTTTATTTTAGTGAAATGGTAACGGTACCATTTTGGAACGAGTGATTTTTTTTTTTTTTTTTTTTTTTTGCAGGGAAACTATGGTGGTGAAGGTAGTTAGAATGAAAGGTAGAAACTTTGAAGTCCTCATTAATTTATTTTGAGAGATTTCAGTACAATCTTGGGTAATTTATGGCTGGCCCAACTGATTCTCTGGTTTATGTTTGTAAACTTGTAAACACTGGTTGCTACCCTCCCCTGTCCAAGTTTTCTGTCCCCCTGTTTCAATGCCATGTTCTCCATTTTTGGTACTGCTTGTCAAGTAGAGCGGCTGCTCAGTTACCATTTTAGTAATGCTGTGTCAGGTTGGGAAGAAACTGATCAGAGCCGCAGAAGCCCCTGGGATTAAGTTACTGTTCTAATTTACAGTCCCCTCCCTGTTGTGACCTGTGTCTGAATCCATGTTTTATTCTCATCTTCTGAAGAATAAATGGCATCAGACCAGTGCTTCTATTCCTTGTGGTGAAAATGATCCCAATGCATAAATATTTAGGGATTTGCAAAATTTTTGAAATCAACCCCAAGTTGATTTTCAGTATGATTTTTAACCAAACTGAATAAGAAGGCTAGATGGTTCTGGACCTCCCAGAAGGAGAGCCACCATCTTGGTTTTGATGTTTATAAGGTACCCTTCCTTTTCAGGAAAGCTGGATTCAGGAAAATCTTCGTTTACCTACCTGTGTTGAAAAGGATAATCTACTGCCACCTGCCTCCTCCTTAAAGACCTCTGTGCCTTTAAAACTTTTATTATAAGAATTTTCAGATATGCAGAAAAATAAGAAAGGGGATTAAGAGCACCGTACATCTACCCCGCAGATGAAACCGCTGTTCTTGATTGCCCTATTGGCTTTCTCTTCCTTTTTCGGTTGTTGAAATATTTTATAGTACAGGTAACATTTTAATATAGCCAGATATGTTTCAGGTTTAAAGTTACTGCTCTAGAATTAATAAGGCTGCGGCTATTGTATAGTACCGTGCAGACAACATTTTCACTCCTGAATACTTCAGTGTCTTACGCCCACTTTTTCAAACTTAAATTGCCACCGTGACTAGCTAGCTCTCAGGTCTGTGGAGAAGCCTTTCTCCCTCGGAGTGGGAGGGCTCTGGGCGTCTCCTCGGGGGGGCTGTAGCTCTCCCTTCCATGTGGATGTGTCAGGCCCATGCCTGTACTTGCTCTGGGCTGTCAGGAAACAAAGACTGACCGACAGACCCAGCCCCCCCCCCCCTCCCCGGACCTGCTGCTGCACCAGCGGTGTTCAGTGGGGAGCAGTGGAGGAAGGACAATCTCTTCAGGAGGCTGATCCGTAGGGAGTTCAATTTGTAGACTATAAAACCTTCCATCATAATTCCTGAGGGATAAAGCACGCAGAGTACACGTTCTTCCATAATCACAAACGCTTCTGAAGTAACACTTACAGGCGGTACTGAGTTGGACGACCAAGTGTGAAAGGCTATGCTCAGTAATCAGAGACCCCAGGAAAATAGTCTTTTTTTGTGTTGTTTGTCGTGGGGGAACAACAGTCTTCCTCTTGTCTCTCTGGATGTCGGGAGGAACTTTTTAAAAGATACGTGAAATAAAGACATACCTCCTGTAGGCACAAACTTCGTGTTGTTATTCTGAGCCCCCGCTTAACATCCAAACATGCCAGACATTCGCCTTGTTGCAAATGGTGGGGAAATTCAGGCAGGATTTTGGATCCAGTCTGTCTGATTCTAGCCTTGGTCCCTTTGTACTAGCCATGAACCCCTGGGCAAATTGCTTCATCCCTTACTTCCTTAATTTCCTCCTTTATAAAAGAGGATGTAAAAGCAGCTATGTTACAGTCTTAGTCTAGGAGTCGAAAGAAGTCATGTGTACAGAGGGCCCAGACCAGTTTTCATACATGGTGAGTGCTCCCTAACTGAAGCTTCATACTGTTACTACCATTGGTTGAAAAGAAATGATGGCATCAGTATAAAGACAATCTGGGCTCCCCTTCCAAAGGAGTGTAAGTGACAAGCGAGGTATAACGGAGAGAGTGTATGTGTGTGTGTGTGTGTGTGTGTTGCTATGGCCTAAAAATAACTTGTTGACTGTTCCCTGATTTAAGTAGCATACAGTTGGAGTGCCAAGTAATTATAAAAACATGTTGAGCCAAGATGCCAGAGTTATTTGGGCATATCCTAGAATTATTTATTTGTAGGGGAAATTTGTAAAAATATGATGATAAGTCTGTCCAACTAGTGTCCCATAATGAAAGTGGAAAACTATTAAGCTTCGTTTTTTCTGGCCTCTCATCAGGCTGATTTATTTTTGGAATAAGGATTGTAGTCTGACTATAAAAGGGTAGGTGGAAGGAGGGGGAAGTGTACTTCATTTTCAAAAGTTCTCGAAGCTTTGAGTTGTGTCGATACGGCGTGTGAAGGAAAAAGGAGGGAACCGTGGGAAGGCCTGCTCGTTTTTGTAAGTGAGACGCGATCCTTTTCTCTGAACTGGTTCACAGTGGCCTGTACTCTGAGCTTTTGGATATACTACCCTGCCTCCTAATTAGAATGTAAGTGGAAAGATGTAAGTGAGCTGTCTCCCTCCTCCCTGTCCTTGCTCGATCTGTTCCTCGTTCACTGTGTGCTCAGCAAAGTGTGCTGTGTGCTCTTGAGTTCAAATCTAGGCTTTTCTGTTGACCAACTGTAGGTGCCCTTAGGGAGCTCAGGTCACCTCCCAAAGCCCCACTTCTTTCTCCACTGTCAAAGAGGCATAATTCCCCCTCATAGGACGGCTTGAGACAATGGAAATCAGGTACCTGGGCACATAAATAGCTCTTGGTCTGGGCCCTGTTCCACCACCCTTGTGCCCTTTCAGATCCTCTTACGTTAGACGCTGGTCAGAGGAGAAGATGGCAAGTTGTTCCAAGCATAGTACTACAGGAGCCTGTTAATATCAACCACTTGTCCTTGCTAACTCAGATCAGTTAAGTTAACCATCTGGCTTGTCAAGGACAAGTTCAATAAACTCCTTTCCTGGCAGTAGTAGATAATGATTTTAGATTAGAAAAAGGAGGGTGAGGGCAGGGAGGGTTGACAAAATCATGGGAGCAGAGAAACTCTCTGTATAGCCTGCGGCGCACGTACCCTCAGAAGCTAAGGGTGGACCTTTGACCAGAAACCAAGCCAGCCCTGCTTCCTAAGACTCGGTGTTGGCCGCAGCCAGGCTCCTGGACCCAGCCTGGGGGAGCAGTTTGGGCATAAAAATGGGTCAGTTTGCAGTGCCTAGGCAATTGACTTCAAGTAGATAGACAAGGATACACTGGGCAGTAGGAATGGAAATTCTGATCCCAGAGGAGGTCTTCTCACATTCTTTGAACTCAAGCATCCCACTTTTTAGAATAAGAAGGAACTTTAGAGGCTCCCTAGTCCCAAAGTTGTCCCTGCAGGCTGCCCACTGGAATCCCTTGGGGTGATTTAAAACCTACAATGCTCAGTTTCCACCTCTGGACAGTTTGATTAAATTGGTCTGGGGGTACAGCTTGTGCATCAAGAATTTGAAGAGCTTCCCCGGTGGTTCTGACATGCCGCAAAGTTTGAATACCATTGATCTAGTCCTGTTTTTTCATTATGCAGTTACTGAAATGGACCTAGAGAGATTTAACTTGCCCAAGGTCACATGCATGATTAATTTTAGAGCCTGGGTCCTTAGTGCTAAAATAGGTCTTGCCAGGTTGATAGTGTGTGTGTGTGTGTGTGTGTGTGTGTGTCTGTGTGATTATCTAATGATAACAGTATCTAATGTGAGCATACAAATATGAAATAATATACTTAATTAATAATTTTTAGTATTAATACCCTTTTTTGTTGAATTTTGAGATTTCAGTCCAGAACTATAGGGACCTAAGTCTAAGCTCTTTTGGAAGCAGCAGCTCATGGTCCTGATACTTGCGTGGGTCCTGGAAATACAGGACAAATATTAACATAGATTTAAACTTGTCTTCTGGGAAACTTAGTGGTTTAATAACGAGCTGGAACACACGTATCAAAGTGCACCCTTGTACCAGAGAATCTCAGGGTTCTAGAGACTTTTTGATACTACTGAATGCCTTCTGCATGCTGGGCTTTTGTTTTCAGGCTGGGGACTCTGCCCCCAAAACCCTTACAATCTTAATGCTTTGGTGAGAGAATACCCAGACCAGGCCGGTATTCCAGATCTTTCTACCTTGAAGATCATGTACCTGTTTGTATTCTTCATCCTCTTGTCCTACACAACCTTATTTAGGGAGGAGTTCATCTTCAGGGCTGTCATTCTCCTGGGAAGTACAGGTTTGTGAGACATTTGGCATTCCTTTCTTTGTCCCTTGCAGGATAAAGTCTGGCTTTTTCTAAGCACATCTTCATGGGCCAATAGAATTTATTCCCAAAGACTTGATCCAAAGAGAAATGATTTTTTTTTTTGTTAAATTGTAGGTTTTTAATGGAAAAGAGAATACACGTTCTCTCTCTGCTTTAGAAGCTCGGGCTGACAGGCCTTCTTCGTGCATTAGAGTGGAACTTTGTAATTTGGACCTCACTAATTTTGGACATGTTGCTAATAGGAACATAGTTGGTGTTTATTTTTTCCTGAATGCTATCTATGAAAAGAGGGCATGCTAAGCAAACAAGCATTGTAAATGATATTTCAAAGACAAGGTTTTAGCCTGCTCAGGAAAAAGAGAAATAAAAAGTTTGCAAGTACGATTAAAAACCATGCTAGGAGACAGGGCTGGGATAAAAACACAAAGTCTGTCATCTCAAAGCCTGCATTATTTCCCCTGAACCGTGTGGGTCCCTCTTGGGCCAAGTTTCACTGGCTGCATTTCCATATACTCTAGACTCTACTACACTCATATTATATAACCCTTACTAATTCGGAAAAATTGGAGGGAAGAGAAAATGATGAGTGTGAATCAAAACATGAATTTTACCATACATTTAGAAATACACACTTTATGTTGACATTGATGTGTATTTTCTAATTATGAAGTCTGACTCTGAGATGTGTTCATCCATCAGCCCAAGAGGAAGATAGTAGCATCCTTTTTCTTCCTAGCTTGTGTCTGTTTCATCTGTTATTACTTAAAGGTATGGGGATATATATATGTGTGTGTGTAATATGTATATTACACACACACATACATATCTGTACTCCTCTACCCCAGCAAGACCCGTTTTTCATGTGTAATGGGAAGGAAAGGGAACCTGGAGCTTCTGCTCTTGGGTCAGGAAATGAGCCCTGCAGCCCAGTACTTTCATAGAAGATAAAGGACGTTACCCCAGGCCCTGCTTCTGGCCAAGTGGAAGATCACTAACAGGGAGCAAAGGATTCCTCAAATTATCTGTATTGCCTTTAAGGTTTTACTTTCAGTAAAGACCTCATCGTCTTTTTTTTTGCCTTCTAAGACTGGAGTTTCATGGCAAAACAAGGCCAAACTTTCTCAGGGCTCCACCAGAGGGTTTCAGTTTCTTTGTCTCGCCTTCCAGATGGGACCCCTGTTGGGCATCTGTTGCCCAGTTTCTCAACGAGAGACATAAATAAAAATGCCTGACCCAGGGGTTGTCCCTGGCCGGTGTCCCTTTGGCGGTGCATAAACCCTTGCCGATCTTAGCTGGTGTCTATAGGTGACAAGGCAGTCACCGCTTTTGCCAGGGCATCACTCTCCAGTTTCCTTTATAGTTCTTCTATGGAAGGACTCATCCCACCAGTTTGAATCACGGCCACAAGGTCCACAACCCCCGGGCTAAACGTTGCCAGCTGTTGCTGCTGGCAAGTGGCAAGAAGACCAGGTTGGGGGGGTAAGGGGAGGGGCAGTGGAGTAGCGGGAACAGAACAGGGTGACAATGGCGGAGCCCCTCGGGGTGGCAGGGCCTTCTGGGTCCTGGCCCTGGTCCTGGGTTCTAATGTTCAAGACAGTGAGTTACTGTCATTAGCTATTGGAGCGTCTGCTTCCCTCTTAAAATAGTTAAGTCTAGACACAGATTTCTAAGGGGGGCTTCCATGAAGGGCTAGGGGGCATTTTCTCGGGTCTTATATTTCTAGTCTTACGAAAATAGCATATTTTTATGATAAGACTTTATAAGAAGGGTTTTATGGTTCTCATGAAGTGATATTTTCATCTGACAGCAGAACACCATTTAATCACACATAACTACTCTGGGTCTGGCCAACCTGTCATCCCTGAAATTAAAAAAAATTATTTTCCAGATAGTTTGGGAAGTTGGGCATCATACTGTCATAATCTGTGTCTTATTTTGTTCTCAGTGCAGCTTTGTGAGAGAGGCTGTAGATCTCGGGTTTCACGGATGCAGAATTTGAGGAACAGATTCAATATTTTCTTCCATGTTATTAACCAGTGAGTTGGTGAATGAGAATGGAACCCCAGTGCTTAGGATGTTGAGGCCCGAGTTCCTTCCAAGCTGGCTGCATGCTTATTCATAAATAAGTGAGCTCTAGATCTCATTTCTTACGGTTGCTTTAAGTGTGCTTTATCTCTGAGGTGCCCTAAGTTATATCAGTTCCCCCAGCCCCTCCGTTTTCTTGTTTCCCCCTCCACTGGGAATGCCACTGCTTTGAAAATTGGCCCACTCTGTGTCCTCAGAGAAGAGCAGTCTTCCCGTGACCTCGCTCTGAATTATATCTCAGCTTTTGGCAACTTCAAACTTTGGTGATGGCAGAGGCTTTTAAGGAGTAACAGATTGAATAAAGAAACTTTGAAGACTGCAGTAATTATCTCTAACATTTACGAAATGTTTATTATATATACCAGACTCGGTGCTCGGAGCTTTCTATCTCATGATAACACTCTAGCTTATACGGGAGTGACTGAGACTCCAAGAGGTTCAGGCCCTTGTCCAAGGTCATTCAGCCATTGGAGCCTGGGCCCAGCACTGTTACGCTTCTGCTGGGTGCGTTTTCAATATAAGAGAAACTTTGGATGCATTCTCCTAGTAGCCTGTGGATATGGGGATGATGTTCCTTCTGCACTTATTAATATATTCACTTTCTATAGGGGGAATTAGATGAGCCAGAAAAAAAGATAAGTACAAAGTTAGACGAAGAAAGTATGATGGAATATGTGATATGATGATACGTGATGACCTTCCGCAGACTCCAATACTCAAAGACGTTTGATTGCTTCGTAGTCATCATCCATTCTGTTAGTGTGGATAATAACGTTCACTATAGATCCCCACCAACCCAAATTGTGTGAGGAAGGAATTTCTACTAGGGTTATCATTATCCTTTGAGAGAGTCAATTCTCTGGGATAAGTGAACAGAGATCTTAAACCATTTACTTTTTATTATTTTTCTCTTCTGCTTTCTTTTCCTTTCTTATCTTTCTTCTTCCCTTCTATAGCCTAAGCCTGCATGTACAGCTCAGATCATCAGGGCGCATGGCAGGGATGGACCCTAGAAAACACCTAACTGACTCCCTCGAAGGCTAGCAGAACAGACCCCTGAGAACCTGGGCCAGAAGCAGCAGAATTATTGAGTATGTGTTCCAAGAGTCCCATTTTACAGATGTGGACACTAATGCCTTACTCAAAAGCATCGAAGTAGCGGGAAGCAGAACTAGCACAGGATTCACGTTTCCTTACTCTTGGTTCAAGAATTTGTTTTAACCCCAGTGGGAGTGTAATCCTTCAGTGTGTATCTGAATTGTTATCAAATAAGAGACTCTTAGGGGTCCACATGTTTGGCCGGATCGCTCCACCTTTTTATTCCCTTTTTCTTTGTAGCGAGCTTCGTATGTGATTTCTCAATGAAGCGGTCTGCGGATTTGTGTTTGTCATCACTCTTCTTCAGAATTTAAAGTATAGCAGGGAGGTTAACCACACATTCTAGAGCCAGACTGCTGAGTTTGAATTCTGAGTTTGCTGCTTATTAGAAGCATGAACTTGAGCGCACTAAATTGGGTGTACCTCGTTTTTCTTATCCATGAAATGGGGAAGATAAGGATACTTTCCTCATGGAATTAATTGAGGATTAAATGAGATAACACCTGCACAAATGCTTTGAACAACGCCAGACACACAACGAGTAGCATTTATTAAAAATGTCCCATAATTATAATCTGAAAGAGCCACAAGAATAATTCATCGTTGTCTATTTATGTCCAGGGGATACATGAGTGATCTAATTCAGAAAAATGAATTGACATTGCCCCTGGTACAATATAAATAGAAACAACTCCTTGACGCTTGGTAGATTTGGGTTTAAAGGTTTGGAAAAACCCAGTGGAGTGGATAGCTAAGTACATCCGTACTTTTTTCTGAATCAGTGCCATACTGGAAAATTATAGACTATTTCTCTGTGTGGAAATCTTATAAAATTAAGTCTCAGCAAAGACTCAGTTCCATACCCATTGTTGGAATATCAAGAAAATTTTATAAAGGAGAAAACAGATGATATACTCATCCCCCTGCCTGGCCTGGTTTCATTTTTACATATTCTCTTCATTCTTTACCCATATATGTGCATAATTTGCAGAGTTTCTCATATGGAAACTGAAATTCATTTTCACTTTACATTGCATATAGTTTTGCTTCCCTCATCACCAGCAGATTTTCTTTAAATGTTATGACATGTCTTATTTTGTGGGTTCCTCACATTTTACTTGACGAATCTTCCTATCAATGACATCAAGATTATTTCCAAGTTTTTGATTGTATAAGAGAAGCCTCTTCAGGGAGTGCCTTCCCGAATCTTCCTCACCACCCTCCCCATCCCCACCCCTACCTCCACCTTAAGGAATAGAGGGTAGGGCCAGCTACCTTGGTTTTATATTGTGCATTCCTACCTTTCTCTCCAGAATACAAGAACCAACTACCCAGGAAAGTTACTAATTTTTAGGGAAGTCTTTGTCCTCAAGCGTAGGTCTCCACAGGCATCTCAGCTGTGTGTGCAGCCCACATCCCTGAATAAAGCATGCGTTGGTAAGTCTTGGGCTTCTGCTTTGGAGGGCAGAGTGAGGAAGTGTGGAGATACCACTCAGCACTATTAAGAAACAGAAGGCATTGTGGAAGTGGACAGTCTAGCAGGGTCAATACCCCCTCGTTTTGTAAATATGAGTCACCCCCAGTTTCATGCTGCTGATAAGATACTCCAGAAGGGACATCATTACAATGACAGCAGAAAGAGCTGGACTTTGTGAGATGCTGACTAATACGTGCTTCTGGGTCCCCCCTGCCCCGTCCCTCCTTAAACCCTGGGGTTTTAGGGCAGTGTTGAAGTCTTCTGAGTGTTTAAGCAAGTGCAGTCAAAAGAATATATCAGATCGGAGACAATTCCCATTAGTTCTTTTTGCCAAATTGAGGTAAAATGCCCTTTAAATAGGAGCTAATTCTCTGACAGATAATTAGCTTGTCTTCCTTGATAAGGTATGTGAATTGGATTGCATTTATTATAATTAATCTTGCATATTATGTAAAAATGCATTCGTCTGCCCTTATTAGGTGGATCTCTTTATTCTTACCTTGAGGGTGGCTGGCACTCGCCCCATCCCAACTCCAATGAGAATTGAATGAATTAGATGAATGTCAGGGTGTTGGGCAGCTCTCCCTTGCAAAAGTTGGGACCCACAGCCGAATGTGGGGCGCCACCATTAAAAGAGACAGCACTTCCATATTAGAATCTGCAAAGTTTAAAAAAAAAAAAAAAAGAACCTTTGAGAATGTTCTGGGACCTGAGAATCAGAACCTACAAAGCTGCCTAAACAATTACCTTGAAATCTGTCCCCTACTAGTGATATTTTTCTGAATTTATAGTGCAGAACTTTTTCCAGGGAGTGCAGGGTAGGTGACTGGTTTGGTATACTAGCTGGTGGCTGGGCAGTGACTCTGGGGGGTGGGGGGGCTCCTCAGAGAGTCAAGGAGCTAAACTCCTCCCTCTGGTTTCCTCCCACCCTCTCCCCTCCCCTTCTCCCCCAGCCATTCACAGCTACTTACTTGCAGCTCTGTGCTTTGGGGCATCTTTTCCCATTGAAAGCTATTGCCTGTTGTCCCTTGATTTTGCCAGTTTTAAATCTATGTCAGGGAGATGTGGGAGCATGGGAATAAAAAAGCAGCTGTGGATTAACTATCCAAGAGCCTCTCTACTCCAAGTTGAAGTGGTTCTTTTCCTGAGAAGAGGGGGGCCATTTTACATTCTGTGGAGCTAACAGACATAGCGCGGCTTGGGTTTTAGTCATTTGCCACTGCCTCTGTGCACATACATATTTCAGTTCACATTTTTAAACAGGGTTGGTACAGCACTGAGCTCCAACCCATTTAGTGGAAATAACAGCCCTCGATCTAAGCTCTCCAGTGATCTCTATCTGAACACTATCCAGTGTGGTAGGTAGCCAGGACTCACAGGGGGCCCCCGAGCCTTTGAAATGGGACTAGTCTGAACAGAAACATGTCACATTTGTAAAATACATGCTAGATTTTAAAGACTTTGTGTAAAAGAAGAATGTAATATATTTCATTGATAATTGTTTTAACCCGGGCGTGCCTGGGTGGCTCACTTGGTAAGTGTCTGACTCTTAATTTTGGCTCAGGGTCATGATCTCAGAGTTGTGAGATTGAGTCCTATGTGGGGCTCTGTGCCCATGGAGCTTGCTTAAAGTTCTCTCCCTCCTTCTCCCTCTACCCCTCCCCCCTACCTCTCTCTCTCCATCGCTCTAAATAAATAAATAAATAAATAAATAAATAAATAAAAGAAATGTTTTAACATTGATTGCATGTTGAAATGATACTATTTGGGGCATGTTGAGGTAAGTAAAATATATTATTAATGTTAATTTTATCAGTTGCTTTTTACTTTTATAAATGCAGCTACTAGAAAAATAATTTTGTTACATGGTGCTGATCTATATATAGTAATAACAGTATTATTATCCGGATCTACTTTTTAGATGAGGACACGGAAGCTGAGAGAGGTTTGGTAAATTGCCCAAAGTCACACAGCAGAAAGCCAAATTCGGAGCCACCTGACTCTGGAGCTCGCACCCTTCCCCACTGCTGAACTGTATGATAGAGAATTTGTCCAGCTTTTGTCCTTGGTTCCTGGGTCCTAACCTGTAATCACACCCAAGCTTATGCTAATGAGATAGCTTAGGCTAATAAGATCGTTTAGGCTAATGAGATGTTTCAGAATAAGGGTGGGCCATCAGGAGGACAAACAATGTGATTAGAGGATGGGGGACTCGCTATTATCCAGACCTCCTCCTGGTAAGAAAGAAGGGCTGGATATTGAGTTCAGTCACATGACCAAATGGTTCACTGAACCATGCCTCTGTGATGAAACCCCAGGAAAAACTCTGAACACGAAAGCTCAGCTCAGCTTCCTGATTAATGAATGCATTGATGTGCTAGGAGGGTGATAGGGGTCTTCGAGGCAAGGAAACTCTGTGTTTAGGACCTTCCCAGACCTCCCTCTCTTGGTCTCCTCATTTGCCTGGTTCTGATTTGTATCCTTTGTAATAAAACTAAGAGTAAGTATGACATTTTCCTGAATTTAAGAGTCATTGTAGTGAATTATCCAAACTGAGGGGGTGTGGGAATCCCAGAATTTTAGTCTACTGGTCAGAAGCGTGGATGGCCTGGGACTCCTGAACTTGGCGTTGGTATCTGAAGTGAGGGGACTGTGGCTTTCGCTTGTGGAGTCTGTGCTGACTCCACATTGTTAGGGTCAGGATTGTACTGCAGCCTTACAGGAGAATATACCTTTCATCTGGATATATATTTTAGGGGCACGGTAATTGGGAAAATGAAGGACTTGCTTGTTTCCCTAACCCCATATCATGGGCGACAATGGCTAGTTCCATTCTAGACGTGTAAAATGACTCAGCCTTTGAGTCATTAACCACCAGTCAATGCTTTTGACCACTAGGCTCAGCCTGGAGATGGGGAAGTCTCTGATGCCACCACAGCCAGTAGCTCCTGGCCCGCAACACTTAGGGTCTGCTCTGTGTCTTCATTCCGCAGACAGCCCTACGTGATGGTGATGGCATACAGAGATGACGTGCCGGCACCTCATTCGTGCCAGAGATTCTTAAATATTGATTTGGGATGGAGTTCCTTATAGGACACTGATCAAGGGTGATGCTGTGGGTAAGGAGCATTTTTGTAGGTTATTTTTTAATAGTTTTCATTGCAATAACCATACTTTTTTGTGTGGTTAAGATTTTATTTATTTATTTGAGATTGAGAGAGAGAGAGAGAGAGCGCAAAAGCAGGGTGAGGGGCAGAGGGAGAAGCAGACTCCCTGCAGAGCAGGGAGTGACCTGAGCTGAAGGCAGACACTTAACTGACTGAGCCACCCAGGTGCCTCTAGAACCATACTTTTGTGGTTCCATTACATCTCATAAACACTGTGTTCATATCAATTGTTGTCTTTTCTTTGGAGGCTTTCGTTTGCATTTCTAAACCATGATCCTGTGTCCTTTATTGATTTATTTTTGTTTGGTTAATTTCTCCTTCCTTGCTTAAAATAGACACTGTCTCTTGCCTGTGGTTCTAACTATCGTCCTTCTGTTCCTACTCAGGCCTGGCCCTTGTCCTGCAAGGCCTCTTAGGTCACCAACTCCTAGAAAGTGGAGTCCTGAAAGGGCGTCTTGGGGCGGCCCTTGAAGGCACATTTCTAAGAAAAGACAAACTTAAACTCTGTGGTGATTACGAGGGAAAATTCCTTTACCAGTGAAAGCTAGGAGTAAAACCAAAAGGGTTCTAGAGGTCTAAAAGAGGTCTTTTGAAATACTGAAGATGACTTGATTTCTCTCCGACTTGGGCCATCCTTGGGTGCTCGTCATTCTGCCCCTATGGGAGGCTCGCTCTTCAGAGCTGGTCACTTTCAAGGTGTAGGGGACTGTAACCCCTTGAGCATCTCTCCCTGCTACTGTCAGTGACTGTGGAACGTCAGTCAGTCCCAGTTTCTAAGAGGGAAGTTGGATCATCGGAAACAACTAAAGGGGTACAGAGGCATTCCGTTCTCACCCCGACCCTTGAGCCTCTCCCCTTCCGGAGGACCAGAGTTCCCGAGGCCCCTTGTCTGCCTATGAGCGGACTGTAGTGTTACAGAAACGTTGCTACGGAGACATGAACAATGGAACAGAGTAAGGTGTAACGATGTTACAGAGACATGAGCAGACATAATGTTACTCCCGTGAGAGAGCGAGGGTTGTCCCGGCCCCTCGCTCATACTGAGTGCTTCATAAATGTGTGAGAAGAGGAAGCTCATGTTTGAAGAAAAAGTTCTGAAGATGTGATCATGCTTTAAAGTGACCTTAAGATTAAGTTACTTAAGATTAAGTAACTTGCCCAAAGAAGCAGGACTAATGAGAGGGGTGAGAGGAACCCAGAATGCCTGATTTTAAGATCCCACATTGTGTTTCTTCAACGGGAGGCAGAAGAAACAGCCGCTGACGTGGTGCAGACCTTGTCCCCGAATCGTCTATCTGTTCCTGCTCACCGTGCCCAGGGCGGGGGTCAGTGAGCTCAGAGAGGCTGAACCAGAGCTCGTTGGGATTTGTACACACAGTCCCGGGCCCCCCAGCTCATACTGAGTGCTTCATAAATGTGTGTAGAACTGAACTGCCACCCCCTCAAAAGTCCCTGAGATCTCTCAGGCCAGGCGTGCCCTCCAGGGCCTTTTTTTTCCTTCCCTCATGGCTGCTTTCCATCCATCTCCCCATCTCACCACTCATCTAGAATGTCCAAGGGGGAGGTCTGGGGAAGGAAGAAAGCACTGGAAGCCACCGGGTGCACATTGTCTCCGGCTGCAGCCATGACAAGCTATGACCCAAGTCATAACTAAATGTCACATGCAGGTCTGGGTCCTGGCGCAGGCTGCCACTTTCCCGGGAGCCTTGTTGGTCCTCCTTCCCAGCCGCAGAGGGCCAGGATCTCTGTGTCCTTGTACTGACCTCACCTGTCCGGTCCGGCACCTGCCTTCCGTGAATCACAGTTGGACAGTTCTTTTTTTTTTTTTAATTAAAAAATATTATTAAAAAATTTTTTTTAAGATTTTATTTATTTGACAGACACAGATCACAAGCAGTCAGAGAGGCTAAGCAGAGAGCCCGATGCAGAGCTTGATCCCAGGACCCTGAGATCATGACCTGAGCCGAAGGCAGCGGCTTAACCCACTGAGCAACCCAGGAGCCCCTATTTAAAAATTTTTTTTAAAGATTTTATTTATTTATTAGAGAGAGAGAGGGAGCACGAGCAGGGGGAAGGGCAGAGGGAGAGGAAGAAGCAGACCCCCCACCCCCAACCCCCACCCCCCCGGAGCAGGGAGCCCAAGGTGGAGCTCGATCCCAGGACCCTGGGATCATGACTTGAGCTGAAGGCAGATGCTTAACTGACTGTGCCACCCAGGTGCCCCCTTGGTAGGTTCTTTAAAGATTTATGCCAGTCCTTTTGTTAAGCTTCCTCCAATGTACCTTAACCCTTCCTTCTGTCTCATTAGATTTATCCTCAGAGAATATATGAATATATACATATATGTATATATATATATTTTTTAATCTCTCAAGTCCCTAACATTATGCTGAACCACGCATAATAGGTGTTTGTCAACTAACTGGCGTTTCCCCATCTCATTGCAAAGGTCACATAATCTAGAAATATTTCATGAGCCCCTGTACAAATTGGGTATTACTTTGGGTGCCGGACAGTAAATACCTTTATAATTTCTGTTAATAACTACCAGCATTAGCTCACTCAGTTCTTGCAGTAAATCTTGTTGCCTATGGCACTTTGTCCCATTTTACAAATGAGGAAACTACAGTACAAGAGGGTTAAGCAGCCTGGCCAAGATCCTACTGCTAGAACATCCTGGAGAGAGCTCAGGCCTCAGCACGGTGAACTGCTGGGCTCCATTTCCCCAAAGACAAACAGCATATGGACATTCTTGGGTGGGGTTGGGAGGGCGGTGGGGGGGTGGGGTGGGGCTCACCAGTTGAATAATCACAATACACAAGTAAAGAAATGACAAGTAATTTCCGATTGTGGTAACCGCCCTAAAGACAATAAACTCTGAGACTTGATGATACAAAACGAAGGAGTGACCAGAGCGGGTTCACTGTAGACTGGGTGTCGGGCAGACCTTTGGGAGGAGACTGCGTCTAATCCTAGGTCTGAACCACCCACGTGATGAACGAGAGGGAGACGGTTCCAGGAAGAGAGAGCAGCAAGTGCTTGGGCCCCTCTAGTGGGAGGCTGACCACCCAGGCCTCAGCACCAAAAGACAGCTTCTCCCTGGTTCTTGCACCCGGAGCCGGTTTAGCGAAGCTGTGTTAAATTACTGAGTGCTGGCATTGGGAGTGCAGAATCCCCATTTGGAGAAACTCCTGATTTCATAGAAGTGGCAGCAGAGGTCCCAGGCTAGAACCCAGGATCCCTCGATCTTGCGTTTCAGGTGCTGGCCCGTTGGGACTTCTGTCACCCCAAGCAATGTGGGGCATTGGCATGGACTTCAAGGGGATGTGTCTGGGTGGTGTGACAGTGCCAGATGTGGGGAGCATCTCAAGCCTGCTCTTCACTGCACATGTCCCAGGTTGAACTGACCATGACTTGGTTGGCCCTCCGCTTAGCCTCAACTCAAGTCCATGAGCATGGTATATCGTCCCAGCCCCCTCCTCAAAGATGCACTGGTCTCTTAGTGAGTTTCCCCTTAATTTCAGGAGGTGGTCTACAAAGTGCACCTAGACCTGCTAGCTTTTGATCTGGTGTGACCTCCTGTCTCTCACTGTGCCCTGAGGCCTCCCCTGGCTTTGGGCCCACCCTTCTGAGCTCAGCCCTCCCTCCGGGGTCTGACTGTGTGCCACAGGCAGGCTGGGTGCCATCTGCTGTGGGGGGAGCTCACGCCTGCTCACTCTGGCCGTTGATCGTTAAGTGCTCAGTCTTGCTTCGTTATTCTTGCCAAATATAGAATTCAGCTTGGTGACTTGAGGAACTTGTTGCTATGCTTTTCGTGAACTGAAAACATAGGTTCTGTAAAACAATTCAGATTTTGATGTTGACACTTGATCTTTTCCCCTTCCACTTCCTGAATTCCCTAAGCTACAGCTTTTGACCTCCAGGGCATATTTAAAAAACAGGGTCATAAAAGCTGTTTGTTTGGACATGGGGCTTTCATTCAAGCAGGTGAAGATGCACCCAGGATTGTTGTCCCTGGCTTCCCTTGGTGTGTGTCCCTTTGCCTTGCTTCCTGCCTCTCCTCCCCTTCTCTTGCCATGGATGTTTCTAGATGACCTTTTGTGAATGTAATTTCCAATGAGAATGTTTCACAGTAGAAATATGCTCTCCCTTGAGGCTTTGCTCCTGATATTTCTAGAGATTTATTTAATTGGACTCTACTTAAATCCCATTGGAAAACATACTTTTGCTGTGAAGTTGTGATGTGTTTAATTTGGGGTCTAAGACAAATGTCGGTCCTCGGGGGAGCTGGACTGTTAGCAGCCATGCTCCTTTTTGTACACTGGGGTCATTTAATGAATAGCTTCACTGGGCTTTCCTCTGTTTGTTTGTTTAGCAATGCTTCATTATTTAAACTTCTGCCCTGAAAAGCAAAGAATGTTTTCCCTCTCTTCAGAGAATTAAATAATAATGGAGAGTATCTAGTTGAGCTCTTGGGAAAAATATGGCTTTGTGTTTTATAACATTCTCCTCCTGTTAACATTCTTCCCTCTGCAGCCTTCCAGTATGATCTCATGGATTCTTTTCCCCCTCCCTTAATCCGCCTTGATGGATTAACCGGTATTGAGGTTTTTAGCGAACAGAGAAGGTGGAGCCCTACCGTGGTAGAGAGTAGCTTCCTAAATACACAGAAATTGTCCAACAAAAATGTTCTTCAGCCCAGAGAGGTGTTGCGGGGACAGCATGGGTCAAGGCTGAGCCACAAGGAGTGTATAACGAATGAATTAGGTGTCTTTGGGAATGGAGTAGGCTTCTCCGCTTGCAACGGGCTCATGGAGCTAAGATTCTGGAGGGTTCCATGGACTTGCTTCTGATGGCCATGCTGGTCCATAGGCAGCATCCTTATCCTGACTTGGAACGTCTCTGGCTTGATTTTAAGATATGGTACTGACATGGTTCGGTTCCCAGGGGCCAGATTCTCAGGTATTCCATAAGCTTGGGTGTGGTTCTTGGAAAGTAGGAATTATAATTCGTAGTTTTAACAAGTCAGCTATGGTGCTGAGAAAAGTGGTACGGTATTAATCTGCAAAATACTGTAGACTGGGTCACTTAAACAACAGAAGTTTATTTTCTCCCGGTTCTGGAAGCTGGGAGTCTGAGATTTGGGGGCTGGGATGGTCAGGTTCTGGCGAATGTCCTCTTCCCAGTTTGTAGGTGGTCACCTTCTTGCTGTGTCCCTGATGGTGGACTGACAGTCACCAAGCTCTGTCTCTTCTTATGAGGACCCCACCCCATGTCCTCATCTAAACCTAATGATCTCTCAAAGACCCCCATCTCCCAATACCACAACATTTTGGAGTTGGGGGGTGTCAGGCTTCAACATGCAAATTTGGCATGGAGTGGGGGACACAGTCCCTATAGGAAAAAAAGATGTTATTTGGGGAGAGAAAGGGTGTGATTTATGCCCAGGTCTTGGAGTAGAGTTAAATCACACCATCTGGTAAATTATTTTTTCCCCCTTCTCTCTTGATCCCCCTTTTCTTTTCAAACACATAATAATCCCTATTATGGACTTCTGAACATTCAAGAGCTTCCTGCTTACTGACCTTAGAATAAAATCCTCCTCACTGCTTATTGTCCCTAAGAGGCCCTCTGCAGAGTTTTTTGTTTTTTTTTTTTTTAACTCTGTTGGTCACTCCCTCCCCCTGCCTGCTCAAGGGAGTCAGCCCCATGTTTGAAGGCTTCAAACATGGGGCTGACTCGCTTGAGTCACTACAGGCATACGAGTGTCCTGCCCTTGCGAAGAGTGTGGTTCTCTCTACCCTCTACCCCTTTCCCAAACCAGCCAGTTCCCTTCTCATCCCCAGGGAGGCTCTCCCTGAAACCCATCTAATTAGTTCCCTCTTCCAGACCCCAGGAACTGGAGGGCACCTCCTGTCCCTTACCATAATTAATCATTACCTTTCTCTTTGTGTGTTTATCTGTTTATCATCCATCTCCTCCCATTGGACCCTGACCTGTGGGGACGGAGCAGGGTGGAGAGACGAAGGGAACATCTTCAGCATGTCATTCAAATCCCCCCAAATTTGGGAGGGCTCATTCTTAGATGGGAGAGATTATCAAGGGGAAACATCTACAGATATCCCTGGTGTGTCTAAGAGAACCCAGAGACTCGAGCAGAGTGTTTCTGGTGCACCTTTGTCCCTGGGAGCTGCTTGGTCTGTGCTGAGACTTTGGGACAGTTTAGACGTGGAAAGCTGGAGGAATGAAAGGGAAATCCAAACTTGCAGTTTTCCAGGGACCTGGGGCTGGAACTTCCTTCGGTCCCTGTGCTCCATTATTTTCTCTCCACACAGCATTCACTCGAAAGCCATTCACTCGACTGAGTCCCAAAGCCCCATCGTGAAGAGAAAACAGTTACATCTTCTCTCTTTCACTGGCATTTTTGGTAGAGGGGCAGGGGGGGCTTGTTCTAGAGGCAGGTAGACTCCCCGCGAGAAGGAGATTCCACAAGTGGGTCTGCGGATGGAGTGGGAGGCTGCAGGGAGCAACTGGACCCACCAGGGGTGGCTGCTCTGCCCATTCCAGGCCAGGCTGTAGGGCGAGGGGGGCTTGTCCCAGCCTCTCAGACAGAGGGGCAGACTCCCCAGAGTCAATGATGCTCACCCCTGCCTTCCAGGTGGTTCTTGTTGAAATCTTTCTGACAGAATAGAGAGAGTGGGTATCAAGATGGGGTTTTCTGCATGAACAGGGCCTCACTATGGGCCCTGGGGAGGAGAAGGGGCCTGATCTCTTTTCCCATCCCTACCCTGCACTGGGTTTCAGACATCATCTACAGATTCATTGGCAGGCGAAGCATCATACCTGTTCCAGGTAGAATCTCCCCTCTCATTTTCTTCCCTGATTCTCCGTAGGGTTTCTGAGATAGACTGGGGGGGAGGGCAGGGAGAGGGAGGAGGACAGATGGAGCAAACCGAGGGGGGGCCAAGTGCGTCCTGCGTGCGAGAACCTGAGGGGGTTCCTGGGCCTGTGGGAACCCTGAAATCTTACGGTTCAAATCCCACTCACAGAAAAGTCATCTGCTCATTAAAATAACACGAAGCTGCTTGATTGTTGTCTTTGTGGAAAATTACATGACTGTCATCGGCTGTTGCTTCTGGCAGTGCTTTCTGTTCTAATGTAAATACATGAGGTCACAGATTTAAAGAAACAGACTGTGTTTACCTCCTGGTGAAGAATCCTCGCCAGCCATCCAACTGGTGCTCCCTCGACAGGCAGGAATTACACTTGGGGAATCCTGAACCCTCCTTACCCATGAAAGTCTCAAAGTTGGGATGGTGTTGGGTGGGGGGTGGGGGGCATTAGAAGTCCACCTCCCTTCGTGGGAGAAAGTGCTTTTTTATTTTTAAAGGATTTTTTATTTTATTTATTTGACAGAGATCACAAGTAGGCAGAGAGGCAGGCAGAGAGAGAGGGGGAAGCAGGCTCCCTGATGAGCAGAGACCCCATGTGGGGCTCGATCCCAGGGTCCTGGGATCATGACCTGAGCTGAAGGCAGAGGCTTTAATCCACGGAGCCACCCAGTCCTTTTTTAGTGCACTGGAGCTCCTGCCCAAGGCTGAAGAGGGAGTCTGGGCACTGTTCTGACCTGTTCAGCAGTGAAGGTGATTGGAAGCCCAGGGAGGCAACTTTTGAGCTGGGAGGTGTGTGAGGTGGTGAGGACAGAGACAGCATCTCTGGAATTTGGACAGAAACGTGCCAGCATCAGCGTTCCTTGCAAAGGCTACGATCAGAGCTTCATTTTCAACTTTTTAAAATCAGGGTTCCTGAGTTCTTGGATCCTTCTGATTCCATTTACTTTTTTGAAATAACTATTTATGCATGTATTTATATAAAAAAAATTCCCACTGAGGATACTACAAAGATTTGATCGATCAAAGAAGGAAGCAGTGTCTTTTAAAACATAAGAAAGAAGGGCCCCCAAACAAGTTAATGATTGAAAATAGTTATAAAAGCACATAGAGACAAAATTGAAGCTGAGAGCTCATTGTAAATTGTACAAAGACTGGGAACGAGCAAAGGCTGATTTTAGTTCTTGATATAGATTAAGGTCGTGTATTAGCTTCTTTTCCAGAATGCTGGATTTTATTAGTCTACCAGATTGTGGTCTGAAGAATATAAAAATGAGTAAGTTACTTGAGTTACAATGACTAGACAATAAACAAGCAATGTTTATTTGGGGTGAGCGTTAGTGGTCTAATTTATGATTTTTGTCCAGTAGAAAATCCTTTGAAAGGACTTTATTATTTAAACTCAGAATTTGAGAAAATTCTAGTGTAAACTTTTCAGGAAATTTCTTTAAAACATAACTAAATACCTCTTGGTTAGATTAAGTAATATCAAGGATAAGAACACGAGTGACCTATATAGTCTGTTATAGGAGACGATTTTGTGAAGGGCATAATGCTATGTATATTTTTTTAAAGAATTTATTTATTTGAGAGAGAGAGTGTGCAAGACAGCACAATACTGGGGGAGAGTCAGAGGAGAAACAGACTCCCTGCTGAGCAAGGACCTCCCCCCTAATGTGGGGCTCGAACCCAGGACTCTGGGATCATGACATGAGCCGAAGGCAGATGCTTAACAGACAGAGCCCCCTAAGGGGCATTCTTGAAATACTTTCTACCTATGATTTGTCACTAGGTAAAGTTGACACCAGAGAGAACTTTTACCTTTATCTTTTAATGTTTGTAAATTATTTCCAAAAAGGGATTGATCGTCTATCTCAATATCTCTTCCCTACAGTTATTGGGATCAAATATATCAAGAAACCACCTGTCTTCCTGTGACATTTGGCAAAACCCCGTGTACTGAGGGATTTAAATAAGACTATTCTTGCTCTTCAAGAACCGAAGTTCTATTAAAACGATTAATTTAATTATACATAGGAAGAAAAATACCCCCCCCCAAAAAGAGTAAACATTAAAAGTGCAGTTTTAGTTGTGAAGTGATGTTGCATGTGAGCCTATTACGGACGCTTGAACTAAGATTTTATACGGTGACCCCAAGCAAAATTTTGAACATCTCAGCTAATTGAGGAATTACAGGAATGGAAAAGTTATACATGCACACACTTTTTCTATATCTCTATTTCTAAAATTTCTAGAAATATATGTGTGTTTATGTATATATATATGTGTGTGTGTGTCTATATGTATATGTGTGTGTGTGTGTGTGTGTGTGTGTGTGTATGTATCTCCATAAAATTTGCCAGGCATGCATTTATATGTATTGATGACCCTATATATCCTGCCTCTATTGACATCTTAGAACACAAATAACTAAATATAAGGAAGTTTCCAGGGGAGACCACCAACCAGCAGACTGAGCCCCCCTTCTGCATGCCATTTCCTCTTGCATTAGTGGAATATAAGCTGTGACCGAATTGACCGTTCCAAGAGCAGCGCTGTAGGCAGGGTGCCCTGTAGGCTCTGCTTTGATAGCCTGTCCCTTGCTTGGGACTGGTGCTAGCAGATGTTCTTTTCTTCATGTCTCTGTGTCTCTGAAACATCTGTGTCTTCTTTTGTGGTCCCACCTCTATCTAGCTCAGCCCCCAACTCTGACCCTCTACAGCCATCTTCCAGCACCGACCACCCAGAGTGCTCCTTATCTTGGTGGCCCCAAGGACAATTCTTATGCAAATAGCTACGGGTTTGAAAAATCTTCTTAATGATAGGAGGATGGATGTTTCACCAGTGGTTTCCATGAATGAATCATTACAGGAGACTGAGTAGTAAGTAGTATTCCCGTTTTATACTTAAGGAAAAGTAAGAAACACCCAATAATGTTCAGAAAGCCACACAGCTAGCATGGGGTCGAGCTACTATTCTGAATCAAGGCAAGGATTTCCCCCTGCTGCCTTATATATCAGAGACTGCCTTATAGAGTTGGCTTTTGAAATATATCTGTAGATAACTTGTATCTCCTATCAAAGAGACCAAGGAATTAAAAAACAAAAAAACAAAACAAAACCCACGAGGTGACACAGATATATCTTCCTAGAACACTTAATATTTGTCCAAATCATCCATATGTGTTCCGTTGGATTGAAGATCCTGGCATTGTTAAGAAGGTTAAGCTTAATGATACCTCTTTGTTTATATCTTTTCACACGTTGCACATTTCACATGGAAGCGATGAAACAGTGTGATTGGGAGACTCCTCCCTGACTCATGGCCTCACTAACCGAACTGTGGGACCCAGCTTCCCAAGTCTCCCTCTTCCTTAGGTAACAGAAGTGTTTCTTGATCCCTTTGTTTCTTCCTATACCTACTGACACCGCACTCTCACTGGACACAGTCTCTCTCTTTAATATAGACGCCCCACACATTGCCTGGGGACAGGGTCATAGGACAGTGTAGGGGACACCAGCAGCCATTGAACTTGAAATCATGCCTACTATAAAATACAGTCTGTGGACTATGAAGACAATTCCATGTAAAGCAGGAACAGTACCCTGAACGGCTTTAGCTGCTATCCCAAATACTTCTCCTGTGAAGGTGGGTGGTTTTCTGCTTTGAAAAGCATGACATCACCATGGCCCTGTCTTTGAGCGTTTCAGCGCAGGAAGCCTGGCGTCCCCTCCAGTTGATCCAGGCTTTGTTTCTTCCACAAGGGTCCTTGTGTATAAGAATCTCGGGAGTCTGCTTTGATGCATTGCAGTTGCCTGAAGGACCCACAAAATAGGATCCTTTAGGGCCCGTTTTACACCAATAGCTCTCCCCTTGGTAGTAATAATATTTAAGTCAGGTATCGTTTTATCCACGTTAAGAGACCTAGGAGATGGATACCAGGGTTAACTACATATTGTGGATGTGAAAACAGAGGCATAGGAACATTAAATAACTTGCGCGAGGTAACACAGCTAGTTAGTGCTGGCAGCTAGTTAGTGGAGGATTTTGAAACCAAGCCGTGTGCCTCCAGTCTGTGTTCTTAACCACTGTCATCAAAGTACCATTTTACTTGAAAAGACTGCTCACCCAGGCTTTAGTCGGTAGAGCATCCAACTCTTGATTTGGATCGGGTCATGATCTCAGGGGTGTGAGATCAAGTCAGGTGTCAGACTCTGCACTCAGCAGAGAGGGTCTCTCTCTTGCTCTCTCTCTGCCCCTCCCCACTGCTTGCATTCTCTCTCTCTCTGAAATAAAGAAATAAAACTTAAAAAAAAAAAAACTAATAAATAAATAAACAAATAGAAGTCTAGTCTCCCCCTAAGAGAAAACAGACAACAAAAAGGGGTGGTTGGTATGCTCGCTGCAAGCTGGTAGAAGTTGCATTTTCATCCCCTTCCTTCTCTCTTTGGGTGTTAATTCCACTTGCTGACCTTCAGCGAGAGTTGTCCTGACATTTCTGGAGAGTGCTCACTTTCCGGCATCACAGGAAACCTAAAAGCGTGTGTGTGAAAGTGCTGTCCATCTTCAGAATATGGAAATCTCTTGCTTATAGCTCCTGCATTTGGACGTGGTTCCTTCTGTTGCCACCCAGAGCACCGCTTCTGAATCATATACAGAAGGCTCTGCTGCTTCTAGAACTGCACCATGGCCAAAACAGCAGCAGGAGCCGAAACCAAGCTACAAAGAGCTTTGCCACTAAAACCAGAGTCCGTTGCTGCTGTGGGTCTGTGGCCATGCTGTTGGAAGAAACCAGGACTTGTATTTCTACATATTTTTCTTTAGGGGTAGAATCTTCTTTGTTGTTCCCATTCAGAATCAAAGTGCTGACCATGCTCATTTGGGCAGAGAACCTAGTTTTGAGATAAGGTTGGAAATGTTTGCCCCCAGCAGTGTTGCTCGTGCCTTGAAAATATTTGCACTGTGACTGCAAGCAATTGTGTGTGTAAGAAGATGGCTCAGACCGGTGGGGCCTAGGGCGTGGAGTAAGGGATGGGCCAAGAGCACTTTTACTTAAAACATACTCTGTCACTGGAAAAAACAAATAAACAAAACCCCCAAAACCAAACTAAGCCAAAACAAAAAACAACCACACAGAAATTAAAAAAATATGCAGTTTTTATTGGGAAAGCAAGGACAAAGGAAATCAAACCTATTTGTTTAGGAAGAATAGGGAGCTGTGGCTTTTTTATGATAAAAGTATATTATTTAAATGTTAAAACCACTCAGGTCCATTAGGCCTTAGCTCTTTTTTTTTTTTTTAAGATTTTATTTATTTATTTGATAAAGAGAGAGAGAGATAACAAGTAGGCAGAGAGGCAGGCAGAGAAAGAGGGGGAAGCAGGCTCCCCACTGAGCAGAGAGCCCGATGTGGGGATTGATCCCAGGATCCCGAGATTATGATCTGAGCCGAAGGCAGAGGCTTAACCCACTGAGCCACCCAGGCGCCCCGGACTTAGCTCTTTTTAAATAAAATGTTAAAAGTAAAAACTCTGGAACATTTGCTTACTGGTCATTTAGAGTCTTTATATTAAGGAAAAGAAAAAAAATTTTTTTTTAGATCTTTAAAATAGTGGTTTCCCAAAGTAATGAAAACAAAAAGTGCTTACCATGGATAGATGTTGTTTCAAAATACTTTATTTTTACTAACCAGTCTAATCCTCAAAACAGGAATGTGAGATAGGTATGATTATTATCCCTGTTTTATATCTGGGAAAACTGAGGAACCAGGAGGTAAGGAATTTGCTCAGGATCTGGTAGCTTGTGTCGCCAGGGCTGGGACTGAGATCCACGCCATCTGGCCTGAGAACCACTGCCCAGCACTTAGGGTTCTCACGGACTGCAGTGTGGACAGATCAAAGAGAGATGAGGACACGGACAGTGATGATAGCAGAGTAAGAAGACATTATTTATCAAATGCCTGGTCATAGATCACCATGTTTTCATAGGCTGCCCCTACCACAGCTCCATGGGTAGGTGACTTTATGCCCACTTTACAGATCAGTAAACCAAAGCTTAGCGAGGGACAGTGATTTGCACCATGACTCACAGCTCTCATGGGGCAGAATCAACATTGTAGCCTGGATCTGTCGGCCTCTAACATGTGCTCTTAATCACCAGCTACTTTGTCTCTACCTCACTTGTTAGTTAGAATGTTAGTTAGAATGTTCTTATGTAGTAATAAGGAACAGGACATAATCAGTCTCCTCATTAAGTGATCAGGCTGTTCAGCCGCTAGTGGGATAGGGTGGGGGAAGGTGGTTGAAGGAGAAAACCATATTAGCCTTAGTCTTTCCTGCTCTCCTTCCCCAGCTTCCAAGTCCGATCTCCTAAGAGAATAAAACCATCCTCTCTGCAGACATTTCTCTAAAAAAACACCATTGTGAGATCTGACGGGTTGGTTTGCCTTGGAGCACCCCCCTTGCCCCGGGAGAGTTGCGTGACTGCTGCGTGTGGATAGGCACGACCCTCAGTGAGAACTGATGCCTGCGCTGGTCAGCAGACCGACAAGTGAATGGGAGACTGTTTCTTCATGCCCCTCAAGGAGAATTTTCTTGTCCAACTCATGTATTTGAGTCATAACATTTCCTTTAATATCCTCTCCATCTCCAAATAGTGATGAACAGAGTTCCCACATGGCTTAAACATACCATATACATGTAGTTTTGCACATGAGCACCCCCTGGGATTCGATGCATTCTGTGTCTGTCTGTCTCAAATTCCCTTCTCCCCTCCCCCATGGGTTTTTTCCCCCCATTAGGCAAATGGAAGGCCCATGCCACCTGTTAGCATTACATCATTGGCTCCCCAGAACACAGTTGCACCAAAGGCCTTAAACAAAGTAGTTCTTCTTGTATTGTTTGTACTCAAAGAGCTGATATCATGCCAACTGATGTCATTGTATGTCTTTGTGTAACTGCTATGGCAACTGGGCAGGTGGGGAGCCTCCAGCTGATGTCATGGGGAAAGGAGGTGTAGAGACAGAATTTTAAAAAGCTGTATGCTGCTTTTTCTGTGTGTGGGTTTTTTTGGCATGCATTTTTTTTTAAACTAGCTGCTTTTAAGACAAATTACAGCTTGAGTACCCTAAATAAGAATAGACAAAAGCCCCCCCGCACCCCTTAGAGACTTCTTTTGAATTTATTTTGTTGGTCTTTCCTCTCATATGAAAAAGTGTAACCACTGCCCTTTTCTTAAGGGGAAAAAAAAAAAAAGTGAATTAGGTTCCCATCACAGCATCAGTGTGAATTGTTTACTTGGATTTTATGGAGGCAAAGCTGAGCGGATTTTTAAATAACTCTTCATAGTCTTTTTCATGGGGTTTGTAATGGTGATGGTGGGTAATTTCAATTTTTTTTCTAGAAAGTAGTCACTACTGAAGTAGTCTTTCTGGTTTTCCATTTCTTCTCTCTACTTTAAAAATAATCTCTTAGGGCACAGACAAACTTTTTACTCATGATATCATAGCAGAGTGAACTAGTAATATGTAAAGGCAGAGTTTAATTCTAGATATCCATTAAAATGAATTTGTAGCTCCTGTTTTTCTTTTCAAAAAGCAAAGATAGGTTTTGGCACTTACCGATGAATGAACTGAGTGACCATAATATTACCCTCTTTGAATGATCTTTGTGCCACCACTGGACCTTAATGATAATTAATAGGACTTACTGGGTTGTCACGTCTAGCTGGCTATGTACTAGGCAAGCACAGCCTTGAGACTTGGTCTAGGTTATAGTCTGGAGCTCCTGCTATAGATACCAAAGATGAGACTTGAAATGGGAAAGGCATAAGTTACGTTCGGAACCCCCTGGACATATAAACTTCCTGTCTATTTCAACACAACCGTATCCTGTACCAGCTCTGTGTTTCTGGCCTAATCTCCTAAAACTCTCAGAGGGCATAAATGTTGTATTCTGGAGGCTTTCAGGTTTTAGGAGGTCTCTAACTTCCCCCTCCTTTCAAAGGGAAGACCAGGGTATGTAGTTGTTTGATAAGAATTAGAGCCCATTTGGTGAGAATAATATCAACTCAGATTTCCTGGACCTTATATGTACATTGTGTCATTTGACCCTCCTGATAATCCTTTGGGCTTCTGCATGTGTATGATACATCTAACAAATGTTAAAGGAAAAAGTTAAAGAAACTGTGATCCATAAATTTCCTACCTTAAACAAGTGTTCTTTTTTGCATGGTCTTTTAGTTCTTGATCACAAGTATGGTGAATGTTTTTGAATTGGCTTTGTTTCATTTAACATTACATATAGAAACATTTTCTTTGTTTCCATATTCCTTTCACAACTTTTAATGGCTACATAACATTCCATTGGATGAAAATGATAACTTTTCATTTTTTAAGATTTGTTTTTGTCCTTGGCCTTTTCTGTGAAACAGATAATGCTATATAAACCTCTTTGTACATCTAGCTGGATATTTTAGTTAGATCACTTTCTTAAGCTCTATTCCTCAAAGCGCTGCTGGACTTACTCATGGGGTGGTGGTTTGCACACTGTGCCTGTATTCATTAAGTCCAGACTCCCAGTTGCACTAAAAGGTAGATGCTATTTCCCTCATTTTATAGATGGGGAACCACAAGCACAGAGAGAGAAATTAACTTGCCTAAGTCACAGAGCCAAGAAGTTGTGTTCCTGGGACTATAGCCAAGGTAATCTGGGTCTTCCAAGGTCCCTGTCCATAGCCACTCTTCCGTATTGGAAGCTGACTTGTCTTTCTGGGTGAGGTCAGCTTATGGAAGAGTGCAGGGCGTGCCTACACTGCCCACGGAGGTTGGCCATGCTTTCCCTGGCTCCCAAAGTACAAGGTTCTATGTAGGCCGCTGAGCATATGGCACCTTGAGGCAGGTCAAATCTGCTCCTGATAAAATTGCCTGGTGCTGCGAATGAACTCTTTCCAGGGGACCATGCCACGGTTTGTGTAAAGAGCCACATTGCGACAGTACCACATGCAGTGAGATCCTCTGAAGCTTGTCCTGGATCTCCAAATGGCCTTGCATTTTTATTCTGATCTCATTTTTTTAAAAGTGTGCCTCTGCAAGAATGCACTTAACGTCTCTGGGGACAGTGGCATTTTCTGCAACTCTGAAGTTCCAGGGATGGTCATTGTCACTTTCTGTGTGTTTGCTCCAGGTGGACTTAGCAGTTTCAAGCAGAACCATGAAAACCTCTGTGACAACTCCCTCCAGCTCCAAGAGTGCCGGGAGGTGGGGGGCGGCGCATCTGCAGCCCCCAGCAAGCTACCTCAGTCCATCCCCACCACCCCTGACATCGAGAATGCGGAGCTGACGCCCATCTTGCCCTTCTTGTTCCTCGGCAATGAGCAGGACGCTCAGGACCTGGACACCATGCAGCGGCTGAACATCGGCTACATCATCAATGTCACCACTCACCTGCCCCTCTACCACTACGAGAAAGGCCTGTTCAACTACAAGAGGCTGCCGGCTACTGACAGCAACAAGCAGAACCTGAGGCAGTACTTTGAAGAGGCTTTTGAGTTCATCGGTAACTATCTCCCAAGGGGACTTCTCGTCTTCCACCTTCCTTGCCCCAAAGCTTTTGCTTTGATATCAAGCCCAAGGTTTATGCCTGCGTTGTCAAAAAGCTGCTCTGGGGTGTTTTCAGGCTTTGCCACCTGGTGTGGCCAGTGTTCTTCTCAGTCACGGCCCATTGAACGAATGCATGGGAGCCCCTGGGATGGGTATAAAGAAACAGTGATTCCGTTTGGTGGGGAAATCCACATCCCTCTCCTTCTCAATGAAAAGATGGTAGGGATGCACACAGATATGTTCTGTCCCAGAATTTCAAAAGAAGTAATGGAGAGGAAAGCCCTGGGAGGCCAGAGCTGGCGCTGTGGCTGTGGCTATCTGGTCTACCATGTCTGCCAGCGCTTTGCAAGAGGTAAAATACAGTGAAGACGATACTACTTCCAAACTTGCCCATTTTTCCCTTACCTGGGCTGAATTCATCTGCACTTGGGATAGCTTCTTTATGCGGGGTTGAGGCAAAGGTGACATTTGCTGAAAGGCTGCTTCTGAAGAACGTTTTGCAGTAGAACAGTGCTGTCGTGAACATCTTCTACATGTCACATCAGCACAGGGGAGACAGGAGTGGAGGGCTGAGTTGTTTTTCCTTTCTACTTGCTTTGTCTCCCTTCTGAAACACTGGGTAGCAGAAGGGTGTGAATGTGAGCATTAGCGAGATGGTACTAGATTTCATAAGACTTGCCCCAAAGTCGGAAAGACCAGGTTGTGTAGCCTGAGTAGTTCCCGAGGGGTGGAATTCTAACAACAGTTGACTTTAATCTCCAGAAGGAAGTAACCACCAAGCTAACCCTAATCCTAACTTTAATTTTTGCGGCTTCTATAGCCTTGAACTGTTTTAAGGCTCAAATTATCATGTTGGGGGGACAACTGGGCACCTAGCAGATGCTCCAGTTTTTTTTTTTTTCAAGTGACTCCAACTTTCATTACCACAAAAAGGTGATCCACTACTTTTCTCAAATATTGTAGCAGGGTGTTACTGGCCTCTGTCCCAGGAAGAATGCACTCATGTTTGGTGCTCCTTTATCAGGAAAAAAAAAACCAAAAACAAAACCTTGGGTCTGGTGGATTTGCTATAGAGTTGGCAGTTCTGGTCTCGTCACCCAGCTGTTTTCCTGGCTAATTGTGCCTTCCATGCAGGACCATGGACTCTTCAGTCTGGAAGCATAGTCTGGGTGGTCACTGAACTCAGAAAAATAAAGTGACTTCTCCAAGATTGTAAGAATTGTAGTGTCGGAGAAGGGAGCAGAATGCAAAGCTCTTGACTCCAAGACAGGGGCCTTTCTACAATACGCTGGGGCAGTGTTCCCAATGCTGTTAGTTCCTGAATGGCAACTAACTAATTTGTGGCTGCAAAGACACCTTAGATTCTTTATTAATTATATTTGAATCAAACTTTGAGCCCCGAGGAAGAACTATTTGTCACCGAGTAGATGAGGAGCTTTCTGGTTGATATATGATGTTATGACTGCAATTTTATCTGACTTAATTCCAGCTGGGGGAAGTTAAGAGATTGTTTTCCATTTAATGAGTAGCATCAGACATGCTTGTCCCAACAGGATTTCAAGCAAGGCCTCTGCATTCCTCATACGCTATTCAGGCTTATCTGATCTTTTAAAAAAGGAAAACAAAACAAGTAACAAAGAGCATTTAGCCTGAAGAACAATTTGGCATCACAGCCTGTATAGGCACAATGTTATTTTTGTTGTTATATCATTAGATAACTGAAAGCAGCAGTTTTTGCAACCATGATGACATTTACTGAGAGTCTAATACAAACTAAGCAGAGTGTATGTTTAGGATTTAACTATGCCTATTTATTTATTCCTGAATTGGATGATATTATTCCCACATTCCCTGAGCCTTGTTAATGAGTATTCCTCCCAGTATGTGGATGGGAGGTTGAAGCTCTCGGCAGTCAGGTGACTCACACTAGCCTGTAGTGGAACCAATGGTCAAACCTAGCACTTTGCAGCGCATAGTGGAGGTCAATGAATAGTGTGTGCTCAAGGGAAGAAATTGCAAAAGGGAAATACTTTCTTCAGATACTTTTATCTATGAGAAGTAAGCTTAATTCACAGATTTTTAAGATGGAACTTTGCATAATGTTAGTTTTCTCAGTCCGCTGCTGGGTAGTCAATAGAACTAATTTAACTTAGGGGCAGCTGGCTGGCTCAGTTGGAAGAGCACGCAGCTCTTGATCTCTGGGTCAAGAGTTCAAGCCCTGCATTGGGTGTAGAGATTACTTAAGTAAATTAATAAGCCAAAAAAAAAAAAAAAAAGTGGTTTAAGTTAGATCACTCCTTCTCACTCCCCTCCCGTACTTATCATCTACTTGATATTCCTTCAGGGATGCTTTCTTTGGGACGCCTTCTGGTCTAGAAGTGTCATTAAGAATCTGTTTAGGCAGTGCCCATAAGCTATTCCTCTGAGCTTCTAATGTATCTGAAAACTTACAAAGTATTGCTACTTTCAGTTGCTCTGATTTCTGGGCCATCATTAGAATTCCTCCATCTTTGTCATCACTGCCATGTTGGAGGAGCATTCGGGGATGCAGGGGGGTTGGACAGTTCAGTGCAGATGATGCCTTGTGCCTAAGTGCTGGAAGTCTTGAGCTACATTTGCAACAACAGGCTTTTCTGGTAAGAAGCTGAACATAGTTGCTTTCTAGTTGGGTTTCATTTCTCAAATCTCAGAGTTTAGTAAGGCTGGAATCCTTATCTATTTAATACCAGTTCCTGTACAGAACAATTCTATAATATAAAGAAAGAAATGTTTTGTTTTGTTTTCTTCCTCTATCACAGCTGGGAGAGACATTGTTAACAACACGAGTTTTGATAAACCATACAACCTAGTGATTGAAATTAACATCCTTTATCAAAAGGGTCTACTTAATCCGTGGCTTGCTTCACAAGCTAGTTAACTGTGCTGTAACTCTGGCTGCCCTAAGTGGCCACCCCCTGTGCAGCGAACTGTTTCTAGGAATGATTCCTTCCCCTCGTCTTCTCTTTAAATGGAGAAATGTAAATTCTTATTCATGCTAATATTACTTTTAGCCACTTCCGGAGGTTGCAGCATAAGTCCATACGATTAACTAGTAAATTATACTTTGTTTTAAAGCCATTTGAATTTATTTATTCTTTACTCTTTACGAAAGAGAACGTTGTCAAGTCTGGATGAAAGCTAATCTCTCTTTTTCCGTATCTTTCTTCCTTCCTGCACCTCTTGGCTTTCTCTCTCCTTTCCCAGAGGAAGCTCATCAGTGTGGGAAAGGGCTTCTCATCCATTGCCAAGCCGGCGTGTCCCGTTCTGCCACCATCGTCATTGCATACTTGATGAAGCACACTCGGATGACCATGACTGATGCCTATAAATTTGTCAAAGGCAAACGACCAATTATTTCCCCAAACCTTAACTTCATGGGGCAGTTACTGGAGTTTGAGGAAGACCTAAACAATGGTGTGACACCTCGGATCCTTACACCAAAGCTGATGGGCGTGGAAACGGTCGTCTGACACAAGTCTGGAGGAAAGGATGACTCGTCTCCGTTAAGAGACAAAGAGAAAGAAGGATGGATTCTTTTTTTCCCTTTTTCTTTCTTTTTCTTCTTTTTTCTTTCTTTCTTTTTTTTTTTAGATGGGGGTCAAGTTTGTGAATGGAAACAAAACTTGTTTAAAAACTTTTTATTTTTCACAAGTGTGAGAAGAAATTATCTTTTGATGCCGTTGAGATTTCCTTCCCTCGAACTGATAAAGCAGGGAGGCTAGAGCTAGAGTAATTTTTTAAAGCCAACAATAAACATATGATAAAACTCATTTCTTCCCCCCTTTTTCTTTTAAGCTATTTGTAGAGTTGATGATTAAATAGTCTGTGCAGGTTCATAGACCGAAGATACTACAACTTAAACAAATTAAAAAGAACCAAAAGTAAGAGACAGAAAAGACATTGAATCACAAAGGCCCAAGAGCTGCCTGGGCCACCAACACAGGAAAAAAAAAAAACAACCCAACCAAACCAAGCCCTGTAGTACTCACTGGTGCAAAGAGAAAATCAGGGCAGCTTAAGTGGTCTAAGAACCCTTCACATTCTTAAAGAGACAAAAGATACTGTTGATTTTGTGTGTTTCATACTCTGGATTATCCCCCCCTTCTTTGGGTTTAAGAGATTTTTTTTTTTTTTTTTTTTTTTTTAAATAGCGAGGAGCTGACCATTATACCATATGCCTTCACTGGCTTCTTGTGCAATAATACGGTGTTTTGAGTGTGCAAACAAGTTAGAGCTGGCAGTCGACAATAGACAAATAGTGCAAATTTGCCAGCTTGGAGATAGAAAGGAATTCAATAAAAATCAAATACTTTCCTTCCCACCTTTTCCCTAAATTTTTTTTTTTAATTTGATTCTGGTTACAGTGCCATAAACCTTGTTACATATGTATATCAGAATGTAAAAAAAAAAAAAAAAAAAAGACAAAAATTTATTTAAAAATATTTTTCGCAAAAAAAAAACTTGATGTGTTTCTGTTGATTGTGTAAAAATTTATTTTCATTATATAAATGAAACTCATTTTGGGATGTGTCTTTTTTCCTCCTCTTTCACTCAACTCAGGTTCAAGCATCTCTTACCTCTGGTAACTTGTACATGTAACATACTTGGAAATACACACGTTTTTATAAGGGGAAAGTGAGATGAGGAAGGGAAAATATTTTCGGATTCCAGTGTGACGCAGAGAGAATTAGCAAGGAAACCAAAGGGCTCAGGTAATCAATCTGCCTGATTATCATCCCCCCTGTTCTCTTAGATCTCTACCCTCATCAGCAAATGCAATTTTCCGCATAGGGAAAAACCTCAGGTGAAGTCACTTAGAGGGATGAGGGGGATTCTACTCCAGCCTTTGAGTTCTGGTGACAGGTCACTGCCTGATTGATTGGTTAGAATTCTGTGACCTTTCCAGTGGCTGGCTGAGAAATATTTGTGACCATCCGCCATTTAGGGTTTGGATAGTCCCTCCCCTGCCCTCTTGCCACTCCCCTTGTCACTTGTTCACTTGACATCTTTTGGGTGACACTAACCACAGAGAGTGCAAGGCAGCAAATGGAGCTCAGCATCACGAATACAACTTTCTTATCACACTTGGTTAATACATAGATGGTGTTTCCAATGCAGAGAAAAGAGGGCATGGGGCTAGGGGAAGAGTATGATCTTAATGTTTTCTACATTTTATTAAAATACATGTCTAGAGGGACTTGGCCAAGGAGAAGATTCACAGCAAACTGAAATTTGCCTGGGGTGAGTAACAGAATTAAAGAGTTTGGGCATGTCCAGTGCTAGATGACTACGTTTGACCTATTTTTGCGAACATTGCTTAGAACTGCCACAACATAGTATTTTTTGACATTTATTTTTTAAATAGCTTTTCTACTGGAAGTGAAAAAGAAAAGTGAAGACTGAACTTAACAGGAATTAACTGAGAGCTGTTTGAATTATTTTTACGACAAAGAGTTAATCAGGTGAAAAGTAAATTTCTCTTACGGTGTTTTCTATTCTTCAGACTAATAATTCCCTTGGTGCTACAGCATATTTAAGAAGTCAAGTTGTTATGTGATTAGTGATTTAAAATACATGGTGATTTACTAGGCATTTCTTTTCGTTTATTCTAAATCCAAATGTTAAATTTCTGATAGAGTGTAAGGTTTTTGTTTTTGTTTTTGTTTTTCCTTTCCTTTCCTTTCTTTTCTTTCTTTTCTTTTTTTTTTTTTTTTTTTTAGGAAAACAAGAAGAGAAATCAGTACAATTTCTGTTCTTTAGCTGCACGGAAATGATTTATGCTTTTTGAACTTGATGATTTTGAGAGTAAGACTGTCCCGGGGCAGACAGGAACCCTGCCAGCCTGCATACCGAGAATTCTGAGAGAGACTCCAGTCTTTTTCGCTAATCTGTTTTGAGTCACTTAGCCTCCATTTCTTCATGAGGAATTTGAACCACTTCATGAAAATAAAATGGATTAACCAAGCTATTGCTGTCAAAACCAGACTCCCCAGGTTTCTGGGCTTCACTAGGTGCCTCGGCTAACTGGGGAATAATTGAGTGTTGTCTTCCTGAGAAACAGTGTCTCTGACTGACTGAAGCATACATCATTCTCAGCATCTGGCAATGATGGTTTTGTGCTGAGTGAATTTAGTGATTCAATAGAGTAAATCTGTTACATACAGATTCAGCAGATAGAGCTGGCACTGTTACCTTAAGTTGAACAGAAAAGTAATTTCTATGTACATTTATTTCAACAGTTAACACTTTTCTAATCAGTGCATATTAACCAGGATATGATGCTCGCCTTTATGCCAGCTGCTTTTGGATCAGGACAAGTGGGCAAAAGGTAGGGCAGAAAAGCTGACAAGTAGAGAAATGTACAAGGGAAAATAGCAGCAATCACACAAGGACAATACAAGAGGAAAGATGAGCTTCTGTAAAGGAAATAAAGTGTGGCAAAGAGAGAATTGGAGATTACCGTAAAACAAAAATGAAAAGCTATATTAGAATGAAGAACTGGGACCTGAGTCACACTTCAGAAGTTGATTAAGATAAAATACTGATAAATTGCTCTAACTAGATCTTCTGGATGATGAACTATCTGGTGAGCCACACAGAATAGAGATAAGCAATATGGCTTTTACCTTGCTTGTGAACAGGCTTTTGTAGATAAACCACAACATTTTGTCTTTATGTTTTAGTCCCCAAACATAAAATAGCTGATCTCAGGGAATATGGGTTGATGTTTGGTTTCAAGCTCTAATCGGACACAGTCATTATATATGGATGTGAACAGAAAATGAGTATTGAGAAGTGGACCCCAGAAGAATGGGCAGGAATAAAGCATTTGGAAAAAAAGACGTCCTGCCCCTATGGAGGTGGTAGACTGCATTACAGTTGCTTTCCATGGTTCCTGATTTCCTTTTCCGTGAGAACCTTTGTCAATGTTCAAAGGTTCTGTGAGAACCTTTGTACAATGTCAAGACACATGTATCAAGGTGTGTGTTGCATGGGAAGTGGAATCTGGAGAAAGATCTAGAACCCACATTGGCCTTTCAGCAATCTCAATGATGTGGGTTACTTTGGAGAAGGGTCTGGTGCTCTTAGCAAGGGAGCTGAATGCACACCTGGTACAGGACTTGCGAAACTGAAGGAGGAATAATGGAGTAATAACAGGTGCTCCCCAAGCCCAGGTGAGCCAGCAGATCAGTGAAACTGTGCTGTCGACCATATTGCCTGGTGCCCTCTTCAGAGCATAGTGGCTGCTGCTTCACTTCCTCCTTCCAAATCTCATGTAAATTTCTCTGAAAGCTCACCTTAACCCAGTGTAAAACACGAAAGGGAAATGCAGTTTCTCATTTAGCTAAATTGATACTGTATGAAACCACCACATGCCATCCCTGCCAAGTTGGCATCCACCTACACTTCTTTTAACCATATACAACTTCCAGGCAAAGACACAGAAAAAATGATGTTTCTCTCTAATAAGATGCAGCTGTCACTTCTACACTTACAACCCTGTCTCCAGAAAGGATACATAGCTCCACGTATTGTGACTTAACCCATCTTTGAGTGAAGTTCACTCCTCCTCTGGTTGAGATCCACTCTGCCTTTGATAACCTGTAATTTAAATGCTGAGATAAAAGGGTATGATAAATAGAATTATGTTTGCCCAAAAGATGTGTTTTTGAAATTTTAAAAAACCCCAGACCTCTCGTAAATGATCTTATTGGAAATAAGTGATCTTATTTGGAAATAAGGTCTTTGCAGATATAATCAAATTCTTAAAGCGGTCATATTGGATTAGGCTAAATCAAGTACTGCTGTCCTCATAAAAAGAGGGAGATTTGGACATACGCAAAGGATCAAATGCCATATGATGAGGGTGGTGGAGATTGGAGAGATACACCTCAAATGCAGGAACACCAAAGGCTGCTGAATTGTCCCTCAGAACTTCCAAATGGAGCTCTTGATTTGGGACATCTAGGTTCCAGACTCTAAGAGAACAGATTTCTGTTGTTTTAAGCCACTCAGTTTGTGGGACTTTGTTACAGCAGCCCAATGAAACTAAAAGAAAAGATAGCTACCTTTACCAAATTTTATTTTAGATGGTACCTGGAGGAGAAAAAATTAATATATAATCAAATTTATTTTTATAAAAGTAAGAAATATTTGTAACTCTTACCACCCTACTTTCTACAGCTGATCATATGGCTGTAGCTGATGTTTCTAACTGCCTTCTTTCATTACTCATTCCATAAACCCTTTGTCTTCAAGTACATCACCTGGTCATGGTTCCTTGCCTGTTGGGGTGACCTATCTCTTCACCTTGGAAGGATTGGAGCTTTTGGCAGTCCTGCCTGCATTGGGTTGTTTTCCATTTACTTTTGTGGCAGGACGTAAGAGGGTAAAATGTGCCTTTCATCCAGATATACTTCTCACTCCTATTGTCTAGTAGTGATCCAATTTCTCCCTGATGGTCATAATTACCCCCACCAGCTCAGTATCCCCATGTCTGTTTGTTGGTTCTTTAGCATGAGAAGCCTGGGGTGGCCAGCATTCCATTATCAACTTTCGGTTTAATGGAGCTATTGCTGGATCTTCTAGAAGAAACACCTGTCCCTTGGGAATTCAGCCTTCTAGACCAGCGGAACCCAGAGTTGCAGGGTAGGCAGAACAAATTTTGCAAGTGGATCATGAGAGGTAATGGTGATTGAAGCCTTTTCTATTTCTATTCCTTGATTTTGGAACCCCCAATCCTGGATAAGGGAGAAACAGCAACATACATTGGTTGACAATTTCCTGCACCTTGCAGGGACATTGCCCCTATTCCAAAGAGTGTCTTTACTCACATAACACAGTAACTGAATTGTCAAAAGGACCATTCCACCTCTCCAGAGTGATGGATAACTTGGTAAGACTAGTGAATTCCATCAGTATGAACTTGTTGCTACACTTCATTTGCTGCAAAATAAGTTCCTTGGCCAGAAGCAGAGCGTTATGAAATACCATGATGGGGAATAAGACATAACAATTCTATAAGTCCACAGACACTGATTTCAGCAAAAGCATCTCAGGCCATCCTTCATATGGAAGGCAAATCCATCTGAAGAGTAAGTTTCTATGGAGTGAGAACAAAAGATTTCCTCTTCCATGACAGAAATGGTTCAATGTAAGTAACTCACCATCAGAGGCTGGCTGATTCCCTAGAAATGATGCTATTTCAGGGGCTCAGTGTGGGGCTCTGCTTTGAGTGGGTTGGATACTCAGCAGTGGCTAGAGCTGAATCAGTCATAGTGAGTAGAAATTTGTGTTGCTGAGCACACACATGTTCTCCATCTCTGCCACCATGACTACCTTGCTCATGATCCCATTGGTCAAAGATAGTGACTACAGAAATGGACCTGACAGAGGTCCACAGAATGTGTCTTCTTGACCATTATTGAAATCCTTCTGTGTTGAGCCTGAGATTTGCTGAGTATTCGCATGGGACATCCTATGTCCATTGAGAGAGTCCCATCCATTTACTTCTTCCCCAGACTTTCTTATCAGCAATGTTCCAGTTATGTTTCTTCCAACTCCCTGATCATCCATCTAAACCATTAGCCACTGCCCATGAAGCAATGTAGATTCTTACCTCTGGCTATCTTTCGTTTTAGATGCAATGATCAGTCAGGGGTACTGCTAGAAGTTCTGTTCACTGAGGAAATTCTCCTTCATCCCTGTCCTGGGCCACCCCAGAGTGCGATTGTAGTGATATAATGATTGACTTTGGATGATACCAGGATTTCACACAAAACTTACCATAAACAAAGTCAAATCTTTTCCTTTGGGTCACTGGTCAGAGAACATCCCATGAGGCCACAAGTGTGAGTTCCAGCATTAAAGACCATGCGTATCTGGATCACTGGCTCATTCAACTTCTTCTACCCAATCTCATAGATCCCACATCTACTTGATAGTGAAATATTGTTATTCATGTCCAACATAGAGGTTTGGTGGGTTGACAATAGTTTTTCATGGTTAGTTCGGGTTGCATTATAACTTGATAGTCCATGACTAAGCTTCCAGTTTCAAACTGCTATTCAAAAGAAGAACAGCTTTTCTGAAGAAACTGTCACAGTTTGTCTTCAAGATCCTAAATATGTGCTCTGATTTACCTAGCAGGTGAATAGCACTATACAGGATCCCTGTCTAACACGCATAGTTCCAGCACTGTGGGATATACTGGATCTAGACAGAAGAGCAGCTTGCATGACAGCCTTGAACTACTGCAGAGACCTTTCTTGTTCAGCACCCCCCTCACAATTAGTGATCTTTTATGGCACTTGTAAGTGGATTGGACTAGCATGCTCAAGGAGGTATATGTTTCCTTCAAAATCCAAAAACATCCCATTAGACATCACGCTTTTTTCTTAATGCTAGAAAGAGTCAGGTGCAGCAACTTCTTCACATTGAAGTGATACCTTGGCACACTCCAAAACACTAGACCTCTAGAAATTTCACTTGGTGAATGCCTCTGAATTTTGTGGATTTCTTGTCCTCTGATATGTAAGCATCAGGATGCCTGGGTGGCTCAGTTGATTGAGCATCTGCCTTCAGCTTGGGTCATGATCCCAGCATCCTAGGATCAGCCTGGAGCCTGCTTCTCCCTCTGCCTTCTGCTCCCCTGCTTGTACTCTAGCTCTCTCTCTCTCTCATTCTTTCTCTGGAAAAAAAATAAGTAAACAAAGCTTAAAAAAAAATAGAATAGTTACCTCATCCTCATCAGCAGGTATAGTCAGCATGATATTAACATACTGTACCTACATGATGTCTTATGGAAAGGATAGTCATGTATGGCCCTTGTGGACTAAATTATGACATATTATAGTTATGGTTACTGTAGAATTACACTAAGTTTGAGCTTGGACAGTGAGAGCATATTACTGATCATGCCTGCTGAAAGCAAATTGCTTCTGATGGTCTTTACCAGAGGTTAGCAAATACTTTCATTTCATTTAAAATAAATATTTTAGGCTTTGCGGGGCATATCATTTCTGCCATGACTATTCATAACTATTCTGTTGTAGCACAAAAGGGCCAGAGACAATAAATACATGAATGAACATATAACTGTGTTCTAACAAAACCTTATTTACAAAAAAAACACTGTAGCCTGGATTTTACACATGGGCTGTAATTTGCCAACTCCTGGTCTTTATTAACAAGTATAGGGAAATAAGTATCTCTCAGATCAATAATACTTTTGTGGTGTCAGGAGCTGTGTTGATTTCTCCTATCAATAAAAGCACATGTGGAATAACAGCTTTAATTAGAGCCAACCCCTGATTGAAATCTTAAAACCTGTTACCATTCTTCAAAATTCATCTGTTTCTGCATAGGGCAACTATGAGAGATAAATGGGAAAAAAACAAGAATCACCATCCCTGCATCTTTTTTTTTTTTTTTAAGTCCTTGTTGGCAGTCCTAATCTCCACAATCTCTTTTGGAGTGCAATATTGCTTTTTGTTTACTATTTTGGCATGTAGCTTATTGCTGTAAACAAAGTGCTGAAAAACTTAGTGACTTAAAATAATAACAGTAATTTGCTTTATTCATGAAGGGGAAATTCAGCTGGGTTCAACAGAGACAGTTCATCTCTGATAAACTCACCAGGATAAGAAATGTCATCTGGGATAAAGAATCTACTCCCAAGATGTCTTGTTCAAGTACTTCTTATATTTGCCTTGGATCTCAGGCATGGTTTTCCAGGGGTTATCCTGGCCCCTCATCACAATGGCCTCTCCATGGGGATGTTTGGGCTTCCTGAAAACATGGCAGCTCTTTTTCAAAAAGCCTGGTGAAAAGCTGCAAAACTTCAAGATCACCTAGATACAGAAGTCCCATTATCAAGTGAATCACTAATACGAGCTCAGATTCAAGGAGAGGGACATTATACTCCACGTCTCAATGACAAGAATGGCAAAGAATTTGTAGCCATCTGTAATCCATCACTGTTCCTTGCACAACAAAACCAATATGTAGAAAAGTAAGGAAACAGTAATGTGGGAATGATGGTAAAGAAAGGAATAATGTTAGTTTTCTGCATAAACTACCTTACATAATGTTGTAGCTCAAGGATAACATGTGAACTCCACTCTTGACCCAAAGATTATCTTTTTCCATCCTCGAAACCCAAGTCCTAAGGAATGGCGATAAAGACACCAGAGGAGAGTTATATTGATATTATGGTTTTATGTGCATCTTGTTCCCATAGGCGTGTTGGTTTCTTAAGAACTAAATAACCCATTTTCTTATTTTATCCAGATAAGACTTCTATGACATAACAGATTTTTGGAGTGACTACTTTGAGAGGTATTTTATATTCCATAACTCACAGATAATTCTTTGAACTGCCTTTTCCTCCCTTTGGCTTGATATACTATAAAGACAAATCTGAATGTTCCTCAAGGGGGAAGAAAAGTCAACATAGATGTTGTATCTATGTGTGCTATTAGACAATGTCTAAAGTATTAGTGACCAAACTACTGGCCTGTTATCAGAACCTGGAATAATCCATCACCACTGGGAGAATGGATGCCCCACTTGGGTACACAGAGCATGAGTTTTTGGCCTTTGTGTATTGGTTCTTGGATTCTTATTAGTCAACTGTGGGATCTGGGAAATAGTCTTTGCTTTATCTTTGTTTACTCAGAAGTAGACCATGAGGATGAATTCCAGAACAAGTAGTTGAGTAGGCGATCTCTAATAAAGCCAGTAGGGGAGAGGGGAACTGACATTGGGTAGGGAAAGAAGCCAGTGAAGAATAAGTTATCAACGGTTACCATTGTGAACTGGAGCTTACTTCCAGGGTAGAACATGAAACTCAGAATTATCCTCTCAAGAGGTGAAGGAGCCGGGGAATTTAGATGAAGGTTAATTGGGTAGGGGAGGAAGCATCAGTTCCTGGCACTTCTAGTCTTAGAGGGCAGGCAGAGTGACCAGAGAAAGTCCTTAGGAAAAAAGTCACAGTTCCTGGCACTTAAAAGTCAGGCTGACCTGTCTTCCTGGAAATGGTTGCAACAGGGAATAGGAAGAGTGCTGACTGTATATACTCTTATTGGCCCCACAGCTGTTGGAGTAGACCAGTGGTTCCTTGGAGGTCCTTGACCTTTCAACCAGACACTGAGTCCCAATGAGAATATATATTTAAAGAAGAATAGGACATCTCCCCGTATTCATTCAAAAACCCAGAATGTCTACTTGTCTTCCCTCTCATTCCATTCATCAATTTTATATATATATAAATGTAGTATATATAGTATATATACTACATATATATGTATAGAGATTTACCTCTATACATATGTATATATCAGATTAGGCCCTATGTCCTGCATTCTTCTAATTCTTATCTCATTTCTCTCTCATCCTTTTTACAAAGAGTTAAACTTGCTAAATCACCGTCGACTTCCAAAGGATATTTATTGGATCTATATTATTCTATTGATCATTGGCTCTGTACATATTCAGACTCAAGGCCTGGACACTTGATTTTTCTCTTTCCTTCGCCTTGCATTCAGTCAGCCCATGAACCATTCAGCACCTGTTTCCAATGTTTATTTATTCATTAATATCTGTGCCCCTTTGTCATGGAGTGCATTGTTTGGGGGAGAGGGCAATTGGGGAGATGTCGTTGAAAAGAATTCTCTAAAAGCCAGCTGTCTTTGGTGACAGGATAAAGAGGAGGTGTTTATCATGTGGCTGGCTGAGCATCCCACAAACATATCTGACATATAGTTCCTTTAAGAAATGTTTAAGTGACAATTATTTCCTTCTGAATCATTTTATGAGTGGATAAATCTTGAGTTCAAAGGAGAAGAGAACACTTAAGCCATTTGCTCCTTTATCACCACTGTTTTCATTAGAAGGTAAGTGTTTTCTCTCCAGGACAAATGTCAACTGACATGTCCTAGAACATCAAACAACACATTTTTGTTCTTAAGGTTTCCTTCCGTATAATAAAAAATACGTAGGCTTAGGAGTCATAAATCCTGTGTGACATTGACCAACTCACTCAACCCCTCTGAGTCTTAGTTTCCTACTTCACATAGTTGTGAGGATTAAATGACTAAGGGTGGGCAAAGCACCCAGCATAGTGATGAATACAAAGCTAGGAGACTGATAAATGTTACTTCTTGAAGATAAGAGGTTTTGTTAGAAAATGATTCTATTTTCCCAGATCTACTAAATCACTAGGGGATCCACTCAATCATATATTTTCAAAAATTTATTTTATTGAAGTATAATTGACATACAATGTTATATTAGTTTCAGGTATATAACATAGTGATTGGATAATTTTTAAGATTGGTTGATTAATTGATTGATTTGAGGTGGGGAGGGGCAGAGGCAGAGGAGAGAGAGAGAATCCACAACCAGATCCCCCACTGAGCAAGGATCTTGTTCCGGGGCTTGATCTTATGACCCTGAAATCATGACCTGAGCCTAAATCAAGAGTCAGGAGCTTAATGGACTGAGCCACCCTGACACTGCACCATTAGATAATTCTGCACATTACTCAACACTCACCACCATAAGTGTAGTCACTTGTCTACTTGTCTTCTCTCTCATTCCATTCATCAATTTTATATATATATAAATGTAGTATATATAGTATACAATGTTATAATACTATTGACTATATTCCCTATGCTATACTTTTCATCTCTATGACTTATTTATTTTAGAACTGAAAGTTTGTACCCCTTAATCTCCTTTATTTCTTCATCTCCTCACTCCCCCCTCCCCTGGACAACCTGAACAACCACCAGTTTGTTCTCTGTATTGAAGAATCTATTTGTTTTTGTGTGTGTGTGTGTTTATTTGTTTTTGTTTTGTTTTGTTTTTAGATTCCATATATAGTGAACTCATATGGTATAGAGAGTCCAGAAATAAACCCACACTATTTGACCAATGAACCTATCATGAAGGGGGCAAGATAGACACAGAACAATATTTTACATGACTTATGTTGTAACAAATTAAGGGAATCTAGAGAGGCAGAGGCAAAGACCAAAAGAAGAGAAGAGTACCCTACTATTGGTGTGTTACCTCTTGTTCCTTCTGTCTCAGTTCCCAGGGGGCCCTCCCAGAGACATTTCCTTTCTCCTAATCTGGACATGAGCGGCTGGAATTCTCACGGCGGTGATTTTCCCCAGCTAGAAAACACTGTGCCTTAACATATATCCATGCATTTGTTCACTCAACAAACACTCACCTCATGTATAGCTTGCAGTGGCCCAAGGTATGACAAGGGCTCATCAAGGCTATACCCTCGGGAGGCCCGAAGCCCCTCCAGTAGTCTGTTCAAACTATACAGATGTCTGTTTACATGGGGCAAAGAGGCATTTGGGTTGCCCAAGACATCTAGTTCTATGTCTTCCTTATAGTAGGAGCTCAGTAAGAAATCAGAACATTTTTATCCCATTGGTTGTTTTCATCTGAAACAGTTGTCAGCTCACAAAATTTCAGAATATTCAAAAATCGGCTTTCATGAGCTGGTGTGAGCCAGAGTATTTATGTGAGATAATATCCTCTACCTCATAAAGCTGTCATGGCAGACAGCACCCCAAAGATCTATTTTTCTATCTTTAGCTAACTTATAGCTGTCTTCGGGATGGCAGGGAGAAAATTGTTGGGTAGAAGTGATAGACGGGACAATGTCAGAATCAGTGACAGACTAACATAATTATTATTATAATTGTAATGTGCTGCATATAAATGGCACTTTCTTTCCAAAGGTCTCACAACGCTTTTGTAAATATCTCTTTTAAATTCAAAAGTACTTACTGAAGAAGGCAGAGCAAAATATAATTATGTTAGAATTTTACTCTGACATACAATTCAGTTCATATAAAGTGGACTTCCTGGTAGCTGAATTTATTGACATACACATATGGATATTTTTATGGCATATTTTTGACAAAGGGTGTCCCATGGTATGGATCTTTGAGGAGAGCATTAAACAGAGGTGCTAACACATTTCCCGTAATGGGGGGACAATTGCCAGGAAGCAGATGAAGATGAAAAACAAGAACCAGCATCTCTCTACCCCCAGTCCCACATTCTTGCTAGAGGTATTTTAAACGACATGGCTCCAGAACTCTAATAAAAAACAAAATCTTTTGTTCCTGGAATAGCAAGGGAGGCCAGAAGTATTTTTGTCAGATGGCAGGTATATAAGAAGAATTCAATCCAAAACAAATACCTAAGACAGAAAGCAGGCAACAGGTGAGCCAGGGAGTGGCAGGCGGGGTGAAGGCATAGCCTATGGGGTCCCTTCTCCTTCCCTCTTTTGGACCACTACACAGATTACAAATAGACTTCAGGTGACTGTGAACCCTCAGAACCACATATAAACTGTGTATGCATAGGAACACATTCATTACGGTGATGGTGTCTGTACTCTACATCAGAGCTTTTGGTGGTCTTTTAACCATATGAGTGAAGAACTCCCTAGAGCCTAGAGAGATGTCTTGAGAACATGGATTTGACACTGCTCTTAGACGTGACCCTCCACATGTCACCAACTTCCATATAATTTGGACGTTGCCTTTCCCTCCAGGTTCTTCTCAGCCATAGGACTTGAGTAACTACATAGAGTGAAAAGATGGCACACGTCTATCCCCCGGGTTTGGAGAAATGCAGCCCTTGCCCGTGTCATAACAGTCCTTGGCAATCTGGAGAGTTCTAGACTCTCAGAGATGTCTCTATGTGTGAGTTTCTTTGCTGCTCACATGGATGGCTTCAGATGGGTCTATGTGGTTGCAAAATTGGTGTGACAAAGTGCTCCAGGGGGTGTGGAGTCTGTCACCTTTGGGAACTCTGCAGCTAAGAGAGGGTATCACATGGGTGGTTTTGATTGCCTGGAGTTCATCAAGTAAATAAAGTCTACAAAAAAGACACCCCATAATGTTTATCAAGATGGAGAAGCTGGGCCAGACTCACTGCTGAGCTGCAGTGGCCTCAAAGCCTGTTGTCTGGCTTTGTAGTGTCTTTAAGTCCTAAGAATGACTGTTGTTGGCCCTCAAGCCCCCGAAACACCTTGATAGACAGCAATTTCTTTGCTTACCTGAGGCAGCTTCCACTGAAAATGGAGTCCTGTGGGTCTGCCCAGGATAGAGCGATATCTGATACCAGGCGGGGGCTTCAGGAGGCCCGGCCAACTTGGCAGGAAGGGAAAAGAGGTTCAGTGGAGACAAGGTATGCAGCTGCGGGAACACACCAAGCTGCTTCTCTTTCTTGAAGATGCCCGTCCCTGAGCTGTAGATAAGTGGAGAATGAGTCCCTATAATATCCAGTAACTGCAAACACCATTGAATATCCTAAATCAATTAAGAGAGCGCCCCCTGCCCTCCCCATCCAGAACGAATGACTTAACCCTCTTTAGGCTTGATGGATGAACAGGACTTGGCCCAGAAACTCACACAGGACCCTCAAATGTACACATCTCAGGGCTATGCCCAGAGGTCAAGTTGCAGAAAATCAAGAACTTCCAGACTGGATATTAGATGAGCTGAGTCTACAAGGACACCATCCTGAGAGGCTGAAAAGTTGTAAAATTTCCTGATTGTCAGGCATTAGGAAATCCAAAACAAACAAACAAGCAAAGAAAAAAGGAACAAATAAACAGAAGGTTAGGGAGATAGGCATTGCAGCAAATGACCTCACAACTTCCCCAGACTGGCTGAACTTATCTGGGAAGCCTCATTCATCCACCTCCTCCCCCCTGCTCCCAGATACAAGGTGGTGAGCTTTCTGGAGAAATGCTCAAGCTCTGATGTTCCTACAGATGTGCTGAGTACCTTGTGCAGAAGCAGGTTCTGATTCACTGAGAGATGAAGACTGAAATCCTACATTTTTACCCCACTTCCCAGGGTTCCAGATCTGGCTTTGGGCAGCAGGCCTCTGAGGACACATTATACAAAGAGGTCATAAGCGGAGATAAGCGGCCACAGGAGCTCAGGAAGGCTTGCTCTCTTTGGGACCTACCTTGGGGGCTCTGCGGACAGGTGTGATTTCACTCTCCACACTCCAATTCCGAGAAAATAGAAATGGTAAGAAAATTTCTGAAATGGAGCTCATGATACTTGCTCCTTCTCAGCCCTTCATCAATATCATGGGAGCAGATCTTGATGGGTGCTAAAGAGTTTCAAACCCAGAGTACTCTCAGCTCCTACTTTAGAGTGCCTTTTCGCAAGGATGTGAAACTGCCTTATAATGAATGACCCCCGTACCCGCAGAGCTATTTGGAGTTGGAGGGTGTCACTATAACCGTGTGCCATGGTCTCCATCCTCACCCTCTGTTAGTTCTTTGTTTGTTTGTTTTGTAAGTGGTTCTTGTGCAAATACAAGATTGACAGACACGCCTCCGCACTCCCTCCATGCCTTGGGTCCTCAGCTGGGCTGTCCTTTTTAATGGGCTGGTGGCAGACCTGTGGCTTGGCTAATCAGGGCTCATAAATGTCAGGATGCTTTCCTGGGGCTGATGTGGTTTTTCCCTCCTGCATTGCATCTGACAGCCCTTGTTTGGCCACAAGTCCAGGGCACTTTCAACTTGAGTTAGACAAGGCCCAAATCTTCCAGGTCAAGTTAAATCCCCTTTCACTGCTCTCCGAGTGCGAGTGCTAGCTGAGGGCACAGCGTATTCTCAGCACCAGAGGGACCGGCACAGATGGGGATGGCTCTGGGCTGATTCTCCTATATTTAACACGGCCCTAATTACCCACAGGTCTCTGAGTGAGGAGGGCTGATGAGCAGTTCAAGTTCGCTGCATAGAAATAGCCCCAGAATAGTTCCAGTGTTGTTTCTAATTGCAATGGATGAGCAGACTGGCTCATTAATCCTCCCCTATCAGCATGCAAACTGGCTGTCCCAGAATAGCCCTGATCTCAGCCAGCCCACAGCCAGCTTGGGGGCTGGTGGTTTGGTATCTATTTGGAGCGGGAAGGATCTCCTCCCCAGGGACGGGTGTGTATTGGGGAGTGAGGAGCAGCCTATGGATTCTAGACTCTTAGGTTAATGTAGGAACAGTATATGGAAAAGTGAAGGTGACCATATGGGATCTGGGCAAGTCGGGCTCATAGGAGCTGTGAAAGAGCCGAAAGATGTCCTTCACCCATCCCCAGCTGGCTCTGGTAGACTGACCACTCTGTTCAAGGCCCCTTGCTCTGCCCTTTTGGTCTCTGCTCAGCATAAAATCTGTTATCAGTCATATACACCTTAGTATGAACGCGTTCCTGATAGGCTCCTGTGTGTTTATAGCTTTACAATCTATGGAGGTGGTTTTCCTTTACACACCCATTTTATTAGACCTGTGCAGCAATCTTGTGAGGCTGGCAACGTCAGACATTACTTTACAATTCTCACCGTACAAAAGAGAAAATTGAGGTGTGGCAAACAGCAGTGTGTGAGGCCCTCAAATCACACAGTTAGCAAATGACAGGTCTTGGACAAGAAATCAGATCTTTTCTCTGATAGTTCCGAGAAATACTTGTTTCCTTGTGAGAGAAATAGAATGTCTTAGTCATAGTTGCGATGATATATGGAAAGAGAAGGTTCTGGAATCAGTCAGACCAGGATTTCAATCTCTGTGACTTTTGCCATGTTGTGAGGATTAAATAAGACACTGCACATAAAGAACCCTAGTCAGCAAAGTGCAAGTAAAAATCCCTTAATTCCACCATAATAAGCTATTTTATGCTTTCTCTTGAGAAGAAGGAGACGAAGTTCACAGAATACAAGTTCATAAAGTTACATGTGAACCAGTCTTCCTTCCTTCTCTTTCTCTTCCTCCTTCCCTCTCTCCCCCTTCATTTCTCTCTCTTTCTCTCTCTCTCTCCCCTTCTACCTCTACTCCCACCGTTCCCTCCACAGCCATTTGTGCGAGGCTTTGTGGGAGACAACAGTAATTTGGAAGTCAAGTTGCCCTCAAGTTCCAGACCATTAAACCCAATCAACTGTCTTTTATATCCAACTGTCCCCGTGGTCTAAAGGCAAAGGAAAAAGAGATAAACAGAAAAGAGGAGGATGATAAGTGAAATTTTGAGCAGCTATTAGGCTCCAGGCACTGTTTGATATTCAATACATACATGTTTCTAGGTATGTATGTGTGTATAAATTTAATTTTCTCACACACACACACACACACACACACACACACACACACCCATGAGGTATTCTTCACATTGTAGAGGAAAAGCAAAATTCAGAAAGGATAAATAACTCTCTTAAAATGTTAAGTTATTGCCTCAATGTATCAACCAATATCAGGAAGGAAAAAATACAGATGAAAACCAAAAATAACAGACTGGCCCAAGAACACATGAGTTGATGTAAATGAATACGGACTTGCCATCTACAACCACAGACCTGCAGGGACTTGCGATGATGTTCTCTTCCACAGGGTCCAGGCCTTCATGGCCTTTGAGGCCCATCATTGAAGTCACTACCCTTTGGAGCCTTCCCAGAGCCTCTGCTTCTCCCCTGCTCTGTGCCCAGGTATATTCATCCTTCCCACCTTTGTGGGCCCATTGTGTGCTGCACACACAGCTGTCCTGCCCTGCACGCACAGCCGTCCTGAGCTACACACATGGCTGCCCTGCCCTATACACGCAGCCATCCTGCTGGACTGTAATTTAACAGTTCAGGTGTCTGCTATCTACCTCTTGTGAACTCCAGAGAGATGAAAACTGCAATGCCTGATAAATAACTGAGAAATAGATAAAAAGAGTCTAGTTCTAGATGATAGGCGGCCCTCTGCGGTGATAGCTGGAAGTTACTAAATACTCCATCTGCCCAAACAGTGTGTCCAGTCCTTTACACACCCTGTCTCATCCAGCCCTCATCACCTCCCTGTAGTAGGCAGCTTTGTCCCATGTTTTTAATAAATGGAGGCTCTGCACAGTCCAGAACCTCACTAGATCAGGGTTGTGGAGAGTGGTGGGGGATAGGACTGGAAGGTCCATCTGCATTTACCAAAGCCTTGCTCTTTAAATTCAGTGCTCAGCCTTCTCCCATGTCAACAGATGTTGGCCTCCTCCACTACTTGGATAACTGAATGAATGAGTCAAAGGAGAAACCAGGGGATGGGGATCAGTGAATAATGTGAAAATGGAGGACTATATCAGTTACCCCAACTCTTCTATTCCCTCAGCTTAAAATCTTGAGTCAGTACCAACCACTACTGATGGAAATCAGTAGTGGTTGGTACTGATCTTCTGAGGCTTTGAACAAGTTGGGCCCTCTGGAGGACTGGTGAGGTCCATTTCAGTATTGCCCACTCTGGACTCTCTCAGAACACCACCTTCCAGGATCAGAGCACTGTGGCCTTGTGGGATGCCTAAGGTTTTATTGTCAGGACTTATCAAAGTGCAGATTTCCATGGGAAGAGCTGTATATGTATCCATTTTTGGCCATTGATCTCAACATTCCTCTTCCACAAATGTTTAAGAAGCACTGGTTTCCTGTCATTGCTCTAGCCAATTAGTAACACTGTGGTAGCTTATTTTCTCACAGTTCTGGAGGCTAGAAATCCAAAATCAAGGACTAGGTCACTAGAGCCATGTCACGAGAGTCACTAGGGTCACAAGGACTAGGTCACTAGGACCAGAAAAACTCAGAAGTCCCTTAAGGAAACTCCATCCCTTGCCTTTCCAGCCTCTGGTGGCCTTTGGTGGCTGCCAGCATTCCTTGGCTTGTGGCTATGTCACTCCCTGGTCTCCTCATCACCTTTTCCTCCATGTAAGTCTAATTTCCTTCTGCCCCTCTCTTACAGAAACACTGGTGAAAGCATTTAGGCCCCACCTGGACAATCCAGAATCGTCTCCTCATTGCAAGAGACTTAATTTATTCCCATCTATCAACACTTCATGCTATGACACAACATTCACAGCTTCCAGAGGTTAGGGGCTGCTATCTATAGGCACCCCTCGGTCACTGTAGGACACAGCGTCCGGGAGGAGACAAGCACACAGCTCCTCCCCAGGAATGCAGAGTCTCACAATGACTTACGAGGATGAACAGTCCGGTGCTTTGGGGACCACAGTCCTGGGGTTTCCAAAGCCCCAGGAAGAATGAAAAAGAATAAACACCGAAGAAGGTAAAGGGATCTTTGGGCAGATTTCCAGCCCCAGTCTTCCCTGGAGATAGGGGCTGCAGACGAGAAGCCTCCAGGGAGAGGTGTGGAGCGGAGGACAGGACACTCAGCCTGGGAGGTTGAAGTGTTCTGTGGGACAGTAAGGGGGTCATTAAGCAAAAGCCAATTGCCTGCCCCAAGTGGATTGCCTCAGAGTTTCGATGTGTTTGTTTTATAAGGTGATGGTGAGCTGTAATCTAAGGAAAAACACACTGGAATTCAAATCCCACCAGTTCATGTGATTTCTACCAAAAGGCATGGTCTTTCTGACTTTCTTAATTGCTAACATAGCAGGGAGATTACCCACCTTAGGGAGTTACTACAAAGACTAAGGGGATGATGAGTATAAAATAGCGTAGAGGGCAACTTGTTATGCGGTGGACATACAAGAGACATTGGGTTTCCCTCTGATCCTGACTAGTATGTCCCCACGAAGATCCTTATACTTGTGGGTCTAGATTTCGGGGTTAGGAACTCTGGTAATGCTGAGGTATACCTTTCAAAATTCCATTGTAAGTGGTCTTACACTCACCCATAATGGGAAAAACTGACTACACCTGTGTGCCTTCTGATAGGAGGCTATGAGAATAACACATCTCTTTTGTCTACCAAAAAATGTATATCTTAAATCAAACAATCAGTTCTGAAAATATCATATAGTTCCAAATTGAGGGACATCTTACAAAATAGTTATCCTGTGTGACTCCAATATATTAAGTCATAAAAGACAAAGAAAGGCTGAAAATCTCTTTCTGATTAAAGCAAACCAAGGAAATAATGACAACTAAATGCAATGTATAATCTTGGATTGGATCATTCGCTAGTCAAAAATAGCAATGAAAGCGATTTCTTGGGATAGTTGGCAAAATTTGAAAATGGACTGTGTATAAGTGTTTTTTTTTGTTTGTTTGTTTTTTTTTGTAAGATTTTATTTTTAAGGAATCTCTACACCCAATGTGGGGCTCAAAACAACAAGACTGAGATCAAGAGTTTCATGTTCTACTGACTGATCCAGCCAGGTGTCCCAAGGTAAGAGTTTTTAAACAGTGTTAATTTTTAAAAAGATTTATTTACTTATTTGTGGAAGAGAGAGAGAGAGATGCAGAGAGAAAGCAACCTTGAGCAGGGAGAGGGGCAGACTGAGAGGGAGAGAATCTTCAAGCGGACTCCCTGTTGAGCATAGAGCCCCACACAGGGCTTGATCCCAGCACTCTGAGATCCTGTCTTGAGCTGAAATCAAGTTGGATGCTTAACTGATTGAGACAACCAGGTACCCCTAAACAATGTTAATTTTTAAAAATTTTGATAATTGCACTGTGATTGTGAATGTTGTGAGGAAATACACATGAACATATTTAGAGGTAAAGGGGCAGGATTGTGTAACTGACTCTCAAATGTTTCAGAGAATAATATATATATATATAGTATATATAATGATGTATATAAAATGAGAAGCAATGATATACACATGTACATGTATTATAAATACACAAAAATATAAAAATATAATATATACATTTATAGATCGTATATAAAATTACATATGCAATAATAAACTGTAGATATCGGCAAAATTTTAATAAATGGCGAATCTGGGAAAAGACATGAAAGTACTTGCAACTTTTCTGTAAAATTGAAACTATTTCACAATAAAGTTATAAAAAGTAAAAAATAAAGAAGTCTCATGTAAGGAAGAAATCTGCATTTTTTTCAATAGCTCTAAGTGGTGCTTGGGTGTTGGGGAGGGTGGTGCCAGGTCATGGTGATTCTCCTGGTGTACATCCTCACTGACAGCCTTCACCTGGGCACTCCTCCCTTTCAGCTCAGGAAACACACTCATTCTAGGCCTGCAGCTCTAAGTCTGAGCTGAGAGATGATGCCAGCATCCTACTTCCCAGAGATTTAGCTAGAATCCAAATTGAATGAATGATACGTTCAAGAAAAGAGAACACTTAGAAAAATAGTGTTGTGTCATCATACCTGTGTAGCACTGATTGCCTTTAAGGAGGAGAAGGTTCCTGGGAAGGGCTAGGGGCCATGCCTGCAAACTTAGCTGGGTGCACAGTTGCACATACCTGACTGTAGGTCAGGGTTTGGAAGTTTCCAAAAGGGCGGTCATTGCTGGGAACGCTGATGCCAATATTCATGATCCACTGTTTGACTTTTCCCTCTTTCTTTCTGGCTTTGTCTCCTGTTCTAACTTTCCCACTCTCACCTCTTTTCCTGTGCCACCAACACTCTTCAGAGCACACCGCATACTAGCATGAAGTTCTTTATCTTGACCCAAACTTTTCCCTCCTGTTGGAACCCTCTTCTCCATTTTCTCCTTGTCTTCCAGGTTTTAATTCAGATGTCTCTTCCTCCAGGAAGCCCTCCCTGGTATCTTGAAATCTGTAATGTATGCCTCTCTAATATCCTCACATTGTACTTAAGGCCTTATCACTCTGCTTTCTAATAGCTTCTTTGCTTATCTGTATCCCCCCGTTGGCTGTATGATCGGTAAGGTTATCCCCAGCACCTGGCACATTTCCTTGCATATAGTACATTACCCATAAATATGTCAGAATAAATTCAGTGATTAACTGGATTACTATAACCTTGAAGATAAAGATAGGCAGTTGTCTGTGAATTCTCCTTAGAATGATCCATCACAATTAACAGAAATTTGATCACATATCTTAAGGGGACTTGCGGGTAATTAATGCAAAAGAGACACTTACAGAATCCTAGAAAATCCAAGACTGAGTTTGGGAATGGGAAGGAGAGGGCTGGTGAATCAGAGTCCAGAATTCTCTCTGGTGACCTGGTGAGTGGAACATGTCCTCAGCTTGCCTGGTGGGAGCTGCTCCACCCAGGAGATGAAAAGGACTCTTTCTGTTGTGGAGATGGAGGGGGCAGTGGTTTGGCATTTTTCTCTACATGTGTATTTTATACTCAACAAGCCATTCAGGTGAGTACGTATGGAAAGAATGTTGAATTCCAAAGAAAAGCTTCCCAATTTTTCTCTCTTTAGAATAGTATTTAAACACTAAGGAATTTCTCCTTTTTTTGGAATGGATTAGGATTCCTACATGAGAGCTCCTTTTTCTATGATTTCTGCCCATTGGATGTCACGTAAGGCTAAACCCACCTCCCTAATTATGGCTTGCTTGGTCATCTCATGCATTCATTAAATAAGTATTTAGTGGCCCCTGTATGCCGGGCACTGCTCTAAGACTAGGAAGTGACTGGGATACATTATAATGACACTTAATATGATTTATTTAAACCACTTCATTTAATTTCTTGCTTTCAATATCTTCTCCCCCCCCCCCGTCTCCATGTTCCCACACAAAGAAAATGGGAAAAACACATACAGCATGCTTGAATGCACATGATTTGATCAGGATACATTTTGAGGGCAATGGCCTCATTCACGAAAAGACTTTAATTCATTGGACAGAGAGAGATCACAAGTAGGCAGAGAGGCAGGCAGAGAGAGAGAGAGAGGAAGAAGCAGGCTCCCCACCAAGGAGAGAGCCCGATGCAGGGCCGAGACTTGAGCCAAAGGCAGAGGCTTTAACCCTCTGAGCCACCCAGGTGCCCCCATGCAACATCATGAGAAGACTTTAATTCAACATGGAGCTGCCTTGTGGATTTTGTGCAGGGGATGATTTAGAAAAAATGGCCTGAGCCATGTTTACTGGAGCAATTGGAGCCCGCTGTCCTCAGATGGACTCTTACATTTATAGGCAAAGAGTGGAGTCGATAAAGTCATCACAGAGAAATGCACGAAGTTGCCTGGGTCTCTGGAGAGGTATTTGGTTGAGTCATTGATAGCATCAAATAAGACTCTGGATTTGTTTTGCATTCCTTATGTGTTGTTACTTTGAAAAGGAAGGAGAAGGCAAATGTCACTGTCACTACTGTCCTTCAGTCTCTTATCAACCCCTCACCTTCGACCAAGTGTGCATCAGCCCTAAGAGATAACAATGAACACTTCTTACCAAGTAAGTAGAGAGTGGTTGTAAAGTTTTCTATCATTTGGCGGTCTATACTCACCTTTGTAACAACCCTCTCAATAATACGGAATAATGGAAACAAACTATCTTTTCCTTGCAAATAAACCCAGCTTCTTCTATACAAGTGACAATGGGCAGTCTTCATTGTAGCCAACCTTGAAACACTAGTGATTTTCTAGTGGTGGGATGGGGCATGGGCTGCAGAATCAGAGCAGTTACTTAATAAAGAGCATTACAGAGCTCTTCCCAACAGGAAACTAGGAAGCACAGTGCAGACAAGCATAGGAAATCCCAGACAAGGATACCACGATGCCAAAGGTTTTGAATGCAAAATTCCTTTTGCCAAAAGAGCTTGAGACGTTTGGAGAGAAGGATGTCAAATGCTGTTTGGCATTCCAAACGAAAGCTTCCCCACTTCATTTTCCCTTTAGATTTGTGTAGGGAGGATGGAATGCATTGGCTAGATGTAGACAGATTGAAAAATGGGGGATTAAGAGAAGGAAGGGACACATGATCCACCATTCTGCCTTCCAGCCAGTAGCTGTCCAAAGCACCATAATTGATTGGCATCATCTCCTCCTTTATTGCCAGTGTGCTCTTCCAGCTTAATGAGGAAAAAGAATGTGCCATCAGAGATGTAAGTATAGCCCACATGTGAATGCACAGGAAACAGTTACAGGATGAACTGCCAGGCTGCTCTAGTCTGCCAGGGGCATGTCACAGAAGAATATAGGAAATTTCTAGACCTTTGTACTTATGCACCATGGGGAGGGGGAACCCAGATTTTACCAACGAAGCTTTCTCTTCCCATCATTGAGAATGTAATAAGATATCACCACTGACCCTAGAGCTTCAAAAGGTGATTGGGGCATCCAGCTAGAAATAGCAGCATATCCCCAAAGAAAAGAGAGAAAGATAAATGTTACTCAAATAAGAGAGAAAAGGCTTTCTCTAATTTTGAGTAAGGAACTGGCAACCCATGGTTCACCAAGTTTGCTGAAGCAAACCCCAGCCTCCTTAATCGCACCTCTGATAGAGATTCTCTCTCTGTGCTGGATCAGAGTTAACTTTAGGTTTGGAGTCCAAGAGTGAGGATCAGACACAGGCAGAAAAATATTCTGAGTGCAACAGCAAAGGGAAAGACTCACAGGGGCCCCTAGGAAAGGATTAAGAAAATCTCAGTGCTGCAACATCTGGTTGAGAGCAGGAAAGAACTTCCCAGCTGAACTGGCTAACGATCTGCCCAGATTCCTTAGCTAAACACAATTGGAAATTAAGACCGAAATGGTATTTATAGTGTCATTGAGTGAATGTAATTATACTAGAGTTACCTGGACACAGAAGCAGCTCTGGAATTGAAATCTAGGAAGACTTAAAGTTGGCAATGTGGATGGAGATGATAGTGTGTTTTTAGTTATTTTCCTCATATCCTCCTATTGCCAGCATAAAGCCCTGAACATAAACAACCTTGGTAGGTACTGACATAGAGAGATAATTGGTCCATGTGGACCACATTGACCACTGGATTTCAGAAAACAGCATCCGGTGAATGCAACCCAGATAAGTGACTTACTGACCCAATGTTGCTTTCGCAAGTCTTCTTGACACCAGGGGATGCTCTCTGTGCAAACCACAAATTCATACTTGAAAGCAGTTGTGGTCTCTTACCAGGTTGTTTTGTCTGGCCAGCGATCTGCCTTGCAATACATGCACCGTCTTCCGGGGACCGCCTCTTCCTCCAGATCACATGGTGGGAGCACTGTCTGGAGCCAGTCACTCTGGTTTGGGTCACTGGTCACTGGAAGGGGAGTGGGGAGGAGAGGAAGATGGGATTTCAGAATCAGATCTGTAAGCATTTAAAGCTAAGTGAGCGATGGGTGGTCCGTTCCTCTCCGGGAAGCTGGACCTGTGCTATGTGACAAGGACATATTGGCGTCTATGACATATGGGGGGGGGAGAAGAAAATAAACACAGGGATTCTGAAGGAATGGAGCTGAGAGGGTGAGGAGAAGCCAGCTCCCGGTTCTCATCCCTTTCCTCAGGCCAGGTTTCTCTCTCCTTGACTTCTCTGAGATAGGAGTAAATCCTCCCTACGCTAGTTTCCCCTTTTTATGGCTTAAGCTTGGCCTGAGTGGTTCCTCTCACGTGGAGCTTTAAGATTCCTCACTTGGAAAGTGTCTCAAAAATGTTGCTTGTAATTGCAGGACCCTGGAGCATGTGGCATCTGAGAAGATGTGCTGTCCTGAGAACGTTCACGTGCTTCCCCATCGAACTGTGCCAGCCTTTGTCTTTATTTTTTTTTAAGATTTGATTTATTTATTTTACAGAGAGAGAGAGAGAGAGAGAGAGAGATCACAAGTAGGCAGAGCAGCAGGCAGAGGGGGGAGCAGGCTCCCTGCCCAGTAGAAAGCCAGATGTGGGGCTCGATCCCAGGACCCTGAGATCGGGACCTGACCTGAAGGTAGAGGCTTAACCCACTGAGCCACCCAGGCGCCCCAGCCTTTGTCTTTAAATCTCTGTAGACTTTGTGGGTAATCATGACTTTCAGTTAAGCCCTCATTCTAGAGAGTAGATGTGGAAGGAGGACCAGACACATTATACTCAGCACTACAGGTGATTCAGCTTTGACCCTGAGTATTTGTTCAGTTATTTTGTGCCCTGAGAGACCAGAATGTTGAGGCATAACTGAACACGCATCACACGTGTTCAAAAGGGAGCTCTCGGTCTTTAGAGTGAACAAGAGAAGGCTGTTCGTGCTACTTCACTCACCTTAATTTACCCTGACATCCATCCCATGAAAGTGTTATGAGCAAGTAGTAAATTTCCCAGAGACAATGAGGTCTAGAGAAGTGTGTGTTTGACATTTTTTTTTTTTTAGATCCATTAAGAGAAGAGTATATAAGGAAGCCTTTCTCTTAAGAGCCTGTGCACACCGTACACATGGCCCAGCCACCGCGTGGCTTGGCATATACTCAAAAGAATTGAAAACTTGTGTCCACAAAAACAACTTGTTCAGAAATGTTGTTCACAGCACCATTATTTTTCATGGCCTGAAAGTGGAAACAACTTAAACATTCATCAAACGATAATGGGTAAAGAACTTTGGTATGTGATCCCACGGTCCTGGAATCAGGTCCACATCAGGTTCTCTGCTCAGCAGGGAGCCTGCTTCCTCCTCTTTCTGCCTGCCTCTCTGCCTACTTGTGATCTCTGTCAGTCAAATAAATAAAATCTTAAAAAAAAAAAAAAAAAAAGAATCTTGGTATGGCCACATCTAGGATATTACTTAGGCACAAAAAAGGAATGAAGTACTATTAAGGAAAAAATGACATTCTTGCTGTTAGAAAAAGAGCATTTTAACCTTCATGACACTGGTTAAAGCAAGAGAAGGAAGAGCTGATCCCAGGAGGAACATCATGCTGAGTATAGGGACAGTCTTGCCCTGGGCAAGAGCAATTAGATGTGACTCCCAAGACTGCATGGACCATGCAGTCTTGGGAGTCACATTTGGAGTTTATAAGCACTTGGGCACTTGGGAGTTTATAAGCAAGGAGCTGGTTGGGGACCAGTGGAGAGAAAATTCCTGGGAAGAAACATCAGAGCTAAGGGGAAATTCTGGTTAAATGGACCCACCTGGATCCCTGCTGAAGGCAGGCTGGAGTGATCAGGTACTGCCCGGAGAACGGCTGAGAACAAGGAGGTCGATCAGATACAGAGGATGGGGTTCTTAGCAGTGTTCTTGTTAAAATCAGATGATGCTGAGACAGACATGAAGTCTGAAAGTCAAGGACCAAATGAAAAGTTCAGGGGAGGCTGAATAGAGCTGGGTCAAGGAGAGACTGTCAGTACTGTTGCCGGCCACCGATGGCCAAGCCTTGAAGACAGTATACAGGTGAAGGCAGCTAGACACCAAAGGCCACAGAGAATAGGCTTCATTTCACATGAAATTCTCAGAATAGGTGAATTTGTAGAGACCGAAAGCAGCATAGTGGTTGCTAGGGCCTGGTGGGCGGGGGAATGCCTTTACTGACTGATAACAGGCTTTCTTTGGTGGTGAAGAAAATGTTCTGAAACTAGAGCGTGGTGAGGGTTGCATGATGTTGTGACTACACTAAAAACCATTAAATGGTACACCTTCAAAAGATGAATTTTACGGTGTGTCAATTAAGTCTCATTTTTTGCAAAATGAATATCCATCCTTCTCTTGACCTGTTGGGTGAAAGAGGCTGACTTTCTCACAAGGAGCAAGAGGGAAAGCAAGGTTTCTCCCTTCCTTTTCAGTGTCCCCAGCAGGAGCCAGAGAGTAAGGAAAGAAAGGCACAGAAGCTACATTGTAGCTCACTGCCCACTGAACCTGGCAAGAATGCAGGAGAACTCCCAGACCACCTCTGCAGCGGACACCTTAAGAAAGGTAGCCCAGACCCAGCACAAGTCCTGGGATCTATAGGACAAGCCACTGGTCTTGCCCTTCCTAGATCACTCAGTGAGTACACCTAGTGACAGCTCTTCAACTGTACCTCGATCTTGCTAATATGCATAATCGGGCTGAGCAGGTCTGGGGAAGGGCCTGGACTCCGCATGTCTAACCCTAACCTTACACCTATAGATGATGCCCACCTGACTGACCCCAAATCACACATGGAGTAGTAAGGCAACAAGTAATTCTATTTATCAGGGAAGTTTCCCTGGGGGAAGAGGAATTTAGACAGATGATTTGCCAGGGAAGACAATGACATTCCAAGAGTTGGGATCATGTGGTTGAAAAGAAGAACCATGGGAAGCCAGTACAAATGAATGATGAGCAGATTGGATTGGCTCTCCTAGGGAGGGAGAGACATGTGGTGGGGGAAAAAAAAAATAGAGGATCAAGGAACTCTTTTGGCATCTGGATGTGTCATACTTAGCCAGGAATTCCAAGGCTGTATTGGCTGGCTTGTTGCTGGCCTGGGAGCCTTCAGTAGGTATTGGTCTGTGCAGTCCAGTTAGGAGAGGAAATAAAGACATTTCTTTCTTTCACTTTATTTTATTTTAAATATTTTATTTATTTATTTTACAGAGAGAGATTGAGAGAGAGAGAGTATGTGTGCAAGCGCAGGGGAGAGGCAGGCACATAGAAATGGAGAAGCAGATTGCCTGCTGAGCAGGAAGCCTGATCTGGGGCTCAATTCTGGGACTCCAGGATCATGACCCAAGCCAAAGGCAGACGCTTAACTGACTGAGCCACCCAGGTGCCCTTCTTTCACTTTATTTTAAAGATGCTTATCTTTTTCTTCTCAGTGCAGGACACATGTTTCCTGATCTTTTAGAAATAGTTTGATGCCGCTGGGTATATGCCCTTTAAAAGGTGCAAATGACATCTCTTTTCTTACCTTTTGAAATGGTGATTTATAATCCTGACTGCACCTTTGAATGGTCTGAGGAGCTGTGTAGACCCTCAGCGCTCAAGCCTCAGCTTTATACTTTTTGATGTAGTAGGTCTAAGGTAGGGAGGGCAGAAGTAGTATTTTTAGAAAACTATCAGGTAATTCGAATGTGCAGCTACTGCTCTCTGAGATAATTCTTCTCACTTTTGAGCACCTAGCAGGGTCCACACTGAGTGTCCCTGGATCACCTGCTAATAAGAGGCTATCCAAAGATTCCAAGGTTGGTCAATTTCATAAACGCTTTATAAAAAGTATGACCTGTGCCAGACAGATTTCATGAAAACTTGTCTGGAATCATGTAGCAATAGTTAATACTTGTCTCTACAAGCCAAAATGAAACCCATTCCTCAGAAAGAATATTAACTCAAAAAACTCACACTTTCAATTTTTCAAGATGAACATTGATGGTTTATGAGAAATGCCTAGGAGATAAATGGATCTAAAATTTTGGAGTAGTAGAGAGGATTCCCTTTAAAAACAAAAAATGGATCAGTTGCTTAGAATCCATCTGGAAAGGAACTTAGCCTTAATAGTATGAGCAGTTTGGTAAGAATTGGAGAAGACCAAAAATTACAAATTGTTTTGATGGCAGAGACTTCATTTGGGGCTTTAATTTATTTGTCTATCTTAAAAATTCATTTATTTTCCTTATTCTTTTTACTTTATTGAAATATGATCTACCTGTTATAAAATAGACCCATTTTAAGAGTACAGTTTGATCAGTGTGACAAATATATACAAGTGTGTAACCACCGCCCTAGTCAAGATACAGGACATTTCCATCACCCCAGAAAGTACCTTTGTGAACTTTGCAGTCAGTTTCTCCCCAGCCCTGTCATAGGTAACCAACCCCACTGGTCTGACTTTATACAAATGAAACATAAAATATGTACACTTTCATTTTTTTATTTTATTTTTTTTTTCAGTTTTATTGTGATATACTTGACATACAGCACTGTGTAAGTTTAATGCATGCAACAGAATGACGTGATTGGAGTGCATCGTGACATGACTGCCCCACAAGTCTAGTTAATATCCATCATCTCATAAAGAAAGCAGGGAGACAGAAACAATGTTTTTTTCCCTTGTGATGAGAATTTAGAAGATTTTCCCTCTAAACTTTCAAAAATACCACACAGCCCAGTTAACTGTAGTCATTACGTTATACATTACATCTTCAGTATTTATTTCTCTTACACCAGGAAGTTTGTACCTTTTGTCACTTTCATATATGTACACTTTTATATTTGGCTTCTTCACCCAGCTTAACATTGTTGAGACTCATCCATATTATTGCATAAATTAGTAGCTCCTTGAAAATATACATTTATAGGGGCACCTGGGTGGCTCAGTTGGTTAAGTGGCTGACTCTTGGTTTCAGCTCAGATGGTGGTGTTAGGGTCTTCTCTCTGCATTCAGTATGGAGTCTGCTTAAGACTCTCTCTCTCTCTACCCTTCTCCCCTACACTATCTTTCTCTGTCTCAAATAAACAAATCTTTATACACACCCACCCACACATACCCAACCACACACACACACAAACACATGCATATGTATTATTGAGTGGTGTTAATGGAGAGACCAATTTTTCTTTTTTTAATCCATTTAGTTGGTGATCCACATTTGGGTTAATTCCAGTTATTATGAATAAACCTATTTAAAGATTTATTTACAAGTCTTTGTGTGACTCCATGGTGCCATTCCTTCTGTGTAAATAATTAGAAGTAAGATTGTTATGACACAGGGTAAGTGGATCACATGGTACATTTATACTAAACCATCAAATTGTTTTCCAAAATGGTTGCCACATTTTATATTCCCCCCAATAACGTATGAGGGTTCCAGTTGCTAAGCATTGGTGCCAACATTCAGATTGTTAGTCTCTTTAATTTGAGGCATTCTGTTGGTTTGCGGTGATAATCGCATTGTGGTGTGAACTGTGTGTGAAACTTCCATTTCCCTGATGACTAAAGATTTTAAACATCTGATGATGTTAGCCTCTACCTCAAACCACACATGAAAATTAACTAGAAATGAATTATAGCTGTAGACGTAAAAGGGAGAACTAACTATGAGACGTTTTATAAGAAACTTAGGAGAAAATCTTTGTGACCGTGGAGGTAGCTAACAATTTCTTAGACAACTCATCGAAAGCATTTGAACATGAAAGAGAAAAATTGATCGCTCGAATTTTATCAAAATTTAGATCTTCTGTTCTTCAGATCACAGCATTAATAAAATTAAAAGGCAAGCCACAAACTGGGAGACAAGATTTTTAATAAACACATTTACTAAAGACCTTACATCCAGAATATATAAACAGCTCTCTTACAATTCACAGATGAGAAAACCAATCCACTTTAAAAGAAAGGAACAACAAATATGAGTAAACACTTTAAATTTATTGTCATTACACATAATCTTGTACAAGTGCATAAATGTGATTTTAAGTACAGTCTTTATTTTTTTCATTTTTGCTTGGTTTCTATTTCCTGCTCCTTATTTCACTCATAACAATACCCAGCCCTAATCCCCTGGGCACTCATGGTAGCAACCCAGAAGTGTTTCTCTGCTAATGTCACCATATAAACACAGACCACAGCCAGGCGCACACATACCTGCCCATGCACACACAGACACAGATTCTTCTGTTTTGTTTTGTGTTACCAAAATGGGGTCGTGTTATTTTTAGATCTCTGTCTTGATTCTTGATTCTTTACAAGTCCTCGTTATTGACACTGATCCAAGTCAATCATCAGAACTCTCATTTTTCTATTTCCATGGCTGCATACTCTTCTGTGGTTTGCCTTTACCATAAGTGATTCAGCCGTTCCCTTTCTTTCCCTTCTCTCCATTCGGAAGTGTGCTGATTGAGGTCCTTGCACATATCCTTACTTTTGGCGATTTTTACTTTTAGGAGTGGAATTCCTGCCAGACTGCTTTCTATAAAAAGGCTGTGCTCTTTGCCCACACCCCAGGCAGCAAGGTGGGTATGAGGAGAGGTAATAGAACTTTGTTGTCAGGTGCAGAAAATCTGGTGCCGGACTGCCTGGGTTCCTTCCCTAGCCCTGCTACTTGTTCGCTGTGCCCCCCTGTACCTCAGTCTCCACATCTGTGAAATGGCAATAAGCACACTTACCCCACTAAGGGTGTCGTGAAGATTGGAGGGATTGCCACGGGCAGACCAGTGAGCATCTGGCACACGGTAGGTACGGCAGAATTGTTAACTACATCATTGTGGATTTCACAACTGTCGAAGAAGCATTTTTTTCAGAATCTGTTTTAGATTCCAAGATACAGCAGTGAATAAAATTGACAAAAATATCACTCTCCCAATGGAGCTCCCATCTAGTGGGAGAATCTGCGACAGCATTCACAGCTTTAAACTATTTTTGTTGTTCTGATAGACAGAAAGTACTCATTCCTTCCCGTTTTGCGTGTTCCTGAATGGTAAGGTGTTGGACCTTTTCACTTTTAAATCTGACACTTCTGCTTACATGTCTATGAATTGTCTTTTTATATATCTTTATATATTTTTGTCTACTTTTTACATTTTTAAAAAAGAGTTTATTTATTTATTTGAGAGAGAGAGAGCAGGAGGAGGGACAGAGGGAGAGGGAGAAGCAGACTTCCCACTGAGCAGGGAGCTCGACCCAGTGTCTAGTCCAGGACCCTGGAATCACGACCTGAACTGGAGGCAGACGCTTAACTGACTGAGCCACGTAGGCTCCCCTACTCTTTACATTTTTAATCATATTTATTTAGTAGACATATTTGTGCTTCTTTGTATTTCTAATTCTTTTTACCCAAATCTGTGGTGTGTCTCTTGACTCCCTATACAGCATCTCTTGATTTTATTACTTATATTATTGTTTTTAATTTTTATATAGCTAATTATTTCCCTCATCCTCTTTCAGCTTTCAGATGAAAAGAGTTGGTTAGGTTCCAATATACCTGTAGTTTATAAAATATTCCTGACAAAAGTTTTTCTGTTTTATTTTTCACATTTAAGTCTTTATCTGTAATTGATTCTTAATATACAGGCTTCATGTTTTTCTTATGAACAGCCAAATATGCTGACAGATTCTTAAATATAGCATCCTTTTTCTACAAAAATTAAAAGAAAATTTCAATCTCATATATACTGTATGTTCCCCTTCTGAATTATTTATTCTATTTACAAATCTGTTCTTCTACCAATGCCATATTGATCTGTTCACATGTACTTTTTGGGGGTGTGCTGATACCTAGTGAGGAAGACTTCCCTCACTCTTTTCAGCTGCATTGGCTCTTGGGCATTTATTCACCTATATTGACTTTAGGATGATTTTGTCTAATTTTAAAAAGGAGAAATTCTAATCCGAACTGAATTAAGTTAGTATACTTTTTTTTTTTAATTTTTTATTTTTTATAAACATATATTTTTATCCCCAGGGGTACAGGTCTGTGAATCACCAGGTTTACACACTTCACAGCACTCACCAAATCACATACCCTCCCCAATGTCCATAATCCCACAAGTTAGTATACTTTTTTTAAGAGAATTGTTATTGTCTTTCCCTCCAAGAACACAGTAGGCCTTTCCTTTTAATTCATATCTTATTTTCACATTTTTAATAACATCTTACAGTTCTTTCCAAATGAGTGTTGTGCCTTCCTTGTTAAATTTATTCCTAAGTGTTTTATAGATTTTGCTGCCATTTCAAGTGAACTAAATGCCCTATTTCCATATGAAAGTGCTACTGTCAGAAGAAAGAAAAGTTCTTGATGTTTTTTTCTCTTGCATCCAGTTACTTTTCCACAATTATTTCTGTAATTTTTATCAGAGTAACTGGGTTTTGACTGCAAAAAGAGATATGACTTTCTTCTTTTTATGTTTTTATAACAATTATTTCTTGTCGGTCCCTTACTGTGTGTGTTAAAACCCAAGAATGTAAAAAATTAATGATGATAACAACCTGTCATGTCCTTTTCCTCTTTTTTAATTGAAAACACTTTGCAATTTTGTTATTTTGGATAATATATTTTTTATGTATATGATACATAAATATAATATACTAATATATAATGTTTTTGTTCTATCTTTCAAAATGTTATAATGACAATAGCTTATGCCTTTAAAATACCTTTTCACAATCAATGGGTCTGATTTTTCTACCAAAATGTATTGGTGAGTCGTTTCCATTGTAGACTTCTTGGTGTTGAAACTTCTGGTCTTACTGGTAATGCAATTCTGACTCTCCAGCCATACCCACAGGCAGGAGCTTCTTCCAGTCTTCTTTCTCTAGTTGTACTTCAAACCATTCTTGTGTTTGTTTTTTCCCCTACGCCCAACCACTAGCCAGCTATCATGCTGTTCAAAGAAATTTTTTTAAAAGATTTTATTTATTTATTTGAGAGAGAGACAGTGAGAGAGAACATGAGTGAGGAGAAGGTCAGAGAGAGAAGCAGACTCCCCGTGGAGCTGGGAGCCCGATGCGGGACTCGATCCCTGGACTCCAGGATCATGACCTGAGCCGCCCAGGTGTCCCCAAAGAAATTTTTTTAAAAAGGTAGAAAACTATCCATGACTTTCCTAATTTGACCACATACAGATTTCTAGCCAACCCATAAGAGACGGTAGGGATATGATTCTGATTCAGTTTGTTCATAAGTTAAAAACTCAGTCAATCCAGACAGTTAATCTTCTAGGGCAACCAGTTGCATAAGATTTCCACCCAAATTAAGTAGCTGAAGTCTGTAGGCCTTGGATATGTGAACACTGCTTATCCTATGCTTGTTTGACCTAGGTTTGTTCTCTTCACAGCCTAATTTCAGTGGTTGTTTGGAATCACCACCATAAAAACTCGGAAGGCAAAAGAAAATAAAGAGACAAAAATAATCAAGAATTGTGATATAATGTCCTGCCCCAGACTCCCACAAAGACATTCTTACAGAGTAACATAAGAGTAACATAAGAGTAACATAACATAATTTTATGTTACATAAGAGTAACAGTAGTTTCCATGTACTGAATGACAACCTTGTGTCAGGTATGTTTTTTATGCCATCTTCCTAAGTATCCCATCATCTTGCAGGAAGCAAGAATTGGATTCCTTATAATTGTCCAAGAAATCAAGCCACAGAGAATGTCAGTTCTCATAACTGCTAATAAGCAGAGTTGGACTCATTTCTGTGTGTGTCTCCCTTTGAATTTCCTATGCTAATCTCTCCTTTATGGTACAATAATTCACCTTTAAAGATGAAAAAATACATAAATAACTAGAAAACAACCAACTCATGAGCCATAAAAAAATACTGTTTTATTCAAGAATAATGCCAGGCAAAGTTAATTATTGTTGTTCTTGATAGCATTTATAAGATTAATGCACAAGGGAGGCAGTGGATATAATACATCTTTACGTGGAAATGGTGCTCCCTATCATTTGTCATGTAATGAAATTCTTTCAGTTTCTCTAAACTGGCTTTTTAGCTTCTCCGAAAAGCTCTTATTACTGATGGAATGAAAATCCAATTGCCTTGAGTGTCTGTTGTAGGAAGTTAACTCCAGAAGGTGCTAGCTCTTCCCTGGGCAGGTCTGGCATTCCTTTGCCCTCTGGGATTTGGAGAGAGAAGTCCAGAGCCAGGGAAGGGGTCTTGCACAGCCTCTGCCCTAGTGCAGCCCGTGCCCTCTTCACATGCTCATTCTTGAGGCCTGATGAATCTCCACCCTCCGCCTCCTCCCTGTGTACTTGGCTCACACTGGGTTCAAGTTTCTTTTTCTCAATAAAGTTTTGCTCAAAAAATAATCCACCCCAAGTACTCCACATTGCGTGTCCCTTTTCCAAACTATTCAACTGTGTATTACAGGAATCATTCAGTTTGGCGTTTAGTCATATGCTACCTCCTATTACTGACCTTTGTGTCATAAATTTTTTCCTCTACAGTAGGACTTATAGGTCCTGAGGGTAAGCAGGCTTCAGAACCACACTGAGCTTGAAGAAAGGTGTTAATAAACACTAGTCCAATAACACAAGTAGACTTGACTTGAATCCCAGCCTATTCAGAAATAAATCAGGACCTAACCTGAGAAGGACTTTGAAAGTCTGAGGAACCCTCCGCCTCCATTGTCAGCTAAAATATGGTGGAGGGTTGCAGCCAAAGCACCCAGGGTACACTTTTAGTTTTTCCTGGAGCCTCATGGACATCTCAAGTTGACACTGGGTTTCAAGCCAGACCATGCATGTCTTCTGGCCTCCCCTTTTGCTGAAATCTGGCTCCAGTGGAGATTATTCTACCACCAACAGAAGCACAGTTCAAATATACAGCAGCCTCTCAGTTTATAAGCCTCCATTTGCAGTGTCCAGAATATTTCCAGAGCTCTCGTTATAAAAGGATATGCCCTCTGAGAAAAGTAGAGCAGCACAATCTCCATCATGCTGTAGGGAGAGAAGAAATGGAAGCACTGTTGGACCACTGCCAGCAGCAGGTATATTACCCATCTTTCCCTCCGAGTGATACAGTGTGCCTGATGCATGCTTAGCAGAGGGCTGTCATCCCGCAGGCCCTCTGAAGCACCCTGTTCTCCTCCCTTCCTATACTTGGCATCAAGGCAAACTTCTGCAGAGTGTAGGCCATCGCGGCAGGCCATCTTCTAACCAGAATTTGGTGCTATTTCATAGGGGGCTGCGTGATTTCTAGCCTATCATTTTGGGAATTAGCATTGAAATGTTGTAGAAGATTATGAGGGGGGAAAAATAAAGACCATTGGGTAGGAGGCATACCGTGCTTTGATTTCAACCTTTATAACAAAATGATTGTGTGACCTTGGTCAACTTCCCAGCCTTTTTGAGAAGGAATCCTGCCCATTGCTGCATGAACAGGGAGGTACTTAGAAGTCAGTAAGAAAAATTATGGGACCCTCTGAATTATGGTTTCCACTGGGCTCCTTATTTGGCTTCTCAGTACACCAGATACACAGGAGTTGCTCAATAAAGAATTGTTTGATTTGCTGATTGATTTTGTGGCTTTAGAACTGACTAGAATCCTATAAACAGCAGGCACTCCTCTCCGCAAAGGTAAGTCAAAAACTAATGATGTACTGGATGTTGGCTAATGGAACATTATAATAATTAAAAAAATAAAAAAGTAAGTCTGGAAAATACCTGCTTGCTGAGTTTGGGACAATCTCACGGCCTGCCCAAAATAACAGAAGGAGCATGGCTGGAATGAGAACAGAACTGAGGGGGCCTGGTTCTGTGGGCACTGTCCCAGAAGGAAATGTAGGCCTCTGGTCCACTGAAGAGGACAGGGACCCAGGTTGCTGACACAGTCCCCCTCCCTCCCATTCAGGCGGAAGTTCAGAATCCATTTCCAACCCACTCCAATCACAGAAACAGGCTGGAAACGACCAAGTGAAGTGAGATCATCAGGTCCATTGCACAGCCAACAAAGGAGGCCATCCAAAATGCAAGAACAAATAAAATAAAACCCCTGGCAGAGCTAAGAGAGAAAGGACTGCAATTCAAAAGGGAACTGAAATTACTTTTAATAGATCTTGGTAAAGCTGCCGAGAGACCTCAATCTCTCAGCTCGCCATATTATTTATTGATTGGGCTGCCATCCTCGCTGATTCATGGACGCTTTATAGAATTACACAAGCTTTGGGTTGCAGAATGCAGCCCAGGAAAGAGAAACCTTGGCTCTGGAGTGATTTCTTCTTCAGCTGTTTTTTTTTTTTCCCCCCTCTTCATTTACTCATCTGGGAAGTGGGGAGAGGGACACAGGCATTTGTCAAGTCTTTCTCAGAACTCCTTGACTAGGCAGCCATTGGACAGTGATGAGATTTTTCATCTTTCAGATTTAACGATGAATTCGTCCAAGCCACACTTAATCTTGAGACTTTTTACTTGTAGTCCATAATTCTGTGAACCTGCTGAAAGAGAGAGGAAGACCCTAAGCATTCCTGAACTTTCCTGCACCCCAGTCTGGATGCATGGCCAATTCACATGTCTCTGATAGGTACCATTTGCAGATTGGTTGCATAAAGTCAGAACTTGGGTTCAATACTGGCTTTGTCATCAGCTTGTTGTAAAGTCTGGAACAAGTCAATTTATTTATTTTTTCTCATCTGTAAAATGAGAAGATTGGACGAGGTACCCTTTAATATCTCTGGCAGGTCTTACGGTCTAAATTATAGTAATGAAATTTGTGACATGGCTTCTTTTCCAAGAAGCAAAAAAAAAAAAAAAAAGTTGGCTTTAAAGACACAGAAGAAAAATGGCATCTTTCTTTCACTCCATTAAGAATAACCCCTGTTGCCAAATTAGTGACATGGTAAATTGGGGTTACAATATTCAGTATCTCTCTTTGGCCAGCATTGGGTGGTAATCAATCCTAGCTCTGTGTCTTTAAAACAAAGACACCATCAGTAGCCTCAATAATAATGAAATCTAGAAAATATGGAAAAGGGTTTTTTTTCCCCCTTACATTTGTGGTTAAATAAACAGGATTCTATCTGAAGCTACAGTGAAAAGGTTTTATGAAGCAGCCAATATCTGCCTGTATGTCCACCTGTCTGTCTTTATGTCTCCTCACCATCCCTCCCAGATCTGGTCATGGAGCTTCTTTATCTTTGGCAGTAGTATTTTATCTACTCAGTGTTGCATAGATTTGGATGAAATAGCAAAGACCAGGGACAAGCAGAGGCCGAGGCAGCATGGAATATGGAGAAGGCAGGGCATCACGAAGGGAGCTGAGGGAGTACATCTGCATGGTGGGAAAAGAAAGTAATGGGAAGAAGAAAGAAATATAGCACAGATGAAGTTGGCAGATAATCTTGCCAACTAAGCTCATGATAATTTTTTTTTGCAAACAATGCAATCACTTAATATACATAGTGAGACCTTCCACATGCTTGGCATTCTGAGGATAATGTTGAAGCTACAGAAATCATGCATGCATATTTTCAATGGAAGAATATTTCTTCAATGTCCAATAATGGACATTGGGCATAGGGGAAAGCTCTGTGATGAGCATAGGAGAGAGAAAAGAGGAATAAAATGGGACGTAGATAGCACCAACAGTGTGGTTCAGCCTGGGCCATCCCTGAAGGACTCCACTACCAGGACCTCTATGTGATCTGCAATGACTCTGCCAGTTCTAGTTCAATGGTACCACCAAACAAATGTGTCCCTTGCCATGTAGAAACTCACTTTCCAAACAGAATCTTCTTTTTTTCCAAATGGGTTTATATTCCCCTGTACTTCTGTTGTGTTCTGTGTGTTTGTATAATGACTTTTCCTTCTTCATTCTCCTGGAAAACTTTTTACTTATCCTTTAAGATTCACCTGGACATCTTTTCTGATGACATTCAACTAATTCTCCATCAGTTCAACCATTGTTCACCCATTTTTCTGTGCATGCCTAGTAACATCTTTGAGGAACATCTCATTCTCAAGTGTCGTTTTGTGGTTTATTGACTAAATATTATGGCAACTTTCAACAAATAACAGTTAGGAAGAGCATTGCAAAGAAGTATTTGCTGCTTTTATATCCTGTGCTTATAAGCTTAATCTCTTATCACCTTTAACATAAAGGTTGTAGTGCAATTCAAAGGCATGGCAAAGGTTATTGGTGTTTTATGAGTATTTCTTATTTGGTCAAACTCATAGTTGTATTTTTTCTCAGTTGAGTCATATGTAACTAGAGTTTAAGCAGCTTCTGTTCAAAATCAGCAGGAAGTCTCAGTCAAATTGATATTTGATGCTTTGATAGTAGTTCTGCATTATACATGTATGAGACATACCGTCTCTCATTGCTTTGACATTTCTTCTATTGTTCCAAGGGATTTGGCGGTTTCTACTTTCTTCAACTGCTTTGCGTAGCATGATGGGAAATCCTTTTTTACGTATCTCAGGAACAGAATGTAACAGGTTTGTCTACTTGGGAATGTATTCAATTCTTAAATCCAGTGAAGTAGTCAGTAGCTGCTTTGCAAGAAAATATGTAGCTGTAGTTTTTTGTCTAATATCAACATATATGTTACTAATATAAATGTATGCCCTTGATATATTCCCATGCATCTCTGTATCCATAGTAACTTTATTTCATTGGCAAATGACAGGGGAAACTTTCTGGAGACATTTCACATGGCAATCACCAATAATGCTCATGTCTAAGTGAAGTAGTAAAAATACAAATGCATATGGTAAGGAGGGGCAGTGGCAGCCACATCACCGCTGCTCCCAGGCCACTGTGATGGTCATGTGGCATTGGTATTATAACATAAATTTCTAACTCATAGATGTGAAAATATGGAAAGAAAAAAAAAAGACTGTGTGTGTTAGAATTGATGAAATGTGGTGGAGACGTGGAGTACATCTAGAGCTTTTCTTTTAAGAACATTCATAGTTCAGACACTGGCATCATGAAATAATAGAGAAGAAAGTAATGGTGAGAACTATGAAATGTGTAAGCCTGATCATTCACAGGCCTTCACCCCTGGGACAAATAATACACTGTAAGTTAACAAAAACAAACAAACAAACAAATAAGAAAGCAAAGTGATCCACTTAAGAGATCTGAAAAAGGTAAAAATAAATTAAACTTAAGGAAAGCCGAAAGAAGATACTGAGCAAGCTGTGTGGAAAAATGAACAAGTTAAAAATCTAAAGCCGTAGAATCTTTTCTAACAGTTTCCTGTTTTCTCTTCTCATTTTTGTTGTATTTCCTAGGCATGGAATAAGAACATTGACGAAGGGGTGCCTGGGTGGCTCAGTGGGTTAAGCCTCTCCCTTTAGCTCAGGTCATGATCTCAGGGTTCTGGGATCGAGCCCCACGTCGGGCTCTCTGCTCAGGGGAGCCTTCTTCCCCCACTCTACGTGCCTCTCTGCCTATTTGTGATCTCTGTCACTCTGTCAAATAAATAGATAAAATCTTTAAAAAAAAAAAAAAGAACATCTACGAAAAAGTATTTTCTCTCTCCTTTCAGTATCTTTGATTTATTCAGTTCTCTGTTGTTCAGTGACACTGGTTCACATGCTACTGGCTATGGGTTTGAGATGTGTGTCTTTCCATCCTGTTAGTTTACTAAGATTTTTTACTTTCTACTAAGATTTACCAAGATCATACTTGGAATAGATGGGGAACTGAGTCAGATGCCCTTTGCTCTCATCATTTGCTGAAATGATCACATGGTTCTTCTCTTTGATCTAATCATAGAGCTCATATCAACTTTCTAATGTTGTGACATCCTTGAATTCATGGGTTTACCTGCATTTGTGTTTACTTATCAATTTAGCAAAATATGCTTGGATATATTATATTATATTATATTATAATTTCAAAAGGCAAATATTCAACTTTAACTATATCTGAACACATTTGACTTGATTGTGCCTGGGGTGACTGTTGTCCTGAGTTCTGAGTTTTTACATTCTTGAACATTAACACCAGCACTCCCACAGCAGAGCAGTAGTCTCACCTAGTAGAAAATATACTATAAGCTATGATATGGAAGATAGTAAGGGACTGGAAGAACACTAAACAGAGCAACAGAACAGTCTAGAAATAGATCTAGGGCGCCTGGGTGGCTCAGTGGGTTAAGCCACTGCCTTCGGCATAGGTCATGATCTCAGGGTCCTGGGATCGAGTCCCGCATGGGGCTCTCTGCTCAGCAGGGAGCCTGCTTCTCTCTCTCTCTCTCTCTCTGCCTCTCCATCAAAAAAAAAAAAATAGAAATAGATCTAAATAAATATGAGATTTTAGTATAATTTTTTTTAAATGACTATCCAAATTGGTGAAGAGGAACACATTTTTAATTTATTATCCAAAGTTGTTACATTTCCCACCCTGCTAAACTTCCCATCGACATGTCCTCTGGCCTTCCTCCTAGGTGTAGGCAGCATGGCTGGCAATGGCAGGAAGGCATCCAACCTGGGATGTGGAAATTTGCAGAATAAGAGAAACAAGATCCTTTGCCCTGTCATACACATCAATCTCCGTTCTTACAGATAACTCTTAGGGGACATCTCTTTTGGGGGAACATTATGACAATATCATATAATATCATTTCTTTCTTTTCATGAGAAATGGAAAAGGATTATAGATTATGGCCACTTGTTTATTGTCTCAGGCAATTACCTATGTTCCTTCCCAGGATATAAATTATGTATTTGCAGAAAAGGATAAAAAATATGTAATAACTGCAAAGTCTCTCTGAAGTATTTCTTTTATTTAGAATGTTTACTGTTTGTAATGTTTTAAGAATTTTTAGACTTCATTGGGTGCCTGGGTGGCTCAGTCTAAGCCCTCATCGGGCTCTCTGCTCAGTGGGAAACCTGCTTCTCCCTCTCCCACTCTCCCTGCTTGTGTTCCCCCTCTCATGGTGTCTCTTTCTGTCCAATAAATAAATAAAACCTTAAAAAAATAATTTTTAGAAGTCCTTACCCTTCAGAGTTTCAAATGAAAAAGGGAAGTTGTGGCTGAACATCCCATTACTTAGTATCTATTCTAAGTAAACTGATAAAAACTTCTGGAAACTCTTGTGATGGTGGCAGGGACTTTGCTGCAGGTGACAGTCACCTCTCTGTGTTATTTATCCTTAAAGATAAAGTACACTGTAACAGCTCTGGGTCCTAAACTCTTCGGATAATTTGGTCCCCCTCTTCAGGCAATTATAAGAGCAGGCCAACTAATGCCAGGGTAGTTCCTGGCCCTGGAAAGAAAGGGCCATAAGAACCTTTGGGCATGTGTTGATTTGTTGGTACTTGAAATTCCCATTTCATGCAAAGGAGGACCAGTGTAAGATCTGTTCAGAAAGAGGAGGCATTCCTAATTTTGGAATAATCTAAAATGCCATGGCGGTGAGAGATGGAACCAACCTGATGAGCACCAAGCTGGGTGGTGACTGGAGAGACACATTTGACATAGCCTGAAGAGATGGTGACTGGAGCTGTCGTTCCCAAGGGATGTGGTGGGATGTTGGAGGTCAGGATTTATCTGACCCAGCACTGTCTCTGGGCTCACACACCTACTTTTTCAGAGAAGATCCATCAGAACAGCTCCAACATGTCATTTTCTGAGACAGATCATGTTCATTGTTATATTAGAGTAGACTTTTTATATGGACAAGTTCCCTGGAGAAACAGTAGGAAATGGATATAAAGTCATTTCAGTTCTAGGTCATAGAAGAAGGGAAATTTCACAAAGAAGATACAGTGTCCAGCTTTCCAGAGGATGGTAATTCTTGGTTAAAAATCCTGGTTGTCAGTTCAGTCTTCAGGATCCCAGACCCTGTGTCATTGTTTTTCTCCATGATTGGATTGCCTCTGGCCAAGGTTTTGCTGTGTTGCCCTTTAAGAAATCTGGGAATGCATACCATGGTTAGCGATGGGACATCTGGGCCAGGTGGTAGCCAGGGCAGTGGGTCAGAACACATAGAATCATGTGAACTTGTTCTCCATTCCAACTCTGCCTGGTCCCTGGCACTTGTCTAAACAGACACATAAACCTGAAAGTCAGACAGGCAGCTCAATGCTGCTATCAGTTCCTTGGGTAAACACGTCTTCTGAGCAATTACAAACAAATTACTTCATCTGTAACACACAAAGCCACTGTGGTCTGAAGTTATATAATCTCCTTCCCTCACTTTTGCTTCTCTTCCAATCTCTCTCTCTCTCTCACACACACACACTCTTTCTAATGCCCAAATAACACTTTTTTTCTGTCTAAACTGGAAGAGTTTAGTAATAATTTTCAGTGGGGTACAAAGCTTAAGTGCCTAAATGTACAGTCACAGACTTTTGATTCTTAGTTTAGTGAAAGACACTTGGAATTACGAAAAATGAAAGTCATCCAACCTCCTCTGGGATGATTCCTGTTTTGCAGGACCTAGGATTGTTAAGACTGGAAGATAAGCAGTTTGATATGAGAAGAAAGACATTGAATTTGTGAGCGGTGGAGGAGTGGGGGGGTGAGAAGTGTGCCAAACCTGCCGCACCCCCACCCACTTACGGGCTTTGCACTCACTGCACAGGGACTGGACCCTTCTCCCTGTTCCCCATCCTTGCATGATTTGCTCCTTCATTCAGGTCTCTGCTCCAATGCCTCCTCAACCAGTTAGTCTCATTTGCAAACAGGAGGGAGGGGCAGAGGGGGAGGGAGAAACAAGTTCTCCACCGAGCGGGGAGCCCAACAGATGTGGAGCTCCGTCCCAGGACGCTGGGATCATGACCTGAGCCAAAGGCAGACGCTTAACCAACTGAGCCACCTGGGTGCTCCCAAAAGAATTCTTACCACCTGACTTGACAAATGTATTTGTTTGCCAATTAATTCTCCATATCCCCTCGATGATGTCACTCTAGGAAGGCAAGGCTCTTGCCTGTCTCCTTTGCTGTTCTCTCCTAGCAGCTCCTGTCATGTAGTGGATGCTGAAGACACAGGCTTTGACCGAGAGGGGTGAAGGACACGGATCAAAATGCTTCACTAATTGCTGACATCACTCACAGAGTTTAAATCCTCCATATTCTTGTCACCCCGAGAACTATTTGAAGGCCAGTGTATCGTGCACTTAGCAGAGGATCGTCGGCATCAATCTGACTCTCCAGAGAGAAAGGCCCACCACCAAACAATTCTTTCTACTGTGCACCTCCCCCGGCCACCCTCCCCCAGGCTGCTGCTTGCTTCTCCATCTCTCTCTAATCTCCTCAAGCCCTGATCATATCTCACAAAGATTATTCTAATGGACTCCTCCTAGGTAGCTCCCTGCTTTTTTTCTTGTCTTTGGCCATTCTATTTTCTCCATGGTGACCAGAACAATGTTTTAGAAAAAACACATCTGATCACATTGTGGTCAAGCTCCTTCTACAGCATGTGACTTGTCTGAGTCATCTCCACATTGTTCTACCCATACTGGCCTTCTGATGTTCTCAGTGTCATTCAATTCCGTCCTGCCTCAGGGCCCTTGCACTTGTGCTCCCTGTAGCTGGGATGTGCTTCCTGTGATTTATTGGATGGCTAACACTATCTTTTTCATCATTCTCAATGTAAATTTTCCCTTCTCTTTGATCACAGCTTCTCCTATTATTTTCTAGAACAACCCTCTGTTTATTATTTTTTTAGCTACCAAGGGTTGTAGCTCTTAAATTTACATGTTTCCCCATTTCACTGTCAGTCCCATGAGGGTTGGGATTATGTTTATCACAATCTCTATTGTTTCCCTGATGCCTAACACAGTGTCTGGCACATAGTAGGTGTTCAGTAACAAAAATTGTTAGATGAATGAAAAATACTGTTGACTGAATACATCTTAATTCCAGTGAAAGTCAGGGTTCCAGTTAAAAAGAGATTGCTCCAAGACGGTATGGTACTGGCACAAAAACAGACACATAGTTCAGTAGAATGGAATAGAGAACCCAGAAATGAATCCACAATTATATGGCCAACAAAGCAGGAAAGAATATTTAGGAAAGAATATCCAATGGAAAAAAAAGAGTTTCTTTAGCAAACAGTTGTGGGAAAACAGGACAACAACATGCAAAAGAATGAAACTGGATCACTTTCTTACACCGTACACAAAAATAAATTCAAAATGGTTGAAAGACCTAAATATGAGACAGGAAACCATCAAAATCCTACAAAAGAACACAGGCAGTAACCTTGGCATAGCAACTTCTTACTAGATATGTCTCCTGAGGCAAAGGAAATAAAAGCAAAAACAAAACTATGCCAATAAAAATAAAAATAAAAATAGGCCAAGTAACAAGAATGGAAGAAGATATTTGCAAATGACATATCTGATAAAGGGTTAGTATTCAAAATGTATGAAGAACTTATAAAACTGATCACTCCAAAACCCAATAACCCAGTTAAAAAATGGACAGAAGACACGAATAGACATTTTTCCAAAGAAGACATACGGATGGCTAATGAGCACATGAAAAGATGTTCAACATCACTCATCATCAGGGAAATACAGATTAAAAACCACAGTGAGATATCACCTCACACCTGTAAGAATGGCTAAATCAACATAGGAAACAGCAGGTGATGTGGAGAAAGGGGAACCCTCTCTCTTACATTGTTGGTGAGAATGCAAACTGATACAGCCACTCTGGAAAAACAGTATGAGGTTCCTCAAAAAGTTAAAAATAAACCTGGTGATTCACAGACCTGTACCCCTGGGGATAAAAATATATGTTTATAAAAAATAAAAAGTTAAAAAAAAAAAAAAATAGAGCTACCTTATGATCCAGCAATTGCACTACTGGGTATTTACTCAAAAGATACAAAAATACAGATTTGAGGGGAACATACATTCTGACGTTTATAGCAACATCATCAGCAACAGCCAAATTATGGAAAGAGCCCAGATGTCCACTGACATCTGAATGGATAAAGAAGTGAGATATATATATAAAATTCAGCCATAAAACAAGAATGGAATCTTGCCACTTGCAATAACAAGGAGGGAGCTAGAGAGTATTATGCTAAGTGAAATAAAGTCAGTCAGAGAAATATAAATACCATATGATTTCACTCATATGTAGAATTTACGAAACAATACAGATGAACTCTTGGGGAAAAAAGAGAGAGAGAGAGCGAGAGCAGCAACCAAGAAACAGACCTCTTAACTCCAGAGAACAAACTGAGGGTGTGTTTGCTGGAGGAGAGGTGGGTGAGAGGTTGGGTTAAATTGTTGATGGGTATTGGGGCGTCTGGGTGGCTCAGTGGGTTAAAGCCTCTGCCTTTGGCTTGGGTCCTGATCCCAGGGTCCTGGGATTGAGCCCCACATCGGGCTCTCTGCTCAGCCAGGAGCCTGTTCCTCCTCTCTCTCTGCCTGCCACTCTGCCTACTTGTGATCTCTGTCTGTTAAATAAATAAATAAAATCTTTAAAAAGAATTAAAATTAAAAAAACGAAAAAGAGTTGATGGGTATTAAGGAGGGCAGTTGTGATGAGCACCAGGTGTTGATGGACATGATGAATCATTAAATTCTGTATCTGAAATTAATATTACACTCTATATTAACTAACTGGAATTTAAATAAAAACTTGAAAAACAAAACAAAACAGGAGAAACTGAAAAAAGAAAAAAAAGAAAGGTCATCCCTCCAAGAAATCTTACTGAATAAATTTCAACTGGGTCCTAATAAAAGACTCTGTCCTTTGATCAAACCTGAGTCAGCCTCCTCTGAGCCCTCTTCTCCGAGGGCCCTGAACTTGGGCTCTGTCTTTGTTTGGTCTGCCTAGTCCAGTTTTAGCCAGAATTTTGCTGAGTCAGTTTAGCCTAAGTCCCCCACCCTTGATATCTGACCTCTCTTCATAACTGATTAACTTCCTTTTCCCACCATTGGTATCTTATCCCTAGCGTGCTTTCAACAAGAGTCTTGTTATATCTGGTCTAGCAACAATCTCCCTAGCTTCTACGTTTCCTCTTAGTAATTTTCTATGAACTGACCTCCACCTTGAATCTTGGCTGTAAATCTTGGGTTGCCCAGACCCAGTTTGGAGTTGATCCCAATCTCTCTCCCCTACTGCAAAACCCCATGGCAGTAGTACCTCTTGCATAAACTTTTCCTTACCAACTTTAAAAAGTGTCACGAACAATTTTTCTTTATCATGTCCTCCCCTCTACCATCTATCCATGCTTGTCCTCTCCCCATGAGCAACCCCATAACTGGCAAACCTATGCCCAAGAACCTTAACAATTTGTGGCTGTGATAAATGGACCCTCAGTGCGTCTGATCATCTGTCACAAATTCAGAATTCTGCCCTCAGCCTTTATGTTCTTAATACAAATAAGAAGCAGCAGGGGTGCCTTGGTTTAGGTCATAACAACACAATCACACACCCTTCCCTCAGGAGCTATGTTGCCAGAAATTTATTACTATTATCATTAGTGGGCTAAAAGAATTTTAGGGGTACTCAAAAGTTGATGTCTTGGGGCGCCTGGGTGACTCAGTAGGTTAAAGCCTCTGCCTTCGGCTCAGGTCATGATCCCAGGGTCCTGGGATCGAGGCCTGCATCGGGCTCTCTGCTCAGCGGGAAGCCTGCTTCTCTTCCTTTCTCTCTCTGCCAGCCTTTCTGCCTACTTGTGATCTCTGGCTGTCAAATAAATAAATAAAATCTTAAAAAAAAAAAAAAGTTGATGTCTTAGGGTACCCAATAAATGCTATCTTTTTTTTCCTGCTCTGCTTATGAAGAAATGAAGAGAAAAGAGTGGGCAGTGGAGGCCAAAATGTCCCTTTAATGAGCAAGAGACAGGACAGGAGTCATGGCTTTAGAGCTTTTGGCCAAGCAGCCTTCTCATGTTGGTCCCCAGAACTGGGTGAAGGCGCTCACCAAGTAGAGTCAAGCCTGGTCTCATTGGAGCTCGTTTAGGGACTGTCACTGGGCATACAAATGGGCCTGCTGCCAAGAACGGAGTCGACTTAGAAGGGCCTCTTCTTCCCCAGCTTGCCAGCGAGCTACCCATCCCATTCCATTCCATTTCCCCAGGGCCAAGACAGTAAAGGATTGAAAAAAATGCAAGATATGCATTTTTAAGACCCTTCCTTCTAATGTCAGAGTCAATCACCTTGCAGAAAGCATGAAGTCAGTATATTGGTCCCCTAATGGATCAGGTGTATAAACTGGCTCGGTAACATTCCAAACCTGCCAGACTCACTTTCTTTTTTTTTTTTTTTTAAATGAAGGGATTCATGAGGCCTAATATCTCTTTGTTAAAAAGAAGCAACAGGTCAAAAATAGAGTCACTTGTGCTAAGTTTTACTAAGACTTAAAGTCTAAACTAAAGGCAGTTTCAGCCTCTCCCATGAGTGGAATTTTAAACTAATTAAGCTGGAATTTGTGATCAGCACTAATAAGGTCATCTGTCTGATAAGACCCTCTTCCCCACTTGGGGAAGGTGACCTTGCCTGAAACAATCTCTCCTTTCTTCCTTCCTTTCTTTCTTTCTTCCTTTTTTCTTTCGTTCTTTCTTTTCTTTTCTTTTCTTTTCTTTCTTTCTTTCTTTCTTTCTTTCTTTCTTTCTTTCTTTCTTTCTTTCTTTCTTTCTTTTTTGCTAATACCATCTTTGTCCAACCCTGTTTCTACTTATAAAATCCTATTATTTTTATAGTTCCTAGGAGCTCCTCTCTTCTTGTTAGATGGGATGTTGCTTGATTCATGAATTATTGACTAAAGCCAATTAGAACTTCAGATTTACTCAGTTGAATTTTGTTTTTGAACACCTTTAATTGCCAAGATTCTGTGAGAGTTTCTCCCCACTGGAAATGGCATTTTACTGTGAAAATTTGAGCTTGAAAACAGCATTTATCAGAAAGAAAAGACATGTTTTTCACGAATGAGCTATCATTTTCCGGATGTGTGCTCCCTTATGCTTTCTCTGTTTGTAGATAGATTGGGGGAGATGTCAGAAGCGGTATCTGTTCACATTGGAAATGACATCTCAAGCAAGGTCATTACCAGAGAAGGACAGTAAATAACAGAAAATTGTCTATTTTCTGAGTTTTGGGCATAAAAAGGAGGATGAATAAAATAAGTCTATGTTTCGCTCCCTACCAATCACAACAGTAGCTTTTTTTTTTTTTTTTTTTTGATTAACTGTTAAATCTTATCTCAAAACCAAAACAAGTTTATGGGTTTTTGTTTTGTTTTGTTTTTAAAAAGCAGATCTGATTTTTTTTTTTCTTTTCAGATACTCAAATTTGATCAAAGTGCATACAAGGAGTAAAATGGTTAAAAGTCAAATAAATGAAGGGGGAAAAGAGGGAGAAAAGTTCACTGATCATCTAGAAATGAAGGAAACATTCTTGGATAAAGGGTTGGCTGCACAGTGGTGGTCCAAGAGGTAGAGAAGAGAGTGTGTAGGTTTCCATTGGGGCATTGTAACTTGGCATAATTATTTATGGCTGTTAGAGGCTTTTACAGAAGTAAGATTTAAAGATTCCATTGACATAGAGCACAAATTTTGTCAGAAATCACAGACCTAGAAGTGATAGTTGCATTCACAGATATCTCATTTCTACCAAAACCCTGTCAGGGGCTTTATATGCTTTATTGTCTTTAGTTCTTGTAGCCCATTACCTAAGATAGGATTAGTACCTTCATCGCACACAGGAGATAATGAGGTTTAGGGAGCTTATGTCAATTGTTCAAGGTCATACAACTGATGTGTAATAGAGGTTGTCCTTGAACTTATGTCTATCTTGTTGAAAGACTGGTGTTCTTAACCTCAATATCATACCATATAGATAACAGTTGGTAAGAAGAGTGTCTTACTTGGTTTTATCTTCCCTAAACCTCAGTTGTTATTCTGTGGTGGCAGATGTCATGTCCATCCTCCTCCTTTTTATGCCCCCTATCCTCAGTATAGTGCCCAACACATAAAAGGAACTTGACAAATATTTGTTGGACAGATCAATGAAATGTGAGATTTGTTGCTAATTAATATCCATCCCATTTATAAATACAGATATAGGAATTCTTAGGGAGGATCTTAATTTTGGAAGTTGAAGAGATAGAGGAAAGATTCATTGAGAATTATTATATATTAAATGATGCTCTGAAATGCAAACACTATCATTATGTATAGTTACATACCTACAGATATAAAAAGACTATAAAAGATATAAAAAAAACTATGAACTTTGCCAAATACACACATGTGCATGCGTGCGCGCGCACACACACACACGCACTATCTAGATACTTTGTATAGAAAACCATGAGAGTCTATCTCTACTCTAGCCAATGTTGCTCAGAGTCTGCAGACATTACTCTGCTGGAGAGAGGACATTAAAATTCTGTTAAACAGTACAGCCTCTGAAACTGTGTTGTCTAGGTTTAGGGCTTTAAATCTTATTTCATCACTTACCAACTGTGTTTGTTCAAGTCTTTTGAGTCACAGCCATCAAGTCTACAGTAGAGAGGAGGAAACAGTAGCATGCAGGGTGAAATTCAGATCAGAATGCAGGTGTCACACATGGGAAAGGAAGGGAAGCAAAGAGATAGGATTGGAGACTTTCAATTATAGTGTACTTCTGAGGAAGTCATCGGGCATGCTGAGGAGGAGACCATAAGCCATAGTCACCTGTTCTGGGAAACCTGCTCCTGCCATGCTCCCTCATTGTCTAGGAGCAAGCTGGAGACAAGCTTGGTCTTGCTACAAATGGGATAGTAGATCGAGAGGGACAGCAGGAGAGTCTGCTCATCATCTATGTTCCTGGTATTAGAGATCTAAGTGATGCGATTTCTGGAACTCCACATCAACTATCACCCAGGACAAAGAACTCATTTCTCTAATTGTTTTCCCACTAAAACTCTTCAAAGGGGTGCACATACTCTCTACCTCTGATTTCTATTCTGTTGTGCATCCCTGACCATTTACATAAGACATTTTCCTCTACCAGTGAACACTTTCTCAAGGTGACCAGTGACCTTCTCAGTGACCTATTCAATGGATTAGTCTTCTAGATTATTCTAGATTCAGAGGATCTATTAACAGCATTGGATAGGGCTGGTCAGTCCATCTTGAGATACTTCCTTGCCTTGGCTTCTGGGTCTTGGTCTTCTGACTTCAGTGCTCACTCTTCAGGCTCTCTTGCTGGTTTGTTTCCATCCCTCTGATCTCTGAAATGCTGACCTGACCCAGGATGGGGTCCTTAGATCTCTTCTCTACCTACAATGACATTTTAAGTAATCTTATCTAACTTCATGATTTTAGTTGGAGTCTAAATTTCATCATATCACATCTCCTATCTAGTACGGGTCTTTCTGCTCAACTCCACAGGCTTCTCTGGCCTTGTTTGTTCCTTGATTCTTTTTTCTCATAGCCAATATTGTATCTATTAGAATTTCTATCATCTTTGCCTTTGAATACATGTAGAGTCCACCCAGTTTTCACATTTTCCAGTGTTGTTGCTCTGGGCTAAGCCTTTGTTATTTCTCCTCTGTTATTGCAGGAATTTCCTTGTGTTCGCCTTACTTTAGCTCTTTGTAGTGTACAGTATATTCTGAAGCTTAAGCAACCAAAATGAATTTTTAAGTTACACTAGGTCTTCCATCTTAACGACCTTTGGTGGCTCTCCATCACACTCAGCCAACTTCTGATAATTGTCCACAAGCACCATTTCTTAATTTCATAATCTTCTCTTCTGCCATGCTTTCCCTTTTTGCTCTATTCCAGCAACACTTTGTTTAGTTGTTCCTTGAACGCCAAGCACCTCCTTGCTACAGGATGTTTACATTTGCTCTTCCCTTGACCAGGAACATTCTTCTCCCGTATATTTACATTTCTTACTCCCTCATTTCTTTTGAGCCTTTTTTCAAATGCCACCTGAATAGTGAGAGCTTCCATAATCCATAATCACTGTCTATAAAATAGAAACTGTCTCCCTCAGTACTTCCTGACTATTGTGTCCCTCCAGCACATAATACCACTTGGCATGTTTTGTATTTATCCACTTATTTACATATGTTCTCTCTTTTTTTAGCATTCACACTAAAAAACCAGGCTCCATAAGAGCGAAGATTTCATCTCTTTTATTCATACCGTATTCCCGAATGATAGAGTACACTGTTCTATGTCCTATATTGTATATGTCAGATTCCGATTTGTGTAAGATGTTGCTTTTGAAAATCAAAGCCCTTATTCTTTATATAGAAATTTATTCAAAGTTTACTCTAATAGAGTCTATGCCACTTTATTATCAAGGAGTGTTTCTTTGTCCACTAAACTCTGAGCGTGTTGGTTATCTATCAGACTTCTCCCTCTTTGGCCCATGATACTTTGTTCCTGTCTGGGTTCTCTGTGTCTTTTTCCCTTGCTTTGTTTTTGCTGCCACCCTGCAGTGAAGGAGAGAGAATTTTGGGAACTATAGTGTTACTCTCTGTTTCATGCATGTAATAGAGTACAGTGAACATTTTCAGAATTGATTTGACTTGACTTCAGTTTATACCTTTAAAGATTCCCTGGGGTATCCCATTTTGGAGTCTATGTACTTGCTTAACCAGTTCAAGCCTAGTCATAGTGGCTCACATGTGTGCCATGTTTCTCCCTTCTTTTCTTCTCTAACCCTATGACAACAAATAAAGCAGTAAAATTGAAAGTAGAGATTTGAGACAACCATAATACTGTCTTGCTTCTTAATTAGAAATTTATGCTAGAATCCCCTCCCCTAATTATTACTATTCTTTTGCAAATGTGATTGAAGTTTAGCATATGTACAGAAAATTGAGCAAATAATAAGTTCGAGGTTGACAAAATCTTATGATGTGACCATACCCATGGTCAGCAAAGGGGTCACCTCTTCCCAGATCAGCACTCGAACTAGAAACAAACTTACAAGCTTCCCAGAAGGCCTGTCGTGTCCCTCAGGGTCATTAGACCCAGCAAGAGCAACTATTCCCCATTTCCCAGACTCCTAGTAACAAGGGTTGGTTTTGCCTGTTTTTAAACTATTATATAAAAGGAATGGTGCAGTATGTATTCTTTTTGTGTCTGACATCCTTTGATCAGCATTGTATTTGGGATATTTACTTATGCTTTGAGGGTTATAGTTCAGAACCCTTCTCATTTTGTCTGTTTGGCAAGACCCAGACCCCTGCTTTGTTACCCTTAGATCCTCATGTGGGTGACTTTGAGCCAGGGAGACACATCTTCTCAAATTGACTCTTGTGTTGCTAAGAACTCTCAATTGGAAACCAATGAAGCCTTTTTAAATCTGCATTTCAAATTTCAGGTACTGCAAACTAACATGGAAAACTGAGAAGCTTCAAGAATGGTGGTCTGGTTTATTGGCCAATAATTAGATGTGCAATCAGTGAAGTCAGGCTCACAAAACTAGTTACTGAATTTTCCAGGAGAGGAGCCAATGCTTTGAGCCTCCTCTGCAACAGCTATGATGAATAAGTTAAAGGTATTCTTTAATTCACGGCATTTTCCCAGCCACCATGATAGTTCCTGGCCCACCCATACTCTTGGAAAAAACTGCCAGGATTTTTGTCTAGCTAGGCTAGTTGAGAATGGAAATGCTGTCATTCGGAACAACTTGATATTGTGGTATTTGATGGATAAAAGTTAAGCAAAAGTTACTCTAAGAGCACTGAGTTCCCTCCAGCTGCATCACTGATTAACTTTGGAGAGATGGCATAACGGCAAGGGGGTCTGGGACCCTGAGTTCTTGTCCTAGTTTTGTCCCTAACTCATGGTGAAAATGTCACCAAAGTATTTGGATGTTAGTTTCCTCCTGGGGGGGGAAAAATCAGAATGTAAAGGTCCGTGGTCTCTGAAGCCTTTGTTATTCCTTGTGTGGCTGCTAAGCCCCACTTTTGTGCTTTTCTTGGTCTTGTTCCTGCTTTCTGGATGATAACGTCTGTCTGTCAATTTGTCTGCAAAGTCTCTCTTCTACCAAGCCTTTCAGAATTAGCCTCCCTCTGTGCTGCTCTCTCTCATACTAGAAGCTGTCAGCATCAATGTGGGATGCTGCTTCTCCCTTTGTTAATCGTGTTTCTTTCTTCCTACACTTGGGGTTTATCACTGTCCACTCTTAAGGACTTAAGAGTCCATCCAGAGATACTTCTGCAGTCATTCATAGTATTTTATCTCATGTGCTGAACAGAAAGACTCCATGAGGTTTGTATTCTTGATCTCAAAATCTTTAAAAAAGAGATTATGATTCATTTTATCTTATCCTGGAATACAGTTCTACCCCTCCACCTCCCAAACCCAAAGGTGACAATCATCAACCATGTGAGATCCTTCTGCTGAGATGAACATGAGCAATGGGCAGAGTGGGTAGCAGAGAAGATAGGGAATGTGGAGCCAGGAAAAAGATAAACTATAATCACCCAGTCTTTAAAACTACAACTATTTAACAAATAAAAACAGGTCATTACTTCTTTAATCTGATAAATAAAACATTTATTTAAAAATTTCAGCAACAATTAAAATTAACAGCTCAGGAAACAACAGATGTTGGAGAGGATGCGGAGAAAGGGGAGCTCTCTTACACTATTGGTGGGAATGCAAACTGGTGGGGCCACTCTGCAAAAACAGTATGGGGGTTCCTCAAAAAGTTAAAAATAGAGCTACCCTATGACCCAGTAATTGCCCTACTGAATATTTATCCCAAAGATAAAAATACAGTGATCTGAAGGGGCACCTGCACCCCAATGTTTATAGCAGCTATGTCCATAATAGCCAAAATATGGAAAGAGCTCACATGTCCACTGACAGACGAATGGATAAGGAGGACATGGTAGGTATGTATATATATACATATATATATATATATGTATATATATATAACTCAGCCATCAAAAAGAATGAAATCTTGTCATTCGCTACAACATGGGTGGAACTAGAGGGTACTATGTTGAGTGAAATAAGTCAATCAGAGAAAGACAAATACCATATGATTTCACTCATATGTGGAATTTTTTTTAAAGATTTTATTTATGTATTTGAGAGAGAGACAGTGAGAGAGAGCATGAGCGAGGAGAAGGTCAGAGGGAGAAACAGACTCCCCATGGAGCTGGGAGCCCAATGCGGGACTCGATCCCCGGATTCCGCGATCATGACCTGAGCCGAAGGCAGTCGTCTAACCAACTGAGCCACCCAGGCGTCCCTCATATGTGGAATTTAAGAAACTAAATGGATGGACATAGGGGAAAGGAAGGAAAATGAAATAAGATAGAAATCGAGAGGGAGATAAAATGTAAGAGATGGTGAGCTCCAGGAAACTGAGGGTTGCTGGAGGGGAGGAACATGGGGGATGGGGTAAACCGGGTGGTGGGCACTAAGGAGGGCATTGGATGTAATGCGACTGGGTGTTATATGCAGCTGATAAATCACTAAATTCTATCTCTGAAACTACAAAAAAAAAATATCCTACTTCAGTGAATGTGTTTGATTTCCAATTATGTTGCTTCTTGCTTTAGAAAAAAAACTTTTTCAGCAAACATCCCTAATAGAGAAATGTTAAGAACACCCCCTTTAAAATCAGGAACATGGTAAGAATTTTCAGTATTACCATTGCTAATATTGTTTAGGAGATCCTAGCCAGAGACATAAGACAAGCAAATATATAAATAAACACATACACACAACACCAAAAAAAGGGAAAAAAGAATTGAATAAGAAGGAAAAAAAAAACCTTTATTGATTGATTAATAATTGTTTACATAGAAAATCTAAAACATGTTATAGGTATGGTATTAGAATTAATAAGAGAATTTAGTAATATTGCAGAGTATAAAGTTGATATATAGAAGTCATCTGCATTTCTATATACCAGAAACTAAGGGTTAGAAATCTACAAGTGTAAAAATATAGAGCACATAAATATCAAACTATGAAATTCCTAGTCATCTTTATGGAAAAATCTAAAATACACTTGAGAGATATTAATGGAAACAAAAGGAGAGATAGATTAAATTCATGTGATAGAAAAAATTTAATATTGGAAAGGTGATAATTCCTGCCAAAGTGATTTACAGATTCAAACAAGATCCAATAAAAATAATCTCAATAAGTTTTTCTATAGAACTATGTAAGGTTTTAGGATAGGCTGGCCCTAAAATATTTAATGAAGACAATCAGGACTAAGAACATTCATGACAATTTGGAGAGAAAAGATGATCCACAGTGGGTACCTACCCTACCTGCTATACAGGGTTTTTGTAGAACCACAACAATTAAGCCAATGTAGACTGGCATCGGAATAGGTATGTTTAACCCAACAGGGAGCACAGAAACAGATCCATATGAAGACTAAAACTTGATACTTAACAGAGTTGACATTGCAGAATAAAAGGAATGGGAGATTATTCAATAAGTCAGACAACTCTCTGAAACAAGTGTTTGAAGTCCCAATGTAAGCTTTGTCCTCAGCACCCATGTGACCATAAGTCCTTCCACTTGGACTCCCCAAAGAAGGAGACTTATGGAGCATCAGGGGCCAAACACCTGGAAAAATGCCATTGGCAGTGTGCACAGGGCCAGTGAGAGCTGCCTGCCCAGAGGCAGACTATCAGGGGAGACATCATCTTATAGAAAATAACAAAACAATAGAAAAACTGGCTAAATATTGAACTGAGAGTGGGCAATTCTTAAAAAAAAAAAAAAAATGTCCTTGATGAAATGATGGTGTATTCCCTGAAAAGTATTTTCCCCCCTAGGTTCTAAGTAATTGCAACAGTTGCTGTTTTGTTTTAATAGCATATATGTAAGCTTCAATATATGTTACCTCATTCTTCTTATGTTTTTATAAACATTATATTCTTCTCTAGTCATTCTACTGTATTGCACAGTACTATGGAAGTGACTTTAAAGAACTCTCCTGTATGTATAGTGTCCTGCCATGCGGGGACCCAGAGATAGGCATCTGTTTTGAAAGTAAGTTTGTGATGGTTCAGAGTCTTTGAAACTCCCTTCCAGTGATGCTTCTGTTGAGCTGCCTGTTACTAAACCAAACAACTGTGGCACAGTAATTCTAAAGATGAAGAAGTGGAATCAGAGTTACTATAGTTGTCACTTTATGTGATCATTTCAGCATTTCAGTCGTGCTTAAAATTTAAAAGAATGAAATAGAGAGCTGCCATTGGTAACCCAATCATCATGGCAATTCTTCTGCTTAAGTCTGGACAAGTCATTCATTTCCACATGATAGGCAGATGGTTGCTATGAACTGATTGACATTCATGGGTGAAAAGCAAACAAATTACCATCTCATTTATAGTTTTTTTTTTTCCAACTGTAAAATCCCATGTTTTTAAAAGAACAGATCAAAATTATTTTTATATACTTTATGTACAATAATATATTATTTTATGTATTTAGTCTGCAAGAAGGAAAGGGTAGATTACATGGTTCTTCAACCTTCTTTCTTCCAATTCTGAAATTTTAGTTTCTCTCCATGTAGTGCCTCCCAATGTTCCTTCCCTAACCCACCAGTGTTTGCAAACACAGTCATCTGGGATTGTACCCACCCATCCTTGGATCATCTACAAATCTTAGAGTAGCAGAGAGCTCTGTCTGGGAGATCAGCAATTGTCACTACATAATTGAGGGTGTGTGTGTGTTATCTTTCAAAGCTGTCAAAGCTGTCGACACTGATCAGAGAATAGGACAGAGGAGAAATAGGTTTCCTAGGGGCAGAGATGTAGGAGCTGGTTCATTCATGTCAGTAAGGAAACATGCCTCGTGACCATGAAGGGCCTCCATGGTGACTCACACTACCCTAAAATGAAATTTGTTTATTCTGGGGCTCATTTTATCACTCTAGCCCTGGGGTTATTTAAGCTCCTAAAAGCTTGTAGGTAGTAAGTGGTTTGGGGTGCCAGGAAAAGTAATTGGATTAATGCACTTCTATCTCAGAATACTGCCAAATTAGTCTGTGGTATGTGGGCTTTTTATGTTATTCTGAGTGTGGCGTAATACAACCAGCTGCTCTGTGACTTGATTATCCTTACATCAGACCCACCCAGCCAGCCCCATCCCATCTGGTCACACCCCCAGAAGGCACCCTTTAAAGTCTCTGCCCATCCCATCTCCCTTCTTATTTCCTAGTTCCTGCTTTCCACCTTCCAATTCCTTCCAGGCTTCGTGATGCAATTAAAGCAAACCAAGCCAAAATCTTTCTAATTTTATCAAAGCCTTATCAGTGGCAATTGCACTAGGTGGAAATCCATGATCACTCGGTTATGACCCGACAGCAAGGTATCTCTGCAGCCTCCATGCAGAAGGATGTTAAGCGGAAGAAACATGACGTAGGACGTCATATGCCGCATACCATCAACCCAGGAAAAAGAAGCATTTTATGGGCTTCGGTCAATAGACTGTTTTTTGTCAATGATCTATAGCTAATTAGAACTGGATCAGAGTTTGGTGGGTGAAGCATGTTGGCCTTAGAGTCAGATGATAAAGGTCCAAAACCTTTCTTGGTTGCATTCTCTGTGATCCTGGGAACTCTAACATTTGATCTTGTCTTAACTGCTTCACAGCACTGTAGTAAAACAAGCAAATATGAAAAAGCTTTATGTGTTAATAAATGTTATAAAAGCATAAGGTTGTTTTTAAAATCATTGATTTAGGCTCTTTTTAGTAATTATTCTCAACTAACTGCAGTTACTCTATTAAATAGTATTACAATGATATATTTCTTAGAGTCTTCTAAGATTCACAATTTTGCTAATTCAAAATGGCCCTCCTTAGGTGAATTCCCATCTATCTGGGATGTATCTGTATGTCTGTAGCACAGAAAGTATCTCTTATGAGCTGTCTTTGCTGAGGGCAATGGTCATCTCTTCTCCAATGATTGGTTTACATGTTGGCGTTCAAAATGGGTAAGGTTATGAGTTCCTAAAGCAATTACCCCATTGAAATATTGAATTTTTGTCAGATACTCTGTCATTTCCAGATTACTCCGTGCATTTAAAAATTAGATGTTGTTAGACTTTCATAGCTGGAAGCAAGCATTGTAAATCCAGCTTTGATGTTTTGAGTGTCGATTTTACTTGACCTGGGTTTTGATAAACATGTTGATACAGATTTACTGTTCTCTTCTCAGTGACAATTCTTAGGAGAAGAATACTGCTTTGATCTTAACAGCCCATTCAGCCAACTTTTCAGAACCTTCCAGGTGACTCTCCTGGGGCCTTTGGTTATCCTGGGACTTTTGTCTCTGCAACTTGATGGATGAAAAGTTCATGCAATAACATTTTCTTTGCTTTCATTAGAGACATGTTCCATACTCAGTCTAAAAGTTGGATAAGTCTTGAAAAGGCAGAAAGAAGAAAATATACAACTCTCCTAATGCTATAGCCAAGAATAAATAACAGTTACTTGGTTTTTGCTGTATAGCTTTCCAAATGCATTTTATTATAATTAAATGAAATTTTAAGGCTTTTCATATTACAAAAATGATATAAGATGGCTGCAGAAAAACTTTAGTGGGGGGAAAAATAATGCAGAATCTGATACCCAGAGATAAGTCCTATTTGATTTTTGCTGGGCATCCTTCTGATCTTTTTGTATGGCTATAAATACCTTTTATTAGAATTTAAGTAACTTCTGCCACATCTTCTCACTACAAAATAAATATAAACCAAGGTTAAAAAAAATCAGAAACTCAGAAAAGAAACCCTAAAACTTACCCATAATGTCACCACAGAAAGGTGAGCACCCTAATACTGATGCACAGTCTTCTGATGCTTATACTGGGCATTTTGTATGTCTATATATGATTTTGTACAAAAACAAGATGATACCAACCATACTGATTTTCAATCTCCTTTTTTTAACTCTATAAATGTATAATGATTGTGTTCCTAAATCATTAAATATTTTCTTACCACACAAATATTAAGGACTCAGGGTATTGTAGTGAATTAATAAACCCTGAGTTGTGGAACCAATTTCCTGTTGGGTGGGTTGTTTAGAATGTCTCTGGTTTCTCACAATTATTAGCAATGCTACAGTGAACCACGTTCGACTCCCTTTGTGAACATCTTTTAATATTTCTTAAGGATAGATGCCGAGAAACAGAATTTGGAAGGTTTTGTTTCATTTTGATGAATTGTCTTCACTCATCTTTTAATAATTTATATTCCCCTAGCAGAGAGCCGTTTCTCTGCAGCTTTGCCAAAATTGACTACTACCTCTTATTTTATGTATTTTTTCATCTGTGAGTGTTGAAATGAAAAATATTTATATTCCGTTTTTAATTTAATTACATGCCTTTTTATTATGTTTGCCTTTAAGTCATATGCTTACTAGTATAGCCACTGAACGTGTGGAAAATTACCTTGATAGTAAAAACAATGGGAGAAGAGAAATTTCTGAATCCTGTACTTGCAGTTGTGTGAAGGTCCCGGTGAAAGTGGCATTAAACGTTTGCTGGTTCATGTGTCCATTTGTCCATTTTACTTATCTTTTGATGAATATTTACCGAACACGTTCTCTATGCTAGGCCTTTTTCTAAGAGCTGGGACTCTGGAGGGGAACAGTATTGACAGGGTCCCCGTCCCGGAGATTTTTAGTCTAGTATACAACACAGAAATGAAACAAACAATAATCACAAGTGACCTGAGGATTACAAAAAAGGGATTTAAAAGTAATTATCCTGAGGATATTATATTTAGGCTGAGCTAGTCTGTTAATAAGGTGCCATTCACTAAAATGTCCCAAACGTGGTGTTTAGCTCCTCCTATAACTGGGTGGTAGGACAATATGGTTATGAGAAGGTGCACACATGAAAGAAATGATTTTATAGAGCTGGAGAAGTCTTGGGAGATGTAGAAATTACATTCTGATTTCACCAGGAGATGCTTTAGTCCATTCCTGTTGGATAAATATGTATTTTGCTTTATTTATTTATTTTCAAATTCTATTTATTTATTTATTTATTTGACAGAGAGAGAGAGAGAGAGAGTGAGAAAGAGAGAGAGAGAGAGAGAGAGAGAGACAGGGGAAAGAGGGAACACAAGCAGGGGGAGTGGGAGAGGGAGAAGCAGGCTTCCGCAGGCAGGGAGCCCAATGCGGGCCTGTATCCCAGGACCCTGGGATCTTGACTCGCGCCAAAGCAGATGCTTAATGACTGAAACAGCCAGGAACTCAGGTATTTTGCTTTAAAAAAGCTGCAAAAGGGCTTCCCATACTGTTTGGGTTATCTACACATCTTTATTGTTCTTGCTGAATTGGTGCTCTATCTAGTCTCTCTCTCTCTTTTTTAAAGATTTCATTTATTTATTTGAGAGAGAGTGAATGAGAGGCAGTGAGAGCATGAGGTGGGGGAGGGTCAGAGGGAGAAGCAGACTCCCTGCTGTTCAGGGAGCCCAATGTGGGACTCCATCCTGGGACTCCAAGGTCATGACCTGAACAGAGGGCAGTCATTTAACCAACTGAGCCACTCAGGCACCCCCATCTATCTAGTCTCTTAACACCGTCCCTTGACACCCTGCATCAAAGACTGTAACTCTACAAGGCAAAAGCATGCAGGTGATCCAGTCCAACAAGTGGAAGCAAGAACTGTTCGCTTTGACTAAACATCTCACATCTTGGGTGGTGGTCTTGCTGACAGATCATCTTTCCTTTTAGGGGAGGGATCAAGTGTTCTTGAGACTCAGCTTCCTGAACTTTCACTTTTCTTTCGTTTTTACTTTAAAATATTTTGTGGACTACAAAGAATATATAAAAACATATACATTTTAAATAATAGTATTAAAATGAGCACCTATGCAAACGACATTCAGGTTAAGAATACATTGACAGTAGTTTAAAAGCTCCCTCTGTGACTCTCCCAGATGGACACCCCCTTGAATAACTAGTATTCTGACTTTTTTGATAATTATTTCTTTGCTTTGTTTGAAACAAGAAAACTTTTACCATCTATAAATGTATATGCATCCTTTGTATATATTATTTATACTCCTACTCATAGAAATTGTATAAATGGATCACACTAAAGTGTTCTTTCATTCCTTTTAATATTATGTTTATTTAATCTTATGTTTATGATTTATCCATGTTAGTGGATATAGCTGTAGTTTGGTCTTTAAGGAAAAGTAATGAATATACCAGAATTTATATATCCATTCTACTATCAATGTACATTTGGAATATTTATGGTTTTTGGCAACCACCAACAATGATGTTTTGAACATTCCTGCTGGTAATGGAATTGCTGGTAGCCAGGAATGAATAAGTATAAATTTACTAAATAATTCAAGTTGTTTTCCAAAATGGATGAAGCAATTCATGTTCTCACTAGTAGTATATGAGAGATCCTATCTTCCCCAACACTTGGTCTTGTCAGATAATTGCATTTTTGGCAGTTGGGAGGGTATGCCATAGCATATATTTGTGGATTTAATTCTCATTTTTTCTGACTATAATGATGTTAAACCTTGCTTCCTACGTTTAGTTGTTATTAAAGTTTTCTTCTTTGTGAAATATTCATTCAGTTCTTGGGCTTAGTTTTCTCTCAGTTTACTTATTTTATTGATTCATAGTTCCTCATATATTTTGGGTAGTAGTCTTTTTTTGAACATATTTTTAGAAAATCCTCTACTCTGTGGGTTGTATTTTCAATCTTTTAATATAGCTCTTGATTAACAGAAGTTCTTAGATTAATAGTACACAAGTTTATAATTTTTTCTACATAGTTTATGTTTCTTACATCTTGTTTAAGAAATATATGGGGCACCTGGGTGGCTCAGTGGATTAAAGTCTCTGCCTTCCGCTTAGGTCATGATCTCAGGGTGCTAGGATCAAGCCCCACATCGGGCTCTCTGCTCAACAGGGAGCCTGATTCCTCTCTCTCTGCCTGCCTCTTTGCCTACTTGTGATCTCTGTCTGTCAAATAAATAAATAAAATTTAAAAAAGAAAAGAGAAGAAATATTTTCCCAGGGTGACTGGGTGGCCCCCTTCAGTTAAGCATCCAACTCAATTTTGGGTCAGGTCATGATCTCAGGGTTGTGGGATAGAGGCCCCGTGTGGGTCTCCATGCTCAGTGGGGAATCTGCTACCTCTTTCCCTCTCCCTTTTCCCCTTCCCCCACTCATGCTCTCTCTCTCTCTAAAATGAATAAGTACATTTTTAAAAAAAAGAACTATTTTCATAGTGTAAGTTACAAAAGTATTTTTCCTATATCCTGTTCTAAAATTTTCATACTTTTGTTTTTAATGATGGTCTTTATTTCATTTGGATTTGATGTTTTTATATAGCGTGAGGTTTCTAAGTGGATATGTCCAATCTTCCCAGCACTATTCATTAAGAAGTGTATCTTTAATGATCTTCTACAACATCTGTCTTAAAACAAGGATTATGAAAGCATAATCTATTTCTGGGTGATTCTTTAAGATCCATTATTCTATTTGTACATCAATGTGCCAGAGATACTCAGTCTTAATAATGATAGCTTAAAATATCTTGTTAACTGCTAGGACAAGGGCTCACACCTTCCTCTTATCTACACTGTCTCAGCTATTCTCAGCCCTTTATATTTTTGTATCGGTTTCAGATTAGCTTAACAACTGCTACAGTTGGCATTTTAATTGAGATTGCTGTATGTATATGTGTGTGTAAGTGTGTATATGTATGTGTAGGGCTTTATGGTTTAGGACTTGAACTCATGACCCTGAGATCATGACTTAAGCCAGAATCAGGAGTCAGATGCTCAACTGACTGAACCACCCAAGCACCCCTGATCTTTCCATTCTTAATACCAATTATTGTGCTTATTTTATAAAATCAATTTAACTAGAGATTCGTCAGTTTTATTATCTTCTCAAAGAATTTATCTTTTGGTTGGTATTAGCTAACACAATCTTAATAGTATCCGTGTTTTCTATTTGGTTCATTTTAACTTTTATTTTAAAATTCCCATATTTTAAAATCCTTTTTTTTTCTGTTGTGTTTGGAATTATATTGGTGTTTTGTTTCACATCCTCAAATGCTTTCTTTACTCGTTATTTTTCTGTCATTATCCTTCTAATCTGTGACTTAAGGTTAAAAATTTGTGTAAGACCTGCTTTACTTGCCTCTCACAATTTTTCTAAGTAGCATTTTTTATTATCGTATAAAATATATTTACAGTGCTATCATGAGTTCAGATTTTACTAACGATATTTTAATCCATGTTTTCTATGACATACTAGGTGATTGTGGGTTTGTCTGGTACTCCTTATAGTTCATTATTTTTTTTTTTTTTGTATTTTCAGGCTATGCCTTGGGGCACAAGCAAAGTTTTAATTTTGTATTTACCTATTGAATTAAAACTTTAATGTTTCAAATTGACCTTTATGTGAACTATGTTCTTTGATTTAAAGTCTATTTTCATAAATACAGTGATATCAACTTTCTTTTGGTTAGAATTTACATATTATTTTCCGCATTTTTATGTTCAACCTGACCAGTTAAGCAGGAAATATTTCTCCCCCAGTCAATGAACCTCAATCACTAAGCAAACTTTCAACAGGAGGAGAAAGCTTGGTATTGACTTGTCACCATCTTTAAGCTCTTTTAAATTATTTGTGTGAATTTTGTAAGCACATGAAAAAATGAAACCTACTATAACCAATATCTATGTACTACCAAGCAGGTACCTAACTCTATGGAATCTTAGCTTTTTAGTTTTATGTGCTTAATTTCATTTTTCTTAATACACACTTTCCATTAAAGTGAAATATATACACAGCAAAGTGTGAAATCATGAGTGTGCAGCTAGATGAAATTTCACAAAGTGAACACAACCTGAATCAAGACAGAATTCCTAAATGCAAAAACAGCATCTTCATGGTACCCCTTTGTCACTGCTGTACGCTTTCCTTCAAAACTGACAATTATCCTGACCTTTAACACAGTAAATTCTTCCCATTTCTGTGTTTTATGAATAAAATCATACCCCTGTATCTACTCTTCACGTCTACCTTATAGTACATCCATTTATAGCATCTGTATATCCATTCGTGTTGCATGTATCAATGGCTTACTCATTTTTATTGCTGCTTTATATTTTATTAATTTCTCCATTTTATTGTTAGTGGTCCTCTGGATAGGTTTCAGTTTGGAACTATACTAAATAATGCTGTTTAATAATTCTCATATATGTCTCTGGCTCTCAAAGAACCTGAAAGGCATAATTTGATAAAATCATAACTAGAAGGAAGCCATGCTATGTCCTCCAGTATTCTCAGATACCATCCAAAGCCATGGGACATGAGAACTGAAATGGCCACCGTTGGAAGAGCTTACCGTCTCTGAGGTCCAAATTCATATAGCCACGTAGAGACAGAACAAGGATTAACAAGTATTAAAAACCATCTATATAACATCTGATAGGCCTGAATAAAAATTGGAACAAAAAGCAGTCAAACTCACCAAAAAAACTATGTAGATCCAAACACTATTTGTTCAAAGGCAAACAAACAAACAAACAAAAATTCACAGCAATTCAGCCAAAAAAAAATTGATCATATAGATAATCTCTTTATGAAAATGATTTTGAATTTGGGATTATTTCTTCAAATATCCACTTATGGAAAGGAAGAGTAGATCATTTAATTAATACTAAAATATTGACAAGTTAACTACAGAATTGAAAGAAAAAATTTGAAGGGACATAATTTACCTCTTGAGAGTCAAAGAGATTCTAATAATGATGTCAGCCAAACAGACTGAGGATCCCACTCAAATAGATCAAAGCCACATGTTTCAAGATGTAAGGCGTTATCCAAGAGCCAGAACATGCTCTCCCTCCCAGCCTCAACGGAGTATTAGTGATCCAAGCCCAAAAAGTACATAAGGCTTTGGGCTGGTTCCCTGAAATATGGAGAGATATATTTTGCATGTGTGACCTAGCAGACCATTGCCTGGGTGGTCCATGCATTTGAGAGGATGTAGCAGCCAAATCCCGAGAGGCTTTGGTTGACCTGTATTCTGCTTTGCTCTTGGAATAATCCATTCTCGTATGGCAGTCATGTTACTGTCTTGTCTGAAACCTTCAATCACTTCACAGGACTTAAAAATCACATTTGAATTCCTATCATGCTCTGCTAGACCTTGCATGATCTGACCCCTGCCTGCATCACAGGCAACTCACACACTCACCATGAAGTTGGGCCCCACTGGGCAGCCCTTCTCCACTCCAGGGAACTTGGCACAGATCTACGTCCTGCATCTGGAGGTCTCCTCTTCTTTCTCTTCCATAACTGGCTTCTTTGCCTCATTCAGGCCTCAGGTCAAATGCCTCATCCTCTGAGATTTTTTTTTTTTAATTTTTATTCACAGGACTCACCATAGCACATACCCTCCCCAGTGTCCATCACCCAGCCACCCTGTCCACCCCCCTTCCAGCAACCCTCAGTTTGTTTCCTGAGATTAAGAGTCTCTTATGGTTTGTCTCCTTCCCCAGTCCCATCTTGTTTCATTTTCCCTCCCTTCCCCCCATGAACCCTACCCTGCCTCTCAAAGCTAAACAGGGTCGGGCCTGGTTAGTACTTGGAAAGGAGAGAAATTTTTGTTCTTTTTTTTTTTTTTTTTTAAGAAAAATTTTTTTGATGGTCAAAGCCAAGTCCCTTTGCCAGGACCCATATACTCACCAGCATCCTTATCCTCTCTCTCCCACTGCTTCTTTTCCCTTCATGGTACACATGACTATTTGTTCCTATTAAAATCTCTTTATTGCAGATTTCCCCCAATAGTCTGCCAACTATTTGTTTTATTCACCACAATATCCCCAGTGCCTGAGTATGTCGTTTAGCATAATATAGTTGCCTAACTATAGTTGTTGAATGTATACAGAGAAAATAATACTAATAATAGGTGACATCAGCTTGGACTAATTACATGCTTGTTCTAAGCATGTGACATGTATACCTGTGTTGAGTCTATGACACAGACCCTATCTTTTATGGTTGATAAAACCAAAACACAGAGAGGTGAAAGAATCACCAGGAGATAGGGCAGAGCAACAGTTGGAACCTAAGCAGTTTGAAGTAGCAGAGACCATAGTTCTCTCTTAAAATGCCCCTGCCTGCCTTAGCCTAAATGAGTAACAGGCTCCTCAAGAAAGCAGTTAACACACTAGGGGTTTAGGACATCAGATAGATATTTGGAGTCAGAATGCTGTTCTGAACCTTTTCCTGAACGACCTAGAAAAGGCTTCACTTTGTGCAGGCGTTTTGCAGAGTCTAGTTGGTGTGCACGCATGTGTGTGGGTATGCGTGTGCGCATGGGTACATGTTCAGGGGGCAGTGACTCTTTACCAGGAATATGGCCCAGTCAGCTTAAGGGATAATGAGGGAAACAGAAGGGATTGGGTAAAAGAGACTAATACACAGGTACATTGCAGAATACTGCTATGGGAGAGGAGACTAAAATTGCACCATTTAAAGGACTGCGTTATTTACTGCCTTGTTAATTTTGGCCATCCTAACTGATGTAAGGTGGTATCTCAATGTGGTTTTGATGTGGAGGAAGATGAACTCCCTCACACTGTTGGTGGGAATGCAAGTTGGTGCAACCACTTTGGAAAACAGTGTGGAGATTCCATAAGACCCTGCAATTGCACTACTGGGTATTTACCCCAGAGGTACAGATGTAGTGAAAATGTAGTGTGTACCCCGATGTTCATAGCATCAATGGCCACAGTCGCCAAACTGTAGAAAGAACCAAGATGCCCTTCAATGGACAAATGGGTAAGGAAGATGTGGTCCATATACTATGGAGTATTATGCCTCCATCAGAAAGGATGAATACCCAACTTTTGTAGTAACATGAATGGGACTGGAAGAGATTATGCTGAGTGAAATAAGTCAAGCAGAGAGAATCAATTATGATATTGTTTCACTTTCTTGTGGAGTGTAAGGAATAACATGGAGGCCATTAGGAGAAGGAAAGGAAAAGTGAATTGGGGGAAACTGGAGGGGGAGATGAACTATGAGAGACTGTGGACCCTGAGAAACAAACTGAGGGTTTTGGAGGGGGGTGTGTGGGGGTTGGGGCAGCCCGGTCATGGGCATTAAGGAGGGCACATATTGCATGGAACACTGAGTGTGGTGCATAAACAATGAATCTTGGAACACTGAAAAAATTAAAAAAAAAAAAAGTGCTGTGTTAAGGAGATTTAAAACAATAAGTTAACAGATTCAACTTTTACATCTTTGGGGGGATTTGTGCTTTGTAGTGTGAACTCGTGCAGTCCTCAGGATGCAGTATTCATACTCTAACTGGGAAGGAAACTAAGGCACAATCAAGTAACTTTCTTACTGCCTTCCAGCCTCAGTGGTAGAGCCTGGGAAAAACACAGATAAACTGGCTGACAGCCTGTCCCCCTCAACATACCATTATTGCCATCAGTTATGTGAGGAAACATTCTTGATGTAGGCAGGAAGGACGAGGGGGTCCTTGCAGCCATGGTGAAGACATCTGAAGCACATGTTGACCACATGCCCGCTGCCTTAGCATCCGAAGAGTTCTTCTCTTCTGCTTTTCTTCCCATACCTTCCCCGTAAGAGGAGCTTCTCGAGAAATGGAAAAGATGCTGGGAGTAGGGTGTTCAGGGTCTGAAGCAGCTTGCCCATTCCAGAAAATGTCTCGAAGGATAAACCATCCTGAATCCCAGTTAATTTTGATGCATTTATTCTTGTTCAGTGCCATTAATACACCTGCAGTGATATCTGAATCACCTTGTCCCCACCACTATAAAAAACAAATCTACTAAATACAGCTCAGGAATGTTCAGTTCTTTCAACACCCATGCCACAGTCAAACACTGTGTAGGTTACTTGGATTAGTTTATTTCCATAGATTCATTCTCCCAAGGGCCACGGTGCTCACTGAAAACACAGCGGGTTCTCCCTTCCTTGTTGATTAAATTTTATTTTTAAAAAATATGTGGGGGGTGCCTGGGTGGCTCAGTTGGTTGGGTCTCTGACTTTTGGGTTCCATTCAGGTCATGATCTCAGGGTCATGAGATCAAGTCCCAAGTCAGGGTTCTGTGTTCAGCATGAGATCGCTTGTCCCTCTTCCTCTGTTCCTCCTGGCTCGCTCGCTTTCTCAAATAAATAAATAAATAAATAAATTCTTAAGAAAAAAAGAGTAAAATACGTGGATCATTAGCATGCTTCTGAAAGTCAGTCCTAATCAAAAAGATAGACTTAAGGAAGTGTCTCTAAGTCCTACCTCCTTTTCATCCTGTGCCATGCCCACCTCCTGTGAGTGACCAGCATTATTCTCTTCTGGTTTTTCTTTCACACGGTTCTTTTTATGAAACTAAGCAAATACATTCTATTTTTACTACGACTCCTCTTTCTCACTAAAACATAGCATACCGTATGTGATATTTTACAGTTTTGCTTTCTTCACTTAAAACCCTCTCCTAGAATCACCCTGCATCAGCCTAAAGAGATCTCTCATTCTACTTTACAGATGCCTAGTGTTTCCTTGTGTATGTGTATGCAGTAGCTTAGTCATCCATTTCCCATCCTGGACATTTGTTTACAATCTTGGCAAAATTTTGCCATTACAGATTAAGCTGCAGTGAGTAACATTGTGCAAAGGCATTTTCATCTATTGTTGTGAGTTATCTTTGGGTTAGATTCCTGTCAAGAGATCGCTGGGCCACAGGATAAATACACTCATGGTTTTGTTAGATCCTGCCCAGTTCCAACCCCCACAAGGATGCTATCATTGTGCATTCTCATCAGCTGGGCGTGAGATGGCTTGTTTCATATGATTAAGGGCTTTTTTCATATCTGGTTTTGTAAAGAGTTACTTTGGGTCTTTGTCCATTTTTCTCTAAGATTTCTAACCTTTTCTTCCTCAATTAAAAAATCATTTGTTCCTTAGCGATATCAGCCCTTTCCCCATGATATATGTTGTAAACCTTTAGTCCCAGTTTGTCATTTCTTTTTTCACTTTGCTCATGATTTTGCTTTCCAAAGTTCTTTTAAAAAATGTATATGTAGACAAATGAATCAACTTATTATTTCCTTTTATTGAAAACAGATTAAGAAGAATTTCACATTTTTTTTTCTAGTCCTATGTACTTCTACTGTTTACATTTACACCTCTAATCCATTTGGACTTTATGTTAGTGCGTAATCTGGCATGTGTGTAATTTTATCTATTTCATTATTTATTAGAAAGACTCTTTGCTCCAGTGATTGAAATACCACATTTATAATAGATCAGATTTCAAGAAGTGGTTAAGTATCTGGTAGGAATAGTCTCCTCTCCCCCTTTGCTATGTTTCCCTGGATGTTCTTGTGTGTTGAATTTTCCAAATGGACTATGATACCAGCTTATCTACTTCCATGACAAAGTCTTCTAGGTAGTTTATTGTGTAATACCAAATTTGTAAACCAACTTAATAGGAACTGATATCCTGACTATGCCAAGCTTTACTAACAAACAAGGGATGTCTTTATTCTTGGCTACTTTGTGTCCTTCAGGAGAGAATTAGAATTTTTTCTTACATAGATTTTAAATATTTCCTGTTAAGATTATTTTAATGTTTTAAATTTTTTCATTGGTATTATAAATGGGTTATTATTTGTATATGTGAATACCATTATTCTTTGTGTGTTAATTTTATATCCTGATGTTATGTTGGATTAGTTTATTGTTGAGTTAATTCAATCATTGATTCTTTGGGGTTTCCCATGTATATTATCCAGTTAACTCTACAGGGAGGGAGTTTTATTTCTTCTTTTCTTATTCTTATGCTCCTTAGTGTTTTATCTTGTTTAATTGCATTGGGTAATAATTCCAGAGTAATAATTAAATTGTAGTAGATATATTGAGCATACCTGCTTATTCCTTACTTTGTGGGAATAAAAGTCATTCATTAAATAGCTTTAAAGTCATTTATTAAATAACTTTTAGTAAAGTTAGTTATTTACTAAATAATTTTTCTTCCCTTTTCCATATTAAATTATGTTTGACTTGCATCATATTTAATTTGTGATGATTTATAATGTATTGTAACATGTGGGTGCCTGTCTACTCTAATTACTCAGCATTTTAAAATAGTTTGTTCTTTTTCTCTCTTAAATTTTCTAAATTAATTGCAACATTTTACTATGTGTGTTTTTGCTCCTATTACTTGAAATTTTATTATGAATTCTCATTGTTAAAAATCCAAATCTAATGAAAACATTTCTTCTTTCCAACAACATGCTTCAGAACACTTCAACTCCTCTTGACATTCAAGCAATTCAAAGACAAGTCTTTACTTATGGCATTAAAAAAAAAAAAATTAACCTGTAGATGAGACATGTATCTTGCATCATTTCTTATGGGTATTGCTTCTTTAGATTTTCATACATTCACTAGTTCTTTGCTCACTATCTCTTCTGGGACCAATTTTTTTATTAGCAGTTATAGCCTAAACACATTCGTTAAATTGATATTTTCTAAGTGTTTATTATATGAAACTACCTCATTCTTTTTTTTTTTTTTTTAAGATTTATTTGTTTATTTGAGAAAGAGAGAGAGAGAGAGAGAGAGAGAAAGCAGGTGTTAGCAGGGGTAGGGGCAAAGGGAATGGGAGGGAGAGAGTCCCAAGCAGACTCCCCTCTGAGTGCAGAGTGCAACACAGGACTCTGATCTCGTGACCCTGAGATCATGACCTGACCAAAAATCAGACGTTTAACCTACAGAAGCTACCCAGGCACCCTTAAGATACCTTATTTTTTTTTAAAGATTTTATTTATTTATTTGACAGAGAGAGATGACAAGTAGGCAGAGATGCAGGCAGAGAGAGGAGGAAGCAGGCTCCCTGCTGATCAGAGAGCCCAACACGGAACTTGATCCCAGGACCCTGAGATCATGACTCGAGTGGAAGGCAGAGGCTCAACCCACTGAGCCACCCAGGCGCCCAATATTTTATTCTTAAAAGACCACTTTGCTCAGTAGGTATTTCTAATAGACAGTAATTTCCTCTCAACACAATGGATTATGTGGCTTCTATTCTTGCTCTTAATATGTCACTATTAGAATACCTGTCATTTTTGTGGGGGAGGGGGAGATCTATGTGTCTTTTCATCTTTATGTCCTGTAGTCCCTACCACATGACTGGTCCATATCTCTTTATTTTTCTAGCTTGTCACATAATGTCCATTCATGCCTCTCATTCATGTGTTTGGCCAGTTTGGGAAAATTCTGTCAACATCTCCTTGAGTTTTGCTTTCTCTCCTTTGGACTATATATTTGTGAGACCTTCTCACTCTATCCTCCATAGTTCTTATTTCTCTTTCATATTTTCTCTCTCATTCTACCTGTCTGTCTCATTTGGAGTAATTTCCTCAGCTCCATTTCATGGTTTACCAACTCTCTTTTCAGCTGTATCTAGTATGTTCTTTACCTCATTATTGAGTTATACCTTTTGATAAAGTTATTTTTCTTTCTATAGAAATGTTCCCTTATGAATGTTCTTATTAGAATCTACAGGGCTGTTTTTGATAGCCTTTTTGTTCCTCACTCATTTTTCAAAATTCAGTATCTTTTGACAATTAATGTTTTATGCATAAATATTCTTTACCTGGTAATCCCAATGTATGAAGGACTTGGAGATCTAAATCTGGTGTGTTCTTGCTGTCAATCATAGTATTTAACTCCCCATTCCTTTTTATCCATTTGTCTATTGAAGGGCATCTTGGATCTTTCCACAGTTTGGCAATTGTGGACATTGCTGCTATGAACACTGGGGTGCACATGGCCCTTCTTTTCACTACATCTGTATCTTTGGGGTAAGTACCCAGTAATACAATTTCTGGGTCATAGGATAGCTCTATTTTTAATTTTTTGAGGAGCCTCTACACTGTTTTCCAATGTGGCTGCACCAACTCGCATTCCCACCAATGGTATAAGAGGGTTCCTCTTTCTCCACATCCTCACCAACATTTGCTGTTTCCTGCTTTGTGAATTTTTGCCATTCTAACTGGTGTAAGGTGGTATCTCAATGTGGTTTTGATTTGAATTTCCCTGATGGCTTGTAATTTAATGATTATTTCACTCTCCTACCTGAACTTCCTATACCTAGTCTTGCCTTCAATCCAATCTACTTCAGAGTGACTTTTTTCCCCTACAACATCTCACACATGTTGCTTCTTGAATAAAAACCCTTCAAGGGCATTCCACCACTCAAAGTCCTTAGGATGGCATGGAGACCTTACTGTTCTGAGATCCTTTTACACACCCCTACTTCCAATTCTTTAACCACCCCTCCCCGTCCTACTGGATCTCTTCTACTTCCCCGCATTTCATTCTTAGTCTTGCCTCTGATTATTTATACAGATTGTTCCTTTTGCAAGTAATGTCCCTCTAATTTCTCCAGAGTTGTGACTCCCTTAATTCTCAGCTAGACTTTACCATACTCAGACTTCCTTGACCTGCCATGTCTGGTCAAAGCATATTTCTGATATACTCCATAATAACCCTTTGCATATATTTATTATATATCCATGTATATATAATATAATATAATATAATATAATATAATATAATATAATATATAGATACATAGATATATCTGCTGTAATAATCAGTTATGGACTTCAAAGACCATTTCTTGTTCATCTTTCTGTACCCAGTACCTGGTATTAAATGGCTTAACTTGAATGTGTCAATACATTCATGGTCTCTTGCCTCCAGCTCAAGTATCTTGAGAAGAGTGGCTATACTTTTTGAATAAGATGCCCAGTTTTTTACATAACTTGAGTTGAAAAGTAGCTCCAATGATAGCCATTAAATTGATGCTTGTCCAGAATGGCCTAATTCAGAAGTTTCCCAAGCTCAGTAAATTATCTGAGGTAAGTCATAGGAATAATTATGTTTAACAGTTTTGTGGAGTTATAATTGATATACAATAAACTGCACATTTAAAGTTCACAATTTAATAAGCTTTCACATATGGCTAGACTTGTGAAATCATCCATAATCTAGATAATGAACACATTGATCACCCTCATTGGGTTTTCCAGTTTGGAGTTATTTCAAACAAAGCTGCTATAAATGTTTGTGTATAAGTCATATAAATACAACTTAGGTGAATATCTAGGAGTAGAATATTTGTACCATGTGGACAATGTATATTTAACTTTTTAAGAAGCAGACTGTTCTACAAACCACTTACAAGCCAACTTACAAACTACTAAAAACCAACTTACCTTTCTACAAGCAGTGCATGAGAGTTCCAGTTTCTTAGCGTCCAATTTCAGACAATCTAACAGGTGTGAAGCAGCATCTCACTGTGTATTTCTCCAATGGCTAATAATGTTGAGTATCTTTTCACATGGTTATTTTCCAGCTGTATGTTTTCTCTGGTGAAGTGTTGGTTCAGATCATTTGCTCTTCTTTGGTTGTTTGCTTTCTTCCTATAGGATCTTGAGAGTTCTTAACAAATTTGGGGTACAAGTTCTTTATCAGATATGTAATTTGGAAGTATTTTCTCTCAGTCTGTGGTTTGCCTTTTTTTCCCCAAATATTTATTTAAATTCCAGTTGGTTAATATACAGTGCAGTATTAGTTTCTGGTGTAGAATTCAGTGATTTGTCATTTACATACAACACCCGGTGCTCATCACAATTGCCTTCCTTAACACTCATCATCTATTTAATCCATCCTCCCTCCCACCTCTCCCCCAGCAGCCATCAGTTTGTTCTCTATAATTAAGAGTCTGTTTCTTGGTTTGCCTCCCCCCCACCATGTTCATCTATTTCTTTAATTCCATGTATGAATGAAATCATATGGTATTTGTCTTTCTTTGACTTATTTCACTTAACGTTAATATTCTCTAGCTCCATCCATGTCATTGCAAAAGGCATGATTTCATTCCTTTTGATGGCTGAGTAATAAAACATCATACACACACACACACACACACATACACACACACACACATACACACACACACACACACACACACCACTTCTTTCTTTATCCATTCATCTGTGGGTAGACATTTGGGCTCTTTCCATAATTTGGCTATTGTTGATAACAATGCTATAAACATTGGGGTGTATATACCCCTTTAACTCTGTATTTTTGTATCTTTTGGGTAAATACCGAGTAGTATTTACTGCTAGGATGTAGGGCAGTTCTATTTTAACTTTTTGAGGAACCTCCCATATTGTTTCCCAGAGTGGCTGCACCAGTTTGCATTCCCACCAACAGTGTAAGAGGGTTCCCCTTCCTCCACTTCTTCCCCAACATCCATTGTGTCCTGTGCTGTGAATTTTAGCTATTGTGATTGATGTGAGGTAGTATCTCATTGTAGTTTTGATGTATATTTCCCTGATGATGAGTGATGTTGTGAATCTTTTCATGTGTCTGGTAACAATCTGGAGGTCTTTGGGAAAATGCCTGTTCATGTCTTCTGCCCATTTTTAATTGAATTATTTGGGGGGGGCTTCAGTTTTATAACTCCTTTATACATTTTGGATATTTACTCTTTGGCATATATGTCATTTGCAAATATCTTCTCCCATTCTGAACATTGCCTTTTAGTTTTGTTGATTGTTTCCTTCCATGTGCAGAAACTTTTAATTTTGATGAAGTACTAATAGTTTATTTTTGCGTTTGTTGCTCTTGTTTTAGGAAATATATTTAGTAAGAAGTTGCTATGGCAAATATCAAAGAGGTTACTGCCTGCATTCTCCTCTAGGACCTATCTCATATTTAGGTCTTTCATCCATTTTGAATTTATTTTTGTGTATGGTGTAAGAAAGTGATCGAATTTCATTATTCTGTATGTTGTTGTCTATCTTTCCCAAAACTGTTGAACTGTTTTTCCATTAGATATTCTTTCCTGCTTTGCTAAAGATTAGTTGACTATACAGTTAGTTGTGGGTTCATTTCTGGGTTTTCTACTCAGTTCTATGGATCTATGTGTCTGCTTTTTGTGCCAGTACCATACTGTTTTGATTACTACAACTTTGTGATACAACTTGAAGTCTGGAATTGTGATTCCTCCAACCTTGATTTTATTTTTTAAGACTCCTTTTGCTATTTGGGTTCTTTTGTGGTTTCATAAAATTTTAGGATTGTTGTTCCAGCTCTGTGAAAAACACTGGTGGTATTTTGATAGGGACTTCATTAAATGTATAGATTGCTTTGGATGATACAGTTATTTTAGCAACATTCTTTCTTCCTATCCATAAGCATGAAATGCTTTTCCATTTCTTTGTGTCATCTTCAATTTCTCTTATCAGTGTTCTATAATTTTTAGAGTACAGATCTTTTACCTCTTTGGCTAAGCTTATTTATTCCTAGGTATCTTGTGGATTTTGGTACAATTATAAATGGTATTGATTCCTTGATTTCTCTTTCTGCTGCTTCATTATTGGTGTATAGAAGTGCAATAGATTTCTGTACTTTGATTTTATATCCTGCAACTTCTGAATTCGTGTATCAGTTCTAGGAATTTTTGGTGGAGTCTTTTGGGTTTTCTATAGAGAGTATCATATCATCTGCAAATAGTTAAAGTTTGACATCTTCCTTGCCAATTTAGATGTCTTTTATTTCTTTTTATTGTCTGATGGCTGAGGCTAGAACTTCCAATAATATGTTAAGTAATAATGGTGAGAGTGGACATTCCTGGCTTGTTCCTGGCAATAGAGGAAAATCTCTCCATTTTTTCCCCATTGAGAATGATATTAGCTGTGGGTTCTACATATATAGCTTTTATTATGTTGAGGTATGTTCCTTCCAAATGTTCTTTGTTGAGGCTTTGGATTGTGAATGGATGTTATACTTTGTCAAATTATTTTTATGCATCTATTTAAAGGTGTGGCTTGTCTCTTAATAGTACCTTTTTTTGTTAAAGATTTTATTTATTTATTTGACAGACAGAGATCACAAGTAGGCAGAGAGGCAGGCAGAGAGAGAGAAGGAAGGAGGCTCCCTGCTGAGCAGAGAGCCCAATGGAGGGCTCAATCCCAGGATGACTGGGATCATGACTTGAGCCAAAGGCAGTGGCTTTAACCCACTGAGCTGCCCAGGTGCCCCTTAATAGTATCTTTTAAAGAGCAGGTGCCCTTAGTTCTATCTTTTATTTATTTATTTATTTATTTGGGTGGATTATGCCTTCAGTAATATATTTAAGAAACTTTTTCTTAATCTGAAGCCACAAAGATTTATTTCTATATTTTCTTTTAAATGTTTTATAGCATTAGGTTTTTTGCATTTAAGTTTACTATCTTTTGAGGTTCACTTTTTACATGCAGTGTATGGTGTGGACTGAGGATCCTATTTATGCATATGGATATCCAAGCCTTTTAGCCAATTTGTTGACAAGACTACTCTTTCTCTATAAGACTGCCTTTGGCAACTTTGTAAAAAATTGATCGACTATCAATATGTGGGTTTATTTCTCAACTCTACTTATTGTATTGGTCTATTTCGTTGCCATTACCATATTGTTTTGATTTCTGTAGTTCTGTAATAGATCATGACATTTGGTAATATTAGTCCTCTAACTTTGTTTTTCTGTTTCCAAGTTGTTTTATCTATTCCAGGTTTTCTGTGTTCTAATAGGCATTTTAAAAACAGCTCATTTATTTCTACAAAAGTCAGACGTTACTAGTAAACAGTATAGTATCATTCCTTTACTTCCAGCCTTTGAGTTATTGTCATGCAACCCACTTGTACATATGTTATGACTTTCCTTTAAGCATTTGATGATCTTTTGAATAGACTTAAATAATAAGGGAAAAAAAAACCTTTATATTTACCCAAATAGGTACCATTTTGGTTTTCTTAATTTCTTTATATAGTTCTAGGTTTTTCCCTTGTATCATTTTCCTTCTAAGTGATGAATATTTCTTGAAATGCCAGGCAGTTGATCATTGATTCTTCCAGATTTTCTATCCTTGAAAAAGTTGATACTTCACCCTCATTTTTCAAATATATTTTTTTAAATAACATGTTTTAGTTCAACAGATTTAAAAAAAAACACTAAAAATGTTGTTCTGCTTTCTTTTTGCTCCCATTTTCTCTGCCAGAAATCTGCTGTCATTCTTATATTTGTAGTTCTGTTCATAATGTATCTCTTTCTCTGGCTGCTTTGAGTTTTACACTTCATCACTGGCTGTAAGTAATTTAATTTTTATTTTCCTAGTGTACTTTCCTTCATATTTCCTATGCTTAGGATTTATTGAGCTTTTTGGATTTGTGGTTTGTAGTTTTCATCAAATTTGGAAAAGTTTTTTGTGTTATTCTTTAAATGTCTCTCTCCACCTTAACCTTTATAAGCTTCCATTACATATATGTTTGGCTGTTTAAAACTGAAATCAATTAATTAAATTAATAATGTTGCATCAGATTACTGATGCTATGTTAAATTTTTTCAGCTTTCTTTTCCTTTGTGTACTTTATTTTTGCCAAGTTAATAGTCCTATGTCTTCACATTCACTAATCTTTTCTTTGCAACACCTAATCTGCTGTTATGCCATCCAGTGTGTCTTTCTTCTCAGACATTACAGTTTTTGTCTCCAGAAGTTCTGTTTGGAACTCCCTGATATGGAACCAATTACAACAACCATTCAGTGTTCCTGTCTTCTAATTCGATCACCTATACCATTTCTGCAACAGTTTTATCTTACTGAATTTTCTGTTCATCATTGTTAGTATTTTCTTGTTTCTTTGAATGCCTGGTAATTTTTTTTTATTGGATATGAAACATTTTGGATTTTATTTTGTCATGTTCAGTATATTTTTATATCCTTATATATATTGAGAATTTTGTTCTGTGACATGCTTAAATCACCTGAAAACAGTCTGATCCTTTGGGGTTTTCCTTTTAAGTTCTGTTAGGTTGGATCAAAGCTGAATTTCAGCCTGAGGTTAATTTTTCCCACTACTGAGGTGAGACTGTTCTTAGAAGTCTAACCAATTCTTCCTAAAGTATAAAGTTTTCCACTGTGTTTATTGTGGATGGATAATATTTCTAGTCCTTTGTGAACTCTGATCACTGTGTCTTCTAATCTTTTAGGGTGGTTCTTTCTACAGCCATGAGTAATTAATTTATATTCTTGTGATAATTAATATTTAGCCAAATAATCTGGAGACAGTCTTTACAGATCTCTGGAATTCTCTCTCCCTGGAGCTTCTCTCCTGTTTTGTATTCTGCACCATGAGCTGTAGCTCTCTTGGCATCCCTGAAATTGTAGCTCCAGGTCTTCAATCAGGGAGACTGTAAGGCTCTGCCTGGGCTCCCCTTGCCTGTGCCACTTCCTGAAACTTTCTTGAGGCAGTAGCTGAGGGTAGCCTAGAATGCAACTCATTGTTTTTTCATTTCAGTTTTCATTGTCCTTCATTGTCTGACATCCAATATTTTGAATGCCATTGTTTCATATGTGTTTCCATGTTTTATGTGTTTTAGGGAAAAGCTATCATTAATCCATCTTTTTCAGATGGCCAGGATAAATTTTGATTTAAAAGTTTCCTAGGTGTTTCTTTGCAGTCAAGCATGGGAAGAATGTGACTATAAAATCAAATGGAATTTAGGGCACCTGGGTGGTACAGTTGGTTAGACATTCCATCTTGGTTTCAGCTCTGATTGTAATGTCAGGGTCCTGGGCTGGAGCCCCACATCAGGCTCTGCTCTCAGCACAGAGTCTTCTTGGGATTCTCTCTCCCTCTCCTTCTGCCCCTCCTTCTCATACTCTCTCTCTCTCTTCCACAAATAAATAAATAAATCTTTAAAAAAAAATCAAATGGAATGAAGTGGTAAATAAATGTTGATATAGATTAAGCTATGAGAAATAAGAACTTCATCAGTTGCTTATTCTCAACGTATCAGAGCCAGTGGTTCAGAATTGTTTGAGATAGGGAGTCAATGAGAGTATTCTTGAGCTCTTATCAATTCAGTATCATTACAGGAAATTTTTATTTACAACTTATTTTTGTTTTATATAATAATATCATTTATAAGCAGTAAGGTGATTCCTGAATATAACATATATCTACTCCCTTTAGATAATAAACCAGAGCTTGAGTCTGCTTTTCTATTTTATGAAGAAAATAAAGGAAGAGGTTTGAGGACAATTCTGAGATAAGCTATCCCCAGTTGCTTTCTTCCCTATCTTGGGATTTATAGGCAATGGGAACTTTGTTTTAATGTATATTTGTTATGTGATGATAAAATGGCACCTGTTGGCTCTTTGTCAATGGATGGAAACCATATATTCAGCATCCATAACCTGAATCAGAGACAAGTACATCACCAACAAAGGGCATGAAATGTTAAGATCAAAGACAAGGCAGCATTACTGTCATTAAAGCCACAGAATGAATTGAAAATGGATGACAAAAGTTGACTTCCCAAGACTTGACCATTGGAGTTTGAGTGGGTATTTTTAATGAATGGAAGTGTGGGTACCAGACACCTGAGGTCTGGACTGTGGCTGGTAGGGAGATTCTGTGACTGTGGACAGAAGTAAGGCAGATGAAAGATGAGGTAAGTGACTTTATACACCATGTGCTTTTCTCAGCAATACCAAGGTAGTAAAACGACATCCAATTCATTTTCTCAGCAGCAGTCAGCAAGTACTTCCCATCCCCTACTGTTTGTAGAACCATTGGAAAGTCACAATAGGAACAGAATGATGTATAAAACAGGGCCTCTAACCCGAGGAAGCTGGAATAGAGCTGAGAGTAAGAGTACAGTGTGGGTCCATCTGAAACCAGCATATCTCTAATAAGTTAAACAAAAAAATAGAAGGGAACGTGTATGGGAGGTCAGGTGCTCTCCATTTGTTACTTCATTTATTCATCACAGGTCCTCTGAGGTAGCTACTTATATTTTTCCCATTTTATGAAAAAAGAAGACGAGATCCAGACAATTTAAAATAACTTGCTGACTTAGTCTTCTCAGCTTGCCACAACAAAATACCATAGACTGGGTGGCTAATAAACAACAAATATTTATTTCTCACAGTTTTGGAAGCTGGGAAGTCCAAGCTCAAGGCAGATTCAGGGTCTGGTGCCTTCAAGTTCATAGACTGTCGTCTTCTCTCTGATCTCGCATAGAGGAAGGGGAAGAGGAACTCCCTGGGATCCCGGGCATGAGGCCACTAGTCTCATTCATGCGGGTCTTCACCTTCATGACCTAATCCCTTCCCCAAAGCCCCACCTCCAAATACCATGTCACCAAGAAGAACAGGTTTTCCTATGAAGTGGGGAGGGGTGGAACACAAACATTCGGTCCACAGCATTTACCTTTGAACATACAGCTGGTGAGCTGCAGAGCCAGCCTTCAGACCTAAACAAAACCCGCCTCTCTGCCTTACCTCTTATTATTTTCATTGCAAAGGGTTTTTAGGAGTGAGATTTTTCGGGATAAAAACTATATGCTAAGTTAGAATAAGAATTCTTGCTTGGATCGTATACCATATCTTTCTCATATGAGCCCGTCTGGCCAAGAAAGTATCTCATTAGAAGGGGAATCCAGGAGCCACTGCAGAACTAAGCAAGCTCACAGACTGCCTTGGAAGACCACAGAGACTGCCATCCTTTGGCTCTCAAGTACACACTTCCTCCACCAGAAAATAAGTTCCACTGGCACATAGCACAGTGTCTGGTACATAGTAGCTGCACAGTAAATTCTTGTTGAATCAAGTGAATGGATGCAGAGAAGCTAGTCAGGGAGAAGGAGGATTCAAACCAGCGGGGGGAACACAGCTTTCGTTGTCTTCTGGTTTCTCCACCACGTGCCACTAGTTCAGAAGCCTGGTCTCTTGAAGACCTGCACATATAGAAGTTCACAATCTTGCAGAGCCATGATTTTCCTCACACATAAGGCCATGTAGGGACACCTAGTGTGGCCTCATGTTGCCTGGAGGTTGGCCTCAGCCCAGGCACTGTGAAGCCAGCCTTACTGAGTTGCTGGAAGCACTGGAAATAGTGCCCATAATTCCTGGACCTGAGCCCATCGTCTCTCTCCACTGGGTCAAGTTTCCCCATAGAGAGCTAGTAGCAGAGCTCTAGTACTCCCACATTCTCCTTCCAAATCCATGCTCTTGAATGAATAATTTGCTTCCTATTTCCCTTAGGAATATTCTGTGTGTACAAAGTGACAATCATACTTCTGTTGGCTCTGCTAAAAATGTCCCTTTGTAGGTAACAACCAAATTTTAATTTGGTTTTCAAATCCCCTTCTCAACAATGTATATAAAGTCACAGCAGGCCAGGATTCTAGCTATAAAACCCACTCTTAGGTATGACATGTAAATAGATATTTAATAAGTGCTTAACGGTGATAATGTTTATATTTTGGCATGGGCCAAACAGAATGTTACCTTAGAAAGAGCTGCTCAGCACCTGACCATCTCAGACATGCCATGGTTTGGCAGCCAAGACAGGCAGGGTTGTATGCCTAGGGACTAGGAAGTGCAAAGTCAAACAGAATATGTTCCTCTTTGCACCTGGCCACTCATGTCCACAGGCATTACAGATGCAATAATTTGATCTCCTAGTATTGAAGATACAAAAGTTCTTTTAGGTAAATATTGAGTGTAAATATTTAGTATATATTGAGTGTAAATATTTAGTAAATATTGAGTGTAAATATTTATTTTACATCAACGACACAAAATAGCCTGTGATATAGACTTACACTTGGAGCAACTGGACATCTAATGTGTGAAGAATGAACTTGTTTAGTTAATAGTTATTTAAAAAAAAATACCAATCTGACCTCACTATTAAAACTTGCCACACAGTGTCAAATTTCCAAAAAAATTCACTTTATGTCACCAATCAACCATTCATTCAGAACATAACTCTTTTCTAATAAATTGCTCTGTAGTTCATGCTTTGGGAGACATATAAGAGGTGGACAGTAAGGTCCCGGGACTTGAGTTTATAACTGACACAGACCAGGGAAATGCACATGCTGAAATTCACTGATGAAACTACCTATGGGCAGTAATTAAAGAGTAACATTATGTTTATTGTAAGCCAAGATTAAACGGTTTGTCTTAAATTCAGACATTCTGATGACATTCACTGTTGCTTTTCCACAGGTGTGCACAAATTCAACCCAGGTCTCACTCATCACTCAATTGCATGCTGCGTGGGGGCATCACCAGCCTTGTGAACCTGATGCAGACCCCTGCACACAAAGCAGTTAGTATACCCTAGGCGTTCAGGAATTCAGTGACTCCTGAAGAAATGAAATGATAGTTTTCCCTTCCACATTCCTTCCTCCCTCCCTTTCTTCTTTCCTTATTTTTTTTTCCTCTTTTAAGCAAAACTTACTTGCTCTGAGCAAGATGTTTGGCGCTAGAGATGCAAAGACAAATCAGCAATGTCCCTAGCCCTGGACAGGCTCATGATCGAGTGCAGAAAACTGACAAGAAAGAGACAATAAAAAGTGAATTGGTTAGACATTTGAATTCAGTGTCTTAGGAGTTCCAGGGGAAAAGCTATTTATTTTAGGAAAAGACAGAGATTTTTATGATGTTTAGGGTAAGGATTCCACAGCTAGCATGATCATTAGTCAGTCCTTGGCTAAGGGGATGGTAGGAAAATAATGTTATAATGACCAAGAGTGTCAGAGCAGCTCACATTCTAATGGGGAACAAAAGAGAGAATACTGTATGATTATATAACTACTTATTTTTAAGGATAGTTTTATTGAAATTAGCTGGATGGATTTAATAGAAAAATTTAGTTTTACTGAGACATAATTCACATACCTTATCATTCACTTCATTAAAGTATACAATTCAATGATTTTTAGTTTATTCATACATATGTGCAATCATTACCACCATCATTTTTAGAACATTTTCATCACCTCAAAAAATAAGCAGACAAGCAAGCAAAGAAACAAACTTCCATACTCTTTAGCTATCACTCACCTATTCCCCCATCTCCTCTCCCTACCAGCCCAAAGCCACTGCGAGTCTACTTTCTGTCTCTACAGATTTCCATGCTCTGGATATTTCATATCAACTGGATTATGCAATCTGAGGTCTTTTATGGCTGCCTTTCTCCACCTAGCATGAGGATTTCAAGTTTCATTCGTGTTATCGTATGTAACATCGATTCATTTCTTTATCTGGCCAAATCTAATATTCTCTACATGGATATATACCGCATTTTTATTTATCAACTCATTGTTTGATGGACATTTGGATTGTTTCCACATAAATGTACTTCTGACCATGACCTCTGCGGGGTGGACATAAAACGAGCCACACCTCACCCTTGTGTTTTTAGAAATCCATCCATCCTATGGACTTGTAAGCCTCCCAGCCCAGGATACAAGAAACATGTTAGTTAATGTTTCAGTTTCTAAAATAAAAAGGAAGCATTTCCACTCGAGAATTCCCAAGAAGTATTACAAAGCAATTCATTAAAAAACAAGCTGCTTGGGGCGCCTGGGTGGCTCAGTGGGTTAAGCCTCTGCCTTCAGCTCAGGTCATGATCCCAGGGTCCTGGGATCGAGCCCCGCATCGGGCTCTCTGCTCAGCAGGGAGCCTGCTTCCTCCTCTCTCTCTGCCTGCCTCTCTGCCTCCTTGTGATCTCCCTCTCTCTGTCAAATAAATAAAATATAGAATCTTTAAAAAAACAAGCTGCTTAAAGATTTCTAGTTTCAAAGTCACTGTACATGTATAAATGAGGAAAAAGTGTGTATGAGGGGTTAATAGCTAATGAGAGGGTTTTGTTGACCACCAGATTCATGACACAGAGGCTGCTATCACCCCCACATCCATGGAGTCACAATTAACCCGATCTGGGAAGCACCACTACACAGTAGAGAGTCAATGAACTGTTGCTAAATATGTGTGTGTGGGGGGGGGGAGTAGACAGAATGAGGCATCAGAAAATAGAATTGCCATTCCTGCTCTAGCCCTTCTTAGATATACATTCTTGGGCAGGTCATTTACAGGTCACCCATTCCTTGGGTTTCCAATCTGTTAAATGGACGACTATTACCTAGTTTGTATGTTTCGTGAGGCTAATGCATATGAAAACACTCTGCAAAGAATAAATTATAAAAATATCAGCCAGTGTTACCAGCTCAAAATCTTGTTAAATAACTACATTTCCTCACCAGGCCCATGAATGTAGTAAAAGCTAACACTTAGTAAGTTCGTGATAAAAGTTCAGAAGTTCTCTATTAATTTTTTACAATGTACTTCCCAAACTCTTTATTTACCAGAACCCCAAGAAAGGAAATCAAAAAGGCCTATAATATATACCCATCTTCTGAAATTCGAAGAAAGCTTGCAAGGACATCTGCTCCACCTTCTGCCTCCACACATTAAATTACAAACACAAAGACGTCCAGAAAAGAACAAGCTGTGAGATGCACTGACCCATTTTTAATGGGTGACCTGCCTTGAAAGAGATAGGAATCCCTTTAGTTTTGGAAATAGTCTAAGAAAATGGAAGAAAGAACCTCCAATCTGACCTTATGATTGAAGGTGTTTATCACAAGGTCTAAAATAAGAGAATTAAACCAGTATAGTGTAAGAACTTCAAAGTCTGAGTTGTCTTGGAAAAGTCACTTGGAATTATAAAATGGAAACGATAATCTTACGTTTCCCTTCTAAAAAAGATAAGTGTACTGGAGAAGAAGTAGAAAACATTCCAGGGAACCTTGACCCAAGTATGGAACCACTGAAAGCTAGAAATGGAAGACACCATAGCAATAGCATAGTATATGTTCCTAACCCACCCATGAAGAGCTATGGGCAGAGGAAGCAACTGGTGTAAGGTCATACCAATAAGTAAGTAGGAAACTTGACACTAGAATATGGTCTCCTGATTGTCAAAAGTCCTTTTAACTCAATTTTCTTTTTGTAACCTTTTTACTGACTGATTCAAAGTAAGTAACAAAGAGTCATCTTGTATGTTGTATTGCTATTAGAAATCTGCTTTTAGAGTTGATGGAACATATATTCCACTCTCTCACAATTTTGATGAAAAAGCTGAAGATTAGAAACATTAAGGGGATATCTAGGTGGCTCAGTCAGTTGGGTGTCCGACTCCTGATTTTAGCTCAGGTCATGATCTTAGGGTTCTGGGATCCAGCTCCACACCCAGTGAAGAGTCTGCTTGGGACACTATTCTCCCTCTTCCTCTGCCCCTCTCTAAAAATAAAAACGAAGAAACAAATAAATAAATCTTTTTTTTTTTTTTTTTTTTTTACAGAAAAGAAACATTAAGGAATTCTTCCAAGTCATATAGAATGACAAACTCAGAACAGAATGCATTTCTCTAACATTTTCATCAATTTTGTTCAATATTCTTCCCAATGCCGGGCAGTTTCCTCTCCTGATCAGTGTTTGAAAAGGTTTCTTCTTTTTAGGATGTGCCTAGGGTCCATGGTCATCCCAAAGGAAGGTAGCAAACACTAGGAGGTCATGTTAGGGTCATTTTTTTTTTCTTGCATTTACATGGGAAAGTACAATATGGGCTTTGTCATGACACACCTTCAGACCCTCCCATTAAGTTATTTGCAAGTGAATAGCCCTGAGAATGCATTGAAAATATCTCTTTGAATGTTAAACAAATAAATTTGGGTAGCTGATTATACCACCCCCTTCTGGATTTTACCTTGAAGGCAGAAACTAGGTCTAATTTATGCCTACCATGTTTTTGATGGGTTGAATCAAAGCTACAGACAAAGTCACATCCTAGTTATACTTCCTGTAATCTGATGCTTTATGAAATGTGCTTCCAGTAGAAACATGCAATATTATTGTCTGACAACTTACAACAATGCGTACTTATCAATAAACTATCAATAAATTGCCCAGCTCCCTGCTTTTTAAAGAAAAAGCTCTCCCTACACAAAGTTAAAGGAAGAACATGGTTGATTAAAAAAAAACAAATGAGCTATGTGAAGTTTATTCAGTTCAATTAGTACAGGCAAGAGAAATCAAAAACAAAGTTAAATCTTTCCAATATCTTTGACTCCTGGGCTTTCTTTTTTCCATGCTCTGGTAAAATTCAGCCTTATATGTTAAATCTTTTGAGCATCTGCAGTCTAGGTATACTTTCTTTCCTACATCCTCTATACCTTGTGCATAGCTCTATCCTGGCACCTGCTGCAAGGTTTACTTAGTCATCTTCCCAACAATGGTGAAATCTTGAAAGCAAAATATAGTCTTACTCATTTGTCCACATCCTGTGTTTATCAGCAGAGACAAGGAGATGGCCTGGGTTCAAGAAATATTTGTTAAATGAATAAAAGTTTGAATAAACAAGTGAATACATAAATATTCAGGGAGACTATACCTATGCTTCTAATTGCAGGAACATGAATAGAAATATATATATTATGGTAATTCATTCTCACAACATAACCCAAAAAACCCAAATCTCATACAAAACAGCACAGCAGAAAAGGCTACAAAAAAATACTGTAATATTGCGTTCCATTTTCAGCAAACTTCAGAAATACAAACCCTCCATCATTTGGGAAACCAGAGATAGATAATGGTCCAATCTCAGCCAAACAGTGCTATTAAAAACACAAACAACTGAACTCTATGTGCATTCCAATTTCCCTTGTGGTTCCAATTAAGATCACATCAATTAAGTGAACTTATCATTTTGCATCATGGAGCTCTTGAAAATTGTATAAAATTCAAGTTGGCATTTTCTTCCTTCCCTGATAAGGAAGGGACATGATTGCCTCACACTGATTGCATATTTAGCTCTCCAAACAGCTGCATAAACATTATAAGCAATACAGCAAAACAGAAAAAAAAAAAAAAAAAACTGTGGAGGCTAGAATCAAAGGACACATTTCTGAAACAGAGCATGCTATGGGCGGTTGATTCTAATTGAGAGATGATTCAGAAATATGAAGCCACCAGAGGAGTGGGCACTGCGGGAGAGAATGGGATGATTATATACCCCCACCCACACCACAAGTCAGATTATTTGTTCATAGAACCTTAAATGAACTTCCCCAGTGAGGGCATCATTGCCACCAGCAAGAGGGACTATTTCCCCAATGCCAGGCCACCGTGGGCAACATCTCTGGGGAGGGGTAAGGGAAAGGGTTGGAAACTGCCTGTTAAACCTCCATTGGAGAGAGATTAGATTCCTGCTACCATCTTCCTACCCTTTAGAAAAGCTCACAGAATGGACAGATGATCCCCAAAGCATAACTTCCTTGCCATGGCAGGTCAAACATGGTAATGAGGTTCCCCCTTCTGCCTATATATTAACAGTTGATAAGAGCTCAGGGTACAGAGTCATTTTATCCTAGCTCAAATCTTAGCCAGACTAATTCGCATGACCTTGAGTATGTTACTCAACCTCTTTGTGTTTTGTTTCCTCCCTTGTAAAATGGGAGGGAAGAATTGTAACTACACGATAGGGTTGACATGAGAATCAAATGCAATAATGCATGTGAAGTCATTTGGAGCAGATATCCCTCAGTAAAGGGCAGCTGTTCTCATCCCGGAGTCCACATGTGGCTACAGCTGCTGTTCTGGGGAGACTGATCTCTGTGATGTCTGGGCCCCCGAACAATGAAACCTGCCCCATACGGCACTCTTCTCTCCCTGATGCTGCTGCCAAGGGATGCCCTCTCCAGGACCCTCTTGCAGCAAGGCTCACAGCTTCCTCTTCAGGCAAATAAAATGCTCCTTCTCAGAGAAATAAGCGGCAGTCTGCAGACAAATACAAGAATCTGCCTTAAAACATCCGCACTGTGATTAAAAATGATAGAGTAGAAAAATGGCAAAAATCATACTGCTGTAAATACCCAAGACAGCACTTCAACTACCTATGGGTAAACAGGCTTTTGTGAGCTGGTCCACAAACCTGCACAACATCATTATCCTGGATTCCATGTAATGACTGATTCTGTAACTGGAGTGTGTTTGTCTGCATCTGGGGCATGTAATGCAGCAAGGTGGGAGGAGAAAGAAAATATCTCCATTTTACAGAGAAGACAACTGAGGCCCAGAGATGCTGTTACTCTGACGAGGCTTTGGATGTAAACCAATACCAGTATTCCGGGTCTAAACACACTTACGGAGATCTCAGGCCTGACATAGGAAGTAGTTTCTGGCGGGGGGTAAACAGGTTTCCACTGCTCTTCTAGAATGGACTTCCCACCTCCACCACCCTCTTCTCTGGGATGTTTCTGTTGCCCTTCAAAACATAGTCTAAAATGAAAAAGTAGAGGACATGGAAGGAAATCTGCAGTATTAATGTGCAGTTGGGTTACAGAGGGTAGGGATTTCTTCTTTGTGTTCTCTATTTTTGAATTTTCTACAGAGAACATCTTATAGGATATAGCAAGCATATTATTTTTTTTAAGTTATTTTAAGAGTTCTACTCAAAACTCAACCTTTTCATAAAGTCTTGCTCAGTTAGCCTTGTTTACCTCCAACAACTTCATTCACTCAGCACTCATGGCTTTGGCTCTTGATAATTTGTATTCTTTTTCACTTCTCTTTCTTTCCTATCTTCTTTCCCTCCCTCCTTTCTCTTTTTCCCCCTCTAAGTTCATAATACATACCAAGAGATTGAAACATTACACGAGTGTAATGAAGATCTTCTAGTTGTCTAGCATGCAAACAATAGCAAGGTTCATGGGGGTAGATGTTAAGAGTTTTTCATAATTTCTTCCTCTCTCTCCAAATCCCATTCTTCTCTTCCTCTAGGTTCCTCTAAGTTGAATACTTATTCAACTTGGTACATAATCTTAAATCTTTCACACGTATGTACACATTATGCATGTATATAACTCTGTATTTGTATGTATGCATGTTGGGTTTTTTTAAACAAATGAATCCAAATATCATTTTCCTTCCTATAAAGCAACTGTGATTACTGTCTTGGGATGTTAGTGTTTGACTCCAAGTTGAAGGGCTTACAGGTAAGAGAGACCCAGCTTGAAGGGCCACTTCTTAGAGTGTCCTTGTATGAAGGCCATGTGCCATGGTGACCTTCACACAACTCAGCCCCAGTCCAGGCCTCACTGTGTGGCTACATGTACAGGTAGCAGCACAAATGAGCTGTTGGCCATTGAGTCTGCAGATGACAGGTGCTCATGCCATATAAAACACGTGCTTTCCAAAAATAGGATTGAGAAAGAAAGGGTCTCATGTCCAGGCCTCTGGGGGGCCTGTGATAAAATGTTCACCCCATTAATACTTAATGGAAACAACACTATTTCAACATCATATCACCTGTGTTTATACGGACAGATGCATTGAATTCTTTGAGAAACCAGCTTGTCAGTTGATTGAGGTGGTAAATTGAGGATCCCTTAGCCTTAATCACAAAATATCCAAAGAAGAAAGATGAGAAAACTAAATGTGTTTTGCAAAATGAGATCTGTTTTTTTCAGTTTTCTGAGGCATGTTTTGTGTGAGAGTCTCTCCTAGCAGCCTTTGTTAGCTGTGACTTTGCTGAACTTACACAAACATAAAGAATTCTTGCCTGTCGTTTTCAAAGTTCTAATGAGAGAAAATACTGGACTTCTGCTTTCTGAAACACATTTTCATAAGAAAACAGAAGAAAAGAATGCAGTTAGAGGAGTTGGTCTGGGGGGATAAGTTCTAAAGCCAGAACAACTAAATGAGAAGTCCTATTCCCATGTTGGTTGAGGTAAGTACCTCATTTGGGTGTGTCCAAGGAGAATGTGAGTGCAGAGCCCTTAACAAATGAGTATGTTGCTCTCCCAGGAAGCATGCAACTGGGCTCCTGCTGCATAAGTTCTGCTATATTAGGTAGTAGGGGAAGGGTCCACAGCAGTCCTTGACTTCGAGTGGTATGCAGATGCTGTCTAATGGGATTATCAGGTGGCACCTTCCCTTGGTTCATACTCCAGATCTTCCCCCCTGCTTTGACAATCCAAGTCAGAGCTGACATGATGATATTGGACTTGCAGTTATTTTTGCTCCTAGTTAAAAACACAGAAAAGCAGTTGGACAGAATTACAATTGGAATGCTTGATAGTTGGTTATTGGCTGAAAAATTACAAAGGATAAAATATCAATATTAAAAGAAAAGTTCATTCATAAGTATTTCAAATCCATTGGGGGTATGCCTTAATTTTACAGAAGTGAAGTCAGTTGCTTTCCTATGAAAGGGAGCTTCTTTGTATTGGTTTGCTTGGGAGGAGAAAGCCATCTAGCTGGTTGAGAAGAAACTGTTTATGATAGATTGGGAGAAGGTTTGAACAGTCTGGACTCATGCTCAAGAGGCAGATTTTAGGCACGAGCCACATTATAAACTATCCATCATAACTTCCTCGATAATTCAGACCCATCTCTGAACCGTCTCACCTGAATTCTGCCATTTAGTTGTATCCTGTCCTGCCTTGTAAGTTTTTTCAGTTTTTAGCTCTGTTTATGTGTTGTCTCCCCAGTCAGCTCCTGAGTTCCTTGAGCACAGGCACTATATCGGTCTGCATTCTGATAAGCTTTTATTGGGTCTTTAGCAACCTCCCCAGTTGGCTTGGCAATCTGTTGCTGAGAAGCATGTAAGTGAGTGTGATATGTGAGCATGTGAACACATCCCTGCCCTCCCCAGGACCCTCTTGCAGCTCTCCTGCCACTGATCCATCACCCACAGTAGGTCAGCATTCCCTGATTGGAGAGCAAACCACACCTGCATGCACCCTGCTCAGTCTATAACCTGCTCCTCCAAACTTTCCAATTCACCTTCCAAATCATAGCCGGTGCCCTGAGCAGGGCATTTCTAGGGCTGGAGGCACATGGACCTGGGCCCACATTCCTGGATGACGCCATTACCACTTGGCCATCTGTAGAGGGAGCGTGGGTGCCTGGAACATCTGGGCTGCCTTTGGGCCAACACGCATCCGTCTTAGTCCCAGCCTCCCTCATGTGACCTCCCTGTGGGGGCAGGCCAGGTCACGGGGGAACTGGAACTATTTTTGAGAAGGCCATTGGCAGAAGGTCTTCTCGTCCACTGCCCAAGTACCCCACATTCTCCATTCTCCAAGCCAAAACTTTGTAGAGCCATTGAAATAGGAGTCAGGGAGGGAACAAGGCCAAACGGTAGAGGGAGAATCTTCAAACTGACGTGGCAGGAGTCAGGAGAAGGGACTAATCTATTCCTGATCTGATATGGTCTCTGGCTGTTCTTCAGAGGGTTCCTTGCTTCACCATGTGCCTCCCTCCGTCTATGACTGTGGCACAGCATGAGACAGCTGCCTTTACCTACCTCCCTGGAAAGTGGGGAAATAGTTAAAAGCATATTAAGATGCACAGGTAGGAGTGCTCTCCACATTTAAACAAAATACGAAACACATACAATATATTGGGAACTATCAGCCTTACGCTGTTTCTCTTAGGGCTTTGGTGGGGAGTGTTCATTACTCACTTCATGTGTGTGGCTGTTGAGAGGTTCTGAATTGCATTTGTACTTGTTGATTCATTGTACTGAAACAGCAAAACCAAGAGAAAGAAAGAAAAATATTCTTTTGTTTGCTAAAAATGGAGGTATGAGAAGGTGAAGCGGTCTACCCAGAGCTACATAGAGAGTTGAGGACAAGAACATGACCTGATTCCAGAAGAGAATTTGGTGCTCCTTCTTTATGTTCTTTTGTCCTTTGAGGGCATGAATCTACTTATTCTAGTTTCAGGCAGTCATTAGTGACTGTGCAGGATAACTGGCTTCCACTCTGAGTGCAGGGAAGAGCGTCCCTTGCCTGCTGTCCTTATGGTTGAGGGGATCTTGTGAATAGTTCTGGACAGGCAGGAGCCTGCAAGAGCCAATGCATAATTTACTAAATTCTCCCTTGCCAGCCACACAAATCAAAATGCTTCAGATTCTTAAGCTTCCTGCCCCCACCATCAACCCGAGGTGGGCCCATAGTATGAGCAAGAAACAAATCATTGTTATTTCCAGCCACTGAGATTTTGGAGTTACTAGATGCTGCGGCATACCCTAATTGATCTGAACTTGTACAGGATCATGGAAATGAACTTAAAAGTCCCAGAGCATGACAGCATCAGAATTTTTGATTAGTAAAAACCCAAGAAGGGCCTATGAAGGAAGCTGAGGACCAGGTTCACAGACCCCTGCCTCTATACAAAATTTCTTTCCACTTTAGTGTACTTAAAATGCATTTAGTCCATCTAAATCCTAAGGTGTGGCTCTCTTTAAGACATTACCAGGTGGTCTTTGAGTTACCCCCTTGAATATTTACTTCAGTATCTCTCACAATGGGGGATTCGTCATACTCCCCAAACATTTCCTTTCCATTCTTTCTTGGCAATCAGTGGGAAAAATGTTCTTCTTTATGCTAAGTCAGCATTTTCCTGTAATGTATATTCAATCACCCCTGTTCTTTCCTCCTGAGCCACAGAGAACATGTGTCATTCTCTTTTTATGTAATCCTTCTGAATAAGTTGAACAGCATGAACACTCCAAATTACTTCTCCATGTTGAACATTCCCAAGGTCCTCAATCATTCCTTATATTGAATTATTTTGAGGTCTTTTATCATTCTGTCTTTCTCATCAGGACAGGTACAATCTGTAAATATACTGTTAGAAATATGGCACCCCGGAGAACACGTGGTACTATTGATAGTGTGGCTTAACCTACGTGAAGTGAAATTGTATTACCATATTCTGAATGTCTAAGCTCCATTAAACCTAAATTTAACATGAAAGGCCCCAACTTAAATCTATCAATTTTACATCCTTATTCTTTTGTGATGATATTAGCTATACCCTTAGCTTATTGCTATTCCCTTCTTGTAACTACATGCTCTCTAGGAAATCATCATAGTCACAGATGGAACATTGAACTGGACATTGGCCAGATGGAGTCTTAACCCCAATGAAGTCATCAGTCTGGTAGTAAAGATCCCTTAGGTTCAGGCACAAAGTATTTGCATATCCCCTTCACTATATTATCATGTAGATGGCACTGCTCTAATATATGGTCATATTAGAGAGTCTATGGATTCTTTGCCAAGTTACAGAATATGATGTTCATTCTATTCCCCTAACTTGCTGTTCTAGTGCTACCCAGTCACAAAAGGATACATGGTTAGTTTGTTATGCTCTGCTTTTCCTAAATGCAGATTGGTAACTAGAGACCACTTCTCCATCCCTAAGTACATATAACCTGTTCTAGAATAATACTTAGGATTACTGACATGTTTGTCAGTTTACATTTTTTCCCTTTGGAGATATTGTGCCATCATTAATCCAACATGTGTTCTGTTCTCCATGTTTTTGGTTTGTTTGTTTGTTTGTTTTTCAGAAAACAGACTGTGTGTTAGCTGTGTTATTTATATATACCCGCTGAGTATCCTGAGATGAAATTTGTTACAACCAATAGACATAAACACACCAAGAGCAGCTTGTACTTTCCCTACAGTGTTTTTTCACTTATGCTAGTAAATATCTGATCTAGTCATTCTCCTATCCTAGAAGACAGGTATGAATTAGAGAAGTTGATAATCTGATGAACTCAGAAGCCTAGCATCCCCCCCACACACACACTTTTAAGAGGGTCCATGAATTTGTACCCAAAGATTTTGTGGCTATTTACCAACGCTGTTTCTCTTTCTTCATCTCTTCACGACCTAAGGTCATATTCTAGCCCCCCTGCTCCCTCCGAATCCCTTTGCCATCTTTGGTTTATAGTTTAATAAGATTCTCTAAAGGGTCTCTGACCCTCTCTATGTTAAAGGAAAAGAGAAAATATCTTTTATCTTTTTCCCTGGTGCTTAGTTGAATTCTGTGTGTACTGGGATATTCAGCAGATTTTGGTTGAGTGAGTAAATGAATACTTCACGTTGTTCCATTTTTCCAAGAAAGGGAGCTACAGTTTTCTCATTTTTATTCATGCTTCAACAGTGTTTTGGTTTTTTTTTTTTTTTTTAAGGGTCTTTTTCCCCCCTCAGAGCCCTTTTTTAAGCTTTAGTTTTTCTGACCATATGCATGCATGCTGTAGTCTTCTTTATGAATTCTGTTGCTCTTACGATCTTATCTTTGTTCCTATGAGTTCACATTGGTTTCTCTAATTAAAATAATTCTTTCCTGTCTTCATGATATGAACTTTATGCACAGTTAAGAGCCTTGAAAGGATTCCTTAGACCAAATCCTCCCCCATCACGCTTAGTTATTATAGAAATTCATAGACTATGGAACAAAGACTTTGCTTGTAATTAGAGAGATTAAGAATAACCGCCTGCATCTGGAGCCTTTTCACCTTTGATGGCAGGATGACAGAAAAACTGATGGTCCTGGTGAGTGCACTATTCGGATGGCCCAGATATGGAGGAATCTTGCACAGAGCATGATTATTGACAGCTTCCCAGCAACTGTGTCTTCAGGTCCACCCCAGTGCTCATGCAGAAGCCATGCTTCCTTGGGCTGCTCCCAACCAATCCTGAAGTAGCTCAGGAAATGATGGGACTACTGAAGCTGGGCCATTGATTTCTCAGGATTAATGCCTTGGTTGAGATTTTCTCCAAGCCATGCTACACAGATATCTTAGTAGAGCTAGAGGATTTTTTTTTTTTTTTTAAGTTAAGTAGGCTCTACACCCAAGTGGGCTTAGACTCACGACACTGTGATCAAGAGTCACGTGCTCTAGGGACTGAGTCAGCCAGGCCCTCCTGATATCTCACATAGTCAAATTCAATCACTCCATTCCTTGGGGTTAAGTTTTCCTTTGCTTGTTTCTGTGATACAATGAGCTATAATGGAGTGGAAGAAAGAAGATCAGAGGCTCCAGACTGGTCTGTCAATTGATTCCTTACCTGGCCTTTGGCATTCCCAGTTCTCAGTGGGTAGAACAGGGGGCCGAAGTCAAGGGACACTTCAGTGACCCCAGTCCTCACATCCTCTGGGGAGCCGGGGGAAAGGGAGGAACTCCTATTTCTTTTGCCCTGGGGTGTCACACTCTCTACCACTTACTTTCCATAACACTTTAGATGATAAAATCTATCCCCCCACCCTGTGTTGATTTGGGGGAAAAAACGGTCACAATTCAACAGAAATTTTGAAAAAAAAACCCAGCAGTTAAGGATTCTTGTGTTTGCATAGGGACAGCTACTTTGAAATTTCCTTGGATACGAAGCCAGCTTCTGATGTTGCCTAAGATGGGCCTAGGGAGCATCGTGTGGAGCCCCAGGGCTGGTACAGAAACAGAGGATCCTCATTTCTAAGAAAGTCAGTCTCCAACTGATGTGGTGAGTAGGATGAAAAAAAATAAAAAGACAAAAGGAAAGGAGACCCAAGCCACTAGCATTTGAAAAGGCAGGCGCTTTGATTTCTCCCTGTGACCTTTGAAGGGCTGATTGTCGAAGCTGAAGTAATCAGAGTGCAAGATGCAAAGAGGCGATAAAACAGAAAAGCCATTATAGAACATAAAAGCCAATATTGAGGGAAATGTGATTTCCAAAAAGACACACTATTATAGTACTTGTTGCTGTGTTTGGCTGTCATCCTGCCATCAAAGGTGAAAAGGCTCCAAATGCAGGCGATTATTATTAATCTCTCTAATTACAAAACCAAAGCTTTGTTCCATCATCTATGAATTTCTGTTATAAGTAAGCATGATGGGGGAGGATTTGGCCTAAGGAATCCTTTCAAGGCTCCTGAAATCACTCCCTCTGGGGAGCCTTCTATTCTTCCAATGGCCAAGGTCTCTGCGTTGTTGGTCAGGACTCTCTCCAAGTCCTGTTTGTTCTGGTCCCAGGGACAAAATGCCCTTCCGGTCTCCACTTGTGGGTTTACAGAATAGATCCATGGGGGCAATAAGCCAGCCATTTTCCCTCCCTGTAATTTCTCCCTCAGTTTGCTTCCTGGAGAAAAAGTGGGTAGGATTTCAGAAAAATACCAAGGAAGAAGGGGCAATGCATTCATTTTAAGATCCGCTTAGCTGAGCTAAGAGCCCAAGACGGGTTTCTTGCCCTCACCGAAGAAGCTCGCCCAGTGCACCTAGTATTATTATGAATCAGAATGAACACACATCATTACGTAGAGTTACACAACCCACACGGGCAACGTGTCTGTGATTTCTGCATTTTTGCAAGGCTTTCGACCTCAAGAACATGTTCATGGCTTGCAACTTGGGGAACTGGCTCTTCTCTAGACTGTATTTTCTTTCTGGAAAAGTAAGTGTGGCTTAAATGCAGTCCAGTGATAAACTGAAGACTCAAGAAGAACAGACATTTGATCCCTAGTACCAGGAGAGAGGAACCGACCTGCATGTTGTGTGGGGAGCGGCTGCTGCAGAATTGTTTAATAAGTTACACCGAAAACTAATCAGAGCAACACACGGGGAATTGTGTGAGAAGGAAGACTCAGAAGTAAAGGATGTCAAGCTGAGAGGTCCTGTTCCTGAGTATTGTCACCATTCACCTCCCCTGCTCCCCGTTGTCATTTCTTTTTACTTTGGACTTAAGTGTCACTTACCCGGGAAACCTTCCCTGACTAGTCTTGCCACATGGTGATGGCCCCCGTAGCCATTTTGCCCCTCGCTTCACGTAGATAACAGTTGCTGCTGCTGTTTCTGGTGGTGGTGCAGGTGATGTTTTCATGATCAATGACAATTTGGGAAGGCGGAAAAAAAAAAAAAAAAACTCTTGATGAGCTGAGACCTGTGCCCTAGTTCTCTTGGCTTTTCTTTCCTTCTCACTTTTGTCCTCCTCTGTGTTTAAGACTTAGCAGGTGCAGCATAAGCTGCTTGGAACGTGCTCCAACACCTCTCTACGCCCTTGCTACCTGACAGGTGGTTTGACCAGCAACATGGTCACCACCTAGGCGCTTCTTAGAAATACAGAGTCCAAGGTCCCATTTCGGGACCCTGCTCTGAGCTAAGTTACTCGAAGATCTTTGGGGGATCTGTACACACAGTATAGCTATCCACCTCCAGCAACCACTTACATGTACCACGTCACTGAGGAGTACCCATACCACCTTGGCTTTTCATGCCTGTGGGCCAGACAGAGTTTCAGTGTGCTGCCCGCATGCTGCCTTGGCTGTTCAGTATTGCTTCATGCATGTTAATCAATCCTCAAGGGGTGCCTGGGTGGCTCAGTCGGTTAAGCAGCTGCCTTCAGCTCAGGTCATGATCCCACGGTCTGGGGATGAAGCCCCACGTTGGGCTGCCTGCTCAGTGGCGAGCCTGCTTCTCCCTCTCCCTCTGCTAACAGCTCCACTTCCTTGTGCTCTCTTGCTCATACTCCCTCTCAAGTAAATAAAAACAAAATCTTAAAAAAACAAAAAAACAAAAAACAAAAAAACCAAAAAACTATCCTCAAGCCGACTGTAAGTTTCTCGAGGGAGGTCTTTATCCTCTGTGTCTCTCTAAATCCTGGGGGTTCTACGGCTTTGCGTTACTCCTCCACACAATGACAAAGGCCAGTACTCGAGCCGCGTGTTAGAATTTTGCCAAGCATATTTGTACACTACCTGACGACTCCCAGTAACTTCAGGAAGGAGCTAGTATTCTTTATTCATTCTCATTTTCATGAGAAAATCAAAACCTTAAAGGATGCAGTCAATTGTTGATGAGTCTCAAATTCACGTCTGTTAGACTCTGGAGCCTGAGCATTTCGTCGCTGCATTAGCTTGAGCACTGATCCATTGATGGATGAACAAAACCGTGCTTCTGGAGGTCAACACATACGTGGGTGTTAACTGGATAGAGTGGAATGGAGCCTTGCTTTCTTCCTGCCTACATGCGCTCCTCACAGAAATATTCCTCAAGGAAAAAGCAGCAACTTGTCCCCTTCTCCCACCTCCCCGATCCTCCCCACGTGCCCCAGCCGCATTCTCTCCCTCCTGTTGTGTTTGTTCAGTCCCCTCTCCCACCTTCTCTCTCCTTTGGGCTCGCTCCTCCAGTCTGTGTCTTATCCTTGTGTGGGTCCTCAGCCTCTCTCCCCGCCCCCACCCCCAGGAAAACATGTGGCCTGGCCTGGCCGAGGGGCACCCCTTGTGGAGCTTTATCAGGTCACAGACGGTCTGGGCTCCCTCCGCGCGAGTGGACGTGCTTGCACAGTGGATGGACGACCTTCCGTTCCCGAACACCCAGAGGACCCATCAGTCTGTTCCCGCTCCACTGAGAAAACTGAATAAAGTGCTTGCCACTTGAAATGAGAGTAAAGAATAAGGAACTATAAAAATAAACAGATCCCAAGCCCCTCAAAGCCCAGGCAAGGCTGCAGCATTCTGTGGGTCAGGGCACCCCGCATCTGACAGATGAAGGAGCCTTTTCTCATGCTTCCTGTGATGATGCAGAAAATCACTGCCCTGGAAAATGTTCCTGCCGGGCCAGGAGCATGTGCACATCTCCCCCAGCCGCACGCTGCCCCTGGCGTGTTCTCTCCTCTCGGAAGTGCTGGGGGCCAGAGTTTCTGCTCGGGTGGCCGGCAGGATGCTTATGCAACCACCACCTGCCAGGAGCCGCTGACCTACACTCTTGACAGAGACAACCACACTGCCTGGACAGACATGATCGTGAGGCCACAGGACAGCCGTGACAGCTTTGTCGGAAGAGATTCTGCAGAGCCGTGCTTTCTACAATGGGCCAGGAGCTGGGAGGAGCGATGCTCTGGGAGAACCCCTGGGTGGAAAGGCCATGGTCAGCCGGCCTCTCCCACCCAGCTGGGCCCCCAAGGAGGCACTGAGGTCAGAGCAAAGCAAAGGCAGGAGCTGTTTCTGCCTGGGAAGCTCCATGGGTCTCCCCTACTCACAGGACCATAGAAAATAATTTCTATGTTCAGGAACATTCAGTCAGATCATCTTTCTTCAGTCTGTCTGGGAAGCACCTAGAATTAGGCATCAGAAAATCTACAGGGATCACTCAGCTCTGGAATTCACTATCTGTACAACCTTGGGTAGCTCCCTGGCCTCCTGAGGGTTTCCATAACCTTAGATGGCAGGTTGGGCTAGGTTTGTGGGCCCCTCGCGGGGGCTTCAAATTCTAGCATTCTCTGATTCTGGTGATCTCAACTTTAGGCGACTGCTTCTCAAGCTCATTCTGTTCACTTCATACTCAGGAGGAAAGAAATACCACTAAAGATGTCTGTCTGTAGCTTATAACTCAACACTTCTTCTTTGTCTGCCTCCACGTTTAAATTGACCAGTGACAACTAAATACACCTAAATTCACCTAGAAACCTTCCCAAGCTTGCAATCATATGTAATATGCTTGTCCAAAAGCTCACACTGGCTCATTTGATAATCCATTCACATCGGGTCCTATCGTCCCCCCACCCATGAATAAGGAGGAAAATTAATTTTAAAACCTTTTTAGAAGAGATTGCCTCTGCACTCCCACCATTGACCCGTGTTGAGATTCAATTAAATTGGAAGAGATCATAATTAAAATGCAGTTTAATTATCCTCCTTTTATGTAAATGAGATTTCTGATTGCGGAGAATCAATAACCTTGTTTAAGCGGGACATCAGTTGGCTATTCAAGGACCGCTTTGTCCCTTCTTTGCTAAATCCCTAATCTCACAAACCAAATGGAAGAAATGTTCCTGGAAACTCAAGGACGGAAATCCTGAAGCCCTTCCGCTACCCCCCGCTCCCCCGCACTCCCCCAAAAGCAAAGGATAATAATACCACACCCACTGATTTCCAGCCCAGAACCTACTGGGTTTCAAAGCCTGGCAAGCACGGAGTGAAGGCCACTCTTCTCCGAGGGCCTGTGAGAACTCTAAAGTGATTTGAAGGACATCTTTACACATCGCAGGCTTTAGGACTTGTAGAAGTCTGGTGTCCCAGAGGCAGTTCTGTGCTCTGACAAACACGACGGTCAGCAACTCGAAACACAGAAGTGATAGTTGTTATCTCTGTAGGGAGAAAAAATTTAAAAACTGTATAATTTTTTAACTGAAATGTGTATGCATCCATTACACCATTTTAGGAATGACCTAAAATGGTGGTTCCTCAGAGGGCCTTCTGATATGAGTGATTCAAGATCTCTAACAGAAGGGTCCACCGAGGGCCAAGCATACTTACCAATCCTCACAATCACATGAACTGGCTATTTTAAACTTACCAAGTAGGAGGGAAGCAAGCATAAATTGGTATAAGGTACTCAAATGGGTTTGGGGGAGAAAAGCAAATCACTCCTAGAAGATTGAAAAAATAGGGATACCAATTACACTCAAAGAAGTAAGGGAAAAAATGCATTGCAAAATTTACTGAATGACTGTTTGCAAGATATAAGACAGAGAATTTTACTCATTCAATGTGACTTTTAGTTTTAGAGTACTTTTTTAAAACTTAATTCTTCAAAATCAGAATGGTTTATTCTTCTTTTCAAATAGGATTGTATGTAGTACAAACACCCATACATTCCCTTAGACTCACATGTTATGGACCTTATTGCACGGGCTTAGCGGTTCTTACCTGATGTCAGGGCTAGTCCTAGGCAAGGGGGTGAGTTAGACCCAGTGCTGGCCTGGATGTTTCCTGGCTTCTTGAGGTGTCTGAACCTAACATTTGAGACCTGGTACCCCCTGCTCTTTCCTGCAGCTGGCCCAATTTTAGTCAGTCCTACACTTTGGTTGCCACATACTATCCTCCTCAATACCTTCCAGCAGCCTGGCCCTGACCCTTCTCTACGCCCCCAGCCCAAATCCTCACATCTCAAGATCAAGCCTACAGGCCATTGGAGGCCTCTTGCGCCTTGCTTCTCCTCCCCCTAGTCTGAGTAGCCACAAGAGTGAGAAGCTTCAGTGACAGCTGGCCCCTCCCCCCTTACATAACCAATATCCTGGTTTTTTTCTTTTTTTTTTTAAGATTTTATTTATTTCACAGAGATCACAAGCAGGCAGAGAGGCAGGCAGAGAGAGAGAAGGGGGAACAGGCTCCCTGCTGAGCAGAGAGCCCGATGCGGGACTCGATCCCAGGACCCTGAGAGACCATGACCTGAGCAGAAGGCAGAGGCTTAACCCACTGAGCCACCCAGGTGTCCCCAGTATCCTGCTTTTTCTTAAGCAGTAACTTTCTTGCATTTCTTTAGGGTTTTATTACCTAGACCCTAAAGTTTAGATTTGTCCTTCAAACATCTGTTTTTCTTCTAAGTCTTTTTTTTAATTAATTAAGCATTTTTAATTGTGGTTAAATGTATACAATGTAAAATGTTAACCATTTTCACATATTCAATTCAGTGGCATGAAATACACTCACAGTGGTGCACAACCATCACTGCCTTCCTTCTCTACACCTTGCACAAATGAAATTCTGTCCTTCATTAAAAACAAGAACTTCTCATTCCTCCTCCCCCCGACTCCTGGCAACCACTCCCCTACTTGCTGTCCCTATGAATTTGGTTGTACCGGGTACTCCATATAAGTGGAATCAAGCAGTAGTTACCCTGTTGGGACTATATTACTTCGCTTACAGCATGTCATCAAGGCTCATACGTGTAGGGTAGCATGCGTCCAAATTCTCTTCCTCTTTCAGGCTGAATGATATTTCATAGTATAGCTATATCCCATATTGTCTATCCATTTATCTGTTGATCGACCCTTGGGCCACGTCTCCCTTTGAACTATTGCGAATCATAGTGCCATAACCACAAGTGCACTAAGTCTCTTTTCATCGAAAATTCCCCTCTCCAATTCTTCCATTTCCTTAAATTGTTGGACAACTGATTATTTGAACTCTGGAGTTTCCCAAGCCCAGATTTTGCAGAGGGCAATCTCATGGTGGAGTTCAGCACACTTCTCTGTCCTCTCTATTTCTTGAAAATAGGCAGCTGGATCTAGAGGCTTTGCTAGTCTCAAGTTCAGCGCCTCTGAAAATATCATCATGGCAGTGTTGTGATCTTTCCTCAGGGCACACACAGTGTCGGTTTTTCCTTTTGGTTTCAAGGGTATTAGCCATTGATAACGTGACTCCCTTATGGGTTGCAAAATGGTAGTATTTTAATTTATTTTGGTTTTGTTGATCAGCAAGAATACTTTATAAAAAATACTCCCCTTCATCTACGAGGTAGTTACCCAGTGGTATAGTTCACAGAGGAAAAGCAGAACAAATACTTGATTCCTTTCTTTTATTTACCCAGTTTTCAAAGAAACTGGTTTGATATCATTTCAAATCTTACTATTGACACAAATATTGAAAGATATTTTACGAGCATCAATACATATGGCTCTTACTTCTTGAAGTCAAAATTATTCCATCTTTGGCCAGTGAAAGTGTTATGAACATATTCCCTGAGTCCTTTTCGCATGATCCTAATAGTAGTTTTTGATAGCTTTCTTGCTTTTTGGTATGTTAAGATGGTCCAGGCTCTTTCTGACTTTTACTGCCTCAGATGTGGAATCAGATTTTTCTCCAAGAAGTGCTGATAACTTTTAATGGAATATTGGACTTCAAAAGCATAATCTGGACACTGGGGATGCTGTTTCTGGCTGGTCATTGTTTCTAGGCATTTATCTATCTATCTATCTATCTATCTATTGATTTATCATCTATCTGTATATCTATCATTATGATTATCTGTATATCTATTATGATACAAATATATCTATCTGCATCAACTATTTGTATATCTATCACTATGTGAGTTCACAGTTGTATTTCCAGTTTAATTCAGAACTACCAGACTTTTTATGTAACTTTTTGATTTTTTATCTATTTCATCTTTCTATCACACCAAAAATTCTGGTTCTGAATTACACAGGCAATTATAGAATTACAATAATCCGAGATTACTGCTTATTTTATTTCGTATTCAATATAATAATCTCAGGTAGCTATAACATCAATTATGATTAATAAAAATATTTTAAAATCATTTATGCTATCCTTCTGTCCACTCCAATTTTTAAATAGTTGTCAGATCATCCCATAGTGCAAAGTCTCCATTTTAACACTAATGTAACTAACCTTGGTTCTCCTAGTAACTCCATACTTGGACACATCAACAGTTCTCATGTTAACGTCTATCTGGTCATTTGGTTTGCTTCAGGCTTGTTCTCTAATAGATTTCCTTAGGGAGGGCTTATTAGAAGAATATTTTCTGATTTTTTCCATATTGAGAAAAGACTTGTCTTTGCTCTGATCCTTTCACACCTGCCATTCAGTTGTGTGCTGCTCACGGTCAGCTGGTCACTAGCCCTTCGTGGTACATCAGTGATAACTGTCACCCAATATAGTTATCTTTGTGTCTATCACTGATGTCTAAATTTGGGGCATCGATCCTGCTAGAGCATTCCCCTAACCACCCAGTTCACCACTGGGAGACAGGAATCTGCCTAGACTTTACCTGAACAGATATTCTGAGCCAGGATTCCTAGAAACAAGGTGTGCTCTTTTAATATTTTATTTATTTATTTTTAATTTTAGGAAAGTTGCCTTAAATTATAATATCTTTTTTAAAAAATCTTTATTTACTTTAGAGAGAGAGATTGAGCAGGCATGGTGGGGTGGGGGACCCAGGGAGAGAATCTTCAAGCAGATTCCCTGATGAGCTCAGAGTCCAATGTGGGACTCAGTCTCATGACCCTGAAATCATGGCCTGAGCAGAAATCAATCATCAGACACTCACCAGACTGAGCCACACAGGCACCCCAGATTATAGCATTTCTTAATTGTTCTGCTTTCTTGCTTTGATTTTCTTCTTTGGAAACTTCTATTTCTGTATATTAGGTCTTTGCCCCCTCATTTTTCCTTTTTTTTTTTTTTTTCAATATTGGTCAGAACCTTTGTATCACATCTTTCACTTCATTTTAATTTTTTAGAAGAAGTTTTTTTTTTTTTTCCCTTTTCCCTTTCTATTTCTCTTATGGTATTACTTGCTGTGTTTCTTTGCTGTTGTGTGCCTTCCAGTTTAATTATTTTCTTAGATTCCTTTGTTTCTTTTTATTTTGAAATCATTCTTAAGTTGTCACCTTTATATGAGTTTTTCTATTTATGACTTATGGGCCCTCCATGTTTTACATACTTTTCTCAATTCCTTTAGTTGCTTTGAAAGAGTACATTATAATCTGTTTTTGGAAAGTATCTTTCTGGAGTGTTTTCATCACCTGTGGGGGACATATTTTGCTTCTCACTGTCTTATTTCATTGTTGGTAGCATGTCATTCTGCTTCTTATTTTTTCTTCTATTTTTTCTTCTATTAACGTTGCGTGGCATTTGCCTGGTAATTTTCTGTTGCCTGTTTTCCTGTGATGTTAGTTTATATGTACTTTTAGGAAAAGGTTTTTTTGTGTGTTTGTTTTTTGTTCTTATTTTTAAGACCCCCCCCTTCTGTTGCTCTGAAGTGTTGAAAGCAGAGGGCTACTTCCTTTCTCTTTCTCACTCAAATGATAGGTATTATTCAGCGATCACACAGTCTCCTCACTGTTGGCCATTTGCCCTCAACCGCTTGTATTTTGGGATTCACGAGGATACTCTGCCGTCTAGTTATGTGGTAAATTCTTTTCCATGCCTTTTGTTTGCTTGTTGGCCATCTCTTTGCTTTTTTGCTTTCAGTGTGGGGATCGAGACAGATCCACAGTTTCTGCTGCCGCCACTGTCGTCCTCTTCACAGATCCTCACATCATTCCAAAAATATTAGTTTTCTAACTCTCTGCGAGTATCTTCAGCATAATCCACTGCCTCATTCTTGCACACAGAAGCCTCCTTCGGAGGCTTAAATGATCCTTTTGTCTGGCAGATGATGACTGTCCCGGTGGTTTCTCTACTCCCCTCCATCCTTCCTCCATGAGGTAATATAATGTCCCCATTGTGCTGTTAAAAGTGGCATTTCCATTCTCGGATTGCATCCACTTTTGAAGTCAGTGTCCTCAGAGCCACTCCAAAGTCCGAATTGTTCTCAGGCTCTTCTTCTCTTCCCTAGAAACTTCCCACCACCCAATTCTCCTCCCCTTTCTGGAACATACCCTCCGCTCTAGTTAGTGGTAACTGCTAATATCCACATGTGCGTGACTTGTCTATTCCTATCTCTTCCTCTTAGCAAGCACTGTTTATCTCACCGACGAAGTCATGTCTTTCCACTGTGCTCAAAGTATACTTCCTCAAACTCACGTGGCAGACTCTTGCTGATGAATTTTCATAAAGTCTAAGGAGCACTGAGTCAACCAAGCTTAACTGTGACTCTTTGACACTTTTTAGTACTTTGAATCTGCAGTGGTTTACACATATTTTTTATTTCTATGTGTTTCTTAGAAACCATTAGACATCCTTTCCTGTGTACCATGGCTGCAATCTGGCTGTCCAACCCCTGGCCCAAGCTTCTCAAACATTTAACATTGACCAAAAGGGGGGATTTTATGGGGGTATTACAAAGTCAGCAAAATTAATTGGCTATTAGAGAAAAAAATCAGAGTTAAGTGATATCTCCTAGAAATTCACCCTAGAATTGCTCAATTTATTCCCTGAGAATCACTTATCTACGTGATTCACACTCTGCAGGTTGCGATTTTAGTCTATAGATTTTCTTTCTTTATTTAAGGGGACTATTCCATTTGCTTCCTGGAAGGACTGAAGCAACTTGCAGAAAAGAAACATATTTTTAAAAAAGACAAAAGGGAAACAGGACAACTAAAATCATTAAAAGAAAAATCTGGTAAATATATTAACCACCTGGATTAATACTGTCAATAGAATAAAATATAAATCTGATTCAGATTTCTCGTAGCCAATTCAAAGAGGAAAAGTCTAATTACATAAGCCTAATTAGCCAGGGAAAGAAACATAAATTAACTCAAGACAACCATCTTCATGAAACTGTGAAAAGTAGAATAGGTACACTCAGACGTCTGAGTTTTGATCCCGTCTGCATTACTTACCGGCGATTGGATACTGGGCGATTTATTTATCCTCAAGCTTGTCACAAATAAGATAGAAATAACAACCCGAATTTCAGAGGGTCCTTCTAAGATCAAAGAGAAATAACCATACAAGTTGTAAATACATAACTAATGCAGACATTTCTCCAGCACTTCCCTTCTTTGCCATCTCCTGAGTCCTAAGACAACCACTTGTCCCCAGATGACCACAAACGTGTCTCTCAAATGCTCACGTACAACTCCCCTCTCCCTTCCTTCCAGCAAAGCCATGTGGGAGTGTGCAGGGTGGTGGGATGTGCTTCTGCTGACACTTCTTCACCTTGGGTCCTGCCTTGGGGCACTCAGAATCATTCCAACCACCACTGGTCTCTGCTGGTCTTATGGCCACCTATGTCACTGATACCTAGTTTCACAGTTGCCATAGTCAGACTCTGGGACCCTGCATTCTGCATACTGCTCATGAATCAGAGCCTTAATGGATCCAAGCAGCACCATGGCCTCTAGAATCCTCCATGTTTCCAAACTGAGTGGTGAGGACAATGTGTCTGTTTCCCTACACTGTGTCCCCCAGGCACCAAAAGTCCCATTTCTTTGGACCTTGTGTTTCAGATGAGCAAAAACAATATACTTGGGATTTTGCTACATGCAGAGACTGTACCTACCTTGCATCCTCCTAATTTTGTTTGGGGTCTATGAGGTTGAGTAAGAGGAAGAAAAGCCATGAAACCATTAGCAGCCTAAGAATCCATCCCTCCCTTCCATACACATTACCTCCCTGCCAGTGTCCTGCTTCAGTGAGTGAGACAGTGTTACAAGGACATATATGTAGGCTTGACTCTCTATTCCCTTAGCATGAGTTTGTTTTTGTTTTTGTTTTTGTTTTTCCCAAGGAGATTCCTCTGGGCCTCCTGGAAATATAGCCTTGAAGAGTCTCCTTGAACTTGCACAAGGAAGACTCTGGTTTGCCTGAATCCCAAAGTAACATTGGCTCAAACCAGGAGATCCTTATACCTGTGCCAGAGGCATGGAGGTGGAAGGGGGAAGAAGGTGTGGGCAAAGGAGAAAACACAGAGAAGGGGTGGGCACTCAGAAACACTGCCCAGAAGGAAAGGGAAACTAATTTAAATGTCAAGGAACAGAAGAACCATGATTGTCTAACAGACAGGGATATGGAGTCTAGATGGCTGAGCTTCATTTGGAGGTTTTCAACTTTCTTAAATGCCATCACATTTATACAAGCAGTCCCAACTACTGGTGCAAATAAGCAGGGACATTTAAATTCAGATAATTTCTGATTCAGTCCCTGTATTTAGAGGAAGTATAGCATAAAGGGAAGAAGTATGGGTTTCGAATAAATTAGGTGTGGTATAGGATCTTTCCTCAATCTCTTATCAACTTTATTTTAGTTCATTAACTTCTTTTAATGCGCATTTCTGTATTAGAAATGGTAAGAGTTTATGTATCATAGGGTGGTTGTTAGTATTAAAGAAAATGTGTATAAAACTCCATGTAATGATGACAAATAATCAGCATTGAAATAAATGTCCCAATTTTCCATTTTCCATTGCATGTCTAAAAATGGTTCTACACTGGGGAGGATGGTCAGATACACCCTGCTGTTAGAGGGAGTGCAGCAAAGAAAGTTACCAGTGCAAGGTTTTTTCCTACCAGAAGGTTTTAATTTTGGAATTAAAAAAAAAAAAAAAAAAAAAGTGTGCATTTCTTCCTGTGACTGTTGGACAAGAGCAAATTCTACCTCTCCCTTCAAAATATTTCCACAGTGTAGAAACTAAAAGAAAAGAGTCTACTTCCAGTAGTGAAGTATAGACAGCAAGCTGCCCTGAGCACAGCCAGATTGGGGCTCTCACAGAGTGTGCAGCAATTTTACATCTCCGGAAACAACAACAGCAGTGAGTGTTCCAGAGCGGCTGGGAGCATGGCTGATCAAGAGGAGAGCAGAGGTGTGACCTAAATCATGGCAGGGTCACTCACCCATTTTGCATGCTCTGAGACCCCAAGGTAGAAAGGCCTCCTTTCAGAAATTCAAGACTCAGCTTCCCTCAAAGAGCCTATGGGTTGAGGTAGAAGGTGAGGGTCCAGAAGTATGCTCACAGAACTTAGAGGAAAATGTTGGGGAAGGGGAAGTTTGAAATGAAAGTGCAATCACCTCTACTGATACCAACACAGTGACTGGTAGGAATGTTTCCACACAGGGAGGAGCCATAGCTCATGGCCTGACCTTGTCCACCAACTTTGCCTTCACCTCCTTTTGTTATGTAAACTTGCTCCCAATCCCTATCTCGGAGAAGTGGTTTACGGTGGTCTGTTTCTCCTTTTGTTTCCTACATCGCAGAAAAGCCAAGTCTGAAACACCGATAACAATGTTACCAAAGGCTTGTGATAACTCAAAGGTAACAAACCCAGGTGGTGTGGCCACATTACAGTGGCACAGGCTGTGCACTGTCCAACTGCGGGGGAAGGGAGGTGCCATGCACCTAAGCTGGGATGAAAATGGTGCCCCTCAGAGTTACGCAGTGAGACAGCTTTGCGTGAGGATATCTCAGAACTAGACAGCTCCTTGAAGAGACATGGGTCTCTCCAAACATGCCTCATTTACCTCATCTACCTTCTATGACATCCTGTTACTCCCTAGCCTGTGTCCTCCAAAAGGTCCAAATCTCAGAAGATGAGGACCAGAAAGTAATGAGAATTTCTGTGTTCACTTGTAGTAAATGTCTCAACTAAGATCTGGTTTCCTATCTGAGGATAAATTTGTCCTCGGTTGACTGACACAAGGAATGTTTCATTCAGAAATAGCTTTATTCTGTGATCCCATTGAGATAAGAGCAGAATAAGAGCCACATAAGATGCACTCAAATCAACAAGAGAAGAGGTAATTATATTACAAAAAGTCCCTGGTAGTAATGAGCACCCAAAATATGCTAGCACGGGCAGGATCTTGACAACAACCCAATGAGGTGCCTCTTGTCTTTTTATATTTTCATTCTACAGAAGAAGAAATTATCTGAGAGGCTAAATAATGTTACAGCTGGTAAGCGGCAAATTTATGATTAATCCAGGTTCACAGACCAAAAGTAGCACCAACTACTATTATGGCTGCTTAATGCAAAATGTGAAAAAGAGGAATGTTGAAAATAAAAATGGAATTGGAGGTGAGGATTGTGCTTGCAGATGGGCTCAAAGCTTGAGCTTCCATGGGTAGTTGCTGGCATAATTAAAGGTGAATGGAGTGGATGGAAACAACAGAACCGTCTAACTGTATGGTTAAAATAATGCAGTGATTAGGAAGCTGAATTGTATCCAGCACTGATTCTAAACTGGCCAGGGATAGTCGGGAAAGGCTTTGCTTTCACGTCCATGGCTCCATAGACCTGCCCTTGGGAGGCAGCTTGTCTGAGACAAGCGGTTACCATGTCAGTTCCTGAGGTGATAGAGCTTCCCTGGCTCAAAAGAAGTTCACGCAGGAATGAGAGCTAGCACTCCTTACCTTCAGTTCTGCAACTGGGGTGGACCCTGCTTCCCGGCTTCAGGGTTCCCATCTTCTCGTTCACCACATCACTGGAAGTTTCAAGAATGCTCTTGGGTTCCCCAGTGCCTCACACACTGCCTGCCTCAGCATATCTTTCTCCATCCTATTAACATCCCTCTCCTCCACCTCACCAACTCCTACTTAGCTTTTGGGCTCTGGGAAACCTTCTACCCACACTCCAAATTGGGATAGACTCCCCTCCCACCCCACACTCCTCCAAAGCAACGTGCCCTCCGCATGGTCTTCATTGCATCACATTGTAGTGAATTGTACAGATCCCAAACTCCTTTTCCATAATCATAAAATACACAAAGCTCTGAAAACCAATTTTTCTAATGTTAAGTTTGGTGCAAATATATCCCATTTGGTGAGAATAGTCATATTTTTGGCTGTTAGAAAAATTGATGTGTGTGGCTTTGGCGTGCTGTCTCAGACCCTTTGGGGAGTGTTCAAAAATACATACAGTATAGATACAAGATTATCTTTCTAAAGCTGAAAAAAATGCTTTGTTCTGAAATCCGTCAGTCCAAAAGAATGTTGGGGACTTGCCACTGCACTCTTTTCATTATGTTACTTTTTTTTTTTTTTAATTTTTTTTTTACCATTCCCTAGACTCTAATTTCCTTGAGGACAGGAACTGGGCTTCATTTGTCATTTGATATCCTTTGTTTAGTATAATGTTTGTACACAATCAGCGTGCTTAATAAATGAATGAACAAGTAATTAGAAGAGGGAAGGAAGGAAGGATGGAAGGAAGGAAGAGATGAAAAGAGGGAGAGAGGAAGGAAGACAGGGCAGACTGAAGACTGAGGAGTCACGGCCAAACCCTAGGTGGGTTAGGTATCCCTAGACTTACCAAGACAGTGAGTTTCGAGTGAACTCAGAAGACTAGAAAGACCAGAAGAAACTGTAAGAGGTTTTCAGTACTTGAAACACCCCAGGTTTCACTCCTGCATCCATGGATTCATTTACTCAACAATTTTATTAAAAGACTATTCTATGCCATATAACAAGCTTAGGCCATAGAGATATTTGAGCAATAATACACAGTAACAAAAAGCAGGGAAAGCAGAGGAATTCAGAAAGGAAATAAAAGACTTTGGCACAGTGCAAAGGTTCAATTCAAGTTAGGTCATTTATTCTCCCTATGTATGAAATACGATGTCTATTTTGAATTCTTGGTCTGAAAAAAAAGATGTGTGTTAGCAACTTAACTGTTCATTTTGTATCCCTTTACTCAGGCAAAACAGTCTCTTGGTACCCCTCTTTGTAAGTACTGAATGGTTCTTTGTCCTTCTAGAACGTTATCTCACAATGAGTTTTTGCTTCAAAATACTAAGAAATCAGATAGCTTGCTACTGGTTAGGGTTTGGTCAGAAAACCAAAAAAGACTCTAGGCATTTAGAGGTGGAAGGAGTTTAACCCCGGATGTGAGAAGCTTGTACAGCTCTGGGAAGGTTGAAGGAGGAGAGCATGAAGTGCTGTTCTCTAGATACACAGAAGTGCTGGGAGAGCCGGGGGCTTTCACCAGGGTCCCACTTGCTCTACCCCCAAGGTAGCTGATTCTTAGGAGGACACCCACCCAGAGATTGAAAGCCAATGACTGCAGCTGTCTCACCAAAGTGGGTGATTCTCAGAGCGCTCCCTGAAAATCATCTGCAGACCCCTCCTGCATCTGCCTACGGCAGCCACAGTAGACTAACGTCTCCTCCTCTTCCACTTCTGCATCTCCCAGAAGCACGTCTCGTTGGTGAAATTTATCCAAGAGGTGTCTGGGAAATGTAGTTTCTAGACTTTAAGCCCCTACAGCACACAGGACAGCCGATGAGGAGGAGGGTAGCACTAGGTATTAACAAAAAACATCCACTGCGGTATACCTTTCTCATAAATGTTTGTTCAAACATTTCATCTCAATTCCTCTCTAGATCTCCAGGAGTTAAAAAACAAGAGGAAGAGTAGAGGAAATGATGTTCTTTACTGAGGGGAATTATTTCATTTTCTGACTTTTTAAAAAACATATGATTTATAACAGTCAAAGTGACAACATAAGAGGTGCTTGGGTGCAGTTGTTTAAGTGTCCGCTCTTGATTTTGGCTCAGTCATGATCTGAGGGTCATGAGATCAAACCCCTGTCATGGAGACTGCTTAAGATTCTCTCTCTCTTTCTGCCCCCTCTCCTAAAAAAAAAGGGACAACATGGAAACAAATTATAACTAAATGATCTCAAACACACTACTTGATAAAATGCTTTTGTGGAGCTCAAGTGGTTTGGGTCCTAAACACAGACCAACTGACACAGAGGAAATAGCAGGCTTATGTACAGAACATCGAGGACTGGGTCTGTGTGTCCATTTCTTACATTAGGATATATATGTGTGTCTCCTAAAGTTTTCAACTTCTGATTCAGTTTTAGAAAACTGTGGGATAAAACAGAGTAGTCCTGGGGCAGAGAGAGATTATAATTTAAAAATTAAATATTCTTCAGTTGCTTTAGAAACATGCTCTTCTTATGGAACTATAGAAACTTAGAAAACTGGTTATTAAAATTATAACGAAAGCCACTGTTTTCCCAGTCTCAGCTGAACAAAACACAAAAGCAGATGTTTATTAAAATAGCTAAAGGTGTATTTGATCCTAAGCAGTGGCTTTAATATCAGAGTTGGACAGAAAAGGGTAGAATTTCCTTTCAGATGCTGTGCAGATTGACTAATCTCTGCTAACGCAAATCATCACAAAACCCCAACTTAAACCGGAAGCACGCCTAATAGAGATCTGAGTATTTTGATGCTTGAAATCATGAGTAATAAGCAATTTTCTACCAGTGTATTTAAAATAAATGTGCATTTTATTTTATTTTTTTTTTTTACATTTTTTTATAGTTTATTTTATTTATTTGACAGAGAGAAATCACAAGTAGGCAGAGAGGCAGGCAGAGAGAGAGCAGGAAGCAGGCTCCCTGCTGAGCAGAGAGCCCGACGCGGGACTCGATCCCAGGACCCTGAGACCATGACCTGAGCCGAAGGCAGCGGCCCAACCACTGAGCCACCCAGGCGCCCTAAATGTGCATTTTAATTAACTCTGCTTTTACACTTTGCATCCTCTTTAAAGGAAAAACAACCTGTAAACCAAGTCCCATAAATTTTTCAAATTATCCAGGGTATATTCATCAAATTAAAATTAATATTAGGTATGAGCTCATTGAAAGATGATGTTACTCATCAAGGCTTCCAAAGGGCTCCAGATTCTTTGAAGTGATCTATTTCTCTCCAAGGTTTGTGAGCTCCCTATCAACAAATTTAATTGGATATTTATTGAAATTAATGGCAGATACAGCTGATTGAACAGACCTTACTTTAAGTTTTGCTTTTATTTTTTATGGTTGTTTTCCCTCATCCTGCCTTTCCATTTTGCATACCGATGAAGCCATGATAAAATGAATGGGGGGGGGGGGAACTTGGCCACATAATCAAGAAATGACTGTCCTCACCATCCCTCACAAAATGGGAAAAGATTGCCAACGATAGATGGCCTCCTATCTCCAAATCATCACTGTTTAGGCTTTTTAGTTTCATGGAAAGCTACTGTCCAGCCTTGGGGGTTAAGAGCAGAAGCCCTATAAGCACACAGCCTGTGTTCAAATTCTTATTCTTCATGTACTTGTTCCTTTGTCCCTTTGTCTAGTTCCCCAACAATTCTCTTTGCCTCAACTTCCCCACACATATGGTAACTGATGATAATACCCAGATTAATTGCCTGGTGCAGGACCTAGAACCTGATAATACCTCAGTAAAAATTAGTTACTATTATTTGCTTCTCTACTAGAAAAATCAAATTATATGGCTATATTGTATTCCTCTTGAGATTAACAAACAACTGTACTTTTAAAACTACAATGAAAGCCACAGACTCTGCTTTAATGTGACAACTGAGAGCCCAAAGAAGTATCAGTAGTTTCTGCTATAAAAAAAGGGAAGAATTTTTTCATTCTGTTTCTTCTTCCCTCTGCTCATTCCCATCAAGCCTGTTGTGCCACATTGTATAGACTTCTTTCTGGGATTTTGAAGATCCTGCAAGTACTTGAGAAGAAGGGGTCATGTAGCCGTGGGAGGGGGGTGACTTAAAGGATAGCTTTCTACAACAAATTTTACTGCAATTTAATGTTAACAATAAAATAAATGTGTGCCTTTTATTACTATGATAACTCTAAAGTTTATATTGGGAAATTGTAGAATGAAGAAACAGATATGCAAGGTAAATGATACCTCTGTTTGGGGGTACAATGAGGGGCTTTGTGGATGCCTAGCTGGAAGTTTTTACTAGATAGTGAAGTTGGTCACGCAGATCTGGCACTCCATTGAGTATTGTTGATTAGAGATAAAGATTTGGACATCAATCTGTGAGTGGAGGTTGAAGTTCTGAATATGAATGAAGCCACTCAGTGAGAGGATAGGTTTAGCATACATATATTTGAGGGATGTGCAGATTTATAGGAGCCTATGAAAGGGGAGGCCTGGCTAAAGAGGCAAAGGATGCACAGGAGCTAGTGAGGGAGGTGTGCACTTGTGTCAAGGGACCCAAGTCACTAACTGCCTTTCCTCCTCTGCATTTACGTCTCTCTTAATCATTTCTGGTCCTGATATTTGATTAACCAAGGACTGGATAAACTTGCCTGGAGAGAGGTGGAAAGAGATAAGGGAATGCAGCAATGACCCAGATACTGCTTCCATGACCCCCTCCCCATCTCACACACAACATCCTTCATAATACCTTCTGAATGCAGTTTTTTCTTTAACAGTTTAGACAGCTTGACTTCAAATACTGGTTTTTTCAGGTCCTATGTCAAACATTGTATATATGATATGCTCCCAAACTGGACTTAGACATATGGTCATTAGACACATGGGAAAGCTCTGATCTCTTAATTTTCATTCAGTTGTTCAATTTGAGTAACCTCCATTTGCCAGGACTTGGGGAGTTGGTGGTGAATAGAAGTCTCGAGGAGAAGATGGATTATTAAGTAATTATAAATATGAAATTATAATGGGAAAAAGGACAAAGTCCCTTGAGATGAGACAAAGAGAAGAAGAGGTCCTGAGGTAGTCTGAACTATCCAGAAGAGACTCCTAGATAGAAGTGACTTTTATAACAAGAGTTACAAAATAAATGCTTTTTTTTTTTTCCAGGTAAAGGGTTGAGCAATGGGAAGAGTACTTTTGGTAGAAGGAACAGGATATGCAAAGTCCTGGATGAAAGAAAGAGTGAGACAAAGTCTTGAAGAGCTGGAGTTGGTTCTCTAGGGCTGGAACATCTTATAGAGTGAGGAAAAACTCTCCAAAAAAGCTGAAGTGGTTCACACAGGCTGGATCATCCAAGGCTGGGTGCTTGAATTTATAGGGGTTGCTGATTAATTGGAAGAAGGAGTCAAGAAGGACTCCAAGGGCTTTGTATTGAACAACTTGGTGGCCGGTGAGACTACGCTTTGAGAAAAAGAATCGAAAAGGTGAGATTTCAGGTGGATGGAAAGGGAAAGATGATCATTTCATCTCTGGCCACACTGATTAAGAGTCCTGACTATATCTGCAGAATTGAGAGTCATTTGCCTATAGATGAACAGAAGCCACGGGAGTGGTCAAGGTCTCAGAGGCATGTGTGTAGAATGAGAAGCAAAAGAGGCCCCAGGCAACACCACACCCTGCCCCAAATACCAACACTTAAGGGATGAGTCAAGAGGAAAAGCCAGAGAAGAGCAAATAACGTGTAGGTGGGAGAAAGGGACATGTGGCAAAGAGCTATTATGGTGAAATAAAAGATAAAGTCATCTGCTGAGAATGTGGGTGAAGGGTCATCACCCCAACCACCCAGGGCCCTAACTTCATATGATTTTGCCCAGCTCACTACGAGTGAGTTTGGCCTAAATTATAATCTGTGTTGGAAGGCTCAATACTTTGAGGGTCTTCATATTCCAGCCAGAAGAGGAGAACCTCCATGTAGCAGACATCTAGTCTTCTCCTAAGGGTTCTGCTCCAGAGGAAGTAAAAGGGTTCATACGAACCCATTCTGGAAAAAAGAAGGTGTACTTTCTAGTCTGAGATCAAGCCCATGGATGTTTTTAAAAGATCATCAAATCTTTAACATTTCAGCAAAGGGCAGTATTTCTGGCTGAAATCAAGTCTCAGAAGGCGGTTCTACTCAGATATGGTTCACAATACAGCCAGAAACAAATTTTGCGCTTTTTTTTTTTTTAAGATTTTATTAATTTATTTGACAGAGAGAGATCACAAGTAGGCAGAGAGGCAGACAGAGAGAGAGGAGGAAGCAGGCTTCCTGCTGAGCAGAGAGCCCCATGCAGGGCTCGATCCCAGGACCCTGGGATCATGACCTGAGCTGAAGGCAGAGGCTTTAACCCACTGAGCCACCTAGGCGCCCCCAAATGTTGCTTTTTGACTCAGAAAGGTGTTTCCATCACTGAGTGACTTAAAGTACTTTGGAATTCTTCTGCCCAATATGCAAATAACACAAAGTACTATGAAAGTAAACATATAAAATGACATGTGACAATACAATATTAAAAACAAACTTGTGCTGTCTTTGATCACATTTCAAAAGCCTGGGAAAGACCTGCATTTCATTGTATTATTTTTTCTAATCCATGCTGACATATTCTGGCATCTTTGAAGTGCCAGAATTTTATGAATTTTATGAATTTTCTCTCGTCTCCAAAACTTGGGGACCGGAACCTCCAACTATAACAAAATAATATATAAACAAGTTAAATACAGTAAACTTATGATCTGTAATAGAAACATGTCTATTTCATTCTATAAATAGTTAAGTGATACTTATTCCATAAAATAGTTAAGCCATCCATAGTTGGCTGATTTATTCAAAAAATAATTGTTGATTGCAAACCATGTCCTTGCTTGGAATGTTAGCAACCCCCTGACATCCCCCAAACCCCACTCTACCCTGTTCATTTCATTGCAATTAGAATAACAAAATTCCTTACCCTGATCCACGGAACCACACCTAATCTACCCCATCTTATTTTTTGAACCTTCTCCTGTCTCCCTCCACAATACTTATAACACTATAGCCACACTGGCTTTCTATTTTTATTCTGGTTTTAGAATATAGTCACTTTCTATTCTGCTGGTCTGTAATTTTACCCCCTGCCTCTTCCAATGGCTGATTCTTCCATAATTCAGGACTCAGCTCAAATTTCACAGCCTCCAAGATGCCTGATTCTAAAAACACAAAATAAATAAACATCCCTGCCCAGGCACTCCATCAGTTACATGCTTTACTTTGCTAGATACTTATCACTTCCTGAAATCATCCTGTGTACTTGATTACTAATTCTCTCTCTCTTCAGAGAGAATGGCAGCAAGCTGAGAACAGGAGTTTCACTCTCTTGTTCAAGGCCATATACCCATGATCCTGGGTTAGAGTAAGCTGGTCCTGGGTTAGCACTTAATAAAAATTTGTTGAAGGAATGCATGAAAAGCGGTTACAAAGAAAATATAAAGCAATGGAAACTAGGTAAAAATAAATAAATAAATAAATAAATAAACAAGATTCGATATTATATATACACAGTGAGTACTAGGTATCAATAGTCCATGCTTTAAAAATCTGAATATATTTATACATATATTTATATAAATCTGAATATATATTTTATATATATATATGCATATATGTACTTGAAAGATGCCAAAATTTTAACAAAATTAAAATTGTATTAAAAATGTTTTTGAAGAAGTTGTATGAAGGCTCACACTCCAGCATGCAAAAAACCCCATCAGACCTTGTTTAACAAATAAGAAATTCAGGCACGTTACAGTTACATGGGCAGCCCTGGGGTAGTTTTCCTGGAAACAATTTTCGCAATCATATAACCAAAGAAACCCATGCAGGTAATTCACACCTCCTTGTGGAAATGCACTAGAAGGCAATTCCTTTTGTTTTCCACCTCAGCAGATGGGGAATAACTGTTATTAGAAGGTATCTCCCTCAAAATACCTTCCTGCTGGTGGGGTGGGGTAGTAGTGGTTGTAGAACATGTTTATAGAAGCAAGAATAGATGGGCAAGAATAGATGTCAGGGATTTCAACCTATGAATTTGTAAGAAGACCTCCTGTGTGGGAGATTAAAGAGGAAGATTCACACTTGGTGTAAATTGAGGACATAGGCTGCACCTCTGAAACTTTTTCCCCGGAGAAGAGTAGTGCCTGGAAGATAGCTCCCGATGCTCTGCACATCCTGGTATCCCCAAGTTTGTGTAGTCTTCTCCCACCAGGGCTGGTAGTCTGTGACCAACAGGACAGGACAGAAGTAATGGTGTATAATGGTGTATATCACTTTTGAAATAAGATCATAAAAGAAACTGGTTTCTATCCAGTCTCTCTCTTTCTCCTGGATCACTTGCCCTAGGAAAGGAATGTGCCACCTCATGAGCAGTCCTCTGGAATGGCCCACGGGGTGGAGAACGGAGGCCTCCAGCCACTGGTCAGTAAGGAACTGAAGGCTCCTGCCAAGAGCCACATGAGTGAGCACTGAAGCAGCCCTTTAACCCTAGTCAAGCTTCCAGGAGCCTGTAGCTAAAGCCAACATCTTGACTGCAGGCCCATAAGAGACCCTCAGCCAGAAGACTAGTTAAGACATTCCCAAATTCTTGCCCCTTTGAAACTGTGTGAAATGATAAATATTTGTCATTTTAAGCTACTGAGTTTTGGGGTACTTTGTGATAGAACCACAGATACCTAATACAGCTCCTAACAACCGCCCACCCTCCACAGGCTCCTCTCCTCTGCTCTCCTTCACATGGGCTGTCCAAACATACCGCTCGCCTTGCCTGCAACTCCCTTCCCCTGAGCTGGTGACCATTTATCTGGAATCCAAGCTGATCGGGGCACGGCGGCAGCTCTCACAATCATCCACCAGAGCGGAGGGCTCTCCATCGTGGGGATCAGTAGCCCCAGTGTCTGTGGTTAGAGAGTCAGCTTCAACAAAGCTAGACCTCTTGCTCTTGTCCACCTCTCCCTCTGCTCCGGCAGCCAGAGTCCCTTCCTTAGCTCATCCAAGTTTTCTAACATTGCCTCAACCTAGATGTTCCAGACATGCATTCAAGCACCAAAGATTGCTAACCTACTTATATTCTCCAATTTTTGAAATTATAAGTGCATCGAGTCAACTGAGAAATCTATGGTAAATGATGTTGCTTGGGTCTTTCCTTATCCATATCTCTATGCCTGAGATCCAGCCATCTGGATCTTCAAGTAGCTTTGATGCAGGTGACCCACAGAGCTCACACAGAAAGACACCACTGTAGTTCATCCCTTCTTCTGTCTTGTTTCTCCCACGCAGACTTAAGCTTCCTAAAGGGAGAGACTATTTTTTACATTTTGTATGTGCTCAAGGCAGCAGGGCACTGCTGGGCTTTCAGTGAACTTTCAATAAAGCGACTGGCAAGGGGAATCATCATTCAAATGGATATTGACTGCAGGTTTATTTACATTCTGCCAAGTGTCCAGGGACTCTAACAGAATAGATGGTGTGGTTCCTGCTTTTAAGGAACTTGCAGCAAGAGCAAGGAAACAAGAGAAAGACACAGCAGACAAAAGTGAAATTCCAGAGAGGATCAGATGGCTCACTGTGTAGGGTACAGGGTACTCCTATTTTTGGAGGCATTAAAAAGACTAATGGAGTCGGCAAAGCTTCAGGCAGAAGCAACATCATGGCAACATTCAACTGGGAGACAAGAAGCTTGGATGTAGTCCCATTTGTTTTAGCAGCCAAGTGCCTGGGAGCTAGCTAGCACTTTATTTCTCTGGGCTTTGGCTTCCTCTTGTATAAAATCACAGTGCTGTCCTAGAACCATGGTTTCCAAACTGTTCAGCAGAATCCTGTGAGGTAACGGGGAAAGAACGACGTAAGATCTTGTATGACTATGAGTCTAGCATACCTGGTCTTATCTGTCCAATACATAGGAGCTTCCATGAAAAACTTAAAGGTGTGACAAAAAGGTCTGTTGCCCAAATGATAATAGCAACAAGGTTTGAAAACATTGCATGTCACTCTGTTGTGCCCTAAGATGGGTAAGTGCATCTTCTTCAACATTCCTGTTTCTAATTCCTTTTCCCACCACAGGCAATGAGTCTCTTGACTTCAAGGGTGCTTGTGCCCCATGAAGCCTCTTCTAAGGAGAGCTGGCACATAGAGGTGACTTTAACCATCTGGGATGAATCCTCCGGTTACCTAATCATTTTATGTAACATTCTTTCCAACTGGATGGAAGTTGTCACCTGCTGTACCTAAAGCCACAATATAAGCCATAGTGTCCCTTTCGGGGGGCATAATGGCTACTTACATTTAAATTAATTACAACTAAATAAAAATAGAGATTCATTTTCTCAGCTGCCTTTGTCCCTGTTTAAAATACTCAAGATTCCCATGTAGCCAGTGGCTACCTGATTGTACAATATGGATATCATCACAGGAAGTTTTGTGGGCCAACACTGAAACTAGGAAAAAAGCAAGTAAACAGGCATGGTTACCTTCTGGCTGGTCCCGAGTCGGTTCTGTTTTCCAGACAAAATTGTGCCTATCCCTCAAGAAAATCAGTAGAGGATGGGACAGTCTCCAGGGCTGCTAATGTGATGTATTTCTTTAGTCATCTAGAAAGACCAAGATGCTTAAAGCTGTTCAGAGTAAGAAGCCAAAAAGCCAAGCTGAAAGCAATTGAGAAGCAGGGTTTAACGGGCGGGGTGGGGGGAGAAAAATTAAAGTTCAAGATATGCCATGGAGAATTGGCCTCATTAATATTTCTGGCTCTCAACTGGGAATCTGGAGGGCTACATCCCAAGTGTAGGATCAACCAGCAGTTAAATGAGTCTTACGAAGTCTATAACCCAAAGTCAAACCAGTCCAATACCTGGTGGCAATGAGCTATTCTGCCCTAATCTAGCTGCCTGTCAGAAGGTGGTGGGATCTATCTCTGGAAGAGGCCATCATCTAAAGTCTCTATATATTCATGTGTAGGAGGTATCTGATTTATAACCATCACATTGCCTGCTTTTCAGTTTGACATTAGGATTCTTGATGCATGTAATGAAGTAATCTAAAATTTTCAGTGGTTACTACACATCTGGTATTCCAAACACTTTACAATTGTTACCTGAAACCACCCTTCCAGTATGAGCAAAAGATAAATTAACTTACTCTGCAAGGTGTGTGGCTTAGGACTAGGATGCAAAGCTAGGTTACCTGGTTCAAGAGTATACGCTCTAAACACCAAAAAGTAGTTTGAATAAAAATATTTTTACTTACATTTTCTTTTATATTTACTCTTCAGTATAAATTTAAGACAACAAAAATTACATTAAAATTGGACAAATCAATCTTATTCTGATCCATTAATAATCATTTTGGGGGGACCTGGGTGGCTCAGCTGGTTAAGTGCCCAACTCTTGGTTCTGGCTCAGGTCCTGATCTCAGTCAGAGTCTTGGGATCAAGCCCTGTGTAGGGTTCCATGCCCAGTGCGGGGTCTGATTGAGGGTTCTCTTTCTCGCCTTCTCCCTATGCCCCTTCCCCTGCTCACTCTCTCTCTCTAAAATAAATAAATAAAATCTTTTAAAAAATAATCATTTTGGGTATGTCTCTTAAAGTTGGAATATCATTCTACTGTTTGTTTATAGCCACATTCATGGGTGAATGTTTGGAGATTTGGAGCTTTAAAAGGCTGACTCAGTGGAGAAGATGAGTCCAAACATGAAGGGTGAGCATCACTGATCTGGAAATGGAGCCATGGAAAAATCTCTATTTGACTACCACAGCTTCAACTGGCACATTAATTTTCAGAGCTAACCTTACTGAATAAATCTGTCTTACAGTAGGCAACATCTTTCCAATGCAGTTAGTAACATCTTTGAAAGGAAAACTCCTCTGGACCAGAGCATCATTAACATGGGTTTCTCTGGTGATGCTTTTTGGGTCATCCTTATTCATTAACTTTACTTGTTCTGCCTGTTACCTGTGTGTTCTTTCGTTTTTGACCCAGGCACTGATCAATTCCCACAGGCTCCCATTAAGCCTGTATTCATGCCCGCTCAACCCCTGTGCTTTCTCCCTGTGAATCATGGATTACATTTGAAGCTTTCTCACCAAATTTCTATTTGAATCCTGCCAAGTTATATATCATTTGGGGTACAATGGAAGGAAAAATTGTCTGCCTATTGAAAGAAGTGATAATTTAATTTCTCTTATGTAGAGAGTACTTCTGATTCTATGTCAAATTCTAACGATACTGAAAATTCCAAAAATGAATCACTTTTTTTTTTTTTCAAATTCTCTTCTTTTGCTCTTGGAGCTGAAATCCCTACATGAAGGTTTTTTTTAGTTATTATAGAACCAGACAAACTTAGATCAGTCCTTCGATGGCATTTAAATAAATAGAGGACAAAGGAAAAGATTGCTTTTTGAAATAGCTTATTTGATGTTTAGCTTCTCCGAAATACATGGACTGTCAGGTTCACTTGAATAAATACTAGTTGTCTATTGTGTACTAGTTGTCTACGGAGAGACAGTTTTCCATGGATCTCTTATGTTTCCTCATGTCTTACAAATAAGGTTCTCTCTATCCTCTTCTTTCGGACTCTGTTTTCAAGGATGTTTATAAACTGTCTCAGAAGATTAAAATAGTAGCTTCCTCTAGAACAAAGAGCAGACCTGCCTATAGCTTGGCTTGATAGAGATAGTGTCTCCCTCTGGAACAAAGAGCAGGTATGCTTACCGCCTATTTTAAAAGATTCAGTTCCATAAACTCAAGTATCCTATGCTGCGATGTAGCCCAAAACACATACAGACATCATGGAGTTCTCTTTGTGCCACCCAGAGGAAACTAGTGTTTGAGGAACCAGCAAAAAAATACTCACAGTCTGGCTACTGCTATTGAATAAATTGTCCTTTGTCTCTGATCCAGGAGTCTCATGAATTCTTCCATCATTCATGAAACTGGGGCAGGCTAACTTATTATCTTGTTAAGTAGTGCAAAAGCAAAATTCTCCAAGAGGACTCCATTATCCTACATACACTGAAATTAAATGGACCCTATTAGGTATACAACATCTATCTGAGACATATTAATCCTAAACAGAGTAAAGAAAGAGATAGCTCATCAGGTTGGGCTATATGCTCTGATTCAGCTTTTGTCCAGATTGGGGAATGGCAAACTACAGCCCATGGACCAAATCCAGACTGTGATCCATTTCCCTGTTTCTGGGCTAAGAGAGGTTTTACATCTTTAGAGGCTTGTAAAACATAAACAAATAATACACAATAGTGACCGTATATGGTTTGCAAAACTTAATATATTTTCAACCCGGACCTTTACAAAAGAGAAAGAAGTTTGCCAATCCCTGTTCTAGATACCTGAAGGCTTTCCTTGGAGATTACAGAATCAGAAACAAATATATCCTTTTTCTGTAATTTCCAGAAACTGCCTCTTGTAACTGTAGCATGGCTCTGAATAAACGTGAGCTCATTTCCACCCATGTCAAGATCCATGCTCAGGAGTCAATGTGTAACAATTCACAAGACTGGAGAGGAAGCAGAGACGGGAGCTATGAGATAGCACTCAGAGTCTAGTACTTGCAAAAAGGAGGACAAAGACCATTTCCCAACTTTATGGGCATACCTGAGCAGACAGGGAATTCACCCTGAGTGAAATGGGCTGGAACATGTGCTTAGTCTAGAACACCAATCAGTGAATAACAGAAGAAAAAAATCTTCACTAACATATTAAGACAGTTGATACCTTGACAAATGGATAAAGAAGGTATGGTCTATATATACAATAGATATTATGCCTCCATCAGAAAGGATGAATAATACCCAACTTTTGTATCAACATGGACCAGACTGGAGGAGATTATGCTGAGTGAGTAAGTCAAGCAGAGAAAGTCAATTATCATACGGTTTCACTTACTTGTGCAGCATAAGGAATAACACGGAGGACATTGGGAGAAGGAGAGGAGAAGTGGGTTGGGGGAAATTGGAGGGGGAGACAAACAATGAGAGACTGTGAACACTGAGAAACGAACTGAGGGTTTTGGAGGGGAGGCGGTGGGGGGTTGGGTGAGCCTGGTGGTCGGTAGTAAGGAGGGCACGTATTGCATGGGGCACTGAGTGTGGTGCATAAACAATGAATCTTGGAACACTGAGAATAATTTTTTTTTAAAAACCTAAAAAAAAAAAAGACAGTTGTTATCTTGATTCATGTCATCCATGGTGACCCCCAACAAGCCAGAATATCAGATACAGGCAAGGACAAGTTTTACGATTTATGCCTCAAATGTACCTCTCTCTCAGAAATGAACCTCAACAAATATTTAGTAGCGTTAGCTGAAAGGAAACTTGTGTATTTAAACAAATGGGATCTCTTATAGGATTTCTTTTATGGCTCTGCGGAGGTCCTCAGGGTCCTTGGTAAATGTCCACAGACAGTTGATAAAGCTCTATTTGGTGTAAGTTTTCTTTTAATTTCCCCCAACACCATGTTGTAAATCATACGCGGTGTTCCCTTCTCCTCCCTGAGTTTTCACACTTGCTCTTTCCTAAGTGGAACCTTACTGACATCCCAATATCTAGTATTCATCTATGTGTCCTTCCTATCTCTGCCCCAACAGCATTTCCTTGGAGAATCTGCCCTGACTGTCAGGAATAAATGAGCACTTCCTGTTTCCTGTTTCCAGCCACATGCCCTGCCTTTCCTTCCTAACACTCACCATATGTATAATACACGTGCTATATTTCTCCTGCCCACCAAAGCACCACATTCCATGGGAACAAGAATCAAGGGTGCTTGTTCACTGTTTTATCCTTGGTGTGTTACACAGAATTTGGTGCAGAAGAACCCAGTCTATTTGGAATAAGTAATGGGAACAGACCTTCAGGTTCCCACTTTATAGATGAGGAGAATGAAGGGATAGCACAGCTCAGAAAGACAAAAAACTAGCCCAAGGCCAAAAAATTGCTATATGACAAACCTGGGCTCAGACTGTGGTTCTGCTTTCCCACAGCTGTTCTTTTGAATTTAGCAGTATGCTGGTAGGTAAAAGCTTCTTTTGTAAGTCTACATGGGCATCCTCCAGCCTCTGAGATCTTAAGACTTGTAGGAGTTGTCTGGCAAATGAGTAAATGCAAGTTTTTTTTTTTTTTGGTTTTTGTTTTTTGTCTTGTTTTGTTTTTTAAAGCAATTGTCCATTCATGCAGAAGAAATACATCCGTTCACGTAGGAGGAGCGTTATGTTAGTGAAGCTCAGGAGGGGTTCTCTGGTTCTGTGCCATCATCCATGTTTGGGAGGGACCATGGCTTTGATAAATGCCAGGAAATAGTCCAGAGTTGATGACTGGATGACACCTCTCCAGATTCACAGGTCCAGAGCACATGGGAGTTTAACGGTCCCATAAATATTAGGTCCTGTCTCTCCCCTGCTCAGAAACCTCCCGAATCCATTCATCTCAATGCTCTGCTGCCTCCTTCAGCACACTGCAGACTTTTCCGGGGATGTTTTATGGTTCATTTAAGTTGCCACTCACGTCCACATGCCAGGGTTGGGGGAAGGGAAGGAAGAATAAAAGAGCAACCTATGAATAGTTTTCCAAACGTGTGCATACTTCTCGCTACATCAATGGAGTCCTACTATTTTCACTGCCTGAGTCCCTCCCAAATTGTGACAGGTGCTGAAAAATATGTGTTAACTCTTTCCTGTCACTGGGAGACTAGAAAGTGGAAGGGTCAGGATATGCACAGAGGAATATGCAAGTCAGAACGTTTATGACTACAGTGCTCCTCCTTGGGGAGGGAGATGATCCAATTTCACACAGGCAAGACACACACACTGAGCTATCACAAGGGATTCAAACTGAGTTACCTCACACACAAACTTCTCCAATGTAGGGCTTGATAAGATTTTGTTAGATAGGGCACGTGGGTGGCTCAGATGGCTGAGCATCTGCCTTTGCTCAGGTCATGATCCTAGGGTCCTGGGATCGAGATTCAGGTCCTGGGATTGGGTTCCCTGGTCAGGGGCGAGTCTGCTTCTCCCTCTGCCGTTCTCTCTCTGTCTCTCATGAATAAATAAAATCTTTTTTTAAATAAAAGGTTTTGTTAGACAAATACATGAATGAAAGTCATGTATGACACCATGGAATATAGCATGTTCTTCTTCAGCACCAAGCCCTAAAATCCCCCAGCTCTAGCTGGATGCCTCAGCAGAAGCTCAACTAAGTAGCCTTATAGCCAGAACCCAAGAATCTTCTGGAAGATCAAAGCCATAAAGAAAGTATGGACTTCAAAGCCTTAAAGAAACTGCAAGAGGCCGTTCCACACTCAACAGTGTTTTCAAGCAGACTGCCTGAAATATAAACATCTGTTTCAGAAATAAAACTTAGTCCTTGAAATATAATCCCATTGTTGTGTACAGAAATGGTGGCAGTGCTTCACAGATAAGGACTAAAGTATGCTTATCTCTTTTTAGTGAACTCATTCTTTTATCAGATTGTCTACATCTTTCCACATGTAGCAGGAGTAGAACTTGATAAGAAAATATTAAACCAACATGTAAAGACAACAGATAAGAAATTTAGGGGGAGAGTATAAGTCCAAATATTATAATTAATTTATCATGGTACTACAGGTGAGTGTTACCTAAACTCCTGTCCCATCCTCATGTTAACTATCACAATATTAGTCATCCCTGTCACTATATCCATGTAACAGATAATATATGTAATAATATATATAATATATATATAATAAGTTGGTGATGATCAAATGATAATAGTGGTTAATATTAATACTAATGTGTGAATACATAACACCTGAGTCTTTTCAAATACTTTTTTCATATATCCTTCTCCCAACCACTCCGGGATGAGGAGTGTGACATGCATTTGATAAGAGAATAAAATAAAGCTTAGAGGTGGTGGGTGATTTATATAACTGAAGACATCACTGGCAGAGTTGTAATCTTACATACTGATCTTTATTTCCTTCTAAAACATCAGGCTCCCTCTCCATGACCATAAGCAACTCATCAATAGCCACTGCTATGATGAAATTTGGTTTACTTTCTATAAATATCTCTCCTTGTTAACCTCGCCTGTATCAGTCATTGTTGTCAAAATAATGCTGCATAACAAACAACCCCAAAACTCAGTGACTTAAAACAAACAAGCTGTTATTTTCACTCATACATTTTTTGGTCAACAGGCGGTTGAGTATTCTGGGCTAGACTCTGTTGATCTTGACTCCAGTTTGCAGAAGGAATCCAAATCTTCTCCATGCATGGCTCACAGTCCTTGGGCCATCACTAGCTGTGGCATGTTTTTCATCATGCTGGCATAAGCACAGGAGGACTGAGCAGTAACATGAGAGGCCTCCTAAGGCTTAAGCTCAAAATAGGAACTCTGTTATTGCCCAAAGCAAGGCTCGTGGCCAAAAGCAGCACTGAGGGAACTCTCTCTGCTTCTAGAAGAGGAATTACAAGACGATATGGCAAAGGTCATAGATTCCAAGCAGGAGTACAACCTACCACATTGCACCAAACAGAGCATGAAGATTCGTAAAGAGGGTTGCCCTTGCTCGAGGTGGAAGAAAAATAAGATCATTAAGCTTCAGGCAATTCTGTTGACTTGAATAGCATAATGGAGTATATGCAACATTAACATATGAAATCCTTTGTCCTGGGAAAGGACCTGTTCACCCAAAAAAAATAACTCCCTGAGTATCAGCTTTTGCATAGAGGAACTGACCACGGTGAGTTAACATTTGCTGGAGTCAATCGACTCTTCACTCTGCTCCTTGTGTCCACTCTGTCCATCTGGACACTGCAAGGAGGTAAAGATTATTTCCTTTGTTGCTATAGGGTAGAGTTAAGGCCATCATTCTGGCAGGAGTCCCAGCACCCAGGTCTTGAAATAAACCATCATTAAAAGCAACACTCCCTGAAACACAGTTCTGCTGGGCAGAACAGCTTCACGTATAACTCCTGGACTCTTGGCTAAGTAGAAGAGACAAATTTAACGTAGGAAGAATGGAAGCAATGCTTCATTGCTGCTGAGATATCCTGCGTGATGTCTCTTGGGGTGATATAATGGTAAGCAAGATAGAGAAGGTTTTATGTGATCCACAATAGTAGATACATGAACACATTACAAGAGTGGCCTTAACCTTATCACTGATTCTCATCTAAATGGTTGGGTTTTCACACATTCTTAATTATCTATTCGAAAGAAGAAGAATAGGAAGAGGAAGAAGAAGGAGGAGGAGGAGGAGGAGGAGGAGGAGGAAAACAAGCAGGAGGAGGGGGAAGAGGAGGAAGTGGAGGAGAAGGGAAAGCAGAAAGGGAAGCAGAATTAGGAGAAGAAGAAGCAGAATTAGAAGAAGAGGAAGAAGAAATCAGTTTTTGCTGTTGTGGTAGTCATTGTTTGCATGTATGTATGTATTCCAAAACCATCCGGCACAACCCCTTCGATGCTTTCTCCTGGTTCCCACTCCTGGTTCTAAGGCTGTCATAATAAATTGCTAAAAAATCATGGCTTTAAACAATAAAAATGTATTGTCTCACAGTTTTGGAGGGCACAAGTCTAAAAGCAAGGCATGTGCAGGGCCATGCTCCCTCTGAAGACTTTGGGGAAAAATCACCTCTTGTCTTTTCTTAACTTCTCATAGCTGCTGGCTGCTGATTCTTTAACTTACAGCTGCATCACTCCATTCTCTTCATGTAGAGGGACACGGCCTTCTTCCTTGCATGTTTTCTCTGTCCAAACCTCACTTTCCTTTCTTTTATAAAGATACCTGTCAGTGGATTTAAGGCCCACCCTAATCCAGTATAACCTTATCTTAACTTGATTGTATCTACAAAATTTTTATTTTCAAATAAGATCACATTCACAAGTAACCAACGGTTAGGACTTGAACATTTCTTCTGGGGAGACACAATGATGGCATCCCTTCAATAAGATCAACATGAAATGTACAATGCCATGATTTTTCATGGGATCAACAGGTATTTTAGGGATAATGCAGAAAATGGCCCAGAGAATATCATGGCTCCCCCCTTACTTATTCAGATCTTTTTTCAGAAGTTAGAAAACTGCCTTGCACCTATCAAAAAGGCTAAACACACACACATACCCCCCCCACACACAACAAGAAATAAGAAGTGTTGCAGAGGATGTAGAAAAAGAGGAACACTTGTGCCCTTTTGGTGGGAATGCAAATTGGTGTAGCCACTGTGGAAAACAGTATGGTGGTTCCTCAAAAAATTAAGGATAGTATTACCTTATGGTCCAGTAGTTCCACTGCTATGAATACCCAAAGAAAATGAAAACACTGATTTGAAAAAATACAGGCCCCCAATGTTTATTGCAACATTATTTACAATAGCCAATAATAATATCCAATAGTATATTGAATATTATATATATAATATCCAATAGTAATGGATATTACTCACCCATAAAAAAAGAATGAATCTTGCCATTTTCACAACAAGGATGAACCGAGAGTGTATAACACTAAGTGAAATAAGTCAGTCAGAGAGAGACAAAAACCATAGTATTTCACTCATTGTGGAGCTTAGGAAGTAAAACCAATGAACAAAAAAAAGAAAAAGAGACAGAAACAAACAAACAAAAAATTACAGGGAAGAGGCTGGCAGTCACCAGAGGGGAGGCGAGCGGAGGATGGGTGAAAGCGATAGAGGAGATTAAAAGGACACTTATTTTGACGAACACTGAGAAATGTATAGAATTGTTGAATCATTACATCCTGTAGCTGGAACTAATATAACACTGGATACTTATTTTTTTTTAATTTAATTTTTTTTTTTTTTTAATTTGAGAGAGAGGCAGTGAGAGAGAACATGAGCGAGGAGGTGGTCAGAGAGAGAAGCAGACTCCCGGTGGAGCTGGGAGCCCGATGCGGGACTCGATCCCGGGACTCCAGGATCATGACCTGAGCCGAAGGCAGTCGTCCAACCGACTGAGCCACCCAGGCGTCCCACACTGGATACTTGTTATACTTCAACTTAAAAAATGCTTTTAAAAAAGTCGGGAGATCAGGGAGGTTTTTCCTGACTACTGCATTAGAAACAACAACACACCATACCCCCTTATCCTTTACCTTAGTTAAATTTTATAGCATCCATTATCATCAGCTAGATTATTTATTATTTCTTAATTTCATGTCTGCCCTCATTAGCATATAAGCTCCAGGAAAGCAGGGATTTTGACTGTTTTGTACATCTCAATGCTCTCAAAGCCTTGCTCATTGCCCGGTACATAGGAGGCACTCAATATGTATTTATTAAGGGAGAGAATAACTTAATAAATATGCTGGCAGACAAGCCTTTTGAAAGCATTTATTTTTACCCAGAATGGGTTCCTATGACTTCTAACTAACGTCTGTTTCCCATCTTTTCTTCCATTAACAGCATGATGGCCAGTGGTAGAAATGAATGGTCTAGTTATTTAAATATAACTTTATAGTCAATTAGCTCATTCTATGCTGCTTAGTTTAAGTCAGAAATAAATCATCCACTTTCTACCCACATTATTTGGATTTGGAAAACTATTACATTTTTTCAATTACTTAAGAAAAGCAATGAGAGCCCTACCTTACGTAAGGATCATTAATGGATGCCTAGTAATTTTAGCACATTGGAATAGTTCTCAATCCAAAAAAATACTCAAATATTAACCAATGATGGAAATAACCAACAGCCAAAGACTAGAATTATGGATAGTTTAACATGATTGGTCCACTCATCAACCAAACATAAGGTGTCTCGTCTTCTTCAATAAATGACTCAACCATTTTAGTGATAATGCTGAAATGTACTGATAAACTTCCAGGCAAGAAAAAGAAGAGATAAGAAGGAAACAGCAGAGAAGGGTAATAAAAAAGGAAAGAGATCTAAAAAGAGCAGATGTGATACCAGAAACAATGACAGACGTTAGAAATAATGAATGAGGTCAATGGAAAGTAACAGATGACTACCAAAGTATACCCAGAAAGAATGATTGTCTCAGAGATCTGCCAGAGCAAGATGGCAGAGAAATGGAAACCTGAATTTCGTCCGGCCCCGGGAGTTCTGCTGAGTAGTTTTCAAAGCATTCTGAATACTTACAAACTCAACGGGAGATCTGAGAAATGAATAGCAGCAATTCTAGGAACAGAAAAGCAACCACTTTCTGGAAGGTAGGACCAGTAGAGAAGTGAATTGGAGGCACTGTTTGGGAAGATAGACTGCTGGGGGAGGGAACCTCTGTCAGCCGGCTACAGGAAGTGATAGAGAAGCAGAGCACAAAATCAGAACTTTTAGAAGTCTGCGCTGCTGAGGGACGTCACTTCAGTGGCTAAGCTGTATTTAGGTGCCCCTTTTAGGTTATGAACAGAGTAGATCCTTTGGGATGTTAATGTGTGGTGGCAAAAATAACTAACATTTCTAGTACAAAATCAAACTGGGACACCACTGGGCTATTAAATCAACCATTCTTTGGGTTGACCTTGTTGATTCTCGTCCTTACCCCTTTTCTGAAAATGGTGCCCAATATTAGGAATAGATTTCATATTCCACAAAACTGCACCCCTTCTCCTTTCATGAATTATTTTCTGACTATGTCAGGCAACAGTGACTTTCTAGACTACGTGACATTTCTGTAATCCAGAACTGCAAGACCAACTTACTTGTAATCTCTTTATTGATGTATATCTTATTTCCTCAGTTACTTACTGTTTATAATATGTGTATGTTAGGCTCTCCATGAAAGTTGATTAATGGGGGTGAATGTGTCTGTTGAGGCCTTTAATGTCTTCCTTTGATTAAAAAAATATTTTATTTATTTATCTGACTGAGAGAGAGCACAGCCAGGGGAATTGGCAGGCGGAGGGAGAAGCAGGCTCCCCACTGAGCAAGGAGCCCCATGCGGGACTCTATCTCAGGACCCTAGGATCATAACCTGAAAGGCAGACACTTAACTGACTGAGCCACCTAGGCGCCCCAGTATCTCAATTGCTCTTATAGGAATTATCCTGCTGTCTGGAATTGTTCAAACTTAAAATGCAAAGGTGTTGGAAACATTTTTGTGAAAAGAAAATATAAGTTTTATGTATTCCATATTTCTTCATTTCATTATTATATTCCAAGGGTGCTATGTGGAAAGCATAAGAACAGTACATGGGAATTGTGTGTGAGGCATTCATGTAATTCATGCCATGCTATCCTTGGGTGAAACCAGCAATCAGCAGACGTCAAAATTATTGTACTTGTTGCATGTATGCAGGAAATTGAATCCAGGTTTAAGTTGTTATCCCCCCCACCAAAATATTTTATTTGGATTTATTCTGTCTTTTTCTATTTGAGGATTTTTTTTTTTTGGCCAAAGAGAAGGGACAAATATAAGAAGTTTATGCTAACATTAAAATGCATAAAAGAGAGAGATCTTTGTGCATGCTGGAAAAAAGCAAGCTTTGGGAATTGTTATTGAGCAAATATAATACACAGTCATTTGTGCTGTGTAGACTGGACTTGCAAAGACAGCTGGTCAAATTTGAAATCAAATAAAAAGTTGCCAATATTAATTGCTTTATATCATGTAGAGTTGATTTATGCCTGATCCTCCATGAAAAGTTTAGCATGTATTTTCCACGTCAGTTAAATAAAAAGGTAAATATTTATATATAAAGAAATTATGTGGCTATTCGAAGGCAGATTTTATTTTTAAGTGAATAGAAGTTCTTAAAAGAGCAAATGAAAACATTTCAAAAATAATGATACTATAAGAAAAAAATGACTCATGGAAATTATTTCTACATTTAGCCTACTGATTGAATATTTTTACAATGCTGGTGTGAATTGTGGAACATTTGTAAAATCTTGTCTGTCCGATACCTGTGAATCTAGACTTCCATTCATATTTAAGCAAAGGCTCTGTGCGCAGAAGTTAGCATAGAAAACTGCAGAGAAACCCCATCTTCAATGACTGAACATGCAATTCTCCATCACCGAAGACGGTCGCAAATACTATGGCATTTTCCTGTTACAATAAGATTACAAGTGCCATCTGATGCTTGCTTTGTAAAGATCAAAGCCAACCTAGAAAAAAGCTTAGGGAAAACGTGACCCGGTGTTATGATTTCAGAAGTGTTTGGTGATGATGAAGCGCGTGTGGGCTTTGAAGTAAGGCCCGTCCAGATCACACCAGCACGGCTTCTCCCTCACACTCCATCAACAGGTAGAACCTATGAGAAAAGAATGGGTTCAAGCCGATGAGAAGGTTGTCACAAAACATGACTTGTCAGGAACATTCAAATATCTGTTCTTCTCCGCAATTAGCACAAGGAACAATAACAACGATGGGATAAACTTCTCTTAAAGGTTAGAAGAAACAGTATGTTTGAGCTCTCAACTTCAGGCTTTGATTCACTAATTGGCTTTGCAGGGAAACAGCCACATTATACTACAAACCGTTTATGACATCCTTTCCTTCATTATGAGAAAGGTAACATGGCCCAAAGAGCAAGGTTATTTTCATGTGAGAGCTATTCATGGAGCATTTTTTTTTTTTTTTACACCGTTAAGGCATTTGCTACTTTGTGGAACAGACAAATGAACATATACAACATTAAAACAGTAGCAATAAATGCCACAAGATAGAGTACTATGGGAGTTCCAAAGGAGCAGTCCAGTTTGAGGAGTTCAGGGAAGCATTCACATAGGAAGATCACAGTTGATGGTGCAGAAAAATGACCAAGGTATACATTGACAGTTGGTGGGACAAGATTCTGTGTAAAAGGTGTAAGTGAAGACCTTCTGCACTAAAGCCCACCAGGAAGGAAGGGTCCCTGATGGGAAGAGATCTAGGAGCTGTGAGACCAGATCGCCAGAGCCTTGGACACCCAGCTGAAGAGTTTGTTCCTTATTCGGGAGGCTGTGAGGAGTCTTTAAAGGCATCTGAGCAGGGAGTGGCACCATCAGGTTCTGCTTTAAAGAAGATTTATCTGGCAATGGTGGATGAGAGAAGCTGGAGGCAGGAGAAATGAGCTGCAAAAAGATCAATTAGGAGGCAGTTAGCAAGGTCTAGATAAGAGATCAGGAGGGGGGGGAGTTGGGGGGGGTGTCGGGGGGGGGGACAATGGAAATGGCAGGAGGAGGATGAGAGTGAGAACGATTTCACTGTCAGAGCTGTCAGATTCAGGGAAGTCAGTGTGGGGGACACATCTGGGGCCGGCATGAGGTCCATACAAGGTTATTCCTGTGATGAAGGTGGTGTTAACAGAAATAGGGAAGGATGTGTGGGTTGGAAGACTAATTGGATTTGAATACCAGCTTTGAGGGGTCATCAGGACATCCAACCAGAGATATCTAATGGACAGTGGAGAAAACAGCCCTCAAGCTTAGCAGAGGTGAATGTTGAAGACAGAGCAACCCTGAATCTGGTCTTCTTTCTCTTCTTCAAAAAGTCAAATTCCAAAACGTTTTTCTGACAGGAGTGCTCAATCAGCATTGGTTTCCACATCATCTACGTTTGCACCCACAGGTAGATTGCCCAGATCACCAGTGACCTGGATGATGAGCTTATACCATCATGAAAAATGTTACTATGCTCTCTTCACCCAGACAGGGAAATGTACAGTGACTTTTAGAAAGTTCTCCACAAAAAAAAGTTGTGTTTTTCTAACACATGGCATCCATGGGATTATGCAGGAGAATTGTCCCCATTTGAGAAAACAAGTAACAAAACCCTGATGATGCAAAGAAACTGAGGCATCACTCTTTCTTTACTCTACAAAACTTCATGAATCTTTAGGCAAACAGGGAATGTGTGATAAATGTGTCTGGGTTGACTGATCCCTGGCCTCTGCTCCTGACAAAGGAGGGATATGATCTCAGTTGAAGGGGAGGAGGCAGCTGTGTGGTACAGGAGGACTGTGTCCCCGATAAAAAGATGGCACATTGTTGGGGCGCCTGGGTGGCTCAGTGGGTTAAGCCGCTGCCTTCGGCTCAGGTCATGATCTCAGGGTCCTGGGATCAAGCCCCGCATCGGCAGGGAGCCCGCTTCCCTCTCTCTCTCTCTCTCTCTCCTGCCTCTCCATCTACTTGTGATTTCTCTCTGTCAAAATAAATAAATAAATTCTTAAAAAAAAAAAAAAAAAGATGGCACATTGCAAGAAAGACCAGAGTCTCTCTCAGAGCCCAGCTGCTCTCCCCCTTGATCATCCCTGTAGTACTTGCACCGCACTCTACACACCCTACCGATTTGATGTCCCTTTCCCCACACTCCAATTGTTGCAGCTCTAAGAGCTTCCTCCTCCTCCCAGGAAGTGAGATGTGCCACTGGGCTTGAACAACTCTCTGGGGAAACTGGTTTCTGCAGCTGTGATGGAGTTTCAGGCTGCAAAGTCTAAGAGTGGAGGATTTTTGGACCAAAGCAGTGCAAAATCTATGTACCATGTGGTTTGCTTTCTCTGTGCAGTCAACTCTGTGTCAACCAGTAGTAGAGATGCTTGGCTAGGGCTCAGCACCATAAACCATGGGCCAAAGAAGCAGGGAGTATGGCCCAAGGAGGAGGACCGAGAAGGTTCTTCTTCCTTCCTCTCAGTTTGAGTAGGAATGGAGGGCTCTACGTATATTCTCTCTCTGTAGCCCCTCAAGCAGTACTAGAAAAAGAACAGAAAGACAAAATGCAGGTAGAGCACCACTAGAAGGACTGATGAGAAAACAGGAGATAGGATGTATAAGCAGTGAGTGGGGGCCATCAGGGTCTTTTTATTATTACCTATATCTGAGCACACTGAAGGGAACTTTGTGAACATTGAAGGGACTTCCTGCCCAGAGAACACAGGGCAGTGTAGAGCCACAGTTTCCTCTGATCTGTAGGAAAATGCTTTGTTGTTCTTTTCTCCTGTAGGTCACAGAAAGGGCACAACACTGAGCCAAAATTGTTGTACAAGGTCCCGATAGTCCTATTTTAGAACTCCAGCTCTCTGAAGCAAAACTAAGAAGGGATCCTTTCTCCAACCTGTTACTCAGGGACTCTGGGGAGTCATGATGTGTGGTAGGTGCAGCTGACCTTGCCGAGGGTTGTCATAACTCAACAGGCTCCTGAGCTGAGAAAATGCCCCTGGAACTTTGTTGGCACCCGCGACCTGAGCAAAACTGTAGACCAGGCAAGGCTGTTCTTCAGAAAGAACTACATTTTTTAGTTTCATACTCTCAGTCCAAATTGGCAACTCAAGACCTCCAAGTCTTTTTTTTTTTTTTCCTCTTTCCTGGATTTGCTTAAACAAAAATATTACACATGATTTTCTTGCTTTATTTTAGATGTGACTTACTTCCGACCTTCAGAAAACAAGATAGTATGCTCTCATATAACCTTCATTGGGATTTCATAGATTTTAGACTTTTATTATATTGGGTTTATGTTTTCTTTTTCTCTTTTATTACTTTTGTAAATGAAATAAAACATCAGATACAAATCAAGTCTTCATTTTTCATTACTTTTGTCTCCCCCACCTCCAGAGAAAACCATTATCCTGAGGTTGACATATATTATTTCCATGAATGTTTTTTAAAAATATAATTTTCTGTATAGAGATATAGTCATAAACAAATTATAGTATTTACCTATATTATCACCCTAGATGTCCTTTTGCAACTTGCTTTTTCCACGCCACATTATATTCTGAAATTTTGAATCATTTCAAATGCTGTTAATATACCACAATTTTTTTAATTGCTTTGAACATTTTCCCCTGCCTCTTGTGTGCCTATGGAAGAATTTTCCATAACACAAAGCCTAAGAATATGTTTTCAACTTTGCTAGATATGCCAAATCGCTTTCCAGAGTGATTGTGCCAATTTGTATTCCCACCAGAACTGAATGAGTATTTTCATTTTCCTATACTTTTGCCAGCATTTGCTATTATCAGAATTTTTTTTGCCAGTTTTGCAGGAGTGAAATATTATTTATTGTTTTAATAAGCATTTCCTAGCTACCTGTGGATTTGGGCAGTTTTTCATATATTTATTGATAATTTGTTTTGTATTACGTGTTGCTTATTTATATCCACTACACATTTTTCTAATGGGTATATATGAGGTCTAAAAGTTTTCTCCAAGTACTATTTAACTACATTAGGTAAGTTTTGACAGACTGATTTTTTATTTTCACAATCAATTTTTTTTTTCAGAAATTTTATTTACTTGAGAGAGAAAGAGAGAGAGAGCAAGAGCAGGAGGAGCTGCAGGCAGAGGGAGAAGCAGATTCCACTCTGAGCAGGGAGCTCGATCCCAGGACCCTAGCATCATGACCTGAGCTGAAGGCACATGCCTAATCAAGTGAGCCAGCCACACACCCCTCAAATATTTTTTAATTCAATTTTCATTTTCTCCTTGTCTCATAAATTATGATCTTTCTATGTGTTAAAGAATAGGGGCATCCTTTTCTAGTTGGTATTTGTTACTTTGGGGCACTGTTCTCGGAGAACAGAGTCGGTGCATCAGATCCTCAGTTTATTAAACTCACACCAATCCATTACTTAGAGAAACCTGTTTAAGATGCAGAGACACATTCTGCCTCGTGAAGATTATCACATAAGCCCTGTTTTGCTGAAGTGCTGTCTTTGGGAAATCAGAGCCAAATCTTTTGTCTTACTTTTTACTGTAGAGTCCAAGTATTCTAAGTTTTGTGGGGGAAAGAAGCCATTTTTCAACCCAGGAATCCAGAAGCATCAGTAATCATAAAGCTTCATACAAAACCCCAGTTTATTTTAAAGGATTAAAAAGAAAATCCTTGGATGTAAGAGGTCATACAATAAGCTCACTTTTTCTGGAATATCCTTTTGTAGGTGTGGATCTTCTCCAAGGTCATGCTCGGTGTATTTTCACAACAGGTGGTATAAGCACATGGGTGGCAAAAGTTCTCCTCCTCAAAACATTTTATCTCATTAATTCCATTTTTGGGGGGTAAAATTTTGAAAACTTAGAATAAGAATGTGATAACAATGTTGGGTTATAATTTTAATTGCCAGGTCTTTCCTGCCACCCGCCCCCTTTGTGACAATGTATACAATAATGCCACATCTTAGAAACTTACGGTGTTTTCAATTTGATGAAATGTGTGGTGTTTTAGTCACCTGGGATTCCACATGAGAAATTCTTTCCTTCATCTTCCAGACCCCTGAATTAAATCTGTGATCTTGTTAAATCCCTTAACCAAGTTAATTAAACCTCACCTTCTTCACTTTGTATGATTACTGTGCAGGTAAATGAGTGAATGTATCTAAAACACTTAGAAATTTCCTTGGGTCTCACTACACAGAGAGTCCTAATCAGGCAGGTGCACTGAGCAAGGAGGAACGCCCGAAACCTTCAATTCAGGGATGCCCTGGGATGCAATTAAGATGAGAGAGACAACATAGCCGTGTTCCAACACAGTCAGCAGCAGGGAAAGTTTATTTCTTACTGTTTGCCTTTCAGACCAATTAAGTGTGTACTAATAGCAAATGCCAATGTAATCTGCTGTAAATGTGTCAATTATCTTTATCCTTCACCCGAGTTCGCCATATTTACTCTCATGGGTTCTTCTTTTAAAGATTGTATTTATATATTTGACAGAGAGCGAGCACAAGCAGAGGGAGTGGCAGGCAGAGGGAAAAGCAGGTTCCCCAGTGAGCAGGGAGCCTGACTTGTGGCTCAGTCCAGGGACCCTGGGATCATGATTTGAGCCAAAGTCAAACACTTAACCGACTGAGCCACCAGGCACCCCTCGTGGGTCCCTCTTTTCATCAGGAGATGGAGTCCTCTTGTCCCAGCCCCTCCCACCCTGCTCCAGGCCCTATGAGCTAACTGTGTGGTGGCGCAGTTTCCCTCGAAGCCTGGCTAGGAAGAGTGGGAATAATGGTTATTCTTGCCAACATGTAGTGCTAATGTCTGTCTCCACTGGTCTTATCAGACTCGCGGTTCAGTGGAGCCCCTGCTGCTGATAAGGCTGAAATTACAGAGAGATTCTTTGACTTACTCCTCGGTGGAGGGGCGGGGATAATGTTCGGTTTGGACAAATCAAACTGGTTAGCTGCCACTTTGCTGGCAGGTCGACGCTGAAACCCTCCTGCCTTCCTTCTTACCCCTATTGTCCAGGCCCTGCCCGGCTGTTTGGTCGCACTCCGCAGCCCAGCAACCCAGGCTCTTTCACATCAGACACACGTTGTTCCTACAGGCATCGTCCTTAAACTGTGGTTCTTCGGGGCCTTTCTGCCTGTGGTTGGAGGAATGACCTTTCTCCCTCTTCTGTTTTGTTTCCTTTCTAACTGTTTTTCCAAAGTTCAAGGGAAGGAGCAGCTCTCTCATCACTGTGTAAATGTATTGAAACATTTATCAAACACTTAACCTTGGCAAGTATTTTGCCAAGTACAAAGGAGATAATGGTAAATAAGACAGTTTCTGTTCCCAGAGACCCACAATCTACCAGAGGAGACCAGCCAGTAAACAGAGACATTTTTAATACAACAGATAAGAGTTATTACAGAGATATTAGTGCAAAAAAATAAAAAATAAAAACAACAAAAAGCAAACAAACAAAAAATTCCTCTGAATATATAAAGGAAGGAAGCCAAGAGGTAACGTGAAAGGGTCAACGATTTGACACTGGAGCTATATCAAGAAAGACGAACTGAAACGCACAGTGTTTGGAAAGCAAGGCTGCCAGTGCAAAGCAGAATATCTGACACAAAGGGTTGTACAAGGAGCCTGTGGTCCTTGCTTGGAAGATCAAGGAGTGACAGAAGATAGGACGGGAAAGAGGGCTGAGGCCCTCACGTGATTAACCTTGTACCTTCAGCTAAAACACTGGATTGCCCTGGGGCTATCAGTGAAGAGGCATGGAGATTTATAAACGAGATGATGTGATCAGTTGTAGTTTTTTAGATCCAAGACTCTGGCAGGGGTTGGTTTGCCAAATGTGGCCCCAGATACCGGCAGACTACCTGTTCAGCTTGTCAGAAATAAAGACCCCAGATTTATTAAATCAGCTTCTCCTGGGGGTGAGCACAGCGCACAGGAATCCTTTTTTTTTTTAAGATTTTATTTATTTATTTGACAGACAGAGATCACAAGTAGGCAGAGAGGCAGGCAGAGAGAGAGGAGGAAGCAGGCTCCCCGCTGAGCAGAAAGCCCGATGTGGGGCTCGATCCCAGGACCCTGGGATCATGACCTGAGCTGAAAGCAGCGGGTTTAACCCACTGAGCCACCCAGGCATCCCCCAGGAATCATTATTTTTAAGAACCTGCAGAGACACATGTGATGACAGGTTGGCTAGCTGATCTCTAGGTAGCGGATGGGCTGGAGGAGGAAATCTGCCAGTAGAGACCAGTTAACAAACATCTAGGATCAAAGTAAGATCCTGGCTTGTGGTCCCCGTCCTCTTTCCTCCTTGACTGGCTGATGTGAATAACCAGAGTCACCTCGGAAGACACGTGTGGAAGATGGCAAAACCCCACCAACCTCGGAACAACAGGTTTAATCTCTTCTTCCTCTGGGTTCCCCCAGGATTTAAAAATATTTTCATGTAGTATTTGTTTTATTTCGTTTTACAGTATGGTCATGCACATTTTCACCTTGCTCTCGCAAATGCAAGCCTGTAGTGTAATGTCTTTGTCTCTTACTAGCTGGGTAATTTTAGGGAAACCTCTTACTTCTCTTAGCTTCTGTATCTTCATCTGTCAATGTAGGCCAATAGATTCTACTTGGCAGGGTGATTTTAGGAATTAAGTAACATGAGTAAAGACTTTTTTGGAGAGTAAGTATTTAATATATTTTTTGTTTCTCCACCTTCTCTGCTCTTATTTAAATTAAATTGAAATTAAGAACTATTACAGCATTCTCTATTTTGGAAAAGGTCTGTGGCTCAAAAAATTTTTTAAAGGAAATGTGTGTGTGTGTGACATTTTAGGTATATGCGTCTAATGGCACAAGATTCAGAAAACTTAAATGGGAAGCATAGACTTTAACTCATATTTCTTATTTTGGGTTCTATTATTTAATTTGCCACAACAGTCAACATAGCATAAATGACTTTTGTCATTTGAAAGGAAACATTCCAGAGAGAGCCTAAAATTAATTTTTGAATTGATTACATGGGATTGGAAAGCATAATGCTTCATTTGGTAAGAAAGCAAAGGATGTTCTCATGGGCTGCTTCTGACTGACAGATTTTTTTGGTTTGTATTTTTGGTTTGGTTTGCTTTTAGGGTTGAAATTAAAAGGAGAAGAAAATGAGATCTTTCCTCCAAGTCTGTCTGAAATAAAATCAGAAGTACATCCCTGTATCACAAAGCCCGAACCTGATGGGGCTGCCACCCGGGGTCAGCAGGGACTGCTTGTTCACACGTGGGCGTCCCCAGCGACGTGGTCCGCACTCCACAGCCTGGCTTCACAGACACAGGGGAACTACCTCAGAGGATACACAACGGACTCCCCTTTCCCTTCCTGTGTGTGTCTGGAGCCAAGAGGACTCCACCTGGGCTGGGGTTTCTAGTTCCTTCTCTGAGAAACACAAGGTGGGAGCAGGGCCAACAGAATAAGAAAGAGGTAACATTTTGCTACCCAGGAAAGGCAGGAACCAGGAGATATTTTATAATTTAGAAAATCAGGCTCTACATACCTTGCTTGCCTAATGGCGGACATTCAATAAATACTTCTATTCTTTAAGAAAAGCTATGAATAAGGGGCACCTGGGTAGCTCAGTCTTTTGAGCGTCTGTCTTCAGATCAGGTCATGATCCCAGTATCCTGGGATCGAGCCCCACATGAGGCTCTGTGCTCAGCCCAGAATCTGCTTGAGATTCTCTTTTTCCTCTCTCTCTCTCTTTCCCTCTGCCCCTCCCTCCCTAAGTAAGTAAATAAATATTTTTTAAGAGTTTATTTATTTCTTAGAGAGAGGGAGATCGAGCAAGCAAGTGAGCAAGAGAGAGCACTAGAGGAGGGAGAGGCAGAGGGAGAGGAAGTGCAGGCTCTCCACTGAGCAGAGAGCCTAATGCAGGGTTCCATCTTAGGACCCTGGGATCATGGCCTGAGCCAAAGGCAGATGCTTAACCCACTGTGCCACCCAGGTGCCTCTAAAATAATTTTTTTTTTAAAGAAAAATACTGGACACCTGGGTGGCTCAGTGGGTTAAGCCTCTGCCTTCAGCTCAGGTCATGATCTCAGGGTCCTGGGATCCAGTCCCGTATCAGGATCTCTGCTTGGTAGGGAGCCTGCTTCCTCCTCTCTCTCTTTGCCTGCCTCTATGCCTATTTGTGATCTCTCTCTGTGTCAAATAAATAAATAAAATCGTTAAAAAAAGAAAAAGAAAAATGCTGGTCACATACCATTTCTCCCATGTTAATGCCTGTAGGGCTGTCGGGCATGTCAGGAGGCAGAGAGGCAGGGACACAGGTAAGACAGATGAACAGGACAGAAAATGGATTGCCCGTTCCTCACATACTTCGGGCACTCTGTTAAAGACAATGGAATCTGCATCGTTGCTCTCCGTCCACCAGATTCCCAGATCATGCAGTTTCTGCTGGCTTCCTCCCCGATGACAGACTCCTTTACCTCCCCGCATGTGATGGTATTTCACACACCCCCTACTACACAGTGTTCACAAAGGAAAAATACACATTGCCCTGATGTCAAGTCATAGATAAGCCCCACAAAAAAATATCACAGGGCTGAGTATTCCCAGGGAGGCAGGAACATTTAGGACTAGAAATTTCCAGATTGGAAAAATGTATTTGTTAACACAGAACATTTGGGTGAGCCCAGCACCTGGCCACTTACTATGGATGATAAGTCTGTATTTTTTTATTTCGTGGCCAGTTTTCCTCTTCCAGGGACTTAATTATCCCATGCACAATGCTCCTGGCAGAGGTATGGAGAGACAAGCAGCACTCTAATTTAATCTATTAGATTTCTTTTCTCCACTCCCTCAAGGTACAGAGGTGAATTCCAATTTAGTAATCAAGGCCTGAGTCATCGAATAAATAACTCAATTTCTCATTCTTGCTCACTGAGCCAGTTGTATGAACAAACACAATGTCTTTTATGCCAACTGTGCGAATGGGCTTACTGGGACATTGCATTCAGAAATTGCATAGAGATGCTGAAAATCATTCAGAGCGAGGAGAGTGGTAGATAGCCAATGCCCAAAGTCAGAAATACATCTCTGGAGATGGATTTTTTTTTTCAATGCAAATAAAGCAAATTAGTTCTTAATATACTCACAACTTGTTAATTAATAAAAGAACCTTAAGGTTCTAGGCTAGTGCATAGGAAATCAGGTAGAAATTGTTTTGTTTCAGAAGGATAATCTGTTGGATAAAAGTGGCTGGGGTGTTCATTCATTGAACTAAAGATTTTTTGGTGCTTAGGATGTTCCAGCCTACTCTACTAATAATATAGATATAAAAGTGAATAAATTCCTTTTTTGCCCCAAGATTCTCATATAAACAACTACAAATAGTCCAGCAAGGAAATAATATGGATAGGCACTGAGCATTATGGAATCATCAGTTAGGGGCACCATCCCAGCCCAAGAGGGTCCATGAGGAAGGTCCCAGAGAAGCTGATGTCTAAGAAGGGGCTTATAGGAAATAGCCCAAGAACTGGAGGTGGGGGCTGGGGTGGGAAAGGGAGTGAGGAGGAAGGCAGTGAGAATTATTATTTCTCTTTCTTGCACTTACTCAAGGAAGACCCATGCACGTTGCTTGAGTTGAAGGAAGGAAAGACTGTCAGCAGCATTTTAGAGAGACCGTAAGCTTATCACATGTTATGCAACATCTCCATCAGAGTAACCACAGTCCCCACTTGTCACTCACCCACCATGTCACAGGCACTGTGTTAAGCGCTTCACACACTTAGTCTTACTTAAACCTTTCGGCAACCCTGCCAGGTGGGTATTTTTATCTCATTTTATGGATTAGGAAGAAGAAGGTCAGAAGAGTTGGATAACTTGCTCAAGGTCACACAGCTAACAGATGGAGACTGAAACCCAGATTCAAACTGATTGCAAATCTTTTGCTCTTGACCTTGACACTAGACCCATCATTATTTTGTTTGGTGGTAATTTCGAGGTGGGGTCACAGCCTGAGACCTTGCAGGTCAGACACTTGTCTACATGACTTGAGATACTTTCTACATATCTTCTGGATTTCTTAATTGTGGAAACAACTGTCAGAAGTGGAATCAATCTTATTCTAAATGATGAACATACAGATGTGATAAACAACAGGTAGAAGCTAGGGGAAGACAGAGTGGGTCTTAATTTGTAGAATTTGTTAGTCATGTGAGGCTCCAAATCATCTAATGATACATGAGATTTTTCAAAATGTGTGTGTGTGAGTAGAGAAAGAGAAAGAGAGAAACAGATTTATTTTAAGGAATCAAGTCATGTGGTCTTAGACCAGGAAATCTGAAATACACAGGGTGATTGGGCTAGCTGGAAACTCAGGAAGGGTCTCTGTGCTGCAGCCTTGAGACCAAAGTCCCCATTTGGGAAAGTGTCCGTATCAAGTTTGACTATTACAGTGTTGTGATGACAATACAAACATCCCTAGACTCATCCATCATAAGACTCGGGCTGAGCCAGGGATGGGTTGGGCTATAAAATGCAGTTATTACCTGACCTTGAAATTCTGTGACTCTAGCTTGTGTCCAAAACTTAGCACAATTCCGGTGTTTTTTGTTTTTTTTTTAAAGAGGGGTAGGGGAGGAGAGAAAAAGAGAGAGGGGGAAAGAGAAACTTTTAAACAGTCTCCATGCCCAGTGGAGCGCAGCTTGGGCTCGATTTCACGACCCTGAGATCATGACCTGAGCAAAACCTAGAGTCAGATGGTTAACCAACTGAACTACTGAGGCTCCCCTGAATTCCTGTGTTTCCTAAACCTCTGAAAAATGGTATAAAGTCCCCCCAAGGGAAAATGTAGTATTATAGTATAATTCATGAATTTTAGGAATTGTGCTCTTGATTTGAAAGACAAATAATATCTTCATTTATAAAGCTCTGCCTTCAGAAATGTCTACTCAGTTTCATTTAATCTTACAGTGTTTTAAGGAGATGGTTTTGCTATGATGACACACAGATAAGAAGTTAAAAATACACTGAATCATGTTAAGTTCTCCACATTATGTTAATTCCACCTGTTTCTACATTAACCATATTCCTGTAGTTGTCATACGTAACATTTTGACACTTATTTTAGCATACAGATTGAGATAAATTACAGTAGGAAGACACAGAGTTTGTTTCCATTTTACCACTGACAGAATCTGTGCGCGAAGATCGAAGACCCACTCTGAGATCAAGCGGAAGATCTGTACACTGACATCATGGTGTCACTCGTGTCTTGTTCCATTCAGCGGATCCTGTCTCCACAGTTCTAAATGTCAACTGACAAGCCTGTCACCACTCTCTCTCACACTTGCATGCACTTTCCCTCTCAATTATAGCATAACACAAGAACACAGTTAAAAATTCAGTAGTGAACAATGATATTAAACAAAAATGAGAATTTCTACAATCCATGCTCCCCGTGCCGATCTACTTTCTAAAAAAAAAAAACTCTTTACAGTGTCCAGCTCTTCTATCAGCATCTTTATTTCCTAATTCATCAACTTCAGACCACGTATATTTTCTCTGGAAGCACGGATATTTTTTACACAGAAGTTTGGAAATTCTCTACCCCCTGGCAAATAAAACCAACTGAGAAATAAAGTGACATGAAATACATACAAAGGGTAGAGGAAGAGCTCTCTCTCTTCCCTTGGTAGGAACACAAAAGGAGAAATAAATCTAAAAGAATGTGAATGTATTCTCTTTATGTGGTTACTCTGGAAGAGTTTTCAGCTATTTTCTTCCCTCCTGAGAATGAGGTATGAGCCCATCACTAAGTGCATTTTTCCTCTACAAATTCTTTATTTACATTTTTATATATTTTAGCACAGGAGCCATTCCTATAAAATTTCATCTTACTAGAGACATTCACATTTATTGCAGACATACAGTCTGAAAAGATTGACTCCGATTTTTTTAAATCATCATAGAAGCCATGTTTGGGGTTGTAACAATGGGGGAGCTGGGACTGTGGGTACTGGCCACTCTGGATTCATCCCTGCATTCTGACTGTTCCCCAAATAAGCAGCCAAACTCCTGTCCTGCACACTTTCATGATCCCTGTTGTTTTGAAGACTTTTGTTAAAATCTGCATATCCATCTCCTCCCTTCCAAATCAAATCATGATTCCTCAGGTAGATGACATCAGGATTCTCCTTTGGTCTCCACACTTCCTACACGGAAAGTGTTGAGTCCACAGCTCATGAACATGTCCCATCTTGTGGTGACCACTGAAGTCAGGGCCCTGGCAGCGCCCTGGAGAGCCCCAGTCCTGGGGTAAGACGGTGGGACAGCCGTTCATTGCCCATGAAAGCAAACACCAAAGCTCTAGATGTATGCAATCACAGCTTGAGGGGAACATGACCAAAGGCCGCCCAGCCTGAGACCAACTATTCACCCATCCATCCTACTGGCCTGGGGGAGTGAGGGAAAATAAGGAATGGGATGGAAGGGAAGAGAAGACGTATGCTCTAGTGTTTTCTGTAGTAACATTCTGTTTCCTTGGACTCTGTGTTTATCTATTCGGCATCCATTAATCACAGAACTAAACTAATGTCCAAAGTTGTTGACATCTCCCCTGTGATCCAGCTTTTACAGGCACACAAAAATTATATCGCAAGCCCTCTGACTGAGGCCAGGTCCACACCTTCAGCTGTCTGCTTTATCGAACTTTCACACATCAAGTCAATATTTCCCTGCCCTAATCAGCCCAGGGTCTTGTACCAAACAGCGAGGGACAGCCCCCATGCCCCAAAGCCTGCTGGAATGATCCAAACTAGTTGATGCTAAGCTATTTCCTCTGCCCGGCCTGGCCTTTCTCCTGGAAATCCCAGTAAAAGCCATGGCCTCTGCCTTTCCATCCCTCTTGCTTCTGCCTCCTGATCAAACTTGGTGCTTCCCCACATGGGCCTCCATGGCATGACATGGCATGACCCCCTTTCCTTCAGAACTCTCAGTAATACATCCTCCTTTCTTGTCATCAGTCAGTCACTTCGAGAAATTAAGACCCGGGAACATATAAATGAACACCCAACCACAAATCAAACACCTCATTCACGTTCTAGTCTAAAAGGAAGATGAAAACTGTAGCCACTGGAGGAGAAACAGCTGCCCTCCACTGCACTTCTTCTGCTGCAAATCGGAGTACAACTCACAGCAAAATTCACTGGGAAGACAGCGATTTCTACATCTCCTTGTATAAAACTCCAATATGAATACTGTCTCTGGTCTGATAGTCCGGTCCCTCCATTCCAGATGTATCAAGTTCATCCACAGGAAGAAGTCAAGGTTAGGAGAATAAGGAGACAGAAATATAATTCTTAAATCTGTGTTTGGTCCCAGAGCTCAAAAGGAACTCCTCACACACTCAGTCATGTCATCCTGGTCGGCTGGTGAGAGAGCTTGACTGATAGAATATTTCCAGAAGAAACCTGGGGGCAGAAGCTGATGGACCGGAGGGTGGTTCACCCCCACTGATGATTCTTACCATGTTTTTACACATGGGGAGACTGAGCATGTGGGATAGGACACAACATACAGTTAAAACATGGAGGGAAGGGCTGCCTGGGTGGCTCAGTGGGTTAAGCCTCTGCCTTCAGCTCAGGTCATGATCTCAGGGTCCTGGGATCGAGTCCCACATCAGGCTCTCTGCTAGGCAGGGAGCCGGCTTCCTCCACTCTCTCTCTCTCTACTTGTGATCTCTCTCTGTCAGATAAATAAAATCTTTAAAAAAGAAAAAAAGAAATGGAGGGAAGTGTGTTCTGGGTTGCAAGAAGCCACTTTCTTCTCAATTTCTTTTCCTGTCTGGTCGAAATAAAGGCCTAGCGACAGAGATTGCTGCTAATCTGGCTGCACTCGACATGAAGATTCTGCCCTGTGCTGCCCAAATGGTATCTGCTGGTCTGATGATATCTTCAGAGTCAACAGAGAGAGAGACATATTGAAGGAAAGGGTCTGATTTTAGGCAGAATGAGTGCTGGAGGCAGGAGAAGAAAGGAGGTAAGAGGAAGAGATGTTTTTATACCATCCCCTTAAAAATAATAATAATAATAAACCCTCCCTGTAGATACAAAAGCTGAGACTAAAAGTGAAAGAAGGTGGCATCCAATGGCCAACTCAGAGAAGATCTTTTCCATGTGATTAAAACCCACGAGTCACACCCAGGTTTGAATCCTGGCTGTCCTTCACCATGTGACCTCAAACAAATTACGTTGTCCAAAACTCTCATCTGCAACATGGAAAATGACAGTAACTTTTGCAGGGGTCAGCGAAGGAAAGCACTTCTCATTGTGTGTTTGAGAAACAGTCACTGCTCACATTTTCTACTTTTAAAATGTTATCTGTTTCCTTGTGTGTTTACTTTTGAACAAAGCAGAGCAGAAGAGCTCTGAAAATGGTCCCCTGTTTTGTGTCAGCCTCAGTCTGTTGAGAGTAATGCTGTCAGTAAGGAGTGTTTGTGGGGCTCCCCTGAGCCCCCACTGCTTGTGGCAGCCCCCACAAACTTTCCCCTGGATCCAAGACAATATTAGGGCCAGTGGAACCCTTGTGATTCTTATTATGATTCCAAGACTCAGCTCAGCGACAACCATCAGGGAACTTTGGAAAAACAAGGTTTATTAACTCACAGGTTATGGAGGGAGCACAAAACACTCAGGGCTGCACTGGATGGTTGTGGTTAGAGAGAGACCGAGGGTGAGCGTGGACCTGGGGTTCTGTTTCAATTGGGGTGGAGGGTGTGTTGGGGGGGGGCTAGGGTTTCATGGATTCTCTCTTTATTGGTGAATTTAAATCCCAATAGCTGGTATCAAAGCATGAAAAGAGAAAAGGAAGCAGTCAGATTTGTATGTTTCTCGCAGGGCTCCCAAAAAGGGGAACTTCATGATGGGGCAGCCTGGCTCTTTATCTAGTTATGTAGCTGACAATATTTGCTCATTGGAGGGACACCACGCCAGGGCAATCAAAAGCTTACTATCATGCATTTACATGACAATCAATAAAGCTAACTGTCAGGCTCTTACACTGAATATCCTCTCTGTGGCATGGCTTAAAAATGGTGGTTTAAATATCAAGTCCAGCGTTTGTGGGCTGGCTGGTTTGGGGAAATTGATGTAACCTCACACCTGGCCTTCCTCGTTTCCATAAAAAGGGGATAATCATGATGCCCGCATGTGTCAGGGAGATGGAGGATATTAATACGCGGAAGACATTCAGGGGTCTGATGGCTTCACCCCCCGACCCCCTGCAAGTCACTCTTCTCCTTGTGTCTTAGCTCCTTCCCCTGTAATATGGGGATGAGGATGTGCTTCCTTCACTTGGGTGCCTGGAGGCATCCTATTGAGCTGAGCTGGGGAGACGACTTCCAAGGATCCTGGGACATAGGAAGTGCTTCATAAACAGGGGTTATTATTATAGTACGTGCTCAGTCAGTAAGCGCTGCTGTTGCTGCTGGTGGAAAGGCAGATGATGCTGATGAGAGCATGGGGGTCACGGGGTGAATTCGCTGGTGTCTGTTCCCAAGAAGAGCACTGTTCTGGAATGCAAATGGTTTAGAATTGAGAAATGGATCTTTTCCATATGGACCTATTTGGTGAATAGCGTTCTTAGCAAAACTCCTCCTGCCTAAATATCCACAGCTTGCTGCGGGCCGTCCAGAGGAGGCGGCCGATTGAAGAGCTCCACTTAGAGGGCACGGTCTTCCTGAAATACTGCTCCCCAGGCTGTTATTATATTATATTATGTGATTATATTATATTCTCCAGCATCTCCTTCCAATTTCCAAGGAAGCCATTCTCAATGTTTTGTTTTGTTTATCACCCCCCCATAACTCTAATTACTTACCAGGTCTTATAAATTCTACTTCAGAAGTGTTCCCAAATTTCCTTTCTCCTCTTTTGTTCTGCTTGAACCTGCTCAGTCCATTCAACAGCTCCTTCCCAGCTCCACCCACTAGCCAGGAAGAACCCCTCAGCCCCTTGTGTGACCCCACCCTGCCACCTGGCAGGTTCCCCACATCTCATCAGCCCCCAACCCCGATGATGCTCTGTGTCCCCTTCCCCATCTCAGGTCCCTGCAGCACCAAGCTGTCTCATGCTGGAGGAAACCCCGGACCCTGGAGGCCTGTCTCAAAGCCACAGGCCAGCCTTACCCACACTCACATCCAGGGCTGCCTGTCGGGAACTCCAGCTTCTGCCGAAGCCCCGAAGCCCCAGGCTGCCTGCTGCTCTTTTATCTTTTCTCATCCAAAGGTTGTAACTGGTTCCTGGGCATCAACTTCTCCCCATTCCTCCCTATTACCCACTCTGCCTCCAGAGGGAAGTAGGCTAGTAATGTTGTGCATTCAGCAAAGTTTTGACATGTTTTGAAGAGCCCTGTTCAAACTCCAGCCTCTCCTGGCCTCCGAGGTCCTGCCTCGTCACCCCTGGGTCCTGCAGCAGCATAATGAACTTTCTCGATCTGCTCTGATGCCCGGACACCCTGACTTTCTTAGCATTCCTGAAATGTGTGGGGCCCTTCAGGCCCCCGCCTTGGCACATGCCCCTCAGCCTGCTGTGTGAATCTCAGTTCCATTCTGCTCCTCGTCTCCTGCCTACTTGCCCCCCCACACACCCTGTTCCAGGACCCAGCTCTCGTCTCCTCATCCTAAAGCCTTTCCTGACCCTTCCACAGAGACCTAGGTTTCTGCTTTCCCATATTCTCATAACATCCTGTTAATATTTCTTTCTGATACGTTTTTGTGTCATTGTATAATTATTTTATCTTTCATGTACACAGGCACACATGTCATTCAGAAATACCTATTAAGTGTCACTGGGTACCTCCGTTCTTCAAGGCTAGAAGGACAGAGAAAGAAACACAAGAGTCTGTCCTGGCTTTGTGGAGCTCACACTGTAGCAAGAGAAACAGACAGGAAATGGGACAAATAAACAAACAAGACATGTGCCCATTATGATAAACACCGAGAAGAAGGTCAACAGGACAAGCCCATAGTAATTAGGGGGGACAATTCAGAAGAGGGCTATGATGATTGATTTTATGTGTCCACTTGACTGAGCCATGGGGTGTCTAGATACTTGGTTAAACATTTTTCTGGGTGTGTTTATGCAGGCGTTTCTGGGTGAGAGTAACTTTTGAATGAGTAAACTGAGTAAAACAGATTGTTCTCCTCAGTGTGGGTGGGTCTCATCCAATCAGTTGAAAGCCTGAAAAGAACTAAAAGGCTCTCTCTTCCTACCAGACTGCCTTTGAGTGGGGACATCACTCTTCTCCTGCCTTTGGACTCAGACTGTGACTGGAACCTACACTGTCAGCGGTTCTGGTTCTCCCACTTGCCAACTAGAGGTCTTGGATTTCTCAGCTTCCATGATCACAGGATCCAATTCCTTTTAATAAATGTATACCTATATATCTCTGAATCTTTGACTGGTTCTCTAGAGAACCATGACTAATATGCAGGCTTAGGAAAGTCTCACTGAAAATATGATAGCTATGTTGAGCTCTGGAGAATGAAGGAAAAACAGACTTTAGGAGAGCCAGAAAAAAAATAATTCTAATAAAATGGAATATGAAGGCAAAAGCCTGAGGCCGCCAAAAGCCAAGAACAAGGCAGTTAACTTGAGATTCTTTCAGAATGAGAAGCAGGGACTGGATTGCTTGGGCCTGGTTGGTAGGAAAGAGGTTTTAATTTCTCTCCTTATAAACCTTAGAAAGCTAAAATTAACCCTCAATAAATATTTGTGTGACCAATGAGTTAATGGCTAACTAGTTATTTCCTAAATGGCAAAAGCAACTTAAAACATCAAAAAGGAATGGCACTCTTTCTGTCCCTATGCTTGAGAGTTTTCGTTTGGAGAGCCTGGTCGGCGGGGTCGTCAACGGGGAGGGTGCAGATCAAAGTTGGCCGTGCCCTAGCAGAACAGCAGAAGCGGTGGGTGCGTGGCCTCAACACAAAGGAGTTTCCTGACAATTTTGAAGTTTGGGGTTTTTAACAACTGTTGTTGCAGAATCCGTGTGAGCTAATACAGACTACATTTACCAGCCCTCATAAGTCACGAATCATCTGCTCAGTAAGAAACAAGGAAACTTCACCTCCTCCCAGGAAGCCGGCCACAGCTTTACACAAGAGCACCCTCTTCTGTGCAGCTGCAGGCCCAGACTCCCAGACTTCCGAGCGCAAAGGCTTGCTGTAACTCCACTGCGAGCCCCATCTTGAGGGAACCCCACCTAAGGGAAAGAAAGTCCTTATTAGCTTCTGTCTTTTCCTCCACATCCCAAAAGGTCACCTGATGTGGAACTTGTGTGCAATGACAGCCCAAGTACATGGAAAAGACAGGGAGTGTGCTTCAGAGCACTTCACTGAAAAAGGAAGGGAAGAGCTTGCCACCTAATGAAATTCGACCTCTTCAACCAACAGTACAGGGCTTTCCAGGATGCTCAGCCCTGGGGATGAGGGGAACAAAGGGATGCCCAGAGTCCACAAGGCAGAGAGATGTCCAGAGATTAAAGGGAAGGAACTAGCCCAAGATATGTTGTGCTTTGAGGGGAGTAACATTGAGACAAGGGTATTGGGCTCTAGAATGACCCTCTACTGCTCAAATTAGCCTTCTTCAGAAAAGAGTCCTCTGGACAACAGAAAAGTAACTATTCTTGGGCATCTGGCACATAATACTCACTTAAATATTTATTGAATAACTAAGGGTGGTGGCTTCCCATGTCTTTCAGAAGAAGGAAACATGAAACCTTGTCAGCCATTGATATTTTAGTTTACTGGTTATTTCAGATAACTACGGCCATAGTATCATTGCAGGTAAAACATCCACAAAAACCTTAGGGACATACAACATGAGTTTGTTTAGCTTGTAAGTGTGTGGTTGCCAGCATTGTACTATCACATGGGCTCACTCAGGCACCTGCGGTTGCTTGGAGTGAGCTGGTGGGCTGCTGATCTGGTGTAGCCTTGGCTGTCATGGTTCAGCTCTGTTCCTTGTGACTTTTGTCTTCCTCCTGGGATGAACTCTGTATCCTGGGCACTTTCATCTCATGGGGATGGAAGAAGATCAAGAGCGTAAGCTTAGGGGTGCCTGGATGGCTCAGTCACTAAGCATCTGCCTTCAGTTTAGGTCATGATCCCAGGGTCCTAGGATCAAGCCCCACGTAAGACTACTTGCTCAGTGGAGAGTTTGCTTCTCCCTTTCTCTCTCCCTTTGCCTCTCCCCCAACTCATCCTTGCTTGTTTTCTCTCTCTCTCTCAAATAAATAAATAAACTTTTTTTTTTTTTTTAAAAGTATAAGCTCAAGTAATAAACACTTCTCAAGACTCTACTGCTTCATGGTTGATGACATCCCATTGGCCAACACAACCCTCACAACCAAGTGCACCATCGATGCAGTAGGCAATTATTTTCTTCCCATGGAGTCATGGGGAGGGAGTGAATTATTTCTGAACATAATCCACCATGCAGAAGCTTTTTTGTAAAGTGAGTCGAAGCAGGACACGTGAGTGTGTAAAGACCACAGGACACAGAGCCCTGGGGCATGGCCAACTGAATGCTTCCAGAGGGCTAACCCTCAGGTTAACCTTATCTCATTTAGCCCTGAAAAAGACCTGATAAAGTTGATAATACCGATCTCATTTTGTAGAGAGAGAGGTTGTAGAGGCTGTGTAGAAATGTAGAAAATCACTTAAGCCCATTGAACCAGGCAGTTGCAAAGTCAGGACTTGAAGCCAGATCCTTTCTATTCCAAATTCTGTGTTCTTTCCCAGGGTGACTAAGATCTGGAACCTCCCCCAGGAAGTAGCCTTGACTGGTCATAGTTTTACTCTTTAGATCAACAAAGTACAAATTTAGTCTCTTCTGTATGGTACCATTTTCCCTGTATTTGGAATCTGCTCCACTGTCTGCTCCATGCCCACTTTCGTACTCATCCTTCCAGTTCCATTTCTACAAAGTATTCACTGCCGGAGGTGTCTGAGAATAGGAATGACAGAGAAACAGACCTGGATGAAACCATTCAGAGAAGATTTTAATAAAAGAGCATATTTTAGGATGAAGATAAGTGACCAAAAACAAAAGTCATTTCATTTGTGCTAAAAAGCAAGAAGAAAAATTAGAGAAAGGTAAGAAAATCCGGCTGAGGGTGTTTGGGGATTCACTAATCAAACCCTCCCTGGATATGCAGTTCAGAGAACACATTTTGAAGAAGAAACAGAAAACAGAAATGCTTAAAATAGACCAATTAGAACGATGAGGAAATCCAAAGCCATGTCACTCGGGGATTGTTTGAACATAGGCTCTTCAGCTGAGGAAGGAAAAGATTTAAGAGTAAGGCAAGAACTCCGTTAAACCATGTTTAGGACTACCGTGCTAGAAAAGGACTGAGGTTTTAAAAGGCAGAACCATTACTAAAGAGGAGAAGTAAAAGATTTTTATTCAACTTGATCACTAAAGCACAAAATATTAGAGCTGTCCAAACACAGTTCCAGTTGCCTTGGAAGGTGATAAATCTTACTCAAGTCTCAAGGAAAAAGTGGACAATCACCTCATCAAGAAATGATTGAGGAGCTTGGAAGTAGACCAATTGGACTAGCTGAACTTTAAGCTCATTTTCCAAATTTGGAAATTCCATAAAATCCAAAGAAATAGCTTTTTATTGCTGTAACTTCAATAACACTAGTAATAATAATTAATTATTCTATTATGTTTTGTAGTTTAGACTATTCCATCATATCTTTAAAACAATTCTGTGGGGAAACTATTTTGTTTCCACTGTATACAAGGAACCAACGCTAAGAGAGTTGAGTGTTTCCCCTGGACACACAGTAAGTAGAAGAATTAAGATTCTTCCAAGAGTTGCCTTCCAACATCATCCTGTTGTTGCCAAATCTGATTGTGAGGAAAGCCTTAATGACCCTCCTAGGTGTAGGTGGAGAAAGGAAGAGCAGATTCAGAAAGGTCAGTTAGGAATTGGTGTCTGGAAGACTTGGGGTCATGTCTCTCTTTATTATCTAGTGGGATATAGCGATGAGCCCCCTCCATAAGCCTGCAAGCTTTCTTATCCCACTGCACCCTTTGCCAGGGCTTTCCTTAGGATCTTCCTTGAGGCATTGCAAGAACAGGGCTTCATTGTGATAATGGGGCGATTCAAGGCAGAAAAAAATCCACTAGTCAACATTGTCTTTGCCAAACTTCAAAATAGAACTTTGGTTTTCTTTTCTTTGTTTTCCCTGTTCTTGCTTTTGAGGGCAGTAGCTCCCCAACTTTTGCATATCTCATTTCTGCATCTCCACTTTAGACTAAATAGAAACATGCATGGAGATGGACCCCCTCCCTCCCCCTTCCCTCCAGGCTGCCTTTCCTGCAGCTTGCCATGGGGCTGACTGGGGGCAAGCCGGACCAACTCAGCTTCTCCCCTCCACCCTCCCGACTGCCTTATACCAAGCTAAAGTGAATCCTCCCTTTCTGAGGTGGAGAGCTCAGCACATACCCACCCGTCCCCACTGACCTGCAGTACTCTGAAACCAGAACTCTGGGACTTCTTCCGGACACTTGTTCTCAGGTAATTTTTCAGCTCCCTATCAGCACTTAACAGCCTTGACTTCCCTGACAGAAAGACGACTAATTAAAATGACAAAACTCACATTGATTTATTACCACACGGCTGAAAACAATAAACAACCAAGACATTGCTATGTGTTTGGCTCTCTCTCTCAATCCCTCCCTGCATCTCCCACACCTGCTTTGCGACAGAAGCCAAGGGGAAAAGGTGACCACAGTCCCGTGAGCTTTCTCTGTGTTTTCTCCCCAGCCAGGTCTCTTCACCTCCCCACAGGCTCTCTATACCACCCCCCACAAAAATATAGGGATCCCACTCTCACACTGTTTGTGCGAATGCAAACTGGTGCGACCACTCTGAAAAACAGCAGGGAGTTTCCTCAAAAAGTTAAAAATAGAGCTGCCCCATGACCCAGAAATGGCACTACTAGGTTTATCCAAAGGATACAAACATAGTGATTCAAAGAGGCAACCGCACCCCAATCAATGTTTAGAGCAGCAATGTCCACAATAGCCAAACTATGGAAAGACTCCAGATGTCCATCGACAGATGAATGGATGAAGAAGATGTGGCGTATGTATACACTGGAATATTACTCAGCCACTGAAAAGAATGAAATCTTGCCCTTTGCAATGACATGGATGGAACGAGAAGGTATTATGCTAAGCGAAATAAGTCAGTCAGAGAAGGACAAATACCATATGACTTCACTCATACGTAGATTTTAAGAAATGAAACAGATGAACATAGAGGAAGACAAGGAAGAATAAAATAAGATGAAAAGAGAGGAAGGTAAACCATAAGAAACACTTAACTCCAGGGAACAAACTGAGGGCTGCTGGGGGGGAGCTGGCAGGGGGGACGGGGTAACTGGGGGACGGGCATTAAGGAGGGCCGGTGATGTGATGAGCACTGGGTGTTGCATGCAACTGATGAATCATTCAATTCTATCCTTGAAACTAAGAAGAAGGAGAGGAAGAAGGAGGAGGAGGAGGAGAAGAAAGAAGAAAAAAATAGACAGGGCTCCCAGCAAAAGGGCAACAGTTTTGACTTGACGGGAGGCTTTCTCACACTTCCTCTCATCTGGTCCCAGTGGCAACCCAGGGAGGCACTTGTCATCTGCGTGGCACAGATGAGAAAAACAAAGGTCCCAAGAGATTACTGATTACCTCAGGGCCACATAACTGCTTGACAGATTATTAATTAAGCTCTGGTCCTTGAAAGGACCAATCATTCTTTGCTCTCTCTAAGAGTAATTTTTTTTTTTAAGTACCTGAGCTCTAGTTATTTAGTAAACATTTATTGAACATGAACTATACGCAAAATGCTGCTCCCAGGGCTGGGAGATGAATGAAAATGATAAAAGTGGGCCCCTACTTCAAGGAAGGAGTGAGGCCAGTCAGGGAGTAATCCTCTGACGGATACAACTCTGTCGACTTCAACAACACTCCATGGCGCCTGTGAGTCTGACTCAGAGGAACCAGACAGCAGCCCCACCCCGAAGGGTCCCCTTCATTGTCTTACATCATTCTTTCATTTATTTCTTTAGACCCTTTCTTCATTTTACCCTACTGCTTCCACCTCATTTCTCTTCTTTTCATAGCAAAATCCTCATAGCAAAATATACACCTTATTTTTTTATAAGTACTTTTTTAGTAACATGCATATAAATTATACAAGTCAGGTCTCAGCTCACAAGTCCTTTACCCAGATTGCCTGCGGCCAACTATTCTAATATTCCTTCTTCTGAACCCGAAATTCTCTCCACGCTGATAACCATTTTATTTTCTTTAGAGTACTCACCCCCTCTGAAATTACGTAATTGTTCTGTTTGTCAATTACTTGCCTGCCTCCCCTTCTACAAGGACTGGTTTTGTTTCTTGTTGTAAACTTGGGGCCTAGAATGTCAGCTGGAGTGTAGATGATGAAGAGACACTTGTTGAATGAATGAATGAATGAATGAACATATGTCCTCACTTCACACACCCATCGATTACTTTGCCCAGTCTTATCCATATTACTTTATTCAAACTCATCAGAGAATTCCATCACTAATTCTACGTCCAGTCTGTACATTGCTTAAGGCTTACTGATAACATGTGTAAATGATCAAACCTAGGGTAGGACGCATGGCAGGCACAAAACAAAAGCCACCCATTACATGATAATGATTTAGGGGACATGCAGTATTTCTATCCTCCAAAGAATTTAGTGCTATTCTGACCTCTGAAATATAATTAACAAATGGAATTAAATTGCTTATTGATGACAAACTATTATACTCAGTATTGGGGTGAGAGATCTTAACAATGACAAACCTTTATTCTCTGTGTAATGACCCGCGTGGGTTAAAAATCACAGGAAACTTAAATGACACTGTGTTGAATAATTCAGGATGCACTTGCTCAGGAACACAACCTAATAAGAATTGTTATATAACTGTTATAACTAACATGGACGGAACTCTAGTTATGTAAACGTGCTTTCTACCTGGGGTCTTACGTAACTCTCACACCACCCTAGGTCTTCGAGAGGTCACAGAGATAGTAGGTGGAGGAATCTTCCTTCAAACCCAACCCCATCTGCCCAGAGAGCTCATTCTTCCAGTCACTACGGAATGCTAATGTGAAAAGTGCTCATCGTTGTGAATTGATAATTTTGAACATGTTGAATAAACCATACAAGACACGGTGCTGATTTTTCCATTTCAGAGGCAGCAAACTGAACCACTGTGGGCTGCACCAGGGGGAGCATAGAGCAGACTGATGCAGGAAAGCAGCGCCACAGGAGCAGCTCCAGGGGCGTGTTTAGAGGAAGGAGCAAGGAGCTCCTATTATGGAACGAACTCCAGCTGTCTTACTAGAGTAGTAACAGTGCTGATCACTCTCCAGGGCAATGAAAGTCAGTTGCATGCTTTAGAGCTGTGATGCAGGGAAATGAGATACCCCACCACACACACACACAAGCGGTCAAGATCAAATGGGCTGACAAGACCAAGCGTCGGCCAGGATGAGGAGAACTGAAACTCATAAGTGGCTTGTGGAAACATATATGACACGGCCACTTTAGAAAACCATTGGCCAGTTTTTTAAAAAACTGAGACATGCACTTAGCGCATGACCCTAATTCTATTCCTAGATACCTGCCAAGAGAAATGAAAACATGTGTTCACATGAAGACGTGTACACAGGTGTTCACACACGGTGCTGTTTATAACAGTCAAAAACGGGGAACAACCCAAGTGCCCATCAACTGAAAAGGATTAACAAATGTGCTTTATTCATACAATGGATTATTTTTCAGAAAAAAAAAAAAAAAAAAGGAACAAAGTGATGCCCCCTGCTGCATCATGGCCAAACCTCAAAAACATGATGCTGAGTGAAAACCAGATGTAAAAGACTGAATATTGTATGAATCTATTTACATGACATGTCCAGAAAAGGCTATCCCTAGAGCAGAAAGTGGATCAAAGGTCGCCAGAGACTGTGAGTGAGAATTGACTACATACAAGCCCAAGGGAACTTGGAAGTCTTCTAAACCTAGGTTATGCTGATTATTACGTGAATATATTATTAAAAACTCATCAAACTATACACCTAAAATGGTAGATTTCATGGCTTAAGAATTATAGTTTGGTAAATCTATTTTATCTATCTATCTATTATTTTTTCGTTAGCTTTTTTAGACTTCCTTAAAATATCAGTATAATTAACATACAGTGTGTGTTAGTTTCAGGTGTACAACAAGTGATTCAACAATTCTCCACGCTTAGAATGATAAGTGTATTCTTAATCCCCTTCTATTTCCCCCAGCCCCTCACCCTCCTCCCCTATGGCAACCACCTGTTTGTTCTCTATAGTTAATAATCTGTTTTTTGGTTTGTCTCTTATTTTTCTTTTGTTTTTGTTTCTTAAATTCCACATATGAATGAAATCCTATGTTATTTGTCTTCCTCTGACTGATTCATTCCATTTACCATTCTATCCCCTAGATCCCTCTGTATTGTTGCAGAAGACAAGATCTCATTCTTTGTTGTGACTGAGTAATATTCCGTTGTACGGATATGCCATTTCCTCTTTATCCATTCATCTGTTGATGGACGCTTGGGTTGCTTCCTTAATTTGGGCTATTTAAACAACGCTGCAATAAACATACAGGTGCATGTATGCCTTTGAATTACGGTTTTGTATTCTTTGGGTAAATAGTAGTGCGTTTACAGGGTCGTATTGTAATTCTATTTTTAATTTTTAGAGGAAACTCCATACTGTTTTCCACATTGGCTGCAGCAGTTTGCATTCCCACCAACAGTGCAAGAGGGTTCCTTTGCCTCCAAATCTTGGTCAATACTTGTTATTTCTTGTGTTTTTGATTTTAGCCATTCTAACAGGTGTGAGGTGATATCTCATTGTGGTTTTGATTTGCATTTCCTGAAGATGAGCGATGTTGAGCATCTTTTCATATGTCTGTTGGCCATCTGGATGTCTTCTTTGGAAAAACATCCGTTCATGTCTTCTGATCATTTTTAATCAGATTACTTATTTTTTTGGCGTTGAGTTGTATAAGTTCTTTACAGATTTTGGATACTAACCCTTCATCAGATATGTCTTTTGAAAATATCTTCTCCCATTCATTAGGTTGCTTTTTAGTTTTATTATTTTATTGCATTTATTTTATTGATTGATTGACCTTACTATGCAGAAGCTCTTTATTTTGGTGTAGTCCCAATAGTTTATTATGGCTTTTATTTCCCTGGCCTCAGAAGACATATCTAGAAAGACGTTGCTACCACCAATGTCAGAGAAATTACTGCTTGTGCTCTCTTCCAGGATTTTTATCTTTTTAAGTCTCACATTTAACTTAAATCCAGTTTGAGTTTATTTTTGTATATGGTGTAAGAAAGTGGTCCAGTTTCACTCTTTCATGTAGTAGTTGTCCAGATTTCCCTGTGACATTTGTTAATGAACTTCTTCCCATTATATACTCTTGCCTACTTTGTCGAAGATTAATTGACCATATAACCATAAGTTTATTTATGGGATTTCTATTCTGTTCTGTTGATCTACAAGTTGATTTTTGTGCCAGGAACATACTGTTTAGATTACTACAGCTTTGCAGTATACCTTGAAATCTGGGATTGTGATACTTCTAGTATTGCTCTGCTTTTTCAAGAGTGCTTTGGCTTCTCAAGGTCTTTTGTATTTCCATAGAAATTTTAGGATTATTTGTTCTAGTTCTGTGAAAAATGCTTTTGGTTTTTTTAATAAGGACTGCATTAAATCTACTGATTGCTGTAGGTAGTTCAGACATTTTAACAATATTTGTTCTTCCATTCCATGAGCATAGAATATCTTTCCATTTGCTTGTGTCAACTTTGATTTCTTCTATTAATGTTTTATAGTTTTCAGAGTACAGGTCTTTCACCTCTTTAAGTTGATTCCTAAGTATTTTATTATTTTGGGTATAATTGTAAATAGATTGTTTTCTTAATTTCTCTTTCTGCTACTTCATTAATAGTGTATAGAAATGCAAAGGATTTCTGTATATTGATTTTATATCCTATGATCTTACTGAATTCATTTATCAGTTGTAGTAGTTTTTTTGGTGGAATCTTTAGGGTTTTCTAAATATAGTATTATATCATCTGCAAATAGTGAAAGCTTCACTTCTTCCTTACCAATTTGGATGTCCTTTATTTCTTTTTCTTGTTTGATTGCTGTGACTAAGACTTCCAGTAGTATGTCAAATAAAAATGGTAAGAGTGGACATTCTTATACTGTTTCTGATCTTAGGGGAAAATCTCTTGGTTTTTCCCCATTGAATATGATGTTTATTGTGGGTTTTTCATATATGGCCTTTATTATGTTGTAAACCTACTTGGTTGAAGATTTTTTATCATGAGTGGATGTTGTGCTTTGTCAAATTCTTTTTCTACATCTATTGAAATAATCATATGATTTTTATCTTTTCTCTTGCTGATGTAATGTATAATTGATTTGTGAATATAGAACCACCCTTGCATCTCAGAAATAAATCCCACCTGATTGTGGTGAATGATTTTTTTAATTTTTTATTTTTTATAAACATTTATTTTTATCCCCAGGGGTACAGGTCTGTGAATTGCCAGGTTTACACACTTCACAGCACTCACCATAGCACATACCCTCCCCAAAGTCCATAACCCTACCCCCCTTCTTCCAACCCCTCTCCCCCCAGCAACCCTCAGTTTGTTTTGAATGATTTTTTAATGTATTTTTTGTTTGGCTTGCTAATATTCTGTTGAGAATTTTTGCATCTATGCTTGTTAAGGATATTGGCCTGTAGGTCTCTTTTTTCATTGTGGCTTTATCTGGTTTTAGTATCAGAATAATGCTGGCCTCAGAGAATGAATTTGGAAGATTTCTTTTCTTTTCCATTTTTTGGAATAGTTAGAGAAGAATAGGTCTTAACTCTTCTTTAAATGTTTGGTCAAATTCACCCTGAAGCTGTCTGGTCCTGGAGTTTTGTTTGTGGGGAGTGTTTTGGTTACTGATTTAATTTCATTGCTGGTAATTGATCTGTTCAAATTTTCTATTTCTTCCTAATTCAGTTTAGGAATATATTCATTAATTCAGTCTAGGAATATATCCATTTCTTCTAGATTGTCCAATTTGTTGGAATGTAATTTTTTTTACATATAATTTTTTGTATTTCTGTAGTGTCAGTTGTTTCCTCTCTTTCATTTCTAATTTTGCTTATTTGAATTCTCTCTCTCTCTCTCTCTTTTCTTCTTGAACGTGGCTAAATGTTTATCACTTTTGTTAATATTTTTAAAGAACCAGATCCTGGTTTCATCGATCTGTTCTAGTGTGGTTTTTTGTTTGTTTTACTTTTTATTTCATTTCTTTCTGCTCTAATTTTTATTCTTTCCTTCCAGAATGTGTAGATATGGTGGGGGGTGGGGGTTTGGAAGGGCAGCATTTTAAATCCTAGGGATGCTGGTCTAGTAAGTGTTACATTTTATTTTAAGAGCAGAGAGGCTTAGATACCTTTGGAAGCCTTTACCCATTAGGGATGTAATCAACCTCTTCCTTTTTTTAGCTTCTTCCCTGAAGTAACTGAAGCTCCTTCTCATAGTTACATGAGTCCAAAAGGACAATATCTCAGGGAGAGAAATCTCTGCTCATGAACCAGTTATTCTTAGCCATTTCTAGCAATGACTGAGTTTGAACAGAGGCTAGTCTTCCCTGTGTTTTGACGAAGACTAGCTTTCTAAAAGGGTATCCTTCTAATACTTTTTTGTTTAAGGAAAACCCAATATCTGAGTTGCTTTCTCAGGAGCTATGATGGGGTTGATCTTTCATGAACCTTTGAACAAAAGTAGTCTGAACTACAACTTCTGAACTGTTAAGAAGCATTTCCTTAACAACACATTGGAAATAGTTGAAGAAATTCAATGTAAAACAACTTGGCATTGTTTGTAAATAAATAGCTGACCTATCACCAAGAGTTTCAAGAAAAATGGATTATATATAGGACATATTTTCATATTAATATCCCCAATTATGAAAAATAGCACTACATATTAGTTCCTTTATTACTGGCTTATTTCATGCAATCATTGAAGTCATACATACTTTATAATTACTTTATATCCTGGCCAAAAAAAAGGAAAAAAAAACCTTGAATTTATAGCTAGAAGACAGAAAAAGTTTGGTGCTTGTCTCATCATCCAAACTCATTTTTTGAGCAAGGATATGTGTCTTGTTTAGGTGAAAATACCCATTAATTTTTCTGAGATGTCAGAATGCTATGGAACACAATCATAGTAGGCAGTGAATTCCTGTCTTGTCCTTGTCTGGAAGGATCCAGGCTCTTCACCCCTCCTACTAATGAGTAACCAAGATAAAGGGATACCAGTGCAGCTGTATTTTTTAGTTTGTCATATCTAAATTTTGGCTCAAGCCATTTATTAGGAATTCAGCGACGACAATCTTGTGGTCTTACAATTCCTGGATGATCCCTGTAAGGTAAATTTGGAACGATCCCTGCCATCTTCACTCATTGTCTTATCAGGTGACCAGTTTCAAAGTCTCAAGAGGTAATTGTTACTCCTTGACAGTGTCCTTTTTCTAAACAATTGATAAACTACCTTCATACCTAGAGAGAAAAAATATTACAAAATGGAAGTTGTCCTCACCATCCCACTTCTTTTCCCTTCATAAAGCCATGGAAAAGTCACGACTCTTCTTGATTTCTTCAAAAAACACGAGAAGTGTTTTAACCAGTTTAATAAGCAGGTCACCAAGGTGAATAGAATCTGATACCTTAAAAAAAGGTGCATTTAAAAATGTCTTTGAATATGTTGTCTCTCAGGTGACAAGAAAGCCCAATAGACATGAAACCTTAAAATTAACCAATTCAAATTACAAAATGATTATTTTCTTTAAGATTTTTTTTTTTAATATTTATTTGACAGAGAGAGAGAGAGCAAGCACAAGCAGGGGCAGAGGGAGAGGGAGAAGCAGACTTCTCACTGAGCCAGGAGCCTGACGGGGGACTCGATCCCAGGATCCTGAGATCATGACCTGAGCCGAAGGCAGACACTCAACCCACTGAGCCACCCAGGCGCCCCCCAAAATGATTCTTTCCCTTAAATGGAAAGCTTCCAATAGATATTTGCCATTGAAAGTTACTTGAGTGAGGGGCTGGTTCCAAGGAAGCAGAGAAGGTTAGAGCCAAGATGAACAGAAGACAAGACATCTCTGCTCATTGAAGGTCAATTTGAAACAACGATGTGTTGCTTCTGAAACTAGACCCTAAACCATTAAGGGGGAAAACAGATCTGATTAATACAAACTGGTTTTGCTGTCACTATTTTATAAGAGGAGGCACATCCAAAACTTCTTCCTTTTTGTAATAGTATCTGCTACATTGCCTGTTGCCTCTCCCCCAACAACTGTTAATAGCTTGGTCCCAGGAAAAGCAATCCTATATTTCTAGCTTGTGTGGTGGGACCGGTTGCCTAGCATTGCAGTAAATTTTACAAAACAGTTGGCAGAAGGATCAGACTAGCTCGGCTAAATGAATTAAGCAATCACGTAGGACTGCAGGGCCGAGTAGGAGGAATGTCCAAATTATAGCACTTGATATCCCCTCCTCACAGCCCGGCTTCCCCCGGCATATGCTTTGGCTGAGCAGGCGGTAATTTGATATTAAACAAGGTTCTTATTAAGTAGATACAGTGAAATAATGCTGCGTTTTTGTTGCATTAGTGGAGTTAAATGCATTTTATTAGCGCTCATTAGAAGGAGGGGAAACTTGGAGGTAAGGATTCATTAGCCAAAAGTGGCCCCTGGAAGGAAGATGGATTAAACTGGTGAGGCCTGGAGGGAATCCAGGCCACCCAGGCACATTCTCAAAGCGCGTCCTCTCTCCACCAGGACTGAAATGTCTGAGAACAGCTTGGGGAAGAAATGTTAGGTCCAACGGTAGGTCAGCTGAAAATATGTGTTTCTTTCGAAAGCTGTTAATTTGACAAAAGGCAGAAGCCTCAGAAAGAGTGCACAGTTACAGTATAGGCTTCAGATTTAAAAGGAAGTCATTTACTTTAGGGATTTTTGGAGGGGAAATTTTACCAGTTATCCAAATTTGAAGGACATATCACAAACTCTGCTTTAGTTCTATTTTGTTGTTAGGAAAAACTAAACATACTCCATGCACATGCACACGCATGGACACACACTTATGCACACACATGCACACAGCAAGCACACACAGATTGGGTAGAAACATCTGTACATACACTAAACTTTATTTCTTGAGCTTCCCATTAGGAATTCCCATCACATAAGAAGAAAATCTTGACAGGTTAGCCTATCTGAGGCTCACTCAACTCAACCATGCCTGAGGTGTCTGTTCTAAATGATTTCACACATAGGATCTTACACAGTTGGCCCTTGGACAATATGGAATTCAGGGCATTGACCACCTGGGCAGTCAAAAATATGCATATAACTCTTGACTCCCCTCCAGCTTAACTACTAATAGCCCACTGTTGACCAGATGCCTGACCGATAGCATAAATAGTTAATGAACACATATTTTGTATGCTGTATGTATTATACACTGTACTCTTACAATAAAGGAAGCGAAAGAAAAGAAATGGCATTCAGAAAATTGTAAGGAAGAGGAAATACATTTAGAGCACTTTACATGCATTTGTTGAAAAAAAAAAAATCTGTGTTTAAGCAGACCTGCTCAGTCCAAACTTAAATTATTCGGAGGTCAACTGTACTTTCTTCTGTTTTCAGTAATACTGGGTTTAGGGCTGGATCCTAGGGGAGTTCAGTGTGATGTTGGCACACACACACACACACACACACACACACACACACACACATCATTGCTCTGAAGTAAAAGTTTCCCCAAAGTATAATGAATATGATGAAACTGTTCTTGATTAAACTTCACCAAACATAATTTTGAGCTAAAGGACTAAGTAACAGTACATCTTAAATACTCCTGGAACTCCAGAATTGGGGATTTTCTTCCTTCTGTGAGGTCTTTGTGATGCAGATTTATGGAGTGGCCATTTTTTGATGCACATTCAGCTTCTAGCCTCTTATTAACTCTTACTACTTCTCTGCCCCCCAATTTCTGTCTCCTGGGTTCTAGCCTCCCATTTCCCACCATCTGCTGGAGGTTGACCACTGGCTGTTCTGTGAAACTAGTATGTTCCAAACCAAATCCATTATCAGTCCTCCAAAGGTCGTCCTAGTCTTCCATTGTTCCTCAGTCAATGGCGCCCACCATCTCTGCAGTCATTCAGGGTTGCACCTCAGCCTCGTATTTTTTCTTACATTTCACATTCAGTCCGCCTGCTAGTCCTCTAGACTGGACCTCTGCAGCCCACTGACATTTATCCTCTCTTCTCCATTCTAGTTTTACATGTCAGATTTTCATCAGTTGCCATTTAGACTATCATCATGGCCTTGACAATGGAGAAGTCTCCATTTCCACCACTCCTCCATTACACCCCACCTTGTACACAGACGCCAGATTAATCTTCTGGGAGCACAGCTCCAAACAGACAGGTTTTCTTGCCTAAAACCTTCAGTGGGTTTCTGTTGTCTCAACCTGTAAAATGAGCATGCTGTGATCTATCACAGAGTTGCAGAGTTCAAGCATGATAATATGTCAAGTCCTCCACCCAGTGGTTATCACACAGTGAGAGCTCAGTAAGAGTGGCTGTTGTCTGTCCCTTTCAGTTTGGCCAAACTGAACTGTTTACTGCTTGCCATAGATGCAACCATGATTTACTGTTCTTTTCCTGTTCTCATTCAGTTCCCTTGGCCTGGAGTACACTGCCCTCACCTACCCAAATTTAAATTCTATTCATGCTCTGAGACTGAAATGCAGTTAAGCTTTAGTTATCCTTTTGGATGGAAAGGATTCCTCTCTACACTCAACAAGGATAGCACTTTGGTGATAGTTCCTTAATTATTTTTGTCATTTTCTTATCAGTTTGCTAAATGCTGAAATTTAAGGACAGGATTTACATCTAATTGATTTTGATATCTCTTCTCTCATGACTTCTAACTGTACTACAGAACCCCGCCCCCTCCAGGAATCTGTACTTGCCTCTGCTCTCCCCCTGCATGCTATGTCTGTGCAGGCACAGAGCAGTGAAACCTGAAATGAAATAGTTTGTATTTGACAGAGTGGCACTTCATGCTCAGACGCTCATGCTAATGTGCACAAGTCAAGTGTACATTTTCTTCCTTTTCTATCAACTTATCTTAGCAGTTCAATATCAACAGCCAAGTTTCCCTTGTATTATTGTAAAAAGTATATTTTGGTTCCTGCTTTCTTATTCTAGTCCTTGTCCTTGACCTTCTTTTTCTCCTCCTCCTCCTGTTCTTCTTCTCCTTCTCCTTCTCCCCCTCCTCTTCCTCCTTCTTCTTCTCCTCCTCTTCCTCCTCCTCCTTCTTCTTCTTCTTCATACATGAAGAGATAGTTCTAAAAGTCAATGTGTTTTTCACATCCACTTTTGTCCCCATTAAGTCCCTTGAACTTGGGCAGGGACTAGCCATATCCTCTGTGCCTGCTACATATAACTCAGGCACCTCATATAGCCCCTTACTCATGGAGGTGTTCAGACCATGTTTATTGAATAATAAACATAATTTTTTTCAATCACGATCTTTAATCTTATAAATCTTGATCCTGTAAGTTTACTTTTGCTATTTTAGTTTAAGAATACAATGACTGATTTGTACTAATAAAATAGTTATAAAACAGAAGGAGATGACTTGAAAATGGAACATTGGGAATGGTTACATAAACTCTAGGAGAAGCAGAAGTGATGGAAATGGAAGGAACACCAAGAAGCTATATGCCCTGAGTGGTGACTATGGCAGGGGCCCTGCTTCTGATTTTTTTTTTTTTAAGATTTTATTTATTTGACAGACAGAGATCACAAGCAGACAGAGAGGCAGGCAGAGAGAGAGAGGAGGAAGCAGGCTCCCTGAGAAGCAGAGAGCCCGATGCGGGGCTCGATCCCAGAACCCTGGGATCATGACCTGAGCTGAAGGCAGAGGCTTTAACCCACTGAGCCACCCAGGCACCCCCCTGCTTCTGATTTTAATGAACCTCCAAAGTGTCTGCAATAAGTCTGCCTGTTACACAGCCAAGAAAACTAAAGTTTGAGAGTTTAAATCATTTGAGAAGGAAATAAACTCATTTCAATGATAAAGGAATTAACATGTGGCTAATATGATAATGCCAGAAGACTAATACCTTGTGCAGATCACTAGTGCCTTTTGTCAGATGATAGGATTTTGAGCTACTTAGTTTTTAATTATTACTATTATTGCTGCTGTTGTTATTACCATATTATCACTGTTGCTATCATGACTATTGTTATCATGACTGTCAATATTATTGTTGTTGCCTGATTATTTGCTTTGTTATATTTCTAAATTTGTATGAGATTTGTGTTCTCATTTTGAAAAAAGAAAAATAGAGCACTTTTGGATTTGTCATTATGGGTGCTTTTAATTAAAGAAAACGAAAAAGTAAGGAACATTGATGCATTTTTGGTGTCTTCCTGAGTCACTAGAAGCCAGAAGTTTGGTTGAGCTGGGAAAAGGGTCAAAACAGTTCTGGGCCTAAGGCTGACTCTTCTCTAGAACAGCCCAGGGTTGTGCCTGCAGGATGTGTCTTTCTGTGACTTTCTGCACAGTAGTTTCTGGCCAGAGCACTGACAGCTTCCCTGCCCACAGCCCCAGGGCTCTCAGAGCTGGTGCAGAGTTCTGCCCACTCTTTCCAGGCAGCTGACAGGTCAGAAGACATTCCCTCACCTTCCTCAGGGCTCCTTAAGCTCTTCCTCCTGACAAGGCAGCCGTAACCTGCATCCCTTGTGGAGAACAATGTTATACCAGACTGAGGTATAGCAGCCCTGAGAATGATCAGGTTAGACAGCTCAGAGCCTGTTCCAAAATTCAGAGTCAGGTCCCATGATAAGTCAGGGGGAGGGGTAGGGAGGTTGGTGGGAAAGGACCATCAGCTATAATCTTTCAGGGAGGAGTGGAATTTGCTATGTACCTCAAAGAAACCTGGAGACCATAGGGACAAGGCTTAGTGGCTGTAACAAACTGCGACATCTTTCACTACTATTTGTTTCAAATGCACAACTTAGAAGAAAATAAGTTCTACAAGTCCTCAGGGGGAAGTTCCCACACTGAAAAAGAATAAACCAAAGACTGAGTAGTGAAAAACTCTGCGGGTCAACTTATAAAGCCCTCAAGCCTTATCCCTTCCACATAGACACCAATGATGGGTTTTTCCAGAGGACTTGAAAAATAAAGAGCTTAGGACACTAAGAAGATCTTCCTGAAATTTGAGCATTTTGAAGAGCACAGAAATGAAGCCTGGTCAGGTTTCTCACTTGGAGAAAGTTGCATCTTCAAGTCACTTCAAGCACAGGATTCTAAGAAAGATGCTGTAGATGTCTCCCTTTCCCAGGACTGGAGAAAAATTCTATAAAATGGGGCAAACAAACAATCTGAACATAAAATTATTCCACTTAAAATAGCATCAAAAAGAATAAAATACGTAGGGGTAAACTTAACTAAGGAAGTGGAAGACTTGTACAATCCTGAAAACTACAAAATAATGATAAAATAAATCAAAGGCACAAACAAATGAAGACATCTTGTGCTCATGGATTGGAAGACTTAATGTTGTTAAATGTCCACACTACCCAAAGCTACCTAGGGATTCAAAATATAACCCTTTTCAAAATCCCAATGGCATTTGTTAGCAGAAGAAAAGGAAATGATCCTAAAATTCATATGATACCACAAAGGACCTCTTGGAGCTGAAACAGTCTTGAGAAAGAACAAAGCTGGAAATCTCATACTTTCTGACTTCATAGCACATTGCAGAGCTAGAAAAATTAAAACAGTATGGTATTGGTATAAAAACAGACAGGTAGACCAATGGAGCAGAATAGAGAACACAGAAATAAATCCATACATATATGGTCAAGTGATCTTTGATAATGATACCAAGAATACATAATGGAAAAAGGATAGTCTCCAAAAATGCTGCCAGGAAAACTGGATATCCTCAAGCAAAAGGCTGAAATCAGAGCTTATCTTACACCGTACACAGACATCAAAATGGGTTTAAAGACTTCAACGTAAGACCTATAAAACCCCTAAAAGAAAATGTAAGGGAAAAATATTCTTAACATTGGTCTTGGCAATTATTTCTTGAATGTGACGTCAAAAGCACAGAGCAGGAAAAAAGCAAAACAATAGACAAGGGGAACTATATCAAACTAAAGCCTTCTGCACACCAACGGAAAGAATCAACAGTGTAAAAAGACAACCTACAGAGTGGGAAGAAATACTTGTAAACCATACATCTGATATGGGCTCGATACTCGAAATACAACTCAATAGAAAAAAAAAAAAACAAAACAAAAATAAAACAAAAACCAATAACTTGATTTATTATTATTTTTAAAGATTTTACTTATTTATTTGACAGAGAGAGAGAGAGAGAGCACACAAGCAGGAGGAGTGGGAGAGGGAGAAGCAGACCCTTCACTAAGCAGGGAGCTCGATGTGGGACTCAATCCAGGACCCTGGGATCATGACCCAAGCCAAAGGCAGACGCTTAATGACTGAGTCACCCAGGCGCCCCAAATAAGTTGATTTAAACAAATGGGCAAGGGGCACCTTGGTGACTCAGTCGGTTAAGTGTCCAACTCTTGGTTTTGGCTCAGGTCATGATCTCAGGGTCGTGGGATCGAACCTCAACTCAGTCTTCATGCTCAGTGTGGAGTCTGCTTGTCCCTCCCCCTCTGCTCCTCCCCTGGTCATGCTCTCTCTCTCTCTCTCTCCGTCTAAAATAAATAAATAAAATTTTTAAAACAACAAGTGGGCAAAGGACTTGAGTAGACATTTTATCAAACATATACAAATGGCTAATAGGTATATGAAAAATGTTAAACATCACAAATCATCAGGAAATGCAAGTCAAAACACAATGAAATATCATCACCTCATACCTGTTAGGAAAGGCATTAGAAAAACAAAACAAAGCAAAGAAAAACCAAACATTAAAAAAAAACTGAAAATAACAAGTATTCATGAAGATATGGGGAAATTAGAACTCTAATGCAAGATCAGTAGAACTGTAAATGCAACCACTGTGGAAAACAATTTGGAGGTTCCTCAAAAAACTAAAAATAGAACTACCATATAACCCAGCAATTCCACTTCTGGGTATTTACCCCAAAGAATAAAGAGATAGTTGAGCCCATGTTCATTGCAGCATTATTCACAAAAGTGAAGAGGTGGAAACAATCAAATGGATACTTGTGTTGGAATATTATTCAGCCATAAAAAAGAGGGAACCTCAGTCACATGTTACAATGTGGATAAAACGGGAGGACATCATGTTAAGTGAAATAAGCCAGTCACAGAAGGGCATGATTTCACTTACATAAGATTTCTGAAAGAGCAAAATTCATCAAAGCACAAAGTGGAGTGGTGGTTGTGGAGGCAAGGGACAGGGGGAAATGGGGAATATAGTTCAATGGGTACAGAGTTTCGATTGTCATGCAAGATGAAAAAGTTCTATGTATCTACTTTAAGACAATGTGCATATAGTTAACTATACTGGGCACTTAATATTTTTAAGAAGGTAAATTTCATGTTTTAGATTTTTTACTCCCCCTCCCCACCCCCCACCCCCAAAAAAGGCAGAGGACCACCTGCCTGCAGCCATGAGTGTGACATTCAATTTTTCAGGTGTTCAAGAAATGCAACTCTGGCAACATTTCCTATAATTATACCAAATTTGTCTTTTCATTTCCTATCTGCCCAGGAACAGAAGGATGATCTCAGCCAATTCAGAAGTTGTCTTCACTCCTGAAGTAGTAGCCACATAACCGAGCTGTCAAGGAAGAGGAGGTGTGCATAGAGTGTGGAGTACTTATTAGTTATATCGTATATTAGCACTTACTTTAAAATAGATCATTATCAGCATTTCTGTGGGAGAAGTAACAGTGGGATTATGATCTAGCTTTCTTTCAGTCTCTGCCAGCATGTCGCCTTTCCTCTGCCAAAGACAAGTTGCTTGTTTCCTCGACCTCTGAGCAAACCAGCCTGGGACATCTGGCTCCTCCTGCTGTTGGCTGTTGTCTTAGATTTTTGGCTGGAGAGATTTCACATTGTTACATGAAGACTGCTGTGTCTAAAAAAAAAAAAAAAAAAAAAAAAAAAAAACAGATTCCATAATCTGTATGATCTAGGAGGAAGGAGGAAGGTGATTAGGTCATGGGGAACTCTTTTCTGAAGGAGCAGTACTTTTAAGATGTGAACTTACTTCAGACCTTGAAGCTGCATGGTTTATATACTGACATGCTTTACTGGACTCCGATCTACTTCTTCCCCTCGTAGAGCCACCCATGGGGTTTACATGGAATGGACCCCACTTCCAGAACCATAAACTCTGACTGGCCTATGGGGTAAGCGCTGGTTACTCTAATTAGTTCAGGAGCAGGCATGAAACCTAAATTGGTTCATGGCCTAAATGAAGACCAGGCTTTCGGTTTAGTAGTGGAGAAAAGGGAGGTCTTCTATCCTCATGTATATGAACAGGGATGTAGGGAAACCTGGTTTGCTAGAGGCAGACATATGCTAAGCACAAATAAACTTGACCTTCTTTTGTAAATTTCAGAATTTGCTAACTCCATGCAACCAGAGCTATGAAAGAAATGCTGTGACCTTGGTGACGGGAGTGAAGCCCCAAGTCAAACCTCACCTGAAACACTCTTTGCACTGGACCTCTGTTTATAAGAGCCAGTAAATGACCATTAATTCTTAAGTCTGGTTGAGTTAAGTTATCTGTCACCTCCACAAAGAAGCATTAAAGCAGATAGAGAACCTGTGTTGATCCCCTACTTTAATGATCTCTCTTCTTCCCCAAACTCTTGAAGCCCTGGCAGAAAGGCGTTTTTCTTCCAGGAAAATTTGCATCTGATTCAGTTGGATCCCTGGCGGCACTGCTAGCCCTGGGCCACTTTCAATTTTATAGATTGAGGATCTTGGGGTCTTCCCAGTGATCTGGGCTTCTGGGCTGAAAATCCACAGGACAGAGGAACTTCTAGTTCACATTCAGCCCCGGAACTCCAGTGGAGCATGGAACCATCTACTTAGACATGATTTGTATGGAGAGGCCATCAAAAACAATTTCAACGTTCCTCCCCCTCTAGCTTCTTCAAGATGTCAGCAAAAGGTTTCCTGTCTTTCTGGTAGATGCACAGAACTGGTGACTGCTTTAAAGGACTCCAGGGGATTTCATGTTCAATGGGTCCTCTGCCAAGCTGCAAACCGGGATGTGAAGCAAGAGTTGATGGAGGAGAAAAAGGGCAATCGGGGAGTACATTTGACCCTTGAACCACACAGGTGTTAGAGGTGCTGACCCCTGTGCAATTGCAAATCTATATATAACTTTTGATTCCCTCAACACTTGACTAATAATAACCTCCTGCTGAGCAGAAGCATTACTGGTAACAAAAACCGTTGATTAACACGTATTCTGTATGCTATATGTATTGTATATTACATTCTTGCAAAAAAGCAACTTAGAGGACAGAAAACAGTATTAGCATCATGAGAAAAAGAAGATATATCACAGTACTACACTGTATTTATTGAAAACGACACATTCGCTCAGTGGACTTGCACAGATCAGCTAGATCCAGATTAACAATATCCAGCCTGTAACAGGTTGCCATATAATCAATTCAATTAATTAATTAATTAATTAATCTTGCCTCCTTTTGGTTACATCATTCGCTGGTTGGGGATTTCCTAATAATTAAAAACACAATCAGGACACTGTTACACATTAGAAGGGAGTTTAAAGATCATCTAAGTCAGTAGTTCTAATTCTATGTTCTTTTCCTTAGGGGTGAAGCCCTGTCCTGGAGCAGTTGTTCCATGGAAACTCAATGTAGGGAATGGAGCAGAAGTCCATGAGGGAGGGAGAGCAAGGGACCCTGCTGCCACTCACCCAGTCCGACCCATTTCCGTGACATTACCAGACTCCTTTGCTACCCACATATCTCCCCTCGGTCCCTCCTCTTTCAGTACACACCCTCCTCCCTGACAGCTTCTGGTATGTGTATGTCTTTTCCTGAGGGCTTCCCCTGGTTGCTGAAACCTACTCTGTCTAGGGCACAGTGGGCAAGCTGTGTTGGGGACCCCAGACACTTCTGGAAAGCAGCCCTCAACCTATAAATTTCCAGCTAGATCACCCCTCTGAAGGGAGAATTCTGATGCTTACGTACTCCAAGTGTGGCCCATGGTTGTCTGAGGACACCCTCAGGAAACCACTGTCATCATCATTTAAGAGTGTTACTTGCCTTTTTCACTGGATTGACCTTTGCACTCATAGTATAAGAACCACCAATGGTGGGAAATATGCCTTAACATGAATCAGGCGGTGGCACCTGTTAAAACAGTGTTCTTTTTCACCATCTTCTACTGATGAGGGAAGAAAGCCAGTTTCACTTAAAATGTCCTGGGGGCACCTGGGAGGCTCAGTCAGTTAAGTGTCCGACTCTTAGTTTCAGCTCAGGTCACCATCTAAGGGTCATGACTTTGAGCTATGCATCAGGCTCTGTGCTGGAGATTTTCTCCTTGTCCCTCCCCAAACTCATGCTCACTCTCTCTCTCGAAATAACTACATAGACCTTTAAAAAATAAATTAAATGTCCTGGATGAAGCAGTAGAAAAAAAATAATAATAATAACTACATTTTATTAAATACTGACCCTCAAAAGTAAGTCCTTTTAATATCTATATAAAAAAGTGAAAACTACATAAATGGCAATTGTGCTTGGTCCTGAAGTATGGCGGTTACTTCAACAAGAAGGACTGCATTGAAAGAAGGAACTACTCTTTTCAGACTTAGGTACTTGGCAGACATTTTCTGAAAATGAATGAAATAAGCTGTGACTTCAAAGAAAGCACTGACAGTATTTGTTGGCAATAATAAAATCTGAGGTTTCAGGAGAAAATTCAAGTTTTTGAAGGCTTATATCCACCGCTGTGAGCTTGATGACTTCCCAATGCTTAACTGCTTTTCTGATGATACAAATGGAGATTAGAGAGTGTGCGAATTTTTGAAGTTGTATAATGAAATATGTTAGCGTTGAGAATGACTAACTCAGTGAATCACTAATTTTCATATGACCAAAACATGATCAAAATCAAGTATGAGTAAAGGATTTGTTCAAAGTGCAGGATTAAAAAATAGATTTCAATTAAATAGAGTACAAAAAGTTCACAGATGTGATTTCAAATTTCTCATTGAAACCAACTTTAAAGAAATGATCAATTATCTAGATTTCATGTAATGTCAAAAAAGAATGCATGTAATTATCTGAGAATATAGATAATTATAGACATACTTAAAATATTCTTTCCAATGATATATCTTCTTAAGGAGGCAGAAGTACTCCAAAAACATACAGATGGAATGTAGAAGCACATATGAGAATCTGCTTGTTCTCTATTAAACCAGCTATTGAAGAGATTTGTAAAAATTATGTAATATAATCTCATCCTTCCTACATCATGTTTTTGCATTGAAAAATATAATGGCTTTTGATAAAATATTTGCCATTTAATTAACATGTAATGGTTTACTTTTTTAAAAAATTAACAAATAAGTATCTAAGCTTTTTCTCAGTTTTTATTGCTAATATAATAAATACTTTCAGATATAACCCATGTAAGGAATAGTCCCTCGGGGTCCTCAATAATTACTATGTCAGTAATGCTGTCCTGTGGTTAAAATGTTTGAAAACTACTGTTGCTTACTGTTTCTGAGATTCCCAGGGACATTTATCTCAAACTGCTCACGGAGGTAATTTTCCTGATAACACACATTTTCTGGACTTAATTCACTTCCCTGTCTCACTTCTCTATTCCCAGGCCACAGTTCCTGGGATCACCTTCCAAATAAACACCTTATGTGCAAATTCTTATCTTAGGGTCCATTTCTGGGGAAATCAAATGAAAAGTCCCTTCCTTAGAATCCTTGGGGGTTTTTTTGGACATCCTTTCACAGCAAAGGAGTTTTAACTCTTTTACTCCACAAAGGGGACACTGAATATGGGAGATAAAATATATTGTAACAATCAAGGAAACACCAAAGAGTTTATCTGAGTCTACAGTTCCTATCATTTTCATCACCCATTGCCTTCTGAGAGTTCCTCGTCCTACATATCTGCTCATTATTTTCATGCCACGGGTACTGGTTTTCGTATTTGTCTCTGTATTTGAAGTGTCTTTTACCATTGTATCCTTGGGATACAATGTATCATTGTATCCTTCCTTCTGCTTACAACCCTTGTTTTATCATTGATTCTGAGGGCTGAGCACTCTGGTAGCTGGGAGGGGTCAGAGGACACAGAGATGGCTAAAAGATCCCCTCACCTTTCAAAGAGCTAAATGTCTTATATTCATTCTGTCACACAAAATGCCTGTGGTACTAGGTTCTTAGGTGAATTTCATCATTGGATTCTTTGTTTTTCCCTATTGACTGAAACCTGCTTCCAGGTAGATTTTTGAGGATCACTCCAAGGGACTCTGTGGACCAGGGGAACAGAGAAAACCATAGCCAACCTCGGTTTTCTTTGTTTCTTGGGATTTTCTGCATTGCTCCTTGTGGACACCTTACAGCGAATGCGGGCTAATCTCTGGTTCTATGTCAGTGTGTGTCCTTCAGACACTTTGCAAGGGTGGAGCTCGGATTCTCGCCAAGGGCTCTGACTCCAGAGACCAGGCTGCTGTCCTTTCGCTGGGAGAATTAGCCAGAGTCACGAGCCTCGCCCCATCACGTTTATTCTTAGAGTCTGAGCAACAAAACTGATACTTTTGTCAGGTGTTGGAGAAATGTTGCTCTCTATGTCTGAGTAGTTTGACAGCTCAGTTCAAATGGGCAGGTTAGATCTGATTGGAAGATTTTTTATAAAGCCAAATATTTATGCACTGGAATTATTCACTACTAATAAGACAGCACTATAATACTTGTGTCAACTGTACGAAGAGGAAAAATTGCTCTTTAATTAAAAAAAATGTGAACCCTGTCAACTTTCTTTGGAATCAGTATTTTAAAACTGATCTGGGACACAAAATTTTGTGTAGCATTAATGTGTTGGAAACAAATGCAGTCTCTTTTTTTGAGACTCTTCTTGGAAGCCAAAAATTTTATGTGTTCGGGGAAGGTTTATATTATACTCGGGGGTTCACAATGGGCTTCATTGACACGCCAACCCCAGTGGTAGACCTCTTTTTTTTTTTTTTTCCCTTAGGAGTTCAGATTTTATATTGAGGAAATAATGTACAATAATTACAAACTTCTGAGATTCTTGTTTGAAACCTATGGATGGACACTAATTCTAAAGAATCAGAGCATTTTATTTCCAAAAAAATGTCTTAGGACAAGTTTTTTTGTTTTTTTTTTTTTGTTTTGTTGTTTTGTTTTCCTGGTGAAAAAACCAACCAGGTCAGCACAACCCTTTGAGCATCTCCCTGTGACATGCTGTGCTGAGTGTAGTTAGAGCTACTAATGGGAACATTCGTGAATAGACAACATGACCTGAGAACCGAGTTGCCTTGGGAATGGGGACATACCGCAAACACGATGCTAGGATTGAGATTATGTGGTATTCATTGTTTGGTTTAAATGGCAATACTTCAGGTTTGGTTTGGACAAAATCCTCAAAATGACAATTCTGGTTCCAAGTTTAACTGAGGACTTAATTTATTTTAATTATTTCCTAGCACCCTATTTATTTTTTTTCCTTCTGATTGCAGGTTAAATACTCATTCAATCAGTCTTTTTATAGTTTTAGTAACTTTCAGGTGCCAAGCATGAGTGAACTGTGGGAATACTAATCGGTGCATGACAAGGTCCTTGCATCAAAATATTTCCAAATTTACTTATAAATTTAGTGAATGCGGGCTTGTGGGAAAAAATATTAGATTTTAAAAAACCAAACAAAGGAAGCTTTTAAAAATAATCTTGTCTCAAGTACCTTTTATTGCATAATATGTCATCCTGCTAGGACCACTGAGAGGTCACCCATAGAGCTGGACTATTGGTTCTGGCTCATAGAAGTTTAGCTGGGCTTATGGGTCAAAGGCCTCAGTTATTCTCCACGTGGGTCTCTCCAAGGACTATGGTGCTTCCTCACAGCATAGAAGCTAGTTTCTACAAGGCAGGAAATTGACACTGACAGTTAAGATTTGGATCCAGAGGTCCCCAAATATTATTTCTGTAACATTCTGATGGTCAAAGCCAATCACGAATCTGGCTCAGAATTCAAAGGCCTGTGTATACACAAAAGAGAAGAATTGCTAGGAGACACCTTTATAGGCTAGAAGCTACACAACCATTACATTAAGGAGTGGGATGTGTGCTGGACTTCAAACCCTCCACATCTGTAAGGACTCTTACGATTATGTTGGATTCACTAGGATAATTGAGGGATCCACCTGTCTCTGGGTCCCTAGTGTTAATCAGGTCCGTAAAGTCCCTTTTGCTATGACAGGTAACATATCAGCAGGTTCTGGAATTAGTCTGTGGGGATCTTTGGGGAAGCTGGTATTCTAACACTGGCCATTACATTAGTATACTTCCCTTAAAATAGCATCGACCAAATTTATAGATGTGGCTCATATATACAATCTATACAATACCCAGTTTCAGAAAGTATCAATACCTACGATTAACATTGACATGGATGGAACTGGAGGGGATTTTGCTCTGTGAAATAAGTCAAGTGGAGAAAGACAATTATATTGTTTCACTTACATGTGGAGCATAAGGAATAGTGTGGAGGATATAGGGGTGGGGGGAACTGAATGGGAAGAAATCAGAAAGGGAGACAACACATATGACATTTTTGACTCTGGGAAACAAACTGAGGGTTGTGGAAAGGCAGGTGGCAGTGGGGTGGGTTAAGTCTTTATGGTCATTAAAGAGGGCACATGATATGATGAGCACTGGGTGATACACTCAACTAATGAATCTTTGAGCATTATAACAAAAACTAATGATGTACTTAACCTTGCCTAATTGAATTTAAAAAATATTTACTTATTTGAGAGAGATAGGGAGAGAGAAAGCATGAGCAGGAGGTAGAAGGAGAAGCAGACTTCCCACTGAGCAGAGAGCCTGACGTGGGGCTCGATCCCAGGGAACATGACCTGGGTCATGGCAGATACCTGAAGGCAGATACCTAACCAACTGAGCAACCCAGGTGCCCCTAAAGTGTATTATCTTAAATGAAGTTGTGAACCTTAAATATATATGATTTTTGTCAGTTATGCCCAAATAAATCTGGAAAAAAAAATACACAAGATTTATTTTTCCATGATTTTCCATAATGTTTGCCTAAGGCTCTTCCTGTTTCTTGCAATTATACAAATCTATGCATCTCAATTCTATTCTGTTTCAAGGTACAAACGACATCTGATTTCCTCCATGATGCTTCCCTCAAGCATTTTATCCTTCTTGGATCTTTTTCTTACTGAAACCACTTTCATACTCCGTCAGATTTGTCCTGTAATGGCCACTTCCGTTTCCCTGGGTCATTCTCTCTTTCCCCGGATTTGTCAGCCGCTGAAAGACGGGAACGTGTGCCCCACACAGCACTCCATGCTGGCTCTTCTTCCTTCAGGTCTTGACTTAGTGAAAGCTTCTTTATGTTGGCTAATTGAACATTAACAAGTAAATATGTAAACTTTAAAAAAGCTTCTTTATTATATTCGTATTTAAGTCTGTTCTACAACATCAGTCTGTGTATTTTATTTATTATTATTATTATTATTATTATTATTTTGGAGATAGTGTGTGTGTGAAAGTGGGGTTGAGGGGCAGAGGGAGAGAGAGAGAGAGAATCTCAAGCAGGCTCTCAGTGATCTCATGACCCTGAGATTATGTCCTAAGCCCAAATCAAGAGTCAGAGGTTTTACTGACTGAGCCATCCAAGGGCCCTTGAAAGTGCTTTCTAAAATGTCTCTTAATTGTGTCACATTTCCATCCCAAACTTTGAACAATGTGTCCAATTAAAGACAAAACTCTGCTTTGGGTCCAGTACCCACCCTTCCTGTGGCTATAAGTTTGCTCCGGTAACTTGTAACATTGTCAGTGCCCTAAATAACCTTCCGAAGGACACATTTTCTTTTGTACTCAAAAAAGACAGATGCATTTGTACGCTTTCCCCATCCTTTATTTACCTGAATCTTAGTCTTTTAGAACAAGCATCCATCTGATTAAGTATTAAGAATAAATATTTCTGTATGGCCCTCATTAATAAATAAGCCTTTAAAAACCTCACCAAACTCTCCTGTGAAGGACTTTACGTAAAGTCACAGAAAATCCAAAGGATTTTTATAGATTTGATGTTTTGTTTCAGCTTTTATTTAAATTTTTGAGGACAATATCAAGAGATAAGCTCTCACCAGCATTTCAGAAGTGGTTTTGTGCCTTTGTGCCTTGTGCTATTTAATCAATTTTGGTCTTTGTTTGGGAAAATAATGCCAATGATGCTCTGTAAAAATAATAAATGCTAATTATGAAAGCTCAAGAAATGTTGAAAAGTACAAAGATGAAACATCTCGCCACCCCAAAACTACCATCATTAACAATGTTTGAATAGCATTCCAGGTACAGGTGGACAGATGTTACAAAGATAGATGATAGATAGAAAGAAGGAAATATAAATCATTTCATTAAAATGGTATCAAAAATAACTATATTTAAGTCACCTTTATGAGGTATAATTATATATAATACAATTCACCAATTTCAAGTATTTTCAATGCTGTCTTTTCCTGATTTAATCAATAAAAATTTCTTTAATATCACAGAACTCTAGTTATTTCATTTATTTAGGTTTCGGTTCACACTGGAAGGGAGCACACTGTGCTGAAAGGACATAGGGCCAAGAGGCTGAAGTTTTAGTTCTAAAAGCCGAGTGGCTTTGAGCAAGGCGTCAAATTGCATGGACCCTCAGGTCCTCAGTCATAAAATGCGGGCATTGGGCCAGGCGGTCACTGCTGTCCCCATCAGCTTCAGAGTCCACTCTACAGCCAATGAATGCGGGACAGAACAGGTGCGGCAGCAGCGGAAGTTACCCGGCCCCACAGGTAGATGGGGACTGGCCCTCCGGGGGCGGGGTAAGCACCTCCTGGTTTCTATCCAGTATTTCATTAACCAAGTCTTGCTTGGTTCCTTTATCTCTTCAGCAATTCCTTTCCCCATTTGTAAAATGAGGAACTTGGATTAAGTAAATAATACTCGCTATGCCGCTACCAAAATCTGCTTGGTTTTGAATTCGTGTTTTGAAAGATTCTACATATCCTCAGATTACATTTATTGAATAAGAATTACATCACTTTCCCACTTTAAAATAATTCCTGACCAACGTGGATATGTAAATCTTTTATCCTGGCTCTCACATATGTGCTAAGACCTCAATGTTCAGGGCCTTTGGGGACAAGGGCAGAGGCGGGACTGGGCACCTGAAGGTGAGCCTAAGGGGTCCTGGAAAAATGCACTGTTGTTTCTCATACTCCCCCTACAGGTGGTGGGAGGAGCTACGTCTCTGATAAAAATAATGTAAAAAAACGTTTTTTTTTTCAAGAAATTATGTTTTCCAATTGTCGTGTGCACACTGCCAATTATGATCACTTTTGTTTTATTCCAATAATAAAAAGTAAATCCTGCCCGTGTAGGAAAGTGCCAAAATAACCACCACTCAGGTTGGCAACCTACAGAGATGAAGCAGGTGGGTCCTAAGAGAACAAACATGGAGAGTGTTGAAGGGAAAGAAGGTCTGGCCAAAGGGAAATCGCCACATGTCCCATTTGTTCTTGGCCACCAGTTTGTAATTTCTCCATTAAAACCACGTTTTCAGCCACGGACAACTACTGTTCTTCTCCCCCTGGTAACCCTCAGTTTGTTTTGTGAGATTAAGTGTCTCTTATGGTTTGTCTCCCTCCCAATCCCATCTTGTTTCAGTTTTTCCTTCCCCTCCCCCTACACCCCCCACCCTGCCTCTCACATTCCTCATATCAGAGAGATCATATGATAATTGTCTTTCTCTGATTGACATATTTCACTCAGCATAATACCCTCTAGTTCCACCCATGTTATTGCAAATGGCAAGATTTCAGGGATTTTGATGGCTGCATAGTATTCCTCTGTGTGTGTGTGTGTGTGTGTGTGTATAACACATCTTTATCCATTCATCTGCTGATGGACATCTAGGTTCTTTTCATAGTTTGGTTGTTGTAGACATTGCTGCTATAAACATTCGGGTGCACGTGCCCCTTCGGATCACTACATTTGTATCTTTAGGGTAAATGCCCAGTAGTTGGATTGCTGGGTCATAGGGTAGCTCTATTTCCAACTTTTTGAAGAACTTCCATGCTGTTTTCTAGAGTGACTGCACCAGCTTGCATTCCCACCAACAGTGTAGGAGGGTTCCCCTTTCTCCCTATCCTCTCCAACATCTGTTGCTTCCTGACTTGTTCATTTTAGCCATTCTGACTGGTGTGAGGTAGTATCTCATTGTGGTTTTGATTTGGATTTCCCTGGTGCGAGTGATGTGGAGCACTTTGTCCTGTGTCTGTTGGGGAAATGGCATGGTCTCTGGCAGGCAGGTACCCGCAGGTGACAGCGGGCACTTACTCTCTGTTGATGCAGATGTGTGGGTCAGGATGGAGGAAACCACATCACATTCATGTTGTGTCACCAAACACAACGCTCTTGCCTAAATATTTTTTAAAAACTTAGAATTGCCACAGGATGGAATGTCGCACTGATTTATGTCTTACCTGAGGGCTTCTTGAGAGAACGCTGAATGTATTTCAAGTATAATGAAAACACACTGACAGCACCCAAGTGCCCCTCTTGGTTTCTGTTCACTTGGCAGAACAGCTGCAGCAACCTGAGGCTCTTTGACTTTTCTCCCCTGCTCCTACTCTGCTCTTCATTGTTCTGAAAACAATTCCAGATCATGTCAGTCTTTTGCTCCCTGACCATCTGTGGCTCCCGATGACTATTTACAGACTCATGCTCATCCTCCAGAGCTAGGCACTCAAAGCCCTTTATTTGAGGCTCCAATTGCCTATTCAGTCATATTCTCTAGCTCTCCATAAATTGTTGGCCATAGGCAAACTGACATGCTGTGACTGTCACTATGGTCTGCTACCTGCCTGCTGCATACCAGATGAGTTCCATACAGTGCCTTCAATACCTGCACAGACCTTGCAGAGTGTACCTGTCATTTTTGTGGCTGAGGCAACACACCGGAGCGTATAGAAGAGGATTTGAATCAATACCCTTTTTGCTTCTGCTTCACTCCTCAGGACTTTCTCATTGGCCATTGGCTTTTCCGCTTCTGAGCTTTTCCTTCTGCTCCTTGGCCTACATACTCAGTCCTGCTTTGGTCTTCTACTTGTTGAAATCCTGTTGGTTCTGCTCTCTGTACCCAGCCCCAGGCCCTAGAGACAGGAGGTGCTCAGTAACTAATGAATAGTTAGATGAAAATTTCCTACATCTCTGCTAAAACATCTTAAGATCGTAGGAGGCAGAGATGATGTCTTATTCCCCACAGTGCCCCCACACAGTAGAGAGTGGAGAAAGAATTTATTAAATAAACAAAGTCTGCATATCTCCTGGAGCAAAAGGTATACAGGGCCATGTACCTCATGGGGTTTCCAAGACCTCATGTCAGACATGTATGTTTAGGCAGTAGGAACACACGTGAGGCGGGAGAATATGAAAGTACACTGGAACACTTTGCCAGTTGGGTCAACTCCAATTTGGCAAACACAAGCCTACTGCTTTTTCTCTAGGGTTCCTTCTCCAGGCATCACTTATTAATGCTAATTAGTCAAGGGTGTGCTGTGATGCAGAACACTTGTGACCCGTAAGAATTAGAGAGGCTGTCGTTTCTCAGAAGACCCATGGGAGGCAGCAAGAGTAAGCTACAGGGAAGGATGGTGGGGGTGGGAGCAGAGAAACTCCTCTCCAAAGACTTGCACTGAAATAAGCACACGTAAAAATAAATCCACATATAAAACAACTGTACAAATGTTAACAGTATTTGCACAGCTGGGATTCTTTGCCTAAAATACTTAGCACTTACTTTAGCAAGCTCTCTTCTGAACAGGAATGGTCTGACTGATCACAGAAGCTGAACCCTGGTAGAACTCTGACTTTGAACTTCACTTCTGCCCAGATGTGAAGAAAAACACGACTTCCTATAAGCAAGGACCTCACTTGTCACGAACGTACAGCAGGCTCTAGCGAGTGACCTTTAACTCACAGATGAAGACACTGAGGTAGGGCTTAGTTTAGGAAACTGGACTCATAACATTCAGTGTATTTATATCTAGATTAGGACTCTGGATTTAGAACCCTGGAATACACCAACATTGTCTGTTGCCATGGCAGCACAAACACGCCTCTTGACTGAGTGCCCAGTCACTTATCATAGCGGGATTAGTGGTCTTCTAAAAGGATCGACATTCACACTGTTGGTATTTATTTCCTTTAGGTATTTAGAGGGTATGCAACGGTCTTTGGTTTCAAAGACCAATGCCATAGGACATGACTAATCATTCTGACTCACTTTTAGGGACTTTCCCCTTGGAAATACCTCCCAATGGCATGAGGATGGGCTGTGCACCCATTAGTGAAAATACATGCTTCATCTCCAAATGGCCATGAGCAAAGCTATGCTGATGAATATGCTCGCTAAATAAAGAACAATATCGTAAAGGTTTACAGTGATTAAAGCGTCAGCTGATGTCATCTTTCATTCTTTTATTTAATAAATATTTCATGATTGATGGGACTTCTAGTTACTAGACTACACCTGTGGAATTAGATACAGTCCATGTTTCAATAAGCCTGCTATCTAGCAGACACTATTCCTAGCAACAAATGGGATATCTCTTCACTTAACAACTTTTTGGTTAAAACAAAGGAGTCTTCAAAATTACCAAAAAAAATATACTTGGTAAAAAAAATAAAATGAAACAGTCAACACAACAATTATTCCTTCTTGGTCAAATTAAGAGGGCATTCTTTATGCTTACAGTTCCTGGGTGATCATGACCTTGAATTTGTTGGCGTAAGTCACTGACATCTCTTTTCTCCTTTCTGTCTCATTTCTTTGCCCAGGTTGTGAGCCCTGAGGGTCGGGGCCTCTGCCTGACTCATCTCTGTAATGGTTGTGCCCCCTGGTCGTATAGGCAGTGGTGGCTGAAGGAGGGTGTCATTAATTAAGTAAAGGTCAAGTTGACCACAAATTGGGAACACAAAATTCAAATGTGAGTGTATTGGCTTTGATTAGGATTTTGTTCTCTCTCTTTTTTTAAATTATTGGATACTAATAATGACTTTCCTTCTGTGGTGTTTGGTCATATGAATTTTAACCTACTTATAGGTTTGTAAATCTATACACTTATAAACTACCACCACCGCAATAAGGATACAGAATGGTACCATTACCACCCCTCCACAAAATCTTCCATCATTCTGTCCCTTGGTTTTCACAACCTCCCTCCACCAGCCCTGCACGTCCTGTGTCCATTGCTATACTATTGTCTCTTAAGTCTGGCTTCTTTCACTCAGCATAATGTCTAAGACTCAGTCAAGTTCACACGTGTAACAACATGTCAAGTGGTATACCACAGGCAGTTTATCCTTTCACCCTTGGAAGGACATTTAAGCTCTACAGTAAGTCTGACTATGAACATTCGTACACTAGTTTTCATGTAAACATAAGTTCTCAACCATCTAGTGAAAAAAACAAGGAATAGGTTTGCTGGGTCACATGGTAGGGCCATATTTAACTTTATAAGTAGTTGCCAAACCATTCTCCACAGTAGCTGTACCATTTCTCAGTCCCACCAGCAATAAACATAAGTTTAAGTTACTCCACATCCTAGCCAACACTTGATACTGTCAGTACTTTTCTTTTAGACATTCTAATAAATCAGTAGTAGAAACTGATTGAGGTTTAAATTTGTCTTACCCTAATGGCTTCTGGTGTTAAACACCTTTCTCTAGGTGTTTCTTTGCCATCTTAATATCTTCTTTTTAATTTTAAATTATTTTTTAAAAATTTTTAAATTAAAATTTTAATTTTTTAATTTAAATTATTTTTTATTTTTAATTAATTTTAATTAAATAAATAATAAATTAATAATTTTAATTTTAATTAATTTTTAAAAATTTTTAATTTTAATGTCTGTTTAATTTTTTTCTCCATATCTAACTGAGTTGTTTGATTCCCTATTGCTGAGTTTAAAGAGTTCTTTATATATTCTGGTTGTAAGCCTTCTGCTGGAGATGTGATTTGAAAATATCTTCTCCTGGTCAGTGGACTTTCTCTTTTATTCTCTTGACAATGATTTGGCAAAGCTTCACTCTTGATAAAGACCAATTTTGTTTTTATGAATGGTTCTCTTGTGGTTATTTTTTTTTAAGATTTTATTTATTTATTTGACAGAGAGAGATCACAAGTAGGCAGAGAAGCAGGCAGAGAGAGAGGGGGAAGCAGACTCCCAGCTGAGCAGAGAGCCCAATGTGGGGCTCAATCCCAGGACCCTGGGATCATGACCTGAGCAGAAAGCAGAGGTCTTAACCCTCTGAGCCACCCAGGCGCCCCTCTTGGTGTTATTTTTAACACTTTATCTGAACATCAGATCATGAAGATTTTCTCTTATGTTCACTTTTTTTTTTTTTTTCTTAAGTAAGCTCCACACACAACGAGCAGCCCCTTGTGGGGCTCAAACTCACAATCCCAAGATTAAGACCTGAGCTGAGATGGAGAGTTGGCTCTTAACTGACTGAACCACCCAGGAACTCCTCCTACGTTTACCTCCCAAATTTTCATGGGTTTATGAGGAATACATTGACTTCTGATAAACAAAGGAAATGAGTTACTTGATAACGGATTTTCTTCTTACTGCTGTATTTGCTCTTCTTGATTCGAGGGCATTACAAGAACCTTCTGGACACAATCCCATGTATGTAGTTGGCTCTTTCATCACATACAGGACCACAACAATAGCAATTTAGAATTACTATTTAAAAATTTTAAAAAATCCTATAAGCAAATTTTTTCATGTAGGTAAGATTCATTTAGTGACCATGCCTGATCTGAACCAATACGAGGCTATTTTTAGTCTTTATTTATCCTTCTTAATGGGAGCACTATATATTCCATTCCGGAGCTACTCATGAGTTAATTATGGGGTCCTACTGCCATCCCTGATTGAATGCAGTATTTAATGTATGGGCTCTACTGCCATCTGAAAAATTGTGATCCTGAAGCACGTTTAACTCATAAGGATCTCAGACAGAGGATTGTGTACCTGAAATTTAAATGACTCTTGCCACTTGATCATCTTGCAATGGCTACAGGAAAGCCATTCAGGATCCCCTTAATTCTCACCCAAACTTCTCACCTCGGTGAGTGAGGATGGGCAAAGGGGGACATTACTTATACACCTCATTCAACCTAAATGAATATGTTTTCTTTTGCAACAAAGGAAAATGTATCCCTCTTCCTGTTGTTCTTGTGGTCATAAATAAAAATACTGACCAGTCAGACCCTGAACGTCAGAGAAGGCCTCCATTTTCCCATTATGGCCGGTATGTGTGTGCACGGGTGTGAGGTACAAAGAGGAGGGTGTACACGGGTGAGGCTCCAGCACAGACGTCCTGCCCTCCATCTGCCGGGACTGGGACACGGTTGTCCCTCAGGGCCAGCTCTGAGACCTGGCAAGACAGGGCCTGGCACATAGCAAAGGTCCAATAAAAGTTAGGCAAAGGCCATCCCTACCATAGGAACTTGTCGCTTCAGGTGGAGCGGTGCCTGGAATTGCTTCTGGAAGTCAACCCATTCAACGGAGTATGCCTGCTCATGAGGGAGCTTGAGGAGAAATCAGGAAATGGCCACGCTGATGAGCCTGGGAGACACACTGTGTCCTTCTGACACGTCTTTCCTCCTCATTTACCGCTGTGGAGCTTATAACGACTTGATTCCATTCTCTGTCCGATACCAAGGGTACCCTAAGGAAGCTTGGGAACTCCTCCTGCTATAGGCTTTCCAAAGCTTATCTCCCAACAGAAATGGCAGAGAACAAAACTAGGGATCAGCAGCAACAAGAAAGGGAATTTTGCTTCCTGTTTCTTTCAGTGACATATTTTTGTCTTGGCGGAGGTCACTTTGGAGAAAGCAGTTAGAGGTCGGTTCAGGGCCAAGGCCATGGTTAGAAGCTCAAAATGCTCGTTGTTGTGATGTCAGAGGACACTTCTTCATTCTCCCCCAAAGAACACAACAGCTCATTATTCTGACGCAGGAAATCCAGAAGTTTTTAGGTGGAGATTAAATCTTACTCTCGCACACCGAGACTCCTGTTCAGCTTCTTAGTGAAGAGATTTTAGTAGCTTTTTAAAAAATGGTTCGTATGCTACGTTGGTCAGCTTTCTAAATAATTTAGAGAACTTGTGACCTGGAGCTCTCATGGCGTTGATGTAACTGTTCTGGAAATCTCTTGACTTGAACTTGAGACTCACTTTCCTACAGCTGTAGTTTGTCCACTGTCAACAGCCCTCTCTACCCAGAAGTCAGGAGGGGAAGGGGTGCAGGGAGACGTCAAAAAATTTTTTCTTTCCTGGACTGCAGTTCCAGACTTTGGCCACCAGGTGTCTGTCTTCACACAAGCAGTCTTGCTTGTGTCACGGAATCCTATTTGGCTGCCAGAGCAGTTTTTAAAACGAAAGCAAATTTCTAGATGTCGGTACAAGTAGATATAAAGGTGTCCGTGTAAGGTGAACTTTCAGAGTCAAACTAAATAATTTTCCACTCATCATCTAAGTAGGAGGAACCGATTGGACCTTGTGTTTATACTTTAATGTTGTTTGGGAGAACGAATTGGCATAGTAAGTGACCCATGCACTTGGAAAATGGTGAAAAAAAAAAAAAAAATGGGTCCTCTTCCAAAAATCTCATTTGGTGTTTGTAAAATTCAAGGTTTTTAGCATGCAAACAGGTGTATGCTCCCAGGCACAGTTCTTTTCGTAAAAATAGACAAGTTCTATTCTGGGCTAGTTTCTGAACTCTAGAGCTAAATTTGATGGTTCAGTTTTTACCTAAGTTTGTTTTCCAGTTTCAGTCCTTGGCCCTGATAGAGGTGAAAATATCCCTGCCAGGAAGTTCAAGAATGAGATTTAATTTCTTTCTTCCCAGAACTGAGAGTGACATTGTAAGAAGTACCTAATTAGATCACTCCACTAAGGTCTAGAACATACAACTGAGGCACTTGAGTCCATCGTAGGGAGGAAGAGAGGGTCTTGTGGTCTGCAAAGAACAGTCACCAGATTAAGCAGTTTCAAGGATATATCTTTATATCTCCCCATCTCCTTTTATTATTGTTTTTCAGTTATCCAAAAGGTAGTCTCCACCAGTTTGGCAACCCCCATGTTTCATACTTGCTTGCCAAAACATGGAAGTTTCTGAGAGCCCTAGGTGTTATTACTATGCTCTCATTCAGTTACACACAGACACGACTTAAAAAAAAAAAATTAGCTAGTACAGGAGATGTGCTTGATGAGAAACCACTGGAATATTCTGTACAACCATTTTGGTGAGATCTTAGAAGGAAGAGGAGAGTCAGATGTATATCAAAGCACCGGGCTGAACCTGCAAACCTCCCTTTTTGTTGTTGCTGTTGCTACTTTTTGCTTGGTGTCGTTTATTACTTTTAATATCTTTAAGACATTAAAATCAGTCTGTCCAGACACTATACCCATGGAGCTATTTGCAGAGGGAGCAAAACACGCCCTTGGGGTTTTACTTTAACCAGTGTTGATCTGTCATTTCTGCTTCTTCACGTATTTATAGACATATTTATTAAAGCTCGGTTTCCTCCCAAATTTCATGTTCCTTAACAACATTTCTTTTTTTAAAAAATATTTTATTTATTTATTTGACAGAGAGAGAGAGAGAGAGAGATCACAAGTAGGCAGAGAGGCAGGCAGAGAGAGATGGGGAAGCAAGGTCCCTGCTGAGCAGAGAGCCCGATGTGGGGCGCCATCCCAGGACCCTGAGATCATGACCTAGGCCAAAGGCAGAGGCTTAACCCACTGAGCCACCCAGGCACCCCTTAACACCATTTCTTATCTCCTTTATTCATCAATCTGACCCATGTTCTTTTACTACTTACTGTGAACTTCATGCTGTCTGTAAAATAAAAATGACTAAGCCCCAGTCCACTCTCTCACAGAACTACTAAACCAGCAAGTAGAATTCTATAATTTATTTCCTAGATACACTTCTAGATTGTATGGAATAAAGTGTAACTATTTAAGGCTACTAGTATTTGTAGTGTAGAACAAACTTTTGTTTTTCATTCATGTAACATTCTTTTAAATAATAGAGAGAACAGTGTTCTTCAAATACACAGAGGTAGGACACAGTGATCTACGTGTTTACATAAAGTGACCATGGACATGATTTCTCCGATATTATTTCATTAACCCAATGGATGCAAGCAGAGAGGCTAGGGTTGCTATACACATTCTATAAAAAGGAAAATAGAAATTCACTTTGTAAAATCATTTTCACTTGGCTTCAGTTGTCTGGATGTAATTATTTTACTTTTATTATTATATTGAAATCATTACATCTGTTTCCAAAATGTTCGGGAGTAGAAGAATTAACAGGAAGCAAGTTTTGCAACCGAAACCCCTTGCTCTCCAAGCATAGCATCCATGGTGATGAATGAGCACGGGGGAAAAAAATAAAACCTGCACAAAACCAGAAGGAAAACCTCTAAATGCTCAGGTGCCTTGGCAAGCACAAGAGGGTCCATCTCTCCATCTCCTCTGAAAACCACTCTTGAAAATCCCAGAGTACCTGTTTCAGCAATAGTCAAAGGCCAAGTGAACGTTTTTTTCACTTGGTAAAATTGTGGAGAGAAGTTCGTATTTTTTGAGGATGTCAAATCGGGGAGAGTTGCTTCGATCTGAAAAGAAACCAAGCAGAGCCACATTACTTTGTAAAACTGAAAAGAAAGTTCAGTTAAACAGAAAAGGCCCCTGTAAAGTCTGTAGAAGATAAATTCGGGGTCAAAGACGTTCTCCATACTCTTTCATTTACTTGCTGATCTCTGACTCATTTGCCAGCCAGAAACTTTTGCATTCATCTTGTTGTTTTCCACTTAAGGAGGTCATTCATGAATTCATTCACTTAACATTTATTGAATGTCAGGGAGCATTGTGTAATGGTGATGTACATGAACAGAGGTGCGGCTCACCATCCAGAGGCTCCCTGTCTGGAGGAGTAGCAAACGGATCCCTTAACTCACCAAAAGTATCACATTATGGATTTATAATGATATGACCACAGCTCCAGCAGTTTAGGGAGCTGATTCTGACTATCACACACCAGGGAGTATTTGACCTTGGCCTTAGTCACTAGCTTTTGGTCTGCCATAAGCTAAGGAAGGTGTTTTAGGGGAAAATGAACAATAATATGAAAATACAGACAGAATCGAATTATATACTTGGGAGAAAAGTACAGAAGAGTGTGGCTAAAGCCTGCGTGCATGGGAAAAAAGTAGTAAGAGATTATGATTAACAAGGTAAATTAAATATAATGACTTTCCTTGATACCATAGAAGCCTAGAATTTATTGCGTAATAGCAACATTTAGATGATGTTTTACATTTACAAAAACAACAGCAACACTGCATCATGATCTTATCTCTAAGGACTCTTTACGTTGTAAGTAACAGAATACTCAGTGTAAATGGTTCAGGCAGAAAGAGATCTTATTTTTTTTTTTAAGATTTTATTTATTTATTTGACAGAGAGAGATCACAAGTAGGCAGAGAGGCAGGCAGAGAGAGAGAGAGAGGAGGAAGCAGGCTCCCTGCTGAGCAGAGAGCCCAATGTGGGACTCAATCCCAGGACCCTGAGATCATGACCTGAGCCGAAGGCAGCAGCTTAAGCCACTGAGCCACCCAGGCACCCGAGATCTTATTTTTGACTTGCATAAATGAAGAAGCCCATAGAGAGACTTCAGGCACCACTTAAATTTGATGGCCAGGCAACATCACCAGGATCCATGTCTGTTAGTTCCAGGCGGACTCCATTCTTTGGCTCGTGGGAGTAATGTCTTACTCACTCTGTTGCCATGAACTCAGAGACCTGTTATCAAACACCCAGTTGGAAGAGCCAGTCTGCTGGAGGCTTAAATGACAATGTTGGCATTGGGTCCCTGACTTGATCACATGCCAAGTTCTGAAATGAGCACTGTGCCAGACAATGGGAAGCACTCATCGGTTTTTCAACTGAAGACATAGACTTGACCCCAGGAGCCAGGGCTCTGTCAGAAGTCATGAAAGCACAGTGGTCAAAAGTAAAAGGAGCTATGTCGAGCACAAGACAAATGGCCAAAGTGAGTTCTGGAGAGAAGCTTGCTGCTAAGTCTCTCCCTAGCCCCTCACTGTTGTACTCCATCATTTTAGAATAACCTTAAACACTGACCACTAAAGACTTTTGTGAGGGAGCGATACATGCAGGTCAAGTTTCAAGAGGGTGGTTTGTGGCCATAGGAAAGACAGGCAAAAGGCAAGAGACACTGAGGGCAAGATGACAAGTTAAGGAGAGTCCCTCGTCTGAGGTAGGACAAGGGCAGAGGGGCTGACAGGGAGCAGACAGGCAAGGGCATTTCAAAGGTAGGATCAGGTAAGCTTAAGCACATTCAAAGAGAAGACAAGGGAGAGGTCCTTGCTTCTCACCCCAAAAGGTGCATTAAAGATCAGTTTCATCAAGAACTGGATGTCTCTTCAATTCCTTTCATGTAAGCTAGTCTTTCGTTTACCAAGCCATCCAACAAAGAACTACTCAGAGAAAATGTGTCTGACACCCTGCCAGGTAGTCAGAGAAAACTCGACTAACGGGGACCTACTCTTCCATTAGGAAGCCATCATCAAGAGACTCTGGCATAAGAAATGAGGTATGACGATGGCATTGCAAAGGCCGAAACACAGGAAAAAGAACAAAGTCACAGGAAGAAGAAATAATAGAGGCAAAGAAAGGGGCTCCACTGCCTAAGACTGAGGCAACCATCCTTCCACCATAGTTGGGAGTGTTTATGGCTCACAGCTCTCAGCTTTACTGCTAGGAATTGCCCTCAACTGAAGGGAGTGACCTCATTCCAGGCACAGCCCTGGGAGAGATGGAAGTCAACACCGTAACTGCGGTCTACATGCTCAGCCTCCTCATCTCAAGCAAGAAAGCTCTGAGGGGCCATCCAGCCGCAGACCTTCTACTGGGACCAGCTGGGGCCACTGGTGTGTGTCATGTTCAACCCTTCCTTCTGCCTAATCACAGATACTTCATTCCCCTGTTGGTTTTGATCCCAAGAGTTTCCCCCAGTAAACTTCTTGTGTGCATACACCTTCTTCTCCGGTTGCCTGATCAAAGACAGTGGACTGATTATGGTCAGTTGAGATGCCTTCAAGAAGTCTACGTAGGGGGCGCCTGGGTGGCTCAGTGGGTTGGGCCACTGCCTTCGGCTCGGGTCGTGATCTCAGGGTCCTGGGATTGAATCCCGTATTGGGCTCTCTGCTCAGCATGGAGCTTGCTTCCCTCTATCTCTCTCTGCCTGACTCTCTGTCTGCTTGTGATCTCTCTCTGTCAAATAAATAAATACAATCTTTATTTAAAAAAAAAAAAAAAGAAGTCTACGTAGATGCCAAGCAGGCAGGCACCCCTCAGATCTGGAGGTCACGTCGTAGCTAAGGATCCAGACTCACGAGTCAACAGCAATTAGGTGATGGTGAAGCTTCTCTCCTTCCAAAGTCATAGAGATTTTCCTGCATTTGACCTAAAGATTTTAAAATGTTGTCTTTCACAGTGAAATTCTTAACCCATTTGAAATCTGGTTTTTACTCAGTATGAAGCAAGTACCATGTCAATCATTCCCACATCAATAGCCAGTTTTTCATACCAGTGATTATTCACCCACGGGCAATAATACATTTGCCTTATAAACTTTAGCATCAGTTTTTCAAGTCCTATGGAACATGCTGTTGGATCACTGGTAGGAATAGCACTAAATCAATTAAACTTATGGAGAACTGACATGATTATAATATTAGATATTGTTAACCATAAACATAGCCCACATCCCAGTTCTGTTGGATATTTCAAGTCATTCAATAAATTCTTATAAAGGTTTTACTTTATTTTGTTATCTTTATTAATGCTTGCTGTCTTTAATTGGTGCTCTAAATAACATCCCCTCATTGTATTTCCTAACTGTGGCTGGCATATACAGAAAACTTGTTTAACTTTCTCCTACATCTAAAGTCAAGTGTCTGGAGATTGTTCTGGGATTTTTACATTGAATAAAACATCTGAAAATAATAAAATTCTTTTTTTCCAACAGTTAATTCTATTTTTATTTTGATCATTATGTTGGACAGAACTTCTGAAAAATGATGAATGAAACTGGTGATAGTGGGAAGATACTAAGGAATTTTTAAGGACAAAGGATGGATGTTGAACATTATTTCATGCCCTTTCTGTATATATATTCTGTATATATTGAAGCAATTATATAAATTTTTTTGTTTGATTTGTTCATGTGGTGACTCCCATTAATAGATTTTCTAAGATTAAACCAATCTTGTATTCTTGGAATATACTCAACTTAGTCATCATGTATTTCTTTTATGCAATAAAGGATTCTGTTTGCTTAAACTTCTTCCTCAGCGTTTTGCATCTTTGCTTTTGAATGAGTGCTTGTCCGGTTTCCCTGTCAAGATGTCCTTATCTTTTGTTTGTTATGCAGATTATATGAGTCTCATAAACTTCGCTGGGAGTAAGTAGCCCCCTTTTCTATTCTTTGGAAGAGTTGGTGTGGGAAGAGAGTTATCTGTTCCTTAAACATTGGAATCTTTCATCTCTAAAATTAGTTTATGTCTCAGGGTCTTCTAGAATCAGTTTGTGTAATTTGTATTTTTTAGGGAACCTATCAATTTCATGTAGGTTTCAAGATATGTGCACATAAAGTTTTCATAATGCTTTACCTTTAAAAAAAAATCTCTGCTGCATCTGTGGTTATGCCTTTGTTTCATTTCTAATACTGTTTGTATGAGCCTCTCCTTTTTATCCTGAGCAACCTTGCCAAGTCGGTCTTTTCAGAGTCAGCTTTCGTCTGTGTTTATCCATTCTTATATCATTGCTTTCTATTTCAGTAATTCCTGTTCATACCCTCATTATTTCCTTCTTCTAAGTTACTGTGATTTGTTATGCTTATCTTTTTCTAGCTTTATAAGAAAACCATTACTATGGTTTTCTAGCTTTTTTCTAGCTTCGTAAGTTCTGTTTTGAACTGTCTTCTTTTCTAGGATAAACATTTGAGGCTTTACACTTTAATTACTGCTTTAGTTCAATGCACAAACTTTGAAATGTGGTTATTTTCAAATTATTCTATTCCAAGTACTATCTAATTTCCACTAAGAATTTTGTAATTTTGTAAGCTTTTCATACAATTTTTATTTTATTTCCAAACATACAGATTTTTTTTTAAAAAAATGTTTATTTCAGACTAGATTTCAATTTATAGGAAAGTTGCAAGGATTGTACAGAGAATTCAGAGTTTCCATATATCTCACACCCAGTTTCCCCTATTATAACATCTAATGTTTTCATGGTACTTTTGTAAAAACTGATGCACCAACACTGATACAGTAATACTAACTAAAGTCCATACTCTATTCATATTTTCTTAGCTTTTACCAATTATTTTTTCTGTTCCAGGTTCCCATCCAGGATATCATATTATATTTAGTTGTATCTAGAGTTTCTTCTCTAACCACATTCTTAATTAAGATAGAAACAAACAGTTAATAAGTAGTAAAAATAGAGTTTTTAAAACTTTAAAAATTAATCTTTAAAATAATTTTGGACTCCCTGTCTTTGTGACAATTTGTTAGATTTTCTTTGTTTCGATGACTTTGACCATTCTGAAAAATACCAGTACTTTGTAGAACGTTCTTCCATTTGAACTTGTCTCATGCTTTTCTCATGATTAGTCTAGGGTTGTGGGGTTTTGAAAGAAGAAAGTGCAATCTGCATTACATCCTATCAGAGATTTGTGCTGGGGGCATTTCTTAATATTAATGATGTCTGCGTTGATCACCTGCTCAAAGTGGCATTTGTCACTCTCCTCCACCGTGGAGGTACTCTTTTTGCCGCACTGCACACTGTGCCCTTCAGAAGGCGGCCACTCTGTGCAGCCCGCATGTATGGGTTGGGGGGTTAGGCACCTTCTCCCAGGGGGACACTGACATAACCACGTGCTGCTCTTCTGGAGTCAGCTGCCTCTTCCCTCTTATTTTTTGTGTGTCAATAATTAATTTATATCAGTATGGATTTGTAGATGCTTGTTTCTACTTTTGGTGATAATATCAACTATGTCATTCATTGTGTTCAAATTGTTTCATCTTTGACTTTTTATGGATTTTTCAAGATTAATTTTTTAAGGTTTAAAAAGGTTTTACTGTTTATTAACTATTTGTTTCTATCTTAATTAAGATGGTGGTTAGAGAAGAAATCATAGGACACTGATTCTTTGAAATTTATTAGAATTGCTTTATATTCTAGTAGATATTAAGCTTTATAAATATGTTTTATATATATATAGATAGATAGATAGACAGATATGTAGATATATATGTCTACATATCTCCAGAAATAAGTGTAAAATGTCCCCATTACTGTGAGGGTAAATTTTCAAGTTCTTCTTATATATTTGCTATTTTTTATTTATATATTTTGCAATCACATTATTAGGAAACTGCCGGGTTAGATTTATTTTATTTTCTCGATGGGTTAAAACTAAAATTTATGTAATAGCCCTCTTCATCTTTTTTTTTTAATAATTCTCTTTTTTTAAGATTTTATTTATGTATTTGAGAGAGACAGAGCACACACAGGGTCAGTGGCAGAGGGAGAGAGAGAAGCAGTCTCCCCTCTGAGCTGGGAGGCAGACGCTTCATGGACTCAGCCACCCGTGAGCCCCCTCCCTCTTCACCTTTAATGATTTTTTTTTTTTTATTGTAGACTTATCTTTCTGACAGAATTAAGTTGCATATGTTTTCTTCTGATCAGTGCATGCTTAGTCATGCTTTTTTTTTTTCATTAATTTGCTATAATCCTCTCTGTGTCCTTATGGTTTATAGGTGCCTGTTGCAAATACCAGATATCTGGATTTAAAAAGATATGCTATTCAGCTTTACAATCTTTATCTTTGAACAGAAAATTTTAATTTATGTTTCTTGTGAGAATTTCCTATGTAGATGCATTTCTACCTCATTTTAAGCTTTCTGTTCTTTTTTTGTATGTTTTGTTTGCACCCTTTTCTACTTATTTTGAATGCTTGATTTTTTTTTAAAACCCTCTTTTTTTTTTTTTTTTTTTTTTTTAAAGTTTTTATTTATTTATTGGACACAGAGAGAGAGAGACCGCAAGTAGGGAGAGAGGCAGGCAGAGAGAGAGAAGGGGGAAGCAGGCTCCCCGCTGAGCAGAGAGCCTGATGCGGGGCTCGATCCCAGGACCCTGAGATCATGACCTGAGCCGAAGGCAGAGGCTTAACCCCCTGAGCCACCCAGGCGCCCCTAAAACCCTCTTTTTAAGAAGGTATACATTCTGGGTTTTTAGTAGTTACCCTTGAAATTTAATATGTATATACAACTTATCAATACTAACTGATATTTTTATCCTATTCCAGATTAATAGAAGGAACTTTGAAAATCCTAGATTATCCTTTTCTTGTTTTATGTCACTATTGAATAATGTATTCAATGTGCTTTAAACCCAATGCATTAGGCTCAAATACACATTTTTATTTTTTTAAGTACGATTTATTCTTCCTTTTAAAACTTTTTTTTTTTTTTTTTTTGCTTGGTATTGTTTTAAATGATATTTGCTCCCCATATTGCTAGAAATGAAACTCCTGCCCTAGGTTTTTAATTTCCCAGAGCGGTCCTTAAAATATCTACAGCTTGGATTTCACAGTTCCTGTCACATAATTGTGACACGTCTGTGTTAATTCTCTCTTTCTTTGACAAGAGTCTCTTGGCAAGTGTAAAATGTTGCTTTGCAGTAGGACTAACTCAAGTTTTCTGAAGCCTGATTTTCTTTGCTTGATTTAAGACCGTAATTGTTTTTCTCTTGTTCAACATGAAAGTAATATTTCTTTTTACAGAATGAAGCCCCTCTACCAACTATCTCCTTCACCTGAAAGAATGGATTCTAATAATGCATTTGAACAATCTGTCTTGTTATACACCAATCCCATTTAAAGTCTGTGTTTTGTGGTTGAAAAGAATCAAAGCGTAGCCCTCCCCCCACCCCCTGCCTTAGAAAGGCATGGAACATCTGAATATTATCTGTAACAGGCACATCTGGTACCTAAAAGAGCGTGGCGAAGTCAGAATGTACCTGTAACCATTACCAAGATTATGTCTAAGCACAGAGCATGTACAAGCTGATGGAGAAATCTCTCTGGTATGAGACTCCACTTGTGAAATATGGAACTTATTACTGAGTTTCAGTTATTAATGAGTATACCAAAGGGTCCTGTGACTCTGTGGCACAGAGAGGTTTTATTCTTGGCTGAATACAATCTGTCAACATACCCATTCTGAGTCGAATGTCCTCAAAACCCAGACTCTCAGCCAATTTTTTTCTGGTGCCTTGAAGAGCTCGTAACATCTTCCTCTTAACATCTTCATTTTAAATATGACCGTAGCCAGAAGTGACAGAGCTTCTGGAACACTCAAGTGGCAGGGAAGAAGGAAGGCCTGGGACATAGCTGTCACCCTTGCACGTGACCATCGCACTCATACTCGTCTCTGCCCAGGGGAGGATGCCTAGTGGCTTTGATTATAGGATCCGATGCTGGGGACCAAAGCCAAGTTCCACTCACATGTAGGAAGCACACCTTCAGCTGTTTTTATGAGAAATTGAGGGTATTAATATCATAAATCTCCATGATTGCTGAGACAGTCCTGCATGCTGGGGCCCCACTGCTGGTTTGTACTTTACTCAGACCTTGCCCTAACACCAGGCTCCTTTCAAATTATTTTGGCAGGTGTGTAGCTGTTCGGCAGTAATTAGGAAGAAGAATGAGGGAAACAGAGATCAGCCTCTCTCTTCCTTCTTGTTCCGCAGGCTTCTCTGTGCCCCGGGCTACATACCAGCTAGGGAGGGCTGCCCTTGGCATCTGGGCCTGAGGGGATGTGGAAACAGAAATCAGAAAAAGACTTGAGGATAACCATATCTCCCCATCAGAGCTGACCTGAAACTGTCCCCCATACATTCTTCATCATTATAATATTCATTTCCTGAAATAGTCTTGATTGAAAATACTCCATTCGTTGTTCCTAATAGGACATTTATACTTAGGAGATCATGGGTCCCAAATCTGTGTTTGGAAATTGTTTTCAAAATGTCTTCATTCCGCTGTGGTCTCAGCAGATAATGTCTACTGTCATTGTCCTTATTCAAGTTGAAATTAGTGACAAAATCGAGTACCAGTATGCACACACTCTGGCTTTCCTGTACCTGAATGGTCTTCCTTCTGATACTGACTTTCCAAGACATGATTTGGGGTTGTAAGCCTCCACTTACAGAAACCAAGTTGAGTGAAGAAACAAAAGAGATAGGTCCCCATGCTGTCCATAAATTAGTCTTTTTCTCACTGAGAGCCCTCTCCCTCAGCCAAATAAGAGCCAAAAATGGGCTTTGACAAAAATGCACAGTATCTCCCCCAGAGAATTCCTTGTTGTGCCTGGCCGTCCTGGGATTGTGCAAGGCAGGGTACTCTAGCTTCCAAGTATTAGAGGCCAGGAGCACCCCACCCAGTGGTGACAGCCAAAAATGTCCCCAGATTTATCGAATGTCCCTGAGGGAGGCAAAATCACTCCATTTTGAACCACTAATCTAATATGAATGATTATTATATCCTTTTCCTGAAATTTGTTCTTCTGGTAACAGGAGAACCCTTGTCAATGATTCCTTTGAAAATTGACCTCTTTGAATTACTTTACTGCCCTTTTTTTTTTTTTTTGATTAAGTGTGTGTCAACTTATCATTAGTGTGTGAGAGAGATATGATCTTGTTGTTTTCCTCCCAGTATTAGACAAACAAGCTATAATGACTCATTCATTGTGGGCACAAGAAACTTCAGCCTTCAGGTGCTCCGGGAATGTTCATTATAAATCATAATTATCTCAATTGTTTGGAGCTACCATTATAGGGCAGGGAACAATGACTTAGAATTTTTTTAAGTGAGGGAAGTTCCTTTCTAATTATTTGCTTTATTCCTGCAGTAACCACACATACACAGGAACTGTTTCATTCTTTATTGCACGCTTTTATCTTAGCATTCTGAACCTTCACAGGAGTGATAATCCAGGACAAAGAAATCAGCCAGGATTGGAAAAAGTTTTAGGGCTCTGGTAGGTTTGCTTTAAGGCTATCACTCTGACCTTGGACAGTTCAGGGAGCTCTAGGATCCTGGGCAGTCCAACTGTTACAAACTAAAGGAAATTCTCCCCAAATGTCATATAGGGATTAAGTATCTTCAGTCAGGCATACTGTTGTTTCGTCTCTTTCCAGCAGTTCCTTTTTTCTACACCACCAGGAAGTACAGAGGGTTATGAAGGTCCATAAGATTTACAGAATTGTTTTTGCTTGTTTGTTTGTGTGATTGGTTGGGATTTGTGGCGAACAGTAATCTGAGACTTGGTTTTGTCATAACTTGTTGGTGAGGTCAGAAGGAAGCAACTAACCTCCCCACCCCCAGCAATTTGATGGCAACTGAGATCTACTTAAAAGAACATAATTATTGCCTGCAATAAAGTAGCTCAGGCCAACTCACAACTCAAGTAAAACTTTTTCTCTTGGCAACAATCTCAAAAGCATTTGTTCATTCAATTCTTTATTTAACCAGAATGTTCAAACCTGAGCACACACATTGTGCTAGGATATGATAATAAAGAGAAAAAACAGAACAAAACAAAACAACTCCCTGTCTTCATAGAGCTTAAGATCTGGTGGATTAAAGAGGCATGAATTATGCACTTTCCTAAATCACTGCTCCACATCCTGAAAGAGACTTACTTGGTCCTCTATGAGATCTGTACGTGGGACAGCAGGGAAGTCTTTCCTGAGGAACTGATACTTGCACAGAGATATGAAGAGCTATCAAATCTTGAGTTGGTGAAATAGGGAGAGAACAGCCTTTTGAGAAGCAACCCAGCATGCAAAGATCTTTGGTAGGAGAGGGAAAATGTGATACTGAGGAACAGAAAGCAGACCAACGTGACAGATGTGAAGACAGTTAATGGAGAGAGCAATGCAACATTCCCTTGAGAGGTGGGCAAAGGTTAGACCGTTCAGTTTAAAACAAGTTCTGCCCAAATCTTACTAGCAATGAGAAGACCAAAAAGTTTAAAGAGAGAAGTCCATAAAGCCAGTGTTATTTAAGGAAGAATTTGAAAAAAAATTATGTTTGGAAATTACTCTAGCTGAGTTTAAGGAATGAGTGTGAGAGGGGCCAAAGGAGAGGCTGGCAAGTATTTTAGGAGAGCGTCTAACTGGGCCACGCAATAGGATACAGCAGCTTGCATTAGAGAGGCAGTGACAGCAGGGGTGAGGGTGGAGAAAAATGAGAAAAATCCCAAAGATATTTATAGAGTAATATCAATTGGAATATGTGTATGTATTGACAGATGGGTGGGGATGACAGGAGGGAGAGATGATAAGAAAGACCCTGGGGAAATTGAATTCCTAAGGTGAACATTACTTCGAATTTTAGATGTGGCTCAGATAATTAAACTAACTTTACCTGAGTTCAGAGAAACTGCCCATGACACAGCCAGAGGGGAACCCATGTTTGTGCAATGGCAGAGCAACTTATACGTGGCTGACACCATTCTTCCATGCTTTGTAAGAGCATAAATTTGACCCAGGAAATGAGACACTTACAAAAGGACTGGTGGTAAAAACGAGAGGCCTGGTACTTGTATTTTAATGAAATATAAAATGCATCTCCTGCCGTGGACTTCTTGCACTTTTGCTACATTCATATTTTATTTGGCTTGTGACTTACCCTTAACTTCTAGAAAACCAATTAAAATGTGATTCGGGGGGGTGGGGGTCAAGGTATCAGATGCATTGTGTTCCAACCTTTTCAAATCCCAAAGTGAAAAAAAAAAAGTAGAATACCTAGACAGTGAAACCAAAACTATAGGGAAGATATTTAAAAATAAGACCAGATGACAAGTCCCAGAGTCCCCAATCAGGATGAGTAAAAACTACCAGCAGTCACAAGACCTGCATGGCATGGGTGTTTGAATCAAGTGAATGCTTGAAGAGAGGAGAATTCAAAATAGTGTAGTAGGAAGTGTCATGGGCCAATTTTAGATTGACAGCGGAAAGCTAGAGAGATTTTTCCCAACACCATAGTGAATTAATGAAAGGACATTATGGTAAGTACTAAAAAGGCTGGAGTCATAAGTGCACAGTAAATACTCAAAACTGACCCACCAACTCTCCATCACAGGTAGACCTATTCATAAAGAAGAAGCTCCTGGGAGTTTAATAAAAATTTATAAGGATAGGGACAATGTGGATAAAGTAATAGGAGGGCCAGATAATAGTGGTGAAAGGGAAATGAACCAGGAAAGATCAGTAAGCAAACCACTATATTTTTTTTAACTCTGTGAGAAAACAATAGAGAAGTAGGAAAAAGCTTCCCTGAACCATACTTCTTTTTAGAAGCTGGGAAAAATTAATTTCACATGGAAATGAACACAGAAAAGATATGAGGTTAATTCTATACAAAATTATAATCAGAAAAAAAGATAATAAGGAATAACATTCTTAAAGGCAATGAAATTGTGCCAGAAAGATATGTCCAGAACAGAATAAACTATTAACTTCGAATTCAAACAACAAGAGAATCAAATTTTAAAAAAGCAAAACATAACTCAGCCTTAGAAAAACTCACAGATTTATTTATAGAATTCAGTAAAGAATTAGAAATAAAATACAAATTTTTTTCTGAAATGAAAACTAAACTGAGAAAAAACACAAGAGCTGCTGAATAAAACAGATAATGCCTTAAGGAAAAGAGATAATGCATTAGTGAAAAAGATGAAGAAAAGTAAGAAAGATCCAATGCAGGTAGAATAGGAGACATTTAGGGTAGAAACCAAAGCAAGAGAGTAAAATAAATACTAAGTACTGTACTTTAAGAAAATATCCTGGGGGTGCCTGGGTGGCTCAGTGGGTTAAGCCTCTGCCTTTGGCTCAGGTCATAATCCTGGGGTCCTGGGATTGAGCCCCGCATCAGGCTCTCTGCTTAGCAGGGAGCCTGCTTCCCTTCCTCTCTCTCCCTGCCTCTCTGCCTACTTGTGATCCCTCTCTGTCAAATAAATAAATAAAAATCTAAAAAAAAAAAAAAACTGAAATAAGAATAGACTGAAACAACAAAGTAAAAGAGAAAAAGAGTGAATGACCAATATCTAGACAAGTTTTAGAAAAATTACTGAGCCTAAAGATTTTATTTTATTTTGAAAAATATTCCTAACTGCTAGAGATTTGTTGTTTGACAGATCTCATTCTTAGCTACTTCTTCAGCAAGTTACTTGGCTGAGGAAAGCCACCGTACCCAAGGTCCCAGACCCTCTCTGAGACATCCCATATACCTTGGACAACTCTGGGATTAAAAATTCTTGTTTCCTTTCCCCAGCTTGAGACAACTTCCAGGCACAGAACTCCTTGCCGGTTGTGACCACTACAGCCCAGCTTCCCTCTCTACCCTCTTCTTCCAACTGGTGTTAATCCTGAAAACATTCCCTCAGACATTCCCTCAAAACATTCCCTCAAAACATCTTTTGAGCTCACTGTCACAGCTGTGTGGGCATCTTACCCAAACTGAGATAAGCATTTAGGCAAAAAAAGCACGAGCCTTCCAAGGGAAAGAAAATAGTTCATCAACAGGCTATTTGACCACAGTGGAGAAAACAGAGTCACATGTTTCAGATACTGAAGAGAAGAAAATGTGAACAGAAGCATAGATATGTGAACAGAAGATAACAAATTATCATCAATCTGAATGAACTCACGAAATATTGCTCCTGGTAGATCCTCCCTAAAGACCTTAGCAACAAATGAGCCTCAGACAACCAGAAGACTAGAGACACACACACTGGAGAAGAGAATTTAATGTGTAGACACTTGCAGAATAAGATTAAAGGTTAACAGAATGAAGGGTTATAGGCACAGATGATGTAGACAGACTGTAACTCTAAACAAGGGAGAGAGAATCAGTAGTACCTTTGAAAAACCTATTTTTAATTCTTCTTAGCAAGTGTACAGGTGGTAGTAATATTACATTATTCCAAGACTGTTGAATGTGAAATAAGTAAATGAACAGTGGTGAAATATTCTAATCTTGATTTTACCTACGTCCTTGCAAGCCAGGACTTCCAATGTGGAGTAGGGGTCGACAGTTATGACTCATGAGCCTCCTACCTTTATTGGTGTAAATGACTTCTTATTCTATTCAAGCCATACCCATCACTTTACATGTTGTTTATGGCTCCTTTTGTGCCACAAGGGCAGAACTGAGTAATTGCAATGGAGACCATAGGACCTGCAGAATAAAACCATTACCATCTGATCTCTTACTTTAAAGGTGTATGACCTCCTAAAATAGAAGAATGGAGCTGCAGAAATAATACAGAAGCTGTTGGGTAAGAACCAGGTCATCCTGATTTTGAATCAGAGGTATTAGCATATCAGTATGAACTTGTGATGTGTGTTTGTGTGTGTACACACTAGAGAAAAAGAGAATTTATTTCTTGGCTCTGTCTATTTACGAAGTTTAGAAACAACAACCAAACAAATAGAGTGAACATCTTTATTGATCATATTGTAATCTTGAAACACATTGGTCTACTAAAAGAATACAAAGGAACCATACAAAAGTATCTGACTTAATATTGAGAAAGCTATGAAAGGGTTCAGGAATCAATTTAGAGAGGTTCACATTGTCCAAAGAACATTTTGGGCTTCAAGAATGATAATGATTGCAGTGGCTTAACACCTATTAGGTATGTTTAAATCCATAACTTCATGCTGTTATTAAAACACGAACCATTTGCCCAGCCTTATCAGTGTAGAATGTTCTAGTAGGTCACCAAAGAGTAGATGAGGGAGGAGTTTCTTTTATAAAAGTTTCTTATCTAATAAATGTTAAATTAAGAATGACAGGACAGGTAATCCCTCAACATATCAAAGGAACTAGTCATGAAGCATCAATGACGGCTCACCTCCCAAAAGTGAGACAACCACCCATCCAATGCCTTCCATTGTAAACACGCACCATCGCCTACAGTCCGACCAGATGAATAGAACCTGCATGTGATCACGATTGTCTCATCAGATCCACTGTGCAGCAAATACCATGGGTAGAAGAACATGCTAACCTGGGCCTTGTATTGGCAATCGCCAAAAATAGATTGTGAGACAAATATCCAGGTCACGTATGTATGCTTTACTCTGCAGATAAATTGTAAAGAAAAGTATGGTATAAGGAGAAAACTTGTAGGTTTAATGACATGTGTGTGTGGGATTAGGATGGCTTCTGAGGTGGCAGCAAATTTTATTTCTTGACCTGAGTAAGGGTTATAAGGATGTTCATTCATCTTATAACTCATTAACCCTTACACCTGCTTTGTCTGGTTTCCTGTTTCCTTATTTCGTTTTCCAATACAAAGAAAAAAAAAAGGAAATGTAACTTATTTGGATAAGCCCCAGTTTATTCTAAAAAATAAAGTAAAGTACTAAACATATGGTTATGCTTCCTAAATATGCAGCTGTTTCCACTGAGAATTAAGATAGAAAAATAATTCACAAACACAATCGATAGCTTTACTTGTATCCAACTGAATTAAGTGACATAGAATTATGTCTGAAATTTACCTAATCTACGTACATCATCTGTCCTCAAGACTCTCTCGTTGTAATAAAATCACTGCACCCCCAAATGGCTAGTGTGCCTAGATAATCAACAAAGCGAACAATATTCCAAGAACTACCTTCCACATAAGGCTGAGAAAGGGGAAAGGCTGTGGTTGATTCATGGGGCACAGACTTTGAATCAGAAATGTTACTTGATTTCCCAGGTTATGTCAGCAGAAATTTCCCAGAGCAAGGAACAAAAGGACAGCGAATGTTTAGGGGCTGCCTTGGCTGTCCACAAGATGTTTGGTTCATTATTATGATGTTTCCACAGCTGTCTGCTTGTAGAAAGAGAGGCAGGAAATATGTCATCCTTCCCAAAAACAAGCAAGGACCACTAAAGCTCCATTATTGGCCCAAAGCAGGAAATACAACAAAGCCCAACATAATACAGTTCTGCTGAAAGGAACCTAACTGAGGAAAGAGTGGTGGGTTTTTCTTAGGATTGCTAGTGTAAACTGTTCCCAGACCAGTCATGATTAAAAGATATGCTTATTTAATGACCAACAGTTTATGACAAATTGGGAAGGCTATCAAAAGGAGAAGGAAGCCTGTGCATCAAGATGTAATCCTTTTCTAATGCACCAGGAAATATTACCCACTGATGGCAAAGTAACCTAAAACAAAGACTGTTGTTGACATGCCATTTTTGGATGCATGCCAGCACCGTTATTGCCCATGGAGACAGGGAGGCCCCGCGGAGTTGCCCATAAGAGCCATTACATTGGCTTTGTGCTGGCCTGTCCACCAAGCCACTTGGTCATGAGCTAAGGGAAAGCATTTAGCTGCAAAAGAGAGGTTTCTTTTCTAGAGGGAAAAAAAAAAAAAAAAGATTTGGTTAGTAGTATCCTTGTGATATTCATTAGCTGGGTCGTTAGTCAAAATCAGCAGGCCACCTTTCAGAGGAAGTCCTGTATATTCTAAGAGGTATATGGGAACTCTAATGATACTGCTTTAAAGAAAATGTGTGCATTGTCCCTGTGCCAAGTATAAAACATTACTAGATAGCAATGGACAATAACACTGTGGAGTCTCAACTTTTATCTAAAAATAGATCCCTACCGTTTAGCTAGTGGTTTTCTTCAGAGAGATTTAAAATGATTTATTCATTAGTTCCTTCTTTTACCCAAATAAACATTTTGCAAAATCGATAGTTATCCTGTATCTCTCAGTCTGCTCTGGAGCCACTCAGTTGTATCAGCTTCCTTCTATGAGGAGACTTGAAGCCACCCAGGCCTTGAGCCTCTGAGAACCAGGTTTCTTGTTATATTGAACCTTGATCTTACATATAGAACCTAGGTAGTCTATGAGCATTGCACCACAACCCCATTCTTCCTTCCATGGCATGTGCCCATTTTGCCTTACAAAATTGGCCTCTGTGTGCATCCCTAGCTCAGCCTTTTATCCAGGCCAGTCCCAAATAGATCTTTCCTTATTTCCTTTCTTCTTTCTCTCATTCATTCTTTCCCCTTTTCCTTTAAAACAATTATTATTCAAGGTGTGTGTGTGTGTGTGTGTGTGTGTGTGTGTGTGCGCACACGCACGCATCCTGGATGGTGTGGAAGATACAGAAATGAATTTTTATTTATCAATCTCTGCTCTTAAACAGTTTTTAGTCTGGTAGAAGAAGTATGTAGAAAATCAGCAATAATACGGATTTAAGCAAACTCTGTAAAATCAAAGAAGTAGAAGCAAAGAGCTGTGAGAGTGTTTCCCATTTATCCTAATGTCCTGCTTACATTTCATAGCCCTGAGTATGCAAGTCTAACACATGATTACAGGTGTCTTATACATTCTTCATAATTTGTCTTCTTGGACAGACAACAGACTTCTTGGGGTCTGGGCATGCATCTTCATCTTAGGCATTGAAATGTCATTTCTATGACATTGCTAAATGCTCCACACAATATTAGACACAAATTCGATGGCAATAATAATAATAATAGCAAATACCGAGTCTTTGCTACATGTGAGACAAATTATAAGCACTTAACATAATGAACTAACATAATCATTGTCACAAATCCTCACTTCAGAGACAAGGATATATGCACAGAGAGACTAAGTTACTTATACAATATTGAAATTTGAAATTTGTGAGGGCACCCAATGGATAACATTGTTCTTCTCAATCTAGTTGTGGGTTCTGAATTAATTTAGAAATAAGTCAAGAATAAGCTAGACAGAATTGAAACATCACTTTTTTTTTATTAACTCATTAACCCTGAGTATAAAAAGTAGCCTAAAGAAAAAGATAGTGGTACTGAACTCCAGAACTGGAGAAGCTTACCCAAGTCATGGCAGTGCTGGATTGAGGAAGTCCAGTTCACCTGTGTTCTGTAAACAAATCATGCCCAACAGGGTGAAGTGAATGACAGGGTTGAGACTACCTAGGTTATTCTTTTCAAATTTACCAATCTGATATATTTCTACATCTTTCTTGGGGTAAAGTGAATAAAGGGGACAGAGCCAGGCCAGAGTGTTCGTGATTAATCTCCTTCCACACGGAGGAAATAACAGCCTTTGAGAAAACGTGTTCCCCTCCAATATTTTCTAGATTTTGTTCTCTTAATATGTTAGACTTAACCATTAAGAATGGTTTCTCCAAGAGGTGTGACAATTCTATAATGATCAGCGTGTGTGTCCCCAGTTCCACAGGGTATCTTCCTGACTTTACTGGTGGAGAGTTTTGATTTTGTTCTGAGATTATGAAATAGGTCAGAATACTATGCAGACCAATCAACTGTAGTCAACTCCATACCAACACAGCATAACAAAAGTTTGGCAATGAGGTTAATTGAAAACATTAAGATATCCAAACACTAAAATGTTGAATAACACGGTAAATATAAAAAAAAAAAAAAACCAAAGTTGAACCCCAAACTTCTCCCATGATAACCTTCCCAGAGAGACACTAATGTTTTATAACTAGATTATTTTCAAGCTAACATCCAAACACATTCAAGACTGAGAGAATGAAATTCAAACTATAATCTCTCTTCCACATACAAATCCAGGGAGAAATAAGAATTTGGAGATTAGATCTCAACACCTAGAATCCGTAAAAGAAATAAAATATGAGTCAACAGTCATAGGAAGTTTAAGTTCCCCACAACATCTTCAGTCTCAGTCAGAAGGGTTCTGACTCCCTAAGTAGCATAAGGTTCCGGTGACTAAGGTAGCCTGAGCTGTATGTCACCAGAATGACTAACTGCAGCTCAGTCAGGCTCAGGACTGCACAATAGTTTAACTCTGAGTATCTGACATGCCTTACTTTTTTAAGAGTCTCAAGAGTGAACAGAACGTACATGATTATCTAGCACTGATCCGACACCTACCAAATTTGGAAAACAAACTCTCTCCAGCTCTAGAGCAGTATCCTAGGGAAAATTTTATTTTTAGAACCCCAAGCTGTATACTGATTCATGATCCTTCATCCACATATTCAAAATTCAAGAAGCATTTGGTGACACATATTTACCTCAACTGACTGATATGATTTATAATTTTTATATTTCATACCGAATATGAATATTCATGTATTTTGTTACAAAAATATGAACTTTAGATTATGGGGTGGTTCTGAAGACTATTTAAAGTAGTACGTGATATTTAGTATAGTTTGAATAACTCTGAGTTCAGAAACACATCCAGCCCCAAGTGTTTTAGAGAAGGAATTATGGGCCTGTATTGCTGAAGAGTACCACAAAGTGAATGGAATTAAGACAGATGGAGATTTAATTTCTTCTGCCACATCAAGTTGCAAGTCAATCACTGTCAGAACTCAGAGCTAGGAACTTAAAGTCAACTGTAAGAATTTTCATAAGAAAGATTAACTTCGGCACAATGCATTTATCAAACCTGGGGAAGAAATATTAATATGAGTTCTGTCCTTTCTCTCTCTCTCTAAATGGCATTTAAGACATTGCTATCCTCTTGCGAACTAGGAAGTTTATAACAATGGCAATCGCCGTCACCAGTTCTTTTGTGAAGTGCCTTTCTTTTCCACAGCATCAAATCACTCCCAAGAGCTACAGAAGAAAACAGGTCCAACATGGAGGTGTTTTTCTAGCCTCAGCACCACGTTTGCTCATATCTCATTATCCAAAGCAAGCATATGGTCATGTCCAAGTCAGAGTAGAAGAGCATTCCAAGTTACATGGCAAGAGGCATCCTCACAGGGAGGGGAACAAATGTGTGGCTGTTTCCGTAAACTATCATGAATTTCCTCCACATAAAAGCCAACATGGTGGTGGTGGGTAGGAGACAGGTCTTTTTGTTGACATTCTCTGTTACACAGCTGGAAAGTGTTGAAGACAGGATTTAAGCTGATTTTAGATTTACTCTTCACCCCATCTACGAACCTTTCCCTTCCATTGTTTTCTGACTGACTGACTCCCAAGTCCTGTCCAGGAGAAATGGAGTCTATTCGCCAGGACAGACTCTACTAGGATTAAAAGTCCAAGTGCAAGAAGAGGCTGACAGACAGCTGATCTATCTCCCGATGCAGAGTTGGGTGCACGGAAGACAGACATGGGAAGATGTGGATCACTCTCATGCTAGCATATACTATAACTCCTGCTTGCACCTGAGAGAAGATTCTCTCTCTTCATCTCACAGCAGTCTCCAGGTATTTTGACACAAATACCACAGACGTACAAGACTTAAGGGTGAAGCAAAAAGACTGAGGTCGAACATTTGGATCTACTCTCTGCCTTCGCCATGTCACTCCCAGGAAAACCACTTCATGACAGTTTTCAAGTAATTCCTGTGACTTGGGAGCTCAAAATAGAAAATTTCCTGGAATTTAAGGCTAAATAAATAAAATTGAATAAAAAATACATAAAATTTGACTGCTTCCAAATAAAACATATTTTTATTTTTAAAGAAAAAAATTTTCCCTGAGCTATTTTATTGCCTTTTTTTTTCCTTCTTTATCCTGTGACTTTTCTTATCTTAAAATGTAAGATGACTATGAATGCAGAGTTCTTTGAATGAGGTTGATCATCACATTAAAGGCTTTGCTTTGGCTACTGAAAATCAGCTATAATGTGATTCTGTATCAGCTAGTTTTCTTTGTATTTCAAATAATAAGCAGTGTAAGATACAGAATTTAGGAAGAAATCCGGGAGTTTGTAGGGTCATAATATCAAAACAGTGAAGGAGGAGAGCATTCCAGAAGGGAGAGATGAAGGTGAGGCTTTGGAAGTGATATGAGAAGTTATGTGGCTTGATTGTCTTTGCTAGAAAGTGGGATCAGATGGTAAGGCCAAGGATTTAAATCATCTAGCAGCACACTTAGACATGCCTTAATCCTATTGCAGAATGCCCATATTTTAAGGAGGTGAGAAAAAAAGTGCAACAACGTGTACAGGAAATACACACAAAGAGAAAGAAAGCTGTAGGTGCCAAGAGGAGAAATATTGGTGACAGATGTTTTTGGGTTATTGGAGGTGCCCTGCTCCAGACAGCGTCTTCATCATCTCTCTGACATTACCTCTTCCCCCCAGTATGTGACAGGCACCGTAATGGCTTTTACAAGTGTGCTTGACAAAAGGATGCTGTGAAATAGCAGCATCCCGTTCACCTGCACCTTTACAGCAGCCTTGTAAATAACTTTCCTTAATCTAGCTACCCAGCAGGACATAACACTCTTGAAAAAGAAAATCTAGATCACAAGAAAGGTTCTCAGAAGAAATGCTCAGAAGAAGACTAGCAATTATACCTATTGTGGCTGACAGATATCACTACTAGCTGGCCCTGCCAATCAGAGAGACAATATACCAAATATTTTATGTTCTGTGTGTTACATTGACAAGTAGGCCAACTGACACATATGTTTGGGGATAAATAGATGGATAGATGATAGATGTTTCCATTTATGTATCATTGGTTCATTTAAACTGCTGAATTAATAAGCTCTGGGGAGCATCACCAATTCCTGAATCTATGGGGAGTTTGAATGCTCCAAAGAGGTCTTTTTCTAGCTCAGAGGAGCAAGATTGATGTTACAAAATGTCTGGAACAAGATGGAGGAAGGCAATGAGCAAACCAGATGGTACAACTAAGAGGATGAGAAGAGAAAGCAAAACAAATCATGTGTTTTGGGGTGCATTCAGTTCAGTCCGTATCCTGGGTGACCAGCACCTACCAAGTGATTACTCACATCCACTTTCCAGCGGATTTCTGTTTCTCAAATGGAATAATAGGGATTGGATTTATCCTTCCACTTGATAAAAGCCTAACCAAAAAAGTTAATCAATGGCAAAATATATAAAATAACAGCATTCAGTCCTCAGACATTGGCAAAAAAAAGGACAATGATCTCTAAGAAATGCTAAACAGAAGAGGTGAGTCCTATGATGACCTGTGATTACTGGATGGATAGGATTTCCTGGCTGTGGTCCCAGGAGTTGGAAGCCTGGGCAGACCCAGTGGTTACACTAAGGATATTGAACCTGTAAATCCAGGGAGAACAAAGCAACTGGAGTTCACAGGCCAAGTACCATAAAGGAGAGCACTGGGCAGAGAGAGAGTCCCCACAAGTCTTCAGGTGAGTACCGCTCAGTATAAATGTGACAGGAAAATACCTGTGGTGTGTGGACCACTCAGGATTCCAGTGAACCATCCTGGAGATAACACAGGGGTAGGAGTGGATTATGCTCCCTCCAGCCAGAGTAGGAAACCTCACAATCCCTAGGCCATGGGAGATAATACCCAGAATGACTTTCCTCAAGAATAGTATAAAATTGTCCCCGAACTGAAAATTCATCTTTCTTGGCTAACCAGGCTTAAAAGCAAGATCCAAAAGGGTGACACCGCTTGCAAGTTTCTTATCTACATAAGCGAACAGAGGTCGAAAATATCTGTAGTGATACAAAAATATCCAGTACCCAGTAAGACCAAATTTGCGATGAATATATCTGAAAAAAGAAAAAAAATTTACAGGGCATCCTAAGAAGCAGGAAAATATGATCCATAATAAGGAGAAAAATCAGCTACCTGAAACTGATCTGGAAATGGAAAAGAAAATAGAATAGATGGAATTAGTAGACAGAAAATTAAAATAGAAATTACTACATTCCACATGCTCGAATGTTAGGCAAAAACGTGAATAGTTGTGTTTTGTTTTGTTTTGTTTTGTTTTTCCAGAGATGAAAACAACAATATTGGAGATGGAATTCACAACATACAAGACATGGCAGAAGCAATGGGTTAGTGAACATGAAGGTACTCATCAACAGAAATTATCCAACATGAAAAGAGAGGAATGTTAATGAGAAGAGCATCAGTGAGCAAAAAGACAACTTCAAATGGCCTAATAAATTCGAGTCCCTGGCAGAGGAGAGTGTGGGAGGGGAAAGAAACAAATATTTGAAGAAACAACTAACGGTTGAATTTTTTTCAAACTTGATGAAAGCTATATACCCACTGATGCACGAAGTTCAGTGAGCCCCAGGCAAAAGAAACATGGAGAAAACTAAACCAAGGCACATCATAATCAAAATGCTCCAAATCAGTGGTAAAGAACATCTTAAAAACATCCAGAGCAATAAAAACATATATATATATATATGACAGGCACCGTATATATATGTGTGTGTGTGTGTGTGTGTGTGTGTGTGTGTGTGTGTGTATAATATACAGAGGAATAAAGCTAAGGATGGCGTGAGAAACAATGTAAGCAAGAGAAATGTGGAACATCTTTAAAACATGGAAAGAAAAAAATACCTAACAAATTTGAACTCTGTGTCCAACAAAGAGATCTTTTGAAAACTAAAACAAAATAAAGGTTCTTGCAGACATATAAAAACAGAATTCATCACTGGCAGGCTGTTAGTACAAGACATTTTAATAGGATGTCCTTGTGGGGGGCTGGGGGAGATACCAAATGGGTCTATGTGTATCCTCAAAGGATGAAGAGCACTGGGAATGGAAATTATACATTTTTCTTGTGATTTAAGATAAAACTTTTTTTTTTTTTAAGATTTTATTTATTTGTCAGAGAGAGAGCACAATCAGAGGGAACGGAAGGGAAAGGGAGAAGCAGACTCCCCACTGAGCAGAGCCCCACGCAGACTCAATCCCAGGACTTTGTGATCATGACCTGAGCTGAAGGCAGAAGCTTAACCTACCGAGCCACCCAGGCATCCCTAAGAAAAGACTTTAAAGATAATCAACCATTTAAAGGAAATACACTGTAGTATATATAAGATAAAGTATAAAATGTAATATGATAAAATACATTGTAATAAAAATATACTCAATACCAAAGAAGGCCTCAAATAAGAAAACATAATAAACCGATGAGACATGTAGAAAACAATTAGGAAGACAGCAGATTTCAACTCAACTTTAATCACTCTAAATGCAAATTACCTAAATATTTTAATTAAAAGCCAGAGATTGTCAGTTAAAATATGAAAAGCAAGATCCAACACTATGCTGTTTATAAGAAATCTGCTCTAAAGGTAACAAATAGGTTAAAAGAAAGGAAAGTCAAAAGGAAGCTGGAGTCACTAAATTAATAGTTGACAAAGTAGGTTTCAGAGGAAAAACTATTACTACGAATAAAAGGTTCTTTTTTCATTAATAAAGGACAATTCATCAAGAGGATGTAACATTTCCAAATGTTAATACACAGAACCTTAAAATCCATGAGGCAAAATTTGATAAAAATAGCAGAATTGAAAGAATAGATGAATCCACAATTATAGTAGGTATCCCAACAGTCCTCTCTCAATAACTTGTGGCATAAATAGAAAATCCATAAGGATGCAGTAAACTTGTGAAGTTGACCTGACATTCACAGAATGTCTCATCCAGCAAAAACAGAATAAAAATTCTTTTCAAGTGCGCGTGAAACATGTACTAAGATAGGCCATATTTTGTGCCATAATGCAAGTCTTAATAAATTAAAAGGATTTAAATCATACAAAAAATGTTCTGTAACTGCAATGGAATTAAATTATAAATCAGTAACAGAAAGATAGATGGAAACATCTCTAAATATTTGGAAATTACGTAACAGACTTGTAATAACCCATAGGGCAAAGAAGTAATCAAGAGGAGAAATAGAAAACTTGAACTGAATGAAAATGAAAGCGTAACACATTAAAATGCATGGGATGCCAAGGAAGCTGTATTTAGAGAGGGAATTTAGAGCATTTAATACTGTTATTAGAAAAGAAGTGTCATCTTACTAAATTTAAAATATCAACATGTGAAATAAAGAAATACAAATCATTTTTTTCTTTCTGCTGACAATCAAAATTACAGAGCAAGATAAGCCCTTAAGTGATAGCCATTTAGGTTTCAAGGCTTTATTATCAAGAGTGCTTAAATGCCGTACTAGTAGTGAAATCATTAAATTATTTTTGACATAAATGAAATGTTGCCACATTCAGAAGATGATGGGTGGGGAAATTTTAATCCAGTGGAGAGATATTACAAAAGGGAGTAATACAGGATTAGAATTTTATATGTATTATATCACAAATGTAAAATACAGCAACGGTCAGGAGCTAAAGACAAGTGGCAAAAAAGGTACCATCTGTTCCCAAGAGGTTTGTCGGTGTTATCTCATACCCCAAACCGAAGCTTTTTGTATCTTACCAAAATTTAGGCAATGCAAAAGAAATCAGATAAACAACTCAGAAAGAAAACTGTAGTATAATTATGGCCAAAAGCTTCAAACTTAAAACTTGGTATTTACTTGTACACAAGCTGCAGGAAAGTTATATTTTACTTGAAACAATGTGTACCTCCGCTGCCTTGTACTGTATTATAAATTCCCCTAAATAATCAGGCAAACATTGTAACTTTTCAAGGCATCAGATAGCAATTTCACAATTGTGATCAATGTATTATTTCTAATTTATTTTCCCAATAAAATAATTTCCCATGCAGTCAGGAATGTAGGCTAAACAGTTTCAGAAAGAGAAATTCCTTTTGGAACACCTAGAAACTATTATTTTGTATATAATATGCCTTAGAAGGTTTGGGCTTATCACCATAAATATCCTACTTTATATGAAACTGTCCTCATACACAAGTAAAATAAGAGAGAGAAAGGTGTAGTGGAAAGTGGACTGATTATTAAAAGACTCAAGGGTAGTTTCAAGTTTTCACACTAATTAGATGTGTTAATTTATCTCAGGCCAGAAAAATAAAAGCTATTGATTTTGCTGGTTTGTAAAGGTTTCTCAGTTTTAAAACCTATTACTGTAAAGCCTATCTCTGTGTTCTGGAAAATACACTAAAAAAAAACTTCTAGAGATATTGGAAACTTGTTAATGTACTGGTAATCTATTAACAGAAAAAAATGGAATTTAAACTACAACTACAATTGTCTCTAGGCACCTTTACCTCCTATGATTATGCCATAATACAGCTTTTGTTCAGTAAAATACATTTATAGGCCATTTTGAGTGGAGAGTCCTGTAAGAACAAATCTGAATTAAAAATATTTAATTCTCCCCAGCTCAAAAAGGGAAAGAAATTCTCCTCTTTTCCTGAAGCATTTATTTTAGAAAACCTGCAGTTGTGAATTCTTTTCTGCTCCTTTGAAATGTATGTAAAACTTTTCACAAGCTAAATAAGCTTCTGACCGGCTTTACAACCTAACAATGTCTTTCTTAAGGACGTAGGAGTCATCATTTTGAAATGTAAACATCAAGGAAGACAGCACCCTTTGCCCCCTTTCTGTGGAGAGGTAGTAGCATAAGGTCAGGTTGTTCCTGGCTCCAAGTTGCAAATCTACTGCTTTATGAACATAGGATAAATTTATTTTTGCTTTGGATAAGGCAGTTAGCAAATATAGATGGTTGTCCAAATTACCAGGCGAATTTAGGGTGAACTCTGTGACAAATGATGCTATAGTCTTCCTTGAGGACTATTGTTTATCTTGGGAAAACATGTGTAATGTGTCCTAACTGTTCGGCAATAGAAGAGTGTGATTTCTTTTGTCTTTGCCATTTCTTTCATGGATTGCTTGGAGTGCACATCGCATTCTAACGTACTGTGAATTTGATAATAAAACATATTTTGCTCTTGAAAGAAAGAAAGAAAGAGAGAGAGAGAGAGAGAGATAGAAGTGTCTCGCATCAATGATCTCAGCTTTCACCTTGAACATAACCACACAGAAGAGCAGATTAAACCCAAGTTCAGCAGGAAAAGAAGTGAATAAATAAAGATGACAGCAGAAATCAATGAAATTCATTTTCCATGCCACAAAAGACCAGAGATCAAAATCCATGTAATTCTGTGGAATATATTTCTTGACATCTCAACCATTTGTGAAGGGTTTTTTAACCAACATTTTACAAGGGAAATGACTCAAAATGTGGGCCACTTGACTATGGGAATGCAGATACCATGAGCAGAAAAGAGGGAACCAAATGTTCCTGCCAGTTACCAGCCCAACAGACTCTGCTTCTTTTACTTGATGGGGAAGAGCAGAGGATGCGGCGGAGAGAAGTGCAGTCTGGAAAAAGAATGCATTCTCTGCAACCACTATTTGGGTTCAGAGTTTGTGTAACCTGACAGCTAAAATTCTTCCCTGTTCTTCTACGTTCTTTGATCCTATTGCATCGGTCAAAGGAGAACCGTAGACACACTGCTCATTTCAATAGCCCTTAGTGGGTGTGAGTTCTCTTGGCTTTTCATCTTTGTAGATGACTTATCAAATTCTGTTATCCTTTCTTATTCCCCATGCCCCTCTGCCTCCCAGATTAGAACCTCAAAAATGAAAACACACCAAGACAGCAACCATTCCCCCATGTCTTACTCCTAGGAAGAACTCATGAAGGTAAATGACATGAATGTGACCAAATTGCTGGTAACAAGGTTGGAAAACAATCCCGTGTTCAACCTCGTTGGAAAAGAGAAAAGAACAGCCATTTTTTGCTCTAATTCTCTGGAACAAGAATTCAGACAGAACACAGCAGGCACGGCTTGTCTCTGCTCCACAGTATCTGAATATCCAATGAATGACTTGACCAGTGGGAGAGGGCTGAGACAATTGACAGGAGTCATTTGCCTGATGCCTGAGTTCTCATTGTTGTTTGGGTTCCTTGTCTTTTGTGGCCTTTCCATGAGCCAGACTGGGATTCCATACAAGATGATAGTCTTGAGGGGGCTGCGCTTACATGTCAACTGGCTTTCTCAGAGGGGGAATGTGATGGCTGCCGGTCCTGTAGATTTGGGCTGAGAAGTCTTAGTCACTTCTGCTTCATAGAGAATCGTAAGAGGGAAGGAAAGCAGCTCCATCTCTTGAAAGTATACATGGGCAGGAAGGGAAGGAATCAATGATAGCCCCAGAGGGACAGCAATGGCCCAGGGGAAGGAGCGCCTGAGTGGAGTTTTGAAAAGTCACTAGGAGATATCTGAGTCAAAAACAAAAGGTGATTCCAGAAGGCAGAGGAGGCATGGGCCGTGATTACCGTAAAATGAAAGCCCATAGGTGAGAGGTAACATGATATGATTGGCAACCGCAAGAAATTCAGAATGGCTAACAGGTGAGATTCTAATCCTGAGTGAAATACTAGCTCACGCTGCAGAGTTCATAAGAGTCCAACCACCGAGAACGGTGTACACTCTGCGAAGGGCCCTGGCCCTCCCTGAGGATTTGGGGCAGAGGCACAGTCAGATGTGTGTTGTTGGTGAGTTCACTTTGGTGAGCTCTACTCCGCAAGACAGATGACAGTGATCTGGATGAAAAGAAATGATCAGACTCGAGAGAGGTAAAGCACCAGGCTCTGGAAAGAGGAGCACATGTAAGGGGCAGGCTTTTTGTGGGGGGAAATTAAGTTTAGAAGAAGTTAGTTTTCTGATACTCTTTAGAAGTCCAGAGTAAATAGTGTAAATGCATCTTAGAAACAGAGGGAAAGGTCTGGGGTGGTAAAATCACACTTGGAGCTCATCAACAAGCAGTAGTCAAGGCAATGAAAATACAGGAAGTCATCCAGAGAAAGTGCAAAAAGAAATAAGAGAAAAGGACCGAGCAGAGAACCTGGGGAGAGCAGCAACATTAAGGTTTCAATCTGCAAGGCTAGCTGTTTTGGAAGACCTTTGAGAAAACAGACTATTCAGAGCCAAGAAAGTATCTTGTGACCTGATTAATCCATAGTGAAGACCCATTCAGTACATACATGGTCATAAGAACAGAATCAGAAATTTTGCTCCCCAGAGTAAAGATGGCAAAACTTCCTCAAGTGTATACTCAATACTAGGGCCTTTCTGCCTACTAGGGAAGGAATGTGGAAAATGTTTAGACCTCTCTGATTACAAGGGAGGAGTGCCCTGTGATGGGAATCAGGGAGCAGATTTCTTCCCAGGTTGCATCCAGGCAGACAAGCATACAGTCTTAAACTTCTCACTCTTTAGTGGTTGCAAAGCACATTTTGCTCTCCTTTGTGAGCCCGGGACCACTGATAACTCTCACTCTGGTGCTGGGGAGTTCAGACGTTCCAAGATGGTGGCTCCAAAAATCTGGTGTGTGCTTTATACCACTGCAGCCTTTCTCCCATGGAAGGCATTCCTTCAAAATTCATGGACAGAACAAGGGTTCCACTATGGAAAACCTACTTGAGAAGTTCCCATTGTTCTCTTCAAATGTCCAAGCTGTCCCTACAGGGCTCAGACAGCCGCCAGCCAGGATGGGGGACAGGAGCTCACTAGGTGGGGGTGTTTCCCCCCTCACATTTAGTTTATTGGACATAACAAAGGATGGAACCAGCTGGTGTGTGGTGGAGAGTAAGGTGCTCAGAAAGCTCTCTCTCTTGGTCTATTATGCGATTCTGAGAAAGGAAGCCCAGGCAAGATCAATACATCCTCTGTGTAGACGTCAAACTGCTTGTGACGTGGGTTCTTCGGGGCTGTTTTTAGTGAGGATATTCCAGTCTTATGAATTTGACAGGACTTTGGCTTGGTGCCCTGACAGAACGCAATGTAGGCATAATTCGATCTTCCTGTAATTGTCTATTTAACTTGGCAATCCAGACTAATTTTTTCCTGTGAAGTGAGCCCAGGACGTCACCAGGACAGTGATTGGGTTAATTAATGAGGCATAATAATGTGCATAATAAAAGCTTATGATCTGATTCTCTTCCTGCTGTTTTCCTCTCTCCTTCCCATAGAGAACTGCTGGTCTCACCAGAATCTGTGAGTCACGTTTTGTTAGAGGAGTCTCTTCTTCTTGTAAACAACATCAAGGGGAAAATAAGAACTCCAGAACCATCTGTTTGATTGAGTCCTTGACTTCTTTTTTTTTTTCATTTCCCTCCATTGCATGTTAAAGGAAGTAAATAGGGAAAAAATTCTAATTATATTGCTGTTTACTGATTGCAGGATAACTTTTATTGTGTTTGCTTTAAATATATTCTGATCCACACCCAATGCTTTTATCATCTTTCTGCTCTTTCCCGCTCCCTCTTATTTTTCTCTTTTATATGTAGCTAATTATACTTCAGCCTATTCTCAAGGATGTTTAAATTTTCGCAGCACAGTGACTCTAGCTTGCTTTCTTTGGTCTCAACAGTTAGAGACACTCTTTCTTAATGTGAAAAAATGGAGATTCAACAACTTCAATTGTATAAGTTGTTATTAAATAGGAACTATGTATGCAGCAGGTACTGAACTAAACCTGGTCAGAGTAATAACATCAGCCTTGCCCATCGCAGGGATCATTATCAGCATCAAGTGAGATAAAGTGCATTAAAGTTCTCTGTAAATTACCAAGGACCGCCCAAGTCTGAGATTTACTGAGATTTTTATTACAGTAAATCATCTGATAGTTGAGTCAGCTCTTCCATGACCCCTGGGCCGACTGACTACGTTATTGTTCGGGGCTGGCAGGGAAAGAACAGTGCCCTAGGAAAAGCATGGCTTTAATATTTCTGTGCCTATCTTTCCTCAGAGAGAAGAATCCTTGCCTCCGTATCAGGATCACTAGTTGATGCCATTTTGTTGCTGTCATTTCATTATTTCTTCCCATTGAAAATTCCTTGATTTCACAACTCCAATTTTTTTTTTTCTAAAACTTGCCACCATTCTTGATCAAAGTCAAAATTTTGGGTCCAGAGCAACTTTTGCTAAAAAGAGAGCATAAACATTCTGATGCCTGGTACATGGTTCTATGCCCGCATTTGGTTTTGGTCACTGTCAAGAATCTGGAAGTTGCAATCTTACTGGAAAATAAGCGTTGGACAGAGAGGGTGCATTCCATGTGAGTCACAGGTAATGAAGTCATCCTTCGTCTCGACAGCTAGGCACATCAGAAACAACAGTGGCTGTTGGTTGTACTCATCAAAGGAAAGATTTACTCTTCCCTGCTGCTGAATCTCATTGAATCACTTTTGCACAGGTGGATAGTAACATTGTCAGCTCTGCTATCCTTTCTTTAGTCTAACTCCCTCCTTTGGGAAGTGGTGACAAATGTTTGCATCGTTTCCCAACAACCCCTTAAAAAGATTCTCTGGCACCTATTATTTTATTTAAAAGATTTTATTTATTTATTTCACACAGAGGAGATACCACAAGCAGGGGGAATGGCAAGCAGAGGGAGGGGAGAGGGAGAAGCAGGCTCCCCATTGAGCAGGGAGCCTGATGAGGGGCTCCATCCCAGGACCCTGGGATCACGACCTGAGCTGAAGGAAGATGCTTAACTGACTGAGCTACCCAGGCACCCCTGACACCTAGTACTTTAAGGTTAAAGTTAATTGAAAATTACTTTAGGGATTTTATCATTAAGGTATGGTTTCCAGAGAAGAAAAGTGAATTACCATTAAAATTACCTTCCTGATGCTCCAGAATGACAGCCTCATGCTTCTGGTCTAAAATGGGGGATAGAGTTAGAAATGACATGCGGTGTCTATCTAAATGTCTACAATTTTAGACAAGAGCAATCTATATAAACATATGGAAAAACCCAAGATTAAGATAACAGAACTTAAAATTTCAGGAGAAAAAGTGGTCATGGTGTATGACAGAAAGAGCAAGAGAAAGAAATATTTGGAATTAAGAACTATTTTGAGAAATTACAATTTGGAACCCAGAAGGAGTCAGGAATGTATCAACTTACAATTACTCAAAAATTGCAGATGGCATTTGAAGCACGATTTTATTGTCTGCCTTTTCTTTTATGGGATTGGTCTCACAAAATTAAGGGAAAAAAACCATCCTGTTGAAGGAAAGCTCAGTTTACAATTAGTTGTCTAAGTACTGAACACAAGTTATTCAAAACTCAAGCCAGTGATCACTAAATGCCGTATAAATAGCACGCTGGAGTAATTTGGGAATTTCAAGGAAGTAGAATTTGATAGAAGCCTGGGATTTATTTTCTGAGCTAATAAATGTTTCTACTCTTTCAAATTTTGTTATTCCTTAATCAATTGCTACAAACAAAGTCCCAGTCATGCTTCCAGGCAAGGATTCGGTCTTTGCAATAGAGCTGGCTTATTTGTTTGTGACCTTGCTGAGGGTCAGCCCAAAGGCTTCAGGTGCAGCCAACTGGCTCCTGCTCCCCCAAATTGCTCAGATCCTTCTGCATCTCTTGCATCACAGCCACATTCCCTACTCTTGTCTTCTTGGCCCTTTGATGTTCTGGCTTCTCACCCCAAATTCTGCTCCTAGTCCATAGTCAGTGATCATCAGCCCTAGTCTGTCCTCGTACCTACCCCCACCAGATCTTCACCATTAAACTCCTTTGTCTTATGGATTCCCTTTGCTAAGAGGCTTTCCTGCCACTAGCATATTCCCAAAGGATCCAAATAAAGTGAGCTTTCCTCAGCCACACACTTACAGCCAGGACGGATCCTTATGGGATATACATGTGATCCTCCTGCCGCTGGATAATTATTACTTCAGCACCCATTATTTATTAGTTCTGTTTTAACAAGTTAACCACAATACAGATAAGTTGACATCTTGATGTAAAAAATTCTTGCTGCATTGCAGATTATTTCTTTGGGATAGATTTCCAAAGTTAGAATTATCTGGTCAAAATGTACAAATGCAATAAGCCTCCTAATAATACAGTCTTAAAATGCTTTCCAAGAAGATGATACAAATCTACATTCCCACCAAACTGTAGAATGTTCCCAGTAAGGCTGCATTTTATAGCTTTGAAGACTTAGAAAAGAGCTGGAAGATTCTGAAGAGAGTCTCCCTTGGTTTTTAATCTTCTCCAAGCCCAGTCCTGAAACACCACTCAGAGAGGTTTCATCTGGAGATCTTGGATCTAAGCGAGAGAAGAGAGGGCAGCAAAACGCAATGGGGAGAATCAAAGAAAGGGCAGAGTCCATTCCCATAGCTGGTCTGCACATGGAGAAGAGCATGGGCCTCTGAAATTTGGAGGAATAGGTATATCCTAGAAGAAACCAAACAGAAAGTGCGAATAGGTAAGCGATGGTCAACACAACTACTAAAAATAAGTCCTTGGATTATAGCTAGATCCCCTCAAGTCATTTATGTTATCTCAGGAAGCTTTACTTCATTCCATCAATCAGCCTTTGTGGCTTTCCTTCAATAAGTCAGTCTTTCACTAAATGTGCTTCTTCTCTGAGCCCTGGACCAGAGGAGCAGAAATGAAGCAGTAGGATGAGGATGATCTTGGGCCTGGAGGCCTTGAGTCACTGCTAAACATTTTCTTCAATGTGCTAATGCCCTACAGATCCGGCAAGATTTAGAAAGGACTAGAAATATAGAGTTCTCTTCACTGAAACAAACATCTTTACTTATTTTTCCCTTGGCAGCAAAACAAGTATATTTAACAGCTACATAATTTATTATCAATTTTGAGATTAAGGACACCTGTAAACATCTCTTTTGCTTCTTCTTTGAATTAGCCAAGGGCAAATCAAGGACCTTGCCAAACAAGGCAATGGAAAAAAAAAAAAAAAAAAAAAAAAAAAAACCTCTACTGGAAAATAATAAGGTTATGGATGAATCAAATTAAAACCATTCCACTGTCCTCCTAAATGATTTAGAAAATGAAATAAAATAGTTACCGCAGTTTTGAGCCATGACAAGTTCTCAGAAAATTCAGAAGGCAAAATGCCAAAACCTTCATCAGTCACCAGGGGAAGAAGCAGAGAGTGCTGGAGGAAAATTCAGAACCCCTGACCCTAGAGAGAAGCAGAAAATCACGCACAGGGAGGTGAGGAAGAGCATGGCATTTTCTACCCATACCTTGGACTCCAGGAAGAGCCAAATTCTCCAAGAAATAGAGTTCCCAGCTGTTGCTGGCTGCTACATCATCACCCTGGCAATCTCTACCATAAGAGGAGAGCTCTTTCTCAAGATCAGGAACAGTGAAGGAGCCATTTCTGAGGGGGGACTGTAGACCCATTGTCTCCTAGGCGGCTACATGCCTTGAGTTGAACTGGACAAACTGATATTTTAATGTTCACTCTAGTGAAAACATAAAAATAGGTCATGTAAATGTTATTTTTTAATATGACTTTTTAAATGTTCCCATTTCATGGCTAGGCTCTGTGAGGTTAGACCTCAACATTTCTAAAACTTTAATGACGAGTGGTAAGGACAAAAGGGCTATTTAGAAATTTCCAGGAAAATTCATCCTCCTTTGGCTGTGAAGGTAGAAACAGGCCTTCTCTGTAGGGCAGCCTCTTTAGCTGCTTCAGGGAGCCCTCTCAATCAATTAAGTTCTCATTATCCTTGGTATTACCACTGGGCTTCAATAAAGTAATCCAGATGCAAGTTTTCCCTCTGACGATGTGTTCTGTTTAATAATGTGCTGTGGGGGATGGGGTTCTATAGAAAATTCACCCCACAGGCCTAGCTGGAGGTCTGGTATTTCAGTGGAGCACATCTGGGAACCCTCGTCCCCAAAATGGTCTTAAGAAGATCTGAGGAGAGGAGCCGAACTGGAAGTCAGTGTTGAGAGAGAGGTGGAGGGATGAGAAGTTTGAACGCGCCCAGAGAGCTAGCTGTCTCATGGATCAAACAAAACAAGTCAGAGAAAATAGAAGCTATCTCTGACAGCTTGGGATATTTGATGTTGTGGTTTCTGTGGACTTTATCCTTTTTAATTGAATTAGATTTTCATCTGGGGCAATTTGTGGAAAAATGGTAATATCTACCCAAATTCAGATGCTGCCATCTCAGAATGATAGTTGAAGGCCCAAGGAATGTTCAAAGGTAGCACTTGGGAAACCCTCAGGATTTCTTCTGTGTCTAATTGGAATACCATCTAAAACCGTAGCTCCTTTAGAAAGAATTGCTTGAGAAATCAAGAATTGTTTCCATAAGCTCTCATATATTTCAGGCAACATCATTTATTATGAACAGTAACTTTATTCTCTTATTCTAGAATCTATTTATAACTCACCTAATGGCTATTAACCGAAAGAAATACCCAACTTATTTTAAAACTTTGTAGTAAACAGACTTTCCGTTAAATCACACCATTCCGCTCCAAGCTGTCACCTCCATCTCCCTGGGAGAACACAGTTACAATTTCAGAACACCCTGAATCTTCTTTTAAGATTGTGGATTATCTTTTTGCTTTCAATCTTTAATTGCTACACTTCATGAAAACTACTAATATTGCCTGAGAAAATTTGGGCCTTCTTACTAACTTCACTCCCAAAGAAAAATGTTCAGATTGCCTCAGATGCTTCTTCCAAAGCCTGTAGTGCAGATGGTGAATAGTGGCAGATTGGGAATCTGACAGGTCTGCGTTCCAATCTCAGGTCTGTCATTGACCAGGTGACCTTGTCACCTGTCATTGACCAGGAGACCAGTGACCTTGGTGACTTCAGCAACATCTCTGGGCCTCAGTTTCCACATCTCAGAGCAAACAGTACGGATCTCATAGACTTGTTGGGAAGAATGAATGAGAAAGCTGGTGTCACGTACATAGCCAATGCCTGGCACCAATTCAGTCCTACCGCCCCAAAACTTTATTAATTCATTTGGGATCCTCCACTAGGATATTGTCCTGGCCAGTACTTTGAATTCAGTGTTTCAGCCACAAAATGCTGATTCACCATGATCTCCTCAGCTTTCTGGTCTCTGAAGGACATAACCCAGATCTTTTTAATGTTGTTGGTGGGTCTTGCTTTTCTGATTGGCCTCTTGTGCTTGGGCAGTTCATGCCTGACCTCTGTTTCCATCCTGAATTCTTTTTTTGTTTGCTTGTTTTTTAAGTTTTTATTTTATCTATTTGACAGAAAGAGAAAGGTCACAAGTAGGCAGAGAGGCAGACAGAGAGAGATGAAGAAGCAGGTACCCTGCTGGGCAGAAAGCCTGACGTGGGGCTTGATCTCAAGACCCTGAGATCATGTCCTGAGCCAAAGGCAGATGCTTAACTCGCTGAGCCACCCAGGTGCCCCATCCGCCCTGAATTCTATATGGGATCTAGCCAGGGTAGCAAAACAGGAGGACTGGCTCATGGCACAGAAGCAACAGCTGTGGCTTGATGAAAGTCAGAGGAAGGAGGCTGCCTGCTCCCTTTTCCTCTCCTTAGCTTCTTGAGCCTCAGGTTTTCCGCTGAAACACAGATTGCAGCACATACATCTAAGGGTTGTTAATGATAAAATTCATGTGAGAGTATAAAATGCTATGAAGATATAGGTGTTTATTATAACCTACATGCAATACCCTTATTTATGAACCATAGCAGCATTTTGCTGGTTCTGTTGTATAATAATAATGTAATTTTGTAATAATATGTTCCACATTTAGCTTATTATATGTCAGACTCAGAAATCTGTTTGTCACATGTGCCCACAGTCAATTATTCCTCTGTGCTGATGCAGTCCCCTTGATTCTGTCCCCATTCACCACATGTGGACAAATTGGTCTCAACAGTGTAGTGCACAATTATCTCTCCCCAAATTCCCACCACAACTCACAGGGCAAGACTGGCTACACGGCTTCCTACTTGACAGCGTTTGTTTTTCTTCCCCTGGACCACATCTTCTAGTCTTTGTTTATCATTCCAGTTGCCCAGCACAATAATGTTTTAAGTACTCCTTTCAATTTCGGTAAGTCATTTGTTACTTCTACGTTAAGAGGAGTCCCATTCTGACTTCTCATGGTTGGAGTTATTACTCAAACAAGGAGTCCTACTGAGTCAGCCCAATCCCCATGCATCTGGTTTTCCTGCATTTGCCTTCATTCATATCCCTTAACTTGCATGTTTCAATATCTCTTCCGAGGGGCATGGCTGATGTTCCTCTTGAGACTGCACATGGGTCACCTGACACCAAGAAAGATCCATCTCCAAAGACAACTCAACCAGTGAGCTGCTCTCCTCCTATCACACAGGACGGCAAGACTTTGCCAGGAAAAATTGTGAAAGGCTTTGGAATGGACCAAAAAATTAATGGAGTACCTTCTCAGCAGAAAACTAGGTAATGCCGAGCATTCTCCCCCAGGTTATAGGATTCCATTAACTCTACACTTGTCATTGTCTTTGAGCTATTTTTAAAAGCTGTTAGTTTTAGAATACTGATATTAATGCACATTAAATTTATTTGTGGAAATACAAGCGAGTTTTGTCCCGTGGAGGTGAAACTGATATAACTTTTTCCAGTGGCATGAGCCAACTTTTCATGTATCTCATATATTAATTGCAGAGTCCAGATGACCTAAATATGTGTCTGCTCCTCGGATTCTCCCTTGGGTAAGTTTTTAAACACCTCATGTGATTCCTCATTAATTAACAAGTTACATAAAATCTCCGACACTTGTTCGTTTTGTGTTCATATGAAAGTCATGACTTACTTTTTTCCCCCACAAGTAAATTATTATTTAATAACCATATTTAGCCATTGGCCCTACGAGAAATCACAGGACTTCCAGCTCTTCTCCAGAGAGCACACTTTAGACTCATTGAAGTCTCTTTATGTGGCCCTCAAGTTTTGTACTCAGTTGGCTTAACTCTAAAGGAGACGTGAGAAAGCCCCATAGGAGGAACTTCCTTTCCTTCTCTCATCTTAGAACGTTTTTTTTTTTTTTTTTTTTTTTAATTTGAGGATAGTTGCTCCACAATGTTACTTTAGTCTGAGGAGTACAGCATAGTGATTCAACATCTGTGTATGTTCTGCTGTGCTCAGCCCAAGTGTAGCTCCCATCTGTCACCACACAACACTGTCACAACACCATCCACCATATTCCCTGTGCAGTGCCTTTCATTCCTGTGACTTCTTCCTTCCATAACTGGAAGCCTGTACCTCCCACTCCCCTTCTCCCATTCTTCCCCTATCCCCAGCCCAACCCCCAGCAAGCCTCAGATTGTTCTCTATATTCCTAGGTCTGATTCTGCTTTTTGTACTTTAAACAGCCATAAAAAGGATGAGATCTTTCCTTTGCAACAACATGGTTGGACCTAGAAGGTATTATGCTAAGGGAAATAAATCAGACTGAGAATGACAAATACCTCATGAGTTCACTTGTATGTGAAATCTAAAAAAACAAACAAACAAATGAATAAGCGAACAAAGCAGCAGAATTAGTCCTTGCCCTTCCTGAGTCCATCTCCTCTGAGCTGAATTCTCAAGTGGTCATCTTTGAGTTTTCGTTTTTGCCAACCTGATATACCCAGATAAGCACACTTATAGCTTCTCCCAGTCTCTTATCATCAGCATTCATATTATAGATGGATTAATTGATACATCTAGAAAAGCCCAGAGCATTCAGTTTTATGAGAAGGAGTCAGAGACTGGACTAGGGTGAGGAAGAGAATTCCAGTGAGAGGGGCAGTGGAGGGAGGAGGAAACCAAGAGAGGGGTGGTCTGGAGTGCTTGCCCACTTGCACACTTGATCCCAGGGAGCTGGAGATAGACAGGAAGGACTTCTGTTTTCCCACCTGGCTTTCCAGATGGTATGTTAAGATCTGGGTGAGGAGAAACCAAGGATTGGAGCATAATAAGTGCTCAGTAAATACATGTTAACAAATGAATAAGCAAAAGAATGGAAGCAATGAATCAAAGAAAACAGATCATGGGACAACTGGGAAGATCAATATCTTGGAAAATCCAAAGGTTGATGCTAGCCCTGCGATCTGAGCGTTTCTTGACTCTACCACTTCCTGGCTCTGTAACTTGGACAAGTCATTCTTGTGACCATTCATGACTTTGCCCGGAGATGGGTGTCCTGGAGAAGTGGAGTGTCATTAGACACTATGGGATGACGAGTTCCTGACATGGGTGATGGGGGTGAGAGGAGAATCATCAGGGGCTGAGGTGTAAGAAAGAAGTTCAGAGAGCCAGAGTATCATTCATCAGGCATGAGTAAAGGTTCTCAGGAAGGTTCACACAGCTGACCAGCCCGACTGATTGAATTAACAAAGTGATTCTGGTACATGAACAGGGTAGAAGTTGCTCCTGGAGTAAGAAGTTCATTTTGAGATAGGTGCTCACAATTTTCCACCTATTCTTGCACAGTCTTAAAAAAAGATGTTTCTGCCCATACTTGGCTGATGTTTTAACCAGCCTGGATACTTTCACCTGACATCCACCACCTTTTATAATGTTGGCATCAAATTAGTTAAGTTAACAAGTATAATTTCATCACTTCCAACTCTCCTACATGTATGCTATGATTTAATCAAATGGGGCGTCTTCCTGTTCTCAACCCTGACGGGAATTTCCCCCCTCCTATGCTCTTATTCAGGTTGTGCCTTTGCCTAGAAGCCCTCTCACACTTTCTGACCTTTTCAGTTAACCTCTGTATATATAAAACCACTGATTGGAACCTATACATACTCTTCAGCTATAAAACAAACATTTTTTATGAAGTCTGCCATTAGACTGGTTCCCAAAATACACCATTGCTCACCTTTCCATTTCTGGATCTGATGTAACTTATGATGTTTATCTCCATGTATCACTTTTTGCCATTATGTACTTAGGGGTCCTCCTCTCCCAAACACATGCTAAGGTGTTTGGGGACCAGGATTCTCTTACCCCTCTGTTCCTTCAAGTGCTGAGACCATTTTCTCTTGCATAGGAGACTTTCAATAAAACCGTCTTGAATTAATGAATGAATACATGAACAAATGGACATATCCATAGCATTCGCTGTTGTAATTATCTTCACCAGATGTTGAGAAGCAAATTTAGACCATTACTAGAATTTCACAGATTGAAACAAACTTCAAAGTCCCTCTCTGAGGAAATTTATGCTCAAGATCCAGACTCACTTGGTCCTGGGAGTTTAGCCATCTAGAGCTTCTTTAACATTTCCATTTTTCTTTGTTTTACTGCTGCTAGTAAACATGCAAATCTTCAAAGACCTTGCATAGGGTCTTCAACAGATGTGCTGTTGAAAGGAGCATGCTCCCCATTATTGACCTTTACCAGTGAGGCTGCTGTACAGAGAATGTTCCAAATACGTTGCACGCTCTGGTAACACCAGCCCCACATGTTCTGCACTGACGGATGATGGGTTATAAAGTGCTGTAAGGAATTTTGGAGGGGTAATATTAGAATGTGAAGGACAAATTTTGTTTTTCAGACTACATGATGAATTAATGGGCTTATCTATTAAGAAGTTTATTTCTTTTCAATAAGGTTGTTTTAACGAATTTGAGTATTTGAAATAAAGACAACTAGCTCTTTGCAGCTCCCTCTCCAAATAAAGGTTGCTTGCCCAGCTCCTTTTAGGCATAGTTGTACTAGATCTTGGGGAAAGAGTATATGTCCCCTGGACACCCTGGAACTGTCTTACCATGCTAACTCCGGAGGCTAATAAAGCGGAGAAATCCTCCCCTGATTGCTACACATCAGGGATCCTACACCTCCCATTTCATTAGACCCTCTTTTCTCACTGGCCTACAGATGAAATCATCTACACCACAAGAGAGCCATTTGCTGGTATGCTTACTTGGTGTGCTTGGAATTGTGGCCAGAGCCACACTGCCTCATAAGCGGCTAGATTTGACAGAGCTACCACTTTAGGAGAATATAAGACACAAAGAAGTTTGGAAGTACAGGTGACATCAATGGCTGCCAAAGCCCACTTAGAAAGGCCATCGACCTTCTTATGCAGGAGTCTGACCTCCACGGCAGCCCCTCTCAGCTATCCTCTTCCTTCCTTGTTCCAGCCGGGCAAATGTGTTGGCCCTCTGGCTGTTCAGGGAGCCAAGCCATGCAAGAAATACCCAACAAGTGGGCTGCTGCCAGCTGTCTTCCTGATTTAGAAGACTCAGGGGGGGAAACAAAAGCCACCTATAAAGGCCTTTTAATTTTTAACATAAGCTTCGGCTTGAATTGTAAAGTGCATCTCATTGGTCATCTCAGTCTGAAGTGCCTCCCATTCCCTAAATCCATCAGCGTACAAGTGCCACAGCTGCCGAAACTCTGGCACCTGCAGGGCATCCCCGAGAGAGACACGGAGCACGGACAACTTTATAGGCATGGAACCTAATAGCACAAATCTCAAGATTTGCTTTTCAAAGAAGTGCAAGTGAGTGAAGACAAAACAGGGGGGGAAAAAAAAACCCAAAAAACAAAAAATGAAAAAATCTCCAATGTCACTGAACCAGAGACCATTTCAGTGGTGAAAAAGGAGAAGGCTCCTTTTTTACCATTGAAATGGTCTCTGGCTCAGTGACATTGGAGAGAAATCTATCATCCAGTCTCTGATTTAGAAACATAAAGAGAAACAGATTGACCCAGAAAAGAAAAGAGAGAGGACAATCTTTAACGAGTGTCATACCTGGGTTCTAATCAAGGCCTCGTTCCAGCTGAAATGTTTGTTTCTAATGAAGAAGCATTTCTTAATTTAGAGGCTAATCCTCAGAGATTGCTTTGGAGGCCAGAACATTTCTCAGGTTTGGGTGGCATGTCTGCTCACGTTGCTGTCAGTCTCAGAGGGTTATAAGGTCAAGGGAGGGTAAGACTGGATTAGAGCAGAGCTGAACTCTAAACAGCATTCTGCCAGGACATTGCTCCTAGGTCCTCAGTCTCTACTTCGTGGGGCAGTTGTCACTTGGGTTGGCAATGGGATTATGGGTTGATGGAGGAACAGAGCAGGTGCTGAGATCTGGGTTCTGTAGAGACGGGCGTCCCATCATGGCTGACCTCACATAAGAAAGAGGGAACAGGAGGAGTACCCTCCCCTGGGCCAGACACAGCGTCTCAGGCCACCCAACCCACACAGCCATCACTGGCAGCACACAGGATTCTCAGGGTAGTTTCCAGTCACTACTGTGACTAAAAGGTCACTATATTCTTTTCTTTCTACTCGACCCGAATACAAATGGTTGCTTCTCTCACATACAGAGACCCCTGAGGAGAGGTTTTGGTGGTGGGGGGCGGGGGGGAATCAACATTATTCTAAACTTTTTCTCCATTTAAACATTTGTATGTATAAAAAGTCAAGAGACATTGTCGAGTCAAATAAAAAATTTAGCTGAATGTCAGTGACACAAAAGGATAATTCAAAGACTTTTCCATCTTACTCACTAGGCTTTAGACCTGGATGCGAATCTAGGTTTCTCAGCTGGCTAAGTTCCAGCTAGATGTCAAATTAGCACATATTAGCATTTCTAAACTCTTCACTGCATTCTTAGTACCGATCTATATTTATATCTTTAATAAGGGAAAGATGGAGTAAACCACATACCATGGAAATGCATTATTATGTCCTTTTTAGTTGGAGACCACGAAGCATGGTGGAGAAAATCAGTGATAAACCACAAGAAAATGGGGAGGATGGTCTCTGCTCTGCCCCAGCAGCCAGATCACTCCGGGCAAGTCTTTTAAACCCCTTTGGCCTCAGTTTGTTTCATCTATAAAATGGCTGTACTGTCCTATTTACCTCAGAGGTCAAGAAGAGAAGATCTAGTTAAAACCACATTTTACATCCTATGCAGAATTCTATAATGTATGAGTATCGTTCATACTCAGAATCCCTCAGAAGAAAAAATAAATGTTTTGGTGGAATATTGGTTACATGATGGAATCTTGATGATTTTTATGGCAGAAAAATGGACACAGAACCATTCATTGATAAACTCCTCAGACACATTTGTTGACACCCAACCTCTAGGTTATAAGCTTTTAGTGAGGGTATCATCATGATTGGCCTAATACTTTTCTAAGGCAAAATCCCCCTCTCCTGGGAAGTCCTTCTTCCTTCCAATCTTCCCCAGCCCCACAGGGGACCCCTTCCCTGGGCCGGCCATCCCTCAAGAGGCACAGGTGAGGTGCTTCCTCAAACCCCCCTTATACACCCTGTGATGGGCACAGTGATTGGTATTCCTGTGGACTAGCTCATGGCAGCCTAAAGTCAAGTCTAAGAGTCCTTCAAGGACCGTATTTTGTCACTGAAATGCCAACAATAATTTTTCCATTTGACTCCATATAGATCATGATTTCTTAAAACAAAACCTTCCAAATTTCAGAGCAATTTTTGAGCAATACTGATTTTTTCAACAAAACGAATCACATTTATGCTGTAACTACCTCCATCTTCTCTCCATCCCCATATCCCCCTAACCTGAGATTATATTTCTTAAGAATTAATTCCCAAAATTATCTCTCCCTGGGGACCTAGCAGTTTAATAAAAACTTTTAAGGCCAAAATTCTAGAAGGCGGTACAATTAGAAAAGGGAGCCAGCCGCCTGTGTAGGGAAAGCCCTGTCAATGACCCCAAACTTCCTCCAACTGCCGGATCAGGATCTCCGGGCAGCTCAGCTCATGGACTCAATCTTACCACCTTCTTGAGGGGATAGGAAGCTGTCCCTGTTCTCCCGCCCATGAGGAAAAGGGTCACCCAGAACACGGCATTCTGTCTCTGACATGTGGCCATCCTATGAGAAATCTGCTGCTGGTCCAGCCCTGCTCACAGGTGAGGTTCATCAATGGAGCCCCAGTGTGGCCCAACTAATTCCTCTCTTCATCAAATATGCTATAGAGCAGCAGAGGGCAAGATTGAAAGTGCTAGGGGCTCAGCCCTGCCCAGCACCATGGAAGAAAAGGAGAGCCCAGTGTCCAGCTGATGAGGGCTCACTAGTAATGTCCTCACATACAGAAACGACACACGTGCAGAGTGAAGGCAGGCCTCCATCTCCCTCTGCGCTATTGCAGACGGTGTGTGCCTGCACAATCCATCTCCGGGGCATGTGTGAGGGAGGTGGGGCAGGGTGGGTAATGGGAAACATTAAAAAGTACAGCTGAAACAGAGAGTTGCAATTGCAAATGGCCCTTAACCAACACCAGGCCTCATCTGCTGTTAGTGTTTGAAGTCTGTAGACAGAGGCCTATGCCATTCCCCTCCAATTTCTCACGCTGGAGCTCATCAGCAGTGGAATGCAGAGAGACGAAGCCTCTGGCTAGGGTCTGCTGTCAGGAACCAAAACCAGGTCCACGGAGTGGGGCCTTGCTTGCCCGACCCAGCTGTCTTCGAGGGGTGAGAGGTTCACGAGGGGATGGGCAGTGATGCCCAGCCAGGCAAGGGCTGCGACAGGTCTCTCTATCAGATAGAAGAAATGCAAGTCAGACTGTGGAGAGGGAAAACAAGGATCTAGTGCAGCAACTTCTCAGAGATGTCCTCAGAGGTCCAGCCTTCAGAAGGGAAGGCGAGCTCTTTGGGTCCACTAAAAGAAATACGTTAACTTGGCAATTGATGGTACATTCTTGGCTTCCACTGGGGTACTGTCTTGGGAATGTTGGTCACTTTGAACGCTGTCTTCTGTGGGTCAGGTAACATCCCTTTCTTTGCCTTTCTATATTATAGAACATCAGGAGCTCCAAATGCTTAACAATTATAATCTCAGTCACTTAACATTATTTGTAATTAATTAATTAGTTAATTAAGGGCTTGGATCAAGCCCTTGAGCTGTACCAATCCACCAAATCACAGATGTTCCCAATCCTTTCTGCATGAACTCTGAGTATCTCTGGATCTACCTTTTTTTACTCCTTTTTCAAGATTTCTAGTTCCTAGTATAATGACAAGACACATTCTATTTTTTTAATGTGTTAATTATAGATTTATAGATGATTCTTCCATGTCCAGAATCAGGAAAATAAATCACTGAGCAAACTCAACAAAAATGTATGACATATTCCAAATCCCCTAGCCCTTACTTAACCAACTGAATTATCTAATGAAATTGGGGGAGAGACTCTAATTTTCCTTTTTTTTTTTTTTTTAAAGACTTTATATATTTAGAGAGACCATGAGTGACAGGTAAAGGCAGAGGTAGAGGGAGAAGCAGGATCACCCCTGAGCAAGGAGCCCAAGTCAGGGTTGGATCCCAGGATCCTTGGGATCATGACCTGTTCCAAATGTAGATGCTTAACTGACTGAGCCACCCAGGCATCCTGAGTCTCTAATTTTCATCTGTTATTTCACTCATGCAACAAGTATTTATTGAGACCAACTATGTGTCAGCTCTGCTCTAGCTAAAGATGAAAGGCCTGCTTAAAAGCAGATTTATGAGGAATGGTGTGGTTTTTAACAACCAGAACTTCAGCTCATTTGCTATAAGCAGTTCTCGACAAATAATTTGGGAATTTATGTGTTCTTGCCAACTATTCACCTCAAAAAAAAAAAAAAACTGTTCAACAAATAATCTACTTGTTTTTAGTCATTCCATTTATAACATACACTAGGGACTTCTGGCCCAGAAAAAATGGTATAGAATTGTTTCAGTCAGTATAAACTGATAAGGATTTAAAAATAGCCACCCTAAAAAGCCTTCAGTGTAAAATTACAAATTCTTTTGGAACAAATGGGGAAAAAAAAAAAAAACAGAAAATCTCATGAAATAAATAGAAGTTGTTTAAAAAGAACTAAATGGAAACTATAGAACTGAAAAAATAAAATAACAGAAATTTTAAAACTTGCTGGATATGCTTAATAGTACAGTTGAGATATCAAAGGATAGAACTGGTGAACTAGAATACAGATCAGTAGAACTTACCTGATCTGAGCAACAGAAATAAAACAGATTGAAAAAAAAAAATGAACAGTGCCCCAGGTACCTGTGGAAAAATACCATTGGATCACAGAAGGAGCGGGGAAACAGACTTGGGCAGAAAGAGTAATGTGATGGAAGACATGCATCTATTGACTCAAGAATCTGAGCAAACTCAAAATAAGATAGAATCAAAGAAATCTGGACCAAGACACATCATAATTAAACTTCCAAAAATGAAAAACAAGTAAATAGTCTTGGGAGCATTTAAAGAGAAATAACGTATTACTTATAGGGAAAAAATTCAAATGACAACATACTTTTCATCTGAAATAATGGAAGCTATTTTTGAAATGGTGAAGGAAAAGAACTGTCTGTCACAAATTCTCTATCCAAGGAAATTATCCTTTATAAATGAAAAAGGAATAAATGCATTCTCAGGTGGCAGAAATTAAAAGAATTTGTTACTAGCAGACCTCTCCTTAGAGAATGGCTAAAGGAAGTTCTAAAAGAAAGAAGGAAATCTTAGAGCAGCCAGAAGGAAGGAAAAAAAAAATAGAAAAAGCAGAAATATGGATATATACAAGAGTCAATCCTTTTCATCTTGAGTTTTATGAGGCATATTTGATTGATACAAAAATTGTAACACCTGATACTCAAGGCAATGATATTTAAAAGTGGTAAAGGTAAAAAACATGAATGGAAGTAAGGTCCACACTTCAGTCAAAGTAGAAGAATGTTTGGGATGCCTTGCTGGCTTGGTCATTAAGCATCTGACTTCAGCTCAGGTCATGATCCCAGGATCCTGGGATTGAGCCCCACATCGGGCTCCTTACTCGGTGGGAAACCTGCTTCTCCTTCTCCCACCCCATCTACTTCTGTCCCCTTTCTCACTGTGTCTCTCTCTGCCAAATAAATAAATAAAATCTTGGGGGAAAAAAATAGAAAAATGTTGTTTTTCAGTAGGCTGTGAGAAGTCACTTATGTATATTGTAATGCCCATAGCACTAAAAGAACTATAGATGTAGAAACACAAAAATGCTGTAAACAATTAAGATGGAATCCTAGAAAATGTTTAAGTAACCTGTCCTAGAAAATGTTCAAGTAACCAACAGGAAGGTGAGAAAAGAAAAATAGAAGAAAAAGCAACCAGCTCCCATTCTCATTTTCTAACCTCTGGGCTCATTGTGCTCCCCTACAAGGTGCTAAAGCAGGGAAAACAATCACTCCCCATGAGTTTCTGGAAAAAATTTTTTTGTTGTCCATGTAGCTCCAAGTACTTCAAGAACAGCAAAAAGAGTGAAAAGAGTCAACAGATTTCATCCATTGTTTCAGACTAAATGGAATCCAGAGCCAACATCAGTCAGACCAGACCCAATAGATCCTACAGAACTACACCATCCCAAGACTCGGACAGCCAGTAACAGCAAAGTAAACACCAGAGACCTCAGAACTACCTGCTGCATCTCTAGAAGCCTGGTTCTGGAGAAATGGCCAACTGCATAGCAGCAGACTCAGGCCCCAACACTGAACACAGATAATGACAATTAAAATAACATCAATAAGGTGCAAGAAGCCTCTTAAAAATAATAAAATGTGACACTCTGCACGGAAACAGATCATGTTGCCCTAACTCTTGAGATGGATCCCAAAAATTAGAGTGAGAATCACAGAGACAGGCTCAACACCTTCTCTGAAAAGTAGTTCCTGGTCTTCCCATATCCATCTGAGAGAATGTGTGCGCAGCCAACCAAGGCTGGAAGAGTATCCTTCTTAGCACACAAGTCCTCACTGATGACAGAACAATTGAGTGATTTCTTTACTTTGTACTCAGCATCTTTAAATATGAGTAAAATCAGCAGAACACGACAGTGCCCACTCTGCCTTTAGTAGGGTTGAAGGCCAGGCTGCCCAGGGAAAAGGGAAAAAGCAAAGACCTCCAGGGAGGCTGTGGCCATTATCAGTATTGGACTGTGCACGGCTAAGCAGCTCCAATCAATTGAGAGTAACTCATGGCTCCCAAGTCTCCCTGGTTCCCTGATGCTCTGGTGAGTCAATATGAAGGTTAGAGCCAAGAAGATGGTCAAATACTCCTCTTAGCCAAGTTCTGCCTGGAGCTGCTCAGCTTATGCTCTCCATCAAGTGCTCCTCCCTTAAAAATCCCATAATGGAGCTCTCACCCAAAGTCAAGTCCTACCTGAGGCAGAAATAGTCAGAATCTATGTATATATTAGAATGGAGTTCCTCAACATTTATTTAAACAATGTTGTTAAAGTAGGCACCTGACACACAGTTTTAAGTTTATGTCCATAATTATTATTATAAGTGTAAACATTTACAAAATATATAATTCCTACTTTATTGTAAGTATTAATATTCTAAATATATTCTGAGAACCATGAATTTACAAATAAGGGCATCCTCTCTTTTCACTAATAATAACGAGAAAGAATTTGATGTACATTCTCACTGACCTGAATCTCTATCTTGTTTGTATATTCTGCATGATTTCAAGGGTGGTGAAAAGTCCCATATTCATGTCTCATGGACCTCCATGATGTCTTCATGTAAAGGTTTCATTATATTAAGACAATGTTTTATATTTTCATGAACATTTATTAAATTATATAGAGACAATATTTTCATTGTTTTTTTTTATATTTTTAGAAATATTGGATATTCCAACTAGAAGGGAAAGAGGAAGGAAGGAATGGGGAGTCATTTTTTAATGGGTACAATTTCAGTTTCCAATGAGGAAAAAGTTCTGGAACCAGACGGTGGGGATGGTTGCACAACCCTATGACTGTACTTAATGCCACTGAACTATACATCTAAAAATGGTTAAAAGAGTAAGTTTTATATTATGTACCTTTTGCCACAACTTAAAAAGAAAAATCACCACAGTGAACTATATACCCACTAAAATGGCAAAAATGTATGTAACTAAAAATAGCAAATGTTGGAAAAGACATAGAGTAAGTGAATATGTTCATGATGTGTAAGATAGTATAACTGTGTAAAAGAGTTGGACAGTATCTTACAAAGACAAATATACACTTCTCCCTTTATGGCATTTAATGAGGAGAAACAAAAACACGCATTCACACAAAGATTTTAAAAGAATGTTTGTAAGGGTGCCTGGGTGGCTCAGTCTAATAAGAGTCCAACCCTCGGTTTCCACTCAAGTCATGATGTCCTAGTCCTGGGATCAAGCCCTGTGGCAAGACTCCAATGGAGCCTGCTCAAGATTCTCTCTCCCTGTCCCTCTGCCTCTACCCCACTTACCTGCTCTCTCCCTCTCTCTCTCTCAAATAAATAATTCTTTAAAAAAAAAAGACTGTTTATAGCAGTATTATTCATAACTAGTCCCAAATGAGAACCACCCAAATGTCCATCAATTGAGGAAAAGATATACATTCATTCATGGAATGTCACATAGCAAGAAAAAGGTACCAAATCCTGATCCATGCTACAACATGGGGAATCCTAAAATAATTACCCTTAGTGAAGAATCCAGATTTTAAGAACAATATATACACTTTAATTCCATTTATATGTAATTCTAAACAAATAAGCAAACAAATAAAAGTCAGGCAAGAGGTTGCTTGGGGCTGGGAATCAGGGTAGGTATGGAATGGGACAATGGGAAACTTGTTGATAGGATGGACCTGTTCTATAAGTGGATTGTAGTGAAGCTATACAACTGTATAAAACTACAAGTTGAAATTCATTTGACCTCATACTTTAAGATAAAGAAACAAAATATTTTTTTAAAAAAATCATTCATCTTTCTCCTGGACCACAGTAAGCACCCTGGTCTCTAGCATTCCCTGCTTCCATTCCCACAGAGCTGTAGGGAAGCCAGTGACAATGTATGTATGGGCTTGCCCTTTGCTCTCCTCAAACGTTCTAGCCCCTATGGTCTTCTCTAACTGCTGGTAGCATTTCCATGAGTTTTTACTTACAACAAAAGATATTAATAAGAAATATATCCACTTATTTTTGACCTTGAGTTCTCCTGCCGTCCACTCTCTCATCCCACACTCAACTACAACATCTTCAGAAACCCCTAGAACAAGGCCCACCACCCTGCCCACAGCTGAGTCTTGACTCCAGAGCCATCATGTCATTTCTGTCATCAGACAGTGTTCAACTAAGTTATGAACACATCCCTCAGCCACGCTTAACAACAAATGGAAAAGGGACTTTTAATTCCTTTGTATTGAGCTTGTGCTGCAAAGAGTGAGTTAGGGGCTAAGGGAAGAGTCGAAAAGCTGGAGGAAGGAACAAAGGAAAGTTCATAATGCGAAATTATATGAAGCAATATATTATCCACTGTAGCATGAGTCCTAATATTTCTTCAGAGTATAGCCATAATAAACAACACTCCTTGAAGAGCTGCAACACCTGCTACTGATTTTTTTTCTCCCCTCAAATTGGAACTCATGGGTAGAATTCTACAAACAGAAGAGGACTCTGGCTGTTGCTTTTGGACAGCTGGAAAATGTGCTTTCAAGATGTCCATGAGCACTCAGATGGCAGCCTGAACATGGAGATGGAAAGGGGAGGAAGACGAGGACAGCCAGACGAAAACAGACAGAGGGACAGTGAGAGGGTGACCTAGAAAGATGGAGGAATGGAGAGAGCATAAAACTCAGATTCCATCTCTCGTGGCAACCTGTGCTGTTTGTTTAACCTGCTGATCTAACCCCTGCTCCCATATTTAGGATTTAATAAAGCCCCAGTAAGCCTTGTACCCCAAGCACTCTTTGTGCTTAATTGTTAAACTCTATGCAATTGGAAGAAAATATAATCCATATGTTTCCGCTCATTTACACTTAAATCATCTGAATATGGTGTTTTAACCTCAATTTGTCATTCACAGAAACTTTGGAGACTTAAATAAATCTCTGGAGGCCTGTCCAAATCTTTCTTCCACCCCTTTGTGGCTCTGAAGTAAACACATATACTTGTATTCAAGAGTTTGAGGGTAAGTACAGAGAATTGCAGGAACTTTCAAATGACGTTTTCCTCCCTTTGCTAGCTCCCCTCCAACTCGCAGTGAACAGTCTTTGTCAGATCTCTTTGCCAGCTTCTCCTCTGCACTCAAGAACTCTTACAGTTGGATGCCCCAGGGCTCAGTTGTTGCTATTTCATTCTTCCTTAGAGCTGCTGTCTCCCTCAGACATTCCCTTTGGTCTGGTGACTTTAAGCACAATCCATGTTAATATCAAATTTATATCTCCCCTGAGTTTCCATTTGATATTTGATATTTGATATTTCCCTTAGAAGTCATATAAAAAGCTCAAATTTAATTTTCAAAGTGATATTTGTGGTTCTATTTTTAAAGCCTCTTGTGAATCCCTAAGTATTTCAAAATAAAAAGTTTAAAAACTTATGCTGTGAAGAATGAAATTCCTACATGCCTGAAACACATTCTTTCCCCCAATATTATTCATTTCAGTAAAAAGCACACAATTACCCTACTGCATTAAAAAAAAAAAGATTATTCTGGTTTCCTTCCTTTTTCTCACTATCCTCATCCAGCCCTTCAGAAAATTCCACTGGCTCTATTTTGCATGTGTCTACTTCCCTCCCGTACCACTGGCAATATCTTAGTCTATGGCATCATTAACTCTTGTCTAGATGTATTCATTTTCCTACTTATGCTTAACAAATTAGCACAAAGTTAGCAGTTTTAAACAACTCAAGCCTATCATCTCAGTTTCTATTAGTCAGAAGTCCAGGCATGTTGTGGTTGGATTCTCTCCTCAGAATCTCACCAGACTGAAAGTAAGAATCAGTCAGAGTTGGGTTTTCATTGGTACTTTATAGTCCTCTCCCAGGTTTCTTAGGTTATTAGCAGAATTCAGTACCTTCAGCCTATAGGACTGATATCCCCCATTTTCTTGCCAATTATTAGCTGAAGAATGATTTCAGACTGACCTCAGGTCTTAGCAACATAATCCCTTTACAGGCATTTTCATACTTCCAATTTCTGATTTCAGAAAGGGCTCAATTCCTAATAAGGACTCACCTGATTAAGTCAGGCCCACCCGGATGCTGTCTCTGATTATTAAGTAAAAGTTAACTCATTAGTAATGTAATCAGAAGGGTAATATCCCACCATATGCATTTCTAGGAAGGAAATTACACAGGTATGCCCAATAAAGTCTAGAAGTCTTGGGCAGCCACCTTAGAATTCTGCCTACTGCACTGGACTGATATGAAGCTTCCTAGTTGGCCTCTCGACACCCATCTTCCCCTTCTATTATTATCCCTTATACAAGTGCAAACGTGTATTATACACTTTTTTCTTCATCGCTGCTTAACACCTTCTGGTGTTCTCCTATTTCACTTAGAATGAAGTCCAAATACTTGGGAATAAATTTGACCAAGGAGGTGAAAGATTTGACACTAAGAACTATAAGACATTGATGAACAAAATTAAAGAAGACAAAAATAAATGGTGAGGTAGCTCATGTTTGTCGATCACAATAAATATTATTAAAATGTCCTTAATACCCGAAGCCATCCATAGATTCAATGCAATCATTATCAAAATTTCAATGGGGTTTTCCCCAGAAATAGAAAACTATCCTAAAATTTATGTGGAATCACCAAAGATCCCAAATAGCCAAAACAGTCTTAAGAAAGAAGAATAAATCTGGAGGCATCATTTTTCCTGATTTCAAACTACATTACAAAGCTATAGTAACCAAAATAATATGATACTTGCATAAAAACAGAAACATAAACTAATCGAATAGAATCAAGAGCCCAGAAGTAAACCCATGCCTATACAACCAGCTAATATTTGACAAGGGAGCCAAGAATACTCAGTGGGGGAAAAGACAGTCTTTTCAATAAATGGTGCCGGAAAAACCCAATATTCACAGGAAAAGAATGAAATTAGACCCTTATTTTCACCACTCACAAAAAAAATGAATTTGAAATGGATTAAAGACTTAAATGTAAGACCTGAAACTGTAAAGCTCTTAAAAGAAAATATAGGGTGTAGGGAAAGGACCAGGAAAATGTTCTCGTTCTGCGTGTAAGAAGGTAGTTGCCCATTTGCAAGTTTCAGTCATGTGTGTAAAGCAGAAATATAAGGTACCAAACCTGTTAGGAAATAAACCCAAACAAAGAAGTGGGTTTGACTTTAATTCCTGTGTACTTGAGGTTGGCTTTGGATATGGATTTTCTAAAAAGTGATGTTTTATTGTTTATCATCTAATGGCTGTAAACTGTAGTACTAGAATAAAAAAAAAATTGGAAAATCAAAAAAAAAAAAAAAGAAAATATAGGGGAAAAGTCCCTGACATCGGTCTCGGCGATGATTTTTGACAGGACGCCACAAGCACAAGCATCACGAACAAACGGACTGCATCAAAGTAAAAAGCTTCGGCACAGCACAAGGACCAATCAAAAGAAATAGAAAGGAAAACTATGGAATGAGAGAAAATATTTGCAAGGGATTCATACTTAAAATATAAAAAGAGCTCATACAATTCAATAGCAAAAAAAGAGAGAAAGAGAAAGGAAGGAAACAAAAGGAGCAAGCAATCCAATTAAACTATGACCAGAGGACCTGAATAGATATTTTCCCAAAAAAAGATGGACTAATGGCTCACAGGAATATGAAAAAATGCTCAACATCAAAATTATCAGAAGAATACAAGTCAAACCCACAATGAGATGTTGCACCCATGCTGGGTGAATGGAAGGTAATATTGGCAGAAGCATGATCCAAGGAGGTTGGCCCTCTGGCTTCCACACTCTCCAAACAATACAGTTTTGGCCAAGGAGCAGAAGTATAAAAGAGCAACAGAGATTATACAAATAAATGAAGCCCTGAACATTCCCTCTTTCCATCCTCACCTTACTCTCCTGTCTTCTTCATACTTTAGCAAACATTTTTCCTTCTGTCCTGCATCCTTAGATCATTAAACTTTCTCTGGTTTCTTTCCACCCACTTGTACCTTCAACCAATCAGGTCTCCAACATCTGAAGGGCAGACACTGAAAAACTGGACATAATTCACTCCTCTTAGAATTTTGTCTTTGGAAGACTCTGATTATATCATCAATTATAAGGCAACTATTTAATATGTGTATAATAATATATGTGAAATCATACAGAGATTGTAGAAAAGTTTCTGTAATAAAAAGAAAACACATCTTTTTAAAAGGCACTTGTTAAAACCTTTGTTGTTCCTTTGACCCCTGTTTGTCTTCTGGCAGAGGAGGTAAACTAAAGCTACATTTTTTTAATTAATTTTCCCTGTTCATTTTTCTCCCTAAAACTAGGAAGTTAGAGAGAATGAGGCTCACAGAAAATATGGCCGAAGGTTAGTTTTGGATAGGGTACATGAAATCTGCATGTCTCCTTTGGCAAGCCCTTGCTTTGAGTGCGCTGGATGTGGAAGATTTACTCCTTTGTTTCATATGTATATATATGTATATATAAAATCAATGCCTCATGTTCCTTTGAGGAAGTTTTCTGTATGCTGTGTATTTAACAACCCATTCCACTAGTAAATTGTCCAAGGCAGATTTTAAGTCCTCCTGGATTTGTTTTTCTCAGTTAAATAATCATTTTTACCACCAATGCCTCCTGGCAGAGAACCCTCCAAAGCATCCTGCTTAGTTAATAAAAGTGGTACATAAACAATGAATCTTGGGACACTGAAAAAATTAAATTAAATTAAAAAAAGAATTTAGGGAAAGGATGCATAAAAAATACAAATACAAACATAAATACGAATTTTAAAAAAAAAGAAAGAAAGTGTTTTTTTCTTATGCCGGTGCCTTTTTTTTTTTAAAGATTTATTTATTTATTTATTTGACGGAGAGAGATCACAAGCAGGCAGAGAGGAAGGCAGAAAGAGAGAGAGAGGGAGAAGCAGGCTCCCTGATGCAGGGCTCGATTCCAGGACCCTGAGATCATGACCTGAGCCGAAGGCAGAGGCTTAACCTACTGAGGCACCCAGGCTCCCTTGCTGGTGTCTTTTTAAATCAGATTCTCTCCCTACATGCTCTGAAGCTCCCACCTAATCCTGGCCTGATGCCACATTTTACTTTATCACTGAAGCAGAAGACATATCAGGATAAAAGTTCATTTGTTCCAAATCTTTGTATCCCCAGCCCTTTGCATGCTGTCCCACAGAGGCATGAGCACAGAGAGATTCTCAATCATGCTTGTTAAATAATGAGCAATTTCTGCAAAAAAAAAAAAAAAAAAAAAAATGCTGGCTTTCCTCCTTTGGCCCCCCGGGCCAATGCACGGTGCCAATGCAAGGCGCCATGGTACTTTTGAATGCTAGAAATTCCTTAACATTAACGATGAATGGTTGTTAAGAAGAATTAGCCAAGTTAGGCAATACACATTGAGGATTTTACATTTGGAAACTTTCTGTCAATTGCAAACACTCTTGCTAGAAAATAATCGATTTTAGGGGCACCTGGGTGGCTCAGATGGTTGAAAGTCTGCCTTCAGCTCAGGTCATGATCTCCAGGTCCTGGGATGAAGCCCTGCACTGGACTCCCGGCTGAGTGGGAAACCTGCATCTTCTGGGCCCTCTGCCTCTCCCCCTGCTCATGGTCTCTCTCTGTATCTTTCTATCTCAAATGAATAAATAAATCTTTTTTACAAAAAGAAAATAATAGATCTTATAAAGGCCCCACTTGTCTAATTCGATTTGCAGTAGGAGATAAGACGAGAGCAGATTTCGCTCAGTCATCCAATCATCATTCACTAAATTCCCATTCAATTCAAATTCCCGAGTCACGTTAGTTCCTGAGATGGCCCTACAGGTTCCATCCTACCCTTCTGGGTTGGGACAGTTAGGGCAGTGCCGGGACAGAGGAGCCCACAATAATCCCTGCATCCGCATCCGTGTGCACTGGGCTTCTCAGTCAGGCTGCAGAAGGCTGTGCTCTTGTTTCTACATGGACTGGATTCTAAATAAAGCCTTTCGAAGCTGGACTTAACCAAAGTTTGCTCATATCCTGACAAAGGCTAGTTAAAGGTGGGCCCTGCTTTATGAACTCACATAGCTCATGTAGGTGATTCAGAGTAAGGAAGGAAAACCCTTGTGTGGGATTCTACGTTCCCTGTCCCTTCGGAACAGGGCAGGGAATCCGGGAGGGACTCCCAGCAGTCTCCTGCACAGGCTCAATGAGGATTGTCTGTACAGCTCACACGGTTGATAAAAACCCCTAATTATGGTTATTAGAGTGAATGAGCAGATACGGACATGGACAGAGGATATCTGCTAGTAAATCCGATCTTGTTGTTTACAAGATGAGATCACATTCCATCACTCACATTTTCCCGTCCGGCTCTACAATGCATCTTTCACCAGACATTTTTAAGGCACGCAGCATTAGGTTTTTATTTTCAAAACAATATGTTAAAAGTTTCAAAGGACCACAGTAAAATTCTCTATAGGAGACCTCTTGTTTACTAAAGGGATCCAATGGTCCATTGTCAGATTATGTGAGTCCAATTTGGGTCATAACCGAAATGGGATAATAATAGTAGTACATTTGCTATACCTTCCGCTTGACAACTTTAACCCCCAAGCATGTTGGTCTGGTATGCTTTAAATCATCTTTTGTTTTCCAGTTTAGGTATTTTTGTGTTCTTTATCATCCAATTGGTCCTTCTGCTTAACACTATGATTTATATTACCTTATGGGGTTAGAATCAGTGTAATAATTTCCTTATATGTCTGCCCCTCTTCTTCTACTTCTTATTCCTTGAGGGCAGAGAGTGTGCTCTTTACCAATTTGTCTTCAACCCCTAGCAGAGCTCTGGGCAGAAAACTGACTGGAGCTAATTTTTTTAAAAATTTGTAAAGCACTTTTATGCTTGCTGTGTCATTTCTTAACATAACAATACTCATAACAATCCTGTAAAATAGGCATTATTGTCCCCATGTAAGGGTTGAGGAAATTAAGGCTTAGGGAGATTAAATGATTGGGACAAGGGTGTACAGTTAATAAATGCTATAAATTTTACTCTACCTAAGCTCTCCTAAATACCAAAACCTGTATTCTTTTCAGTATGCCACAGTTGCCTATTGAGATGCTGTTTCTCTCCCAACTGAGGAAATGACCATTACCATCATTTTTGCAGGTCAAGAAAAGCAGATGCTGAAACTCTGCCAGGTAATTCAGTTCTCTGACAGCAGTGGGAACTAAGAATAGGAAACTAGCATTACTATTCTGCCTCAGAGCCAATTCGTTTGCATGTAATTAACATCACGTGTCCCTTGATCAAACGAGCCTACAAATAAGATGGACATGGACCAACATACCAGGCGGAATCCTCGCGGTTGGCAGAATTTAGTACCATACTGGACATAGAAGAAGGGCTTATAAGATATGTTACTTCCTTTTTCTTTTTACCTAACATACTTAGAAAAATATTAGTCAGTGCTTATGATGGCATTTCATCCAATGATCTATGCTTTCTCCTCTCCTCATGCCTGCCAGCTCCACTTCCCATTCTTTTCGCCCTGCCCAAGTGGGTATGAGGAACCCCATCCTGAATTCTAAACCTGCTGAAACTAGCTTCTCAAATCCTTCCGTTGGGGTTTAAAAATGGGGTTTACAAAAAGAGCAAGTCTATTCTATCCAGTTTCTCCATGGGGGAGATTCCCAAAGGGGATACTCAGGAATCCTGAAATACTCCGGGCATGGTGAGCTTTTTGTTTCTAACTAAACGACCTGAGTGGCGCCTGGGTGGTTCAGCTGGTTAAACACCTGCCTTCAGCTCAGGTCATGATCCCAGGGTCCTGGGATTGAAGCCCACATTGGGCTTCCCACTTGGCCAGGAGTCTGCTTCTTCCCCCTCCCTCTGCCCCTCTCTCCACTCATGCTCCCTCTCTTTCTGTCTCTCTCACATAAATCAATAAAATCTTAAAAAAAAAAAAAAAAAAAAAAGAGAGAAGCTACCTGAGATTCTTCCAAGTAAGTCTGAGTTCCCTGGGATCCTCCAGAGCCCCAGGACCCATCTGAGTCTAGTCTCAGCTCCACTTCCTCGGGCTTTTGGCAATTTCTGGCACCTGATCCCTACAGCTCAGTGATGTGAGGGCTTATCCGGTTTGACTTACACCATAGTCCAAAGGGCTCAACCCCGGCCACTGCTATGACGGTTGGCAAGAAACAACGAAGCCAGATGATTTCACTAAAATTCCATGCTAACGCAAGAAATGGTCCCACATGCATGTCTCTTTGGCTCCCATTTTGGAAACTAACATTGACTCACCTCTAATTCTAAAGAATCTGCTTAGCTTTAGGATCAGAAAATTGCCAATAAAACTTGAGATGTGGTTTTCAACATATAAAAGCCCTGAGTTATTGGTTAACATTTTACAGTAAGAATGTAATGAAAATTGGCAAAGATTAGCCAGAATCTGGTAATAAAAAAAAGAAAGAGCTAAGGAATAATAAGATGCCCAAACTTAAGAAAGAATAAGAGGTCATCCTGACCGTGATGCTATGTTTGACCAAAGACATCTAGAGAATAGACTTCATTGAAGGAATCACAGAATCCACTAGAAGTTTAAGAATTCAAAAAAAAAAAAAAAACAAAAACAAAAACAGAAAGATTTGAGAATTGACCAAGAATGTGAATAATGGATAAAGATGGAAGAAAGTCAACAGTGTCTGGGAACTTTGCACCAAAACAGCTCAAAGGTAATGTAATTCAGAATCAAATTACAATACTTCGAAAAGGATAAGTATAATTTATCATACCTTGTATACAGGGACTTCTTATCATTCCACCTTGGCTCATCTTGTTAAGTGATGGGCCAGTGCCCTGTACAGCAAAGATATAATGCTCTCACTGGTCTGTTACACAGAAAAGGCTCATTGTGATCACTGCTCCTAAATGGTCCTTAACTCCAGGAACAGAACTGGGAAGAGTTTCACTAAAAAAAGTTAAAGAATACGTGTTGAATACTAAAGGATTTATCAGATTTCTCTTCGAATTTTGTAAACACTCGACAAATGTTAACTGAAGAAATAAAGAATCGAATGAGAAATCCTGAACCCACTAATAAGAGAGAGTTCTTCTCTAGCTGGAGAGGAAGAATTTAACTAGCTATTACTTGAATGCTGATCATCACTAGGCTTCGTACCTAATTTTAGTACTGCCTGGGTTACTTTTTCTTATCTTCACACACAAACATTTGTTCCACATGCCGGACAGCAAATATATTGAATCTACTCAGTACAATATTCACCAAGCACCTCCTTTGTATCAGACACTGTGCTAGTCTCCAGCGATACAAAAAATGTTATCACTATACTCATTACATTTTAGAGAGTAAATCACCATCATAAAGGCAAGCTCTGTAATAACAGTGGGAACACATTGCAAACCAAAAGAGAACCACTGAGTCCCTTACTTTATTCAGTGTTGCATCTCCCATGCCTAGCACAGAAGTTAATACATTTCTCATAAATAAATGAATAGATTAAATGAATAAGTGTTCGATTTAAACAAAACACATGGTTACAGAAATATGCCTAAGACAGTCTTTTTCAGAGAATTCTGGGACTCCCATTGGAGAGGAGATCAATTAGAGGCCTCTCCTGCCATACTAGTTCACAGGCAATATTTCTGTTGTCTCCCAAGACCCCATGGTGCCAAGGTCCTTGAAGCTTTGTCTGATACTTCCCTCTCCAGTGAAGAAATCAAAGCTGAATCTGTCCTGGAGACTTTCCTGCCCTTCAGAACTCTCTTGATGGCACAAGAAGAACAGTCATTTCCCAGAAGCTCTATGCATATGGGCCAGGCCTTGGCAAAAATCATCCAATGGGAACCACCAGAAAAGTAAAGAGTCCAACAGAAATAAGTGTGGAGTTCTGGAGTCTGACTCAGATAAATACACCACTTTCAGCATCTCTTAACTAGGGAATGGAGGGCAGGAGTCAGATCAGTGTAACGAAGTTTAGCATATATCCTGGGAGTAGAGCCAAACTCACCCTCTCTTCGTTTTCTGAAATTGTAAAAGCAATGTCACATCAATACTACGATGCGAGACTATCAGTGAATAAAGTCACTGATTTCTAAGAATCAGTCCTATCCCTGAAACTATATTATGACCCAGGCAACTAAGCTAGCTCAAGGCAACTGTCCTGGACCACTCCCTTCTTGTGCTCAACCTGTTGTCCTTCATGGCCTATTCTTCTATCCATTCCCCATCTTTATACATCTTCTAGCCTCCTTAACTTGGACAGCGACACATTCCTCTCTGGGTCTGTGACCTTCTGCTTCCACCTCCAATTTTATCGCTGCTTATTCCTACAGTTTGGATAAGCTTTCCCTCCTCCATTCTTGCCCAAACTCTGCCTCACCCCAAAGCTAAGAGAAGGGGTCTGGAGCCCCAGGAACCACATAAATGCTTCCATAGCAATCTATTGGTAGAACTCAGAACCACAGGCCCTCAGAAGTAGTCATGGTCTAGCAGAAGCAACACATACATACTCTGAGACAAAAGGCCTGGGTTTAAATGCTGACTGAATAAGTAGCTGTGTGACCTTGGGCAAACTCCATTTCTTTGAGATGCAGTATCTTTGTGTATAAGGTGCAACGATGTAATAATACTTAGTCTAGACCTCTCTAACGCACAAAAGAATAAGACATATGAAAATGCCTGTCACCATTATTCAGTCTTTGGTACTCGGACCAGCTTGAAACGGAGCTTGTGAACACAAAAATCTGGTCTTGGAAGGGAAAAGCAGGGACTAAGATGCTCCTCTGCTGATATTTGGTGAATTAAGGTAAGCAAGCTGGGCAGAAGAACTATACTACATTGAAATATCACTTCTACGGAGCACATTAAAAGGAATTTTATTGGAAAGAATAAGAGAGGAGAAGGGCACCTGGGTGGCTCAGTTGGCTCAGTATTCGACTCCTGATTTTGGCTCAGGTCTTGACCTCAGGCTGGTGAGAATGAGCCCCACCTCAGGCTCTCTGCTCAGTGGAGATTCTGCTTCAGATTCTCTCTCTCCCTTTCCCTCTGCCTCTCCCCCCTACTTGTGTGCATGTACATTCTCTCTCTCTTTCTCAAATAAATACATCTTTTGAAAAAAGAGAACTAGAGAGAAAGGAACAAAACTATGCAAAAGATTTGTATCAACCTCCAAGGAAAGGAACAGTGTTGCAAACCATGATTAGACAATTGCAGACTCATCTTCTGGCTGGAAAAAGGCATCGCCTGCTCCTTGATCTCCTTACACCCATATACAGAGTAGAGACCCCACTACTGAGATACCCAAGGGCAAGAGCTCTGTGATGGTGTGAGAGTGAGCTCTGAGCAACAGGAGCGACCTGTGTACACCAGAGAGCTTAGGTTGCATGGGCTGGGTTCAGGGGGGCCAACTTCCAAACCACCACCTGTGCTCATCACGCCTGTCTGCATCCCGGACTCTCAATCATCCATTTTGAGAAGTCTAGCCTCACCATCAACTTGGGAAAAGCATTAACATGGTGATGTTGCCCCTGATGAAAATACACTGGCAGGTTTGAACGATTTCTTCTAAATTTGCCTCTATTAAATTCACATGTGCGGCAAGGCAGTTGGTGCCCCATATCAGTTACAACATATGGATTTTGGAAAGTGAGAGCATGGCAAAAAAGGGGGGGGTGTAATTGTAAATGTTCTTTATAGGCAGTCCTAAATCATCAAGGAGAATTATTTCCCCATTGGGAACGTGTACATGGGTGCACACACATGCATACACACACACACCTTAAAACATGTAAATTCTCTTTGCTCCCCCATCGCTTTAAAAAAATGCATTCTGGTCTCTCTCTTCAGAAGGAATATATCACAGCAATATTTTTTCCCAACTGCCTACTTGGTTCAAAGTCGCAAAGTAGTAAGTGGGAGCAGTGAGGGAATCTAAGCACAAAATGAAATGTTCTATTTTCCCAAAAGTTATATACCAACTACACTAAAGTTCACATGGTTAAAAAAAACACCCATTAATTCACTCTGTAGTTTTGCTTATGACTTTTCCCCAGACCTTGTCCCCCAGAAAACCATTCTGGGTAACTGGCATTATTTTCATTAAGGCTAGAAACATCTATTTATCTCACAGTAAAGAAGACAGCCTAATTTGATATTTGACAATAAGAATAATTGATTGCCTCTCCCCAAAAGATCAAATGGTTTCCATGTTATCAGAATAAGAATTAAATTCGTTGACGAAACTCCTGACAACGTGGGTAGAATCATATCCATATAGCTGTAAAGTAAGACACACACACACAAAAACTCTAAATTTGATTATGATGAGGAGTAAATTTCTTAGGCCCTCACCCTCAGACTAAAAAGAAAATACATTATCTTCTAGGTCAGAACACCTTCTCAGTATACAGCTCTGTAAATGAAATGCTTTCACATAATCACAAAATATCAGTATTATTAATAATAAAAGCACCTATTATTTTGAATGTTTAGAATTAGGCACAATGCCATGGCTATAATTTTACAAACATTATCTCTCTGAATTGTCACACTTAACCATGAAGGAGAGGCAATTTTCAACATCTTACAAATGAGAGAAATGAGGCTCAGTTAAAACACTCCTGTGCTGCTGCAGCTAGCAAACAGATAAAATATGACTCCACAAATGTCTGACTTCAAAGCCTTTGCTCTTAAATACTACACAGTTCCACCTATAAATACACTCATCAGTGACTTGTGCTTGAGCATATATAACCCATAAACAATAGTCAACACTAGAAAAGTGCGAAGGCCCAAGCTGTAGCTGTGGCTAGGGGAGCGTGAGCCTTTTATCTCCATGGTTACATGGGGGCGGCCAGCCAGCCCCCACCCCCTCACCCCAACCCCCACCCCCGTGCAGGAAAGAGTGTCTCTTACTCCTAAGTTTCTGAGCATGAAGCCCTGGGAAGGGTATTGGTCAGAGGTGCAAAAGGCAATGACTCCAATTGGACAAGAACATTCTGGAACCATACACTTTATGTTGACTTCGTTTTTTTTCTTCCGGGAAGGCATCTCCTGGTTTGGGGTGACTCCTTCTGAGTAATGGGCTCACACTCGGGTATGCTTAGCTCAGATGCCAGAATAACCACTGTCTGCTCCCATGTATTGGCCCCAATGAGTCAGTTACCCAAGGAATAAAAGCTTTGACCTCCCTGACATTCCTCCCAAGAGACTGGATGCTTTGATGTGGACTGAAAATGCAGGCATTTCATAACGGACAAAGGCAAAAGAGTGATGAAAGAATATGGAGGCTAAACACGAACATTTAAATATCCAGAGTCTGTATTTATAACAAAGATGGTATCAGCTCATGGTCTGTGTGTATGCTGCGGGGGTGGGGGAGGTCAGTGCCTTTCCTTAGTAGGACAAGATTTGAATAGTGCTATCATTATTCTGTGACCTGAGGCAACAAGTATTCATCGGAGAAATATTAAGACACAGGCAAGGGAGAGGCTGAAGAAAGAAATGGATATAACCAGTCGGTGCCAACCCCCAATTCCCCAGCTTGTTGATGGAAAAATCAGTCAAATGACTCTCTGTTGACCTCGTATTTGAGAGGGAGGTATTAGGTGGTAGTTATTCCTGAAAAGAGGTCACTATTAAAGACGACGAAAGGCAGCTGCTTGAGTCATTAACTACTGTGGTTTCAAAGCCTTGGTATTAATATAAAGCCTGGTGCTTCTTTCAAATGTAACCCAGCGTTCTAGAAAAGACAAAACAGTCTCTGTAGACATAAGAAGGTCCTGGTTGAAGAGACACGTAATCACAAATAAAGGGGATAGCATTTACCTATTACAACTGTCAGCCAAGAAGCTCATAGACTATGTTTCCAAATCATTTTCCTTGAGCACTTGGAGCAGTTGACAGCGGACATGTCTGATTATTACTCAGTGGCAGAGAGAAACTTGTAGACCATACCTCTAAAATAACTGTCTCTGGACTTCCCTGTGACAAAAGGATGCTTCTGGAGGTGGACACTATATGATACACTAGGGCCTGTGGCATCTATGAGAAGCGATCTTGATTTTGAACATGAAGATAACTTAAAGGAAAATGTGTTCTTTTGCAGAACATGCAGTAATCTTTGAACTCATTTTATATGTTGTACAGCCCCTGAGAGATACTTCCAGGGAAGGAGCCGAATGGGACAGACTTGTTACAGACACACTTTGTTACATACAGTCCCCCAGTTCTCCAGCACTGACCATACCAAGCACCAGCAGATCTTAGCTTTTTCCCCAGATTCCTGATAATCAGTAATATCATAAGGGGAACGTACATCAAGATCAGTAAATAAGAAGGAAAGGAAATTAGTGACTTCTGGGTCTGGAAAGGACACCCATGTGTTCATGAAGAGGAAGAGACCAAGAGAAGGGAGCCGTCAGTCCCTGTAGTTCATTAATGACAGACACAGTGGCCCTGTTTGCTGATGGCTCTGTTGGCTGCTCCCCCAGCCAAAACGGTCTCCAACTTCCCCTCTGTTGGTTGCTTCTGAAGCTTTTCTAGGGAAGAAAATCCATGCAGGGACCCAAGATGCATCCTGCCTGGGTGGCAGGACATTACTGTCTCCACACCCCCTCGGGTCTCAGCCTGTGAACAAACAATTTTCATTTCTCTGTCTACCCCGCCTCAAACCACCAGATCGGATTCTGGCTACAAGTGGAGCAGTTCCTTGTGCCTGGCCTGAGAGCTCCGGGTTCTCCCAGAAGCCTCTCCAGGCCCCCCGGGAGGGACATGGCCGCGGGAGGCAGTGCGGAAGGCACATCTCCCGGGAGCGCCTGTGGACTCAAGGTTTACAACTTGTTTTCTCTGTTTGTTTGGTTTTTTTTTTTTATTGTTGCTGTTTCAAAGTCCTAACTCTTAGGCCACTGGCTCACTGAGGGATCCTTGCTGGGCAGTGCTTGCCAAAACACAGTCCCTGTGGCCAGAAAGGGAGGGGCTGCCCAAAGTGGAATGTTGGAGGTTTTTAACATTTTATCTCTTCCCTCTCTGCTGTCATCTCCATCGAACCACAAAAATGCAGCAGCTTTGATCCTCTGATGCTATCTTTCTCCATCTTTCTCACTCTTTCTCAAAGGAGCCATTAGTTCCCCAGACTGTAAACTGGCTGGTTTCGGGACCTTTCTGCTCCGCACAAACACCCTGAAGCTGAGACCGGGTTCAAAGGATTTCTACACCCAGTCACCACAGCTTGTAAGGCAATGGTGATTCCAGTAAGAACCTGAGCTCCCTAACACAGGTGCACTGAGCTCCCTGCACATGTGCAGGAACACACCTGCACGCGCACACACCACACACGTGCACGCCCATGCACACACACACACACAAACACACACACACCCTAGTTTCCACCAAAGGGCTCTTTGTTGTGCAGGTCAGTGGTCCACCACGGTGACAGTTTCTGCCTCCCTACATGGAGACATTGTGAGACATCCGCATTTCTCTTTCCAGGAAGACAAACACAAAGAAAAAGCATGTTCAGTAGCCCATCCCCACTCAGTCACCTGCTTCCCTAACTAGCCTCAGAGTTGGCCCCCTTTTGTTACCATGCTAGTTCAGGTTCAGTTTCCCCTAGGAAGGATGCCCAACAGGCTCCTTGACTAGCTACCTCGGGTGAAAGGGGTACCTTAGAAATAAGGCTACAGAGGCTCTGGGTCCTCACAGCCTCCTGAATTCTACTAAAGGGGTATTTTCTCTGATGGGGAAAAGAAATGCTTTTTTCTTTTTCTTTCTTTCTTTCTTCTTTATTTTTTAAATATTTGCTACAAGCCGGTCGCTCACAATTCTGATCAAGTATTAAAGAAAACCTCCCCCATCCCAGGAACGTTCATCCTCAAATCTTAGATGTTTGTTCAAATACTTGACATCAACTTCCTCTTGGAATGTACTCTATCTCAAAGAGAAGGAAAAAATAAACCAAACAGTGTGTTGCTTATAAGTTGGTAGGAAAAGGCCTTCACATGATAAGCCTGGACTTCTATTTTAGGGCTTTATTTTTCCAAATAAATCCATATAAACAACGGTTTTGGAACCTAAACTAGTCTCTGAAAAACTACCCTTCATGGGCTGGCTGCAGCCAAGGCTGGGGTTCCCTGGGTGGGATTTTGACAAGACAGACTTTAAATTGAAGTGAAAAGGGGGAAAAAAAAAGCAAAAAACAAAAAGCAAAATAAAATGTTCTCTCTATATATCCTCCTCCTGGAATCTTCCCCTATAGCTGACGGAAGGAACTGGATAAGCAAGAAGAGAGGGTGTCCAAGATCTTTTTGTCTTTATGGTTGCTGCATGGGGGGGGGGGGGGGCGGGGATGATGCTATCTCTCAGGACAAAGGGGTGATGGGAAAGGATGAAATGTGGGTTTCCACGAAGCCATCAGTGGGGCATTCGATCCAAGTATGTTTGTATAATGGAACAGTATTCATGCTCATATATCTCTTTCAGTTCTGCCCTTCCTGGTAAAGAAGCTCATCCTCTCCCTTCCATCCTGAGGGAGGAACTGGGGATTGGGTGGCTTTCTCCTGACTGCACCATGCTGTGCTAGGGAAGGGCTGGGGCAGGGATACGCAAAACACCCCAGTTTTGTCCACCATCTTGAATGTGGTTTTTGTTGTTGTTAAGCGTTTTTTGTTTTTTGGTTTTGGGTTTTTTTTTTTTTTTATTTTGGTTGCTGCAGATTCTTCACTGATTTCTAGAGCCCCCACAAAACTACTGCAGTCTGTTTGTTGCCATTTACTCGGCGTATCCACAAGGAAGCAAGGACCTAGAGCTTCCCAGTCTGCCATCTTGCTGACATCACTCCTACACCCATTTATTTTTTTAACTCTACCGTGTTGCTTCCCACCTGAAGATAGGTCAGACATACACAAAACAGAGGCACCTAAGCTCTTGAGTGATTAAGTAGAAAATCATGAGGCAGTAGAGATCAAGGATAGAGGGATATGATTAGAGAGAACAGTACGTGTAAACCTCATGGAAGAAGAAGGAATTGGTCTCACACACTCACAAGCACACACACATACACACACGTAGAAATGCACAGCACTGGACAGATTTTCATTGCTGAGGGTCTTCCCTAGAGAAAGAAAACCTGGGTCTTCAGATCTTTCTAAAAGAATGCTGCAGCTTGAGTCCAAAGATGAGGAATGCATTTATTTTCAAAATAAAGGGCGGGACCAATTTGCTCGTTGTTCCATTTTGTTGTCCTAGACTGACAACGGGCATGGAGAAGGAAGTGTTAGGGTCCTTAGCACACTGCAGGGGGAAACACACTTTAAGAAAACCTACAGCTCCTGGGCATATTTCTTCAGCAAGAACCAACTGCCTGGAACAAGGCTAAGTTGACATTTGCAGTGTGACATGGGGCTATGGTTTAACAGCCAGTTGGAAAGGCTTGTGTTTTACTTCATATTGTTTTAAATTGTTCCATTTCCCAGATATTTATTCCTAGATCATTTCCCACAAAAGTAGGGGAACTTCATTTGAAAACCTGGATGGCTCAGATCCCTTTGGGCCAAAGGTTTTAGACTAAACTAAATAAAACTGGGAGGGAAACCGTGCTTGCAATGTGTTTGAAGATTCTCAAGAAATCCTCTCTACAAAAACAACAAAGGCGGGACCAGGAAACAAAGTATTAATTTCATGTTCCCCCATTAGCTTACCACCTGTTCTTTCTGATCGTTACTCAGCAAGGAGAGGGGAAAAGGCTAATCTGTAGCACATTTATATCAACAAACTTGCACAAAACTCTCCCTAATTATCCCCTTGAACCTGTGTCCTCTCAATGGAAGGCAGTTTCCCGACCTGGCTGGGAGCCAACTGCAGCAAGCTGGTCTCCATAAGCCCGGCTAACGACAGCCCACTTTCACGCCAGGAGCTCCATAATTGCTCAGAGCAGTTTACAGATCCATTATTTTATGGCCATATTTCAGAAGGAGGGGTCGGAGGTTGGCAGAGTGGGATTCCTGCTAGTGCAATGTATTAGACCAGCTTCACTTTGGAGCCCAGATCATTTCCTGGTAAAAACCTCATAAGCCTCCTCTCTAGTATAGCTGCTTTCCTCACAAAAAAACCTATCAAGCAACCATCGGAATGGGGAGATAGTGTGGGGAATAAAAGGAGCACTGGACAGAGAGTCAGAACCGCTTTTTCAACCACTCACCAACCCTACATCCTGAGCAAGCCCCCAAATCACAGAGCTCAGAAGCCCATTTTCTTCCAGACTTGGACTTTTATTGGATACCATCCTCCTGAGTTAGGGACTTACTGAGTATATAAAAAAAAATAAAAAATAAAAAATAAATTGTGTGTGTGAAGCCCTTTATGTGCCATGGACTGATCTCAATACCCAGACTACCCCTTTAGATAAAACAGATAAAATCCTTGCCCCTCACAAAGCATACAATCTCATAACAGACAATAAATAAACATATACATGACACGATGTCGAGCAAAATTAGTGATGTGAAAAAATAAAGACGAGGAAGGACAAGCTACAGAGAGGTGGGTGCTGTTTTATGCATGACTCTGAGGGAACATCTCTCAAGCTGCTATCTGAAGGACAGAAAAAGAACTAGGAGTAGATAAAGCAGGAGTGTCTGCTGCGCATGTCCTCAGAACAGCCAGAGAATTGGTGTGGTTGGGGCACAGTAATCAAGGTAAGAGAACAAAGGGACACTGCTATAATATGTAGGGTCTTCTAGGACATGTTCAGAACTTTTGATTTACCCTGAGATGGGGTCCCTGAATGACCTGGAAAAGTTAAGAAACCCACAATCGCATCTTAGATGTGAAGTTTGACTCCCATTGCTCTGCATGCACAGATCACAAAGGCAGGAGTGGAAGACAGAGACCAGGAAGGTCTAGTTCTGCTAGGAGTCCCCACAATATGTGATAGGGCTTGGACTATGGCCGTAACCTTGGAGGCAGTTAAAAAGCACGTGAAGCAAAGAAACAATGTCTAAAGCCACCAGAAATCGCTTAATATGCCACTCAGCCTGGCTTTCTCTAACACTTTGTCCTTTGCTTAGATTCAGAAACATTCAAGCACTGTAAAAAGTATGTCATTTGGCTATCTCTTAGAAAATGCATGCTTTGTCTTTTCTTCTTAGCTTTTTTTTTAAAGATATTATTTATTTGAGAGAGAGTGTGTGTGTACACATGAGTGGGGGCACAGGCAGAGGAAGAGAGAGAAGCAGGCTTCCCACTGAGCAGGGAATCCAATGTGAAACTCAATCCCAGGACCCTAAGATCATGACCTGAGATCCCAGGACCCTGAAATCATGACCTGAGCTGATGGCAGATGCTTAACTGGCTGAGCCCACCCAGGCATCCCTCCTCTTAGGTTTAATTCAGTCATTGACTGAATTATCACACTTCCATGGTCCTTCTTCCCTGCGGTGATGGTCAACTGCATCTCTGGTTTCTCCCTAGGTGCTGCTGAGCCACTCAGAGGAGGATGGCCAGTAACACAGTGATTACAAGTCTCAAACCTAGAGTCCAAGAGCCCGAGTTCAAGTCCCAGCTCTGACATTACTGGGCCATCTAGGACAAGTTATTCAATCTCTGTGTCTCAATTTCTTCATCTATAAATTGGAGATTATAATAGTATCTCCTCCTGGGCTTTTCTTGTGAGGATTACAAAAAATCATATAAGTAATAGTCTTAGAAGAGTGTCCAGAACATTGTAAGTCTCTGATATACTACTAGACTAATAAAGTTAATGATTTCCCCCCATAAAGAGGACATCCAATCTTAGTGAGTCACAAAAGAACAAACCCAGTAAATAATGCTTCTGGATATAGCCTTACAGTTTACAGAATATAACACACCAATATCTTGATTTCCCCCGGTACCCATTAGAAATCCATCCTTCACTAATAAATATGGGTTAGCTTTTCTCAAAGTAAGTTTAACATTCTGTAGGTTGTTAGTAAGAGTTTGGGCAAAAGACATTTTTTTGATAAAATAAGTGTGCGACACTGAGAGTTAAACAAGTTTCTTTTCCATAAGATTTCTCAGCATCTCTAATACTATAACATATATTGTAACTACCCAAGGGGCAAGTACATATATGGCTTTTTCTTAATTTGTAGAACACTGAAAACAATTTTTTCCTTATTTTAATAACATCAGACTAATACTGTTGGAACACATTAAGTAAGATGATAATATCAAGTACATCAAACATTTTATTTTCATTCTGTGTCACTCTAAGGATATAATTAATTCCAACAGCCAATTGTGCTTACTCTGTTAGGAAACCAAATGAAACAAACAAAGCAAACATAAATGAGATAATGTATAAAAGCATTTAGTAATTGTAAAGTATACTTACTGTTATTATCCATTCCCTCAAATTTTAATAGATATCTCCTAATTCTATTCCCTGAATAAATATAATGGAAGCTATTTGCATTAACTCTATCCAAATGCTTTATCCCCCATCATATTTTGTCTTCCCCAATAGGCATATCTGGTCTTTTAATTTTGTGTCCTGAGCAACATTTCCCCAAATCCTTCCCATACCTGTGCTAATGAGACTTGTCTTGCTTGAGACTTTCCTCCGTTTTCCTCTCTGTCCTAAAGTAGTGGTGATCACAGTGCCCTCTTGTGATGCCCTCTTGTGATGTCCTGTCCACTCACAATGGTGCCCTTCTCGAGGAGATATTTTGTGGGACCTTTGACTGAAGTCCCTAATGAGCTCATTTCCACAAGAATGACTTAATTTCCTTAGGTCACTTTTAATCCATCTCAACCTGTGTCCAGAGAAGAGATACAGGATGTGTAGGTTCAGGCAATGGTTATCCCAATGGTTGAGGCAAACACTACCACTCTTAGTCATTGTAACTTTGTCGCCCATCTCCTAAAGATATCAACCCTCTGAGAACAACCCACGTAAGAATAAGATGTGATAGTCTCAGCTCTTAAAGCACGCACATTCCCATGGAAAAATAAGCACCTACGAAATTGGTAAGACCCAGTATCAGTGGGTAAAATTCAATGAAATCCAAAATACCAGGATGGGGTATGAGGTCCTCGGAGACAGAGTCCACGCCTTGTTCTCTGGCCTCATTTATGTCATTCCCTTGTTATAGCCTGCTGTGAGAGGCTGCTGAGAGGTGGGAAGAGGGGCCAAAATAAGTGGAAGACCAGATCTTTGTCTCATGGAGTTTGTGCTTGAGTTTCAAGGATTGGTCTAAAAAAGAGATCCCCAAAATTTCAGCTTGCATGGTGGTCTGAAAAACAAATCAAAATTTTGGACTATCAGCTCCATGGTTCCAAAACGCAGCCAGATAAGACAAGCAAAAGTGATATTTATTTTCATATAAAGTCTCTCCTCCTTAGGTCAGTGTGGGTAACGTTGATCACTGCTTCTGTCTCTCAGGAAACAGACTCGGTTTCAAACATGTTATTTGCCTCTGGTGAACCCAAGTCTCAAGTCAAACCAAAAGCAAACCTCTCCTTGTAGCATATTGGTGATAACTTGATAATTTTTCTGGCTGTTGGCTAGTCAAGTTAGATTTCAAGTCAAGTTAACCTAGTTTTAACTGAGCGCTCTCAAGAATAACACTGAGTCAAATGACAGCAAACTGTCTTTTTTTCTAAACCACATCAGACACTCGAATGCCAAAATCATAAGCTTAAATATACCGTTGAGCATAGGAGAGTCTGCAAAATCCATCAAGATCCCGAAAGTCTTCCAAGATATTTTCTCTCCTTCCTGATATGTGTAGCCAATGTTTCTACAAGGAGTTTGCAGTAGTGCAAAGGGTGTCACTTTTCTGTACAGCCCATCTTTTTCCTTCGACTTCATTCCACACTGATTCTGGGGAAATCGTAGTAATTTTACTGGGAAAATGCTTCAGCATTTTAAGGATCCATTTGGGGCTGTATCATAGGAGACACCTCCTTAAGGAATTGGGAGGTGAAATATTATTTTCAGTGATGATGTATTCAACTTTCCTCAAAAGTCAGGTTGCTTAGTGAAAATAAATGCTTCCAACGAACATGTCTTTGGTTCTTGGTATTTCAAAATATTCATCCATGAAAAGATCTCTTTTGCCTCTCCCAAAGATGCTGGGATTATAGTTATTGTAGTAAATCTCCAGGGGTTATATACTATACATAATAAAACTGATAGTTTATTAAGTTCAATAATAAAACTATGTGTAAAACGAAGCCTAACATATTAGGAAGGTAAACCGTGCTGACCCGGACTACACATTTATAGATTTTTAGCATCTGTAGGTCGTTATGTAGGATTTTACTATCTCCAGTTCAATATAGTCTTCTGATTAAAAACCTACTTACTACTTATCTAGTTATTTTTTTACTAGCTTGCAGTCAGCGTGCATCACAAAATGTAATTTAGTCAGACACCTTGTCTTGGAGCAGATGTAATGAATGCTTTGAAAAAAGGAGCAGTTATCCATTAAAAAATAAAGAAAGCTGAGAAGCCAAGGGGAACCATCATCCTCTGAGAACTTTGGCTCTAGGAGAACTCAGTCCCTGGAGTAGAGGATCTGCCCCCTGCAGCATGAACAAGGTTCCACTGGGGCTAAGAAGAGAGATGTGGCTGGTGCCGAGGAATGGCGGAGCTGAAGACGGTGAATGTTGTATTCTGGAATCTGGTTGGATGTGCCCCAGTGTCTCCACACCTGTCCTTCCTGCCGGTGTTCTCTGCCGCACACTCAGGAGAGAAATGAGGGAGACCCTGGGGTCTGGTGGAAAAGGCACTGAACTATGACTAGACCTATGGGTAATAGAGAAATGGGGGTCTATGTCAAGGTAGCCTTCATGGGAAAGAGCAAATAGGCTGGTCGGTTCAAAGGCCTTCTGTAACAGGCCTGCAGATTTTTACATGATGTGGATAAGAAGGAAGGAGATCTCCGTAGGGAAAAGGGGAAGCAGCTGGAGTGAAAAGAGCCTTGTATCCCTTGTTCTATTTTCAGTGCTTTTTTAAAAGAAACATTGAATTGAACAAGACCCCCAAAAGGTAATAATTGCTTATCTCCCCAATTCTGGGAGTGTTGACAGTGGACTAGGTTGGCACAGTAGCAAGATAGTGTTACCAAATCTTTCCATGAATAATGCTGGAATTTTTAGCATTTTGAGACGAGTTGTTTGCAAGTAGCTGTTACATTAATACACTTAAAGAAAAGAACCAGTTTTCATTTATCAGTTGTACCTAAAACATCGTTTTGAGCTTATATACAATTACACGAGTCCTTTGAAAGGTGAGTAAATATTGAGCCAAGTTCTTTCCATCCACTTTAACTGAAGTATTTTAGACGTAGGTGAATAAGTGAGTCATGACTCCTGTAGAGCCTTGAGAGACATTATGTTTCTGCTCTTGCTGAAGGAAAGGGAGAGATTTCATAGATATAGAAATGATTTAAATTCATTTGCATAGTACCTGTATTAGTCAGAGTCCCTCCAGAGAAACAGAATCAATAGTAGAAATATGCATATATTCATATTCATATTCATATTCACATACAAACAGAAAGAGAGGGATAGAGAAAGGGGGTTCTTTGGAGGAAGTGGCTCATACAATTATGGATGCTAAGAAGCCCCATGATCTGCCCTCTGCAAGCTACAGACCGAAGAAGGCCAGTAATGTAATATAATATAATATAATATAATATAATATAATATAACTATACTGTAATATAATAGTCCAAAGGCCTGAGATCCAGGGGAGCAAATAGCATAAATCTCAGTTCACCACAGAAGAAAACCAGTGTCTGAGCTCAAACAGGCAGGCATGAAGACAATGAGGCGAATTCTTCCCTCCTCTGCCTTTTTGTTCTATTCAGGCCTTCAATAGATTGAATGATGCTCATCCACACAGAGAAACAAAATCTAATTTCTGATTCTAATTCAGATTTAGATTTTAATCTAAAGTCTGATCCAAATGCTAATCTTATCCAGAATCCCTCTCGCAGACACACACCTAGGGGAGGTTAAGCTAGACACCCTCTGGCTGGGTAGGTTGACATGTAAAATCCATTACCACGGGCTTTAAATCACTTTTCCATCTATTATCAAACACGCACATCACCCCTTAAAGCTGAATATTCGTCTCATTTTACGGTTCAAAACTGAGCTTCAGGTGAGTTACATATGCATACACAGAGTTATTTTTATCAAATCGTAGCATTTTTAGAAATTATCTACCTCAACGTCCTGCATTTACATGCAGACTAAGCCTCTGCCCCGACCCCAGCCAGAGTTTAAAAGTTTATGGTCCGAGGGTCTGTGCTCCTGCAATGACCCAGTGACTGATTCAGAATGGAGTCCAGACACCTGGACACTTGTCCAGGGACCCTGCCCATGGCCAGCCAACATTGTGATGAGCCAGCGTGGGCTCACGCATGCTCCCGTTGTCCTGGGCAGAGGAGTAGTAGAGGCTTAAGCAGGAGACATCAGACAAGATGGCAGTGGTGAGGGAACCATTCCAAATTTCCTACCTGCCACCTGGTCAGAAACAGCCCTACCCCACAGACACAAAAATTATAGTACCTGGGGCTGGCTATATGGCTGTGCAGGTCCAGTTCCCTGAGAGGGTGACTCTCCGTGGGATCCATACACCAGCAGGAGAAGGGAAGGCAGCAGGCCCGGGCAGAGGGAGAAATCAGACAGCAACGTAGTCACTAGTCATGACATCCCACAACCTACTCCACAGGGGTCCTGCTGGAGCAGGGGTGGCCCTGCTGGGTGGCCCCAGGTTGGGGAGGGACGGGGTTGCAGGCTTTTGTATCCCAACATCGCCTGTCTAGTCATCGGATGTAAGTTCCCCGTGGGCGCAGCAGATCTCCTGAGCTGAGGTCAGTTCACAGGGAGGGCTATGACAGGGTTGTCAGCCAGCTGTTCTCCCATCCCCTGAGGAGCACCCCTGCCTCCTGAAGGCAGAGGGGACGAGGCACCACAAGCTCCAGTACAAGGGGAGACACAAACCCTGAGCAGGAGCCGATGCGGTAGACCCAGTGTATCTTTCATGAGCCTGACTTCAGATGCTGAGAAGCTTTGAAAACTGTCTTTGTTGGGGCACCCAGGTGGCTCTGTGGGTTAAGTGTCCAAATTTTGATTTTGCCTCAGGTCGTGATCTCAGAGTCCTGAGATCGAGCCCTGCATGGGGCTACGTGCTTAGTGGGGAGTCTGCTTCAGATTCTCTCTTTCCTTCTCCCTCTGGCCCTCCCCCACACACTTTCTCTCTAAAATAAATAAATAAACAAACACAAATGTAGTGATCCAAAGGGGCACATGCACCCGAATGTTTATAGCAGCAATGTCCACAATAGCCAAACTATGGAAAGAACCTAGATGTCCATCCACAGATGAATGGATCCAAACACATTTTTTTTTTTTAAAGAAAACTCTCTTTGCTGATTACATGGCATGGTTAACATGGTACCTAGTAAGTACAGAGATATGTTACTTCCACATTGTAAACTTTCGTTAAAATATTATTATTATGGATATTATTATTTTTATTATTATATGCCTTCTTAAAACTGCATGCCAAGTCAAAAGAGGCACATGGAACTCCCTGACAATCTGTTCTCTCAATCCCAGACCCCCAGACCGGTGCGTGAGAGCTCACATGCGTCTGATCATAAGCTAACATGGCAGCACCCCACAGTACCGAGAGTCCCTATTTCCTTTGAATGGAGGTGGGGGGTGTGGTCACTGTGCTTTTATTTTGTGGGAAACTCAGATTAGTGGAGATAAATTAATTCATTCTATGCAGCTCCAGGCAAATACGTGCCAGGAAAAGCACACATGCCCACATTCATTATAAATTCCAAAATCCCCTTTATTACCAGGAAAGCATTTGTTTCTGACTAAAGGTCAGCAAACACTTGGCACAGGAGGCCATGCACTGGGGTTTAAAAACCTGTACAGGACACGTGTTGTTTCTGGCCACCCACCATTCACTCCCCATTCATTCACTCCCCAGACTTTCCTCCCAAAACAAACCTTCCTGCCATTCCTTATCATCCAGTCCACCCCAGAGAGGGTCCCTTACCCCAGCTAAGGGCGAGGCAAGAGCTCCAAGCCAGGCTAGACCATGCCAGCCCCCCTCTTTCTCTCCAGGGGTTTAATCTAGAGATGAATGAGACAAAGGCAGAAAAGACTTTAAGCTGATGCATCCTATTGGTGGTTGCCCAAATAAACATTCCATTAGTTCCTACCATCTCCGTATTTGGTTCCTGACCTTTCCAAAGCCTAGTTCTCATTGATTCTGTGAGAGACCCTGTACCCTTCCAGTGAATTCCTTTTCTTTCTTAAGTCAAATAACGTTAATATGGATGGTATCCACCCAAGACACCAAAGGCCTTAACTGATAAGGACTAGATTTTTTAAAGTAACCCAGTTTTGTTTTGTTTTGTTTTGTTTTTAGATTTGACTTATTTGACAGAGAGAGAAAGAGGGGGGGGGCACGAGCAGGGAGAGTGGCAGAGGGAGTACCAGACTCCCCAGTGAGCAGAGAGCCCGAGGCGGGGCTGGATCCCAAGGCCCTGGGACCATAGCCTGAACCGAACCGAAGGCAGACATTTAACTGACTGAGCCACCCAAGCACCCTAACCAAGTTCTTTTCTAATATCCTAACCTTGGAAAGTAAACTTTCTTTCAATAAAGTTAAAGAACATAAAACCTTACCTTACGCTTGGTTTCTTCATCTGGAAGATTTTCCGAGTAAAGTTGAAAGGAGACCCTGAGAATGCAGGATACCACCATAAAACCCTTGAATGAATGCATGTTTTAACATGTTTTAAATATATTTTACTTTAAACAAGTCAGAATTTTTTTCCTTTACCCATGTATTAAAAAAAAATGGATCAACTGAAATTTCATCAAAAAGGCCAACACTGTCTACCAACAGTGCAACATTTAGTGAATTAATCTGTAAATGTACCTAAGCTGGTCTCTTGGGCTGAAATCCTAAAGTCTAGATTTACCCATCAGAGAGAGCATCTTTTTCTAAACTGTCCTTTGCTTAAATGTTTGCTTGTATCCTACTATGAATTATTTAATATATTAAGAAACACATGATCTCAGACAAGATATGATGTAGAGGAAAGTCCCAACAACAAAATGACATTTCAAACCCCCTAATTTACAATGAAATTAATTTAGTAATCCTTTATCGAACATCTACTGGGTGTAATTTGCTAAACTAACTCTTTTAGGTGGTTTCTAAAGTGAATAAGACAACATCCTACCCTAAAAAGTTTGCAAGATGCTTATGAAAAGTCAGGATTATAAGGAAATATGACAGGTCAGTCAGCATGGGCTTCATGAAAGAAAGAGCATGTGATCTAGGACTTGACAGACAAGTGGGACATCAGCAGATAGAGAAAAAGAATTGGAGTTTCCAGAAATAGGGAATAACATAAAGAATTACATGGTGAGAGGGAAAAAAATCAACTTCTCTGGATTATCTGGTATATTCAAGAAGTAATAATGAATTAAAGTGCAAGAGTTGACATGTACATTTCTGAAGAGGGTCATAAATGACTCAGTGATGCGCTGTGATGCATTTCTTCTTTGAGTAACACAAGGGCCTAGGCTGTCCACAAGATTTCACTAGAACAATTGGTTCCAGTTGCTCTGGAGGTAGAAGTTAGACTAGGGGAAGGAGCCTCTCTGTCTATCGTCACATACAAAAATTGACCTGAGATACAACATAGTCCTACATGTAAAAGGTAAACCTCATAAAGCTTCTAGAACAAGAAAAGAAGGCAATGATTTTTTAGACAAGACACAAAGAGACTGCCCATAAAAACACTGAGCAATTCAACTTTATTGCAATCAAAAACTACTAATCAAAGGCACCATTAAAAATAGCAAAGCAAAGCAGGGCGCCTGGGTGGCTCAGTGGGTTAAAGCCTCTGCCTTGGGCTCTGGTCATGATCCCGGGGTCCTGGGATTGAGCCCCGCATCGGGACTCTGCTCCGCGAGCAGCTTATTTCCTCCTCTCTCTCTGCTTCTTGTGATCTCTGCCAAATAGATAAATAAAATCTTTAAAAAAAAAAATAACAAAGCAAAGGAATGCCTGAGTGGCTCATTTGGTTAAGCATCTGTCTTTGGCTCAGGTCATGATCCCAGGTCCCGCAATCGAGCCCCTCATTGGGCTCCGTCCTCAGCAGGAAGCCTGTTTCTCCCACTCCCACTCCCCCTGTTTGTGTTCCCTCTCTTGCTGTGTCTCCCTGTCAAATAAATAAATAAAATCTTTAAAAAAAATAATAAAGGAAAAACAAAAAGATTTAGAGAAAATATTTGCAATACCTATCTCTAAAACCTGACATTTATCCGGATAATATAAATAATCCCTATGATGAGATAACATAAAGACAAACAGCAATAAAACATGACTTGAAATCCTTGACTGAACACAAAAGAAATTGTATGAATGGCCAATTGGTATGTGAAAAATTACTTTTATTCATTGGGGAAAGACAAATCAAATTCACAAAGAAATGATAGTACAAGGCTATCTGAATGGCTTCAATTAGAAAGACTGACAACATTGAAAGTTGGGAAGGATGTGGAGGAACTGGACCTTTTATCTGGGCTGGTGGGCTGTAGACCATATGACCACTGTGGAAAATAACATGGCAGCCTATATCAAAAACACACTGACCTTGTGACTTGTCAATCGCACCCCTAAATGTTTATTCAATACAAATGAAAACATAGGTTCCTAAAAAGACATATACAAAAATGTTCATAGCATCTGTATACATAATAGCCTCAAACCAGAATAGGTTCCCCAAACTGGGATCCAACAGAGAATGTATAAACAAATTGCCGTATATGCCTTGAAAAGCTACTTGTTAATAAAAAAAGAATGAGCTCCTACAGTAATGAGCAAATCAACAGTAGAGGGAAAAAATACAACGATGGGCACATAGTGGGAAGCAGAGGTGCATTCGGTATCTTGAAATCCTCAAAATAAGCCAGATGGGTGGGTGGCAGAGGCAAGAAAGAGAAGAAAACAAACTGGACAAATAAAATCACAGAATAATATGGTAGAAATTACATCATTGGCACACAGTAAATAGGGTAAATCCATATCATTTCTTAACCCAATACTACATTCATTCGTATGAACTTGGACATGCCACTTAATTTCCCTTTGTAAAACAGAGTTTGAATAAACTGCTCTCGGAGTTTTTTCCAGTCAACTTTGAGCCTAATGCAGGATAAATTCTTACTTAAAAGGGACAAAAAATCTCAACGTAGATAAATAATAACCCTAGTTTACATTGTAATATTCATCCATTTGGGGGGTCAAAATGCCTCTTTTTTTTTTTTTTTTTTTTTTAATAAGTGTAAACTCTGAAGCCCTCGGCTTATTTGAGATTCCACATCTTAGCGTGAAAGATTTGGCTTGAAAGTGCTTTCCACCCAAATGAGAGACCCTCACACTAACACTCCTTTACGAACCAGATAAATAAATCCTCCATTTCCTTCAGTTCATTCAGTTTCTGGATTTGCACACAGCCCTCCTCCCTTACCCTCTTTCCTAGTGTTTGGCTCATTAACAGATTCATTTGATACTTTCCCAGGGAACTTGCCACCTTCCCTGGGTGACTTGGGACAAACAGCTTGTAAGAGTCCTGCCTCCTTTCTGGATGGTACTGGACCGAGTTAGTGAGAAGCGCAGCTCCCTTGAGGACCCTGATCGGCCCCTAATTAGTGGTAACGGAAAGACTGGAAACACTCCCAGATGGTATCAGGAAGTCAAATGAGCCCTTCTAACCGCTTACCTTTCAAGGCATAGGGGGAAGAGAACTGCGTCCCTAGAGGCAATTCAAAGAAGAAAGCACACAAGTGTTTGCTAAGAGCACTATGAATTTTTTTTTGGATGCTTCTTCTTGGTTATTTCTTTATTACAAAGAAAACGCATCCATGTCAGGGAGTCACAGTGCAATGCTACCTGAAGGGATCAGACCTTCCATCCTTTTTATTTGTCTTTCTGGGAAAACATGGATCTGTCTTTCATGCATGTTTCCCTACAGAGAAAGATTTATAATTGGGGTTGCTCAGGGAGTCCCCGGGGGTCGTTATTCTCAGAGAGAACTCCAGAAACACTGCTGATTACCTGTGCAAGTCTCCTCCTCTGGGTGGTCAACAACCCGGCCTCCAGGAGGATTAATCTTCTAAATTCTATTCTAACCCATTTATTTGACATATCCCATTGAGTTAGAAACTAGCACCGCCTAATCAGTATCCTATTGATAGGGAAGGCAGTCAATCCTATTCACTCTGGAAAGAGGCTTGGTGGGGACTCGTTAGGGCCAGGTGGTCCAGAAATCTTTCCTCCCCCCAAAGTAACCTCCTAAGCAGAAAGGCTTAAGTGTCAATATTTTCAACAATAGTGGGATATCTTACACTCAGCTCTGAGTACAATATGTAATGACAATTAACAGGTACTTGGTTGTTGTTTTGTTTTTAGCTTCTTGCAAGCACTATATTCACAGACATCCAAAAGTCAAACTGTATTACAAACTCCATAAAAAAACGTCTGCTTCAGGGCCTCAGACCATTCTGCAGCCAGCAAATTAATTTAAAGAATATAGAGACACCATTGAGGGAGTGGGTGTGTGTTGGTGGGGGAGGGGGAGGCTGCTCCTAAAATACCAGTTTGGGGAGGAAGGGGTTAAAAGGTCGAGGTTCTAAAGTACCTTTATTCACTCAGCCAGGACCACAGGGTCTGGTCAGCTTTCAGATTCCGGTCCAAAAGGGACTCCCGGGTATTTTTCCTTCTTTCTTGTTTTGCCGTCAAGGAGCAATTTCACAAAAGCCAGAGGACATACATAGGGTAATGGCTCAAGCCTGTTATGCGAGGTAGCAAGAAGAAAGTACTGGGCAAGCAGATGGTTTCCAGATCTGAGCCAGGCCAGGCCGTTTGGCTCCGCCCCAAAGCGCACCCCGCACTCCTCAGCCCTTACTGCCTGGTTCCTTGGCCTCACCCTTCCCCAACCCCATGCCTCACCCCCACCCCCGCCCTGTGGGCCAAGCACATTTTGAGGCTAATGAACGATGCCGACTAAACCCAGTTTCTGTCTGAATCATACATCGAGGAGCACCTGAACACACTGAAAAGAGTATTTTTTCTTTCTTTCTTTCTTTCTTTCTTTCTTTCTTTCTTTCTTTCTTTCTTTCTTTCTTTCTTTCTTTCCTTCCTTCCTTCCTTCCTTCCTTCCTTCCTTCCTTCCTTCCTTCCTTCTTTCTTTCTGTAGGCCACATGGGGCTTTTTTTCTCACTGCGTATTACCTCATTGAACAAACAGTATTCCAAATGGGAAGAACGGCCAAACATTCTGCCAAATACACTTTCACTGGAGGAGACATTACTGTCAGAAACAAAACATCGTCTCTTTCCTTGGAAGCCTTTGTCTCCCTTCATCCCGCATTCCACTCTATGACCCGTTCCCCTATTTGTATAGGCCCACAAGGCACTGAAGGTGCAATGACGAATAGATCCCTGTCCAAACGTATTCCTTTCTATTCACATCTTCTTCCTCCCATACACCTCCAAGGGTGTCTTTCTACCCGCTGATTAATTTTGTGATTTTTAGCACTACGGTGCCGTAGAAAGCTGCTTAAACCAATGATGGATTTGTCTACCCTCAAGCTCACACGGGCCATAGTTATCAAGGCAATGAGAAGAAATCGGAACGTGACAGCAATTCTCAAAACCCACCTCGCACGCTTACACGCGTCTGGCTGATTCTGCGTCCGATAGGAGGTATTGCCATCAGACCGTGAAAAACTAGTGGGAAAATTCTTCCCAAGAGGTGAAGATATGTTCGGGCACTGATTCTGTTCTCCAGAAAATAGAACCGACCAACTGCACCTCAAAGAGAATTTATAGTTACCTCAAATCTCTGAGCCCAGTGGTCGTCATGGAAACACAGATAACATATGGGCCAATGCTCAGGAGGAGTAGAGGAACAGGACTTCCCGTCCCTTTGTGACTGTCCTAACACAGTCACGGTTTTGGTTTTCCATATCGTGTAGTTAAGCTCATGAGGTTTCACACACGGAGTTACTTCCAGTAGAAGGCATCACTGCGTCATGGAGATAGTATCATTCACATCCGGACATTACCTCTGCTTCCCTCTTTGGTGCTCAAATTGCTTTCACTTACGATTCCTCGTTTACTTCTGATAACAAGGCCAGAAGGTGGTTATTATACCCATTTCACTGATGAGAGAGGAGGACAGAATGTTCAAGTGATCTGCCTTGTGCATCTTCCCATGCGCACCACTTGGGACTCCAACCTGTGAAATCGTCTTTAAGCTGCACCAGTGATTCCATTAAGGTTTATCAAGCAGGGTAAGTGGCAGACACCCTACGAGGTATTCCCAACAGGGCAGATCTCAAGTCTTTGCAACCCAGAGTGGGCTGGTGACCCCCTCCCGAAGACCTCAGAGTGCTTTTTATGTAACACTTAACAGATTCTACTCAACTATTTTCATGTCATTCTCCCAGGACCTTGTATTTTACTCAAAATCAGGCACCCTGTCTTATTCAACTTTGTCTTCAGCATCTAGCCCAGTGCCTGGAACCCAGGAGGTTAAAAGCTATGCCAAATAAAGGAACACCACGGCTAATAAAATGTAGTCAAATACATATAGTGCAAGGACAGAAGCAACAGCAAGGTATTATGGCAACAGCAAGGGATGAGGGGATTCAGTCTGCCTGGAAACTCCAGAAGGCTCCCCGAGGAAGGTGGCATTTGAGCCAAGACCTCATCTAATAGAGAGGGAAGGGAAAGGCATTCCAGATGTGGGAACTTCACGAACTCATCAGTCTTATCCAGCGTGGCCCTGCACGGCCTGACTCAGAAGCCAGGGCCTGAGGGGGAGTCACAGAAGATCAGCACAGAAAACTACAGTAAAGAGATTATTTTATTCAACAAGTGAAATTTTAATTCACTTAAAGTCATTAAAATAATCTAAACAGATTGACTACTTTGAACAACTTGAACGGTTTTAATTCAAATTGGTGATCATTAATGCATTAGAGTAAAAAAACAAAAACAAAAAACAAAAAACAAAAAACTCTGGTTCCTAAGAATATTGTCTGAAGCCAGTCATTAAATAAGGCCCCGGGCAGAGGGGAAGATCCACAGGCCGAAGGCTGAAGCGGGCGGCCCCGGGCACGGTCGCCCCGCCTCCCCGGCCCGGGGCTCCGCCCCTTCGTGGCCCGGGAGGAGTGCGCTCCGCAGGACCGCCGCACCTGGCGCGCATTCCCGGGCCTGCGGCCCCACCTCGGGGACGGGGACCGACGGGCGTCTGAGCTGCAGCACCTTTAGGGATCCCCGAGGCCCTCTCAATCAATAATCCCCGGGGTTTTTTATGAGGGTTGGATTATGAGGATTTGGAAAGGGGACGATTAAGCAGTACTTCAAAGAGGAGCCGCAGCTGCACCTGCAGCATTTATGAAGATCTATTAATAGAAAGCACACGATCTAGCAGTAATCCCTAATTCATAGAAAATCGATGATTTATGCTTTGGGGCCCAAGAGGCACTGAGGACTTTAGTTCATGGGCTGCCTGGAGGCAGGGGGTGCGCGCTCCACATCTGGACAAGACTGACATGGGTCACGGGAGGTTTGCATGGGACACTTTCGGTCCTTCTAGTACATGGGAAACAAGCTTGCAGAACCATGGTCAGTCCCTGGAGGACCTGATCTCTTTTTTCTTCTTTCCGAGGATGTCAACTGCTTTGGTGCAGATTCTAGATGAACAGCCAGGTTCTGGTGTTAATAGGTACAAGGCCAATTTGCTGGGAACTCAAAGGCAGAGCAGGGGTCTGTTCCTAGCTAAGCTGCTCCCTTCTTCCTCCTCCTCAGCCGGATCTCCCTTTTGTCATCTGGAGAATGGTGACAGTCACACCAGCGATCATCAGAACGGCTTGTGGGTGGCTTGGGAATTCGAGAATCCGTCTGGGTCCTATTTGATCCTAAAGGTTTATGTACGTGAATTTCTCATGAAAAGAGCCATGGAACAGATCCATTAATTAATGCCTTAGTTCACCTCAGAGAGCCAAAAGCCAGCTGCCTTCTGGGGATAGTTTTGCTGAATATAACAAAAAGACAAAAACATGTTTCAGTTCAGAGGGAAGGATTCATATCATATAACACTAAAGAGAAAACTCCGCAAATAGTAAAGATAGTAAAATAATCTTTCGTCAGGAAAGGAACATTCAGTAGAAGACGAGGGGCAGGGACAGACCCAAAGATGTATTTCCCTGATGATCTATTGAACTGTTTATGAATGAACAAGCGTCGGCAGAACATCTCTCTGATGTAAAGACTTCATATTCTTTTTCATTGTTGTTGTTCCTGGCTCACACACAAAAATATTCTCGACCTGTTATTATTTATGTCCACTTCTTTGCTTACATCACCATGCTTATCTTACTTAGTTTCAGCCCCCAGGTAACACCTCTGCCTTGTGAACAGAAATCTGAGACACAAAACCAAAACTTCAAAGCACCGTAATTTAAGAGGTGATTAACCTTGCTGCAAAGAAGTCTCCAGCACCCCAGAGTTCACCACAGGGCTCCTTTCTGTGGACAGACATAAGTCGGTAGAGAGCTCGCATGGAATAGGGAAGACAATGGATGGACGAAAGGAGGACCAGGAGGGCCAGGAGAACCCCCTCCCCGTGGTGAAGAGCAGCCAGCAGCAGACACAGCGACCCCAGGGAAAAAATGCCCTTCATGGAAAAGATGTCAAGATTCAACTGGATCATTTCCCTGTACAGTGAATTTTTTTCTCTATCGTAAATACATTGTCTTGGGTTCTGTGTCTGTTTTTGTTTTAGAAAAGGGGCAAACCTGTAAGTCTAAAGAAGAAAATACATATTGCCATTCATCTCATTGTCTGGAACTAACCACTGCAACTATTTTAGTGGATTTCTTTCTATTATTTCTGTTCTATGCCTCTCTCTTCAGAGATAGACCATATGGATACAGGTACAAGTTTTTTGTTGTTAAGCAAAGCAGAGGTCACACCCTGTGTTATTTTATGTTGTCCTTTTTCATTTGATACCACCTCATAGAGACTCTCTTGCCCTATTAGATATTATTCTAAAACATAAATTTTCATGACTCTAAAACTTTGGTTATAAGTTAATTTACGTAAGCATGTCCCCCTTTTGCTGAAAGTGTTACGGACTTTTCACCATTTTAAATAACACAAGTACAAGCGTCCTTGTTTAGCTCAGGGAAGTAGTAAGATGGAGTGTAGGACAACACACTCCAGAGCCAGTGTGAGTCCCACCACGAGCTGTGTGTCTTTGGGCAAATGACATCAGTTCTCTGCACCTCAGTGTTCTCACCTGTAGAACACTGTAGAACACTATTAGAGCACCCCCACCTCCAACCCAGAAGCTATTCTTGGGTGTTAATGATTGAGTATATGTAATGTCCTTAGAATTGTAAGGTAATACCTGATACATCATAAGAACAATACAATTATTGGTTGTTGTTATTATAATGAAGAAAGCTTGCTCAGTTTTCTCTGATTGTCCAGGACTCATCCCAGCCCTGCACTCAGGTTGGTGTTTTAGAGTACTTGTCCTTTCTCATCCTCCATACTGGGTTCAGCTGTGGGTCCGGTCCTGGAGAGGTGACAGTCATGGGGTTCGCCAGCCTAAACTCCCTCCTTGTCATCTGTTCTGTGTTTAGTGACCTCACAATCCAAAATAGCATCTCTGAAGACACAGTCTTTTCTGTCTGTCTTTCCTCTCCCCACTCTCTGTCTCCCACATCCACACCCTCACTCCTTCAGGCACAGGCCGTTCTCTTCCCATCAGGCACAAACATAAATCCTTAACCCTACGTACATCAAGAGGAAGTGGGGCAACGCGGAATCCACAAGATCTATCTTTGGAGTAATTTCTAACCATAACCTTCGAGGGGTTTTGCTTCTTTTTCTGTGCTTCTTTTGTTCTCAGGACTGTGACTTATGCTTTAGGCCGTATCAATGTGGAGGACATCTTTCCTCCTTTGTTGAAGGGATTTCAGGGAGAAGAGAAAAAATGGACTGTGTGTATCTACAGGAAATGAAGAGTTTTTTCTCTCTCTCTCTCACTCCCTCCCCTTTCTTTCTCCTTCTGAGAGCCACGGTTTGGCAAACACCTCACCTCAGAATTTCTGACATTAATGAGGTAGTGGGGAGTGGAGAGCTGTCTGCTGAGAGACAAACTTCAGGAAGATTGTTCAGAGCATCTTGCTCAGCAGAACTGATAAGCTGAAACCAACCGTAACCCAGTAAACAAACCACATAGGAAAGACCAGAACTATTTTACAGTTTCGCTCCAAGAAATGGAACTCTGGTGTTCTGTGTGCTGGATGAACTGAGTTATGTGGAGAGGACTAGGTCAGAAAGCAAACCAAGGGGATGTTTTCCTGTTTAAAAATCTGCAGGCTGGGGTTAGCTTTTATAATCTTGTGGAATAAAACTTACAGGAAAGGAGATTCCTAAAATAGTACTTGTTGAGATCACTCTTTCCTGATGGCTCGCTCGCTCTCGTCTCTTTCCTTCCTTTGCCTTCCACTGAGTTCCCTACACCTCTCCATCGGCCTGACACTAAATTTCCAGCTGGCCATCATCCAGGCAGATATTTTTACAGGGTAATTCCGCACGCTGCATGTTCTTTTCTGTCTAAATGAATCATCAAGCCTTTTCCAATTTTTTATTTGCTTGCTGATAAGGAAGGCCATGTTCTTTCTCAAAGAGAATGTGCTGATATCTGTGGAGTGGCAGAAAAACTTGTATTCCAGTACAGTTCCTGCCCACTGTCAATGATGCGGTGAGCGCAAGTCACCAACTTTGGACTTACTCATCTGTAAAATGGGAATCCCGCCAGTCTGGCCTACAGCCTATGATTATTATAAGGAAGAAAAGGGATAGTGTTAAAAAAATAAAATGAGGGGCGCCTGGGTGGCTCAGTGGGTTAAAGCCTCTGCCTTCAGCTCAGGTCATGATCCCAGGGTCGTGGGATCGAGCCCCGCATCGGGCTCTCTGCTCAGCGGGGAGCCTGCTTCCCCTCTCTCTCTGCCTGCCTCTCTGTCTACTTGTGATTTCTGTCTCAAATAAATAAATAAAAATCTAAAAAAATAATAAATAAATAAATAAATAAAATGAAAGAGATAATGTTTGTATGAAGTGCTTCATAAATTAAAAGGGGTTCTCTCACATAACATACCAACTGTTCCCAAACCCAGCTAAGTCTTCTGGGGTAAGTCAGTCCTATGGAAGAATTTAAATCACATTTCACTCCGAGCCAGATGACATGCCTGAGTCACTTGCCCAGTCGCAGTCTTAATTGGATGGCTCTGTAGGTTAGGTTTCTTCCTTTTGTTCCTAAAATGTTTGTTTTGTCTCTTTTCACAGAATTCTTTCTTTGCTTCTAATGAAAATTTTAAAGTCATCAGAAACCAGTTAGGTCTATGTTAGCTCTAAATGTCAAATTTGCTGGTCTGTTGACTTCAAAAGACAATATATCTGCATACCTGGGAAGAAAAGCTAGAAGAAACGGTGACTAGCTGTGAGAGATTAATTTTTGGAGAGGCTTATAACTTTCTCTTGCCTGGGGCAGTAATTAGATGCCTAAGCCCATAAAAATTAGCAATAACAGCCCTGGTCACTTGTCAAGGTACTATCAGGGGAGTAAAAAGAGTATGGGGGGGGGCGCCTGGGTGGCTTAGTGGGTTAAAGCCTCTGCCTTTGGCTCAGGTTGCGATCCCAGGGTCCTGGGATCAAGCCCCACATCGGGCTCTCTGCTCTGTGGGGAGCCTGCTTCCTCCTCTCTCTCTCTGCCTGCCTCTCTGCCTACTTGTGATGTCTGTCAAATAAATAAATAAAATCTTAAAAAAACAAACAAACAAACAAACAACCTCTGTGGGGTGATAAGCTGATGAAAACCAGGAGATGCCTGACTACCCAACCTTGAGTATCACTTCTACACCTCTTTCCCACCTGACACCCCCACATCCAACCCTAATAAATTATGAAGTCACTTGATGAATGACTAAAGTTAAATCCAGGATCAGAAGGCTTGCTTGGTGGAGTGGAAGCAATGGATGTGGTTGCGTATGTTTTCCTAGTGCCAACGGCTCTCCAGACTGGACCTCATCATCTTCCCTCCCTTTTAATTTGCAGGGAACGAGAGACACACCAGGACTTAACCTTTAGCCCATCGCTGGAGAATGCCACCTGACTGTGTAGGTGGCACATCCTGGGGAACGTGAACTTTCAGACTGCTACAGTTATTTACCTGAGGAATGGATCTACTACAGAATAAAACCACCAACCAAAGAAAATGTATCTCCTGAAACAGCATAACTGGGATGGACACATCAATAATGTAAAACAAACACAATAAACAATGCCAAGAGACAAAGATATTTGTAAGTTCAATCAAGAGCAAGAGATCCTAAAAAAAAACCAAGTAGATTTGCTAAGTATAAACAAACATAATAGCAGAAGTAAGGAACCCAATAGATGGTATAAATGACAGAAGAGGTAAAGCTGTGAAATTAGACACTGGGTAAGCAGACACTAAGAAAAGATTCCTTTCTTTTATACAAAATACACAAGAAAAGCTAAAAGATATGGAAGGTATAAGTAGAAGTTTCAGTGTGCAGATAATGAAGCTGCCACAATAAAAGAAATGAATACAAAAGGAAGACATTTAAAAAATCATGATTAAACCTTCCAGTTTAACAAGAGATGAGCTTTTCATTAACAACAGATGAAAAAGTTTAGATTTAAAAAGCTTATAGTATGCCTAAATGTGTTATAATGAGACCTAAGAGAAATCAAAGACAAAGAAATTATTTAAAATGCTTCCAAAAGTAAGAAAAAAATAATTTATATGGGAAAAAATCAAATTTCTATCAATTTAGTTGGCAGCAACTCAGAGGCAGGAAGTAGAAGAATTTTTTCAAAGGATAATAACTTAGGATCTTAAATTTCATATTAAAGGGTATTGTCACTTACATATGAGGATGTAACAAAAAATATTCTCAAACATATGGGCTTCAGATTATTTTTCCTTATTTATCCTCACTTCGAGGGAAATTACTTAAGAAAATATACAAATAAAAATAAAAGGATAAGTAGATCAGAAACATCTATAAGATGCTAAGAATTGAAAGTGATCAAATAGTTCTTCTAAGTAGGAAAATTTTTAAAAAGAAGGAGAAAGAGAAAGAAGCATTACACCTGTAAAAAGCAAAACTATTATTTTTGTTGTTGTTGTTGTTTTAATTTTTATTTATTTTCTAATTTCTTTTCAGTGTTCCAGAATTCATTGTTTATGCACCACACCCAGTGCTCCATGAAATACGTGCCCTTCAGACAAATTGATATAATGGAGTAAGGATGGGTGAAACATGCTAACAGACTTGCTTTATTAGAGTTAGATATGGATATTGATGTTCTTAAGGAATCTATGGCAAAAACAAACATGGGAATGGATCTTGAGTTAAAAACAACTACTTTGTTGTTGTTGTTTTTACAAAAGAAAAGAATATGTAACTTTTAGTCAGAAAGAATAAAACTCAATAGATCTAATGGAAACAGGAAATAAGTTTTTAAAGAAATTTAAAGATATAAAAGGAAAGCATAATAAATGGAAAATATGAACTTAGATGGCAGAGATATGTTTTGCCTTAATAATAACCATAAGGAATATGGTTATATTGGTTAAAATCAAGCATGAGCTAACCATGTGTGGCTAAAAGAGACATAGTTTAAACAAAGGGAGACCAAAATAGTGAAAATAAAAGAGCAGAAAAAATGTACTAGCCACAAATAAACCAAAAATGAATGCGATAGTCTTCATATTTGATCAAATAAAATGTAAGACAATAACATTATAAGGCATCCAGACAAATGTGATAGTCAGAAAAAAAAAAAAAACAATAGAGCAGGATGATACAATAATATAAACCTGTGTGTTCCAAATCACATGGTGCAAACATGTCAGTAGTAACAACTATCTGTATTGAAACTAGAGACTTGAGCATGTACCCCTCAGAAACTGATGATTCAAACAGATGAGAATAAGATGAAATAAGAATAAGATAAAAATAAAAAGATACAGAGCAGACCTGAAAAATGCAAATAATAACTTTGAACTACAATTGCTTATAATATACATATATATATTCAAATCACAAAGTACTATATATATAATGTATGTTACATATATAACTCTACTTGCAAAAGGCAGAGACTATATATTTTCATAGCACACATGGGATATTTACAAAAATGTACTGTGTTCTAAAACATAAAAGAATACTCAATATTGTACCAAAGAAAGGAATCATACAAACTGTATTTTTTTTTAATTTTTTATTTTTTATAAACATATATTTTTATCCCCAGGGGTATAGTTCTGTGAATCGCCAAGTTTACACAAACTGTATTTTAAGACCTTTATATGATAAAATAAAGGATAACACTTTTAAAAACCCATATTTCAAGCAAGTATATAACATATTACTGAATAACACTTTCGGGCAAAAAGAAAATCATAAACTATTTCATTCAGAATAAACTAGGTTATGCTGAGATAATGAGAAATTGCCAAATTTCGGTGGCCCAGAACAGCAAAGGTTTGATTTTTCCTCATGTTAGAACATACCCACCATGGGTTGGCAAGAGTCCCTTCTCTAAATGATCCTCATGCAAGAATCCAGATTGAGAGAAATTTAATCTTTGCCTCTCTTCAATTGCTATGGCAGAGTAAAGAAATCATAGTGACATAGAACCTCGTTCTTAATATTTCTGCCCAGAAATGAGGTTAATTCTGCTCACAGTTCACATGCTCAAAGCAAATCACATGGTTATATGTAACTTCAAAAGAATTGGAGAAATGCGGTTCTACCATAAACTCAAAAGGAAGAGATCCAGAAATATGTGATGGAAAGCACTAATAATTGCTATATTATATTATACTAGAACTAATCAACAATAGAAACATAATAAAATGTGTGAAATGCTGATACAGCTTTGAAAGATAAGTTTATAGCTTTACACACAATTATCAAGAAATTTTTTAAAAATTGAAAATGTATTAATTAGACATTCAATCCACATAAATAAAAAAGAATTTAAGAAAGATAAATGCAAATGTTAATTAAAATGAGCCAGTTAAAGAATGGGAAAAAGGCAACAGATTACTAAAAGTAAGGGTTTTTTAAAAAAGAATTAATAAAATAAAACTCTATGAAAGTTAATAGAAAAAAAAAGAGAAAATGTACAAAAAAGGGAGAGAAATGGAACTAGAAAACCAATAGTGTCAAAATAACACTAAAAAGTATTATATATGAATATAATACTTAATATAATTTCTAGAAAAATATGATTTGGCAAAGTTGAGGAAAGAAAAGTGAAGAACACAGTCTTCATATGCATGAAGGAAAACTGAAGACTTCTCCAAAACACCCTGAGACTCAGATATCTCTACAGATGGGCTCTAACAAACTCTTGAATTGAATGACTTATTCTGTATTAATGGAAGATTTTTCCAGAAGTTGGGAATAAAGGCAAAACTTGCGCAGCTCATTTTATGAAGTTAGTCTTGGTTCTAACAACTGAATAAGGAAAATCAGAGAAAAAGTTCTATTTCATAGTCACATTTCAGTTTAAACATAGCTATAAGAAATCTTAAAGTATTGGGGCGCCTAGGTGGTCAGTCAGTTAAGCATCTGATTCTCCATCTCAGCTCAGATCTTGATCTTGGGGTGGTTAGTTTAAGCCCTGCATTGGGCTCCATGCTGGATGTGGAGGCTACTTGAATTGAAAAAAAACAAAACCTTAATTATTAACTAACTAAATCCAAGAGTGTACTTTTTTAATTACCTCAAGACTAAATAAAATTTATCTCACGGAGACAAGAATGGTTTAACAACAACAAGAAAAAGAAAAATCAATGAATGCAATTTGCCATATTAAAGACCAAGGAGAAAATTCATATACTGAGGTCAATTGGTCTGGGAAAAGTATTGAATAAATTTCAACATATATTTATGATTTTAAAAAAAAACCATTTGGAACAGAAAGAAATTACCTTAATGACTCTTAATCTCACAAAACAAACTGAGGCGTGCTGGGGGGAGGGGGGTCGGATAGGGGGTGGGGTTATGGACATTGGGGAGGTATGTGCTATGGTGAGTGCTGTGAAGTGTGTAAACCTGGCGATTCACAGATCTGTACCCCTGGGGATAAAAATACATTATATGTTTATAAAAAATAATAGTAATAAATAAATAAATTTTAAAAAAAGAAATGACTTTAAATGTTAAAAGCTTATGTAGCAGAAATACAGCAAAAATGTTCTTTTATAACAGAAATTTTAGACACAGTGATCAGTAGCAAGAATAGAATGCCAAATATTGCTACTATTATCGAACATCTGTAACTCATTAGCTATCTACTGCTTTCACTGGCAAATTGTGATAAAACTAGAAAGAAGTGAGGGGGGAAGGAGAGAAGGGGAGAAATGTAATAGTCATTACTTGCAGAAGAGTTTACATCATGGGCGAGCCAACTTTGCAGTGGCCCAGGGCTCTGAGCACAAAGGGCGCCACGCCTGGTTTAGTGCTCACTCAAAATTCTTAATAATCTTGTTTTTGACCTTTTGTAAATGAAATCTAATGGGACCGTGAAGCATGCATGGGATCAGAGGGAAAGAGGCAGTTCACTCTTCTTGCCACTCCATTTGCACACATGAAGTCTCGGAAGCATGGAATTCTGGTGGGCCCAGAATGCCCAGGGGTTCAGCAACACTCACCGCACATATAAGGAAAAGTATGTTACACCATGACTGAGTAACAGGGGTTGTGACAGCAGGGACAGGACATGCTTTCAGCTCAAACCAGAACTTACTTCAAATGAAGAAAGAAGGCAGTGGCGTTCTCAGAAACATGAATGGCCAAGGAAACCTATGGATAGGGTTAGGATAGGATACTACAGGATATCCTCTCTTACTAATAATGTTCCTTCCCTGTGCTAACTAACAATTTCTGCTAAAGATAATGACACAGAAGAAAAGGGAAAGATAGGGCCACCTGTAGTCCCTTGTCTGTTGATGAGGGTAAAATGCATCTAAAATAATTCCTTTCAATTAATTCAAAAAATTAAAAATTTAATTTAAAAGCTTAAATTTAAAAATTTAAAGTTAAATTTAAAAATTTAGTTTACTTGGTTTAGAGCAACATTCAAGGACAAAAATAAGATGCCATGACAAGACAAAAGAGACATTGCTGGAATAAAACTTCAAATTTAGTACCTTTAGCAGCCATTTTTTCCCTGCTTTTTAAAGAAGGAGTCTGAATTTGAATTTTCTTTTTTTTTTTAAAGATTTTATTTATTTATTTATTTATTTATTTATTTAAGAAAGCACACATGAGAGAGAGGGAGAGAGAATGCATTAGCAGGGGATAGGGGCAGAGGGAGAGATGGGGGCTTGATCCCAGGACCCTGAGATCATAACCTGAGCCTAAGGCAGATGCTTAACCAACTAAGACACCCAGGCATCCTGAATTTGCATTTCATGGTGGGCTCTGCAAATTATATAGCAGACCTTATTTGCAGATGATAGGATCATTTACATAGAGTTTTTTTAAAAAGGAATAACCAAATTTTTAGAAGTCATAAAAGGATTTGGAATACAAGATCAGTTTTTTCTAATTAATATGCTTTCTTCAAACTATCAATAATCAATTAGAAAATATAAAATATTTCTATTTTATAAAAAAACACAAGGCAATACTCATAAAACCAATAAAATATCCAAGATCTAACTTAACCTAAAGTACACAAGGCCTCTAGAAAAAATGTCAGCACTCTTATAAAGGATTTAAAAGAAAATCTAATCAGATAGTCCACATTCTGGGGTGGATGAAAAAATATTACAAAGGTACCAATTCTCTCTTTAATTCATCTACAAATTTAGCATAGTCCTTATTACAATCCCTGATAGATTTTTTTAAAGGTACTTGAGAAACTTACTCTAAAATTGTATATGAGAAATAAATGCCCATGAATTGCAAAGGCAAATTAGATAAAAGTGAGAACTAGCCAAAGTAATGAAAACAAAAACAAAACAATACAAACTACTAATCAGTGGAACTGAACAGAAAGTCCAGAGTGCGACCCACACAGAACCCAATATGTGAGAAGGATGGCCCCCCTGGAATAGTAAGGGCGGAAGAGGCTCATTTTAGTGGATAACTCGGGGGGAAATGACTCACCTTATGGAGGAACAAAGGCATTAAACCCCTATTTACCACCTTATACAACTGTATACTCTAGAAAGATTTAAACCTTAAATCTGAAAAGCAAAATAGTTGTATTCATAAATGGTACCGGAACACAGCTGGCTTCATGGGTATCTGGTGTACATCAGGGCCAACACTCAGAAGAGCCCAGCACTTGATTGAATGCTCTACTGCTGCCATCTTGAAATTCTTAATTTTACAAAGGGTCCCCCACTTTCATTTTGCAGTGGGCTGGCAATTTATGTGACTTAGAAACAGTGAAGGACTTCTTATAAAAAGCCCAAGTTAGAAGGAAACATTATTTTTGCCGCATAAAGAACAGCATGGATAAAGTAATCAGACATCACCACAGATGGAGAAGTTCTTTGGGAGGTCCCAAACTGGCGACATTTAATACCTAAATGATATAAGATACAACATCGCCAGCTACCTTAATTCTTTCCAAACTTTCAGCTTAGTTTTCATAGAAACAATAATTTTGTCTTATATTATTGTTTGTAACTGGTTTACATTCTGTTTTAATTACCTATTTTCAATAAAAAGTACAGGTGACATAAACAGGCGAGCAGATAAATACAGTCGCCTTTTGGAAAGCTTTGGTCTCCATTGGTCAGAGCAACCCACCTCCTAGAAGTTCAGAGCAGCTCAGGCTTCAGAATTAGATTTGACAGAGAGACTAGAGTGTCAGTTAATCCCATGAGTCAGCTAAGTAGAAGTCATTTAATTAACTGCTTCAATTATAGGTGAAAAAAAAATTCTTAGATTTCTAAAAGCTTGTGCTGGTTCCCAAAATTTCCCTTTGGAGACACTGACTTGTTAATTTTAAGAGTGTGTTGACTTCCAATATGGCTGCATTAGACTCGAAGATCAATGGTCACTGTCAATTGTCAATTGCGTGGCTCTCATAGAGTATAAGAACCCACAGAAACATCTGGTGATGCATTTAAAGTGTTTTCCTGCAAGAATACATGTACTTAAAGCCAAGTATTAATTTATTCACTGAGTATCACTCCTGTCCTATGAGCTATGCTCTGTAGGAATGTGTTTAGGAATGTGTTTAGCAAATTATAATTATGGGGAAAAAAAATGAGAGAAAGAGAGAATTACCTAAAAATAGCTGTCCTTCCTTAGAAGGGAGCATTTTTAGCAATAAAAAAAAAAAAAAAACAGATAATTACTTTGGTTAAAAAGTATGCGCAAGTCTCTTCTGGAAGATGGGCATGAAAGAAGAATGTTTTGTGGAAATACTGGCTAACTCCAGACTTTTTCTCCAATCAGCAAGTTATCTCCTGACAAATGTCATTTGGGGGTCTCTCACACATTATCCTGCTCTACTGCCAATGGGAAAGTTTCTGAAGTTCCAGTGTGTCATTTGATGTTTACAGCGTTGCCTGGTAAATAGCCTTTATCAAACTAACGATGATCTCTTTCTACTCTTATTAGAAATTTTTATCAGAATGTCTGAGAGGTGCAGTCGGTTAAGTGTCTAAATCTTGATTCGGGCTCATGCCAGGATCTCAGGGTCTTGAGATCAAGCCCCAGTCAGGCTCTGCAGTCAGCAGAGAGTCTGTCCTGTCCCCCACTCACCTGTGTGTGCTCTCTCTCTCAACTAAATACATAAATCTTGTAAAAACAATTTTTTTTATTAGGTAGGGTTGTTGGGGTCTCTATTAAGATTGTCATGTAGTTTGGTTTCTTTTAATCTGCAACCGTAAAACATTGCATTAATAGATTTCCTATGTTGAACTGTTCTTGCACGCCATATTACTTTTTTTGCAAGCTGCCAGGTTTTACTTGCATGTGTTTATTCATGATTGTTACATCTGTACCCATGAGTGAGATTCATCTATAGCTTTTTGCTCCTCTCCTCCAGTTTTAGTGTCAGAATTATGCCAGCCTTGAAAAGGGGCTTGGAAAATATTCATATTTTTTAATGCTCCAAAATGGTTTAAATAACGGAGAAATGACATGGTTCTGGGAGCTTAATGAAACATGCCAGGAAAACCACTTTAAGCTTTTCTATAAAGATAGACCAGTCTTTTATAATTACTTCAGCTTCTTTTATGATTATTGTTCTTTTCAGGTTTTACATATCTCCTGAAGTAAGTATTCTTACTTTGTATTTTTCTAGAAAGTCATCGATTTCATCTACATTCTGAATTCAATGATATAAAAGTATTATATTACTTATAATATTATAATATTATTAATATAAGTATTATATTATCTTAATACTATAAGTATATTCCCTACTTTTGAATTCATATTGTGTTTTGTTATTTTTCTTTTGATTTATAAGGTAATTTTTTTAGCTTTAAGTAGCTAAATACTCTTTGTTATGGACTTTTTTTAAAAAAGCTTTTTGTTTAATTTGAGGTTGTGTTATTTGTGTTAATTTCATAGTTTTATGTTTCACCAATTTCTGCTTTATGTTTATTAATGTCTTTTGTTTATTTTTATAGGTTTGTTTTATATTTTTAATCAAATGCATAATTATTTTATTTTCATTCTTTCCTGTTTTCTAAAAAATTCACTTAAAATAATATGCAGTCACTTGAGTACTGTTTTACATTTGCATACTGTCATATTTTAATACAGAATTCCATTCTCATATATTCTAAATGTTCTGTAATTCTATATCAAGTTTTATCACATGTTAGAGAATATGCTCTTCTTTGTATTATAGAACTTGTAACAGGGCCAATTCTTTAAAAAAAAATCTATTTGAGAAAAATGTATTTTCCTGGTTGTGGCTAGTAAGTTATATATATGTATATTTAACCTATGTATTAATTCAATTTTTAAATTTGTAACTTTTAGCTATGACTATTTAACAATTCCTGAAAGGCCAAGTTAAAACAACTCACCATTTTATTTCTGGATTTTTCCTTGTATTCCTAGCAGTTTTTGCTTCATCTATTTCAAAGCTGTTTGGGGGGACTGTTCTTGACTCAGAACCTCTGCTAGAGTGTATGTATGCCTTGTGTACTGAGATTACATGATGCCCTTTACTCTACTAGGAAACAGTTTCCCTCCCACTGCACCCCTCCACCAGTCACATGACTTGCTCATTCCAGAAAGGCCACTTTCTCAGAAAGGCATTCCTGACCATCCTGACAAAGTAAAAAAGTCCCATCACGCTCAATGTCTAGACCCCCATATGTGTATTCATAGCCTTAATCACTACCAACTATATGTATACATCCATAATTTTTTTAATCTTCTGTCAATAGAATGTAAGATGGCTGAACGGTAGAATGTAAGATGGCTGAATGCAGCAAACGTATCTGCCTTGAGAGTGTTAGTTTCCCGGGGCTTTGACAATGGCCAGCACATTGCAGATGCTCAAGAAATACATTCATGTGTTCATTAACAAATCAGTGAGTGGATGTACACATTTCCCATAAGATTTCTGCTTAACTCATATAATGATTTTTATTTTATCTGCTATTAATAGTTTAAAAATTTTGTCCCTATTCAAGATTTTGGTAACATTTTTGTTTCAGGTAAATTTCTTGTGAGCAACCTGTAATCTGGTTTTTACATCTTTACTCACTTCACAACTCCATGTTTTAACATGGAAGAGTAACCCATTCATCTTCTTTCTTTTTTTTTAAGATTTTATGTATTTATTTGACAGCAAGAGAGGGAACACAAGTAGAGAGAGTGGGAGATGGAGAAACATGCTCCCGGCTGAGCAGGGAGTCCAATGTGGGGCTGGATCCCAGGACTCTGGGATCATGACCCAAGCCCAAGGGAGACACTCAACCAACTGAGCTACCCAGGAGCCCAACCTATTCATTCGTCTTTACTGTGATCGCTAATATGTTTGGCCTTACTGCTTTCACTTAAATTATCTGTTTCTATTTATCCCACATTTGCAGTCTTAATTAATAGCTGACATACAGGAATATCTTACAATGCACAGATTCGTATTCCAAGTACTTGTTGGCGGTCATCTCATTTAATGTTCAAAATAACCCAAGGCTTAGGAATATTCTGTAACTTGTCCAAGATTCCACAACTGCTTCTGATAAACCAGGACTTAGACATCAGCGATCTCTTGAGGCTAGGATCTTAACCTCCAGGTTATGCTGCTTCTCTTACCTGAATTTTCTTCACCTTTTTCTGTCTTTCTCACAAATTATTTAGACATCTCATTATCTAATGATAATATGCAAATTCTAATTAACCATATTTCAACATATTTTTTTTAAAATGGATAATTATTTGGCATCTATAAACACATTCCTTCCCAAAAATGCAAGATCAGTAGGCTTCCATTACTTCCATTACATTCAGTTTATACTGAAAGGTTTATTGACATACTTAGAATTTTTTATTCTAGGTTGCCCTATTGTTATAAGCTTTATTTTTCATTATGTTTCTTCAAGTTTTTGGCCAATAATTTCTGTTTCATATTCTGGAAAGTTTCTTCCACTTACTTTCTATATAACTAATATATCCTTCATCCATGCCCATTCTATTACTTGGCTCCTTTCAGTTAATTTTGGGGAGCTCATCACAAGACCATCAATGTTCTAACTTCTTGGGTTTTTTTGTTTGTTTGTTTTGTTTTGTTTTGTTTTGGTCTTCTCTGTCATAGCATTCTGTTCTCAGTTTGAATGAAATAAACTCTTAAATTTTCCTAAAGTTATTTGGTAGAATTTTTTTTTCTGATGAATTCTCCTTTTCTTGTACACTATTTCTATTTTTTTCCCAATGTCTGGTCTTTCTTTATCATATCTTTCTTATATGATATATATTGTCCTGAGGTAATTCTTATAGTCCATTCCAATTTACAACTAAGGTGATTAGCACCGGTGGCTACTATGCGTTTCTTAGCCTTGTGGAAGTCTGTTTCACCAACCTGTACCGGGAAGGATGACTTTAGCTTTTGTGTGCATGGCCAGGCATGCTAATAAGCAGGTTTCCCTTTAGGTGCATGAACATGTAGCAGGAAATCCTCAATTGCCAAAATGAAAAACACTTTCCTTGAGGAGCATAATATTTTATGGAATAATTCACTTTTGAATATAATCGAGTTTACTTTTGTCACCCACTGTAATTTTATTTATTTATTTATTTAGATTTCTAAAGTTAGCCCAGGTCCTGCTTCACTTTTTCTTGAGTCCCCTCAACATGGGTGTACCAGGATCTCCTCAGATGATATATGCTATTAATCATCATGGAAATAACTTTTATCAAGTATTTTCCCTAGAGTATATGTTAAGTGTTCTGCTTGAATCATCTCCCGTTAGTCTCTAGACCATTTTATGAAGTTGGTACTTTTATTACCCATGTTTTGCAGATAATGGGACCAAGGCTAAGGATATTAATGAAGCCCATGATGATTAAATATCTTGTCCAAGGTTACACACCTAGTAAAGGATGGAGTCAGGATGTGGATCCAGACAGGCTAGCTTAAACACAGGTCCACACTCCCTCTCTCTGATATGTTACCACTTTTCTCTAATGTAGTGTGGGATATGGAATCCTCTTTAACCCTTGATGGGGTCAGAGATCTTGAAGGGAAATTCCAGGAAAAAAAAAAAAGTCTGGATGAGACAGAAGGATGGATTTTAGGAAGGTGTGCCTTATGCATTGAGGCATGGAATTCTTATATCTGAGAAGGCAGACTTCTCATAATGGCTTACCCAGGCCACACTTTGGAGATTTAAGGGTCTGTGATAGCTCAGTTTCAGGCTTCTGTTGCTATGATTTATAGCCAGGATTCTGCCCTGCGCCTAGCAGTCATGTGCCATGCCTTTAAGACGCTAGTGCTCAAAAGTTTGCCCCCTGTCATTTCAGCCCCAGTTCAACAGGAAACACAAGCCACCCTTGAGATGACAGACCTATCTCCTAGCCATTGACTGGATGTTCGACTCCTTGCCCCAGCAGAACCTGAGCTTTCTATTTTTAGTTTGGTGTGACTGAAGATATGCTGGGTAAGCCTTGTTTAGGGCCGCCTGCCAGACTCAGCTTACCACGCAAACCAGGCAAAGAGGCAACACAGCAGGCCAATTAGCCAGCAGCTGTCTGTGAACTGAATAAACGAGGTGAGTGGACAGCAAGGGGCTGTCTTTGCCACAGACAGTAAGCAGAACACAAGGATTAACTTTCTTGGTCAGAGCTCTGCCGGGAAGCCTGCCATTTGCTCTGTCTGTATGGTGAGACTCCTTGTTTTCTTCAGAAGAACTAAACCAAACTACCTTTTGGCAGAAGTAAATGGATCTCCTCTTAATGGTTCACAGAGAAAATATCTGTTTTCCAGGTTACCAAAATAAATGTTAACATGAACCTGCTATCACAATTCTGGTTTTGAGAAATGATTTTTATCAAAAGATGTCTTAAAGTTGTATAATATTATGGAACAAAATGCTTTAAAATATGGACTCCACAGTCTGTGCGGGTGGGCTGGTGGTACTTCAGCTGCCTTCTTCCTAGCTCTGTGGTTTTGGACAGGTGGTCTTACCTCTCTGGTCTTAGTTTCCTAGTTGGTAGATGGGAATAACAGTACCCACATAATGGACTTGCTTTGAGAATTAAATCAGGTAATCCATGTAAAGTGTTTTGAATAGTCCTGGCATAGAAAATGAGTTGAATGGATATTGATTACTATTACTGAATATTCTCAGTTTTAGCTCAGCTATTAAAACCAAAGAGTGAGTATTCTCAGTTTTTACAAATGATCAGACAAAAGAAGAGGAAGTACCAGGATTGAGTTCATACATTTTGTGCTGAACTGAAACTGAATTCAATCCTCAGCTGTTCGATTATAAAGTCTTGGAATCTTCTGTGAGATACACTGAAATTTTCTCTTTATAGAACAGCTTTTACTGACTTGTTCTTTTTCTTTTCTTTTTTTTTTTTTTTTAACTGACTTGTTCTTTGGCACTATGCCAACCTCCCGCAGGAAAGGATGTGATGAGACAGACTCATTACGTCAGTGACTGGGGTCCTGGAAGGGGTCGTGTTAGGACCACTGTCTGCCACATCACACATCACACAGTGGTTTCTGCATTCAGGGGAGAAATTCCCTGGAAATCAGTTTTCGATAAAACTGTGCTCCTTCTGAGCAAGAGGTTTGTTTTATTTTTCTTCTGGAGAACTGTGACTAATCAGGATCATTTTTTGTTTTGACTGAAGAAGCTTAGAGTCAAATTCATTACCTTTCTCTAGTACTTCTGTGTACTAATCTTATTCCGAATTTAGGATAATCTTTTTCTTATTTCCCCTTTACTCTTGGTCCCTTGATAATATATTTTATGCCACTGAATTGTGTATATACACTCCTACAATGTCTTTTTGGGATAAAACAAGAATACAAGTATAAAATAATCTAAATATATAACTCACTTCATGTTTCTCTTTTTTCTTGGGATTGGTCTTTGCCAGTTCTGTTGGATCAGATGCCATTATTTTCCCAGGATTGGATAAGTCCTACTGGAACATATGAATGCATTACTCAGAGCTTCATGATATCTAGTATGTAAATAATAGGCAGAGGCTAGGCTGATTTAAGCAACAGAAATTTATGAAGAAAACATTTAATAACCAACCATATGCTGATTTTTTTTCATACACAGCTAATTGGCTCTTAGAGGAATGGAAAATCAGGGATAAGGGACCAGAAGAGGAAGCAATTACATTGACTTATGGACAACCTCCTCAGAAAGCCCTCTGTGTTCATTCAAGTCTCATTCAGGTTCCCCTTCACTGTGCTTTCTGTTATCTTTGTACTTTTTACATTCAATGTAATAAGGATTATTTCTTAACTTTTTATTACTTTTCTGATGCTCAGGATAGTGCTACAAAGGTAGATAGATAGATAGACAGACAGACAGATGGGTAGATAATACTGACCCAATATGTGTTTTTTGAATGAATCAATCAAGGGTGCAGAGGAAGGGCACTCAACAGAGTGGGGTAGGTGGAAGACTTGGAGGATTTCTGGGGAAGTAACATGTATGTTGTATCTATTAAATAAAAACGCGTAAGCCTGACAGAGAAGAGGAAGGAACTTCTAAGCAAAGGAAACAGTTTGTGTGCAAAGTTACAAAAATTTTAGAAAGCAAGACCTGCTTAGGGAATTACAAATATTTCAATTTGTCTCCAGTCTGGATTAAGAGGGAAGAGGAGAGATGAACTTGGAATGTGAATTTTATCTTGAGCCCTATAGAGAGGCACTGATGAATTTTAGGTAGGGGAAGGGGCAGGTTATGAGATGAAGGCAGATGTGTTTTAGAGAGATTACTTTGACTCCAGTGAGGCCGTGGATTGATGGTAGACATTTAGGAGACTATTACATCAATCCAGGAGAAAAATGATGATGCTTTTAATTAATTAGGTAGTGGGAGTGTGATGGAGAGGAGGGGTACACTTGGTGCTGGAAGCAACAAACAGTGATTTTTTTTTTTTACGCTTTTGTTTTTTGGGGTTTTTTTTTGTTTTTTTTTTTTAATTTTTTATTTTTTATAAACATATATTTTTATCCCCAGGGGTACAGGTCCTGATATGAGGAAGTGGTGATGCAAATAGTGATTTTTGATTGCATGGGGAAGATGTGGGAGAGAGAGGGGTCTGTAATGCTTCCCACATTTCTATATTGGTTAACGGGATGGATGTTGATGTCATTTCCCAAACAAAAAGTAAAAGAAGAAGGTAAAAGGAGGGTTATTAAGTCAACTTTGAATATATGTGCTTATTATGCTAGGGGTACAGCCAAATAAAACAGGCCTGTAGATACAAGGATCCAGAGCTCCAAAGACAGATTCGCCTAGACACTGCATAATTTGGGAGGCATGAGTGTATCATTGGTAACTCAAGGCATGAGTAAGATGTGTTTTCTAAGCAGATGAGAAGAGGGTGAAGGATAGAACATTATGAAACATTGAACTTTGGGAGATGAGCAGAAACAGAGGCTCCAGTGAAGAAAGCTAAGAAAGATGGCTAGAGGACAGGGAAAAATTAGTGAGGTCTCAAACCCAGGAAGAAAAAAAAAATCAGGAAATCAGAAGAATCTTGCATTTCCAGCAATTTGACAGACTAGATATCCTGAAGAAATCTCCCTCTTGTTTTAAGTTTAGAGTCCTCTGAGTTTATTTATAGGCTAAGGCCAGTTGACTGGGAATCGTTGAAAATGGAAAAAGAAAGATAATTGAAGAAGAGGATAGGTGAGAAAGGTGACATCCCTCCACTAAAACACGATAGAAGGAGAGCAAAGACTCAAGTAAATAAAATCAGAAGTGAATGAGGAGATGTTACAAATGCAATACAAAAGATTACAGTACACTACAACAATAAATAATTATATACCAATAAATTAGACAACCTGGAAGAAATGGATACATTTCTAGGAATATACTTTTCAATGCTAAAACATGAAGAAATAGGAAACCTGAACAATCTAATTATAGGTAAGATCATTGAATCATTCACCCAAAACCTCCCAACAAACAAAAGTCTAGGACCAGGGGCACCTGGGTGACTCAGTGGGTTAAGCCTCTGCCTTCGGCTTCAGTCATGGTCTCAGGGTCCTGGGATGGAGCCCCGCATCGGGCTCTCTGCTCAGCGGGGAGCCTGCTTTCCCCTCTCTCTCTGCCTGCCTCTCTGCCTACTTGTGATCTCTCTCTCTCTCTCTCTCTGTTAAATAAATAAAATCTTAAAAAAAAAAAAAAAGTCTAAGACCAAACAACTTTATGGTTGAGTTCTAACAAACATTCAAAGAATTAATACTGATCCTCAAGCTCTTCCAAAAAAACAAAAGAGAGAACACTTCCAAACTCATCTTATGATGTTAGCCTTACCTGATACCAAAATGAGATAAGGAGGCCATTTGAAAATAACAGGGTAATATCGCTAGTGAGTATATATATTCAGAAATCTTCAACAAAGTATCAGCAAACCAAATTAAATAATACATTAAAAATATTATACACCATGATCAAGTGGGATTTATTCCAAGGATGCAAGAATGGTTCAACATATTCATATCAGTCTGTGTGATACCTCGTATTAACAAAAGGAAGGATAAAAACCATGATAATCTTAACATATGCAGAAAAGACACTTAACAACATTCATCACCCATTTATGATAAAAACTCTCGGCCAAATTGGTATAGAGGGAATATGCCTCAGCGTAACAAAGACTGTATGTGACAAGCCCGCAGCTAACATCATATTTAATGGGAAAAAGCTGAAAGTTTTTCCTTTAAAATCAGGAACAAGATAAGGATACCCCATCTCAACACTTCTGGTATTGAAGTCCTATCCAGGGCCATTAGAAAAGAAAAAGGAATAGAAGGCATCCATATTGGAAAGAAAGAATTAGAACTGTCACTATTTGCAGATGACCTTATATATATATAAAGGTCATGACCTTTATATTACATGACCTTATATATATATAAAGCCCTGAAGATTCTACCAAAAAAATTTTAAAAACTGTTAAAACTGATTAAAGAATTAAGTTTGCAGGGTACAAATCAATATAAAAAATCTGTTGCATTTTTATATACTAACAATGAACTATCAGGAGAAATTTTTTTAAATCCCATTTGCAATTGCATCAAAAAGAATAAAATTCCTGGAAATAAATTTAACCTAGGAAGAAGAAGACCTATACACAGAATACAACATAAGTAAAAGAAATTAAGGACACAAATAAATGGAAAGACTGCCCATGTTACTTGATTGGAAGAATTAGCATTGTTAATATGTCCATAATACCCAAAGCAATCTACAGATTCAATGCGATCCTTATCAGAATTCGAATCGTATTTTTCACAGAAATAGAGCAAACAATCCTAAAATGTATACCGAAGTGCAAAGTAACCTTGAGGAAAAAGAACAAAGTTGGAGGTATCACACTTTCTGATTTCAAGCTACATTACAAAGCTGTAGTCAATAAACAGTATGGTATTGGTATAAAAACAAACACATATATCACTGCACAGATCAGAGAGCCTAGAAATAAATCCACACATCAATGGCCTATTAACAAATACGCCAAGAATATACAATGAAGAAAGGAGGGTCTCTACAGTAAATGGAGCTGGGAAAACGGGATGGTCACCTGCAAAAGGATGAATCATCCACTATCTTACACCATATGCAAAAAGTAACTTAAAATTAAAGACTTGAACATAAGACTTGAAATCATAAAACTCTTAATAAGAAAACAAGGAAAGCTCCTTGACATAAGTGTCAGGATGATTTTTTTGAATCTGATGCCAAAAGCAAAACAAAAATAAAAAAAGCAAAAATAAACAGGTGGTACCACACCAAACTAAAAAGCTCCTGCTCAGCAAAGCAAACCATCAACAAAATGAAAAGACAACTTACTGATTGGGAGAAAATATTTACAAATTGTATGTCTGATAAGGGGTTAATATCTTAAAGAAAAAAAAAAAAGAACTCATATTACTGAATAGTAAAAAAAAAAAAAAAAAAGGCAAACAATCCTATTTAAAAATGGACAGAAGATCCAAATATAAATTTTCCAAAGAAGATACAAAGATGACCAAGATTCTCAAATCACTTATCATTAGGGAAATGCATATAAAAACCACAATGAGATATCATCTCACACCCACTGGAATGGCTATGATAAAAAAAACAGGAAATAACAAGTGTTAGCAAGGAATCAGAGGACAGGGAACCCTGTGCATTGTGGTAGGAATGTTAATTGGTGTTGCTATTGTGGAAAACATTATGAAGGTTCTTCAAAAAATTACAGAGATAAGGTGCGTAGGTGGCTAAGTCTGTTAAGTATCTGACTCTTGATCTTAGCTCAGGTCTTGATCTCAGGGTTGTGACTTCGGGCCCTGAATTGGGCTCCATGCTGCGTATGAATTTTTTTTTTATTTAAAATTTTAATTTAATTTAAAAAATTAAAAATAGAACTATCATATGTCAGTAATTTTGCTTTTGGATATTAAACTGAAGAAAACAAAAACACTAACTCAAAAAGGTATATTCATTCCTTGTTCATTGTGACATTACTTATAAAAACTAAGATATGGAAAATGTAAGTATCTATCAATGGATGAATGCATAAAGAAAATGGGATTTATCTACTTCTATCTATCTCTGTATATAATACTCAATTGTTAATATTATTATTGAAACATTATTAAGCCATAGCAAAAAATGAAATCTTGCCATTTGCAACAACATGGATAGATCTTAAGGTTATTATGCTAAATAAAACAAGTCAGAGAAAGACAAATACTATATTATCTTACTTATATAGGGAATCTAAAAAAATAACAACAACAAAACAAAATTCGTAGATACAGGGAACAGATTGCTAGCTGCCAGAAGAGTGGTTATGGGGAAGGGAGAAATGGGTAAAGGAAGTCAAAATTGGAAAACATCCAGGTATAAAACAAATAAGTCATGAGGATGTAATGGACAGCCTGGTGACTATAGTTAACAATACTGTATCACAAATTTGAAAGCTGCTAAGAGAGTAGATCTTTAAAAAAAGGATACATGGTAACAATAGGTATAGATAATTACAAATATATATAATTATATGTTAAATATATAGTTTTATATTATGTTATTGTATGTAAATATATATAATCAGTATATTATATTATATATTAATTTTATAAGGATATTAAAATGAGAAAGAGTGAAAGCAGTCAAAGATAAGTATTTAAGAACAGTGAGGAATGTTCAGAACAGCTGTTTAGGAAAGTGAAGATGGAACTAATTCAAGACTTGTAGAATCATGGGGCATGATTCACAGCCTAACTGGGCTTCAAAATGCCAGATTTGCAGGGAAAATGTCATGCATACTAGTATGATTTTTCTCCAGCAGTGCTCAGCAGGATATTAATGGAGGAAATAGAAGTTTGAATTCAGAGTTGGGATTTTGCTCAGTTTGGGGTCAGAAGTACAAGAAGTTGAGTAGGAATAGAAGGGCATTAATGGTGAAACAAAGAGATTTAAGCGGACAGCCTCTGACGTGTGTAGCTGGGAGGGCCAAGCAGAGTGCTCACGTGTTCACAAGGCTTCTTCAGTTTTACAAAAGTGAAGTATTGAAATGGTTCAAGCCACCTTCTTTTTCCACTCTACCTGCCACACTTCTCTTGTCGGGTCACCAGCATTTTTGTGATCAAGCTTAAGGGAAGCTGAGTGAAGTGTTGGGTTTAGCAAAATACGTTTATGTGATTTCCAGACATTTTCAGGTACAGTTCAGTTACTGTTATATAATTAATTCCAAGGTAGGATTCGCTTCCAGAATGTTTCCACTGCTCCTCATCACCTGACACTGTGAGATAGATTCAGAGCCAAGAGTCTCCCTGGGGTATTTGTGGGTCTTAGGGGGCCTGGTACCTAAAGGTTGTAGGGAGTAGCTAATGAGTGTGGACAGTTTGTGGAGCACCGAAGATTAGCCATTGCACAAGAAAACCTGAATAGCCAGGAAATCTTAATGCTCACAAATAAAAGAAGTTTAAAGAAAACTTCCCCAAACTGGACCATAATCTTAAAATTGACATGACATTACCATAACAAGTTGTAAAGCTGGAGGAATATTTTCTAAGTAATCAGTTTAATCCACTCAACTAGGTGTCAGCCGGCAGGGGTAGTCATTCACAGTGATTCAACCTGCTGGCCACTGACTCTTGTCTCTTCCAGCATACTTGGGCCAGCATATTTATGCATTGACATTATTTTAGTATAAACATTTCCCTTGGGGTTCCTGGCTGCCTCAGTTGGTAGAGCATGCAACTCTTGATCTTAGGGTTATAGGTTCGAGCCCCAAGTTGGGTGAAGGTCTACTTAAAAATAAAATCTTGGAGCGCTTGGATGGCTGCATGGGTTAAACCTCCACCTTTAGCTCAGGTTAGGGTCTCAGGGTCCTGGGATCAAGTCCCACATCGGGCTACCTGCTCAACAGGGAGCCTCCTTCCCCCTCTCTCTCTGCCTGCCTCTCTGCCTATTTGTGATCTCTCTCTCTCTCTCTCTGTCAAATAAATAAATAAAATCTTTTTTTTAAGATTTTATTTATTTATTTCACAGACAGAGATCACAAGTAGGCAGAGAAGCAGGCAGAGAGAGAGGGGGAAGCAGGCTCCCCGCCGAGCTGAGATCCCGATGTGGGGCTCCATCCCAGAACCCTGGGATCATGACCTGAGCAGAGGGCAGAGGCTTTAACCCACTGAGTCACCCAGGTGCCCCAATAAATAAAATCTTTTTAAAAATTACTAAAAATAAAATCTTAAAACAAGATAAAATAAATGTTTCCTTTTTATTATAGTTATAGCATTATATTGATTTTTTAAAATTATGCATTGAGATAAATCACATTATTTATGATGATTGATAATGAAAAGGATGGGGATGATGAAAAGGTTCTTATACAATATTTGCTTTAAAAAGAGGCGTTAATTCTGGTCTGGTTGAGAACCAGTTATCCAGGCCAACTAGGCAGGTAGACCTCAGATTCCTTCGTCAGGATTCTGCTCTGTGTCTTTCACCTCTCTAGATACCTTCTTCAGTTCATGACCTCCCTGCTGGCTTTGAGGACGCAAGAGCTGTGTAGCTGGCCACACTTGTCCCTCGTTTCAATAGACATAAATCCATCTCTAACCACTATTCTCTCACTCCTCCTGGCTTTCTGTTCCTCAAAGACATCAATTTGTTCCTGCCCAAGGACTTTTGCACACTCTCCTCCTTAGGTCTTTGTGCAGGTAATATCTTATTTTCAGGCCTCCGCTCAAATATGATCCCTGAAAACCCTTTTGTTCATTCCTTTACGTCTTTAGTGACCTTCCCCTCTATTTGGTCACATTTAGGGTGACCAAAATGTAAACCCTATGACAGCAGGGACCAGGGTTCTTCTTCACTCTGTATTTGCTGCCCTTTAAACAATATCTGGCACCTAGTGAATGTTCAACAAATAGCTGTTGAGTGAATTAATGAACCCATGTGTATTCGTCTGCTTGGAGGCCATAACAAAATACCACAGACTGGGTGGCTGAAACAACAGACATTTATTTTCTCCTAGTTTAGGAAGCTGAAAGTCCAAGGTCAAGGTGTCTGTGCCATTGGTTTCCCTTGAGACCTCCCTGGTTGACGTGCAGATGGCTGCCCTCTGGATGCCTCTTCACATGATCAATCCTCTGTTCACAGGCATCTGTAGAATCTCCATCTGTGTCCTAATTTCGCCTTCTCATCAGGACACCAGTCAGTTTGGATGAAGGCCTCACCCAAACCTTAGTGGCCTCATTCAAACGTCAGCTCTTCAAACTTTGCCTCCAATACCATTACATTTGAGGTGTGAGGGGTTGGGATTTTAACATGTGAACTTGGAGGGTAATTCATCCCATAGCCTCATCGCTGGGAACCGGCTCCATCCCTACACTTAAAGCACTTTCAGGATTGAAGGCAGGAATGACTCCAGTCTCAGGAAGCCTTTGGGAAACAGCCGGGGCCAAGTAGTCATCAAGTCTCCCCAAGTACCTAGAATGAGGACAGGGGATGCCTTTGTTGGTTACAAATGCACCTGAAGCACACAGAAGGGGTTTTCTAGAGATGGTCCTAAAGCACAAAGAGGAACATCACCATCGCTCCTATCCAGCAGTTGTCTCCTGGGCTGGAATCTATAATGTTTGCCCCTGGGTGGCTCTCTGCGTGCTTGTCCATGTCTAAAACAGATGGGGCCAGCTTGCCAGGCCGTAAGAAGTTGTGAGGGGCCACCCACTGCAGAAAGCAGCCAGAAGAGGGGAGGTCTGGTGGGCAGGATACAATCAGCCTGAGCCATCTGCAGCTGTCTGAGGATCGGGTTTCCAGATCACCTGCTCTGGCCCAGGCTGCAGGAACTGAGCTGTCAGACAGAGACTGGTAATTACCCCAGACTCATCTACACCTTCTCTGTCTATGTCCTAATTGAGGTTTAATGGCTTTGGTCACAGGAGCGGTCTTTTCCTGCCTTTCCAGCCATAGATTCTTTCATCTGAGCATCAAGCCAATTAGTTTTAGCATCTGGGGTAATTTAGCATCTGACTGCACAGAATTCCCAGAATGTTGTTGGTGGTGGTGGTGATGTGTGTGAATGTGTGTGTGTGTGTGTGTTTTCAATGTTATTTGGATACAATTTACAAGATGGAGACTGAGGTGGACATGAAGAAGTTCAAGCATATGAGGCACCTATGATTGAAGTCACACATGAATTTTATTGACACTTTCTTTTTTTTAAGATTGGTTGATTGATTGAGGCAAAAAGTGAGAGAGAGAGAGAGCAGGAGAGAGAGAGTTCACAAGCAGGAGGGGCAGTGGCATGGGAGAGAGAATCTTGAGCAGACTCTCCATAGAGCCTAACGCAGGGCTCAATCTCAAGACCCTCTCAGATCACAACCTGAGCTGAAATTAAGAGTCCCTCAACCAACTGTGCCACCCAGGTGCCCCATATTTATACTTTCTATCTTAAATGTTTCTTCTACCCGGTAGGCAATAGATTTACCATATAAGATTGAGAATGAAGACTCATTTGAGTCTCCTGAGACCTTATCCTTTTAGCACGGTTTATGATCTATTTAGGTATAGATTTGGAAACTTGATTACCCACCAAGTGGGCTTTCTTCTTGCAATTACTTAGTTTCATCATTCTAACCCATTTCCTTTCCCTTTCGCCCCTCTCCCCTCTGCTGCCTGGTCACCCACTCCAGCAAAGGCAGTTCCACTAAACAGATTCCTTGAAATTAGATGGTCTGACCAAGGACTAAGCAGCACCAAACTCTAACGAAACAGCCTGGAGACAGAGACTGTTTCTTCTTGGTTTTCTTAACTGCCAACCAAGGACACCTGTAGAAACACTTGGCCTCCTAGAACCTTTGGAAACCATGTGATAAATGGAAATGTGGTCTCAGGGGTTGACAAGCACATGTTAGGGGTTCAGGCCAGTCTTCTGGGCCCCCTTTGTATAGACTGGATTGACTTCACCCCAGAGGCAAGCAATAGCTAGGGAGATGAATTACTGGCAGAGAGATGCCCTATAGCCAGAAACTGATGGGATTTTAGCTCTGCTGTGGACTCTGGAACCTAAACCATGGCTTTACACAAACCCTAAAATAGTCTCACCAAGAGTGAGATGATTATCACCATTAGAACTTGGCTGTGGAGCAGCTGGTTAGCTCAGATTTTCCTTAAAGTGTGAAATAGAAGATTATAACCTTTTAAGAAGGGGGAGGTGAGCATGCTTATTGAGTTATTAGGTGATGTTCTAGTACTGAATGGAAAAAGGAAGTGGTGAGTGGACTTTGGAAAGCCTGTGAATGATCATGTCTTCTGCTGATCTGTATATTTCAACTCTGAGCCCAAGGTGACCTTCTCCTAAGTCATATTATGGGTGGAAAGTAACAGACATACACAGGACATTTTTTTAGACATTCAGACACACCTGAGTGGAAAACTTATGGGGGTCATATATAGTTCATTCTTGAAAAGATTATTCCAATCAATCAACCTATAAGTACTTCTTAAGCTCTTCAAATACAATTGAGGTGTTGCAGAGCATACAAAGGATCACATACACGCCCGCCCTCGACTTGTTTACAACATCGTGGAGGTGAGAGAAAAAGTGCAATTGAAAAAATAGCAAAAAATTACAGAACCAGCCAAGGCCCAATTAAATGTTGGATTAGAGTTTATAGCAAAAGTACTCTTAGAAGCTCAGAAGGAAGAGAGAGGTAAAGATAATCTCTGATATTTATTGAGCACTTACTATGTGTCAAGCACTTTGTAAGTACTCGCTAGGCATCAACTTAATTACCAATTCTCACAACTCTATAAGGGGGTGTTATTTTCATTTCATTTTACAAATGGGGTACTGGTGCTTAAAGAAGTTAAATAACTTGAGTGAGGTACACACTTAATAAGTGACATACTATTTTTCTTCAGTCAAATAATTCAGCCAGACAAAAACAGAAAAAACAATTATGTTTAAAAAAAAAAACAAACAAAAATCCCTGTATATGACCATCACCCAGCTTGAGAAATAGCTGTTGCCAATTGCTCTGTGAACTCCCTTCCCCAATCATATATCTTCCTCTCCCTAGAGCTAACCTCTTTTAACTTCTTTAAACCATATCCCAAAGAAAAAAAAAAAGAACGCTAGCTATCAGAAAGATTTCATGAGGCAGCTCCCTTGAATGGTGATTGGGATTTGGATTTGCAAGGAGAAGGGCTCTGAGTTAGGGAGAACGACCCTCAGGCTGGCTTAGAGGAAGGAGATTGGGTACAAGCCTTGACCAGAGGAGAGGAGACACATTGGTGAATGTTAGGAAAAAGATACCACCAAGACAAAGTCAGATCACAAATGGCCTTGATCAAAGCCTATGTGTGATATAGAAACTATGATAGAGTAAAATGAGAGAGCCATGAATAAAGCTGCACCAGTGATTCACTCTTGTTTAGCATTACATGGAGGGACTAGCCCAGGGCCTGATACATAGAAGATGTTCAACAAATGTTCGTTCAGTGAAAAACCACTCAATAAACTTCTAGAAAGTCGGTGTGCCCTCTGGTTCATCAGAGATGCCAGATGTGTGTAAGAGAGAAAATGGAGAGGTGAGCAGAGCACAAGACAGAAGACTGGCTTTAGCAGACATGAGAAACTGTACTGGATGGTCAGAGAAGTTTGCTTCGAGGCAGAGGCAGTAAACACAGACCACATCACAAGGAATATCAGCACATCCCAAGCACAAATCTGAAAGAGATGAATCTTTGGTTCCATTGATGAGAATGCCTTGACAGCCATTGGTATCACATTGGGGACAGCCATTCTCCTGAAGAACCAAGCCACTTTGCTTCCTAGAAAGACCTAAAGAGGGAATGCAGCCATTCCTCCAAGGGGCTCCCCGTCCAGAGAGTTCCAGTCCGGTTTGGTTGCTTGTACTTTTCCTAATATTATATTCTGTTATCAGATTTTCTAACAGGAGCTTTAGTCAATACCTCCTCTTCATGACTTTCCATTGTTTACGGACTAAAGTCCAAAAGTCCTAGCACGACATGTAGGGAAGCATTTCTTTCTTTCTTTCTTTTCTTTCTTTATTTCTTTTTTAAAAGATCTTATTTACTTATTTGACAAAGACAGTGGGAGAGGGAACACAAACAGGGGTGTGGGAGAGGGAGAAGCAGGCTCCCCACCGAGCAGGGAGCCTGATGCGGGGCTCTATTCCAGACCCTGGGATCATGACCTGAGCCAAAGGCAGATACTTAACAACTGAGCCACCCAGGCACCCCTAGGGAAGCATTTCTATACTTTAGCCAGTGTTTACCTTTCCAGCCTCACTGGCCGTCCCTACCTTTACGCCACACCAGGGACTCTCGCTCTTCCCCAAGTAGACTAGATACTTTCCTACCTTCAGATGTTCCCACATATGATTTTCTCTAGCCCATATGCTCCCCATTTCCTTGACCATCTACAGCAATCCTACATCTTTCCTAAGGTACAAATCCACACCCTCTATGACATCTCCCTCAAAGTTAAATTCATTTCTTCCTCCTCTAGATACATATTTCTATCATAGCATATATTCCATTGTGTGGTAATTATGGTCTATGTATTTTCACAGCTAGACTATAAATTCCTAAGAGCAGAGACCATATCTCTGAAACACCAGTGACTCTCAGAATATAAAACTTTACACACTATTTCTAATTATGTATCTTTATTTAGTTAAGTGCAGTATTGAAGAAGTTTAGATATACATTCAATGTCAGTTTTTACTCACTTGGTCAACCTTCAGTCTAATCCAAGATGGTACCAGCTTTGGAAAAATATCACCATGGTCTGGGACAGGGTGCACCTGTGCATTTGTATCAGAAAGTTAATGTGCACACTACCACTGCCCCCATCAGGCACAAAGAGAGTCGAGACTGTCCTCTCCCTGAGTCATTACAGGATGAGGGACTTATGTTCCAGAGTACTATTCATGATTCAGACATGATTCCGAGTCTCTGGAAGATTCACGAAGTCCTGGAATTTGGTTATGATCAAACAAATGCCAACAAACTACACAGTCCATTTGTTCCCCAAATGCAATATTGAAGTAACAAATTTTTAAAATAATCTGTATATGAAGCCAGACAAATTGTGTTGTGCATCCCCCACCCCAAGAATACATCTCTATATCCATTTCTTGGAGGCTCTAGATATGGCCATAAATTCTTAAATTTTTGTAAGGACAAAGTTTTTCAATTACAAACACATAAGATCTTCATGGAGGCAATTAGATAACAAGCTGTATACAGTAGTCCCCCTTTATATGCAGGGGATACATTCCAAGACCCCTGGTAGATGCCTGAAACCATGGATGGTACTAAACCTTATATATAGTATGTTTTTTCCAAGCGGATATATCTATGATAAGGTTTAATGTATAGATGAAGCACAGTTAAAGAATAACAATAACTAAGAGTAAAATGCAACAATTTTAGCAGTACACTGTAATAAAGATACTTAAGTGTGGCCTTTTTCTCTCACAAAACATTGTTGTATTTACTCACCCTTCTTGCTGTGGTGATGTAAGACGACAAAATGCCTCTGAGGTGAGAAGACGTGATATGAATCATGCAAGCATTGTGACGCAGCCTTAGGCCACTATAGACCTTCTGTCTTCACAAGGAGGATCATCTGCTTCCAGACCACAGCAGACCACAGGTCACTGAAACCATGGAAAGAAAACCTCAGATGAAGGGGTTGTATTGTTTTTTCAGGGTTCTTTAAGGGGCCATATTGTAATGAGAAGTACGAGGTCTATAGAATGCTGATCACTTCCGATTTCCTGATGACCTTAGCAAACATAATAGAAGCCATGAAACTCTCTGTTTGTTCTCTCCGCCTTTGCCCCCAGTTCTGTGCAGCTACCCATCCCCCACCTCCTCTTCACTATCTCAGCAGTAACTGAAACCTTAGAGGCCTCAGGGACTCAGGGACTCAGTGCTGGGACAGAAGATTGCTTACATGGATTAGTGGCTATAAATGACAAAACTTCAGCTTTGCTTTCAGTAACTTCTCACGGGTGACTTCAGAAACCTATCCTGGACTTTTGGTACTGTCATTATTGGAAGATGCCTTTTCAGTTGCAAACAAGAGGCTTATCAAATAACCCTTTCAAATCACCCATTTGTAGGGCTGCATCCAGCTCAGGCTGAAGAACCATGCAGGAAAATAAATTCTCATGTCTCTTGCACCATATACTGGAGAAAATCTATCCTAATAAGACATGAGGTAGCTGATTCCTGCAGTACATTCCTATGTGACAGACAGTTGTTCGTTTTGGCAGCAGTTAATACTTCGGCCCAGAAGCAGATTTCTACATTGCTAATGAGACATATGATGCATTATTGAGGTTCCCAACACTTCACTAAGTCCATGACTTGTGATATAGCTAAATATGGAGCAACCAGTTCAAGATAAATGACTCTATTTGCTATCATAGAAGATATGCATCTTTAGAGGAAGACAAATGGCCAATTAAAAAAAGATGAAGACATCTGGGCCTCTGGTTCCCTTTGGGAGCTTATTGACTTCACAAATAAACATGCCTATCCATTTTCAATTAGCAATAATTTTGAGAGAGATTCATCGGAGTGAGGACTGCACTATGGGCTCAGAATGTTCCCTCTGAATACTGTACTGTCAAAGGTCCTCCTAGACATCAAAGGAAAGACTGTCTGCAGATTTGAAAGTTAATCACCTTATGAGAGAGGAAGAAAGAATGTGAATAAAGCTTCTCCAATCATAATTTCCAAAAGAAGGGACGGAAGTTGTCTTGCTCAACTTGATAAGCCCATTGCTTCTTTGACACGTCTTTATTAATGCCTAACTAGGAGAAGGAAGAAAACAAAAAGGAGATGGAGGAAGTAGAGGAGGAAGCAGAAGGGAAGGAAGAAAAGAAGGAAGGAAGCAAGGAAGGGAGGAGGGGAAAAAATGGGCCCTAAATAAAAATGTTTAATCATATACTTCTTCACATTTTTCTTCTGGAAGCTGTCACTAAATAACATAATAGTCCCTCACTTTTCAGGCTCTATTTTATTTAAAAGAGTTCTAGGAGTTCATCATTTTCATTATATTTCTCAGAAAGAGAATCTTGCCTTTGTGACGTGTGGTAGTAAGGCCTGGTGGGTCCCAGCTCATCCATCACTGGTTGTAGAAGAGTTGAGCCCTTCATTTTTAGGAAGTGATAGTATTTTGAGAGAGGTCTCCAAGCCAGGTGGTGGCAAATTATACTTATTTCTCAATTAGATCATGTTTTTTGAGGGAAGATCAGATCTTCCACTCATCTTTGAACGTGTGACATGCTCACACTGCGTTTTATCTATCGGATAGGACTAACAAAATCCCACTGAATGAGCAGAGATACACTTCTGATTTGATCCACTCCAGAAAGCTATCAAAATGCAATTAAGACTGAGGAAGTCTGCCTTTCTGAGAGGAGAGGGAATATCTAACTCATGACATCATATATTTGCCAATATTTCTTACATTTGAGCTACTGTTCCAAGTGCTTCAGGTATGATAAAGCATTTAATCCTCACGACAACCTATGAGGTGGGCACATTTATCATCATCACCACGATCAGCATCATCAACAACGATCAGTTTTGTAAATGAGGTTGGAGGAAAAAAGCATTGAATTTGTCCAAGACCACATGGTGACTAAGTGCACAACCAGGATTTGGGCATCAACAGCCTCGATCTGAGGGTCGTGCTATTAAATACCACACTTCATTGCCTTCTGATATGACATGTGTGAGGATGGAAATATTGTCAGAACAATGCCAATAGCAACACCAAATCTCTAACCTAGTCCTGATGAGACAGTGGGTGAGTGTGTAAAATTATGGTTCACCCTATGAAATTTCTCTGCCAGAGACTGACACCTGTTGTTGAACTTGCCTGTTCCTTTGCTTGTCTAGTTTTGCTATAGTGCTTAGTCCATACAGAGTGCCGACCACACTCAGTGTTTACTGACTTAGGAAACATGACAATGGGTGATGCTAGTAGAATCCAAGTTTAGAAATGTAGCCAATGTCAGTATCTTCAACATATTGTCTTGTTCTAGTGGATAATTTGAAGAATCAAATTTTCTAATTTATATAATATATGTATATTATTATATACATGTATATTTTATCCATGTATATTTTATACATGTATATTCTAATATGTATCTTATATATGTGTGTGTGTATATATATATAAATATATACTCTTTGCCCAGTAGATGCTGTGTGTTTGCATACATTATGTTTTTCATTCCTCATTTATTAGTTGACAAAGTCAATAAGCAACGCACAAAGATTCACAGTGCATGCTGACATCAGACTCCATGGGTCGCCAATCACCATATGAGTGAGGAGGAGATATGGCCCCTATCAATTGTTTAGTACTCTGTGCCTTTACTAACTCTGTCAGCTCAACCATGTTACCTAATCACAGAGAGACAGGTTTTCTCATGTGACTTGTAAATGGTAAAAGCTAGTCTATCATATTTTTATGAGACTTGCATAAGATAAAATGGAATAACATCCAGCATGTAAAAACCACTTAACGAGTTTTAGTCCTCTTCTTTATAAATAAGATATTTGAAATTTCCGAACTTCTTACTTTGTCCCAAGTGTCTCCCTTCATCTCGCTTTCCAGCTGTTCTACCCAGAAAAACTTACATAGGAGGATGCTCTTTCAGCCTCTGAAAACCTTCATCTCAATTCTTTGCTCCAATGTGAATTCAAAGGCACAAAGATAGGATTTCAGTCAGTGGGCCCTGATTCATTGGTGGGCTATTCCATTCATTTCCAGGGCTACAACCAGCATCTTTAAAAAATAAAGTAGAATACAAAAAATAAATAAATAAACAAATAAATCAACAACAACAACAAAAAACACATAGATTTTGAATTATCAGTTTATTATACATTGATAGGGAACAGATAGAAAGTTTCATTTAGTACAACTCTCATTTCCATTGTTTTTCATCTGTGCACAGCACTTGTCATTGTAATTATTATTTCAACTCATTGATGGTTTCTTGGAGGTAAGTGTCACAAGCAAGGGACTCTTAAGGAACTTCTTGGGTAGTGGATGCTAATTGATCTTACATTAACTTGGTTCAGAAGTTGCCTACATCTTTTTAGCAGTATTAACGGAGTTTCAAATCGAAAATTGATTTATCAAAGAATTGGAATCCAAAGGCACAGGAGGATGGACGTCTGCCTTCCCCTTTACTGATTGCTGGTACGGTTCTTGTCGATAGCTCCTGTCGCTTCACCCTCAGTGTTTGTCAGGAAACTTGAGATGGCTTTGTACTTTAATGGACTTGATAAAGGCACTATGAGAACCCAACACAAATGTCTTTGTAAGTGGTGCTTTAAGACCCACAACTGTTAAGTCTCACAACGAAAAGTCCACGTTTTTCTTAGTCATCCCGCAACCCCACCCCATATTCGTTCTGCCTTCCCAAAGCCCAGCACCGTGCCTGGTACAGTACGAGATGACATTAATACATATTGAATGAATTAAGAGTTAAGTCCAGCTCCAGATGGCAAAGCAAACTGATGATGGCCCCTAATAGTCTGATCCATTTAGCCACCTAAGTGTGTGTCTTACTCATTTTAAGACTGAGGAACTCAGCCACAATTTTCTCTGTCAGAAATGGCCCTAACAGTATAAGAAGTGAAGGGACACCACAAGGAAGTGATCAGTCAAATCTCTGGTGTGGGACATTCCTACAGAACCAAAATCTGAACATCACCAAGTCTATGCCATAAGATTTCAAAAGAAGAAGAAGGAGAGGAATAAAATGAGTTGTAGAATAAGAGAGATTTAAGGATAAAACAACTAGTGCAAAGACTGGACCTTGCTTGGATTCTGAACAAAAACGCAGATGGCAGGAATCTGGGAAAAATTAATACGGACTGGCTATTAGATGATTTTAAGGAATTCTCATTAATTTTGTTAGGTGTGATATTGACACAGTGATTATGGTTAAAGAGGAAACCCCTATCAATCAACCGTACATACAGAACTGTGTACAGGGAAAAAGACTTAACATCTGTACTTGTTTTTAAATCTCCAAGTAAAGAGGATGTGGACATGTGTGAGGAGGATTAGATAAAACAGGACAGGTCAGATGTTGATCACCATGACAGTTAAGGATGGACTCACGGAGCTCTACTTTCGCATTCATTTAAAAATTTCCACAAGTACAAGTTAAAGGCAGTTAGCCCCAGCAGAACAGAAAGACAACATAAAAGTTCAAGACTACGATTTCATGCTCCCTTGTAGAGCCACATACTAGGGGGACCCATGTCGGCATTTACTGGGTTTTGTGCGCTGCCTTTGAACGGTTTCCAAATGTGATAATCTGGTGCTCATTATTTTTTTTTTAAACAGAAGATCATATGCACTGTTAGAAGCATCAAAACTTCATTCTATTCATCTTGAGCAAAATATTCCTCCCAGTACAGCTTTTTCCTTGAAAGAGGAGGAGGGCAGACAGAGGGCTGGGGTGAGAGGTCGGTGAGGAGAAACAACCAGTGAGTTTTCCACTTTCGGGAGAATGGCAAGATCCTTGGGGAGACAGTAAATTGAAATTAAGGCTGTTTCAGGCAGCCTACAGGATGTGCCTGCAAATGTAGACATATCTAAATGGTGAAAAAGTCTGTTTGTGCCCATTCATATGAAGTGAATGCCTTGTAATGTGCTCCAGCCCCTGGGAATGGTGGCTGGATTCAGGAACGGAGGCCGGAAGAATGGGATGGATTTGACATAAGTACTTTTAAGTGCTCTGAAGGCTGGGCTCCTCCCTGCGGTTTAATAGCAAGGTCCACTGGGAGCTACAAGGAAGGAGCCCAGTGAATCCCTACAGCTTTTCGTTTCAAGGATAACAAATCTTAAAACAGGTGTGAGCTCAGAAAGCTCCTTCTCCTTCTCGTTTTTGGCCTGTTGTGGCCAGCCAGCTCTCCGCGTATTACTATCATTCCACAGAACGAAGTTAAGGGAAGGGAGGAGAGGTAAGAGAAGCTGAATAAACAAATCGCTTTGAGTGACGAATATTCATTAAGTCCGCTGGTCATGCGCTATGAAATTTATTAAACTGTGGTTTCCAAGAGAATGTATTCGCAGAGCTAATGAACACAAATAAAAAAGAGGCCTCCAGGAAATGGTTTCCTGGGCCTGGATGAGGCTGCTGAGTAATGTGACAAGAGATTATAACGTTAAAAGCTTCTCTTATGGTCTAGAAGGCTGATTATTGGAAGGGGTTGCCCTCGGTGGGGGAGGGAAGATAGGAGGGAGACTGAAAGTCTGACTTGCCTGAAAAAGGGGCCTAATGCTTTTCATTTATATTCATTAAGGAAGAGGCTTTGTGCCGAAGGCCTCTGAACCTCTGTGCTGCCATCTGGTGGAGAAGGTTCCTGAGAGGCCACGGAACACACAGGACTGCCGCCATCTTTGAGATGTACTGTTTCCTGAGTAATGGCCGTGGAAACCCTTTGTAACTATGGTGCCAGGAGCAAGGATGAACACTCATAAAGTAACCACTGAATGTAATCGGATTTAAATACTGCGTGAGGAGAGCTCAGTTACTCGTCCTGCTCTCCTAATCCATCAGGACTTTAGCAATTAATCCTATCTGGTCCTACCAGCAGTACTAGGCTACACTGTGACCCGTCCTAAGGACAACATCTGCTTCATAACCTAGTCTAGTTTCTCCCCGCAGAAACCTTGGGGTCATCCTTGACTCTCCTCTTTCTCCTACACCTATCATTCAATCCAACAGCAAATACTGTGGCCTCTCTGGTCACCATATCCTGGGACCCACTTCCTTCTCATGTACACTGCTGTCAACCTGATTTGAGCCTTTGGTGTCCCTCTCCCAGGTGACTGTGAATAGCCTCTAACTGAGCTCCTTGCTTCCAGCTTTGCAGTCCACAGCCCGTTCTCCACCAGCAGCCGGATGACCCATTAGAACATGTTAGATCATTTCACTTCTCTGCTCAAAACAGAGTAGGCCCTTCAGCTCACTCAGAGTAAAATTTAAAGTCAGACAATACGTTTCAGGCTTTTACTGGCTCTGACCCAGCTCCCTCTAACTTCATCTCTTACGCTCTCCACTCACTCAGTCGGGTCCAACCACACTGGCCTCCTTGCCCGTCCTCAAAGAGGCCACACACCCCTGACTCAGCGCCCTCCACCAGGAAAGCTCTTTGCCCAGACATTGGCATGGCTCTCCCTTTCCCATTCTCCTGGTCTCCCGCCAAAGGTTACCTTACCAAGGAGGCCTTCCACTACCATCCTACATAAGAGAATACCTCTTTTTCCTCCTTCAGCATTTTTATTCCTTTTTCTTATTCTATTAGCAGCATTTATCACCTCCTGAAATGTTCTATATTTATGTGTTTATGTCCTTATTTTCATCTTCCCCAAATCCCTTACAATAGAATGTTAGTTCCATGGAATATTCCTTGGGGGGAAGGAGATAGAATATTTTTAACACAGTTCAAGATTTTTCTGAAATTTCAGAAGCTGGCAATTCTAACGTGCTTCAAATCCTTACAGACTCCTGGGAACTATAAGCCCCATGGAGGCAGGTGTTTCATCTTACTTAGTCTCCCTCAATTGCCAGTGCCTAGTACTGTGTCTGGTCAATGGTGCACATACAATAAGACTTTGTGGAATTTTTTGGTAGCACTAGGGTTTATTAAGCTATGCCTCAGAAAGTATGAAACACTTCACGAATTTGCGTGTCATCCTTGCTCATGAACCATGCCAACTTTCTCTGTATCCTTCCAATTTTAGTACATGTGCTGCTGAAGTGATACCAAGATTTTTACGTACCAAACTCACTTATTATAATTGTCTAATGCAGGGTTCCTGGGTGGCTCAATGGGTTAAAGCCTCTGCCTTCAGCTCAGGTCATGATCCCAGGGTCCTGGGATGGAGCCCCACATCTGTTCAGCGGGGACCCTGCTTCCCCCTCTCTTTGTCTCGGCCTGCTTCTCTGCCTACTTGTGATCTCTTCAAATAAGTAAATAAAATCTTTTAAAAAATAATTGTCCAGTGCAGTGATGTTTAACCAGATGAGTTGTATGACCAATACCATAATCCAGTTTGAGAATCCTCTCAAAACGCCAACTCATGTCCATTTGTAGCTTAATCTCACAACACCCTCAGCCCCAGGCAACCAATGATCTGCTTCTGGTCTCTTTTAAATTTGCCTTTTCTGGAGATTTCCCAGATACAGCATCATACAAAATGTAGTTATTTACATGTGGCCTCTTTAAGTCAATATAATGTTTTTGAGGTTTATCCACATTATAGTATGAACCAGTATGATTTTCATTTCCTTTTTATGCCAAATAGTACTCCTTTCTATGCATATAACATTTTTAATCCATTTATTACTTGATGGAAGTTTGAATTGTTTCTGTTTCTTGCTATGAACATTCACATACTCATCTTTGTATGAACGTGATTTCCTGCCTCCATTAGGTAGGTTCCTAGCAGTGAAATTGCTGAGTTATATAAGGTTATGTCTTTCTAAGAAACTGCCAGACTGTTTTCCAAAGTGACTGTACCATTTTGTATTGCCATCAGCAATGCAGGACCAATTGTCAGTATTGCCTGTTTTTTAGTTTATAGCCACTGTAGTAGGTAAGCAGAAGTATATTATTATGATTTTAGTTTGCACTTTTCTTACAGCTACTGGTGCTGAACATCTAATTCACAATAATTATTACCAGTTTTAATATCTTCATTGTCAATATCTTCAAATGTCCATTTGAATTTCATGAATTTCACTCATTTTGATATCAGATTGTTTATCTTCTTGATATTGAGTTATACGAGTTCTTTACATATTTTAGATTCTGGTACTTCACTAAAACTATGACTTGCAAATATTTTCTTCCTGTGTGTGGCCTGTCTTTCCATTAGCTTAAAAGTGTCTTTTGTAACACAAACATTTTAAATTGTGATGAAGCTCAATTTATCAGCTTTTTATGGATCATGCTTTTGGGGGTCATATTTAAGAATTCCTTACTTATTCATGAACACAAAAACGTTCTCCAATATTTTCTTGAAGAAATTGTGTAATTTTAGCCCTTACACTTTGGTCTATAATCCACTTTGAGTTAGTTTTTTGCATGGTGTGAGGTAAGCCTCTAAATCCATTTTTTTGTCACAGAAATCCAACTGTCCTAGCACTATTGTTGAAAAGACAATTCTCTCCCCATTGATTGTCTTGGCATCTTTGTTGAAAATTAATTATTTTTTAAAGAAATGGGTTTAAACTCTCAGTTCTGTTTCATGGATCTATTAATTGTATCCTTCCATAATGCCACACTGGCTTTGTCACTATGATGTTACAGCAAGTTTTGAAATCAGGTAGAGTAATGCCTCTAATTTTGTTCTTCTTTTCAAACCTTGTTTTAGCTATCTAGATCCTTTATATTTACATACAAACTTTAGAAAAAATTTTGGAATTTTTTACAAAAATGTCTGCTAGTATTTTGACAGAGATTGCATTGATTTCATATAACAATTTAGGTGAATTGCCACTTAACCATACTGGATTTTTTATGCTATTAAGTATCAAATTACTTTGTTCATTTTATTTTAAACTGTTTATTGCTAACATATAGGAACACTTTTTGGTATACATATAACTGGTAGATTAATTCTAGTATTTTTGTGGATTCCTTGGCATCTTCTACAGTCATATCACAACATCTGCTTGAAAAGATACACATTTTGCAAATACATAGAACAGAGTATTTTGGGTAGAGTGTTCTTAAAACAGAAGTTGAGTTTGTTGAAAGTATAGCACAATTCTTTCATGTTAGATGATTTATTCTGGAACTGTTCTTTCAATTTTTAAGAGTACAGTACTGAGTAGGTACTCTCCAACTATTTAAATTGTCAATTATTTTAATTCTATTTGGCTTTGCCTCATTTATTTTGAGGTTTTGTTGTTAGGTGTGCATATAATTGTTACATATTCTTGATGTATTGACATTTTTACCATTACAAAATGTCCCTCTTTGTCTCTAGTAATAATTCTTACCTGAGACTCAATTCTGTCTGATGTTAAAAATGATCATTTCAAATCTTTCATTTTTACTCTTTACCTGGTATATTATTCCCATCCTTTATTTTCAACCTAGTTCTATCTTTGAATCTAAAATGTATTCTTGTAGTCAGAATAGAGTGGGTTTTTGCTTTTTGTTCCATTCTGATAACCTCTTCCTTTCGATCAGGGCATTCAGACCTTTCCACATTTAATGTAATTATTAATACAATTGGATTTATACCTGCCATTTTGCTGTTTGTTTTCTGTTTCCTATATTTTTGGTCCTCTGTTCCTCCTTTAATCCTTTGTTTAGTATTAAAAAAATATTTTTATTGTGGGGAGCCTGGGTGGCTCAGTTGGTTAAGCATCTGCCTTCAGCCCAGATTATGTTCCCAGTCTCCCCGGATCAAGCCCCACATCAGGCTCCCTGCCAAGTGGGGAGTCTGCTTCTCCCCCTTCCTCTGTCCCTCTTCCTGCCTGTTCTCTCTCTTTTGTGCTCTCTCAAATAAATAAATACATAAAGCTTTTTTAAAAAATATTTTATTGTGTCATTTAAATTTCTCTGATGATTTTTATTCTAATACTATTTTATTAGTGACTATTTTAAAAATTATGGTGTACATTTTAATTTACCTATAATACAGTACATAGATCAACACTAAGTCTGATAAAATATAGAAACTTTAATAAACACATTTTTTTCTCATCTGCACTATAATTGTCATATATACTGCACCTAGATATACTTGAAACCTAAACTACCCTGTGTTGTACTTAAGGCTTCATGAAATCACGACAGCAACTTCAGGCTAGGAGAGACACAGGCCCTCTCTCTATCTACCTGATCACTTTCACAAGGCTTAGCATAGTTATTGTCCATCATTCAAAATCAAATGACACCCCTTCAACTGTGGCAATAAAGCTGAATGTTTTCTTGGTTTGCCTGACTCCGCCAACTTCTCCATGCAGACTGAACTGGGCTCTGGGTAAGGTGAAATGGGTATAGCCCCAAGTAAGAAATGACAGACTCTCACTATTCTTCAAGTTCACCAGTGTTCCAAGCATGAAGGATTTGCTGACTATTGCATGCTTTTGGTTGAGTTACAGAATAGTTGCTTTTATGAGTTTCATCCAGCTTTATAGTTGCTTTGGAGAAAGGAACTGCTGATCTCCCTCACACAACAATGCATGTGAATTTTGTAATTCCACCTAAGCTCTAAGCTGTAGGAAGCTGCTACCACGTTTTTCACTACATATGCACTCCTTAAGTAAGGTAAATGGCTTTTCCTTATTACATCATGTCTCGAGATGGAAAGGACTTAATGCAACCTCGCAATATGACAGATGTTATTGCTTGGAGATAGGGCAGGAAGAATCACAAAATAAACACTATCACCATTGTTCTCTTCTGAAAGGAAGAAATGTCTGACAAGCTTCACTGACTAAGGTTGGGCAGGTCAGGCAAGGAGAGCCATGGGTAACAATCCAGTGTTTCAGAATTTGTTCTCATCAAAGACAAGAAAAAGGAAAGTAAATTTCAATTTCCATAAAATAGAATTTGATTTTTTTAATTTTTATTTTTTATTTTTTATAAACATATATTTCTATCCCCAGGAGTACAGGTCTGTGAATTGCCAGGCGTACACACTTCACAGCACTCACCAAAGCACATACCCTCCCCAATGTCCATAACCCCACCCCCCTTCTCCCAACCCCCTCCCCCCAGCAACCCTCAGTTTGTTTTGTGAGATTAAGAGTCACTTATGGTTTGTCTCCTTCCCAATCCCATCTTGTTTCATTTTTTCTTCTCCTGAATTTGATTATTTTTAAGGGAACTTCTGTACAGGGGAAAACATAGAAATATTTTTCTGAAGTATGTTGAAGAAACTTTTCTAAGGCAGTATTTAAGAAATGAGACTATAATTATGTTTCTGTCATGTTTTATGTTGAGATTTGTCTGAGACTTGGGAATGGGTTAGAGGGCCCTTTAAAAGTCCCTCTAAAGTATCTTCAAATCTTGATTTATGGATCCGTCTACAACATCTATATCCATACTGGTATCTTCTGAGTTAAAGCACAGAAGATTTATCAGTTTTCAACATACAAGAACCTCACATATTCGTCTCTCAAGTGTCAGGACAGTGGACTTTCACAAGGCCTAAAAGCTTGGCACAGACTTTAAATTCTGTTTTCATTTTTATACCTTTCCTATATTGAAAGACAAATAGTAGAGAGGAAAGCTAACTCTGTAAGAGAAGGAACACAGCTGATACCCAGAGTGGGCCACCCAGAATGCACCAGAATTAATGACAACTTGGCCTGACAGCATCCTGACCACAAGAGATGAAGTCACCCCAGGAAGTGTTTTGTAAAAGAAAATAAGATCAACAGAACAAAAAAGAGAAGAAAAAGCATGAAGTCTGAAATATACATTGTCCAACTATTTTCCCCCATTAATTTTGGAAGCCCTTGCATGTTTTCAGGGAAATTTAATCTGCATGTTTCTGAGCCATTTACACTTAACTCACCACAATGTTGTTTTGTAAGAGTCATTTGTTGTCCAAGAAGCCCTCTGAACCTTGTTCATAAAGACTTTTATTAAAGTGATTGTTTTCTTTTTCCTTAAAATGAAATTATGCATTTCCAGATCGAAAGGAACATTTAAGTGAACCCTAAAGTCAAAACTTGGGAGGCCAAGACAGATTGGTTGTGATCAAAGTGTATCCCCATACAGATTTCAAACCCAAGGTGTTTGGGTTTTGGCAGCATCACAGTAAAGGGATCAGTTGAAAAGACATAGACATAGGTTTATTGCTCCTTGGATAGCCAAAGAGAACTCTCTGAGGGCTTTTTTTTTTTTTTTTTTTTTTAAAGCAAGACTTCTAAGGAACTCAGCCAATCTAACAATCATCTCTGCTTTAGAATCTGTCATGGATAAAGCTTGAACTTGAACAGGGAGGTAAGACACTGGAAATACTAGAAAGGTTTCATGATCTAAAGGACTTTGCAGTCCAAGGAACTAACCTGTAAAATGCAGGCAAAAACACCTTCTGCCTCAGAGGACTGCAGCGAGGGCTCAGTGGGTAAGGTGCTAAGCATTACCTAGAACACAGTAGCAGGGCTTCAGTGTACTTCAGCTAAAAAAATATATTTATTATAATGTATCTTTATGAATCTTTGCATTTATGATCAGACCCTAAAACAGGCATCCCAAAACCTTCATTAAAATATAAAGGTCACTCTACACAAATGCTCATTCACACATTAGCTCACCTGCAAGCTCCAAATGTCCCTGGTGAGAATAAATGACTTCTGGGGCTCCAAATGTTTTTGTACTGAATATTTAGGTCATTATTGAAAGCCTAACTAGAAAACCACCATGAGGAAGCCATTCTCGTATGATGGGGATGAGGCTGAATCCGGCTTATGAGCTGACTGATATAATGTGTAACAAATGTCGAAAGATTACATGAATTTGAGGCCAGTTGTACCATATAATCTCTAATACCAATAAAGACTATTTGAAGAGCCCTTTGTTAAATCAACTACAGGATTGTTCTCTTCTTACCATATATGCCATGGTTAATTTTATGTATCCACTTGGCTGGAAAATGACTTAATGATATAATCAAACTCTAATCTAGATGTTGCTGTGAAGGTATTTCGTAGATGGGGTTAACATCTACAGTCAGTTGTCTCTAAGTAAAGAATATTACCCTAGGGGCACCTGGGTAGCTTTGTTGGTTAAGCGTCTGCCTTCAGCTCAGGTCATAATCCCAGGGTACTAGGATCGATCCCTAAGTTGGGCTTCCTGCTCAGAGGGGAGTCTGCTTCTCCCTCTGACCCTCCGCCTACTCGTGTTCTCTCTCTCTCACTCTGTTTCAAAAAAAAAAAAAAAAAAGAATAATGTGGATGAGCCTCACTTAATCAGGAGAGAAGAGCACAAAGTAAGGTTTCCTGGAGATCAAATTCTGCTTTAAGACTTCAGCATTAACTCTTGTCCCAGTTTCTAGCCTTTGGACTTGCCCTATGGATTTCAGACCCGCCAGCGCCCACGTCCTGATACAATACCCATCTATCTTTAAACATGCTGATGATTACTCTGTCAGAGTCAAGACATGACCCAGAAAGTAATAGGCTGTTTTGCCCAATAACTTCTTTCTATTAGTTTCAGAAATAGAATCTAGTGATTCATCAGTGGACAGAACACCCAGTACTCATTACATCAGGTGCCCTCCTTAAAGCCCATCACCTAATTATACCTTCCCCTCACCTACTTCCCCTCCAGCAACCCTCAGTTTGCTTCCTAAGTTCAGTGTCTCTCGTGGTTTGTCTCCTTCTCAATTTTCATTTTATTTTATTTTTTCTTCCTTTCCCCTATGTTCATCTGTTTCATTTCTTAAAATCCAAATATGAGTGAGATCATATGGTATTTCTCTTTCTCTGACTGACTTATTTTGCTTAGCATAACACCCTCTAGTTCCATCCATGTCATTACAAATGACAACATTTCATTCTTTTTGATGGCTAATATTCCATATACACTACATCTTCTTTATAGCAACAATGTCCACAATAGCCAAAATGTGGAAAGAGCGCAGATGCCCAATAACTTCTGAAGCAACCTAAATTATTTCAATTTCTCATCTAGAGAAAGTAGCACCTGTCATTGCTGCCCATCCTCAGTAATTCAAGAGTATAGACATGTGCCTACCCTAACTGTTGTGTAGTATTACCAGCAGCACATGATACAACATTTATTCAGTCAACATATATGTTTTGACTGTCTGCTTTGGGCCAGGTACTCATCTAGGTATAGTAGAATGTGGCCATAAAAGAGGCAAAAAAAAAATCCTTCCCCCCATGAAGCTTACATTCTCATGTGGGTGGCAGAAGACAACTCATAAATAAACAAAGAAGGAAAATCTAAAAGATCTGGTGGTGGTAAGTCCTTTGGTGAAAAAAGAAGTCAAGGGAGGAAACAGGAGATGCTAGAGGTAGGTGTAATTTTAAATGGGTTGGCCAATGGAGACTTCCTTAAAAATATGGCCTTGGGGACACCTGGGTGGCTCAATCAGTTAGGCATCCAACTCTTGATTTTGGCTCAGGTCATCATCTCAAGGTTGTGAGATCAAGCACCATGATAGGCTCTGCACTCAGCACAGAGTCTGCTTGAGATTCTTTCCTTCTCCCTCTCCCTCTAACCCTGCTCCTCCCCCTTATCCCCTGTCCCCCACCCTCTGGCTCGTAAGCTCTTTCTCTAAAATCCAACCATCCATCAATTAATCAATCAAATCTTAAAAAAAAAAAAAAGGAAAACTACTTTTCATGTAACAAAAATAAGAATAGCTAACATTTATCGAGTATCTACCATGTGCCAGACACTCTTTTAAGTACGTTTCGTATATTAATTCACTTAAGGCCCGCAATAGCTCTCATAAGCTAGACACTTTTTTATCCCTGTTACATAGATGGGGAGATGAAGGCTCAGAGACAGTAAGAATTTTCCAAAATTTTTGTAGACTCAGAAATGGCAGTGTTCTGCAAGCTTGTCCTTACCCAAGCTTCCCTCCCTGGCTCAGACTCCAGCCCACCAGAGGAAGGCAGGTTCCAGGTAGAAGGCATCAGGGCTCTGTCTTCCACCTTCAATATCTCTCCTAGCTCAGATCTCCTCTCTGTGCTGCCTTATCCTCAGCTGGAGTGACACAGCTGAGCATTTCCATGGGCCACACCAAAGACAAGGAAGAAAGAGACCGTCTCTCCTGGGTCCCACCTGGGCAGGAGGCAGTCTTGCTTCCTTTCACAGAGCACAGACTCACAGTGGTCATGGGCCAATTCTTAAACCAATTATATATATTGGTTATATATAGCCATTATTAACCATAACTTAAACTATTATATGTATTTTATATATTTATATACTGAGGGGAATGGGATGAACAGGATGAGGTCAAACTAATTTTTTTCAGGGGAGGAAGGGAAGCTGCCAGTTCACATAAAAAGACTTCAGCATTAGGTAATGAGGTAATGAGGACTTGCTTATGTTCCTTTCATCCTCTGAGTCCCAGAAAGAGAAAAGCCAATGTCAAGTCTTCCACAGCTGGAGTGCATGACTCCATCTAACTACCGCCCACCCTGGAGAAACTGAATATTTGATTTATCCCTTTAGTGAATCTCAGACACGAATCCAAGGGTAGGCAGAGAATGGGGTCTCGTAGAAAAGGCCCCAGCTCTGTTTGGGGACACATCCTGCAAATCCGGTTTGCAATCCTCAAGATTTCAATGCTGACCCATGCTACAGTATTCTCTTTACCTGACATCACTGGGAGTGCAGATACCAAGAGGGCTGTTTTTGTCTGTTGGCTTTTGTTTGCTCGTTTCTTTACTTCATGTTTCCAAGTAGTTAAATTTCTTGTCAGATATTTTCCAAAGGTTTTAGTCTCACTAAAGACCATCAAGAGATGTTTGTCTATATGCTAAAAGGGAGAGAAGAGAAAGGCCTCAGGCACATTTCTGAAGCCAAACTTCTGTACAAAAGCAGTAATCATCCAACTGGAAATTATTTTGAAATTTACTTAAGATAATACATGACTATTTCAAAAATAACTAAATTTAGAGATGATGCTTGATAATGTTTGTCTGTTCCATTATAAAGCCCACCAGTTAAAATGCCTAGTCACCCATCCAATTACATTTGATACTAAATACTCATAGGGAGATTTTTCGTTATTAAACAAACTTGGGTTTTAGCCCCGTTCAGCATTTGTCTCCAATCAAACTTACTATCTCCCTTCTCAGTTTGGCATGGGAGTATGAGTATTACAAATATCTATATTGTCCCAGCACCCTATAATGGTATTACAATGACAATTTTATTAGGCCCATAAAAATTTTGCAACTTCCCTGCAGCACACTGTAATTTCACCAAGAGTTGTAAAAGGTCTTAAATTATATTTGCGCAAAATTGAGATGAATGGGTTTGAGCATTAATGCATTTCTCATTGTGTAATAGGGACTTTTTTCTTCCTTCTGTCTTTGCCAAGTACAGAGAAAACGCTATCCCACTCAACTATTTGTCAACTCCCATTAGAAACATTTAATACTAATAAAATTTATGGATTCAGTTTCCAAAGGATACTGCCAGAAGACTTCATGATTACTACATCAGTACTAAAATACAGCCATTGTTCACCTTATAAAAATCTATATGCAGCCTGACAGGTATAAAATGTAGCTTTGTGTGCTGAGTCAGCATCAGAAAGTTTTTTTTTGGTTGAAGTAGAGTTCATGAAATAAAAGTAAATGTGTTCTCAAGTCAGTGAGGAAAGATTGATCTGAGAACATTCCCCCAATAAATATGAAACTGACAGACTAGGATGCTTATGCTCCTTCTCAACAGAAAAAATAATAATAATAATAAAGCTAGATTTAATCAACTCCATAGGTAAGAAATAGTTTCCTTCATTTTAAAGATTTTATGTAAGCGCACTCGTCGATATAAACAAGAGCGTGCGAATTACAAACTTTAAGTGAAGCGCCCACTACCTTTCGAATAGGAAGACTGAGCCGACAGGCCCTTTGGTTTCCATTTCTAGAATGTCATAATGGCTTTGGATATGTCTGCATATGTCGTGCCCGCTGTCCCTTCATGGGGCCTGATTCTTTAAGCCACAGCTAATGTCTCCCTCCTTAACCCCCCACATGTGTCACTTCCTGATTTGTACCATAGTTGTTTGTGCGCAAGCTTTCTCATTCCTACAGCATGTGATCTCCTTATTTTGTGCATTTTTAATCTTCCACTGAGCCACAATGACTTGCAGATGGTAGGTGTTTATCATGTATGTGCTCAATTAACAAATGAATAAAAAAGAAAAAGGAACGAATGAGGTGTCTGTCCCTCAAGGTAACCAATCTGTAACCCCTGTAATTAACCAGTTTGTGAAAGTAGGGAATTTACAGCCGTGAGGTCTCCATAAATTTGCGCGTGTGTTCAGCTAAATGGTGAGGACTCAGAGAAGCCTGAGACAGTGGGCAGGAAGCTACAGTGTGGGGAACCCTTGGACATACATGCTTTCCAAGGGGCAACTGGCCTGGGTACTTTGAAGAGAATACAGTTTCTCATCCTCAGCTTCCATATCTGTTCTTGTAGAAAGGTGTCTGCTTGAGGAAATGTCTGGAATTGGGATTTCCTGTCAGTTCTCCCTTCCGCCGGTTGACAAAAGACAGACATCCTTCTGATACTGCCCATTATGCTGGTGTGTTATCCTACGGTAGAAACTGCCCACCCCGACCCGTCAAACAGACCATTTGAAATACTGGCATGGGTGAAGGCTTCTGTGTCCATCAAAGCCACCTCAGACCAATGAGAGGGCTTCCTGTATTTCTCTATTATACACCTACATTTATAAAAGCAAAATGCAGCATCAGACAGAAAGTATTATCTACCCATTCGAGCTGTTCTGAATTCAGATATGTTTTAGAGTGGAACAGCAAATGGGTAAAGGCTTTTATTTAATGACTTTGTCTTCTCCATCTCCCCAGTCTTTTCAAAAGATGCATAGCTTATGATATCTATGGTGTAAACATATCAATAAATATACACATAAATACAGATTATATATACATATATACTATCTGTATTATATAGATAATATCTATATATGGAAGCCGTATCTTTGTAGACCCAGACAAACTTATGACGAGATTTCATGTCTTACTTACACATCTTAAAATAAGAATACAGAAGGGAAACAGTGATCAAAAGGAAGTGAATGAACACATTGATTTGAATTGAAGTATGAAATTAAACTTTTTTATAGTTAATCTGATTTGGAGTTGTAACTCCAAAGATGGTTTTTACAAATTGATAAAACTACACATGCAGCTCAAAGGTCTTGATAAAAGTACATTTACATTTGTGAGGGGACAAAATAATCTTACCTAAATATATTGTATGAGAAAAAAGAGGTATATTTAAGTTCACATTATGTTTATTCTTCTAACATCTTCTAAATAATATTAGGTTAAATCGGTGCCTCTCAGTGAAAGAGCAACAAGTATCCATTGAGAATGATATTGGGAGGGAGACAAACCATAAGTGACTCTTAATCTCACAAAACAAACTGAGGGTTGCTGGGGGGAGGGGGGTTGGAAGAAGGGGGTGGGATTATGGACATTGGGGAGGGTATGTGCTTTGGTGAGTGCTGTGAAGTGTGTAAACCTGGTGATTCACAGACCTGTACCCCTGGGGATAAAAATATATGTTCATAAAAAATAAAAAATTTAAAAAAAAAAGAAAGAAAGAGCAACAAGTAGAATTAATAGCCTTATTAAAATTCTTTTTTGAGGGGCACGTGGATGGCTTACTCAGTTAAGCATCTATCTGCCTTTGGCTCAGGTCAGGATCCCGGGGTCCTGCAATTGAACCCTGCATCAGGCTCCCTACCCAGGGAGGGCTCTCCGCCTCCCTCTGCTTGTGTTCCCTCTCTCGCTGTGTCTCTCTCTGTCAAATAAATAAATACAATCTTTAAAAAAAGAGAGAGAAAGCACATATTACACTGAACAGTGGGTGTTACATGTAAACAATGAACCATGAAACACTGTATCAAAAACTAATGAACTACTATACGGTGACTAACATAACATAATAAAAAAAAAGAAAATGCAATTCCCATAAAATTTTGTATGACTGTATAAGATAATAATTATGAAGTGTCATATTACAAATAATTATAAAATTGTAATATAATCATTTTTATTGTCTAAGCAGTAATAATAAAGTGATGACTCAATCCAGCAGAAATTGTTTCCAACAATGATCCTTATGGTCACAAAAAATTAAATTAAAAATTAAAATTAAACACTTTGAATGTATAATGTTGTTAAGAAGAATGCTAGGGTGTTTAATAAATTAATTTCAATCATTAAACAATTATTAAAAGGATAAAATTCTGTGAGGGAAATGGATTGAAAACGTAAGTTCAAGGAAAAAACAAGGAACAATGTAAAATTTCCAGCTGTTATAATAGGGATTATTTAGGTATTTTTAAGTAGATGATGGTAGAGTCACATTGCTGTTGCTTATAAAACCCCATGGACATATATGAAAGAGGGATATAATCGTTTATACCAATTGTCAATATTAGCAACATACAAGAAATTTCCTTAGCATTGGTTAACTGTTGCAAAATTTTAGTGTCAATATAAAAATGACCAAAGAGGTATTTATTTCAATATTCTTGTAAAATATGTTAAAATTTTAATGTCCACTCATTTCAAACCAGTCCTTTTACTCTGGAAACATCTCATCTAGTGGGAAAGACATAGACAAAAATCGGCCGATAGTAAACCTGCTCAGCAATCCAACTTTACCCCCTTCTCTTCTCTGGGGGGCTGCAAGTGCCAATCAGACCATGAAGTCCAGTCAGTCTGTTCAATCACACTTCACCCCATCATCTCTGGACCAGTCCTATGCCAGAAGCCACAGATGTAAAAGTTAACAAGACAAGAGTGTTACTCTAGCAGAGTCTTGTAGGCTGGTGAGTGAACTTCCCAGCATGAAAAACACTGAGCAGGGAACAGCCTAGGTTCAGCTATGTAAATGGACTTAAAGGATTTCTATAGTACAGATTTTTTCTGAGCAATGTTGGTAAAATTTGTACCAGGTGTCATGTTCATAACAGCATTATCCACAATAGCCAAAACATGGAAACCATCCCAACATTCACCTGTGAGTGCATGCAAAAACAAAAGGTGGTATATACCTACAGGGGAATAGTACTCAGCCTTACAAAAGGAACAAAATTCTGATACATGCTAAAGACACACTAACAGAAATAAGCCAAACACAAAGGATAACTACTCTATCATCCCACTTATACGAGGCCCTGAGAGTAGTCGAACTCATACAGACAGAAAACAGAGTGGTGGTTGCCAGGGTCTGGGGGTGAGTATGGAAGAGGAATGGGAAGTTCATGCTCAGGGAATAGAGAGTTTCAGGTAAGGAGATGAAGACAGCCTGGAAGTGGTTGGTGGTGACGGCTGGCCAGCAATGTGTACGTGCTTAACACCACTGAGGGATGTACTCAAAATGGTTAAAATGATGAATTTTATATTATGTACTTTACCACAATAAAAAAAATGATAGTATAAATGAGTTGGTCAGCTGTTTCATTATACATTTCCTTCAGAATATATTTCACTAAGCATTCACTACGTGCAGGCCCTGTGCTGCTTGAACATAAAGGCGAAAAAATGATTCCTGTCATTGGAGGCCCCTTATTCTACTCCATTTGAGCATAAATCCAGATTCTACAGACATGGAATGAGAATTTTTAATATGTGAGCAAATAGGTAAATTAAGTCTCTGAACTACGTTAAGCTTGAGTCCGGTTTCTGCAGCCTGATTATTCCTTTCCATAAAATTAAGCAAAACACTAGTAAATGCACACCTCATGGTCAGGTATCTTTACCCACACGCAACATGGTTTAAGTAGAAGTTAAGTCACACAACTGGAATTTCCAAGAATAACACCTGCTTCTTAATCTACATGATCCAATATGATACGTTGTCTTTCATATGGCCAATAATTACACTGAAGCCAATTTCTTAAAAACTCTATGATGAATGTCAAATCAAAAAGAAAACATAAAAAATTCAACCCTGTTTAACTCAAATCAAGTGACTTGGAAAGCTGCCAAGTCTTGCTTTGTTTTATGCTCTGTAGAGACAGCCTTAGTCCCTCAGTCCCTCATCTTTTCAACATTTGTGGGAAGTAGGTCGCTCATGAATACTATTCCCCCCATGTAGATGGAAGGAAAACAGTTCTGTTCTTTGCCCTCTTCAGAGGATAAAATTGAAAACGTGGTAGTGAGAAAATCATATGCAATTCCTTTCTTAAACAAAACAACAGCAACAACAGGGGCATCAAAATTCACTGAGGAAAGTGACTTCAGAGAGAAGCAATTCCATCAAATCACAGACGGGGAAATGGAGGCTGAGGGAACATCACTGGTCAGAAAGGCAGCAACACAAGTAATTTTTTTTAAAGATTCTATTTATTTAATCAATGAGGTAGAAACCAGAGATACAGTGGAACGTATCAATGAAACTAGAAGCTGGTTTTTTGAAAAAATCAATAAGATCAATAAACCATTGGCCACATTAATCCAAAAGAAAAGAGAGAAAGCCCAAATTAACAAAATTATGAATGGAAAGGGAGAGATCACAACTAACATAAAGGAAGTAGAAACCATCATCAGAAGTTATTATCAACAGTTACATGCCAATAACCTAAGCAACCTAAATGAAATGGATGCATTCCTGGAAAACTATAAACTCACAAAATTGAACCTGGAAGAAATTGACAACCTGAATAGACTGATATCTAGTAACGAGATTGAAGCAGTGATCAAAAACCTCCCAAAAAACAAGAGCCCAGGACCTGATGGATTCCCTGGGAATTCTACCAAACTTTCAAAGAAGAAATAACACCTATTCTCCTGAAGCTGTTTCAAAAAATTGAAGCAGAAGGAAAACTTCCAGACTCTTTCTATGAAGCCAGCACTACCCTGATCCCCAAATCAGGCAAAGACCTTAACAAAAAGGAGAATTTCAGACCAATATCACTGACAAAAATGGATGCTAAGATTCTCAACAAGATCCTAGCAAACAGAATCCAACAGCACATTAAAAAGCTTACCCACCATGACTAGATGGGATTCATCCCTGGGGTACAAGGATGGTTCAACATTAGCAAATCAACCAATATGATAGAACAAATCAATAAGAGAAGAGAGAAGAACAAATCAATAAGAGAAGAGAGGAGAACTTGGTCCTCTCAATTGAAGCAGAAAAAGCATTTGACAAAATCCAGCATCCATTCCTGATTAAAACGCTTCAAAGTAATGGGATAGAGGGAACATTCCTGAACTTCATAAAATCTATCTATGAAAGACTCACAGCAAATATCATCCTCAATGGGAAAAAGCTTGTAGCCTTCCTCTTGAGATCAGGAACATGACAAGGATGCCCACTCTCACCAATTTTGTTCAACATAGTATTAGAAGTCCTAACAACAGCAACCAGACAACAAAGAGAAATAAAAGGTATCCAAATTGGCAATGAAGAAATCAAACTCTCTCTCTTCACAGATGACATGATTCTTTATATGAAAAGCCCAAAAGACCCCACCCCCAAACTCCTAGAACTCATACAGAAATTCAGTAACATGGCAGGATACAAAGTCAATGTACAGAAATCAGTGGATCGGAAGAATAAACATTGTCAAAATGTCTATATTGACTAGAGAAATCTATACTTTTAATGCCATTCCGATCAAAATTCCAACGGTATTTTTCAAAACGCTGGAGCAACTAATCCTAAAATTTGTATGGAATCAGAAGAGACCCCGAATTGCTAAGGAAATGTTGAAAAACAAAAATAAACCTGGTGGCATCATGTTACCTGATTTCAAGCTTTACTACAAAGTTGTGATCACCAAGACAGCATGGTACTGGCATAAAAACAGACACATAGACCAGTGGAGCAGAGTAGAGAGCCCAGATATGGACCCTCAACTCTATGGTCAAATAATCTTCAACAAAACAGGAAAAAATATCCAGTGGAAAAAAGACAGTCTCTTCAATAAATCGTGCTGGGAAAACTGGACAGCTATATGTAGAAGAATGAAACTCAACCATTCTCTTACACTATACACAAAGATAAACTCGAAATGGATAAAAGACCTCAACATGAGACAGGAATCCATCAGAATCCCAGAGGAAAACATAAAAAGTAACCTCTTCAATATCAGCCACAGCAACTTCTTTCAAGATCTGTCTCCAGAGTCAAAGGAAACAAAAGCAAAAATGAACTTTTGGGACTTCATCAAGATCAAAAGCTTCTGCACAGCAAAGGAAACAGTCAACAAAACAAAGAGGCAACCCATGGAATAGGAGAAGATATTTGCAAATGACAGTACAGACAAATGTTGATATCCAGGATCTATAAAGAACTCTCAAACTCAACACAGACAAAACAGGCAATCATATCAAAAAATGGGCAGAAGATATGAACAGACACTTCTCCAATGAAGACATACAAATGGCTATCAGACACATGAAAAAATGTTCATCATCACTAGCCATCAGGGAGATTCAAATTAAAACCACATTGAGATACCACCTTATACTAGTTAGAATGGCCAAAATTAGCAAGACAGGAAATAACGTGTGTTGGAAGGGATGTGGAGAAAGGGAAACCCTCTTACACTGTTGGTGGGAATGCAAGTTGGTGCAGCCACTTTGGAGAACAGTGTAGAGATTCCTCAAGAAATTAAAAATAGAGCTTCCCTATGACCCTGCAATTGCACTACTGGGTATTTACCCCAAAGATACAGATGTAGTGAAAAGAAGGACCATTTGTACCCCAATGTTTATAGCAGCAATGGCCACGGTCGCCAAACTGTGGAAAGAACCACAACGGACAAATGGATAAGGAAGATATGGTCCATATACACTATGGAGTATTATGCCTCCTTCAGAAAGGATGAATACCCAACTTTTGTAGCAACATGGACAGGACTGGAAGAGATCATGCTGAGTGAAATAAGTCAAGCAGAGAGAACCAATTATCATATGGTTTCACTTATTTGTGGAGCATAACAAATAACATGGAGGACATGGGGAGATGGAGAGAAGGGAGTTGAGGGAAATTGGAAGGGGAGGTGGACCATGAGAGACTATGGACTCTGAAAAAGAACCTGAGGGTTTTTAAGGGGCAAGGGGTGGCAAGTTGGGGGAACCAGGTGGGGGTATTAGGGAGGGCATGTATTGCATGGAGCACTAGGTGTGGTGCAAAAACAATGAATACTGTTACGCTGAAAAGAAATTTTTAAAAAAAGATTTTATTTATTTATTTGACAGATCACAAGTAGGCAGAGAAGCAGGTGGGGGGGGGAGCAGACTCCCTGCTGAGCAGAGAGCTTCAATGTGGGGCTCGATCCCAGGACCCCGGGACCATGACCTGAGCCGAAGGCAGAGGCTTAACCCACTGAGCCACCCAGGTGCCCACAAGTAATGTTTTTGACTGGCCTCCTGCTGCCCAGTTCTGTGCTTTAATAACTTCATCCTCCTGATTCTAAGGGGTAAAAAGTAGAAAATTCATCCCACCCACTTACTTAGGATTTCAAAGAGCAAAGCAAATAAGTAACTATTGATTTCAATTGGTGGTTGACTGTATTTATGACCTTTAGTATCAATACCGAGTCTGTCAGAGTCTGAATGGGTGCTCCAACACCTTCCAATTTGCCAAAACCCTGCCGAGGAAAATCAAGAATGATAGCAACTGGCCAAGACCATCCCAGCATTTCTGAGGCCTTTCCGAGGGCACGCCTCTTTCTCCTGACAGGAAGGAGCACTGACCATCCGTGTGTCCCAGTTACTGAGGCCACGATAAACCTGTGACATAAATGCCAAGAGGAAAGAGAAAGGCAGGACAGAGAACAGCCCCACAAATCGGCACCCACTAGAGAAAGCCGATCTCCAGAACACATCGGGAAGAGGGGAGGGGGTGCAGAGATTTTGGACATGCCCTCCCAACCGAAATCCCACTTGCAAAATGGAGTGCTGTAAAAATAGACTTCAGGATAATGGGGGCCTTGTAGTTGGGAGAACAGGAAGGTAGAGCTGACCAAATTTAGAAATAATAAAGACTTTCACAGTGAGGTTTTTCTATGTTTTCTGATTATCAATGACTACTCTGATTTTTTTTTCCTTCTCAATATTCTCTACAGTAAATCAGAAACCACATGAACTTTTTTTCTCCTGCTATAATTTACAGAGAAGGAAGAAAAACAAATGATACTGACTCAGATTCCAAAGGACCCAATAGGATCAGATTTCCAGGCAATAGTTGTGAATAGCATTTATCCAGCCATATAATTTTGTTCAGTGTGTTCCTGTGTGTGTGTGTGTGTGTGTGTAAGAGAGAGAGAGCCAGCACCAACAAACAGAGGATGGAAATAGGCAAAGACAATAATAAATTTAGTTATCTGAAGAGAGGCCTTTTTTTATGCACTATCCAAATGTTATAAATCCCACTACACTGACTCAGGGCTGAAGGAGAAGAAAAGGGGAAGAAAGCATGAAAAGGAGAAGGAAGGAGGGAAGGAGAAAGAAGGAAAAAAGAAGGAAAGAAGGGAGAGAAAGAAAAGAAGGAAAAAGACTCGCACTTGGGTGAGAACGGTCACTTGAGAGAAAAACAAAGTGGAAGCCACATGTTGGAGAGTAAATGCGTTTCCACATGTGAATGCCAATATATTATTGACTTACCCTGAGTCATAAATATGACAATTTGCCTCATTTCATAGTGAGGTCAGCTCAGCCCAAATAAGCAGCCATCCTCTGCTTACTTAATGTTCCTAAATATGAGCTTTCCCCAAAGCTCTCCGCGCATATAATATAACACCGAGTGCATGTGCTGTGGGGAGGAGGGATCGGGGAGGTGACAGAAAGCAAGCTGTGAACACAAAGATACTTTTAAGCTGGATACTTGTACATGATATATAGAACAGAAGATCGTCCATCATGGTTATTGAAACTGTGACCAGCGAAGCTATAAACCTGACACGAAAGAAGAGAAAATATGACTTGTTAGGTTGAAAAAGCACCAAAGAGGGAATTATAAAAGGGAAAATTTCATGACAAATTAGTTTGTATTTTTTGTTTTCATTTCTGACACATGGAAGGAAATGCTATATGTTTGCTTAAGGAAGTGCAAATTTCTCCACTTCATCCATTTAAAATCTTCACCCTTAGGCCTTTTGTACTGAAGCATAAAGTTTGGAGACCTTCAAGAGTCATAATGTTTCCCTGAAGAATTTGGCCTCAGAAACATATTACAATTCAGAAGGGCTAAAAAGGAAAAATCATTTTGCAGCAATCTGGCGATATCTGCTTAAGACGGCTCACAAGGAGCATCAATTCCTTCTCACGGTTTCTTTACCATATTTGATGAAATATTAGATGCCGTAAACCTGGAAACAGTGTTGTAAAACAAAAGTGCGTTAACATGAAATAAGTTTCAGTTTGGGGGGAAAAAGTGGCTTGCTCCTAGACTCATCGGTCACACGGTGGGCTGTTAAGTTACAGATGCAGAGGGCCAGTCTGGTGTTCCTGCACATTCCTCTTCTGGAAACTACAGTTTGGAGCTGATTAGTAACAAGGCCTCGGCTCTGGGGACTGAGAGTTAAAATGGAGCGAATTAAAGAAGAAAGCTCATATTCAGGACAAAGTCCTGAAAATCCCCTATGTTATGGGACTCTGCAGTTTCTCTGCGGGGTGTTGGGGGGGTGTGGGTTGTAAAGGGAAGACAAGATGACAATAAGGAAACCCTCCCAAATGCAACATGTTCACAGTCACAATAACTCCGCATTAGTAGTAAAACAGCAACACCTTTCAGCTACCACTTCAATTTAATTTTTAAAGATGTCAATCTCCCTAAAGATCTGCCAAGACTTCAGAATTCTAAAATCCCAATCAAAACCGTAACAAGATGTTTTAACTTCAAAAATAACTCTAAAACTTAGCTGAAAGAAGGAACCAGCAGAAAGAGCTAGGAAAATTCTGAAGATGGAAGATGAATTAGGGGAGAGGGAAGTACTTCCCCGATAGATATTAATACCAAGTATAAAGTGACCGTAATTAAACCAACCTGATTTTAGGGCAGGCGGGAAACTGAGTACATAAACAGTACTAAGAATACATGTAAATTTAGTGTCTATCACACGTGGGATTTCAAATCAGTGCACAAAAGACGATATATGCTTATAATAATGGCAGAACAATCTGCTAGTAATTTTTAAAATAAATGAAGCTGCATCCCAACTCACTCCTGATTCCAATATAAATTTTAAATGAATCAAATATTTAAGTTAAAAAAAATGCAGACATAAAAGCACCAGAAAAAAATATGGCCAAATACTGTTATAATTTTGGGATGAGAGAAACGTTCCAAGCATGACAGAAAATTCAAAACCATAAAACATAATGCAATTTTGCTGCATAAAAATAAGATAAAATATTGTGCAAAAAAAGAAACCAACAAAGTCAAAATACCAACAACTAGGAAATATATAAGCCTATATTTTTTATATTTATATTTGAAAGTTATATTTGTAAAAATATAATAATGTATGTCAGTTAATATATCTAATATACAACGAGCTCACAGGAATCACTAAAGGACAATCACACAATACAAAAATGTATGAAGAATAGGTATAAGAAATTAGCGGAAGAAACACAAAGAGCTAATATAATTAAGGAAAATATTAAACCTCACTATTAAACTCAAATAAAATGTCAGGGAGATATCAATTTTTTTAGCAATCTGATTAGCTATGATTTTCTAAACAATAAAAGTATGAAGAGAATCTACCAGCAATTCCTACATGCCGCTTCTCATCACCTTTACAGCTACCGGAAGTCCAAAAACTTCTCCTTCCAGGTTCCTGCAATAGCCTGGAAAGTGGGAATTTTCACCCTTGTGCTGCTTGTCATAAGAAGCATCATTAAAACATAAATCACAGTTTTAGAGGTATGGAGGCTGCCTGCCCGGGTTCAAATTCTGGTTCAGCTTGAGGAATTCATCTAATCATTTTGTGCTTTAGTTATGGCGTTTGTAAAATCAGGAGGACAGCGATGGCATCTAATTCTGGCCCTGAGTGGGCTCAGTGAATTAATACAGGAAACATGCTCAGAACAACAATCAGCACAGAGCAAACTTTACCAAGTATGAGCAATGAGGAAGGTGCGGCCTGCTGCATTAATGACATTGTCATTAAGGACAATGATGCCACACCCCTCCAAGTAATGTTCCCAGGACATCACATCACACCCAGAATAAAATACAAAATGCTCATCACAGCCAGGGGGCTCTACTTGATTTGGCCCCCATCTCTTTGCAACCTAACCTCCGGGCCTCCTCTGTTCAGCTGCAGGCACACTAGCCAACACCTCCTGCATCCTCCAGTCTTAGTCTCTGTGTTTGCTTTTTTCTGGCCTGGACTGTTCTTTCCCCAGACATGGTCCTCTGCCCTCAGGCCTCTGCTCTAATGTCACCTCTCCGGAAAAGACTTCCTTGACCACTCAACCCAAAGTAATCCCTGCCTCCACCCCAACCATGGTAGATATTCTTGAACATGATAGATTAAAGCATCAATTAACCATACTTTCCAAGGAGGAATTTCACTACATGGGCTATAACTTAAAATGAGCTTTCCTTTTCATCCAGCAATCTCGCTCCTAGGCAATTACACCAAGGAAATACTAGGACAAGTACATGAAGATTAATGCATCTTTTTTTTTTAATCAAAGAGCTGAATATAATAAAGAAAAATTAAAAACTATTGACAATCTTGTCAAAAGGTACATGCATGATCAATTTGCTGTAAAAATAAACCACCTCAAAACTTGGTGACACCAACAATAACCAACTGTTAAGCTAACAAGATGTGGGTTAGCTCTTCGGGCAGGGCTGAGCTAAGTGGTTCTGCAGGTTTAGGCTGACCTCACGCATGGGTCTGTAGTTACCTGTCAACTAGATTTGTTCACATGGCAGTTTGACAGGATTCCAAAGGAACAAATAGAAGTATATAAAGCCTCTTGAGTCCTAGACCAGACCTTGCAAAATGTCGTTTCTATTTTATTCTTTCAGCCAAAGCAAGTCACAAGGCGAGCCCAGATTCAAAAGATGGAACAATCAACCTTACCTCTTCATGGCAAGAGCAACAAAATCACCCAGCAAAGGAGCATGGCTATAGGGAGAGATAGAAAATTGTGCTAATTTTGCAACTTACCAAATAAGGAAATATTTTAATAGATTATGGTAATCATTCCATGAGGCTTTTATAGCTATTAAAAGTGGTGGTGTTGAGCTCTATTCATTCGGAAAAATGTTTATAGCATCTGTATAAATAAAGTATATTACAGAATTTCTGACTTACACCCTACATACAAACACATTTATACACATAAAAGATATGGGGAAGGATGTTTTCCGAAATATTAACATTACTTTGCTCTTTAACAGAATCTGTTCATTCCTCCTCTTTCCTTTCTTTCTTCCTTCCTTCCTTCCTGCATTCCTACATTCCTAGAATTTTTTTTTTCCCTAGGATAAGGTGAGCAGAATCTGCATCTAATGCCTCATTCTACAGGTTACTCTAGACATTTTCTTCTAACAGTAGAAGAGCAAGTGCATTAGCAGACACCTGCAGATATATTCCAATTCTCTACTTACATCAAAACTACTGAAACAAGTTTCACAACCAATGTCAGAATCAAGGAGTGGAAAAAAGGTACCCCCTCCTTGATGGGAGGAGTTGCCAAGTCCCACTACAAAGGGTATGGATAGGAGAAGGATGAAGATTTGGGGCCATTAATGCAATCAATTACCATAGGGATAGAGTGTTGATCTAGTTGGAAAGAGCAGGCTAAAGCAGACTAGAAAATTTTGTTCTGAAGCTGTGTTTGCACAGCAAATACATTTTCTTTTCTTGGAAAAGTTATTTATTTAGGAATTGGTTGGAGACTGTGGGGAATTATGAGGTTAAAACATCCCCAACTACCAGAGTTTGACATCCATGTCTGCCCAGTGTTACTATAAAACTAAAATGAGATAAATTTTAAGGTGCTTTGAAAACCTCCATGCTATGTACAAATGAGTACTCTATGTGAATTTCTAATTGCCAGTAAATGTCTTCTGGGCTTCCTTCCTTTTCCTTTGAGTATTCAGGCAATGCAAAATTCATTTCAATAATCGAGTAAGCCAAACATGATTGGGTAGATAAATCTGTTGCTGCAAAAACAAAGACAACATCACATAGTATCTACCAAAGCCAAACATAAATTACTTTGGGGAAATTTCTCTAATAGAAATTTGGCCAGATTTTTATAATTATTCCTCCTAATGCTTGCATTTTATGCCTATCAAAAAGCTTGATGATATTTAAAAACCACAAATGCCATCAAACCATTGCTTGCATTAACATAAGTCTCTTTGCTTACAAGGATTCTAAAATGAGTCATTCTTTCTTTAAATGCGTCCAGTTCCTGTAGCAGCTGTGAACTGTAGGAGTTGATATTCCTTAATATTGAGGTGAAAGAGTCACCGAGTCCCACCCTTTGGAAACTACTTTGGCTGCAACTCTCATACGGAGTTCAAGGCCTTCGTGATGAGGCCTGAAGCCTTTAATTAATCTATTTGTGTCTACAGCTCCTGTGGTCCCTGAGTACTCAACCACGGCATGGAAACAACCCCTTATATTTACTTAGCTTCTCTCTCTGAGCAGCAGTACACATTTTGAGATATTTTACCCAGAGTCCAACTGCAGAAAAATAAAACTTAGCAAAAAATCTCACCAGGGGGATGCCTGGGTGGCTCAGTTGGTTAAGCAGCTGCCTTCGGCTCAGGTCATGATCCCCGCGTCCTGGGATCGAGTCCCACATCAGGCTCCTTGCTCAACAGGGAGCCTGCTTCTCCCTCTGACTCTGCCTGCCATTCTGTCTGCCTGTGCTCACTCTCCCCGCCCCCCCCCCCGATAAATAAATAAAATCTTCAAAAAAAAAAAAAAATCTCACCAGGAAGATTTCTGCTGCATAATAGGAAATATACAGATTCTTTACAGAGCCCTCCTAAGATGTAATAAGTCTCTCTTTTTCTCCCAAAGAATCCTCTAGCCCTCAACTGCTTGTCTTTTCCATTCATCTTCTATCATTCATTAATTCAACAACTATTTCCTGAGCACTTCCTCTATACTAGACATGGTGATAGGCACTGGCAATAAAAAATCCATGTCATGGTTTAAATGAAAGCCTAGGAAGACTCCTCCAGTCAGTTCCACCCACCTTGTAACTCAACACAATCTATCATATCCCTTCTCCCCACGGCATTTTTCCTTCGACTTTTGCAGAATCTGATGGGTAAAATGCTCCACTCTCCTAGAGCTTGTAGAAGAAGCCCATGTGGGTGCAAATGAGGCAATGGCACACTTGTGTTGTGTCTCACATCTGTCTCTCTGGAGCTGCTTGTGATTATTATAGTTACCTCTTCATTTAAAAAAAAAGAAGAAGAAGAAGAAGAAGAAGAAGAAGAAGAAGAAGAAGAAGAAGAAGAAGAAAGAAAAGAAAAAAGAGAAAAAGAAAAAAAAAATTCATGCATGGACATCAAAAGAAGGTAAGAGAAACTGAACAGATTTGACTGCTTTGGTTTGAGATTATGGGGACTAGCTAGGATACAATGAAGTCAGCCTCTCACCTGGCTTAATTTTTCAGTTATAGCTTTGCCCTGGAGTTTCAGGACTAAGCTCCAGCTAAAAACAAAACATTGCTTAGTTTCCTTACTTGTCAATGTTCTTGGTTCAGATTTTGCCTAGAGACGCACTATCTGAGATGGAGAGCAATTTTGGATGTTGTATAATTCCACCTATAAAAGTTCTAATCTCACGATCAGCTCTAACTATGAAAATGATGGCTTTCCACACACACACCCTTAATAAGCTACCAGCCCCTATACCCAAAATGTCTTTATTTTACCTTTATTTTACCACTACTCTTGAATGAAAACTTAGCATTCTGTACAATTCTAAACAGTAGGAGTCTGTGCTCCTCCTCTTTCTGAAGATGTGATTCCATCTCCTCCTGCCTTCTGTTGGTGTTTGTGAAAAGTCAGATGACCATCCAATTCTTCTACTTTTGTGGACAATCTTTCTTTTTGGTTGCCTCTGACTTAAAGATCTTCCCTAAAGTTCACTTGTGACATTTAAGTGAGAAGTCTTTTAATTCTTTTGCCTGGAAGATTTATGTCTTTTACCAGCTATGGAATATTCTTGCCTTATCTTTTAAAACATTGCCTCTACTGCATGATGTTGACATTTTTCATCTCATCCTTTAAGACTCTTCATCTGTAAATATATATATATATTTTTTCCTTTTCTTTCATTTTTTTAATCCTTCTGGACTGTCTCTGGGTAATTCCTTCACATCTGCCTTTTGGTGTACTCATTCCCTAACCAGCTGTATCTAATCTGCATACCATCTACCTACTATTTTTATGGATTTTTTTAATTTCTAGAAGGTTTATTTGGTTCTTTTTCAGAATCTATTTTGATAATGCTTTATATGTTTATTCTTTTATGTTATGTTAGTCACCATACAGTTTATATTTTTAATCCTTTTTTAAAAATGTCTTTCATCATCTAAGAGATATTTATTTTATTATCTCTTAAAGATAATAAATTGTTATTTGAGTATCTTGGCAGCCTAATCCTTCTAATTTTCTTTATGTGATTTTTGCTTATGGTGGATTCGTGTTTTGTAATTGTGGATAATGAACTGATCTTCAGTGGAGATTATTATGGATATCTTGTATACCCTAGATTAATACCTTGCACGTCCAAAGAGGTATTTTACCTTCTGCTAGTCAATCCGGGTACATTATCTAGGTATCCCTGGCCCACACCAGTAGTACAAATATTGAACTATAATCCCATGTGAGCACGAGTATCTGGTTTTTTCAAAGGAGACATTTTGGGGTTTGCAGTTATTGTTGTCTGCATTTATCCCCTCAGGAGCTTTAAAACCCAGACTCTCAAATCCTGAAGATCAATCTCCTCTCCACAACCAAGGTAACTAGAGCAACAGCTCACGTGATTTCTATCTCTTTGTTAGTTGTTTCCATTATATTTTTTCCCTACAAAATTTCCTTTCCTTCTTGCAAACTTGAGTATACATTTAATACCTTGATTATTATATTTTGATCTATATTTCAAAGTGTTTCTATATGAGATGTTTCATTCCAAACTTAATCCAAAATTAATGCAAAATAGGTCTAGAAACTGAAGTTCTCCCCCATTTTCCCAATACGATGGCCAATTCTAAATATCACCCAAGGAACCCGCATGTATGAATTTTCACACAGAGTATTTACAACTGTGCATTAATGAGTGACTGTTTTTATAGTTAGAGACCGTATTTGTGTCCAATTATGTGTTAGATGCTTAATACACCTACAGACAGAATTGAATAATTGAAATATTTTTACTGATAGGCTTATTGTCTCTTATGGCCATCCTTTGTTTCTTTACATAGAAAATTTTTTTTTCATTAATCTTTTTAATTTTAAATATGTAAACAAGTGACTCCAAGGTAATGTGGTGAATTCTACAAAGCATACATGAAAATTCACTCTAATAATTTGCCAATACGCACTCCTTCAATAGCAAAGGTGTACTAACAAATTCCTGAGCCATATCTTGTTGCTGCAACAAAGACATAGAAATGGGGATCATATTTCCAGTTTTTCATTTTAAAAATAGTCCTTAAATGTATCCTGAAGAGTGAATGATTTTCAAAGCTCACCATAAGACTTAGATTAAGAAATAAGGATTACTCATCTCTCTGGTAAAGCAAAAACACTAAAACAAGTTCTGTATACTTGACAACCTATTGGCTGGGACCAAAATGCACCAATCATTCATCAAATAAAATAAATATTTTAAAATCTGTGTTGTCTTCACAGAATGCAGACTTCTAACTTAGTCACTAGGCAAGCTACTGTTTAATTATTTCCTTGCTCTACATATGTCTAAAAATAGGCCCCTACGTTTCAAGCAGGGTGGCAAGCAGAATGACCGATGTTTCTATTTCCTGGGGCTGTGGCCCAGCCTCTAGTTTGCTGTTTCCTTGCCAACAGGATGCAAGAGAGCATAAATTTACCACCAAACATGAATGCCAGGGAAACAGGGATGCCTTGCAGGCAATGCCTTAGTCCAAGTAGGAAATTTCATTCTTTGAGGGAATACAAAAAGGGTCAAGTGAAAAAGGTCAAAGGGTAGTACGGATATATGCAACTCTCAACTTAAGAGCGTTGAGATTTAATTTGCCCATCTATTCAGATAATTTAACAGAGCCCATCTAGCTCAACTTCTTCCAAGTTGAAAACATGGTATTTTCAAGTATGGGCCATCCAAAGACGGGCCAAGTGCTGGCACTAACTTACCATTGGAGTGAACTGAAGCAGGCCTCTCATATTGGTTTTTCTATCCATAAAATGAAAATACCCATCTCTTAGGACTGTTATTATAGGATTTAATAGATAATGTAAAACAATTAACAGTGCCTAAATTTGTAAGTACTCAAATATTTGCTGTAAGTATTACATCAACAAGCATTTGAATACTTACTGATCTTTTTTGCTAAATACTTTGGTGGATATAAAGATAAATCAGATCAGTTAGGAGCTTAGATTCTAAGACAGAAGACAAGAAAAGCATGAAGTTATAATCCCCACGAAAGCAAGGACTGAATAGGTCTTATTCACCTTATGTTCCAAGCATTCTGGTATGCAGAAGTTGTTCAACAAATATTTGTTATACATAAATATATAAATATAACTGACTCTTTTACTTAATAGAAAATGAAATGAATCTGAAAAGTGAACAGGAGAAAGACAAGAAAAAATGTAAGCAAGAATCAGGAACCTGAAGGCTCCAAAGAAAGAACTTAGATAGTTTCTCATCTATCAAAGGATGATAATAATTTTACTTGCCCTGCCCCTCTCATATAAAGCTCAAATAAGATTATATTTACCTGACAGCAGCAGGTGAAGGAGGAAGGTAAAGAAGGATGGTGAATTACTCCCACAGAAAATTAATGATATCTACCAAGAGTCACTATGGGCTAGAGACTGTTCTAAACATTTCACCATGTTAACTAATTTTACCTCTGCCACAACTCTGTGAGATAGATATCATTACTCTTATCTTCACAGAGAAGAACATGCCCAAGGTCACACAGGTAGTAAGTCAGAGAAGGATTTAGTTCCTGGCAGAATAGCTCCAAAGCCTGCATTATTAAAGCAAAAAGTGCCTTGGCTCCCAACCCTGGCAGCCCTGGCCTCAGACTCTCCTCTGGCTTTCTTTTTGGTCAGAAAACACTGGGTTTGGGTGTTTTGTTTGTTTGTTTGTTTTGTTTTTAAATCAAGACCTTCTGAACTCCATGCCTAGCTTCTGTCTGTCTCTTCCTAGCCACAGTCTTCAGCACTTTCTACCAGAAGCTTAATTTCATTATCTTGACCGCTTCCTGGGAGGAGGAAGAAGGGGAAGAGTGAGTTATAAATATCCCTTCCTAAGTGCTCCCCAAGTGGAACCACCTGCTGGGCCTGTGTGAGGTAGAAGGACACGCAGAACCTCCACTGTGGAGAGAGGTTTGTGTCCCATCATTCAACAGAGGTTTTAAAGATCTCCTGTGGGGCTCACTGCTGCAAAGAGGGGGAAAGTAAACATCCCATAATGAATGGTGTCATTACAGGGTTTTATCATCTACCTGCTTCATGATATGAGTTAAGAGCTCAAAAGCAAGTGGTGGGCAGAGAAAGCCTCCTGAGGAACTAGAGCTCTAGGCTTTCAGGCCCCCCAAACCACCCAGCACTTTCTGAGGTCCTGAACCTCAGGCCCTTCCTAGGACTATCCTGTTTTCTTTCATCCTATCTTTGAGTGTGGGAACACTTTGTAAACTGGAAACAACAACTGTTCCTACGACCAAGTATCCTAGAGGAACGGCGTGGACGGGGGTCCAGCGTCCTATTAAACTGGACGATCAGAGACATGTTCTGCAGGTGTCCGGGAGCAGCCCCAACTACCTTGGAAAAGACAATCGACCCAAGGTCAGAGAGCAAATCGGCGATTGAACCTGGTGTCCCAGCGCCGTGGTCCGTGTTCTCCAACCCACGGCGAAGCGCGGCGCCGCGATGACCCAGCCCGCGCTTCTGAGATGCGACTCACCCGGGACCGACCACGCCGGAGGTCAACTCTGGGGCAGCACTGAGTTCGCAGAAAGCTGTTTGTGCTTTTGCCAAAGAGCCAGGGCGCGCTTCGAACACCCACACACCGTCCCGGGCGCAGTGCGCAGGCGCGCAGACCAACCAGAAGGAATTTTTATTTCTCCAATCCCGGGCCAGAGTCCGACGGGGCCGCCAGAGGAGTCCCTCTGACAGCACCTCCTACACAATGAGACGCCGGAGCTGCAAACCGTGCTCTGCAGGCGCTTTAATTGTGAATCCAGATGCTCTATCCCTTCGGTTCTCGGCACTGACCTTTCGCTTGAAAGTCAATTTGTCAGTCTGCTCCGTGTGTCTGAAGAAATCATCAAAGTCGCCCTGCCGAGGAGCTCCCTATAGGTTTTGCTGAATGTAGCTGCAACATAGCTACGTTACTGTGGGGGTGGGGGGACATGGGGGTGAAGAGGGGGTGGGGAGACAGCTTCCCTCCGCTTAGGACTGCTTGGGTGCATTCTGTTACTCAGGGGAGACTGTATCACCAGGGGGTGGACCCTGAGCACCTTTGGAGAGGGCAGGAGAAAGCAGAGGCAAGAAGCAGCCTCCTCCCACCCCACCCCCACACCCCCAGTCACTTGTCCAGCAGGACCCAGTGAAATGAGGGCATAGGGAGACAGAGGTTGCAGAGCCCGGCACGTCTGATTTTCAAGAATCTGAGGTTTTATTTATTTATTTATTTATTTATTTATTTATTTATTTATTTTTCCAACATAGCCAAAGGCTCAAGTCTGGAAAGAAATGTTCTTTTGCACAGAGGACCAGCAAGATAGGTATTATCAGAGATACTGTGCATGTGAAAACCACTAGAGAGGCAAAAGGGGCTGACCCTAAACTAGGGAATGTTCACTAGAACTATGTTCTAGTTCATAGAGAGAACCAGACAGGGCCAGTCCCAATAGCACCCGTCTGCCAAGCCCAGGTACTGAGAGCTCCTGCCCTATTTCCTGTCCAGCCCCAGAAGCACCCTACCTACAGAACTTGCTTTTCCAGCCACAGCGGCAACCTACCTGCCACCACCCATACCCACCCACACCACCATCACCACCGCAACCAAAGTATAACTCGTTCTCAGTCCTACTGAATTCTGTTGAGCAACTAGTCAATCTAAGAAATGTAAATTGTTGCTAAGTGTATGCACTGGAAAAGCAGCCTCTGTGAGATCAACAGGCAACATTATAGCTAATTCTGTCACTAGCTACCTGTGTGAGCTAGGAGTACATTCCTTAAAAACTTTGATTATTTACCAAAACCTTCTGGAATGCACTTGTTTTGTTTTGTCTTGCTTTAGTTTGCTCAAGTTAGAGAATTGTCCTGAGCAGCCCTCTTAGGCATGTTAATATAGGGAAGGCAACTAAGCATCTATTATCCTGGAATTAGTATTTGATAGGACATTTTGCTGTTTTTGTACCACTTGTTTGTTGTACAGAGTAGTGGAGAAGAGAGAGGAAGAGAAGATGAGCCAATTTACACTAGAGGCCCAGGACATTCTGGGAGGAAAGGAACCAGAAACCCACAGCTTGAACACCAGCATTTTCAGCCTGGAAGATGAGTTTGGGTAGCTGAAGATAATCCCAATAAAGATCTGGTAACAAAGAAGAACTAAAAGGCTTACAAAATAAAATATCCTGGAGGAAAAGGAGAGGCTAGGTTGTCCAGGCATGGCAGTGTGGTTCGCAGACCAAATGTGTCAAGACCATGGAGGGGAGGTGGGAAAATTTGCTTAAAAAGGGAATTCCTTTGCTTCTGGCCAAGACAAAGTAACTGGTACCATACAATTAACAACATCACACAACCTCACACAATTAACAATTAACAACCATAGAACTATGGTTCTATGAACCTCACACATGGTTCTATAGAACGTATATGTTCTATAGAACCTCACACATGGTTCTATAGAATCTATATGGTTCTACAGAACCTCACACAATTAACAGCCATAGAACTAGAAAAATATATGAGCAACTGTTGTCAGCCATTAGATCAGAGGAAAAGAAACACTTGTGATTCCTAAGGAAAACAAGAAGCTACACAACTATACGAGGCATCAGTTCACCATCTTAGTGCCTTGAGCTGTACTGACTTAGTATATATCAGAGTTCAGGATAGTGAAGCACCTGGAATCTAAAGGACAGGTAACCAGGGAGGAAGGAACTGTTCAAAAGCCCAGGTGAGGAAAACTGCAAGTTCTGGGCTGACAACTGGGCTCACCATGCACAGGACAAGACTAGCTGAGGGTATCCAGAGAGTTGCTGCTTGGAGTTTGTGACTAAAATAAATATATTATAGGAATGGGAGGTACTTGGGGATGTTGGAGTTTAGGTACAGCCAGAGTGAAGAACATATCTGAGGTATCAGAAAGGCCAAGCCATAGGAGTCAGGACTATACTCTGGGAGAATTCCTAACCTGTATCTGCCCTAAAATTGCTTAAACAGGGCTCTGACCAAATTTTCAGGGGAGACAGAATTTGGAGATTGTTTCCCTCTACCTGCAAGTCGGGGTGGAGGTGGGAGACACTTCACGATCTCCATAGCTCTCCCGTACTAGAGCAGAAAACAGTCTTTAGGAGTTTACTGTAAACAACTAGTCCTTGAACTTCCTACCAAAACTAAATGCAATACGTTTTAGAACCTCAACAATGTAGCATTCACAGAGTTGAGCACATGATCAGAAATATCAAAATATGCAAAGAAAAAGGAAAACCGGACCCAAATCAAGGGAAAAGAAGCAATAAAAAAAAGAAAAGAAAAGAAATAAAAACTTATCCTGAATCGGCCCAGATATTGGATATACCAAACTTTTAAATGATTATGATAAAATATTATCAAGGAAATGAAGGAAAATATGTTCAAAGTATTGAAGGAAATATGACCTTAATGAATGAAGATATAGGGCATATCAACAAAGAAAAAGAACTAGAAAATGAAGAATCAAATAAAAATTATTAAACTGGAATAATAATTAAAAATTCAATAGATGAACAAAATGGGAAAAAGATAGATTGGAAATGATAGAAGAACAGAGAAAAAAACAATGGAAAAATAAAGCAATATAAGTATCTATGGGATAGTTAAAACTGTCTAATATTCATGTATTTGGAAACAACAGCAGCCAGAAAATAATGGAATATCACCTTTAAGATAACCAAAGAGAAAACCCCACTATGAACACAGAATTGAATCACATCATCAATTAAAACATCCTTCAAAAATGAGACTAAAACAACACAATCTTCAAATAATCAAAAGTTGATAGAACTTAACTTCAAGAAAAGCCAAAGGATTTTCTTCAGGGTGAAGATTAATGATACCATATAGAAATGAGAACCCACAGGAAGAAATAGAGTGCTAGAAATAATAAATAGTGGTTTACTATAAAATCCTTCTTCAATTTTTTTTCAAAAATTGACTATTTAAAGCAAAACTAATAACACCATAAGGTGAGGTTTAAAGCATGTATAGAAGTAAGATATAGTAAGATACAGCTAAAATTTCAAAAGCTGACAGCACCAAATTTTCTGGAGAAGGTAGAGCAAACAGGACCCTCTTATATTGCTGATGGAAGCATAAAATAGTACAACCTCTGAAAAGCTATTAGTCAACTTCTTGAAAGGTTATAGATACATTGACTCTATGACCCAGAAACTACCCTTATAGGAATTTGCTAAAGAGAAATGAAAATGTGTCCAAAAAGAAACAAACAAACAAACAAAAAAAGACATGGCAGGAATGTTCAGAGAAGCTTTATTAATAATGGCAAAAATAAACAGAACAAAACAAAGCAAAAAAATAACCCAGATAACCATTGATGGTAGAATGGATAAATAGCTTGAGATGCAGTTATACAATGGATTATTATTTGGCAATAAAAAGAGTGAACTGCTAAACACTTTCCTAAGATATACAGATGGGCAATAGGTACATTTAAAAAAATGCTCAACATTACTAATTATCAGGGAAATGAAAAATCAAAACCACCATGATATAAGACGCCACACCTTTTGGAAAAGCTATAATCAAACAAGAGATAACAAGTGTTGGTGAGAATGTGGAGAAAAAGGAACCCTTGTGCACTGTTGTTGGGAATGTAAATTGTGCAACCTTTATAGAAAACAGTATGGAGGTATCTCAAAAACTTATGGAGGGACCCCTGAGCAGCACCAAACATCGAACTCTTGGTTTTGGCTTATGTCAAGATCTCAAGGTCCTGTCAGCCTCTGCACTCAGCGCTGAGTCTACTTCAGAGTCTCTCTCCTTCTACCTACCCCACCCACTTATGCTTTCTCTCTCTCTCTCTCTCTCTCAAATAAATCTTTTAAAAAAATTTTACAGAGGAACTACCATAAAATTCAGCAATTCTACCTTTAGGTCTTCTTTGGAAAAAAATGAAAATACAAAGCCAAAAATATATATGTACCCCTATGTTCACTGCAGCATTATTTACAATAGCTAAGACATGGAACCAACCTAAGTGTTGATCAATAATGAATGGATACAGAAGATATGGTGTGTATATATTCCATTTTATATATACAGAATATTATTCAGCCATAAGAAAGAATTAAATCTTGCCATTTTGTGACAACATGAATGGACCTTGAGAACATTATGCTGAGTAAAAATAAGATAGACAAAGAAAAACACCATATGATCTCACTTATATGTGGATTCTAAAAACAATAATAAAACAGAGATCATAGATACAAAGAACACATTGGTGGTTGCTGGGGGTGAGGAGTGTGGGAAGTGGGAGAAGGGGGTCCAAAAGTATACACTTCCAGTTATAAAATAAATAAGTCATGGAATGTAATGCACAGTATGGTGATATAGTCAGTAACACTGTATTACATGTCTGAAAGTTGTTAATATAATAAGTCTTAAAAGTTCTTATCACAAGAAAAAATACTTTATAACTACATATGGTGATAGATGTTGACTAAACTCATCATGATGATTATTTCACAATGTGTACAAATATTGAATCATTATGTTGTGCACCTGAAAATAATAAAATGTCAATTATATTTCAGTTTTTAGAAATGAACTACTGATCTTATATAAGGGACTCTCCAAAGCATTATGCTGAGTAGAAGAAGCCAGCCACATGAGAGCCGGTACCATATGATTCCATTTAAATGAAATTCTAGGACAAATACATAACTAATTTATTTTGATTAAAACTGGAGTAGTGGTTTCCTGGGGGCAAGAATGGACTGGGAAGGGAAATTAGAAAAATTTCTGGGATGATGACAATATATTTTTATCTTAACAGAAGTGTTAGTTACAGGGCCATATGGACAGATTCACCTTAAAATCCATGATTTCACCACATGTAAAATTTACCTCAATTTTAAAAAAAATTGTACTCATCCATGTAAAAAAATACGTAGGTTGGATAACCTGCATTTCATTCTTCAAATGTCTTTCTATCCTGAAGCCAAAGCCTGAATCCTTCCAATGTTCTCAAGGTCTTGTAAGTTCCACTTCCCCACTATGTCTACTTTTGCCCTATTGCTCACTCTGCAGGCACACTGGCCATTTCATAGTTTCTTGAACATGTGAACATGCTCCTGTCACACCCCATTGAACACAGGTTCTTTTTTATCCATTTACCATCTGTATCCCCCAAAATAAGTGTAAGACACTTTATTTGTTCATATACAACTCTCCAGTGAGAAAGGTAATACCCAGTGCATAATAGCTCCTCAAAAAATATTTGTTAAATGAAAAATTTACATGAATGCTTGATCATCTTTTTCTATTCAAAACATTTCGTGTTTCCTTTATTCTCAGTGGGCCCTTTCAGATCAAAACGTCGAAGCAAAATTGTATCACTCAGTGGACCTCTGTCCATCTGAAACTATATATCAATGATTAAGACTCCCAAATCCCCTCTTTTTATTGGAGACGAGTTTAAATGTGTCAGAGTAAGGAACACCAAGGAGATAAAACTTTTAATATCCCAAAGGGCTGTCTGGGAAGAAGAAGTTTGGAATATACTGAAATTAATTGCCAGATCCAGGAAGTAAATTTACAGTATGAAAAGGGAAAGCAAATTAGTATAATTTTAACCTGAGGGAAAAGGACATTACCTTGAATCAAGGTAGTCAGAACTCATCTAATCAATCCCCACAAAGACCTGGAATCAACTTCAAGGGCAATTGCACTTGCTTCATAGTGATTTCCTCCTATTGTCTCCTAAACCAGTCCAGAGGAAAGACCGTGGCATGCTCTCAGAGGGAAAGGTTCTTCTCAACTGAAAAAGGAAGTAGAGACAGATACAACATGGAAAGCTGGAGAGTAGCAAGCCTCTGGTGGAAAGAGGACTCTTACACCAAGACAGTGACTGATCCCAACATGACCACAGAAGCCAACAGTGAGGTCATCCAAGTAGAATGAATGGTACCTTGAGCCATTGTATCATTGAACATATAATAAGAATTAACTCTGGCCATCTTAAGCAGGAAAATAATTTATTGGGAGGATATTGAAAACTCCCAAGCCAATATGAAGGCTGGAGAACCTGACTTAGAAAATGGAGGGAAGAAAGCCAGATATATACCTGGGATGACAGCACTGGACCCAACAGGTGAAAATGTCACAGGCTCTCAGCAGCTGGTATTGCTTTTGTTCTCACCACATCCACACTAGACACTAGCCAGCCCCACCTCGGGACTCTCTCAACTCCCTGCAGGGACAGGCATAAATAGCTTCTTATTTGCCCCTTTGGTCTGTACATCCCCCGCTCAGGTTTCAAAGTCTTGCATGGGACCTTAAGTAGGATTGACCAAATCTAGGTCATACTGGACATACTGGTGTCAGGAACAGAGAGAGTAAATATCTGCCTCTCTTGTTTTTCCTAATGAAAAATGGGGTCCTGTCAGCACACCTATTGGGTACTAGACCAGCAGAGCCCAGAGACAGAATGCAGAAATTTGATAGTGGGTTGTTCAGTGAAATTATGAGTGGTACCCCATGATTCTTCCCTCCAAACTCCTGAGTTTATGTGTTTTAGGACAGGGAGAAAGAATGCCATTTATTTATCATTAGTTCAAAGTAAACGCTTCATCCTGAGGGACAGCATCATAAATTCGCAAGGCATTGTCTACCAGCTGGTAGCTAGCTGCTATCACATCTGAGTCTTCAAGAGATAATTCTCTCTTTCTGTAAGGTCCATTGCTTCTGGATAGTAGGACACATGGCTAGACCAGTGAATTCAATAGTCATCAGCCCATTACTTTATTTCTTTCTCTGTAAAGTGAGTTTCTTGGAGCAATCTATTCACAATTTAAATCTTTACTATAGGTCAGTTTGTTTAAATTATTTCAAAAGTTTATTTGAATGACATTGTCATATATTAGGAGGAGTCATCTTAACTCTTTTAAGGAGATTTGGAAATCAAATATCAAGAAAATCACAATGAATATAAAGTTTAAAAATCTAGAGTAGAGATTCTATTATGGAGTTTAAGAATTTAAGTAAGTTCCTCTGAAGGGAGTACTAGTAGAAGCACAGTGGGGCAGTGAAAACCTAAATATAAAATAACTGTCTGTTTCTGTGGGTAATTTCTTCTCCTACCACAATAGAAGGGTCCAATACCAATAGTTTCTGGCCCTCCTGGGAACAGTGCCATCGTAGTGCTCAGGACTGGTTGCTACTCTGGCCAGTAGAGGACTCAGCTCAGGTACAGCCAGATCACAATGATGAGAAGAAGTCCTTGTCATTAAGGTTCATGTCATTAGGTTCATTCCTGCCACCATAGCTATTTTGTTAACGAGTTCATTGATCAAGTAACACAACTGATGATCACCTTTAATAAAAGTCATTTTCTACTCATGATTATTTTAAAATGTCTTCACAGTGGAAATGCTTTGGTGAGCATGCCGATTAGGTACAAATATTTTCATACTCTGGGCTTATTCTAAGTTTATCCAACTTCTTCCCTAAAGTTCTTCATCTCCAACTCTCCAATATTTTTTCCGTCTAATTCTCTGACTATCTGACCAAATCATCAGCTACTGTCCAAAAACTGCCATAGGCCGTTTCTCTTGGTTCACTAGGTGTGCCAGTCAACATCTACCCCCAAGGGAATTTTTATTCTCCGCTGTGCTTTGGGACCACCCTTGAGTGGAGTTCATGAACCAACAGCAATCTATAGTCAAGAAAATTGGACCACTGCCATTTGCTAGAGAGGAGAATTTGGCCACAGGAAGAACACTGAATCTCTCCAGGATGCTGAAGGGAGTTTGGATCAGGAGAGAACCTGGGTGGGACGTGGACCTGGGAGTCTTACAATTGCATTTGAAGGAACCGTGGAGCAAGGCTTAAGGAGCTATGCCTCATATTCCCTTTGGTTCTACCCTGCCTTCTGGTGTCACTAGAAAACCCCACCAAACTACTCAATGCACTTGGGAGGTGCACTCACCAGTCTTGAGCTCACATCTACACTCCAACACAAACAGAGGCTGCCAAAACACATCCTGCTTCTGTGGTGGGCAGAAATCTGGAGAAATTTGGTGGGGTGGGGGCAGGGAGTGAAGCTTTGGAAATGGGTTTATTTCTGAGAACTTGAATTTCTAAAACTTCCCCCACTAACCACATTTTCTTGGAATTCAAGATCAGAGACAGACTACCCTGGTGGCCTTTTAACCCTAATTAACCCACAAGCCCATTTGGTGTCCCCACCTCTTTTAACTATGTGATAGAGCTTATGAAAAGATGTGGCCTCCAGTCTGTCAAATACTGCACATTCCACAGTTCTTGCTCAGGCCACTTCCTTCCCTATGGAGCTGCTGCCTGCCTTTTCCAAAGCTGATATTAATATCACAGACCATTATAATATAGTTATTTTCATGGAAGGCAGAGAGGAAGTCACGTGGCATTAATTGGTCCCATGGGATCCTGAAAGTCTCCATTTAGCATGTTGTTTTTACTCACATAAGCAGCAATGAAGTGGAAACAGTGAGGAAGTTGCTATGATTGTATTAAATGAGTATTTTTTTCTGGGGCTTGTTTGGTTAATGAGTCATTATTCCGTTTTTAATTGTATGAACATATGTAGTAGCTAGGTCAAAGGTACATGTGCATTTTCTAAATGCACACACACACACATACACACACACACACACACACACACACACACACATCTAGGCCACTGTCTGTTTGCTTTATTTTAACTCTGCTGTGATATCAGCTTATTGAAAGGCTGGAACACAGAGAAATGAACCAAAGTATATGAGTTTTTATAGTTTGGAAGGAAAAGAATTTAAAAAACTCCTGAGCACAAAAAGATCTATTTTATCCTTTTCAAGTTACTGAACCAGGAGGGTTTCATATCAAAATATTGATATCACCGGAATCTATTACTTTGTGTCTGTATCATAAATTTGGCTTTTTAAAAGCCTATCATGCACATCATCCTTTTTGGTCTTTATAATGGGCCTGTGTGGTATGTAGAGCCAGAATTATTATTCCATTTCCCAAACTAGAACTGATGTCCCAGAGGCATAGTGGCTTTTTAAAGGTCATGTAGCTAATAGGCGATGGCCTGAAACCCCAAGAAATAAGTTGGGGCTCTAAGGAAATTTGGGAGTGGCTTAGAGCCTTTGATGGGTTAAATGGTGGGCATGACAGGTATGGGAGCGTGAGCCTGAGCTGTCCTAAGTTCTGGAAGACCTCTTTTTCTCTCCAGGTAACCGCACACTTTAACTTCGTGTTCTTGAGCTATCTCCACTCACTGCGGTGATGAAATTTTATTTCTCAGTTTAAAAAGTCACGTGGAGGTGAACATGAAAACAAGCAGATGATGAAAAGCTCTCTTGAAACATTCTCTGTTTGAAGGCACTGATACTAGAATAATTTGTGGATTCCTTGGACATGGAAAATAATTATTTTGACAAAGATGTGCCAGGAAAACACCTAGTCTATCTCTCTCAATAGGGCAGAGATCATGGATTGGGAATTCTACATTTCCTAAAGATTCTGAAACAAGAAAAATAAGATCCTGTTAAGAAAACTTCTGACTTTTCTCAGTCAAGAAGAGCTTTATGTGATTCACCCTGAAGGTTAGATGTTACTGTGGACAGACTTTCATCTTTCTTTGTGCGATGCTAATGACGTTTTCTTCTCAGAGTCAACAGGTCATCAGTCCTGTAGTAAACAAGTGCACTTCACTTAATTCAGTTAGAACAAGGTACAAAGAAGCTGTTGGGTTTACACAAGATAAGCTAGCCTTATCTAAGAACAATCCACAAATAGATGAAAACTGCTCTCCAGGAGACAGATGTGATGCCTCCTCATGGGACTCGGTCCCCCAGTCTTCACACAAACACTCACATGCTTTCCCACCAGAAGACAGGCCAGAGGAAGCATGGCTCCATGAGAGTCATCGCCATTACCAAAAAGCATGACTAAAAGGGCCTCTCCTACAGGCAATCTTGGGCCACTTCATCTTTACCGAGGAGAGCACTTCACCGTATTGAGGAAGTCCAGAACCTCCAGTGGGACTGCTTGAGATGAAGCTATCCACAAGCCATGGGGAATGCAGCACAGCTCACTAATCCAGCTTATGAATGGACTCAGGCCTTTGATACTCCTCCACCACCTCCTCCCTCCTTCTCATTTAATTGCTCATAAAAGCTCTATGAGGTCAGTTGGAACAGTAAGTGAAAAATGAGCTCATATGGTCTATTTAGCTTCTTTTGAGTCATTCTAGTTAAAGTGCGTTAGGAGGAGAAGGTTGAATCTTTTGGCAGGTTTGAGGTTAGGGAGTCTTCTGTGGATTTTGATGGCCCATAGTCTCCATCTCCAAACCTAAATGAGAGTCACAGAAGCAGAGAATGAGGAGCTATAGAGATGGAGTTGAATTATTTTTCAGTTCCTCAGATTTTACAGACATAGAAACAGATGCCTAGAGAGCTTAAGAGTCTTGGCTGATGTCATGGAACTCATTATAAGTGTTAGAATAAAGGACACAAGTCATTTAATATTTGATAACTAGCATTGATTGTATTGGAGGCATATGTGTTTATTGAATATACATTCAATATATTTTTATGAAGCATATATATTCAATAAAAGTTTCATCTTTGGCTCAGTTTTTAAATAACAGTTGTTTTCCATCATGGAACTGCAAGGACAATTTTTATAAGTCATCTGTTAATAATATTTTGTTCCAGGAGCACACTATCCATCAGGCAATCATAAACCCTGCTCTAGGGTGGCATGCCTTTTGTTTTACAGAAGGGAAAGGAGAGAGATGTATCTGATGGCTATGGTGTTAAAATGCCTTGGAGCCATTAGCCAACCTGCTACTGTTTCTGCAGTGAGATCTTTAAAAACTGCCCGAAGTGAAAATTCTTACATGTAGAAGGTAGGTAGGGCCGGGGCAAGGGGCGTTAGAATAATGCAACCCTTCCATCCCCCCTGTTCTTGTCACTATGCAAACACTCCCCTCTTAAAACCCAAGATCTGATTTTCAGTCTTGCAGAATCTTGAAAACGGAGATATTCTCCGTTGACCCTGGAGAGGTAACAGGGCTTGGCATTAGGAAAGATGAAATTCTAGTTACACTTGGGACAGCTTTCATTTCAATTTATAATCAAACTCTGATTCAAGGTCCTAGACACTCAGCAGAAGACTCAGTTCAAGAGCAGAAAGGCCTCTAGGGAACAGAGTGGGCACAGGAAGTGACTCTAAACCCAGGAGAGGCAAGAAAACTTTAACAAGAGCAAAAAATAACGGCCTCCAGCAAATAAGCCAGGCTCTCCTCAACCCTTGGAAAAATCAAGAAAGGGATATTAACAGGACTGTGGATTGAAGAAGAGCCAAATAAACAATCCATAATGATAGCTTGCCCTATAGATTCACAAAAAGTAACCACTGGAGAAAATGACAGGACCAGTGTAATTCCAGAGGAAACTGAAGTAGCAAACATACCTTTCATTTTCTGTTATGGCATGGAAAAATACGTTCTGGCAACATTGAATGGTCTCAGAAATCTCACTGGCCAGATTCATTATTCTCATTTAAATGTTGATATGTGTGACACACAACATTTTCTGTTAATTCAACCTTTTAACATAACTTTGTGGGAAGAGTGCTTGTCTGGTATTTCAGACATTCCTAAGATTCAAGGGAAGAAGATTCTACAACCCAGCAAATTTCTAAGAAACTAATTACCTAGAAGAATTCACTGAACTGTGCTCACTTGGCCAGGGTGCTGCACTCTTTCAGAGCAGGAGAGAAACTTCTGAATGGCCTTCTGTTACATTTTGGTTTTCCTTCTCCTCACCCCACTTTGCTTTGTGGCAAATTGTGGAAGGTGGATAGGAAAGCCAGCAAGTGTGGAGGAACATCAAATAGAGGGTGAAGGTGCAGGGGAGAGGGCAAATTGCAGGGTGTGGGGCAATGGGTCTGTGAGAGGTGGGTCACAGCCTCTTGGGAAGCCAGGGCTCTTGCGCATTCACTCAGTTTATCACATCCAGGAAAAATGCTCTGAAGAAAGAGCAAGTAACGGTTCCAGTTTCCTTCAGTCTTAATATAGAAGGCCCCCGAAAGTCCAAAACAATTTTAGAAAGAGAGCTGCAGGGTGGGGAGGAAAAAGTATTGTGCACCCCTGAGGAAATGGAGGGGAGGACAAACAATATTGTTTTAATGTGACTGCTACAATCTTTGTGGGCTCTCAGCTCTGACCAACAGCATCCTTCTGACCCTGAGACATTTATTGTTAAATTTTCTAAAGGAAAAAAAAAAAAACTGCTTTGGGCAGAACTCTCTGGGCTTTTCTATTTTACAACAGACTATTTAAGGCGAAACTATGAGTACTTTGACGCATTTATATCATTTAGAGGAATGAATAGACGAAATCACAAGTCTCACTTCCCTGCTCCCAGAGTCTATATATAATTAAAGTGATTGAAGAAAGCTGATCTGACTTGACTTGATAGAAAAGGAATTTTTTTTCTTAATGCTCAGAAAAGCATAATTCTGGAAAAGTCATCAGAAATCTTTTTTTTTTAAAAAAAAAAAAAAAAAAAAAAACCTCAGATAGAGTTTTCCTTCCATTCATAGTTCAAACATCTTTCTTTTTTTTTTAATGTGATTTTTGAGGATGACCCAAATCTCAGGTGAAATGAAGCATTGTCATTACATGTGCACAGTATGTTTATTAACTTTAGATCCAAATGGACCCCCACTCTCTTCTCCTGCTGGATGGGGGCCCAGCCTAGCATGCCTGCCAAGGAATATGGATATGTGTATTTAATAACTACTTTTAAATAGTTACTCTATGATGTTTAACCACCAACAGAGGTAGAAATACTTGTTAGTTATCAATTGTTATCTGACATATTATCCCCCAAACTTAACAGTGTAGTGGAACAAACATTTGCTGTCTCATAATTAGTGCGCGTTAGGAATCTGGGCTTGGTTTAGCTGGGTGTACTGTGGTTCAGGGTCTCTCCCAAAGCTGCAGAGATAGTGTCAGCGGGGACCACAGTCACTTCAACCATTGACAGAGAGGGGATCTGCTTCTAAGCTCACTTTTGAGGATGTTGGCAGGCGCTCACTGGTTGTTGACCAGAGTTGTCAATTCTTTGCCATGTGGGTCTCTCCATAGGAATGCACACAATATGGCGGCATACTTTCCCTAGCATGAGAGGTACAAAAAAGAGAGAGCGTATGACAGGGCACCTGAGACAGAAGCCGTGGTCTCCTTATAACCTAAGCTTCGTGTCATTCCAAGGCTTCTGTCATATTCCATTCCTTAGAAGTAAGTCAGTACATTCAGTCTACACTGAAAGGGAGAAAATTGCACAAAGGCAGAAGGTAGGAATCATTGAGAGACCTCTTAGAGGCTGCCTACCACATGGCATATGACCCAGTCCAGTAGCCTGAAACATCAGAGCTTCAGAGAATTAACATCTAAAACCAGGTAACTTCTATTAACACAGAAAAAAATTCCAGCTGCACTGAATTTAGGGTGATTTATATACAGGTAACTTCTAAGGGCCATAATCTGAATGGTCTGCCAAATATTGGAAACAAAGTATGACAAATTTCCTGTTATCATCACTATCAAATTAAGAGACTAAAGAGAAATAGCGGATTCATTCTGATGCATTGGTCATGCTACATTGGTTATGGTTACACTTCAGTCATTTGGTGAATGCAGCAACTTGACATATGAACTGCCTTTGAGGGAAATTTAGTTTAGAAGCCTCAAAACTTCATCTCAGAACAATTTATCACTGAACCTACACAGTATATATGTAATGAATCCTACCTCAAGTTAGGGGTGTGTGTGTGTGTGTGTGTGTGTGTGTGTGCATAAGAAAAATATAAAAAGGTTAACCATGTTCTGTATACGAGTTTGAAGATCTTTTCACTATATTGAAGCCAAAGGCTCCATATTATGATAAAAGCTTGTTGACCACAATTCAGAAATTGTGGATCTTGGCCATGTCCTTCTGCATTAATGGACACTGTAAAAACCAAATGGAATTTAGAAGTCGCTAAAATACTATTTTTTAAGAAGAAAGAAAAATAAACAACTACAAAGAACTTCCTAGCCTATCAGAATATTTTTTCCTCATCTATGAAGGAAATTTACTCTCTCTGACTTGATTTTCGACTTAGAGTTTGTGACTCAGAATTCAAGTTCTGATTCTCCAGAACATTTTAGGACAAGGCTAGCACAAGTAAAATACAATTTCCTATAACTAAAAGGATATTGCATACACATACAATAAAGTGTAATGGGTTTGGGCTTCATTGTGTTACCTCCGAGAAGCCCAAGTTTACAAGACCATTTAGCCAAAGTGACAATCTGGTTACCTATCCTAAGTACCAACCATTTTCTCTAATCTGCACACGCACATTTTGCTTAACCAGGAGACTTGCTGCCTCTACTTCCATAAGCGTGACACGATTACAACTCTGAGAAGGCTTTTGTTCTCCAGTAGTTGGAATCCTTAAAATTATGTGAAATTGCACAGTTATGAAAATTTGGGGGAATATTAGAGCATTTTGGCTCCTTTCCCCTGATCCAGAAGGTACTGTGTGTTCTTTGGATCCCAGACAACTTTTTGGGCAGTTCCAGATAAGGTATCCAATAACTTCACTCCATGTCCCCGTTTTTCTTGCCCTCATTCCAGAAAAAGTTGGATAGTTGCCTCCCAAATAATTTTATTGTGAGGAAAGTTATTATGAAAACGTACCCCGTTGGTTTTCACTGACCTCCAAAACACACTCCCTAATTAAGTGCAAATGGGAAACTGACTTGGAGCAGGTTGTCTCTGATTTGGGGCTTGGGAGAAGCATTAAAGTTTATGAACTCGATACGCAAGCTCCATCTGCCAAACGAGGAATTTCTTATTTCATTTGGTAACTGCACTGAGATTATATAATGCTTCTCAGAAAGTTCTGAACGCTGAAGATGCGTAAACCATCTGTCTGTGTTGAAAATTCAAAAAATACACTACTCCCACTATGTGTCTCTGGGCATAACTCATTATTTGCCCAGAGAAATTCCATCGTAGAGCTGTTAAAAAAAAAAAAAAAAAAAAGAGTTTCTACATAACCATAAAATTTTACAGCACTAAAGAGGCAATGATTATATTCATGCTCTTGCATCCTTTTATATGAGGCTAAGGTTGTTCAGCTTTAATATTTAAAGAAATCTGAAGACCTGGCAGAGAGAAGTGAGAGAAAGGAAGTAAGAAGGAAGACAAATTGTGTTTCGCCGGAGCCAGCTCCTCTTTCCCTCCCCAGCCAGCAGGGGGCAGTAGTAACAGAGGAAGCGATGCTCGCTTTCCTCTGAAGGGTGAAGGTATGTAAACAAGGACAGAGGGTGGCAGTTGCAGGAGCTTTGTCTGCTCTCCAGTGGCCTCCTGCTGGCAGGGGTAAGTGTCAGGTGTAGTCCTGAACTTCAGTTCCCTCACGTACTAGCTTAAGTTATAACAAATTTTTTTCATGATAATAATAGTAACTAATGCTTTGAGATGGTACCTTGAGCCAGGCACTGCTCGAAGCATGTACACGTGTTATTTTATCCCATCCTTCAGCAAAGTAGGATGCAGTCGGTTCTGATATTTATTTGTGTTTAGCAAAGAAGGAAACCAAGGCTTCCGAGATTCAGTAACTTGCTCAAGGTTACATAGTTACAACTATAACAGCAAACTAGGAAGGAGAAGGAAAGTTCCTCTCTAGCCTGGACATCAATACTCACCCTTAATGGATTTGGGTTTGTTCACCTTTGTTTCTTTCCTCATTTTCTTCATGTTTTCACCTGACAAATCAGATGCAAGTATTTTTAAGTTGTTTTGTTATTACCCAAAGTGTAACTCATGGAATACACAATTGTCAATGAATATGAACATGTCTGTGTTGCCAATAAGAGCAAAACAGGACTGTTTTCCCCAGATTACCAGATTGGCTGACAACAGTGATATCTCTGAGTCATATTTAGGTATTCTGCCACCTCTGCTTCTTTCAATAGCATAGCCACAAATTGGATGTAGGCCATTGGTTGTTCTGACCCTCAGTAGTTGTCTTGGCAAAATGGAATATAGTTAACAGCCGATCGTTTATCATCAAACAGACGAAATTCTCCTCCTAGCTCTGCACTTCCCTCTCTGAGCCTCAGAGCCCTCCTCTGTAAAATGATTGTGCTCAGAATAGAGAACCCATTCAATTGTCACGAGGGTTAAACAAGCCGATGCAGATAAAATATTTAGCCGGGCTCTGTTACTTAGGAAGTACTCCGTGGCCATTATTATTCTGACACAATTGTCAAACGTGGTGGGGAAAAAAGTAGGAGAACTCAAACAAACCTCCAGATGTTTTGCTTCTGGGTGCCAAACGTCCAGATGTTTGAGAAAGTTCAGATAATTCATTGTCATTGCTGTTCACTGGTCTCGTTGGCACAATGTGATCACAGATTATGTTCAAGGGCAAAATGGGGGTTAATGGTCTCCCCATTCATGTGCAGTTATCCTTTGTTATGAACTAAAAATATGAAGGTATAAAGGCTCTCCCTTTCCATGTCTGCCAAAAAGATTATCGACAGTCAAAAGGAAACTTTTTTTTTACAGGCACTTAAATTCCTTTTAAAACATTAAGCTTTAAAAAAGTACTTATTTGTTTCTTCTACATATCTTCTTTTCAGCTTCCAAATGTGTCACAATAGTCTAAATACAATACAATATTATTTTCTTTGTTCTTCTTTACTCCTAAAACAGCTCAGCAGTGAAAATAAAGTTCCAAGATTTACTGGCTTTTCTTAGTTTAGGCTTTGTTGTTGTTGGTACACATACATGCTATTTTAAATAGCCAGCTCCCACCTCAAAAATCCGTAACTTTTATAAACTATAAATTCCTGTAATGATAGAGCTTCTTCAAATTCTGCCTCATTAAATAAAATCTGACACATAAAAATAGAAACTCACAGAGTAGAAAGGAATTATTTGTATGGTGGGAAAATTGGCCAAAGGGAAAAATTATACAAATATTTCTCTAATAATTCTAAAAAATATGGCATAATTTCACACACTGAAGTTTCCTCAAACAATTCTGTGTTTTGGCCCCATTTCTGTTTTCCTCAATCTTATTTACTCCACATAGTTTTATAATTTTCAGAACTTACATTAACTTCACAAATTTTTTCACGTTCAAATGAGACAAATTTATTTCTTTTTAAAATTATGTCTTGCAGTATAAGAAAAATAAAATATAGAATTATACTAAAGTCTATCCCAAATCCTCGATGCTATAAGTAATCAAAGGGAGGTAGGTGTATAGTTTTGAAATGAAGATTTTAAAATATTGTTTCCTGTAAAAATGATGAAGTACCCAGTTCCTATGAGCTTTGTCTTTCTAAAGTTAGAATCCACTCCTGTTTCTGCTTTTTAACTTCTAAGAAGGACTTTTCTAGACAAACCACCCGATAAACCACTGTGTTAATCCCAAAGTCAAGCAATGAACTGAACAGCATCATAGACTAGAAGGCAGCACTGTAGATCCCCAGATAACCATCCTTAGGAGACTGGCATAACCTGGAACCAAAGTGTTCACTTCAAATATCCTTCAAAATCAAGTTGTTGTTGATTTGCTTGATCAAAACCAGACAGAAAGACCTATCCAGTCTAGGTCAGTCTAGAAAACAGGGCAAGGTGGCAAATAAATGCAGTATTAATCATAAAGAACATGCTGAAGGAACGCTCCTAATTCTCCTACACCCCATCTGAGTAGTCTGGAGGACTATCTGTGATCTTGCTGAACCAAGTCATCAACTGAGTGGCAAGCATCTAGCGCATAATAGGTGCTCAATAAAAGTCTGGTGAATTAACAAACTGTGTCCCACCCTGTCATTTTTTTCTCTGAATGGCCACAATAATGTATGTGAAGTACCCAGCCAATCATCTACTGAGTCACGTAGCTGTCTCCAGGCTTTTAGTCTAAGACTTGCATTCTCTCTCACATCTCGATTCTTTCTCTCTGTTGAGAAGACGAGCAGAGAGATACGTGGATCATGGGGAGGGCTTTCCAGCTCACTGTGGTGGTGAGAACCACGCCAGTCCCTCTCTGGCTCCTCTCTGGGAGGCTTCCTCCCAGGCTGATCGAACAATAATTCTCCTGAAGAGTTCAAAAAAAATCGGTGCCATTTCTGAAATGCTGGAATCTAAATCATCCGAAATGACCCACAGAGAAATGACCAAAAAAAGCGATTCTATATTTCAAGACAACCGATACCAAAACCTGAATACTTTTATGATATAAGGAAGAATAATCATAGCCCTTAAGACAGTTTACTACAACGAGAAAGGCCGTACGTATTCTGTAAGACTAATAATCCTAATTTCATTGCAATTAGGCCACCTGTCACAAAAGGAAATTTCCCCAATTACCCAGCAACACTATGTAGGATGATCTTTTAAGTATAGGGCAGGCAGAGAAAACAAACAAAAACAAAAACAACCCTCCCCAACCAACCAAGCTAGCAAACAGGAAGACCCTCTGGTGGATATAATAGCCCCTACCACTTCTTTTGTAGCAAATACGTTCTCAGAGCTTGATAAGTCTTATCTCTGATGTCTGCATAAGCCTTGTTCTAAGATCTTGAGTCACTGTTGAATCATTATTCAACTAGAAAAACAGGAGGAAGAGACACTTACCCTTTGCAAATGGTAAAACACAGCATATGTATCTTCAACTCCTTTGAACTGCCAGGCCACAGGAAGGGGAAAGAGAGGTGGCTGGTTTATGCACATAACCCACCTGCTCTTTAACTGGTATCAGCACCACCTACGCTATCAACCAGGTTTAAACAGGACTGGAGGCAGGAGATTCAGCAAGGAATCTTGGTTCCACAGCCTCAAGCAAATCCTTCAACTTGTCTGGGTCTCCACCCTCCCACACAGGAAAACAAGAGCTGGGTCGTAGGCAGACAGGATTCCCTCTCAAACCCTTGTCTTCTATAACCACGCTCTGTGGCTGGGAGATCCAGTGTGGAGATGCAGATGAAATCGGTGTGATATCCCAAGTCCATTCCTCCTAGGACAATTCACAGGAATACACATCGACTCCATGTTATTCAAAGAAAGTTCAGGCGTCCACCTGTGTCTTTAGCGCTCTTGCTAACAAATACGCAAGCCCCAGGGAGGCAGCAAGTATCTTCCTGGTGCGTTAACTCTTCCTGAAAAAGTTTGAGGGAAACCATTCTTTAATGTGAAGACAAAGAATTTACAGGGTAAAATTTAAAATTCTCACAGACATGCGGAAGCCGAAGGCAGTAAAGCTGTTTGTCGCTAGGGGTGTGGCTTCCTTCTATACCCCTCATATCCTCTATAAAAGGAATTCTTTGGTGATAAGATATGTCAGGGTTGTTGGTGGTAGTATTTGGAGGCTAGGTACACTATTGCTTAGCTTTCTTTTTGAGTCCCTGGCGGTCTTCAAGTGGGAATTTTGTTTTAGGACAGTCGAGAACCCTAGGATAGAACAGCCATCTACCAAGGCCTAGTGCTATTATTAGGGTAGGCCCATAAAAACTGGAAGAGTCCAGGGGCACCTGGATGGCTTAGTTGGTTATGCAGCGACTCTTGGTTTTACCTCAGGTCCTGATCTCAGGGTCAAGAGATAAAGCCCTAAGTTGAATTCCACACTGGGCGTGGAGCCTACTAAAGATTCTCTCTCCCTCTAACCCCCCAATCTCCAACCCCTGCCCCACCTCCATCCCCCACCACCATTCATGTACTCTGCCTCCAGAAAAAAAGTGGAAGAGCCCATCAAGACAGACTTCTTGATTTTGCTAAAGGCGGGTCCTGGGTTTTGCTTGGAAACGCCATTCCCTAAGGCTCTTGTCTAAATCTTGATTGATCCTGAGTTGTTTTTTAAATGAATTTGGTTATCCCTGAGATCCAAAATTGGTATTTTACAAAACCATGGAAACCATCTCCTATAACTGAATCATTAGCTTTACTGATGATTTGCAAGCTCACACAGTCATCCTTTTTCCATTCCCTCCTCACCATGCTAGGCAAGCAGATCCTATAGCACCCAATTGCCACATCAAACTCTCTTAAGATCTCAGGCCTGTTTCCTTGTGTGGTAGGAATGGGAGATGGTTAAAATGCTGCTGAATTGTATAAAAGGGAAAGAAGTTTGTATTCTGCTGGTCACCTCTAGAAACCTCCCAGTGGGAGGAGAGGGAAAGAGGAACGGGTAAAATGGGATAGGGGAGGGGACTGGGCTACAAACAGGCAAGGCTATATAACCTCATCCACCCAAACACACTCATTTCCAAGGCTCCAGTCCTCTAGGGACGTGTGCAAGCTTTGGCCAGTCATTATGGGTCTATAGCCCTTAACCATTTTCCAAATCCACAACTTTTCTTATTACTCATTTGATGGCAATACTTAACCTCATCTAAACTCATCCAGTAGTGAAACCTGATCCAAACTGATGTTAAGCTATTTATAGTCTTTATATTGGTAAGACCTGCTGAGAACACTAATTGATGCCATTATAGAAATACCCACGTATTTGATGACAGGTTGTTGCATCAAACTCCACCGAGGGTTTTAATGCAATATACCATATAGGGAGCCATGCTAGCTTTCTAAGACCTCCCCAATTTTGAATTATAAAATTCATCTGGCCCAGAGGTTTTGTATAAGAGGCAGTGAGTCTTTAGTATCCCAGCCACCACCTGCAGTTGTGCAAAGAGACTAACCTTAATTCCTCACAATACAATTTAATGTTAGGATGCCGTGCGAAGGGCAGGAGACAGAGCCATGAGCTGGAAGAAGTGAGTGCTCGGAAGCCAGTGTCCACCATCAATCTCAGTCTCTCCTTGCAGCCAAAGCAGCCTGGAAAATCAACTTTAGATCCCAGCATATCCACCAACCTTTACCTAACAACCAAGACCTACGATAATCCAGTGAACTTCTTTTTTTTCTTACTTCATCAGTGAAAGAAACGTAGTTCCAAAAACCTTTTTGTGATCAGTCATTCAGCTCCTTGGTCCCTTGATTCTAATAATAAAATAATGATAATTTAGCAGGTACCACCCGACACTGTTCTAAGTGTTATTCGTATATTAGCCATCTCAGCCTCATCGCCATCATATGTAACAGGTTATATAGATTAAGGAATCTAGGCCACATTGAGATTAAGTCACGTGCCCAGTTACCCAGCCTTAGATGTGCCCCCAAGTAGTCTCACGTGCTTACACACTTTGCCTGCTTCCTCTTGGCATAGCCACTCTCAGGTTTTTAATTAACGAAGAATCCAGGTTACCTCTAGCCAATGATGAGCTGGTAAATATCTAATAAATGTCTCTCTCACATAATTTACAAATAATGGTAATATATACAATATGCTGTGTTGTCATTTCTTTATAAACAATCGAATGTCACAGAAAGCTTTCAGTGATTTTTGCTAACCTATTTTATCCATAGCCAACCTCTGGCTTCAACTGACCAACCAGTATCTTCTTACATGAGGGACGGTTAAATTTTCCTTTATGTTATTAACGAGTTAATGAGTAAAAGGAAAGTGAAAAACATACCCTCATTTGTCAGTTCCTTGAGTGACTGCTTTGCTGACCCAGATCACAGTTTTCCAATCCTGGAATGACTGTATCAATCTTTTGTGCCAATTATACTGTAATGGTTAAGATATTATGCACTCTTTAATATGAATTTATTTAATTTTGACTTCATATAAATTATTAACATTTTCTCCATCACTTTCCTAAACTAGACAGTCAACCAATGAATCAGTTCCTCATCTGCATCATTTATCTGTTTCCATGGTTCCTGTAAATACTCAGGCTTCCACCATGATGTCACCAAATGCACAGTCAGAAGGAAATGTGCAACAGCACACCGTTCGATGGTATTTCCACCATGAAGTCACAAGAGATGTAAATCATCTCCAGAGTGTCCTTAATAGCGAAATGTGGTAAAACAATTAGAAAGTAAAGAGTTTTGATTATTTTTTAGTTTGTTTTACATATAATTTATTCTAGGGTAACTTTTACAACTTAAATTTCAATAATGATGGTGTTTAATAACTGGTTCACAGAACTCCTGAAAATTTAACAACAGGTTGTCATGAATTGGTCTGCTCTGGGTCTGGCATAATTCTCCCTCTGATCTCTGGACACTTGGCTGGACCTGCCCCACTGGATATTCCCAGAAGCCACTGGACTCAAAACAGCCTTTATTCCAACTTACTTCCCAAGTGACCACTTCACTCTTTCTTCTGGTACCAAGACCTTCCTCTGCCATTGTTTCTTTCTTTATTCATTATCAAAGCCTCTCTGAGAGGCTGTCCTAATCTTCTCAGCATTTGAAATCTTATCATTTAAAATAAAATTCTTTGAAGGTCAGTAGAGGTTTCCAAATAATCCTCTTGCTAGCATGCCTGGATGTCAGTAAGTTTGGTTCTCTGCTTACATCTATGTCCGGTATGTAAAAATACATAAATGGACTCAACAATCAACTGCTTCATTCAAATGTGTTCATTGCTAGAAGGGCGCCGCTCACTTGGTAAAAAGGGTTACTTGGACTATAGTCCGGGCAAAGCTGCTTTCTTGCAGTAACTTGAAAACTGACATCCTTAGCGAGGCCCCTCTACCACCCACTCTGAGTCATACGATGTCACTAGAGTCAGCTTACTTTCTAATTCAGTGTCCCCTGACACTCTCACCCTTGACTTTGTCACCTCATAAATGTGTCACTTTTAGCACCACCTTCCTTTTTAAGAAAATGTCCTGCCCACCCTGAAGTATCTTAGAAACACTGAACCTAAGCCGAGATAAAGGAGTTAATTTACTTGACCAACTCCTATGAAGGAGCTCCAGTACACCCAGCCCTGTGACAGGCCAGTGAATAAGAACAAGAATTCCCATCTTCAAAGAGTTGACAGACACATCCAGTGCTTCTCAATCCAAGGGGCACATTCAAGCTTTAAAACCTACCAATGCCCAGGCTCCACTCTGAACTAATTAGGTCAAAACCACTTGGGGTGGGACCTAGGCAATATAATTGTTTAAAGCCTCTTACTGTGATTCTAACGTGAAACCAGAATTTGAAGTCACTGGAATCATAGTTAATAGATTTCTTTTACATAAGCACCATTAGCCATTATTGTTTTGGATCTGAAAAGCACAAAGAACACACAAAAAAGTCCTGGCTACTCATTGTGGGCCAACACCCAGTGCCATTAGTAACATTATGGGAGCTTGATAGAAATGCAGAGTTTCAGTGGTCAGTGGAGCAGTCAGAACACAGGCAACATTTAGCAGTAATTAAGTTTGCCATCTTACATAGGCACTGTTCATAGCGCCCTAAAACAATTCCAGGAGTAGCACCCAAGATCACTGATCACAGATCACCCTAACAAATACAATAATAATGAAAAAGTCTGAAACACTATACTACCAGAATGTGACTCAGGGACAGGAAGTGAGCAAATGCTGTTTAAAAAATGGCACCAGTAGACTTGTTCAATGCAGTTGCCACAAACCTTCAATTTGTAAAAATAGCAGAATCTGTAAAGTACAATGAAGCAAGGCATAATAAAATGAAGTACAGGTCAGTGGTTGCCAGAGGCATGAGTTGCTGAAGGGCAAAATGGGAAAATGGAGGCAAAAGGTGCAAATGTGCAGTTAATTATATAGTAAGTCGCAGGGATATAATGGACAGCAGGGTGACTACTTAATAATACTGTATTGCATATTTGAAAGTCGTTAGGAGTGTGAATCTTTAAAGTTCTCATCACAAGAAAAACAGATCTGTAAATCTATGTATAGCAATTGATGGTAACCAGACTTACTGTGATGATCACCTCACTATATATATACACAAATATGGAACGAATCATTGTGCTGTACACTTAAAAAAATCATGGAATGATGTATGTCAATTATTCCTAAATGTAAAAGAAGAGGAAATGCAGAGTCTTGGCCCCCACCTCACTCCTAATAAATGAGAACCTGCCTTTTAACAAGATCCCCAGGAAATTCTAATGCCTGTTAATTTTGGAAACTGCCGAATGGAGGCAGATGTTTTATTCTCGAGAAGTTTCTGGTCCACAGGGGAAAATGTATGTAAATATAGATAATTACCAAGCATTATATAAGGTCTATGATGAGAGGAACATAGGATCTTTCAGGAGGACTTGTCTCCAGGAAAATTGATGCAGTGGGTGGTGCTGAACAAAAGTGTACACCAGAAAGATCAGCCAGCAGCAAACCGTCCTGTGCTGCCCAAAGTTATGTGGGTTCTTCAGAGAGTGTGGAAAAGGTAGGCTACACTCACCCAGACCCTCTGGTAGCCCCCCCGTAAGCCCATAGTCATCCTCTCTTGTTCTGCAAGAGAATACACTTCCAAAATCCTCAAATCTGCCAGGGTCAAGTTTGCTCATAAAATGCCTTGGAAATAAAAAGAAAAAAACTTCAACTAGTTTTTATTTTTTTAAGTAGTAGAAAAATAAAATGGACCTACTACCCCAGTGATTTTTTTCTAAATATTTATTTACGCTACCTGTACTAGACCACTAGCTAGCTGACATAACAATAGCAAGACACCACAGCCAGGATGGGTGGCTTCAACAGCACACATTTATTTTCCCGCAGTTCCAGAGGCTGGAAGACTAAGATCAAGGTGCCAACAGGTTTAGTTTCTGGTGAGAGCTGATTTCTCAACGTGTCCTCACATGGCCTTCCCTCTGGGTGTGTGGAGAAAGGGAGAGATCTTGATCCCTCATTCTCTAAAGACCACAGTCCTATCAGATTCAGATCCCTTAAAGTCTATCCCCACACCTAGTCCCCAGATTTCTGCCTATATAAAATAGAACACGCGGCTGTTCTTTTGGAGTGTGGCATACGTCTTTATTTGGTTCATCCCTTGTTAGATAAATATCCTGAGTTTGAGCCCCGCACTTGGCGTAGAGATTGCATAAGAGGAAGGGAAGGAAGGAAAGAAGGAAAGAGGAGGCGCCTCGGTGGCTCAGTGGGTTAGACCTCTGCCTTCTGCTCAGGTCATGATCTTGGGGTCCTGTCATCGAGCCCCATATCAGGCTCTCTGCTCAGCAGCGAGCCTGCTTCCCCACCCCCACCCTCACCCCCCGCCTACCTCTCTGCCTACTTGTGATCTCTCTCTCTCTCACTCTCTCTGTGTCAAATAAATAAATAAATAAAATATTTTTTTTATTTTTTTTTTATTTTTTATTTATTTATTTATTTTTTTAACTTTTTATTTTTTATAAACATATATTTTTATCCCCAGGGGTACAGGTCTGTGAATCACCAGGTTTACACACTTCACAGCACTCACCAAAGCACATACCCTCCCCAATGTCCATAATCCCACCCCCTTCTCCCAAACCCCCTCCCCCCAGCAACCCTCAGTTTGTTTTGTGAGATTAAGAGTCACTTATGGTTTGTCTCCCTCCCAATCCCATCTTGTTTCATTTATTCTTCTCCTACCCACTTAAGCCTCCATGTTGCATCACCACTTCCTCATATCAGGGAGATCATATTTTTTAAAAAGAAAGAAAGGAAGGAAGGGAGAAAAGGGAGAAAGAGGGAGGAGGGGGGAGGGAAAAAGGAGAAAGAGGAAGAAAGAAAGAAAGAAAGAAAGAGAGAGAGAGAGAGAGAAAGAAAGAAAGAAAGAAAGAAAGAAAGAAAGAAAGAAAGAAAGAAAGAAAGAAAGGAAAAGAAAGAAGAAAGAAAAAAAGGAGAAGGAGGGATGGAGGAGGAAGAAAAAGACAATTCTAGCAATCATGCTCAACTTATCAGCTAATTTTGAAAGATTTGACATCTTTCCACTATTGAGTTTAAACTCCCCATAACTAAAGTATTGAGAATAAACTAAAACCCATGACATTCTGAGTGCATCCAGCTAGAAAACACTTCCAGAACCCCTGCATATTTTATTTCTCACTGAGTTGAAAGCTTAACACACGCTTTCCTGATATCTTCACCAGCTAGTAGTAGTATGCAACCCAAATAAATGCTACACAAACCAATGCGACACAAAAAGAGAATTGTTGTTCCTACCAAAGATGTATTGAGTGACTTAGATCCAGTGAAAAGCGGTTGCCAAAATTTCATCTGAAAAATTGGTCAAATGTTACAATAAGCAAATTGTGAAACTCTAGAAGGATTCTGCTCTCCTATTACCTCATCAATGCTTTAAACTACAAGTGTCAGCTCAAAGGAAACAAAACCAGACATCTGAGATGCTGCCTTTTCAGATAGGATTTATACCAAAAAAGTCAACAAGGAACTCTAGTCAATGACCTTGCTTAAAGAAGGCACTTAAAGCTCAGCTCTACAGAAAAATATCGATGAAAAAATTGTCAATTTATATGTTGAAATTTTCAGTAATGTGTTTTAGGTTTACATTTATCTTTTTTTTTAAGTATTTCATGCCTTAGGACACTTTTATCATCAACTGACCAATTATCAGTCCCAGCTGTGTCAGAGAGGCTTTCTACAATAGTCTCTCCACTTACCCTGGTCTTCTTCAGTGTTCTTCTATAAAAAAATAAAAAAATAAAAATTATTTTTTCAAAAAGATCCTGTATATTTTTGTTAATTTTATTTGCAATTACTTCATAGTTTTGTTGCTAAAAGACATTTTTATCGATCATACTTACTAATTGTTTTCTACTGATTAAAAGAAAGATACTGAGTTTTATACATTGATCTTGTATTTGTCTACAGGTCATTTTGATAGACCGTTTTATCAGGCTTCATATTTTGCTGGTTTATATGAGAGGGTGTGAGTTTTGGGTCTAGTTCCTAGAAAGTTGACTATGAGATGGAGATTTCCAAGCAGACAAATTATCAGGAAGATCTTTCCAGATTAACTTCTATTGAGGAGGGAGGCATAGCAAGATTGAGCAGAGGGAGAAGTTGGGTAGTGATGCTGTCACAACAAAGGCCACAGGGCTTTTCCTCAGGGAACTCCAGAGCTGGGATGGCCCTGCACAGTTGCAGAGTTGAAGCAATAGGACCAAGCATTGATATCCTCATCTTATCCAGTCTGAATATGAACCATATCCAGGGACTTTGAGGAAGGCAGCTCTCTTCAACCAAGACCCACCACCACGAGGGGAAATTCATCCCTCAATACTCTTAGAAACATGGGAGAATGAGTGCTACAGTCATGGACTGGGGAGAGCTTGGTAGCATACCCCAGCACCCACTATAGTATGAAATAAAAATTTTGTTCTTTTTTTTCTTAAATATTTACATCTCATTTAATTTTTTTGAAAGGTTTCACTGTTTTATTTTTTTATTTTTTTTAATTTATTTTTTATTTTCAGCATAACAGTATTCATTATTTTTGCACCACACCCAGTGCTCCATGCAATCCGTGCCCTCTATAATACTCAACACCTGGTGCCCCGACCTCCCACCCCCCGCCCCTTCAAATTTAATTTTTATGGCATTCTAGTATGTGGCTAAGCCTTCCAGTAAGTAAGGGCAGACATTCTCATCTTTCTCCTGGGCTTTAATTGAACTGTTACATGATATTTGCTGTAAGTTTCTAGCAGACACTCTTTTTGAATTAAGGAAGGTGTCTCTTGTTCCAAAAAGTTAAGATAGAATTTTTTATCATTAATAGGGATTAGAATTATCAAATGCTTTTGTAACATCTCATGGAATGAATGGGTGGTATTCTCCTTCTAATATGTTATTGTAGTAAATTATGCTGATACTGTTAAAAAATATCAAACAGTCCCTGCAATCTAAGATAAACCTTACATGTTATTCTATTAAAACACTGCTAGATTCTTTTTCCCTAATAAATTCATTTAGGGTTTTCATACCTGCACTAAATTTAACTGAGATTGATCTGTAGTTTTTTTTCCCCTCTTTACTGTCTTTGGATTATGGTCTTATTGGTCTCATTAAGATAATTGAATAACTTTCCATCTTTTCTATACTCTGGAATAACTTGCATGATGAGAATTAACTGGCCTTTAGATTTTTAGTAAAACATATGCTTATCTTTGCTTCGTATTTGAAAATAAGCAGGTGAGGAGCTCTTCATGGTTTCAATTCCTTTTAAAGTCATGATCACAGGTTTTTAAATTCTCCTTGGGAAAATTTTATCATGTGTATTTTCCTAAACGTTGACTGATGCATCTAGGTATTAAATGGATCAGTGTAATTTGTTTTATTTTTTTGGAAACTCAATGCTTTTTTTTTTTAAATTCTTTTGTATGTAAAGTTATATGTTTTTTCTTTTATTAGTTGACATGGTTTATAACTTCTCCTTTTCTTATCATAGTTGCCATAGGATTTGGGTGTAGAGATCCAGCTTCTGGGATATTAACCAATTCTATTTTGACTCTTTGACTTCTGCTCTTAACTTTACTGCGTCCTTCTTTTCCATCAGTTTGGGTTTGTGCTTATTTTGTTGTTTGTATTTTTCTAATTTTGCAAGTTAAAATCCTGGTTCACCTACTATTATTTCCCTTGTAAATGCATTTCAGCATATAAAATTACTCCTAAGAATCATTTGGCTTCATTTCTATAGATACTCGAAACACCATTTGTTTCTTTTGCTTCTATATATTTTATAATTTACATACTTTTCCTCTTTGTTAATGAACTTATTAATTTTTTATAATAATTACAGATAAATGGTGTTGGTGCTATGGGAGAAACAGGTTCTCTATCTCCTGTGTTTACTTCTGAATTTACCAAATTATACTTTTTTGTAATTTTTGAGAATTTTGTGACCTAGGACACATTTAATTTATATAAATGATCCATATAGGTTGAAAATATAGTCTATCTTGGATGCAGAAGTGGGTATTACATACACACACACACACACACACACACACACACATCTACACGTACTTATGTACTTATGCATATATATGTCTACATAAATGCACATGTGTGACTGAATACATATACACACACTCACATAGGTCACAGCAAGAGAACCCTTGCCCAGAACAATGATAATAATGTGCCATGATCTGAAGATTAGGATTAATTCCTCCCCTTGCCACTAAGTTCAGAAAAAAATATTAAAAACAAAAAAAAAAAAAAAAGAGAACCATCATCTGAGGGTATCCTCGCTCCTTATTCTTGTTGATACTCCGCCACTTACTGTCCCCGGTGGGGGGGGGGGGCACACTTTCTGAGCTCACCACCACTGTTGCCCAAAGAGAGGTTTTGCTCAAGTGTCTCAGACCAAAGTGTCTCTTTTTTCTTGTATTTCTTTTCAGTGTTCCAGAATTCATTGTTTATGCACCACACCCAGTACTCCATGTAATATGTGCCCTCCTTAATACCCACCACCAGACTCACCCAACCCCCTAGGGCCCTCCCCTCCAAAACCCTCAGGAAGTACCTCAGAGTCCACAGTCTCTCATGGCTCTTCTCCCTCTCCAATTTCCCCAGACCATTGTTCTTCTGACAGGGTGAACATTCTTGCCAGGTTTCCTCCCTTCCACCAGCTTGGAAGCAGATTGCTTCTCGACCACTAGGAGGAATACCTTTCCTGCTATTAAAAGCCCAGATGACTGGAACACAGAAGCCTAGAGAGACAGGCAAGAGTTGGACAGTAGGTAAGGATGCTGTGGATTCTAGCTCCATGGGCCTGCCTGCAGAATGTCTGCATCATTGCTGTCTCCAACCCCACAGGGTTTTTGCACATGCTCTCCTTCTGCCCAGAACACTCTACTACCCTTCTCCACCTGGTTACCTCTACTCGTCTTATTCTTCAGGTCAACTGTCAATTGGTAGCGAGAGCCATCTTCCTTAACTCCTAGACTATGTTTACTATCATTCTGTTTTCATAAACGTAAGTCCTCCTTCAAAGAAGTTATACCACTTCTGGTTCTACAATTTCTTTTTGTGGTGGTTTGGAATTTATCTCACTAGGCTGAAGGCAGAGACTGTATGTATATATGTTCCTTACTGTTGTGTGTGGAAGCCTAGCTGAGGGCCCCCTGTGCTTAGTTAACACTCAATAAAGTCTATTGGCCATTGAATGAATGAATTTATTTCCTGCTGGGCTGCTCAATTAGTTTAAGTTCATTCCGAGCAGAGGAGTAGAAAGCTAGTGTCATTAAAGCAGATTCTTGCCATCATGTGGCATTCTTGTGGGGCCATGCACGTGTGCAGACCAAATTTGCTGCCAGTTGTGAAAGCTGCTCCTTTCTCAATGCTTTCTTTTCCCTTCCTTAACCTCTTCACCTTGCTTTTTCCTCCTCTCCTGCACAAGCCTACGAAGACATGCTGTGATTAGTTTTGTTAATAACCCTTCAGGATACAGGGATGGAATTATAATCTACCGAGTAACTCTCTTTCCAGGAGATGGACTGCATATTAATAATACTTTCTAAACACATCATTTGATGATTGCATATCACTTCTTTAATGTTCCTGCTAAGAGAATTATAAATTAAATCCCTCTTTGTTAAAAAAAAAAAATCACTATTTCACTAAGCCTGCTGTTAAACTGAGATTCATGTTCTATATCTAACATATAAATTACCTAATAATTCCTCCCACCACCCGGCTCAGGAATTTAGAAATCCTGTATCAGGGTTTCCTCTTTTAATGTCATGAATCTCTGCCTCCTTAGGACACATACCAGAATGGCATTCTAGAGTTGTTTAGTACAGCTAATTCCACTCCCAAGTCTCAACTCTGATAAAAATCACAGGTATTACACACCAGGATCCTTTCCTCCCCATTTTTCCTTTATAGTCTCTCTCTCTCTCTCTCTCTCTCTCTCTCTCTGTTTATTTCTTAAGAACACACACAACATATTATATATTTGTATATCTTTAGTTCTTTCCTTTCTAAAAACAGTCAAATACCCAAACTTTTTAAAGTACTTGAATCTATCATTTCTACGTAAACCAGATCCTAAAATAAAAAACAATAATAAAGAGAGAAAGAAACCCTTCCCATTCTTGGTGTTAAGAAATGTGGAGGCACTTCCTAGACTCGATTTCAAAGCCTAAAGCCAAGGCTCTCAGGGATTTAGGCTCAGAATTCTACTACTCGGTGTGAGAAAAAAGCCAATGCAATTTCACATGAAATATTAAAATATCAATCCCACCAAAATACATATTGTCATGTAGTGATCCATGCACATTTTTAAGATTATCTTTTATTTATCTTATCTAAACCAAGAAAGCTTGCTTTGAAAGCTGTTACTGAATCACTTGGTAAAAGGAGGAAGCCCCTGGGCATTTGGCCAAGGGTGACTAGGCTCCCACTTCGGGAACACTTGAGGCCCTTGGTGGCTGTACAGAAGGGGCTTTCCTCTCAGCTGAGCTGACGGGTCCTTCCACGTGATTTCAACAAGTGTAAATAATTTTAAATAACATCTGGCCCTTGGAATAAAGTTCTGCTTTCTGTTCAAAAATAAAAATCATTTTTCTAACACGGTCAACTGTTCTATTGATTGCTATGTAACAAACCACCAGCAAAATGATGTGGCTTGAAACAAAAATTTAATATTATCTCTCAGAGGTTCTGTGGTTTGACTGGGGCTCATGCATGGCTTTCCCTTGGGATCATCGTTGGGGTTGGTAGAATCACATATCATCAGCTGGAGTTGCAGCCTGAAAGCTCGGCTGAGCTGGACACACAAAATGACGCCCTCAGAGGGCTGGCACTTGATACTGGTTGTTAAATGGAAGCTTGGCTAAGGACCATATTGGACCCATATTGGACCTTTGGGCTTTCTCACAAGAAGAGGACATCCAAGCCACCAAGCCATTCAGATGAAAGCTGCAAGACTTTCACGGGAGTTGGTATCAGCATTTGCAGGACAGTAGTTGTGTTGCATTCTACTGAGTCATGAAGAACAGTTGTGACTGATGGAGAGAGGAACGGATTCTCCCTCTAGGTGGGGAGCGGCAGAGCCCAGAAGAACATCTGAGACAAGAGATCTTTAGCAGCTGTCTTTGAAAAAGAAAACCTGCTTCACCAATCTGTTCAGCACGTCTGAAACTTAACGAGGTAGAACTTCTTCCATAAAACAACACAGACTAACTGATGAGAGGCACCAGTGTGACCACTACATCGTACCAAGGATGTACCGAGGAGGTGTAAGGTTGTGACGTAAGTTGTGTTCCCCAAAAAACTCATATGTTGATATCCTAATCCTCAATGTCTCAGAATGTGACTTTATTTGGAGGTGAGGATATGAGCAAGATAAAATTATCCCATTAGTTTAGGCCTGAATCCAGTATGATGGTATCCTTATGAAAAGGAAAATGCAGCCATAGAGACAGACACACACAGAAGGAGAACACTGTGAGAAAAAGATGGTGACATTTGGGGTGATACATCAATAAGCCAGAGAATACCAAAGACTGCTAGCTCACCACCAGAAGCAGAGGAGGAATTGAGCAGCTTCTCCCTCACAGCCTCAGTGGAACCAATAGTGGGGGCATCCAATCTCAGACCTGTAACCTCCAGAGCTATGAGACAATAAACTTCTATTGCTTAAGCAACTTGGTGTCTAGAACTTTGTTACTGCAGGGCCAAGAACTAATTCAGGCAACAACATTAGGTCAACAGATCTGACCTTTCCCCAGGAAGTACACACATTCACGAGTACTGACCTTCTTCTCTGCAACCACTACTCAAACTTAAAATGAAGCACACTATTCAAAGAGGTTTTCTCCTTGGGTGCCTGGGTGGCTCAGTCATTAAGCATCTGCCTTTGGCTCAGGTCATGATCCCAGGGTCCTGGGATCAAGTCCCACATCAGAGTCCCTGATCAGTGGGAGACCTGCTTCTCCCTCTCCCACTTCTCCTAGTGGTATTCCCTCTCTCACTGTCTCTCTCTGTCAAATAAATAAAAATAAAATAAAATAAAATAAAATAAAAAGCTTTTCTCCTGAGACTCACAAAAGATGTAGAAGTTGTACAGCTACACTTGTCCTCAATCCTGAATTACGTGGTTCTGTTTTAGATTTCTTTCTTTTTTTCTCTTCTTTCTTCTCTTCTTTCTTTCTTTCTTTCTTTCTTTCTTTCTTTCTTTCTTTCTTTCTTTCTTTCTTTCTTTCTTTCTTCTTCTTTTCTTTCTTTCTCTCTCCCTTTGTCTTTTCCTGTTTCTCTATTTCTTCTTCCCAGACAATCTTAGGAGAAATTTTTTTTAGGATTCAGGCTGATGTCATTCATAGGGCCGTTGGTGTTCCTAATTGCATTTCACAGGATGACTGCAAACCACAGTTGGGCAACCTGCAGAGAATCAAAGGACTTGGCTTGGATTTCGTACGCCAAGGTGCGTGGAATCAACATTAAACTCTGGCAAAGAAGATCAGAGCCTCCCAAGAATGTACATTTAGTACCTGGCAGTTTCCTGAGGGTGAGTCTTTTGGATCTTGTGTTAAAGTTGAGATTCCTCCCAGATGTTAAGGGGGCAGCTTTCTCCCAGGACCTAGCATCATTTCAGCTGGAGATTATTAAAAGTTGTTGGCGTGTGTGTTGACAAGACTTTGCAGGTGCACTGATTAGCACCTGCAGGCCATTGCATAGACAGCTTAAGGGAAGACCTCAGTGAAATGCCTTCCAAACCCTTCCTCCTAAAGGGAGAAAGCTTGGCTTGGCATAGCTTCCCCAGAGAAACGCCTTCTTCTCCTCAGCCCTACTTGACAATCATGTCAAGGCACAGTGGCTGGCTCCTGATAAAGCAACCCTTGTGAATACCTCCTTCTATACTATGTGATGACTGAACTGTTGGAAAACTATACATTAAGGTGACCCAAGTAACCAGGAGCACTTGTGAATGATTCCTATAAATATTCATTGAACCCAACAGGACCTAAACTGAATATTCCAAGTGGCAATGGCAATGAGTCAAGAGACTCCTCTCCCACAGAAAGATCATTTTTCTCCAAAGAACTGGCTGAAGGACTCTAGCATGAATCAGATCATCATAGACTATCAAAGAATCTTAGAGATGCTCTTATCCAACCTCCCCATTTTTCAAATAAGGACATACAGAACCCAGGAATTAGGTAACCCAAGATTACAAGCCAGTTGGTGACAGAGTCCCAAGGGCTAAGAACTTCCATACATCAGGAGATCTCCCCCAGATAAACTTGGTTAAAATTCTAGAATGTGCACAGCATCTGCCACAGTCCAGAGTCCTGTCAGGAGATTCAGGCAGTGAATGAACATGTTCTGAGAAGCTGCTACCTACCAGCTGCTTAATTTAGGGGTGGCCATGCTGTAACAGCTTAGACAGTGGCTTGCTGTGGCCTTGACAATGTGGACTTTGAGTTAGAACACCCTCTCCCACTTAGCTGTCTAAGACTATGAGCAGGGACCAGGAGAACAGCCTTGTTAGAAGGATGTATTATCATCAGACTTTCATTGTAGTTCATTAGTTCATTTGAGGAGCATCACTCATGGGATAGCCCATGTGTGGAGAAGATAGACGTTGTGGCCTTTATTGTACTTCATGAATGGAGAAAATGGCGCCCTCATTTGCCGGCATCAAAGCAACCAGAAAAACTGTGCAGTGTGTGATTTTGTTATTTTAGTCCTTTGGGAAATCCTTGGCACCCTTGTTACTTCCAGAAGCCTTTCTTCACCCTAAGCATGATACTTCCTTCTCCTTGGCCAAGGTTCTTCTTGATAATCAAAACCAATAGGGGGTTAAGAAAACATTATCGGTCCAGACCAGTGAACCTTCAGCTTGAGGGGAATTTGCAACTGTAGGGCTTGATAAAATGGTCACCAGGCCCCAACTCCAGAGTTTTTGCTTCAGGGGTCCTGCAGTCGAGGCCAAGAATTTGAATTTCTAATGTTTCCAGGTAATGTTAATGCTGTTGGTCCAGGAGCTACTCTTTGAGAACTGCTGGTGTAAGTGATAAATTCAGAAATCGCAGGACAAATTACACTTTTATATGCATTTCTCTGCTTCCCAGTGCATGTATTACCTGAAGATGGTACACATTTGCCATACCTCCCTTTTTGCTCTGCCCCCAATTTTTTACAATTGTCTTTTAAAGAGGAAAAGGAGAAAGAAAGACAGAGAGGCACTTGGAGTCCTTGAAACCCACACCTGAAACGGGAAGGTGAAACACCAGTTTGCTTTGCATCCTGGAAGTGCATATGGCTCACCCCTATGTAGTTCAACCCAGATGACAAAATATATGACAATATGTGCTGGGGACAGATTTACTCCAAGCAGTTCCACGATCCCATATGAAGGTTTAGTAGAAAAGAGGCTAGAAGGAGAAGCAGAGTAGACTTGATTCTGCAGGACAGACTTCCTCCACAACCAGCTGAATATCAGTGGAGCCTTGGGCAGGAGACCGAGAACCCACTTTTTGTGTCTGGAAGGAAGTCAGTAACAAACAGGTTGTCTTTGCCTTTCAACCTCGGCAGTGGTAGAGTCATCCCTGCCCACCTGCAGTGCATTGTGGCTGTTCTAGGCCATCTCCATCTTCCTGATGTTTGCCATTTGGAATCCCACTCCGTGGCAGTGCACTGGCCAAAATCAGACTTACAGGCAGCACGGCCCAAATGGAGCTATAAATAAAATAACAAATATATTTCAAAAGGACCTAATCCTTCTTCTGCTGGTATCCTGATAGAGTAATGTGAGCTCCGTCTGGGCCAGGGACCTGTGCCGTCTGTCTTTCTGTGCTGCCCTGGCTGAGCAGCCCCGTGCATATTAAAATCCAGCAGGTGCACTGCCTACCTTGTTTTTCTTCCTTAGCTCCTGAGGAAATCATAAACCAAATATATTACTAGAAGATGGTTTCTGGGGTGCCCTGTGAGCAAATGGAGAGGAAAACTGGATCAACAACCGGCCAACAGGGACAGTAAATCAACAGACGAAAGGAGGAGTTTGAATAGACTCTCATGGGCCTCCAGGGCTCAGCCAAGGACAAGTCCCCTGTCAGTCAGGGCCTGAGCACTAATGTCAAAGCCAGCTGGTGCCGGGAGCCTGCTGGCCCTGAGGAAATGATTGAGCCGTCTGTCAGCTGCTTGCGAGCCACCAGAGGCCAATGTGATGCCGAGCGAGGGTGGCGTTTCTCAGGCCTCAGCTGCCCTGCCCCCTGAGTGCCCGGTCTGCACCCCCATCTATCCCATGTGCTCGGTGCCTGTTGATCTCAACTCCTCAAAACTTAGCCAGGAAAGGGAGGGATAATCATTCCAACATCAGAGAATGTGACGGCCCAAGATTGATTTGTTCAGGTCACACATACTCTTTCCAGGCAGATGAAAACCATTTTCTTTCCAGGTTGTAGGGGAACTCAGCTCAGGGGGTTCCTGGAATTGAGGGAAAGTGGGAAGACAACCAGAAGAGGGCTTTCCAGAAAACCTTCTCGCTAGATCTTGGTGTGGTATTTGACTGTATCCAAGCTGTTGGCATCCTGGAAACAAGTTTCACAATTTTCCTATCTGCAGATCTTCTCCTCCAAATGAGGAGTGATGAGAGCAGACAACATCCAAGTCAACCTGATCATTTCTTTTACTCTTTCCTTTCTTTTCTTTTTCCAGTGTGGGTATGAGGCTCAAAAAGGTGTGTTCTGGGTTGAAACTAAGTTTGTTTGTAACTTGGGCCCATCTTCAAAACACTCAGTATTCTTCCCAATGTTTTTTGTTTGACTTACACGTTTTATTTTTTTAAATAATGATTTTACAACAAAAGGATTGCAACTTCAGCTTTGTGTTGACAGAGTTAATTTAAAAATGAAGGAAATGGTGAAATATGAGGAGTTTTAGCACATCAGGAACCCTAAAGACTGTTAGACCCATTGCTGTCTAGTGCCGTCTAGTGCTGTCTAATGCAACACACATTGGTCACACTGCTGCAGTAGAAGACACATATATATGTGTATACATATATATATCCTGCCTCTCACACATACACACATACCCCACTTATCACACACATACATACCACAACACATACACACATTATACACACACAAAGCACCATACTATACACACACACATGACACACAGATACACAGGTGTACACATGTACACACACCACATACCATATCTCACACATATGTGCACTCCACACACACATGCACACACACCACCACACCACACACGTCATACCACACACACACACACACACACACAGAAGATGTAATTCTTTAAGCCTGCTCCGGAAGCATTAAACAAGGTCTTTATTCCAGTTACAGTACTGTTGGGGATCAGGAGCTCACAATATCAGGGGACCATGTAAACATCACTTTTAACAGCCCAGTCTTTGGCTTATATCCATTTTGAGAAAATTTTTCAATAAATTAGAGCAAATTTCTCATAAGCCTGAAGGAACTAAGCCCAACTGTCCAGGTCTCCATTCTTCCATCATGTGTGGGTGTTTAGGGGAACTTGGTTATAAGTAGCTGTCAGCAATAAGTCTAAAACTAAGAAAAGAAGGAAGTCTTGATTTATGACACAACATGTGGAGTCTCATTTCAGAAAAGTAGAGTGCAGGCCTACCACATACACATATGCATGTGCCCACAAACACACACACTCACATACATAGTCATACCTACACACAATCATGTGCCACTCCCACATCCACCCATAAACACACACAGATGCATCCCACATATGTCCATATACACATATATACACATACACACACACATACTCAAAGAATATACTCTGATATAGACGTTCAAAACCTATCTAGAGTCAGTTAATACTCAAAAAATAATGAACTATTCAATGATAGAAATGCAGAACTTAGCCATAGTCTTTCTTCAGGATTCTTTTTTTTTTTTTCTTCAGGATTCTAAGTGAGATTTCAAAAGGACTGTGTTATAAGACTGTCTCATCCATGCAAGAGACTCTTCTGTGTATAACTACTAAAACAATATCATTTGAAGTAAAAAAATAAAACAGTAGCTATCATTTATATAAGCACTTACTGTGTACCAGAAAGCACTGAACTAAACTAAGTCTGTTCTTGGTTGTGTGGAGGTTTTTTTTAATATAAGAACAGGCAGGGGCACCTGGGTGGCTCAGTGGGTTAAGCCTCTGCCTTCAGCTCAGGTCATGATCTCAGGGTCCTGGGATCGAGTCCCACATCGGGATCTCTGCTTGGCAGGGATCTTGCTTCCTCCTCTCTCTCTCTCTGCCTATTTGTGATCTCTGTCAAATAAATAAATAAAATCTTAAAAAAAAAAAGTAAGAACAGATATTGGACAATTATTTTCCAGGGTTTGCTGAGATGACTACCCTGTAGAAAAGATAAAGGAGATGTTACTCTATTATCTGATTCCTTGAGGCTCAAAGACACTATGTTGAGAACTGACCAAAACCAGAAAAGAAGCTGCAAGGATAAGAAGTAATGTAATTTCTACCTTTTTTTTTTTTTTTTCAGGTTTTGGTTATGTTGTGAGATCCTGAAATCGTAAATTTCTTTTCTGTCATTTTTTTTTATGGTTTCCTATTTTCTATAGATCTTTTCAAGCTTTTTGTTTAGTATTTCAAATTTGTAGGCATAGTTGCTTTATAATCTAGGTCTGATAAATACAAAATCTGATATCTGTGCTGACCAATTTCAGCTGCTACTTGGTCAGCTACTTTGAATGCATATTGATCATTGCCCTTGAAAACAAACTTGAGGGGCACCTGGATGACTCCGTCATTAAGTGTCTGCCTTCAGCTTGGGTCATGATCCCAAGGACCTGGGATCAAGTCCCACATCAGGCTCCCTGCTCAGTGGAGAACCTGTTTCTCCTTCTCCTTCTGTCTGCTGCTCTACCTGTTTGTGCTCTCTCTCTCTGTCAAATAAATGAATAAAATATTTTAAAAAAAGAAAAAAGAAAGGGAGGAAGGAAGGAAGGAAAAAGAAAGAAAGAAAAGAAAACCATCTGCAACCTGGGATGAATAGTTGCCTCTTTTGTTTTGTAGTGCAGATGCTTTGTTTTCGCTTCTTTGTTTTTGCTTCTGCAGAATCGCAAGATACTTCTACACAGGAACCATCTCAAACTGAGGGTTCAAGTTCTAGGACTCACCCAGGTTATATACGTCAGGGTAAAATTCTGTACCAGTCTATAGCCATTTCTGGGATAGGTTTTTATGTATTCCTTCCTTCCTTTCTCTTCTGACATGCTTACTACTGATGAAGTCTTTTTTACTCCCTAACATTAGAGGAAAAGAATGGGTTTAGGTCTGATTTAGCCTTAAGTATATGGTTCTTTGGGTCCCCAGTTAATTAGTGTGGTCTTCCCATAAAATTCCTAATACTCCATGGAGCTAGTTACCCCAGATCCAGATGTGCTGCATGTGCAAATACTTTAAGGTCATAAGAAGCCTGAATGTTCCAATATTCTACCTACATTTCTGGATACTAGCTTTCATTCATAAATTGACCTGGAATTTCCCCATTTTTTTTAGCTTTTTGAAAATTTTGATTTTTAAATAGAAATTATATCCAGTTTTTATTATTTTTAACAAGAAGATTGATCTGAATATCCTAGGCTACAGTGACCAGAAATAGTTTATAAGAGGGCATTTTCCATTTGGAAGTTACATTGGAAATCTATATTTAATGAATCTAAACTGTGATATTATAGATCTCATCAGCGAGCTTTGTGGTGTACTGTACATAAGTTCACACTGGTGTCATAACTGAGAACTTTGACTATACTAATTATAAATTATTTATAGATAAATGGATTAGGAAAACCCGAAACACAAACCACAAAAAGAGCCTTGCATTTACTATATTTCTCACATTATATATCACCCACCAAACAATAACTAAGTTTCTTGACTGAAACCCTCCATATCATTTTCCAAGATGGGAGATTTTTGAAAGCATAGTATGAACACTTTGCAAAATGCCCTGCTTTAGGCTGACTTATCTATTCAAAGTTTTCCCTGGATTTATCTTATACTTTCTCATATAATCATATGGTCCACTTAGACTCCGTTGACTAGCAATTCACTGAAAAAGCAGACACTATAATTTTACCTTACAAGGAAAAACTGATGGAGTTCTCTGGTTTCTTCAAAAATAAACTAATTTTGATTATTTGTATTTTTCCCCATTTCTAATGTCAAAAACAATAGCCCCTGAATAAAGAAAATGCTAAAGCATAAAAACAAGCCAAACGCATTTAAATTATAGTATTACTTTTTAAAAATAAGACTAGACTAGACTGCAATTTTATAACTGAACCACATTTTAATTCTATCTTGCACAAGGTCATTGCACATATGATTTGAGTTCTCCTTAGAGCTTTCTCATCTCTTCCTAGGAGGCTGAAGAATTTATAGAGACAAAATAGGCAAGAACATTTCTTAGAGAATATGCAATGCAGTTCATCCAGAATGACATCTTGGAGGTCGTTTTGTCCTCCCTGGTCTCATATAAGTCATTCAGATGCAGTAAAATATTTGTAAAATTCATAACCAAAGTGTTCTGTTATAGAAAAAATTAAGTACTTCCAGCCAAAATCCTAATGAGATCAGTCCCAGCTTCACATTCCCCATGAATAATGGAAATGCTCCTCTTGAGAAAGTACGAGATTTTAATTTTATTAGTCCTGATATTAGAAAAATCCCCTTATGTACTTGTCCTCACTTTAAGGCACCTTTGTGATTATCATCAGATAATTCAGGACTAGGCATTTGAAAATACAGTGCTTTTCACATAGTAACACACTCAGCTCTCTAATCCGCCCCAGGCCTATCTTCTAAATATGGCAGTCAGCAAAAGATAGATCCCGTCAATATGTCATATTAGAAAAAAAAGGAACTGGTTTTCATTTGATTTACCTGCTACCACTGAGCATTTCCAGAAAGCCATGCTTTTACAGAGCACATTAGGATCATAAATGTGTTAATGCATAAAACATCCCATTATTCTTGCTATCTCTTCCAGAGAAGGAAACAGTGATAGAGAGAGATTAATGGACGGACCAAAAGCCGTCCAGGAAATTAGTAGCAGGTCTGGGATTAAACTTCGGAGTTCCTGCCACCCACTGTTAAGTAGAAGTCAATAGTACATGCAGCCTCCCCAGATTCCATTTATGGCCTTAGTGAAAATGTGGGAGGGGAGGGCACTACTTATTAGCCCTGGCAACTAGTTATGCAAATCATTAGCAAAAATACAATTGAGGAAACAACCAGAGAGTCTGTTTTTATTCCAAATTACTTAGAAGCTTCCTGCTGTCTCGAAGATGTCATCCTAACAAAGGAATCTGAGGGCAAAATACGGAGAAATGCTGGGGCTATTTGACCTGCAAACCCCCAAACTATATTATTTTCATATCCTGCAGTACATGCTATGAATTGTTTCACAGAGGAGGAAATACCCTGAGAGTCACATTAAAGTCATAAACAGAATGTAGGATGGGGAGATAGGAGCCCGCAATTACTTGAACAACTTCTTCATTGACTTTTTTATAATGTGGAGACTGATGGCTCACAAAGGGCTTCAGGTCCATGGGCCAAGTGACTTACATGAGGAGCTGTTTATGCAATAGTGAAGAGTTGGAATACATGACTAGGTCTGCCACTTTCCAACTGGGTGAACTTGGACATGTTATTTACCTTTCCATGATCTCATTCTGACCATCTTCATCTGGAATCCAAATTACATAAGCCTATATACTATAGGGCCATTGTGAAAATAAAATGAGATGGAAAAGTTACAGTTGTTTATGAAATTAAAAGTCTTAAGTTCATTAAAGGAATTAGAATGGTTGAATATAAGAGTGTCTGGAAGAATATATATATGTATATAAAATAAAATATAAAATATAAATATAAAATAGATATAGTGTCTGGAACTATATATATATAGAACTTTAATATAAAATATATATACAATATAAATATAAAATAAAATAAATATATAATATAATATAAATATATATAATATAAAATAAAATTAAAACAAAATATAAATATTAAATATTTTATATATATATTTTTTGATGAACTGAATGTTTTATTTTTAGTTGCTTGGTTTCAGAAGAGCAGTGTGTTTGGTGGCAGGAACACAAGCTTTAGAGCCAGAAAGACTGAGTTCACATCGTGATTCCCCTACTTTCTAGTTAGGAGCCCTTTGATTACTGACTTAGTCTTTCTGAGAATCAATTTCTTCACTTGTAATATAAGAACACCAATACCTACCCTAAAAGGTGTTTGAAGAAAAAGTGATAATTGTATGTGTACATATGGTTTGGACCATCATATTTAGTAGATACTTAAAATATGTTAACTATGATTATTATCAAAATGAGTTATGTTGAAATGTAGTCACTCTGCACATACCAACATGTCAGTGTAAATAGGACCATAGTCCAACCAGCTCAGAATTCTACATTCTGTTACACATTCTGGTTTTAATAGTCTGATTTACTAGTCATTGGCCCACTAATACTAGATAAAGGAGTATAAAAACCCCCCAGAGTGTGTTGGGAGGTTTACTCAGGGGTACATTTGAGAAAACAGTATTGTAGGAACAAGGTGTGGGGGCATAATGAGTGCATGCTACCTTGGACCCTCTTGGAAGTAAGGTTATGATATTGTACTCTCCAATCTAAAGATGATTTTCTTTAATTTTCCAAATATACTATAAATATCTTCTATAGACTGTACCAAGTGCAGAGAAAGGTTTTTTAAAGAAGTATCATAAATATTAAGTATAAAGCATGATTCCCACCTTCCAGAAACTCATAATCGAGTTGGTCACACAAGATTAACACTCATGAAATGGCTAAATAACAGCCTTCTGCTGGCCTTGGCCAAAATGAGACCAATCAAACCATTGGGTCACTCTTCTTCAGGCCAGCTGCAGAGCTCAGACAGTCATTATTATCCATTCTTGTGGTGCATATCAATGTCTCTCCTAGTCCAGGGACCTAACTCCAGCTCCCTGGGGAAGTCAGCAAAATCCGTATATTCTCACCACACCACCAGAGGGTTGTACAAAAGATTTCCACTTTAGATCAATGATCATCCAAATAAAAAGATTCTGGAACGTGTAAACACCATTCCCATTCAGGTTAAAAGCACACAAACACAACATGAGCACACTCACACACACACACACTTCCAGCTGCTTCCTTCAACATGACTCAGCACCCACTGGAACACTGGGGCTCAGGCCCTCTTGCCAACGTGCGTTCTCCCCCTCCACCATAACCAAGCACATCTTCCTACTTCAATGGATCCCATTGGATCAAATTGGCCTTTGAAAATCACTTACTCCCTTATATTTTCATTATATTTCAGTTATTTTCTGTATCAGTAGCTGGAGCTTTACTGAAACTTCAGAGTTACAGCTGGGTCCTCCCCACCACATCTGTTTGCTGAAATTCTTTAGATTTCCCTCAGTAGCTTTTCTTGGTATTGAATTACTTACCCTTATCAAACACCAAAATGGGGCATGGGGGTGGAGTTGAAAGGACCAGAGCATTTGGGGAAGTATAATCATTTGCTAAGCCTTACATTTTAAAGTGATTAGCCAAGGTTTGAGAAATTTCTCAGAGTGACTGTAGTGTGGAACCAAATAAAAAACCACAGAGATATTTGTAGTTTAAATGTTCTTTAAGTAACTGCATTATTACCACAGCACCTCGGAGGCTTCCCCTTTCTGCAGATTGCACATTGTCACCACTTCCTAAATAGCTGGCCTTATTAAAACACTACAGGCTTTTATAAAAATATCTCGTGCTTTGAATAATTTAATGACCCTGTTGAAAGGGGAAAACCTAGTCTTGTCCTACAAAATCCTATCTTTGGATTCGCCAACTGAAGGAAAGAAATCCATTTAAAACATGGAGATGGATTAGGTGCTCTGTGCCCAAGACCATGCTTGACGGAGAGATGGGTTGAAAAGAACTTACAAAGAAGATGGTAGAGATCACGAACACCCTCTGAATGATAACAATGAGAGTTTCAGGGATTGGGTTACTCAAAAGGTCACTGAGCGCCAACCTCCTTCCCAAGCTTTTGTTCACTACTATTCCTTTTACTTATTAGCTTTACCCTCAATTGTTCTTATGAAACTGAGTCATCATGATCTATAGTGGGATAATGTTTTCAACTGTCTCAGTTGTGTTCTTGTTCTTGTGTAATTGTGTCCCTGCTGTGTGTTTTCCAGCACTGGCTGTTGGAAGGTGAAGGTCCATTGATAGACAAAGAAATGTTTGTGCTTTTCCTGACAACTTCATGCCCAAGTTAAGGATTCTATAATGTAGGTTGGTTTCATAGGAGAAAGTGTGCCCTTAGAACAGGAATTAAGGGCAGGGAAATATTTCCCATCTTCATAGGGGAGTATTTTGCAGTAGGCTTTTTTTTTTTTCTTTTTCCTTTCTGCTAATTCTTGGCCTCAGCAGACAAGGAGAAATAAGTCTCAGGTAAGTTAAAAACAACTTTAAGCACTTCTCCCAGGGGCAAATGCTGCATAATAGGAGACCCAAGCAGAATGCTTTTGCCTGAGTCCTGGCCTTGGTATTGGTTCCATAACATGCTAGTTAAAATTCTTATCGTCGCCCGATGACAATCAGTCCCTGGGAATTCTGGAATGGTTGCAAACCCGCCATTTCCTGCAATTCATCAAAACTTAGTCTCCAAATGCTTTTGACTTTCTTCAGAAATATCATCATATATCACAGTCACGGGAGTCCCCTGTGCTCCTCTTCCCCACCACGGCTGGGTCACCTTTCAGAGCACTTATTTTTGCTGGAGGAAAATGTAGGCTGGAGTGACCTCTGATGAGACATGTCTAATCTAAGAGAGATGGTTGTTCATGATCGAAATTGCAGATAAATTGAATGAGTTTATCTCCCAGAAGAGCCAGAGTAGGACAAAACAAAACAAAACAACCAAAGACTTCAGTGAGCTTTCAGTCTGCAGGTTAAGAGAGGGAAAAGAAACAAACAAACAAGAAATCAAGACTGAAGGGAAACGGGATAAAGATGAAAGGCAAGCAAAGCATACTTGGGGCAATGTGACAAAAGGAACATGAGACCAGGGAAATACATCTGTGGGGTTCCTATTCCAACTTGCTCATAACTTCTCTCTGCTCTCAACTTCCTCAGCCCCGTGGCCTTCCCTCACTAATATTCTGTGATTCAAATCAAGAGATTACTGTAAAATCTGCCCAGAAGGCTCCATCATCTCTTTCCTCTAATCAAGGGAAGGAAAGAAGACAAAAGCAGATGCTACCTTGCCTGGCTGGGCTCTTCCCATTGACATGGCCATTGTTTCCATCCCATCTGCCATGGTCCCTTATTTGTGCTGGGGACACTTGAGAACCTCCTGGGGCTTCACTGAATAAACAAAGAGCAATTCAAATCCCCACCTCTCCAAAAAGGCTTAGAGCCCCCTCCCTCTAAATCCCAGCTGAGAACAACCTATAGCCCTTTTATCCTTTTATCCTTCCTTTTCACCTTTCTCAGACACCTGTTCCGTTTCACTCCCTCAGGTGGGTACAGGGCCAGAGGTCAGGTTTGGGACCTGTTGGAGAGGCATTCCAGATTTCATTGATAAGGGTCAGCCTGACTGGTCTCTTCTCTGGTCCAGATCAGAGACTGTATTGCCTTTACTTCATGAGCCCTCTCTTCAGCCTGCAGAATCTTAGCAGACTCATCAGAAGGCTTGGAGGTCACTGTCCAGTGAGAGGGAGCAAGTCAGAGGAGATGATGATCTCTATACAAGGGGAGCATGGTAGGCAGAATGTCAGCTGCAAAGAGCAAAAACCAGTAAGAAATATGTAAATTGTACTTCTGTTTGTTTGTAACCCCAAGACTATTTAAAGTCATTTGAGTCACTCAATTGGAAAGGTCCTCAGAGACCATCTAGGCATCCTCTTAGGTAAGAATTCTGCTATAGCTTCTTATTTAAATGTTCTTATGCAAATTCATAACATTTTCAAATATGCTCAAGTTTAATGCTTCTAATCCACACTTGGGAGACAAGTTGAGTGATTATTTAGTGTCCTTACTGATAATGTAATTAATAATAAACTAATATTTCTGGTTCAGAATAAAGTAGAGCCAGAATCTCAACAGTCATGGTTTTCTGCTAACATAAACTATAGGGACTATAAGACCCCAGAAATAAATGATATTTTTTTGTATGAAAATATGAGAGTTATATGAAAATTAGATCCTTTTAGCTGCTTCTGCTTTATCTTCTAATTGTCTGGGCTTTTGAAACTTGCCTTACTTCCGACTTCTTAAGTAACCTTTCATTTTATACTTCTACAAATTAATCAGTGTTCTCAATAATAATTTTACAGCAGAGTTCAAAATCCCCATGTCTTGAAGGAGAGCTTTTATATTTTAAATTTATTTTTTATAGAAAATAGCTTTTCCCTGCTTGACCTTTTTCAGGTTCACATGTAATGCTACCCCAACCATGAGTCACATATCTAATCTGCTCTGCCTGGCCCCCCAGGATGCCCCTCATTCTGTGTGGAAAATCCCTGGCCTACACAAGACCTTTGCTGTTGTAATTTACTGGCTGATAAATTAGAAAGCCAAAGCTCTCACTTGTGTAGTCCCTGACTAGGAAAGGGGAAGTTTTACTTGATTAAACCAGTTCTTAAAAAAGGAATGCTATCTAATCTGTATTGCAGTGGAGCCCTAAACCCAGCTGGGGGACCCATCCACCACAAGGCTTGTTTCAGGAAATCACATCACAGGTGATAGCAACACTTTGGTTGGGATTTGGTTGCTATCATTTTAATAAGGCAAGTTGTGAAGAAAAAAGAAATGAGTTTTGTAGCTCAGAATAAATTGTCTAGAAAGATATTGATCCACCTAAGAACTTTAATTGAATGTCGCCGTGGGACTCACCACTAGTTGTTGGGGATACAGAGATGAATAAACCATGAACCCTAGGGAGTTCACAGTTGAGGGGATCCACCCTCTCCGGGAAGGGAGCACACAACCTGAACTTATCCAAACAGCAACCAGTCCTTAAGCAAGGCTAGTTCTCATCGCCTCTCTAATGAATGGAAACGAAGAGTCTTCAGATTGAGTCCAGTTAACAAGAGAGCAAAAACTTTTCAACCAATAAAACTTTATCACCATCCTTTTCTCAGAATATCCTTGTGTATTAAAACTGAAGCACATTTATTTTTCTAGTTACACAAAATATATTTCTCTTTCACCCGTGACTGGGTGAGACTTTTTTGCAAGGATGAACCACAAAGGTTGAAACCTAGATATTTTAATTCCCTTCTCTATTTTTGCTGAACCCTGAGGAGGTATGGCTGGGTATTGGTCTTGTGGCTGCTTTTCCATGTCCTTATTTGGAAATTAAACAAATGGCTCCTTCCACATATTTACCAAGTACTCTCTACCTTCTACCAGAAGGTAACGTCCTGAGATTTCCAAATTCAGAGCTGAGAGACTAAGGTTCTAGTTCCAGCACTGCTGCTGACTAGCTTTGTGACCTTTTAATGAGCCACTTCATCTCTCTGTGACTCAGCTACTTTATCCATAGAATAATGAGTTATTTCATATAGTCTTTTTACTTCTTTTACATCCTATGAGGCTAATATTTGTAAATTTTAAAGCAATGATATCTTTGGAGCAAAGTACAAATGTCCCAGTCTCTATGGTAAAATATCAAGTGTTGGCAGACCGGGATAGGGGACTTTTAATCTCCATTTGTATTATAAATAGATAAATAATTAGAATTATTGTCTTTGTCTAACTTATCAAAATTACCATCAGTTTTTTTTAAATAAATACTCTTAATGACCAGAGAGTCCTAATCCTAGTCTGTTTCTTTCTGTCCTTCCTCTTTCCATAAGCCCCTCTGTTAACAATTTTCTTTTTTGTTGTTTTTATTTGTTTCAAGTTTTTTTTTTAAGATTTTTATTTATTTGTCAGAGAGAGAGCGAGTGAGAGCGAGCACAGGCAGACAGAGTGGCCGGCAGAGTCAGAGGGAGAAGCAGGCTCCCCGCAGAGCAAGGAGCCCGATGCGGGACTCGATCCCAGGACGCTGGGATCATGACCTGAGCCGAAGGCAGCTGCTTAACCAACTGAGCCACCCAGGCATCCCTATTTGTTTCAAGTTTTAATTTAAATTCTAGTTTCTTAACATATAGTGTAAAATTGGTTTCAGGAATAGAGTTTAGTGATTCATCACTTACCTACAGCACCTAATCCTCATCACAACTGCCCACCTTAATACCCATCACCCAGTAAGCCCACCCACCCACACTCACTTCCCCTCCAAAAACCCTCAGTTTGTTCTCTATAGTTAAGAGTCTCTCATGGTTTGTCTCCCTTTTTCCATTCTTCCTTTTTTTTTTTTTTCCTTTCTTCCCCTATGTACATCTGTTCTGTTTCTTAAATTCCACATGTCAGTGAGAGCATATGGTATTTGTTTTCTCTGACTGACTTGTTTCACTTAGCATAATACCCTCCAGTTCCACCTGTGTTGTTTCAAATGGCAAAATTTCACTCTTTTGGATGGCTGAGTAATAGTCCATTGTACACATAGACCATATCTTTTTTCTCCTGCTGACAACTTTCTGACTCTGTGCTACATTTCAGGCTTCAGCTCGAAAGCTCCCCACCATGCCCCTACACCCATGTCCCTCGCACCCTTACCAAAAAATCTTCTATCCCCCCTACCAGGAAAACAAAATCTCCCTTCTTTGCATTCTTCACCCATTTTGCTACTTTCTATCATGTCATTTAACTCTTTCTATGGTGTTTTATAGTAGGAATGAATAATTTTTAATGTTTTTGGGCTTCTGGAAGAAAAAGCTTGAAAAACTGGGATTTTGCTGACGTACTAGACATCAAGAAAATGTGTAGGACTTAATATGATTGGTGGCATTATTCAAGGATGTGATAGTTCAAAGCCAAAAACAAGTTCACAATATACATCTTGTTTGACTCTCAGTCGCTTAGGGCCCTGTACCAGGAAGTGACTCAGCCCTTAAGGTGAACCAAATGCCCATCAGACATTCCAGTGTGACATTTAGAAATCTGATTTTATATCTCCAGAAAAGCTACCTTTGGCCCCATTTCTCTCTTTTTTATTTTATTTTATTTTATTTTTTAGAAAGGCAGACTGTCGCATGCAGTGCCTCATTTGGATGTTTCTGGAGTCTTGGAAGCTTAACTACCCTATACTCTCCTACAAATGGACCTTGAGAGCTTGTTTGGAGGTTCTAGCGGGGAAGTGCAGCTACTGGTATACCCTTGACCAAAGAACTGTCCTCTCCTCTATTGGGGAAAGTCATCCTCTTTGACTGAGCATGCATCTTCAGGAAGGATGCACATGGAACAGTGAAGAAGGAAGGGGACACCCGCAAGCAAGCCAGATCAGCCAAATCAACCTGGCAATCAATGGGGTGACAGATGTCACAGACAGATGGCCCTCACATCCTTTTTTTTTTTTTTTAAGTAGGGTCCATGCCCAGCATAGAGCCCTGCATAAGCCTTAAACTCAGGACCCTGATATCAATACCAGAGCTGAGATCAAGAGTTGAACATGCAACCAACTGAGACACCCAGTTGCCGCCCCCCATTTTTCTTCTTACTTCTTTCTTTCTTCCATCTCTCCTTCTCTCCCTCTATCCTTCCTTTCTTTCTTCCTTTCTCTTCCATTTTTTAAAGATTTAATTTATTTATTTAGAGAGCTAACACATGCGATCATGGAGAGGGGCAGAGGAAGAGAGAGAAAATCTCAAGCAGACTCCACACTAAGTGCAAAGCCTGATTTGGGCTTGATCTCGTGACCCTGAGATTGTGACTGAAGCTGAAATAGAAGAGTCAGATGCTTAGCCAACTGAGCCACCCTGGTGCCCCTCTCTGCCTTTCTATCACATTAAATTAATGCAAACATGTTGCTTCGTTTGGATTCTGCCCCATGTGAAAAGGAAGTAAAAAAATCCTGTGAGTAGCTGAAGATTGGGATCCCATTGATTTCACCAAATAGTTTAAAGATTTATGGATTCTAATGGCCCATCTTCCAAGTCTTCATCATGGAGTCTGCCACATGACAGCAAAAACGACAAATAAGCTCATGGCAAAGAAGCCAGGAACAGTTGGACTTTCTGCATTTTCAATTATTTAGGCCAAAATGAATCACTTGCTTTCTTTTCTTTTTTCTTTTGGAAACAGTTCTACTTCCCATTTCCTCACTGGACACATAATTTTGATTTATAAACCCCACAGTCTTGAGCAAAGGGAAGTTTTAAACAAAGCTGATGCCCCTGCCTTGAGTTGTTTTTCTCCTTTCCTTGTAGTATTTTCAGAAAATGCTTTGACTGGCCTTCTTGAAGATGCAAATCCTGCTTGTGCCTAGCAAACCTCATGAGTCTGACTCCCCAAGGCCTCTGAGTTCTTCTCATTCAGGGTTCCATCTTATAAATTCCACTGAACTTGCTTCAACAGCAATGCACTTTCAACTGGGATAAATCTGTCTTCCAATATTATGTCTTGTAAATCTCACTTTGCAGGGGTATTTACAATCCAGCTACTGCAAGCTTACTTTATTGACTGGGAATGAATAAATCAGTTTTCCATTCCTCTCTATTCTCCATTGCTGATATTTTGATTTGGGGGCTGTTCAGAAATCTCTGATCAAAGCACATGATTATAAAAACATCCCTTGACCTGAAAATTATTTAAGAAACAGACTGTAGAACTTACATCTCTCATTACTATATTCTCAAAATGCATCTCCTTGTGTTGAAATGGAAGGACGGATAGTAAATGCGCATTGCCTCAGTAGCCCAAAGACAACACCTCTATCCTCCCATACCCAGATGTTACAGTGGATATGGGTTACAAACAATATTTATGGAGTGCTTATTATGCTGTCATATATTAACTCAATTAATGTTTACAATAATCCTTCAAGGTTGGTACCCTATTTGCCCTCATTTTATAGATAGGGAACTGAGGCACAGGTTAAATAATTTGCCAAAGGTCACACGGTCAGTAGATGGAAGAGTCTGACCATAAATCTGGGTATCGGGCTCCAGCTTGACTGCTCTTAACCACTATACCAAGCTGTCTTTGTAGTTTTGACTATGCAATCTCAATTCTATGTCTCTGAACATTATACTTTACAATTACTGAATGCTTTGCAGCCTTTGGACCATTATCTTATTTTTTCCTTATAACCTAGGTGGAAATACCATCTCCATTTTACAGACAAGCAAACTAAGGCTAAGAGAAACTTAGTGACTTTCCCAAAAACTAAATAGTAAAGTGGTTTCCGAGCTCCAGTTTTCTTACTTCTGATATGGTGTTCATCCTTGGGTTTCCACTTCCTCATCTATTGGAAGAGTGGCAGGGAATCCTCCAGTTCTCAAAGGCTTTGACTCTCTGTATTAACTATTCTTCCACTTACTTATTGAACACCTTCTCCAGACTATAAACCCCACAAGAACAGGGCCAGGACTTAAGTCATTTCCTCCTGTGGCCCTCACGTCCAGTGCAAAGTGGGCGCTCAGTAAGTGTTTGTTGTAAATATAAGTGTGGCAGACACAGTGCTAAGTGCTGGGCAGGCAAAGATGAATGAGGCCTGGCCCTTTAATCACAGGTGAAGCACTCGAGGGGCCCCTCGGAGTTACGTGGGCCCTGCAAGCCCCATAGTCATTACGTGGACAATGGCTCCCACTGTGTTAAAGTCCACCAGAAGATAATTGACCGTGACTTGAGTTATGTGTCCCACGCTGAATGGCGTCAGGGTCGATTACTTTATTTTAGAGGCCACAGCAAAGAAGATCATTTGCAATGTGGGGCTCACCTCATTAAAACAACATTTAGGGATTTTATTTTAATCTACGTGACGGGTTTGCAGTGCTATGCAGCTATCAAAGTAAAATAACCTGGGCTCAAGACACACCTCCCCATTCGCAACACAACTCCATGAATACCAGAGAATGTAGCTGTGATTGATAGAAACTCCACATCTCATCTGTTTAACTCCATCCCAAGACATATTTGACTAACATTTCATCTCCAACCTGACAAACCTAAGGCAAGTTTGCAGGGGTTTTCTTCCCTATCATCTCCAAAAGATGAAAGAATGATTTTCATGGTGCTGGCATTCAGGTTTGAAGCTCAGCTTACCTGGGGTTGCCAGATAAAATACAAGATGCTCAGCTAAATTGGAATTTCAGATGAACAAAAAAATAATCTTTTCATATAAAATAGGTACCAAACATATTTGGGATGTACTGATACTTTTAAAAAGTATTTTTTGCTTCTCTGAAATTCAGATTTATAAGGCAGCCTGTATATATATTCACCAAATATGAAAACCCTAAGCTTATTGCAAAAATCAAGCAAATATATGATTGACCTTGCCTATATGAAGTTGGGTAAAATATAGACGCTGTGGAAGAATGGGAAATTAGGCCATGGGTTAGGTCTGTGTTTTTGAGGACATGCACATACTGTCTCAGGCACTGTCTCCATTATTCCTGGGTGCCCCGTGGTGGAGGATCATTTTGGGTATTCAAGAGTGTTAGTTAAGAAGTCAGCTCTGGGGGGCACCTGGGTGGCTCAGTGGGTTAAGCTGCTGCCATCGGCTCAGGTCATGATCTCGGGGTCCTGGGATCGAGTCCCGCATTGGGCTCTCTGCTCAGCAGGGAGCCTACTTCCCTCTCTCTCTCTGCCTGCCTCTCTGTCTACTTGTGATCTCAGTCTGTCAAATAAACAAATAAAATCTTTAAAAAAAAAAAAAGTCAGCTCTGGGAATGTCTGGGTGGCACAGTCAATTAAGCAAGCAACTTGGTTTTGGCTCAGGTCATGATCTCAGTGTCGTGAGATCGAACCCCGAGCTGGTGCTCTCCGCTCAGCGCAGAGTCTGCTTGAGATTCTCTCTCCCTCTCCCTCTGCCTCTCCTACTCATGCATGTGCATTCTCTCTCTCTCTCTCTCTCTCTCTCCCAAATAAATAAATAAATCTTAAAAAAAAAAAAAAAGTCAGCTCTGGAGTCAGACTCCTGGGATGAAAAGCCAGCATACATCTGTTTCTAGCTCTATAACCAAGGGTATGTTGCTTCCATTTTTCCTCAATTTCATCCTGTGTACAACAGACATAAGAATTGTGTCTGTCTCAATTGGATTTTGTGAGGTTTAAATGATTTACTATCATGGCAGCAATAAGCACTCAATAAATGTTTATCACCACCACCATCAAGGTCATTCTGAGTTGGTCTTCAGCTAGCAGTTCAATTAGCTTCCACTGTTCCTTTGGATGTCTCTCTGTTTCCTTATTTAAAGCATCTCCTTCGTAAAGAATGCTGATTCTACCTGTGGCTAGTCACAGAAGTTTGCTCTACAGCTTCTCGCAGAAGATGGTGATGATGGCTGGAGCTTCATGGCACTAAAACCACCAGGTGAAAAATGAGAATCTCAGCTGAAAAATTCAGTGGAGATAGCTGTTCAGAACACTTTCAGTCTTCCCAGGTAGGTTTCCGTGAAGGTTTAGCATTTGGTGAAATAGGTTTCTGAGGCCAGTCTAAGCCCATTAAGTCACTCAAGCATCCATCCGTACATCACTAAGGACAGCTAATATATGGCCAGCATGTTTGTCCGTGCCTTTAAACTCACACCTTCTGTTCAAATAAGTGGAGTCCAGTAGTAATTCCCACCAGAAGGCTGCAAAAGTGTGGGAAGGAATATCACTTTAAGGGATTCCATTTATAAAAAGCCATTGTAGCATGTTGTTAATTTTAGGCACACAGTGGACTGCTGAAAAGCAAGGAGCTCTTGTGGGAATCAGGGGAAAAAAATCTCCAGAGATGGCTTCACTGGGTGATTGAGGGCCCATGCCTGGTGCTTTTCAACAGGCAAGACTAACTGGATATGTGAGCTACACTACTTCAGCCCCCAAGTCAACATGGTAGCTCCAACTTTTCCAGAAGTCTTTAGTGGACTTCATACGTCACTTGTAAGATGCCAGAAGTCTTTTAGCCAAAAATACCATATTTACACATCATGGACTATTTTTAACTACTTTGTGTGATTTATTTTGTACTCTCAACCTCTTAAAGACTTTGAAGTAAAGTCTGAGCCCAACATTATTTTACTATATTCAGATTATACAACTCTGATACCCTGTGAAAGATATTTTGATTCACTTTCAAAGTCATTTTAAAATAACTTTATAATCACTCTTTTGGAACTGTCTCACCATTGTATATGGACTTGACTAATATTTCTACTTTAGACAACCATTATTTGAAGAATTTCATAATTACAAGAATCTGTGAAGATGTTATTAATAAATAAGCAGGCACAATAACATAAAAGATGTTTGTAGTCTTCGCAGATAAGAATCACTAAGAAATCATTTATATGTTGTATCGTTAACTCTGCTAGAAATTACGAAGTGAGAAGTGGTTTTTAATTTCCCCATTTTATTTCGGTATGTGCTAAATATGCTTTGCATAACCCCAAGTAGATTTTCTAACCTCTTCTTCTAACACGGTAGTTTTTTAAAGTGCTCCTTAATGCTGTCGGAAACTTGATATGTCTATGACAGAGAAGCAAAATATTTTTAAGTATTAAGAGCCACTAGACTAGATTACAAGACAGATCTCGGTGCCTGCAAATATCTTGAACTAGCTTTGCCATTTTGAGAAATTGCCTGCGAGGAGTTACCTTGTTTTCTTCCGCTGTGATCTGGTTTTGCTTTTGTTTTCGAGGAAGAGCTGAGCTGTTCTTCATGACAGCATTATAAGCCTGTTGTCCCCACTTGCCCTCACCCTCACTATTTCGAAAACTAATTGCCCCACTGACAATTCGTGGGTTGCACTTCTGTTTAGCTTCCTATTACAAAGTTTAGCTGTTTAAGACAATCTCAAAGATAGCCATGGACAGCTAGACAACTCTCTCAAATAGCCTTGATAGGAAGTGCAGGCTGATTTCCACGGGGTAAATATTCCCAGCAAAGCCAATTTCAAGTTCCCAATGGCTTCACAACTAGCTCAAAAAATTCCTAGAGATTCAATGATAGTTCTCTTGGGTCCATACAAACTGATGCTAGTGCATCAGCAGAAGCTTTTGTCAACAACTTTTCTACAGGCAATCTGTAAAATAGTGAATCATTTCTTTATGTTGGACTTAGTTGACATTTGGCCCTTAATCGTGGCACAGACTATTTTTTTAGTTTCTTTAACGTGAAAGAGTGCCCTCTCTGTATGAGATGCTATATGAGTTCTACAGAAAATGCAAAGACCCAAACATGATTCCTAATTTCCAGAAACTCACAGTCCCCCAGAAATGACAGATCATACACAAGAAACTGGAATACAAATCTGACCATGAGAAGTGCTACAATAAACACATGAACTTAAACAGGAAAGGAAGAAATGCCATGTAAACACAGCAGGGGGAAATGCCACTAGTGCTAATAGTTTTAGATCGGCTCCAAGCTGGCCAGTGAACTTTCTAAAAAATGGAAGTAGAATATGAGTGCATACTTCAAGTCAGAATAATAAGGAGAAAGGGTGGTTTACAAGCAGGCAGAAAACTGTTAACGAGGTCTTCAAGAGATGAGTGGGTGATTCTGCCCCAAACTCGTTAACAATCACAGTGGGCCAAACATTCCTTTTTCAACTTCCAAAATCAAAGTCATGTTTCTTTCTCTGTTCCGGCTGCTGAACATGAAATGTCATGTGACTAGATCAGAATGGTATTAAGTTTCACAATCTCCAAATGTTGCAAGGTATTCCTACCCCAGCCTCCCAAAATGCCATCTGTAATCAACCAGTACTGAGCAGTAGTAATTATTAAACACTTATAACATGGCAGCCACTGTAAAGTGCTCCATATGTGTTATGTTATACATTTAAATGTGTGAGGTCCTCCTCTTTCTGTGGCTCCTCTCTCCCTAAGGCACTACTCTCTAAGAAATCTCCAGGTGATATCCCCCTATAGTCATCAGTAAAAGGCTTAGTGCCCCCTGCAAAGGTTATAAGCTGCAGATGCCTCACAGGAATATGAAGAGCAAGGGCTTGTGGGATGTTAGTGGTGGAGAGCCAAGAGAGCAAAGATGTCCAGGGAAGAAGCCAGAGTACATTCTGGAGATGACATTAAGGGCAGATGACAGCATTAAACCTAGAAGTGAGGGGGAAATCTGGTGTAGGACCAGAGAAGAAATGGGGTGACCGGTAAAGGAAAGAAAAATACAATAAAAGGAAACCATGCCCACTGCCTGAAGAGTTTTCTTTGGCCAAAGCTGATAAATCCAAGATGGAAGCAACAGATAAGACACGTGTCAAAATCTCTACCCAACCAAAGCGCCTGATAAGAAGATAAATGATGTAGCCATGAAAACAAAATGGGAAAATTAAAGAGCAAAATGGGGGCAGGAGGAGATAGGAAAAGTCAAGTGGGAGGCTACTAAAATGATCCATGAAAATTTCAAATAAACAGAAGCAAATCAGAAGACAAATGACAATGGAGAAGCTGCAGTAAGAGCAGCAGATGTTTTCCCTCAAGGACCAAAGCAGATAGGAGAGCCTAAAAGAGGTGGCACAGGGAACATCCCAGAACATCTGTCTTCCTCAGCCTGACAGACACCAAGAGCAGCAGCAAGGTCTCTACCCACCTCACCCTCCTCACCCTGAGAAGAAAAGCTAGATATCTAGGCCAGTAGGAAAGAACCAAGTTCTCACCGGCCACTTCTTTCTGCAAAGGAAGAGAAAGGAGTATCAGTAGGACTTCTTCTACATGTTTTAGTTCACACGAGCCTTGAAATGGATGCTATTTAGATCCATTATACAGTTGAAATTACAACCCAAATGGGGTTAAGCAATTTGCCTCTAAGGTATTTCCACCTGGGTTTCGAACCTGTATCTAATGAAGCCAAAGCCCATCATGTTTCTAAATAGCACACTGCTTCCTAGTCTAACACCTGATAATATTCAAAGCTATTTTTTTGTTTCTTGGTTTATGTTTACCCGCTTAAGAGCTTTGTGAGATCCAGGACAGGTATCATAATCCCTTTTTGAATATCAGAAAATCTGGAATCAATCTCATGGGGAAGCGAGGAGAGGACCACCACCAGGGTCTTCTCATTCCTACACCTAACTCTTCCTGGGATAAGACATCTCCCCTATCACAAGAAAACTCAGTGTATGGCCATATCCAGAGAACCCACAAAAACAGAGTTAAACTGTATGTTTCTTACCCAAATTGAAATTTCAAAAAATAACACCACATTCTCTGTGGTATGCTAGTGAGAGTCTGGGCTCCTGTACCAACACCATAGAGATGCCACTGATGTCAGACATTAGAAGACAAATGCTTTTTTACTTTGAAAATAATCTTTTTTATGATCAGAGATAATTTTTAGAAATGATCTTCTTTCTAAATAAATAATAACCACTTTTCTACCATACAAAAATCAAACTGCTATATGATTGTATATTTTACCCATGAAATACACTTTTTCCTTTCTAACCCCACTGCTGTTTAGACAGGTTTAGACTCTCCTCACCTCCCAGCTAGACCCTCAACTGAACTCCTGAGATCTCATGCTTCTATCTATTGTCAGCCTATCTATTATCCATAGAGCTCAAGTGACAACCTCTTAAAATGCAAATGTTATAAAATCACTTCCCTATTGAACATTCTCCAAATAAACCCCTCCTCTAGCTTTTATGGAAAGCTAAATTCCTTAGTTAGATGTGTGGATGTGTGAGGCTCTTTAAGACCTCTTTGTCCTGATCTTTTATTTTTTTTAAAGATTTTGTTTATTTATTTGACAGACAGAGATCACAAGTAGGCAGAGAGGCAGGCAGAGAGAGGAGGAAGCAGACTCCCCACAGGGCAGAGAGCCTGATGGGGGTCTTGATCCCAGGACCCTGGGATCATGACCTGAGCCGTAGGCAGAGGCTTTAACCCACTGAGCCACCCAGGCACCCCTTTGTCCTGATCTCTTATTTGTTTATACACCTTTGCTCAGCCACACAGAAATACTGTTTCTTACTTCACTGAATTGACATACATGGTCTTTTGCATGGACTGCCCCTCTCACTGCCTTTACCTGACCAGTTCACACGTATCTTCCCATACTAAAGGAGGGCACTGCTTCCACCAGAAATACTTAGAAGATCTGTATGTTAGATTTTGAACCCCAGCCTCTGTGTTCCTAGAGCACCCTGGGTGGACAGCTAGCATAATTGTTACATTGTTCTGATTTTCAATCACAAGATCCCATGTCTGTCCCTCACAACTAGACCATGTGCTCCTTTAGAACTAACTGTCCTCATTCTGTTGTTAAAACAACTTCTCCAACAAGTTGACCACATTCATCAGAATTTTTTCAAATTTTCCCCATAGAAAGAAATTTTCCCCCAAAATTCCACTCAAATATATCTCTCTTATAGAGAAAAGAATGAAACAATAAATAAATATCTGATTACTTATTTAAAAGAAGTATCTGATGTTAGCTTTATTTTTAAAAATAAATAGGTAAATTAGTTAGTTCCTAATTAAAGGTCAGCTGGGAGAATCAGCAGTGCCAAAGCATTTTCATCAATTATACCAGTAACATTCCAGAGGAAGCTACAATATTATATCATGCAAAACATTCTGTCCCAGATTTCTTTCTCAGTGTCCAACAGGATGGCCACAACAGAGCAGGCACTGAATAAGTATCTGAATGAAGAGAAGGTGTATCCAAGACCCCAGTCCAATACAATCCTAATACAATCAAAATTCCAACACAATCAAATTTTAGGAAAATCCCAATACAATCAAAACATGAAAGTTTCATGACTCTTTTTATAATGAAAATCTTCTGGTGTTTGTGAAATATCTGATTTTTAAAAATAAAGTAAAACACCTGATTTGTGATATGTAAATTACATGCTAATTTTGAGTTATACACCTATTCTATAAAGCAAAGTTGTTTGTTCCACCTTCTAATATACCCCTTTGTATTTGCTGGTGCTAATTTATAAAAGCAACCAGGACTCAAAACTCCTCTTCCAGTGTATTTCCACCTAGTTTTTCATGAGACATGTAATTGTGTGAAAACTTACATAGGATTTTAGACTCCCCCACATTAGACAAAGGAACTACAACAGAAGAAAATGACTGGGCCCTTTAGCATGGCTAAATTTCATAGTTTTGTGAAGAGGGGAGACTGTTTTCAAAACTATGTTATGGGATTTGGCCTATCAGTATATGAATAGGGTAATCATATAACAAATTATCAAAATTGGGGCTGTGCCCTGAAAACCAGGACACATGATCATTGTACATGAAACAATAGAAGTTTACAAATTTTGAGGTAGACTTCTTATAATGTCTTAACAATTATTAAAAACTAGAGGTTATCATTTTTTTTTAAGATTCTATTTATTTATTTGACAGAGAGAGATCACAAGTAGGCAGAGAGGCAGGCAGAGAGAGAGAGGAGGAAGCAGGTTCCCTGCTGAGCAGAGAGCCCGATGCGGGACTTGATCCCAGGACCCTGAGATCATGACCCGAGCTGAAGGCAGCGGCTTAACCCACTGAGCCACCCAGGCGCCCCAAGAGGTTATCATTTTTAATGTGGTTATTTGCTAAAAGCAAGTTTATGAATAAGTCCTTAGCTCAAATTTGGAGCTTTAGCTAATGTAGGCCACCTCCATCACTATAATAAAGACTGAAATGGCTCTATGAACATCTTAATGAAAATTAAGATCAGGAAGCCCATCTTAATGACTAATAACCCATCAGTTACTCATCAATCATATTATAATAATTCTTCCAATAGGAGATTTCTCATGGCTATGAGAATAATGCCCCCACCAACAATGTCCATGTCTTAATCTAAAAACCTGTGAATATATAACCTAACATGACAAAAAGGACATTGTAAATGTAATTAAATTAAGGAACTTGGGACGGGGAGATTATCCTGGGTTGTCTAGCTGGGCCTCATGTAACCACAGAGATCCTATCTAGTAAGAGAGAAGCAAGAGTCAGAATCAGGTACAGATATGTGCCAATGCAAACAGAGGTCATACAGATGGAACATACTGGCTACTGGCTTTGAACTTGGAAGAAGGAGCCAAGAGCAAGAGAATGCAGGCAGCCAAGGAATACAGGTAGCTTCTAAAAGTTCAAAAAGATGAAGAAGCTAATTTTCCCCTAGAGCCTCCACAAGAACCCAGCCCTGTTAAAACCTTGACTTTAGCCCTGAGACACTGACTTTTTTTTTATTTCTTTTCAGTGTAACAGTATTCATTCTTTTTGCCTCACACCTAGTGCTCCATGCAATACATGCCCTTCCTAATACCCCCACCTGGTTCCCCCAACTTCCCACCCCCTGCCCCTTCAAAACCCTCAGGTTGTTTTTCAGAGTCCATAGTCTCTCATGGTTCACCTCCCCTTCCAATTTCCCTCAACTCCCTTCTCCTCTCCATCTCCCCATGTCCTCCATGTTATTTGTTATGCTCCACAAATAAGTGAAACCATATGATAATTGACTCTCTCTGCTTGACTTATTTCACTCAGCATCATCTCTTCCAGTCCCGTCCATGTTGCTACAAAAGTTGGGTATTCATCCTTTCTGATGGAGGCATAATACTCCATAGTGTATATGGACCACATCTTCCTTATCCATTCATCCGTTGAAGGGCATCTTGGTTCTTTCCACAGTTTGGCGACCATGGCCGTTGCTGCTATAAACATTGGGGTACAGATGGTCCTTCTTTTCACTACATCTGTATCTTTGGGGTAAATACCCAGTAGTGCAAATACAGGGTCATAGGGAAGCTCTATTTTTAATTTCTTGAGGAATCTCCACACTATTCTCCAAAGTGGCAGCACCAACTTGCATTCCCACCAACAATGTAAAAGGGTTCCCCTTTCTCCACATCCTCTCCAACACATGTTTTTTCCTGTCTTGTTAATTTTGGCCATTCTAACTGGTGTAAGGTGGTATCTCAATGTGGTTTTAATTTGAATCTCCCTGATGGCTAGTGATGATGAACACTGTTTCATGTGTCTGGTAGCCATTTGTATGTCTTCATTGGAGAAGTGTCTGTTCATATCTTCTGCCCATTTTTTGATATGATTATCTGTTTTGTGTGTGTTGAGTTTGAGGAGTTCTTTATATATCCTGGATATCAACCTTTTGTCTGTACTGTCATTTGCAAATATCTTCTCCCATTCCGTGGGTTGCCTCTTTGTTTTGTTGACTGTTTCCTTTGCTGTGCAGAAGTTTTTGATCTTGGTGAAGTCCCAAAAGTTCATTTTTGCTTTTGTTTCCTTTGCCTTTGGAGACATATCTTGAAAGAAGTTGCTGTGGCTGATATCGAAGAGGTTACTGCCTATGTTCTCCTGTAGGATTTTGATGGATTCCTGTCTCACATTGAGGTCTTTTATCCATTTTGAGTTTAACTTTGTGTACAGTGTAAGAGAATGGTCAAGTTTCATTCTTCTACATACAGATGTGTGACACTGAATTTTGACTTCTGACCTTCAAAATTAAAAAATAACACATTTTTATTGTCTTAAGTGACTAGATTTCTGGTAATTTGTTACAGCAGCAATGAGAAACTAATACATTGATAACTTGTAACACATTAGAAAGCACACTTAGTGCTACTACACAAAATATCAGCAAAATGTAGTCTTTGCTTTCAGTGTTCTTGATAATTTATTTCATTTGGTGATTAATATGGGTCTATCATCAAGCCTCAAGAGATACACTACATAGCTAGAAATCAACAGACAGAAACAACTAAAATGCGCAGAAAGAAGAACAATTCTTACTTCAGTATAGAATTTAAATTCTTAGATCCAAAGTCTGGATAGGTGAGGGCTTAAAAAAAAGGTTATGATCAATGAATTCAAAACATACTTAGCCAAAATAATGCTACAACCACAGGAAACCCTCTATATTGACCCATCGGGCTGTCAAGGACCAGAATCTCACTTTGGTGCAAAGGCCATAAAATGTTTTGCTCACCCAGAGTGTAAATATAGAGTGTACACCCAGAGTGCAAATATAGATCATACCATGGTTTTTGTGTTCAAAAACTCTCAATAACTCTAAAACACAAACTCTTTCCCCAACTATTTTTCCATAGTCTTTTGTCTATATTTCAGTTTTGGTAGTTAAGATAATAGAATATCTCATTCATCATTGTCTCTCCCTTAGCTAACACAGTACCTGGTACATAGTAGATATAGTATGTTAATAATGGCACTTTTGTGTATTAAGTAACAGATACTAAAGTCAAACTTGATTAAGCAGAAAGTAGAACTGGGATTATGGACCTGGGAAGACTTCAGGCCTGTCTTCTGGGACCTACACCATGTAGTCAAGACTATCTTACTCTACCACCTGCTGCATCTTTCTTTGGTATGTTGGTTTCTTTCCATAGACAGGTACTATGCTGCAGAATAAATGGCTATCTGTAACCCTAGATTCATATCCTCCTAGTTATAAAGAGCACTTCTCTTTGTTAACTCAGTGTAGTGATCTGGCCCTGCTTGAGTCACAGTCTTGTCCTTGATTCGCCACCATGATTGGCCCAGTCTGGATTATTGCCCAAAGCTTGTCTGGGTCCAGGATGGGGCAAAGCTGTAACAAACACTGCTACTGACTGCTAGAACCAGGTAAATTTGGTCAGAGGAGTTTCCCAAAAAAGTAATAGAAGTACAGAGAAGACAAACATAGCAAATATTGGTTAAGCTCTGTAAATTTTTAAATCTCAATTCAGTGCTTTAAGAGAGTGAGCCCACCTATGTACAGAAACTATATAGGGTGACCATGATAGAGACTGAATATCAATGTATGTTTGGGCTTGACAATCGCAAAAAAGGTTTGCTTGGGACGTTACCGATAAGAGGAGATTTCCTCATGGAAAAATGCCTGTTGAGAACACTCCAGCAACAACCTTTGTTAGCCACCCCACAGTGAGCTCATTCTTTCTTCAAGACAGTTAATAGAACCTAGCTCTGACTTGAAACATCATGACTAAAATTCCTCAGGTTGATTCCCTGGTTTCCAACAAATCTCCTTTCCTGAGTTAAAGATTCTGTGCATGGATAGGTGACTAAGATTTGACTAAGCGATTCCAGTCTAAGCCAAATGCCTCTGAATATTTAATTCCAGCTGTCAGGGAAGAAGAGCATTTATAATGCAGAAGTGCTAGGGTTCAGAGGCTGAATCTGGCAGCGTGCTCAGCCACCTCTGAATAGACCTTCCAGATGAGTGTGCATGGTCACAGAGTTCACAGAGGTGTTAAATACAAAAGCATTCTGGAAATTTGGGGGAAAAAATTCTTTTGGAACACGGGTTTGAAAATTACACTTATCTGAAAACTGAGGGAAGCCTAAAGAAAGAGACACTAGAGCCCCCGTCTTGTGACAGATACAACAATGTCGTCAGTTTCTGCAAGGTCTAAATCCTGGGAGCAATGCCTTTGTCTAGAATCAGCTTGCCTTCTGATCAGTAGGGTCTCCTGATGGCTTCCTGTGACCACCAAAGGAATAAAAGACACTCAAACAAGGACGAATGACTACGTTTCTCAACTCTCTGTCCTGCCCAGCAGCAATCAAAAGTTTATACGGTCAGAGAATTTAGAGGCAATACATATTTTCATAATGGATTCTCAGAAGTCAGAATTTTTTTTATTTTATTTATTTATTTATTTATTATTTAATTTTATTTATTTATTGGAGAGAAAGAGTGAGAGAGCATAAGAGGGGAGGTCAAAGGGAGAAGCAAACTCCCCATGGAGCTGGGAGCCTGATGTGGGACTCCATCCCAGGACTCCAGGATCATGACCCGAGCTGAAGGCAGATGCTTAGCCAACTGAGCCACCCAGTCAGACATTTTCTAAAAATGACTTGCTCAAGATGATAGATCTGGTCATCTGAAAAGGAATTTTTCAGACATAGCTCCCCAAGCAATCTTTAAATGCCTTTAATCCTTCCATGAAGACTGACAGAGAGGATGAGGAATAAAGACTCTCACTGAAAAATTCACTCGACTTCTTCATTTTGTCTGTTTGTTTCCAACCAAGTAAAACATGGATCACTGCCTTCATTCAGTGACATCACAAACCATCATGTCAAGAGCTCAGCTTTGCTGTGTGGTGGATGCGATTTCAAACCCCATTTCTGACACACACTAGCTCTGTCACCTTGGACCAGTTACACCAACTTTAGAAACCTCCGTTGCTTCATTTATAAAGCAGGAGTAATAAACCTACTTCACATGATTGTCATGACTATTAAACTAAATAATATACATGAAGTACTTAGCACAGTATGTAGCATAGAATGTAGCAACCAACATAGATTATCCTTTATTATTTTCTTTAAACAAACACTGATGAGAGTTCCCCACAAAAAGCGTGAAGAGAATTTCAGTTAGTTCAACAGCTTGTTCATTTGGTGAAAATTTGTGCTTGCAATTGTGATTTTATCTTACATGCATATGTGATAGTCACATCATCTGCTGTTAAGACAGCTCTTCAATCACACCGTGGAAATACATGAATATATTTATATTTATATATTTATAATATATATATAAAAAACAAAATGAATATGTGTTATTGGACACTGTTCCATAGAAAGTGTGGAGTCTCATCAGGGTTTCCATAATTTCCAGGTGCTCTGCCTCTGTAAGAACTGGAATACAAGCAAGTCAGGAAACTAAATGGTTAACCACTCTGCTTCTAGAGCAGGTAGTGACTTAGTAGAAAAAGCCCATTGTGAAACATGTGAAGCATTTTTAGGAGGCCATTTTTAGGAGGTCCAAAATCCTTTTCCTATGAAAGAACCCAGAAAGGAGAGGACATTAGAACTCATCCCCACTGATGGTTATTCTAAGCACTGAAAAACACTTGTCAGTAGCCATCAGGATCGGGGAATGAAGTGTGCGTTTCCTTCGATAACTAACCCAGATCTTATGTGGAATAAGATCGGCAGGTAGGCAAGAAGGAAGGAAACTAGGGGAAGATATGGAAGATGGAAGGAGCTTTAACAGTAGGACAAATATTTGCTTTTTGACTGTTGGCAATAGAGTTATGGGACCTCATTCATACCTTCTCAGCTGATCTCCACTATGGCAGCCTGTGTCTGTGCAAGAGTTTTTTTCCCTAATTTTGTGAACCATATGGGAGATAAGGTTGAGTCTCATGGGCACGATGTTTTATCTTAATTGGTTAAATATGAGGTAAATATTACCTCTATCACTGGTGCTCTCCATCATTGTCCTATCATGTCTCCATGGAGATGTGGTCTTCTGATCCTTTGTAACATGGGAAAGCCACCTGCTCCCATACCAGGTGCCCCACTCTCATGTCTCTTCTTGACTTACTGCTACCAAAGATTCCCTTTTCCTTACTCTAAGACCCATGCCAGTTCATCAACAGTCCAGGACAAATCGTGGGTCAATCTAAGTCCTGGTCTTTTGTGAATAGATTAATGGAGTTCAGGGGGAAAAAGAGAGAGGGCAACCCCCCAGCCATACCTTCATCCCCTTACTTACAACTTCTCACCCACCACTCCTATCTTGAGGCATATCAATCATACTTTGAAAGACAATAAAGCTACAATAGTCTAGACAGTATGGTATGCCATAAAGATAGATATATACATCAATGACACAAAAATAAACCTTTAAATTATGGTCAATTAATTTTTTTATAAAGGGGCCAAGGCAACTTAATGAGGTAAGAATAAATTATTCAATAACCAGTACTAGAATAATTGAATATCCATATGTAAGAAAAAGAACTTAATCCCTTACTTCAAACCATACAAAAAAATAAACTCAAATAGATCATAGTCTTAGATATAAGAGCTCAAATTACAAAACTTCTAGACAAAAACATAAGAGAAAATCTCTGTGAACTTACGTTTGGCAAAACGTAAGAGAAAATCTCTGTGAACTTACGTTGGCAAAACTATCATAGTTCTTAGCTATGATATCAAAACTGTGAGCCATAAAAGAAAAAAAATGATAATTTAAATAAATAATTTTGACTTCAGCAAAATTTTAGAGTTTCATTCTTCAAAAGAACCATTACAAAAATGACAAAAATCATGGAATGAAAGAGAACATTTACAAATCATATATCTCATAAAGGACTTTTCCAGACCATATATATATATATATAAAATTTTCAATTTAGTAATTATACTAATTATAAAATGGTCAAATATTTGAATAGATATTTTATCAAAGAATATACATGTAACGAGCTAGTGGTACATGTAAAGCAGCTCAAGATCATTAATCAGGAGGTCATTGTAAATAAAATAAGATATCTCCTTATGCTCACTAGAATAACTGTATCAACAAAGGAATGATAATACCAAATGTGACAATCATGTGTAGAAATAGAGTATGTGACTATTTCCTAAAAATTTAAATACATACTTATCATATGAATCAATGATTCCTCTCCTAGATATCTACTCAAGAGAAATGAAAACATATGTCCACACAAAATTTTCTATGAGAATATTTGTAATAACCAAAGCTGGAAACAACCCAAACATTCCGCAAGTAGTGAATAGATGAGCAAAATGTAGTATATGCATAGGTCGTGGGTTCAATAGTTTCCCCCCCAAACTCATGTCCATCCTGAACCAGTGAATATGACCTTATTTGGAAGTACAGTCTCTGCAAACGATCAGGTAAAAAGAGGTCACCCTTGAGTAGGGTAGGTCCTAATGCCATGATGGATATCCTTATAAAAAGATGAATTTGGAGGCAAACACAGAGGGAAGATGGTCATGGAAATGGATTGATGTTACGCCACAAACAAAGGAATGCCTAGGATTGCTGGCACCCATCTGCAGCCAGGAAGGAAAGGAAAGATCCTTCCTTTAAGCCTTCAGAGAGAGAGCACCTTACTTCAGAGAGAGAGAGCCTTACCAACATGTTGATTTCAGACTTCTACCCTCCAGAATATGAAATAATACATTTTGTTGTTTAAACTACATATGTTTTGTTACATCAGCCCTAGGAAATGAATATAACCTATAGCAAGACTATTCAGCAATAAGAAGGAATGAATGAGTGATACAAATAATGATGTAAGTGAGACTGAGAAACATTACGGTAAGTGAAAAAAGCCAGACATAAAGAAGGCTACATATTGTATATATATTGCATGACGTTTCTACAAAAGATAAAACCTGAGAGATAAAAAGCAAATCAGAGGTTGCCTGGGAGGGGATTGACTGCAGGCACACAGGAACTTTCTGGGGTGATGTAGTTGGTTCTGAATTGCAAATGTAGTGAAAGTTACAAAACGGTAAAAATGTATTAGAAATTATCAAATTGAATATTTTCAGTGGGTCAGCTTTATATTATATAAGTTATACTTCAGTAAAATTGTGAAAAGTGGTCTAGGGAATATTTGATCTTTCTGTACTTTCTTTAACAACTAGTATAATACAGAATTTACTATACATTGATATTTAGGTAAAATTTACTATTCATTGAAACCTGAGGGGTTTTTGTGGGGGGAGCTTGTTTGTTTATTGCTGTCAGTCTTGGATAATTGTTTGAGATCATGTCAAGTTATTATTTATTTGGTCTATGCAAGTTTCCACTTGTGACAATTTTAGCATTTTATATGCTATATATTTCTAAGAACCTATTCAACTCCTCTAAGATCTTCAGTGTCTGTTTCAAATCTCCCTTGTATCTATGGTTATATCACTTTTTCTGTATGTATCTTGTTTATTTGCTTCTTTTTTTTTCATTAATCTTATCAGAGGTCTACCTTGTTAATCTTTTCAAAGAATCAGCATTAGGTTTTGTTAATCTTCACTATTGTTCTGCTCTTGATTTTCTTGATTTCTGCTTTTATCCTTATCATTTCCGTCCTTGTTTTGGGGGGTTTTGTCCCTGCTATTTCTCCAAAATCATGAGCTGAAAATTTAGCTCATTTACTTTTAATCTTTGTTGTTTCATGTTATTTTTAAAGCTATAAATTTTTCTGCGTCTCTGCATTCACAAATTTTGACATACAATGTCTTCATTTTTAATACATAGGTTGGTTTGGAGTATTTATCTTCCAAATGCATGAGATGTGCTTTTGCTATTGTTTTGGTAATTAATGTTTCATTTTATTACATGTAAAATTCAGAGAACTTATGGTCAGAGAACTCGGGTAATGAAATTGATTTATAGTCAATTTTTGTAAATGTCCCATGTGTGCTTATAAGTCATGTGTATTCTCTGTTGGATGTAGAAATTCATACATCTCTATTTCTATATCTTACCATGAGTTTATTTATTGTATTGTCTTGTTCAGGTCTTTGATCCCCCAGCTGCTGTGTGTGTGTGTGTGCATGTGTGTATGTGTGCTTACATGCACACAGGTGCTTAATCTAGGAGCTTTTGAGAGGTGTGTAAAAATTTCTAGCCACACCTGATGATTTACCCATTTCTTCCTGAAATTCTGCTAGTTGGTGCTTGATATTATTTACAGCTGTGTTATTAGAGCCATAATGGATCAAAATACCTATATCTTTCTGTCCTATTGCTCTGTTTACAACCTCTGATATCCTCCTTGGTCCTTTTTAACCTGTCAGTTGTTAAGATGCCTGTTCCAGATTTCTTTAAATTCTTCTTTTCCAGATGCATTTTTTATTTTATTTTTTACCTTTTTGTGCCTTTTATCTTACTGCTGTATCTTTTAAAAATCCAATCAAAGAGTGTCAATAATGTATTTACACTTTTACATTTAATACAATTATTGGGTTTGGTTTTGTTTACTTATATTTGTTCTTTCATTTTGTTTTTCCCATGTCCTGCATTTTTAGCCTTTCTTCTTCCTGCTTTCTCCTGAATAGATCAAGTTTATTTTCTTTCTGGCTTAAAAGTTATACATTCTATTTTTGTTTCTATGTGATAGATTGTCACCTAAATACATAATTATCTATCCTTATTTATTTCTTAAACTTGCAATATCTAGAAGTGATATTGAAAACATACAGCAGCTGATAATTTCCCTGATACCAAGCAATCAGAATAACTATTGGCTAGTTTCCTTATGGGTGTGTGCTGGAAGAGTATCAATAGTATAGCCTGCATTGTGTGCCCCCCAAATCCTATGTCGTTGTCCCAATGCCTAGTAGCTCAGAATGTGGTTGTATTTGGAGATAGGGTCTGGTAAAAGGTAGTTAAGGTAAAATGAGGTCGCTGCAGTGGGCTCTAATCCAATCTGACTGGTGTCGCTATTAAAGGACATTAGGACACACATAATTGCACACAGAGGGAAAACCATGTGAGGACACAGGGAGAGGCTGGCCATCTATACGCCAAGGAGAGAGGCCTCAGAAGAAACCAAACCTTCTGAGACCTGGGTCTAAGACTTTCAGCCTCCAGAACTATGAGGAAATGAATTTCTGTTGCCATCAACTGCCCGCGCTGTAGTGCTTTGTGATGGCAACCCTAGGAAATGAATAAAATTAGCCTATCAAGATCTGTATCTTCTCCCTAAATAGAAAAGCCGTCTGGCAAGCTCACAAGGTCCCTCGGGGTCCTGCTATCTACACCCCACATCCCATTGCTACCGTCTAGGATTCCCACAATATTTTATCTTTCTTGCTTTCAACATATCTTGCACAATCTCCAGAATGTATTTCTCTCCTGAAATGAATGCTTTTCCAAAAAAATATTCTTAGCGTGTGCTTTCATAAACAAACTCTCTGAGGTCTTACATGTGCGGGGATATTTTTCTTGCCCCTCACCTTTGAGTGGTAATTTTGCTAGACATAAAACCCTATCATAGAAGTTATTTTCCTCTCAATATTTTCAAAATATTTTTAAATTTAAATTTAAGTAATGTTTAAATATTTTAATAATTTTGTTAAATGAAAAATATTACTTCATTGTCTTTTTGCACCCAGTATTGCCATCAAAAAGTCTGATGTCAATCCGATTCTTACTTAATTTTAGATAAGCTTTACTTTCTCTCAGGAAGCTTTACAATGTTTTCTTTGTACTTACCGTTCCTAGATATTATCATAATATATGTTGGTGTGAGTTTTCTTCTTATGCTATGTCTGGCAATCCATTAGCCCTTTCAAAATGAGTTCTTCCTTCTTCTTTATGTATGAGTAATTTATCATCATTATTTCTTTAGATTATTTCCTACCATATATCTTCTCTGTTCTCCTGGGTGTCTTTTACTAGATCATGGCACTTAGATTTGATCTGCCATACCTATTAGCTTTTTTTATATGTCTATGTGTTTGTTTTCTATTTTTTGTGCATTCCTGCCAACTTCTAGAAGAATTTCTCAATTTACTCTTCCAGCTCATTAATTCATTTTGTAGTTATATTACCATCCTACATATGCCATATATTTTTCTTCATTTAAATTCATACTTTATATTTATTTCCTCCTTGATTTATTATTATTTTGTTTTACATAATTAATATGTTTATTCCCTCATAGGCTAAAGTATCTTCCTCACATTTACTGTGAATTCTTAGTCTACCTCTTCCAATATTTCCGTATGAGAGGATCTATGTTGTCTTCAGAAGTCTTGTTATTTTGGCCTGGGAACTCATTCTTTCATGAGGAGACCTGCTACTCTGCCTGGTTTAAATGAGTTGAAGAGAGAATGAGTCTCAATGTAGAAAGAAAGCTCAGGTGCCACTGTGAATTGCTCTGAATTGTAACCAACTTACCAGACAACTCTACTGGTATGGGCTCTACCTTAAGCCTCACAGGCAAGATGCTTTAGAAGAGAGGTAATCTCCCTAAATAATAATCCACGAAGCCTGTGGGCTTACACTGGGTGAGGAAGGCCAGCTGGTCAGTTAGCATCCACCCTCATGAACTACTCCCCCAGCAATGTTTTCTGCTCTCAAGCTACTATCCAGAGTCACCTCTGCAATGGACAGGAAAGACAGAAGGAGAGAGAACAGATCTGAAGGTCTTCACTAACCACCTCAGGACACCTTCCTCCTCTGTCTGCAACTGACGTGCACCAGTACAAATGGTCTTCTGTTTCCTCGGGGAGTTCTCAAAACTTGTTTGTTGGTTGCTTTTATTCTCTTATTTTACTATTTTCTAGCATTCATGTTTCTCTCATGTTTAATTATATTTTTCCTCCGGAATTAATTCGGAAGACAGAACCAGCTTGGCGGGAACCAGAAACCTTCCTACAGAGGTTAGACACAGACTTACCATCATTTATAAATGCAAGAGAAATTATTTCCCTATAATAAGATTGATAAAATAGTAAGTTGAATGATGATTCTACTCCACTCCCTCCCCGACACATGCACAAAGATCCCAAATGTCATCACAACTATCATCTCTTTCCTTCTATTTAAAAATTAGTCCCTAAAAAGTTCATGTCAGCCCTTGTCATTCTATTCACTGCCTCCTTGTCAGGAGTCCACTGGCCACATTCCTGACAGGATTTTGACAGGTTCTAAGATGTCAGACATGTTTATGAGCATTAAGATCCAATCAGTCACTGACATCAAGTTGTCCACCTTGTTTCTGATACAACAATAATTTTCCTCTCAGATCCGTTTCAAACTGTCATTTCCTCAGGGCTCAGTCTCAAGCTCCCACAGTATTGTCCATAGTCACTTAACCTCAAATGGTTCCTACCCCATTAACTGAATCCCTTCATAGGTACACTTTTTCTAACTGAGTTTAAGGATTTTGTGTAGAGGAAATGGCATTAAACCTCAGGATCAAGTTCTAAACTGTGTTGTTCCAGAAACTAGACGTGTGACCATGTAGCCGAATCGCTTCATCACCGTCAGCTTTTGAACTTATAAAATAGGGTTAAAGTTGAAAAATGTTGATATAAATCATTACAAATGTTCCAGATTCGAAAGTTCTACGATTTGGTTTCAGGTTATCCAGACTCAATGTAAGCCCACAGCAGGTATTTCTCTGGACCGAGACAATGTTGCTTTCCATAGACTCCTTCAAGCTTGGTTTTATTTCTTTGAGAGAGAGAGAGAGAGAGAGAGCACAAGTAAGCAGAGTGGCAGGCAGAGGGAGAGGGAGAAGCAGACTCCCAGCTCAGCAGAGAGCCCGACGTGGGGCTCGATTCCAGGACCCCGGGATCATGACCTGAGCCAAAGGCAGACGCTTAACCAACTGAGCCACCCAGGTCCCCCTATTTTGAAACTTCTTAAAGAAGGTGTGTGTTCAGAGTCAATGGGGGCAAAAGATGACAGTGGTTTCTATTTTAGTAAAGGTGGTTGCCTGATTCAAGTATGACTGAGCCAAACTACCACAGAGTTCCAATGCCAGGCTCTTAGCATAAAGCAACTATTATTGCAAGTAATATATTTTTTCAGAAGCGTAATGCTTGTAGCTTCTGGAAGCTGTGTAGAGAATTTCCTAAGCTCTCACAAGTCCCTGGATCTGTGAGAAAACTGGTCCAGTACTTCCATCAAAGTTAAACAGGAAAATCTCAGCCAAGTAGTCCCAAAGCACACTCAGCTTCTCTTGGGAGTCCTTCTCTCTAATGGTTCTTCAGACCAACTCCTTGAATTCCAACACCAATGATATTTTGTTCTGTTTCATTTTGTTTTTTTTTTTAAGATTTTATTTGTTTTTGCAAGGGACTGGATAGGGGAAGGAGAGAGAGCTCGCACACAAGTAGGGAGAGCAGCAGGCAGAGAGAGAAGCAGGCTCCCTGCTCAGCAGGAAGCCCGACATGGGACTCGATCCCAGGGCCCCAGGATCATGACCTGAGCTAAAGGCAGACACTGAACCAACTGAGCGCCCCAGGTACCCACCAATGATGTTTTTAAATCCATGCTTCAGAGTCACAATTTTTGTGTTATACTCTCTGAATACAAGCTTAACAAAAATCAGTAACTTTCTTGTGACTTCAATAGATTAAATGTGCACACTGTCTATATTACTTGGATTCCCGTTCGCTCCATAACATAACTTGTAAATTCCAGAATTTCCTTATCTTTGCTTCAGCATATCCTCCCCAAATATGACTATATATAATTATATCATATTATATGCACGCTTTTTAGTGTAGGTCTCCAAAGTGCCAGATAGTATCTATTTTTGGCTTGGTGAGTCATAAGGTCTTTGTTACAACTATTCAACTCTGCTCTTGCAACCTATGATAGAACCATAGGCAATACGTCAATGAATGACTGTGGTTGTGCTCTGATAAAACTTTATTTAGAAAACATTCAGTCCCTGGGCTATAGTTTGCTGATCCTCTGTCTAGGCAGCCTTTTCATAAAACAACTCGGTTAAGTACTTTTGTACCTACTCTAAAAATGGGTTGGTTTTAATTTAGCGAAGTATTAAATTCTCTCTAAATAGAGAGAATATTTTGTATTTTTATTCCAACACAAACAAGCAAGCAGAGATGTATTCTGGATTTATAATAATAAATTTAGAATTTAGAAAACAATCATTATTTTCTTGTTATGATTGAACTTGATGTACTGGTTTTGCTAAAATAAATTAATTTCTATCATTTATATAAGGCTTTAAATAAAATTTTGACATGCTTTATTGAATCTAATAATCAAAAGAACACTATGCCCTTGGGGGGCTCAGTCAGTTGAGCTTCTAACTCTTGATTTTTGGCTTGGTCACTGTCTCAGGGTCATGAGACCAAGCCCCATGTTGGGCTCTGTGTTCAGCAGGAAGTCTGCTTGAGATTCTCTCTCCCTCTCCCCGAACCCCTCTCTTCACCCACATGAACACTCTTTCTCTAAAATAAATAAATAAATAAATAAATAAATAAATAATTTTTTTAAAGAACACTATGAAATAACTGTTATATTTTTTTCACCTTCCTTTGTAGCCAAGAAAACTCAGTTTTGTGATTTACCTAGAAAGTCTTAGAGCCAGTATTTGAACCCAGGCCTGACCCCAAAACCATACAGACCACACCATTCTAAAACTACAGGAGAGCATAAATTGCCATCTTCCTGTGAATAATAAGCCTAAAGCCATGTTCCCTGATCTCTGAATCCACCACGTGAGAATGCCATTCAGTAAACATGTCTCCATTTAATATACAAATCAACAGACAAAACTGTAGATCAACATAAGATGTAAATCAGCATATGCTTTTGTGTATAACAATATTCGCTACACAAAAACACACCCCTGATTTTCATCTGATAAGGTAATAACAAAAACAAAATAAGATTAATCATAATAATCTGTTTTAGCAAACCTTTCCTGGTTTCTAGGGATGACCTATTCTGTTTCCTAAATATTAAAATAATCCTATCCTTATAATTTTAGAATTTTTATCCAGGAGTGCCTGGGGGACTCAGTCGTTGGGTGTTTGCCTTCAGCTCAGGTCGTGACCTCAGCGTCCTGAGATTGGACCCCCGCATCAGGCTCCCTGTTCGGCAGGAAGCCTCCATCTCCATCTCCCTCTCCCACTCCCCCTGCTTGTGTTCCCTCTCTCGCTGTGTCTCTCTCTGTCAAATAAATATTGTTTTTAAAAGAGAATTTTTATCCAGATGTGTGCTGTCCATAGTTTCTGTATTATAAGTCTCTGTGTCATAACTTCAGGCACTTTTCCATGTCCTCAGAATAAGTTGATAATCATTGAAATGATTCTGCTATCACATCTTCTAGTTTCTTGAGAGGTGTCTAGGCTTGAGACAGGAATGCATTCTGAGCTGCTTAAATGACCTTTTAGTGGTTCCCCCAAACTTGTGTCAATTTAATCATAAGCAAGTCAGTGCCCAATTTTATCATTTGAAGACTGTTCTTGAAGGAAATAAAAAAAAAATGAAAGAGAAAAATTCAAATGGTTCTGTTTTCTCTCATCTGGTAACTATTGGGTCATCACCCCCAGACAGACATGCCATTCTTTTATTGTTCTTCTTACTGTAAAGATAACTGTTTTACATTTCTTTTCTATGGTTTCAGATTTTTTAAAAAAATCTCAACTCATTCTCCACCCTTGTCTCTCAAATGTCATTTTTATCGGCTGTGCAATTTCTATTTATTCACCCAAAGATGTGTACTTCTGTCCCTGCCTTTCCAAAATATGCTTTATAAATATAAGGATAAATGAGAAAATGTTGTGGTTTTTTCTCACTAATCACAATGCTTTCCATTTTTTAAAAAAGTCAAATAAAACTGTTTTTTTAGGTCGCTGCTTATGTAAGCCGATAACATAAGGGTAGTGCATGTCAGCACAAAAAGGCTTATAAGACCCTTTGTCCCTCAAAAGCTGCAATCATACATGAGTCTCAACTTCTGAGAGTCTCGCTGTCTTACTTGGGTCATCCCAAAAGCAGATCTGAGACATGGAATTTGGTGCAAGAAGCTTATTTGAGGTGATGGCCATGGGGTGACCTCAGGAAGCACTGAGAGCCAGTGGAGAAGTGAGACAGAAAAGGGAGCGTTAGTAAGTGCTTTACTGCTCTGGGCGGCTGGGGCTCAGTCCACCCTCTCACCCCACCCCCAATTCTCTGTGAATCTGTGTAGAACTCAGCCCAGAACTGTCTCACAAAGAGGAAGGAAGCGAGGGTATTTATCCCCCTACTCTGGTCCCTCATTAACTGGGCGTTGCTCCTGAAATGTTGACTTTCCAACACAACTGCCCGCCCAAAGGTCATAGCTCACCCTCACGCACAGAGGGCCGGGAAGCGGACCAAGTGTGAGAGAACCAGCTGCACCTGACTTTCCACATAAGAAAAAGCCATATAGTAGGACACAAACGGTGCTTGCAATGCTCAGATCTCTCCTTTTTAATGAGGATAAAAATGTTTGCCTCAATCACCTCATGAAATGACTGAAAAGATTCATCACAAGTAATTTATATGCTAATTTATAGTTCACAAAGTACTTGCATAGGCATTTTGTAATACATCCTTCACAGATTCTTGCAAGAATGTTATACATATATGTAATGATGCCTCCATCTAACACATGAAAATCCGAGGCTCAGAAAGGATAAATGGTTTGCCTCACATTACGAACTAGCAACTAGCAAATACAGGATTTGAACCAGGAACACAATGATCAATTCCAGGCTCTTTCCACCATTGTACGTGTGAATCTTCTTTCTCAAGTGCAATGAACTTTAAGAATGTAAGGCATGGTTATTCCTCAAGAAGGGCCATGCCAACAAATCAAATAAACCCATAAGTTAAAATTCTTCCTATTTATCAACTAGATAGATGATCAAGAGATGACTAATTGATAGAGAGCTAGATAGATAGAAGAAAGCATTTTTTAAAAAGTCAATTGGTAAAATAAATTTAAAAATAGAGGACAGGGATTAAAGAGTACGCTTATGATGAAAAAAAATAAAATGGTGAAGTTTGGTGAAAAAAAAATAAATAAAGGGCAAAGAATGCTTCTCTATCATTTTCCCTTCTAATATATACAAAAGCAGAAACAGCTCTTTTCATCTTGAACTTCTTGAGAGGCCTATGGCTATGAGCCCTCAGTCATTTCTGGAAGGGGTCTGTGCAGGGATGATCTTGTACCACGCTGTGCAAAGGATTTTCCTGAAAGATAGCAGTGCAGTTTGCCCTGGGTCCAGAAAACCAGGAGACCTTTTTGGATGGGGCTGGAGGCAGAGACAGAGAGGTTGAAAGGCGATCATATCCACTGTGGTAACCACTACCATGATGGAGGAGCATGAAAGGCTGGAGGAGTGCACAGGAGGAGTACATGTGCCAACTTTGCTGTGGTGTATCAAGGAAGGCTTCCCGGAAGAGAGGACATCTATGTGGGGTCCTGAAGAAGCAACAGAAATGAGTGATGTTGGGACTTCATAGTGAAGAGGGAGAGAGGATTTTCAAGTCTAGAAACAGCAACAGGTAAAAGGTCCAGAACTAGGAAAGAGCATGGCTCCTTAGGGGAATTGCAAATAAAGAGTTGACTATAATTTGGGTAGTGGGAAAGGAAGGCATGAGGGAGGTCTAGTTATCTCATGGGGTACCTTATACATGGTTAAGTATTTAGTTGCCCTGGTTTCAAAGAGCATACTTTTAAACAGGAAAAAAAAAAATCAGTTGGCAAAGTAAGTGAAGGGCACAATTATGAGTGCTTTCTGACCCTGGTGTGGCCAAGTGGGGTAAAGTGTATCCATGTGATCCGTTGCTCAGGGAGCCACTTAATTGCCTCAAGGAGGGAGCAGAACAGAAATTAAGCCCACCAAGGCACATCCAGGGACAACGTCAACAATGAAAGAAGGCTTTACAAGCAGATGGGGAGCTTCCCATTTGCTTATACTCAATGTGTGCATTACCTTACTCAGAGGAGCCTGTAAAGGAAAATTAAATTAGTCCACCGCCTCCTTGGTCACCTGAGAGCTGAATGTAGGAAAAGGCTGACCTATGTTGGCTTCTGGTCAAGGTACTTTATTCACCAGAAGAGGGTCATAATGATGCCTCTTATAAAGCAAAGACCCAGGAGAAAGGTAGAAAGCACAAACCTGGTATATTTACTAAGCAAAATGTTTTCATTAACTTTGTTTATATTACTGGCTTGTTCTAAAATTATTCCTGTTCTAGCAAGCAAGCAGTCACTTTGGGGTTTTTCTCCAAATAGTACTGGCCCCTTTACTTTTCACTCTGTACATTTATTTCCTTTCATTTATTGGATTTCTTAAACATGCCCGTTGCCCACAGACCTCTGGGCACGAGTTCAAAACTAAATGCTACAATTACATGAAATGCTAAGGCCAAAGAATATAATTTCATAGAAGAGAAGGGTGAGTGGGTAGGAGTAGAAGGAGTTTATCAGGGAAGCCAATGCCAAACCAGAAAGGTCCATCTTGTATCACACCCTGGAGGCATTAGGCACAGGAGTTGTTTGCTGGACTCAGTAAAATTAGCAAAAACTCTTAAAAGTCTGAGGCTGGGCTTAATTTTAGATGCCAGCAGTTTAAAAGGAATATAAAGCTGGCCAAAAAATCATCCTCTCCACAAGCCTGTGGTTATATATCTATGTTCAGGAAAGCTAAAAATGAGTCTTGGAGAGAAAGCCACTGAACTCACCACACGCAGATAGGACTGATGGGGACAAAATGGACAAGGAATGGTTACAATAACAGCATTTATCGAATGCTTACTACACACCAAGAACTACATTCTAACAGATAACGGATGTGTAGGTATTAGTATATTCACCTAATCCATACAAAAACATTTTGAAGGATATTTAATCAATGACAGATTTGAGGCACAGAGAGTTCAAGTAACTTGTCCAAAGTCACACAGCACATAGGAGGGGGAGCCAGGAATAAACACAGTCTGATGTCAGAGATAGCTGGACTGACTCATTACAGGGACCAAGGATGACATACATATCCAAGTCAAGGACTTAACCATTCAGATGACACATTTATAACACTTCTGTGACAAAGTCACCTGAAAACAGTGTGTCAAAATGGATACAACAGTAGAGGGAACTTTTTCTCCAGCCTACTTTTTCTTTCTTCCTTGTGGGTAGAGAGCAAAACAGCACTTCTCACAGAACTTTCCTCCTTTTATTCTTTCTTTTTTTTTTCTCCTCTTTTTTGGTCCACATGGTCTTTTTACATATTAAGGGCCAGAGAAGTGGCTGAGCAAGTAGGAAAAATCCTAAAATAGGAATGAGAGAAGGAAAAAAATGTTAAAGTTATTCTATTCCTACCTGGGACCCTAGTGCTGGTCTTGATTCCTTTGGACCAAATAGCTACATACAATGTAGATATTGATGTTTTAAATGAGCCATGGTTAACTTAGTTCAAGCAGACACGTTATTGTTATAAATGAAATGGCCCCAGACTAGCAATTTCTGTCCCCAAAATAGCAGTCAACTGGCCATGAGAAGCTTGGACATCTCCTTTTATGTTTCTGAACCAAGTTTTACATGGAATATAGTGAAGATAAGGTAAAGAGATATAACTTTGTTCTGTACCCTAGGGATGTGGAGTATCATTTCACCAAGGGTTTTAAGTGATTCGAACTTCTAAAAATAAAGTAACATGGAAACTTCCAGTTTTAGCTCTAACATGTAAAGAGCTTAGAAATCATTCCTCCCATCTTTACAACAAGAAAAAAGATGAAGACATTGAAAACCAAGAACTTTTCTTGGACCCAGCAGAGAATTGAGGCTGCAAGGCAAGCCACCTCCCAAAATCAAACACTCCCCAAACTCAGGAGTGACAGTTGAACACAAAGAATCACAACCAAGATCTGCTTAATTGGAACAAAAGCCACCAGAACCATAAACTGGTAGGAACCCACAGGTGGTAATTTTAAAAATTTGCTGGAGGCCAGTGTGGACTTCCATGACAGTGAGAAAATCTCAGGAACTGAATTCTCAGAGAACAACCCTCCTGCTCATGAGCTTTACCTGTAAGAAGCCTGTCAAGGTCCCATGGTGAAAAGCTAGGGAATATGTGCTCTGGCTATGGCTGGGGGAGGTACAGAGACCATTGTGAAATAGCCCAGAACATTCTACATAACAAAGTCCTCCTTCTCAGAGGGAAAAATAATTTACCAGAGCATTATCCCACCTAAGCAGAAGTAGAAGGCTTTTACCTACCTCCACCTCTTCTAGCCCTTTTGCTTCACCTAGGAGGATATAAAGGGTGCTAAGAAACCCTAGTGGAGGAAACAACTCAAGGTCACAGGCTCAGAAAGAAATTTTAGATTTAATCATAAGATTAGAGAATGCTTCCCTTTCCCTACACCTTACTGGCACATCTGTCTGTAGATATTAACAGACTCTAAAATTTATACAGAAAGGCAAAGAATCAGAAAAACCAGGAAAAGGCTGAAAAAGAAAAAACATTATAAAGCCACAATAATTGGGACAGTGTAGTATTAACGAAATAATAGATACAAGGATTGATGGAACAGGACAGAGCCCAGAAATATATCCACACAAATATAGCCAACTGAAATTCAATGGTAGAAGAATGATCTTTTCAATTGAAGGACTATCCATATGCCAAAAAAAATTAATCTAGAAAGAGATCCTACACTTTTCACAGAAATTAACTCAAAATGGATCAAAAACCTAAACGTAAAATCTAAATTGTAAAAATTCCTAGCAGATAATGAGAAAACAAGCCACAGACTTGGATAAAATATATATGATACAAACATGGCATAACTTTAGACTTTCATCTAAAACATACACATATACAAAATCTCTCAAAACTAAAAAAATAAGGGCGCCTGGGTGGCTCCAGTGGGATCTGCCTTTGGCTCAGATCATGATCTCAGGGTCCTGAGGTCAAGTCCCGCAGCAGGCTCCCAGGGAGCCTGCTTTCCTCTCTCTCTCTGCCTGCCTCTCTGTCTACTTGTGATCTCTCTCTCTATCTGTCAAATAAATAAATAGAATATTTTTTAAAAATGAACTAAAAAAATAAGAACACAAAAAACCCAATTTAAAAAATGGCAAAAGCACTAATATATCACCAAGGAAGATGTACAGAATGCAAAAAAGCATACCAAAAATATGCTCAATATCATTTGTCATCAAAGAATTGCAAATTAAAACAACAACAAGATATCACTATGCATACTAAGATGGCTAAAATCTTAAAAACTGACATCATCAAATGCTGGCAAGATGTAGAGCAGCAGGGACTCTCAATCATTGCTAGGAGGATCCAGCCACTTTGAAAGAAAGTCTGGCAGTTTCTTCTTTTTGTTTGTTTTTTAATATTTTATTTATTTATTTGACATATAAATAATATTTATATCTTAAATAAATAAAATATTTTATTTATTTATTTATTTATTTATTTGATCACAAGTAGGCAGAGAAGCAGGCAGAGAGAGAGGAGGAAGCAGACTCCCTGCTGAGCAGAGAGCCCGATGTGGGGCTCGATCCCAGGACCCTGAGATCATGACCTGGGCCAAAGGCAGAGGCTTTAATCCACTGAGCCCCCCAGATACCCCCATCTGGCAGTTTCTTACAAAACTAAACATAGTCATCACGTGATCCAGCAGTCAAGTTCCAAGGTGTTTACCAATTGATTTGCAAAATTACCTTCACATGGAAACCCACATGTGAATGTTATAGCAGTTTTATTCATAATCTCCCCAAATTAGAAGGAACCAAGATGTCTTCGAATAGATAAATGGATGAACAGTAGTAAATCCATAAAATGGAATGTTATTCTATGATAAAAATAAATGCGCTATCGAGCTCTGAAAAGACATGGACAAACCTTAAATGCATGTGGCTAAGTGGATGAAGCCAATGTGAAAAGGCTACGTGGTTTAGGATTCTAAGTATAGGATATTTTGGATGAGCAAGATTATATAGAGTAAAAATTGCAGTGATCACCAGGGTGTTGGGGTGAGATGGGGAGGCTTGAAGAGGTGAAACCCAGGGCCTTTTTCATGGCAATGGAACTATTTTGTGCAATGCTGTGATGGTGGATACTTGACATCATTTGCCAAAACCCATACCACTTTATAGCACCAAGAGAAAACCTTAATGTAGGTGAATTTTAAAAAAATCATTAAGGAGATCAGAGACTCCCAGATAGCATAGCAGACCATGGTAAGAGAATCAAATTTTATTACGAATGTATGACACAAACTCACTGTAGGGAAAGGAGGCAATGATGCTGACCTAAATAATTTTGGAAATGATATGAGTGCTCAAGACTAGAGACAAAAGGAACTGTACATAATCACTGAACTCTACTAAATTAAGTTGTTTTCCATAAAGGTATGAATCAACAAATCTGATACTCTTATCCATGTATTCTGGAACTGAACAATTAGGAAAATGGATGGTGGATGGTGGGAGAACCAGGTACCTCACTGCTGAGGTGAGATTTTACAGATAAGTAGGGGGAGGGGCTAGAATAATCCATGTGGTAATGATTAGCAGTAGAAACATCAGTATGATCTCATGGTTAGCTTAATATAGATACAGATAGTTACAAAGATAAATATTTATGGGTATATGTCTATGCAGGGGTTAGTATTCACACACGTGTATTTCCTGACTCTGTTAGCTGAGAAAGCCTAGAGAGAAAGACACTCTGATAGCAAGGAGCACATCCAGCACTCAAGCTTGCTTTCTAACACCATTCTGCAATAAAAGGAACTAGTGTCCCATAAAGAAATGCTTGATTCTGGAACTGGAGTAGGAAACATATAGTATGATCCTAAAGCATTTTGTAGTGCCCAAGGCAAAGAAGTGCATAAACAAATTTTGAGAGATGTATACCCAAGGAACGCAGGGGTCAATTGAAAGAGCTTCTGATGGCCAACCCTGGAATAATTTCAGCATCAGAATAGCAAAGCATCATGAACTAAGACATCCATGAGTTCATATTGATATAAATGATTGAGTAGATAAGTAAATGAAGAAGAGACAAATCTCCCATGAAGAATTCCAAACAATTTATGTACATACTCCATCCTCAAGGAGGGAGAGCATAAACTCCTACTCCTCAACTGTGGGCTGGGCATGGTGACTTCCTTCCAAAGATTCATTATGGAAACCGAGGGGATAAAAGCATAATTTTACAATGGAGAAACCTGACAAACATCACCTCATCCAGATAATCAAAGTCAATATCAACACTGATAAACCCCTAATCATGAGGAAAAACATTAGACAAATTCAAATAAAGGGACATTCTACAGCAAAACCTGACAAATACTCCTCAAAACTGTTGAGGTCATCAAAACCAAGGAAATCTAAAAAACTGTCAGAACCAAGAGGAGCCTAAGAAGACATGACAATACAGAGTAGTCTTCCAAATGAGATTCAAGAACAGAAAAAGGACAACCATTAAATACAAAGAAAATCTGAATAAGTTATGTGTTTTAGTTAATAACAATCAATATTCACTTATTCATTGTAACAAATACACTATAGTGATATAAGCTTCAATAATAAAGGAAATGGGGGATAGGGTGTCTGGTAGGTCACCATACTATTTTTATAATTCTTCTATAAATCTCAAGGCGTTCCAAAACATAGTCTGTTTTTTAAAAAGACAGCAACATGGGGGAGTTGAATGAGTGACCGACTCTTGATTTCAGCTCATGTCGTGATCTCAGGATTGGGGGCCATGAGAGTGAGCTTTGGGTGGGACTCCACACTGACTGTGGAGCCTGCTTAAAATTCTCTCCCTCTCCCTTCTGCCCCTCTCCCCGAACACACACACTCTTTCTTATTCTATAAATAAGTAAGTAAATAAATAAGTATTTTAAAAATTAGAAGACTTCACTCTTTTAAAAGATAAATTAAAAGACGGCAACATGAATAAACAAATAATATAATACATGGGTTTTGTCCTAGGATGTACTGAAATTGTTTGGGAATCAAATTCTGCAGATAAAGTAATCACCTAATCTGGTTTACCTTCAGACTCAGTCTAAAGCTGTACTTTTAAAAAAACAAAATGAAACGAGATGTGATCCAGAGGGAGACAAATTATAAGAGACTCTTAATCTCACAAAACAAACTTAGGGTTGCGGGAATGGGGGGGGAGCGGTAGGAGGGTAGGGAGGGCGTGGTTGGGTGAAGGACATTGGGGAGGGTATGCGCTATGGTGAGTGCTGTGAAGTGTGTAAACCTGGCAATTCACAGACCTGAACCCCTGGGGCTAATAATATATTATATGTTCATAAAACAATTAAAAAACTTTAAAAAAATTTAAAACACACACACACACAACTAAATGTAAGGAGACTGAATATGGATTGTCCTGATTATCCATAGCCACGGAATTCACCAGGAAATGGCTTGGTTTCCTTTGCTTTAAATTGTCTCCTGAGTATGAGGTGATACGGCCTAACCACCCCCAAGAGCCACTCCCAGTGAGCTAACAGGACAGAAGGAACTCTGGCTTGAACTGGTCACCATTCACACTCCTGCCAACCAACACAGACACTCACCCACAGGATGGCTGTCTTGGACCCTGAAAGCAACATTTCCCTCTGAAAGGGAAAATGAATTTAACAGGACCCTCCCCAGTGCCACGGACTTCATTAGCCTCAGACTCTAATGAGCTCTCGGAGCCAGACACCCCATTACCACCACTTTGACAGATTGTCCAGGACAACTCAGGATTTACAATGGCAAGAGTCAGGTTCACCTCTTTCTCACCCCACCCACCCCATCCACCCCCTCTCCTTTCAAGCTGGTGTTCCATCCCAGGGACGCCCCTCCTGAATAACAGACATAAGACAGTTTCTGAGCCACGCTAGACCGTGGAGAAAATGATGACACAGACTCGCTGCCACATGCAGAGTCTGAGACACCATTGTTTGGTAAACGGGTGTGAGGTACCCAAAGGCAAAGTGATCTGAGATTTCCTGCGCTAACCATGTGGACTCATTTTTTCCAGTTACTTTCTACTGAGGCCAAAAAACATTACCAGAGTTCCCTCAGGGTCTCTAATTGCCCTGGCGGCTTTGGTAATTGCTCTGGACTCTTTCCCCTAAAGAGTAAACAATGATGTGTCCTTTTAGTTTTCCCACATCCCTTAGTCCCAGCCCTCCTCTCAATCAGTGGCTACAGAAGGAGACAAAAACCCTGATCATTTGCATAATAGCCTATTCTTTTCCACATTGTGTCATGTGTTTGAGGTGTTGTTTTAATAACCTAATTTTTCTCCAATTATATACCCTTTACTCAAGAGAGCAAGGAATTCACATTGGTTTAGGGTCATAGAGGAATATAAAAGACCTAGTTAAAATGTCTCGGGCCACTGACTATATATAAGATAGATGATAGATAGATAGATAGATAGATAGATAGATAGATATAGATACTTAAAAACCTTAAAACCTCTCCTCCTGCCTTTAAACCTAGCTGACCCTTGTTAACTAACTACCATCTACTCTCAGAAATGTCACTTCCTCCCTCTGCATTGTCCTTAAATGCCTTCCCTTTCTGATGGACAACTCCTAGATGGGGGGGGGGGTCGGGGGTGAGGGGGTGAGGGAGCCAGGGCGTGGGGAGGTTCCTCAGCACAGCCTCACTGTCCTCCTCTGCTGGATTCGTTGACAAGGGTTAACAGTAACCCAGGTAAAAAGAACAGTTAACTTCCTCCCTGGCCAAAGACACTTGGCACTGTTAAACTCTTTTCCAGCTAGATCAAGCACCAGACATAGAGACAAAAGTAGAATGAATTTGGGCATCCAAAGAAGCTGGAAGAGAAGGGAGAAAGGAGTTCTGGCAAGAAGAACAGGACACACTCAAGTAGAAATGTCATTTCCCAGAGTGCCTGAGTGGCTCAGCCAGTTGAACACCTGACTCCTGATCTCAGCTCATGTCTGATCTCAAGGTCTTGAGTTCAAGCCCCGCATTAGGATCCACCCTGGGTGTGGAGCCTACTTAGAAAAAAAGAAGTCATATCCTCTACAGACACTCTGCCTCCTCCCTGGAGGGTGTTTGAAGCACCTCTGGGGAGTGACAACATGCACAGAGAGCAGTGAACCTTGAGTGATGCTGGAGACTGACCACGATTTTAGTGCCCACTCAGCCATTTATTGGTGGTGTTATTCAAGAGAAATAATTAACTTTTCTAGACCTAAGCTTTCCCACCTTCAAAATGATAAGAAAAATAATCTTCTCAGACTAGTGGAGAAGATTAAAAACTGTAATATGAGTAAAGTGCCAGATAAATGGTTAAATGCTTAATATATGTTAACTGTTACTTTTTCCTCATATTTTATGAGATATAATCAATATATAATATTATGTACGTTTAAGGTAACTGTTAAACTTTTTTAGAAAAGGATATAGGTGGTTCCGGTGTCCTTGATTGATTGGTTATTGGTTGGTTGATTGATTAATTGACTGACTTTATCACCAAAAAAAAAATTAATGGTCTCAAATGTAGAACGTCTAGTTAAAAATCTAACATTTTTCTTGTCAAGTTTTTTTCTTCTATAGTTTTGTACTAGTCTGCTGAAGCTGTCATAACAGAAGACCACAGTCTTCTGTGGTGCTTTTTTTAATTTTTTTTTTAATTTTTTCGGAGAGAGGAGAGGGTGAGCACACAGGGAGAGGGAAACGTCTCCCCATTGAGTATAAAGCCCAGCATGGGGCTGGATCCCAGGGCCCTGATATTATTACCTGAGTCTAAGGCAAATGCTTAACTGAGCCACCCAGGCACCAGACCAGGTAGTTTAAACATTTATTTCTACAGTTCTGGAGACTAGAAATCTATGATCAAAGTGCCAGCAAATTTGGTTTCTAGCCTGGCCTACAGACGTTGACTGCCTTTACACCGTGTCCTCACGTGGCTTTTTGCTCAGTGTGCATATACAGAGAGAAGGGGAGGGAGAGAGGGTGAGGTCTCTGGTGTCTTTTTCTTTTTAAAAAAAAAATATTTTATTCATTTATTTATTTATTTGAGAGAGAGTGAGCACACAAGCAGGGGGAGGGGCAAAGGGAGAGAGAGAAGCAGACTTCCCACCAAGCAGGGACCCCAGTGTGAGGCTTGATCCCAGGACCCCAAGATCATGACCTGAGCTGAAGGCAGATGCTTAACTGACTAAGCCACCAAGATGCCCCTCTGGTGTCTCTTCTTATAAGGACGTTAATTCTGGCAGAATACAGCTCCACCTTTTGTTAATCTTAATTACTTATTTAGAAGACCCATCTTCAAATAAAGCCTCCCTGGGAGCTAAGTCTTCAACATGCATTTTCAGGAGACACAAATATTCAATCCCTCACTGGTTTTCTGTAATTTCTTGCTTTCAGAAGAAAAAGAAATCCTATTTGAATGATGGCATATATGTCCCTTGGCAATGCAAGAGTTACTACATTTGTCCGCACAATAAGTTATGAAATAGGAGAAATTAAATGCTTTTGACTCTCATTATCAGACTTTCGAAATACCTACTCTTGTGGACTGACAGCAGCAACAGCTCCAATTTACTCGCCCTTCCTGTGTCCACGCCCTCTGGCACCGGCCTCCCACTCTGACTCTGGGCTCAGCCACGGGACTTCCTTTGGCCCATGGACCATTAGCACACTTGATGGGATCCATTAGCAGAGTCATAAAAAAGCTTTGAAGCTTACATGGAAGCTTACCTGTTTGCTGCTTTAAAACCCAGCTGCCACAGGAACAAGTCCAGGCCATCCTGCCAGTTAGAGGACAACCAGAGGAGAGCTGAGGGCACCTGGGCTAATAGTCAGGCAAGTTCAGCTCTTCTAACAGTTGCTGCAGAAGCATGAATGAACCCCAGCTGGGACCAGCCGACTCTGGCACGGATAAATAGTGCTACCCAAATAGCCCCGCTTAAATTGCTGATCCACAGAATCATGAGCTAATTTTTTTATTGTTTTAAGACACCACGTTTTGAGTTAATTTGTTACACAGCAATAGTGAACTGATACATCTGCAAAGTACTCAGGGCTGTGCTGTACTTTTTTTGCAAAATACAGAAGAAATGTCAAATACAATTTTAGGTGAGAAGAAGAGGTATAGATAAATGGTATATATCCTGCAGCTATTAATAAGGAAGAACATCTCCCTTTTAGTTGGATGAAATACAAGAGTTTTAATATCAAGATGTGAGGAAATAATACATACACCGAAAACGAGTCTCTTTATGTAATTCCAGCATTTTGCATCTCATTTAGCATGAAAAGCAATGAGTTTCATGAGAATGGATAACACAGGAAAGAAGATAGTAGGAATATTTATTTTGCAGCCAAGAAAATTCTCTCTCTCTGGTTCAATTCATGCTTTGGGAAACAAGTCAGATCACTTTTTCTTTTATCCAAATTAGTTTGCCCATTCCTTGAAATTACATATGATGACATAATCCAAGTCCAACTTGGCAAAATAAAGAATTTTCAGCTCAAGTCTGGTTTCTCTTCAATTTTCATTTCCCCTGGGTCCCATTCATATTTCTTACAGACACTTTCCCTTGTGACCCAATCTAATTTGATTCCCTACCACATCTCCTCTACCAAGAGCATCTAAAGCTATTTTGCAGAGATCCTATAAATAATGGCTTGACAATTTTAAAAGATAATATTCAGAAAAGAAGCTTGGAAAGGGAGATGGAAAAAGAAAAGGCTCTTTTCAAGACAGTGTCTACAATTGTACCTGTTTATTACCAGCCAATCTGAGTGATCTCTTTTCCCACGTGACTTGACAAAACTGACCTGCTATTTTGGCTTTATATACAAACAGCCACAATCAGGTAAAAGAGGAAGGAAAAACTGACCAGTCAGAATGAAATTCTGGGGATGAAGGAGGCCTCTGGAGAAAGCTGATAATTGATGAAAAAGCAAAATGACAAAACTAAGCATTATCACCTGCCATTTTATACTAGGGTTCCTCTGCCATTTTATAAAGTTAGAGAAGGAACTGGTGCTCATCCTTGCAGTGAGGTCTGACATCTGAGAAATGGTCATTCTTTGACATTTAGATAAAGAATTTCTAAACTTCTTCCTCTGGAGAAAGGAGAGTTGGGCTCTCTCCCACAGGCCTTGCTGCCTATCAAGCTCTCTTCATCCTAGCCTTTAACTAATAACACATTGGAGTGGTTTGTGAAGGCTGCCATAACAAAGTGCCACACTTGAACAACAGAAATTTATTTCCTTATAGTTCTGGAGGCTACAGGTCTAAGATCAAGGTCTCAACAGGGTTGGTTTCCTCTGAGGGTCTCTCATCTTGGCTTACAGATGGTCTTCTTCTCTTTGTGTCTTTACGTGGACTTCCATCTGTGTATGCCTTTGTCCTAACAATCCCTTCTTATAAGGATACCAGTCATACTCAGTAAGGGCCCACTCCCGTGATCTCATTTTACCTCTTTAAAGACCCTATCTCTGAACACAGTCACGTTCTGAATATTTGAAGTTGGGACTTCAGTATATTAATTAAGGGGACATAATTTAGTCCTCAATACACCTTTACCTCAGAAGTCCTTTAACTCGAGATCCTACTTATCTTTTCCCTTACTTCCTCAATATTAATCAATATTATCAGTTCCATAACTATACAGGGAGATGAAAACACTTCCAGGTTACACAACACATATCAATTGGTTTCAAGGTACATCTCAATTTTAGAAACGTGAAATGCAAGAGAAAAAGTTATCTCAGAAGAACTATGGTAACGGATGACTCGGAAAACTAAGAAATTCCTGCAATATACAACGAAATGAAGCTCTAATGGTTGGAATTAAATTGAAAATCATTATGATCCATGAGAATGGGATGGGAAGATTGCAACCCATGTGGATACCCATTTAGACCAGTTAGCTACACCTTCTAAGCCTTCTTAATAGCACTGAAGAGATTTTCAGTGTAGGTTGGACCTGGAGAGTGAGGAAGGAAGCAAAAGAACAAGGGTCTGCTTATACTTACACAGAGTTCCTCCTACAGAGACCACTGTAGGAGCACCTGGGTGGCTCGGCTCAGTCATTTAAGCGTCTGCTTTTGGTTGAGGTCATGATTCCAGGGTCCTGAGATCAAACCCTGAGTCAGGCTCTTCCTCAGTGGGGAGTCTGCTTCTCAGTCTCCCTCTGCCTGCTGCTCTCCTTGCTTGTGCTTTCTCATCAACTCTCTCTCTCTCTCTCTGTCAAATAAATAAATAAAATCTTAATAAAAAAAAAAGAAGAAGAAGAAGAAGAAGAAGAAAAGAAAGAGAGGCACCTTGGTGGCTCAGTCGGTTAAGCCCCTGCCTTCAGCTCAGGTCATGATCTCGGGATCCAGGGATTGAGCCCCACATTGAGCTCTTTGCTCAGCAGGGAGCCTGCTTCCCCCTCTCTCTCTGTCTGTCTCTCTGCCTACTTGTGATCTCTCTCTCTCTCTCTGTCAAATAAATAAAATCTTAAAAACAAAGAAAGAAAGAAATAGAACATGTACATTGACTGCTCTATTAGACACAGGCTTTTTTTTTTTTTTTTTAGCAGAGTTTTCTTTTTAGATTCCTACGGTGTTCTAGTTCCTCCTCATAGTAATTACATAAATACCCAGTAGACAGCCAATAAATATTGAGTGACTGATTTGATATCCACTTCAGAGATATTAACCCAGGAGTTATGTTAATGCTGAGTAGCCTCCATCCTTATTTCTGAGGATGAGAATGTGTAGGTGTGTTCCTCCTTGATCCACTGTTACCCACTTCTCATGGAGAGGCAGAGTTCCTTGCAAGGACAACCACCTCCCAAGAGGACGTGGGAAGCCAAAACACCAGTCTTTTTCAAGTACTTCTCCTTCTATTTCAATTCTTCACCCTCAAGTAAATAACTTCAGTGTTAAAATAGGATATTAAACGTTGAATAAATAGAAACTGAACTCAAAATGCTTATCTTGACTGATTTCTCTCAAGATGGACAGCCTCCACCTTGCCTATCTTTCTAGAAGCTTCAGCTTAACCACCAAATCCTGCCACCAGCTCCACCTTCCCGCTTGCTTCCTTCAGGAACATGCAAAGGACTGAAGGCAGGTAAATATCAAAATCGACATCTTCTTTCCCACTCTGAGCATTTCCTCATTTCTGCAGTTTCTAAAATAACCCTCTTTGGAAATAATCTGAAAAGGGTGTCATTCTCATTTTGATGTTTCTAACCACAGAAGCCATGCTGGGGCTGCCCTGTAATTGTTTTTCTCTGGTGAACTGATCAAAAGTCCCCTGGCTAATTATATCATCTGGGAAGCAGGGAGAGGCCGTGGAGGAAAGTGAGTGCCATTCATACTGATTTAGCTTCAGCGAGGAGGTCGCCCCTGTGTCAACAGGCTAATTCTTTGGATGTTGACCAAAAAGCAACAAGAGGGAGAACCAGCACAAGCCAGACAAACAGGCTGCTATTCCTGGATCCATAAAAATATACCTTTGGAAGTGGCGTAGGGAGGAAAAAGTACTTTATAATTCCCACCGCGGCATTTGTCAGTCTCCTGTCTTCTCGAGTAAACAGTGCTCAGTTGGAGCCGAAAGATGCATGCGATTTTCCACATAAATGTCTTTTTTTGTCTGTTATTAAGGTTATCGATCCATGGGGACTGTTGCCTGGTCACGTGCTCATCCAAGTTTAAGACAGAGGCATAAATTGTACCCATTTAATCCCTTCGTTTTTAAAAGAAGAGGGGTGAGGACAGTCACGAGGCATTTAAGTGCTGGGAAACTTCTTAGCCTGAGTAGTCTTTCTCAAGAGTCAGCTTTCTCCACCAATGCCTCTATTCATGTGGGATATAATGTTATTTCATTTTCCTCTGGTCGTCTTACATCCCTGGAGAGAGCTTGACTCATGATATAATTATATGCTCAGTCAGTTCCCACTGAGAGTCTCTCCAGACTGCCACCAGCCTGCCCCCCGCTGATCATCCACTCCACTGCCAAAGAGGACAGCACTTGGCCAGAAACAGAGTGACACTTTCTGTAGAACGGCTAAGGATTAGGTTCTCGGAGAGCAGTTCTCGATGACTATCCTCTTTCCTCCAAGAGAAACGGCGAGCCCTGGAGGGGAGTGACTCACTGCAGAGCCAGCCCGACCTGTGGCTTCTGAGGCCGGTCAGGACAGCCTGTTCGGTCCTCCTTGCTGGTTCATAAAATGGGTCCTGGAGGACAGATTTTCAAATGTTTGGGAATTGAGCCTTATTTCATAGAAAATATGAATACTGACATTCAAGTCACAGCGTGACCTGGAGAAAGGCTGTCTTGGGGATGACCGTGACAGCCCTGTCCTACGCAATGGTTGGTCACTGCCCTTACACCTGTCCTGGATAGAGGTTAATCAGGGCCATGCAATCCCAGCTGGAGAGGGGACACAGGGAAGCATCATCACAGAGAGCTGTTTGACTTCACATGACTAAATGGTCTTATACTTTTTGCAATTACTTCCAGAGCTGGAAGCATCTTAACCAATGCATTTGAGAGTCACAGCAGAATTTTCTCTCCTGGGGCTTAATGTCTTCCTCTTCTCTGATGCTTGGCACAAATTCAGACTGGTTCCATCCATTCCAGTTTTTCTGGGTTCCAAGGCTTTAGTCAAATCTTGGGCCTTTCCTGCCCCCCAATCCAACTTGTATTCTCATTTTTTTAATCTCCGCACCCAGCTCTTCCTTCACTGTTTTTACCATTATTTTAATTATATATTTACTTGCGCAGTTATTTGTTTCAAGTCTGTCTTCTTCCACGAGGTTGCAAATTCCATTAACAGACACCTATCTATTTGTTAATGTTTAGTAGTAGTGACTACTAAACCCAGGGTTTCACATAGAACCTGACACCAAGTTAGCTTTAATATACCTTGGTTATGATTAACATCATTATCACCATCATTATTAGCTGAATGGATCAGTTTTTTAGCATCGACTTAACTAAATTTTTCACGCTTTCGAAAACAGTCACCACAATCTGGTCACTGATTTTTTCCTAATTTTTCTCTTAGACTTATTTCTACATGTATCATAAAGGAGCCTGGATCCTTTCTAAAGGAAAAACCATAAGGACAAGAAGGCCATCTATTTTTCTGTCATTTGAATGTTGTGTTCTCCTCGTAACCATATGGTCATGGGGGCCAACCCAAACTGCTCTTTTCCCAGAAGGTCTCATAGACTTATTATATTCATAGTTCAGTTGCATTAACAGCACCCAAAAACTGTGTCAAATAGAAGTGTTTTCCACCCAGTTATCCCCTTTACCCCAGCGATCCTGCTGAATTGTTTGGAAAACATTCCACTGGATGACCCTGCGTTTCATTCCAATGGTATCCCCAAGCACAGCTCTTAAGACAAATTGGAAGTCATTTTACCAGCCTGTTTCTGAGTAGTTGCGGTAAAAAGCTCTGTCCTTGGGGTCAGGATACCTGGGTCCTCATCTCAGGTCTGCCACTTATCAACTGTATATGTTTTTAAACAAGGATTTCCCTTCTCTAAGACTCCGATACTGTAACTGTATAGTGAGGATACTATTCATAGTGTCGTTGTGATCATTTAAATACTAATAATAATTCTAATAACAATACTAATCATGCTTCAGAAATCCTTCCTAGAACCCTTCTAAGTATTTATAGGATCTGTTCAACCAAGGTTCCCAGGGAAATTCATAAGCTTATTGAAATGTGATTTTTAAAAATTATTATCAATACCATCAAATATTTTTTGAACTGCCACTCCTGTCAAAGCAATCGGAATGCAATTAAGAAAAAGGTCTCGTCCTTAAAAAGCTTTTGGTTTAGTCAAGGACACACATCAGAAAGATGATGTGGCACATGGCCATAGAAAGAAATGTGCACTGAGCATCAAAAGAATGGCCTGAAAACAAATACCTCCAACATCACAGATGGCAGTTCTTCTGAAGGATGGGGCTAAGGGAGACATTTTCTGGGAAGAGATCACATCACTTTGGTCACAGTTAAACTTTCCTGTGAAACAAGCCACTCCAAAATTTAGCAGCTTAAGAAAAATGATTTTATGAAATTATTTTTTATGACCCTGTGGGTTGGTCAGGGATGTCCTTCTGCTAATCTCAAGGCTCAGTCCCAACACTTTATCATCTGGAGGGTCTGCTGTGCTAGCACTTGCTAAGGGCTATTGACTGGAGGGGTCTTGGTTCTTACCTATATGACCTCAAGCCTCCCCTAGGCCATTCTGCTGTCCTTGCATGGAGATCTCAGACAGCATCCCAAGAGGGTGGAAGTGGGAGTTACGAGGTCTAGTCCAGATTTAAGGGTGTGGAGAAGAGCAGCAGTCACATTGCAAAAAGGCATGAACACTGAGATAAGAATTGGTGACCATCAAAAATTCTATCACAGCTTAGTTTTGTAATTATCTGTATATAAGTCTGCCTTGTCACCATACTGACAATCTCTTCAGCGCAGGTAAGATGTCTTATTAACTGTTTGCAGTGACTAATAAAGTCTAGGGCAAAGCAAGATCTCAGTAAGGATTAGCAAATAAATAAAGAAAAAAAACAAATTATAAGCAGGTGTAATATTATGTGTATGCATACTAATAGTATGATAACAAAAGGTGTTTTGCTGACTTCTATGTCTGGCATGAGAAAATAACAGACTAGATTAATCTTCCCAACTTAAACAATCGGGTAACAGGAATGATAGGTGAAATAGTCATTTTCAGACAACAGGCAGGACAGGATACTGATCCCTGGAAATGGGAAGCAAGCACTGTGAGAGCTACAGGTGCTCCGTATTATGGAGAGATTTCAGGGTGCACTGCAGGGTGCACTGCAGGAAGGGAAAAGTCAAATGGAGCCTAGTGCGTGCCCTGAGTTGAGAAGACAGAAGATTCTTTCCTCTTAGAGGAGTCCAAAGTGGCTAAAATTCACAGAGAAGAATCCTAAAGAAAGATAAGAAAAGATTGCCTAGAACATGGGAGCCCTGAGTATCTTTGAGTCTTTGACGGAAGACTGATCAGCAAAACTTTATGAAGAAACTATCAAGGCCAGGGGGAAAAGGTAGAAAAAGCAAGCAGAACTCACACAAGACCAGAGCTCATGCAAGACTAGATAGCGGTCCCACCAAGCAGAGTGGAAAGACTCTGTTCCCCTAAAGTTCATATGCTGAAGCCCTAACCCTAGTATAGTTTGTGTCAGCCTTAACCCTAGTATAGTGTGTGACTGCATTTGATCCAAGGCCTTAAAGAGGAGACTAAGTTAAACTGAGTCCTGTAGGATGGACCCTCGTTCAATATGGCTTCTATCCTTATAAGAAGAGGAAATATGGACACAATTTAAAACACCATGGATGTGCATACTTGGAGGGAAGACCATGTAAGGACCCAGCAACAAGGTAGCCCTCTGCAAGCTATAGAGAGAAAACTCAGAAAACCAACCCTGCTGACACCTTGGTCATGGCCTCTGGATCTGTAAGACAATAAATACTTGCTTTTTTTTTTTTTTTTAACTGATTCAGCCTGTGGTCTTTTATTATGGCAGCCTTAGCAATTAAAGGCAGACCTCATCACATATGAGGCACTGGACTTAGAAAAAGAGTACTGACTCAGACTTAGAGTCTATGGATCCATCTGACAAAGCTTCAAAGCAAGCCACAAATTATTTTCAAATAACTTACATATATCCCAGTACAAAACTAAAACAATATTTACAGGGATATAAAATAAAAAGAGAAGGAGAGAGAAGAAATCTCGCAGCAATGTAAAACTCACAAATCTGACAACCCATGAAAAAATTACCAAGCATGTGAAGAAACAGGAAGTGAGTTCATAAGGAAGAATAAAATCAATCAATAGAAACACCACCAGAGAGGAAGAACACAGATAATGGAATCACTAGATAGAAGCAGTTATTTATAAATAAACCCCATGTGTTTCAGATGATAGAGAAAAGCAGGAGCATGATAGGATAGATGGAAGATATTTATGAAGATCATGGAAGGATAGTTATAGGAGATATTTTAAGAGATCCAAATCAAAGTTCTTTAAAAAAAAAATACAATGTCGAGATGAAAAATATACCAGATGGGATTGCCAACATTTTGTACGCTGCAGAAGAAATTGAAAAATTATCAGGGGACTGTAGGACATGAAGCAACCTCATACATATGTAATCAGAGTCCCAGGGGAAAGAGAAAAAGAAAAAAACTAAAGAAAACTATTTGAAGAAATAATGATGACAACTTTTCAAAATATGATGAAATTATAAACACCCAGACCCAACGAATTCACAAAATCTTAAGGAGAAAAATAAAGCCAATTACACCAGCACATGCCATAATCAAATTATTTAGTGAGTAATAAAGAGAAAAATCTTTGTAAAACCAGAGAAAAGAAATGACATATTACCTCCAGAGGACAAAGATAAGAATTTCAGGCTCCTTGTAAGAAACAGTGTAAGCCAAAAGACAGTGAAGCAACAGCTTTAAAGTCCTGGGGAGTAGAGCTGGGAGGGGCTCTATCAACCTAAAATTCTACACTCAGACAAAATGCCTTTCAAAAATAAACATAAAGATTTTCTTAGACATACAAAATCTATAAGGATGCATCACCCGAATACTGTATTACAGGAAATGGGAAGCAGAATCCCTCAGGCAGAAATAAGACAGTAGCTAGAAATTTGGATGAATATAAAGGAATACAAAGTGAAAGAAATGCAAAATATGTTTACATATAAATAACTGTTTATAATTATCTTAAATCTATTTTTTAATGGCAATTTAAAGCAAAAATCATTTTTAAATGTAATGTTGGGCTTACAGCATATGGAGAAGTAAAATGTATGATAATAAAATTTTAAGGTAGGAAAGGAAGAAATGGAACTATAGTTTTATAAAGTTCCTATACTTGATGTAAAATGGTATAATAATACCAGTAACAAGCTAAAGATAGACATGACAAGCCATAAATCAATCACTAAAAATATTTAAAAAGTGGTGTAACTAAAAAAAAGAAAAAAACAGGAAAAAAGAAAAAGGAGGGATATCTGGGTGGCTAGGTTGGTTAAGCATCTGACTTCAGCTCAGGTCATAATCTTAGGATCCTGGGATCGACCCCCTGGATGAGGGCTGAGGGGTCCACTCAACAAGGAGTCTGCTTGTCCCTCTTCCTCTGCCTCTCCCTCAACTCGTGCTTGCTCTCTCTCTCTCTCGCTCTCAAATATATAAAACTCTTTTAAAAAATGTTTTAAAAAGATAAAATGGAATCATAAAAAAATGCGACTAATCCAAAATAAGAAAGAAAAGAGGAGAAAAATATACAACTAATTCAAAATAAAACAGAAAAGAGGAGAAGCAGATGGGGCAAACAGCAAATAAACAGCAATCATATCAATGATCTTATTAAAATGTAAATGAACTAAACATAACAAGGAAAGGCAGAAGTTACCAGATTGGAAAACAAACACGAAACTGAAAAGAAAGAAAACTACTCGCTAACTACAAGAAATGAAATTTAAATATAAAGACACAAATAGTTTGAAAGTAAAAGAATAGAAAAAGATATGTCATTCTAGTATTAATCAAAGAAAATGAAAGTGACTATCTCAATATCAGACAAAGCAGTTTGCTGCAAGTAATATTACAAGAAAAAAAGGAGTACATATCAATCCTAAATGTTTATGCAGCTAGTAATAGATTCATAAATATATGAAGCAAAAACTTAGAGAAGTGAAAGGAAAAATAAGTAAATCCACAAATATAGTCAGATATTTCAACACCTTTTTCAATAAATGATGGAACAAATACATGCCCCAAAATAAAAATTACTAAGGAGTTAGAAGACAAACATTATTTGTTACTTTACTTTGCTGAATTGGCATTTAGAGAACACTCTACCTAGCAACAGCAAAATACCCTTTCCAAGTGCACCCAAAATCTTTACCAAGATCAACCATATTCTAAGCCATAAGACAAGTCTCAACAAATTTAAAAATACGTAAATCATACAAGGAAAGGTCTCTGACCATAACAAAATTAAATTAAACTGAGGTAACAGAAGGCCTTTGCAAACTCTCCCCAGATTCAGAAACTAAATAATACACTTTTAAGTAACCCATGGGTCAAAGAAGGAATTAACAGAAAATTAGCTTGTATTTCCTGTGGGATGAAAATGTACACAAGACATATCAAAATTTGTAGCAGTACAGCTAGAATAATAAAATGTATAGTGCTAAGTGCTTGTATTAGAAAGAGAAGTCTCAAATCAACTCTCCTAATATCCACTTTCAGGGACAAGGAAAAGAACAGCTAATGCAAATTAATAACAATAATAATAAAAGAGCAGAAATCAATGAGACAGAAAATAGAAAAATAAAAATTTATTGAGCCAAAAGTATATTCTTTGAGAAGATAAACAAATTTGATAAACATCCAGGAAAAAAGGTGAGGTGATATAAGCCGATATCAGAAATCAGACAGGAGACATCACTATAGATCCTGTAACATAATAAGAGAATATTCACTGGCAAGTACTAGAAAACTAGAAAATAATTTTAAGGTGTAAATTCTTCCTAAACTCATGACTAGATATAACAGAATCACAATCAAAATCCCAATAAGCTATTATGTACAAATTGATAAGCTGATTCTGAAATTCACACGGAAATTCAAAGGGTGTAGAAATACTCTGGTTGCTCTTCAGGTCATATAAATCACCTTTTAACTAAAAAGTTTTGAAACAAAAAGAATAAAATTGGAATATTTACACCACCTTATTTTAAGACTATCTATAGTAATCAAGACAGTATGGTATTTTTATCAACAGACAGATCAAAACAAGAGTTCAAAATATGTAGAAATGGTCTATTGTCATATACTTATAAAAGCTAACTCAAAACGTGTCAGAGAACTAAGTATCGAAGTCCCAACATCAGTATCTACCACACAGAGTCGTGATAAGGATTAAAATTTAGCAGAGTGTCCAGGACATGGGAAAACTCAGTAAGTGGTATTTGTCAATATGGAATTCTGTAGAATAAATCATTAAGAAATGAAATATTTTACTTCCAGTATAATCGGAAGTGATGCTAGGGACAATGATAGCTATCTGTCTTTATGTGGCTAAAGACCTAAAATAGAACAAAAATCCTATTATACGGAGAGACTTAGAAATAGCCTTATATATAGGTCATAAACCTCCCCCCCAAAAAACTTATCACATGTTCTCAGGTTTATACGAACATAGCATATAATTTTCTTCAAGGCATTATAAGTCAATTGGAAATTAACTGATTATTCAACAGTGACATCGGAAAAAAATACCAATTAGGGAGGGGAAAAAATCAACATGAAAACTGAATTCAAATCAGCACACTAAAATAAGTTCTGAATGTTTATATGTGAAAACACCAAAATTCAATGAAGAAGAGAATCTTAAATTTAAAGACAGTGGGAAAGCTTGCAAAGAAAAATAAATAAAATTCACAAAACATTTAAATTTTTATTAAAAAATAAGTGAAATTTTACCCAAAAAAGAGGAAATTTTTCTAGATAAAAGCTCATGATATAAACAAATAACTATGTGGGGAAAGTACTTCAGCAAACACTTATCCTATATATATTAAGTATGAAATAAGCTTAAGTAAAGTTTTTTTAATTTTATTTTATTTTTAAGTAATCTCTGCACCCATTGTGGGGCTCAAACTCAACCCCAACATCAAAAGTCACATGCTGTACTGACTGAGCCAGCCAAGCATGACTTAAGTAAATACTTTTAAAACTAAGAATATTGTAGATAAATGAACCAAAATATGCATACATATTTACACATGAGGAAAAAATGTCTAGCCTCATGCTCAAGCACAAAGGTGCGTGTACATATGTCATACAAAGATACACAATTTTTCTTGTGGGAACGGGAATTTTTTTATGTTCAAAGCATTTTCTAAGGTGATAACAATGGCTATGTAGGTACAGTCAGGATTCTCTACTGGTGTTAGAAATTCAATTCAATCCAACTTAACAAAAAAGAAAACACAGAGGAGGAAAAGACAAGGAGTCAGAAGGGAAAGAAAAGAAGTTGATGTGTTGGCTCATCTAAGTGAAAAATAGAGGAGTAGTATTCGTGGGGTTGGAGTCACAGGTGGACCTGCCTACTAGTCAGAATTCAGCTCTCCCTTCACCATCCCTCAGTCTGTGTCCATGTGGTGGACAAGTTCCCAGGCGGGTAGTCTTTTCATGTTAGATAATATGACCAACAGCACTTCCAGTGTACCTCGTTCTCTTCATAGCTCACAATTCTGAATGAAAAAAGAGAAACTCTCCTAATTATTAAAAAAAACAAAAACAAAAAACCTATGGTACCCCAGCCTGGGTACCATACTGACCCAGCATGAACTTCTGTGTTACTGTTTCTCTATGTGGAAGCCAGGGAGGAAGTACTCTACCTGATTGTCCATGAAGGCAATGTACAATGGCAACCCCAGGTGAATCACAAAGTGGAAGGGAAAGCAAATTCTCAAAAGGAAGGGATACTAGAAGAATAACTTAGAACACACTCTTCCGTATAGCAGAAGAGTGAATTGATCCAAATTCCTGGAAAGCAACTTGAAAATCTGTATCAAGAACTCTAAAATGTTTCTGTCCTTTAATCTAGCACAGGGCTGAATCTCCTTGAAAACAGGGATTTTATATATCTATTATATTACATATTTACATATATTATTATTTATATATATTTATTATATATATATATGTTTTTGAATTATAGAACCAAGAAGAAGATTAATATAAAAGAAGAAAGCAATAAATGGTGAATAAAGGAACAAGTAGATAATTCCTCTTCTTGGATTCTATCTTAAGGAATTCAACCCAAACCAATACATGGATTTTTAACACAAAAACATTTATTGTAGCCAAAATGACAAAAAACAGGCACATTAGGTTAACTAGAATAAGAATATTAGTTGCCATTAAAAATAATGCTTACAAATAATTTTACTAACATGAAAAATGCTCATTACACATGTTAAATGAAAAATACAAGATAAAAATATATGCCTATTTATATGAATATGTAACATTTATTCATACATTAGAGGAAAATACGCAAAAATATTTATAATAATCATTTCTCCATGTATGGCTTTCTTTAATATTCATGCTTCTTATTCCTATATTTTCAATTATCAAAAGCAAGTATATGCTTTCTTTAAAAACCAGAACAACAACAAACAAACTCATTAAGAAATAGTTGACAAAACACTGCTCTTTAACACATCGTGATTTGAGGGTCATTATACAGAGAGATGGGTGTCCAGGTAGGGCACTATTTTCAGAATAGCCTCCAGGGACAAAGGGGTTCAAGGCAATGGATTAAACTAGAAGAAATATTACTGAAGGCTGCATTTCGAGAAGTGCTCTTTGGGGGAGAATCCAAACTTTAGAAGAATCGAAACTATCATGAAATAAACAATAAATTAAGTCAAATATAAAAGCCAAGGATTGCAAACAAAGAAGATAGACTCTAGCAGGCTCTGTAGTAGAAGAAGTTGTCACTTCTTAAAGATGCCACCCTCAGTTAAAGGGGCAATGCCCCCAAAAGCAAACCCAACTGAATGTTCCACATTGCTAAAGTTTGAAAAGATAAACAGGAAGGCTGACATCAGTGGTGATGGTGTGCATTTCTTGTCTAAAGGAATGAAGAGATTTATTCTCTCATGACTCAAAAGAAAAACAAAGATGTACTTGCTGACTTTTTGTGTGTCTTTGCCCTACACCTTGTACTGCTTTTCTTTCAGAATGGAGCATACTAGGGATTAGATCCAGAAGAGAAAGGACTCTAACAGGTCATAGAAGACAGAGAGCACAGGTGGCAGAACTGATTCCAAGATTCAGGTGACAAACTTCAACTCAGAGCTGATGAAATGGAACCTGTCCAGCCTCACTGCACCTCCACCACTGCACCTCCACACACAGACCACAGTATGATTTTGGTGGAGAGAGCACAGGCTTTTGCATGAGCTAGTTCTCTAACCAGAACCTTCTACACTCTCCTCTACACCTGGTTAATTCCTGCCCAAACTACACACTCAGCTCTATGGTCACATCCCAAAACTTCCTGAGCAGGCTAGATGCACAGTGAGTGCTGTGCCATGGGCTTGACCTTCACAGAACTTGTCTAATTTGAAATTTATATGTCTTTAGGATGATTTGATTAACGTCAGTCTTCTCTGTAGATTAAAATTCCATGGATTCCTGATGCCTAGTACAGTGCCTAGAATACAGAAAACTTAAAACAACAACAAAAGAATTTTCAGTGAATGAATGAAGGCAGAGGAGAACCACTAAGCTTTCCCCGCAGTGCAAGAATGTGTTTCCTTCTTGTCAGGGCCCCAAAGCAGAGATGGCGGCAGATGGTCATCCTCGAGTTGCTGGCAGGCAGCAGTTGACAAAGCACTCCAACAGAAAGGAAGGGATCGAACGGTCTGGGCATCGTAGACTCCAGAGGAAAATAACCAAGTCACAAAAAGCACATCCATATAGCAATGTAGCCTTCTGCAGAAGTATAGTACACATGACCCAAGATCTCTGCAGCAAAGCCTCTCATTCCTATAATCACATGAGTCTTGCCCTAGTGGAAGATGGAAATGCAGATTTACCATTGAGTGAATTCGCCTGTCCTCTTAACATTCTTAGTCCTCTTCCCTCTTCCATCCAACATCCTCATACCTTTTTCTGTTCTTTCACAAAACCCTCAGTTCTAGGGCATCTCATTCTGTCAAATGGAGGAAGAGAATGTCTCAGGACCCTTACACTGTACAGCAAGTTGCTCCAAGGTCAAAGCCCCAAAGTCCCCTGAGGTAGCAGATTCAGAATACTTGCCAATTAGCTTGACATCTCCTTCTCCCACCGCAACCAAATCCCTGGCACACAGCTGTTTGTGTAGGCTTCAAAAGGGACTGTTCCTGAACTCTTATCCTTTTCCATTGGGTTCTTGAAAGAGAAGGAAAGGGGAAAGAAAAAGAAGAAGGAAGACAAGAAGAAACTGGTGAAATCACCAAACCAAATCATGTTTTGCCTTCATAACCTCTAAGTGAGTCGCTAAGGGCAGGAAATGATGATGGTGATGGTGATGACGATGATGATATGATGAGTTAGGGGAGAATGAGGGGCAGGTGACAGAAGTTAACAGATATCGATCCACAGGTAGTGCCCCACCACTGTGCTATCTCTTGTCAGCCCACCAGGTACTGCAGACAAAGCCTTAGTCAAACCCTGAGTGAGTGGTGGTTTCATGACAAATCTCTGGTGAAGTTCTTGAACTGTCCTAGTTGGAAAAACTACCACGGAGACTGCTGCCCTCAATCCATGTCATTCTGACTTTGGGGACTCTCATTCTCTCCTGCAGCCCAGAACATGACCTTGCTCCAAGAAGACTGCCTCAGGATGACTTCTAGATCACTCCTCTAAGAAGCAACGGAACTTCTAGAGAACCATCTGTAAGAATCAATCCATTGTGACAAACATCTGAATTTCTACTACACAGAATAGGCTAAAAGTGAAGGCAACACTGTTGCTAACTGCTGTGTTTTTACCCTATTGTAAGTCAAGCCTATATCTAGCCCTTACAACCCTGCTCTTTGGAGACAAAAAATCCTACCTGGCTGAGGTAGCCTAACTAGCTTAACCAATACTTTCCTTTTGCATTATAATCTCTGATGTCTAAAATCCTAGGGACAATCCACAGACATTGAAAGAAATATGGGAAAAGCCCACAGAGGCAATGGAATCCATGTCTTAAGTCAGTCCTGGGCTCCAAACTCACTCTCTTGGAAGGAAACAGATTCTCAGAATACAAAAAAATGGCTATTTACCCTCCAAATGTATTTATTTTTATTGACTTGACTATGGAAGCCAAAAAGGAAAAAAAAAAAAAAAAAAGGAGGAGGTGGTGGCAGGCCACCAGCAAAAAGTTTAACTCTGGGGATCTATGTGGCACCAATTTGTGTCCCCACCTAATGCGCCAGTATCAATGGAGAAAAAAGGCCATAAAAGGAAAAATGAAAACATATTAAAACAAAAAAAAATCTTTGCAAGCAACCTCTTCACTTAGTAGAAAGCCACAACTTTATGACTTTTTCAGCAGAGACAGAAGTGTATTTTTTAATTCTCTCATTCCTTTGGGGCATTAAAGACACACTATCAATCAGTGGGCTGTCAATCAGTCATGAAAAGCTTAAGAAACGATGACATAAATGACAAGAACATGATCTATAGCCATGTTTTTAAACCATAGACTAATTTTTAATTTTCCAAACCTCACGTAACAAAAAGCACTTTCTGAAAAACAAGGGAAGAGTTAACATCTTAGGGAGGAGAGGGAACACTTTGTGTTGGTTTCCAGCTCCCAATCCCGTCCAAACTGAATATTACATACAAATCTGCATTTGTGAGAAAGCCTCATCTACCAGTTAATCAAAGCCCTGGAAATTCAAGGAAACCTGTGTTTATGGAAATCTGGCATTTCTGTAAAGTTTTGAATGAGGGCTAAATAGAGCAGTTCATCTCATTTTGAAACTAATGATTCCTGCCAAGTGGTTTTCCAAAGCTGGGTCTTCTGGCTCAGTCAGCATTTAGGAATTCATTTATGAGTTGGGTTAGTCGGAGACTCTGGAATTCAAATTTATGTCTGCAACTCACTAGTTTGTTCCTGATAGGTCTCTGAGAAGAGATTGTAATCAATTTACCAAACCCAGACTTCAGGAAATTTTCATATCCCAAAAAGAAGTTCTGGTTTGGAGCTTTGTCCATTCTCTGGATTAGCTTCTCCCCCTTCACTTCATGCTAAGAGCTGAGTCCCGCCGGCAGCAGGAGCATGCTTAATTGTCCATGGTGCTCATCCCTCCATTCAGGCAGCCTCACTGGGTGCTGGAATTCACCTCCCTTAATAGACTTGCGAGTGGTTTATAAAATGGTGGAATATATATGTGGTTTGTCACCTCGAACAGTTTCTGTGCTATCCATCTATTTCTTGATGGAAGTAGCAAAAGTTCTGATAATTATTCATCTAATTTCTTTCAAAGATTTATCTGTCCAGAAATGTTCCAAGAAATTAGAATATGGGTATGTGTTCAGGGTGGGTGTGTGTGTTGCCCTCCGTCTTACAAGCCCACACTTTCTCTCTCAAGGCAAGGAGCAAGCATTGAACAGCCTTTCAATGTAACCATAAATTTACTACTTTAAAAAACTTTTTTCCTTTGAAGAAGTCATCAAATAAATTAGCAAAGCTGGAAATGTGCCTCTAGTTTGTGTTGGCTTTGGGTTTTAGGGAGTTACTTAATAAACAAAAGTCAATGAATTCAAACAGTAACAAAGTAATTTCAATGATTAATCAAGTGTTAAAACTAGTTTAACCTCTCCTGTTTTACAAACTCTATATCACCCTGACTAAACTAATAGAGGAATAGGACACCCATCTGGAAATCTCATCTGAAATATTAGATTGGGAATCTAAAATTCAGCCAAATCATGTGGCTTGTAGGGATATCCTGTCGGATAATAAATTGCATTAATCTTTCTTAAATTTTCCATCTAAATCATGTCCTGAGGCCATATTACTCTGAGGAAACTATGCCTTACTTTAAATGCATTGTGCTACTGAAAACGATATTAAAAGAAGGGGGGGAGAAGGTATGTTTTTTTTCTCCTGACTGGTTTTTCCAACATTAAAAAATTCATGTGAAACCTTCTGACTCTTCTAGAAGTACTAACGTTGGCTCACTAGCTCTTTACGGTCACCGGTAGGAAACAGTGTTGGTCCCAGGGTAGTTTCAGGAACTTTTCTCGAATTTATCTATTTTTCCCCACCTGTGAGCCCTGAGTCTTTGTGGCTTATAACAAATACTGTGAGGGTGGGGGCAGGGGGGGATGTTGTGAGGTTGAGGAAAGACATCCTTTTCTTAGCTTCTTTTGGACTTTCACATATGAAGAACCGCAACCAGTGTCTTTGTTGGAAATTTCACTGTGGCCTCCTTATTCCTTTCTCTTCTTTTAATAGAAAATATCTAAATCTGCTTGCATTTTTCAACCATTAAAAAAAAAAAGTTGCCAAGCGGCAGGGGGGAGCAGGGGATCTCATTGTGGCTTTCCTAGAGCTGCCAGAAGGGGTCCTGCGGGCACTAAGGCCCCTCCCGGCTCTGTGCCCTTGTCTGCCTTCTACTATACACTGTAAATGTTAAGTGAACTAAAAGGTGTTAGAATAATGTTGACTCGAAGTTAAACACACAAACAAACCCTCAGAAACGCTGAGTCACCTCTGCTAGTTCAGAGTGTCTGCTCTATTTGCCTTCCCAGGGAGAGCCCCACCATCCCCTCACACTCTGGAAAACGGCTGAGTGGGAAGAACAGGGAGCCATTGCAGGAACAGTGCCACCGGCTAGAAGCCCAGCTCTCCAGGGTCCTTGGCCTCTATCTCCAACGTGGCCCTAACAGCATGCTCCAGGCCTGAGGTCCCTTTCACCACCTGCAGATGAGGAAGAAGAGCCCAAGGAGACACTGATCTGCGGGCTAGGCCTCCCTCTCTTCCCAGCGATGGATAGAGCTAGAACCAGAGTTGAGTTCTCAGGCCTCTGACAATCCAGCTGCTCGTGGGTGAAAGGAAGGACATTCATTTCCAGGCTTCTCAGAGAGTAGATGCCACAGAGGCCCCTCACGGCAGCCTGCCACACGAAGGGGAATCCGAGGCGTCACCATGCACTCAACCGTCAAAGCCAGAAATCTCGCTGTCCCCCGCCCCTGACTCCTTCCTCTCCCTAGTCTTCTGTGTCCTAACAATTCCAGCACCTTCAGAATTTTAAATGAAAAACAATTCTAGAGCCATCAGTCCTTTCCATTCTCACTGCCATACCCTGGCCAAGTCCACAGATGCCCCCATCTAAGCAGTCTCTGGACACTAAGAGCATCGCCGACCTCGTCCCCTTCCTCCCACTATTGCCAGAAGGATTGTTCTAAAGCCCCCTGTGCTAGTGACCCCCTCAGCCCTCCCCACAGGCTCCATTGCCCACAGGATAAGCTCCCATGATGGAAATGCGGCTCCTGCCCCAGTCCCAGTTGTGTCCCACACCACCCACCCATCTCCACTCAGACCTGAGGACCCAGTGACTCGAAGTCAGTAAGCAGCATCAGCAAATATCATGTGGTTTCCTGTACCCTCTTTGGCCTATTCCCTCTACCTGTGAGAACCTTTCCTGCTCCCTCATCACACCCACCACACACAGACTTCCTGGTGGGAATGAATCTTCTGGCTCTAACACTCCCCTGTGCTCCCCCTCATTGTTCCCTCCTCCCATGTCTCAAGGTCAAACTGGGTTCTAGACCTTTGGGCTTCCATAGTGCCCTGGGCACACCTCTGGCCCAGTACTAAGCACAGCCTATTGAAATAATTCATGTACAGCTTGTCTCTGACTGGGCTAAAACCCCTCAGGGCAGGACCTCTTCTCACTCCCCTTCGTTCTCCAACACCTCGCTCTGTGCTCTGCAAATGCACAACGAATGTTGAAGTAAGTGCAGATTCTGCTTCTGTTTTAGTGTCTTATCTAGAAGTCTTTGGTATTTCACACAGATTGTAATCACATTTTTTTTTTTCCCTGAGGGAATTTTAGCGGGCCTGCTTATCTAATGGTTTCATTTCCCTTCCATCTCCCACAACTCATTGCTCCTTCCTCCTTAACTTCCCGTATGACCCTACCCAGGCAAACTAGAATGTACTCTCTACTCAATTTTTTTTTTTTTACCATAACTACTAGTCCTTCTATTCATGAGTTAGTTCAGGATATATCTCCCTTAAAGGGTTCTCTGCAAACCTTGCCTAATTCCACCACACCCCCACACAGCCCAACTGTTCTGACCATCCTTGAGCTTCAGCTCTGTCTGCTCATAAGCTTCTTCTGGGCTCCTGACACTTGAAATCTTGAGCACCTCCAATGGCTTATTCCATGATCTTCGATCTCTGAGGGCAGACACTGCAGGTCAGCTGAGTGTCCTCAAGAAGCACCCTGGAGGCATAGCTCACCACACGAGTGACTAGAGCTGACTCCAGAAAACACTGCACTGTTTTTAGTCACTGAAAATTCCTGGGTCTAGTGTGGCAAAGCTGTGTTAGATGTGAACGGTTTCAAGTAGAAATATTACAGACCACCAACATAGAAGAAACCATCTGCTCAGCTATCACACAGTCCTGCCAGTAGAGGATTACTCAGAGCCTACTGTCCATTACTCTGTTTCAACAAGCTACTCTCATAACATTCTTTGAGGTTAGATGCTCCCACTGAAATGAATAATGGCATAGTTTATGGTAAAGGGTGAACTGAAAAAGAGTGGTGTCATTATTGCTGTAAGTACCCACAAAAGATGTTTATTATCATACATGGACACAGCCACAAACACACAACTCATTGCTAATAAACTCATTTATTTCCACATAAAGTTGCACAATGTTGTGCAATCCAGCAGAGGGCTGAGAAATGTCAGCAATTCAGACAGGGGCTATTTGTCAACAAAACCAATCCATTTCGCCAGCTTCAGCAAACCATTGCTGCAAGAATCACCTTTTTTTTTTTTCCATAGAAGCAAATGGTTACACACAACCTTAAATAGAAAGGACAGATGCTCATAACCACACAGACAAAGCAAACATTACAAGCTGAGGTGAGATTTAAGGGAAACTCAGAGGTTGTGAGGTAGAGAAAGAAAACGCCATTTTGTTGCCTGAGGTGACCAGACCCTCATTTTGACTGTTACTGTAAGAAAACATATCAAACAAAAAAATAAAGAGAAAAAAAGGAGAGGAGAGTTCTCACTGATTACAAAACTATTTTTTTAAAAGAAACCTAAGATTTTTTTTTTTTAATATCCCACACACATTTATTGTGGGCTTACTATATACCAGACACTGTGCTAGGTACTTGGAACCTAAAAATAAATAAAGCTCAGCTGAAGGACTAATAAGAGAAAGAAACAGGCACGGATCATGATAATACAAGAGAACTGATTATGATAAAGATAGGTCATTAGGAACTACAAGCTTAGAGGAGAGGCATTTCTAGTTTGCCTCTGATAGACTTTTTACTCAAGCCACAGCCTGTCTGCCTAATTTGTTTTTCTTACAATAGTCCTTATAGGTCTTGAAAGTAAATACCTGAAACTATTTGAAGGCAAAAACATACATATGAAAAGCAAATAATTGTTGCCATGACTCAAAGAGAAACAAGGTCGTTCAGAGGAAAGAGACCATGAAATAAAGCCAGAGAAATTTGGGAAATGAGAACACCCCAGGGGCTGTCATTTCACTTGTGGTAATGAGAATTCAAGAATCGATATAGAAGAAGCTGTGTCAAGCTTGACTGGAAAGAGTTCTGTGACAAGAAATAGAAGCAGCCTCTCAACTTGATTCTCTCCCTTCCCCGCCACTGTATTTTTCCCTTTTCAATTCATTCATGCCCCCTATAATCACCTACTGGTCTCAGGGCTACTCATGAGGAAAATTTTGCATTCCCGATCCTTCCAGGGTTCAAACCTAGCTTAGGGAGATAATACCAAAAGGTGTAAGAACCAATGTGACACAGAGGTGAAGGCCCCAGAAGTTGAGAACCAAGAAAGACCATCACTAACCAAAGCTGTTTGTGAGAATGAGAAGTTGGATATTCCAAGGGAAGGAACAGCAACAACAAAAAAAACTCAAAGTGCAAAATACCAAAGTCGTAAAAATTTTAAAAATTTGGAATTAGGGGTGCCTGAGTGGCTCAGTGGGTTAGGCCTCTGCAGTGGGTTAGGCCTCTGCTTTTGGCTCAGGTCAAGGTCTCAGGGTCCTGGGATCAAGCCCCACTTCAGGCTCTCTGCTCTGCCGGGAGCCCGCTTCCCCTTCTCTCTCTGCCTGCCTCTTTGCCTACATGATCTCTCTCTCAAGTAAATACATAAAATATTTATTAAAAAAGAAAAAGTTGGAAATAAATCCACAAAAAGCAGAGTTCCTGTTGGGGACAAAACGGAAATTGCAGTTGCTAGGTCACAAGGGGGTAGACAAAGAAGAGTCCAGAAAGCCAACCATAAGGCTTTGGGGAGGTAGATCATCTCTGTCCCCACTTTGAGAAATAATCAGTCCACAGAACTGACCAGACAGACAGGCTGAGGAGGTGATCAAATCCCACATTCAGCTTGAAATCTGGGTTCTGATCAGATCCAGGATTTCCGCCCCCCATAAGACTAAGCAAAAAACGTTTTTTCTTATTAAATATCTTCCTATAAATGAGAAAGGAGATATCTAAGACCCAAGAAGATTGGGTGCAATTTTCCCTTCAAGGTGCAAATCTGAATTTTCACAAGGTTTCTACTTTCAGACATTTAAAGGACTGTGTTTGAAGACCCTCTGAACCTCGTATCTTTAAGATACTCTGTCACTGAGCATAACTTTCCTCTTCCCAGATTGTGCAGCACACTCGAACATTATGCATTGCTTTGCCTTGGTGCTATACTCAGAATGATGCAGTATTGGAGCCATGTGGAAAGAATTGAGAAAGCTAGTTTCTTTTCTGTCCCCAGCTCTGCCAGTGACTGGCCACAAGGCGTAGAACAGTTCCCATATCTCTCTGCATCAGCCTCCTTCATTGCAGGTTGAAAGGGTTAAGTTAGAGATTGCTCTCTCTTTCAGAACTAAAATTCCATCATAAACGGTGCCATGGAAGATTGAACTAAATCTTCCTGGCCCAAAATTCTATTGCAGAGGTTACATTTCATAAATCCTGCTATCAACGTGTTTACTTGTCAAGTGTCTCATAGACATAAAATTAGAGCTCAGACTGTGCCCTCAACAAATTTGGTCATTTAAGCTTCCCAGATGTTTAGATTCCAAATAAACAGTAGTAGGTAGTTTGAAAATGACAGCAGAAAGTTATCACTGGAGGGGAAGAAACTAAGCTTCCTAAACCACAGGCTGGGGAGAGGGAGCACTCTTCAGATGCCTTGGACAAGGCGGCCCCAACCCAGACAGCAGGAGGACAAGTCGGTTAGAGCTCCCTACGCACAGCCCAGGGTGATCAGGGCTTGACACCCCCTAAAAGAGGGAGATAAGCTCAAGATATATGATCTGCTTTCCTGCCAGGAGAAATTTGCTTGCCGACCTCCTACGTACAAATCTGAAGGCATTATTTTCAGTATTAAAAAGTTTGATGGGGAGATGGGTGAGTCTGATGGTGGGTATTAAGGAGGGCATGTATTGCCTGTAGCACTGGGTGTGGTGCATAAACAATGAATCTTGGAACACTGAAAAAAAATTAGAAAAAAATTTTTTTAAAGTTAGGGTCTTTGTAAATGAGGTATCTCTGCAATGGAAAAAAAAATTGAACAATTTAATTTTTAAAGGGATGAGGTAGACAGCGAGCTTATTTTATAGGTTTTCCAGTTGAAGGAGATGAAAATCAGTTGTAGTCTTCAGCTTCTGGTCTGGACCTGTCCATATGAGAGGAATTTTTACTTAGGGATCAAAACAATCTAAATTTTTTTAAAACACATACATTTTAATATTCCAAAAAGTGTTGAGAATCCGAGTATTTCTGGGTTCTTACAACAACCCTATGATGTAAGTAGAGAAAATTTTACTCCCATGTTACAGATGAGGGAATAGGACAAAAAATCTTGACAGTTTTTAAGATTTGGCTTGCTGATCCATTCATCTGTTGATGGACATCTAGGTTCTTTCCATAGTTTGGCTATTGTGGACATTGCTGCTATAAACATTCGCAAGACTTCGCAGCCAGTAAACATAAATGAGTGAGACTTGACCCAAGTTCAATTTGCTGATGCTTCTCCACACTACTCTGTGCCTCTACACCTCAACTTTTGGTTCTCCTTTTGTATTGACTTTATAAGGTAAATAATTTTGCTGTCATTTATATTCATGTGATGTTAATAGAACAATTCCTCCCATATTAATGCATAAGCTCAACACAGCCATAACCAAAATCCCAACAGAAAGCTTTTCAAATGTAGTTTCTATTTTTTAAATTTTTTTATTTAAATTCAATTTAATTACCACATAGTGTATTATTAATTTCAGAGGTAGAGTTTAGTGATTCATCAGTTGCATATAACACCCAATGCTCATTACATCAAGTGGCCTCTTTAATGCCCATCACCCAGTTCCCCATCCTTCCAACTCCCTCCAGCAACCGTCAGTTTGTTTTCTAGAGTTAAGAGTCTCTTATGGTTTGTCTCCCTCTCTAACTTCATCTTATTTTATCTTTCCATCCCTTCCTCTATATCCGTTGTTTTGTTTCTTAAATTCCACATGAGTGAAATCATCTGATATTTGTCTTTCTCTGACTGCTTATTTTGCTCAGCATAACACCCTGTAGTTCCATCCATGTCATTGCATATGGCAAGATTTCTTTTTTTTTTTTTTGATGGCTGAATAATATTCCATGTCATCCATCTGTCTATCTATTTATCTCTCTATATACATCTTCTTTCTCTATTCATCTGTAGATAGACATCTGGGCTCTTTCAATATTTTGACTATTGTGGACATTGCTGCTATAAACACTGGGGTACAGGTGCCCCTTTGAAAATCTATGTTTTTAACCTTTGGATAAATATTTAGTAGTGCAATTGCTGGGTCATACAGCAGCTCTATTTTTAAACTCTTTGAGGAACCTCCATACTGTTTTCCAGAGTGGCTCTACCAGTTGCAAATACAGTTTTTAAAAATCTATTTTAAAGTAATTTGGAAAAATAAACTAGCCAAACCACTTAATTTTAAAATGGGACTATGATGAAGAAACTAGTACTAGAAGTTATTAATATGTTATGTCTATAAGAATTAAATAAGAATGGTATTGACACAAGGCTAGACAAAAACATGGAACAAAATCAATTCTTCAAAAACAGACCTTGTTATAAATAAATATCAAATAAATGAAAGCCATAACATCACATATTAGTGGATGGAAGCAGTCTGTACAATTGATATTAGGATGACTCATTAGATACTAATCATTAAGTGATATTTATATGCTGAAGTCAATATGAAACAGTAAAAACTTAAATTTTAAGAAAATTAAAAATCACAAAATTGAAAGAAAATGTTGACAAATATTTATCCAATCTGAATGGAGAAGAACATGCTAAGTTTAAATTCAATGAGAGAAATTACAGAAGGAAAGTAGAAATGAAATATAAACATTTTAATTGCCATATATCACAGGAACGTGTTAACCAATATAAAAGAGTAAAATGGGGAAAATATTTGCATCGAATATGAGACACAACATTATATACTCTCTCTAGGTACAGAACCCAATCAAACCAATATAAAATTCAACAGATGAACAAAGGATATAAGCAGATAACTCATGGAAAAGGAAATGTAAATGAGCAACAAACACCAAAAATATTAACTTCACTAGGACTCTCAAGGCAAATTAAGACGATATACCACACTTGTTCTATCAAATGAGTAAATTTTGAAAAATTATAGTCCTGATGCTAGGAGGCAGCACCTGAGACACCATAAAAGGTATGGCAAGACCACCTCACTGAACAGCAGTTTGACTTTATGTCTCCGGAGTCCTCCAACTGTCCATATCCTTGACCAGGAATCTCACCTAATGAGATAATCAGACACATGACCAAAGATTTCTGGACAAAGACATCTCCTTCATAATAAAAGAAAAAATGTGAAAAAACACCTGAATGTCCGAAATTGTTGAATGCTTAGGAATATGATGGTTCAAACAGAATATGAACTACTATCTACATATTGAGAGGGTAACATAGTTTTTTTTATTATCTGAGGAAATAGTTTTAACAAAATGTTTACTGAGAAAAGTTCAAGAAACAAAATCTATATGCAATATGAGTTCAACAACTTGTTTAAATGTCTAAAAATATACAGAAAGGAACTACACACACACACACACACACAGAGTATAGAAATGCTCTTGACCTATCATCCATAGGGCTTTTAACCTTGATTTTTTTTTCCAGGAGTGCACATGAATTATGCTAACCCATCAATTCACCATTACTCATCTCCCATATGACATTACAGGATGGCTGGCCTGTCTGTAAAGGCAAGCTATAGCCATGAAACAGAACACGGAGTACTGAATCAGAAGACTTTAACTTTAGTGGACTACTCTAACCAGTTGATGTGAAGAAGGTACCTATAGTGATGGAATGACCTCATTTCAATACTATAACAGTTCTAAATGAATGAACACAAAAGGTATGCACTGGTGAATGGTTTGTATCTAACAGATGAAAATTCATAATTTCATTTCCATCTTACTTCCAAATATCCAGTTACATGGTTGAAATAATTGTGTTTCTACTGATCAACAGCAGGTTATTCATGGGATAATCTGTGTTGATCATGGAAATGGAGACAGTGCACAAAACTAAATTAAAACATCCAAGTTTTTTATTACTCTAGTTGTTTAGAATTTCAGTTTATCGCCTGAATAAAAAATAAGTCAAACAATTTAGCTTTTTCTGGAAAGTTAGCTGAATTGTTCCATTTTCATCTGGTACTGATATTATACATATATATCTCCAAAGTATGTGACACATAAGGTCAGGCAGGGTCAGAGGTAGGCTTGAACTGGCTCAGACCAGCTTGGTAGAGCCAATTCTCCTCACCTCTCTCCAACTCCGTGTTCAGTGACATTACACTGAAAGCAGGGAATCAGCCACAGGCGAAGGCACACACCCAGAAATCACTACATGCTAAAAATCAAGGGTTTTTGTTCCAAAGAAGATGATTTCCAGCACACCACTGCATTGTAGGCACTTAAAAATATTTGTTATTTGAGTAAATGAGTTAATAAACTGAAAATGTTTCTTTCTTGTCATGAATAATAGATCCCTTGGGGAAAAGGCAAACATCGGAGAAAGGCCATTCCACTAACTAGAACTTTCAAGACAAGCCTGCTCTAAATAAAAAAATTTGATTTCTTTCAAGATATGTCTCCAAAGGCAAAGGAAACAAAAGTGAAAATGAACTTCTGGGACTTCATCAAGATCAAAAGCTTCTGCACAGCAAAGGAAACAGTCAACAAAACAAAGAGGCAACCCATGGAATGGGAGAAGATATTCGCAATGACACTACAGACGAAGGGATGATATCCAAGATCTATAAATAATTCTCCAAACTCAACACAGACAAAACAAATAATCATGTCAAAAAAATGGGCAGAAGACATGAACAGATACTTCTCCAAAGAAGACATACAAATGGCTAACAGACACATGAAAAAATGTTCATCATCATTAGCCATCAGGGAAATTGAAATCAAAACCACATTGAGATACCACCTTACACCAGTTAGAATGGCCAAAATTAACAACACAGGAAACAACATGTGTTGGAGAGGATGTGGAGAAAGGGGAACCCTTTTACACTGTTGGTGGGAATGCAAGTTGGTGCAGCCACTTTGGAAAACAGTGTGGAGATTCCTTAAGAAATTAAAAATAGAGCTTCCCTATGACCTTGAAATTGCATTACTGGGTATTTACCCCAAAGATACAGATCTAGTGAAAAGAAGGGCCATCTGTACCCCAATGTTCATAGCAGCAATGGCACAGTCGCCAAACTGTGGAAAGAACCAAGATGCCCTTCAACAGACAAATCGATAAAGAAGATACGGTCCATAGATACTATGGAATATTGTGCCTCCTTCAGAAAGGATGAATACCCAAATTTTGTATCAACATGGATGGGACTGGAAGAGAGTATGCTGAGTGAAATAAGTCAAGCAGAAAGAGCGAATTATCATATGGTTTCACTTACTGTGGAGCATAAGGAATAGCACGAAAGACATGGGGAGATAGAGAGGAGAAGGGAGTTGGGGGAAATTGGAGGGAGAGACAAATCATGAGAGACTGTAGACTCTGAGAAACAAACAGGGTTTTGGAAGGATGGGGGTGGGAGGTTGGGTGAGCCTGGTGGTGGGTATTATGGAGGGCACGTATTGTATGGAGCACTGGGTGTGGTGCATAAACAATGAATGCTGGAACACTGAAAAGAAATAAAATGGAAAAGATTTTTGAGTTCTCTGAGGCAAAATTCAGGAACTATTGGACTCTAACTTCTTAATTTTTCATCTAACTGAGTGGACAAAACCACGTCCCTTTTGAATTTAGGTATCCAGGAAAGGAAGCCTAAAATGTTTATGGATCCAAACCAACGGCTTATATAATGGAAAAAATACACCACCTCTCCCCATATATATCTGTGATTGTATAATGCTTTCTTTCCATGGAGACTAAGCAAGAACCACAAATATTTATCACCTTTTCAAGGTTCTTAGGAGTCCTAAAATTTGATCTCAGAAAATGTTAGAATAACATAAACTTTTTCTACAAAAAAAATAAATCTCTGCTACATGATAGTTACTAAGTTTCCAGATGATTTGATGGCTAATCCCAGGGCAGTATCTAACTAGTTTCCACCACTGAAGTGTGATGAAGTTTTGGCAGTCATAATTGTACAGCAGGCTATAGTTTAATATAATTAATTATAAACCAAGGATTATCTATCATTATATAATAATCTGTCACTAAAATCTTTTATGTTAACTGAAATAATGTGAAAATTCAAAATGATCATATTAAGTGATTCTATAATATTTCTAGGCCACAAAATAAAAGCTAAATAAGAAGTCCAAGCACTTTTAATGTTTTAGTACCACGATGAGACAGTAGATATAAAATAAGTCAACCATGCTATGATTCTGGTAGCCAGTGGAATTTGCTGTCCCCAGCTTCCTCAGTGTTCAGCAGAGGCCTTCTAGAACACAGGGTGCATTGGTGTGCACTTCAAACACTGTAAATCACTTAACTTTTTGGGTCTCAGATTCTATAAACTCAGGATCAATGAACTCTCTCCAACTTATAACAGGAATAATTGTTTCCAGTAAATTGAACACGTGCTCAGTAGAATGCTTAAAGTGTGTAAACCTGGTGATTCACAGACCTGTACCCCTGGGGATAAAAATATATGTTTATAAAAAATAAAAAATTATAAAAAAAAAAAAAGAATGCTAAGCATTTATCATAAGCGAATTTCTGTAGCGGTCATACTTGGTAAATACTATTAGCTTAAATTTTATATGACGATAACTAAAGTTTAGGAAAGTAAAATAATCTGCACCAGTCATAGAACAAAAATTGTTAAAGCTATGACTTCTAGTACTTCCAGTACTTCTAGTACTGTTTGACTCTAAAGTCAAGACCATACAGCCTATAACTTGGGTCACTTAATAAAGGGTCACTTTAAGGAATGAATAAAACCAAAACTGGGCATGCACTTTTAAAATCATCAATTGCTCCATAATGGTTTTCAACAATAAAGTAACCTTTGTCAATTACATAGAAAAATATATTTGTTATATAACTATGATAGAAAATCAGTTTTCTCTGTTTGACTCAATCAGCTTTCATTAGTTAATTACTTGCATAAAAAATAAGTCACAAAATCTTAACAATTTCTCCTCTCAAACACAATATGATAAACTTTATTGACAATCTCTGTGCCTGGTACAGTCTGTTTATGTGTTTAATAAGCATTTATGAAGTGTTCACTGAGTCTCAGAGTGATTTCTGAATTATCCTAACTTTCCATGAGAACATTCAACTGCAGTCAGATGGATTTGCAAGAAAAAAGATTAATAATTTGGGTCCCGGTGGCTCACGTTCCACAGTATGCTCATGAGTTTATTTTTTTTTTTAATTGTGACATCTTAGTAGTGAAACTGCTTCCTCTCCTAAAAGCCTATATGTTAGAGATTTTACTTTGATAAGTCTGAAATACAGCAAGAGACAAAAGCTGCCATTAACTGAGCACCTTCTTGCCAAGAACACACAATGGGGGAAAGATAGTCTCTTCAGTAACTGAATCTCTACAAGCAGAAGAATGAAACCGGGCCATTACCTCATAGCATATGCAAAAATCTAATCAAAATGTATCAACGACTTAAATGTAAGACGTAAAAAGTAGAACTACTGAAGAAAACATCAGGAAAAATCTTCTTGACATTGGTCTGCAAGGATTTTTTGTATATTTAGTTGGGTTACACCCAACTAAACAATTGCTATGCAGCACAGAAAACAATCAATGGAGTGAAAGATAACCTACCAAATGGGAGAAAATCTTTTTAAACCATGTATCTACTAAAAGGTTAATATCCAAAATACACAAGGAACTCAAATAACTCAATAGCAAGAAACAAATAACCCCACTGCAAAATGAATAAGGAACTTGAATAAACATGTCTCAGCAGAAGATATACCAACGGCCAACAAGTACATAAAAAGGTACTCAATATCAGTAATTATAAAGGGAATGCATATTGAAACCACAGTGAAATATTACCTCACAGCTATTAGAATAGCTATTATTCCGAAGATTAGAGATAAGTACTAAGGAGGATATGGAGAAAAGAGAAACTTTTACATGGTTGGTGGGGATGTAAATTGGTCCAGTCCTTATGGAAAGCAGTATGGCGTTTCGTCAAAACATATTTTTAAAAAATGGATTACCAGGGGCGCCTGGATGGCTCAGTGGGTTAAAGCCTCTGCTTTCAGCTCAGGTCATGGTCCCAGGGTCCTGGGATCGAGCCCCGCATCGGGCTCTCTGCTCAGTGGGGACCCTGCTTCCTCCTTTCTCTCTGCCTGCCTCTCTGCCTGCTTGTGATCTCTGCCTGTCAAATAAATAAATAAAATCTTTAAAAAAAAATGGATTACCATATGATCTAGCAGTCTCACTTCTGGGTACAAAGGAAATAAAATCAGGTTCTCCAAGAGATACCTGCACCTCCATGTTTATTGCAGCATTATTCATAACTGGCAAGATATGGAAACAACCTACGCGTCTCTTGACTGGTGAATAAAGAAAATGTCACACACACAATAGACTATGACTCAACCTTAAAAAAAGGAAATCCTTCCATTTAGGGCAACATGGGTGAATCTGAAGGACACTATGCCAAGTGAAACAAGCCAGACACAGAAAAGCAAATACTACATGATTTCATTCATATGCAGAATGTAAAACAAGTTGAACTCGTAGGAGCAGAGAGTAGAATGGTGGTTGCCGGAAGGTAGGAGGCAAGGGAAGTGGAGAAATGTTGATCAGAGGGTCAAAGTTTTGCTTATGCAAATGAATAAATTTTGAAGATCTAACATATAGCATGGTGACTATAGTTAGCAATACTGTATAGTGTACTTAAAATTTACTGAGAATAAATCAATTATTCTCATACAAAAAGATAAGTACATGAGGTGATGTTTATGTTAATTAGCTGGATTGTGTAATCACTTCACAATGTGCACCTATAACATAGCTTCACATTGTATACCTTAAATATGTCCGTTTTTACCTGTCAACTATACCTCAATATGTCTAGGAAAAATAATTGAGCACCCTCTATGGGCCATTCACTATGGTATGAATTTAACATATATTTTGACTAATTCTATAACAACCCTGCAAGACCAAAATTATTCATTGGTAATCCTTAGGAGGCGTTGAAAATCGAAACATTCTAGTGTGTCAAAACAACAACAGAGTTGGGAACTACAGGTGTACTAAAATTGTGACAAATTAGCTGAAATGAAAGAAAAAGCTGAGAAAGTATTGTGGCCAGAGAACAAATTCCCTCTTATATTGCTGCCATGTTTCTACTCCCAGCTGACTGCACATACACGGGTTTTCTTTATCCCCCAGTGTGCTGAATTTTGGTGCATTTTATTGGACTGCTTTTCATGTATATCAGAAACAAACAAACAACAAACCTTCCAGGAAACTTACACTTATTTGAAGAGTTGGGTGAATTGTGAATATGTGTAATCTTAAGGAAATTAAAACTTCCCCTTGAAATAAATGGAAAGAAATCCTTACATACCAAAATCAAGGATCAAAAACCCAAGGCTGAAGACTGAAGTCCAATTTGTAAGAGGAAATTTTTTTTCTCAAACAGTTCCTAAAATTGTCTCTTTGGTTGACTTTCCCTCTACTCAGTGGCTCCTGGGGTTACTTATTTATTAGAGGAACAAAACACGAGTATATCTTCTCTGACCATCATGTCTTTCTTTGCTTTGAAGAGAGAGAGAAAGAGAGAGAGGGGAATTTTCCATCACTTGGGGCAGCACCAACATGCCCAGCCCTTACTGGACCTCAGAACCTTCACTGTGTTGATGGCAGCAGAAACAGAAATATTGTAGAGTTTGAAGTCCCATATGGAATTTAATGAAGCTGCCGTGGGAAGAAGTTGTGTTTTTAACTTGCAAAAGGAGAAAATGTGTTGTAGCAATATTAGGAGAAATAATAAACATGAGCTGCTCCTAGGCATCAAATTTGTATACAAAATTATAGTCCACTAAAACCAACAGAGAATAGTATCTACCCAATTTCTCTCCTTTAGCCACAATAATTTCATAGCTTCAATCATTTTTAATGAAGTTGCAGCCCTAATAAATGTTGTATCCTAAAGTTTGGAAACATAAAAACAATGCTAGGTCCCAGCATTTTAAACAACAACAAATATCCACAACTCAATCACTCAAACTCCAAGTGACCTTATAAACCAATCCAATTCTACTCTCTTGAGCCAATGATATCACTTGTTAGACTTGTCTAATAAATCACTTGGTCAAATTTCACCTCCACGTGCACAATATTATTTGGCTCCTCATACATTCTGATTTCTGTACTTAACACAATTAATTAATTAGACCTTGTCATATCTACACAATCAGGGTTATGCTTGCCATCCTCATTTTTCATATAAAGAAACAAAAGAGCTAAGATTTCTGGGCAGTAATGCATTAGACAGAAGACAGGTTATATCCTGTGTGTTATGCCCTGTGCTTGGCTTTGCTATTATGCTAAAGATCTCTGGTTCCTATGCAGACTTTCTGGGGGGTTTGGTTTGGTTTGGTTTGGTTTGGTTTGGTTTGGTTGTTTTTTCTTTTCATGCTAAAAAATAAATCATAAAAATCAGTGGGACCGAGAGTTTCACAAAGGGAATGGTGAATGGTACAAATACAGTGAAGAGATCAATGCTTGAAAATTGAAACATGCTCATCAGATTTGGTAGGCTGGAAATCATTGGTGGTTTGGGTAAGAGTCAGGGAGGTAGACAGGGCAAATACCAGCAGCTAAGGCAGAGACTGAGATGGAAGGAACATCCGTGAATATAGATTACCGCCTCTAGACGCACAGCTGTAAAAGAAAAGAATGATGGGTTTGCGTTATTGGCACCTTGATGATACAGTCCTCCCCACTCAAAAACAAATTTTTTTGATACCTTCTCTCCCTCCCCACTACATTGAAATTGCCAACTTGCTGAGATTTTTCCAAATTACTTCCTGTAAAAATTAACAAATTTCTCTCAACTCCCACGACGACATCTGAATGCAGTCTACGGCCATACCACCCTGAACGCGCCCGATCTCGTCTGATCTCGGAAGCTAAGCAGGGTCAGGCCTGGTTAGTACTTGGATGGGAGACATCTGAATCCAGACCTGAATATGAGGACAGCTTCTTGTATTTTGGGACCAGTATCCCCCGCCCTCTGAAATCCACGAGCTTGTGACCTCCTCAGATTCATCTTGAGGGCCCCATCTGAGTCTCCTGTTCCAGCCAAGCTCTCACCAAAACTGCCCTGAATTTCCCCACATCTTTGCCTTTGTTTTTGCCCCAATCACCGTCTGTCAAACACTTCACCATCCTTCAAGATCCATTTCAAGTATCTTCTTCCCCAGGAAGCTGTCCGGCCTGCCCCAGCCAGAGATGAACCTTCCAGTCTTCTGGCTCCTTAGACCAACACATCACTCATCATTCATCTTAGGCTTCTTAAGTTCCTTTGTAACAGGCCCATATTTTGTCTTTAGCTCTTCAAACACCTGAACTTGAGCAGTACCTTTTGTAGTATACAAAAGTGACTACCACAGGTTTTTAGAATGGTGTTTCTTGTTTGCATCTACATGACAGAGATAGCTAAACATGTGGCTTCTATTTTTTGGCCAACAGTTACCCATCTTATGCACAGCTCCTGATTACAGAGATGGGATGTCTCAGAGAGGAAACAACCGCCTTCCCTAGACTCCAGAGAGTACAGACTCCTGTAAACGAACTTTTCATTACTTGAAGGGCAGTAACAACAAATCAAGTTAAAAGAACAGTCATGTGGTAAAGAAAGTTGTCATTTGAAATAATAATATGATCAGGTCTCAGTTAATGTTTTAGTGAATAAAACATTATGCAGGAAACTGTGTGTATGGTTCTTGAGAGAGATAATGTGTTGGCATCATTTTAATTAATTGTCTTAATTGTAATCAATTCAATCAACTTGTATTGCTTGCATACCACGTGCCCAATTTGGATGCTATTTGATGCCATTTTTCTTCTACTTTTAAAAAATTTCTAAGGAATGCTAATGCATCCTCAAAATGTGGGCTGCAAAACCGAGTTGCATGAGACTTGGCCTCAGGTTAGGGTTCCCTGAGCTGAGACCTGACTCCTCTAACTCACGGTCATTTCAATTCTCCTTTGGTTTTTCCCTTTCCCCTTCCACTTGCAAGGATGTGAAGAAAAGAGACAAAATAATCCCACTGATAAACATAAATCAAGTATTCACTACACATAAGAATAGGTGTACAAATACTGTATTTGGAAACAATCTGCAATGATCACAGTAAGTAGGTCTCCAATAAGTCAACAAAAACAGGAACATTTTTCAATGGTATATTGTAGGAGATAGAAACGGAACACACATAGAATAAATAAAATGAGGAACTGTTGATCTCTGAAGCCTACTATTTAGTTGAGCAAATATATATATATATATATATATATATATACATATATACCTGAAAATAACTTCAAGACTACAAGTTGTTCCTTATTAACTCTCATAAAACAATGACTGGTTCTAAAACCAAGCTAATAACCTGGAAAGCTTTAAAAATATATATAGATAGGATCACTGGGTGTGGTACATAAACAGTGAATTCTGGAACACTGAAAAGAAATAAAATAATAAAATAAAATAGAATAATAAAATTAAAATATATATATATAGATTCCTTTTAGAAGTCAAGCTAGTGGCTACCTATTTTACTGTTAACTTTCTATTTCCTGATCTTTGTCTTGGCTGCAAGGGAAGATTCATGATGAAAATATTCAAGTTGTCACAATTTGTGTGTATTTCTCTATGTACATTTATACTTCAATAAAATGTGTTTTAAGTGTGGCTTCCTTAGTCCCATCAATAGAAGGTAGCCATGAATCTACATTTTAAAATCTCCCCAGGTGATTCTAATGATCAGACATTCTTGGATGACCTTTCCTGCCAAGGCCCTGGCAAAATGATGCATGGACAACAACCTCGTTTGGGGGAGTAAGTGATGACGGTCTTTAGCAGAGATGGAGGAAAGCGTGGCCTGATAACAGTGATGTCTTAGAGTCTTAGTCCATCAGTCAAAGATGTGAGTTGAATCGGGGAAGATTGGAGCCAGAAAGACCAGAGACTAAGCTGCTTTTATAATACAGGTGTGAGATGACAAGGAATGAAATTAAGCTAGTGACTGTGGAAACAGGAAAGAAGGGCTGGTCGGAGAGACATTGTGGGCACATAATAAATTCCAGAGGATATACTGGCAGATGCCAAAAGACAGGGTTTCCCAGAATTAAATCCCAATGCTCATAAACTCTGGTATGTTCCTTTATCCCACAGCTGTGTGTGTGTCTGTGTGTGTGTGTGTGTATTTGGTGTGCCTGAAGCTTCACCCCAAAGGATCAAAGCCTAATCACCACATAAACAAGCATACACCCACATAAACACAAAACTGTCTCTGTTAAATGAGAAGTATTGAAGATGCTCCTTCAATTTAGTAATTTTCACACGTCTTAGGTAGAGTCCAAAATACTAGCCATCTAATTCTGGAATCTTTATTCCAAGATGAGATAAGATACCACATTTCAGTCGGGAGCTCATTAAATCAAAGGAAGTGAGAATACCTATGCTTTTTTCTGAAAAACTGGTGTAGAGAGACTCTTTGAAAGCTTCCCCACACACCTCATTCCCAACACACAGATTACATTGCCTACCATTCTGGGGGCCTCTCCCAAGAAGTTAGGACACTGTGCCCAGACATACAGTGGTTTAGTGAAGTGAAAAACATCTCAGAAGAAGAGGAGACCACTAGACGTATTTCCACCAGGAAGCCTAGCCAAGCTTTCCAATGAGACCTCCAGAGGAAGGCCACTGGCTGGGGTGTTCACTCACTGTGCCACCTACAATAGCTCTAATAGGGTTTCTTCCCATAAAGGAGTGTGTTCATTGGCTCTCAGTCATGTTTGTTGAGGAAAAATCATGCTGCTCAAGTAATGGAAGTGAATCTGTAGTCAATTCAATAAACACAAAGATATAGGAGTAGATCAGAATCCACCTTAAGGGAAATTGTTCCAGAAAGCACATGGAGTCATGGAAGTCTTGATAAACAATGAAGAGCGGAAACCAATTGCATCTTTTTCTGAACTTTGGTAAGAAATAATCTTTACCGTTACCATCATGATAATTTAAATGTAAAACTTGGTACTCTCTCTCTCTCTCGTCCTTTTACAAACCATATAAGTAATATTTATGAGCCAATTCTGCCAAACAAAACATTTCATTCTTAAAGCTAAAGGCTTATGGGTGTGAATGTTTTGTGACTTGGGCTTATGTGTGAGTGTGAGTGTGTGTGAGTGTGAGTGTGTGTGTGTGTGTGTGTGTGTGCGCGCGCACGTGTGTGTCTATACCAGTGGTATTATTTGTGCAGCAAACTAAATGCCTTGGGAAAGATAGTAGGTCCTATTCGATGACTTTGATTTTTTTTAAAGTAGAAAGAAACAATTATAATAAACTACTTGACCCAGCAATGAACAACATTATATAAGCATTATTATATTGAATAAAATTATGTTAACTAAAAAACAAAAGCAACTATGAGGAAGGGGGTAACAAATACTTAATATTTATATTTTATTTATTCTTTTTCTTTTTTTTTTTTTTTTAAGATCACAAGTAGGCAGAAATGCAGGCAGAGAAAGGGGGGAAGTAGGCTCCCCGCTGAGCAGAGAGCCCAATGCGGGGCTCGATCCCAGGACCCTGAGATCATGACCTGAGCCGAAGGCAAAGGCCCAACCCACTGAGCCACCCAGGCGCCCCAATATTTATATTTTATAGCCAATAAAAAATTCATGTCTGAAAGTGAATTTGTTGGGTTTAAACATCAAGCCTAGGAAACACCAGAGCCAAGTGCACAGAGTACCAGCCCCTATAATAAATCATTTCCATCTCTTACTCACCTGAAGCTCTAATCATAGAAAGAGTTTGAAATCACAGCAGGCAAGGGTAAGGGGGAGATGTACAAGGTAGAGAAATTGAATACAAGCCTACCAGTCCCTGCTTGCTACTGCAGAATGACTGGGTAACCATGGGTAACCATGGCATGTGGCAGTGTATACTAGCTCCAGGACAGGCCTTACCAGGTAGTGAGGTAGCTGGACAGCGTAGGTGTTTCTCGTTTGCACCCTCTGGAGTTGGATCCATTGGTCTGTTGGTGATGGAAGTGCCCCCAAGCACAAAGTACAGAACAGAAAGGACAGGAGGAACATGTCTGGCCAAGGATTCTCTGCCCCCTGCCTCCCTTGATGGCCATGGAACAGAACTAACCTAACCATACAATAGGGAATGGAATCCAGTGCTGCCCTATCATTAGCCTTTGGGCCCTTTCTTGTGATCTGTGGAACACAAAGACCGATACGTCCCTACTCCAACTCTCCTGAGGAAAGGAAACTACCCAACTTTTCTACTAGACTTTAGAGGAGGAGAAGGTATGTGGACCAGAGCCTTGATCACTAGAAGAGGAGGCTGCAGAAATGACTTCCCAAAATACCCCCTCTACCATGTGGAGACTGAAGATCAGGAAAGTGGTGCTTGCCTTTTAAAGACCCGTGTGAAATGAACTGCAGCTTCAGGGAAGGAAAAGTGACCTATCCTTGACTGGTGTGATGTTTCGTTTCATGTATCAACCTGGCGAGACTATACTATAGAGCCCAGTTGCTTCGCCAAATATCAGTCTAGGTGTCACTGTACAGGTGTATTTTGGATCTAACATTTATATCCATAAACTTCGAGTAAAGCAGATTCCCCTCCATAGGGTGGGTGAGCCTCATCCAATTCAAGGCAATTAAGGGTACTCCTGAGCCTCCCAGAAAAGGAAGAGGTATTTCCTCCAGATTTCCGTCAGACCCAAGACTGCAACATCAGCCCTCCTCTGAGCCTCCACCTGCCAGCCTGCTTTTCACATTTCAGACTTGCCAGCCCCAACAATCACAAGTCAATTCTTTCAAAGAAATTTCTCTGTCCCTCTCTGTCCCCCTCTCTCACTTTCTCTTTGTGTAAATATATATTTGATTTGTTTGTTATTATTTATATACACATACATTTTATAAATATATCATTAACATTATTTATGCATGTATTTATGTACAGAAATGAAGAATTTATCCCATAGGATGTACATACACATGTATGTTCCATCAGTTCCACTTCTTTGAAGAATCCTGGTTAACACACCTGGTGTTGTATTAACATCAACCTCTGAAGGAGACATCTGACCTCTTGCCACTGGTATAATCCTACATACCAAGTCCTGGAAAGAAAATTTATTATGCGAATTCCAAAGGTCCTGATGTTTATCATCAAAGTTCAAGAACACTGAATCTAGAAAGGAGCACAGAAGCAGAGACTGGGGCAACCTGGGGTGATTACATCTGTGATTCCTCAGAGGTCAGCTCTGCTACCAGGGCAGGGCCAGTTTCACGAGATTTACCTCAGTGTGACCAAGAATTCATTTCAAAAACCTCCCCTTCCAGGAAAATGACTTTTTTTATATACTTTTTCACCCACAAGAATGTTAACTGAGCTTGTTTTTCCTCCACCCTCAAGATTTCCTTTCTTTCTTCCATGGCTCACGTTTTAAAAAGATACTTTTTTTTAAATACAACCATTAAAGAGAGAGAGAGGAAAAATGGTATGCGCCACTTACAGTCATTTGAGAACAACACCGAGATCTCAATCCTATCCATGCCCATCAGTTATCCCTCCTCAAACCCCCTTTTTACCACCAATGATTCTTGTCTGTTCTTCCTTTGAGAACCTACTCCAGACCATCATGGGAGCTTTTCCCAGTGTCATCAGCCCACGGCATTCTATTCCTTCTCAGTGGATTGGAAACAGCTCCTTTTTGCATTAGATAGAGTACTGTGTGTGTGGCTACTTACCTATTTTTAAATTGGGTTGATTGAAAAGTTGGCTTATTATTAAAATTTTAAAATAATTTTTCATTGGAAAATACATTAAAATGCAAAGAAGTAAATAAAACTTACCATAAACATGCCATTTTTAAAAATGATACCAAACATAGAGGTGCCTAGGAGGCTTAGTTAGTTAAGTGGCGAACTCTTGTTTTCGGCTCTGATCGTGATCTCAGGGTCATGAGATGAACCCTGCATCAGGTTCCATGCTGGGCAGGGAACATGCTTCAGATTCTCTTTCTCTCTCTCTCTCTCCTTATGCCCTTCCTCCCATCTCCCTGTAAATAAATAAATAAATAAATAAATAAATAAATAAATAAATAAAGTAAAATTAAAATGATGCCAACCATAAAAATGCTCTTTTAGGATATCTTCATTAATTATTCAGAGTATATGCTTCATTTTCTACATACTCCTAATTTTTTGTTAGGGCTTTAATCAGACACTTTACCTCTCAACTGAACTGTATGGTCTTTGAGGGGGGAAATGATGTTATATACACCACTATATCCCACATCATTTTACAGTGACATAAGTAGCTAGTAGCTGCTCAAACAACCACCAAACAAAATACTTCAGGTTGAATGAAAGCCATCTGTATTCTTAGTTTACGTATTTCTCCCTCATATCAGATCTAATCTTTCAATATTTGGACTTAAGCTCATGGGCGGATTATTGCAGATAGGTTAGTTGTGTTGTAAATCCAACAATTCTTTCTCACAAACAACAGGGTTCCATTACTGACCCAACTATCAGCCAAGTCTCCCACTCAGGAGAGATCCCCTCGTTGCCATGGAGATCACTACTGCTATGTTACTCTTCATGGAACCCTCAAGTGAAATGAAGCCAAAGTGTCTGTCAAAATAATATCCACGTTCTCTTCCTGCCCTATGTCTGAGCAGCCTCTTCCTAGCCCTTTAGAGCTGTTCGCTGTCTTCCCCGTGGCAGAACAGTGATCCCCTCCTCCCCAGGGAGCTTCTTGCCAAGCTCTGGATGTGTTGGGACAGCTCCAGAAGGCATAACGAGAAGCTAAAGGGCCCAGGGCAAATGTCAAGGCAAACACAATTTGAAAGATATTAACTGAGAACTGACGGAGAGTTTCCCAAGAAGCTTAATTTGACCAAATCATAAAGCAGCGACCAGATGGTTATAATTACTATCCCGCCTTGTTCTCCTCAGACCCTCTTCATGAAGGGAAAAGAAGAAGGACGGCTGCCCCTCTGCAAGGTCTGCTATGGGCTCATGCAGGGAACGAGGAAGCCTGTCTGGACCCAGATATGACAAGTTCGTCCAAACATGGCCAAAAAATATTAAGAGCCTAAACAGAAACTGTACAGCATGATTTTGTCCCCGACTCAAATCACAGCCCAACTAATTTAGGGAAAAGTAGGCAGCCACTTGCATATTATACCTTTGGGGGAAGCACTAAGCAAAATTTGTCCCCAAATATCTCCTTTAGTCTCCTGCCACAGTTCTAGACATCACGCTAGAAGAAAACTCTTCCCTGCATTCCGGGGGCTTCTGGGTCCTAAGAAGTCCCCCGCGGTCACATCCCCATCACCCTGAGCCCCTCTCCATCATAGCACTCCCCACGTCACTGCAAGTCTTAGAAATCACAAGTTGTGAAGAGAGGGTGAGGCAAAGAGGAGAATATGGCTAACGAGGTGGCAACAGGTGCTGCAGAGGGGACGGACAGGTGGGGGAGGAATCCAGGAACTGTACAATGTCGCCTAGGACTGACTCGGGCAGTAGGCTCTCCTGGCTACCTAGCTAACTCTCAAGCCATCACTTGAAGAACTATAATGAAAGCATCCTGGGTAGCAATTGAGGCCAGGAACTCTGTCTTATTCCTTACTCATATTTTCTCCAATCAGTACATGTAGATGAATGACTACTGTTAAATGCAACGTGATTCCAAACTGTACAGAAATGGGTTTTATGGAAATAGGGTTCTTTTTTTTTTTAAAGATTATTATTTATTTATTTATTTATTTGACACAGAGAGAGGGATCACAAGTAGGCAGAGAGGCAGAGAGAGAGAGAGGGAGAATCTGGCTCCCCATGGAACAGAGAGCCCGATGTGGGGCTCGATCCCAGGACACTGAGACCATGACCTGAGCCAAAGGCAGAGGCTTAACCCACTGAGCCACCCAGGTGGCCCGGAAATCGGGTTCTTATGTTCTCATCCCAAATCTAGCTTTATTCAATGAGGCAGAGAAGCCCCAGAGGGAATTATCTTTCCCTGTGACCAGCTCCTCTTGGGCTGGGCTATCTGGTAACCCTATCTCTGAGCTCTAACTTCCTCTGTCCATCTAGATGTGGGCTCTTTGAGACAGGCTGCCTCAGACCTGCTATTAGACACCAGTGCCCAATGCACAGTTGACTTTCAATGCCTGTTTATAGAATGAATGTGGCCTACAACTACTTTTACCAGAGGTCATGAGTCTGCACCAATGACTCCACAGTCAGCCTCATGGTGGTGAGAGTCACCAAATCTTTGGAAAAGCTACCATTTGTACCAACAGTTATGTGGTGGAATCAGGACTGACATGGGGCCTTCAGGATGTGAATAGCTTCTGCCCTTTGGAACTCTAAAGGCTTCATGACTTCACAGTGGCTTTAGCTGTGAAATAAGGGATGGAGAATCTGGGAGCCACTTCTGCTCGTGTCTTCAGCTGCCATAGAGCCTCCCCTTCCTCTGGCTCCCAGCAGGACATTCTCCCTGGCTCCTTCCAGAAAATCCTATTTCTCCAGTGGCCGTTGGGGATGAGGACATTTGAGGAAATACAGGACGCAAATGAGATCTTAGATTTCTATCCAAAATATTCAGTCCAACTGTCCAAGCATATCACAGATATCAGGTCCCACATACCAGTTTTTAATTTCAGATGTGGTCAGGGGTTAACATGGGGCCAGAGACTACAGAGGTCGATACTTCCAGCTACTTTACCAAGTTTATATCTCTAGATACAAAAAGCAATATGACCTAATGAAAAGAACACAGGCGGTCCTATTTCACGTAATTTCCATCACACTTGGATGCTGTTCTATTTGCAGAAAATATTCTCACATGTTTAAGAACAAGGAGAACATCCCTTTGACTTTTGAACCCCTGTAGTCTGTGTAGAATACAGAGTCTGACCAACCTAACCGTAACTCCTCTAACCCCCTGTTTGGGGGAAATGAGGCACAAGGGGGCAAAGTAACTCGCCCAAGATCACGAGACAACAAATATGAAAGCAGACTGTACAATGCCAGAGTCCATGCCTTTAGCCACTCAACGGCACTGCCTCTTCCACAAAAGAGAAAAATTTTACTTACTTTTCAAAGTGGTCAGTACTTGAAGTAATTTAGGTAAAACCCCTAGCCCAATAGCCAGCATGCAATAGGTACACAATAAATAACGCCCATAATCGCTATAGTGAACATAGTAATATTTGAACAACCCTGAGGACACCCACACTGTCCTGGCCCAGGCCAGACATGCAGGGGGAGAGTGGGCCCAAACCATCCTCCTTGAGAGGACAACACCTTCCTCCACATTCCCCAGCTGCCTCACCTCCTTTCTAACTGTAGAAATAGACTGGAAGCGACATGCAGAAGAAAAATCACTAATGAAAAATTAGCATTCAGGAGCCAATTAATTTTGTATTTCCACCCAGAATTAATTTTTCTCTTCAGCAAAAGTCTTCTGCTGAGAGCAGAGGATTAGTGTTACTCACAGCGTGTGCACTGGCAAATTCAGCTTTCCTACCGGAAATGCAAGCCTTGTGACAAAGTTCTTGTGAAATCCAGACAAGGCTTCTGGCTCATGACTGCTCTTGGCTCATAACCAAGGGAAGACCATCAGCTCAACAATCGTCGGACCTGACACATAAACAGGAGATCTGCAAGTTTGCTTATGGTTCCTATTTACCCTGGCCTGCACCTAGATTCCAGGAAAACAAAAACAAAAGCAAAAGGAACTTGGTACCTGAGGTCCCAAAGTAGCAAATGTCTAATTGTCCCATTGGCAAATAAATTCTTACTGGGAGGATTCTTACTCAAAACTCATATATGGATACTAAGGAAAATCAGTTGTGATGTTTTAGAACAGAGCCTCTTCACCTGTGGGATCTACAGATCCTTTCTGAGAATCTGAAATTTTATCCCAAATTCTCTGGGTACTTGTATATGTTTCCCTGGAAGAAAGCCTCAAAGCTTTCACTACTTACTTGAATGACATCTGTACCCCTAACACCATATAGAATTATTGACGTGTAAGTAAAGTTGACATGGAAAAAAATTGTCCACAATCCACTATTAGATAAAAACAACGACAAAAACTTACCAAGTATTTTTATGTGGCATTCTACTGTTGTCCAAACAATACACGTATTTGCAGAAACATTTTTGAAATCTACACTAAAAATATTAAATCTGGCTACCTCTGTTTTTCAGGATTATGAATGAATTTTTTTTATTTTGTTCTTTTTTTTTTTAAGATTTTATTTATTTATTTATTTATTTATTTATTTATTTATTTGAGAGACAGAGATCACAAGTAGGCAGAGAGGCAGGCAGAGAGAGAGTGGAAAGGAAGCAGGCTCCCGATGAGCAAAAAGCACTATGTGGGGCTCAATCTCAGGACCCTGGGATCATGACCTGAGCTGAAGGCAGAGGCTTTAACCCACTGAGCCACCCAGGCGCCCCATTATTTTGTTCTTTATGCTTTCACATGTTTGGATTTTTTTTTTTTTTTTCTGCAATGAACATGTGTTAGTTTTAGAATCTGTAAAAGCCTGGTAAATGTTATTTTCAAACTGATTTTTAAAAGCCTTTATATCTTAGGGGTGCCTGGGTGGCTCAGTGGGTTAAAGCCTCTGCCTCTGGCTCAGGTCATGATCTCAGGGTCCTGGGATTGAGCCCCACATCGGGCTCTCTGCTCAGCAGGGAGCCTGCTTCCTCCTCTCTCTCTTTGCCTGCCTCTCTGCCTGCTTGTGATCTCTGTCTATCAAATAAATAAGTAAAATCTTTAGGGGAAAAAAAAGTCTTTATATCTTAGTCCATACCTTCCTCCCAGTACTTTGATTTCCCAAGTGACTCATAATTCTCCATCTACGCTGTGTGACCTAGGTAACAAGAATCTACACTCCAGTCCAGGAATGCCATCCATGGTCAGATGGTCATTTCTGAGTTGTAAAATCTGGAGGCACAAATGTTAGGCCAGTTCAGGTTTGAATACAGGCCATTACTTTTGTATGAAAAGAGCACTGGCAGCTTTGAAAAGAAGAGGAAGGAAACAGAAGAAAAACTGTGTTATGCAGAGAGAGTTCAAACTTTCAGGATGTTTCAAACTCTTCAGCTCTGCAGCCAAAACTGGAAAATAAGGCTTATTATCAAATGCCCTATGAGAGTTTTTATTTTGCTTATTGTAGTATAGTCAACATACAATATGTTAGTTTCATATAATACAACATAAAACAACTGTCACTCATGTTCGTACAACATATGAACAACATAGTTTGCATAGATGACAAACCATAATTCCCCATGGTTTGGGGGTTGCGGATCTCACTTCCATACATTAGGAAATGTTCACTATGTAAGTTTAATTACCGTGTATCACTCTACAAAATTGTTGCAGTGTTATTGACTATATTCCCTATGCTGAATTACTATTTTGTGTTTGTGGCAGAATTGAGGAACTCATCCAAAGGCTAGAAAGTAGATACATTACTCAAGGAGAAGCTGGTAAACTGTCCAGAGCTTGGCTTACTATTAGAAGTCCTGTTCATGTGTAGGATTTGGAAAGTGGAAGCCTTAGGGCATTTGGGATGCAGAAAGCATCCCAAGGTTGCTTGAGTTGCTAGATCTGCCAAGGTTGCCAGATTTAGCAATAAAATTCAGGATGCCTCATTAAATGTAAATTTCATCTATACGACAAAATTTGTCCTGGTATAAGTATGTCCCAAGCCCTACTCATACTAACAATTATTTAATTGTGTCATTGAAATTCAAATTTAACAGACCACCTATATTTTATCTGGCTATCCTATTCCACAAAGAACAAGGAAGGACCAAGATATGGGCATATTTTCTCGCTGTAAACAGACAATGTACATGCAGCAGGGAGAGAGCATAGAGATGCAGGGTGTCTGGGGGCTAAGGAAGGGGTCTTTAAGGAGCCAGAAAAGGCTCCTGGCAGTACAGGGAAGCAAGGAGCTATATAAAGCTTCTCTTGCTCCCATGTAAGAAATTCAGATCTTTCTAATGTTGTTCTTCTGGTGGTTAAACCAATATTACCCCAAAAGCAGAAGGTAGAGAAGCCCAGGAAAGTCCCAGCATGCGTAGTATGCAGACAGATGGCAAAAGGAACGTGCTCATGGCAAAGGGTAAACCTCAGAAGTGCTGCACTTGGGGTTGAAGTAAGTGTTGGTTGATTATGCTTAGCTTTCCCTGCAGCCAAGATTTCAACACTTCATCTGAATAACTTGCACCTTGCAAAATTGTTTTCCAGAAAAAGCCCCTCTGAAAAATATAATCATATGATTAAAAAAAAAAAAAGAATGGTGGTAAAAAGACACGTGTTGATGCCTAGGTCTATATGACACCAAATGAAGGAAAAATGGAAAAATACCATCCCTCCAGATGTTTCATCTAGTTAGTAATAGGGAACATGTTTGCTTTCCTTACACGGATGTTTGGTATGTAAATGCAGACCATTATGATGATATTGAAAAGTATTGATTAGAAAATCAGAAAATTGTCCTTTTTGCATCCTTCACAGATGGCCCTGGAAATATTTTCTGTCAATGTATTTTTAACCTAACTTACAAACAGAATTATTTACATAGTAACTAGCCCTGCAAACTGTTACAGCAAATGAAAACATTGAAATAACTTCTCAGCCTTCTGTTTTGCATGGAGCACACCCCCCAACTTTATTCTCTGAGCATCTGATTGAGGAAGTCCTTAGCTTCCCAGGGACAAAGGGTTCAAATCCCACTGAAACCAGCCTGTCTTCTCTCCACATACTATCCTTGTGAGTGCAGCCTACCAGACAGCTGGAGTCTGAGCGAAAGTAACACCTACAGTTTGATGGGGGGGAAGCTGAACCACTATACGTGACTTGAAATAAAGGGTTGATTATAGGCACCAGACCAGACATAATTGGGGAATCTGGTGAAGAAGTCTGTTGGAGGCTTTTGCATCTGAAAGGGGCCCTGAAGTCACTATGGGTCAGCAGAGAAAGCAATAGGAAGATGAAGTGAACATGAACCAGGGAGGCGAAGGACAGCCTCGAACCCATGTCTCACTCCTATTACTTACAACCTCAACATTATAGATAACCTACAGAAGAAGCTGGTGCCCTGTGTCACAAAGCTGCATGAGGTTCCTGGCCCAGAATTCCCAGAACCTACAAGAAGACCTCTGCTGGGACCTGGAGAAGCTCTGGACCCAGATGTTGCCCCACACCCATAAGATGAAACTGCAGATCAGTTATGGCACAGGTGAGCCGCAGAGGTGCCTGGCACACTCACCCCCAAATCATAATGGCAGCCACTTCTCTTTCGCCTTCCAAATCTCCTGCAAACTTCTCTTCTGCCAATCCCTGCCTAGAACCACACAGGGAAGGGGATTCTGAGGCCCACAGCCCACCCACACAGCATCAAACCTTCACACGGTATGAAGCCTGATTCCCTGTTCTGCCAGTATCTAGCTGGCAAATTTAACAGACTATTTAATCTCACTAAACTTCTGCTTCTTCATCTGTATGGATAAAAATTAAGTCATTCTCAAAGCAAATGTACCAAGTGCTCAGCACATACAAATGAACCCAGGTTCCTGCTTTCATCCTGTTCATAGCATTTGGGTAGCAATATCTTCACTGAAATGTTGTTTGTATCTAATAAGATAGTGAAAGGACATTAGCACATAGAAAGGACTCAATCTATGTTACTGACCCCAGTTCATTGTTAGACCTGACCTTTACAACATCTGAGGAGTTGGCCCTCCTTTGGACTTCCCCACACATGGACCTGGAGAACCACCATCAGGAACAACCCACCCATGAGTGGATTCCTAATGCCATTTATGGTCATTCCCAGCTTTTTAAAGGATGCCCCAAACTGCTTCCTTACCATGAAAACCCTAGAACCCTCAGCTCCCCTTTCTTTAAAGTCACACAAAGAGAAGAATCTATTAAGGAAAAGAGGGTGAAATCTGCCAGGCAGGAAAGCTCAGGTAGGGAAGGAAGGTGTTCACTTTCCAGACGGCTGTTGTCCTATTGTAGACCCTGCCATAGTTACTGTCAGACGGGATGGTGGGCACAGAAAGAAAATGGTCTCCAGTCAGGTCTGGGAGGGCTGGAACAGAACTTCAAGGAGAACACAGCAAACACCCCCCCACACTCCTACCGCTTACCTCACTTGAAGTCTTGTTAGTGCCATAATTTCCAACTGGGCAACAACGACATCTGCCTCCTTTCTGTTTTCTCTACTATCTTCGTGGTGGTTGGGTGTTGTAGGTGGCTTCTCTGCTGTGGTTTTCAACATTTTGTAGCCCAAAGCCTAGCTCTCCCTTCTGCATGGAACAGCTGTGATTTATAATCTGCAGTCAAGTGGTTCCCCAGCTAGGGAGTATTGGGAACACTGAGGGTCTTTCTGCATAACAAGTATGAGTCTATCCTGGTGCACGGATAGGCCCCAACATGAGCGTCCGTACACAGTTCAAGACTAAGGGCTTAGTAAGAAACACCATGTTTACCTAAAACAAAACCCTTCTGGTATTAGTTAACTGACTACAAAAGGAGAGATCTTACCTTACTTTTTACAGTCTCTGACCTTGTCATTTGAATAGTCATACACAGATACGTATTATCTCTCCTCCCTTACTCTCCCCTGCCCCTCCCCCTCTTCATATATTGTCATGTTGAACCTCCACCTGGACTACTAGTTCTTCTTCTATAGTCATATTTATGAATTCGGATCGTTATGAAACATAATTACACTCTGGAAATGATACAGTATTTGGATGTCGAAAAGAAATCATCGTTCTTCGAAATAGATGGCTGGTAGCTTTCTCAAGAAATCATTTTATGAACTCAAGTTTAAAAAAATGAATATATGTTCCTCTTTTTGCTTCCTCTTTTGAGCAATTTTATGATTGAAAAAAAGACATTTTACCACAATGGAAAATACCTCATTTTTCCATTAAAATGTACTCTTTTTTTCTTAACAGTTTTCAATCCACTTCCTTGTCCATTGGGTTAAAGGGAGCTGTTTCTAGGAGACAAAGTCAAGGTCTCAGCAAGGAAGGTGGGAAAGGAGGTGCTGGGCTAGTATATCTGTTAACCACCCAACACTAGGACAACCATGGCTGTGTCAACAATCGCACCAAAGGAGCCAGGTGGAAAGTTGAGAACAAATCACACTATTGATTGGCAGTTCCATCTCCTTTGTGCCAGACTGATTTCCCCCACTGTTGGAGGCATTGGCTCTATCAGCCTTTTCAATAGGCAATGGGCCCAGATTAGAAATGTTCATAGGGCATATACCACTTCATATCATTAAAAGGAAAGAGTCCACATGGCCCAACATCTAGCTGAAACTTGGTTGAAAAAATAAAACTGAGATTACTGGTGAAGTGAACAGCAGTGTTCAATTGGTTGAATTTTAAGCTTTTTTTATAAGCCCAGGGAAGGCTTCCATCTCTTCTGGTTAAATATCAATTTCTCCCCTCGAAGTAGTCTTTCAGAGACAAATAAGAAACAATCAAATATACTCATGCCTAATATGCTATAAATCAAGGGTTTGATCAAATGCTTTGCTCTTCAACTTGATATTTTTTGTTAGTTAGGAAGTCACAATGTCATCAAAGAGAAAATAAGGAAGCTACAGAGAGTTCAGAATTTGGCTTCCCACCTAATTTTACCCTCACAAGTTGAGATTTCCTTATTGACAATAAAATTATTCCTTTTTTTTTTTTAATTCATCTCCCCAGAAGGCTCAACTATCTTCCCAAAGACTGAGATATGTGGGTAGACAACTTCAACCCCACAATTATCTCAGGGTTTGGACATGCCCTCTACATGGGTGTGTTATTCATAGCATAAAGACAGATCGTCCTGTCCTTAATAGTTTAGCTTTCGGAAGTATGATGATGATGATGATGCTTATACTAAGGAATAACACGGAGGACATGGGGAGATGGAGAGGAGAAGTGAGTTGGGGGAAATTGGAGGGGGAGATGAACCATGAGAGACTACGGATTCTGAGAAACAAACTGAGGGTTTTGGAGGGGAGAGTGGTGGGGGGGGTGGGTATTATGGAGGGCACGTATGGTATGGAGCACTGGGTGTGGTGCATAAACAATGAATTCTGGAACAGTGAAAAGAAGTTTTTAAAAAGTATATGATGGATAAAATACATCACTCTCTTGACAATCTGTTCTATATGGACAAAAAGGAGAGGTGCTCATAAGGTCCACATAATTTAAATTTATAGATATCAGAAAATATCATCATTACCTCTTAATTCTCTCTCTCTTTCTCTCTCTCTCTCTCTCTCACACACACACACACACACACACACACACACACACACCTAGGTATAGACGTATATGTGGTGTTTCTCACAAGAAATCAATTCATTCAATCCATTGATTCCTCCTGGTAATGTGCTACTAAGCAGTAACATCTACCTAAGATGAGAAACACTGAAGATGAAGAGGAAAAACAAATAGTTGGAATAATCTTCATGCTAGACTATAACTGAAACCCTAAGTAACCTGGATTTGGCTGAAATTCATTCTTTTTTATTGTTTTTTTCCCCCAAATAAACTGCATGAGACTGTGGTGCTAAAATAGAAATACAGTAGAATCATATTATTGCAAAAATTTGGCAAAGCTACCAGTGAAATCATGTCCCTTGAAACATAACAACCGCACATAGTAAAAGCACAATTCCTCTCAACGCGTCCATAAACAGGGTGTTAGCCCTGTTCCTCAGAGTCAACACTATAAAAGGGTTCCCGCATATTTAGTGAACCCACATTCAACTCAGTAATTCTTATCTTGCCATTAGTGTAGCGTGTTAAAATCCATGTCCCAGTAAATTGCTGTGTGGTACGTGAAATGTATTAAAAGTACATGAGGTAAAGTTGGGCTCATTAAATCTCACTCCAACGTCTGATTATTAGAGTATCATTTTCCCATCCCTATCATTATGATTATTGCATTCTTTCATGGTGTTTGCCCTGGACTGTGGAGGGGTCAGGTGGGCGAAGGAGAGCAGGACTTTTTTGCGATCAAAAGAGAGACAGAAAAAAATAGTGTTGAGATTTTTTTTTTTTTAAAGCCCCCACACCTTGTACCTAGTGGGGCCAAGCCTTGTCAAGCCACCCAGTTGCTGGCATGGTGCCTCCTTCACAACAATGCTCACAATCTAATTACCAGGCTTCAACCGCCATTGTGGGAGGCTCCCGTGTGGAACATTAGGTTAACAGGCAAGGATGCTGCTGAGCCAGGCTACCCCGAGGCTCAGGGCGATTGGAGTTTCCCCATGGAGAGGGTGTTCCCTGCTTGCCTCCAGTTAGATGGTTCCAGGGCCCCACTGTGTTTGCTGGCACGGCACAGATCCCTTCCACGGAGCACCATGTCTTTTCACCTCCGTCAGGAGCAAAGGAGTGTATCTGAGAACGTGTGAGAGCCCACAGATTTTCCAAGGCTGTGTTTAAAGCGAAGCAGAAGTGGGATGGCTTACGTTTTCCGTTTCAGCGATGTGACTCCTCTGAGGTGATGGTGGGGCTATCAGGAAGAAAGGAGAGTGAAGCGCAGGCCCGGACCCCTCCTCGCCCTGGGCCTTGGCCCATCTGGACAAGTGGAAAACAGCAACGTCCCCCATTCTTCCCTGGGAGGTGCCCGGATGAGCTGACATCAAGGAGCTCTTAAAGTTACAAGTGGAAGGGCAGCACGGTTAGGATGAGGAAAGAAGAGAGAGAGGAGGTCATTGCCACCTCATATTCCTATGGTTTAGAGAAGACTTAATTAGCTGCTCCCAAGACTGGACATGGGACAGACACTCTGCCCTTTTGGAGATTGATGGAATCCAAATGGGGAGGAGACCCTTCAGGAAGGAATCTGTGTCTTTCATAGACCCTATATGAGAGCAGGACAGGCAAAAAATTCAGGGTGAAAATAATACTGATTTCTCTAGAGTCAGTGCTATGAAGAGACAATGGAGGAGGAGGAAGAGGAGGAGGTAGAGGAGGAGGAGCTGCTGCTAAGGTTATTTGAACATTTTGTATTTTAAGAGCCTAGGATGATGCCACTGGCCACAGTCTGGCATTCAGAGCATCTCAGGAGAAAAGGGGATGCTGCCAGAAGATGAGTGTATGCAGTCCAGAAATCACGAGACCTGCAGGACAGGTCTTTATATATCGTTGGAGGCAACGATATATAAAATCCACAGGGCACATGCTGATGTCTTTCCTAGAATTCAACTAGAAAGCCTCATTTCCCTTCTTGAAAACAGCCTTTTCGAGTTTTATTTCTCCAAAATAAAATCTTCCTTCCCTCCAGATCTGTTTCTCTCTTCAGAGCAGTACAACTTTTCCTGGCATTGAAGAATACCAAAACAATTTCCCCAGGAGAAATAGATTTATATAAATTCAAATTCAGCATGGAAAATTCCACATCATTCATTCATTCATTCATTCAGCAATTAACTTCTATATGCCAACCAGTGTGCTCAGTGCAGGACTGAAGTGCCACCAATGGCCTCCTCTGCTAATATTTGGGAGCTTTGTATTAAATCAGGTCTACGTACTTTCTATGTAGAGAGAGTCCTCTTATGTTTGTGTCATATATAGATATATATAACTCTGTGTGTATATATATGACAACTGTAACAAAATGTAATATATATTAAATATGTATATTAGTATTCTGTATATGTATATTATATATTTTTTTTTCAAAATTTTTAATAGTACTTAGCAGAAGGAATAGAGAAAAGTATAAGTTTTCCATCTTCTCCAAAACAGAAGTTCCTATTAGATGTGGTTTTTTTTAAGTAATTGGTATTGAGCAAATGATTCATCTGTAGTGACAAAGCCACTTAACTTCTGAATGCCTTAAGCTATGTCTAAATGGTAAAAAAGTACACAATCAATTCTTCTAAAAGTCTAGCTAATCATATTTAATAACATAGGGAAATATTTACCAAATACACTTGTGTGAAAAAGAAGACCATAGGATAAAATGTGAACCATGATTCCAAGCAGATAAAAATTATGCATAAACACACATAAAGATAAACAGATATAGATTGATGAATAGATAGGCAGATAGATACACATGATAGGTAAATAGATAGACAGACAGACAGACAGGAAAAACGTACCTAAAATGTTGAATGAGTGATGTGTGATAGAGTTATGGATATTTTTATGTATATCTTTCCATACTTACAAAATCATGTAAAGTATTACAATGTCCACAATACCCAAAGTCATCTATAGATTCAATGCAATCCCTGTCAAAATACTGACGGCATTTTTCAAAGACATAGAAAATACCATTCAAAAATTTGTCTGGATCTATAAAAGCAATTCTGAGAAATAACAACTCTGGAAATATCCGACTTCCTGATATCAAATTTCATTACAAAGTTACAGGAATTAAAACAGTATGGCACTGACATAAAAACAGACACATGGACTAATGGAGCAGGATCAAAAGCCCAGAGATAAACTCAAACACATACATCAAAGGATAATTGACAAGAGAGCCAGATATTCTCAGTGGGGAAAGGATAATCTCGTCAATAGATTGTACTGGGAAAACTGGATAATCACATGCAAAAGAATACAATTGGACCTTGATTTTACATCACTTACAAAAATAAACTCAAAATGGGTTAAGGACCAATGAAACAAGATGGGACCAGGGAGGGAGACAAACCATAAGGGACTCTTAATTTCAGGAAATAAACTGAGGGTTCCTTGGGGCTGGGGGAAAGGAAGGGGGTGGTGATGGACATTGGGGAGGGTATGTGCTGTGAGTGCTGTAGTGTTGTGAATTGTGTAAGACTGATGATTCATAGACCTGTACCCCTGAAGCAAATAATACGTTATGTTTTAATAAAAACAAATAAATGAATAGATACATAAATAAATAAATAAGGATTAAGGGCCTAAATGTAAGACCTGAATCTATAAAACTACTAAAAGAATACATATGAGAAAATTTCCTTAACATTGCTCTTGGCAATGACTTTTTAGATACAGTACTGAAAGCACAAGGAACAAAATCAAAAATAAACAAGCAGGACTACATTAAACTAAAAAGCATCTGCACAGCAAAGGAAAGAACATAACAAAAAAAGAACCTATAAAATGAGAGACAGTATTTACAAACTATCTATCTGATAAGAGGTTAATGTTCCAAGTATATAAGAATCCCATGTAACTCAATATCCAAACCAGCAAGCAAAGAAATGATCTGATTTTAAAATGAGCAAAGGAGGGGCTCCTGGGTGGCTCAGTCGGTTAAGTATCTGCCTTCAGCTCAGGTCATGATCCCGGAGTCCTGCTTCTCCCTCTCCTTCTAGTCCTCCCCTGCTCATGCTTTCTCAAACAAAATCTTTTTTTTTTAAATGAGCAGAGGGACTGAAGAAATATTTTTCCAAAGAAAAACAGACAAGTGTCCAACAGGTATATCAAAAAACATACATCATTAATCATTAGGCAAGTACAAATCAAAACAATAATGAGCTATCACCTCACACCTGTTAGAATAGCTATTATCAGAGACAAGAGATTACAAGTGTGGGTAAGGATGTGGAGAAAAGGGAATGCTTGTGCACTGTTGGTAGAAATGTAAATTAGTGCAGCCACCATGAGAAACAGTGTGGAGTTTCCTTAAAATTTAAAAATAGAGCTCCCTGATGGTCCAGCAATGCCACTTCTGGGGACATATCCAAAGGGGAAAAAAGCACTATCTCAAAGAGGTATCTGTGCCTTCATGTTCATTGTAGCATCATGCACAATTGCCAAAACACGGAAACAACCTAAGTGTCTATCAATAGATGATGCATAAAGAAGATACCGTGTGTGTATATATGTACACACACACACACACACAAAATGGAATATGACTCAGCCACAAAAAAGAATGAAATCTTGTCATTTGCACCAACATGGATGGACCTAGAGGGCATTATTAACTGAAATTAGTCAAACAAAGAAAGAAAAATACTGTATGATCTCACTTATATGTGGAATCTAAAAAAAGTCCAACTCATAGAAACAGAGTAGAATGGTAGTTGCCAGGGGATGGAGACTGAGGAAAACAGAATGATATTGGTCAAAGGGTACAAAAGCCCTGTCATACGGTGAATAAACTCTGAAGATCTAGCATAGCGTGATGATTATAGTCAGCAATACTATATTATATACTTGAAAGTTGCTAAAACAATAGAGTTGCCCGAGTGGCTGAGTCAGCTAAGCATCTGCCTTCAGCTCAGGTCATGATCTCAGGGTCCTGGGACTGAACCCCTCATTGAGCTACGATGCTCAGCGGGAAGTCTGCTTCTCCCTCTCTCTCTGCCCCTTTCCCATCTCGTGTGTGTTCTCTCTCTCTCTCTCTCAAAATCTCTCTCTATCACAAAGAAATATAAAATCTTAAAAAAAAATAGATCTTAAATGTTCTTACCACCAAAAAAAAAAAGGGGGGGGGGAGGTAAGCATGTAAGGGGATTAGATGTACTAAGTAACCTTATCGTGGTAATCATTTCACGATGGATACGCATATCAAATCATCACCTCATGTGCCTTAAACTTATACAGTATTACTTGCCAGTTATAACTCAATAAAGCTGAGGGAAAACTTAGTGATTACCTCTGAGGACTGGGATTAGATTAAAAAGAGATTTTTTTCCTTTTTATTTTATATTCACTTTCATTACTCATTGCACTAATCATACTTAATTTTTTTAAGTTTTTATTTAAATTCCAGTTAGTTAACACACAGTGTAATATTAGTTTCAGGTGTACAATTTACTGATTCAACACCTACATACAAGACCCACTGCTCCTCACAACAAATTAAATGAACTTAATTTTAACCTAAATTAACTACTTAAAATTTTATTTCTAAATTCAAAATTCAAATACATAAGAATATGATCATTTTGACCATATCTATAATATATGGCAATATACTCTCCAGAAATGAAAAAATTAAGTGGAGAAAATCTGACTATACATGCCAAATAGCCCGTTCTTTTTCATTTTAATTTTTTTCGTTTTCCTCACCAAATTTAGCAGTATTGCCCATATAGTATAAGTTTGGCCTTAAAATTAGGTTTTAATATCCTATTTGAAAGGAGCCCAACTACAAATTCCCAATTTTCACAAATTCTTAACTTTTGGAACAGAGAATAGTTCTTCACCCTTGGCAACTAAATTCCAAATGTTATTTTGGGGGCTATCCAGGGGCCTCAGATCACAGAAAATCGTGCAAGTCCTTGTGTGCCTCACTCAGAAAGTAGAGACTAAAATAAAATTCTCCAGACTGACTTCTTCCCGGCCCCTGATACTTCAGTCACTCCACAGAAGACTGACTGACACCATGTGCTCCCAAAGACGGGTCTGCCAATCCCAACAAGACAGAGAAGATCTCAGAAGTGCTCGAATTCTTGGCTGGGCCAACTGATTTAACAGCCTCTTTATAGAGGATGTTTTTATTTTTGATCCTATATCCCAGAAATTTGAGTTTCTTGGAATAGAAAATATGAATGTGGGTGGGCCTCCTCATTTCAAAGTCCATTCCCCTCCCCCAGGCCCGTGTTTCACATGTTCCAGTCTTTTCCTCCAAGCACTTTCTTCTCTCTGTGGGCTTTTCTTTCTCCCCATTCCCCTCAGAGACTTTCTCTCTGACTCTTCATTCCCATGGTTTTCTCTATCCTAGACACAGCCATTGAATCATTCCATGGCTACTCTAAATCAGGCATCAAGATGACCAAAATAAACAAGCAGCAGTAAAGTCTTCCTAATTTTCCAAACATCTCAAACATCAAAGGAGGTCAACTGTGGCAAAAGTCATCTGTTATTTTTAAGTGAATACTTTCTAAAACCCCAGGCTCTCTCCAACAAAGGACTAGAAATCTGCAGCACTTCTGACAACTAAGTTGAGTCTCTGAAAACAATTTCAACATTCTTCTGCACTTTCAATCTCCTTCTCCCTTCCTTTCTCATTTGGCCAAAGACATACTAGGAATTTTTTTTTTTTTCCTCAAAGATTCTATTCTGGTCAACGCCACCTAGAAACAGACCAAGAAGTTATGAAGTGAATCTCATCTCCAATTACAGTCTTCCCAACAACCATGCTCTCTTAATTCCTTCAGGTTGCATGTAAGGCAAAATGCAGGCTCTTCTGAGGACAGGTGGGTTATGACCAGACTAGCTGTGAAGACTTTTGCAAGTCCCACACCCTCTATGTGCCTGAGGTTCCTTGTAGTTACTTATTAGAGACATTCACAGGTATCACTCTTCTCCTCTGCTCCCAGTTTCATGCTAGCATTTTTCCCTTTTCTACCCCCTTTGAAGGTAGGCACAGTCATATCACCTGTGTTGTCCGGAGAAATATTAGCAGAAATGCATGGATCACTTCTAAGCAAAAACTAAAAACCAGTCCACCAGATTCCTGTTTTTCTTTTCCAGAGACCATAGAAACATATTTCAAGAATGAATCTCCATCATCCTGGGTCTCTACATGACTTCAATGAGTGGAGTCCCCTCTGCCACTCCATGTAGAATGTACCCCATGATAGCATGTATACTTTAAGCCACTGAGATTTGAAGGTTGTTTTTGATGTATTGTAATCTAACCCATCCTGACTGATACGTTCCTTATCTATCGAATGGGGGTGGTGATAATAACATCTAGCAACACACAGTGTTGCTCTGAAGATCAAATGAGATGACTCATGCAGTAAGTGCCCAATGAATGTTGGTGATGTTTATTTCTGTGAGACACCTCAAGCAAGCTAAACAGATTATTAGAAGCAGATCAACAGCCTTGTCTTATAGATAACTTTGAAGAGTAGAAACAAAGGTTGAAGGCAATGCCACTTAGAATCACTCTAACTGGAAAATATCCTGGTCTTCCCCATCCCTGTCTCCTTATCAATAACCAATTATACATTATGCACTCTGACCTCCCTAGACAGCCCACTCGCATTATGGAAATACATGCTTCCACCTCTTCACTTTCTTGGAATGTCTTCCCAAACCAATCCTGATTCACTCGGGTTATCCCATATCATACAGCGGAGCACTCTTTCAAACGCATATGTCCATAGCAAGCACTGTACTCTTTTCTACATAGGTTTCCTTAAAAATGTCTTTAACTCATTTCATAATTGTCCAATTTTCCTAAAAGGACAGGAACCATGTCCTCTGTTTCTCTAATGCAGGTTCTCTGTTCCTCTGGCAGCTTCCATATTTCCCCACATGTACCCTTCCTTGTTTCTCTTGCAGTTCGCACTACAAGATTATCCCCTATGTATCCTTAACCCTCACACCTCAGAACCTATGACAGAGACCTGCATTTAGCCAATGCTCCATTAATGTTCTTTGCTGACTGGCTTAACCTGTGCCAAGATCTACAGAAAAGGTGAAACAAAGGAGGGTTTGTTCAGAATGGATCATCAAAGTGATTGCTACTTCTCCTTCACATAAATTAGGATTTCTTATCATTTGAACATGTTTTAGTATCCAAAGGGATAGCTGTTTACAGGTTTACAAAGCATTGCCCCAAGAGCCCCAGATGGTTTGTCATTTTGCTCACCTAATTACAGTAATTAAGAAAGGATGTGAGAACTTTGGCTACCCAAAGCATCCATGGGTACCTCTTGGTTCCCCAGAGCAGCACAGGAATGACAATAACCTACTTCCATTGCATGGCCACCTCTTCCTGCAGGAATCTGCCGTGTAGACAGACCTCTTTGAGTACTTCCCACCAAAAAGATAAATTTGAACTTCGTCAGAGCAGCGCAAAGGCGCTCTAAGACAAAGCATGACTCAGTAGACTTCCATAAATCATTTGTTTGCCTCTTTGTTTAGGTCAACAACCCAGCTCTCAAAACCCACTGAAGAGTAGATGAGGAGCAGAGGAGAAAACAGGAATCCAGAGGTAACTGCCGAGCCTGTCTTCAGTGTTACACTTCTCTTTTCTCCTTTAAATAGGCAATGTGCTTTGTTTGTGTTCGACAGCTCAGCAGTGGCTAAGCATGTGGGGCACAGAATCTCTTTCAGTTCCACATTGCTGAGTTTCCCAGAAACCAGGCTTAGATCTCAAAGCCACAACAAAGAGATGCTCATTTAGCAAACTGACCCCCTTCATCACCACAGGAGCTTCTGTGTTTTCATAGTGGTAGGCTATACCTGAAGTAAAAGAAGGCACATTGCACTGCTTACTTTCAGCCTTGAGATAGTTCCCTCTTAGATGTGCGTGCTCACGGGGGCTAGAAATAAACTGGAAGAAGAAGAACCATAGACCGCTCCACACTCACAGTAGCCAAGCCTTCAACATGTGCCCCCAGAATTAAAGTACTTACTTATGGGAGATCCACTTCCTCCCTTCTTTGGTGAGGCCCCTTCTCCAGAAAGCCTCCACACTTCCTTTTGGTTAATACAAAGAACTGATCTTGTGGATAATCTGCTTCTAAGGGATCAATGGAATGGACTCTACATGCATGTGTATTGTGATTGCAAGAGACTACAGAAAGATATGCATGCTTTCATGCTGTCTGTCCATATAAAATTGAAGTTAACCATATTGTGTTTTCACTTATTTTTGGAGCATAAGGAATAACACGGAAGACATGGAGACCTGGAAAGGAGAAGGGATTTGGGGGAAATTGGAGGGGGAGACAAACCATGAGAGACTGTGGACTCTGAGAAACTACCTGAGGGTTTTGGAGGGGAGGGGGCTAGGGGGTTGCGTGAGCCTGGTGATGGGTATTATGGAGGACATGTATTGCATAGAGCACTGGTATGGTGCATAAACAATGATTTCTGGGACAATGAAAAGAAATTTTTTAAGAAATAAAAAATTTTAAAAAATAAAATAAAATAAATACATTCCATTGAATGCCAAACAAAAAACTTTTATGTTAATGAAACTTTAAAATTTTTCATACAAGTGAATCTATATATGCTGATAAGTAAATGTGTCCTATTTTATTATTAAGTGATAAAAGTACATAGTATTTTTTAAATATTGTACATTACTTACATCTATTATATTGCCAATCAAATTTCATCTCACTGGAGACTCCCTCTTCAACCACCCCATCTGAAATAATGTCCTCCTTCCTGTTACATTCTGTGCTCTAACCTTATTTTCTTTAGGGAATTTATCATTATCTGAATTAATTTTATTTATCTCTTGGTTTATTACGTTTTTGTACCACTAGACAGTATGATCAATAGGCAGGAATTTTGCCTAGAACAGTTCCTAGCATGTAGTAAATGCTCAATAAATGTTAGCAGTTTTAGGGAGAAAGAGATGCCTACAGAAACATAAAAAAAATCCAAATGGGCAAGGAAGAAACTATTAAAAGTGATTAACATTCGAAATTTGGCCTAAGAATTCCAAAAATTGGGAAAAATTTCGCTTTTCATTCTATGTTTTTGTACCATTTGAATTTCTACCACAAAGATGTATTTCTTTTATAATAAAAACATTAAAAAATAAATTTAAATATATAGCTATATAAAATTTGAAAATTTACATGGTAAAAAAAACCACAAGGTTAAAACACAAATAATGTACTAGGAGAAAAAAAAATTTCATCACAGATATAAAGTAATGTAATTCCTAATATAAAAATATATATAAAAACAACACTTAAAAATAAATATTTAAAATATAAGTATTAAATATTAAAATTAAATAAATATTTAAAATATTAAATTTAAAATATTGAAAATATTTTAAAATATTTTAAAAATAAAAATATTTTAAAATATAAATATTAAATATTTAAAATATAAAAATAAATATTAAAAAAATAATTCAATAAAAAAGGGACAAAGAGCATGAATAAGCAATTCAGAGGAATGAACTTCTAAGAGGCAAATAAATCAGTAAAAATATATATAAGGGCCACCTGGGTGGCTCAGTCAATTAAGTGTCAATTAAGTGATTTTGGCTCAGGTTACAGTCTCAAGATTGTGAGATCAAGCCCCTGGTCAGGATTTATGCACAGAGCCCACTTAAGATTCTCTCTCTTCTTCTCCCTCTCCCTCTGATCTTCCTTTGTTTAAAAAAAAAAAAGGAAAAATAAAAATAAATGTAAATATATATATATATGTCAGTTAAGATAAAATACTATTTTTCCATGCATCAGATTAACAAAAGTTTAAAATAATCAGCACAAATGAAGATGCAAGGAAATAAGCTCCCCTATGTACTTCTGGGCACAGGGGTAAAGGAGAGGGAAATAAATTGTTACAACATTTTGGAAAGGAGTTGTGTAATATCTATCAAAATATTAAATATACATGTCTTCTGGTGATCAATCATATGGTCTGAACTCTTTCCTATAGAAATAAACATACATATAAGGATATTTTTTGATGTTGATGCAGCCCAGTTTTTAATGGTCAAAAAAACTTTTAAATGTCATCAATAAAGGACTAATTAAACAGATTTTATATACCCACCTAACAGAAAATATTAAAGGTATTAAAAATGAATATAGTCTTTACTGACTAGAGAACTATTTATAATGTGAGAAAAGAAGTTATAGAGGAATGTAACTCATATAATCAATAATCCCATTTTTAAAAACACACTATTCCCTTTAAAATTTTAAATGTAAGGTTCTATATGTATATATACATACACACACATAATGTATATATGTACACATAAAGGCATATGTTTTTATGTTTGCACGAGTATGGAGAAAAACAGGAAATAATATACAAGGCATTGAGACTTCAAGAGATTCTACTGGGAAGTAAAGAAAAATACTAATTTCTTTATCTCTTTGAGTGATTTAACCTATTAAAATGAGTAAAAATAGCAAAATTAGTTGCAAAGAAGGCAAGTGGCTTTCCCATTCACTGCAAAGTCCTTACGTGTGGTTCCAGGCTTTCATTTCCCTCTACAAAGACTAACCAGTCCCATTATGGGCCTGTTTGCTCCTTAGGAAGAAAAGTAGCTGCTGACCAAGATTTACCTAGTCTTGTTATCCTGAATGACTGGGAGGTGTGGGACTCCTATTGTCACACTGCAAGGGGCCAGGCCCTGATCAGTACATCCACTGGACACTCCTTTGGAGGCAGAAGCAATGCCCATGACAAGACCAGAGGGAGAAAGAAGTGTCATTACTAGTTTTCTTGGGCAACCCCTCTTTCCTGGCTCAGTTTGGGTGCATACACTCCATTAGACTCCAACATCATGGGAAACCTCTCTCCTGAGAACCCTATGACTTCTGTCTATGAAGTTCCAAGTCCAAATACTCAACATGAGTCAGGACTCCAATCCAGAACTGTATTAAGCCAGCCCCGAACTATCTCTCAATCTCCCAAACCGTCTTATTTCCTTCTCCTCTTAATCTCTCCAGAATCACTCCACTTAAAAAACTTAAGTCCTGGTTTCTTTTTTTTTCCAGGGAAGGTCTCCAGAATGCAGCTCCCTAACCACCAACCCCCACAAAATCAGAGAATTCTAGAAAGAAACATAAAGCACACCCTTGAGAAGAAGGTGATGATGATTTATGAAGAACAGCTAATGAAGCCAGGGAGGAGTTTTGCTTAAATAGATTTGAATACCCTACAGAATTGCAAAGTGTTATATATCTCTACTAGATTTTTCTATCTGATTTATCACCCAGAAGGAGAGTTACCAGATAAAATAAAGGACAACCTTTATATTTCCATTTCAGCTGGACAATGAATGATTGTTTAGTGTAAGTACATATCACATACTGCATGAGCCCCACATTTTTATTTGCTAAATCTGGCAACTCTACCCAGAAGGGAACTATGTATCTTTTCACTCTTATTCTCAGGAATATCCTCATTCTCTGTATCTATATGCTTTTTTTTTCATTTATTTATTTTCAGCATAACAGTATCATTTTTTCACACCCAGTGCTCCATGCAATCCGTGCCCTCTATCTATATTCTTTATTTATAAATGTCTCAGCTCCACTCAAGATTTCACAACAGGGGGCACCTGGGTGTCTCAGTGGGTTAAGCCGCTGCCTTCGGCTCAGGTCATGATCTCAGGATCCTGGGATCAATTCCCACATCGGGCTCTCTGCTCAGCGGGGAGTCTGCTTCCCCCCCCCTCTCTGCCTGCCTCTCTGCCTACTTGTGATCTTTCTCTGTCAAATAAATAAATAAAATCTTTAAAAAAAAAAAAAAGAAGAAGAAGAATTCACAACAGCTCCACTCCCTTTTATCTTTCAGAAACTTAGAAATCTTCACTCAGTAATAGGAAAGTCCAATCTGGTTTCCTTTTTAAGCAACGTTCAAGCAGAAGTACAAGAAGTTTGTCTTGCTCAAATTACCTGATGATAATACAACCAGGTAGCTTATAGACCATTTCTTATCAAAATGGGCAAGGATTTATTTAGATAAATGTTGCAAAAACAAAACAAAACAAAAGCCTCTTCCCAATCCTGAGGAATTCTGATAGAAAGTGGTAGTTGGTAATTATGGGGTTTATTTAATCACTATTAAGAGCTTAATCAGAACAGTCAGATTGCAGAGAAGGATGTAAGACCTACACTGGCAAATAATGAGCAATATTTACCAGAAGACAACTGAGATGTGCTTTATCATCTCACATAGTATGATCTTGCTCCCAGTCCATTATCAGGAGCACATGCTATGACCTGATACTAAAACCAGAAAACACATGCACATGTACACACACACACACACACACACACACACACAGAAAATTACAGTCCAATATCCCTGATAAACATAAATGCAAAAATCCTTAACAAAAATTAGCAAATCAAATTTAACAATATATTAAAGGATGATATACCATGATCAAGTGGTATTTATTCCAGAGATGCGAGGATGGTTCAACATCTGCAAATCAGTCGATGTGATGCACCCTGGATATAGGATATAAATCCTATGATTATCTCAACAGATGCAGAAAAAGCATTCCACAAAATTTAATACACATTTATGATTAAAAACTCTCAGCAAAGTGGGTACAGAAGGAATATACCTCAATATAAGACAGACAAATATGACAAACCCACACCAACATCACACTCAACAGTAAAAAGTCAAAAGCTTTTCCCCTAAGATCAGGAACAAGTCGAAGATCCCCACTCTCACAACTTTTGTTCAACATAATTTTGGAAGTTCTAGCCACAGCAATTAAGCAAGAAAAAGAAATAAAATTTATCTAGCTTGGAAAGGAAGAAGTGAAGTAAAACTGTTATTATTTGTCAATAACATGATACTATATAAAGAAGATACTAACGACTCAAAAAAAAAAAAAAACTATTAGAAGTAACAAATTCAGGGGCACCTGGGTGGCTCAGTGGGTTCAGCTGCCTTCAGCTCAGGTCATGATCCCAAGGTCCTGGGATCAAGCCCCACATTGGGCTCTCTGCTCAGCAGGGAGCCTGCTTCCTCCTCTCTCTCTGCCTGTCTGTCCACCTACTTGTGATCTCTGTCAAATAAATAAATAAAATCTTTTTAAAAAAGAAGAAGAAGAAGTAACAATTCAGTGAAGTTGTAGGATACAAAATTAATATAAAGAAATTGGTGGCATTTCCAAACATTAATAATGAGATGTCAGAAAGAGGAATTAAGAAAAGAATTTGCAATTGCTATCAAAAAGAAAGAAGTACCTACAAATGAATTTAACCAAGGAAGTGAAAGACCTATTCTCTGAACACTGAGACATCAATGAAAGCAATTAGACAATATAAATAAATAGAGGTACTCTATGCTCATGGGTTGAAAGAATTAACGTTGTTAAAAATTCCATACTACTACTGGGGTGCCTGGGTGGCTCAGTGGGTTACAGCCTCTGCCTTCGGCTTTGATCTTGATCCCAGGGTCCTGGGATTGAACCCCACATCAGGCTCTCTGCTCAGCAGGTAGCCTGCTTCCTCCTCTCGCTCTGCCTGCCTCTCTGCTTACTTGTGATCTCTATCTGTCAAATAAATAAATGAAATCTTTAAAAAAAAAATTTTTAAATCCATACTACCTAATGCATTCTACAGATTCAATGCAAACCCTATCAAAATATCAGTGGCATTTTCCACAGAACTAGAACAAAGAATCCTAAAATTCGTATGGAACCACAAAAGATGCCGAATAATAAAAAAAGCAATCTTAGAAAGAAGAACAGAGCTGGGATCACACTCCTGATTTCAAACTATGCTATAAAGCTATAGTAATCAAAACAGCAGGGTAGCAGCATAAAAACAGACCCATAGATCAATGGAACAGAATGCAAAGCTCAGAAATAAACTCATGCATTAAAGGTCAATTAATTTATGACAAAAAAGCAAAGAAAACACAGTGAAGGAAAGACATTCTTTTCAAAAAGTGGAACTGGGAAAACTGGACAGCTACATGCAAAAGAGTGAAACTGAACCACTTTCTTACACCATACACACAAATAAACTCAAAATGGATTACAGACTTCTAGAAGAAAAAATAAGCAGTAAGTCCTTTTAGATCAATCTTAACAATATTTTGGGGTCCAGCCTCCTCAAGCAAGAGTAACAAAAACTAAAATAAACAAATGTGATTACAATAAACTAAAAGATTTTGCTTGAGGAAAAAAACCATTAACAAAACAAAGAGACAAAGTAGTAAAAGAAATATTTGCAAATCATACATTCAATAAGGGGTTAACACCCCAAATATATAAAGAACTTAGACAACTTAATACCCAAAAAACAAACAACCTGATTTAAAAGGTGGAAAAAGGCTTAAATAAACATTTTTCCAAAGAAGACAGATGACCAACAAGCACATGAGAAGATGCTCAATTTCACTAATCATTAGGGAAATGGAATTCAAAACCACAGTGAGCTATCACCTCATACCTGCTAGATTGGTGATGATCAAAAAGACAAAGAAATAACAAGTGTTGGTGAGGATGTGGAGAAAAGGGATCCACATACACTGTTGGTAGGAATGTAAATTGGTGCAGCTGCTATAGTAAACAGTATGAAGGTTTCTCAAAAAATTAGAAATAGACTACTACATAACCCAGCCATTCCACTTCTAGGTATTTATCCAAAGAGAATGAAAACACCAATTTGAAGGGATATATGCACTCTTATGTTCATTGGAGCAATATTTACCATAACAGAGAAATGGAAGCAATCTAAGTATCTGTCAAGAGATGAATGGATATAGAAGATGTGGAATATGCATTATATATATTTATATATTATAAATCATATATAAATTTATATATTATATATAATTATATATTATATATATATATTCCATTATACATATATATAATGGAATGTTACTCAGCCATAAGAAAAGAATGCCATTTGTGACCATATAGATGGACCTAAAGGGTATTGTGCTAAGTGAAATAAATAAGACAAAGAAAGACAAATACCATGTGATTTTACTTGGATGTGAAATCTAAAGGACAAAACAAATAAACAAAAAATAGAAATAGACTCACAGATACAGGAAACAAACCATTGGTTACTGAAGCAGGGAGGGGTTGGGATGGACAAAATAGGTGGATTAAAAGGTATGAACTTCCAATTATAAAAGAAATAAGTCACATGGATGTAATGTACAGCATAGGAAATACAGTCAACAAGTTGTAATGACTTTGTATGATGACAGATGATAACGAAGGGATCATTTTATAATGTATAAAAATATCAAATCACTATGATGTGCGCCTGAAACTAATAGGATATGCTATGTCAATTATACTTCAATCTTTAAAAAAGAGTTATTTTCCAGTAATGGCAGTGCATTGCAATGAGTCATCACCACTCTTTTGTTGGGTCTTGCTGTGACCAACAACACCCAATTCTAGGGCTGGAAGCTGAGGCTAAAACAACTGCCTTTCTGCAAGCCCTACAGGGACTCGAGAAAGACCTGGTTTTGAGATTTAACAAACTAAATGAACAGCTGCCACTTCGTCCGTGTGAATTGTCTAATTAGTTAATGTCTATTTTCTTTCATCCAGTGGCCTTATTAATTTGTTATCTATTTACAGGCTCTATTCTTTTGATTTAAAAAGAAAATCAATAAAACAATTAATTGAAGGAAGGAGAAGAAAGGACATGAAGGACGAAAGATGGTAGGTAGAAGAGAACAAAAAATAGATTAAGTATTAAACCTCGGTAGAAAACAAAGCTTGTTTAACCTTGTGCACAGGCACTGTGCTGTGGCAGCCTGCCCCTCCTCTGTCCTCTTACGGTGCTCCATGCGTGCTGCAAGTGTGAATAATTATATTCGCTCAAATAACATGCATGGTAAGATTTTGTTAAAGGAACATTGATATTTAGGGGTATCTGTGTGCCTCAGCCAGTTAAGTGTCTGTCTTAAACTTGGGTCACCATCCCAGGGTCCTGGGTTTGAGACCTGAGTCAGGGTCTCTGCTCAGAGGCGTCTCCTTATTCCTCACTCTCTAGGCCTCCACCCCTCACTGTCCTCCGCCCCACCAGCTCATGTTCTCTTTCACATTCTCTCTCTCTCTCTCAAATAAATAAAATCTTTAAAAAGAAAAAAAGGAAGTGTTGATATTTGGCAAAATGTTGGCTAGATATTTCCAAGTTGAGTTGAGTTAATATGAATAACTTTAATTTCTTGCTTATTCTATGTTTTCAAAATTCTCCATTTCTAAGTATACATGTATTACTTTTTTATTGGAAATATATATTATATTATCATTACAAAGAGAGAGAGAGAGACTCAGTAATAGACTCAGAAAAACTTGGATTCAAATTCCAGTTCTACTGCTTCCTCCCCCCAGGCAAGGTAAACCATCTCAGTAAATCCCAATCTCCTCATCTACATGACGGATAACAATATTACCTACAACAAAGGGATTGAGGAGAACCAATCCATGTAAAGCAGCATCCAACACATAGTACATATTCAGTAGATGCCAGTGTGGAAGTGTCAGCAGGTAACATCATCCCCATCTTACTGATGAGGTCATTAGACTTGAAGAATTTAAGTGGCACTTGCTCAAAGTCACACAGATATAAGTAGAAAATCTGAAACTGGAATCCCATCTTCTATGAAAGTATGCAGTATTCTTCCTGCTAAGATTCCCTAAATCACTGTGGAAAAGCAAAACTTTTATGATGCCATTATTGCAATTTGATTGAGTTCAACATAACCCCAAATGAAGCAGTAGCTCTTGTGCCAGAAACCCAAATAATACTTACACAAATCCGTCATGTCACTGACTGTGTCTGGACTAGACTTAGAAAGAAGAAAGACAATCATCTTAGTAAAGATACTGTGAAAACCACACAGGATTTCAGTCCTCTGGGTTCCTCCCTCCCCTGGAGTGTTGTTTGGAACGAAGGCTCATCTAGTGTCACTTCCTGCTTCTGAGTCATCATCATAGATTAGTATCACTAAACCAAGCTGTGTTCCAGGAGCTCCGGAAAGAAAATTCTCTGAGCCTCGCTTTGGAATTGGCTCCTTCTCATAATAAATACTTTCCAAACTCATCAAGAGATGTTATAGAAGAATTAATGTCCCCAAAGAACTTCATTTATTTTACAGATTTATGAAATATATCCCCCTGCCAAGACCTCTTATGCACTTCTTTTTTCAGTAAAGGTGACACAGAGTTTCTCCCAAAATAAAATTGACTCTTCCAGATGCTTAAATTGAGGGTCATGAGTCATCCTGGCTGCCCAGTATCACTGAGGACACAGTGTAACTTCTCAACATAAAAGCCTTAATAGCATTTAGGCACTCTTCCTAAAATACTTGCCAAAAGAGCCTGCGGTGATGGTCTTTACCACTCCCATAACAACTTCAGGTCAATAAAGTTTAGCGAGCACCATCCTTTCTGACCAATAGTTTTTACAACTAAGCTTTGAGTTAGATCAGGGCAAACCCTGAGCACTCATGATGGACTAAAGAGCTTCAGCTCTTCACCTTCACTGTTCCAACCCAGTGGTCACTACTCTTCTGACCGAGTCCTGCAGCCCCACTGTCATCCTATGTAGTCACTGCAGTAAAGCTTCTTTGCTCTGTGACAGAGCCCAGTACAAGAAAAATGTGTTCCTCGTCTCCCAAAATGGAATTTGGGGCACCAATATCCTCCTATTTGCTAGATCCAATGTTTATTTCTCAGTCTTGGTCTCTATACTACTGACTCTCTTTTTTTTTTTTTTTTGCGTTCCCTGAAATTTTCTAACATCTTGACTTCTGGGCACTGCTCTCTTCTAGCTGTGGTCCAGCATCGCTGGTTGTCCCCTTGAAGCCCTCCTTGTCTGCTCTTGTGGTCTTGCTTCTCACCAGTTGTATCTCCTGCCTCTACTGCTCCAAAACACTTCCCTCATCTCCAACATTCTGATCAGAGTAATGGCCCAACCGCACGTTTGTAAATGAGCCCCCACCCCCGGGTCTCTGTCTCCCCCTCTCTTCCTTCCTCCCTTCCTTTGTTTTCTTTTCTTTTCCTTTTTTTTTTTCTCCTTTCCTTTCTTCCCTTCCCTTCTCTTTCTTCTCTTTTCCCTTTCTTTCTATTTCCCCTCCTTCCTTCCTTCATTCCTTCCTTCCTTCATTCCTTTTTTCCTTCCTTCCAAAGGGTGTGAATAATATATCACCACTTTTTCTATTCATCTCTGATGCTATCTTACTACTAAATCCCATCTGTCTTCAGGTCCTAGCAAATTTACCTCTTTAATATCCCTAATCCATCCTCTCTTCTTCCCCATGTCCACTTCCCTCATACCTCGTGAATTTTCCCTGACAGAACTCCAATAGCCCCCTGTCCCTTTCCCCACCCTGTGCTGATGGCCTTTCCCACCCAGTATAACAGAGGGACCAAGTGAAGTTTTAAAGTGTGAATATGAACATGTCAGTCCCCTACTTGACATTTCACCTCCAAATGGGGCAAGCAAACCCATATTTTCAAGGTCCATTGGTCCAGCCTTTGCTTGCAAGATAATCAATATTTTCCCTCCTGTTCTTAACAGGTTGAGATCTTTTGAGTCTTCATGCTGATTCCCCTTCCCATGCCCAGAGAAAATTCCCACTTTCACTCTCTTCCTCACTGACTCCATCCTTCCCTTCTGGGGTGGGGGTGGGGGGGGACTCAGACATCCTCGGAGAGTCTTGTCCTGACCCCCTATACCTTCAGCTTACTGTCCAATGTACTCATATAGCACACTATTCTATCTTCCGTGATGGCACTTGGACTAAGAAATGGGCATTTAACTGCCTGAATTATCCATAATGTCCTTAGCATCAGGGACCCACGTTATCTCTGTATTACCACCAAGTAAGCACTCAGTACATTTATGAATGAATAAATAAATGCTTATATCCCTAGAAACTTGATGATCAAGTTCTCTCATGCTAGTTTTTAACTGCATACAGGTTGAGCCTATTCTGTGGGCTGGCGGGGAAACCTATCCACCATTTCTAAATTTGTTTCTGTGGGAAAATGCATTAACAGTTCCAAAAAACAGACTTACAAACAATTTAGAACAAAACCTTTAGAAAACTGAAGATTGATTATATTTCTCTCTTTGCATTTCTGCTAGCTATGAAATTGGTCTATCATTGTCTGCTCTTGGACAGTGAGGTATTAAAATAGAGAGAATACAAATAAACCACTAATGTTAAGTATTCTTTCATTAACCTTTCTAGGTATTTACTCATAAGCTGTATACACTGGCATGAATCACAGGCACCCTTCCCAAGTAGTTACTCTGACATTTCTTTTGTTTTCTGGCCCTGTATTCATGTGATCCTATTTAGGAAAACCTGACATTTGGAAATCCAAACATAGAAACCAGATACATTCAAGGGTTATGACTCAGGTTACAAAATAATTTTTCACTTTAGAGATTTAATAGTGACTTACTCTGTTCATTAAAGAGTAATAAAAAATTATCTGAAAAGAAATACAGAATTTAAGAACAAAATTAAGCCTGGTTATATTTGTAGTCATGAGCATTTCTTTTTGAAACACCATAATTTACCCCTCCCCACTTGGGATTTATTCTCGTGGCATTACAGCTCTCCCTCTACTGAGAAGCACAACAAAAGACCATTTGAGTAGGAAGCAGATGTGTATCTTCTGGAGCTTAACACCCCTGGCTCAAATCTGACAGTGAAAATTTACAGCCCTTAAAATATACTATACTGTGGTGGCTGTGACTGGGAGGCCTCCTCCCCAGCCAAGGGAGTAGAATTGCTAAAATGTTAGTGGCCAAAGGGGGCTGGTGGGAGGGAGGAAGGAGACTTGAGTCTTCACTGGGAGGAAATGAACCCAGAGATTATCAGTGGATGATATAATCAAAAACTCATATACCAGTATCCAAGTTTTATTACACTACTGAGGAAAACAGTTCATTTATATTGGATTTCCTGTACTTTTTTTCCTTAATAAGGGAAATCACATATCTATGAGTCATCATGATTATTACAGATTTGATGGGACATTTTACCATGATAATACACACACATTTTTGAAAAGGAATGATAAGCCCCAATAATTGCATGTTTCTTAATTTATTGACACAATAGTAAAAAGATGAGTTGATATATTTTTCTCATTTTTCATGAAATAGCTTTGACTATTTCCAGTAGGCACACATTTCTGTTTAATAGTAACATACAAAAATTAATAAATAGGAAAAAGGCACTTTGGGAATAGACCATAATAAAGACAAATGGAATCCATATTTCAAAAGTTGGCAAGAGCTAACAGATACGCTCTCATTTTTTTTATTTGTGTAATAAAATGTTCTGTATTCAGAGTCATTTCTTTCCTTGTTATTTCTCTTGTCTTGAGTAGGAGCCATAAACGCTTCAACAAACAGAAAGTAGATTGAATGTTCAGTTAGTATTGCTAAAGTCTTTTTATGATGTACTACTTAATGCTGAAATAGCACAATAATGTTTCCATCAGAAAGCTCAATTTGTTTTATAAAAAGACCACTTACACAAATATTCTTTGGAATATTACAACCAGCAATTAATCCTTATTGAGTATCTAGTATTTAAGAGCCATATTGAAAACAATAAAGGGGTAGGATGAGCAGGACAAAGATGGAGCTATTTTTCAAAGGCTGGAAGCCTACTTAAAAGACAAAATAAAGGGGCGCCTTGATGGCTCAGTGGGTTAAGCCACTGCCTTCAGCTCAGGTCATGGTCATGGTCTCAGGGTCCTGGGATTGAGCCCCATGTCGGGCTTTCTGTTCCAAAGAGAATCTGCTTCCTCCTCTGTCTCTGCCTGCCTCTCCACTTACTTGTGATCTCTCTGTGTCAAATAAATAAATAAAATCTTTTAAAAAAAGAGAGAGAGACAAAATAAAGAGCTGAGCATTTTCTAAGTTGTATCACAAAGGCAAAATTAAAACCTGACTTCGACTTTGGGGTAGAATGTAAATAGCCCTCCAACAACTGGCCTCACATCCCTTGCAAACAAATCAAGACTTGTTCTCTAACCTCACAACATCATGGAGTGTTGATAACTAAGCCCAACTTCGGAGAAAGAACAGACTTTGGAAAGTAGTGAACAGAAGATCTGGACAGCAGACTTGGAAACACAGACATTAACAATGCCTTCTTGTCTATACCCAAGGAAGATTCTATTATCAATAGAGTCTCTGCTTGGATTGGTTTTTCCAGAGGTGGGAAGTGCTACCAAGGTCAAGCACACTTTGCACTTGGGTCAGCCTGAGATGATCTTCCGTGCTTTGTCTAGGGAACTGGCCAGTGCTGACCACTGAAGAAACTCACCCTAGTGAGTAGCGTGAGGACAAAAGAACTTAAACCTGGAAGCAGAATCATTGTCCTCCTCAATTCTGTGATCTAACTTACGCTAATCAGCCACAGGGAGAACATATGGACAAAACCTTGAGCAAAGGGGAAACATGATACCAAATGAAATAGAAAGAAGTCACTACTCAGGAGAACATTTGGAGACAGCCAGTCAATCCATGTGACACATGTAGAAAGATTACTCTACAAACTCACTGAATATGATGAAATCCAGATTAGGTCAAAGAAACTTTTCCTGGTTAAGTCCCAAGTCTTACATCAGAAGGTCCATCCTCAAACTGAAGGATGTTATCAGCAAAGCAGTAGAGAAAAATGATCAGCAGAGCAGATTACTTCATTGGGGTTTTGTGTACACACTCTTGTCAAAGCTAATCAATTGCTTAACTAAGATGCACTGGCTTCTTTAAAGTTGCTGATACTCACCATGGAACAATAACTTAGATTTCTCAAAGCTGAATCAATTTCACATAATATAACTTTCTTGAGAAAATGAGGGCATGCCACCATGGATCAGTACCCACAATAATGACTTCTTTCAATGCCAAGTGATTCTCATCACTTCATACAGAAACTGGCCCAATACCTGGGTCCAAATTCACCATGGGTTCTTCCAAACCCGGTTCCCCTGGGATGATAACATTTATACCACATGTGCATATTGTGATTCCTCTGAAGTGATCCCAAACTGTTCTCGATGCCTTGGCTAGGGAGGCAATGGACATAAGCATGTCCTATACAAAAATGCTTCAGCTCCTGTCTTCTCCTAATGAGCACAATTAACCACAACCATAACATTTGAATTAGTAATGCTCCCCAACAGGATGGATAAAGTGTCTCTGGAGCGAAGTTGTTTGTAGTTCTGGTAAAGCTCATGGCAAAATTAAAAGTTCGTCTTGAAGAGAGACAATGCTGGCATTGTGTTACGTTGATTTAAAACAAGTCTGTCCTAAGGATTTTCTTCATCCTTATCTGCAGTAATAGAATATGAAAGAGAGAGGAGGGAAATATCAAGTGCTGGAAAATATCTTTCTCAGAAACTATAGCAGACGGGTCACAACATTTTTAAACAATGATAGTAACATTTATTATATCAAAGCCATTTTATGTTTTATTTGGAACTCTGGCGCCTTTTTTTTTTTTTAGGTTCCCATAACATGACAGTAATTATAGCCATCAAGATGTTCCCTAGAAGATAGCAGTCCAAACTCCAGATGCTGCTGCCCCGTTGTCCCATCACTGGAGCTCAGAGTGTGCACATTACATCATGGTGTAGTTTATTTTAAAAGTGCTTTAAGAATGTAATGATAGTAATTGTAGACAGGGAAAATTAATGGGGAGCATTGCCGGTCTGCAAATTCCATTTATAAAACACTCCCGCTGCTCAAAAAGAGAGTGCTTTCTTGTTAACAGAGGCTTCAAAATACAATTTGGAGGATGTATTAAATAAACTCTGTGCTAAAGTCATTTTCAGCTGGGCCCTGTGTGTACATCTTTCCCTCTCATTTCACCACTGGCCCACCACACTACTTTCCCTGAGAGGATACAAGATTCTGTAGAGAAGCAGAGGGCGTGGGCTCCCAGGCAGAAACTACCGGGGCTGTGGGGCAAGGACAGGTTAAGTGGTAGAGCTGGTCTCGGGCCAATGAACACACACACAAAGTGTGTAAAACAAAGAGAGAGCTGGTGAGGTGCACACACGCCTACACCCATACAACCCACTGCAGAGCTTTCACAGACCCTGCCTGAGGGTTAGGGATTTGGAGGGCTCCATATTTCATTGATGGTACGTGACGAACATCGGCAACCAAGAGCATGCCCTTCTTTCCAGCTTCATGGCACAGGAAAGACGTCCCTACTCTATACTCCTTCTTTTGTGTTCCTTAAATCTATCCTCTTCTGTCCCTTTCCTCATGTTAGCAAAAGATAAAGTCACCTCGTCAAGACTGCTTTCCAGCTCCGGTTTATGATGGAATGGGACAAGTGTTGTCCTGTGAAGATGTCAAGGAAATTCCAGTTGTTTCTACAGTCTCAAGAGAGAGACAAAGAACAGACCAAACTCGTAAGCCTTTCCTTCCTTTAAATTTTAACCAAAACATAAAAGAAAAAGAAATATTCTCCACACATCCAGAAATTAGTTTTAAGAATGTTTTATGCCAGGCTGTTGAGTCAATATTGTACTCGGAGGATTACCACTTGGCTCATTATGTCACAGCATCGCAGTTTGTCCCTCAACCATGGTGGACAGATGAGTAACTCAAAGTGATTCTTGCTGGGGAAGGGGAGACTGAGGTAAATGCATATCTTCCTCAAAGGCGTTTGTTCACACACCTGCAATAATCGTTGGTAACAACAATAACTTTGGAAAAGGAGAAATCAAGGAGTATATGTGATGGTTGTGGGTGGGGAAAGGCAGTCACGAGAGAAAACTGGCAGTATTCTTGGGAAAAAAGAAGGGACACACGACTTATTATTGGGCCACTGGGTATATCTTCCCAACTTGCTGTGTATTCTGGTATGCTTTCTAGCCGTCTAAGTTTCATTCAAACACATGCATATCTGAGACTTCATTTATTGACAGTCCTAAGAGGTATACAGTACCAGCATCGTCGTCCCTACTTCATAGATAAAACTACTGAGCCACAGAGAGGCTGATCAAGAAACTGGAGCTAGAAAGCTAACATGGCTGGTGCAGTGGCTCCCAGCCTTCACACACTCAGATGTGCTCCAGGCATTGCTCTAATCCATGAACTATATCATACAGTGTTTCTACTCCATCCGATTGATACACTCCTCATTACCCTGGGCAGGCAGAACCTGCTGGTATCATTTTCTCTGCTTGATAGGTGAGGAAGAGGAAGCACAAAGATTTAAGTGCCTTGTCTCAGGTAACACAGCTAATAAATGACAGAACCAGATCCAAACCCTAGCAGACTCAGTGCCACAGTGCCTTCTCTCAACAACCCTTCTCCTCCAGCTCCAGGTGACAAGGCCAGGAGAACTCTTTCCACCACAGCATAAAGTGCTAAGGATGTACCCCAAGCAAGCAAAATGGAGCTTCAACAACTCTCTCCTCAAAAACACCACAGAACCCCCAAGCTTTTCTCCCTCAACTTTTCTCCCAATGCATAAAACACCCACACGCACCCAGCCTGTCATCCTCCCCCCAACTCTGGATCACGACTCCTGTCTGCGTCATGACTGCCTTACCCATGGGAAATTTGTGTTCTCTCTCTGACCTCAATGAAGCAGCCAGACAAGGCTGAGTCAGTGCACTAATCTGTGTTAACTGGTGTTGGTCGAGGAGGATATGAAAACAGTGGTTCATTTGCCTGTTAGTATTCACAGCTGGGTGTACAGCAATAAGTCAATCTCTTGTGTGCCCCACACTGCATGCATCCAGGCATCAGAAATTTACATGAGCTACCTCATTACATCTTTACAGCAACTCTGAGAAGTAGGACTTCTTATGTTGATTTAACACATAAGAAAGCTGGAATCTATGTCGCTTGGGTAAATTACCCAACATATCAAAGCCAACATGGGGTTGAGATTGGGTCAAACATTGGGTAAACTAATGAGCCAATAAACAGATGAATAAATCCAAAGGAAAAGTGAATTGGGGAAAATCATAGGGGGAGAGGAACCATGAGACACTGTGGACTTTGAGAAACAAACTGACAATTTTAAAGGGGAAGGTATGGGAGGAATGAGTGAGCCTGGTGGTGGGCATTAAGGAAGGCATGCACTGCCTGGAGCACTGGGTGTGCGCCATGATTCATAAGCAATGAATCTTGGAACACTGAATAAATAATAAATATGTAAATAAATAAATAAATCCAAAGCCCCGGTCTGCCCCACTACACCTTCCATTTACCTGTTTGACAAATAATTTTTAAGCATATCTTATTTGCCAGGCATTGTTTGGCACTGAGGATACAATGGGTCTCTAAACCACATTTGGTAGACAGAGGCAGAGAATAAATAAACAAGCCTTCAGGGCAACAAGAACAACGTATCAGGTGTTGATCATTACCATGTGGATAAGTAAAATAAGGTGTCAAAGACCGGTGGCTATTTCACATTAGGGTGGGCGTGTCAGGGAAGGAACTGACCGCTAAGCTGGATAAATGCTGCTGGAAAGGGGCAGCTGTGTGAAGTTCACAGGGAAAACACTTGAAGCCATGGGAAGGGCTGCACAAAGTCCCTAAAAAGGAAATGAGCTTTAACCAAAAGAAAGTTGATGAGCAGGGGAACTGGAGAGGGTGCAAGTCCCATAGGGTGTGGTAAGCCAGAGTCGGAAGTCTGGAGTTTGTTCTAAGTGCAGTAGGGAGCCCTTGGAAACTTTTAGTCAGGGCAGCGTCATGACCTGAATTCTTTTTCAAAGCCTTCTCTCTGCCATACCACCTGTTCTTCAGGGGCCCATGTCTTTCTTCCTCTACTTAACTTCTCCCAACACAAAACATCCTGGATTCTACATTTCATTTTCAGGGCATTTCCTCACTCTGTTGGCATTAAAAATTGGAAAGTAGTTGGTAAACACTTCCTATGGAGGAGTAGTTGATAGTTACTTAATAGTGTCTCCCCTCCTGGAGGTAACAATGTTACACTCAGGGATAACTGTCCAACACAGTGACATGCCCTCATGTCAAACCGCACAGGAATCCCCCTATTGTCCATGCCCCTAAGCCAGGCTTTTCCACACCCAGCCCTGGTGCTGATTGCCTGATTACTCCACAGGCCCCACTCCAGTAAGGATCACCATAATGACTAGGACTGAGTGAAATGAGATGCTTGAAGAGCTCCTGTGACTGAGGAAACCCCAGACCAAGGGAATTTCTTTTGAATAAGATTGTTCCTTTAGGTTTCATAAAAGAGAAAACAAGTAGGAGATAATGGGAAGAGGACTGGCCTCTTAGGAGCAAAGACCTCAAAGCCAGAAAAACCTGAACTTGAATTCTGACCCAGACATCAACTGTGTAACCTTGGAGAAATCATTTACAAGCCCTGATCTCCTCATCGTTAAAATAGGATCATACTACTTCATAGCTTAGTTTGCAGAGGTCATGGAATGATTGCAGAGGATCTACTACATGCCCACACGGGTTCCATCTGTGAGTAGTTGGTGTTGGAGGTTGATGCAGCAATGCTTCTTGTTGCTGTGGTAGTAGCTGCTGCCTCTGTACTCATGGCTATTGAATGAGCAGGTCATAAATGGGTCTCCATTCTTTCTTTTGGAAAGTGAGAGGATCAGATGGCCTCAAAGACAATTCCAGCTCTAAATGACCCAACATCCACTGAAACAAGAAAACTCTTAAACCAGGAGAGCCTAATCTAGTGTGAGAAAGCACACCCTGCAAATAAAAAAAGGCAGAAGATTTTTCTCCAGGGTTTCTGGGGGTTCTTGTAAGCACTTCTACAGCCCCAAAGGCCAAGTGTTCCTGCAGATGAACTTCCTGTGTCCCTAAGTCCCCACGAAGAGCAGCAATTCAAGACACAGTGTTTCCATTCTCCAGAGTCTCCTGCTTCAGAGTTAGAGTGTAGAGAAGTCAAAGTACAGTATCTCTAAAGCTGGGCTGAGTAAATGGCCATTTATTAATTAGCCATTATTGAGAGCAAAATAAATTTCTTTTTTCTCCAAGAAGTCAAAGAAAGTACCTAGTCCCTGAGTTCTCTCAATACATAGTCAGGCTCTGTAGGTTCTGAGGACACTTCTTGATCCTTGGTCCAGCAGGCCCTTGAAACCAAGGTTCAAGAGACAGAAAGGGAGAGCTTTCCCTTGGCCTAGTCCCGAACCGTGACTCACTTCTCCACTTCTCTATCAAAAAAGACTCCTTTGATTCTGTTACAACCACCTCATTCCTGAGACTGCTCAGAGAAACCCAAGTACGTAGCTAAAAGGTGCCTTGAGTCGGCACCTCCTAGCCAGTCTCAAAGGAACTAATTTTAATATCATATGCAGATTTATTACCTTACGAAATGAGCATTTCCTGCTTCAAATGGAAGTCTAGGTGTGCCCGTGAGACTCATCTACAGAGTACCGAGAACCAATATAGAGAAAGTCATCCTGCAAGATCCCCCAGGGAAATTCCCCTTATTCTCAGGGAAGCATGTATAGTGCTCAAGGAAATGAAAAGTCTGTAAGAATAGTCTTGGGAATTTCATCATGGGGAAATTTACTAATAATTTCAAGAAACTCTTTCCATTAGAAATAAATGGAACCACAGCCATTTCCCAGTTGCATGTTTGACCATCCTGGCCAACCCTTAATGAGGCTCCAAGCCTCAAAACCTGTCACCAAAGGAGAAACTTCCAAGGGTACAAATCAAGGTATCCTCAGATATTCATAAGGTCAAGAGAAAGCAGGTATATATATTTCATAGAAAGGTCATCCACAACACGTCTGCCAACAAGTTGGATTAGAGTTGTTTTTAAAAAGCCAATTCTAGGGGTTTCTGGGTGACTCAGTCAGTTAAGCATCTGCCTTTGGCTCAGCTCATGATCCCAGGGTCATGATCCCCATGGGGTTCAGAGGAGGATCTGCTTCTCCCTCTCCCTCCATTCCTCTCCTCCGTTTGTGTGTTTTCCTTTTCTAATAAATAAATAAAATCTTTTTTTAAATAAATAAATAACAAATTCCACACACCAGTACATCAGCCATCTGGCTGCTTGATCTTCAACTTTTTTAAGCTCTCCCTTAATAATAGTAGTAATAATAATAATATACTCACCATAGTGCTGTTGTGTGATGAAAGGAGAAAACATGTGACCATAATTCACAAAATACTATGCTAATGTGTTGTTTTTCATCAATCCATTCAACTAATATTTATTAAGAACCTACCTAGCACCAACTACTAACATGGGTGCTTAGTATAGGCTAATAAACAAACTACTAAAAAGAAAAAAAACCTGCCCTTTCAGAACTTACATTCTTGAATGGAGTTGGGGTATACTTACAATTATTTAAATTAAGCACAGCAGACAAGTAATTGGTAGGTTACAGGATGTTATGTACTATGGGGGAAACACACACACACACACATAGTGAAATAAGAAGGTTTGAGAGTGCCGTGAGGTGGGTTTACAGGATGAAATACTATGGTCAAGGAAAACCTCATCAAAAGATGACATGTGGGCGCCTGGGTGGCTCAGTGGGTTAAGCCGCTGCCTTCGGCTCAGGTCATGATCTCGGGGTCCTGGGATCGAGTCCCCCATCGGGCTCTCCTCAGCAGGGAGCCTGCTTCCCCCTCTCTCTCTGCCTGCCTCTCTACTTGTGATTTCCCTCTGTCAAGTAAATAAATAAAATCTTTAAAAAAAAAAAAAAAGATGACATGTGAGCAAAGACTCAGAAAACAGAAGAAGTTAGTCAGGTGGATAGCTTGAGGCTTCCCAGGCACGTAGGCCCAAAGCTGGGAACATGGCTGACACCTTGAGATCAAATGAGGGGGCTGCTGAGGCTGCAGTAAGGTGAGAATGGCCGGGAGGACAATGGGAGAGAAAACCGTGGCAATAACTAGAGGGGTAAAGTACAGATCATGAGGGCCCTTTTGCACTGTGAGGACATTGGCTTTCATTCTGATTAAGGTGGAGACCACTTTGGAGACTTTTGCACGGAGCATCAACACAAGATAACATCATATTTTATGGTAATGACTTGACCACCCTGTTGAGAAAAGACTATGAAGGAGACAAGGAGGGAGCCATGACCTGTTAGGAATATACTGGAACAGTCACTGTAAGAGTTGCCGGTGCTTGGACCAAAGAGAAGTAGTGGGGATGGTGAAAAGTGATTGGATCTTGAATGGTATTTTGAAGATAGAGACTTCAGGATTTCCTGATGGATACTGGATATGGGAAGTGAGAAAGAGAAGTCTAGATTTGTTGCCAACATTTTTGGCCTGAGTAACTAAAAAAAAATGAAGATGCCATCAACTGAGATGGGAAAGATTTGATGAGGGCTTGAGAGGAAAATTGGGAGTTCCATTTTGGACATGTACATTTAAAATATACTATTGATATCAAAGTAGAGATGTAGAGTAGGCAGCTTATATACAGAGCCTGGATCCAGAAAGAAGACTGAGATGGACATATAAATAAGGTAATTACAATTATAGGTGGTATTTAAAGCCATGAGATTGGATGAGCTCACCAAGGAGTGGTTGTAGATAGAGAAGGAATCCAAGAAATGAGCCTTGGACATACTGATGTTCAGAGGTAAAGAGGACAGTAGAAATATTCAAAGGAGGTTTAAAAGGGGTAGTCAATGAGTTTGGAACAAAATGAAGAGAGAGTTTTAGCCAGAGAAAAGATCTTCCAATATCAAATAGGTCATTGGATTTAGCAAAATGGAAGTCATTAGTGACCTCGACAAAAGCACACTTAGTGGAATGAAGGGAGAACGTCATGGAATGGATCTAAGAGAGCATGGGGGATTGAATCAATGGTATCATAATAGCAGTGTGTGGGACAGATGGTAGCTGTACTCTTGCTGAGCACAGCATAATAGCACCTGGGTGGCTCAGTTGATTAAGCCTCTGCCTTCAGCACAGGTCATGATCCTGGGGTCCTGGGCTCAAGCCCCCCCCCCCATCTCCCTCTTCCTCTGCTGCTCCCCCTACTTGCTCTCTCTCTCTCTCTGTCAAACAATTAAAATCTCTTTTTTAAAAAGGGGGGCACCTGGGTGACTCAGTGGGTTAAAGCCTCTGCCTTCAGCTCAGGTCATGATCCCAGGGTCCTCAGATGGACTTGTTTGAATTAAAACCTTAAAGCTATATTTTGTTAGAGAATTCTTTCTAGGATTTCTAGGTCTGTTTTCTCCTAGGGAAGGAAGGTGAAGAGTTAGAATAGGTATGAAGAACATGAGGAATTCTGGAAAGCCATCCCACAGCACAACCCTCCTGGATATTCAGAGTCAGGTCTTCCAAAAGGAGGTTGAAGAGAAACAATTTCAATCAAGGCACAGTTCTCCCAGGTCTGCAATTGGAGATTCCCATGTATCTAAAAGAAATACTTCTTCTACCACAACCACCATTTCCCCCAAGCTATCTGTGGGGTTTTTTCTGTCGGTTTTCCTGACCACAATACCAGCCAGAAGTGTTGACATCATTAGTTTACTTAGGAAACCCCTGGATACATTTTTGAATGCATAGAAAAGAAATGATATTCCTTCTCTACAACCTGGCTTCCTATGGTAAAATGGAGGCAAGATTATTTTTCACTTTCTTCTAGAACAAAACTGTCACAGAGACCAGCAAAAAGGACACCACAAAGGTCTGAGTCCTCAAGGTGTATGCATGGAGACGGGAGAAGGTGGCAGGTATAGCCAGACGCTGATCTCTACGTGGTAGCAAAGTGTGTGTTACATCCTAGGAATGGTGTGTAGGGAGTTTGCCAAGGGATTTATACCTGTGCTGATGCCAAATGTCCTACCAGCGGGTCTGTGCTGTAATATTAAGAACCAATCTAATTAAGGAAAAATGCACTGCACTTAGGGAACAACCACCACCCATAACTCATCAGCTCTAAGAGCTGGAAGTAACACGGCAACAACTCAAAGAAAAGGGGAAGAGTAGAGAACAGGGGAGCAGAGGGGATAGCAATGTTTAATGGCCCCCGAGCTTGTTCTTCCAGCTTTCTGCCTGTTCTGCATGCCATCCCGCATATCTGTGCCTGTCAGCTTGCCTCAGCATTGACTGCCAGTCCCTTTCCAGCACACCCTCTTTTTCCTGGTCCTGAGAAGTCTCCCTAGCCATCAGAACCTTTTGATCCAACAAGACTTCTTCTAGATCTTTTTTATTCTGGTAAAAAATACATAACATTAATTTTACCATCTTAACCATTTGTAAGTATGCAGTTCAGTAGTCTTAAGTAAGTTCACATTGTTGTGCAACTGATCTCTAGAACTTGTTCATCTTGCAAAACAGAAACTCTCTACCCATTGAACATTAATTTCCTTGCCCTTCTCCCTCAACCTTTGGCAATCACTTTTCTACTTTCTGTTTCTGTAATTCTTCATATGAATAGAATGATACAGTATTTGTCCTCTTGTGCCTGGCTTCTGTCTGTTAGCATAATGCCCTTGAGATTTATCCATGATGTAGCATGTTATAGGATGTCCTTCTTTGTTCAAGGCTACATAATAGACCACTGCGTGCATATGCCATGTTGTCTTAAACCATTCATCCATCAGTGGACATTTGGGCTGCTTTCATTCTTGGCTATTGTGAATAATGTTGCAGTGAACATGAGCATGCAAATATCTCCTCAAGATACACTTTGGATTCTTTTGGGCATACATTCAGAAGTGGGATTGCTGGATTATGTGACAGTTCTATTTTTACTTCTTAAGGCATTTTCTACAGAGGGTGTCTCACTTCACACACCTACCAACAGTGTCCAGGGGCTCCAATTTCTCCGCATCTGTGCCAATTTATTATATTCTGTTCTTTTCATGGTGTTTATCCTACTATGTGTGAGGGAATATCTCCAGGTAAATTTGATTTGCAGTGATGTGGAATATCTTTTCTTATGCATGTTATTTATCTGTTTATCTTCTTTAGAGAATTGTCGTTTCCTGACTTGTTAATTTTGGCCATTCTAACTGGTGTAAGGTGGTATCTCGTTGTGGTTTTGATTTGTATTTCCCTGATGGCTAGTGATGTTCAACATTTTCCCATGTGTCTGTTAGCCATTTGCATGTCTTTGGAGATATGTCTGTTCATGTCTTCTGCCCATTTCTTCATTGAGTTATTTGTTTTCTAGGTGTTGTTTGGGAAATTCTTTATAGATCTTGGATACCAGCCCTTTATATGACATGTCATTTCCAAACATCTTCTCCCATTCCATGAGTTGCCTGTTTGTTTTGTTGACTATTTCCTTTGAGGTAAGAAGCATTTTATCTTTATTCACATCTTTTGCCCATTGCTTAATTAAGTTATTGGGGGGTTTTGTCACCTGTTATTGTGTTGTAGGAGGCCTTCATATATTTCGGATATGAACTCCTCATCAGATACATGGTTTGCAAATCTTTTCTCCCAATCCATAGTTGCCTTTCCTCCCTGTTGATTGTTTTCAAAGTGTTTAAGGATTTTTTGTGTCTATTTTTGCTTTTGACTCAACAAGAGGTAGAATTTATGGGTATAACACTAGTCTGTCAGAAGCTGTGTCTGCAGTGCCTTCTCTTCTTCTCCAGAGGACTGGTGTAAGTTGTTGGGTTGTCACCAGCATCTAGTTCTCCAAATATGATCGTCAAAGTGTTCTTTATCCTCTTCAGTGCTTATAAGACAACAGTGCCTAATCTCGTGTTTCTGTCATAACTAGCAGATTTTTAATCAAACCAGATGAGCTCTATGTAGTAGCTCATGAACAGATGGTTCCAGCAGAGTGGTGCAGTGGAAGCATGCTGGACCCATGAACAGATGGTTCTATCATCTTGTTTGCACTGGAGCAAGGTTTTTGTGGGTGATCCATTGACGGAGATAGTCCAGATTATCAGACAAAGTCATCCTTCATCAGCTGGTACTTGGCCCCTCTCTTCCACTGTCTCTGGCCCCCTCTCTCCCAGACTGACATTCTTTAATGCTGTGTTTGTATATGTGGCTTCATCTATCTGGAACATTCTGCCATTTCCTTTCCCATACACAACACTTTTTGCCTCCATTCACCTGTAATACCTAGCTATCAGACTCAACTCAGGGCTCTCTTCTCCCTTCTGCACACAGATCCACTCTCACCTCTGCCCTCTGCCTGAGATGGCCACTCTTTTTCAATTTCCCTAGCATCCTGTACCTTCTCCTGAGTGGAGTCCCTTCCACATTGTCTCTGATTATGCACTTACTCTGTGCTCTCTCCCACTGGGAAGGCATGGACTATTTTCCTGAACCTCACACCCTCAACAGTCAGGTCAGTTCTTGAAACAGAGTTGGCCCCCATTCACTTTTGTATGAATAGAATGAGAAACACCAAGACCTCTAGTTTATTTTAAAGCTTTTAAATGTCATTTAACTAACAGAATTAAGGGGGTGGAAAGGGCACCTGGTAGCTCAGTCAGTTAACATTCCGACTCTTGATTTGGGCTCATGTGATCTCGGGGTGGTCAGATTGACCCCTGTGTCAGGCTCTGAACTCAACGTAGAGTCTGCTTAGGACTCTCTCTCTCTGCAATCCCCTCTAAAATAAATAAATAAATAAATAATATATATATTCGATACATATCATATTTGTTTATATTATTTATATTGTAATATATAAATAAATATATTTTAAGAAGGAAACATTTTCCATTATAACTAACACTGCAGCATGAAGAAGAAAAAATGGTACAGCTATCACAAAACCACAGGTCTGGGCAGGTTATACAGGAGAGTATGTCTTTCTTCTTGCCCAGGGACAGCCTCATTGATGATCCACAGTCCCTCAGGTGCAATTTCAGAATGCAAAAACCCATCAACACTAAGGATTAAGGCTGTGGATGTGAATTAATTCTTATGCACAAGCCCAAAGGAGTTTTGGATTCTCTAGTGATGGGACCAATTAGGAAATAAGACTTATTAAACAATGATTTAAAAAAAAGCAGGGGGAGGGATTGGTCTTTATTTCATTGCCCTGTACATTTTTCTTCACTAAACATATTTTGGAGCCTGTTTTTTATTTAATCCGCACTGTTTTTATTTAGTCTTTGTGTATTCCACGGCAACATCACATGAACAGCTCTACAGGCACACACGGTTCTCTAGACAACAGGGAGTACAATAGTACTTGCCTCAATCTCCCACATCTGGCCATTGTCATTTCCTTGTGGTCCTAACATCTTTACCCACCCAGGGAAAAACTTATATAAAAGGCTAATTTACTGAATATAAATGTTAATTGTTCTCCCTGTATTTTTGCCAGGTGAACACACCCTTTGGGCTTCCTGGCCTCCATGAGCTTAGCAGAATTAACCACAGAAGTAAAAACAGGAGGATCTTGAGGCTGAGGCAGCACTAGGTGCCCCAGAGCAGGTCAGGGGATGGTAAGCCTTTTGAGTCCTAGAGCCATCCTGCGGAGTCTTGGAAAGGGAAGAGGTCTGAAGGACCCTTTTATTCTCTGGGATGATGCCGGAGGAAGTGGCATATGGTCTCTCCAGGGCACAGCTGAACAGGACTTCAAGGGGAGGGACCGTTGGCCCTCAGGACCCCAGGCTCAGCAGTAATCCCTGTGCCCCATACGCAGCATGGAGACAAAGAGCAACCAGATACCACGGACTCGGTGGCTTGGTCAGAAGAGTATCCACGTGAGTATGGGAGTCCCGAGGTGAGAGGACTTTTACCCATTCTCTTGACCACACATAACCTTCCAGATTCTGGGACATCCCTGAAAAAAAAGTGAAGGAAGTTCAATTCCAAGATGGAATTTCTGCCAGTCAGGCAAATTGGGAGCCTTGATGTAAAAAAATAAAAAAGTAAATATCTTTTCCCATTGGAGCTGGTAGACCGAGATTTGTGCCCATTTTATATAATTAGATGGGAGAGGTTTTTTTCTATAGACTTAGTTCCACTACTTGCCTTTTTCTGTCCCTATTCCAAATCCTAGAGAGGGAATTCTAAGTAGGCCCCTGCTGCCTAGCTCTTGATTTGATCCCTGGAAATGCCCCCAAATGAAATTATTTTTTTTAAGTACCAACAGAGCATAAAACATGCAAGTACAATATAACCTATGAGTGCGAAGTAGAATTTACACTTAAACAATGTATATTTATGATGTTCCTCTCCTTCCTCCATTGGGGAACAGGATCACTTCTGTATACTTAATCAGAACACATTTTAAATCACACCATGCAACGAGCCTTGTGGCAATCTATGATGGCCAAAGTATATAAAATATGATGAAGTTAAGAAGTTGCAGCTGAACCAACAATATATCCTCCTGGAAGGGAGACATTAAATAAATCTTCACTGTTTTTTGATAGCCTATTAAAGTTCCTTAAGAGCTCCAGTACATTTGACCATGTTTTTTTAGCCACATTGCTTTAAACAAGCTTTGGTAATCATAAATATAACACTAAAAAAAAGCAAAAACAAAGAATCAGCAATTAAATATGTCTCTTGTTGGGACTAGCCAATGAACAGGACCTTCCTCTAAAGGAAGTAAAGGATTACATAAAAAGCCAGGCTATATAGGAATTGGGAGGGTTTTCTATTTCTTTATCCATTTGTGGGAATTTAAGGCCTAGTTTTATTCTTGCTTGGTGAGTGTGAGAGGGCAACACCTTCTGATAAAGACAGGATCATTTTCTTCACCAGATACCATCGCTAGCAGAAACACTGAAGGAGAAATTTCATCTCACCTTGGAGGCACACTCAGTTTTATTTGTTAAACAAATGTTTTAATTAAAATAAATCAGAGTTTTAGGTATACGATAGCTTTTTGCCCTAAACAGATGAAACTAAGGAATTAAAGAAGATAGAATCTCAGTAACTACTAAGGCAAGAAAAGGCCAGCAAACAAATACAAATGAATAAAAATTCATTCAAGGTATATTTTCTCTTATAAAATGTCACAGAAACAATCCATCCACTAAGTAAATAACCAAAGTAAAGTAAAATCACTAAAAAAGACTGTCTCTCTAGTCAGCCATTTTGTGTCTTAAGCACCACACAATATTTTTAATTAAGTGGTTAAGCACTGGGTAAAATAAGGGATCCAAAGCTTCATTTGGCACCAAAATTTTTCATCACCAACCTTCCTTGCTTGTGTTTATTTATGGTCACAGACAGGTATTTATTACAGCTGGGAACCACGTAAGTCAACACACTATGACAGCAGAAACTTCCAAATACAGATGAAGGTCCTAATGGAACTGGGCCAGAAGGTAAGGGTAACCTAAGAAGAGGATCCTACTTGCAGCCAGATAATATCAGCTAAGGAAAATAGAGCTTGGGATAAACATCAATATAGCCCAGAAGTACAAATGAATTACATAAGAGTGACTTCACATTAGTATAGCTTTCCTGATGGGACTGAGTGGGAAGACCAGAGATGGGTTGAAGAGATAACAAGGGATTTTTACTCACAATAAAGCTCAAGGCCTCTCCCAGGACAGGTCAAGGGTGTAGGAGCAGAGGTGTTACCTCAAGCTAGCTGAGATGCTGAACCTGGGGTAGTTGGGGGTAAGGGAACTCCAATCAGGACCCCAGCAACTGAGAAGACCAACTCGTACTCTTCCAAAAGGGTCTAATAAGCCATGGAAAGAATACAGGGTTACCGGTAGGCTGAAGGCATGGAGGTGGAGAAAGAGAATGAAAAAAGAAAAGGAATAAAAAGAGAATAAAAGAATTTTTAGGAATTTCCACGATCATAGAAAAAACATTAGCCTGGCTGCTGAACCCTCATGTTCTGGTCCCAGGACCCATTGGCTGTCTCGGGGCCCCTCTGTGAGTCACCGAATGCTTGGTCTGAGCTTCCTGGTCTGCAACAGGAGCATGAACCCAGTGCACAAAGTTCCAACATGGATTTCACAAAACCCTAGACCCACAGAAAACACTGTATGAATCCTTTTTAATAAGCATCATGAAGCCAAATATATTTGGAAAATTCCATATGTTCTGACCCAATCAAAAATGCACAATCCATGTTAGTACATTAAGACTGAGACGTCTCACACTAAAAAAATTGGGTAAGACAGTTTCACCAAGGGTTTCCCAAACCCCACTGGATCCCAACATGTTTTTTATTCTATGAAATATTTTTAACATAAATTGCACCCTTTGCAAAACACACAGGACTAGATGGTATTTCCAAATTTAAGTTTCTATGAGGCTCTGAGCAGAGAAGCATAGAAAAGGCCTGAAGCCCAAACATGAAACTCCTGTATTAACCCAAGTGAGTATAGACTGATCCTAATCTAAAACTCCCATTGGGAAGTATAGCATGAGTAGTTGGTCAGGCAACTGAATAGAAACTGATGAACATAGCAGCAATGTCCACAATAACCAAACTGTAGAAGGAGCCAGGATGCCCTTCAACAGATGAATGGATAAAGAACGTGTGGTCCATATATACAATGGAATATTATGCAGCCATCAAAAAGGATGAATACCCAACTTTTGCATCAACATGGATGGAACTGGAGGAGATTATGCTGAGTGAAATAAATCAGAGAAAGTCAATTTATCATATGGTTTCACTTACTTGCAAAGCGTAAGGAATAACATGGAGGACATTAAGAGAAGGAAAAGGAAAATAAAGGGGGGAATCAGAATGGGAGGTAAATCATGAGACACTGTGGACTCCAAGAGAAACAAATTGAGGGTTTTAGAAGGGAGGGAGTTAGGAGATGGTGAGACTGGTGGTGGGTATTAAGGAGGGCACGTATTACATAAAGCACATATTACTTGGAGCACTGAGTATTACACATAAACAATGAATCCTGGAATAGTACATCAGAAATGAATGATGCATTGTATGGTGACTAACATAACACAATAAAAATTTAAAAAAAAACCAATGAACAGAAACACAGCTCTTGCAGATTTGTGCAAGTTCTGGTGGGTCACCTAAACCATTACACATATTAAGAAGCCTCTTAAGTGCCCATCCTGGGCTGACTCCTGACATGTAAGACCTTCTTTTGTACCTCAAATAAACATATTAATTTATAAGCCCTAAATTACAATTTTAAGCTCCAGGAGATCAAGAGATTCCCTGATGTTTCCCCAGAGCCTATCAGAAATCTGGACATAAAGTAGATTTATTCATTTGTGAGTGAGTGAGCCAATGGACAAACTCTTACAGAGATGCACTGGGGATAATGTCATCTGCCAAGGAATTTAAATCCTGTTTCAAAAATCTCAAAAGAGCTTTATTTATTGCCAAAGCCAATAACAATTGATGCTGAATGATCGTGAAGTTATGCCAAATTTCAGCCAGAATATAATACAGTTATTGATTATCTCCGTGTAAATTACTATGTCCATCACACACTGGTTCATCTAGAACTTTAAATAGAAGACAATATATTAATAATGAGCAGGATGGGGTTTTATTCTAACAATAGAATGGAGGATTCAGAACAGACTGACATGTTGTTAACATAACTCTGGCTACAGAAACACAATAATTCTAAAACGAGACAAATAAAGGACCCAAAATGTTCATGAGATTCACTGAGAAAGGTTTTTCTATAGGAAAACTTGATGTTGCTTTTCGGGGTGGGGGGGAAAGGTTGGGGAAGGGGGTTAAAATATGTCTCCTGAGACTCTTTCTGTTACTGTCTTTCATAAGAAAAGAAATACAGATTTTGGGTTGTTTTGCAATTAGAGAGCCTGAAGAGGACCCTGACTTGTCTGCAAGTACACTGGACTAGCCTGAGTAAGAAATTCACCCTTTGGGGCACCTTGGTGGCTCAGTGGGTTAAAGCCTCTGCCTTCTGCTCAGGTCATGATCTCAAGGTCCTGGGATCAAGCCCCGCATCCGGCTCTCTGCTCGGTGGGAAGCCTGCTTCCCCCTCTCTCTCTGCCTGCCTCTCTGCCTACTTGTGATCTCTATCTGATAAATAAATAAAATCTTTAAAAAAAAGAAAGAAAGAAAGAAATTCACCCTGTGCCCAATGACTGGGCCCCCACCAGCGGCACAGCCCCAGTCCCTTCACAACTGACCCACACCTCAATGGCCATAGGTCACTTAATCCTATTCAAAAAAGGGCATCTTTAGGTGTTTACAATAAAGGTTATTCAAAGTAATGATTATTTCTCTAATTCCTTGGCCCCCTTCACTTTTTCCTCGGGTAGACGTGCAGAAACCTCCTCTTCCTCCCTGTCTCCCCAACCTGCTCTTTGCCCCCCCCCCCACCTCCGTGAGCCGTGCTGATACACACCATCACCACATTCTCAGCTTTATCTCAAAGGCCGTTTCATCTGCTCCCTGCCCCTGTTAAGCACTCCACTCCGGTTCTTCCACCAATTTCAATAGGAAAAGCAGAGCAGATATCCCTATAGGACACTGTCATCACCTCATAAGGCCGGCAGCCTGAAACATAAAATACTTCCGACTTCTCAGTTCTCGCTCAGCCTGAGCAGATTACAAGTAGGGCACTTAAAATCAAAAGCCAAGAGGGACTAAACCATGACTTTTGAATGAGAAGTAGAAGCAGAAGCCATGAACCACTTCCAAAACTTCGGGAGTTTCACAGACAAAAATCTCAGTGCCCTGGAGAGAATGTAGGTCTGATCATCAGAAAGTTCCCAAGTACAAAAAACAGGAAGTTGGCCTATGTGTAAAACATGATGTTTGCAGCATATGGGTTTTGATTGAGCATGACATGAAACAAACAAACAAAAAAAGACACAGAGAAGCTGGGAAGGAGTGCTCAATTGTTATCTTATCTTCCACGGAAAGAGAGACATGGTATTTCTCCCTTCCAACACTTAGAACTCACTAACAGACCACATAGAAGCTTGGGCCATGGATGATGCAAAGTTTTTCATTTCTCAGGATACTGGAATCCATGGAAAGAGGCTTCCAAACCATGGAAGGAGGCTTCCCAAGCCAGCCCCCCTCAGCAACTGCCTCCTGATGTACATTAGAGGGCCCCCAGTGCTTTCTTCTTCATTGGAACTACAATCTAAGAAGAAGCCAACATTTTGAAGAAAGTTACTTGTAGGCTCTAGGAAGACTTAATCTCCTGTCATTCTCAAAGTCAGACTCTATCATTCAACCACCTAGTTACCTGCAGAATACAGAAGACGGCCCAACTGTCTTCACCACTCATATTTGTAAAGGGAACAAACTCTCTTTGTCAAACACTTCTTTTCTTAATCAATACAAAGAACAAGATTAATGATCCTTTCCTTTTGTAAAGCACTGTGAGTTTAGAAAGTAGTTTAACATCGTTAATTGCAAAAAAAAAAAAATCCTTAATTTTCTCTTCTAGGATTATTGATCACGTTTATCTATTTTCTCTCTCCCTGTGATTGGCATTCTGCATTAATCAGACAGACGTCATACACATCCAGCTCCAGATGAGGCCTAATCACTTCCTGTACTATTAGGTTGATAACTTGTCAGTTGCATTCCCCCCAGATTACATCTAGAGTCTGTCCCTACTTCATGCAACCTGCTTAAATTCCTACTAGAGAACTGCAGACACCTAAGATCAAAGACTGAGTCCCTTTGCCATTCCCACACATGAAAAAAGTAATAATAATTAATAATTAACAGTGTGAGAGTTCCATCCTTCCTTGCTACCTTACTGAACAGCCAAAAGACTTACAAAATTGGTGAAAGTCACAAATCCTTCCTTCCAAAGAATAATTGGCGGAGAGGGACAACAAATCAGGAGATATAATATTCCTAGACAGACTTTCTGTCTTCCATTAGAACAGACCTCACAAACTCAAATGCCACAGAGGCCAGACAGGTCAGTGAGTGAGTGAACAGAACAGGTATGAAATATTAACAGTGGTGGGGATTGTAGCAAACTAGTAAGTGCATGGCCCCCTTCCCACAGGTTCCCAATCCGTTCAGCCCCAGCCAATTGTGGATAGAAGTGCGGGTCCAGGATATGCAGATCTTTAGATTTTTCCCAAGTCTCCCAAGTCAGGGTATTTAATATAAAATCTCCCAATTTGTAAATGTTGGCAACTAATTAAAAACATTTCAAAACAGTGTGAAGGCCAAGGAAAACATGTCCACGGGCCAGCTGTGGCCTGTGAGCCGTGGTCTGCAACCTCTGTGATAGACTGAAGAGCTATTTAAACTCAGTAAGACAGTGGAGGTGCATAAAGGAAGAAAGAGAAATGGCACAGCCTCCCGGCTTCAGCTGGAAGTTTGACAACCTGCGTGGAGGAAAGGTGCGCCGCTGGGGAAGCCCTGGGCGGGCAGCCAGCATTGGTTGGCCCAAGCTTTTGGGTGGACGATTATTTCCTTCTGTCCAAGAAATAATCTCCTCCAAATAAGCTAAGAGATGGATTTGGAAGTCAAATTTAAAGAGCATGCCTGTATGAATAGATAAGTAATAGGTTCATGTGTTTCCATTCTAGAGTAAGAAGGTACAAAAGCAAACAGAAGCGAGATTCGGGCCCCAATTTTTCCAGGAAGGAGAGGAGAGCTATGGGAAACCAAGGAGGGATGTGCAGGTGTTTGGTGACAGAGAAGCTGGGAGAGAGAAAAGGCACAGCACCCAGGCTAGACCCTGGGGTGGGAGGGGGACAGAGTGGACCCGCGTGGACGTGATCACAACCCAGCTCCCCCAGTACCTTTCTCTAGTCATTAAGCAGAGTCAACCAGCCTAAACTGTTTAAGGGAAGGAAACTATCGAAGGACCTCTGTGTCTTTCTGGGTCTCTCTGCATTGAACAGCTGTCCATATTGGTATCCTGGGAGCTACACCTTTCAGGAGCACTGGGATGGATTCCTAGTACACCAAAGGGAAAAGCCATGTGTGCAGAACTGGAAAACAATATTTGCTAATTTACAACTATTAATTAAAAGCCCTGTCACAGAGCCAAGCGCTCCAGTGTGATTTTTAAAACGTCCCACTTCTCCAGGGAGGGAGCTGCAGAGAATGTGAAGTCAGTGCTCCGGGCTTCGGGCGGGTGGGCGGGCTGGGGAGCAGACAGTGTCTTTAGGCTTTGGATTTGCACAAACAAATCCTGCCTGCTCGGAGCCCAGACAATGCCCCGCATTCACGGCGATCTCAGGAACTCCAATGCCGTGCTGAGGAGCAGGAAAAAAACTAGACCCGAATTGAGAATAAATTGGTATTCACTGAATGGCACTTCTGAATTTACTGCAGCCTTCACCTTTGGAGGGAATTGCCAAGGTGCTCATAAAAGAAGAAATGATGAATATTCAGGATGTCTTTTGAATCCATTAGGCAACCGGGGATGAAGTCTCCATATGTAGATTTCTGGTTCTCTCCTTAGGCTGTTAAGGAGACTGCCAAAATGGCTGTCTGCAGGAAAAAATGGACCCTGGGTTTGCTGGCAAGGAGAAAGTCTAAATGTCAAAGGTCAAGTCCATGGAAATAAACCTGGTTTAGGAGTTTTTGCAAAGGAAGACATCTATAAATTTTGGTTTTCTGGACACAGTGAATGAGGGAATGTAGGAACGCTGATCAAAACGTAGTCGCAAGTTATGCATCGTACGGTGAGGCTTTGTGTCACAGAATCGGATGTTCTGCTGATCTAAGCATGTCCACGCCAACAGGAGCATCGCAGACAGTCTACATGGGAGCCTCCTGTAGTTTGTCGACTGGGTTGACCAGGAGCAGAATTGTCTGTGCATCTCTGAAGATGGCATTCTTTGATCCCCAGTCTGCTTACTTGCTCTTGTAGCCTTACACAAAGAGGAATTGTTGGCTCTTTGTGCTAAAAAGAATTTTAAGAAATAATATAGCAAAGACCATCAGCTCCCAGAAGGACTGAATAAAGATCAATTAACCTTTAGGAAAGGAGAATTGTTGGAAGAGGGATGATGCGAGCCACTTATCATCAGTTTCTTTGCCTCTCAGATAAAGGAGGGTAGTCAGATTCAAAGCAACAAGCATTCGTGAAAGCCATCTATGCACCTTGGCCCTGGGATGGGGATAACCACCCCTTTTGTCCTCCAGGTACTGATGCTTTAATAAGGGACATTTAAAGTCTGAACAGCTATATTAAGGTGTTATGTCAACTCAAAAAAAAGATTGATTCATTTCAGTAGAGATGGGTAGAAGGAGAATCAGAGACTGAACATTACTCAGGCAAAGACACATTTAAGCTGACTCTTGAAGGGGAAGTTCAACGGAACAAGAAAAAATAAAGGAGAGAACACACCAGGTAGAGAGCTCTGCCAGGATCAAAGATACGGGGTAGGAAATCACAAGAAGGAATGAGTGCTCTGGTAGAAAACACCTCTGATTATCTTGTAGGAAACACACCACTACCCCTCAGGGAGATCACGTGCCTGCTCCTGCATTCTAAATCAGGAATCAAAAAATATGGTCATGTATCTCCAAAGCCTCTTCCAGAAATAACATTCCATGATTTTTATAATTCTAAGTAACAGGGAAAAGTTAAACAACCCAAGAAAAACCTTGTACTGAATGATCTCTTTTCTTTGCTGTTTTATGACCGAAAGTGAAATTGGTGATGGTAAGCAGGATTACCACCCACACTGTTTGTTGTGGTCAATCTTACATGATTTTGACATCAGACAAATGCAAATTTAGGGACAATCTAAAAACTACTTGACCAAAAGTGTCGAGATCATTAAAGACAAGGGAAGACCAAAAAGCTATCACAGATTAGAAGAGACAAAGGAGACATGACAACAAAATGCAACATGATAGCCTGGACTGGATCCTGGAGAGAAAAAGAAGATGAACAGAGAAACCAAAGAAATTGAATAAAGTCTGTAGTTTAGCTAATAGCACTGTAGCAACCAGTGTCATCTTATTTTTGACAAATATATCATAATGTGGAAGATGTTAACCTAAGGGAAGGCAAGTGAGGGACATACACACTCTCAATATTACCTTCTCACTCTTCTTGGGTTCCTTCCAAATAAAGAGTTTTCTTATGTCCAATATAATATCATATACACCATAACATCAACTGCCAATGTAGTTGTTAATCTTCTCCTCACAGTACAAGGTTATCAAAGATTTCCCCACCATACCCTCATGGAAATTGTTGTGGAACCAAAAGGAAAACAGTGGGAAAGGAAAGGGAAAATAGAGAAAGAAATGCTGAGAGACTATAGACCCTGGGAAACAAACTGAGGGTTTCAGAGGGAAGGAAGCTTGGGGGAAGGGGTAGCAGGGTGATGGGTATTAAGGAGGACATGTGTTGTGTTGCGTGCTGGGTGTTATGCATAACTGATGAACCACTGAACACTACATCAAAGACTAATGGTGTACTACACAGTACTATACGGTGGCTAACTGAACATAATAAAAAACACAAGGAAGAGAAAAGAAAAGCTGGGAAAATTGGTGCTCCCTCCCACCTTGAACTCACCAGACCCCTAGCCTGGCATTGCCACTGTTACACCCCATCATTCCGCACTCGCCTCCCCTGCCAGCACCAGCTTTGTTAGGACACGGGCTAAGAGGGTCTAACAAAAGCACTCACACATACAAAGATTAAATAAGATTGGCGTTGATTTTTCTCTCATTCTGCAGTTCAGAAGTGGGCCCGGAGCTCCTAGCATGACTGTGCCATCCTGTTTGTGGTTTCTGAGTATGATGGGTTCAAGTTAACTGCAACGGCTCCCACCTTCACCCAACCACTGGGAAAGGTGGCAAAGGCAGGGTCCTTCATGTACCTCCTTGGTGTGCTTTCCTCCAGCTCACAACCTACTGGCCAGAAAAGGGCAAGTGGCCCGACTGAGGCTGCAGGGCAGGCTGGGGGATAGTCTCTCACTACGCAGCCACGCGCTCAACTGCAGCTCAGCAGACCTACAGAGGGTTAAGAATTCGTCCTGCTGCACGAGGAGCTGTCTCTGTCATCCCCTCACCCAGCCATGCGCTGTGGGGCTTTTCAGTCTACTTAAGGTGGTGGCAAAGGCAGAGTCTTCAGTCTGACCCAATAAAATTCAGGTGTATAGAAGACGACATAGGACATCTTGGCATGTGGGAGAAGGAGAACACCATGACACAGATTGAGTTGATCTGAGGAGAACAACTGAGCAGTCAAAGGCAGGATGCCAGCGTGACAGGATATTTGGGGAAACGACCTCAGTTCACCTCTCCTTTCCATACCTTCACCACCTTTGCAATGTAATTTTACATCTACTCCCCCTCACCAAGAGGGTCTGTTTCCCTAACATTGAACCTAGACTCCCTTCACTTTGTGCAAAAGTGACACGGTGGGAGCCCCAAGCCCATGCCCCGGGAAGGCTTGCACACTCACGCTCTGTCTGTCGGAATACTCTGCCACCATATGAGAACAAGCCCGGGCTAGCCAGCTGAAGGACACAGGCCATGTGGAGCCAGCCCAGGTATGCCAACGGAGGCCACCCCAATCCAGCCAGGCCCCCTGCCCATGTGGCGCCTGCAGGCAGGCAGAAAAGGAATGAGGGACCCGACCTCGATCCACTGAGCCTGACCCGGATCAGCAGAACTGCTCAGCAGACCCAAGACTTATGAGCTACGAAAATGGTTGCTAAATTTGGAATAAAAAATAAATATAAGGCACCTGGGTGGCTCAGTGGGTTAAGCCTCTGCCATAGGCTCCGGTCATGATCTCAGGGTCTTGGGATTAAGCCCCGCATCGGGCTCTCTGCTCGGTGTGGAGCCTGCTTCCCCTCTCTCTCTGCCTGCCTCTCTGCCTACTTGTGATCTCTCTCTCTCTCTATCTCTGTCAAATAAATAAATACATAAGAATAAAAATAAGTAGACATATAAATAAAGCCACTAGATTTGGGAGTGGCGTGTTACACAGCAGTAGATCCCAATGAGATCAGGGGAACTCAGTTCTCAGCGAATAGGCTAGTGGAAAAGGAGTCAAAGCGATGGCAAAACTGCAGAAGCGCCTCAGAGGGCTGTGAGGAGACCCAGGAGCGTGAACCACCAAAACCGAAGGAAACCTTCCAAGGTGAGGGAAGTGGTCCTCCAGCAAGACAAGATTTGAGAGGGAGAACTTTTTAGGACACCAGGAATCACCATTGAGAAACGCCATTTGGGTAATGAAAACAGCAATAGAAACATGACCTTCCCGTCGGCAGCAGAAATTTCAGTTCCTCCTTTTGCTTAAACATCCACCCCTACACCTCTGTATACCTTTCAGGCGGAGGAATTTAATTCATGACCCATTCTGTACAAAAGGCACATGAAACCCCCATGACCCTAACATTTCCTGGGAGGAAAAGTCCAGGAGGCCGCCCCTCCCACCATGAATCCCGGACTAACTTCTAGTAGCCCATAAGTCCGTGGTTTCACAGCAACTCCTGCCTCCGCTTGCAATCCCGGGGGTCCTGTCATCCTGCCCAACTCCTCTTCTCTTCTTCTTCCCCCGTCCACCAGGGATTCCTCAAATTCTGCGACAAGGTACTTGGGAAACCAGATCTTTCTTGCTACCAGATCTCAGTAAGGAATGGCCAGAGCCTCAGCCTCACCCTCCAGGCCTCCAGCGATCTAGCTGCAAAGTCAGGGAAGCTGGCCTGCTGTCTGGATGAGTCAAAGTGTTTCTCTTCGGCCACAGTCTATCCACCTGCTGTGCCTCCGTGCGCACAGACACGACAGTGTGCGCGTGCGCGGAGGGACTCCGGCTGATCGTGGACTGCTGGCGAGGCGAGCCCCTGGCTGCCGGGCTGTCACAGAGCAACAGCTGCCGGATCATGCCGGTGGAGCCTCCTCACTGATCGGAACTGGGCCGGAGCTTCCCCCTGGGGTGACAGTCACATGCAGTGAAGAAGAGCCTTTGGAGTCAGGCTTGGGTTTAAGTTACAGCCCTGGCACTTGGTAGCCATGGGGCCAGGGACTGACTTAACCCTCAAAGCATGAGGTCCCTCCTCTATAAAATCATGTTAATGGTGATCTCTACTTTCAAAGGCTAATATAAGCCTTACATGATGTTAAGTTAGGTAGAGCATCAGCTCTATGTCAGAGTCAGAGGTGACACAAGGAACCCACTTGGCAGGGCCCTGGACACGGGGCGGGGGGTGGGGGTGGGGGGTAGGGGGAGGGGTCTCAACAACCATGGCTCTGGGTGCCCTCCCTCCTTCATTCCCAGCCATACGCCCCTGGCCTGGTCAGACTCGTCTGCCTTGTCCTGGGCCTACCCTGCCTCGTCTCTGCCAGATCACCACTAGTTCTACCTATTGGGCTTAATTCCTTCCAATCATCTCCTTCCCGGCCCTGTGGGCCAAGGTCAGCCCTTGCCCTGGCCTCTCCTGGTGGACCCCATCCTGCTGGGGTTAGCCAGCCCTGGCCTGCATGTGTGAGACTGAGGCAGTCGGTTCCTCAAAATGACTCTCTCAATAAGTGGAATCAAACTACAGTGACAAATGTGGGGGGAGGGGGAAGTGCGTAAGAGGACATGGCATCTTGACAAGCACGTTCAAGGCCATAAATATGTGGCAATGGCTCTTCTCATCCAATTCTCTCATTTTGAAACTTTCCTGGAAGGGACCTGGTATTATTAAGCATTATTACAAGACTGTCTTCTATTCGCCCAGTCACATAGGGACCCACGTAGGACTGACAACCAACAAGGAAGATTAGGTCATTCTCAGGGACCGGGGGAGAGAGGGGGAGGAAGAGGCTCCAGCGAAGACAGAAGTGGGTGGAGGGGTACCTCAAACACCCATCAGGGAGTCCCTGTGTTTGTAACAGCCTAAACCTACATTAGGGCCTACTGGTCGCCACTTAATCCATGAGCTGCATCGTAACGTTTAAAGTCTACCTTCCTAATCCCTAACCAGCCAGATGGTTGGAAAACCAGATTCCCCGGCCATGAGGAAACCACACACATGTATGAGAATGTCCCAAGAGACTGCTCTTCTTGCCTAACGTCCCCCACAAAACTTGGAAACCGCTTACGTGTTTGTGACTCTACAGTTGCTGGTGGTTTTGATAGGAGGCAGAGATGGCACAGATGCTTTGCTCTCATGTACTGGGCATCCGAGCCTGTGGGGGGTGGGGGGTGCCACCTCAGCCTCAGCCCCGTGGGGGCTGGTCACACCCCTGCCAACCACGCCAACGGATGCAGCCGCCCCTTTCCTGCACGGCCCTGGCTCCGGGCAGCCCCAGCTGAAGAGGGACCCTCATGACAGCCACCCAGACACTGTAACCCACAGCGTGACTCCCCTTTCATTTGTCTCCTCGGGAATGCAGTGAGCCCAAGAACATTCCAAGGGCCGAGACTTCAGACCGTTTTGCCGTAGGGATCCAGCCTCTCTCAGCCCATCGGCAGGGGGATGATCTACGGCCCCACCCCCCTCCAGGTTTCTCCAAACAACCCTTAAATGACTGTCCTCGCCAAACCCCTGACGGAGCCTGCAGAACCGGCAGCTCTCACTCGCTTTCTCCCTGTCTCTCTCTCTGTCTCTCTCGCTCTGTCTTTCCCTGTCTCTCTCTCTGTCTCTCTCGCTCCCATTCATATCACATTCTGGCTGAAAACAAAACAAAACAAGCCCATTTGCTGTCTTCTCCCTGCCTTCAGGACAGAGCCCACACTACTTAGCCCAGAATCCCAGGCCGCGGGCAGCCTATCTTTGCTTGCTGGCCACTACTCCAAATCCCAGTGTCGAGCCCACATGACCTCCATTCCCCCGCCTTCCCATGCCTGCCCCCACATTCTCTGTGTCACAAGGCCACCACTCTTCCCAGCCAGAAGCACGGTGATAAAGTTTCCCTTCCCGCTGCTAAGGGCCCTTCCCCCCATTCTATTTCCCTTCCAAACAAATTTCTTCTCTGGTTTATTTCCCCCACTCACTCAATATGCACTAATTGGGCACCACTGGAGCCTGAACCAGGCCCTGTGCTAGAGCCAGTGACCCTCGCATGCTCAAAATCAGGCGGATTTTGCTCTTTAAAAAAATCACAACCGCACAAGCCTATTGCAATATCACTGTGCCGTTGTCATTGCTGCCTCCGTTGGGTAGGAATGATGGTCACACTTCACAGCCCCCTAGGGGAGATGGCAGGGCGTGGGCTGCAGATGTCACCTCTTAGAGTTCACTCTCAAAACATGCGGCGTCTCCCTCTTGACCCTGTGCCAATATATCTTCTCGCCCACCAGTCTCATAAACGAAATGCTGATTGATGCAAGAAGACGGCTAGGAGACCCCATTCCTCGGAGCTACGGTGGCTTTGTCAGGACCTCGCGGCTCAGAGCTGGGGACATTATTGGAGGAGGTGGGACAAGGTCACCTGCTTGCCCAGAGCAGTCACCTCCCCCTGCCCAGACAGTATGAGAACGCATACCCTACACAAAGTGGGGGGGAGGGGTGAAAGGGGCAGAGCACCCTCTGCAAGGGAACTCTCTAGAAGCAAGTCATGAGGACAACAGCCCCTGCGGCCTGTGGTTAGCACACTAGAAAATTCTGAGTGCTTCATTGCATTTTACTCCTGAACTTAGATAACGTTAAACTCTATTTTGCTTTTTTCCGGCCGGGCCAGAACCCAGCTGCTCCCCACGGCCACCACCATCAACCCCGTGTCTTCCACACTTCTGCTGACCCACTTGTGTTTTCAGGGGGGCCCTTGATTTAAATTTGCACTGAGTTCACATATCAAAAGACTGGGGAGGCGAGCCCCAACACCAACCACCACAGGCAGCCGCCAGTGCTTTAAAGTGTGCAAACCTTTTCATATCATCATCCCATCAAATATTCACCAGACCTCTGTGACTTACTATTGTCCCCACCACCACTTTCCAGGTTGAAAAAAAGGGACCCGAGGATCCACTGACTTGTTAAGGGTTGGCACTAGTCGGGAACAGTAAAAAGCGTTTTTCACACTCAGGACTTCCCCACAAAGAAGTCTGCTTGAGCATTTACTCCAGTGTCTGCTAAGGGCAGTGCCCCCATGGGCATTTCTGAGGCTTCTACTCTAATGGCATGCCCTCACCCAGCCAATTCCACTGTCTTCGAGAAATAAAATCTGCCTTCTCCCCGCCACAGCCACAGGCCCACACCCAGTTTCCAGCCGGCCCTTTGCAATGGGGAAGCACATTAGGGTTGAGTCTCAGTTGAGGGAGGTATTAAATGCTAAAGACATAAGGGGAGAAAAAGCAAATCTCTCCCCCAGTTCAGTCCCCTAAAGTGAGTTCTAATCTTTCCTCTGCTTTGTGGGACTGTAAGTGGAAATTGCACCCAATCCTGCCCACCAGTTTCCAACAAATGAGAAACAAACAGCTGAAGAAAAACTGAGGTATTTCCCAGCTGAATAAAATCAGAAATGGATAAGAAGCACCAGAGTGGCTTAGCCTGACTGACATTTTCAAAGTTTTATCAAAATTATTCATCAGTTTCCTTTCAACCTCTGACCTAAATTTCACCGAATTCCCTAAAGTTCCTCATTTAGGTCACCAGCTTCTTCCACATCTTCTCACCAGCCCCCCGCGTCCTTCCTTGGTCATCCTTTGCTTGCCTGCCATAGTTGGGCACGTTGTTTGTTTTATAGTCTAATTTAAAATACGAGGGTGACAAGGCTGTTTGACACTCATGTGCTAATGGATTATATCCTAGCAACAACAAAGGGGTATCTAACTGTATTATCAATGGGGCTTTTTTTTTCTTCCTTTGAGGCATGTTTACAATGGCTGTGTGTCTTGTTCAAGCCACAACGCTGCCCTTCCCGACTTGTGTGACCTTGAGAAAGCCTCTTGTCCTCTCTCTAAACTCCAAGGAAAGAAACACAATAATAAATACCTGACAGAGTTCTTGAGGAGGAGAGATGAATGGACGTATGAAAACGTGTTTTGAAAACAGTAAGAGCTATAAAACATTTCTTCTAGACCTCCTTTTTTGATCAATGTCACCATCTCCTTGTTTGTAAAATGATGGCATTGAAAATACCAGGGACATCATACCATTACTGGGAGGATTCCGGGAGATCCTACAGGGAAGGTGCCTAGCTCCATAGTTAGCCCATAATAAATGTTCAGAAATGTTAGCCGCAGCGGCAGCCGCGCCCCTAAATGTTTGTGGTAAGGACCACAGGTATGAGCATCCCCATTTTATAGCTCAGGAAACTGAAGCTTGAACGGTCAGGCAGACTCGGACTCCACTTGCAGCTTTAATGTCTCATTCCTCGCTGTTATGTGTTTTTATCCACATGGCTGTTTGGTAGCCGAAACGCGGTGGTCAGCCGGTAACTTTGGGTTTTTCTGTTTTGAAAGGATACGTGGGGAGCAGTGGGCTTCCTGTTCCTCTGGACATGTCGCTAAGGCGCCATCTAAGACCTTGCCAGCCCCGTCTGGCTTGTTTTCTCATTAGCAGCTGCAATTCAACCAGAAATTCATGAGAAATGCAAAAATCAAAGAAGGAGAGTAGGAGGGAAGACAATCATGGCTTTCACTTTTAATCCTCATTTATAATCAGAAAAGAACCAAAGAGGAAAATTGTGATGAAGTTCAGTGGTGAACACTGAGACCCCAGCCGAGCCAGTACAGGGATATGGGCTAAGTCACTTTCAAAGCTTTTGAGAAACCTGCCAGTTATCTCACTGTTGAGGTCCACAAAGAAGCTGGTCCTCGCACTTGGGTGGTAGTGGGAAAAAGGGAGAAAAAAATCCTCAAACTTCTCACTAGCGCTTTGTGCATGATCTTACAGCAGGTTGTAAAGTTTCTCCCAGTAAGAAGAATACGATTCCTCGGGAAAGCCTCTTACCATCCAGCTTTAACTTGTCCAAAAAGAATGGAGGTTGGGGGAAGACTTTAAATCTTCAGCCAAGAGCACCAGTTGCAGAATTAAAGAGCTGGGCACACAATCATCTTAAGTCACGTCGGAGGAGACTTAAATAGCACACATCAGCAGAAAAGAATGGGGGAACCTCCAGCACACTGACTTCATTGATACCCCATTTATCAGCAATTACGGACTCCATTAAAGGCCGAGTTTACAGCAGAAAGAGAAGCAGAGCCTAAAATATGTCCCAGCAGATGGACGGAGAGTGTCGGTGATGCCGTATTTCAAAGCCATCTGCAACGTTGTTATCGTGGAACGTGGAGTCAGAAAGGCAGCAAAAATACAGCGGCCCCAGAGCCAGCCCATGATTTACTTGACCTTTGGATGGGTAGAACTGACAGCAGAAACCTCATTAATTCCTCAGGTCACTCTGGAAGACATTAATTTGGTTTGGACTCGACGAGAGGAGATTTTCCAGACATACACTAGGAATTATGAAATCTCCATGGCCGGAGAAAGTATGTCCAAATCACTTTTTGCATAAATCAAGCTGACTTTCTGAAGAAGGATAATATGCTTAATCAAGGGAGTTATGGAATTTCTTGTGCTTATTAGACAGAAAATATAACAAGTTTTTATTTGGTTATCAGTTCTGGGAGAGAGGGTTTTTTTTTTTCCTCTTTTAAACTGAAGTCTTCTGACAGAGTGGAGGAGATCCTTTGTAAGTGCTGGAGGAAACTAGACATGTAAATAATTTGTTCACACAAAAAATAACTTGGCTTGGCTTTTCTCTTTCTTTCCCTTATTAAGTGGGCACATGGGTCATGCGGGCATCTCTGTAGAGTAACCCCCCAAACATGCCAGCTCACTTCCCCGGCCACCTGCCTTCCCTCTTTAGCTAGAGCTCTCATGGTACAGGACACATCCCTATAAATAACAATCATGGGTGACTTGGTGGTTTTATCCCATATATTTTGGTGGCCTGGGCCAAAATTAAGAAGTCTGAGATCAAGGCAACATGGGTTGACACAAAGTGTAGAAGCCCAACCAGAAAAGCATGTCTCCTTTCTCTCCAAGTCTGTGCAAACCTATCCACACATACAGACAGACACACAAAAAAAGGACAAAAAAACAACTGAAGTTCTCCGGTCCCCAAAGGGAATCCTTTCCAATGGCGTGTAGTTTAATGATTTTTAAGCTCTATGACTTTCCCAGAAATGCTGCTCCTTTGTTTCATTGTTCACTGAAGAAGAAAAAGGTGTGGAGTCCTTGTGGGGAGTGTGGGGGATAATTAAACAGAGAACAAAGCATCCAGTTGGGTGATTTATATCCATTCATTTTAGGGACAGTGACAGACAGACCAAGTTATTCAAAATAGTCAGGAGAGAGAGAGAAATTGAGATTGAAATGCTTCTGGACAATGAGCTTATACCCAAGTGTCTGATGCATAAGCCACAAGCCCCCTTCTTGGTGATATGCTCCCTCGTAGAAGTTGCATTCATCACGTTTAGAACAAGGTTATCTCTGGCTGAAGAGAACATGCATTAGGATGTTTTACTCATTCAACACTGAGCACTCCCTATCAACAACCGTCTGCCTAAAGGGGACCAGGAGAACAAGAATTAATCACAGGAAGACAATTTAAGGGAGTTGGGCTATAAAACGGAATTCATTAGTAACCATAAACTATCACTATTTTAACCTGCCTTTCCCTTACAGTCTGCTTCCTCTGCCGAGGGACTGCACCAGCTTGCTCACCTGACAGCCTAAAGCCATCCCCCATCCCCTCGACCTCCATTCCTCTTCCTTCTGGGGACAGAAAGAACAGAGAACTTGCCACTGCCAGGAAGGAGGCCAGTGTCTTGGGCCATGAAACTCCTGGACAAATATCAAGCCAAAGTCTAGAAGAACCCAAGTGGGACAGATGTCCTGACAGCCAAGGTCCCTTGCTCATCCCATCTGCCAACCTGGAGCTGACCTGGAGCTGCAAGCTCTTTTTATAGGGGACTATCCACATATGAGGCATAAAAACATCCTGGTCACAAACAGGTTCTGGATTTCATAGACCAGAACAAAGCAGAATCTCAAAGAGATATTTGCACACCTGAGTTCATAGCCTCATCACTCCCAAAGACAAAGATGTGAAAGGAACCCAAGTGCCAGTCAATGCATAGAGGGATACCAAAGTGTGGCATATACATGCAATGCAACATTGATCAGCCTTTAAAGAGAAGGAAATCATGTCTCCTGCTACATCACAACTAAAGTTGGAGGATGCTCTACTAAGTGAAATAAGCCAGTGACGAAAGAATATGCACTGTATGATTCCACCTATATGGAGGCCCAAAACAAACAAATGTATAGAGACAGAAAGTAGCATGGTGGTTGCCAGAGGCTGTAGGCAAGGGATGTGGAGCCGTTGTTGTTTAATGGATACATTTTTAAAAGATGAAAGTGTCGTTGCCTGACAATGTGAATATATTCAACGCTACTGAGCTGTACACCTCGAAATAGTTAAGGTGATAAATTTTATGTTATGTGTTTTTTAAACAAAAATAAACAGAGCATGCATAACTCATCATATGTGTATAAATCATGTTCATATTTTGATGTTGCAATTAAATTGATTTTTTTTTTACTTCACTGTCTATTGTTAACACTCCCCCATGATAGGACGTATTTTTCCACATCCATATTTCAGTGGTGCATAAGACTCCATTCTTTAAGTGATCCCTTATGTTTGGACATTTAGGTTAACTCCCAGTCTGATTAACATAATTCCCAGTGATGATTACAAATAAATCATGATTAATTCTACTTTTACATAATTTCTAAATTCCATATTGTCTTCCTTATGTCTTTATTTTCTTTAGCAGTTATGACAATATTGGTGTAGAATGTAAGATATTTTTGCTTCAGAATCCCTTTGATTCTGAGACTGTATGTATGCAATTACAGGGGAAGGAGGAAAATTGAGGGAGATCAAATCAATCTTTTAAAGAAGTAAAAAATCCCCATTTGAAAATAGTGAAGATTTCAGGATAAAGATCATCAGAACTGGGCTCTGACAAATTGTCCCTTTCCTAGGGAACATCAGTGAGGAGAACATAAACAAGCAAACACAACTCATACTACTCAGCAGAACACTCGCTGTCCTTGATGCATCCAGAATCAAACTTCAGACCATCTGTACCTAGACCACATCCTGCAGGCCTTTCCTATAGAATAGAATTACTTACTAAGACCTTGCTCCCCATGTAAAGTAATTGACACCATTGCTTTAGGGTCTGTGTCATCACTCCCAGGTGATCAATGGGAGAGCTGAGCCCAGAGAGGTTAAATAACTTGTCTGGAGTCACAGTGAACAGTGGCAAAGTCAAGATTCAAAACCAAACTTTCTATGCTTCCGACTGCTGTCCCCACCAAACGACATGACACCGCCATATTGAATATCATGGTTGATCACGGAACTCTAGGCACAAAGGAACAAAGGAACATTTGATTTGTAGTATCCTCTGGCTCCCAATTTTCTTTATCTTTAAAGAGGCCAATACTACTTACCCAGGAAAGACTAAGAGACCAGTTTCAGAGAAGGCTTCCTGCTGCCTGTCCCACTCGTCTCTTCCCCATGCCAGATGAACCCAAGTCATTATGAACAGTCTTTCTGAAGAAGAATGAGAGAGTATTCCTGAAGGAAGTTAAATAACTGCAATTAGGAATGCTCTATTTTAGGAGGAAGTGAGGCTGAAGATCATATTTCCATATGGCGGTTGCATGTGTTTATTAATGGAAAAGACTATTGAAAAGCCGCTGTTACCACAGGAGAGTTATCTTGTGCTAAGTTCCTGGGATCCAGACACAGGCTTTTCTAGCAGCCTGGTTCTCTGCAATCGTTTGTGGCCACTCTCAAAGACTTTGTCCTCAGAACTCTCCTCCCAGAATGGCTGTTTCTGTAATGTGAGTCCTGACAAGATGACTCACTGGGGCCATGTTAACTTTTATCTTCATCTGTTTTTAACAGTAATTAGGCCAGAGTGATTTGGGGGGCAGCCCATGAGTCAAATTTCCAATCACTCCCTATGCTGGAAATCCTAGTGGTTATTATTGGCATTTTGCGACCATATTATTCACATGAGCTTGGAATGGTGCTGTGTAAGGTATCTGGTCAGGCGATTAGGGGGTGCATTGGTTTCTTTTATTTCAGTCCGTTCAGATCAAAGGCCTGCCAGAATCCATCCCCAGACTCCTTGCTCTAACCCAATTGTGGCTGCTGCCATATAGATAAATCCCTAAAGACAGAAAAACCAGCCATTTTCACTCTTCTTTCTTACTATTGCTAAATTCCACACGGTTTCCAATATTCATCTGGAGGGTATGTAAGGCTTGGAGGGGTTTTAAGCTTTTGAAGGCATAGAGGATGTGCAAACTATTAATTTGTTAATTATTATAACTGTGTGGGACAACGCCAGATTCCAAGTCCCCACTCTAAAGGCCACACCCTCATTTTTGGCAAAATATTCACCACATTTCCTGCTGCCTTAATCCCTGCACAAAGCTGCATGGCTGAGCATGACTTTCTCTCCCCTCACAGTCCTACTTTAAAATTCTCAAATGTGGGCTTGGCTAAATATTCATCTCTGAATCCAATTCACTCTAGTATATATATATATATATATATATATATATATATATATATATATGTAAAATTTCAACACATTCTGTCTCCTTGGAACCCTGCTTTTCCAAGTCCCCAGATGCAGCTGAACTTAAAATATTACAAAGTAACCACTTGACCGACCCATTGAACCCCCAGCACCATGACCAGGATAGCCATGAGGGAGAAAAGAAATTGGCCTGGAGCCTGGACTCATGCTTAGCTTTACAAAAGAAGCAAGCAGTAAGTAAAAGAAGCAAGTAGTAAGTAAAATGGGTGAAGACACGCTTAGCAGAAAGGAAGGGTTGTTTACAGATTCTACAAAGGGCAAGAAAGGAGGTAGATGTGGGCTAAAGAAAATATAAACAATGAATAAAAATGAAAAAAACGAAACCAGGACTCCCTTATCACACAGATTTGGAGTTGGTTAACCCTGGGTCTCACAGGATTTAATCCCTTGCTCAGGGATTTGCTTCAGGAAATATTCCCCCTGCATCACTTTAAAGAGTAAAGTAAAAAAGAAAAAAGAAAAAGAAAGAAATATTGACATCTACAGAAATGATAAACTCTTGTGGTTCATCAGAACATGGGTTACTTCCGGGAGCAAGAGGTACACAAAGCATTTTAAATGTATTTATCACCACACATTTCTTAAGCCAGTGATGGGTATCTTGATATTTGTATTTATCCCTTTTTGAAAGTCCAAAGGATTTCATAGAAACTTCCAGATAAACAAATAAGGAAAAGAAACATCACATAAACCCAGTCCTTGAAACCTCCATCAAGGAATCCCAGGCCTGGTTTCATCAGTGTGAACATGTGCTGGTACATGGGGCCTCAACTCAGAAGGGTCCTACCCTTGGTCTCATGCTCTGCTGTCACAGCCTAAAATTCTTCACAGATATTTAACAAGGATCCCATACTTTCAATCTCCTCTGAGCCCTGCAAATCAGATCGCCAGGCCCAGGCAGTGCTTACTGGATCAACTCAAGAACCCTTCTGTTTCAAGTTACACACACAGTACTCAACCCCAGGAATGAGGAGGATACTCTGGCCACCCTTCCTTTGGAAGTGGTAAATCTCCTCCACTTTGACCTGGTAGAAACTCCTCCAGATATCTCAGATCTTCTCTCTCTCATCTTCTCCTTATCTTCTCCACAAAACCAAAGACAAGATGCAGAGGGAAAAAAAGGAATGGTCAGGGTGGGGTGGGGATTCTAAGGATTGGCGAGAGGAAGTAGCACAAGATCTGCTTCCATTCCCCCCTTAGCACCAAACAAGAGGGAAGTGGCTTCCATTTATCTCTGCTCTTCACCCAAAGTCACTTTTTTTTTTAATTTCGATTTGCATTTAATTTACTAAATAAGGACAAAAGAGCTCTCCCCTACAATTATTGATAAGACATGTTTTGTCTCAGAAAATGATTAGGTGTAGGTACCTATTAGCACCTATTAAGTGTAGGTACTGTATCAGGCCCTATGGGACACGAAGATGAAAAGTCAGGGTCCCCAGCTAGCTAAGGCTTAAGTCTACTGAAAGATAAGAACGCAAACAAACAATTTTAAGACTGAGACCCAGGACCAACTCTAATCAGTGTGAGATAGTATAAATGTAATAATACAGTCCTGGAGATAGGTACTAAGTGCTGTAGAAACAAAAGAGAAATACCAGCATCTACCTTGGTGGGGAGGAGCACAATGTTTAAGATCAATTTATTTAATATTTTTTAGCTGACTTGGATCTATTCAAAATAATCAACTCACCAATACTATGTACACACTGAGAAATATTGTAGTTCCCACCAATCAGCACAGGGAACGGGGGAAGAACAAGCCTGCAAAAATGGAATGTAAGTTGAAGTTTCCTCAAATGAATTCTAATTCTTTTTTCAATTTATATCAGCTATAATTGATTAGCCTGCATAGCTAATCAATTCAAACATTTAAGGGAGGACTGAACCACCCAAAAGTGATATTTGGTTTTGTAAGAAATGGTAGCAGTTTTCTTTTACCAAAATCCAGCAGTAATTTAAATACAACAAGTTGACTTTTGCTTCCAGTTAAGATGGAGTAACAAGAACTGGATTTGCCCTTCCACATAAAACAATAATAAAGAAAACAAAAGACATGAAACAATAATTTTTGAAACACTGAGCATCATACAATAAAGGAAAATGATCTCTGAAACAAGAAAGTGAGCTCAGCAGCTACTCAGCTTACTTCCTGGAAAGAGTTTCCAGGCTGCAGCATGAGGAAGGGAAAACCATGTGCACACTATGTCCCCCATTCTGTCTCCCTGGGTCAAGGATTTGTGGCTCAGAATCTGCAGAGGCCAAGGCATCCTTATTTTGCTGAGGTTAAAAAATCTGCAACTAAATAAAACATTGAGCATGTTAAATAGAAATGTGGGATGGGGCGCCTGGGTGGCTCAGTGGGTTAAGCCACTGCCTTCGGCTCAGGTCATGATCTCAGGGTCCTGGGATCGAGTCCCGCATCGGGCTCTCTGCTCAACGGGGAGCCTGCTTCCTCCTCTCTCTCTCTCTCTCTGCCTGCCTCTATGCCTACTTGTCATCACTCTCTGTCAAATAAATAAATAAAATCTTAAAAAAAAAAAAAAAGAAATGTGGGCAATGTGAAGAAAATACAATTCAAACTTCTAGAGATGAGAACTATAATGCCTGAGACTTTAAAAATACACTAGTGAAATTAAGCATTTCAGAAGTCTTTCCAGAAGAAAAAGTTAATGAACTTGAACACCTAGCAATAGACTGAAACACAGGGAATAATAACTAAAGAGAAATGAACTGAGGATCAGTGAGCTGTGCATCAACTTCCAGGAGCCACATAGATGTGTAATTTGAGTCACAAAGAGAGGAATAAGGTGAGACCAAATAAATATTTGAAAAACCAATAACCAAAATCTCCAAATCTGATGAAAACTACAAACTAACAAATCCAAAAAGCTCAATGAGCCTTAGGCATGAGAACAATTTAAAAAAAACTAAAAACTAAAAAAAAAAAAAAAAAAAAAACCTACTCCAAAGCACATTGGTGATGAAACCATTTTAAACACAGCCAGAAGGGAAAAAAAAATACACACACACAAAAAAGAGACATCAGATTTCTCATTAGAAACCATTCATACCAGATGAGAGTGAGCTACATATTTAAATTACTGAAAGAAAAATATTGTCAACCTAGAATTCTGTATCCAGCAAAACTATTTTTTAAGACTAAAGGTGAAATAAAAACTTGTTTGGGCACACAAAAGCTGAAAGAATTCCTCACACCACAGTTTTCCTCTGGCATTTTCACACAGAAGGAAAACAAAACCAGATGCACAAAGAAATGAAGAACACCAGAAATGATAATTGCATGGAAAATATGAAAGCCTTTTATTCTTTTTTTAAATTTTTATCATCATTCACCATTACACAATAAAAATAAATGCCTCCCAGAAAACTTTAGAGAATACTAATAATATTAAATCTATTATTACAAGGGATTAAGAAATGATTGAGGTGACAACTAGAAATCCAGCCTTAAACTTCTAAACACTGATGATATAAATATGCCATTGGATCAGAGAAACTTGGATATCTTAGCGGCAAACATTTTCATGATTGAATTAGGTAGTTAAAGCAGGGCTCATCAAAGAAAATATGAATACATCAATCATTATATAAAATATGATTGAAAAATATTACTTTGTCAACTCAATTTTCTACAGTTGTCCTTCACTTACTCTTTGTTCCAACCATAGCACACTTGCTTCCCCCTACTCTGGCAGATTTAGCCTCATTATAGACTTTCTCCACTTTTTCATAGCCTGCTAGACTATTAGTTCCTTGTTGGCAAAGATTCTGCCACCATCTTATTCTAACACCTAATACAGAGACTGACGCAGAGCTTATAAATGCAAAAAAAAAAAAAAAAAAAAAAAAAAAGATGATGATGAGAGAGAGATGCAAACCTAATGCTCAATGTATTCTAAAAGTGTGTATTAAAATTCACACTTTCTCAGGGCACCTCATTGGTGTGGTTGGTAGAGCATGAGACTCTTGATCTCAGGGTTATGAGTTAGAGTCCCACACTGGGTGTAAACATTACTTAAAATAAAATCTTTGTTAAAACTAAAATAAAATTCACAGTTTTTCTTAAGTATGGACTTATTAGATAAGGCAAAACAAAGATTTTTAATCGTGGGAAATGGTTATGTATTTATACATCTGGTCACTATCACTCTTTAACTTTCCTATTGCTTATTTGTGTTCTGGAAGACTTACTTGATGGCCACAGAGTGTCTTGGACTGTTTTCTCATGTGCCCTACATTCTGCCCCAGGCCAGAACATACTAATTCACCCCAAACAGAAATTATTCCTTAGCTTTGGTTTTGGTTTGCTTTTAATTTTTCTTTTCATCTCTGTGTGTGTATGTGTGTGTTTAGATATGTAAACTTATATATAGTAATGTAAGGCAAATTGCACTTTTCACATGTTAACAACTCAGAAATCAGGATGTATTATACAATCAAAGAGTCTTGGATTAATTGAGATACAGCAATCCTTGAGGCACACCATGAAAAATTGTAGCCTTCTGTTCTGCACCACCCTATCCCTGAGGTCTACTCTCCTCAGGCAACCACATTTTACTTTTTAAAGATTTATTTATTTTCAGAGAGAGAGAGAGAGAGAGAGAGAATGTCGATGTACATGAGTGAGGGGAAGGGGCAGAAAAAGAGGGAAAGGATCTCAAGCAGACTCCCCACTGAGTGAAGAGCCAGGGGCAGGACTCAAACTCAGTACCTTGAGTTCATGACCTGAGCCAAGGTCAAGATTTGAAGCTTCAGGTCATGATCTCAGGGTCCTGGGATCAAACCCTGCCTAGGGTTCCATGCTCAACACAGAGTCTGCTTGTCCCTCTCATTTCCCCTCTGCTCTTCCTCACTTCCACTTTCTCTCTCTCTCTCTCTCAAATAATAAATAAAATCTTAAGAAATAAAAAAAAAGAGTTGGCTACTTAATCAACTCAGCCACCCAGGCACCCCAAATTTTTAAATGTTCCTATAGATAATTACTTATATGTTTTCACAAACATACTCATGTGTATATTGTTTTATTCTCCACTGTAGGCCTTTATCTACTTTCATTCTACAATAGAAGAAGGTATTTCATCTCTCTTAACCATTATCACCACCGCCTTCACTTGCCAACTCACTCTTCCTCTCCCAATATAATTGTGGTATACAAGATTCTAAAACATCCCCCAAGATTTTTTTACCCACGCTATACATACCTGACATAATTCCCAGGACTGTGAGAAATTATATATTTTACTCCTATAATTATATTATGTTATATGGCATAAATTAAGATAGATTATCTAAAGGGGTCTGACTTAATCACATGAACCCTTTAGAAGTATAGAGTTTTCTCCAGCCAAGAGCAGAAGAGAGAGACAGATACACTCCAGCTATCCTGGAAGAAAGCAAACACCCATGTTGTGAAGTGGTGGTGGGAAGGTGGGAGGTCTGAGAGCTGAGAACAGTCCTGAGCCAAGGTCTAGCAGAAAAACAAGGACTTCAGCCCTACAGCCACTAGAAAATTAATTCTACCAGCCATCTGAATAAACTTTTTTTTTAAGATTTTAATTATTTATTTGACAGAGAGAGAGAGATCACAAGTAGGCAGAGAGTCAGGCAGAGAGAGAGAGAGAAGCAGGCTCCCTGCTGAGCAAAGAGCCCGATGCGGGGCTCGATCCCAGGACCCTGAGATCATGACCTGAGCCGAAGGCAGTGGCTTTATCCACTGAGCCACCCAGGCACCCCCTGAATAAACTTTTAATTGGTTTCTTCCCGAGATCCTCCAAAAAGGAACACAGGCCAGCTGACACCCCAACTTAGGTCTTGTGAGACAATGAGGTGAGAAACCAGTTACTCTGTGCCTGAATATTTGACCTATGGAATGGTAAGCTAATAAATGGATATTGTTTTAGACTACTGAATCTGGAGCGCCTGTAAGGATGGCCATTCTTAAAAATAAAAAGTTTTGGTGAAGATGTAGAGAAATTTAAATAAGAAACTAATTCTGTAGTTATACCACATTTTCTCATTATACCAATATTTAGCTTTTATATTATTATGAATATATTAATATTATTTACAGGTGAGCCATTTAGTACACCATAATTATATTTCATTTCTGAATAATTATGTTTCCCTGGAATTAATAATTACCTCATTTTTTCCCTTAGAATGTTGTGTATTTATCACTAATTCTCCTTAAAATTGTCAGTTTGTTCAGACAAACATATTAGGTTATCTATTAATTTCACATTTTTTGCCAAAGATCACCCTTCTGGAGTCTTCTAACCTTCTGTTCAATCTGGACTGATTGCTTTCTTTCTCTCTGTAAAATTGCTTTAATGTTGAATCTTCCTTCACCATTATGCTAGAATGCCCTCTCTCCCACATTTCTTGAATTCCTTGTTTGCTTTCTTGGGTTTCTCATTTCTAATAACTTCTTGTGAAAAGGAGCTTGAAGATTATTTTTTTTTCCTTTTTTCTTTTTAATTGTGGGTGAGAACAGTTAACATGAAATCTACTCTCTTAAATTTGTAACTGTGCAATATACTATTGATAACTATGGGAACAATGTTGTATTGCAGATCTGTAAACTTATCTTGCACAACTAAAACCCTACACTCAGGGTGCCTAGGTGGTTCAGTCATTAAGTGTCTGCCTACAGTTCAGAGTCCTGGGATCAAGGCCTGTATCAGGCTCCTTGCCTGGTGAGGGACCTGCCTCTTCCTCTCCACCTGCTCATGTTCCCTCTCTCTCTGTGTCTCTCTCTGTCAAAAAATAAATAAATAAATAAATTAAATAAATAAATAGATAGATAAATAAATAAATAAATAAATTTTAAAAGACCTAAAACCCTATACCCATGGAACAGCAACTCCCCATTCCTCTACCCCTAGCCCATGGCAACTACATTTCTACTCTCTGCCTCCATGTGTTTGAATTTTTAAATACATTATATAAGTAGAATCATGCAGTATTTGCCATTCTGTTTTCACTTTAAAAAGTTCTGAATTTCATCCATATCATTGCATATGGCAGAATTTCCCTTTTTAAAGGCATATAATACTCCACGGTATGTATATTCCATAGGAAAATACAAACCAAAACCACCATGTGATATCACTTCACACCTGTTAGGATGATGTTTTAGTCTATTGGGCTGCTATAACAAAGTACTATAGATTCAGCAGAGTTTAAACAATCAAAATTCATTTCTCACAGATCTGGAGGCTGAGAAGTCCAAGATCAAGGTGCTGAGACATCTAGTATCTGATGAGAGTCCACTTCCTGGATTGCAGATGGCTATATCTCATTGTATCCTCAGATGGCAAAGAACACAGATACCATGTATCCTTCCCCTTTTACAAGGCCTTTAATCCCTTTCAGGAGAATTCTACCTTCATAATCCAATTATATCCCAAAGACTCCACTTCCAATCCATACTTTATATTCAAAGTATGTTATCCCATTGGGGTTGAGGCTTCAACATATGAATTGAGGGGAGACACAAACATTCAGTGCATAGAAGATGGTTATTATTTTAAAACATACATTCTTACCAACAGCATACAAGGATTCCAGCTTCTCCACATCCTCACCAAATTTGTTATTGTCTGTTTTGTTTTGCGATAATGACCATCCATATCTTATTGTAGTTTTGATCTGCATTTCCCTGATGATTAGTGATGTTGACCATTTTTTCGTGTATCTGTTGACCATCTGTATGTCTTCTTCAGAGAAACATCTATTCAAGGAGATGCCAGCTCACACCTGTCAGAATGGCCATTATCAAAAATGAAAACAAGTAAGTGTTGGTGTGGATGTGGATAAATTGCAGTCCTTACACACTGTAGGTAGGAATGTAAAATGATGCAGTCACCTTGAAAAAAAGTATGGAGATTCTTCAAAAAATTAAAAATAGAAATACCTTATGATTCAGCCATTCCACTTCTGGGTATTTATCCAAAAGAATTGAAACTAGGATTAGGAAGAGTTATTTGCACTCCTATATGTATTATTCACGATAATCAGTATATGGAATCCATCTAAATGTCCATCAATGGATGACAGGTAAATAAAATGTGGAGATAATTTTTTGAGACTTTCCATGTCCTTACAGTGCATTCATACTGGGCTCATAGTTTGGCTGGGTGTAGAATTCTGTGTCTGTGCTTCTTCATTATGCTCTGGCTTCCTGTTTGCTTTTAAGAAGCAAAATGATGCCATGATAACTCTGGGTAGAATATTATTAAATATTATAATATATATTGATATATATAAATATATATTAAATATTATAATGTATATATAATGTATAAATATATAAAATATTATTAAAGTAGAATATTATTCTTCCATCATAATCCGATTTTATGTATTTCTGATGATATTTTAGAGAGATTTTTTTATTTTTTATTTTTTATAAACATATAGTGTATTATTAGCCCCAGGGATACAGGTCTGTGAATTGCCAGGTTTACACACTTCACAGTACTCACCATAGCACATACCTCCCCAATGTCCCTCCCCCCCTCCCTCTGGCCCCCCTCAGTTTGTTTTGTGACATTAAGAGTTTCTTATGGGTTTGTCTCCCTCCCAATCCCATCTTGTTTCATTTATTCTTTTCCTACCCCTCAAACCCCCCATGTTGCATCTCCACTTCCACATATCAGGGAGATCATATGACAGTTGTCTTTCTCTGACTTATTTCGCTAAGCATAATACCCTCTAGTTCCATCCACATCTTCGCAAATGGCAAGATTTCATTTCTTTGATGGCTGCATAGTATTCCATTGTATATATATATACTACATCTTCTTTATCCATTCATCTGTTGATGGAAATCTAGGTTCTTTCCATAGTTTGGCTATTGTGGACATTGCTGCTATAAACATTCAGGTGCATGTGTCCCTTCGGATCACTACGTTTGTATCTTTAGGGTAAATACCCACTAGCGCATTTTCTAGGTCATAAGGTAGCTCTATTTTCAACTTTTTGAAGAACTTCCATGCTGTTTTCCAGAGTGATTTCACCAGCTTGCATTCCCACCAACAGTGTAGGAGGGTTCCCCTTTCTCCGCATCCTCGCCAGCATCTGTCATTTCCTGACCTGTTAATTTTAGCTATTCTGACTGGTGTGAGGTGGTATCTCATTGTGGTTTTGATTTGTATTTCCCCGATGCCAAGTGATGTGGAGCACTTTTTCATGTGTCTGTTGGCCATCTGGATGTCTTCTTTGCAGAAATGTCTGTTCATGTCCTCTGCCCATTTCTTTTTTTTTTTTTCTTTTTTAAGAATTTTTATTTTTTTAATTAATTTTATATATTTTCAGCATATCAGTATTCATTATTTTTTCACCACACCCAGTGCTCCATGCAATCCATGCCCTCTATAATACCCACCATCTGGTACCCCAACCTCCCATCCCCCCGCCACTTCAAAACCCTCAGATTGTCTGCCTATTTCTTGATTGGATTATTTGTTGTTTGGCTGTTGAGTTTGCTAAGCTCATTATAGATTCTGGATACTGGCCCTTTATCTAATATGTCATTTGCAAATATCTTCTCCCATTCTGTCAGTTATCTTTTAGTTTTGTTAACTATTTCCTTTGCTGTGCAAAAGCTTTTGAGAGAGATTTATTTTTAAGTGTGCTTTGGGTTGCTTGCATTGTCTTTCTTTCCTCGGACTTCCCATTTGTGATTGTTGTTGTTATAATTATAGTCTCTATTTTCATCTTAGAGGCTTTTCTCAAATACCTGGTGATCCTTGATTATTCATTCCTATTTAAGAGTGAAATAGTAATATTACTTAGAAGCATTTTTGTTCAGAAGTCTTCTCAGTTGTGAGCTGTATTATGTCTTTAGATCTTCTCTCTTTAACAAGTTTTCCCAAGGACAAAGCAACCAGTCTTCTGCTAAGAGGGTATAACCCTGACCATACACATTCCTAAAGCTTCTTCTGAAAAGGAAGCTGGGGATATCAATGGTTGGTATGTAAACCTTACTTAATCCTCCTGTTTTCTATGTGATGCCCTATTCCTCTGCTATGCCTGGTATGCTTGAATCCAGGGCCTCTCTCTGCCTTTCCTCTGCCAGTGGTCTAGAAATTAGGAGGAACAGTCAGTGGTCTAGAAATTAGGAGGAAGTAGGAGCCTGGTTTCCAAGGTTGGTGAGGAGGATCTGGGGCTCTTCGTTCAGACTACTATCATCCATTTGGGGATTCTCCCCAGGATTCTACACTCATTTTTTCAATGGATCTTCTTGCCTACAGGCATTTAATTGTCAACGTTCTCTATGCTGCCTTCTTTTACCACTGGTCTATTCATTTTCCAGCTTCCAGATTTTGTTATTTTCTCATCAGTTTAGGCAGATTTTAGGAGAAAAGGTATCATGTTTAGTCAGAATCTCCTAGATACTGATTGACAAGAAATATCTTTCTATCTGGTCTTATATCAGCCTCCTTAATGTGAAGAATTTTAAAGCATCATAAGAGAATATCATTATTACTTATTTTCAGCACCTACAGTGGATTTTCTGTTTAGATTTTCTATTTACTTGTAAACAAATGTGCAAGGATTCTTTACTTTTCATGATAACTAATATGAAAGAGACAAAGTTGGAAGAATGCTTTTCTTTCCCAAACACCTGCTCTCTCATGCACCTACTCCATTTGATGTGTCCAGATGTACACATGCCAACCCTCCAATGCCTCAACTTTACCCTCTTTGAAAAGGCCAGAGGTAGAGAAGGCAAAGCCTGTCAGGAGTGATCTCTGATGTGTAGGTGTGGTAGACCTGCTTAGCTCCAAGCCCACTCAGCTCTCCTCCTACTCCTTCACCTTTGACTGTTTGGCCTTCCCCCCTAACCCAGGCTGATCTCTGATCAAGAATTATCGAAGAAACCCAGCTCTGCATCAAGTCTGTCCTCCTGTAACTTGCCTTGCCCAGTCCTTGTCCCTAGATATAAGAAAAGGAATACCACCCCAGCCCTTTCTTAGATGCATTGCTGATAACTGAGTCTGAGTCCCCCCTCCAACCCCAGACTCCCCCACCCCCGGTAGCCTGCGTCATATCCCAGTTCATGGAAAACTAGATCAGGGCTGCGTTTTCTCAGAAGTGTGGCCTCTCTCCAGTGCCTGCCCACTTACCCACTGGAGGGCTTCAGGATCTTACTTCCTCTTGGCCAGTCTCTCTGTAGCGGTTAACCTGTCCATGAGTTAGGACACTGTCTACTCCCAAACTTCCCTAATCAACCTGCTAATGCATGAAATTTCCTCTTCAGAAATATATTCCTTGACACGAGCCATTTAAACTCTTGTTTGAACAAATTCATGCAATCTTTTTTTGCATTCAATGGGGGAAAGGAGACAGTTGAGGGATGTGGAGTTTGAGAGAGGGTAAAACAGAAGCCAAAGACTCAACCCCTCGCCTCTTCAGAGCTTTAAAACCAGCCCTGCCCACCTCTCCTCCTTCACACACTGTTCCTCTCAGACGATCACCCACATGAAGTTTTGCCTGATTCTCATGGTCACCCTTCTGTGTCATATAATCTCTTAGCTTGGGGTTTACACCTATTTCTCCACACATATCTCAGTGTTAGAGTTTAGTGCCCTGAAGGCAGGAGTGTGAAGGTTACTGAATTTTCATGGCTCCTATCTCAGGATAGTCCTGGCATTTGTCGATCCATTTCTACAGCCCTCAGTTCTAAGCTCACTTTGCCAAAAAGCCCACAGAGAAAAACCCTAAAGGCAAACTCAAGACCATCCCTCCAGTCTGGGTGGCAATGAGGAGGTTTCTCTCCACCATTATGTCAGGGAAGATGCCAGTACTTCCCTCAAATCAACAATGCTTAGTCTCATGAGTATAACAATGTATGACTCACAGGGAGTTGTGAGGAGAAGAGAAAATGTGATGAAAATGCCTGTGAAGAGCAGTAGGTGTTAATTCACAGACTCAATCCCACAGCTGGAGAGCCAAAAGGAACGAGAGGTTGAGGAAGCCTCTGGAGGCACCACCAAAGGAGGGCACACTGCACTGTGGTGGGTGAGGATTGTTTTTTCCAGACAAGATGTCCTCATCCATTTCCATCTGCCCAAATCCCAAAGCCTGTAAAAGCATTAAGAGACCATAGGCCTGGAGCCACGCTGGAGCTTCCTGACCTAAACAAGAAGGAGCCCAGCCCCTGCAGGAGCAGCCGGGTGGGGGGGGAACTCGCATTTCATCGGGGCCTCCCGACCTCTGAGTAAATAAATGTGTGGAACAGATACAATAAACATTTTCCTCTGGGCCTGAAATCAGATCTGCAGATTCCTCAGTCCCTCTGCGCTGGGCAGACTGTAATTACAGGATATGTTAAATTTTCTTTATAGCTCGTCCTGATGGTTGTGAGGTGACCACACCAGCCCGGACAGCGCCCCGCTCTGGTCTGCTGCCACTGGTAATGACAACCAGATGTTTGTCTGAAGTTAATCATCAATAGGACTCTCGCCCCAGAGTCAAGTAGGGCTCACCATTTGCTTGGAGAAACCATGTAAAGTGGTGATAAGCGGGGGTGACCTGCAACCTGCCACTGGGGCCGCCACTCCAGGAGGAGATAAGCCATCTGACACCCTCAGAGGTGACTGGGGAGAGAACAACTGACGAAAGCCAAACCTCTTCCAGCACACAACGGGTCTTTGGGCATCACAGCCCTCCCCCGAGGTGCCGGAGAAGGACTTCTAGAGATAGGGCAATTGGAATAGTGACAGACGTCTTTGCTGAGAATCTGCAGATCTTATTCAGCTCGCAGACAGCAATCTCTTGGAATTCCTGAGTGAAAGTCTTCCGTTTAGGGACAGTTTTCCTGTCTTGCTAAGAAACATTCACATACTGTGTAAATGGACAAAGGTACAATTGAATCACTCCTGTTAGTATCTCACAGCATAGGCATCAGTATTTGTCGTTATTAGAAGAAAGCATCAACGCAAGGATTCCAATTAAAGGTAAGAGATGAGCTCCCAGAATCTGCCCTTTTGATGAAATCCCCAAGGAATTCTCATACAGAGACATGCTTTTTAGATAGTGCTTGGAAGACAAGCAAGTGTCTAGACAAGCAACTAAGACACCCAACTTTCTGCAACTCCCAGAAAGTTGGGAGATACAGCAGGAAGAAGAATATATTGGTTTCCCCTGGTCTTAGAACCATAAAGACTCCAGCAAGTCAACTCCTTGTGTGAGTACCGCCCCATACGCTGCTCTAGGAAAGTGGGTCAGATTCATTTCAACGCAATTGTTCTAGGGACTAATGGATTTTTATGAGGAAGGGGCTGGGTGTTCTGGGAAACTAAATGTCATATGTTTTCAAATGCACAACTCAGAACTTCTTACAAAGTATCTGTTGATTCTTCTTTTTAATTTGATCATGATGTGCAACGTTACATTAGTTTCAAGTATATCACACAGTGATTTTACTTCTCTATGTAAAGTGTAGCTACCATCTAGTATCTATTAATTCTTGAAAACTCATGGGTTTCCTCCAATTTTCTCAAACTTATAATGATCGTAGTCGGTCCTTTCAATTATGAAATACATTTGTTTTGCTTGGTATGGTATTTACTTTTCCATTTGGTGCACACCTCTTTCTTACAGCTGTCCTGATTTAATTGAGTAACACATTAGATGGTAGGAGGATATCCAAGCCAAAATATTATTCTTAGAACCAGACAGCCCCAGGGAAATTCTCAATTGAGTACTGTTTTGTAAGGACTACTCTAATATGAAATATCGTATTTCATATAATTAACTTCCTTTATAATAATGGCTTAGGGAATAACAACTAATGTCCCTAAAAAGCCAACCCAGTCTCAGAGTTTATAATATTTTGGGGGGGGGAAAAAAGTGTATATATTTGTTTCTCTGGATATGGTGACTATACATAATTGCAAGAAATTCAAAGAATACAAAAATGAAATAGGTTGAATATGAAAGTTGACCAAAAATAGATTGGAGTTAGATTTGGAATAGGAATCTGTTACACATATTTCTGGGAAAAGAAAACAAAGATTTTGCATTTTAATCAGGACATTTTGGTGTCACCATCAAAATGGTTTGCTCAAAACATAGCATCATCTTCATAATGATCAAAATTTACCCTCTAATATTCTATCCATCTTACACTGGGACTCCCTCTCTCCCTTTTCTGCTTTATGTACCCTTAACACTATAAAACATAGTAAATATTTACTTCTTGTTATTTATTAATTGTTTGTTTGTTCACGGATGTTATAATTATTTATCATTTGCTTGTTTATTCGCTGCTGTATCTCCAGGACCTGGGACAGACTTGATACATAATAATTATTGCTCAATAAACAGCTATTGAATGTTGAATGAATAAATTCAACTCAGGCAGTACTACTGCCCTGAAGGCTTTGCTCACTCCCATGATTCTTGATCTTAGCTTACCAAAAAGTAACTTCCTTTCTTTGTGCTTCTGTTTCTGTATTGTATCCAAACTTCTACAGTTTCATTTTTCACATAATTACAGCATGCTGACCCTACCGAAGGCCATGAGCCCCTGGAGGGCCAGAGCAAGGCCATTTATATCTTTATCCCAAAGCTCATCTTCATTCCTGTCTCCTGTCTCCTAGTTAGTGTGATAGTGAAGAGACTGAGGAAAGTGGAATATAAATAATAAGACTGCTGATTTGATTTGATTAGAAAACTACCAGAGCAGAAAAAGTGTATGTGTATGTGTATGTGTGTGTGTGTATATATGGTATATATATATATATATATATATATATATATATATACACCATTTGTTATGGTGTGGGATGGGGTAAGTCTGACTTTGAATCTAGGCCTCAGATAAGAAACTAAGGAGGGTTTATTCTAGCCTAATTTGGAAGATCGTATAGAATTAATGTGTGTCAGCTCCTAAAAGCATGCTGATTGAGGGGTGCCCAGGTTGCTCAGTTGGTTAATCATCCATCATCAGCTTGAGTCATGATCTTGAGGTCCTGAGATTGAGCCCCAAGTTGGGATCCCTGTCCAGTGGGGAGCCTGCTTTTCCCTCTCCCTCTGCTCCCCCTCCAACCACTCATGCTCTCTTTCTCTCCCTCTCTCTCAAATAAATAAATAAAATCTTTAAAAAAAAAAAAAAGCATACTGTTCTAATTCCTGGGATGCTACGGTTTCCCTGGATTCCAAATATTAAGCTGCTATCTTTACTTCTTTCTGAAAGACCTCACCAAGCAGCCAATAGGCAACAGAAAATATGCATCTAGTTCAGTATTTAAAGTTTCACTAAAAATGGTTAAAGAAGATGTGGTATGTGTATACAGTAGAACAGTATTTGTCCATGAGTAAGAAGGAAATCTTGTTATTTGTGAAAACATGGATGGACCTAGAGGGCATCATGCTAAGTGAGATAAGGCAGACGGAGATAGACAAACATTGCACGGTTTCTCTTGTATGTGGAATCTAAGAAAGGCAAACTTGAAGAAACAAAAAGTAGAATGGAGGTTACGAGGGCAAGGGCATGGGGAACGTGGATAGAGAGACATTGGTCAGAGATTACAAACTGCTAGCTAGAAGTTGAATAGGATCTGGGGACCCAAAGAACAGTGTTGTAATTCTAGTTAACAGTACTATTTTATACATTTGAAAGTTGCTAACAGAGTAAACCTTAAATGTTCTCACCACAAAAAAGAAATGGTAATGGTAATAATGTGACATAATAAAGGTGTTAGCTAATGCTGTGATGCAAATCATATTATATATACATACACATATAAGTGTATCAGATCAATATGTTGTACAGCTTACATTTATGCGTTGTCAATTATATCTCAATAAAGCTGGGGGAAAAATAAAGATTCATTACACTTCAGAGCCAAAGATTGTCAAGTATCCAATGAGCTCACCCGCTGAATTCCCTACCCAAAACTCTCTGCACCATATGAATGCCTGCTCACCTCATGTGAATCCACCACCCACTCAACTTCAATGAGTTAGAGTATAAGTAAGCATATTGAACTCCCACTTGGTGCCTTGCACTTTGGTGAATAAAGACTTCAGGTACAGATGTCCACTTAACTCAAAAGTATCTGTAATGTATGCTGTTCTCTCTAGACCTCCTTAGTGGGAGTTCATCTGTTTATCTGGGATAATGATGAAAGTTTATGTTCAATTATGCATGGCTGAGTTTGCATCCTATCTTACTTCCAACATCTTCTTAACAAAATGAATCAAAAGTGTAGCTACCATCTAGTTCAAGTACTCCTTTTTTTTTTCCTAAGATCTTAATTTTTTTTAGAGCAGTTTTAAGTTCACAGCAAAATTGAGAGGAAGGTACAAATATTGCCCATAAACCTCTTGTATCTAAATACACATGGCCACCTTCATTATGGACATCACTTACGTGCATCAAGTACTTAATAATAGCATAATGCCATTTACGGGGTACCTACCACAAAACCTTATTGATTGTGCGCAATAACCAAGGAAAACAGCATTATACGCTTTGGTGCAAACTGGCTCAAAGACCTTCCATGTAGCTAGAAAGTGCCTGAGATGCATTCAAAACCAAAGTTGCCAGACTTTTAAGTTTTCTCAACATCACCACGAAGACCATTTCTTACCGTTTTCTATTTTATCCCCTGAAATGTCGAACAGGTTTGTTTAAAATAGAACATTTAGCCTTCCCTGCAACAGAAGAAGGGCAAGTCACTCTGTTTATGGGGTGGTGTTTTCTGTGGTCATAACAAGTAAAGCATTGTTTTTGTCATTGCTGGAAAGGATTTTATCCCTCTGTCTCCGGTCCCTCCATGCGCTACCTTTCCAGGTCTGTAGAGATACTTCTAGTCTTCTTTTTGGCTTCAGTGTTGAAACTGAAATGATCTCAATTCTGAGAACATTAGGAACACCTGCCTGCCGATGAAATGCAAGTATTAATCAAAACCAAATGTGAAAGATTCCAGGGTTATGTGTCATCTGTATCAACCACACTCTGCTCCTCTCCCTCAGGAGGGATGATTGAGAGTTGATTACGAGTTCTTTTTGATGATGCTGCTCAAAACCATTTGAAAAACATCATCCCCTCTCTTCTCAAGATGGATTATATTGGGCAACATGAAGTCATGATTACATTGCACTAATTTTAGCTAAGTCAGACGTCTTCATGAGGACATTGCTCATGCCTGTCAACCACTGCTAACTGAGTCAAAGTTCACCCAACTTTAGACAAAAGGAGAAACAATCAGCCACCCCCTGTCTCTGTGAAAGGACTGCTGCTTTATCGAGAGTAAAACCAAGTCTGAGGCGGACTGTTCAGTTCATTCCTAGATCCCATGAATCCCACTGCCTCTCCTGTGGTGCCCCCACAGCATCCCACTGTCTGCTAGCTTTTCAGTAACACAGACACGGTGGAGAAAAGTGAAGTTATTTTATGCTGCTCCCTCTGCTTCCTACTCCCCAAGCCCTTCAGCAAGGAACCTGGTTTCAAGAACCCATGATGCTAATATTTGCCTCTCCCTCGTGGTTTCCATCTCTCGCACATTGGAGCGGGTCTTGTTATGGCTCATCTATTATCTGCTCTGAATTACCTTGTAATCCTAAAAAACGTATTATAATGTTCCAAGACAACACCACCCCCAGATCTCTTTCAGAGTCTCAGGACTAGCTGGATTGTTTAGCAGTTGGATTGTTTAGCTGGTGGTTTTTCCACTTGCTATTTATTAAAGACCCTGAGAGGTTTGGAAGGAGATTCCAACTACTCCATTTCTAACGGTTCGAATTCCTAATTGATCACCAATGTTCAGAGACTCAAGTCGTAAAGGAAGGCTCCATATCCAGCCTTCAAGTCACTGATGAACATTGATTAAGGCTACCAACATGATGACATACCAAACTGATGTATATGTGTTTCCTCAGCCTTGGAGGTGTTTGGGTCAATGGAAGAATGGGCACTCAGACTCTATCTTTCTTCCCTAGTGACAATAACCACATCTCATATCTTCCAACGTTTCACATCTCCTAGAAGCTAAAAGAACACTGGGAGACTGGTGAGTAGCCAGAATCTGTGTCCATTGAGAGGCCCCAGGACTAAGGCAAGATCCACATCTCTGCTTTGTCATGTACTATGTGAGTGAGACCTTGGCCAGAATTTCATAACTTCTTGACGTTTCAGTTTCCTCATCTCTAAAATGAAGGTAATTACAATAACTACTTCTCAGGATTTGTGTGAAGTTCAAATAAGTAAATCGACATGAAGCTTCTTTGTATAATGCTAAACCAGCACTGCTCGGCGAGGGAGCCTTTAAATGCTTGATTCTAACATCACCTGTCAAGGTTGGCATGGAATTGTCATTTTCAACATTATTTAGAGACACAAATCAAGACCAGATGGCTCATAAAATTCCTAATGTTCTTTTGGCCAATCTGTAGCAGCACCTGCTAACAAATGAATCCAGATCTTTCGAGCCAGTCTTTCAGGCCACAAGCATCCTATAAATGTACAGCACTTATTATATGCCCACGTCTAGCCTAGATTCTCTGTGGGAGACACTGGAAGAAGAAGCAGCTCCAGATGTCAAGAGTTTTAGATCTTGTTAAACTCAATCCAATTAACTCAATCCATTATTCAACCAGCCCTCACTAGAACATTCTACATGCCCAGTTCTGCCAAAGTGTCACAGGGCCAACATTTCTGCTCTATAGGAGTTTGACATCCGAATCATGGCTCCCTTACCTTTAAAAACAGGGGACAGGAGTTATTATAAAGTTATCAATAAGAGAAGGCAGGAGTCAACCCGGAAATGAGGAAGCAGACCTCACCAAAGGTAGACCAGAAGGTCAATCATAATGCTCAGTGGCTCTCAGGTCAGGATCACCATATGCAACTCAGCACAGGAGCTTGGACTCTGCTCCTTAATGACATAAAATCGGTGTGACTCTTTCAGCCCCTTTTCTTGTTGTGTGACCAACTTACTGGACCCTCCTGTCCCCATAATGATGGGAGAGGGAGATTATGAATGGTCTTTGTCATTGCCAAGTTCATACCCACTCATGATTCAATCAACCAGAACCCTCCAGTTCACTTGGTGTGGAGTTCCCCTGTCTAGGGAAAAGTCCAGAACTGCTCCCCCCAGCAAGGATGGTGGATGATTTTGGTTTATTCCGGAAGAGGTTGTCAGCCTGGCAAATATCACAAGGTTCCTCTTTGGAAAATGACTTTTCTCCCTCTCTCCCACACCTTGTGTTCTTCTTCCCCATACTTGGAAAACAACAAGAGTCTGAAAAACAGCCCAATGGACTGCAATAACTGGGGGACAGTTTATAAAAAAGGTGAGCCTTGAGGATGGGGTGATGCGAGGTATCCGAGAAGATGGAGATGCTCCAGACAGACAAAACCGGTTGAGCAATGACAGGACTCCCCAGATGAGCTTCTCTTTAAGTCTCTAATTCTCTTAAGTACAGCCGTTGGGACTCACTGCTTCCTTTTGCAAATTGAAAATAAAATAGCAAAATGAAGGTGACCACTTTTACTTTATGAAGGAGTTACTGTCTCTATTGCTAGATATTGATATGTGTAATTAATAATCAAACTGAAAGTCTTTCTCTTGACTCACCCACACTCCAAATTAGACTTTCTTCATTCTGGTGGTGACTTTTCTCCCTTCCCAGGTGTGACCTGCTGGTACACTTCCGAAGAATAATAATAGCAGATAATAATACTAAATTTATAGGCAACCTTAGTATCAGTTACTTCATTCAGGTCTTAATGTGCCTCATCTTGTGTGATCACTATTACACAATATGTATTCTAAAAGGAGACTCTACCCAGCAAATTATTAACGAGAGAAGGAAGGCTTCCCCCCACTGCCAGAAAGAAATATTTAACTGAATTTTCAAATACGATGCAGGAGTTCTCCTGGTAATCAAGTCTGGGAAAGACATTGCAAGCAGTGGGATTGGCATCAAAGAGATAGGAACAATCATGGGATGTTCCAGAAAAAGCCAGTGGTTCACCACCATTAGATGACAGGGTCCTTGTGGGAAGGGGTAGAGCTGGGACCAGACACGCTGGAAAGGGCCAAACTGTGGGGAGATTTGTATGCAGCAATTTTATCAAAATTCAACAGAAATTCACTCGCATGCTTTAAGAAGGGAGAGGCTGCATCTTAGAACATTTGGGGCCACGTGGAGCATGGATTCACTGAGCAGGGAGACAGGCAGTCGGGGCAGCCAGCTGGGAGGTGATCATTACAGTTATCCAACTGAGAAATGATGGAGGACGGAACTGAGCCAGTGATGGACAGAGATGGTCTTGTCTCTGACAGACCAAGAGGTCTCTGCCTCTAGGGTTGAGAATGCAAGGAGAACGGAAATGCTAGCAAGCAAATGCCCATGGCACTGGGCTGGAGACAGGTGAGGCCAGGGAACAGTGGCTATGACCACTGCTGGGCACGTTCAGAACAGGGAGTGTTTCCAGCCCAGACACTTCGGCAAAGCTTCCAGAAGGCATGCTATTTGAGCTCCATAGCAACAGATGCGAAGGATTTTAATAGAGGGAAATATTTGAAGAGCATCCCAGGAGGGAAGAGCAAAGGCAAGGATTTTAAGAGCCGAAAGCATGAGGCTGACTGGGGAGGCAGCAGGACAGAAATACCCCAAGACCCAGCCGAAGGAACCTTCGTGCATCCTGTCAGCTTTCCTGCTCAGTCTGGTAGACGTTCAGTAACAGCCCCTTGCGGGCAGGGGTAGATGCAATGATACATTGTCTTTATCACAGAAAACCACAGATATGAATGGTCTGAATGGTCTGGCAGCGCTCAAGGGCCTGGAATAGCGCTCCCTCAGCAACACCCAGAGCGTGGCCGTGGGATAGATGCTTCATCGGAGGTTCTGTCACAATTCTGTCAGGCTTTCTCATGCTCCCTGCTTAGTTTCTTTTGGGCAAATGGCCCTGCCTGTCCCAGTGCTTTGCTGTCCTGTGTCTCCTCTCAAATTGTTTCAATAAAGAGACTTCCATCCTCAGCAAAAACCAAATGGCAAGGCAGGGCCCATGGTGGTTGCTGCAAACTCAAGTCTTCAGCCTGGAGGCGGCTCAGAGCTCTCCGTCTATCGGTCCCTGCTTCCCCACCTGGGCCTGGAGGCCTGCAGACCGCCCTCCTCCCACCTCTCTTCATTCACCGGCAGCCCAGAAAGCTGTTTAACAGTAAGTGAAACATTTATCCTTTAATTCTCAGATGCATGTGATCTGAAAAAAAAAAAAAATAACAGAGGAGAAAATATCCTGAGGACGTCAGAGGAAGAGAAATGTGGAGAGCAGATGCCACTATTTGGTTTTGTCCCCGTTTTATCTTTTAAAAATACATAAAACATGAATAACTAGGGAGAAAGAGTTCCAGCTTTGGGTAAAATCAAAAAAGGGGGCATTTTATAGTTTGGGTTGCACTTTTTACATTTTAAGTTGTTTTGCTACTCAACACACTTCATGAAATCATAAAATCCCGGAGCCGGAATAGAACTTGAGAGGTGACTTATTCCAGTTTCTGGTTTTTAAGTTGATGAATGAGCATCCAGGCTAGAAAAAACCCTTTTCCTTTCATACTCAGTAAAAAAGTTTCCCCTCTTTGCCACGTTAGCCTCACTGTACCATGCAGAGAGGCAAGAAGCTTTCGTTAGGTTCAAACACTCATTCACTGCTTTTGTTCATTTACTCAATATGACCACCTACTAAATAGGAGAGATGCTCTGAGAGACCATGGAAATGCAGGCATGATTCCTGAGTCTCACTTACGTGGCTGGTCTTACTGGAGAAGGTAGTATGCTGTCACAGTATCCAGAAGATGCTTGAAGAGCGTGGAGAGGGAACGGACAGGTGAGAGAGAAGGTCAGCCAGACTGATGATGAAGCTGTGGTTGGACGGACCTCATTTTAACTTAAACAGTAGAAATATCCAATGGACCTCATGTTAACATAAGCAGTAGAAATACCCAAAGGTTGTGCCATCCTTTGGTTGTAAAAGGATCCCTACAACCACCTCCTTGGTTGTTTCCCTCAGTCATGTGAGGTAGGTTTTAGGATTATGCCTGACATATATCTTAAGAAATGGAGACCCAAGTTTTCAAAAATAAAAAGTGACTGATCCAGAAGTCAAACTTGAGCCTTGGGACTTTTAGATCTCTTGCTCTCCTCTCCCTGATGTGGTCTTTCTATTCTCATTTCAAAAAATAAACCAAGAGTATGGAGCATCTTTGCATCAAGCACTGTGGTTTATGTTTGGTGTGGAGGGAGAGAGGGTGTGGTTCAGAGATGAGTAGACCTTCAGAATCCTATACTCTGAGAACCATAGAACTACACACAAAGAGAAAACATGTTTGTCTCTTGGTTTCTTTTACAAAACTGAGTCCCCAGGTAGGTAAAACAAGAAGTGATTGGTACAGGATCCTGGGGAGGGAGACATCGCCTCATCACGGGCCAACATGGTGTCATGAGAAGGATGGGCCAGTAGTGGTTGTTGTTTGGGACTAGAGTCAATTAAGGAAAACCATTAATTCTTTTGTGCAACTGGCTAAAAGCGTGGGCTGTCAAGTCAATCAGAGATGGGTTTACATCCCACTGCTGTCCCTATGTGGTAACTTTGAGTAATTCCCTCACCCCCACCAGACCACATAAGCATTCAGTGAGATCACACACATGAAGCATTGATCACAGTTCCTGGAACACACCAATTCCCCATAAACAGTGGGGATGATGGCGGTGGTGACATAGTTGCTAACCTCACCACCGTCAACCCTCACTCTCTCAGACAGCTCAGAGAGGGTCCCACAGGTCATCCCCCAACATGGCTTCCTGCCACTCCCCCTGGTACTGACCTATAGGCCTCTTAAGAACATGTGGCTCTCTCCTTACCTCCCCTCCTGTCTTAATCCCCTGTGTCTGACACTTGCAGGACAACCATTTCCATGACATGGTTGTTCCTTCAAGATCTCCTTATCTTCTGGAACTTTCTGTGGAAGTTACATTCCTCTAGAAAGGACAGCCCTTCTTCCCAAGGACCTGACCAATGCCTGTTACAGTCCTCAGTGGCCCCTCAGCAGACAGGAGTCAGGGGTACCCTAGGGCTTGTCTGCTCTCCCCTAGAGATTCTCTCTTGGTCTGCTATTACTTACTGAATAACTCTGGGCTGCACCATTAGCCGTCAGAGCTGTAGGGGACCCAGCTGCCATGAAACAGACACATAAAGGAAAAATGTGAAGCCAGAAATGAAGTGCTGCAGCTGAAATCTGTGAAGGAGGCTGTGTTTCTATTTCGAGTCCGCCAGCCTCCCCAGCAGGCCTCCATACACTGCTCTCCCCCCACAACCCATGCTCCCTCAGCCTCCTCCTACCCCGCAACAAGTTGTCAAGTACTCCCTGACGGAGAAGCCAGACGGTGTGCCAAAAAAACGGCCTTGGCTGGGAGTCAGGACCCTGGGGTCCAGGTTGGATTCTGCCAATGATGAGCTGTGGGAACTTTGGCAAAGGACTGAATTTTTCTGAGCCTTCATCTGTAAAGGACTAGACCAACCCTATGGCTCTAAGTCTCGGGGATTCTGCTGCTGTGCTCATTTCTTAGCACATCTTTTATAGATAAATACACACACGTGCACATGCACACGCACACACACACATAATCACTCATTAGCGAATTGTATTAACACTCTGAACAGTTATCCAGGTGTCAGTTTGACATTAAAAGCAAAAGAATTCTCCTATTAATACTATAGACAAAGGTTACTTTCTGTAAGATAGAAAATCTGATTCAAAATTATGTGAAAAGAATGGACTTTTTTTTAATTTTTTATTTTTTATAAACATATATTTTTATCCCCAGGGGTACAGGTCTGTGAATCACCAGGCTTACACACTTCACAGCACTCACCAAAGCGCATACCCTCCCCAATGTCCATAATCCCACCCCCTTCTCCCAAACCCCCTCCCCCCAGCAACCCTCAGTTTGTTTTGTGAGATTAAGAGTCACTTATGGTTTGTCTCCCTCCCAATCCCATCTTGTTTCATTTATTCTTCTCCTACCCACTTAATGGACTTTTTTTTAAGTGATGTACTATATGGTGACTAATGTAACATAATTAAATAAATAAACAAATAATAAAAATTAAAAAATTGGAACTACATTTTCTCTTATGAGTAAAAATATGAATCAATACATAAATTAATAAATATATATAAATATGATATAATACTAAAAATAATAAAGTAAGAAATATATTGTATATTAAGACATAAACTCATTAGTCAAAACAGAAACTTCTGCATCAGAAACAAATAGATCAATGGGACAGCATAGAGAACTCAGAAATTAGCATGTGGAGGGGGTGAGTATGCAGGTGGGTACATGTTTACCTAACATATAAAGATGGCAACACAAGTCAATAAGAGAATACAGATTATTTAGTAGGTGGTTCAGGAGAAATCAATTCCTATATGGAAAGCTATAAAGAGTCAATTCGCAAAAGAAATAGCACAGACGTCTAAAAACGCATTTAAGGAACACTCAAACTTGCCAATAATCAGAGAAGTTGGGTTTAAAAAAAGAGACACAGAGCAGTAACTTTTATATTTATCAGGAAGCATAAACAGCTGGTGAGAGTGTAAACTGGAACCATTCTAGAAAGAATCTGCTAGTGTTTAGCAAAATTAAATGTTTATTTTTCTCTCCCAGTGAATTCACTCCTAGGTATAAATCCCCAAGAAGTTCTCCCATGGGTCCATAAGTGTGCATGTACAATAATGTCTCCCATGACATTGTTTGTAGTTGCAAGTAGCTGGAAGCAAGCTAGTTCTTGATTACTAGGAATAATGAATAAGTCATGTGCAAGAAATGCAAGTTACAGCATACTGTGTGGTAATAAATGAAAAAACAAAGATAAATTTCAAGAAATATATGGCAAGCAAGAAACAAAATGAAATTCCTAACACAATTCCATTGATGTAAAAATAAAAAGAAAACAAAAATGCATACACAGAACCACAGTATATCATTCATAGAAACACAAATTCAAGGACACATTAGAATGGTTTTCTACCAAGAGTATACTGGTGAGGAGTCAGTCAAGAAAATACAAACTCCCAGGCAAGAAAGGATTGGGGTGCATTCAAATATATTGGAAGGGCTAAAGGTGCTAGGGGCAGAGAAGACCACCACTAGTTCCCAAGTTCACTACTAGACTTCCAAAAACAGGAAACTGATACTGTCACCCATAAAGACTAAAGATAATGCCACAATGGTACAACTGCATTCACACTGAGGCAACCGATTTATGAGAGAAAGCCTGAGGCTGGTGCAGATCTCATATCCGCCAACACCCACACATCTACCTCCAACTGGGAAGGAAAAATAATGTCCTAATTCTAATTAGGGCATCTCTTACCAGTGAAGTATAAACTAGAACCCTTCTGATAATGGAATCTGGAACATCTAAGTTTCTAGCTTGGTGATGCAGGGAGTGCCTGAAAGGACATAGGAATGGACTAGACTGCATAACTAGGAATGGAGCTGAATACCGAGACTTTCTTCTGGCTGCCCAGGACCCATTCACACCCTTCTATATTTAACTTCCAAACAACAAGAGTATGAGCAGCGCACTTTCTGCCTACTATGACGCAATTATCCTTCATGCATATAAAGAGGCATTCACCCCCTCCACAAAGAGGTTCCCAAGTGGAACATCATCATTGCAACCATTGTCTAGTTCAGTATCATCGAATCAATCTAAAGACATGTTCTTAATCACCAATAGCATACTTAACATAAAATAGTAGGAGAGGGGCACCTGGGTGGCTCAGTGGGCTAAGCTGCTGCCTTAGGCTCAGGTCATGATCTCAAGGTCCTGGGATCAAGTCCCGCATCAGGCTCTCTGCTCAGTGGAGAGCCTGCTTCCCTTCCTCTCTCTGCCTGCCTCTCTGTCTACTTGTGACCTATGTCTGTCAAATAAATAAATAAAATCTTTAAAAAAAAATAGTAGGAGAAAGGAAGAGAGGAAATGGAAATTCTATATTGCTTAATATAAACAAAGACATAAGAACTTATACCTAAGAAAATATGAATGCTTCTATAGCCATCATTTCCATAACCAATCCCAAGATTATAAAGTTATTTTATTTTATTTTTTTAAGATTTTATTTATTTATTTGATAGAGATCAAAGAAGGCAGAGAGGCAGGCAGAGAGAGAGAGAGAGAGAAGCAGGCTCCCCACTGAGCAGAGAACCCAATGCAGGGCTCGATCCCAGAACCCTGGGATCATGACCCGAGCCGAAGGCAGCAGCTTAACCCACTGAGCCACCCAGGTGCCCCTATAGTTGTTATTTTAAACCTTATTCTACTACCTATTACATGATCTCTTTGTCCTCTAACAACCCTTCTGCTGGCCATGGTTCTCGACCTAGAAAAATTACCCAAAATTTTATTACTAAAGGGTCTGAACCATTAGTTGTCCTCCCTGTGTTGGGCTACTATAGTCTTCCATTAAATTTTTCACTGACATGAAAATACTAACAAACTTAATTCCCCAGAATCTCCATATGTGCTTTTTGATTCTGTTTTAAAGCAGCAAACCTATTTGAGGATTAGTCACTTTAGACAACACAGGAACACCCCCTCTTCTGCGTCTCTTGGATCAGTGATCTGAGGAGAACAAAATGGAGAACCTTCCATTTCATTGTACTAAAAACTAAAGACAAGGAAAAAACTATCAAAAGCAGTCAAGCTTTCCTATTGGTAAGAAACTATTTGAATGACAATTAACTTCATAGCAGAAACCAAAGAATTCATAAATGAGTGGCTTAACATTTCTGAAGAGCTGGGGAGAAGAAAGTCTCAACCCAGAATCTTGTAACTAGTGAAAATATCCTTGGGGAATTAGGGAAAATCAGACATGATTTAGATGAAGACATGATTCAGATGAAGAAAAACTAAAAGAAGTTATCCCCAGCAGACAAGTCTTGAAAGTATATATAAAGGAAATTCTCCAAACAGAAAGAATATGATAAAATAAGGAACTTTTAGAATATCAGGAAGGAGGAACAATGTAAGAAAAAATATGGGTAACTACAAGAGGCTTTGGTCATCATCCTCCTCCTACATTTTCTAAATTGTATTTAATGGTCAAAGTAAATATTGTAACACTGTTTGATGTGGTTCTAAATACACATGTATTTATGTATGTAAATAAATATAGAGGCAATATTGAAGAAATGTGTATCATAGATGGGAGAGAATAAGGAATATAAAAGAGAGGTAAGCTACTTCACTCAGACTGGTGAAATGATGACCCCAGTAGATTTTGATGTCTCTTTAAAAGATTAAGAAAAATATTTATAGGGTGCCTGGGTGGCTCAGTGGGTTAAGCCTCTGCCCTCGACTCAGGTCATGATCTCAAAGTCCTCATATGTCCCCTGCCTTCATTCTCAACTTTCAGAGAAAACTCACTACAGAGCTTTCAAAGAATGCCAGTGCTCCCCTCACCAATGTATGTTTTATGCCTTTCTGAAGGGAATGTCATTTGGACCCTATCTAATGACCCAGTAAGGAGATGGGTAAGTAAATTCTGGCATCTCATTTTATTTACTGTGGAACAGAGTTAAATCCAGGCTTTGGTCTGTATCCATTAACTTCTGTTGCATAAGCAATCTTTCAAAAACCATCGATTAAAACTGCAAATATGATTTTTGTGATTCTCTGGGATTATTGGGCAGTTCTTTTGGTTTAAGGATGACTGATATAGGATAACCTCACTCACATATCTGAAAATTTTCCTGAGATTATTGAGACTTTTCTCCCAGTCTCCAGGTTTATCATTCATCCACCAGTAGCTAGCCTAAGCTTGTTCAAATGGTGGCAGAATTGTTCCCACCATCAGGAGAGTGCAAATCCCAGTGCCTCTGCTTGGATCACGTTTGTTAATGTCCCATAACTAAAGTAAGTTATATTGTCAAGTCCAGTTTCAAGAAGTGAAGAGAGAGTGAAATCCTTTTGATGGAAGAAGTGGTGAAGTCCAATTACAAAGGGGTGGGTATACAGGAGTTGAAAGAATTATTGAGTAAATTTTGCAAACAAATCATCACAGAGTCAGCCAACAGAGAAAACCGTAGAGCCATTCCCAGCTGCCGAAATTGACACACTGAACCTATAATTTTTTGATAATGCACCCAAAACAGTAACTTCAGCAGATTTCATGTTCATTTTGATTTATCTTATAATGGGGGGATCAAGGAGCATCAATCATCTCTTCCCCAGTCAGACTTGTACTTGTCCCTCTTGCTTAGTCTGGGCTCTGACTTCAGCTACAGGTCTATAGGTAATGAGAAGTGGCAGGAGCAGGTTTTAAGGAAAACTAAGAGCTGCTCATAAGAGAATTGCTCCAGGCAGTTGTGGCAAGTTTGCAGGCTTTTCCAGCAACACTAGCCTCCTCAGATAAAGGAGAAGCTGCTGGGAAGAGAGTGCCAGTCACATGTGGGCTTTAAGGTAATCAGATCCATCCAACTTTCCCACATGTTCCCAATTCACTTTTTATGGTCTCTCCCTTTGCAAAGCAATGTCATAATTTTCACATGTGACATAGCAAGGCTGTGAATTCAACCTGCAATGTAATTCTATAAGACACGAGATCAAATTGTGGATCTGACATTTTTATGCATTGGCCCAGCAGCCACAACATCTAAGAGATTCTTTTAACTCAGTCATCCAGGCTCCCTGGTTCCCTGATTGTGCTTTAATCAGAGAATTCAAACTCTCTAAAGCAGTCATAAGCCATTGTCCCACTCCATAGTCCCAGTATCCTTTATTTACATCGTTAAAGTTTACTGCAACAGTTACTTGGTCACTCAAAGTCTCATCTTCAAAAGAAAATTTGCAGGCAAGAACAGGTGATAATTTAAATAATGCTTTCATTAGTGCATGCCATGGATTATTAATACCCACACCACTGGCAATGATGTCACCACTGCTTTCATATGTAACTAGGTCATATAACAAATCCCAGCTTTCCATATATAAAGATATATTTCCTACAACCCCTACTGATACCAAATATTTTATCAGTCAAGATTCAGTCAAGAAAACACTAACACACAATGTATTTCAAGCAGGAAAGGATTTAATACAAATGATTGGGTAATTAAAAATTGACGGAGTTGATGGAGGAGTAAAGGTTAAGGAAGGATACTTCTACCTCTCTGAGAATTTCTGAGGTTTCTGTCACCCAGGTCAAAAATGCAGGAATTCACTGTTGTGGCAGATGCAGTACAACGTTGTAAAATCTCATCCGTCTAAATCCTGACATCTGCATGCCACAGAGGGAGGAAAATTAATGACATCTGCATCTATTCTGCCTTCAAAATCCTTTATAAGATTTTTTTGTTGGCAAAATATAAAGTGGAACTTTACAGTCAAGAGACTCTGAACATTGTAATTCTCAAGGATACTTGGGAAGAATATACAAGAAAGGTGGGATTTTGAGACTGAGTGGGAGTAGAAATTGAAAAAGAAGGAGAAAAATAAATTTAAACAAGAAAGAGGCCTTGTACAGATGATGACAATGTGCTCTGAATTAAGAAATATAAATAAGGCAATTCTCTGCACCTGAGATCTGGGGGGTGGGGTGGGTGAACAGGAGAAAAAAAATAAAGAAGGTCACTCACTGCATACAGATAACGCTCTCTGGGAATTTAATGTGTATATTCATATCAAAGTAAAAAATATATATCTTCTTACTTCTTCTTTATTCAAAAGAAATTATTCAAAAGAGTAGAACATATTGTGCACATTAAAATCCTTTTTAGTATTACATATGAGAAAAGAATAGTTGGTCTTGTTATTCTCAAAAGTTACATTCTGAGAATTTTGCATATTCCATATTTGTGGGTTTGTTTACTTTTCCCTTTACCTTGGTCATTTTTTGTTTCATGCATTTTGAGGCTATATTATAAATTACATACAACTTTGGAACTGTTCTGTATCCCTGGTGGATTGACATTTTATCATTATCAACTACCCCTCTTCTGCTACAATAATACTTCTGGACTTTGTCTTCTTTATCCATCAGTATAGCTATTCCAGATTACTCTATATTATTATTACATCATATCTCTTTCCATCATTTTTTTCAAAATGTCTGTATCTTTATATTTAAGGTCTGTTCCTACAGGCCTCATATAGCTTGTTGTGATCTTTAATCCAGCCTATTATCTCTGTCTTTTAATAATGTCATTTAGTACATTTACATTTAATGTATCTATCAATATATTTGTAACTAAACTATTATTCTACTGTTTGTTTTATAATGTCTCACTTATTATATTTTCATTTTACTCTCTTTTCTCCCTTCTCTTGAACAGAGTCTCAGATGGTTTTTTTTAAGATTTCTGTTCTCCACTATTGGCTTGTTAATTATACATTCTTCCACCACTTCTTTTTAGTGGTTAGCCTGAAGATTAGAGCATCCATCCCTGACTTTGTGAAGTCTAACATAAATTAGAACTTTTATGTCCCAAGATAAAACATGGACTTAAAAACATTTTAAATTTCAGAGTGTCTGAGTGACTAGGTCACTTGAACAGAGGGCTCTTGATTTCAGCTCAGGTCATGATCTCAATGTCCTGGGATTAAACCCCATGTCAGGTTCTGCACTCAGCCCCATGTCAGGTTCTGCACTCAGACTCCCTGTTTGAGATGCCCTCTCCCTTTCCTCCTACTCCTCTCCCTGCTCCCACTTGCTCTCTTGCCCTCTCTCTTTAAAATAAGCAAATAAATATATTTTTTTAAATTTTAAATTCCATTTATCTTCATCTTTTTTTGAGCTTTGTTGTCAAGTATTGTATTCACATATATATCATACCCACAAGACATTATTATTATTTTTTATGAAAATAGTAGTTTATATCCATCCATGTACTTAACCATTATATTGTTTTGTGCTTCCTTCTACAACTTTTTCTCCAATCTGGGATCATTTTACTTCTACCTGAAGAACTCACTATAGCATTTTTTTTAGTATAGATATGCTGATAAGTTGTTTCTGTTTTTATAAAATGTGACTTCATTTTGTCTTCATTTTAAATATTTCTTCTGAGTGTAGATTTCTAAGTTGAGTTACTTTCTTTCAAAAATATGTATGCTATACCATTGTCTTCTGGCTTTGACTGATTCTCCTGAGAAATGAGATAAAGTCTTTCTTCCTTTGAAGATGCCTTTCAAAGTTTCTCTAAACTGCTTTCAAATTTGTTTTTGTGTTTTTTTTAAATCTCTGGTTTTCTTAAATCTTACTAAGAAATGCCTAGCAGCGAACTTCTTTTAACCAGTTTGGAATTTGTAGTGCTTCTTGAATCTGCAACTTGATGTCTTTTGTCAGTCTGGGAAAATCTTTTAATCTCTTCAACATTTGTTCTGCATCATTTGCTGTCTCTTCTTTTTCTGAGGTTTGAATTATATAGGATCCTTAATATATATATATATATATATATATATATATATATATATATATATGTTACATTATTGCTTGTATTATTCTTTTCTCTACTCTATACTTCATTCTTTCTTTCATTCATTTATCTGCTCAAGTATAGTTGACAAAATTACCAGCTTTAGGAAGTATAATTGACAAAAATGTATATATATTTAAGGTGTATAAAGTGATGATTTGATATATGTATTCATTGTGAAATATTCACCACAATTAAACTAATTAATATATCCATCAAAAAATGGATGTTTTCTGCTGATGCATCTTCTAGTTCATTAATCCTCTCTCCATCTGTATTCAATCTATTGTTAAAGTAGTCTCTTTCTTGAGTAGCCTTGGTGGCTCGGTCAGTTTAGTGTACAACTCTTGGTTTTAGCTCAGGTTGTGATCTCAGGGTCATGAGATCAAGCCCTGCATTAGGGTCTGTGCTCAGCTTGGAGTCCGTCTGTGATTTTCTCCCTCTATATCTGCCCCTCCCTCTGCTTGCACTTTCTTTCTCTCTCTCTCTCAAATAAATAAATAAAATCTTTTTATAAAAGTCTCTTTTTCCATATATTTTAGTTTTAGTTCTCAAATTTATGTTTCTTTTCTATATATCACATTTAATTTCTAAAATTTAAGTGCATGTGTTCTTTTTTCTTAAACATATTAATCACAATGCTGTTAGTTGTCTATATATGATAACACTCTATGTCACTCTTTCTCTCAGATACACACACACACCATTTATCTATCAGACAATTTTTTTTAATATTAGGAGCCAAGGGACTACCACTGTTGAGAGTATAAACCACTAAAATCACTTTGAAGAGGTGTCCATAGTATCTATGAGAACTAAACATAGCATATGCAACATAACTCAGCAATTCCACTCCTAGATATATACCCAAATGAAAATTATTACCTATGTGCGCCAAAAGATACATATAAAAATGGTTATAAGAGCCTCTGTAATAATTCAAAACTTGAAATAACTCAAATGTCTACCAACAGTAAGATTTAGACAAACTATGGTAAATCTTACAAGAGAATACTATGCAATTATGAAAATAAACTACTGCTTCACGTCATGTTGGATGAATCTCATCCAAACATAATGCTGAAAGGAAAAAGCCAGACAAGAATATACACCACATGATTGTGTGTGTGAGTGTATAAGTGCATTTCAAAAGAAGCACAATTAACCCATGGTGTTAAAAGTCATGATTGTGGCTCCTTTTGAGAAAGAGCAGATGACTGTAAATGGAAAGGGACTGGTAGGGTTCTACTTCTTGATCTGGACATTTGTTACATGGATGGGTGTGTTCACCTTGTGAATATCCAACAAGCTATACAATTAATATTTGTATACTTTTCTGAGTGCATAATTCCAAAACCCTATTAAAAATAAGAATGAAACATCAACTCTGTAGACTATTCTTAAATTATTAAAAGTTATGTTTATTTCAAACTATGGAAAATATTTATGATATACTAGTACATATATTAACACTACAATTATTGTATAAATAAGTATTGTATGGAAAGTTTTAGGAGAAAATAAACTGAAATGATGAACAATTATGTTAAAGTGAACACTCAGTAGGAAATTTTTAAGGGCACCTGGGTGGCTCAGTTGATTAAGTGTCTGCTTTTGGCTCAGGTCTTGATCTCTGGGTTCTGGGATTGAGACCCATGTCAGGCTCCCTGCTGAGCAGGGAGCCTGCTTCTCCTTCTGCCTCTCCTCGGTACTCATGCTCTCTCTCAAATAAATAAATAAAGTCTTTAAAATAAGAAGACTAAATAGGAAATTTTTAAAAGTATTTGCCTTAATGTCAATTTCATTTTTACAAAGTAGGGTACTTTCATAGAAAAAACAGTAAAATTTTATAAATATTGTCTTTTCATTTTCTTAACACTAGTAAAAATCTTAATCTTTTTTTTTATTATCTTTGGAATACAAAAAGCTAAGAGCAGGTAGATATCAGTATTACCTGTTGGTGTTAAAGACTTCCAAGCCCTACCACTCCCTTTTGATTATTAACCAACAATGTAAATTAATCACTAATCTCAGTAAAATTTTTGTGTTATGTGTCATTTGATAATCTACTGAAAATTATGGAACCGCTCCCCCAGAAAAATGCACCCGCTTACCTACCATCAAATTTGTTAACAATTCCCATGAATTTATGAATCCTTTGAAAGCCAAGGACACAGTCCCATAGTCATGAGGCAAAGCTCCCTGTCAATGAAGAACTGAATCCTCTGAGCATGAGAGTTTCCATTTGTCTAGAATCTAGTGTAAGAACAACCCCTCGACTCCAACACCTCACTACGCACATGAAAAATTCCAAACTTGGATCTGCATGAGGCTTGTGCATGGTCTCAGAGGTCCTCAGTAGAAACACTGGAATAATTGCAAAATTATAAGAAAAATAAATAATTTTTAAATAAATATATTGAGCCTTCTGAGAGTCACCATTGATTTTAGTGCCAAATCCCCCAGAAGTACTTTTTCATTCCCCTCTGCCCTGCACTCATCTGCACCATGAGGCTCTCATGCCTCTGTCTTCAGTAAGCAGCCAAGATTACCAGCTGTGTGACTTTAGGCAAGTTGCTTAACCCTCCTGTACCTTGATTTCCTCTTCCTGGATCCTGGGATGGTTGCTTCGAACAATGTCTGCAACATTGCAAACTGCCCCATATATATCATCATTGATTTTACCATTAGTACAATTGGTTTGCAGAATCACTCTGCTAGGTATAATTAGCCTGGGAAATAATACATAGGAGTATGCTGGGTCATCATTAACGCAACTTCCCTTGGAGAAGGCATCATTATTAACATAGTTGGCTCGATAATTATGAGATAGTCATAGGTCATAAAATTAGCATGGATGGAATATTTACCCTTTATGAAACCCTGACAGTTGTTCTGTTTGGGGAATTGAAGAGAGCTGTCCCAGGACAATCCCGGGAGGAGAAAGCTGCCTCAGAGGAAAGATGACCCTTAGATAAACAACCATAAACAGATTTCTGTAACATCATTAGGGCAACAAATCACCCTTCAAAAACGGCAGCTGACAGCTCTGTCATCCAGTACTGATGGGAAAGTAAACCCTGCTGGGGTGAAATAATTGAGGGAAATATGGTCGGATTAGATGTCATCTGATGAGTTTACATTCTATAATAATTTAAACAGTCATCGGATCTCCGACCCTGCCTTATCCAGCGCTGCAGTACTTAATATTTGTGGCTGCTCCTGGTGGCTCTCCCTCAGTCCTAACTCCTAGCCCAAGATTTGCTTAAATAAACTGGATTTCCTGTGTGTGATTTGAAATAAATTAGCCAGGGGATGGTTACCTTCCCACCAGGTTTCCACTGGGTTCCTGTTCATACTGCTTTGTTCCCTCGGAAAAAAAAAAAAAAAAAAAAAAAAGAGAGAGAGAGAGAGGCGCCTGGGTGGCTCAGTTGTTAAGTGTCTGCCTTCAGTGGGCTCCTTGCTCTGCAGGGAGTCTGCTTCTCCCCTTCACACTCCATCTGCTTATGTTCCCTCTCTGGCTGTCTCTCTCTCTCTCTCTCTCTGTGTCAAATAAATAAATAAAATATTTTTTAAAAGATTTAGTTATTGAGTGAGAGAGAGAGAGAGAGAGAGAGAGAATGAGGGAGGGACAGAGAATCTCAAGCAGACATGGGGCTCGATCTCAGGACCCTGAGAGCATGACCTGAGTGGAAACCGAGAGTCCCACGCTTAAACCATTGTGCCACCCATGCACCCCTATACTGCTTTATTCCAAGCACTTAGAAGCACTTTTTTTTTTAAGATTTTATCTATTTATTTGACAGACAGAGATCACAAGTAGGCAGAGAGGCAGGCAGAGAGAGAGAGAGGAGGAGGAAGCAGGCTTCCTGCTGAGCAGAGAGCCTGATGTGGGACTCGATCCCAGGACCCTGAGATCATGACCTGAGCCGAAGGCAGCGGCTTAACCCACTGAGCCACCCAGGCGCCCCTAGAAGCACTTTTTAACAGCAACTAAGCTGCGCCAAGAGAGAAGACCTAGTGGTTCATCTCCAGGCCCCATCAACCAGGAGGAATCGATTAAATTACCAGATTGCACCATGTGCCTTGTGTGCAGCTTGAAAAGCTGGGAAACAATTCTAGGGTTTGAGTCAGAGCAAAAGAGGCAGAGCCCTGAGAAGGGCCAAGCAAAACTCTGCCCATGGTTTCTTGTGGTCTATTCGGCGTCCACGTCCCTGAGCTGAGGCAGCAGCAACTCTCCTCTCTTTGGCTGCCTGGATTCCTCCCCGAAACTCCACTTCCATATTTTCGTATTTATGAGTTTGCATGGCTGCGCTCCGCCATTCATTTCTGCCCTTTCCCCATCTGTTTATATGAGACAGCCACATGAGAAGGCAAAAGAAGACACCCTAGAAATTAATTCCATGAAGGAAGAATTTACTGTCTCTGCACATAGGGGAGCACAAAAGGAGGGAGGTCATTCTGTAATTCACTCTCAAAAATGTGACCGCCGCAGAGTGTCTCAGGTCATGGGTAGGGGCAGGGAGTTTTATGTTTCCGGACCCCAAGATTGTCTTCCTTCTTGATCTGGGCAGCAAAGGACCTTCTTCTGAAAGACCAACTGAGTTCATCCAGCGTTCAGTGTGAATATTGAGCTGGGTGATTCACTCGGTGTTTTCGCTGTCACTGAAGAGAAGACAGTGTCAAAGTTGGAAGGGGGCTGAGAGATTATTAAATCTGTTATAAAATTGTTATTTTACAGATGGGGAATCAAAGGCCAGAGGGATCATTATTGGCCTAAGGTCGTATATCAAGTATGTGGCTGAGCCAATGACCGGAAGCCTTGAAAACTCTTCATTCCCCAGGCCAGAGAGTTTTTCCCAGAACAAGCCTCCTGAGTTCCATGCATGCATCCCAGTCTTGCCTTGAGTCCGCGGCGGAGCTCAGATTCAGGGAAGTGCTGTCAGTGACAAAGAGGGTACTGCTCCTACAGATGTCATTCCGCACGAACTTACTAGGTGACAGGAATATTCCCTGTGATCCAGGGGAAAAAATCCACTTCAAAGAACACGTTCCAAAGCATACAGATGTGCAGAAAATTGTATGTAAAAGTAGCTTTGCAATTAATAATACAGAATTCTTAAAAAAAATATACAGAATTCTTATTATGAAAAAGATCTCAAAATTATATATCTGATAGCAATCTTTAAATTAAAAGGAGCTTTAAAGGACATGCACCAATTGTGGTTAATTGGGTGGTAAAGAGGGTTTTCCTCTTGGTGTCTTTCTTTTCTTCATTTTTCCAGAGTAGATGCATTTATTTTTTATATGCAAATATACCACTGTTGAGGCCTTAGAAAATAACAATTTAATTTCTGAACATTACGTCTGCCAGAGAGATTTGCCGCCTCCTTCATTCGTTTATCTTCATCCTTCAGGGCTGAGGCTCAGCACTTTAAGCTTTAAACAAATCAAAGAAAGGATCTGGAAAGAAGAATCACTATCAGCTCAGAAAAGAAAAGTTCCTTACACTTTCTGCACTTATTGAGATGAAACAAGATGACCTCTCTCGTTTGACATCAGATACTAAATCTAAAGTAATAATCTTAACAAATGGGCCCGTTCTGATTTTTCTTTCTTTTCCATAACATAGCTCCCATGGGACAGAATGTAAAATAAATGGCCTCAGTGTGCACTAATGTTGCAAAAACATCACATCTGATTTTTTATCTGAAATAATAAATAATCATTTAATTTCTTGATCTGAAATTAAAGGTTGCAAGTCGTAAGCACTCAGTTTTCCAAGAAAAAGAAAAATAAATCAAATACTATATTCTTCATATTCCTAAAACATAAGATCTTTGTAGAAATTAAAACAATACTTAAATCAAACACAGATACAATACAGACTAATGAGTTGTGCTAGAAATCCTTAAAAAGTTTGCCCCACGCTGGACTCTGCGCAGAGCAGGGAGTCTCCGAGAGGATTCTCTCTCTCCATCCCCCTCTCCCCCTTCCCCCATTCACTCTCTCTCTCTTTCTCTCTCTCTCCTCCTCTCAAATAAATAAATAAATTTAAAAACAGAAATCCTTAAAAAGCTGAAACACTTAAACAAAAATAAAAGTGAATAAAAGTAAAAAAATTGCGAACAAAAATAATTTATGACCCTATCCCATTCATCCTAGTGCACAGTACTAGAATTACAGGAATCAGTACAGTTAAAGTGAACACCACTGCCGTCTCTTAGCTAAGTAAGATGATGATCATCAAATGACATTTAACACTTGTTTTGATCTTTGGGGGTTTTGTCTTTGTAATAAGTATGTCATAGATATCTGTACTACCTTGCTCATGTCCCACGCAGAGATGGTTAACTTGATGACTGTGTAAACCCTGGAGAAAAGACAGCAACTCAGAGTTGGGTATATTTGAATTGTTGTTTGCTTTCTTTCGTAGGAAAGAAGAAATTGCATTTTTTTAAATATTTTATTTATTTATTTGACAGAGATCACAAGTAGGCAGAGAGGCAGGCAGAGAGGGAGGAGGAAGTAGGCTCCCTGCTGAGCAGAAAGCCCATTGCAGGGCTTGATCCCAGGACCCTGGGATCATGACCTGGGCCGAAAGCAGAGGCTTTAACCCACTGAGCCACCCAGGCACCCCAGGAAACTGCATTTTTAAGGTCACTCTCAAGAATAGAATGATTAGGGGGCACAATTGTATACAATATTTTTGTGTTATTCTAGGAGTTTTTTTCCAAGTTGCATACACTAATATGTTTGAATTTTAATGTTTCAATTGGGGGAAATATTACTTAAAATAAACCAAAAGTTTCAGCAAATATTTCTTCATTTTGCTCCTGAGCAACCCCTCTACCCAATGATCCTCTGAAACGAGTTGTCTAGGGGCACCTGGGTGGCTCAGTTGGTTAAGCAACTGCCTTCGACTCAGTTCATGTTCCTGGAGTTCCAGGATCGAGTCCCACATCAGGCTCCCTGCTCAGTGGGGAACCTGTTTCTCCCTCAGACCTCTCCCGTCTCATGTTCTCTCTCTCTCTGTCTCAAATAAATAAAATAAAATAAATCTTTAAAAAAAAGAAAGAAAGAAAAGAAAAGAAAAAAACCAGCCATCTAGTCCATGAAGTGCTTGGACCCCCACCACCACCCCACCACCACCACCAAACTACCAACCCATCATGATACCCCGCCCCAGGGGGCTGCCTCCTTCTTCCTGTACCTCCTCCAACATACGTGCTCTTGGGTCTACTGAGCTCCTGTGATGAGATAGAGTCTTACTCAAAAAGCCAGTGTTTTAGCCCTGAATTCCAGCACCCCAATATTTCAGCATCTGTTGTCAGACAGAACCATAGTGCCCACTTGCCCCGACAACTGCATTGACCATTGACTCAAATCATTCCTATGCCTGGTGTCCTAGATATGTACTCAAGTTTGACCTTCTCTTGTCCTAGCTGGAATCCCAGTTCAAGGCCCCCTTCCTAATTCCAGCATCCTCTGGCGGCTCTTCAAGTCCAGTGGTTGAGAAGCTAACATAGTTTGAGTCTGTATCCACTGGAGCCATGACACATGGAATCAACTGAGGTTGAGGTTCTTTAGGGAGAGGAGGTCTTCATCATCTGACACTCAAAGCATGGCAGAAAGCTAGCAGTAGTTTAAGGGTTTGTGTTTATACTTGGCAAATACTTGGCAGAGCTTTAAATGAAGAAATTCTATTTCACTGTAGATACAAACCAACCATAGGAGTCCTCTAGGACTTGGCACATCATGGCTCCCAGAAATGGCACCATATTAGATTAGACCTTAGTCATTTGACAGGAAGAAGATGAGGACAACTCATCACCCAACAGGGATGCTTCCTCGAGCCCCTTATCATCACAGTAATTTCAGGAATTTATGAGATTCAAACATAATTTTAGGTCCTCATATTTCTAGTTGTTTCTGAGTAATCTTCCAAGTAAGAAAGCAAGCTCAAGAAGAAAACCAAACCAAAGCTCTGAGGCAACTTAGCTTCCCTTAAGCCCCACTCGTCTATAAAAATTACTTTTAAATAAAGTTCTCCCTCCTCCAGAGTAAAAGAGAGAACCTTTAGGCAGGGTTCATGTGATGAAGGCATGAAGTAGGGACAGTGGAAAATGCACATCCCTGACTTGCCTTGTGTGAAAGGAAATGATAGTTTGGTCCATTAAAATCATGTTAGCGTATGAATTTTTGGCAGGAAGTTAAATGATGCAAACAGATGGAGATAGCAATATCTTAATGCCCAAAGCAGTTTGTCTTTAAATATGATAATAAAATAAAACAAGGGGGAAAAAATACTTTGTCTCTGAGCATCTGATCTCAAGAGAAACTAGCAGAGACAAGAGGGTAAAATGGCTTTTAAAACCATGTGAACTTGAATCAGGCTGAGCCAGTATGAGGGGATAGTACTGGGGCTCCAAGTCTAATGGTCAGACCAAGAGAAGGGACAGCAAGTCAGGAGGCAGCTTTGCCAGCCACGTAGCACACAGCAGGACCTCGCTCTAAGCCTTTCAGAATCATCTGCTTCCTTGATACTGAAATACTCCAGCCCAGGATAGGTCCATTCAAGGTCATTGCCGGGGGCCTGGTGATTCCGTCACCAAATTTGATTTCCTTGTGGTATATTTGTTAGCACATTCTACAGCTTCAAGAAGTCAGACAATACAGGGGGAGAAAGACACTTGGGGCCAAGAACAAGAATTGAATTTCCTATAAAAATAGCAAACTACAGGAACCTCAAATCCCTATAGTTCTTCCATGCAAGCCATACCCAAACCACATCCCAAAGACAGAGGGGAAGCAACTTGGGGATGGATTCCGTGGTCAGTGAGTTGGAGACTATGCAAACACTTGATTAAACATTAATAGATAGAATATGACATCAGGTATGATTTCTACTATTATTTCTATTTTACATAGAAATGCCCTGATAAAATTCTATAAGGATACACCAGTCTCATAACAGTGGCTGCCTCTGAATGCATAAGCTCTAGGAGGGGTGGCTGAGGAAATACGCCCAGGCTTCCAGGACTAGGTGAGATTAATTTTGAAGACTATGTCAGAATTACTGAAGCAAACAAGAGAAAGATGGCATTCCAGCAAAGAGCTTAGCATTTTATGGTAATGACCAGTAGTTGAGTATAGCCAGAATTTAGGGTGCTTGGGAAGAGCTGATAAGAGATGAGATTGGAAAAGGAGGCAGGCAGACATAAGGCCTTGATGGACCTTGTATTTAATTTTAGATAATTTTAATTTCTGCCTATAGACAATAGAGAGCCTGTATTTGATTGCAAGTAACAGAAGGGTCATCCAAGAGTGATTCAAACAATAAGAACATCTATTTCATCATGTTATTAGTCAGCTTTGCTCCTGTACGGACAGCAAGGAAAGCAAGTGGGGTTGCAAAGCAGCTACCAAGTTGGACAAGAGACTTAAAGCAGCAGTTTCTGAGATGATGCCTGAAGAACCTCTAAAACAGAAGTGAGGTGAAGGAAGGAGGGACTCCCATTTAGGGTGCTGACATGCTTGGTCAACTTGATTTGGAGGCAGAGCCGAAATTCATCCCTGGATTGCCAAGAATGCTTTGCAAGGATAGACAAAACCAACCCAGGGTGGGGGGAAAAGTCAGACCAGTGTTGCAGGAGGCAGAGACCGATGGAGAAGGAGCATGAGGGAACTTTCTGGACTGACGGTGATGTTCCATACCTTGATAGAGGTTTGGGTTACTCGAAAACTGATTGAAGAGTACATCCAGAGATTTGTGCCTTTATGTGAATTCACCCTCAACTTAAAAAAAAACAAAAAAAAACAAAAAAAAAAAAAAAACTTATCAGACACAGCTTTCTAGTTTGTGAATGTAAAGTAGAGTATTTAGGAGTGACTGATGAAATGTAGGACTTTGAAATGTATCGAAATAGAAGGTAGATTTATGGATGAATGGAGACACAGAGAGGTTGAAATGTGTAAACCAACACAGTGCAAGTTAACTGTATAACCTTGGTGGTTTTCACTATAAAATTCTTTCAAGTGATGTTTAGAAATTTGTTATATAAAATACAGGAGGAGGTGGGAAATAACCTACAAATATCTTTTCTCAGAGCCTTAATACCTACACATACTTGGTTTCACACAGTCACATCCCTGGTACAAGACAAACATGATTATTCTGTGATTCTATCGTGCCACAATTCTGGCAATCTGAATTCCCAGGAAAATCCCTTCGCTGGATGGTTGTGTAGATGCCATCTCCGAAATTCAGACCACAGTGTTTCATTCTTTAATCAACAGTGGCCTTCCAGCAGTCCTTCATCAATCACAAGAATCAAATTCTTGAAAGCCTCAGGGTATGTGAACTGAAGAATTGAAGATCTTATTAGAAACATTTGCGCTGGAAGACAGAAGTTCCAAAAAAACTTTAAAAAAAAAAAAAACTTTCCTAAATATTTTCATATTTAATGAAACACAAAAATAGCAAAGTAAATACACAATTTTGATTTTTAAGTATTTCAAAATAATCATTAGTACTACAGAATTAAATATGTATTTGCCATCCTTTTCTCCCCAGATCATAGTTTCTCCAACTCAGCACTATTAGCATTTGGGGCCAGATCATTCTTATTTGGGGAGGGGCTGTCCTATGAGCTGAACAATGTTTAGTGGCATCCTGGCCCCACCCACTAGATGCCAGTAGTTGGGATCTTTTTTAAGATTTATTTTAGATAGAGAGAGCCTGGGTGGGGAGGGCAGTGGGAGAGGTTGAGAAGCAGACTCCTCACAGAGCAGGGGGCCCTGAGATCATGACCTGAGCATAAAATCAAGAGTTGGACTCTTAACTGACCGAGCCACCCACGTGCCCCTAGAGGCCAGTAAGTTTTCACCTCAGTTGGGACCACCAAAAATGTCTCCAGACATGCCCAAGGGTCCCCAGGGAAGAAAGTGCCAGGTCCTTTTCCTGGTATTAGTTTTCAGCATTTCAATGAGATGTTTGTATATACATTTTGCTTTGTTCTGAATAATTCACATACCAAGAGGCACCTGTTCTGTGTCAAGTCCTTCGTTTGACTGTCCAACACCCTTCTGGTTTTATTGTTCCAAGTTGGTCTGCCTGCTCCAGAAGGAACATTGGGACGTTGGAGCTTGAGTCAGAAAAAGCTTTCACTAAGCTTTATCTAAATAATCTCCTCAGCTCTCTGCTTAGATGCCTTTAACTCCCCACTTCCTTCTATTCCTCTTACACACACACATATACACACACACGTGTCTAGACTCCCCTGAGTGAAGACTCCCATGTCTTTTTGTGCCAAAGTCCCCTTCCTAAGCCTCTCTCTCCTGCTCTCCATCTGGCATGATGTCTCTTTTCTTTGCCCTAACACAAATCTCCTAACTTTTTTTAATGATCCCCAATTTGAGTGACTCACAAGTCTGGACTTTTCATAATTTCAGTAAGACCTGAAAAGGAAAGCTAGACATATTAGAAATTTGGGGGAAGAAATCAAGGCTAAAAGGAGGGGTGACCTGATATTCTACATTCCATCCAAGGTTGATAGCTCCCAAGTTGGCATGACGAACCATGCTGCCCATGTGGGCGCCGGGACTTCCCTGGTGGGTGGTCTCCTTTGCCCCCCCCCCATGTAGTGTGGGGTCACTCTTGGTATTGGCAGGAAAATCCATAGGACTCCTGTTCTAACCTAGGAGGGGTTCCAGTCTTTTCAGTGAAGGCTGCATCTCTAGCCATGATGAACTGGTGCAGGAACTCCCTCAAATGGCAACCCTGGGACCCTCTGGATGTTGCCCTAGCCAGAAATGCCCTTTGGGTCCTCTCAGGGCTCAAGTTCCATGACAACCCCCAACCCCCTGGGTAGCATCTTCTGCCCAGACTCCAAGTGTGATGGTGTCACGGACTATGCTGGCAGGAGAACTGAATCTCCCCCAGACCCTGCTGTCCGCCTCTCCAAACCTCAGTGCCCTGCTGGGTCAGAGAATGACAAGCCTTCAGCTCCATTGCATTTTTGGGAACACTGGATAGAAATATTCAAATCAACCCAGCTCTCAGGGACAGGAAAGAATGACCTCCTGCACCCTTAGCGAAGCCCCTCTCTTAGCCATAATACCTGTAACATTGCACAGGATCGTCCTGATACCACCACCCTCCTCTTCCCCATCAGATCACAAACTCTGTGCAAGCTGGACTGAGGCTGTTCACCATTGATCTACCCCGCACTGATCACAACACCTGGAATGGAGCAGATGCGGAGTAAGTCCTTAGTGAGTGCACAGGACAAGAAGCAGAATTTCAAGAATACCGGAATTTTGCAATCCCCGAGTTGCTGCCAAAAGAACAGACAAAAGCATGTGAGAATAAGTGTATACATTCGATAAAAGAATTCCTTCTCCAAGAAGGAAACTAGTTTCTCATCCCAGACAAACCTGACAACATGTGTCTCACTGACATTTGATTTCTGGTCCTGTGTTTGTTTAGCCGCAGGTCAATGGAAGTGGTGATGACTGGCTCCTCTCCACACCTTCTTCGCGACCTCCCAGAGTAACAAAGCAGCACTAGACCCTCAGGGTAGACCCAGCATCCTAGTGGCTTCCACTCACCCTCTTAATCCTCCAAGTCACCAACACCCAACTGCAAAATTTGCAGATACAGCAGGTTCAGTCTGGAGCTGAGGAAGGATTTTGTTTCCTGGATCTTCATTCCTGTCACATTGAGCCAATAATGCCTGTCCCTGTCGGCTGACCCACTGACCATAAGTCAGTAGATGGAGGGTAGATGCCAAGGGGCATGCCCGGTGATTGAGTACACACCGGCTGTAACTTCGGCATGGCCTGATACAAAACCTCATCTGCAACCTATATTTCCTTTGAAAATGGAAAACAGAAGTGGGAGTAAAACTGGTGAAGCATCTCTGGAAAACAACAGGGCAGCATCCATCAGAATTGTAAATGACCTTACCCTATAACTTCGTATTCTACTTCCCACTTGGAAAACACAATGTGTGAATAAGATACTAATAGTAAAAATAATAGAGCATACACAAGGCTGTCAGCTGCAGTGTTGTTTATAATACTGAAGAACTGGAAATGAACAAAAAGCCCAACAACAGGGCAAAATAAACCAACAGGCCCATATGAACGTGGGTTGCACAGGGAGTGCAGCTAACCTCTTTGTTCTAGCACAAGTAGGTCTCTAAGACAAATTAAGTTTAAAAAAAAAAAGGAAGAAAATGTGAATAACATGGCAGGCGCTCATTTGCTTAAAGCACACACTCAAACACACACACAACCTGGATATTTTCCAAGAACACAACAACACTAGGCATGTAAATCGATTGGGAAAGGTGGGGAAAGGTTGAAGAAAAGTTGAGGACAGAGGAAAACAGAGAAGCAGAGAACTTGAGGGTACCAAGCAAGACAGAGTGCAGCTGGTTAGGTAATGTTATAGTTTTTACCAGAGAAAATTCATGTACAACTTGAAAAATTAACAATTAAATAAAAATGGATGGGGGAGGCTTTCTCTCTCCACCTCTACAAGGGAAGTGATTAAAGAGAGCTACTAGGAAATAGCAGCTCTTAGAATGGGCGCAATGACCTGGGGTAGGACTGTCCCTTAAGACGGGCAGGATGATATGGTTGATTTAATGCACTGTGAATGCTCCCAATGCAAAAATGTAAACCCTTCATTTTGAGAATTCTTCACTGGGAAGGGATGCTGTGTAGGAGGTAGAAAGTTGGACTAGATCGCCATTCATGTTTAATGCCTGGAATGCAGTGTCATCATCCAGTAGGTAATGACAACCAGCACGATCTGCTGAGCATCAGTGTACACCTGGCACAGCACTGCATGCTTCACACGCAGCCTCTTGGTCTGGTATGGTTATCCTTACTCTACCAGTGAGGAAACCAAGCTCATGGTAAGCAGTGAGCTGAGATATGGAGGCAGGTGTGTTTCATTTCAAAGCCCACTCTCTTAACCACTATGCCACACCGTGCGTGAGAATTCGGGGACTCTACCCACTGGAAGAGGACTAGGGTCTTCGGAGTGGCCCCTTCTAAAATGTTTCCCCAAGTTCTGAATAGCCCTATGGCTTATTAGGGACCATGGAATAGTTTCTCTGTGTCCAATAAAATGTTGCCTCTATAGAACATTTTTCTGGATATGACATTCCTCAGACTCTGTCCCAGGAGCAGTGTGATAATGAAGTTTCATTGTCATTTGAAAGAGGTTGGTGGAAAGGGGGAACGAGTCCCAGGTGGGGCAGATAGGAATGGTGTAGCAGAGGAAATGCTGGCCCCATGAACACAAGCAGCTGGGTGTCTGGACGCATCATAAAATTTTATTGTGAAATGCGCAGATGATGGGCCCAGCTGCAAAGCATCAGGAGTGTTTATCATGATCTCCCAGTGCATTCTGGGTGTGCTCCCCTTTGACACAATTTTTGTGGGCTTAACCTAATTGAGATGAAGACATCAAAATTACTTCAAGGTGCAGTCCTGCTGGGAGGCACACCATGGGCTTCCCTCTCTGAAGCTCATCAGACCATTTGTCATGACGGTCTAGACCAGCGGTGAGAGGAATAAGTATTAGGCATTAATGTGAGAAGATGACATGACCTGGAGTTTAGTAAACCTTTGTTGGCTACATCCATATCTGACAGATGTCATCAGTCACCAAGCCCACAGGAAGGCCCGTGGTCCTATCGGCCATACTTCATCATTGACCAAGATCACCAAACCTTGCTGTACAGCTATGGATGTGTTTGTGTGTCAGAGAATGAGATAATATACAGCCTAAAAATAGGTTTACTCTGTCCACCTATCCCCTATACCTTACAAGAGTTCTATTCTTGGTAATAATCCCTTTTCTGAGGTAAGGCTTTGTCTTTTCCCTTAAAGACCATGACATTCTCAATCAGGGTCTTCCCTATGAACCACAGAACCTAGAACCTATCTGGGCTATTTTCTCACTCCCCAAGATAGTACATAATTAGTTCTCTTTCAATATCTGAGGAAAGAAGTTGAATCATGACATACAATGGATGCCTTTCACATACAGCTTAATTCTCTCACTGAACCTCCCTTGAGAAGGGCTTAGGAAGACCTCAAGGGTTCTACGTCATGAGATTAAGTCACAGAAGCTCATAAAGAAAGAGCTTCTTACAAGAGTTGTCCTGCTCAACATCCCCTTTAAAACGTGAATTCTCAATGATACCCTGAAAAGTAGTCAATTAGCCTCTATCTGAACAGCTCAGTCATCAGAGGCAGCAAACACCCTGACGGAGAGCACTCATGGCTAGAAGCTCTTCTCTGAATGAGGCAGGAAGCGGCCAGAGTGTCAGGAGCCTTGAAAGCCAGATCAACACATGGGGACTGCCCCTGGTAGGTAGAGGCAAGCCATCAACCCCCAGCTCTCTGCAGGGCCAGAGCAACCCCAAGCTTGTTCTCCAGTTCTGCCGAAGCCCATTATGTTACTGCGGGAAGCAGCACCCCCAAAACTGCTGACAAGTTTTGAAAACTGAAGAGGGCCAGCAGGTAGATGCCATCAACAGGTAATGCCATTCCTCTCACTCAGGGAGATTTACGCACCAAGGCAGACAGCGCCTGGAGGAATGCTAGCTCTGCCGGGAACCCGCCACCATTCCCCTACCTCCTTGGATACCTTGAAAATACCCCGTCCTGATGTCTTATCTTGTTTTCTCACATCAGGCCTGGGCTGAGGTTTCAGGTGTCAAGCTGCAGCCAGAAGGGAGATTTATGGTCCTGTTATCAGCTCGAGACAGCAAAAGGCTGTGGTCACATGGTGGGAACAATCTCCGGGCAGGGAAGACCATGAGGAGGGCTGCTGGTCAGCACCTGGAATCACCTGTGCCCACACGGTCCCCAGGGGCAGGTGGACTGGGCTGAGGGTTGGAAATAGAAATGCCTTGTGGGTCCTGGGAAAACAGCACCATCCACACGAGTGCTCTGAGTGCAATCACTTACCGGCTCGGGTGGTTCTCGCCTATGGCTAAATCCACTGTCGCATATTTCAGAGGTGCTAAATCATTCCAGCCGTGTATCAGATGGAAAGCCTATCACAGCTGCGTAAGACTGAGGAGGTCATGATAAATGGAGAGTGAGTGAGAGGGCTCCTGGGGGCTTACTCATGCCCGTGTTCAAGCACAGAAGAGGCATCCTGTGGACTTGTCCCATGTGACAGCTGGTACGCCCCCCACCCTACAAGGACAAAAATGAGATTTTACAAGACAATTTCTGCATGGGCAAGATGGGTAGGCAGTCACATATCTCATTATTATACCAACCATGGGTTTTCTCAATCATTTACCACTGTAGGACTCCATCCCATTCTTAACAAAACCTCTTCAACTAAATATATATAGTAACATATCATATATAATATATTATCTACATTCTCTCCATATAGCTATAGATCATATTATAAGTTGTAGATTATAAATACATATGCATTATAGATATAAATTAGATCTTTAATTCTATATAATATCTATAATTACATCTAGAACATCTATAATATCTATATCTCTATACATAATCTATATAGCATCATAAAATAAAGTACGATGAGCTAACCACTTCCCCATCCCTAACTGTACCCTCGTGTTGCTGGACCATGAACACACAAACCCTGCCACCATCCCCCTTGACACTCTGAGTGGGGTTCACTAGGAGAGCATGTCTCTCATTCCCTTCCCTTACCCACAGCTCTCTCCCAGCCTTCTGGTGTGGGCATAAAAGGAAAAAACAGACTTTCGTTAACATTAAGCCACAGGGAGAACCATCCAAATCTTCCTGCCTTCCACTCAGGCTGCCAGCAGAGAATTTAGATTTGCCAAAGATATTCTTTCCCCAGCATTAGGCTAAAGTCACCACTTTTTCCCCTTGGTCTGCCACACAGATATCGTCGTCTGCTGAGTCAGTCCTGGACTGAACCTGAGCAGGTGATCCCAAAGGAAATGGCTCTAGTGTACCCGGGAGCAGCTGTCTCCTTCAGAGCCCCGCTCAAAGCCCGGCTCTCCAGAGACTCCTCCCTGGTTTAACCCGAGTAATTGAGCAGAGGCTGGACCGCACACAACACATATTTACTGCATGCCTATTACACGGAGAACGGCATGTCAGGGAGCCATTTCAGTTCTGTTCGATTCAGCCTACACTTAGGCGGAAGCTTCTGTTGGCGAGAAGTGGAGTGTAATGGGTTTGAGCCATCCTGTCTGGTCCACAACCTGAGTCACCGTCTCTTTAGATATGGTTAAGTTAAAAGAGTAATACCTCTAAAATAATTAAAACCATGCCCAACACAAAATAAGCACTCCAGCCATAATAGTCCTTATTATGATTACACGGTGGCTAGACCCTGGGGATATAATGAGCAGTAAATTATTCACAAGCCCTCTAAGGAAATGCAGCCTACTGAGGCAGAGCATTTCAAACACAAGTTGCATTTCCCAACCAGTCGGCCATGATACACTGATATACCCAAAGCACTTCACGGCTATACTGCCAAATTGTGAACAGTGCCTAAAAGGAACATTTGCCATGCTGAGTATAATACAGTTATGTTCCTCAGCTAAATGACTGAGCTGAGTGGAGAGACGATATTGAGTTGTACAGGCACTAATGAATGCCAAGCTTACACCAAAGAAAAATCACACCTACTAGAAAACTTTAGAAATTTATTTGGTAAAGTTTATAAGAAAGTGCTACCGGGCCACCAGTAGTTCTATTTGAACTGGAAGAGTATCTGAGGATACTTCTATTTGCTAATAACATAACACCCAACTAAAATAGGTAACACATAACCACATTCATTACATGGCATAACAAAAATTCTTAAGGAAGGTGGGTCAAAGGTTGGTCCAACAGTTCCATGACATCATTTTATCTCAGACTCCTCTATCTTTCCAGTCTTCAAACCTAAGCCCATCAACTTAGTCTTTAAGCATCTCTCCACTGGGATGAAAAATGGTGACCATAGCTCCAGTCATCCCAGGTAGACATGATAATTTCAGCACAAAATTTCCATTGGGTCTCTTTTCTTAGAATCACATGTCCCTCAAGGGCCATGGCCAATATGGAAGCACATGGCCGTATCCTAGCTACGAAAGGGTCTGGGAAAGTAAGTGTCTGGTTTCCTTGGCTTCTACAGTGGAAGATGAACTGCACCAGGAAAGTGTGTAACCAAGAATGTCTACATGGTGAATAAGTGAATTGTCCAGAAACTGTGGGTGTTTATTCAAACACTGTGAGCTTTTATTGTGCTTGTGCTATAATAGTACTTGTGCATTAACTATTATTAACTTGTTGAGTGTGGCTTTAAGACATTTAATCCCTTCAAGTGCACAGACAAATACGTTAGTATTTCAAAATGCACCGCAACCATGGAAAGGCTGAGTACTAGGTCAGTATGTGGCAGTAAATGACAGTCATGCAAATAAAATGCTATAGAGGAAACTGGAAAAGCAACCAGGAGATAGAAAGATAGATAGATAGATATTCATACACTCATTCATTTTTAATTAATTAATTAAAAAATAATTTTAATTAATTTTCACACATCTGCTATGGACCTGGCACCATTTTGTAGCCGAAAAGAAGACAAGGTCTCTGCCTCCATGGAATTTAAGTCTATTGGATGTGACCTCATGATCCTTAGTCCCCAAGAGTCAAATATTCTATCATCCTAGGTTTGCAGGACTACTTATCAACCCATGCCTTGGGTCCCTTAGGCATGGGTCCCTAAGGACATAGGTCCCTTCCACCAGGACCTATGTCCTTATACTCGGCAACTTGGCAATTGTGTCCATTGTTTGCAAATATTCTTGCACTTATAAAAGTGTGTCTTGTTTCCATCAGGTCTGCCAACCCCAGAAAATAAGAAAAACAGGACTTCCATTCATTTTGTGCCCCATTAGAGTCCAGGCGATTCATCTTATCTACAGGGCAATTTGGCAGAAGAGAAAAGTGCAGACCGATGCACTCATCCCAGCTTTGTTCATTAATAGCCACACAGCCTTGAGCCAGTAAATTTCTGAGCCTGTTTTCTCATCAGAAAATGGGCAAAATAATAAGCTGTATGCTCTACGATGCTTTCATAGTGCTCGTCTTGGTACGAAGCTTAGACAACATCAGTGCACAACGGCTGGCCTGTTGTAGACCCTCAACGTACGGGAGGCTGGTCACAGTCTCCGCTGCTCTCCGACCTTCTAATCTCACTTGCTACTTGTCAAATGACACCAACCCTCCACAGCAGGTGGCCAGGCCAGTCAATTAGTGCCTACAGATGGCATGGTGATCTGCTAATTGCTCCAAGGCTTCCAAAATCTAAATTGGTGTGGTTGCTCAGCTGCCAGGAACATCAAGCTTTCCCCTCTCCCACCCCTGCCCTCAACGCTGCTCCTGAGCATTCCAGCGAAAACTCTGATTCTCTGGAGACAGGTCAGCAGTTTGCGCTGTTAAAAATAAGTCATTTGGACCCTGACCTGACATTTATGAGGAAACAGAAGGTCCTTAGTGCCATCTCTGATTTTCTTGTGCCCATCCCCATTAAAAAAAAAAAAAAAAAAAAAAAAAAAAAAAAAAAACCACCTTTAATCTATGGGAATTTTGAAAAAATTTTTTAAGATTTTATTTATTTATTTTACACAGAGAAAGAGAGCACAAGTTGGTGGAGAGGCAGGCAGAGAGAGAGAGAGAGAGAGGAGGAAGCAGGCTCCCCACTGAGCAGAGAGCCAGATGCGGGGCTCGATCTCAGGACCCCAGGATCATGACCCGAGCGGAAAGCAGAGGCTTCAACCCACTGAGCCACCCAGGTGCCCCAATCTATGGGAATTTTGACATCTGTTGAGCTCTTTAACTGTCATTCAGACTATTCCCTGACTGAGCACGAGGACCTGAGGAGAGACCAGGAATCACAAGAAAATGTCCGACTCAATTATTTACTCAAGTGGCAGAACATGCTCACTGCCATGAATTCACCAAATTTTTTTTATAAAGATAACTGAGGATTTCTACATATATAAATATATGCTGTGTTTTTTTCCAAATAAATAATCTACCCAGTTTCCTAGCGATTGCAACAACCATCTGCTTTTCTGAGCTCTCTCATCACAGATGTCCTTCCTGAGTCTGAAACCACCACATGGGCCCGGGCTTCCTGCTAGGAAGTATGGGTAGTTTGCCATTTGCTGGGGAAGAGCCTCAGCCCCTATTTGTCAAAAACACGGCTTGTTACCACACATCAAAGCATTGGCGTGTCCCTGGCACTGGCTCTGCTGTGTGTTTAGTATAGAGGGTGGTCGACTCTCATGGAAGGTAGTGGAGAAGCCGAGCAGGTGGGGAGGGGAAACAGATGCAGAGACAACCTTCCCCTTCGGCAGCCCAAAAGGACATATGCCTGTGGAGCTGTATCTCCTTAACTAAGAAAGGTGGGAGGGAGACTCTGAGGGAAGACCCAGCAAAAAACAACCCGGTTCTGCCCAATGTCATTCAAGACCAGCGCTGATAAGATGAAGGTCCTTTGGAAGTGATAATGCCACATTCGTGGCACACCTCAGAAGCCAACGGCAGCTTCGCCGCGTGTGTTGGTCAGCTCGGGCTGCCAAGTCAAAATACCACAGGCTGGGGACTTCGACAACAGAGGGTGACTGGAAGTCCAAGACCAAGGTGTCAGACAATTTGGTTCCTGATGTGGGCTCTCTTCCCGGCCTGCAGATGCTGCCTTCTCACTGTGTCCTCACAGGGCGGGGAGAGAGAGAGAGGAGGACCCTAATCCTACTGGGTCAAGACCCCACCCTTATGACCTTATTTAACCTTGGTTATCTCCAAATATAATCATTTGAGAGGGAAGGGCTTCTACATAGGAATTTTGGGAGGACACAATTCAGTCCATAGCACTGCTAAAATACTTGTTTTTTCTGAAGGCTCCTTCCTGTACCCCAGACGTAACCATCCCCAGCACACGCCGCATACTTCAAGACACAGGGACCCAGGGCCTCCGGCTCGCTAGGAACTCTCAGCACAGCTCAAGTTCCGTCCTCACCTGTGGCTGGTCACAGACCCATAAAAAGTCCTCTATCAATATTCAAACGGATATCTGAAAAGAATTGTTGCTTTATCAAAGGATCCCTCACATAACATATGCTGTATGAGTTGTTAAGAGGGACAGGAGTATCAGGGCAGGAAGGGTTTGGGATTCCTGCCCATTGGAAAGTTGTTAGAAATGAAAATAAGGAGGAACTAAAATCCTAGCACAGGACAATGGCCGATGGACTTCGAGTTGTGCCAAACTTTTCTGGAACACCTCTGTTTTAAAACAAGGCAATACACTGCTTATTATTAATATTATTCTTAGCACTCTCTTGGTTAACTCCATTTTTCTCATTTAAAGGGCGCGCCTGGGTGGCTCAGTGGGTTAAAGCCTCTGCCTTTGGCTCAGGTCATGGTCCCAGGGTCCTGGGATCGAGCCCCGCATCGGGCTCTCTGCTCAGCAGGAAGCCTGCTTCCTCCTCTCTCTGCCTGCCTCTCTGCCTACTTGTGATCTCTGTCTGTCAAATAAATAAATAAAATATTTTAAAAAAAACTATCTGGCATATTCCATATATACCTTTATAAATCTAAAGATGAAAGTACCCCAAGGCATGGAGGAGAAAGGGCCAAGTTTCGGTCTTTCTCTCAGATTCCATATACATTCGATTTAATTCAGCCAACATTTAGTAAGCAGCTACAACAGGCCAAAGATGATCCTAGGCACCAACAAAGCTGAGGTTTAGAAGAGCTGAAGCTTCTTCTTTCCCTCTCTCCACGCCTGCTCTGTGGGTCTTGATGCTGTGTCCAGCAGAGGCGCGGAACAGGACTAGCCCATCCAATGACCCTGCACCCATCTTGGTCTGGAGCGAGAATAGGCTGGCGCTCCCACGCCCATAGAGAAGTCAGGTGAGCACCTGGTGGTGGAGATCCTCTGAAGACCCCAGACGGTGCCCCGCCACACCTGGGTCATTCACCTCCTCTGCTTCTCCTCCTCTCCTGACTTCCTTCTCTCTGCATTCTCCCCTCTCACTTGACTGTGCCTTAAAAAAGGTTTGCATGTGCTTCCTGGAAATTTTCAATGCACATCAGTGAACGCAATTTAAAAATACTTCTCTAACCCAATATTTCCCAAATGGTTTTCTTCCCCATGGCAGGTGCACAGCCCTGCGGGTGGCTTCTGAGGGCTGTTGACCAGTTTCCAAAGATTCAAACCAACTCCCTAAGCTGTCTTGATTATAACTCTAAAGATGATAGTGTCTGCTTTCAATTCTCTCTCACTTCCTAGCCACGTCGCATCTCCTCACTTTTGGCATCCAGCAGGTATCACCCCTACCGCTTTCCGCACCTTACCAGTTTAGATGGAGATCTTCCTCATGACCCACAGATATAGAGGACCACCCAGCTCTCCACTTTCCAAACAAAACTTAATGTTCTAGGCTGGAATTTCCAACTGGCAACTGTAAGGAATACTTATCTTTAAGAAACTATTAAATAGAGAAAGATCACAATTAAGTAAGTCTACCAACTAAATTCCCCTCGTAGATATTTATAAGATACATTATTGAAGACTCTGAAAAGTCTGGTATTATAGAAACTTATCTAACCTCACTTGCCTAAATGCATTTGACCACAGTCCCCCTTCATCTAACAAGGAATAAAGAGTCTATAGAATAATATCCTTTGAGAAACTCTGCTGCAGACCAATTTTCTCCACTGAACTCCTCCCATCCCATCAAATCCCCCTTAATTGGTGTCTCATTCTGTCAGAATAGTTGGATAATTGAGCTAATAATGATGCATTGTGCTAATAAGAGCAGTACACTATTTGGTACTAGTTTCTACTCCCCAGAATATTTGGGGGAATAAAAAGCAGCAGCACCCTCATTCTACAGATGAAGAAACTGAGCCAGCCCTAAGGAAGGAAAGGAACTTTCTCAAGTCTTGCCCAACCAGGAGATGTCAACCTGAGAGTTCATTCCAGGTGTTCTAACAACTCCTTTTTAAACTAGCCACTCTTGTCAGTTAGGGGTTAATATGCTCACTTTACAGAGCTGTTTACATTTTAAAGTCAAAGAGAAAAAAAAATATATCTAATCCCAGAAGAATGAAGTGAATCCCTATGGACAGGAATCATGGAAGACTTTAAGGAAGACAGGGAGGCTGGTCTTTCTTTCTGGGCTTCCTTTCCGACCACGGGGCCCCTTCCCCATGGGCTTGAGGAAATTTTCTCTTGAGCAAGGGAACCTCCCAACTCCCCCCAAACCCAGGTTGTAAGGGGATGCAAAGAGCCACGGATTTGTGTGGGGGCACAGCTACAGAGTGAGAATATATAAGAATAACTCAGAATCCTCCAGTCCGTGCAACCCACAGACTCTGCCATCTGTTAATAGCTTGGGTCATAGTTTATTTCCAAGAGGGCCAAACTGAAACCTACTTCCCATCACACATGAAATTTTTCTAACCAAAAGGATATATCCATTAATGCTAGCTCTTCAGTGCCGAACATGGTGCCTTTCAAAAACAAGTGGTTCCCTATTTTCTGAAGCTGGTAACCCTAAGAAATCAGTGCCCCAAATGGTTGGTAAAATCCCCGCAAGCCCTCAAGTCAGAGGTGAGGACTTGGGGTGAGGATTTGGGGTGAGCTTGAGTTGGAGAGATTTTCCGGACGGCATCTCTTCAAATGTACTCCACATCCAAATGCATTGTCTGTGGGGCGCCTGGGTGGCTGGACCGCTTACACGCCGGGCTCTTGATTTCCGCCCAGGTCATGATCTCAGGGTTGTGAGAACGAGCCCCACGTCGGGAGGAGCCTGCTTCAGATTCTCTCTCTTCCCCTCCCTCTGCCCCCTGATCCCTCTCTCTAAAATAAATAATAATAATAAATTTTTTAAATGTATCATCCGTAAGGATAATGCCGTCTGCGGCGAAGCAGCCACGGGCTTACCTCCGCCGCCCGACGGCCGTCTCATCAGGCTCCAGTCCAGTTCTGTTTGTGCTTCTCCATCACCTTCTGACAAGGCAAACACTCCTGATGCGATGTTTACATTGCAGCTTTCACTGGAGCTTATTAAACTCATCGTTACTTCATATAAGCTGCAGATATGTGGCCGTTAGTGTTGACAGTAAGTAACAGACACCCTGTCACGAGGTAACATGTTTATACAGTCCACTGGATGGTGGATTTTGTCCCTGTAAAACTATCATAGATAACGAAGCTACTATCAGATAAGTGACTATAATAAATGACCACAATTAGGTCTCTGGTTGATGAGAACACTTGGTGGTCTCTCCAGGTTGACTTGGACAAATCCCAGGCCAAAAAAAAAAGGGGAGGAGGAGGGGGGAAGAGGATCAAAACTCAAATGCAAATGAGATGGATTTGATAGAAGACCATTTGATTTTTAAAGGAGCGAGAATTAGAAGAAATCAAGTTTTCATCTTCCCTCCTCCTGACCTTCTTCCTTGGTCCACCCCAAAAATAAATAAAGAAACAAACAAAGAAAATTCTGGAGCCAGGTTCTTAGGAATGAAACTCTAAACCCCTGGTCTGCCTCCTCCCCACATCTGCCTAGGATGTCTACAATAGCAGGAAACACCACGGGGCGTCTAAGCCAGGGGTGACTTCTCCAGAAGAAAGGACCCATCGACAGTTACCGCTGCACCCAGAAGAAAAACCCGGAGAAGAGAATAAATGCCCGAAGGGCTCTCGGGCTGAACGTCCCTGTAGCTGGACGGTCCGGGCTCCATCCATCCTTGCAGCCGTGCACAAGGCGCGATTGTAATCACTTCTTGAAAGGGTTTTTGTTACACCGGGCAGGCTCTCATTACAGGCCTGTGAAATTACAGCACAGAACTGAAGTGCTGTGATGTAAAGGTCTTTAAAAGACATTTATTTTCTGTACGGAATAGTCATTTGCAGGACGACTCGCAGATTTACAGTGAGCTTTATGTATAAATGTGTAGAACTTAAGAATGCGCTGGCAGCAGGTGTGTAGGGCCCTCTCGGAGGCCCTCTAAGATGACACCGGCCAAGTAGAAACCGACTGACAGGCAAACATACACTACGTGCCCCACGCAGTTAGATTTCTTCCATGGAGATGACTCTGTTGATGTCCTATCATCCCAGCTCGCCCCAGATATCTCCCTATTGTCTTGGCCATTCTCCCCACCTTGACACCCCCATTCTCCTTCCTCAGCCTCCTTGAATCTCGGCCTCCCTGAATCTCAACTACATTCTAAAATTTGCCTAGAGGGGAAATGCTTTTTCTGCAGCAGTGTGTTGACTCTGAGGGCGGTGGGGCAGGGAGGGGGGTCCATTTTCCTTTGATTTAATATTCCTAATAATAGTTTCAGGGGAAATTACCCTGTATGGTAGAGTGATCCCTCCAGGAATAAATGCACTGGGAGGTGGGGAGGAGGGTGTGGGGAGAGGGTGATTGATGGGGCTTTTTGTATATCCTTGTTGCCAGAAGACCTCATAAACTCAGGAAAGCTGCCCAGGCATCAGTCTGTTTACCTTTTCACGACTTTAAAGGTGATTTATTTGACCTTTAAAAACTGGGATCATACTTCTTGCTGAAAACAGTGCACATTTCAGCATAAACGGTGTCTGTCCAGAAGGCAAGGTCTCCAGTCTGAAGTCCTTTATCACTTTTTTTCTTGTTCTAATCTGAATGGGAAGCGTCTGTTGGATTCTTGGTACAAACATATTTGAAGGACATTGTCTAAATATACGGAGATAAGTATTTATGGACCATAGTACCTATAGTTTCCATAATGATTTCTAAAACTAGTTGTAAATGTCGTGAGTATGTGGGAATGAAGAGGTAACCTGCATAAGGAAAAGCCTTGGGATGCCAGATCGGTCCTGAGTTCACTGACTGCGTTCCCCTAATTGTATAATTTAGCATCTGACAAGTGAGAATTCTGGAGCCAAACCACTACCATTGGATTCCCTGCTCTTCTGCTTACTATAGAATCCGGGACAAGATCCTTAACTTCTCTGCACCTTGATGTCATGATCTGTGAAATGGAATACTAATTGTCTACACCTCATAAGTTTGCTGTGAAGACTGAATGCATGGAAGCGTGTAGATGGCTTACAATAATGTTTGGCATAAAGAAAACAATAAATGTCAGTTATTATTATCTGGAAAGGGGGTAAAATGATTATGCCTACAACAAATACACCATTTAGGAACTAATAATGAAATAGACAACGCATATGAAGCACCTAGTAAATGTAATATGCTCTACAAATCCCACACACCCCCTGAACTGAAGACAACTTGTGAAGATCCCATTGAGATTAGTAGTAAATGCTATGACTAGGTGGGTTTTCAAAACCGTGAAGCCATGTGGTGGGTTATCTGTATCTTCATTTTACATGCAAAGAAACAGGTGTAAAAAAAAAAAAAATGAATGACTCACTCAAGGTCACAACTCTTCAGAATACATGTGCGCTCTGATTAACGTTATTTATTCATTGACCAGCTAAGGATGAAACAATAGCTATGATCCTTTGGGTTTGTGAGGCCTGCTTTCCGGCAGGAACCAGTTTCCCCTTCAGAGGGACCCAACCAGCAGAGAAACAGTTCCCAGAACATAGTGAACGTCATTAGCAAGGTCAGTGTTCCCCTGAGATCCGGCAATCAAGAGAGGAAACAGGGAAAAGCATCCAACGGCACAGACTGGATCAAGAGAATTGCTTTACCAACTGTACTCTTGGTTTTACTTCTAAGGAACCTTAGAAAGGACATTTGGTATCAGTAAGAGTTCTATTTTAAAACGTTTTATGTCTTTTTAGAACTCAATCCATCAATAGAAGAATGAACCACGGCAATGTGAATCCATTCTGTTCAAATAAAATTGGGTTTATTTCCACTGATGACTTTGCAAGCTTTTGCAATGACTGGCCAGCAGGAGAGCGTGGGGTGCTTAAGTTTTGGGGCAACATTGACATTGATACCACCACACATTTTGCAAGTCCAGTTCAAGTGTGTGGGACAGTGAGTTTTTATGGGGGGGGGGGATGGGGAGAGAAGCTCCCAGGAGCCCCATAGGTGTTGGAGGACTCAGGATACAGCCAATTGATATGCCCTAGAAAGCCGCCTTCAATGGGCAGAGGGCACAAGCCTTCTGAAGAATCAGATGATGAGTCCTTGGGACAGCTGAAACAGGCATTGGGGGTGACCCTGGTAGCAATGAATGCCTACCCCCTAGAAACCACTAGAAGGCCATCTGTTCTGGGAAAAGACCCACGCGCCAACACTTGCAGGTCCTCGACAGCAGAAACCACCCCACGGTCACTGGCATTGGTCATTGGCATACGGCATTTCCCATACTCAATATCCCAACCTCCTGTGCACCTCTCAGAAACATGAACATTGACAGAGGTTGCGACACGGTGCCCATCCTTGACCCTGCACATGCTCAGCTCAAAGCCCCATGAAGCAAAGACTCTGTAGTTACCCACCATCTTCTCTGATGACAGCCCATAATTTATGAGCCACTGCATTTCTCGTCAGGACGTGACGATTGCATGTGTTCTAAGGGGACAGCTGAAGACCCATTAATCTTCACCCTGGCAGGGAAGAAACTGATGGTAATTTAATTTAACTGGATGGGTGAGGTAGATATAAAAGACCACAAGGTAAGAAATGACAAGATTATTAACTGCACCCAGAGCCGCCCGTTCAGCAACCTGCCTCAATAAATGGAAGTGGGTTGGTTAAACGTGGACCAAGTTTCAAGCAAGGTTTGCAGAGGGGAGGTTCTGGCAGATGTGGGTAATGGCAAGGCTCCACATTTCCAGGGAGAAAGCAAAGGACTTTTGTGGTTAGAAGAGGAACTTGGGCTTCAACCAGATTAGCAAGCAGGCTAAAGTTTAAAAGGTCAGGGCAAACTCAGAAATATTTCTCTCCCACACCCGCAAAAAGGAAACGGTTGAACTTAATCACCAAGGTCCCCCTTCAAATCCTCCCCTGACCAACCTCTCATTCCAGCTAACTCAATTTTTCCTCCTGTCCCAGTTGTTTTCAGAGGCTGAGTGACAGTTCTTCTCTGGAAGCTTTCTACTCACCAGCACACTCCCAGGAGAGAAAGCATCAAAGAAAGGGTTGTGAATTCCTTGTTGTGGCATCCACCATGGATTCCCTCTGTGGGATGCTTCCTAGGTATCTGCCTCCCTACATCAACAAGAAATCCTAGCATTGAAAAGCACTGTCCCCAAGGGCAGACCAAGTAAGGGAGGAAAGTCTTCACTTTCTCCGTTTCTCGTCTGGCTCAGGATTTGTGCACAGAAATGTAATCATGAGCTTCCAGGTGCCTCCCAGTGTGCCAGCTTTGTGCGGGATCCCAGTCATGTTGAGGCTCCACCCCTTGCCCTATTTCCAGGCCCAAACTGACCTTGCCCAGCTCCAGATCAGCAGAATCACACAGGTCATCCCAAACAGGGACAACACTTGCATTGCGAAGCTAATAGGTACTTGATGACTTATGGTTTGCAAAGCACTCGTCTGAGATGATTGTCACGCAGCCCTGGATGTGGGTAGGGCACTTCACAGAAGATTAAACTGAGGTGCAGAGAGGGTTAGATATACCAAAGTCATAAAAAGCAGGACACATGTTGGAAGACTTCTGCTAGCACTCATTTTACTTTAGTGTATGTTATATGCATATATAAGCATAAATTGTAATATGTATTTGCATATGTATGTGTTTGTATAAATGAATATCCTTCTTGTCAGACACTGCAACTCACCTCCTCAAAAGTTATTGTTCCTCTCTCCTTATTCATAGAACCAGAATTTTGTTTAATACTGGCCAGAGATGCCCCGGTCCCCAGAAATGGACCCAGGTTCTGGTCCAACCATTAGTTATAGGAATAGACCCAGCCTCTGGCTTCTGACCCATTAGATGAGAGAAGAAGTCTGTTAGAGGTTTCTGGAGAGGGTTTCCTTCCTGGTAAGAGGGAACAGGCACCATGAGGGGAAGCTCTCCTGCCCCACACTGCCCATGTACCCCGCTATTGAACATGGACGGGGGAAGGCAAAATGCTTAGAGCGGCTGCAGCTTTTTTGTGACGGTGAGGAAGAAGACCAAGAACATCAAAGAGATGATAACCCAGAGCTTTGACATCCCTAAGCTACTAAACTAGCCTTGGTAAGGTGCAGAGCAGCCCACTTCTAGTTCAAGCCATTTTTAGTTGAGTATTTTATTTACTGTAGCTAAAAACATTCCCAGCTAATATGGTCCTGGACCAGAAGATGAGCAAATCAAGGACAGAGAATCCATATTTCTGTTTGAGCCCACTTTGGAATCTGGTCCAGAAATAGTCACTTCACAAATGTTAAGTGGCTGGAAGAAAGAAAGGAGTGCTCTCTTAACAGACACATCTTGGTGCGATGAACTTAACAAAACCAGGGAAATAAAATTTTAATCTTCACTTGCTGGCAACCCCTTGGTCCTACATTCCTATTGCTGTTCCTACTGCCAACCTCTGCCTCCTTTCCTAGAGCTCTTCTCACCATCTCCCTACACCTTGACAACTAAGAAGTCTTTTTTCCTAGACTGAACACGTCAGTAACGCATGTCTGCAAGGAAGGTATTTTTCTTATTTAAAAATAGAATCCCTTAAAGGTGACATTTCAAGTCAGGGAGGAAAATAAGTGATGAAAAAAATCTAATAATTATTTGAAAAATAGAAAATAAAAGATTCCTTGTTCTACACACCGAAATAAATTTCAGGTGAGTCCACTATATTGCAAGGTAAATAATTACTGAATCCATAAAAATATCCAAAGGACATATAGATAAACATTTATATAATGTCACCTTTGGAAGAAATTTGTAAGGCAGAAACCACAAAAGAAAAACAATTAAATGCTTGATTATAGAAAAATCCACATTTTCTAGGGGTGTCTGGGTGGCTCAGTCAGTGAAGTGTCTGACTGTTGATTCATGTCATGATCTCAAGGTTTTGAGTTCGAGCTCCTGGCTTGGGCTCCATTCTGGGTGTGGAACCTGCTCAGTATTCTCTCTCTCCTTCTCCCTCTGCCCTTCTCCTCTCCTCTCTCCCTCCCCCCCTAAAAAAAAATAAATTTTATTTTTAAATATAGGGTTCCTGGGTGCCTGGGTGGCTCCATGGGTTAAAGCCTCTGCCTTCCGCTCAGGTTATGATCTCAGGGTCCTGGGATCGAGCCCCGCATCGGGCAATCTGCTCAGCGGGGAGCCTGCTTCCCTTCCTCTCTCTCTGCCTGCCTCTCTGCCTACTTGTGATCTCTCTCTCTGTTACATAAAGAAATAAAAAAATCTTTAAGAAAATAAATAAATAAATAAAATATGGGGCTCCTGCGTGACTCAGTTGGTTAAGCATCTGACTCTTGGTTCCACCTCAAGTCATGATCTTAGGGTCGTGAGATAAATTCTCAGAGGCTCAGCACTTAGTCTGGAAACTGCTTAAGATTCTCTCCCCTTCCCCCCTCCTCCTCACCGCTGTTCCTCCCCCTCTGCTCTTTCCCCCACTCTCTAAAATAAATAAATTAATTAAATGTTTCTAAAAATAAATAAAAATTAAAGTCAAAACATAAAATTTTTAAAAAACACATTTTCTGAAACCACGAAAACTGCCATAAACAAAAGTGAGAAATACTCCTGGAAACAGTATTTGCAAACAAAGAGTTAATCCTTAAGCATACAAGAGTCTTACAAGTAATCATGGAAAGAAAAGAACACCCCAGTTTAAAAAAAAAAAAAAAAAGTGCAAAGGCCATTAATTCAAAATTGCCCAGAGAAGAAATACCAACAATCAATATACATGTGAAAATATAGAACCTCACTGGTACCAAAAGATATTCAGATTAAAAATGAGACTCCCTTTGCCATTTTCTGTCTATTTCTAGGCAAAGATGTTTCTTATTATCATATCAAGTGTTGGAAGAAATTAGAAAAGTGTGCTGCTTCTAAGTGCCTTTGGCACCAGAAAACAGAAAACAAAAATTGATAGGAAAAAAAAAAAAGGAAGGAAGGAAGGAAAAAGTAAACCTTTGAGCCATAATATTATTTTACAAATTCATCCTAAGGAAATATTTATCCCAAGAAAATACAAAGATTGACCCATAAATATGCTTACTGCAGCATTATGTATAAGAATTAAAAAGGGAAAAAAATTAAAAAGGGAATGAACATAACTGTGTATGACATGATAACATGTCTGTAGAAAGCAAATACTGTCAGCAGGAAGCGCCCCCCAAACAGTATTAAGTGAAACAAGATAAGAAAGCGAGTCATGAAACAGAACAAGCATCTTGTTATAAAATAGAAGTTGGTAGCAAGATAACCTCATCATAGAATTTTTTTTGTCTCTTCTGAAGTTTCCAAATTTTTCTGTGAATCACGTGTATTGTTCTTATAAACAAGAAGATATTTTTATGTAGGAAAAATAATCACAACCTCTCTTGTCCCAGTACCACAAGGCTAGTGGCATGCTGTTCCCAGTAGCATGTCAAGCCAGAACACATCAGTTCCTAGACTGTTCACAGGACCGGCACATACATACCTAACAAAGATACAGCACTGACAAATAAGAATGATAGATAGGCACCAATAATGAACCCTTCTGAGCAAATACTGTCAATAAAACAGCAAAATTTCCACATCTACAGCCCTGGACACAGATCTACTATCTTGTGAAACCCTACAAGAACCCTCTATGGGAGGCTGGGAGCCTGCTCACCGTGATGTGTCCACACCAGGGAAGCAACAGCAGGTGCTGGGCTTCTGACTTCGCTGCCCACTTGGGCCCCTCCCAAAGACATCTTGCAGCCTGAAGCACATACCTAGGAGCTCCATTGACGGCGTGGCTCCCAAGCACTGGGACCCCAGGAACCAGAGACCTGAAAACTCTTTGCAGTCGCTCCCTGACCCCCAACTCCTGGCATTGCCAGTGCCCCTAAAGGGTTCCCTGCCTCTTGTCTCTGAGTGGCGTCTACAGCCAAGCCGAACTCTCCCGCACCCCTTCCAGGTCTTAGTGAAGGGTGCGCCCTCTGGCAGCATCTGTGGAGAGCCCAGAACCGGGCAGGGCTGCGGCCAGTGGGATTGACAGCCTTCCTGGAGGGTCAAGTCAAGCAGGAGATCGTAGCTCAGCCTGATGCCACACTGGTCTCTGGGGTTTCATGGCAGGGCGCGGGGTGGAGGGGCAGTGGCCGAGGGAGGGAGAGCACCTCAAGCAGGCTCCAGGCCCAGCACTGAGCCGAGGCGGGGGCTCCCTCTCACCACTGCGAGATCACCCCCTGAAATCTCAACCCAAGCCAAATCAAGAGCCCGGAGCCCAGTCCACTGAGCCACCCCGGCCCCTACCTGGGAGCCCTTCTTAATGTTATGCCAGGGACTGCTTCTGGTGCGGTCACTATTTCTTCTCTGACTGATACTGCGTTACACCAGTAATAAGGCTGCTCCTGATGCCTTCCTAAGGATGGGCTAGGAACTCCTTCTGACGGAAATTGAACAGGTTCATGACAGAGACCTATTTTTGTCCTGTCTGCTCATGACAGACGTATCTGGCCTCTACGCCCCAGGCTTCAGTCACACTTCCAGGAGACTCGTGCACCTTTCTCCGTATTATCCCCCCAGTCAGTAGCGCCTGGCATCCTCTGAAGCCGGAGGCAATGTCACCACCTGAAGCCACTGATGTCCCTCTTGCTCCACACAACCCAAGGGATTGCACTGCCCCTCACCCTAGCTGCGGGCATGGACCCACTGCACGCACCCCCAAGGCAGTTAGTTACTGATGGTGCTATCACCCGCTGTCTGCACACCCATCCCCCGACTGTGCTCAGAGCCCCTCAACCGATTCACCTCGTTCCCTCCATGTCAGGGCACAGATGCCCGTAATGGTGAGCACCATGGTCCCGGGAAGCAGGTGCTCTGGAATCCCCGTTGAGAAGCCAACAAATCACAGGGGCCCCTGGGTAGCTCAGTCGGTTAAGCGTCTGCCTTCTGCTGGGGTTTTTATCCCAGGGTCTTGGGATCAAGTCCCATGTCCAGCTCCCTGCTCACTGGGGAGGCTACTCCTCCATCTGTCCCTCCCCCCATTCAGGTTTTCTCTCTCTCTCAAATAAATAAATAAAATCTTTTTAAGCCAGCGAATTGGAACTTGCAGTCAAATGACGAGGAAGAAATGAGAATTAGAGGTATTCCTGCTGTGAGACTGAGAATACAAGTGTGAAAAATGAATGAATGAGGGGCACCTGGGTGGCTCAGTGGGTTAAAGCCTCTGTCTTCAGCTCAGGTCATGTCCCAGGGTGCTGGGATCGAGCCTCACATCGGGCTCTCTGCACAGCCGGGACCCTGCTTCCTCCCTCTCTCTCTCTGCATCTCTCTCTCTGCCTACTTGTGATCTCTGTCAAACAAATAAATAAAATTTTTTTTAAAAAAAGATGAATGAATGCCTACACACCTACATGCATATGCACAAGTTATACATGTGTGCCTGTATACACATATGCATACACATACATGTGGGGTTTTTTTAAAGATTTTATTTATTTACTTGACAGACAGAGATCACAAGTAGACAGAGAGAGGAGGAAGCAGACTCCCCACTGAGCAGAGAGCCCGATGCGGGGCTCAATCCCAGGACCCTGAGATCATGACCTGAGCCAAAGGCAGAGGCTTCAACCCACTGAGTCATCCAGGCACCCCACAAGCATGTGTGTTTACACACACACACACACACACACACACACACACACACAAACATGCATCATCCCCCTAGCCCAGAAAGGACCAAAGACATAAGGTATTCAGCAGAGAAATGACACAGTTCATGGAAGCATTGGGCGGGCAAGATGACCTCATCAGGATATCCGGGAAATTACCTTTACCTGTGAAGCAAGTTCCACTAAAAGAAGCTGGATTATTTTGATTAATGAAGCTGAATTTTTGTGATTATGGAATTATCTTCACTATTGAATAATTATACATAATTATTAGTAAGTGAACCAACCCAAGAAGGGCAGTGCCCAATGGTGATATGTTTCCATATTTGGTTTTTTGTTTGTTTTGTTTTTAACATCTTTATTTTATTTCTTTTTTTTTTTTTTTTAGTGTTTCAAGATTCATTATTTTATGTACCATATTTGTTGCTTGGAGGCCACAGCCCAGCCAAATAAATGGCCAGACCAGTGAACAGGAATGAAATGGCTTTAATTCTAACCCCCTATTGTACACAGGGCAGAATTGAAACCCAAAGAGGAGAGGAGACATACTTCAAAGAAATATTTCTCATTACCTGGCGAGCTGGGTCTAGAACCCAAGAGTCTCAGCTCTCGAGTCATTAGACAGGGATGTCCTCCCTCAGAGTAAAGGGAATAGGGCAAAACCGCGAAAATAACTTAGAAATTTCAGAGAAACTGGTTGTGGGGAAAGTGTACTTTTGGATATTAGATGCTTAAAAGGATTTTGCTTTTTTTAGTTTTTTGGAGGTTTTTTTGTTTTTTATTCTTTGCTTTTCTGTTTTTCCCTGTGCTTGGAACTTTTTATCTGATCTATAGAGTGAAGGGAAAGGAGCAACCAACTGGTGAAGGAAAAAAGCATACAGCCTTGTTTCTGCTTTTCTCCGTGTCCTGGACCAAGCCCTCCTTTCTCGGACGCAAAAGGTCTGAGCACATTGGCAGTTGGAACAGACCCACTCTGTTCTGAAAGCTACAATGACCTTTCACAACCTCCTGAACCCCAAGGTGAAAGTCAAAGCCTCTCCTCCAAATTAGAGTAACAGCATGTCTGTGTTACCCTTCACTCTGCCCATCCTCTTAGAATCTCCTCTTTGACCTTGGAGACTAAACGATTTCTTTCCTCTGCCTTGAATGCCAATCCTGAGACCCTAAGTTTGCCCATAAGACTTGGCATCCCCACCCATTCACATCCTAATCCCAAGCCTCTCACTATCTCTGACTCCTAGAATCACAGAACCTTGATTCCGGAGTCCAGATCCTAAACGGATTCCTCTCCCAACCTCACCAAGTCTCTGTAGCACTTTACACGCCTTTCTAAAGATCCTGGGGAATCATCCAAACACCGAAGTTGGCAACCGTGCAGAGGGGGGTGAAATGCGGTCGGTGCTAAGAAAAATTCTCCAAGCCAGTTTTTTTGCCCATCTACAAATATTCTGGACTATTACAATATAAAAATTAGTGAGGAAGATACCAAATTATCCCAGAGGTGTTGTGAGAACAGTTACTTTGAAATGGTGGTTGATGTCATTACTGTGTTCATAATTGAATAGAGAAAATCGGTAAGTTTCATCTTAAACAACCCTGGAGAGCTCAGACCCAGGTGCCAATCCCAGTCTCACCACGAAGGATGGTGTGAGTTTGGGGAAGTTACTCTATCTTTCCCAAAATTCAGTTTCCTTAACCAGAAAGCGAAAACAACAATATCTCCCTCATACAGAATATTTCTTGTGATTAAAGCAGCTGTGATGCAGGGCCTGGCGCATAGTAGGTATTTGATCAAAAACTAATTCTCCCCTTCCATGTTCCTCCTCTGCAAATTATTCAGAATGTATAATCAGAGCATGAGGAAACTACCACCACCTGGTGTACGGGTCTCAAAACTGCATAAGCAACAGCAAAGGTGAAAATACAAGCTCCACTCAGGAAATACCAAAACCGAAGTTCAGAAAGGACTGAAAGCTCCGTACTTAAAATTCTTAAATTATATATGTGGGATAGCAGCCCCCGAAGATGCTAACCGGGTGGGTAGAATTAATCCAGGCAAACTTCCTGGAAGAGGCACACCTTATTTTGGAAATGTGAGTGATAAAGGAGAAAGGATGTGGGCTGATGAAAACAAAGGAATAATTTCCTATGCAACGCTGGTCTGGTTGGCGGAAGTTGGGAAACTTGGAAGCAAAAGAGAAAGGTCTTGGAGGCCTCAGGGTGGCAAAGGATGTCAACTGGAACCTTTAGTCCAATCTAGCCCATTAAGCCTTCAATCACGGAAGAAAATAAGAGATAACTTGAATGGCTTGATGTAAGTCACCCCACTACAGGCCACCTTCCTGGGACAGGCAGCCGATAGGATCCAAACACAGCATGTTTAACTTGTGGATGTCCTCCCTTTGGTCAGGACCCTCTTCCAGGGACAGAAGGGGTTGGAAGCCACCATATAAGGTCACTGTGTCAAAGAGCCTCAGAAGAGGGTGGCGATGTGCTTCTCCTTAGATATTCCCAGCGGGTAGGGAGCAGAGGTGGCATTGGACAGCAAGATTTCTAATCTGGCTCTCCACTCCCTGAGTCTGCATTCTGGCCACACACATGATGAAATGTGCTGTACCTTCTTTTTCTTCTAGATCTTTGAAAGCCACTTCAAGGGTCCCAGCTGAGAGATGGCATCTTCCAAAAAGCCTTCTCTGATCCAACTCCAACACCCAAAACTCCCCTTATCTTAGTATGTACTGTCACATTATACCATAATTTCTTGTCCTCTTGTCTGCAACTCCATTTGATTAAATTCCAAGAAAGAATGTTGTATTTTTGTTTGTTTGTTTGTTACTGTTTCCTCAGGACCTAGAGTAGCACCTGACATTTCAAGGTTCTTGATAAAGCTTTAAGAATTCAAGTCCACAAACCAGCCCCCCAACTCAAGTGGTTCTGAGTAGCCCAGAAATGAAGGAATTCAGCATAGGTGGGACCTAGAAGCATCCATCTTCCCTGCCCTGAAGCTTGCTTCTGATACGGCTTTCGTCCTGGCCAGTGCGGTTGACCGGTCCAACACCGCCTGAGCAGGTTGACATTGGCTAGTATCATCCCACCTGCCGTCCACATCCATCTCGCCTAGGCTTTAGGGAATCCAAGTGACCCTGCCCCACACCCTGCAGCGTATTCTGAGTATAGTTCCATGTGCTGACCAGCCTTGGCAAACGAACTGGGCGCAGTAACTCAACCACAAGGCTGGTCAAAACAGACCAAGACCATGCACAATTGTCTCAGAGACTCAATTTTTTTTTTTTTTTAATGAGGGGAGAACTCACACTGATCCTCTAACTCCAACAAAAAGAAGACAAAACTACAAAGGGATCAGGCAGGAAGAACTAACCCTGGGACAACCCAGAGCCCAGAGACCTAGACAATCATAACGGCTACTTCTGTAGGTTCCAGGGGACATCGGGTCAAGAGAAATATCTGGATGGTCCTGGAGTGGGAAAGAAGACGTATGAGGGCAGCCTTTGGAAAGAAGCAGCCGTTGAAAGCAGGGAGAGAGGCCTGCCCCACCACGAAGGGCCTGCAGCGTCAGCCAACCACTGTACATGACCCCAGGCATCTCTAACACCAGCTGCCAAAGAACTTCCTCCTCTCCCCCTCCGGCTGCCCCTTGGCAGCTGCACAAGGGCCTGACATGGCCCATAGTGAAACCCCAGAATCATCCTGAAGGCTGTGTTTTTTCCTGTGTCTCTACCCACCGTTCCCTCCCAGCGGCATCATGAAGAAAAAGGTTCTATCTCCCCAAATCTTGAGGGTGCGTGATGGTACCTTTCTTCTGTTACTCTGCCGTGCATAAAAGGTCCCTGGCAGGGGCAGAGGAAGGTGGGGAGACAGAGTAGTCAACCTCAGAATAGTGGCTTCTGGTGGGCTCGGAAAGCCACCTTGTTTCCACCTCACAGCACTCACGCTTTTCAGTCCATAGGCCATGTCCTACCCTTCAGCTAAGTGTGACATAGATAACCATCTTCTGCCAGGAGACCTCCCAAACTGTTAGATCCCTCTTCCTTGGCAAGCACCACTGCCATTTCACCATTCTGCCACTTCTTACATCCGAAAGGCCGTCTGCGGGGCTGCGGACTGGCGCGGTAAGAGGACCATCAGAGTGCGTTGTCCCAACTTCCTCGCTCCCATCCCTTTGAATCCCCGTCCTCCCCCGAAGTCCGCATGTTGCCTTCCAACATGGACCCCGGCCTTGCCTGAGCTCTGCCCCACAGACCAATGATGACATAATTACTCTTGCCCTGTGACCATGAGGCTGGCCGAGCCTGACCCTCACGCGATCGATTTGCCCTGCATCATTTATCAACAAGGTGGCTGGTTCCCCATGTCTGGGTAAGCGGGAGAGGCATTTCATCAAGACATCTGACACCTTCCTTTGAAGGGTGAACGACAGAATATATGAATGCCCCTGATTAACATCTAAGACCGCCCTGAAATCGCCCCTCCATCGGCGGCTCTCTGTAAATCCAACCGGCTCTCACTGGACGAACCTCTACCGTTTCAACTCATTTATCAGCAATTCCATCTGCCTCAGTTCGGGGCATCGCATGTGTCCGTGGCTGTGTCGTGGCAGGGCCTGGGGCTGCTCCCTCAAGAGTTTCCGGCCTCCACGAAAGGCCTAATCCAGGCCTGTCATCTTTCCCAGTGATAGCTGAAGCAGCTGCTGTTTCTTCCTCCGTAGGACGGTGGTTGCCAGAAAGTCTACGGGGCCCACCATCTGATTTCCATGCTTGCAACTAAATCTGTGTGTGCATGATCTTTCCCCGAAACTCCAGGAGGGAGCTATGTCCCTCCACCTTTTACATGATTTAAAGTCTTCTGGAGGAGTGGTGAGCTCATTTCTGATCGCCTTCAACTTCAAAAGGCCAAACCATCTCATTAACCTAATTGTCTGACTTTCAGTCACTTGCTTAAATTACCAATGAATGGATGGCCACTCCTGTCCAAACAAGATATGTTAAAACATTCCCTCTAGAAAGAAATTTCTTTCAACCATGACAGATGAGTGTCTCCTTGAGAGGATTATTATAATAATTGTGGTAGATATGCCTCTGAGCCCTGAGACGTTTTTAAAAGAAAGATATAAGTGATGAATTTGTGTAAATCACAAACCCTGGCATCTTTTCTTAGTGATAACTTTTTGCAAAGTTTGCCATTCAAATCAAGCTACGCTGAATTAGAAAGACAATCAAATATCAGTGCTATAGAACAGTTGCCCTTCTGGAAAAAAAAACAAAACAAAAACAAAATCTCTCAGGAAAAAAGTATACTGAAACTATCATTAGCCCCTGTTGGCTACATTAAACCTAATAAAATTACCAATGATAAATTTCTCGTCAATGGGGTCCCCTGCTGGGCTGCCTCTGCTGACTTTACTCACAAGGAACCAGGCAGGGAGATTGAATTATTAGTTAGACTCCTTTTATTGGTTTGGGCTTTGGGGGGCAGCGGGTTATATGGGAGATTCTTTTCATGTTTTGGGGTTTTTTTTCCCCTCAAGAAGCAGCTGGTTTTGTCTTTAGTTTCAAATATCAATAAAAAAAAAAAAATCAGAGCAATCATTAGAAGGCAGGAATGTATCCATGGGAGCTTCCCAACACACCTGATGTCAATCCCAGCCGGTGTGCCGGGAGGAGCAGCTCGAGTCTCCACGGGGGAAAGAGATGGAGAAGGACCGGACTGACGTGGCCCATAGGTGGGTCGGGCAGAGGAAAAGAAGGGGGTGCCAGGGGGTACCCTTAGGAAGGGGCGGTTGGGGAAGAGGAGCCGAGAGGTGTGTGGGCTAGGGGTTGCCTAGAAGGAGCAGATGGCTGGGCCTGCAGCCCCGGGGCGGCTCCCTGTAAGCCAGGTCTGGCCCCAGCCTCTTGCTGGGTTTTAAATTTCCATATGGAGATACCAGCTACAGTATCACAGTTCCACTGCACATCTCCAGAACAGCATGGGGTTCCTGAAGACAAGATATGCAGCAGAAGTACGGGGCCTGGAAACTTCGGAAGAGAGGGGACTGTGCCGATTTCAGAGTGTGCTTTCCTGAGTGCCGGGGGGGGGGGGGGATCTCATTACTGCCCCCATCCCTCTAATGTGCACCAGACAGCTGTTTGCCACCTTAGACTCGGGCACAGAGGCTACAAATTGAAATCCAAAACCTGGGCTGAAACTCAGCCTCCAATCTCTCAGACTGTCCTCTTACCTGGCAGGACTCAGACCCAGGACCCCAGGAAAAGGCTGGAGCATGTGTGTAACCAAAGCCGGAACACCGAACTGAAGCACGAGAACCCCTTCTCTGAGAAACACAGCTCCGAGTCCAGGACGGCGCCCGTGCCCAACGCTCAGCAGCGCTCCAGTATTTCCGGGCACCTTCTCACTGGCTGTTCACATCCCTGCTCTGCTCTGTTTCATCCTGCTCTGTTCCTAGGAGGTCGGCTTCGTTCATGGGACACACTGGCAAGAGATGAGGGCCAGGAGCGTGAGGTAAGGGCCTTTGAGAACTGGCCAGTGGAGCTCCCCAGCATCCAATGCAAAGAAAAAAGACATAATCAAGTTTAGGTTCCTTGAGCTCCCCAGCATCCAATGCAAAGAAAAAAGACATAATCAAGCTTAGGTTCCTTGTTCTTAAACTAGCTAACAGTAGGAATGTTCTGGATACCTTATTAAACATCCAAATATCCCGGCATCACCTCATCCAAGGACTACTAAGGAGAGAACCTAATCGAAATGCAGTAAGAACCTGGATTTTAATAAATATCTAAGATGGGATGGGGGCGCCTGGGTGGCTCAGTGGGTTGAGCCTCTGCCTTTGCTTTGGGGTCGTGGTCTCGGGGTCCTGGGATCGAGCCCCGCGTCGGGCTCCCTGCCCAGAGAGCCTACTCCCCCCTTCTCTCTCTGCCTGCCTCTCTGCCTACTTGTGATCTCTCTCTCTGTCAAATGAATAAATAAAATCTTTATTAAAAAAGTAGAAATAAAAAAAATTTTTTTAAATAAAGAAATATCCAAAATGAATTAGACAGGTCACAGCATCTGTAAGATAGGAACACCATATGGGAATTGCAGTCAAGGGTAACAGTGTTAAAGAGGTCCGAAGACAGCCGTCCTCTCAAGACTTGAGAAAATCTCCAAGCGAGTGTCTTTCCAGCTATGGTCAGGCACTGTCTTCTGTACTCGTGAGTTGAGGTGTGGGGGAGGCCTTGCGACCGGGAGGGAGGCCAAGGTGAGCCTGACGTGAATACAGGGAGGGGAGAAGCCTGCAGAAGAAAAGAGCCAGAGCCCCGATCAAACCATGCTGAAACTCACTCCACCACCTACTTTCTCGACCATGCAAACCCATCAATTTCCTTTATTGGATGTGTCATCTTTCATTGAGTTCTTCTGCTTACATCTGAAGGCATCCTAGGTAGAACACTTAATTGTATTTATCTAACATTTCCAATGGACAATTTTATCTTTTTTTCCATTAAAAGTGACATAAAAGGAAATTCTTGGAAAAAGAGAAACTTTACCAAAAGGAAGCATTGAGTTCTTTCCAGTAACTACAGTTATTTTAGGGAATATTTTTTTCTCTCCTCCTGCCGCGCTTCACCAAAAATATTACTAAATATCCTGACTTTTTTGTTCTCCTCAGAGCCAACACCAGGGTTTGGGATGCAGCCTGGAGACTAATCTGGAGCTTATCTTTCTGTATCTGCTATTGTGACAACCCTCAGGCACTTACTGGAAACATGTCAAAGTCTCCAGCCATTGTTAACTTCCTAAATGCATGATGAGCCCTCATTTGGGGGACATCACACTGTCTTCAAGCCCAGGGGACACCCAGGGCTCTGTCAGCAGCAGGCTGTTCAGATCCAAGGGGCTAGAGACAGAAGAATCAGTGGAAATGGCATATTCGGTGGAGCCTGATTACATTTTCAGGACTCTGGCTGTCTTTTCCCAACCGGTTCAGCTATGTTGAATGACTGAATAATTGATTTTTTTTTAAGATTTTATTCATTTATTGACAGAGACAGAGCACAAGCAGTGAGGGTCAGCAGAGGGAGAGGGAAACAGGCTTCCTGAGGATCAGAGAGCCCAAAGTGGGGCTCGATCCCAGGACTCTGGGATCATGACCTGAGCTGAAGGCAGAGGCTTAACCCACTGAGCCACCCAGGCGCCCGTGACTAATTGATTTCTTAACTGGAATAGTTAATATTAGACAAAAGCATTGACTAAAATTCTAATACCTGGAGTCCCATTCACAACAACATAAAAATATGACTAAAGGAAAGTTATTATTTAATAGATATAGAATTTCAGTGCTGTAAGATGAAAAAGTTCTGGATATCTTAACACTACTGAACTGTACAGTTAAACTAGTGAAGATGGTCAATTTTAGGTTTTGGATATTTTACCCACAATCTTATAGACGAATAGGTAGATATAGATATAGATCTGAAAGGGGAGGAGGGTTAAATTTTATTGTCACCCAGTAAGGCTTGCAATTCGTATGTATACTAATAATAATATCTACTGCATACAGTAGTTAGTGGTTTCAATAGGCGAATAAGTAAGTACCTAAGCGCTCATTTGTTATCTAATTTTTTAAAAGATTTTATTTGTTTATTTAACAGAAAGATCACAAGTAGGCAGAGAGGCAAGGGCGGGTGGGGGGGGAGGGGGGAAGCAGGCTCCCCGCTGAGCAGAGAGTCTGATGCGGGGCTCCATCCCAGGACCCTGAGATCATGACCTGAGCTGAAGGCACAGTCTTAACCCACTGAGCTATCCAGGCACCCCTGCTATCTAATTTAATCCTCACAGTCATCATAAAAAGAAGGCACTGTTGTCATTACTATTATTATTTCAATTCACTGATAAGGAAACTGAGCCAGTATTGGAGAAGTTCCAACACTAACCCAGAGTCATCTGAGCTGAGATACAAGCCCATTCAGTTTCTCCTGAGTATCAGCACCCCACCATCAGTCATGCTGCTTTTCCAAAGTTTATTATCAGAAACTATTGCCCTCATTTCACAGAAGCAGAAACTGTCACTCAGAGTTAAGAAAATGGTCGATCACCATGAAGATCCAGACACACACTGAAGCACACTCTGAAGCACAGAGTCCAGACACACATTTAGCCTCTCTCATTCCAAGGTCTGTGTCTGAGCTGTAAACTTGAAGATACTTTCAGGAGAAAATCTCAAACGTTATTGGCCTCAAAATCCTTAACAATCTTAACAAGCATTGAGGGAGCTAAAGGACATGTATTTGTGTGATTCTACCCATTTACATTTCCCTCCAATTAACACCGTCCAGGAGAACTTTCTATGGTGAAGGAACATCTGCACATTGGCACTGTACAATGAGACAGCCACTGGTCACATGTGGCTGGTGTGGCTGAAGAAAGAAATATTTTATTTCATTTAATTAATTTAATGTAAATAGCCATACGGCACGGGTCCACATGGGAAACCAAAACATATTTCTGGAATGTACTGGAATATGCCCACATTCCATAGGCATCAGAGCCATGGCATCACCAAGCCTAATGTGACCTTTGGGAAACTCCGTTGCATCCTTGGCAATGGCGGTGAGGCTTGCTGCGGGAGCCTTCTCCCGCAGAGGCTCCAAGTCTCCAAGGCAGCGGGGATCAAATCAAGAAGTGGAAAGAAACTTGCAAAGTGAAATTCAAGATGCTGGAAAAGATGGAAAGGCCTCTTCTCCCTGGGGTCTCCCGCTTCTCCCCTCCTTCCGGCAGGCAGGAAAGAGGAGGCCGTTGGAGGGGGAGAGGAGAGGGCTTCGCAGGGTCTTCTGGGGCAACTCAATCAAAGAAATTATTTTCCCACAGACGAAGCCAAGAATATCTTAATGGCTTTTTCCTGATTGAGGAATAAATCTATTAATTTATGGCCGGGCCCCAAACCAGTTGTGTCAACCCCGCCCACTGCCTTTAAAAAAAAAATAAAGTGAGAAGTGGTTCAAAATTCCACCCGTTTTCGTGATCTCCACCTTCTCCCTCCTGCTTCTTCTTCATTCACTCCGTCCTTTCCTAATTCACTCTGCTCCATTTTTTACTTCTAACTCTCCTCCTATTTTCAAATAAATCGCCACTTCCATACATGGATGCACCTAAGGAGCTCCCACGTCCCCCGTGCAAAGGGAGGACACCCACACGCCTCATTAGATGTCCCGGGAAAGAAGCAGTAACCGCGCGGGCATGGCTCCGCTTGCCCGAGTGGCCCGGTGCATCAGAGAACACGCCTTTTCGTCAACCCCGGGTTTCTGAAAAGCTACGGACAAGAGCCCCAGCCAACTGTAAATCAAAAGAAAGCAGAGGGCGCGAAGCCGGTGTCAGAGAGACTCACAATGACTACCGCCGAGTGCAATTAACACGCCCCGAGGGTAATTGCTCAATGGCCCGGATTTATGGACTGGGCCACCCCGCTTGCCTGACCTTGACAGCCTGCGGCTCCCAGGGAGGGGGAGAGTGTCTGGCCCCTTCCGAGGGGGACACAGAGTGGGTAAACAGACCCCCTGGGGCTTTCTGTGGCAATTCAGCCCGCCTTTGACGGTGTGACTCTTAATATATTCGAGATAAGTAGTGGTGTCACTAGTTCCACGATTTAGATAAGGTAGACGGTGGAGAGAGATGTAAATTATTCCCAATTCCATTTGAGAACTGCCTGTCCTTCAGGGACTTAATTAACCTTTCTTTGCCATGCTTTATTCATCTGTAAAATGGGGACACTGTAGATCATCACCTAAATGGAATTTAGTAAAAAGCAAGCAAGTTCAGTTTTTACAACAGTGCCTGGCACAGAGGCACGCAACAATCCACTACGTGTGAATTAAAAGTCGTGCCCGATACTATTACTTAAACTGAGTTATGCTATACCATCCTCCGAGGTCCTCGGCGGACGCACTCCATGACACCGGTCCTGGTGACACCATGAATAAAGGGACCTGTGAAGCAAGGCAGTCACTCACAGCTCATGTGCGCCGGTGTGACCCCACCTCCGAAAGACAGTGTGGACAGCTTTGTGCTAACCTGGCAGGAATGAGGCAGGAGCACTCAAACCTCTGGTCTTGCCCTGCTTTGGCCCTCTGCCCGACCAGCTTCCCGCCTCCCCCACTACCCACGGTGCAAGGAATTTTCTCAGTTTGTTCCGACTTTTTCATGGGCCCTTTAATCGGCCACGGCCCTGCTCTAGAAACAGAATGAAGTCTGGGCCCTCAGGTGGAGGATCGAACCCAGGTCTCCACGTGAAGCTGGGAGGAAGCCGCGTCTTGGGGACACCGCGGCGCGCTACCTGTCTGCGCTGGGGGCCACGTAGTCCTACACCGGGCCTGGAATCCCACCCTGTAACCCCTGTACCGAGACCACACTGTCGGTATAGACGCGCCTCCCTCCCAGGACCACCGAACACAGGCCTCGGAGTCAGTACCCTAGGCTTGCCCGGCTGGGTCGGGGCGGCGCGGCCGGCACCCACCTCCCCGCGGGACTTTCATTTTCAGCCGCGCCCTCCCCGGGAGGCTGATGGCCTGAGCGCAGTAGAAAGGAGAGACTCATGGGCACCATACTTGGCCGTGGCGCCTCCGGCCCCAGCTCTCGGCCTCGGGGGCTCGCGGGGCCCCATCCTTCTGGTGCGCGCGGCTCTGGAGCCAGAAAGTGTACACAGACCATAAATTTCCCGCCCCGCCCGGCGCCGGGCCCCTCGCTCCGGCCCTGGATGCTGCGGCCGGTGGCAAAGCGTCGCTGGGGCGGCCGCGGCTCCAGGCCGGTTCATTCCGTTCCCCCCGCTGCACCGGCACCAGAGCAGCGTAAGGACTCGAGGCTCCGGGCCCGCTGCGTGGGAGGAGGAGGTGGAGGCAGGCGAAGCCTGGGGGAGGCCCGGTGAGGATGGAAAGGGAAAGGAGTGACTAGGAGCACAGAGAGGGAAGCTTCTGTGCCTCTAGACGACTCCTCTTTTTCCATCTTGAAGTGGAGGGGGACAGTAATTGCTCCTGGCGAGCACTCACTTACAGATGCTTTTTTTTTTTTTTAAGATTTTATTTATTTATTTGTCAGAGAGAGAGAGAGCGAGCGAGAGCGAGCACAGGCAGAGTGGCAGGCAGAGTCAGAGGGAGAAGCAGGCTCCCTGCAGAGCAAGGAGCCCGATGCGGGACTGGATCCCATGGCTCTGGGATGATGACCTGAGCTGAAGGCAGCTGCTTAACCAACTGAGCCACCCAGGCGTCCCATTACAGATGCTTTTGTAGTGAACTCTCCCCTCCCTGGATTGTCAACCTGTACGCCAGCCAGGGCCCACCAGGAAGGCGCTTTGAGGGGTGGGAGAGCAAGAAGATTCTTAATGGATTTCTCTGGGGTGGTGTCTACTCCATCAATGTAATGAGGATATCTGAAATAATGAATGGAGTAATTCACTAAAAAAGAGAGCAGAGCTTTTCTTTGAACTCTGAACTTTTTGTTTTCTTTCAAGAGAAAGTCAGGGAAGTCCTCCAGTTTAGGACTGGGACAAGAAACTGGTGGGCTTCAGGGTCTGAGGTATGGCCCCACTCCTTGCCAACCAGTACTCTGATCAAATTACCCATCCTCTCTGCTTCTCAAACTGAGTATCTGACAGATTGGAAGAACAGTATCTTCTGGCCAAGCGTTGCGGGGAAGGTTAAATGAGATACAAGACTTTCAATTCTTGCTTTAAAGTGGGCAACGACTGAGTGTGTTTCCTCCGTTTTCATTTGCATGCGCCCCCCACGCCTCGCCTTGGGTGATTTCCAAGTAAAGAGGAGTCCAGGACAGAAGAAATTAGCTACGTAATGGGGGTATCAGTGGTGATAGTTTAAGAACCATTCTCACTTAGTGAGCGTCTTCTGTTTGCCAGGGTAAGGGTCCCCGAGGCCGTGCCTGCCTCTGTGACTGCTCGCTGTCCCAGACACGCTCCCCTAACCCATGCAGACCAGACAGAGAACTGCCTCCAGGTTGCAAACTGACGGGAAGAAAATGGGAGACCCTAGTGGGAGAGCTGGAGAGGTCTCAGAAAGCAGAATGAGTGTCCTCCCCACCATTCCTCTGCGAAGGGAAAATCAAGCGAGGGGGAAAGGAGTGAGAAAGAAAGGTTCCGGTAGGTAAAATTGTTGGTTCGGACCATGCACCTTAGGGCGTGTTCGTCTAGCCTCCGCTGATGGTCTCTAACTCGGAACCCTCCAGCACACAGTAGGGGCTCAGAGGGTGTGTCCCGGTATGGTGGATGACACTGAGGCTCTGGGTGACCCCTTTGCGCTGGGACATCACCCTTGGCTCCTGAACAATGCTTCTAATGAGGATGGCATCTTTGCTCCTGGTTCGTTTTGTTCTGTTTTGTTTAATCTTAGGGAACCATTCAGGGTTTTTTATAATAATTTTTTAAAAACTGCCTTACATTTCATTTTGGGTCATGGAGGAGTCTGGAGTCCACAGCCTCGAGCACCCTGGCCGCAGGATAACTAAAGTCACACACCTCACTGACAGGCACCATATCTAATCGCTTGCCCTGGTTCCCCCAGAACCCAGCCATCCTGGCCCAGCTCCTCTTATAATCCTAGGGCGGAAGCTTTCACCGTGTCAGGATGAAAGGAAGAGCCCGGCACAGGGAGTGGAGAGGGGGGAAAAAAAAAAAAAGGAAGGGGTAGGGATCCCCAGAGCAAGAAGGAGGACGGGGAGATTGGAGAGTGAAGAAAATGGAAACATTTACATTACAGTCGACATTCAATTTTAAAATTGTGTGCCTCAGAAAAGTCTTTTGTTTCACTTTTTTCTAGTGTTTCACCCACTTGTTCAACCACAAAAACTGCATTTGCAGGGAGAAAAGTCCATGGCGGAGGCAGGGACCTTGCCGGAGATGAAAACAAAGGGATTGGGCTTAGATCACTGCGGAAGACCTTAGGCAGCCTCGCGGGGCGATTGTCTGGGCGCCTTCCAGCCGTGCGGGGTCCACGTGGAGACCACCCCGAGCGAGGTGGTGGCCTGAAGGCCCTCGCTGACCCTGGACGGGGCGCTGGGCCGGAGGGTTAGGGATCCGAGAAGGCAGAGGTCTGGGAAGCCTTCACCACCCAAATGAGTGTTGAACCGGGCGCAGAGCAGGCTCCATCCCTCCCAAAAAAGGCTCGAGGCTTCGTGCGCGGTCTGCGCGGGAGCTGGGAGATCCGGGCCGCACCGCGTCTGGGGACACCCCTTTGGAGGGCGTGCGAGGCCTGTGATTCTCTCCATAGAAGGATCCAGAACATGGCCTGATGATCCACGGATGCCCGTGGGGATTGCGAGATAAGGAATCCTATTCCGTTATTCATCCGTTCGTTCGTTCGTTCATTCGCTGGCTCATTTCCTGAGCTCGCATCACGTGCTGGGAAGTGCGGGGTGCACTCTGCACCCCATTCCGACCAACAAAAATAAACGGCCCTGACAAATCAAAGCGCGGCTGAAATATGCGGACCCTGAAGTCGTGGGAGGCCAGCGGGGCTGAGGGTAGCTTCGGAAGTCGGCGAGACTCCCCGACGCGTTCGTGCAGCAGAGGGAGAAGGCAAGGTGCAGATTCACAGCGGCCGCCGCGCCGCCCTCCGCGCTGCGGAGAGACACCCCCGCCGGTCCCGACGCCCGGAGCAGCACACAGGGTGTCTGGCTTCCGCGTTGGTCCCCACGTGGACTGCTAGCGAGAGGACCGTGGACGAGTCACTCGAGACACAGAATGAGGCCCGTGGGCGCGCGACGTTCTACAGATGAGCGTGAGCGAACGAGCGCGCCCGTCATCGGTATGGGGCGCTGCTTGGGAACTCATTTTCTTGCTGAGCAGTGGACTTAGTATCAGGGACCCTTGTGCATCCTCATCCAGATGATTTGGGACTTCCAAGTCGGCTCCTTCTGGTCACCCCTCGGCAGCTCCCATGCCTTGCGGCTCGGCTTCTTCTGATGTTTACAACGGCAATGATCCCACTGTTCCTGAGGCTTCACTGGGACTACAAATAACCACAAGGACCACGTATCTATTCAATCAACACTTCTTGAGGTGCCTTCCGTCTATCAAGCGCTGGGCTAGGTGCTAGAATTACTCCCGTGGTGAAGCAGAGCCCAACCCTGCCCTTGAGAAGCAGGGGGTGCCTTTTTCCAGCTAAATGGACCCTTGATACCGTGTTTCCGTTTTGAAGTCTCTCTCTCTCTCTATGTAATTAGTTAAGAACTTAATAAAATCCCAAAATGCCATTTGTCCTGGTGTGATCTCAACAGTGGCCACATATTTTTTTTTCCTCCTGGGGTCCCAGATACTTGCTTAGGTTTCCCTCAGATCTGAAGTGTCAGAAAACTCTGGCTCCTTCCCCTTCCAACTCCTAAGGAAAACTCCCAGCCACATCTACCAGGACGGTCTTGAGCACCTGCTGTGTGCACAGGGTCCTAGCTGAAGTGTCTGGAGGATGGTGAGGAAGGAGTCCCGCTGGGTTTCTCATGGAGTCAGCGGGTCTAAGCTCAAACTTCATGGACATGCTCTCCAAACACTCCGGTCTACTCCTTAAAAGGTTTCCCTGGAGGGGCGCCTGGGAGGCTCAGTCATTGGGCATCTGCCTTCGTTTGGCTCAGGTCATGATCCCAGAGTCCTGGGATCAAGCCCCCCATCAGGCTCCCTGCTCCGCGGGGAGCCAGCTTTTCTCTCTCCCACTCCCTCTGCTATGTTCCCTCTCTCGCTGTGTCTCTCTCTGCCAAATAAATAAATAAAGTTTCCCTGGGGACATTGCGACTGCCCTGAATTCATGAGCCTCCACCTAAGGATTTAATTTCTGGGAAAGTAAGGATTTTCTTGTACTTTTCTCAACTGTGCAAATACTAATAAGGTAATAAATACTATTAACAATAGCCATTAACAAACAAAGGGAGGAGGAACATAATAAGCTTATGGTATATGACATCCACTTTCTCATTTCACTTATATTGTCATTAATTCTCACAGCAGTTTCCAAAAATCAAAGTTAGGTGACTTTGATTATTTCCTACCATAGAGATGAAGAAACTGAAGCCAAATGGTTATATTTCCCATGGCCTCACATTTAGTAATTGGTGAATGAATGAATGCTTCTTGTGCTCCTTGGGTTGGGGTCAAGCGTGTTCCTTTTGACACCCTCAACTCTGAGCTCCACCTGCCGGCCTTTCCTCATACCCAGCCCCCAGAAAGAGTCCTTGGAGTCACCAAAGCCTTGAGCTCTGGGCATAGGTCAGGTGGTATAGCCTCTGTCCCCTCCATGGCCTTCTATTTCTGGTCTGTCACCCATAGGACACTTTGCAAAAGGAAGAGGCTCATATCTGCTGGCTGGGACGAGGTCCAAGGGCAGGGGGAGAGAGAAGGGGCTAGCGCAGTGGCTGCCTGACAAGAGCGATGAGGCCTCGAACCCCTTGTGTTGTCCAGAAACCCACGCGTCAGCAACCGCCGATGAGATTAGAAAATCACCAAAGATGATGCACTATCCCATGAGCAGGGTGTGGTCCCGACCTTAGACACATTAACAAAACCTATGGTGGCACAAGCTAAAGGGTGGGGTATCAATGCCCCTCGACTCCTGGAGGGTCACCTCTCAGGGACTACCCAAAGACCAAGTAGGCCAATGGGAACTCACATTTCCCCTCGAAGACTCAACACCTCTTTTGCCCGTTTTAAAAAGCCACTGAGTTGTATCAATCCAGATCAGAATCTGGTTGGTCAAGTGCATCCCAGAGGGCCCCTCTCCTTTTGCTCCTCAAGAAGCACTAACCCCACAGCCTTATCCGAGTCCTGGCATCACTCTCCAAGGGACACTGGGCAAGTGTCAAGAACCCAGACTCCATTACTCCATCCTTAAAATGAAGAAGTCAGAAGTAATCACACCTGTGAGGACTCCTATGCTTGTTCATAAAATGATGGAAAGCAGCGCATCCCAGGGACCTCAGGGCCAGCAGTTCTCCGAGCTTACCTGTAGGAGCTGCAGAGCGTGGGCCTGTTGGAAACCACGTGGGGGAGGAGAAGGGACTAGCTTAGAAAGTGCACACACACCCCACCCCAACCCACCCCCGCCCCCGCCTTGGGTAGCAGTCAGAAAGTCCAAAGAGCTTCTGGGGTGCACTGCAGGTTTTAATACCCGCATTCGTGGGGAGAACCTGCATCATTCATTTATCTTTAGGATACTGGCCAATCCCGTCCCAACCTCGAAAGGAAGATGCTGAGCCAGATGCGTGCATGAGCACAATTAAATCGGGAGGTATCTCCCCTCGCCCTAATACCTGCACTTAAAGTCCTCGGAAACCCAATAGGTGGGGCTTCACAAAGACCCAGGAGTGCGCAGCCTCCTTCCCAAAGGCTAAAGAAGGGGGAATGCAAGGGCCCTTCGTGTTTAGGGTCCTCTCCACCTTCTTTAAAGTAGGGTCACACGGTCCAGTGGGGAGGACCGAATTCGCACTCCTTCAACCAGCTCTTCCTTCTCAAAGAAGGACAAAGGTGGATGAGACCCTTGGGCAACCCAGAGGTTGGTGCGCCCACCTCAGCCCCCTGCCTCTCTTCCCCATTTCTTGCTCCAGAGCTGCCCCAGCACCCCCTACCACCACCACCCACCGATCCCCGCCCCACCTACCGGGGTCTGTTTGAGGTCCGAAGGGGCTTGAGGGTAAGTGGCGTCTGATGCGGGAATAGATTCAAACTCAACAGGTTAATGCCACCCGGGTTAAAGCTTAATTCTGAAACGCCACCATAATAACCCCGACAACGCCCCCCCCCCCCGCAGGTCCTGGTTCCTGCCCCACCTTGGGGTCCTTTAAGTTCCCTGAGACTGCAACCAACCCACAGCAGTGGAATCTGGGGTCACCTTCCAGTTAGGTTGGCTTCCGGCACCTAGAACAGGGGGGACCAGAGTGCTGGGCACTCGGAGCTCACCTGCTTGGCGCTGGCCTCAGGCCAGAACCCCCGCCAACACCCTCCTTCGGACCCCAGCTAGAAGGAGCAGCCACAGGAAAGATCCCAGAGCCACTGGTCCCCTCTGAGGTGCAGAGGGAGTCAGAGGAATTGGTGACAACCGGAGTCTCAGCAAGCCCCCCCACCCCAGCACACACACGGTACCCACGAATCCTTGCGTGGTGTGGGGTAAGAACAGAAGGCGATCTCCTTGGCTGGTCTGCGGGCCAGAGTCTCCCTTGGAGACAGGACTTAGCCTTGAAGTGCCACGGGGCCGAACAGCTTTGGCCCCGGGAAAGGAGTTGTGTGTGTGTGTGGGGGGGGGGTTTGCACAGGGCTGCGAGGGTCACGCGTTCACAGCAACTACGGACCTCCGCGCCCCTGCCGGCTCTGGACTGCGGGGCCCAAAGGGAGCGGCGCCGGCTCTCAGTGCTTTGGTCGGCGAGGCTTGGCTCAGGCAGACTTTTCTGGAGCCCAGCGCCCCACGCACCGACCCTGGCAGAAGAAGGCGGCGTGAGGCTTCTCGCTCTGCTTTGCCGTCTGGAGAAGGGAAAATTTTATTTGTGTGGTTTTGATCAGAAGAGTCTGAAATGGCCAGTACCTCGTCTCCCCCGTGTGTGTCTGGGTCTGCGTCGCTGGGCACCTCTGGGAGCGTGTGGATGTGTGGCCTACGCGGGTAATTGTGGTGTGCGCGCGCGTGCCCCCGGGGGGCGGGGTATTAGACCCCTCCCGTCGCAGAGAGACCCGCGGCAGCCAGCCCTCGACAACCCCCCAGCTGCGCCTCGGTAACGTGGCTCCCAGGGCTGGGCGCCGCGGGGGCCACTGCGGCTGGGAGGCAGAACCCGGCTCGGACAGAGTTACTGCTTTTCGGGAAGGGCACGTCTCGGGCCGCAAGCGTCTGGAAGCGGGGGTGGCGCTCGGCTCGGATCCGCGGCCCGCGCGCACCCGCTGCCCCCTCGGAGCCCCAGCCGGGCGGGCCTCGGCGGGCCTGGAGTGCGCGGAGCTAGCGCGCACGGCCTTCTCTTGGGCGCGTTAGAAATCTCGGTCTTTGTTCAAGAATTTCTAGCTTTCCTGGCCGCTCTTGCAAGCACCGAGCGCCAGCGGGAAAATTCCCGATCTCTGGGCCAAGCGAGCAGTCCCGGGATGAGTAGACCCGGCCCGAAATGCGGTTTTTGCTCCCCACCACCAGGCCAGCCTCGAGAGGGCTCTTCGTCCTTCGGCTGCTCCTCTTGCACATGAACTTTAAACTTCTCCTGGACTCATGATACCACGTGCCTGATGAAAAGGTGTAAGGACTCCACTGCCCAGGGTAAAGCCCTGCTAGAGTTTCACGGGGAAGATATTCAAGGAGAGGTGGGGGCGGGGGGTGGAGAAAGGGGCGCCTCCTGGGAGCCCCCTAGGAGCATCCCCAGTGCCGCCCCAGGAGCTCCGCGCCCAGCGCATTTCCCTCCGGGTACCCCACCTTTGCTGCGGCTTCTGGTCTAGCGGATCCTGGCGGTGCTAAGGCCGAACGGTACTTGAAATCACAGCATTACGGTCCTGGACGATTATTTCCTTCACTTTTTAAACCCCGGGCCCCAGGAGGAGAAATGTGAGGGGGGATTGGGGCAGCGGGCACCTCGAGGGCCTTGTGAGAGGCAGAGTAGCCGCCCAGTGCCTAAAGCACCAATTCCTAACCAGCCCCCCCCCCCCCCCCCCCGTTCTCCTCCCCAGCTGAGCTCCTCTACTAGATTCTTCTGAACGCCAGCTCCGGATTTAAGTGTCTCAAAATTCCACGACCTTGGGATGTCCTGATTACAGAATTTCAATATTTCGGGGTCAGGAAACTAATTTCCACAGTGAAGGCAAAAGTGAGGTATGGGGAGAATCCTGCTGTTTGGGCAGCGGAGTCTGTGGAATGGTGGAAGGACTGCCTCCCCCCCCCCCACCCCCGAGGCTAGAACCCAAGCAGGTATGCAGGCTGCTCTGCTGAGAAACTGGGGGCACATTTAAAGACAATAGCTGGCTCACATTCCCTTTTAACTCGAGGTCCCTTCTAGAGCCCTCTACCTCTCTTTTCTCCTTCCTCCACTGGACCACCCTGATCGCTCCCACTCCCCTCCGCACTACACACATTCCTCCAGGAGTTCAGCTTCACTTGGAGGCTGGGAGGTTGACTGGGGCAGGGAATGGCCAGCCTTGCACCCCTGTGCCGTGCCAGGGGCCAGCAAAGGCTAAATCTGGGGCCTCTACTCTAAAATGGAGGTCTTTTAATGTGCTCAAGTCAATGAGTTAAAATGGGGAAGAAGCTAGCCGCATCAGGGAGCCACTAGGAGCCTTCTCACTCCAGCCAGGGAACTGGGATGTGTCCCAGGCTAGCTGACCTGAGCATCCCTGAGGAAGCACCACTCTCTACAGAAGGACATCCTACCAGACAACCAGCTCTTAACCTGGATGGTGGGCCTGTGAGAAGCCTTGTACCCTGGCCAGAGTTCAGCGCCAAACAGTCCCGCGTGGTCAGGTTTGTGGGCAGTCTGTTTTTAAATCTCGCAAAAGGACTCTATACCAACTCCGGACATTTCGTTTTGAGGAAAGGAGAGCCAAGAGAGGAGACAGGTCTTCAGCCTTTCAAAAACAAAACAAAACAAAAACCCTTAAATGGCCCATCCCTGTTGCAGTGTGGAAGCAAAAGTGAAGGCAAAAGTGAGGTAAGGGCCGGGAAAGGGAAAGGGCCGCTGGTCTCCTGGCTTCTTGGGGGTGGGGGGCTGCGGAGAGACTCACTGGGCATCACCAGGGGCTTAACTGCAAGGAAGACTGTGTACCTGAGGAGGAGGTTGAGATGCAGTTTTGAGAGCCAGGAGGTCTGAGTTCTGGTTTGGGTTATTGCCTGGGTGTGACCTTGAACAAGTCACCTCCCTGCCCCATGGTTGTTTGGGCACCTTTAAAACTTTCTCAGGCCCAGCCTTTTCAGCTCCAAGGACTGTGATTTGTCTGTCTTTTCCTCCAGGACACTACCTCCTCCACTTAGACATCCTGAGCAAGGGGCGGTTTGTGTTGGAACTGCCTAAAAGTTCCACTATGGACTTCCGACTTTGAGTGGCCGCCTATGTAAGTACCCACCGTGGCTAAACTGGCCACCTGCCTCACCACCTTCCCCACTCCGGACTGGAAACTCGCCAGCAAAGGAAAGGCCACGGGCCCACTCTGTGTCCTGAGTCAGGGTGGGGAGGCCATCTGCCCCATGGGCCTAACCGATTCTGTGACCACCTCTGCCTTCTGGCCACACTCAGGGTCGTGGAACACCGGTTCAGTGGCGGGGAAGCAAAGCTTATGGCCAAGGAGGCCTCTGAACTTGAAGCCTATCTCTGCAGCAAGGCGACTCTGAGGTTGCAGGACTTCCCCCAATCCCAAAGCCCTAGTCCCCCACCTCCAGCTGCTGTGACATGCTGTGCCCGGAGCTCGGCTGATCCCCGGCTTTCACGACAGCACGGCCCCAGCAAACCAAGCGGCCTTTACAAACCGTAGTAAACATTTTATTTACAAGTTCATGGCGTCTTAAGTGCAGCTCGTCTTTGCGCCACAACCCCCCAAGTGCGGGGAGGAACTGTTTCCTCCGACACTTCACAGTGTGAACTGCTCGATGCCAGGGAGAAGTTTTAGCCTGCGCCGGGTCTTCGGGCGGGGGGGTCCTGAGGCCCCCTGGGCTCTGGGCACCAGCGCGACAGCGACGGGCAGGTGGGACCTTGGGCAAGGTAGCTCCGCTGTGGCGTCTCTGGTCCCAGCCCCACCGCCAACACAAAGCAGGCGCAAAATCCAGCCCACCCTGGGAGGCTGGGGGCGGCACGCGGGCCCCGGGGCCCTGCCTCGTGCAGTCTACAGGCCGCCCAGCGGTGCCTGGGCGGGCTCGGGGCTCTGCGGAGCGCCGCTGAGGGTGGGCTGGGGCGCCGGCAGCAGCTCCGAGGCGCCGCCGCCCCCGCTCCCCGCGCCGCCACCGCCGCCGCCGCCGAGGCTGGCGAAGCTGAAGCCGCCGCTGCCGCCGCCGCTTCCCGCGCTCCCGCCGCCGCTGGCCGGGAGGAGGGCGCCCGCGGCCGAGGCCTTGATGACCGTGGTCTGGTGCAGAGACCGCTCGGCCCCCTCAGTCCGCTCCGTGTCGCTGGGGGCCATGTCCAGAGACTCGGAGTCGCTGCTCTCGCTCTCGGCCTCGCCCTCCGAGCGGCTGAGGCTCCGCTCCTCCTGCTCGCCGTCCGCAGCCGCTCCTCCGCCCGACGGCTTCTCGCCCGCCTCTTTGTCCTTGTCCTTCTGGGCCTGGGCCTCCTTGGAGTGCCGCCACTTCATCCGTCGGTTCTGGAACCACACCTTCACCTGCGCCGCAGCACGTGGGAAGACAAGAAGGGACACCGAGATGAGACGTGGGCTCGGGACGCTCGGCTCGCGCGCAGCCTGGAGCCCGGGGCCCCAGCACCTCTGCCACGGGCCGGGCACTGGGCTCGGCTCCGGCGCCGAGGCAGCCCAGGAAAACAACGACATCGCCGGGGACCCTCGCCTAGGGAACCCACGAGAACTGTTTCTCAAAATGTAGCCCTCCAGACCGGGTCCTGAAATAGCCTGGGTGCTTTCGGAAAGGCGGAGTCCTGCACCTCGCCCTCGAACGAAGCGATTTCTGTTCTAAATCAAGGCTTCTTAACCCCACTTGAGCCAGGACTCCCCAAGAATCTGATTAAGTTATGGACCCTTGGCCCAGAAAAAAAAAAAAAAAAAATACCCAGGATTTTAAGGGTTTGGTGAACCAATGTTAAGAATTCTTGCAAAGCTGGTCCCCTCCTCGACTGCCAGCACCCAAGACAAGTTTCTACAAAAGCAATTCTTAAAGAGAAACCGTGGGAAACACAGAGGGAAAAGAGGATTGGAAGAGTTAATCCCACTGGGGTGGGGGCATTGCCGGACCTTCAGTAGAGGAGCATTTCCTTGGCATGTGTGTACTCAGAAGCTGATAAGGACCCTGCCCCTGGCCGGAATGAACTCCTCCTTCTGCAGCCTTAGAATATGCCGGCATTAAACCTGTGCAAAGTGGAGGAAGGGGGTAGGGATGGGGTGGATAATCTATATAAATATATACAGTCCCCTGGGGGACCCAATGCTGTTCACACAAGTCCCAGCTTCCCTTTTAAAAATAACATCCACAGCTGGTGGAAAACGGCTGGGCTCTTCCAGGGTATGTTGGGGAGGGGAGCTGTGTAATGGAGGCAGAAAGACAAGGTGGGGGGGGGGGGCGAGGGGGACCCTAAAGGAGCTATGAAAAGGTACCTGCCTTTGACTTCTGCCCTACTCAGAACATTGAACACCCAGAGAGCAAAGGTCACCGCTGTGGGGTTTGGAAGAATGGTGACTCTTCTATTTTCAACCCCCCCCCCCAAAAAAGTACAGTTCTTGAATTGGAGAAAAAAAAAATTGAATTCAGAAATTGAACTCCAACACGACAGATTCGCCATTGTCCTGAAAAAAAAAAAATTCAAGTACGCAGAACCTGCTGAAACGTTCTTGGGTGTTTTAAGAAAATCTTTCTTTCTTTCTCTCTCTCACTCCCCTGCCCCCCCCCCCCACCAGAGATTTTTCTTGAGAGCTTATGCCGTTAGAAAGCCGTCCCAACTGCGGGCTGGCTGCCGCTGTGTGCACTCCTGGCCCTGCTGGGGCTAAGTCATTCCGTTTGAAATGATGTTTTCACTTCCTCACAAATGGGGATTTCACAATCCAGCGGCAGCAGCAGGAGGAGGAGGGAGGAAGGTCGGGAGGAGAAAAGAAAAAAAAAGAAAGAAACCAACAATCTCTCGACTTTGGATTTTTATCTCTTCTGAAATCAACTGCCTCCTACAGCGAACGGCACTACAGTCGAGTACATAATTATTATCTCCTGCGGCCTATTTGCTTTCTCCGCGGTTCTTTCGCCTGTTGGCCAAAATAAACAGGCTGTACTTGTTGACATACATCTTTGGGGATGGGCTTTGCTTTCCATCCTTCTTTCCCTCCCATCCCCCCCTCCTCCAGACTCAAGTTTCGACGCCTACAATGTCTCCAGAAATCCAAGACCATGCGTTTCCGCGGCAAACGCGCAGTGGGCCGGGTTGGAGGGAGGCCTGGGGCCAGGCCGCGCTGCTGCTGCCCCCCACCCCGCGAGGGGGCTGGGCGCGGGAGCCCGAGTCGGCTTACCTGGGCGTCCGTGAGGCCTAGCATCGCGGCCAGTTGCTTTCGGTCGGGCTTCGTCACGTACTTCTGGATCTCAAACCTCTTCTCCAGGCCTTTCCTCTGCAGGTTGGAGAAGACCGCCCGCGACCAGGAGCGCTTCCTTTTGTAGGTCTGCGGCATGGTGTCCTTCGTAAGCACGGCGTAGGGACCTGCCGCCGGGCGGTAGCGGGAGCAAGAGAAAGACAGGGGGACCCGTCAGTGCTCCCGTCCGTGCTCTGCGGGCCCGGGACTCGCTGTGCGGCTTGAGGCTGTGTTGCCTGAACAGCGGCCCCCATTCAGAGAGCCCTTCACGCAGACCCGGAATGGACTTTCTAAAAAGGAATCCTACAGCTCTTAAGACTTCAGGCTCAAGGCCGAAAGCGAGGATGGTGTGAAGTCCCGCGTTTCGTCGTTTAATTCCAAAGAAAAAACATAAACCTAACACGTGGGCTTTGGGGCATGCGAAAATGTCCCTTGGGCCTGAAGGATGGGGAGATGACAGCTTTGACTCTCGTGTGTGTACGTGTGTACCTGTGTGTATGTACACGTTCTTGCCAACGTGTTCTTGCAAGACGGAACCTCCTTGGACAAAGTGTCGGAGGTCACCTCCTAACTCTGTGTATGTTAAAAAGCAACACCTCTTGCTGCATTTTCAAGCCACTCTCTGGCGAAAAGACTAGGGAAAGCCCCTTCACCCCACCCCGCCCGCCCACGCACACACCTTCTCTGTACCCCCAGGCCCCCCAACCCCTGCCCCCAGGGAGCCGACGGAAGAGTGAGCTAGCTCTCTGAGAACTCTTTCGGTTTCTGTCTCCGGACTTGGTAGCTTCCTGCACCAACTCCAGGATTGGGGCACCGCGGGGGCCACGTGAGGCGTCAGTCCTGAGTCAGTGGACTTGCCCCATTAAGCCGTCGCTCGGGAGGGTTTCCGTACCTGGAAACGTGTCTTGAAACTGATGCTGAACTGAATTCCTCGGGTTCGAGCTTAAGGGACTCAGGATGGCAGAAGCCTCGTTAATGGGATCTAGAGACGCGAAGAACTGCCCGGCGGAGGGCTGCAGGCCCGGGAGGTGCACCCCTGCGGGCCGCCCGCTGGTTAGCAGGGAGGTGAGGTCTGGAGAGGAGGGAAAAGAAGAGCCGGTTACACCTCAGGCAAAATCACACTCTCGGGCTGAGTTGTTCCTCCCATCCCCCTCGATTGGGTTTTCCTGGAGCTAAGTCAGGAGAGACCCTTGTCTCTGCGCCAAAACCCCTCTCTCCCGACAGTGGCCAAGGGGCGATGCGCAAAGTGTTCCTGCGTGGAGCCCATAGGTCCACTCCACACGTACAGCAAGGAAGGGCTTTGTGTAAAACGGCCAAAAGGAAGTCACTTCCAGGTGCCTGGTTAGAATTCCACAGACCTGCCCCCTCCCCCGTGAAGGAGCCCAAACTCTGCCTTCTCTTGGGAGCCGAGACTCTATTTTGTTTATCTACATTCCTTGAGTAGAATTTCACTAGAAATCAGATAAATGCAAGAGAAAGTGTTCTCCAAAAGGGCTTTCCCTCTCCAATTAATATAGTTCTCTCTCTCCATACCAGATTCAAGAGACAGATGATAGTCATTTCAGCAAATATTTAGACCAACGATTTTTATGAATAATGATTCCGTGACGTGCGTTTTTAAAGCATCCCTGGAATCTTTTTTTTTTTTTTTTTTTAACGCGGAGCAGGTGAGTTTTAAACCTATCGTTTCACAGTCTTCTTGAAGTTCATTCTCCTCTCCCTCATTTTACCCGTTTGTCCTTAATTGTGCAAATACTCGAAGGCATCCCAAATGGCCCTGGGACCGGGGAGTGAGTGCGCCAGGGCCGTGGTCAGAGGCCTGCAGCCTCTCGCCCAAGACCTACCTCTCAGCGTGTTGCCTTCCTTGACTTTGGGGTCAAATTCTGCAGACAGAATGCGATCAATTCCAAATTTGAGGTCCTTGCTAGAGGGGGCCGGGGCCGAGCCGCTGTGCGGGGGGTTTGGGGCCACCCGCGCCCCGGAGACCGGGGGCTGCAAGGCGCCAGCCCGGGGTGGAGGCGGAGGCTGCTGCTGCTGAGGCGGCTGTTGCTGCTGCTGTTGCTGCGGGTGATGGTGGTGGTAGGCGGCTGAGAGCGGAGACAGCCGCTGCGGGAAGCCAGCCGGGACTTCGGAGGGCGCCACCACCGGGGTGGGTCGAAGCGGGGATCTGGCGGCCGCTTGGAAAGAGGCGTGCGGGTGAGCCGAGCCCAAGTGCGCGGTGAGGGCGGCGGCCGAGGCCCCCGCCAGACCCTCCGCGGCCGCCCCTGGCTCCCCCACGCCGGCGTGCAGGATGTCTGCGATGCAGAAGGAGGGTTTCTTGACCGCGGCGGGGTCCAAGGGGAAGGCGCAGCCGCCCGGGCCGGCCGAGGAGCAGTAGGCGGCCGACCAGAGGCTGAAGTTGGAGGCGTAGAAGGGAGCCAGCCCGGCGGCGAACATTCTGGCTGGGTGCGCCGAGCTGCCGCCGCGGCCGGGCCAGGCCCGGCCGAGTGGGTGGGTGGGTTCGCGGAGGGAGAACGCTGAGTCCCGGGGCCAGCGGAGGTCCAGCCGGGGACGATCCGCTTTCGCTTCTCGGTCCGCACTGAACACCGGCCAGGGAGCCCTAGCGCCGCCGAGGGAAGAGGCGAGGCCCGGATCCCGGCCGGTCACAGCCTCGGCCCCTGGCCTCACTTTAAAGGCGGCGCAGCGCCCGCGCTCCCCGCGGGCTGGAGGCGAGCGAGGGGCGCTGGAGCAGCTGGGCGGCGGGGGCCGCGGCTCCGCACACGCCGGGGAAGCCGGGGAGACAGGGGCCGGCACCGAAAGAAAACCCAAACAGCTAAGCCCTAAGAGCTAAATTTAAAACAACAACAATAATAATCCGTTAGTTTAAAAAAAAAAAAAAAAGTAATAGGAGGGAAAAAAAAAAAAAAAAAAAAAAAACTCCTCTCTAAAAACTCCCAAAGTTTTGGCAGGAGCTTCGGAGTCAGACCCAGGGTAGGACCTCGATCCGAGCGCTCATTGGCCATCCTCGTGACCAATGGGAGCGGGGAGTGGAGGGGAATTGGGAAAGAGGGGCGGGGCGCACCGCCTCGGCCACGCCCCGGCCACGCCAAAGTGTTTGCTGCTGCCGCGTGGGCTGAGCGCGGTTCCGCGCGTAACGGCCCGGGCGGCGCCTGCAAGGAATTCTGACCCTCCGCTAACTTCGGCAGCTCCAGACCGACATCGGACGTGGAGAGCTGGTCCCAGCGCTAGCTTTTCCCCAGAGTGGCTGGTGCTCCCGTGTATTTTCACGGGTGCAAAGCCCGCCTCCAGGAGCACGGGGGCGGCCCCCAGGTTCCCTCCTCCTGACTTCACTCGGGCCTGATTTGTCTTCGCTCTGCCTGTCTCCGGGAAGTCGGTGTCCTCTGCCTTCGTGGGCTGCCGCAGCCGAGCGGCTCCGCTCTGAGCTCTGGCGCGGGAAAGCTGGGGTCCAAAGTCCCCGCCCAGTTTAGCCCTGCGGCTGCCTCGCAGCCTCGGAGACCCTCACGGAGGAGGGGAGGGGCGATCGCCAATTAGCTTCAGTCCAAGCTGTCACCCAGCGACAATTTGGACGAGTAACTTTTCAAACAAAGTAAGATGGATGTCTCCGAACCTCTCCCTTGGACGCAGCCAAACCCTCTCCCGAGCCTCAGGCGACAACCAAACAGGCCGCCCTCCGAAACCCGGGAAAGCGGCACGCGCGTCCCCTCCTCTGCTGCACCTTGTAGGAAATGTCACCCTCCCAGCTCCACCACATCCCCAGATCACGTGGGGCCCATTGTTTTGCAAGTGCCCACAAGAGCACATTTCCTTGGGGTTAAATACTACTTTCAATTCAGTGACTGTTTCCCCAGGAACCCCTTGGGCCTGGTCGCAGAAGAAGTTGCAGTGGAGACCGACGCCGTGCCTTCGTGCTTTGGGTCTTTAGAGCGCAGGGTGGATGTAGTGGGGTTTTCTGCAACATCAACATCTCTATTTTAAGAATTCGTTCTCTTTTAAATTACGGATTTCCCCACCCCTCTCCCAAATAAACCACAGGCCACCCAGATCAGCTCTTCTTGCACATTTTCAGGAAGAAAATAAAATAATAGCAATAATGAAACCACATAATCTTTTGTTTTCGATTGCCCTAATAAGCATCTCTTAATGGAACTTCTGTGCTTCTGCCGCATGTCTCCCTCCCCCCAAGAGACTTTTAATACAATTGCATCAAAGGTTCTGTGACATTTCTTATTTCACTTCGTCCCAAAGAGGTCTTACCAAATCAACCCAGGAAGGCAACTGAATTTGCCATACCTAGGTCAAATTCAGGATTTGGGCTGCTTAAATTTATTTCTAGTGGTTTCTGGCCTCTTGTGGCAGATGCTGACATTTTAAGCTTTTGACTTTCTCCAGGAAAGTAAGTGATCAATCACTTCTTTGTGGCAGCCCGGGACACGCCTGTCCCCTACCGGTGCTTCCATCAGCTCCCTGTCTTTCTCCGTCTCTAGGTCGCTTTTTCACTGAAGGGTTTTCGTGACTTGCAGGGACAAAGGTGTTATTTCCAGAGAAAATCTGAAGTGGTTGGCTCGCCTGAGGACACTGGCATGGGGGCAAGAGATCCAGGAAGACCAGACCCCTTTCTAGCCAGAGGCAAAGGAGTGACAGGTATAAGGCCGCCCTTCTTCAAGTGCCCCAGTGGGGGTGTTGCAGACAGGGGCAGGGACTGTCGCAGGACTCTGCTGGAAGGGTGAGGCCTTCACAGCTCCCAGGGACAGTCACCTTCGCGAGTGGGTGTGAGAACGGGCATAAATCCCCTTTTCTTCTTTTTTCTAGTGTCACTTCTAATTCCAGTTTGACTGCAAACATTCAATCAGCAGCGCCTAAGTTCAAACTCAAGGTTCTAAAGGAGGCATGTTTAGGCCTCACCCCTGCCTTCCGCCCCCGAATAAGACGCATCTCTCGGGGGTGGGCGCGGCGTTTAGTCTAGGCGGAACGCGGACCCTCTGGCTGTCCCGAGGCATCCACGACCCGTTTCTGTAGCATTTCAAGGCCGGAAGCCAGGGGCAGGCGGAGCGGAGCCCAGACCCTGGAGCAGGACTCCTAGCCTCTCTGCGCGCTCCTCCCCTGTGTCCCCAAAAGGCCAGGGCTTGGTTCTAAATTGCAACTTCTTGTGCGCCCCCTGCTCTTCCCGGCCCTCGGTTCCTTTGCAACCGTGCTGGCGCCACCCGGGCCACCTGGAGGGAAAGGCCAAAAAGGAAACCTGTGGAAGGACCCTCTGCTTCCCCCAGCGCCCCCCACCCCCGACACACACCCCTTCCCCAGGATCAGGTGTCAAGGCTGCGGGCCCCTCGCCCTCTGCTGAGCCCGCTGACTCCCCTCCTCCTGACTACCCACCCCCCAGAACCAAGAAAGCAGCAGGAAGCCCCGGGCTCGCCGGAGTTCAGGTCATCTCCTGTTTTTTGATGGGCTCAAACTCGTACTAAATGAGCGGATGTGCCTGCGAGATTGGTCTCAAAATAGAAGCGGCGTTAGTATTTTAGGATACTGCAGAAATCCTTATTTCTTCCGGAGAAAAACTCTATAATGACTCCTAGCACTTCCCCTTTCAATATTTGTGCAACTTTATCTCCACCGACAAGTTGCTCGGGTGACGCAAATCCGCCCTTGTGTATTACAACTACCAAAATAAATGCACGGAAATCAATTCCCTTCTAGCAATGAAAATATAAATATACAGCTGCGACTTTCCCCTTTAATCTTTGCTTTCCGAGCGGCTCCGAGCTGTGGCGAAATGAACTGGTCCAGAGCAATTGAGAGGGGCGGGGAGGCCCTGGGGGCAGAGAGGCGAAGGCTTCCTGGGGCCTGGTAGCCACGAGGCTCCCCGCTCCAGCAGGCTCCGAGAGCTCCTCACTTCGCTGCATCAACTTGAGCTTAAATGGGGCCGCGCTTCTTTGAGGAAGCTCATCTGTAAAGACAATTTCGTCAGAGGCTGCAAAGCTGTGCTGGCAAACTACAATCGAAAATAGAGCTAAAGAAGTAGTTGTTGATACTGAAAGACCACAAAAGCAGGGGGTTTTGATCAGTTCTGATGGCTGTCTTTAATGCATTCAACTCTCCCCTTCTCTTTTGCTGGGTAGACGCACAGCCAAAAAAACCCAAAAAAACAACAACAAAAAAAAACGATTTCAGGTACTGGGAATGGACAATGCCAGATAAGGCCCCTTTTGTAATGGAACACTTTTGCTTATGGGGACCTAGGATTGAAAGAAGGGACCTAAATCAGAGGTCAATGCATTCATTGATGGGAGTAAGAGATGGGTCCCCTTACTCTTTGGTTGTCCCTGTCTTTACACCCCCCATATTGAAATCACCAGTGCAAATTCTTGTCCTAAACCCCAGGACGCAAATACACACCAACTGAGCATAGAAGCTCAAAGAGAGTGACTGTTGACCTCTGTTTACTGAAGTAACCTAACTCTGTGAGGGCTTGAGCGGTCCAGATCTGCTACCCCTTTCTGTTTTTCCTTTCTCCTCCTCCTCTGCCCCCTCCTCCTCCCTCCCCTTCTTCTTCTTCTTTTTGTACGTGCTAGGCAAAATAATGTGCAAGGCAGTTGCTCTGTGGACTTGGGACTCTTCCACACCCCTTTATTTTGAATGTTATTTCAATCAAGGTACCTCCTGGTTTCAAAGACAAAGAAGGAAATAATTAAATATTCACAGTCCGGAAAGAGAAGGAAATATAGCTACCCAGCTGAGGATAGAGAGATTGCCAGTAATGCAGGAATCTGCTTGTATTCTGCCTTCATTCTTCCAACTCAAGATTTATAGACTGTGGGGCTCAGCGCTCACATTAGGCTGTGGGGATGGGAGCTCTGTTCCTTGTGGATGCTACATACTGGAGATTAGGACTCTAGAGACCACACACACACACACACACACACACACACACACACTTACTTTGTATTATTCTAAGCAGTCCCTAATCCCTTTTCCTGGAGACTTTAGTTCTTCCAGAACTCCAGTTCCTGAGTTTTTCTGAAGATAGTTAGACTTTGATACGGGATAGGAAAGGCAGATAACAATGCAATAGGACCAAAAGGTCCATAACCACTAATTTCTTCCTTTGCCTTTTTCTCATTGCCCAGGTGTGGGAGACTGGTAGATGGCCATCTCTTTATGTAATCATGGCCGTGCCCCTGACCTCCTGCCTGCAGATCTGGCTTCAGAGCCTCAGATAACCTTCTGGGCCTGATCATTTGCCCTTTCCTCTTACAGAGTTTCTCACACACGTCCTTCCTTCCAACACTAAGAGGTACCACTGCACACATGTGTACCACTGCCCCCCACCACATACACAATATACACACACACTTGTGGACTCACTGGCGGTCTTAGAGACTGGGGAGAAGGACAAGCAAGCAGTTTGGAGTTTTATCCTGTTGCAAAGAGCTTCTCTCCATCTCTTCAAGTCACCTTCATCAAACCCAGACAGGAAAGACCTCAGACCTCATAAAGCATAATAGTAGGACCCATTTCAATATGGCACACTGTAACGTAGACTCACATATATTTGCAATGAAATCATGCCGCCAAAGAGGCCATCTTTAACATGTAAGAGTTGGTACTTCATTCAACAGGCTCTGTTTGGTTTCTGAAACAGTGCTTGCCATGCTCAATGCGTTAGCCTTGTGAAAGCTGTATTGTTTATCTGAGTTACCGCATCTGAATAGCTGGGGATTGGTTTCCAGTGAGTGAGCTGAGTGTTAAAGAAGGAGAAAGAAGGGTAGGTAAAAAGCCATACATTCAAAACAATTCTGGTTTGAAAGGGGAAAGGGGAAATCATTTCCAAAGTTATGTTTCTGTAAAGAAACAAAACCTTTCGTTCCTTTGACACAAGTTTTCCAAGTGGTAGCACGCGTCCTGAAGACAGAAGAGGGACACGGAATTGTCCAATTCAAGAACGAAAGGGACCCCTGCAAGGGGGAGTATCCTGGAGCCCACCAGAGCTCCGTAGGTAGAACTGGAGGGTTGTCTCCACCTCTGGGTCCCAATCTGCCCACCCGCAGCCCGGCAGGATTGGACCAGGCAGACTCCTGCTAGCACTGTCGCAGCCGCCAGGCCCCGTGTCCCCTCCACCCCTCGGCGAGCCTGCGGAGTACCAAAACTTGGTTCTCTGCTGACACCTGCTGGGCCATCTCTACATCGTGGTCTGCAATGCCCGACCTGTGCCAGCAAAGTTGTTGTGAAGTTGATTCTTCCTTTTGCGAAAACGCGTGTTTCTAAAATTGGCTTGGACCAGCAGCTGTTTCCTTCCATATTGCCAGCAATATGGAAAGATCTTGTATTATGTGTTTAAAATAACCGGACGGGGTGAGGGAAGCTGTCACCCTTGAGTACTAATATCTTACATTTTACAAATCTCAAGGCCAGTTCCCCTTTATTATCTCACTCATTCTTTGAAATAACCAGTCGTACGGATGCAGAGAACGTATTATTATCCCGATTTGAATCTAGGATGTGGCTCCTCAGAGAGGTTAAGTGGCTTGCCCGAGGTTACGTAGTTAGTTAGGAAACGGTGTTGCAGGGATCAGAGGCTACATTTTCTGACTCATCGGTGGGAGCCATACCACTCAGCCAATTTCTTTAGGGGAAACCCTTCATTCAGAAGGAAGGCTCCTGCCCTCAAGCAGAACGTGCACAGGGTCAGGCAGAGGCTGAAGGACAGAACTGGGTCTAACCTGGAGGCTGGCACGGGAACACTGTTGAGCAAGGGCAGACCAGTGACTGCACCACGAGTTTGTGACCGCGTGTATCAGGAGGACCCTAGGTTCACCATGTTTTTCTCCCCTTCCTCTCGAGGTAGCTGAAATTCTGCTCCTGGAGGATTCCTTCTTTGGAGAGGAGGCATCCTATGAACTCATGTGTCTGACCATTCTTATGCTGCTAATACCTGAGGACAAGGAACCATTTTCACCAGAAGGCAGGAGGAGGTTCTGGGCATGAGATTCAAGAAAGGACCCAGGCCTTTGCTAGACGGGCGGTGGGGGGGGGGGTGCCCAGGGAGCAGCATGGGAGCATTGGACACAGGCTCCTTGCTGGACACTAAAGAGGGGGATGAGAGGATGGCATTTCGGTTTTTTCAGAGTCTGACCTCTGTCTATAGTGGCTCTAAATGGGTATCCACACACTTTCTCCCACCAGCGCTAAATAGTTCTGTAGGATTTCCATGCCCTGTCGAACTACCCAATAAGAATAATCTGTCACTTTCAAAACTCTTAGTTCTACAAAGAGTGTAACTGCATTATACAATCATTTCTTTTAGATACAGGTATTTCTGGCCGGAAGCTCTTTTGGCCGAGCCATAGGTATTACAAAGGCTTATAATACTAGTCTTTAGGGGTCTTGAAAGATAATTGGGGTCTTAGAGAAGCAGAAAGGTGAGCCTGGGTTTACAAAAGACTTCAGCTGACCTGGGATTCTCCTACTAACCAGTGTGGACCTAGCTCAGCTTGCAGAACTTCGGTCCCACCACACACGGAGATAGCCTAAACTAAATTGGAGGTGGTAGGTATCGATGGAGATTAGGGGAAGAAGTGACAGATGCTTAGGAGGTAGGAAAGACCATCTTTAATCAGTTCCTGTTACATATTGTACTGGAACACAAACATAAACATGTTCAGCCACAAATTCGGAGAGGAAGAGCCCAAGGCTAATTGAACACCCCGCTTTACGATTTTTCTCTTGAGGGTTGCTTCCTTAATGGGGAACCGCCCACAAAATACGCCTCATTCTTCAAAGTGATCAGTTGTGTGTGAGTTTGTCTCTCCGAACTCAGGGCTGATGGTTGTGTTTCTTTGTAATGAGGCACACTTAAATAAGCTCTTAGGTTCCAAAGTATTTACAAAACAGAGAAAGTATTTACGAAACAGAAATATTTACAGAAGCAGGGTTTGGTGAGTTGAGAAGGCCATTAGCCTGCTAAGGAAGGCAAAGTTCGGCACATAATAGTATTTCAAGACCCTCACTTGTTAGAAAATAAAACATAAGTAAGGTATTTAATCCAAAACGTCACAGAGGGGCACCTAGGTGGCTCAGCCAGTTAAGTATCTGCATTCTCCTCGGGTCATGATCTCAGGGTCCTGGGATCAAGCCCCACATCAGGCTCCCTGTTCAGCAGAGAGCCTGCTTCTCCCTCTGCTCCTCCCCCAGATTTTGCCCTCTCTCTCTCAAATTAATAAATAAAATCTTTAAAAAAAAAAAAAAAAGAAAACAAGGGACACCTGGGTGGCTCAGTGGGTTAAAGCCTCTGCCTTCAGCTCAGGTCATGATCCCAGGGTCCTGGGATCGAGCCCCACATCAGGCTCTCTGCCCAGCAGGGAGTCTGCTTCTCCCTCTTTCTCTCTGCCTGCCTCTCTGCCTACTTATGATCTCTGTCTGTCAAATAAATAAATAAAATCTTTAAAAAAAAAAGAAAACTATTTTTAAAAATAATAGATAATAATAAAATAATAATAAATAAAAATAATAAAAATAAATAGACCAGCTGCTATTTAGGACATTACTTCCTTCCCTTCAATCCCCTAATTGGGCCTCACTGGATTGTTTGCTCATTGTGTCTTTCAAAATCTCCAAAATAAAGAAATTTTATCTCCAGAATACTAACATTTCAGATAAAGGCTTACACTGCTAAGTGAGGACTTATCTTAGCTAAGAAATCATGTAAGCAGGAAGCAAAAATTAAGCCGACACACGCAGGTGACTCTTCACACGTGGGATAGTATGAACGGGTTGACAATATCCACGTAATTCAAGTCCAAACTCTCAGAACAAGGGGGTTTGGTGGGATGAGTTCACGCGAACGATACCCTGACTTCTCCATGTCTGTCTAGCTACCTATTTAAAATTTCCACCTGTCTGTCTCATTTGTACCTCACACTCAACTTCTCCTACACTGAGCTCACCATTTACTGCTCCGAAATGTTTCTCCTCCAGGATTCTTGGTAAAGGCACGTTTTGTTGTTGTTGTTGTTGTTTTTAAGATTTATTTATTTGCTAGGCATCTGGGTGGCTCAGTGGGTTGAACCTCTGCCTTCATGATCTCAGGGTCCTGGGATCGAGTCCCACATCAGATTCTCTGCTCAGCAGGGAGCCTGCTCCCCACCCCTGTTCTCTGCCTCTCTGCCTTCTTGTGATGTCTCTCTCTCTCTCTCTCTGTGCCAAATAAATAAGTAAAATCTTTTTTTTAAAAAAAGATGTATTTATTTGTTTGAGAAATATAGAGAGAGCTCGTGTGAGCACGTGCACGTGCAGCGGGAGGGGGCGGAGGGAGAGAGAGAGAAGCAGATTCTCCACGGAGCTCGAAGCCCAACTCAGGACTCCATCTCACAACCCTGAGATTATGACCTGAGTCAAAATCAAGAGTCAGATGCTAAAAGATACTTTTTTGGGGAGGGGGGGTCTGGTATGGTTTGGCTTTTTTTTTTTTTTAAGGACTTTATTTATTTATTTGACAGACAGAGATCATAAGTAGGCAGGGAGGCAGGCAGAGAGAGAGGAGGAAGCAGGCTCCCCACAGAGCAGAGAGCCCGACATGGGGCTTGATCCCAGGACCCTGGGATCATGACCTGAGCCAGAGGCAGAGGCTTTAACTCACTGAGCCACTCAGGCGCCCCGGCTTGGCTTTTTTTATTTATTTATTTATTTATTTTTCAGACCAAAACCTGATCATCATCCTGGACTCTTTCTCTCATTCCCTACATCTATCCAGCCTTCCAGCTCTCAAGGACATTAAGATCTTCCCATGTCGCTCTATCACCTGGTCACCACCTCAGCCCAGGCCACCATCATCCCTCCTTTGAACCACCCTGGCAGCTTTCCCACCCGCCTCCCTGCAGCCACCCGTGCCTCCCTTCCATGGTTCCATATTCTACAAACCCAGTGTTCTCTTAACAGCTCCCTTACAGTCACATCACTCCTCTGTCCCCAATCCTGCAGTGGCTTCCCACCAGCCTCAGCACACACGCCCTCACCCTACACGTTACCTACAACGTTCCACGTGATTAAGACCCTGTCCCCTTGCCAACCCCCAACCAACTCCAGTCTACACTCTGACACCTGAGCCGGCCTTCTCTAGACTCTGAGCACACCGTCCCTCTCTCTGCCGTGGGGCCCTCGCGGGCACCGTCTCCTGACGCTGGAGCAGCCTCCCCTTCCATTCCCCTTCTGTCTGGCGGACTCCCACTTCTCTTCCAGCTGTCAGATTTACATGACATGTTCTAAAGAAGCCCCTTTGGGTTCCAACTAAGTGAAGTCTGCACCTTTTTGCTACCTCCCGTAGTTCTAAGCACCTTTTATTAATTAGTCCCCATCACGTTTGCCATTGTTTGTTTACTACCTGTCCTCCGCCAATCCGCAACACACGCTGACATTTAGAGGGACGGGGCCTATGTCTCTGAAAGGGCCAAATACATGTTAGGGGCTCAGGAAACACGTACGGAGCAATTAATGGTTGACATAACAGATGGGCTCATTGCTTTCCTATCCAGGTTGCTTTGTGACTCTCTCCCATCTGATGTCTTCATCTTCAGCTTCCATGGGCCACATAAACAATTAAATCCCCAGAGAGATGGGCAACAATGTTCCCTCCACTCCTTTTACTTGTGATTTGACAATGTCCTTAATTCCAACCACTGAATGGGGCTGTTTATTTACTGGGTGGGCCTGCTTTCTCGAACGTGGGTCTTCCCCTTCTTTGAGATGCTTGGTTTTATATAGTAGTATGTAAATATAGTATCAATATGTATCGATCTAAAGCAGAAAAATGGAAAGCAGTAAGCAAGGTCCCCTTTTCTCTATGCAATCGGTATCATGAAAAAGTGAAGGTTAGGAGAAGTTTTATGAGTCATATACGAATGTGCTTTACATGTTCGAATCTTTTTGTTAACAACGTAAGCTGAATTATGTTTATACATGCATGTGCATAGAGAAAGGATTAAGCAGATATGGTGGACACCTGTTATCTTTCTGATCTGCCGAGCACCTTCAGCGCTCGGGAACCACTCACCTGCCTTCCCAGAGCTGCGGGTGGTAAATCGTGGGACCCCGCACGGGACTAGTAGGCTGCAAGCAGACATGCAGCCAGAGGTATGAGCCTGGAGGGCAGCCAGTGGGAGCCCTTTTCCAAGACTGGTGGATAAGGTGAATGAAGGGATCTCTCTGTCTCCCTGGAATTACTGGTTCTGAGGAAAACATGCCTGGATGCCCATCTTACCGTCAAGAGGACAAAGCCTGGGGCGCCTGGGTGGCTCAGTCAGTTAAGCGTCTGTCTTGGGCTCAGGTCATGATCCCAGGGTCCTGGGATGGAGTCCTGCATCAGGGTCCTTGCTCAGCGGGAGCCTGCTTCCTCCTCTGCCTGCTGCTCTCCCTGCTTGGGCCTCTCTCTCACTTTTGCTCTCTCTCTCTGACAAACAACTTGAGTTCCGTGATCCTCTGGACCCCAAAATGCCTCTCAGCTTCAAACATGTCCTCCTCTCTCTAGTACCCACCTCCCCCTACTTTCCCCAACAGCCCGTGGAGAATCCCTCTGGAAAGATGGTTTCTGAGGTGCTCCAGAGGCAGGAGCCCAAGAAGTCTGAGTGGAATTTAGGAGGCTGCTCTGGACACCCAGAAACAGGCGTCCTGGATAGCAGGGAGGCTCCTGGCACCCACTTGGCAGGGAGGTAAACAGGTTTTAGCTACCTTCTTCTTTCTCCTGCCCTAAATTGTATGTACAATTTAGTCTTTAAGGTCCTAGAGACTCTTCTGAAATTTCTCTTAAAAGTTTCCAAATGTTTGGGGTGCCTGGGTGGCTCAGTCGGGTAAAGCCTCTGCCTTCAGCTCAGGTCATGATCCCAGGGTCCTGGGATGGAGCCCCACATCGGGCTCTCTGCTCAGCAGGGAGCCTGCTTCTCCCTCTACCTCTCTGCCAGCTTCTCTATCTACTTGTGATCTCTGTCTGTCAAATAAATAAAGAAAATCTTTAAAAAAAAAAAAAAGTTTCCAAACCTTTTGGCCAACCTCCTTGGTTCAGAGGCTCCTTGTTTTATGCTTAGATCGATAAAAATAGTGAGTACGAGGGCTCCACACTCCACTACGCTCTGAACAACACTATCACAGTTGATTCTAGAAACAACCCCAGAAAGGAGCTTTTCTTACTATTTCCATGTACTTGGAGAAGCGGAGTTTTAAAAAGCTAAGTAACTTGCCTGAAGTCACCATTAGGAAGTGGTGCCCACCGGACTCGAAACGGCTTTTTCGGCCACTGGGGCGCTGGCTCATCGTTTTTCTAGGGATCCCTTGCTCTTGTTCTTTCTTTAGAGAAGGAGCCAGAATTTTCCCTCCCAGGCACCATGGGCCTTTGGACAGTAGTATCCAGAGATCAAGAGTCTATCCTTTCCAGCCTTTTGTATCTGACATTCTCTGTCTGCGTTGACTCAGCCTGATCCCCTCTACCTAATCAAGTCTGTTCTCTGCTCCGCTCCCTCCTGCCTGGCTCTCTGACCAGGCACTTCAGCCTCCATGACCTTCTTCCTGCCCCTACGACAGACTGACCTCCATTCGTGGCACTTCAGCCTCCATGACCTTCTTCCTGCCCCTACGACAGACTGACTGATCTCAGGGGCTTTGCACTGTCTCTTCTGCTTAGAACACCCTTCCCCGAGTTTTGTACGGCTCTCTACTTTGGGTCACCCAGTGTTCAACTGAAATGTTCCTCTTCAAAAGAGACCATCCCTGAACCCCACCTGTTCCTCTCTGCAACACCACCCTATTTCACTTTCTTCAGAGTGTTTATGGATACCTGGAACTATGGGATTCCTTCTTCAGACACGACTATTGTCTGTCTGTCCCCACCAGGCTGGAAAGTCTCTGAGATCAAGTCTTTCTCTGCAGGCTCACCACCGTCTCTCCCCTAAACTGCACCAGGCACAGAGTAAATGGTCACTGTTGGTTTGATGGAGAATCAGAATGCATCTTAGCATGTCATTCTTTGTGCCATCGCTGCTGAAATAGTTCTATCCCACCAAACCCACATCTTTCACGCCAAACCTGCGTCTTTCACAATTCAAACGGCGCTCACTTACGCCGTGAAGGTCATCTCGATGAGCTCCTCCTAGGAACTGATATCTGTTCCGTGTTCTTTTTCTTTTTCTTTTTTCAAGATTTATTTATTTGTTTGTTTGTTTGTTTGTATTTATTTGAGAGAGAGAGAGAGAAAGCAAGGGGGTGGTGGAGAGCAGAGGGAGAGGGACAAGTAGACTCTGCAGGAAGTGTGAAGCCCGACCCGGGACTCCATCCCAGAACCTTGAGATCATGATCTGAGCCGAAATCAGGAGTCGGATGCCTAACCGACTGAGCCACCCAGGAGCCCCCGGTGTCCCTTTTCTGAAAACCTTACAGGAGCTCTCTCGTTTCACACTCATTACTTTCCTCGCGTCTCATTGCTTTTCTGATGGCATTCCATATATGCCGCTGTTTGTCTCGCGCATTCTATTTCTGTCACTGCCTTTTCTCCAGTATTCCAAGATGAGTCACATCAGGCAGTGCAACAGGAAAATATTAAGTGTAGTCATCAAAGCAGTTTGTCCACAGCTTTGAATCCAAACTCCAAGAAACACTGTCAGCCTTAGCCTTTATTTGATAGATGAGAGTCACGGGATTTTAGTTGATCCTAATGGCCCGGCCCTGCCCCGCCCCCAGTTCCTATGAAGTCTGTGATTCTCCGTCTTTGGTAGAGAATATTCAGGACAAGCAGAAGGCCCCGGTGTCACTGGTCCTACATGGTAACCATTGTCACTAGCCGGTAATTCCAAAATCTAAGGGTAGTGAACCATGGAGGAGACAGCTGTCCTCTCCTAACCAGCTTTGTTTATTTTGCCAAGAAGTAGGTAACCGTTAAATGAGCTCTCAGTACTTCCTGGGGGAAACCTGCAGGTACAGAGCTGAGGACAAGGGGTGATGGGGTAGATGGTAACACTGAACTTAGGGTCACAGATAAGTCAGGCTCTGTGCCAACAGACGCATCGCCTTACAGGACTCCACAGTGTACGCCGCAGCTTAGTACAGCTATTAATTAGATCAGAAATATGACCTAATGGGGCGCCTGGGTGGCTCAGTGGTTTAGGCTGCTGCCTTCGGCTCAGGTCATGATCTCAGGGTCCTGGGATCGAGTCCCGCATCGGGCTCTCTGCTCAGCAGGGAGCCTGCTTCCCTCTCTCTCTCTCTGCCTGCCTCTCCATCTACTTGTGATTTCTCTGTCAAATAAATGAATAAAATCTTTAAAAAAAAAAAAAAAAAGAAAAGAAATATGACCTAATAAAGTCAGATCGGATTTTCTCCCTGTATTTGCCCAGAACCTACTTGAGATTGGCCATGAATCTATAGTGTGTTAGTTCTCCATACCGAGCAACGAATTACCACAAATTTAGTGATTTAAAACAAAACATGGGTTCTTAAAGGAAAGATGTTTCTCAAGGCCACTATTTTAATTCTGTATTTGTCCTTGCAGGTAACTGACATGTTCACATGGTTTGGGTTGTTCTGCAGTCCCTTTATCAAAGTCACCTCTTCTTGGTCCTCACTTGTTTCTTTCTGAGATTTTCATGTTTTCCTGATTATTGGCTGTGAACTTTTATACATTGAAGATGTATCATGACTTTGGGTCATACTTCCTTTTTCTCCGTTTATGGCTTGCCTTGGCTTGTCTGGGCTCTGTCCCTATACTTCCAGGAGAACTTGGAGCTTTGCGATACAGGCCCGGATGTCCAAGTGCCCCAACCTCCTTTCAGCCATTGCTGGACTCCCTGCACCTGGGGGACAGCCCCCTCCCCCCGAGTCAGCCTGTCTCCAGTGACCACTGATTTCCTGTGCTACCACCAGGAGTCCAAGGTCACAACTCCTGCGCGCAGCAACGGCGCCTTGTCTACTTGCCCACCTAGCTTTCCTGGCAGCCAAGACTGCTTATTTTCTGGTACAGCTTTCCTCACTTAACCCTCTGAAGGCTAAACACACCAAGAATGCGAATAAAGAGAGAGGGGGCAGGTGAGGGAGGTGAGGGCTCTTCAGTAGGCTTTAATTAAAAAAAAAAAAAAATCACATTAAGTCACTAAGATTAAGTCCAAAAGAGTGGTGGGAACCTCTAACAGTAGCTTCAGAATACCTAGAGCCCATGGACACTTTCTAAAATGCATGATTGGTAACAAATACGACTTCTAACATCTATGTCTGAAAAGAAGTCTGGAAAAGCACGAGGCTTCAGTGAAAATTGTGTGGTATCAGCTGACACCAGACAAATCGGTGATCCAACACTTTATTCAAGTCTTCTAAGCAAGAACGGTTTTCAAATGGCAACTAATTTTCAAACAGCTAATGCAGATTTGGAGTTCTAATACAGTGGGCTCCTCTATATCCCCTTAATATTGAAGATACTAAAATAAACAGTAGCTACTTTAAAGAAATTCAGTGCTTGAGATCAGATTCTATATGTCCCAAAGTGTTGAAAAGCATTCAGGTATAATCTTAGATTAATTGTTAAAGATCATTTTAGGAGGGGCACCTGGGTGGCTCAGTCCGTTAAGCATCTGCCTTTGGCTGAGGTCATGATCCCAAGGTCCTAGGATCAAGCCCCACATGGGGTTCCCTGCTCAGCGGGGAGCCTGCTTTTCCTTCTCTCACTCTGCTTGCTGCTCCCCCTACTTGTGTGCTTGCTCTCTCTCTCTCTCTCTCTCTCTGTCAAATAAATAAAAATCTTTTTATAAAAAAAGGTATTTGGGGGAATTCGTGAGGAATGGAAGAGGTGCCAAACCCAAGAGGCCAGAACTAAGCCAAATTGTAAAGGATTTTTAAACTTCAGACTATTAAGTAGGATATTATTCTCTAGAAATCCTGGACTGGAATATTAGCCAGATAATTTGATTTATTTTTTTAAAAAACATATAGGATTCCTTTGAAGCAAATGGGTTTTCTTTTAAATTCTTTATTTAAATTCAATTTAGTTAATATATACTGTATTACTAGTTTCAGGGGTAGAATTTAGTGATTCATCAGTTGCACAGAACACCCAGTGCTCATTACGTCAAGTGCCCTCCTTAATGCCCATCCCCCAGTTACCCCAGACCCCTGCCCACCTCCCCTCCAGCAGCCCTCAGGGTTTTTCCTAGAATTAAGCATCTCTTACGGCTTGCCTCCCTCTCAATTTTCATCTTATTTTATTTTTCCTTCCCTTCTGCTATGTTCATCTGTTTCGTTTCTTAAATTCCACATGTGAGTGAGATCATATGGTATTTATCTTTCTCTGACTGACTTATTTTGCTTAGCATAATACCCTCTAGCTCCATCCATGTTGTTGCAAATGGTAAAATTTGCAAATGGATTTTTTAAAGAACAAACTAACATGTCAAACTAATGACATTTATCTCTCCTGAGCTGATAAATACTTAGTTCAATTCATTCACAAATATTTATTAAGTCAGATACTATGTGTCAGGAACTCTGCTAGACAACAAGATAACTAGCAGACAACCTGGCAGGACAAAATAGACATGTCCTTGCTTTCTATTTTTTGTACGATTTTATTTATTTATTTGTCAGAGAGAGAGAAAGCACACAAACAGAGGGAATGGCAGGCGGAGGGAAAAGCAGGACCCCCGCTGAGCAAGGAGACTGCTGTGGGACTCCACACCAGGACCCTGCGATCATGACCTGAGCCAAAGCCTGACGTTTAGCCGACTGAGTCACCCAGGCGTCCCATGTCCTTGCTTTCTAGAAGTACACATTGTGGAGGCGAAGCTGGCAAAAAAGTAAATAGAACAGTGAATATGTTAATGGGGATAAACACTGTGGAGAAAAATAAAGCAAGATAAAGGGATAATAAGTAAGAGGAATAACACTGAAAAACTACATTGTGATATAAGCAAACATTCAGCAGCAGCTATGTAATATATTTTAGGACAAGACAGTGAAATGTGAATTGCTGATGTGATGCTAGTTGATTGAATTCTCCAACCCTGCCACCCAGTGGTTGACATAGACAGACACAGGTTGGCTGAAGAATATGCCTCAGACTGTTTCCAGCCCAGTCCTGATCCACACCAGTATCTAGGACTTAGATGGAACTGTAGAAAGCATTTTACCAAATATGCAGTGCAGGAAAGCTAAAAAGAACAATCAGACAAAACCAATGGAAAAACCAAAAAAGGGCAAAATAATGGTATAAGGACCTCTGAAAATCCACCCCTTTATTTTTTATAAGATTTGTTTTATTTATCTTAGAGAGAGAGCACGCACAAGCTGGAGGAAGAGCAGAGGGAGAGAAAGAATCCTCAAGCAAACGCCCCTGTTGAGTGAGAAGCCCAGTGCAGGGCTCGATCCAAGGACCTGAGATCATGACCGGAGCCGAAATCAAGATTCAGTCTCTTAACTGACTGAGCCACCCAGATGCCCCCAAATCCACCCCTTTATAAAAACAACAAGAACATTGGCAAAAATGGTCAAAATCATTTTTCTTTCAGAATTCTAGAGACTAAGCAAAACCTCACAACAATTTGAGAAGTGTTTATTTGAGAAAACTGACTGAATTTTAGGTGGAGCTAGAGAGTATTGCGCTAAGTGAAATAAGTCAGAGAAAGACCAATACTATATGACTTCACTCATATGTGGAATTTAAGAAAGAAAACAAATGAGCAAAGGAAAGAAAAAGGAGAGAGACAAATGAAGAAAGCCGGCTCATAACTATAGAGAACAAACTGATGGTTACCAGAGGGGAGGGGGATGAGGGGATGAGTAAACTAGGGGATGATGATTAAAGAGTGTATTTGTCAGGGTGCCTGGGTGGCTCAGTGGGTTAAAGCCTCTGCCTTGGGCTCAGGTCATGATCTCTGGGTTCTGGGATCGAGCCCCCCATCGAGCTGTCTGCTCAGCAGGGAGCCTTCTTCCACCCCCTACCTATTGCTCTGCCTCCTTGTGATCTCTCTCTCTCTCTCTGTTAAATAAATAAAATCTTTAAAAAAAAAAGTGCATTTGTCATGATGAGCACTGGGTGATGTATGGAATTGTTGAATCACCACATTTTATATCTAAAATTAATATAACACTGTATGTTAACTATACTGGAATTGAAATTTAAAAAAATAAAATAAAATAAAATAAAATGGCTGAACCTTGTTAATAACAATGGGCTCTATGGCACTTCAGCTTGCCCCTTTCTGATCCCCCTCTCCTCAGTTATGGAGTAGCCGTGAAAACTGACAACTTCACAATTACAGTACCATGAATACCAGCAGCCTAGCAGCCATTACAGCCAGCTGATTAACTTTGGATCTGCTCAAAATTCCCATCCCCAGAGAACAGTCAGAATTTGACCTCTCTGGAAGTTCACTAGAAAATTCCACTTACAGGGATAACCTTTATTTCACCTGATTCAGAGTTTACTCACTGTGAACAGCCTTTTCCTGGGAGCATTTACCAAAACAATCAGCAACAACTGTTTAACGTCTCAGCTACCTGAGTCTGCAATAACAGGACAAGCAAGAACCTTGACTAAAAAATGTTTTAAAAACTTTGGGGAATGAGAAGTTTACCAAGGGCTTTGTAGAACTCTGACATAGTCCTGAGAATCTGTAAGGTCATGTACACTCGCAAGGGCTGGCACATGCTCAGGAAAATCTGAGGCCCTAATCTCTCATCTCTGGCTGAACCTGAGGATATGCAAAAGCAGGAAACGAAAGCTAAGATATGATTGTGAATTGCTTGCCACGGCATTGAAGATGCAACCTCAATATGTACACAAATCCTCTTGGTAAAGGCAGGAAGACTTACTGGTCTAACACATTAAAGAAATCTCCGTGCAATCATTAGTTGACCACTAAGCTAACCAAGCAGAAACTTCAGTGACTATACATGATGAAGAATAAAGACTTTATATAATTAATCAGGAAAGTCACTAAATACTAACAATTACAACAACAAACATAAAAAGAGCAAAGCCGTTTGAGGAGTGGAATCTGAAATCCAGAGTTGCTACATCAGATCTTCTTTAAATGTCAAGTTAAAAAAAATTACAAGATATGTGAAGAAAGAGAAAAGTATGTCTCATACTCAAGCAAAACAAAGCAGTCAAGAGAAACTGTCTCAGAGAAGCTTCATACTTTGGACTTACTAGACAAAAACTCAAAATGGGCTATTACGAATGTGTTCAAAGAACTAAAGGAAATCATGTTTAAAGGACAGAAGAAAAGTATGAGAATGGGGTGTCACCAATAAGGAATGTCAATAACAAAATAGAAATTATTTTAAAGAGTTGAATGGAAATTTTGGAGTTGAGAAATAAAATAACTGACATTTTAAAAATTCACTAGAGTTCATGGGGTGCCTGGGTGGCTCAGTCAGTTATGCATCTGCCTTTGGCTCATGTGAGGGTCCTGGAATCAAGCCCCACATCAGGCCCCCTGCTCAGCTTATTGCTTTCTCTCTGCTACTCCCCCTGCTTGTGCTCTCTGTGTCTCTCTCAAATAAATAAAAAAAATCTTGAAATAAAAAAGAGTTGAATGTAAATTCTAGAATTGAAAAATGAAAGAACTGAAATATTTTTTCAATTCTCTACAAAGTTTCATAGGACATATGGGTGGCTCAGTAGGTTAAGTATCCAACCCTTGATTTCAACTCAGCTCATGACCTCAGAGTCATGGGACTGAGTCCCAGTTTGGGCTCCATGCTAAGCATGAAACCTGATCAAAAGCTTCTGCACAGCAAAGGAAACAGTCAATGAAACAAAGAGGCAACCCACGGAATGGGAGAAGATACTTGCAAATGACAGTACAGACAAAAGGTTGATATCCAGGATCTATAATGAACTCCTCAAACTCAACACACATGAAACAGGCAAACATATCAAAAAATGGGCAGAAGATATGAACAGACACTTCTCCAATCAAGACATACAAATGGCTATCAGACACATGAAAAAATGTTCATCACTAGCCCTCAGGGAGATTCAAATTAAAGCTACATTGAGATATCACCTTACACCAGTTAGAATGGCAAAAATTACCAAAACAGGAAACAACATGTGTTGGAGAGGATGTGGAGAAAGGGGAACCCTCTTACACTGTTGGTGGGAATGCAAGGTGGCGCAGCCTCTTTGGAGAACAGTGTGGAGATTCCTCAAGAAATTAAAAATAGAACTTCCCTATGATCCTGCAATTGCACTCCTGGGTATTTACCCCAAAGATACAGATGTCGAGAAAAGAAGGGCCATCTGTACCCCAATGTTTATAGCAGCAATGGCCACAGTCACCAAACTATGGAAAGAACCAAGATGCCCTTCAACGGATGAATGGATAAGGAAGATGTGGTCCATATACACTATGGAGTATTATGCCTCCATCAGAAAGGATGAATACCCAACTTTTGTAGCAACATGGACAGGACTGGAAGAGATTATGCTGAGTGAGAAAAGTCAAGCAGAGAGAGTCAATTATCATATGGTTTCACTTATTTGTGGAGCATAACAAATATCATGGAGGACAAGGGGTGTTAGAGAGGAGAAGGGAGTTGGGGTAAAATGGAAGGGGAGGTAAATAATGAGAGACTATGGACTCTGAAAAACAATCTGAGGGGTTTGAAGTGGCGGGGGTGTGGGAGGTTGGGGTACCAGGTGGTGGGTATTATAGAGGGCATGGATTGCGTGGAGCACTGGGTGTGGTGAAAAAATAATGAATACTGTTTTTCTGAAAATAAATAAATTGAAAAAATTAAAAAATAATAATAATAAAATAAAATAAATGAAAAAAAAATGAAACCTGATTGGGATTCTCTCTGTCCTTCTCCACTGGCTCCCTCTCCCTCTCACTTGCACTCTCTCTCTCTCAAATACTACTACTACTAATAATAATAATAATTAAAAAATAAAATTTACTACAGCGTTTCAACAATAGATTTGAGTTGCAAAAATAAAGAAATAGTGAACTTGAGAGTAGGTCAATGAGGTTACCTGTCTGAGGAACAGAAACAAACATGAATGAAGGAAAATGAACAGAAATTCAGAGACTTGCGGGACATCACCAACTGTACTAACATACACATACTGAGAGTCTGAGAAGGAGAAGAAGGAACAGCAGAAAAAATATTTGAAGAAATAATGTCTGAAAATGTTCCAAATTAGCTTTTTAAAAAAAAAACACAACCTACCTTTACGTACACACACAAAAAGCTCCACCAATTCAAAGTAGGATAAATGTAAAGAGATCTCTACCCAGACCAATCATAATAAGGATGTTGAAAGATAAAAAAATAAATAAATAAAAATAAATAAATAAATCTGGAAAGCAGCGAGAGAGAAGTATTCAACATACATAAGGAATTTTCAGGATAAACAGCTGATTTCTAATAGAAATCATACTTTCTTTAAACAGACATAAAGAAATACTTTCTTTAAATAGATATTTGACAGTGTCCATTTTAATATATTCAACAGAAGAAATCCCCTCAAAACACAATAGTGTCCTTTTAGAATGGTCAAATATGTATTTGCACACTAATATTTCTTTTTTATTAACAAATTATGTATTATTTGCTTCAGGGATACAGGTCTGTGAATCATCAGTCTTAACACAATTCACAGCCCTCACCATAGCACATGCCCTCCGCAATGTCCTTATTTTCTTCCTTTATATTTAACTTTGCGATTATTAGTCCCAAGTTGAATGCTCCATTTTTTAACCTTTTATCTCCTAAAAGTTATACATTTTAAAACTCCAAAGCTTCCCAATATTGCTTTAGCCATAAAAATTTTTTTGATAACTTCTTTCTTATCATATACTTCCAAATAATTTTGATGTAGTTTTAACCCCCAAGACTTAGAAAGACATTTTAAAATTTCCAAATTTGGAAAAAAATTTTCCAAGTAGAAAAATTAGAATGTGTGTGTAATGGTTATTTTTATTCATTTTTCTTTTTATTGCATTACACACAGCAAATACAACCTATATGATTCCATTTATTTGGGGGACACGTTGGTACCTTCTCTGTGGTTCAACACATGATCTCATTTTTGTCATGTTTTAAAAAATAATCCATTTTCATCTCTGGTGAACACATATCTGTTGGGTATATACATGTTATTCAAAAGCTATTATTATGTCATTACTTATTTTGTGTATTTAAACTGGTTTTTTTCTGTATCTTCATAAGTTTTTCTTCCCTTTTCTACTGGTTTTATTTTGGTTTTGTTTTTTTTTTTTGAAGTTGTTGTTAGATGCTGAGGTTAACAACTTCTTGATGGATGGTACTTTAGTTCAATATAAATTCCCTTCCTTTTCCTTTTAAACTTTGGTCTTAAAGTCCATTTTATCTCATAGAAAAACTCTAATTTAAATTTAATTTAAGAATTTTTAGAGTGTAGGTGCATCTGGGTGGTTCAGTCAGTTAAGTATCCAACTCGATTTTGGCTCAGATCATGATCTCAGGGTTGTGAGATCAAGCTCTGCGCCAGGCTCCATGCTGGGTGTGGAACTTGCTTAAGATTCATTCTCTCTCTCTCTCTCTCTCTCTCTCTCTCTCTCTTCTTCTTCTTCTTCTTCTTCTTCCTGCCCCAGCTCATGCTCCCTCTCTAAAAAAAAGAAAAGAAAATGATAGTGTTATATTAACATATTTCAAACTTGAAAAGAAATAAAAGCATATGCAGAGAAGTTGCCTTTTCACTCTGGTTTTCCCCAGCCATAGAGTTTCCTTCCTCAGACACAAGTGTTATCAGTGTATTAAATATATATCCAGATTTGGGAAGAAGCAGGAAAGGCCGACTCACAAGCTCAAGCTGCCATCTTGAATCAGTCTCTGAATATAATTTCAGTGCTGTGAATGCAGCCCCAGCTTTGCCTTGTATCAGTCTGGAATTGCAAATTCTCACATCAGATCCAAAGAGAATTTCTTGTGACCTCTCTACCTCACGGCTTTCTGGTCTACGGCACTCTTTCTTTATTCCAGAACCTAGACTGTTCTTAAATCTGTTGATGGGAGGAGAGAGAGGAAGGGACCGCAGGTGTAGAAAAGTTGACATAGGTTTTAGCCTTGACTTAACTCATCTTGAAGAAGTTTTTCCAGTTTTTCTTGAAATGCTCACACATGAGCAACTTTCTGACATTTCAAGACGATGGGACTCCATAATGAATGGATCGGTCAACGGGTTTCGACTGATGCTTATTGTCTTGATGTAAATAACCATTATAGACACAAGTTATTTCCTTGGAGAGCTTAAAATTTACATGGAGCTAAAAATATTCATGAAACAAGTAATAACATGGAAAACATAAAACCAGCTCTCTGCCTCAGGGGGATCCTATTGGTTTGAGAAAAGTGCTATTGGGATAGTTTACAGAACTGATAGGTAGATGATAGATAGGTGATAGATACGTAGACAAACAGATTTAGATATAGTTAATTGCACATAGTTACAGGTACATTCTACATATAATATATATTATACAGTGTTATAGAACTCCTATGTGTGTGTAGATAGATTTCACAGGACTCCAATATACATCTTTAAATGGAGTATTATTCCTGGTGGCTGTTCCTTGCGCAGAACATGTGAAAAACAACTCCCTGATTTTTATGGGAATCATAAAATGGGAATACTTTGGACCACAGATGGACAACGAACTCTTCTCTCATTCATTTACCATTTTCTTAATTTTTCCCCCATTCTTATAAGACTTGTTCAATCTTTTCCTTCTCTGTCTCCCACTCCCCTTCCTTTCTTTCCCCACTCTCCTTCTCCCACCCGATCTGATGTATTCCCAGAAAGCCCTCTGAACAAACCTTCCTCTGTGGGCCTCCCTCCTGAGAAATTAGGTGGCTGGGTCAATGCCTCTGATGCCTATTTTTACACTCCTGTTTGTCCGGAGTCTGACGTGGTTTATCACAGTCTCTCCAAAGGCCCATTGTTCAGCACTTCAAGAAGAATGTTGTTATATTGACTGTTAGTGCGTCAGCCCGGCTCTCTCTGGAGGAGCTTTTGGATGAAATTAGATAATTTCCATTAGGAGACCGTGCATTATTAGTCCCTGGTGCCAAACTGGAGAATGAGCCAAGATGACTATTTCTGGCCAGGCTCACCTCAGGAAGGAACCTTCTCGGCTTTAATGGGATTTTGCTATTGTTGGTTGCCTTCTGTTTGACACCAGGCCAGCCCAGGGTTGGAAATTGTTTAGAAAGCTGCATGAAATATAATAGAACCCCAGCCATTTGCTGAGGCACATTCCTGCAGAATGTTTATTTTGAAGAAGGGAAAAAAATATATTGTCCTTGGCAGACAACAATAAAAATTTTTTAAAAAGCTGTAACTTGAATCTCTGACCATATGCTTCTTGTTGCCAGTTGTGTTTAAAAACTCCCTGCTGGTATCAGAGAATTTCACACTGAAGTGATAAATCTCTTGTAATATTTATAAGCATCTTCATTACAGACCCAGAAAGATATTTAAAGTCACCAAGGCCCTCAAGGCTGAATTTGGAATGGGTGGGTGTTGAGGACGAGATGAGGCCTGAAAGCCAATTTGAGACTCACCCTGATCCTAGTCTGGGCCCAGTTATCAAGTCCACAAAAGTCACTCTGCCCCACTATCTCATCCAGCTGCAGGGACTAAGCCTTTGTGAGCTAGATGTGTTCTCAGCAGACTTAATTAATCCGTGAAGCCAAGGAGGATGGGTAGGAGTAACCTCATTGGAAGGATCCACCTTTGGTCAGAATGGTGGGGGGTGTTGGGGTGCCTGGGTGGCTCAATGGGTTAAAGCCTCTGTCTTCAGCTCAGGTCATGATCCCAGGGTCCTGGGATCGAGCCTCGCATCGGGCTCTCTGCTTGGCAGGGAGCCTGCTTCCTCCTCTCTCTCTCTGCCTGCCTCTCTGCCTACTTGTGATCTCTGTCTGTCAAATAAATAAATAAAATCTTTAAAAAAAAAAAAAAGAATGGTGGGGGTGTTGTTGGGTTTTTGTCTTTGCTTTTGTTCAGTAAAAGCTGGCTCACCACCAGAGTTGACTTTGGAGCAAAAGTCATCTCTATTTTGGTGGTACTATTAAGTGAACTGTCTAAGGTTATCAAAGCCTTGGACATTTTTAAATGATATTGAAATCCCTAAGTTGCTTTCTTACATATGTGCTTAGTGTCACAGTCTTGGCCTTTTTTCATTGTCCAATCCTTTTTAGGCTGAGTGTGTATACGTGAAAATGGTAGAACAAAACAAAACAAATCCAAAACCAAGACAAAACGAAACAGCCTTAAGGTGGGGTCTCAATAGACAGCCCTTGAAAAGGCAATCTGATTTCATTTATAAGAATTCCTTCATTGAATAGCAGTTTCCCAAGACTGTTTAAAGATAAAATCTTCAAGTCTAGAAGCTGATTCCATCAATTGACATTTAGATGTCCTCAGACATGTTGCTTCCTTTCGATTATTTGGCCTTAGCCTTGGCCTTTTCCTCTAAAGCTCTTTCAATAAATAATATGTATAACTAAGTCCTGACTGTTGACAACAATGAGGGAGAGGGGAAGCAGAGATCATTAAAAGGTAATCACCAAAGCTAATCACCATATCAACTTTAGACATTAATCTTGCTGTTTTCCCATGGAATCTTTCATTGGAGATGCTGACCCACCAAAGTAATGGGTGGTAGGTGAGCCCTGCATGCAGAATTCCAAAGCCCGTGCAGCTCTGCTGGGCTTACCAGGAGACTCTGCTCTGGCCCTGCCTGCATGATGGAATGGATTCTTGGTTTAGCCTGAAGGAGGCCAACACATCCTTAGGCACCAGGAATGAGTTCCATGCACCAGGCAGAATTCTAAAATGACCCCCAAACTTCGCTTCCTAGGTGTACTTGTCCAATATAATCCCCTCCCCCATTTGTGGTCAGAAACTGTATGAAGGGTGGGGTATCACTCTTGTGATTAAGGTAATTATCCTGGCAAAGATGAAGAGATTTTGCAAATGTAATTGAGATCTCAAATCAGTCAGTTTCCAGTTAATCAAAAGAGAGATTGTCTTAAGTGGATATGACTTATCAAGAGAATGCCTTTTAAAAAGAAGCCTCCTCCTTCCTCAGAAGAGAGATATGCTCCTCAGCAGATATTCTACTGGCCTTGAAGAAGCAAAAAGCTATACTGTGAACTGCCTGTGGAGAGGGGCAGCATCTAGGAGCTGAGGAGGCCTACAACTAGGATGAACTGAATTCTGCCCACAGTCTGAACGAGTTTAAAAGAGGAACCAGCCTCAGCTTGTAATGTTGTTGCATTGTTCATGCATTGTTCAATCCTCTGAATATAGCCTTGGGAGACCTTAAGCAGAGGATCCAGCTAACCCGTGTCCAAACTCCTGACACAAAGCAGCTGTGAGATAGTAATGGGTATTGCTTTAAGCCGATAAATTTTTGGTAATTTGTTACTCAGCAGTAGATGACTAATACAACTGCCCTACAGACAACTTGGCCAGTTTTTAAATGGTGGAAGTTCTACCTGAAATCTGCTATTGCTACCAGTGGCAGTTCCTCCATAGGAGGCACCGGTAGTGAGCAGCAGACATGGATGGGGTCCATGCCTGAGATCTCTTAATTGCCTTCAGTGGCATGTAATTGCCTTCCTGAAGTTCCTGAGGCCCTGAGGGAATATTGGCCACTTTTTTTTTTTTTTTCTCTTGAGGCAGCACTCTGGCTAGTCGGGGGTGGGGGGGATGGCATTTTGTGAGACCATACTCGCCTGGGTTTAAACACCCCATTTGGTATTTATGAGCCACATAACTCAGGCAAGGTATTTAATCTCATTAAGTCTCAGACTTGTAATATAGAGACAATAATATAATTTCCAAGGTTATCATGAGCACTAAATGAAAGATCTATATGAAACCCCTGCTCCAGAGACTAGACGCCCACATGTGCTAAACAGGTTAATTTTCTCCAAGACAGCCTAAGCTCTGTTGGGCTGCCAGCTTTGATCCTGCCTCTGCTGCCTGCTGGTAAGTCAATTAACTTTCTGCTTCCTAATTATCATGAGCAAAATGAAAATAGCTTTAGTACTTATTGTACATGGGTGGTTATTGCAAGGATTCAAGAAAATAATCTAAGGGACACACTCATCACTTGCCCAGTACACAGTAATGTTAGTGTTCTTACTCTCACTCCTCTTCTGGTTCCCAAACTGGAGTGCATTGTTTCCTACACCATGATCTCATGAACTTGGACTGATGGCTAAGCTAGCCCTTCTCATATTCTGCAACACCTGTAATGTAATAAGTTGTATGCTTTTCTTTCTCTCCCATTCTACCTTCTGCTTTTTCAAGGGCAGGAGCCGTGACTAATTCATTTCTGCAATGCACACAAAGCTTTGCCCATGGCCTTCCGCAAAGCAGATGATCAAGAAATAGTGACTTGACTGAATCTTCAATAGAATTGAACAGACCCAGTATCAGATAGGAGCTAATTATGGAAACCAAGAAACAGCGGTGACCTTGTAGGATCATCTGGTCTTTCCTTCTTGGTAATTGAGTCAGCCAAGATCAATGGGTCTCTAGTCTTGGTTGACAGATCCTGACATAAGTAGCTGTCCATACCATTCTTTAATCAACCAATCGAGCATTTATTTCTGGGAATATACATCTAAGAGATGCTGTGATGGTGCAAGCCCAGAAGTAGGTAGGAGACAGATTTCCTGCCCCCAGAAAGCTTATTGATGTCACAGAGAACGCTTCTCCCCAAGACCCGAAATTCTCTCCCTCTCGGTCCCTCCCTCCCTGCTGACGGTCTGCTCACATCCTCTCCTCGGAACTCAGGAGAGACTCTCAAGACAGCTGCTCCCCATCCTCAGCCACATGACCCTCACATATTTAAGGCCTATTACTGAGTCACTCCTCAACCCTTACTTCACTTAAGCTCTGCTTCCAACGCGAGGATATTGATGACGACCTGCCTAGTAGGGCGACTCAGGGAAATAACTCATTAAAATGGCTGCGCAGTACGACACAGAGGCCAAAGAACAAGGCCGAGCCACTCTCCCCAGCACTCCATTCATTTTCAAGGCAAAACAGTTCTGGATCGGAGCTTTAAAAAAATGCCAAAGATAAAGCGCGTCTCCCTCCCCACCTCGAGGTATTTGTTTTCAATGAGGACCTAGGCGCTCACCTCCTTTCTGCCTTTATCACAGCACATTCCTCATCTGTTCTTTTATTCACGCAGGCTCCTTCTCATTGTCTCCTGCTCAGAAACGTTTGATAAGAATCTCACCAAGTGGCATTAGGAAAATCCGCTGTTCAACAAAGGAACTTGTCATTGTGCCCCAGGCACTTCAAAGCTCTCACAAGATCTTATTTTTATTATTTCTCTTTTTTTTTTCCCAAAAGTATGAACAATGTGTTTTACATCCCAGACATTCTGTGGGAAAATGTAATTCTCTCATTAGTTGCATCCTGAACTGCTATGACAGACAAAACGATATAGTAATTCATGCTGAGATTTGTCAAACTGTTGTAAACTCTATTTTTGTCTACTGTACATACAATAGCACTGATTAGACCCCACTGAGGGCGTCAGTGGACACCAAGGGTCAGAGGTCTCTCATAAATTAGTTCAGACTTCATGTTAGAACATCTTTGTTTAATTATTAATTCAGTGTAACTGAGTCTTATGTTTGGTGTGAGGAGAGTGGAAAGAGCCTAGATTCTCATGGGAAGGGCCAGGCACGTCCACCAGACTCTAGAGTAATAGTAACAGGGGTAATGAATGGTGTGGGCACAGAGTGTGACGTTCAAGTGGATTTTAGACCCAACTTGGGCCTCCCAATTCTGTAGATCATTCTTAACATACATGGGGTTGGTTTTACGGATCAAATTAATAAAAAAAAAAAAAAACTGACCCTACATTGTAGACACCAGGAATGAAGAGAAAATACGGCAGATGGCAAGGAAGCATAAGCGGAGAAGGAATGAAAGGTGGGTCCTTGGGATCCATTCACATTCACCAAAAACATCGACTTTTGGCTAGTGCACACTCAGCCAAAAGTGGATATTATTTTGCTGTGGATCTCATCCTAGTTCTCCTGTCCGGCGATGGTATGTGATGCAGATCTAGTCGCATTATTTTACACATGTGTAGATTTTTAACTGACTGCAACATTGTCCTCCATTCTTTGTGTATACATACCATCTTAGACTTCCTGTTCCCTTAAGAATGGACAGATGATTGCCTTTTGCTCTCCACTCTTTCAATTACTTATACTAGCCAACTCTTTCCCCGCTGGCTTTGTTGATAATTTCTAATTCTGACATAATTTCAAGCTTACAGAAAAACTAGAAGAGGAGCACAAGGTCCTCCCAGACAGTCTACCCACATTCACCAATTATTTACATTTTGTCCCATTTGCTTTATCTATTATCTCTATACCTGTGGGTTTGGTTTTTTTTAAGCATTTAAGATATGTTTAAACATGTCATCAGGCCCCTTTATCTCTGAGTATTTTAGTGTCTTTTTCCTTAAAAGCGAGAACATAATCTTGGGTATCACGGTTCTCTGATCAAAATCAGGATATAAACATTGATATCGTGCCATTATCTAATTCAGAGTGCATATTCAAATCTCATTGTTGTCCTATTAATGACATAGAGCTATTGCACTTTCCTTATCCAGGGTGATATATTTTGCACCTCTTTAATCTCCTTTAAAAAAAAAAAGATTTATTTATTTTATTTGAGAGAGAGAGAATGTGCACATGAGTGTGATGTGGAGGGGCAGAGCAAGAGGGAGAGAAAGTCCCAAGCAGACACTGCACTATTCGAGGATCTGGGGACGAGGGGAGAGCTCAGTCCCACCATCCTGACATCACAGCCCTGAGATCACAGTCCAAGCCAAAACCAAATGCCATTCACTTAACTGACTTTTTTTTTTTTTTTAAGTCATCTCTACATCCAGCTTTGGGCTCAACTCAACAACCACCAGATCCAGAGTCTCGTGCTCCACCAATGCAGCCAGCCAGGCACCCGCTGTTTCATCTCCTTTTATCGGGACTATTTCTTCAGCCCTTTTCTCAACCACCACATTTTCGAAGAATGCAGACTCTTCAAAAGAAGAAGAGGAATTTTGTAGAACGTTCTTTGGTCTGGGCTTGCCTAAGGTTTCTTGATATAAGGTGGTTCCTGCCATATTTCTCCACTGTCTAACAGTAGTATTTTATCCTTCATAAATATTAAGTAATACATTGGAAGATCCCTTAAGACCATGTAAATATTCTGTTCCTCTCCAAACCTTCACATTAGTTTTAGTAGCTGTTGAGTATTTTCTAATTCCATTCCATTGTTCCTTCCATTGTAAGAAAGATTTCGCTCTTTATCCCCATGTATTTATTTGTTTGTTTGTTTCTATCAGTATGGATTGGTGGATTCTCATCTTATTTAATGAGTTCAATCCTTTAATGTTACTCCTTGTTTGATTACAAAATTGTCACAGATTTGGATACTAACAACCACTTCAAACCAGTGTCACTATCATTTTGACATATCCCCATTATTGGGGCTCAAATGCTTCCTGACTTTCTGTCACAATAAGATGCTCTGGACTCATCTTACATATTTCCTGCCCCAGCCCTGGAATCAGCCTTTCCTTCTGAGGAGTCCTATGTACATCTTTATATATAAATGATATATGTATAATATATACATAATTGTTTATTATATAACTGACAATGGTTTATAATCTAATTACAGAAAATATACTCTGTAAGATTTCAATCTTTTGAAATGTATTCAGACTTATTACATAGCCCAGCATGTAGTCTGTCTTAGTAAATGCTTCCTGTGCACTTGCAAAGAATGTGTAATCTACAGATGTTGGTTATAATGTTCTATAAGTGTCATTTAGATCAAGGTGTGTTAATAATATTATTCAGATCTTCCATCTCTTTGATGTTGTTTTTGTGTAGTTGTTCTATCAATTTCTGAAAGAGACATAAGAGTATCTTTAATTGTGGTTGTGGGATTCCTTCTCCCTTTAGTTCAATCAATTTTTGCCCAATATATTATGTAGGTCTGTTATTACACACATACATGTTTCTGGTTGTTAGGTTTTCCTTATGAATTCACCATTTTATGATTATGAATGCCTCTCTTATCTCTGATACTATGCTTTGAAGTCTATTGTGCCTGATTTTAACACAGTCATTCAAATTTCTTATGTCTACTGTTTACATTGTATATCAACTACTTATTCTTTTACTTTAAATTTACCTGCATTCTTTTATTTAAAGTACCTTTCTTGGGTGCCTTGGTGGCTCAGTGGGTTAAGCCTCTGCCATCAGCTCAGGTCACGATCTCAGGGTCCTGAGATCAAGCCCCACATTGGGCTCTCTGCTCAGCAGGGAACCTGCTTCCTACTCTCTCTCTGCCTGCTTCTCTGCCTATTTGTGATGTCTGTCTGTCAAATAGATAAATAAAATCTTAAAAAAAAAAATAAAGTACCTTTCTTGTAGACAGAAAATAAGTTCAGTCTTGCTTTTTCATTCATTCCTACAAACCCTATGAAATTGATCCAATTACATTCAATTTAATGATTAATGTCTTAGATCCACTTCTACCATTTGCTCGTTTGTTTTTTATTTCTTCCATTTTGTTTTTTATTTCTCTGTTGTTATTTTTCTGTCTTTGTGGTTGATTGAATTTTTTTTAACATTTCAGTCCTCTACTAGCTCTTAAACTTTGTCCCCTTTATTTGTTTTGTTGTTGTTGTTGTTCAGTGGTTGTTTTTAGAGATCCTTAACTAATCACTTAGAGTTAATATGAAAATGTAAGTTAATATAAAATATAACATGAAATATAAAAACAGCATTAACAATAGGGTTCTATTTACTTACCCCCAGCCTTTGTGCTATTAGTACATACATATTACATCCTATATATTATACATCCCCAAATACAATATTATAACATTTGCTTTATATAGTCATATGCTTCCACAAAATTAAAAGGAAAAAAGGGTACTTTCAACTTAGCCACTGAGTTCTCTATTTCAACTATTATTATTTTCAAGTTCAGTATTGCCAAATGGAAATACAGCTCATATTTGTGAGTCTTATTCCTGCTTTATGTTTTCAATTTTCTTCATTAGGGCTTTGGAGATGTTCATTAAGTTTATTTTACATTCCTATTCTTCCCAACTCATTAATTCTTCTTCCTCTGGTATATAATTTGTTGTTCAGTTGGGGCCCTTCTTTGGTGATGCTTGTGTTCCTTGGAGTTCTCATTTTTTTTCTTTCTGCATTTAAGCCCACTGGGCACTCCCAAAGCCTTAGATTTCATAACTTCTAAGTGAGTTGGGAGAGTGAGAATCTCTCCCAAGTACTTGAGGAGGACATTACAATTTCACTATAACCTCTACCTATGTAATCACCCTCAAGGAAATGCCTGGAAGACCTACCCTGGCACTACTCTTTTTCAGAGATGATCTTTCTCTGTGGTAATCACCAAACCCAAAGCATCAGCAGGAATGTTTTGATGAGGGAGTACTCAGAGGAGGCCAGCTACCCTCCACTTACCAATCGAGGAAAAATCTAAGATCATATTCTTCTGCCTCTGCGATGCACAAATTTTTTGTTTTTCTATAAGGTCCATGTGGTGGGTGTGATTCATTTAGATAAATATGAAACAGAGAAAAGAGTCCAGCTGGAAAGCACTTTCCAAGCACAACCTCTGTGCCTTAGTCAGGGTTCTCCTGAGAAACAGAACCAATGGGAGATAGACCAATCAATCGACTGATAGATTGTAAGGAATCGACTCATGCAATTCTGGAAGCTAGTAAGTCCCAAGACCTATAGTCAACAAGATGGGAATCCAGGAAAGCCCCTGTATCAATCTAGCCCAAGTCTGAAGGCCTGAGAACCAGGAGAGCTAATGGTGTAAGCTTCAGTCAAAAGTGGGCAACTCAAAACCTGAGAACTATATTTCAGTTCAAGTCTAAAGGCCAGAAAAGACTGATGTCCCAGCTCAGCAGTAAGGCAGAAGTAGTCTCCTCCAATTCAGACTTTTCTGTTCTGTTCAGGTCTTTGATTGGGGCCCATTCAATTGGGGAGGGCAATCTGCTTCGATCAGTCTATAGATTCAGATATTAATCTCATCCAGACACCCTCAAAGACACACTCAGAACAATGTTTGACCAAATGTCTGGGCACCCCATGGCCTGGTCAAGTTGACCTCTCAAGGTAATGGTCATGCCCTGTCTGTAACACTTGGCCCCCTCCTGTTATGCATTCCCATCTCCCATCCTCACCACAATCCCTCAAGTTTTTTTCTTAGGTTCCAGGATCCACCAACTCCCTGTTTAAGAGAGTCTCCAAGACTGGGCTCTGGGAGGAAACCAGCACCCTGTGCTAGATTGCCATCTTCTGTGGAACAGAAAGCTCTCAAAGTGTTTAATTTCCACCTTATTTAAATACCCTTGATTGTGGATCTGTTCTAAGGCATATCTTTAAAAGCTGTGAAAGCCTCAAGAGCAACTTTCTTGAAACCTCTCTGATGTTTAATTAACAAACTTGCTTTTAACCAAGGTTTGTTTGGCTGGGTTTCTGTGCTTTGTTTTTAGCGAGTTCTGATAGTTGAAATTTAATATGTTAGCCATACAGGAAATAGGACAGGTCAGGGGCCAAAAGAAGTTAGCTATAGGAAGTGGAATTTCTGAATAAGGCAGTGGATGAGAGTTGTTGACTGATCTATACAGTACCTCTAGCAAGATTCAATCCCAGAGGAAAATGATTTTATAGACTCAAACTTATTGATGGTACCAGATTTCCCTTTCCCCCAAGGAAGCATTTCCCGGCTCTCCATCCAAACCTCCTATTGCTCCCCCATGCTCCTTTTCCTAAGGAAAGGGAACTAGGCTCCAAAGCCCCAATTAGAGAATGCTTTGCTTCTGGGTGAATGGAGAGGTGCAGAGCTTTGGCCTAAAAAGCCTGAAATCCAAATAAATATGCTAAGTATCAGAGTTTTTTTTTTTTTTAAACCTTGGCCTGGATGTTGTGTGGCCTGTGTTTTATGCTGCATTTCAATATGCTTTTTTAAATTATTATGCTATGTTAGTTATCATACAGTACATCATTAGTTTTTGATGTAGTGTTCCATGATTCGTTGCTTGCGTATATCACCCAGTGTTCCATGCAAAACTTGCCCTCCTTAAAGCCCCTGGGCTAACCCATCTGCCCACCTCCCTCCCCTCTAAAACCCTCAGTGTGTTTCTCAGAGTCCACAGTCTCTCATAGTTCATCTTCCCCTCAGATTGCCCTGCCTTCATTTTTCCCTTCTTTCTCCTAAGGTCCTCCGTGCTATTCCTTATGTTCCACATATAAGTAAAACCATATGATAGTTGATTTTCTCTGCTTAACTTACTTCACTTAACATAATCTCCTGTCCCAACCATGCTGATGCAAAAGTTGGGTATTCGTCCTTTCTGATGCCTGAGTAATATTCCATTGTATGTATGGACCATATGTTCTTTATCCATTCATCTGTTGAAGGGCATCTCGGCTCCTTCCACAGTTTGGCTATTGTGGAGATTGCTGTTACGATCATTGGGGTGCATATGGCCCTTCTTTTCACTACATCTGTATCTTTAGGGTAAATACCCAGTAGAACAATTGCTGGGTCATAGGGTAGCTCTGTCTTTAATTTTTTGAGGAACCTCCACACTGTTTTTCAAAGTGGCTGCAGCAGCTTGCATTCCCACCAACAGTGTAAGAGGGTTCCCCTTTCTCCACATCCTCTCCAACACTTGTTGTTTCCTATCTTGTTAATTTTGGCCATTCTAACTGGTGTAAGGTGGTATCTCAATGTGGTTTTGATTTGAATTTCCCTGGTGGCTAACAATGATGAACATTTTTTCATGTGTCTGTTAGCCATGTGTATGTTTTCTTTTGAGAAGTGTCTGTTCATGTCTTCTGCCCATTTTTTGACTTGATTATTTGTTTTTTGAGTACTGAGTTTGAGAAGTTTGTTATAGATCTTGGACATCAGCCCTTTGTCTGTAGTGTCATTTGTGAATATCTTCTCCCATTCTGTGGGTTGCCTCTTAGTTTCGTTGACTGTTTCCTTTGCTGTGCAGAAGCTTTTTAGCGTGATGAAGTCCCAAAAGTTCATTTTCACTATGTTTGTAACCATTCTCTTAGTTCTTGAGGAAGAGGGGAGGAGGTGAGATTTCAACTGCTCCATCCCTCATTCTGTCTTATGAAGAGCAGGGCTCTGGCCACTCTCATAGAGAGAGACATGCTTAGGTTTTCTCTTCTTTCTTTCTTTCTTTCTTTCTTTTTCTTTTTTTTTTTTTTTTAGAGGGGAAGAGAGAGAGAGAAAAAAAGAGAAAAGGGAGAAAAGGGGCAGAGGGAGAGGGAGAATCTCAAGCAGTCTCTACCCCTAACACAGAGCCTAATGTGGAGATCTGCCCCCTACCCTGAGATCATGAGCTGAGCCAAAATCAAGTGTCCGGCGCTCTCACCGACTGAGCCACCCAGGCAAACCTGCTCATGTTTCTTTATGTTTTCCTTCCATGAAGTCACCAGGATTCAGGCCAGAAAGAACTCAGGTTGGAAATCCTCTACTCATTTTTCATTTAACCCTGGGGCGGTTGAGGTGGAAGGGTGGGTGTAGTGGGACGGAGAGGAACCGAGGCCAGATGGAGCCAGCAGTCCGCTCAAGGTCTCTCAGCTGCAGCAATGGACTAGAAGCCAGGTGATCTGACTCCTAACCGATGGTTTTTCCACTAATACTGATTGTTAAAATCCACCCTTCAAAGCTCTCATCTGTTAAATGGTTAGGTTTCTCATCCTGAATGGATGAATGGCCTTGGCTCTCAGAGCTAAAAGTTTTATTCCTATTTGTTTCTATGATTTTGCTTCTTCATATTGGAGGGGGACAGCTCAGGGAGTGGGTAAAGGGTAGAAATAAATAAAGTAACCTGATTTGAAACAATTGACTAGTCTTTTTTTTGACAGAAGTATTTTCTAAAGCTGAGATTGAGAGAGACAGGGTGCAAGAAGACCCTCCCTTGCTTTCATAGCCCTGAATGACATACAATCAGTGGGCTAGTTTGGGCCCAGCTCAAACTCAAGGTCACACTGTCATTCTTAATTTTCAGTGCATTGTGTCTCAGTTCATCTATGCTCCCTAGCTTCCTATGTAGGTGGGAAATATTTATTTAAATATTTAAATATTATATTTAAAATAAAAATATTTATTTTATTTACTTCTCATCATAAGTGGCAAATATTTATTACATGAATGAATGCACAGATAAGTATTATAGGGTTTGTAAATATCAGGTGGAATATATAAAGGACCCAATACTGTGTCTACACACACAAGTAGCAAACCAGCAGCCACAGGTTAAATCAGATCCACAGATTTTTGTCTTTGGCCCATGTCATGATTGGCAGAAATTGAGCAACATTTGACTTAAAAATACTGGTTCTCTTAAAAGATCAGTAGAATATCTAGCAATGCTGCACACTTATTCCAGAATGAGGCCAACTGGTCAGAGCTGAGTGGAACTTAGATCCCCTTCAACGGAGCACGAGACCAGAGATGTTCGTGTCCCTACCAATCATAATGTGTGGGCTTGCGCACCTCACCTGGCCATCTTCTCTCATTTGTGTTACAGACCAGAATCCTGGAGGCATTTAATTCTTGGTCTGGACAGTCCCAGGGGTGGAGATTCATGTAGGGAACAGTAGGTTTAGCTGGGAAAGCTAAGGAAAGATTTGTGGAGTTTGAAAGGCCTGTAGAAGTGCAGACAGATGGATGTGGAGACAAGGAAAGCTGGAGAGCGGGCGGCCGGCCTGGACAAGAGGAACTCCTGCTTACTTTGGCTCCAGCAAAGTGATCCTTGAAGACGAGGAAGGCCTTGGCTCCGGCTTCCCTCCTGCGGAAGGAGATCCTCAGTCGATTCTGACTTTTCCATATGGAGCCTACAGCGGCTGGGTGAAATGTCTCTCCATTATGATTCTCCCAAGAGAAACAAGGAATGTTAGGGTTCCGAGTCCTAGGATCCATCCCCGTGTTGTACATTTGAAGAAGCTGAGGTTGAGACAGGGGAAGTGGGTTAACCAAAGTAACACAGCAAGGTCAAAGCCAAGACTGAAACCAGCTTCTCTAGTTCGCTTATCACCACACCAGAGACATAAAGAGGAAAGGAGAGGGAAGAGGCGGGTATGGAGGAACGTGAAAATATGAGGCAAGTGTTGTGCTTCTAGGATAATTGACTTTGAAGTCAGAAGAGGGTTTTTTTTTCTTTTAAGAAAGAAATGTGTTTTTAGAATCTTACTTCAATGGCTGGTGGGGAAAAAAAAAAGTCCTTCAAGTCCCCAAGGAATGTTAGGAAAAAAAAAAAAAAACTCCATTAAATTCTAGTCTTCAAATCTGTCTGAGTCATAATAACTATCATAAACTCTGGGAGTGTGTGTTTTCTTCGGCTTTCTCTTTTGGTCAGTTATGTAAGGGGCAGAGAGGGGGCAGCGAAAAGAAATAGCAAGCTTTATGTGTATAATATGAAAATGTACAAATCGGGCTGGTTTTGTAATTAAGCATAGTGTCTCTGTGTCTAATTAAGAAATGACATTTGCGGAGCTCTAGAAGTGTTGAGATGAGAGGCTACAAGTCGGGGAGGGGATAGGCAGACTATATATGGCGTTTTGTCCCTTCTCATGGAAGAAAATGTACATACACATATGTTCCCTTAGCTGGGAAGGCTTGACCCACTTCTGACCCTCATCACCATCACACCCTTCACTGGGTTGAGGCCACTATTCTTCAGGGCTCAACTGAAACATTCCCTCAGCACCCCGCACTTCCCCTTCAGAGAACTCATCACACTTGCAATTAATTATTTGTGTCATTAGTTGCATAACGCCAGGCACAGTAAGCTTGGTTAAGAGCATGTGTCTGTTTTGCTCATGAAGAGTGGTGCCTAGCCCATCGTAGGGGCTCCGTAAGCGTTTAGTGAATGGCTTTAAGATCTCTTTCCTGCCTCTAGGACCTCACAATCCTTATGGAAAACATTCAAACGCCAGCTAAGCAGTACATGGGCTTTCAGCATGGGGGCTCCTGGCCTCCGCTCCCTCTCAACTCGACCCTGGCCCATCTCATCTCCAAGCTGAGGCATGTGCTTGAGGAGGCAGGTCTAGCAGAGGGGGCGTCCATTGGCCTGGGCTTAAACAAGCAATGTAGAAAACTTCTCAAGGCTTCAGCTGCAGTAGAAGTGAGTCGGGAGCAGGCATCCTCTCCCTGCTGAGGGGCGCAGGATAGTAATGGTCCAGAGGCGGACTGAGGAAACAGTGGTTTCAGATGTGAGCCCGAAAGTGCCATCCCAAGGCCAGTTCCTCAGAATTACATGACTTGCTTTTCCACTGAACTGTTTCTGTCTTGGGTCACTAGACAGCATGAGCTCTTGGCGAGGGGTAGGGCTTAATAGATTTCACTGGAATCACGATTCGCTCTTAAAGATTCTATAAAGTAAGAGTTAGCCATTTGCAAACTGGAGTTCTTTGAGTTCTTGGCAACAAGGCACTCTCCATACATCCCACAGCGAGCTGCTTGACAGCCCATGCCAGAGAGCTAACGTTTAGGCACTCTACACTTTGCAAAGTGGTTTTACATACGTGTTATCAGACCCTTACGTATTTTCATCGTCATATGATGTATGCTGTGTTATCATCATCATACCTATACTACGGATGTCCTACAGAGGTTGGCAAAGCCCTGGTCATCCAGTCAATGGAAACAGAGCGGTGGACAGGTGTGGACAGGTTGCTCTCCCAGCCCCTTGCCTGTTCGCTCTTGCCCATTACATGAGGTCCAAAGTTTTTCCAGGGGAACCAGTTGCTGTTGATGTTGGAACCTGGAGCTTGGCCTTCCAGCAGGCAGCAGACCTGGACCTCAGCGCTTAGCCTGAGGCCAATCTGACCATTTCCGGTTGTGCTCCAACAAAAGAGAAACCTCTCCACAGGCCAACAACATTGTTATTAAGCTCTATTGAACTGACTACCTCATAGTGATCCCAGCATTAGGTCTCTCTGGTGTGGGGGAGTGCCGACGGGGTCCAGCTGGCTGTGTAGCCGAGCATCCTTTGCACTTTAGAGGTTGGGGCTGGGGTCTGAGCTTGAGTGTGTTGGGGAGGGGTGTGGCTCTGGGAAGCCCGTCCAGCCAGGGGTGTTGAACTCACTGCAGCGGAATGGACACAGGGCAAGGAGAGAGGGTCCAGAGCTGGTTTTCAAAATCAGTCACCAGGCTGTTGTCCCCAGAAAAGGAGACCCAGGGGACACCACAGTTCCCAGCACAAAGTACAAGAGTCATAAAGGAGGAAGCAAACGAAGTTGCTTATCTCATTTATTTATTTTCCCTTCCCTGTTTCCACAGATGTTCCTCCAACCCATGTCCCCCGTGCCTCTCCCCAGCCGCTATCTGCTAACAAGCTCCCCCATTAGCATTCCCGGCCCCTCTGCTCCCTGTCATCCCTTCGGGCTTCGCCGAGCGTGGAATTTACCAGCACACAGGATTTCCGTAGGTGATAACCGCCGCCAGGGCCCGCTCACCCCGGAGTGGTCCCTCCTGCCCTTGCCGGCGACTGTTCACAGCAGGCGAAGAATTCTTTTTTTTTTTTTCTTAAATTTTTTATTTAAATTCAATTTCATTGACATATTACTAGTATTACTAGTTTCAGGGGTAGAATTTAGTGATTCACCAACTGCATACAATACCCAGTGCTCATGGCCTCACGTGCCTTCCTTAGTGCCCAACCCCCATTCACCCCATCCCCCCACCCCCCTCTCTTCCAGCAACCCTCAGTTTCTCCCCTAGAGTTCAGAGTCTTTTATGGTTTGCTTTCCTCTCGATTTTCATCTTGTTTTATTTTTCCTTCTCTTCCCTTGCTCATCTGTTATGTTTCTTAAATTCCACTGACTTATTTCACTTAGCATAACACCCTCTAGTTCCATCCATGTCATAGCAGAAGGCAAGATGTCATCCTTTTGGATGGCTGCGTAAGGAGAGGAGAAACTCCAGTCTCCCACGGGGATGTGACTGTCCGTAGCTAACTCACCTACATAAACTAGCCCGCCTCTTGGTAAGCAACACCTCTGACCTTGTGTGTGGATGCCCCAGAGGGAGAAACAAGAGATAAGGTAGAAGACAAATCTTCCGAGGTGGGTCACTCACAGAACACCAGTCTGGAGAAGGACCTCCAGGGGCCACCCCATCGGGGCCTCCGTGACCAGCAGGGCCAGTCCGGGTCCCATATGGAAGGGAATACAGTGTCTGCTGGTGTCCACGCTCACAGAATACACACCAGGCCTTCTGTATTCACTCCTTCCAGAGCTGTTAGCTTTCCACTCAAAAAAAGTGTGCACCTCTCAGGATGGTTTGAGTTTTGTTTTGGGGGTTTTTTAATTTTAACTTTTTACTGATGTATGAAGGGCATTCGGAAAAGTACCCAAGTCACAAGCTCAATAGCGTTTCACCAAACGGATACACCGAGATCAAGAGGCACCAGATCAATACCAGATTATTCCCCACAGCCCTCTCTGAGGCCCCGACCCCGAGCCCCCCAGCCGCTGTCCTGACTTCCAGCAGCACACATCAGTTTGCCTCATGGGCTGTACTTTGAAGAAGCTGGATTCCAGAGATGTGCAGCAAAGATTTTCTTTTTTCTTAATCAACACTATCTGGGAAGGGGAGGGACTTGTCGAACCTGATCTGGGTGTCGTATTTTATTTCCGACCCTCAAGATTCCTAACTCCTTAACGCCTCATAAACTGGGAGGAATTTTAGGGAAAGAGTCATCTTCATGAGCAACCTAGCAGCGGGCAGAAGGCCAAGCGGGGAAGACCGTGGAATGAGGTAAGAGAAAGGCGTTATGAAGAGACAGGAGCCCCCTGGAGGAGAAGTATTCCGACCTCTCCTGACAGATTTCAGACCTCCTTTGCCTCTTGTAATTTTTTTCTCTGTTTCTAAAGACACTGTTTTCAGCAAAGCCACACACCCCCACCTCTTCACTTTAAACGAGCATTGAAAACACAAGTATAACGTGAGCCACATAGGCCATTTTTTAAAAGATTTATCTGTTTATCATTAAAGAAAGAGAGAGTGAGAGAGCATGAGCTGGAGGAGGGGCAGAAGGAGAGAGAGAGAGAATCCCAAGCAGACCTCCAAGCTGAGCCCAGAGCCTGATGTGGGGCCCCATCCTGTGACCCTAACCTAAGATCGTGACCTGAGCCAAAATCAAGAATGGGACCCTCAGCTGAGCCACCCAGGTGCTCCTGCAATTTTTCATAGTGGTAAGACACACATAACATAAAATTTATCATCAATGACATTTAGTACATTCGTAATACTCTGCCACCAACCACCCTGTCTATCCAGAACAATTCACTGGCCCAAAGGGATACCTTGTATCCATTCAGCAGTCACTCTTCTCCCTCAAAACAATGTTCACATGCCACCAAGTAAGTGACACTGCCTTAACTCTACGTGTGTTGTACAGGCCTAAAGGCCTCCTCTGTCCTTGTCAAGGAGAAGGCGAAGCTTCTCTCCTTCGTACAGCACCCACGTATGTAATTTTTTAAATTTTCTCGTAGCGGGGCACCAGACCGGCTCAGTTAGCAGAACATTCAACTCCTGATCTTGGGGTTATGCGTTCAAGTCCCACTTTGGGTGTAGAGATGACTTTAAGAAAATATTAATTAATTAATTAAGCAATTAATCTAGTAGCCACATTAAAAAAAATAATTTTAGTAATTTACTTAACCCTGTTTATCCACACTGTTATCATTCCAACACGAAATCATTGTAAGAATGGTTGCAGGGGCACCTGGGTGGCTCAGCTGGTTAAGCGTCTGCCTTTGACTCAGGTCATGATGGGCTGAACTCCATGTGGGCTCCCTGCTCAGCAGGGAGTCTGCTGCTCCCTTTCCTTCTGCCTCGCCCGTGCTCTCTCTCTCTAAGTAAATAAATAAAATCTTAAAAAAAGAAAAAGAACGATTGCAGAGACACATTATACTCTTTCACTCTGACTGAGTCTTTGCGATCTCTCATGTATTTCACACGCACAGCGTTAACGCCATTTGGACCGGCCATGTGTCAATGACCCCGAACGGCTACCATCTTGGATAGTGCAGTTCTAAGTAATTTGTAGAATGCTGTTAATATCCTAAATCATCTTCGTAAAAGGCAATTATTAAATACACAATATTCTGAGGCTATAGTTGTATTTTTAATATAAACGTATCAACTCAATGATAAAAAATAATATATTTGGAGACAAAAATTGTCCATAAGTGCCAACCCAAGTAAACCTGAAATCACTTCTTAACACTCCCTCCGCTGACTTCTTTGACTTCTTTGTGGCTCTTTGCTCGTGACTGTGTACACCCTGCAGAGGCCAGGCCACTCCTTTGAGGGACGGAAATGAAGGCCAACCTGACCACTGTCCAGAGGCAGACGTGAAGCTTTCCACAGGGTCATGATTATCTGTCCTTACCGAGGCCTGGGGTTGACTCCCAAAGACAGTGGCAGGTTTGTCACGTGACTGACAACCCTGCCGTTCCTCTCACCAAGCCAGAGGGCACAGAGGCCCAACCTAGAAACTTGGACTTGAATTTCAAAATTCCTCCCCACCTCCAGATTTGTATGGCTTTCACTCTCCCACACATTCGAACCTACGTTTGAAAACATGACCTGAGCAACAAGGAGGCTGGTGAACTAGTGTGTGTCTAAGAGCCCTTCCAACCCGAACATTCCAGGGTACTCGGGTGCCATTCATCTTCCCCACTCACAGTCACACAGACACAGACACACACACAGACACACACACACACACACACACACACGGCCTGGGTCACCAGCTCCACCCCAGAGAACAGCCTGTAAAGAAGTAAGAACACTTATACTCAACCTTGCTAACTCACCGAGAAAACAGACAGACCTAAACAGAAGCACCCTCCGTTAGCATCCATGCGCAGAAAGAAGAAAACCTAGCGGAAACCGGCCTCAGGATCCAAGAATGTAAAAACATTTTTTTTTAGGTTCCCAGAAGCGTCATGCCACCATGCCCCAAGTTGGGAAAAAAATGTGCTATTTTATATGTTTATAACAACATCTGATTTAATATTATACAGTTTTGCTTTGTCACAAACCAGAACAAATACTTTCAGATTTATTGCATCCTTCTGTTCAGAGACTTAAGTAATCATAGTTAATAATGCAGCCATTCCACAGCCTGAAGAAGAGCTTTATAATGGGGGGGGGGGGACCCAAGATTCCTGAGAGGCAGGTTATTTTCGAGAAGGATTTAAGGTTTTAGAGTTCTCAATGAAGCTTGAAATTCATCTTTTCCAGCTCACGTGGAGTTTCCTCTGAAGCTTGGCTGGGAGGTATAAAGAGAGAAAAACCAGTAGGCTTACAGCTTCTCCCTGAGCCCTCAGAGCATGTAGCAATTACTCATCAGCGGTCCTAATCCTTACCTTGGCTTTAAATAATTTTTAGGGGCGCCTGGGTGGCTCAGTGGGTTAAAGCCTCTGCCTTCAGCTCGGGTCATGATCTCAGGGTCCTGGGATCGAGCCCCGCATCGGGCTCTCTGCTCGGCGGGGAGTCTGCTCCCCCAGCCCCGCCTCTCTCTGCCTGCCTCTCTGCTTACTTGTGATCTCTGTGTGTGTCAAATAAATAAATAAAAATTGTTTAAAAAACTTAAAAAAATAAATAAATATTTTTTTAAACCATCCATCAGCTCCCATACTCTTTATGTTGTTAACGCTGTATTTGGAGCCTCCTCCTTATTTGTTGATTCAATAAACGGCACTAGTTGTTTTAAAAAAGAAGAAAATATTTTTACAAAACACTTCCTCATTCATTCCCCCACACATACATGCACATACAAGCAAAGCTAAGCCCCAGGCGTTCTCCCTCCTGGAGAATTGTTCAGGATTAGTTAATGATGTAGCTGGCAACTCGGCTGCTTGATGTTCATGGGATAGGTTTGGTGTCTTTACTGACCCCTGCATCCAGAAGGGGGTGCTGTGGTCCCCTGAGGGCACCAGGGGCCTCTGTGTGTGTTAGCATGAGTATAAGCCCATCATCCAAAATGTGTGTGTCCTGCGTCCGTGGCTAACCATGATGTATTTCTAAGTTCCCTTTTTCAAAGAAAGCCAGGATTTGTCACTCTACCCACCATGAGGGAGCACGCCCACATTAAAATGGGGTTAGGATTGTGAGAACTTGGTTTACGGAAAATCAGGGAAGACTTTAAAACAGCTGGGTTTTTATAAAAATGAGACCCTCTAAGCCCACCTCAGTCCCCCATCAGCATAGCTGGGTGTCAGATGCAGGAACAGCCCTCTACTCAAGGTTCCCACGGGAGTCACATCCACACTGGAACTTACGGAACCCCGATCTGAAAGGTCCCTTCGTGACGTCATCAGCAGATGTTTCAAAACAAGACTGTGGGATCAGATCAGTTTCCAGCTGAAGATACTACCACTCTTTGAGATAACTCTTGCTAACTGGTTCTTTAGGAGCCCACGACCCAAAGCCAGAAGCCTGGAGTTCTCATTCTAGCCCATCACCTACAACATAAGCAGGTTAGTTCATCTCTTCAAACCTCACCAATGAGACTTGGGCAATTAGGGAAAAGTGTGATTGTAACACTGCAGCAGCTTCCAAAAAGCTTGCATATCCATCTGAGCTCACTGGAGTGCCAGCGATCAAACAGCATGTGTGGGCAACAGTGATCTGAAGACTTCATGACGTGCTACAAACGTGAAGGCATAATGAGAATGTGGATGTGGTTTTAGAGCAAAGAAAAATCCTGTTTTACATCAAAATATCTATTGTATTATTGATAAAAGTTAGCTTGGAGGATGTGGTTTAGAAATATAGAAGCAATGGAATTTCTCATGCAGAATCCCAGAGCTGAACCCCAGGCAGCACGACACAAAACTGTAGGCTTCCTCCAATAAGGGCAGGGTTTTTCTGCCCGGCTCACCACTCAGCTCAAAGAGACCTGGGATCTGCAGTTAGAGGATGAGCAGAGCCCAAGAAGAAAGATGGAGGAGGAGGCACAGAGCTCAGTGGCTGCCCCCAAATTACCAGTCAAGTCTCCCCTGAGAAGAAGAGTGTGGGGAGGCAGAGAGGGTCCAAGACGAATTAACATCCCTTCATGTGGGTACTTTAGGGATATGGGCCATCTCAATCCCGAGGGGGTTTATTACAGGGAAGTTACTTACCATCTCTGCCCCAAAATTCCTCAATACTTTTTTTTTTTTTTTTTGGTTCTTTGTTCCCACTGTGTTTACCCATGATACCTGTGGTCAACCAGAAGTGGGACAGTATCTTCGACACCCCTAATACCAGCTACAGCTCCATTAGGGACCTTCTGGGACAGGCAGAGGGGATTTTTGCCCCCAAAGTTCCTGAGATGGGTCAGTACAGGACATTATGTTCTTCATGGCCTTTCTTTAGTCAAGACAGAAAATGTAGATTCTCTTCTATTTCCTCAAATAGACTGAGATCTGTTTCCAAGCCTCACTGACCAACATAACCTATTAGAAATTAGGCAATGATCCGATGATATCATAGAGGCACCCCAACAATAAAAGGCCAACCGTAAGCTGTTCTACATTTGAACTTAACTCCTCTCAAAATATTGAACTACCAGGATCTCCAAAGCTCAAATCCCCTTACAAGTGAAGGTCCAGGGCGCCTGGGGTGGCTGAGTCCGATGAGCGTCCAACTCTTGATTTGCTCAGGTCATGATCTCAGGGTCATGAGATCGAGACCTATTTCAGGCTCTGTTCTCAGTGGAGTGAACCTGCTTGAGATTCTTTCTCTCCGTCTCCTTCTGTCCCTCTCCCCACATGTGCTCTCTCTCTCTAAAATAAATAAATTAATTTATTAATTTTGTTGTTGTTTAAAACAACAACAACAACAAGTTAAGGTCCAAAGAAGTTAAAACAAAAAGTTAAAGTTTAAAGTTAAGTTATCTCACCCACGATCAAGGTTAAATTTAAAGTTATCCCATTTCAATTTCTAAGTCTCTTTAGTCTCGGCAAGAGGAGCTCTTGGTATTCTGGGTGGGGGTGGGGTTTGAATTAAGCTAATGCCAAGTCTCTGATATGCCCCACTTTTTTTTTTTATTACTATTTTTTAATTGTGGTAAAATACACATCACTTAAAATGTACTCTCTTAGCCACTTTGAAGTGTACAGTTCAGTGGTATTTTTTTTTAAGATTTTATTTATTTATTTGTCAGAGAGAGACAAGCAGGGGGAGCAGCAGGCAGAGGGCGAGGGAGAGGCAGGCTCCCCGCTGACAAGGATCCCAGTACAGGGCTCCATCCCAGGACCCTGAGATCATGACCTGAGCTAAAGGCAGACATTTAACCGACTGAGCCGCAGGCGTCCCTACAGTTCAGTGGCGTTAAATACGTTCACACTCCTGTGCAGCCATCACCACCGTCCATATCCAGAACTCTTTCCATCCTACAACACTGAAACTCTGTTCCCAGTAAACAGTAATTCCCATTCGCCCTCCCCTGGTTCCCAGCATCCACCACTCTACTGTCTGCTTCTGAGTCTGACAACGCACCATGTCTCTTATGTCTGGAATCATACTGTATTGGTCCCTTTGCGACCCACACATTTCAATCAGCATCATGTCCTCAAGCTTCACCCATGTTATAGCATGTGCCAGAATTCCCTTCCTTGTTAAGGCTGAACAACATTCCATTCTATACAGATACAACATTTTCTTTATTCTGTTTATCTCTCATCAAACCCTTGGGTCGCTCCCACCTGTTGGCTAGAGTGAACGGTGCTGCTGTCACGCTGGGTGTATCTGCCTCACTCTCTAAATTCATCAAAAGGTCCCAACCACAGAGGAGATGATCACAGAACCATCGCCACATCATCAAATTAAGAAAGCGAGTCAACCCCCAATCCCAGAGAGGGTATCCAGGCAAAATCATGACTCCAAAGCCCCCTGGTTGATACTAGAGAAGACAACAGCAGATGGGGAAGGGGAGATTCCTCTTAGAAGAGTCTTCTAAGGGAAGAATGGGAAATGGTTTTATTTGAAGTGTTCATCCGTCATTGCCAGGTGACCGTAAGCCACACAGATTTTCATCATGGGACCATGTCTGCCATATTCAGGGAAGACCAACTCCCCGTGGAAATGGTCTGCTCTGTCAGAGACATTACTGCCTTAAACACATGTTCATGGTTCAGACTAAGCTCACGATTAAAAAGGATTCTAAACAAGCATTTATTTTCTGCCTGAGAAGCTTAAAATGTGGACACCACCAGCCAACGGCCAATGCTTCTGAGGGCTGTGTAACAGAGAAGAAGACGAGGTGTTCGACCCAGTCTGTGCCCAGCATACAGACTGCAAAATGTCAGCCGCGCATCGGTTGAAAAGGGGCTCCTCCTAGGAAGCAAGCTGGTGGGGCAGGGGGCCTCCGATAATTAAAATTACCAGACAAAGCATGGAATTGAGCAATGCATTGGCTGAGTCTTGAAATCCTTATTTTGTTCCTTTGCAGAAGCACTGTGAGCATAATGAAAAGAATACAGCTTTAAGAACTAAGCTTCACCCCACCAGGCATTAACGGAGTCCAGAAACTATGTGAACAATCTTTCTTGACATCCCCAGGACGTTTATATCTGTCCGACGAGAAACCAGAGAGGGAAACATGTTAATTTTCTCAGCCTTTTGATAGCACGTATACAAGATCTCTTAGCCCCACAAAAAGCTCCAAATATCCTCTAGAACTTCAACTGCCTTAAAATATAGACTTGCATTTATCTTGGCCACATTAACGAGATCTGTTTGACCAATACATTTATATTTATGATGACTAAGGGCAGATTATGGTTGTTAAAATTTGTCCTTGGGACATGAAAACACTCCTCTGTCATTAATACATTTTGTAATATAAACTATGATGTCAGGTCAACGTAAAGGGTAAAAACGTTCCGAAAGTATGCACACATCATTTTTTAAAGCAATTGAGCCTAATGGAATAACAAAGGTCATCATAACAAACCATTACAGCCTTGGTCTTGGCAACTCTGGCCACAGAAGAATCTCCAAGAAACGATCATCATTCCTCCAATGTTATGGCATCCAGACGACAGGGATGGCTTGCAAATGAGTCATACAGGCTCAGATCCGCGGTAGCTATGTGAGCGCAGGACAATCAATTATTCATGTGTTTACAAAGAGCTTTCCCGGTTGATGTTAACCAGAGCTGCTTGCAAAGAAGAGCTCTCCAGCTGTCCTCGGCCATCCCGGGCCTCCAGCTAACAAGCTGCTTTAATTGCTGGGCAAGTCATCTGGAAGGTGCCCCTCCCCTAGACCAAGTAAACACCATCCCTTCGAAACTTCATTAGGTGTAAAAATGTTAATCGGTAATAATTATGACAATACTTTATTTACAGTACTCCCAGCAAATTCCAAAGAGAGAGAGAGAAGTTAGCCTTGACTTACATCCCACAGGGCTGCCCCAGGACTGGAGTCTGGACTACTAGAGATACAGGCCAGGGTTGGTAGAGGGCATAGAGCAGGAAATGAAGGGAAGGAATCAGAGGCTGTGGGCTTCAGGAGGGAGGTAGGAGGAAGAGCCGTCTGGAATGTTCTGTGATGGGTAGGGAGCACCACAGAGGACCACCAAGAGTAGGTAGATTAGGTTGGTCAACAACCAAACATGACTGAGCTTGATGCACCCATCAAAATCAGCCTTGGGAGAAGTTAGATGAGAAGATACTTCTCAGCCCCTTTTGTTACTACAGCCTGTCCAGGAAGACTAATAATAGGATTAGGGCAACTCCTCTTCCTGAGCTAGGCCAAAGAGGACGGGACCAGATGGCCCCACAGTTCCCTATGAGCTGTGTTTTGAGGGAGAACAGGATCATAGTCAAAGCCATTGCAGGGGCCTCTCCCTCCAAAGACAGTGCATTCAAAGCAAAGGGATACCTCCAGTGCCCTTCTATTATCCCAATTCCAAGAGCCTTTGTTGAATCCTTCAACCAGATTCTTCCCCTTGCTTGACACTGGGCAACTTCAGACCCTATCATAACTCACTTGTCCACTTCTAAGAAAGTGGTAGAAGCAAACAGTGTTCTTGTGGATAGAAGCTCATGGGATAAAGTGAGAATAGAAGTCTGGCCAAGGGAACTAGAGCGTATCATGCTTAGCGAAATAAGTCAAGCAGAGAAAGACAACTATCATATGATCTCCCTGATATGAGGAAGTGGTGATGCAACATGGGGGCTTAAGTGGGTACGAGAAGAATAAATGAAACAAGATGGGATTGGGAGGGAGACAAACCATAAGTGACTCTTAATCTCACAAAACAAACTGAGGGTTGCTGGGGGGAGGGGGTTTGGGAGAAGGGGGTGGGATTATGGACATTGGGGAGGGTATGTGCTTTGGTGAGTGCTGTGAAGTATGTAAACCTGGTGATTCACAGACCTGTACCCCTGGGGATAAAAATATATGTTTATAAAAAATAAAAAATTATATTTAAAAAAAAAAAAAGTCTGGCCAGGGGCAATAGGATCGCTGGGGTAGTTCTTCTTGATACAGTGGGACGCAGCTCTAGGTAACAAGATGCGAGGGAAAGGTAAAGCTAGCACGCGGGAAGACAGCGCCCCTCCCTGGTGCATCAAGCATCTTGGAGAACTTGGGTGGTGTTGTTGTAAGGCCAAGACTAGACTCTGTGTTCACCCCCTCAACCCTGACCCACCCCCTCCATTCATGAATGCAGATTTGGAAAAAAGAGTCCAGAGAAAAGGAACGTATCTCCGCAAGGCCCGTAGTAGGAGAGCTGCTCTAAGGTGTTCTCTCCACTCCTCCTTTAACCTTTTATGCCTCCGTCCAGGGACAAGGGAGAAGACAAGAGGAAGCATCCCACGAAGAGGCCTCCTTCATGTGACTGGGGGCTCTTCTAACTTCCTCAGCCTTCTCAAGAGGGCATGTCTCCCGCTCGTCGTGATTCCTTGTCCTGGCTGGTGCTCCCTCGGGAGAGCTGGAGGTCAGAACGGGTTTCTCAGGAGGGGGTCCGTTAGGAGCTTGGAGGAGGATTGGAGGAGACAGAATTCTTTGATGCAGGTCCCAAGACTCCAGCGAGTTGCTAGGCCTTTGAAGAAATCCTAAAGGGAGGCAGGCAGGATTTCCCAGAGTTATTGGTCCATGCAATTCTTTCATACGAGCATCCCTCCAGGCAAAGTTCCAGAATTTCATGGGCCAACAAAACCTAGGGAAATGTAGTGTTAGGGTACAATGCCCTGGTGAGAGCTCCAATTTGTCATACTATCAGAGTTCTGGGGACACAGGCTAGGAGCTCCAGCCTGCCATCACCGCTGGGGACAGCCTCACAGATACTTTCCCAAAGTCACAAGCTGGCCTGTCCTACCAAACGGGCAGCCCCCAACATGCACACCTCCTCACCCTGTCCCCCACCCACTCCCAAGGGCAGAAAGACAGGAGGAGGATCTCTCATTGCCAGACAACTGCCTGGTTTCTATCAGGCCGAACCTGATTCTTTGCTGCCCTTGTGTGGATAAGTCGCTGCTCTCTCTCCTGGTTGTGAAGCTCCAACTTTTTCTCTGGAACAGCCATGAAAGTGAGCCTTCCAGCCGTCTGCCCGGTGGAGACTTTCCCACCTCTTTGTTTCAGGATCTCCAGCTCTGGGCTGGTAACCCTCTGCTGTGATCACAGCACAAAGTCGCCACCCAGAATGAAACACGACCTCCACCAAGAGTGGACATTTCGGCCTGACCTCAAATGTCCATCACCCACAGCTGTTAAGACCTTTCTGAGGGTCTGTGATCGTCTATATTCCCGATCCGCTATTTCGAGTGGAAACTGTGCAAATGTTCAGAATCCAAAATAAACGAGACATCAGCCTGGCCTTTGGCATGAACCAACTCATTAAATATAAAATAAACACAAGTAAATGGCTTTTAAATCTCCTTGACAGAAAGCTTGGCAATTACTCGGAGATTCTGGGGGTCATTGGAACTTCTCTCTCCAGACGGGAATCTTCCTCACACTCTGAGGGGCAGAAGGGGACTCCCGACAAATGATGGTATCCCGGTACCCCCCCCTCCCAATTTGAGGCACGCTCTGTACGGCAGACAAGGACAGGGTCTGCAAGAAGGATGGCCTGTGACACAGAACGGTCACTGGGGAATCGGACGTTACTATTTACAAAGGGTTAGGAATTCAGGTTGAAGGCATTCAGCTTGCCGCCAATGACAAATCTCCAGGAACTGCCACCAAACCAACCCTGAGTTTCTCACTGCTGTCTCTCTCTTGGTTGCCCTGAGTTCATACTCACCTGGTTTCTTAAATCCTGTGTGCATTCTGCCATGGGGTCCCAAGGTCCCCTTAGGAATGTGACTTGCTGAACTCTGATTTTTGCCTCTATCTGTAGTTTCAGCATAAAGTGGATTTATCGCGGAAGGTGATGGGCCAGATTACCTGACGGATTGTTTTTATTCTCCACATCACGCCAAGTGTGCAAAACACAAATTGCAAGAATTCACCAAACCAGAAAACAGAGACGTAGGCACCTGTTTGCTTCTAATGTTACCTCAGAGCTAGGCTAGATTCCAATGATTACTAACCTCTTTTATAAAACCGACATGGAAAATGCACAGCTTCTGGTAAAAAGCATGTACCCTTGACAGCCCGTCAAAGATGAGTGTTCACCTGGGGAAGCTGCGTGTGAGCAGGTCCATTTGTAAGAGACCCGGGTCTGGTCAGGTGGCAGAATTATTGGCTTTGCCCATTCACATCAGTCAGCTTCAGAGTCTGATTTCTGTGCCAAGAAGTTAGTAATATCCAAAACTAGTCAAAGTAGCTACCATTTACTTACAGTTTGGGAACATTTTTTCATGATTTGGTCAGCTCCTAAGGACAAAATGCCAAAGAAAGAAATGGTTCACCAACTTAGAGTTAAATCATTGGATCAGTAGAAAGATTAGATTTTTGTTTGTTTGTTTTAAGATTTTATTTATTTATTTGACACACAGAGAGAGATCACAAATAGGCAGAGAGGCAGACAGACAGAGAGGGGGAAGCAGGCTCCCTGCTGAGCAGAGAGCCTGATACGGGACTCCATCCCAGGACCCTGAGACCATAACCTAAGACAAAGACAGAGGCTTAACCCACTGAGCCACCCAGACGCCCTAGATGTTGGGGTTTTTTAAATTTTTTTTAAAGATATTTTTTATTTATTTGACAGAGAGAAAGATAGAGAGGTCACACGTAGTCAGAGAGGCAGGCAGAGAGAGAGGAGGAAACAGGCTCTCTGCTGAGTGGAGAGCCCAATGCGGGGCTCGATCCCAGGACCCTGAGACCATGACCTGAGCCAAAGGCAGAGGCCTTAACCCACTGAGCCACCCAGGTGCCCCAGATGTTGTTTTTTAATGAACTAGAGCATGCTTTCTTTTTCTCCTTTGAAAGGTTCTCAGTGGTTTATTTCAAATCACAAAATCACATTTCTTCTCATCCGTGGCCTCCAGAACGTTCTCACCTTGAATTTGAGGACGCGTAGCTGGTCATGAGCTAAGGTGGCGTGCCAGTCATGAGTTGATGGGACAAGCAAGGATCCCGGAGGGCTTTGTGACAACACAGTTAACCTCCTGAGAGCTTTTAAGAAATTAAATATTTACAGCTGAGGAGGAGAGAGCACCTGGAGGGTACCCCCACTTCCTTTAAAAAAAAAAAAAAAAAAAAAGTTCAGAGATGGAAAATTAAAACCCATCCACGGGTATTTTTTCAGAGTTTTCCACAGCATGGGCTGAGCTACCATTCATCACCACTAGGTGGCATCCTCTTCTGGTCCCTTCTTTTGGCTCTTCTGCAAATAGGGACCCCATCATTTCCCTGGGCAACATTAAACAGCCTCTCAGACAACATCAAACTAGGGGTCTTTCCCCCTCTAGGGCTACTGTCCACTCTCCTATGTTGGGAAAGCTTTGGGATTACTAATGAGATGTATTGATATTTTGTTGCAAGGCGAGGAAGTTTTTGTCTTGCTTTTCACATGTTCCATATCAGAGTCTGACAGCAATGCTGCTCTGAGCTGACTTCCTACCCTGACATGCCTGTTGCTCTCCAGCCCAGACACACCACATGCTACGAAGGATCCATCAAACCTGCGCAGACATTGTCTGAGGAGCAAGGTCCAAGATGACCCCTGGAAAATTAACATCTCGATTGTTTCCCAAAAGTCAGGCTCTTTCTGCCTTCTCAAAAGCTAGCCTAGGGCTTGAGGAGAAAAGCGATGTGACCCTCCAGCCTTATCTGGGGAGCTAGTCTGTGTCCATTGCATTTTTCCAGAACATTCCCCTCAACTGCCCACTCTTCCTCTTGCTCTTCTCTTTCCCTACGAAGTGGTAACGAGATGACAGAGGTTAGCCCTCTGAATAGGTCAATGGAAAAGGAGGAGCAGAGACCCCACAGTCACCGTTACAGAAGGGGTTTCCAGAATTTTCTCATCATTAAGCGACTTACTGAAGTCCTCTTAAGTTATCATGACTACGTTTCTTTGCTTTACACAAAGGCACTGGCGGTGGGGGGGGGGGGGGGGCACTGAGGCACCAGGAAGTCCAAAAGACAAAATGCTTGGAAGTCACAGACCTCAAGAAAATGCTGAGGCGTCAGTTCCAGAACTTCGCTTCCAGCGTTGGCAATTTTTGAGGACATTTTTTCAAAGGTATCTGACATTCCAGAACACGATTCCTACTCCTAGCCCAACAGGTACACAGGGTCTCCCACTTTGATGGTCCCTGTGCTTTCCAGAACAAAATACTGCCCGAAGAGAGGTGATTTTCCATACAGCTTCTGCTCAGAAGGGTCACACAGACGATAGCTGCAGGAGGAGAAAGATCGCCGTGAGTCACAGCCGAACAGACAGGAGGAGGAAGAGCTCAAACAGCCACGATTCCTTCCCGGCTAAGGTAAATGTCCACCCCCCCAGAGGGCCACCAGGGGGCACCATTCCCACCAAAGTCTAACAGAGGAGCACCTCCTGGGGTTGTGTGGGAGCAGCCTGCCTGCGGGCACAAACTACAGAAGAGACCCCCATGGCCAGACGCCCACATCTTTCCTCCCTGGAATGTTCCCATTTGCAGCATTAAGCAATAAGGTACTTAGGTTTAGACACATGTTCCCACCTTTCTTCTTCCTAGACATCCCTCCTCACTAGGACCAGCATCCCCATCAGTGCCCTAGGCTTGGAGCCCCGGAAGCCTGCAGTACCCCCTCCCCCTCACTCTCCACCGCTTGTCCACAGTTGCCAAATCCTGCCCTGCATCACTGGATCTGCTCACGGTTTCATCCACGGCCACCAGCTTGCTTCCAGCACGCTTGGATCACTGTGACAACTTCTGAACCACCCTCTTCTCCTCATTCTCTGCTCCCCGGCTCCCAGTTCACTGTTGGTGCTGCACTATATGATGTTCTTAGTTTTGCTCTGGTCTTAATCATGCCCGAGCTCGGACACTTTCAATGGCTCCCCAGGGCCTGCAGAATAACATTCCAGCCCTTCAGCAGGGCATGCAAGGCTCGCGACCGGGCCCCAGCAGCTTTTTCAAACCTGTCACCCTCTGGCCCTTACCTGCACCTGCGTCACTCTCCACTGGATCCCTCAAAGTCCTTTTATCTTGCTTTGTACTTAGCTGGCTCCCGTGAGATGTCTCTCTTCCATTTCCCCATGTGTTAAAATTCTACCTCGCCCTCCAGGTCCAACTCAAATGCCCCATTTCGTAGAAAGGAAGCCCAGGAGCCCCCAGCCAGGAGTAATTTTCCCATCCTCAGCGTGTCCCTGCCTAGCCCCGGGACAATCCCATGCCCTGTCCTGCAGTCAGGGCACACGTCTGTCCGTCCGCAAGACAGAGGGTCCCTGGAGAGCAGCAGCGGAGACGAACTCTGTGGCACTGCTCACACGCAGCACGGGGCCCCACACGTCCCCAGTGACCCACAACCATTCATCGATGGATGAATGCGTGAGTGATTAAAAGCCTCTAGCAGAACCAGCACGAACATTTTGCCCAGCAGAAAACACCAGCAGCCCCAGGTAGAGTGAGTGGGAACAACATGCCGACATTCTCCCCCCCGACCAAACCCCCCACCCAGGAGCAAGTTTTCCTTCAGTATCTCAACAAAGCTAGCTCCACCGTTATATCGTCTTCCTGTTTCAAACACTTTTATAGAAAGTCTTCATTTCATTCTACAGTGCTTTAAAAGGAAAAAGAAAGAAAAGAAAAGAAAGCTTGTGTGGCATCCCAGTCCTTATTTTGTTCTTTGCATCAGAAACCGGAGCTGATCAAATCCAAAGGCTCCTTCTGGGACCCTTGGCTCCTCACCAGGATGCAGGTGCCCTGCCGGGTCCCGGTCCCCAGTCCCTGCGGCCTCCCTGAGCCTGCTACAGAGCCTGGCTCACTGTGGCCTCTGCTACAAGGCCGGCTGAACAAACAAATAAGCAATGGGCGGATAGGTGAGGGCCAGGAGCCGCTGCTCCAGGTTGCCCTGCCTCACCCTGAGTACTCCCCCTGCCCCACTCCCCCCTGCCCGCCGCCCCAAGCTCAGCAGTCACGTCCCTGCAATGACCTTGGACCCCGGGAGCCCAGGTGCCTCCCTCACCTGCCTCTCCCACCAGCACAAAACACCAGCGACATTTTAGGGTCTGTGTCTGTCAGAGAGGATCGGAGTCCTGTAGCCTGATTCCCCAACTCCGATTATCGGGGTGGGGGGGGGCCGGAGGGGGCCCTGAAAGTTCTGAAGGACTCACACAGCAATCTCCTAATCCTTACAAACAAGCCTAGGTGAGAATGTGACTTCTCTCCATTTCACAGCTGAGCCTCAGAGGAGGAACCAGCATGCCCCAGAGCACAGATCCCAGCGGTCAGGCGGGGTCTGGCCACTGCACCCACAGTGGCCGGCTTCTGGCATATTTATATGCCTTACTCTGATCAGGAATGTGACTGATCCCTGGTCATCTCCGTGCTACCTGGGGACACGCACAGACCAGAGAAGAACCGAGCCGGCTACTCTTAGTTCTTGTACACAGGGGCAGGCCACTCGTGGGTCCCACCTGCCTGTTCCCATCAACCGCCCACAGAGACTCCCCCAGCCCCTTCCAGCCCAGTCCCTTAAACAGCACAAAGTGGGGCGAACGAGTTGGTTTGTAGGACCGCAGACTTGGTCACCTGGTTCGCCGGTGGCAGGCCATTTCGCAGCCTCGGAAGAGAAACTGGGGAAGCTCTGTGGCTGCGGGGAGTCAGCTGTCTGCGCGGCCCGCCTTCCCCTACAAGCCTCCCCAGCCCTCGCCCCCCTGCAGGCTCTCGGAAGCCCCCATTAACGAGATCATCGGCGACCCCTCGTGGGCAAAAGCGGGTACTGCGAGCGCTCTGCGAATGCCCGAGCACACCAAGCTCTCTGCTCGACAGACTGCAAACAGTCCTATCTTCCCGGGATCATCTAGGATTTTGTTCAAGGGTAATTAATAAACTACGAACTCATTTAAAAGCTACTTTATTAATGCATTTTCCTTTTCAATGAATAGGAAACATACAACTACTCTAATGAACAGGAGGTCCAAGCCACTTTGCTGCACTTACACAGGGGTCTCCAGCCTGGAAGGGTGCGGTGGGAGCGGAAACACCACCTGCATAGCCCTGCCCATCGTTTACTCTGCCTGGTCTGCTCAGTTACTGGCCAAAGCCCTCAGCCATGACGATAAGCAGGGTCTCTCTCTGGTCACCGCTGGGTCCCTGCCTTGGGGCACAGGCGACTTCCGAGGCCTCACAAACCCACTAACCTGATGGCCAGGTTAAGAATGAAACAGTCCGGGTGCCTGGGTGGCTCAGTGGGTTAAGCCGCTGCCTTCGGCTCAGGTCATGATCTCAGGGTCCTGGGATCAAGTCCCGCATCGGGCTCTCTGCTCAGCAGGGAGCCTGTTTCCTTCTCTCTCTCTCTGCCTGCCTCTCTGCCTACTTGTGATCTCTCTCTGTCAAATAAATAAATAAAATCTTTAAAAAAAAAAAAAGAATGAAACAGTCCTGTGAAGGCAGCTCAGGGGAGAGAAGCCTCAGAGGCTGAGCAGATCTGTAATTTCAGAAAACAGAGAGAAGTAGCTTCTGGCTTCTCCCTCTCCCAGATGGTATCAAGTTCATAGACCAAGATTATCAACAACCAGAGCCTACATGGGCATTGTATACAATATTTTATCACCTATTTTTAAAAAGCATATTTATTGACTTATTCTGATCAGCCAGGAGAGGTATTATTAGCCCAGTGTTTACCATTAAGGAAACTGAAGCATCGAGAAGCTAAGCGGCTTGCTGAGGTCACCCAGGCAGCTGGTGACAGAGCCACACGGGGCTGGGGGTGTCTGTCTCCTCCCCCAGGAGTACCCCTACAGCTTTCAGTCTTTAGCTCAACACAGCCTAACACAAGGGGCAAATGTCCTTCATGTCAAAGTGTTCATGTGTCCAACAAAATTTCTGCATCCACAAAGCAAACGTGCTCTCCTCTTTCTATTAGGAGCCAGAAGTTGGGGAAGCAGCAGTGACAGGCTCCCACCACTCTAAGCCCTAGAGAACAGTGTGGAAATCACTCTCCCTTAGTAAGGAAAAGACTGGGGGCGCCTGGGTGGCTCGGTCGGGTGAGCGTACAACTCTTGGTTTCAGCTCAGGTCACGATCTCAGGGTCATTCATGGGATTGAGTTCCGTGTCGGGCTCTGCACTCAGAGTGGGGTCTGCTTGGGATTCTCTCTCCCTGTCCCTCTCTCTCCCCCTCTCTAAAATAAAATAAATAAACAAAATCTTGAAAGACAGGAAGGAGGGAAGAAAGGAAGAAAGGAAGGGCAGGAGTGGGAAAGGAAGGAAAGAAAGAATCACTCCATCTTCCTATTTTCCCAGGAGCCTGCAGGCCTCCCCGGTGCTGCCCACGGCAAGGACCTTATAGACAAAGACTCCCCGGAGCCTCCCGCCTGCAGACATTCAGCAGTCGCAGACGTGTTCCTTTTTCTCTCATTGCTCCGCCGCCCCGCGCTTTGCCTGCAAGCAAGAGGCTTCCGTGGATAAGGCTGGCAGAGGTCTCCCTTGCCTTCTCGAAGCAGCACAGCCCCTGGGCACCTGAGGACACAGGAAAAGGGAAAGCAGTGTGGCCCCGAGCCCCTCGCCTGAGAGAGGAGAGGGGTTCTGCACACAGCTGTTTGCTTCGCTTCCCACGATTTACGCCACGAGACCCAGCCTTTCTCTTCCGGATTTATGGCTACCTGTCCCGGGGAGAGCATAAATCACTACATCTAGGGCCATTTCTATCTCCATAAGAGATCGGAGGAGACCCCTAGCCTGGCCGCCCTCTCTCCTGGGCTATTAGGAGCCAGTAGGGCGTGACTGTGGGACGGCAGAAAGCCTGCGGGTTATCGGGGGGCTGTGCTGGCTTCCTGTGACCCCCACCTACTTGCCCTGGCTCTGTGTTTGGGTCCAGGATCCTCGTTCTAGAAACACAGCTTCCCGATGGACACGAGCAAAAAAGACTCAGGGGATGGGTCTGAACACCCGAGTGCTTTCAAGGGCGGGTTCCTGCGGAGACACTAAGTCCAGGGTAACCGAGTCACATGTTGTGGGGAGAGACGGGTCAGTTCCCAAAATCACTCAGCGGGTTTGCACACAGAATCGTCCAGATCTGTCCTACCCAGCTTATGTCGGAGGGAAGAACCCCCTGGCCTGCGAGAGGGGGAGTGGCTGGTGAGCACGGGGCTCCTGACTCCCAGAACGGGGCTCCCCCCCTACCTGCCCTTCTCCCAGCAGCTCCTCTGTGGCACCAGGAGGTAGGAAGGAGGTAGAAAGACCACATTCTGCTTTGTTCCGACGGTGAGTGAGAGCGTTTGAGGAATAGCTGATCTGTCATCGCTGCTTCTCAAAACCCTGCTCCCCTGACTAATGTTCCAACACGCATAGGAGTGTTACGATTCCCAGACACGTGAACAAGTTAGAAGAATTTTACAGCAAACACCCATTTACCAACCCCCTGGACTCGACCCATGATACTTTTTTATAAAAGATTATTTATTTATTTATTTATTTATTTCAGAGAGAGAATGAGCACAAGCAGGGGGAGAAGCAGGCTTCCTGCTGAGCCAGGAGCCTGATGTGGGGCTCAGTCCCAGCACCCTGGGAACATGGTCTGAGCTGAAGGCAGTGGCTTAACTGACTGAGTCACCCACGCACCCCACTACCCATAACACTTTACAACACTTCCTTGATCACATTAGTATCCATCCATCAATGCATTATAATTTTTTGGCATTTCCAAATAACTCACGGACATCCGTGGACTTCATCTCTAAACAGTTCAGCTGGTACATCATCCCCCTAGAGGTAAAATTTTCCATACTTTTTTTTTTTTGATGGGGGAGATGTTCATGGAGTGAAATGTACAAAACTCAAATGATTTGTCCTAATAAGTTCTTAATATGAAGTAATAAAATTAAGTGAAAACAAGAAAGTGAATTCACATTGTTTTGAGGATTGAGAAATACACAGCACCCCTGAAAATGATGAGATTTGCCTTAGGCTGGTCTGCACCGTCTCTTGGAATGTTCTGGCAAATCCATGCTGAGTGGTGGGGACCCGAGTGGAAAGCAGCCATTTGCTTTTCAGTTCAAGAATGCCTCTCCTTTAAGCCCCCTCCACCCAGCTTGTCTGACTTTACTCCCGACCAGCTTCTCTGCCTTGTGGCCTGGCCCTCATGAAGGACACCGTCTTCCCAGACTATGGGTGCTGGCTTCTGGGGGCAGGCCCAGAGCCTCATGGCTGGGGGGATTTGCTGGCTGGGACAACAGCCATCTACCCCAGGGCTTCAGCCGGCCCAGGAATGGCCAGAGGGTAGCTTTTGGAACAGCAAGACTGGCAGAAAAAGATTGGTGTTGATCAAAGGAAACTAAATGGTTGGGCCAAGAAGGCTGCAAGGTTTGTGAGAGAGGATGGGGGGCGTGGGGGTAAGCGCTGGGGCGGGGGGCAGGCGGCAGGACTCCCATTCCAGGGCAGTGAGTCTGGTCACACAGACCCCCCCACTGTGCTCTCCCACGACGGTTTTGAAGCCAGATGGCACCAACTGCGTTCCTGCCCAAGTCTTCCGGGGCTTTGCCTGAAGCAGCCGCCACTGCACTCCATGCCTTCCCCTCCCCCTCTCTTCGAGCTTCTGGGGACACAAGTCAGGGCTGCTCGGGAGCTGCAGAGAGGAGACCCGACAGCCCCCGTCCAGCCCCACAGTGGGCAGATACCACCACGGCAGCGCTCAGGTCCTGAACTGCCCTTTTAGCAAAAGTAACACAGCTGATTGCAGAAAGTCTAAAGACTACATATAAGAATATACAGATTTGCCCCTAATTCCATTACCACAAGAGCATCTCCATTAACATTTTGGTTTATAAACTTTCAGACCTTTATCACTCGTGTGCATTTGTATATTTTAAAAAATAAAATCAGGGGGCGCCTGGGGGCTCAGTCAGTTGGCATCTGACTGTTGTTGGTCAGGCATGAGCTCAAGGTCACGGTCGCCTGCTTGAGATTCTCTCTCCCTCTCCTTCTGCCCTGTCCTCTGCTCGCTCTCTCTCAAATAAATAAATAAATCTTTAATTTAAAAAAAAAAAAACTAAAAAGCAAAATCAAATTAAAAAAATACTATACATGCTATTTTGTAATCAGCTTTTAAGAATCCATGTTACTAGAATGCCTGGGAGGCTCGGTCAGTTAAGCAGCTGCCTTCGGCTCAGGTCATGAACCCAGGGTCCTGGGATCGAGTCCTTGCTTGGCAGGGAGCCTGCTTCTCGCTCTGCCTCTGCCTGCCACTCTGCCTGCCTGTGCCCTCTCCTTTCTCTCGGACAAATAAATAAATAAAATCCTTTAAAAAATAAATAAATAAAATAAAATGAAAATCCACATTACTTTAACTATCTTTCTATGCAGTCTAAACTTGTTCTCTGTAATTGTACCTTTCACTTAAAATTTCTTTTATTTTTTATTATGAGTATTTTAGAGTAAACATAAAAGTAGAAATGCTGCACTTAATTAATCCCCCTGTAATTATCCCCCAGATTCTATTAATCAAGATTTGGCATATTTTTCCACATGACCTTTGTTTGTTGTTGTTGTTAGAATAACATAAGCACACCCCAGACACTTCCCTACTTATTTCAACACCCCTCCCCAAAATATATGGGGTTAATTCTTCCATCACAATGCCATTATCACACCTAACAGGTTTTTAGTATCATCTAATACTCACTACATAATAGAATTTGCCAAAATACCTCAACAACACATTTCTTAATGGGTTGGCTTCAATCATGAACTCCAGATGAGAAATCAAACAATCTGTGCCAGCAGGCCCTATAGAACCACGGCCCCCCGGAATCCTGCCCGAGTTACCCAGTCACTGGGACCCCCTTCAGCTTGAAGACTGTTGGTGCTATTTTCACAGCTTCTAGAGAGATCATGCTGCCTAGTCCTACCTCTTCAGGGTCTCCAGAGGCTCCTTCCTGCTCATGACGCCGGTGTCCGGGTCCACTGTCGTTAAAATGCACCTGGAACCACACACACACACACACAACATCATACAAGGGGCAGAGAGGACTAGCCTTGGCCCGCCCCTCCCTCTCCTGGCCAGGGCTGGAGAAGCTTTACCTGGAACAAGCCATTATTCTTTTCATTATCACGTCACCAATAAGCAGCTCATCCCACGAATCCTAGGGGACAAAGCACAAAATTCCTCTGAGCCCTTCTGAGACCTCACCCTGACCATGTAGGGACTTCACGTGACATGCCGCCCAATGGAGTCCCGTCCGCCCAAGATGGCAGACGTTTACGTCAGCCCTGAGAAGCCACACACCCTCCTGTCCCCTCTCCGCCTGTGACATGTCTGTTCATCTTCCTGATGTGAAAGGCTCTCTCCGCTCCCACTGGTCACACTGTGGTGGAAAGTCCCCCACCCCCGACAGTTGCCACTGGGCTTGAGGAGGTGGGAATGGAAGGCTTGGGGCCCCCAGAGGGCATGGGAGACAGAGAGAAAGGGTTTGGAGGGGGATCGCCCTAACCTGTTCTTGTCCTCCTCCTCTGGGGATTTAGACCCTGAGGGCACTGGTAGGTTTACCTTGCATCTCCCCTGGCAGAGGTTTTATGGAAAAGATAGGATTTGAATAGAACCTTCCAGAACAGAGACTTTAGAAGGCACAAAAGACAGGTCAGGAGACTCAGGGAATGATTCGAAGGAAGACACTGAGGAGACAAAGGACATCTGATCATAGCCCTGAACTTCTTACCCTGTCACAGGCTGCCTGAGACAAAAATTCTTAAATTAAAACCAACCTCCCCAGGCCTTTGTTGGTCACAAGCCAGAAAGAGACTTGCAGACTCAGAATTTTAACTCTAAGAGTGTGTCTCATTCTTGCTATTATGTATTAAAGGTTTTTTTTTTTTTTTTAGATTTTATTTATTTATTTCACAGAGATCACAGAAGGCAGAGAGGCAGGCAGAGAGAGAGGCAGAAGCAGCAGGCCCCCAGCCCAAGGAGAGAGCCCGACGCAGGGCTTGATCCCAGGACCCCGGGATCATGACCCAACCCAAAGGCAGAGGCTTTAACCCACTGAGCCACCCAGGCGCCCCCTATGTATTACAGTTTTTAATCATAAAGCGGGGCTTTGAACTGTTGGTGTCACAAGGGTCCAAAAAAACTGCACCAGAACTGGAGCAACCCCAGCCTGTTCTGTGTGTGTCTTCCACCAGGGGGCACTGTGGTCATTAAAAAACATAAAAGATCCAAAAAGAGAAATGTGGGTTCATTTATTATCCATCAAAGAAGTATTTCCAGAGTCCCTCTCAGGTACACCAGAAATGGCTGAGGGCTGAGTCACAGATAAATAAGGTTAAAAAAAAAAAAAAGTCCACCATAAGGAAAGCCAGAGATGTAAATGGGTCTAAGGCCTGAGCCTCGGGACGCTTGGAGCCTGAGCAGACCGTTGGGGGCCAGCATCTCCCATCCAGTGTGGGTCAGTCATACCCCAGGGTCACCTACGATCCTGCACTCACCGTCCTCCTGGCCTGCGCACAATCTGTTCACCTGGGACTGTGATCTCCTTGGAAGAAGGAGCGTGTTTCTTCAACCCTGTTTTTCCACATGTCTATACACAGCGCGCCGGACACGGGGGCGCCAGCTCACAGCGTGATGACGGACACGCTGGGACACAACGAGCTCAGCCAGTGTCATGTCAACATCTGACTTAAAGTGCGAAATGTTCCCAGTGAGGGCGCGCTCAGAGTTGGAAGGAAATGAAGGCTTCCAGAACAAGATTCAGGTCAAACGAATCCAAACCAGAGGCCCTACTCTGGGCCATCTCCTCCGCACTCAGATTCATCGACAACTGACCATCTCGGAACTCTGGGGTAGGAAACATCATCAACAAGACCCAGGGCTCAGGGATCGCAGGGAAAAAGAAGCTTAAGTCGGTCATAGCTGGGGGAATGTCTGAGCCAGGCCCCTTCGCTCTGACTGTTGGACAGAAACCCTCCCCCACCCCTCTGGGACACTCTCTGTGCCTACGAGCTTTTCCGAAGATTACGGACCTTGATTCCGACAGCTGCCCTCAGGGGACGGGCCAGCTGAAATCATCAGCATTTAACGTGTGCAGGAAGCAGAGGCCTCAGGGGTACAAGGACCTGTCCAGGGTCACACCGCCACTTAGTGAAGCAGGTGGATTCACATCTGGTGCCCCAACCTCATGCACACCCCTGCAATGCTCAGAGTTCCTTTGGCCCCTGATACAGTCTGGGTTCAAGACCCAGCTCCTCCACTTCTTGCCATGGGGTAGCCCGGGGTGAGCCGGCTCACCTACCCAGGCCTCTCTGCCCCACTCCCCCTAATAAAACGGGAATGATGACTTCACCTCCCAGGGCTGCAAAGCACAGTGTGAGCATGAAATGGAAACCCTCCCCGCTCCTTTCTCTTGCCCGAGAAGGAAAACCCTCCGGAGAAACTGCTTTACTGGCCACAGCTGGGGCGAGATGAGGATCAGTGAGATGGTCAAAGGCAGCCCACGCTGATTTTTCCCTCTTGCCTGAGTCCGGCTGAACTGCCGGACGTGAGCGAGGGCCGACGAGCTCCCTTGTCACAGCGGACCACGGAGAGACAACCCAGTCCCGGCTCCCGGGGAGACAGTGCGTGTCCGGCCTCACACTAGGAGCTGACCTGCCATCTTTGGAAGACTTGATGTGCTCGGAGCACTTTACATAAGGAGGGGGTCTGGGGGCCCCTCTGTTGCCCTCCACTGCCTGACACAGCATTTATACTTTTCATAAGTTACCCTAGCCAAATTGGTCCTTTTTTTTTTAAGGTTTTATTTATTTATTTGACAGAGAGAGAAAGATCACAAGTAGGCAGAGAAGCAGACAGAGAGAGGAGGAAGCAGGCTCCCCACTGAGCAGAGAGCCTAATGCGGGGCTCGATCCCAGGACCCTGAGATCATGACATGAGCCGAAGGCATCATTGAGCCAGCCAGGCCCTCCAAATTGGTCCTTTAATAAGCCTGCAAGGTAATCCTGGGCAGAAAGGATCACCTCATTCTCCATGCAGGTAAAGGAGCCTTAGAGGGAGCGCACAGGGTCCTATAGAAGCCAGAGAGGAAGCTGATGGCCCACCTCAAAGCCTCGGGTTTGCGTGTGAGCCTCAAATTCCTAGACTGCTTCTTTGAGCACACGTGGCTGCCTCCTCACAGCATGACAGAAAGCCAGAATCCGTTCCCTTGAGGAGAAGGGATTGGAACTCAGTCACGTGGATTCGGTTCTGCCCCTGCCTGTCCCCTCCGCTTTCCATCTAGAAACATGCACCATCTGAACTCTAGAATTCCCATCTGAGAGCTAGTGCCTGTCAAGTACCCACAGATGGGTATTTGGTACTGTGCTTGGTCCCCAAGCCCCCAGACCACCAACCTCTACCTTCCTGGCTGACGAAGGAGAGAACCAAAGGTAAGTCTGCCACCAGAACCATGTCACGTGGTGGGAGCCCTCCATGCTAAGCCACAGCGTAGACATCTGAGCGCAGGTCAAAGGTGGCACTGGAAGAATTTTAGGGCAGCGCCATCCAGCCTGGGGACTCTGCTCCCAACCCCCCACCCCCGAATCCCGCAGCAGCCATACTGTAATACATGCCTGTCTTCTCCTGGGGCCATCGACTGAACAGGAAAGCCAGCTTCGACAAGACATGAGCACACCTGCCTCTGATCCATGGACCACACACGTCATGTATTTTACGCCACAAAAAGCTGGCTGGAAAACTACTCTAGCTACCGGGAACTGTCGTTAGAAGTCGCAGACGCAGAACCGCCCCCTGACACCGGCATGTCCTCTGTACATTTGTACCTGCAGAAGTCTGTCGTGATCAGATGCTCCAGAAAACAAAACTCTGAACTGTCTAGCCTACAACCAACAATTAATGAATTCTTCAATAAACTAATGCAACGTCAGAGACTCCTATACTCTAAAAAAAAAAAAAAAAAAAGTTAAATCCAAGGAAAGGGACAAGGAAGGTATCCTGTTACCTCGGCATGGACACCACATCCTGATATTACGATATTGGGCCTGAAGTTAGTCACTTTAACTTTCTTCTCCAGCCTGGAGTTGAGATCTGCCAACGATGCCTCAGACAGGATCAAGAAGGGGCTGGCATCGGAGTACGCAATCTGGTAAGGAAATAGAAAGGGTCAGAATGTGGCACACAGAGGTCACCTGTGTCCCATGTGCCTAGTTCCTGGAACCCTCTCCTCCCCAGCTCCCCCACTCCGTGTGCACACGCACATCCACGCGTGCACACACACAATATCTCCACGTATTTCTTTAGTTCTTTCCGTAGAAAAGTCACAGCAGTTCAGAACTCTTAAGCAGCCTTACAGATAACAGGAATTACGTGATGGAATGAAGAAAGTGGCCTTGGGATCAAGAGCTGCCACCCGCCAAGTGCCTTTAAGGAAGTCACTCCACCTTTCCAAGCCTCAACTGCCCCAATGTTGATAAGTCTGATGACCTCGACACGGTTGAAAAAAAAATTAATTCATTCCCTGGATACCTATTTTATATGCAACCTGCAAATCAACATCAAGTCCGTTTCCTATTTATATCATTTTTTTAACAGCCATAATAATGGTGCTACCGTAGCATCATCGGGTTCCCAACCCTCCTTTTGATGAATCCTCACAGCCTTATTCCTGAAAGGGCCAGCCTGGTCACTTTAAGCCTGTGGATCTCCACACCCTCACACGCATTTGCCCAACTGTGATCGGACCGTTGCAATCACATGGTAAAAAGGCTGGACTCCATAGACAACTACAGAACAGAGTGGGAAAGATCCAGATATAGAACAGTTTTGAACCCCTGCTGGCACTGGAACGCCTCCATAGATCGGAAGGGAGATGGCCATGGGAAAAATGCAAGAGTCCCCCAAATCAAGAAACACAGACGAAGCTTCCATAGGAAGGACTTTGTTTTGCCTGTTGTTTATAATCTCCAGGCACAGCTAGGGCCAAGCTTGGCGGTGGGGGGTGGGGGGGGGGCGCTGCCTGGCAAACCAACAGAGCGGAGCTCAGCAGACAGGCTGCCCCTCCTGATGGGCTCGGCACCGCCGAGGAAGCTGCCTTCCACAGAACACACCAAGGGCCAAAGCCAAGGGATGCTCCTCTGACCTGGTCGGTGGGCCGGAACGCGTCCAATATTTGGTGAGAATTTCTCGGTCGCAGGTGAGGCTCGAAGTGCACCAGGCGGTAGGGCTGCGTCTTCAAGAAGCCCGTAATCCACTGGGCCGCAGCCTCCCCACAGTCCCTGCCCTCGATCTCCAGGCCGTGCACTCTGCAGCGGGGACAGGAGCAGAGAACGGCCATGGCTTTGAAAATCTGGATACCTAGCGTGTCCAACACACATCCGAAAAGCCGGGATGTCACTGTGACTCCTTACTTACCAGGAAACATGATTTTAGCCTGGCCCTGCCTCCAAACCCCTGTCTGAGGCTCAGTGAAGTCCATTTCAAGTCTTGCTTTCCCCAGTTTCATAACAGAGTGATGCATACCTGTGCCTCCCTATTTGTAAGGCATGCACGGGACAATCAAATAAGATCATAGGTTTGAAAAGATATGGTGTTCTCCGGAAGAAAACGAATGTGTCAGTATAAAGTACACTTGTCATTAAAGCAAAATCTGGCTTCCCCAGCTGGAGAGGAACCAGAAACCACTACTGATAGGCCCAGCTAAACGTTACCAGTATGAAGATAATGAAACTAGAGGCAGTCATGTATGCGGAAATGTCCTATAAAATCTAAAACATTATAGACAACAATAATAATCCGATTTGATTTGATGGCTAGCAATCAGAGCACCACTGAAGTCTACCCCTCCCCCACCCCTGGCCCAGCCCCCAGACATCCAGGATGCAGGACTGGGTGGGAGCTATAGGATCAGTACTACTGTGGGTATTCAAGGTAAGACTGGGACTTGGGTACAACAGGAAAGAAGGGTGAATTGCACAGAGAGAATGTGATTTCTGTTCGGTTTCATGACAGCACGGCTTTAACTTCTAGCAACACATGCTATTGGTCTCTTTTCTTTTTAAAGAAAGACCTCAGGTCCAGAGACCTCTCCGTAGGCAATATTTCTAGCTAGAATTGGGTAACATTCCATTTATAGCATATTTATGATTTCAATTACCTTCTCTACCTGGCAAATTGTTTAGGTACCCATATAAGGTTTCCTTATTTTTTTCTTTTTTTAAAGTAGGCTCCATGCCCAGAGCCAAACGTGGGGCTTGAACTCACAACCCTGAGATCAAGACCTGAGCCGAGATCAAGATTTGGACACTTAACTGACTGAGCCACCCAGGAACTTCCAAGGTTTCCTTTTTAAATAAATGCCTTTAAGACTGTCCTTTCTGGGGGGCGGCTGGGTGGCTCAGTGGGTTAAGCCTCTGCCTTCAGCTCAGGTCATGATCCCAGGGTCCTGGGATCGAGTCCCCCATCAGGCTCTCTGCTCAGCAGGGAGCCTGCTTCCTCCTCTCTCTCTGCCTGCCTCTCTGCCTACTTGTGATCTCTGTCTGTCAAATAAATAAATAAAACCTTTAAAAAAATAATTGTCCTTTCTGTAAAATGACAGAAAGTAGAGGCAAAATCACCACAAAACAAAACAAAAATCCATTTCAAGCAGCAGAAGCAGCAAAAAGAATAAAGAAAAAAGTATCTCGTGCTAAACCCACGCTGCTCCAAAACAGTACAATTTTACACAACTTAATTTTGAAATAAAAAAAAAATAAAGGATCCTTCCTTTAGGGGTCTGTCCACAGAACAGGAAATTATGCCCAGCCTATATTTTAGGGCAAAATTCATAGAAATACAGCAACTTCATTCTTCATCAGTTTCATTTAAAATAGGAACATGTTTTTCAGCTGTCTACGGCACCATTCATCAGAGAAAGAGGAAGAAAATCTAAATTCACCTCTTCACCAAATTAGTTCCTTTCATCAAGTTCCACAAATCACGGATCCCTGTTCAGCAGGGAAGGGAAAAGCACTTTCATTCTCATGACATCAAATTAACTACTTAATCATACTATATAAGTAAATGAATTCAACATTAAAAAAAAACCTTTTAATTTGGGATTAGAATTTTAAATCATGTTCAGAACAGCAAATATATACAGGGCAATAATCTAATTTCTTTGAAGAAATAACGTGTGTCCATCTGAGGAGAGAAGCCCACGGCTAACGAACAGGTCCAGAGCTGAAGACCATTTGCAGAAAGTAAGAAGCCCCGAGGAGAGAAGGAAAAAAGGAGGAGGAGGCTGTTCCCAGGACTTAGGAGACAGGCACCACTCCGTGGGGAGGGGGCTCAGCCTGGGACAGCCACAGACACAATAAGCACCACCTGCAGAACTGAAGAAACCAGGGGACCTTGAAGAAACCTTAGGACCTGCCCGCATGATTACCTGCCAGAATCTACTAAAACCTTCCTTTTAAAAAAAAAAAAGTCTTATTTATTCATTTGACAGACAGAGATCACAGTAGGCAGAGAGAGAGAGAGGCAGGCTCGAGTCCAATGTGGGGCTCAATCCCAGGACCCTGAGATCGTGACCTGAATTGAAGGCAGAGGCTTTAACCCACTGAGCCACCCAGGCACCCCTACTAAAACCTTTCTAAAGTTAATATCCTAATGCCTGCTGTTCCCCAGAATTCCAGAATGTGCTTTAGAAAAGCTGATTCAAGTTGTGCTGATAGTCTATCTTACGCCTATGAAATCCAGTATCAGTACATGAGAGACACGCTTCTTTTTTTTTTTTTAAAGATTCTATTTATTTATTTGTCCAAGAGAGAAAGCACACAAGCAGGGGGAGCAGCGGGCAGAGGGAGAAGCAGACTCCCCGCTGAGCAGGAAACCAGATGTGGGACTCCATCCCAGGACCCAGGATCACGACCTGAGCCTTCAAGGCAGACGCTTAACCCACTGATCCCCAGGCGCCCCGAGATACACGTTTCTTATAGAATTAAAAGCCTTTGATAGTTCACTACTGAAGATGTATGTAAATGAACTCACTACATATCCTGTAAAGAAATACCGAGAATAAGAAAAATAAATAAATAAATGCCTTTAAGGTCTTATTTAAAAGCTGAATCAATTTGAAGGAAAACATTAAGGAAGTAACAGTTGACTCTTGAACCTGTGGGGGTTGGGGACATCAACCCCCCATGCGGTGGAAAATCCACATCTAAATGTTGACTCCCCAAAATTTTAACTACTAATAGCCTATGTTGACCAGAAGCCTTAAAGATAACATAAACAGGTGATGAACACATTTGGGGGAGTTTTTTGTTGTTGTTGTTTTTTAAAGATTTTATTTATTTATTTGACAGAGAGAGAGAGAGAGAGAGAGAGAGAGAGAGAGGGAGCGCACAAGCAGGGGGAGTGGGAGAGGGAGAAGCAGGCTTCCCACTGAGCAGAGAACCCCTTGTGGGACTCGATCCCAGGACCCCGGGATCCTGGCCTGAGCCGAAGGCAGATGCTTAACAACTGAACCACCCAGACACCCCTATCCTCAAATTTTTTAAAAATTAAAAATAAATAAACCAGCTCTTGGTTTTGTTGATCTTTTCTATGATTGCTCTGGCCTCTGTTTCATTTATTTCTACTCTGATCTTTATTTCCTTCTTTACATTAACTTCTGGCTTAGTGTGTTTTTTTTTTTTTTTTCTAACTCCTTGAGGTATAAAATTAGGCTGTTTATTTGAGATCTTTCTTTCTTTTAATGTCAGCATTTATCACTACAGACTTCTCCCTGAGAACTGCTTTTGCTGAGTCCCACGGGTTTGGGTAAGTTGTTTCCATTTTCGTTTGTTTCAAGATGTTTTCTTAAACGTCCCTTTCGATTTCTTCTTTGACTCACTGGTTTGTCTGAGTGTAGTGTTCAATTTCTGTGTGTTTGTAAACATTTCAGCTCTCCTCCTATTTTGGCTTCCGGTCTCATACCATTGTGGTTGTAAAAGTATTTGATATGATTTCAGTCTTCTTTGGTTTGCTGACTTGTTCTGTGACCTATCCCAGGACCTCCACTGGAGAAGGCCCCTCGTGTCCTTGAGCGGAAGGTGTATTCTGCTGCTGTTGGAGAGAATGTTCTGTGAATGTTGGTTAGGTCCACCTGTTGTGAAGTATGGTTCAAGGCCAACATTTCACCATTGATTTTTCTCTCCACGTGATCCATCCATCATTGAAAGTGGGATACCTAAGCCGGACTATTGCTGTCTTGTCCGTTCTGTTAGTATTAGTAAATTAGTAAATATATTAATATATTACATATACTATATTAATATATATAAGAAATATATTAATATTTAGGAACTCCAAAGCGGGGGGGCATATATCTATTTATGATTGGTACCTATTCTTGATGAATTTATCCCTTTCAGAGCGCCCGGGTGGCTCAGTCGGCTGAGTGTCTGCCTTCAGCTCAGGTCATGATCTCAGGGTCCGGGGATCGAGCCCCGCATCAGGCTCTCTGCTCAGCGGGGAGTCTGCTTATCCCTCCCCCGCCTTCCCCACCCATCCCTGGCTTGTGCAATCTCTCTCTCTCTCTCTCTCTCTCGAATAGATAAAATCTCAAAAAAAAAAAAAAAGTATTGCTTTTCATTATACAATGACCTTCTTTGTCTCTTATTACAATCTTTGGCTGAAAGTCTGTTTTGTTTGACTAAATACAGCAACCCTTGCTCTCTTTCGGTTTTTGGTTTCCAGGTGTGTTGAATTATCTTTTCTCAACCCTTCACCCAGAGCCTGGGTGTGTCCCTAAAGTTGAAGTGAGTCTCTAAGAGGCAGCATATACATGTGCCTTTGGAGAATTTAATCCATTTCCATTAATTATTAATACCTAGAGGAGCCTGGGGGGGCACAGTCAGTTGAGCATCCAACTCTTGATTTCTGCTCAGATCGTGATCTCGGGGTCGTGAGACTGAACCCTACATCGGGCTCCACACTGGGCGTGGAGCCTGTTTAAGATTCTCTCTTGCCCTCTCCCTCGGCCCCTCCCCCCAGCTGTTGTATTATTGATTACTAATATTGATAACAAAGATAATGTCATCTTGTGATTTTCTAGCTGTTTTGTAATTCCCTTGTTCCTTTCTTCCTCTTTTTCTATCTTCCTTTGTAAATTGATGACTTTCCATAGTGGGATGCTTTGATTTCCTTCCCTTTATCTTTTATGATTCCACTGAAGGGTTTTTGCTTTGTGGTTACCCATAAGGTTTAGTTAAAACCTCTTATAGATATAGCAGTCTATTTTATGCTGACAACTTAGATCTCCTACAAAGCTCTACCCTTTAACTTCCCACTCCCTTTTATGTTTCTAATGTCACAATTTACTGGTTTTATACTGCATATTTATTGAAAAATTATTGTAGCTATAGTTCTACTATTCTGGCCCTTTAACCATTATGCTAGAGTTAAGTGATTAACGTACCACATATTACAGTATTAGAATATTGTCAATTTGATTCTTTGTTTATTATTTATTTATTTATTTATTTATTTTAGTTATCTCTACACCCAACATGGGGCTCAACCTCATGACCCCAAGATCAAGAGTTACATATTCTACCAACTGAGCCAGCAGGTGCCCCACTCTTGTGCTTACTTTTATCAGTGTGTTGTATATTTTCATATGCTCTCCTCTTACTAATTAGCATTTTTCCTTCCAGCTTGAAGAACTTCTTTTAGCATCTCCTGTGAGACAGATGTGGTGGAGACGAACTCCGTCAGCTTGTGTTCATCTGGGAAAATTCTTATCTGTCCTTCATTTCTAAAGGCTAACTTTGCCAGAGAGGGTACTCTTGACTGGTAACATTCTTGATCATCCCACTCTCTGCTAGCCTGTAATGTTTCTGCTGGGAAGTCGGCTGATTGCCTTATGGGGGTTCCCTTGTAAGTTACGAGCTTCATATCTCTTGCTGCTTTTAAGATTCTTTTTCTTTTGGGCGCCTGGGTGACTCCGTTGTTGGGCGTCTGCCTTCAGCTCAGGTCATGATCCCAGCGTCCTGGGATTGAGCCCCACATCAGGTTCCCTGCTCGGTGGAAAGCCTGCTTCTCCCTCTCCCACTCCCCCTGCTTGTGTTCCCTCTCTCGCTGTGTCTCTCTCTGTCAAATAAATAAATAAAATCTTAAAAAAAAAAAAGATTCTTTCTTTGCTTTTTGATTGATTTATTATAATGTCTGGGAGAGGCTCTATTTAAGTCTATTGGTGACCTATAAGCTTCACAAACTTGGAGATGCAAAGGTCTCCCCAGATTAAGGGAGTTTTCAGCCATTACTTCTCTAAGTAAGTTTTCTGCCACTTCCCCTTTTTTTCTTCTTCTGGAACTCCAATAATTCACCAATTGTTTCTTTTAATGGTAATCAATACAACATATTGGCTTTTTTCACTCTTTCTCATTCTCTTTCATTTATTCTCCTCTGACTGGATAATTTTCGAAGTTCTGATGTTCAACCCCACAGATTCCTCCTCCCTTTGCTTGACCCATGTTGCTGCTGATAACATTCTAGGCATTTTTTTATTTCATTCATTTTATTCTTCCAGAATTTCTCTGTTTTTTTTTAATCATTTCTATCTCTTTGTTTAGCTTTTCACTTTGTCCATTTATTATTTTCCTGTTTTCACTGAATTGTCTCTCCATGTTTTCTTGTAGCTCAAGGAGTTTCCTTAAAACAGCTATCTGCATGTCTTGTTGGGTAAATCACACACCTCCGTGTCTTTGAAATACGTGACTAGGTTCCTATGCTCTCCTGGTGATGTCAGATTCCACTGACTTCTCATGTTGCTCAGGGTTCTGTGTTGCTGTCTTCACATCTGAGTAGGAGTTACCTCCTCCATCCTTTACTAACTGCCTTCGGTAGAGAAGATTCATAAATACCCACAACATGAGGCCCTTAAATTAGCACGATTTGTTCTCTGCCTTCTTCCTTTCTCTTCCCACATTTCTCCTGTGTTCTGTGCAGCCTCGGCTGTGTCATTGGGTCCAACATTCCACTGACACTCTGTCCCAAAAAAGCCAAGCAAAAAAAAAAAAAAAAAAAAAAATCCAAATGGATAATCCATTGAGTGGCCCTAATTCTCTGTATCCATCAGTGGCTGGTATGGCTTGTAAGAAAATCAAGCAAGAACTTCAACAGAAAAAAACAGGTGTATTGGTTGTGATCATGACCTTTTGAAAGTGACCCCAGGGACCTAAGACTCATCAGAAATCTTTAGGAGATGGGGCCCCTAGGTGGCTCAGTAGGTTAAGCCTGTGCCTTCGGCTCAGGTCATGATCCCCGGGTCCTGGGATTGAGCCCCAGATCAGGCTCTCTGCTTAGCTAGGAGCTTGTTTCCTCCTCTCTCTCTCTCCCTGACTCTCTGCCTACTTGTGATCTCTATCAAATAAATAAATTTAAAAATCTTATAAAAAAAATAAAGAAAGAAATCTTTAGGAGACTGTGGGCTGAAGTTAAAACTCCATGAGAGAATGGCCTGGGCTGCCAAAGGAAACCCAGGTCGACAAGGTCCTTGACATACTCGCCCTAAGAGTCTGTGAACTATTTTAACATGTCTAAGCCTTCTCATTTTGCAATTTCCAAACATGCTCTTGTTTAGTCTTTGAATGTGGACCAAAGAGCCTGTATGGGGCCATGAAAAAAGTTTCCACGTAATTCCGAATGAATTAATAATGAAGTGGAAAAAAAAACACACAAGAAAATATGGGTAGATACCTAATCATGGCAAACAAACAGGAACCAGGACATGAGCAAATATATAACACAAATTACAAGAGACATATTAAAAAGTTTGCCTCGAGGGCGCCTGGCTGGCTCAGATGATGGAGGATACAACTCTTCGATCTTGGGGTCATGAGCTCAAGCCCCATCACTGGGTGCAGAGCCTACTTTAAAAATTAAAAATAAAAAGTTTGCCTCTGATAAAAATTAAATGCAAATGAAAACAACAAGAAATTGTGATTTCTTTTCCCTATGAAATGGCCAAATATTTTTGAACATAGTGCTCAGAATGCAATTAGAGATACCCACAAAATACTGATTGCTATACAGTTAGCGTAACCATTTGGCAAAACTATTTAGCAACATACATCAAAGGTCTATAGTTTCTTGTTTCGAGCAAAACCACCACTAAAAATTTCTCCTTAAGGAAATAATAAGCATTTTTGAACAAAGATTTACACTGAGATAATTGCCACATTCTTCTTCACACCTGGAAAAAATGGAAAACAATCCAAATATTTAATTGTGGGAACATGTTAAAATGCATTATAGGACACACCCTCAGAATGAAATGTTAGGCCTATGTGAAAATTATTATCTTTGAAGATTTTTAGCAATATGAAAAAGTACTAAACATATGAAGTATATGGCCATATTCAAGACTCTGATTTTTATCAGAGTCTTTTTTTTACAGAAAATATCAGTGTATTACTTATAGGTATCTCACAGGTTTTTGTTTACTCCTTTTAGTATTTTCCAGTTTTTCAACTATGAATATAGTTAAAATGAATGAATATAGTTAAAAAACATCAAATTAAAATAAGAATATATTATGTCTGAACCTCTGAAATATTACAGAAATTAGATGGGTATTGCCTCTTAGAAGCTTTTGGGAGTCTTTAGATATTTTTCAACTAATTCAGATCTACATTTTTTGATGTGATGTTATTTATAACTATGGCTATGGACTCCATTAAGCGTTCACATGCATTTTTTTTTAATTTTTTCAATTTTTTAAGATTTTATTTATTTGACAGACAGAGATCACAAGCAGGCAGAGAAGCAGGCAGAGAGAGAGGAGGCAGCAGGGTCCCTGCTGAGGAGAGAGTCCAATGCGGGGCTCAATGCCAGGACCCTGCGATCATGACTTGAGCCGAAGGCAGAGGCTTTAACCCACTGAGCCATCCAGGCGCCCCAACCTTTCACAATGCATTTTAGTTCAAAATGTAGAAAACAATGACAGGAGTACAATTAGACCAAATTCTATTTTCCCCATTATGGATAAAAAAAAAAAATCACCTCGAGACATGCATTCTCAGAAGCAAAGCTAGTTTTCCTAGACTGTTTCCTTGCAGCCCCGCTAATGTCAGGGGAAGAGCAAGCCTCTGTGCAGAGCCCCTTCCTGCCCGAAACCCCCACCCTCGCGGTCGCACACACAGACCCCCGGGCACACGCAGGTCGGAGCACTCTCCTGGCTACAGCTGTCTTTTCTGTCTTAGAACTCTCTTTCACCGGTACTAAACAGCACAGTTCACAAAAACATATGCCACTCCCTTCCTCACTCAGATTTGGAAGGTTCCCAGTCTCCCCGGGGCATAATAGGCCAAGTCTGACGGCAATACGCAGGTCACATCTCACCTCTTCCGGACATGGTCTGCTGTCACTCCCACCCCATCCCTGTCCTCCATCCTCTGGTTGTGAGACTTTGCCCACGCCTTCCTTACCTGCACTTGTACACCGCATTCGTGGCTGGGGTCTTGAGAGGCAACTGCAAGTCCTGCGTGTAGGCTGCACTGAGGGTCAGGGCATCACCCTCGCAAGTCAGGGAAATCAGGACCAGCCGAGGCTCCTGCCGGGCCGTCACCATGTTCCCCTTCTCGTTGATCACCAGCCAAAACCTGCCGTGGTCAAAACACAAGATCCGCACGTGGGAGCTTCAGGCATACGCTCTTCTCTTTGATTTCCTCCCTGTCAGCCTGGTGTGTGAGTCTGTGTGTCTGTGTGTCTGTGTGTCCATCCTAAACATCAACTCAGCAGCACAGCACCACTCAGTCTGTCGGTTAATTTCAAAGGGTTTAGGAACCGGTCCAGCATCCGGTATCTCTAAGATCTTCAGAACATTCTGAACTCCGGGGTGGCACAGAAATCAAAGATGTTATCATATTTTCATTTCAACGGCCAGAAATTCTGACCCGTTTCATTAAACGTGCCCCAAAGAGATGACAACAAACTATTTCCCAGAGAGAGGCTAACGGCACCGGGAGGTACTTGCCTGGCACACACTAGGCCCCAGGCTCCAGCAGCGCATAACAAGACGGTTGCTCTCTTGTCCTCTATAAGACACCACTTACACCTTGGCAAATCCACCCCTACTTTCTTAAAAAAATTAATTTCAGTATTCAGGGAGGTGAATTCTGCAGTTTGCTCCCAGGTTTATTGATACCATGGACAAAATTTTTTCTGGCACAAAACTCCTGATCTAGAGGTACCTGCCAGAAAAAAGATAAAAGAAGAGCGATTGGAAACTGTTCCGGGGTGGGGGTGGGGAGTCCTTTGTACAGGTCGCTCCTCCGCTGCACATATGGGAGCTAAACCTACGGACACGCTGGTAATTTCAGTTCACGCTGGATCAAGCGATTACAGTTAGAAAAGTCAGCTTGTGCCTTCGGAATCCATAAACAGAACTTGCCGGTAAATAGAGGAGGTTGTTAGAGAGCTTCCTTGCATCACTTTAGTGGGTTATTATGGCCGAGATCCTTCAGCTACACTAGAGAACAAGGTGAGTGGGAGCCCCTCCCTGAACCGCCCATTCACTGGTCCTCACCCTGGACCCCGCCGGAGCTCTGGCCTGCTCCAAATCCTTCGTACCAGCACATGAATATTCTCCTGCAGGTCATAATTCTTCCAGGTAACGATGGCAGCCTGATCTTTCCTTTCTTCTTAATATTTTGAAGTAATCTCTATACCTAACGGGGGGCCTGAACTCAGGACCCCAAGATCAAGGGCCTGAGGCTCCTCCCACTGAGCCCGCCGGGCATCCTGCAGTCTGATCTTTCCCAACCACCCATCTAATCGTGTCACCCCCCCCCCCCGAAAAATCCCTTCATGGCTCCCGCTTTCAGGATAAAACCCGAACTCTTTGGCCAGGCAGGCAAGGCCCTGCATACCCCAGCTGCCTTCATAACTCCCTATGCCCTCACACAGGCCAGCCTTTTCCTTTTTAATTTTTTTTTTATTGTAAAGTATATATAACATAAAATGCCCGGCATGCTCTTGGGTATGTCCAAAAGGATTGAAAACAGGGCCTCACACCGATCCTTACCCACAACACCGAAACGTGGAAACAACCCAAGACAGAAAATGGGTATTTTTTTAATGTGTTTTTAACCATTTTAGGTGCACAATTCCAGGGCATTAAGCACCTTCACAATGTTATGCAACCATCACCATCAATTTCAAAAACTTTTCATCATCCCAAATAGAAACTTTAGCCCCATGAAGCAATAACTCCCCATTCCCCCCGCCCCCTGAGCCCCTAGTAAACTCCAATCCACTTCCTGTCTCTGAGAATTTGCCCACTGCAGCGATTTCATATAATTAGGATCATATATCTGTCCTTTTGTGTCTGGTTTATTTCACTTAGCATAATGTTTTCAAGATTTATCTATGCTGGGGGCACGTGGGTGACTCAGTGCCTTAAGCCTCTGCCTTCAGCTCAGGTCATGATTGCAGGGTCCAGCCCCGCTGCTGGCTCTCTGCTCAATGGGGAGCCTGCTTCCCCGTCTCTGCCTGCTTCTCTGCCTACTTGTGATTTCTCTGTCAAATAAGTAAATAAAATCTTTAAAAAAAAAAAAAAAAAGAGGGGCACCTGGGTGGCTCAGTGAGTTAAAGCCTCTGCCTTCTGCTCAGGTCATGATCTCAGGGTCCTGGGATCAGGCCCCACATCGGGCTCTCTGCTCAGCAGGGAGCCTGCTTCCTCCTTTCTCTCCCCCTGCCTCTCTGCCTACTTGTGATCTCTCTCTGTCAAATAAATAAATAAAATCTTTAAAAAAAAAAAAAAAGGTTTATCTACATTGTAGCGTATATCAGAACTCCATTCCTTTGTGGCTGAACAATATTCCATTGTGCAGAGATGTTTATCCACTCATCTGCGGGTGGGTATTTGGGTTGATTCCACCTTTGGCCACGGTGGTGTAGACATATCTGCCCGGTTTCAATTCCTTCCCGTAATTCTCTAAGAACTCACTCATCTTTCCCCCAGCATACTTTCCGTCCAAATCCGGGTCTTTACCCAGCTTCCTCGGTGTCTCTCTCTAGAATGTTCCTCTCCCAATTTACTTGCCTGGAAAGTTCATAATTATTTGAAAATTCGTGAATTTTCAGTTCAAGTGAGGAAGTCATGCCTGCCCACCCCAGGCGGTTTCTGGCGCTCCCTGGCACTTGCCACACTGAGTACAGTAAGCCTTTGTTGACGTCTCCCAATCATACTTGGTGGTAGTGGGTGGACAAAAATACGGTTGGCCACAATACAGGCTCTGATTGTTACTTATTAATATATGAGCTCAGTAACTATTCCCAGTCCATACAGTAAAGTGATAATGCCCTTTGCCTCTGGGGCCTACAAAACGAATTCAATAAAGTCGACCATCTTGCAGAGTTGGGGAGCTCCGTACAAACCACGAAATATCTAGGACTCTTGGCTTCCTTCCTGCAGCAAAGACGCATAGCTCACCCTTCACTGATGCTGAGAGTCGCCTCTGTCCGCGGGGGCTGCAAGGCGGGAAGGCTACAGCAGCGCTCGGCTCTGCGCTCCCTGCAGACGCTTGAAGCGCAGCCTCACAACGAGGCTCCGGGCTGGCCTGACGCCCGACCCAGAGGAGAAGCAAGCCGCTCGCTCGGGGCCTCTGCAGCCTTCCCTGCACCCCGAGGCTTCACGCAGATCGTGAGCACCCACACAGGGTTTGACTAACAGGACCTCACAAAGCACCCGCGTGCTCAAGAGAAAAGAGAGTCCTGGTTCCTCGGCTCGGGGGGCGCGGGAGCTCGGCTTGTTCATCCCTGCAGGAGGCCTTGCGACAATTCGGGAAAAGGGCAGCGCAACAGCACTTCTAAAGCGGCCGGAAGCTTAAACTGCAACAGCTGTCCTAAGGACTATGCGCCCCACCTGGGTGCGCTGCAGGAGGGCTGGGCTCCGCGGCCCCAAGTCTCCCCAAGTTCTCCAGAGACAATTAATAAAACGAATGTGGCGGGACCAATCCCTGGACGCTCGTCGCCTCCGCTAGACGGAGCTGAAGTCCGCTTGCACACGCAGCCACCTGGGCGCCAAAACCAGTCCCCGGCAGGAGCGCAGAAGGGAAAGCGCCGGCGGGAGGCGGAGAGACAGCTGTCTCCGGGGACTGGGTCGGGACACAGAGGCCCAGGGTCCCGGGCTCCCGGGGTCCGCTGACGGGAGGTAGTGCCCCTCGCTCTCTTTGTCCTTGCCCCATTGTAAGGGAAGGACAGACCTACGGGCGGACTCTGCAGACCACCCGCGCAGCCCCGGCCCAGCCTTACCTGTCCCGCAGGTGGCCGCAGCGCAGCCCCAAGGCCGTGCACTCGGCCGCGCTCACCGGCACCCCCTTGCACGACTTGACCGGGTAGATCCAGAGCTGCGCCACGGTGCCCACCTGCCGCAGCCGCCGGCGCCGCCTGCAGCGCGCACGGCGCCAGGCGACCGTCCCCAGCGCCACGGCGGCCAGTCCCAGCGCGGCCGCCCCGAGCCAGGCGGGCCGGGACGGCGCGGGGAGGCCGAGGCGGCCCAGAGCCGACGAGCCGGCGGCGCCCATGGCCGAGCGGGCGGGAGCGCGGGCGGCGGCGGCAGCTCCGGCGGGGCCCTCCACGGACGCCCAGCGGTCACCCGGCCAGAGCGCGGCCGCCGCTGGGGCTGGGAGGGAGGCGCGGCCCTTGGCCCGGAGCCGAAAGGGCAGGCCGCTCCAGAACCCCTTCCGGGCGCTCCGGGTACCGCGGTCTTCGCCTGAGGGTGGCCCCCGGGGCGCCGGCGGTGGGAGGTGGTGGCTCCGCTTCGGCGGGTGCTCGGCCCGCAGCCGCCTCCGCCTTCCGCGGCCCGCGTGGCCCTCCCCCACGATCGCTGCAAGCGACACTTTCTTTACGTGTTGGCGCGGTTTTACAAAACCTCAAGTGGTCCGAGATCCCAAACTTGCGGGACAAAGCGAGATTTCTAAGTCAGAAATCCGGCGGCCGCGAGGTCCCTGCCGTGCGGGTAATGGGGCGCCGGTGGGCACGACGCGGCCGGCACGGAGCGTCCCGCTGCCCGCCGCCGCCCTCCCGCCTGCCACGCGGGACCAGGGAGCTTGCGGGAGTGGGAATCGGGGCGGACGGACGCGGTCAGCCGCCCAGGGCCCGCGAACCGAGCCTGGAGGGGAGCCAGCGGCTGCTGGGGTTCGGGGGTCGGAGCAGCACTGAGCGGCGAAAAGCGCCCTCTGCTGGGTCTGGGGCACAGGGCGCGCCCGGCCGCCTTCCCCGCACTCGGGGTTTGGGAGGCGGGTCCTGGCCCAAAGTCCCTTGGCTTCTTCAGGGCTTTGAAGGGACCGTCCACCAAAGCAGCAGGCACTGACCTCAGTCACGTGTCTCTTTCAATCGGGTCATGTTTTAAACAACAGGGTCAACCATCAGGATCAGGGTGGTTTAAGAGTCTTGGGCTCCGGTTTCATGGGCCAGACTTTAAAAATTACTCTGACACTTGTTAAAATGTAAGGAAGACTTCTTTTGAGACTACTGCTCATCTAAGATCAGGAGCAAGATGAGGATGTCCACCCTCTCACTTTACTCGACAGGGTGCTGGAAGCCCTAGCAGAGCAATTAGGAAAGAAAAAAATAAAAGGCATCCAAATCAGAAAGGAAGAAGGAAATCTCTGTGTTGCAGATATCATGATCATATATTTGGAAAACCCAAAAGATACCACCAAAAACTATTAGAATAACTGAAGTCAGTAAAAAAAATATACAAAAATGAGTTGCATTTCTATACAGAACAACAAACCATCAGAAGGAGATATTAAGAAAAATAATCCCATATATATATAAAAGAATAAAGTATCTGGGAATAAATTCAACCAAGGAGATGATGGATCTGTACACTGAAAATTAGAAGATATTAATCAAAGGAATTTTTTTAAAACATTTTATTTATTTATTTGATAGAGAAGGCAGAGAGGCAGGCAGAGGGAGAGGGAGAAGCAGGATCCCTGCTGAGCAGAGAGCCCGACAAGGGGCTCGATCCAAGGACCCCAGGACCATGACCTGAGCCCAAGGCAGAGGCTTAACCCACTGAGCCACCCAGGTGCCCCTAATCAAAGGAATTAAAGAACACAGAAATAAATGCAAAATTGTTCCATGCTCATGGATTGGAAGAATTAATATTGTTAAAATAGCCACAGAACACAAAGAAAGCTACAGAGTCAATGCAATTTCTATCAAAACTCCAATGGCATTTTTCAAAGAAATAGGAAAAAAAACAATCTTAGGTTATCCGGCTGGCTTAGTTGGTGGAGCGTGTGACTCTTGATCTTGGAACTGTGAGTTCAAGCCCATGTTGGGTGTGGAGATCACTTAAAAATAAAATCTTTAAAAATAAAAAAAAAATTTAAAAAGGTAAGAAAAAGACTCCCAAAATTTGTTTGGAACCACAAAAGACTGTGCATAGTGTTGGGGAGGATGTGGAGAAAAGGGATCCCTTGTACACTGTTGGTGGGAATGTAAATTGCTGCAGCCACTATGGAAAACAGTATGGAGGTTCCTCAATAATTTAAAAACAGGGGCACCTGGGTGGCTCAGTCAGGTAAGCATCTGCCTTCGGCTCAGGTCATAATCCGAGGGTCCTAGCATCGAGCCCCGCATTGGGCTCCCTGCTCAGCAGAGAGCCTGCTTCTCCCTCTCCCTCTGTTGCTCTGCCTGGTTGTACTATCTCTCTGTCAAATAAATAAATAAAATCTTTAAAATAAAAAAATTAAAAACAGAACTGCCATAGGATTCAGCAATTCCACTTCTGGATATTTATCCAGAAAAACACTCACTTAAAAAGATTTATGCACCCCTTGTTCACTGAAGCATTATATCCAACAGCCAAGACATGGAGACAACCTCAGCGTCCACTGGACAGATGAACAGATGAAGAAAATGTGGTGTCTACCTACAATGGAATATTATTCAGCTTTATTTAAGAAAAAAATCCTGCCATTCAAGATAAAATGGATAGATCTTGACAGCATTATGCTAAGCGACATAAGTCAGAGAAAGAGAAATACCGTATGATCTCATTTATAAGCGGAATCTAGAACAAAAACAAGAGTACAAACAACCCATAGATACAGAGAAGAGACGAGTTTACCAGGGGCAGCAAGTTGCGGGGGAGCAAAATCAATAAAGGTGGTGAGAAGACCCAAACTTCCAGTTGTAAGAGAAAAAGTTTCTAGGGACATAATGAACAGCATGTTGACTATAGTTAACATGTGTTAACTATGTGCTGTGTTGTGAATGTATAGAATATATATATATATATATATATAATACATAAGAATGATAAATAAAATCTCTTCTATTCTCTCATCCGACCCCAGGTCCCCCTTTCCCTGCCCCTGTCCTGTGAAAGCCAAGAACTGTGTTCTGAGCACAGGGGTCAAGGTTACTTCCACTGTCCTAGTACATCGGTGACCCCCTCTTCCAGGAATAAGCTGGAGAGAGAAGGGGCTTGGGTAAATCTAGCTTCTCACAGGTGAAACAGGAGAAATCTAGCTTCTCACAGACAAACGTTGATAGATGGTGATGTGTGCCCCGGTAACAGAGCAGAGAGCGATACACCTCAGCAAGACAGAGGACTTGAGCTCCGTATTCTCCATGTTCTCCACAGAAAGATAGCTCCTGGGCACTCAGTCTTTGTGTTTATCTCCTTCTGTAATTTCTCTTCAGAAATTTAGTTTTTATTTATTCATTTATGTCATCTCGACACCCAGCGTGGGACTTGAACTCGCGACCCCGATATCGAGAGTCGCATGCTCTTCTAAGCCCGCCAGGAGCTGCTCTCTTCAGAAACTTAAAAGGAAAGAATCTGCTTCTCTATTTCAATGGCTGACTTCAAAGTGTCCTTTGACAGTCTCCTCAAGGTCACTGGCCATCCTGTCTCAGTGGACCCTCTGTGTCGTGCATGATGCCCACCCCGCCACCCACCCACCAGGGGAGGTAATGTTTACGGAGCCCACTCCTAACTCTGGAAGGACGCCCTCTTGCTAGGCTACTAAAAAAGAGTAAAGAAAAATAAATGCCAGTAGACGTTCTAATATCAAATGAGAGAAGCCTTAAAGCAGACTCATAAATACCAGAGAAAAAGGTACAACTAAGATTCACATTTATTAATATTAAAGAAACCACAAAATTATAAGTCGGTTAATTTGTTCACATATTTCTTCGGTGAGGATTTTTGGTTAGCCATACCAAAATAGTTCATTTCTCTGTTACAAAAAAAATCATTTGCACCTAAAAAAAAAAAAAAAAAAACCATGTTCATGTTTTCCTCCTCTCTCTCCTGCTCTCAAAATTCCATTCTTTTTAAAATCCCATCTTTTCTTCATCATACTTGGAATCCCAGGCAGTGTATCTGGCAGTTACACACACATTGCTTCCAGATGGCTCCACAGAGGCTTAATCGAAAATAAAAACAAGATCTATAAAATCACTTCCATACACACGCACAACCCGATTCCAAAACCTGTGAGCAAAAGGTTGACAGGTTCAACAGCTACAGAAAGACCGACAACAGGAATTTGTGTTAACATGTAAAAGGCACCTCAGAAAACGGTGATCTCATTCCCTAAAACACGATTCTTGGAGCTTTCTTAAACGCTCATCAATATTAACGTCAGGGATCCAGAAGTGTAATCACCATAGTAACATTCAAAACAATTTCACAGACAGTGTGATTTATTTCAAAAGTCCTCATTACCTAAAATCTACTTATCTTCTTATTTCTGATTCGGCCTCGAATACTTTTCCTGCATTCACTCGGAGCACGCGTAACTTCAAAAAGCTGAAAATGGGGATTCACTTCCAGCTGAGGATGGCCGCAGACTGGTTCCCGAGGATGGCCCGGGACGGTGCTGTCGCTGCTGTGGGTGAAATCCTACGAAGGCGTCCCGGACCCGGAAACCTGAATCAATGAGAAGGAAGGACCTCTGGTTATTTGGTTATTTCTCCTACTGGTCGTAAATACCTCCAACACTCACAAAATGGTCCCTCGGTGAGGATAAAATGCAGGACACATAAACTACATCCTGCGCCAAATTACCTCCATGGGAAAAAGCAGCCCGTTAAGACTGAGAGGCCCACCCAGGTCTGGCAAGAGCCGAGCAGCCAGGATCTCTCCCACGGGACATGAGGGGCGCCCAAGGGAAGAACGCTTTGAAAGCCGTTGGTCAAGATGCCGAAATACACACCTTTATCCCACACCTCAATAATTCCACTTTAGCGATCTAACTTACAGAAAACACTTTATTGTAAAACGGCCCTGGAGCACCTACCTGGGTGGCTCCATCTGTTAAAGGTCTGACTTCAGCTGGGGTTGTGATCTCAGAGTCCCGGGATCGAGCCCCACCACAGGCTCCTGGCTCAGCAGGAAGGCTGCCTGTTCCTTTCCCTGTGCCCCCCACCTGCCTGTGCGTGTGTGTGCTCTCTCTCTCTCAAATGAATAAATAAAATCTTTAAAAAATAATAAAATATGATTTTGCATACAAAGATATATGCTATACTATTATGTGCCACAAAATTGGATATATTCCAAGTGTCAAATACTAATAAAATGGTGTTTAGAACACGGTGTATATTTCTACAATTCATGTTATGAAGCTGTCCCATCAGAAATGACATTTGAGAAGCCAGGAGGTCTACAAAAGTGTGTATGATACATACTTCTGCATATATGTATCTGATATACAGATGACACAGATCCCATATATATCACATGATACACAACATCTATCTGGATATGGTACGTATGATATACACATGTACATATTACATATGTCACACAGATCATGGCTACATTAAGCAAACAAAAAAGCAACCAGAATACAATCTTTAACAGTGACAGTGGGTGATTTCTTTCCCCAACTTCGCTGGTATTTTCTGAACTCATCGTGAGGAACGTGTACTCCATCTACAGTGGAACAGATGAACTCTTACAGAATGAATGTGTAAATGAATAAGTGACCCCGTGCAAATATTAACTGCTACCTTTGTACGGCTTTAACCAACCTGATATAGAGAATCCAGAACGTGGAAACCAGACTAGGCTCGCAATGGAGATGAGTAACATGACCGTGATTTTTAAAGCCCAGCAGCAATGCCCGCCAGAAAGGAAAGTTCTCCGTGCTTCTAAGGGGGTGGGCCGCGGGGCAAGCGTCCTGGGTTTGGATGGGAGACTGCTGGATGATAAGGCTAAGAGTTGCTCCGGGCCCAGTGGCCAACAGCATCTCGGCCACGTGCACTGTCTGGGCCCTCAGGCATCCCTCACCATGCCCACAGCTTAAGATCCATGTTCCCTTGTGCCTGGCCTCTCATGGCCCCTTCAAGCTCCAGTATCCCATGCAGGTGTGACCTAATTGACTTTATTAACCGGTTCATGAGTCACACAGCATCCCATCTAGCAAGGACAGGGGAGCTCCACTGAGCTAAACAAAAGTTTTTCAAGGCAGAGAAAAGACATAAAAAGATGAACCGAGGGGCGCCTGGGTGGCTCAGAGGTTTAAAGCTTCTGCCTTCGGCTCAGGTCATGATCCCAGGGTTCTGGGACCAAGCCCCACATCGGGCTCTCTCCTTGGTGGGGAGCCTGCTTCCTCCTCTCTCTCTCTGCCTGCCTCTCTGCCTACTTGTGCTCTCTCTCTGTAGAATAAATAAATAAATCTTAAAAAAAAAAAAAAAAAAAAAAGATGAACAGACTTCATTAGCAAGGAACACACTGTTGAGGCAAGGCTGCCCTCCGGAGAATGGTCTGCTAGTCGGCTTCCTACTTTCTGACCAGAAAGCTCCATGTTGCCCCATCAAAGGGTATATTCTAGGGGAACGGGAACTGCAGTCGGGTCAGGTAGGTTGGTTTACTGTCTTGAAGCCTTAACTGAGTGAAACCGCTTTAGGGCTGTGGTCTTCTTGTTAACAATTCCTCCCTTTGAACCAGACTCTCAGCTGAACCGAGAGTTGTGTTCAAAATCGAAGGCACGGGCGTCCGTCTCAGCCCTGCTGTGTGGGGCTCGCCGCTTCTGCTGGTCCCTCTGTGCGGCATTCCCCGGTGTCTGTGAAATTCCCACGTTACAACTCAAGGTCTGCATTCCCTACGTCTGTCCTCTGTTCCTCTTCTGCCATTTTAGTCTTGGGGAGATCATGGGCTTGGTGGCCTGTGGCTGGGATCAGACATTTAAAGTTTTAAAAGGATACGGGGGCATCTGGGTGGCTCAGTCGGTTAAGCGTCTGCGTTCAGCTCAGGTCATGATCCTGGGGTCCCAGGATCAAGCCCCGCATCAGGCGCCCTGCTCAGCAGGGACGCTGCTTCTCCCTCTCCCTTTGCTCCTCCCCCACTTTCCCTCTCTCAAATAAAAATCTAAAAAAAAGAAAGAAAGAAATAGAAAAAGGTTTTGAGAGGATACAAAGCAGTAGGAAGATGATTATAATCACTATAAATAGCAGGATAATCCCTGGTGTCTGGAGTTCACTTTGAAGCCTTGGTGCCCGAGACCCAAACCAATCAAGTCAAATTGATCAAAGACAGACCTCTCCACGGAAGGGGTCATCCTTTAGGCCAAGTGGCTTGCTCAGTGATCTTAAGTAAGTGAGTTTTAGTTTCCCCAGAAGTGTCAATCCAGGTACAGCAGGTGGTGTTGGCCACAGCACAAATACCTCCTTGCTCAGCTCAAAGGTAATCAAGAGGGGTCCTATTATCAAGAACTACTCTGGCAGAGACTCTGCAGATCTGCCCTGAGCAGCTACTGCTCCAGCAGCAGCTCGGCAATCACTATAAGAATTCAGAAATTAGCCCCATTGTTTTTTTAGAAACAGAAAGTGTGGTTGTCTGCGTGCATGAACCCAGGGTGTGGGGGGGGGGGGGGTGCAGAGGGAGAGAATCCCAAGCAGGCTCCACGCTCAGCACAGAGCCAGACACAGGGCTCAATCTCACAACGCAGAGATCATGACCTGAGCTGAAATCAAGAATTGGATGCTTAACTGACCGAGCCGCCCAGGCGCCCCGAAAATTAGCCTCATCGACATTTATTCCTAACTAGGGAAATAGGGATCCGTCAAAAGGAGTGAATCCCCACACTGGTAGGTCCCTTTTAACTCAACAAGGTAAATTTAGCCTTCGCAATGGCCTGCAACATAGAACGAGTGTGTTGTCTTTCCAAGCTAAGACCAGAGTAAAGGAAAGGCAAAGAAGGAGAAGGATTTCATGTACCTAGTATAAAGTCTTGATCTTGGTCTTGGGTGGAAGCAGTCGACAGCAAGTCCATGATTTCTCTTCCTCCTCAATTTAATTTCTAGGTCTTCATGGTCTGCATAGGACCAGGTGTCATGGAGAGGCCTTCTCCTGCTTTGTGATGTGTACCCAGACTTAACACCTTCTAGATTTGCAGCAGTGTCCATGGTCAGGAGCACCAGGAAACGTCTCTTTTGATGGGGCTAGAATAGCTGTCTTCCTCTGATGACGCTTCCAGGATACCTAGTCACCAGGCTCTACGCTGTGACTGACAGGATCCTTCGAACTGGGATCTGGGAAGCGTCTTCAACCTTATGACGATCAGAAGAAGGTTGTTTCTGGGCGCCTGGGTGGCTCAATGGGTTAATCCTCTACCTTTGGTTCAGGTCATGATCTCAGGGTCCTGGGACCGAGCCCAGCATCGGGCTCTCTGCTCAGCGGGGAAGTCTGCTCCCCCCTACCTCTCTGCCTGCCCTTCTGTCTACTTGTGATCTCTGTCTGTCAAAGAAATAAATAAAATCTTTATTTAAAAAAAAAAAAAGAAGAAGAAGAAGGTTGTTTCATTCTCTGCCGCTAGAATTCTAAAAATTTTGCAAGGTTATTGTTAAGTGAGTTAGTGCTTGATCACTGGAAGTCATGAAGGTAGACCCAAGTGGGAAACACACTTTTTAACAGTTTCTTTGCTACTACGGGGGCATCTGCCACAATTTTACAATGTCACAAAAAGAAGGCTTGGTATTACCCCTTATCTGACAATGCTTCTCATATACTGAATAAGCCTAATGAGTTGAACAAATCTTTTGGAATGTTCGAGGTCAAAAAGAGTTAACAGACCGAAAGTGCAGGAAAAAAAAAAAAAATCTAGTTTGTCTTTTTAATAGGAAACCCAAATTATAATTTTCACCAGCTTACTTTTGATAATAAAACTTATTTTTAATTCTATTCATTTGAATCCTAGCCAGCTCGACCACACATTGAAATTCCTTTTCAAGGATTCTTTTCCACAAACCTTCTACAACTTTATTATTCTTTTTAAAGATTTGATTTATTTACTTGAGAGACAGAGAGAGAAAGAGTATGAGCAGGGGGGAGGCAGTGGGAGAGGGAGAAGCAGACACCCCACTGAGCAGGGAGCCCAAGGTGAGGCTCGATGCCAGGACCCTGGGATCATGACCTGAGCCGAAGGCAGATGCTTAACTGACTGAACCACGCAGGTGCCCCAAGTCAGGAATTTTCCGATGGGCACCAACGAGATGGCCACCGGGGCCTCCATCCCCCAAAGGGCGATGGCGTAATCTGCATGGTAAGACGCCTCCTCTCCTTCCCTAAGGGAAGGTGATCCTCTGGAACAATCCTTTTCTTTTGCTGACAACCTTCTTGCCCACCCTTATTTCTAACAAAACCTCATACAGCTCCTCAAAGCTCCCTGCTGCTGGCTGGCTGGTCTGCTGCCAGATTCAGGAACTGCTAACTAGAGCCAGTTACATCTTCAAATTTATTTGGTTGAATTTTGTGTTTTAACAGCTCCTGACAATGATGTATAGATTAACCAAGAAAACTGTGAGAACTTAGGCAGAGTCAGTCATTCTCCCGAGCTACTATGTTTTCCTTAGACGGGGGCGCCTGGATGGCTCCGCTAGTTGGGCAGCCAGTCCTGATCCTGGCTCCCGTCCTGATCTCAGTGAGCTCAAACCCGACACGGGGCTCCACACAGGGTGTGTAGTCCACATATACGTGTGTGTGTGTGTGTGTGTGTGTGTGTGTGTGTGTAGCATATATATAAATTGTAAGAGACAGCAAATACTTATTTGCTAGTAAACTCAAGTAAAATAAAAGTTTTACATTTAATATTGATAACTCTAAAGATGTTGTAAGGGCCTAATATCTAGCCAGAGCAGCCTCACCTCGGTTGAACAGCCATTTTGTTGTTTATGCAGTAGAACTTAAATTGACCCTACCCCGCCCCCGCCAGGGGAACTTGCTTAAAACCAAGTCCAGGAAACCAGTCCCAGGTAACAAAGCCCAAATACAAGGGTGGGTCAGGCCAGGTGGGGACATCCAATCAGTGGGGGGGGCGCATACTGTCTCCCTAGCTACCAAGGAGTGTGTGCCCCACCCTTGCGGCGCCTTTTGAGCCCCAATTCTAATATCTACCAATTCTAATATCTAATTCAAATATCTACCAGGATGAATTGTAATTCTTTTGGCCACCCGTGTGTGACCTAGCATGACTGTGCAGCTTTCTGTGTTACAATGTCCTTGGCCACTTGTGTGTGGCCAGGCCCAGCCACATGGCCTTTGCCTTTAAAGGCTGGTCTGTGGGGCAGGGAGGGGTCACCCTCTCTGTAAGGAGCAGCCCTGACTGGTCTGTTTGACGGTCGGTTTGATTCTTGATGCTTGGCGCGAAATAAAGCTTTGCTTGACCTTCGCTTTGTATCAGTCTCGCTCCTTTGACCATGGACCCATTATTGGGGGACCCAACAATGTATCTATTTTAATGAAACCAAACAACTTTTTTCTAAGATTTTGTATATTACTTGAAAGAGAGTGAAGGGGAGAGAGCACGCGCACAAGCTGGGGAAGGGAAAAGCCCACTCCCTGCTGCACGCCGGATTCAATCCAGGACTCTGGGATCAAGACCTGAGAAGGCAGATGCTTAACTGACTGAGCCACCCAGATGCCCTAAATCAACAAACTTAAATTAGCTTTAACACAAAACATTTCCTCAGATCTCATGAAGCTGGAAAACATTTGGGTTAATTTCTATCTTTTCCAGAGTTGTTCTAGAATGTCCACGCCTTACAAATGCTTGTCTTCCCAGGCACCTGTGTGGCTCAGTGGGTTAAGCCTCTGCCTTCGGCTCAGGTCATGATCTCAGGGTCCTGGGACCGAGCCCCACAGCAGGCTCTCTGCTCAGCAGAAAGCCTGCTTCCCCCACTCTCTCTGCCTGTCTCTCTGCCTATAAATAAATAAAATCTTAAAAAAGAAATGAGAAAAAAAAATTTTTTTAAAAAACACAAATGCTTGTCTTCCAACCAACTAAACAGAGCTCTTTCACAAATTACTTTTAGCAATACCATCCAGAGGAAGAAAAATGCCTCACACTTCTAACAGACACATAAACCCACAGATGTGAAAACCTTATAGTTACTCTTATTGCTGGAGAAGATTTCGAAGACTTTTATTTGTCTCTGGAATGAAGGAGGCTTGCGGGCGGCTGCGCACACGTGCCCTTACAGTAGTTCGCATTTTCAAAAACGCCTCTTTTCCTTTTTCTTTTTTTCCCTTAGTCTCAGATACCGGATCGGGAGCTGTGTTTAAACTTCGAAGACATGATACGATGCACAACTAAGGGACACAGAAAGAATGGAAGTTCCTCCGAAAAGGACTTTTGTTTCCGAGGGCCAATCAAGCCTTTGGAGACAGATAAGGGAAGTTTGGGGGTTGGTAAAGGAACAGGTGAGTTTGGAACTGCCCCTAGAGCTGACTTTTGGTTTGCAAAAGATCTGTCAGATAAGGACCGTAGTTCTACCTTCTTTAAAAAATTTAGATTCTGGGTTGATCCACCCATCCGAAGGTATTATCCTCGATTTACTTCTTTCCCTCCTGATATACGGTTCAAATTTTAAATGCTTCTCTTTTTTTTTTTTTTTTTAAGATTTTATTTATTTTATTTTAGAAAGAAAAAGCATGAGCAGGGGCAGGGAGGCGGGCCGTTGTGGACACACAGAGGGAGAGAGAATCTCAAGTCGACTCCGTACTCAGCACAGAGCCCGTGAAGGGCCTTCACTCCAGGACCCTGAGATCATGACCTGAGCCAAAATTAACAGTCAGACACTCAACCAACTGAGTCACCCAGGCACCCCAGATCTGAAATATTTTTGGCAATACCGAATAACCTCCCCTTGCGCATAAGACAGGTCCTCAACAAGGGTGCAAAGGATATTAACGTCCTGAAGGCTGGTGTCACTCCCGAGGACAGCCGGAAGAACGAGCCAGAAGAACGAACCAATAACCTGCGAGTTCCAGGCAGGCAGAAAGCCAAGCCCAGTTATGCAAAATGAGACCAGCAAAAGCAACAGCTCCCTCTGGGGAAGAAAGGATCCGTAAGGAATGCATTTGGGTTGGGAAAGGAAGGGACAATGTGGATGGACTTCTGTTTTTCTCTTTCAACTAAGTCCTACAGCCAGAGATTTGCAAGAGTTGATTCTGGTAAGAATGTTTACCTTCTGCTGGTTTCCACCCGTTTTCCTAGGAGCCACTCTGCAATGGTGACAACAAAAATCGTGGCTAATATTTACTGAGCATTTTCTGTGTTGGCTATCGAGGCTGTTCTTAGGTAACAGGCTAGAGCTTGGGCAAGACAAAATGGCCACACAGTGACCAGAGAGCTGAATGCAAACAGGCTCATTAATCCACAGGCCCTACCTAATCAGTGGGCTACTTACAACCAGGGAGAGTTCTAATATTACCAACAATGGGAAAATTCCCCAAGTCTCCATAAGCCCCTCACTCTGCCCTACAACTCTAGCCCCTCACTAGAATGTCCGAGCAGACACTCTCTCTTCTCTGTGCTGCCCCCTGCTCCCTGGCAGTGTAGTCAGTCAACTGCCTCCTTTGCTCTGCCCTGGGACACCTCACATTTCTGTGGCAATGAGGCACCTTTATATAAATGAAGCCTCAAAGTAACTACGATGACTGTTTTGTTGAGTACTGCCGTATTTCTACCTTGTCGATAAGGGTACGAGGCTGAGAGGTTAAATAACTCAACCAAGTTAGGAAAAGGATCTGCTAGGATTGGGACCTGTGTCCCAGGCGCTGGATCTAGGCAGTCTGGACTGGCATCCCATGTTGTCCCCAAGGCTGCTCGAGCGAGAAGGTGAAGAAAGAAAGTCAGGCCAGGATTAGAAAGGACAGTCAAGAATTTGACGTGAGGTGACTTTCGGAACTGGGTTATAGATTTTTATGAAAAGAGTTGCTTAAGGGATGCCTGGGTCGCTCAGTGGTTAAGCATCCGCCTTCAGCTTAGGTCATGATCCCAAGGTCCTGGGATGGAGCCCCGCATCGGGCTCCCTGCTCCGTGGGGAGCCTGCTTCTCCCTCTCCCACTCCCCCTGCTTGCGTTCCCTCTCTCGCTGCGTCTCTCTCGTCAAATAAATAAATAAAATATTTAAAAAAAGAAAAGAAAAGAAAGAAAGAAAAGAGTTGCTTAAAAACCTCAGTTTGAAGTCTTCCAAATGATTTTATTTCTATAATTTGGGGGGTGGACATTATGCTCCAGGCGTCAGGTTGCATTTGGCTGATGAAATCAGGTCAGAGAAAGTATTTCATGTTTTTCTCAAGTGGATTTTGCATAACTTACACATTTCCCCTCACTTTTCTATCAGAGACAGAAAAAAATCAACCTCGAACTCAAGACCTGCTCACCTTCATTTCCTTATCCCTTCCCGATCTGAGAACATCGCCCTGTCTTTTGCCGGGGCCCCTGCGTCAGTATCTTATAACCGAACGGGAAGCGGGAGAGCCGCCTGGGCGAAATAAATCAGATTGTGGAGGGAAGAAAAATAAAAGCCATTTTCCAACTTCAAAGAGCAGAACACAAACCACTCTCTCCCAAGAGTTAAAGCAGCAAAATGTAAAAACACCTCAACACAAGAAAATGTGGCTGTGGCCGCGAGGCAATGCATTCCAGCAGCAAAGCTGGCCCTGCACCTACCATGTCACTGAACCAGCTGGTACACGGGGTCACCGACTTTCAGGCCGCCAATTTTCTCCACTGAATAATAGACCCCAAAAAGTGGGGACGACTTGTATATTGCCTTCTCGGAAGGATCACACAGGCGGTAGCTGAAAGAAGCAAAAATTCATCATCAGGTACAAAAAGGAAGTCAGAATCTAAGTGCTCTCGAGAGAATTCAAGGGGCGCCTGGGAGACTCAGTGGGTTAAGCCTCTGCCTTCGGCTCAGGTCATGATCTCAGGGTCCTGGGATCAAGCCCCGCATCGGGCTCTCTGCTCAGTGGGAAGTCTGCTCCCCACTCCCTCGTCTCTGTGTCAAATAAATAAATGAATAAAATCTTTAAAATTTTTCAAAAAAAGGGAATTCAAGATGCCATTCCCAGATGACCTATACATAAGTAGCAAGCCTCTTCCACAACGTGGACAGAGAAGTCTGTGGGCCAGGAGCCTGTTTTCCTAGAAGCATCCTGAGGGTCTATACAATTTTTCCATGGTTTTAGTTGAAAAAACTTTAAGTGTTACTCAAAATAAGTGGTATGTTTAAAAAAAAAAAAAGTAAGTGGTATGTTCGCATGTGCAGCTCGGACTTCACAACTCCCGGAAACAAATGCCCACACAGTCTCAAAATGGAACTGCCTGCACTCGCCAAGTTCTTTTTTCTTTAATCAGTTAATTGATTTATTTGGGGGCAGGAGAGAAGCAGGCTCCCTGCTGAGTGCAGAGCCCAATGCGGGACTTGATCCCAGGACTCTGAGATGGTGACCTGGGCTGAAATAGAGTCAGATGCTTAACTCACTGAGCCACTCAGGCGCCCTCCAAACCTTCTGTTCAATGCTTGTAAATAATACGCTTCCCCCCCCACCCCAGGTTTACCAGCCCAAAACTGAGGCTCTTTGGTGAACAAAAATAAAGATACAGATGCAACAGGCATGAAGCAGGACGACTGACGAAGTTAATGTCTTTCAAAAGCCCTGTCTAAACAGAAAAAAATTAACTTCACCTCATCTCAAAAGTCAAAAAACGAAACACAACTGCATATCCGAAGGCTTCAAGAAATAACCTCTTCTCTAACTCAAAACCCCTGGAGACCAACAACAAGACAGAGAAAAAGAAAATAAAATAGAATATTATCTCCCAAAAATGTTGACTTCGTGTTAAAAACACATTCTCTATTGATAACTAAAGTCAGCTAATAAGAAAACACAACACCCGGGCCCAAAAGGTGGTCCCAGATAAACTCTGACAACTTGTTCCATTTCTGCTTTTCTCATATTTCAGTATGCAACTTCAATTAGCCTCATAATCCTTGATGTTGCGTCTAATGAAGAGATCCGAGGTACAATAAAAATATATAACTACAGCATTTGGGGTCTTCATTTGGACATGCCCACGTGATGTATTGAAAATTGACATGAGAGATCTGAAAATTTCCAAACACAGCATTAGACAATGAAAAATCTGTCAAAAGCGTTCGAAGATCCATCCACAAAAAAAAGAGGAAGCAATTAACCCACACACATGCCAACTAGAAGGCAGAGGGAAAGGTGCTCGGGCGGGGCACCTACCCCCACCGGCAGCTCTGGGATGGGGATAATATTAAAAACACAGCGGACACATGGCTATTTACCTCTTCAGGGTTTCCAGTGGCTCCTTCCGGTCTATCACTCCGGTATCTGGGTCTACAGTGGTCAAAATGCACCTGTTATTCAAGAACCAACGATTAAGCGGTGGTTAGGAACCATCAAATGGGCTGCCTCCCCCCGCCCGCCCAAAGGCTGACTCTCACAGAATCCTTCCTTACCTGGGGCAAGCCAAAACCTTTTTCATTTCTACGTTGCCAATCAGGAGTTCATCCCAAGTATCCTAGGAGGAAAGAAGTTACCTTTTGAATCAAAGCTTCATTCATCTCTAAGGCAGTTTACTGTTCAGCTAGTCCTAACTATGAAGCTAGCAGAGGAACGCAGAGACAGACACCGAGAAGCATCTCCCAAAGGGACCAAAGGGAGACGGCACTGGGATCCAGCCACCTCTTGACTCAGTGTCTCCAAAACCCAAGCCCCGTCAGCACATCAAGAACAGACTTCCTCTGCGGGGCCGTTTGTCGTGGGAATCACACATTAACTACGAGGCCAATTTCCTGACCTATAATGGGAAACATAGGGCTTGCAAGACAAGCCCACTTTGTCCTTAGAGCTAAGTTACAGTGGAAGCCAAGTTCAAATCTGATAGTTCTTTGTTGAATGTCTTCACCCATGGGAAGTCAGGTATGAGATAGACACATTCAACAATCACTCCCAGCTCCACAGAGAGACAGCCTGGGGCAGGGAGGGGGCGGGGGAGTGACCTTGAGTGCCAGAGCCACTGAACCTGATCTCAATTCAACTGAGGTTTGGAGGCCGAGGGTCTAAGGGATTTGAGGAGTAGTCAGTCCCCAAGAGAGGAAATGAAACATCTACTCCTCTCACGTGGTCTGGACTCTCCCCTCCCACCACCACTTCGGGGACAGGAGAGGGAGGCAGCATGGGGGGGGGGGGATACCTAACACATCATGTTTCCCCTTCCACCTCCAACAACCAGCCCCATTTCTCTTCCAGTGGTGCCCGAACCCCCAGGGCCCACAGCAGTGACTTAACAAACACAGGAAAGGTACTCCCGTTCCTAACTGGGTCTTCCCAGCTCACAAATCTGCTCCGGAACAGGCGCACAGCCGCGGTAAAGGTCCCTGCGGATGCCCGGGGTTCCCAGCCACCCCTTAGGAAAACACTGCTCTGTTCCAAACAGCCAGTTGACAAACCACGTTGTCCTTGCAAAAGGCAAGGACCCCCATGTAACAAGTGGGATTTCTATATCCCAGCCAGAACTTATTACAAGCTTTGTGCAAACGGGAAAAACATGCAAGATAACCAGAGCAGGTGGCTCAGCTGGCGGAATGTAACAGGGATCCCGCATGGGGAAGTGACCCATCGGCCACCTGCATGCAGCCCTGGTCTGGGGGCGGCAGAAAAGGCTGATGCGTTTTGCCACACGAGGGCGCCACCGCCACAGGAATGTGAGCCCATCAGCGCCCCCGCAGCTCTCCAACTCCCTCCCTTTCATGGTCTTTGCACAAATGATGATGAATTTCATACTTGAAAGCCACAGATCTGTGAAAATGCTGCCTTGTGACTGTGGCAGGAAGCAGGAAAGTCTGAAAAGTTCAATTAGGTGTCCTAGCTTAATAACACAGATTTATTCTGTAGACAAGTTTGTTTCTCTAAACTGGGTACTGCCTTTCTCTGGGCAGCACCCAGTTTAGAGAAACAAATTGTCTGCCTACATAGAAATCGTCTCAAGCTCCCCAAATGGCAGCTCTAATGACCTCCGAAAATATTAATCACTTTATATAATAATGTCACTTACCCTAATCTGATCACAGTTGGCATTTTGATGCAGAGTGTTATTGGCAGCAAAAAAAAAACTACATGAATTACGTTTATTTTTTTTCCATTTAAATGTAATTATTAATTCAGTTATTAGAGGAAATAATAAAATACCTTAAGTTATTAAAAGTTCATTTGAATTAAGAAATCACGAAATTAAATTTTCCATTAGGTTCTATTAGACAGACACACGTCAAGTTCCAGTGCCTTCCCAGCCAGCAGCCGCTCTGCAGTCAGGCAAAATCCAGGCCCCCCCCTAAGACCTACTTTTACGGTGATGGGATAAAACAATGCAGTTTTTGAGGGGAAGAAGAAAGGACAGGAAGAAAGCAAAGCAACAAGAAAGGAGAGAGCATTGTACACTATGGGCTCAACTCTACGGAATCAGCCTGAGAAATTACGATGAATTTACCATTTATATTGGCAAACATTACAGTAAGATTATGTTGTTTCACGTGACAAGGTGCATCCAAAGACAGACATAAATTAAGAGTCTGGGGCAATTATTGTGGAGCCACAGCACAGTGCAGACGAGGGTGTCTGCTTCTTTGAGACCGCCACTAGAGTCCAGGAGGCAACAAATTAAATGCATGACAAGAGATTCCCCCCAACCCCAGCCCCCCCCCACCCCCGTCCCCTTTTCTCTCTCTCTCTGTACACACACACACACACACACACACACCCCAAGCCATGCTGGGATAAACTGAGGGAATGAACAGGTAAATAAACAAGTTTGTGGTTTAGAAATCCTTTGCTATTTTTCTGGTTTGGTATCAATGATGCCATAAGATTTCAGTGAGCGTGAGAAGCCACGAACTAGGGCTGGTAACTACATGTGGCCCATACAGAGAGGGATTACTGTTCAGGCAGCAGAAAGGAGGATGTGAGTCTTTATTTATCGACTGAATAAGGTTCAAGATGTTGCTAAGTGAAGAAAGTACATCTATATATACACGATATGTAGGATAAGGCTGTTCATGTAAAAAAAAAATTTAAAAACCAACGACCTGTACATACAGCTCTGTGTATATATTTAGAGCAATATATTTGGAAGGCTCCTCAAGTTTAAACAGTATTTTTATAATAATTTTATTTTTGTTGTTTTCCTTTTTGGTGTATCTTTTTTTAAATCAGAAGCATATTATCTCGGGGCACCTGGGTAGCTTAGTTGGTTGGGCAGCTACCTTCGGCTCGGGTTATGGTCCCGGAGTCTCAGGATGGAGTCCAGCATCGGGCTCCCAGCTCCGTGGGGAATCTGCTTCTCCCTCTGACCTTCTCCCCTCTCATGTTCTCTCTCTCTCAAATAAATAAATAAATAAAATCTTTCAAAAATGAAGAAGAAGAAGAAGCATATCATGTCAACAACACATTTTTAAGATCATCTTGGTCTAGGAAATTTCTCAGATGCTTTCCAACAGCAAACACATGGTGTGTTTCCAATACCAGTTCTTCAATTCCCTGACACCAGGAGAGGCCCTGTGATTTAACCCGGTTCTGACGCTAACCAGCCGGAGTTCATGAGCACAGACCCCTTGGGTTAAGGGCTCGGCCCCACAGACTTCCCCTCGCTCCTCACTTCAGATGCCAAGGGTACAGTCCTCCCACACTTCTGGTCGACCAGCTATAAATCAAGGATTCCCAGGCCCCCTCCGCAGGCTGGGTATTTTACCAGGAGAGCTCACAGAACTCGGGAAATTACTATTACCAGTTCATTATAAAGGATACAACTCGGGGGCAGTCCGGTGGAAGAGATGCAAGGGGAAAGGTACGGGGAAGCAGCACAGAGCTGCTAAACCACGGTCCCAGCTCCCCCTCCTCCGTGGCTTCACCAACCCGGGAGTTCTCCAAAACCAGACGTTTAAGAGGGGTTTCTTGGGGGGGTTTTGCGGGGCTCGATCCCAGGACCCTGGAATCATGACCTGAGCTGAAGGCAGAGGTTTTAACCCACTGAGCCACCCAGGCGCCCCCGTTTAAGGGTTTTTAGTGGAGGTTTTATTACTGGAAGATCACATCACTGTCTACTTGCAACTGAACTTAACCTCCAGCCCCTCTCCCCTCGCTGGAGGCCTGGGAGTGGGGCTAAAAGTTCAAATTTCCAGTCAAGGCTTGGTCTTGCTGGTGACCTACCTCCAACCTGAAACTACTTACCCCACCCCATCCCCAACCACGGGCCTCACCAGCATAACTCAGGCTATGAAAGGAGCCTGCTATTAATAATAAAGCCTGTTTTTAATAATAAAAGGTGCCCCTATTGCTCCCCTCACTCAGGAAACTCCAAGGGTTTTTGGAGCTGTTTTAAGGGACAAACAGCAAATATGTATTTCCCATCACCCCACACAGTTCAACTATCTAAAAACCAAAAACTTTTTCTGTTTTTAAGATAAACATGCAAAATAATAATGTCCTATTCCAAAATGTAAATGCACTCCCTTTCTAGAAATGCATGACATTCTTCCCAAAGACACACACATACCCTGTGCTAAGTGTTCCTTTCTCCGGGTTCCCACCAGTGAGGTTACGTCCCTCAACCCTCTGGTTACTGAGCCCTTGGTCCTGCTTCATCCTGGGACGCTTGCAGGCAGACACAGTGAATTCATTTCCGTAAGTTCAGCACCCAGAAAACTCTCAATAAAGGTCTGTTGCAAGAGTGAGTGTTCTAGAACCGTGTTGATACATTGCAATTAAGTTTCCTTAACCGAAGTAAAACTCTACTTGAGGCCATACTTCCCTCACGGACCGACTAACACAAGATTCCTTACATTAAGAATTACCAATTTACAGGAGACAGGACTTTGCACTTATCAGACTGAGGAAAAATTATGCGCATCAATGCTGTCTGGGGTCGGAGAGGAAGGGCGCGCTTCTGCTCAACTCGTGGCAACACAAATTGGTACAAGGTTTCTGCAAATCCATTAGACAATATGAAAAGCCCTTAAAATTCTGACTTTGCATTTCTTAAGAATAAGTTGAGAAATGTAGATAAAGACTATTTTACAAAGCTGTTCATTATTTATGTAAGGGAAAACGGAAAACAGCTTACACACTCAATTATAAGGGAATGGGTAAGTAAGTAAAGGCACAGCTCAAAGATGGACGAATACGGACAATAAAAACTATGCTAATGAAGAATTTGTGCAGACAGAGCTGGGTGCCATCTACCATTAAGTGAAAATGGAGGAATTCAATACTACCTGTACAACCTCACATAAATAATACTGGAAACACAATAAAATGTTACCACAGGCTATTTTTTGATGGTAGGATGGGGAAGGATTTTTATTCCTTCAAGTTTTTCTTCACACAGAAGAAGTACTCTAAAAAAATTACTTTGGGGGCACCTGGGTGGCTCAGTGGGTTAAAGCCTCCGCCTTCAGCTCGGGTCATGATCCCAGGATCCTGGGATCGAATCCCCCTCCCCCATCGGGCTCTCTGCTCAGCAGGGAGCCTGCTTCCTCTCTCTCTGCCTACTTGTGATCTCTGTCTGTCAAGTAAATAAATAAAATCTTTAAAACAAAATTACTTTTAGTGGTGCCTGAGTGGCTCAGTTGGTTAAGCATCTGCCTTTGGCTCAGGTCAGGATCTCAGCCTCCTGGGGTGGAGTCTCCCATCGGGTTCCCTGATCAACAGATCAACAGGGATTCTACTTCTCCCTCTGCCTCTCCCCTGAGCCCCAGCCACTGCCGGCTTGTGCGCTCTCTCTCTCTCGCTCTCTCTCTCTCTCTCTCTCTCTTGCTCTCTCCCTCTCTCTCTCTCTTAAATAAATAAAATCTTTCCTTAAAAATTACTTTTATAATAAAAAATGAACTATCTGAAAGATTCTTGAATTGGATCATTAAAAAGCTTGCCATATCCTTGAGCCCTGGTCCCAGATTCTCTCTGGAGTCTCTCTTGCTAACAGCACTGTGTGGAGACGCAGTATACTTCCTCTGTAAAGCCTAAGCCTCCTCCCATTACACAATGGCTGGTGTATGTTCCTACAGAATCACAGGAGACTTGTTTCTGTAAACCTAAGTGCATAATAAATGTGCCAGGAGGAATTGGGTGTTTGGGGAAAATCAGGCAGAAGGGAAGAACAGAAACCTTGGGCTTTCTGCAAGGCTGCTTCCGGTCCCTGGAAGCTACCTGCGGTGAAGAACTCCAGGATCAGGCTACAAAAAGGGTAAAAAGAGACTTTGAACTATTTCTCCTATTTCTCCATCGTTGATGTGTATTCACGGAGCTGGGTTCTTTGTGGGGCTGAGGTGGCTGAATTTCTCCCCGGCTACTCACAGGGAAGTTGGAGCCACGAGGAATCTGGAGATTTCAGGCTCCCCTGGGCATCAGCTCCTGACTGAGATGCGAATGGGTCCCACACCCACCAAAGCCAGCGTCTGGGAAAAGCAGCCACCAAGCCAGTTCCCAAAGGCAGCAGTCTGGGCTGCTCTGGGCTGCTCTCCGGTACCCTTGGCTGAGAATCACAGTCCTCCAGAAGACAATGAGAGAGATGGGGATGGGGGGGGGGGTCCCCACCCACGACTCCTATCTCTGCTACTCTTCCATCAAGATTTCAACATCTTTATCTGATGTGCTAATCTCTAGGGCCGCTTTGGAAAGCAAAAGGCCACACTCTTCCAGGGCGTGAGAAAAAGGAACGCACCTGCACCACTCGTGGGAATGCAAACGGGTGCAGCCCCCGTGGAAAGCAATATGGAGAGCCCTTTAAAAATTCAAGTAGAATTACCATACGATCCCCTAATCGCACTCCTGTGTATCGACCCAAAGAATACGAAAACACTAATTCAAGAAGACCTAAGTATCCCGTGTTTGTTGCAGCATGATTTACGATAGCCAAGTTATGGAAGGTAAGTCAAACAGAGAAAGACAAATATATATGATTTTACTTACATGTGGAATCTAAAAAACAAAATAAGTGTGTTGTCAAACAAAAAAAAAAAAACAGACTCTTAAATACAGAGAACAAACTGGTAGTTGGCAGAAGGGAGGTGGGGGGTGCGGGGGATGGAGGAAACAGGTGAAGGCAGTTAAGAGGTACAAACTCCAGTTATGAAGTGATTACAGTAAGACACAGGCAATACAGTCAAGAAGATGGTCATAATGTGGGCGCCTGGGGGGCTCAGTTGGATAAGCTTCTGCCTTTCAGCTCAGGTCATGATCTCAGGGTCCTGGGATGGAGCCCCACATCGGGCTCCCTGCTCAGCGAGGAGTCTGCTTCTCCCTCTGCCCCTCCCCCTGCCTCCCCCCTGCTCATACTCTCTCTCTCTCTCTCAAATAAATAAAATCTTTAAAAAAAGAAAGAAAGAAAGAAAAGAAACAGCATAGTCATAGTGCTATATAGTGACCGATGGTGATCCCGCTTCTCACGGTGAGCACAGAGGATGCCCAGAACTGCTGAAGCCACGAGCCCGCAGAGCAAGCCGTCACCGCATTACCTATAGTCTCTTCTGGTACTTTTTATTCCAGTCTTTTTTTTTTTTTTTTTTTTAATGCTTGTCAGGACCCACAGAACTGAAATTCTAACCCCATAATGGGTTATAAGCTGCAGCTTGGAAAGGGTAAGTAGGAGGATAAAATCAGATCCTGCACAAGAAATGCCTGGCACAGTGCCTGGGACATAATGTGCATTCGTCAATCATCAACCGGGAGCCCCGGCTGTTACTATTACTTTGTTATTGTTTTATATGCTGTTTCTTCAGAAGTCCCTGCAGCCAGGCAGATGATGTTCTTATTCTAGGACAGAGACTTCTACTCATGTATGCACCCAAGTAAAATCCAAACTCGTCTCCCATTTGGGGGACTGAGAACTTGGTGATGATGGTTTACAGAAACTTTGCTTCTCGAAAGCTGCAAAGGATAGGACTGAGAGGACCCAGTTCACCTCAGTGAGTGATGGGCCTGGGAGTCCAACCACAGCTGCCTGGCTTCAAGACCCACCATCTTTCTAGAAGCTTCCTGAAGAATCACTTCCTGAGTGAGTGACAGATAACACACCCAAGGTTTTCTGCAAGCTTCTCCACAGTTCTTTCATACTGTGGAGTGAGAAACGATGCAAACAAGATATGCCCACCCAGAAAAAAAGAAAAAGAAGTCAAGTCCTGCGTACCAGGAAAATGAGCAAAATTCGGGAAACACCTGATCCCTGACTCCTGCAACGGCCAAGCACACTGACAAGAAGCATTGTCAACTGGATTATTTTTTAACTCCACTGCTCTGCATTCCCCGAACTCACACACACCACACCGGCCCAAGGGAAGCCAGCTTTTAAAACTTGCCTAACATTCTGAGTTAGCTGGAAAAAGGACCGAGTACTCTGGGTCACAAAGAGCAAATGTTACACAAGGCGTTCTACTATCGCTCCACATTTTTGCAATAAACAGATGGCCTCTCTGCACCATGCTTAGATTTGCTATTTTTTTTTATTATTAGTGGGTCTATTAAATATTTACGCACATTAGCATTTTACATCAATATTCAATAGAGTCCCACTAATTGAAAAGGTCATAGTTGTGTAACAATGCCAGGCAGACAGGTTCATGTATCAGGCCCTTAACGACTGGCCTTCCCAAGTTCAAGGAGGATAAATCAGCAACATTAGCACTATTTTACACGAAGGATTTTTTTTTTTTAATGTATACAAACAGAGGACTTTTCTAGAAAAATCAGAGCATTCTGCCTTACTTACATTACTATTTCAGTAAGCTCATCGTGATGCAGGAATTAAAACAGAGAGCTCAAGGTGACTGAACATTTTTCAATTAAAAAAAAAAAAGACTCCACCCACTCAAATTGCCTAAGAGAACACAATTCAGCTCACCTTATCCTCAGGGTTACTTTGGCAAGTTACAGGGGAGCAAAAACTTGTACTAGGCAAATTCCGGGAAAGCAAAAATTCTTTCGCCAGGAATCTGGTTAAGGAGTAGCTTTTCTTCTTACTCCTCTTGGCTCAATATCTTTTTAAAATTAGGCCCTTCCATGGAGACAAATCAAGAAAAATTGTATTTCCTCAAAGAAAATTATTCAGAAAATAACGGAGCAGTTACAGGATTCCTGTGAAGCGTTTTTGCTTCATGGACTAATTTCTAATCCGAATCTCAACCACTTGCATCAGTAACACCAAGTATGGATTTCCTCTGTTTAGCGAGTGTCTGAGGACTGCACACTTATGCACACTAGTAGACCACAGGGTGGGGGACAGGCTAGTCCCCTCTCTTGCACCCGAGCCCTTCTAGGCCCTGTGTTGTGTTATTGTCTTTTCTGAAGGAGCCCTCGCAACCTTGCATAAACGCTAAGTCCCACCACATCTGGATTTATTCCTGGGGAGAAAAATCGAGTCTCTTCCCTCAAGGTGCTGACTGCCCAAGAATGTCAGGGCCCCTTCCCGTGCTGCCCCCTCCCCAACCAGTGCTCCTTCAGGCATGGCCAGCACCAGCAGGCGGGGCTCAATTCCACAACCCCAAGGTCACAACCTGAGCTGATGCTTAACTGATTGAGCCACACAGGTGGCCCCCACAAAGGTTTCTTCTAAAGGATGACACTTCTCTGCAAATAGGGGCACATTTTACTCACACCAAAGGAAATGTGGCCACACGAGGGAGCAAAGAATGGGGAGATTCTCCCCTCGGCCTTCGCTACTTGGAATTTCTAAATTGGAGGCATGTCCTCACCCCCTCAGAAGCTGGAGATTCTAATCCCACAACAGCCAATCACATGTCCAACAGGTGGGTAAGCCTCCCCCGCTCCAGCTTCAATTTCCTTACAAAAAGGAGACAGTCGTACAAGAATTCACGGGGTTGTCATCGGGATCAAATAGAACAATCTGTATGAAGTAATACATTAGTTCGATGTCTGATGCCCAGCAAACATGCCGTCAATGGATTTGCTGTGGTTGCTTCCAGGGCTCACAAAGTTTAACCCACCCGCAACGTTCACTAGAGCTCTCAATGGTTCTTAGTGCAAAGCAACGCCCAGTTATGTCTTTCTATACAGATCGCAGGACAACTGGGGTTTAATGTGGGTGTCCTGTTAGGGCTACAGGGGGCTGTGGCTGGAGAGGGTGGAAATCCCAGCCACAAGTCACACAGGAGAGCACGTGGGTCCTCCGGGACAGAACTCGGCCACAGCAGGGACTGTCTCTGGGGCTCTGTTCACAGGCAGAGCTCCTGCACCTCTAGGCCACCGCTTTAGGGTCTGGACCTTCCGGGAGTCTCAAATCCTTATGCACACGTGACTGTTCTCTCCATTTCCCTTCAGTTATCTCTGAGCCAGAAGGACACAGTCTGGCCTAGTTCCCGACTTGATGGAAAGGGTGAGCGGTGCCCTCCTGGGGCCAGCGAGGGGACAGCGGCCGCCCCAAGCAGCCTCGGGGAGGACAGTGTCCCTCACAGCTGACAGTGGGGGGTCTGAGCTGGGGCTGGGTAAGGGGGCAGCTGTCAGTGAGCCCCCTGAACAGCACATCTGAGCTTCGAGCACAAAAGCGGGGAGCCTCTTACCTCCTCGAAAGCATCGCAGCCTGTCACCACGATATTGGGTCTGAACTGGTCCATTTTCACTTTCTTCTCCAGCCTGGTATTCAGGTCCGCCAGCGAGGCTTCCGACAGGATCATGATCGGGCAGCAGTCCGGGTAGGCCACCTGCGCCAGGAACATGGCACCCTCAGTCCTCCCTGCCCCGTGAGACGCCCTGGCCCAGCTGCAAGGGAAGCACAGCCAGAAGGGCTGTGCGGGGAGGGCCGGGGGTGTCATCCCCGCATTCAAACAGCTTGTGGCTCGGGGAGGAAAGCGAGAACTGCCCGAGGAGCTTGCACTTTGGTTGTTTTTTTTTTTTTTTTTTTTTCAATTAGTTTTTTATTTGACAGAGACCTAGCAAGAGGGTACACCAGCAGGGGGAATGGGGGAGGGAGAAGCAGGCTTCCCGCGGAGCAGGGAGCCCTACGTGGGGCTGGATCCCAGGACCCTGGGATCATGACCTGAGCCGCAGGCAGTCACTTAACAACCGGGCCACCCAGGGGCCCCAGGAGCCTGCATCTTAAACCCTAGCTCGCTGCAAAATCCAAGGCTCTGGGCTTTGGGCTGCAGCCGGCTCGCTCCAAAGGTGGCTTTTTGGTGCCTGAAATAACCACACCAGACAGACGGCCAGGGGAGCCCCAGGAGAAAGTCAGCCTCGGTAATTTTAGGAACCTTGGTTCGGTCCCAAACGAACTTCTCACTTCCCCTTCCCAACGTGCCTCCTGAGTCCCCATCTCACCGGGGGTCACCCCGGCTTCTGCCTCCACAGTATGGGACACAATCTGTCCACCATGCGTGCTGGAGAGCCGGCTCAGCTCAGAGCCGCTTCCCCTCAACCCCTATACCTGCCCAGGGCGCACGCTCAGACGCCCTCACCTGGGCATCCCTATACTTTCCTAACCGGGGCCCCGAGAAAGGCGGTCCTGGGGGGTAAGAAGGACGCCGGACACAGCGCGGGGGACTGGTGGAAGCAAAGGGCCGTTCCCTGGAAGCTCACCTGGTAATCCGGCACCGAAGCAGAGAAAATGTCCTTGGACGGTCTTCCTTTCATGTGCTTCTCAAACTGGACCAGCCGGAAAGCCTCTGTTTTCAAGAAGTTGGTGAACCACTGAGCTGCCTGGTCACCACAGTCCCTGCCCTTGATGTCCATACCAAAGAGCCTGGAAGGGTCACCAGAGAGCCAAGGTCACCGTCCTGCCGCAGCATGCTGAGATGGCCTCAATGATGGGACCGCCGGACCGCTGGGACCTGCCCATCCCGGAGCGCCAGGACGTGGTCCTCAGGCCAAGAGCGTGAGGCCGACAGAAACAGAAGGGGAGGCAGCGGAACGTGCCCCAGGGAAAAGTCTTGCAAACCCTAACATGCCTACCGAAGACTGAGATTGGGGTAAAATGCAGACTCTGCTTCAGAAGCAGTATTTGCTACACAGTAACCATTCATCAAAAAGTATTTTGGCGGGGCGCCTGGGTGGCTCAGTGGGTTGAGCCTCTGCCTTCGGCTCTGGTCATGATCTCAGGGTCCTGGGATTGAGCCCCGCATGGGGCTTTCTGCTCAGCAGGAAGCCTACTGCTTCCCCCTCTCTCTGTCTGCCTCTCTGCCTACTTGTGATCTCTGTCAAATAAATAAATAAAATCTTTAAAAAAAAAAAAAAAAGTATTTTGGCGGCACCTGGGTGGCTCAGCCAGTTAAGAGACCAACTCTTGGTCTCAACTCTGGTCTTGTTCTCAGGGTCATGAGTTCGGGCCCCACACTGGGCTCCATGTTAGGCATGGAGCCTACTTTGAAAAAAAAATAGTAATTATGAACAAGAATTTGATTAGCATAAAAAGTAAAATTTCATTTAAAATTAATTTCTTAACAAATCCTATAGTATATCCATATGTCTGTGCATGACTCTTACTGATTGCCGGAATAAGATAACGTTCGGCATCAACTTTATTCCTTGTGAGCGACAATCTGATCAGTGGCCCCTTCGCTGTAGCGTGTGGAACCCCCGACCTGTAGAATGATGGTCCCTGTCATTAGAGTTTCTCTTCATCAGCACCAACGCTCCCCATTATTCGGGCCCACAGGTCCCCCCCCCCACAGAGCAATGCTCCCCATTAAGACGCGGGTGGAGGAGCCTTTCCTGCGTACAGAGGGGAGGAGGGAGAGGAGGAGGCTCGCCCTGTGGGTGCGACTCAGACTGCAGCGAGAGACAAGCATTTATGGGATTGGAGGATCTGATTCTCTCCAAGCATCCCTGCCCGCAGAGACCCTCACATACCATGAGAGGGTCTGCACCTCCTCTAGCGCTGCCCTGGTTTGAGGCCTCCCGGCGCGACATACCGGACGGAATCGATGTGCGCTTACGAGGTACTCCAGACCAGATGAAGCCCTGGGCTCCGACGCCCCCAGGCCCACTCTGACCCTTAGACTCTCCCATCTCCTGTCAAATCTCAACTCTGCCCTCAGGTGTCGTGGGCCTCTTTCTTCTCTCTAAACCCTCTTAGTGGAGCCCCTCTTGACCCCGGACTTATTCCCGGCTCAGTCCCAAAGCCTCCCCAAGGTCCCTCCTGGCCTTCAGCCTTTCCTCTAGGAGTCTCGTCACACAACCGACTACTTGGGGCAGACTCGACCCCACCGTTCACGAGTTCCTGAAGCACCCGCTCCCGGGTCCAGAACATTCTTCAACCCCTCACAACAACACCCGTGCTAGGGCACACACTTCTGTCCCAGTTCCGTCCGCCAGGTGAGCCTCCCGTTGGCACTTTGAAAACCAGAAAGCAGCCAGCGGGCAAGGGAACGCTAAGTCTGCAGCGCCCTTCCCACTCCTGGACGCCGCCCCCGGACCAGTCCTTACTCCCTCATCCCCACAGCAGGGGCCACCTTCCCCTCCACCACCCCAGCTTCTTCCACTCTCTCAGAACGTTATGCAAAACCCACATTTAAAAAAAGATTTTATCTCATTTATTTGACAGAGAGAGTGCATGCGCACGAGCAGGGGAACAGCAGGGAGACAGAGAGAAGCAGACGCCCTGCTGAGCAAGGAGCCCCACACGGGGCCGATCCCAGGACCCTGAGATCATGACCTGAGCCAAAGGCAGAAGCTTTAACCCACTGAGCCACCCAGGCACCCCTGCTTCCCACATTCTTAATGCTTTGCATCCTGGGGTCTTGCTGATGTGGAAGGAAGCGCCCCCCGACCCCCACCCCCACCAGGGCTAGTTGATGCCTACAGGTAGGAAACTTACCTTTCCCGTGGTACCAACCAGTCCAACCACCTCCACTCTGGGCTCTTTCAGCCCAGGCCACTGTCCCCTGGCGCTAGCCACCCAGGGCCAGGTACCAGCCACCCAAAGACAGCCTCTAGGCCCCAGAGCCCACTGAAATGACTCAAATAGCCAACCCCGAGGCTCTTTACCCCGCCTCGCCTGGTACTTCCTGTGGAAACCACAGTCCGGGCTCTCGTAGGGACGCCTGGGTGGCTCAGTCCGTTAAGTATTTGCCTTCAGCTCAGGTCATGATATTGGGGTCCTGGGATCGAGTCTCCCATCGGCCTGCCCCCGCTTCTCCCTCTCCCTCTGCCCCTCCCCACTGCCCATGTGCACGCGCTCTCTCTCCCTGCTCTCTCTCAAATAAATAAATTAAACCTTTAAAAATAAAAGTCTCTCGCTCCTATCCCTCCACCTCCCCCCAGCACAGCCCCCCTTCTGACCAATACCGCCGCTCCTGTGTGCGGCCCCACGCGACAGGCCAAGCCTCCTGTTCCCCGGGACCCGTGACCACGGGAAAGGTCTTTCTTCATCCTCATCATTTGCACCTCTGCCTGCCTCACCACACCGGAGAAAAGAAATCCCAGGGACCCTGAAAACCGTCCTCTGCCTCGCCCACTAGCCCTGACCACTGGATCGATCCCAGCCCTGGCCAGACTTCTCTTCAGTATTTCCTTCACCAAACTCATCACCTACTATACACACTGCGGCGGGACAGGTGCACGGAGGAGCCTACGGGAAAGCGCGTCCGCCGCACGTCCCCAGCGGCCCCAGAAAGAGCACCTGCAGTCCCAGAGCTTGTTTGAGGAAGGCAGCTCGCTCGGCAAAGCCAGCTGGTCCATGCCCGGGGCCTTGAGGATCAGGCGGTTGCCCTCATAGGTGATGGACACCAGCACCAGGCGAGGCTCCTGCCGGGCAGTGACCATGTGCCCATCTTCCTTAATCACCAGCCAAAACCTGCCGAGGAACACACAGGAACGAGTCAGAAAACCTCTTCCCCTCTCCATGCCCATATTCTGATGCAGAGCAGGAAGCCCCCACAAACCAGGGGCTGGGTCAGAAGCCACTTACCTCCGCTGTTCTAGGCTCTGTCTTCACACCACATCACACCTAGGGGGAGAACTAAGCCTTCCTGGGAAGGGGAAGGGAGCCTGGCCTGGGGAGGTCCACTACGCTTTTATCTACATTCCGGAGTTACACTACACAAAGGATCTGATGACTAAAAGATATTTTAAAAGTGTTGCTCCCCCTCGAAAAAGTAAGTTTCAACACCATCGACACAGAGCACAGGGCAGTGCATGAGGAAGGCACTGGTTTCCAAGCAGCTGCTGAAAGCAAAAGCTTTCCAAACCTCCATCCCCCTGAGAAGCCATCTTTTTCCTTCCCAGGGTCTTGGGCTCCCCGGGGTGGTCTGGCCTGTTCGCTATGGGGTTTTGCGACCAAGGGCATTCCTGCTACTTTGCTCCATTCCCTTGGGGCTGGGCCCTGTTCCTATTTCCAGTCTCATCCCGCGTGCAGAGTTCTGGACGACCCTGCTCTGGCTAATCCTGCCAAAGCCTGCACCCTCAACTTCCGACATGCCCCAGCACCCGACAGGACTCCCTCGGAGATCTGCACCCGGCCAGACCCATGTGCCAGCAGGAGTCTGCATGTTGAGTTCTGACCGTGAGTCCCTCCCTGAGCCGAGTCTCCTTGTCCCCCCTCGACCTCCGCCTCAGCCCTTCCCTGGGGCTCACAGTGAGAAAGGGGGGCGGAGCTGGATGTTTTGTGCCACCTGCTGCCAGTGGAAAGTCAAGGGGCGACTTGCAGGCTGTCTAACACCAGGAAAGGACAGAGACACCAATAAAAGATAAAGACTTGCTGCCTGTAGCAGAGCCCAACCACTCTCATTATCCTGCCCAACGGGGTCACAGCCTTTGTCCTCTCTTGTCCTCTACGCCCAGTGAATGAATAATTATCTCTGTCCCGCCAGATCTGAAAGAAAGTTATTCACAACCAAGGGGTCCCCAAACTAACACCTTCTTTTACTTCTAAAGCAGGAGTGTGCGGTGTGAGGTCGGGTGCAGAAGCCAGAGCTCAGATTCTCCAAAAGAACAACAGTGACCAGGGTGATCACAGGGGTGGCGGAGCAGAGCCCGAGGCAGCTGGAAAACCTCATGTCTAAACTTAGAAACTGGTCTGGGGAGCAGAAGTGCCTGAGCCTGAAGGGGGGTGGGGGAGGGGGAGCAAGGCCCCAGCCATAGACAGTCACAGGGCAGTGACGCTCAGTGAGATAAACTCAGAGAACTCGTTTCTCCAGGAGATCACAGTCTGTGCAGAGAGCATCAAGGGCTGGCTTCGGAAGGGCAGGGCAGATTTAGGACGGATGGAGTCATACACACCCACGACGGAGAGCAGGATTTACCAAGTCGAGGAGGGCAGCCAACCCTCCCACCTTCTGTGCCAATCAGGCAATCAGTCCGTTCTGCTGGACGGACTCTGAACCAGCTCAAAGTCCAGGGTGCCCAAACCAAACATTCACAAATTTGTCAAGAGCTTTGAACAAAATAGTTCTAGAAATCTGAGGACAGAGCCCTTATGGAGGAAGAGCCCAGCTTCTAAGAATGGTTCAAAATGGAATTAACTCCAAGAGGCTTAGGAGCGTCCGGGCGGCTCGGGTGGTTGGGTGTCTGCCTGCAACTCACGTCAGGATCTCCACGTCATGCGATCGAGCCCCACATCGGGCTCCTGGCTGGCTCAGCAGAAAGCCTGCTTCTCCCTCTCTCTCTGCCTTTCCCCCTGCCTGTGTACTCTCTCTGTCTCTCTGTCAAAAGAATAAAACCTTAAAAAAATAAATAAATAAATAAATCCGAAAGGGCTTTTCCTGCATTCCAGGCTGCTTTCAGTTTCTTTATCATTGAGAGACTAGCAGTCACTCAGCAGAGTTCTTTCTAGCTTGTTTCTGAGTTTCAATTATCCTTTAATAAATCAAACCTAGACTAAATAGTGTCTTTGATCTCATCAAGTCCAAGCCCTTCCTTCTGTAAATGAGAACAAAAAATGAGGCTCAGGAAGTTTCGATGACCGTGCGCAGGTCTCCCCCTCCGTGCAATCCTCGCCCTTGCGAATCACACTGGCTTCACAGAAAGTGCATGACTGCTGGACCCACAGGCATCCGCGTTCACACCCCAGCACCCAGCTGCTTTGGGTGAGACACTCACCCTTTCTGATCCTGCTGGGTTTTATTTGCAGAGTGGAGATAACGTCTAGGGCACAGGACGGTGCTGAGGCTTGTGTAAGGTCACCCATGGAACAGGATGTCTGTGTCTGAGGCACACGTGGCACCGAACCCATGGTCATCCCACTGCCTCGCCCTACCTCTTCCCAGTCTCCTAGCCGCACCCCCACCCCCAAGCATGTGTTGTTCAACACAAGGGGAAGTGGACACAGTTCCATTTCTGTTCTGACACCCACTGAAGCAGAAGAGCAAAGGACACATCCTTTCTTCCCACAAAAGCAATAATCACAGCAAAGTAGTGACAATGAGAAGCAGGAAAATAGTCCTTCAGATGATCCGAAGAGAGACAGGCAAGAACTGGAAATCTCTCTGAGAAATGACTTAAGTCCTTCAAGTGGGGAAGGAAGTAGCACAAGGAGACTTTCTCTAGATGTTCGCCACAAGAACTTGCTTCTCCCAGTTTGGGGAGGGTGCCTAGAACTCCTACACCTAAAGTTTTCCCAGCAGTAGGAAGGCTTTTCTAATCCTTCATACTTGAATACGCTCTAAACGTGCTCTTCTTCGAAATGCCACAGATTCTACCCTCTAATGATAGCATCAGGTTCACCCGGGGAGATCTTAACACTACACGAGGTGGCTTCCCTCTGGGTGTCTCCGATTCCACAGGTCTGGGATAGGACTCTCAGGAAATTAAAGTTTTTTTAAAAAATCTCTCTAGTGGCTCATGAAATGTTACAGTTCCTCTGGTCACTCACTCCTCTCCTAAAACAAGTCAGTCCAAGAAAGACAAATTCCACATGATTTACTCACAGGTGGGACTGAAGAAACAAAACAAATGGGCAAAGAGAAAAAGAGACAGGCAAACCAGGAAACAGATTTTTTTTTTTAAGATTTTATTTATTTTGTTTATGCATTTGACACAGACAGAGAGAGAACGTGCACAGAGGGGGCAGGGGTGCGGCAGGCAGAGAGGGAGAAGCATGATGTGGGGCTTGATCCCAGGACCCCTGGATCATGACCCTAGCCAAAGGCAGACGCTTAACGGACTGAACCACCAAGGCACCCCAAGAAACAGACTCTTATATATAGAGAACTGATGGTCACCAGAGGGGAGGGAGGGGGGAGGTTGGATGGGTTATATAAGTGATGGGGATTAAGGAGGACACTTGTTGTGATGACCACGGGATGTCCCCATGGAAGTGTTCAATCACTATATTGTACGCCTGAAACTAATATTCCACTGTATGTTAACTAACTGGAATTTAAATAAAAACTTAAAAGTTCTGTTGGTAAGTTGTATACCCTTGATATCATACAAGGAGAATGGAACTTTACTTCTGTGCTCATCCTCCTAAAAATCCATAATCTCTGTCAACCATAAGGAAAATACCACACAAACCCAAACTAAAAGATACTCTACAAAATGCCCACTCAGGAGTCCTTAAAACTCTCAAGATCATCAAAAAAACAGTAGGAGCTTGAGAAACTATTACAGTCTAGAGAAGCCCAAGAAGTCACAACATCCAAATGGAATTATAAATATATCCTGGTGGGGATCTTAGGATAGAAAAAGAAGGATGTTATGGGAAAACCAGGAAAATCTGAATAAAGTATAGGTATCCATCCATCCATCCATCCATCCTCTCTAGGATTGGGGTGCCTGGCTGGCTTCATTGGTTGAGCATGGGACTCTTGATGTCAGGGTCCTGAGTTCTAGCACCATGTTGGGGGCGGGGGGTAGAGATTACTAAAAACAAACACAAAACATGAAAGTCTCTCCAGGATTAGAAATCGGAGTGCAGGAGGATGGAAAATCCCCCAACAGTCACATGGTCTGCAGACACAACACTGCTCTAAAACAAGCTGAAGTTTTTCGAAGCTGTGAGGGTCCACATTTTTTAAAGAAGACAGCTGAGAAGAGCGAATGCGTGTGTCCCAGAGTGAACTCAGGGCAGCAGATAGCCTCCTAGAAGATTCTTTGATGACCAACTTGCAAACGTCCCCACCCTCTGGATACAGAGGACCACAGCAGAAGCACCCGAGCCGGACAGGAAGGCATCTTAACCCTAATGAACCGACGAAGGGGATTCTGTTCTTCCTTGTTCACCCTTCCTGGAGTGTTGCCTGCTGCACCACCAAGTGAGCCTTCCAGACCCCCAGCTGCACCATTCTGAGAGTAAGGGTCTGCGGCCTCAGGCAGGGATGAGTTCAATGACAGGACACCCATTCTTCTCTAAGGGAAGTGAATGGAACTTCCATATGCCGGCCCTTATGTGAGTACAGATTTTATTTACCCAGAGTTCTTCATCAAGGACCACTCTGCCTCTAGGGAGAGGGGCACAGTATTCTCTTCAGGGCGAATACTACATTTGTGATGCCCTTGATACCCCCTCTTCCCAACACAAACCTTCACCGGCTCATTACTTATGAAAGTGGATCAAGTCTCCCCCGCCCCCTTCCCGGGTCTCCCAGGCACTTGCTCCAGGACTGGCGACAGACAGACGTGGGAGGAGCAAACTTCAGGAGACCAAAGTCAGTGTCCTTGAAGGAGACTTGGTTTCAGCGCTGCCGCCTTCTGCTCACGTGTGCTCCTCCACAGCACTTTATTTTCTACTATTGTGCCGTAGACCAAGAATCAGAAAGCGTAGAACTAGCCGGAGACTTGGCGATAACCCGGTCAGCCCCCGTCCTTCACGCTACCTACCTTTCCGAATCGCAACCAGACACGAACTGACCTTCCCCGCTCAAGGATCAAAAGCAAAGCGTCCAACCAACAACCCAGGAAACGCAACATGCAAACCGACTCCTCCCCGCGAGCCCCCCGCCCGCCCTCCACCCCGTCCCGGGCAGGTCCGGCGCAGCCCGGGCCCCGGGCCTACCTGTCCCGCAGGTGGCCGCAGCGCAGCCCCAAGGCCGTGCACTCGGCCGCGCTCACCGGCACCCCCTTGCACGACTTGACCGGGTAGATCCAGAGCTGCGCCACGGTGCCCACCTGCCGCAGCCGCCGGCGCCGCCTGCAGCGCGCGCGGCGCCAGGCGACCGTCCCCAGCGCCACGGCGGCCAGTCCCAGCGCGGCCGCCCCGAGCCAGGCGGGCCGGGACGGCGCCGGGAGGCGCGGCGCGGGGAGGCCGAGGCGGCCCAGAGCGGACGAGCCGGCGGCGCCCATGGCCCAGCGGGCGGAGACGAAGGCGGCGGCGGCGGCAGCTCCCGCGTAGCGGCCCGGGCGGCGGGGGGCGCGGGGGCGCTCGAGGCTGGCGGCGGGCGGGAAGAGGCGCGGCGGCTCGGGGCTGGCCCTGTCGTCCCTGCGGCCCTGCCCTCCCTGCGGCCCGCGCGCAAGGCCTGAGGCCGCGCCGTCACCGGATGTGGGGCGGAGAGCGCCCGCGCCCACCGCCCCCGCACCGCCCGCCTTCTCCGGGCTGCTCACCGGCCCCGCGCCGGCGCCCCCTGCCTGCACCGCCAGGGTCGCCCCTCGCGGGACCACCCGCTGCTCCCCACATCCCCCCCGCCGCTCCCCTACGCCCCGATTCTGACGCAGCCCCCCTTCCCCGGCTGCGGGATCGCGCGTTCCGAACCGAACCGGGAAGCGGATCGTGGGCTGCGGGGTGGGAGGTGTTCAGTGTTCGCGAACTCCTCGCTCGGGCAGATCCCGCTGAGACCTGCAGCCCTGGGGGCGCATACGCCGCGCGATGGAAACACCCCTGCTGGAAACTCCAGACAACGGAATTAGCCTCTTCAGGAACCACACAGTCTCATCAAGCTCAGCAGCAAGTCTTGGATATCTGTGTGGAGCACGCTGTTGTGAATGAGGAGTGCCCCTGATTCCTTTTCCTCCCCAGACTCTAGAAGACAGCCAGAGCCCTTCCCCAGCCGGAGCCTGCTGTCAGGTGGAGGTTGTCTGTGAATCCATCCTTCTCGCTAGATGGGAGCTCCCCGACAGGGAAAAGGTTCCTTATTAAAACATCTGTTCCTTAACACACATGTATAGGTCATTCGCCAGGCTTTGCCCTAGACTGGCACTGGCCATGTAAAGTTTCAAAGAAGCTGCCCATCCAGGAGCTTAGGGAGCCCCTGGCAGACTGCTCGGAAGAGGAGGCATGGACAAGATGCAGTGGAGACAGAAAAGCAGTTCTATCTCCCGACAGTGGTGTCTTCAGAGGAGGGAGCTTTTGAGCTGAGCCTGGAACACATGAAGGGTTGAGAGGGGACAGAATAGGGGATTCTGGGCCAGAGCAGAAGCTCGCACCGCGCTCAGAGAAATGCAAGGGTCGTGAGGATGTGGCGATGAGCAGCTGTTCAGCAACTTGAGCAGGTACCTCCCACGCAGCTGGGGCTGGGAGTTGAGGCAGGACAGCTGGGCAGGGGCCAAATCGAGATGCTCCGAGTCTCACGTTCATGTGGAGACTCACCGGCACATGGTCAGACTTGGGTGCTGGAAGGCGACACTGACCACTTCGAGAAGGGCTAACCCCAAAGGTGGGTTGATGAGAAGCAAAGGCTGTAGTTTGGGCCAAAATGATCCCAAATCAGGGGAAATGAGATGGGGGAGATGTGGAGATGTGGAGATGAGATAGGGGTGCAGACATGATAGATGGCGGGGAAACACTTAGCAAGAGGTGGTGACAGTCGGAGGGAGAGAGGGAGGGAAGGAGTCAGCATCCCAGCTCTCCCGCTCAGCTGGGGACAGGTAGGGTGTGCCATTCTCTGAGATAAAAAAAATACTCAAGGGAAGGAGATGATCCGGGGAGAAAGATGATGAGGTCTGTTGCGCACACTGACCTTGAGCCCAGATCAAGAGTCAGACGCTTTTAGGGACACACTCAGGTGCCCCTAAGATTTTACTTATTTTTAAGTATTCACTACGCCTAATGTGAGGCTCAGACTTAAAAGCCGAGGGGCACCTGAGTGCCTCAGTAGGTTGGGCCTCTGCCTTCAGCTCGGGTCATGGTCTCAGGGTCCTGGGATCGAGCCCTGCATGAGGCTCTCTGCTCGGTGGGAAGCCTGCTTCCCCCACTCTTTCTACCTGCTGCTCTGCCTACTTGTGATCTCTCTCTCTCTGTCAAATGAATAAATAAAACTTTAAAAAAAAAAAAAACCAACTTAGAATCCAAGAGTAAGAGTCACATACTCTACTGACTGAGCAAGCGAGGATCCCCTAAAAGAATAGAATGATGGGGGGGGGGGCGCCTGGGTGGCTCAGTGGGTTAAGCCTCTGTTTTCGGCTCAGGTCATGATCTCAGGGTCCTGGGATCGAGTCCCACATCGGGCTCCCTGCTCAGCGGGGAGCCAGCTTTCCCCTCTCTCTCTGCCTGCCTCTCTGCCTACTTGTGATCACTCTTTCTGTCAAATAAATAAATAAAATCTTTAAAAAAAATAGAATAATGGAATGAAGCAATATACTGACGGCTTGAGCTCAGCCAAGCCCTGTGACAACCTGGCTGAAACTGCAAAATCATCAGTAGTAAGAATGAGCTATTACAGACCTTGAACCCTGTGAATAAGGGAGAGGCTACCCCAGTAATAAAACGTGGACTTGAAGTTTTTTATTGGCATAAGAGCTGGTATAAAAAGCTCCCTTCACCTGCTAGTCCAGGGGTAAGAAAAGTCTTTGGAGTGTCCATAGCTCCAGAGCGCCGATCTCAAGCAAAATATTGCTTTTTTTTTTTTTAAGTTCTTAAAAAAACTTAAAATGTCTCAGTTAACTGCCTTCAGGTCTGGTCATGATTCCAGGGTCCTAGGATAGAGCTTCCCGACTGCTTCTCCCGCTCTCCCTCTCCCTTTGCCTGCTGCTGCCCCTGCTTGTACTGTGTGTCTCTCTCTCCCTCTATCAAATAAATAAATAAAATCTTTAAAACATAAAAGAAGGAGTGCCTGGGTGGCTCAGTGGGTTAAAGCCTCTGCCTTCGGCTCAGGTCGTGATCCCAGGGTCCTGGGATCGAGCCCACCTGAGGCTCTCTGCTCCGCGGGGAGCCTTCTCCCCCCTCTCTCTCTCTGCCTGCCTCTGCCTAATTGTGATCTCTGTCTGTCAAATAAATAAATAAAATCTTAAAAATAAAAAAATAAAAGAAGAAGAAGAAACTATGTAAAATGAGTATAAAAGGAAATTTTTTAAGGGTGCCTAGCTGGCTCAGAGGAGGAAATATGTGACTTTTTTTTTTTAAGTTTTATTTATTTATTTTGAGAGAGAGAAAGAGCACAAGTGTGAGGGGAGGCAGGGGAGCTGCAGAGGGAGAGGGAGAGAGAGAAAAACTCCTGTAGACTCCCCACTGAGCACGGAGCTTAAGGGCAGGGTGGTTTAGCCTGAGATCACAATCTGAGCCTAAACCAAGAGTCTGACACTCAACCCACTGAGCCAGCCAGGCACCCCTGCGACTCTTGATCTCCGAGTTGTGAGTTCAAGCGCCACACTGGCTATAGGGATTACTTAAAAGTAAAAAATCTTGGGGCACCTGGGGGCTTGGTTGAGCGTCTGCCTTTGGCTCAGGTCCTCATCCCAGGGTCCTGGGATCAGGCTCTGTATCAGGCTCCCCACTCAGTGGAGAGCTTGCTTCTCCCTCTGCCTGTGTTGCTCCCCACTGCTCATGCTCTATCTCTCTATCTTGCTCCCTCTACTTCTGTCTATCTTGCTCTATCTCAAAATAGATGAATAAAATCTTTAAAAAAAAAAAGTTAAATCTTTTAAAAAGTTTAAGGAGATTTTTGAACTTGAAACTTAAGTAAATAAAATGATTTTTTAAAAAGTGGGTGGCTCAGTCGGTTCAGCATCTGCCTCAGCTCAGGTCATGATCCCGGGGTCCTGGGATGGAGCCCCCCTCATTAGGCTCCCCGCTCAGTGGGGAGCCTGCTTCTCCCTCTCTCTGCCATTCCCCTGGCTTGTGCTCTATCAAATAAATAAAATCTTAAAAAAAAAAAAAAAAGTAGCCTCATTTAGGGTCTTTGGGTTCTTGTTCAAGATACATACATAGTGGGCTTTTGTGACCCCCTGGAGTCACTATATGTGAATTTTGTGTCAGTAAGAATCTGAGTAATAATCACAAAAATGCTAATGTTCACAACACTTTGCATTTTACAGGATATCACGATTTACAGAATGATTTGGCATCCAGTGAGGTAGGGGCTGAAGTCTGAGAGACAGAGGCACATGGCCCTGGGAGGGCAGGGGGTTGTGGTGAAGAGTCGAGGCGTAGGTAGGGACCGGTGGTCTATAAAGCCCCCCTGAGAGGACGGATCAAGGCAAATTCATCATGGTTCAGAATCAGCCTTTTAGGGTTTAGAGGAGAAAATCTAGCTTTTCGGTGTCTGCGTGTTGACTGGACTCAGGGACACTAACCTCTGCTAATAAGAGTCACAGGAGACTGATAATGAAATGAAACAAAAATGCTGTTTTACTCATTCACAGTAAAAAATGCCACCTCACACCCACAGGCTGGTCACACCAGTGTGACCAGCCGTGCCCAGGGAGAGAGTGGAAGAAGGGGAACCACCAGCTCCAGGGGTAATTTGTGTGTGAGCCGGCCACCTCCTTCAGGCTGCCAGGAGGAGACACGTCCCCTTTGTTAGACGTGGGGTTGGGGACGCATACCACGGAGGTGAAGCCTCAGTTTCCAATCACCAGTCCCAGGACTTCCTGAGGCTGCAGTTTCGAGAACAAGGAGAATGGCCAAGTGTTGTCCAGGAGACAGCAGCTTTCATCCAGCCCTGTTGTGTGTTGGCCTCTGGTCTTGAGCCTTTAATGATGATTAAGGAGCCTCAGATCTCCGTGAAGCAGGAGCCTACTAGGATTCTACCTCAGGAACGGGGCGATCAGGAGAACGGGGGGCGGGGTGCGATGGAGGGCTCTCGGAGCCTCTGGACAGCGGGTCCCCACTGCGACAGAGAAGCTGGGGCCGGGCTGGCCAGAAACCTTCCACTAACTGATGAAAGGGTAGCAGGAGCGGGTCACAGAGAACACAGCATTCTGAGCCGCTACGTTTAGTACAGGCTGGAGAATAAAGGGCAAAGGCTAAGTGTGGGGAGAGGTCTGGGGAGATGAACAAGTCCAGGTCGTAGAAGGAGTTCACTGTGTAAAAGAACGTGAACTTCATCCAGAGGATATCTAAAAATTAGTATTTACTGATAAGAGAAACTGAGCGGTTGGAAACAAGGAAGAGACAGAAACATCTTTCGCATTCTGAACCATGAAAATCAATACTTATTTTAAAAAAACTCCAAAAATTCAAAAATAAAAGTATTTTTACAGTATATTTTTAAATTATCCTACTTATATGAGTCTGGCTGTGTACCAAACTCTGGGGGAGCAAAACAGACCAAAAACCTATCCTACCAGCTTCTATGAGGTGTTTTCAATGCTTTATGCCTCATCAGAGACACAGCCCACCTTTGGGTAGACTCCCAATGTCAGAAGATCGATGATGTGTTCATCCATTTCTGCATCCGAAGGCCTGCGGAGACATCATGTAATCTGGGTGTTGGTGGGTGGCAACATGTAAACTGGGTTTTGAAGAATGCATAGGAGCTTTAAAAAATAGAAAAGATGGCATCTGGTTGGCTCAGTTGGTTAAGCAACTGCCTTCTGCTCAGGTCAGGATCCTGGAGTCCCGGGATCAGAGTCCCACATCAGGCTTCCTGCTTGGCTTGGAGTTGGCTTCTCCCTCTGATCTCTCCCCTCTCATTCTCTCTCTCTCAAATAAATAAGTAAAATCTTAAAAAAGAAAAATTAGAAAAAAATATAAAAAGAGAAAAGAGAAGACCTCAAAGAGAAAGAGAGCTTCTCAAAAAACCCTGAAATGGCTTTGGAGAAAAAGTTTTGCATGATGATCAGAGCAGCACAGGAAATAGTAGCAGGTGAAGCCATCAGGCAGGATGAGGCCAAATTGTGCAAAAATTGCACGTTGTATGAATTTCTTTCCTAAAAAAGTTCGAACAAAACCACATGGACCTTGGTATTCTGGAAGCTGGTGAATATGTACCTTTGGGATGAATTGTTTTTTTCTTCCCAAATAGCAGGAAAAAAATAACTTATAAATTTTGTTTTCTATTTTGTATTTTTCCTCCCATAATTTTTATTGAAACTTCTTAGTTTCTGTTGGTTAATATAAGAAGTTTTAAAAAATGGCGTAACAAGCAAATGTATGGGAAAATTCAGAAGCAAGTGAATAAGCTTGTTTCTTTTTTTCTCCTTGTCAAATATGTTCATAGTGGTGACTTTTATATTTTATGGAAACTATTTCCATTACCAAGAGTATTCTTTGTTTATGTGTTGGAATTCACTGTTATCAGTGTTTGGTCTCTTCTACAAAAATCAAGCTTTCCTGTTGGTTTGCAGCCCAAACCTCCCAATGCTTGTTTTCTTTGGCTTGTAGAATTGGTTTTCAGTTTTGGTTTTGGTTTTTCAAATAGGGCAGTTTCTGGCTTGTCCTGAAACATCAAAATATCTGGTAATGAGAAGTCTGTGTTCTGCATGACAGCAGCCGGGAACACCTGACTGGAGCCTGTCTCTGTAGGCATCAACACCCTGGTCCCTGCCCTCCCCAGTCCAACCTGAGCCCTCTGGGTCTTTGGGGTTGCCCTGGGTCTGCCAGAGGTTCCACCAGGGAGCGCTGTGATCAGCGTTTCAGAGAGCAGGGGGGGGGAGGAAGTGCTTGGAGCAGGTTCTACAGGCCCTGGAAGGAGTCCCTCCTTTCCTTCCTGGGGAGTAAGTCCTAAGGCTCAGCTTCCCTTGGCCCAACACAGGGAAGGGTCAGGACTAAGAGCCAGTTGCAGGCCAAGTATTTCGAAATAGAAGAGGAGAAACAGACCCACACTCTATACTACCCCAGACATTTGAATAATGCTTTGCAGTCCATAAACCTTTGTCAGAGACAGAATGCTATTGGGTTCTTATTGCATTCCTGGTCGAAAGTAGGAAAAGAGGTCCATTCCTGCATTAGCCAAGGTTTCTTGTCTCCCTCCCATAAGAGCACCCACCCAGCAAGAAAGAAGCAGGTCCCCATGGTGGTGGTTTCCACACACTTTCCTTGGTGGAAGAGGAGGACAGACTTCCAGTCCGCAGGAAGATAGGGTGCCACGAACATGTGGCCCCACCATTCCTGGCCACAAGAAAGGTGGGGCCTCAGGAAAGGAGCTGAGATGTGCCTGTCTCAGCAGAAGTCCTCCTGATGTAGTTCTGGAACGTAAGTGAGGCTTGGCGGGGGTTGTCCAGAGCCACGGCCAAGAAGGAATTCTTGAGACGTCTTCGGTGCAAAATGGCGGTGGTTTCATTAATCCACGGGGACAAGACCTGAGGACAGAAAAGAGCTGCTGCCTTCCTCTCCCTGCGGCTCCCCGCTGCCCCGGGATTGTGGGGGCAACTGGTTCTGTACTTTGGGGTGTGTGGAGCGGGGAGTAAAGACAAGGGAAGTTCCAAAAGGATTTTCCTCTTTTAAAGAAGACTCACTGGATGCGGGAGGCCTTGCTGTTGTCAAACGAAGGTTGCTTCTCCCTCTAGCAAGGTATTAATGCTCAGATAGTTAGGAGCTTCCTGGAGGAACATTACACTCTGTCTGCCTCCAGTATTTGTCAACGTGCCGCAGGTTAAAGACCTCTAATGTCTCCCACATCGCTTCTAGTCAGGTGGCCATCCCCTAGCTGGGACTGTCCCTTTGCTTGTGTATCTCAGGGGGACATACGCAGAGATGACCCAAACAGTTTGCTGTCCTCTACCTGTATACAGGAAGGACACTGATCCTTTTGACGTTAAGGACACTGGTCTCTTTGAGGTCAAGAGCAAAGCTGTGGAGTTGGGCCAGTGACACTGAGGACCAGGGCCCTCCTCGTGTCTGGCCAGTCTGGTCCCGAGTGTCCCCCAAGTTCCCCAGATCCCCCAGTGGCCAGGCCAGGGCCGTGTGTCTTCGCGGCTTAGATTTTGAGGATGTTATCAGCCAGGATGCAGAATGCTACTTCCCCTCAGTTTTCAGTGGCTTTTTCTCTGCGTTTGTTTTCTTTGGCTGCTGTGGGAAGATGGGTTTTTCATCTGAGCAGCGTGTTCCCTGGTCAAAGTGAAGGATGAAGCCTCCAACAGGATACAGCCATCTGGGAAGGGAAGAGAATCTCCTTCTCCTTGGGCTTCCTCTCCAAATGCAATCCCAGCCCCTAAAAAGCCACTGCCATCCAGCCTTCCCACTCCACTCCCTGCCCCCAGAAAAGATGAGGCAAAGAGCCTCCTCACCCATCACCTGCCTCAGAATAACCTCTCTTTCCCAGGCTGCCTTTCTTATATGTATTTACTATTGCAGGGCTCCAGAAGTCTTGAACATCTTTGGTAAATATGACCAGAAAATGATGGCACAAGTGCGATTTACTCCACAACACTGGGGTTGCGAGCAGAGTCATGTTCTTTTTTTAATTAAGATGCAATTCATGTAGCATAAAGTCTGCCATGAAGTGTGCAATCCAGTGGGTTTTAGTATCTTCACTCTATGGCGCAATCATTACCTCTACCTCCTTCCAGAACATTTCCATCACCACAAAAAGAACCCCGATACCTCTCCCCACCACCCCGCCCTCCCGCCCTGCCCAGTCCCTGGCAACCGCTAGTCTGCTTCCTGTCCTCATGCATTTGGCTATTCCGGACATTTTGTTTTTTGGCTGTTGATGGTGGTTTGTTTGCTTTGAACTCCTGCACAGTGGAATCATACAACATGTGGCCTCTGTGTTTGGGTTTCTTCATTTAGCAGAAGGTTTTTGGGGTCCCTCTCCTACTGTTGTATGTGTTAGTCCTTCATTCCTTCCTGTGCGGAAAAATGTTCCATTGTACACACGGACCACATTTTGTCTGTCCATTCATCAGTCTTCACTTTGTGGTATTATAAATCGTGCTGCTATATATCATTTGCTGTAAACATTGGTGTATAAGCTGTCTGAGAACATACTTCTTTTTTTTTTTTTTTTTAAGATTTGATTTATGTATTTGACAGAGAGAGACAGCAAGAAAGGGAACACAAGCAGGGGGAATGGAGAGGGAGTGGAAGAGCAGGCTTCCGGGTGAGCAGGGAACCCAATACAAGACTCAATCCCAGGACCCTGGGATCATGACTTGAGCCGAAAGGACACTTAACGACTGAGCTACCCAGGTGCCCCCGAGAACATGTATTTTCGATTCTCTTGTGTATGTGCTGGAGTGGAATTTGGTGGGTCCTATAGCCACTCTACATTTAACTGTTCTGAGGAACTGCCACTCTGTTTCCCACAGTGGCTGCCTCATCTTACATTTCGCACCAGCAATGTGTACGTTCCCTCCCATTTGCCCCCAGTTCTATTAAGAGATAATTGACATACAAGATTATACTCATTTAAGGTATACAACATAATGATTTACGTATTTATTGTGAAAAGATCACAATAAGTTGAGTTAATATCAGTCACTTCAGATTTTTTAAAAAATCACCTCACTCGGGGCACCTGGGTAGCTCAGTGGGTTAAGCCTCTGCCATCCGCTCAAGACATGGCCTCAGGGTCCTGGGATTGGCTCCGCATCAGGCTCTCTGCTCAGCAAGGAATCTGCTTCCCCAAGCCCACCCCCCCCCCGCCTGCCTCTCTGTCTACTTGTGATCTCTGTCTGTCAAATAAATAAATAAAATCTTTTTTTTAAAAATCACCTCACAAAGTTACATATTTTTCTCTCTTGTGATGAACACCTTTAGGATCTACTCTGAGCAACTTTCAAATACACAATACACATTATTAACTAAAGTCGCCACACTGTACACATCCCACACCATATTTACCTTCAAACTGGAGGTTTCTACCCGTTGGCTCCCTTCCGTTCTTTACTCAAGCAACCAAGGGATTCTTCGGATGGCCTTAGCTGAACTTACGTTGTTAAAGATGTTGGATAAAATCAGACACTGAAGGATACTGCTAAGGACAGATTTTAATCAGTAACGACTATTGCAATAAGGAAAGAGTCCAGCATAACTGACTATAACTTCAATTTGAACAGACGTGAGTGGGCATTTTAAGGGGAGAAGCTAGAGTGCTGGTCAGGGAAGTGAAAAATCACAACAGAGTGGGAAAGGGGCTTTATCCTTAGGAAACCCACTGAGTTCACTACCTGGAGCGTATCAGATTCGGCTCCCGTGGGCCCACAAATATGGCGGCGTGCCAGGGGCCTTGTCTTTGGGTGTTGGCTGGAACAAACAGCAAATTCTTTTGGCAGCCTTGAGTTTCCTCAGGCAGGCACTTTAAAGCGAGCAAGGGTCATCCTAGAGATGTAGCTTTGAGTTGCTACAAACCAAGCTGGTGCTTATTCAAGTCTCTGTGGGCCAAGGTTGAGGCTAGTCCAGTCCAAGGAACCTGGGGACAGCTTGCTCAGAGAGAATGAGGAAATGTGGGGGGATCTTTCTCCAGAACTTTCCTTATTTCATGTTCCTATCAAAGTAGATAATGAAACACAACACTGACAGCATCAGCTAATTTATTTTAAAAACTGGGTTCACCCCATCCTGCTCTAGAAATCCCATCAACATAGCAGAGAACTCACACCAGCACAGCCTGTTGAAACCCAGCCAGAGCTGTCTTCACGGACCCACGGAGGAACACTGGACTCAAAACTTCACACACACAGAGCAGGAATACCAGGGCCCTCTTGGATCCTCCTGTGAAACACAACAGGAAGCCAATTCATCTGGATCACGTGCTCACAGAGCTGTTGACATAACCAGAAGGAATCCTGGCTGACTTCAGATGAAAACGTCTAACAAAGCGGCTTTGGGGAAGGAATGCTTTTGGGTGGAGAACACCGAAACCAAACTGCACAACAGCTACTATCTGAAGCTTTTCAGGACAAATGGAAAACGAAATAAACTCTCCTGCTTTGTTTGGTTGTTTATCTACTTATTTGAGAGAAAGACAGAGCAGAAGCCAGGAGTGGCAGGCAGAGGGAGAAGCAGGGTCCCTGTTGAGCAGGGAGCCCAATGTGGGACTCTATCCCAGGACCCTGGGATCATGACCCTCTTGCTTTGGATAAACCACTGGAGCCTTTGATGGTGTGAAAAACGTTTTCCTTTCTCTGTCGGTCCTTCAATCACCAGAATGGGGACCAAGCAGACTTAGTAACGCCGGGCCCCACCTACCCCCAACTGTCTTCCCTACACTCAGTTCTTCTAGTGCTGTTGCCCCCACACAAACCGTAGTCCTCATATGTATGAATTCAGACCAAGCATTTATTACGTGCACAGTCCCTAGGTTGACACAAGAAACCTGGAGGCCTTCCTCCCCCCTAGAAATTTATAGTCCGGTTCACTGAACGTACACAGAGTTAAAACCCAAAACTTAACCTAATAAATTTGAAGATGTAATTGGCTTTATCAGGCGATCCATGAATGGGGTAGCATCTCAATCCAGCAGCTGTGCAAAAGGGAAGCCCTTGGGGTACCCGCGTGGCTCAGTCCTTAAGCGTGTGCCCTTCAGCTCAGGTCATGATCCCAGGCTCTGGGGATCATGACCTTGCTCAGCAGGAAGCCTGCTTCTCCCTTTCCCATTCCCCCTGTTTGTGTTCCCTCTCTCACGGTGTCTCTCTATCAAATAAATAAATAAATAAATAAAATCTTAAAAAGAAAAAAAAAACAAAAACCAGAAGGACTTTATACACAGAACCGGGGTAGAACAATTAGCAAAAGAAAGGATGGTTTCAGGCAAAGTCACTTCCCCTCAGGGTAAGAGCTGGGGCTTTTGGGTGATTACTTTACCTTCCTGGGGTGGGGGTGGGGATGGAGAGAACCCGCGTGACAGGTTGCAGATGGGGGCTAAGCCGAGAATTCCTGACTCAGACTCCATTTCTGGAAGACGTTGAAAGGGCAGTTAGGTGAGGTGCGGAGATTCCGTTTGGTGACGTGGGCTGGCGTGAGTGACTGCAGCTTGGGCCTCTGGGGGCGTTGTTGGTACAGTATACAAAAATCTACAAGTCAGTCAATAGAAGGGGGAAAGTGAATGAGGCCCTGTGGGAAGTTGGAGTCGTCTAGTGATAATGGAGATTCAAAGAGAGGAGACACAACTTTCACCTCGAGTCAAGAGAAAGATTCCTTCCTTGCTGAGAAAGGCCCCCCAAAAGCATACTTGTGAATGGGGAGCTCACCATGGGGCCAGGATAGCCTTCAAGAGCTGTGTAAGCAGGAAATGCCTGATCAGATTTGGGGTGATCTGTTAGATAGCCAGTGAGAGATACCGGGTTAGAGGAAGAGAGAGTGTGTTTTGTTGTTGTTGTTGTTGTTGTTGTTGTTGTTTTAACCTATGCCACATGTAGATCTTGTTTCCTTCCTTTGGTGGATGCATAATGATTTTTTAAGGCCTGAAAGGCTATCTTCTGTCCAGTTAGTTCCCCTAATTAAAAGTCATCCCGATGACCAACACTGTCTCACGTCCGGCTTCTCCTATTCTAAATACACAGCTTCTGGGTATGTCCTTCCAGCTCAAAGGTCTTGCAATTTGCTTTAATGTTTAAGAACAATGAGAAAAGGACTCTCTTTCCCCATTCACATGTACAGTGATGTATGTACCTCAGGATTTTAATATTCTGTGGGGAAAGCCTTGTGGATTTCAAGTGTCCTCCTAGGAGACAGGGACTTCGCTAGCTAATTACTAGTGATAAGGAGAACAGAGGCAAGAGAAATGTAGATAAAATTAAATTCCCTTACAAGGTGCAGCCTGTGGATAAATACCGGAGACGTGTAGTGTGACGTTCCTCCTCCGGCTGCCTTAATGTTAATGCTTTGCTAGAAACTAAAAAACAACCTTAGCTTGACAATAGCCAGACCTCCAGGATGCTGTAATCTTCTCTGACATACAGAAATCCTTTTAGAGATTTCCCTTTTCTGCCCAAGGGTCCAGCTACAATAAAAACACTTTTTTGTACCATAAAACATTTCAAGAATCCTTTCTTGACCTTTGGGCTCAACAACCCTGCATTATTAGGACCATTCATGAGAAAATTCTAGGGGCGCCTGGGTGGCTCAGTTGGCTAAGCATCTGCCTTTGGCTCAGGTCATGATCCCAGGGACCTGGGAGAGAGGAGCGAGCCTGGTGTTGGGCTCCCTGCAGGGAGTCTGCTGCTCCCTCTCCCTCTGCCATCTCCCCACATCCTTCCCCCCAATCTTTTTTTTTTTTTTTTAAGATTTTATTTATTTATTTGACAGAGAGGGATCACAAGTAGGCAGAGAGGCAGGCAGAGGGAGAGAGGAGGAAGCAGGCCCCCCGCTGTGCAGCGAGCCCGACTGGGGGCTCGATCCCAGGACCCTGAGCCAAAGGCAGAGGCTTAAACACTGGGTCACCCAGGCGCCTCCCCCACCCCCCAATCTTGTCCAAACGTGCACGCTCTGGCTCTCTCTCTGTGTCAAATAAATAAATACTATTTTTTTTAAATGAGAAAATTATAAAAACCCGTAAGGATGCCAAGGAGATGTGTCGAAATCTACCCCTCCCCTTTTCTCTTCCACTTTATCCATTTTCCAACATTAGTTACTAAAGGATTAAGGTTAACAAGAATATTTTCATCAATCATCAAACGTATGCACATACTCTATGATTAGACCACAGAGCAGAAATGTTAAAATGTATTGGAGCAAACATTAAGTGACTTCCACAAGTGAGATGCTGTTCTGACCATTATCTCTTTGTGTTCTCATGAAACCCGTAGTAGATTTTAGAAACCTTAATTTACAACCAAGATTCTAAGAGTTAAAGTAAAACACATAGAAATTCCTCTACTGTCCTTTGTAAAAAACCAAAATTCAGCCAAGTAAATTTTATTTTTATTTTATTATTTTTTTAAAAGATTTTATTTATTTCTCAGAGAAATAGAAACAGAGAACACAAGCAGGGGGAGAGGCAAGCAGAGGGAGAAGCAGGCTCCCCATTCAGCAAGGAGCCTGATGCAGGACTCGATTCCAAGACCCCGAGATCATGACCTGAGCTGAAGGCAGACACTCAACCGACTGAGCCACCCAGGTGCCCCTCAACTGAGTAAACTGTAACATCAAATTGGCTCTATTAAGCAAGTCATGAATTGGGCAGCATCCCAGCTAGCAAGCTGGGAGATGGGGGAGCTCTGAGGAGGTGTACAAAATGGAAGGTTTTTGTTCGGGGGTTTTTCCCTCCAAATTTTTATTTAAATTCTAGTCAGTGTACATATGTGCACTATTGGTCTTAGGAGCAGAATTGAGTGATTCGTCACTTACATACAACACCCAGCGCTCATCCCTTCAAGTGCCCTCCTCCTGCCCATCACCCATCTAGCCCAACCCCCACCAACCCTCCATTTGTTCCCTGCAGTTAAGAGTCTCTGGGGCACCCGGGTGAGCATCCAACCTTTGGTTTCAGCTTAGGTCAGGATGTCAGGATCTGGGATCAAGCCCCACACCGGGCTCTGCACTCCCCAGGAAGTCACTTGAGATTCTCCCTCTCCCTCTGCTCCTCCCTTGGCTCTCTCTCCTCTCTCTAAAATAAATAAACAAATCTTTTAAAAAATTTTGAAGTCTCTTATGGTTTGTCTCTCCCTTTCTCCTCTCTTTTTCCCTTTCCCATACATTCATCTGTTTTATTTCCTAAATTCCCCATATGACTGAGATCATATGGTATTTGTCTTCCTCTGACTGACTTATTTCGCTTCGCATAATACCCTCTAGTTCCATCCACGTCATTGCAAATGACAAGACTTCATTCTTTTTGATGGCTGAGAAGTATTCCATTGTATATAGGCACCACATCCAAAATGGAAGGTTTTTATAGAAATCTCAGAGCGTGGGGCAAGGAGTTATTTTAACAAAGGTCTACCCCAGGCAAGATCAAGACCACCTTCCCATGGGGAAAGTGCAAGGGGGTCTTACCATGCTGACACGACTTCACCTTCCGTTGGGGGATGGAGAAGACCCATGTGACAGATTCTGATCAGAAAATGCCCGAGTGTTAAGACTTAAATTTCTGGGGGCACCTGGGTGGCTCTGTGGGTTAAAGCCTCTGCCTTCAGCTCAGGTCATGATCCCAGGGTCCTGGGGCTCTCTGCTCCGTGGGGAGCCTGCTTCCTCCTCTCTCCTCCTCTCTCTCTCTCTCTCTCTCTGCCTACTTGTGATCTCTGTCTGTCAAATAAATAAATAAAATCTTTAAAAAAAAAAAAAAGACTTAAATTTCTAGGGAAAGTTGAAACTGCAATTAGACAGGGTAGTAAATCCTGGTTTGGTGACTTGGCCCAATGACGCCCTTTGGGACCCTTGGTATTCTATTTAACGATTTCCCCCTTTGATCAGATTCTCACCTTGACCGAGAGATGTGATCCAAATTGAAGCCCCTGCAGCCCCTCTCGGAGACACTGTAGTTCTCACAGCTTTCGTGGGTCCTCTGCGTGATACTCACGGGGGAGGGGAGGTATGTTTTTTGTTGACTCTGGGATATCCATAGGCCACAACTTCAGGCTCACAAGCCTTACGTCAGTAAGGTTCCCTTTCTGTCTCCTCTGACATTCTGGTCTAGGGAGATCATCTGCTTGGTACTAAGTGGCTTCGAACAGGCTCTGAAAGCTTTTGAGAGGATACAATGCAGCAGGGAGATTATTATGGGGACTAGGAGCCGGATCGGTCCCAACACTTGGCGTGAACTTCAGAGCCATGGTCCCTAAGAGCCAAACCAATCAAACACCCCCTTGAAAGAGTCACACTCTTTTAAGGCAGTGGCTTGCTCAGGATCTAACACAGACATAAATGAGTTCCAGCCTCCCCAGCGTGCTAATCCAGACCCAGCAGGGGATGTTAGCTCCTTGCTCAGGTAAAAAGGCCCATTGTCACGCTAGAAGCTTCTGTCTTGAGTTTGGGAAAAAACGGGGGACTCAGACCCTCCAAGGGGAAGACACTATAAAGTCCACTTGGATAATCAGAATATGATATGCGGAGTTGGGGAAGAACAGAAAAAGTGTTTCAGTTTCCCCTGGAAAGAAAAGCATGACCAAGGAGGCAGGACTTGGAACCGACCTGACCTGAGCAGTATCCCCTAAGGCTTTATGCACTCTGTGAGGCCTCTCTGGCTCCATTTTCCTGTTTAAATAGTGGGGTTAATACCGATGTCATTGGGCTGTTATGAGGACTAAATCCCACCTGATGTTAAACACCTCTAGCAGAGGGGCACATGGGTGGCTCAGTCATTAAGCACCTGCCTTTGGCTCAGGTCATGATTCCAGGGTCCTGGGACCGAGCCCCACATCGGGCTCCCTGCTCAGTGGGGAGTCTGCTTCTCCCTCTGCCCCTCCCCCTGCTCATGCTCTCTCTCTGTCTCTCTCTGTCTCTCTCTGTGTAATAAACAAATAAAAATTCTAAAAACTAATTAAAAAAAAAAGAAATACCTAGCTGGGCATGCATTTTATTGACATGCACATAACTTTTCTCTGCACAGCCCTACTTCACATGCACACATGTGAGGCACGCCCGGCCCACCCACCTGGAGGGCCTGGGACATGCCCTTCAGCAGACCCCAGTGCCAGGAGACACCAGCAGGGAGACTGTGTACAGTGAGTTCCTGCCCACCCCAGGAGGCCAAGGTCAGGGGAAGGTCTGCTCACATGACTCTCTGGGTTCCAGTGTAGAAATGACAACAACATTGCAGGAAATGCCCGAGCTCCCGCAGAAAACCCTGGGGCCTGGCCTTGTACATTGTATTTTCTGGCTCAGCAAAGAGGCATTGTAACAATTAAACAAATAAACAGGGTCTTGGCCTTGAACTCCAAAGACTTTTGGCATTCTTATGCTTTTCCCCTCGCACCGCGCACTCCACCCCCCAAAGCCTTCCCTGTTGCTCAGGCCAGAATCAGAGTGAATTCTTTGATTCCTCTCTTTCCCTCACCCCTACACCCACGTTGGCAGGTCCAGTCCTTCCGCTTTCTCAGCCGGGAGCCCTCTCCCTCTCCTGGCCCCGGAGACAGGCTCTGCCTCCCGCTCCCCACTCCAGGCCCACCCTGCCCCCACTGCAGCTCAGGGAGACTCTTCACCGTGGAACAGACCCCAACACCACTCCCTCCCCCTGTGCAAAGAACCCATCGAAAGTTTCCCCTTCCCTCACCCTCACTGCCAAGGTCCACGAGGACAGGCGCCGCACGGTCGGTCGCTAGCGTGCCATCCCGGCCTGGTGTTGGGCACAGCGCGGTGCTCGGGGAACACCCGCTGGACAGCTGTGAGAGGCTGAGCGTGGGAAAGAAGGGAGACGTTGATAAGTGAAGGACACCACACGGCCAAGCATCCTTCTCTGACTCTCCAAGACACGTGCCATGGTGGGGTCAGGAGAAGCCCCCAGCAGAAACCCACGTATGTGACCTCAGGTCGGCTTGGTGTCCGAGGAATTTCCCAGGAAACCTCACATGCTGAGCCTTCCAGAAACCACCACCCAGCACGCCCGCTGCCTCCCTCTGGGATGTCTGTCTTTGTAAAGGTTCACGGAACTGCTGCTGGGTCACAGGTGTCATACGGGGCACTGAGGATGCAGCAGTGAACTTGACCGTCCCTGCTGCGGTGGAGCCTGCGTTCCGGGGTTGGGGGGAGTGTTGCCCCACACAAGCGAGCTGGACACGTAACTGCACAGTGGGATGGCGGGAGCGGGATGCGAGGACGGACAGTCACATCCTCAGGTGGTATGAATGAGGACAGGCTCCTCACCTTCTCTGCCTCAGCCTTCTCTTCCGCGGGATGGGCTCGTGACAGTTCCTCCCCGTAGGGCCCTATTAACACAGAAGTCAGGTCTTGCCCTTGTCTGCTCAAAGCCCGCAGCGGGGCCTCACCTCACTCTGAAGGACAGCCGCATCACCCCCGTGAACCCCAAGGCCGGCATCATGGCCTGCCCCCGCGTCCATGCCTCCAGCCAGCTCCCCGAACTCATTCCACCCCACTGTACCCACAACTCCCCCTGGCCATCCGGCCGCTCCGCATCGGGCCAGGCAGCACAGGGCCAAACTCCACTCACTTCGAGATCAGACCTAGGGGAGGCCCACAGCCAGACCGTTGAGCTGCCTGGTCAGCCTCCCATCCCCTTGTCCCCGCACACACTGTCTACGCATTCAGGACAAGGAGCAGTTCCCAGTGATCCAGAGCAGATTAAAATGGAGGCCAAGACTCAGGACAGGCGGGAGGCTGCATGTCCAGGAGAACCGATTCGTTCCAGCAGCTGAGATCAGGGAAGGTTGCATGGAGGAGGCGGCCTCAAAGGTGAGTCTTCTGAGAGAAGCAGAGGTCCAAGTACAAGGTTGGGAGGCAGCTGACTCAAGGGCTGGGGCAAAGGCGGCCAGGGCTGGAGCAAAGGGCAGGGCTTGGCCTCTGGGGGCCTCCCGTGGAGAGCCCTGGTCACGAGGGAGGGCAGGCCCGAGGGTGTGGTGGGATCGGGGAAAACAGCAGCGGCCAGAAAACAACTCGATGCCTCCTCCGGACAGCGAGCGGGGCTGCTGGGGAAGTGATTCCTATTGTTTCTGTTTCCTTCTCAGGGGGCTGCGGAGAGGAGGCATCAGGCCTGCCAGTCTGTGAGAGCGGCCTTGAGAGCTCCTTAAGAGGTCAAGAGGGAGGAAAAATAGGAAATGGTCTCCTTGAAGAAAGTAAAGATAAGCAAGATCAAAGGACAAAGAGACAGGATTTTGTCAGAGGGAAGCTACGAGAAAATCCCTCAGACTCGGGGAACCAGAGCCGCGGGATCCTAAGACGGCACCATCTGCTTCAACCCTACCCGGGTCCAGAGAAGCAGAGGGACTGGTTCAAAGCCACACAGCCCACTGCTTTCCTGACTCCCTGGTTAGTGCTCCAATGACTTCTGCGCTGAGAGCAAGTGCCAAGGAAGACCTAGGTCCCTTCTCCCTCCCAAGCTCAGGGTTAGCAGAGGAGGGTCCCCTGTTCCCAACCAGGCAGGTCATCCCCTGCCCACGTGTGCAGGAAGACCTCAGGGCCCAGGGCCTCCTGGCGTTGGAGGTCAAGGCACTATTCTGTCCAGCACCCATGACCTCTAAGGCCCAGGGCACCCCTGCTGCCTGGCTCCAGCCCCAGCCAACCAGGAGAACAGGGTGGGCCATGCCTACGTAAGGCACCTCCTCTGGAAAAGTTCTGCCTTTGCCAAGGTCAGTGTTTATGACTCGGGCTGAGGCTGCTGCATTGTCCCCACCACTCCCTGGACATCCCGCTCCAGATACCATCGCTCACTTTGCTCCCTCCTTTGGACCTTCGCACATGTTAGTCCCGTTGCCTGAAACCTCCTTTCCTCTCCCCACGCTTCTGCCCCGCTGCCTGGACAGCTCCTGCGGCTCATCACGCAGGTCCCAGCTTTGATGTCCCTTGCCGTGTGGGCAGCGTCCCCAAGATAGGGTCGGGGCCACTCCTGAGGGGCTCCGGATCTCCTCACACATGCTCCCCTCACACTGGATCCTAACTGTCTGGACCTATATGATTGCATAAACGTCCCCTCAAGGCCAGACCTGACTTTCTTATTTCCAGAAACAAAAACTCACTGAGCTCTTTCTATGGCTTTCACTACCTCGAGAATGAAAATCCTCCTGGTAACACTACAGAGTGGACAGTTATTCTACGCTCTCATCAGATGGACGAACGGTGATTCAGAGAGGTTGAGCCTCTTGCCCAAGGTCACACGGGGAATCAGATTTCAGAGCCAGAGCAGTGGACACCCACAGGTGCTCCCCAGATTGGCCTTCCAGAAACGACTCACCCCTGCTCCTGGGAATATCTGCAGACAGCTTTGCAGCAAAAAGCATTTTTTGAGACGGCCCCAGCTCTGGAGAGCGAGCCACTCTGCCCAGAGGGCAGCCAATAGCCACAGACAGATCAGCATGGGGACAAGGACTGGGCCATCCTGGAGCGAGTCAGGACAAGCCTGCAAGGCCCTGCTGACTTCAGGGTTCCTGGGGGTGGCCTGAGGCCACGGCTGGGCGTCCTCTGCCCAGTCTCGTCTCCTCCCGGGGTTGAGCCCACGGCGCCTCTGTGGGGAGCGAGCTCTGAAGGCCACACCTGAGCTGGGGCTTTCCACAACGTCCGCTGTATTCGGTCACAAAGCGAGGTTAACAGAATTCCAAAGCGGGTTCGGGATTCCAAACTCCATGATGTTTCACCCCACGATTAGCTTGGCTTCGGAGACGGCACACCAAGCAGAACAGACAGGAAGTCACCCAGCAAGCTAGCACTGCCCTTATGGGAAGTGCACGAACCCCGGCCGCCAGCCGTCTGTGGTCACCACTGGGACAAGGCCTCTGTTCCGTCCCGTCCGGCAGAGCCCTCGGCGGCAGCAGCCTTTTCGAAGTGGTCGGACAGAGGGCTCCTGTCTGAAGAGGCGGACGGTTTGCTGCAAGAGTCCTCCCTGTTTGGAGGGACGGAACCAGGCTCGGGCCCCGCAGACGCCCTCCGCTCCTGCTCTGCGCCGGTTCTGGGACGTCGTCGGCTGGTGCTGCTCTCGGCGATGTCTCATAGCTACAGTGCCCTTTACTCCTTGTGTCATTGCTTGACGTGAGTGACTCCATCTTGCTCTCTAGGCCCTCCGAACCTCCCACATGTGACCCTGCGACCCGGAGCCATGTCACAGCGGGAGACACAGCCCCCCCCCCCCATCCTGTCGCCTCCCCACAGAGCCGCCCGACCATCCAGTCTGGTGCGGGCACACGGCAGGTACACAAGGCTTCTTTCCTGAACACATGAGTGACCCATATGAGGAGGCTCCTTTGGGTGATTAATGAAAGTGCGTATTTCTTCTCCGGGTCCTCGTAGTTGTGATTACTGAGTTTGTAGGACCCTTGGGTGTCTGCCATGAGCCATGACCATGACCTCTTGCCCCCTGATCCTCTGAGAGCCCCGAGCTTTCCCGGTGATCCGTAGACAGCCTGTTTGTCCTTTGAACACGGTGCCCAAAGGGGGTAAAGGACTTCTGCACCCTCATGTCACAAACAGGACCAGTCTCGGGGTTGGGAAACAAGGCCAGCAGCAAACCTAACCCAGGTCGGGTGAAAGTGCAGAGTCCTTCCTCATCTGGAGCGGCTGGAAAAGATAGAAAGCTACAAATAAACCTTTTCCTGGAACCTCCAGCCCCCCTCCCCCACATCAGCTCTGGGGCAGCTCTAGGTGGGTTTGTTTTAAGCGAACGGAAAGGTGGGGCTCTGCCCCCAACAGGAACCTGGAAACCATCCCCTGTGTAGATAAAGGATAAGTTTAGGGGGAAGAGAGAAAAACATGAACAATGGAGGGGGAGCGGACGGTGTGTCTCCTTGCCCCCAGGTCCCTCCCTCGCCCTCCAGGCCTCTCTCCTGCAGCAGGCTGGGGTCCAGCCGCACCGGGATGGGGCAGGTGAGCATCCAAACAGGCCAGGTCTGGCCACTCGCTGCTGACAAAATCCAGAGGTGGTGACACAAGAAAGGAATTTATTTCTGTGAGGCCACCGCCGCGAGGACAGTGGCCTGGCATTTCAAAGTCGGCCTCCAAAATACCGAAAATAGTTGTAGGTGTGGGGCGCCTGGGTGGCTCAGTCGTTAAGCGTCTGCCTTTGGCTCGGGTCATGATCCCAGGGTCCCAGGATCGAGCCCCTCATCGGGTTCCCTGCTCAGCTCCCTCTCCCACTCCCCCTGCTTGTATTTCCTCTTTCGCTGTCTCTCTCTTTGTCAAATAAATAAATAAAATCTTTAAAAGAAAAATAGTTGTAGCTGTAAATACGGCAAAGGTGGGGCAAATGCAGTGCAGATGTGCAGGGAGCAAGGAAGGTTCAATCCATCACCGTCCGGGAGGGAGTCAGCCATGGGCAGGCGGGGGCTTGCGGGCTCAGGGCGCTCCTGGCTGCGGGAGGACAGAGTTTTGGGTCCCATCTGTGGATGCTTTGCCCCTAGAGTCTTCCACCTGAGCCCAGGGACAAGCTGGAAACAAGACCCCACTAAACCAGCGGAGATCAGAATGGAGGCAGCCCAAGTTCCTCTCTCATCCCCACTCTGGCTCCCTGGGTTTTCTTTCCCTCCTGGCGTGTGTCCGAGACAAGGAGCTGCACCGCCGCAGAGCCAGTCCGCCGGGAGAACCAGCACTAGCCCCTCCCTCCGTGCCGAATGACTCCACGTCTGATCTGCCCAGCAGACACTGCTTCCTCGACTTTACAAAAGAAACCGAGCCCTGAAATTCAAAGGGGTCATGGAACGCGTCCAGGGTCCCGTGGCTGGAGGACTGGGAAGCCAGGTGGAGCGATGCCTGGGGTGTTCCTGGGGTGCAGGGGGGGGGGGGTTCCTGCTAGCCTGGGGGCTTGGGCACGTGGCCTCTGGGCGCTGTGGGGAAACAGGAGGTCTGGCCCCAGGGGGACACAGTACTCAGGGGGTGGGAATAGTAACTGTCGCTGCAGAAATCACACCAAGGATGGGGGGGGGGCAAAATACAGTAAATTCAAACCCCCCCAACCTGGGGGGGGGCACAAATCCCTTCCCCAGCCCCCTTGACCTGCTCAAGACGGAGCAGAAGCCTGGCTGAGGACCAAGCACTAGCAGAAACCCTGCCCCTGACCCTGACCCCACACTCTCGGGGAGGGGGGGCGGGAAGGAGTGACATACTTCCAGAAATCTCCCAACCCTCTTACTTTTAATGCCTTGCTAGAGGGGAAAACAAGCTAGACAGTGGCAAGGCCTCCGGCATCTTAAGAGTCTTCTTAACATATGAAAATCCCTTTGAAAACTCCCTTTTTCCTCACCTCTCCCAACCCCACAGTGTTTAACCAGCCACCCCTCCCGAGCAGGGGGCAGCAGCTCTCTCCCCCCACCGGGCCTGTCCCCGTGCTTTAGTAAACCACCATTCCGCACCAAAGACATCTCAAGAATTCCTTCTTGGTTGCCGGCTCCGGACTCCACCCCACCGAACCTCTCTTATATTCCAAAACCACACGACCACCCTCTGTGTGGGGTGCAGCGGTCGGATGGGGGCCACCAAATGTGCGGCACCCCAATTGGGTGGGGGCTGATGGCACAGGTGGAAGTTACTTCCCCAACGAAGAATAAAAGAGAAGTTTACCGAGTCCAGCACAGGGGCTCCTCGGGCAGAAGAGCGAAGGAGCGACTGTCCGACTGTCCGCTAAGCGGCTGGCGAGGGTCCCGGGTGTTGGTAGAGGGAAGAAGGGTGCGGACGTGGGGCCATTGCCCTGTTCTGGCAGTCTCGGGACCCGGCCTGCTGGAACTGGTCGGTTGGGGCCCATGGCTATTTCGAGGTGGGCCGCTTACCCGAGTTGGCTGGTCTTGGCTCTCGGGTCGCCGGGGCCCTTTCTGCCTTGCTCAGGCCTGTCCCTCAGAGCAGGTGGATGTGGTGTAAGGAGGCAGGGAAGCAACTATCTCTCACCAGCTGTCTCAGCACCTCAGGATTCATGGTCGGAGGGGCTGTGGGCGCGGGAGCCTTCGTGGCAGGGTCGCTAGCTCCCTAGGCTGGATCCCAGCACTGGGCCCTGGAATGCAAATTGGATGTGATTAGGCCGGAAGCGCCGTCTCCCTTGGGGGGAGGTTAACAGATCACCCCCCAGGTAATCCCGGGGTGGGGGGGCAGGGAGCAGAGCCTGAGAGGAACCGTGAGTTGGGGGGCGGCGGCCGGAGCCCGGGTCTCAGACTTTCCTGGCCACAGAACCAAATCTAAGGAGGTGGTGAAGCTGGTCAGCACAGCACGTCACAGCCAAGACACTGCCTGTGATGCCCCTCGAGACCCTGGGGGCGCCGGAGTCGGGTGGGGTGGTGGGGGGGGCAGCGGTGCGGGGGAAGCAAGGGGAATCTCAGGGAGCAGACGGATCCCGGGCCTGCGGGACCTCGAGCACGGCCCACTGACTTACGGAAATGACAGCACCAAGAGGCGCATCCAATCTTGGTTTTGCCTCGAAAAGTAAAGGCAATGAAGGAAAATCTAAATAACGTCAACGCCTTTCTCTCCCCGACGCTACAGATCGCAAAATACACAGACCGTCCTCCATCACAGAAAGCCCCTGCTCCCGGGCTCCGAGAGGGGGCTTCCGAATAACAGCTAGCTCGGGGTCTTGCCACGATGAAAGAAGATAAACACGTCAAGCGTTTCTTTCCAGCAGATAAGTCCCGCGCAAACGCACCAAAAAGGTGTCGTCACCACGTTCTACTTCTGCAGCGATTCTAAACGTCTCTCCTAGGAAGGGAAACAGACATGATTATTTACCCCTATGTTGAATTTTTAAAAAAGATTTTATTTATTTATTTAATACATATATATATATATACACACACACACAGAGCCAGAGAGCCCAAGCAGGGGAAACAGCAGAGGGAGGGGTAAAAGCAGACTCCCTGCTGAGCAGGGAGCGGCAGATCAGAGGACCTCAGGACCCCAGGACCACGATCTGAGCGGAAGGCAGACGCTTCACCATCATGGAGCCTCCGAGGTGCCCCATTCACCCCCCCCACTCCCCCCACTTGGAACGAAGAAAGTGGGTCTGGGGGAAGGGTATGCTCTGGAATTAAAGAGCAAGGCAAAGGAAGGGTTCGCTCTTCGCCGGCTCAGTACTTTTGTCCTCATTTCTGTATCACCTCCGAACCAGACACACTTGTCTAGAGCCTGGTCTACAGGTTATGCAAGCGAATCACCTGAGAAAACACCTGTAAAACAAAAACAAACTGCAGAGCCAGTCCCCGAGGTGTTGAATTCTGATCCCAACTTGCGTCCAAGGCTGGAAGGTACACGCCGCACCCCCGCGGGGGAGATTAGGCCTGGCCATAGCAGCCAAACCTTTGTTCGGCCCTGCCCTTCCCCTTCCAGGCCCGCCCCTCTGTGGCTTTCACACCCACCGGGCTCTGGCCTGGAGCCTCAATCTGGACACCTCCTTTCCCTTTCCCTGTGAAGTTCGGTGGAGGGGTTTGGCTCCAAAGCCTTGCCTCTTAAAAAAAAAAAAAAAAAAAAAAAAAGATCCCTCGTATTATTTTTTCCCACATTGCCCCATGAATGGTCAAGGGAGTATGAGATTCTTTTTTTTCTCAGGTTTTTGGCCAAACCACAGACTCTCAAATACAGGCTTTACAAGGATGCTCTGGGCATTTCTCCCCCTTTAACTCTGTATATAAATTGTACTCTAAAATACATTTACAGAGAGATCTACAAAGTTTTCAAAAGTTTGGGGATGATGGCATCACAAAGTTAAATTCAGTTTACGGGGGCACGGGGTGGGGAGACATTGTGGGGGCAAAGCCCACAGCAGCAGCTCCCTGAATCTGAACCTGCAGGGCAGGTTTCCCAGCCCCGTGACCACTGCCTGCCCAGGGCGCCGCCATGCCCCAAGGACTATGGGAAGGTGCAAAAGGCCTGAGCTCAGGTCTTAATTCTTGGTCACAGACGCCAGTCCGGGGTTCTCTCACAATGTGCAGGTGTGGAGCAGAGGACAGCAGGCGCGATTAAACTGGCTGAAGACACGAAGGTTCCCCATTTCCCGCTTTGCTCTACACCCAACAGCAGGTGGACACACATGAACCCGCCACCGCCAAGGAGTATAATCCGAGGCTCCCTAGAACCACTCTGCTTCTCCTGACCTGCTGTGCTATTGTGATTTATAATAATATATAGTTGGTGGGATGCCTGGGTGGTTCAGTCAATTAAGCGGCTGCCCTTGGCTCTGGTCATGATCTCAGGGTCCTGGGATTGAGCCTCACATCAGGCTCCCTGCTCAGCGGGGAACCTGCTTCTCTCTCCCTTTGCCTCTTCCCCCCAGCTTGTGCTCTGTCTCAAAAAAATGCAATCTTTAAAAGAAAAAAAGAGGGACGCCTGGGTGGCTCAGTTGGTTAAGCAGCTGCCTTCGGCTCGGGTCATGATCCCAGCGTCCTGGGATCAAGTCCCACATCGGGCTCCTTGCTCAGCGGGGAGCCTGCTTCTCTCTCTGCCTCTGCCTGCCATTCTGTCTGCCTGTGCTCACTCTCTCCCCCTCTCTCTCTCTGATAAATAAATTAAAAAAAAAAAAAAAACTTTAAAAAAAAAAAATAAAAGAAAAAAAGAAAAGCAGAGAAAAGAAAAAAGAAAATACAGTTGGTCTTGGTCCCTGTTCCTGTACAAGCTCCTAAAACCCTTTTGGAATTTCTAAGTCCTGAGAGCAGGCAAGGTGTCTTTTGTTATGCTAATGAGGCAAGCCTCCAGGTGGCCAGAAGAATCAGCCCTGTGATTAGAGGTTTGGAACTTTCTGCCTCCTCCAGACCTCCCGGGAGAGGAGCGAGCAGGGACAGAGATTGAATCCTATGGCCAGTTGCCACTGATGTAATCAATCGTCCCACGACTGGTCTCCATAAGATCAGGCTTCGAGAGCCCTTCCAGGTTGGGGAACATGCTGGAGATTTGGGGTGACGGGTGTGTTTAGAGAGGCACGGAAGCTCTGGACCCTCTCCTCAGATCTTGCCCTATACATCTCTTCATCCAGCTGCTCCTGAGTCAGAGCCTTTTGTAATAAATAGGTAGTGCAGTAAAATGTTTCTCTGAGTTCTGTGCGCCGCTCTAGCAAAGGAAGAGAACCCAAGGGTGTTGTAGGAACCTCGATCTTTAGCTGGTCAGTGAAAAAGCACAGGTGGCGGGCAGCTTGGACCGGTCTTGCCAGAGGACTAAGCCCTTTCATCCGAGGGATCCGCTGCTCTCTCCAGGGAACAGTGCTAGAACGGAATCAAACTGTAGAACACCCAGCTGGGGTCAGAGAGTGCCTTGGTGGTATTGGAAAACTCACCCATCCCCCGTGGGTGCAGAACTCCCACTATGCCTTTTCCCACAGCTCCGGCGGGGACTCTCAACAAAGGGCTTGTTACATATGCCCACCTAGGGCTGGCACCTGCCAGGTACCCCCTCGCTCCCCGGCTCAGGTTGGACAGACCCCAGGCTCCCACCTGGGCAGTCCACTGGCAGCTGCAACCTACAGCAACCCCCAGGGGCCAGCATTGCCCAATCTTCTGACTCACTAGTGCAAAACGCAGCTTCCTGGCCCCACAGGAGCTCCTCCATCAAAATTGTGAAACCTCAATGGAAATGTAAAGATGGATGGAAATTATGGACATACTCCTGCTTCAGCAAGGCCTATCTTTCAACTGAACAAGTTTCTCCGTTCTTGAAGCCTCTCTCCCTCCCCTCTTGGCTTTTCTGTAAAATCCTACGTTCCAGGAGCTCCGGAGCTCCATATCAAAGTTGAGACTTAGTAACAAGTCGCCGATGGCCAGCGCCGGCTTGAAGACATGGTGAACACGGCTCAGGCCCGATTCCTATCAAATGCTCCCAGATCCCGTGTTTTCCTCTAAGACCCTCACTCAGCCTTTTGACCCTGGGTGGCACCCTGGAGGCACCCTGCCTCCTTGGCCTGGTGAAGTGATAAAAACTATCTCCTTCTTTATACCCAGACTCTGTCTTCAAGCTACACATTCTGGCTCTGGAGTTTTCAACTATTGGAGGTTCTGGAAATTTTCACTTCCCACAAATGCGTGAGCTGAGGCTTCTTCTGTACACTAAAGCCTATTCTGCTGTTTCTAGACAACTCCTTAACCCCTCCTTAACACCTAAGCAGAGTTCCAGATGAATCGAGGGCCCTCCTCTTCCCCTTGGGGCGGCCTTGGGCTCCCCGTGGTGGCGTGGGTGGCCCCAGGGAGGTCCTCGACCGGCCCTCGCCTGCCCTGTGAAGTCAGCTTTGGCTGGACGCTGCGGGAATCACTGGCAAGGCTGGAAAGCGAGGAAAAAAATGTCACACACAGACACGTTACACAATGGAGGGTTTTATTTACATCACAGGGTAAGAAAAGGATACAAAAGAAGCCTCTTGGTCAAGCGCGGAAAGGCAAAGCTCTGCAGCTCAGTTCTCAGTAAGGTGTGGACCCTGACATGAAACACAAACACACACACACACACACACACACACACACCCCACCACCACCACCACCACCAACTGAAGACAGAGAAATAGGGGAAAAGCTAATCTGCAACATGGATGCCCTGGCCAGGGAAATGAGCACTCAGGAGTCCGGACAAGGTCATCTTCTGTACACAGGAATCTGGCTCCCAGGACAATCCCTGCGAGATTCTGACGGATGACATTCCTAGGTTGATTATTCATCAGACAATTCAAATTTCAAGGGCCAAATGTGCTTGGCCTGAGAGTGTCTCCAATTTGGGGATGGGGCCGGGAAGGTCTTCACGGGACAGGCCTCGGCAGCTCTGGGTCCTTCCAGAGTCCCACTTCTGCTCCCCTCAGTAGGGGACTCGGTAGACTCCTCTGGGGCAGGTCAGCACCCCTGGGCCACCACGGACAGACGCCCGCCAGGCCCGTCACAGGCCCCAGAGGCCTGGCTCTCCCACTGAACCCTGCTTGGCTGTTTCTTCTACTTGGGTCTCTCTCCCCCGAGTCCCAGTGTGCCCAGGCAAGCCGTCATGATCTTCCGTGGCTGAAAATGTGCTCTCATCATCCACTTCATCATCTGATGGAAGCAAGCCCGCTTGTTGTGTCTTTTCCTCCCAAGTATGGATGATGCAGAGTGGGACCCAAGTTCTTCCTCAACACGGCCTCCAGAGCGTCTAGCTACAACGCTCTCCTACACTGGTTCCTGTTTCTGTCCCTCTGTCTGTCTTCTCCACCCACCTTCTCCACATCCTGGTGCCACCTGGTTCTTCTGGCTGGTGAGGCCTGAGCCCTGAGGCTGCCTCTGCAAGGCCCGGGGACCTGCTCAGGGCAACATGGGGGTGTGGCCACGCCCTACAGATGGGTCGGCAACAACCCCTTGGCCTTCTGGGGCTTCTGTCAAGAGTCGCAGCAGTGGGCTATGCGGGGGGTTGGCAGAGGGGTATGGTAAAAGGGGCCTCCTCTTTCTTTTACTTCGCTGGCCAAGGGTCCAATGGCAGTCCTTGGGCCGTCCCGGGGGAGCCCCCAGGACCCATGCGGCGCTGAGCTCTGAATCCAGGTGCGATGTGGACCAGCTTGGCAGCACGAGAGGAAAGGATGCTCCAGAGGCAGCCAGAGAGAGCTCGGGCTTCAGGGGGATTTTCAGCACCAGCCACGGCGCCCCTGGCCACCCGGCATCCCTGGTCCCTCCCCGGAGCTGCAAGCCCAGCTCGCCTGAGGTTTCCCAGGGCTGAGGAACCAGACCTGGCTCCTGGACTCCCGCGCCTCCCGTCCACCATCTTTCTTGTTTCTACTTCCGGCACACCCGTCTCCTACGTACTGGTTCAATCTCCAAAATCACACATTTTTCTTGCGAGGCGCAGTGTCTCCCTCTCTCCCAAGGGCACAGAGGTGGCGAGCAGCTGCAGGGAGTGAGGAGGCCGCCGACTGCCTGGACAGGCGAGCAGCTCAGAACTCGCAGCCCCGGCGCCCCGGCCCAGCGGCAGGAGTGCTCCCTCCAGCCGCCGCTCCAGCCCACCCAGCCGGCCCTGAGCCCCCTCCTTCCCTCCCCTCCCGCTGCACGTTCGTGGGCTGGGGGGGGGGGCGGGGAGAGACACACGTTTATCAGCTTTACACCGTCACACACATCATCGACAGTTTTCAACGCATCCCCACCTTGCAAGAGATTTTCCTTCCCTGTTTCTTCTTCTCCTCAAGCCCGTGATTATACTCCTGGTGACAAAGGGCTGGAGAGGGGAGATGGGGCGCAGGACAGACAAACAGCTCCCGGGCTGCCCCCAGAAGCGAGGCAGCCGAGGGCCGTGAGCACCATGTCAGCCTGCGACCTTTCCAGAACAGAACAAATCATCTTGGTCCAGGTCAACAGCCCTCTGCCCCCTTGTCATCACCGCCCCGGCTACCCACCCGGGGTGCCCCGTCTGCCAAGTGTCTGCTGCCGGCCCAGTCCCGCCGCCGCGGCTGCCACCCCGGGAAGCCTTCGGTGTTTGCACACGGTGACCCCAAACCTAAGGCAGGCCTGATTCTCTGCGGGATTGTCCGTCGGGAGCCGCCTGGGTCCTAAGTCACGAAAAGCTCAGCGATGCGCAGGGATGTTCCATTCATAACATTGATCCGATGCAGCCAGGAAAGACACTGATCTCCTCCAAGGGTTCTGTGGGTTCAGGTCAAGGGTGGTCCCAGAGCGGAGCGGCCGTCCGCGCCAGAGCTCGGCCCCGCAGCTCCCGCTAGCGCACGAACGAGACCACGCTGGTGGCTACTCCGAACGGGGCAGAGTAGGCCGCGGCGAAGCCTTGCAGGCCGATGACCACGTAGCGGCATCCCTTGGTGACGACCTTCCCCACGTTCTGTTTTTCAGGAAGAGAAGAGAAAAGCAAAGGGGCGGGTTAGGCAGCTCTGCAGTCCCTCCCACGCAACGGTGACCCAGGAAAGGACCGTCAGGACAAACGGGCCACATCCCGTGTTTCCACATCTGCCCCCCCCACCCCCCGCCACGCACATGCGGGGGCTCAGCACAGATGTCATCATCTGGCAACGGATCTTCAAGCCCTGCACATTTCCAGACCACTCGGACATCCCGGGAACAGCACTGAGGATGCCAGATCCGAAACCAAACCCCTTCTGTTTTCCAACCAGGCTCCACACCCAACACGGGGCTGGAACTCACAGCCCTGAGATCCAGAGTCACAGGCTCTACTGACTGAACCAGCAGGCGCCCCTGGTTTGTTGGTCTGTTGTTTTATTTACTTACTTGTTTATTTACTTTTTAAGATTTTACTTATTTGACAGAGAGATCACAAGTGGGCAGAGAGGCAGGCAGAGAGAGAGAGGAGGAAGCAGGCTCCCTGCTGAGCAGAGAGCCCGATATGGGGCTCAATCCCAGGACCCCGGGATCATGACCTGAGCCGAAGGCAGAGGCTTTAACCCACTGAGCCACCCAGGTGCCCGTTTATTTATTACTTATTTATTTGTCAGAGACAGAGCGCAGGAGAGTGAGAGAACGCACAAGCAGGGGGTGCGGCAGGCGGAGGAGGCTCGATCCCAGGACCCTGGGAACATGACCTGAGCTGAAGGCCGACGCTTAACTGACTGAGCCACCCAGGCGCCCCGCCCTGGTTTTATTTTTGAACCAAAGTCTACTCTTTTCTCTGTTCCAGCCCAGTCCCTGCATCATCGCCAGGCGGGGTCCCGTGTCCCTGCCCTCACCTGTCTGAAAGCCCACCCTGCCCTCCCTCGAGCTCCGGGGCAGACGCCTGCAGCCCGCACACTGTCTCCGTCTCCCGCTGTTCTCTCCTGCCGCACCCTGCAGTACGATTGTACACTCCGCCAGGCTAAGGACTACGCTGCACTTTCTTGCCTTTCACTCCTTTTCTGCAAGGCCTGGTGCTGGACAGGCGATATCCCAGGACTCAGACGGGATGGCCAACAGGAAGCAGAGATGCCCCCAGTATTAATGGTGCTGTTGTCCACCGCACCCCCTCCTCTTCCCACCCCCAGCTTTCATCCTTACCCTTCAATGCAGTCAAACATCCATGCGGGTGACTTGGGCTCTACCACACACCTGTCTCTCAGCCCCCTGACCTTTCCAACTCCCAGTAAATACTTAAAATTCCTGGTTTTGCTTAAAATGCCTGATCACAGTCACGAAGCTCAGAGCCAACGCTACCCAGCAAACCTCCTCTGTCCGGCAGGCTGACCTGCCCTCTCTCCGGGATGACGGGGTTCCTGCTCACGGCCGTACCCCCAGCGCCCAGAAAGGGCCCGGGTCTTTCCTGTGGAACCTCGCAGGCTCCATAAAGAGCCCGGGAGAGAGAGCCAGGTGACTTAGATGGCTTCTCTAGACATTGACTCCTGGCATAGCGCCCATGGACTCCTCAGTGAGACACCAGGGTGCCCGTGGGGGGTGGCGTGAGGCTGCTGAGAGAGACTGTTCTATAAATGCATAATGAGATTCGGCAGGAGAATTTTACTTTCCTCCCTGAAATAACAGTAACAGAAAGACTGTTCCCTGGGAGCAAGTGTGAACCGTCCTTTATACGCAGTGCCACGGGGATCGGGAATCGCGGGCGCCTGCATTGAGCCGGACGTCTCTGGCCTCTGTGCACCCCCTTTCCCCAGCCAGGTATTTGCAAAAACTGCTCCTCACTTCACCTTCGCCATTTAGAAAGAAGCTGCTAAAACAGCTCATTTGTCAAAACACAGGTTCCAGAAAAGCGATACAAAGAAACATAAAGTATCTATCAACGACCATTTCAGTGTCACTTGAGGGAGGTTTGGAATTCTTGATGTGAGTCAAGTTTTCAAACCAAATCATCTCTTGGAGAAGCTGTGGGGCATGGAGGACCCAGGGGAGCATCGTAGGCTGAAGAATGCGGCCCCCCAATCCCAAGATCCTGTAAATATATGGCTTTCTGGGGTCAAAGGGATTCTGCAGATGTGATTAAGGGTCTTAAGATGGGGGAGATGGTCCTGGGTTATTCATGTGGGGCCAATCATTCTAAGGGCCCCTATATATTCATAAAGACCCAAAGGAGGACAGTCGTCCTTCTAAGAGGGACACAAGTCACACAGCACGCAGTGTCGTCGTGACAGAAGCAGAGGCTGAGGTCCACGGACTTGCACTGCTGGCCTGGGTGCGGGAGGATGGGGACCTCTGGAAGCTGGAAAGAAACTGGTTTTTCCCTGATGCCCGCACGGGAACCGGCCTGGGGACTTCAGCACAGTGACTGTGATTTTGGACTTCTGGCCTCCAGCCCTGACCAGCTGGTGTGGGTCCTAAACCGGCATGCTGGTGGTGATCTATTATAGCTGTCCTAGGACATCATGCTTTCTGGGGGTTCTTCGTATATTCAACTAAGCCTCCGGTCAAGTCAGGGACTCACCATTCCCTTCCAGTTTCCAACAAAACAAAACAAAACAAAACAAAACAAAACACAAAACAAATAAAACAAAACCCCAGCTGCCCACAAAGATCACTTTTCCCCGAATATGAAGATCAAGTCTCCAGTCTGAAATGCGGTCAGGACCTGGTACAAAGCTGAGACGGAGGTTTTTTCTGAGTTACTGCGTTCTGATTAAAAAAGAATCAGAGGGGCGCCTGGGTGGCTCAGTGGGTTAAGCCGCTGCCTTCGGCTCAGGTCATGATCTCAAGGTCCTGGGATCGAGTCCCACATCGGGCTCTCTGCTCAGCGGGGAGCCTGCTTCCTTCTCTCTCTCTCTCTGTCTGCCTCTCTGCCTACTTGTGATCTCTCTGTCAAATAAATAAATAAAATCTTAAAAAAAAAAAAAAGAATCAGAAAGTCAACAGTCCTACGAGGTCTCTCCTTCATCCCCCCAACCCCCGCCCTAAGACAGCAGCCAACCATCACAGAAGACTTGCCAACCTGCCAGGTTTTAAAACCCTCTTTTTACTCCAGGTCACAGAGAAGGAAACTTAAGCCAAATGGTAGGCCCAGCCTCAAAGTCCCCAAACCAACAGGGGGCAGGGCTCCGGTGCCCCTGTCCTTACCAGATGCCCCGAGAGCATGAAGACAATTTTTCTCCCCCTTGAGATAAAGGCTCCTCCACACACTGAATTTCCCCCTCCCATCCTCTCCTAGCTGCCTAGTGGACAAAACGTACTTACTGTCCTCATCCACACGTCTCCCGCGGCTCTCAGGGGTGCCTGGGAAAGGTGGCCTCTCATCTTAAGCTAAGTTTTGGGGGTCAGTCCCCTCAACCCAACTGGCAGGTGAGACTCCTGCCGCCCAGCTTGGCTGGCTACTCTCCAGCTGTGCAGCCCTGAAGAGCACAACTTCCTTAAACTGGTTTCTATTGCTGCAAAATGGGGGGTTCCCCTCCACTTTCCAAGGTTCTGGGGATAATTGAGGGGTGTCCCTCAGGAAATGGGCAGCCGAGCTGCTGCCATGCTGCGGCAGAACTGCCAACATCTGTCCCTGCCCCTTCCGTGTCCCCAGAACACAGCCCTTGAACCATTAAAGCACCGTGTGAACATTCACACCCTTACACAGCACCAGGCAGGAGTCCCCGCACACCCGCCCCCAGCCCGAGCCTCTGGGAGGTGGGACCAGCTGGGCCCTGGGGACCACAGGGCAGCAGGAGAGGAGAAATCCTTTTGCATTTCACAAATGCCTCTTTATTTTTTTTTAAAGATTATTTATTTATTTATTGACAGAGATCACACGTAGGCAGAGAGGCAGGCAGAGAGAGAAGAGGAAGCAGGCCCCCTGCTGAGCAGAGAGCCCAAGTCAAGGCTCCATCCCAGGATCCTGGGATCATGACCTGAGGCCAAGGCAGAGGCTTTAACCCACTGAGCCTCGCAGGAGCCCCCACAAATGCCTCTTTAAACAGAAGCAGGAAGGGACGTGGGTGCAGGGCTGGACGGTGAACGGATGAATAGGAAGGGCCACGCCCCCTTCCTGGAGGAAAAGCGTCCATTAACAACGCGGCGCCTTCACGAGTCCCTCCTTATTCCAACAGGCCCGGAAAGGGGAAGATTCACGTGGGCAGCTGAAGCCTGGAGACTCACCTCCCCACACCTCCGGCGGGGGCCTGGCTGTGGCCGTGGATTTTCGGCACAGCGGGGTGGGCTCTTTCCTTCCCCCGCGGTGGAACCGAACTGGTTACCTTCCCAGATGCCTCCAAGAAAGTGGGAAGTTGAAGGCAGGGAGGGCGCGTCCATCTCGAATGGGACAGCGTCCTCTCCTCTGGCTTCCGGGGTCTACCCACCGACGGTAAGACAGAAGAGCTTCCAGCCGCGCACATCCCTGCCTGGGCTGTTCCCTCCGCCCTGGATGCCACCCCTTCTCGGTCGGGTCCATTTTACCTTTTTTATTTTTTTTAATTGTGGTGAAATTCACAAAACAAAAACTCACCATTTTAAAGTGAAATATTTGGTGGCATCTGGTACACGGACAGTGCCATGTGACCAGCACCTCAACCGACTTCCAATACATCTTCACCAGCCCCAAAAGGAAGAGCTGCACCTGTTACACACTTGCCCCCGCCCCCATTTTTCCGTCTCCCCAGTCCCCGGCAACCACCCATCTGCTTCCCTCTCTCTGCATTTACCGATTTTGGACATTCTATAGAAACAGAACCATCCAAGCTCATGGCACGTGACCCCATGTGTCTGGTTTCTTTCACTTAGCACAGTTTCCGAGGTTCATCTGAGAGAGGGAAATTAAAGGGACCCCAAGACAAACTGCTTTGTTCATTCTTTTTTCTGCCAGGACCTGCAGCCGGTCCTGCTACACACACCTCATAGAACAGATAATGTATGTTCTCCTTGTAAAGGTCAAGGTTTTAACAATTGCTTTCAAGTCTTCCGGCACAACAGGTAGCATCTAAGGAGTGACCAGGCAGGGTGGTTCCAAGACCAGTGACTCATCAAGATCCCCGGCGCCAAGGGACTTCTGAAGGACAGACACCTCAACCCTCGTCTTTGTTCCTAGATGCCTAAGACGACACTTGCACCAGCCCGTCATCCTCAGTAAAAACACTAAGTCCCAGTGAAAACCCCAAGCCCAGACCAGACTCCCTTTTCTTTCCAAGTCTCCAACACACTCTGTATTTATATTCTCTCTCTCTGTCTTCAATGAACTCTGCTCTCACTTCCTCTAGAAGCTCGAGTTTTGAGTGCCGTCTTGCACGGAGCCAAGGACCCTCCTTGGACCCAGCCAGCCTCCATCACATCCACGCTGTGGAACGTAATGGGATTTCATTCCTTTTTATGACTGAGTAATATTCCACAATGTATATATACCACATTTTATCATTTATCAGCTGACAGACACAGGAGTTGTTGTCACCTTTTGGCTATTTTGAATAATGCTGCTATGAACATGTGAATATGTTCTCTATGTTGTCTCCCTCAAATACATGTATGTAGACTTCAGTACTTATTTTCAGTTATTTTGGGTATATAACTAGGAGCTGAACTGCTAAATCAAACAGTAGTTCTATGCTTAATTTTTGGAGGAAACTCCACAAACTGTTTACCATAGCAACTGCACCATTTTACATTTCTATTAGCAATCTGCAGAATTCCAATTTCTCCACAACCTTGCCAACATTTGTTATTTTTTGTTTCTGGTTTTTTTGTTTGTTTTTATTTTTTTAAGTAACCATCCTGGTTAAGTGTGATATAGTACCTCATCCTTAACCTCTGAAACCTCAATCTTCCCTGCCCAGTTCTCATGTCACCTGACTTCAACACCCTCATCTCAAGGACTCTGTACCATGTGGCTCCATGGTGGTGGCCGGACTCTGCCGGGATCTCCCCAGGAGGTGTGCACTTCACTAGGGCAGGACTGCACTGTATCTGTTGCGTTATCTCTGGTGGTTCGCATGATCCCTGCACGAAATGAGCACCCAAAAAGCATCTCCACATGCCAGCCCCTGACCCGAGATGTCCCCACTACCAGGTTCGCCAGCTGGGAGGCCAGCAGTGGTTTTGTGGTGCTGAACTGAGACCAGATGGGTCAGTTCTAGCAGGACCCAGCCCGAGAGTCCCGACCTCAATGCCTGCCCGTATACTGTGCCAAACCCGCTGACTGGCTTTTACAGGGGATGATACACCCAAGTTTCTAGGAGCAGAAACCAGATGGTTTTAGACAGGCTAAGAGGCACAGACAAAGAGACTGTGAATCAGATCCGGCCTTTGGCCAGAACACAGTTGAGTTTTATGATCTTCTTCTGGGTGGCCTTGCCCAGTCCCAGGAGGTGGGGGCAGAAGTAGCTTCAAGTGATTCGCCTAGGCACTGCCTTGGGCTTCGATCTCGGAGAAGGACACTGTCATTTTATCCCATCTTCATATTTTCTCTCTCTCTCTCTACCGCTCGTCTCTGTCTCCCCTCCTTCCTCTGCCCCCCAGCTCCCAAGGCAAAAGGCAGTGGTATGTTTGCAGGTCCCACAGTGTAAGAGTGGCCAGCTGGGGGAAGAGAAAAGTAGATTCAACAAGTGCCTATTTATGTACTGTCGTGCTCCCAGGACCTGGAAATAACGTCTGGAACTTAAGGAGAAAAACCCAAACAATTCTCAGCTGGTGGGATATCCCGGAGAGGATGTTGCCAGGAACAGACGAACCGGCCTGCAACTCCCTACTTTCCAACTGGGTCACCCTCTACAGGTCACCTCACCACGCTAATGCCTCCGTATTCCCATCTGTAAAATAGGGACACGGATTTCTGACCTGCCGGCTGTACAAGGCGGGTGTAAGGCACACCAGGATCAGAACCACGGGGATGCTGGGACGTGCTGGGAACGTTACCAGGCGCAGCCCCCGGGGGGGTTAGGGGTTGGATTGGTCCGCGCCCCCACCCCCCATACCCCGGCTCCGGTTTGGGTTCTGTGGTTACTCGCGATCGAGTTTTCCTTCACCTCCCAGTGGACAGAACCCTCGTCCGTGTCTGTTAACGACGGCTGGAGAGGGGACGCCAAGGGCAGCTCCGAGAAGCGGAGCGCGGCCGGGCGGTGGGGACCCGACGCCCACCCTCAAGGCGCTCGGTCAGGAAGCCGGGGGTCGGGCCGCCCGCACCCTGGGCCCGCGGGCGGGGGCGGGCGTGGGGCCCTACCTTGCCGTACTTCTTCAGCTTCTGCCGGTACCTCCTCCTGGGCTTCTCGGCCGGCGCCGGCTCCTCCAGCGGCTCGTAGCGCTCGGGGAGCGCGGCCAGGTGCACCTTGCGCGCGCTCCGGGCCCCCGGGCGCCCCGCGCTCGCCCCGCTCGCCGCCTCGTCCCCGCGCTCCGGCTGCTCCAGGAGGGCGGCCGCCTCCTCGTCCCCGTCCGCCCGCGCTCGGCCCCGGGGCCCGCGGCGCAGGAAACCACTCGCCGCCTTGCTGCGCAGCCTGGCGCCCACCGTCATGATGCTGCGGCCCCTCCGGCTACCGCTCGAGAGCAGACGCCAACCTCGGCGCCCCGCCTGCGCCTGCGCCCCCGCCCCCGCCGCCGGCCGCCCGCCCCAGCCCGGACGGGGCGTGGGTAGAGCGGGTCCGGGTGGGGGCTCGGGCGGCAGCGCCCCCTGGCCGCGGGGCCCGGAATCGCGCGCTCGGCCGCACCTGCCCCGGGCCTACCTGCGGCCGCGGCGGGGCACACCCGGAAAGCTGGGTGCGCAGTGAACACACGAAACGCGTTCAGCCACACTTGCGACGAAATACATGAACCGCAAACAACGAGGCGTCCCTGGCCACGCTCAGATCGGCGGAGGCGACGGGGGACAGTGAAGATCATACTCCGCGCCCTGCCTGGGTGAGACGGGGGTGATAACGCGCTGTTACGGGATGCGCACCAGTGACCAGCTTTGGGGAAGGCAATCAGAAAATGCTCATCAACACCCCTGAAAAAGGGCCGTAACTTTCTAGACACCTGCCCCTAAACACAGCGTCAGAGACACAGCCCAGGAGCGCTCGGGTGGCCCCGCCGGCGGCGGGAGGAACTCCAGGTTTTGGCTGAGGTCAAATCCCGCCGCAGGTCAGAGCTCCGCGCCGAGTCGGAGTCGCGTGTTCCTCTGCCTGGGCTCCTCCCCCTGCTCCTCCCTCTAGAGGCTTGCCCTGCTCTTTTTCTCTAGAAAAATAAGTAAATAAAATCTTGGGGCGCCTGGGTGGCTCAGTGGGTTAAAGCCTCTGCCTTCGGCTCGGGTCATGATCCCACGGTCCTGGGATCGAGGCCCGCATCGGGCTCTCTGCTCCGCAGGGAGCCTGCTTCCCTCTCTTTCTCTGCCTGTCTCTCTGCCTACTTGTGATCTCTGTCAAATAAATAAATTTAAAAAAAAATCTTAAAGAGCAAGAAACACAAACCTTACTTAGCCCCCCCTGGTGTTAATATCAGTTTCATTCACAGGGAGAAAGTGGGGGCAAACCAGCCGGGCTGCGAGAGCTAAGTTTGGGTCCAAGCACAGGGTATGTGATGTGATCGTCACACTTGGGCTTTCAGCAACAGCGCTGATAGATATGCATCTCTGGGTTCACGGTGAATCTTAACCCTCTAGGGAATGCCTTATTGTTTTAAGCAGGTAAGCCTCTCTCTCTCTCTTTTTAAAGATTTTATTTATTGATTTGACACAGAGAGAGAGAGAGACCACAAGTAGGCTGAGAGGCAGGCAGAGAGAGGGGGAAGCAGACTCCCTGCAGAGCAGAGCAGAGAGCCAGATGCAGGGCTCCATCCCAGGACTCTGAGATCATGACCTGAGCTGAAGGCAGAGGCTTAAACCACTGAGCCACCCAGGCGCCCCTCTCTCTTTTTTAAATAGGTTCCGTGCACAGCGTGGAGCCCAAGGCAGGCATTGAACTCTCCACCCTGAAATCAAGATATGAGCTGAGATCAAGAATCCCAGGCTTAACCCACTAAGCCACCCAGGAGTTCCCAAATCAGTAAATATATTTTTTTTATTCTTGAAGCTAAGAGTTAAGAGTAAAATAATATGGATTATTAATTTCATTAATATTTTAATACTATTAAGGTACATGATACATTTAAGAATGATTTGGCTGTATTGCTCTAAGTACATAAAATATTTACAGTTTGGCTTATTAAAATATACAAATATTAGTTTTATGATTCCAACTTGAAGTTTATAATCAAGTAATTGATTTACAGTTATAAGTTTAAATTGAAAGTAATATAAAAAATAAACTTGATTTACTATATTTGTAAGAATTACATAGCCTTGTACATAGTTGAAATACTGGAAAAGAAAATTAAATATATTAAATTTGTAAACATCATTTAAAATATTTAAGATAATTAAAGGAAGCGAGTGGTGAAACTCCCCCTTATAGTAATAGTTAAATTTTATTAGATTTGTAACTAAAAGTAATTAGGTTTGTAAATAAAGTAAAACAAAGTTTAAGAGAAACTAGATTTGTGGATTTGTAACCACAGTAACTACAGTAAATATCTATATATCTATATGTATATATGAAAGAGGTCTTAACAGTCCTTTTTTTCTTTTTTTAAATTTTATTTATTTATTTGACACAGAGAGAGAAAGATCACAAGTAGGCAGAGAGGCAGGCAGAGAGAGAGGCGGGGAAGCAGGCTCCCTGCTGAGCAGAGAGCCAATTCAATTTGGGGCTCCATCCCAGGACCCTGAGATCATGACCTTAGCTAAAAGCAGAGGCTTTAACCCACTGAGCCACCCAGGCATCCCAGCATACAACTCTTGATCTTGGGGTGGTGAGTTCTAGCCCCACACTGGGTGTTTAGAGATTACTTAAAAAAAAAAAAAACAACAACCCTGACTTCAGAAAGTACCCCCCCCTCCCCCGTAGACTGCATATCAAATAGAAACAAAGGTAAAATGTGCAGGAGACCAAAAATGTGGTTTTTGTCCATCCAAAATACTATTCAAATATCACAACAACATTTTTTTCTTCAAATTTTTATTTAAATTCTAGTTAGTTAACTTACAGTGCAATATTAGTTTCAGGAGGAGAATTCAGTGGTTCATGACATATATAACACCCAGTGCTCAACACAGCAAGTGTCCTTCTTTTTTTTTTTTTACATATTTTATTTATTTATTTGACAGAGAGAGATCACAAGTAGGCAGAGAGGCAGGCAGAGAGAGAGGAGGAAGCAGGCTCCCCGCTGAGCAGAGAGCCTGATGGGGGACTCGATCCCAGAACCCTGGGATCATGACCTGAGCCGAAGGCAGCGGCTTAACCCACTGAGCCACCCAGGCGCCCCAGCAAGTGCCCTTCTTAACTGCCATCGTGCATCTAGCCCATCCCCACCCACCTCCCTCCATCAACCCTCAGATGGTTCTCTATCATGGAGCTTCTCTTACGGTTTGGGGGCTCCTGGGGTGGCTCAGTCAGTTAAGCATCTGTCTCTTGATTTCGGCTCAGGTCATGGTCTCGGGGTCCCAGGATCGAGTCTCATGTCGGACTCCCTGCTTAGTGGGGAGTCTGCTTCCCTCTCTCCCTCTGCCTACCTCCTGCTCGTGCTCTTTCTCTCTCTCAAATAAATAAAATCTTAAAAAAAAAAAAAGAAGAAGTTACTCAGTGTGAAAAATGCTTCCCTTGCTCCTGGGTGAAAACTTAGACAGCCTTATAATTTTTTAATCACACAGAGGTAACAAAAAGTTCCAGAGTTGCAAACATGGTCTTGATTTGTATAATTCTATTCATTTATTAAGCGAAGTCCTTGCCCTGCAGGGGCTTGAACTCATGACCCTGTGATCAAGAATTGCACGCTTCTCAGACAGAGCCAGCCAGGTGCCCCTTGATTTATATGATTTCAAATCTATTTATATGACTTCAACTCCATGTAATACTCAGAGCCTTGAACTTGATTTTTAAGATTTTATCCATGTATTTAGAGAGGGAGGGGCAGAGGGAGGTGGGGAGAGAGAGACCTCAAGCGGGCTCCCCACTGAGCACAGAGCTCCATCTCAGGACCCTGAGAGCAGGACCCTAGCCAAAATCAAAAGTGAGATGCTTAACCTACTGAGCCACCCAGGCGCCCCAGCAACACCGTTTCCCTTCTGTTTCCTCCACCTGATGTTTCTGAGCACCCCAAACTTGCAGACTACTTCCTGACCCTTCCTAGGTCAAAACAGAGAAGAGCGCAGAGTAATTCCTTCCCGGGTACTGCCCGAGGTGTTGTCTCTGACCTCTGGACCCAGCAGGTATTTGAAGCTCCTTCTTGAGTTCTTCGGGAGTCCCTGCTGGGAACATTCTATTCTACTTGTCATGGCCCAGTGAATGCCCTTTCGTTCCCCACTGCCTCCTCCCTCCTCAGCATCCCCAGAGTCCTGTGGTTTATCTCTGCCTTTTTTATCCTGTGCCTATGCGCCCTTCTGGCTGGCCACATGGGACAGGGTTGAGCGTAGGGAATTCAGCGCTCCCAGATGCCCAAAAGGCCACCTCCAGTGTAAGCAGGAGAACAACAGAGTTGCCACTGTTGCACAGCAAGAAGCCTCGGCCCCAGGAGGGCTCCCCAGCCCCCATGGTCAGCCCCAGGTCCCACCACACCTGCCTGCCGGGTTGGCGCCAACAGAGCCTGGGCACCCTACGCTGCCCCCCAGCCCCCAGCCCCCATCTCTTTACCAGACACCAGTATCTGGCCCAGAAAAATCTGACACCTGCAGGACTGTTCTTACTCTCAGAACAGCAAAAAGAGTGGAAACAGCTTTCACCCCACCCCACCCCCCACTGCCTTCCAGAGCTTCCCAGCGTGCTCCTGATTATAACTTGCCAAGTTCTCTCTTGTACTCCAAACCCCCTGGAACATGTTCTTGTCTCCTGGCCTCTGCACAGGAAAGGGGGTCGAAAAGATGCTGAGTGCCGATCCACGGGCATCTTTCTTTACCAATGCAATTAGGAAACTGCCCTCCAGAGAAGCAAGAACACTGGAAAGTTAAGGTTCATGAAAATACATCATCAGTTATTGAATTAAAAAAAAAAATACTTAGAGACCTTACAGCCTTAAAGAGCTTGGTTCTTCTCTCCTTGCCCCTCACGAGTCGCTGTTCCATCCATGCCAGGCGAACACATGCTCAGCTCGGCGACTGCTCCGGGAATGGGAGATTCGCTGGCTGCCCACCTGTGAGAGGCTTGTCCCTCTCCGAATGCCATTCATCAAGGCTGCACGGCACCCGCCACTCCCGATGCCACCAGAGAAGGATTTTTATTTGTGTGTGTGCAGATTTATATTGTATGATCACCAGACTGAAAGTCTACTGATTCGTTCTACAATAGGAGCAGAGTCAGAAGTCTCCTTGCAGAAAAAGCTTTAAAGCGGCATATATAATGTGTGAAATAATTCTTCACTGCTCTAATAGAATCATATCCAACTTGGTTGTTTTTCTCCAAAGCCACTGAAGATTTGGAGGATTACTAAGCTATTTGCATTTTATGATACTGATACTAGAAAAAGGTATGTATACTGTATATAACTAGAATTAAAATTAAAAGAAAAAAAGAAAAATGTGTGTGTAGAGAAATAACTTTTGAGAGAGAATGAGCGGTGGGAGGAGCAGACGGAGAGGGAGACAGCAGGCTCTCCGCTGGGCACAGAGCCCAGTGCAGAGCTCGATCCCACCACCCTGAGGTCCTGATCTGAGCAGAAATCAAGACATGGACGTTTAACCCAATGAGCTACCCAGTGTGAGTTTGGGTGTATGTATTTTTCCTGGAGGTAGATTAAGATATCTAAATAACTGATACTGGGGGCTCCTGGGTGGCTCAGTGGGTTAAAGCCTCTGCCTTCAGCTCAGGTCATGATCTCAGGGTCCTGGGATGGAGCCCCACATCTGGCTCTCTGCTCAGCAGGGAGCCTGTTTTCCTCTCTCTCTCTCTCTCTGCCTACTTGTGATCTCTGTCTTTCAAATAAATAAATAAAAATCTTTAAAATAAATAAATAAATAAATAAAGAACTGATACTGTATTTAGAAAACAGCAACATGGAAAACCATCTTGGCTTATATATGTTGTAAAACTAAATCATTATTTAGGGCTGTGGTTTGCTACGACAATGCTTCGTATACATGATGTACTGATTAGAAGGGAATGCGATCCTGTATGATTGAGAAAAGAAAGGCTCATTGGGGTTGGTGGGGGCGGGGGCAGGTGCCTGGGCTGTTCAGTCGTTAGTTGTCTGCGTTCATTTTGGGTCATGATCCCAGAGTCCTGGAATCAAGCCCCGAATCAGGCTCCCTACTCAGTGGGAAGCCTGCTTCTGCCTCTCGCACTCCCCCTGCTGTTTCCCTCTCTCATTGTCTCTCTCTCCTTGTCAAATAAATATATAAAATCTTAAAAAAAAAAAAAAAAAAAGAAAGAAAGAAAGAAAAAAGGAAGAAAAGCTAGCTGGGGTGGGGTTTGGGAGGAGGCAGATAACAGAAAAGTTTTCATATTAGGATAGAATTTAATACAATGAAAATCTATTTGGAGACATGAAACTGTAGATTCTAAATATATTAGGGGAAACCAAATAGCAGAAGTCTGACTAGGTTTGTCCAGCCTCTGCAGAACGCCCAGGGAATGAAGCTCACACATCGAGCCGTCATGAGTCACGGCAGGGGAGCCAGACAGTGGGAAATTCTCATTTAGTACTTTGGAGATGGAACTGTTGAAGTATTTCGATTTATCTTCATGATGCAGGCTAATAACATGAACCCTTCTGACAGTGGCTGAATATGGCCTCAAGTAAAAGTAGAAGCTAAAATAGTAGGAGCTCAGAACTGTCCAACTCTGACCCTTTCAAACTAAAAATGAACTGAAACATTGAAACAGATCTTCCCTAGCCCACAGACGCAGCAATTATTTCAGAGTCCTCTGGACCAAAGTACTTTCTATATCCCAAGGTATACTCTTAGAACAAAGGCAAGTACAAATACAAATTTGGATTTTATTTAGCAGTTTGATATTAAGTGTTAATAGTAGCATCACTATTTTGGATCTGTTTCTTTTACTGACAAGCCAATAATTCAGTCATTCTGTTAGCTTTGTTATAAATCAAGAGCTTCAGAGTGAACTATTACATGAGTCACCTATGATCAAAGAAAAAGGCATAATTATAGTTTGACTATAGGATTAAGGATTCAAATATTACTGGGAGTTGGAGATGGGGTATAAAAATGAATTTACATATCATGTTTGGGAAGTACTATCAGGACTAAATTGAAAATGGCTATGAACTTAGTAATTTTTTAAGATTTTATTTATTTATTTGAGAAAGAGAGAAAGAGTATGAGCACAGAGGAGGGGCATAGGGAGGGGAGAAGCAGACTCCCCACTGAGCAAGAAGCTGGATGTGGGGCTTGAACCCAGGATCCTGGAATCCTGACCTGAGCTGAAGACAGATGCCCAGTGACTGAGCCACCCAGGCACCCCTAAAGATTTTATTTTTAAAATAATCTCTACACCCACCCAATATGGGGTTTGAACTCACAATCCCAAATCAAAAGTGGCATGCTCCACCAACTGAGCCTGCCAGGTGCCCCCCAAAACGACTATGAACTTACGTCTATGTGTGCGTGTTATTTTCCATCTCTGTCCCCAAACCGCCCAATAAATCACCCCATTCCAGTAGCACAACATCAGGTAAACAATCCCTAGTCTTCATAGTTTGGTCTCTAATACCAATTGGGCTTAGGAAACTAGCTGATTGAATTTCTAAGACTGGGCAGGTGTAAGATGAGCTTGTCTTATTAAAGAAAGCCAAGGTGCTTAAAAAAATTTGCACAGTTTTGTCCAAAGACTACTTGGGCAGCTTAAGGATTGCTTTGGCTAAACTATGACTTTTTTTTTTTTTAAGATTTTATTTATTTATTTGAGAAGAGACAGAGCACGAGGCAGGCAGAGGGAGAGAGAGAGCAGAAGCAGGCAGAGCAGCAAGCAGAGGGAGAGGGAGAAGCAGATTCCCCACTGTGCAGGGAGCCTGATGTGGGGCTGGATCCCAGGACCCGGGGATCATAACCTGAGCCGAAGGCAGATGCCCAACCGACTGAGCCACCCAGGCAACCGATGACATTTCAACTGCTGAAACATAACTACAAAAATGATTACCAGTAATTGAAACAAATGAAGTCCGTGAAAAGCCACTGGTTCATCACAGTATTCTAATTTAAAAAGTACATGGTGTAGGGGCACCTGGGTGGCTCAGTGGGTTAAAGCCTCTGCCTTCGGCTCAGGTCATGATCACAGGGTCCTGGGATGGAGCCCTGCATTGGGCTCTCTGCTCAGCAGGGAGCCTGCTTCCCCCCCCCCCTCTCTCTCTGCCTGCCTTTCTGCCTACTTGTGATCTCTGTCTGTAAAATAAATAAATAAAACCTTTAAAAAAAAAAAGTACATGGTATAAAAAGTTGGTTATAAAGGGACTATGTTATTTTTGGATGTCATTTCAATATCTTTATGGTGTTTTGGCCCTGGTAGAGTCAGACAATATTTTAAAAAGGCAGGATTCCATAAAGTTCCAGAAAATTTATGAAAGCATTGCATTTGGATATGAGGGATCCAATGGCATGAAATTAAGGTGTCTCTGTAGCCAGATGGAAAGATTTAAATAATCTAAGAATTTTAAAAAGTGTAAAATCCAACTGAAGGAGCAAAGAACATTAGTCCAAATCCGTGAGTAGGCAGAGGAAATAAGACTTGCTCTTGGTTAAATCTAGATAATGTGAGCCAGGAGGCAAAGCACTTTTTGGGGGGCAAGGGGGTGTGTGCCCTAGAGACTGGCCCATGCCCCCACCCCCCACCCCGCGGTCGGTGGGAGGACAGAGTTTTCTCCGCCCTCTAGTGGTTCTGCAAAGAACAACAATTTCAAGGTGCCGACAATTTTAAGAGAAACAGGATGGCATTTTTGTGCCTCAGGTTGGGATTATACCTATTCAGGATTAATTCGCACTCAATGCACTTGACTGATAAGTGCCCTATGCCTTAAGTGCAGTTTGATAGACCACGCTTTTCTAAAATGGGGCCCACGAGGAGACGTGTGAAAGGGGTTGCTGATGAATGTTGGCAAGCTAGGATTATTCCAGAACCCCAAGTGTGAAACCTTGCAGGGTCAGACTTTGAACCAAATCACTTACAACATCTTCGAAGCCAAGTTCCTCGTCAGAGAAATAAGGGGATAAGTGGTATGATTTCTCAGGCCACGTCTGTCCCTGATGTGTTGAGAATACTAAGTGGACACGATTTTTAAAAATCCGAATCAGTCTTTCAGTCTGGATTCATTTCTCTCCCTCTTTTTTTAACTGCAGGAAAATATGTATTTTTTTTTAAAGATTTTATTTATTTGACACACAGGGAGAAATCACAAGTAGGGAGAGAGGCAGGCAGAGAGAGGGTGGGGGCAGCAGGTTCTCCACTTGAGGAGAGAGCCCGACACGGGGTTCGATCCCAGGACCCTGAGATCATGATCTGAGCCGAAGGCAGAGGCTTAACCCACTGAACCACCAAGGTGCCCCAAGAAAATATGTATTAAATTTCAAAATTGAAGAAGACTTTTTATGGTTGAGAGTGATGAAGAAATTATAAAGGAAAGACTAATAAGTCAGAAGCCACCATTAAGAGAGTAAAAGACAGAAAGTGAGAAATATTTTTTTAAAAGATTTTATTTATTTATTTGACAGAGATCACAAGTAGGCAGAGAAGCAGGCAGAGGAGGTGGGGGGGAGCAGGCTCCCTGCTGAGCAAAGAGCCCAATGCGGGATTTGATCTCAGGACCCTGAGATCATGACCTGAGCTGAAGGCAGAGGCTTAGCCCACTGAGCTACTCAGGCACCCCGAAAAATATTTTTTTAAGAGAATTTATTTACTTGAGAGCGTGTACACAAGCAGGGGTGTGGGGGGCAGAGGGGAAAGAAGAAGCAGACTCCCCGCTGAGCAGGGAGCCCGACAACAGCAAGGTCGCTGGGCTCGACCCCAGGACCCCAAGATCATGCCCTAAGCTGAAGGCAGACACCCAACCAGCTGAGCCACCCAGGCATCCCACAAGTGAGAAATACTGGCAACAAAGAAGAAAAACAGTCCCAGGAAGTTTTTATTGTGTTTAGAGCGCTAACATTTAGTAGGGTCTGACCGAGTACCAGACACGGTTTCCTTTCATGGATTCATTTCTTTCCATAGTTAAATAAAACCCCTTTTAAAAATCATACCTTTAAGAGAGGACAAAAAGAGACATTAAGATGCTACCCAAAAGTATGCAAATTTGGGGTCATCTATCTTGAAAGAACATCGGAAGAGACCCACTTCATGAAACTACAGGCGCCGAATTACATCTTCTGACTGTAAGAAAACAACGGTAATTCTTAAGAATCTCTGTCTGTTTATGTTGTCATACAACCCATCTCCAGACGCTTTCCCTTTAACAAAACTCACACTCTGCACCGATTTCAACACTGGCTCTCACTCACGCCCACAGACCCTGGCCACCACTCCTTCTACTTTCTGTCTCTACAAAATCGACTACTAGCTACATCACTGACATGGAATCTTCCAGTATCTTTCTATTTGTGACTGGCTTATTTCAGTGTGCCTGATGTTCTTCAAGCTCCATTCAAGTGTCTTCCTCTTTAAGGAAGGTTTTAAGGTTTCTACCAAATTCTGTTTTTGCGTTCTGCGGCCAATGGACACGTCTGCCTTTGGGCTACTGTGACTACCGGAGGACCGCTGCCCAAGCATGGCTGTGCCAGTACCTGTTTGGGACCCCACGGTTCTTTTGAGTAAGTATACACGTAGGAGTGGGATTGCTAGATCCCACGGGAATTCTATGTTTCTTCTTTTTCTCCCCCACCAACTTTATTAAGGTATAATTGATAAACTTAATTATAACATATATACTTATTTTTAAAAATATTTTATTTGTTTGAAAGAGAGAGAGAGAGTGGGGAGGAGCAGAGGGAGAGGGACCACAGATGCCCAGCCGAGTGGGGGAGCCCACACGACCTGGGGAGGGGGCTTGATCGCAGGACCCCCCCCCCCATCATGACGTGAGCTGAAGCCAAGGGCTGGACGCCTGACTGAGCCACCCAAGCGCCCCCCAGTTATAACGTGTTTCAAGTGTGCAGTATGATGACCTGATGTATGTATGCTCGCTGTTGACTTCGACTTTCTTTTTAGGTTTCCCTTGAAAGCGATGCCTGCGATGAAAGGCTCCAGGCTGCGGCTGTCCTTCCTTCCCAGCTCTCTGACTCCGAGACCCCCCCTGCCCCCGCCCCGCCCCACGCGGCCGACAGACGGCACCTGCACCTGCACCTGCACCTGCACGGGAAGCCCTGCCTCCGGATTCCTCCTTCCCCTGGGAGTTAAGAATTCTTGTCTTCTTCTCCTTCTGGGCGGAGGCTCCAGGCTGAGGTCTTTCTCCTCTCCGGCCGCAGGTCCCCGCACAATCCCGGCAAGCTGGGGTGGGCTACTGCCCTCTGGCGGCCGTGCCATTCCCTCCCGCTTCCCCAGTCCTCGAGCTCAGACAGAATTTCCCACCGACGGAGACTGGAGGATACACCTTAACAGTGGTTTCTGGAGGATGAAAGGTTTGTTTCCTGTTCTCGGCTTATCCATCGTTTCTTTTTTAAAAATTGAGATATAATAGACATAGAATTATATACAACATAATGATTCACTATTTTTTTTTTAAAGATTTTATTTATGGGGGTGCTTGGGTGGCTCAGTTGGTTGGGCACCTGCCTTCGGCTCAGGTCAGGATGCTGGCGTCCCTGGATCGAGTCCCACATTGGGCTCCCTGCTCAGCGGGGAGTCTGCTTCTCCCTCTGACTTCTCTCCTCTCATACTCTCTCTCTCAAATAAAAAATCTTTTTTTTTTTTTTTTAAGATTTTATTTATTGAGAGGGAGAGAAGGAGGGGGAGCAGCAGAGGCAGAGGGAAGAAACAGATTCCCCGCTGAGCAGGGGGTCAGGAGCTGAGCCAAAGGCAGATGCTGAACCAACGAGGCCCCCCAGGCGCCCCGGGGGTTCAATATTTACGTATATTGTAAAATGATCACCGCCGTAAGTCTTGATAGCATCGATCACCACACAGAGTCACCCTTTTTTCTTGTGATGAGAGCTTTAAGATCTACTCCCTTAGAAACTTTCAAGTGCAGAAGACAGTATTGTTAACTATAGTCACCACGCTGCTCATTGTATCTCCACGATGTATTTTTTCTGATTTCGATATTTTGTAATTAGAACTTTGTACCCATGAGTACCTTTACCCATTTTGTGCCCCCCCTCACAAATCTGGTAACTACCAAACTGTTCTCTGTATCTATGAGCTTCATTTTTAAATTTTTTCTTTCTTTTGATTCCACATGTGAGATCATATAGTATTTATCTTTCTATTTCTCAGTGTATACGCTATGTTTTCTTTACCCATTAATCCACCGATGGGTACTGAGGCCGTCACCTTGTCTCAGCTACTGTGAATAAAGCTACAATGAACATGCGGGTGCAGGTGTCTTTTCGGGTTAGTGTTTTTGTTTCCTTTGGATAAATACCCAGAAGTGGAATTCTTGGATCATGAGCTAGTTCTACTTTTAATTTTTTGAGGAAGCTCCGCACTGTTTTCCATAGTGGCTGCACCAGTTTGCATTCCCACCATCAACGGGCAAGGGTTCCTTTCCCTCCGAAGCCTTGCATTTGTTGCCTTCCTGAAACACAGGTGTGAGCTGAAATCTCCTGTGGGTTTGCATTTCCCCGGTGATTAGTGACGTTAAGCACCTTTTCATGTACCTGGTGCCCATTTGTATGTCTTCTTTGGAGAAATGTCTATCCAGATCTTTTGCCCACTTTTTAATTGGATTTTTTTTTCTATTGAGTCGTACTTCTTTATATATTTTGGATATTAGCCCCTTATTCGATATGATTTGCAGATGTTTTCTGCCATTCTGCTGGTGCCTTTTCATTTTGTTGATGGTCTCCATTGCTGAGGACATGGGGTCCCACTTGTTTGTTTTTGCTTCTGTTGGCTTTGCTTTTGTCATCAAATCCAAAAAGTCATCACCAAGACCGATGTCAAGGAGCTTACTGCTTGTTTTCTTCTATGAGTTTTATGACTTCAGGTCTTAAAAGTTGGGGTGCCAGATGTGGTTTTCCAACTCTTTGCCTTTTAGGGAGAAAGTGCGAGTGGAGTTTCTTTCTGATTGTAGGACAGGGGGTGGGGTTCATGGTGAGACTCTGTCTCAATGTCTCCTATCCCTTTTGGTAAATGGGGCTTTTTGCCCAATGTGTAGGAACTTCTCAGTTGGTTTTTGGTTTTCTTTCAGCGGGAATTGTTAAGTGTGTAGGTCTAGACTCAGTGTGTCACAGGGAGCACGTGAGTTCAGCATTCTTCCACCGGCCGTCTTGAACCAGACCCAGCCTTATTTTCTAAATTTTCACTGAACAGGTCACTTTTGTAAGAAAAGAATGACAACATTTTATTATTCCTTTAAATGGGAGAAGTATAGGATTGTTTTTATTGTCCCTCTGAATTATTTTAGGACTCCCAGATGGAAAAATAACAGTCAAGGGCATGGGAACAGCTCAGAGAATAAACTTTCTGAATTTCTCTAAGGGTCCTTTGCAAAACGGAGCCAAACAGGAGAGGCTCCAAGAGACAGACAAAACAGGTAAACACTGATTTCTGGAAAAAATTTTTGAGTGACTTAGGAAGGACAATGAAAGATTGTTACAAACAATATGCATAGGTTCACTAAGAAAAACGTTCTAGTAGATAAGCCTTCCCCCTCCTCCTTCCCTTTTGAATGTTATTATTAATGAGTAGCGTGGAAAGTATACTTGATTTAAGCTAAATATTTGGCAAAATCAAAACATGGAAGAGTGAGCTCCACGACAATAGGCTTATGAGACTCATAACTGGTTAAAGGACACAAAGACATACTTGGGCTTCTCCTGCCGTAGGATGGAGCTGTGGGGGCGGGGGGGCGAGGGTGGGAGAGGGGTGTGCTTTGGGACAATGGTCTTCTTTGTGCTCTTGTGTTTGGTGCTGTGGATATTTAGGGCAGGCTGGCCTTGTCCCCGTTGCTGCTGAAGTAGAAGCAAAATGACCAGGTTTGGAGCCAGAATATAGAGCCAGCATCATAAGAGCCCTTGCAATCCATGGGATTTTGGTTTTGTTCTAAGTCTATTATCAGTTACTCTAGGCATGGATAAGGATAATTGTAGAAATTACAGTTAGAGTTGAAAAACTTGTCTCACGTGGGTTCGATGATATCACACTTCAGAATACCTCATGTAGAATAATTTAAGTACTGATGGCATAAAGAAAAAACAATCAACTCAACATAACTCAGGTTCCACTTTGATAATATCAGCATTTTGAGAATCTATAATGAACCCGGCTTTGCTTCTATATGAAAAGACATGAGTTGGGCATTATATAAAGTGTTTCAGGAAATTTGATTTCTCACAAACATTAAAGAGGTGGGGTTTTCTATGGTTTTACTTGCTTTACTATTTCCACGGCACCATCTAAATTAAAAAATGACTTATAGAAAAATGATCTGAAATTAGTTTCTCAAAAGCCACTTTTTTTAAACTTTATATTCCAATTTTCTTTTCCTTTAAAGATTTTATTTATTTGAGAGAGAGAGAGTAAGAGAACGAGTGAGAGTGCACAAGCAGGGGGAGAGGAAGAGGGAGAAGCCTGCTCCCTGCTGAGCAGGGAGCCTGAGGTGGGACTCGATCCCAGGACCCTGGGATCATGACCAGAGCCATAAGGCAGATGCTTAACTGACTGAGCCACTCAGATGCCTCTATATTCCACTGTTTAAAGTATCACTAAACTTTCTTTTTTAAAGATTTTATTTATTTATTTGACAGGGAGAGACACAGTGAGAGAGGGAACACAAGCAGGGGGAGTGGGAGAGGGAGAAGCAGGCTTCTTGCCCTGCAGGCAGCCTGAGGCAGGGCTTGATCCCCCCGAGACCCTGGGATCATGATCTGAGCTAAAGACCGAGCCACTCAGGTGCCCCAAACTTTCTTTTAAAGTTACTTTCCCTTAGAAAAAGAACAATCAAGATTGAAATGATGCTTCTCCAGGTTTAGTCTATGTTTCCAACATGTTACCACCAACCTACTGAGTGTAAGCCGAATGAGGGGCACTTATTTGGGAGATTTTCTAGAACGTGTCTATTTGCATTGATCATATGGTAGACCTATTGCTACCTAGGTAGACATTTTTCTTAAAGACACAAGATAGTATTTCTTACATAGGATTCCATATCTACAAATGGGTTCGGGGCTTATTATCATGTAATTATATATATGATAATATATTTGAGACTCTGAATACTTGAGACTCAAAATTATATGATTATATATATATACATATACATATACATATATATATATATATATATATATATACACACAAAATTTCCAAGAGCCTTGGAAAATGTTGATGTACTAGCTGTAATTTTTTTTTAATGTACTTTTTTTCTCCAGATAATTTGCCCTCACCATGTTATCTTCCTCCTTCACATACCTCTTGCTTTATACTCATGAAAATGTACTGTGGTGGGGAGCCTGGGTGGCTCAGTCAGCTGAGTGTCCAACTCTTGATTTTAGCTCTGGTCATGCTCTCAGTGCCCTGGGATCAAGCCGCACATCAGGCTCCATGCTCAGCAGGGAGTCTATTTCTCCCTCTGCCCCTCCCCCTGCTTGTGTGCTCTCTCCTCTCTCTTATCTTTTCTAAAAATTTTTTATTATTTTCAGTTAGCCAACATACAGTATATCATTAGTTTTTGGTAGTGTTCAGCAATTCATTAGTTGCATACAATACCCAGTGCTCATCAGAACACGTGCCCTCCTTAATTCCCATCACCCTGTTACCCTCTTATAAATAAATTTAAAAAAAATTATTGTGGTCTTCAGTTACATACACAGAAAATGCAAATGATATTAGAGATCCGTGAGATAAATCTTTAAAAAATTTCACTTTTATCCATGCTGACTTTACAAAAAATTATGTCATGTAGACAAGTGTCTATAAAATATAAAATCTAAGTTTTGAGAATAATTGAGAACATTAATTTAGAGCAAGAAAAATATTGAATTATCTACTCCTACAAGGAATTCGTTTTTCATGTTTCCAAACCCATGGACACAGAGTTTATGATTTTCACATTTGAAAATATCTACAAATTTTATTATTTTCCCAAGCACCCATCATTAGACTATGATTACATACTCCTTATTTCATTTACTGATCACATCTTTGCTGGTAACACCCGAATAAGCCTTTGCCAGCTTCTTACCCAGGTTACAACTCATATCGTCTGTCTACAGGACATCTCCATTCCGGGTCGGCCACCTCAGCCGGCATCTCAATTATTGTGCTGAGTTGCAACCTCTTGATCTGTGAAATAGAGTGGTTAAGCTTGATGATCTTTATTCTATGACTTCAGGATTTTTAAGCCTGAAAGAGAACATTATTTCACCTCTAAACCAGGTAGCTCACCATTCTTTGATCCTTTAAACTTATTTGTGTCTTTATATTTAAAGTGTTTTTTTCTTTAAAAAAATAAAGTGGGTTTTTCATAAGCATATAACTTAAAAAAAATAGAATTTGACAGGGGCACGTGGGTGGTCAGTTGGTTCAGCGGCCACCTTCAGCTCGGTCATGATCTCAGGGTCCTGGGATGGAGCCAGCTCAGCGGGGGGCCTCCTTCTCCCTCTCCCCCTGCTGGTTCTCTCTCACTCTTTGGCTCTCAAACAGAAACAATCTTACAAAAAATGAAGTTTAACAATGCAACCTCTTAGTTGGGGCTTTTAGGCAATATATATGTGTGTAATTTTTTTTAGCGGGGGCAGAGGGAGAGAATCCCAAGCAGACTCCACACCCAGCATGGATCCCACCATGGGGCTCGATCCACACAACCCTGAGATTATGACCTGACCCCAAATCAGGATCAATTGACTGTGCCACCTAGTTGCCCCTAGGCCATTTATATTCAATGTAATTATTGATATGGTTGGGTTTAAAGCTTCCAATTGCTGTTTGTTTTCTATTTTCCCATCTGTGCTTTTGTTCCATTTGTTTTTCTTTTTTTTTTTTAAATTCTAATTTATCTCCTTTGTTCTCCATTAGCTATAACTCTGCTGTGTATTTTCAGTGTTTTTTTAAAAATGTTTATAGTATACATCTTTAACTTATTAAAATCTATGCTAAAGTGCTATTTTACCACTATACATAAGGCAGAAAGAAGCTTGCAAAAATCTTCAGATCTTTGTGCTCCATTTTCATGTAAGTTTTACTTCTACATGTTCCAAATCTAACAACATTGTTACTATTTTTGCTCTAAACACAGTTGCTAATTTGGCTCTCTTTGTTTCTCTGTGTAGATGCAGGTCCCCATCTGACATACTTTTCCATCTGCCTGAAGGACTTTCTTCTGCAGTTCTTATAGTACCAGGTCGGCTAGTGATGAATTCTTTCAGCTTTTGTGTGTCCGAAAGCCTTTATTTCATGTTTGTTTTTGAAAAATATTGTATCTGAGTTCTCTAGTTTGACAGTTTTATTTTTTTAGTACTGGTTTTTTGTTTCACATTGTGTCTGACAAGAAGTCGGCTGTCATCCCTCATCCCTTCTTTGTTCCTCTTTCCATAATAGGTCTTTTTTTTTTTTTTTAGCTGATTTTAAACTGCTGTTTTATCAATGATTTTATTTTTTTTAATCATTGATTTAAAAGCAATTATATTTTATATACCTTGATATCATTTTCTTCATGTTTCCTGACCCAGGAATCTGTTAAATATTATAGGTCTGTTGATTTATGGTATCTAGCAAATTTAGAAATATTCTAGCCATCCTATCTTTAAGTGTCCTTCCACACCTGCGTTTCCCTCAGGCAGTCTGGGCAAACACTGGGCCAACTGACATTGTTCTTTGGCTCATTTGATGCACAGTCCATCTTTTCTTAGCTTTTATTTTGTTGTTGTTTCATTTTGGGTAGTTTTCATCACTGTTTTCAAGTTCACGATCTTTTCTTCTGCAATGTCTCATCTAGTATCATCCGGTGCATTTTTCTTCTCAAAAATTATAGTTTTCATTTCAAGATGTCAGAGTTGTGCTATTTTAGACCACTAGTATCTCTCAACGTATTTAATCTTTTCTCCAGTTTTCTGAACATACAAAATAGTGTTATTATAACCGTTTCAATGTTCTCTTCTACTAATTCTATCACCTTTGCCATTTTTGGTGTCAACCGACTTTTTCCTCCTCGTTAGGGTGGTATTTTCCCTCATATTTGCATGCAGGGAAACTTTTGAACGGATGCTACTAGATATTGTGAATATTCCCATGTTGGTGAAAGCACATTTTGTATTCCTACTAATAATCTCAAACTCTGTTCTGGGACATAGTTGAGTTACTAAGTTATCCTTCTGAATAATTAAGTTTTGTTATGCAGGACCCAAATAAGATTCCACAAAACTTCTGAATATTCTACCCTCTGAACCGGGAATCCTGAGTTTTCACTAGGGCCGGCTGGAAAGGGCACGACTTCCATACAAGGGTTGATCATTCTAACAATTCCAGGTGGCTTTCGCCAGCCGATGCAGTTTTCTCAGATGCTTGATCTCTGCAGATCTTTGAGGTTTTTGTAAAGCTCTCTCCCCTCCAGACTCTAGCTGTCTTGATCTCCCTGGGCTCTCAGCTCTGGCTCCTTAATGAGGGCGAATACTAGGTTCTACTTGGGTTCCCCCTCCCCATGCCACAACCTGGAAACTCTCTCCAGGGAAATAGCCGGGTTGACCAGAAGGTTTATTTCCTTTGTTTCCTCTCAGGGTTCACTGTCATTGCCAGTCTCCTAAGAACATTTCATCAGAATGAAAACCCCTGCCTGCATCTGTTGTTTCATACATTTTGTCTATTTTTGTTTGTTTGAGGTGGAAGGGTAACTCTGGTACTGGGTACCATGTTAGATCAAAGTGGAGGCCTTGATATGCGAGCTGAAGCCTGGATCACATGCCAGGAAGCTCTCCCTGCCGCCCCCTCATCCTTTTATAGCGAACGTCCCACTCCTGATGTCTTGCTGATCCGTCCTTTGAAATGTCTCTCAAATACACTCTTTTCACCCTTTTTGATCCTGGAAAGATCTCTGACAAGATCTTCCTGGTGCTAGCATTTGACCAGCTCACAAATTTTTCTTTTTTCTTTTTTTTTTTTTTTTTACTTTACTACTGTTTCCCCAGGACCTAGAATCTGATGTATGCTAGCCCTCAACAAAGTTGCTAAAATTAATAAATTGGTCCTCTTTTAGACACAACTTACTAGTATTTCTTTGGCTTGGAATGGTCTTAATTGCTTCCCTCTAACCAAAGGTCAAGTCCAAGCTAGGGCTGCCGACCTGTGCTTTATATAACCTGCTATTCGTCAACCTATGTGACTCCCACTACTTCCTAGTATAGGTGGTTTTTAAAAATATATATTTATTTATTTATGTAGGTAAACTCTACCCCCAATGCGGGGCTTAAACTCATTACCCGGATATCAAGAGTCACATGCTCGACGGACTGAGCCAGGCAGCACTCCCCCGCCCCCAAGTGGTATATTTTTAACATGTCTTATAGCCCCTACTGGCTACAGGTCTTTTCTCACATATTCATTCCTAAATGATCATTTCCATTCTGACTCTTAAATTTTATTCATCCTCAAAATCCTTAAAAGGTCTCTCTTTCTCCTACTTATGCAAAAACTCACCTTTCCTTAAATTCCTATGGCAGCTCCTGTCTGTGCTCGCTTAACTTTCATTGTTCCCATGTGGGTGTGCTTTTTACAGTTTTGTGTGCCTTACATTTTGTCTTTCCGAAATGGACCAAAATCTCAGAAGTAGGAACCACCTTTTACGATTCTTTCATAGGTCTTAAGACACAGTGGGTGCTGCAAAATGAAGACTTAAAAATGAAAGCAGGGACCACTGTAAGTACTTTCTTACGGGCTCACTTACTTACAGTAAATTGGTGTCTCACGTTGTTTTTGTTGCCTACATTGTGAAATGATCCTGAAAATCACTTCCCAAAAGATTTTTTTTTTTTAAAGTAAATTCTACTCCCAATGTGGGGCTCAGACTCATGACATTGTGATCAGGAGCTGCATGTGCTCCCCCAAACGAGCCAGCCAGGTGCCCCAAGGTCTTTCAGGTTTCATTTTATTAGTAGTAGTATTTTTAAAAGATTTTACTTATTTATTTGATGGAGAGAGCTCACAAGTAGGCAGAGAGGCAGGCAGTGTTGGGGAGAGGAGGAAGCAGGCTCCCTGCTGAGCAGAGAGCCCGATGCGGGGCTTGATCCCAGGACCCTGAGATCATGACCTGAGCTGAAGGCAGAGGCTTAACCCACTGAGCCACTCAGGTGCCCTTTATTTTATTTTATTTTTCATTTTTAATTTAAAAAAAAAAAAGATATTTATTTCATCCAGAGAGAGACAGTGAGAGGGGGAACACAAGTAGGCGGAGCGGCAGAGGGAGAGGGAGAGGGAGAAGCAGGCTCCCCGCTGGGCAGCGAGCCCTATGTGGGGCTTGATCCCAGGACTCTGGGATCATGATCTCAGCCGAAGACAGATGCTTAACGACTGAGTCACCAGACGCCCATCAGGTTTTAAATCAAATCCTACCTTAGACAATATTACTTGGTCAAGATTCTTGAGTATTATTTCATGTTATTATTTGTCAAATTTTTATTTATCAAATTCAATATTGTAACCTAGTCTCTACAAAATAATTAATCTAATATTAGGGATGTTAAGTCAAATAATATTTAAACAGAAACCAAGGAAACCCTGATATCACATAGCCAGTGAATATAAGTGGTATTTATTTATGTAAACATATTGTAAAATTCCTCTAACTCTTCAAAAAAATAGTTATGTTGTCATATAAAATGGGAAAATCTGAAATGAATATCAAGATTTCATTTTTAGTTCATAAAAAATACTGAAGTAAAGTTCCTTGCCACAAACATATAAGAGTTAACCAGAGTGAGAAAATGTAACAAAAAAAGGAAACCAACCCCTACCCTCCAACCGCCCCCCCATCACTTTCTATGATGGCTTTTTTTTTTTTTTAAGTATTTTGATGCTAGGAATTCCTATAAAAAGAGTCAATTTTTCTTGTCATAATGACATTTTGAAAACCTACATAGTTCCACCCCCTGCCCACTAAATTTAGAACACATGAAATAAACTCCCCGTACAGAGTATTTTTGTGCCAGGAAACAGGTAATTCACATTCTGATAAAGAGCAGAAGACAAGTGCTTTATTATGAGAACTGTTCAAGTAAAATTTCAGTGTGCACCAGTGAAAGTGAATAAAGATTTGCATCAATTTTTCTGAATGAACACTAGGTTAAAAAGGGGGCTACGCAGGGTTGTTGTTTTTTTTTTTCCAAACACCATCCTTCGCTAAGGCAAAAATACACTTCATTTTAGAACAGAACTGTTACAGAAGAAAGCTACGTCACAGTACAGTACAGAATGTAAAATTCACCCTAGTCCGCACGCCATTACGGAATGGCACGTCACCTACACAGGGAGCTTTCTGATGTAGGTTAGAATTACAGTATTTATCACAGCTTTATTCTCCTTTGAACTGATAAAATTTGAATACACTCTTCCATTTCTCAGGTGTGTGCAGATGGGGCCCATATGTTGATATTACAGTAATTACAACATTAAATAACATTGCACAGTCAACCTCCAAGGCTTATTCCGTAAAAAATAACAAGTATGAAAAGGTACCTTTCCTAGTGGTTTTACATCACATGTATCACTAATTATCAAAGAAAAGGAGGCAAATGCCCAATTACAAAGCTGCACATTATAGGCATAACGATGTGGAATAAATACAAGAAATCTGGCAAAATAGTAAAAACAAACAGGTTACCTGGGAACAAACTCAACAACCACGTAAGCATAAATCAATAATACACTGTTATAAATAGTAGGTTTTGCTCCAAAGTCTCCTAAGTACTTACAGATCTTACTGTGTCGGGGGTGGATGAAGAGGCTCGGAGGAGAAAAGGTCAATGTTCCCAACGCCAGTTAGTTCCTGAGTGGCATGATTCTTTAGCTAATGCATTGATCAACCCTGTAGGATGAGTTTGTGCTATGAGACGGTCCCGATATTACTCTATTTCCGCAATGACACTGCGGTATTCAGGAGGCAGCAAACCTAAGTGAAAGTTCACATTTATAATAGCCAGATGGAGTATTGATTCTTTTTAATTTTGCTGCTACATTTAGCAGTGGGCCAAAAACCACTTAGAAGTTTCAAAGAAATTTGATACAGGTTTAACTTTTTTCCCAGCACTTCTTAGATAGCTCAAGGCAAAGCAATGATTATTTCCATGTAGTTTATTTTAAAAACTCTAAGTGCCAACACTGTAAACATTTTGTATTTTCTCAGCTACACCTGGTCTGAGAGCAAAGATAAGCAGGAATAATTCTGTGTATAGTAAAGCTGATCTCTATTTATCAGCTTCTGGTTTAAATTTAAATAGGATTTAAAAATAATTTTTAAAAGTCCATGCTACAATTTTAAAGACTATTTCTGTGCACTTTTAATTCTGGACACAATTTTCAAAATTGCATGATGGAGGTAAGAATTTAAAAAACCCACCAGAATGTAAATAACAGGGAAGAACATCTCCAACTGAAAGCGTCATACACTTATGTGCAGAAATCTAGACAACTATACAAGTTCTTTAAGCAATCATCTGTTTTATTATACAACTCTATGAACAGAAAAATGAACAGAAATACACAATATACTTACCTGTACATGTGAACCTACTTTTTTAGCTACAGATATTTCATATACTTCACGCGGACTCTAGCCGTCCAGTCCCTAACTATGGTTGTCCTTACTGCATGAAGGGCGATTTCTACATGGTGGGGGAGCGTGGGAGACTCACAGGCCGATCGCGCTAGGCATTACCAATACATTCAAAACTGTACCTCATATGTGAATGTATCTTCCCTGATCCTGTAAATTTGAGTTTCTTTACAGCTTAAGCTCATTTGCTATTTTAGATGCGATGTTCTTAAAGGCAATAGATGTCCCCGATATTCGCTTGAAGCGGACCCCGTTCAGGGACAGGCGCGGCAACTTGCAGACCTCCATCTCCCACTGCACGAGGCTGTCCTGTCTGGCATCTCCGTGGACGCAGAAAAGCAAAAACCTCTCTTTTTGTTCATAATCACAGTTATTTGCATCTAACACTTTCCGGATTTCTCTCATCATGTCATTGGGGTCCATTGAACTGGTGGTCTTCATACTCCACGTGAAACGCAGAGAACGTGGCTTAGAATCTTTACCCTCTTCCTTGTCTCTTTCTTTTGGTTCCCCTGACGTACTTCTAGAGGGAGAGGGCAGAGGGAGAGAATGGAAACAAAAACCGCGTTCAGCAGAGAAATCAAAGCACACACGGAGCCTCAGCGGTCATCGCTCAGTCTAAACTACCCAATTCACAGACTGCCTTCAGGTAGATACAAATGTTTGCGTCATCTCGCTGTCCCCAAAACAGACCCCGGGACGCCATCTGCCTCGGCCTTGTTTGTGGCAAACGAGTTTACAGCTGAAAGTGAAGAACTTAACGCTTTGTCAGCTCCTCCATAATTTCACCTGCAAAAGCAGATGCTCCGTTTCCTGTACCTTTACACACACAGAAACCGCTACCATTCTCTTTACAAATACATATTTGTAAAAACATAGATTCCCCTTTTTCTCTACCTTTTTTGGGGAGGAAAAGGACTGGGCACAAAGCTAGCAGTCATGGCGACAGAGGGCCTGTTCGCACCGCATGGCGCGGACCGACGGTGCTGCGTTGCGAGGAGCGAAGGCGGCGGCTCGCACCGCACCGCACCGCACGGGCAACGAGACGGCGGGCCCGCTCGGGGTTGCGGCGCTTTGCTAAAGACGTCCTTAGCGGCGCCTGCGAGGCTCCACGCGGCCCACACCCCCACTCCTGCCTCCGACCCCCCACCTCCTCCCAGCTTCCTCGCTGCTCCCTCCTCTCGAGACGCACTGGCCTCGGGGCCGTGCTCAGGGCACAAGGGCTGTTCCGGCAACTCCCTCCTGTCAGCGCTCGGCTCACTTTCTGCCCGCGGTAAACCTCGACCAGCCTGGGGCACCCCCAGCTCCCCCCGGCTCGGCCACCCACCGCCCCGGCCCTGCTCTAGTGCTTCCTCTAGGGGCCTTGCTACATTCTCCTCTACTGTATTTCCCCCTAATACACCAGCTGATTAGTTTAGCTAGGACGGTCATTGTTTCCTGTCCGACTCTGCCGCTGGGCTGTGACTTCTGGGAGAGCCCAGAATCTCATCTGTTTTGCTCCCTGGTCTCTCTGGGACCTCTAGGGCTGCGCTGGGCACACGGGAGCTGACGGACACGTTTGTTAAGGGAATCAACCTGACCGAACTGTCCATATTGTAGGGCTCCCGTAAATAATATAGAACCAGAAAACCTATTTCAAATCATCCCAGAAAGGTAAAATAGATTACTTATGATTCAGAAGACCCTGTAATTAAGTTTGCGGAGCAATTTTCCAGATACAGATGTTGCAATTTTAACTTGTTAATTTAGCTCATTTATATGTGATTTAAAGAAAAAATGATAACCTTTGAAAGGAGTCTATAACCTATGATATGAACGTTTTGTGTTCATGCATATGCTTTATGTCAGAATTAGGATATACTCGCACATATAGTTGTGTATGTGCATTTCTATGTGTACACTGCTATACACATTTTCTTCCTTATTCCTATGTACCTTAGCCCAAATCTCTGCAAATGATGCAAGTTTGAGAAAATCAGGAAAGAACGAAGTAGAGAAAATGAACTTCTCAAGACTATTAGACAAATACGGGCAGTGTTTGTTTCACTATCTTCTCTCTCATTCTCTCTTGGCTCACGGACACTAAGCCACTGCATCGCAGGCCGCCCTGGGCCTGCAGATCTCCTGCCAGTCGTTTATCAGAACCACATGCCCAGCTCCGGTTATGGAATCGGCATGCCAGGGCTGGAAGGGACCCAGGAGACCACGTGATTGAACCCACGTTTTAAAAACAGAACCGGTGGCTAGGAAACTCACAGTACTTTTCTAAGGTCATAGAGCTAATGAGCCGAAAAAACAAAGACCAGGAAGCAGTTTTTCTTCCATTCCACCAAGGTCATTTTTCTACATGTATCTCAAAGGTGTTTTCACTGGGAGTGGGAAATGTAGAAGGTTCCTGAAAATGCTAAGGCTACTTACGACAGCGAACATTTACTGGGCACTTACTAGGTGCCAGGAACTATTGCAAGTGCCTAACATGCACTATTTACTCACTTACCCTAACGACTCCTGAGTTAGAGCAACTGCCCAAGGTCACACAGCTAGGCAAGTGGTGGGGCACGGCTCAAACCCCCAGGGTCTGGCTCGAGAGCCCCGGCTTTTCCCCAGTGTGCCCCGCCACGTCCCTGACAGGACAGGACCTCCTGCTCCATGCAGTTTCCTCAATTGTAGAATGGATACTTTTCACCAGGCTCTTGTGAGAACTGAATGACCGGCTACCCATAGGCAGTAGGCACTCACTAAGGTTGTTGAAAAGCAAAAAGAAAAGAAAAAAAAAAGAAAACTAACCCCATGGGAAAGAAAGGGACCGCAGCCCCATGAAATGGACAGAGGACAGACAGGAAAGCTGCAGCGGCCACCCGTGGCACCCACTGTACTATCACGTGTCTCAGAGGGAAATTTCGTGGAAAGGCGGGATGAGACACAAGAGTCTCTGAAGCCGCGACTCAGGGAGGGGAGAGGCTACCCCAAATGTCCTTCCTGTTTATTTCACAGGCAGAAGGAAAGTCACAACTATTCGTCCTGCCTCCCCTTCCTCCGGCTGCCTACCATGGGGACTCGGGCACCTAACTCAACAGAGAGACATTTCAACTACTGTAACCAAATATAGCAGCTTGCAAATAAATAAATAAATAAATCACCTAGGAATGCTTGGTAAAGTCTTCCCAAGCTCATTATATTTTATATTTTAATTAATTTTAAGAGGTAGCAATTAAACTGGGGGTTGTGCTCAGCCGGTCAAAACTCGTTCTTGAATGAAGCTGGGGCATCTGTCCTACTGTGGAGGTGCTCGTCCAGGTTCTGTGATCTGTACGGGTCCTTTCAAGCTGGCGTACACGTCAAATAATTTAATGCCTTCCTTTCTTTGACTTCCCGTTTGTCAATATGAACACAAGTACTAACACGCCATTGGCGTGGGTCTCGGACCCGCAGCACCAGCATCTCACGCAGTGACCCCCAACCCAACCTCAAACCCTCGGGGCGGGGCCCCCCACCTGATTCCGACTGGGCTTGCGCTGGAGAGCCCCCCCCACCCCCGCCGTCAGAAGGAACACACAGCCACCGCTGGATGCCAAAAACCACTGAGGGAGGCAGGGCGAGCGTCTGCAAATGTGGTCCACCACTGCACACTCACCTAAAATGTTCCTAATCTCAAACCTTCCTACATAATTTGGCCACCTCCGTATTCCGTGTTATCTAATTCCAGTTACATCATTTTAGTGAGAAAAGGATCAGTACATTTTAATCCATTAATTCTTCTGCTAGGACACATTTTATAGGACAGGAAGGCTACTTCTCTACAGAGCATACAAGTCAAAACAATGCTGAGAAAAGCAAACTTCAAGTGAACTCACACTTCGTTAAATGCTAGGCAACATTAAGCAAACCCATCCCGATATAAAAGCGTAAAATGCACATACTCTCTAGTTATTAGCTCTTAAGATTTATTAGGTCCTGCACGTCTTTCGAAAGCACGTCTGCATAGAGGGGGGCCTAGCAGCGAAGTATTGGTAGTGGCTCCTCACCTTGAGGTGTCTGTGCGGCCACTGGCTTCGCCTTCACTGGGATCCCTCAAAACAAAGTGGAGGTTGAGATTTAATGATAAGAGTGAAAAATAGACCAAGAAAACCCACATCTAAAATGATGTTAAAGTTAACGTGTTAAGCAAACTTCAGCACACTTTTCTGTTACTAGTCAGCCTCACACGGCTCTGCACGTTTGCGCTGTAAGCAGCGCAGCTGCCATTTTATTGAGCGTCTACTGGGTCTTGTCAGAGGAGATGCTATGATGGTTTAGCATTTTTGCTTTTGTTTCTGTTTTTAAGAGGATCTTCCAATTCCCAGTCACAATTTTAAAGTCAGAATTTCTCTTTGGGTTGAGTTTAGTTCAATTTATAGTTAAAACTATTTAATAATTTTCAGCAGTGAGATCCAACTTTGTATTTGTTATAAATGTAATTCTAGTAGTCGCTCAATTTAGAAAATATATAACCTTGTTGTTAAAAATAAAGTTCAACATATCTCTGTTTCTACAAATAAGAACCAAGTTCAAATCAGCAATGAACTTAACTTCACATGTTACACTAGTGATTCATGCACACGATCAAACGTTACAGCAAACTGACAGCCTATCCAAGCAGGTGAGTCTAAAAACACGAGATCAATTAGGCAGAAACATTCATCTTACCTGGATATCGACCTGTGAAATAAAACCAGGAAAACTCTACTAATCGTCCTTCTGTTGAACGTCATTTATATTTTTGAAGTCTACTAAAATTTTAACTACTTTGTCATTTTCAAATGTAATTAAATCTTGACAGAGGAGCATCAAGTTAAACACCAGTTTAGATGCATTAAGAGATGGCATGGGAGAGCAAAATACTATTATATATAACCAACTCAAACTCAGAAGTTAATGTTTTCTTAATGTTTTCACTGTTCCAGGAACATTCATGTTATTTCTGTAAAGTGACTGCAGTGGGAATAAAATCAGGGCCACTTTCCTCATCCCCCAATGAGCGAATCACACCCACACACCGACCTCTACGGCTTGAGCTGGAGGTTAGAGATACGAATGCCTTATGCATCTCAGGGTCTTTAACACCAGGCCTTTCTTGACAAACATGTTGTGCAAAACCCTTTTTCCTCTCTGAATCAAAAAGGACAGACAAGACAGATTCTTACAGTCAAATGGGGATTTCTTAAATTTCCAATAACTGGCATTTTCATTGGCAAGTGTAATAATTCAGTGTTAACTACACAAACCTATCTTTATGATAGCACATGGACGTATCTTTAAAAAAATAAAAAAGAACAAGAGCTGGAAATGCATATCATCAGGCACGTGCAGCCGTGCGGATGGCCTGGAGGGCGGCCCATGGGCGGGAACGAAGGGCAGTGAGGCGGCTGCTCTAACAGAAAGGGGCGTGCGTCTCCCCGGGCTTGTGTCCGACTTCTATTTCGCCGGCCAAGTGGCTGTTAGTAGACACCTATTCCGCAGCTGCCGAACTTGAAGCATTAGGAATGAGGCTCTACTTCTCCTGTTCTCACTGTTGAAACAGCCACAGACTCAGCATGGCTTCCCATCCCCTCGTTCCTGCCGTCCTGGAAGCCGACAGAAACACCCACTTGAAGAGCGTCTGCCGCGTGGCAGTGGCTTCACCTAGTCCAGCCGCCCCGAGGGAGGCAGCTGGGGAGACACAGAGCCCGCGGGCTGTCGGAGCACATGCAGGGCAGCAGGGCTCCCCGACACTGAACTCTTACAAAACACAGACAAAAGTGGCCAACTATCTTATACACAGCAATATATACTCAACTGACCTAATTTGGTTATTCCCTAATAAGAGCGCTGTGGTTAAAAAATCATTAAGGTTGGGGCGCCTTGATGGCTCAGTGGGTTAAGCCTCTGCCTTCGGCTCAGGTCATGATCTCAGGGTCCTGAGATGGAGCCCTGCATCAGACTCCTTGCTCAGCGAGGAGCCTGCTTCCCCCCGCCCCCGCCTGCCTACCTGTGATCTGTCAAATAAATAAAATCTTTTTAAAAAATCATATGGTTTGCTACAATCTCCAGTTTGTATAGTAGTTCAATGGAACTATCCAAACAAACGGTTCTCAATGCTATTTAAAAGGTTTTTTTTTTTTTGGCTTTTGAAATAGTATTTCTACACCCTCCCTGATAGAGTACTCTAGTGTAAGTCACTTTCCTAATTGGAAAGTTCTTTCCTAAGACGAGAAAACAACTCTCTCACGTGGCATCTCAGCATACAGCCTTTTTACCGGCCAAGGAGAACTTAACGGGCTTCCTCTTTGTAACAGTGGTTTTCGAGTACACAAATGATTAACTCCAAATTACTGTTTACCCTTCCCTTCCTAAAGTTTAACAACCCAAATTTTCTTATGTTTTTCCCTATAACATCTCATCTTTTCCTCTTTTTAAGCATCTAGTGGCACATCAACTCAGTCGGCGCTAAAGCTGGCGAGATGTTGGGGCTGTCGCTGTTGACATCACCCCATCAGATGAGGTCTGGTGGGGGTGGGGGCAGCTTGTAGCCAGACAACCCCGTGACATCACCAGGGGGCCGCTGGTCACTCAGGGGCCAGTGTGGGTCACAGGGAAGTGAGGAAGGCAAAGGGGACGGACAGAAAGGGAGGGCTTGAACTCAGGATGGTCTTAAGAGACAAGTGGGAAGGACGGACAATCTGGGAGCTGGGGTGAGAATGATAAATAATAAGGCTAGAATAGCTCCTGAACATCGGGAAATTCTCCCGGTTCCCGCCAGGCCTCCAACCTCCCGCAAAGTTCAATATACAGAGCACACAGTTAGATCCACCGCACTTCGGTTTGCTGGCGGCTGAGAACGCCGCAGTTCGCTCCTGGTACAGAAACCAGCGCTCCGCGTGTGCTCCTGCACGGGGCCGTGCGTGCGGCCCACACACCCTCTGCAGCTGCGCAGGCGACACGAGGGAAGACCGTGCCCGGCAGCGAGCACACACGCACTCGTAAAGCCAATGCTGTTCACGTGGTGACAAGTGACCTCCGAGGAGAACTGGCAATTTTTTCTTTTCTCTAACCAAATCCTGAATTAATTAAAAATATGTCAAAAATTAAAAGACAAAAAAATCCTACCAAACTGCCAACAAAGGATAGCAAACAACTTCTACCCTGGCCTCTTCTCCCCGAGCTGCCCCTCAAAAGGCTCTAATGAAATGATACTGTTCAGAAGTTAAGAAAGGCATCGTGGAACTTTGGAAATGTTCCTGTTGGCTCCTCTCAGAGGCCAGCTCGGCCACCCTGAACCCTCAGAGGACTTTCTATTTCAGGGCCTGCTTCCTTCAGAACACTTACCGGGACTGACTGTGACCTTATCTGTTTACTTTCAAAATCGGTCTCCCACACTATTCAACCACTCATTCCATACATGTGTGAATGTCACGTCACGTGTCGCTGCAGGCCCTCAACACGCAGCAGCAGATTCAACGGAGAACAAACAGGTAAAGTGGGGGGTGTGTGTGTGTGTGCGCGCGCACAATGGTTTCAGGTAGTGTTAGATGCTACGGAGAAAAACAAAGCAGAGAGAGGGCCGCTGCTAGAAGAGGCAGTGATTGCAAAGAGGGAATGGAGGAAGGGCTCGCTGGGGAAGGGACGCTCCAGCAAAGACCCAGATGAGTGCAGAAGCAGCCAGCTGGGCAGCTGAGGGGATGGGGGAGGGGGAGGGCGGGAGGAGAGGTTCCAGGGAGAAGGAGCCACAAACACAAAACCTTGCACGGTGAGCCCCGGTGTGTGCGAGGACACTCAGCTGCCCCATGTGGCCGGCGTGTGACCAGCGACGGGCGTGGGGAGAAGATGAGGTCAGAGCAGAAATGGCCAGACCAGTGGCCTTCAAGGCCACTGTGCGGGCTTCGAACTGTGTTCTGAGTGGGATAAAAGCAAGCTGCGGGCTTTCAAGTGCGGACAGGCCCTGCTGAGCACAGACGAGGACAGGGCAGAAGTGAGGAGGGCTGTTAGCAGGCAGGAGACGGGCAGTGGGTTCGGTGACAGAGGCTGCCGTAGGACTGACTGAAGAAGCTACGTCTGGGAGAAGCTGGGAAGGCAGAGCCAACACCACCGGCCAGCAGCCTGGCATGTGGTCTGAGAACTAGAAGGAAGGTGTCCCCATTACCTAATGTGGTGAAGAAAGAGGGAGGACCGGTGTTGGGGGGTGGTGGGGAGCTGGATTTTGGACACAGTCTGTCTGGGAGTCTATGCAGCCATGTGGAGAGGCTGCATAGACAACCGGCTACGGGAGTCTCTAGTTCAGAGGTGCGACCTGGGCTAAAGACACAGGTTTGGGAGCTGTTCACGTAAGACGAATGTAAGGTCATCGGCCTGAATGAGATCCACAAGAGAGTGAGGACGGCCAGAGAGGAAAGCCTGTCCGGAGCCCAAGCCCTGGGCCAGTCTGGTCCTTCGAGGTGAAGGGGAAAGGCAAGGAAACCTGCAAAGAACCAGCAAAATGGCTGGAGACGGACAGTTGGCGAGGTGGGAGGAAGACGAAGGGCCAAGCGAGCAAAACGTGTGCAGGGCGCCCCGCGCTGTGGGAAGTGCTCCTGGGGAGGGGCTCCCTCCGTCTCCCTCGCGGCTGGGCAGCGGCACCAGCAGGTCGTCCCAGGTCAGTCACGTGGCTCCACGGCCATCCTCCATCCCAGGCTCCCAACAGACTTTCTCCCTGCCACGTTCTGGCTCCGACACTCTGTCCTAAGCTCTTCTCCAGGGCTCTTGACTATGCTTCCTCTAGAATCTATGCTTTCATCGCAAAGTAAAGAGAAATATGTTACACGTTGCTTTAATGTACAATTAATAATTGAGCTTCTTGACTCAAAACCATCCTCCTTCACTTCAAAATTAATCCTGCCTTAGCCATGACTAATTAATCCTGGCTTTGAGTGGTCAGCCAAATTCCACCCAGCAGAAACTACTGCAGATCCGACCAGGACCTTGAAGACGGTCAGACAGCACTGACTGCCCTGCTGACTCTGTGGTGAGCTTCGTTCCGGCTCTTTCTCTCTCCAGGTGTCATGCTGTGTGGTCGCTGCCCACAGGGTACAACATCACCGTTGATACGGTTAGAAATCAATGTTGCACTTGAGCATTTAAAGTTTTAAATGCAGCTGGGCAGCCTGGGTAAACTGTCCATGAATAGCTCCAAGAAAAGGCGAGAGACTAAAGCTGCTGCTTCTCTTTGCAGCAAACGCTCTCTGAAATCCTAGAACACTAATAACCTGGATAATTAAGTATTTAATTAATGTTTTTTTAAAGCATGTATAATAATTTCCTCCCTAGAATTTCTACCTCCTCAAACCACTCTGTGGTATGGAGCTTTAGCTGTCCCCCACCCCCGTAGACAGTGGTGCCTTCCTGTGGCCTCGCATTCTGTGGCACGCGTTCTGCTCGCTATCACGCTATCTGCTCACACGTGTGCCCCTTCCAGGACTGCAGGCGTCTGGAGCACACAGATGTGGTCTTACTCATCTTTGTGTCCTGCTTGGCACCTAGCACAGGGCTTTGTACGTGCAGAATTTTACAGGCTTTCAGGGGGACCTGATCATAGATCAAACGGACATCCACCTGCATCGCGTTCAGCGACTTCCGTCATCAATGCGTCAGGGAACTTTTGAGAAGAGCACAACTCTGTTGGATTAGAAGTTGACTATACTCGGACTCATTCTGTTTCTGCTGGGTTTTGGTGTTAAGCTTCTATGATGTTAAATTCCGTAAGTGATCCATGGGACTCCAAAATAGAGGCTTGTTTCACAAGGAAGGAAAAAAGGGGTAAACTACACATTATTAGTGAGCGATTGAAAAGTAATCTGAAAAATATTACTTGAAGGACAAATGGAAACTCATTATTTCCTTTTTTTTTTTTTTAAATCAAGGCATTTGAGTAGGAGATAATCTGTTAAACGTATTTTTGATGTTTCCACTCTTTCCACTCTCTTTTACAGAATTTAACAATTCCTATGTTGTGCATTTTTTTCTCTGTCTCAGGGAAAAATATATCATGTCCTCCTTGATTTTCTTCTTCAAACTTCGGTCAAATGCCATGAAACCATTTTGGAAAATCACAGGAAAGGTGAAAGAAAAAACCGAGTCACCTTTGCAATTCCTCGAGGAAACAACCACCCCCGCACATCGGTACTGACCTGCGAACGAATTTGGATGTGATTTTGCTTATTATACCCGTGGATGTCCCCCTCCTGGCGTGTGCGAAGGCTCCGGGCTCGTGCGAGGGGGAGGCGGGTGGCCCGTTGTAGGCGGCGCTGCGACGCTCCCGCAGCTGCTCCCCGTGGAAAGTGCTGCGGCTTGAGCTGCCCCGGGGGAAGCGGGTGCGGTCCGGGGTGCTGGCGCTAATACTGTGAGCAGAGGGGGAGGCAGCAGGCACTCTCTGTGTCGCACTGTCGGGACAAATTAGGTTAGGTTATTCGGAATGGTGACTGAGAAAGCTTTCACTCCTTCTAAATCTACCAAAACAAAACAACAAAGCAAAACCAAGAACTACCAAGAGCTGGCCACGGCTACCTTCCCTAGGCCCTGCTTCACCTGCTCCCATTAGAGATGCACGGGGGTCACCGCACTGAGGGGAGAGGGACGACATTTCAGTTCAAAACGAAACGCCTTTTAGGGAAATATGGTTATTAAAGATGAAGAAGTTATTGAAACAGGGATCCAAACACTTCAGAATTTAAACCACTCGGGACTGTGGAACACGAATGTTCTTCATCAAAAGGCATCTGAATAGAACCATTTCGTATTCACAGTGCAGGCCTGGGGGACAATGTGAGGCTCCGTGACCCCGCTGATGTAACCCTTTGACTAACAATGCTTCTGAACTTCAGAAATCCTAACATAGACAAATACTGGAAAAATGGACATATCATTTTAAACCTAAAAGGGTTCTTTGAGATCATCTGTTTCCCTGATAGAGAAAAAAAAAAAGTCAATTTCATTAAAAAAAAAAAGTAACTGGCAGCATCTAGGGTTACCCAGAGGTCTCCATTCCCAGTCTCTTGTAGCTCTGTTTTTACACCATAAAAATTCAATTTACCTGAATGATAAATTGGGCAGCAATCCTTTATAGGTGGATTTAAAACAAAATCTTTAAAGAAAATTCCTTTAGGAAATGATTTAAATCATATGCAACATTTTTGAAAACAGGTAGGGTGTGGTGTGTTTAGGTTCTAATTCAACTTTTCCCCCTGCTACAGACACTGAATCTTCCTGGAACGCTCTCGATGTGATGGTGCTTATCGTATATTTTTGTAAGCCGCTATGTTCGGATACGCAATGCACCCAGCACGTTACCCGGGCCGGTAAGCTTCAGAGCCGTCTTTAATGGTTGGCAGTGTGACTTTAATAGGATGGCCAGAAGTGGACATGGACTTCTGGTGGCGGGGTCGTGCTGAGGGGATGGTGGGAGCCACAGCAGAGCCTGCAGAGGATATGCTACTGGCGGACATCTCCGTAAGGCTTTCGACAGAAAACAGTTGAGAAGACCATAGAAATGTAAAAGAGAAGAGAAATGGCAGTTTACTTAAATTTAAGAGATAGATTTTTAAAATCTAAATTGACTACACCTTTCATGACTGAGACACTTAAAAGAAATTAAATTAGTGGCATTATTAACTAACCAATATTCTTGCCAAAAACGTACAGAGTGAATTTACCACTACCTTCCATGGAAAAGATCCTGTACACGCTTGCTCTGTAACTGTGAATCTGAGAAGGACAATGAAATTACTCTCATGATCGGAGACCTTTTTCACTTTTCAAGAGCCATTGTTTGGCAGAACGTGTTGCTGTGGTTTGTTGTCCCTTACACAGTAAGAATTCATAATTACGACAAATACTGTCTCTGGAAACATCATGAGAACACTTTCAGCTCGTTCTACTCATCAATTAACTGTGGTACGTTAAAGGAGCTGCAGATCAGGACTGAGGAAGGGAGAAGGAGTGAAGTCAGAAATCAGTCCCCAAGTCCTTTTCTAGCTTAAAGGATCTTAGGTGCGAGGGAGATACATTTACCTCTGTACGCTCCATAATCACACTTCCTTCACGTGTCTATTATCTGGGAGGAGCAAATGTTAAGCATAGTCTGTCCCCTCCACTGACATGACGACAGACGGAGCTAAGACCAGAATTTTATGAGAACAGGCTCCCTGCCCTTTTGTACTATATATAGATGAAGAGCCCTTAAAACTCACAAGGAAAAGCAGCTAAATTTTAAAAATAACAAACATACTATGATTTGTCCTTATTTAAAATAAAACATATTGAGGTTTCCATGGTTCTCAACGATCGGCTAAAACGGCCACATTTCTTTAAAGGCAGGAAAAGGAGACCTCCATGGTTTGGACACGACAATGGCGTGACGGGAGGGGAGGGGCAAGGAGGGAAGGCTAAAAAAAAAAAGTAAAGTAAAAGATAAAAAGGAAGCAGCAGGTATATAATAAGACAGATTAAGACGATCAGGTCAGGAGGGGATAATCTGTTTTATCACACCGAAATATTTACTACCAGGCTTCACGCAGCAGTCAGACCACAGGTTAAGAGATTTACCGTCCGTTTTCCCTAAGCACGCTCCCATCCTGGTACAGAAGGGGAGACGCCTTAGCGAGAACGGCTGGCTGCAGCTATAGCCTCTAGCAGTCCCCTTGCTCTCGACCCATGAGCTACAGGTGTTCCAGCAAGAGCAGTAATGCACGACGACAGCGACGCAGGCCGCACGTGACGCAGTGACAGTTACCTGCTGTCCTTTCCATTCTGCAGTGCCGCGTATCGATCTGTGGTCCTCTCGCACACATACGTGTTCCTTCTTGCCATGCTACCTCCCGGATATACATTGCTCTTTAAGAAGGAAAGAAAAAACCCATCTTAATATTCTAACTGTAGCTGTGGAAAGTCAAAGAAATGAATTTAGGAGGCAAAGGACTTTGGAAAAAAAAGAAAAAAACCCCGTCGGAGAATGTTCATTTGTCAGACCTTACATGACCAAGCTAATCTCACACCAGTCTCTCTCTCAGTTACACGGCAGGAGTGACCGGCAAAGCACGACAAGCTCATGATGGTTTTTTAGCTTGTCGTCCTGCAGCAGCAGTGAGCAGCTGTTTGGAAGCAATGAGAAAGCGATTTTTATTTTCTTCCCTATAAGCTGGCGGTAGGGAGAAGGGCAGGGGAGTGGTACAGGCAGCTCTGTGGGGCCAGGAGCAAGAGACGACGCCACAAGAAATACAATCACAGACCGGAAACCTGCGGCAGTGACAGCGGTGGCCACAAGCTTGCAGGCTGCCACTCTTCACCTGCTCACGGAGCCCCCACAGCCCACAGTAACGTTAAGGAGACGCGGTCTCCCGGGTCAGAGGCGTGCCCGGCTGCGGCCACCAGCACCAATGGCATGCCGGGCCTCGGAAAACTCCCTCACTGCAGGTTTAGGCCAGGAGGCAAGCCAAGTGTGAGCAGCTCCGGAGCAAAGAGAATAAGCGAAGACAGACAGCATCTCCTTACCACGCACACAACCACTGATCTGGAACCTCCGCTGCTGTGCCTGCCAAAGTCTTGACTAGTTACCAGTACTAGTTACCAGTACTAAACCATATGGGCATGATCTCGAAATGGGACGCATGTTCTTCTGTTTAATCCTTACTCCAACAGAAAAAAAAAAATTCCCTATTCCTGGCTAATTTGGCTTTCACTGTTCTCTGAAACACATAACGAACTTAAACTTTGTTGAATCATAAGAGCTAGGATGTCTCGACTAAGTTTGGAGGAGAAAAAAAGCCTCCTATAAACAAAATTGTTTAAGTGCAGATTTCAAACTTTTTTCAACGGCCTAGGTTCCTGAATGGAAGGAAATTTGTCACCATTTACATAAAAAACACAAAAGCGGGGCACCTGGGTGGCTCAGTGGGTTAAAGCCTCTGCCTTCGGCTTGGGTAGTGATCCCAGTGTCCTGGGATTGAGCCCCTCGTTGGGCTCTCTGCTTGGTGGGGAGCCTGCTTCCCTCCTCTCTCTCTGCCTGCCTCTCTGTCTACTTGTGATCTCTGTCAAATAAATAAATAAAATCTTAAAAAAAACACAAAAGCTTTAAAAGTGTGGTAGCAGAAGAGAGTAAGATCATTAAGAACATTTTTTAGACTGTCCACGTTAAATGAAGGCAAAGAAGCCAGTTTATTCTGGAGAGATCCATTATGAAACTAGCTTGTGGCAAGTTCTTAAACTTATTTTAGATAATTTCATTGTTTTGGCTAAACTGCCATCTGAGTAACCTAACCATGAACAAATTCCTGGTCAATTCCTTCTGGTCACTTGCAGTAACACTACTTTGCTTCTCAAAGTGCGATAGGTGACCAGTTTCTCTTTCAAGACTGCCTTCCGGGTTCGCCGTTCTCCCGCACCACCTCCCTTCCATTGTCCCTTGGCTGCCAGCGACACTCAGATGGAGCACCCCCGCCCCCGGGAAACAGGGCCTAGGATCATGTAAAAGTTGCAGAGCACAGTCTCGCTGACCCCATGTGACAGACGTGCATCTATAAAATTAACTTTTAGAAGTGGCCTTCAGTGAGGCTCTGTTTAGGATCTAGGGACTAGATCTAAAACCATCCTCGCAGACCCCTAAACTCTTGGCTTGGAAACTGTCCTAAAGTGGATATACACATTTTTCTGATTTTCCCAAGAAACCAGGCCTGTGTAGACAACTTCTCTGAGCCCATTTCATACTAACGTGATTTTATATAATTATACTATGATTATTAGGAAAATGTTTTATACTATAATTATGGCACTCTCAGCCTAAGTCTCCCAGAAAGAAGTATCTCCTTCCCTTTGTTTTTTTTTTTAAAGAAGGGGATTGATAGTATTTTTTACAGGATGCAAAATCTTGTAGTTTTTCTTATTTACATATGTGATAAATAATATTGAAAAACAAATTTACAAGTTTTATCGTCTTTTTGATGAAGGAATAACGTAATATATTTGCAACTTCAAAACTCAACATCTGGCCTCCGAGTTTCTAGGTTAGCGAAGAGCTTACCATCGACTCCTACATGCAAGATTTCTGGATGGGAATTTCTCGAAGGCAAAAATACTAAGTTTGTTCTTCCTGCGTATTACTGTGGAAAGACCCCTAAGGTCTCGCACAAACAGAAACACTCCCATCATTTAGAGTCTGTAATGTTGTGGGTGAGAACAATAGAAGAGATGATCACCAACAAATTTCACCAAGCAACGACTACATCTAGTAACTACTTACCTCAGAACTCCCCCCCAACTGTCGTCATCACCCTTAAGTCACACGGTAGACTACTGTTAAGTCATACTGTCAACAGAATCATACTTAGAAATAAGAGCTTTTACCATTGATTGAAAAAGGTTCCTGATTTTATAAACATTAAATGCACTGTTGAACTATATCATCTACTAACTTCTCTATCCCTCTTTTCCATCAGAAAGTAAAAAGCCATCAGACGGGAGGTGGGTAGGGGGATGGGTTAGATAGGTGATGGGGATTAAGGGGGGCACCTGTGATGAGTACCACGTGTTGCGTGGAAAAAAAAGTGAAAACCCACATCATCCCATTAGAGTGGATTACATATTTTCTATTATACTCCATTTATAGACAAATAATAGAGTCACTGGTAAAATGTTTTTTTTTTAATTAATATTTTATAATACGACAGAGCCTGGATTATAAATGCTCAAGTTCCTTTCTTTTAGACATTACCTCAAAGAAAAGAGATTAAAGCTGTGTATTTGGCTTTTGTACTTTGGGGTCAGCAAACTTTTTCTGTGAGGAGTCAGATGACAAACATTTTACACTCTGCAGGCCGCGCCATCAATGTCACCCGTAGTCTGGGAAATGCAAATTAAAAACAAAAGGGTATACTTTTTTGTTTTTTTGCCCCTCAGGCAAAGACTTTTAAAGATCAATAATATCCAGTTGTTGATAAAGCTTGTGGAGATATAATGACTCTCTGATTATTCCAACCATTAAAATTACCTTGGCAGTATTTATTAAAAATTTAAATGAGCCGATTCCAAGGATACACACAGAGCCAGGAGCGTCCATTAGCACAAGTTAGTGCCGTGGCTCTGGAGAGGGCATGGGAGCGAGGGTGGAGGCTTACACACTCCAGGGGACCATGGGCCACACGGACTGAGGAGGGGGGTGAGCCACCTGAGATAAACGTGTCACCCAGAAACCAGATTCTGAGAATGTATATAACAGAAATGCAATAATAACCTAAGTGTACGAGAACAAACTTCCTGAAAAACTGAAAACTCTGAATATTCCACAAATAGCTGAAAAATTATGATAGCACGGCTATTAATACAGAGGAAATAAGGCGCTGGTCTTAAGAGGAGATCTAAGTGTTCTGATGTAAAAGGACCTGGTAATATTATTTGTGAGAAAAATTAAAATGTAACAGGGTATGATCTCATTTTACGAAAAAATAAATCCTGTATGTACATATATATTCATTTATGTTTTCTTTAAAAAGGAGATTCTATGAAGGAATTCATCCCAAACGACAACACTAGTTATATCGGAAGGTGAGACTAGAAGGTAAGGGATGGGAAAGGGTAAACTATTAATTTTTACCTGAGATGCTTCTAAACTGTTAAAATTAAACAAGATATATTATTTTGGTTTCTCATATTGTCAAAATTAACACAGCAAATTAAGATAAATTTCGTACTAAGTGGCTCAGAACAAAATTTCTCTACCAGAATCTCCAGGCTTATATTTTTATTTCTTAAAGATGATAACTACGAGTGGCATAATTAACTGGAATTTAAACCAAGGTCTTAGTTTTCATACTTCTTTAAGTTCATAAATATGTTGGGAACAGCCACTAAGTGCCTCAGCACTACTGGTTCTGAGGAAGCTACCATGTCCACATACAACGCGAGATTATAAGTAAGGGGAGATAAGGTTTACATGGGGAAGCAACAGGGAATGATACAAGACTGCGTACAACGAAGGGCTAAGGGATGTGCTACAACAATCAGAAACACTGATGAGATCTGGAGCTTTCAGTCACAGAAGGCTCGACCCAGGAGATGGGGCTTGAAACGATCTGCAAAAATGGCATTTTCATAATGGGGGCGACCTTCAGACAAGAGCAGCACATAAAAAGAGGGGTAGAAAGAGGCAGCTGAGTACGTCCCTGGGAAACTAAGACCAGCCTGAGATGAAGGACAGCTTGCTATAGCAAGTGGCACCAAACAGGGGACCAAATTCTTTCTTTCTGCATGGTGGGGTAATGATGCCCCAGAAACTGTCCTCTGGCTAATGTTTAGATAAAGGAAAATGATGGCCTGCCTAGGAAAATTACTTTTCTAAGTGATGTCTCAGACTCTGTGAAGTTGGCAGGTAGAGGGGGTTGTCTTTACCAGTTCTGAAAATGGGTATGCACACCCATTTCAGAGTCTAGGAGGCGATAATCAAATCCCATATTTTTAAAAAAGATATGGTTTCAATGAACTACATAAAACAGTGGGTGCTTGGGAGTTGAACTCAGTTGCAACTAAGGTTGTGTTAGGCTTTCTGGTTTTTTTTTTCCTTTTCTTTTCCTACTTTCCATAGGCTCAATCAAATTTTTTTCTTCTGTTAGTTTAAAAGTTATAGATTCTATTTTTATTCTTATGTTGTTTGCCCTTAAGTCCCTGAACTCATGTGTGCTTAGCGCTAGTGAGTCTTTTTTTTCTTTTTTTCTTTTTTTTAATTTTATTTATTTATTTGACAGAGAGAGAGATCACAAATAGGCAGAGAGACAGACAGAGAGAGAGTTGAGGAGAAGCAGGCTCCCTGCTGAGCAGAGAGCCCCATGCGGGACTCGATCCCAGGCCCCTGGGATCATGACCTGAGCCGAAGGCAGAGGCTTAACCCACTGAGCCACCCAGGCGCCCCTCTGAGTTTTTAAACTTACCGCACTCTTCCCATCTTCTGTGAACAAGGCGTACGCTCTTCTTCCTTTAACACCCACCCCACCCCTACTTCCTAGGTAGTGTCCAGAACACTGGTCCTAAATTTTCATTCTTTTTTCTTTTTTTTTTGCGTATGCTACCACATACATACCTGAATAACTTATCTGATCGTTTTCAACTCCATATATTTTATGGCACCTCTCCAGATCCACTTCTCTTCTTGTAAGAGCGCAGCGCTCCTCAAACCATACAGTGCTAACAAATGAGTCCCTATGTAGTAAGACTGGACGTATTTTACGCCAAAGAGTGTGCTTATCATACCTTCACATTTAAATGACAGTTAGGCTAGATATAAAATTCTGAGTTCAATGTGATTTTCTTTGAGTGCTTAAAAAATACTGTTCCATGTATCTCCCTGAATCCATGTTACTGTTGAGTAATTTGAGGTCAGTCTTAATTTTGTTCCTGTTAAAGGTCATCTGCTGTCTCATCCTGGAAACCTTCTAGAAGATTTGTTTTTGGTGTGTGTATGTTCCACTTTAATGGGTGCAGGAGTAGGTTTTTCTTCTGGCTTTCTGAGTCTTATTTATTTATTTGAAAGAGTGAGTGAGCAAGGGGTGGGTGGAGCAGAGGGAGAGAGAGAGAAAAAAATCTCTCTCACAGAGCCTGATGCAGGGCTCAAGCTCATGGCCCTATGATAATGACCTGAAACCAAGACTTGAAACTTAACTGACTGAGCTACCCACAGCCCTCTGAATCTTTCTAAGTTTTTTCATCTTTCCTTGTTATTACTTGTTCAAGTATTTCTTCCCCTTCACTGTGTGCTCTTTCCCTTCTAAACTCCTATTATCCAGATGTTTCCAATTCTACTTCTATCCTTAGTATATCTTAGTTTTTTCTTTTGTATTTTCTTTTTATTCTTTCCTGCTGTTTTACAAGAGAAGGCTCCAATCTATCTTCTAGCTCCCATTATATAATTTCTACAGTTTGCCGTTTTTTTGTGTTTAAGATTTATTTATTATTTTTGAGATAGAGTGTATGCACACAAGTGGGAGAAGGGGCAGAGGCAGGGAGAGAGAGTAAGCAGACTCTCCGTTCAGCAGGGACCCCAACGTGGGGCTCAATCCCAGGACTCCGAGATCATGACCTGAGCCGAAATCCAGAGTCGGATGCTCAACTGACTGAACCATCTGGGCGCCCCTACAAATTTGCTGTTTTGAGTGAATACTAAGAGCTAACTTCATAAATTAATCATTCATGGAGTCTGCCTTCATTGAACTGCTTATTTGTAAATATAAAATTAAATGCACCAATGTAGTTCTAAGTAAATGTTACAAACAGGAAAAATGAGGCAGGAAAGTTTAATGTACCATTTCACAGTGAGGTTTTTAAATATTACTTTGAGGTAAGTGTTATTTTAAGAATTCATATTTTATATTTTTGCTCTTAAAATGCAATATGTGCATTTTAAAGAAGCTTGGCCTCCTTTGCATGTTATTTAAATGTATGACTCACTTTAAAATTTTGAAACGTGTTTTTAGAAAAAGATAAAACGTGTTTCAAAGATTGTACAAAAAAAAAAAAAAAATCCGACAACAAATAACTCCAGCAAACTGCGAGATGCCCGGAGAATTACTCACACTTGGAACAGTTGAAGACTTTTTCCTTTCCGGCCCCGCCAGAGGGCTCGCAGTCATCTCGCTCTTTGACCCCACCGTGGTGCTGCCGAGTTTGCGAGCTAGGTCTTTATCCCACTCCTCCTTCTGGTCACTCTCCACGCTGTTAGCCTGAGGCCTTTTGGTATATGATACGGCAGGGGGAATGGATGGACCAGCTACAACAGAATTAAAGAGCATAATTAGCTGAAAATCAACTGACACAGTTTCTCCTCACGAACAAAAACTCTAAATTAAAAATACCTTTATTTGCATATTTTCTACTTGGTACTAACATTAAACTGTTTGATTACAAAAATTAGGTCAGTCCCTGAAAAGGGGATTGTATTAATGGTGCAGTAAGTAATATAGATCTGTGATAATGGATGACGCAAGCACATAGAGACGTGACTGCACAATGCTCGGTGAGCACAAGTTTGGGGAGGACTGGTCTGGCTTCTCGCTTATTGGACTTTCCCCCACCATGATCGCTGAAACGCCGCTGCTTCTGGTTTGCGGAGATGCTCCGCTGGACCTTCAGGTGAGCTGGGGACTGAAGGCTGCTGTTGTTCAGGTCACTGCTGGGCCGTGACCTCGGACACAAGCTTCCGCTGGACAATGATTCACCACCTTCAAACTACAAGAAGAAGACAGCGCATAAAGATTTTATTTATTTGAGAGAGAGAGAGAGAGAGAGAGACAGAGCACAAGCAGGAGTGGGGAGTGGCAGAGGCAGAGGGAGAAGCAGTCTCTCTGCCGAGCACGGAGCCCTACACGGGACTCGATCCCAGGACCCTGGGGTCAGGACCTGAGCTGAAGGCAGATGCTTAACTGACTGAGCCACCCAGGTGCCCCTGCACAAAAATTTAAAAATAAAAATGTTTATGCAAATAATATGCACTCCTGCTTGATGTTTGAATCTATTCCAAGCCACATAAAGAATAATCAGAACTGGGGGGAAAAAAAAAGTCTGGATACAAAACTGCAAGCTGGTGACCGGTGGGGGAGCGAACTGGCTGTGTGCTTCTGTGAGTGCCCGGGCACGTCTGTGATCTCACACTGATGGCTTTGGAGCCTTAGTTTAGTCAAAACACCAAATAAGAGCTACCAATTACTGAATGGCTATTATGTAACAGGCACCCTGCTAAGTATGTCAGGGCAAGGGTGCTGGTGTCTATTAACCTCAACTTCACAGATGGAAAAACTGCAGTTCAGAGAATGAAGGGACATCTTTTGGGATTCCAACTCAGGCATAACTGGGATTCAAACTTAGGATAAAATCTACAATTTTCTACCATATTTACGGAGCAAAACTGGGTTTGTTGGCTCTGATTAAAAACTACATCTATTCAGATAAGCACAGTAAATTGGGCTTTGACACACTACCCTCTCCTCTTAACATTAAATATGTTTGTTGCTGGCAACTTCTCACAGAATCACCGGCATCCCAATGGAAAAATCTAAATTCGTATGTAAAGATACTCATGGCAAATAGCAAAGTAATCTTGATGATGAAACTGGTAATAGATAACACACAGTAATGTGCCAGGAACTGTTTGTTCTAAGCACGGTGGAAATATTAATTCATTTAAGCCTCTCGATGACCCCCAGAGCTAAGTACTATTCACTATCCTCATTTCGGGGACCAGGGAGCTGAAGCACAGAGAAATTAAGGACCGCGCCCAAGCTGCGCAGTCAGCGGCTGTGCTGGGCTGGGGGCGGGGCGACTCAGACCCAGGGAACCCGGCTCCGAAGTTCAGGCTCTTACTACTTGGAGTAGCCTCATTAGTTTATACTCACACGATTCAAAGTTCATTTTAATTCACACCTGGGTGGGTTGTACACTTGTAATGCTATGGCTTCTTTTATATTTAAATTAATAGGAAAATTAAAGATCTAAGGAGTGAAATCTAAAGGCTAAGTAGAAACAGGTCAAAGACTTCAGAAATAATGGTTTGTACTACTTCCCACTTCTTAAAATTCTCTTGATTTGGCTTCTTATGATACCACTTCTCCAACCATCAGGGCCTCCACGGAGCCCCCCTCCTCCTCTGGAACCACAGTGCCCACCGGGTAGGGCCTGAGAGGGTGACAGGCATTAACTCGAGTGGAGTCCTCAGAGCAGCTGCTGGCGCGAATGGTGTGCTCCTCTGACCACAGCTCCCAAACCTATTAATGCTGCTCGGGTCACTCCCTCCAAGCCCGCTCTGTGTATCCAATGTATCCAAACGTCTCCTGAACAGCTCCACCCAACAGGAAATCTCAAGTTCAATCATCCCAAACAGAATGAACTTCCCATCTTCCCCTGGAAATCCACTCTTTTCATATCCTGGCAAATACATCTTACAAAACCAGTCACCCGTGCTGGAAACCTGAAGGTCTCTCACACCCTCACTTCCAAAGGTTACACGTCCTGTTAAATCTCGCCGCGGTGGGTGCCTGTCCTGCTCTACACCGCAGAGATACCGTGCCTGCCCTGGGCCAGGGCCGCGGCACCGGTACCACACCGCTGACTGCGCAGCTCCCCTCCAGACCCAGGGCTCCCCGAGAGCACGGACTTTCTTCTCTTCCTGGGTGCAGTACACAGCGTGGTTTCCAGGACAGAACAGACCCAATAAATGTCAGCTGAATGTACTGCCTCACTAACAGTTACTATCTAATTAAAAATAATTTCAGCCCATTTCTATAAAATGCCTCCCACAGCTGTCTAATCGTTAACAAACTGTCCATGTGCTCGGCTCTGTTCTTGACTCTCAATTTATACCTTTATATTTGCTGTCCCAAAGGATCACTTGCTTTTATGGTTCAACCACCATCTGCACACAGTTACTTCCTGAATCTATCTCCTTATTAGAGATCTCTCCTGGCCTTGAGAATTCCCAACTGCCAGTACCAAAGCCACTTGACGTTCTACAAGGCAAAATATCCCCAAACGGCCTTTTCCTAGTCCCATGTTTTTAAAATCATCTCAGACGTCTATTTTGTCTTAAACGCCATCCTTCCCTCTGTTTTGGTCACTGTGTTTTCTGCACACCCAGAATGACCACGTTAGCTGTGGCAGGACTGCGGCTTGGGGACACAACTCCAGGGGAGCTCATTCTCAAAGACGGGACGGTGTGAGCCTCTCAGAGCTAAGCAGAGCATGTGGTCGGCTCTTTCAGAGCAGAATCTCCCCGGGTACTTGGAAATGAGACCAGTTTGTAACTTAGCATCTTGAGTTTGAATTCTGAAAGTAAGACTGTTAGGCTCTTTATATTATTTCTGAGATACCACATAGAATAAAGGTGTTTTATCTTAGCTGTCACTTGTCGCAAGAAATAATTAACATTAATCTAAAAAGGTAAAGAACTTACTTCAGGTGGTTTTCTACCTAGAAGAATATAAGTAGCCATAATTTCATCATATTTCTGATTTATTAAGGCGTCATTTATCTCATCTCGAGCGAAACCCATGGTGACCATGATGTCTAGAAATTAAAAAAAAAAGCAATTTTTCTGAAAATGGGTTTATTTTTGTAAACAAATTAACACATAAGCAAGCTTGCCAACATAAAATATGAAAACTAAATTTTGAAATGTTAAAGTATAATGTAACTGTAAAAACTTCTGGATCATTAATATACAGATACTGCATAATTAGATCTTATATATTGATAATTTTTCATGCAGGAACTATCTGTATCATGGGATCCATGCTCACGGCAGGTCTGTGACTCAGCACCTAATGCATTCCTGAGTTGACTGCCTTAGTCCAGCCACAGACACACCACCTGTGACACAAAATCCCTTCTCTTTCTATCTCTTAACACACTCTCAGCCACGCATAGTGTGTTTTCTCTCAACTCTTAACAATTTCTGCTTTCTGATATGAAGGCAGGTTGACTCTTCTTTGGAAGGCTTGAATTCCACGGTTGGTCTGACTGGATTCCAAACACTCTAGAATCGCAAGCCTTCCCTGGGACCTCTGCTCTTCAGTCGGAGGGGAAAAGCAGAGATGACCCAGGTGTGAGTCTCTGACAGCTTTGGTAATGGAGAGAGAAATGCAGGGAACAGGCTGGAAGCAGAGCGCCCGGCGAGGTGTGGGAGGAAGCACCCTGCCGAGACACCGGAAAATCGAGAGGGAGAGCCACAGTGTTCACCCTTTCAGCTCCAGGGCCTCCACATTTCCGGCTAAGATACATGCTCTGTTTTGCAGCTACTTAACAGTCTGATCCGTGCTGATACTTAAACAGTCATTCCTCCTGTTAGGAATGGCTGAAAGAAAACAACCAGGTTCATCCACATTATTTTAATTTTTATATCACTGGTGTCAACCACTGAATTGGATTATAACATAAAAGCAGATAAACTTGAAATCTGTAATGTTTGGTGTCTGTTGATGGAAAGAAAAGATGACAATGCAAGTATTTTTCAAATAAAAATTGTTTTCTATTTATATTTTAAAAACCTATTTTGGTAGACGACCGGTCTCTTCTAGCATAGGGCCAGCACATCTCACACTGTTTAAATACTTACCTATTCTTTTCGTGTCATTGAAATCTGGTTCAGGCTCAGTATATGGCTTTAGCTCTTCTTCCTCATGACCAACATTCATCCACCGATCTTTCATTATTTGCTAGGAAATAAACTTTACATTATGTTTGGCCAATCAGAACATTCCACCATTGACTTTAGCTCTATTTTAGTAAATGTGCAATTAATTGCTTTGCTCAATGAGAACCATGATATCTTCTGTCTAAAGTTATTTTCCTAATTGATTAGCAGGCCATCAAGTGGTGTAGGACTTTGGGACACACTTACATATCTTACAACAAGTACAACTATCATCCTGCACACTCACCGAATGTATCCATTCAAATAACTTGCTGCCCATGTTCCTTGAAAAGGAGTATCTTCTCATTTAACCTAAGGACCTAATGATTTCAACCTCTCCTTCATAGTATTACATTCAGATGGGACTGTTCCTTTTTGCCAAATATACAAATACCTGTATTTTAAAATCACCATTTGTTAAGACATTAGGAAAGCAGAGATCATGGGGTGTGGAAGAAGTGAGGCTTAGTCAGTAAAGACAGCTCAGAGAAGATGGAAGGGGAGAATGGTCAAAATGGAAGCCTAGAGTCGGGGATGAGCAGGAATCAGGATGAAGACCGGGACGGATGTGAATTACAAGAGTCACATTTAAGTGAGGTTGTGAAATGAGAGTCAGTCCCAGGTTGTTAAAAAGCAACCTAGTGGAGGCATCCAATGGAATGGAAACATATTCACAACCATATATCTGATAAGGGGTTAATAATATATATGTACGGAAAATCCTACAACTCAGGAACAACAAAACTGCCTGATTTAAAAAAAAGGGCAAAGGACTTAAATAGATATTTCTCCAAAAGAATACATACCAAGGGCCAAAAAGCACATGAAAAGATGCTAACATCACTAATCATCAGGGAAATAAAAACCACGACGAGGTATCACACGTCCTGTCTGTTAGGATGGCTACTATCGAAAAAGATGAAAATAATCGGCATGGGTGAGCACGTGAAGAACCCGGACCCCCTGTGCACTGCTGGGGTGGCTCGAATGATGTCTCTGCTTCTGTAAACAGTATGAGGGTCCCTCAAAATATTGAACAGAACTATAGACATGAGCAAGTAATTCCGTCTCTGTGTATATATCTAAAAGAATCAACACAGGATCCTGAAGAGTATTTGAACAGCCGCGTTCACTGCACCATTACGCGCAACAGCCAAGATGTGGGACAACCTAAATGCTCGATGGGTGAATGCACAAAGAAAATGCAGCCACACATGATGGAATATTAGTCAGCCTTAAAAAGAATGCAATCCACATGCTATATCATGGATGAAACTTGTGGCCACTTCTCGGTGAAACAAGCTGGCCACAAAAAGACAGACAATCATATGAGGGTGTCTAAAGTAATCAAACTCCTAGAAACAGGCAATAGAATGGTGTTTGCCAGGGGCTGGGAGAGGGAGCAACAGGGAGCAACAGGGAGCTAGCTGCTCCGGGGTCCAGAGTCTCACTCTTGCGAGGGGAACAGGATTCACAGATCTGCTGCCCAACCATGGACACAGAGGTGACAATACTGTAATGCACTCTTAAAACTCTAAAGAGTATACATTCCTTTTTTTTTTTTTTTTTTTTTTTTTTTTTTTTTTTACTACACACACAAAAAGGCAACTAGTGGAGAGTAATTCTGGGGAAATGATTCTGTATTAATTTGGAAATTTTTTTAACATGTTATGACTATTGAATTCTAGGTTTTCATTCAGGAATGTTTTAGGGGTTGATATATTCATATTCTTTGTTCGGGTCCTGCAAAGTATATTCTCCATCTTTAAATTTTACCTGTCAATATTCTACTAATCAGAAAAATAAAATTCCATATAGAGGTCCTTCTGAGGTTGTTTGCTCGGATACCTTCCCCTCATTTAATAATATTTAGCTAAAATCATTCACTAGAAGACAGAACTCCAGAGCAGGCAGGCCTCTAAGAACTGGAATCTGTAAGAATGCTGCTGTTCTGGATGGGAGGAATTTTCCAAAGGTTTGGGTTACATGATACACATTTCAATGCAAATTTGTACATAATTCATATATACTTAAAATTATGCAGACGTGTAACTCTTAACAGATCACCACTAACTTTCTTCTTTCCCCCCTATTTTTATTGAGATCTGAATGACATAAACTTTGTATTAGTCTAAGGTACATGACATAATCATTTGATATATAAACATATATATACAAATATTATGAAATGATCACCACAGTTAACATCCATCACTTCAGTTGCAATTTTTTTCCTCATGATGAGAACTTTCGAGATCTAATCTCTTCAATAAGTCAATCAGAGAAAGATAGTTTTCATATGATCTCACTGTTACGTGGAATTTGAGAAACTAGGCAGAGGATCCTAAGGGGAAGAGAGGGAAAAATGAAACAAGACGAAACCAGAAACCAGAGAGGGAGACAAACTGTAAGGGACTCTTAATCTCAGGAAACAAACCGAGGGTTGCTGGAGGGGATGGGCATGGGAGGGATGATGGACACTGGGAGGGTCTGTGCTATGGTGAGGGCTGTGTATTGTGTAAGACTGATGATTCACAGACTTGGAGCTGAGATGCTTCGTTAACAGTCAGGCCAGTGGGGCGCCAGGGTGGCTTAGTCGGTTAGGCGCCTGCCTTTGGCTCAGGTCAGGACTTTGGGGTCCTGGGATTGAACCCCGCATTGGGTTCCCTGCTTGGCGGGGAGCCTGCTTCTCCCTCTGCCCCTCCCCTTGTTTATACTCTTTCTCTCAGATAAATAAATTTAAAAAAACCTTTTTTTTTTTAAATTTTATTTATTTATTTGATAGAGATCACAAGTAGGCAGAGAGGCAGGCAGTGAGAGAGGGGGGAAGCAGGCTCCCCGCTGAGCAGAGAGCCCGATGTGGGACTCGATCCCAGGACCCTGAGATCATGACCTGAGCCGAAGGCAGAGACTTTAACCCACTGAGCCACCCAGGCGCCCCAAATTTTAAAAATCTTAAAAAAAGGCCAGTAAGGGAGGAATAAGAAGGGACCCGAGACGAGGACTGGGGGTTGAAGGGCGCCTTTGTCTAAAATGGAAGATACCTGGACAAAGGCTGGGGGCTCAAGGTGTCCACAGAGAGGAGGGGACGGTACCGAAGCGGGAGCTCTTCGTGAAGGAGACACTGAGACGGCACATGTGTATCCCCCACACTGAAGTCGGAGTCCTTGAGGATAAAGACTGTGCCTTGTGCTATCTTTCCCAGCACACATGCTTGTTGTTGCTTTTGAACTGGGCAGTATTTTAAAATAAGGCTGCTACAGACGCCCTGGGTACAGGGAAATATTGAGAGGGGCGTGGCAATGAAGATGGCTAAGGAAGCCCCTAGAATGTCCAGGAGACAGACAACCATGGGCTGCACTAGGCATCAGGAAATGGAAGACGGAAAACCTAGAGGTATAATCCGAAGCACCTGAGGACAGAATCTGTTCTGGGAATGAGGGAAAGAAAGGCTGGAATTCAAGAAGGTTCTTAGGATTTTACCTTAGGTGCCTGATAGAAGAAATACGGGATCCATAATTTAAGTTAAGAAATATAAGAGCAATAAGAGATTTGATAGCTGGACAATAAGCAATTAAAAGCGAAATGAAGATAATCCAAATTTTCTGGTGTTTCACAATTAAACTGGCTATTTGGTGTTCATTTCATGACCATTATGTATCTGTCCACGTCAAGGAAAAATATGTATGTGGACCAAACCCTTACACAACTTGTCTTTTATTTGGGGAAAAAAGATTTGCTCATGAGAGCGGACATAATCTGAACACACAGTAGCATTAACTATTCAAAACTATGCTGTTTGCAGGAGATCTTACTAAAGAACAAAAGGGCAACCTGCAGTGTGGGCTGGGATTTCCGGGAAAGGAATCGTCAGGAGGGCGAATCTGAAGAGACTCTGGGGATACCAGCCGTATCTGGACCCGTGAGAGTCGAGGCAGAGGCATGTAAGGAGGACCCAGCGAAGCAGCTTGGACTCAGAACCAAAGCAATGGAAGAGTGGGAGACACGGTCTCTGCAGGTGATGCATTCAAGTGTGATCTGACAAGGCAATAGAGAAATGTTCTTTTTTATTAATAAAGATGATATGCAGCATTTTAGAAATTGCACCATGAGAAGAACAATCTGAGGAGACACTGCAGGAGCCCTGACCCCGCTCACCCTCATGCAAAGTTAGATCCGAGGCAAGGCAGATCCAGGGAAAGCGGGAAAATCCCAGCAGCAATAAGGAAAGACAACAGGGCAGCGAGGACAGAAGGGACACGGTTCTGCTGTTCTCGCTTCTTGCCTTCGTCACTGGGGACGGCCAGGAGTCCCTTTAGAAGAGTCCGTCTCACAGAAATAGTTGGGTTTCAAAACAAGAAAAAGGTGGGGAAGGAAATCTGCTTAAAAGAACATGCAAGGACATTCAGTCTATTAATTCCAAATATGAAGGTCTTTTCCAGGGGTAAGGTACAGAGAGCGACAAAATACAGATGTATGCGAGAGGAGACCCACGGAGAAGAAGCCTTAGTTGTGTGAACCTCACACCCATACAAAATTCTTCCGTGGGAACCAGAGTTTGCACTGATGCCAAGGCAAAAACGCCCCCAGAAACGGAGGTGCTGCGTGACAGGGTGGCGAGGGGCGGGGGGAGGGGATTCGTGAAAACCTTGCTGTGTGGTTTCAGGCAGGGTACCAATCACCAGGCCAGCAAAGTGCACTAAACCAGCTGAATAAACTAACCCATTTTAGATTTCATTTGAGATCGCTCTCTTCTTTTTTTTAAGCAATCCCTACGCCCAATATGGGGCTTGAACTCACAACCCCGAGATCAAGAGTCATATGCTCCACTGACTGAGCCAGCCAGGCGCCCCTGAGAAATATCAAAATGAGAAACAAGAGGTCAAACAAGATTCCAAACTGAACAAGAGAGAGTTTCCTCTAGCCACCCCTGCCAATGAACATAGAGGACTACTTGCTGAGAATTTCTATCAAAATAACTGATTTAGATGAATTATGAAGAAATAAAATAACAATGGAAATAAACACCCTACCTAAAGTGTAGGTGCACATTAAAAATTTGTGGACTTTAGGACAGCCAGATGGAAATAATTTTTCTTAAACGGTTTCAACCTCTGTATTCATCATAAGCTTCTTAATCTGTACTTAGAAATCTTGCATTAAAAAAAGATTATTATTTGCTTTATTGCCTCTTGTATTGGGCAGACACAAGCAAGATTTTTAAGATCATCTTAGCGGCAGCTGAAAAGGTGTTAAAGCACAAATAAATACTTTTTTGAGGAGGATACAGATACAGAGAAAGGGCGATAAGGAGGAGCTTTGCCTTAGACTCAAATTTTGCATTATTTTGAAAGGTAACATAGTCGATTCTGGTTAAGGACTGGAAAAATTAAAGAAGATGTACATAGAAGGGATAGCAGAAAAAAAATTATCAGTTTTTTTCTAATAAAAAACACAGCAATATTCCAGATAATAGGAAAAAAATTAGTTTATAACATAAAACACAAATGTTTTAAAAATCATATGTGATTGCATCCCTCCCATTATTAGTGCAATGAACAAGCTCTGCCAGCGTTCACGTGTACAAAATGAAAAAATGTATGCAACTGCTTAGTTCTAGAGATGGCAATAGGTCAATCAAGTAGAGTAAGAAACTAATTTCATTCATTTTATTTTCATGGGGCATAAATAAGTTACTTAACATAGAAGTCTTCAAGAAAGACCTTAATAAAGGATGTAGTCATATTTGAGAAGTGACAGGAAGATATTTGAGTTAAATGAGAAGTTTAGTAAGATAAATAAGATAATAAAGTAAGTAAGATAATAAATAGCCGCATAAGATTCCTTAAGTTGAATTTCAATATTAACAAATTATATAATGAAGAAAGACTAGTGTTTGCTCTCATCAGTGACTCTTGATACTCAAGTTAACACCCCCAAAATACATAAAGTTCCATTTTAAAAAAATAGAAGAATTAACAGAGGAGATATTTCCTGTTAAAATGTACAAAACTGACACAGATCTCGAAGGCTGATTAATCAGACTCCATTAGACAAGCAGTTCAGAGACACAGAGCTTATATGTAAAAAAGCAAAGTTAACCTGCTCATTAAAAATACTAGGCATTATCTCTGGTGAAATATATACAAATTAAAGCAATTATGACAAACTACATAACTACCAAACAGGCATCAAATACCAGAAATTATTATATCGAATAGTGAATCAAGTGTGGAGAACAGGTACCTTCAAATGTCTTAGGTCACACAATTTTTAGCAATGAACGCAGAAGACCCATCAGACTGTTTATATTCCTTGGCGCACTAATGACACTCTGGAGAATATATCTAAGCATATGTCCCAAAGGGGAAAAAAGTGTATCACATGATCTTTAGTAAAAAACAATGGAAACAACCTGAAGGTCCAACAAGCAGGGGTACATAAGCCAAAGGGAACAACACTGCTACTGGCACGGAAGCAGATCATGTTTATGATAAAGTAGAAAGCACATAACCCAAAACTTTGAAGTTAAAAGAAAAAAAGAATGCAACTTGACATGAAACATTACTACTGTACAAAAATTTACGTTTACATGCTCACGACTGGTGTTTTGAAAATAGATATTTTTTAGAGCTTACGGATTTTTCTTCCTGTACAGCTGCTACTAAAGTTGGTATGAAAAATAAAAGGAGACTAAAATAATTTTTGACATCATTGCTATTTCAAGGGGAGTTTCTCAAGGTTTGGTGTAAGAAATCTTTCTTCCCTTTTTTTTAAAAACAGTGTCAGGTTTCTCTGGAAAGTTATTTCTGGGAACTGTGAAGCAGACCGGCCTTTGTACAGTGGTATCTGCAATATTATGATAATATTTCCACTGTAGACTCACGATTCTGTGGCTGGAAAACTTATTTTTGATAAGCTGGAACAGAAGGTTCTAGAGTATACTCAAATACATCAAGCTGAGATTCTGGTGATCAAATGTTTTAATATAATAATTTGGCTTTTAAACAGCCCAGAATTCTGATACTTTAATCCTCTGCATTTTAATGCTAAGGATGAAAGACTTAAATATGTGGCTACTGTAAATTAATCATCTTTAAGTGACTACATACTTACACATACTAAGAGATTTGTAACATCTATAATAATAATTTTTATATATTCTTTTTGTTCTTCTCAGCTGTGCTGATGCCTCAACTATGGACATTTTATTAAATGATATTCAGGGGAACTAGGTTCCTATGATAAAAGTGCGCCATAAAGCAGGATTAAGAAAGACTTATGTTGCCATAAAATTTTATTTTTTAAATAGTCTTTTTTAAAAATTTAAATTAAGTGAGCTCTACACCCAACGTGGGGCTTGAACTCATGACCCCAAGATCAAGAGTCGCACACTCCTCCAACTGAGCCAGTCAGGTGACCCTATTGCCATAAAATTTTAGAATTGATACGAGAGTCAACGACTTTAACTTTTTCACTGTTTCACATAACTTCCTACGAATAAAGGTCAAAAACAAGTTTAGAGAAGCTGTAACACAAAAGAAGCCTTCTCTATTTCACAGGCCTCACTATGAAAACATGACTAACATATCCTTTTACCCCCAAAGGAAAAAAAAAAAAACCCACAAAAATTATGGGAATGAACTAACTGCATTTAAACAAATAAGTGAGTAAAAGGTATCTGATATGTAATTCACTACCATAAAGCATTTAAAATAATTTCCCAACAGAAGTCATCATCCGTTAACTTCCACCAAAACATATTATATCTTTTAGTGGAATATATTTGTGGAAATAACATTACAAACCCAAATGAACCCAAGAGCTCTGTCCACAGGGATGGCTCACTATAAGGCTGCCTTCTACCCAGCATGGAGTCTGTGCCAGAAAGCCCCATCGCTACACTAAAAAGTACAGTTTAAATGGGGTTAATTCTCTGAATTTTCTAAAAAGTACAGTTTAAATGGGGTTAGTTCTCTGAATTTTCTACCCCATCCATTAAGGCAAAGAAATGAAGACAACAACAACAACAACAACAACAACAACAACAACACCACCAAAATGCTAGTGAACCGTATATGCTGCATCTCTGAAGTTAAACCTTAGTATTGGTTAAAGCAGCCTTAGAAAAAGCTGGATGAAATATGTAGAAAATAAGTTGTTTAATTGTAGTGTCGGAAGGAAAAAAGGTTAAACACTTTGGTGTTATTTGGCTATAACGTACTTGGTACATTTAGAATAGCATAATAGCATCCATTATAAATAGACTCACATGTGGAATGTAGGTAGGCAACGGAACAGTGCATTAAGAAAGGAAATTCCCATTTCCAGTATGTTCTACTTAAACTGTAAATTTTCTGTACTGGTATTGAGAGGTTTCTTTAAAAAAAATTTTTTTTTAAAGATTTTATTTATTTATTTGACAGACAGAGATGACAAGTAGGCAGAGAGGCAGGCAGAGAGAGAGGGGGAAGCAGGCTCCCCGCTGAGCAGAGAGCCTGAGTGGGGCTCGATCCCATGACCCTGCGATCATGACTTGAGCCGAAAGCAGAAGCTTTAACCCACTGAGCCCCCCAGGCGCCCCTCTTTAAAATTTTTAATCAGCTTCTAATTTCAGATATGGTCATGAAATATTCACTGGATTAGAACTTCCGTTATCTTTTTTTTTTTTTTTTTTTTTTATCTTCGAAATACCTATACACCTACACACAAGGTTCCTGTATCGGAGCATGCAATTTCTGACAAAGGCCAGGTTTTCCTCCTCCTCTAACGAAAAGTCAATCTTATTCCTATCTTTATGTTGTTTTAATTTAATACTTCATTCCAGGGCAAAGAAGGAATAACCGTCTTTAAAGAAATTAACTGTAACAACTTTCGAGCAGTGAACGAATCATGCCACCTTCCCTAGCTCTAAACAAATTACACGACTTGTCAACTTCCCAAACCAAACCCAAAAAACAACCAGGGGAAAAATTTGATTTAAAATGCTCTTCGGTTCTTAGAATATTTTAATTGTTGAGTTTTAAATCTGGAGTACAAAAAATTACTTACTTCTAAGCTGCCTCTCTTTATTGGATTCAGCACCAGTAATTTCTTCAGAAGATTTTCACAGTCAGTGGACATGTAGAAGGGAATGCGGTACTTCCCTCGCAGGACGCGCTCCCGCAGTTCCTTGAAAAGGCAAAGGACGCACTCAGAACCGACTACGGAAATGATCGTGCCGGGATGTAAAACACCAGTAGCGGACTTCATGGATACCTTCAGATTCTGGCCATCAAAGGGCAAGGAGCCACTGACGAGTGTATAGAGAATGACACCGAGGCTCCACACGTCCACCTCAGGCCCATCGTACTTCTTTCCTTGGAAAAGCTCAGGGGCAGCGTAGGGCGGGCTTCCACAAAATGTGTCCAATTTGTTCCCGACTGTAAATTCATTACTAAAACCAAAGTCAGCAATTTTAATATTCATATCAGCATCAAGGAGAAGGTTTTCAGCCTAGGAGGAAAATAATAAAAAGGATAATGTAAATGTCTACATAAAACAACAAATTTATTACGACTATTTCAGATCTCAACATATATTTCTTGCTTCTCTCTCTCTCTCTCTTTTTTTTTTTTCCGAGAGAGAGCAAGCATGCATGTGCGACCCGGGGTGTAGGGAAGCCCAGCATGGAACCCCATGGAGGGTTCAATCTCGGGACCCCGAGATCATGACCTAAGCCGAAATCAAGAGTTCGAAGCTCACCAGACTGAGCCACCCAGGGGCCCCCTGCCTTCTCATTTTTAGCGTAATTTCAAATTTAGAAGCCCAGCATGGTGCTTGACGCATAACTGTTCAGAATCCTGTTTATAGAAGACGAAATTTTAGCACTATAAAAGAAAAGCTCCCATTTACAGGTGCATCTGCAACTATTTGGGAAAAGTTACTGAAAACAGTTTTTCTTCCACTATTATTTTAAACGCATTTTTTTTTCTTCATGGTAAGAAACATCCTGAGACTGTACCTTAATATGACCTCTTTTAAAAAATATAAGTTGACATATCATGAAACCCTTCTTGGACTTAAATGAACAAGTTTACTCAAAAGTTTTCTATTTGAGTAGAGCATTGTAGGTTAATGCTGAGCTCAAGAGTATACCTAAAATAACTGCCAGCCAGGGGTCCTGTGATTACTGAATTCAATCCTTTGTCCTCTCTTCCAGAACGCCCCCTCAGCCAAGCTCTGCTCTTCCAGTAAAACCAAACAATACAGTAGTGCCTTCACTAGACCTTGTTTGTTTTAGATTTCCTTTTGTTGTTCTAAAACTAGATGCTCTTCTGCAGGTATATTTTGGTAGAAAGCAGTGATTTCCACCCATATATTTTCAGATGCTGGTTTTCCAAAATCCTAAATCAGAATCATTAAAATAAAAAAAAAAAGTTTTAAATGACCCTTTTGTAAATATAAGCAATTCAATAAAGGCTTTCTTTTTTGTCATGTTTTGCTTGAAACTCTTTTATAACGGATAGATTAAGAAAATTATATATATATATTTTGTCGATGTGTTTTTTGGGGTTACAGAAAGGAGTAAAACGAGAGCTCCGCGTATCGCTAGAGAGCCAGGCACTCCGCCCACCACACAGTTCTTCCTTCCCTTGCCCGCCTTTTCCTTTAGGGCATGCTAGCTTGGGATCTGTTTTGAAAAACCGCGGTACAGACGGTCTTTTTTCCACTGTATATTTTTTCCTGCTTTGTCGAAGATTATTTGACCATAAAGTTTTGTATCAACATGGACGGGACCGGAGGAGATGATGCTGAGTGAAATAAGTCAAGCAGAGAGTCAGTTCTCATATGGTTGCACTTACTTGTGGAGCATAAGGAATAACATGGAGGACATTAGAAGGAAAGGAAAAGTGAATTGGGGGAAATCAGAGGGAAGACAAACCATGAGAGTCTGTGGACTCTGAGAAACAAACTGAGGGTTTTGGAGGACAGGAGGGTGGGGGGTTGGGTGAGTCTGGAGGTGGATAATATGGAAGGCTCGTGTTGCATGGAGCAGTGGGTGTGGCGCAAAAACAATGAATTCTGGAACACACACACACACATACACAAAATTAAATTTAATTAAAAAAAAACAAAAACGGACGTACATCTAACACCCCAAAATATGTGATAATAATGAGGTGACGTTTGTGATATTAACATATTGTCACAGCACATACATTTGGAAGATTTATTTTAAATCCTAACATTTATGGGCTGGGTGACAAAACCAGGTTATTTTGATGTTCTGATGTAAGGGTCTGGTGACTGTAAATTTCTGAGACCATGTGTGAGCAAGCTGGACTTTCCTAGTCTCTGGGAAGAGGTCTGGCTGGCCTGCCTCACCAGGGCAGAGCCCAAGGGATGCGCCGGTCCACTCCAGGAGTGCGGGGAAACCCCATGCCCCAGACTGGAGGTAACCTCAGGGTGCTGAACATGATTTTTTTTCCCCCAGATTTCTGTTCATATAAGAAATTAGATGATAGGCTGGGTGTCAAACACACAACCAGGGGAGCAGTCCTGTACTTTCTCTTTATCTGTGGAAGTGAGTTCTCCTTAAAATAGCTGGAAGGAAACTAAGAAACGAAATCTTGGAACAGTAGAAAATCTGCAAGCTCAGAAAAATGGAGCCAAAGTACAGGATCTAGACTTCTGACAGGCACTTAAGACAATTTTTTTTTTTTTTAAGTAGGCTCCATGGCCAGTGTGGAGCCCCCTGGGGATTGAACTCATGACCCTGAGATCAAGAGTCAGACCCTTAGCCAACTGAACCACCCAGGCATGCCTTAAGACAGTATTTTTAAGTATAATGCAGACCAGTGCTAGAGTAACTGACAGAGGTCATGGGGAGAAAAGTAAAAAAAGAAAAATAGGTTCCTATGTAAGGAACGATGAAAGTTAACTTTGGAGGAAGAGAGAAAAAGGAAAAAAAAAAAAGACAAATATTTTAGTTCCAGGACTTTCTACTTTCATAAAAGGAAAAAAAAAAAAAAGCATACCTAAGAAAGCCATACCATCTCTTTTTAAAATTTATTTATTGAGGGAGAGATAGTGAGAGAGAATGTGCAAGCAGGGGAAGGGGGAAAGGGAGAGGAAGACAGAGAATCATCAAGCAGACTCCCTGCTGAACAGGAAGCCCCAAGTGGGGTTGGATCTCACATCCCCAAGACCATGACCTGAGCCAAAATCAAGAGTCGGATGCTTAACCAAATGAGCTACCCAGGTACTCCTATTTAATATTTTGAAATGAAAATGGTATATATACTTAAGGTGTACAATAATACAATGATTTTATATACATAGTGAAATGATTACAACAGCCAAGCTAATTAACTTATCACCTCCTCACTGAGTTATTTTTGTGTGTGTGATGAGACCACATCCATAGATAAATCTATTTTCTTATGCAAATTTCCCAGTATTCAATGCAGTATTATTAATTTTTGAATATGACACTACAGGCTCAGGCAGCCAAAGCAAAAATAAATGAGACTTCATTTAAAGTAAAAAGCTTCTGCATAGTAAAGGAAAGCATCCACAGAAAGGTAACCTATGGGTTGGGAGAAATATTTGCAAACTTTACAACTAATAAAGGATTACTGTCCAAAATATATAAGGAACTCATACAACTCAGTAGCCAAAAAAACCCCCCAGACACCACAATTAAAAAATGAGTAGAAGTCCCTGAACATTTTTCCAAAGAAGACATAAACGTGGCCAATAGGTACATGACTCAATAGGTACATGACAGACAGGCACGTTCAGCATCACTGACCACCAGGGAACCGTACATCACAACCAAAATCAGGTAACGCTTTCCACCGACAAGGACAGCTACCATCAAAACTATAAAAGAGAACAAGTGGGCAAAATTAATGGGCACCCGGTAGAGCCGGTGGGAATGTAAACGGGCAGAGCCATTACGGGAAAAACGATGGAGGTTCCTCCAAAAACGAAAAGGAGAACTGCTACCCAATCCAGCAACCCTTCTTCTGGGTGTTTATCCTGAGGACATGAACGAGGACCTTAAAGAGATACCTGTGCTCCCATGCTCACTGCCACAAACTTTTCTTGACTGTCTCCATGTCTTATTCCAAAGTAAGCTAGTTTATACTCATCACATGCATTTGACGTTCATCAAAACATGTGAGAGACTTCCCATTTCTCCGAGCTCTCGCGTGGAGAACGGACACCGGCAGACCCGCCACAGACACACCTGTCCTGCACCCCCACCTCGCTTCTGACTGAAGGGATCTCGGGCCTTTTTAGTTGGAGACAAAGTTGCGCATTTACCTATTAAAACAAGCTTGTTGATAGGGAATCAAATTATCTAGCCTTAATGTTAGATAACTTCTCATCCTATTTTCTTCACTTTCTCAGTGAAAATATCGCTTTTCATGATGTTGCTATGAGGATGAAGTAAAAACTCCTTCCTTGGAGCGCCTGGCACAACTCAGCAACCAGAGATGGCTCCGGTATTAACAAAACATCTGTTCGTGATTAAGACTTCTTGTTATAAAACTAGTGGCTTACCTTAAGATCACGGTGAACAATGCACTTTTGATGGCAATACTGTACAGCAGACACAATCTAAAATAAATATTTGGATAAAAGATGCATAATTATTTTATGGTAAAAACACTGCAATTTTCCCCCTATGACAACCTCCAAATGAGATAAACTACCAACTCAGATTTCAAAGTAGTATTAAATAATCTCCCTGTTCCTTCAGTTCTGAATAAAGTTAAAATGAGGAAAAGTTCACTTTTAAATGTGGACAGTGTAGATAAGCAGCATTCTCTTGTTAAAATATTTCTTTGTCAGAGTCTATGAAGATTTCTGTGGGCTGTTACATTTTTCTACTGACAGACATAATCAAGTGTATACAGTTTGCAGTTCTGATCAATGGTTTATCCCAATATTGGGATAAGAGCTTTGGAACACATGAACCCATCTCTTTTAGGAATTATAATGAAATGTGTCCAAGGCCCATTTTTTTAAGCGAGGCCAATTTACTAAGACCTTATCAGTGGGGTATGTGGCATTGTCCTGTATTTGTTCATATATAAAGAAATGGGAAAATCGTTCAGCCTTAAGATGAAACCCAATTATCCAAAAAAAAAAAAAAAAAAAAAAAAGAAATGGGAGGAAAATGAAATTTAATCTTAAGCCTCTTATTAGGTCAGTCAAGCAAGTATTTTACCCTTAACTAGATTTCGTATGCAACTAGAATTTTTAATTGTTACATAGAGCTCTTCGTGGACAACGACTGAACAAGATGGAAACCAACAGTAGGAGCCAAAGATACAAGTGAGAAATAGCTTATAAAGACTTCTTCGATAGCTGTTTACTACATAAAATAGAGAAATGGAAAGAATCAGATAGCAATCAAGGTAAGAACTATTTTGTACACGTCGTTACATCTGATCTACAGGAGGACGGCCATTTTAATGCACAGCAGAACATTCGATCTTGTGGATTCGGTTAAATGGAAACACAATATGAATGCTGAATATTGGTTAGGCATTTACAAATGGAGATAGAAGTGAGATTTCTTAAAGTCTAAAGATGATGTGAAGTATGACCATGCTGATAAAAATATGGGTTTAAAAAAACTTTCAAAGTAGAAGTGAGGCTGATCGCTCAGTACACTATTCTAACATCTATTAAATGGTTCAGACAGAAACATGAATTCGAAACAAAATCTACACACAATGAGTAATATGTAATTCAGTTGAGTTCATTTTGATTCAAAAGTCAGTTTATTGAGTACCTGCTATGTGCAAGAAAATGTGCTGGTTGCCAGGGGAACACAAAATGAACACTACACGGACCCTGCCCTTAGAAGCTGAAAGTCTGATCAGGAGAAAACATGTACAGAACATGTATATGAGCAACCACCGTACAAGGCAGAACCATAGAAGCAGAGGCACAAATAAGTGAGGGAACCACATCAAATAAAGAACAATTTCTGTTAGAAATGCCTGGAGTACGGAATATTTGATCTAAGCCATCCTGTACGACGGTAGCATTTGAAGATGTGGCCATCTGGTGACGGCGAGGCAGGGGGAAGGTGGTGAAATGCACTGAGGTTGAGGCTACACGACGTATTTGAAAAGTAGGTGGGAAAATGGTAGTCGTGGGAATAAGCGTTGACAGGTTGGTAAAAGTCTCTGAATTCCAAACCAAGCAGGTACTACAGAACCACTAGATGTTTTTAAGCAGAGCAATTGTGAATGATTATAATCAATTTGAAGTGTAAATCCCCCCAAACAGCAGAATCGTATAACAAATATTTGTTTTAGTCTCCTTAAGCAATACGCTTTAAAATCTAATATCCAATTTCCATTAAAACACATTGATTTGCCAAGAGATATACACACTTACATGTAAATATAATGCATCTTAATGAATGTCCTACAAGGCTAATTTTAGTAATACTGGTTTTCAAGTCACTTTGTCTTGGTTAGAGTGAAGCATGTTATAGATACATGACTTGGTTAACAGACACGCATTTCAACATTAGACAGAATGGTCTCCATGAAAGCTGTTCTACAGGCAATTCTGGGATAAAAATCTCCTGAGTGTTAAAACCTTAAGAACAGAAAGATAATTAAGAGAATGCTCTGTATCAAGCACTTCATTCTCCCCAAACTCTATGACCTCTGACTTCTATCAATTAAATGTGGTGGCTTATAATGTTGCTAAACTTATCCCACAGGGTACAATTTCTGCCTTCTATCTGATTCACTGCTAGAGTCCCAATGCACAAGCCTAAACCTTATTGTCTTGTTCTATGGCCAGACCCTCTCATTCCAAACATTCTGTACCTCATTAAGTAGGATGTAGAAACTTCCTTATGACTGTTCCCTTATGGGTCTTGAAAACATGATTTATAATCAACCCTGCACTGACCCTAAATTCAGACCTGTCAGTGTTCTGCCATGAGGTGCAAATGTTGGATTGCTTTGCAATTAATTTATAATTGAGTCAGGAATTCCCAAGCCTTAAGTAGTAGCTTTGATATTGGAAGAGTTGAATCAATATTGTAATTTTCTTTCAAGTCCTTCGAACATCAGGAATGCAGTGGCACTGCACGGTCCATGGGCACTGAAGTGCTCTTGAATTGTCTCTGGCTGTATCCAACAGTAGAGGCAAGGACATACATGTGTATACACTTGATAACACAGTACATTCCTAAACTGTTTATATTTAAAAAAATAATTTCATGATACAGAGCAAAAAAAACAAAAGTGTACATTTATCTTCTTCATTACATTATAAAGAAAACCAGGCATCTCAAAAGCAAATTTAAGAGTAAATAGAACCCTTTGTCAAATGACTACTAAATTGTGTATGTCTGCATCCCTGGTTTTTAAAAAGATGAGTGAATTACCTTTTTAATTCCAAAGGAAGGCATACAGATAGTAAATACATTTAATATTTAATAAGGAAAATATTTCCTACTATATGACATTTTAAATAGCATTTGACACTCAACCTCTGCAAAATGAAGAGTATTTCTAAGAATAATTCAAAATTCATTTTTAAAAAGAGCCCATTTGTAATTATTTGGATCTTTACGAAAACGTCTTGTGTTCCAGCCATCAGGAAAGATGGGCAAGTTCACTCTAACAGCAGGGCATATTGTCACCTTCTCTAATTCCAGAGCACCCAACACAGTTTTCTCCACACAGTATGATTTCAGTAAATAAATACAGCCGGGTGACTAAAAAGAACTAGGGTAGTAGCGGATTCCAGGGGAAATATTCAACGTCAAGTGTAATTTTTATGCTGGTCGGCTCCTAACTACGACTGCGTGACTGATACCGGGAGAACGATGACATTGAAGGTGATGACCAGGGCTTCAGTCCAGGTGAGCCTCCATCCCGGGACCGGAGAGGACTGAACAGGAAGTGACTGAACCCCACGCAGGCTTTCAACATTCCATCCTCCTTACTGGTTGTCTTTAGATTTCAGGTATTTTAGGATGAAGTTTCTAGGAATCTATCCTGAATCAAAGGGGTATGCCTATCTTTGGTACATAGCATCTCACAAATTATGTTCCAAAAAGTAATAACTCTGTGAGATATCAACAATAGCATTTTATCAAACAAACTCACTTAGGGATCAATTTGGAGAATACTATGTCAAAAAAAGGTGAAACAGGTTTTTCCTTCCCTCTCCTCCAGAACTTTCAACTTTTTCTAATTGTTTATATATTAACATAGATGTAACATCTCTTAGAGGAAGACCCTATAACCATATTCAGTGTTTCCCCAACTGATTGATCACAGGAGGACCCCTTTAACGAGAGAATCAGGACTCACGTTTACAGAAGTACTGAGCTATTTTTTTTTTTTTAAGACTGTATTTATTTATTTGACAGAGAGAGACACAGCGAGAGAGGGAACACAAGTAGGAGGAGTGGGAGAGGGCGAAGCAGGCTTCCCGTTGAGCAGGGAGCCCGATGTGGGGCTCAATCCTAGGACCCTGGGATCCTGACTGAGCCAAAGGCAGATACTTAATGACTAAGCTACCCAGATGCCCCAGTATTGAGCTATTTTTAAATGAAATATTTTAAATTCTCTAAGGTAAAATTTGGGTAGAGCAAGTTGCCTGCTGAAATTTTACTTCAATAAATTTTATGAATAATTTACAATTCATTATTTGTCTTTTCTATGGTAACTTATAATGTATGTTAATTACTTCATTCCTAAAAATTAGAAGTAAAATCCTAGATGAACTTATTTTTCCTTTTTTTAAATTTCTATAACAAGCCATGTTCCATTTGAACCGGAAATATACACATCTTGCCATAGTCTTCTACTACATCTATAAGGTTTTTTGCCCACTTGACTAAATAAAACTGACCACAGTCTTTAAATCTAAAAGGTATGAGTTCTAATACCAAGACGTCTTTAATGACAAAGGAAAATACAATAATGTCTTTAAGCACTATGCATATATACTAAATACATAAAGCTAAAAATACTTGATAATAATTATTGGGTAAAGGATTAAGTATTTCTTTTCTTTCTTCATCTATATTTCCAAAACTATCAATGAATTAATGACACTCACCTATAAACATTTCACTATTTATGATCTTCTAAAAATAACCATATGCAACTATCTTCAATTTAAATTCAGAAAGAACAAATTTCTTTTTTAGTTTCCCATTCTTAAAAAGTATAAGAAAGCAGAATTTTTCTTTTTAAAATACCATGTACTCTGAAGTCCAGAGTATATAATGTGATACTGTCCATTGTATATTACTAAAAACATTAGCAAAACAAAGTTAAAAACTACTTTCCATACCTGCCTAAATTTTGCACGGGCCTCTTTTTCTTTCATTCTTCCATGGGCAACTAAGTAATCAAATACTTCACCTGAATCAGAAAGGTAAAGCAGGCAGTAAAATATACATAAATTTTTCAGTTAACAATATAAGCAATGTCAAGTTTTTGCCTTGATTTTAGAGAAGCTTATGGCCCACAATTTTTTGCTAGTTTTACGTAAATCACAAACTATTACACGAAGGAAAAAAGGGAAAAACTACACATAGAACTGAGTATCTGTAGCAGCTTATGATTTAGCAAAACTCTTTTAAAAATAAGTGATAAAAACATAAAAAAATAACCGAAAAAACTTGCTTTCTGATTTCAAGTATTACACAAAAATACAGTCAACTCTTTATTATCCATTCTAATAAAGGGAAGCCACAGTTCGAGCAATCAAAAAGTTCCATTTGGCTTTGTATTTGGAACCTACATGTCAGACAAAGTAACGAAAGTCATAGCACGCCGGATCTCTCTCTTTTAAATTCTACACGTCATGGAGTCTTGGTCAAACTCCTTCTCACTACTTCCATTCGCTTTGATTTCAGCCACTTCCTTCCTATACTCTATGCTATTCTCACAATACTCATCTCATCTATTTTGGTACTTTTAAGTACGCACACAGAATTAAACCATCCTGCGTGCATCTCCCATTACTCCAAATGAGCTTTAGTTGTCATACCTGCCCTATCCCCATGAGAGAACACAAAGTGGATAGACAATACATACTTGCTGAAATAACTGAAGCTAGAAACTACAGAAATTTCCCATTAGATCCATTACTTTACATGTCTGAAGTTTTTTTCATTTTTCTTTAGTCAATACTATAAAAAAGCAAATTAATATTTAGTTACAATATTAAAAATAAAATATCTCAGTGTAAGGGAGAAATTTATTTTTTACGTCCTTATAACATACACCATATAGATATACATGTATATTAAAAACTCGCAAAGTGGGTTAAAGAGTTCTTATAAATACAGCAAATTGGTTAAAACCCAGGCTTTAAAATCAGACCAGTTTTGATATGAATCCTGGTTTAGCCCCAAGTAGCTACTGGGAGGTATTAGGAAGATTTCTTAACTTTATTAAGACCCAGTTTCTAACCAGTGCCTATCTCACATGGCTGTTTTAAGATTAAATGAAATAATGCATGTGCTTATTAGCACAGTGACTGGCATATAGTAAGCACTCAATAAATTATATATTTGCATTTAAGTATACAGAAAATTGTATATATATTCAATATCAATCCTATAAATATATAAGTAAAAACCAAATATGTAATGATGTATGTCAGATGAAACTAATACATCTAGAATGTCAGACAACATATGAAATCAAGCATACTTAAATGACTGAATGGGATGATGAAAACAAATGAATGGATGCTCTGGTAGACCCATCACAGTAGTTAATTCTAGATATGTGAGTTTAGGCTGGGAGAGATGTATGCAAGAGTTCAAAAATATGGACTGCTCTTGAGTCCTGCTCAGAAAGTCCGCACCCCAGGTGTTTATGAGACTTAGTCCTTCACTTATTGTATATACTGTTTGCTTGTGATTTGCTTCCCCAAAGAATGTAATCTTCTCGAGGGTGGGACTGTGTCTTTGCTCATCCATGTGTTTCCCAGCACCAGAGTAACATCTGGTGCACAGAAACATTTAATAAATATTGTTTCCATGAATGAAAGAGGGAATCAACACACCATTCCAGAGCAGCCCCTACACCTACTTTTTATAGGCTCTTTTGGATTAAATATGGTTCTGAATCATAAATGAGTTTCCTGCCTACCTAATCACCAAAGATCTCTTGCTCTGTTAGTGAGCCAGAATCAGATGATCTAAATACTCCTGACAAAGAGGCAGCTGTTTAACTCAACTCTTTATTCATGTGAGAGTCAATCCTAAAATGTCTAGAAATTTCAGAGGAAAAATACTAAATGTTGATTATAAAAGTTACCTTGCCATTTATAGATTAAAAAGGTAAGGAAATCATTCTAGATTTGCCACTGCAGAGCCATGATGGTTTTGTGAAAGGGTCACTGATGAGCCAGACTCAAAGAAAACTCATCACTAGGAGTTAGAATGGAATGAGAGAGCACCTGGTTTGGGCAGGTATACACCTCTGCAGACTGCACCCCAGGGCCCCTCCTAACTCTGCTATTGAAGGAGAGCAGTGATGACCCCATGTGCTCTCTGGTACCCCAGCCATTGCTCCCCTTCATTAGCACCAATAGAGAGTTGACTGTACTTACCATCTATTGTCAAACAGCATACATGTTAATATTAACACAGCCTTGTGGTGAACCTTCATGAAATCAGAAGTGTCCACCGATTTTTAGCGGTAAGTAATTTCTCCTATCAAAGCATGTCTAGCCCCTTTCTCTAGACTTCAGATCAGTAAAAGGGAAAAAAAGAGTCCAACTGAACTAAAAATATTACCCAGGGTTCCCACGCTGACAAACTGTTATATAAATCTAACTAAAGGATAGAAAAAAAGAAACAGTTCATTATGTGATATCTCTGTAGGTTCACTGATTTTATTATAGAACTACATTTTATGCAAATTCACATGGCTGTATTAATATATTTTTAAAATCCTGTAATAATAAACCTTAATGACATAGGTTTTCAGGTTAAGTAAAAAAAACCTACATCAAAATACTTTTAGGTTGAGAAAAGGCTTTGCAAAAACCCGAACCTACTAAAACTTTCAATCTGCATTAAAAACAGAAAAAGCTATTAAAATATATGTAATATTTGTAGTAAACATTTTTGGAAATCTAAGAAACAGTATAAAAACACATAGTTTGGATACAAAAGACTAGAATAAATTCTCTTTATCCAACTTACATAAAATCTGAATTACCATAAAATTCTCTACACTTCTATTAGCTAAAAGGACTCAACACTAAATTCGACCCTAAGTAAGTTTCTCTATTGATTAGCAAAAAAGATAATTAGTAAAAATGGTTTAATTAATTTCAGCTGCCGTCCCTCTTTTCTATTTGCTTAACTTCTTTATTCTTCAACTGCTTAAAGCCTTTATTCTTCAACTGCTTAAACATTCTTTTTTTAGTTATTAAATGATTTATCTCCAAAAAATTTTAAACGTGTTTCTAAGAAAGTCTTAATGCTTAACACAACAGTGATTTTGAGCAGACATACCTCTCATTTGAAGAAAAGTTCAGAAGATGAAAAAAATTTTCTATTATATACCAATGTTTAAAAATCACTCTTACTTTTGACACTATGTAGTCAAAGTATATATTATATTCTGCAAACACATCTTATTTCTGTCGACTCAGTCTTCTGACTTATAACATGTATAATAAATCAATACTTGTTTAAATTGAAACATTTTATGGATTATCTTGAAAATGCATGTATATTGAGAATCTGTCATATACAAACAATCAATGAAATAAACATCTGTCCTAGAACATGCTTTTACTATAAACTTTATTAAATATATTGTGAATTTGAGATTCCCTTACAGCCAAGTGCTTTTAAACACAATAATAATATTTAGACAAGAGAATCAAAATATTCATTGGTAACAATGCAAATTTAAAGTTTAGAAAAATGTCCCTAGGCAATTTTTAACTGAGCCAAAATGTGACTTTTAAATGTAGGATCAATGGATCTTGAGAGTAAACACTGAATTTTACTTAAGATATATCACTTAAAGGTATTTTTAATAAAACTATACATTCATTAATGTGATTACAGTGAAGACATAAGTGTTACAGTGAAGACATAAGTGTTACAATGAACCTTCAGGTGTTGATAATTCTGTATGTCTCATCAAAGAGAACTTTTCCATCCCTCTCATCCTTACCCCCACTCGCGTACTCCATGACTAAATAGAGGGTCTTCTCTGTTTCAATAACTTCAAACAATTTTACTGAAAAAAGAAATTAGAGATATAACTTGTAATTATTAGCACATATTGGATCTGCTTTAATTTAAGTATAAATTTTCCCTCAGCCAAGGGAAAATTTGAGTATTTACTAAAAATCATTAATTATAATTTTAAACTGAAAAATTCGCTCAAGAGTTATTACTACTATGGAGGAAAACTACTTACCACAAAGTGATTTGGAACCAACTGCTGGGTCAAAAGAGTTAAGTTTCTGGGGTTAAAAAATCATTACTTTTTCTAATGAGAATAATATAATAAAAAGGGAAAAGCTTAAAATCAGAATAACAAAATTTTAATTAAAGCTTATAAGGAGACTTATTATAATGACCTTATCATAAAATGTTAAACAATCTTTGACAGAGAAACAAAAAAATTCTCTAATTATGTGGTGTTACAAAAGTTTCTGGTTAAACAGCTACCAAGTTATCAAACTTACGTAGTTTAAATTATTCATCACAAATAATCACATTAACAACTCTAATAAACATAAGATTTTTAAGTGTAAAAGAAACAAGTGTTAAGAAAATGAGCAGATTAAAAGAAAAATTACTTTTTACTTCTTACAATCCAATAACTTCCTATGTACTCAATATATTTATTTGTATATGTAGAGAAAAATAAGAACTTATGGGAATAAGTAAACTAAAACTGAAATAAATTCTATTTTCTTAAAAATTCAATTTAGTGATTTTCCCTATGAACTACAGTCAAATCCAAAAGCATTTTATCAAAATTATCTAGAATTCATTTCTTGTAAATACCTCAATGGTATCCAATTGCTGTTTAGAACCATTTAGTAGGGAGATACAAAAAATATTCATATGCATTAACCCCAAGTCACATGTATTATTTTAGTGGAGAGCACAAGACAGCAAGGTAGTAGAAAATAGCCATCTGCAGCCTTCAATTAACTTCTTTATAATCTATTTTTACCAAAAATATCACTTTCTCAGGTTATCACTCTTTTTATAAAGAACACCCTTAAAATTCTATCTTTTCAAATAGCTTCAAATTAAAGAATATACTTCATCATTAATTGTATATGTAAATTTCATACCTATATTAGGATGATTCAATATCTTCATTATTCGTACTTCTCGAAACAGCTGTTAAAGAAAACAGGTAGACATATTTCTGTTAAAATTATTCACTTGAAGAAATTCATCATCTTACAAGACACTAGGAGATCCTGGTAATGACCTAAGAAAGAAACAAGAGATTTGTTCCTCAGGCTCAACTCTAACTTTGCTGACACTTGATTTCCAGGACAATTTTAACAAGATGAATCCAGATGGTTCTATGTGCAGGTAGGTGTAAATACACCATATACCATAAAACTCAACATTTTTATTTGACTACTCTTCATTACTGCAAATAAAAGAAAAACACTGTAAAAATGAAACTAAACGATCTTACACATAATTTTTATCCAAAACCAATATTCCTTGGGGGCAGGGAGGGGAGTCCTGGTTCTTTAGTTATCTCCACTGGCTGATCAGACGCTTTATGAAAGATTAAATGATATAAACCTACACCAAATAAAATTTGAAAAGGAAACAAAACTATTTTCAGTAGCATTTTTAGGGAAACATATAATTGCAGTAAAGGACAGTAAAAATATATTTACCATTTTTAAAAAAAGATTTTATTTATTTATTTCAGAGAGAGAGATCACAAGTAGGCAGAGAGGCAGGCAGAGGGAGAGGGAGAAGCAGGCTCCCCACTGAGCGAAGAGCCCGATGCAGGGTTCAATCCCGGGACCCTGAGATCATGACATAAGCTGAAGGCAGAGGCTTTAACCCACTGAGCCACCCAGGCACCCCTATATTTACCACTTTATATAAAACCAAGGAATACTGAAAATCAGTCACTTTTTGAAACACAAGTGTTAAAAATTCCATTCCTTTTATTTTACAATATAGGGCCCATTTTTTTAAAGTCTGACCTGGCATTTTTTTCCCCTCTATGTTGTCTTTGAGAACATGTTAAGTTCAAAATCAATTCAAGAAAATAGAATAAGTGATGATATTCCAAAAAGTCTTTATTATGACATATGTTTTATCAGAATACATGTAAAGTTGATGCTTTCAGAGGCAACATTTCTCTAAGGAAGATAGACAAAGGGCCAGGAAGAACATGAAAAGTTGCTCAACATGATTAATTACTAGGTAAATGCAAATCAAGATCACAGTGAGATAACACCTCAGACTCAGGATGGCCACTACTAAAATATAAAAAACAACAACAACAACAAAAAAACAATAAATAACAAATCTTGGCAAGGATGTGGTTAGAGTGTAGGTATCTAAAAGACTGAAAGCCGAGACTCAAACAGGTATTGTATACCCATGTTATGATAATACAATGGTATTATTCACAACAGCTACACGGTAGAAGCAACCCAAGTGTCCACCGAGGAATGAATGACCAAATTGTGGTATATCCATACAATGGAATAATATTTACTCTTAAAAATAAAAGAAATTCTGACATACACTATAACATGAAAAAACCTTGAGAACATCATATTAAATGCAATCAACCAGTCACGGAAGGAGAAAACCATGTGATTCCACATGCATATTAGGTATCTAGATAAGTTAGTCAAACTAATAGACATAGAAGGTAGCCAGGGCCTGGAGTGACAGGAATAAAGGTTTATTGTTTAATGAGCACAGAGCTTTCAGTTAGGGAAGAAGAAGAAAGTTCTGGAGTTGGATGGTGGTGATGACTGCACAATAATGTAAATGTACTTGATACCACTGTACTTTTAAAAATGGTTAAAACAATAAATCTTATGTGCATTTTAACACAAGTTTAGAAACAGAAATATAATGCATTGATACGCCTCAAAAGATTTAACACCAGTGAAAAAACCTACTTAAGGCTTATCTACCACAGAAATCTTGTCCCAGCGATCCTTGATAATTGGCATACCGAAATGCAGGCAGTATGTAAGTCTCTCTCTGTATGTGTGTGTGCACATACATACATATTTATAAATAAATTGTAATGAAATCTATGATCAAGTAACTTTAACAATTAAAAACTGTATATCAATAAACAGAATATGAAAGCAAATGTATTCATGGTCACATAAATCATCAAGACCTGTTGACTTGATCTCCAAAATTCATCTCACCTCTGTCAACTCTATCCATCCACACCGGCAACACTGGATTCCACACGTCTCTGTAAACATCCATTCTGCATCCCTTTTCTATACTCCCATCCTCCAGTTCATTATCCACACAACACTACACTATTTCAGATCCACTGGCGGTCTCCCAGTGCCATTAGCACAAAACCCATAATCTTCAACATGGGCTACCAGGCCTTGAAAATCAAGATCTTGCTTACCTTACCATGCTTATCTCATGACACTCTAGATAACAACTAGATGGATGTCTCCTAGACGGATTTCACTCAAGCCAACCAGCATCCTTCTCAGGTGAGCTTGCTAAGATCCCTCTCCACTCAGGGCCTTTGTACAAGCTGTTCCCCCTCTTCCTGGAATAAATGTTCTTCATTCACTTTTCGAATTATGAAGTATTTCAAATTTGTTAAAAAGTAAAGAAAAACATGAAGGACACTGAGAGATGGAGAGGAGAAGAGAGTTGGGGGAAATCAGAGGGGGAGACAAACCATGAGAGACTGTGGACTCTGAGAAACAAACTGAGGGTTTTGGAGGGGGCGGGGAAGGGGGTTGGGTAAACCCAGTGGTGGGTATTAAGGAGGACATGTATTGCATGGAGCACTGGGTGTGGTACATAAACAATGAATTTTGGAACACTGAAAAATTTTAAATAAAAAAAAAAGTACAGAAATAAATATAGCACCTACTTCTCTAAAACCAAGAATAAACAACTTATGCTAATATTCTGTCATATTTTCATAATATTTTATTATTTTAAATAAAATTATATATTTCAAATTTATAATTTTTTATGTTTAAGATTTTATTTATTATATATATATATATATAGAGAGAGAGAGAGAGAGAGCGCACACACACAAGCAGAGGGAGGAATAGAGGGAGAGGGAGCAGAAGGGGGAGAGAATTTCAGGCAGACTCTGCACTGAGTGTAGACCCTGGTGTGGGGCTCAGTCTCACAACCCTGAGATCATGACCTGAGCCAATACTGAGTAGGATGACCAACTGACTGAGCCACCTAGGCGCCCATGAATATTTAATTAATAATTTTATTTAATAAAATATTGATAAGACATTAATCATTATAGTCATAGCTAGAAGCTCATCCCCACCTCTTTTTCTTCCTTTCCACCCTAGATAGAACCACAGCCCTAAGGCTGGTATGTAACAAGCTACATACTTTTATAATTTTCTATACGTATATATATAAATAGCAATATTACTTACATAAATGGCAATATTACTTTTTTGTGTTATATAAATGGAGTCATATTGAAATTATTTCTCTAAACTTATTTTTTCTCCAACATAATGTTTCTTTGTTCTATCTCTGTTGTGTATAGATCTGCTTCATTTACCAGAATTGCTGTGTTCCATTATAAGAAGAAACCAGTTTATATACTGTTCTGTTGAGGATGCTTAACTTATTTATATATTTTCACTATTTCAATCTGTGTTATAATGAATATTCTTGACATGTTTCCCTAAATACCCAGAAACTTCGTTTTTTGATCATGTTGCGAGAACACCTTCCACCTAATTTGCCCCCCACCCCCATTCTGTACATGACGGGCTAGAACTCAAGAAATGTTGAGTGCCTACGCTGCTTGGTCTTTTCTATCTTGGACCCCATAACCCAAATGACCCCTTAGAGCTATAAGTCTCTGTTACTGGTGGTTTTTGCTGACTGGAGCTTCTGACAAAGGGAACAATCTCTACTTAGAGGGAGCCCCATAGGGTTTGGGTCTCATTCCCTCCCTAAAATGACTAACGGGTTTTAAAAAGCAGCTATTAGTTTGCCACCAGACTGTTGTCAAGACAGAACACCTGTCTCAGAGAGATGTCTGTTGACCAAACTGCCTTACTCAGGTCCGTGGGCTAGAAGGAGGTGAGGAATATAGCATCAGAAGTTGTGTGTGTGTGTGTGTGTGTGTGTGTGTACATGTCTACATTACACCTAAAATATAGGTGTTTTTAGGGCAGTTTTATGTTCACAGCAAAATTAAGCAGTAAGTATAGAATTAGCCTGCCCCTCCCATCCCCATACGCACAAGCTCTCCAACCATCAACGTCCCACACCCAGCAGTACATTGTTTTACCATCAGTGACTCTATATTGATACATTATCACTCCAAGTCTATAGTTTACATTAGTGTTCATTCTTGGTGCTGTAAATTCTGTGGGTTTTGACAAATGTATGATAGTGACATGTACCCACCATTACAGTATCACACAGAATAGTTTCACTGTCCCAAATAGCCCCTGTGTCTCATCTATGTATCCCTCCCTCTCCATAAATCCCTGGCCGCCACTAGACTTTTTTACTTTCTCCATAGTTTTGTCTCTTGAGAAGATCATATAGTTGGAATCATAGTATGTGGCCTTTCCAGATAGACCTTATTCATTTAGTAATATACACATAAGGTTCTATGACGTCTTTTCTGGACTTGATAGAGTATTTCTTTTTAGCTCTGAATAACATTTCATTATATCAACATTACCAGTTAATTTATCCACTAACCTACTGAAGGACATCTTGATTACTTCCAAGTTTTGACAACTGCGAATAAAGCTATGCTACGAACTCTTCGTAGGCTTTTGTGTGGACCTAAGTTTTCAACTCATTTGGGTAAATACCAAGGAGGATGACTGCTGGATTATATGGTAAGTATGTTGATTTTCTGAGAAACTACCAAACTGTCTTCCGAAGCGGGCATACCATTTTTTATTCCTACCAGCAATGAGAGTCCTTGCTGCTCCAAATCCTTTAGCAGTGTTTGGTGCTGTCAGTGTTTTGGATTTTCACATTCTAATAGGTGTGTAGTGGTATTATTTCATTGTTTCAGTCATAATTCCTAGTAACAGATGGCACTGACCATCTTTTCATAGACTTATTTGCCACGTATAGATTTTCTTTGATGTCTGTTCAGATCATTTGACCAGTTTTTAATCAGTTGTTTGCTTCAGTCTTTTCAAGCCATTTTTTTTTTTTTTTTTTAAGAGAGAGTGAGAGAAAGAGAGAGAGCATGAGAGGGAAGAAGGTCAGAGGGAGAAGCCGACTCCCCATGGAGCTGGGAGCCCAATGCGGGACTCGATCCTGGAACTCCAGGATCATGACCTGAGCCGAAGGCAGTCGTCCAACCAACGGAGCCACCCAAGCACCCTCAAGCCAATTTTTGAGCCCGTTCCAATCTCCGACAATACCAGAAGCCTGTGCACAGTAGCAAACATGGGTTGTCCATCAAATACCTTGTCAATTCTACTCTGTAACATCAGAGAATGGGTCATTCACACAAGTAGCCCTGGAGGCCCTGGCAGAGGAAGTCAGAAGTCACATCCCCTTCACTTTTCCCTTGTGGGTCTTAGGGAGGTAAAAGGCCTTGGTCTGGGTGGGGTGGCCTCAGGTCAGCTGAGGGAAGTGTGCCCAGGGAGTCCTGGAATCCAAGTAACTATCCCTCCCTCCAGGACTTTGGAGGCTGATGCTGGGGTGGGGCTCTGTGAAATCTCCCGTGTTCTGGGGGCACAGTTCCCTCCGAACAGGGTTTTTGTCTTAGCTTCTAACCCCACCTAGGCTTCCTCTGCTTATTGGATGAACCGTCCTCCAAGTAAGACTGGCACCTCCAGAAAAAGAGGAAGTAAGGGAGCCTAGCATCAGACGACCTTTGCTCAGGGATTCCTTTGGCTGACAGCAGAGGCAACAAGTGGGTTAGATTTTCAGAAAACTTATACTTCTGCTTTCAGCCTTTTTATACAATTCACATGTAACTATAAAATCACAACTCACAAATCTGATGATTCTGGGTTTTATTAACCAGAGTTCCCTTCTCCCCTGAAAAACAAGTCAAATACTATGCCAGCCTCTTACTTTTAAACTCATGGCTTTCATGAAGTCATTTTACAAGCACTGAGTAATAAAATCAACCACCTAAACATTAAAAAAAATCATTTTATAAGGAAAAAGGGTTATTTGTAACTCAGGTATAAATATATTTTTAGATAATGAAGATTTTTTTTTTTTAAATACTGGTTTTTTCCCTCTGAACCCTACACCTGAAGAATGTATTACTCAGAATAAACACAAATAGTCCCCATTTCGGTTTTGCTATACTATACAGATTTTAAAGTGGCTAGACCTGTTATTAATAGGAGCAGCATTACTGTAACTGTCATTTGCATTCACGAGTATGATAGTTATTGTGTATTTCTAGTAGAAAAGTCCCTGAAACCAATCTGGCTCTCCCACACTTACACATAAGTAAATGACCTCTGTTTGCTTTACTTGGTCTTGCTTTCTTATTAAGACTTTCTCTGTGAGGTTGCTGTATTTGACTATAAAATCACAACTCACAAGCACTGCAGGACAGAAGCTGGTAAGTGGGTTCTGCTTTGTCAACCGTTACTCTGTATGCCCTCGGCAAAGCCCGTGCGACGCTCGAGCGCCCTCCATGCTCATGGTCCGCGGGGCTCCCTGTACCCTCGAGCTCCCAAAGCTGAACAGCAGGTTTACCAAAGGTTATCTAGGCCCCAAACATATCTGTCAGCTATAGACATTACTGCAAACAGCTAATGTAATTCATATATGAGTTTTGTATTGCTGAATAAGAAATTATCACACCCTGGCAACTTGGAACAATACGCATGTATCATCTCATGGTTTCTGGGCAGGGCTTCTTTGGGTCCTCCCGTTTCCATCAAGGTGCTGCTCTCATTTCAGGGTCCCATGGGGAAGAGTCCATGTCCAAGCTAACCCAGGCTGCAACTACAGAACTGAGGACTCCGGCTTCCTGCTGGCTTCTGAGCGGAGGCCACCCTGACGTCTTGGAGACCGCTTCCATGTCCTTGCCAAGCGGCCTTCTCCAACATGGCCATTTACTTTATCGAGCCAGCAAGGACAATCTCCAGGGCAGGCTGCCTAGCAAGACAGGCCTAAATAACACAATGTAATCATGGGAATGAAAGCCCATCACCTTTTCTATATTCTATTGGTTAGAAACAAGTCAGAGGTCCTGCTCACATCTAAGGAAAAGGAATTATATAAAGGTGTGAACACCAGAAGCAGGGATCATTGGGGGTTGCCTTAAAGTCTGTCCAATACAACTAAATGTTACATAAACCAATGAACTAAAGTTTATTGTTTACCAAAACAAGCCAAACTGAATAATCTGTGAATACTAGATAAAAGCTACTACAGAAATTATTGTCCACTTAAGTGTGGGCAAGCTAAATGTCAAGGATGAAAATAAAATCTAGTGGTCTGCTCTCAGATCATTTCTGGGTGTCTTTAAATTCTCCCTTTATTAATTAAAGAAACAAAACAAAACTGGAAATAGCAGCAAATGTGAGTTTATGGGTGAGATTTGTGCAAGAAAAATGAAGCTGAATGCCAATCAATAGACCCAAACTAGAAGTGTACGGTGGAACCTTCACTTATGTGAAAAGACTGGTCAATGGTGATGTATTTTATTCAATTTAAATGTTAAATATCCATATCATTTTTCATACTTCTTCCCATTAGCGTACGTCTTCAGTTAACAGCTCCTCACTGCAGTGGAAGAGGGCTTCTACCTACTTTCCCGCTGGTCAGTCTGCCTTTGGCTCAGGTCATGATCTCAGGGCCTTAGGGACTGAGCCTAAGCTCAATTAGGCTCCTTGCTCAGCAGGAAGTCTACTTCTCCCCCTCCCACTTCTCCCTGCTCCTGCTCTTTCTTGTTCTCTCTCTCTCTCAAATAAATAAATAAAATCCTTAAAAAAGTTATCTTCTGAAAATTGGAGCATCTAACAAAAATGTCCCTACAAAAATGTAGCGAGAAGGCCACTCTACTGCCCTCTGGAGATGAAGCCAGGGAAACAGTTACAGGAAGGGCCCAAGTTCTCATCAGAATGTAACTTTTTATTCCAGTGAAAAGAGTAACACACAGCCATCTCAAGATGTCTTCAATATGCTGTTCTATCCTTAGTTTCCTCTCCTTCAGTAATCACTGACAAAGAGAGAGGAAAAAACCGTAACCAGTAAGAGCATGAATGGGTCTGTGTGGGCTGGGTGTGTGTCGGCTAAAAATGACAGGCAGTTGTGGAAAGAGGAAGAGTGGTTGCTGCTGGAAGAAGTTTTTAGTGTGTTTTAAGGGGCACACTGACCTCGGACCATGAAAGCCAGTGGCCTGACCCACCTATCACCCTTCTTCCCAAAGAAACGCTTCAACTGTCAGCTAGATTTGGGTCCTTAACACCACAGATCCGGAGAATCGGGGCCAACCACACAGTAGCACATGGCTTAGTAAAAGGTCTAAGATGTCTCCTCCTCTTCACAACTCCCCTTACCCCTTCCCAAAACCACAATATTCCAGCTGGCCGCACACAGGAAAGGGACGGGGCTAATTACCATCAGAGCCTCCACTTCAGCGGCCCGAGTCAAAGGAAGCAGAGAGCCAGAGAGAGGGTGAGCCACATACATGGATGTGATCCCTCAGCCCAGAGCAGACCATCTTCAGCGAGGGCGCCCGTGTTCCCAGGGCTTGCTGTTCCTCAGGAGAGGTGGAGACGGTGGAGGGCAGAAGGAGAGCTGAAAATGTAGACCATGCTAAGAAGCATAGCTCGAGATGGACAGTTATTGTTAAAAATATCAATTACTGTATGCGTCCTACGTCACGTACAAGCCAGGAAAACAAAGGTTTGCGAATACGTTAAAGAGCCCCACACGACTATTTGAGTTTCTGATTCGAATTTTTAGTTCACTCTTTTCTTGCTCGTTTTCAAACTGTGACATCATGATGCTTCCAGCATTCTTCAACTTAGCAGGAATGCTCCGAATTCACAAATACTCTCCAGACCTGCTGTGGGCTGAAATCAAGGTCAGAGCCTGCTGGAGCCCCGTGTGTTCAGTCCGAGAAGCGAGTTCTGCGTGAAGGCCCGCGGCGGGCTTGCTCCGTCGGCGAGGCGGGGGGGCCCTCCCTGTTCGGACTTCATGATCAAGTAGGAATACTTGGACGTTCAGCGGCCTGAACTGTTTCCTCCTTGGTTCTTGGCGTTGTTCCAGGGAACTGAAGTGAGTCAACAAGGGAGATATTTACTTTTCATTTCAGTCCTTCTAGTTAGGGCTTAAGGTCAGGGTCAAACTCCATTAGTGTTCATCAGTATTTGCCTCATTTGTGAGCATTTTCTGTGTCTCCCCTCGGCTGTTCTCTTGCTTCCCATTGCTTCTATTCCTTTTGCTTCTTACTCTTTTTTTGATGATGGGGAAATCTGTTATATTTAGAAGCAGCCACGTGGACATGGCTTAGACAATCCTCGTTCTATTTACACCCAAAGCTTCGTAGTCAGGGGCCAGTCGAATGGACACCCTCCTTCCACCAGACCCGCTCACTGTGTTGCCCTTGGCTTCATCAAGGTCACAGGACCCCTTCACTGCTCCTTTGGTCTTGAGGCAGATGGAGAACAACACTGCGGCCACGGGGACCTTGACAAAGGCAGAGTGGTCAGGCTTGTTCCCATTGGGGGAGCTCTTCCAGGCTGTCACGGGAACTGGGGCTCATAGGAGAGGAGGGTGACATTCAGATCTTCTTGTGCCTTTTGACACAGCCTTCTTGGCCTTTTAAATATTTTGTCCTGATTTGGGTTTGGTGAGGGGCAGGAGCCCTCCTTTGCCTTCACTGTAATCTTTATAAAAATCCTATCTGTACCTTTCATAGCCATTTACTGGTCTGTCAATGAGAGGTGTGGGCACTGCTTTAGCCTGCAAGTGCTGTTCAGCTCCTAGAAACTGCTAGGTCGTCATTGAGACTCTCTCAGAGAGAGAGATTTTATATATGATTTCCCGATTGATATGATTAATATATATATGATTTATATATGATATGCCGATATTAACAGAACCCTATAGATTAAACTTTCGGCTTTTAAATTTCTAGGGTCATCCCCTCACTCTATTTTCAGCCTTCAGACATCTTGTGGACACACCACATATTTTATAAAGTTATTGCTAGTCGCATAACAACTTCAGACAAAGTTCTTAAGTTCTTCCCATGAAATGGTAGTTGAAAAAAGAGATCTGAATACAAGTAAATGAATATATATTAGACGATTTCTAACTAAAAAAAATAAAAGTGTTGTTCAATATTGCTTCCCAACCTTGACAACCTTTAGGTCAACTATTTGTTCCAACATTAAGAGAAGGTAATGCTTTTTAAGTGACAGGCTGGGCCACTTTCCCAAATTTCATCTAGATGGATTACAAGATTATAAGATTCTTATTTCTTATCAACTAGTACCAATTTTATATTGCTCGAGTCCTTCCCAAGGCCTTGGACAATTCCGAGCTCAAGCTAGTGCTAAATAAACGTACTGTTTGAGATAGCGAATCAAGTAATTTCAGACAAAATATATTAAACATAAAATAGATCGGATGTGAAAATAGTTTGAATTAGAAGGGATGGAAATTAAAATGGGATACCATAATGCACCCACAAGGTTGACAAAAACTAAGAAATCCGATAACATAAGGTGTGGGCAAGAACGCAGAGCAGCAGTAAATCTCACAGTGTTGGCAGAAGTATAAACCGTTATAACCACTCTGAAGAGCAATATAACAGTATTAGTAAAGTTGAGGATACGTGTGACCTTCAACCTAGCAATTCCGCTTAGAGAGATACACCCTAACACATCTGCTTGGAGACATACATCCTTTTAAACATCTTCACAGAAAAGGTATACACAATAACGATCAGTGCAGCACTGCTTTTGCAGCGAAAATGGAAAGCTAACTAACAAGGAGAAAAAAGTGAAACACAAGAACACCAGGAACCCTATACACATTCACCAGCCAAAAAAAACCCCGAACTGTAGCATGCCTATGAGTAAGATAATGGGTAAACTGTTGCATCCTCTCTCAGTGGTATGCAGTAACAGTAGCGAATATAAAGGCACTGGGCTATACAGACTAACATGACTAAAACTTTAAGACAATGTGTTGTAGAAAGACAAGAGGTTTAAAAATAAATAATATGTAGTGTTTTACATATAGAAACACACAATGTGAAAAATGCTTTAAGTTTTAATGAGAATAAAAAGATCAAATTCAGAATAGTAGTTACTTCCAAGTAGGAAAATACATGAATAGAACCTAAAAATAACACCTAAGGCTTCAGGTGGATCTGTAATATTTTATTTCTTCAAGAAAGAAAAGAAAAAGAAAAAGAAATGAAACAGTTTAGTCTAACAAATACCATAAGAAAGCAACTTTTTTTAGAATGAGGAAGACATTTTGAAGTCCCCATCCAAAAATTATAAATAGCCCAGTTTACTATGTCAACAAATGGCCCAAATTAGAAAAAAATAAGAGTATGACTCTCCAAATAACAAAATGACAATATGACTTTTAAAATAGCTAGAGGTGTAACTTTTAAAATAGCCTGAATGGTGTTAACTGGTTAACCGGCTGACTCTTGGGTTTTGGCTCAGGTCATGTGCACAGGGTCCTGGGATCGAGCCTCACATCAAGCTCCACGTGCAGTGCTCGCAAACTCTCTCATAAATAAATCAATCTTTAAAAAATGAATAAATAAAACAGCCAGATGGTTTAGTTTAAAACTCAAAGGTGATTTAGATTTCTAGCAACCCCGCTTCCAGAGAGAATCCTTCCATGTTTACACGTCAGTAAATCTTATGTAGTTTCTTGAGAATATAGAGACATATGCTTTTTTTTTTTTTAAAGATTTTATTTTATTTTCTTCTGACAGAGATCACAAGTAGGCAGAGAGGTGGGCAGAGGGGGGGTGGGGAGGAAGCAGGCTCCCTGCTGAGCAGAAAGCCCGATGCGGGGCTCGATCCCAGGATCCTGGGATCATGACCTGAGCCAAAGGCAGAGGCTTTAACCCACTGAGCCACCCAGGCACCCCAAGACATATGCTTTTATAGCTAACAAAGGCCAAGTAATTAGAATAGAAATCTTAAGAGTCAGAGACAGAAAACACACACCAAGAACTGTTAAGAAACAAAATCACTACCAAGAGTTAAACAAATAAAAACGAAAGCAACTCTTCATGAATGATCCTAAAACAAAATCACTACCAAGAGTTAAACAAATAAAAACGAAAGCAACTCTTCATGAATGATCCTTGGTTATGAGTGCTTAATTTTCAGGAGCGCAGAGAGATTTAACATTCTTGTGGAGACAGCAAAGGTTTCCCTGCAGAAATGACGCTAGGGCTGAAATGTGAGAAATGAAAGAATACGGATGAATTAAGTCCAGGGGTGCGGGGTGCCTTAGGCAGAGGGTGGGGTACAGAGTGGGCTAGGAGCAGCTGAAAGTACTGAGGCTGGAAGAGCAGTGCATGGGGCAGAGCCCGTGGGGAGCTGGTGCATCATGGGGCAGAAGAGGAAGGTGGGGCCTTGAACACCTTGTTAATGAATTTGATTTCCAGACGACCAACAATGGAATGCCATCTAGAAGTCTAAGTGAAGGTGTTTTGTATTCTTGGTGACTTTTTAACTTTGCGTGTGGGTGTGTGCGTGTGCATGGATGGGTGCGGAGGGACGCAAAGTGGATGCAGAAAGACCAGCTGGAAGGCTACTGGGGCAGCCCACAGGAGAGACGACAGGAGCCTTGTCTACAGCGGTCCTGACGGGAAAAGATAAAAGCAGATGTTCTCAAGAGACATGTGGGACAAAATCTGCACAATTCAAGGACAGACTAGAGGGTAAGACTAAGGAAGAGTGAGGAGTCAAGGATTGTTCCGGACTTCTGGCTCGCACAACTCGACGACTGTCACTCACTGACAGAGGATGCTGGAAAAACTCCCGCAGGCGAGGAACCGAGTCCGCACGGCAGAGACCGGGAGCTCAGCTTTGGACGTGGTAAGTTTGGGCTACCCTTGAGAAACTGAAGCAGATTTAGGGGAGGTCTTAGTTTGAGGTATAAATTTGTGACTTTGCCTACCGTTGAGACAGCCCAGGAAGAGAATACAGAAAGAAAAGAGGACCAAACTTGGTGGGATTCTAATATCAAGGCCAACAAAAAAGGCAACAACTCTACATAAAAGAAACATAAAAGGAGGGACCAAAAAAAAAAAAAAAAAAAAAAAAACCAGAAGAAAATATATGGAGAAATACAAGCTTTCTTTCAATAAATTCTTCTTAGATTAAGAATTAATTAATGAACACATGTATCTGGCTCAATGGCACAATGGTTCAATTGGCTTGAACCATAAAAGAGTTTCCATTCCACTTTTTTTTTTTTTATTTTTTATTTCTACTGAATTAAAAAAAATCTGAAGTCATGATCCTGCAGATTGCAGAAAGGAATCCGTTTCAGGCGATGTGGCAGTGAATTCAGATTGATTACTTTACAAAGATATTTCTCCCTGAAGATGACGTACAGCTCTCATACAGGGTCTAGTCTAGGCTGCTAATCTTATCACACTGAAAAGTTGGAAGACCAGAAGTTTCGTGTGGGAAGGATGATAGCAAGAGGATTCTTAATATACCGTTTGGATATGCTTGTTCTGGAAGGTTATCTTTCATATTTGGATGTAGCATTTGTGTGTTAGACATGCCCAATGATAGGTCATTGAGACTTCTGTCCAATAACTAAAGAGGGCCAACAAGGGTTAGAAAAGTCAAATTTTTGGTCAGTGGACTACTCGAAACCATTTTGTTGCTGTTGTTGTTGTTCTCAGAAAATCTGGTTATTTTACATTCAACATATTTCTAGCTAGACATTAACATTACTGGTATCACCTTTTAAAGGAAACTTGTTTGAACACCTTCTCCCTCAAAATCCATCATATTTCTGTTTGAAAGACACATTTCCCACCAATTCTTCACACTGTACACTAAAGAGACATCTTTTAATAGCCATGATTTCATAATATTCTGTTTTCAATATTTCCTTCAAAGCCAAATCAAGATCAGAGGTGTGTTGCTAACCACTAATTTCATGGCAAATGAATTACTGAGTGACCGGGCATTAGGTATAATCTTATTTATTCACAGGGCAGTATCATTCCTTGCAGAATTTCTGCCCCCATATATACACTCCAAAAAAAAAAAAAAAAAAGGTCCTCCTCGTGTTACATCATTACTAATTTGAAGACAACTTTTGCAGTCTACAACCCAGCTCATAAAATGCTAACTCTTGGGGCACCTGGGTGGCTCAGTGGGTTAAGCCTCTGCCTTCAGCTCAGGTCATGATCTCAGGGTCCTGGGATCAAGCCCCGCATCAGGCTCTCTGCTCAGCGGGGAGCCTGCTTCCCTTCCTCTCTCTCTCTGCCTACTTGTGATCTCTGTCAAATAAATAAATAAAATCTTTAAAAAAAAATGCTAACTCTTACCACTTGGATTTTCACCAACCCACAAAAGAATTGGTCAAGACTTTTCCTTCAAATGGCCCACATATGTGAAAAAAACAATAAAGTGAAATACATTATAAGCATGCACGTGTGACAGTAACTGGTATTTCAACATATGTCCAACAGAGATATCTGCTAAGGAACACTGCCTAAGAGCCTCTTCTGCTTTCTCCTCGATAAAAATATGCATAAATAATTTTATGATTGCTTTTATAAGTTTGGTTTTAATTTGCTAACAGAAATTTAATTCTGAATATTGCTTCCATGGTCCTGTCCTCCTCTCTAACTATAGTGACCATGGTAAAAATTGTTTTGCAGATGCTCTGGAAGAATTAACTAGCTTACCAGAGAGGTTGCTGGGCTTTAGCTGAAAACTCACTGAAGTTTAAATGGCTTAGGTTACCATTTGACAACACTTTACACAACAGATAATGTACCAGACACTAGGAGTAAACGGATTCTTCACTTAATATGTCTAATTCTCAGATGTCAGTTACTGAAAATTGATTGTATGCTCCCTGCTTTTACGAAACCACTGTCCTACAGAGATCCACAGTCTATGTCCTTGTAATGCGGCAGCTCTCTTTATTATTTAAGGGTATAATTCTGAGTCACGACAGTGGTATCTCCACTCTCCTTTCAGGGTTTACTACTCAGCAAATCACTTCAGAAACAGTGAGCTGTCTTTTTGTGAGTTGGGACTATAATGCAACATTGTAAAACAACAGAAAATGCAAATTAATAAACAAGACAGGAAGATCAATAAAGTGCACCCCGGTGGCTATGAGCTGAGAAAGGCTAACACAGGCTCTGTCAGCCACGTATAAACTAACGTGTCCAAGTGTAAAAAACTTAGTGGACTTTTCGAGAAAATGATAATTAATCTTACATTTTGAGCATGTGAACTATCAACAAAATTGCTTCATTGTTTTGTTTTTCTTCTAACATTATTAGGCTACTTAAAAGATCCCCAGGAATCGCTAGTATAGTTCATAAACCCTACCCCAAAAACACTAATTAAAATATCAGGTGAGACTCATGGTCCAAAGAGGAAAGGGTAAATATAGCACCGAACTCAAATAATGTTTAAATGATGAAAACTCACTAACCCGGATCTTACTCACTCGAAGTACAGTATACAAATAATATGAGCACACTACGTGAGAAATGTTGAAGCCAAAGATGCTTGACAATTCCAAAGACCAAACTGTTTCGGGGAGCTTTGCATTTTAGAAGTTTTGAACAGTTGCAGTATCAAATTTAGGTTACTTTGTCTATCACTGATGCAATTAGCAAAGGAAAGTACTCTTTCCTATAAATGTTACACACAGCAGAGAACATAAAGGATGGGAATCAGCTTAAATTCAGATCGGGTCCAGAGTAAGATTTAACTAAACACTTTTGGAAATGAGATGAAAATGAATCCTTATTTCAAATGTATGTGTTACCATTATCTGTCTTTTAATAAGTAGGCCTATGACACAGACAACATGTTTTGCTATTTCTTACCTATAGGACTTCACTGTCAATGCTAAGGTAAACAAACAGATTACTTCTCATTCCATTATTTCTTTTTTATATATAAAAAAGACTGGGTGATCCTATTAGCCAAATGTTGAATGTTCTACAATGCATGGGAACTAACCAAGCCTTGTCTGTTGTTTGTTTTCAAAACTCTTAACTGACAGCAAATCTATGAGCATAAATGAAAATTATTTCAAAAATAATGACAAATACACAGTGTACAGGCTACATTCAGCGAATGTCTGTCTTTCCTTGGATTTTATTTTCACACATTAAAGAAAACAAAATTGCCATCATGCTTTACATACCTATTTGGAAAAGCGACACTTCATCAGCAAGATTAGCACCATTTACAACAGAAATTACTTGTCATCAAGAACATTTTTTAGTTAATCGGATAAATAAAGCAAGATCCTACTTCACGTTTGCATGTTTCAACTAGCGCAACTGTGGTTCTACGGTTTTCTCTGGGCCTCTCTGGGAAAGACTGAGCGGGGGTCATATTACTGGGCATCCAACTTGCAAAACAGGCCTCAATCACTTAACGTCACTTAAAATCACTGGGTTTACCAGAGTAACTCACAGATCAATCCAGGAAGAGTGGAGAAGCCAGATGGGGGATGGACGGGGCCACTGAGCACACTTAAGCACTTTCTGCCTTTTTAAAAGATTCCTGGCAGAGAGGTGGCAAATTCTGCCCCACTGTGACTCCAGCCCAGGAAAAGAGCATCTTCGGGTAACTCACCTGCCCACAGAGGATGCCTTTTTGTAACTCATTCAACTGCATCATAATTAGCTAATAGACTGGTGCTATACATTTCTCCCAGAAGACATCTATAAGGTATACCATCTCACAGAGAAAAGACGAGTATAGCAAACGTTTCTTTCTCACTGATCAGAACTATCAAGGCTTTGAAAGTTAAATTTAAAAGAAATCTCAGTAAGTAGTACAAAGACAGATCTCTGAATAGAAGTATATAAAATAAACTGAGTTATCTGGCACTGTGTCAAGTGGGAAAGCCTTGATCTTACAGAGCCAAATTTTTTAATTTAATGTTAAAATCACTGCAGGTATAGTTAAACACACCATACTAAAAAGGTCTTACATTAAGATTCAACTGGTTTTAGGAACTTAAAGTTATTTATCACATTTTCACAGGTGACCATGATCCTATTACAGTCTAATAAAAAAATCACAATATACAAACTTAACACATATGGCATAAGTGTTAAAATATTTGCTTCATTCTTAATGTACTAAAATGTGTATTTGAGAAACTTTTCCCACATAAGTAATGAGCACCCTGAAAGAGCTTTCCTAGGTTTCATCAGGGCAATCTCCACCCTAACTCCTTTCTTTTCCTCCCCTTGCTGTTTTTTATTTGCACTTTGACGAAATGTTCATATTTTTTACTCTAAGTTAGCAGAGTGCCTAGTTCCTGTGGAAGAAGGAAGAAAAGAAAGGATGCAATAAAAGGAATAAATAGAAAAAAAAAAAAAAGTATGTGAATAAAAAGAATAAAAAGATAAATGAATAAAATAAAATAAAATAAAATAAAATGAAAGTGAAGCAATAAAAGGAAATCATCTACGGGCAATATTAACCATAAATAGATTTTTAAACAAAACTGAATCCCGAGTGTTTCAAAATATTTGTTATGAAGTTTTATTCTATTGAATTAAAAGACATAAATTCCTTTCATATGGTATATGCATTTGAGTTATAGACATTTCTCAAACAACTACCCAATAAATGTAATTGAAATATCATTAAATATAAATATTATGTTTTATACCATGTCTTTTCTTCAGATATTGATGACACGTAGTATTTTACCTAATAGGAAATTTAGGATAATTGACTTTACAGAATATCATATATTAATAAACCCATGTTCTAATTATTTACTATTAAAATAATTAAATACCTTTTGTAGACTGGTAGGATTTAGCTGAGTTTTGTCTATTATTTTCACAGCAACCTGAAAAAGAGAATCATTAAACTATATATTTGAGAATATGTATTTTGATGGATTAAAAACTTATAAAGCAAAAATCTTTCATCTCATTCCTAACTAGATGTAATCTGGTTGTATTTGGTGCTCACATCACTAGCTGGCTTCTGGTGCATTCCATCGACTTACGTCTTTAGGACATAGGACTCTGAGTCAATAAGATGACATCTTTCATGTTTCTTCCAAGTCTCCCCTTTAAAGTAAAAATTATTTGTATCTTAATCTTTTACTTACGATCTTAGTAAGTTACAGTTATCAGAAGGGAGGGGCTTATAAGCTTTCAGTAGGTTCAGTATCATGTGAACAAGGTGATTAGAGACATCAAACACCCAAGTTCACTTATAGCAGCAAACTGACCAATGGGATCAAGTCTAAGTCTCCGCCTAACAGAGGCCGTGTCTCAGCAGTTCCTGGAGCCAGAATGGGCAGAGGACTAAAATGAACCGTAAGTGACAATAATGTTATGTATAGAGCAAAAGAAAAACTTACTAAGAACAAATTATGACTGAGATCTTCATAATGTCCTACCGGATTCCGGAAACATTAAGTACTATTAACTTGTCTTAGTCTTTACTATACAATTTATTAAATATTAGTAATAAATATTTAATACATAAATTTTTGCTAGCTACACACACATAACTTAAAACACATGGGATTTTAGAAACCCAGTTCCCTTATTACCTGAGAAAAACATCTGTTTCTAACCACAAGTGCAATGTGGTCTCTAAAGAGATAAAAATTAGTGGGTGACTTCATACACATTTATACCTACTTTACTTTAAGCAGTAATTAATGAGAACTTAACCCTGGCCCTGTTCCTAGGGTCAGGAAACAAAGGCAGCCAGAAATGCTTCCAGAAACCATACGAAGAAGACAGAAGTCTGAGGAAGGCTCAATCGAAGTGTGCCTGATTTATGAGACGCTACACACAGCGATGAGTCTTTTCTGAACCTTCAAACACCAACTTTTTGTGCCACAATACAGCTGTCCCTGGATGTGCCAGTCACACATATCTCAGTGTTTACCAGCTGTCAGATGTCACTTATTCCCAGCATCAGCTACAGGAAGGCTTTGTAACAAGACTCTGGAGAGGTCCAAGTAAATATCAAAAAGCATCATGAAAACTTACCTCTCTACCAGTTAGAACATGTCTTGCCAATTTCACTTTGGCAAAATTTCCCTTCCCTATTGTTTTTTGTAAACGATAATTTCCAATGTGAGGCTGTTCGTCTGTTGCTGACGTAATGGAGTTTCTACACCGCGGGATGTTCTGTCTGCTACTTGATTTGGTAGGCGGGATATGCGGTTCAGTGTATCCATCCACGGATGTATGCTAAGAAAAAGGTTACAAGATTTCATTGTTAATGAAATTATATTTTAAGAAGGACAGAAAAACTACAAACAATTTTCATTCGCAATTCAAGTTCAGTGAAAATACATTGCACTATGTCTACTTATAATTTCTACTTGACTTTAGCTTGCTTTGCCAGAGGCAATATAACTATTTAAAATAAAATGTTCTGCACAACTTTAGTCCTATGTTTTCATTTTTTCAGAGAAAGAGTGCTCCTGTGCATGAGTAGGGGCGATGCGTGAAACAGAGGGAGAGCAGGAGGGGGAGAGAGAATACCAAGCAGGCTCCATGCCCGGTGTGGAGCCCAATGAGGGGCTCGATCTCACAACCTGAGATCATGACCTGGGCTAAGGTCCCTTAAGGGTTGGATGCTTAACCAACTGAGCCATCCAAGCACCCCTAGGTATATGCTTTTGATTAAAAAACAATAATAAGGAGATAGATGGATAGAAGTCACACAGACCATTACTCCTTTAAGGGTATGATCCCTTTAGGCTGAGATGACAACACAGTCCCAGATTGTATCATTTAAAGGGCAGGATGTCTTCTATGCCAAGGCAAACAAGTTCATGGGTACAGCTCTGTTTCTCCAAACTGGCCCCGCCACTTGTCATGCTCACTCTCTAATTTGCTGGCATTCAGCTCAGTCAGTTGACCCACGGCTGCCTGCTTCCTTATCCTGATGGCTCCTGCCCAAGCCCCTCACCCAGCTTACTGTGCTCACCCAAGAGCCGCAGCCCCGCTGGGTGGGTGAGCGAAGGCCCACTGCATCCCTCCCCAGCGCTACTCTTGAGGCAAAGATGTGGATCTATCTGACCGTCTCACATGAGCCCACAACTGTAACGAATCCTACTCAAGGGCAGGCTCAGCGCCCGAGTCTCAGGGCCGCTGCCTGACGAACCGTCCACCGGCTCTCAACGCTCCTGCTCTCGTTCGGTTTTGCCTGCATTCTGACGTGAGCAGGTTTCCAGCAGTTTTTGTGAGAACACAGAGTCACACATAATAAATGTAACCTCTTTCTCCAACTAACTTCTTTGAAATAGTGAAGGTGAGCAGCACAAATTAACAAAAGAAAGTATTTTTTATTGACAAAGTAACTAATTCAGCCTGTGTTGTCCTGCCTATAGGACTACAAACTTGTCCTGAAAAATTCTGATCAGAAACTTTCTTTTTTTTTTTTTTTTAAGATTTTATATATTTATTTGACAGAGAGAGACACATCGAGAGAGGGAACACAAGCAGGGGGAGTGGGAGAGGGAGAAGCAGGTTTCCCACTGAGCGGGGAGGCAGATGCAGGGCTCGATCCCAGGACCTCAGGATCATGACCTGAGCCAAAGGCAGATGCTTAACAACTGAGCCACCCAGGTGCCCCTTGATCAGAAAATTTGTTAAAGGCAATATTAAAGATGACTCCATTTACCAAGTTCATGTAAAGCATGACTCAAGATCATTTTTCTCTTCGTTAGTACTTGAGGGTTTTGTTTTTTTTTTAAACAGGAGAATATCAAATTTAATTATGTATGTAAAAGGGCTCCATAAAATCTGAGGCCTCTACTTTCAGATTTTTTTTTTTTTTAAACTTGGCTCAAATTAAAGAGTTGTCGCTGGGTCTTACACACACCTGCAGCCTCTGGCCTCGTTGTGAACTAGTGTCCCCTTAGTGTATCGCACAGCAAACCGCTTTCACATAGCTCATGATCGGCTCCACTCTACTATCATCACACACTTACTTCTCTGTCTCTACCTCCCGACCATGAGCAATCTGAGGACAGGGGTGTTTTCTTTTCATTTTTATGTACTCGCCACACTGCAGAGCACCAGACACAGAGGAAAGGCTCAATAAATCAATACTTCTCAAAGTGTTGTCCCTGAACTAGCACCATCAGCATCATTTGGAAACTTGTTAGAAATGCAAATTCTCTGGCCCTGTTCCAGACCTACTGAGTAAGCCGCTCTGGGGGTGGGCCCAGCAATCTGTGTTCTAACAAGTCCTCCGGGTGATTCTGATGCAGGCTGAAGTCTGAAAACTACTGCAATAAATAATGAAAGAAGGACTTAAATATAAAGTTATTCACTGGCTCTTAGAGACTTTTCTATTATCTGAGCACAAACAAGAGATGTTAAATATAAGCAATTTCTAAGCATTAATAGGTTGCTGTACTTTTTCCCATAAATAGTACTTCTCTACCTAAACTGTTGTTCTGCAGGGAATGTGGACCTGTCCATGCTTCAAGACTCAGTTTTATCTCCTCCTCAACAAAGCTTTCTGTGTCTTTCCACAAAGCAGAGTTGATTCCCTCTCTCTTCTGCTGCTATTTTTATATCCAGTACAAATCTCTACTACTGGAGCTATCACAGTATCTCCTAAGCATGGGTCACGGTGTGTTTTCACTGCTAGACCTGAAGTTCCATAAGCCCCATAACTCAAAATAAAAGCTAAATTGAAGGAATCCAGGGCCCTTGTACTCTTAATTGCCCGGAAAGAAGGACTTTTGAGGAATGACTGCCCACTGTCCAGATTTTGAATGCCCCCCCTCCCAATCCCGGTGGCAAGGCACATCCCGACGTTAAGCCAAACTATGACAGACTGCACAAGCTGCCTCAGATTTTCATGTCCTTTGCCATGTGACTCTCCAGTGTCCTTCCACTGACAGTAGGACTTAGTTCCCACTCTTTGGGGGTTCAGTCACGTGATATGCTTTGGCCAAAAGAATGAGCTGGAAGTGACAATAGAGTTGCTCCCAAGTTAGTCATCAAGAGACTGCTGTGTTTCAGCTTGCTCTCAGACTTATGCCATCACCCTGAGAAGGACCTGCTCAGGCTGACACAAGAAGGAAGCTGAGAAATCCATAGAGGACAGCCACTCCCCCCTGAGCCCATATTAAATCAGCTGGCTGCCCAGAGGATCCACTGGCTCATGAGAAATGATATATGCTTGTTAGTTTAAGCCGCCGGGTGTTGGGACGGTCTGTGATGCAGCCAATGTCAGCTGATAAACACAGCTATCACTATTTTTAAATCCAAAGGTAAACTTAAGGGAATAGTGAACAATTAAGAGATTCTTATCAAACATGTTCAAAATCTAGCAGTCCACCAACAAAAATGAGGAGTTGCTATATAATCAATTCCCTAAAGAGAAACTCTTGGTCAAATAAGCTACAAATGGGGAGAATCCTTAATTTTTTTTGGTATCCCTAGCAAGTACGGTGAAAAAGGGGCCAGCAAACTATCTGTAAAAAGCTGGATAATAAATATTTTAGGCTTTATAGACTGTAACTTTCTCTGCTACATCTGTATTTTTCCCCTCAGCTTCTTAAAAATTTAAGACCCGGGTGCCTGGGTGGCTCAGTGGGTTAAGCTGCTGCCTTGGCTTAGGTCATGATCTCAGGGTCCTGGGATCGAGTCCCGCATCGGACTCTCTGCTCAGCAGGGAGCCTGCTTCCTCCTCTCTCTCTCTGCCTACTTGTAATCTCTCTGTCAAATAAATAAATAAAATCTTTTAAAAAAAAAATTTAAGACCCTTTCTTAGTTCAGAGCCATACAAAAAATACCAAAAGGCTGAATTTGGCCCATTGGATAGCATTTGACCCCTAGTTTAACATATCAGGATTAAACTGTTTCTGGATGATTCCACCACCAGAATAGGAGATTCTAGGAGAAGCACAGGTATGGCTGTGTCTGTACCTGGAGAGCAAAGAAGAGGACAGAGGGCTCATCCAAAAATATTCTTTCTCATCCCACCACCTAAGTTGCAAAAGGTAATATATTCTCCAAAATTCTTTGTAAAATTAAGATCTCAACTTTCGACATTTTGTGAACATTTTGTGAGCCATCCAACTTATTCAGATTGCATTTGAGTCTTAAAAGTTAAAAGAAAATATTTAGAAAATATTTTATATCCTATAATTCTGTTTATAAAACACCCACCCAAAAATATTTTCCCCCAAACCCCATCTTTTCTTAGGATTGCCACAGCACCACTCAGGAGCATACTCTTTCCCTGAAGAAACTCTCTGAAGAATAATTTGGAATAACTGATCTCATTCCTTCCTGATCAACAGCTTAACTCTCAAACAGAAAACCTGGCGAGAACATGAATTCAGCTCAGCCTGGATTAAACAGTGCATTTAAGAACTATCTCAACCCTCAGGCTAACAGATATAAGAAATCATGTTAGCTTAATTATAGACTACCTACAAGTTTTTGTCCCCATCTTTAGCTGAAAACACAAGGTAAGATCTTGGCATTTCCTTCTTCACGTTGTCCACTCAAGCCAGCAGACCTTGAACTCTGTCATTCTTCCTGCAGCAGTGGCAACAGGACCTTAAAGCTTGCCCCGAGTGCAGCAGCGTATTCAAAGTAATGAAAGGTCATGGTTTCATTAGCTCTTCAAAGCTGCATCCCATGGACTCACACTCCAATTCCTGAATAATAATGGAGCTCCCCCTCCTTTCAATACCAACTGAAATGAAATGAATTTTTCTACTCACTAAGCTATGCATTCTTGGACAAGCTGTTTAACCTTTATGCGCCACACTGCTAGAAATCATGTCTTTGGGGCAGGGAGGGGGAACCTTAAAAGCATCCAGGGAAAAACAACTCAATACATACAAAGGAATGACCGTTCAAATGGCAGCTGGCTTTTCCTGAGAAACAACAGAGGTCAGGTGACAATGCAAGATTTTTCATGTAAAACCCAAACTGAAACCCCAAATTCTTTATCCAGTGAAAATATTCTTCAAAAAGGAAAACAAAGACATTTTTAGATGAACAAGAGCTGAACAAATTTGCTGCCAGAAGACATACACATATAAAATGCTAAAGAAAGTTCTTCTTTCTTTAGGGAAATGACCATAGATGGTAACCTGAATCTAACAAAGGAATAAAGAGCTCTGGAAATATGAAATACGTGAGTGAGTATAAAAGAGTATGTATTTTTTCATCTCTTACTTTTTTAAAAAGACATAGGACTGTTAAGAGTAAAAAGTGTAACACCATACTATGGGGTTTATAATGAAAGCAGACACGAATATATGTGAAAATACAAGTCAAAGGTCAGGGGAATTAAAGTACTCTTACGCAATTCCTGTATTTCATCTGAATGGGGACAATATTAACATTATGGAGACTGTAATAATGTATGAATGCATTCTGTAGTCTCTAGAGCAAGCACTGAAAAAAATGCACTAAAAATGCAGAGGCATAGGTAAGAAGTCAACAGAGGAATTTACATGGAATACTAAAAAATACTGATTAACCCAAAAGTCGGCAGGGAAGGAAGGAGAGAGGAACAACACAATAACAACAACAAACAGATGAGACAAAAACAAAAGAGCAAATTATAGACATACCAAGCGGATCAAAAATCATATTTAACATAAGCTAATTACTTCAATTCAAAAAGACTATCAAATGAATTTTTGTAAAAGGTCCAAATGTATGCTGTCTCCCAAGAGATGCACTGTTAAGTATGAATACACAGATAGACTGAAAGTAAAATTATGGGGAACAAGTATTCTATACTATGCAAACACTCAGCAAAAGAGAGGTAGGGATGCTGTGATAATATCTGACAAATTAGACCTCAACACAAGGAGTACTATACTAATGAAGTAAAAAGAGACACCACATAATGGCTAAAGGGCAGACATAACAATCTTAAGTATAATTATGTATGTGCTTTGTGACTGAAGTTTCAACAAGCAAAAATAACAGAACAAAGAGAAAAGTATCCAAATCCATGAACACAACTAGAAATTTTGACACCGCTTTCCCAAAAACACATACACACACACACACTAAGGGGAAAAGAACTCTTCTCAACATCCTTGTTGCTCTGTGTATCAAATTACCTTACAGAAAAACTGTACACAGATATTTTAGTTCTCTTTAGAATGACAACTTCGGGTTTTTAATCAAAGGACAATTTAAAGAAGAGCCACATCTTGGACAGAAGCATGACTGAAGATACCACCTACAATGATTAATGCTTCTTTTGTTAGGAGCCAGACAATACATCTGGTTTAGTTGCAGAAAAATTCTCTCAACTGGTATGCTTCCTTTATTATGTTATTGTACAGTAATGCCTCCCTCCTTCCCCATTTTCAGTGCTTCAAGGTGAATTTTCATTTTTTAAGTGGCAAAATAGTGAATGGTTTCAGTGAAAATCATAGCTTTATGAATGACAAAGACTTTTAAACAGCAGAAAAGGAATGTTTACTGAAAATGGAAGGCTTGTGGTTTCTCTGTGTTCCTACTGCACCCAGGACCTTTCTTTATACAACACTTGATACCTTAAAGTGGGATTGTCTTTTTTTTTTTTTTTTTAAGCTACTTCCTAAACGGTGAGTGGCTAAGTGGTAAAGCTCTGTATCTTTTACCTTTCTTCATCATTCAAATAGTGGTTGCTGCATGAACGGACCCACTAAGTAGTGTCGTTTATTATAAGTATTACTTAATTACAAATAGAAAAAAAATCTATTTCGTCTTGTATCTTTAAGCTTATTTCAATGAGATGTCAATAGATTTGATAAGACAGTCATTATTAAAATAAAATGCCTCCCAAACTTTCCAACAGCTACCTGCCATGCAGGGCGTGAATCCAAAGGCAGAGCTGCACTTTCTTTGTAAGGGCAAGGTGACCTTAAGAAGTAACCGTGTAAGTTTTCAAATTTCGATATTATAAGTGATCTTTATAGCGGATCACTTTTAAGAATCAGAAATGGGTACGATTTTATTTTTTAAGAGCTGAGAAAGAGTGCATGAGCATACCAGCGGGGGAAGGGCAAAGAGAGAGAGAAAGAGAGAGAAGCAGACTCCCTGCTGATATCCGGATCTGAGCCAAATCCAAAAGTCAGAGTCTTAACCAACTGAGCCACCCAGGCACCCCCAGAAATGGGCATGATTGCAAAACCTTAAAAGGATGATACCAATGAAAAAAAGTGGCCAATACAGTTAATTAACAGAAGTCTAGGGGACCAAAAGACCACCTTCACCAATATCACACAACGATATTAGAGAATTATCAATGTAGTCAATTAGGAATATGACCAGAAGGAAAAGTTTATATGAGAAAAACATTATAATTTATCACCAAATTTGAAAAACATGGAATCGCACTGGGTAATAAGGCCGAAAAAACAGAAATAGGATAAGAATATCCCATCAGCAGCACCTGGGTGGCTCAGTGGGTTAAAGCCTCTGCCTTCGGCTCGGGTTGTGATCTCAGGGTCCTGGGATAGAGCCCCACATGGTGCTCTCTGCTCAGCAGGGAGCCTGCTTCCCTTCCTCTCTGCCTACTTGTGATCTCTCTCTCTCTCTCTCTCTGTCAAATAAATAAATAAAATCTTAAAAAAAAAAGAATATCCCATCAAATATCCACACTCAACATGACAGTAGTGCTAGATAGACCAGCAATGCTTTTTTTTTTTTTTTTTAAAGATTTTATTTATTTATTTGAAAGAGACAGCCAGAGAGGGAACACAAGCAGGGGATTGGGAGAGGGAGAAGCAGGCTCCCGGCTGAGCAGGGAGCCCCATGTGGGACTCAGTCCCAGGATCCCGGGATCATGACCTGAGCCGAAGACAGATACTTAATGACTGGGCCACCCAGACACCCCCAGCAATGCTTTTTAAGAAGAAAAATGTACAAAAGAAAGATTTATTTGTGTCATTATTCCACTGCTGGCAAGAATATAAACCTAGAAAATGCAATAAATCAATAAAGCATCTTTTGGAGGGTGCACCTGGGTGGCTCAGTGGGTTAGGCCGATGCCTTTGGCTCAGGTCATGATCTCAGGGTCCTGGGATCGAGCCCCACATCGGGCTCTTGGCGGGGAGCCTGCTTCCTCCTCTCTCTCTGCCTGCCTCTCTGCCTGCTTGTGATCTCTCTCTGTCAAATAAATAAATACAATCTTTAAAAAAAAAAAAGCATCTTTTGGAAGTGCTGCTTAAGTTTAACAAAGTTCTAAGAGAGAGGAAACTGCCTTAATAACAAGTAGTGTTCTGCAGGAGTCACTTGCTGTGTCAGAACCCCCTAAACGCTGCGTCCCCAGAAACGCTGTCCATCACATCAGAATTTCCACTCTTCCTTCAACGAAGCTGGGTTCAATGCCCACTTTGGTCTTTCTAGTTATTTCTAGCAGTGCATTACCCCACATTTTAAAATTAATTTTTATTAATTAAAATTAATTTATTAAAAGGATATAAGCACATGGTGCAAGCTGTAAAGGAACTCTAATAGTTACTAACAAAACATCAGTCCCCTGTACCACGTGTCCGGACTCCAAGTCTGCTTCCCAGAGCCTTCTCCTTTAGCTTTCCCTTCCAATTTTTGCTTAGAGGTTTCTAAACAAACTGCTTTCATTGCTAATTCTTGGTTCATCAGTCCTAAACATTCTCTCAAATCCCTAATAACGGCCAATTAGGATTAAGATCTTTTAGCTTCCCTTCTCCTGTCGTCCTCCTAATGCAACCTAATCACATTTTCAGTTAAAAAGTATTGTGTTTAGGGGCGCCTGGATGGCTCAGTGGGTTAAAGCCTCTGCCTTTGGCTCAGGTCATGATCCCAGGGTCCTGGGATCAAGCCCCGAGTCGGGCTCTCTGCTCAGCAGGGAACCTGCTTCCTCTTCTCTCTCTCTCTCTGCCTACCTCTCCCCCTACTTGAGATCTCTATCTGTCAAATAAATAAATAAATAGAATCTTTAAAAAAATGTATTGTGTTTACATGATTTTGACTTGTAAATATAAACTCACTGGGAGCCCTTATTATATTATGCTTCCTACTAAATTTCCTTTTTGTCAGCTTTGTAGCTCTATAAATAATACACAATTAAATTCACCAAATCTAAGTATACAGTAGGAGTTGTGAGCAACATAGTAAGTCAGAAAGCACAACAATTAATATGTAAAACACGGGCTCACGAGAGAAGCTCTGCGTCCTGTCCGCGCTGTCGGCGTGCTCCTCTCAGTGACCTGCTTTTTGATACTGAACTCTGGCCTTTCCTAGACTGTTACGGAAACAGATAATACCATACAGTTTAACCTCTCAAGTTCACTGTAATCACTGACATATTTGGAGTGTTTTTAAATTTTGTTTTGTGTTTCAAGTGTTTTATTTTTCCTGTACTCATCAGGTTTTCTTTGTTCCTTTATTTTCTCTTGTGTTTATTCTACTGGTGGTTATTTTAAAAACGTTAAGGGTAAAAGTCAAGGAGCAGTGGGCTCGGGGGCCAGTGGGAAATGCAATGGAGGTAGTGAGGACAGGTAATGCCCTTGACGAGTTTGACCTTAAAGATGTGTCAACAGTGCGACAGTTGGAGAGAAAAGAGGGGCGCACTTGAAGGAGGTTCTTGTTCATCTGCTTCTTTTAGGAGGGGAGAGACTTGGGTTGTTTAAATCTCAAAGGAAGGATCCAGCAGAGAGAGAGACAGAGAAGCTGACAGGCAGGAGAGGGGAAAGATGAAGCTCGCAGAAAGCAGAAAGACTCAGAGCACTTGGAGACTGCCCTTGCGCAGGAAGAAAGACGCCTCTTCCCCGTGAGAAGCAAGAAGGAAGAGAAATCAGGTCTAGATGTAGAAACATGCAAACACCGGGTAACAGGAAGTTGAGGCAGTTCTACTCTGAGGACTCTTTCTCCGTGTGATTGGAGGTAAAGTCATCTGCTAAGAGTGAAGAGAGGTCACACGGGGTTGCAGAAAGTAGCAAAGATTTGAAATAATCTCTGTAGAAAGAGGGAAAAATGAGTTACCCAGAGAAGTCCAGTGGGGCTGCTGGGCAGTACGGACAGTCTAGATGAGAATGTGCCTAAGAATTCTTCGTGGCTCTCCCCTGTCCCGCTGCGCCACTGTCCTCAGGGGTAAGCAAATGCTCACACACAGGTACCAAGGAAGCAGATACGTGAGTTTCCTGGTCCGGAGTTTCACAAACCAGTGCCGACAGAGAGAAAGCAGAGATGTGAGCTCAGTTATTGGTGAGGTACGGAAGGGCGGACCATGAAGTCTAAGCCGGAGAGTGTAGAAGTGAAGACAGAAAGGTGGTGAGGGATAGGCGGAAGTAGAGGCCAATCTACTGACGGGCTCAACGAGATCAGAAAATGAGGCAAGAGCAGCTAAGAAGAAAGCTGCTCGATGGCCAGGCACTTGCAGTCGGCAGTATGGGGGACTGGATTAGTGATCCTGGAAGGACAGCTGCCAGGTGCAACTAGTATGGAACGTTTTATTAAAAATCACCAAGAATTGTTCCACTTTTGTTCTGATTTATTTATTTTTAAAGACTTTATTTATTTATTTGTCAGAAAGAGAGAGAGAAAGAGCACAAGCACAGAGAGCAGCAGGCAGAGCAGGAAGAGGATGAAGCAGACTCCCTGCTGAGCAAGGACCCCCCCCCCCCCTTCCACCGCCCAACACAGGGCTTGATCCCAGGACCCTGGGATCATGACCTGAGCTGAAGGCAGATGCTTACACAACTGAGCCACCCAGGCATCCCTGCTCTGATTTATTTTTATATGTGCCTCTTCTATTTTTAAAATATTTTTTTAAATTGCATTAAAAATTAAAAATTTAAAAATTGCATTAAAATGCCATTTTACAATTTCACAACTTTAAAAAAATGCTACTTTCTGTAATAGCAAAGATAGAATGGGCACAAATGTCCATCCTCAGGGGCCTGGTTCCGTGCATACGGGGCGCTCTTTGTAAATGTGCCTGTGCTTCTGCATCCGAGCTTCACGGACTGCGGTCGGCATAAGCACAGACTACGTCCGGAGGAGTACACAAGTGACACAGTGTAAGTAGTTCTGTCGAGGGAGGGGAACTAGGGGACTGGGGGAATGTGCAAACGGAGTAAACGGGAACAATGTCTTTTCCTAAGGTAACTTTTTAGTTTTTGGAGTATTGATCTATATGCATAAGTATTAACTATTCAGTATAATGACACAAGAAATTTAAAACTTAAAAAAAAATTTTTTTTACAAGATTTTATTTATTTGTCAGAGAAAGAGAGAATACAAGCAAGGGGAGTGGTAGGCAGAGGGAGAGGGAGAAGCAGGCTCCCTGCTGAGAAAGGAGCCCAAAGCAGGACTCTGACCCCAGGACCCTGGGATCATGACCTGTGCCAAAGGCAGACACTTAACCAACTGAGCCACCCAGGCGTCCCAAAACATTTTATCTAAGCAAATAGGCAAAGGAAGAGGGAAGCAGCATTTGGTGAATGTCCACTATGGGCTATACATAGTGTTAGACTGGTTGAATAACTTACTGAAAATTCAGTCTAATAATTGGTTGCATTACTAGGATTCAAACTCAGATGTTTATTACTATAAACATAGATGGAGATGTATTTTAAAAATGAAAATTTGAAGTACAGCTTTGAGGATAAATAGGATGACAGCATAACTCCATCTGTAGAACCCACCATTAATAAAACGGAAAAGAAACAAGTTACAGTATAATTTAATGTAGTCACACCCCATTCTCCAAACTCCAAACTAAATAAAACATGGTAAATGACCAGTTTCAGAGGGGTCTTATTAATAATCCCTACGTAGGAGGGGTGATGACCAGATGCCTAGGCAGACCACAGGAGAAATGGCAAGAAGGCTACTATTCGGTGCCTGAAAAAAGAATCCCATGGTAAGATCACATGAACATTCTCCATAGTAAAAGGGATGGTAAATCTCCTCATTCTTAAAAGACCAAAATCCAAGGAGCATTCCCCAATGGGCTAGATGTAACATCCAAACCCTTAATACTCAGTAAAATTGTTCTAAGAAAAATATACCTTCTCTGAAGTCACCTGTTCCCTTCTGCCCCAGCCTCACCACTATCTCATCCCCTTACCACTCACCACTTCTCTTGGGCTGCTGAAGAACAGAGATGACACTGGGAACCTATGAACACTTACACCTGACTGTCAGTTCAAGTTTGGTTTCCGCTACAGGGAGAGGTAAATCAAGGAGAATCCACCCACGCTACTTCTGAGCAAAAAGAAAGTCTAGATAAAACTCCCCATTCCAAGGCTGAACTCTATACACAAGGTCGCAACACTGTAACTCTCTGCTTAGAGCCCGGAGCACACCGAGGGAGGACCCTTTTGGAGCCGAGTGCTTACAGAGGACATGTGTCCTTACTGGCTCATTCACAGGGCAGACCCTGCTGATGCCAGAGGCACGTGGTTGGTCAGCTCTGCCGAGAGCCAAAAGCAAGATGCTGAGAGGAAGAGATCAAAAGATCTGATGACGGATCTTAAGGACATGCACAAGGAAAAACCCCACTGGTCTCTTTCACTGTGATGTGGGCATTTTCCTCTGGCAGAGTCTACCACTAGAACTTCCGGTTGTCGCCTCCTGCCACTCCCAATTATACTTTTGTTGTTCCAAATACCCCTCTTCAGACCCAAGACAAGGGGCTCACCAAGTAGCCAAACCTCACAGAACAGAGCAAATACAGGCACTCTTTCCTCTTTTAGTGTTTCCTTCTATTCCTCCAGGACACTGAGGACAACACCAATAAGCTAGAGACTGTGGACCAGTTCACCACAGCAGGTATTAAGGTTGTATTCTTCAGACACTACCAACCGAGCGCTGATAAAATGACCTCACTGTTGTGGCATCAACAGAAATCAGTTGTTAGCTGATCAAAGACATTCACAGGTTCTAAGTAATGGTCACTGCTAAGAAACTGATCATCCACACTATGGCTTAAAGGAGCAAGAAATGGAAGGATCTATGATTGATTAAAATGTAATAATGTGCCCCCTGAATTGTACCATTTTTCACACCTACTGTTCCATTCTTGATGCAAGAGCTGTTGCAAACAATACCTACCTGAAATGTAAAAGCAGCATCGTACACACTTGGGATTTTATATCCTTTTGCCTAAAATAGATAGCTTTGTACTGACCTAAATTATAAGCAGAATTATCCTCCCTCAAAAACAAACAAAAATAAAAAAGCCAAAAAAAAAAAAAAAAAAAAAAAGCCCCAAGCCCCACAATCTTACAAGGAAGAGAATGAGAATAAAGAGGAAAGTATTTTGAGAATTTCCCTTTTGGTATTTGAGTAAATGGTCTTACAGAGAAAAAAAAAAAAAAAAAAAAAAACACTATTATCTCAGGAATAAGACAAAAAACCACTACACTTCAACATTACATGATTTTTTTTTATAAACATATATTTTTATCCCCAGGGGTACAGGTCTGTGAATCGCCAGGTTTACACACTTCACAGCACTCACCAAAGCACATACCCTCCCCCATGTCCATAACCCCACCCCCCTTCTCCCAACCCTCCTCCCCCCAGCAACCCTCAGTTTGTTTTGTGAGATTAGGAGTCACTTATGGCTTGTCTCCCTCCCAATCCCATCTTGTTTCATTGATTCCCTCCTACCCACTTAAGCCCCCATGTTGCATCACCACTTCGTCATATCAGGGAGATCATATGACAGTTGTCTTTCTCTGCTTGACTTATTTTGCTAAGCATGATACGCTCTAGTTCCATCCATGTTGTCGCAAATGGCAAGATTTCATTTCTTTTGATGGCTGCATAGTATTCCATTGTGTATATATACCACATCTTCTTTATCCATTCATCTGTTGATGGATATTTAGGTTCTTTCCATAGTTTGGCTATTGTGGACATTGCTGCTATAAACATTTGGGTGCACATGTTTGTATCTTTAGGGTAAATACCCAGTAGTGCAATTGCTGGGTCATAGGGCAGTTCTATTTTCAACATTTTGAAGAACCTCCATGCTGTTTTCCAGAGTGGCTGCACCAGCTTGCATTCCCACCAACAGTGTAGGAGGGTTCCCCTTTCTCTGCATCCTCGCCAGCATCTGTCATTTCCTGACTTGTTGATTTTAGCCATTCTGCCTAGTGTGAGGTGGCATCTCATTGTGGTTTTGATTTGTATTTCCCTGATGCCGAGTGATATAGAGCACTTTTTCATGTGTCTGTTGGCCATCTGGATGTCTTCTTTGCAGAAATGTCTGTTCATGTCCTCTGCTCATTTCTTGATTGGATTATTTGTTCTTTGGGTGTTAAGTTCACTAAGTTCTTTATAGATTTTGGACACTAGTCCTTTATCTGATATGTTGTTTGCAAATATCTTCTCCCATTCTGTCAGTTGTCTTTTGATTTTGTTAACTGTTTCCTTTGCTTCAACATTACATTATTAAATTTAACTTAACAAATGTATTTTTAAAAAAATTTTATTTACTTATATGACAGAGAGAGCAGGGGTGTGTGAGCACAAGCAGGGGGAGCGGCAGGCAGAGGGAGAAGCAGGGAGCCCGTTGTGAGACTCGATCCCAGGACCCTGGGATCACGATCTGGGCCAAAGGCAGATGCTTAACCAACTGATCCACCCAGGTGCCCTAATTTAACAAATACTGACCAATAACCTTTTAATTGATAAATATTAATTGCTGAAGGAATAAGCATAATTATAAGAAATGGCCCTATATTCAAGGTTAGTGGGACAACTAGCACAGTTTGGCTATGATTCGGTGATCAGTAAGATAGGTATCCTACACCAGGTGCTACCTTTCTGTCAGCTGGAGCTGTCTTCTAACAGTAAACAGCCATTCTCAGGCTACCCGATCTGTAATTAGTAAATCTTCTTTTATCCACCTTGTACCATATGGGACCTATTTAGAGAATATATATAGGAAACAATTTGCATATACATCTGGACTTTCACCTTCCCAGCAATTATCAGTATATCTAAATAATTAATTGTACGTCCCTCGAGGGCAAAGAAAGTGCTGATTTGTCTCACCCCAAGCAAAGCACTTTGTCTAAAATACCTGGCCTACCACAGGCTCTCGTGTGGAACGAACCAGTGAATGTCCACAAATATACAGGCCTACGTCTGGGCTCCCTCGATCTGGTCTCTGACAGTCCTCCAACTACACACAATCTTTAGTTAAATATAGTTTCAGTCTGAGTCACAAAAAGAACTTCTGGACACCACCACCCCTCCACTCAAATGATGAAACAAAAAACTCTAAGGTATTTGTATTAACTGAAAATCACAGAGAACAGAGAGAAATTAAATCCCAAGGTTATTTAAAAGCCATTTAACGCCATGGTTTCTGCTCAGTCCCTCCCCAAGCTAATGTTTTTTAATAAAGAAGCACATAATCCATTTTATTTATTTATTTTAAGAATTTATTTATTTATTTGACAGACAGAGATCACAAGTAGGCAGAGTGGCAGGCAGAAGAGAGAGGAGGAAGCAGGCTCCCCACTGGGCAGAGAGCCCAATGCGGAACTTGATCCCAGGACCCTGAGATCATGACCTGAGCCAAAGGCAGAGGCTTAACCCCTGAGCCACCCAGGCACCCCACATAATCCATTTTACTTGGTAGCCCTTCTCTTTGCTGCAGCTGTGATCTGAAAGAACCGCTGACCGACAGGGAATGGCCCAAAGGAACACCACACAATGAAGGACAGCACTCAGTCTACCGAAACAGGATTGTCGGTGTCCCATGTTTTGTTTTTTAAAGACCTTCATTTTTAAGTAATCTCTACACCCAGTGTGCGGCTTGAACTCACAACCCTCTGGCCAAGAGTCACATGCTCCACTGGAGGCTGCCAGACGCCCTGGATTACCAGTTTTCTAAAGCAAGACATGGCTGGTTCAAATAAGACATTTCCGTTGAGAGCAAGACTTGCTCATTCATTTCAACAGCCTTCAGCATGGTGATACAGAGAAATGGTTCCAGAGTCCGGCTGCCTGGCTTCAAGACTGGCCCTGCCACTTCACAGCTGTGGGACCTTGGACAAGATGTTGACCTTGGACAAGTGTTCCTGGGTCACCATACACAGAGAGAGATGATAGCACCTCCTTCCAAGAGCTAGTTCAACGGTCACCCGGTTGCACGAGGGGCATTCTCTGAGCACCGTTTCTCAAAGAGCTTCCTGCGGGTTCTCTCCTTACTTTACTTTCTTCATATGGCTTGACTATCTAAAATGATGATTTTTTTTTTTTTAAAGTACTGTTTTCCTATGACTTCCCCTGTAACAGCAGGAGTGTGTCCAACTTTCTTACCTCTACATCCCTTGTGCCTAGTTAGGAGCAGGGCCCAGAATAACCACCGAAGAACTCAGTACGTATTTGTGGAGTACAGGGGTGAGTAAGACACAACAGTGACGGCTTCTGCAACCATTCCATAAGTGTGAGCTGTTATCATCCGGGTGATTAGTGCAGGTAAATAATTCAGGCTTTTGTGTTATCTCTTCTAAGTAATTTTCCTCACTGGGTCTGCAGGTTTTATTTACTATTCACCCAAATCAAAAAAGTACATAACTGCTTGAAAAAAGTTTTCCTTTCTTCCTTCAGCTGTTAGCAGTTGCCTTTCGTAAATTATTTCATTTAAGTTCATCTCGGACATTTAGTGAGCACGGCACTATGAACCGCATTCCACAGATACAGCTTGAAAGACGGTCTAAATTAGCCAAGAGATTTGTATCTTAGCCAAGGGCCTACCCCTAGCCAAGCTACCTACTTAAAGACAGCATTACAAGGAGGGATATGGAGATGTGCAGAATGTAACTGGGTTGGGGAAGGTGGGAGTTTGGATCCTGGCCATTTAATGAAAATCCTCACATGGTTCTATGTGGTCCTTCAAATTCCTTTACTCATCATGGCTAAGATTCTACCTTAGCTACTGTTTCTGTTGAAAACAGTAGCACCAAACGGCACAGGCCTAACTTCTCCCAAGTTAGGTGTTTCTGAAATGTAGCCACATGTGTGGAGGTTTACACAGGTCCTGAGCAACTAAGGAAAACATATATGAGTGTGTATGTAAATGCATGGTAGTGTAAGATTGTCGCATGTTCTCTCTTAAAAGAACCAGCCTTTATTTTGAGGTCATGTCCTTGTATTCACTTGGTGTTCAGCTGTCCTTTTCTTTAAATAATTATGTTGATAGCTCATGGTGAGTTTTCCCCACTTACTCAAAAAACAAAAAGTTAGCAATCTTAAACCATTTCCAAAAGGTTTTTAGATTGATTTATTTATACAAATTTTATCAGTGAAGTTCTGAAATCCAGAACATCCAGAAGTAAAAAGAACACAACAGCTGCCTGGCAGAACTCCAAATGCAGAGCACTCGATCTTTTATTCATTAACATGCTGTCTCTTCCTTCAGCCAAGCCCAATTTTCATTAACCACTTGTCTATACTATCCCGGCAGATCTTAATTATTACTCAGACAATATTAAGAAAAAATTCCTGACCGAATGCTTAAGAATGGTACGGAACTTTCCAGAAAACGCTTAAATCTTGTCATGCACTGAAATAAACACTATAATCAAATTGTGCTCACAGCTTTATTCTTTGTGACTTTTTTTTTTAAACTTTTCACATATCCCAAGTAGAAGCTCAGAACATTTAGTGCATTTATTTGATGAAGTTAACTCTTGTTCCCAAGTCCCCAGTACCTTGCTCTGGAATATTCAGAGCTTTCTATAACCTTAAAACCTCTGATCCAAGAGCCTCCCCCAAGCTCACCACCATTCACTTGGGCCCCAGCCCCCCTTGGTGTTCCTTATCCAGGGACCCTCTACTTATGCCGGGACCCTCTCCTCCCCTACTTCTTGCAAACATCCTTCCTGCCCTGCTTTCCACTCCCTCTTTCATATGTGCTCAGTGAACCCTCCAACCCTCCCCAAGTCCGTTGTGCTCCCATGGCACACCCGCCCTGAACAGCACAACACTGTCACACACACACACAAGGGGGCTACTTGACTTCACTTACGTTTTTGGCCTCAAATCCCAAATGAGGACTCAATTTTCTGACAACCCTCCATACTGTGCACTCACCTTACCCTTCTCTAAAACTTCATATGATGCTTTATCCTTGGATCTCATTTTATTTTATTATTTTAAAGATTTTATTTATTCACTTGACAGACAGAGATCACAAGTAGGCAGAGAGGCAGACAGAGAAAGAGGGGGAAGCAGGCTCCCTGCTGAGAGCCCAACTCAGGGCTCAATCCCAGCACCCTGGGATTATGACCTGAGCTGAAAGCAGAGGCTTTAACCCACTGAGCCACCCAGGTGCCCCTGGATCTCATTTTTAAAAGAGAAAATTCTCAGGTGCCTGGGTTTTCTGCTCAGCGGGGAGCCTGCTTCCCCCTCTCTCTATCTGTCTCTCTGTCTACTTGTGATCTCTGTCAAATAAATAAAATCTTTAAAAATAAATAAATAAAAGACAAGATTCTCTCAGGACCATGGGTCCCCCCCTTCCAGCTACGAGTCTGTTTCTCTGCTCCCCTGCACAGAACAAGCTATCACAAGAAGGTCTTGAGGTTGTTTGTAAGTTGCTGCACCACTTGTCCATCTTGGCTTCAACCCGTTCCAACCAGACTTGTCTCCATCATCTTGCCGGGACCGGTCTTGTCAAGGCTCCCAGTTACCTCCTGTCAAAAAAATCCACGTGGGCTGTGACACAGCCAGCCCTTTCCTTTATGCTCGCAGTGTCTGCAACACAACGCTCTCCAGAATTTCCTCTCAAGTTACTTCAGTGTCCTTTGCTCCTCTTTCCTAGAGCACCACGTTGGCATGCACCAGAGCCCTGTCCCCAGCACCCCTTCCTTTTATTCATTTCAAAGAGTCAGTTACTGATTTCTCTCAGTCTCCTGTTTTTCTAATCCATTAATGTCTGCTCTAATTTTCATTATGTCTTTCCTTCTATTTTCCTTTCGTTTAAGCTGTTCTTTAAGTTGCAAAACTGACCTGAACTCATTTAGTTTTCTTTCCAAAGCTTGCTAATTACTTCTTACCTCCTTCATTTTCTAAGATGTGCAATCAGGATTATAAATTTCATCTTAACTGTACTTTAGCTGAAATTATTCTATATACGTTCAGAGAGCGGAATATATTAATTCTGTCTGCAGTATAAAATTCAATACGTGTCCACTGAATAAAGTTTATTCTGTCCCATTTTTGTTTGTTCTAATTTTTAAAATTATTATAAATGTTTTTTAAAAACATCTATTCACCAACTTTTTAACATATCATTTTTGGGAGCTTTCTCTATTTGAGGGCTGTGTTATTATATACTTACAGATTATTGACTACTGCTCCTTATAAATATTATCTTTGCTGATTTAGGGCACCTACCTTCTTTATTTCTAATAATGTTCTTTATCTTATTGCTCTGATAGTAACATTAATGTAACAGGTTTTCATCACCTTTTTCTTCCTTTAATTGTCATCAAGCTTTAGTTACTTTTAAATAGTTGTACTGAGGTTTTATTAGTTTTTACACAAACTGAGAAACCCTTTCTTTTAAACAGGAGAGTGTAATCCTCTTTTATTTATTTTATGATTATTTTACCTAACTTTTGTTCCCCTTCTCTTTCTTCTACTGGATTTAGTCTACTTTAATTTTCCTCCCCCCTCCAAGCTAGGATACACTCTATTTCTTTTAAATTTTAAAATGTATAATATGCCTTAAATTTAAAATATAATCCATTTCTCATCCTCCTCCCGAGCAATCAAGACCTCAAAAGTTTCCACTTCAATGTTTCTCCTGCCATTTTCCACATTATTCGTATCTAACACTTCGTATGAACACTTCTGTTCATTTTTCTCCCAACATACTAAATGCAAGCAATCGCTCTGTTAGTTCTTAAGTCAGTGTTCACATTTAACAACCTGAAATGTCTTTGCTTGTTCAAATCACTTACATCCAACTCTTTTCTTCTATGTCCTTCTTCCTCACTTATACTTTTTAGTAGTTTAAAAAGCAAGGCTATGTAGGTAGAAAATCCTTGGTCTTTATTTGTCTGAAAATACCTTTTTTGGGTCCTTACTCTTAAAGGTTTGCTTGGTTAAGGAGAGAATTTGAGGCTGAGAGTTATTTTTTGTCACATTGGGTAAAACTGTAATCCATTTTTAATATATCTCTTTTTTATTTGACACAGAGAAAGAAATCACAAGTAGGCAGAAAGGCAGGCAGAAAGAGGAGGGGAAGCAGGCTCCCGGCCAAGCAGAGAGCCTGATGCTGGGTCTCGATCCCAGGACCCCTGAGACCATGACCTCAGCTGAAGGCAGAGCCTTAACCCACTGAGCCACCCAGGCGCCACTTTAATATAGTTCTTATTGCTGATGAGACCTCTACTGTTCATCTAACCATTGTTACTTTGGGGATCATATTTTCTTTTTGACTGCTATTCAGATCTTTGTATTTTGAATTTGCAGTTCCAATGGGTTTTTTTTGTTGTTGTTTTTTTAAATTAATTCTGGTAGGTATTCAGTGCGTATTGATCCGAAGATACATCTCTCTCCAATTCTGCAGAATTCTCAGCTATCACCTTTTCAAAGATTGCCTCTCGAAAGATTTCTGCTGTAACCTCTTTCTGGAATGCCTGTTAAATCTAAGTTGTGCTTTTCATTCTATTCTCCATGTTTTTTGATTGCTCTTTAATATTCTCAATGTCTCTTTCCCTATGATTCATTCTAAGTAATTGCCTCAGATCCACATTCCACTCCACCGAGCCCATCTTCAGCTTTTAGGTATAACCTGCTGCTTAGCTATTCTACTGAGTTCTCAATTTTGAAGACTATGTATTTCATTTCTAGAGTTTCTATATAACTCCCTAATTAGCTTATTTCTTTGCATTTATTCATTATGATTTTTGTTCCTGCTTTCAAAATTATCTTAAACAAATTTACATTCAAATTGCCCCATTATTTCTATTTCTACTTCTTGGAGTGTTAGTGCTCTGGGTTTTTTTGTTTGTTTATTTGCTTTTTGTTTTTTGCTTTCATTAATGCTCCACGAAGATGCTTAGTTTACTCATGTAGTCTATAAAATTTTATGTGTGTGACAGTCCTATGAGCTACAGATTTTTAAAAAAAGATTTTACTTATTTATTTATTTGACAGAGAGAGAAATCACAAGTAAGCAGAGAAAGAGGGGAAAGCAGGCTCCCCGCCGAGCAGAGAGCCCGATGTGGGGCTAGATCCCAGGACACTGAGATCATGACCTGAGCAGAAAGCAGAGGCTTAACCCACTGAACCACCCAGGCACCCCTGAGCTACAGATTATGAAAGTAATTCTACTGAGCACTTTTTCATTTGTTTCTACCAGAGTCTACCGAAGATATGAAACTATTTTAAAGTTAATTTCTCAGTTTGGGGTTTCCAGTCCCCAAACAGCAGAGTTGCTTGATTTCTTTAAAGTCATCTTTCCCCTTAAAACTTTAGGCATTAGGTAAATGGCAGCTCGCCAAACCAGGAGTAACGGCTTTTCTGTTTCCTTTGCATGGAGGTATAGATATCTAGGCTTTGAGCTTCATGTAGGAGGCCCATTTCACCTAGTACGGGTGGTGTTGGTGCCAGATCTCTTGTCCCCATGAGGATGCTGGAGCCTTACTTCACAATGCTCACGATGGATCCAAAACCCTGAGGACAGTCATGCTGTGAGCGGATACTCACCATTGTGGATTTGATTTCTCTTCACTTTTGCCTCCTTTAAAGCTCAGTTACATAGTTAATAAACTTCTAAAAAATTATATTTAAACCCGTATATTTGTTTGTAGCAAGAAGGGAAGAAACATGTCAATTCAGTCCACCGCAGTACTGGTACACCCTCTATTTCTAGCTACTCGTTTCCCCTAAGTGAATTTAAACAGGCATCTGACTTTCAATATTAGCTATATCATAACTCCCGAACTTTTATCTCCAACTATCACTTTTCCTTGGATTTTATTTTTTTGGACACTTCCTTGGGTTTTAAACATATTTTCTAACAAAAAACTTATATCCAGAATTTATCTTTATAAACTTCTCCAAACCGAGAGCAAAAAGAGAGCCAACCCAAACTAAAAATAGGCAAAGATATGTACATACAAATCCCAAAAGATCATATACAAATCTCATAATAAATAAATAAGCATACTAAAAACTGCACATCATTAGTCAGTGGGGAAAAGGAAATCACGAATCAGAATGAGCTACCACTATATACCCACTGGAATGCCTAAAATAAAAAAGACTGACAACACCAAACGTTGGTGAAAAACAGAACTCTCATACGTTGCTGGTGGGAGTATAAAATTTTACAGCTGCTTTGGAAAATACTTTAGCTTCCTAAAAAGTTAAAAATATGCCTCTGCTATGACCCAACAATTCTACCCCTACTTGTTTCCTCCAAACAAATAAAAATATAAGTCTAATAAGACTTTTACAAGAATGTTCATAATAGCTTTATCCCTAATAACACCAAACTGGAAACAACCCAAATGTCTGTCAATGGGAAAGTAGATGAACAAATTTTGGTATATCCACAAAAAGAATACTATTCTGCAACAAAAAGTAAGAATTTATTGATATATATACGACATGCATGAATTTGAGACAAGATATACTAAAGAAGTAAGAACATGTGCTACTTGATTCATCTAAAGGAAGTTCTGGAACAGGCAAACCTAATCTGTAGTAATAGAAACACGCAGTGCTGAGTATTTGCGGGAGTGTGCTGGTAAGAAAAAGGCAGAAGTGAATTTTCGGAGATAATAATGTAAATACTCTATCTCTACTGGGGATGATATATACTTTTATCAAAACACACTGGACTGTACTAAAAAAATGTGCGCGTTTCTCTGTAGCTAAATGTTACCTCAATCTGAAACAACTACCCCCCAACCTTTTACTTAACTGTAACTTAGAAGTCTGGTTTTCATGTGACTGTTACATGATAACCACATCACAATGATCAGTACGAATATACAAATCCTATTGTTCTAAATATTCATGTAATAAAATTATAGACTTTTAGTCCTTTTTTAGGAGGGAGGAGACTATATTCAGAAACATTTCATTTGCTAAAGTTACTGTTTTGAACACTGTCCAAAAATGTAGAGAAAAAAATCTCCAATGTTCTATTCAAACAAATTGTACAATATTACTTCCGCGCAAGAGTAGTTATTAAAAGCTGCAACCTTCTAAACGCACATCACCAGTTAACATTCTGGTCAAAAAGAGCTCAAATCATCAGAAGCCAGGAATATCCTTGTCATGTGTTGGTCACACACTGAGTCACACGTTAACCCTAGCAAAGCTGTTGTGTTGTAAAACTCTGGGGTGCACCTTGTGCATCCTAATTCATGTGAACGGTGCTCTTGGACTTGAACACAGACACACTTAGTGGCCCTGATCTCAGCTATTCCAAATGAGTGATACACTGAGGCAGTAATTGACACGAGTATACATAAGCAACAAAGATCAGTTTGAAAAGTCAAATTACCCATGGTCAACATGAGTAATAACGTCTCTGTGCTCCACATAACTGGTGGTTTGGTACTGTCAGCTTAGCTGACCTGCAACGTTTTCCTCAAATTCTCTTCCCAATACGGTTCTGAGTTACTAGCCATGAGGAATTTGTACAAGATTTGGAAAGAAGAAATGTTAGGCTCCACCAGGTCTAGGTCAGGCGCTTTTAGAGCTCCCACTATGACTTAAACCAAAATACAGTCACAGTCCCTCAAACAATTCCCCGCTTTGAGTTAGTTCAAAGGCCCAGAGACCCTTGAATGAAGGGTCTTTGAAAAAAGACAATCTTAGTTACCCCAAAATGCATAGGTAAATCCTCCTCCTAACTCTCCCCCAGAGGGAACTGCGGTGATCTACTAGAGTGACTACGCATTGGAGGATGTGGGAAGAGAACCCATACTGTCTCCAAACTAACAATAATTCGAGACCCAGAACTTTCCCGTGTTAAACTAGTCAGAGAAGGAGCTTAAGGAAATCAGATAATCAATGAACTTTTGGACTGGGCCCATTTCACAGTGGAACCAGTGGGTCCCCCAAATCCATCCTGCGGTTTACTGCCTCAGTTCTGGAATACACAGTTGGAATACTCAGCACCTGTGAGAACCTAAACTCTGGTTCCCCAGCCTGTTCATGAATGTAAGGGCTAAAATCCCAGGAAAGGGCAGGTGGGTGAAAGAGATCAGAACTACACGGTCTTAGCAAAACAGTAAACCAAAAGCAATCCCGTGTCATGATGTGTCATGAAGGGCCCGCAGAGATGAGTGCCCCCATAAAGACACAGTGACGCCGATTTCCACATTTCCATTCAACCGTCTCTCTGGCCTATGCAGAAGACAGACAAATCTCAGCAACTGACAGTAAATTATCAAAACTTAATCAGCTGGTAATTCCAATTATAACTGCTACTCTAGATGCGGGTTCTTTGCTGGGTCAAATCAGTGAAACCCTGGCACCTGGTATGCACTCAGTCACTTTTCTCTCTACTTGTTAGTAAAGAATATTTGAAGCAGTTCAAGGCCTCACACTACGCCGCGGCAGGGTGCTTCACACTTGCAGCCCACGGCATCATCTGGTCCAGAGTTTCTCATCTCAGCACCACAGACATCTGGGGCCAGATAAGCTCTTGCTGCAGGGGGCCATTCTGTGCATGATGGGGTGTTTAACAGCCCCCCACGCCTCTACACACCAGATGCCTGCCCCTGAACAGTGATACAAAAAATGTCTCCATACCTTGCCAAATGTCCTCTGGGACACAACAGTGACCCCAGCTGAGAACCACTGACCTAGTGTGCAGGGACTTTCATCACCTTTCCTTCCACAGGACGTCACACTGGTCCATTATGTTGATAATATCATGCTGCCTGGATCAGCTAACCAGGAAGTTAACAACCACTCAAGACACCTTGATAAGATACATGTACGCCAAAGGGTAGGCAATAAGCCCCACAAAAATTCAGGGATCTGCCTCCTCAGTGAAGTTCCTGGGAATCTAATGGCGTGGGAGCTGTTGCGGTATCTCTTCCAGAGTGAAGAACAAATTGCGGCACCTGGACCCTCTAACCCTTAGAAAAAGAGGCACCATGGATATGAATTTTGGAAGTAAAATATAAATTATTACCAGTATGGATAACCTGATAGCTTGCCAGTTTGTTAATAGGGCCCAGAAAAATAGGCTGTGTAACAGGTCGAGGGCCGTCAACAAGCTACTCTACCACTGGAACCCAGAAAGCTCACTGTGGCTTGAGGATTGGGGTACAGAGAAATCACGTACTGAGTCTTTGGTGGACGCCCCCCTCCATGTGAATCACAAGACAAACTTTCAACATTTTGGAGCAAAACTATGCCACCCTCCGTAGATAACCATTCTCTCTGGGGGAACCTTCTGGCTTGCCATGGGGAGTCAGGAGAGACTGTCATAGGCCAACATTACTCAACGTGAGCTTCTCATTAAGACCTGGGTGTCGTCTGATTCATGAAGTCAATGAAACCTGGGCTGGCACAGCAACATTCCACCACCTAAAAGAAGTGACGTCATATATCAGAGAGGCTTGAGCAAGTCCTGAAGGTACAAGACCAGCTGCACGTGCCAGTGGCGGAGCTGCCCCTTGACCCACACTCCTGCTACGTTGCTTATGTTGTCTACACCCACATCTGTGGACTCTCGGGGAGACCTGCTGGTAAACATCATAAAAACTTGCAGTCTAGTTTCCAGCTCGTTCCGCACGATGCACAGGCGGCGCGCAAGAGCCGACCGTGGCAGCACCACAGCCCCACTCTGGGCAGCACAGAAGGAACAGTGGCCAAGAGAAAATCGCCCAGGGGGCGGAACTTGAAGCACTGCACCTGGTTGTTTATTCTGTCTTGCAAAGAGAGTGTAAAGTAGGGATCTACAGAGATCCACAGACTGTGCTAATGGCTTGGCTGAATGATCAAGGACTGAGAAGGAACAGGATCTGAAAATCAATGACTAGGAAAAAGAATGTGACTAGGTCTCCCCGAATGAGGATGGCATGCGGAGACAGCTGTGCCCCGTGTGAATCCTCACCAGATATGACTCACGCTGAAGACATCAGCCTCTTTCTCCAGCCACCCATCTTCCTAGCAACACGGACTAACACTCACCACGGCCAATCTGCCAACGGCAGAGAATAACACTGAGCTCCCCCAACGACACCACAATTGCCAGGAGGAGGGGCGAAGTTAGCCAGTTACCTGGTGGCAGGCTGATTAAATGAGACTACTTTCATCACAGACGGGGCCACGTTTTTGATCTCACTGGAATAAACACTTGCTGCAGATATGAACACACCTTCCCTATTCATGATACTTAAGGCAAAACCACCCTGAGTAGACTTAGAGCATAGGCTTCCGCCATCATGACCTTCCACACGCACTGCTTCTAAGCAAGGAACCACTCTCGTAGGAAATGAAGCACGCAATGCGCTCATGCCCGAAGAATTCACTGTTCTTATTGTAACCCCGCCACCCCGAAGCAGCTGGCTTGAGAAACCAGTGGAATGGCCTTTTAAAGATTCTGTTGTGATGCCAGCTGGGTGACAAAAGCTTGCAGAGCTGGGGTAACATTTTCTGGGATGCAGTACATACTCTGGATGGGTGATAATAGATAGGACGACTTCTCCCACAGCCGGGATTCACAGGTCCAGGAGTCAAGAGATAGAAATTGGAGTAGCTCCTCTCCCTGTCACCCTTAGTGACCCATCAGAAAATTTTTTTTCTTTCTAGTCTCTGCAACTTTGTATTCCGCTAGCATAGAAGTCTTAGTACCTACGACGGGACTGTTTGCACCAGGTGTCACAGCAATGGTCCATTGCATTGCAAGCTGAGACTGTTTCACGGCAGTGAATCAGTAGTCAAAGAAGAGGGTTATCATACTGGCTAGGGTGAATGATCCTGATGATCAAGGGAAATTGGGTTGCTGTTACATAATGGCTTAAGAAGAAGTAAGTTTAAACACAGGAGATCCTCTGGCGCACCTCTTCTTACTCCCTTGTCCTGAGACAGGTCCATGGAAAATTACAATAACCCAAAAGAGGCATGATTTCTGATGTCCCAGACTATTCAGGAATCAAGTCTGGGGTTATCTCGTCAGGCAAGGAATTATAATCACTCAGGTGACTGTTGAGGGCAAAGAGAACATGGAATTAGGGCACCTGGGTGGTTCAGTGGGTTAAAGCCCCTGCTTTGGGCTCAGGTCATGATCCCAGGGTCCTAGGATTGAGCCCCACATCCAGCAGGGAGCCTGCTTCTCCACGCCCCCCGCCCCGCCTGCCTCTCCGCCTACTTGTGATCTCTGTCAAATAAATAAATAAAATCTTAAAAAAAAAAAAAGCGAGAACATGGAATTAGAAGAAGGTAATTAAAAATACCATCTGTAACCACATGACAAGTTGCAGAAACAAGGACTGTAATATTTAGGAGTATCTCTTATTTTGGTATGAATATATTTGTGCATAAATCAGCCAATTCTTTCTTTCTTTTAATGCTCTTTCCCCACTTCCATGTCACCTAATATTAAAGTATTCATATTAGCTAATTTTGTATTTCAATACTGAGGTTACAAGGTATAAAAAGAAGATTTATATGTGATTCAGAAGATAAAGGGACTTCCTGTTTTCTTTTGAGGAGAGGGTCAGCATATTTTTGGTACCCCTAGGATGGTTGCATCATATTAGGCAAAAGCATAATTTTGCTCTTATCTTCATTTGGAAGTTAACTGTGGTTAAAAGAAGTGTGGCCGGGGTGCCTGGGTGGCTCAGTGGGTTAATAAGCCTCTGCCTTCGGCTCAGGTCATGGTCTCAGGGTCCTGGGATCGAGCCCCATATCACTCTGCTCAGCAAGGAGCCTGCTTCCCCCACTCCACTGCCTGCCTCTCTGCCTACTTGTGATCTCTCTCTCCATCAAATAAATAAATAAAATCCTCAAAAAAAAAAAAGAAGTGTGGCCAAATCCTAGACTTCTTTTAGGGCAAGGTGACATGGAGTGGTCTGTGATGACTTCCGATATGTAAGTTTAGCTACGCTGGAATTATATTTCTCAAAAGTCCCTTCCCTCTAAGGTCCTGGGTTAATACTGGACACAAGAGAAACGTGCCAGAGACCTGGAAGGCAGAACTAAAACTGTGGCCACTGATATGCTCTGAAGGTCAGTGCCGAGCCTGGCACAGCTGCAGCTCCCACTGGTAGAGACGATCTGTTGGCACATCTCGTGAGCACGGAGCAAAAGTCAGGCTTCACAGCTCTCCAGCTCCCGCTGGAGCACCTGCCTGGGCTGCTGGGTATCCCAGTCCAGGTGCTCTGGCAACTCTGTGATGAAGGGCATCCGCTCATCCTGCAGGTCACCATGTCAGAGCTTGGAAAGCAGCGAGCGAGAGAAACGAGTTCCCCTTCGTCCTCACGGGGCTCCGCTGAGTCCCGTTCTCTCCCACTTCGTGTTCATCGTCCTTTCTGACTGATGGTGCTGTGGATTTCAGCCTCTCAATACCAGACTCCAAAGCAGCAACCATATACAGAATACTAAACCACTGCATAACTTGAATCCCATGGTTAAAGCCTTAATCTATACGGCTCACACGATTCTGCTTCCCCAGTTGAACTCAGATGTGATAACTGAGGTAACACTGCCATGTTTTCTTTTAAAAAGTACATGAACATGGGACTGTGTTTCTAATGTGACTGTTACGGAAACTTGACTAAGGTGAAATTAAGTCCCTTGAGTAAAAAAAAAAAATCTATCAAGTATTATTTTCAGAAAGATGAAGAGAAATGTATTTCCTTAAAGGAAAAGGAGAACAAATACAGAATTAGAAGAACTTCATAAATCCACCAAAATCTTGCTCATCAAGCTATTTTCTGTAACTTCTAAGGGGCAAAAATATAGGCACGATGATTCAGAAAAGACAAAAGAAGACACTATATTCTGGCATACACAGTGGCATTATCAAAATTATCTCCAACACATAAATGCCTGATTTAAAACTTGCCTTTATATTTGGGTTCAGTAAATTCAAAGCAGTCTCAAGAGAGAGATTCCATTAGCATGTATACAGCAGTAATCAATCCAAGTATATCTGTACTCAGCCTGAAGAATGAATGTATTGATATGAAGAAAATGGTGAACATGGGAAAACGGGAACCCCCAAGAACGTCAGTTTGGTTGCGCATTTTAAGATCATGAGGTAGGAAAAAGAACATGGTCCCAGAAGCAACTGTGAATTTCCTCAGCACCCTGGTTTTGATTCTTTGTCTCCTTGGTACCATCACCGAACACCGGCTATTGCAAAGGATGTCATATACACCTGATAACTGAAAACCAACAACCCACCCAACCAGGGATGGAGTATTTTCATTTCACAGGTAAGGAGGTGTGCCTAATGTCATATACCTTATAAATGACTAATCTGAGAAAAAAATCAACCCCAGGGATGTCCTGTCTACAAGCTGGTACTCTTAAACCTTACACAGCCTTAGAGGTTGTCTGTTCCCACTGAGAACACTGGTGTCAGCACACACCTATGCTCTTCTGTGCCCTGCTCTGAGACCTTGTTCACCGAGTCACCCGCAGAAAATCTGGCTTCCCACTTGGCTTTCTTACATGAATACAAGCATTCCAGCAAACTAGGAAGTTATACTTCACACTGTAAATTTATGATTTTAATAATTTTTTGGTATAAAAAGGAATACAAATCTATGATTTAAAATACAGAAATTTTAAAAAATTAAAATCACATATACTCCAGTAGCATGAAGTTTTACTTCCTTTACCTAAATGTACCACCACCACTACTACTACTATGGCTACTAACAATGAAAGCAGGAGCAGCTGGCTCTTCCTCACCTTCTACTAGGTGCCAGGCACTGGTCTAAGGGCATTAGATGTGTTCAATCATTTAAACCTCACAACAACCCAAAAAGTAGGTACTGTTGTTATTACATTTTACAGATAAAAACCCCAAGGAATAAAGAAAATAAGTGGCTTCCCAAGATCACAGGGCTCATAAATGGCAGAGCTACGACTTGAACCCACATAGTCTAACTTCAGAGTGCGTACACATAACCTAGAAGTTCCCCTGCCTTTACATCTGAATTGAAGATACAGAGGACAATCAGACCCCTTCAGGAGGCAGACAGGGAGGCCACAGGCCTTATTTTATTTCTAGAGCCACTCCCTCCTGAGATAGTCCCCTAGCCCACCCCCCTACCCCCATTCCCGAGGCAAAAAACCCCCTCTAGGAGGTCTTCCACTACTGCTTGCCAGAAGATATTATGAGCTAACACAACTGAGTCCCCAGGGGATAAAAAGAAAACATCTGCTTAAATTATATCTAAAAATACGGTATTAAATTCTTTCAGAAACTTCCTAGTTCTTTCACTCCCACGAGTACAAAAACCTAACAGTAAACTCACGCCAGAAATTACAATGGATGTTTGTTCTTTAAATCATTAGATTAAATTTAATTTAACACTCTAGTAGTCAAAGCTTTATTCTGAGACCCTCAGGTTCTGATATATTTAGTAAATCTAACAAAATCCAGTAATTTTTCCCTAACATAAGCTAATAATCATATCAACTTAAATGTCAATACACCTTCTGCACCAATTTTTTCAAAGTACAATAAAAATTTAACTGATGACTTTAAGTTATGAGCATGAATGCCACGGGTGAAAGGAAATATCTTTGCAAAACACCTCAGACCTTCATATAACAATGACCAGAATGTAAAAAGCAAATACGGTGTCTACACAACACCCCCCTCAGATTCTTAAAGTACTTCAAAATTTTCCAGATAATGGGTGAATCTGAATTGTATATATTTACTAAACACCTATCAAGCAACTACTATGTGCACAGCACCATGCTAAAGTACTTTAAGAGGGAGGAATGTAGTTTACTGACATATTCTTGCTGTTTTTTACATAACACCAGCAAGCGGTTCTGAAAACTTCGGAAAGTCAATTATGCCAGACGCTGCAGCTGAATGGCTCTGGGAATCAGTACCCAGGTGCCTGGTCTCAAGCAGTTTGCAGCGTGATGTGTGGGACAGGTTTAATGAAATCACAGCACGGTTTGAAAGTATTGTCACAAAGCACATGTGAGATAGAACCAGAAACACGATAAATAATTCACTTGTGGCAGAACAGAGAACACAGTCTCCTTCCCAACATACTCTTCCCTCCGCTTGATTTCTCTCCTTGCTGGGGAGGAAAGGAAAAAAGAAAGGCAGAGGTGATCAACCACCCCCCCTGGTATCAACCTTCTCTCCTCAAGACTTCCCTACTTAGCCTGTTCTTTGGGCGCTCATGTTTCAGAATTTACTGGACAGATCCTTCCTTATTTCTCCAGGTTTATACAAGTGGCCACTGGTACATAACTTAATTCCCTCTAGTTTTTGTTGCTTAAGTAGAAATCAGAAAGAATTTAGCGTGGCCGGAAGAATCTGTTGCATGACTTAGTAGTGCGTTCAGATAATAAATCATCTCTGTAGAAAACAGCATGACCGGTTTATAGATAGACACCAAAATGAAATGTACCAGTAAGCATCAGAAGAAACAGAGAGGTTAAGCAACTTACCAAGATAAACCAGCTGAATAATCGTCCCCCCTCAGGTCCTCCCGTCTATTAAAATCACAGACAGGACACCATGAAAGAATGATGAATCACCAACCCCAGCCTCTGCTAAGAAATCCCTGTCCTAGTCACTTTATGGCACACTATCCTTCTGCACTAGGTCTGAGAGGTTCTGCTTTCTGGTCTACTAATACGGTTACTATCGGCTCCTCTCACCTCACTCCCAGTACATACTCTCACAGTAAAATGTGTTTGGGATTTCGTGATGAAACATGAATCTTTCCTTAACGAGTGCTAAAAAGAAATAATTATTCTGACATTATTCTAAATGGTAAGAAAGGCTTTATTCAAGATTATTGCATCAGGGTATTGTGATAGGAGAGAGAGATCAGCTCTGAATACAGTAAAGACAGCTGGGGATTCAGAGTTGAGGTGAGTGGATGGAAAACTACTAAGATGAGACCTGAGGGTCAGGGGACTCCTGCTAAACTGGCCTAAGAGGGTGCCTTGCTGGGGATTCGCACTTAACTGACTTAGCGGAATTCCTTGCTACGCTGGAGCTGTGCAGGCCCTGGAAGGACAGGGCAGAGATGAAGGCCAAAGTCAAACCTACTTGAGAACAAGGCTCAGAGGGGCTGACCTGAAGTCTGGTTCAAGGAGAGAGTTCTTTGGCACTGGCACTGGCATCTCCCCCTCACTAAACCCTTCTCCAGTATACCAAAACAAGTTTTCAAAACACCAGATTCAAAGTTCTTGTGTGGATCTTGAGAATACAGGTCACAAAATTTATTTTTAAAAAACTTTTTTTTTTAAGTTTTTAATTTTAAGTGATCTCCATACCCAATGCAGGGCTTGAACTCACAATCTCAAGATCAAGAGTCACATATTCCACCAACTGAGCCAGCAAGGTGCCCGAGGCCACTAAATTGAAAAACCAGTATGTTTCTAAACCACTTCAGCATACACAGAATACAAATCTAATCATGTCGGCTCTTTACTTAAGTCACCCAAGGGCTACCGGTGCCCCAGGAGCAGGTCTTGCTGAGACTCGCGAAGCCCTGCGCGGTCTCCAGTCCGTGGCCGGCCCTCTCCCTGACCGCTCCTCCTCCCAGCCCCACGCTCAGGGCCCTGCCCACAACGCTCCTTCAGCCCAGGAGTGTCTTCTTTCCACAGAGCCACCTGGCAAAGCAGTACTTGCCTTCCAGGCCTTCGTTCAAAGGCCGTGAACCTTTCTTGTGCGCCCCCTCCCCTCTCCCCCTTCCCTCTTTATCCAGTGTCCTGCTCACTCGGAGGACAAGAACCGTAACTTTCTAACTTTCTACTGCACTTGCCTGTCTCCGTCTATCTCCCCGTCAGGCTCTGAGTCCCTCCAGAGCAGGAACAGGTTTCATTTGCCTTTGCATGCCTTTGGTCTCCAGTTGAGATGAAAACAAATAGGAAAGGAAATAAAAGCAAACCCTCTTTGGAAACTGTGAGCGTAGCACTGTTGATCCCCAGGGAAAGGTAGGCATGCCTTAAAGATTTAAAATAAACCTATTACCATATCCTTTACAGACAGTTCATTCAAACTGTGGACTGTGGCTCAGCTTCTGATTTGCTGACAACCTGAACTAAATGGATACAGTGGTCAAAGCAGTATTAAAAATACTTTCTCAGAATGGGCACCATATGGTGAACTCTGCTGCCACCACTTTCCCAGTATGGTTCACCATATAAAGCTGGGAGAAGGAAGAACGTGAAATTCCTCACTACTTCGTTCCTCAACCTTAGACCCACAAATGCCACACACTGTGCCTTATTACCCCCGAGACAGAAAATTCCCTGTTGTTTTCTACTGCTGTCATCATCCACCGAAAGGACTGATTTGTCACTTCTCCCACACCACATTCTAGAACATAACGGGCAACCGTAATGTCCTTTTTCATTTTAATTAAAAGATGAGATTTATTATAATGCAATCATGATCATCATCACATCAGTGTTTTTTTTTACAAAGCCTAGTCAGTAAATACCAACATCAGAATAATGGAGAGGTTTAAGAAGAGAGATTTCTGGATCTCACCCTAGAGAAACTGTGTATGAACAGAGTGCAACAGAGCAGGGCTTAGGGAGCATGAATGTGAAGTGATCTCTCAAGCTGGCTCATAAAGTCATTTGAGAATAAGTGAATAAACTGGACCTTGATTTATTAAATTTTTGAGTGCCAAAAATATGCCAAACACTATGGGAGGAAATACAAGATATACAGAAATAATATTGGAGGTAGTCTCTGGCCTCAAAGTATTTTCAATTTAGTCAGGAAGAAAAAGTTGACTCAGAGAATTCTAGAACAATGCTAGACTCTATTGTATAGAATAGTCTCCAGGGGCGCCTGGGTGGCTCAGTGGGTTAAAGCGTTTGCCTTCGCTCAGGTCATGATCCCAGGGTCCTGGGATCGAGCCCCGCATCGGGCTTTCTGCTCAGCAGGAAGACTGCTTCCCCCCACATCTCTGCCTGCCTCTCTGCCTACTTGTGATATCTCTCTCTCTCTCTCTGTCAAATAAATAAATAAATAATCTTTAAAAAAAAAAAAAAAAAGAATAGTCTCCAAACTTTAGATCAAGTACCCTATCACTGAAAGTTTTAAGTATGGGTTACTATAGTAATACTGACTTAAATTATACATGTATTATATTAAAACACATGATACCAAAAAGATAAAATTTTTGGAAACATTATATCTCAATGGTACAAACTTTTCAGTGATTAAACATTGTGTCTGAAAAACAATCTGAGGATTTTGAAGGGGTGGGGGGTGGGAGTTGGGGGTACTAGGTGGTGGGTATTATAAAGGGCACGAATTGCATGGAGCACTGGGTGTGGTGAAAAATAATGAATACTGTTATGCTGAAAATAAAATAAATTTATATTGAATTTAAATGAAAAAAAAAAAAAAAAAAACATTGTGCCATATTAATATATTTCTTGGTTTTTAATATCTTAGCTTAACAATTTGTGATACTGGGATCTGAAGGGCTGACTACAAATTCAGTTTATGTTGACACTTGACTTCAAGGACTGTATTCATATGTCCATCCACCCACCATGTATACAAAAAGTTTTTTATGAAAATCATGTTAGGGAGCACCTTCCTGAGGACAATCTGCAATTTTTGAAAACATCATCTTAATAACTTTAACAAATGGTTTCCAAAATCTACTAAGATTTTTGATCTAGAAAATTTACAAACAAGTTAGAAAGTTGTCCATATTTTTAAGTGTGCAGATGAGAAACTGAGAAATGACATGTAATTTAGGGTAGTAAAATCACATAAGTATGGATACTTCTGAACACCCATTTCCAAAACGTTTATTCCAATCTTTCTGTTGACTAGTATGCAAGATAATATGAAGGGTTTTCCAAGATAAAACATACTTTAAAGTGTACTGTTGGGCTTGAAGAGAAAATACAAGGGAAAAATAAGTAAACATTAAAAATACTCCAGCTGAAAGCAACTACAAAACCCAGCACTGCCCTGAGGTCCAAATATTAACCTGTGGACTCACTACAAGGTTGGAGAATGTAAAACTCCTTCATTGACCTGGAACTCCTTTAGGATACTAGAATGTCGTATGTCAGGGGATCCTGGCTAGCTCAGTCAATAAAGTATGCAACTCTTGATCTTGGGGTTGTAAGTTTGAGCTCCATAGGGGGAGTAATTACTTAAAAATAAGTCTTTAAAAAAAAGTCCCAGGTTAGTAGGAGCAAAAACAAAGCCTCTCTAGAGGAAGTCATCCTCAATTCAGAGCCCCAAGTTTCACAGATAAAAATCAGGCAAATATGAGTTCATCCCCAAAGAACAGCAAATACAGAAACAAAGAAGCCACAATAGATGAGAATCAACAGATACAAACACTAAAGCTGAAGCCCCAGGGACTTCATATAATGGAATTTCCAGACATCGGAAGTAAATAACTATATGTCAAATGTTTAAGGAAATGAAGGTGAAGTCACAAAAATAAACAAAAACCAAGAGACTATAAAATAGGCCAGACTGGTTTGAGAGAAAGAACTTACAACTTTTAGAAATAAAAAATGAAATGAAAAAATTCAACAATGTTAAAAGAGAAGAGTGTAGCATGCATCCTGTACACTGCTAGTTTCTGTCCATCTCAACACAGGGTGCTTGATGGGAACCAGCATTCGCTAGGTGCTGGGGTATGCTGAGAACAAAGCCAGCTAAGTGTGCTGCTCCTTCAGAGGAACCACAGTACACCAGACAGACACCAGAGGGAGCAAGAGATTACAGCTCCGAAATAAAGAAAGAAAGAAAGAAAGAAAGGAAGGAAGGAAGGAAGGAAGAAAGAAAGAAAGAAAACAAACAGGAAATCCCTCTAATCAGGTATCTACAAGAAAGAAAGAAAGAAAGAAAGAAAGAAAGAAAGAAAGAAAGAAAGAAAGAAAGAAAACAAACAAACAGGAAATCCCTCTAATCAGGTATCTACATGAGCATGTCCAGAAAAGACACATCCACAAAAAAGGTTTGAGGACCTGAGAATCTCCAGCTGGACCGAGTGGTCACAATCTCTCCATGTATGAAGACAGCCTAGAAAGACTGAGAGAGGTAACCTTTTTTTTTTTTTTAATGTGTGGATACCAACAAAGAGTTATAAGAAATACAAAGGAATAGGGGAAATGGCCAATATAGGGAAGACAATACATTTCTAAAACCAACCCTAAAGAAAGAGAGGTTACCTGTATTACCTGGCAAAGAATTCAAAATGACTGAAATAAAGATGCTCAATGACATCATGAAATGATACATGAGCAAAATGAGGATTTCAGCAAAGAAACCAAAAAGACAAAAAACAACCAAACAGAAATTTTGGAGTTCAATTTAAGAAGGCAGTAATTCATTAGGGAGCTTCAAGGAAAGGCTTGATCAAACAGAAGAAAGAATGAGCAAATGTTAACATTTGTTTAAAGCTATCCAGTCAAAGGAAAAACAAAAACAACAACAACAAAGAAAGAAAGAAAGAAAAAGAGTGAAGAAAGCCAAAGGAAGGAAGGAAGGAAGGAAGGAAGGAAGGAAGGAAGGAAGAAAGAAAGAAAGAAAAAGACAGAAAGAAAGAAAGAAGAAAAAGAGTAAAGAAAGCCTAAGGGAATTATAGGCTAGCACCAAAAAACCAATATATGCATTATGGGAGTCTCAGGGGAAAAAAAGAGAGAGAGAAAGGGACAGAAAGTTTGTTTGTTTTTTAAATGAAAAGTTCCCAAATATGAGGAAAGAAATGGACATCCAGATTTCCAGATTCAAGAAACCCAAGAGAAGTTAAATAGGATGAATCCAAAACAGGATGAACTCAAAAAGTCTGTACCCAAACACGTATTCAAATAGTCAAAGGTCAAAGACAGAGAATTTTGAAAACTGCAAATATACAATTTGTCATGTACAAATGAACCCTCATAAACTTTTTAGCAGATTTCTCAGCAGAAAACCTGGAGACCAGGAAAGAATGCAAATATTCAAACTGCTGGGGGACAAACTTGCCAGTCAAGAACACTATACCCAGCAAAACTGTCCTTCAAAAATGAATAAAAAGCTTTTACAGATAGACAAAAGCTGAGAGAGTTCTTCACCACTAGACCTGCCTTATAAGAAATGCTTAAGGGATCATTCAAGTTGAACAAAAAGACACTAAACAGTCACAGGCAAGCACACAAAAATATAAATTTCACTGGTAATGGGAAATACATGCACAAACACGGGATACTGTAATAATGCAACAATGCTGTGCAAATCATTTTAATTCTGGCATATAAGTTAAAAAACAAAAATATTTACAAAACTATAACTATAAAATGTTAACGGATATACAACTCAAATGTAATCTGTGATAACAACAATATAATGTGTAGGGAAGGAAAAAGTTAAAGCAGAATTTTTGTATGAGATTAAAGTTAAGATGCTATCAGCTTAAAACAGGTTGTTTTAAGTGTGGAATGTTCTATATAAGTCCCATAGTAACCACAAAGAAAATACCTGGAGAAGATACACAAAAGAAAATGAAAAAGAAATCAAAGTACGTCACTATAAAAAAAAATCAACAAGACACTTAGACAGCAAGAGATATTAAGAAAGACAAAAGAGGGGTGCCAGGGTGGCTCAGTCGTTAGGCGTCTGCCTTCGGCTCAGGTCATGATCTCTGGGTCCTAGGATCAAGCCCCACATCAGGCTCCCTGATCAGCGGGAAGCCTGCTTCTCCCTCTCCCACTCCCCCTGCTTGTGTTTCCTCTCTTGCTGTCTCTCTCCCTCCCTGTGTCAAATAAATAAATAAAATCTTCAAAAAAAAAAAAAAAAGACAAAAGAACTATAAGACAGAAAAAAAGGGGAACGTTATATAATGATAAAAAGGTCAATTGACCAGGAAAATATAACATTTAAAAATATTTAAAGACCCAAATCAGAGCACTTAAAATATATAAAGCAAACAATGACAGAATGGAAGGGAGAAATAGACAGCAACACAGTTACAGCAGAAAATTTCACCACCCCATTTTCAATAGTGGGTAGAACATCCAGACAGTTAGCAAGAAGAAAACTGAAGACCTGAATAACACTATAGACTAAATGTTCCTAACAGACATATTTAGAACATTTCACTGAAGAGCAATAGAACACATTTTTATCAAAGGTACATAGATATTCTCCAGGATAGGGCGCATGTTAGATCATAAAACAAATCTTACAAATTTAATAATGCTGAGATCATAAGAATTATCTTATCGAAATTAATGGTATGCAACCAGAAATCAGTAACAGAAGAAAATTGGAAGACATGTGAAAATTAAGGAACATATTCTCGAATAACCACTGCATCAGGAAGAAATCAAAACAGAAATTAGAAAATATCTTGAGACAAATGAAAACAATATACAGTCCTCTTTCCTTCGGCAGTGGCAGCAGATTGTGCAGACATGGCCAAAATTAAGGCCACCTTTGCATCATGAAGACAGAGGAGCTGCTTAAACAGCTGTAAGACCTGAAGGTGGAGCTATGGCATCTGTGCGTCACCAAAGCAAAAGGCAGCATGGCTTCCAAGCTGTCCGAGATTTGAGCTATTCACAAATCCACTGCCCATGTTCTGTTATCAACCAGACTCAGAAAGAGAACCTCAGGAAAATTTACAAGGGTAAGAGGTACAAGCCCCTGGATCTGTGGCCCAAAAAGACATGTGCCATGTACCTCTGGCTGAACAAGAAAGATGAAAACCTGAAGACCAAGAGGCAGCAGTGGAAGGAGTGGCTATACCCTCTGCGGTAGTACCCAGTTAAGCCCTGAGAAGCAGCATCAGTAACACACATACACACACACACACACTGTGGTGGGGAGGGTAGAAAGAAAAGAAAATATATCAAACTTACAGGATGCAGCAAAAGCAGTACTAAGTGAGAAGTTCACAGTAATAAAAACTTACATTAAAAAAAAAACCCTCTCCCCAAATCCTCCTTAAGGAACTAGAAAAAAGAAAAACCTAAGCCTAAAATTAGCAGAAGGAAATTATAATAATGATTACAGTCGTAAAAAATGGAGAAGAAAAAATAGAAAAAATTCAACAAAGAGTTGGTTCTTGAAAAAAATCAACAAGTGAAAAAAATCTCCAGCTAGACTAAAAAAGAAGAGCCAAATTAAGATCAGACATAAAAGAGGAAACATTAGAACTGATGCCATAGAACTAGAAAGGATAGTTAAGAGACTACCTTATGTAATGAAATGTGAACAAATTGGCATATTGGCACCTAGAAGAAATGGAGAAATTCCCATGAACATACAACCTACCAAGATTGAACAGTGAAGAAAAAGGAAATCTGAACAGATGTAGCAAGGAGATTGAATCAGTAATCAAAAACCTTCCAACAAAGAAAAGCCCAGGACCAGATGTCTTTTGGATATATTCTACCAAACATTTAAAGAAGAATGGGGTCCCTGGGTGGTGCAGCCGGTTAAGTGTTTTCTTCAGGTCAGGTTATGATCCCGGGTCCTAGGACCATCATCCCTCCCTGCTCAAAGGGGATCCTGCTTCTCCCTGTACCTCTGCAGCTCCCTCTGCTTGTGCTCCCTCTCTTTCTCTTTCTTTCAAATAAATAAATCTTAAAAAAAAAAAAAAAAAAAAAAGAATAAACACCAATCCTTCTAAGACTTTTCCAAAACTTGGAGAAAGGAAACTAATTTTAGGCCAGCATTACTGAAATACCAAAACCAGAAACAGACACTATAAGAAAACCACAGCCAATAACCTTGATGAATATATGCAAAAATCCTAAATGAAGTATTAGCAAACCAAATTTAATAGCACATTAAAAAGATCATAAATGATGACCAAGTGGGATCTATCCCTAGGATACAAGGATGGTTCAACATAGGTAATCAATGTAATACACCAAATTAACAGAACAAATGATGAAAATCACATGATCATCTCCATTGCTGCAGATAAGGCATCAATACCCTTTCATCATAAAAAACTCTCAACAGGGGTACCTGGGTGGCTCAGTCCATTAAGCATCTGCCTTTGGCTCAGGTCATGGTCCCAGGGTCCTGGGATTGAGCCCCGTGTCAGGCTCCCTGCTCAGTGAAAAGCCTGCTTCTCTCCCTCCCTCCATACTACCCAAAAAGATCTTCAGATCAACACAATACCTATCAATACCCTAATACCATTTTTTAAAAATAGAAACAGAAAAAAACAATCTCAAAATTAACATGGAACCACAAGGACCCTGAATAAACAAAACAATCTTGAGAAAGAAGAACAAAGATGAAGGCTTCACACTTATGACTTCAAAGCACATTACAATGTTATAATAATCAAAACAGTATGGCACTGCTATAAAGACAGGCATATAGACTAATGGAATAGAATTGAGAGCCCAGAAATACATCTTTGTATATATGGTGAAATGATCTTAGATAAGAGTACCAAAAAACTCAAGTGGGAAATAGTAGTCTTTTCAATAAATGGTGTTGGGAAAACCAGATCTTCACATGCAGAATAATGAAATTGGATCTTTTATCTTATAACATATACAAAAATTAATTCAAAATGTATTGAAGACTTCAATATAACACCTAAAACTGTAAAATTCTTTAAAGAAAACATAGGGCAAAGCTTCATTACACTGATCTTGGCAATGACTTCCTGAATATAACATGAAAAACACAGGCAATTAAGGCAAAAAAGAAATAGACAGGTGGAACTACATGAAACTAAAAAGCTTCTGCACAGCAAAGACAACAATCCCCACAGTGAGAAGGGAACCCCCAGAATGGAAGAAAATACTTTACACACTATATATCTGAAAAGGGGTTAATATCCAAAATATTCTTACAACCCTGATTTTTAATGGACAAAGGACTTGAATAGACATTTCTCCAAAGAAGACACATAAATGGTCTACAGGCATATGAAAAGATGTTCAACATCACTAATTATCAGAGAAAGGCAAATCAAAAATCACAATGAGATTATTACTTCACACCAGTTAGCATGGCTATTATCAAAAAGCAAAGCAGACAATAATAAATGCTGACAAGGACGTGGAGAGATTGTAACCTATGTGCACTGCTGGTTTGAATGTAAAACGGTGCAGCCATTATGGAAAACAATATGATGGCCCCTCAAAAAATTGAAAATAGAACATATAATCTGGCAATCCAGATTCAATTCAAAAGAACTGAAATCAGAACTTCAAAGAGTTTTGCAATCCCATGTTCATTGCAGTATTATTCACTACAGTCAAGTTAAGAAAACATTTCAAATTCCGTCAACGGGTGAATGGATAAAGAAATGTATTATATACATTCATTGGAGTATTTTTCTGCCATAAAAAGGAGGAAATTCTGTCATGCTTTATTATGGGTAAACCTTGAGGACATTACATTTAGTGAAATTAGCTCATCATAGAAAGGCTGATACTGCATGATTCCACTTAAATGAGAGATGTAACATAGTCAAACTTATAAAAAAGCCAAGAATCAAATTGTGGTTGCCAGGGACTGGAGAAATAGGAAAATGGGAAGTGGCTATTCAATAGTATAAAGTTTTAGTCACGCAAGATGAAAAAGTTCTATAGATTTGCTACACAACATTGTGCCAATGACAATTAACAATACTGTCCTATGCACTTAGAATTCTTTTTGTTAAGAGAGCAGATTTCCTGTTACGGGTTTTTTATGACAATATAAATAAACTTAACAGAAGGATTAACAGTGAAGAGATTTAGCCAACTAAAAGATAAATCTAAACATTACATACCATAACTGTAGTGCAGATTATACTATATACTGCAGTACAGAGAAACAATGAAATAGAGGAAGAAATGAGAGTCTAAGACATATATATAGGATAGAATGAGAAATCTTAACATATCTAATCAGGGCACTGGAAACACTAGAGAGAACAGAGGTAAATTAATATTTAAAGAGAGAATGACTGATTGTAGAACTGATGAAAGATATAAATCCACAGATGATAAATTCAAACAAATCATGCAGCTTGTAGTATAGAGAGGAAATGAACTTGTGAAAACAATGAATGAGAAAGTAAAGCACATGGAGGGGCTATGGTCTAACGTAATCAAATCAGAATCCCCTAATGAACCTCTGAAGGAAGCAGAAACAAGGCAATTTTCAAAAAGATAATAGTTGGTAAGTATCTAGAACTGAAGAAAGATAGGAAATCACAAACATAGGAAGCAGGAAGGAAAAAAAAAAAATACAGGGGTACCTGGATAGCTCAGTTGGTTAAGAGTCTAACTTGTGATTTCAGTTTAGGTCATGATCTCAAAGTTGTGAGATCAAGCCCTGCATGGAGCCCCACATTGGGCTCTGTACTGGGTTTGGAGCCTGCTTAAGATTCTCTCTCTCCCTCCCCCTGCCTTTCCTCTTAAAAAAAGAAAGAAAGGGACAGAGAAAGAAAGAAAAAAGAAATCCATACCTAAATGCACTGCAGTGACAGTCTAACACTTAAAAGAAAAACAGACAATCTTGAAGAGACAGATGGAAAAGATCACCTACTTTTATTTAAAGGTTTATTTGTCAGAGAGAGTGAAAGAGCACAAGCCAGGGGAGCTGCAGGCAGAGGAAGAAGCAGCCTCCTCACTGAGCTCCTTGCCTAATACGGGCCTCAATACCAGGACCCTGGAATCATGACCTAGAGCTGAAGGCAAAGGCATAACCAACTGAGCAACCCAGGCATCCTGAAAAGATTACCGACTTAATGGCAGATGACTTCTGAACAGAAACAATGGAAATCAGCAGACCATGGGATACTATCTTCAGAGCAATGAATGAAAGTAACTGTTGATTCTGAATTGAAGACTAAGCAAAACTATCACTGAATAATAAGGGCAAAATATATTTCAGATTTAAAGAAGAAAGTTTATCATTAACAATCCTTTATTAAAAGAACTTCAAAGGTGTTCATTGGGTAAATGGAAAATGACCCCCAAAGGAAAGTCTGAGAAGGAAGAAGAAATGGTTAAAAAATAATAATCTGAAAACCATGTGGCTGATTCTAGCTTTGTTCGAGGGAGGAGGCAAGCTTAGAGTCCCCCTACTCCTCCACCATCCACAATGTGTCTGATTGTAAACAACCTGGGCTTAAAACAGCAGGAGCAGAAGAATTCATAATAGCATTTTGGCCAGACAGGAATAGAAGGTAGATATGTTTTTCTCACAATGGACTGTCCTGCATGCTCACTTTGGAGACCAGTAGTGTGCACTATACATTGACAGCTGTTCAGCTACAGCGGAGAGCAATCCTTGCTATAACCAATTCAGAATTTTTCTTAGAAAAATGAGCCATACCATAAAGGATTTATGAGTCGGGGATAAGGGGGAATGAGCAGGGCACTCCAGACAGTGAAAACAGCAAAGGTTCAAAATAGAGATGAGCACAGCATAGCCTGTTCTTACTCTAATAATGTATTTTATATCATTTTATATAGTCTTTTCAAATTTCTAAGACAAAAACAGAACAAACCAAAACAGCACCTCCAAGAAGCAATAGCACGAGTACAGCAACAGTGGAAGACGTCAGAGATTACAACCTTGGGCAGGTCCCTTAACTTTCCGAAGGCATATGCCTCTGTTGTAGTATGCAATACTTATCCTTCCCAGTATCACTAAGATATTTTGATGATAAATGAAAAAACTCAAAAGGGGAATGTTCCAGCCATGATGTCTTACCTATGACTGATTACCAGTCAGTGTACTGGGTACTGGGGATACAGAATAAAGGGGACAAAGTAAGTCAGCGATCAGAGCACAGTGTGGTAAGTACGGTGACCTCTGAGGCGTGCACTGGGGGGTGAGCAACCCAAAGCTCGTAGCAAAGGCATGCTTCTCTCCTGCCTTTTCACATCATTAACAATGATTCTGACAGGACAAACTACTGATGGTCATCGCAGACACACTAAGCACTTGGGATAGTCATCACAGTGAGTTTCGGATCTATCAAAACAATCACCTTCAAGAGTTTTATTATTAAAAGATTCACAACAAATTTAACCAAGAAGGAGTCAAATCATTTTTCTTCATACTAATTAAAATTCACCACAGAAGGCTAGCCTGGGCATTTTGGATCCATAAAAATCAGTATAATCAGAGTTTTCCTAAAACACGGGAAAACAATTTCTCTTGCTTCATTCAAAAGCACCTAAGAGTAATGGTTCCATATTATCTACATTCATGCTGGAACTCTCCAAGTCTAACTTAAGAGAAGAAAAAAAATATTTCAAATGCCCATTCTTTTTCTGGACTCTACACAACATAAAATCAAACACATTTTGCATAAATTAATTCAATGATCAGTGACATATCTTTCCTACTTTTTCTTTTCCTTTAAAAAAAAAATATTTTATTAGTTTTGACAGAGAAAGAGTGCATGAGAAGGCAGAAGAAGGGGGAGCAGGCTCCCTCCTGTGCAGGGAGCAGATGTGGGACTTGATCCCAGGACCCTGGGGTCATGACCTGAGCTGCAGGCAGATGCTTAACCAACTGAGCCACCCAGGCACCCCTTTTTACTCTCTCTACTTCACTATGAAGTGTTTAGTGCATTAAAAGTTCATCACTGGGGCGCCTGGGTGGCTCAGCGGGTTAAAGCCTCTGCCTTCGGCTCAGGTGATCCCAGAGTTCTGGGATCGAGCCCCGCATCGGGCTCTCTGTTCGGCAGGGAGCCTGCTTCTCTCTCTCTCTCTCTCTCTGCCTGTCTCTCCGCCTACTTGTGATTTCTGTCAAAAAAAAAAAAAAAAAAGTTCATCATTGGTTGTTCTGGGTATTTGGCCAATTCAGGCCTATCAATGCACAAATCCTTCATCTAAGAAAATAACTCCTGAAAAAGTGCACACAGAATGTTCTGGGGGAAAAAAAAGGTAATTCCTTCTCTTTCTACTATATACTTATAGTAGTAATAGGAGATCAGTGCTGTTAACACTCCTCTTTTGAATTTCTTAATTTATCCTCAACACACACTAGTCACATATATAGGGTAGATATTATATACTCCCAAGAACACAAAGTCCAAATACATTCACATATGACTAAACAAAATTTCATATTAACTGCAAATGACAATAAAATACAAGGATGTTTTTTAAAATTGCCATATGTGTTTAAATTAAAACATTTCTAGCAGTGGTAGAATGTTTTTAGTTATTTCCTTAATATTCCAAAGGACTTGAAGTCTTTATGGTCATATAAATATAAATTTCCCCAGCTATTTTAAAAAATGTGTCACTTTAACTGAAAACGACTACAAACAAATGTACATTTTGCTTGCCATACTGGCTTCAATATATTAGCTAACAAGCAGGTTTGTTCTTTATTTCACTGATAGGAGATAAGAATGCATTATGACATTTACTACTAACCAGAGAATAGAGAGAAACACCAACAATGATTTAACAGCCGTCTCTGGTGGTCCCTTTGATAAACGCCTACAGCACTTACAAACCAATTTAGCCTTATTTACACAGTTTTCTTCTGTACACTAGTTGTTTGGGATTATATTCATTTTTCCTGTAAGCTCCTTGAGGGGAGAGGCCTTATCTTAAATAATGCATCTGTATCCCAACCAGCTCAAAACCAAAGCTGCACGCACATTTACTGATAAATGAACAGCCACAGTGTAATAGACATTTTCCACAAATTGGGAAATGTTAGGCAATTAGGAGAAAATTAGAATTGGATAAAGTCGACTACATGGAGGAATAGTCAGGTTCAACACAAGGACAGGGGACAAGATCATAAAAGTCACTTTGAAATAACATGTTCGGGACCAGAGCAAATGACTTTATACAGCATAATTATTTTCAGAAGGTACAACAGCATTTATCACACGATTATTGCTTAGCTTAAAAATCCACTGGGGTGGGGGTGGATGGGTCTTACATGTGATGCTGTATTTTGTACTATTCCTTGATGCATGTTCCTATAATGATCTCATATCCTTGAAAAGTACCTTATTCATGCAAGTATGGAAAGAGCTATACTATTCAAAATCCAAAATAAAATAAAAACAATGTATTTTTCCACCCACTCTAGGTAACACACAGCGTGTGGCTAATAAAAACAGAGGTCATAGTCTGTCTTACTTTTCATTCACTGAAATGACACACTGAATGACAGGAATCTTTTTAGAGTTCCTGCTAGAAGCATTCAGTTTCAGAACTTGACTTTAGGATCGCCTTTAACCAAATTTTTCATCGTTTCCCCTGACCTTCCTTTAATCTCCCAATTAAATCATGCATCAATTCTGTTTTTTTAAAACGCCGGTTACAACGCAAAATGAAGTTACTATCATTTCTGCCAGCAGCAGCCTCACACTGTTTACCATTTTCAGTGCACGATACTAGGGAGGACAAAAGCACACTCTGAAATACCTTCTCAGCTTTTTCAAACAATAGTCTCTTACTAGAATTTCTTCTCCTTTCACGTAATTCTATTAAGTTTCTGGGCTCCCCTGGTCTCCCAAGATTAAAGAATCTGTTTATTCCAGCCGCCAACACTTCAGAGGTGAGCTCCTATCTTCTCCCTCATCCCTTTTGTGTAAGAACACCAAAGCGCTCATATTTTATTTTCCCATCCTTATGACCCAGGGCTTGGGACTCCAAGACTGGAATCTGAGTTCACTAAACACCTAGACAACTGCCCAGAGAGATCTGGGCAGCCCACTTAACTTGGTACCCTCCAGCCCCTTAAAAGCCAGACAGAAAACCAGCCAAGGCCCTATTTACAAGCCATGAAGGTTAAAAACAAAAACAAAAAACAAACAAACAAAACCCACAAAATCAAAACAAACAAACAAAAAGAGGGGAAAAACCCCAAAACAAAACCCATTTCCACAAAGAAGCTCACACACACACACACACACACACACACATTGTACTCTTTCAGAAGGTGGGAATACAAATTGATCAGGTCCTTTTGGTTTTCGAGAGTTTAAACACCAGGGACATCCGCATCCAGATAAAAACTCCTGAGGGCAATTTGATCAAAGACACAGAAAATCCTTCCTTCAAAGAAATGCACCGTGTGACACTTCAAGAAGGAGGAGAGAGATTTAAAGTAAAACCTGCCCTGCACGATCACCACTGAGTCCAGGCAGAGGACGAACAGCCGCCGGCTTCCTCCGGCTTTTCAACGTTTTGCCGTAACCCCAGGGCCACCGAGGCTGTCCGGGGAATTCTCGCGCTCATCCCTCCCGAGGAGTCTCTGGGCGGCAGGAACTCGTCCCCACACACACGCACGCACACACACACACACACACACACACACACACATCCATCTCTACTACCACTGCCCCCTCCATTCCCACCTTCCCCCTGCGGTGCCCACGACCCAAAATGGGACGCGGTGTCACAAAAAGCCAAGTCATGGGGCCATGCAGGGGGGTGGGGGTGCAGAGGGCTGAAAGGGCCAGAGGAGCGAGGGGGGAAGCGGAGGTAGTCGCCGGCTCGCCCGCGGCCGCCCGGGTGGGGACACGGCATGCCGAGGGCCAGAGACAGCACTCGGGGATGCCCACTCTGCCCTGGCCGCTGCCTCCCTGCCCTCCGTGCGCCCACCCTCCCCGGGGGGACCACCCCGAGGACAGGGCTCCCCGTACAGCCCCCGCCCTCGCCCTGCGGGGGAAAGCGGCGAAATGGGGCTGCAATGAAAAAGGGGGCTGAGCGGCGGGCGAGGGGCTCGCCGGCTCCAGGTGGAGACCGAGCCGCGGCGGCCGCTCGGGGGATCGAGGGGAGGGGGGCGGCGGCCCGGCGGAGGGCGAAGCGGGGCTCGGCCCAGGGTCTCGCCCCCGCCGCTCCCGGGGGAGGCTCGGGTTACTCACGTTCTCCGTGTCCCGCTCGTTCACCGTCGGCAATGGCGTCCGGGCCGACATTTTGTGCGGGCGGCGGGGTCGGGCCGGGGTCTCGCCGGCCGGGCTGGGGTGCGGGCCCGGGGGCGAGCGGAAGGGGGTGCGGGCGCGGGGCCGGGCCGGGCCGAGCGGCTCCCGCAGGCCGCGGGGCGGTGCAACAAGCGGCCCCGGCGGGGCGAGGGGGAGGAGGACGCGGAGGAAGGGGAGGGGGAGCCGCTTCCCGCGGCGGCGCCGGCGGGGGACGCGGGCAGGAGCGAGGGCGGGCTCCGGGCGAGGGCGGTTGCCCGGCGCGGGCCGGGCGGCGAGGCCGGCGGGATGCGGCGCCGAGGGGAGGGGTGGGGGGGGGGGGAAGGCGGGGAAGGGGAGCCGGGGCGGGGTGGGGGGCGGCGGCCGGGCCCCGCTAGGCTGCCCGGGCCATGGCTGAAGGTGAGCTCGCCCCGCAAATCACTGCCCGGCTCGTCCCGGCGAGCGCGGCTCGTCCCCGGGAGCCGCGGCCCTGACAGCGCCGTCCGCGCCGCGCCCCGCGCCCCGCCTCAGGTGTGCGGCGCCGCCCGGCCGAGCCGCAGCCACGCGCCCGGGGCCCAGCGGCGGCGGCGCCCCGGCTCCCGGCGCGCCCGTCCCGGCTGCTCGGCGCGCTCGCCGCCGCCGCCGCCGCCGCGCCTCAGCCGGAGCAGCGGCCCGAGCCGGCAGCGCGCGGAGCGGCGGGCGCGGCACGCAGCGCCCAGAGGCACTTGGCGGCCGCCGCCGGGTGGGCGGGCGCCAGCCGAGGGGGCCTCTCCATTCATTCCCTCATTAGGGATGCGGGGCCGCTCCTCCCCCTCCTCGCGCGCGCTCTCGCCCGCCGGCCCCGCTGTTTATTTTTGTTTCTCGCCCCACCCGCGGAGTACGGTCGTCTGAGAGCCTCGGGTGCCTTTTATTTGTATTCGTGTTTGGGTTTTGCCGGGCGAGGGGAGAGGGCGCTGGTGCAATTAAGTGGCCCCCTTTTGTCCGTCTCCTCGGCAAGAATGGGTGCGATCCCCCGCCGCCCGTCCCCGTCTCGGGACTTTTCCCAGGCTTAAATTCGGCGCCCCCGCCCCCGTGCCCAGGCTTGCTCAATTCCTGTCCTCCCCGGAGCCCCTTCTCAGTCCCCTTCTCCAGGGAGCCGCGGGGTCTGGGTCGCCCTAATAGTTGGGCAAACGGCACAAAAGCCCGTGGAAGCGCCGGCAGCCCCGCCGGGGTGCAGAGGGCTCGGGCGCGGCAGCTCGCCGAGGTGCCCGCGAGGCGCCGCCTCCTTGGGAATGGGGCGGCAGAAGAGATCGCCCGGCGCCCACCGCAGCACCCCCGGAGCGGCTGAGACCGGGAGTCCCAACGTCTACACTGACTGATCGTCACTTCCTGGGACACAAGGAAGTGTCACTTAGGAGAGCTGGTTCGGGGAGGGTGGAGAGCCGTCTTTGATTCCGGCCCAGTCCTACCTCCTCCAGGTGGCTTCCTCACCCGCCCGCCCACCTGCCACTTAAATATCCTTTAGACCTCCCGGTATAAGGCACGGTCAGGGCCCAATAGCCCTTTTAAAAGCAATGCTACTTCTTTCTGTCTTATCTGGGAGCTTAGGTTTTGCACGTTCAGCCTCTAGGACAAAAACCATATCATCTCTCTATTCTTTCCAGTATTTCTTTTTCACTTCCTTTCATGGGTGGGCAGGAAGATAAAAGGAGCAATGATAGAAGGAGGTAGATCCAATTTTCGAGCTTCTTTCATAAGCCTCCAGTGGGAATCTTAAGATGATGGGAAAGTCCTCCTCTCTCCTGAAGATCATCCATTTGAAGAATCCCTGTGCCAGATGGTTTTTATCCTGACTCATTAAAGGTTGTTTCTGAAAATTTAACACTTGACCCTTAAAACATGTTCCGAAAGTCCTAAAATAGCAAATGCAAAGATACTCTGGGGAGGGGTGGGGGAATTCTCATCCCGTAAACAGTCACTTCTTGAACACCATCTAGGTATTTGTTTCTTTAGCAGTTTATCTTGTAAACACTTCTCAATTTCACAAGGCAAATAAAAATCACAAGATCCCTTGGGCTTTCTTCCCCCACTCCTCAAACAAAATGCAGACTTTAGAACTGCAAGGCTGCATCCTGAATTACGGTGTACAGCTGGGAATGCCAAGCTCTCACCGTCCCTCTGCGAGATCCTGAATCACCAAGGTGGACTGAAGTGTCCAGGACAGAAGCCTGTCCTTCTTTGCTCAGCGACAGCCACTGCCGCCTTTAGGGGCTGCTGCTGCTGCGGTGAGAGCGGGACCACTGACTGTTGCATCCTCTGGAGTATCCAGTGTTAAAACATCCCGGGTCAGCGTCGGAAAAAACAAGGATCCGTGAAGCAGTGCTCAACTCCACTGGGGTATGAATCTTTCCTTCAGCCAGTACCTTGGATTTTGCTTTTTGGTGCCCATTCACATAGGATCCCATCTTTATCCTTGTATTAACCCAGGCAGATACGTATTTCCCTGTTAAAGTCCATGCACCTGACTTTTTCAGGATCACAGTCGCGCTGGATTGATGGTGCGCAGAAGAAGATAACTGGAATGCATGGTAGTGGTACTGTTCAATCATGCACCAGTTACCGCACCCACAGGTCCACATCCATGAGGTTCTTTATACCTGTAAGGTGTAATCGTCATTATAGACAGAGCTCAAAGGAGAGCCCAGGATTTCTGGCACAGTGGCTTGCAAGGCTTTCAAGTGTCTGTTAAAAGTCATGGGCAATCCCTTCACTGGGTTTGCCCCACTGGCCTCGTATATTGAAACTTGCTGAAAATCATGTAGTAATAGGAAGGGATACTGATTTTCAAGATCAACCCATAAAGTTTTAAAACAGTGGCACTACATACAAAGGGAGTCTTATTGGGTGGATAACTCAAGTCCAGATGCTGGCTACCGAAAATGTCAAGAAACAATGTCATCCCCCACAAACGGCGTTCAAATAATCCTCACTCGCGCCTACAACTTGAGGCTTGGTATGCAATGAAAATTCACTTGACATAGGTTAGAAAAAAGTCATTGAGTCATTGAAGGTGTGCACCGATTCTCCTCCCCTTAACTTGGCAGGAGGCAGTGGTGTGAATGGATTACAATTTATTTAGCTATAGTTCTTAGCAACGAGGATGCTCATGGGCAATATTTCCTTGTGCTCTCCGTATAGCTCCTTGTTCCTGTGACAGTGAAGACATGACTAAAGAAGTATTTAGTCAAGTAATTTTCTTTAGGATTATTAACCAAACGTGGCATGTTTAATTCAGAGGTTTCTATCTTCAGGTATTAGAATACCAAAGGCTTCAGAAAAACATTAAAAGTACTGAGAAAACAAGAGAAAAATAAAGATCGCAAGATTCCAAACCTCTCCTGAAATGTGTTAAAAGAACATTGTCCATCAGCGGCGCTACAGAGTGCAGTTTTCTAAAACTACACAACCCTATGCAGTAGGTAGCAGCCACGTGGGGCTACTGAGCTCTTGACATGTCATTTTATTTTGAATTAACTTTAAATACTTTAAAAACTGATACTGGATTCGGTGATTGGGGAATTTTCAATTGTTAGAAAAAAACTTGGATACACGAACCTTTCAAGGACATTTTTTTTTTTTTTTTAGATTTTATTTATTTTAGAAAGAGGCAGAGAGAGGGAGAGCGAGCATGCATGAGAGTGGGGAGGGGCAGGAGGAGAAAATCTTCAAGCCAAAGCCGTGCCGAGCACAGAGCCCCATGCAGGGCTCCATCTTAGTCTCACAACCTTGAGATCACTACAGCAGCGGAAACCAAGAGGCAGACATTTAATTGATTGAGCCACCCAGGTACCCCTCAACTAAATATTCTGAAATCTAAATGTACCTCAAGTATTTCTGATGAAAATTCATCACCTGAATTGAGATGTACAGTAAGTACAAAATGTATACCAGATTTTTACAGACTTAGGAAAGAAAGAATGCAAGAGATCTCTTTAATAAATGTTATATTGATTACATGTTGAAATGCTAATGTTTTGACATGTTGGGTTAAACAAAATATATCAAAATTAATTTCAACTGTTTCTTTTTACTTTCATAAATGTCAAGACTCAAAAATATAAAACATATTACATACGTGACTTAAACCATCTCTCTTTTGGACAACACTTCTCCAGTTGCTGAAGAATCAAAAGCCTTGATTAGAAGCTATTAATAATTCCCTCTTTGACTCAACAAACATAATTAGTACCACTCTACCACATACCAAGCGCTATACTGTTCAAAGAGAATACTCCTCCCTAATAGTCACTAGCAGTTCTCATTCTTTTTACAGAGCTAAATGAAAAATATGGTAAATTCATACAAATGAGTGTTAAGAGATCACAGTCATTTGTAAACAAAGAATTTGTCAAATGTGACAGATTTAGCAGAGTTCATAATAAACTCATAAAACTGTACATTTCTTATATCATGTTCCCTAAACGTAGTATCTGATAGACTTGGCCAGTCAACAGCTATTTACTATTGAGAACATATTTCATTTCAGTAAGACACAAGGTTATCTACGACCTTTCCTTTAATCCACAGAGTACTACAGAAAGGGCAGTTCAGTAATGTAACAAAGAGTTGTCCCAGCTAAAGAGAAATATGGTTAATGTCCATCAGGAAAAGAACAATCAGTTCCTTTAAAATAAATAAATAAATAAATAAATAAATAAATAAATAAATAAACAAACAAAAGGTCCTGCTTGTGCTCATTCTCCTGTGGTTAACAAGGTAAATTTTTATTGCGTGTCAACAGTCAAAACGTAAAATGTAGAATCACTGAAATGGAAATGGACCTCAAGAGAAAAAGATGCATTTTATCTTAAATCTGTGTACATCTGCTGACTTTTGCATTGTATCCATGGTCATAGAAGGTCGGAAGAAGGACTGATCAAACACACTATGCTTGCCTTCACAGCTGTCTGTGTCAACCCTGGTCAGCTCATGGGGATTTGAGGTTGGGCGACTCCACAAGTCACAAACGTCATCTCTGTCTACACAGTATTTAACCTCTTTCCATTCCCCCAAGTACTTGAGGCTGGGCAGCAGCGCACTGCTTGGAATTCCCAGAACACGCCATACTGTCCGACTCCGCGGCACCTCTGTGTCATCTCTTCTCTCTTCTGGGAATGTCCTCCCCTCTTTCCTGCCTGATGGACTCGGAACTGGCCTTTAAGAACCTTCTCTTGGAAGCCTTCCATGACTTCCCTGCCCCTCCCCACACCTACGGAGTTAATTAATCACTTGGCACTGCCTCCAAACCCTGAACATTGTCCCGCTGTTACTCCCCCTGCATCCTGTACCTGGCTGGTCCCCCACTTGAATGTGAGCTGGATCAAGGAAGGGAATAGGTCTTTTAAAAAAAATTTATTTAAGTCTAGTTGGCACACAATGTTACATTAGTTTCAGGTATACAACACAGCAAGTCAAATTCTCTATACATTTTGCTGTGCTCGCCACAAGTGTAGCTCCCATCTGTCAACCTACAGCCCTTTACTGTATCATTGACTATATTCCCTAAGTTGTGGCTTTTATTCCCATGACTTGGGAATATGTTTACTTAACTCTCTTTGCCCAGGGCCGAGCACAGAGCATGGCAATTAGAAGATACACGATTTCCTAAATGACTTTTATTGACTTGTTTCATGCTTGACATTTTCTTGCATTTCCGCATTCTTTTGAATTCTAAGAAGCATCATATAGGAATTGAAATTTTATTATAGGAGAATCGCTAAAGTTTGTATCTAGAGGCTATCAGAGTAGATAAGAGGTCTCATCGTATATAAAATATCTTTCCAATAAATGTTATTGACTGGGTAGCAAAGTGACTCTGTTCGGTCTTCTGTAGAGTAATAGCTTCACATAGTACTGCTAATTTTATTGCCCTGTGATTTTCCTGTAATCATTCATTATGAACCATACACAGGAGCTGATGATCACTGCTATTTCAACAAAACAGTCTTCTAAATGAGTGTTTGCATAAGCCAAGGTGCAGTGATAGCACGGACTCACTTGGTCAGGAGAAAGCCCTTCAAAGGTAGGTGAAGAAATTCAAGGTGGAATGATACGACGACAGGATGCCAAAGGCAACAGGGCTTGTGGATCAGCCCCAGGAGGCGTCATCAGGAATCAGGTGGCTCTTCCTCTTAAGCAACAGCCTTTCAGCAGGCTGAGTGTCACGCCATTAGCTGGCATCGCAAACTGGGACAGCCAAACAAAGGACAAGACACGTGCAAGTGATTACCGGTGGTGAGTTACACTTTGGTCCTTGGCAACATTGAAAAAAATGCAGATAAAAATCAGTGCTAATAGTATCATGTTCAAATAAAAGGACATTGGTTACGTATAAACTCATATGGGTGGAGCTACACCCACATCACGGTACCTTCCAAACTATAGTTTTGTAATGCCGCATGGGAAGCAAAACAATCCTTTGAAAGTCTTATGGAAACCACCCTAAAGTAAGAGTCGGGTTCTTTCCCTTGGCATGTGCATCTACAAATTGAACGTAATGTAATTCAACACCCTTTTAAACAACGTTGTAATTTGATGATCTGATTTCATGGACAGCATACTGAATGAACTGTCCTCTTATATTTTTGTACTTATTTCAGTAGCCTAAAAATATCAGTTTTATCATTTCTTTTCACAAGCTTTATGTGATCACGTCAAATGGTTTTTTCTATGTTAAGTGCTCTACGATATACATTTTGATGATTTTCTTCCTTTCCTACAGAAACACTGACACCATTTTTACTTTGCTTTTCACTCATTCATCCATTGAAAAATATTGAGACCCGCACTATTCTTAGCTCTTCAGAAAGAGCAGTAGACAAAATAGACAAAAATCCCCACCCACATGAAGTTTACATTTTGATAAGCACTTTCAGTGTCTAGACAGTTCAAAACCAGAGGCCCCCATAACACAAATAACATTTTATGTTCTGTGTTGGTTATTTTTCTCTTTTAACACACATAAGCACCCAGATTTAATTTTTTTATAAAGTAATGAATTGCAGTAGCTTGATCTGTTCTTCAATCCACAGGTAATTGCTTTCTCTCTTAATATTTTGGCTTTTCTCCAATAAGCTTTTATATAAACAGCTTCAACTGGTTCCACAAGTGGGTAGGGCACTTTAAGACCATAATAAAGATGCCTTCCTGACCGGGTGACTTGTACTGGATCTACGTTCTGTAATACTATCCCAGCTTTATTGTACTGACACCAACGTACCTCCGACTTTATATCATTATGAACTACTCTACGTCCAGTCACTGCTAGTTTTCTTCCTATTTCCATTAGCCCCAGATCAACTGTCAATATTTTGATAGTTCAGCAAGATCTATATAATGAAGAGGAAACTATATTTATAACCACTTTAGCTGTACCTTTTTTTTTTTTTTTCAGCTTAAAGAACAGTTTTGGAAAGTTCTTCCGTGTCTGTCCTATAAAACGTAAGCCCCCCGTTACTCACTGTGGTGGTGTATTTCGCTTTGCCTTCAGAGCTCTCGTAATAATAACACCAGGGAGGCCCTGTGAGTGGTCTTTACAGTGCTGTATCTCCAGAGCCTGCTACAGTGCCTAAAATATGGAATTACTCAATTAACATTAATTGAAGAACGAATCACAGATTTCATAATTTCTCTGAATTTGAATATAGGCTTTCAGACCCCCAATTTCAGACAACCTTTGTATACTGCCACTCATAGTGAAGGACCTGGTTTAAGTGTCCCTTAATCTTTCCAAACTGGCTCTCCATCCCCATCCCTTGGGCGTTTGCCCTGCATTGCTGTATTGCTCCATTGACGAGGCTCCCAGATTAACTTTTTCCACTACTTGCCACTATCTTCTTATTCTCATTCATACCTTTTCTCATTCCAAGGTATCCCAATTCCTAAAGTTATAAATGCTTCTTCTAAAAAGTATTAAAATCATATACTATACATCTCAGATTACCATGGCTAGAATCCAGGTTTACTTATATGTGAAAAAAAAATGTATTCTTTTGTCATACTTTTTTAAGATTTTATTTATTTAAGAGAGAGAGACAGACAGAGATAGTGAGAAAGAGCACAAGCAGGGAGGAGAAGGAGAAACAGGCTCCCCATTGGGCAGGAAGCACAACACGGGGCTCGATCCCAGAACCCCGTGATCATGACCTGAGCCAAGGGAGACACCCAGGTATTCCTCCTTTGTAATATTTTTAAATATTCTTTTGCTATCTACTGTGTCAGATCAAACTTTAATCCTACCTTAACACTAAGTCACAAATCAACTGCATATTTTTGAGCACCTACTATGTGCTTAGTGCTCTTCTAAGAGGAGCTACGCACAAGGTCTGGCACTAACCTGATGCGATTAATTTTTACATAAATACAGCAAAACTTAAATAGCGGAAGTTGAGCTGTACATTTCAAGTGATCACTAAGAAAGTGTACAGTGATGTGACGTTATACCTTTGGAGCTCCTCTGTTGTAGTTGTCTCCAGAGACTGTGGCAGATTTTTTTGTGTATTCTCAGTTGCAGTAAATGTTTGTCTATGAGAGGACTTATTTTTAACAAAGACTCACTCTAAATCAACTTTGATGAGGAGTATAAATGATTAAATTAATCTCACATTTGATCAAAAATTAGGAATGTGATAGTTGCAAGAATATTTTCTTGCCTTCATCAAGCTGGATCATGCTTTAAAGAAGAATTTAAGACATTGTAAGATGACAGGCTCTCTGTAATAATCATATAACCTTGAAAAGTCAGTGTTTTAACAGATGTTTTCATTGTTTTATAATCACTTCCACACATAGTTACGGGGTTCATGCAGTTAAGTAACATGCATCTTGCTAGAATGACATGAGAAGTTAAGGAGCAAAATACTATGTTAATTGTTAAGTGTGCAAAGATGAGGAAGAAGCTTCGTAGAAGAGCATTGGTACATGTCATCATCAGTTTCATTAAAAGCCAAAGTTTACAGATGGCCAACAGGTACAGGAAAAAGTGCTCAACATCACTAATCATCAGGGAAATCCAAATCAAAAGCACAATGAGATATCACCCCACACCTGTTAGAATTGCTATTACCAAAAAGGTAAGAAATATCAAGTGTTCACAAGGACGCAGAGGCAAGGGAGCCCTTTTATTCATTGCAGCACTAATTGTAACAGCCAAGATATTGAAACAACCTAAGTGTGCACCAACAGAGGAATGAATAAAGGAAAACAGACACACACATACACACACGCACAGGAATATTATTCAGAGAAAAAAAAAAAAAAAGGAAAAAATCCTGTCATTTTTTTTTACAACATGGATAAGACTTGATGGCACTATGCTAAGTGAACTAAGCAGACAAGAAAGACAAACACCATATGATCTCCCTTACATGTAGAATCTAAAACATAACACAACAAAACAAACAAAACTAAAACCCAAAACCAAACTACCAAAACTAAGCTTGCAGTACGCAGAACAGATTGGTGGCTGCCAGGTGCTGAGTGTGGGGGGCAGGGAGTAAAGTCGGTAGAGTCAAAAGGTACAAATTTCCCATTATAAACTAAATAAGTCGAGGGATTGTAATGTTCGGCATGGTGACTGTAGTTAAAAATACTGTGTTGCATATTTGAAAGTTGCTAGAGAGTATATCTTAGAAGTTCTCATCACAAGAAGAGAAAAAATTGTAAGTATGTATGCTGAATGCTAAGTAGTCTTATTGTGGTGATCATTTCTCCATATATATAAAAACAAAGATTTACACTGCATACCTGAAACTAACAGAATGTTGTGTTATACTTCAACAAAAATAAAACAAAGATAAATTAAAAGGAAATTATGTTTATGTGTATTTTCTAAAGCCTCTTATCTACATTTTCTCTTGTAATGCACAAAGTCTGGTAAGCAGACAAATATTTTTAGTTCATTCCCCAAAGAAGAAACCAAGCCTCAAAAGGTAAAATGATTGTCTAGTAGCTTATATTTTGTGACAAACTGATCTGGAAACCCGGGTCTTCCAGCCCTGAACCCCAGCCCCCTGTCATTCATCTCTGTATTGCTTGCACGCACAACGGGGACATGTGCATAAGGACCGTTCGTTCCCATACCCACGTCTCTCATCTCTGTTCCGTTTTCCCCTTCCTTAACACCACTGTCAGCCTTCCAAGTATGAGAACATGAGAACATGTCTTTGGTCTGCTCTGAATTCTAGCAGCACTCCACCTGAGACATGGAGGTGAGGGTTCAGGACGGAAAAAAGCCCAAGACACCTATAAAGACAAAATCCCAACAGTGAATAACTGTTGGGATTTGATTTGCAATAAATGTGAAATAAAATCAGGTCTGACCCGAGAGGCAGGGTCCAGCTACATTATGTAGCTTATTCGATGTTTTTATATGGATGAAATCAGTTTAGAATGAAAACCCAGGGCAAACTAGAATTAGGAAAGAAATAATGAAAAGATAGAACTTAGAGCCAGGAGGCTCTGTGTTTGTGCGTGAGGGAGCCCGTGAGGCGGGAGGGCACTGTATGCCAAAATGGAGAGAAGCTGCCCAGAAGCTTCAGGCTAATTATATTGTCAGAGGCACTGGGTTTTTCTTTGAGTGGGAGGCGGTCAGATTGCTTAAGCAACGATCATGCTAGAAAAAACGATGCGTTATCGATTCAGGGCACACTGAAAGAAAGATACCACACCACACAGAAGTGTACCGAGGGTTGCTTAGCAGTTCAAGTGTGTGGAAGTTTTAGAAAATGCTGGAGTTGGTCCACGGAGGAAATGGTAGACAGGGTGGGCCAACCTGAAAAAGACTTAAGAAACACTTAGTCCTTTTAGTCAATGGACAAAAAGAAATAAACTGCCCCAAATGCGAATCCCGGTACCTTTCCTGTCAGCAGGGGTGGCTTTGGGGGCTCAGGGCCTGTGCAGTCACCCAGCAGCCCTACGCTCCTAAGGGCCCTGTGCTTGGTTTAATGCTCTGCTTTCACCATCCTGAAATCCTATATAACTGTTAAACAAGGGAGCTTGCCCTGAGCCCACCATTGATTAGTCTCTCTCACAAAGTTGTTCTGAGGATTAAGTAAATTAATACACCTAAAATGCATAAAACAGTACTAAGCATCAAAATGGTCTCCTGATAATGTTATTTATTGTTTCTATTCCTTCTTTGTCATCTTCATCTTCATCTTCGCTGGCCTCCTCCTCCTCCTTCCTCTTACTAGAGCCTGTGCTCCAGAAATACCGGGGAAGGAGACAATACCTCAGTGTGTACAAGCTTCTTGCACCTCACCACCCCCTTCCCAGGGAGGGTAAGTGGTTCGTGAAAGACCAGGTGTGTCCTAACCGCCAGGGCCGGTTTTAAAGAGTAAATGTGGGTACTTCTATCAAGCCACCACAACCACCACCACCAGCAGTCAGGAAGTGAGAGCTCGCATACTAAGCCTTGTACTAGAATCACATATACACACACGGGCACGCACGCATGCGCAAAACAGAAGGCTCCAATTATTTAACACCTACTGAATACCCTGCAATTCCTAGTCATTATTTTGCTTAATCCCCACAGCTATCCCAAAGGGGTTGCCCCAAATCACACAGTTATGGAATACGTCAGAGGCCACCATACCCTGATGCCAGGAGAGGGATTGGTCCCTGTCGTCAAGGAGTTTACAATCGAATCACTTAGACCACGACCACATCCACGTCTCACCGCTTCCCCAGCAGGATCTGAAAACACACACACACACACACACACACACACACACACACACACCCCACAAAGCCCAAGACACCTATAAAGACAAATAACTGCCTAGAAATATAGTCGCGAATGCATCTCCTGGAACCACCAGGAAACAACTAAGTGGGTCAGAGTTACATGGGGTTAATTCGAAAAAAGCCTTTCTGGGGGAGCAGAGCTTCCAGCAGCATTTTTTTTTTTAAGATTTATTTATATATTTGACAGAGAGAGATCACAAGTAGGCAGAGAGGCAGGCAGAGAGAGGAAGGGAAGCAGGTTCCCCGCTGAGCAGAGAGCCCAATGCGGGGCTCGATCCCAGGACTCTGGGATCATGACCTGAGCCGAGAGCAGAGTTCCAGCAGCATTTTAAAAGACAAAAGGACCAATGTAAGCGAAGAGGAGTGAATCAGGCATTCTCTGAAGAGAATGTAATGACAGACGCATGGAGGAGAAGGAACATGCAGTAGACGGAGATGACAAGTAGATCTGCTTGATGGCAACGAAGTTTTAAGCAAACCAAAAGAATCACCCACGTGCAAAAATATTTAAGGACTCAACTCTGTGTGCTTATATGTGAAAGTCGTCTGTCCCCGAATACAACCGCAAGCCTCTCCTGAGACAGCTCTAAAGTAATGCTGGGAACCGTGGCTTGCTTTTTCCAGTTCCTTAATAGTTTTCTCCCAATGGGACTGTTCAATTCTCCCTGACTTTGGTCTGCTCTGAATTCTAGCAGCACTCACTCCCTTGGGTCTGCAGACCCAAAAAAAGAAAAGTTCCCAAACTTTCTATTTCACTGAGTGCAGAATACAACGTTATAGTTGAGATGTATTATTGTATATTTTCTGACATTCTTTCCCAAAATAATACCACAACTATTTGTACTGAAGAAATATTTTGCAGTTCAACGTGTAGAAACTCATTTTGGCGAGATACTTTAACGCATTACTGAAGAAATATGTTGGCTTTGCTGCCATTATTTTTTAGACCATTTATTTGCGATAGCAAGCGCTTTAAACAATAACCAACAAATGAACACAACTCCTACCCCCTAGAATCTCCTCTGCAGAGGAAGTGGGCACTGGCCATACCGGCTGGAGGGCATGGTTGGAGATCTGGGTCCGGTTCCTGGTTTCAGCATGCCTTGTTCTCGATGCGTCCGTTTCTTTACCTAGTAAATGGAAATAGTCATTTTCACTTCCCAGTAAATGCTTGTAAAATGTGCTCAAGCTCCTTGTGAAATATAAATATAAATAAATATGTTTATATAAATATAGACGTGAGAATTCACCCTCCTATAAAAATACAAAACCTCTGTGATGTCACAAGAAAAGTCCCCAGAATAGAGTGTTAAGCATGCTCCTCAGCCTTCCCGCATAGCAACCAAAATGCCACTGAAAATTGTAGTCTTTCATATGTGGCCCTGTTCTGAGAGGGGCCTTAGCTCTGGTCTTTGAATTACTCTCCCAGGCTTCTGAACATGTGTATGTATGGCTCTAGACTGGCGTTTCTCAAACTATCATTCTGAAGGGCTGGGTTTTTTCCTTCCACAAATTTCAAATCTGTCAAAATGGGCATTTTCATAAAATATAGTAAAAACACGTTTATAGAAAAATTAAAAATTTTAAATGCAGACATACAAACAGAAGTTTAAAGGTATTATTAGATTCAATACACATGAAATTATTCTGTCAAATTCTGTATGTTTCTGAACACTGTCTGGGCTTAGCTCATGGCCGAAGGACGATGAACAACTCGGGGTTCGGCACTGGGGCATGGAGTGACTACACTTCGAAAGCGCTGCTCGAAAGCACCTTCCTCACGCTCCCCCATTCCTTCTTGTGCCCACCCAGACACTTCCTCATTAATGTCGACAGCACAACTCTGCATGGAGGGGTCTGTAGTTAGTGTTGGGGTTCAGACACAGCATCTCCCCAGCCTTTTTCTCCACTTCAAGGGAGATCTGAGTAGTTCCTCAATCACTGGGAAGAGGCATAGCCTTTTGGGAAAGACAGCAGAATATTCGAGGCTTGCCCAAACAGTTCCAAACAGTTCCAAAGTCTCACACAGCTCCTGGGCTATCTCAGGGAGTCCTGTGACTTGCCGTGGCTGTGTTTAGTCAGAGTCTAACACACCCAAGGAAAATGCTAGATCCTCCATGTCCCAGTTCTTGGTCCAGAGCCAGAGGGGCCCGACTGAGTCAGGACTATAGAAGTCCTTTCTTCTTCCTACCCTTTGCTTTTGGTGACCTCTGCCATCATGATAATGACTGCTGTCTCCTCAAAAAAAAAAAAAAAAAAAAAAAAAATTTTTTTTTTTTTTTTTTTTTTTTTGCTTTCAGTCAGCCATCCTTATTCCTTGGCAAACATTTTTCTCTAATGACTGCATTCCCATGATATCAGATAACTAGAGAATAAAGAACAGCCAATGGGTATCAATCTTTATGACTTTAAGACTAAAAGGAAATAAATTGCTGGAACTTCAAGCTCTGTCCCAATGACGTAATGATAGGAGGCTGGCCTCCCTTCACTCTTGCTTCTGCATCAGCTACAATTAGATTAGGGATTGTTTATCCGGAGTCTGAGGAAGAGGGACATCCAGAAACTCCCGGAAAAGCTATGTGAAGCAATGCATATATGTGAATTTTTCTGTAAATGAGGACTTCATTTTAATCAGATTTTTAGAAGTTGCACAAAGAGAAGTTTCGAACCTCTAATTCAAGCAATCCTAAATGGCAGAGTAGATCTTTCTCTACTTTGGTTTTGTTTTTTGTTTTTTGTTTTTAAAGATTTTTATTTATTTGACAGACAGATCACAAGCAGGCAGAGAGGCAGGCAGAGAGAGAGAGAGAAGGGGAAGCAGGCTCCCTGCTGAGCAGAGAGCCCGATGTGAGGCTCGATCCCAGGACCCTGGGATCATGATCTGAGCGGAAGGCAGAGGCTTTAACTACTGAGCCACCCAGGCACCCCTCTACTTTGGTTTTTTACAGTGTTAGACTCAAGCCTTTGGTAATATTTCCTCTTCATCTAGAGAGTATGTTTTCCAAAGTACAAGCTGTGATCTGTACCATGAATCATAAAGGACATTCAAAAAGAAATTAGAACAAGGAAATAATCTCCAGGGCCTCACTTGAAGTAAGGTAAATACTATTCTGTGATGGCTTTGTCATGTGTGTGTACTGGGTCTTTGAGGCTTTTATTTTTATTTTTTAATTTTATTTATTTATTTGAGAGAGAGAGCGAGCGCGCGAGAGAGCACACAAGTCGTGGAGGAGCAGAGAAGAAGAAAAAAAACAGAGGGAGCAGCAGACTCCCTGCTGACCAGGGATCCTGTTGTGGGACTGGCTTCCAGGACTCTGGGATCATAACCTGAGCCCAAGGCAGATGCTTAACTGACTGAGCCACCCATGTACACCTCCACTGGGTCTTTTTTTTTTTTTTTTAAGATTTTATTTATTTATTTGACAGAGAGAGATCCCAAGTAGGCAGAGAGGCAGACAGAGAGAGAGGAGGAGGCAGGCTCCCAGCTGAGCAGAGCGCCCGATGCGGGGCTCGATCCCAGGACCCTGAGATCATGACCTGAGCCAAAGGCAGCGGCTTAACCCACTGAGCCACCCAGGCGCCCCTCCACTGGGTCTTGATACGAAATGTATTTCTTACACAGGCAGGGTGGAAAGGAGTTAACAGCCACTGATGTACAGATGTTGTCCTTAGGCTTGAGCACACACGAGGATCACCTGAGCAGTGAACTAAAATGCATATTCCCAGGCCCCATCCGCAGACCCTGCTTAGGAGAGTTCTGCACATGCGCACTCTCTGTGACTGACTCCGTCGGGGGCCGGCTCCTGGCACGCTCAGGTGAACAGAGAGAACAGAGGCTTGGGAGTCACAGAGCCCAGTGAGGAAAGACCAGCGCGAGAGCATGGAGGATCCTGGCCAATGACTCTGTGAGCCCCCGTTTCCTTATCTGTGAAATGACATCGGATACCCTATCACGTGGGGTAGCTGTCAGGATCGCAGGGAGAGGGGGGTGTACCTCACCCATTATGTAATATGCAGGGCCCAGAGCAAACCGAAAACGCAATTCAGAGCATTGAGGCAAGCGGGGGATCTTTCTGAGGCTGGGGTCCTGGGCAGCTGCACACCTTAAGCCCTCCCGTGTGTGCGCAGCACCTCGCTGAGCATCCAGAAGACGCTCACAAAAGGGCAGCGTTAGCGACCCGGAGAGTACGCAGGTATTCATGTGAGGCATTTTATATAAAAGCATTTTAAACCAAGCACTCCGCTCCAAATAGACCAAGGCATTAGCGACACTTAAGCTAACTGTTATGATGCTGATATAAGTTGATTCGAACTTTTCTTAATTGGGTTCCAGGGTGCGTTGTTCTACAGTTGGGTGATTTGGAAGAACAACTGTGTAAGCACAGCTGCTGGAGCATTTCAGGCGCGGCCTGTCCTCGGTGCCCTGTTTCCACGATGTGTCTCTCCCCCGCCCCTCCACCCCCCCTCGTCCCCCCGACTTTCGCCGCAGCCCCCTGAGTGTGTGTGGGGGGGAAGCTGCCTCGCACCCCTCCCCTCTATCACTGCGCCCCAGAACTGTTCAGCAGCCAGATGAAAGCCCACTCCTTTGATCAATCAGTCTAAGATAAATAAAGCACTTTCAAGATCTAAGAATAATTCTCAGAACTTCATATGAAGTGGAAATCAAGTATTATTAACATCGGTTTAGCAATGAAATAATGGCATGTAGGAAAAGGCACTCAGAACCTTGGGGTGACTTTGCCACGTGTTTGGGTTGTTGGTGCCTCTTTGCCTCCAACTCACCAAATGACATCCCCACCAAGGCCACTCTTAGCTCATCTCTCTCCATTTCTACTTAAATGTCTTAACTTCAAATGGGCTTAGAACCCAAAGTGGCATCTTTGTTCTTCATGATTGCTTCTTTTCCTCCTGACTTTCCATTTGGTGTTAGTATCCCACACCAAGACCTTGGACTCTTCTGTAGTTTATCATTACATATACCTGTTACACCTAACGCACATTGTTTATATTATCATTGTGTGGGTGTTCCTCTATGGACCCTCATGAACTCCAGTGCCCAGAGGGCAGGAACCGTGATGCGTTCTTTTCATAAGTCCTGCCAGCATCAAAAAAGGTCCCTCCTCCCTTTCCTTGGGGATAGATGGTGGAGGAAGGTGCTTGCAACATGCCCTGATTATCTAACACCAGTTGGCATCCCCATCTCCATTATCTGCTTGAGTCTGGATACCAAAATCCTTTCTATAGTTACAAAGACTCACTGGCAAAAGGGCAAAGGGAAGGATGGATGCACCAACCTGTGCACTCATGGGTAAAGTGATGGCAGGGCAGGTAAAGTATATGGACCAAACCGATGGACCACTAGAATTGGTGATGTCCTCCTTCTTGAGTAAAGGGAATACTAAAAGAGAAGCAGATTTTAGGGCAAAGGTAACAAGTTCAGTTGAAATCAGTGAGTTTGAGGTACCTATGAGATGTCCACTTGGAGATATCCAATTTGTAGATGAATCTGGAGGTCAGGGGAGAAGTCAAGACACATTGTATAATGAATACTTTCTTTAAAAAGAAAAAAGATCTTGAACAAAGATTGGGAAATATTAACATCTGTTAAATTGTATTAGTGGAGATATAGGAGTTTGGAACACCCACAGACCAGTTTCCTTGAGCTAATATTTTACCTTTTCATTAAATGAAATATTCCAAACATAAGAAAACATAAAGGGAATCATTGAACAAACATACCAATCGATTATCTGCAGACCTGAGCCTTTAGATCAATTTACCCAGAAAGCACAAAGGCCAGCAGATGAACAATCCACTCTTCCTTCTTTCTCCCATCTCTTGCCTCGGTCTGTCTTCCTCACCCACTTTCTCCTCTTCCTTCCCATTTTGTCATGCCCTTCTCTCTCTCTCACCTTGCCTTTTCTCTTGACCATTATTCATCATCTCCACCTGGTATAGGTCTTCTATGAGATACCTTTCCCTTCAGCAGGACTAAGTTCACAACATCTCCCTCTGTATCACTCTAGCTTTCCCCAGCCTGTGTTAGATTCTGAGAATAGGATGGCGATTGTTCTCCAGAGAACTCATTTACCCGGGGGATACCCCCTTTCCATTCTGAAGAGACTCCAGCCTATAAATGCAATGTTTTACTACCATTCAGACTCCCAGTAGAAAACACTGCACTCCAGACTAATCGAGCTTCATTCAGAGGCTCTCTTGCTGTGTTCTCCATACTGAGCTTACAGACTTCTGTCCCCCCCACCGCCCCCCATTTCCTCCTTGACTTCATACCCTTGCAGTCATTCGCTGTGGTCATAAGAGATCAAACATCATTGTCAATGTGGAAACCCTCAACATCTAAAGACAGGATTTTTCAAAGATTTTAATCCACCTTGACCAGGAACAACGTGACCAACACTGTGTACAACCAAGCACTCAATGAGGAGGTCTAACTTTTTGTCTCTGTTCAACTTTAATTCCTTTTTACTGACTCTCAAACAGCTAATCTTAAATACCCAACTTCTTCCTGAAATCTTCTCTGGCCATTATCACTCACATTACTATTTCTCTTTCCCCCAGGACCATAGCTCCTGTTAAGTCAACACAATAGGAATGAATCATGTACTTGCTTGTGTTGGGATTACATGATTTCATCTGAGACTTTTGTATCCCTTCCAGATCCTAGTACAGTGATAATCAAGTTGCAGTTTGGTTGACATAAATATTAATCTGTCCTTAAATATGTGTTGGGAGTGGAGAGAAGAAAAGTCAGACATGATAAAGGTCAGCCAGAATGTCAGTAAGTTTTTATGTGGGCACTAGGGAGTGACGAGACGATGATTATGAACTCATTAGCCAGCCCATACATCTCACTGCTGCCTTACAGCTTGTCAATGACATGGATAGCCCGGGTCACTTAGTCCTTGGAAAGAACATGGGCTAGGACACAAGAAGGGAAGAATAAAGCCCCACATGGACATCTACTCTGCAATTTCCTTGTAGAGTTCAGGTTCCCAGTTGTACAATGTATCTCCCAAAAGGCATTCACTTCCTACAGCACAAACAGGTAAGAAAACTTGCAAGTAGCCATATTTTCTTCTTAATGAAACTTATTTTTATGCTGTCCTGAGGTTTCATCATGACTTCAGTGAGAGCAAATGTGAATTTAAGTATAAGGAGAGGAACTGTAGGTGGTCCTGTTACTTATTTAAGATGGGGTGAGGGGTGGGGTTTATGTAAGATAGATGATAGATAGATAGATGATAGATAGATATTGTATATATACAATAAAGTATGTATACTCTATTGTGCATTTATTCTGTACCAGGTACTGTGTTAAACCTACTTCAGAGATTACCCCAGGTGGTGGATACTCTGTTTTAGAGGTGATGAGTGGAATAATAGAGGCTAAGCCATTTGCTCAAGGTCCACATCTAGGAAGTCATAGTGTCAGCATTTGAAGCCAGACAGTCTGATTCTAGAGTCCATCTTCTTAACCCTTAATGCTTAATGTTCTTTTGGATGTCAAGATGAAGTTCAGGGCGCCCGGGGGGCTCCGTGAGTTAAGCCTCTGCCTTCGGCTCCGGTCATGATCTCAGGGTCCTGGGATGGAGCCCCGCATCGGGCTCTGTACTCAGCAGGGAGCCAGCTTCCCCCTCTCTCTCTGCCTGCCTCTCTGCCTACTTGTGATCTCTCTCTCTCTCGCTTTGTCAAATAAATAAATAAAAATATTTTTAAAAAAGATGAAGTTCAAGTCTACCAAAGTTTCTACATTTTTACTTTATTATTGATAAAATAATTCAGAATACCTGGAAAGTTCTTTCTCAAGGATGTTGTATAGGAAACTTGGGCAACACTCTGTAGCATCCCCTCCAACCGTAAAATTATCCTACAATTACTACATGAGGAAACCGATCTTCATTGGTATTTAACTTTAAAACTGAGAGAGAGATAAATATAATCCTCCTGGGATCACATTTTAAGTACTAAGTAGTTAGAACTATATTCAAATTATTTGAAGAAATGGCAGAGCAAAATCAGTATGTTCAGAAGACTCTTAACAGTATCCCTTCTGCCCACACATAACACCCAAACACAAGTATTCATGCATGTAATTTTTTTCTCCTTCAAAAATCTCTGCTCAGGGATGGTCTTCCCCCGGGAACTCCTTTCTGGCCTCTCCTTTCCAGCCAGCCTCATCCATGTCCGCTCGATGCATGCTTTTGTCAGAGGATTTATGACACTGTCCTTGTCATCATTGGTTTTCTTGCTAGAGTCTTCTGGTGAAATGTATGGGTCTTAGGGACTGTGACCCTGTCATCTCCCTACAGATGTTTCTAGTGCCGTGTATGGTGCTGACAGGATACATTAACAACAAATTAATAAATAAGCTATAACAATATAGAGCCTTTAAGTCTGAGACGAGGACCTTGATCTTGCTCATGGCTGAAGCAGGCTCACATGTTTCCGGCTTGTGCAAAAGCCCAGTGCAATCAGAGAAATCCCTGGTTTGCAAACCCTCGTGATATTCAGGGCAGAAGACGACAGAGAGCACTTGTTCTCACCTGTCACTTCAAATACAAAAACAAACATCACTAGATTCCCAGGGCCCACTGCTGTTGACAAACACCATGGTGAACAGTTCCTTTCCCCGTCTTTTGCCTGCTGAAGGGGTCCAACATCAGGAAGGTTTGAGAAAGGAAGATGGCCTTGCTATGCTGGATTCCCTTGGCATAAGGCTTGCCTGCTGAATACTTTATTTAAAAGAGAGATTTTAGTCTGAGGTCATATGAGTGACATTGTTGGAGAGAGAGCTCGAGTTTCCTGCCCTTTGGAATCTCCCTTTCTGTCAGCTGATTCTAACTCATCCTTCAAAAGGAGCTCCTCTAAGAAGCATTCAGCAACCTGCTCCACCGTCACATTTAAACACCCTCCTTTGTGCTCACAGGGCCCCAGGCAAGCTTCTATAATAGCACTTATTACCTAGGTCCAAAGGGGGGTGGCCTGGGTAGTGTCTTTCCCCTAGCAGGCTGGCAGCTGCGGAGGGCTGGAACCATGACCCACACCCCAGACCCTAGTGCCCAGTGGCACACACAGACCGCCCTTGTGTCACTTTTCTCTCTCTCCCAATCTCTCTCTCTGTTTCTTCGGGGGAAGAGCGTGAGGGGAGAGGGTGTTGGAGTCAATATTCTTTGAGGTCCCTCCTTGTTCTAATGAGCCGCGCCCTGAGGAGGGCCACGGGGGCACGTCCCGCTGCTGCAGACAGCAGGAATCATTTCAGGGTCGCTTCACCATGTCAAAGGGAAGTCTGATGACGAAGCAGCCTAATTAAGCTGCCAGAGCTTTTCCACCACCAGAAAGCTAAAATGGAATTTCCTTAAATGCCCCCCTTCCCTTCTCCCTGTGGCACAAGACCCCAGGCCCCTGCCCAGCCTCCATGGGAGAAATCAGGGTTGCCCTGAGCCGAGCAACCATCTGAAGGCTGATGTTGTAGACACTCCCTGGGACCTCCTAACAGTTGGGAGGGCTGAACCGCTGTCGAATTGAAGAGGAGTCCAGCTGCTATCCTGGGATGAGGGATACCAGTGAGGAGACGCCTGGAGCAACTGTTATAGATTTTCCCGGCAGTGCCTTTCGACAGACCGGAATCGAAATGATAATTGGTGAAGACGTCTTAGAGGTCACTAGTGAAGAGCTGAGAGCTCCCTGGTTTCTACAATAGCAGTCTCTGCCTGAGCAAGATCATCACCTTGAGGAGGGTCCCTTGGAAGATGAATTCATGTGGGGAGAAATCTGGGCAAACCTCTAAAAAGCAGCTTCTCCCTTTCAGAAACAGTGCTATCATGGAAGTGAAGGACTTCTCTTTAAAAGACTCTTTGCTACCAATTAAGGTAACCAGATAGCCGCACCCCCTGTTTTCTCGAGAAATAAAACTCCTACATTAACAAATAAGCCGACGTAGTTAGCGGGCGTGTTCAGCAAGGAACGCGTGTTTCTTGGCAAAGTACGGAGGATGGAGAAGGCAGCTTTCCTTCCTGGCTGCAAATGACCTTGGAGGCACTGCTAAATAATAAATGTCCATTAACTAGTCTGGAAATAATTGCATTTAAACCAATTTGAAGATCATATAGGACCCTATTTTATACCACAGTGCCGCAGCAAGATAAAAGCGCTCCACAGTGCAGGTATTAGCCAATGAGAGAGGCAGTCTTGTGAGAAAGCGTAACTCTCAGGGCGCCAAGAGAGTCCAGATGTCCCCAGAATATGGCTGTACCAGCCTGTGGCATCCATCTCCTCTTCTCCCATCAAGAGATGAATTTAAGAACCAGACCAGAGAGGTGGGAAAGTTGTTCAAAATGTCACTCTTAAAAGGCAAGTATGTGAGTTGGGGAAGAGAGACTCCTTAATACAGCCTTCCCCACAAATGCCAGCTTTCCCAATGAGCTATTCATTGCCTTAGCAGGTAGAGGAAATCTGCTAAAATTCGTCAACACTTATGTAACAAGGAAGCGAGCTATGGAAATATAGGATATCCTTTGATTGTTGGTAGGTCTGTCAGTATCTTCTCTTTGCACATCACTGGCAATGCCTTTCATTATCGTTACTTGAGTTTCTACGTCCACATCAAAGTGTTCTAACATGGTGGGGGTGCTTGGGATGAAGAATTCAAGAGAGAAGTCCTCCTTTCTCCCCCATCTCTACGCCCCAAGCTGAGACAGAAAGGGACAGGGAGAGAAATTGAGATTGTATTCCAAAATAAGAAATTGTAATTTACATTATTGGTAGTCAGTAGGGGTTTTTATGTGTCTTAGGAGAAATGGGGAAAAAACTCTGTAGGGAGAAAGCTAGTATGTTGTGACACCATGGATAGTCCCATAAAGAATTCAAAGGCAAGAATTCAAGATAGGTAAAACCAAATATGGACAGAATTTCAAATATACCAGTTGCCCCGGTGATATCCCAGGTGAGCATAGAGTGTGCCTTTCTGCTCTTGATGCTCTGCCGTAATGGACTATCATTAGGGCAAATGTTCCCTGTGTGCCCCTGTGATGCCATACAAGATAATGGTACACTGTAGGTAAGGGGTATGAACACTTTGAAAGAAAATATGCTCCTTGCTTTAAGGCAAAGAGCCTTCCCACTTTGGTCAATAATTGTGAGCCCTCTGATCCAGCCAGGGAAGGCGGGATAACCGGTCAGGAGTCAAGCCAAGAAAAGACAGTCTGTCAGCAGCTTTCTCTTGCAAATTTGAAGTTTCCTCCCATTGCACCCTGACACACTTACAAGAGTGTCGAGCTGTGGACTTGTACTTTTTAATACTGACTCTAATTTCAAGGGAGCGGCTCCCAAGAATGACAGCGAAGCCCCAACAATTTGTCCAGAATTGCTTGTAAGGCAGCAATGTGACCAGGTGGGGCTTAGAACATGTGTATGCTGGGGCCTGGGTAGATGAAAGAAAGGAACAGAAATGTCCCCTTCCTCCAATCCCCTGTGCATGCCTCTACCACCTACTCACTGTATTGACTGTAAGAGGGGAGAGAAGGGACAAGCCACACCAGCCCAGAATCACTGCTGCTCCTAGATCAACAGAAGTCCCCAAGGTGGCATTAGTCCACGTTGACAGTAGCTCCAATGGTTATGACCCCTAAACAGATCAGCACATTCTTTTTATACCGTAGCGCAATTCCAGAAGTATGTGAGGAACCCTTGGTTGTGTACTGTGAACCACAGCCAATGGTTTGGTTGAGATCCGCCTGGGCACAGAAACAGCCTTTTACTGCTGACTTCTAGTCCATTTCCTACATCCATGGGAAGAGAAGTTCTAAGGATGAGTATTCAAACACATTAGGGAGATTTTTCAAAAGACTCTGCATCACATAGATTCTGATATAGCATGCTTTGAAAAACCTAGGGGACTGTGATACATACGCCGGGTTAGGAGCCATCTACCACGAACATATCATCAGACTTGAGTAAGAAGTGGCCCAGGACAGAGCAAACCAGCACAGGACTTAACCTTATGAACCTCAGTCCCCACATGTGTACAGTGAAGGAAGTTATGCTTACCGGTCTCATGGGGTTGTTGGGTGCATTGAATGAACATGTCAATGGGAGGAGGAGCAGAGCGGGAGGGAGAAGCAGACTCCCTGTCAAGCAGGGAGCCCCGACATGGGGCTTGATCCCAGGACCCCAGAGTCATGACTTGAGCCAAAGACAGATCCTTAACTGACTGTGCTACCCAAGTGCCTCTCACTTTGTGTTCTTCATAAATATGAGCCTTTGTTGTCTTTGTCTGTATCTGAAGCTGCCTAAGTAGAAATCGGAGAATTCAGCAAGGCTGTTTCAGTGGGAGCTGCCTGGAAAGGGGCTGGGAAAGTATGAGGGAAACAAAATTTCTAGCTCCTTTTGAAGTCCAGAGAATATCTGGGCCTTCTCTGATGGTTGATCTCTGAGGATTAGTATTTCATTCATTCACTTTGAAAGGGTTGACTTAAGCCAGGATCAGTTAATATCCATAACTTATCAATTGATGTCATCCAGGAGAACAAGCAATTGCTCACAGAAAGAAAGAGGAAAGAAAAAAATATCTTCCCTGTAATTCAGCATTTACTTGGAAGCCCCTGGCTTCATGAATATCCTTAATAAAAGCTGAAAAGTTCTCGTGTTACTGTTTCAGTTCTGACTTAGAACTCAAGCCAGGGCAGTATATCCGCTATCTATTACTACATAATAAATAACTACAACGTTAGCAGCTTAAAACAACACACATCTGTTATCTCATGGCTCTGGGAGCTGAGAATTCAGGCACAGCTTGCCTGGGTCCCCTGTGTCCAAATCTCTCACACTGAGCATCATTAAGATATCAGCCAGAGCTGGGGTCCAATATGAAGCCTCAACAGGGGAAGGCTCTGTTTCCAAGCTTATGTGGTTTTCGACAGGACTCAGGTCCTTGTTAGCTTGGACCAAGGCCACTCTCCCCACAGCCTGACATTTGGGCCTCTTCAACATGGCAGCTCTCTTTATTAAAGCCAGCAAGGGAGCATCTGTTAGAAAGACAGAAGTCACTGTCTTATATAACCTAATCATGGAAGTGACATCTCATCACCTTTGCTGTTGTCTGCTAGTCAGAAGTAACTCACAAGTCCTACCCACACTCAAGAGGAGGAGATTGCACAGAGCATGAATCCCAGGAAGTAGAGATGGGGGGGTCCATATTAGAGTTATCCTAGCCTAGGAGCACTTCCCAGACTGAGTTCCCTGAAACACTGCTGTGTCTCAAGACATTAATGGATGCTCTAGAAAGCGAAGCAAACTGGACCAAAGCGAGGGGTGGTCTTTCATCTAGATGTTCTGAGAAAGAGAAATGTAAAATATACTTTTATATAATGACCTCAAATATTATGTAATAACCTAGACATACCCAAGAATACTTTCTTTAAAAGCTTAATACTTGAGATAAGACTGTTCAGCTTCTAAATTCAGCCAGAGGCAGCATACGGTTCAGTCTGATCCGTGCCATTTCTTTAATGACAGCTGCTGTATGCTATACATCTGTCTGACAATTTCAACATAAATTAATATTTAATGTTCCTTATATATCAAATATTAATACTACACAAACTCATTCCCCAAGATCTGTGGCTACAAGGATGTTTTCAAACAAAAAGAAGAGTCTGGAGATTTTCAAACGGTGCCACAGTCAAATAATCAAAGTACTAACACATCAAAATGACGGTCATACCTTTGCTTTCTAAAAATGTCTGGAAGCAAGGTATCCATAGTAAAACAATGAATCACACTGGAATAATCTAAGACAAGCGCGCTGATATTTTGCAAAAGGTGCGACTTGGGCTTTTCCTTTCCTCTTGGCACATGTGGACAACAGGAGGTTTTTGAAAGGAAAATTTAGATTTAATGCTGCAGGTCACATTTGGATTTTGCCTCAACAATATCACTCCTACAATTAAGACCATCAACGAAAAAAAAAAACCCCAAAACACCCTTTTCATTAAAAATATTTGTATTTTTGTGTCACATTTCTTATGAACATGTAAAATAAGATTTTCCATGTTTTCTTTGTAAATATTCCCTTTTTCTGATTTTTGTTGTAAATTTTATGAAAGGGACAAAAATATCAAACCTTAAATATTCTTTCCCTCATCAAATCTTCTAAAGATTCCTCGTTTTATGTTTAGCTCCTTCTATGTTTGTTGTGTTGATGGAATAAGAAGGTGGCAGGAGCTGTGAAAAGGTCAGTGACTTCAGAAAAAAAGGTCACAAAGGAAAGAGTAACACAGAAATGTAGAGACAGAAGTCATCAGACTTTTTGAAAGAGAAGAGAGCTGGGAACAGTACTGGTGAATAACATAGCTTTTGTATTGAGAAAGATGGGCAGAAATGTTCTGGATTTTGCCTGTGCTTTGCAGCATAATTTTCTCTGCTGCTGTTTCCTCAAGATAATCTTCAATAGGAATCACGATTGGTCTCAAGCTCCTGAAGCCAAATCTGTATTCCCTTTAGATGTGTCACTGTGCCTTCCAGTGGGCCCTCAGAGAGTCCCTGCCCCCAGAGTGCCCTCCATGCCAGTCCTGTGCCATTTACTGACAAATCTTCTCCCAATTTCCATAACTGAAAATTCACTCAGTGGGGCATTAGTGTGCAAGGTAGATTTTATGGAATATTTCATGGTGGAGAGCCAAGAGATGGTCCTTCACATCATAGACAGCTTCATTACAAAATGTCCATTGGGACATTCCTCCCCAACATGGTCTCCTGGTCTACCAGCTGTCTGGTGTGCTTGTCTCCATTTCTCCATCTGCTTTTCCCTCCTTCCCCTCCTGTAGGTCCCTCCAGAATTCTAATTCTTTTAGACTGCCTCACGATGGAGGGTACTCCATTGCAAACAAAATACCTTCCCTAGAAATTCATGTCATAAATGCAAAAGCTTTTTGCTGTCACATAAAGTTAAAAACAATAAAAAAAAAAACCAAAGTTGATCACATTTTAATCATGTATTATAGCAGTTGTTTTGTCCATCATTTTTCTGGTATAAATACAAACGAGGTCCCCCTTCCATCTCCTGACCTCCTGCCAGTGTTCTAGCAATACAATTTTTCAAAAGATTTTATTTATTTATTCATGAGAGACAGAGAAAAGAGAGAGAAGCAGAGGGAGAAGCAGGCTCCCTAAGGGGCAGGGAGCCCGAGGTGGGGCTCCATCCCAGGACCCCAGATCACGACCTTAGCCGAAGGCAGATGCTTAACCATTTGAGACACCCATTCCCCCCTCTACCAATACATTCTAACTTTAAAGGGGTTTTGATGTCCAAATGTTTTGGACAATTTTACAGTAGGGTGTAGGGCAGAGACTGGCATCCCTCAACCCAAGCTAGGCAGGAGGGCCCAGGAAAAAAAGTAGGAGAAGTTGTTAGTTTGGAAGGATGAGTCATTTGTAGAGGGAGAGGCTGGAAGTTCATTCATTCACTAAGCATTCGTTGTACACCTACCATGAGCCAGATACGGAGCTGGTGCTGGGGCTCTGACAGTGAGCAAGACGGACGTGGTCCCTGCCTTCGAGAAGTCTGCGGTGGAGTGAGGGAGATAGCAATTAACCGAGCGATGTGAGTATCATGTGCTGAGTGGCAGGGGAAGTACAGAGTGAAACAGGACAAAACTCGGAAATCCCCTAGCCCATTTATCCATTTTTCCAGGACAAATAGAGAAGGGGAGGGAAGGGAAGAGAATCTTTGGAGCAGAAGTAACAGCAAGTGCAGAGGTGAGGAGGTAGGAACGCCAAGGAAGGAGCTCACTTTAGCTGCGACAAGGGGTGTGAGCACGGCAGGGCAGGTAGAGTCAAGAAGAAGCTGGAAAGTTCCATGTTTGGTTCCCACACCCTTAGGGCTATAAGCCTCGATAATGAATTCAGTTTCCTTCCTTTTCCTTGTGCTCAGCTGAAATCTAAGCCACAATCTATGCTTGCACTTTGCGTCTCTTTCTCCCTGGAGTAACCAGGGCTTCTGAGTCAGAGGCATGCATTTGAAAAGTGCCCTGTGGCATCTGACACCAACTCTCTAAAGTTGGGACGTGCAATCCAGTTACGGTTTAACTTACGTTCCTCACCTTAATCACACGCCTGTCAGAAAAAAGGGACAGTTGCGCAAAATAGATGTATCTTCTTGATTCAGAAGAAATTAATTTTACTTTAACAATTCTCTGAGCATTTCTAAATCAACCTTCAAAATCACAACAAAATGTGAGTGTATCACAAATTGCGTTGGAAATCTTTTCTCCTTGATTTCAGTGTTATGCATTTGGAGATGAAAATAATGAACACAGCATGAGAAGAATAGTAATAGCCATGTCCTGTGGGTACTTAAGAAAATATACCTTCAAAGTGCCTACAGTCTAGGAAATATACAAAAATTACAATATATTCCTGTGATAAGGAGCAAGGTGAATGGCATTATTACAACCCAGACATGGAAGGCATTGGGTTAAAATGGGGAGGGGTTGGGGAAGGCTCACTGAGGAGGTGATGGTTCATATCAGGGGAAATTATTTCTCTTTGCCCTTTTTCCCTTTCCCCCCTTGTCTGATTATTGCTATTTGCCCAGGCTTTCTGGGGCCATGTGCTCAATTACCACACCACTGTAATAAGTAGGTAAAAGGACATAGAAGCATTCTGAACATAGATGCATTCTGGACATAGACGGCTAGAGTGTGAAGGAAGGGAGCTTGCTTCTAATTAGCATAAAGTCTCTGTCTCAAGCCCCTCCTCGCTGCTGTGCCTTCCCCCTGCCTTACTGGCCAGGGAGATCTCCTCTACCCAGCGTGGTTCCTAGATACTCCAGCACTCTCCACCCCAACCCAGAAATGGCCGTCCTGAGCAGAGAGCAGCTAATCAGAAAAGACCCTCAGGAAGGCATGCAGGCAGAGACCAAAATATATAAACTTGGTAGACATGGTCAGGGAAGCCTACACAAATTATATGAGTTTAGGCATGACGGGTCCTAGTCTTCTACACAGATTTTTAAACACTTGGTATATGAATGGAGAATAACAGTGACGCTTGGGGGTAGTGAATAGATTTAGAGAGTCCTTTTTCTTTCCTTCTCACGCACCTTGTAGTCACACTGACATGGGTTACCCTTAGCCTACCCATAGGTAGGCTTCGTAATCTGCGGCTGTTACCTTTTTCATTTGCTCGTTCATTTATACAACACAAATATATAGAACACCTACTACATGCCTTATACTTTGGGTCCAAAATGTAAATAAGACCAAGTCAATCCAATGATGGAGATAGCCAAGTACAGTACAAAGACCCGAGTACAATATAAGCATCCCAAGGGGCAGGGACTATCTTTGTCATTCAGAATTCTATCCCTTACACTTAATGCAACACTTGACATGTAAAAGGAGCCCCTTAAATAAGTGCTGAGTGGTTTATATATAGGTCAAATGCCGTGTGCTATGATCGCATGGAAGCAGGACACATCATCAGACAATGGGCAATGAGGTAGGGCAATGAGAAATGTCCAGCTGAATTTGGAGACTGTACCTAGAGTGGTACCATTCTGCCTGACTGTATGATTTTGGGCAGCAGGGCTCAGCTGCTTGATTACGAATGGAATCACTGGATGATTTGGGCGATTAAAAAGTGAGTTTCGGAAGGCAAGGGATACAGGAGCAAAAAAGCAAAGAGTCTTCTTGGGGAGTTATTGAAGTCATGGAGCATGAATTTTAGAATGGATAAGGAAAGGAAAGATGCTCACAGGGGATGAAAATAGAGTGGCCAAAGAACCAGGGCCTCAATGAGGTGTGAAGACTGGAGAATGAGGCAAAGAGAACGAAACAGAACAAAGAGGAAGAGAAGAATTTACAGTTGACCCCTGAACAACGCAGGGGTTACGGGTACTGACCATCACCCTCTCTGTGCTGTCAAAAATCTGCATATAACTATCAACTCCCCCAAAACTACTTAACTACTATTGACTGGAAGCCTTACTGATAACATAAGTAGTCGATAAATACATATTTGCGCCTTACATACATTATATACTGTATTCTTAACATAAAGTAAGTTAGGGAAAAGAAAATGCTAAGAAAATCATGAAGAAAAGAAAATGTCATTATAGGACCCCATTCTATTTATTAAAATATATGTAAATATATGTAGACTTGCGTATGTATACATACATATCCAACTACTCTTGCCATTGTTCAAGGGCCAACTGTATAAGGATGGACTACTGATGTTTAAGGTTTCGGAGATGGAGCGGCGGAATCTAATGTCAGTTCCCAGTGGGGACATTGAGGCAGAGTGGAGGCCATTAAGAGAAGATCAAAGAATGTGTAATGCTTGGGCAGCAGACGGGTCATCCGCATTGTGTGGGACCTGCCAACAGTAGCAGTGAAGGGGCAGAACCCAAGGTCAGAGACATTTGCAAACCACTGATGGAAGCTGGTAAGCGGTGGCATCAGAGAAGGAGAGCCCAGATGAAGTGAGCCTCCGGGATGAGCTCTCAGAAAGCAGAGCAGACCAAAAGACTTGCGTGCAGTTTGTTGGTTTTGGAAAGCCTTCCTGGGGAGTGGTGGCAGGGAATGAGGAAGGTAAGCCAGGAGAAAGAGAAAACCAATGCAAGTGGGTGCTCTTGGGTGGTCTCTGTGGATGAGGAGGGCTTGATCCTGCCTTCGAAACTTCTAAGGAGCCACGTGGAAAGAACCTCAGAATGTATCCCATGGCGGCTCCCTCCATCAGTCAAGAGTTTCCTCGTGGGTCCTGGCCTGCCTCCTCTTGGGACTGTCCCAGTATGAGCGCCCATCAGGTTTCTGCAGGTGTCCTATGTTAAGATCTCCCAAAAGCCCCAGGTGAGATGGAAAGATAAGAAAGGGCAGCCGAGGTGATGCGCCGTCAGGTTTACACCTGCCTGAGTTGGTTGTCACAGCAGCGGCTGGAATGAAAGGTGGGCAGGAAGAATGTGAGGTGAGGCACGAGAAGTCCCTGCTGCAGTGGCAAAGGAGTTTCTGTCTGTAAGCTGCAGGTGGGAGCAAAGAGAAGGCCAACACAGGCAAAGGGACTGAGGGTGCCACAGACGGCTGGCATCCGTGCCCTTGGTAGTTTTGTCCGGGGACCCCAAAGGAATGTGGATGAGAAGCCATCCCGTGCCTGAGCAAGACTCATCTCCAAGGAAGTGGGCCAGGTGGGAAGATCCACGCTCACCTGGGCTTCCAGGTGTCTACCAGGCTCCAGCAGGTTTAACCAGATGGAGAAACTGAATCAAGTCTTGGCTGGTTGTGAAATCGAGCTGGGACCTCATCAATGGTATCAGGAGGACATTTGCGCTCACGGTTTGGTCTGAAGGTGGAAATGTGTAAGATCTATCTCTAGCTCTATCTCTGACCTATTTATCTGTCACATATACACATACTCTGTGTGTGTGTGTGTGTGTGTGTGTGTGTGTGTGTGTGTGTGTGTACGTGCACATTGGAGATTTTTCTGGGGAGTGATTTGAAGGAGAAAAGAAGAAGTATTACCCTGAAAAAATCCGGCTTATAAAGATGTAGTTTATCTGATCCACTTGACAGTTTTATTCCTCAAGGTAAATTAACAAATTAGCATTCTGATCTAGATATAACTCTCTTGGGAGTTTGTTTAGCCAGTTAAGCTCCCTGGAGCCTGAACAACTCTGGGCTTGCCAATAAATCAAGTCTGCAGACCTCCAAAGCAGGAGATCAAGAAGACTTAGAACTCAGTGATCACGAAGAACGAATGTCCTAGGACCTCCTCCGCGAGTGTCTAGCTCACCTGATATTTTAATTTTCTGACCTCAACACATTACATCTGTGACCTATCTTCGTACCGGAGTAAAATCCCAACTACATGGCATTAGTTACCTCTTGCTGCAATAACAAATGAATGCAAAACTCAAAACAATGCACAGTTACTGTCTCAAAGTTTTTGTGGGTCAGGAATCCAGGCCCGGCTTTGCTACTGCCAGGCCCTTGGGGTCTCTCACAAATTACTCTCAAGGTGTTAGCTGGCATGCAGTCATCTGGAGGTTGGACTAGGTTAGGATCTGCTCCCAACCTCTCAGGGCTGTTGGCAGAACTATGGTCCATGTGGGTTGCTGGAGTGATGGTTTCAGTTTCTTGCTGGCTGTTGGCCAGAGGCCACCTATAGTCTCATACCTCGAGGCCCTCTCCAACATGGCAGCTTGCATCACTAAAGCCAGCAAAGGAGGCAATCTGCTAGCAAGAGAGAAGTTAAAACCTTTTGGAACCTAATCATGCAAGTGACATCCCATCCTCTTTGCCTTAGTCTATTGATTAGAAGAGAGTCACTAGGAAAGCCCACAGTCAACAGAAGGGGATTACATAAGGTGTGCGTACCAGGAGACAGAGATCACAGGGGACCATCGTGCAGGCTACCTAGGATACCATGTGTCATCAAAATGGGGACCGTAATTCCCTTCGGGTGCAAACCAGGCTGCTATAACAAGAAGTTTAAATACAGTGACTTGCATGGGATAGAAGTTTAGTTCTCTCTCACCACGCAGCAGAACTCAGCAAGCCTTCCATGGTGGAGATCACCATGCCTCTCCAGGGTACCGGAATCCAGGGTCCTTTCATTCTGTTGCTCGGCCATGCCCCCAGGATACCGTTCTAGTCCCCAGTGGGTCAAAACTGGTTTCCTGTCATCTTCGTTCCAATCCCTGAGAATGAAAAAGAAGAGGATAAGAACCAAATCAAACTTATTTTAAGGCTTTGATGCAGCACGGAAATTGCACATCAGTGGGAAGTTGTAAGCAGCCTGGGAATTGTGGTCTCCTGCTGGTCAGCCATGTGCCATGTCAACACTCGAGAAGGGGGTTCCCACACAGGAAAGGAATGGATCTTGGGAGGCAGTGTGCAGTCTCCCCCATAGTGGCCAAGAATGCATGGAGGGTTGGACATTTGTTACTTTCAGGCCAGACAATCGATGTTTATCTGTCCCAGCTCTGACAGACCATAGCTGTGATGGTTACCCAGAAAGTGCTGTAAGCTGGCAGGCTGCCAACCCTGGAGGCGCTCGTGTCTGCTTGATGAAAATAGTAGTTCCAGTCCCAATGAGGGGCAGTTCAAGAGAGGTGTTCCTTGAACACCTCTTCTCAAATTAGCATGAAAAATTAAGCCCATTACAGATTACTTCAAACATTGTGTCGTTATACTTTTATTAATATATCTGAAATGCTAAAATCCAATCAGAGGAAATATGCAAATTATTGGGTGATGACTAACATAAGAGAAGGACTCTAACTTTGTATGCATTTCATCATCATAGTCTAACAAATCAAGAGGGCCCCTAGTGCATTTTATTTATTGTAAGAGATTAATTTATTTAAAAAGAAAAACTCTATACTCCCCTATGGACATGGGACTAACTGGTGCCTGATAAATGTATTAGAAATAGGAGCACTGATTACATTTTGATCTGCTCATTGTTGGTGTCACCTCCAGACACCGGTAGTGGACTGTTTGCCGCTGATGGGAGGAGATTCGGAAGAATGCCCAGTTTTTCTGAATTCCTTTAACATGTGTGTTATATCTCAGTAACAGACTTGACTGTATGCGATTTCTTTGCTGTTGTAAGTGAGAAGGATGCTGGCTTTTTTATGAGGTTTCAGGGACATACTTTAACTTAAAGAATTCCCATATTGCCCTGTTTGATAGTGCCAGTTTAGGGAACTGTACAGCAAATAAGTCCCTGTCGACTTCATCCGTCTTGAAAACTCTTAGGAGAACCACTGGCCACTGTGCAACAGAGAAGCAACTAGGATCCCCTAGAAAGTTAGGATAAATTTCTGGGCCAAATGTGTCAAACCTATCAACCTTTTCCTCCCCCAAATAGTATCCTACTCTGATGGCATTTTGCCAGACACATTAAGATACACCTGTGGTCTTTCACCTTGTTGTTGACAATTTAGAACTCCAGCTAGGATTTTTGTTAAAGCAAAATATAACCAGAGTGGTACATCTTTGTTACTTTCTCCACCTTCTGTCAACATGAAATATCAACATGGATTCCGTGACCATGTGCTGGGAGTTCCTTGAAAGTTGGGGAATTGTGTGTATAATTTGGGTCTATGTGCAAGGACTCTTAAGGGGGTCTTTGACACTGAAAAGTCTGAAAAGTTAAGAACAATTATTCCAGTGATTGATGACACAGTAGAAAAATAAAATCTAAAAAGGAAAGAAAGAACTCTCATCTCTTGAGCAAGTCTTGCATGTTAGATATTATGCTAAATGCTTTACATAAAATATACCCATTGATCCTCCCAATAGCCCTGTGAAGTATGTAGCAATGTCCCCATTTATTAGAAAGGGAGAGGGATGCCTGGGTGGCTCAGTCAGTTGAATATTCAACTCCTGGTTCTTGCTTAGGTCGCGATCTCAGGGTCATGAAATCGAGCCCTGTGTCGGGCTCTGCACTCAGAACAGAGTCTGCTTGAGGTTCTCTCTCTCCCCCTCTCCCCCTCCCACTATCTATCTCTCTCTCAAATAAATAAATAAACCTTAAAAAAAAAAGAAAGGGAAATAAATACAGTCTGTGCTGGGAGTGACCTATCAACAGAGCTGGGATGCACAGACCAGTGGGGCAGGAATAAGGCTATAAAGCCATACTTCAGGGAGTAGAAAACAGATGCTCATGTAGGTCAACTGTCACATGGCTAATAAATGACAGAATCCAGATTTGAACTCATGGCGGTCTCATCCCAAAGCTTGCGCTTCTAATTTGCATGAGTCTTAACATCATGTTGGGTTAACACAGGCACACAGAATCAGCCCTATGCCGATGTGCAATATTTACATGAAGACGAAAATTTAAAGACAAGGTAAGGATTTGGGTTTTTAATTTAGGCTTAGAATTGGGGATTTGTTTTTCATTTGCTTGTTCATATATATATATATATATATATATGATATACATAGTATATACTGAGTACCTCTTGCATGCTAATCTCAATGTTAAATGTATAGACCTCAAGATCAAAAGGCAGGTCCCTCTTCTCAAAGGGGTTTATAAGTTTTTGGGACATAGGCTGGCTAGCCTATGGTGACAGCAGAATGCCAAGGAACTAAAGTGAATTTATGAACAAACTACAATAAGCACACAGGAGAAGGGATACTTAAATCTTCCTGGAAGAGCCAGAGAGGGTTTTAAAGGAGAAATTCTTGCAAAGAACATTGAAAAGAGAGTAGTTTTTAAGAAGACAAGCTGGGGGAAGCCTGGGTGGCTCAGTTGGTTAAGCAGCTGCCTTCAGCTCAGGTCATGATCCCAGCGTCCTGGGATCGAGTCCCACATCGGGCTTCTTGCTCGGCAGGGAGCCTGCTTCTCCCTCTGCCTCTGCCTGCCATTCTGTCTGCCTATGCTCGCTCTCTCCCCTCTCTCTCTCTGATAAATAAATAAAATCTTTAAAAAAAAAAAAGAAGAAGAAGACAAGCAGGGGAAGGTACAGATGAGAGAGAAGGAGAGAAGAAAGAGAAAATACAGCATGATTGGGAGCAGACATTATAAAGCAGAAAAGTGGGTAGCATATAGTGGGGGGCTGAGGCAAAATTGTAAAGCCACCCAGGAAGGTATGGCTATGAAGAGCCTCACATGCTAAGTACGTAGAGGGTGTGGTGCCCTTTCACATTGTTCCATTTTTCTGTTAGAAGGATCACTCTAATAGCACTGGAGAGGAAGGACTGAGGACGGCTGAGACAAGAGGCTGCTGTACCTTCTGGAAGTCTACAGAAAAATCCAGATGTCGTCCTGAGCAAGGACAGTGGTAGGGGGTTGGATTTGTGAGAGAACTGGAGCATCGTCAGTAGGCCTTGATGACTGATGGGGTATGGATGTTGAGAGTGAGGGATAAGGCTAGGATGACCCCCAAGTGGGTGACTGACATAGCAGGTGGTCGTGGTAACATTCACAGACTGGGAACACAGCAAAGGGAACACATTTGGTGAGTTTGGTCTGGGATACGTTGAATGTGAGGTGCCTGGGAGTAGTCCCAGTGGAGACATTTCTTCTTTCTTAAACCTCAGTGTCGTGAGAGTGTGTGGTGGCTTCGGGGAGAAAAGGCCTCCCCTCTATTCTGTGTCCTTCTTTGCCAGTTGGGCCACCAGAGCAAGACTGCTGGTGCTCTGGGTCCCAGAGTCTAATGGGAATTAGCTCCTTCAGAACTGGTCGAATCCAACCCTTTTTTTCCCCACGGTGACTCAGAACCACTAGGTGGGGCCCAGGAAAGTCTCCATCCTCTCCCCCAGGTAAACACACAACATGTCTTCCATCTTCCTTCACTCACAATGCTCACGTCCCTGTGCACGTGGATAAGAAGTCACTAGTCTGTGTCTGGCTGCAAGTAAGGAGATGTCCACATACCCCATCTCCACGTAGGGACTCCCATCCTGTCACACATGCACCTGGAGTAAAGTCTAGGACGTCAGTGAAAGTGTTGACCGTGGTCAGCTCTGTGTGGCAGGATGAGAGATGGTTTTGGTGTCTTTCACTTACCTTTTTTGAAAAAGTTTGCTATTTGTCTATCCAAGACGTAGGATTTCTCATCTTCTGTTGGTGATGCCTGTGCCTGGGGAGGCTGTCTCTGAGGCGAGGAACCGAGTCCGACCCCGGACACCAGCCATCACTCCTGCACACCCACGTTTTCATTTCTGATCAGCAGCACCCTGCCCCGCGACCAACTGCAAACCACCTGTCCCATGAAAGGCAGGACCCAGGTGAGAGAGAGCCGGTCACTGCAGGTGTCAGTTGCGTTGTCGTCGGGTGTGCGAAGGGCGCTGTAGCCCAGTACGAGGAGCGCTCTAGGCCTCGTCAGCTCTGGCGTCGGCGCACGTCCAGTGGAAACCATGGCCATGAGTTACTAATGCGAAACGGGGAGGTCCTGCCGCCACGGCGGGGAGGAAAGTGGAACAACGGAAGAGCAGCTGGAGGGAACAGTCATGCGGGACGCGTGTGAAACACTGGATGCCGCTGTCATTAAACTGGGCCCTGCAGAGCAGGGAGGACATGGCAGAGGGCGACAGGGATGTCACTGCCTGAGGCATTACTCCCCAGGCACCCGTCAGCTGACACCCCAGCCCAAATAGAAATACTGCCTGGTACCGGAGAAACACTGCCCTCTGACTGTGTCCTCATCAAGGGGACAGTTAAAAATTAGCCATGGTGGTTACGCCCCCCTGACACACACCTGCCGACTTCGGAAACGGAAGGCCTTGTCAGCCTGCTGGTACTGCTTGTCACTCGCTGTGTTGATGGTTTTTCGTTGTTTCCCATCAAACAGCAACATTATTTCTAAACTGTGGCTGGTTCAAAAGGAAGGTTTCCGGGAGGGCCGGGCTGTCCCTGGCGCATGTCGCAGAGCTCTGGAGAATTGTGACAGCATGGGAAACGGGGCAGCCCTTCAGTGACCTGACTTCCAGAGTTTGCCCTGGCCGCCTGTCTCCAGAGTCCCTTTTCTCACCAGGGTTGCTTGTTTGGAGCCATTCCTACTTGTCGGTGAGGGTGTGAATCTGCGACACGCCAGGGAAGTCTGTCTGATTCTTCAAGCCCTTTGACCATGAACTAACTCAGGCTTAAAATTCCATCCTTAGAGCTGTTCTTATCTTTTGACCATTGTTAAAATTCAAATCACTCTACACGTAGAGGACAAAAAGGTGAGTGAAGGCTATTGTGCCCTGTCCTCTTAATCCGGGTCCTACACCTTCTGCTGCATAGAATTCTCTAGAGTTCATAGCTCATCGTGGCCTCCCTGACCTCTGAATGCCCACCGGATCTGTCTTTGTGCACCAAGCATCCTAGCCCCTAGTGATACACTATGCAGGTTGTTCTCTAGCCCAGTGTGTCTCAAGTGAGGGCGCATTTGTCCTCCAAGAGACATTTGACAGTGTCCGGAGATATTGCTTGTTGCAGCTCAGGAGAGTGATGGTCTCATCTAGTGGGTAGAGACCAGGGTAGCACCCGCATGACCCCTACGGTGACGGCTTACCCAGGACAGTGCTGAGGTTCAGAGACCCTGCTCTACTCAATGGACGTCCCTCCTGCATTAATACGATTCTTAAAAAAGGGGCACCTGGTGGGCTCAGTTGGGGGAACATGTGACTCTTGATCTCGGGGTTGTGAGTTTGAGCGCTATATTGGCTGTGGAGATTACTTAAAAAAATCTTTAAAAAAATAATAAATTTAACTAGTCCTACAATAGGAGTAAGTGTTAACCCTTACCAGTTGTCTACAGGGTAGCATGAATGACTTTAAGAGATTCGTTGTGAGAGCCTTCTGAAGGGGTGGAGGTTGGACTGTTTGGACAGGGGTAGAGGTAGGGGCAGCAAGAGTGGGTGGAGATTATTCAAAATTGAAACTTCAGGGCAAATTTCACTTTCCCTGGGGCAGGTGCTGAGGGGTTCCTCTCTGATAATTTGTTCATTTCTTCTAATGTGGTTGTTAGTTAATTGAGGTATATATAGAGATATATGTAGATAGATAGACATATATACAAGGTACGTATATGTGTGTATGGGTAGATACATAGATCTCAAAAGCCTCTGGGGAGCTTTTCTTTCTTTCTTTCTTAATTTTCTATTTATTTATTTACTTAAAGATTTTATTTATTTATTTATTTGACAGAGAGCAGGAGCAGGGGGAGTGAGAGGGGGAGGGACAGAGGAAGAGGGAGAAGCAGGCTCCCCGCTGAGCAGAGAGCTTGACGTGGGGTTCAATCCCAGACTCTGCCATCGGGACCTGAGCTAAAATCCAGAGTCAGATGCTCAACCCACTGAGCCACCCAGGCAGCCCTGTGATAAGGACTTCTAAAATATATTCTCTTAGCAACTTTCAAGTATGCAATACAGTATTATTGACTATGATCACCATGCTCTACGGGACATCCTGCTGCATTTGTTTTATAACTGGACATTTGTACCTTTTAACCTTTTTCACCCATTTTATCCTCCTGGCACCACCCCCCACACTCCCGACAACCGCAAATCTCTTGTTACCTGTGAGCTTGTTTTTGTTTTTTAGATTCCAAATGGCCTAGTAATTCCTAGTGTATTTTAATGTACTATTTCTTAAATTTAAAAGGATAACTTGTAAAATTACAAAATTTCACAGGGATGAAGTTGCCATTCACAAAATACCAATTTTACTCATGTGTACTCACCGCATGGCTGAAAAGAATATTAAAGGTAGGCTTTCATTTTTTAAATTATGCCACGTTAATCTGAAAAATTGAGTTAATAAAATCACAGAATTTTACACCTAAAAAAAGAAAAAAAACCCTCCCAAAACAGAAGAACAAACGGGATTTTTCTGCTTATGGCCCCTTGTAAATTAAGATAGAAAGCCCTTTCCTGCCTGGGCTTGAATCTGCAGTTCTCAGAGATAATGAGCCCCCAGGCCAACTCTGCCATTTCTGTTACCAGGCCTAGGAGCAGAGGTGGTGTTACCAGAAACACAACTTCTGAATCCTGAAGTCTGGACGCACAAGAAAGGAGGAAGCTACACTGAGCCTTTGGTAGATTTTTCCATTATGCAGGGAATCCAAATTTCAAAGCAACTCATCAGCCCTTAAAAAAAAAAAATGTATCTTTTTGCTTATTTGCTCGCTCATTCTGTCAATCAGCCAACATCTGTATTTGAGACCGCTTCTCCATAAAATCATGCCATGTGTACTTGAGATAGTGATACTACAAAAATAGCTTCCTTGGGGAGGTTCCATCTATTAGGGCACAGAACAAAAGAAAAACCACATAAAGATGAAAAACAGAATGAAAGAGAAAATACTTTCGACTCTGTCCAACCTGTCATTAATCTCCTTTTGGGCCCAATTTCCTCATCTATATAACAAGGAAGTTGGATTCAACGGCCTTCAAAATTCCTTCCAGCCTTCAAATTCTCTAAATGTGTCACACGGTTGATGTGGACCCTGAGCGCCTGTGTCCCCCGTGATAGAGCCAGAGTCACTGAAGGATGTCACATGAGGACTGTCAGGAGATCACCTCCACGGCTCACCTGCAGACACCAACCTCTGTCAGCGCTTGGGGATGGGACCACGAGTGTCCTCCTTTAACCAAGGGCCTTGCCCCTTGGCCCTTCCTGAGTTCCTCATGTCCTGACGGGATATAGTCTTTAAATCTCAGCCTATCCATGGGTAGGGTTGGGCTTAGTTGGTTCTGCTGCCTTGGACCTATAGGCTATTGTTCTCCTAAGCACCTGCACGCCTACCTAATCCTGCCCTGCCTGCCTAGCCCTGTATGAGCTCTTTCTGGGTGGCACGGCTTGGCTTTTGCTGTTCTCTTCCGTGGGTTCATTGAACGAATATGTTCATGTCAGCACCGTCCTTGGTACTGGACATGGATGTAGATGCATGAAGCGCGAGCCCTGCCTCTCAGGTCCCACAGTCCAGCTCTGTCTGGCTTGACCTCATCGGGTCCTTGTCACTTTCTGTTGCTCATAACTCAACTGCTGGCTGGAATCCTGCTGTAAAGGAAATGAATGCCCAGAAACAGATGCCCTGGGCTCTGGCCGCCACATCTAGTCTGAGAATTGGACCACTGCCGGCCGATAGGCACGCCTGTCCACATCTCAGACTAGCAGGCACTTCTCTTTTCTTCTGGATCCCCGGCAGGGTCCTTGCCCTCTGCATGCGGACCTCTCCCGACTCGGGGCCCTGTCCAGTGCCGGCTTCCTCCAACTCATCCCATCACTTCTTGAGTCGCCAGTGGTGGCCGGTTCCACCTGCATACTGACAGAATGGAAGACCCATGGTCACCCTCACTGCCTTGGTCCTGATCAGGGCATCAAAACCACATTTTTATTCAATATGCTCTTAAAGCATCTTCCTTGAGATGTGTCAGAAAATCAGGCACCTCTGAAGCAGAAGGCTGTACAGTTAATGCAGTAGTGAAACGTTAATGGCATGGAAGTGAGAGTGAAGAGTGTTACACCAAACACTAGCATCTAGAGTCATATTTTGCAAAAACTGAGTAATCGGAAGTAGTTCTGCCAAGACTCATCACCAGCTTGCTCTTTCTCTGCAGTCACGCTGCCAGTGCAAGGACGATGCTGGTGACAGCCAAAGCCCGCTTTCCTTGGAGACATCAATCCAAAGGTTCTTGCTATCTGTCTCTCTGCACTCCCCTCCCCCACGCCACCCCATCTCAGTAGGAGCTGAATATGCAACACATATGTGCTTCTCTTTGGCTAAGGCTGGGACTTCTCTCGGGTACCCGTGAGACTATCTTGCAAACATATGGGCACATCCTCCCTCCCCAGCCCAGCATCCCCTACAGCAAGGAGCAGGAAGGCAAGGCAAGCCCACGCCACAATATGGAGACGTTTATCTGGAGTCAGCTGCCCAGATACCACCCTAACCCGCCAATGGCACAGTCAGCAAAAGGTCAGGTTTTCTTTAAAAAGGAGACTTCGAAGCCATTTCCTAGCCTGAGGAATTCCAGAGGAAAGTTGCAATGGAAATCGTTATGAGCCATGCAGTGGGTTATAAATAACATATCAGAGTTCTCGAGCATGTGGTCACCTGCTCTTATGTCATGTCTCTTAATCTCCAGGGTCCCACCCCCTGCCAGATGGGTAGAAGTTCAAGCCACAGGCTGATACCCCGTGCTTCTTCCCTCACTGCTGAAGATCACTACAAAGACACAAGGGACTGATAAAGAAGTTTCACATAACCACCTCTCTAGCTCCCAAAGTATATTCTAGATTCCGAGTCATTCCTGGGTATCCCAGAGCGAGGAGAGCCAGCTTTCTAAATGGCCATTAGCCAATCATGCTTCTTTTGCCACCACTGGCAAAATGAGATCAACATGACCTGCCTGTTACACCAAGATTAACTAAGAAGGGCTTTGAGGTCATGGGCAGGCCAGAGCTGACGCTTAGTCCTCCCAGGTGGGGCACTTTGCCTATAGGAACTACTAATCTTCATACCTGCTTTAGAATTAGAATATTATCCCCAATTTTCACATGAGGAAATTGTATTTCAGAGAGTGTAAGCATTTGCTCCCAGGTCACACAACTGGTAGACTGAGCTGGAATACTAACCCGGAATCTTGTGACTCCAAAAGCTGCTAGCTAAAATAGTTTAATTCCCTCTGTGTCTGGATATGCGTGTTTATAGATTTATTGATTCAGTAAGTAATTCTTGAGCATCTATTATGTGCCAGATGTTTGTGATAAATCAAGAACAAATGAAATAAAACCTCTTGGCCTCAAGGAGGTTTCACTCTAGTGAAAACCATGCAGAGAGAAGGTGAAATTTTAAAATGTATATCGCTGTGGAGAACACAAATAGATCCTACGAAAAAGTACAGCATGAAAAATGGAGCTGAATTTATTACAGTGATCAAAGCCAGGAAATTCAGCTGTAAAGATAAGAAACCATATGAGCAAAGAAATGGATTTCCATTTCTGAAGGCATTTGTTTAAATTCTGTAGCATCAGTCAGCTATGGAATGCTGTGCACACCTAACAGCTTATTTTTAAAAAAATTTGATGTCTATGGTTTTATTTATTTGCGGAGCATAACTAATAGCATGGAGGACGAGGGGAGATGGAGAGGAGAAGGGAGTTGAGGGAAATTGGAAGGGGAGGTGAACCATGAGAGACTATGGACTCTGAAAAATAATCTGAGGGCTTTGAAGGGGCGGGGGCTGGGAGGTTGGGGGAACCAGGTGGTGGGTATTAGAGAGGGCACGGATTGCATGGAGCACTGGGTGTGGTGCAAAAACAATGAATACTATTATGCTGAAAAGGAATAAAATAATTTTAAATTAAAAAAATTTGATGTCTAATTTTTTCCCCCATAACATTCAATTCTACATTTTTACACGTGTTTCATAGATAAGGAAACGAACCTCCAGGTTTTGAGTTGCTCTAAGTAATTCAAAGATAATTCCCATAATGGCACAATGCAGCCCTGAGTGGAAAATAAAACAGCTGATTTACTAGCAGAGGTGTGAGAGAATGCTCTTAAAACTTCCATGCCTTGCCCAATAGGCATCAATGGCATCCATGTGAAGATCCTATAAAACTCAGTACCACACATGGTCCAAATCTGTCTCTGCCACCTACCAGCTGTGTGATTTTGGTACGTTACGTAACTTCCGTGTGTCTGTTTCTCCATCTGTAAAGTAGGAATAAAAATGGTACTCATTTAAGGTCATTGTAAGGGTTCACTGAGTCAATACACAAAAAGTATTGAGTTGAGTCACATCTGGCACTTGAGTAAATTCTCCATGAGAGAGATTATTTTTTAGGATTGTGTGTCTACATGGACTCACGGCCTAACATTCTGACACAGCCCATTTACTCTCATGGCATCTGAGATTTCTTTTCTTCAGTGGGGGTTGAGCCCATGTAGAAACAGCTTCCCGCCATATCTGAAAGATCGTGACATGGCTGACAAAACTTCTTGGTCTATCTCAACAACAAAATCTGAATCAAACTACCACACAGCCTACCAGGTTTGCAAGTAAACAGTCGCCCACTTAAAGGATTACTATTGAATTTACCTCGGCCAGAATGATTGCCCTGTCTAGTCCTGATCTAAGGGTGGCTGACATCCCATCACGGTGCAGACCAAGTAAGGCTTCTTCCAAAGAGGTATGAGAAGTGTTTTATCCCAACATGAAAACAACTGGTAAAAACCCTTTTACATTAATATGTGGGATCACTTTTATGCCAGAAACTGAGTTAAGGAAGGACATTACACCAGATTGTTATGATCCAGAGTTTCAGCTTAGGAGGAAAGCAATGATACGAAGTATCATTTTTCTCAAGGGAGATTATTATCTCTGGCAGCCTTCTGAGTGATTTGCCAAAACGGAACACAAACCAAAAGATGACTCCAATGAGATTTCATATTTGTTACAAATGGGGCAAGTTATAAATTGTGAGGCTAGCTAGTGCTTTTCACATGGACTTGGGCAACAATATGGGGGTCTTCAGGGCAAAGAAGGAAATAGACTGAAGTTGTTTAAGGAACATCTTTTTTTTTTTTTTTTAATGCCATAGCCTAGGTTCCAAATAATGACCTTGATGTTCCTCTGCCACCAAGAAAAAAAAAAAATCTCCTGAGTACCTTTATCTTGAGCACTCAGTTATTGAATAAAATCTTTACTTGGCTCTGAGAAACAGCTTCTCTTTCCAGCTCAAAATCCATGTGGGCAAGTTGATCAAGATGCTTTCTTACAGCCCTAAAATAAGATATATTCCTGTGGCTATCGCTCTACCTCCATAGAAAAAAAGAAAGTAATTTTTTCCTCCTTGGGTCACCAGTGAATAACTCTCTCCATGAGCATGTGATAATATCTTTTCTCTTTTTCCTTTTTTTTTTTTTTGTTAAATTGAAGTATAGTTGACACACATTACATTAGTTTCACATATGCAACATGGTGATTTGACAAGTCTCTACATTATGCTGTTATGTCGTGCTCAACACAAGTATAGCTTCCATCTGTCACCACACAACGCTGTTAAAACACCACTGACCATATTCTCTATGCTGTACCTTTCATCCCGGTGACTTGTTCATTCTATAAATGGATGCCTGCATCTCCCACTCCCCTTCACTTCCGCCCATCCTCCACACCTTCCCCCTCCGGCAACCATATGATAGTATCTTACTGGAACGCTGGCGAAGTGGGCTAAACATTTAGCAGTAGAATGGATTAGGTAATAAAAGGTTAAAATACATGCTATTGTGTATATTAAAAATTACAACTACCTCTTAGTTTCAGAAAAACCAATAGTTTTTCTTAGGCATCAGAATATTTCAACTCAAAATATTTTGGGGTCCACATCGTCAACTAGTCTCTCTGATTTACTAAGAAAGAACCTAGTTTTAAAATGCATAGAAAACTTCCTAGATTCGTTTCAAAAAAACGTTTTTTGCTATATATTTGCCCAAATTGCTTGAATGCTAAAGAAACTTAAATATCCCCGGTGGGCTTTAGATTAGTTGAATGATCAAAGACATCTGCAGATTTTATTAAATGCCCGATGATACCATTTGACTATAGTTTTTGGTATACAAGGAGTCTGAGAATAAAAACTACTATGATTACTACTACTACTACTACTACTATCCCTGCTAGGAAAAGCATCTATATTTATTTAGCCCAATATATTTTCTGGGAGTAAACTTTTCATCCTGAAAGTAAGTATTGTCTTGAGGGATGTGACGCTCATCCAAGGCAGGAATGGAGTAGGTCGCTACCAGCACTGAGTGGGACTAAAGGAGGAGAATGGCAGGGCCAAAATGGACAGGACCACCTGGGGGAGCAGGAGCATGAGGACAGGTCTTGGAGCAAAAGGACAAAAAGAATAAAGAAGTAAAGAAGTAAAGGAAGATGCAAGCCCACTCACGCACGTTGGAAAGCTCCCAGTACAGTGTCAGCCCCTGTCCAGGAGCTTCAAATGCAAAGCTGGGGCCACATACCAGCACAGGTACATGCTCTGAACCTGAGTCTTGGACACCCAGAGGCTGAGCTTGGCTGAAGTAAAGCACAGACTGACCAACACAGTCTCAGGGAGTATCTGCTTGTCACCAGGACCATAGGTCAAGTCGGTTGATTTATACCAAATCAACCGGTTGATATATACCAAATAACCAGCTTATTTGGTGTAAAAATGTCAATTGGTTTTTTGAAATTAATAAGTCAATCGATGCGACGTGAAGGAAACTAGAACCTGTATAAACTATTATAAATTCAGTTTAGGCCCACCAATCTAGATAAAGAAGCTGTAAAATTAACTGAAAAGGAATAAAGCATATATAAATGTCAGATATTATTACGATGCCATTATTTTACTCCACCTCATTATTGGATTCATTTATGTTAGTGTTACATTTCCAATTTGGGCATGAAAGCTAAATTGCTATATGCTAAAGAATGTATATTTTGGTATCCATGCTGAATTTTTTTTTCTTTTTGCATGCAAATAAATCCTATTAATTGCCCTTGTTGGCAGTCATGGATTTCTTAGGACCTTTTATCTGCAACCAAACTAATTGGCCTTGAATCCATTCTGACAACATTTTAATTATTCACTAGTTAATAATTCTTAAAAGCAACTTCAACATTAAAATGTCTCTAAGAGCGTGTACTGAGTTGTTCAGTCCCAAATAATAATTTCATACAATATTCATATCAACCTAAATTTTCCCCGAGATCTTTATAAATGTGTATATTTTTATATTTAGAAAATAACTTTAAAATTCTAATGAATGTGAATAACATCTTTTGCATGATAGATATGCACATTCTCCAAACAACTTGTTTCTCCATAGAGTTTGAGACTCCTTGATGTCAGTTTTTAAGAATCAGGTGAGGGGTGCTGAGTGGCTCAGTCCATTAAGCCTCAGACTCTTGGTTTCAGCTCAGGTTGGTGATCTCATGGGTCATGAGATTGAGTCCCACATGCGGCTCCACGCTCAACAGAGAGTCTGCTGGCAGGTTTTCTTCCTATGCCTCTTCCCCTACTCACTTTCTCTTTCTCATGCACACATACACACACACACACTCTTTCTGAAATAAATAAATATTTTTTTAAGCAATCAATTGAGAAAGCAGTTTTAAAAAAGTCTACTCCCTCCTGTGCATGAAATGTTATGTTGCACCCTGTCAGTGTCCTGCTCATATCCCAACAGAACATTTTACTGCAACCATTGAAAGCAGGAAAACAATTAAAAATAAGAAAAAATATGAACAACACTAGACTACAATAGTCTAGTGGGCTGTCTTAAGTTGGGCTTCCCAGATGAGGATTTGTGTATAAGTAAAGGTAACTTGAGGACTGGAGAAGTGAGGCCAGGAAGAGAAGTTCTATCCAGGGTCAATGTGGTTCCATCTTACAGGAGAGTTTTGAAGACATCTGGGTCAGGGGCAAGGGAGCTGGAGTATCTCTATCTCCTACCTGTAAGCCATAGGTCTTGGGGCATCCTGGAGAGTGGAGAGTAGCAGGGGACTCATAATTTTCCAGGCATTCACTGCTGTCTTACTGGCAGGGAAAGCAGGTTATAGCTGCTTGGAAGCAGCCTTCCGACAGGGAGATGTAGAGTCTGGCTCCTGGAGGTGGGAGCACAGCAGTAAGCCACCAGTGTGAATAGTGCATCCAGATGTGGCCAAGTGTGATCATAGCATAGGGGTGAGAACTGACAACATCTGACCACCTCAACTATGGCAGCACTGGCTGTGGGGAATTGCCAACTTAACTTAGGCCCTAATTGCTGTCATAGATCAGAGAAAGAAGAGTTCCCCTGGTCTTAAAAGTTTAGTTCTACTCCCTTTACTATAAATTTTCCAGGCACTGGCCTGCCCCAGTTCATTGCCACCTGTGACTGAGTAAGTCCCTCTACTTCTGAGATTCTCTATAAAGAAATCACTTTCCCAGGGATAGAAAGCACACTCTACAGCAACACATCAGTAACAAATTGATGTTTTGATCTCCGCCCATTTTACTTGTATATAACTTAATTAGTTCAGCATTCGAATGCGGAGATGAGGGATTTTTTTTACTGGGCCTCCTCAAAACTTAAAAATGTAGTACTAGTTAACATTTACTACATGCCGGGAATAATTCTAAACCCTTTGCCAAAATGATCGCGTCACATCTTTTCAACAGCTAGATGATGTAGGTCATGTTTCCACCTTCCAGTTGTGAAAGCCGTAGTACAGAGAGGTTAATGATCTTGCCCAAGGTCCCGCTGCTGCAAGTAATATGGCCAGGATTTGAACACAAGAACAGTCCACTTACAAAATCTATGCCCTTAACCACTAGGTTAAAGACAACTGAGCTGAGAACCAGAAGAATGGCCACGGGATAGCTGTGGCATGAGGATAGGGATCACATCACAGACACCACAGGACAGACTTCGCGAAAGGTGGGGTGGAGAGTTAGGAGGTCCAGGATCAGTGAGAGTGGAGGTGGATTGACACAGTAAGTGAGAACCACCAGGTCTTAAGGCAGCCTGCAGAGCTAACCGGAAGTTCATTGGCCACCTCGCAGTAAACACTTAGTGTAAAAAGACTCAGAGACCTGACCAGGTCTTGGCGTCAGAAGATCACTTGGGAGATCTGAAAGATTAATTTCAAGGACAATCAAAAGAGGTCAACCTCTCCCATCCTCTAATGACACAAGATCACAGAGGACTCACCACCCCCAGGAAACTCGGGTTTCACATTGGTTGTTTTCCCTGTTTTGGATGTATTCATTTATTCCGGTTTTGGAGTCACAGGACTTTTTGAACCTATGGATTGATGTATCCCACCACTTTGGAAAATTCTTAGTCATTATCTCTTCAAATTATGCCTTTTTTTTGAAACCCTATTTTCTCTCTCTTCTTCTGGGACACCATGTGAAGGGTTTTAGGCTTTCCTTCACATGAATCTCATTATGTTCTGTTAAGTTCATTACTAAGTACTTTTTGTTATTATAATACTGGAAGGTTTTTAACCTCCATGATAATTTCTAGGTGATTGTTGCTTGTGGATCTTAAAGTTCTTGGTCTTTATGCTAATTCTATACCCTGCCACCTCAGTAAACTTTCTTATTGTTTGTAGAAGTTTTTCATTTGAATCTTGTAAGTCTTCATATTATCTGAAAATGGTAATTGGTCTATCTCTTCCTTTTCAATTTCATACTTCTGATTTTTCCCCTTTTTCTTTCTGATTGGCAAGTACCTTCTATAAATTAATAAGGGGAATCCTTGTCTTTGTTTCTGACTTTAACCAAAATAACTTCAGTTTTTGGGTTGAGGTAGATTTATTCATCTTAAGGAAGTATCTATCTTGTCCTACTGAGTGTTTTGCTTTGTTTTGTTTTCTTTAAGTCAAGATGGTTATTGAATTTTGTCAAATAAATGCTTTTTCAGCATCTATGGAGAGGATCAATAATTTCTCCTCCTAACAACTATTATTTGATGAATTATGTTAATGGATTTCCTAATCTAGAGCTATTCTTGCTTTCCTGAACTAAACTCTACTTGGTCATATTATTACTTTAATGTTCTTTCAGATTCTACTCTCAAATATTTTATTTAAGATTATTGTGCATCAAAATTTAGAAATGGGTTTATCTTTAGTTATACTTGTTTTAGAGAAAATACGTGGTGATTTCATTTCTTTTCCAAGACTACAGTGTTTGAAAGCCATTGGAATTATCTACTCTTTACTGGTTTTATCAAATTCACTTGTAACACTACCTGGTCCTGTTTCTTTTGCAGGGTTGTAGCTTTTTTACAATTTTCTCTATGTCTTCTACAAAAATCAGATTGTTTAGATTTCCTAACTCTTCTGGCATCACTTTTGGTAAGTGTGGTAAATTTCCAGAAAGTTATTCATTTTTATCAAGCTTTTCTAATTCATTTGCATAAATTGTAGTCATCTGTGATGGTTCCTTTAATGAGGTTATTTCTCCTTTGTTATTTTTAATTTGTGTATCTCTGTTTTCTCCACATTTTTATTTAAAACATTCCTGGATATTTTTCAATCATAAATGTTACATGCTAAATTGTCTTGGAATATGAAATTGGAACTCTTAACCAATGTTCAACTACCAACCCAGGTATATATAAATAAAAACTTAGTTTATGATAAAAGTGACACTTCAAATTAGTTGGAAAAATGGACATATTATTTTGGGTGAATTAACAATTATTGTATTGGAAAAAAATTCTTCACACCTAATAGCACTCACTGAAATAAAGTCCAGATGAATCTGAAATGTATGGCAGAAGAAAACATTGTAGAATATTTCTCCAACTTTGGGGTGATGAAATAATTTCTAAAAAAGGTCAAAAAAGTCATAATGAAAATAGTGGTAGATTGGTCCATTTAAATTTTTTCTTATGAAAAAGGCACTATATATAAAACTATGTCACAGGGAGAAAAGGTTGCAATATATTTATTAATATCTAACATGTATTGAAGACTTAAAAATTAATAAATAAATGCCAAATAACGAATTACAAATGGGCAAAAGATTGAAAAATGTATAGAAATTAAAAATACATAAAATATATTCAAATTCCCTATAACCTGAGAAGTACAATTTAAAATGACAGTGAATCAATTTTTCCCTATTAGATTGTTAAAAATTCAAATAATTGAAAGTATCAAATGTTTGACCAGGAACTGATGCACAATACAAATAATGGGGAGTGAATCTGAAAGAACAATTTCTTAGCATGCACATATCCTTTGATTCAGCTGTTTTCCTATCGTAAAGACATATTTAGATATGTTCATAAAGATGAATATATAAGGATGTTCACTATTGGTTATTTAGGGAAGTAGTGATACAATATATGTCGTATCTATAACATAAAATCCTAGCAGCCATTAGAAGGAGGAAGTAAAGTGACATGTAGTGATGTACAAAGCACTCTAAGACCTATTATAGACTGAAAAAAAGTTGAAGAATGGTCTATATATTGTGATCGCATACATAAAGTGACAAAATCATGTATGTGTAATATGTAGTGTACCCACAAATGCATTTTTAAAAGAAAGACCAGAAGGATGTTCACCCAAATGTTCATATTCTCCTCTCTAGGAAGCAGATGAGTAGAAGAATGAAGACATTCACATTACTGCTCATACACATTTTGTAATTTATATTACTTGAGCTATTTGCACTAAGAATCTATTTAAGTATGGGCAGTATCATTTTTTAAAGGTAGTAAAAATAAAAATATTTTTTATGGTATGGGCCTGCCTATATGTATGTAGGGGGCAGGTGTGATGAGGAACAATTAAATGTGACCCATTGTCACTCAATCAGGATACCCTTTTGTATGTCAGTGAAATACTTTGTAGTACAGAACAGGTCCTTCAATAAGAAACAAATACGTTTAAATCCTTTCTGTCTCTACTTCACACACAGAAACATACTAATTTATTCCCCAAGTGTTTGTTGACTATAGACCTAATTCTAATGCTGTTGTAAGTGTGAAGTGATGATACTTTCTCATCACCCTGTATAGGTAAAAATATGCATTTTCTCAAACTTTCTGGGTCACCATGCCAGCTTGTCGGACAGCAATGGTTTGCTGGGTAGGGGTGGTGACAATGAATGCTTTCAGACAATCTCAGGCAAGCTGTTCTTCCCTATCCTACACCCACATCAGACTCCAACAGTTTAGATGAGCAGAAGGAAACAGGGCTGGGGGAGGGAAAAGTTATCTATAGGAAGGTGCTTACAGTTATGATACCATGATTTATAATATATATACATTTGGTCTTTGTCCTTCTTTCTGGCACATGTCTCCTAAAATCCTCACAATGGCTTAAGTGATGAGTGAGAATTATATCTTTTATTGATAATGGGATTTATGGACCACACCTGTGGTTGGGAGCTTATTGGCAGCAGATCTACCCGTGTGGATTATAGGGCTTGAACTTTCAGTCCCAGCCCCATAACCTCCTGGAAGGGGTAAGAGACTAGAGACTGAGTCAACTGCCAGTGGCCAACAATTTAATCAATCATGCCAATGTAATAAAGCCTCCACAAAAATACAAAAGGATAGAGTCCAGAGAGCTTCCAGATTGGTGAATATGTGGACATTTGGAGACAGTGGTGTACTCAGAGCATGGGAGCTTCGTGTCCTTTCCCCATGCCTTGCCTTGCCTTGCCTTACTCATTTCTTCCATCTAACTACTCCTAGATTTTATCCTTTTATAAAAACCGATCATCTAATAAGATGTTTCTTGCATTCTGTGAGTGACTCTAGCAAATTTATCTAATCCAAGTAGGGGTCATTAGAACCTCCAATCTATAGCCTTTTGGGGGATTGGATGAGGAGCGGGGGGTGGGTAGTCTTATAGGACTGAGCCTTTAACCTGTGGGATCTGACGCTATCTCCAGGTAGATACTGTCAGAATTTAGTTGAACTGTAGGACACCCAGATCCTGTGCAAGAACTGTTTGGTGGAATTGGGGGAACATATTGTAATAATACAGCCATCCCACTTTAGCTGTAGGAAATAACTAGCCAGATAAATGTTTGTGTACTTGGTGTGTGTGTGTGTACATGTATGTGTGTATGTGTGTGGTAGGTAGTGGGTTATCACAATAAACAAACGGAACATGGGACCAACATGGGATTCATCTTAATGTTTTCCATGGTTGTGTCTATAGAGGACAGAGGAGGGGATGTCAAAAAAGAAAGCAAAGATGGAGTGACTCAAGAGAAGCAGAATCCGGAGAACAGCAATGAAAGTGGGTCACTTGTCCCTACTCAAAGGAAAGAGACTAGTTTAAGGAAAAACTGGGCATGTTCAGAGAAAAGACAATAAAGTACTTTAAGGTGTTGGGTTTGGGATGAGACAAAGACTCCTACTTCCCATATGTACCTTTAAACAGAAGCAGTACTAATGCATAAACTAAGTAAAATACAGGAATTAGCAAAGTTTTTCCTACATATTTTACCTCACTTTTGCTGGCCCATCAAGCATGTTCATAGACTGCCCCTTAGGTCATCTGTGAAGATTAGTTTCAACTCTGAGGCTGGAGTGGGGAAACAGCCCGAGAAACATCCTGTCCTCATGAGTGAGTGGGCTGAGAGCGTCCACCCGGTTTGTGGTTGAAAACAAGGTTATTCTCACATGGCTGCGAAACAACACAAGTGGAGCGATAAGATTGGGCATTGCAGTAAGATTGAAGAATAACCATGGGGGGCGGGGAGAGCAGTTGGCAAGGATTACCTCACGAGTGGAACTACGAGACGGCAACAGCTACTGGGAAGCTCGCTCTGGTGTTCTGTGAAGGGTGCAATGGAAGGACTCTTAATCGTGGAAGACATAGGACAAGTCACCTCGTGGGGTGTCATCTGGTTCTGAAATCTGTACTTCATGTCATCATCCTTAATTGTTTATTATCAGGTCCTCAGGATGCTTGGAGAACACTGGTCATATAAACAAAAGGGAACATGGGCTGGAGAAGCAACTTCCCTGTCTTAGTCAACTCGAGGTCATCCTTAGGCCATGCAACTTTCCCACAGTTGCTGCCCTATCCTGGGGGCTTCAGTGAGGCATGAACTGGAGACACCTGGACAGCCCACCCTCATGCAGGGCGGCTCACATGGGGACGCTGACAACCACTTCTTCATGCCTGTTCATTTTCCACATTTCAGACGTGGAGTCTCAAAGTTGTTTCCACTGTGTGGGATTCCCAGTTTTCTGACCCCCACCCCCACCTCAAAGTATCTCTCTTTCTTGATAATGGTCCATCTTTCTCAATGACTGCATCCTGGTGACCAGTAGCCTCTAGTGCCTACAGCTTAACTCTAGGCTTAAAAACCATTGAAATCAGGGGCTCTTGCATGGCTCAGTCAGTCCGACTTTTCACTTTTGATTTTGCCATCAGGTCATGATCTCAGGGGCCTAGGATCACGTCCCTTCTCAAGTTCCCACTCACAGGAAGTTTGCTTGAAATTTCTCTCCCTCTCCTTCTGTGCCTACTCTTCCACTCAAGTGCTCTCTCTATCAAATAAATAAATCTTAAGAAAACATTGAAAACGGGGCGCCTGGGTGGCTCAGTGGGTTAAAGCCTCTGCCTTCTGCTCAGGTCATGATCCCAGGGTTCTGGGATCAAGACAGCATCGGGCTCTCTGCTCAGAAGGGAGCCTGCTTCCTCCTCTCTCTGCCTGCCTCTCTGCCTACTTGTGATCTCTGTCTGTCAAATAAATAAATACAATCTTAAAAAAAAAAACATTGAAATCAACTTAAAACACACCTTTATCATGGCATTTTTTTCAAGGCAATAATCTAATTCATTGCTTGTGTTTGTAGCTCCAAAAAAGTATTTTCAGAGCTTCACAATTCATTACTGGTACACAGATCTATTTTTTCAATTGGGTCAAACTGAGGTTTTAGCTCTGAAGCAAGACACTTCTCTGCATTGAGACAGCTCTGTTGGTTAACCACAAAGGGTCATTTCATCCAGAAGTGAGGCGTATTTCTGCACATGTGTCTTACTTGGGGACCCTGGTTATACGTTGCTTGAACTTCAAGGAGTGAAACCATTCTAGTCTTATTTTTATTCAGCCACATTGCATAAGAAAAAGAAGATTCTATTAATACAGTCTCAAAGGTCAAAATCTCAAAGTAGTCCTTACCAGAGAGATGTATTTGCGAACAACCTGCCCTTGGCACTCTGACCAAAGGCAGAATCAGTTCCTCCAACTCAAGCAAGTATGGTAGCAGGGATACCAGCTGGACCAGCAGAAATATTTCAAGTCATTGATTATGCATCCTTTGGAAGAGGTTTGGTGTTCTTCTGGGATATTGGGTATGCTAATGTGACAAGCTTCTCTCTGCCTCTACCTGGATTTGCTTTTTTTGTTTTGTTTTGTTTTTTCAAGTAGGCACTTGATCGTCTCAAAGAAGTTGTAATTGAACCAGATGATGTAGAGTGAACCATATTATAATGGGCCCAGGTAATCGATGGTAAAATGGGCCTGATCTGGGAAATCCGGACAGGAAACCTAATAGACCATATTCTGTAGGGTGACACTGAAGTTCAAAAGCTATAGATGGGTCACTCTGTCGACAGATAAACTGTGAATGTTCGAACATTTTGATTTGTTTAGGGGGTGCAGATGACGGAGTTAGGTATACTTGTCAGTTCATGGCTCATAATCATCCACGGTTTGTCCAAAGACTTTTCCCTTTGTACGCATTCATTCACTTAAGAAATGTATACAAAGTACAAGCTCTGTACTTGGCACAGAGGCAGGTACTGTCCTAGGCAGGAGAGCCACAACCTACTGGATGAACAAATGTAGATCCTTGCTCTTGGGGTATTTATATTCCAGTAAGCCTAGACAGACAATAAATAAGAGAATAGATATAATAAATAAGTAAATTATATAGTATAGTACAAAGTGATGTGTGTGATAGGAAATTCGATAGAGTGCTTCCCAACTAAGATGCAAACAAATGCAAATTCTAAAATCAGAAGGCTGGAGAGCCAGGAAACATACCTTTCATCTAGACCCACAGACTTGGCTGCCTAAAGAAGTCACTTCATTCTGAAGCCCTAGGCACAAGTACATTAAAGAGAACAAGTAAAGACAAGAGCAGAAACTTGGAAAGACAGGTTGTGTTTCAGCAATTCTTCGAGCTCCAAAATATTTGAACAACACATCTAACCCAGCTCTGGAATAAGCAGAGAGGGGCACTGCTTAATCACCAATTATAGTTAATTATCTTTTATACTATAATGTCATTTTTTCTCTTTAAACGAAAGCCAGACGGTTTTAACCAAATCTTAAGCTTAAATTCTAGACCATTCTGCCAGACAAGAAAAAGAAACCATTTCAATTGCCATTAAATGCAATGTTAACAGAAATGCAGAACAGAAAGTCCTTTTTTTTTTTTTTAAAGATTTTATTTATTCATTTGACAGACAGAGATCACAAGTAGGCAGAGAGGCAGGCAGAGAGAGAGGGGGAAGCAGGCTCCCTGCTGAGCAGAAAGCCCAATGCGGGGCTCGATCCCAGGATCCTGGGATCATGACCTGAGCCGAAGGCAGAGGCTTTAACCCACTGAGCCACCCAGGTGCCCCCTCGCCTTTTTTTAGTGCTTTCTACCATTTAATAAATTTCCCTCTCTGTGCCCAGCAAGCCTGGCGACCAGCCCTCATTCTCAGTCTAATGCTATCTGTCTCTCCCACTGGCTGTGAGCCCTTGAAAGCAGGAATTGTTATTTTGGATTTCTTGGAATCCTGCTCACCACCTAGTATAAAATAATCAATTTTAAAAATATTTAAAGAATGCATAAATGGATATTCTGTAATGCTGCTGGAACCCTATTTATTGCTAGGAGTAACACAATTGGAGGGGTTATTATGAGAGTTTCTTGGTTTTAAAAACATTTAAACATTTTTGGTGATTCATCTCTTTATTCTTTTCATGCACATTTAAAAAAAAAATTATTTATTTATTTAAGAGAGAGCACAGGAGAGCACAAGTAGGGGAAGGAGCAGAAGGAGAACCAGACTCCCCGGCTGAGCAGGGAGCCCAATATGGGGCTCAATCCCAGAACCCTGGGATCACGACCTGAGCTAAAGGCAGATGCTTAAGCGACTAAGCCACCCAGGAGTCCCTCATGCAAAATTTTTTTTAAAAGTTGTTATTTAAATTCTAGTTAGTTAATACACGACGTGACATTAGTTTCAGATGTACGATATAGTGATTCAACACCTTCAGACAACACACAGTGCTTATTGTACCAAGAGCCTCCTCAATCCCTCTCATCTATTTAACCCATCCCCTAACCCTGGAATTCCTCATTTAAACAGAGATATATAACTTAATTCATCTGGCCTCTGTATATCAGATCCTTAAACCTCTGCTTTTTAAAGTTTTTTTTTAATCTAATTTTTTTTTTTTTTTTAGTATGTTCTCTGAAGTCTATGCTTGTCTTGTCTTTCCCTAGTCTGGTTACATCAAATACAACTGAGGTGAACTAAGGGTGGCTGTCTGTCCACCAAGATACCATCCAGCTGGTTCATATAGCCGGACTTCTACTTTAGAGTCTATTGGGGCTGCGGTGGTGGGCCATCCAGATCCTTCTTTCAAGAATTGCCCTTGGGGGTGCCTGGGTGGCTCAGTGGGTTAAAGCCTCTGCCTTCGGCTCAGGTCATGATCCCAGGGTCCTGGGATTGAGTCCCGCATCAGGCTCTCTGCTTGGGGAGAGCCTGCTTCCTCCTCTCTCTCTCTGCCTGCCTCTCTGTCTACTTGTAATCTCTGCCTGTCAAATAAATAAATAAAATCTTAAATAAAAAAAAAAAAAAAAAGAATTGCCCTTAACCACAGAGAGCTGTGTTGCGCAAGATTACAGCCCTTCTTGGGGGGTTGCCCATATCCAAGATCTGATCAGTGTGGAGGCAAAAAGACCGGGACCCTTGCCTCATCTGGGACGTTTTCGAATGGCCATTCACGTTTTGGATCTCCCTGTGGGACTGAATGAGACCTTTGTTATAATGACGTTACAATTTCACTTCGCCTTCTGATGAAACCTGTTTTCCTCCCACTCTTCCCATCATTATTCCCAAGAGCACCGCGCAATAAACTGCCTGCATGGGAATCTCCATCTCAGTCAGGTGGGAAAATGGAGCACAAACAGCACCGTTTGTGGCCAAGGAAGAGGATCCAAACGCTGGACGTAAATATGAGAAAAATTCACTTTCGGGTTTCGAATGCCCAGATGCTGGCAGGAAGCTCGGCAGCACAGAGCGGGGCATGGACTGAGCCTCATCCTCTAGGGAAGGGTCCTCGGTCTACTCCGCAGAACACAGCCCACCGACATAGCAGCTTCTCCTACCCCCGCTTTTGTAAAGAATCCTCCAAATGACTCTCCTAGGTCTTCTTCCCTTCTGTTGCTTCCAAAGCAAAAATCTAGTCTGACCCTCAAGAACTGTATCAACCCCCAGATCTCAAATGATGTCGGTTTCCCTGACCAGTTGGTGCTTCCTGTGGCCTGGCCCGGGGAAGAAAAGATGATACGATTTTGTCTTTCCTTTAGCACTTCCAGTGAGACAGGCAGGACATGCTGGGATCACAGTCATTACAACCAGAATATCAGAATTGCTAATGAAGAGTTTTTAGAGGTAAATATAGGTCAGGCTTTGTAAGGAAGGATGTCATTTGCTCAGGGTCAAGTAGTGTTGAAAGGCAAGAAGTTTGGAGCCAGGAGAGGTCAAAAGGCCCTTTCTTCGAATTCTAAGTAGGAGTAAGAGCAAATTAAAGAGGGACGTGGAGCTGGGTCACACTGGAAAGCCTCTGCCACAAAATCCTAGTATTTGGAAGGTTTAAGAGAATTCCAGCCGGTCGTGAAACTTGCTGGTGGTTTTCACAACAGTCCTTGGGCTTTGCTAACAACAGGACAAGATATTTTAGAGTCACAACTGAGCAAGTTAGAAGATTAAGAATTAAACCTATGTGAGTTATACAAGCTACTTGCTGAGGATTTTGGAGAGGAAAAAAAATTTACAAACTAATGATGTAAATGTATGGAATTTTATTCACTTAATTCTACTAAGTTTTTGATGTCCTTTCTATAAAATGTTGACTCAGGCTCTGCTTCAAATTCCAGCACTGTCTCACAACTCAGGCAGGAATCAGTTCATTTGCCCTTTACTTAATTCTCTTTTTTATAACAATAAAGCCTATCTCTTGCCTTTTTCAAATCAAAGAATCTTTGCTACATTTGACTAAGGAATATTTTTCTCATTAAAAAAGATATATGTAGGGACACATGGCTGGCTCAATTGGTAGAGTGTGCAACTCTTGATCTCAGGGCTATGAGTTCGAGCCTCACATTGGGTATAAAGATGACTTAAAAATAAAATATTTAGAAAAAGTGTGTATACATGCACACACACACACACACACACACATTTGGCTTGGGAAAGCTTTATTCCAACTGATTGCCAATACTCTACTTTGTTAACTGTTTTCTAGCAACATCTTTTTATTTTTGTTCAGATTTAAGCTCCCCTCAGCCTGATAAGAATAGTTAGCCTCATTTTAAGTAGATTCACAGATCCCTAGAGAAGAGGTCTTGCCAGGGCCAGACATTGTTGGCGAGGTCAACAGTGAACTTTCTTGTCCTTGCTGGAGGCAAACCCATAGACATATAGACAGAAACCACCATGCCAGGGAAAGGATGAGAAAGGTCATAGGTGCACTGGAAAAAGAGATCCCAGCATTGCAGGGAATCAGAGAAGGCTTAAGGCAGAAGTGACCCAGCAGCTAAGTTCCCCAGGATGGCTAGGATCTCCATGAGCAGAGATGGAAGGAGAGAATAGGGAATAGGCAAAACTGAGCGAGTAGAAACCAGAGTGTGTGTGGGAACAGCTAATAGTTCGGTCTGGCTGGAATGCAGACTATGTGTCAGGAATCGGTGAGAGAAATGGCAGGAAGGGCAGGAAAGGCAGGTTAAGTTTGCAAAATACTTGTAAAGAGGTTCTGAAGAGCTGAGGACTGTCAGGTGAAGTGATCTCAGGAAGGGAATACTGAAATAAGACCATTAATCAATTGTTTCATACCATGTTTACAACAGGACAGGGTAAGAGAAAGGTGATTGGCTTCCTAGAGTCAGGAGTTAGTAGCTCTTGCCCAAGCATGGAACAGGTGCTTCATGCTAGTGGAAGAATCTGCTCACCTAGGTGTGGGCTCCACTGTGGGGCAGAGCCCGAGGCTACTAATCCCCCCTGACTGTACAACTGTCACCGCTCGTTCTAACTCCATGGTCAGTAAGCACTCTTACTAGGTCATTTTCCAATGTTTATTCTGTGCCTCTAGAAAAAAACCCGAAGTCTACAGCAAGGCATATGAGACCATGCACACAGAATCAAGCCCTGCCTTTCTGTCCATTTCTCCTTTTCTTTCCCGTCTACCCACAGTAAACCACTTACAGAGATGGAGGCTGCATGATATAGGCTTGATTTGGCAGCTACAGAGCAGAGAGCCAAGGGAGTGCCAAAGACAGCACCAGAAGTAAAACTGGAATCGAAATCCAATCAAAAGTGTCTGTCCAGGGGCGCCTGGGTGGCTCAGTCATTAAGTGGCTGCCTTCGACTCAGGTCATGATCCCAGCATCCTGGGATCGAGTCCGGTATCGGGCTCCTTGCTCAGCAGGGAGCCTACTTCTCCCTCTGCCTCTGCCGGCCACTCTGTCTGCCTGTACTCACTCTCCTTGACAAATAAATAAATAAAATCTTTAAAAAAAAAAAAAAAGTGTCTGTCCACAAGGATGGGCAGAGAGACAGAAGCCAATCATGGAAAGTAGAGTTACTCAGGCTGAAAATATCACAGGTAGGAGGGAAACCTGGTGAAGTTCTAAGATGCCGGAAATTTTGTGGTCCCAGGGACTCCTTTACATGGGGTATCTAAGGTTTGGGGATCATATATATCAAAACAGCTCATAGGGATATTTTGAGTTTCCAATAAATTAAGATATGTGGATCGCCTATGGGCAGGAAGGAAACTATTCTTGGAAAGCAATTAATTTTTCGAAGTTCTTTCAAGAATCTTTACTCTTACATTTCCCTCTCCCTGAATGCTCAGCTTCTTCCCCAACTGCTTGTCAAGTTCTTTACCCTCTCAGACCAGACTTAAAGTAAAGTGGTCCTTGAACCCCTGCCCGATTCTCTCCGCCAAATGAACTACTTCGTCCTTGGAGATCACAAAGTACTTTGAACATAATCGTAGATCCCAAATGGCCATTTTTTCCAAACTAGAGATTTTTTGACCAGAAATATGGGCAATGGAGTATTTTACATGGGCACTGTTTAGGAAATACGGATCCCAAACTCACTGACTTTATAGCATTCCATTGTACAGTATCTTAGCTTTGTGTCTCTCTTCCTGACTCTGTTCTATGCCTCTGAAAGACAGGAACTATATTTCATCTACCTTTGCAGCTGTTCCCATGTTAGCAACATGCTCAACAGATGATAGCTGCTTGGCTAACAAATATTTACAGAACAAATGCTCCATCAGGTTGTTCCTGAAGGCATAGAAACATATTATTCCATTTCCTAGATTCTGCTTAATACTATACCTAATCTACAAAAATTTTTCTTTTTAATCCAAAATAATCATTCTTTTAATGTCTGTTTTATGACATAGGAGTCTGAAGCAGATATTTATTTCTTTGTTCACAAAGGGTTTGATGTTCTTCCCTCAATATATTTTTACCTTAACAGAAATCAAAGTATATGCCCTCAGGGAAAAAAGTGTCAACTTCTGCACATCAGCAAAGTTATCTTTCTAGAGGCAGAACTGGGGCAGGAGGAGGAGCCAAGATGAATTGGCCAAATCACTTTAGAGGGGAGCTAAGGTCATAGATCTAGAAATGGATCTCAGTGTGAGCTGCAAACACAAGCAGAGAAAGAGGAAAACAAACAGTAGGGGTTGACAGCAGGATGAGGGGAGAGCAGGATACAGTTAAATGGGAGGACCTGTCTGAGGGACATGGTTTAGAAATTAATGTCATGCCCCAATTTTGCACTGAAAGCCTCCTTTGAGATGCTTGATGTTTATCAAGGGAAGGGGAGCTCTGCAGGTCTGGACGATCATCTCAGGGAACCTGGAATCATCTTTGGGCTCTCCCCCCTTCCCTGGTCTTGCAGAACCTACAGGATGTACCAAGCAGCACATCAATAATTATTGTTCTGCTCTTTGCAGAGTTGGAGGCCAGTTTTGGCTATTTTCCTCTTGAGTGCTTCTTTAATGATATCAGAAACCAAGTCCCAGGATACCACTGTATTAGTCAGAATACAAGTGCAGTTGCTAGAAAGGACAAAACAAAAATCTCCAAGAGGGAATGACCTTAGAGCCATTTCTTTTCTACAGTCTATATTTTGCTCAAGATCATCTCATGAGAATAGTGATCCCACAGAACACCATTAGAACAAAGAATAATACAAATGAAAACGGTCTTCTACAGAAACACTCCAGTTATTTAACTGGAGACCCCTTCCCAAACTCCCCCCCCCCCGCCATTTTATGAGGTCCAACACTTATTTCTGCTTTTCTCAGTATCTCCTTTCAGAACTGTGTACCTGATGCCAAGCTGTGGGACCTCACAGACTCATGGCCCCATTTCACTTTCTGATTAGGTCCCTCACCCATCTCACTCCCTCCTCTGCCACCTCCCATGAATTCTCAGAGTTTCCTGGGCCAAGAATAGCTTTTTATGTCTCTGTGTGAGTTCGTCACTGACTGTTGGCTCCCTCCCGCAGGCCATCTCTCTGTCCACGTCCTTCTACCCATAATCCTGAAGGTAAAACTCAGAAATATAAAGATATGTGTCTTTAGTGTAAATATATATATATATTAGACTAGGTCTAGACCTGAAAAATAACCAATCAGTTTGGGTGTGAGAGAGGGAGAAGACTGGGACACTTGTTATAATGAAAATATGAAATCATGAAAATCATGAAATCAAGAAATATTAATCACTTCCTGAAACATAATGATAGGCATGGAAGGGCATAAAAAGATTTCTAAAACAAGATCTCTAGACTCAAGGAGCTTGTATTCTAGATGAGAGGGAAAACAATTAAAAGACCACATCATGACTGGCTTTCCTTCAATAAAAAGGCCAGCTCCCTTTGATCATGCTAAAATGAAGCCCATGAAAATATAATCCTTGTTCCCGCCATAGAGTTCAATCAATATTTTAGGGTCTTACTTATAAGTAGCAAAGATCACTACACATTTGAAAATCTCCAACAAGAAAGAACCCAAAATATAAAAATAGATTGAAGAAACATGTATAAACTCTGAAGGAACAGAAGAAAATGTCAAATACTATTTTTTTAAAGGTTTTATTTATTTATTTATTTGACAGAGAGAGAGAGAGAGAGAAAGATCATAAGTGGGCAGAGAAGCAGGCAGAGAGAGAGGAGGAAGCAGGCTCCCACCGAGCAGAGGGTCCGATTCAGGGCTTGATCCCAGGACCCTGGCATCATGACCCGAGCTGAAGGCAGAGGCTTAGCCCACGGAGCCACCCAGGAACCCCTCAAATACAATTTAAAAGCTAAAAGAATAGGGCTGCCTGGGTGGCTGAGTTGGTTAAGCATTGACTCTTAATTTCACCCTCAGATCATGATCTCAGGGTCCCAGGATGAAGGCTTATGATGAGCTCCCTATTCAGTGGGGAGTCTGCTTGAGGATTTTTTTCCCTCTCCTTCTTCCCCTCCCCTGCTTGTAGATGCTCTCTCTCTCAAATAAATAAATCTTTAAATAAATAAAATTAAAGCTTAAAGAATATATTACTTCCCTAAAACAAGAATACAATGTTAAGAAACAATGAGAAAATTACCAAAAGTTCTTTAAAAGCAAAACACAAGCCTAATTATTAAAAAATCCAATAGAAGAGCTGTATGATATAAATCAAAGTAGTCTCCAATAAAGCAGATGAGAAAAAAGGTAAAAATTTTTAAAGAAAAGAAACTAGCACCAGAAGTCACAGAGAGAAAATGGATAAAATGGAAGGGAGGAAATTATCAAATAAAAAGTTTCAAGAAAAATTTCCTGAAATAGACTCCACCAACCAGCTATAAAAATGAATGAAAAAAAGACAATAAAGATATATAATCGACTGCCCGGGTGGCTCAGATGCTTAAGCTTCTGCCTTTGGCTCAGGTCTTGATCCTGGGGTCCTAAGATCAAGTCCCACATCAGACTCCCTGCCACTTGGGAGCCTGCTTCTCCCTCTGACTTTGCCTCTCCCTCTCTTTCTCTGTCTCATGAATAAATAAATAATATCTTAAAAAAAGAACCACCATTATTTTAAAAAAAGACAAATTATCATGAAATTTTTCAATACTAAGATTAGAATCTCCACAAAATTAAACGATTGGCCCCTTCCAAAGAATTAGGAATCAGGATGGCACCAAGTTTCTCAATGGTAACACTGGTAGTTAAAAAAGACAGTGGGGACATATATGGCCAATTGATTTCTGACAAGCATTTTTGACAAGACCATCCAGTGAAGGAAATGGAAGTCTTTTCAACAAATGGTGTTGAGAAAACTGGTTATCTACATGCAAAAGAATGAAGACAAGACACTTACTTTACACCATATACAAACGTAAATGCAAAATGGGCCAAAGAATACATGTAAGAGCTAAAATATAAAGACTTTTAGAGGGAAACACAGGGGATAATCTTTATAACATAAGATTTGGCAATGACTTAATGGGCATAAAACCAAGATCACAGGCAACAACAACAAAAATAGATGAATTAGTCATTAGTGGTGCCTGGGTGTCTCAGTCGGTTGAATGTCTGGCTCTTGGTTTCAGCTCAGGTCATGATCTCCAGGTCCTGGGATCAGCCCTGAGTCAAGCCCCCTGCTCAGCGGGGAGTCTGCTTGTCTCCTTTTCCCTCTGCTCCTCCCTCCTGCTCATGCTCACTCTCTAAAATAAATAAATATCTTCAAAAATTAGACAGCATTAAAATAAAACCTTTTTGTGCAAATGATACTATCAAGAGTGAGAAGACAACAAACAGAAGGGGAGAGAATATTTGCAAATTTTATATCTGATGAGAGGTTAATATCCAGAATATATAAAGAATTCCTACAACTCAACAACAACAAAAAGCAGCCTAAAATAGGCAATGGGCTGGAAAACACATTTCTCCAAAGAATATATGCAGACGGCCAATAAGCACATGCAGAAATGTTCAACATGACTTGTCATTGGGGAAATGTGTATCAAAATGAGAGTGAGATATATTTTATACTAGCATAAATTATATGTTTATAATAATATATTAATATATTATCAGCCATTAATGGGTCTAGTGCTATCTCATTGTTGTTTTGATAGGTGTATTTTTTTAATGGAAAATAACAAATGTTTGTGAGGATATGGAGAAACTGGAAACTTCATGCATTATTGATGGGAATATAAAATGGTATAACCCCTGTTGAAAACAGTTTAGTGTCTTCAAAGAATTTAACATAGAATTCACATGAATCAACAATTTCACTTCTCGATATATTCCCAAAGAATTAAAAACTGGCAGGGCACCTCGATGGGTCAGTCATTTGGGTGACTGCCTTCGGCTCAGGTCATGGTCCCAGGGTCCCAGGATGGAGCCCCGAATCAGGCTCCCTCCTCAGTGGGGAGTCTGCTTCTTCCTCTGTCTCTGCCCCTCCCCCTACTTGTGTTCTTGCTCTCTCTTGTTCTCTCTCAAATAAAGAAATAAAATCTTTAAAAAAAAAAAAAAGAAGTAAAAGCTGGTACTCAAACAGATATTTGTACACCAACGTTCATAGCAGCATTATTCAAAGTAGCTAAAAGGTGGAAGCAATTCAAATGTCCATCGACAGACATATGCATAAATACAGATACAATAGAATTATATTCAGGCTTAAAAAGGAATGAAATTGTGACACAAGGTACTACATGGTTGAATTGAGAAACATTATGCCAAGTGAAACAGCCAGACACAAAAGAACAAATATTACAGGATTCTACTTGTACGAAGTATCTAGACTGGAGAAACAGAAAATGAAATAGTGCTCCCCGGGAGCTGAAGGGAAAGGGGAATGGGAAGCTATTGTTTTACAGGTAGAGAGTTTCTGTTTGAGATGATGAAAGTGTTCTGGAAATGGATGGTGAGGATGGCTTCAAAGCAATGTGAATGTACTTAATGCCATTCAATTATACACTTAAAATGGTTAAAATGGTAAAATCTTGTGTTTTGTATATTTTACCACAACAAATACCAAAATATAGAAAATGGAAAAATGCCTTCAAATTCCTAAAAGCTAATGACTGTCAAAACAATACCCTATTATTCAAGTCAAACTATCATTTAAAAATGAATATACAATAAGGACACTTTGAGTCATACAAAGATTTAAAAAATGTATCTCCCATAAATCTTCTTTGGGAAGCTTTGGGAGGCTCCAGAAAGACAAGGGAGGACACCGGGGAACCGAGAGGCTGGAAAACATGCAATAGAATCTTCCTCACAGGAAAACAGAAGAGGGGAAGTTGAAGATAAAGGGAACTTTCTGAAGAATACTAGAAAAGAAGGCAGATTAGAACAGGTGGGCAAAAGGCTCCAGGATAGAGTCTCCAGAAAAAAACACATTATTTCTAGATTATTCAATGTGTTTGACCATTTGTAAAATGTTATCATAGGCCTCTAAGAAATAATAAAAATGATGATGTTTATTGAACGAATTTGACTCCAGGACCTGTGCTCTTAACCACTGATACACACCTCCTTCTTCAGACCTAAAGACACAAGTGGAAAAATCAAGCCAGGTACCTGGGAAATTAAGGAAATGAATTGAAAAATGCATTTAAAATCAGGAAGCCAGAATGCAAATGTAATTATCGTTCACAATGTGACTACCAGTAAAATCTCACATAGTCATAATATAAATGTAACTGACTTAATGAAAAAAACAAAACCAGTGATATCGCCTTTTTTAAAGAATGGGGAGTGGAGAGGGTGGAAGTGGAGGTGGTCTTGCAACAGGTCGGCATCTTCACCTGCCGTAAAAGGAAATGAGTATACAATGTCTAACACTGATCATCAAGGAATAGCAGTAAAAATCCATCATTTAGAAATATGGAAGTAAAGACCAGAAGAGGCACATGAATCAAAAGCCTCTAGGGTGGGGGCAGCAAGAAATGGTGCACAGGGGACAGCTGTTTCCCATTGTAAACTTTCCCCATATGTTGTACTTCCTAGTGTGTACTTTAGTCAAAATGTAAAATGGCTTGGTTGTAGGTTTCACATGTCCAGGTGTGAATGACACAGGCGCAGTGTGTTCTGTGCCTCCGGAACGAGGGCAGCTCCTGAGTGGGAAGGCAGAGCAGGGGAGGTAATAAGCTAACTTTTCCTTGGAGAGCTTTATGGACTAAGAGATACATAATTCTTAGAAGGCTGGACTCTCTGAAAAGGGTAACTTCTCTGAGAAACCTGTTGTGGCCCCTCCCAAAACTTAGTAGGTCCCCTGCTACAACACCAACCTAAATACCTCCATGCGCTTTATTATAGCACTTGTCCCCTGAGTCCTACTTTATACCTGCAGGTCTCTCTTACCAGAATGTAAGTTCCTTGGGGCAGGAACCACATCTCATTCAATGCTCTGGGTCCAGAGCTTAGCATCATGCCTAACATACAGGAAAAGTCCAGTAATTATTTATTGAATGATTAATGCTATTCAAACTTCTAAGAATTCCCTAGGATCATCTGGCCACCAAGAATCATAATTCCTCCATCAAGAGGTACCTAAATCTCTGAAACTATCATCCCACTTTCCAGTTCATGATGGTAGACTAGCCACACATATTTACTTCCCCAAAACTCACTGAAATAAAATCCTGGGAGTACACAAAGGAATAAACTCATAATAGGTAAAGCCACGAAGGGGTGGACAAAAGACAAATTTCAACTAATTCCTAGAAGAGGGAAAACAGATGACACACACAAAAAGAAAAACATCACTGAGAATATACTTGGAGGGGATTTTGGGGTGGTGGGGTTCCATCTTGCTGGTAGACCCTGGGGAACATCTGGCCACAGGGTCAGCCAGTCTATAGAGGGCAGAGAGAGAAGTAAAATTATAATCAAGGGCAAAAATAGATAGCCAGTATTTAGAACTAGGCATAACACCACATCACAAAGAAAAGTTCAACAGAAGTTTCTGGAGTGGGAATTGGCATCTGGGAGGTGGGGGGAAGAGAAGTGCAGTATGAAAGCTAAGTTCAATCCTATGTATCTTAAAAAGGAAAAGCCTTCCAGTCCTGACACCTGCTTTACCCTACCCAGAACTCCAAACTAGAATCCCCATAACACCATAGGAGCCGTGCACCCGCTAATCAGCCCTGGCCCTTCTTTCTGAAAGAGAAAGGAATGAGGACATCAGTTTTATCTCGTGTCTGATATGAGAAAGCAACATGGATGCAGAGAGCCAAAATAAACACACATGGAGATAGCACAGATAAATCACAGAACAGAAAAGAGCTGATAACAACTAAAATCTTCTACTTAAAATAGTCAGAAATTTTAAAAGATATTATGAATATCTACAAAGTAATCAAAGGACATGAAAAAGAGTGACTATTTTTAAAGCAAGACACAAGAGATGATTTTTGACTTTTTTTAGAGTCAACTAGGGGCTCAGCACAGAAGACTTGGCTGTTGTGGTAGGAGTAAAAGCAAATATTAACAAACTTGACACAGTGTAAGAGCAGATAGTTTCAGCCAGCATGGGGGATGAAATGGGGGGAGAAGAAAAAAAAATAACATAAAGAAAATACCTTCATTTTATGAAATGGAGAATCAAACTGACAGAAAAAAACAAAAATTTTAGATTACAGAGTCACATTTGAAAGTAACCAATAAAAGAATAAAAATAATAAAGCAAACATTGATAAGAAGACAAGGGGAGAAAATAGAATAATGTTAGTGATTTCAATATTCAACTTCCATCTTGAGGACTCAATAGCTATAATACTTAGATAAGTCAAGAAAAAGGAGTATAAAAGCATCATTTAGATGCTTGGATGTGTCCAAAGAACTAAAAATAGAAACACCTAAAATAGTTTGTTTCTGGAAAGTAGGATTGTGGAGAGACCACTGCTTTTCACCAGAAACTCTTTTGTATATATATTTTTGGATATGAAAGAGTAGTTCTAGTCCAATAAAACCGATGGCTCCTCTGAGGGCCTTGCCCCCTTCGCTAGGACATTTCTGGCTGCTGCTACTTCCCCTGAGCTGCCTAAGAGCTTTGGCATCCACATTAACTCACCTGTCAGACACAGTGGAGAACAGCTGCCCTTTCCTAAAGGCCCACAAAGGGGAAGGGTGCAGCAATCTAAAACAAAACACTGACCACACATCTCAAGAACCCAACTGTCTTCCAGATCAACTCACAACCTGGCTCTTCTTTGGATTCAGGCTCTAGCTCTATTCCTTTTGGTTCGAGGTCTTTCACAATGGCTGTTTTCCCAAGCATCTGACCAAGACCCCTTTTCCTGGAACTTGCGCACCCAAAGTACTGGGGTCTGTGATGGTGGATTCCTAGTAGTAAACACTGCTGCTCACCCTTTGTCTTCACAAAGCACACATCAGTACACACACGTCTTCCTCAATACCGTAGGTTCTTTCGTTCTGCAGAGGATACAAGAAAGAGTCCAGTGATGTCTGGGTTCCTTTTTAAGGGTCTATCACACGCTCCATGAGCCCTGTCTCCCCTTTATCTCACTTGGCGACTTCTCTGTGGGGTTACCTTAAAGTTCTTCTGGTACTTCCTGCCTTTCCCACACTGTGACCTCCGGGTGCCACGTGAATTCTCCTTCTCACTCTCTCCCTCCTTCATCTTAAGATGCAGCCTGAGGCCCGCTGCTAACTCCGTTTTCCCACCGGCAGATCTTCTGTCTGCTTCATTATCCTTTTTCTGCTTCCTTTTGGGCCTGGAGCCTCCTTCTCTTTCTCCCACCAGTGGTCCCCCTGTTGGCCTTTCTCCCCTCTGCCTGGTTCTTCAGCATAAACCCAACAAAAATATGTAAATAGCATTCAGGCAAAGAGAAGGGGTGTCAAAAGGCGAGACATGATTAATTGCCAGATGTATTGTGCAGACGATAATTGCCACAGGAGTTCAGAGGAGACAATGCGAGCATGCTAATGAGCCCTTTCTTTTCCTGACCGGCAATCCTCTCGCTTGTCTATTGTGTCTTTACTCGTCACCCTGGTTCTCAAAACGGGGTCCCTGGCCTGGCAGCATCAGCGTCTCCTTGTTCGAAATGCAAATGCTGGGATCTCTTCCCAGACCAGCTGAATGAGAAACTCGGGGAGGCAAGTCCGAAGTCTGAGCTTTAACGTGCTCTCCAGGTGATTCTAATAAATGCTTCAGTTTGAAAACCCCAGGCGCATACTTGAGAACTCGGGTCCACACTCCCATGGCAAAAAGTGGTTTAAGCGAAAAGAAACGACATTAATTTTTATGAGGGAAAATAAGGCAGTAAATTATTTAATATCTCAAAGCTCAGGGATCTGGGTCTCCTAGCTACCACAATCTTACCTTTCCACTCAAAACAGACCACTTCCCAGAGGCGGAAAGATGATCATTCCTTGCTACTTTCTACAGGGAATTCCTTTTCCCTAACTCTGAAACATTTGAAGACAAAAATCAAACCCCACTCAGAACTTTAAAGACAATAAGCACCTCCGTAGAGCCCAGATTCCACCTCCCTTGTCTCATTCTTCATGCAGGAGAGCCACAGAACGAGCAATTAGAGGCCGCCGGCCCACCAACCACTGTGCCGAGGGCCTGTGAAGAGTCTCACTGAATTCTCATAACAACTCTGACTCAAGGTCGCTCGGCTGGCAAGTGGCAGATTGAGGACCAGCGGGTGACCCGAGCTGATAAACTTGCTGGTTTGTGTTCATCCATTTCGTTACACGTTGCTTTGAAACTGTTCGCTCGTTCTAGTATGTAGATTAAGGACACAGCAAGCATCTCACTCCCCAGCACAGTCCCTGGGCTTCCCAGTAAACACTGGAAGGCGTACCTGGAGGAAGAGGGAAAGTCTTGCCTCTACTACTCTCTCTCTCTCCCTATTCCGTGCAATCGAAGACAGGGCATTAGGGGTCATTTGTGCTTCCAGAGGTGGTTGGTGAGTAGCAAGAATCAGGTGGAGCTATGGCCTTCTGGGTTATTCCAGCCCATTAAAGAATTAGGGTCAGTCTTTCCCTTCCCCGCGTACCTGCACATAAGTACTGTGATGTTCTCTGTGTGCTTGTCTTAGGGGCTCCCAAGGGTAGAAGGGAAGCTGAATTTCTTTCCCCTGATCACAGCTCACTCTTATGCCCCAACTGCTTGGTCCTGTCTCCTCTCCCTGCCCCTCTGCCTCTCTCTTCCTGTTGAGCACGTAACTGCTAGGGGAACACGGAGGGAAACCTTTGGATGCACACTGGATTCGGCGACTGGGTTAGGAAACAGTCACTGTCAGGGTTTTCCAGAGAAACAGGGATAATACCATGTGTGTACAGACATAAAAAGAGATTTATCACAAAGAAATGACTCACAGGACGATGAAGGCTAGCAAAGCCTAAATCCACAGCATGGACTGGCAGGCTCGAGACCCCGGGGAGAGCCGATGTTCCAGCTCCGGTCTGAAGCTGGTCTGCTTTTGAACGAGGAAGCACAGACACTGTGGATGAAGTTTGAAGGTAGTCTTCTGAAGAATTCTTTCTTGCGTGGGGCAGGCCAGCTTTTGTGTACTAGTCAGGCTTGGGCTGACTGGCTGACGCCCACCAGGATTATAGGAGGCCACCTGATTAACTCAAATCCCACCCAGTTACATGTTAGTATCACCCAAAACCCACTCACAGAAACACCCAAAATAATGCTTTGCTGAACATCTGGGCACCCCGTGGCCCAGCTCTGTAGATGCATAAAGTTAACCATCACAGGAACATCCAAGATGAGGCTAGAATAAGAAAGCAAGTCTACAAGGAGGCCCCCGTAGCTGCCTTATCCTGAAGGCTGTGCCTTGTCTACTAATTTTTTCCTCATTGTCTAGTAGAATCCAAAGCCCATAACAAGGGAGAAATACTGGTTGAATGAATGAAATGTATGATAGTCCAAAATGAATGAAAGCTTCCTGACATCTAACGGAGAGAAATGTGAGAAGTATTTTGAATGTTGTTCTCTGCCTCTAATCAGACTTTGTCTAAGGAGCCCTCCTACTCCGTGCCTGAAATTTACTGATCTCTCTGTAAGCTCCACCAAGACCTGAAGAAATGAGTGGGAGTCCAAGTGACTGGTTTTAGGTTGCTCTTTGTAGATTGGATGCAAGAAACTTTCCTCCCGCCTTTTCTTTGTAACTGACCAATCAGGTGCCAGGATCCACAATCGGGCTTCATTGGGTAATTTACAGAAGATAATTAATTACATCATACCACACACAGCGGTGACCTATTTCTCCTGTTGGAGCTCTCTGACAGCCTCAGAGGGGTATTGATAAGTTAAAAGATTGACCAGTTCCTCCTTTTGGGTCCAAATACAAGATCTGATGACCAGCTATCCTCCAAGCCAGGGAAAGACAAATTCTAGAGTCCTATGACTTAATGCAGTTCTTCTCAAAAATGGTGCAAAAGAATCACCTAGGAAGGGACACTGCGTGGCTCAGTCGTTAAGCATCTGCCTTCAGCTTGTGTCGTGATCCTGGGGTCCTCGGATCAAGCTCCACATAGGACTCCCTGCTCAGCGGGGAGCCTGCTTCTCCCTCTGCCTGCTGCTACCCCTGCTTGCTCTCTCTCTGTCTCACTCTCCCTCCCTGACAAATACATAAATAAAGCCTTAAAAAAAATCACGTGGGAGGCCTCTTAAACGACAGGCTTTTGAGCCCTCCTCCCAGAGATTTGGTAAACCTGGGATCAATCTGCATTCTTACCGAGAAGCCCCAGGAGACCGATACATGAGGCATCAGGGACACACACACGTATCTGACTGACACAGAGAAGAATATTAGCTTGCTTCTTTCAAGGATCTGCTCAGTTTGCAAAGAAAATGTTTGCATATTCTGAGAAACTTACTACCTGATACTATCCTTGATACTTTCTTGTTAATATTATTTTCATTTCAATAAACTTTACTGTTTATGAGACACTACTACTTACTTATTATGTTTCTTGATCCACCCAACATCCTTTATGAAGTAGGCAGAGAGAGGTGTAATTATCCCCAGAACACTGGTGAGAGACTGCGACTAAGAGAGATCAGGGTGGTTCTAGAATGTGCAGCTAATTACCAGCAGAATGATGACAACTTATTTGAGAATGCCAAAATTATTTTTATGTGGTCCCAAGAGTGACTATGAATCGAACTCTGGTATTTCCTCTCCCACTTGAACACTGTACAGTATAGAAGTTACTGCATCCTAGATCCTTCAGAAAGAGAAGCACAAAATCCTTTCCCAGAAAATTACTCAAGATAGCCCCTCCGTCATTCTGGTCTGAATCCTGGCTCTGTACTTTGCCCGGTTCTTAGAGATTTCTGTCAGGATAGTTCTCGCCATTTCCTACTGCTTGCATTTACTCTCCAAGATGCTGCTGGTTCTTGGGTCTGTGTGAGCAGCTGTGGATACCCTGGTCTCACTTCTCCTACTCCTTAAGTTACTCTAGTATTGTTACTCCAGGTGCCTGGGGCTGCCCCTCAGGACTTCTCCCCTGACTGCAGCTTTGTTCCTGGTTTAAAGGCCACATTTGTCCTATGCAGGCGGCAGATAGTACTCTCTAGAAAAACTGAAAATTCTCTCAGTGGGAAGTAACAATTGTATTAGCAGAGAACACAGCTGTCCCATCTTTTGCTCTCATATATAGGGCTCTTACATGCCCATTTGCCTGGGAAAGTCTTGTTTAATGCCTGACTTCTCAATGTAATTATTAATAGCTTCCCTTTTCACTGTTGGAAGTGTCTCTCATTGGATAATAAATTGGATGGCCATCCTACTCATTTGACCTCTCTTTACAGGAATTCAGCCTATGTTTTACAGTCACCATTGGCATTCAGTGCTTCTAAACACTGGTTAGGCAACATTGCCCAGGGAGCTTGTTAAAAATAGATTCAAAGTCCTTCTACTCCCTTCCCCCGCCCCAGGAAACTACAGAAGCAGCATTTTTGGATAGAGATGAGGAATCTGGGTTCTGAGAAAGTTCCCTGGTGGATCTGATCCTGTTCTTCTACAGATCTAAGTTTGGAGCTTACTCCTCAGTTGTGTTTCTGCTCTAGCCCTTGGTTGCTGTGTGACCTTGGGCAGATTACTTAATTGCTCTTTTTCTAAAAGGGAGGGTAGGCAAACAGCTATGAAAGGCATCCTGTGAACCTAGGTGGCTTAACACAATGCGGGTTATTTCTCATTCCTGTCTTGGTCCAGTACAGGCTGGAAGGGAAGGGGGTTCTCCCTCACACAGATATTCAGGTCCAGACTCCTTCCATCAGGCTCCATTGTCCCCTCGGCGTTCTCGCTGGATCCTCTAACCCACGCTGGAAAATGAGGGGCAGAAGGAGTCCAGAGGGTTGTACAGAAGGTTTCTATGGGCCAAGACTGGAATGACATACTTGGCATCCATCCATAGTGTCCTGGGCAAACTCAGCAATTGGTTGCCCCAGCCATAAGGGAGGATAAAAAATAACACGTAACTGTAGTGTAATGCCCAGGAGAAAAGGGTTTGGGTAAACAATTATTCAGTCTCTGCCACAGATTCTCATACTCTTCACATAGGCAATCCATAGGGGACAACCTAAAGCCTGAGGCTCCATCCAGTCTCTGCACCCAGCTTAAGGCTAGATCTCCAAGGGATGTACATTCCTCTGTATCAAGTCCAGGTGCAGACTGTTCCAGCCTGCAGATCTGGGACTTTAAATTAAAAAGTAAACTTAAACCCCCCACCCCATCCCCAATACACATAGTAGGTTAAGGGAAGGACGTCCTCAATAGGAAAACCCACTAGGAAAAGAGTAGGAGGAAGACATACAGCATTTGCCCACAGATGGGCACTAAAAAGGCTCCCTTCCCTGAGGTAGGTATGGGTTTTGCCTTCTGGAAACACTCCTTTGTTCCTTACTCTCTGTGGCCCCTGACTCTGCCCTCTGTGGTGTTTTTGGTTTTGTTTTTGTTTCCGATCAGTAATCTGTCCAATTCTGAACGATGAGGTAGATGTTTTCCTTGGAGGTTTGATAGGTCCACCTCCTACTGAAGCAAGTTTAGAAGCCCATTGGTTGTTTCACATCTTGGGAAGTCTGACCTCGTGATTTCTCCGGAAACACAGCTCTTTCAAACACTCCATAGGCTTCTGGTATACTCGCCACCAGGCAGTTCCTTGCGCCCATAGCCACATCCAATGTTTTGCCTCGATGTCATCCTCAAACCTGATTTTCTTCTTTCCTTCTTTGCCTCCGTCACTCTCTCTCCTTCCTTTCCTCCCTCTCTCTCCCTCCCTCTCTCTCAGCCACTACTTTGGCATCATCTGAGACAATAAGCACGAAGTACACACCTAACCTGATTTTTGTCAAAGGGCTGAGTCACTTTGTTTCGTTGAGGAGTGTCACTAGATCTTTGTCACTCACAACTTTTTAATATCATACCTTCTGGGATCTAGTTTTTCTCAAATATTATGCCCCAAATTCCTGGACATCTTCTTCTACCCACTTTTATTGCAGCTAATAAATGGGCCAGTTGATTCCTGCTGTATATATGTTTGTTTGTTTGTTTGTTTGTTTGTTTTTGGTCATACCTTCTCAAAGATTGCCGATCATAGCCACATTTTCACTAACACTTTGGTATTTTCCAATGATTTCATCGGGAGCTGCAGTAAATTGCCTTCCAAATTAAGAGAGGTGACAGTTTTACTAAATGGTTCATCACTGAATATCGTGGGTTGCCGCCTTTCCCGTCTTTGAGGTCAGTTTCCTTGCTACCCATTACCTAACTGCTAAGCGAATGTTAGATATTTGGGGGTTTGATTGGCAGAACCCCCACTTTGAGGCACCAGTGTACGTACACTAACAACAAAACAATCAGACTAAATATTTATTTTCTGTGTATATCACCAGGGCGTGCCTGCTCCATACACTCATTTAGAAACCCAGGCTCCTTCTGTACAGTGGTTCCAACAATTGCTTAGTGCCTTGGATCTGCTGGACCCTTTGCATTCATTTAGCAGGTTAAGAGAGACAAGTGGGAGGACTGGGTGAGTTTTTATAGACCAATGGCCTATATCACTTGTGCTCGTACTCCCCTAGCTATGCCTGGTTTCAAGAGTGCCTGGGAAAGATAGTCTCGCTGTCCAGGGAGAATAGAGGTAACTGATTGGTAATTAAGAAGTCTTTGCACACCTTATCTGTGAAATGGGAATAATAATAGTATCCATGTTATTGGATCATTTCAGGATAACATAAAATAATTCATGTAGAATAGTTAGTCCTGCATCAGACTCACAGTGAATGGCCAATATATATTATATTTATTATTATTATCATCATCATCATCATCATCATCATTATTAGGTACATTTTCCATGTTGGCTGAAACTAAACATTTTGTGTGAAACATTTCTGCCTACCTTGAAAAGATTCAGCTCTCAACTCTGCAAGCATTCCATTACAAGAGAAAATCCACCAAAGCAGATTTCCTGCCTCAGAGACCAGGCTATTGTCAGGAGCTCATGGCTAAGAGACTTTCAACAGAGAGGGTCACACTGGTGGGCACCTGCTACAGAAAGTCATCATGCGACAGGCGCTAGAACAGAAAGTGAGAAGTGGTCGAGAGGAACAAAAGAGAAGTCCAGAGAAAAGGAACAAACTGCTGGAATTCTGAGCCAGCCATCACCAGTGAGGGTAAGGGTCTGTCTGCAAGTGTGTGAGTCTTGAGCAACCCTGCGTGCCACAGCTGTGACTGTGACCCTGAAGGCATAAGAGAACAAGAACAAAGAACCTGGGACCTAAGATGTCCATTTGTAAATATCATTCAGAAAACATTTTTCCAGAGACAAATGGTATCAGTCACCGTTTGTTTCCCGAGGCTCCCCTCTCTATGTCTGTCTGGCTCTCCAGTGAGGAATAGAGGTGAGCCAGCAGACACATGGGTGCGCTTGGAGGGGGGATTTCCTGGAGACAGTAATTCTGAAGTCCTGTCAAATAATTTCTGTGTGACTCTTGTCTTTGTATCTGTTTCTGACTTTAGGACCCAGGAGCGGGGAATGTGGCAGAAGAACCCAGAGCACAGGGGCAACAATTAAGTAAAGCAAGAGGTGGGGACCTGGTGGCATCAGGTTAGGCTGCTGGGGACTCTAAGCTCAGCATGGCAGGACTGGGAAAGACAGTTCAACGACACAGAGAAAATACAGCCCCCGACCTGGCGGCATGACATGGTTATTACTATTATCATCATTAGCACCATCCTCCTCTCCACTCTGACCCCCTGAAGACGCCACTCTGATGTCGTAGTCTCCCATCTTGAACAAAAACCAGACTCACAACTTTCCCCCATCTCCTGAAGCAATATACATTTCCAGAAAATGGTCATAAAATCCTATCTTCTATGCTGGTTTCTCTTCTTTAATCTTTAGTATTCCTCACTTAGATGCTGGATTTGGGGGGTTTACAGAAACCTGAAATGAGATTTGTTTCCATTTCCTAGGAAAAATGGAAAGAGACCATTCTGTGCCCTTGATCACAGCAGCTGGGATTGGTGGAAGGTGAAAGAGGGAACACCTTTGGGAAATTCTTCCTGTCTCTTCCCACACCAGACCCACCAGCAAACATCCTGTCCTTCAATGGCTGCATTCATTTCCTGTGGCCACCCCAAGAAATAAACACAAACTGGGTGGCATAAAGCACCATAACTTTATTCTTTTACAGTTCTGGGGGCCAGAATTCTGAAATCAAGCTGTCAGATGGTCCCTGCTCTCTCTGAAGGACATAAGCAAGAATTCTTTGCCTTTTTCAGCTTTAGGTGACTAAGGCATTCCTACCGTGTGGCTGTGTCATTCCAATCTCCCCGTGGTCACATGGCCTCCTCTTCTGTCTGTGTCACATCTTTGTCTGCCTCATTCTTTTAAAAATACTTGTCATTGGATTTGGCGACCACCCAGATACTCCAGGATGATCTCTTTAGCTCAATATCCTTAACTTAATTACATCAGCAAAGACCATTTTTCCAAATAAGGTTCTGGAGAATGGGTGTGGTCGTGTCTTTAAGTGCGCACCACTCAACCCACTACAGTGGGCCAACATGAAACATGGGGGGAGGCCATTCCTTGGTCAGTATAGGCGGGAATGAAATGGAGGCAGTTGTGTGGAGAAAGTCTGAGCAGCTGCAGAAATTTGTCTATTAAATAATAAAGAATAGGGGTGCCTGGGAGACTCAGGTGAGCAACTGACTCTTGGTTTTGACTTGGGTCATGATCTTGGGTTCATGGGATTGAGCCCCCATTGTTACTGCTGTTTTCATGTGCTGTGCTCAGCGGGGAATCTGCTTCTTTCCCTCTCTCTTTACCCATCCCCCTGCTTATGTGTTTGTTCTCTCTGTCTCTCTTTCAAATAAATAAATAAATCTTTTTTAAAAAATAAAGGCTATCGATGGGGGAATTTGTCTTGTTCATCCCCAAATACTATTAAGATAATGAAAGCTAAGACGTGTTACTACTAATACCTACTAAGTTCTAAGTTACTACTAATACCTACTAAGTTCTAAGCACTATGTTAAAGGCTTTACATATTTATCTAAATTAACCCCTTCATGATCATTCAAATATGTCATTACTCTCCTTGACCTTACTTTAGACTTAGGGAACCTGAAACTTGCTGAAAGTCACATAGCCAGGACATGATAGGGCCTGGTTCAAGCCTTGATGTCCGTCTCCCTTGGAGCTGTGCTCCAAACACTGTACATTACTGCCTCATTTTGGAATGTCTGAGGTATGTGAAACAGGCAATCTCCACTCAATCCAGGAAAAGACACTGCCTCTAAAATCTTCCTGGTGACTACACCTTTCCAATCACCATACTCTACCCATCCACCCCGGTTCACATCTCCACCTTTGCCCTATAACCACTCAGGACCACACCTCAACTACCTCAGTGTATATGAAAGGCTGGGATCTACCACCCAGCACATCAACCCACATGAACATGCCGTCAGTTGTCAGGAAATCTTTTGTCTAACATAAACCCTTCTGGCTCTAGTTGAAGCTCACCTCCCCTTGTATTCTTTGCAGTGGAGATGGAGAACCACGAGGGAGTCAGCCTCCTCTGTACAGAGTCCCATATCTTCTTCAGATCCTCATTAAGTTGGTTCACCATCTGTCTCTCTTTCTCTCTCTGTTCACACCTTTTCCAAGCTCTCTATCATCACAATTATTTGTTTTTGATCCTTTTTGTTTGCTTAAGTAGATTCTATGCCCAATGTGGAGCTTAAACTCACAACCCAAGATCAAGTTTTCATATTTTATAACCTCTCCCTGAAATCTTTGTTTAATACTTCCAACCTCAAACTGCTTTCCTTTAAAAAAAAAAAAAAATTCTTGGAACATGTGGGTGGCTCAGTTCGTTGAGCATCCAGTGCTTGATTTCAGCTTGGGTCATCATCTCAAGGTCATGGGATAGAGCCTCACATCAGCCTCCATGCTCAGCAGGGAGTCTGCTTGCGATTCTCTCTTTCCCTCTCCCTCTGCCCCTCCTCCTGCTTGCATTCACATGTTCTCTTTCTCTCTAAATAAATAAAGCTTCTTAAAACATTCTTCATTAACTTATTAAGTTAATTTCTGTAATGCATTTCTTCAAAGCATTTCCTTGTCAACAGGAAACTTTATTTAGCATTAATATTAAAAAATACATTGTGTTACATGAAAAAGACATCAATTCTTATGTCCAGATTTGGACCTGCCAGATAAAGTCATTTAATATCTGAAAAATCTGACCTAAACTGACAGTTCTCTCTCCATACAAGGTCATTTAAAACCCAGGGACATGCTCGACTTTCTAGTTGAAAGTCACTCCATCCCAGGAGGATAACCTTCCTACCTTGGACTCTCCTAGGTCCATCTTCCCCTCAAGACTGATGACTTTCACTGTGATTCTGGAAGTAGCCCGGATGCTGCCCAGTACTCACTTTGTTTATGTGGTAGTACATTAGGAAGGATCCCGTTGCTTTTGGTAAATGGAAGCCACAGTTTAAAGGAGGCCTTGGGCCGTGGCAGATTTCATTGAACTAAGCTTTCACCATTTCCCTTTAACTTGGAAGAGCAAGGCTCCATTATTTTAGATAGGTGGATAGAATCCTTGCTTTTGTGGTTTCATCATCATCATCATCACTTTTTTTCTTTATTTGCAGTGAGATGGATTCAATTATATTTAGATGGATGTAACTCTTCGTAGATTTTGAGTCTTTCATTTTCTTTTTCTGCAGACTTTTGTTCAAAGTCACCAAACGTGTTGGGGCCCCCAGTTCCTGGTAGCTACCTAAAGTGGGGAGGCTGCATGCCCGGAGCTCTGCCCCTGCCCCACATGCACAGGAAAAGCACAGCATTTTATATTGAGATTCTGCTATGGACTAAGTAGTTATCCTCTCCACCACCACCACATCCATATATTTAAGCCCTAATCCCTAATGTGATGATATTTGGAGGTGGGGAGTTTGGGAGATAATTAGGTCATCAGGGTGGTATCCTCATGAATAGAATTAGTGCCCTTATAAGAAGACACATGAGAGAAGTGACCTCTTTCTTTGCCACATGAGGACCCAGGAAGAAGGCAGTGAATTGCAAACCAGGAAGCAGACTCACCAGGCACGCATCTGTCGGTGCCTGATTTTGAACTTCCCAGCCTCCAGAACTGTGAGAAATATACATTTGTCATTTAAGACACCCAGTCTGTGGTATTTTGTTATAGCAGCCCACACTGACTAAGAAAGGTTCTAAATACAGTTTATTTGGGGGGGAAAAAGAGTTGCATTGCTTTACAGGAGAAGCCCAACAATCAATGATGTCAGGGTAAGACCTCTCTGAGAGATGATAAAATGTAGAGGCATATTGTAGACCTCAGATCTGTTGATATGATTTCCCATTCTGTTTTCATTTACCCTCAACATCGTGTTAAGAGTTCTTACTATGGAGAAATATACAATTGTTTTAGAGAATACATTTTTCTAAATTTCTGATTCAAGCTAGTATAAAAATCTATATAACATAACTAGAGAACACTTCAACACAAAGATTATACATAATTAACAAAAACATAAGGCAATAAGAGCAGCCAAATGAAGATCATGTTTACATTTTCCCAAACACTCCCTTTCTTTCTCCCCCAACACCTGCAAAAGAATTTCAACTACTTATTTTATATCTTCCTTCTTGCCTATAATCTCCATAGATTTGCAACATTGCCAATTCTATAGTAATCACAACGAGGTTATTGGACCATAATAATATTTCTTTTAAACAACTGCCAAAAAGCTTATTATGTTAGTTTCTGTCAATGGTTTGGAATTTTTTTTTTTTAAGTCTCTTTCTAACCATGCTTCATTTTGTTTGCCTTCCAGTGTCTGGAAACAATTCTTGAGAAATAAATAAATAAACAATGGAACAAATTGAGAAGTAATATAAAAAATATGCTAACAAAAATGTGAATGCAATTTAGAAGTGGAGGTTGTATTTAAATATAACCTGCTGATTAAGGTTTAGTTTTTTGAGCAGTTTGGACAGACATTTGCTAGTAACACAGATGTGCCCAAAGGCTTCTCAAGCAAATATTGACTTCCGTTGATAAAGCCTAACATTTCCTCCAGCTTTTCTGACACAGTAAGGCACTCTCTTGATAGTGCGTGAAGGTGGATGGGTAGGTAAGCAAACAGATGGCTGCTGGCTATGCAGGAGGAAAACGGGCAATAGTCCACAGAGGATAGAACTTCCCTCAATGCAGTGGTTCCCAAATCTGGGGCAGGATTTAGAAAATATGTGCAAGTTCCTGGCCAGGTTCCAAGTCGGAAAGTTTGGCAATGGTCCAGGAATCTGTATATATTTTTGTAAGCCCCCAGGTGATTTTGATGTACAAGCAGGTTTGGGGAATTACAGAGCTCAAGGCTCCTCACACAATTAGAGCTACTGGTCTAGCACCTACATCAGCAGGACTTTGGGGCCAAAATGGACAGAGAAGTGGAGGATGCATTAACCTTATGTTCTGCAGAGATGGTCCTTCGCGGTTAGGGTTGGAGCACATGGTCACTTGTCCATTTCTTGCATAAATAGCGGAATTTATCCCACAGGCTGCCAATTTGGCCCCCATCTGGAGCATTAAATTCACTCAGCAATCCAGAAAGAGAGGCTTTTTAAAAACATCATCTCAGTTAGGGTAAACTTCAACTGAGAATGCCCATATGCTCATGGTTGTAGACAGCTGTGTTTGCTCAAACACTAACAACAGCCCATAACTACACCTTGTCTTTCCATTATCAAGGATCTGAAGGTTCTTACGAAAATCAATCAACCAACCATCCTTAGGAAATGCCAACCATAGGCAGAATAATAGGAAAACTGCAGGAGTTCATAGACAGAGGTTTGAACACAGATCTACCCCCTTACTGGCCATGACCATGGACACAACTGCTCTCAGTCCCACTTCTTCGGTGCCCTGCTCTGTGTAATAGAGGTAAGAATAATAGTACTTCAGATATAAAATTATCATAAAATAATAACACGCTTAAGGTAAAGTCCCTAAGTCATTGCCTTGTGCAGAGGAAGTAGTCAAAAGTGTCAGTAAATAGTTACCATCATCATCATCATATCATCATTATGTCTGACACATAGCCAGTACTCAATACATCATCATGAGGACTGTGATGGTGTCCACTGAGATTACTCCCCCTACGCGTCATCTCCAGCAACCACTACCTCTGAGGATTTAAGGAGAAACAATTAGACATGCTGCTCTTCAGTGTCACGTTTATATAAGATGGGTTATGAAATAACTCAGCAGAGAGGCAGCCATCAGTTCTCCCTCTGCATGGTAAAACTGATGAAAGCATTTCACAAGAAAGAGCATCAAAGTTATGTCAATGGAGGAATAACAATTTCTCCTGAGGACCAAAAAGAGGGAAATCAATCTTCATGATGGTGTTTGATTTTCAACCATTCAAGGCAACTAGCCACAGTTTAGAGAAGAAGCTCTGCAGTTTCTACCTCCCCATACGTGGGACTAGATCCCAAGGGACAGGAAAACACAGGACGGTCCCCCACCCCTCCACCACTGACATTCAGTAATGAGCCTGTGGAATTTACAAGAGCGAACTTGCAACTTGATCTATAGGGAAGATATTTGGAAGGCAGGTGAGGACACTGGAAGTGGGAAGCAGTAAAAGGGAAAGCTCTTAGAAGAGTGAACTGAATGGAATATTTAGGATGAAGCAAAGTCTGTAAGGCACCCTCTAGTTGCTTAGTAAACATCAAGGTAAGCCTCTCCTAGCAGGTCTACACAGTGAGACCTTGACACTCAGGGGATCCAGAGGAAGATGCTAAAATACCAAATTTCCCTGCATCAACTCCAATGTGTGTGTGTTGTGGTGGGAGGGTTCAAACAATTCTCGGATACAAGCTGGGCGTCCTACAATTCAACTCAATTCTGAAACTGTCTGTGTGGAGATAACGTCAGATCCCACAAGTGAAGGGCTCAGTTCCACATTTTCAGATGTCGATTACAAGTTTATGGTGTCATCTGTGCTTCTGACTGGCCATAGATTGGATGTTTCCATGACCTCCTCCTTGCATTCAATTAATTTCCTGCGGTGACTCACAGGACTTAGAGAAACATTTTACTTATGGAGGAGATGCATCAGGCAAAGTATGAGGAAAGGGTGAGGAGCCCCCAGGCCTCTCCAAGTGTGCCGCTCTCCCCAAATGTCCCTGTGCTTACCAAACTGGAAGCTCTCCAAATCCTATTTTTTGGGTTTGTATGGAGATTTCATTACATTGGCATGATTGATTAAATCATTGGCCATTGGCAATTGATTTAACCTCCAGCTCTCTTCCCCTCCTCAAGGTCAAGAAGTGGAACTGAAAGTTCCAACACTCAAATCCCGTAGTTGGTTCTTCTGGCAACAAGCCCTAACTTTACACATAGTTCAAAAGTCGCCTCATTAACATAACAAAACACCCAAGACTTAACACTCTTATTGCTTAGGAAATTCCAAGGGCTCTAGGAGCTCTGTGTCAGAAATGGAAATGAAGACTTATATGTATATACATATTTAGTATATATACAGACACACACATATATATATATTTCTTGTTATAAGTCACAGTATCACCTAAATAGAATCATCACCTGAAGCCTTTCATTAAAAATGTCTTTCACACTTATTGAGGTCCAGTGTGAGGTTACTTCAGGGAAGGTTGGGAAAAATCGTGTTTCTTCTTATTGTTCCACAGGTGCAACCCCCATTGTGGACCAGGTGACAAGAAGAATTCATAACCTATCATCCTGTACTGCCTTGGTCCCCCAGAAAGTTAGAGACACTCTTGTAGACAGAAAAGGGAGGGGCTTATTTTAGCTGGAGTTAATGGTAGTCATTTTGGTAGGTGCTGTGGGAACTGAAGAGAGTGCAAATTGTATCACAAGCAAAAGCTTTCCAGGATTTAAGTAATGAGTGATTTGAGCAGATTACCAAAGATGTTTGTAAATTTTCCAGAAACTTTCTAAATACCTAGACCCTCACTTTGCATGGTTTAGATTTGCATCTTGGCCTGTTGTATGAAGCTACCACGGTTGACCCCTTGGATATGAGGACAGGTTACGCTCTTCCTGCTTGTGTATCACCAGCATAAAAAAAGCCATCTAAAAAGTGACAATGTCCAAAGTAGGTTCACATCAATGTCTCTATCCTCAAAATCTCATTATCACCAGCAAGAAATTGGGGTAGACAGAATTTCACTTGATCCAGGTCACTAGAATGATGGACTCACACTCAAGGCTCCTGGCCCTGGTCTCATATCCTTTGGCTTTGCCATTCTGATCCCCCTGGCTGGGGAGGGCCAGCAGAGATCAGAAGTTGTCTCATCTCCCAGAAGTACATGGAGAAGAGAAAACAGAACAATTTTTTTACAATTCAATATGTTAAAACCTCAGAGATGAGGTTTTAACATATTGAATTGAAACCTAAAAATTCAGCTGCTCATAAAAATTATTTTTTACATTTCTGTTCTGTATTATCTTCCACACAAATAGTTAATGAACTCTTATTCAAATATTTCCTGACTCTCTGGGACCCTGGGACAATGACCCAAGCCGAAGGCAGCAGCTCAACTTACTGAGCCACCCAGGCGTTCCAAGACATTTTTTTTTTTTTGAGATTTTATTTATTTATTTGACAGAGAGAGAAATCACAAGGAGGCAGAGAAGTAGGCAGAGAGAGAGGGAGAAGCAGACTCCTTGCTGAGCAGAGAGCCCGATGTGGGGCTCCATCCCAGGGCCCTAAGATCGTGACCTGAGCCAAAGGCAGAAGCTTAACCCACTGAGCCACCCAGGCGCCCCTTTTAAAGACATTTTAAAGACCAGCTCATGACATTCATTCTGCTTCTTCAGCATCACGTTGGGTTCCTCCCCTTCATTATTGGTGCCTGATGGTATTGCCATGTTCTTCAGAAGTGTGTGTGCGTGTGTGTGTGTCTGTCTGTCTGTGTCTGTGTGTCTGTGTCTGTGAGAGAGACAGAAAGAGAAAAATGCATGACCTCTCACTGGAAAGTCTACCCCAAGCCCAGGGCCTGAGGACCACAGAGAATCCTAAGATTCATCCTTGACTCTGGAGTCTTCATAAATGTCATGTGTACTTTGACATGTACAGTCACTGGTTTATAAGAAACAGAAATGGAAGGATTGTGTAGGAGAGTAATGAGAAAGGAGATTGGAAAGATAAAGTTTGGGCCAAACTATAAGGACCCAGCTTGACAGGCCAAGGGGAGGTTTTGGGAAACTGTTTTTTTCTTTTGGAAACTATCCGGATGTTTAGCCTCTTGTAAACTAAAGATATATGTAGCTGACTACTCTTCAGCCAAAGATTTTGATAGCACTGAAACATTGTTTTTGTGCGTTCGCCACAATTTATGCAAGGAATGCATTCCCCAAGGTTGTGTTCAAGTCACATGTTACGAATCCAATCATATTTTACATGTACTCAGTGACCTTGCTGTTGGAAAGAAAACCCTTATAAGCATTTTATGTACTATACGTGTATCTCCATGTGTGTGTCTATGTACGTATGTATATAGCAAATTTGTCTTGGCTTAAAGTGGGGTAAAGTCATGGTTTACTCATCCATTAGATTTACCATTTATTAAACTCTTGCTCTGCTGTCCTCTCCAAGAAATAAATAATGGCCTGAGCATAAAAAAACCATGGCCCTAAGTATCTGCCTAAGAGATGGAAAGAATGGGTTTGTTGTCATTTGCTTCGTGCCCACCAGAACCTATGGGAGGTGTAAAACCATCTGAAGAAAGTGTGTTTTATTTTTAAGGGTCTAAGAGGGAGGAGAGAAAGAATTTCCTGAAATCTCCCCCAGATGTCTGTATTTTGTTTATCTGTTTTGAAGGACGTGGGGAGCTGATGAGATGGGAAAGGGGAGGGAGAGGCTGTTGAAGGCTATGCCTTGGGGGAGGAGGAGGAGGAGGAGACAGCTAAATCCAGCTCCAGAAACTCCTCCGCAGATCAAAGAACCATTTTGTGGAAGCTCAGCTCCTGGACCTTTCTGAATCCCTCAGCTCAGCCAGACAGTGATGAGCCTGTTGCTTGAATGACCCAGCCCCGTCCTTGCTCCTGTCTCCCATTTTGCTCCGTCAGCAGGAACCTTGCTTGCATGTGGAAGCACCGCTCACATCTGCATGCAAGAGCTGCCTGTTGGTTTCACAGCTGGCACAAGCTGGCTGGAACCTCCTCCGACTGTTTTTCTGGTCCTCCTGAACTTGAACAAGCCCTTTAACTAGCTTCCAACTCAAGGCTCTTCCTCTGGAGACGTTCAGCTCTGGGAGAGCTTGTCCCAGGGCAGAGATTAGCACTATGCCAGGCGATCAAAGGGCTGCCAGAGCAGAAGCAGGGCCGGTGCATCCCACCTGCCCTGACTGTACGTTCACAGGCTCCCAGCCTGGCCCGCATGGCCTCCCTCTGCTCGAAAATTCATCGTCGATTGCACACCGTGACCTACAGCGTCACATGCGTCAGCTGTCTGATAATAAGTATATGACTAGGACTGGGGTTGTCAACCCTGGAACAAATTAATATCAAGTCTGGGGGAAGATATATGTGATGTTTAAATATGCATTTAATGCAACCAAGTGACTAAAAATTTCCATTAATTATCTAAAATTCTGTCTAGGAGTCTGATTGCCTTTTTATGAAATTGACTGGCTGTGGAATGCTGTGTTGACACTTCTTTTGAGTTGCTTATCCCCAAAGACAGGATTTTCTTCTCCTTCCCATACCCTTGGAGAGTTCAGGGAAACCAAGACGAGAATGACAAGATCTAGGGAAAAAGCAAAAGGGGAGGGGAGAGCCTTTAAAGGGTGATTTACTTTTTATTTTTTGCAAACGTGCATGTGGAATCACAGGGTTTCAGGGCCGTGGCACAGGAAGAGGAGAGGGACTCCATGCACAGAGCAGCGATGAAAGTACTCGAGATTTCCCACTGGAGTAATTGTCTGATCGTGTTCCCTCCCAGATATTCATTCCACCACTGGCACTCAGTCAAAGAGATCCCACTAGGAGATTTTTCTACTTCAAGCCTCTTCTACCAGTACTGTATAAGAAGGGAGGCTGACCTTTTAAGAATTCCCATATGATCGCCACAATTCATAATAAAGATAATAAAAATGTCTACTTTTTATTTTATTTTTAAATTTTATTTGTATTTACTGAGGGCTTACTACGTAAGTGCCAGGCCTTGTATCAAGGATTTTGCAAACATTATCTTGTTCGATGAATTTGCAAAACAACCCGATCAGAGCCGTATTTTTATTTCCATTTTCCAGAGGAAGTAACCGAACCTCAAGGTGATAGGCATGCCTTGGTTTTTGTCCGCTCTGCTCTCCTTCCTTTGGGGGACCGGCCTTTCCTCCACTCTGTAGGATCCTAGGGTTTAAATCCCAGCGCTGTTCAATCACAGAACCACGCAGACGGCATGGGACCAAGACAGGCCAATTAGAGTCTCCATCCTGAGAACTGGAATTGAATGGAGATCCACTCCCCAACCCGAGAGCAGTCAGGGTGGAGTTGTCAGAGCAAAGCTCTGAGGGGCAAGAGGCTCCCCTCACTGCCAGGATCCCGGGAACTTCATTAGATGCTGTCCCTTGTAAAGTCTACGTTTCAGCTCTTCCCTTTGATTCTGGGAATGATCCTGTTTCCTCTCAACAAATTCTTCTGAGGAGGGCTGATGTTAGCCAGAGCTGGTTTCGAATCCCTGCAGCCTCCCCGACGGTAACTGACACACTTACCCAGTGATAGCTTCGATCTCACACGTGCCCGGAGGCAAAGTGGGGATTTTCATGAGGCCTGTACCTAGGAATTCCACAAGTTATGCTGACTCAGGTAGCCTCCCTTATTCACCTCATAGCTTTTATAGTTCTTGTAGCAACAGGCTGTGTGATTTTTGCTTTTCTATTTAAAACCCTGGCCAGTTTTGTCCTAGGCCAACACCTCGGCCAATATGAAGGTTGTTTTGGTTTCTTTCTTAATTTCTGCCAGAAAGTGCATTAATCAGTCATACCAGTCCTAGAATGCTGGATGAGTTACCTCAACCATGTATGACATAAAAGGGCCAAGGGAAAGTCATATAATTACAGGGAGCTTTCAAAGGACGGAGGATGCCGGTAATTGGAGGGTCCTCTCTGCTGAGGGGAGTTGAGGGGAGATGGTCAGGTGAGGTTATGACTGCTGGAACACGGCCAAACTACCTAAAAGCCTGAGGGAAGATGATCCAGGGCCTTGTGAAGAGGGCAATGGAGCTTGATCATTTTCAAACTTTCATTCACAGTCTCATGTCAAGGTTTTCTGAGCATGCACCTCTCAATATAATTCATTATTCTTATAAATAATACAGTTACCACTGAACCATTTTGTCATATAATAAACCATATGCAAAAAATAAAATTCACAAGGATACATTTAAAAGTATAAACATGTTATCATATCTCATTTCTGCACCTGCACCATCAGGTACCCACACCTACTTGGGACACGACAGACTTAGGGGTTAAGAGACAGAGATCACTGTAATAAGTCCAGATAAATTCTTTTGGACCGTGATTTTCGCTGAAGGATTTTAAAAGGCCCTTTCATATCCTTTAGGTATGTATGAAAAAATAAAGTTCATGTTACTTATTTAGTACTTATATCACATTAATTCATTTTTTTCTTTGTATTTTCCTACCAAACTATAACATACTTCGGACACTTGGGTGGCTCAGTCAGTTAAGTATCTGCCTTTGGCTCAGGTCATGATCTTAGGGTCCTGGGATTGAGCCCTGTGTTGGGCCCTGCTCCCTGCTCTTTCTCTGCCCCTCCCTTACTCCTACCCTCACCCCTGTGCACATGTTCATGCTCTCTCTCTCTCAAATAAATAAATAAATCTTTTTTTAAAAATTGTGACGTTCTCATGGTCAGGAACTATGTCATATTTGTCTTTGTGCTCCCTGTGAATGGTCTTAACACAGTCATGGGGCACAAGTAGGTGCCCCATAAACAGTGTACAATTTAATAGAACAGTGCTCCCTCTGTGACCTTCCTTCCAGAGTTGCCAGCCCGCACATCTGCACTCCTTCACATTAGCCAGGCCTGGGCCAGCCCTGGGCCAGTGGTGCTGAAGCCCTTGGAACAGTTGGCTCGGGTTCCAAGCAGAGCTCCCAGGTATCTGAGTGGGGAAGTCAGCGGTAGAGATGGAGCTGAGGAGGGGGGGCCATTCAGCTCAGGGTTACCTTAAACCATGATCAAGGCAGAGTCAGGTCATGGCTGTTCAAGCTGTGACACCACAAGTGACAGATCTAGAGAGACTCACCTTCCTTCCTCCTCCAGGAGAAGCGGTGCGGCAGGAACCTGCTGGGTTTGGAGACTCCAAATGGGGTTATGCGCCAGAGATAGAAACACTCGGTCACAGACCGGGTGAGCTGGAAGTGCAGCCGGAGACCAGGGAGACGGGAGTGATTGAATGCTTTTCTCCAAGGGTGCGCTGAGGAGTGGGGCCTCAGCTTTCGACTCCTCCGGGCTGGAGATTGGGAGGCCGCCATTTTCATTTCCGTCCTCCGGAACTCTACGGAAAGCATTCAGGGAACAAAAGCTCCAAGAGCGAACCGAGCAGATTACTTGGGCTAACCCCTGACAAGGGCAGTGCAATTCAACCTTGGGCAAAGACTTTTGAGAATCACTGCAATAGGCCCTTCCGCCAGAAGATCAGCAAGAACATCCAGCTAAGAGCAAGTTCACCGATCAATGAGAACTGCAGAACTCCAGGGGAGTTCTCCAGGGGAACGCAAAACATAGAATTCACGGCTTTTTTCCTATGATTCTGTAGTCTCTCAAAGTTAAATTTTTTTAATTTTATTTTTTTCTTGTTCTATTTTAAAAAATTTTTTCCTCTTTCCTATTTTTAACCCTTTTAAACTATTTTATCCTATCAATACCTTTTAAAAAAATCTTTTAAATTTTTCATTGTCATAGTCATATTCTATCCCTTCATTGTATTTAAACTTTTTTTTTTTTTTTTTACATATAGGTTTTTCTTTCTTTAAAATTTTGGGATACAGTTTCTTCTAACAGATCAAAATACACCCTAAATCTAGTTCATGGCTTTGTTCTAGTCTCCAGCCTGATCACATTTTTTCCTTTTTTTCCCCCTTTCTTTTTTCAACCAAATTCTTATCTTATCAATTCCTTTTGTAGAATCTTTATTAATTTTCATCTTTACAGTCATATTCCACCCCTTCATCGTGTTTACCCTTATTCTTGTATATATACAAGTTTTTCTTTCTTTAAAATTTTCTTTCTTTAAAATTCTTCTAACAAACCAAAATACACCCAAAATCAAGTGTGTGGCTCTGTTCTATTCACCAGTCTAATATATACATGGTTTTTGTTTTGCTTTGTTTTGTTTTGTTTCCTCATTTCGGGTCTCTTCCAATTTGGTTACTGTATATTTTTCTGGCATCATTGGTACCATTTTAGTATTTTATTCTTTCATTCATCTACTCTTATGTGGATAAAATGACAAAGTGGAAAAACTCACTTCAAAAAAAAAGAACAAGAGACAGTACTGATGGTTAGGGACATATTCAATATGGACATTAGTAAGATGTCAGAACTAGAGTTCAGAATGATGATTATCAAGGTGTTAGCTGAGCTCAAAAAAGGCATAGAAGATACTAGAGACTCCCTTTTTGGAGAAATAATATCCTTTTCTGGAGAAATAAAAGAACTAAAATCTAACCAAGTTGAAATTTAAAAAGCTATTAAGGAGGTGCAATAAAAAATTGAAGGCTCTTACTGTTAGGATAAATGAGGCAGAAGAGAGAATTAGTGATATAGAAGACAAAATGATGGAGAATAAAGAAGCTGAGGAAAAGAGAGATAAACAACTACTGGACCATGACAGGAGAATTCAAGAGATAAGTGATACCATAAGACAAAACAATACTAGAATAATTGGGATCCTAGAAGAAGAAGAAAGAGTGAGAGGGGAATAAGGTATATTGGAGTAAATTATGGCAGAGAATTTCCCTAGTTTGGTGAAGGGACCAAGCATCAAAATCCAGAAAGCACAGAGAATACCCCTCAAAATCAATAAAAATAGGTCAACACTCCATCATCTAATAGTAAAACTTACAAGTTTCAGTGACAAAGAGAAAATCTTCAAAGAGCTTGGGACAAGAGGTCTGTAACATACAATAATAGAAATAGTAGATTGGCAACAGACCTATCCACAGAGACCTGGCAAGCCAGAAATATATATAGAGAAATATATATATATATATTTCTCTATATATAGTGATATATTCAGAGCACTGAATGAGGAAAATATGCAGCCAAGAATACTATACCCAGTTAGGCTATCATCAAAGAAGATAGAGATATCTCTCCATAGAAGGAGAGATAAAAAGCTTCCAGGACAAACAAAAACTAAAAGAATTTGCAAATACTAAATGAGCCCTACAGGAAATATTGAAAGTGGTCCTCTAAGCAAAGAGAGAGCCTAAAAGTAAAAACCAGAAAGGAACAGAGACAATATACAGTAACAGTCACCTTACAGGCAATACAGTGGCACTAAATTCATATCTTTCAATAGTTACCCTGAATGTAAATGGGCTAAATGTCCCCAATAAAAAGACACAGGGTATCAGAATGGATTTTTTTAAAAAAGACCCATTGATATGCGTCTACAATAAACTCATTATAGATCCAAAGGCAACTCCAGATTTAAAGTGAGGGGGTGGAAAACAATTTACCATGCTAATGGACATCAAAAGAAACCTGGGGTGGCAATCCTTATATCAGATAAATTAGATTTTAAAACCAAAAGCCATAATAAGAGATGAAGAAGGACAGTATATTATACTTAAAGGGTCTTTCCAACAAGAAGATCTAACAATTTTAAATATCTATGCCCCTAACATGGGAGCAGCCAGCTATATAAACCAATTAATAACAAAATCAAAGAAACATATTGACAATAATACAATTATAATAGGAGACTTTAACATTCCCATTACTGAAATGGACAGCTCATCTAAGCAAAAGATCAACAAGGAAATAAAGGCCTTAAATGATACACTGGACCAGGTGGACATCATAGATATATTCAGAACATTCCATCCCAAAGCAACAGAATACACATTCTCCTCTAGTGATCATGGAACATTCTCCAGAATGGATTACGTCCTGGGTCACAAATCAGGTCTCAACTGGTATCAAAAGATAGGGATCATTCCCTGCATATTTTCAGACCACAATGCTCTGATGCTAGAACTTAATCACAGGAGGAAATTTGGAAAGAACTCAAATACCTGGAGGCTAAAGAGCATCCTACTAAAGAATGAATGGGTCAACCAGGAAATTAAAGAAGAATTGAAAAAAATCATGGAAACAAATGATAATGAAAGCACAGCTGTTCAAAATCTTTGGGACACAACAAAGGCAGTCCTGAGAGGAAAATATATAGCAATACAAGCCTTCTCAAGAAACAAGAAAGATCTCAAATACACAACCTAACCCTACACTTAAAGGAGCTAGAGAAGTAACAGCAAAGAAAGCTAAACCCAGCAGAAGAGAAATAATATAGATCAGAGCAGAAATCAATGAAATAGAAACCAAAAGAACAGTAGAACAGATCAATGAAACTAGGAGTTGGTTCTTTGAAAGAATGAATAAGATTGATAAACCCCTGCCAGACTTATCCAAAAGAAAAGAGAAAGGGCTCAAATTAGTAAAATCATGAATGAAAGAGGAAAGATCACAACCAACACCAAGGAAATACAAACAATTATAAGACCATATTATGAACAACTATACACCAGCAAATTTGACAATCTGGAAGAAATGGATGCATTCCTAGAGACATATAAACTACCACAACTGAACCAGAAAGAAATAGAAACCCTGAACAGACCCATAACCAGCAAGGAGATTGAAGCAGTCATCAAAAATCCCCCAACAACCAAGAGTCCAGGGCCAGACAGCTTCTCAGGGGAATTCTACCAAACATTTAAAGAAGAATTAATATCTATTCTCTTGAAACTGTTCCAAAAAATAAAAATGGAACGAAAACTTCCAAACTCATTTTATGAGGCCAGCATTACCTCGATCCCAAAACCAAAGACCCCATCAAAAAGGAGAATTATAGACCACTATTCTTGATGAACACAGATGCAAAAATTCTCACCAAAATATTAGCCAATAAGATCCAACAGTACATTAAAAGGATTATTCACCACGACCATGTGGGATTTATTCCTGGGCTACAAGTTTGGTTCAACATCTGCAAATCAATCAATGTGATATAATACATAATAAAAGAAAGAACAAGAACCATATAATACTCTCAGTAGATGCTAAAAAAAAAAAAGCATTTGAGAAAGTACAACATCCTTTCTTGATCAAAACTTTTCACAGTGTAGGCATAGTGGGTACATACCTCAATATCATAAAAGCCATCTATGAAAAACCCAGAATGAGTATCATTTTCAATGGGGAAAAACCGAGAGCTTTTTCACTGAGGTTGGGAACATGGCAGGGATGTCCACTATCACCACTGCTATTCTACATAGTACTAGAAGTCCTAGCCTCAGCAATCAGGCAACAAAAAGAAATAAGAGGCATCCAAATCAGCAAAGAAGTCACCAAACTCTCACTCTTTGCAGGTAATATGATACTTTATGTGGAAAACCCAAAAGACTCCACTCCAAAAATGCTAGAACTCATACAGGAATTCAGTAAAGTGTCAGGATATAAAATCAAAGCACAGAAATCAGTTGCATTTCTATACACCAACAACAAGACAGAAGAAAGAGAAATTAAGGAGTTGAACCCATTTACAATTGCATCCACAACCAAAAGACACCTAGGAGTAAACCTAACCAAAGAGGCAAAGAATCTGTACTCAGAAAACTATAAAGTATTCATGAAAGAAATCAAGGATGACACAAAGAAATGGAAACATGTTCCATGCTCATGGATTGGAAGAAAAAATATTGTGAAAATATCTATGCTACCTAAAGCAATCTACACATTTAATGCAATCCCTATCAAAATCCCATCAATTTTTTAAAAAAGAAATGAAACAAATAATCCTAAAATTTATATGGAAATAGAAAAGACCCCGAATAGCCAGAGGAATGTTGAAAAAGAAAACCAAAGTTAGTGGCATCATGATTCCAGACTTCCAGCTCTATTACAAAGCTATAATCATCAAGACAGTATGGTACTGGCACAAAACAGACACATAGATTGAGGGAACAGAATAGAGAGCCCAGAAATGGACCCTCAACTCTATGGTCAACTAATCTTCGACAAAGCAGGAAAGAATGTCCAATGAAGAAAAGACAGTCTCTTCAACCAATGGTGTTGAGAAAATTGGACAGCCACATGCAGAAGAATGAAAACTGAACCATTTCCTTACACCACACACAAAAATAGACCCAAAATGGATGAAAGACCTCAATGGGTGACAGGAATTCATCAAAATCCTTGAGGAGAACACAGGCAGCAACCTCTTTGACCTCAGCCGCAGCAACTTTTTCCTAGAAATATCCCCAAAGGCAAGGGAAGCAAGGGCAAAAATGAACTATTGGGACTTTATCAAAATCAAAAGCATTTGCACAGCAAAGGAAACAGTCAACACAACCAAAAGACAACCGACAGAATGGGAGAAGATATGTGCAGGTGACATGTGAGATAAAGGGCTAGTATCCAAAATATATAAAGAACTTATCAAACTCAACACCCAAAGAAAAAATAATCCAATCAAGAAATGGGCAGAAGCATTTACAACAACGTGGATGGAACTAGAGGGTATCATGCTTAGTGAAATAAGTCAATCAGAGAAAGACAACTATCATATGATCTCCCTGATATGAGGAAGTGGAGATGCAACATGTTGGGGGTTAAGGGGATAGGAGAAGAATAAATGAAACAAGATGGGATTGAGAGGGAGACAAACCATAAGTGACTCTTAATCTCACAAAACAAACTAAGGGTTGCTGGGGGGAGGGGGGTTGGGAGAGGGGGGTGGGGTTATGGACATTGGGGAGGGTATGTGCTATGGTGAATGCTGTGAATTGTATAACACTGATGATTAATAGACCTGTAACCCTGAAGCAAATAATACATTACATGTCAATTTTAAAATAAAAATAAAATAAAATAATTACCCTCCTAGAATTCTATCACCAATGAAACTATCCTTCCAAATGAGGGCAAAATAAAAAACATTTTCAGAAAAATAAAACTGGGAAAAGAAATCTCAAATAAATGAATAAATAAATAAAACACAAATATCAAGAAGGCAATCTCTACAATAGTAATATGTTAAAATCTATCTTTGCCTTTAGATATGATCTTTATTGGCAGAATGCAAGGTTTCCAATATGGACCTTCTGATTTAATGGGAAAGACATTCCTATGCCTCTCTGGGCTCTCCCCAGGAGCTAGTATGAAAGAACCCCACTGGCATCAGGATCCCTCTGTGGTGAAGTACATTTCTTTGGTCTATAGTTCTTTGGTCTGGAGGCGTTTAGACTTCACAATCAACATCTTTAATTGTGCTCGGGTCAGGGAGTCACACACATGTTTCTCGGTGTCTCTAATCCCTTCACTCCATATCCTTAGTTTATGGAGGCGTAGGTTGCATCTCACATTTTTGTGAGTTTATGCAATTCAGTCTTCCTTGGCATCCCAGAAGAAGCCTGGGAAAACTCACAATTTCAAGCTTTTCTCTTTCCCCAGAGGAGGAAGTGGAATTCCATTCCTTTGTCTCTGCTGTTTTGCCCCCACAGAGGACAGAGCTGGGTAGAATCGTTGACCAAGTAACCTACTGCCCTTACATCCCTGGGGAGGGAACTAACTCATTCATCGGATTCGTCCCACTTCAAGGATTATCCTACCCCCACCCCCACTTAGAAATGATGGAAGAAAGCAGTATCAGACCACATTCCCTGTCTGGTGAATGAGGTAGAGAGCAAGGTACAGCAGGAAGGAAGAGAAAAAGACAAACTGAGCAGACAGAAATTGAGGAACTAAAAATGTCCAAACTGCCATCCTTCACCGAGCAAGTTACTGAACCTGACATTGAGGTTATTTCTTTTGAGATGTGATCTTAGTCCTAAATCCAGAAGGCTCTTTTCATGGACCCCAGAGCTGTGCGGGACAGGGCTTGACTTGGAGTCCTCCAATAGGACAGCTGGAGAGGATGTCTTGGAGTCTCCTCTCCTCTGGCACAAATGCTGCCCCAGCTGTTGGTGGGGGGCACTTTCAGATGCAAATACCATGTTGGTCACTGGACGCTCATCTCAGTTGCTCTACCGGTGGCTCCTCTGTGCAGTAAAGAACACCAAGGCTATCGCAATTGCAACAACCAATGTCATGTCTCTGTGCCCACTGCACTTAAAAAAATAAGGAGAAAGAACGAAAGAAAAAAGAAAGAAAAAATTTCTGATAGCATTTCCCCCTCCAACAGAGCCAATTAGTTATGGGCTTTCTTTGGGCTCAATGCCATTCAGTGGAAAGCAACCAGATGGAACCCCCAACCCTTCCCCTCCCGGCGGTTCCCTAAGAAATTCACCATGTACATACCAGGAGAATGTCTTCCCCGGGCTGGATTTTTCTTTTGGAATCCATGGGCAAAATATGACTGTAGCTGTTCTCTCCCTTAGCACAGTTCTTCCTCCTGAGCCTGGAGGATGAGAAAACGTTCACCCTAGGACGGTTCGCAATGCTCTTCTCGCACAGGGGTTGGTTTCCATTGTGGCCAGATTTGCAAGAGGAGACTTGAGTGGTCTTCGGGGCTGTCAGCAAAATAATATCACCCCTTAATGGAAGGCTGACAGGCCTTACAAAGAGTGCGGCTTGTTTCATCTGTTCATGCTGGTTACCAACTTTGTAAAAAACCAATTTACATATTTTCCCATAGAATATATGCTAATGGAGGGAACTGTCTTAAACAGAGATAGACCAGATAATTCCACTACTTAAAGGTAAACACTAGTCACACTCGATGTGTACATCTTGTTTTTTTCTGATACATTTTCTTTTTGATCGAAAAAGAAAAGAAAATTGACTGCTCCATGTACCACTTGTTTTTTTTTTTTTTTAAGATTTAATTTATTTATTTGACAGACAGAGATCACAAGTAGGCAGAGAGGCAGGCAGAGGGGGGGGGGGAAGCAGGCTCCTCGCTGAGCAGAGAGCCCGATGCGGGGTTCAATCCCAGGACCCTGAGATCATGACCTGAGCCGAAGGCAGAGGCTGAACCCTCTGAGCCACCCAGGCGCCCCCTATGTACCACTTTTTTAACCAGACAAGATATACAGTATAGTTTTCGTATGAGATATTGTTCTGAAAATTCATTTGTAAAGGGTTTTTACGAGTATTTTATAATTTGCTTAACCAATCCCTTATTTTGGAAGATATTTTTCTATTGAAAAAAATTATTTGGATAAACTCTGTATTTCGGACACATTTGTGATTGTTTCTTGAAGACCCATTACTAGCAATAGAATTGCTATTTCAATGATAACACAAAATGACAAATCATTTGGCATATCCCCAAAAGATGCCAGCCAATATACAAGATTGCTAGCTATGTATAAAGTATTCTTAATCTCTGGCATTTTGATAGGCACCCACCAAAATGTGTCCTGTTATTGTTTTTGTTGGCATTTATTTAAAGAGATATTACATAAATCATTTAAAAATGTATTGCTCATTTGTAGTGCCCTTTTTAAGGCTACTCTATTAATTACTTTTATCTGGTTTTCTATCAGGAACTGAGTATTTTTTGCATTGATAAAGAATTCTTTTGTTTATTTTTTTTAAAGATTTTATTTATTTATTTGAGAAAGAGAGCAAGAGAAAGAGAGAGAGAGTGCGCGCATGAGCAGCAGGGAGGGGCAGAGGGAGAGGGAGAAGCAGACTCTCCTCTAAGCAGGGAGCCTGATGTGGGGCTCAATCTCACAACCCTAAGATCATGACTTGAGCCAAAGGCAGATGCTTAACCGACTGAGCCACCCAGACGCCCTTGACAAAGAATGATTGATATGCTGCATTCTAGAAGGCAATCCTCTAGATGCTGCAATTCTTTTTCCTTAGTTTAATATTTGACTTTCAGTATTATTGTGTGGGCTATGTAAAATAATTTTTTCTTTTTATATATTTACTAAAAAATTTAAAAGTACAGAGAAGTAATAAAGTAAATAAAATACAGTCACCTAAATATCACTACCTGCAAATAACCAAGATATGCAGAAATTTTCACTATTCTCTTATGATTTCTGTCTTTCTTGTTATTCTTAGAAATACCTTCCTTACTCTATAATCATCTGCATTGTCTTCCATTCCTTTTAATGAAAAGGCCAGTCTTTAATTTAGCTGGTATAGTTTCGGTATAAGACAAGAGTATAACTTTACATCTTTCCAAATCCTCTTTCTTCTGCCCAGTGTATGTCTGTCTACAAAGTATAGATATTTAGTTCTCTTTTTTCCATTATCATGTGGAACAATAAATAGAGGAAACTGTGAGTAAACCAAATAGCTCTGGCAAAAGCAAGGAACTGCACCAACACCACGAAAGCCTGATCAACGTGAGTGGTCACATAAAGGGGGTCCCATGGTAGTGGTGCGTCGATGGACTCACTCAGGGGTGCAGGAGGCCAGCTGGCTCGGCTTCTAGCCCTCTGTCTTCTCCTCTCCCTCCACTTAGTGCTCCTGCGGCCACCTCTCCTGCCACCACCTTCAACCGATTCCTGAAGATGGGACAGCATTAAGGCATAACGAGGGAGGTGAACCTGACTGGGACTTGAGGGCCATGAGGCTGGGGAGGTGGAGACCAAGCGAGGGTGTGAAGCTTCCCTGGGTTCCAGCTCTGAGTGAGAGTAAACACTATGGTTCTATGTAGAAATGGAAGACAGTCAGTGGCCATCACATGAAATAACTCACCGACTCCCACTCCTCCTTCCATGAGAGTTACGCAGCCTTACGAGTTAGCTTCGACTCTCTGCTTCACGCTCCCTGGAGCTGCCCAGGCATCTTGTTAGCAGAGGTGGCTTACATCAGCCGCCCTGATAATGCGGAGAACCCAGGCCAGCTGGCTTCTGCTTCTCCCTGTCTCCCCCTTCATGCCCTGTCTGACCTGGGCCGAGAGACATTTCCATTCATCTGTTCTGCTGCTTCTGCCCAACAGCTCCTCTGTGCTAGGTCTCAGGAAACGCTCCCCCCCGAGTGCCCTTCCATCTGCTGGGCAGGCACCCCGAACACACCCCTGGGCTGCTCGATGGGCAGGTATGAGGCTCTCTGGGATAAACAGAACTCTCCGACTCCGTTCTTGGTGTGCCTTCCTCACCTCGGGACTAACACACCGAACCGCTTGCCAGGCTTGCTCCAAACCCCGGTCTCCCCGCCTTCTGGCCACCCAGGCCTTCCAGCAACCACGACTGGGTGCCAACCACCCATCTCTACTCTCAAAGTATGTGTCACTGACAGTGAGATTTCCAAGCCAGTTAAGATAACCCTTTGAGTTAATTTCTCCACTGTCGAAATTGATAACAATTTATTAAATGCTTGGTAAGATAAAGGTTTTTCTCCTGAGCCTTTTGGCTAACTCCTTTCTTTGGTTTTGAATGTGTTCATAATTGCTCAGTGAAGCAATGACTGTTTTTATAATGACTGCTTTAAAATCTTTGTCAGATAATTCTAACACTTCTGTCAGCCCGCTGTTGGCATCTATCAATTGTCTTTTTTTCATTCCGCTTGAGATCTTCTCAGTTCTTGGGCGACGAGTGATTTTCTTTTCTTTTTCTTTTTCTTTTTCTTTTCTTTAAAGATTTTATTTATTTCTTTGAGAGAGAGAGAGAGAGCTTGAGAAGGGGGAGGGTCAGAGGGAGAAGCAGACTCCCTGCCGAGCAGGGAGCCTGATGTGGGACTTGATCCCAGGACTCCAGGATCATGACCTGAGCCGAAGGCAGTCGCTTAACCCACTGAATCACCCAGGTGCCCTGACAAGTGATTTTCAATGGAAAACTGGACATTTGGGACATTGTGTTGTGAGACACTGGATCTTACTTTAATCTTCTGTTTTAGCCAACTTCTTTTGACACAGCTTCAACATAAGAAATGGCAAGGTGGGGTGCCTGGGTGGCTCAGTGGGTGAAGCCTCTGCCTTCGGCTCAGGTCATGATCTCAGCGTTCTGGGATCGAGCCCTGCATTGGGCTCTCTGCTCAGCAGGGGCCTGCTTTCTCCTCTCTCTCTGCCTGCCTCTCTACCTACTTGTGATCTCTCTCTGTCTGTCAAATAAATAAATAAAATCTTTTTTAAAAATGGTCAAGTCCCCCCCCCCCCACATCTACCCCTTGGCCTCTTTTGACACTGGAGGGGGTTACTTCTAGTTACTCCTGGACAAGGCTGGGCGTTCTGACTCCCTATTGGACTCCACTGATACCTGTCCGTGAGGCACTGGAGTGCTCCCTTCTGCTCCCCAGGTGGCCTCCACTGATGGTGGAGGGGAACCTTATCGTAAGTGGGCAGTGGTGAAAGCCCACTCCACTAGGTCTCCCCTGACTCCACTCCACGGGAGAAGGAAGCTCCGCCCCAGCGCCACCAAGGAAGAAAGGATGTTCTGGTTTCCTAGGGGACCTTCTGGGACATCGCTCCCATTGAAAGGAGCAGGGGTTCAGAGCACCTAGTTATAGCTGTGAAGGTGGAAAGCTCGCCTTTCCTCTGGGCCTTTGCTAATGTGGGTGAAGTGAGGCCACCGTGTTCTCTGTCGTGCTCTCAGGAGTGAAGCAATTATTAATTATTGTGTAATAGCTTTTTGCCCGGCTAGGTTGCCCTTTCCCTGGTCCTTTGGCTAGAGAGAGCAGGCTTATGGCAGGGCTATTTTTGTCCATGCTTCTTGGTGTTTGGGGACACCAGCTTCTTGAGACTTGAGTCCCAGAAATATGAAACAAAAAGAAAACTCACGACTGTGTCATTCCTCGGGTCCCAACATCCTTAACCAGTCAGCTTTCTTGTCTCTTCTTTCCAGAATCATCTTCGGTTTGTTTTAATTGTACTTAGCGGGAGAAATACCCCAAATTGCTTTTACTCCATTGTTCCTGTTACTTTCTTTAATCTTAAAAACAAACAAAAGCAGTAAGATGGATACATGAAAATATATATCTGTGCATGAGAATTATATATATATATTGAAAACACACACACATATTAATTCCTACCATGGGAGCACTAAATCCCATGCATCTTCCATCTAATTTAATTTGCCTCTATATTTAAGTAAATACGAATGGCTCGTGCTCCAAAAGATTCTCATCAGAAAGTGTCAGAATCAGCTAAATATGGCTTGTCACTTTCCTTCAACATCTAATTAGATGCCTCACTGTCAATCCTTTCTTGGTTACAAATCATCAGTAGTTTTTATAATTATATCTTCATAAAGAACGGCAGAGTGGTTCTTCCTGATGCCAGCCCTCTAAAGCCATGGAAAATTCCCTTGAGTGTTCTTTAAGAAAGAAACAGGATTTGTGTCTTGATGAAATCAACATTGAGAAATACAATGTAGAGATGTCTCCCACCAAAGCACTCCCGATCAGCATAGATGTCACCCAGAAAACCATGTGGGGTAATAGAAGAAGCGCCCCACTGAAGACCAGGAGTCTGGATTTGCTATTAGGATCACAAACAGTTAAATCCATCTGGCCTAATCAGTTGTGGACCTGAGCCGCTGGGTATCCTACACTTGGCTTTTACATCGGCCAGGACCTGGGCGGGCGGAGGGGGAATGTCCATGCAGAGTGACATAGCTATAAAGTAAAGTATGAGGAAAGAGAATGAGCCTCCAAGACTGGCCATGGGTCTCCCACAACTGAATCTCCAGACCTGCTTTCTAAGAGTCGTCTGCCTCCAAGCTGCACAACAGAGTCCCCCCCATCCATCTGCACTCCATTGGGATGCAGAGCAGAGCCCCCCATCTGTCCACACCCACTTGGGAGACTCAGCTCTAGGAATCTGTGAAATCTCTCTGTAGCAGTCAACACAAATTCATCTCTGACCGTGGCAGTGGCAGCTTCATTCTTCTTGTAAAGTGCTTTGAGAGCACTGCGGAGACTAGACTTTGTCCTCTACATGGCAGACGAACGTGGTTTCCAGCCCTGGCAGATTGCGGCCGAACCTCAGCACATGCAGAATGAGTAAAAAATGCAGCTTGTGGGAGGCCCATTGCATGTCTGCCTTGATATGGCCTTTTTATTAAAAATAAATTTTTTTAAAGATTTTATTTATTTATTCTACAGAGCCAGAAAGCGCAAGCAGGGGGAGCAGCAGAAGAAGAGGGAAAAGCAAGTTCCCCACCCAGCAGGGAGCCAGATGCAGGGCTTGATTCTAGGACCCTGGGATCACGACCTGAGCCAAAGGCAGATGCTTAACCGACTGAGCCACCCAGGTGTCCCTGATGCAGCCTCTTTAATTCAGCCTCACCCTCTTAAGCATGCACCAGCCCGCACAAAGAGATACATTCACACACATAGCCCAGGAAACTCCATCTCATCATGCCTCCAGTACTACCATCCTGCTTAACCCTAAATGCTATTGTTGAGGTGTTGAGGTTCCAAGGAAGCCAATATTGCTTGCCTTATGGACTTGAATTTTGAACATGGCTTCCAGGGTTTAACATGCAACTCCTAGAAGACTCTGACCAGCTGTGCCTTTCTGGCTCTCCACCTACCTTCCCCACTCCCTCCCCCACCAGTGTGGCTTCAGAAAGGACCGCACCCAAGCTCTCAGCCACCTGAGCACACCCTGACTCCATGTGGTTTCTCTGAACCTCAACTTCTTCATCTGTGAATGATATGTTCTGTCACCTCAAAGACTTGTTGAATGTCTTGATGTGATACTGCCTGCCAGCTATCTAGGATGGTCCTTGGTTCATAACACATCCTGCCCCTTATCTTTATCTTCATCCCTGTCTCTACATCTGTCTCCGTATCTTTATCATTTCTCTCTATCTCTGATGGTATCATCATGAGACCCATAATTCCATGATGAGAGTTACGCTTAGTCCTAGGCACTGCTCTCTTGCAGAAGGGCATGGATGGAGTCGAGCATCCAAAGGAAAATCAGCCCCAGATGGAGAAAACAATGAAGGTAATAACCATTAATGAGCACCTCCATGCCGGACATTGTACTAAGGAACTGACAGTCATTTTTGTCTTTTGTGCTTGACAAAAGCCCAAAAGGTAGCTACTACTATCCTTGTTTTCCTAGTAAAGAAACAGCGACAGAAGAAAAGTCCACCTGCACAATATCGGAGTCCCAACGGACAGAAATGGGATTCAATTTCCCTGGTCAGTCGGATTCTGAAGTCTTTCCACTACATGTCTCTGCTTCCTGCCGTACGATACAAGGGGCAAGTGAGGGGATAGGGAATATCTAATAGGCTGTCAGAGTAGGAGGAGGAAGGGACAGACATCTAGAAGTCTCTAATAGCTCATTCTTTTCCAAGATTCTAGGATGTACTGACCACTAGGAAATGCAACGAAACTAGAGGAAACTATACCTTGCGACCCTGCTCTGGGTAAGGTTCTAGCTCCAGCAACTTGACTGTCGGTGGGTTTTTTTTCCCCACCACCCTTACTCTTTTCTCTACATGCCATAAGAGGAAAGTTCTCTTCTTCCCCTGATACGTGCTCAGTACATTTATGACGTGCTGATTTTCAGAGGAAAATTAAGAATTTTCCTAGCAATAAGAATTGCTAGGAAGCCGTAGGTAGACTTACTGGTCAGACAGACAAAGGGGGGATGAAGCAGTCCCTGAGATGAGCTCTAATAATACAGATGAGCACCAATTCTTGGTGCCTGCCTGCTGTGAGCTGGCCCCCAGTCTATGTACATTACACATATTGGCTCGTATCGTTCTTATTACAACCCCATAGCAGTTTCCAAATAATATTCTGTATTTCTGATTTCATGGCTTCTAGAATATTCTTGCCCTGGGTGTATGATTTTTAAGATCAAATGATACTTCATTTTTAAAATTAAGACAAATCCTTTCTAACTTATTATTTTTTTTTTTTTTCCAGTATGGTCTTGATCGTTGTGGACTCTGAAGCCAGCATTGCCTGCCCGGGTTTGAATCTCAACTCAATAACTTCCTACCATATGACTTGAGGATAATATAATATTTACCACTAAGGTTATTAAGAGAAGAGGAAATTTAAGTAAATTTCCCTAAGGCTCACAATAGTGATAGAGCTGGGACTTCAACCTTAGTCAAGTTGTCTCTGTCTCTGTTCAAAATGGGACTGTTGGTGTTAGGTTGGTCCTGCCAGGATGTCCTCACAGGAAAACCTTTTTCCACTCAACCTGAAGCAAATGGAAGTCCAGATCCACAAGACTCTGGAAGCCTGGGAAAGGAGGTTGGCCTTTTGAGCGAGTGAGATGGGAAGTCAGTATAGTGTTTTGTGCACACAAGTGACGTGGTTTGATTTAGGCTTAAAAAAAAATTTTTTTTTTAATTTATTTGAGAGAGAGAGGGAGAGTGAGAGAAAGAACAAGCAGGGGAAGGGTCAGAGAGAGGAGGGAAGGCAGACTCCCCTGCTGAGCAGGGAGTCTGATGCTGGGCTCACTCCCAGGACCCTGGGATCATGGCCTGAGCCAAAGACAGATGCTTAACCAACTGAGCCACACAGATGCTCCAGGCATCTGGTTTTAAAAAAACTGTTCTGGTCCCTGTATTGTAATTGGGTATAAGGAGAGGAGCAAGGAAAAGACTTTGGAGACTGCTAACGTAATCCCAGGAAGGGCGATGGTTGCTTGGACCAAGACAGTAGCAGCTCCAGAAGTAAGAAGTGATTAATTTCAGGGAGAGAACCCAGAAATATGCTGAAGGACTATATGAGGGGTCTGTGAAGAAAAGAGATGTCAAACAGGACACCTGAGCAAGCATGAGCCTGCACATTTAGGCTAGCTGAGACCATAGTATTCAACCTTTCCAACTCATACACTCACAGTTTTGAGAGAAAACGGAGACCCAGAAGACCAAGTGGCTGCCGTGGTCAGATAGGAAATTTGCATCTCGAGTTTCCTGGATCCCAGCTCTCTGCCCTGTGCTCTTTCCCTGTTGGCATCATCAAAGTTGACTTCTTCGCCCTGGAGAATTTGTCAAGGACAGTATTCCCTGATGTTCTAGCTGCAGAGAAGTTGATATCTACAATGGAAAATGAGAATTAGGAAATTAATGAATTCATTTTTTTAAAATGATGTCTTCATCTTTTTTAAAGGTTTTATTTGTTTATTTGAGAGATAGGGACAGAGACAGCGTGCTATTTCTGTGTGGAGGGGCAGAGGGAGAGGAAGAGAGAATCTCAGGCAGACTCCCCGCTGAGCATGGGGCCCAGCGCGAGACTCAACCTCACAGCCTGAGATCATGAGCTGAACTGAAATCAAGAGTTGGGTGCTCAACTCACGGAGACACCAAGACTCTCCTGTCTTCATCTATTTTTTAAATAGTTTTTAAACAATCATTTTAGACTTACAGAAAACTACAGAGTTCCAAGTACCCCACACCTAGTTTCCCCTGTTTGTAATCTCTTACATCAGTATTATAGATTTGTCACAATGAACAAGCCAAAATTGATACACGATTATTAACTAACGTTCATATTTTATTAAGTTTTCCTTGGTTTTCTCCTCAAGTCCTTCTCCTATGCCAGGATCCAACCCGGGCTTCACATTATGTTTAACTATCATGTCTCCTTAGACTCCCCCTGCCCATAACAGTTTCTCAGACCATCCTTGGTTTTGATGACCTGGACAGATTGGAGGTGTGCTGGTGGTGTGTTTTGTAGGATCTCTCTTAGCTGGGATTTGTCTGACATTTTTCTCATAGTTAGAGGGGTTATACGTTTTAGACCACGTGTCATTCCATTGCTATACATCAAGGGTGAATATTATCAGTATGATCTATTCCTGTGGGTGTTAACCTCAATCCCCTGGCTGAGGTCATATTTACCAGACTTCTGCCCCGCCAAGTTACTCTGTTATTCCCCCTTTCCATTCTGTCCTCTTTGGAAAGAAGTCACTACATGCAGCCTGTACTTGAGTGGGAAGTTATTCTCTACCTCCTTGTTTATCTAATTGTTTATTATCTCTGTATGGACTGGGCAGGACACCAACAATATCCCCTACATTGGGCACAGAAAACAGATGAACTGGTGGATGATGAAGGCTTTTTTTATGGTTGAAAACAGAAGTTGTAACAGCATGCATATGTCTGCACAAGACCTTGCACAGGAGCGTACACAGCAGCATTATTCAGAATAGCCAAAGGGGAAAACAACCCAAATGTCCATCAATTGACAAATGGAAAAGCAGAATGTGATAGAGTTATACCATGGACTATTACTCAGCCTTGAAAAAGAACAAAGTGCTGGTACAAGCTACCACATAGAGGAACCTTGAAAACATGCTAAGTGAAATAACCTAGTCACAAAAGACCAGATATAGTGGGATTCTGTTCAATGGAAGTGTCCAGAACAGGGAAATCTATATAGACAGAAAGTAACTTAGTATTTGCTTCAGGCTGGGGCAGTGGGACAAGGAACTAGGGGGATGATAATTAAAAGATACAGGATTTCCTTGCAAGGTGAAAAAATGTTTCAAAATTGACTGTGGTCACAGTTTCACATATCTGTAAATATACTAAAACAGCTGAATAATATACTTTAAGTGAGTAAATTGTACGGTGTAAGAATTATATCTCAAAAAGCCTGTTTTTAAAAAAATATATAATAGCATGCAAGTTGAGAAATATAATTTGGTTTCCCTTATTCTAACATGAAGCTGGATTATACTTTAATTTGGATTCCTGGTTATCTTCCGTGTGGTAATCAACAGAAACACAGATCCTTTCAAAATGTGGGACAAGAATTCAAAAGTATCTGTATTTGGTTCTAGTGATTTTGAGATCGTTGATTCCTCTTTCTAATTATGTTTCATGTGGGTGACCATATAAATTTACCTTCCTTGATTTCACAAAAAGAAACATATGGGGGGGGATGGAAAAGACATTTTCTAAATGGAAAGTCAACTCAAGATCAAATGTGCTTTAAATAATTCACAATAGAGAAGAGCAACATGTGACTAATGGACAGTTGAACACATACACACATGCACACCATAGCACAAAATGTTTCGCCCTTAAATTCAGCTGACTCTCTCTCCTTCCTCAGTCTTCCTTCATTAGCTTGATTACCACCTCAGCTATGAATAAATGACTCCACACTGTTCAGCCTAAGGCTCAGTGAATGGGCTATTTAAACATTAAATGGAGCCAGATAGACATAAGGGGAGATACGGCTCTAAGCATATGAATTTGAACTTTTTGGCAGATTCTGACCAGCAAATACAGAATGCTCTTACTGAGGAGAAATTAGCTCATCATTTGTCTGTGGAGTTGGCCCAAGGCAACCACTTATTTCCAAGTTCCATCTGCAGCCCTGCCATCCCCACAAAATGGAGTTGGCATTCTTCCAAAAACAAGTTTTCCAAGAGGACTCAAGGAATTGCCTCCAGTGAGTCTCCCAACCTAGTACCCTGCTCCTTCCTCAACGTAGGACTCATTGAAAGACAACAAAACTTTCTGCTGGGTTGGGGGGTCAGGGGGGAGTGAAACAGCTCCATTGACTGAGCCAACAAGGAGGTGACAGAGGTGTGCAAAAGGAAATATTTTCCCTCTAATCAAATCATATGCCGCCCAGACAGGAGGAGAGAGAAGCTTGTTCCAGCATCAACAAGAGGGGCCGATACGTGTCAGAACACTTGAGAAACAGAAGGAAATCTTCCAGGACAAACAGAGTCTTGTTATTCCCTGAGAAGACTGGCAGCTGTTGGAGGCTGGTGCTACATTTCATGGAGCTCTGTCTCCAGCAGGACTCTCCATTCTGGGCTCTAATATAGTGAGGAAGTGAGGGAGTGCGAGCTGTGAGGACAAGTTAGGTAATGAGTAGTTCCAGGCCCAGTATTCTGGACCACTGTTCCTGACTAGTGTCTGCCAAGCTTTTCCCCCATTCTTCTCTCCCCAATCTCCAATGTGTATACACATTGTTTTCCTTCCAACAGGAGTGTCTTCTTCTCAAATTCCACCTGTTAAAATCCTACCTATCTCTCAAAATCCAATTCAAATACCAGTTCATCAACGAAATCTTCCTGATCTACATTCCCTGACTCTCTCCTACTGTAATGAATCTCAACCCCTGGCACCACTCAGGCTTTCTGGGTCAGCCCCATTTCCAATACTCTTCACCATGATACCATAAACAATCAAAATTGTTGGAAATTCTAAACTCTTACCACCCAAATTCCATCTCTTAGACAATTTCCTGCATCTAGAAATGGATCAGAAGCCAGCATCCTATTGATACCATATACTTCTGCTTGGAGGATCTGGCAATAGATAGAAGGGAAGCATGCTAGGGAGTTTTGTCTTCTAGAAACTCCTCCTTTTTCTTTGGTGTAAGAGAAATTGTGATATGCTGGGTCATGGAGGAGAATGGTAGGGTGGACTAATGAAAACAAATGTTAAAACTCAAGAGATGATAGCTTCAGAGTATCAATATTGCCTCTATTGGCATAATCAATAAAAAAAAAAACATAAATCCCATGCAAATCCTGAATAACTCCTTCCTGCCACTCACCATACTGTAAAGCACTTGAACACCACCCTTAGGAAAACTCTCAAGGGGTAGTCTTGCTTAAACTCACCCCTTCCATCCTCTTCCCTTAAACTCAACCCTTGGCATCACCCACTTCATCAAATGGTGCTTTCTAGTACTTTGGCAGATATTTCTGTTCGCTCACCCTAGGAAATCCATCTGCCAGGTGCTGTGGCCTTATCAACATGACATTTTATTAGAGAGCTTGTCACCGACACAGAAAATACTAATCTAACATATGAAACAAACAAAACCCCCACAGAGCTACAGAATCCCCAGTTACCTCTTTAGTAACCTAAGGGTTAACTCACCACTTTCTTCTCTCTCCTTTTTGTAGAAAAGTTCTCTAGATTTCCTAGCAGGTATGCAAGGCCCTGTGTAATTGTCCCCTTCTTACATTTCCAACTTTGTTTCCTACCACTCACCCTAAGAGCAAGAGCTGTGGCTAAGCTGGACAGCTCAGCATTTCCTGCACATGCTCACTTTTTTTCTCACCACCGTGCCTTTGTATACACATTGTTTTCCTTCCAACAGGAGTGTCTTCTTCTCAAATTCCACCTGTTAAAATCCTACCTATCTCTCAAAATCCAATTCAAATACCAGTTCATCAACGAAATCTTCCTGATCTACATTCCTTGACTCTCTCCTACTGTAATGAATCTCTTCCCTGTGGCCATATCAGTATACAGGATTATCACATTCACCTAATAGGCATCCATAGTTCATTGTCAGGAAGTTTTTCTCTCTTCAAAACATATACTTTAAGGAATTTTTAACTTGACCATCTTTATAATTATCATGGTACCTAGAAAGTCACCTTGCCTAGGATACTTAGCAAATTTATGTGATAAACTAACAGTAGGTAGGACTGGACCTCCAGATTCTATGATTATTTAATGAGAAGGAATGAAAAATTTTATATAAAATGTATGCAAATTTACATAGTTTGTATTAAATACCTTCCTCCCAGACAACTAACCCAGGCTTTGAAAATTTTGAAAAAAAAAATCACTATTTTTCAAATAGTGAGGTTGTTCTTTTTTGTGATTGTTCTGTTGGGGCTCACAGGATTAGATCTCATTCTCATGGGGAGAGGTGAATGATCCTCAAAAAGAGATAAATATTTGGGTTGCTTCAAATTGGGAAAAGGAAATAATTCTTGGTGAGGGAATGAGGAATCAGAAGGAAGGTCTTAGTCTGGCATGAGGGAGAAAACCCCTTTCTCTTTTTGAGCCAGAAGAGAATAGGGCTCACACTCAGATATGGAGATGTTTACTAGAAAGCCTAGATGTGGTAGGTGAGCCTCCTATGGCCACGTAGACATTAGCTCCATGGGAGGCAGACAACAGATCTGATACAGGCCCTGCAGATATTCTTGCCTTTTACAGTGTGGCTATTTCCTTCCATTATCCTCAAACTTTGATATATTTTTATATATCAATATCCCAATCTGGTATGTCAATATACCAGTCTGATGCACAATGTAAAATTAGGGGGAACCCCTATCTCACACTTGAGATGAAGAGAACAAAGGGACAGCGATACGATAAGGACAGAGTCCCTATAGTGAAAGGGATTGTCAGAATAGTGGTAACTCGGCGTAAAGGGGATCCCAGGGAATACCAGGAGCTGGAGGAGGTAATGGGGTGCACATAGTCAGTCTGATGCTAAGAAGAATGTGATTTTACATACTTTGTAATTAATCACTTCCTAATTAACAAGTGTGCTGAGCTTTTTATATCAGGAGGTGTCTATCAGAGAGGTCTATCAGAGAGGCAGTATCCCTCCAGGGAGGGCAGATACCCCCCCAACCTCTCACTGACCTCCACCACTTGAGTGCTTTGCCGTGGGCTAAAAGAATAAATAAATCAAAGTAACTGACTGGGGAGAGTCAGAGGGCCAGCTGAGAGGGATGGTTCCAACCTCTCTTTTTGGTGTAAACTTCTTCAGAAGGACTCTGCAACAGCAGAGTTTCCTAGAACACACTAGGCCTGTTCCAATGCCCTCTGAAATGTGAGGCATACATATGCAAGATGTGTCAAGGACAGGGCTGCGCTCTGTGCCCAGCACCATCTGGAGGCATTAGCATGAGTGAATCCACTTGTCTTTTTTGTCCTTTTGTGAATTCATTTTCCAAACTTATGCATCCTGTTTCAGGCCGTTGATGCACGACGAATTTGACTTTTAGAAAAATCTAAGACCATCCAAACCCATGGTTCTCTCTTCACACTCATGCCAGAGAAAAAATATTAACCTCTGACCTAGTGACAGAGCCATTCTCTGCACATGTGACTGGTTTGATCACAATAATAGCTGAGAAAGTCATTTAACTTGCTTTTAACCTACTAAATATTTACAGAGATTGAACGAGTGGGCAAATGCATATGTGCCTTCCTAAATGAGACCCATAAGGCCCTTTCTTCTGCTTCTGCACATGGCAACGAATATGAACATCCCTGGTGGGTGAAAACAAGTCTGGTACCCTCAAATAAGTATTTCTGTACAAAGTGAAATGCAGACTTCACTCAGAGAAAAGAATTTTAAATAGATAAACTGATCCCTGAGTTTATAGTACCACCACATTTAAAATCAATTCAAAGATTTGATAGACTACATGAAGAACTTAAAGATAGTTTTGATGCTTAGGAAGTGATTGCCTTAAGGAATGTTAAGGAATTAAATGTTGTAGCCTCTAGAGCGTTCCTTGCTCTATCCAAAGGAAGATTGAAATGAACAGATACTTGGATCTTTAATGTCTACCACTGGGCAGAGTTTAGGAGTACACAGACTTAGATCTCTACTATTCCTCTCTGTAGTCATGTGGCCTTAAAAAAGTTGTTCAGTCTCTCTGAACCTCAGTTCTGAGCTATAAAATGAAGATAATAATGGCACCCACTTCAGGAGGATGTAATAAGAGCTGAGAAAGATGGTGTTTTTAAAGGCCTACAGTTGTGCTGGAGCAGCCATTACTGGCTTAAGAGAACTTGATCATGCTTCTCGGCCCAAGATTTATCCTCACGTCTTCCCAACTTTGGTAGCTTGACCTAGGAAATGGTGGGAGCATTTACACCATGGGAACAGGCAATGCTGCAAATCAGGGCTTCGTTTTTACCTTCACAAAGGCAGTTTCTGGCACACGGCCATATCTGCCCCATAGTCCACGCTCAGCTGTGGCTGCATGTCACTCAATGGCGACAACCCCCAGGATATATTAAAAAAACCAGAATTCTGAGCTACTCCATTTAGATCTGGACCTGAGGGGAAAACAGCTGTAAATGAACTCAGTCAGCTTCCCCTAGACTGTGCAGCTGGTTGCTGGGTAGTAACCTCACTATACTTCCAGTGGTCACAAGGGAGATTGAAAGAGAGTATGTGGTCTGTTCAACACAGACCCTTTCAAAGAGGACAGTGATGCAAGTACGAGACTTGCCTGTACACTAATGGTGGCCCGGAAGATGAGTCAAGACTCTGATGGTGGAAATCGGACACTCATCTCTGAAGAGGAGAGTTTCCACTTCCACCTTAATACCATGTTAAGAAGACCGTGTCCCTAGTAAACGGAGAGCCAAACCATGTGCTCTTGTGCTTGTATAGAAAGGAAGATCCTTCCTGTAACTGCAAATCTCAAGAAATGGGTCTTATCCCCAAGTATTGATCTATACAACTTTTTGTAAGCAAAGCTGGCCAGTTTGGGGTGAGACTATCTGTTTTTGAGTTCACAACAAGACCCCATCTGTCTGCGTACTCGTCTCCCCTCAGCTCATTTACTGGTAGTTACTGGCAAGGGTGAGAGGAAAAGATTTTAGTTACCAACGATTTTCTCTCTCTTCTCTGTCACAGCTTGCTTTCTATCTCTCTCTCTCTCTCTCTCTCTCTCTCTCTCTCTCTCTTTAAAAGTCTTATTTATTTATTAGACAGACAGAGATGACAAGTAGGCAGAGAGAGTGGAGGAAGCAGGCTCCCCGCTGAGCAGAGAGCCCGACGCGGGGCTCGATCCCAGGACCCCTGCAATCATGACCTGAGCCGAAGGCAGAGTCTTTAACCCACTGAGCCACCCAGTTGCCCCTCTCTGTCTTTTTTAAGTTTCTATCCAAATCTAGCAAAGAACTAACTAGTGGAGAGAAAGTGATGTTCTGACCTCGGTTAGGTGGGCAGTGAGACAGCCCAACAGGGGAAGGTAAATCGCAGAGGCCTTACGGATGGCAGGAGGTCGGATATCATCTAAAGAGAGATGTCTAAGTTGTCGGCCCGGAGAGGTCTAGCGGCAAGTAATGGAGATGCAGTCCTGGACGCTGAGGAAAGAAAATCACTATTCCCAGGAGAATGTGCTATGGGTAGGGAAAGGTGAAGAAGGATCCTGTCTCTGAGAAACTATGTTGTTGGGCAGGTTACGAGGAATCAGGGCAGTATTGTGATGTAGAGAGAGAGTGAAGCAGAGAAACCTCTTACTGGAAATGCAGTATGAGTCACGAGGTGGGCACAAGTCAAAACCAGGGAGAATTAACAAAGAGATTGGCGTGGTACTGACTGGCTCAGAAATCTTTGATAATCACAGCAAAATCTATGTAGGAAATTGCTTTGGGGCACCTGGGTGCCTCAGGTGGTTAAGGTTCCAAGTCTTGATTTCAGCTCAAGTCATGATCTCTGGGTCCTGAGATGGAGCCCCGCATTGGTCTCTGTTCTCATCACGAAGTCTGCTTCTCTTCCTCTGATCCTTCCCCTGTTTATGCTCTTTCTCTCTCAAATAAATACATAAATCTTAAAAAAAAAAAAAAAAGGAAAGAAAATTGCTTTGGTGGCACCGTCTACTCTGAAAAGAATGTAGTGACACGGAGTTAGGAAACCAGGTAGATTAATATAAGACTTAGCAGTATGTCTACATAGAGGCCTCAGATCAAAGGCGGGTTTTCATCCACTAAAACAACCCAACTTCATCAAATTACAATGATTACATCAACTCTAAACACACTTAATATGTGTAGGCAGGAACTAATCTGCCTTTGGTGATGGTGTTGTTCTAATGAAATCCTAAGAGAATTTTTATTCTTGAGTTGATAAATCTGGCCATGTACCGATGACCACTGTTCATTTCACATGATTTCCAGCTGAGACATTCATGTTATTCAAGGAACAAATAATTAAATTTCACCAGAAACACAGATCTCCCAAGATTTTTCTGGGTGATCGGACTGGTCTTCACAATGCATACATTTATCAGCAGGACCAAACTTACCCATCAGTAGAGTAGATCATAGCATACATTTGATGAAATCCTTCCCCAGTCAGCTAAATTTAAAGTTTTCGAGCACTTGCTACAGGTTGCTGACTCACACTTCATGAAAACATTTATTGAACACCTACTGTATGCCACACAATGAGCAAAACTCTGGAAAAATAAAGACAAATGAGGGAGCCTGGGTGGCTGGGTCATTTAAGCATCTGCCTTTGGCTCAGGACATGATCCCAGGGTCCTGGGATTGAGTCCCACATTGGGCTCCCTGCTCTGTGAGGAGCCTGCTTCTCCCTCTACCCCTCCCCTCTGCTCATGATCTCTCTCCCTCTCTCTCTCATAAATAAATAAAATCTTTAAAATAAAATAAAATAAAAACAAATGAGCATTGGCCCCTGTTACTGAGGAACCGAGTTAAAAAAAAACACACAACACTTCTTACACCAGCTGTGAACATTTTCCCCACATCAGGCAATTCTCTGTGACGCCAGCTGGGTGTGATTCAATTCAATTCAATTCCAACACTAACCAGAGTTAGTGCAAACCGCATAGGTTAAGGATGCAGTCCCATAAGACTGTCCACCTGCCAGGACGCCTGGGTGGCTCAGTTGGTTAAGCAGCTGCCTTCGGCTCAGGTCATGATCCCAGTGTCCTGGGATCGAGTCCCACATCGGGCTCCTTGCTCAGCGGGGAGCCTGCTTCTCCCTCTGCTTCTGCCTGCGATTCTGTCTGCCTGTGCTCGCTCTCTCCCCCTCTCTCTCTGATAAATAAATAAAATTTAAAAAAAAAAAAAAAGACTGTCCACCTGCCTTGAGACACTTGTCTCAAGTCCCACCTTGTCACCTGTACTTTTGGTCAACAGGCTATAAATCAGAAGTTCTCATGACTTTCTCCTTAGGTTCAATCATATATTAGGACAGTTCACAGAACTCATGGAAACACTTAACTTATGTTTACTGGTTTATTATACAATAAAGGGTGTGAGAAAGGATATATAGAGATGCACTACCAGATGTAAAGGTACATAGAATGCAGTCTGGATGGGTCCCAAGTTCAGGAGCTTCTGATCCTGTGCAGTGCCCCACTCTCCCAGTACATGGACTTTTATGGAGGCTTCATCGCATAGTCATAATTGATTATTAACTCTATCTCCGGCCCCTCTGCAGAGAATGGAAGATGGGGCTGGAACTCCTAAGTTTCTAGTCATGGCTTGATTTCTGTGATGACCAGTTTCCATTCAGAAACCTAGCAAGAGTTAGCTCATTCAGACAAAAGACTCTGCTGTCCACTCAGGAGATGACAAGCATTTTATCATTTCTGTCTCAGGAACTGGGGTCGAACACCAAGTACTAAAATATCCTGGTGCTCTTATCACTTAGGAAATGATAAGGGTTTCAGTCGCTCTGTGCCAGAAACTGAGGACAGAGGCATGAATACATATTCTTTCACAGGAACTCAGGTGTGAATAAACAGTGTAAGAGGGTATCGAGTGAGTAGTATTTGAGAGAACTCGAGGGCACTGGATATCTGAATTATAAATCAGAGGAAAGGGAGGGAGGATCAGAACCAAGATGTCAGCTGGAATGGGGGGCCAAGTCGGTGACAAAATACTATGCAATTTTGCTCATTCATGCATTTATTTACCAAATACTTATTAAATATCTATTCTGTCTGGGATGCTAGGGTGGTTAAGATGGTTAAGCATCCAACTCTTGATCTGGGTGCAGGTTTTGATCTCGGGGTTGTGAGTTCAAGCCCTACATTGGGCTCCATGCTGGGTATGGAACCTACTTTTAGTTGGGGGTATAAGTGTGTAAAGTCTTCCTTGTCTCATGAGAAGGTAGATTATTCCTAGTAATAACACAAAAAGACAGAGAAGTACAATATAAGTGCACATGGCATTTCTGTCTTTTTTTATTTCCCTGGGGTAGTCCCAGCACCTAGACTGGTGTTGGGCATATAATAAGACTTAATAAATGTGTTTTTGAATGAGTGAATAAATATAAGGAACTAACTTAATCTCATTGGGAGTGGGCACTGAGTGTCTGGGAAATCATCCAGTAGGAAGTGACATATTGAATAGGACCTTAAAGAAGAGTAGGACATAGGCATAGATGAGAAGCAGCTGTGTTCCAAGCACCAGGAGAAGAAAGTTGAGACGGAGCCTTACAGGTTCGAGAAACTCTTACAGATGGAGTGTAAGAGTAGGACAGAGATACCACCATAAAGAGATTGTACTTTTTTTCTGAGTACAATGGGAAGCCATTGAAGGATTTTAATCAGGGAGAGATACCATCTATTTTTTGTTTTAAAGGGTTTCTTTTCACTACAATGTGGAAGAATGAATTTAAAGGAATCACGAAGGCCAGGAGGCAGGCTGTTGCAGCTACCCAAGGGAGAGAAGTCGGCAGTCTGGATTAGAGTAGTGTCTGCAGAGATATAAAATGGTGGATGGACTTGGTAAATATTCAAGAGGTAGCCTGTGGCCAGTCTTGCACACAAATTTTTTTTTTAAATCCCATTGTGGGATTTAATCCCATGAATACTGTTATGCTGGGAAAAATAAAAACTACTTAATCCTTTTGTGACAGTTAATTTCTTTTTTCTTTTCAGCGTAACAGAATTCATTGTTTTTGCACCACACCCAGTGCTCTGTGCAATACATGCCCTCCTTAATACCCACCACCTGGCTCCCCCAACCTCCCACCCCCCCCGCCCTTTCAAAACCCTCAGGTTGTTTTTCAGAGTCCATAGTCTCTCATGGTTCACCTCCCCTTCCAATTTCCCCCAACTCTCTTCTCTCCATCTCCCCATGTCCTCCATGCTATTTGTTATGCTCCGCAAATAAGTGAAACCATATGATAATTGACTCTCTCTGCTTGACTTATTTCACTCAGCATCATCTCTTCCAGTCCCGTCCATGTTGCTACAAAAGTTGGGTATTCATCCTTTCTGATGGAGGCATAATACTCCATAGTGTATATGGACCACATCTTCCTTATCCATTTGTCCGCTGAAGGGCATCTTTGTTCTTTCCACAGTTTGGCGACCGTGGCCGTTGCTGCTATAAAGAGCAGCCCTTCTTTTAAATGGCCCTTCTTTTCACTACATCTGTATCTTTGGGGTAAATACCCAGGAGTGCAATTGCAGGGTCATAGGGAAGCTCTATTTTTAATTTCTTGAGGAATCTCCACACTGTTCTCCAAAGTGGCTGCACCAACTTGCATTCCCACCAACAGTGTAAGGGGGTCCCCTTTCTCCACATCCTCTCCAACACACGTTGTTTCCTGTCTTGCTAATTTTGGCCATTCTAACTGATGTAAGGCGGTATCTCAATGTGGTTTTAATTTGAATCTTCCTGATGGCTAGTGATGATGAACATTTTTTCATGTGTCTGATAGTCATTTGTATGTCTTCATTGAAGAAGTATCTGTTCGTATCTTCTGCCCATTTTTTGATAGATTATCTGTTTTGTGTGTGTTGAGTTTGAGGAGTTCTTTATAGATCCTGGGATATCAACCTTTTGTCTGTACTGTCATTTGCAAATATCTTCTCCCATTCCGTGGGTTGCCTCTTTGTTTTGTTGACTGTTTCCTTTGCTGTGCAGAAGCTTTTGATCTTGATGAAGTCCCAAAAGTTCATTTTCACTTTTGTTTCCTTTGCCTTTGGGGACATATCTTTTTTTTTTTTTAATATTTTATTTATTTGTCAGAGAGAGAGAGGGAGAGAGAGCAAGCACAGGCAGAGGCAGAGGGAGAAGCAGGCTCCCTTCCGAGCAAGGAGCCCGATGTGGGACTCGATCCCAGGACGCTGGGATCTTGACCTTAGCCGAAGGCAGCTGCCCAACCAACTGAGCCACCCAGGCGTCCCCCTTTGGAGACATATCTTGAAAGAAGTTGCTGTGGCTGATATCGAAGAGGTTACTGCCTATGTTCTCCTCTAGGATTCTGATGGATTCCTGTCTCACGTTGAGGTCTTTTATCCATTTCAAGTTTATCTTTGTGTACGGTGTAAAAGAATGGTCGAGTTTCATTCTTCTACATATAGCTGTCCAATTTTCCTAGCATCATCTATTGAAGAGACTTTTTTCCACTGTATATTTTTTCCTGCTTTGTGACAGTTAATTTTATATACCAACTTAAAGGGTGTTTTTGAGTGAAGATAACATTTAAGTTGGCAAACTTCTGGTAAGGCAAATTGATCTCCCTAAAGTGGGTAGGCCTCATCCAATCAGATGAAGGTCTGATTAGAACCAAAAGATGACCTCCCCTAGCAAGAGAGAATTCTCCAACAGACTCTCTTTGGACTTAATCTTCATCATCAGCTCTCTTGGGCCTCCAGGCTGCCAGCCCACACTGCAGATTTGGACTTGCCAACTCCCATAATCACATGAGTCAACTTCTTATAATAAGAAGTTGACTTATCACCAATGGGTGGCTCAGTCAGTTGAGCATCTGTCTTTGGCTCAGGTCATGATACCAGGGTACTGGGATTGAGTCCCACATCAGGCTCTTTGCTCAGCAGAGAGCCTGCTTCTCCCTCTGTCTGCTATTCCCCCTACTTGTACTTGCACTCTCTCTATCTCTGATAAATAGGTAAAATCTTTTTTAAAAAATCTATCATCTATATCCATCTATCTATCTATCCATCTCTTATTGGTTCTATTTCTCTGGAGAACACCAACTAATACTTCTTTGAATCAAGAACAAAATAAAAAATGGCGTAGATTTCTCGGATGTTTAATCTCAAGAAGCCATCACTGAAATACACTCTGGGCAACACATAATCACAATATACACTGAGGAGATGGGTCTTGGAATTCAGCCAAAAGTGAGTATGAAATTGCACCAAACTTTAAAACAAATCTAAAGTTGATGATACCGAATGGTATCTCACTTTCACTATGACTCTGATTCATGAACTTGACAACACACTTTTCAGAAATTAAGTATATGATCGTCAGAGCTAGGTGAGAATTTGCGGATTGTGTCGTCTGACCCTATTATTTTTTCGCTGTGAAAATTGCTTAATTTCATCAGCATCCATAGCACGGCCCAGCATTAAATAGGCAGTAGGGAGCTCTGGGATGAAGCTGATGGCCAGCTCAGAAGTCAGTGGTAGAGACCTGCCCTCCTTAGCTGGATGTGTGGGAAGCAGAGACTCCCAGAGAGCATGTATATGGAGGTATGTTATGCATGGCCAATTAATTAGCTCAGTTCAAACACAATATTGATGATGCCAATGTGATGGTTTAAGTCTCATGAGCTAATTAACATGAGTTGTTATTTTGACACAGTCAGAGTTATGAGTCCCTCTTCATTTTTTTCCTCAGAAATATGTCCTGTGGGTCATAGTTTGCAAGAGAATGCGGCTGATACAGAACATGTTCATGCCGCTGCACACAGAAATAATTCCAGCGAAAACCTGTGGAGTTTTACCTTCTCAACATCATATCTGGCCTCGTGGCAATCGGCAGCATTCTTTCCTCAGAGGAATGCCCCTCATGTTGCATGACATTCTGGGGGGAAGCCCATCAGAGGTCTTCTCATCCACCCAAGCTTGCATGGGCAGACACATCCAATCTCAGGCAACCAGATCCTCCTTCCTGGAAATACAAATCCTGATGGGGGCCCAGGGACCTGAAAACTATTGCAGCTGAGTCATCCTGTGGTTACGTCCCCTGGTTCCTGCTGGTGACCACCATAGGACTCTGTGGGTTTCTCTACGAGGAGTCCAGCAACTGACCTAGTTTTAGTTTTCCCCCAAGGCCAGGTTGCTCAACTTTTCTTTCAGTTTCCTCCCAATAAATTTCTGTTTCTTAAGGTGTCTTTGTTGCTTTTAGCCGAACACTCTGTTGCAATAACTCAACATGCCTGCTTTTCAGTGAACCATATCTTCTTCATTTATTTGTTTGATAAAATAATCACCAGCCATATTTTGGTAGAGTCTGAGAGTGTTGGGTTTTTGTCTTTTTTTTTTTTTTGGCATAAAGGTAATACATGCTTATAAAATTTAAACAACAGAGGAATAAGCCAAGTAGGATGCACATGCACATATATCCAGGAAACCCACCTTTCTTACCTAACAGTCACTGCACAATATAGGCTGATTTTCAGTTATCCAACATTTTCTGAAAATGGGGCCATTCTCTAAATACTGTTGTGAAACTCATGCTTTCCTTTTAACACTATAACAGTCGTATCTTTCCACATCAGTGTCCACAAATCTACATCATTCTTTTAAATGATTGCATATTATTTTATTTTATAGACTGTTTTAGGGTGAGGCTGAGGAACAGCAGGAACTTCCTCTGTGCTGGTGGGAGTACAAAATGGCACAGCCACCTTGGAAGATAGTTTGGTGGTTACTTACAGAACTAAACATACACGTGCCATACCACTCAGAAGCTGTGCTCCTTGGCATTCACCCAAAGGGGCTGAAAACATATGTCCATACAGAAATCTTCACACAGACATTTATAGCAGCTCTATTCATAACTGCCAAACTGTGGGAGCAACCAACATCTTCTTCAGTAGGTAAATGGATAATAAACAGTACACATCCAGGCAATGGAATATTATCCATTGCTAAAAAGAAATGGACTATCAAGCCATGAAGAGACAAGAAGGAAACTTAAATACATACAGCTAAGCAAAAGAAGCTAATTTGAAGGTCACCTGGGTGGTGCAGTTGGTTTCAACTCTTGGTTTTAACTGATTCTTAGTTTGAGTTAAAACTAAGATCTTAGGGTTATGAGATCAAGCCATGCGAGTCTGCTTGGGATTCTCTCTCCCTTTTGCTCTGCCCTTCCTGCTCCTGTTCTCTCTCTCTCTCTTTCTCTCTCAAATAAAAAAATCTTTAAAAAAAAAAAAAGTTAATTTGAAATGGCTACATACTCGATTCCAACTGTATGACATTCTAAAAAAAGTAAAACTATGGAAACAATGAAAAGATCACCGGTTGCCACAAGTTAGCAGGGACTGAGGGATAAATAGGCATGGTAGATGTTTTAGGGCAGTGGAAAAGCTCTGTATGATACTATAAGGGTGGATACATTACATTTGGGCATTACACATTTGTCCAAATCCATAGAATGTACAACACCAAGAGTGAACCCTGATATAAATCACGGGTTTAGAGTCTTGGTGGTCGTGATGTGTCCATGTAGGTTCACCAACTATAACAAATGTACCACTCTAGTGGGGGACATTGAGAGTAGCAGGAATGAAGGAAGGAAGGGAGGAAGAAAACCAGCTAGCCAGGAGCCTGGTGAATATGGGGGTGAGGGGGGCAGCTGGCATTATGGAGGTTTTGGTAATATGTGCTCCCAGCTCTGTGGGCCTGCTAGTCTCTTTCACAACTGCTGGCTAACGCCTTCTCCCAGCCCCATCTTGGGAATGTGATCCTTTTCATATGTACTCAGTGAGTGCACTAGATATGACCCCTCGATTGGAAGTGCTGAGATCTCTGAAAACAACCTAGGGAAAGATTGGATGCAGCCAGCCTGGGATAATGCCGTTCTCTAGCCTTGCCATTAGCCCAGTCTAAACTGACTCCATGTGGAGGACTTGGCTCCTGTACTCTAGACAAAGTGCCTCGAGTCCTGCTACTATTTGGTATTCGGGCTCCAGAGCTGCTGGGTCTGATCCTAACATTTGGTTTGTATTACACATGTGCTGAACAGATCTGCTTCAGAGAATTATTCTCTTCCTTTGAGGGTGGGCTCACTGAGAACACAGAGGGAGTCAAAAGAGGAACTGCTATTTGGACTCAAACATGGCCAACTGGTGGCCGACATGGCAGATAATACCATAGAACCTGGTGATGGGGTCACCCTCACTCTGAGGGACCTCCCTCAGAGTCCACGAACTGAGGGAGGGAATGCTGGGAATCGTCTGGCATGGAAAGCAGAAGTCAGACCCTCAGAGACAACACAGGTAAGATACTGCGGTCAGAAATTCTAAAGGGGAGCATGGTTAATAGTAGACTATAGTTTCCAGAATAGTCTAGGTGATTCTAATAATGTAATCCCAAACAAGCCCAGTGATGATTTCAGTGAGGCTGGGTCAGGTAATTTGTGCGTGGTTTACTTAGTTGACATTTATTGAGTTCCTGAAGTATGCCAGGAATCCTGCAAAACCCTTTACAAATATTTTCTCACTCAGTCCTCAGATGGCTGTATGTGTTAGGGAAGGTTTTGATGCCCATTTCACAGATGAGAAAAATCAAGGTCCACTTGGTTACGTAAATTGGTCAAGGTCATACACTGGTAGGTTTCCCAAATCTGGATTTGAATGTTGACAGTCTGACCCCAGAGCTTTGCTCTTCAACATTATCGACACAAAAGATAGGCGTAGACCTGAAAGGACACAATTAGGTTGCATAAGGTCCAAGTGAAGCTAGAGGTTATACTAACTTTTTAACAACTTATAGTCAAAGCAGCATAAAGAAGGCAAGAATAGGCCCATTTTGGGGGCAAACAAATTATACAGCTCAGGATGACACACAGGTTTCCAGTTCCAGGCGACAGGCCAAGATTACCTGGAACATGGTGTTGGAAAGTTTTCTGAGCTGTCCTGGCTGATTTGGGGAAAGTGCTGACATTGGTTACCAATATTTGCCAGGAGTGCAGGGGCTGGGGAGGGGTAGTTGGTGTGCTAAGCACCTGTTATTCCCCACAGAAGCCTTCAGGCTCAGAGAGAGAGAAGAGAGAGATAAAGAGAGAACAAGATTCTTTTAACGAGGTAGGCAACAGTCGAAACAGATCTGTGGCCCACATCAGAGAGGTCTAACACGACAAGAGGTGTCTGTCCCAGGAGCCAGGCTACAGGGAGCATCAGGAGAGCCTGAACTCAAGTGGAAATGTATTTCTTCAGAGTTGGGAGCTGAGTATCCAAGGGTAACTACAAAAGGAGGAATTCCTTCTCTAGAAGAACAAGATCTTGGGATAAATTAAGCAGTGACACAGTGACTTGGATTGTGGTCTCAAAGAAGGAAGCAAGAGCCAGGGGCATGGTCCCTAGAGGACAAGCTGGAGTGAGGTTGGCCACCCAGCTGAGTAACCCTTGTCTACACAATCCTGGGTTTCTAGTTAGTAGGTGTCTCTCCATCCATGGACTGAAATGGTTCTAGAATACAAAAAGGGACCACTGGGAGTGAAAAGGCCCTGTTGGTTGGTGGAGCTTGAGAGAGGACAAGGCAAGAATGCAGCCTGCCCTTCCACCCATTCGATGGAGAGAAAATGGGGGCAAATGGGTTTGGCAACCAGTCAAGGGGAAAAGGCCTGGAGGCTTTTAGGCAACCGCAACCTTAAACTGCAGTAACAACTCACATGACCTGTATTCAAAGCTAATGCAATCTGTGCCAGCCTTCCTTCTGGAATTGTGGCATCCAGCTTAAGGGGGAATAGTCTATAGTTTGCATTTGCAGAAGCACATCTGGGGAACTAGCACCAGGCCTGGCCACTTCCCCTTCAGGAGCAAGGGATATAAATTATCATTGAAATGACCAAAGCTGGGTATTGTCTTTATTTTTGATTTCTGGTCAGAACAGACCTTTGAGGAACATGGAGGCTTCTTCAAGCTGGAGGGCTGGCCTTTGGAGGAAGGATTGGATTTATTCACAGTAACTCCTGAGAAAAGAATTGAAAACAGTGGCTGACAGTTACACGAAGGCTGATTTCTACTCAATAAAGGAAAGAACTTCTAACCATCAAGACAGCTTTCCCTAGATTATTTCCCCACAGACTACTCGTCCATTGGATGTTATTAGCAAGCACCATGGGGGTAAATTTAGGAACCCCTGGGTTAGACCAAATAAACAGACTTCTTCAAGGCTGGACTTCTCAAGTGCTTTAATATATTCATGTTAATATGCTTAAAATTTCTCTAAGAAGAATGTTTCCCAAACTTAATTGACCACAGAATCAAACTCAATCTTATTCGTTAATTTGGTTTTCATGACTCATCTGTTACTACCTCCTGAAGCAAGTATTCCATAAAGCACACTTGGAGATGCAGGACTAAAGCTATCGATGAGGAAATTGGTTCTTAATGAAGAAAGTTAGCAGCCTCTCAGTGTTCAAGAAAGTATTCTTCCCATTCTGGGGAAAGGGTCATAGAGGGAATTACTTCGCAGAGAAGCATTTGGGGCTAGATGACTCCAGGGTGTATGATTCTATGATGCCATTGCTGGATTTAATGACATTTGTCCCACAAACACATGTGTTCAAAGGTGGCTGAATGAATTGCAACCCCAACAGATCCCCCAAACAATATCGGGGTTGTCACGTGAGAAACCGCAGCCAATGGTGGCTCATGAGGTTCGGTATGTTTTGCAAAAGCAGGCTGTTGATCGATTTGGGTTTGTAAAACTTTATAAGGTTGATGCTGCCCCCACAAAAATGCCTTATTGAACTTGCAGAACATTCTAGCAATCTCGTACTATCATCTCAAGTTTATCTCTGAAAGCTGTTTTCTGTTCTTGTTCTTTAAATCTTGCAGAGTAGCTTTTGTCTAAGGTATACCCGTGACTTCCCCTAAAAATGATTCTCTTCCTCAAATGTTCATACCATCATTAAATCCTTTTGGAATGAGAGGATGGTATGTAAATTTTAAATGATTTAACTTAAGAGTGTGTGTCTTGTCATAAGCATAAGACATGGTGGTGGCATGACTAGTTTAAAAAAAGGCGGGCCTGGTGGAAAATCTAACATCCCTGGGGTGAATGAACAAGACCCCCACCTTTTTCTTTTTGAGCATAGGCCAGGGCTTTAATTATACAAACTGAGGTTCTAGGAACTTCCATAAACATTCTGGGCAACCAAAGCCTATCACCTGTCTGGCTGGTTAATTAATAGCCAGACCCTGCAAGGGGCAACCCCATTGGGTTTCCCTGTCTGAGGTCATGTTGGCCATTGTACACATGACCCTAGCCTCAGCCCTTCTGGATAAGAGACAAAAGTGGCTCTTACATACTTCTCTCACTCCTGTGCGTGCCCAGCTGCTAAGGAAGGGAGAAAGAACCATTCCTTACCACAGCCCCAAGGCCTCTTATGATCTGTCCCCAATCCTCTCCAGTGACCTCATCACCCAGTAACTCTCCCTTCATTGCAGCCCTTCCACCCCTCCAAACTAGTTCCTGCCTCCGGGCCTTTGCATGTCCACTTTCCTTTACCTGGAATTTTCTTCCCCCAACCTTTTGGTCATTTTTTTAGTCTCTTCTTAGATGTCACTTCCTCAGAGAATTCTTCCCAGATTACCCCAAGAATCACCCATCCTTCACTCGGAATCCCCTTACCCTGCTTAATGTTATAGTAGCATTTACCACTACTGAACACTTTTTTTGTCAGTTTGTTGCTTTTTGCTTACTTCAGGCAGGTCTAAAGCCTCGTCTGGGAGGAGGGTGAACCTGCCTGGGGAATGGGCCTGAGAAACCGGACTTGGATCCACTCGGCCTGCAGCAAGTTCTCCCAGACGGCTGAGGTGGTTCTCTGTCACCTGCTTCTGGTTGACCATCAGGCATCGATTACAGCTTCCAGCACAGTTGGGTGGGTCTAAGAAAACAGAAAACCCTCATGAGAATGGCAAAAAGACCTTTTCCTAGCACCTTCTAGTCTAATCCACTCACATGGGGACCATCAGCAGCTGGGGGTCCTCCCAGGGCCCAACGCCCAGGAATACGTCCCCTCTGGCTCGGGTCCCATCACTCTGCCTGCAGGGCATTGTACCCCTTACACGAAGGAGAGAACCCAGATTTGGGCATCTTTCCATCCATCTTATTACTGTCCCATTCAGACCAGTGAAAAGAATGGAAACTTCTCTCCTGTTCTCGATGCAGTAGTGGTAATAGGCCCTCAGTGTGTAATAGGCTCTCAATAAATGTGTGTTCATGACTGAAAAGAGCAGTGGGCGATCCTCTAAGAGTGAGAGGGAAGAAAAGTGTAAGATCAACAGGGAGGACTAGAGGTCAGCCTTTTCTGCTACAGGGAACAGCTGCAGAGTTGTCGCTGACTTTGTGACAGTAGTCTAGGACACTGACCAATAATAGCACCTTACCTGGGTAAGCGACAGCAGCCTTGAAGGGTCAAAGCCCCAGTGAGGGCATTGCCTCCGTGACTCGGCTGGGATTCTTTCCTGATAAAAAAAAAAATCCTCTGAAGTTTACAAGATTAGAAGACATGCCCTTGTTGTTCAGGATAGTGTTGAATTCCTTCTTCCAGATTTGGGCCCAGTCTTCCTCCAACCCAGGCCATCAGGACTCACTGTCAGCCTCAGACCTTGAACTTGCCCCACTAAATCTAACCTATGACCTCCATCCCCTACCAAAGCTCACACCTATTTCCTGGTCCAGCTCTGCTTCTGGGGCTCCTCTCTGGCTACTCTTCTTCCCTGTCACCCACTAATGGGAACTGGGCCTGTTCACAGAATGCATACACCCCTTTAGGAAACAAGACCGTCTCTGGAAAATAAGGAAGGACTCCTGGCGAAGCAGGCTCATCATGTGGAAATCATCAGGTTAACAATGTATACTTGAGAATCAAATGTAGAGGTAAGGACGCTGAGCTCCAAAAGCTGTAAGTTACAACCCTTTGATCGATATAGGAAACAGGAAAGACTTCAATATGCTGCAAAGTAGCTCGTATTAAAAAGACACCATTCAAAACCACACTCCATTAACGAGGGTTTGTGTAGGTGGGTTACTCTGAGAAAAATCCTGCCTCTCACTTTCAAGAAAGGATAATGAAGCAAATAGAATGGGCAAGCTGACCTTCCCTGAAGAGGTCAGCAGAAGGGAGTTTTCGAAGCCTGAGTGAATTTAAAAATAGATTGAAGACAAGCAAAATGTCACAGAGCCAAGAAGGGTACTTCCCAGGCTTCCCCACTGCCCTTGTGGGAAGTCCCTCGTGTATGAGGACCCCGGCTGCTGGCCTGTCCTATCCTACTCAGGACTTAACGTGTGTGTCCTTGGTCTGGAAGGACATCAGAGTCACTTGGTTCTGATCTGCCCCACAATGGCCCAAAGTCCCCGGGCCTATTCCAGAATGGGATGCTGTCCCCTTATCACCCGGCGTCTTGCACACCAGCAACAAGGTAGTGATTTCCTCAAGGGAGGAGACTCTGGCAAAATCTCCAACGGGGAGACAGTATCTGGTTTTAAAAAACGTGCTCCACATGCTTACTGGTTTGCTAATACAAATTATAGGAAGCAAATCTCCATGGAAATCTCCATATTGGTGTGCATTAGCAGACAACACAGTGAGTGGGAACACTGCAGGAAATGACCAAACTTTCAAAAATAATCGAGAACCACCACTTGAGTTTGTGCCTGTCCTTGGTGAGGGCGTGAGAGTGGACAGAGCAAGGCAGGGGTAACTTAGAATCTTCGGTGAGCAAAGAGCGAGTAAGCCTCCATGTTTCGAGAAAAAAAAAAATCTGACCTCTAAGCAACGAAGGTCACGGGCAAATCTGCTTGCAGTCGCCAGCTGGGTACTAGGAAGGTTTGCCTCTGCCTCACAGAAATGATTTCACTCACAGATGTCTGATCTACACCTGAAGGGATTACTGAGCGAACAGCAGATTTGCCTCAGACAGCGGCTTAGTGAGTCATCCCTGATGTCAGGCCGGGGGAGCTAGAACCACTGGGGGGAAATGGATTTGGGCGGGGGCTGGCTCTGGGCTCTGGGAATGTGGCATCACGGTGGGGAGACAGGGCACTGGCATCGATGTGACTGGAAATCTAATACTTGGAGATTTTCAACAAGGATTGTAAAGTGTCGAGGCTTGTTAACTGCCCATCAGGACACTGATTTCAGGGCTGAGAAGAATTCTTCCGCTTAAAAAAATAAAGGCACTTAAGTCCCAGACTGGCTTTACTAGGCAATAACAAGTTTTTTTTTTTTTTTTAAAGTTAAGCTGTCAAGATGGAAAAGGACCTCAGAAATGATACAATGGAGGTCATCCAAGAGGTCAAGTTCTATAGCCCCCAAAGAAACGGAATTTGAGGAAAAGATGTTGAGGTGCTTTTCTGTTTAAACACTGGGAAAAAGATGTATTGAACCTGTTCCACACCATCCTAACACACACACACACACACACACGTGCACTTACACACTTCTGTACATGGACACCCTAATTGGCCTCTTTGAATCTTCATCTATAGCAGCTTTACTGCTTATTAGATTTATCTCGAGAACTCTCGAAAATCCGGACACTCAGTCCCTATGCCAGATCACTTAAGTCAAAAAGCCCCGGGAATGGGACCCAGGCATCCGTATGTTTTAAAATTCCTCCCAGGAGACTGCAATGTGCAGCCAAGGGCACAAACGCTGCTTCAGAGGGTGGATCCATCATTCATTCATTCGACAAACGTTTACTGCCCCTGTGGTGTGTATGAGGTGCCCTACTCGATGCTGGCCGTTTCCCTACATGAGGTGGCCGAGTTTATCTACAGGCAATAAGACAGGGTCCTGTGCTCAAGGAATTCTCACATCTCATTAGGGACACAATGAAGAAGAAATAAGCCCAGCGCAATGGGTGTTGTGATTACACCCCCAACAATGGTGGCCACAGGGCTCCACGCTCCTCACACAGGTGACCAAGTTGACCAGAGCGGATGTCCATTCATTCTCCAAAGAGTTGTTGAGGACCTACCCTGTGCCAGGAACTTCCAGGACTCTGAGGGTGAGGGGGCATCAGAAAAGAAACAAGGCCCAGGCCCTGTGAGAAGGTGAGATCTCTTGAATCTGCGAAGCTCTGGGCTCTGATTTCATCTCTCCTCTCGTAGCTGGAGATGGCACAACCTTACCAAGCCCCTGTTTATCTGCAGAGCAGGGATAATCATAGTTCTCACCTCTCTCATTATGAGGACTGACTGTGAAAATGTATACGTTGGTCATCATTTTTGACACGTAGTAGGTGTTCGAATGCTTCTTTTTTATCATTCTTTGTGTGTGTATCATTGGAAGAACCAAGAACCTCTCCTGATCTGGACGTTAGTACATTAGCCTGAAATAAAATGGCGGGGAGTGTTCTAGAGAGAGTGAGAACGGGACAAGGTGTCTGTCTGTGACTCAGCGCCGGGCTCTCGGCTCTCAGTACCATGAACATAATGTTCTGTCCCCTCGTGTGCATTTCCATTTGACTCACTGGAAAGATTTGTTTAGGGAAACAATTTTTTAAATTATTTTTAGTCCTAGCCAAGAAAATATCAGAGCCTAAATCTTCGCGTCTGTTTAAAAAGTAAGTCCCTGCCACCCGGGAAGACTACAGGTATTTTCCATATGGGACAGATGGGTGGGGGCATCAGTTTTTTCAAGAGACAAATCAGGACACATCTGATAGTGTGGCCATGCCACACCCAAAAATGAAACAAAACAACCGAATATACTAAATAATAATTATTATATACATATGATTACTAAATTCATATGAAAACAGCCATTAATTTGAAATTACATATTATTCTATATTGTTTACCTTTCTGTTATATAAATGCTATTATTTACACAAAACAATCATAGGACTGGTTCATGGCATGAATTACTAGTAATTGATAGTAGGACTAATTAAACAAAAAAATATGTGTAGGAAAAATATAGCAGTAGTTTCATAGTGTTTCTTCTAATATGGCAATTTATTTTTTTTAAAGATTTTATTTATTTAACAGACAGAGATCACAAGTAGGCAGAGAGGCAGGCAGAGAGAGAAAGAGGAGGAAGCAGGCTCCCTGCTGAGCAAAGAGCTAATGTGGGGCACGAAACCATGACCCTGAGATCATGACCTGAGCTAAAGGCTGAGGCTTAACCCACTGAGCCACCAAGGTGCCCCATAGCAATTTATTTTTAATTTGTCATTAGATACTTCAGTTTTATAAGCTATATCAGTGTGTAGTCCTAAGCTATAGAAATGTAAGTTTTATAGAAAAAGGGAGCAGGACTAATGAAACCGTTATCAATATTTAACAAAAAAATAACATAACAATGACGTGTTTCTTTCTTCCCCGTGAGGCAGTGGGATATTTTAATTTTGTGTTTGCTTTTCCAATAAAACTTCACCGGCCTGCCAGCCACCTTTCACACACCCTTCTTTTCTTTCTGTAGTGATCAACCGCATACAGTGAAACTCACTTTGACCAACAGATTTGCTGGTACCAAACTCATATTACCCTGAGTCCTGGTGTCAGTCCAATGTGCTAACATCTAGCTCGATACCCTCACAATGAATGCCTTTGAACTTGGAACACTTAGGATTTTCCTTTTTAGCAACCACAGGGTTTTAGACTTGTAGGAATTCAATTCCAGCTCTGCAAACATGTCCACCCACTTTGTATTTACAGGCTCGTTTTGATAGACCAGACGTTTGTCTTTCCAGCACTTTGCATCTATAAATTCATCCCACAGATGACCGATATCTAAAATGTCCATCATTTGTAAATACTACACATCAGACTGTATGTCATTGTAAGTTAAGCATCTCAGAGAAGACGGTTTTAAAGCACCATCTTTTTGGTTTGAGCTTGTAAAGGAGAAGCTGGTTTCCCAATAAATTGTAGTTTTGGTAAAGAAAGTGAGAAAGTTCTATTGAACTGGGCTTTTACTGGTGACAATTTTTTTTAAATTCTGAAGTTTTATTTCCAAAATATGAATCATTTCTTAAAACTATGAGTTTTAGGGTGCCTGGAAGGCTCAGTCGGTTAAATGTCCAACATTTTATTTTGGCTCAGGTCATGATCTCAGGGTCCTGGGATGGGGCCTCGTGTCAAGCTCTGCACCCAGTGGGGCATTTGCTTAAGCATTCCTCTCCCTCCCCTACTCGTGTTCTTTCTCTCTCTAAAATCCGTCAGTCAGGGGTGCCTGGGTGGCTCAGTAGGTTAAGCCTCTGCCCTCGACTCAGGTCATGATCCCAGGGTCCTGGGATCGAGCCCCACATAGGGCTCTCTGCTCAGCGGGGAGCCTGCTTCCCTCTCTCTCTCTGTGCCTGCCTCTCTGCCTACTTGTGATCTCTGTCTGTCAAATAAGTAAATAAATAGATATCTTTAAAATCCGTCAGTCAAAAAAACACAGCCATGAGTTCTTATCACCAACAACACATAACATCAAGAAACCCAGATGCCATCAGTCTACCCTCTTCTAGGCTCTGATACTCCTCAGAGATCATCTTACTCTGGAGAAATGGCATATAAATTCCTATTTTACTGTACTCTTTTTCTCCACTCTCAGCCCCAGTGCTTTTCCAAATTAGAGAACATTCTTCCACTGTAAAATGTGATTTTACAGCAGCTCAACATTTTAACATCTTTTCAATGGCCAGCACCAATGGTAACAAATCTGTAGGTTCATATGGAAGGACGTCTCCTTGGATTTCTCTAAAGTCAAAAATCTTATTAAGTGCCTTGGCACATTTGGAAGAAACTAAAAATTGACCAACAAAAGTCACTATGAAAGTCTCAATATCACAGAGAAGTAAACATACCCCTTTTTTAGTAGTTTTTTTTCTGAAGATGTAATTGGATTTATTATTTTTTTTTTTTAGTTTATTTATTTGACACAGAGAGAGAGAGATGGCAGGTAGGCAGAGCAGCAGGCAGAGAGAAAGAGGAAGAAGGCTCCCTGCTGAGCAGAGAGCCCGACGCGGGGCTTGATCCCAGGAGCCCGAGATCATGACCTGAGCCGAAGGCAGAGGCTCAACCCACTGAGCCACCCAGGCGCCGCTGTAATTGGGTTTATTAAACCATGCATGTGTCGGGGGACATCCCATCTAGCAGGCGGAGGAATGCTCTCTATAGCTGCATTGTAAGCAAGGGGTGCAGGACCTTTGCTGTAGGGAAAACCTTTTGTTTTCTTTGGTAAGAAGTCCGTAGAATGATGTTTGCCAAAACGTACATCTGCACAGTCTCCTGAATGCATGTGGAGGGTCAAAGTCTAGTTTTTATTTAGATATCGACGATCTTAATGATGTTTCCTGCAGTTTCATTAAAGTCTTCATAGAACTCAAGAACCTAACTTGAAACTCCAGTTTTCAAATCAAAGGACCTAAGAGCTTGGGACAACACGTTTGTTTGATGCTGTGATTTGACGTATCACTTGCCACGCTGTAGAAAGCACGATAGTTGCTAAGATCTGACAAAACCAGATCTCCGTAGCAAGATGCCAACACATTGTTACCAAAATGTCTTCTTTTGCTCACCCAAAGGATACTTTAGTTGTGATCTCTGAATCAGAAAACATATCTTTACAAAGTTTCATAGAATATTCAAGAGAATGATGGATAATACATAATTCAGTGACCACTGTCTTGGGCTGAAAATTGATGTCATTTAGGTAGATGAAAAACTTTTGATTAAGTTTAAAGCTTAAGTTGTGAGGTTCAGTAAGTATATGTGCTTTCAATCCTCCTCTATCATTCTCGGTCACAAATTCTTTTCTGCATTTTATGTAGATTGCTCTCTTTGGATCACTTACCTCCCTTGTCTAGTTGTATGTGTCCTTCCATCGGTCATAAGAAGAGCAAAGTTGGTGATATCTGGGCCATGCTGGTTGAATTGTCATTGTTCTCATTTTATTGCCTGAACCGTTAGCAAACATGGTCACAAGGTTCACAACGTGGAAAGTTCAGTAGCTGAGACAAAGCATGACAGTTCATCCACAAACAAAGCCAAAGGTGAGCTGTTAACACTCATGATTACAATGTCCTTGAGCTGTCCACTTCAAATCACATGACTCAGGGATGCAAAGAGGGTGGTCCTTCAGTGGGAACTAGAAATCACACTTGTCAACACCACAGTCTGGGGGGAAAACAACAGTGACGCTGGAAGGTAAGTAATCTATGCTTATGGCACCAAGCAGTCAGTTCCCGTTTTGGGGAGCCCCTGTATGGATTCATATTTCTATTCTTCTTCTCCATAAGAAAAATCTGTCCTAATATTTTTTTATGGGTAAAAGTCCTTCATGGTTAAAACTCTCTGGTCACCTCCTTCTACCCGTAATAAAAGTGTGTATAATAATTGAAATTTTAATATTTGTTTTATTTTGGTGACCTGAGGTGTTAAATGTTTAAAAAACCTTTTAGACTGCATTATCATTACAATGATTACCAAGCACAATTGATGAAAGCAAAGTAAAGTTTTTATTAATATTGATTATACTGAAATATAAAACTGTATCGGCACTACATTTCCTTGACAGATGAATCATGATCAAACAGGTTATATATATAGGACCTATATATATATACACTAGCCCATAATATTAGTTTTTGCTAATGGGTTAAAAATAATGTAAACATTTTATCAGATGAAACAAGGATTGATTGTAACTGAAATAAATATTTAATAGTATGATTTGATAATATAGATTTTAACTACCAATTCTGTAAAAGAAATCACATAAAAGTTTCATCTATGGGTTTTAGCTAATGTATCCTGAAAAAGCTTCCTGTTAACTATAAAAGAATTAATGACTCTCCCTACACTGTTCTTCAGAGTTAACTTGCCTCCAAGTTAGAAAGGAAGAAGCAGTACTCCTTTGAAAATGGCTGGGGAACAAAAGTTAACATTTAAATGTCTTTTAAGAAATCTATTTTAAACATTTAAGATTTCTTACTGATCGTCTCTGCTTCATTTGGACAAGACCGTCTCTCAATAGTCAGGGAAAGCAAGGTGCAAAGCTATTAAGCAAATGATCACTTCCCTAACCACTCCACACTGTGCCTCATTTCTGCATCAGAATTCCCAGCCCGGAAAATGCCACTCCATCCTCAGACAGGAAGACTGGGTTCACAGTACCTTCATTACCATCAAAGGCAGCCCTCCTTCAGCTTGGCACCTGAAAGTGTTTACCTCCCAGGGCAAAGTGTCCCCGGTAAGGTTTAAAATGGGTGAGGACTAGGAAGAGATTTGTGAACACAGCTCTGTTCTCTAGGAAAGAGTATCTCAGAGGGGAGTTGAGTATCTGGAAATTGATTTCCTTAAAACTCTACCTTAAAAAACAATTTTCTTCATACCCCAGAGGTGTACATACCATAGTCTGAAGACCACTGAATAGCAGAGTTTAGTTTTGCAGTAAATTATATGTAGATCCCAATCCAACCACTTTCATTCCTAGTTGTGTGACCTTAAGCAGGTTGTTGGGTCTCCCCAAGTCTGTTTTCTTACTGGTAAAATTGGCATAATGGGTACATATCATAAAGCTACAGTGACAATTAGGTAGATAATATATGTAAAGCTACTAATATACTACCTGGTTAATACAATGGGAGACAATAATAGTTTCTATTATTGCTACCATCATTTTGATTTTGGTGCAGAATTTATTATTATTAACCCTCTGCAGTGTTAATATGGTGTAGGATTAGAGGAATAAAATAGATACCAAAAAAGGATCTGTAGCAAAACCTGGTCTATTTTGCTGAAGGCTATGATGACTTAACATTTTACTAATTGATGGTGGAGAGGAATTAGCGAATTAGTGGAATCAGAATATGTTCTTCAGCCATTTGGTATAATTTTTAGTGCAGAGAATAGTTTAGTCTTTCTCAATAGTCCTGCTGAAGTCATTGTAAAGCCCCTTGTTTAAAAACCCCTTTAGGATTCTACTTCAGTATCCTAATCAAGGTGTTGGTGCTCACACAGCGTACACTTGGGTAAGTAGAACACTTTGCAAAAATTACTCTTTAATGAGATACAGACCAGAGACCATTCTTTTAGCCTGTGGGCTTTGGAAGCAGGTTCACCAGGGTCTAGGTCTAAGGACCATCCTGGCTGCTATTTTTACCAGCTAAGATGCTTGATGGATTCAACCTTTTCTTAATTTGTAAAGAGGGATAATAAAATTTTTCAGAGTTAATAGAGGAGACATGTGTAAAGGGACGCTTGAGTGACTCAGTCAACTAAGCATCCCATTCTTGATTTTGGCTCAGGTTATGGTGTCAGGGTTGTGGGATCGAGCTCGGCAGGGAATCTGCTCCTCTCCTTCTCCCTCTACCCCTGCCCTTGCTCGTGTGCTCTCCTGTCTCTCTGCCTCTCTCTGTATTTCTGTCTCTCTCAAGCAAGTAAATATATCTTTAAAAAAAACAAACAAAGAGATATGTAAAGCATCTAACAAAATACCCGATATGCGGTAGGTGCTCAACAGATATGGGGTCGTGTTATCGAAGAAGACAAAAGAAAAATCATGGCAAATGATCCTATCAAGCCAAATACCTCGAAAAGCAATCGAGGACCCTAGGATGGTTCCAAGAAGAGAGGAGAGTTTTGATTCTGGAAAGGGGAAATAGAAGGCTGCCAGAAAGAGGCGGCCTTCAAGATGGCCAGTTCCAGATGGAGTCAGATGAGCAAGATGAGCGGAAGGGGCATTCCTGGTGAAGGGATGCGACGAGAAGAGGCAGAGCTGGGAGATTCTGTGGACAGATCCAAGGAATGGATCATTGGATGTGTAGAGGAAGCTGATGACGTGAAGAGCAGTGACGGCCTTGTCTGCTTCTTTTCCCACCTCCAACCTCAGATGACAGAACAGGAGCCATGGTCTGGAGCTGTGGGCTGGAGACTCCGGAATGCGGGATCTAGCAGCTGCGGGAAGGACAGCTGGAGCCAGAACGGACGGAGACCTCGGGCTGGCTGAGCGCAGGCCCTGAGCCACAGCACAGAGGCAGAAAGAAACCACGGAGGTTTTGTGTTCCTCACCCTTTCCACACCTGGGTTGGATCATGGAAGGACAGATTTCAGAACACAATTTGGGAAACGTACTCAGGTCAGTATTTCACAAACCATCTTTCAGGGACGTGGAAGACTCCAAAAGTTGACATGGGTGTACCAAGAACTAGTCCACCGTGATCACACAAATTTAGGGGACTCTGATGTTGTGTCCCTCTTTGCGAATTGCTCTGTGAACTCACCTGTGAAAGATCCTAAGACGTCCTGAAGCACATGGATGGCTTGATGTAACTCAGCATTTTCTGTATTGTTTACAGCGGAGCCCACTGTTATCTTCACAGTGCGGATAGTAAGAGAGGGTGGAACGGGGTTCTGCGGAACCCACTTTGGGAAATGTATCATTGGCCAGCCCTAATTAGGCACCTGTATTGTGATTTGGGCTGGAAGGGACAGAGAGAGGGCGCTGGGAGCAGAGGAGGCTTCTGGGGGAGAGTAACCCACGGTGTGTAAACCAGGCCGATTGACCCAAGAGGCGCATAGATAAGCTTCACCATAGAGGATTCATGAGCAGACCCTGACATTTGGCAATACTGACTAACACCTTGTTCCTTAAACTCTAATCCTTGTATGTTCTTAAACTAACTCTTCAAATTCCATTTTCTGGCTCCTTTAGGAGAATTCCAGACAGTTTTCTCCTGATTTTGAAGAACAGTTCCATAGCCCCAAACTGGGTGTGAAATGGTTAAACAGTAAAATCCAGGATTTCTGTAGCTCGGGCGATTTTTAATAAGCTTGCTCATCTCTGACTTCTTCCTGATTTTGGAGGCCTTTTCAGTTCAGATAGAAGCTCCACACATCTCTTCCCACCAAAAATCCAGAGGCTTTAATAACAAGTCTCCCCAGGTCCCATTACTCTGCCTTCCCTCCTTCTGCTTGGCAGCCTGCTACAGGCGCTTAAACAGGCAGCAGTTAAAAAGTATTTAGAAAGGGGAGAAAAAAACCTGGCAAAATGACAAAAATATAGATAGACAACCCATTCTAGTATCCAGTAAACAGGCGCTTTTCCAATAGTATTGGAAGACAGCAGCTCCTCTAAACTGCCATTAATACATTTTTAGTACTTAAAATCCAAATGTTGAGCCCCTGCTGAAAACAGAAACTAAAAATTCTCTATTGATAGTGGAGGGCCCTAAATATAAAAACAGTATAAACCATAAACAAAAGCACCTGTAGAACCCAGCCCAGAAGCAGCAAACTCTATCAGAACACAAACTACTCACCTAAATACCCCCAAACAAAAATTTCAATAATTCCCACTGGGGGTGGATTTTGAGATTAACTATTGGAACCATAATAGATAGCTTATATGGTTTGTTGGAGATCATTACGTATGGTTGAGTTTATTATAAGGCAAACTACGCGGAGCCAATTTGTATGCAAATTTAGTCATTCTGAATTAATGCTGTCTGCTGTGTTATGAAGTCTATAGTTAAAAATCTCTTTAAATAAGTACATTGATACATATATCTATAGTAAGTAGACTTTCATTGACAATTGCAGACAAGATTTTGGTTTTTAGAATAAAGAGCAGAGAAGCCACATGCCTTGCGATGGACGACCTTAGCCAGGCTTACCCTGGTCTCTTGATGGTATTTTCTCCAAATACCTAGGACTGTACCTGAGCTTTAGAAACACCAAAACCCAGTGTTAGCTGGGCTTGGCTGGAATGAAACTCTGAATCTCCTTCTAGATGCATTAATGTTCCGACCTGAAGGGCATAAGACCTTATTACTTCCCTCCTGTTGTATCCGAGTGTACATCAAAAGACTATTTTTTTTCATTTTATTTTAATTTTTTATTTTTCCAGAATTCATTGTTTATACACCATACCCAGTGCTCCATGCAATACGTGCCTTCCATAATACCCACCACCAGGGTCACCTAACCACCCACCTCCCTCCCCTCCAAAACCCTCAGTTTGTTTCTCGGAGTCCACAGTCTCTCATGCTTCGTCTTCCCCTCTGATTTCCCCCAAATCACAAGACTAGCTTTGATTTGGAAAAGTAACACAGCTGTGGGATGCCCACTCCCCCTCCTAAAAGTGGAACTATTGATACACCTAAGGGTAACTTTACTCACTGACCCCTCAGAGTTGATGGCGGCTCTAATAAAATATCAATCAGAGCCAGAGAGATGATCAACGGATATGAAGTACGAAGAGGATGTCCGAGTAGGAAACAGTACCACCAACCACTACACAAGGATCTCCGTGTGCTGTTGACCTCACGATACAAATTTCATCTCAAGAAGAAAGGTCAGCAATAGAAGAGATTTCCCAGAGACACATGATAATTCAGGGCCTTGGGTGACAAGAGGAAAGCTCTTCCCGCCCAGGCCACCTCATACTTCCCACTTAGTGTTTTTTTTCCAGGTTGTTCACTTTGCTCAGAGAACGCAGGAAAAATAAATCAAAGCAGCATTTAGGAGGAGTGACAGCCCGCTCTGGCTTCCTGTGACTTCTACTCATTGTGGCCAGAGCAGGAGAAAAGAAAAAGGAAAAAAAAAAAACACAAAAAATCAAAACTGGGACCAAGACACACACACACTTTGAATGTCCTACACTGAGGGGAGGGACACTTCGGATCGGCTCCATGGGCAAGTGTCTTCCCTTCAGCCCTCACAGAGCAGTGATTCCTCAAGGAGAAACTCGCATTGGAAAGAAGGCTTGCCGCACCGGACATACAGCAGAAGCATCTGGCAAAGGAGGGGAACGTGTTTTACTGTAGGACTTTCCTTTCACTCGGGGAGAATCTGATACACCCTCATGGGGGCTTACTCGGCATTCTCTACCGGCTCCTGTTGAGATCCGCCGTAGACGCTGTTACTGCTGACGTGGCGCGGGGCCCTCGGCCGTGCTGAGTCAACAAAAATGGACCATGAACCACTGCTGCAGACTCTCCATTCCACCTCATGTAAGTGGAACTTTTTGCTGAAGAAAGAGCTAAAGCTCTGCCGGGAGGACCGTGTCTAATGAAAACAGCTGAGTGATGTCCAAGGTCAGGAGCATCTAAACCAAACCTAAGGGACACCAAAGGATCTGGTTGCCAGGAGGAGGAGGAGCTCAGAGAACACAGAGCAATAAAGAGGCAATGAGGTTAATGATGCAAAGAGTGGCTGTGGTCCCGCCGTGGAATTAGGTTCAGACCAATGGCCAGAGTCAGGAAAGGGAGGGGGAGGACAATGGGTTGAGATTCTGAGCTAGGGCAAGTCTCCGCAGAGCAGGACTAGGGGCCAAGGGCCAGCAGACAGGAGTGTCAGACAGAGAGAAATTCCGGGCTGCCTCAGTGGGGAGTCTCCCTCTTGAGAAGTCTTTCTGCTTCTCTGACAATTTACTGACCTGTACAGGTTCATGCATTGGGGGGCAGATCTGTTGACAGGTATTACCTAATTACCCACAGGCCTTAGGTGCCCCTCAGCATGCTGAAGAATATTCTTTTACTTAAAGAAAAGAAGGCACATTTTTCTGTTGTTTGCTTTTGGTCTTGTATAGAAAATCATTGCAATGTTTGTCTTGTTAAGGGCCAATTGTACAGCAAAATATTCAGGCTTTCCCTGTGTTAGATTTAACCATGTGTTGAAAGAGCTTTGGCTTGTTGGTGGAGAAATTGTGTTCGTGTCCTCAACTCCACATCAGCATCTTCATGTGAACTGAAAGCAAAACAATGTCTAAGGCACCCATTTCCTTTCTGCCCCCTGACCCCGCAAACCTCATACCTTACCTGCCCTTTAGCTTTGCATCGATGTAAATGATGGCGAGATGCAACACCTGTCTGACAAGCCTTCACAGACACGTAGAGAGTTGCTTAGACGTGTGATGGCCAGAACTTAATGATGTGATAAGCCCAAGGAGTGGTAGGATTCAAGAAGGAATGCTTAGCTCATGTTTTTGCAATGGTACCATTGTAAGAACCACGGCGTTTTGCTATGCGCCTTGGTTCCCATTGATAGCTCACTCCACCAGGCAAACGTCTCATTACATCTTACTAAGCTACACTGGATTCAGATCATCGCTTCTGGGACTCCATCTGTGTCTTTGAACACACTTCATGAAATGAATTAAATCTAGATCTCCAACGTCTCTCCAGAAGGAGAACGTGAGATCCATATTACTTTTAAATCATCAGGGGCCAAGCCTTTGATTGGAGAAAGCAGAAAAAAAAAAGGTATGATTAGATCAAGTGGTCATGGGTGTTTGGGTCGGATCTTTGCCGTATGTTGGGCCCCTCTTGAACTGCAGCAATGAATACCTTTAGCATCCTTAATTATACCATATCTAAAGTAGCAAATCCCTATAAACGTGAATAAATTAGCCCTCTTGCTTTCTTTACTGAACAAAATGTGTTTTTTTTAAATGAAATTATCAAGATATCACTGAACCTCAGTGTTAATTGTAGTAGATTTACTACAAAGTATCTTGGTGGATAAAATGGTTCCTTCATTTTTTTTTAAGATTTTATTTATTTATTTGACACGGAGAGAGAGAAATCACTAGTAGGCAGAGAGGCAGGCAGAGAGAGAGAGGAGGAAGCAGGCTCCCGGCTGAGCAGAAAGCCCGATGCGGGGCTCGATCCCAGGACCCTGAGATCATGACCTGAGCCGAAGGCAGAGGCTTTAACCCACTGAGCCACCCAGGCACCCCTGGTTCCTTCTTCTTACCACAGTGACTAATTATTATCAAAATAAAATGCAGTAAGTGTATTGTAACCTATCGACAGAAAGATGTCATTAGTTTTATATTGGGATAATCAACTTCCAAATTACTGGAGTTGAATAAAATGTGTACAAAGATTGTGTTGACTATAATTTGGACTTTTTGATTATGTAAAAGGTACTTTAGAATTGTCCTTATAAATGGTCACTGAGCTGGGATTGGGTCAAAGTACCATTCAGGAAGTGTTCCTGAATTCAGTCTGTTCTAATATTATAAATAACTGCAAGTGAAGGATAAAAGTTAAATATCTAGAAATAAAATATATCAGCTTGGTCTATGGTGTCACCCAAGTCACAACCCCAACAATCTTTTCTCAAATACCTCTAAGATGCCTGATAAAAATGTTTCAGAAAACAAAAGTCTCCCATGATCACGTGAAACTATGACTCTCAATCACACTATTGTAAATGTCTTGGAGGTATTTTTATTAATATAGCTGATGAAATGCAATTTACAAAACCATCAGTCTCTCATATTCACTTTGCTGCTGAAAACATAGCAAACCTGTCAATCTGCAAGAAGGGAGGAAAATGCTTTATATTTTTTCTGACTGCTAATTCCCATTTGACCTGGCAAATTCTGGACTAACGAGAAAATTAGGTAGAAAAATCCATGGTTAGAAAGTTGGGGAGTTACCGCATGGTGGGTAAGGTCATGGGGATGGATTATCAGACTAGTGGCTGATTGGATACAGTCCACACAGTCGCTAATAATGCTCTTTAGAAACTGTCAAAATTTATCTGAATCCCCAAGATTTCTAGATGGTGAGTACCAACAGCAGGGACTTTGTTTCTTGTTCCCCGTGACATCCTCAGCATCTAGTAGAGTATCAGGCACACAGACCGTGCTCAATATAAAATGAAAGAAAATTAAAAAAAGAAGGATGGGCACGTGGGTGGCTCAGTCGGTTAAGGCTCATGTCTGCCTTCAGGTCAGGTCATGATCCTGGGGTCCTGGGATCAAGTCCCACAGCAGGCTCCCTGTTCTGTAGGGAGTCTGCTTCTCCCTCTGACCCTCTTTCTTGCTTGTGCTCCCACGCTCTCTCAAATAAGTCAAGTCTTTAAAAATTTAAAAAAAAAAATTAAAAAGGAAGGAAAGAAGGAAGGAAGGAGAGAGAAAGAGAGAAAGGGAAGAGGTGGGGGAGGAGAGAGAGGAAAGGAGAAAGCGCTGGTATAGACACCTGCTTCATCCCAGATCAGATTCTAACACCTCTTTGGAGATAAACCTCTTTATATCTACACAATGGCATGCCTAACATGTGGTGTGGAGCTAGCTACACACCCACACAACACATTATAAATTTATATTTGAAAAATGTGCCCCTGTCCTATGCCACATTATCCTGCTGGGATTCTTGGATCTACTCAAAATATAATCAGTAGGCAAGGACACTCCAACCTGCTGTCTCCTTTTTTCGGGGATATTCTTATTAGGAATAAACTAGAATCTCCCAGGCTACAACCCACTTTTTAAAAAAAATATTTGATTTACTCATTTGAGAAAGAGACAGAGAGAGCACAAGCAGGGGAAGAGGCAGAGGGAGAAGGAGAAGCCCCATCTGGGATGGGGCTTGATCCTGGGGATCAAGGGCTTGACCCTGGGATCATGACCAGAGCTGAAGGCAGACGCTTAATGACTGAGCCACCTGGGTGTCCCTGCAACCCAGTTTTAAGGGGAGAAATTCAAGAATGCAAGAGATACCATACCGAGCATGGAGCCACCCATTCCAGAGAGAGCAAAGAGAAGCATCTGCTGCTTGTGTGAAGGTCTCTGTAATGAAAAGGAAGTAAATGAACCTCTCCTGACACAAGATCAGGACTATTATTTTATAATAAGTAGGGTCAGGGGCTCCTGGGTGGCTCAGTAGGTTAAGCCTCTGCCTTCGGCTCGGGTCATGATCCCAGTATTCTGGGATCAAGTCCTGCATCAGGCTGTCTGCTCAGCAGGGAGCCTGCTTCCTCCTCTCTCTCTCTGCCTGCCTCTCTGCCTAATTGTGAACTCTGTCAAATAAATAAAATCTTAAAAAAAAAAAAAAAAAGAGGTAGGGTCAGAATCATGTAGAAGAAAGTCAGTGACAGAGTAAAATTAGTTCTCTCCATGGTGCAGTAGGACTGCTCTTGGATAATTTAAGAGAAATTGGCCATGGTTCTTGCTGCTGGAGAGAAACTGGAGTGGTGTTTTCTCACCTAGGAAGCTGACCTGGCACCTCGCCACCCCTACCCATCCTCTGCCACATTTGGCTGACGGGAAGCCTGATTTCAGCCACACCCCACTCTGGGCCCACAGAAACCTGTGGGAAGATTTTACTGACTCCAACTGAAGCTTGGGGTGGCTGAGTATATGAGCCACAGAGGGGCTGGGGCTTGGATACTTGACCTGTGGTGGGGGGTACAGTGTGCCCACAGCAAGAAAGGGCTCCTCACAGAGAAGTGTTCCTGAGGGGGGAGGACACATGGAGGATTGGGGAGATGGAGTTAGGGAATGACAGACCACTCCGTGAGGGTCTGCCCTCACTTCACCCTGCCTCATCCCCCCTGCACACTATAAGGCATCAAGTTAAGTAAATAAACTCATCGCTCCTAAGCCTGCCTATACTCTGTAATGCTTTGGGACACTCCGTTCAACCCTTCATTCACATTTCAGCACGTGAATTTGGTCTGGGAGGGTGAAAAAGACAGTGCTGAGGACCCCTATTCAGTCACTTCCGGAAGGCTGCCCACCCCCACCTCATAGTCTGCCAGACGCAGCGTCTCACAGGAGGAGAGTCCATTGATTGGTGAGTCTGTCAGTCATGTGCAAAGATCAGACAGGGTCCACTGGCAATCTTTCCCCATGGAAAAGAGGAAGGGGCATTCCCCACAAGACAGAAAGGACCCTTCCCCCCACCAAAAAACTCCTCAACACAGCTTCCTGTGCCATTTCACTGCAGACAAGGGAGGGATGAAATAGGATAGCTAACTCTTCTTGCATCTAACGACTTCTAATGTTAACTCCTATCATTCAAGGGAAGATACTGATATGGTCACATGTGGGAGATTACAACCAACCACAAATCCTTTCAACGTCTCACATCAAAAGGCAGCACATTTTCCTACTCCTTCAACCTGGATTGGCCTTATGACTGGCTTTGACTAACAGAATGCTGTAGAAATGACATTCTACAAACGTGAACCCAGGCCTCCAGAGGCATTACAGATGCTATTCTTTTCCTCCTGGAACGCGATGCTGTGCGAACAAGCCTAAAGTAGCCTCCTTGAAGACGAGCAATCACTTGGAGAGAGACCCTATAGGCATAAGGGAGGCGGCCCATACCATCTGGAGCAGAGATGATCCAGGTGTTTTTAAAGGAAGTCTGGAAATTCTTTGATACTTCTCACATGTCATGGTAGAGGTGAATTGCCTCCCCCCTCAAAAATGGGTTGGACTCAGTGACTCCTTTATCATGACTATAACACAGTCAAAGTGGCCCTGTGACTTCTGAGATTGGGTTAGAAAAACCAAGACAATGCCCATGAGGCTCTCCTTCTTCAGACACACGCCATGGGTGCGCTGAACCAACATCGGAGACGTCTGGCGACCTTGGAGCCACCATTCTGAGAGAAGACACATAAGCAGGGCTGGGTGCTCATGGAGCCCAGCTGTTTTGAGTCTGCTTGGCCTCAACCAACAGGCATGGGTGAATAAAGGAACCTTCAGAGGATGCGCACTTCAGATGCACTCCCAACTCTGAGACGCTCTATGCTGATGCCCGGTAAAGCAGAGATAAGCTGTTCCCACCAAGCTCAGCCTGAATTGCAGAATTGTGAGCAGAATAAGAGTGCTTATTTTAAGCTATTCCGTCCTGGGTTGATGTATTAGCCAACAAGATATAACAATTACGCTACCACATCCTCTTAGTCTGGCCTGTCCTAACTTTGTGAGTTCTGGTTTAGGGGTATGCTTAAGCCTCAGCAGCATGAGTCAGTGAGGAAGAGAGTAGAACAAGAAGTAAGAGAGATGAAGGCTAGAGATGCCTAGCTTGGCTGCAGAGGGAGTTGAGGGGTCCAACACAGGAAGGTCAGGGGTGTTGAGTGAAGGGAAGAGGAGAGGAAACAACCCAGCAAGTGTAAGTACACAACTTCCGGTAGACAAGCACAGACCAAAGGGTAGCCATCCATTCTCCATCCCAGAGGGACTTCCTTTCTATCTTATTACCCTGTTGGAAAGACAAAAGCAACACACATTTAAACTTTTAGAAGGATAAGTAAGGATTCAATTACTTGAACTACGTGTTCAGAGAACAGAAAAATTAAACACGAAAATTGCCTTCGCACAACACTGTCTGTATTCGTTCACCTGTCACTAACTGATCTTGCATTAGGTAGACAGAGCTGGACTGAAGATGAGCCACAGGTGCATTCTATGACCAGAAAATGATACTAACCTATTTCCTACAAATGAATGAAAGGGATTTGTGAAAATGAAGTTCTACTCTTCAGAAAGAGAAGGGAAAGGTGTAGACTATACCATGGTTTGAATGTGGTAGTGAAATCTCTACCAGTCCCAAATTTCTTGTTCCTGCCCAGCAATGGTTTTGGGAAATCCATTGTATGCTCTTATGTTCATGGACTCATCACTCAAGCACCAGCCTCATATTTTTGTATAGGTTACACTAAACCTGTAACCATGAGAGAATCTTGTGTTCTGATCATCAGGATGGAAAACAATAATGGAACTGAAACCATAGATACTGAATATTGGTCAGGGACAAGGGTAATGTATCTTGTGTCTATGACTATCTGAAATCATTTCATATTCTCACTGTGGAACTTTACCACAGATTTTCTACCAATTTGCCAGGAAGAATATGGAGAAAGACAGTAGTGTTGGAGAACTGTGTTCAAAATAATCTGTTGCTGTTGGTAACTAAGACTTGGAATAAGTTGAACTATAGGAGTCTATGCTCTATGATTTTCAGATGGTTGAAACTTTCAGAAAAGGGACTTAGTTTATTTTTGGTTTTTTATGGTTCAAATATTTCTCAGAAGGTCAGTAGGCCTTGGGAAGGTTTATATCCCATATTTAGATTACTAGAGCTATGTTTTAAATAAGAATGTTTGGGACTTATCAAAAAAATTGAACTTACAAAAAAGAATCGTAAGATAAAAAGGACTTCAACTGCCAAGCCAACTGCATACACATCCCTGTTCAGGGGCATCATCACGTATAATCTCTCTTCACGGCAACTATTGCTCACATTCCATAGAACTTTCCAGTGTCCCCTATACTTTGTTTGGGTTTTTTCTCTCAATCCCCACTCTCTGCTTACCCTTCGGACTTGACAAAGGAATTTGGCCAACTCAGTGTATACATTGGGATTTTTGCAGTTGCCAGTAATAGAGTGTTTAAACCAAATTGGCCTAAAGCATAAAGGGAAAGCGTTGGCTCGTGTAACTGGAACTTTCAGAAGTTCAGTCACATCATGTTGTTTACAGGGGCCGACATGACATCGCTAAGACCCCTTTTTTTTATTTTGTCCCAGGACTCAACTTCTTCTATGTTGATTCCATTCTCCCCGTATGGCCCCCACACGGCTGCCTGCCACCTGCTCTGGGAACAGTTTCCTTCCAGGTTCTAATCTGGTAGAAATAATCTGGTAGAAAGCCAGAAGACCCACACCCATTAGAGCAGTCTAGATCTCACTCTCATCCCTGCACCAAGAGAAGATGATGCACCAATTGGCCTGGGCCTCAATCTAGTTTCTGTTCCCTACACTGTATCCCCATCAAGACCACAAAAACTAAAATGGAGAAGGAATGGATTCCAAAGTGAAAATAGAGGCTGTTGACAGAAGGTTGGATACCAGGAAGGCAAACAACCAACACGCAGTACATCTCATTTTGACCATTAGCTCTGCCTAGGCTCAGGTCGCACTCAACAGTCCAGCCGTGCTGGGCTCTCCACATCCCAAATTCGCTGCATTTTCTTTCTTCTTCTGTCTTCCTGCATGCTGGGGTACGTGGAATGGAGTCAGGCCTATCACCCGCCTGTCATGAAAAAGTGTAAATGAACTTACTCTAGGACAGGGTTCCGTGTAATTAAGGTCTTGGACTCAGTCCAGTGAAACAACCTGGCAACACCAGGATTGCTACAGACCTATAGAAATGAGCATTATTGCTCCCAAAGTGTATTGATCATGTAAGCTGAAGCATATTTGATTTTATTTTTAAAGATTTTATGTATTTATTTGTTAGAGTAAGAGAAAGAGAGCACAAACAGAGGGAGGAGCAGCAGAGAGAGGAGCAGGTTGCCCCCCGCAGCACTCGATCCCAGGACTCCAGAATCATGACCTGCGCCGAAGGCATAAGCTTAACGACTGACCCCCCTAGGGGTCCCAGGCACATCTGATTTTAAACATCTCTGCTAATGTAGGAAGAAAAATGATAAAACGTCTGTAGGATATGTGTCATGCCCAGACCCCTCAACTTGGTGGCCAGGACACCCTAGGAGTGTTTTAATCTCTGTTGTCTTAAAAAATATTTAAGACTTCTCCTCCAAACAATTTATCCCTTTAAAAGTATGAGGCACCTAATAGGGTCATTCTCCCTACAGAAAAGAAGTCTGACTTCAAATATATGAAGGACTAGGAGCTAAATAATCAAGCAGAAGAAACAGACTATTTTGTAATTTTTTTTTTTTTTTTGAGCCATATGAATAGAGCCGGGGGCGGGGGGGCGAAAAAACCCAGCATATCTCATTCAACACACATTTATGAAAAGCCTGCGAAGGGCCAGCCCTGGGTCTATAACATCGAAATGACATAAGGAAGATCCCTGCCCTCAAGATTCATACACGTTCACACACACATTAATAGACGCTTTAACAGATGCCCCCAAGGCCAATGCTAACCACGATTGAGACCCACCGTACCCCTCCCACTTCTCTCTCAACACTCCCCCCTGGAAGGAAGGGGAGCAGGCTTGGGCTGCGCAGCAGTCTAGACCCTTCCCGCTGGTGACTCCTCCTTCCCTATTTTTGTCCTTCCGGTTCAAACCCTCCGTGTCAAGACCGTCCTGGCACTTTTCTGCTGCTTCCCCTCTTGTTGCGAACGGGCTGTGAACTGGAGGAAGGCTCACTGAATAATTTAAAGATCTCTTCTCACTTCCAGAAGCACTGCTCTACTTACCTAAGATAGCATCAGGCCACCCTCTCTCCGCCTGGGCCCGCACGGGTGCGCGTGGGGCTGGCTTCAGCTATGCTAGCCGGTCCGTTGGCGGTCACCAAACCTATCCCCAAACGTTCATGAATTATGGACTTGCATCAAAACTGGGGGGTGTTGCTGGGTGCGGAAATGGAGCTGGTTAGGTTAGCTGGTCAGCAGCAGGAAGGCAGGCAAAAACGATCACCTACAGGGGCTCTGACAAGTCATGACTGTGTTAAAAAAACAAAAGTCATGTGAGTAAACTTGAAGACCTCATTAGCTTTATGAACGATTCCTGAATTGGGCAGCAGTCCACCCAGCCAGGAGGGAGGTGCAGAGGAGTGCTACAGAATGGAAGGAGGGTGGGGCAAGTCAGTTTCTTGGTTTGTCTCTCTCTCTCTTTTTGTCCTTTGTTCATTTGTTTTGTTGTTTAAATTCAACAGATGAGTGAAATCATATGGTATCTGTCTTTCTCTGACTGACTTATTTCATTAGCATTATACTCCCTAGCTCTTTCCATATTGTTGCAAATGGTAAGATGTCATTCTTTTTTATGGCTGAGTAATATTCCATGGACTATGTATACCTTATCTTCTTTAGCCATTCATCAGTCGATGGACACTTGAGCTGCTTCCATACCCTGGCTGTTATAACTCAGTATGCAATATGCGTAGAGGTGCATCTATCTTTTTGAATTATTGCTTTTGTATTTTGGGGGTGAACTAGTGTGATTATTAGATTGTTTAAAAATAAATATAGTTTAGCCGATACTGAATAGAAGCCAAGATTGAAGGAAGCATGGAAATAAATCCAAGACACGGGCTCCTCCTTATATCCACCCTGTGAAGTTCGCTTTTATTAATTTAATTAAGTTCCTGGATTAATTTAGATAAGCCTCTCTTGACTCATTCCTTACTCATGCGGGGAGCCCAGCATGAGCCCAAGCTGGGTTCACTCTAGGACTCGGGCAAGTCTAGGCATGCTGCATGGATAGGTCGGAGTAGGAAAGGGAGAAGTATTCAACAAGGACTTACTTAGACGAGGGATAGAAGAAACTTCTGGAAAAGTTCTTTTTAGGGAAGAGACTTTTATTTATTTATCTTTTATATTATCTTTCTTAATTTGACTTTTAAAAGAAAGAGATTTTAAGACAAATAAGTTTGATACAGGACAGAGGTCCAAAATGAAAAGGGTAAAAAGACACAAGGATTGAAGGGGGGGGTGCTCTGAGAGGCTGACGGTTGAGGGAGCCCCAAACTCGAGGTTCTGAGACTCCTGAAATATTGCAACACTAGGAAATACCAACACCTGTTATAAAAACAGGCCCAATTTTACAAAGTCACATTTACTATTTATGTTTGCATTTAACATGTTAATTTTTTAACACCAAAAACAAAAGCACATCACAAATAGCTGTGCTAGTCTCAGGATAATTAAAGGATGTTTAAACATTCTCAATTCCTAATTCCATACAGGCAAGGTGATCGAATACAGGAGCAAAAGGGCAAGGCTGTGTGGAGATCGCTGTCTGGCTTCAGTTCCGACGGCATCTCCAAGAGGGTCCGAAAGACCTCATTTGGAGTGATGCCCCTGACTAGCCTGCACGGGTGGCCACATCCGTCCCTCGCAGGAACTCCTGCTCTGTCCATCTGTCCTCAGTGACCCAGCCTAAAGCTTATGCAGGGGGGGGCTGCAGGAAAAAGCAAGTGGAAACCACAGGAGCTCTTTAACCCTGAGCTCTGAGAGACGCTGAGCTCGCAAACCTCTGGCGCCGACAACTTCTTCAGCGACTTTGCTGACTTTGGCAGCCACAGGCATCCTCAGACTTGATCGCTTCGGCCGGGCGTCTGCAGCTTTGGCACAGGTGTGGCTGGGCCATCACAGCGATGGGAGTGGCTCCGACGGACACCAGCCGTGGTGGCTGCCTCCTGCCGGCCCATGGACAGCAGAGCTGTCACTTTCAATATTGGTCATAAGACAGATCACCAAGGAGAGTCAGTTCACGGGGCGGGGGTGGGGGGTGGGGGTGGAAGCGGCGGCATAACCAGGAGGCTCCTGATCCATCAGTGAATCCTTCTGTGTCCTCTCCCGGGGGACCAGGCTTCCCTCAGAAGGCACACATTCTGTTACCCCCCAGGCTGATTTTCAAGGGGCGGACCACATGGGGAGTCACTGCCTGTGTCTGGGTGGGGACGTCTGTTTAATCCTGGGGTTTGACGTTTGGAAGCCCACTTGTCCACAGGAAGAAGGTTCATTCTTCAACATAAGCTTCACTTAGGAATTTTTTGAATGTTATAACTTTGACTCCGCACGCTGGCTCTTTTGTCTTACTTTCAGATCGGCTCAGAACTTAGGAAAGAGGCGCACCTGGGCGGTTCAGTCGGATGAGCATCCGGACTCTTGGTTTCGGCTCAGGTCATGATCCCAGGGTCGTGAGATCAAGCCCCGGGATGGGCTCCTCACTCAGTGTAGAGTCTGCTTGGGATTCTCTCTCCCTCTGCCCCTCCCTACTGCTTGCTCAAGCTCTCTCTCTCTCTCTCTCAAGTAAATAAATCTTGGGGAAAAAAAAGAACTTAGGAAAGAGAAATGCTATTACTTGAGACTCTCAAATATTCATAGGAACCACCATCATCATCCGTACATTCTCAGGACCCGATATATTATTTGGCCCTAGATGACACACAAAAAAGTGTATTTGAGATAATGAGTGAATGAGAACTTACCCCAGGGAAAAAGCAGAAATATCTGGTTGGAATTTTAAGGGAGTGTCATGAGTGGAAAGAAGACAGACCCTGAGAAAAATTGTTGGTTGTTACAGCGACTCAATTTTTTCCCCTAAAGCTACTCTACCCCAGGAAACATAGTTTGCTCACTTACTGATTTGTAGTTTCAAGAAACATCTTTTGAGCATTTAACATGCACCAGACACAGAGAAAGAAAATGTCCACCTTTAAGCAGTTCATATTCTAGTTGGAGGTACAGATCTGGGTACAAGGAACTGGGTTCCAGAAGGACAAATGATTGACCAACAACGTATACCAGTTACTACAGTGGCATAGAAAAGGTGAAAATTCTACCTGTCAAGAGAGTTCGGAAAGTTTTAAAGAGCGGAGCACCAAAAAATATCAACTAAAGTTGTGGATTCGCAATATGGAAAAGAAAGAAACATTGAGCAAGCCACCCGGAACTGCCAGTTCTTTGTGAGGACAGCAAAAGGCACAAACCCCCGTTTGAATGATCCAGTGCTTCATTCATTCATTCAGTATTAGCTGAGGGTCTACTGTGTATGAAGAGCCACCCTGGGCCCCTGGGAGATGCAAGGATGACCGACAAAGGACCAAGACACCTGGAACCCCACATGAGAGAGGAAGCTGGACCTTCTTTTGCTCTTGTCTCAGGACTGGGCTCTTCCTCCCAGGCTCTGCCCTGGCCAGAAGTTTCCTGCTGACAGGGATTCCTACAACAGACAGGAATGGGTGTCAAGTAATTTGAACTTTGATCCATACTCCAACCTAGCATCCTGGAATCTTAATGAAGAGCTTCAAATCGGGAGAAATCTCGTATCAAATTTCTGAGCAATGTTCTGTGTTATAGGCAGCGGAAAATAAAATTACCTTCAGACAAAGATTCCCTGGGCTCTGGAAACTTCAGTTGTCATGGAAATGGCCACGTAAATTCTGATACCAGTTCTGATGTGGTTTTTTTCCCACAACACCACCAAGCAATTGTCAGAGACCACTTGGGTGCCCTGCAATTTAGCTCAATTCTGACACCACCTGGAGAGAGAGCTTAGCTTCCACAGGTGAAGGGCGCAGTCCTACAAAACTGTCCCCCCTTCCCTATCTGTTCCAGCCAATCTCCAGTTCATCTTACCAATCTGCTTCTGGTGGGCCAGCTATAGATCCGAAGTTCCAATAACCCCCTCCTTGGGTTTGATTAACTTACTAGAACAGCTCTCAAAACTATGAGAAATATTTCATTTATCAGATAAACAATTTATTGTATTATAAAAGGCTGTAACTCAGGAACACCCAAATGGAAGAGATGAATGGGGCCGCATATGGGATAAGGGTACAGAGCTCCCGTGTCCCACCAGAGAATGCCACTCTCCCCAAATGTCCAGGTGTTTGCCAACCTGGAAGTTCTCCAAACACTGTCCTTTTGGGTTTGTATGGAGGCTTCATTCTTAGGCATGACTGGTTAGATCACTGGCTATTGGTGACCGATTCAACCCCCACTTCCTCTCCTGTCCATGGAAGTCAGGGGGATGGGACTGAAAGTTCCAACCCTCTAATCCTGAGGTTGGTTCTCTTGGCAATTTGCCCCCATTTGGTACCATCCAAAAGCCACCTCATTAACAAACAAAGGACAACTTTATTGCTCCCATTCACTTAGGACATTCCAAGGGTTTTCAGAGCTCTGTGCCAGGAACAGTGGACGAAGACCAAATAGATATTCCCTACTATAAATCACAACGTCACACCACTCAACCCACAAGGTAGGTAATGGCAGAGACTTTTGTACCACATGGACCCCTTCTCCCAGGGTTAGGAGATTAATAAGATAAAGGTGGTCATCTAAGATCGACCAGTCTGCCTCCAAAACTAAAACTGGGGCTAAGAGGTACTTGCAAATTCCAAATGGCTACCTGAATTGGAATAATATGAACTTGGACACCGTGCTGAATTGAATAACCATAATAACAGTATAAACTTGGACACCATCTTTCCATCTTGCGTATGGAGAAGCAGAGGCCAGTGTGTGAAGAGAGGAAACCCAGACACAATGAGAAAGAGCTGGAAAGAGCCCAGCTGCCCATAGCTTAAGTCCCCATGAGACAACATCACTTCCGATTCTTGGATCCTGTTGCCCTGTACTAAATCCTCCACATACCACATTTTTCTTCAGTTAGTTTAGTGGAACCTTCTTTGTTACCACAAGAGCCTGAGGTTTAAAAAAGGGAGGGTACCAGGGACTGTCTTCTGAAACCTATGGTTTGTAATTCACCTGCTGCAAGGTTCAGTTGACGTACGCGGTCCTGTAAAGTCTACGCAGTTGCGCAGAGCTGCTAAATGTGAACTTGGACACATCAGCCTACAAATTATTGCTTGCTTTTGGGAAACACAGGTGCTTAGGTAGATTGGCTGCTAAGCCCCCAACGTGTGGGCAAGGATAGAGAGCCTGGATGTTACCTCAAACAGGAGAAAAAACTGAAGACACACCGGATTGAGTGTCGCAATGTTGCTGGGGGCTGGACTGATTGCCTCCCTGAAGGGGTGTTCTTCTAACCCAGCTTAGGTGACAAACACCAGAGTTCTGCTCAGCTGTGGGACAGGTGCAGGAGAAGGACAGAGATAGGGCAAAGGCAGGCACCAAAAGGACGCTCTGGGTTTTGCTGGCATGAGTGGGACTGAGATGATCCCTGGGTTGTTATTTTCCAAAAAGACTATGTTTATGGGGGCGCCTGGGTGGCTCAGTGGGTTAAGCCACTGCCTTTGGTTCAGGTCATGATCTCAGGGTCCTGGGATCGAGTCCCACATCGGGCTCTCTGCTCGGCAGGGAGCCTGCTTCCTCCTCTCTCTCTCTGCCTGCCTCTCTGCCTACTTGTGATCTCTCTCTGTCAAATAAAGAAATAAAAAAAAAAATCTTTAAAAAAAAAAAAAGACTATGTTTATGAATTTAGAGGCCACCTTCTAGAGACTGGGGGTTGCACATTTGTCTGAAAGGAATGGCAGTTTCCAGAACCTGTCACATTGGGATGAGGTGATCCAGAGGCAGACAGAAAAGATTCAGAAGGAGAGAACCTCTGATTTTTGAGGGATTTGGGGACAATGAAGCCTATGGCTCAACCGAGAGGCTGTGTGTTTGAGATCTCTCCTCCCCAGTGGCAAGAGTGTGCCCTTGCACACTTATACAGCAAGTGTGCCCTCCACCGCAGCAGGGCAGATGAGAAACCATACCAGCTTCAGCGGGTGAGCTCTGAGAACAGTCCGATCTATACTAGCTCTAGGTTCTCTGCTTCATCCTTTCCTTCTGTGATATTAAATCCTTCAGTCCAGTTTCATTGTTACAGCCTGGCCTTGGCCTAATTCGAGTAAGGGAAGGGTCTGTGCAGAGTAGGAAAGGGGACACAGACTTCCCTTATCTTTTTTTTTTTTTTAAGATTTTTAAATTTATTTCTTTGACAGACAGAGATCACAAGTAGGCAGAGATGCAGGCAGAGAAGAGAGAGAGAGGAGTAAGCAGGCTCCCCGCCAAGCAGAGAACCCAATGTGGGTCTCGATCCCAGGACCCTGGGATCATGACCTGAGCCAAAGGCAGAGGCTTTAACCTACTGAGTCACCCAGGCACCCCCAGACTTACCTTATCTTGACGTCAGCCTCATGATAATAGTACTGATCGAAGAGAGAAGGTTCTGGAACTGCAGAAAGGAGCCATCAAGAAAGTGAATGATGGGCCATGGCGGAGTGATGTTCACCCGTCGGGAATAGTGCCACGTGGAGGCATAGCCCTGGCAGGACTGACTGGAAACCAGCATGAAACAGCCTCCCCCTATCCCACTCCCAGCTCATCCCAAGCATGATAGAGGAGAAGCAATAATTATGGCAGGGAACGGCCGGTTGCAGAACAAGAGCTTTTCCCCTTCTTGAGCACATGGGACACATCTTCCAGCCCCCTTGCAGTGGCCAGAGGAACAGGAAGGGATGTAAACCACATTCAGGTCTAGACCGTAAACTCTCAGGACACCCTCCGCGTGCTCTCTCCTTGCTTCTCGCTCAGCTCAGTTTGGATGAGCTGCACATCCATGGGGGTTGTAGAGGACAGCACACCCCAAAGACGGAAGGAAGATGAATCCCCAAGTCCCCCCTTGGAGGAGAGCTGCCAGACCTATTTTCAATTGCAACGTGAGTAAAAAATAAACATTTATTGTGTTAAACCCCTGAGATTTTGAGGTTGTTTTGTTCCTGCAGCCAACATTAATTACTCTAACTAATAAAAACATAAAGAGATGCCCGAGTCCTGTTGTTACTCAGACCAGGGCCTTTGAGCCATCAGAGATTTGGGTCACAAAAACATAATCAGACATAGACCCTTCTGCCAAAAAGCTCGCAAACCACACAGAGGGTGAGATGAAAAGTGACAATAGAAGAATAAACAGAAACCTAACAAATCACTTTGTGATGGGGCACAAAGCCATGGAGAAGCATTTAGCAAAGATTCTCGTAGTACCATTCCCTTGTCAGAACAGCCAAGAGTTTCACAAGTGGTGAAGTCATGGAGTTCCTACCCATTTTTCTCTCTGATGAGCTCATAGGTCTTTGTTTATAGCCTTTATTTCTTCATTGCCATGGTTTTATCTTTTATTTCCCCATGGCTATGGGAAAACAAAACACATTAGAGAGACCGTATACGAAGGCAGTTCTTACTGAACCAAGAACAAACCTTCACGGACACAATGCTGTTTAAGTGTGTATGACTACAAGCCAAAACAAGACAGAAACTTTTTTTTTTTTAAAGTTGATCTGGAATTCCTGGAGGAAGAGTTGTTCGCGTGGGATATATATTGACTTAATTCCTTTTAATCCCCTTTTCCCACTTCTGTGGGATTGGAAGATGGCACCGAGTCAGAGGTTTGTGACGGCGTCTCTTTTTGTCTCACAGCCTGCCAGATAAAACTTCGCGCAAGGAGAAATCCAGCCAGGAGAAGTGCATTGCTGACTTTTTCCCTCAATTTTTTAAAATCAGAAGTAATACACGATACCTCCTACACGTGGAGGAAACTTGAAAACATGAAGCTAAGTGAAAGAAGCCAGACACACAAAAACACATAGTGTATAATTCCATTTATATGAAATATCCAGATAGGCAAATCCATAGAGACAGAAAGAAAATTAAGGGGATACCAGGGGTTGGGGTGAGGGGAGGGAAGCAGGAGTGACAGCTGCTTCACGGGCACAGCGTTGCCTTGTGCAATGCTGTGAATGCACAAAATGACACTGATTTACCCCTTGAAAATGGTTCCAATGGTGACTTTTATGTTAAGTGAATTTTACCTCAATTAAAAAATGTTCTGGCTTTTTTAAAAGCAACTTCATCTTATCTGTCGCCTTCATACCTCATAGCCCACATACTCCAGCTCTGTCTCCTACTCATCCTTCCTGAAATGATGGTGTTCATAACGGTAGCATTAATAACAGTAGAAATTAAATGCAACTCACTGCAACCAGACTGGCAAAAGCACAAAACCCAACTTTAGGGGAATCGACTGTCTGCCAGATCAATGGAGACTCTGGAAGGGGAAATCACGTGCTCTCCAGTCAAGTCCCAGGAGAGACTGTGCCTCCACTCGGAGCAGACGGAGAACTATGGGTTCCTGGACGGGAGACTCATAAACAAGCAGTAGAGAAGCATATCCGGGTCCTTTCTAATTCTCTCCCACATGTATGATGGTTCGATCCTTTCTCCAATTGTCTACCCTCCCGGAATTGGTTTTGGGGGCAAACCAGACTTAGAGAGTGAAGCAGAACAGAATCACTGAAGGGCAAAAAAGGAGCTGGGGTTGGACTGTGATGGTCACGCTGATCTCTGGAGAGCCACCCTGTTCCTGTTACAGATGCCGTGCCAAGCTGGGTAGAAAGCCAGGAGGCTTGGAGAAAAGTCATAAAGACACCTGCTGTCAACTGCTGCCCTCCCTTCCACCTCAGCCAGGGCTCGGAGTCCTCCCTTGAGCTGGGAGCCAAAGGGCCTGTTGGCAGGAGGGTGTGTCCCTTCCTAACCAGGCTCATCTCCCTCCTCCTTCCCAGAGGGCCCAGTCCGTTCTGTGCCAGGGTCTCCAGGCATCTCAGGATGCAAAGCTAGCATGATGTCAGCAGACCGGCCATGGGCCGGCACAACGCAAGGTGAGAGCCATGTGGTGGCTTGGACTGTTGACTCCTACATCCAGCCCTGCTTTGAAGAACACAGAAGGGAATGAAGCCAGGTCACTGCTGACCCCCAGGAAAGAGCTAGACCTGGGGCTGGCTCGGCTCCCTCGGCAGCCTTCATTACATTGGGCGGAATTTTGCAAGCCAGTGCTTAAAACCGTTATTTAAAAAAATACATATTACAGGGGCGCCTGGGTGGCTCAGTGGGTTGGGGCCTCTGCCTTCCGCTCAGGTCGTGATCCCAGGGTCCTGGGATCAAGCCTGGCATCGGGCTCTCTGCTCAGCAGGGAGCCTGCTTCCTCCTCTCTCTCTGCCTGCCTCTCTGCCTACTTGTGATCTCTGTCTGTCAAATAAATAAATAAAATCTTTGAATGTATCTATCTATCTATATAGATAGAGATATCTATATAGATAGATAGATAGATAGATAGATAGATAGATATAACAAATATTCCCAGAACCGAAAGAGCTCTCAGTTTAACAGCTATAATATGTATAAAGGTGATAAATGCTGGACCACCTGTAAATGACATCACAAATGTAATGACAGTCACCACTGGGAAAAGAGGTAGCAGATGTGAAGAATGCAACTCCAATTGTCACATTATGGTTGAAATGCAACCATAGTTGGCTGTGGATATATGAATGCAGCAAAAATCAACAAATGCATTTTGTAAAAGTCACTCGGCTATATGGAATTTACAGTCCAGTGTGTTGTACACTGCATCATTGTTTGTAAATCGTACGCCATATCCTCTTTGCATCAGTGAAATTCTTTTTTTAAGAGTTTATTTATATAAGTATCAGTGAAATTCTTAAGAAACTCATACAATTGCTTTTTTTTTTTTTTCCTTTTGAGAGCCAGTTGATAAACATTACCAGCACACCACTGCCTGGAGGTCTGTAATCCTAGGAGACCTGAAGTGAGTGATTTGTAAAAGGAGGAAGGACAGAATGGAGATGGGGAGGGGTATAGGCAGGGAAGAGAAGGGTCATCCTCAACAGTCCTACCCTTGCCTTTCAAATCTAAGGTAGGAAGAAAATGATAGATAGGAAACATTCAGGGCTCTCTTTGCAAAGGTGAAATAAGTGGGATCCCATCTGGTGTGATTTGAGAGGGACTCCGAAGCTGACCAGCCCAGAGATATCTAGCCCAGTGGCTTGCCCAAGCCTGCTTCTTGAAATTCACAGGATGTGAGTGCCCTTCCTCTGGCTGAGCACGGTCTCCACTAGCTTTCTCTTGCCTCTAACATCACTCATTAGCACCTTGCCCACATTTGTGTATAAATAACTACATAGGACCTTGGGAAGCACTGAGCTTCCCAGGGAAATGAGACATAATAATAAGTTCCGAGGTGGGGAGGGAGCCGGAAGCATCCCTGGCATTGGACTTGCCTCGGCAGCACAGGCCACAGGATGGGGAACCACAGACAGCCTGGGCTGTGGACACGGAGGGAGCGGCAGGGTTTTGCAAAGGCGAATGGAGATGCTCTGTGGGCTATGTCACCTGGGGGCCACTTGATGGGGGCACTGGTGCTGAGTTTGCACCTTGGACCCCGCATGAAAAAATAGGAGGTGAGAGTGACCCCTAATGGAAGCTATGGACTTGGGTTATAATAAGGTATCAGTGTAGGTTCACTGACTGCCGCGCAAGTAAGGCTGCAGTGGGACATGCTGGTGGTGGGGAAGGCTGTGTGTTTGGGGGCAGGGCGGTGTGGGAATTCTCTGTAGTTGCTACTCAGCTTTGCTGTGAACCTCCAACTGCTCTTAAAACAATAAAATCTATTAAAAAAAAAAAATAAGGGAATGGTTCAGTCGGTTAACCATCTGCCTTTGGCTCAGGTCATGAGCCCAAGATCCCAAATCAAGATCAGGTCCCCTATCAGGCTCCCTGCTCAGCCTAGAGTCTGCTTTTCCCTCTGCCTGCCGCTCCCACTGCCTGCGCTCTCTCTTTCTCTTTCTCTCTGACATATAAATAAATCTTTAAAAAAAAGTAAAATAAAAAACAAGGGAGATAGGGTCCCAAGGGTTTACCGTGTTTATCGTTCTAGTCTGCCGCCGCCCACCCAGAAGGATTCTTTCCCTGCCCCTCACCGTTTCACAGTCCTAGAGTGTCCCTTTCCACGACGGGAATGTTTACTGTCCTTGGAAAGACGTAGTTAGAATCAATAAGCAGGTACAAATGTGTGCATCTATTCATCCAAGATCCAAACTGGTGGGAAAGATGAGACAAAACGCTACCCCGTGCCCCCAGCAATCACATAACGGAACAAATAAATGCTCTTCACCTTTTAGTCCTTACAGCTGTCTCCCCTGTTCCCTTCAGACCAGGCACTGGGACTCCACTACTTCTCCCTCTGTTTTCAGATGTATATTTCACTTGGATTACTGTGAGCACCTTGGCTTTCAAAGTATACATTTGCATTTTTTTTTGAGATTCTATTTATTTATTTGACAGAGACACAGCGAGAGAGGGAACCCATCAGGGGGAGTGGGAGAGGGAGAAGCAGGGGTTCCCCCTGAGCAGGGAGCACGACGCGGGGCTCGATCCCAGGACCCTAAGATCGGGACCTGGACCACCGAGGGCCCCTTTTTGCATCTCTTTTCAAAAGTCTTTTTTTTTACTTTACTTCTTATTACTCCTCCTCTTTTCAAAATGGATACTTGGTTTACAATCACACCTTTGAAATGTGTTTACTCGTAATCCAAAGGGCTCGTTCCGAAAGGCCCGAGGGCTCAGAGGATACTGAGTTGTATGTAGGTGCAAAGCAGACCGTAAAATGTCAGAGCTGTCAGAGTTGCCTGGCCATTCTTCACTTCCTTTATGTCCTCCTGCATTTATGGAGAAGATGTGTTTCTAGAAGGGGTGAGGGATGAGTCATCGAGGCCACACAGGGCAAGTTAGCTTCCCGAGGTGACTGCTGATGCCAGCGGCACTGATGCCAGGCGGAGTTGCTGCAGCGGGGGCCTGCTTGCCACGGTGCCGTCCGCACGAGGATTAAACCTTCCTTTCCGGATCTGCTCTCAGCCGTCCACCCAGATTTCAGTCAACGGCCCTTCCCTCAACCCCTCGTTTGGGTCTTGTTAAACCAAAAATGCAACCACGTGGTCTAAGAAAAATATATTTTAAAGGACATGCCTGTGTCTTTTCTCACCCAGGCCATTGACCCTCAAGCATTGGCACCCAAGGATACTTGTGTTCCACGGTCAAAAATGGGCACCCGGGGCCCACGGTGCACGCCTCCCGATGGCCATGACTTTCTCACGATGGCTCCCTTCAGAAGTCACCTGCGTGTTTCCACCTGAGCGGCAATCTTCTTCCTTCACGCCCTCAGCTCTCAGACAGACCCGGTGAATGGCTGTGTCTTCCCCGTGGTTAGCTCTGGAGTGGATGACCTCTGCTTGTTTCACCAGCATGATCAAGGACACAATCCAGCGTAAACAGATGACCGGGACACTTGATTTTTGACACATGTGAAAGCTACCTATGAAGTCACAGGCCAGCAGGGCGGGTGACAACTTGTGTGAGCTATTCTGAGTTAATGCGCAGAAGCCAAAAGCAAGATGAAATTCTGATTACCAGTGTATCATTTGCTGTTTGCACGGTCAGGAGTCTCTGGGAGGCTCCCCGGGAATGTGGACCCTGTAATTGGCAAGTAGAAGAATTGCAGGACGCAGGCGATGGACTCCTTGATGGGCTGGATCTGCTCCTCTGGATGTGAAGAGAGGCAGGAGGGCATGAGACCAGGGAAGGGGTCGAGAGCTTTCGCGTCCTGTGGCTGTTCCCAAACACAGGCTCTTCTTCCCCCCACCCGCTGGAAAAGCCGATGCAGGCCCATCAAGGAAGCCCACGTGGGAGCCCCAGACAGCAGGTGCAGCTCCCCCGAGGGGAGCTCACTCCAAGCAAGAGTGTTAGAGGCTGTGACCTACAGCGATCCTTGCTGAGGTGTGGCCTCTGGGCTGTGGGGAGACAGCAGAAGTGACACCCCCAGAAAGGAGACAGAGAGGTTGGAGGCTACATCATGGTCTCATTAGCGCCCATAAAATGCCTCCTCTCTCCTGAGCCCTGCTCTCCTGGCAGAGCCTACAGATAGCCGAAACATAAAAATGAAGTAGACAGTGGCATGTGGCTGCTTGCCTCTGTGGTTTTTATCTCTGTTCCCTCAGAGCCGCGATCAGCCCAGCACATGGAGGCCGCCAACCATCACTCCTGCCAGCGAGGGCACCTTCCGGCGGGAGAAGTTCACCCACAAAGGAGGGCAGGAAGGGAGAATGCGCTCAATCCCTATTTCCAAGGGCTTTGGAAATAGTCCTAGTTCCAAGGACTTTGACCTTGTTTTTCGAACCCAGCTCCGGATATGTGGTCTGAAAAAGGATTTTTGGGCTCCCAGGGGCATGAGTCAGTGGGGAGAAACATGGTTCAGAAGTACAGATGTTGGAATTCCTGGTACATTTTAAGAATAGCAAGAAAGAAGGGTAGTTTTGAGTCAAAGAGATGTGCTGAGAGATTGTATCCCCACTACTTAAGAAGCGTGGTCTTGGACGAATTATTTTACCGTGACACAGTTTTGTCTCCTGGAAAGGGGAAGGATGATACGTATGTCACACACTTGTCCTAAACGTTGAGATGGCATGTACTTAAGGGAAGAGAGGAAAAGACCCACAATAAACGGCCACAGCTGCTTTCTAAGGAAGGGGACCCTGTTAGGGACGGCCCTTTTGTTCTTCTGAGCACCTTCATGGGTCTGCTGGCTTTTCTTCATAAAGAAATAAGAACTTGGGCTTTGGAAAGAGTCCAGGAGTGATTCCCTGAGGAATGGGATGGAATCAGGGAAAGAAACTAGTATCTGGTGAGATGGTGGGGGGCTGGGGAAGGAAGCTCTAAGCTCGCCACTTGAAGGCTTGAGAGAGCAGGGTTCAAGTCCAGCTCCTAACACTTAGTGACTGTGGAGCTTTGGGAAGTTATATGCCTTCCTTATTTCAGTTTCCCCATAGAGAAAATCAGGATCATCATCCTTCCCTCTTGGGGCTCTTGTGAGGAGTAGATGAGGTGATTATCGTGAAGGGCCCAGTACACACTATCTATTGTTGCTGTTGTCGTGAATGGCTTTGAGACTCTACAGTCTGGTCTCCCTTCAGAAGTCACCTCCATGTTTCCCCCTGAGCGGAAATCTTCTTCCTTCATGCCCTCAGCTCTCAGATGGCGGACGGTTTGGCGAAGACACATTCACTACGCATTCCTGGCCCACCTCCTCCAGAGTCCAGTGTCACATGGGACACAGCTGGGGGAGACCAGGGAACATCTGTGTTCTGGCAGGAGCTCCCACAGCCAAAGCTCCACTTGAATCTCAGGCCCTTCCCCTCCACACTCTTCCCCATGTATGTGTGTGTGTGTGTGTGTGTGTGTGTGTATCGTGTGTGTGCATATATATATGATATCTATACATGCATATGTATATGTACATATATACATACATACATATGCATATATGTATGTATAGATATCATATATATGCTCACTCATATATGTACATATATACATATATATGTATGTATATATGTATGCATAAATAATATACATATATGTGTATAAGTATGTATCATGTGTATATATACATGATATGCATATCATGTATATATATGATATACATATCATATATATATATTAAATATATTTATATATATATTTAATCCAGGGAAACAGAATTTGCCTTCTAGAATGGGACGACAAATGTCAAAGGCCCAGATTTATGTAAATAGAGTAAACCAAGGTACGCAAAAGCATTTTGTAAACAAGCTCAGGTAGGTTATGCAAAAGTAAGGCATTGGAATTATCATTACCAGAAGTAAAGGGTTTGATACATACAAGGCTCGGTATTCCTTGTTTTATATCCATTATCGTTTTCTTCGATACATCATCTATGCATGAAGGAATTTAAGAAAAAAGTCCTTTCTGGAGCTCCACGTACTTCTCGAGGGCAGCTAAAAACGAGCACCGTTTGTGCCTCTGCCACGGTTGTGTGGCTGGTGCCCAAGTACAGTGGACCTCCTGCTGTGCCCTGTGTCTACCTCCTGCCCCCCCACCCAGCACCAGGTACCTTCCTCCCAGTGGCAGAGAGTACCTGCTGGGCCCATGACACAACAGTGAGAAAGAAAGAAAGAAAGAAAGAAAGAAAGAAAGAAAGAAAGAAAGAAAGAAAGAAAGGGGGCGCCTGGGTGGCTCAGTGGGTTAAGCCGCTGCCTTCGGCTCAGGTCATGATCTCAGGGTCCTGGGATCGAGTCCCGCATCTGGCTCTCTGCTCAGCAGGGAGCCTGCTTCCCTTCCTCTCTCCCTGCCTGCCTCTCTGCCTACTTGTAATCTCTCTCTGTCAAATAAATAAATAAAATCTTTAAAAAAAAAAAGAAAGAAAGAAAGAAAGGGAGGAAGGAAGAGAAAAAACAGTGCATACAACTATATACAAATATCATTCCATTAAATGCTTAAACATATGGACACACGCGCATTGAAAAACAAGAAGTACATCAAAAGATGGGATTAGAGATTTGCTTACGAGGTGTGGTTACTATCTTTAGGACAGACAAAAACATGAGAAGAGAAATCAGGCTGTCTCAGGCTTATTAATTAGGATTTGGTGAGAAATACGAATTCCTTACAGGTCCTCTTTCCTCTGTTTAGATTTGAGTGCCTAAAGACCCTCTCTGCTCTTTCTCCCTGATGGTCTGGGGCTCTTTGCATACAAAGGTGGTCGACCAGTAAGTCTAAGGGAGAGCAGCTCCTATCACCAGTCCAGGGATCACTTCTGAAAAGGCCTTGTGGTTGAATCTGTTAAAAAAAAGGACTAGCAGCTCACTGGGGGAAATTCCACACCATCGAAGGGGACAAAATTCCCAGAGAAGAATAACAAAAAAAATTAGGGCAAGCACACGTGAGTTTCGATGCCAGCTTTGCCACTTAATAGTTAAGGACGCTGCCTTGGCCAAGTTACCTGCTTCCGTGAGCCCTCGCTGGATCACTGATCCTATTACTACTCCTCAAGGTGGTTATAAGAATTAAAGGAGGTACAGAGTCTGGCAAATTGCTGATAGTCCCCCTCCCCCTTTTGGAAGCATGGGTCATTTTGCTAAGAAAAGGATATTGTGAATAATTAAAATTGTCACCCGCTCCCACGGTTCATTAAATATCTTCTTTGGAGGAACTCAAAAGATTTGAAATTAAGTTTTAAATGGTATCTGTGTGGACAGAATCCACCCACATCTGGAAAACAAGAGGTTGAGCCTTTGTTCTTGCTGCCAGCAATCAGATTGTTCAGTATTTTCTCTGAAAACGTTTTGCTGTTTCATCAAATCTGATTGGGGAGGGGCACCGGATTCCCCAGGGTCTGGGGTTAAGCGTTAGATATGAAAGCCACAGAGAGACCAGGAGAGATGAATAATATGTCTCAGCTCATTTATTTTCAAAAACTTCTGGAGGCAGGAGAAGAGGCGGGTGGGAGGAACTTTGAAAGAGTAACCAGTTTTATGAGGCGAAAGGGTATTGTTTTCATAATTTAATACTGGAAAGCAGGATTATCTTTGAAGAAATAGATATGGGGGGCACCTGGGTGGCTCAGTGGGTTAAGCCTCTGCCTTCAGCTCAGGTCATGATCTCAGTGTCCTGGGACCGAGCCCCGTATCGGGCTCTCTGCTCAGCAGGAACCTGCTTCCCCCTCTCTCTGCCTGCCTCTCTGACTACTTGTGATCTCTCTCTGTCAAATAAATAAAATCTTTAAAAAAAAAAAAAAAAGAAAGAAAGAAACAGATACAGGAACAGGAGGGACTGTACAAGGACAGTTACAGTACAAGGACTTAGAGTACAAGGACGTGACAATGACTGTCACAGGGCCATTTGGATGTTATTTTTGTAACCTACCCCCATCACAACTTCCCTTGTGCTATGACTATTTGGTGAAGCAGGGATTTTCAAAACGTTATTTTTCTTAGCTGCCTACTATATTTTTTTCATATTATCCAAACAATTCTACCTGCTTTCATTTTGACCTATGAAAATTGAACCTTTGCTCCGCCCCTACTATGAAGGTGGTAGCAATAATTCATTTGGTCTATTTTGTGCAGTAAGCAAACCAATCACTTTAGCCCAGAAAGATGATAGTAATAACGATTGGATTTTGGTGCATTATTTGATGGTATTTCATGCGAATCTGCATAAATTCCACTTAAAATGAGCCCATTCCCCAGCCACACTTTGGGAGACTCGTCTCCTGGTCATTCTATCCTCCGTGTTCCAGAATCCTTGATCCTTATGCTGCCAAATGCTTAGAGTATGGTTTTTGTTCTCGTGGTCTCAGGATGGCTTCTCGATGTCCTCAGATAAGACATCCTCATTCCAAGAGGAAGGAAGGATCAAGAATCAACAGAGAGAGTGCAGCCTCTAGGTTATGATTTTTTTTCATTGGGAAACAACAGTGTTCCTAACATTTCCACCCAGTAGGCTGCAACGCTCTTCTCAGTGGCCAGAATGATGTCGTGTGTTTGTTCCACATGGAGGAAGCCTGGAGTCATTCTTATGAGATGTGTATCTTGTGCAAATGCATCAGGGGTTCCCAGATCCCTTTTCATCCTTGGAGGCGCCGTTCCTGGTGGGCTCCACTGCCTGCCTCCAAACAGCACAGGAAATGCTCTGGATCTGATGCTCAGCCAGAAACATAGGACACTTCCATTTTTTCCACTCCGGGAATTTTATTCCTCTTGCTCCTGCGTTAGATCCTTTGTTTCTCGGATGCTTAGTTCTTGGTTTACTCTGTCCCTTTTTAAGATGCACATCTTTTGGTAGCTTTCTGAAAGGGAGAAGTGAATTTTGGAGACCTTACATGTCTGAAATTATCTTTTACCTAGTGTCCTCTATATATGTATTTATATATAGCTTTTGAAGGTTTTGCTTCATTGTCATCTAATTTTCAATGATGTGATTGAGAAGTCTGAGGCTAATCTTGCTCTAGAACTTGTAGGTCTCTTCTACTTTTTCTTTCTGAAAGTTTTCCATATGCTGTTTCATGGTTGTTCTAAGAGTTGGCTTGGTTCCTTATTTATTGTGTGGAGCACTTGTGAACCTTTAGTCTGGAGATGTCCTTCAAGCCTAGAAAAAGTTCTCATATTCTTTCTTTCTTTTTAAACTTTGCTTTTTTTTTTTTCTTTTAATTTATTTATTTGGCAGACAGAGATCACAAGTAGGCAGAGAAGCAGGCAGAGAAAGAGGGAGAAGCAGGCTCCCTGTTGAGCAGAGAGCTGGATGCAGGGCTTGATCCCAGGACCCTGAGATCATGATCTGAGCTGAAGGCAGAGGCTTTAACCCATTGAGCCACCCAGGCGCCCCTCTCATATTACTTCTTTGATCATTTCCTTGTCTCCATTTTCTCTGTTCTCTTTTTCTGGGATGACTATTCATCAAATAGTGCACCTCTTGGGTTGCTCATTTTGTTTTCTTGTTTCTGTTTTCTCATGAACCATTGCTTTTACTTTTTATTTATGATTAGCATTTCCATAATATATCTTTTTCCTTCACTTTACTTTACCTGTCTGTATCTTTCTATTAAGAGTACAGGTGGGTGGCACCTGACTGTTTCAGCGGGTGGAGCGTGAGAGTCTAGGTCTCAGGGTCAGGAGTTTGAGCCCCATGTTGGGCATAGAGCTTACATTGAAAAAAAAGAAAAAAGGTTAAAAAAAAATAAAGTCTTTCTTTTCCAAAGAAATAGAGTCAGATCTTGCTTCTTCTGCAGTCTGACACTTTTTGGAGATTTGGATTTCCATTTCAACTGGTTGTCCAGAGACTTCAAATATGAACTGTAGAAAAATGGTTCCCAACTTTGGAAAACAGAGAAGACTCTCCAGAACCGATACCCATGGAGGTGAGTATTTCCTATCATAATTGCAACACTTCACTAAGTGAAACAATGTATTGAATCCAGAAAGCTCCAGCAGATAATGAAAAACAATGTTTAAGATAAAAGGCAACTTTCTCAGACTCTAATGTGTGCTGTGGATAGAATAGGGCAGCTGGGGCTCCTTTTCCAACAGCTGCAGAGCCTCATGAATCTGTACTTCTTTGATCCGGGAGATTATCAACATACTCGTCATACTCCCCGAAATTCTGCTTCTGCCTTTCCCAGGTATTGAGAAACTAGCCCTGGGTAACCTAACAGCCTAGGAGCGTGGCCTCTGGGGTCCAGCTAACTGGTGTCTGGTTTCCAACTGCCTCCTACAAGCTGTGTGACCTCCTGGAAGTTGCTCTCTCTGAGCCTCCGTTCCTTACCTGGAATTTGGCAGAAAGCGCTACTTTTTAAGACATCATCTCCCTCTGTCCTGGCAAATTGTAGGCGCTAAAGCCAACTTTGCAGGGGAAATGTGTGGCCAGTGAGGGGGCATGTTGAAGACGCTTCCTCTCAGAGTGGGGAGGTCGGAAGTGACCGTCAGCGTATAGACACCTGCTACCTCCTATGCTTCGAGTGAGTAGTAAACAGCCAGGTGCCCTGGGAGCATTGGTCACAGCTTCACCGACCTCATTGTTCTTGTTCCTTCACTGAGCCTTACCCACTCTTCCCCCAGGACCTGAACAAGCTCCTTCCTCTGACAGGAATATTGTTCCTTCTCAGACCCTCCCTCGGATTCCCATCTCCAGCTTTATGCATCTTGCTAAACTCCTACTCCCCCCGCCCCCCGCCCCAGATCTCAGCCTATACATCTCTTTCCCACGGATCGCTTCCTGGACCCAGACTAGGTTCAAATTCCCCCATGGTAGGATCCCCTAAACATCTGTGCTTCTCCCCATATAACATGCATCACAAATGAGAGTATTTGTTTACTATCTTTGTTCTCTGGTAGGCAGAGAACCTCTCCAAGGACAGGGATCATGTCCAGAGTCTCTAGGACCCAAACCTGATTCATAGCAAGATGCTCAATAAACCATTGTTAACTGCGTTATTAACTTTAGTGGTCACACACACACACACACACACACACACACACACATATTTGGGGCATGTTTGTGTTTGAGGACCCAGTGTGGACAAGGGAGAAGACTGGGGTCCAGTGGCAAGGTCTTCTTACAGCATATCTTTTTATATTGAAAGCTCCATGCATTGGGAGAGTCAGGTGGCAGAGTAGAGACAGGAGATTTCGGAGCTGAGCAGTAAGGCACTCTGTCTGTGACATTCCTTATGTAACCTCTGCTGAACAGAAGGCAGAACAGAAAAGCCAATGTCACAGAGCAACCTCTGCTTGTCTGGGGTTGGTCCCAAAAGATGAAAAAACGAAAGTCTTTGAATCCTGGCCACTGTCCAGTCTAGCCAGGACCAAGTAAGTCACTTTCGGTGCTCAGTGTTTCCCGTTCCTCCCAGGTGAAAATGAAGAGGCAGAAAGTGTGTTTATGGTAGGAATCACTTATTTTCTTACTGTCCTGGAAGAGTGAAAGTATATTGTTTATCTTTAGGTGTGAGAGAAGCAAACACAAGAACAAATGTCTTGATTTTATTTATTTTTAATTTTTTAAGAAATATATTTATTTATTGATTTAAGAGAGAGTGACTGAGCGAGAGAGAGCACACGTGAGCAGGGGAGAGGGAGAGGAAGAGAGAGAAGCAGCTCCCTGCTGAGCACGGAGCCTGACGCGGGGCTTGCCGTGGGGCTTGAGCCCAGGACCCTGGGATCATGACCTGAGCCGAAAGCAGATATTTAACCATTTGAGCACTCAGGTGCCCCAAATGTCCTGATTTTAAAAAGACATTTTCAACATGGGGGAGAGCATTAGGAAGCAGTGACATTTGGTTTGAAAAATTGGGATAATTTATCAGAATTCTTCAAAAAATTAGATACACACGAAAGAGAGTGCTTGATTTTTCTTTGTGTGCTCTGAGTGTGTATGAAAAGGACAGAAAAATAACATGGATATGGAAAATGTTATTAATTGGTGAATTTGGGTGAAAGCTATATATGAGTATTTCTTTTAGTATTCCCTGATTTTCTCTGAAATTTTTCAATTAAAAATATCATCATGGGAAGGCCTGGGTGGCTCAGTCATTCAGTGTCTGCCTTTCGCTCGGGTCATGATCCCAGGGTCCTGGGATCGAGCCCTGCATCGGGCTCCCTGCTCAGCGGGAAGCCTGCTTCTCCCTCTCCCACTCCTCCTGCTTGCGTTCCCTCTCTCGCTGTCTCTCTCTGTCGAATAAAAAAAAAAAAATCTTTAAAAAAATCATCATGATTAATCAAGGCAAAGCTTTGTGTTTTTCAAATATTATGTTGAGTCCACCCAGGGAGCTCGTATAAGGTTTATTTGCGGACCGCCCCCCAACATTCCTCTTGCCAGATTCTGTCTCTCTACCCACTTAGAATACAGAAGAATATCTGCTGGAGTAACATGCCCAAGCGCTGCCCCTAGACGTCTAGCTAGTTTGACTAAGAGCCACTGCTCTAAAGGTAGTGGCATTGAAGCCATCTTCCAAAGCAGGTTACGCACCATCATTCTCCCGGAGAGTTACACAGCCTTTGAAGTTCTAGATATAATCTTCCTCAGAGGCAGATGCTTGAGGCAGATCAGCTTCCCAGGGTCCTCTGATTGCACAAGTGTCTGAATGCTCAGGGGTAAGCATTTAGAGTCTCTGGAGTGAGGATTACAGCTCCCTTTCTTTTCCCTTGTGATTTGACGACTCAGTTCTTGAAGCTGGCTCCTACTTTGCATTTTGCTCTGCTTTGTTTGCTTTTCTGTCTCCTGAAAGAGCTATGCCCCAATCTGCACAGCAGAGTTGCTAGTGGCAGATTTCCCAGAAGCTCCCACCTCCGAATGATGTCAGATTTCATGTGACCCAACTGCCACGTGTCCAGAAACATTACGTCATTCCAGGATGTGAGTCCTTCTCATGCGGAGCTGATGGTCACTGGGCTGCTGTTGCTGCTGTTGCTGCTGTGGCCACCATGAGCAGTAAGTCATAACCTCAAGTGGACTCAGCTATGTCCAGGTCTGCAGTCGAGGCTAGAGCAGCAGTGGACTCACCGGAAGTCATAGTGCCCCCACCGAGATACAGTGACTTCTGGGGCAGCCCGCACAACGCATTAAACATCCATAAGACATTCTACAATGGAAGATCAGAAATGAGAGGAAGGTGGCTTTTTCCTGGCCAGATGGGGTGGCATGTGGTTAATGCTCTCCTGAGTCAGGCACTTGGGTCTCTCAAGTATGGGCAAATTATGTAGGCAAATGCTAGAGTGAATCATCACTGTTGAGTGTCTGAAGGAGACTGACTCTGAGTCCAAAACTCGCATACAGACAGGAGTGGGACAAGAGGCCTTTCAAGGGGCATTAAAAGACAAGGCCTACCTTATTTTGTTTTAATTATTTTTATTTTTAAAATTTTTTATTTCTTTATTTTAGACGGGGTGTGGGGGGAAGCATGGGGAAGAACAGAGGGAGAGGGAGATAATTTCTAGCAGACTCTGTAGTAAGTGCAGAGCCCAAGGCAGGGCTTGATTCCCAGGACCCTGAGATCATGACCTGAGTGGAAACCAGGAGTTGGATGCCTGACTGAGCCACCCAGGGGCCCCTCATGCAGGTTTTTATGAAATAACATCAACAATTGTGTTTTCTGAACAATGTTTAATTGGGAAAATGGTTTCTATATTTAGACAAGGCATACGTTAAAGATATTTGTAATCCACAGACAGCTCAAAACAATTCCAGACAACATCTGGGGGAAGAGGAAGAGGATAGTCAATGCCCACCTGTAGAGCTCGGCATAACTAAAACATAGAACTTGAGCTCTTACCAAGTGCCCAGTGCTGTGGCAAGCACAAGACCAGGTAAGGAGGCCACGCTCTGCTTTAGCGTGGTCTTAACCTTACGTCCTAGGGGGTTCCATCCGGGTCCAGCTGACCATTGCCCCCCCCCCCCCGCCTACTAATGCTGAGTTTGGTGGGTCAGCCTTTCGCCCTCTGGAGCAACTCAAATACCTCTGCCTTTGGATCAGTTTGAGGGCTTCCTAGAGACAAGCTCGGGTCCAGGAAGGATGGCGTCTGTCACACGGATCTCCACAGCCTGGAGGCCTCAGACTGCCATGTCAGATCTGAGGAAAGCAGGGAACTCTTAGCCTCAGTTCTCCTGGAGCTCCAGTCAAAAGGACTCCTTCTGCCATGATTTCCTCTGAGCAACAAGACTTTGGTTTCTTTGCCACCCAGACAGCGTCATGTAACTTGGCTCGTGCTGTGGCTCAGCTCACATCTCTGCCTCTTATATGACCTGGAGATCTGAAAAAGCTCTTACCCCAAACCTCTACCTTTCCCTTCCCCCAGCCCACCCCCATTTGTACTTTGACTCAGTTTTTAAAAACTAGATCAGGAGTCCAGGAGGGATTTGCTCCCCTACTTATTCTGCGGCTGTTTTCGCAGGGCTGGCTTCCCCGGGGAGCTGAGCCCCTGGATAGTGCCTGCTGCCTCAGCTCTGGTCTCCTAGCAACCCTCAGCCTTCACAGTTTGGGACGGAGATGTCAAAGGGAGCTGGGGTGGCAGAGGTGAGAATGTGAGGAAAGCGCTTGCTCCCAGGCCCTGAAGGAAAGAGCTGCTGCCTCACAACCGTTGATACTACAGAAGGGATTGGCTTTCCCTGGCATACTTCAGGATCAGCCCTAAGGGTAACAAATCATTGGCCCAAGAGTGCAGGGCTGCATTTTGGTGCCAAAAGCAGACTTCTGTTTGAAAGATGCTTAATGACTCCCTACTTAGTCTGCCCTAAGGACTGATGGAAAAACAGTAGGGTCGAACATGATATCTTTTAGAACAAGGATAGTTAGACCTGTCACGCATCAAAGATGTACTTCAGTTGTTCTTTGAGAAGAATGCCATTTTAAAGCCAGATGGTATCTTAGGACCATGTTGCTCAAATATCATATCTTTTGTGACCTGATAAAATGAAGCCCAGAGAAGTTAAATGACTCATTTGGGGGCTCTCCCAATAAGGAGAAGTTGGAGTTGGATAGAACACTATCTCCCAAGTCCCTGTCCAGTGCTCCTTCCATTACCTCATGCCCCCTTCCAGAGACAGTGTGAATGTGCCCTGAGCCACACTAGTTCACAACACAGTCAAGGTCATGAGCTGCAAAACAGCTGGATGTTTTTAGGGGTAAGTCTTCTGTTATAGACAAAACAGAACTAATTGAACCACATAACATGTGGTTCACTTGTACCTTGCCTCACTAACAGCATGTTTCTGGTTGAACTAACCAGGACAGACAACAGTGAGGAAATATTATTTTTTAATTTTAAATAAACTAATCACCACTCACCCATAAGTCTAGGTATTGAAAGATGAACTCCTGGCTTGATTTTTAATTTAGGATCAGAGGGATGGTCTTACTACCCTACACCAAGTTTGAACTATCTCTGTACTGGTCAAAATTCTTCACTGTGACAAAAATCTAACTCAAACTACCTTTAAACTACAAAAAAGTGGGAATTGATAGTCTTGTGTAGGTGGTAATAGTGACTAGGGTAACTCAAAGAACCTGAGAGGCTGTAGGAGCCAGGGCTGAAGGACTGAAATTGGAATTTGTTCCTCCCCCTGGCTTTTATCTCTGGGTCTGTGTTTCACTCTCTTATCTCCTTCCACAGCAAGTCTTCTCTGTTTGATTAGAAGGATGTCCAGGGCCATCCAACTTCGTATACTCCTGGCGCCACACCCCCTGAGCCATGACCGTTATTCCTTCAAGTGCAAACTCAGAAATATCAGGGAAGGACCCAAAGACACCCGGCTGGATTTCCTACCCTCGACTGAGCCATCCCTGTGTCTGGGAGGAACAGGAAGCTGTGATCAGCCAGACCTGTGTTATTGACCCATGACTCTGCGAGCCGCTGAGAGATAGGAAGGGTAGTTATAAGCTTCAGGAGCCATAGGAGAGCTTGCCCTTTTGTAGAACACAAAGACAATAGCCAGCGCCACCACCATCCACCACATCTTGCTTTCTCTAAGTGCTGGCATTGAGCACGGTGGCCTCAAGCTCAAGGAGGTGTCGAGCTTCTCCTTCCTCCAGCCCACATGCACAGATACGGACCCTTAATAAACTTGTATGATGACATTGGCAATCCAAGGAATTCTTGGCAAGTTAGTCAGCCTTGTCAAAATTGATCTATCGCCGTGGACCCTGCAAGAATTGTCCAAGGACTCGTGGGCAGGAGATAGTGGGCTGCAGTGAAGAATGCTGGATCTGGGTTTTGTCACTGACCAACTTTGCAACCTCAGGCGAGTCCCTTCATCTCTCTGTTTGCTTATAAAACTGGAGAAGCTGACCCGAGCGATCACGAAAACCCATCTAGCCCTAATACGCTGCAGGTACATTTCAGGTGACCCAACAGAGCAGGTCACTGCCCCCTCTAGTGGTTAACTTAACGTAGGAACAGAGTTCCTACTTCAATTTCAAGGCGAAGAGAGGAACAATGTCCTCCACAGGTTTTGACAGGCAGATTCCCATGGAATGAGGCCAAAAGGTAAACTTCGGGGGGCAGAAGGACACTATCGCTTTGTCAGCTGAAGCTCTTGAGAAGTCCGAAAAAAGAGACCTCTCTCCTGCGGGAGATGTAGCCGCTTTGCCATTCATTCACCAAGACACTGTCTATCCAACCAGTAGGTGTTAGAAAAGGAAACTGATGGCAGAGAGAGGAGGGAGAGGAAAAAACACACACACACACACAAAACTGGGGGAAGAGTGTAAATAGCTCTGTAGACTGAGAATGAGAGGGAGAGAGGTTAGTCTCACAAATGCTATTGATCAAAACTCGTTGATTCTAGAAATGTTTACTGAACATCCACTGTGTCCTAGGCACAGACTCTGATTTATAGCACTGAAGATAAGAGAATTCACAGTTCCAGCCCTCCTGTAGTTTATATTCTAATACATAGCACAAACATTATATAAATTCAAATAGAGTAAGTGTCAGAAAGTAGAAACCTAGTGTGTTCTCTGCACTCATACCAGAGGACCCAGCCCTTGACTTTGGCATAAGATCTCCCTGAGGAAGTGATCTTTAAGCTCAGTTTGAGAGTACTAGCATTGTGATACTGTGATTTATAATAATATAAATTATTATAATTATTTATAATAAGAAAAAAATATTTATATATATAGGTTTCTTCCTCCAGTTTCTGACACAAGACTCCCGAAACCCCTTGTAATATCCGGGGTTCCTGGGTGGCTCTTGGATGAGGCTTGTCATGGGAAAGACCAAGTCATGACTTGAAGATTGGCATTTTCACCCCTACCCCTGTTGAGAAGGAAGAAGGGCTGATAATAGAGTTAATGATCTATCGTGCCTATGTGAGGAAACCTCCATAAAATCCCAATAAGATGGAGCTCAGAGAGCTAGGTCTATTTTACCACAACTAAAATTTTTTAGATACTATTACTATTCTCCTATCTATAAAACAGTGGCCAAAATTCTCAACTTTCTTGGTGTTCATCTTCCCCAGAGTATGAGAATATTTAACAAGAAGAGATAAATTAAAAAAAAAAAAGTCATGGCACATAACCCAAATTATAGAAGCCTTGTTCTTGGATGAGAAAAGGAAGGGCCTCTTTTTCCATTAACCTGAGGAATTGATCTATTCCTATATACGTCTATTCCTACCTCTTGTAACTTTAGAAGTCTATCTTATTCCCTATATCTAGGATAATAAGCTCAATCTAGGATATAGAGTACAAGGTTTTCAACATAATTAATCATAATATTCTGTTAAGAGTTTAATCCAGGCTTTCTCTTTATTAAAAAAAAATATATATATATATATATATTAGCAGGTGTCTGGGTAGGTAGCTCAGTTCATTCAGCGTCTGACTTTTAGTTTCAGCTCAAGTCATGATCCCATGGGTCTTAAGATCGAGACCCTCTGTGGGCTCTGTGCTCAGTGGGGAGTCTGCTTGAAGATTCTGTCTCTTCCTCTCCCTCTGTCCCTCCCCCCCTTAGGTGTGTGTGCTCTCTCTCTCTAAAATAAATGAATACATCTTATGAAAAATTTTGAAAAAATAAAAAAATATATAGTAGCCAATGAGTTGTCCCAACCCACAATTCTCAGAAACATTCAACACAGGGAATAAAAGCAAGTGTAATACACTAGTCCCACTTGAAAAGACCTAGGAGTGACTGTAATTTGCATCGTGTTCTACAGCCTACGGAAAGCTGTGAACTACTGCACATTATTTTATTTGACCCTCATAATAACCCTACAAGGGAGTTAAACAAGTATCATTGTTCCTATTTTAAAGGTGAAAATGAAGTCTCTCAGAGGATAGATTACATATCCAGGGTTAAATAAAGAATAAGAGGAAGGGCAAAGTCTCAAACCCAGAAGGCAAAAATCCATTTTCTTCAACCGTGTTATGAGGCCTCCCTTAGCACTTAGAGCAGACTGCTTAATACAAAAAGCAGGCCAAGTATTCTGTCTCTTTTAAATATATGCACTAATTTCATTCTCATTCAGATTTTCATGCTTTGCACTTTCATCATAATTTTTCTTCAAAATGGAAAAAAAAATACCTCAAAGCGTTATTTTGAAGAAAAGCCAAATATAAACATCTTAAAAAGAAAGACTTTGAGAGAGTTCTGTTTCCAGCTAGAAGGAGGACTAAAAATATCTGACAATCTTTCAGCTCTAAGCATCTCAAAATGCTGGGTAAAGTAGAACAAATCCTCTGTTAACTCAAGCTGAGGGGGCATGAAAACAAAAGGAAAATTGCACGAGCTAGGAATGAAAGGGAAACTGAAAACAGAGAAGTGAGCTTACTAGCTATGCTGGGACAGAGGCCGTATCAGTCCGCCTCGGTTAATCAGGGGGACCTAGAGGCCCACCTGGGAAATGATGATTGTGCCTTGGGCTGGGCATAGAGATTGTCCTTCCTAAAACTAGAATTTATCTATGTATTTATGTATGTATGTGTGTGTGTGTTTTTTTTTATTTATTTATAAAGATCTTAGACACAGGGCTCAATTCCTGTGAATTGAGGCTTTATTTATTTATAAAGATCTTAGACACAGGGCTCATCATTCCAGGATTATGACCTGATTCGAAGGCAGATGCTTAAACAACTGAGCCACCCAGGCACCCCCACCTCCTTTTTAAAGATTTTACTTATTTACTTATTTATTTATTTGAAAGAGAGGAAACCTAAAGCTAAGGTTTTAAAATGTGGTGCCCACTTAGGGAAGAAGTATTTTTAAAACAATATACCTTGCAACATAGAGAGTTAGCAAGCGAACTTATCTGAGTAGATCTGCCTCTATGTGGAAGAAATCCTCCCTGAAAATGTAACACCACCCCCACAATCAAAGGTTGGGAACGATTATTATGGTGCCCTCCTATGTGCCAGACATAGGGCCAAGCCCTTTCCACAAGTCCTCTCATGTAAGCAGTTTGAACTTCACTCCTTTGGGTACTGAGGGACACTCAGAAGCAAGGCGTGGTGGGGACACAATTCTTGACAGTGGAAGAATGACATAAATTTGTTTGTGTCTTCACCGTTCCTTTCCATGCATAAAGTGGTAATATCTGGGAAATTGACCTAATGCCAGAAATGTGAAACAGTGGGCGTAGAACCACCCAATGCTGAGGACTGTCTATATTAACTCCGAACTTTACATTCTCTGAAAGCCCTCCAGGGAAGCTAACCACCGTTTACTCCTTCGTTTCCTTGGATAAATGCAGTACAATTCCTGAGAAGTTTACAGACCAGTTAGGAAATATTGCAATTGGTGGTGGCCTCATCTGGAACCCAACCCAGATAATACTATCATTTCTACACTCTAGCCCCTCCTTTGACAGATGGGATGGGGTCTTAAAATACAGGATTCCCTGGAGTGGGGGATTCTAGGAAATAAAATCTTCTGTTTCTTTCTCTTTGTCGTCATCATTACCATCATATCTTCACTTTTTATATATACAGTATAATATAATCTATATAATATAGTATAATCTCTATATAGTATAGCACATAGAGTATATTTATTATACACCGTGCCTTGCTTACCATTCCCTCCACGCTGCTCTAGTTCTACAATGGTCACATTATTCTCTCTATTAATTCAACTGACTCGCAGCATCGAAAGGTCAGGATATTTCCTCTTAACTAAGGGAAAGAAACTGAGGGTTCTTGGAGGGGAGGGGGGCATGGGGTAACTGGGGATGGGCAGTAAGGAGGGCATGGGATGTGAGGAGCGCTGCGTATTTTATGCAATTGGTGAATTACTGAACTCTACAACTGAAACTAATAATGCACTCTATGTTGGCTGATTGAATTTAAAGAAGAAGAAAAAGCAAAGGCCAGGACATCTCTAAACATCCTATAGCGGACAGGACAGGACAGTCTCCGTAACGAAGAGTGATCAGGTCCAAGACGTCCAAAGTGTCCTGCCAGAAAACATTTTCTGGAATTATATTCTGCTGGGCACACAAAGGTTTGTGAGGTTATAGACTTCCTCGTTGGATGTGAGTGTGTGCATAGTCTCACTAATGGGCGGTGTGATGGCCCAAGGGACACTTTGCAGTTGGCAGCACTAATAAACTCTTCATCCTACAAGATATCGTCCAATTTTTTTTAAATGGACTTCTAAAGGTTGAAGTAGTCAAAATTAAATTGGGGCTTAAAAAAATCCATCTAAAGACAACATTTCAGGGACATATATGTAGTATAAAGAGAGGTAATGAGTTCATTGCTATAGCCATGATCCCTTTAATACTGATGTTCAGAATTCACCGTGACAATCTATTTTAAGTAAAAAGAGTCCTAATAAGTACAACAAAATCAGATTTAGGGCATGATAAATGCATATCTTTGCCTTTGAATGTCTTATACTATTATTGAGTTCATTTATTAAAACATCCGTGAAGTGTTCTTTTCATATTCATGACTGACTTTTGTTAAATATTTTATCCATTGATCCATGGGCCAGTAATACCAAAGAGTTGAAGTTGTAACATATAAAACATTCAAAGAATTTCACTTACTAAGATATTAACATGCATTAACCAGGACTCCATTCAGCACTGAAATATTTATTAATACATTAGTGAATTATTTATTCCTTTGTTTTATTCATTGCTTAACATCTCAGCACTTTTGAAATTTAATTTCTTTAGAAAAAAAAATCTCAACATGGATTTTGTCAGGTTTACCGAGCTTAGTGTCATACCTTACAAGAAATATTGTTCTCCAAAAGGTAAGGTTGTTTTAAGAAATATCATTTAGCAAGAATGGCTGCATATACAGAGTTAGGAACTCAGAAAGGACACAGGGTGTGAAGATGTAGTAATCATGGCAGGGGGAGAGAGGAACAGAATAGCTAAATGGAAATAGAATGACAGCAGATGCCCAAGGGTTCATAGCATGTGGCTAAATTAGTAAAATGTAAGATGAAATTACAACTACTTGTTAAAAATAAAATGTAGGTGGCTCATTTCTGCACATAAAATCTATATTCGTTTCATAGCAACATTAATGACAGTAATTTTAAAAATTGACTGTTATGATACAGACCCTACAGTCTCCTTTCTGATCGAATGAAGGTCGGCAAATGTTTCCTTATCTTTATGGTGAAAGGGCATTTGATGTGTGAGACTTCTAGTTACGCAAAGCATAAACTCCATAAAAAAAGACTCTTTGCTTTTACTCCTTTTCTGTATAAATCATCACCTTTTAAGTATTTGATGGGAAGAGCAAAACCGTTTGGGAGCTATATTTTAAAAATTACTGGCTGCAAAGGAAGCTGCTGGATAATCTAAAAGTCATGGTGTTGGTTTTTCAAATTCTGCAACAAGAAATGATTTATTATCCTGCTTACAAATGATTACCTGACCCTTTGTCTTCTCAAACACCATGTTTGTTCAGAATCAGTGGTTTTCAAAATGGATTCAACATTTCAGTTTGCTTTGATGTTTGATTTTTTAAGTTGATTTTTTTAGTTGTCTTGCTGCATTTTTGCCATTTACACTGTCGCTCGTAAGCCACCATAAATCATCTGCTGGCTGTTTGTATTTTGAGGTTAGTGAATGCGTAGTTTACAGAATCCCTGATCATTGGTCCCCTACAACGTCATAATTAAGTTTCGCCTTGTAAGTAGCTGGCAGACATATCAAAACAATAGCACTTTTCCCACTAAGATATAAGTAACCTAACTGGCGAGAAAGACAACCAAATATGTAGTTCTATGTTGCTGTTTTTCTATTAAGAAGACATGGCTTACACAGAAAGTTTTCAAATGTGTTTTAGTTTCATTAACCTGTGAAGTTCAGAAGCAACTCATCAGAAAAAGAAAGCCATGATTATTAAGAAATAAATCATCAGTGGGGACCCTGGGTGGTGCACTTGGTTGTCAGGCTCTTGGTTTCAGTCAGGCCATGATCTCAGGCTCCTAGCCCAGCAAGGAATCTGATAAAGTTTCTCTCTCCCTCTCCCTCTGCCCACCCCATGCATGTACTCTTTCTCAAAAATGAATAAATAAATCTTAAACAAAAAGAAAGAAGTCATCAGTAATAAGCATCACTTTTGATTTTTTATACATTGGCCAGCAGACCAGAGTAAACTATAGATCAAGAAGCTACTGTCAGTGGATGAATTCCTTTAAATGTCATGTGCTATCTGCATTTTTTAAAAAAGAAAATGTAAAAAAAAAAAAAAAGAAAAAGTGTACATTGTTCCAAAAGTTTAAAAACAAACTAAAAGTATAGTAGTGCTTGGAGAAGAGAGTAATCAAATAATTCCAACAGGATCTCTTTTGTATTCATTCAGAATCCTCCCAACTGCTATTTCCACAATAGATGAAGCCTCCTAACAAAATCTCTCCTTGTCACCCAGGTGCCCCAAATAATGGTCCATCTTTTAAGCAATGACATCTTGGATTCAGTAAAATATAGTCTGTGCCAGCTAGAAACTGCTAAGTGGTTTACACCCATGTTACAGGAGATGTTAGAGTCATCTGGCTGCTTACGCCACTAAACAGAAGTGGTGTTAGAACTCACACTTAAGATGCTCTGACGATAGCAAGCCTGTGCTCTAGACAGACGACATCTTATGCATTCATGTGAAGCTGACCCGGGAGCTAAGATATGGGTAGAATGGGACCAATTTTATATAAAAATAAATGTCACATGATCATGAAATTCTATTTGAGACATTTTCAAAAGCTCTGTACTAAGAAAACACAAGTTAAAATCTATTTTACAAAATTACCTGGATCAGGTCCCCTGGGTGACTCAGTTGATTAAACATCTGCCTTTGGCTGGGGCCATGATCCCAGTGTCCTGGGATCCAGCCCCACATCCGGCTCCCTGCTCTATGGAGGACCTGCTTCTCCCTTTGCCTGCTGGTCTCCCTGCTTATACTTGCTCTCTCTCTCTCTCTGATAAATAGGTAAAATCTTTTTAAAAAATCTCTCATCTAACAAATGTAGTGATCCAAAGGGGCAAGTGCACCTGAATGTTTATAGCAGCCATGTCCACAATAGCCAAACTATGGAAAGAACCTAGATGTCCATCAACAGATGAATGGATGAAGAAGATGTGGTATATGTATACGATGGAATACTATGCAGCCATCAAAAGAAATGAAATCTTGCCATTTGCAATGATGTGGATGGAACTAGAGGGTATCGTGCTTAGCAAAATAAGTCGATCAGAGAAAGACAATTATCATATGATCTCCCTGATATGAGGAAGTTGAGAGGCAATGTGGGGGGCTTGGGGGGTAGGAAAGGAACAAATGAAACAAGATGGGATCGGGAGGGAGACCAACCATAAGAGACTCTTAATCTCACAAAACCAACTGAGGGTTGTTGGGGGGAGGGGGGAGGGAGAGGATGGTTGGTTATGGACATTGGGGAAGGTATATGCTATGGGGAGTGCTGTGAAGTGTAAACCTGGTGATTCATAGACTTGTACCCCTGGGGCTAATAAAACATTGTATGTTAAAAAAAATATTTTAAATTAAATTTAAAAAATCTATCATCTATATCTATCTATCTATCTATCTATCTATCTCTTATTTCTCTGGAGAACACCAGATTACCTTCTTATCTGAGAAGCAGGGCCTGCTTCTCCCTTAGCCTGCTGCCCCCCCCCCATGGTTGTGTACTCTCTATCTCTCTCTCTGTCAAAAATATAAATAAAATCCTTAAATTACCTGGGTCATATGCTTGTAAATATTTAACAAGTGGTTTTGGTAAGGCTAGAAAGAGTAAATCCCAGTTTGTTGTAGGGTTTGCTGATTTCTCTGGTGTAGATATTCTAACTGTGACAGATTTTAAGACACAAAGCTGAAAGCACATAGTTTACAAATTTCTTGAAATGTTACTAATCAGCTCTGGCCAGCTGGTAGGAGGCAGTATGAGTCCCTCACACCACTGTTAGTAAATGTTAACTAATGGTTAAAAAATTCATTTTCATCTCAATCATGATCATATTTTATGAAACCTTATTTGCAATATTGATTCAAATCAACTTGGAAAGGAGGATTTTAAACTGCTAAAATTATCATAAAGCAACATATAACAGTAAGGCTGGCCTGTTAAAGAAGGATGTGCAAGGAAATAATAAATCTGGTCAGGATATGTGTCTACAAGTATATTTTGAGATTCCACAGTGAACCCACACTTTTAAGTCATAGTCTATAAATAAACATATATAAGGATTTTCTAAGAGAGGGAGGGTAAAAAAAAAAAAGCTCAATAAGAAAATTTAGGGGATTATTCTAAATTTGGGAGTGTTGCAAACAATAGCAAAGACTGAAAAAGAGTGCTGAAAATTTTTAAAGCTTAAAAGAAAATATATGAGGAGAAAACACATTTTAATTTCATAAAATATGAACCATTACATTTAGAGGAAATTATTTCACTTGCTAAAATTGGAAAAATAAAAATTCAAAGATACCCAACTGTGATTTACAAGCTACAGCTGGAATGTGTTTACAAGACGATAGGCAAAAATGCCAGCACATGTAATAGAAGACTTAGCCAAGACAGTAGAAGTCAAATTCCACTACACAGGCTCTGAGAAACTATCCACAGACTTGTTGTTCTAGAATGTTCTTTGATTGTTTCTAGAATGTTCTAGTTTGCTTGAAATTTGTAGGATGTTGGTTGCTTTTGTAAAGCAAATTGATCCTGTTTGGAAAACAGTATTTATTTTAACAGAACAATTACCACTGAACATATTTTTGTACCACTGTGCTTCCTTTTTTTCAGAACACATAGCCATACCAAAAAGTATATGCACTTGGGGTCAAGTGTATGAAGGTGAGTCTCTTGGGCTCCGATTCCATGAAAAGGTCTTTCTAGACAGACTCCCATGCCCTATGTGGTGGGACCTCTCAGCAAACTTGTTGATGTTCTCAAAACACCTCTTCATTAAATGGAAGTTGATAGGAAGAGGAACCAAGAAAAGTTTTAAAGGGATTCTTTTCCTCCTTCACTTTGCCTCGCCATGTCCTCACCTCCATGTGGTAAAACTCAAAATGTCCTTTTGTCTTTTCTTCTTGTTGAAACCATACTCATCCTACAGATGAAGTTCAGATCCCACCGTCTTGATACAGGCTTCCCTGACAGGTCCGGGCGACAGCGATCTCTCCAGAGTTAACCAAGTTTGCCATTCTGGTATTTAATCCAAGGGACTTGTTTATTGACACATATTCACAGGTATGTCTTGTCTTTCTGCAGGCTTGAGGGCAGGCAGGATCTGCCTTTCCTGTCATTGGCCTCCCAGCCACTGGAGTACTGGACCATTCCTTCTTTTTCCCTCTCTTCCGCAGACATTCATTAGTCAATTAACTGTTTGTCAAGTACTTTGCACTGGAGAAGGACACATCTGAATAAATCCTAGTACCTATCCCTGAGTCCTAACATGATTTTGCCCCCCTTTGCATCTCCAGCTTTATTTATCTTAATGCTTTTCTTTTAGATCTAGACAGGCTAAGGGAATTCAACCTCTACATCCCTATGTCTTCTCCCTTCTGGGTTTTGAGCTATTTCTTGTGTCTCAGAATACTTTGTCTTCCTTGTTTCCATTCTATCCACCATCCACTTTATATAATAACACCTACTCAATTTTTCTGACCTCAGCTTCGATGATGCTTCCTCCAGGAAGCCCTCTCTGATCCTCAAAATGAGATGCCTTTTTTATGTGCTCCTTTGTATGTTCAACATTGCACTTTCAAAATGGAGTTATAGTTCCCTGTTTATTTTCTTTCATTGGAATTTATTAGCTGTTAGTACAGGCATGTGTTTCTGTGTGTACTGGGTAAGAGTTGCGTGTATGTTTAGCTCCTGACACCTGGTAGGTATTTTTCTTTAATGTATCGAATAAGTGTGCTGGCTTTGGCAGCACATATACTAATGTATCAAATAAGTGAATACATGAATGTCACAAAGGTAAACAGGTCATAATCCCTGTCCTTGAGGACATCACCATCTAGTGGGGGAGACAGAAATGCAAACAGTTAACCATAATACAAGTTACTATAGTTTTTGAACAAATACATAAATAAAAAGCTAATGGGGTTCAAAGTGACTGATTTTGCCTATCAAAGTCAGGTCTTTCACCAACGAGGTGATAGGTGAGCTGGATTTTAAGGGATTTCAAAGTGTACCAGGTAGAGAAGCAACATATAGCAGGTGCTCAGTAACTTAACTATTCTAGAATGTTCCAGCATACCTCTGTACAGGTCTATAGTCCTGAAAGGCTCAAACCTTCCAGGTAACACTTTTGTGCAAGAAAGAGAAGAATAGAGTATGGTTGAGAACAAAAGATTCAACTAGTTAGGATAGTGGTAAGGACTGGATTTGTAAAAAGATTTGAAAGAGGAGTCAAATATCAATCAAATCAGTGGCTGCTGGCAGGAGTATTCTCAGGGACCACATCTAAGGGAATAAAACTACATCAAGAAAAATGAGACACTGGGTCACCTAATGCCAGTCAGTGTGAGGAGGAGAAATTAAAAGCCCAGAAAGAGGGGAGTGCTCCACTGAGCCCATAAGGGAAAGTTCCTCAACTATAGACTCTCATAGTCTGGGGAACTTTTACCAAAGAGGAACACAAAGCCAACCTTCAACCTAAACTCAGCCTCCAGTGGGAATGGTCAAGCACGTCATGAGAAGCTAGCCAGCCTACAAAATCCTGTCCTCTCCCCACAGGCCTTTAGACTGCCGGCAAGATGTGAAAAGTGGTATTAATGAAGAAGATGAAAAAAAGAGACTTTTCTCACCTTTAAGCAAGCCAAGCAATATCGACTAACCCTTAATTTCTGCAGGAAATAAAATCTGAGGACGTTTAAGTTCACATAGGCCAACATTCTGTGCTCCCCCTTGACCGTGGTGTCACCCTTCATGTTCTAGAAACAGCTGCTTGTGTTTCCTGTACATGCAAGTTATTGCTGCTCCCAAGCTTTTACTGATATTTCCTTTGTTCGGGTTAATTTCCTCCCTTCTCCCTTCCACTGTCATCAGCCAGCTAAAACCTATTCTGCTCTCAAGACTCAATTCAGCTATTACTACAAAAAGCCTTTTCTGAATCCCAAAGTTGTGCTATTTCCCCTCTTCTCCACCTTTGTAGCATTTTTTTAAAAGATTTTATTTATTTATTTGAGAGAGAGAGAGAGATAGCAAGAGGGAGAGCACAAGCAGGGTAGGGGGCGGGGAGAGGGAGAAGCTGGCTCTCCACTGAGAGGGAGCCCATGGGCTCAATCCCAGGACCCCAGGAATATGACCAACTGAGCCACTCAGGAGCGCCCCCCCACCCCCGTCTCCAGTAACCTCCACCAGTACTGGGTCTTATTTATATTTATGTCCACAGGGTCCCTGATTATTCACAGCACCTAGTGAGCCTCCAAGAGAGCCCTTAAATGAATGAACAAATTAAAGAGGAAATGCAAGAGTTATTGGAAGATTTACCAAATCAGTGTCAGGAAGACAATTCGGGCAGCAACGTGTACGATGATTGAGGGAAGACATCAGAGTCAGCAGCAAGAGGAATCTTCAAGCTCTAAAAATAGCTCAGGTAAGTGGTCGTGAAGGTCTGGAATAAGGAGATGGAGATCAGGATGGAAAAGAGGGGCTCAATCCGAGGGACATTTTTGGAGGTTACATCAATAGAACTTGGTGGCTGGCTGATGAATAGGGGGAGCTAAGGGATATTTTTATTGTATTGTATTTTTAGTTAATTAATTAATTTGAGAGAGACTGCATGAGTGCGGGGTGGGGGGCAGAGAGAGACAGAGACAGAGACAGAGACTCTCCAGTAGACACGCTGCTGAGTGAGGACTCCAATATGGGGCTGGATCTCACGACCATGAGATCGTGACCTGAGCTGAAATCAAGAGTCAGATGCCTAACCAACTGGGGTTACCAAGGCGTCCTGATTTTATTTTTTTAATTTTTTAAAAGATTTAATTTATTTATTTATTTGACAGAGAGAGAGAGAGGGAACATAAGCAGGGGAGTGGGAGAAGGAGAAGCAGGCTTCCCGCTGAGTGGGGAGCCCAGTGCAGGGCTCTATCCCAGGACCCCGGGATCATGACCTGAGCCAAAGGCAGACGCTTAACTGATTGAACCCGTCAGGCGTCCCTGTTTTTTTTTTTAATTTTTAAAAGCACTTACGTATTAAGTAATCTCTACCCCCACGTGCAAACTGAGCTCAAAGGAGTCACATGTTCTACTGACTGAGCCAGCCAGGCGCCCCAAGAATATTTTTAGCCTTTTTGTTATTAAATGATCCACCAGCAGAAGAATAAACACTATTAACAGAAAGAAAGGAGTCTGGAATAAGAGTGACTTTGAAGAAGGAACTAGAGGAGAGGAGAAAGCTGAGAAGAAGCTAATAAAATATCCAGATCCAAAGCGATCCAAGGGGGAAAGAAAAAGGAGGTTGCAGCTTTGTGGAAGGTAGAGTTTGGGAAACCTGGAAGGACAGGATGAGTCAGAGTTGGCAAAGTCCGGTGAAGAAAGATGTGAGCCTCGGCTATGAAGAGTTCACAGATCCCAGTGTGATGGCTTTCTGAACTTGAAGTCCCAGGTTTACATAGAACTCCTTCCGACAATTTGCCCTTTTGTTGATCTGCCCTCGATTTTCCCTTATGAAAATCACTGGTTGAAACTTCTTACTCAGCTACTAGACAACCCTGGGGATATTTCTTTATTTCATAGAACCTCTTCAGGATCGATTTCAGTTTTGCAAAATAAGAAAACAAGAAATATTTGGTCACCGGGGGTATATTTTGACATCCAAAGGAAACCAAAAGTATTTAAATAACGCAAAATGTCAGGTGGTTGGTCTAATCTCTTCTGAACTACTCTAGAGAAAAAAAATATCAGATAAATGAAAATATTTTTATTGAAACGACCTATGGAACAGACCAAGCTTCCTTCACAAACAGTTCCTCTTGGTTATTTAGGTCATGCTGTGTCAGGATCAGGTTCTGCTACAGTAACAGAAAACCCAAAATAACAGTAGCTGAAACACATAAAGATTTATTTTCTCATGTAAAAGAAATCTAGATGTGGCTGTCCAAGCATGACATGGCAGCTTCACAAAACAAAGGAGACCCAAGCCCCTGTCCTCATGCTCTGTCACTTCATTTGTCTAAAATGGAGGCTGGAGCTACAGCCATGATGCCACATTCTATGAAAGAAACAGAAAAGAGGAAGGAAAGATCAAAAGCGTTTTTCTTAGTTGTCTGTTCTTCTTTAAAGTAAACTTGCTGGAAATTCCTTCCAACAATTCCAACAGTCTGTGCTCCATCTCATGGGTCAGAACTCAGTCGTATGGATACTCTCAGAATCCAGAGACTGGGGAGTCTGACGACCAGATTGGGGAACCAGAAAGATTTGTTTTTAAATCCAGGCACTTAGTTGCCCCAATAATAGAGCGTTCTCTCAGTAAAGGTGAGAAAGGGAATGGATGGATTATCTCTTCCACAAACACCCACTCTCATTGTTTTAAAGATGGTGGCAAGTCGGGGCGCCTGGGTGGCTCAGCGGGTTAAGCCTCTGCCTTCGGCTCAGGTCGTGATCCCAGGGTGCTGGGATCGAGCCCCACATTGGGATGTCTGCTCAGCGGGGAGCTTGCTTCCCTCTCTCTCTCTGCCTGCTGCTCTAACTACTTGTGATCTATCTGTCAAATAAATAAAGAAAATCTTTAAAAAAAAAAAAAAAGCTGGTGACAAGTCGTAAATGCAGTAAGGTCAAGAAGACGGAAACTTATACTTGGAATGAAAACAAAACAAAACGAAACCGAGCTCTCAGAAAGATAACAGATTGGTGGTTGCCAGAGATGGGGGGGTGGGGGGAGATGTGTGGAGTTTGGGCGAAATGGGTGAAGGAGATCAAAAGAGAAAACTTCTACTCCTAAAATAAGTAAGTCGGGGCTTGTAATATACAGCATGGTCACTATCGTTAATAAGACTGTGTTGCTTATTTGAAAGTTGCTAAGGGTGTCGATCTCAAAAGGTCTCATCACAAGAAAATAATTGTAACTATGTATCGTGACAGATAGTAACTAGACTTGTGATGATCTTTGCGTAATATACATAAATATTGAGCCATCATGTTGTACACCTGAAACTACCCTTACGTGCCAGTTTTATCTAAAAAAAGTTATGAATGACACACACATAAAGATTTATAAGCACCATCGTACCTATATTTTTTAAACTAAGTATGCTAATATCTTCTCTATGGCATTATAGATTTGGGCCCAATGTAAATATTAGAAAATATGAAAAATATAAATATATTTTATTACATTCAAGCAAGCAGTAAAACACTGAAAGTTTAGTGAAGTTAGTTCTTTTTTCCCTAATTGCTAAATGCCAATAAAAAGAAACACTTCTTTCTCTCTCTAAAAAGTTTCTCCTTTAGCCAGAGTTAAAAAGAAAAAGATGCCGTAACTAGCCCCTGTGGCTGTTAGGAAAATAAGCTATCTCTGAAGTCAGGTAACATATTTTCTGCCAAGGAAACAGACTTTGGTATTCCATAATCCAGATAATCAGTTGTGACTTTCTACCTAGTAAATGCAATCACCTCTTCTTGTCTTTTACTCCCTTTCAATTCTTTATTGAACTCAACACAATCGATTCACCTGGTCATGAAATTTTCTTCTGCTTCCCTTGGCCTTTGTGACATGGTCCTACTATGTATGTTTACTTCTTTGCTTTTTTCCAGTCTCCTTTACTAGAGCTCTTCTTCCATTGGCTACCTCTGGCCTCTCTAATCCCATATTTCTAACTTCTGTATAAAAAAAATTTTTTTTAAACCTAGTTCTTCCATAGGCACCTCAAATTTAACACAACCCATGCTGAATTCATCCAATACAGAATTCATCCAATTCCTGTTGGCCCAAATCCATTCCTCCTTTGGCATTCTCTCTTTTGGTTGCTGACATGACATTGCCATCTCCATAGTTCTTTGCACAATGCACTTGAACATCAGTCACCTTGACTCTCATCTTCCCTCTCTACTACCCGTATCTAATCATATACTAAAAATCCACTGAGTTGGCCTCCAGAGTGGGACTGACTTTCCACTGTCATTACATCTCATTTAGAATATTTTAATGATATCTTGAGGTGTCTGTGTGTTTCGTTATGCCACATACTGCTGCCTCATCCTGTTCTATCTTCTAAAAAAAATCTTCAATTGGCTACATCTTGTATGCAGAATAAAATTCAGATAGTAGTATTGGGGCTTTGAGGTTCTCTGTAATCTGGAACAATCTATTTATTGGCTTTCATTCCTCTTCCTTACCACTCCTTTTCCACTGGACAAGCTTACCCATCAAAATTGATTTCCCTTTTTTCTCCCACAGCCCTGTATGAGAACCGAAAGTCACCCACAACCCTCATCACACTCTGCTTTTCGTTAGAATCCTTTGTAGTTTGTTTCCCGGTTAGGCAGTGACCCTCCGAAGGGCTCGTCCTTATCACCTCGCTGTGTTTAGCACATTCCCTTTTCATAATAAATTAGATTATCCTCTGCAGATGTTTGCTGGATAAAGCCTAGTTGTATACAGGCCTTGCTTTTGCTCACACTTCAATTCAGACCTCAATTCGAGGGTGACCTTCTGTAAAACCATGAGGTAAAGTTTCAGTGTCCCTCTGTCCTCTTTTTCCCCTCTCCTTTCTCACACTTAGAGACGCTCAGTGCCTTTGTGGTCACTCCTGTCCACCCATGCCTCTTACTGGGGTATCTACAGAGATCCCTCCTTTTAAGGCGCTCAAACTCTGAGACCCTTTCCTTCCCAGGTTCCTACCCAAACTACGCATCTCTGAGACAGATTTCAGAGTCCTTATCTTCATTTTACAGATGAAGAGACCAAGGCCCTGGAAGGTGACATGAATTGCCCAAGTTCATGTGACTTATTAGTGGGCCGAGATTGACCCACAATCTCCTAACTCTAAGACCATTGCTCGTTCTTTCTTTCACACTTCTCCTTCCATCCTGTATCTCAGTACCTTCAACTTCAGGGTGTCATTAAAGACGGGCAGGGACCTGCTGCCGACCATGTTCAGGAGGCCTCTCTCTCCCTTTCAACCACAGTTACCAGCGCTCTAACTCACAATCATGGGTTCTGGAGAACTCGTGTTAGTACCCTCCTGTGATGATTTTGGTCACAGAATCTGGATTATTGCGGTGCTTTTCCTAGCTCCCGAACTCATACCTCAGAAAGACACAGTCTATTCTGGGATGTGTAAAGCCTGCACATTTTCTGCAATGTGCTTCCTTGTGACTGTGTGGTTAGTGATGTTCCCTGTCTAACACAATCCTCCCACACTCACAGAAACCATGGCAGCAGAACTCCAGAGGCCTCCCCCTGCAGCTTTACAACTTCCTGGGGGAAGAGTTCAGTTCATGAATGTGTTGTAATTTCTGTGAAGGGTATCTGAAGTCCTTCAAAACATTCATGAATGAGCCTTTTCAATACCACTTGGAAGGAAGTCAGGGACTTCGCCATTGAAACCCAGCAATAATGAAATTCAATGGCTACGACACAGGAGATATATGAATGCCTCAGGGAAGAACAAAGGCCAGCTGAAGCAGCCAAAGGCAGTTACTTCCACAAAATGTATTTACCTGAATAGGAACTTGAATGGTTTTCAAGGAATGACACTGTATCCTTCCAAAAAGTATCACGTGTTCTTTATTCATCCTGCAAATCTAGGAATATAAATTTAAAATTTATTCTAGGTTGGTATTGGTGCCATATTTGGGGGCTTTAATCACCAGGACAGGATGATCTGAAGAAACATTCCATTTTTTTTTTCAGATGGAAAATGAAAGCATTGAAAGTTTGCCTTTTCTTCACGCTTGCGTCCTAGAATTACAGGTCTCTGATGCTTAAGGAAACTTATAGCACATCTAACCCACCCATGTATTTTATAGGTGAGAACTGATCCTTATTTAGCTGATAACATAGAGTAGCTAATTTTGTGACAATCATTCTACTCCAGAAAGAGGAATTAATGGAGTAGGATCCTGGGCACTAAGTTATATTTGTATTTTTAGGACTGTGTACACAGGCCTAACAGACATGAATGTTCTGGACTACATCTATATGCCTTCAATTAATTTCCATCCCATTTTCCGTCATATAAAGTGGATGACCACATTAGTTTTCTGTTTTGGGTTTTGGGAAGTATGTGAGTGTCTATGGTGCTTTGTGCTAACATTAAAATCATTCCTTTTTGTTTTTTAGGAAAAAATTACATAAATGAACTTCAAGAGTCTTCTCAACAACATTTAGGTTAATTTCTTTATTTTAAAAAAAAAGTGAGAGTGGGGCGCCTGGGTGGCTCAGTGGTTTAAAGCCTCTGCCTTCAGCTCAGGTCATGATCTCAGGGTCCTGGAATCAAGCCCCGCATCCGGCTCTCTGCTCGGCAGGGAGCCTGCTTCCTCATCTCTCTCTGCTTGCCTCTCTGCCTACTTATGATCTCTCTCTCTGTCAAATAGATAAATAAAATCTTTAAAAAAAAAAAAAGTGAGATAAGCCACACTCTATCAGGATGGCACTGTGACTACCCCAAACAATGGTCAGAAAAATACTTAAAAAAATATAAAGTGCCATGTAATAAAAGTGGGCTACTCTACTTTGTGCAGACATTCCATTCCACTTATTCCTTCAGTAAATATTTATTAAGCACTACCTGCCGGTCCTATGCTAGACACTGTGGATACAAAGAGGAGTTAAATGAGATCCCAACCTCCAAGAGTTTACACAACAAAGTCTGCTCCTGATTCGGCAACCCTCCACACCCACCCCAACAAGACTAAAGAGACAACCACTATGTAAGGGTCCCCTGTCATGTTCTGTCCAACCGCTTAGTCCTTCTCCCCTTCCTAGCATTGTCACGATTTCAGTTAAATGGTTGAGTCATTAATTGCTCAATACCTATCTGCCACTAAAATTTTAGCCCCGTGGAACAAGTATTTCATCCCTTTTATTCTCTGCTTCATACCCAGCGCTTCGCGTGGTTGGCATAGAAAAGACCAGCAACAAGTATTTGCTGAATGGACGGATGAACGTTACAATGAATGAAAAACCAAGTGGGTGTCCAAAACTTAAAAGTCTGTAATACAACGTCACTGTATTAGGCCGTGCATAGTACTACGGGAATTTGCAGGAGGAGCATTTAAACGTTAATCTTCACGGGGCTGATTCGCAAAAGAGAAAGCGAGCTCTTCAAACTCGGAGGCTTGGGTGGTGGACCGTCCCCTCCGGCCTGCGCTGAGCTGCACAGGGATTCTTCTCTGGAATATCAGGATCGTGCCAACAGTAGGACATCAATAAGATTGGTTAAATGACTCAAAGGCTGGCGGGCTCAACGTCCAATTAGGTCATCTCTGGCTTAAAGCCAGAACGAATAAAAGGGTTCGTTCCCGGGTGTCGGCGCAGAGCCCGGACGAAACCCGGCAGGCAGGGTCCACGTCGACGTCGGTTCCCCGGCAGCCGCCAGTCACGTGACTCGGACCTCGCCGCCCCCCCCCCCCCGGCGCCTGGGCCGTCCCGCGCCTGCGCAGCGCTCCGAGACGGCGGGCCCGAGCGCGCTGACAGCTTCCGGTTTGGTTTCCCCGCCCCTGCGCGGCTAAAGCAGTGCGGACTCGGCTGTGGAAGCCGTGGGGTCTCGGGGGGCAGGGCGTGGTGAGGTGCGGTGGGTGCCGAGCGGGGTTCCCGGAGCCATGGCTTGCTCCATTGTCCAGTTCTGCTACTTCCAGGACCTCCAGGCCGCCCGGGACTTCCTCTTCCCTCACCTGCGGGAGGAGACCCCCAGCGGCGCCGTGCGGAGGGACCCCAGTAAGTGCCCCTCGGCTCCCCCTTCGCCCTCTCCCTCGCGGGTTCGGGTCTCCCAGCCGCCCCGCTGCCGCTGCCTTCAGGGCGCCTGGTTGCCCCAGCTCTTCCCTCTTCGCACCGCGATGATCCCCTGCCCCTCCTCGTCCTCCAGCTCCGTCCGCCTCGGCGGCGTCGGTGTTGTCTTCCTCTCGCCCAGCTCTCTCCTGAACCTTCGCCCTCTGGCCAGAACTGCGCCCTGTCGCTTCTGCCGACCCCACTGCCCTCGCCCTCCTCCCCAGCCTCCTGTCCGAGAGCCCTCTCCAGCTCCCCCTCCCTCCACCGTGCCCGGTGCCGCACGGCTCGCTCGGCGATCGCACCCTCCGCCCCGTGCCTTGCCAGCTGTCAGCGCTCTCCCCCGGTGCTGCCTCAACCCCGCGCCCTCTCCTCCATCCCTGGGGCCTTCTGCCACCCTCCCTCCTGAAAGTGTTCCTCGTCGCCCGGTCTCCCTTCTTCCGGCCCCTTCCCCCACCATTCAGATGTAGAGCATCAATGTCTGATTGACAAGTGAGTGACTCCTGAGGTGGTGAGTAAGCGTCTCCCATAGAAGGAAAGCCTGCCAGGAGGTGAGGGCGACTCGACAGTGGGAACGAAAATTACAGCCACAAGGCCGGGAAAAGTTAATTTCCTGGACTGCGAAGAGACGCCTCCCCCCTGTCGTTATCACCGAGGAGTGTTAAGTAAGCCCTGGTCCAGGTGGTATGAAGTCCCAAGTGGGTTTCTTAGATCCTGCATAGCTTCTCAGAATTGCCCACGTTTCTCCCATTTGTGTTTATTGGTTTCTTCGTGTTTCCCACCTGAAGCACGTTTGGTTTTGTAGTACCGCGCTGTCATTTTGGTCATTTTGTGCTATACTGGAATGGTGAGAAAAGGCCCAGTAAGTAAACTCCTTCCCGTTTCTTAAATGTAGAAGATACCAAATCGGAGGGATCGGTGCATATTTACTCTGTGCCGGTCAGTAGTGCTGCAGAGCAAGTCAGGGGGGCGGTCTCTGCCCTCTAGGAGCTGTGGTTTACGGGGACAAAAATTAACAGCCATCGGTGTGATTGATACACGTGTGTCTATCTATCCATACATGCACATGTAGGTATTGGCACTAGCGGACCCTCCCTGAAGTGGTCATACGGAAGCCCACCTTCGAAGCATAGGGGAGAGGTCATAGGATGTGCAAGGAAGGGAGGCCTGAAATGAGGTGACATTTAGAGAACTAAGAAGAGCTGCCTGCCTGAAGACGGGGGTGTGGGGAGATGAGGCTATAAGGTGGTAAGGGGTTTGTTTGCTCAGGAGAGACCTACGGAAGTAGTGGGACGCCTGTGAAAGACTTCCAGCAGGGAAAGGACATGGTCAGGTTTGTACTCGCATTCAGCCACGTTTTTGGATACCTGTTCTGTGCCTTGGTGGCAGTGTGGCAAGATGGAAAGCAGGGAGATTGGTGGGAGGTTGTGCCAAAAATCCTAAGAAGCCTGGTGAGCTTGAACTAAAATCACCTCCGCAGGACTTGAGAGGAAGAGATAGGAGTGGGAAGCCATTCAGGAGGTAGAGTCTGAAGGACCTGGTGAAGATCCATCCGGTGGTGGGGGCGTAGCTGATGACGGAAATTGCTGAGAATGCCTTTGGCCTGGGCGAGGATGTTTAATGGGAGAGAATGAAGGAGGAAGGCTTTGGACCTTTTGCATGTGAACTGTTTCTATTATGTCCAAGGGAGGGAGTGCAGTCAAACACAATCTAGAGGTCTAAAAGTTAGTAATTCCCCCCCCCCACCCGGGGCCAGCGATGTTAATTTGAGGATTACCGGCCGGAAGGGTCGGTTCAGTCTCCAAGATGGTGTATGCAGTGAAGCGAACCAAGTACTGAAGATGAACCCTTAGAGGAGCTGCTGTATATGAGTCATGTAGAGGTTAATGAGAAGAAGACGGAGAAAGGGAGGAAAACCAGGTGAGAGCAGTGCCAGGGAGCACGGGGAGCAGAGGATGTGATGAAGCGGCAGAGCGTCAGCAGTTGCAGCTGAGCTGGGGTCGGCTAAGGTGAGAATGCACGAGTGCCCATTGCTTTGGGGAAGATGCAGGTGGCTGGGACCTTAGGACAGTTTCTGTGGACTGGTGGAGGCACAAGGCATATTTACAGGCCACTGAGGAGCTAAAACAAAGAAGCTGAGTTTTTCAAGGGGCCAGGTTGTGAAGGATGGTGGATCCAGGACGGTGGACAGGGGATGTAGAGGAAACAACACATTTTCTCGATCCCTCTGCCACTCCCCTGCTCTTCTTCCATCTGGGCAGCGGCACCCGTCTTGTCACAGAACTTCCTGCTTCCGCTCTTGGCTTCTTGTAATTATTTTCCAAAAGCAGCCTGAGTGAGCTTTTAAAGACAATTTAGATCATGACATGCCCCTTAATAACTCTATAGCTTTTAATTGCACTTAATATAAAATCTGAAGGTCTTACATTGTTTATAAGGCCCATGAGGCCCTGCCTCCTGCCGCTTCTTGCACCCCATTTTACTCTCCGCTTACCTCTTGTGCTTCAGGCACGCTTTGTTGTGGTTAAACCAGTCAGGCTCATTTGTGCTGGAGGCCTGTGCCCTTGCTCTTGCCTCTGCTTTGGAGGCTGTATGCAGATCTGCATTCTAGCCACGTCTTGTTGGTCAAGTCTCATCTCAGCTGTCAACACCTCCTGGAGGCCTTTTCTGATCACTAAATCTAATGTAGTCATTCCTGCCTCCCCCCCCCCCATCATATTTGTTACTCTGAGTCATATTGTCTTGTTTTTGTCCCTGTGTCTGTGTTGTCCAGTATGGTAGCCTCTAGCCACATGTAACTCTTGAGCCCTTGAAATGTGGCAAGTGCTACCAAAGAACTGAATTTTTAATTTTACTTAATTTAAGCTTAAATTAATTAAAATGTTCCAGTTGCGGCTAGTGCCTACCATATTGTATAGCACAATTAGAGGTGCCAAAATTTAGGCACATACAGGTTGAATACTTGTCCAAGGTCACACAGTGAAGGCTAGTCTAAGGATATGAACTCAATCCAGGCAGTTGGGGGTGTATAGTCATACCCCTAAGCATCTGGATTAATTTGCTGTATGTGTTTACAGGCTTACAAGTGTGATTTAATTTATTATCCTTTCAAATCAAATTCTTAGGTTTGTGTATATTGGTATTATTGGGGCTTTCATCAATTCATGTGGAAAATAAATGGAGAAAGAGCTTAACCAGTGAGCCCCTTTGCCAAACCAATATTTTACAGTTAAAACAGTGCTTTAATTTACTAATAAAGATCATCAAAATATCTTGTCCTACTCTTAATAATGTATTTGGAATTCTAGGGATGACTAGTGCTATAGATTCCCATAATCACTGCGTGTCTTGTTTTATTAAAAAACAAACAAAGAAAAATAATAGAATTTGTAAAGGGCTCTTCATTAAGAGAAACTGAACTACTCATGTAGGACCTGCCTTAACCTATTGATGGTGTTTGACCTTGCTTTGCTTCACATTTATTAGTGTTATAAATGATTATTGGGAAAGGAGTCATGAGATCTTTTTATCTTCCTAGCTTATATAGTTTTAATTTCTTATGCCAGCTCATTTATAGGGGATATGTAAAACCAGAACAACAATAATGATAATCTTGACAAGGCTTATTAGTTGTTTTGATTATTTCAATGTGGACAGCTGGCATAGACCTAATGATAACTGGCACCTGGGCACCCAGAACTCAGTACTGCTCTCTTCCATGTTTGAATTGTCGGAGAATAACAGAATGACTTTGTTACTTTGTATCTTCAATTGAGAAATGAGACTATCTTCTGTGGCTTTAAAGATTTTTTTTTTTTTTTTTTAATTGGTCAGAGAGAGAGAGTGTGCACACAAGCAGGGGGAACAGCAGGCCGAGGGAGAAGCAGGTTCCCTGCTGAGCAAGGAGCCCAAGGTAGGACTTGATCCCAGGACACTGGGATCATGACCTGAACTGAAGGCAGATGCTTAACTTACCGAGCCACCCAAGTGTCCCTCTTCTATGGCTTTAAAAGAGGTCTAGAACCTCACTATTTCTGAATGTTTACACTAGTGATAACTATTAATACTTGTTTCTACTCAGATGCTATTTCAGACAAAACATTTGGTTTCATACTTTGAAATTTCAGAGATGGGTAATAGTAGGGGTCCTCACGTAAACTACAGTGGCATAATTTCCAGTGAGACTGGATTTTTAGACCAGAACTTTGTGATATTTAAAATCAAGTTGGGCAGAGAAAGAAATGCATGTACAGAGAGGGAGAATCAGAATATTTGGAGGTAATGGGTATTACAGTATTGTGGATCTCCTAATTTACTTGATAAGAAAATAATTTCCTAGTGACATACTAAAAAAGTAAGGCAGCTTTCCTTCTCACCTCTTACCAGAAAGAGAAGATAAAGCATGCAGGGAGTTATGTTGGAGTCATCAATTAAAGTCGTGTTTTTATACAGTCACTGAGCAGAGTGTGCTTTTTAGGATCACCTGAAATCATGGGATTACTTTACAGGATGGGATATTACAAAGGACATAAAATGCCCATTTTTTATGCTTTGTGAAAAACTTTCTCTTGTTTGCGATCCTACCGGGGGGAATGTTTATAGGAGTTTCAGAAAATTTGTGGAGTGAATGGATTTTGTTAGCAATTTAAGATTGGAAGAGGCTCTCGCTGATAAAATTTGTCAATGAGGAAACTGAGACATAACGTAGTCTTTAATTCCTTCATAGAGCTAGTGTTTGTTGAGTACTTCCCATGTACTAAGAACAAAGTGGTCTTAAAGGGTGAATAAAATAGGTTCCTCTCCTCAAGGAGCTTCCTGTCAATAAAGGAAATAAGCATGTAGCAGGAGTGTTACAGGTGTTGTCCTGTAATTTGGCACATGAAAGTTGGAGAATGAAGGAGTGTTAGTTCATGCTGTACAGGGGATTCAGGGAAGTTGTTGGAGAGGAAGTATCAGATTTACCAAGTCTTATCCCATCAGATGGAGAGAAAATGGTCAAGTAAGGGATGTGAAACAGGATGGGGTTCAGAAAGCTGCAAGTAGCAAATTGTGGGAGAGTAGGGTATGGTGAGGGACGAAGCTGCAGAGATTGTCGGGAACTTAAATTTTACACAGTACAGGGTCGTCAGATGGAAGTTAATACTTTGGAGTTACATGGAAATTTGCCCAAGGGTTAATTGGAAACAGGTAGTTTAAAATAAATTAATTTCCATGTACTCTTATGAAAGTACCTAGTTTTCTACCTGCCCTTTTCCCATTTCACTAAAGACTCATCTTTCACATATTCTGAATATTATCATAGTAAGTTGCTTCAGGGTGTTTAAAAAAAAAATTTCCCCTTTAATCAAGGCACCGTGAACTCCCCCATCCATCTCTCTGAGACATTTCCTAATAATTTTTGTTTTTATGTCCATCATCAAAATTTGTGATACGTGTGTGTTGTTTTTCTCAGTTATCAACTTTTAATAATAATTGCAATAAGTCAAGAAGAAAAATTCTAATATGTGGAGTCTTACCACAAGAACACTTTTCTCAGTTCATGTTTCTGCAGAGAAATTTTTGGATTAATAATAAAAATAATATTACATTAGAATAGCACTTTGGAGGAAATGGAATGGAAATAAGAATTTAAGGAGAAAAAAATTACTTTTAGAGAACATCATTTTTTAACAGACATTGCTGTGTGTCATAATTTTCCTATAGTATATAGAATCCACTGAATACATTTAGAAGGATGGTATACATTTATATTAAAATACCATGTTTATTGTATTTAAGAAATTACATCTTTCGTACAAGGGATACATACCATTGAAAACCTCTTGGGATATATATAAATAAAAAGTTCGAAGGCTGTCTTCTATAGGGCTCAGTCGTTCCCAATCTTTTTTTTTTTCTTTTTCCATTATAGCACACATAAAAAAAATACTTGGTATCTGAATAGTGAAAGCAGTTTTGAAAAAGAAGGAAAAAGTTGGAGGGCTTATACTTCTTGATTTCAAAACGTTACAAAAACTGCAATAATGAAAATCAGCAATTCAAGGTAGTCAAACTGGTACTGGCATAAAGACAAATAGACCAGTAGGCTAGAGTCTGGAAATAAACCCTTGCATATATGGTCAGATGATCTTTGGCAAGGGTACCAAGATCACTCAGTAGGGAAAAGGACAGTTTCTTCAACAAATGGTATTCGGAAGACTGCATATCCAAACACGAAAGAATGAAGTTGGACCTTTGTCTTACACCAAATACAAAAATTAACTGGAAATGGATTACAGACATAAACACCTAAAACTGTAAATACTTAGAGGAAAACATAGGGGAAGGCTGCATGACATTGGAACTTCATAATGACTTCTGGTTGGATATAACACAGAAGGCACAGGGAACGAAAGCAAAAACAGACAAATGGGACTATATCAAACTTTAAAACATTTAAAACATGACTCAAAGGATGGGATCAAGAGTAAAAAGGCAACCTATGAAATGGGGGAAAACATTTGCGAATCATGTATCTGATAAGGGATTAGTGTCCTCAGTATATAAAGAACTGTAGCTCAACAGTAAACTGATTAAAAACTGGGCAAAGGACTTGAATAGACATTTTTCCAAAGATTTCATATAAGTGGTCAATAAGCACGAATAGATGCTCGGTATCAGTAATCATAAGAGAGATGCCAATCGGAATCATAATGAGCGATCACATCCATTAGGATGGCTATCATTAAAAAAAAAAAAGAAAGAAAATAACAGCTGTTGGCAAGGATGTGGAGAAATTGGAGCTCTACACTGTTGGTGGAATTTTAAAATGATCCCACTGCTATGGAAAACATTATGGAATTTCCTCAAAAAAAGATGGAATTACTGTATAATCCAGCAATCTCATTTCTGGGTATATATCCAAAAGAGTTGAAAGCAGTGTCTCAGAGATATTTGCACACCTATGTTCATAGGAGCACTACTCACAAAACCCAAGGAGTAGAAGTAATCCAAATGTTTATGTTGAATGAATGGATAAACACACACTCATACACGCACACACAGAGTGGAATATTATTCAACCTTACCAAGGAAGGGACTCCTACAATATGCTACAATGGGAATGAATCTCGAGGACACTGCTATGATATATATTAGTCACAGAAAGACACATGCTGTATGATTCCACTAAAGTAATTAAATTCATAGAAATGGGAACTAGAATGGAGTTACTAGGACTTCGGAGGAAGAACTAAAGGGGACTTATTTGGTGGGTATAGAGTTTCATATTTGCAAGATTAAAAAGTTCTAGAAATCTGTTTCACAACAGTGTGAATATACTTTGCACTACTGAACTGTACACTTAAAAATGGTTAAGATGGTAAATTTTAGGTTGTGTTTTTAACATAATAAAAATTATGTCAGTTACGGGCACCCAGGTGGCTCAGTGGGTTAAGCCTCTGCCTTTGGCTCAGGTCATGATCTCAGGGTCCTGGGATTGAGCCCTGCATCGGGTTCTCTGCTCAGCAGGGAACCTGCTTCTCCCTCTCTCTCTGCCTGCTTCTCTGCCTGCTTGTGTCTGTCTAATAAATAAAATATTTTTTAAAAAGTCTGTATATTTTAAAAAAATTATGTCAGTTAATACGGCCATGGAGAGATTGGTCATACAAAATAGATAAAGCTACTCATGGTGGGCAGTGACCTGCTTTCCAGTAGCCCCGGGCCCTACCTGGCTGTCTTAAAAGATGAGAGGATTAATATCTTGGTTCAACCTGTAACCTGTTTGCAGTTTACTAGGAACCTCTGCTATCTGCAGAGGGTAGCCATTAATGGTTTAAAAAAAAAATTATTTTTTATTTGGCAGAGGGTAACCACTGATGTTTATTTTTTATTTTTTAAAAAAGATTTTATTTATTTATTTGACAGAGAGACGGCGAGAGAGGGAATACAAGCAGTGCGACTGGGAGAGGGAGAAGCAGGCTTCTTGCTGAGCAGGGAGCCCAGTGTGGGGCTTGATTCCAGGATCCCGGGATTATGACCTGAGCTGAAGGCAGACACTTAACGACTGAGCCACCCAGGTGCCCCGCCATGGATGGTTTTAAACGAAAGCATAGCATTTCAAGATTTGAGTTGTGGACAGATGGATTTGGTGGCTGTGAAAAGAATAGGTTGGGTAGTTCAAAGCTGGAGGTAGGTGACTGTTTGGGAGATGTTTCTAGAAGTCAGATGCGGACCTTCAGAAGTAAAGAGAACTCAGGCAGTAACAATGGTGATGGAGCTTGAAACTTGCTAGAGTTAGCAGTGGCAATCGGTTGAGCTGAGAAATAGGATAACCAGTTAATATTTTGGAGACATTTTTATGTCAGCAAAGAAAGAATGGATGGGAGTGGTGGGAGAATGTGGAAGCAGAATGACCAGTGGGGGACCATTGCAGTATTCCAGAAGGGGGGGTAATCTTAGATTGGTATTCCTTAGGCATTATTTGATTTTACTTAAAGTGACAATCCTGGAATTATAAGACAGCAAGTAATTTTTGAGGACTGCTATGATAATACCACTTGGAGCTATAGAGACCCTAAATGAACCTTCCTTATGCAAAGGAATCATTGAATCCTTTGATTCAATGAATCCTTGAATCCTAAAGTGTGTGCCGTGCCCATATTTCTCCCTTGAAAAGAAGACCAGAAACAGTCTTTCGAACACAGGTCATGTTTCTTTGTACCGTGTGAACCTACGTCTCACATATAAACTGCCCAGAAGAGAAGGTCAAGAGAGACATAGTTACTCATTATCGCATTGCTTTTTTTTTTTTTTTTTTTTAAATCAGACATGAAACCACCTTTTGGCTACTCATACCCTACCTTCTAGGTGTTAAAACTTCAGCGTCATGCTGTTTAGTGTGGTAGCCACTAGTCATATGTGGTAATTTAAATTTATGTTTCATAGAAAATAAAAGTAACAATTCAGTTCCTTAGTCATACTAGCTACTTTTCAAGTGCTCATTGACTACATATGCCTAGTGGGTACCTTCCTGGATAGCACAGATACAGAACACTTCCATCATCAAAGAAAGTTCTGTTGTGCTGCTGTGGTGAGAATCCTCTGAGACTTTCTGCTTTGTCAACACACAGACCTGTTGCTTGGGCATTTATTTTTTAATTTTTATTATCTCACTCTTAAAAAATAAGCATTCTGGGGGGGCACCTGGGTGGCTCAGTGGGTTAAGCCGCTGCCTTCGGCTTAGGTCATGATCTCAGGGTCCTGGGATCGAGTTCCGCATCTGGCTCTCTGCTCAGCAGGGAGCCTGCTTCCCTCTCTCTCTCTCTGCCTGCCTCTCTGCCTGCTTGTGATCTCTCTCTGTCAAATAAATAAATAAAATCTTTTAAAAAATATATGTATTCTGGAACTCTGTGTGTGTGTGTGTGTGTGTGTGTACTTAATTATATATCTTTCCCAGTTTGTATATGCAACTCTGTAGCATTCTTTCTAAAGGCTGTGCAGTGTCCCAATGAAGACTCTACAAGGCTATATTTTACTATTTCCCTATCAATGAACACTTAGATCGTATCCAAAATTTTTGCTATAAGAAAATGCTCCAATAAGCATCCTTCTGCATGTCTTTATGTAGGATATTGGTTTGTTTGTTTTTTAAAGATATTTAATTTTTTGAGAGAGAGAGAGAGAACAAGCAGACTCCTCACTGAGCAGGAAGCCTGATGTGGGACTCGATCCTGGGACTCCAAGATCACAACCTGAGGTGAAGGCAGATGCTTAACCAACTGAGCCACCCAGGTGCCCAGGATATTGGTATTTCTATATGTACATTTCCAGGATTGGAATTGCCGAATAATAGAAATTCACATTTTAAATGCTGGTTTCAGTTGCCAGATTACTCTAAAAATTCGTCAGGGTCATTCCTATCCATGTTAAATAGAAATGCCCATTTACGTATGTTGTCATTCTATGTTATCAGTTCCCTTGACTTTTGCTTTACTGATAAGTGAATAATGGTTCTCATGTGATAGTAAGATTATTGTCAGGCTTTATCTGTATTTTTTTTTTTTTTTAAACAGCAGGTAATAGCAAAGTTAAGCTGGTATTTGAAGAATTTAAATATGAAGAAAGTTTTCTCACAGAGACTAGTTGAATATTAGAATGGGTTAAATAATAGTGTTGATTTAGAATATGCAGAAAGTACCAAAATAGCTAGCATTGTTTACATACCTTCACCCATATATCATAATGGTGTACCCTTACCCTGTTAGCAATGTTCATCTCTTTCTGCTGCTTTGGATACACATGTGTAACCTGGCATTGTAGGAAACAATTATAAAGGATGCAGTTTTTTTCTAATATAATATATTATTGCCTTTAGTCCTTTAAAAGAAAATAGAACATGGAATCAGTCAATTAAATTTCATTGCTTATATGGATTGTTTTGTTTTGTTGCTTTTGTTAAGGTGGTTCTAAAGATTTCTTAGGTTTTTGGCCAAAGGGAGCATGTTTATTTTTATAAACTTTTTAGAGCTTTTTAGAACTTTCAGTTCTGTCATTTTGTGAATTGTCTATTAGGGCATACTTTGTTATGTGATATGAGAGGTCACTTATTTGACAACAGGGATCATTAGAATTCCAGAACTAAAAGGGCCCTTGGGACTCCTGAGTGGCTCAGTCGGTTAAGCGGCTGCCTTCGGCTGGGGTCATGATCCCAGCTGGGTCTGGAATCCTGTCCTGTCTGCCTGCATCAGGCTCCTTGCTTGGCAGGGAGCCTGCTTCTCTCTCTTCCTCTGCCTGCCACTCTGCCTGCTTGTGTTCTCTCTCTCTATCAAATAAATAAATAAAATAAAATAAAAAATAGAACTAAAAGGGCCTTTAAGATCTAGTATGATTTAGTGATGGTGGTCTGAAAGAAGCTCTGTTTCCTGAATTGGGATGGCCTCATTTTAGATAGTTATATATTTTTAGGTGCTGAAAAGAAAATGCTAATATGAAATTTATTTTCCCACTTCCTTAGAAGTAGATTAATAATTCCAAGGCATAAGAAATTAGGAAGCAGCTTCTCTATTCTTTAGTTATTTTTTACTTTGGGTTAGTAAGTGATGGCTTCTTTGCCTGGCCAAGGAGAGCCAGGTAAGATTTGTTGAAGTTTTTAAATTATTTACAAGTCGTAAGGTCTAGAGGTTCCTTCTCCTTACAGAAACAAGTACATTTTCTGTTTTTTTTTTCTTGTCTCAGAAGAATGGAAATGGATGTGCTTCTGTGCTAATAAGATATTTTATTAGACCATGGAGATTAAATTAAGTCATCCTTTTCCTAACACTTAATAATTCCAGTTTCTCATTTGGTTTTTGATCTTGACATAGTCATATTGGAAAAAGCAAATATTGCCAAACTAATTGCCCACTTCAGGATTCAATTTCCTTTCTAGCTTCAGGTTCTTCTTCTATGAGAAACACACTCAGTTTATGGGGACAGGCTGTTCAGAAGCAGATCGAAATAAGATATATTGGGAATTAAAAAGAACTATGGAAAACAGAAGTTGAATTTCTTATTTGAGCTTTTGTTGGTGGAATAATTCATTCACTGGAAATACCCCTAAAAAAGAAAACTGTAATTTTTGATGATTGCATTAAAATGTGTTTTCTCTATGTTTCAATGATTATATCATTTAACAAGTGAGAGACTGAAGAGTTTTTTATACTAGTGTAATCTGATCTCTTCAGGGGAAAAAATTCTTTCCAGAAGGAGGTATAGTTACATTTTACATGTTGAAGTTCAAGTCAGTGAGTGGTTTTACACATTCAGGCAAAACGTTGAACTTATTCAGGATAAGAACAACAGTTGGTGCGTATGTTATCAATTCCTCTAGATCACGATAGTCATCTTCAGTGACAGGTATAAAGTTCAGGGTTGAAAAGTCAAATGACTAATCAGTGAGGAAGTAGTTGCTTTTTGTTACTATTTATTCATCTTGCCTGTTTTTATTTCTTTTCAAGTCATATACGTTGGTTAGAGATCAGCTTATGAATTTTTTTAATGTAAAGAACAAGTATAATTCAAGATGTGGTAAAAAACTTGAATGAACGCTCATCAAATGAGGTGGACTGATGAAATATTTTAAGCTGGCAAACTTCTGCAAAGACTCAAATCTTCAACGTAGTCCTTGAGTTTCTGTGAATTTAAAAGGAAATTGGCAGGGCACCTGGGTGGCTCAGTGGGTTAAAGCCTCTGCCTTCGGCTCAGGTCCTGATCTCAGGGTCCTGGGATCAAGCCCCGCATTGGGCTCTCTGCTCAGCAGGGAGCCTGCTTCCCCCGCCCCCCTTCTCTCTGCCTGTCTCTCTGCCTGCTTGTGATCTCTGTCTGTCAAATAAATAAAATCTTTAAAAAACTAGATAAATAAAAGGAAATTGGCTAAGGGTATGAAAATTGATTTTAAAGGAAGTTCACCGTTCAATAAAGGTTCGCACACACCCACCCCCACACCGCCAAAGTAAAAGATTCAAAACTAAGCAGAAATGTCTCATGTACTTGGAAGTGCCATTTTTTTAGTTTAGGTTGTACAGGAAATGGGATGGGAACCCCCAGTTAAAACATGAGCCGTTAAGGGATGCCTGGGTGGCTCAGTGGGTTAAACATCTGTCTTTGACTTTGGCTCAAGTCATGATGTCAGGGTCCTGGGATTGAGCCCTGCATTGGGCTCCCTTTGAGCAGGGAGTCTGCTGCTCCCTTTTCCTCTGCTCTTCCCCCTCACTGCTGCGTGCACGCTCGCTCTCTCTCAAATAAATAAATAAAGTCTTTTTAAAAAAATGAGCTTTGAAATACTTAGCTTATAGCCGGATGCTGTTCTGATGTAGTATTGTTGTAAAGTAACTGCTTTAGGAACCATATCCGGCACATGAATCATAGCATGAAAGTAGCAAGACTAGGAAAGCAGTCTCATAATCTATTTTTAGACTTCTCCAATGACAATGTTTCCCATTTTTTAGAAGTTTCTTTATAGGTAAGTTTTTTATTTTTTTAATTTTAATTCCAGTATTAATAACATACAGTGGTATATTAGCTTCAGGTGTACCATATAGCGACTGATTGAGCCATTCCTTACATCACCCAGTGCTGATCACAAATGCGCTCCTTGATCCCCATCTCCTATATTACCCCTCCCCCTATCCCCCTCCCCGCTGGTAATCATGAGTTTGTTCTCTATACTTAACAGTCTGTTTCTTAGTTTGTCTCCCCCCCCCTTTGCTTATTTTGTTTCTTAAATTCCACATACAGTTGAAATCCTGGTGTTTGTCTTTCCCTGACTTATTTCTTTTAACCTTATACCCTTTGGATTCATCCATGATGTCGTAAATGGTAAGATTTCATTCTTTTTTTATGGCTGATCTTCCACTCTTTGTGTGTACCACCTGTTCTTTATCCATTCATCCTTGGTAATCCATGGATCCATGAATGTCCATTCATATGGTAATTCTGTTTTTTAATTGAGGAACAATTAAACAGTGGCTGCACCCTTCTGTATTTCCACCAGTTGTGCACAAGAGTTCCTTTTCTCCACATTCTCACCAATCCTTGTTGTTGTGTTTTTGATTTTAGCTATTTGGACAGGTGTGAGGTGATATCTCATTGCGTTTTGATTTGCATTTCCCTCATGAGTGATGTTGAGCATCTTTTTATGTGTCTGTTGGCCATCTGTATGTCTTCTTTGGAGAAATGTGTGTTCGTGTCTTCTGTCCATTTTTAATTGGATTCTTTGTTTTGTGTTGAGTTTGTGTTGTGTATAAATTCTTTATATATTTTGGATACTAACCCTTTATTAGATATGTTATTTGCAAACATCCTTTCCTTTGCAATAGGTTGTCTTTTAGTTTTGTTGACTGTTTCTTTTGCTGTGCAGAAGTTTTTTACTCTGATATAGTCCCAACAGTTTATTTTTGCTTTTGTTTTCCTTGCCTCAGGAGACACAACCTAGAAAAATATTGCTTCGGCGGATGTCAGAGAAATTACTGCCTGTGTTCTCTTGTAGGATTTTTATGGTTTCAGGTCTTACATTTAGCTCTTTTATCTCATTTTGAGTTTATTTTTGTGTGTGGTGGGAGAAAGTGGACCAGTTTCATCCTTTTCATGTAGGTGTCCCCTTTTCCCAGCACCATTTGTTGAAGACACGGTCTCCCATTGCATATTCTTCCTCCTTTACTGAAGATTAATGACCATATAATCATGGATTTATTTCTGGGCTCTCCGTTCTGTTCTCTTGATCTGTGCGCGTATTTTTGTGCCAGTATCATACTCTTGATTACTGCAGCTTTGTGGTATATCTTGAAATCTGGAATGGTGGTACCTCACGTTATTGGGGTTTTTTTGTTTTTGGTTTTTGGTTTTTTTTCCTCCCCTCAAGAGGAGGGGAGCTATTCTGGGTCTTTTGTGGTTCCATACAAATTTTAGGATTGTTCTGGTTCTGTGAAAAGTGCTCTTGCTATCTTGATAGGGATTGAGTGTGTTCATCGCAGTGTCTAGTATGGACATTTTAACAATATTTGTTCTAATTCAAGAACATAGTATCTCTTTCCATTTGTGTTGTCTTTAATTTCTTTCATCAGTGTTTTATAGTTTTTAGAGTACATGTCTTTTACCTCCTTGGTTAAGTTTATCCCTGGGTATCTTGATTTTGTTGCAATTATGGATAAGATTGTCTTCTTAATTGCTGTTTTGGCTGCTTCAATATTAGTGTATAGAGATGCCATAGGTTTCTGTATGTTGTTTTTGTGTCCTGTGACTTTATTGAATTAATTTATCAGTTGTAGTTTTTTAGTGGAATCTTTAGGTTTTCTATAACTGGTACCATGTCAATTGCAAATAGAGTTTTACTTCTTCCTTACCAATTCAGATGCCTTTTATTTCTTTATTCTGTCTAATTGCTGTAGCTAGGACTTCTGGTACTGTAGTGAATAGAGGTGGTGAGAATGGACATCCTTTTCTTGTTCCTCTTAGGGAAAAAGCTCTCAGTTTTCCCCCATTATTCACTGTGGGTTTTCCATATATGGCCTTTATTATGTTGAGGTATGTTCCCTCTAAACTTACTTTGTGAAGGGTTTTTATCATGAATGGATGTTGTACTTTGCTAAATGCTTTTTCTACATCTATTGAAATGATCCTATGATTTTTACCCTTTCTCTTATTGATGTGAATCATGTTAATTGATTTGTGAACATTGAGCCACCCCTGCATCCCAGGAAAAAAATCCCACTGGATGGAGAATGATAATTTTAACAGTGTTAAGAGTGTCTATATGCTAAGCACTGTTCCTAGTGCTTCGGATATAGTAACTCTAACAATGGTATGAAGTACAGTTATTAACTCCATTTTGCTAAAGAGGAAACTGAGACAGTAAGAGATTAAATAAATTGCCTGAGGTTATATAACCTTTTTAGGGGTAAAACTGGGTATCCAACCCCAACAACCTGACACCAGAGACCTAAGAGTTATTTTAGACCTGTGTTGTCTCATACTGTAGCCACTAGCCACATAGACTTTTGAACACTTGAAATATGACTGGACCAAACAGATGTGCTTTAAATGTAAAATATACATCAGATTTTGAAGACTTAGTATGCGGTAAAAAGTAAAATATTCATGAATAATTTAACATTGACTGCATATTGAGATGATATCTTGGCTGTATTATATTAAGTAACATCTATTCTTAAAGTTTTGCCTTTTTTCCCCTTCTTTTAAAATGTGGCTACGAGGGGGCACCTAGGTGACTCAATGGGTTATGCCTCTGTCTTTGGCTTAGGTCATGATCTTGGGGTCCTGCGATGGAGGCCCCACACTGGGTTCTCTGCTCAGTGGGGAGCCTGTTCCTGCCTCTCTGCCTACTTGTGACCTCTCTCTTTGTCAAATAAATAAGTAAAATCTTGAAAAAAATGTGGCTACTGGGGAAACCCTCTTGGGTCCCTTCCCCCTTTGGGGAGCTTTGTACCATTGCTCAATAAATTTTGCTTTGCTGCCCACCAAACAAACAAACAAAAAAAATGTGGCTACAGATACATTTAAAATTGAATGTGTGTGGGCGCCTGGGTGGCTCAGTCATTAAGCATCTGTCTTCGGCCCAGGTCATGGTCCCAGGGTCCTGGGATCAAGCACTATGTTGGGCTCCCTGCTTGCCGGGAGGCTTGTTTCTGCCTCTTCCACTCCCCCTGCTTGTGTTCCCTCTCCCCCTGTGTCTTTCTCTGTCAAATAAATAAAGTCTTAAAAAAAAAATAAAATTGAATATGTGGCTTGCATTATATTTTTATTGGACAGTGCTGCTAAGTGCCTACAGTGAGTGAACAGTCTGACTGGAGAGAAAGAATAGAAGGGGGGTGGCAGGCAAAGGGAAAAAAAAAGGATATTTAGGATCAGATTAGATTGGCATTAAAGTTTATCTTTGAAGTTAGTGTGTTTAGAGCGATCCGTGGACAGTCTGCTTCCGATGTGCAGATCGAAGCCCACCCTGAAACGTCAGTCAGCCCTAATTCATTATTTGCACTTCTTGCAGAGTTTTTAAGGCTACCTAGAGAGAGGAAGCTGCAGAAGAGACCATAACTGGTTTTATTAAAGCAGTGAGTGTGAATCCCATTCTTTTAATTTTCTGATCAACTTTGTTGAATTGGACTTAAGCAAAATGAAAGACATAGGAAGCTGATGACGGTTAAAAGACTTGCTTTTCAGTTTAGGTGCTTGGGACTTACTTATTTAGTAAGTGGGGGAAAACACTTAAAATTACCTTATCATTTAGTCTGGCCTTTGAGATGAGTGCTGCTTAGCTCAGTAAGCAAACTGGGTAAGTGCCATTGGCTTTATGATTTAGTGCTTTGTGGAGTGCTTGGAATTTTCACACTGGACCCTAGCCACCCCAAACAGTGTATTTGTATATTCTGGTGCACTTATTCTATAATACACTTTGTTAAACTGACTTATACCACAGCTTGGTATTAAAATTCAAAATCTCCTATGAGTGATTTTGTTATAAATTACAAAACGAGTTAAAAAAGAAAATTCTAATGGGCCAGGGTAATTTTAATCTATTTATTCTAAGACAATCATGGTGAACTATTTTCAGCTTTATAGTAAGTGATAATAAAAAGTGTTATTTTGTCATGAGTATGTAGAATTTATAAATCTTAAGGTCTTAAAGTAACAGTTCATATTGGTGTTAAATAGGGACAGTTTTTTAATATATATTAAATACATTGCTTTTGTTATCCACAACCCTGATTAAGGATCAATTTAAAAACACTGATAATGGAATCAACTGAAGAAACCACCCTTTATAGAAAAGTTACCAGAGGGAACGTCTGCCTGAATAAAATCATTTACTTGAATGGCAGCTTGATTAGACATTCATCAACTATTTTTTTTATATACACCATCCTTTTTTTTTTTTTTTTTCCAATAATGTGCTTGGCCTGCTGCATAGTTTGAAAGCATAAGAAATAACCTTGGTCTAGTGCTAAGATTCCAACGTTTTTTAACTGCTGACAGTAACTGTCAAATAGCAATCTGCAAAATAGTATCAGAAGATTTTCAACAGAACTTGGGAGGCTGCAAAATTTCTATTACCAGCACAGAGTAGAAATAGATATAAGGGTAGTGCCCAGTTTGCAAATGTTTTCTTTTTTTTTTTTTTTTTTTTTTTAAGATTTTATTTTATTTGACAGAGAGAGAGATCACAAGTAGGCAGAGAGTCAGGCATAGAGAGGAGGAAGCAGGCTCCCTGCTGAGCAGAGAGCCCGATGTGGGACTCGATCCCAGGACCCTGAGATCATGACCTGAGCCGAGGGCAGCGGCTTAATCCACTGAGCCACCCAGGCGCCCCCCTGCAAATGTTTTCTTTAAAAAAAATGTTGGGATGCCTGGGTGGCTCACTTGGTTAAGTGTCTGTCTTTGGTTCAGATCATGGTCCCAGGATCTTGGGATCAAGCCCTGCATTGGGCTCTCTGCTCAACGGCAAGTCTGCTTCTCCCTTTCCCTCTCCTCCTGTGCTCTCTTGCTTTCTCTCTCAAATAAAATCCATGAAATAGAATTAATGTTTTCTATTTTTAAGTTGAATAGAATCTAGAATGCATTTTCCTATAGTATTATAAATAGATTTAGGATTCCAGGCCAACCTTCAAACACATCTTGAACATTCCTGAGTAATAGTTCTGTTTCACCTTCCTTTCAACTCTGTTTGTACCATGAACTTCTTTAGAAAATGTATTCCCGTGATAGGAGGTGTGTGATTGAGTCCCCTTTTCTCTCTTGTTAATAGAAATTTCTCAGTCAGGGGCCTTGAGAAGTGGAAAAAAACCTTCACTAACACAAATTTCTTATATAAAGAAAGTATTTTTCAAGGACTTCTCTTCCTGGATGTTTTGAATTACGGCATTTAGAGATCCTGGGTCTCTGCAGGGGCAGGAAATCCAAATTGCTACTGTCTTGTGTTTGATTGTATGAGTCATTTGTGAATTGAGTCAGGTACTTTTTATTCCAATATAGAAGAGAAATAATACATTTTTATAGTATTGTACAACATTCAGTGAAGGTTATGTGTGCCAACTAAGCTTTTTGAAGGCTTATTTTCTTTTGTCTCTCCAGCACTTAGCACAGTGGCCAACACACTAAAGATACTGTGTTTGTTGAGTGAATGAATGAATGAGTGAATCATTCGCTGGCCCCATGAAGGGTTTGCAATTTTGTGTGGTCTTTCCGAGGTGGTGGTATTTCGATATATTCTTTTTATAGCAATATTAAAATTGAATCACGGATTTTAGAGTGATAAGCTTTTTGAGGTACTTTGCTTTCTCGAACAGGAATGATGGGGGAGACAAACCATGAGAGACTGTGGACTCTGAGAAACAAACTGGGGGTTTTGGAGGGGCTGGGGGTGGGAGGGTTGGGTCAGCCTGGTTGGTGGTAGGTATTAAGGAGGGCACGCATTGCATGGAGCACTGGGTGTGGTCCATAAACAATGAATCTTGGAACACTACATCAAAAACCAAAAATGTATTATATGATGATTAACATAATACAATAAAAAACAAACAACAACAAAAAAAGAAAAACAGCATTTTTTAAAACTCTCTAGATGGGATGGCTTAGTTGCCATCAGCCCACAATAAGGCAGTTGTTTTTGGTATATTGGAGAAATTAGCAGAATAAAGAAATTGCCTAAGTGAATAAGATTGCCGAAGAACAAGCTGTAATTTTCCAAGTTATGAAAAAAAACTTCTAAATTTTGATATCAAGGGAATGCTTCTATTTTAAAATAATATATAATAAACTTGTTTTGGCCTTAACTGTAAGCTCCATGTTTCCAAATTTCTATGCCTCTTCATAAACCAGGAGAAAGTATATAGCAGAATACTTGTGAGTGTGGGCTTTGGAACTCTGGAAGCGCTGATTTCAACCCCACTCTGCCACTTAATCCTCTGTGATCTTGGTCAGGCTTTATAAATTAAATAATCTGGTTTTCTCACTGTAGTAAGGGGATGATAGAGAATCCTTGTCATGCTTAAGTGAATTAATGTCTATAAAGCAGTTAGACACATAGAAATGCCGAGTACGTGTTAGTTGTTGCTTGATTACTCCTCTATGTGAGTTACCGCTTTCTGCCTTTGTTCATGTTGACCTTTTTTTCAAGTATATTTGAAAAGTGCCTTGGTGCTTTTTAAAGACTTAGTTTAAGGTGACTCCTCCCTGTATTTTGTCATGTCTCTCACTCTTCCCTACATTAGATCACAAAATCCTTAAGGACATACATATTTACATAGTATTTATTTATCAGGTGTTGGTTCTATTCTGTTTAGAGGAAATGTTTAGTCAAGTATTTCAAGCTCTGTACTTCATGTAAGCACTTTTCATCTTTTTTAATAATAGGTAAATCAGACTGGGAAGATGATGGTTGGGGAGCATGGGAAGAGACGGAACCCCAAGAAACTGTAAGTCTTCATAAATGTATGCGTGCTTGTTGAAAGTGGCATTTTCCGTTTGTAATGATGGTGACCTATTCCAGTGTTGACACTTTAAAACCTTCATCAAGAACATCTTTGTGTTTACTTACTAGTACTGACATAGATCCCTTTCTTAAAGATTTATTGTCTTTAGAGCTAAGGAGGCTAAATGGGGAATAACTACTTTAGGATTCTTTCTCCTTTAGTAGTTATTATTTTTGACTTCTCCATTTACTCATTCAACATGTCTTTGGTCAGTGTCCACCCTGTTCTAGGCATTCTTCTAGGTGCTGCACGTATAGCCATGAGAAGGTGCATGAATCCCCTATATGTATTTTCACCTCCGGGTAATAGAAAATCTAGCCTAAACTGACTTAAATCACAGGGACATTCATTAGCTTATATAGAAGGAAGGCAGGTAGTATGCACTCACAGGTTGGTTGATTAGAAGATTCAACTGTGTCATCAAGGACATAAGTTCTTTCCTTCTGTCTCCTCTGTATAAACAGCAGTGTGGACTTCATCCCAAAGACTGTTCTTCAGTAGATAGGGTATGCCACCATGTTTCTTCATTCATGACCAGAGGGAGGAAAAGACTAGGACTTCCGTGATTCCTTTTTTTTTTTTTTTTAAGATTTTATTTATTTATTTGACAGAGAGAGAGATCACAAGTAGGCAGAGAGTCAGGCAGAGAGAGAGAGGGGGAAGTAGGCTCCCCGCTGAGCAGAGAGCCCCATGCGGGGCTTGATCCCAGGACCCTGAGATCATGACCTGAGCCGAAGGCAGTGGCTTAATCCACTGAGCCACCCAGGTGCCCCCGACTTCCGTGATTCTTACAGGAGCAGGGACAACTTTTTCAGAAGCCTCTCATGAACCTTACCTATAACTCTTGGCCGGAATAAGGCCAGACACTCATTTCTGAAGTAGTCACTGGCAAGGGATATCTGACTTTTCATCTGTCTCTCTTGCCATTCCCTGGGCCTGGAGCATTAAAGGGTCCGTTTCTCCTGGGGCCCATGACTGCACAGGAGAGGAGTTGGTAACTGAATGAAATTAGGATTTCTTACAAAAAAAGAAGAATGGATGTATGTATTGGAAAGGTCTTATCATCCCTGTTCCCTGCAGCTTATACTTAGGAGAGAGAAGTTTTTTCAAAAAGAGAGATAAAAGTAGCAAATGGTGGTAATCAAAGTTACATGGAGAATTCAAATGGTGATGTGGTAGCAAGAGATCAAGTGACCACCGTAGCTTGGGCGGAAGGCCTTTCAGAGGATGCGACATTGGAGCTGAGGTCCAAAAGACAGCAGGGAGCCAGCGAGGTGGCAGTCTGGCAAAGGGTGTTGCAGGCCAGGGCAACAACTCATGCAGAGGCCCTATGGCAGGACCGAGCTTGGAGTTCATAGGGCATAAAGAAGGCCCGTGTGGCTTGGCAGGACTGAGAGGTTACATAATGGGGCCAGAGAAGGAGGCAGGCCTGATGGAAGGCTTTGTGAATTTGGAGTTTATTCTGAATGTAATAGAAAACCACACATAGCTGATTTCTCATTTTTAAAGTTCATCTTGGCTGCTTTTTGGAATTGAACTCGGGGGCAAAAGCGGAAGCAGGGAGACCAGTAAAGATGCTGTTTTGATAGTGTAGTTGAGAAATGATGGTGACTTACATTAAGGCGATATCAATGAAAATGAGAAAGTGATGGGTTCGGGATAAGTTTTAGAAATAACAGTAAGGCTTTCCTGTAAGTTGGTTGTGCGGGCTGAAGGGAAAAAGAAAAAAATCAGGGATTAACTTCTTTGATCTGGGATATGGTGGGGAGTAGGTAAAGCATACTTGATAAGTTGTTGACACTCCCCAGGGCTGGGTCATAGGTACCGTTCTCTTCATTTTGTCAATGTTTGAAAATATCCATAATAAGTTTTTTTTTTTAAGATTTTATTTATTTATTTGACAGAGAGAGAGAGAGAGACAGTGAGAGAGGGAACACAAGCAGGGGAAGGGGGAGAAAGAGAAGCAGGCTTCCCGCGGAGCAGGGACCCTGATGTGGGGCTCTATCCCAGGATGCTGGGATCATGACCCAAGCCGAAGGCAGACGCTTAACGACTGAGTCACCCAGGCACCCCCAGTTTTTTCTTTTTTTTAACCCGCCCAGGTGTTTGGCTTGAGCAGCTGGATGGATGGTGTGTGGTTTATTGAGTTGGGGAAGACAGAACAGGTCTGGGGGGGATTTGAAGGAGGATCGTCTTGTAGGAAGCAGAGCATGTGGTGTGAATGCAGATTTACAGAAAAGCTCCAAGGAGAGATGAAGAACAGGAAACCATTTCAGAAGGCAGAGAATTGGGATGTGTTGAATAGGATGTAATGTAGCTCAAGGAACGTGGTTATGGCATCCCTTTAGCAAACAAACACCTTGTTCCTTGCCCCTCTAGTGCTTTGTCGACGTGGAGACGCAGCGGTACTCTGTATGGACTACGACTCACGGCTTCTGCTTTCTCACGATTTAGACTGTTTCATGGCTGGTATTGGAATCTTTCATTTATCTTGGATTCTTTCTCTTTGTTTCACACCTGGAGCTCATAGGAGGATTTGATAGGGTCCGTTCGTCGCCACCCAATGTAGGATATTTCTGGAGGGCAGAGTGTTCCTGCCAGGCCACTGTGTGGGATGTCAGCCTACCTGTCGGTGCTGCCTTCTGGCCGCACACCACCAGCAGCCCAGCTCGCTGTGGCGAGACTGGGGAGTGGAAGGAAGGGAGAGGAGAGGTGTGTAAAGCAGGTCGGAGGCTCTGTGTGGCTCGATGCGAGGCAACCTCTCGGGGGATGTGGCTGCGCTTTGCGAATTTCTCAGAAAAAGGTAGTGTAGCTAGCAGCTCCTTTGCTTGTTGGGTGCATTTACTTTTAGTATTTGTTCTAGAATCCTGTAGCTAGTGACTATCGTGAGGATTTCGACAAGCTCCCGAGCAAGTTGAAGGTTTTCTGGAGTAAACCTCCTAGACATCGCATGTTAAAGTGGACACACGCATTTGTGATCTCAGCGGAGGTTGTTAAATACGTAAGACGGTACTGATGCTGAGTCGCGGTACTTACTTACGCACCCACAGGCCCACATCTGCAAGGGTCTGCTGTGCATGGTTGCTTCTTTCTGGAATGGATTTTTACTAGTGAGTGACATAGTTGAGGAGTTGTATGTGAGGCGAGTTTTCCTCACGAATGTCTGCATTTTCTCTGCTAACTTTAAGGCAGTGGTTGACTATCGGGTGTCATAGACCTGCTTTTTGGCTCACCTAGCAGTGTGCCTGCCTTAAGCGTACACTTTGTTATGGCGCTTTAACCTAATACAGTAGGAAATTATTGCAACTACAATTTGAAGTCAGAGAAGCAGTAGGCCTGAGGTAAGGCTTTATGAATTCGGAATTTATTCTAAATGTGATTAGAAACCACACTATTTCTGTTTTGGAAAGCTCACCTTCACTGCTCCGTGGAATAGGTTATAGTGGGTCTTTTTATTGTGCCTCTCATACTAATTAAGATCATGGGCCAGTTTATTTTCTAGTACTTATTTTTGATGTGCCACTGTTCCAGCTGATTCCGGGTGCTGTGGATAATGATTCCTAGTTAGAGTGTGTATGTTTTGTTTTTTTTGTTGTTGTTGTTGGTATTCTTTCTTTCTTTCTTTCTTTTTTTAGAGTGTGTATGTTTTAACAGACTTCCTTTAAATCTGTGCAAGGGTGCCATCTTCTCTATTGGCAAGAATATCCTAAATCCAGGAATGACATCTTTTAACTGTTTCAGTGAAAAGCTGAAATATGCGTCTGTTCATTCCAAAACACGTTAACTTACATGTAGCACATTCATTCATTTGGATAAGATTTGAATGTTTACAAATGGCCCTCATGGACGAGGGTACCTTGTGGTTCTCTTTGTCTTAATTGATTTGCCCACACAGCGGATTTGACAAGTGTGGCAAGTAAAAGAGTTGGCAACAATTCTGGGTGTACCAGTCATTCCTAACTACTCTTATTACCCTCCTATATACCTTGTACTTTGTCATGACCTTATGTACATGGTGAAGGAGAGGATAACTTGAATGACAACAAAAGTGGGCCAGGACAGTGGTACTGAGACGTTATCTGGGTGTTAACATGATCCTGCTGTATTTAACAATGCTTCTTTGAATTTGGATCCTGTCGTCAAAATAAGACAGCGTCTTTGTTAGGGAGACTGTTTGGTGAATGAGGATAAAATGGTGGTGGCAGGAAAAGGATACGACTTCTGCCTTACGCTGCATCGTCATCTAGACTTGTCCATACGTAACATCCGTATGATGTTTTGCAGAGTAAAATTTGTTCTCCCAGAGCTATTGGAAATGTCAACACAACTGTGGTAAAAGACTTCCATTACTGCTACTGCTGTCTAGTATTATGAACAACTCCAAAGGCATAGCCAGCTCTAGAGACGTAACAACAGTCAGAGTAAATTTTGGGAGATGTATAAGGTGCATGCTCTAGTCAAGGTAAGAGAGGGAGCTACCTCGTCAGAATGGAGAGGGAACTTTCCACTGTCCGTTGTTAGGGACAGACAGCAAACTCAATACCTGCCTGCCCTGAGAGTCTTACTGGTAGGTCTTGTCCACATTAAAGACAAGGCCAATATTGGAACAAGAGAAAGATCTTGAAATCAATTTATGGCTGTGTCAGGGTGCTATAACTGTGGAAAGAGTGATAGGGTTCTGCCTCCGCTGGGCTGTGGTTCTCGTGACCAACAGAGGAGAGGAGTCTGACATTAGAGAGGTGCTGTGTCTTGGTCTTTGGTGGGGGTGGGGGCTGGGGTGGTGTGTGGATGAACCGCAGGCAGGGTAGTTCAGAGTAAAGCAAAGCAGCAGCGCCTGCCCCTGGACGCTGACCTGGAGGCCATGTGGCTGCTGTTGCATGCAGCAGAAAACTCTAAAAACTTCAGGGTGCTTTTTATCTCCACAAGTCTCTAGCTCTTTGAGAGTAGTTTCTTATTTTTATGGCAGGAGAGAGTATGGAGGGCTTTTATAATCAGAAAGATTTAGTACCAGTACGGACAAGGCTTTTTTTTTTTTTTTTTAAGAAAGAAGAAACCTCTTTAGCTTTTTGTGATTCTGAAATGTCTGCTGTAGTCAGTGCTCAGAGAAGACTGCATGTTCTAATATCCTTTATCAGCAGAACCCGCCAAGTCGAAGACAGTATGCATCCGTGACGCCAGTAGGCTTAGGAACTTTAAGGATGGCTTCAATTTGAGAAGAGGACAGACGTCTTTCTTCTATAGATATTTCATGTCCCTGTGAGTCCACTTGGCCGCCATAACAGAATATCACAGATTGGGTGACTTAATGGAAATTTATCTTCTCACCGTTCTGAAGGCTAGAGGTTCAAGATCAAGGTGTTGTCAGAGTTGGTTTTTGGTGAGATCCCTCTTCCTGGCTGGCAGACAGACATCTCACTGTGTCCTCATATGGCCTGTCCTCTGTGTGCAAAGAGAGAGTGCCGTGAGTCCTGGTGTTTCGCCCCCTTACAGGAATAGCCGGTCTGTCAGATCAAGTGTCTGCCCTTATGACCTCCTTGAACCCAAGTTACCCTTTTACTTCCAGATAACAGTCACCTTGGGGATAAGGGCTTCAGCATATGAATTTTGAGAGGATACAGTCGACTCTGTAAAAATGCCCAAATAATGGACCCATGTCAGGCAGAGAACTCTTATGTGTGCAAGTGCAAAGAATAAGGTTAGGGAATTCCTACTTGCCCATAAGTAAATACACTAAAGAAATAGAAGGGCAAACAGACTTTCAAGATGCAGGAAAAAAAGCCAAACGATCTATTTCTGTACTAACTTAATTGTAAGTGAACATGATGAGATACAGTGTCTTTCTTGGAGAAATTGGAAAAAGGAGATGGTTGTACTAGATCATCTACCAGTTAATGGTCCTGTAATAGTAAATAGCTTTGTTGTTGTGTGTTTTTGTTTTTTTGTTTGTTTTTTGTTTTTTACAGTGTTAAAGGGCTTTTAGTTTGGATTATCATTAGTTTGCTTTGGAAAAGAAGTGGTTAGAGGGGGATATTTTGTCTAGCCTCATGCTATAATGGAAATCGAGGCAGTTAAGGAAGAAGCTTGACAAGGTTTAATTTTAGTTATAAGGCAAATGAGTGAGCTTTCCTTGGTATATTAAGTCCAAAGGGTATGAAGTGTAGAGTCAAGGATTTGCTTGGCAGTGGTTTCTGGAACAGGAAGCACAGAAGGTTCTGGGTTAAGGCCCTTAGTTAAGGTAGAAGGTGTGGAAAATTTCCATTCAAAAGACACTTTAGATCCATCTGTTTGCAAAAAGTGATATGATATAGTTTATAGAGGCAATTTGATTTAGCAGATTAACAAGGAAAGCATGCTGGCCAGATAGAGGGCCCAGAGGAATGTTTGTTTACAGACTGAGAAATAGGATATAGCCTGACCTGGTTAGAGATTCTTAGAACATTAATAATCTGAGATAATGTTGGAAAATATTTTGCCTTATTTTAGAGTCATTAGACTCTGGTGTCACCTACAACACAAGAGACATAAGCATCAGATTGGCCAGAGGCAGAGGAGGGCACTCAAGTTATTCTAAAGTTATGTTTTCTATCTGTTTTAGATATGTTTATACGGAGGGGGAAGTGGCCACAGAATTTCTTCCTACTGAGATGGGTTCTCTGTGGGACTTTGGCATTTGACTTAGAAATTCTACTTTTGGGGGGTGACTGGGTGGCTCAGTAAGTTAAGTGTCTGAGTTGGTTTCAGCTCAGGTCATGATCTCAGGGTACTGAGGTCAAGCCTCAGGTCGGGCTCCACACTTAACACAGAGTCTGCTTGTCCTTCTCCCTCTGCTCCTTCCCTTGCTTGCTTTTTCTCAAACAAATAAAATCTCAAAAAAAGAAAAAAGAAAGAAAGAAAGAAAAGAAACACTCCTTTTGCCAGTGACCTTCCCGTTAACATTTATATCATTAATATGAGCTGGGTCTCGCCTACCTAGTGATTCTCAGTTTGGTGGGGGGAGGTTATTTTGTCCCCTTAGGAGACATTTTTGGTTGTCACAACTTGAAGGGAGATGCATCTAAGTGGATAGAGACCAGGGATGCTGTAAAGCATCTTACAATGCACAGGACAGGCCTCCCAAACAAACAGTTGTCCAGCCCAAAACGTTCGTTGTCCCAGAGTTCAGAAATCTTGGTCTAGCCCATGGCTTTCAGGGTAATTCTCTCAATCCTTCTTTCTGCCATTCCTCCTGTTTCTAAGACCCCTGGCTTTGGGGTACCTGGGGGGTGCAATCAGTCAAGCATCCGACTCTTGGTTTGGGCTCAGATCTGATCTCAGGGTCCCGAGATTGAGCCCGGTATCCAGCTCTGAGCTGAGTGTGGGATCTGCTTGAGATTCTCTCTCCCTCTTCCCCTGCCCCTCCTGCTCAAGCTCACTCTCCAAAATAAATACATAAATCTTTTTAAAAAATTAAGAAATAAAATCCCTTGGTCTCTTTTGGGAGGCTTCAAAACTTTGGATGTATATGGCTATTAATTTGTTTTTAGTAGATTCTGGTTTGCTAGTACGAAAAGTGCAATTGACAGACTGTTTGCCAACAAAGGTGAATGTAAGTAGGTTCTCAGTCTTTGGCCACAGATGAACAGTTAGTCCAGCCTCAGTCTTGGTGGCATTATTTATGCCTAAATGTTTGAGGGAGACCTATCTTTAGTCTTCCCATTATAGCCAGCCACCACTTTTCCTTGATCTTGCTTAGAGTTGTTCATTTCTGCCCCTCAGGCACTCCTGCTGGGTAACTTGTTTGTTTTGGCTTAGTGACCCGCCCCTTGTCCTCTGCCAGGGAGAGAGGGACAGCGGCTGTGTGGTGGGGGAAGGGGCCTGGAAAAACAACAGGGGTTCTTTTATAGGTAATGAATAAATTTCATGTTAACATCAGTGACCAGGTAGGTACTAGTTTTTTGCAGAAAGCCAAGGTAGTCCTTGATAGTGCTATTTTGGAAGGTTTGTTTGTTTAGTTCATTGTGTTGCTTGGGAAATTAACTACCTTGTCAAATGAGGGTGAATCAGTAGCTTCAAGAGAGTGGTATTAGTGACTACGTTCCCATTATTGTGGAAAGGTTCTCAGGACACCTAATTGATAAGCAGGTACCCTTAGAGTAGAAAGCCAGGTGAAGAGCTTGTGTCTTGTTAGCCACGGAGCATATCCTGATGCTCCGTGTGACTTCATAGTGTTCTTATTAAACCCTCTTTCCTGCCTGAGCTGCCTTGATGAATTGGAAATTTTGCTTAAGCTTCGTGTAAAACCCAGTGCCTGTTCCTTGGGTTCAAGCCTGGAGAGGGGATCGTCTCATCTCTGCTCTCCCAATACCTTCATCCAGATACTTTTTTCTTGGACTTGAGTTTCCCCTGAAAAATCTGACCCAGGAACTACTTCAGACAGACCCACACTCCTTATTCTTAATAAGTATTTCTGCTGTGAATATGTGTCTGCTTTCCGACCTTTGTCAACTCCGTCTAATTTAGGGCTCCCTGGCCCATCCCCTAGCCATGCTTCTACCTTGTATTGCCTCGAGCAGTGGTTCTCAGCCCAGAGGCAGTTTTGCCCCCCAAGGGACATTTGGCAATGTCTGGAGACAGTGTTGGTTGTCACACTGAGGATGCTACCATACCGTGAAGAATTAACCTGCACAATATGTCAAGAGTGCTGAGAAACCTTGGCTTAGAGCAATGTATTTCAAACTCTTTATCTTGGCTTGTGATGAAATCACTTTACTGTGTCTTGACCAGTACTTTTAAAATAATGAATAAAATAGATTTTTAAAAATTTGGAGTACCTCCTAGGTTGTAAGCATAGATATTGTTTTGGGCAAATTTTGTCTGTTTTGTTATGGGGCAGTGAGGAGGGAAAGGGAGGGGGAGTCAGGGAGGGGCAGGGGGGAGATGTGACTGAAATGGAATGGGATGTAAAATCATTTTACTGCTAGTTGTTGGGGTTTGTTTTTTTTTTAAGAAGTTTAAAATGTACGTACAAGAAAGAGAGCACATCTGACCACATAGCTTTACTGCTCAAAAAATGCTTCAGTCAATGCAGGAGTCCTCAAGGTCAAGTGTAAGCACCTCGACACAGTAGATGAAAGCTCTTGGTCGCCCACCCTTGCTGCAGTGTCCCCTTTTACCGTATACTGTCACACCTGCTTTGACAGTACCTCCTTGCTGGCTCGTTTGCCCCTAGGCCTTCAGATCTGTTGGGTTCATGGCTTTCTAGAGAAATAGGACATAGGGGACTAGGCTGGGAACGTCCACCTCCTCTCCTTCTCTCCTGCTGGCCTCAGCCTGGCTCCTTTTTACTCTCCCAGCAGGATTTAGCTTAGGAGTTACTTCCAGTAGGAAGACTTACTGTTGTTGTTGACACTCTACCCTCCCAAACCCATTCTGGTCTGCTGGCCCTCCTGTGATTCCTTGACTGACTACCGTGTGTTTGTCCATCTGTCTTCCCCAGAGAAGGGGAGGTCCTTAAGGCATGAATTCTCTTTTCTTGTCTCCCAGTCCTAACACAGAGACGGCACATAGAGATGTGCAGCCCTACTGGAGAGCGTTGTGTAGGAGAGATCAAAGCAGGGAGAAAGATGTGGGACTATTGAGGGTCTGGTCATCCTCAGGGATTTTTGACCCACAGACTGTGGCCTCATTCTTCCTCTTACTTCGATGATCTGTCCAGTCCCCTGATTTTGGAGGTAAGGAACCAGAGTTGCTAGGGAAGCTGCAAGGCCTGGATGAATGTGGATTAGTTTAAATTTATTGCCGGTGGCATTTGTGTGGTTAGCGACAAACCACTTGCTCTTTCCAAGCCTTGGTTTCCTTTTCTGGACAATGAGGATTTTGAATCACATTGTCTCTGTGGTTCCTTCTGTTTCTTCATACGTTTGTGTGGTCCCGTCAGCTGGCTGATAGAGATTATGACACATGTGTGACAGGGGATTGTTGACCCCGCACAGGCAGGCAGTTTTGGGGTCTTTGATCAAACTGTCTTGTACCTACTACTACAATTTCTTAGTTAATTTAGTGATTAAAAAAATTTTTACAGGGGAGCCTGGGCAGCTTAGTTGCTCAAGCATCTGACTCTTGATTTCAGCTCAGGTCATGATCTCAGGGTCCTGAGGTCAAGCCCCTGCTTAAGAGTCTCTCTCTTCTTCTCTCCCTGCCCCCTCCTCCCTCTCTAAAAATAAAAAAAAAAAAAATGAATTTGTACAGTATGTTTCTTCTTCAGCTAAGTCAGTAGTTCTCAACTTGGGGGCGTTTTGCTCTGCAGAGGGCATCTGGCAACGTCTAGAGACATTGGTGATTGTCCCAGCTGGGAAAGTGCTATGGGTATTTGGGGGGCAGGGGCTAGCAATGAGGCTCCAGCCCCAAATTTCAGTAGTGCTGAGGCTAGGAAACCCTGAGGAACTAGTAACCACCTGCAGAGTTTCAGTGCTTTCAGCCAGAGCTCGATACTGTGTTAGCGTTTATTGCAGTATGCATGATTTTTTCAATGTAATAAATACTCCATGTGCGTCCACTTATTCAGTGTTTCATTATGTTGAAAGGGAGGGGGCTATTTCATGGCTGTCTTTAAAAAGAGACTTGTCGAACAAAAATATTCAAGTCGTGATAAGCCTTCGCGAGATAGGTTCCCGCAGTCAGCTGTGTGGCTCCGTCTGATCAGGTCTGCCCTCCCTTGAGGCGCATGTCTTCTTCACTTCTTCAGTCACAGAGGGGGCACTAGCCTTTTAGTCTACGAGGGGAGGGGAGCTTCTGGTCCTTCCTGTAGTTCCGGCCGCACAGCAGCAGGCGTTGGACGCGCTCAGCCCCAGGGACAGCTGCGAAGACAGCCCAGAGCCGGGGCGATCCCCCGGGGCGCTCCGAGGGACCGGCTGCCCGCGCCGTGGAGTGGGACGCTGCTCAGGGGCTGGCGGTCCCCGTGAGCTCCGAAGCTTGAGTTTGTGGCCCTGCCCCAGCTGTGTCACCCCGGGGGGAGGTCATCTTGATAAATATCTGTTTCTCCATCTCAACACTGCGGGACTAACGTAACCTTCCTAGAGCTCCCGTGAGAACTAAGATTTCCGCGTCAAGCACTCAGCACAGAGTCTGGCAAGTAGGAAGTGTTCGGCAGGTGTTGCAGCGAACATCTTTCGAATCACTGGTACCCTGCCTGCTCATTCCCCTTGAGTTAGGTCACCAAGCCCAGAGGCACATCCGTGCCTAACGCAGTCCTCTACTCCAGAGGGTGTGGCAAGATGCCCTTCCCCTGAGAAGAGATGTCACGCTGCTGCGGCCTGATTTCTACACAGCACGCTGCTTGGGCACAGAGCAGCAGACTCTGTAGAACAGGGCAGGACACGGCCTCTTCCATCCGTGTGTTTACTTGCCTTCGTAGACAGCGCGCTCGTTGTTGGTGTACCAACCTGGTGCACGCAGGGGTTTTCTTTTTTCTTTTTGAGGTTGAGGATTTGTGGACAGAAAGTCCATCTATGTGTTTCTTCTCCCACCCTCCCAATGGATTTCAGTTTTCAGATTTATGTCCTAATATTCTGGCACAATTTACACTGTTTGGCAAAATAGCTAATAAAGCTTATGGGGAAACAGCTTGCTGTGGGGAAATAACACATTTTTACCTCTGCTTATGATTTTAAGGATACTAGTTTTGGTTACCGTCGTTGGAGGGTTTTAATTTTACTCTGATACATCGAGTGCTGTGTCTTAGGCACAAAGAATAGTGTGTTTGGATTTGCACGTGACCAGGAACTTGTGGCTAGGTAGGTGTGTTGCTGGCTGCTCCCTCTGGGTATGCCCCCTCTTCCCTGGCCCCAGGTGAGCATCAAGGAGTGTTGGAGCTTGCGTTAAGAGTTCGCCACCATTGCCTTTCATGGTAAGCTGGTATCATCCCCAGTGGCAAGACTTTAGATCTAGAATTGTATGACCCATCAAGCCCTAATGATGATCATGTAATATAATCATATGGTGATATTTTTTAACCTCTTTTGAGAATGCAGACCTCCTGCTTAGCCATGCCCCATTTAACCGTGGCAAACAGGACAGGTCTGTTTTTAGTCCCTCTGTCCCAAGGAAAGATGGAGAGGTAGAGAGGACATAGAAAAGAAAGTGCAGTGGGGGGTGACGGAGTTCGGTTTTCTCCCTCTTCCAGTAAACCTGAAAATGGTTGAAATGCCAGAAAGTAGACTGCTAATTCACATGAAGTTTCTCTTTCTGGCTTCATATTACTAGAAAGGTGCATTTATGTGGTGGCTAAGCAGGGTTAGGCATGTAAGTAGTGATTGTGGAGTAGTTTCTCTGAATTTGTGTCCAAGTAAGTGCTCTGTTTCCCATGCTTTCGTTTTGGTTAGTTCTTACAGGGCAAAATTCATGCTTGCTTGTGGGATCATGTGTAGTCCATTTGTTGGGATGGTGGCAGACAGAGCTGAGTTCTAAGCCCAACTAAGAGGGTAGTATTTTGTCCTTGTAACTTGTATTTCCCATGGTGTATCCGCCAGAATCTTGACCTGCTAAATCTTAGTATTAAGGGAAAACGCTCCAGAGGATACTATTACTGGATGTAATATTAAAGGATACTAGCTTTGAATCAGTGGCTCATTGGCATACAGGTTCATGTGCAAGAGTGATTATAGGTTACTCCAGTATCTTTGTGAACACAAGAAGGGAGATGTGGGAATGCTGTTTCCACTCACCTGTGTATCAGTGGGCTATGGGACTTGTGGAGTTGAGGAGTAATATCAAGCATAGGCTCGGCCAATCAGAAGGTTTGGCGTCTAGTGTGGGAGAAATTGCAATCACAATATAAATAGGTAGCAGAGAAGAGTGAAGACTTTTGATTGCGTAAGTTCAAAAGAAGGTAAGAGTCAGGCTAGGATGAAGGATAGGAACTGGAACTTGGGACAAAAAGACAGAAAAGAGAAGGAAAGTATTTTTGAAGCAGTGCCTGGACAGATGTCTTAAGGATGCACTGGCTCCCATGTTCAAGGAGGGTCCTGTGGGAAGATTAGTCTGGGATAAAGTGGTAAGTAATGGTAATCCTTTGAGAAAGGCTTTCACTGACTATGAAACGAGTCAAATCCCAGGCAAAGACAAGCTTCTCCAGAAGCTGTTACAGCTACCTGCCAAGACAAGCAGGGTAATAGGGCGGAAAGACCGCCTGAATTAAATGTCAGGAGGCTTGGGTGCTGGCTGGATTCTGGCACTGATTCTGTGGCAGGAAGCACGTCTTTAACCTCCCCAAGACTCTGTTTTCTTTACTATAAGATGAGGTTTTGAACCAGTCCGTCTTTAAATGCCTTACATCTTTGTATTTCTTTTACTCTTTGTCTTTTCAGCAAACATAATCATGTAGATCTAGTCCTTGTTAGTGGCATTATTTTGAAAGCATATAGGACATAAACAAATAACGTGCTTTAATGGAAAGTAACTTTTAGATGATTTGGGGGATCTGTTGTTTGAATATCATTTTGGAAGTGTGATAAAAGGAAAAAACCTAATTGTATAGAACTTGCTAAAATTTGAGCTGTACCCTTTTTCTGGGGCAGTGTGTTGGTTTTTATTTTTTTTTTTTATTGCACTGAGATGGAAATTTTAAAGTCAGAGACTAATCAAAGAGTTGTAGGCATCCCTGATTCCTTCACACAGTACTTAACTATCTCTGTGTAACTTGCTGTGCTTCTCACTACCTACCAGAAGATGAGCTACTCTAATCACTTGGGAAGTCCTGAACCTCAAAGTTAGGATGACTGTGGTCTCCGTTATTGGAGAGGGAACTCAGGGCGGTGTTGCCTTCAGCTCACAGCAGAGCCACTATGAGGAATGCTGGGTGTGTGCGGGCTGAACAGAGGCTATATTCTACAGAAATTATAGGCCCAGGGAGAAATGAACTATAATTAACCTTTACCTTATTAGTTTTATGTTTAGGGGATAAATTTTCTCCCTTATTTATATATAGAAGTGTACATATTAAGAACAGCAAGCTGGATAACTTAATGCTTTAGGAAAATAGAGTTTTAGTAAGACAAGGAATTTTTCCAGTATTCCTCTTCTTTCAGGAGAGGGTGTGTGCAGCCTCCTTAGCTTGCTCACCTTGCATAAGAAGGTTCCAGATCAATCTGATTCCTATTTGCTAAGTTTTAAGAAAGCTTAAATGTGTAAATGATAGAAAGAAGACAGCCTCCATCTCCTCCCCTCTCTCCTCATCTCCCCCTGTTTAATTCAGTCTAAGAGCCACTGGGGAGGGCTCAAGTAGGAGTCTGCGTGACATAAAACTTAGAAGCATTAAGAGAATAGATCAATAATTTACCTGCATAACATTAAAAAATTTCTACATGGAGCATATTAAGCTATCACATGGAATGGGAAAATCTGTTATAACTCTTGTGTTCAAAAGGCCAATTTTCTTTGTATGTAAAGAATACATACAAATAAATAGGAAAAAGAGTAGCAACTCAACAGGAAATCTGCAAAGGAAAGGAACAGGCTAGTCATCCTCTTCTCATTAACAAGAAGGCTGTGGTATACTGAGATACAGTTTCTCATCTGTTACATTAACAAAGGTCCAGAGTTAAAGCATCTTTTGAAAAGTCTGTGGGGAAGCAAACACTTTCAAAACTTGCTGATCAGATTATAAATGGAAACCACCTCTGTGGAGCACAATTTGGAAATATCTAGCAAATTTACTGATACATGTTACCTTTGACCTGGCAATTTCATTTCTAGAAATTTATCCACTAATATATTCCCACACAAATTGACAAGAGTGTAAGGTTATTCACTGTATAGTATTTGTAGCAGCAGAAGAGTGTAGACATTTGTAGCTGCAGAAGAGTGTATATATCATAGCTGCCCATCAACAGGGGACTAGTTAAATAAATTGTGTGTCTGTACAGTGGAATACTGTGCAACCTTTAAAAATAAATTTCATGGGGAATGAAGTCTAAGATATATGTTAAGAGAAAAAAAAATCACTTATTTGCTTGTATGTGCACAATGTTCCTGGAAGCACACAGCGATCACACTGGTTGTCTCTAAACTAGGACACTAGAATACTAGAGTTGGAGACTTTGCAGAGAAAACCTTTTTAGATCTCTTGAATTCTTAACCATGGGGATTTTCCTCTTTGTAATTATTTTATAAATTTTCACTTAAAAATGAAAACATCTTTCAGTTCAAATGAGGGAAAATTTATCGAGTTTATCAAATACTTTTACAGATTCGACAGCTGTAAGTATCAGATAATTTTTTCTTTCTGTGTAGCTACAGATACCCTAGCGGTATCTCTGGAATTTCCTAATTTTCTAATTTCCTAATTAGAAATTTTTAATTTTAATTTCTTTAAAAATTTTAATTCCTAATTTTAATTAGAAATTTAATTTCTAATTTCCTAATAGTGGTGAATGTTCCTGGAATGATCTCTGTGTGACAGTCTTTTAATGTCTTACTGGTTTATATGTGCTTATGTTAAAAACTTTTTGCACTGATATTCAAAACAGATTAATTTGTGGTGGCTGTTTTCTTTACTGGTCATCTCTAATGTGTTTGATAAGGAATATTATTGAGATTTTAAAAAAGAAATGGGAATATTTCCTTTTCCTTTTTGCTCCCCCTCGTCCCTCAAGGCAGATGGGCTGAGATGCAATACTTTTGATACTTTTACATACACTGTAATTGAAGTTATACCCACAGGAAGAAGAAGGAAATACTTGCAAAACACAAAAAACGTCCTGGCTGCAAGATTGTGTTTTATCCTTATCTCCAACCAATGATCTTATGGTTATAGCTCGAGGGCAAAAAGCTGTTTTTCTAGTGCGTAAGTACTCTTACTATTTTCAGTGTACCTTATTTTAATGCATAGAGTAGGAAAGAAATGGATTAAGTAGAAAGAAAAATGTTATTTATGTTGTATGCATTGTATGGTGGCGTTCTATAGTATATTTCATGTACTGTATAACGCTTTTTATTTCTGTGTGTTTCTTATTTCTTTCCTTCTTTCTGTTCTGTTTTCTCTCTATTTTTCTTTCGTGACTGCAGATACTTTAACTGGCTCTGTTGCATGTCAGAGACCAAACTGGACATTGTCCAATTTTTTCAAGGGGCAGTCAGAGCTAAAAAGGCTGCTGACCCCTTTTTAGTAGTAATGTGAATGAGGTGATTTTTAACTATAATTTGAAAACTCATAGGACTCTAGTTTCTTATTTGGGGCATACATTTTCAATATATAATTTGCATTGAAGATTAAAATTAAGGTTTACCTAAGATATGAAAAACCTCACTGATCAAAATGAGATCATATATTAAATGCTGTGGAATGGTCCTAAAAGATTTATCCTCCTATAGCATAAATCTAATAGAAAAGTGTTCTCTGTCATCTGAAGATGAAAGTCATTTTATAAATACAACATATGGGGAGATGGAGTGGTGTATAAGAATCAACTTTATTCTGCAAGAGCTAGGACATCTGATGAATTTAATTGGAGGAAGGAGAGACTAAAGGCAAGGAGCCTGGGTCGAGTTTAATTAAAATCTTATAGAATTTTTTTCAGTGTTTACCTATAAAAAGACCCAAACCCATTAATATAGAATAGTTACATTCTGTACTTACTCTAAAAGGAAACCATGAAATTCATAAATCACTGCTTTAGTACACTATAAGGTGATTTTATATGATAACTTTTTTCAGCAAAATGGAAATACAGCGATAAAGGAAAGGAAGAAATGCAATTTGCTGTTGGCTGGAGTGGTTCCTTAAATGTCGAAGAAGGGTGGGTACGAGTTCAGTTTTTGTTTCTCTATGCGTTAAATGTGTATGTGAAATTGTTTGACTTACAAGTGAGAAGTTTTATCACTGGGATATTTAGTGAGTATCTATTCATCCCAACTTAGAGGTTGTAGAGCCTGATTAAGCCAGCAAATCTAAATTTTACTCATGTGATTCCTTTTTTTTTTTTAAACTCCTGTTTGCAGAGGATATTTAAAGAAGAACTCAGACAGAATCCCATTCTTTCTGTAATTTGTCATTTCCTGTGTTCTCCATCACTAATTTTATTTAGCCAAAAAGTCAAAGGCAGCCATTGTCTTCTCTGCTTGGGTAGCACTGGCCTTGTACCTAAAGGGGACAGTGCTACATTAATTCTTAAACCTCATAAATACTTCAGAAAGGCAAGTTGGTAAATTCAGGTTTCTAAATGACCCAGAAAGGTGTTCTTCAGTGTGATTATGTGGTGTTGCTGCTAACCTGGAACCCAAAACTGTTTTCACTTAAATTTTTATGACTCAAAGCTATATCGTGAGAATGAATAAGATACTTCAGACTATGGGTTCAGATAAAAGACAACCAAATGGAAGCCCATAATAGTCCTTGCTTGGCACATTGTAGCCTCTCACTGAAAGGTTTTCTACTCTTAACAAAATAAATGATAACATTTCTTCTTAAGTCATTTGGTCTAACCATTTTAAAGACATTTAATTTCTGTCAGAAATGCAAAGCAGACATAATGGCTCAGTTACTTTAAAGACAAGAAACAAAAAGATGGATTTGTTTAGTGGTTGCCTAATAAGATGTATAGGGCAGGAGTGGTTATAGTTTCTTGAATAAGCTGGTGATGGGTCCTGCGGGTTGACAGGTTACATTAAAGCCAGTCAGTAGGAGTTATTTTAATTTTGAAGGTTAGTCTCTGAGATCCTGACAGATTTTTCAAGTCCACATGTCACAAAAAGAATCTTTTAGGGAACATCCGGCCGAGCATGTGCTTGGAAATGGGTTATCTGGGGCAAATTCTGCAAAGTATCTAGGAAGAAGCCAACTAGTCGAAATGGAGTTCGTCCCTAGAATAATGTGCTTGCAGGAATATGGTTTGCCGGTAATGTGACTGATATTCCTCCCACGCTCTGCCCAGTCGGTGCTTGCTGATGCAGAGAGGGAACTGCAGGAAATGACTGGTGATGACTCGCTAGTTCTCAGTTCTGAGTATGATTGGTTGTGTGTGTGGTAAAGTTTTTGCTTTCTCTTGTGCTTTTTATAACACAGAATGAAGAATCCTGTTTTTTAACCTCAAGTGAATGTGATGTTACCTTTTATGTGAATGATTTTTTTATTTTTAGTTTTAGGGGAGAGAGCAAGCATGAACATGTGCCAGGGAGGGCAGGGGCAGAGGGGAGAGAGAGAATCTTAAGCAGGCGCTATGCTCAACATGAAGCCTGTTGTGGGGCTCGATCTCATGATCCTGAGATCATGACCTGAGCCAAAAATCCAGTCAGATGGCTAACCAGCTGAGCCACCCAGGCACCTCTTATGTGAATGATATTTATAATTCTACTTATGGTGGAGTTTTACTGTATTTTTACTTACGCCTTGAATAAAACTGATCCACAGAGCTCATTCTTCCACGGGTTGCCCTTAATGTAAAAATTACAGGGAAATCAAAGTCATTGATAAACTCATTAGATAAGCCTATAATTTTGTTTTTGTTTTTAGAGAACATGTAACCAGTGCTCTATGTATCCCACTAGCAAGCCAAAAGAGGTAAGGATAAATAAGTTGTTTGATTTCTTTGCTTTGGTTTATGAGCTACTAAGAGCATAAATTTTGTCTGTAACAGGAGTTCCACAGGGCGTCCTGACTGGACCTGCATCGTGGTGGGCTTTACTTCAGGTTACGTGCGCTTCTACACTGAGGTGAGTGGGGTGTTGAGCAGTTAAAAAACACCACTTGACAGGAATATCTAGTTGTGCATCCTCATTATCCTTCTTGTGACTCATTACCGGCTGCTTGGGAATGTGGAGTACCTACTTCATGGGGGTAGAAGCAGGGACTTAGGGCGGGGGGGGGGGAGGTGTGCTAGAAAGTTCTGGTAGAAGCTATAGAGAAAAGAAGCTGTATTCTTCCGAGAGAGTATCTGATCTCCATGGAAAATGGTTGGGGAGATGACACTCTTTGCCTGGCCATACTGGTTCAGGTCTATTGGTAAAAAAACAAGCAGGGCTCTTCTCTGTGCTTCCTCCTAGAGTGGTGTGCTCTTGCTTGCACAACTTTTGAATGAAGACCCAGTCCTACAGCTGAAGTGCAGGACCTATGAAATCCCACGACACCCTGGCGTGACCGAACAGGTAGTGTAGACGACTGTGTTCAGAGGAACCGTGCCTTTACTTTGAAGTCATATTTTCTCTCTTTTTGGGGAAACCTAAGATATCTTTGTCTTGCAGCATAGTTAGCTCTGCTATCATATTCTAGAAATATAACCTATCTATAACTGAGTCCAGAAACCTCAGTCTTGCTTTTACTTATTTAATGAAATACCCTGCGTTTGTTCTACAAAATAATAAAACACTTTAGTCAGAAGCCCGAAAGAGTTCCTTACTTTTGGAATTTGAGAGGGACTTAAGGCACAGATGTGGTATATATGTTTTTGATTTGGATTTAGGTGTAAAAATTTTTATAGTAAAAGAAAAAAGTTCTGGCTTTATTTTTAATACTATTACTATACCTATTTCTCAGAAAGGGGGCGAAGTTTTTATTTATAGGGGAAAGTAGAAACGCTGAACTGAAGATGTGGACAGAAAAGAATGGTGTTTCATATGTAAGGCTCTCTGAGTATAGTTTTCACTTTTACGTGCTGTGTGAGAATTTGATAGTCTCACATTAAAAAAAAAAAAAAAAAAAAGATTGTAGAGCCACGAAAACTACTGTGCTCTTCTTTGGCTCACAGTAAACATCATCAAATCTATGTAAATAGGCATTTCTTCTTTTTACTCTCCTGCTTCCAAAAGGTTTCAAGTAAACAGATGTATGTATTGTGTACCTTTGTGGACTTAAATTGTATGAGAGATGGCCTGGAGTTATGGGGACTGGAGCTGTAGAAGAAACTTAATCTCAGAAAAGAGACTAGACTAATTCCTATTAATACCTTTCAGTGAGTTAATCAGTAATGCAAAGTAATACCTAGTCAATTGCTTTTTTACAGAAGTAAATCTGCTTAGCAATGATGAAAATGTATTATTTTCTTCTTTCTTATTTCTTCAATAGAATGAAGAGTTGAGTATATTATATCCGGTTGCCATTGTGACTATTGATGGATTTAGCCTTTTTCAGTCTCTTCGTGCTTGTCGAAATCAGGTAGCAAAAGGTAATTTTTTGGCAAGATGTATCAAACCTCTAATGTCTTACTTAATCTAATCTACTTAGAGAATGAAACATGTGCTCTGCATTAAAAAGGCCCGTGTACCAGATTTACAGAAAAAAACACAAAAAACCAAAAAACAAACCCTGCTACGTAGAGATGGGAGTGCATTTTTAGGTAGATTGCTTAGTAAGATAAAGGCAAGGACTGAAAATCTGCACTCTACCAAATTTCTCAACAGACCAGCAGCTCTCGGGATGGTATACTAGAATGCCGAGATTCTGCAGTGCAGCTGTCCTCACTGAGGGTAAAGATACCTCTATGTGATGAAGTTCTAGAACCTAGGTGAGGTTCGGTGGGCTGAGGTCCGGAGCCAATGACCAAGAAAGAATTCTTGAGACATCTTTGGTGCAAAATGGTGGTTTATTAAAGCACGGGGACAGGACCCTTGGGCAGGAAGAGCTGCTGCCCCGGGTTGTGAGGGATGCCAGGTTATGTACCCTGCGGTTGGGGGAAGGTGAGGGAAGGAAGGTTTCAACGGAGTTTTCATATGCTAAAGAGGGCCAACAAGGTGCCAGGATGTCCGAGGCCTACCTGAGGCCTTGCCCTTGTGGCTTGATCAATGTTGTCTTTAGACCAGCCATTAACATTAAGATAGTTGGGAGACTTTTTGGTGGGATGTCATAATCCTGCTGTCAGTCGTCTTTGTTAGTGAGATTTAGGACATTTGTAAGCCAAGGGAGACTCCTGTCTTGCAGGATTGTGATCCCTGCACGTTAGCTATTTGCTTATTGTTCATGGCAGTCAGGGCTGCCTGAGGAATGCTACACATATGACTGAAGGGGAGCGGATGGAGAGGGGGGTGCAAGGCGCCAGCTTTTGCTTTGTCTTCAGCCAGCCTCGTGCTCCCTCATTATATGTGCGGGGGCGGGGGGGAGAGTTTTCCCACCAGTAGGCAATACGCAACCGGGAGTCAACATTAGCTTTTTGCTACTGTGGAACACTCCTGAATGGCTAGTTGGAGGCCTGAACAGTGTGTATATGGACAACTACATTATTTCCAAACTTGGTGAAAAGTGCACAAATAATCGAGAGTTCTTAGTCCTACTACTCAGAGTTGACCTTCTTACGAGGATACCGAACAGAGTTGTATTTCATCGAATTCAAGATGCTATTGTTTGTAGCTGCACTCATATTTTATGTACCACAAAGCAGCAAAAATGCTGCCAGAGAAAAACCCATCATCGATCTTAAGATCCCAATTTTAGAAAAGCCTTAATTAAACCCAGGGTAAATACCAGGATTAGTGGAGACTTTTCTTCTTCAGGGTTTGGGTAGGGGAGCCTTAATGGCCCTAAAACAAAGTTTGTTTTGTTTGCAGATTGATGTGATTGCTAAAATCCTGAAGTTTTGGTTATGTGGGCCTTTAATAGTACATACTTTTCTTTTAGGCCAGAACTTGCTTGAATGTTTACACCTATTTTCATAATCTTAAATTACTTAAATTTAGGCACAATAAGCATTATCCTGAGGTCATTTAAAATAGTCACCATTAATATATATGCCTACAGAGACTGGCAGTTTTCTGCAGGTAAGAATTCAGTCAGTGAAATAAACTAGAAACTAGTTTTGTGAGATATTTAATTTTTGTTATTTTTGAATCCCTCTTTATTTTTCTGTCTAAGACCATAAGGCCATTTTGTCTCTAGGAAGGAAGTAAGACATTTAGTGCCCTCTTATAAGTTGCTCTAAAAAGAATTCTGATGGCGTAGACAAGAAATTGTTGTGCTTTTTATTTCTGCATGTAGGAAAATTCTCTTTTCTTGGCCTTACTATCAAATCTGAAGTGCTTAGAGGAATATATATTTCACTTATTACAGTACTTTCTGGAATAAGCAACCAGAATCCAACTGTATTCTTCTTTTTTTTTTTTTTTTTTTTTTTTTTGTATGCTACGTGTTTCTTTGTTGTTGTTGTTTAAGGTTTTATTTGTCAGAGACAGAGAATTTGAGCACAAGCAGGGGGAGCGGCAGGCAGAGGGAGACTCCCTCCCCTAACAGGGAGTCTGATGAAGGGCTTGATCCCAGGACCCTGGAGTCATGACCTGAGCCAAACAAAGGCAGACTCTTCACTGACAGCCGCCCAGGCGCCCCCAGCTGTATTCTAAAATGTAGCTTGAGAATTTACTGATAAATAGGACCTTGTGCCTGAACCTGTGGCAAGAGGTATAATACTGCTTTTTCTTTTTACTACTCACTAGGCAGAAATACTGAGCAGTGACGGGCGTTTTATTCATTCTTTCTGGTAATGCTGTTACTGTTAACGTATCTATCAAGGCTGGCCTTGGTTACTTGCCTTAGAGACCTTGCTGGATGTGTGCTCCTGCCAGGCAAATCATCAGAGCTTTAGTTTTTCACCAAGTTAAGACACTAGTAGCTGTTCCCAGGATTTTATCCAGGGGAAGAAATTGCTTATTTTGTCATCAATTTGCAGTTTGAATTCACCTTAAATTTTAGTAATAGTCTAGGATTTTTAATAAGCCTCCTCCATTACGTGAATGTTCTGAAAAACCTTTTGTGACAGTCAACTTACCCGTAACGTTTGCATTTTACCCGTATTGTCTTGGCATTAATAAACTTCACTTTAACCTTGTTTGCATTGCCTTCCTCATTATCATTTAAATTTTAGAGTAAACAAGTTATCACATTTTTAATGGCTTTTTGTAAAACTTCATCCACTACAGTTAAGTTTGGGTTGTTTGGTTTTTGTCTTTAACAGCTGCAGCATCTGGCAATGAGAACATACAGCCCCCACCGTTAGCTTATAAGAAATGGGGTCTCCAAGATATTGACACTATTATTGATCATGCTAGTATTGGTAAGCATTACCAGTTCAAACTTTTATGCAGTTTATTTCTTTCACTTTTAAATTGAAATTTAATTTAATTGTGTCTCATTTATGAGAAATGTACATTTATTCTTATGTGAAAAGAAAATGCATCGACTTTAGTGAGACATTTGGAAGTTACTACAGACTTTCAGATTAGCATAGGTGTATGTGTTTAAGAAGTGGTGGGAGTTTTAACAATTATGTCTTCAGCAGCGGTATCGAACAGTTTTAGGTCTTTCACTATTTGTCTAAAATTGTTTTGCAGATAAGTTCAATCCATGAAATTACCATATAGACCAGTCTTCTAAAATATAATCTTTGGACCAGCAGAATATAGATAAAAATGGATTTCTTCTTGTAAGCGTATTTGAAAACTCACTCTGTTGGGCATTGGGAACACAGAAACGAAAAGATCTGGTCTCATCCAGGAAGCATGAGTTTAGTTGGAAGACACGTGTGAAAACAATTGCAGGACTACAACAGTAGTAGATGAGGGGACCAGCAGGAGTGGGAGCAGAGAAGCCCCTGACACTGAGGGAAGCAGGGAGCAGGAAGCTGACTTCGGTCTGACATTGGAAGAATGAGTAGGACTTGACCAGGAAAACAAGCACAGAGAAGGCATCTGGTCGACCCGTGCATAGGCCAGGGAGTGGAAATGCACCGTCTGCTGGAAAACTAATGGGCACTAAGGCCAGCTGGCAAGCAAGCTTGTAAATAGGAATTAGATTTTGAAGGGGCTCGTGTACTGTGCAGAGGAGTTTAGATCTTTCTCCTAGCAGCACTGAGAGCATTGGAGCATTCTAAGCAAGAGAATGGTATTATCACTTAGCCTGTTAGAGAAATAACTTTCGTGGAAGTTTTTGCAGGCTATAATATAGAGGTCCATATTAGAAACTAGGCACAGTAAGGAAGCTGTAATTATCTTGGTAAGAAGTGATGAGTTTCTGAACAAAGGTAGTAGAAATGGGAGTGGAGAAGAAAATACTACTTAAAAATTGTTTTTTCTGTTTATCAATATATGCTTATTAAAAAATTCAAATAGTACATAAATATACAAAGAAAAAAAGAAAAAACACCCACTTCATCCTACCATCCAGAGATACTCACCATTGGCATTTTGGTAAACCTCCTTACAGACTTGTATGTGAAATGCATGTGTGTGTGTGTGTGTGTGTGTGTGTGTATATATATATAGTTATATACAGAAATAGTTTTTCATAAATAGGATTATATCATACCAACTAGACTGTAGCTGTTTCTAATCAACGTATTTAAAGAGCCTTCCAATCAGTTTTGCTAAATACACATTTTTATCAGGGTTCTAATAGAAGACAGATGGCACCCTTGAAATAGGACAGTTGAAACTCGTTTTATTTATAGAGAAACTACTTAGGAAGTTGTGGTGTAGGAGAACCGTAAGGGATGGTACAGCATCTCGGGGGTTCTTAGCAGCCCAGCTGTTAATCACTCCCAGGCCAAATGGGGTGACGGCCTGGAGTATTCCAGAACTTGGAGATGATGAGTAGAATCAGCATCTTAAGAGCAGGTTGACTTTTGCACAAATGTCACAGGGAAATAGGTGTCCTGGCTTCAGTTTCCTTTCCGTCCTTGATCTGCTGATGAGGCTTCCCATCGTCTGAACCCAAGTGGAGGTCAACATAATGGACACACACTGGCCCCTGGGCGTGGGTGAGGAGAAAAGGAAGGAGTGTGAACCTGCAGCGTTAGACAGAAGATACCTGACACAGAGATCTCTTTGTTTATTGTTGCACGGTTCTGTGGAACACTCTGCAGTCAGCACTTTACTGGCAGCCAGTTAGTCTGTCTTCACTTTTTGGCTTCAAAATTCCAAAGTGTTGAGTGCAGTTCAGGGTAGCTTCCCTGTTCTGTTAACTGAACTTCGGGACATTTCAACGGGCTAAGAACTATGATTGGATAGAAATTATCAGTCTATTCATTTATCTCCCAGTCTACAAAATGATTTTTTTTTAAAAAGTACAATGTACTTTATTTTGCATGTGCATCTTTATGTGAAGTTTTGATTAATTCATCCAACAAAGAAATGAATATTATGTCCTAGGTGTTAATTAATATTGGAGCTAGACATACAAGGCAGACAGGACCCTGCCCTGATGAAGCTTACTTTCTGGTAATCAGGTGACAAACCAAATGAATAATTTGGTAATTTTGAAATGTTGGTATGCATCATGAAGAAATTAGGCAGAGGGTTGTGATGGAGAGTAAAGAGAGAGGACCCTCAGGTAGACTGGGGAGGAAAGGTCTCTCCAGGGAGGTGACCTTCACACTGATATGTGAAGGGTGAGGAGGAGCCAGCTGCGTGAAGAGGTGGACGAAGAGCATTCTGGGCAGAGGAAGTCACAGAGAGTTAGGCCTGTGGGGCCTCACCATCCTGAGAAACAGGAAGGAGGTCAGTAGGACTTGATGTAAATGTAAGGATCAACAGGACAAAGTCAGGTTGGAGATGTAGACTAGGGTCAGATCACATAGGGTAAGGAGTTTGGATTCTGTTCTAAGTATGGTGGATGTCATTGATGGAGTCTAGATACGGAATATTTAAAACCATCCTTCTGACCTGCTGCTTAGAGAGAGGTTTGTAAAATGAAAAGTAAAGGCAGGGAGACCAGGAAGGAGTTTGTTGCAGGAGGGGAGAATGATGGCTTGCCTCTGATGGGCGCCGTGGAGTTGGAGAGGGTAGATGGAATAAAGACATATTTTGCACTTGGAGAGGGATGGATTTGAGAAAAAAGAGAAAGGAAAGATTTGAGGATTTCTTAGTTTTTAATTTGTTATTTTAAGGATTTTTTTGGTTTTTAAATTTAAGCAAATGAGTAGATGATCAGACTTTACTAAAATGAGAATAAGGAGAAGGAAGATGTTTGAGGTAGACAGATTGGAGTTATATTTTTTCCAGGTTAACTTTTGACACAATTACACATTCAAATGGAGGTGTCAAGTGGGCAGTTAGACATACATGTCTAAAGCTTAGGGAAGAAGTCCAGATTATTGATAAAAATTTGGGTGGGAACAGTTGACTGTGGAATGCTTCATAGAATCCAAGAAAGGGAGAGGGTCCATTGGGTTTGACAATGTAGAGCTCTTCGTTGAGTATGATATGAGCACTTCAGGCGGACCAGTGAGGATGAAGGCCAGATTGGAGTAGGTGGAAGGAGAAATATTCCTTCCCCTACTTTCAAAAATTAGAAACACAAGAACAAGAAACTGGATCACATATCTCCATTTTTATGTCCAGTCTTGACCACTTCCTTAAAATTCACATTCCTTCTCCAGATCCTGTTGAACTTTTGTCCACCTGGATATCCAAACGTAACATATCCAAAGCAGAATTCTTGATTTCCTCCCCAGACTTGTTCCCCTCTGTTTCTTCTCTGTCATCTCACATCACTTTTTCTCGTGTTTTTCATCCAGCCTCCCATTCGTCTCTTCCTGTCTGACCACAATCATCTCCATCCCTGTTAGCGCCATGGTCTGAGCCACCATCATGTCTTGCCTGAACTATTGAGAGAAAAAAATATTCTAACTGGTCTTTCTGCTGCTTTTCTTCCCTCTTTAAAATTTTTTCACCAGTTAGCAGCTTATATCCTTTGGAAATGTCAGTCATTTTTTGTTACTCTTTTGCACAAAATGTCATTTTTAGCGGCTTCTCATCTTATTCCTAATAAAATCCAAAGGCTTAACAGAAGCTTACCAGGCCTGCCATTGCCTGGCTTTTCAGTATGTCTTTTACCTTCTCTTCTTTAGTACCCCCACTGGCCCCCCTGTGTTTCCACCGTGCTCATTTTCTTTTTGTTACTGAGACGCACCGAGTATCTTCCCGCTTGAGAGCACTTGTAACTGGTGCTCCTTCTGCCTGGAAAATTTTACGCAGCTAGCCACAGGGCTCTCTCTCTCACTTCATTCAGGTCTCTGCTCAAATATTATTTTGTCAAAGAGGACTTCTTTAGCCACTATAATGGACCTAGGAAATCATCCAAGGAGTTTGACTTTGTGGAACTTTATATTGAGATTTAAATTAGTATGAATATTTTAATAATGATAATATTTCATTAATAGTAGTTTAATATTTAATAAATTATATTTCAAGTTGGCATTCTGTTTATAGAAATACTGTATTTTAATATGTATTTTTAACTGTAAATTATAATTTATAATATAAATTATGTTAATATTTATGCTAAGGTGTTGCAAAGTGTGGAAAGGCCTCAGATGTTCAGGAAATTAAAAAAACTGACATCTAAGAAAATGTAATTACAGTAGGTAGCTTGTCTCAGTAGTAATATTTACATCATTCTTAATAATGAAAACAGTGAATGGGAATTTAAAAAATTGAAATATGTGTATATTGGAAGGATATGGTAGAAGGAAGAGGGGGCTGTCAATCAGCTGTATCTTCATTTGCCTTAAATCAGTGAAAAATATGCTAGGATTGGTGACTCAGAAGACAGCAGACCTCTGGATCCCGTCACTTGGTTGTAGTATAGAGAGCCTGACAGTGTGTTAGATAATGACACAGGGGTATAGTCAGCTGTAGACTGTGGGAGAGGAGAGTCACGGAGGCATGGGGGAGAGGGGTCAAGCAGGATAGTAGGATTTGGGGCTGGTCTCGGATGTCCATTTGTTTGTGAACCTTAGTGCTTGCTTCGGCGGCACATATACTAAAATTGTTTGTGAACCTTACTCTGAAACCCAGATGTATCCCAACCACCCCATCGGCAATGATCAGCTGTTCTGCTCTAAATAGAATACGGAAAGTCTAGGTCATCCAGGTTAGGATTTAGCCAGGTGAGTGTGTGAGAGAGACACAGGGCACTTGTGGGTGTCTGCAAGAGAATGGTTGTGATGGAACACAAGTCTAGGTCAGATAAGAAGGGGAGTGAACATGGAAATTGCTTGATAGTGAAAAAATGGTAGGATGAATGAAACTCTTGATGAAATTGTGGAATATTAGGGGGTTAGTAGAGTAAGATGGAAAGCTACGAGGTGGTTGTCAAAAGGTGGTATGCTTGAAATCAGGGTTTCAAAGGCTATAGAGTTGACGACAGGATCTTAGGTGTGTGGGGCACTGACAGTGGATGACTGAAATTGTGGGAAGGGGAAGATCACAGCGGTAAGGATGGGAAGAACTGATCAGCCATCTCTTTAGAACAAATTAGAATAAACCTGCTTAAAATTTGGGTGCGTATTGGGAAATTGTCCTCTGGATAGCTTGTAGCAATTTATACTCCCACCTACAGCATGTGGGAGTATGGAGAGAAGTTATTCTAAAGCTTAAATTTCAATTTATATGCCACACAATTCACCCTTTGATTTCATTCTGGTAGAGTCAGGCAAAACTTATGCAAACTTTTATCATACAGTAAAAACATTTTGTATTTTGAATCATGAATTCATTCATGAATGTGAGCCAGGCATTCTGATCTTTCCGCACAGTCCAACTTCTGCAACAGTTTAATCCCTGAATCCAGCAAATGGTTTGCTCATGAACTCCCTAAAAGTATTTCCTTTCCTGGGACTCTTCTTCAGGAACAATGTGTTTTTTGACCATTTGCAGGCAAAGTAGAGGCAATACCTATGTATGAAAATTAGGGTAACTCTTACTCCATTCTATAGTGTATTTGAGTTCCGAACTTCCCAACTGGGTATCTTCATGGACCATATGACAACTCAGGTCCCATATGCGCGCCTGAGTCCACACAGGTTGGCATTAGCAGTACGTCTTTACTTCCTAGGTCTTAAGCTTATCTACCCCCACCCCGTCTCTTCCTGCCATGCAGGTGAATTTACATGATCTTGGTTTGTCCTCTGCTACTCCACATAGGCATGTGGGTGCCAGCATTCAGTCTCTCTGCTTTTGCTCTTAGAGCCTTGGGGAAAAGGAAAAGTTAACTCTTCCTTAGAAAAGTTGGGGATTTCTGAACTACAAAGTAAAGGTTCGAAAGTGTTTTTGCTGGGTTGGGAGGGGTGTAGGAGCACAGATGCTCTCTCGCTTTGTGGGGGGAGTTAACACTACTTCTATGGAATGCAATATAACAGTATTAAATAAAATTTTTAAAAATGTGATCCCCTCTGAGCCCACACTTCTGTCTATAAGTATTTTCCATACAGGAAGAGTTCTATAGGTGCACAAAGACGTATCAGAGATATAAACTGCAGCATTGTTTGTCATGGCAAAAGATAGGAAACCACCTAGATGTCCATCAGTAGGTCAGATCAGTTACGGTATGGCTGTTCCGTGGGTGAGTGATGAAGAAGAATGAGGCATGTCTCCTTGATATGTTATTAAATAAATCACACAACCACTGTCATTGATGTATGTACAACATCTCTGGAAAGCAGCAAAAGAGACTGTTTCAGTTGGGGCCTCTAAGAACTGACTGAAACCTGGAGATCTAGGTAGACTATACTTTTGTACTGTTTGAATTTTGTATCTGTTAAAAAATTAATATTTAAATTTTGTTTTTGTAGCATTTTATGGTTTAGAGGACTAGATGGCACTTTTAATATCTTATGAATAGCTTATGACATTGATTTTTTGTATTTTATTTTTTTTTTTTAAAGATTTTTATTTATTTATTTGAAAGACGGAGATCACAAGTAGGCAGAGAGGCAGGCAGAGAGAGAGAGAGAGGGAAGCAGGCTTCCTGCGGAGCAGGGAGCCCGATGCGGGGCTCGATCCCAGGACCCTGAGATCATGACCCGAGCCAAAGGCAGCAGCCAAAACCACTGAGCCACCCAGGTGCCCCGATTTTTTGTATTTTAAAAATGACTTCTGTTACATAAAACTAAGCAGTTTGTGGCTTCGAATGGAATTGATGTAAAAATTTAATGACCTAAAATGAGTGTCATTTTAGTGCATTCTGTTCACGTGTTGTTGCTGTTGATGTTTTAAAATAGGTATTATGACTCTGTCCCCTTTCGACCAAATGAAGACTGCCTCCAACATAGGGGGATTTAACGCAGCAATTAAAAACAGTCCACCCGCCATGTCGCAGTACATCACTGTCGGGTCCAATCCATTTACTGGCTTCTTCTATGCGCTAGAGGTAACAGTTTCCTCATTGATCACGAGTGAGGCCTCTCTTGGTTTTTCAGCTTGTCTACAAATGGAATATTGTGAGTTAGCCTTAGAAAGATTCAGCAGTTTACATTTCTAAGTTTCATTGGAAGCTAAAATTACTCTCCGCTGACTTTCTTCTAAATTCTTAGGGGAACTGAGAAGGTACCAAAGTCAGCATAGAAAAGACTTCTGTGTTTCTGATGCCCCAGGTTCTGGGACAGTTGATTTGTCTTTAAATATTGATGCAGTCATCGGTGGCTCAGAGCTGTGAATGTCGGCCCACCAGGGATTTGAGTAAATCGCAAATTGTAAAGCCGCCAGCTATGGTTGTTGTAAGTGGTAAAAATTGGCTCCTGTAATGGGGACCACTAGGTGCTGGACTTGGTGTCTCTTATTTCTTGCTTTAAAAAACCAACCTTCTCAGAATTGTCCAGACTACCTCTTTACTTTAATAAAAATATATATTAAAAAAAGAGGAGGGACAGGAGCCAGTCGTATGTAGATCAGAAATCCATAGCCCTGCTAGAATAATGCCATCCTAATGTCCTAGTTTAAGCTTTTAAGTTAATTACAATATAAGGAGGAAAATCCTGGAGACAAACAGAGGACTAGCGAATTTACTGTTCAACTCTAGAGTTGAAACTTTTGGTTTTATTGCTACCTCCTAAGATAAAGCTTCTGTCATATGGTCTGAAAGATGCTGCATATTTTTGCTAGTACAGGCTCTACAGCTTTTCACAAATTTTAAAAAGTAAGCCTTGCCTAGAAAGCGTGTTTTGTTTCTCTGTCAGCTGTTGAGTTTTCTCTTGGGCGCATCCTGTTTTCCAGGGGAGCACCCAACCGTTACTGTCTCACGTGGCGCTGGCGGTCGCAAGTAAACTCACTTCTGCTTTATTTAACGCTGCCAGGTAATCCCAGCACCGTTCCGGGTAAAAGTAGCTGTATTATCTGTGCGTCTGTAGAGTTACCTGGGTGGTTTTCACAACTGTTTGGGTCGTCTGCACGTTAAAATGCCGGGAGCGCTGGTTTAATTCTCCATTTCCTTTCTGTGCAGTGGCTGGCTTGGTTGGAAAAGCAAGCACGAAGAAGAAGCCGTGCAGAAGCAGAAGCCAAAGGTCGAGCCGGCCACCCCGTTGGCTGTCAGGCAAGTCTGTCACGCTCCTCTCGCGGTTCTGTATTTTAGCAGGAGTGCTGTTGAACTTCTGGTCTTTCAGGGCACTTAGCTGCTGCGCCGATCTCACGAGGTTCTGTCACGATATGAACTCCTCGAGGAGGGTGGTTCTTGCCTGTTTGGCTCACAGCCGCCTCCCGGGCCTGTGGGAGGTGCTCTGTATGTATTTGCCGAGTGGGCTGTTTTCCCCAAATACCTATAACCTTAGCTTAATTTAAGTTGCAAGAAAATTTGTTTTGGGAGAGCTGTTGAATTTTTTTAAAGAGCTGAGATAGTTTGACAGTAAGCTGTATAAACTTAAAAAGTGCTCAGTGATTTCTTTAAAAATACTTAAAACAAGGAATCCCATGCCTTCAGGCACTCCTCGGAAGGCAGGGCTGTGCTCTTTCGTTCACTTCCGTTGTGCTCTAGGATAGTGGATGTGTCAGGTTTTGGGGTGAGAGAGTGTGATTTTTGCTTGATTTTGTTTTTATTTTTTATTTTTTTTATTTTTTATTTTTTAAAGATTTTATTTATTTATTTGACATCAGAGATCACAAGTAGGCAGAGAGGCAGGCAGAGAGAGAGAGAGAGAGGGAAGCAGGCTTCCTGCGGAGCAGGAAGCCCGATGCGGGGCTCGATCCCAGGACCCTGAGATCATGACCCGAGCCGAAGGCAGCAGCCCAAACCACTGAGCCACCCAGGCGCCCCATTGATTTTGTTTTTAAATCATTTTTGTTACCTAATGTAAAATACTACCATAAAGGGAACCAGAACCATGCCCTGCTTGCAGATGTTCTTCACCTAACAGGTATAACTAATTATCTGTTATTAAAATTTATTGAAGATGATCCTCTCTAAGGTTTTCTCATCTTTTTAAAAATCTGATAACATCTCATATTTTCTAAATTCACTGAAGAATCAAGAAATAAGCCAGATAGCCCTGTGCCTCCCAAGTAGGTTAGAGCATTGGAGTACCTCGTCTCAGGACTTTGCTCCGTGCTAAATAAAGTACGATTGGTTCTAGACCAACAACCTTTGAGAGATACTTATTATCATTGTTTATTATTTAGTAGAGGGAAAGTTCTTGAGGTAGAAAGATTGATGTCAGCAGGATAATGGTATCTAGCAGAAAGAAGAGATTAGAAATATGAACTTAAATCAGACAAAAGATGCCTGCGTAGGAGCAAAGTATTCCTAAATTTCATTGGTTGTGAGGGTGCTGTTTACTATGATATAACAGTTAATCAAGGAAAGATTGTTATACTTGATAGTCTCTAAAAATAAAAGACTAGATATCTATATAGAAAATCTATGAAATAAAACTTAGGTGTTTTATTTTATAATGGAAGAAACTTCTTATGCACTTTGTGTTGCAAAAAGTCTGGTGTGATTAGTTAATAAATTAACTATTAATCTATGCAGGGTTTATATTTCTTCTTCTTTTTTTAAAAAGATTTTATTTATCTACCCAGCAGACAGAGATCACAAGTAGGTACAGAGGCAGAGGGGGAAGCAGGCTCCCTGCTGAGTGGAGAGCCTGATGCGGGGATGGGGGGCTTGATCCCAGGACTCTGAGATAATGACCTGAGCCGAAGGCAGAGGCTTTAACCAATTGAGCCACCCAGGCACCCCTATGTTTCTTTATATAAAAACAGATTTGGCCTATTTTGTTTATGTAGCTCATGATTCTGTCATCTTTTTCTAGACCGGAATTTGATTTGAGCTTTTTATTTTCTTTTAAATACCAGATTTGGACTTCCAGATTCTAGACGCCATGGTGAAAGTATATGTCTGTCTCCGTGTAACACACTGGCAGCAGTAACAGATGATTTTGGCAGAGTAATTTTATTGGATGTGGCTAGAGGAATTGCGATACGCATGTGGAAAGGTACTTCCTCATAAAAATCCAGAAAAAAAAAATGTTAATTTGCTTTTTTACCCAAGTAGTTGAGCAGTATTATCATCCGTTAGCTTCTGGTGGACAGTATTGCTTAATTTGTTATGTTTATGCTGTCTTCTTCTTTTTTTTTTTTTTAACATGAACTCATTTCAGTAGCGCTTGATCGTAGTCCAATTGATCCACCCTTTAAGTTTTACCAACTTATAGGCACTTTTAATCTCTTCCTTGTATACTTTTCAGTTCTCACTGTCATTGTCAAATTCTTGAAATCAGTTTCTTGCCCCTGTTACATTCATTCTACTTCATAAGGTCATGTTTAAGTCAGATGTTCTCTTCAAATCTAGAATACTAAATCTTTCAAACTAAAGATGGCAAAACCCACCTTTGCTGACACGACGTCCATATCCATATGCTTGGGTTAATTTCTTAAGTTTCTTGGTCAGGAGTTGTAGTTAGCTGCTAATAAAAGACCCATGTTCAGGAGTGATACGAGATGCCCACGACATCCTCAGGAGCCCAGTTCCACTTCTTGAGCTTCCCCGCTCAGAGTTATTTCATGGTTCACATGGCTGCTGGAGCTCCAGCCTTTGTATCTGCATTCCAGGAAGGAGGAAAGGAAGAGGAGGAACTATCAACTGAGCCAGTTCACTGTGAAGATGATTTCCTGTCAAGCTTTTTCTGCAGTGCATTAGCCAGGACTTAGTCACATAGTCATACCTATCTCTAAGGGAGACTTGTAAATATCTAGGCACACTGTCCACCTGAAAAAGATAGAATCTCTTTGACCAAGGAAGAGGGAAGAATGCATATTTTGGAATCATCTGGAGTAGTAACATGTCAGCACAGACAGACTACTGGTTAGAAACCACAGTAATCATGCAGTCTGGTCTGTACTGAGCCGTGTGAGGAGTAATGGATTTGAGGACATTAAGTTACTCTGGATGGACAGAGAACACTGTCACCTTCTTCCAGAGAATTCCTGCAGTGTTTACCTGTTACATGTTTAAGTGTCTGTAGAAACAGGTTTGAAGGGTGCAGATACATCATTTCTCCTCGGTGTTTGTCTTCTGAAATAACATGAAGGGTGGTTCTCAGCAAGACTTTTCCAGAATATAGAGGACATAGTTACATGAGTTACATCTGGGCCAGATCCACTATAGCGATCTTATTGCTGGCACTGCTGCTTTTCCTTCTGTAGCGGGTGCAGTTTTCCCCCACCCTCGGACGAGAAGGGTCAGTTGCCTGTGGAAGGGGCGCCCCTGAGATGCAGGACAGTGTCAGCTACATCGCTCTCGCATGGGCTGGGGCTTCCTGCCGCCACCTCGCACCATGTTCCCCCTGTCTGCATAGCACCGAGGGACGTGAAAAGCAGGGAATCAAGTTGATCTTTCTCTTCTATTTTAATTGGACTTTTATTTAAAATCTAAACCTGATAATACCCCTGGATTTTTTAAAGGGAGAGAATTTTTTTAAAGAGAAGGAGCAACGAGCATGGCGTTGTGGAAGGGTACTCGTGATGCTGTAATGATCTCTGGGTTTTTTTGTTTGGTTGTTTTGGTGTTTTTTTAAGAATAAGAAGTGATCAGAAGCAAATATAACAAAATGCTAAGATTTAATAAGACTTGGTGATGGATTCTATATTTATTATAATTATTATCTTTTTCTGTTTAAGTTACTTCATACTAAAAAGATAATGTATTTTTGTAGCTTTTCTTAACCCCTTGCTAAAATACCTCAGAGTCCTTCAGAAGGCTACAGTTGCCCCTAGGCTAACTAATTAGCTTCCCTTTTCCTCGGTCTGTAAGGGTATCGAGATGCACAGATTGGTTGGATCCAAATCATAGAGGACCTCCACGAAAGAGTACCAGAAAAGGCAGATCTTTCCCCTTTTGGAAATACTCAGGGTCCAAGCCGAGTAGCTCAGTTCCTTGTGATCTATGCACCAAGAAGGGGAATCTTAGAAGTGTGGAGCACACAGCAGGGACCTAGAGTGGGAGCCTTCAACGTGGGAAAGCACTGCAGGTAAGCGGCAAACCCTGGCATTTTCCTGGTTACGAAAAGGAATGCTTTTATTATAGTCTTTATTAAAGCTACTTATTAGGTTGCAAGTTGTTTGAGAATTGCAGTGTTACTATGGTTTTCCCTCCAAGCGCCTGCTATATGATTAAGGATTAAGTATTTAATAACAAAAAATCTTACTGAAAAGGCTATGATACACTACCGAATTTACTAAAGTTACCTGTGGTGCTGCCATTTATCCCCAGCCCTTACGTATGCTCTGGAGGCTCAGAAGGAGAGATTCCTTCCGATTCCTGCGCTGATGATGTGAAGTGAGGTGCAGCCTTTCTTTGCCGTTGCTACATAGTCCTTTGATTTTCTAGCCCGTTTTATCAAGGCAGAGCTCTGCCAGTCAGGATCCGTTTTACGTATGCTTTTGGTATCAGTTAGTGTTTATTTGCTCCTGAGTTGGTAATAATGTAGGGTCCCTTGCTATCATGAAAGAACTTTTGGCATTTTTCCTTTTGTCTAATATTCTTACCATACTGGTTTGCCATTTCTCAGGCTTCTGTATCCTGGCTATAAAATAATGGGCTTAAATAATGTTACCAGTCAGAGTTGGCAGCCGCAGACTTACCAGATCTGCCTTGTTGATCCAGTGTCTGGAAGTGTGAAAACAGTCAATGTTCCTTTCCATTTAGCACTGAGGTAAGATTCATCCGGGGTCCCTCTGCTAACTTTTCCATCCCTTGTTTGGCTCTTTGTTTTGTAGTTACCATTTGGTTGTGGTTTTTTTCTCATTAGACAGTTATCTTTAAAGTTAAAAAGGAAGAATATGAAGGAAAAGTGTTGGAGTGTGTCAGACTTAGAAGGAAAGCGATTTACATTCTGTAAGAATTTGTTGTATTTATTGTTTTAGCGACAAGAAGTGTGAGCGAGCCAAGGACATGCACCTAGTCAAGAAGCTGGCTGCCCTGCTGAAAACAAGACCTCCCCACCTCGGTGCGTGTCCTGCAGCAAAATAATAATGCATACTCTTGGGTCCATTTTCTCAATTAGTAGCATATTCTAAATGCAGCAATCAAAATATTTGCATTCATTTGTGAGCTGTTGAAACTCCTCAAAGTAAGATGAGGTCCAAGTAATCATGTATATTTGTTATTGGAATTGCTCTGTAAATAAGTAGGCATGCCCTCTGGGCGATATTAAAATTTGTAACAAGAAAACAATACTGTGAGAGAAACCGGAAGTCCTTTAGCTGACTGATAGCCACCAGTAAGTGCATTCTTCTTTCAGAGTCAAATTTCCCTTGTAATAAAAGTGAAAAATTTACCTCGGTTCATTTTCTCTTTGTAGATTTGGTTGAAACACAAATGAAGGAACTAATTCTTGATATTAAGTACCCTGCAACCAAGAAACAAGTGAGTATGTATTATATATGAACTTTCCTGCTGGGTAGCTAGGACATATTTCTCTTAAGAAAGCCTTTAGTTTCCTTTTTCCCTCCAAACATGACAGGCTAACCTCTTTTCTGTTTTTTTATTCATGCCTTTTTTATATTCCCATATGGAAGCTCCCATTGTCTCTCTTTCTCCTTCCCTCCTTTTTTTTTTTTAATTAAGTAACATTACCTTACACACGTGTGCATGTTTGAAACACACATACGCGCACACACACACACACTATACATACCATATACTCCGGTAATAATCATGAACACATCTGTGGGACCGCCCACCTTAGGACACAGAATGTTACCAAGAACTCTGAAGAGCCCTCCTAGTCCCTCCTCAGGCCCCTTCTCCCATTCTTAAGTAACGAGCGTTCAGCCACCACTATTGAGATGGATCAGGGACTTTGGAGGTTTATCCTATTAGAAGGGTTGTGGCCATTGGAATGGGCACAAACAATTCCCTTGGAGAGGGCAAGTACAGTCCTCAGGTTCGGCTCCAGGGGCCTGAGCCTGTAGGTTGTGTAGGCCAGGGCTGTTTGGACAGTTGTCTGAAAACAAACTCAGCTTAGGTTTGGGGACGTAGGTATCCCAGGCCCGATCTACAAACCACGAGAAGAATTGTTCAGGATATGAAGAAAGTGCGAGTCTGAGTCGCTTGCTCAGGCTTTTGTCTCTGGATTTTGTATCAGCGATGGCCGTGGAATGTCTTTTGCTTTTAATAGTTATATTATTTCTGTATGGCTCTGATAAAACATCGATTCATTTTCTGCCTTTTAAAACTTGACATCACTGGAGTCCGGCTCGTGTCCCCTTGCCGGAACTTCACTCCTTCAGCTGTTTCTTCGAGGTGTCCCCGTTGACGCGTGTGGCTGCCGTGGACCCTGCTGTGTCTTCTGTTACTCTTGACTCACTCTGCTCCTACCAGTGGACATTTAGGTTGTTTCCAGGCTTTGCTCTCCCCAGGGGTACCGTGCTTATCCTTGTACGTAGGGCACTGCACATCTTTATGTTCGGGAATTGTAGCGCACTGGGCTTCTCTGGCTGTACCAGCTGTTGAAAGGCTGCTTCTCAGAATCCTGGCACTAGTTTATGTTCCCGCTCCTACCACAGAAGGGGCCTGTTGCTCCCACAGCCACAGCGTCCCATAGTATTGTCAGACTTGTTGCCTTTTGCCAGGTTTGCGGTTCTGATACAGCAGCTCGCTGTGATTTCTTTGGCTCGCCCCCCTCTTCTCCAAACCCCTCCTAATGCTGCTCACGTTCTCACTCTGTAAATTCTTAGGCACTTCAGTCCCTGTGGATACCTCTGAATTCTTACTCTTTTAAGTCAGAACTGGACAGCTAATGGTTACTTGTTCTGTTCTCTATTTCCGGTACCTGGATCCTAGTTCACCAGTTTTTTCCTTTTTACCTCCTTTAAGCTCTTTCAGGTAGGGACCTCACCAAATACGTCAGTTTCATAATCCACAACAACTAAAATAATGTTAAATATGTGGAAGAATTTCAGGAATGCTGATTAATTTTTATTCCTTTTTATTTTACTGTGGCAGTCATTTTTAAAAATACTTTTGTTTTATTATAGAACAGGCAAGTCCCTGTAACTTTTTTTTTTTTTAAGAGAAGAAGGGTGAGGAAGGGCGGAAGGAGAGGGAGAGACGATCTTAAGCAGGCTCAGTGCCCAGTGCATAGCCCGGCAAGGGGCTCGATCTCACAACCTTGAGATCGTGACCTGAGCTGAAATCAAGAGTCAGACACTTAACTGACTGAGCCACCCAGGTACCCACGTCCCTGTGACTTTTGGTCAAGTTTTCCATTCCACTAACAGGGCTAATTGGTTCTCATTTTTCTCAGGGCGAAGTCTCAGTTATGAGAGATGACATTCCTGTGACAAGGCGGGCATCCAAGAAAGGTAGTTTAGAGAACCTGTAGTGGAAAGGGAGGGTTATAACCCAAACCAGGCCTCCCGTTTTGATACCATCTTCTTCTTCTCTTACATCATGAAACAACAAAATTGGGAACATTGAGCATACTACAAATTGTCTTCTTGACCTTTAAATAATTATTATACTTCTCAATTGTATGTGAAACTAAAAATTTTATTAAAAATGCTGGAAAAGCTAGTAGTGGGTATTGTGTATTATTTTCAACACAAAAGGAAAAAACAGTAGTTTAGGCTCGGAAGAGTGACTAAATGGTCAAGCCAGCTGCTAGCTAGTGTAATGGTAGACAGAACAGAAATAATTACATTTTGCTGGGTATTTGCCTTTTTGAGTCACTTTCTTTGTATCCACCATGTATGTAGTTGCCTCATCATGGGCTTGACCATGTTCTTGACCACGCTCTTGAGCCACTCTCGGAGCCGATTTCTTACTCACACCACACCCCCCACACACACACACACAGAGGTGGTTGTGTTACAGTCTTTACCTCATGCTACATTCTCCAGCCTACTTTTGAAATTATTTACTCTCATCAATAAAAAGTCAGTTTAATGGGGTAATACGGAAGGATAAGTATGAACTTTAACTGCTCTGTCTATCCATTGGTGATTCTCATGGTTGCTTCTTTAGGCATAAAGAGAGATTTTGGAACTGGTAGTGAAGTCTTGTTAAGTATCTTCTGAGGGACGGACAGGAAGAGGAAGGTGGGGTGAGGTCGGGAACATAGATAGACCTTGCAGGGCCTGTACTTTCACTAGCCATGCTCAAATGCAGTCTTTAAGTGGTAATTAAGTTGTTGTTAGCTTTCATCATTGACACAACAGTAACAGCTCTGCTTTTCATTTATGCTGGGAGTATAGACTTACACTCTTCCTGTTGGTGACTAATTTTGTCATGGTCCCTGTTTCATCTTGGCCATTCTGTTAAATGCCAGTTTCCTTGTGGTGGTTTCATTCTGAGTCTGGACTTTTTGCCATTCCAGCATAAGGGGCATGGGATGAAATTGATTGCATAAGACATATGATGCAACTCTCCTTCTCGGGTGTGTACGTTATTAAAACATCTTAACGATGGAGCTTCTCTTGGAAATTTGGGGTAGTGAAGGTGTTGGCATAAATACAAAATTTAAAAAACAAAATCCGTGCCCTCTGATTGCTCAATATCTTTCTTCTAGGCTTTGGAGAGCATTTTGGCAAGTGAACGATTACCATTTTCCTGCCTTAGAAACATCACTCAGACTCTAATGGATACTTTAAAAAATCAAGGTAATGGGGTTTGTACTGATTAGAGGTTCTGGTCTGCAGATTTTATAATTTGGATTACAAAAGCTATTCCTGTTTATGATATCATCATGTTACTTCAGTGTGGAAATACTGTAAGAAATAAGGAAACTTATTTCATGCCTTTTGTATTTGGAGACTTTTTTATCCCCTGTTTGGTGTATGAAGCTGATCTCCAGTTGAGCATTCTCTGAATATGTTGTTTCTTTCTAGAAATATTTCTCTTTAAAGTATTTCTACTGTCAGTAAAGAGACCAGTATAGGATGCTGAGAAGTGGTCATTCGATACAGTTGTACATGTGTGAAAGGCAGAAGCATGAAGATTTTCTTGCTTTCACTGTCCTCTATTTAACTTTATGGGAGGAGAGCTGTTTCTGTAGATGAATCATTCTTTAAATATTTTTGTTTTGACTGAGATAATGATTTTTTAAAAAGTACGCTTTACGAATTAATGTTCTGTTAGCGTATGCCGAAAATCTGCATTTTCTCCTCCACTTCCCTCATGTAAGTAAGGACTTCCAAAATTGGATGATGAGTAAATTTATACCCATAGCTGATTGTTTTTTACTGTTCAAAATTTGTCTGAAAAAGAATTACATCTCTAACTCTGGGATTTTAACTCCATGCTCTATCTGGCTGACCCAGCAAAATTCGATTTATTCTGAATACCTAACATGTATTAAATAGTAGTGTGTATACTGGGTATATACCCTAAAGATACAGATGTGATGCTCCCAAGGGGCACGTGCACCCATATGTTTATAGCAAAAATGTCCACAATAGCCAAACTTTGGAAAGAACCTAGATGTCCATCAACAGATGAATGGATACTTTAAAAGAAGTATCAAAAGAAATGCAATCTTGCCATTTGTGACGACGTGGATGGAACAGGGGGTATCATGCTTAGCAAAATAAGTCGATCAGAGAAAGACAATTATCATATGATCTCCCTGATATGAGGAAGTGGAGATGCAATGTGGGGGTTTGGGGGGTAGGAAAAGAAAAAATGAAAGAAGATGGGATGGGGAGGGAGACAAACCACAGGAGACTCAATCTCACAAAACAGGCTGAGGGTTGCTGGGGGGAGGGGAGTCAGGAGAGGGGGGTGGGGTGATGGACATTGGGGAGGGTATGTGCTATGGGGAGTGCTGTGAAATGTGTAAACCTGGTGATTCACGGAACTGTACCCTGGGGATAAAAATACATTATATGTTTATTAAAAAATTAAAATATTATTTAAAAAATTGTAGTGTGTAATGTGTATACTTCATCTAGCTGTGACTTTTTGCTTGTCATGTTAATTATATAAAGCCGGCTTTATATTTATATTTAAGCCAACTTAAAAGTAGTTTAATAAATAGATATAGTATCCCCTTTTAAGACTTTAGGCATCCTAACGTTGAGATTTTTTTTCCAACATGTATTTGAAGCTGACTTTTAGAAAATTGTGAATTTCTTTAGTATATACAACTTGTTAGAAATCCCTCTTTTAAAAACGGTAGTGTGCTTATAAAGTTCCCCATCCCTCAGGACTTTACCAAAATCTCAAAGTTTACTGAATCAGAATTTATCTTGCACTGGGCTGAGATTAAGTCAAATATAACTATTGGAATTTTATAAAATCATCACCAGTTTCAAGTTCTACCCAAAATTGAGATTCCTAAAGATTTTACCTACTGAATATGCTAAGTTTTATTGTAGCTATACCAATTCTTGGAGGTAAATAAAGACCCTGCCTTTTAAAAGAATAGTTGTTTTACATTAGATGGGAGATACTAAAATTATCATGCGGGAATGTATTATATAGAGAGTATTTCTTTCTCTCTCTCTCTCTCTCTCTTTTTTTTTTTTAAAGCCCAATTGATGGAGAATGTTAAGTAGAATTGTACTTTGGTCTCTTTGCCAGCCTTCCTTGAGGATAAAACTGTTACAGTCCAGAGTTCATGCTTGAATTGTGGTATCTTTGTCCACCACGATAACAAGAACCAGGCAGCTTTCTGTTCATCTGTCCTCTGTCTGTGAGCGGAATAGGCAGCGTATGAGTTAAGGGGTGAGGGAGAATATTTTCAAAGCTGTTTTCAGATCATTTTTTAAAAATTTGAATATTAGACTAAGATAGCTCTTTTTTCTTTTTTTCTCCCCACCCTCCAACTACTAGTGTGCCTTATTACACTTAAAAATTGGGACATTTTTCCATGATGGAAAAATTATCTTTGTCCTAGTAATCTGTGATAGCTTAAGTATCTCAGTATTTAATAGACTAGCACATCAGAGAAGTACAAAATACTGTGAATGTTAATGAAAGAAAGACCTTTTTATGAATCTATTAAATATATCTCTGTAATGTATTTTTTTCTTCCACCTTTCAGAGCTTGAGTCTGTTGACGAAGGATTGCTACAGTTTTGTGCCAATAAACTGAAATTACTCCATCTTTATGAGTCTGTCAGTCAGTTAAATTCCGTTGATTTTCATTCAGATACACCATTCTCGGATAATGTAAGTAATTCTATTCCTCATTATACGAAATATTCTATTTTTAATTTTTAATTTTTTTTTAAGATTTTATTTATTTGACAGGGAGAGACACAGCAAGAGCGGGAACACAAGCAGGGGAGTGGGAGAGGGAGAAGCAGGCTCCCCGCTGAGCAGGGAGCCTGATGTGGGGCTCGATCCCAGGACCCCAGGATTGTAACTTGAGCCAAAGACAGACGCTTTAAGGACTGAGCTGCCCAGGCGCCCCTATTTTTAATTTTTTAACTGCTAGTAAAGAAGTAGATAATTGAGAATTTTTATGAAGGGTAAAGATGTTTTTTTGTTAAAGACCTCCTGCTGGCTCTCCGTGCCTTAGTACTAAACTTACAGTATTTATGCTAAGATATTGCAGTTTATTGTTAATCCATTCTTACTATCCTAGAAGCATTTGGTTTCTCTCAACTCACTTTCTAAGGTTGCTTCTCACAACATAACTGGATAAGATTTGCCAATTGAAATATATTCAGTTTACTGAAGTAGCAAAACTTTAAAGGAAAAAAAAAAGATTTTGCCAAACAGAAGACACTGGTTTTTCTGCGGTGCCATTGAGAACAAACTCAGAGCTTGTTCTCTTGTCTGCTACATAATTAAATACTTTTAAAAAGTTCTGTCTTACGTGAAAGTGTTTAATTCTAGGAAATGTTCTATGTTGTCATTCTGTAAAACATTTAAAAAATGGCAGTGCCTTGTAATCTTCCTTACAGGGCAGTATTGCTCGTTTCTAGGCATGTATGCAAAATTCTTACTTTTCATACAGAGAAATAGTTTCCATAATAGAGAATAGAGCGAAAGGTGGTCCTCTCTTTCCCCTGATTACCATGTGACTGTGGACAGGTTACTTGCCTTGGGGTGCATGTCTTCCATTTACCTAAAGGAAAATTATTATGTAAATGATTTTAGTGATTTGTCAAGTCACTGATAATACTTATAAAAAAATTACCTGGTGTGTATCTGAAACTTAATGGAAGTTTACCTTAGACAACTTTTATTTTAAATATACATATGTGAATAAAAATTTTTAAACAGAAAATTCTCTCTGTATTGGAAACCACTTACACATTCTAACATCTTTTTTATCCTTGGGATTATAGGTGCATTTCATAAAGCATTATAACAGTCTTCCTAACATTCTGCGATTGTCATTATAAGTAACAAAGCCATTTTTCAGGATCTTTGTGTTTTTCTTTCTGCTTCAGCAATAGTATGAAATCATTTCAAACAATAAGAAGGTTCAGGTGGACTAAATTATTTCTGCAGAATTGCCTAGATATTTCATAGATTCTTTTTCATAAGATCCAAACTTTCCTACCTCACCAAAGAAAGTTAAGTACGCGTCATTAGTAATCCCCTATGGAATTCATTTCCACTTGATAGCCCCAGTACCATAGGGAAAGATAAAAGAAAAATTACAGAATTTAAAATATCAGTTAGCTGATTGTTCTTTATTATTTTTTAACCTTTAAAACACTTTGTAAGAATTGATATTTTGCTGTGACATTATTTAGATCATTCCAAAAAAAAGGTACAGTCAATTTCTAGGCTGAATGGCTAATCTTGTGCATATAAAACAAATTCAAGTCTGGAATCATTTTTGTTGCTGTGGAACATAGTTCATACAAGCTCATATATAAATTCAGTATAGCATTGAACTGTTGGTGTGTGTTCATGGCATTCTGCAAGTTTACTACTTGTTTGTAGAAAACAGCATTAAATAAGTAAATGAAAGCTGTATTCTTAAACAAGAGTAGTTTTATCATGTAGAGGGGTGGAGGGGTAGTTTTGCTTGCTATGGTGAATTTGTGGTCTTTTAAATATATATCTGTGTGTGTGTGTGTGTGTGTGTGTGTGTGTGTGTATCCCTAATTTAGAAAAATATTAGTAATACCAGGAGAGATTTTTGCACGTGAGCTCTGTAAAAATAGTTTGAAAGGTTGGCAAGATACATCTGTAACTTTTCCATCTCTGGATCCCTGAGAGCCACACAGAGGAGATGTTATACATGTAGAGACAGTGAAGCTTGGTTTCCAGTATTTTTTAATTTTACTGTGTTTATGCTGCTCAATACATACTCCGTTTCAAATAGGCCTTTAGTTTACTTAGAATCACAAGAGTTGCAGTTAATACTCTTACAGGTTTTTTTTTTCTGATTCTAAATAACAGCTGTAGTAAAATTCAAACATTTTAAAGAGTATAGGGTATTCTCAAGAAATTGTATAAAAATGGTACTCTCAGTAATAAATAGTTTCAAGATTAGTTCAAATTACTTAATGTCAAATTCATGAAATTGTGGTAAGATTTTAAGCAGAGTACATTATAGCTACCACGTTAATTAACAAGTCATCATTTGTGTATAGTTTTGCATTTCACTTCAGATACGACGGGGTTGACTCCTGTGGCGGAGTCCTAGGAAGATACGGTGTATTCAACCTCTTTTTTTTCCCCCCTATTTTTTTAAGGACTTGGCTGTGTTACTGAGGCTCGATGAAAAAGAACTGCTTAAGCTCCTGGCATTACTAGAGAAGTACAAAGAGGAAAAAACCAGGACTGCTACAGTCCGATTTTCTGATGATAAGGATGGTGTGTTACCCGTGAAAACATTCCTGGAATATTTAGAGTGTGAGAAAGATGTGGTCAACGTAAAGAAGATAAGTGAAGAGGAGTATGTGGCTTTAGGTGGGTGGAAAGATGAACTGCTCTGTGAATTCTGCCTCTTCTGGAGGAGAGCCTGCCTGGCAGGAGTTGATAGCATCTCAAAGGTTCAGTATGTTTTAAAATTAAGCTAAGAAATTCAGGTATATTTTTCAATGAACGAAGGATACTCTGGATATGTAGGGTCTATGTCATAAAAGTTTTATTGGCTAATGCATAGACTAAAGGGACAGTGTTAGACATGTAACGATTTGCCTTCTGCCTTGAAATCAGCCGTTAATTTAATTTCTCTTCTCTCGTGCTGGTTTGCTTCTCTGGGGATCTAGATTGCAATTCAGGAAGAATGTTAGTCCAAATGGTAAGTAGCCATTGGTTAATGCATTTTGCTTTTGTTTTACTAGGCAGTTTCTTTTTTTGGAAGTGTTTGCATGGAGAAAGCTCTACCGAGGACATGTGTCACACTCTGGAGTCCGCCGGGCTGAGCCCTCAGCTGTTGTTGGTAAGCCGCCTTCTTACCGCACCTTCTCTTCCTGCTCATGGCATCCAGAAGGGTCAGTCCTTTTTTTTTTTTTCTTTAAACCATCGTCCAAAGCATATCATAGAACATAGATGAAAACCTTTCAATAGTGATCAAAGAAATTTATAATCACCATATTTAATTGAATTACATTATTTCATTTTTCTAATTCCCTGTAAATGGTAGCAGGTGTGTTCCATGGTTGGCCTAAAATAATAATTTCGAATCTGACAGGTATGCATGCATTTGTAGTGGATTGTGGTCATCAGTGAAATTGATCATATTTGAAGTAAAAAAAATCTTAGAGAACAAAATCAACTTCCCTTAGAGCAGTACAGGATTATAATCGAACATTCGCAGACTTTGAATATAGGTTAGGTTTTAGTCTCTGTGCTATAACAAATATAAAAGAAAAGAATCATTTAGTAGAAAACGACAACACTAAATGTTTGCCCTTTGGCACAGGATGCGGGGTGTGGTGGGGAGGGGTGACCCTGCCCTCCTCCCCTCTCTCCTCTTTAACCCCTCACATGCAAACGTAAACTCTCTTCCACATCCTCACTAACATCTGACACTTTGGCCAGGATCTGGGCAATCTCCTTTAGGAGCTTGTTGACTGTGTTCATGTATGGTTTTAACTGAACATTTACATCCTTTAAAAACAGATTCCATTCTCTGTAACTTTGCAGTGTGTATGTCAGGAAGTAAGGCAGTTAAAGGTATGCATAGGTTGGTTGTACGTGGATGTTCATAAGTGGCTTTATTCGTAATAGCCCCAAACTGCAAACTACACAAATGTGGTTCAGTAGATGAATGGTTAAACGAACCGGTAGTTCTTTACCACGTACGTCCTTACCTTTTCCTCTACAATAAGACTCAACGATTGATTCACATAATACCTTGAATGAACCGCAAGGAAAATACGCTGAGTGGAAATATGCCCACCTTGGAAAGATATGTGCTTGCATGATTCCATTTTTGTATAACAGTCATGAAATAGCACCGTTACAGAGATAGAGAAGAGGTTAGTGTTGGCGAGGGGTTAGGGATGAGTACGGGGAGGGATGCGTGTGGCTGAGAAAGGGCCGCACAGAGGAGTCTCTTGCTGGTGTATAGCAAGAGACTATACATCAGCAAGTCTGGTGATGTTTTTGAAAACATCAAATGGTGATGTTTTTGAAAAGCTATACATTTGATAGAATTGCATGTACACACCTATGGGTGTATGCATTATTGGTGAAATTTGAATAAGCTTTGGATTTTGCCAATGTTAACTTCTTGGTTATGATATTTTGTAAGATGCCACCATTAAGGGGAAGGGTGCATGGGACTTTGTTGTGCATTTCTTTTTCCCCTAGTGAATCTATAACTATTTTAAAGTAAAAATTTAAAAAGAGAGCAGCTAAGTATTTATTATCCAAATTTGAGATGCTTAAATAAGTTGAGTACAGAATACTTCTTATTTTTAAATTGTGTTTAATCAGTATCAAATGTCTGCATTAAATCCGGAGTTCAAGAAACATTGGGAAAAAATGAACCTCAGATCTTACCTCAAGCCATATATAAAGATTAACCCAAAATGGAAAATAAATATAAGACGTAAGACTACAGAACTTACAGAAAAAAACAAGGAGAAAGCTTGGTTCGGGCAAAGATTTTGTAGGGCACAGAAAGTGCAAACAAAAAACATATTGATCAATTGCACTTTATCAAAATTCAGAACTTTTGTGTTTTAGAACTGTTAAGAAACTAAAAGGCAAACCTCCCTTTTAAAACTTATATTTGATAAATGAATTGAATCCACATTAAGAAAGAATTCATAGGACTCAATAAGACAACAAAGAATACAATAAGGAAAGTGAAAGATCTGAACTGTCACGTCACCAAAAAATATACTTACCCGTGGCAAATGCTCACATGAAAAGTGGTCACATCTTTTACTGTTGGGGAAATGCCAGATAAAACCACAGGCGTCTCTTTCTCAAGAGGATGACCGAAACGAAGATGACTGATGGCACCAAGTGTTGATGAAGATTTGGAATAATCAGAACTCTCAGCGTGGCTAAGGAAATGCCAACAAATACAACAGCTTTGGAAAACTGTCCAGAAGTTTCTTATACTGTTGAACAGCGATTTACCATAAAATCCAGCAGTCTCACTCCTAGGTATTAATCTAAGAGGAATGAAAACATATGTTCATAACGATTTGAAATAAAATGTTAGCAGCATCTTTATTCAGAATAGTCCAAAGTGCAAACAACCCGATATCCACCAACAGATAAGTGGTAAGTTATGGTACGTCCATATAGTGGGGAAAACAGTTAAGAAGAGATACACAGTACAACTGTGTAATAAATAAAGAAATGAATCTCAATAGCATTATACTAAGTGGAAAGATCCAGAAACAAGACTGCCTACTGTATGATTTTAATTATATGAAATAGAGTGACAGAGAAGAGGGGTGTTTGCTAGAGGATGAAGGTGGGCATTGGGGATTGCGCACAGGAAGCACAAGGGAACTTTGGGGGATGAAGATGTGCTTTACTAGGTTTATGGTGTTGGCCACCCAAACTGAAATTAATGAACTTTATTGTATATATGTATATATTGTAATGTAATAAAGTGCTCTCTAGAAAATCTATCTTAAATCCATAAAGCCGCGGTCTGTAAGTATATTTATTATTGTGCTATAGAACTTATAAAATAGGTTGTAATTTTAAGTTCTTTTTAAAAATCATCTAACTCTGAGAGACTGTATTTCACTTATTCCAAATGATTGGTCGCTTTTCCTTTGCTTTCCTCAGATGAGTATTTTATAGTTAGGTTAAAGTATTCTTTCAATAGCTGAATGCTTTCAAGCAGTCGTGTACATTTTTAAAATCCTACCATCGAGTATAGAGAAATAAGGCATTTTCACTGAAAGCATGTAATTAATAGTTACGAATGGGAAGGGAAGGGGAAACTTCTTCAAAAAACCCCAAAAAACAAAGCTCAAGAATTAAAGTAAGAAATTGGATGTACAATAAGACTGGCTTGTAAAAAAGCCTGCTTGGTCATTGTGGTCACATTGATCAGAGGAAATAGCTAACACATTCAGCCTGTGAATATGCTGCCTGGCCTTAGGAAGGTCAAGTGCAGGGGTTTCGTGTACCTGTGTAGTAAGTGTGCGTCTTGCTTACAGCCTGCTCATTCCCAAAGCAGTTAGTGCCAGGGCCAAAATACTAACCAGTGACATTTTTCTAAGTTATTAACTTACAGTTTTTTTAAAAAAAGAATAAATGTCTATTTTATTACATTAAAAGAGTAATAGACTTTTAGGAGTCAGGCATATAAAAGTCATGGAGAAAAGGTGTTAGGTCTTTCAACAAAATATATAAAATGAATTATTAGTGTTATAAAGGCATTTGAAATGCTAACTCTTTTTTTCTGAACTATTTTATATGGTAATTTTATTGAAATTATGTTTGTAAAGAAATTTGCTACTTATAATTTAGGTTTTGTGTGTTTGTGTCTGGTTTTTTTTTTTTTAGGTTGTGTGTATTGTTAAATTTGGAAATACTTCTAGTGTACAATGCCTACCGATTTTTCTATAAAACTTACACTTGATTTAATCAGTATTTTACTATATTAGCGTAATTCATGACAACAGCCTGATAGTTTTTTAGATGTTTAAATGTTTAAAACTATAATTTAATGTTTAAAACTGTAATTACTCTCACTAGAATTTTATCAAGTTTTAATTCTGTATACTAAAACAGACCTAATTTTTAGGAAAGACTAGAAAATAAGGCTCATTCAAAAAACTGATAAAGTAAGTTTCTTTTAAGTAGAGACAGGGCTAACAGATGGCTTCTTCGCGTTCTATCTGCCAGCATTTCTGCTGAGGGAAGGATTAAAACATCTGGGATGTTAATATTACAGGAGGAGGATACTTAGCAAAAAGTAAAGTTCATTAGGCATTAGAAGCTTCTACCCAGAACCCATGGGATTTTTCTCTTTCATTTTTAGGTACAGGTTTTTACCAAGTCTTGGATACCGCTCGACTTATAAAAGAGGAATTAACCAACTTTCCTCTCAAGGTTTCTCTTATTAAAAATCTAATACTCAGATACCATCTGGTAATATGTCAGTATGTGACATTTATATTTGAAACAATATAGTTTACATTTATAATATGAATATCCACATTATAAATAATATGTGACATTCTTTGCTGTGATGTATTGAAAGGATATTTTGTATTTACTAGTTGTAGAGATTGTTACCTTCAGTATACTTTTCTTTGTTTTGTGTGTCTATGCGTATATGTGGTATCTTAGCTCTATATTCTCCTCTTTATTTTTCTCCTTTTACCTTAATTTTTCCTAAAAATTAAAAAAATCTATTGCTTATAAGTGATTCTAAAATTATGTCATCTTGTTCTTATAGTTCCCATGGCAGCCTGTATTGCATTCTGACTTTTTACATGCTTTTTAAAGCATAACTGATTGGATTTTTAAAGTTAATAAAAAACAAGAGGAACACCCGCTGGGTTATAAGCAAAGATTACCTTGCTGCATGAGAGTTAGAACAGGGCTGACCTAGAGAGAGATAGAATGAAAGTTAAACAGAACAGGGTTTTTTGTTTTAGAATTTGCTAAATAAGGGTGGTGATGGGGGGGATGGTTAGTTGGAGAGAAAAATAAGAGTTTATAGGATGACCGCGAATTCAGGCCATGGCATTCAATTCATCTAACCCTTTGGGTTGTCCATCTTTTTGAGCGTTTTGAAACTTTGTAGCTGCTGAAAAGATGAATCAAGCTTTGAAAGATACTAAACCTGGGGGGCCTGGGTGGCTCAGTGGGTTAAAGCCTCTGCCTTCACTCAGGTCATTGTCTCAGGGTCCTGGGATCAAGTCCCGCATTGGCCTCTCTGCTCAGTGGGGAGCCAGCTTCCTCCTCTCTCTGCCTGCTTCTCTATTTGTGATCTCTGTCTGTCAAATAAATAAAGTCTTAAAAAAAAAAAAAAAAGAATAGGATTTTAAAAAAAAAGAAAGAAAGACACTAAACCCGTAAGTGTGTTTAGAAACCTGGAATGCTTGTAAAATACCCCTGGGCATATATTTTTTGCCTAAAATTAATCAGAGTGAGCCCAAAAGATAAGTCCTCCTGCTCCCCCTCATTTCCTTTTGGCTTGCTTTCGTAGCACATATGTGCCCAAAACACTGAGAGTAATTTCCAGTTGATTCTGGAGTGTCTTAGTTGCCTATACAGGCAACTCATTTTTGTAGCCTGCCTGTGAGTAGCAGTGCTGTGTGAGGTAGAGGGAATAGCCTTGATAAGTGATAAAGTCAGTCAAAACTTGGGAGACTACACAGGGTGTTTGTGTGGCAGGTGGAAAGCACATGGTATAACATGAGCCCAGTTTTATAAAAGCCCCATGTTGCTCCGTAATGCTCTCTGTATAGCTGCACTTAGGAAGCTGCCAGGGGCTTGGAACCTAGTCTGCTCTTGGTAGCCACCAGCCTTTGTTGTTGCTAGCATCGGCATTCTCTTAGGAATGTGCAGGCAAATATGAAAGCACATACGTGGTTGTAAAAAAAAAAAAAATAGGTTTCTGGATAGAATGAGGTAGAAAGGAGGCTGACATAGGGAGAGAGGTAAGAGGGTTAAACAGAAAAGGGAGAAATAAACTCCTTTTTGATGTGTGTATATTGTTTGTACAAATTATATGTACAGTCTACTCACATGTACAGTTTTTTAAAGAGAAAAAAAACATGCATATTGGGATCAGGCAGATCTTGGTTCAGACTTCATTCCTGATTCACTAGCTCTATGGTGCTGGGGAAGTTACTTCTCTTCATCGTTTATAAAATCTGGGAGACCGACCCTGCCATGGGATTGTCGGAATTGGACAGGGTGATGTCCGGCAAGTACTTCTGTCTCCTGGCCCTTTGGGGGTTCTCCCAGTTTTCCTTCACACACGACTTCAACTTCCTACTCTCTTTCGCTTTTGAAAAGTATTTATACTACTATATTTAAACTGGTGGTCAACTTTTTATTTTCAAGCGTTTGTTTTTGTTTTTAACGTGAAGGTTCCTGCAGAGTTAAAGGTAACCCAGGCCTTGCACAAACACCAGTACTGACAAGTGCGGTGCCATGCCACTGAACTTCTCATTATCCCAGAATTATCCGTGTGCAAATGTTGTACATCTTAACATATTTCAATTCTAAGTAGATAGGCTGGTTCATAGGCATCTTAAAAGTCACTTATGTTGACTTAAATGTTTTTGCTTATAAAATCTGTCTCCCTTGACTTATTAGTGATTTAAAAACTAGAATCCGATAGCTGTATTTACCCGTTCAGCACTGCCGCGTTCACAGTACCTTGTGGCCAGCTGGGTGCCTTCTTGCCAGTCTACGGCGATCTGTGCTAACTCGGTAGTAGTACCCTTTCTGGTACTTTGCTCCCTAATCAAGGCTCAGCCTGGAAAGCAGAGCTTAATTAACCCAAAGTAGAGACGGAAACGGTGGAAGTTACATATCTGACCGATACAAAGAATCTCTCCAGTGGACAGGGTACCTTGTTGAGTCTCTCATGAGAGGCGATGTAGTGAGCAGCCCCTCGTTTCTCACCCTGAAGGACTGAATCGCTCATATACACGTCTGTGCTCTCTTGAAAAGTGCCACATTTTATTTTTTTTATTACTGAAAATTATTTAAATTTGATTTCAGTCTCTGCTCCTGAGTGTGTGGCTTTCTAAGGAAAAAGATATTTTGGATAAGCCGCAATCTGTGTGCTGTCTCCACACAATGCTGTCCCTTCTGAGCAAGATGAAAGGTAAAAGGCTGGGGGCTGCGGCCGGTGCATGGGCCTTGAGGTGTAGACGCTGCTCTTGGGAATGACCTGAGCTGAAAGCAGATGCTTAACTCACTGAGCCACCCAGGGGCCCCATGGATTTAATTTCTAATTCAGGAATGTACCAGTCTATCACAGGGGAATTCAGTTTCAACTTTATGTTTAGTGTTAAAGGTCGAACAGAAAGAATCAACAAGCTCAGGCTTGCTTTCTTAACTTTCTCTTTTTGCCCATAGTGGCCATCGATGAGACCTGGGATTCCCAGTCTGTGTCCCCGTGGTGGCAACAGATGCGCACGGCTTGTATTCAGTCTGAGAACAACGGAGCTGCTCTGTTGTCTGCACACGTTGGCCATTCCATTGCTGCACAGATCTCGAACAGTATGACTGAGAAAAAAGTAAGTCGGCGGGTGGGGGGTTGTACCTGGTCTTGGAAAGGTTAGATCTCTGCCTGTCCAGTCTCCTTAGGGGCTGCTTGTCCCTGTCTGGGCTACGGTGTCTTTGATGTTAGGAACATCTAGAGTTTGAAGTGTGTGTCCAGCAGATTCTCATTTGTCTTTCTGGGAGGGAGGGGTGCGGCCCTTAACTTGTTTGTTCAGATGACATGCATACTGAATTTTGCTGTCACCTCGTACTTTCATCTTGCGGGGAAAAGTATGGCAATCAGAGGGCAGAGGTCCGGCTCTCGGCCAGCAGCTGGTGATGTGTGGTGAGTCCCTTAAACACGAGTCTCCTGCTTCAGGTTCTTCATCTAAAGGAGGTCAGGGTTAGACTGCATTATATCTGAGGTTTGTTATAGCTCTGGAGCTCTACAATTGTATTTATCACCCTCCCCCTTTTTATAAACAGAAGTTGTTTTGGCCTGGGGTGTTGAATGACTTGAATAAAAGTTTCCTATTGACCTTTTGCTTTGTGGTTTTTTCCTCGTCTTTTTAAAGACTCGGGTTTATTTTTAAAAAAAAAACAAACATCTCTTGTATCTCATGGTAGATCAAATTTTTTTCTGGGGAATGTTGATTTAGTTGGATGAGTCAGTTAAATAGGCCTGTAGAGATTCACTTAACATTGTCAGTGTCAGTAGCATATGCTAAATTTAATATTACTGGCCTAAGATGCTCATGATAATGGAGAGAGAAGGAATTTGAGACTCCTATTGTATGTCGGAGAGTGCCTTCTGAAGAGCAAACACTATCCTGGTACTAACAGAAAAGCCCATGGCCCTTGTTGGGTATGGCCCTGAGAACTCGTTAGTGCCCATTGCATGAATCAGGGGCCTTCCTGGGGGTCTTACTGTGACTGTCCAGACTCTGTCACTGTTTCCCCGAGACTCCAGTCTCCTCCTGTTACTCATGTTCCATCCTGCCCAGTAGTAATACTCGTGAACCAGCATCTGCCTGTTGCTTCGTGACGTAGCCTCACTGTCCATCAGCTTTCGGGTTCAGAGCTTATTCAAGTGCGTGCTGATCCAGAGTCTTTGCCAGAGTATCACCAGGGCATTTTTTGTTAGTTTTCCCAAACAGTGTCGGGTGCTGATTCTGAGGCCCTCACCGATTCCTGGGAGGCCCTTTCTCTTGACATGGAATACTGGAAGCTCCTGCTGAAACAGCTGGAAGACTGCCTCATCCTTCAGACTCTGCTTCACAGCAAAGCAAACACGCCAGCCTCCAAAGCGTCATCGCTGCAGGCTGAGCCACTCCCCAGGCTGTCTGTCAAAAAGTTACTGGAAGGAGGAAAGGGTAAGCTGGGGTTGATGGGAGCATTGCACCTACAGATCTGTGTGTTTATGGTGTGGACATTTCTAGGGCTTTTGTAGAAATGATTGCAAGGATAGGGAAAGGGAAACACATTTAGATTTAAAAAATTAAAAATAACCCACCATGTATTTCTTCTCAGTTAATCTCCTCAAAGTCTGATTCGGTCAGTTCCCTGCTCAGGAATCCCCACTCCTTCCCCTGCCTTAGAGAATTAGTCACGGTTCTCAAAGAGTGCTCAGAGGACCTCGAGAGCCCACCCTTTTCCAACTTCATGTCTCTGCGAGGCTGGCTTTTCCTCCTGTACTTCAGCCAGAGCAACAGATCCTAACAGATGGCATGAAGAAGCTGATCGGAGAATCCAGATGTAAGCTAGACAGTGGAAGAGGCTTTGCAAAGGTCGTAGTGTTGCTCCTCTCCCAAAATGTCTTTTCTTGCTTTGGGAACTATATTTTCATAAAATGTTATTAATATGTAATAGGTTTATTACTTAGTATTTAAAAATGAATTAATAAAAGCATTTTAGAATTTTCTCAATTTTAATTTCTAAGACCAGGAATTTGAATCAATATAACCCATAAGCTAAAGTTCTTTGGGATTGTCAGTAATTTTTAAGAGTTTAAGGAGATTCTGAGACTTAAGAAATTCGAGAACTTTTGGAACAAATAGAAACTGGTTCTCTAAGAACCCCTGGTTTGAATCTAACCCGCTTTTCCATTTCTTGCTTGTTGCTTGATTGTGGCTCATATGAAGCATCTGTGTGATTCCCCAGCTCTGGGTCTGAGCCTGTCCCCTTCCCTCCCTGACCTGTCCCATTCTGGATTCTAAATTGTACTTACTCCTCTTCCAAGGCCCTGCTCAAATGCTTACTCCTAACTGCTCATGATCCACTAGCTACCAGTTCTCTTCTCCCTCCTGATTTCCACAGGACCTTATGCCTCTTTGTGATTTATCATTTTCTACTCTTCTAGAGCCATTGGGTTCTTGCGCTTATATCCTGCAGGACCAGAAATATTGTAAATTTTTAGTTGTCTTGGTGTACTTCCTTTTTACCAGCAGCTCTGTCAGGCATTTGATACTGGAATGTCTGTATTCCTGGATTTATAAATACCCATGTATTTATAGATTTTGATTTAGTTAACCTGTCTTCTTATCCTTTATAAGTTTGTAAGCTTCAGCCTGAGAGGCAAGGTCTTAGGTGTGGCACACAATTAGTGGCCTCCACAGTTGTTCTCAAGGAACATAGACTATGGATGCCATCCTGACACTTGTCTTTTGCCTTGTCCCGGTTTGCCAGCATAACCTAGAAGGAGCTTATACACTTGTTTGGAGCTCTAGTTTGTGACTGCCACCCAGGGGGACCCCTCCAGATCGCCTGACTCTGGTGGCCACTGGAGTTTATGCTTCTGGTCCAACGGAACTGTATATATTTGCTTACTTTTTTTTTTTTTTTTTTAAGATTTTATTTATTCATTTGACACAGAGAGATTACAAGTAGGCAGAGAGGCAGGCAGAGAGAGAGAGAGGAGGAAGCAGATTCCCCGCGGAGCGGAGAACCCGATGCGGGATCGATCCCAGGACCCTGAGATCATGACCCGAGCCGAAGGCAGCGGCTTAACCCACTGAGCCACCCAGGCGCCCATATATTTGCTTACTTTTAAAAGCTGCTGCCTGACAGGGTACCTGGCAGTGTAGTTGGTTCAGCATCCAAACTTTGGTTTCGGCTCAAGTTGTGATCTCAGGGTCATGAGATTGAGCCCCACTTTGGGCTCTATGCTCAGTGTAGAGTCTGCTTGAGATTCTGTCTCCCTCTCCCCCTGCCCTTCTCACTTGTGCACATGTGCTTTCTCTCACTCTCTCTTAAATAAATAAGTTAAAAAAAAATTTGATGCTTGAGGTTCAAGGTGTGAATGTAGGTGTGAAGATCCTCTCTTCTGGGGCACTGGCTGGTTTTGGCACATCCTCAGCTACTGTGAGCTGTTAAATATCTGCTAGATTGCTTGGCTAAGCACAGAGGTTTGAGAGACAATCAAGAACTGAGGCACGATTGAGCAAGGCCATTCCTTCAAGACTGGAAGAGGTCGTTCCATCTACTGTGTAGAAAGCAACATGAAGACTCATGCAAAAGGAAGAAATAGAGAAATATGTTCCAAGTGCAAGAACAAGATAAAACTTCAGGGGGAAAAAAACTTAATCAAATGAGAGAAGTCATTTACCTGATAAAAAGTCCAAAGTTATAGTCATAAAAATGCTAACCAAACTGAGGAGAAGGATGCATGAACCCAGTGATAACTTCGAGATGGAAAATAAATAGACATCACAGAGCTGAAGAATACAATAACCGAACTCACTACATGCTAGACTAGGTGAAGCAGAAGAAAGGACAAGTGAACCCAAAGACAGGGCATTAGAATTCACCCAATCAGATGATTACAGACATTGTAACAATAGAGAAGTTGTTATTTCTAAGCATGTGGTAATCACAATGCAAAAGCCTGTTCATAAATACACAAAAGATAGAGAAAGGGCTATAAGCAAACCACTAAAGAAAGTTATCAAACCATAGAGGAAGGGAGCAAGAAAAGAATAAAGGGGGACACCTGGGTGGCTCAGTGGGTTAAAGCCTCTGCCTTCAGCTCAGGTCATGATCCCAGGGTCCTAAGATTGAGCCCCGCGAGAGCCTGCTTCCCCCCTTCCCTCTCTCTCTGCCTGCTTTGATCTCTGTCTGTCAAATAAATAAATAAAATCTTAAAAAAAAAAAAAAAGAAGAATAAAGGAACAGAGAACTATTAAAGCAGCCAGAGAACAACTTGGCAACAAGCAACCCAGGAATTACTTTAATTATAAATGTGCTAAATTCTCCAATCAAAAGACGGAAGGTGGCCGAATGGGTGAAAAAAAACAAGACCCATAGGGCACCTGGGTGGCTCAGTGGGTTAAGCCTCTGCTTTCGGCTCAGGTCATGATCTCAGAGCCCTGGGATCGAGCCCCACATCGGGCTCCCTGCTCAGCGGGGAGCCTGCTTCCCCCTCTCTCTCTCTGCTTGCCTCTCTGCCTACTTGTGATCTTGATCTCTCTCTCTCTCTGTCAAATAAATAAATAAAATTAAACAAAAACAAAAAACAAGACCCATATATATGCCACCTCGAGACTCACTTTAGATAAGTGGACATACAGATGTTGAAAGTGGGATGAGAAAAGATGCAAATGGAATTTTTTTTTTTAAGTTTAATTAATTTGGTTTTTTTGTTTTTTTTAAAAAGGGTTGTGAAAAATTGTAAGTTGTAAACTCTACCCTCCATGCTGCCACCTGCTGATAGGGTAGGACCATCATTGTGATCTTAACCTGAGCAGTGTGAGCAAGGGCTTGATTCTGGAATGGAAATTACCAAATGATCCGGAAGTCAAACATAAGAAATTGGAATACCCAGCACACTGCTGTCATTTGTTATCACTGATAAGTGTGATTTTACTGTGAAGCATTCTTTCTTTGCGTGGAAAGGTTTATATTTGATCAAAATAGGAAGAAGAGGTTTTGGTAATTAGAGAACAATGTATCATTTGTTTTAGGTAAAAACAGGACTTGAGTGTTTTTCAGTTTCCATGTAGAACTTTTGGCCTATGTCAGTGACTGAAACATGGGCAAGCATCATATTTCTTAGAGGTGACTAAACTTTGCCTATAAATATTCCATGCAGGCAAGTTATTTGGCTATTAAAAGTAACATGTTGCCCAAACAGGTATCATGCTAATCAGTCTGTTTCACTTATATGTAAATGAAAGTGCTTTAAGGGCACCTGGGGGGCTCAGTCAGTTAAGTATCTCCCTTGGCTCAGGTCATGATCCCAGGGTTCTTGGGATCAAGCCACTTGTTGGGTTCCCTGCTCAGTGGGGCACTTGCTTCTCCCTCTGCCCTTCCCCCTGCTGTGCTCTCTCTCCATCTCTCTCTCTCTCTCAATAAAACCTTCTTTAAAAAAAAAAAAAAAGATAATGTTTTGAAGATGTATTCATCTCTTCCTCTGTGTCTGGCGAAGTATGATATTTTGAATTTGTGGACATAGAAGCTACATGGTATACAGATGAGTGTATGCATTTATATTTATCTAATATAAGAGTATATACGTATTAGATTATTATATAATTCTATATATAATATATATATTAGAGCATAGAGATGCCCTTAGACAGCAGATATTGCATTTGCCCTTGCCGTCTTTGCTGAACACTGTGAATTTTCATTTTCTTCGCACTGTAGGTGGCATTGCAGACAGTGTAGCCAAGTGGATATTTAAACAGGACTTCAGCCCTGAAGTGCTAAAACTGGCTAGTAAGGAAAGAGATGCCGAAAACCCAGATGAACCCAAAGAAGGCATTCACAGAGGTTTACTTGAAGCGGCAGAGGTGGAGAGGACTCTAGGAGCCATACCAGGTAGTCCATAAATACGGAGAAATATGCGGCCCAGAGTGGAGGTGGCTGAGTCTTTGTTAAGGAAAGAATAACCTGTCACTCTCTTGTGGCTTTCAGACTTGCTGCATTTAGCCTATAAGCAGTTTCCATGCAGCCTTGAGCTGGACGTGCTGCACGCCCACTGCTGTTGGGAGTACGTCGTTCAGTGGAATAAAGACCCGGAGGTAAGGTTCTCGCCACTTCTTTCCTGTTAATTCTGTCGTCTTGCTCATGCTGTACATATGTGGGACTGTTTAGTTCAGTGACGTACTGGACTTTCTCCGCCTGGGATGCCACTGTACTAGGAGCTGTGCTAGGTCTTTTTCATGCATTATCTCTCAGTCCTCCCAGAGAACCTGTGACATGTGGACATTGTCATTACCCCCCTCTGAGAAGAAACCAGGCCCAGAGAAGTGCCATCCTAGTTAGGTTGTGATACGTATATTCTTTATTTCCTTTTGAATTCCTGCATGAGACAGCACAAACTTATTAGAAACTCTGTAATATCGTAGTCATCCGATAAAGCCGGGGTGAAGATCCGGATGCTGACCTGTTTAGATCCCCCTGCGTTTGTCCGTCACCTCTCTTATGTTTGTCTCTGAAACACCGAGAAAGCCACGCTATGTACAAGGCTGACCCTAGTCCAGGGTTAGCCTAATGGCCCTTTTAGCTCTCTGCTGGGGCATCGTTTTCTGCCACTTTCTCTCGCAGAACAACCATAGTCGGGAAGCAGGATGGGCCTTGAGCTGAGGGCCTGGACTTGGGTCCCAGCTGAATTTCTGACAAGGGTCTGGGTTGGGGTCAGTAACCGGATCTCTGAACCTGCTTGTTTCTCCCTCTACCTTTTTTTTAAATGAAGGCGCCAGTCCTTCAGGATTGATGCCTGGATTAAGTAAGATGTGAAAACATAGGATGGGCATTGCCCTTTGCCAATAAGTCCTTTTCTCAGATCTTTCTAGTCAGTGCCCTGGTAAATTATCTCTCTCCAATACTTTATGGTCCTTATGTCAGGTTGCACTTTTGAAGAAAAAAATCTCACTGATGAGCTAATGTACACTAAGGCATTAATTAATGATACTCTCCCTCCCCCCAAAATGTTGTCTTTAATATATAATCACGTTTTAAAAGATTTTTTTAAAAAGTGCTTTAAACAAAGGAATGGCCCTTGATCAATTAAATCTTGACCAAAAAGAGATTTTAGCACAGGGGACCCTCTTGATGGTCCCTAAGTCACCCTCTCCAGTGGCCTGCTCTGTGGTCTGAGTGGCCATTGTGTTTGGGCTCTCTCCTTCAATGGAAGATTTTTCCTACAGGAAAAAGGAATGTTAGAACTATAATGAGGACATAATAGTTTGTCAAATCTGAATAGATTAATTCTAGATTCAGCTCTAACAGTAATACATAAGGAGAAAATTCTGTTTTACATCATTCATTATAAACTGAAGGTGGCTTGGGACACAGCTGAGGTCGAGCCCCATTGCCCCTACTCACCAGCTGTATGATCTCTGGGAACATTTCTCAGCCCTTTGTTCTTGATTTTTCTACTGAAAGTAAATGAGGACTGTAGCTATCTTGAAGGGGTGTTGCAATTTCTAGAGAAAATGCATGCGTAGTGCCTGACCTCTTACTAGTGCTACCATGATCTATTTAAATTGTTTACATTTCAAATAAGTGACCATTTTTCATGTTTTTTTTTTTCTTATTAAATAATTCCCCTTTCCTCTTACCCCAGTTCCACCATTTTATACACGAGCTTCATCAGGATCAAAACAATTGAAATTGTTTGTGGGAAATCACTAACACTAGTATGTGTTATCAAAGGTGATGAGTTTAGTGTTTGTAGCTATAATATTATTTAGCAAAGATCTGGGTAATGTCATCAGTTCTACATGCTGCATATGGGTGTTAATATGTCAGACCTCGATTAGAAGGAGTTGAATTTCAGACATGTTTCCCTTCACTGCTTTAGTTTTCCTCGTTGGCAGTTTTCACTAACCAAATGTATAATTTACCATATTTAGCTTGCTTACTAGAATGTAACCTCAGTGAGGGCGAGGATTTGGGTCTCTTTGTTCATTACAGTGTCTCTGGCACCTCAGACAGCCTGGTTTATAATAGTGCCTCAATAAATAATTGTTGAATAATGAATGATATTTGCAAAGAAGTAAACCCATCTCTGTGTGAAATTCAAGTATTTGTTAGAGAAAATACTGCTATCATGTCCAGGCCATAGTGAATATTGATTCCAGATGTCAGCATATATGACCTGGTATCAATCATCATGTAGGTAACGTGAATTTAAGAGAGACCATTGACACTGTCCTATGAAAAAATTTCTTTTACCTAATACATCTGTATTCTTATCACCACATTCTTGGGTAGCTTTATGTAGAAATTTAAGAAGTTACCATTTGTGTTTGAAACATCTGTTAAATGATACCTCTCTTTTTTTCTCTCTCTCTTTTTTCCTCCCTGTATGTAAGGAAGCACGTTTTTTTGTTAGGTCAATAGAACACTTGAAGCACATTCTTAATGCGCATGTTCAGAATGGTAAGTAAATAAGCATTAAAAACGTAACTGGTGGATTCAAAAGAGGCAGGGATCTTTAAGTTCACATTCTGTTCATTTTTTATTTGATGGTTCTGCCTCCTAACACGTGACTGTGTATATGTTTGTGTATCATGATGGATGAAGCCCTGGTCTTTGAACTGCTTAGGAAAATGCTGTTTGGGAGGGGATAACGGGGGAGAAGTAAGGAGAATATTAGATATAAAACACTGATTTTCTTTTTAGATCACAGGTAGATAAGGAAAGGGGGAGGGGCGTCTCAGAAAGGGCTGAAGTTCATGAAAAAGGTAGCCAAGCACCTAAGGCTATCAGATGGTACAAATTGCCTTGTGTTTCTTTCTTTCTTTCTTTTTTTTTTTTTGGTGATGTTATTTATTTATTTGACAAAGGGATAGCGAGGGAGGGAATATAAACAGGGGGAGTAGGAGAGGGAGAAACAGGCTTCCCACTGAGCAGGGAGCCCGATGCGGGGCTCGGTCCCCAGACCCTGGGATCATGACCCAAACCAGACGCTTAACCACCTGAGCCACCCAGGCAGCCCCCACTGCCGTGCTGCTTTTAATAAATGTGACTGTTCTCCATGGGCTGCTATAACATGGGGACTGCCGATGTCTCCTTGACAAAATGTCACAAATTGTGGTGGAAAAACTGTAAACAGGCTGCTGGTTCCACTACATAAGTGGGTTTCCCTGAAAGAGGTAATGGAGGGCTCGGCACGAGGCTAGTTGTTTTACTAAGCGGCGAAACTAGGTGTTGAGCCACGTAAGAGGGAGGCATCAACTTAATGTCCGTGTGATTTTAGGATTTTAGGGAAACTCCTTATTTCTCACGTACCACCTCCTCACAGGTGGTATGACATCCAGTTGGAGAAATTCTAAATATTCTTTTTTTTTTTTTAAAGATTTTATTTATTAATTTATTTGACAGAGAGAGAGATCACAAGTAGGCAGAGAGGCAGGCAGAGAGAGAGAGGGGGAAGCAGGCTCCCTGCTGAGCAGAGAGCCCGATGCAAGTCTCAATCCCAGGACCCTGAGATCATGACCTGAGCGGAAGGCAGCAGCTTAACCCACTGAGCCACCCAGGCGCCCCCAATTGGAGAAATTCTAAAATGTCTCATTTTCTGTGAAGGAACATGAAAATTTTTTTCATCTCTTACATCTTACCTTCTTCCTGGGAGGAAAAAGAAGATGGAAAGTGACTCATTTGGAAAATAGAGTTTCTAGATAATTCTACCCTTAATTGATAAAATTAAGTCACTGCTAACTTCAGGCTTGTATTTAAGAACTTAGCTGTTTGTCCAGTGGGTCTCCTGGCTTCTCCGCAGCCCCCGAGGCCCTCAGCCCCAGTTACGGAAGCGGCCGCCCGCGGATAATGACCGCAGGGGAGACGGCACGCTGAGCCTAATTGACAACAGTTGCAGAAATTTCGATGCCATGGTTTATTGAATGTGGAAGTATATAGCCCAGATTTCTTGTGTGGTTGCTTTTGTGTTTTGTTTTTTAATACTTCCTCATATGTCACTTTATTTGGTGGTTACATATGGAAAAAAAAATGACTTTTGGACATTGAGCTGTTTCTCTTGCTTGGCTGTTTTGAATAAAGCTATTCCCGACACTCTGATACACATCTTTGTGTTCCTTTATGCGGTGGCATTGCTGGGTCGTAGGGTGGACACACAGCTTTAGCAGAAATGGCCAGTTTTCCAAGCAGTTTTGCCACTTTCTGATGCGCCCCCAGCAATCTATGAGCATTCCAGTGGTTTCCTTATCTTCCCCAACACTTGGTTCGGTCATTAAAAAATAAAAATAAAAAATAAAAAAATTAGCCCTTGTGTTGGTTGGTTGATATCTGTGATTTTAATGTGTATTTCATAACTAAAGATATGGATCTTTTCTTACGTTTAGTGGCCATTTGGCTACCCTCTTACACGGCTCAGTTCTGATTATCATTGAGGATAAAGGTTTTTCTTAATTTTACAAATATTGCAATGTGAGATGTCAGAAACGATATCTAAATAAATAGTCCATATAGCTTTATAAGCTTAAGGAAGACAGTAATTTGTTAAGCATGATAAAAGAAAAAACAGATAAACCTTCTACTTACTGCTTTACTCGCTCTCCAGGCATTGCTCTCATGATGTGGAATACATTCTTGGTGAAAAGGTTTTCTGCTGCTACGTACTTGATGGATAAGGTAAGGTAATTTTAAATTTCATATACTTGTTTCTTTCTTTAATGGATTGATATTAGAAAGTTTATTTACAGTGGGCCTTGTTAGACTATTTTTTATTTGAGGTGACATTTTACTAATGCTCCGTTCACTGTAACGCCCAGTACTGGCATTTTGAGGACCTGGGAAAGAACCTCCCGGATCCTCGAGAGAACTTTCCTTTAAAAGCCTCTTAACCAAAGAGAGTGAGACTTGTGCTTGACTGAGGAAAAGATTTGTACCTTGTTTTAAATTAAAATGTACCAATGTATAGTTAACTCATCACTCTTTGGATGTAGGACAAGGTATTTTCTTTGGGGTCGACTGCCACCCTGCTTTGGTTTTCCTACAGAAAATTCACCCCTGTTGCCTTGCGTGTGACTTCTAAATCCCTTTTCTTTATAAAGTGGTGATGCAGTTTGAGTGCAAAATATTCAGGTTTTAAAATGTATGCCCTCTTCCTTGTAGTCGCTTCCTCTGCATCTTTCCCAGTAGAGCTGGGAGTCGGCTGCTCTGCACAGCTTTTTAAAGCACTCAACCTGGTATTCGTATATCCACCCCCTTTTTTTCTCTCTCATATTTTATCAGTTACTTAATTAAGTGACAGAAATACATGATTACCTATTACAACCAGCCGAAGTAGCTTTAGGAACAAACAGTGCTCAGGGGACAGGATTCAGCGGGCGGAGACTAGCCGCCGCCCCCCAGCTGGGCACGCGGGGCCCTGAGCAGTGTGTCCCCAGGCCTGGCAAGAGTGTAGCTTCGCCTGGCATCAGGCGAGTGGATGTCAGGAGAGGGAAAGCACATAAGGACAGCACGTTCGTGCAGATGTACACGGACACACATTCAGCCGCGAGCATGACATTCAGACCCACTTGGGGCCACAGCTCCACTACAGATGCTTTCTTGACTGTTCCTGGTAACAGTTTTCTAGTTCAACCTGATGTTCCCCGCGTGCTCACCTTCCTGGCCCGCTTTAATGTTTGTTTTCCAGCTTGTTTCTTTTGGCCTTTCTGGTACTGCTCTGTTCCCCTCCACCTCTGGCTGCTGCCTTCTGGGAGAGCAGTAGCGCGAAGCCTTTCACTTGTCTGTCACTGTGGGGTTTTGTTGTGTTCGCACATCGACGGCCACGTGGGACCCTCACAACTTGGACTTGAATTTAAACAGTCCTGAACTAGGAGGTGGAGAGTTTTGATGACTCATTCGAGAAATATTTACTACAAGTATCTCTTATGTGCCAAGGGCTGTGCTAGGTGCTGTGCTTACAGATTTCAGAGTCCCAGCCCCCGCCCTCCAGGGACTCCCCGTCTCAGAGGTGCACAGGGTGCTTTGGGGACTGAGGAAGAGGAAGGAAAGAACCAGGCCAAGGGAGGGCTTCTGGGCTGAGTTGGGGAGGGGGAGTGAGCAGGGAGCAGGGGGAGACAGAAACGGGTTCCTGCAGAATCCGTGTTTGGCTCAGAGCTGGGAGGAGTTTCGGGTGCTGGAAGCATGTGCTGGGTGGGGGAAGGAGTGGGAACCAGGCATGAAGTCTTTCCCTCGAGGGCTGTGGGTTTGGGATTTTCTAACCCTCTGTGTAAACTGCCTAGCATAGGGTCTGGCTCCTAGGGGGAAGGCTCAGAAGGTGGTAGCTGTTACTTTATCTTGAAGATGCTGGGGAAGTTTTAAGCAGAGCAATGATATGTTCAGATTTGTGTTTCAAAAGATGATTCTGGCAACGGTGAAACATGTGGGTTTGGGAGGGGCCGAGCGTGGTGGTTTGAGGGCCGGCGCGGTCTGCCCTGATCTGTGTGCTGCCTCCTCGGAATTCTGGTCAAGTCATGTTCCCGACTCTTCGGGCTAAGTGTGCAGTGGAGTTCATCAAGTACTTATTGAATTGAGAAAATCAACCAGTTTTCTGAGCTAGGACTAGAACTTCTGTCTGTACTGCATTGTTTTTCCTTCTTTTTGACCATTTAAAATGATTATGTATCTTCATCAACAAGCTGCTCTTTATTCATAACCTTGAGTTTGGTTCTGGGTTTTAAGGCAACAGTCATTTGCCTTAATAAAAATCTGGGTTTTTTTTAGAGGTTTTTTTTTTTTTAAATTTAATTCAAAAATATTTATTTATTTATTTATTTATTTTTGTTCTGTTTTTCTCAAAATCTTTATTCATAAAAATATTCACACTGTGGTGGTTATTTCATTATTAATCCAAGTATCTGAATAAAACTAAAATAATACAGGTTTAAGATGATGATAATAATTGAAAAATGTTTATTTTTGAAAAGGATTATTTGTGAGCCCAGAAATTTATTTTTCATAAAACATTTTTAAGTTCCACCACAAAGTTAACTGCACTCTGTTACAAATGAGTAGAACCAACATTTATTTATAGCTGAGTTTTTAAAATTATCGTACTTTCTCCTTCCTGTAGTACCATAGTAATGCCTTTTTATTTAAATTGTTAAATAAATAGTATTTTGTGTCCTGTTCTTAGGTTGGCAAATCACCAAAGGACAGGCTATGTCGAAGGGTGAGTGACTCTCTGTTCACTAGATGGCCAAGCTGTCCGTCCTGCGCCTACGCAGCACCGTATTCACCACAGGGCTGGACTTGGTCTTTTCCCTTTCTGATGGCCTCTCAGGGGATGAGAAACGTGGGAAGATAATACGATGTTAAGGAAACTGGCCATGAATTGTGGCCACTTTTAATTTACCTCTCCAGGTTGTCAGATACCTTCCAACTAGAAACTTATTAATGGCAACACCCAGTGTCCCAGCAGATTCATGAGGGAATTTTAGCTACTTTCTGTAATAACCATCGCACAAACGGTCTTCAGTACGATTCCAGCCCACGGAAGCCCACCCCACAGACTTTCCACAAGCCGGTGTTCCCCGTGTGCCTTTCCCCTGTTTGAGGCCAGTGAGGAGGAGTGCTAACTTCTGCTCAGAACTTCGAAATACTCTTACTGCAGACTCCTTGGGCAATCCCGGGACACGTGAATCCAGCCGTGCTAGGCCCATAGTCCTGACATCCCCACCGGGCAGAGTTCTGCTGTGCTCCTCAGAGTGGTTGGGACTGTTACGTGTGTTATACACACACACACACACACACACACACACAGTGAATGATGCAAGGGTGAATTACTTAGGATGGGAGGGATTTATTGGTTGTTGGTTTCAAAAAGCTGGTGAATGCAGGGCCAACAGGAGCGACCTGTCGCCCACCGCCCGAGTGTGGTATTTAGTTCCTGGGCTTGGGGATGCCGGCTTTGTTCAGAAGGTTCAGTTCCATCCCTGAAGGACGCTCTGCAGCCAGAGCAGGCTGTTTTCTGAGGATTTCTCCTCAGCTTGGCTGCCGTGTGGCATCTCAGCAAGTACCCCAACCCCTGACCGCATGGCTGGCTGTCTGGCGCCTTAGCGAGCTGGTCCGCGGGCAGCGGCGCCATGACTTGTGGCAACCGATGGCGCCGCGTCTTCACAGCACACGGGGAACACCGGCTTGTGGAAAGTCTGTGGGGGTACTGTCTTTCGGAAAGCCTGATTTTAAAATACAGTGAATCTCAAGAAAGAAATTAAAATGTGCCAATACCTTGACTTTCAAATTGGTGCCTGTATGTCCAGCGTTGAGAGTCCTCTGCGTAGGTGTGCTGCACTGTGTTTGTGATTTTTCTGGTGGGATCTGTGGCAGTTCTGCTGCAGGTGCTAATTGTGTTCCTTTTTACCGCCAGGATGTGGGGATGAGTGACACAGCAATGACCTCCTTTCTTGGCTCCTGCTTGGATCTTCTTCAGACTTTAATGGAGGTAAAAGAGGTGCATTTTCCTTCTGAACTCTCTCTGAGATAGCAAATGGCTTTAAAATCGCTGAACTTAAAAAAGGACTCTAGATGCTGTGAAATGTGTAAGCCTGACGATTCACAGACCTGTACTCCTGGGGCAAATAATACATTATATGTTAATAAAAATTTAAAAATTTTAAAAATTAAAAAAAAATTTTTAAAAAGACTCTAGAAAGAGTTTTTTTTCCTTTCTCCATTTCTAAGTTTTGACATAAGTCACCCAAATCATGGTTTCTTACAAAGAATTAGATTTGATTTTTTGTTGTAATTTCGGGGTCTGGGGAGAAAAGGGGTTTGCACTTTCCCCCTTGTAAGCACATTAAGATATTTATTTGCAAGCTCTTATTTCTCCGATTCTGCCTGCGGTTCTCTCTTCTCCAAACGTGCAGGCCGACGTGAGCCGGGACGAGATGCAGGTGCCTGTCCTGGACACGGAAGACGCGTGGCTCATGGTCGAGGGACCGATCTCCATCGTGGAGCTGGCGCTGGAGCAGAAGCACGTCCACTACCCGCTGGTGGAGCACCACTCTGTCCTCTGCTCCGTGCTCTACGCCATCATGAGGTTTTCTCTGAAGACCGTGAAGCCATTGTCACTCTTCGATAGTAAGGTGAGGACCTCGGAGGCCTTGAGACCTGGCTTGGAGCCGAGGGCTTAGCAGGCACCGGCAGGGCGAGAGGCAGGACTGTCTTCTGGGACGTGTGTGGGGTTACTCGCCGGGGGGCTCCCTGCTCGCTGCTCCTCACCACGATGCCTGTAATTCTGGCTGCCCTGGCCTCTTCCGGGTCCAGAGTCTGCCCTTCTTGTTCTGCTGGTGAATGGGTCTCGGATAGACCCATTCTCTCCCTCATGCGTGTCTCCAAGCCTGACCTGTCCCCTGAATTTGAAGCGTATATTTCTTCTTTTTTTAAAGATTTCTTTACTTGAGAGAGAGGAGAGCGAGCGTGAGCACGAGCAGGAAGGGCAGAGGGAGACGTGAGAGAATGTGCAGGCGGGCTCTGCTCTGACCACAGAACCTGACACCCGGCTCCATCTCACCACCCTGAGATCAGGGCCTGAGCCAAAACCAAGAGTCACACGCTCAACCGACTGAGCCACGCAGGGCCCCTGAAGTGTGTGTTTCTATCGACTGGCTCTCTTCGGATGGGCTGTGTGACTCCCCACGCCTCCTGTGTAACACACTTCCTCCCCCAGGCCCCTGCCCTTGACCTAACCCGCTGTTCCTCCTAAACCCCCAGCGGAGTCGGCTGCGCCGGCGCAGGTGGGGAGCCTTGAACTGCTCTAGCTCGCCTCCCTTCAAGCCCCACCCGGACTGGAAGTCATTCTCGTCCATTCTTCCTTGAATCACATCCGTCCATTCCTCTCCATCGCTAGACCCTAGTTTGTTTATTTTAAGAAAGACCGAAATGAAGGGCCTAGCTCAGTCCTCCCCTCAGAAAGGGAGTCTGTGGGACGAGAGCACATCGGAATCGGACCGGCGCGGCGGGGCCGTGGGCCTCACCCCGCGCGGTGCTGCGGCGCCCGAGCCCGCCTGCGACTGCCCCGCAGACAGGCCGTGCGGTTGGGCTGGGAAGTCCGGATCCGGCCCTGCCGTCCGCCAGCGCGGGTCCGGGGGCTCCCGAGCCTCGGCGGGCTCGTTCACAAGCGCCGCGTCCGGGCCGACCTCACGGGCCGTGCGGGGAAGTGACGCGCTGCCCGCGGGGGGCTCCGCGGTGTGTGTCGCCTAGTAAGTACGAGACGGTGTCACGGGTGGCGGACACGTCCCCTCCCCAGGCCCCGCTGTGCAGCAGACCCTCTGGTAACAGACCCCCGGGGGGAGGCTACGGAGTAACAGACTGTGTAGGTGAGTGTGTGCGGAGACTTTTTCTTTTTTTCTTTTTTTCATTTTGTTTTTATTTTTATTTTTTTTAAATTTTTATTTATTTATTTGACAGAGATCACAAATAGGCAGAGAGGCAGGCAGAGAGAGAGGAGGAAGCAGGCTCCCCGCTAAGCAGAGAGCCCGACATAGGGCTCGATCCCAGGACCCTGGGATCATGACCTGAGCCCCCCAGGCGCCCCTGTGGAGAAACTTGCCCTCAGGGATGTCCAGTATGCTGTCACCACGGGGGCGGAGCTTCGCCTGACTGGCGCTCACACCTGCTGACCGACAGCCCACGATGGCTGGTCTAGAAAGCCCATTAGCAGGTCCCCGGGGTGACTGCAGGGGAAAACCCGGCAGCCCGGGACAGTGGGGTCCTCCGTAAACCCGGACGGCCTGGGGGGGACGTGCCGGGCACAAGAGCCCGGGCCCTCTCCAGCCTCCCGGGCCGGGGCTCTTCACTCTCTACTCCGTTTCCTTGCAGGGACTTCTGCAGTTCTGCTCGGGCTCCACAGATACACATCTGTTCCCGTAAACAGGCTCCTTAAACAGCTGAACAAGTCCTCAGGCGGGTGCGGAGTACAGGCTGGGTCTTAGCTATCTAGGACCGCCTAACAAATTCCCTCAGAATTTAGTGACTGCGAACATTTTGTGGGTCGGGAGTTCGGGTCCTGCCTTACTCAGGTGCCGCTGGCGCAGAGTCTCATGAGTCTGCAGTTCGGGTTTCTGCCAGGGCTGGTCCCAACTCAGCCACACAGGGGAGGCGCGGGGGTCCACTTGGACGCTTGCATGATTGCAGGCAAGGCTGTTCACGCCACACGCACCTCCCTGAAACACAGGTCCTGCCCCGGCAGCTGGCTTCCCTCAGGGCCGGTGACAGTGCCTAGGAGCACCCAGGGCAGGAGCTATGGTCCTTCTGTCCTCTCAAGGGGAGGGGTGACACAAGGCATGTGTACCAGGAGGAAGGGGATCGTGCCTCAAAGGCGATACTGGAGCGCGGTTTATAAAAGCTAAGTAGGGGCGCCTGGGGGACTCAGTGGGTTAAAGCCTCTGCCTTCACTCATGTCATGATCCCAGGATCCTGGGATCGAGCCCCATGTCAGGCTCTCTGCTCAGCGGGGAGCCTGCTTCCTCCTCTCTCTCTGCCTGCCTCTCTGCTTAATTGTGATCTCTGTCAAATAAATAAATAAAACTTAAAAAAAAAAGTTAAGTGAATAAAATTCCAAGATGTTACTGTTCAAGAAGAATCCACGAGTTCCTGATTAGATGACTGAACTTTTTAAATCTTCTTTTGTCCTACCCTTAATAATCCATACTCACAGGGCGCCTGGGTGGCTCAGTGGGTTAAAGCCTCTGCCTTTGGCTCAGGTCATGATCTTAGGGTCCTGGGATCGAGCCCCACATCGGGCTCTCTGCTCAGCATGGAGCCTGCTTCCCCGCCTCTCTCTGCCTGCCTCTCTGCCTACTTGTGATCTCTCTCTCTCTGTGTCAAATAAATAAAATCTTTAAAAAAAAAAAAATCCATACTTACCTCTTTTCTTGGTCTTTTCTTTCTCTTTAGGGGAAAAATGCATTCTTCAAAGACCTAACTTCGATTCAGTTATTACCTAGTGGGGAAATGGATCCAAATTTTATTTCTGTGCGACAACAGGTAAATGATAGTTAATTGGATTTTGTCTCTCAGAAGAAAATAGTAAATCAAAACTTTAGCTGGCCTTAAAGGATGACATTTATTCTTGAAAGCTAATTTTCCTTTCAACTGTATTTTCCTTTTTGATAATTAATTTCAATGGAAAAGCCACCCTCATTGACAGGAAAGCCCATTACTGTGATTTAGACATCTTTTAATGATGAATAATGACAGTGCTGTCCTTCTCCCTTGGCAAGTTCTTACTGAAAGTCGTTAGCGCGGCTGTCCAGGCCCAGCACTCAGTCGTGAAGGACCGAGAGTCCTCGGAAGAGGCACCGACCACTCCTTTCGGGAAGGACCACGACTGGCCAGTGCTGGCTGTGGATTTGGCTCATCACCTTCAAGTTAGTGAAGATGTGGTTCGAAGGCATTACGTGGGGGAGCTCTACAACTACGGAGCGGACCACTTGGGAGAGGAGGTAATGTCGCCTGTGAGCGTGAGGAGGGGGGTCAAGCCACAAAAGTTACAGTTGCAGTAGAGAGTCCGTAAAGTCTCCAGAAAAGCTTTTTACTTTTCCTTTTGTTAGGACTTCTAGGCACAGAAACAACAGAATGTTAAAATATAAAACTGTAATCAAATTCCTGTTTCTGGTCTGTGTTTAATAAACTCCTACAGTGCCAGGCCTATTCTATCTAAAGGGGCATCGTGGTACCCAAAACAGGCAGGATTCCCTCCTCATGGAATTGATGGTCTGCTGGTAGGAGCAGAAAAGCTTGCTGAATTAATTTTAATTTTAATTTTATATTTACTTATTTATTCATTTATTTGAGCATGCAAGCAGGGGGAGGTGGATGGAGGGCAGAGGGAGAGAGAGAGACTTAAGCAGGCTCTGTGCCCGGCGCAGAGCTGGATGCGGGGCTCGATCGCACAAGCCTGAGATCCTGACCTGAGCCGAAATCGGGAGTCGGACGCCCAACTGACTGAGCCAGCCGGGCACCGCGGGCGCGCTCCCGGTCGTACTGAGTGACAGACGCTGTGAAGAAAAACAGGATCCCATGAATAAACGGGAGCTACCACACTACGGTGGTCAGAGGGATAGGGGAGCTGAGTCCCCAAGGAGAAGATGCAGCCAGTCACACAGGAAACACAAGGTCCAGGGCTGGAGGGCCAGAGTGTGGTCCGGGCGAGATAGGGAGTGAGCAGCGAGGAAGTCCGAGAGGAGGCGGGGAGGCGGGCGGGACCCACGTCTCTTAGCGAAGGGTCATTCCTGTGTTCAGAAGCCATTAGGTATGAAGCAGTCATGATGTGATTTAATTCCCTTTGCCAGAAACAAAAAATGACTCGTAGAGTCCTATTGAATCGAAAAACTAGGGGATAAGAAAAATTAGGTGGTGAGCAGAACTTTGAATTTAATTTGGACTTTTTTTTTTTTTTTGGTTGTACACATGGCCACATCTCAAAAACAAACCAGAATCTCTTCACTGGCAAAGCCTCTCCTAGACTTGAGTACACGTGTCAGCTCTCACTCTGTATGCACTTGTCCATGTCACGTCCCCAGGCCATTCTCCAGGTTCAGGACAAGGAGGTCCTTGCCTCACAGCTGCTGGTGTTAACAGGGCAGAGACTAGCTCACGCGCTCCTCCACACCCAGACCAGAGAAGGAATGGAGCTACTGGCCAGACTGCCGCCCACGCTCTGCACTTGGCTGAGAGCCATGGTAAGTACGAGAGCCTGAGATTATCGGGTCACTGGATGCTTTCCTACAGGCCTATTTAATGACAGGTAAGGAGAGCATTCAAATCAGGAGTTTAAGTTCGTTCTGAAGAATTCTTACTGGGAAATGACTATCCTGACAAATCTTAAGTAACAATTACTATTGTGTATAGCTGATCGGTTATTTTTGTGTCCCATTTGCAGAACCCCCAGGATCTTCAAAACACAGAAGTGCCAATTGCAACGACAGCTAAACTAGTAAATAAAGTCATTGAGCTTTTACCAGAAAACCATGGGCAGTACAGTTTAGCCTTACACCTCATTGAAGCGGTGGAAGCCATATCTCTTCCTTCTTTATGACACTTACCTACTGAAAATGGTCCCAAATTGTGTGACTAGAACATGAATTAGTGCATGTAATTTTACATAGTAAGATCTGGAATTTTATGAAGGGAGTAGGTCTTTTTTCTTTTGTAAAATAAATACAAATACATACTACTTTTTAAAAGTGCAGTCCTGGCTAAATTCCACTCCTTTGGTTAATACTGAAGATAAAATATAACTGAATATCAACTATACCATATTACTAACACAGATGTTTTACTGTTTATTTCTAATTTAAGCACTTAAATAGCTTTATGGGTAAACTTTGCTATTTCAAATGGGTTATAATTTACAGATTATGTTCTTATTATCAGATTCTATATTTCGTACTCAAAATGTTATTGTAATTAAATTTAAGCGTGTTCATGTATAGTCCCCTGTCAGTAATATTTGAGGAACACCCCACTGGCTTTTGTTGGCATGCTTAAATCCCGGAGCTCTGCACGAGGACAGGTTCTTTCCCCGAGGTTATGCTGCCACCACCGGAGGACGATGACCTTGCTTTTGAGGAGGAACGGGTTCGAGATCCTCATATTCATCAGAAGGGACACTGAACAACATTAGAACCCTTAACCTGTTGTCCTTGCCAAAACTGAGAATCTGAGACGCAAGCAACACAGCAAAATTAATTACGATGTAAGTTAAGATTTACTTTTTGCCAAGATTCAAAGTTGTATCCACATCAGGTCATTGTAAAAATGTATTATCTTGTAAAATTTATGTTTTAAAAAAAAGGGCAAAGATGCTAAAAAAAATTTAAGTCCAATTTATTTTTCCTATAAGTGTTTAGAAAGGTCTGCTTCTGGGATATGGTAACATTATCTGTTCTTGGGAACAGTACAGAAAAGGCCTAGTGATATTACAGCTTTGCAAACCTACCTCACAGCTGGGTTGAGAGAATAAAATACAACTAATTTTGTACCCTAGAGTGCCTCGAGCAGTCCAAGTGCTGAATAATTATTTGTTGATTAAAACCAGGTTAACCAAAACTCTGTAAAAAGTGCTTTGAGCTCTACAAATACCAAGTCTTTATTAGGGTAGATCTTTGGAATGTAGCCATAGAGTGCAATTACTGATCTCTGTCACGGATCACAATTGTTATTCGTAGTAACTCATTGTGATACGGAAGTGTGTTGTTTCACTTACGTGTAGGAAGCCAGCGTTAGTAACTGTACAAAGTTGACGAGTATGCCCCTCGAGGTTATAAAGAAAAAAGTCTCACATTTGAGGATATCCCAGTGTAAATTCTTTTTAATTTAAAAGGTCACACCCAAATAAGAACTAAACTGTCTAAAACTTAGTAATTACTGTTTAATTTAAAAATCTTGAAAGATTAAGTTTAAAGATGTCTTGGATATCTGGGTGAGGGCCTCTAAGTCTGACCGAGGCTCACGCCGTGTACAGTAGCAGCACCGAGAAGGACCTTAGCTCGTCCAGCTTCTCCGCCTCTGCCGCGATCTCCGCTGGCCCGTCCAGACACAGTCCTGTGAGTCCTTGTAAACCTATCGAGCTTTACCTAGTCACCTGTTACATGCATTCTAAAACATTTGTTCTTCCTGTGATGTTTCTAAATACTCTGAAAGTAGTTATGAATTTTGGAGGCTGGTCAAAGAAACTTTACATCCTCACTTTGATTCTGTTAACACTTTTGAGGGAAGGGGAGTACCCGATAAACACGTTAGGTAATAAAGCTGCTTGAACTTATTCTCGTAGGACACTCAGATCTGGGGACTGTAGAGAATAGTAATAAGCTGAAATATGGTTCGTGGGACCGTAACAGATCACTGAATTACAAATCTGTAATTACATTTGTAATCCTAAAGTTTACCATTCAAAGAATTTTAAAATTGAATTCTGAGTTATATGGTTAAGAAAACCAGTTAAATATTCTGTGATTTCATCAAGGGCTTTTAAAATAAATCTGAGAGAAGAAAAGAAAATAAATACCCATGTAAACATTCTGTAACAACAAAGAGCCACAAATAAAGGAATTAGAGTGTATGTAGGATGGTTGATTTCTGAAACAAAGGTATGTTGCACTTTCTGATGGGAAGCCACTAACAGTGTTTTCCTAGCTAGAACTCCCCCCCAACACACACCTTTCTTTGTTAACATTAAACAGGCATCTGTACCTTGTTAAATTTCACTGTATAATGCTGAAGGAAGACAGAAGTGTTCAAATAATTGTAACTTCTACATTATAGATTATGTTTAGATGTAGAACTAGAAGAGCCAGATAAACGTAGGTGAACAGGAATATAGCACCGACCTTCTAAATGCTTCATACTTTTGCTAAGAGAAAAAATAAGAAGTGGAGAGAGTTTTTCCTTTGTTATAAATTATAAAACCTCATCTAAGGTCAAAGTAAGCACTGTTACATTTAAATTGCTTTCCTTTAAGTGGTTAATTGCAACTTAAAATCAAAGAAAACAGATTTACTTTTAAGTTTACATGGAATTTAATTTTCACTTACAAGTTGCTGTGGTTCATTCATTTATAAGAGACAAATCTTTTAAAGTACTCCATAGCAACAGTGAAAGCCTTCCCTCACCCTGACAGGAATGAATTTGTTGGGCTTCTAAAAGTTAGAGTTCTGCTGAATAGAATTAGCTGTCCCTAGAAAGGTTTTAATCCAATACTGAATTGTTTATAAAATGCTGTTATCTATTGTAATGTACTGTAAGTAGTGACATTCTGTACATACTTCTATTTTCTGTGTCCATTGTTGTGAACTTATGTATATTAGTGAAATAAATTTTCAGCTTTCATGTTGTTTCAACATTCATAAATATCAGTATTAAGATTTTCTTTTCCCTCTTGTATGACAGTAACAAGTTCGGTGATGTTTTTGTTCTTTTTTTTTTTTCCTGCTTTATCTTTTTTTTTTTTTTTAAGGTTTTATTTACTTATTTGACACAGAGAGAGATCACAAGTAGGCAGAGAGGCAGGCAGAGAGAGAGGGAGAAGCAGGCTCCCTGCTGAGCAGAGAGCTCGATGTGGGGCTCAATCCCAGGACCCTGGGATCATGACCTGAGCCGAAGGCAGAGGCCTTAACCCACTGAGCTGCCCAGGCGCCCTGATTTTCTTTCTAATGCAAACAAGAAACCCAGCTGTTTTGAGGAGGCTGCCGGTCACTAGTAAGGCAGAATGACATCACTGTCTCCTAAGGGAAACGCACCTCTGCCCTTCTCCTTCAGGACTGCGTTTTTTACTTGATTTTTACAACTTCACCAGTATCAGTAAATTTCCAGATGCCTTTATTTTTAGAGGTTACAGAACTTAAATATGGAGTCAAGAAGCTTTATAAAATATAAAACATTTTCTGGTCAGCCACATTTAAAGTCGAACATACCCAGTGTCTCCAGTGTCTCTGTTCTGAATAAATCTGTTGCGGATCTATCGAGATCTGCCTGCATATCTGTATTTTCCCACATGTGTATGTGTGTATACACACACACACACACACACACACACACATTATTTTTATCTGCTGCAGGAAAAACCTGTAATTCTGACCTTGACCCTTAGCCTCCACCACTTCCTCTTCCACTCCTTACTTAAATCTAGGCTTGCTTCCTTCCCGCGGTACACGGTCCCTCGGAACTCGGGGCCGGGGCTGGGGCGTCCTTGCTCAGAGCGCGGCCGGCAGCAGGGGGCGCTTACTTCCCACTCACGACTTCCGAGCATCGGGGGCAGAGTGCGTCCGGGGACTCGGCCGTGTACTTCCAACAACGAGGGCATTTTTCTTTGGTAGTGGGCGTGACAATTACTTTATAGGAAGACTCTTCACGAATATCACCGCCTGTGAGAGAAAGATACAGGGAGACTGACAGGCCGTTCAACTTGTATCTCTCTTCTCTGTGGTTTGCCCGTGTTCCTTTTTCAGCGCTTTCTCCCGCCCCTGGGGAAAGCTGGTCAGCGTGGCTTCATTTGCCACATTCCAGAGACAGCTGTGACCGCGGACTCACACCCTGACCGCTGAAGACAGCTGGGGAGCCCGAGACCCCGAGTGAGCCGGTGACTGATGTTCCCCAAGTCACGGGTTGTCTCCTCACACAGAGGCCTTCCAGCTCTCCATCCGGGCACAGTTCTCACCAATTACACTGCCTCTCCAGCTACACGAGAATTTTGTTTTTTTAAAGATTTTATTTATTTATTTGACAGAGATCACAAGTAGGCAGAGAGGCAGGCAGACAGAGAGGAGGAAGCTAGCTCCCTGCTGAGCAGAGAGCCCAATGCAGGGCTCGATCCCAGGACCCTGGGACCATGACCTGAGCGGAAGGCAGAGGCTCAACCCACTGAGCCACCCAGGTGCCCCTGCACAAGAATTTTAAGAGCCAAATTACAGTGACAACTGCAGTGTCCCCACTTACACCTTGGTTTAGGGGCACCTGGGTGGCTCAGTCGGTGAAGCATCCCGACTCTTGATTTCAGCTCCGGTCAGGATCTCAGTGTGGGATCCACTGGATCCTAGGATCGAGGAGTCTCAAGCTCTCCCCTTCCCTCTACCTCCCTCTCTCTCTCACCCCCTCTCCTAAAAAAGAAAATTCTTGTTTTAAACAAAAACAAAAACTTCTTCACTATTAATACTCCCAGACTTCAGCCTAAATATATACAATGAAGAAATTTATTTTCTAGCCATTATACAAAGAAAGTACATTAATTAACATTTTGAAAGGCAAGTGACACGCTTCACTACACGGTCAGTGCTTCCAGGCCGCGGACTGAAACTGACGCCCGTAAGTGAGCCTCCCGCCTCCTGCCGGCACCTAAGAACCACGACGAACACGGGCAGCGTCACTATCCCCGCGGGATCCACGTGTGAGTCCCTGTTCACGGGACCGTGCCTCCAGGCCACCACTGAGAGCGAAGCAGGCTGACCAAAGTCCCCCACCGAATCCCCGCGCACTGCGGGAATGAGTTCCATAAAAACTTCTTCCTTAACCCTTCATGAAGATTAGCTAAATCTATTTAAATAGGGCGTGCAAATAAGGAATTTTAGAGTCCACACTGGGGAGGGGCGGGTAAGGCAGGACCAGGATCCTGAGTACCAAAGCAGAGGGACACAAAAGCCAACAGGAGTGAGGTTGACTACTGTCACCTACAATGACCACTGTTCACAGGATGGGAGGGAAAGCATGCTCCTCTCCCCAGCCCCGTGTTCCCAAGATCATTAGGTAGGACACTTCCAAGAGCTGGGTTAGAAACTTGGCCAGTTTCCATGAAAAGGTGTACTCTAAGAAGATTCCTCTAGAACACACCTGATGGCCTGCAAAGCCGATGACCTCCGATCACCATCCGTTCCCCAGGCCTGCCTGCTGCTCTCCCCTCTTCCTTACCTTCTAAATTGATCAGGAATGTCCCTTTGCGCTCAATGACATCTGTCGTTGTTGATCGTGGCTCCTGAGACAGTAAAGTCGTCTGGGAAGCCATCATTAGTTCATTCAGCTGAGACGTGCTGGAAGTCTCCTCCGCTTGTAGCATCTGGGAATAAGCATGCTGAAGTTACTGTCTGAATGTTTACCGCAAACTGAGGTTAGAAGAATTAATGCTGCAAATTCTTGTGTTCACCGAGTGACCCTTTAGTGCCATTATCTCCTAATCTAATACTATTAAATCAGTTAGAATGAAAAGTTTTTTTTTTTTTTTTAATTTTAGAGTGCATGAGCGGGGGGAGGGACAGAGGGAGAGAGAAACTCCTGCAGATTTCCTGATGAGCAGGGGCCTGATGTGAGGCTCGATCCCATGACCCTGAGATCACGACCCTGAGATCACAACCCGAGCCAATGTCAAGAGTCGGCTGCTTAACCAACTGAGCCACCCAGGCACCCCTGGAATGAAAGGTTTTAATTAAAAATGTCCAGGCAATAGTATGTGCTCTGTAATATACTTTATGCCGGGCACTTCACTATGCCAGATGCTAAATGTCCATTATTGCTAATTATCATGGCGTTTCTCATCCCATTTTCCAAACGAGGAAACCTGCTCTGAGGAGTTAAGTACTCCCGGTTCTCAAGCAGTGAGTGCTGGAGCTGCACGTCCAGCCCAGGTCTGTGGGCCTCCGAGGCCGGACTGCTTTCTCCCTGAGTCCCGCTTCCCACATTACAGGCGTGTAAGCTGGGACATGTACGATCTGAACAGACCTGCTCTAGCAACACACACCAGTGGTGCCAACGGACTGAAGCACAGAGCTGTTCTCAAGTACAATAAAGTGGAATGTCTGATATGCATTTTCACACTTCTCACTGTAACTCTGCACTTCAAAATGAGTTGGTTGGTTTTTTTTTTTCTAAAAGGAATGTGTATATTAAATCAAGGGGTGCCTGAGTGGCTTAGTCAGTTAAGTGGCTGACTCTTGATTTTAGTTCAGGTCAGGATCCTTAGGGGCCATGGGATCGAGTCCTGCATTGGGCTTTGTGCTGAGTGTGGAGCCTGCTTGAGATTCTCTCTCTCCCCCTTGGCCTCTCTCCCTCTGCTTGCACATTATCTCAGAAATTTTTAAAAACTCAAGAAAAAAAATAGGAGAAATTAATCTGGTTTTAACAAATTCATGTAACTGGTAAATCATAGATCCAGGACTCCATCTGACAGCTATTTAGTGTAGTTGCTAAGAAAAATCCATTATTTTTTAAAATCCCAAAGAATTTTTTCCAATATAAATGACTGAAACAAGCTGTTATTTTTTTTTAAACTCATTACTCAGAATTAATGAAGTGAAAAGATACATGACATGTAGGAGAAAAGCCCAGCACAATGCTGCATAGCCGTAGCTAGGTCACAGTTTCAATGGTCTTCTTTGCTCATAAAATAAAGGCGTTTCTTTGCTCATAAAATAAAGGAGTCACGCCTCCCAACTACACATTTTTTTTAAAGATCATTTAGAGGGTGCACACAGAAGAGGGGCAGAGCGAGAAGGAGAGACTCTCCTACTGTGCTGAGCGCGATGCCGGGCTCCGTCCTGCGAGGGAGAGCGAAACGGACCCGAGCCGAAATCAAGAGTTGAATGCTGAACCACTTGAGCCACCCAGGGGCTTCCCAACATAGAGATTTCAAAGTGCAAGTATCTTACTGAAATCATCTGCTGGCTGATCAATAATCTACAGACTGCGAGCCTCAAATCTTAATTACATTATGAAAAATTTAACCTGAGCTTACCGACCAAATGAGATGGTCATTTTTAGAGAACTATGATAGCAGTAAAACTTTAAAAAATATATTCATTGTCAATTCTCTTCTCCAGCATTAAAAGTAGAAAAAAATCAGGATCAGGGCACCTGGGTGGCTCAGTCGGTTCAGCGTCTCCGTCTGCTCAGGTCATGATCCCAGGGTCTGGGGATCGAGTCCCGCAGAGGGTTCCTAGCTCAGCAGGGAGCTGCCTCCTCCCGCTGTCTGCCACTCCCCCTGCTCTCTCTCTCCCTCTGACAAAAAAATTCTTTTAAAAAAAGAAAGATAGGGACGCCTGGGTGGCTCAGTTGGTTAAGCAGCTGCCTTCGGCTCAGGTCATGATCCCAGCGTCCTGGGATCGAGTCCCATATCGGGCTCCTTGCTCCGCAGGGAGCCTGCTTCTCCGTCTGACTCTGCCTTCCACTCTGTCTGCCTGTGCTCGCTCTCGCTCACTCTCTCTGACAAATAAATAAAATCTTAAAAAAAAAAAAGAAAGATATTTTAAAAATTTAGAAATAAAGTAGAGAAAAATCTGGAGTCAGTATGTTAAGCCACAAGTCAGTGTGGCCAATGAACCACTAATAATTGCAGGAAGAAAGTCTTGATGGTGCTTTTGGAGATAAAAATAGGATGAATGGGGCGCCTGGGTGGCTCAGTGGGTTGAGCCGCTGCCTTCGGCTCAGGTCATGATCTCAGGGTCCTGGGATCGAGTCCCGCATCGGGCTCTCTGCTCAGCAGGGAACCTGCTTCCTCCTCTCTCTCTCTCTGCCTGCCTCTCTGCCTACTTGTGATCTCTCTCTGTCAAATAAATAAATAAAATCTTTAAAAAAAAAAAAAAAAAGGATGAATGCTTTGAGATGACATGATCATTTGCTGCAGCAAATGAATTTTCTTCAAATCTCCTGAGAAAAAGATGGAAGTCTTTTTTTTAGATTTGTTTCGAACCTGGTCCAGGTGGACAAAATTCTCAGAAAACTAGACACTCAATTTTTGTGTATTGTAATAACAATGTCATCAGTTTCTGTCACTTACCTAATTAGCCCCGAGGATTTGCGTTTCAAACATGACTCTGTTGCATCTTACCTGTCCCAACTTAGAAAGGATGTGGCGACAGAGTACATGCTTCAGAGAAGGGACAGGAAGCACGGAGGAGGAAACAAAGACTCCGTGATAAAACCAGTATTACACGATCTCTAAACTAAAAAAATGTTCCTTATACAGAGATTTTTAAAAGCCAGATTTCAGGTGAAGCTCTAGGATACTGACATCACTTCCAAAGAGACAAACTGCTACTCACTTCTATGATCTCAAAAAGCAGCCCAGGCTCGATGACAAGGGTAACCTTGTACTCGGCTGCGTTTTTACCAGGGATGCTGCCAAGAAAGGAGTCTCTCATGGCACAGGTGCTCTCTATGGCTTCCTCTAACCCAGGCTTCTTCCAGATAGAGCTTGTTCTAATCCAGCCAGTACGAAAAACACTCTTGGGTTCTTTAAAAAAAAGAAATAAAAGTAATTTACATATATTGCACACTGTATAGAAAACACTAACCATTATTTGCTATTCATGGGAAGTAAGAATTGGTATTTATGGTAAATATTATGGAGCCATGCTAAATGCTTACCAAACATTTATATGCACATTTTGAAATATAAACAAAGGATAAAGTTATATAGTAAGATCCCAAGGGAAAAAAGGATGCCTAGAAGAAAAAAAAATGGGGAAAAAAAGCCCAATATTGACAGTAGCTGTCTTTGGATAGTTAGGTTATGCGTGACTTTTCCTCCTCTTTCTAAAAATTTCTAGTTACTAATTTTCTATAAGCTTAATACAATCCAAGGAAAAGACTATTATAAAAATATTCACGAAAAGGCACTATCCCTGGTTTCAATAAAACCTAACTCCTATCAGACACTGACAAGTTACTTCAGAAACCCGGATTCTGCGGGAGAGCCCAGCTCTCCTGCATTTCGGAAGGCGCTCCCGGGTGCCTCCGGCAGCTCTGCAGTCCGTCCTGCCGCGCTCCGAACTAGTGCAGACACCACGGAAGGGCCCAGACGTGTGTTGCCTCAAAGCGCTCAGTGCAGGTGAGAAAGTGCCCCTTGCGCGCAGGGGAAGTCGGAGGTGGCAGTCCTCGTGCAGGGTCTTTCTCGAGGGCGCATCAGGCCTCCTTACCTTTGGCGTAGGGGATGTGCTGGAATACTTCTTCAGCCAAGTGAGGAAGAATGGGAGCCACAGAACGAACCACGACGTCCAGAATTTCGGCTAATGCGGTCTGGCAAGAGCGCCGTTTGGGGTCGTCCGCGTTTTCGCAGTAGAGCCTGAAGGGGAACCGTGTGTGCTCAGCGGGGACCACACTGTCTACACAGGGAGCGCCGAGGCCGCTGCGCCCACTGTTCCCACCGGGGCCAGTCCCGTGGCTCGGGCCATCGTCTGACATAAGCACTGTACCGCTAAGCCCCTCCTCCACTCCCCTCCTCCACTCTCCCCTCCTCCACTCTCCCCTCCTCCACTCTCCCCTCCTCCACTCTCCCGGCAGCGCTGCCGCAGCCAGGGCGTGCGCGGCAGCTCAGGGTACCCCTCCGTCCACGTCAGCGGCGTGAGCAGAGGACGGGGTTACGGTCCCCGTGTGTTAGGTCCTTGTGGCGCTCACGGGCTGCAGTGACACCTCCCGTCGGCCTCGCTGCCATCAGCGCAGACCGAGCGCCAGGCCTTCCTCTAAAAGCACATCACATCGCTGATCCTAATGGCACCAGGCGCCTGCGTCTGTCCCCTCCTCAAAATGCACAAGCTCCTGAGAACAGGAACTGCATCCATCACCTGGTACTGGCACCCCTTCCTCACCGAGCACTCACTGTCTCAATCGCATCACAAAGCGCATCCCTTATGTTCCTTAAATTCTCTGCTCATAATTCCGTGAGGTATGTCTTATCACTTGACTCAAGAACCCAACGTCCTAACTGCACGGCGCTGCCCATCGCGCTCACCTGTGTACACCCACCTGCCAAGGAGACGCTGGAGAAGTATCGGAATACTTCAGTGTTCAGTCATACGTACCGGTCCTTGATTATGCTGAAATAAAAGCTCGAAAGCTCTCTGGTATAAAATGCTCGTAGCAGTCGAACAACTTTTCCAAAATCATACTGTTTGTATGAATCAGTAATCTAGGGAACAAAAGCCAAAATAAATTTGGAAGTTACAGTAAACCAATGAAAATGCAAGTCATCATGAGCAAAAATATGTACCTTTTCACAAAATGTGTTTCAATAATTGTTTTCTTAAAGATTTTATTTACTTATTTGTCAGAGAGAGACACAGCAAGAGAGGAAACACAAGCAGGGGGAGTGGGAGAGGGAGAAGCAGGCTCCCCGCCAAGCAAGGAGCCTGATGCGGCGCTTGATCCCAGGACCCTGGGACCATGACCTGGGCTGAAGGCATACACTTAACTGACTGAGTCACCCAGGCGCCCCACAAAATATGTTTCAAAGGCAGAAAAATACGAAACAGGAGATACACAAGAGTGACAGGATCTTTCAAACATTGCTGGCTATCAAATTCAACCACTGTCAGAAAAAACTGAATATTCCACTCTGGAAACTAGGAAAGAACACTCATCAAAGGAAGGGATGAGGTTTAAAGTCATAAACCACACCATTTTAAAAGAGCAAAGTGTGCAAGTTACTAAGGTTCCCTCATTTATGCCTGGGAAGTAAAATCGGGCAAAAATCTGCAGGTATGTCTCTGACTTAATGGTACATGAAAGCAGCTACATTTCCAATTTTTGAGCAAACACACATTATATGTTTTATATATAAATGAAAAAATATCTTACAAAACACACAGGAATAGTCATTTTAGTTATTTCTATACTCTGAGGGGTACATCTGTAGAGCAGATATAGGTCTACTGTACTCCCGCCGGCTAGAGAACGACATAAAGCTGATCTGGAGAGGAAAACGTGGTGTTAGGGGAAGGCAGGGCCTACATTCCCACCAGGTACTGTGAGTCTTTTGAAAAACCAGGGAAGAAATCCTACGACTTCATACCTATAGTCAACCTCAGAATGTGTGGCATTTATCAAGTGTAACTGTTCTCAGTGCTACTACTATTTCTAGTTAAGATCTGTTCGCCTGCACACAACTCCAGTTTCAACACTCAGCAGTACTGATATTTCTATTTTCCGGGAACTTATTAATTCACACTCACCTTGTTTGCTAAATCCTGCAGTAAGTGCAGCATGTACTGGTCTATGACATACATGTCGTTAACGGGAACGGAATCCGTTTCTGGGTTGAAGCCAGCGACGTTTCCCAGAAGAAAGCGGAGTGTATTCCTGAGCTATTGATGTTGAGAAAAAACACGCAGTCAAAAAATACATGCGGCCTTCCATTCTTACTGAAAAGTTATTTTTCTATAATTTTTATACAACTCATGTTACTTTCTTAATAGGATACTTCTTAAGAAAATAACTTTCCTAAATGAGACTACAAATGCAAACAAGAGAGACTCATTGCAACAGCAGAATTACAGAAGGAACCCCTGGACTCTACACATGAATACTGATTTCTCATTTTATTTCTTTACAACCTTATAAAGGCAAATCACCGTTCAGTGGCCTGGTTTACTCATCCATGTAGGTAAGAATGTTATTTTCACCTGCTTCCCAGGCAACAATAAGGATCAATGGAATAAGTGTGAAAGGTCACTGAGCACATGGAAAGTATATAAAATAGTGTAATTTCGTATTACTCTGTATTTTATAAAATATAATAGGCAATCTATAAAATTTTTGTGTTAAACTATTAATATTTTTAAACAAATAAACACAGGATATTTTTAAGTGCTCACGTGTAAAAACTCATTCTTGCTGCTTTGTGATACCAAACAAAATGTCCTTCATTTTAAAAATACGTAATTTAGCCGACCTTTTATTCAGACATAGGAAGAACAACAACTCTGACCTTGCTAATATCATCTCTGGCAGCGTTAAGTGCAGACGGACTAATGGTCACTTCGGTGAAGACGTTGGACTCGGCTACCCACCAGCGGAGGACATCAGCCCCGTATGGAGGCTCCTTGTTTGGATCCTTTCGGGGGAGGAACAAGACGCATCGACATATAAATGGCTTTCAACTCTAATTAGGTGAACAAATGTTTTAGGTATTCCTCCTCAGAAATATGTGAGCACAACGTGGGCACAGAACATCCCGCACTGGAATGAGCTAAGGGCCAACAGTCTCGGAATCAGCTGCGTGTGAGCACCCCCGGGAAACAGAGCGCTCGGCCGGCCCGCTGCGAGCGCAGACGTGGGCGCGTGTCCGCACCCCTCCCTCTACTACAGCCGGGGGCAGAAGGGGAACAGGAGGACCTGCTCTTCCCTTCCGGCGCTCCCCGGACACTCCACACACAGAGCCACGAATACTGGACATTAGGAGGGCAGCAAAAAGCCGAAGGAGTAAAATAACAGATGAGTGATTTCTGAAAGCAACTCCAAAATAAACCAGATTATTAGCAACCCCAGATCTGCTGTCCATTAATGACTTGCTTTAAAGTGTGTAATTTCTGAGAATATAATAATGAAACAAGAAGTTGCAATCTCATTTGTTTCTTACACCATTTCCATGGAACTGTAAATTTTTGGTTTTTTAAATAAATGTTTACAAATTTTAAAAGTTCTATTAAAAGAAGGGATGGGGGGCGCCTGGGTGGCTCAGTGGGTTAAGCCGCTGCCTTCTGCTCAGGTCATGATCTCAGGGACCTGGGATCGAGTCCCGCATCGGGCTCTCTGCTTGGCAGGGAGCCTGCTTCCCTCTCTCTCTCTCTCTGCCTGCCTCTCTGCCTACTTGTGATTTCTCTCTGTCAAATAAATAAATAAAATCTTTAAAAAAAAAAAAAAAAAAAAAGAAGGGATGGGGCGCCGTGGTGGCTCAGTCAGTGAAGCATCCAACTCTTGATTTCGGCTCAGGTCATGATCATGAGACAGAGTCCCACGCTGGGCTCCGTGCTCAGTGGGGAGTTTCTCTCTCTCTCCTTCCCTCTGCTCTTCCTGCTTGCACACATGCTCTCTCTCTCTCAAATAAATACATCTTAAAAGGGAGGGGGGTTGGGTAGCATGGTTCAGAACCTAATTAGAGACTCAGACCTGAAACAAGCCAACAGGGCTTCAATCCCAGTCTTTCCCTTTTTCATTAAAATCATTAAGAGTCTCGATTTACACTAAATTCTACTCCTGAAACTAATGTTACACTACATGTTAGCTAACTAGAATTTAAATAAAAACTTGAGAGAAAAAAAGGTTTAAAACGTGGTAAGGCGCCCACTACCGGCATAAAAGAGCTGCCGATGTTGCTGCTGACGCTGCTGCCGATATTTTTGTTGCTTTTGTTTTACACTGAAATAACTACATCAAGGTTTTGTTGCCAATTTAAAAGTGTTAAAACAAAAAAGCTGTTTTTATTTTTTAAGATTTTATTTATTTATTTGAGACAGAAAGAGAGAGAGAGAACACAAGAGCAGTGGAGGGAGAAGCAGACTCCCCACTGCGCAGCGAGCCTGATATGAGGCTGGATCCCAGGACCCCGGGACCAAGACCCAAGCCGAAGGCAGATGCTTAATCGACTGAGCCACCCAGGCGCCCCAAAACAAAAAGTTTCAAAGAACCACCTACGTACTTGTCCTCCGTTGATGACCACATCAGGATCAATGACATTCCCAAGAGATTTGGACATCTTTTCTCCCTTTTCTCCAAGGGTAAATCCATGAACCACCACTGTCCTAAGAAGACAAATCAGCCGTTACGATAATAAGCACAGCTACCATGAGCTCTTTGGAGATCACTTATAGCTTAAAAAGAGTATCTCATCTTGAAAAAAAAAAAATTCCGGGGTTTTTCCTGACAGATTCTGATTGCTTTTCTTGAAAGTCTAATTCTCAGCTATTTATTTATCATGATTGTTGTACAGTAAGCTCTTTACTTAAGGAAAAATCTTTCATGTTTACCTTCACTAAACATTTCCTGCGCATCTATTAGGTATTGATTTTGATCACTAAAACTAACCAAGAAAAAGTATGTCTTAAAATGAGCAGATTACCATCTCAAAATTATTTTCAAAAAGACAATTTATGACAAATACAGCTGTTGTTCTACTGGTGTGAAAAAGCATGTTCTGTAAGAAACAAACATGGAAATTTTTCTGGGATGAGTTTTCATTCTGAACCAACAATAATCTTAAGCTATTTAAGAACCATTCTGAAATCAATGATATGTACCTTAACAGGAATATCCAATCTAATAAATATAATCTAATAAATATAATAAAATCTAATAAAATTCACTAATGGAACATTTCAGTCCATTAACCGCTTGTGGATATTACAAATATAAGGATATTTGACCTCAGAGTGTCTTCAATCAACGTAGAGTACCCTTCTCTATATTGCTCGGGGTCAAGTCTTCCCATATTTTGAGATTGAGCTCTTCAGGGCGCCTGGGTGGCTCAGTGGGTTAAAGCCTCTGCCTTCGGCTCAGGTCATGATTCCGGGGTCCTGGGATCGAGTCCCGCTCTCTGCTCAGCAGGGAGCTGCTTCCTCCTCTCTCTCTGCCTGCCTCTCTGCCTACTTGTGATCTCTCTCTGTCTGTCAAATAAATAAATAAATAAATAATCTAAAAAAAAAAAGATCGAGCTCCCCACTGTTCCAGTAAATGCTGACATTACCCCCTGTGGGAATGACAGGGTATAGTGGTCACAAGACTGCTCTGCATAGTTGTCTCCTTTGTCTCTCTCTCTATTTCACTTCAAACTCTCACTATCTCATGAAACAAGACCGAGCCACTACAGGAGGTGTTTTCGATCCAGGCACCCCTTGGAGATACGGCGCCTTTGGCTCCAGACGACTGCAATAAAGCCACTCAAATTTTTTGGTTTCCAGTGCACATGTAAGTTCTGTCTACACTATACTGCAGTCTATTGAGTATAACAGTTTTAGGTCTAAACAAAGAAATCTACATACCTTAATTCAGAAATACTTTATTGCTAACTAAAATGCTAACTATCCCCTGAGCTTTCAAAAAGTTGTCATCTTGCTGCTGGGGAAGGCTGGTGGCTGCTGACCACAGAGGGCAGAGGGTGCTGCCAGTGGGGGCAACTGCGGCAACTGTTTTTTTATTGTTTTATTTTTTTAGATTTTATTTATTTGAGAGAGTGAGCACGAGAGAGAGCACATGCAAGGGAAGGGGTAGAGGAAGTGGCAGAAGCAGGCTCCTTGCTGAACAGGGAGCCCAGCACGGGGCTTGATCCCAGAACACTGGGATCAGGACCTGAGCCAAAGGCTGATGCTTCACCGACTGAGCCCCCCAGACGCCCTGTGGCAATTTCTTAAGACAACGACAAAGTCTGCCACAGTGACTGACTCAGCCTTTCGTGAACAATCTGCCTGCACCATGTGGTACTTGCTAGCAGTTTCCCCAGGACAGAACTACATTCAAACCTGGAGCCCTCTCAAATCCTGCTGCTGCTGCACAAGCTAAGTTAACGTAATATTCTAAATCCTTTATTGTCGTTCCAACGGTCTCCCCAGCCTCTTCACCGGGAGCGGATTCCGACACCACTTTCTCTGTTCATCCACCAGATGTGGCCCCTCAACTGTGAAAGTCAGACCACAGGTCTGCGCAGTTCCGTCCCATGCACAGGCTCCGCTGTGGTCCTGGCTCTCTCGCTGTTCCCACCACATCCTGTTCCCACCACATCCGCAGGCACTTCCTCCACGGAAGTCCTTCAATTTGTTAAAAAAAAAAAAACAAAAAAGGCAGGATCTGCAATCAAGCGAGTACCCGGCAGAAGTACCCAGGTGTGGGGACCTGTTCAGCTCAGGTTTAATACTCACTTAAAAGGTGCTTTTTTCCTCGTTGCCACACTTGTTAATAAAGAAGACTGAAACCAACCGCCAAGCTGGTCTTTTCCTTCCAAGTATAGATCTGCTCTCTGGTCAGTACCTCAAAAATAAATATTAAAAAACACAGAAGTCAACTAAAATTGGAAAATGAAAATAAATATGTATCAATGTATTAAAAATAATCACGTGACTTCTCATGTCACGCTATACCTGAGAGGAGACGGAATGAACGCATTCACCTGAGCTCTTCTCCTCACTGCCCGTTTTTAAGATGGAGACAGGAAATGTTAGAGTATGATCTCCTAACCACAGGCAACTGAAACAGTACCTAAATTGGGCACTGATTAATAATAATTACCACTATCAATATTTGCAGTTAAATCTTCTAAATGAAAATGAGCATCTAAAAATTTTGTAAGTGAAAATACTCTATGCGATACTATAATGACGGATACATGTCCTTTATCCATCTGTCCAAACCTGTAACATGTACAACAGCAACAGTAACCCATGATGTAGACTGTAAACTGTGGGGGGTTATGATGTGCGCCTGCAGGTTCATGTCTTGTTACCGAACGGGCCGCTCTGTTGGAGGGCGTGGACAGTGAGAGAGGCCGACTGTCTGTGGGGGCGAGAGGAATGTGGAAAATCTCTATCCCTTCCTCTTAATGTGGCTAGAAATCTCAAACTGCTCTAAAAAAATCAAGTCTTTTCATAAAAGATACAGCGAAAGGAAAAAAAAAATGTCAAATTTGTAGGGACATATGTATAAGCAAGCTTGAGAGCTACTTCTGTTTTCAACAATAAACCAGGGTTAATTCAAGAGTTAATAATCTGAGATTAAAAAAACCACTTGGCAAACACTGTTAAGTCATTTCAGTCAAGAATCATCAAGGGTGCTTAACCACTAGGTAAAAATTTGGTAAGAAAACAGGTATTTCCAGTCTTGAAAGTATCTCCCTGCAAGATACTTTTTAACACAACAATTTCTATAGGGAGATGGGGTGAGAAGTAACCACAAGAGAGAAAGAGAGAAAACAGGCTGACACCACCTCCAAGGGATCCAAGTTCAACATCACCAGTAAGTCATCACAGAACTTCTGTTAGGACGTACTGAAAAGGACACAGTTATCTCTTCTGTGATATTCCTGCCCAAAATGCATAGTTAAATCTCATCATGAGGGATAAACGCAAAGTGAGGGACCATCTACAAAACAGCCTGTACATTCATGAATGTCAAGGACATGAAAGACAAGAACAGAATGGGACTAAAGGGAGAGGACAACGAAATGCCACCAATGACCCTAGGCTGGCTCAAGCACCCTTTTTTTTCTCTTTTCCTATAAAGGACATTACTGGGTGAAAGCTGAATCAGATCTGGAGGGAACAGGATGGAATCAGGGTTAATCTCCTGATTTTGATTTTCATATTGGTTATACAAGAGACTGCTGAGTTTTAGGAAATATACACCAAAATACTTAGGGATAAAAGAGCATCAAGTCTGCAACTTACCCTTAAATGGTACAGAAGAGTGTTTATATACACACACATGGGGGAAATATATAAAGTAAACGTATTAAAATGCTAACTTTGGAAAATCTAGACGAAGGGTATGTGCTACTTCTTTATTCTGTGACTTTTCAGAGTAAAATGTTTGTTTGTTTCTTAAGACTTTATTTATTTATTTAGAGAAAAAGAGTGTGTGTGAGTTGTAGGGAAGAGAAGGAGAGAGAACCTCAAGCAGACTCCCCGCTGGGCACAGAGCCCAATGCAGGGAGCCCAATGCACAGAGCCCAATGCAGCTCGATCTCACAACCCTGAGATGGTGACCTGAGCTGAAATCAAGAGTCAGACACTTAACCTCCTGAGCCACCCAGGCGCCCCAACTTTTTTTTAAGAACATGAGGTCTTTGGGAAAGATGATTTCCATATTTTAAATCTAATTTCACAACTCTAAGAAGCCCCCATAAGACTCTAGGAAGCCTTCAAATAGAATTTGTTTGGTTAAAGGATTGAAAACTACTCCAAAGCTCTTAAGACCTAATGCAAAAATTCTTTCCAGTAAGTTTATACTACATTACATCCCAATAGCAGCGTACAAGAGGGAGGAATGTGCTAATTATTTCTCTGTTTTTAAATCTTTTATCCTTTTTTTTCCTGAATATATCTTTTTTTAAGTTTTATTTATTTAAATAATCTCTACCCCACCAATGTGGCGCTTGAACTTATGACTCCAAGATCAAGAGTTGCATGTTCCTCCAAGACTAAGCCAGCCACACTCCCTACACCTTTTAGTAAAAGAAAAATCAGAACTTTCTTATCGAAGTAGAAATAAACTTGGGAGTTGTAAAACTCCAGGAAGAGTAACAGTTAACCACATGACAAAAAGTTAGTATTTCTATTACAGTAACTTTTTCTCTTAAGAAAATTATAAAAATTCATATTTAGAGGGAATAATAAACTGTTCAGAAAATAAACCTCTAAGATTATGATTTAGGCATGGCAGTAAATAAAGAATAAGCCAATTATTTAAAAAAAAAACTATTAAAGCAAATCAGCAAAAAAACTTGAGTAATCTGTAATTGTAGATTTGTTTAACTTAGCTTAATTGATAAATTTTGAGCAACATTATTGCATTTAAGAAGGCAGGTTTTAGAACCAGCACAAAACCATATTTGTCAAAACTGCTGCTTAACCAATATAACATTTGAAAATAATTTAAACTAAAAATAACTTGTAAAAATGTTAAAATATAATTATTAATTTTTAAAATTAGGCTTTTTAAAAGTATTTGAGATGTTTTTAAAAGGGTGACCTTTTTAAAAAAGTCATTTGTAAATCTAAGTTGTAAATCTTAGTTTCTCTTTCAAAAAATGATCTTTTTTCTATTTGCTTCAAGTTATTTCTATTAAAAAAAAAAAAACAAAAAAAAAAACAGAGGGCCCCCATGGGGCCTAGTCAAGTAAGCAGCCAACTCTTGGTTTGGCTCAAGTCTTGATCCCAGGGGTCATGGGATGGAGCCCCGGCCCGCTCCGTGCTCAGTGGGGAGCCCACTTGGGATTCTTCCCTCTTCCTTTCACTCCCCTTCTGTACCTGCAACCCCCAGAATGTTCTCTCTCAAAGAAATATATAAATAAAACCTTAGAGAAAAACCATAAATGAAGTAGAATAAGTATTTTAAAACACCAATTACTTCACTAGGGGAATGGGTAAGTTATGGCTTATCCAAACAGTAAGATACTACTCAGCACTACAAAGAAATGACCTATAAAGCCAGGAAAAGACAAGAAGGAACCACCAGTGCATGTTATTAAGTAAAAGAAGCCAATCAGAAAAGTAACATACTCTAGGACTTCAACTATGTAACATTCCAAAAAAGGCACAACTTTGGAGCATGAAAAGGTCAGTGGTTGCCGGGGGGTAGCAGGGAAGAAGGGATGAATGTGGAACAAATTTTTAGTGCAGTGAATCTATTCTGTGTGATACTATAATGGTGGACACGTCATTATGTATTTGTCAAAACCCACGGAACACACAACCCCAGCAGTGAACTCCAACGTAAACGCTGGACTCTGGATGACAATGATTTGTCAGTGGAGGTCCCTCAACAGTAACAGATGGATGCACCTCTGTAGTGTGGGCTGACAGTGGGGGAGGCAGAGTGTATGGGATTTCTGTACTTTCCTCTAAAACTGTTCTAAAAAATAAAAGCTGCTTAAAATTTTTGAAAAACATTAATTATTTTAAAATCACTGCAATAATTAATGCCTTTCATAAATGTTAAAAGAATGTTTTTAGAAATAATTCGTTTAAAAATGCCATTCCCTTTCAGAAAGTTCCAGTTTCAGTTTAAGTACTATTGACCTTGAACTCACAATGAAACAGGTACTTGACCTGGTGTTAACATTCATATCTCTTTCACTGCTATAAAACCTGTCAGCGAAAAGTAAAACCAGTTATATATGCTATAATCACTAAATACGTCTTGTTAAACATCAATAGGTATTGATGAAGACTGGTAGCTAAATTAAGCTCAAAGTCAAGTTGATTTTATTTTGCAACAATATAAATCTTTGGGAAATATGCAGACATTGAATCATTTATTAGAATTAATAATACAAGCATTTGAGAATGAAAGTACAATAACCCTTCTCAGCAAACCCTTTCTCCCTCTCCTCTCTCTTCCTTTTAAGGAAAATCACCTTTCTTTCATGGCTTTTCAAACTATGAATTTTCTTAGTTTCTGGGTTCTTTCCCATTTCATTCTTTCTCCCTATTTTTGGCAATTTTTTATTGCAAAAGAACAAAAAAAGCTCAGAACAAAATGGGATAAAATAAAAGCTAATTAATCTAACACTTATTAACTGACCTCATAAGATTTTTGACTGATTGAGGGGAAGAAGAGGAGGAATAGGGCATCTCAGGCAAAGAGAAACAACTACGGTTTAAAATCGGACTTGTGTGTATTATCTTTAAAGGTAGTTTATGTTCTGGAAGCCTTCCATGCAGGTAACACAATACCTGTTTCAATGACAAATCAGTTTTCTTTCTTTGAATTCATTATCTAAATATGACAGAAAATAATGGGCTACTGCTTAGGTACATTTTTACCATGAATTTCATTCAGTGAAGCTGGTCCTTCGTGGCAGTGTGAGGAAGCGTCTGATCCACTGCCCCTCCCTGCCACCTGCCTCATCCCCGTCTTTAACCTCATAGTGACTTCGAGCTTTAGTCTTCGCTTTGCCTCTGGTGTTCACTTGGCCTCCTTAAGGATAGCTTCTTAAGCATCTCAACACAACCTTGAATGTGCACCTGCCCCTACTTCTCCCTTCTAACTCCTGCCCAGTCTCTCCCTTCTCTTTATGCAGTGAGTCAAGAGTGTGCCCCAACTAGGAGGAAGTATCACATCAGTCAGCCGTCTGTACAGAACGGGGAAGAGTTGTGGAAGGGCAAGGCTGTATTAAGAAAAACAAGAACCAAAAATCAGGGTATGGGAGATCTAGTCTGATTATACTAAACTATGTGACCATCACCTAATCTGGCTCTAATTTAATTTCATTTCCTGTTCTGAAAAATGACGGGGGTCAGACTGCTTCAGTGATTTCGAAACCTTACAGAACTAGTGCCTTGGGACTGCCAAGGGAGTCCAGGAAAAGGAGCTGGCTGAGGGGAGGAAGAAAATTCCCATTTTTAATCTACCTTATATGCTGTGCTTCTACGTGAAATTCCATTTGGAAAAACAGAAGACGTTTAGAAATCATTGGATTAAATGATCTCCAACAGCCCTTCCAGATCTAAAATTATACCATAGCAGGAGATTTTTTTATTTTCTTCCCTGCTGCCCCCACCAAAAAAGGTTTTCTTCCAAATACCGAAAAAAATATTCCTAGATTACAGGCTGCCTCTGAGTAACTTTTATATATTTTCAAAACCACTTGACTGGCTTAAAATCTATTATTTAAAATTACCTGGAAGAACACAAGACCATGAAGTTCCACTATCAAACCAGATGTCCAAAATATCCTGACCAGGCGCATATTCCAAAGCATCAGGACCACCAACCTAATAAGATAATGTGAAAACCTTTTAATTATGCAAAGATCACAATATACACAATAAGGACCAAAAAGTCTTAAAATAATCAAATGCTTACAAGCATTAAACTCACATTTTAAAATGAAACTTAAAACATATCTATGTATTTTGCAATTCAGTACAACTGCCACATCCGCATGTAAAGATGACTGTGGCCACTTAATGACATATTTACCAACATAGATATAAATTGTTTTCATTTCTTGAAACAATCTTCTAATTTGGATTTTTTCATGTGTGAAGCAATCAGTTACCTCGAATTCAGATCCTACAAAATCCTGACATACCAACATTAGGAACTACTCTCAGACTAACAACTGTATCTGCTTAGTCAACTAAATCAGTTAAAATCAATCTGGGCCCTCAGTAAGATAACGAATAACCCTTGTACTTTACTGCCATATGAAATACCAAGCTTCTACGGTTAAACAAAATCATCTACTCTCAAACTGCACTGGCTCCTAATTCGTAGGCAATGAATTCATTAACTTTACACCATGACAGAACAACTTTTTAACTCCCAGGAATCCCTCATGTTGTCATTAAGTCATGGAGTGCACACAGAGGCTGTTAAATCACACGGAAATTTACCTGAGATAAGACTTCTTCAGGAAGAAGTTGCTCAGGGGGAAGAGTCCACCAGACATCGCTGCCATGTTGTTCCACTAGTTTAATAATGTGCTCAGTGGTCTGGCTATTTTAGGAGGGAAAAGGCAGACTTGCTCAATGAACTACAGTGATTAATACCAAACATTTAAAATTTAGAAACTGCTAAAATAGGGCGCCTGGGTGGCTCAGCGGGTTGGGCCTCTGCCTCCTGGGATCAACCCCCGCATCAGGCCTCTCTGCTCAGTGGGGAGCCTGCTTCCCCCTCTCTCTGCCTGCCTCTCTGCCTACTTGTGATCTCTCTGTGTAAAATAAATAAAATCTTAAAAAAAAAAAAGAAAAAAGAAACTGCTAAAATAAAAAAAGAAAGAGAATAGTTATTTTCCCATATCAGCAGAATATTTTTTCCTATCTTTTCATCCAAACTTTAGTGGTATTATCTTCAATTACTTGTTTACTTGGCTACAGCTGTCATCTTAAATTCAATATAAATAAAATCAAACTGAGCACATGTACCCTTTAAAATAAAGAAGACTTCTTCTGACATCCCTGTTTTAGTTACTGATTTCCCTATTTCTATCAATCTGTTTTCTAACCAGGGATGTATATTCAAAATCTCCTACTTCTCTTCCCTCTCCCTCCAGTGTCCTCTCAAATTAAGACCCCACATCTGTCAATTCTACCTTTGAAATATTACTCAAATTTGCTCTTTGTTCTGTTCTGATGCACTGTCAGTCAAACCTCATTGTCTCAATACTAGACTGATGCAGTGGTCTGACTTTTCCTCTATTCTCATCTTTTTTTTTTAAATTTAATTTATTTATTTATTTGACAGAGAGAGAGATCACAAGTAGGCAGAGAGGCAGGCAGAGAGAGAGAGGGAGAAGCAGGCTCCCCGTTGAGCAGAGAGCCCAATGTGAAGCTCGATCCCAGGACCCTAAGATCATGACCTGAGCCAAAGGCAGAGGCTTAAGCCACTGAGCCACCCAGGTGCCCCTATTCTCATCTTTTTAATTAATTTTTAAAAAAAGATTTGAGAGAGAAAAAGAGGGAGGGCACATGCTCATGGGGGAGAGGGGCAGAAAGAGAAGGAAAAAGGGTCCCAAGCAGACTCCTCACTGAACTCGGGAGCCCCTAGCAGGGCTTGATCTCAAGACCCTGAGATCATGACCACAGCCGAAATCGAGAGTTGGATGCCTAACTGCACCACCCAAGCGCCCCTCAACTCTTTAATTTAAACCACACATCTTTGATAGGACTGTATTCCTAAAACTGCTTTTATCACACCAATCCCCTTTCTAAAACTTCCAGCGCTTACAGGACCATGTCTAAATTCACCTACATGAGAGGCAAGGCCACACTAGAGCATGGACTCTGACAACGGATATCCAAGCCTATACCCTGACCCTGCCACTTTCTACAAGTACGACTATACATGAGTACTAAAACGTCACGTACAACCATGCCCAAGTACGAAGACGTCTCTAAGTCTTGGTTGTGAACTCTGTTAAGGAAAATTCACTTGCTCAAAAATATTTACTGGGAAGCTCCAATATGTTAGCATTGTTCTAGGACGTGGAAGTACAGCAGCTGACGAGGCAGGTCAGACTCCTGCACTAACGGAGCTTACACTGTAGCAATCCGAGACACTTCCCTTAGAATGCCTGTCAACTGGGACGCCTGGGTGGCTCAGTTGGTTAAGCGGCTGCCTTCGGCTCAGGTCATGATCCCAGCGTCCTGGGATGGAGTCCCATATCGGGCTCCTTGCTCGGCAGGGAGCCTGCTTCTCCCTCTGCCTCTAGCCTGCCACTCTGTATCTCTCTCTCTCTCTAACAAATAAATAAAAAATCTTTAAAAAAAAAAAAAAAAAAGAATGCCTGTCAACTAAATGAGATGATCCACGAAAATCAGCATGTGCCCAATGCACAGTAAAAAGCCAATTAATACACATCAAATGAATACTGAAATTGACCATATCTTTGTGAAGATATACAACTATGAATTACTGAAAAATTAAAATCAGGGAAAATTTATCCTGAATTTTCTTATAGGAATAATGTACTTTTCATTTATTATCACAGCTTTATTGACATCACAGTTTCCTCTTGTTGCTTTCCATTGAGTCAGGGGACATATAATGGTCAAGAGCGTGGACCCTGGAACCACACAGCTTTGGTGCAGTTCCCGGCTCTACCACTTCCTAGTTATGTGACCCTGGGCACAACACTTAACATTTCTGTGTCTGTCTGTAAAATGCAAATAATAACAGCATCATCAAGACAGCTATTACAGATATTAATTAAGCTTATATATAAAATACCTAGAGCAGTATCTGGCACATACTAGTGAGTATTATATAAGCATTAGCTATTATTCAAATTGCTTAATTAATTTACCTTTGAAGTCACGTAAATTTAGACAGTAATTTTGTTAACCAGAACACATGCCCGTATTAATATTTACAGATTAAAATACATAAACTATAGCTAATTTTTGAATTATCTTCCCTTCTACCACTTTCCATTAATGCAAGTAACAGAATTAACTGCAGGCCCGTAAGAGTTGGCATACATGGAAAGAGTAGAGCATAGGAAAAGCTTTATATTCTTAATCTGGATCTGCTTCTCAGTAATCAGGACTATGTAGGGCAAATCATTTAACCTCTCTGATAATTCATAGATAGAATGTTTATGAAAAAACCATTGTGGGAAGCAAAAATCAAATGGGTATTATGAATCAGGCTCTCAAAATGGAAATTTTTTTTACCCAAGTTTGTGTACTAGGAAAGATAGATTGAAAAAGTATAATACTAGCAGCATCTATTTTAAAGAAATTAAAAACAACAATGTTAAAACGGGCACAAGTCCATATTTCTTGTAGTCATACATTTTCAATGGACTTTAACAGTAAAGATAAACTTTTGTGATAGGAGACCATAAAAACTTTGTGCAATACCCAGTTATATGACAATATTTAGTTATATATTACTATTTTATATAGTTTGCACGGACATTTTAACAGTAAAGAAAATAGGAATATACTGGAAATGAAAATATGAATAACCTAAAGCTATTTTTCTAGAACAATCCCCTCTATACAGATACTAGCAAAGTGCATTTACATATACACAATTGCAGCACATACAATGTTTGTACCAATTTTGAAACACTCAAAGAATGATTCTAAATATGAGTGTCATTTTGACTTTTGGTTCTTACAATGTTATCATTAGACTGTAACTTTAGGTAAACACTAAAATAAAACAGTAAAACAGTTTTAAATGTGCTGGAAATAAATAGAGTAAAAAATAAAACAAAAAGCAAATAGTTCAAATTTCATCTTAATTAGGAAATAAGGAAGAGATATGAGGATTAGTAATATCAATCAAAATAAAAGCATCCAGGTGTATACCACACATGGTATTTTCCAAAGCACTTTACGAGAACTACTGATGTGGAGTTACAGAAAAAAATATTTAGTTGCCCCTGACAGGCACACTGTTTGTGCCTTGGGGATCCTTCAGTCAGTCAACAGCCTACAGAAGTGACACAGTTAATGCCAGGCCTTAAAACTGTGTGTCCTAAATCATCGTTCAATTCTCTGCTTACTTCTCGTTTTAGCTTCTCTAACTCCTCTATCAAGACCACCACTGTAAATTCACACTTCCGTTCCCTGGCGTTTGCTAACCAAAGGCAAAAGACTCCTTACCCACACACAGTGAACCCCCGACCCAGAGACGAAGTTAGGGAACCAGTCAGTCTCTGGAGATTACAGTGTTGACAGAACAAGCACCAAGTCCAAAGACCGGATTCTACCTGTGAATTATTAGGTATTGGCAGAATACATCATAGTATTTCTCTGAGCTTCAGTTTCTGTGAACACTGGGAAAAGCTGTCAGAAAGAAGGCTATGTGAAAAATTTTATTCTTAAAAAAGGAAAAGGTCCTAGTATTTTACTCAGTACCTTAAAATTAGAGATGATGCGCATCCATTTTAAAAGACCAAATTCACCTCTAATGAGACCAACTTCTTTTTTTATATCCCTAAATAGCAGATAATTCAATGAAGTTTTAGAACTCTAACTAAAAATACCAAACAATAAAGAAAGATCCCAATTTTGCAGCTGACAAATGATTAAAGCAACTGCAAAGTTCTACCAAGTTTAGCCAATCAACTCTAGAGTCCAACTAAAATTGAAGTTTTGTTACATTTTCTTATAAAGATATTAGTAATTCATTCACATATATGATTTTTAGTGTAAGAAGCATTTTATATACATCTTATTTACAAATATGTTTCTAAAAAAATAAGTTTTTGTTCAGTGAGGAGGAAAGTCTGATTTTTTTCTTTTAGTTTACCTAAGAATACTTGTTACAAATGACATAACCACACAATGTTATCTACACTAATGATTATTTTTTTCATCTTACTTCAAAAAAGCTGTCCTAAGTAAAATCACATATTTTATGTAGTGTAAATGGCCCAGTACTTAAAGAATTATGAAACACTTTAAAGAGGGGAGGGCAGAAGCTCTGCCTCATTAACAGAGCAAGGCTCGTAATCTTTAAAGCATGACGAGCTTCCTTACTTTTTATTATGAAATATAAAAATATGATGTACTAAATGTACTTTAATAAGCATTATGTTCTGCAACTCAGTTCTGTTTTGAGATCTTAGAACATTATATTCCTTATATTTTTGAAAAGAGGAAAAGAAGCTAAAGAGAATTCTGGAGCTAGAGGATAAAAACTGAACAAAATTTATGATAATAGGAATGCAGACTTCAAAGACGGCAGCCTCACAATCCGAACAAATCAAAATTTAAGTGCACAGATCTGGTACCACAAAGTGAGAACGTTTTCTTGACTTGTACTCTGATGGTCTGAATGACCCTAAAAAATTATGGCAGAGAATTTTAAAAACAAAATTTTCAAAAAAAAAAAAATATATATATATACTGGTGACCCACAAACTTGAGGTAACTATCTTACATTGTTAAATAAAGATAAATTTAATGTTAGATCAAACAAATCTGAAAAGATAATTTGGAAAAAAAATACAAGCAAATGCTACACAAGTGCTTAAAAGATAGTCGTTATAAGATGTAGCAAAAAGCCAAATGTCAGGATGGGCTACATTTATTTGATTTTCATACAGAGGGAACTAGGCAATTATTAGGAGCTAAGCAAGCATTTTAACGGCTGCACATTCATCCTTCCAAACTGACTTAGATTATTTCTTTGAATCATCATGGTCCCTTATAATCAACTGTGTGAGACATCCTTACATATCTATCTTCATACAAAAGACATTAGTCTTGTTTCCTTACAGATAAATATTTTACAAGTATAACTGTTTATAATGAAACGGAGATTATGCTTTAAAAAGTTTTAAAAACAATTTTAAATAATATTGTCTTAAAAATATGTATTTCTTACTGATATTGAGTATTCTTCAGAAAAAAAGGAAGGAAAAAGTCCAAATTTGTCTTTGGAAATTTAAGAACTCTTCCCTTATGATAATAATATCCTATACTTAACACAAACATATAGTTAACTTATAACCTAAAGGTCAGTCTAAATTATTGCTGATAAAAGTGGGTGAAACCATTTATCACTACATAATCTTTATACTTCCATTTTAATGCTGTATTTCATAAACCAATAAATCCATCATAAAACTTTGTACTTTGCACGAAGGCCTTATCTAAACACATTCATTATGTGTCCCTCCTTGGGTTTCAACCAGTGAAAATTCACTAGGCGGTATGAACACTGTAACACCTTCCAATCATTCTAGACTTTGTTATCAACGGAGCTAAAGGCTTATTTAGCGTGTTATCAGAAGTTATGCAGCATTAAGATCACTAAGCAAGGAAGAAACTGTTGCTGTCATTTTACTGTTTCCTGTGTTTTGTCTTTATTAAAGGAGAATATTAAGGATTATAAGACAACTTTTCTTCGGCAAGTTACTGGAATAAGAATGAGGTAAGAGGCTAAATGATTCCAATTTATTTACTAAATTAATATATTCAACTCTAGAATACAATGAAATTTGAAGGGCGATTCTATTTTTAGTTTAATCCTATACTTTTGTTTGAAAAACTTTAGGAAACAATTTTGGAGAAAAATTTTTTAATTTAATCAACATCATAAAATTTTTTCACCAAAAGGTCGTTATTCTTAACATGAGCAAGAGGTAGTTAAAGCCAGCACACAGGGGCACCTGAGTGAGGCAATCGGTCGAATACCTGACTCCTGATTTCAGCTCAAGTCATGATCCCAGGGTCTTGGGATCAAGCCCCGCATCAGGCTCTGCACTCAGCAGGGAATCTGCTTGGGATTCTTCTCTCTCCCTATGCCACCCCCTTCCTGAACACTCTCTCTCTAAAATGCAAAAATAAATCTCAAAAAAAACCCAAAAACTAGCACTCAAATTGAACTGGAAATTCCTTGATTGCTTCTAGTAAATTTCTCATAATTTCCAGAAATCAGGGGCTAAGTTTCCTAAAAGCATGGATTATTGCAATAATACTGCTGAATGGTATAATCATCCAAAATAAACAACTTCTTTTCCTTTCTAGGTGGTGAATGTTCCTAAATTTTACCTTTTTTAATGCTAAAAAGTATTTGTCTTTATTAACTAGGAAAAGATTTCTACCTAAGTTATAACTGCAGATTCAGAAAAATCAATAACATAAAGTCTGAAATGGAATTATATCTTTAGCGAATAAAAATGCAACTATAAAGTGCAGATGAAAACATTAATTCAAATCAAAACTAAACATCAGAGTTTCAAATCTACCAGTCTCTAAACCTATTTAGAGCATGAAAAAATCAAGATTTTCTTTTGTGAAAAAAGTATAATTACGGTTTTAACTTACAGACTTTCAACCAGAAAAGCAGAAGGAATCTTCTGGTTTGCTTAATGGGGCTATCAAGTGTAACAGCAACTCCATGTGGACTGTGTGCCAATTTCCAGTGGAGATGCTGTTACTTTTGATGGTTACCAACTCACGACAGTAGAAAGATAGATCCAAGAAAGAAAATCATAGTCACTTGATTAACTTGCTTACGGAGGAAAAAAGATAACCTTTCATACTATTTTGAAAAACTGACAAATCATTAAGAATTCATATCCGTCTTCTTATATCAAGTGTCATGTCACATGAAGGACCGGACAACGGAAGATTAGAGTCATCACTTGGAAACGGTGTGCAGGAAAATGACCTATGAATTGACAGACAATTTGGCTAAGTTTGTCTGTCATTTTTGTAGGCCAATATTCTGTATATCTCTTCTACTTCAGAATCAGAATTCAATGAGCATCATGCAAGCAACACAATGGGAGATGCACAGAAAACAATCTGTAACACAAATGTGTGAATATATTGACTATAAATAAAATACAAATAACAGCTGATGAAAATTTGTTTGTGTTTTTCTGACAAAGCTCACATTTATTTCGTCTAACTTAGTGACTGCCAGTCGACTTATACCATTTTACTGCCATCATTAAATAATGGTCAAATAAACCAATTTGTTGTTCTTGTTAATATATACTTATGTCCACCTGAATCACTTTGAGGAAATTCCCTAAAAATTCTGTCCTCAAATGGTAGAAAGAGAGAGAGAGAGAAACAGTGACAATGTCTTATAAACATTCCTTAAAAGAAAACTCCACAGTGTGGAATTTTAAACAATACTTGTGTAAATTTATCTAAACTCTAAGGTATTGAGGTATCACTGGTTCACATCAGACCATGCTCTCAATTACAAGACAACTGAATTACAATTACCAGAACAATGTGAGCAATGGTATTTAGGACAAAGAGCCTTAGTTCTCCAAACTGAAGTAGTAATGCTGAAGTAATAATACTAAAGTAGCCTTACAATGACTTCCTGGCCTCTAACCTCTAGTTACTTTTCCTAAAATATATTCTCACTCCTCATGCCTATTTAAAACTTTAAACTACTTCACCCGGTATTCAAGACGCACTACAATTTGCCCCAACCGATCTCACTTGGTGTGCATCTTTCTAAAACCCTCCTCCCAAAACCCCACAGTACTTTCATGGTTCCTATTTAGGTGCTATGCTTTCCCCCTCCACGCCCTCAGCTCCTGCTGATCCCTCTACTTGCAAAATACTTTGGCCTGTTTCCTACCTAATCATTACGCCCCACTCAAATGCTGTATCCTCTGTGGATAAAGCAAATGAGCTGTTTTATGGTTCGGTGTTTGCCCAAGGCAATGCCTTCAGTTCTTCCCTGAGCCATGTTGCCAGAAGGTATCAGATCACCCATGAAGCAATGATAAAATGAGTATTTATTTACTTATTTATTTATATTTTTAAAAGATTTTATTTATTTGACAGAGAGAGATAATGAGAGAGGGAATACAACAGGGGGAGTCGGAGAGGGAGAAGGAGGTTTCTTGCTGAGCAGGGAGCCTGATGTGGGGCCCGATTCGGGATGGATGACCCGAGCCAAAGGCAGACACTTAACAACTGAGCCACCCAGGTGCCCTATAATGGATATTCAAATTGTGAAGGAACTGGGGCTGCTGGGTGGCTCAGATGGTTAAGGGTCCAACTCTTGATTTCAGCTCAGGTTGTAATCTCAGAGTCATGGAACTGGGCCCCACACCAGGTACTACAGTGAGTGGGGAGACTGCTTGAGATTTTCTCTTTCCCTCTCCCTCTGCTTCTCCCCTCCCCTCTCCCACTCATACGCATACACACACACGCGCGTGCGCGTACTCTCTCAAATAAATCATCTTTAAAAATAAACAGTAAACTGGAAAGCAACTTTCACACAAAAAACACTAAGAACTACCTAATATGTGGCTAAAGATGATTTTTTTTAAAGATTTTATTTATTTATTTGACAGAGAGAGATCACAAGTAGGCAGAGCGGCAGGCAGAGAGAGAGGAGGAAGCAGGCTCCCCGCTGAGCAGAGAGCCCGATGTGAGGCTCGATCCCAGGACCCTGAGACCATGACCTGAGCTGAAGGCAGAGGCTTAACCCCACTGAGCCACCCAGGCACCCCTAGATGATTAAAACAACAAAAAAAACCCAACCCACTTTAATCAACATTTTAAAAAACCCTAAAATACATGCAACAATTTAAAAAACCCTAAAGAAACACTGATAATGCTGACAACAAAAAGTAGAACATTTTTGCAAAAATTCTGGTGATCCCCAAAGTAGGGGCAGCATTCAATTCTACATCTACAGTCTCTGGAAATCCCCAGTCCTTACCTTCTGGCCTCTACGCACTCCCTGGATCCTCAAGTGATAAAAGGTAAAAATATTCATCAAAATAGACTCAAACTTTTTTACTCATGTTAAAACATGATTTAGCAAAAATTCCATTTACCAAATTAAAACAAAATTACTTAAAGAAAATGAAAACTTAGGATGTATTCCTAAAAGGAATGATTAATATTCCCCTTTCCATATCTGTTAGTAACAGCAAGACGAAAAACCTCCCTAGTTTACTAGAAGATAAACTAGCCAGCCTTGATCTCACGATGATCTCAAAGCAGGAACCATGTTGATCTTGTTCACTGCCTCAAGAAGAGTCTAGCGTCTACATCAGGAAACAATCTTCTTTCTACCATATAAGCTTTTCTACCCTGAACGGTTGACTATGCCCATGTATTATCTTTTCAAAAGAAAAAGAGAAAAGAGAGGAAATCGTTGGGAAGTTAAGCATCACTAGAATAAATATAATTTTGTGCATTAAAGAAACATTATAGTTTCTTTAATTTTGAAGATCTATAATTACATAATGCCACTTCTATTAAGAGACAGTAGCTTATGGGCAACTGGGGGACTTAGTCGGTTAAGTGTCTGCTTTTAGCTCAGGTCATGATCCCAGCGTCCTGGGATGCAAGTCCCATGTTGGGCCCCCTGCTCAGTGGGGACCTGCTTCTCCCTCTCTGCTGCTCCCTATGTTTGTGTGCTCTCTCTCTCTCTTAAATAAATAACCAAATTTTAAGAAAGAAAAAAGGAAGGAAGGAAGGAAGGGCGGACAGGCAGTCCCAAAGTAAGAGAGGGACTCTATTTCCTAAAGAAAAACTGCATACCGGGATCCCCACCTGAACGCTGTCCATCTTTGGATTCCTGACACCTGACTCTAGCACAATGCTATAGGCACACAGAAACAATGAATTCCATGGAAAAAGTATCAGAGGCTCTGCTTCTAAGTAGCCATATTGAAAAAGTACAGTTGTTAAAATGTCAACCACATGAAAGCAAATTATATTTTACTCCCATCAATAAGACTGAGTATGTGATTTAACTTGTATCACTTCTCAACAGTCCATTTTTCTACTTTTGAAGAAAACATAGCTCACTCTAAAATGCTAAAAATATGTAGAAAGAAGTCTACCTGTTGATCAAGAATTCATCTTTTGTCTTGTGATGAAACACAGGGATTGGAACACCCCAAACTCTTTGCCTTGATATACACCAATACGGCCGTCTGTCCATCGTTTCAACCATGGCATTCAGTGCTGATCCAGGAATAAATTTCACTTTTTTTAACAATTCCTGCAATTGATTCACAAATCAAATCCAGTGAGAGTAAGCAGATCAAATTTTCCAGAACTGCCATGATTTATCCTAATGGTTATTTTGGATGTTTATTCATATGTCTCCCTCCCCATATCCAAAAAGCTAAACTAAAAAACTACAGATTTTAGACCAAATGAAACTAAGTTTAAACAGGGCCACAAAGGATCTAATAATTAACATCTAGAGCAGACTTCACCATGAGAGGATGTGAAAAGAAACCACATACTAACTTCCAAGCACCCTAGATCAAAATTGGCAGTAAGAAGGTTAGCAGAAGCATTAAACTCATTAAACTGTAGTTAAAATCCATTCAAGCTTGATTTCAATGATAATTTTTAAGTACTTAAAAAATAAGCTACTGTTTTAGGTCAATAAACAAGCATTACAATAGAATCTAATTTCATATAGTATGGTTTACAACACAGAAAACACTCTCAAAATCAGTTACTTCCCATTTACTTACTCTCTTTCAAGAACTCCTCCTACCTCCAGCCCCACAAAAAGTTGTTTTTTATTTCATTTGTCAATTACCAAAGATGAATTGTATAGGACAATGTCCAGTATTACTCTCCAGAAAGGCCAAAATACATTACTGCATTTTTGAGAATCTCTTTATCCACTAATTAAAGCATTTTTCTATTTCCAGAGTGATTTAAACATTTTCCTCACTTAACCTCAACTACAAGAAATCCTCCCCCTGGGGGCGCCTTGGTGGCAAAGTTGGTTAAAAGTTGGACTGTTGGTTTCTGGTTTCGGCTCCAATCATCATCTCAGTCTTGAGATCAAGCCCCCAGTCCGGCTCTGCACTCAAAGGGGAGTCTGCACAAAACTTTCTCTCCCTCTGCGCCTCCCCACTGCCCACTCCCTCTCTCTGCCCACCTCCCAACCCTCTCTCTCAAATAAATAAATAAATCTTAAACAAAACAAAACAAAATCCTCCCCCAAAACCCTTTATAGCACCACCTACTGGCAGAATGGCAACATCCGCAATTCATTTTGATTAAGACTTGCTTTAGGTGGCTCAGTGGGTTAAAGCCTCTACCTTCAGCTCAGGTCATGATCTCAGGGTCCTGGGATGGAGCCCCACATTGGACTCTCTGCTCAGCGGGGAGCCTGCTTCCCCCTCTTTCTCTGCCTGCCTCTCTGCCTACTTGTGATCTCTGTCAAGTAAATAAATAAAATCTTAAAAAAAAAAAAAAAGACTTGCTTTAAAAATCCAGGAAAAATGAACAGACTGTATATTTGATTTTGTTAAACAATAACTATTACTTTTATAAAATGGTAACAGTGGCATTGGAATTACATCTAAATAGTCCTTACATTTCAGATACACATGCTGAAATATTTATGGAAGACATAAGGCCTGAAACTTGCTTCAAAATAATCCAGTGGGTAAGAAGTAAAAGATAGGGATGGTAGGACGAGCAAAGATAAAAATAAAATTGGCTTGGGGCGCCTGGGTGGCTCAGTGGGTTGAAGCCTCTGCCTTCTGCTCAGGTCATGATCCCAGGACCCTGGGATCGAGCCACACATCGGGCTCTCTGCTCAGCAGGGAGCCTGCTTCCTCCTCTCTCTCTGCCTGCTTTTCTGCCTACTTGTGATCTCTGTCTGTCAAATAAATAAATAAATAAATAAATAAATAAAATTGGCTTAAAGTTGATTAATGTTGAATTTGGGTAGTAGAAACATGGAATACATTATTTCGTTTCCACAAAGAGGAACTGAAAATTGTCTATAAAGGACAATTTAAAAAACCACCAACAACAAATACCAGCTCCAGCTTATTGCATCAAACTTAGATGTTCCTCAATTAAAAAAAAAATCTGTGCGGAGCTCGAAGTTGTTAATCTTAACATCTACAATTAAGGAAAACAAGTTTCACAGGATGCAAAAAAAAAAAAAAAAAAAAAAAAAATCAGTCCATATCACAGTTGCCCACTCTATACAAATACTGAAAATGTATATTGCTTGCATAGCTTCAAATTGCCAGGCCAACAAATAAACCAATTCATTGCGGTTCTACATTAAGATGAAAAATATCTTCATTATCAGCCTATTAACAAATAGATATTTGAGCTCTTTCATTCAATAGAATTGTTTGACACACACACACACATATTTATAGTGAATGAAAGAGCTCAGATACATATTAATATTTAAAATGCCCATTGTAAAAGTACTTGTTAATTGAAAGCAACAATTTTTCAAACACATTGCAATTTCAAACTTACAGAAGCACAGGGTTTCTATTTAGAGAGTTTTACCAAATGTTTACAATATGCCAGACACTGTCCTGGAGTTTTATTCACTTACCCCACAAGGTAGGCATTATTATCCACTCCATACAGATGAGGATACTGAGGTTATAAGAGGTTAAACGACCTCTTAAACTCAGTTCTGTCCTAATTCTATACTACTCTCACTATAGAGGGCAGGAAATTTAGACAAGTCCCTTAACCCCTTTACGCCACACATGATGAAGGAACAGAAATCCAAGATCCTTCTGAAACTATAATTTAATGAAACCAAATCACCAAATCGTAATAGCGGCAATCCCTCCCTTTCCCCAAACCCTACCTCAACCTCACATGCAACTTTTTAACGCTGAAGGAATAAGAACCCAACACTCGCAACAGGATGTCTCTTATACCTTGGCTGTGGCCTTGATATCCGTGATATTTACAAACCACTGCTTGCTGGCACGAATAACCACTGGTTTCTTAGTCCTCCAGTCATAGGGATAGCTGTGTACCAACTTCTCCTCCTTCAACAAATGCTTTGAAGCCTGAAGCATCTTTATAACTTGAAAAAAATCAGTAACAATTTACATTAGATATAATTAAAAAGGACTATGAAAATTCTCCTAATTCCCAGGAGTACTAAACCTGGACCAGTAAGTGCCAGTCGTAAGCTAACAAGTATAATCTAGGAATTTCCTGGCAAAAAAAGAAGAGACTATAAAACCTTACTGAGACTCAAAATTAAGTCATTTCTGTGCTTTTCATTGCAAAGGAAAGATAAATAGGATAATATCTAAAATTCCACATTTGAAATTCATAGTTATAGTCTTTCATACCACGAATCTTAAAATGGTCTCCAAAAAAATCCAGAAGAAACCAGCTATAGTGGACTGAATTTTATCCTCCCAACAGATGTCTTAACCCCTAGCACTTGTGAATGTGACCATATTGGAAACAGGGTCTTTGCAGAGGTAATCAAATTAAAGTGAGGTCGTACTGGTTTCGAGTAGGCCCTAAATTCAATAACTAGTGGCCTAATAAGAGAGGAGGATACAGAGACACACAAGAGTAAAGAACATGTGACAATGGGGGCAAAGATTAGTGATACAGCTATAAAGCAAGGAATGCCAAGGATTACCAGAAGCCACCAGAAGCTAGGAAGAGACAAGGAAATATTTTTCCACTGAACATTCAGAGGGAGCATGGACCTGGCAAAACACTGATTTCAGACTTGTAGCCCCTAGAACCTTGAGAGTAAATTTCTGTTGTTTCAAGCTATTAAATATATGGTAATTGGTAATAGTAGTCCGAGGCAAGTAATATACCATGTTTAATTAGCCTTAGTCTTAGTGTGGGCAAAGAAAAGTCTTCACGGTACCTGGTCCTTGGATCCATAATTATAAAAAGTCAGAGAGCCAAGACAAGGCTGGAGGACCCCTACGATCATAAGACATAAACAATGCTAACATGGGCTTAGTGATCTACAAGGGTTACAAAACAGTAGCGTCTGATACATAGTCAACATCTAGCCTCAAGCTTGATTTTATCCTTCCACAAAACTAACACTGCTGTATCCCTAAAATAATATCACTCGGTGTTGACTGTCCTGCTTTGCTTAACCACAGAGAGCAACTTCAAAGCAAAAGATGACAAAGTCCTAAATTCTGTTTTAAACCATGTGGCAAAATAAAATAGAACTTTAGATTTTTGTTCTAATGAAAGTGTACGATAGAAAGAACAGCCAGCATAGGCTGCTGCTGGCTCCTTTTCAGAAAATATGTATTTATGATAACAACATACATGACACTCACCCACATCTGTTCCCTCTTCAAGGACAGCCTTGTTTTGAAGTTCAGGGCCTGCAACATCTGTGAAAACTCCATCTTCATCCACTAAACAATCCTACAAAGGGTTATGTTCAACAATTAAAGTACCAAAAATTTTATCTTATGACAATCCCCAGCAAAACAATATATATAAAACATCTCAGTATTGTCTTTCACTACATTGAAAATCTAGGTACTTCTTATGCAGTTAATAAAAATCTATGGATTTATACATTTTAAAAGGCAAAAGGTCTTATTAAAACATATACCACAAGTTTATTTATTTTATTTTTTAATTTTTTAAAGATTTTATTTGTCGAGAGAGAGAGAAAGAACAAGCACAGGGATAGCAGGCAGAGGAAGAAGCAGGCTCCCCACTGAGCGAGGACCCCCCCCTGACGCAGGACTTGATTCTAGGACCTTGGAATCATGATCTGAGCCAAAGGCAGACGCTTAACCCACTGGGCCACCCAGCCATTCCATACCACAAATTTAATAAAGAAGTAAAACCCTCAATAAAACATTAGCAAACTGAACCTAACAATACATTTAAAAAATTAGAAACCACAATCACCTGAGATTTAGTCCCTGATGCAAGTGTGGCTCAATATTTACAAAACAATCATTATGATATGGCATATCAAAAAGAGTAAGGATGGGGCACCTGGGTGGCTCAGTGAGTTAAGCCTCTGTTGGGGCGCCTGGGTGGTTCAGTGGGTTAAGCCTCTGCCTTCAGCTCAGGTCATGATTCCAGGGTCCTAGGATCGAGCCCCGCATCGGGCTCTCTGCTCAGCGCGGAACCTGCTTCCCCCTCTCTCCCTGCCTGCCTCTCTGCCTACTTGTGATCTCTCTCTCTCTCTGTCAAATAAATAAAATCTTGAAAAAAAAAAAAAAAGCCTCTGCTTTCAGCTCCGGTCATGATCTCAGGGTCCTGGGATCAAGCCCCACATCAGGCTCTCTGTTCAGCAGGGAGCCTGCTTCCTCCTTTCTCTCTCTCTCTGCCTGCCTATCTGCCTACTTGCAATCTTTCTGTCAAATATATAAATAAAATCTTTAAAAAAAAAAAAAGAGAGAGAGAAAGGATAAAAAAAATGTTCATTTCAACAGATGCAGATAAAGTATTTGACAAAGTACAACATCCATTCATGATAGAAAAAAAAAAAGAAAGAAAAAAAACCCCACTCCCTGCAAAGTAGGTTTAGAGGAATATATCTCAATAAAGTTCTTATATCAAAAACCCAGAGCCAACATCATACTCAACAGGGAACAACTAAGAACTTTCCCCCTAAGGTCAGGACAAGACAAGGATGTCCACTCTCACCACTTTTACCCGAAGTCCTATTTTCAGCAATTAGACAGCATAAAGAAATAAAAGGCATCCACACTGGTAAGAAGTAGAACTCTCATTATTTGCAGATGACATGATATTATATATTTAAAAAAAAAAAAATCCTGGGGCGCCTGGGTGGCTCAGTAGGTTAAAGCCTCTGCCTTCGGCTCGGGTCGTGATCCCAGGGTCCTGGGATCGAGCCCCACATCAGGCTCTCTGCTCAGCAGGGAGCCTGCTTCCTCCTCTCTCTCTGCCTGTGATCTCCGTTTGTCAAAAAAAAAAAAATCCTTAAAGACTCCGCCAAGAAACTACTGGAACTGATAAATGAGTTCAGTAAAGTCACAGGATACAAAGTGAATGTACAAAAATCTGCTGCATGCCTATACACTAAAAATGAAGCAGCAGAAAGTGAAATTAAGAAAACAATCCCATTTACAATTATACCCAAAACAATATACTATCTAGGAATAAACTTAACCAAAGAGGTGAAAGACCTGTACTCTGAAAACTATAAAACACTGATGAAAGAAATTCAATATAACATAAAGAAATGGAAAGACATTCTATGCTCATGGGTTGGAAGAACAAATATTGTTAAAAATGTCTATACTACTCAAAGCAATCTACAGATTTAATGCAATCTCTATCAAAATATCAACAGCATCTTTCACAGAATTAGAATAAACAATATTAAAATTTGTATGGAACCATAAAAGACCTCAAACAGCCAAAGCAATCTTGGAAAAGAAAAACAAGACCTAAATATAAGTCCTAAAACCACAATACTCTTTGAGGAGAGCACAGGCAATAATGTCTCTTGACTCTGGCCTTAGCAACATTTTTCTAGATATGTCTCCCAAAATGAAAGCAAAAACAAACTACTGGGACTATATTAAAATAAGTTTCCGCATATCGAATCAACAAGACTAAAGGGCAAACTACGGAATGGGTGAAAAGGATATATCTCATAGAAGGTTAGTATCTAAAATACATAAAGGGGGCACCTGGGTGGCTCAGTGGGTTAAAGCCTCTGCCTTCAGCTCAAGTCATGATCTCAGGGTCCTGGGATCGAGCCCCGCATCAGGCTCTCTGCTTGGCAGTAAGCCTGCTTCCCCCTCTCTCTCTCTGCCTGCCTCTCTGCCTACTTGTGACCTCTCTCTCTGTGTCAAATAAATAAATAAAATCTTTAAAAAATAAATAAATAAATAAAATACATAAAGAACTTACAAAACTCAACAACACACGAATTCAAAGAGATAAGTGCACCCCATGTTTACTGCAGCATTATTTACAATAGCCAAACTATGGAAGCAGCCCAAATGCCCATCAATCGATGAATGGATAAAGAGGATGTAGTGTACACACACACACACACACACACACACACACACACCCCACGGGAGTATTATTCAGCCATAAGAAAGAATGCAATCTTGTCATGTGCAACAACATGGATGGAGCTGGAGAATGCCGTGTTCAATGAAGTTAGTCAGTCAGAGAAAGACAAATACCCTATAAGCTCACTCATGTGTCTTTGTATTTTGAGGGGTAAATACCCAGTAGTGTGATTACCAGAATATAAGGTAGATCTATTTTTAACATTTTGAATACACTTATCATGAGGAAAAATAAAATAAATTTTGAAAAAGTAAAATATACTAAAAATATCTTTAACTCAGTCTTTATTAATTTCTAGGTCTATAGCAATGTACATACATCATGCTGACTTTGGGATGCATCCTTAACTAAATGGGAAAACTTCATAATTGGCATGTATAACATAAATTTAGAAATGTCTATTTAGGGGTGACTGGGTGGCTCAGTCGGTTATGACTGTGGCTCGGTCATGATCTCAGGGTCCTGGGATGGAGCCCCGTATCAGGCTCTCTGCTCAGCAGGGAGCCTGCTTCTCCCTCCCTCTCTCTGCTGCTCTGCCTACTGGTGATATCTCTCTCTCTCTGTCAAATAAATAAATCTTTTTAAAAAAAATGTCTGTTTACTTTAAAAAATAAAAACCAAACTGTTCTTTTCAATTAATAAACCTATTTGCCATTTTTCAGGAACTAAAAGTAATTTGTCTATATGAATTAGTATTTTGAAAGAAAAAAACTGTCCCGCTTAATATGTATTTTTCAATTCTAACTTTGTGCTGTGTTGGGAGAATCTTTCTCAATTAATAAGGCATTAGAGGACTGAACAAACAAACACTTCACAACTTAATTGTAACAAAAATGATGGCTTATCACCCAGAAATAAAGATGCTAGTTAGGACTTACCACCTTAATTCTACAGAAGCAGTATTTAAAAAGGAAAACAAGAGGCAAAGTACCGTGGGCAGGTTGTGCTGAGAAGCCACACTGTAATCTTCCATACCGTGAGCTGGGGCTGTGTGAACCAAGCCTGTTCCTTTGGTCATGGTCACATGATTTGCAGGTAAAAGAGGAGAGTCTTTATCGGGAATTAAAGGATGAGCACAAGTACCAGTTTCCAAATCTACACCTGTGGGGAAAGAAAACCATAACGAAGACTTACTTTACATGACAACCTGCTCCCTCTTCAACAGGAGCAACAGAACAGGAAGTGAAAGGTGCAGGATCTGGAAGGAGTCGGGGCTCAACCCTCCAGGTCCCCTTTTACTTGTACTGGGACCTTTCGGAATCTGTAATACGTGGATAACTACAATTCCTCCCTCAGAGGCTTGCCATGGAGATAAATGGAGGTAAAGCATTTTACGTATGTTGGGCCCTTAGCACAATACCTGCCACACAGTAAATGATTTAAAATATTAGCAACTGTTGTAACAGATAACTCCAATGGGCCCAAGAAGATTTCTCTAATTTCTCTAAATTATATATGGCCTTTGGAACATAAGGACAAAGAAGTTGTAGATCAAGAGATCAATGACCAGTAGGTTCTAACACTATCTCTGTGGGACCTCTTTGTTGTTGTTTTTCATGTTACCCTAAAAGGTAAGAGATAATAAATAATACCTAACGGTCACTAGGTACCCGGGGTACACTGGACTCAACATAAACTCTTACTTCATCTTCATAATATCACAAAACACCTAAGATTATATGCATTTACAAATCAGAAAACAAGAAAATGTAGGCAATTTGCCTGAGGTTACATGGCTAATAAATGACTGAAATCAACTTCCAGGGCAAGTATGACTCGAATGTTCCATCTAACTCCAGTGCCTCTAATCATGTATCATGCCCATCATCAGTTTTTCTACACCATTATAATGTTTCCCACCTTTACTACTTCTTGACTTGGGTTCTATAAATTTCTGTCACATATTGTAAAAATAACATAAATAAATAAGTCTCCAAACTTCAAAAAGATTACCTGGCTCTATCTATACATTTACCAACAAATGTACTAAGTACGTGTATTATCATATCTACTCTTCTTCAATAATTAAAGAAATGCCAATGGCCCCTTTACTCCTAAGATCTTCCCCACAAATCATCCTTCATTTTCCCAAACTAAATAATATTAACTTAAAAAAAAAATCTGTCCTCATAGAGGAATGCCTCCACTTTTATAATCCTCTTTTCAAGCTGTAGAGCAATAAAAAGTAACCCATTCAATATCACTAGAACAACAAAAATCTTGTAACTTTGACATTTCATAGATAACTCTGTTGCTGATTTCATTTTGGTTAAAATAGCACAGTGAATAAAAGGCTTGAGAAAAACTAACAATCCCTTTTAACTGATAACAGGGAACTCCCTTTTCTGAAAATAATCACAAGCTCTTCTCGCTGGTGACTTGGATGACTTGGCACTTTATTTCTTCTATTTCAAATACCTGAGTTACTAGGAAGAAACTTGAATACTTCAGGATGCATTTTTTCCAAGATAATTCATAAAGCTATTAAAGAAGAAAACTGTCAACACTGATTTTTAGAGATATCTACTGTTTAGTTTTCACTGATTACTTTCTCTAAATTAGATTCACAGTAAGGCCAGTCCCCATGACCCTATGTTGTACTTTTCATGGATTTTCAGTATGGAAATTAAAGGGTCAGGGTGAAGTAAATTTCATGTATTAACTGTCCTTTATCCCCATACTTAATGTATCTACCACTTAATACCTTCCCTCACCTCCCAACAAAGATCTCTTAATGATAGGGACGCCTGTATGCTCAGTTGGTTTAGCGTCTGCCTTCAGCTCAGGTCATGATCCCAGGATCCTAGGATTGAGTCCCACATCGGGCTCCTTGCTCAGCAGGGAGCCTGCCTCTCCCTCTGCCTGCTGCTCCCCTCTGCTTGTGCACTCTCTCTCTCTGATAAATGAATAAAAAAAAAATCTCAAAAAAAAAAAAAAAAGAACTCTGAGCAATCAATAAAAAATGATTTGTATCTTTCTAGAAAGACAAATCTATTCTACACAAATTATTCCTCTTTAGCTGTTCAAAATTCCTACTGCTTAACAAGTAATAAGCTAACTGTCACCAATTTATTTTGCTACATATGAGAAGTGTATCTACTCCTCTGAAATGCAGTGGCTCAAAATGGCAACCTAATGATGATTCTCTGACAGTAATAATCTGAAACAATTACGCAATTCAGAAAGGTGATCTTAAAATTTTACCTGAGCACTCTCAAAAACCTTGTGAGAATGCCAATCAGCTTCTACATCAACATCTAACTTGTCAATGAAGTCTGTAACTTCTGCGCTTGAAAAAGGGGTAGGAGGGGGTTTGGAATAAAGAATATACCAGATCCTCTAAACTACTTATTGTACCAATAAGGACCAAATAGTATTAAATATCAAACATTTTGTAGCTTCTTTCCTGTTTTTGACATAAAACCCTTTTTATATTTGTTAAGATTACTTAACCTTCTAACTGGCTTGTATCTGAAATGATATATTTAGAGGGCTTCTCAATTTAGCTAGGCAATCCTTCCATTTTGGGGTGTGTCTACTTTTTCTACTCATGTGTTTTTTTTAAATATATTTATTTATTTTAGAGAAAGAGAGAGAGCACACGCAGAAAGAGGAGAGGCAGAAGAAGAGAGAATCTCAAGCAAACTCTGAGCTGAATGTGCAGCTTGACTCAGGGCTCGATCTCGCACCCCTGAGATCCAGACACGAGCTGAAACCAAGAGCTGGACACTTAACCAACTGAGCCACCCAGGTGCCCTGTGATTTTTTTTTTTTTTTTTAAGTAAAAAACTCAAGAAATTCAAAGATGTATGATCCCTAAAGATCAAAGGTGATTTTAAATTTCCCTAGATTTTAATAATTATACTTCAAAACCAGTCAATACTTTAGAAGTCCCAAATTACAGACTAAGGATTCTTCTGATACAAGTGTATCTTTAGAATAATTCTCAGAATTTACTAAGTTTCCTCATTAAAATCATATACCAATGGGGCGCCTGGGTGGCTCAATGGGTTAACCCTCTGCCTTCGGCTCAGGTCATGATCTCAGGGTCCTGTAATCAAGTCCCGTATCAGGCGCTCTGCTCAGTGGAGAGCCTATTTTCCTTCCTCTCTCTCTGCCTGCCTCTCTGTCTACTTGTGATCTATGTCTGTCAAATAAATAAATAAAATCTTTTTATAAATAAATAAATAAATAAAATCATATACCAAAAAATATATATTTATTTCCTTGTACTTTTTATTAAATCAGATAAAGGTTTTTAGTGATTTAATTTTGAATAAAATTTTAAAAGGATATTTGTACATTCTATATTGTTCAAACGACATTTACCTAATTTACATTGGGTATTTGCCAAAAATACTGTTGTGCTTCTGTCAGTGTTCATATTTTCTATATTCCTATCATGTTTAATATATATTTTCCTTTACTATAATCAATGTAAAATATATTCTAGAAAGGTAGAGGCCATATCTGTTTTGATTCACAATGCAAAATATTCAGCAAAGTAGTAAACTCAAATCAAATGGATACACTGATAATTGTGATGGTCAGAGTATCTGTACACCTTTACCTGAAAATGTTGAAATAACCTCAAATGTTGTTTCCAAAGCAGAAGCAACAGCTGTTACTTTATCTGCAGCAAGTATGTACAGATCTCCAGATTTGGAACATTTCACAACAGCATACCTAAAATAAAATTTTACGAGAAAATTACTAATAATGAAAAAAGAAAGGCCACAGATAATATTTTTAAATGTTTTACATCATTTTGGAAAAACAAATTGCATGATCAAAAAAGCACTACTTTCAAAAAACTTCATCTGTTACATTTGTTTCATTTTTCTTTTCTTTTAAAGATTTTTATTTTGAAAGAGTAAGCAAGACAGCACAGGCCTGGATAGGGCGATGGTGGGAGACGAGGGAGAAACAGACTCCCCACTGAGCAGGGGAACCAATGTGGGGCTCCATCCTAGGACTCTGGGATTGTGACCTGAACTGAAGGCAGATGCTTATGTGACTGAGCCACCCAGTTGCCCCATATTTGTTTCGCTTTTCAAAAAAGCTGGAAATGATGTCTTCAATGGAATCATTTCTTTTTTTTTAAAAGATTTTATTTATTCATTTGACAGAGAGAAAGAGAGATCACAAGTAGGCAGAGAAGCAGGCAGAGAGAGAAGAGGAAGCAGGCTCCCCACTGAGCAGAGAGCCCGATGCGGGCTCGATCCCAGGACCCTGAGATCATGACCTGAGCCAAAGGCAGAGGCTTTAACCCACTGAGCCACCCAGGCACCCCTTCAATCGAATCATTTAAAGCTTAAAAAAATCTATGAACATCACAACTAAATTATAACTCACTAAATTTTAAGAGAACGATGACATGAAATAAATCCAAAATAATGCTATGGTATGTGCTATGGTGAGTGCTGTGAAGTGTGTAAACCTGGCAATTCACAGACCTGTACCCATGGGGATAAAAATATATTATATGTTGGGGCACCTGGGTGGCTCAGTGGGTTAAGCCTCTGCCTTCAGCTCGGGTCACAGTCTCAGGGTCCTGGATCGAGCCCCATATCAGGCTCTCTGCTCAGCAGGGAGCCTGCTTCCCCCTCTCCCTCTGCCTGCCTCTCTGTCTACTTTGTGATCTTTCTCTCTCTCTCAAATAAATAAATAAAATCTTAAAAAATATATATATATATATATTATATGTTTATTAAAAAAAAATTGTAAATTAAAAAAAAAAGAATACAGTGATACACTTACTTTGCATCTGGCATATAACAAACAGCTTGATTGGCTGGAATTGTCCAAGGCTGAGTGGTCCAGATTAAAAAACTAACAGGAGATGAACCATCTGTGAAAATAAAATTGCAAATATGTTAGCAAATGTTACAATTCTGTAACTTTAGCAAACACAAGCAACAATAAATCTTACCTATGAGAGACACCAACTGGGGAGAAGGTTTCAGGAGAGGGAATTTTACATATATTGCACGACTGACATGCTCAGGATTATACTCAAGTTCAGCTTCAGCTAACGCAGTCCTAAGGTTTAAGAATATTAGACATAAATATTTGAGGGACTCACAAAAGTCTCCACTTTAACTACTAAAAACACATACATACCTTGATGAGGGAGACCAAAACACAGGTTTGTAAGATCGATAAATCAAGCCCTATAAAAGACAAATATATTATATGAAAGCTGGAATTTTATAACACATAATTTAACATATTCAAAGGAAAAAGAATACTTCATTACCTTCTCATACATTTGGTAGAAAAGTCTCAACTGTTTGGCCTCATATTTTCTATCAAATGTGTAGTAGCAATTATTCCAATCTGCCATTATTCCCCAACGAATAAATGCTGATCTCTGTTTCTTAATTGCTGCTTCAGCAAATGATCTAGCTAAAAAAAATAAAAATAAAAGTAAGAGAGAAAAGTATTTGAAAACCAATAAATTCAAACTCTTTAACATGGTTCAGTATGTAGGTCTCTAAAGAGGTATTGTACACAGCGTGCATACCATAAAATGTATTTTTTTTAAGATTTTATTTATGAACTTGACAGACAGAGATCACAAGTAGGCAGAGAGAGAGAGGAGAAAGCAGGCTCCCTGCTGAGCAGAGAGCCCGATGCGGGGCTCGATCCCAGGACCCTGAGATCATGACCTGAGCTGAAGGCAGAGGCTTTAACCCACTGAGCCACCCAGGCGCCCCCATAAAATGTATTTAATAGGAAAATTATTTTGAAAGTTAAAGGTGATCAGAAGATAACTAAAATTCTAAAATTAATTAGAATTTCAAAAATACTTTCCAGACTTTATATAACAACCTTATAATTAGAAAAAAATAAACTGGAAAAATTATTCTCATATTTCTTAATTTAAGATAAGAGAATGATTCTTATTTCATTACACACAGAAAAAGTAATCAGTACATCTAGCTTAAGCCAATACTAAGACATTCTACAGTGAAGTAAAAAATCTTCACAATAACATCTAAGTATATAATAGTTTTAGAACACAAAATTCCTCCATTACCCAATCTACTGAAGAATCAAGTAAGATTAATTTTAAAAATATATATATGTATTTTAGAATTGACTTTTCGTCTAGCACTCAAAATAGGACAAGTTCCAGCCAGGAAAGTAAGTAAAAACAAGGAACTGAAAAATGGACTTGGAAATATTCCCAAATCTATCCTTCAGTCTCTGAACCTAAGTTCTCACAAAAAAAGTCAATTAAACAGGATCTGAATTTGCTATGATAAAACCTGGTTTCTAATAAATCCCATTATAGCCAAAAAAACAAAAACAAAAAAACAACAGAAACTCTCTTTGATTTAGACGTGGCTTTTCCAAGGAACCAGCATTTAAGAATAATCATTTCAAAACAGAAACAGAGATTATTTACTATTTACCCTTCTCTCTAATTTCCACAGCTGAAAGATTCTGAGCTTTTCCTCCAAGTTCTGATAATACTTTTATTTCAATGGGTAAGCCGTGACAATCCCAGCCCGGAACATAATGTATTTTGGAACCTCTCATCATATGGTACCGATTGGCTATATCCTTCAAAATCTGCAAAGATAAGACGATAATCATCATTCGTACATAAAGCATGTGACCTAGTTATATTCCTTTTAAAAAAATGTTTTATTTAAATTCAATTTAGTTAACATATAGTGTGCTATTAGTTTCAGGGGTAGAATTGAGTGATTCATCAGTTGCCTAGAAGCCCAGTGCTCATTACTCGTTATATCACGTGCCCTCCTTACTGCCCGTCGCCCAGTTACCCCCATCCCCCCCCCTCCCCTCCAGCAACCCTCAGCTTAGTTTCTTATAATTAAGAGTCTCTTATGGTTTGCCTTAGTTATAGTCCTTTATATCATTGTAAAACACTGAGAAAGCCCAATTCGAAAAGGATTTCTATAAACAAAGTAACTTATTAACTCAAGTTCTACATAAATACAAAAGTAACACATATTTGAAGTTTTAAAATGCCATTAACTCCAGAAAACAAATCAAATAAAATATTTCAAAGTGAAAAACATTATGCCCAGAATTAAGAATTTGTTTGTGGGGGCGCCTGGGTGGCTCAGTTAAGCCTCTGCCTTCGGCTCAGGTCATGATCTCAGGGTCCTGGGATCGAGTCCCGCATCAGGCTCCCTGCTGCCTACTTATAAAATAAATAAAATATTTTTTTTAAAAATGTGTTTGTGAGGTTGGAATATGCAGAAAAGCAGCCTATACTGCCTTTCTTTTTTTTTTTTTTAAAGATTTTATTTATTTATTTGACAGACAGAGATCACAAGTAGGCAGAGAGGCAGGCAGAGAGAGAGAGAGGAGGAAGCAGGCTCCCTGCCGAGCAGAGAGCCGGACAACTCGGGGCTCGATCCCAGGACCCTGGGATCATGACCCGAGCTGAAGGCAGAGGCTTTAACCCACTGAGCCACCCAGGCGCCCCCTATACTGCCTTTCTAAGAAACAATTTTGACCTCCTAAAAACCAGAGTAAAAATGTCAGTTATAAATTTGCTTTACTTATTAAAAACATTATTAACATGAATAACCTGAGTTATATACAGTTAAGAAATAGTATAAAATCAATGCAGAATTTATAATGTCCTTAAAGTATAGAATATCATAGTTAACTCTTATCATTGACAAAATTGTTACTAAAACACTAGACCTCTTCACTAGGTATAGTGCTATAACTGATTTCCCTTCTTAGTTTATTTTAGAGACTTGATTTATTTAATCAGGTCCCACTAAGGCCATCCAGTGTGGGCTACCAATGTTAAGTTAAGCCCACCTGCTCTAATCCCGCCAGGCACCCCTTTAAGCAAAAGCTGAATGAAGAGCCTAGACTTTCACCTTTGCAAATTTGTCACAGGATACCCTCAGCCCTCCTCCCTGGCCAGGATGGTGTCCCAATAAATAAATAAATAAATAAATAAAATCAAGTAGCAAGTGGGGACTACATCCCTGTGGGTGGCAATGAGACCCCATCTCCAGTCTCAGTGGAGATCCCGTAGGCGCCTGGACTTCCATCTCCACCCAGCAGCAATGAGGACCCCTGCCTGTTTCCCCTCGGATGCTCAGAGGAGGCTTAGTGTAAAGTTGCGATGTTCACCACTGCCCAGTGGTAACAAGGCCACCTCCTCCTCCCCTGGTATCAGAAGAGGCCATGCAGAGCAGTAACATGACACACTAGCACTTCTAGCTGGGGAGTAACAGGAGATTTAGGGGGAAGGAGCTATCCCGCTGAGCAGTAAGAAGGAGCCTCCCCGACCCGCCTTAGTATTAGAAGAGGTGGAGCGGGAAATGTGGACTTCTGCCCCCACCTGGCAGTAGCCAGACAGTGACCCCCTTCTTCTGCTGGAGAGGTGTCAGTGAGTAAAAGCTGCTAAAACAGAATGCTTAAAGAAGATCCAGACTCCCAAACAATACAAAAATGTATTTTAAGGTTCCAATAAAAAATTCACTCATTATACCCACACTAAAGATTTGAATCTGAATGAAAAAAAGAAAGTCCGTAGATAGCAACACTGAGATGACAGAGATGTTAGAATAACCTGAAAAGATTTTAAATCAACTATGATAAAAGTGGTTAAGCAAGCACTGTGAACACACTTGAAAAATAAGAAAAAATAAAGTCTCAAAGAATTTTTAGGAAGAGAAAAAGTAAATGGTATATTTTAAATAGAGGTACAACTGAAATATCAAATGTAAATTTTAGAAGTGAAAATAACTGTAAAAGTGAAGCAGTAACTGAGACAGAAATTCAGTGGATGGGCTCGCCTGCAGAATGGAGGGGACAGACAGAACCACTCAACTTCACGACTTAATGATAAGTACTATGTCTAAAAAGCAAAGACGAGAAAAGACAGGAAAAAACGGAAAATCAGGGAGTTGTGGGACTGTCACAAAAGATCTAACACTGGTGTTACTGCTACCCTGAAAGGGTAACAAAAAAGTAAGGGCCAAAAACTCTGCAAACTGGCTGGAGACATAAACCACAAAAAGTCAAGAAGCTGAATGATGTCCAACATGAAATATCCAAAGAAATCCACACCAAGAGACATCATCATTCAACTTTTGAAAATGTAAATGTCTTAAAGACATCAGAGATTGGGGCAACTGGCTAACTCAGCCAGAAGAGCATGAGCTTCTTGATCTTGGGAGCATGAGTTCTGGCCTCATACGTGGTGCAGAGATTACTTAAACAAAGCTTAAAAAAAAAAAAAAGTCAGAGAAAAAAAAATCCTACATGCAGCAAAAATATACTTGAAGGATAAAAGGAAACTCAAGACATTATCAGATGAAAGAAAGCAAAGATGATTTTTGACCAGCAGACCTACCCTAAAGAAAGGCTACAGGAAATTCTCTAAACAGAAAGAAAACAAGAAAGGAATGTGGAAATATCAAGAAGGAAGAAAGAACATGGTAAACAGAGATACGTGGGTAAATACCACACACTTTCTATTTACTCGAATCTTCAACTTGTGTTTCACAGCAGAAAAAATAACTATCAAACACTGTCTTACCAAAACAGAAACGTGTGTGAGGAAATATGTAAGACGAGTCATGAAGGCAGGCGGGTGAAGGGACAGAAAGACAAACTTCTAACCAACCCATGGGCCAATGAGGGATTCTCAAGAGAAATCTCAAAATACAATGAACTGAATACAAATGTAAACTAAATGCAACATATCAAAATTTGTGCAACACAAGCTACAGAGTGCTAACAAAAATGTAAATAAATATATATATATAAAAATAAACAGCAATAAAATGCATATGTTAGGAAAGACAAAAAGTCTGCTCAAAAACATAAAATCTTACCTCAAGAAACTACAAAAAGAACAAGTGAACACAAAGCAAGCAGAAGCAAAGAAATAACAAAAGCAGAATTTGATGAAATTAAAAGCAGAAAAGAAAAGAGAAAATTCAATGAACCAGAGTCTGACCTTGGGCGTGACAGTGCAATGAACTACATGGTCACACTTCCCAGTAAAACTGGGGAAATAATAATTTTAAAACCCAACCTGTAAAACTCCTGGAAATGGCCCTAACAGTGTACAGCAGATGAAGAAACATGTACATGAGAAAAAATCTATAAAAATTTGGTAAGAAAAGTGAGAGTCTGTGGCATGTGAACCGAGATCATTCCCTCCCTCCAGCCTGCCGGCTCCGAGAGGCAGACAATCAACTCGGACTAGTGCTGCCAAGAACACAGGCTCCCTCTTGCTCCAGCTCCCAGCTCAGGGGCTGTCTTCCTCGGGAAAGACAAGCATTTATGTCAGTATTTATGACCCTGCCTTGGCCACCTGCTCCTGAAGCCAAGTTCCAGGCAAGCGCAGTCAAGAGGTAAGGGACGCCCTGCCTCCACTCGGCTCCCACTCATGGAAGAGAAACTCTGCCTTGGCTTCAAGTCTGCTGGGAATACTGAGGCTCTGATCTCACTTGTCCAGACTCGTACACGGTGGTTCCACAACGAAAGGCAGGTCAAGATCACAGACTGACTCTCCTACAAGTGTTCAACTCTGAAAGTAGGGGGATCTCTCACAGAGAAGTATACAGTTGTCCGCACTCTCGGCTACAGAACCCTGGCTGGGAGATCTTCTCTGACGGGAGGAATAGGCTGTAAAGCAAGTAACTCCTAATTCCTTCCCAGCAACAGAGCATAGAGAAATTCAGGCCTGAGGGGTCTGTATAAAGCAGCGGAGGCTATGGGAAAGGCAGTTGGAAGAAGGTTCACGGATCCAAGAAGACACAGTCGGCTAGTTTGCAGGAGAAAACCAGAAGAGGCCGCTGGGAGGAGCCCTCCTGATCAGATGAGCGTCAAACACGGACACCAGGACCAAGCTCGCGGAAGGATCCCAAATTTGATGGTTTAGACTACAGGACAGTTTATGCCCCAGAGTGTTGAGGAAAACAATAGAGAAAACAGCTGGTAATTTGCAGACAAAACTCCTGTTTTCCTCTGAGAATTTACAATTGTTTTCTCTATTGCTTTTAATAAAAAGCCAGGATGGAGAAGGGGATCCAAGAGGTAATTATTCAGATTTATTACAATATATTAGCTAAAATGCCCAGTTTCCAACAACAACAAAAAAACACCTACAAGACATGTAAGAAAATATTTCTCATCACCAGCATCCACTGCTGTACACATGCACGAGGCTCACCTTTGCAGCTACACAAACACATGCCAACGACCAAGGCTCCCACGGCTTGCTGTCCCCACAGGCCTGAGATCCAACCCTAACTCCCACCCCTCACCAGCATGGCTGTGAGCACCTGCAGCTACCCCAGGAGTCCCATAAATGCATGCTGACAGCCAAGGCCACCAAAATTGCTTATAGGTCTGGATCTGCCCGATTCCCTTCACTGACCTGGGTGCAGTCAGCCCCAACTCCCGTGACCAACCTCTATCACCATGCATATGCATGTGGCTAGCCACAGCAGTTACAGTTCTAGACACCAACAGCCAAGGCCCCTGAACTGACTATTTGCCTAAAGATGGTCCTGGACACTGCTCCTGGCTCTGACTGTCATTACTGCCTATGTCTGCAGCTGGCCCCTATCACCACATCGGGACCTGCAGCCAGCCCCCGAAACCAAGCATAGGCATATCATTGTCTTAGGCCACTGCTACCACCTGCCCTGATCTCTGGCCAATGGACCTGAAGCACAGTTGAGTTCCCCAACAGCCCGTACTCCCACAGCAAACCCTCCACAGATCTCCCCGATGATCATACTGCTGTTGATGTGGATCCGAACTCTCTAAGTAGACAAGATACTACACCGGCCCCATCACTAACCCAGGATGGGCGCACACCTTCACACACTGCACCCTGTACCACAGCACACTCCAGCATGTTCCCCTGTCAAATATCTTTCCATAAACTTTGGAAGAGGTGATTGCTTCTTCAAATGCATAGTCATCTACATAAGGCTACACGAAACACAAAGAATCAAGGAAACACGACACTGTCAGAAGAACTAAAGTAAACTTCTAGTGAAACGCACATAAACATACACAAAAAGGAAGATCCACAAAGGGCCTGACGAACAATTCAAAATAACTGTCCTAAAGATGCTCCAAGAGCAACAAGAGATCAGACATACACAATTTAACAGAATCAGAAAAATAACACAAGAGCAAAATGAAAAGTTCAATCCAGAGACAGAAAAGAATAAAGAACCAACAATATGTTTTGGAGCTGGAGAATACAGTGACTAAACTGATGAATTCAACAGAGAGTTTCAGCAGCCCACATGGCCCATCAGAAGAAAGAATCGGCGAAATCAAAGATCATTTGAAATTATCCAGTTAAAGGTATAAAAGATACAAGAATGAAAAGGAATTAAAAAAGCAGTCAGAACTAATTTGAAACCATTAAAAAAAAATCTATGCTTTATGAGAATCTATTCTTTATGAGAATCTATGCTTTATGAGAAAGGGAAACAGAATCAGAAAGTTTATTTACAGAAACTGTAGGGGCTGCGCCTCAGTGCCTCCATCAGCTGAGCGGCTGTCTTCGGCTCTGGTTATGATCCCAGAGTTCTGGGACCGAGCCCCACGTTGGTGGGGAGCCTGCTTCTGCCTCTGACTCTGCTCCCCTGCTCCCGTTCTCTCTCTCCTTACCTCAAATAAATAAATAAAATCTTAAAAAAAAAAAAAGAAAAAGAAAAGAAAAAAGAAACTATAGCTGAGAACTTCCTAAAACTGGGGAGCTATTTGGATATTCAAGTTTACTAAGCTCATAATTCCCAAACAAATGCAACACAGAGATCTTCTTAAAGACACACTATAATAAAACTGTCAAAAATCAAAGACAAAAAACCTTGAAAGCTGCAAGAGAAAAAATCTTGTCAATTACAAGACCCCCCCCCCACCCTTTTAGGCTATCAAATTTCTCCGCAGAATCCTTGCAGGCCAGGATAGAATGACACATTCAAAATGAGGCAAATAAACTTCCAACCAAGAATACTTCACCTGGCAAAGCCCTCCTTGAGAAATGAAAGAGAGATAAAGACTTTCCTAAACAGACAAATGCTGAGGGAATTCATCATCACTAAACCTACAGAACAAAAAATTCCAAAAGGAGCTCTTCAAACTGAAATGAATGGATGTGATTTACCACCAGGAAAATACACACACAAAAAATTAAGGTAAGTATATAGTCAAATTGAAAATATCCCAATAGTATAATATGTTGGTGCATTTATGCCATACTCTAATATAAAGATCAAAGCACAGGGGCGTGTGGGTGGCTCAGTCAGTTAAGCATCCAGCTCTTGATTTCCGCTTGGGTCATGATCTCAGGGTCGTGGGATCAAGTTCTGCATCAGGCTCAGCCCTGAGTGTGCAGCTTGCCTAGGAGTCTCTCTCTCCCTCTCCTTCTGCCCCTCCCCACACCTCCCTACACCCCTCCTCCAAAACACGTTCTTTCTCCCTCTTAAAAAAAAAAAAAAAAAAAAAGGCCCAAAGGACTTCGGTATTAAAAGAGTATTAAAGATATCATTAAAAGAGTATTAAAGATTGTATTTAAGATAACTTTAGCTACAATAACTTGTTAGTATATCACAATATACAAAGTATAAATTGTGACATCAAAACATACAAACATAAAACAAAATGTGTTAGAAGTAGTAAAAGGGTAGAATTTTTGTATGTGAGTAAAGTTAAGCTGTTGTTAGCTTAGAAGACTGTTTTATATATATATATATATATATATATATATATATATATTTTTTTTTTTTTTTAAGATTTTTATTTATTTATTTGACAGATCACAGGTAGGCAGAGAGGCAGGCAGAGAGAGAGAGGAGGAAGCAGGCTCCCCGCTGAGCAGAGAGCCCGATTTGGGGCTTGATCCCAGGACCCTGAGATCATGACCTGAGCCAAACGAAGGCAGAGGCTTTAGCCCACTGAGCCACCCAGGTGCCCCAGAAGACTGTTACATTTTATGTAAGCCTCATGGTAATTATGAGGGAAACAAAGGCAAGAGAAATGACGCTTGAGTTAAATCTCCTGGGGCACGTGGGTGGCTCAGTCCTTAAACATCTGACTTTGGCTCAAGTCATGATCTCAGGATCCTGAGATCAAGACCTTCATCTGGCTCTGCGCTCAGTGGGGAATCTCTCTCTCTCCCTCTCCCTCTGCCCCTCCCTTGAGTCCCCTGACTCATGTTTTTCCTCTTATAAATAAAAACTTGACATCAATCAACAAATCTCCTTACAGCTTACAGCCCACTAATATGTGAATCATCCTTCCTCAGGAAGCTCATGGCTGCCTTAGTGCCCTAATCTCTATGTTGTATTAAAGACTAAAAGTAACCTTAAGAGCAGCTAGACCTTCAAGGTCTGAAAGCCCTTCCAATATTCCAAGCAAGCCCTTCCTTGCTTCCAAATTCCTTACAGACTTACACTTATCCCTAACCCCTACTAATTAAAAAGTATATAATCAGTTACTCCTCACAACCCCAGGGAAGCTCTTTCTGCCCATTAGTTCTGTCCCTGTGCTATAAAAAAGTCACCTTTTTGAACGAAAAATGTCTCAAGAATTTTTTCTTAGTCATTCTCTTATGAACCCCAAAAGTTCCAAATTTTTTCAGTAATCACAAAGGAGAAACCTTCACTAAATGTATAAAAGATATAGAGAAGGTAGTCAAGGAATACCACTGTGAAAAAAATCATCAGTTCGCAAAGGTAGACAGAAAGAAAGGAACACACAGAAAACAGCAAGTTGGCATTAATAAGTCTTGCCCAATAACTACCGTAAATGTAAATGGATCACATCACCAATCAATAGAAGCTGAATGGCTGAAAACACAAGACCCAACTGCACTGCCTCTAAGAGACTCACGTAAGATTTAAGGACAGGGAGGGATCGGGTGGAAGGGTGGAAAAAGAGATCCACACAGATGGAAACCCAAAGAGAAAGACATAGCTGTAGTTACCTTAGACCAAACAGATTCTGAGTCAAAAATTCTAACAGGAGACATAGTCACCATAATGATAAAGGGGTCAATTCCTCGGGAGGAGGATATAAGAGGATGTAACAGTCTTAGAAATATATGCATCCAACATCAAGAGCACCTGAATATATTAAATAACTACTAATAGATCTGAAGAGAAAAACACACAAGCAGACAGACAAGTAATAGTGGAGGACTTCAATAGCCCATTTTCAACAATGAAAGGTCAGTCAGACAGACAGAAAATCAGTAAGGACACATTGGACTTGAACTATACTTTAGACCAAATGGACCTAACAGGAATATACGGAATACTTCATTCTACAGCAGCAGAACACTCATGCTTCTCAAGTGCACAGGGGCCACCCATCACCCAGGATGGAGCATATATTAGGCTACAAAACAAGCCTTAACAATGTGGAAAGATTAGGAACACAAAAGTATCTTTTCATACCAAGTGGTTTTAAAAAAAGCAAGAAAACAATAGGAAGAAAACTGGAAAATTCACAAATATGTGGAAAATAACATATTTCTGAAAAAAAAAATGGGTCAAATAAGAGATTAAAAAAAAATATATCGAAACAAACAAATATGGAAACACAATATACCAAGACCTTAGGGGATGTAACAAAAGCAGTTCTGGGAGGGAAGTTTATAGCAATAAACACCTGCATTAAAAAGCAAGAAAGATCCCAGACTAACTAATGTAATACCTCAAGAACTAGAAAAGAACAAACTAAAACCAAAGTTGGCAGAGAGAAGTAAGTTAGCAAACATTAGAACAGAAATAAATGAAATAGAGAATAGGAAAACAACAAAACTGTGGATTTTTTTGAAAAGATAAAATTGACAAACTTTTAGCTAGACTTACAAGAAGAGAAAGAACTCAAATAAAATTAGAAACCAAAGAGGAGGTATTACAACCCATATAAGAAAAATACAAAGAACCATAAGAGACTACTATGAAAAATTATGTGCCAAGAAAGGGGATAACCCGTGTAGGCAGGCCTCCCGGGACTGAATCATGAAAAAAATGGAAAATCTGAATAGATCAGTAACAAGTAAGGAGATGGAATCCCAACAAAGAAAAGTCCAAGACCATATGGCTTCAATCGTTCCACCAAACATTTATAAAAGAATGAGTGACAACCCTTTTCAAACTCATCCAAAAAACTGAGGAGGTGAGAACACTCCCAAACTCATTCTATCAGGCCAGCATTATCTTGGTACCAAGGTCTGATGAGGACATGACAAGGAAACTATAGTCCAAAATCCCTAATGAATAAAGATTAAGAGTTCTCAACAAAATGCTATCAAACCAAATTCAACAGTACCTTAAAAGGAAACCACATCATAAGCAAATGGGATTTATCCCTGGTATTCAAGAACAGATCAACATACACAAAAACATTGAAACACTAAGTTAATGGAAGATAAGATAGAAATCATATCATCATCTCAAGAGAAGCAGAAAAAGCATCTGACAAAATGCAACATCCTTCCGTGATAAAAGTGCTCAAGAAAGGGGGTATAAAACCAATGTACCTCAACATAGTAAAGACTATGTATGATATGCCCACAGATACCATCATACTCAATAGTGAAAAGTTGTAAGCTTTTCCTCTAAGATCATGAAGAATACAAGGGTGACCACTCTCACCACTCCTATTCAACATAGTACTGAAGGTCCTGCGAGAGCAAATAGGCAAGAAAAAGAAATAAAAGGCATCCAAGTTAAAAGAAGCAGTAAAATTATGTTTACAGATATTAACTGTGGTATTCATTTAGCGATACATACATATATCAAATCATCAAGTTATACCTTAAACTAATACAATGTTATACATCACTTATGTCTCAACAAAATGGGAGGGGGCTAAAATTAGTTCTCTCAAAAAATCGCATACTGGTGCTATTTATTATCTACCCCACATAACTGATGGTATCTGCTAGTACTCTCAAAACTCAGCTTAAAGATCACTTTCTCGGGGAGACCTTCTTTGATACTGAAGTCAAAAAGTTACTCTAAAATTTACCTAGAAAAGCAAAGAAACCGACATTGCTAAAGCAATTTTGAAAATAAAATGGGAAGAATGAGACTACCCAACTTCAAGACTTATTCTGTAGTTACAGTCACCCAAACTGTGGTATTAGCAGGGCAGACACATAGATCAATGGAACAGCACAGAGAATCCAGAAGCAGAGCCACACATATCTGCCCAAATGATTTTTGACAGTAGTACAAAAGCAACTCATTAGGGAAAGCCTTTTCAACAAATGGTGCCAGACATCTACAGGGAAAAAAATAACCCTCAGTGTAAGTCTCATACCTTACGTAAAAGTGAACTCAAAATGTATCATGGATTTAAATATAAAATTTAAGTTTTAGAAAAAAATATAGGAGAAAATCTTTGGGTTTGAAGGCTTGGCAGAGTTCTTAGATATGACACTACAAGCAGGATTCATAAAAAGAAACTCTGATAAACAGAACTTCATCAAAATTAAGAACTTTTAGGGGTCCCTGGGTGGCTCAGTCGCTGGGCGTCTGCCTTTTGGCTCAGGTCATGGTCCCAGGGTCCTGGGATCCAGCACCACATCGGGCTCCCTGCTCCACGGAAACCTGCTTCTCCCTCCCACTCCCCCTGCTTGTGTTCCTTTTTTTGTTGTCTCTCTCTCTCTCTCTGTGTCAAATACATAAATAAATAAAATCTTTTTTTAAAAAAAGATTTAAAAAATTTTTAGAGGCACATGGCTGGCTCAGTCAGAAAAGCATGTGACTTGATTTTGGGGTCATGAGTTTGAGCCCCACGCTGGGGGCAGAGATTATTTAAAAAAAAAAAAAAAAAGTTAAGAACTTTTGCTCTTCAACAAACCCTGTTAAGAGGATGAATGAAAGACCACAGACCAGAAGAAATAGTTGCAAATCACATATCTGACAAAGGTTTCACACCTAGCTACATACATAAAGAACCCTCAAAACACAACAGTAAAAAAACCCAAACAATCCAAGTAGAAAATGGACAAGGTCAAGAAGCCAGCAGACTGAGCCCAGTGAGGGCTGCTTTCTAGGTTCACATACCACCACAGCTTCTCGCTATAACCTTATGAGGGCATAAGGGAGACGAGGAAGCTCTCTGGGTCTCTTTGTAATGGCACTAATCTCACCAATAAGGCCTGGGCCCTCATGACTTAATCACCTCCCAAAGGCCCCCAACTCCAAGTACCATCACATTAGAGATTATTAGGCTTAGACATATAAATAAACATATAAATTTAAGGGTAGGGAAGAATAAATACTCCGTCTACAGCAACTACCTAACATTTATATATTTTACTTGTCTTATCAGGTCTTTCCTGATGAGTGCATAAGCTCTATAAAGACAAGACTCATCTATCTCTGTTTTGTTCCCTGCAATTCCCAGAGTCTAGAAAAATGCCTGGCACATAGTAGGTGCTCACTAATTATTTACTAAAATATTTAACTAGAGTAAAATAACAATAAGCTCAAAGCAAATACCAGAGATGTTATTTTTCACACAGCACTAAAACTATGCATTGGTGCTTTCTATTATGACATTCTAGTTTTACAGCGCCTGGGTGGCTCAGTTGGTTGAGTGTCTGACTCCTTCTCAGCTCAGGTCTTGATCTCAGGGTTGAGAGTTCAAGCCCCCTGTTAGGCTCCAAGCTGGTGAAGAACCTACTTAAACACATTAAGTTTTAACCATCAATGCAAATTTACTAATTGTCATAAAATTAGAATACATTCTTTTGCAAAGTGTACTTAAATAAAGATTCTTCCCTCAAGTCATAAATCAAATTACAATTACCTTATTTAAAGCATGTCCAACATGTGGGTCACCATTTGCATAAGGAGGTCCATCATGAAGACAAAATTCTGTTTTGGCTTTTCTTTCTCTTTGCCATGAATAAAGTTCTGAAAATCCACATTTCTGTTTAAAAAGAACCAAACATCAACCAAATTCATACTCCCTGAATCTTACCATAAGTAACAGCCAGCATTTGCTTATTTCTTATCCCATACCATTGTATTCAACTCTAAAACCCAATGGTGAGGAACTAAATGCACATCTGAGACCTCATTTTCTAAAACTTTTTAGTAGTTTCTCCATAGGCTTCAGATTGAAACCTACGTTCTTTATAAGGTAAACAGGGCCCAACAAAGGTTACTACCACCCATCTCTGGCCAGTCTCTGCGCACATCCCACCCTTCACTCCTCAGTCCAGCCAGGCTGAAGGACCTGCAGACCACACTCCAGCCCCCCCCAACCCCCCCAGACCCCCCACCAGGCAAACCCTCTATTCTTGCTCTCCTTTCGCCTCAACACTTGCTCCCTTCCAAATCCCAACAATACTCACTGAAGCCCTACTCCCCTTCTCACACCTACTGCGCACCCCTGGCCCAGTCACTTTGCCCTTATGGGCTTGTTCCCTTATTTGAAAAAAAAAATGGTAGTTAATAGACAATTCACTGAGCTGGTGAGAAAATTACGCCAGAAAATATTGAAATTGTTACAGTTCCTAGCATATCCATGCTACTGAACAAAACACTTTTAAAAAGCAGATGGCCAGGGGCACCTGGGGGGCTCAGACGGGTAAGCCACTGCCTTCGGCTCAGGTCATGATCCCAGCCTCCCCCGATAGGGGGATCCTTCTTTGCTCGGCAGGGAGCCTGCTTCTCTCTCTCCGCCTGCCACTGCCTGCCTGTGCGTGCGCGCGTGCTCTCTGACAAATCAATCAATTAATTAATTAATTAAATCTTAAAAAAAAAAAAAAGTAGCTGGCCCAAACAGGTTTATATAAAACAGAGTCTAGAACTCTGCTAACTGCCCTAAGAAGATTTAGGCTCAGGGACGCCTGGGTGGCTCAGTTGGTTAAGCAGCTGCCTTCGGCTCAGGTCATGATCCCAGCGTCCTGGGATCGAGTCCCATATCGGGCTCCTTGCTCCACAGGGAGCCTGCTTCTCCGTCTGACTCTGCCTTCCACTCTGTCTGCCTGTGCTCGCTCTCGCTCGCTCTCTCTGACAAATAAATAAAATCTTTAAAAAAAAAAAAAAAAAAAAAGAAGATTTAGGCTCAGCTAACGTACTTCACCAACGTATGCTGACTACCGGAGATCCTAAAAAGACTCGGGAACTACAGAAGCTAACGAGAGAATCTGCCCGAGAAAGTGGAGTCGAGGACCGCAGACAGATGCAGATTTCTGGAAGGCGGCTGGGAGGCAGTGAATGAAGTACAGCTACTCCATACCCTGCAAACAAGCCCGAATTCCATCGAGGCGCCTACTGACACCCCAGGAGTAAGCTTCGGCTGTCCCACATCACCGAATTTGTATTCGTATCTGTCCTTGTTAATTTGCTTTTCACACGCCGCTGGGAAAGTGTCCAAATTCAACTTTGGGGGGCCTAAAAAAAATGGGACTTGTAGACAGTGCTGTGCTCCTAGGTGAGCATCCTCTTCAGGACGCGGCTCTGGAACCTCTGAGGGAGTCACCCTGAGGTTTCCGAGCAAGAAACCCTGGGCGGAGCAGGAAGATTTCCACTGGCCCCGGCCACGACGCCCTCGCCCCAAGGGGCCCAGGGCCGGCCGCCCCGTCCCACCCGCCGGGGGTGTGGTCGCCCGCCGCGGCGGCCGGCGAGGGCCCGTCTTCCCACCGCCCCCCCGCCCCGGCCAGGTCGGGCCTCCCTGCCCACCTGCTGGATCTCCAGCTCCGTGTCGGGCTGCTGTTGGCCCAGCAGCTTCATGGGGAAGCTGGTCTGCGGCAGCAGCACCGTGTCCCGGTATCTGCCATTATTCGAGCTCTGCAGCTGGTTACTGGCCCCGGCGACGGACCGCACCGAAAGCCTCCCCGTCGTCCCTCGCCACCCCGGGCGACAACGAAGGCGGGGCGGCACCCATAAATTCCGGGCCGCGGCCAGAGCCGCGGCTCCCGGCCCGCGCGGGTGCAGCCCCCAACGCATGGCGGGCCAACCCCGGCCTCCCCGTGAGCGCCAGGTCCTCCGCGGGAAGTTCCCGCCGGGGCTAAGGAAAACCGGGACCCCAGAGAACCTCCACGAGTTCTGCCGAGTGCGCACGCGCCCGGCGCACGGAAGGGGCGGGAAGCAGGCCCTTCCCAGAGACCGCAAGAAGGCAGCCATCCCAGGTCTTGGAAGCAACCGGGGCGGGGCTGAGCTGACTCTGAGGGGCGGGGCAAGCTGTGGCTGGCCGGCCGGGGCTCAGATTTCAATCACAGAGCCCTGACTTTGTTTTTTTAATGTATTCAGTACATCCAGTATATATAATATATAGCAAATATTTAAGAATTTTTAGTATAACTAAGATATTATCACTTCAACCTGTAATTAATATAAAATTATTTAAAAGATTACATTCTTTGTTTCACTGTGCATTTTACACACATAGCATTTCGATTTGGGTTAGTAATTTGCCATTCGCTCAACAACCACACCGGAATAATGGCTATCTCAAGGGGTAGCTTCTCTTTAGCTGAATGCAAAGTTCAGTTCCAATATTGTAAACCAACCTAATTATGTAATTTTCAGATTCCCTATATCGCACTCCGTATGTCCACTTAGGTCCCACTCCCACAGAATTGTATATAGGTGTAAGACTTGAGATCTGGTTTCTGACTTCTATCTACCCGCCTCATATCCCACTTTTTGGAAGTTTGTGTTAGGCCACTTTTACATAAAAAGTGAAAATAGCATTAAGCATTTGTCTTGCAACAAGACTACATAGAGGCAGCAGGTACCCCAAGTCACCAGAGTGGCCCCACCAAGCTCCTGTTCTGGGAATTACTCTCAGCATCTCAGCATCAGCTGCTAGCCCTTGGAACTGTGTCTGCGAGCATCTGTGCTCTATCTCGATTTATTCTGGGCATTTGTCAGCAAGATGTGTCCGAAGGAATCAGGAAAGCTTAAGAAAGGTTATTTTGGGGCATCTGGGAGTGCTAAAAAATTTTCCATTTAAATTAATGATAATTGCTTCTTTGCTTTATTCCATTCAGGCTTATGAAAGATTTCATAGGAACACTACTTTCAGCGAGTGGGGCGAAATCTGTATTTGGTTGGCCAGGTCACTGCAGTTCACAATTGTTACCTTTTCATTGTAAAGTGTACCTCTCTCCTCCTATTCATAAGACACAACATATAGAAGACTTGGCTTGCATATATTAAAAAATGGACCAATTTTCACAAAAATAAAAAGAAAATTTTAGATGGAAAAACATACCAAAAGGCAAGTGGCAAATAGTAAGCATTCAGTGTCAGCTTCTTCCCAGCTCCTTAGCTCATTTAATCATTAAATCTCATAAAGTGAAGACATAAATGCCAAAACAAGCCTCTGTGGTGAGGGAGGTGTTATAGTTATTGCCATTTTACAGATAAGGAAACTGAGGAACATAGTGATAAGTAATTTACCCAAGGTCACACAACTAAGAAGTGGCAGGGCTGGGATTCCAGGCAGTTGGCTTCCAGTACCCATACGGATGATCATCATAATATATTGCCTCTCCTACACTATGATGTGGGAGAGGACATTTGCAAACACATTTTAAAAATTAATATCCAGGGGTGTCTGGGTGGGTCAACTGGTTAAGCGTTCAGCTCTTGTTCTCAGCCCAGTTTTGATCCAAGGTCATGAGTTCAAGCCCTGCCATGGGCTCCACCCTGGGCATGGAGCCTATTAAAAAAATTCATATCCAAAATGCATAAGGAGTTGCTACAAATCAGGAAAAGAAATATAAACAACCTAATGGGAAAAAACTCATAGGATAAGAATAGGCAATTCATAGAAAAATGGAAAAAGCCAATATACATACTCAAATATACTCAAACAAAGATACTCAACTTTAGGAATCATCAAGGACAGGCAGTTAAAAGCAAGATACCATTTCCATCCAACAGATGAAGGCAAAAATCAAGAGGTTTGGTAACAAGGACTGGAAGGGTGTATGAAAGTGGCCTCTCTCACAATGTTGGTAGTAGTGTATAATTTGTACTGCCTTTTGAATGGCAGTTTGGCAATATCTGTCACCATTTCAAAGGTATTTCACTTTGGACCTGAACTTCTGCATCTGGGAATGTATCCTATGAACTTTAGTCTCAAGGAGCACAATAAGGAGTGCCTAGAGGAGCTCTTCTAACCAGCCCCTACATAACACATTGCTGAATTCAACTGTGCTCTCTGTCTCCCTATAAATTCTGTCCTGAGGGTACACTCAGCCCTCAGCGCAGAAGGCTACTCTCTATGCACCTGCACAATTTTCTCCTGTTGATCTTATGGTCAGTTACGTCTTATTCAAGCTAGTTGTACTTGTTATGTAATTACTTAATTTAATGATAAAAACGAGTGTATGCTTAAAATGATAAATGTTATATTATATATATATATACACACATTTTTAAAATATTTTATTTATTTGACTGACAGAGATAACAAGTAGGCAGAGAGGCAGGCATAGAGAGGAGGAAGCCGACTCCTTGACAAGCAGAGAGCCCGATGTGGGGCTTGATCCCAGGACCCCGAGATCATGACCTGAGCCGAAGGTAGAGGCTTTAACCCAATGAGCCACCCAGGCGCCCCTGTTATATACACTTTTACCGCAATAAAGGGTCTGTCTTAAGTCTCAGAGTTACTATGAAAATCAAATGCCATTGTATAGGTAAAAGCCTTCCCAAGAATCCCACGTATGGTAGCCATTTGTTGATATCACTCTCTGATGAGTTTTCGCTTAGTGGAAATTAATTGTTTGTTTCTAGCTATAAAAGTGTGAGAGGGGCGCCTGGGTGGCTCAGTGGATTTAGCCGCTGCCTTGGGCTCAGGTCATGGTCTCAGGGTCCTGGGATCCAGCTGAGCCGAGCCCCACATCTGCCTCAGCATCCTTGCTTAGAGGGGAGCCTGCTTCTCCCTCTCTCTCTGCCTGACTCTCTGCCTACTTGTGATCTCTCTCTCTGTCAAATAAATGGATGAAATCTTAAAAAAAAAAAAAAAAGTGTGGGAGTTATATAAGAGCACGCAGAATCAAAAATGGTTCACTGACTACTCTCTTCTCAAACCAATGTTTTTTTTTTTCTTCTAATGCAAGGTAATTGCTTTTATGAAAACTAAGGGGAATTCCCTGAAGAGTCCAGTAAAGTCTCCAAAACAACAAACTGCTGGTGAGTTAGGTGAAGCTAAAATAAATGTACAGTAGTGGGGAAAATGCCATAAAAAATTAAAAGTATTCTGCAGCTGGAATGTGGCTAAGTGTCTAAACCAGAAAACTAAATGGTGCATTATGGATCCACAGTATCAGGAGAGATAAAACAAAATTCCAGTCCTAGGACAAATGCTCTAAGGAAGGACCTGGCAGAGAGTATTGTTTGCATTTTTCATTTCATTTAAGCAATGAGAGTGTGATCATGGGCTACTTATCTAACTTAAAAGCAAAGTAGTACCTTTATACTATATATAGAGCGAATATATATAAAGGATACTACCTTTAACAATACAAAATGACTATTCTCTTCGATAGTTTTGCTTGCTCTGAATTCTACTCTAATAATATAGTGAGTTTTGTTTCCTAATTAATTGGAGAATTTCTGTCTTTGAACGGATGGTTTTAAGCAATTTACATTTATTGTTGTAACTGATACGTTTGCTATTAACCCTGCCATCTTATGTTATTTGTGATATTATAATCACTGTGCCTTTTTAATATTGAAAAAAAAAATTGTTGCCGTTTCCTCTGCTGTTTTCATAGCCTACCTCCACACACAAACATAAACACAGGGAGGCACAAAAAGTGTGCTCCTTAAGTATATGGTGAAAGTCTAAGTGAATAAAGAGGCAATTTTTGCTTTTGCCTGTTTGTGTTTACTTTTGTTAGTGCAATAACAATCATAAGTAGATTTTCTTCTGTTCTGCAAAAAGCAAAAACAAAACAAAACAAAACAAAAAAACCAACAACCAACCAACCCCCAGATCATGAACGTAACAAATCATTATCTGGTCAGGAAAATAGGGTCTCCCTGGACTTACTGGCAAGCATACAAAAGGGTCACAGGCCCTTTTAAGAATCTTGTAAGTGGTAAAACAAACAAAGAAAAAGGAAAAAGGAAGCACTGGCGACCATTCTGCCTAAAGCTGTTTTGCTATTGGGAGCGGAGGCAGAGGTGGACCGTGGACCTGAAGCCAGTCCACGGACACCTGGAGTTTGGGCGTAGGCCGTCGCCGATCACCGCAATGCGGTATTGCTAATCCCCTGAACATTTTAAGAGTGTACAAAGTGGACCGGAAGACGCCAGAAATCAGAATGAATCTTCAAAGTGGGCACACCTCTCGCTGTGACAGTAGGCGACACACGCCGCCGGAGAGTTCAGGGGAAAACACGGAGAAATGGAGTTTTCTGGCGGGGCGGGAGTCCCCGGCGGCCGTGGGAGTAGCTGTTCTGCGCCTGCGCCGAATTTCCCGCATGCTCAGTAGCTGCGGTAGGTTTGTCCTACAGCCTCCAACGTACGACCTATTGACAGGAAGGCGGCCAGGTACTGGACTAGAGGGACCTGTTGCTCGGTAGCTTTGTGTTGTTGCTGTTGTTACCCTTCAAGTCTTTTTCGTCTGGCTTTGTTCCAGGCTTGTCACTGTAAGTTTCTCCCCTGTGAGTCAGGACAAGGGCCTTGGTCCGATCTGACTCATTTATTGGTCCCCTAACTCCACCCCTTTGCACAGATAGAAGGAGATTACAGGGATTTATGTTTTAAAAAGAAAAGTTTGCACGAGTCAGGTTGCCTCTCCAGATATTCCAATTTCGGACCTAGATTCTTGAGTGTCAGAGATTTAATTGTTGATCGGTGCGTTTATTTCCGTGCTCCAGGGTCTTCTCAGGGCTGTTTGCTGTAGAATTAACGAGGCAGACCTAGACAGTGGGCTCGTTAGTGCACTCAAATTAGAGACTGCCTTCGTCTGAAATTAAATTTCATTCGGATAGCTCACCGTCTTCGTACTATCTATCCTACATACTTGTAGGCTTGCTTGATTTATTCAGGTATCCCTGAAAATATAATTGCTAGTTCAAAAGATACCTACCTTTGACTTTCAGTTAACTTTTCAAAATCATCCTAAGAGGTTTTAACCACTGTGCATCCTTGCTCACAGTTCTCAGAACGATGTTCCCTCACAGGCTAGCCAACACTGGGCCTTTTCATCTATGTCAGTCTTACACATGAGCAATCATCTTTTGCTGTTTTAATTTGCATTTCTTTCATAACTAATGAAGTTGAGCATTTCATGTAATTAAGGGCCATTGTCTTTCTTTTAATAGGAATAGCCTATTTGTGTCCTTTGCTCATTTTTCTACTAGATTATTAATCTTTAATATATTAATGTAAAAGCCTTTTCCGTAATCAAAATTAACTAGATGTCCAGTACATGATACAATTTTTTTTTCTCATTTTGTCAGTCCTCTGCTTTGCTTGTGGTAATTGATTACATAGATATCTTAATTTTTATTCAAATTTGTCAATATATTCTTTTATAGATTCTTAGTTTTTCTCATGTTTAAAAGTCCTTTACCAAATTTGCAAAATATTTCATACAGTTTTATTCTCATGCTTTTATGGTTTTATTCTTTACTTCTAAAATCATTCATTGATCTGGAATGTATGTTGATACAAAGAATACAAAAGAAAGTTCCAACATTTTTTTTAAAGATAAGTAAGTGTTCCACCATTTTTTCACAGTTTGCCTTGTGATTTGAAATATCACCTTTAGTGTGTTTGGATCTACTCTTGGGATTTCATTCTGCCCAGGACTAAACTGTTTAATTATTACTGTTTTGTATCATATTTTGGTAACTGGTAAGGAGAGTATCTTGGCTCACTGTTCTTTTTTCAGAATTTGCTCTGTTATGCTCATATTTTTATTTTTCCAGATGACCTTGAACCTTAGCATCACTTGATCACGTTTCAAAAGATATAATCTTTGCATTTTTTAAAAAAGATTTTATTTTTTTATTTGACAGAGAGAGATCACAAGTAGGCAGAGAGGCAGGCAGAGAGAGAGAGGAGGAAGCAGGCTCCCCACGGAGCAGAGAGCCCGACACGGGGCTCCATCCTAGGACCCTGGATCATGACCCGAGCCAAAGACAGAGGCTCCAAGCCACTGAGCCACCCAGGCGCCCCTAATCTTTGCATTTTGATCGGGACCTCAGTCATTCATTTTTTAAAAAAAATATTTTATTTATTTATTTGACAGAGAGAGAGATCACTAGTAGGCAGGGAGGCAGGCAGAGAAAGAGGTGGAAGCAGGCTCCCCGCTGAGCAGAGAGCCACATGCCGAGCTCAATCCCAGGACCCCAAGACCACAACCTGAGCCTAAGGCAGAGGCTCAACCCACTGAGCCACCCAGGTGCCCCTCAGTCATTCATTTTTAAAAGATTTTACTTATTCATTTGAGAGAGAGTTAGAGAAAGAGAGACAGAATGAGCAGGGTTAGGGGAGAGGAAGAGGGAGAAACAGGCTCCCCGCTGAGCAGGGATCCCAATGTGGGACTCAGTCCCAGGATCCTGGGATCATGAACTGAACCGAAGACAGCTAACTGGCTGAGCCCCCCAGGCGCCCCTATCGTTCAATTTTAGACCCTAATCCTCATGTGCTTACCACCTTTATATTCAATTCAAGATACCTTTCTCAAGCTATCAAAGGAAATGGATCATTTGATTCCTTTTTTTTTTCAGAACTAGCCCTGTTGGCTACTGTAAAGATTTTTTTAAAGGATGAGGTGTTAGGTTGATACCCTTAAGTAGCATACAACCTTTTTTCATCTGTATTTCAAGCCTCAAGCCCTGAATGTTATGAAAAAGAATCTGCAACATGATTGTGGGTTGTATTGGTTATCAGATTACATCCCCAGGGTCAAACTGATGTTGCAGAAGATACAGGATTTTTTTTGCTCTGAACACTACCCTGATGTCTCCGCAGGATAGCCAGTAATGAGGACAATTGTCACAATAATGGTTAGCCAGTGTGATTTAGTGCTGCCTTCTACCAGGGACCCTTAAAAGTGCTTTAACTGCATTACTCATTTAATAATTAAACTCTGTCCTATAGATACTATTATTAACTCCATTTTAGAGATTGAGGCACAGAGAATTTAAGTGGCTTTCCCAAGACCACACAGCTAACAAATGCCAGAGCCAGGATTTGAACACTGGTGGTTGACTCCAGTGCCTGTGCCTTTAGCTATCTTATCCTGCTTTTGAGTAAGCCGTTGGAAAGCTGTGTTCACAAAGGGTGGGGCTTTAGGACGCAGAAGGCGTAAAACTGTTGGAGAAGGAAGTTTCCTGTATATAACCTGATCCGCTCTAAGGAAGTTTACAACTTGCCCGTAGCTTTTCAGCGGTAGCGACAGCGTTGTGTGATCTCCATCAGTATCAACAAGGTGATTCTCGTTTGGGTTCTGGGAGGGGGCACAATTAACAGGAACCTCTTTTCCAGATGTGTTTTGATAATATGATTAGATTCATTTTCTTTATTAAGGTCCAAAAGTGTATTCTTTTGTTTAAAAAATAGGTAAGAAAAATATTAGACCAGGGGATAGTAATATTTCATTACTAATTATGTTTAGACTGAAGAAGTATTTCAGAGAAATTGGTAGAATTATTTTATTTGCCAACTAAAAGTGATTTGCGGGATCTCTGTAAAAATCACTGTTCTGCTTTACATCAAACCTGTTACATTCTTATGCAACTGGTGTTAGCTTTGAATGGCAGTTCATATAGTATGTACTTTATGAGGAATGTAGTAGAACAAGCCTAAACGGTTTTCTTTATAAGAAAACACTGTGGATGTGGCAAATATAAAAGGAAGTGGTTTAGTTATATATGAAGCTTGACAAGGCTGGAATGACTGCTTACTTGGCTCAAATGTAAGTGATATCTGTGAAAAGGTACAGCACTACCTACCATACAGTGAGGGAAAGTGATCTGCTTTTCACCAATGGCATTTTATATAACATGGGGACTGTATGAACATGCCAGCACATATTATAATATGCTCAGTAGTTAAGACATTTGGGTAGCACGTGATTAGTTGCCTGAAGACTACCATTTCCAGTGCAGAATAAATCAGATGTGTGGCTGGTCATGGATAAGGAAGTGGAGGGTGGAGGTGAGGTCAACAAAGTGTTTGCCGAATTATTTCTCCCGTTTTCTGTTTGAGTGTTAGTAATTTGCATAAGCTGTTTTTCTACCCAGCCTGCCAATAAAATGAATCTAGCCTGATTATGATGTAATAAGGTAAAGAGAATTTAAATACATAGGAATTCAACTTTATTTTCATATTAATTCTAGACAGCTCCTGGCCACAGAGGGATTCATTCCCTTACATCAAATTCAATTCTGTTCTTCTGGAGGGTTTCAAACCTGTCCCTTGTTTATTGTCTCAACTGATGTTCACAATCCTTGTGACTGGAATGTTAATGAGAGAAAAAAGATGTAAAGAGCTCGAAAGGCACATCAGGTCAAATGTGTAGTCAGAAATTGGCAGTAGAATAGTGACTTGCTGAATTGAGGCTCATAGTGTCTCTTCTGTTCTGTATTATGTTCCTTTGTTGCACTGAAATAATATTGACCTGATTCAGTTAGAGGGCTGAGAGTTTTTGTCATCATTTGGCTCCCTGTGAGCACTCTGAGAAAAAGTCCAAGAGGTTTGTTAGAGGGTGTTCTTGGGATCACTTATGGGAAGCGTGAAGAAGGTAGTGATGCCTTGGGGAGTGGGGAGTTGGGCCACAATGCAGTCTCAGCAAAGGCCTCAGTCAGCCAACGGAGCGGGGCATTCAGAAGCCAGGATGACCCAGTAGATTGGGGTGGCAGCACGGTTGGAGTGTGGACTGGCCTTCCAACCCATCCCCTCTGTTGCAGGTGCAGTGACTTAGCACATAAATTCCCAAAGAAAGGTGGCAGCTAAAAGCCATCCTTTGGTGGCACTCTCAGCAGCTGGGGAAATGTCCTTCAGCCTGAAGAGGGTCTGGGTGGGACATTCCAGCCTCAGAACAGTCACTAAAATTGCAGGGTTTGAATTTGTATTTTCAAAGAGGAGTGTACACTTTGTCTTGAAGGCTGTTTTTCCCATATTTTCCATTGGGCCAGGGGCTATTCTGACACTCACTACTTTTCCAGATGATTAATCTTCACCCCAATTAGTTATGTTGCACCTTCTCTTTATTTGGCCTCTGATGACGGTAGTAAATAGCCAGTAGATTAAATTTTATTTAATCTCTAATGGAATATTCATTGGTTTTTAGAAACTAACTGTAATCCCATGCAACTCCTCTTTCTTTTTTACATCACCCCGCACATACACCCACATCCCTTATGCTCTTCACACCTCTCTTGGCTCTCACCAGTTTTATGTTACAGATTTTAGGTTACATTATTTTACTCCCAATCCACCAAAATATTAGCTCATTTATGGCAGATGTTGTATCTTGTATTTTTAGCCCCTGATGCACTTTCCACGGCCTTTACACATGCACACATACCCCTCAGACATAAAACTTTGTCACATGCTCATGGGCCTGGGACGGTTTTCTCCGTGCTTCAAAATGTCCCATCTGCAGAAAGAATACTATGAAATTTATTGAGAGAGCTAATGCTGACATAGAAGTTTTTCCAAGTCTCTTAGTAAGTATTTATTAAAGGATCTGTACAGTGAGGTACTCGGTAAATATGTGTTGAATTAAATTCAAGTGACTGAAACCAGTAGTTGACTTTGAAAGTAACGGTGTTTCTCTTAACTTCCCCTTAGGACTGATCATGGCTTCCGGTCACACCGTGTTGATGCGGCTTGTAGCCTCAGCTTATTCAATCGCTCAAAAGGCAGGAACCATAGTCAGACGTGTTATTGCTGAAGGAGACCTGGGTATCGTGGAGAAGGTACTGAAAGTCTCGTCTCATTTCATACCAACTTTGTTTTTGTTCCTTCACATTTTAGTAAAGGATGTAATAATCTGGACAGACTTCAATAGTTGAAATAATGTCTCCTCTATGGAGATTGCTAGACCCTTACTTCATATGAGCTCTATTTCTGCTTTGAAAATGACTCCAGACTTCCTGCATTCCAAACTTTTATTTGTATGGTTAGGCCTTCTGACTGCTGTCTAGCACTGTAACCAAGCTTCATATCCTAAAGAAATCTCTTACAGGACACTTAGTCTTTAGTGAACTTGCCATGTTGGTAAAATCTGGCATAAAAATAAGTATTCCTGATAGTCAGAGCTTTACATTTTTTTCTTCATGGAAAAGAAACACAAGACAAAGTTGTGGTTTTATTTTCCCCCAGTGTGATAATTAAAAACAGGTAAATTAAGGGCGCCTGGGTGGCTCAGTGGGTTAAGCCACTGCCTTCGGCTCAGGTCATGATCTCAGGGTCCTGGGATCAAGTCCCGCATCAGGCTCTCTGCTCGGCAGGGAGCCTGCTTCCTTCTCTCTCTCTCTCTGCCTGCCTCTCAGTGTACTTGTAATTTCTCTCTGTCAAATAAATAAATAAAATCTTTAAAAATAAATAAATAAATAAAAATAAAACCAGGTAAATTAAAAAAAAAACACTTGGGTAAATTATCAGAAAGATAGTTTATCAAGAGAGTTGATTCTTCTTGTTTTTGTTTTTTTGGTAAGCTCTATACCCAGCCTTGGGCTTGATCTCACAATGGTGAGATCAGGGGTCGCAGGCCCTATCAACTGAGCCAGCCAGGCACCCCTAGTGACAGTTCTTAAAAGAAAATCCTACCATGCATGTGTTCTCATTTATTTTCTTAAAAAAATTTTAGACATTTTATTTATTCATTAGAGAGAGACACAGAGAGAGCACAAGCAGGGGTAGAGGCAGAGGGAGAATAAGAAGTAGACTCCCCGCTGAGCTGGGGGCCTGGGACTCTTTCTCCAGGACCTGGAAACTGTGACCTGAGCTGAAGGCAGGTATTTAACCATCTGTTGACCCAGGTGCCCCTCTAGTTTAAAATGTAATTTCTTCTACAAGATTTAGTTATCATTTCTCATTATAATGTTTAAATGTAAGTTTCCATATATTCACTTTTTATCATAACTTTTAAAGAAGATGGTATTATAATTTTGCCCAAATGAGAAAATTACAGAGTAGGATTAACCATTAACATTAAAATGATTTATAAATAGAGTTGTAGTTAAGTCACTCCTTTATGATAAATCAGACATCTGTCTAAGGCTGTTAGCAGAAAAAAAAAAGACAACCAAAAATATGAGTAAAAAACAACTTAGTAATAAACTCAGATGAGCTAATTATAGGACATTCAACATAAGTGCTTTTAAAAATTAAGAATGGGGTGCCTGGGTGGTTCAGTCAGTTAAGTGTCTGACTCTTTTTATTTATTTATTTATTTATTTGACAGAGAGAGAGAACACAAGCAGGTAGAGTAGCAGGCAGAGTGAGAGGGAGAAGCAGGCTCCCTGCTGAGCAAGGAGCCCAACATGGGGCTCAATCCCAGGACCCTGGGATCATGACCTGAGCTGAAGTTAGTCACTTAACCAGCTGAGCCACCCAAGCACCCTAAGTGTCTGACTCTTGATTTCAGCTTAGGTCATGATCTCAGGGTCATGAGATCAAGTCCTGCATCAGGCTCTGTGCTGGATGTGGAGCCTGCTTATGATTCTCTCTCTCCCTCTTTCTCCCCCTCTCCCCAGCACCCCCAACTAGAAAAAAAAAATTAAGAATAAAAATCAAGACGTTTGCCTGGCTGACTCAGAAGATCACTTGATCCTTGATCTAAGGGTCATAAATTCAAGCCCAATATTGGGTGTAGAGATTACATAAATAAAATAGCTTAAGAAAAAGGAATGAAAATCACAAGAACAAGTTAAATAAATCTCACTTCTAATTTCGATAGCTTTATGGGTTTAATAGTATAGGAAGTAGATATATCTTGATTTCAAAAATAATCTTATAGTCTCCATTGTCAAAAAAGATTCAAGCCATTGATAAATATGGATGTGACATGTCCCATCCCCCCATCTTGAACCACTGTTAGGTATATTCACAAGTGGGTGATCAATTTTACCCAAACATTTCGTTTTAATTCATGATTCACATCAACCAAGAAAAGATTTTCGGTGACAGATCAGAGGACTCCGCTTCCAACTCTGTCCTTTTCTTTTTAACCATTAACTTAAATACAGTTTTTAAGAATCATTGAATGTATCTTCTCAAAAATGTTGTGTAACAGGAGGATATAGAGAGCATACTTACCAAATTTATCAATAAAATGAACCTGGATAGGGTAGTTAGCATATTCGATCACAGAATAAGTATTCAAAAAGTTACAAACACTGAGAAAAGAGGGCTAAGCCCAACAGGATATTATATCAGGAATAATTAATAAGTTCCCAAAATATTCATGTTCAAGTGATAAAAAGTAAATCTGATTTACATTTGTTTAAAAAAGAAGTTTTGGTTGACAGCATAAATGCTCAGTGATAAGCCAATAATGTAATTCAGTGACTTCAGAAGGCTATTAATCTTACAGCCTTTTTAAAAGTTTTTTTTCTATTATAAAAAATAGGAAATGCAGAAAAGTAGCAAAAAGTGAACAAAAATGATCCATCATACCACCACTACCAATACCATCAATCATTTCAGATAGTTTCCTTAGTATCACTTATTTTTAAATTGATTTATGCTGTGATTATATTAGATGTGCCACATTGTAGCCTATAGCTAAGGAGTAATGGAAAAACAGAAATAATCTCACGGTCCTCTGTATTGGTAATAACCTCCCTATTATCTGTACCTGAAGGATATGTCTAGTACTACTCTCCCTGTCCTTTGTACTGGTAATAATCTCCTTCTGTACTGGTCATGTACTTCTAGGTAATAGATAAAAAAAAAAAAAGTCGTTCTGTCCTCTGTATGGTCAGGCACTTCTAGGTAATAGATAAGAAAAAGTAACAATTGCCCTACCCTCTGTATGGGCAGATACTTCTAGGTAATAGATAAGAAAAAAGGTAACAGTCACTCTCTTCTCTGTAGGGACAAACACTTCTAGGTAATAGATAAGAAAAAAGGTAATGATTGCCCTGTCCTTTGCATGGTCAGGCACTTCTAGGTAATAGAGGGTAAAAAGTAATGATCTCCCTGTCCTCTATATGGTCAGGCACTTCTAGGTAAGAGATGGTGAAAAAAGGTAACAATCGCCCTACCCTCTGTATGGGCAGGCACTTCTAGGTAATAGATAAGAAAAAAGGTAACGATTGCTCTCTCCTCTGGATGGTCAAACACTTCTAGGTAATAGATAAGAAAAAAAGGTGACAGTCACCCTGTCCTCTGTATGGGCAGGCACTTCTAGGTAATAGATAAGAAAAAAGGTAATGATTGCTCTCTCCTCTGTATGGTCAGGCACTTCTAGGTAATAGATGGTAAAAAAGGTAACAATCGCCCTGTCCTCTCTACTGGTCAGGCACTTTGTTGATACCTCATTAAAAGAGACAGAGCAGAATTAAATTTGTCACACAAAGGATTCAGAATGATGAGGTCTGTCATTATGTCAGTAGAAAGAGCAGGAAATATTATCCTGGACTAGAAAAAGGTTGGGATAGCTTTCCTCATATACTTAATAGCTGGCAATGTGTCTGCCTTCCTCTAGAGAGTAGTGTCCAGACTTGATTGATGCAGAAGTCATCTTCAAATTTAACAATTCTTTTAGGAAGTTTCCACAGATGTTTCTAGAACACCTCTGGTGTGCCAGACACAATTCTTTAGGAAATAAAACAAAGATCTCTGTCTTTGGGGCCCTGTATGCCAGCAGACTAGTATTTTGCATGTAGATAACTGGAAGACTTAAGCATGGCATACAAGTCTTTGATTTTCATGATCATTCCTTGTTTCATTAAAAAGTATTGTAAAATTTTTACTATTTAAAGTCATAATTTTGTAACTCCACCTAATCAGGCATGTATAAATTGCAACATGTCATAATTCTGTGAAAGCAGACTATCGAAGACGTTGTGGCTGTCATTTGAAAGATTTTCCACAGTCTTCTACTAGAATGACTATCTGACGGTAGGGACTGAGTAAGAATGCTGTGGGTGAGCTAAATATATCAAATGTAATTGCTGTTCGTTTTCATAGTTTTTATATTTTGGAAACAGAAAATTCTTTCTGTCATCATGAGGACCTGTTGAATTATTAGAAAAGTAGATGCTTAGTAGATTAGAAGATTAGTGAGTAGAAGTTATAGAAAGATCCAAGTTGGGAATATCTTTCAAATAGCTAAAGATAGTTTTTAGCTTTGACTGCCATGAAAAGTTATGACTCTCCTGTCCCTTCATCTTTTTAAGCAGAAGATTGATCTAGAGATCTTTTTTTTTTTTTAAGATTTTATTTATTTGACAGACAGAGATCACAAGTAGGCAGAGAGGCAGGCAGAGAGAGGGGGAACCAGGGTCCCCACTGAGCAGAGAGCCCAATGTGGGGCTCAATACCAGGGCCCTGGGACCATGACCTGAGCCAAAGGCAGAGGCTTAACCCACTGAGCCACCCAGGCGCCCCTGATCTAGAGATCTAATGTAGGGAATTTATCAACTGGGGGAGAAAGTGTTCTTATAATCTAAAAGCTCCTTTCCAAACTTTAACCACTATAAACCCCATGAGAAAAACCAAGCCAGGAAACTAGTTGACTCATTGGGTGTTAAGTTCCATGAATCTAAAAACAGTGCAACTTAAATGACATAAACACTCGTGCATTAGGAATCAGAGGACAACTTATTTCAGATTAGTTCTGCTAAAATTTACATTCTTTATTGCAGACCTGTGCAACAGACCTGCAGACCAAAGCTGACCGATTGGCACAAATGAGCATTTGCTCTTCGCTGGCACGGAAATTCCCCAAACTAACAATAATAGGGGAAGAGGTAAGACTTTTAAGGAATGAACTCTTTTTTAATTTTTATTTTTATTTTTATTTTTATTTTTAAAGATTTTATTTATTTATTTGACAGAGAGAGATCACAGGTAGGCAGAGAGGCAGGCATAGAGAGAGAGAGAGGAGGAAGCAGGCTCCCTGCTGAGCAGAGAGCCTGATGCAGGACTCGATCCCAGGACCCTGAGATCATGACCTGAGCCGAAGGCAGCGGTTTAACCCACTGAGCCACCCAGGCGCCCCTGAACTCTTTTTTTAATGACTGTTTACCATATGGATTTATAATTGCCACTTTTTTTTTTTTTAAAGATTTTATTTATTTATTTGACAGACGGAGATCACAAGCAGGCAGAGAGGCAGGCAGAGAGAGAGAGAGAGAGCAGAGAGCCCGATGCAGGACTCGATCCCAGGACCCTGAGATCATGACCCGAGCCGAAGGCAGCGGCTTAATCCACTGAGCCACCCAGGCGCCCCTATAATTGCCACTTTTTAATGACTTCTGTACCACTGTCATTATTTCAAGCATTACATCTGATGGTTTAACAGCAAAATAATTAGCCTGTTCCTTGGACTTGAAGGAAACATCCGATTATAAAATATTTTAGTCCATTTCTAGGCAGATGTCTCAATTCTTAACTGCAGAAGATAGGGTTCCTGTTGTAATATTTAGCATGCAAACTAAGAGATGGACAGAGTTATAGACCTTTGGAATAAAAGGGATTTTGTTGTTTCTGGTTTTTTTTTTTTTAATTGCACACTTGTCCAGTGACTGTAACACTGAAAGTGAAGGAATTCATATTTTATGTAATTGAGAAAGAAGTATCTCGTGTCAGAACCACTTACTTACTTACTTAGTTTGGTTTTTTTTTTTTAAGATTTTATTTATTTGACAGAGAGAGACACCGTGAGAGAGGGAACACAAGCACGGGGAGTGGGAGAGGGAGAAGCCAGCCTCCTGCCAAGCAGGGAGCCTAACATGGGGCGTCATTGGATCATGACCTGAGCTGAAGGCAGACACTCAGTGGCTGAGCTACCCAGGCGCCCCTGTTTATTTTGCTTTTTAAGAATGTGTTTATTAAGGACTTAGGATGATAAAGGGCAGGAATCTTATGCTTTCAAATTGGTTTATAATGATTAATTCATGATGAATTATTACATACTGAATCTGGTTGAGGGCAGCTTAGGCATTTGAAGCCATTTAAGTGTTCCCATGGAAACTAGAGTGAAGTCAGAACTCTTTTAATTTTTTTTATTTTTGATTAGTTTTTTATTTACATTCAATTAACATGTAATGCATTATTAATTTCAGAGGTGGAGTTCAGTGACTCATCAGTCTTATTAATAATCAGTGTGCATTTCATCACGTGCCAATGCCCGTTTACCCCATACCCCTCCAGCAACCCCCAGTTGGTTTCCTATGATTCAGAGTCTCTTCTGGTTTGTCTCCTTCTCTGATTTTGTCTTACTTTATTTTTCCCTCCATTCCCCTATGATCCTCTTTTGTTTCTTAAATTCCACATATGAATGAGAGCATATGATAGTTGTTTTTCTCTGATTGACTTATTTTGCTTAGTATAATACCCACGTCATTGCAAATGGCAAGATTTCATTATTTTTGATGGCTGAATAGGATTCCATTGTGTATATAGACTACATCTTCATTCATCTGTCAGTGGACATTGCAGAGGCACTTACTTAAATAAGCTTCTAACACTTAGATTTTTTTTTTAACTGTTCAGGATAATGAAGATGGGATTTTTTTCGTAGTCAACTTTGATCAGCCATATGTGGTCATTTTTGCAGCTTTATTCAGTGTGCTTTATTTTTTGACTCAGTTAAGCTCTAGACATAAATGACAAACGGGAAGGTCTGGTGAACTCTGATGCCGCATTTCTTCTGTCACTAAGACAATGGGTGCTCTGTGAATACCAAACAGCTTCAGTAACCATCCTCGTTATCTGCTTTAGGATCTGCCTTTTGAAGAAGTGGACCAAGAGCTCATTGAAGATGGTCAGTGGGAGGAGATACTGCAGCAGCCGTGCCCAACCCAGTACAGTGCTATTAAAGAAGAAGATGTATGATCCACAGGATTTCTTAAGTCTTTGTTGACCCTCTGTTTGTGCTCTAGTAAATAAAATTTGCCTTTAGGGTTGAAAAGCTGGTAGACATAAAATAGCGGCCTCCAGGAACTTGAAATCTTTAAGGGACAGCAAAGAAATGTGAGGCGACCATAGGGAATGTGTGACCTGTTGGTTTAGGGCTTGATTCCTCACCCCGTCAGTTTCTTCTCTAAAACCGCTACTAAAAATACTTCTAGGGAGAACATCTAATTTGTTAGTAGATTTGGTAGTAAAATATTTTGTTGGTAATTGAGGCTGGAAGGAGGTGAAATAGGTTGCCGTTTTATGTTTGGAAGGCCATAAAACTCACCTCGCTTCCTTTATAGAGCCGTTTAAATTAAATCTCTGGCTTCAGATAATTATCCTAATCCTTTAGTTGTTGAGTTTTGATTTATTTAACTCAGATTCATTGAATACCTACTGTGAGTAAGGTGCTTTGCTTTGAGGAGGGAGGGCACACGGACAGTGAGACGTGGTGTCTTCTGGGAGAAGGGGGCTTCATTCCCAGATTCCTGCCAAGCGTTGTAATTCTGGTGGGTCATGGCTACATAGCCTGAGTCATACTGAAGTTCTGAGTAGAAGGGATTTCTTCTTCTGTCTACTCTCAGTTTATAAACTGTTCATTTTTCTTTGCTGGACATAAATGGTGTCCTTAAGTTAAAATTAGACCATCTTAATTTTTTTTTTTTAATCAGCCTTTATGTGTTAGATTGAGTAGCAGCCACACACTGTTTAAAACATTTTGGTGCCGCTTTAAAGTTTTCCCTGTACCACCAGCCAGACCTCAGTGTGTTCGTGGCATTTTGTTGAGTGTTCAGGTGACAATAAATGGATGAGTGAAGCAGTTCCTATTCCAAATTCGTAGATGGGACTTTCCTCTAATTTAAATGGACTTTTTCCATGATTATGAAACAATAAGGTGTTTTACTGTTGTAAAACTGATGACATTAGCTTAAGCAATTCAAAATATAACTTTAAAAATGAAGAAAGAGGTATTTTTAATCTACTTAAACCTATTTTTTAAATGTTGTATGCTTAATTTAGATATTTCCCTTTTTTTCAGCTTGTGGTCTGGGTTGACCCTCTGGATGGTACCAAGGAATATACTGAAGGTTGGTATCTCCTCGTATTTGTTTTTGATAGCAGTGGGTCTAGAATATGATATTTAGTTAAAAACAACTAATATTTCATCTGCTGCATAACAACCCATATCATATTTTATGTTTATGCTCTAAAGCGGTATTTCTGCTCATCCTCGCTATTATTGTATATCAGCGATTGTCAAGACCGGGAAAGAGAAAATTCAGTCCCTTCACATACCACCCCCTGACCTCTACCAGTGCCATGATTCTGATGTCCCCCAGGTGGGAATAACTAACACAAAGCTAGGGTTACCAGAGGGACTGTGCTGAATCCCCAGCTCTGTTGGGGCAGAACACAAACAGCTGTGCTCTGCAGCCACCTCCTGCCCCTCCCTCCCCAGCCACCCCCTCCCCTACCACCAAATACCTCCCCTCCAACCACACCCCCTGCCCCCTCGTGCCCCCCCCCCCAACTATGAGCTGTTTTCCCACTCATGGTTCACCTTTAGAGATGGGTTTGGGAACACGGTACAATATTTCTCCTTTCTGAAATTGTCTGAGATGAGAAAAATTAGAAAGCAGCACATTAAAGTAAAATTGGCAGCGTTAAAGTAAAAAGACCAGGCTCAGAGCCAGAGTTTTAGGTTTTAGGAGCAGAGCATATATAAGTTTAGAGTTTTAATTTTGAAACCAAGATCTATATAAGTTTTGTTATATTGGTTCTCAGCTTCATGACTTAAAAAAAAAAAAAAAATTTCTCATAATCATTAGAAAAAACTCTCTGTGTCCTTGGGTGAGACATACCTATACATCTGAGTCAGTCACACAGTGTATGTGCACGTGTATGTATGTGTGCATGTGTGCACAGTGAAATGTCACTCTAAGGGAAGCTCTAGACTGCTTAGTGTGTGTGAGAACACCCAGGTAGATTGCTTAGATGTTGACATCCACCTCTGGAGATTGATTCACTGGCTCTGGGAAGGACCCAGAAAATCAGTTTTAAAAATTATGCCAATTAAGGAGCCGCTGGCTGGCTCAGTCAGTAGAGCATGCAACTCTTGATCTCAGGGTTGTGAGTTGGAGCCCCATTAAGGCTGTGGAGTCTACTTAAAAAAAAAAAAAATTATGCTTGGGATGCCTGGGTGGCTCAGTTGGTTAAGCAGCTGCCTTCGGCTCAGGTCATGATCCCAGCATCCTGGGATGGAGTCCCACATCGGGCTCCTTGCTCCACGGGGAGTCTGCTTCTCCCTCTGACTCTGCCTTCCACTCTGTCTGCCTGTGCTCGCTCTCCCTCTGAAAAATAAATAAATAAAATCTTAAAAAAAAAAAATTATGCCAATTAGTTCTGATGCTTCTTGATAATCTGCGGACTCTACTTGGAGAACCCTTACCCTGGAGACTTGAAATGCAGGTCTAGACCGTAATCCTGGAGTAGAACGTGAACCAGCAGGCAGCAGTGGCATGGGTGGTGGCAGAGGAGGACAGGAATCTAACAGTAATGGCTGCAGAGTCATGGCTGGTTTTTTCATTTGATATACAAAATGGACTAATGAGACCGTGTCTACTGACTCAGTTAAGTGGCCAAAGAAGTCGAAGCCTGCTTCTGTCTCTGGCCAGCTATCTCTTATAATTTGTGCATTTTTTCAGAAGTAGGATTGATCGTGGCTGAATCATCATAGATTTCTTACCTTTATTCTAAAAATAACTTGGAACAATTGATGTGCTGATGATAAGTCAGAAAATTATATAATTGAGCTTGATACTCATTTCTTCTTCATAGGTCTTCTCGACAACGTAACAGTCCTTATTGGAATTGCTTATGAAGGAAAAGCCATAGCAGGCGTTATTAACCAGCCATATTACAACTACCAGGTATTACTATAAACGATACAAAAATACTTTATTAGATACATAAGTAGAGTGTTCTGTGATTTCCTGATGTTATCTAAACCAGTGGTTTCTAGCTCTGTTTCTCATATAGTTACTGGGAAGGTCTATAAAATACAGCTTCCCAGATCATACCCCAGACCTGTCGAATCAGAGCCTCTCAGGGCATAGGTATTTCTCTCAGGAATGCATATGTATGTATCTGTGTATAGGCAGACACACCGTATGTATTCATATATGTATGTATTTTATGGATGCCTCTTGATTCAAATGTGGAAGTTTGGGAATTACTGACATGGTTCTTGATTAGCTTCGTCATTGAGACACCTGATTTGCAGGTGGTTCTAGAAGCAATTGAAGAAATGAACCATTTCAACCAAGGAAAGATGCTAGCCATGTTGTTTGCCAGGTAATACTGCATAGCACCTAAATTGCAGTCAGCACTGGTAACAGAACTAGATATGCTCTTGCATTCATTTGTCTTACTACGGCTCTCTAATCTGCTCTTTCTACTCCAAAGAAACTGTCTTTCTTACAAGCCAGAGACTAATGTAATTCCAAAGCAGAAATATACCATGAAATTGCATTAAACGTTAAAGGAAATTGTTGCAGTTAAATATTTGAGGTATTTACATTAGTGTGATCTTGATAGAACTTTGGAGAAGCAAAGTAACCAGAGTGGGGACTATTACCACTGAATTTCTAATTTGAGCTTAGAGCAGGATTAATTTCTGCTTCTAAGATAAATTTGTTTCTCATGTGTATGATTATAACTTTTTTATTTATAATCCTGTGCTGCTTAAATTTAGCAAAAATAGTGGATTATTGGGAAAGTCTCCCATATTGAATTGCTTAAGTGTCCGTGAATTCTTTTAATATGACTTTAACGTTTATACAGCGTTATAGGAAGACACAAGCTTGTGGTTTTTGTGTAGACTTTCAAGTAAGTTAACGCTTTTACTTAAAAGAGGGGCAAATAGTTCATAGATAATGTTGTAATGCATGGCACTTTTCATCAGAAGAAGATCACAGTGCTTAGAGGTTATCAATACTTTCTATCACTTCTTTCTGAGATTAGAAACATTGTATTCGTTTTCCACAGAACAATGAAAAGCAGAAGTTAAGGGAACACAAGAATGAAGCAAAGGTGAGAAAAATAGCTAGGGTTTTGACCCCACTAGTAGGTAGAAAAGAGGCAGGTGACTTGTGGTACCCCAGGTGGCCATTGTCCGTCCCCTGTCCCAGTTCACTTCCTCCTGTTCTGCTTCTCCTGTTGCTGCCTTTCCCTTTACCACAGTTCCTCTGCACTCTCTTGTTCCTCTCGTCCACCATCCACTCCTGCTTATGCCTTACAATTTGTTGCGAAAAGTGGAAAAGTTGCTTAGTTCTGTTGATGGTATTCAGGGCTGGACATTCTATTTTTAGTAACCATCAATATAATAACAATAGCTAAAATTCATCATGAGTTTACTGTGTGCTGCCAGCCAGACTCAAGGGATTCACATGCATTATCTCATTTAATACACACCACAGACCTTTAAGGAAACTTGGTTCCTGTTTTAAAGAAGAGGAGACGGAGGCAAGTAACTTGCCCCCAGACCTCCCAGTTGTCATTGACAGATCTGTAGATTGAAACTCAGGTCCAGGGGTGCCTGGGTGGCTCTGTGGGTTAAGTGTCTGACTTATATCAGTTCAGGTTATGATCTCAGGGTCATGAGAGCGAGCCCCAAGTGAGATTCCACGGTCAGTGCGGAGTCCACTTGGGATTCTCTCTCTCTCTCTCTCCCTCTGCCACTTTCCCCTGCACTTGCTCGCTTTCTCTCTCTCTAAATAAATGAATAAATAAAATCTAAAAGAAAAAGAAGAAGAAAGAAAGAAGGAGACTCAGGTCCAGACCCTTAGCAAATATTCTATAGCAGAGTTTGCTTCCCAGGAAATCCAACCTGCAACATAGGTGTATTTCACTGTAACGGCAGCCAGGGTACTGTTAGTGGGCGAGTAAGATGTGTTTGAAAGCATTTTACTTTTTTAAAGATTTTATTTATTTATTTTTGCGAGAGAGAGAGCGAATGAGAGCACGTGTGCATGACCGGGAGGGAGAGGCTGTGGGAGAAGCAGACCCCCCACTGAGCAGGGAGCTTAATGTAGGACTTGATCCAGGACTCTGGGATCATGATCTGAGCCGTAAGCAGCTGCTTAACCCACTGAGCCACCCAGGCACCCCTGTTTGGAAGCATTTTAATAAGGAAAATGGGACAGTATAGTTTAGTGATGAAGACTACTGGCTTGGAATACAGATGAGCCTGAGTTTGGTTATGATCTTCCTGGAGTCCTTGGGCAGGTTACTTCAATGATGCCAAATTTCATTTTTCTCATCTGAAGAACAAGGATGATAATCCCCTACTTCATGGAGTTTTGGGGGATTAAATGAGATAATACATGTAAGGCATTTAGTCTAGCACCTGCTATACTAAATAGTATTACTTAGTATTCAGTAAAATATCTGTATGTCTACAATATATGTTTACCGTATTAACATAATAGTGTTATGATGACTCTGTGTTAATCATTTTATGTATTGGGTTACGTTTTTCTGCATGAAGTGTATAGTTAAAACCGTGTGTTTGAAAATTCTTGGAGTTCTGCAAAGGAAATACAGATGCTGAGATTGCATTGTCATTGCCCTTTTTACCGGCACAATTGTCAGCACAATTTTTTTAACCCTGACCGCATTGTCTCCGGCTGCCCCTCAGTATCAGCCTGTTCAGCCTGTCTCTATAGGAGCAAAATACATAACTGCCATTACCTATTCCCATATTCACAAGATCCTTGTTCCTGGGATAATGAAAAGTGGTCATCAATACATCGTGTTTCATTTCCTGGGGACTTGAGTACCTTTTGCAAACAGCTATTTTCAAATGCAATAATGAGATCACTGGCTGACGCAGAGAGACATGGGAATCAGTATATGATGTTTCCCTTCGTGAGGACTTGAAGGAATAACTGTAAGTTCCCTCCAGTAGCTCTCAAACTCAGTTTTTAACCAGAACAACAAGCGAAGGCTCAGTTGATTATCTCAGGAAAATCTCAGGGTGGATGATGTTGTTCTTGTTCTTTATCAGATTACATTGTCATATTTTTATTTTTTAAAAAAATCAGGATGCAAACCTAAAGCGATAGTCTCTCTCTGTATGGCTGACGTTTTTCTCCAGATGATTACAAACATTGCTGCTGTTTCACTCACTTGCATAGGCAGGACCCGATGCCACGCTGGGAAGGACAATCTGGGGAGTTTTAGGTTTAGGTGCCTTTGGGTTCCAGCTGAAAGAGGCGCCCGCCGGGAAACACATCATTACAACGACCCGCTCGCATAGCAACAAGTTGGTGACTGACTGTGTCACCGCCATGAACCCTGATGACGTGCTGCGCGTTGGAGGAGCAGGAAATAAGGTATGAACACGTCTGCCATTCTGCTGAAATGCAATTGAATTATGGAAAGAGATCCCGAGCATTTCCGAAACATGAAATAAAGAGCTGGGAGAAGGAGTTAGAGGTTGTAATTGACTATTAAAAGCCCATTTCAGCAACATTTGAATTTTTTAAAAATGTTATCGTTCGAGTCTTTTTATCTGAGAGTTCTGTGCTAAGCAAGTCATTAGGGGGACATCTTGTGCCTCTTGCCAGCCCTCGTATTCTTGAGGACCCTCTTGGGTTACTTCCTAGACCTTTCTTCTGCGGACCCAAAGGATGGGCCTGCCTCCCCTTCCTGGACGCTTCCCCCATTCTTTCACATAGGCGTCCATCCTGCCGAGAACGTTGTGAAACTGGGCAGTTGGCTCTGCGGCTTCAGATATCTCAAATTCAGCATGCTCAATTGGATCTCTTCCTTTTTCCTTCCTGCCCCTACACGCATTCCTCCTATTTCCTGTCTGCTTAATGGTACCACCATTTTTGCGTAATTGCTCCAGCCAGCCCCCTGAAAGTCACCCTAGACTCCTTCCTTCCTCATATCACATCCGTATCTTCTGAATTCCTCCCTAACGTCTCCTTTGTCCATCTCAGCTGCCTCCACCCTAGTTAAAACTTATCATATCTCTCACCCAGACTTTACAGTAGTTTCCAACTGGTCTGTCTATTCAGTCCTGGGCCTCACAGTAACACAAAGCAGTTAAAAATGCAAAACTTACTGTATATCGCTTCCTTGCCCCAAATTCTTGGATAACTCCCTGCACAACAGTTTAAAACCCAAGCCTGTGAGAATGGAATGTTAATTCCCTTATATTTTGGTGTGTTCCCCCTTGAACACACCCCAGGCTTATCTCATGCCATCCCCCAGCTCAGACCCTGGGGATACCAGACTGGCTGTCGTTCCCGATGCAAGTGCATCTCACACTTGTGTCCCTGGCGCAGGGAAGGCAAATCATAAATACTTACTGAACTGCGTGGGATTCATTTTTCTTTACCTACCCTTTGGAAGCAATAATCAACTATTTTTAGATTTTCCAAAAGCATTTACTGGTGAGAGGATGAAAATGGGAGTTTAAAAATAATAGTATTTGGGGGAAAAAAATTCTAAAACATTTCCAAGTAAAAATGTATTCACTAAATATAGTGACAGGTGTGATTTCTCTTTGCCCTTACTTTTATAACTGCAAAAATCTCATTATGTGTTTTATTCCCAAGGGGCACCATTCTCTTTAGGAACAAAGTCCCCATCCTGTACAAACTCCACCTTTTCTCCTATAAAAGGTGGGGCAATTATTAACTTTTCTGGGCATGTTACTAACTTGTTGGGCAGTTATTAACTTTTTCAGGTCAAGGACTTCTTTAAGAGTCTAATGAAGGCTACGGCCCTTCTTCCCTTAAGAAAACAGACCCAAAATAGTTCTTGGCACATAATAAGACTTGACACATATTTGTTCAATGAAAGAAAACCCTTTTACATAGAGGTCTACAGCAAGGTTTAATCGTTTGAAGGTGTTCTTGAAGAGTACTAAGAAGAGTAATTGGTTACATTGCATTCATTGAGATTTTCCTCCTCCTCTCAGTCTGCTCTCTTCCTCTGAATATTTGAGGCCTGAATTTTACAGTACTGATTATTTTATGGTGTAACCCCAAAAATAAGTAAATGACTCATGAAAGTCTGATAGCAGGTTACTCTTTAGAGTCATGTCGACTCTATCAAATACCCTCAGTTTTGTTTGAGAATTATAGGAGTTATTAAGATGACAATTTAAAAATTCATATTTTGGTAGAAGAAATGGTAATATGTAGTAGGACTCCAAAGACTTAAGAAACTACTTGTTAGTTTCTTTGTCAACATTGCATAGGTATTTGGACTTACTGCATTTTATACATGAGTGCACTACTTGATGTTCCTCTAGCCTTTAGTCTACAGGCTTAAAAATCTTCAATTTTTCTATAATATACAGTACATTGTGTCTACAGTAGGAAAAAAGCAACACGATAAAAAGAAAACTTTATTTATTTAAGTAAGACTATGAAGACTGTTCTGATCTCATCCTTGTAGCTTATTTAACCACTTCCTCCCCACTCCAGGTCACTGTATGATTCTATATTTTATTGTATTCTGTATATTTCTCCATAATACTCATGTTCCTTTCAACCTGCTAATAGCTTTCACCTAAGTTGAGTCTGACAGAGGAATAGATGAAATACACTTGGTAGAAACAAGCAGTTTCTCTTATTCTTTAATCATTTCATGGCCAGGGGATAATTATTATCTCCAACCCTACAGATCATTCAGCTGATTGAAGGCAAAGCCTCTGCGTATGTATTTGCGAGTCCTGGATGTAAGAAGTGGGATACTTGTGCTCCAGAAGTCATTTTACATGCTGTGGGAGGTCAGTCCCTTTTATTTTGGGGAATTACAGGTGTTACAGCTTTTTTATTATGCTACGACAGAATCTTTCATTATATTTACCGAGATTCTGAGGCCATAAAAGCTCAGAGGAATCCTAGAGATTAGCCAGCCCAACCCCTGCATTTCAGAAGTGAGGATGTCAATTTTTCAGCAAATTCATTTTCTTTAATTATTGTTTATCTTTTGGACTTCAATCTACATATAGTTGACTTAATTAAACCCTTATTGATTTATGGATTTAATGCTTCTAGGGTTTCTTTTTTCTTGAAAAGTAAAATGGTCATCACCATTGTCTTCACCTCACTTAGTTTCATTTAAGCCAAAGCTGGTAAATGTTTTAGTACTAGTGCTTAAGATCACAGAGTTAGAATTTTTCTAAATCTGACAAATACATTACAAATATATGCATAGTAAGAGATTTTCAGTTTCCATTAGACATAAGTTGACTTCTACTCTTAAACAAAACATTTGATTTTTGTTCTATCCTTTCTTCTAATATATTATCCAATTTCATATCTCATCAGCATATTACATGACAAGGGAGTTAAATTCATCACAATTCTATCTCATTAGGATGCTAAATAAACTATAATGTGACACAATTAAATTTGATGAGCATACTTCATTTAAACCTTAATCAAGTATTAATATTTGGTGGTAGAATGAAGGAAACACTTCTGAAAATGGGAATAGTAGCGATGGGGTAGAACCAGCTGAAAAAGTAATCATCTCAGGAAAAGAGAAATTAACTGATACCAAGAAATAGGAGTTAAAAATGCTAAATGAAATTGATTTGAATCAGGGAGAAAAATAATTTTTTATCTTTCAGTTAGTCAAAATTGTTCTATAGTTTTAAATTTAAGTGAATTAAAACTTAAGCCTTTATAGTCACTCATTACTTTTCCTATCTTATCCAGAATAAATTGATAACTATCCCATAGGGAAGTAAGAGGCACTTAAAAATAACTAGAAACATAACGATCCGGCCAGCCACTAATGTTGTATTGGTGTTTCTTCTGTAGGCAAGTTAACTGATATCCATGGAAATGCCCTTCAGTATAACAAGGAGGTGAAGCACATGAACTCCGCAGGCGTCCTCGCCACACTGCGCGATTACGACTACTATGCAAGTCGAGTTCCAGAGTCTGTGAAAAACGCACTTGTTCCTTAAAGGAAAACCTCATTTACTTAACTAGGAGATGGACACTTGATTCTCAGAATAATATACTTTAAAATGAATTGGATGAAATTATTAGAGTTCCCTTTTCACTTAAATCATTGTTGATCAGTGATTTATATTTAGTTACTTAGCAGTAAAAAAGGTAATGAAAAAATTTCTTGATTAATTATTGACTCAGGCCAGAAGGATTTATAAAGTAAGTGTGTTACTGTTCTTTTCCTCCTTGTGAAAGGAAGGGTTAGTTTCAACTCGCTATTCTGGTCGATTGTTTAATCAACATTCCTGTTATTGTGAACAGTTTCTTTAGGGCACAGAATCACAAGTTGTTACCTGAATCTCATTCTTGTTTTTCACAGTAATTTTAAGTTTTCCTTACTCCAGTTAAGAATTTACTGAAATGTCATGTATGTTGATGAAACAGATTTATGGAAAAACTTCTTTGTAATAAATTATTTAATTCTAGGTTTTTATGTTCTTTACCACCTTTTAAAATTTTTAAGTAGCATTTGAAAATGACATAGTCTCTACCATGGACATTACTTTATTCTTACGGTGCCATTGTAATGCCTAGCTCTGGCCAGTTGGGTAATTACCTTAGTTCTTTACAAGGGGAGATTATAACATAAGCTATCAAAATTATTCTGACATTTTTGGGTCTCTTTCCGGTGCTTTTAAATAAATGTCTCTGTTACTGGATTAGGTAAGTCGTCTAAATTAATGGTTCTTAGACCCAACTTTCTATCAGAATCACCCGGGAGGCTTTTCAGAAATACAGACTCAGAGGCTCATCCCAGCAGTTTGATTCTGTATATTTTAAGAGGGCTACTCCAGGGAGTTTGATAATCACTGAAGTTTAGATAATATGCTCAGAACCTCCGTAATCTAGCCTGAAGAGGTCTTTGTGGCTTTGACACCTTCGAGGACTCCTGTGTCACGTGACTCTCTTCTCAGTGACTTTCTTCTTCCCTCTTCTGGCCACTCCTACTTGGTCTCCTTTCTTGGTTTCTCTTTGTTTCCCTTCCCTTAAATGTCAATATTCACCAGGATTCTCTAGGTTCCCTCTACTTTCTCAACAGATGATCTAATCCACACATATGGCTTCATTTGGGTTATTTGTCCTTAATTCCAGAATCTTTATCTCGTTTAGAGCTCCCGGGGCGCCTGGCTGGCCCAGTCAGTGAAGCGTGTGACCCTTCACCTAGGAGCTGTGAGTTCAATCCCCGCTGCACCTTGGGCGTAGAGCTTACTTAAACAAAGCAAAAAACTTCTCAAGTTCTAGGTTATGCCCAAGAGCCTGCTTTGATGTCTCCCAGGTGTCTGTGAATTACTATGTCTACAAAGCTCTTCATTCTTTCCCATCCCTCCTTAAATTATTTTACAAATCCTTAAGGTGAACCTAATGACTGGCCAAATTTGGAAATCACTTCCAAAATCCATTTTCTTCCCTCTAAGAACACAATTCCCTATCTATAAAGAAGAGACTAAACCTAATTTAAAAAAAAAAAAAAAACAACAACCCAAGTGCAATGTGAGAAAAACTTTGAAGGCATTTTCTACAGGTTCCTATTTAAAAGTGAGTTATCCGAGAGACATATTTGCACATCCACATTCACATTGCCTATTCATTAATTCACACCCTCATGCTCCTTTATTTCTTCCACAGAGCATTGTCATGCCTTCCTGACTAATCTGCCTGTCCGCCCTGTACTTTCTGTCCGTTCTACTTATCATATCCTCAGGGGTGATTTTTCCCAAAATCAAATCTGGTAGTGCCACTCTCTTAAAATCTTTTAGGGCTTCCTGTTGCCTTCAGGATAATATACAAGTTTCTTGTCACAGCATATGAACCTCTAATGTCATGGCTTCTTCCTTCTCCAGCGGCAACTCTGATCACTAACTTATACCCATGCTCAACCATTTAAAGTACCCCCCCGCCCCCGCCAAATACCATGCTTTCCCTCACTGTGGCTTCCATTAATTCATTCAACAAATAAAGTTTTGAACACGTGCTATATGTTAGTCACTGCTCTAGGTACTCAACATTTAGTGGTGTATGTAACACTGCTGTGAGTCTGTTCTTCTCTTGAGCGCATATGCTTGTGAAGCAAATCAGATAAGGAACAAGTAAATGATATCATTTAGTTTGTGGTAAAGGTGCAGAGGAAATCAATTAGGAAGATTAGCTAGAAACAGGGGCAGGATGGGGGGGCTGGAGGAGGATCTCCTTTATTTTTAATTTATTTTTTAAAGATTTTATTTGAGAGAGAGAGAGGCAGAGAGGACTAGTGGGGGGGGGGAGGCTGTGAACATAGGGAGTGGGGGAGGGGCAGAGGAAGAGGGAGAAGCAGGCTCCCGGAGCCTGATCTGGGGGCTTGATCCCAGGATGGTGGGATCATGATCTGAGCTGAAGGCAGACACTTAAGGGGCTGAGCCACCCGGGTGACCCGAGGATCTCCTTTGCATAAAGCGGCTATCCTTTCTGGGAAGGTGATGTCTGCACTGAAAACTGGATGAAAAGACGTCAGTCATATCTAAAGCAAAAGGTACAGGGTTTCTTTTTGGAGTGATGGTTTAAAACTATCTTAATGATCGGACAATTCTGAATATACTCAAAAATCATTGAATTGAGTACTTTAAATTGGTGAATTATATGGTATATGAACTATATGTTAACGAACCTGTTAGAAAAAAATTAAATAGCCCCATGTGGCTAGTTCCCATCATATTACATAGCACAGCTCCATATCCGCTTCCTGGTTTATTTCAACAATTTCAACAACCACTCAACTCCAGCAAGACGTTTCAACTAAGCCTCAGAGTTATAATATGCACACGTTATGGGATATTTTCATCTAGATATATTATAAGCATCTCAAAAAAACCAGTCTGGGGCCAAATACTTTGCCAGACCTGTTTTCCTTCCTGTCTTCCCTTCTTAGATGATGACATCACTGTCCAGCCAGTTATACAACCTGAAGTCTGGTGATAAACGTAGACACACCTGCTTCCCTGCCACTAATCCCTCCCCAGGATCTCATCCAGTCACTATGTCTGGAACTTGCTCTCTGTTGTCAGTTCTGATTTTCACTGCCTTGGTTTAGGCCTTCATCTTTTATCTTCTCTCACATAGACTATTGTAATCACATCTTCACTGGTCTCTCTGCCACCATTTCTGCACACTCCAGTCCATCTGCCATATTGTCGCTGCAGTGGTCCTTATAAAATGCAATCCTAATCATCTCTCTCGGTGTCACTTAAAACTCTTCACTGATTCCCTATCACGGGATAAAATCTGGCTCCTCAGAACTCTTTATAATTTAGTGTCTGCCTATCATTCTAGCCTTGTAATCTCTCATTGCAAAATAGTTTACATTCTGACAGTAACGAACTGGCCAGTTTTCTAAGTACGCACGGCTTCATGACTCCAGGCTCTAGCTCATGTTCTTCCTGTAAACTCCTTTTTCCATCCCCTAGATATGCCATCTCTTATTGGGAGCTTTCCTTTGCTATTTTTTCCTCCCTCTCCAGCTCACCATGGATAATCATTTTCTATCCTCTGAGCTACTTTTGTATTTTGTGCAAACTTTCATTTATTCACTTGCCTTTTGTTTCGTTGATTTTTTTTCTTTTGCTAAGCAGAAAAAGCTTTTATTTTGATGTAGTCCCAATAGTTTGTTTTTGCTTTTATTTCCCTTGCCTCAGGAGACATATCTAGAAAAATGTTGCTATGGCTGATGTTAGAGAAATTATTGCCTGTGTTCTTACTAGGATTTTTATGGTTTTCAGGTCTTATATTTAGGTTTAATCCATTTTGAGTTTATTTTTGTATATGGTGTGAGAAAGGAATCCAATTTCATTCTTTTACATGCAGCTGTCCAGTTTTACCAACACCATTCATTAAAAAGGCTTGTATAGTCTTGTATATACAAGAATTTTATATTCTTGCCTTCTTTCTTGTAGATTAATTGACCTTATAAATATGGTTTTATTTCTGAGCTATCTTGGAATTGTTTACAATCTTAATAGGAGTCAACAGTTTAATGTGACTGTAAAGAGTTAGTGTGGTATCCATTAATAGCATTGTGATGGACAGGATAAAAGAGACAGTGCTTCTGCCTGCACTCTGCCCTGATCACACCACACCCAGAACATTTTGTTCCATTTTGATCACATTTTAAAAGGCACATTGAGTAACTGGAGCATGTTTGGAAGAGAGCAGCTGGGATCAATTAAAATATCATTTGAAGGATTACTGAAATGATTGGAGACGTCTGGCCTAGAGAACAAAGATGGGGAGATATCATGACAGCCTTCAGTGTATGAAAAGTTATCATGTGGAGGACCCCAGAACTGGTCCGCAGACCCTCTGGGGATTCAGGTGTATCTAATAGTAATTAATAGGTGTTTAGAAACAGAGGGGGCTGTCTTGGGTGGTAGTAAGTTCCTCATCACTGAAGATGTTCAAAAACAGTTTATTTGGTTATTCATTTTTTAAAAAGATTTATTTATTTTAGAGGTGGGGAAGAGAGAAGAGAGTAAGAAAATGCCAAGCAGACTCCCCATTGAGTGCAGAGCCTGACACAAGGCTCCATCCCATGACCCTGAGATCATGACCTGAGCCAAAATCAAGAGTCAGACGCTTAACTGACTGAGCCACCCAGGCACCACTTGTTTGTTGAATAATTGATTTCAGTATTCTTCGTGCATTCCCTGGTGTAGCATATGGTAAAAGACACTCAGTATGAAAAGAGTTTTGAAAAGAGACCCAAAGAGTTCTCAGCAAATAAACAGCTATATATCCCTATATATCATATATGATTCAGTCACTCCATAATATTTAGTGACTGTGCATCTTTGATGTTCTGGAAACTCTGTTGGACCCTTGTGAAAATAATATCACAGAAATCTTAAAAGTCATATTGACCAAGAGGAGTATGTTTGGGAGAGGGCAACTATCCGTATAATCTATCTTAGTATTAGCATTGCATAAACACATTGCTTAGTACCTACATGGAATCTGTGACCAAATCTGATTTACATGAGGTATATAAGTTGATGAGTGGAAGGTCCCACAACCAGGGAGGAATGTGACTTTCACCTTAGAGTTCCTAGTAGTCATAAAATAATTCTGGGCATGATAATACAAGTTTTCTCGTCTTAATGGGATGATAAAGCAATTTATAAATCTCTTTCCCCACCCCCTCTAACCATTGCCTCATTTAACTTTATTGAAGTGTTTCCATACAATTAGAAAAGAGTATCTCGTGGCCATTTATGATCCTATGACCAGGAAAAATAAAAGGCTCTTTCATTGTTGTATGTTTAAATGAAATTATGAGTCTCTAATTATAAATAAAACTGATACGTAATAAAATGGCCAGAACATAGGAACTGAAGGGGCAGCAGCATAAGGAGGTTTCTGCCAAGTGATTTTAGAAGGAGAAATTTAAAACAGGAAAAGTAACAAAAGATCCAAAACTACTCTGTTTTCAAGTAGAGCATTTTATCTAATTTACTAGTAGAGATAGACCATCAATGGAGAATATGAGGTTAAACAGGTTATGGGACCATCTTAACAAGGCCAAACAGGTAACAGGTCCATTTCTCACTATTGTGTTTATATGTTTAAAAGACATGAATCTGTAAGTATTATGTCTGAAAGGCTATAGATAAGAAATGCGAGATTAGCAATAATTAAAAGCTTAAAGCAAAAGGGATATATGCAGGTATATTCAGGTCTGAGATTTGAGTAAGAAGTCTGTCATATAAAAATCCGGGGGGTTTGGGCGCCTGGGTGGCTCAGTGGGTTAAGCCGCTGCCTTCGGCTCAGGTCATGATCTCAGGGTCTTGGGATCGAGTCCCGCATCGGGCTCTCTGCTCAGCGGGAGTCTGCTTCCTCCTCTCTCTCTCTCTGCCTGCCTCTCTGCCTACTTGTGATCTCTCTCTGTCAAATAAATAAATAAAATCTTAAAAAAAAATCTGGGGGGTTAATAATTTCAGGCAAAAGGAAAGTGGCGCAAACAGATAAAAGATGTGCTAGTATTCTTTTTTGAATTGGTTTACTGATAATGTTTTATAAAATAAAGGAAAATAGTTACATAAAGGTCCCAGATATCACTTGAATTCAAAGAAATGGAGGAGTTTGGATTAGTAAGTTTGAAGAGCAGTTGTAATTTTGTTAAATATAAAACAGTTCACAAACAATATTTTGACTTCAGAAGATGCAGTATTGAAATATCCTTTTGTCCAATCTTGAAGCTGCATGTTTTGTCCAAGGGTTTTTTTTTTTTTTTTAGAGATAGTGCAGGTTTACATGTATGTGGAGAAATAGGTGGACATGCTATTTTGACTATTAAATTCTTGGTTATATGTGGTATTAGAAAGGAAAAACAAAATTATTTCTAGCAGTCAATTTACTGGAACAACTCTGTGAGCTTTCACCAAAAGTAGTGACTGGCTGATAGCATCTAGGGAGAAGAGGCTTTGCCAAAGAAAAAAGTACCGTTGGTTTGAATGTGACTGAAGAACAGAAGGGTGATCACAATGGAAATTTTCATGAATTGGCAATGATGTTGTAAGTTTCCATGCCAGTGTCAGCTGCAGACTCTGTGCCCTGCTATCACCTCCACAAGGGACTTGTTTTAGGATTTTAGATGCTTCAGACCCCTGGCTCCTGGTCATGCCCTATTGACTGAAGGCAGCCACTAGGCCCGTGGCTCCCAGCATGGCCTTGTCATCAGAGCTCTCTTCCACTTTGAACAGAGGGAAGTACAAATCGACACCTCTCTTGCTCGTATTCTACGAGTTGCCCAGGTTATCAAGGTTTTAGCTGTGAGTTTATCTTTAAGCTTCTGCAGATCACGTACTTCACTTGGCAGCAGCAAAATCCTGCGTAGATCTGCATGATCAGTCCTGCTTAGATCAGCGCAGTCATGCTTGCCTTTTTACAGTATTCCAGGATCTTGGCTTGTACATCCTTCAGGAAGGCAAAACTAAAGACCTTGCTTTGCTTCATCATCTGCTTAGATTTGTTCATATTTTTGTTCAGCCCAAATTCTCCTTCTTCAGTATGTTCTTTATTTTTTTTTAAAGATTTTATTTATTTATTTGACAGAGAGAGATCACAAGTAGGCAGAGAGGAAGGCAGAGAGAGGAGGAAGCAGGCTCCCCGCTGAGCAGAGAGCCCGATGCGGGACTCGATCCCAAGACCCTGAGATCATGACCTGAGCCGAAGGCAGCGGCTTAACCCACTGAGCCACCCAGGCGCCCCTTCAGTATGTTCTTTATCAAATTCCTGGTCCCACTGCCCTTTGAAATAGACTGTGTTCATTGGAACCAGTACAACAGAGCTGCTAGGAGCGCGACTGGGAAGTAATCCTTACTGTTCCTCCTGCTTGGCTTTCCACCTAGGAATTAACCCTCGTTACTTTCTTCAGTGTTTACTGAATTATTGGCTAGGTTAAGTTTGTTAACATTACCCAAGTCCTGAAGAAACGGATGCATCATTTTTCCCTAGAGCCTGTTGGCCGTGATGTTCAGTTCACGTGTATCAGTAGGTTTAATTCAGTAAAAAACTTTTGAAATGGATGATGCAGACATCCTGACTTTCAACCTGACCTGTTGTTAAGTACTTCCTTTTGTGTCTCTATGACTTCATTATTGTGTGTCAAATTCCCCTCTCCTTCTAGGATGATTTAATCTCTAGATCCTTAACTTCACTACATATGCAAAAACTCTATTTCCCAATAGTCACATTACAGGGACTGAGGGATCAGACTTGGACGTATCTTTTCTCGGGAGACACAATTTAATCTACTATTTACCCCAGTGAACCAAACTGCCTGGTATTCAAGCCTTTGTGCAGTCCCCTCTTTTGTATCTGGGTGGGCCCTGTGGGACTCACTGGTCACCAGTCAAGTGTCGAAAAAGTGATGCTGTGTTATTTCCAAAGCTAGATCGGCAGGAACGTGGAAGCTTTCCAACTTGGTCTTTTGGAACCTTCACTCTCACGGTACCCAGACACCCTGTAAGAAGTCTTACTACCCTGTTGGGAGGTTCGCACGGAGCAGATCTAAGAAACTATGGACAGGGAGTGGGGTCCAGCTGAGTCTAGGTTTCCAGACTTCCCACCGCAGGCATCAGGTGAGTGAAGCCTTCTACATCTTCCTCCACCCTAGCTTCCAGTTAAGCAACACCAAGCGACCCCACCTAATGCCGTGGGGCATCTGATGGTGGTAGTGGAGTGATGAGGTTGAGCTGTTCTGTAATTAATGCTTTGCCCCTCGACTCGAATACCAGCCTTTGGAGAGAACACACATGCACACACACACGGAAAAAGAAATCCGATGACCCTGTGAAAGGCACACTTGCAGAGTCCAGGCAAAGCTAACACCAATTCGGGCACCGGCTTTTAGTAATGTCTTTTATAAATAAGCACTATTTTCACGTACGAAAATAACTCTTGGAATTACATTCTTCTTTTGAAAAATACGAAACATTAGAAAAGCTCCCCGATCCCCAGCGGAACCGGGGCTGTCGGCGTGCTCTGCACGCTTCCACGATTCTTCCGTGTACACAAACACGCAGCGCCACCAACAACACTCTGCTCCACGGCCGTGTTCTGTTCCGGGACTCACGTGCACGGCTCGCACACCGTAGGAGCGGTGTCGTAACTTGTTCTCGCTTTACGAAGTGTCGTAAAGTCTCGTTCGCGGCAGCGTCTCCCCCCCCTCCGCGCGAGTCGCCACGCAGGCCCTCCCGTTCCCTGATGCAGAGGGGCGGGGTCGGAAGCCGCGGACTCCAGTGACCGCGCCGAGACGGCGCACGGCGATGACGCACCGCGGGGTGCGCGAAGACGGCGGCGGCCACGACGCAGGGGAGGGGCGAAGGCTGCGGCAGCGTCCGGCGCGCGCACACGTTGCAGCTTCTTGCTGTCGGCGGGGTTCGGCGAGGTTCTGACGGCCAGGCAGGCGCGCTAGAGGTAGCCGCAGACCGGCGGAGATGGCGACGCTCTGTCTGACCGTGAATGCAGGAGACCCTCCGCTGGGTAAGGGGCCGAGGCCGCCGACCTGCGGGGGTTGCATCAGCCGGGGAGGGTGCGGGGCAGGGAAGGTCGCCGCGCCCGGCGTTGCGCAGCGGCGGTCACGGTCTGGGAGATGAGGCCTGCCGGCTCCTCGGAACTGTGCGCGGAGTAAGCTCTGCACCCTCCTGGCATGCGGATCTGCTCCCGAAGACAGTTTCCTCGGGCGTGGAGGGAGGCGTGGTGTGAGCCCAGGCAGGGCGACACGTCGCTCAGCTTCGGACCTTTTCTCTAAGAGGGATGACTCCCCAGCTCCCCTCTCCCTGTTTTTGGGAATGGCTTTCCCTGGAGACCTCGAGCTGCCGGTAGAAATGCCGTTTGGAAAGTTACAATCCCAACGTCTCCGCGTCCCCCTCTGTCAGCACACCCCCCTTCCCTGAGCTCTCCCTTCCTCCCTCTTCTCCGAAAAGGTCTTTAATCCCCTTGACTACCTTATGTTTCGTCGGGTTCAGGGGGAACAAGGCAGTGTAGTAGCTGAGGCTGCATTACCACCGAGGTTGCATTTATTTTTAATTAATGGTGGCAGGGTAATTGCTAGAACACCCGAGTACACTGCGGACTGATCGGGTTCCTTTCCTGCACACCCTTGTGGATGTGGTCAGCGCCAGAGTAAACGTCGGACCTGTTCCCTTGCTAGTACGTGTTAAGTTCTATTTAGATTTGCCTTTTCTGTGGGGCCGACGTTGTTGTCGATGGATCGCTTAGAATTTCTCCTTTTTTATTACTTTGGGAAATTGCACAAAAGAATTTGAGTAGTTTATTAATCTCCTATTAATGTGTATGCGTAGTATAGACTCATAAGTCCTTTTTTTTTTTTTTTTTTTTAAGGTTTTATTTTAGGTAATTTCTACACCAAACATGGGGCTGGAACTCAACAGCGAGGTCACCCGCTCTACAGTCTAAGCCAGCCAGTCTTTTGGCATACAACCCACAACTTAATAGCCATTTTACGTATTTTTAAAATGTTGATGATTTAGCATATTGGTTCCAGTAATTATGGGCTAAGCTCACACAAATCAATAAACTTAAAAAAATAAATGGGTTTCCTCTTGGGGCTGGAAAGTACTAGACAGTGTGGTCTCATGGTTAAGAGCAGAAACATTTGGTTCCTGGAGACTTGGGTCCAATCCTGGCTGCCATTTACCAGTTGTGGAACCTTGGCAGGTTGCATGTTTGGCTTCTCCCACAGTTCCTTTGGTTAAGAAAGGAGGAATCGTCTTTTCTACATAGGGTTGGTTGCCAGAATTAAATGAGATGTAGGTAAAATTCCTGTCGCATTTGAGATACTCCATAGCTATAGTGTTTACTAATGTTACTTAGCGAATCACCCTGTTTCCTTGGTTACCACATTCTGACTGTTCTGGAAGAACAGAGGATCTTCAAGAAATTTATTGTCATTTTGAAGTGTAGACCAGTGATAGAGTGTATGTATGTTTGCTTTTCCCCTCTTTTTTTGTTTTTTAATTCTTTCCACTGTTTGATTAAAGCACATCTCTAAAGATTGAACGAAACATTTAGAAAAACAGATTGCATTGCTGGAATTTCCCTGTTTGACATGCATTCAGCACGTGAAGCTTTTTTTTTTTTTATTTTAATGTTAAAATAATTTCAAACTTAAAAAGGTACAAGAATAGAATTGAGTACTTTTTTCCCCCCCGAACCACTGGACAGCTTCAGCATCAGGAATACACCAACCTACAGCTCTCTCAAGCAAGGAAGCTCTTCACATGACCTGACAGGACCATCAAAATCAGCAAGTACACATTCATACCATTCTTCCATTTAACGCATAGCCCCTGTTCATATTCCAACACTAATTGTTTCAGCAACACTCTTAACAGTACAGGGATCAAAATCCAGAATCAAGCGCTGCACCTCCTTGTCATGTCTCTCCAGTTTCTTTCAGTCTGGAATGTTTTTTCAGTCTTCTCTTGGCTCTCTTAGCTTTGACCTCTCTGAAGACTAAAGACCAGTTACTTGAAGAATGTCCCCATCAGATTGTTTGAGGTTTCCTTGTGGCTGTATTCAGCTACACATCTTTGGCAAGAGTAGCACACAAGTGATTTGTTTTTCTTCACTACAGCCCATTAATTGGTGCATGAATTTGATTTTTCCATTACTGATGGTCTAACCTTGATTATTTAAGATGGTGCCAGCCAGCTTTATGGACTGCAAAATTTTCTCTTTGCATTAAAAAAAAAAAATTTATTTATTTGACAGAGAGAGATCACAAGTAGGCAGAGAGGGAGGCAGAGAGAGAGGGGGAAGCAGGCTCCCTGCTGAACAGAAAGCCCGACATGGGACTCTATCCCAGGACCCTCGGATCATGACCTGAGGTGAAGGCAGAGGCTTAAGCCACTGAGCCAGCCAGGCACCCCTTCTCTTTGCATTTGACAGGCATTTTGTGGGGAGATGCTTTAGGACCATGTAAACATGCCACTCAAACCTTCGTTTACTGGTTTCAGCATCCACTGATGCTTCCTGCCCAACTTGATGATCATTAACATGCCAAAAGGTCACCTTCCAGTTCCATTCCTTCTACATGTATTAGTTGGCATTTTTCTGTCAGAGGATCTTTTTTCTTTTCCTTTAAAAAATTTTCATAACAAAATCTACTCAGGTTATAATGTGTATTATTTACTTTTATTCTTTTAATTTAAAACTTTTATTTTTTAAAATTAGTTTTATTAAGCTATAATGTGCATTTACTATACTTCACCAATTTAAGATTGACAAATATGTACAGTAACCACCGCAGTAATGATAGAGAATATTTCTCTCATTTCAGAAAGTTTCCTTATGTTCCTTTGCAGTCAATTCCCTTTCCCCATCTCTGGTCCCTGATAGCCACTGATCTGCTTTCTGTCATTATTGTTCTTTTTTTTCTAGAATTTCATGTACACTGAATCATATCGTATATATTCTTTTTGTACCTAGGATAATGCTTTGGCATTCATCTGTCTTACTACCTGTGACAGCACTTCATGGTTTTTATTTGCCCTGTAGGATTTTGTTGTACGGATACACTAAAACTTGTATCATTTATATTAGTGGTTAAATTGCTACTGTTAGCTAGTGGGAGCCCCTCTAAGCTGGCCTCTGTGTCCTTTTGGTTTATCTGTTTGATTACCTCTTGCTTTCTAGTGCAAGGTTTTCCAGATCTGTCTTGTACCTTCCCTGCCACAGCCCTGTTTCTGGTGGAGCTTCATTTTAGAAATCAATATCTGGGGGCGCCTGGGTGGCTCAGTGGGTTAAAGCCTCTGCTTTCAGCTCAGGTCATGATCCCAGGGTCCTGGGATCGAGCCCCGCATCGGGCTCTCTGCTCAGCAGGAAGCCTGCTTCCTCCTCTCTGCCTGCCTCTCTGCCTACTTGTGATCTCTGTCTGTCAAATAAATTAAAAAAAAAAAAGAAATCAATATCTGGGTGCTGGTGGTTCATGTCCTTTTCCAGGACAAAAGATTAATGAATCAATTTAGGATATTTAATAGGTGTTGCGAGGCAGATTATACTGTGTTTTAGAGTTTAACTTCTGGATCGTCTTAGGCTTGCATTCAGTTCCTGAGTGCCACATATTTAGTTAAGGACTTGGGGTTCAGTATTTAATCTTTTCAAGCTTCCTCTTCTGTAAAAGGAAGATAAAGATGACTCCCTCTATAAGATCACTACAAAGATGAAAAATTTTAATGACTGTAAAGCATTTTAGCACAGTGCCTACCACATAGTAATTACTCAGATGCTATTAACAGTAGTTTTTATACAAGGCACTGTTCTCATTTCTTGTCTCCTGAGGGAGGAATAGGATGTATTTCGCTGCCCTTAACTGGAAGCTGAACATATGCAAAAGCAGTTGGACTATGCCAGTGAATAGTTTCTGATATGTTATTTTCCCAAGACTGGAAGAGGATCCTTTCTTTTTATAGACTTCTGGGAAAGAAGTTTACTCCTTGTAGGACTCAGTATTGGTTTGTTGAGTCATTCTTACTGCTTTATGATTCAGGTTTTAAATACTACATTGTTAATAAAGAAACATCTTTTCATCTCATTCCACCTAGGAGCTTTGCTGGCCGTAGAACATGTGAAAGACAATGTCAGCATTTCTGTTGAAGAAGGGAAAGAGAATATTCTTCATGTGTCTGAGTAAGTACTTTTGTATCTTTTTTCAGTACTGAACGGGATTTTTTAAATATTCAGAATTCAGTGTTCTGTGCTTGTTTTATTTGCTTGTTGGTAGATTAGAAAGAATGTGCTTTTCTTCCTCATTCTTAAAAAAAGTATATTCAGAGACTTAGATTTGTCAGCAAGCTATCTGATCCCACTTATAATCTAAAAGAAACATATAGAAAGTTTTTTTTTCCTTTTTACTTCTCGGTTTTCACAGCTTTCTACAATGAGCATATAGTGTATGTTCCTGATTAAAGTGAATCATTTGCATCTCAGGATTTATGGAAGATTGAACTTGTTTTTCACGAACCCACTGAGAAGAATAAAAAGAACTGGAAAGGAAGATATTATTATCCTTAATTTTAGTTTAATGAAACTGAGGAATAGATATAATCTGGTTTCAGAGTTTTTAAAAAATACTTCACCACATAATAAAATATGGACTAAACTGAAAGAAATTTTCCAGGGTATTCTCAAGCAGGATACAGATTTGAAATGTGTTTAAAAGGTCCATAATAAACTGACAGACTTGTATTGGGAAAAGAGCAAGATACATAAAAACAGATACTCGCACACACTCTCCTATTCCCATCTCCTCCTTCCTCCCAGTATCATCATGTTGGTTAGGTTTCCATTCTGTGTTTACACTGTAATGGCCTAGCACGTTTTATTCACTGCTAAGCCACATATTATGATTATTTTTTTGTGTAAAACTCTTACTTTTCCATGGAATAATTGTTTGTTTTGTTCTCTTTCTTTGGAAGCTTCTCTGATTCCTGATCTTTTCTGTGTGACTTAAGGGGTTGGTAGGAATATTTTCTTTTGATTCAGTATTCTGAAATTTCACAGTAATATGCTCTGATGTGGGTCATTTTTAAAAATTTATTTATTTTTAAAATTTTTTATAAACATATAATAAATTTTTATCCCCAGGGGTACAGGTCTGTGAATCGCCAGGTTTACACACTTCACAGCACTCACCATAGCACATACCCTCCCCAATGTCCATAACCCCACCCTCCTTCTTTTTTTAAGATTTTATTTTATTTTATTTTTTAAGATTTTATTTATTCATTTGACAGACAGAGATCACAAGTAGGCAGAGAGGCAGGCAGAGAGAGAGAGGAGGAAGCAGGCTCCCCGCTGAGCAGAGAGCCCGATGCGGGGCTCGATCCCAGGACCCCGGGATCATAACCCGAGCCGAAGGCAGAGGCTTTAACCCACTGAGCCACCCAGGCGCCCTAAGATTTTATTTTTAAGTGATCTATACACCCAATGTGGGGCTTGAACTCTGAACCGCAAGATCAAGAGTCACATGTTATATTGACTGAGCCAAGCTGGTGCCCTCTGTGGGTCTCTTTTTAATCTCTTCCACTAGGTGCTTGGTCTCCTTTCAATGTGAAAACGTGAAATCCTTCTTGAAAAAACCCTTAGAGAATAAGGCTTCAGTTTTGGCCACGATTGAGTAAAAGCAGTGGTTCAGCTGAGCAGAACAGGGCTTGATGGTGTCTGTTTCCCACCACTTAGTAAATAAACTTTCTATCATCCCTTTTTATTTTAGCCCCAGTTCACTTTTGCTTCCATTGATTCATGACTCTTTTGTGGATTCTAAAATTTAGGTTGGGTTGGTTTTCAGCTTTGTCCACTACCCACTTAAAATTCAGTTTCTTCAGACCTGTTGAATCCATCTGCTGTCTAGCTTTGTAAACTTTATTGTGACTGTTTCTTCTCCTTAGTTTCTTTTTCCTTATGGTTGTGTGTCTCTCTCTTTTTTTTTTTTTTTTTCCTAAAGATTTTATTTATTTATTTGACAGACAGAGATCACAAGTAGGCAGAGAGGCAGGCAGAGAGAGAGAGAGAGAGGGAAGCAGGCTTCCTGCGGAGCAGGGAGCCCGATGCGGGGCTCGATCCCAGGACCCTGAGATCATGACCCGAGCCAAAGGCAGCAGCCCAAACCACTGAGCCACCCAGGCGCCCCTGCTTGTGTGTCTCTTAAAAAAATAATTTCTACAGAACAATTTTGGTGGGGTTTGAGCTGTCCTCTTACTTGGAAGTATATAAAACTAGCCTCTTCATGACTGAGTATCCTTGACTTCTCTGCCTTGATTTATTTAAATCACTGTTTTCTTGCCATCCCAGTTATATTTTCGTAGTTACACCACAGATAGACAATACTTAGAAGGACAAAGCATTATAGATAGTTTACTCTGACCTGAATTGTTTGGTTTAGCCGAACATCCAGAACAAATTGGAGTTTGATAGAAACAGTAGGGAATAAATTAGGCAGATTTTTTTAAACTGTAGTTAAAAATACATGGTAAATAAAAGCCTTTGTAAGGCTCATGACTCCTCCTGATTTGCTAGAGCTGTGGTAATATTTTATCGCATGCTTATGTTCTAGAAATGTGGTATTCACGGATGTAAATTCCATACTTCGCTACTTGGCTCGAGTTGCAACTACAGCTGGGCTCTATGGCTCAAACTTGCTGGAACATACTGAGGTAAGGGATGAACATTTCCTTGGGTTTATTTTGATTTATGCTCTGTTCTTTCGAGCACTTCATTTTATTGTTGGTTTATATACTATTATTCTATTTAAGGGTAGTAATGGAGTTTAGTGATGGACCTAGTTAAGGAATTCTCCTCCTGTTTTTATTTTTAGGAAACCAAAAAACAACCTCATATTTCCCAAGTTTGAACTTTTAATCCCATACCAGCTGTCCTGTTGGGTCCATGAGTGCTGTTGTCTTCCTAGATTCCTAGAATTTCAGGCTGGATGTGACTGTATAGATCATAGCATACAAATCCCTTAACTTTACAGATGAGGCACAGCAGGCCTAGAAAAGTTAAAGAGGTTTTCCCAGGGTCACACACACAGTTTGGACGCCCTTCTCCTTTCTCGGTATATACTTTAATTATCATAGGTGCTGCCGAAGCAAGCATGGTGATACTTTAATTAATCACAGCAATTGTAGATTAACTTCCAGTACTGCTATTTAGATGCTTTTTGTTTGTATTCAGTCTCCTCAGTTTTATAAAAGTCAGTATACAAAGGATAGTTTCCTCGGTATTTACTTTTAAATTTTGCAGGTGGATGAATCTGTTTGGCTAGGTATCACCTACTGGTTTTGATCAAGAGGGTTATTCCTGCTGCTAGTTCTCCAATCTTTTTCTTCTCCGAAGTGCTCCTCTGCACTTCTGCAGGAGTGAGGGAAGCACAGAAATATAACAATGAAGTTTGTTTATGTAGATGCCACTTTAGATCTCAGGCAACCAGAATTAAATCCACACAGTGGCAAATCCCAGTAATTTGAGGTAAGATAGGCATGGTTCTGAGTTCATTTGTTTGTTTAAGTCTAAACGCCAAGGTACATTTCTTTTCGATCTTTTATGTCCACAGATTGATCACTGGTTGGAGTTCAGTGCTACAAAATTGTCTTCATGTAGTTTGTTTACTTCTGCAATCAACGAGCTCAATCATTGCCTGTCTCTGAGAACATATTTAGTTGGAAATTCCTTGAGCTTAGCAGATTTATGTGTTTGGGCCACCCTAAAAGGTACAATTTATTCTTCCTGAAGAGTGCTGTATTTTTATTGCTTGATATTTTGCTGGGTAAGAAGTGTCCATATCTCTCTCTACATATAGGTCTCTAAATACACACACACACACACACACACACACACACACATATTTATTTATATATGAATAAACTCAGACATGTGAGCGTGTGTTTGTGTAGAACGAGAGTCACTTAGGACTTCTTGCAAAGGAATGACTGTCTTGGCTGTTTCATTCCTATCCACACGTAGGAATTCCTAATACTTTGCTGTCCCGAGACGTCTTCTGTCTCTCACTAACCCAGCTCCCTTCTGCTTGGAAGGCTGACCTTGGTCCTGCCGAAGAAGCCCTCATCCCATTTATGTCAGCACCTCTCCTGTCTCAGCCATTCTTTTACTCCAGGCATTATTGTCTCTGATTACTTAGTAGGAGGGTGTTTGTGTGTTGGAGGGGGTGAGCTGGAGTTGTTCCTTTTGGAGGTCATGGATTCTCTGACTAGTTGGCAATAGGGTAAGATTATGGGATTGATGAGAGGTATAAAGAGGACTTGAATTTTCTTGGAGAGAAGAAATTCTCTCTCCATTTTCTTGGAGAGAGAGAAAAAAAGCAAATATGCCAGAAAGTTTTATCATTCTTTAAAGTTGTATCATGTGGGGTTTTAAAAATTTGTTTACTATTTTTGTGGCTAAAACTTTTTTCCAAATTGTCATAATAATAACCAACATAAAATGAAGGCCTTTTCTAATTAGATGTTTTCATGTATAGTTTTGACATTTTCATCTTTTTCGATTTTTGACTTAATACTCATGGAAGGAAGATACTATCTTGAGGATGTAGCTTTGTGATATTACAGAATTAAATTTTCCTTCACTGCCTACGTTTGATACTACATTTGAAGAAATGAGCTACTTCTTGATCTTAGTTTCCTATTTTGTTTTCTAGTTGATCTACTTAAAGCATTTCCTTAATTATGAAATAAGACATTGGCCTTATAATGGGGGTGGTGTCAAGGGCAGGATTTAGTGATTAGGATTTGCACTTCAGTGAGTTGAACTGCAAAAATATTTTTAACTTCCGTGAATTCTGTAAAGTGTATTAAAACATTAGAAAACGTTACAATGCATACCTAGATGTAAATTTTTCATTATAGAAGCACATTTTTTTTTTTTTTTTAAAGTAGGCTTCACGCCCAACATGGGGCATGAACTCAAGACCCTGGGATTAAGAGTTACAGGCTCTATGACCTGAGCCAGCCAGGGACACCTCTAAAAGCACAACTTTAAGCTATCTCATTTACTTAAATTAACCACAACTAGAACTTTGCTTTTAAAGTTGTGGATTTATCGAATGGTTTTAAAATAATTTTTGCTAGGGGCACTTGGGTGGCTCAGTCAGTTAAGCGGTTGCCTTCAGCTCAGGTCATGATCCTGGGGTCGTGGGATTGAGCCCCGTGTAAGGCTCCCTACTCAGCAGGTAGCCTGCTTCTCCCTCTGCCTGCTGCTCCCCCTGCTTCTGCTCTCTTTCCTCCCCTTCCCTCTCCCTCTCTGTGAAATAAATAAATAAAATGTTAAAAAAAAATTATTTTTGCTAATAGGCAGTGCTGCATGGCAGGAACAGTTGAAACAGAACAAAGCTCCAGTGCACTTAAAACGCTGGTTTGGCTTTCTCGAAGCCCAGCAGGCCTTCCAGTCTGTAGGTACCAAGTGGAATGTTTCAGCGACCAAAGCTAAAGCGGTAAGCATTTTTTAATGCTGATACCTTAGTATCAGTACTAAATTAGTACCTCAGCATTCAGATCTATGGTCTCTGTTTGAGACCGTAGATCTGAAAAGAAAATTATTCTTACTTGGAGTTTTTCTTTTCATATGTGAAAAAGGATCTTCTTGGAAAAATCTGCTGAGTCTGTTAAGTGTGTTCTTGCCTTTAACTGTTTAACTCCATGAAGCCTTCATTACATGTCTAAAATCTTATGATCGTGCAGTGTATGATGTCTCTTAGGAAATCCAAAGTCCACGTAATTAAAATCTCATTCTTTACGGCTATATGAGTTTTCCTTCCTCCCGCCTCCCCTGTTTGCTCATTTTTGACCGTTGAGTCGTGGGCTTCTGCGGAGCCTTTTTGTTGGTCCTCTAAGAGGATGTGATGCCGAGTCCAGTAGGAAAGATTCTCTTCCCCAGGCAGAGCCTCTCTACTTCGATCTGTTTCACACATTAGGCATGTGTAGTAAAGTCTCAACTTAAAGGTTTTCCACTGCAGTAAAATTAGAAAACTACTGCCTGCTTGAGTTAAGACACAACAGTCTGCTCAGTGGTTTTGGCTAAAAATCGTCACTCGTCCTTCACCATTTTTTCCATGAAATCAGTTACTAAGTTCTGTTCTTCTCCTATTTGTTGATATGTTTTCTGTCTCCACTATTACTCAGTTTTATTGGAGCTTCATTACCTCTTGGTTGATTTAATACCATAATCTCACCCAAGGTCTCTGTCTTTTATACTTTAGTCTCCGCATTGTCCATGGTATCATTTTAGAAAATACAAATAAATGGTCCTGTTACTCCTGGGATTTCCTTGTTGCCTAAAACCGAAAAGCACGTGTATGAGGAGCTTCACATTCTGGACCTCATCAACAGTTTCACCTTCCCTGTCACCCGTCCCATGTGCATATTTTACCTTTTCGTGGATGGTGCCCTGTCTTTGTGTCTTACATGTGCTGTTGTTCCTTTTCTTAGAATGAAGGCACTTACACATTCTACATCTAATGTATTTCTACTTATTTTTTTAAGGTCCAGCTTTGGTTTTTATCTCCTTTTAAGCTTTTCCTGATGACCCTAGAAGCTGTTGGTTAATGTCCGCTGACTGCTCTGGCAGCACTCTGTGAATACATGTGTATATCTCTGTTCCCATCCTTCATAAGATTTTGGGTGTATTTACATCCTTCATAAGATTTTGGGTGCTCAAGTGCAAGGACAGCGTTCTGGTCCTCATATGTCTTGTAATCATGCCTCGTCCATAGTGGGCACTGAGTTAAGTATTTGTTGAATGAATGTGTTCTTTAACATTTAATGATGTAACTGTATTTGTTGTTTTTGTTCTGCTTTTCAGATACCTGAGAAAAAACAAGATGTTGGGAAATTTGTTGAGCTTCCAGGTGCTGAGATGGGAAAAGTTACCGTCAGATTTCCTCCAGAGGCTAGTGGGTAAGGAAATGTAACTTGTAATTACAGTGGAATATATTTAGTGGAAAAGCTTTAGGATAGTTGAGTACTTATGATACTACTAGATTACTAATATAGAAGAAAATAAGTAAGATTTTAATTGTGGGAATCAAAATTCTAAACGTTTTCATAGTCTATTTATTATTGACAAGTAATGTTAATGTATCAAATTTATAGTTTTAGCTTACTAATCAGACAGTATTGTTATTTTGCCCCACACAGAATTTTAATACAAAAATATCCATAAATAGAAAGCCTTAAGTCTTATTTACATTTTGAGAATCTTCCGCTCCCATTTAACAAGGATTTGTAGTTGTACCCGGCGCGGTCCTTTCGGTTAGCAGTAAAAGTTATGGTAGAATTATTTTTAGGTTCCTTTTTTTCTGAAATAAAGAGGCATCCTGAAAAAAGCCTATTCCTTTTCAGTTCTTTCTATTGTCAGCAGACTTCCCAGCCCCTTTCGTTTGTGGTAGCAAAAGAAAATAACATTTGAATAGCTCTTTGGAGGAAAAGACTTGTTTTGGCTGGCGGCCACCAGCCTGCGGCCTTCCCAGGCCTTGCCCAGCATTGTCCAGGGCTGTGGGGAGTCCACCTTTGCGCATGCGTTGGCCTCTTTGCGCTGGACAAGCTTTGTAATAGCGCCCCTCCAGTGATGATAATGTAAAGTGTGTCTTATTAAAACCATTAGTCTCAGGAACTTAGCCATTAGGAAAGAATTGTGCCACATTTGATAAATGAGATGATTTTTTCCCCCCAAATTTGTTTAATTTCAGATTGTGTATTCTGTAGCTAAATTCTTACCCATTTGTGGTAAGTGGAATGTGTAGACAGTAGAAAGTAGCAGAGTAAGCAAAAAACTGTTTTATTTTAGCTGTTCTTAATAGTTCTCCACAGACTTCTCATAAGCACCACTGACAGGAAAATTTGTTGTAGAATTCCACATTTTCTCTCTGCTTTTCTAAGTTTGCTGATGAAGGTGGTAAAATAAAGGATAGATAGAAGGAGATGAAAGAGAAATAATGAATTCGGAAAATTCATAGACTAATTAAATGGTCGCTTGGTAGTTGATGGGGGGAATCGCATAAATCAGACTTAGCATATGTGCCTTAATTCCCACAGACCTCTCGGGTCCTTTGTGGTCCCCGTGTTCTGCTCCTGTGTGCTTCATCACAGCTGGTTTCCCATGGGCAGTGACTTCAGGGGTTTCCTATAGCCGCTTTCTGAGCAGTGGCTGTTTATAGCTCTGGCATTTGGACATTAGTTCTTTGACAATCTTTTTATATTTTCTGTCACTGTCATTTCTTAGAATAATGAGTACCTCATGTTTTTAATATATGAAGTACATTTGTCTGCCATAAATTATATCAATTTCAGAGACATGCTCTTTGCCAAATACAGCTTGAGGATTTGAAATATAAATCAGTATTCAGGTGTTTTTTTCGTCTTTTTTGTTTTTTGTTTTACTAGTCATAATTTTATCATACCCCTTTATACTGCTAAAGAATTCTTAATTTTTCTTTTTCTTTTCTTTTTTTTTTTTTTTAAGATTTTATTTTTAAGTAATCTCTATACCCAGCATGGGGCCTTAAATTACAACCTTGAGATCAAGAGTTGCATGTCTACCAACTGAGCCAGCCAGCTAGGATCCCCCTGTAATTTTTCTTATTAGTCATTTTATTTTTCTGTGTCTTTCATGAAATGCCAGAAGGCATGACTTTTTTGTTTGTGTAAGATTTTATTAATTTATTTGACAGAGAGAGCACAAAAGCAGGGTGAGTGGCAGGCAGAGGAAGTAGCAGAAGCAGACTTCCCACTGAGCTGGGAGCCCTCACGTGTCGGGGCTTGATCCCAGGACTTTGGGATCGTGACCTGAGATGAAGGCAGATGCTTAACCAACTGAGCTACCCACATGCCCCGAAGGCTTGACTTTTGCCCTTTTTCTTATTCTTAGCTAACATATATAGAACCTGTTATATGCAGGTACTACCAAGCATTGTACATTTAGTGTTTTAATCCTAATAGCCCTGTGAGGAAAGCACTTTTAATAGCTGCATTTTACAAATGGTTTCAGAAACTGATTCCTACAACATTTTCGGTAGTTTGCCAAGCTTGTGCTATCTGGCTCTAGAGTCCATTTGACTTAAAATTCTGCAGCCTATGCTGTTACATGTGGCAGAAGCCCAACTCGGTATTAGTACTAACTGAAAAGCGTGAATCTTACTTTCTTTATCTAGCTAGATGTCTCTTGAGCTGGTTATTTTAGTTATCTTGTGAATATTTTATAGTCCTTTTAAGTTTCTTGACATTTAGAATTGTTAGAACCATACACATTATTTCAGATTCAGAAACATCATCTGTAAGATAATGGTTTGATTTCCTCACCTCTCTTAAATTAATTCCTTTATGTAAAGCCTAACACATTAACTAGCATATAGTGTGGATAGTTAGTGATTATTAGTTTTTTGTTGTTGTTTTTTCGTTCCTAATGATGGGTATAGGATGATATAGGTATAACACTTTCAACAAAGACTACAGACAGTGTTTCTGTTTCTTTCTTGGAACTCACTGTCCTTTGTTTTATTTTATTTTTGGTTAACCTTTTGTTTTAAAGTAGTTGTAATTTTCAGAAGCATAGCAAAGATAGTACAAAATGTTCCCACATACACTGCCCCCAGTTATCTGTAATGTTTACCATCTTAACATTACTCTTGTACCTTTATCACACCTGGTGAACCAATATCAATATTATTATCATCACCTAAACTCCATACCTTTTTTGGATTTCATTAATTTTTTCCTAATGTCCTTTCTCAAACTGTTTTAGAATCTCATCTGGGATACCAGTGATGGCCTTTTATGTTATGCAGAACGTTTTGAATAACTCTAAATGCATTGCTTTGTATTTGTCTACATTAACCTAAATTATTCTTAACACTTAATCATTGATCTAGAATGCTGCCTGAATTTCTAAAACAGGGATTGATTTAAAAACTGATGTGAAGACTTGCAAGGAGTTGTATTTTCCCCTTCCCTCTTGACACCAGCTGAGATCGTGTTGGCATGAAACCAGGAAACTAACGCAGTTGGGACCATGGCTACCATTAGTGGAAACTAGTAGAAATGATCAAATGTCCTTGCTTCATGCCATGCTTGCTGCCTGGGAAAGAGTATTTTCAACAGTAGTGGTATTGGATACTGCTTTTTACCCACATTGCTGATAGAAGAGAACATTGATATAGAATATTATCGACAGTGCCTGTGACATACTTTATTCCTTGTAATTGCCAGTTGCCTGTAGAACAGAATAGTGTTTTCCTAGATTGTGATTCACAGAGCATTGTTCCTGGAAGGTCCTTTAATTCAGATCCCCTTGTTTTGGCTTCTGAGAAAACTGACACCTTGAGAAGTGGCTCTCCTGCAGCCTCCTGATCCCCATGTGCCCTTTCATGGGATCTTCCTGTGGCAGTGGTGATCTCAGAGGTGCCTCTTGCTGGCCTGCATGAGGTGGGCACTCGGTTCTCAGTAGCGTCAAGTCTTAGTGAAGAAGATCCACTGCCACGTAGCACTGAAAGCTGTTTTGGAAGCAGTTTTCCTCTAACTAAATGACCACTTGTTTCCTCTGTAAGGAAAAAAAAAAGATTTTTCTTGAGGTTGGTTTTTTGTTTATTTTGTTCTTTATTTTGTTTTTTTCTTTTGAAGGTTGTAATGTTAACAAATAACTTATCCCTTTGTGAGATTTTACATACGAAATTGTTTCTTGTGATTATTTTATAAATGTTATAGCCTTTTTCTTCCTGTGAGGGTCAGATTTTCTATCACAGTACTTTTTTATTAGAAAATAAAATATGACTGGAGTACCAACTAGAAGGATTTTTGTTTAGTTCTCATCTCCTCAAAAAGGTTAAGTTTAAGTATTTAGTTAAAACATGTTAATGAGTTTCTTTGTGAAATGTTTTTGTTTTAGTTACTTACACATTGGGCATGCAAAAGCTGCTCTTCTGAACCAGCACTACCAGGTTAACTTTAAAGGGAAACTGATCATGAGATTTGATGACACAAATCCTGAAAAAGAAAAGGAAGATTTTGAGAAGGTAATTAAAGGTGTAGTGATGACCCTTTGTCAGAAAAGTTCATGAAAATTAGAGGGTGACCTGATACCTTCATGGTATGAAAATAAGTTTGTTCTCATAGCTGCTTTTATCCCTCACCTGTATATTCTGTGTCTGAGACCTAAGCAATTTTGAGCTCCCGTACGAAAAAACTTCAATTTATTTTTTTCTTCCACAATTGTACAGTTTACCAAAGTGTGCTGTATTTTCCTTTAAGTACTAATTTCTTAAATGAATTGGTCACTAGAGGCAGGTTTCCTTTTTGTCATATAATTTTAAGTGTATGAATGAAACAGACACTTAAGTAGGTATTGGAAAATTGGGAAGGTTTCCTAGCCTCTTTTATCCTCTTTATTCAGAAGCATTTCAATTTATTCAAAGAGAGGGCAAATGATTGTCAGTATATGACCAATAATAACCAGTTTTCCAGAGTAAATGGAAAGCTCTTTCATGAGATCAGCTTTCTCAGCTGAAAATTTGGAGTCTAATATAATGAATATCTTTTTTTCTTTTCTTACCTAATATACAACTTGCACAGACATTTTCAGGTTTGTTTTTTTTTTTTTTTTTTGACTGATGGTGTATAATTACATTTGCCCAAATGCAGTATCAAGGATTGAAAATACACAAGAAAATGCAAAAGATAAAGTGATGGTTATTTTGGATTCTTTTTGTAGGTTATCTTGGAAGATGTTGCAATGTTGCATATCAAACCAGATCAATTTACTTATACCTCGGATCATTTTGAGACTATAATGAAATATGCAGAGAAGCTAATTCAGGAAGGGAAGGCGTATGTAGATGATACTCCTGCAGAGCAGATGAAAGCAGAACGTGAACAGAGGATCGAATCCAAGCACAGAAAAAACTGTGAGGCACATTTAGTGTATTGTATTTTAATTGATGGGCTTCTGTTCTATTTCTCTAGTAGAATAAGATTTCTGTGAAAGATGCTCGTTTGAGACACATTTGGGAATATGATTCACGCGTTAATTCATCATAATTCTTTTTCTTTCTTTATCATCTTTAACTGTTTTCACTTGTTGCCATCACAACTGCATGTCACGTGTGCCTGCCCTTTGTGTCTCGCTTACTAAGTGCCGCCTTTGGTATTATATTCATTCCGTTTGAATGGTTATTTCTGCAAGTTTTTGTAGTTCTCCCAGTTTAAATACTGAGTCTTTCTGTAAAATGATCATGTTATTAGTACCCAAATCATCTTAGCATGTGGGTAAATGTGAATGTAATACTGAATATAATATTGAAGCTCGGTGTACTCCTCTGTACCTCAGAAATACCACTTGACGCAATAACCTTTCTTACTCATTACTTGTCCCCTGAGTTACTGAATAGGGCTATTTTCACTCTGTAATTATGTTGCCGTAATTTCCACAGTATACTGTATTTAAATCTTGGGAAGTGTCTAGTGGATTTAGATTGTTACGGAAGTCTTTCTTTTTTTCTCTCACTTTTTTAAGTTTCCCTACATTTCCAGAGATTGTTAACAACTTTACTTGTAGACCTCACTTGATTTTTTTGAGGGCAGGTAAGATGTGTGCGTTTCCTTCAGGAGCTTCCGCAGACAATCACTGTGTCATAGTTCTTTCCTACCTACATGGGACAGGTTTTCAGTGTTCTCACATAAATAGAACCATAGCCACTTAGGACATAGAATTCTTTTATCTGGGATTAAACTTGTGTCATTGTTTTCCGTGCGCTCTCATGTTTTTCAGTGTAAGAGTCTCCTGCTTTCCACTGGAATGACTGACAGGGCTTTCAGGGAGCCCACAGGCTCAGGCTCACAGCCCGAGCTGTGTTCTTTTCCTGGGCCCGGGCAGTAGCACTGATCCCTGTGGGCCCCGTGGATCAGGCCAATCTGGTCTGTCCCCTGGGCGTGAGGTGGTAAAGGGACAGAATGCTTCTGCTTCAAAGGCAGTGTTAAATTTGAGGGGGTCAGGCTGACCGGTTGTGCTCTGATGGGAAAAGAGGAAATGCAAGATGAGAAAAACCTTCTGGCCTCTTTCTTTCATACTCTTAGATCAGTATTACATCAGTGGAATGTATTGATTTGACTGCCTTTAAAAATATATTTATAGAGTGTATTTTTTTAAGCATTTTGTGAGACTTCATAAAAAAATGATGCATTTACTCTTAATACCAAATATTAGAACTTATATTTTAAACTAGTGGAGTGTGCTTTTATTATATAAGTAGAATGTGGAAATTTGTATCAAATTATGGGACTATTAAAATAATTTGAATTCAACTATATTAGTAATATATGAGATAAACTAATACAGTTATCATCTTATAGCTGTTGAGAAGAATCTGCAAATGTGGGAAGAAATGAAAAAAGGGAGCCAGTTTGGCCAGTCCTGTTGTCTGAGAGCAAAAATTGACATGAGTAGTAACAATGGATGTATGAGAGACCCGACGCTTTATCGCTGTAAAATTCAGCCACATCCAAGAACTGGAAATAAATACAAGTGAGTGTATCTCTTTCATTGTGCTCGGTAGCCTAGTATGATTTTTGTTGATCTCTGTAAATGTGGAGTACATTCAGAATAGTCAAGAGACTTGGATCTTTGTTCATCCACAGGTTAGTAACTGCTATTGGTAAGAATGTGTAACCTAATCTCTTGGGGGTTTACTCACCTATTGATTAAGGTTATGTTAGGTTATTTCTAAGATAATTTCCATCTATAAAAGTCCTATACTCTCCCAAAAATTGCTTTTTGTATTGACTAGGTTTACTGTGGTGTGTATCTTTATTTTTTATTTAGTTTTTAAAGATTTTATTCATTTATTTGAGAGAGAGAGAGATCACAGGTAGGCAGAGAGGCAGGCAGAGAGAGAAGCAGGCTCCCCACTGAGTAGAGAGTCTGATTGGGGCTCGATCCCAGGACCCTGGGATCATGACTTGAGTCGAAGGCAGAGGCTTAACCCACTGAGCCACCCAGGTGCCCTGGTGTGTATCTTTAGATGAAGATAGTTTTCTTTCTCTAATAAACTTGGATTCTGCTGGGCATAAATTGATTCACAAAAATGATGGAATTGAAAATTTATAGAAATAGGAACAATATAAGAAAGTATCATGCGTCTTTTTTCTAGTTTTGATTAGCTTTCTGTGTGGGTTTTCAGTTAATGATTTTTTTCTTCAAATGGGTTCCCCTCCCCTATTTATTTACTTTTATAAAGTAACTATAGAATTTTTTTTTAATAATTTGAAGAAACCTACTACATATAATTGCTGAATCTGCACGTCTGAGATTAGTGAATGTAAATGCTAATAACTTCTTTAGCTAATGTAACTTTCTTTAAATGTGTGGGTGTAGATATGGTGTCCATATGTAGACAAAACCTTACACATGTGGTTACAGGTATCTACATAAGTCATTTTTAACAGGGTGCTTTCTCCTTATTTTATTAAGCAAATACTTCGACTACCTTTGGAAAAGTGAATTTGGATACACATTTTCAGTATCAAATAATTGCCAAGTATGATGCAGTAGCATTTTAATAAAGTCGTAGCCAAAAAATTAGAAGGCATAATACGATAATACATTCCTTAAAACTCAGAGTGCTTTCACATTGTGTACATTATTTTAATCAGGAATTGTTTTTAAGGCCATTTCATCTTAAATGGAATTTTAATTAACCTACTTTTCTTCTCTTTTACTTGTCAGAAGGAAATGCTGTATTCTTAAATTCATTTAATTACAGGAGATTAAGCTTAGGTATTTATTCAAGTGTGGGATTTATTAAGATACTGAAAAGCTAAAAATTCCTTTGAATTATTATGTACAGTTGACTCTTGAGCAGTGTAGGGAGTTAAGATGCCGACCCCCTGTGCAGTGAAAAAATCTATGTATGACTTCTGATTCCCCAAGAACTTAGCTACCAGTAGTCTCCTATTGACAGAAGCCTTACTGATAACATAGTCAATTAACATATTTTTATGTTATATTTATTATATACTGTATTCATAAAATAAACCAGAGAAAATAAAATATTAGAAAAATCATAAGAATACATTTGCAGTACTGTACTGTGTTTATAAAAATCCATGAATAAGTGGACACATGTAGTTCTAATTTGTGGTGTTCAAGGGTCAGCAGTATTTTGCTTTTTACTTTCTCCTATGCTATACATGAAGTGTGGATTGTAGAATTTGCTGTGCCAATACCCAGTTGTCTGTTAAGTTTCAAATTTGCTTTTTTGTTTGAACATTGAGTGGGTTAACTGATGTGTTGGTCTCAAAGACTGATAATATTTTGATATACTTTGAATATTATGGGTCATAAAAACTGTTGATTTTTAAGAAATTCCTAATTTGTAAGGAATTCTGTTTCAAATTACTCTTGCTTCTTACAATGCAATAGTCTAAGATGGAAAGGGTAACATGCTTTAGTTTACTTTTCAATGTCTTCCCTTTTTTTCCAGTGTTTATCCAACATACGATTTTGCCTGTCCCATAGTTGACAGTATTGAAGGCGTTACACACGCCCTGAGAACAACAGAATACCACGACAGAGATGAACAGTTTTATTGGATTATTGAAGCCTTAGGCATAAGAAAGCCATATATTTGGGAATATAGTCGACTGAATCTCAACAACACCGTGCTCTCGAAAAGAAAACTCACGTGGTTTGTCAACGAAGGACTGGTGGACGGATGGTACGTTCACTGTGACCTAGAATTTAGGGGAAGGAGTGAGAACACGGTCTGTCAGTGATTTTAAAACTGTTTTGAGGGGCGGGTGGGAGGGTGAATGGGAAGAGGTAGAGTGAGTGGGCCTCTAGGGTTTCTGGTCCTTATCTTTATTTCATTCAGTGCATCAAGTCCCTCTACCACTCCCCTTTATTTTAATGCTACAAATGCGGAGTGCCCATTTGGACCCTGGTGCATGGAAATGCAACACAATCTGTTGATCTTAGCATTTTGTAGAAAAGTAGTTGTGACTCTTTTCCTTTGTATATCTGGTTACCATTTTCCACACTGTGCTGAGGCTCTGAGGCTTTTCAGCTAGGTCCCAGGAAGGCCAAAAATACTGAGTTGAGGCGAAGACATAAACGGTTTCTGCCTTGGTTGTGAAGACCCACCTTGTGGAGCCATTGGTGGCCCAGAGTACTCAGCTCCTAGGACAAGTTAACAAATCTCTGTAGCATGTTAACCTATATAGGATTTCTGCGAGAAAGAGGAATATAAAAATTCAAGTCGTCTTGTAGCCTTAGATCTGTGTAAAGGAAACTTGTTCAAATGAGTTACCATGCTGATGAGTCTGTTCTTTATGTGAATTAACGGGAATGTATGTATTAGTTTCTGTTAGCATCGCATAATAGTTAATATGTATTTTATACTGGTTTTAGAGCTGAATTTGATAAAGGGCAAGTTTATCTTGGACTCCAGGCAAAAGTTTTTATTGGAAATAAAATAAAATTTCTGCAGAATGTTAATAACCAGTGTATATATTTTTTATAACCCAAGGGACTTTGTAAAGTATGTTCGTACATGGGTGACATGATACCATTTCTTACCTGATTCTCACAGTTGTATGTAGAATAGGGAGCTTGAATATTTGTTAAATAAAAAGCACATAAGAATGTTTTAATACATGGGTTTTCCCTATTTGAAGATGCAACTGTGTCTTTTTTGAAATGTGTTTTTACTATTCGTAGTAATGCATTTATTTTACTGAGCAGTATTTGACGAGTAAGCAGTTTTCCTCTTCCATGTCTGTGGGCTCATTGGTATTACGAGTTACTCAATTATTATTTAAACAACTCAGTCCAACTATTTCATAAGCTAACTGTAATTGTTACTCATTAAGGTATTTTGTGCTGCTTGTGTTTGTACATTAAAAAGATCTCCTTGGTACTTACAAATTTCCCTGTTTCCCAGGGATGACCCGAGGTTTCCTACGGTTCGTGGTGTGCTGAGAAGAGGGATGACTGTTGAAGGGCTGAAACAGTTCATTGCCGCTCAGGTGACCCACACACTTTGTTTTCCATCTTCTCTGTTTGAGTTTTCAAGTGTCTTATTAATATCCCTTTAGTCTCTATTAATTTCTGTTCATTTTGTTCCTTGTTCCTTATAATGCAAAGGCAGAATTTTTTTTTCAAAGTGTATGTTTATGATGGTGGAAAATTGAGAGCGTCCTACTCTAGTAAGCTGAAGTGGGACAGAGATGGCCTGTAGTATTTTCATATAGTGAAATATCCAGCTCTTGACTCTGGCTGTTCAGGGTAACCAAATAGTTTGTGCGTACTAGGTTTTATATTCCAATGGAAGTAAACTTGCAAGTATTTGGGGGGTTTATTTTTTTTCTAACATCTTAGCTTACGTACTCCAATGAATACTTTTTGCCTTTTAAGTCATTTTATTATTGCTTTTCTAGGGTTCTTCACGTTCAATTGTGAACATGGAATGGGACAAAATCTGGGCATTTAATAAAAAGGTACACATTTTGACTTTTGGTCCTCCTTTCTTGTGCCTAAGTCCTGAATAATATGATATGTGTAGAATTCATTAGTGTGTTCATCATAGAGAAAACTTTGTCAAGAATGTTACCATTTTGCAGACCTTCAGGAAAATGGAATGTTTTCCTTTCTTAAACCTATAAAGAGTATTAAGCCTATTTTCTATACCAAACAAGTCCCAGTGATTAAAACGAACTTGGAGTTAGTGGGGAGCGGTAACAGTTTTTTCCTTAAATATCTTATGAACACTGCATTTCATTTTTCTGCTTTCAAGCTGCGAGCTCTCTGTAAGAAGGTATCACTTAACGCTTTTATTTGCCTTACCTAGCACATAGCTTTTAGCGTATTACATGTTATAACCTGAGATGTTATACAGCTTTGAAGCACAATCACATTTATATAAAAGACTTGCTTATACAAATCCACTGAAAATGCATTATTCCTAGTTTTAAAAATCATGTCCTCTGGTTTTCTTAGTTGCAAAGGGAAGATCTGGCTAACTTGATTTCCACTGTTCCCTTGTGTGCTGAGAGGACGGAGTTTTTAAGTTGTATGTTTCGAGTTGTATTGAAGGTTCACTAATTGTAATTCCTGTGTCTTATTGAATCTAGTTTTTTTTTTTTTTAACTGTTCTTAAATGAAAGTCAAATAAGGAATACTGCATATTGACATTGTTAATTGCCAATTGGAAGCAGATGCTTAGACACTATAATAAGGCAAATCATCAAAATGCCATGTTTTAAACTATAGTTTCTGTGATTGTGTTCTGTACTTTTTTCTTACTGCTGCTTGATTGTGCTGATGCCTTGCTTCAAGAAAGACTTGCTTGTCTCGCATGTGTCTTGAACTTGTTTTATTTAGTGTCGTGTGTTTTTGATACATAAAGGAATTAATTGGCTCTTTCTGTTGCTGCAGTTACTAATAATAAATACAAGTAGAATTTACAGGCAAGGTTAATTTGGTGTACTTTTCATTAATAACCCAAATTTTAAAGGTTTTAAGTTTTAATAAAGTTATACATGTGCACTTAGTTCAAATACATGAATTCTATTTCACCACGGTCAGTTCTGTATGGTCTGTTAAGGTGAGGAGCACAGTTCCCTCTCTTCTTCCTTCACGCCCCCACCCCAGAGAAACACTTTCAGCTCTTTTAGATCAGTGTTTTGGTGTTTTTATTGCCTGTATCTCTAAATAATGTGTGTGTTGCTATTTCTTATTTTTTATTTACGTTTTAGGCATCCTCCTCTGACTCACACAATGAAAAGAGGGGACATGAGTCTCTTACTTTTTCTCAGACCCTCTTGGTTTTCTTGTAGTTAATTATTGTTTTCCCTCGTTTGTTTCATTTTCTATGTCTGTCCTCTTTGAATTGTCTGAGTTTCCTACCAAGGTGTTCTTGTGCCTCAGCGTTCTTTCAGTTCCGTCATGGAGACCGCTCTGCTAGAGGCTCAGCAGTCTTCCGTGCTCAGCCATCATTCTGGGGTTTCCTGTGCTTTTGTTCTGTGATGGATCGATCGCCTGGTTCTTGGAACTCTTGTATCTTTTTATGTTCCTCTTGCTTTGCTCTGCTCTGTCCTTTGGTAGCTCCCTGAGAAGGGGGCAAGGGATGAAGATTTTTGAGACCTTGTATATGACCTTTTTCATTCTGAAATTTCATGAGGAGGTATGGCGGGGCTCTGTTTTCATCTTTATCCGTCAGAAAAACAGGTGGCTTCCAGTCTGGAAACTCGTTCTGGGAAATTGTCTTGAATCCTTTATTTGTTCTCTGCCTTGTGTTCTCCCTGGAACTCGTGAGCAGATGTTGGGCCTCCTGGACTGGTCCTCCAGGTTTATCTTCTCTCTTTTTTTCTATCTCATCTTTTGGCTTTGCTTTGTGCTGGATTGACTCAGCTGTATCTTCCCGATCTCCTGTTGAGTTTTTCATTTATATATCATGTTTCCAAGGTTTTGTTTCTGTTCTCTGATTTAAAAAAAAGTTCTTGTTCTTGTTCCTGTTTCATGCTTCGAATACTGACATTAGTAGAAATTCTTCTTGTGATCTCGCTTTCCTGCGGATTATTTTGGCTTTCTGTTTCATATTAAAAGCATGTTAAAGACATCTCAGAGGTCTGGATAATCTTGAAGATCTGCTCATGTTTAACATGGAGGACTAAAGGAGCAGTTAGCAGGCCCAAAACAAAGAGTTGGACTTGTCAGCTGAGCCTCACTGTAGGATGACCTTGCTGAGTCAGTTAGTTGGAGCATCTCTGTGTTAGTAACTTTATCTCTTATCTCTTGGAATTGGCAGTTTTTCCAAGGAAGTTTCTTTTAATTACCTGCCTGCAGTGTGAAGGCTTAGCTGTCAGAGCTTTGGAGCTGAACGGAAGAGGACCGAGGGCCTTTCTGTGTAGTATCATGCATTCACTTAATTTTGTGCGGTACCCTCTCCTTCAACTCCTCCTGGTACTTGCCAGGATCTAGGCACCCTCCTCCTTGCAGAGTGACTTCCTTCTGTAGTGGGGGTGGGAAGTGGCAGTGCCTCATTTATGAACAGAGAGGGGATGTTTCTGTATGGTTTTCAGATCACAGAATTTTGTTGTTACCTCCTCTTTGATTACACTAGTTTTCGGGGTTTGTACTTTTCAACAGCAACACCAAAAAATCCTTTTCTTTAAATCTTTCCCCTTTTTTAAAGATTTCATTTATTTGAGAGAGAGAGAGAGAGAACGCGCGCGCGAGCACTGAGCGGGGAGGAGAGGGAGAAGCAGGTTCCCTTCAAGCAAGGAGCCCAATGCAGGGCTCGATCCCAGGAGCCCGGGATCATGATCTGAGCTGAAGGTGGATGCTTAACTGACTGAGCCACCCAGGTGCCCCAATCCTTTATGTTTTTTTAATGGGGATACAGGAGGGAATGAAAGTAGATGAGTATTCTTCAGGCTGCTTTGTTTATCCATACGTCTGTGGGACCTCTAATCAGTAAGCATCATGTTGAAAACAGCACAGTTAAAACTATTTTTTTTTTTAAAGATTTTATGTATTTATTTGACGAGAGAAATCACAAGTAGATGGAGAGGCACACAGACAGAGAGAGGCAGCGGCTTAACCCACTGAGCCACCCAGGCGCCCCCAGTTAACACATTTTGCTGGGTAGTAAAAATGATGTTATTCTGGTGACGGACCTTTGCGTTTCTGTTGCGGCTTTCCTCACCTCCTCCACTTCCTTCACTTTGCCACCCTTTCTGCCCCTTGAGGTGCAGATCTCATATTTCGGGTTCATGTACCATTCAGTCTGATTACTGCTTTGTTATTTTGTAGCTCACTCTTTCTTTCCAAGCTCTGTGAATAAAATGTAAGTGAGACATCACTGAACTAAATTTAACACCATGGCTCGGTGAGGCAAGTCATTAAGGACAGAGATAAAATGTTATTCTGTGGACACTCTCCCGTTCTTAGTAACTTAGCATTTTTGTTAAAGCATCTTCTGCTAAAGGACTAGAGGGGTAACTGGATTAGCTGGAACTCTTTAAGTACATGTTCCTTTGGAGAAAGAGCTTTATTTGCAGAGCATAGTGTATATGGCTGAGAAAAGAGGAGAAATGGATGAAGGGGACAGTGAGATGTGGGGTGAGTAATCATCTCAATATCCTCCTGAAAATTCTATAATCCATATTTTCTTAGCCTGGCTTTTCATATTGGTGAGAAATTAATACATAATTTTTCTGAATCATAATTAAATAAAAGTTACCTAGTTTATTACATATAATATACCGTAATACTGATAGGAGACATTTCACTAGCTTACTCTGTATTAACATAATTTTTTTTTGGTTGTATGTAAGTGTAAATATTAGGATCTGAACTCTTTAGCCAAGGCAGAAAAGTCATGGCTTTAAGGTGTTCATTTTACAGTAATACTTGCTTACATCAACCTTCTTTTATTGCTATAATTTTTAAAGCTATGTTAGTGTTTCAGTAGTATCTCATCCCAACTCCCTTGCCTCTGCCCCTACCTAGTAAATTTAAAGTAGGTAGAGACTTCTCTCTTTGATCCCCAAAAAGGAAAGTTTTCAAATGAAAAATTTTCAAGTAAACCCCAGTAAATAAAAGGGTAGCTTTTCTGGTGGAAGTGTGTTAAGGGTTCTGGATTCTTCTCCACAGTCCCAGGCCTGTCTTTCCCCCACTTGGTGGTGTCTGCCAGGGGAACTCCTGGGACACTTCAGAGTAATTTGACCCAGAAATTTTTAGAATTGTATAATTTAGAGCTGAACAACTTAAAATCTTTTAATCCAAGATTTCTTAGATTTCACTGTCCCTGACTATCCTATGGAATGCTTGTTAAAAATAGATTTCTTTAGCCTTTACTTCAGACTATCACATTCATTGTTCTGTATGGTTAAGTGGCCTGAGAATCTGAGCTAGCCACCCAGTAAGTGATGATTGTAAATAGTCAGGTGTGAGAAACCATCTTTTCTGGCTCTTGTCAGGTGAGGAGGCTGAGCTGCAGTGACCTGGAAGAGGTTTCCCAGGTCGGCTTGTCTAGTTGTAGCTTTCTTTAAAGAAACAATATCTTCCTGGCTTAAGTACTGAACCGAGGAATCGCAAATTAAGTCTTCAATCATTTTAGCCCAGTTGAAGCTAAAAGGAGGAATCTTTAACTAGTAAGGATGATCTTTAAGCTAACTCAAGGAAGGAAGGAATGGAATGATGATATAGAGAGAGGCTGGTCGTGATTTACTACCAACATGAAACAGAAGCCAGGAGGAGTAGCAGACAAGGGGTTAAAGAGCTTTTCAGGCTTTTATGAGTGACCCTCTGAGTCACTGAGAATTTTCATATTATTCTTTTAAAATAACCCCAGTGGTAACAACAACAGAATAATACAAAACAAACACGACCAAGTTCGGTTAGCGTACTCTCTATTTCCTACATCCTCCTTAGCGCCTCACTCTGTACATACGCCTCTATCTACGTTTTTCTTCCATATGCTTTATTTAGTGTCTACACACTGCTGTTTTGTGTGGTCACCATGGATAATTTTAAATTGAACAGTGAAGTGAGGAAAATACATCCAATCCAGAAGGGCATGCTATTGCTGTTTTGGAGGTGGAGTTAGGTCAGAGCATAGCGAGTAGAATCATTCATCCAGTGAATCCGCAAATGTCTGTTGATTACCTGTGTGTGCCCGGCCCTGGCTCAGTACTGGGAACACAGTGGTCCCTGTATATGTAGCTTGCAGACCAGCAGAAATGTCTTGTTTATACTATTGAGTTTGTAGAATTGCCTTATTATAGTGACCTAATAATGTTTTGCTTTTGATTGTGATGTGTTGCCTAACACTGATTAAAACTGATACTAAGATACAATACCTATATTCTTTGAAAACGGACTTTTCCAGTAATACAAAAGGACATATAACACTTACCCATAGGATTGATACATGACCCCGCAGGATGATTTTTCCTCATCTTCTAATAACAGAATTATAAGTTATTTTCAAAGGTAATATTTTGCTTTAACTAATTGGTTTCTTTTCACCTGTCAGGTCTTATTCTTGAGAAGGAACTCTGAATTTTATGTAGCTTTCAATTATGATTGTTTCCTTTTTTTCCACCGGACAGTTAAATATTAGAGGAGATTTAGCAGGTAAAACAAAAAATTAGTAAATGCAGTAACAAAGAAAGCCAGTTAGTATTCCTGTGCTATCATTTATTTTATTTATGAAGTTTTAAAAATATCTGGATGTTTTAACACGAGGTTGCATTTGTTGCAGGTTATTGACCCGGTGGCGCCACGATATGTTGCATTACTGAAGAAAGATGTGGTTCCTGTGAATATCCCTGAGGCTCAGGAGGAGATGAAAGAAGTAGCCAAACACCCAAAGGTCACCCTGCACTTTCACCAATGTTATTCTCAGAAGGAGCAGGATAAGAAAAGGGAAAATGTGGCTTGGGGGCAGCTGTTGCATGGTTTTGAGATCATTTTCTATTCACTATTATTTGTCCGATTTGATACTAACTGAAGTAAATGTTTTTGTGGGTTTTTTGCTGAGGAAATTTATTTTAGTAATAATCCAAAACACATCTCAGAACTTTTCCACTCTGTGCCTTTGTTGTTGTTGTTCTGTAGAGAGAGTATATAAGTATATAATAAAAGTTCACCTTTTCTTGGAGTCCTACTGGAAGATCATACCATAATTTAGGCTGTTGTCTTTATAGGGAAGCTGAGGTGTGTTCTCTGTTAACTAGTTATTCATTGGTACCTTTGTCTTTAAGCTCAAACATTAGACCTAGTAATATTGAATCACAGTTTTTCTTTTTTTTAAAGTAGGCTCCACGCCTAGTTTGGGGCTCGGACTCATGACCCTGAGATCAAGAGTCGTGTGCTCTACCAGTTGAGCCAGCCAGGTGCCCTTTGAGTCACAGTTTTCATTCAGAATCTATCACACTGGCATTTAGTCTGTTTTAGAGAATGTCAGTGAAGTGAGAATGAACTCTGTCCATCTGAATTCAGAATATAAATCTTAGATACAAGTAGCAGGGAGTTCCTCTTAGTTAAACCATGATTGTTGTCTTCGTTATGACTGCTTGCTTGACAGTCTTGCAGCAAAAATAGATCCTTTTATTCAAGTTTTGTGGGTTGTCTATAAATACCTTCATTGTATAATGGAGATGCATAGACTGACTCACTCATACAATAGCCTAATGTACTCATAACCTTACTCATAACTGTTATATACACAGGCTAACTCACATATAAAATAATAGGCATCTGAGTTGGAGCCTTATATGATTGTCTTTCTACATGGCAGTGGCTATTTTTAACTTTAAAGATTTGAGTTATTTTAGGGCGACTCCTAATAAGATTTGGAAAGAGTAGATGTTTGTGATAGATTTGACTTTGCCTTTATCTTACATCTGATTGGTTCAACCAGGCGATGGTGCTCTCTGTGTATCATGTCACTGACTACAGTTAGCTTAATTGTGAAGCTTACTGAATGCTTTGAAATTTGAGTGGTGAGAAAATGTCCTAAGGCGCTTATTTGTTAAAATGGTAGTTGTGTTCAGATAGCATAGTTAATAGTTACACATAATAAAGGATAAGTTTATTATTCATTTGGAGACACTCTTTAAATGATGACTGGTGTGCTCAGTGCGATCTGTGGAATCTTAGGTATCATTTTCCTCACTAAATCTTAGCCTGTTACCATTCTCTGAGCTCAGCAGAATGTAAGTCAATACAGCATCCTGATTTTTCTCAAATACATTGGTACATTTATTGAGTAATTACTAAATACATGCTGTGTAATATTTATTTCAAAAAATCTTAGACTTTTCTCCTTTTGAAGTCTGTTAAACAAAAACTGAGAGTTAACACCATTCCTTTTATTCTCCAAATCTTTTTCCTTCTTTTATAATACATACTGAAAAGACAGAAAATTTATCTATCTATACAAATATGATACTCTTTTAATTTGTCATCTAAGATATGAAAGGTCCACAAATTTTCCTGCTGTGGTGACATCTGTTGTCCTGTAATGTTCTGTAGCCACTGATCAGAAGTGACTCCATTTTCTCCTTTGTTGCCAAGCACTAGTGACATTCTGAGGACTGCAAAGTAGATTCTGGTTGGAGGGACAGCAAAAACAAATGATAACTGTCTTAGCTCTGAAAACAAAGAATTTTAGGCTGGTAGTAATTGTAGGGACTTTGTCTGACTCCCATTAGCATTACTGCCATGTGGCTGGGATTCAGCATGTTTGATTAAAGAATTAAATGAATGAATATTAAATTTGCATGCTGGGTTCAATAAGTTGTTTCAGTCAACACTCTTCTTCTTTTTTCTTTTTTAATCAATCAGAATCCTGATGTTGGCTTGAAGCCAGTGTGGTACAGTCCTAAAGTTTTCATTGAAGGTGCTGATGCAGAGACCTTGTCGGAGGGGGAGATGGTTACCTTTATAAATTGGGGCAACATCAACATTACTAAAATAAATAAGTAAGAACTTTTTGTCTGTTTTTTAATAAATATGGAAGGGAATTCTTAGTTTATTCACTTATTAAAAATTACCAGATTTAGTCTCATTTATTTTCCCACCAGTAAATCTGCTCAGGGATAGAAACTGCTAATTCTGGACGCACAACAGGTTTCTTTTCCATGTGTGTCCAGTTTACTAATTGGGTATTGGGGTGTTTTGCTTGTGATACTGAAAATTACTGTGTCTAGATGTAAAAAAAAATAGTTCTCATGCTTACAGTTGTCTTGTCATCTGATTCTCATTGTACAGTTGCTGGGCAAGGGATCCTTTGGACAGATTTTGTATACATAACATTCTTTATCCTAAAACCTGTTTTAAAATTATTTTGTGATGAATACGTGCTTTCTAGTTACTACAGTGTGCTACACTTGTTCTTAAGATTACATAAATGGAACATAGTATGCTAATAAAATTTATGTAAACTCTGAAATCTGAATTGTCCAGTCATTACGTATGATTTCAAGTAATTGTTAAATGTTTAAAAATATGGTACTTTATATTTTTTAATGTTTAATGCAGATGACTTTAAAATTTGTAGATATGCTCATGTTTTTCATCAGACGAGTATGCATCTGCTCTCTAGCAGATTTTATTTTATTCGTCTCTTAACCAGTATTTGTCTGGAACATACTAGAAGCTCAAATGTTTGGTTTGGCATTTTTCCAAAGAAAATTCCTAGCCATTTATTATAGGTACAGGACAAAATAATGCATTTGTGACAGTTATGGTTTTCTTTTAACACTTTTCAATCTTATATCTAGAAGTGCAGATGGAAAAATTGTATCTCTTGATGCAAAGTTGAATTTGGAGAACAAAGACTACAAGAAAACCACGAAGATCACGTGGCTTGCAGAGACTGCACGTGCCCTTCCTATTCCTGCAATCTGTGTCACCTACGAGCACTTGATCACCAAGCCGGTGCTGGGGAAAGATGAGGACTTTAAGCAGTATGTGAACAAGAACAGTAAGGTAGTCTCCTGAAAGACATCATGTTTCTTTTTCCTTGTTATATAAACTTTTTTTTAGAATTTTTAAAATTACTTTTGAGTATTTGGTTTTCAAGTAAAATGGAAAAGATCTGTAAAATTTTGTTAAAATGAAAAGATGTAAAAGAGTGATGTTTCTGTTTTATGGAAGGTAAGAGTTGAAGCACAGCGAGGTTAAAGAACTTGCTTATGCTTAAGTGCCGTGCTGCTGTGCCTTACAGCTAGGTCTGTCTGTGCTTTCCTCACTGCCGCTCATGGTGGAATTTATGGTGGGAAACTTACTTAAGTATGCAGGGATACCAATCAAGTTGATTAAAAGGTTTCCCTAAGTTAATTCATCGGTTCATCAGTTTTAAGTTTTAAAAAAATACAATATGTAATTGTTTACTTTATTGTTTCACTGTATCTGCTTAAGTAGTAAAGTTTTTAACATATCTGTTTAAATTAAGGATAGTCCGCCTTCTGGAAAAACAACTTCTATTTTAGAGTTGTTTTCAGTGCTCTGATTTCTAAGAAGTTGTATTTTGGTTTTCTGTCATCTTTATAGCATGAAGAACTAATGCTGGGGGATCCCTGCCTTAAGGATTTGAAAAAAGGAGACATTATACAACTCCAGAGAAGAGGATTCTTCATATGTGATCAGCCATATGAGCCTATTAGGTAAGTAAATGTCAATGAGCATTTAAATGAAAATGCTTAACATTCTTACAGTAGTAAGATTTTAAATATTGAATTTCTACTAAAATACTCTACCTGATAATTCTCTATTCAGTTTGATATTGGCCTTTTATATTTAATATTTCAGACCTTAAGGTAACAAGCAGTAACTCTGAAACAGCATAATAATAACAAATTATTGATTTCTTTTTTTTTTAAAGATTTTATTTATTTATCAGAGAGAGAGAGGGGGAGAGAGCGAACACAGGCAGACAGAATGGCAGGCAGAGGCAGAGGCAGAGGGAGAAGCAGGCTCCCTGCCAAGCAAGGAGCCCGATGTGGGACTCGATCCCAGGACGCCGGGATCATGACCTGAGCCGAAGGCAGCTGCTTAACCAACTGAGCCACCCAGGCGTCCCAAATTATTGATTTCTAAAATTAAACCATCTTATAATTCATCTTCATGTAGTCTCAAGTATAAAGAGAAATTCCAACATATCGTTGGGTAAAAATTATTACTATTACCTTTTTATAGTATATTTTCATTAGATGCATTATAGAATATAAATAACATAGCAGATACATTTAGAGGAAAATCGTCATCTCAGTAAAGCTATCAAAAATATTGATGAGATGTACTGAATTTTATATTTTCACTTGAGCTTTTACTACAAAATTTGAAGAAGTCCTATGCTTATCAGTAGCCTTGGTGGCAGTGGATTTTGCTGATTACTTTTAAAAATTGAGAAATTCTTTTAAATGTTTTACGGAAATTTTTCTGTTCACAAGCATATTAGGTGTTGTGTGGAGATGCATTTGTCTTTCGGTCAAGAATGAGCACCCACTAGTGCCATTTCTGCTGGCAGGCAGAGGAGCTGAACTTTTGTCCTAGAGTTAGCCTGTTTATATCTATAAAAGATCTTAAACTGGAAGGTTATAATTAGTACTGTGAATTTTTATTTATGTATCCATTGTTTTTAAACTTCACTGAAGAGCTTCTGATTTGAATAATAAGAGAATGGACTGTTTATACTTCGAGAAGCATTAACATGATGCCAGTGACTTAATCTAGGAATTCAGTTTGAATTACTATCACATAATTTTGTTCTACACCTTTTTTGGCCCTCCGTTTTCTCTTTAGCCCATATAGCTGCAAAGAAGCCCCATGTGTTTTGATCTATATCCCTGATGGACATACAAAGGAAATGCCAACATCTGGGTCAAGGGAAAAGACCAAGGTAGAAACAACAAAAAATGAGGTAAACGTTGACTTCTGTGGATATGTCTCTAATCAACCATCTTTTTACCCCAGGATTTAGAATCTTTCTTCATGGTACCCACAGGCTAAGTGAAATTCTAATAGTTCTCTTTGTTAAGTTCAAAGAGATAAATGTTTCTTATGTAGTTACTTGAAGAAATAATAGATGTAAGTGGAATAAAAGAGAAATTTTATTCTTAAAAGATTGTGTTCTCAAATTTAAATATTTTAATTATTTCATTCTAAAAGTGATACACTGATTAAAAGAAAAAATAATACTTTATTTCTTTCCTGAATCTTATATTCGCCTTGGATACTACAGTGCTAACTTCCTGTTCCATAGTGATTTTCCTGTGGTGTTTGATTTTAACTTAGCAGCTGTGGAAATTTTAGTTTTACAAAGGTAGGACATCACTGAAAGGAATGTAACATGCTCTGATGTTATTGAGCCAACTTGAGCTTGTAGTACATGTAGTATTTGACAGATGTTGGACATGTTGCTCTGTTTACTTCAAATACTTAAAATATTTTGTAGTGCCCCTGTGAATTTCCTGTGGCACCCTGGAGCACCTTGATGCATGGTTTGGGATCCATGGGTGTTGGGTCTGCAGGGACATCTTGGCAGGTGGCTGGGAAGTAGGATTAGAAGATGTGTTAAGTGATTAGGAATCCAGAGGATGAGGGAAGGGAAGGTACAAAGTAGGACATGAGTTCAGGAAGTAGAATAAGTAATGTAGTAAGTCCTAATTTTGTGTGATTGAATAGGTAAATAAAAAATAACCTGAGCTAGAGAAGATAGAAACACGTAACTTTATTAGATACGAGTTTAAAACTCTTTTTACAATGGGAATGTCATAACTTGAGCTTTTAATTTACACACATTAAATACTGTGTGATCTCTGACAAAAGAAAATTAAAGGAAGAAAAGAATTTAAATAGAGCAGTTCTTAAACTTTTTAGTCTCAAGGCCCTGTATACTCTTTTTTGTTTTTTTTTTTTTAAGATTTTATTTATTAATTTGACAGAGATCACAAGTAGGCAGAGAGGCAGGCAGGGCATGGAGGCGGGGTAAAGCAGGCTCCCCGCTGAGCAGAGAGCCAGACCTGGGGCTCTATGCCAGGATCCGGGCTGAAGACAGGTACTTTAACCCACTGAACCACCCAGATGCCCCAAGAGCCTGTATCCTCTTAAACATGATTGAGGACCCTTTTTGTTTATGTGGGTTATATTTATCAGTACTTGGTATACTAAGAGTTGAAACTGACAAGTTTTTAAATTAAGGATTAAGAATTAAGTTGTTTTTTTTTTTTTTTAATCTTTTTTTTTTTTTTTTTAAGATTTTATTTATTTATTTGACAGAGAGAAATCACAAGTATACTGAGAGGCAGGCAGAGAGAGAGAGAGAGAGGGAAGCAGGCTCGTTGCTGAGCAGAGAGCCCGATGCGGGACTCGATCCCAGGACCCTGAGATCATGACCTGAGCCGAAGGCAGCGGCTTAACCCACTGAGCCACCCAGGCGCCCAAGAATTAAGTTTTATTTTACTTATTTATCTATCTACTTTTTAAGAGAGAGGGTGAGAGAGAGAAATACGCGTACACAAGCCAGGGGCAGGAGAGGGAGAGTGTCTTTAGCAGGCTCCATGCCAGGCATGGAGTCTGATGAAGGACTTGATCTCACAACCCTGAGATCGTAACCTGAGCCAAAATCAAGAGTTAAACAACTTAGACTTAAAACTTAAGCCACCCCCACACCCTTACCAATTTGTTTTAAAATGGCAATAATGAACCCAATTATATTTATATAAATATGTTTTATGAAAAATAACTATTTTTTAAAAGTTTGAGTTAGAAGAATGCTGTGGTTTTGCACTTTTAAATATCTCTTTAAGATCTGACTTAGTCGCCTCAAAAAAATTGCACTGTGTACTCATGAAAGACTGACTCAAAATGACAGATTACGTCTTAGTGGATTAGAAAATAGCTGTGGCCTTACAGACCTCCTTTGAAAGGATCTCAGAAATCCTCTGGGTTCTATATGCCACACCTTGAGAACTGCCAGTATATGTGATGAAATAAGAGTGACGTGGGGAATGTGGCTACCGAGGCTCCTGTTGGTCCCAGTGTCCCCCAGTAAAATTTTACGTATGCTGTAAAGATGCTAGTGTAACACTGTAAGTTTCTTTATTTATTTTCAAATTTTTATTTAAATCCTAGTTAGTTAACATATAGTGTAATACTGGTTTCAGAAATTTGTGTATTCTTGAGAAACTTTGTTCTGTAAAGCAGCATACTAAGAATGACAGGGCTGGTTTATTAGGAAAAATAGGTTTGGGGCAAAACGCTAAGAACCTGTGCGTCTCCTATAGCTTCAGTCAGCTGTTGGCTAGTTGGCAGTCATCAGAGGCCTCGCTGGACATCCATGGTGGCTCACTCTCACGGGTGGCAGTTAATGCTGATTGTTGGCTAGGAAAGGGGAAATGTCGCACAAAGTAGCTACAAGTGACCTCTTTAGTGTGATAGTGTCAGGGTAGTGAAACTTCGTAGGACAACTCAGGGCTCCAGAAGTGAGTGGCTGGTAGACATGGTGGAAGCAGCATTGCCTTTTATGTTTTTGTTTTTGTTTTTTTTAGATTTTATTTATTTATTTGACCGATCACAAGCAGGCAGAGAGGCAGAGAGAGGGGGCGGGGAAGCAGGCTCCCCACCAAGTGAAGAGCCCGATGCGGGGCTCATCCCAGGACCCCGGGATCATGACCTGAGCCGAAGGCAGAGGCTTTAACCCACTGAGCCACCCAGGTGCCCCACCTTTTATGTTTTAACCTTAAAAATCTCACATAGTGTCATTTCTGCCATGCTCTTGGTCCAAGCACTCATAATCTTGCCCAGATTCAAGTGGGGGGTATAGACCCCACCTCTTGATGGACAGAGTGTTAGAAAGTTTGTGGATATATTTTGGAACCTGCACAAATCCTAAGAAAAGTTCAAATGCACTTGACTAGCATTGGTATCCAACACTGCCTGGCAGCCTTAAGCCTTACTTTGATATGTGGGTCTTTGAGGGTGTTTTCCTCTAATAGAGAGCAGTACCATCCGAGCTAGAGTCTGACTCAGTGTGGATCCCACCTCATCTTTTTTTTTTTTTTTTAAAAGCCCAGGAGGCTAGCTCTTTGAAATTCCTTCATCTGAATTTGTACCTTCATTAGATGGCTTAATGTTATGGTAAACAGTGTTTTTAAAGTACCACCTTCACTCAAGGAAGCTGCTCCTCATTTTTTTTTTTTAAGATTTTACTTATTTGAGGAAGAGAGTGCAGGCATAGGGGGTGGGGGCGCAGATAATGCAGACTTCCCAAGAGCATGAAGCCTGGCATGGGCCTTGATCCCTGAATCCTGGGATCATGAGCTGAGCTGAAGGCAGCTGCTTAACTGACTGAGCCACCTGGGTACCCCAAGGAGGACACTTCTAAAGCTTTCTCTTTTAATTGTGAGAAAGCTTTTCCCCGTATGCTTCTTTGACATCAAACATTAACATACTGGCAGAAACCACCACAAGGTGGTGTGATTTTTCAGTGTTACCCTAATACCTTTAATAGTGTTTCCCTGTTTACTAGGCATGAATGAGTCTATTCAGGTTATCAAAAATAAGTATAGCAGAACAGAATGTATATATTTTTGATACAGAATGACTATTGTATTCTTGCTTTACTGTATAATATTTGCGTTTATATGTGCATATTAACATTGGTGGTTGTATATTTTAAGGAGTAATTTCGAGTATATGTGGGTTTTTTTTTTTAAGATTTTATTTACTTATTTTTTAATCTCTACACTCAATATGGGTTTTAAACTCACAGTTCTGAGACTAAGGGTCACATGCTCTACCAAGTGAGCTAGCAAATCTATGTGGTTTTTGTTTTTTTTTAATATTTTATTTATTTATTTGACAGAGATCACAAGTAGGCAGAGAGGCAGGTAGGCATAGAGAGAGAAGGGGAAACAGGCTCCCTGCTGAGCAGAGAGCCCTGTGTAGGCCCAATCCCAGGATTCTGATATCCTGACCTGAGAGGCTTAGCCAACTGAGCCCCCCAGGTGTCCCCTATATGGTTTTTGACTTACATGTTTCCTTTAGAACCTAATCCCGATGTAAAAATGCAACTCTGATGTAGCTTGATGTGCTCCTTAGCTATCCAGATAAAGATATCTGAAAGACAGTTCAGAGTGCTGGGTCTGGGATCGGGACAGTTCAAGTAGAGATAAAACATTCTGGAGTTAATATACATGAATCATGAATATGGATTAAGCAGAAGACCATTAAAGAAAAAATCATGGGGAAGGTATGATGTGAGCTGGGTTTTAAATTTGGAAGCAGTTCTGTAGGGTGGAAAGCTTTCTAGGCAGAAGGAAAGCGTGACATTGAGAATAAAAAATAGCATAGTTACTCACTCCCAGACATCATTTTAGTTTACGTATCTCTAGGTTTATTGCATATATCTATATATAATCATATGCCTGGAAATAAATAATTTTATACAAAATATATAATTTTATACTATGGAATTGTTCCATAGCAAGGAGTTAAAATTGTATCACAGTATTTTATGGAGGTCTTGCTTTGTCATCAATCTAGATGTTATCTTTTAAAAAATTAGTAATTCCTGAAACTTATTGATACTTTCCCCAGCATTTGTAACTAAAAGCTTTAAGCAGATTTATTACCTTTTATTTTCCCATCGCACTGATGGGTTTAATAAAGTTACTTTTCTTTTATAGTTAAAACCAGAAACAGCTTATGGAACTAATTTAAGGTTTCACAGCTAGTATGTGGTGAAACAATGATTTATTCTCAGATCTTTTGGATGTATCATAATTTCTTTAATCCATTAATGGTAAGGATTTAGCTGATTTTCAGTTTTTTATTCTGATAAAAATTCTTCAGTACATAACCATGTACCTCTATGTTTGTTTACTTCTGTCATTTTTCATTAGGATAAATTTTTAGGAGTGAGATTATTTACTTAAACTTTTTAAGGGATCAAAATTAATTTTTTTTTTAGCATGAAATGTTGTATAACAGACAGTTTGATACAATTTTGTGAGAGGACATTTAACATGAATTAATGTTTTTCTGCTTCTGTAGCCGAGTACTCCTCGTAAGGAAAGACCAGGTCCTTTGGATAATACCTGTGCTCCATCTGCGGATTCCTTGGTCCTTTACAACAGAGTGGCTGCTCAAGGGGATGTGGTTCGTGAATTAAAAGCCAAGAAAGCAGCAAAGGAAGATATAGATGCAGCTGTAAAACAGCTTTTGGCTTTGAAAGCTGAATATAAGGAGAAAACTGGTCAGGAATATAAACCTGGAAACCCTCCTGCAGTGGTACAGAATATTTCCTCTGGGTCATCAAGGAGTGTTGTGGAAAGTAAATCTCTCTACGATGAAGTCGCTGCACAAGGGGAGGTGGTTCGGAAACTGAAAGCTGAAAAAGCCCCCAAGGTCAGTGTTTTGGAACCGGGCGAGACAACACTGGGAGGGAGCTCGTGAATTCAGCCAGTTTAGAGTGGCTGTGGTCTCATCTTTTAACATATACTGTTTCTAGACTGCTTGAATATTTTGGCAGAGCAGTCCATCATTACTGATACCTGCTATGTGCCAAGCTCTGCAAATACTAACAAGCAGCTCCCCGTCTAGTGTGGGAGTGAGTGTCAGGGAGGAAAGATGCACACTGGGATCCACGTGGTGGACTGAAATACTGTCCTGTGTGATGTGTAAATTGTTCTCAGAAGCACTTGTGGTTGTAAGTGGCAGGGAAGGAGGACTCTGTTCATAAAGGACATTTAAAGTAGTCCTGAGATAGAGGAAGCCCTTTATGTGTGAACAAAATTCAGAGAAAGTGTAAGTGGAGATCCATGGCTCTCAGCTTCATCTCACATCAGGATTACTAGAGAGCTTGCTAAAACACAGATTTCAGGGTCCTACCTCTTGAACAACTTCTTCAGTAAGTCTGGAATATGGAGAGAATATGCATTTGTAAAAAGTTGTCCAGGAGAAGCTGGTGCTGCTGGCCTGGGGCCCAGTAAGGAAGACAAGCAGCGGCAGAGAGGTATGAAGGTTCAAGGTATATTCAAAGAATAATAGTTTGTCAGGGGCACCTGGGTTGCTCAGTGGGTTAAAGCCTCTGCCTTCAGCCCAGATCATGATCCCAGGGTCCTGGGATGGAGCCCAGCATCAGGGCACTCTGTTCAGCGGGGAGCCTGCTTCCCTTCCTTTCTCTCTGCCTGCCTTTCTTCCTACTTGTGATCTCTGTCTGTCAATAAATAAATAAAATCTTCAAAAAAAAAAAAAAAAAAAAGAATAATAGGTCATCAGGACATTTTTGACCAGTGACCATTTCCAGCTCTTTGTAGGGGAACCCTCAAGTGATACGAATTTTTAACTAAAGTATACTTTTTATTCTTGATTTAATTATGTCTTTATGCCAAACATTTAGCCACGTGGGTGGTAGCACAGAGTGTGGAACAGGATTGTTTGTTGTAAGAGACAAGAGGAATAGTTTCTGTGATAAAGGTCATATATATATATATTTTTTTTTTAATTTTAAAATTTTATTTATTTATTTTAGAGAACGAGCACACATGGTGGGACAGAGGCAGTGGGGGAGGGAGAGGGACAAGCAGATTCCCACTGAATCGGAGCCTAGTGTGGGGCTCAAACCCATAACCCTGAAATCATAACCTAAGCCTGGAACCAAGAGTCAGACCTTCACCATCTGAGCCACCCAGGCTTCAGATTACTATATGGTCATATTTAGTAATCAAGGTATACAGTACTGTTCAAACAGTAGTATAGTTCTAAAACGTCAACAAATGGATAATGCTGTAACTGGATATAATTCAGTCACTCATAAGCTTCCAGAAATTACAGACTCCGGACTGTGACATGAACACAGAGAGGTACGGTGAACCCTTGGACTTGACTTCAGTGACGAGGGGAGATTTGTTCTTGTCAGGGGATCTACTGTCCTTCAGCATCCTGGGCTTTGGTTGGAGAAGAATGGAGTAAGAGGTTACAATTTCCTCATCTCATTAACAAGTTGCTAGGCATCTGACTGGAAACTGTGCCCCCAGATTCTTTATTTCATGGACATTTGACCGCTGTTGAAGAGAGAGCATGCTTTGGGGGGATTTTAGGGTTTTATTCCAGAAGTTAATATTTTTCTCTCCCTTGTGAACTGTGGAGAAATCTTTTTTCTCTTTTGTGAGCCTGTTGGAAATCCTGCAGAGCTATTATGATCTTCAAATAGCTCTGCTTCTAGGAATAAAGCCTACAGCTTGGGATGTAAATCCTTGATATTTCCTGTCCTTTGGCAAGGTTAAGGGTATTTTTCACTCTGTAGATCAGACACAAGCTATGGACCCTTTTTGAGGGGCAGGGCTTTGGTCTTTAAATTCCTTCATTCTGAGTAGGGTACGTTGAGATTCTGTGCCAATTCTTGGTCAAGAAATTACGTGTGGCCACTAAAAACAGTGGCCGTTACACTCAGAGCGGCAGCCAGCTATACTTCCCATCTCATTGGGTTACTGGACTGTATCCTACTTCCCTGGAATAGCATGGTCAAGCTTATGAAAAGTCAGCCCGTGGGTTAAAAAATCTACATTTCTTCGGTCATTAGGCAGCTACTTTTATTAGGTACTTTTATTACCATTCACATGGTAAATGTGATACTGAAGTGAATCTGACTTTAACCTACATTTACTGAATGCTTACAGTGTACCATATCTGTGTTTCAGAATAGTGCTTACATTTTGTTTCTTCTCTGAATGCTAAGAGCAGTAAATAATGTTCTCTCCTGTTCTAGAGAATCAACCCAATGACTAGGAACAGAAGTATTTTTTAAACTACATCTGGCATCGTTTACTATACACTATTACTATTTTTGCATTTAATCCTCACAATAGCCATGTTCAATAATGTTCAAATAATACTTTTTTAAAAGATTTTATTTATTTATTAGAGAGCACAGAGGGAGAGTGAGGGGGAGAAGCTGCCTCCCCGCTGAGCATGGAGCCCAAAGTGGGGTTCGATCCCGAGACCCTGAGGTCATGACGCAAGCTGAAGGCAGACGCTTTTCTGATAAGCCACCCAGGCACTCAGTACTTCTTTTTATATTTGTTGGTTTTAGTAACCAGTGAGAAACTGAATATGAAAGTAATTTTCTGAAGTTTACAAAACCTAGATTCCAATTTTGCAGTCAGATTCCCAAGTTGTTTCTCACTGGAGATAATGGCAGTGGGGCATTGCATTATGAACACCGGAGGGTTATGTTTTCACTAGTTCATTAACTTACTAAACAAGTCCATGCTTATTTTATATTAATAATTTATCTAAACCTCTTAACCGTTGTATTTCCTGCAAAAGTAGTTCTCTTACGTCATATTCAGTTGTAAAGAAGGTGATCAGCTGAGAATTTACAGTTACAGGCTTTGATTAGAATTTTTCCTTCTCTCTTTGTCCATTCTTCTGCCCTTCTCCCTGCTTGCCTCCTGCTTCCGGAGCAGATAGTAACTCTGTGGAGAACTTCTGGGCATAAGGGCAGAGTATAAGCAAAGACGGGCAAGGAGGGAGAACTTGGAGGTCTGCCTTCATTTTCTCCTTCAAGTCCACCTTCTTCTGCTCTTTCCTTTTTCTCTTGCTCAGTAGGTTGTTGCAAAACAGTGGATCAAGAAGATAGAGTTGGGAGTTGCTTATCTGAGAATACACCAAAGATAAAATAATTCTGAATGCTGAGTTACCTTAAAAATTGAAGTCACTTTTCAGATTTGAAATATTAAGTTTGAAAGTTACGGCTTCAAAAAACAAAACTTTGATTTTGAACACATTTCTCTGATTTGAAATCTAAATGAGTACAGTTTAACTTGAAATTTTAGTATTGCTTTCTTGAAATGGGAGTCAAAAAATGGTAAATTAAGGGTTTTATGGAATATAACACTTCAAATTCTTGGACCGGGTTTGGCAAACCGTGGTCTGCTCCGGTGTTATATAAGTGAATTTTATTGGGATACAACCACACTTCATAGTTTATGTATTATCTAAGGCTCTTTTTGTGCTGTAACTGCTGAGTTGAGTAATTAGACTTATAAAGCCTACAATATTTTTTACGTGGCCCTGGCCCTTTATTAGAGAAGTCAGCTGACCCATCCCCTATAGGACAGAGAGTTAAAGACCTTTGTAGTAATGACTTTTTAAATTGAAGTAATAAATGGCTGTTTATTATGTTAAACAGAAACAGTAATTCACAGTTGTTCGGTCCTGGCATTAGCAGCCTCTCTGTGTCACAGCCCATCTGTGTGGCTGGGTGCTGGTCACCGTACTTCTACAGTTGGAGCATTTGATTTGTGGCATGTTGTGTTTTATGCCCTCAATAATTCAACTTAAATATTCTGCCAGTCTTTGCCCTTTTATATTTTACACCACTGTTTTTGATTTTGAAAATCCAAATCACAGCTTATCAGGAGAGGAAACACGTTGTTACACCTCTTTGGTAAATAGGCTGTTCTAGAAAACCACTGCCCCTCACCCCCACCCCAAATACCCTTGATTCTAAGGCCAAAAAATAAAGATTGCAGGGGGGAGAAAATCAGAAGACACAAACCGATCCTTTCCTTTTAATAGATTTTGAGCTTCTTGTTTGGAATTTGTGTGTAACGAGTTTCTGCTGTATCTGTATTTGGTGTTTAACACAAGCTTGCTTTTGCTCTAAGAAGGTATAAATCCATCCGTCTTGTAAGACAAGCTATTTCACAAAGCTGACTACAGCTTACGGATCTTCTAGGAAAATCTGAGGAGTTTGTATTCGTTGGTGTCAGGGAAAAGTAGCGGATACATTGTGATCTAGGTAAATGAACCCGTAGCTGAACTGAGAAATGGAAGAGCAGATGTTCCAACTCAGAATGACTCCAGAGTCCGGGTGCTCTGGTGTCCTGGACTGGCTTCTGGGACTGAGTGGGCTTCAGGATTGGGCTGTGCCGTACAGGATTGGGCATTTAAGCTGAATAGAGATTTCTGACCAGTTGACTTCATAAAACCCCCAAACACCTTGTTTTGAAAACTCATGAACTTTTAGTTTACTAAATCTTCTGGCCGGCTTTTTTATATTACTCTCTGTCCCCATCTTGGAAGAATTCCCTCTTTGGGTTGTTACTCCTCTCCCATCCCCACTGAGTGGGAAGCTCATGGGGCGTGGTCACCGCGCGTGTGTGCAGGCGGCCCTCGCTGGGATGGGTTAAAAAGGAGCAGAAGGTGGGAGAACATCCATAGAGCTGGGAAAAATAGATGAAGTCGGAAACAGATTTTTTTAAAAAGCTGTTTTCATTGATAATTGAGGTGCGCAGGCCTTTCTGTTCCTACATTTAAAAGGGTATTAAACAATACCTAAACAAAACCTAAACAGGTTTTTCTTCTTAAAGTTCTTTCCTTCCCCACAGAAAAATGTTTCCATCTAGTGTGTGCGGCGTAAATAAATAGCAGTTGGGCCCTTGTTCTAGGTGGAACCAGGTGAGTTCTCTGCCATCCTCAGTCCCGTTCCCAGGTCACGTGTACTTGCTCAAATTCCCATCTTAAACTCTCACCAAAGTGGTTTTTTGATAGGCTGTTTCTTTCCTCATTCATCTGCATCAACAATTATTTATTGAAATCTTTTCATGTTGTATGGGCTATGTTAGATATGTTTAAAACCTTTTTGTCCATTAAGAACTTAAGATTTGGGGTGCTGGTGCCTGGGTGGCTCAGTGGGTTAAGCCTCTGCCTTCGGCTCAGGTCATGCTCTCAGGGTCCTGGGATCAAGCCCCACATCGGGCTCTCTGCTCAGTGGGGAGACTGCTTCTCCCCCTCTCTCTGCCTGCTGCTCTGCCGACTTGTGATCTGTCAAATAAATAAAATCTTAAAAAAAAGAAGCTTGAGATTTATCAGCAACTACTTGTAGGCTTCTGCTGTTTAATCTTTTACCTAGTACTACCATCCAGTTTTTCTTTGTGAATGTCTTTTATTGCAGAGAACTAGAGTATTAAAAGAGATTATTTTTTCCTCGTTCAACAAGACGTTGTTAAGTAAGAATCAAAGACCTCTTTTAAAAATGTAGTTTTCATGGCATGTTAGCAGGAATCGATCACAGACTCTAGAATAAACCCTAGATTAAATCCTGGCTCTCTTGCCGCTTATCGTGTAGCTTTGGGTAATGTGCTTCATCTTATGTCCAAGCTATACCTCTTCTATACAGTGAGTCAGGGTTGTTTTGAAAAATAAAATGATCCATGTAAAGCACTTAGCATAGTATCCTTTCAAAAGCCTCTTCTTGTAGAAATAGTTGCAGGAAAGTCCCTTAACTTTCTTCCCATTTTCTTTCTTTTGGCAGATGGACGTTTATTTTTCCTTGATTCTTATAATTCTGATTAATTGTGTCTTATTCCTTAGGAGTTGAAAGGAATATGTTGTTGTGAAAATGCTTTTAATTCTAAAGGCAGTGTAAATAAATGGGCCATAAAATAATAGTGATAGGTTTTTTTATATTGATAATGCTAATTCTAATTCAAGAGTTTTTAGATACCTTCTAAATCATCAGAGAAGACTGCATAGAGAGCAGTATTGTGTCACTGTTTTGAAAACTAACTGAGTAGATAACTTAGTTATCACACTGTTCCATTTCTCAGTTGGAGAAAATATAAGTATATATAATTTTATTTTATTTTATTTAAGATTTTATTTATTTATTTGACAGAGATCACAAGTAGGCAGAGAGGCAGGCAGAGAGAGAGGAAGGGAAGCAGGCTCCCTGCTGAGCAGAGAGCCTGATGCGGGTCTCAATTCCAGGACCCTGGATCATGACCTGAGCCGAAGGCAGAGGCTTAACCCACTGAGCCACCTAGGTGCCCCAGGTATATATAATTTTAAATGATAATTTAGTAGTAAAGTGATTTGTCCATTTTAATTTTCTTCTTTATAATATCTTGAATTGTAATCTTGCCAAAGGTTTTTTTCTTCCTGAATTGTGTGTCACCTGACTTCAGACTCTGGTCAGCACTTGCTTGTAGGTTAAACTGGACCTCCTTTCAAAAGCCTCTTTTTGTAGAAATAGTTGCAGGAAAGTCCCTTAACTTTCTTCCCATTTTCTTTCTTTTGGCTGATGGACGTTTATTTTTCCTTGATTCTTATAATTCTGATTAATTGTGTCTTATTCCTTAGGAGTTGAAAGGAATATGTTGTTGTGAAAATGCTTTTAATTCTAAAGGCAGTGTAAACAAGAGACAGGTCAGGGGTACAAGCTTCCTGCTTTTCTTTGTGTGATTTCTCCTCTTATATTTATTCCTGTGTGGTTTCTGGGGTGACAGACTCTACTTCTGTAGGCAGCAAAGCACATTGTATCATAAGTTATGAACAAGGAAATGTTACTTGTTGATCCATAGATGCGAGTTCTTAGAAGGCTGCCCAGTGCTTCTGCACTCCGCTGACCCTCTGTAGTATTCTTCCTGGCCTCTGTTGCTTGCCCGTGGGTGTTTGGAGCGCGGTTATAATGTAGTGATGAAACTTGGAAACTAGGGCAGTTGAGAGGTACTTTTTCTCTCTCTGATTGGTGAGATGGCTTTTCAGTGGTGTCGATAGTAGTACTCTTCAGGTAAAGTGTCAAGCCTGTGCCCTTCGCCTGCTTTGTTGTCCTTCTCTGCTAGAATCACAAGCATCTCATTTCATTGTTTTTCATTATGATTACATTGAAGTATCAGAGCATGATGTGTATACATTAATGTCTAATTAAAACCACAGCATACTGGAGCGCCTGGGTAGCTCAGTTGGTTAAGTGTATGACACTTGGTTTCAGCTCGGGTCAGGATCTCAGGGTCATGAGATCCGTCCCTTTTTGGGCACTGTGCTGAGCAGGGAGTCTGCTTCTCTACCACCCTCTCTCCTGCCCCTCCCCCTGCTCACGCACAGTCTCTCTCTCTCTCAAATAAATAAATCTTTAAAAACACACACACACACACACTCAATATACCTTCTCGTTTTATTTTAAATTTTTAAAAGAAAAATGTAACTATTCTTTAGTTAGGCCCAAACTGGTTTGTTTGTTTTGTGCTGTGTTCGTTGTTTGTTTAGTAGGCTAATGAAAATAAGGTTTGTATAGCAAAGCCATTGAGCTGATCTTTATTCTGATTTTGTAATTTCTGACTCCCCTATTTATAGACACAGGGCTTGGACAATGCCAGTTTGCTTGGATATCCTATTATTTATTTGTCTGTTTACAGATGTAAAATGCGAAGTTACAGTACTATATGTATATGTGTTTATGTTTATTTTTATGGTTTGTTTATAGGATTATAATGTGGTTTATACTTTTAACTTTTTTTTTTAAACTTTGATCTGTTATTTTATAATTGAACTCCTTTGTTGCTTGGGATTCTCCATGATGATTATTTATAGAAATACCTTGGTGGTAATTAATGATTTTTGATAATCATTGAAATTCTCAGAAATTTTGAAGTTTTAAATAATTGTTTTTTGTCTTTTATCTCAGGCTAAAATAAACGAAGCCGTAGAATGCTTACTCTCCCTGAAAGCTCAGTATAAAGAAAAAACTGGAAAGGAGTACATTCCGGGTCAGCCTCCATTATCCCAAAGTTCAGACTCAACCAACAGCTCTGAGCATAGCAGTCCAGAAACACCAGAAGCCAAAGTACTTTTTGACAAAGTAGCTTCTCAAGGAGAAGTTGTTCGAAAACTTAAAGCTGAAAAGGCCTCTAAGGTTAGTGTGGTATTTTGTGGTTTTGTTTTTCACATTACAGGCTACTTTCCTTTCTCAGAACACTTTCTGGCCGGTTGAATCTAAGTTCTGCTCTTATGTTTCAGTTCTCAGCCTTTGTCTTGGGGATTAGAGGAGCCTTCACTGATTGCTTTTCTCTTGTCTGTGTTTGACCAGACATTCTCAGAAGACTCTGCTTTCTCTGACATTGTACTTAAACACCGTGTATTAGCTGTTGGTTAAATAGTCTGCTTCTTTCTCTTCTGTTAGACCCTAGAGGATACGGACTTAGACTCCAACAGTGCCTGGCTCACTGTAGGCCCTTGGTGCATGCTCTTTGTTTTACTCATTCTCCTGGAGCTGAGTCAGTTTCAAATCCAAGTGTTATTTTGAGCTCTGGTGTAGTCTGTGCTAATTATATTTTCTTCATAAGAGTAGGATTTTTTGGGTACAGATTTGTGAATGGAAAACAGTATGTCAGTACAGATTTTAAAATTTAACCAGTAGTGTAGAAACTTGATTGCTGTCATCTTGGTGATTATGAAATGTTGAACGAATGTAGCATAATGGCTCCTAACTTAAATTGCGGTGGGATACATGTTATACTAGAGCTTCCTGATAGAACTTCCTGTGACAGTGGAAGTGTTCTGTAGCAGTTCTGTCCTGTCCTGTAGTCACTAGCTACATGTCACCACTGAAGACTTAAAATGTTGTGACTGAGTAACTGAGTTTTTAATTTTATTTAATTTTATTTTTTTATATTATTTTTATTAACATATAATGTATTATTTGCCCCAGGGGTACAGGTCTGTGAATCATCAGGCTTACACACTTCACAGCACTCACCATACCATAACCTCCCCAATGTCCATACCCCAACCACCCTATCCCTAACCCCCCACACACCCCAGCAACCCTCAGTTTGTTTTGTGAGATTAAGTCTTTTATTTTCTTGAATTTAAATAACCAAATGTTGCCAATGGCTCCCGTTCAGACAGTGCAGGGTTATAGTACTGTTTTCTTCAGTCCTTCTTTTGTATAATTCTTTCCCTGTTTGTTGTATTTTTTTTGTTTCCAGTCGTTAGTATATTTAATGTTCTTTATTTTTACTACTTTCCCTTCTGCCTTCACTTATGTTTTCAAATCTGCTTAGGAAGCTTTGGTCATTGGTTTTTAGACAATGATTTCAACTAAATATTGTCTTCTCTTTTCCTCTTTTGTTAAACTGAAGGATCAGGTAGATTCAGCTGTACAAGAACTCCTTCAGCTGAAAGCACAATACAAATCTCTGACGGGAGTTGAGTATAAGCCTGTCTCTGCCACTGGGGCTGAGGACAAAGATAAGAAAAAAAAAGAAAAAGAAAATAAGTCTGAAAAGCAGAATAAGCCTCAGAAGCAAAGTGATGGCCAAAAGAAAGAGTCCTTTAAAAGCCAAGGAAGTGGACTGTCGTCCAGTGGAGCAGGAGAAGGGCAGGGGCCTAAGAAACAGACCAGGTAATGGAATGTGGAAGCTGCTTTTCAAGTGAAGCCGTTGTGAAGGAATTCAACCCCAGAATTATTTTTTTAAAAAACAATTTTGGTTAGTTTGCCTGTCATGTGAAGTTGGAGGATGCTGTTTATTTAGGTAACAAGTTTGTCTGCTTAGTTCAGGACTCTCAGAACATCAGAAGTTCGGTGAAGTCTCACTCCTATGCTTATATCCCATCTTCCCAGTTTCTCCTAGTGCCATGTTGAATTGGTAACCGCAGCTAGTTTCTTCTGTAACCACTGAGAGATCTTCATTTGGCTACACAAGTGAGAACAAATATGTATAAATGTTCCCTCTTTCCTCCCATTTAACACAGTTGGTAGCCTGACAATACTCATTGTCTTACACCTTAAGCAAATTTTTCAGATGAAAATCTTTTATGGTGACTAAGTGACAACTTCATTCTCGATAGGATTTTGAATTTGGTAGGGTAGGTATGGAAAAAGCTGTTTAAAAGACAAAACAGTGGAATAGATGATGTTTTAGTATGTTCCAGTTTGGATGAATAACATGATGTCTCTGTCCATAATCCCCAGGACAGAATAAGAGTGGAGATGTCGTTCTAGCTTCCTTTGGTGGCTTAGTAAAAAAGAAAAAGCTATCATTAGCAACTGCTGTTGTGAGATTTTTTTTTTTTAAATTTTATTTATTTATTTGACAGAGATCATAGGTAGAGAGGTAGGCAGAGAGAGAGGAAGGGAAGCAGGCTCCCTGCTGAGCAGAGAGCCCGGGGCGGGGCTCAATTCCAGAACCTTGGGATCATGATCTGAGCTGAAGGCAGAGGCTTTAACCCACTGAGCCACCCAGGTGCCCCAGATTTTTTTTTTTTTTTTTAATTTTCACAAGATCTTTTGGTTTTAGATTTGTTTAGCTGATTTTGAAATTCTTCCTCTTAACTCTTCTGTCATACAAGCAATGTCTCCTTAAAAAGAATGTAACAGTTGTTTTTCGTGCATTTGACTGAGTGATCAGACTTAGAGATCCTAGAATAATAGAGGACAGAACATGAACTTCTCACTTTTTTTTTTTTTTAAGATTTTATTTATTTATTTGCCAGAGAGAGAGAGCGAGCATAGGCAGGCCGAGTGGCAACAGAGGCAGAGAGAGAAGCAGACTCCCTGCCAAGCAAGGAGCCCGATGTGGGACTCCATCCCAGGATGCTGGGATCATGACCTGAACCGAAGGCAGCTGCTTAACCAACTGAGCCACCTAGGCGTCCCAACTTCTCACTTTTTACTTCTGTTTGTGAAAAGACCAGGTTTCACGGAGGCATCTTGTTGAGCCATGTCAAAGTGAAACAGTGGAGAAATCAGCTTTAAGTACATTAAAATTTTAAGCCCATAAAGCCTTGTTTGTAAACTCTAAAACAGGACTAATGGGTGATTTTGGGGGGGGTGTGATTTTTTTTCTATGTGGATCATAAGACCACAGTCCTTGAATAATTACTGGTTTCAAGACAAGGATCATCACCTACAATAGTTTTTTTTATTACAGATCTAACTTATTTTGCATCTATCTCTGCAGCTTTTACTTACTTCAATTAAAAGTAAAATTTGTAGACTCTCAAGGATTATGTCTACCTATGTATGCACACATATACACAAAGCTGTTTTCATTACTTTATACGTGTTACTCTCAGTGGGCAGTGATCATGCTAATTACAATGTTTCCTGGATCGATTTTGGCAAAAGAATCTTTTCAGTGAGAGAATTCTATGTGAATACTATTTTTATTACAACTACATTACCTTATAAAGAACTTTGTGGAAAGAGATGTCTGCGTTAAAATCATAGCTTTTGCTAGCTAACTTTCCTAGTTCTTTGTGGGCAGTATCTTACCACCTCTTTTAAGAGGAATGAATATACAAGAGAGATAAATATGGAAATAACTCATATTGAAGAAAACGTTTTCTGTTTTGAATTTCAGAAGTTTGTTTCCATTCAGCCTAAAAGCAGTTGATGAATGAAGAGATTGATATTTTATTTTTCGTATCTGCAGGTTGGGTCTAGAGGCAAAAAAAGAAGAAAACCTTGCAGATTGGTATTCTCAAGTGAGTATGCATTCAGTTTGTTTTCATATTTTAAATTTTTCAAAGACTACTTTGTATTTAGATTCTTGAAGTCCAGACACAAAGTAATGTACGAAGTCAGGAATTATATGTATATATATATATAGTATAACCATTTAACCTGTCAAGTTTATAGAGCATGTTCACATAAAGCAGTGGATTAAGAAGTAGCCCTTTGAGATAGTCATTATTCTTTTTTTTGTTTGTTTTTTCTTAAATGGCAAGATGAAAGGGTTAATCCAAAGTCACAAAGATAGTAAACAGCAGAAGCAAGATTAGAATTCAAGTCTTAAGGGCTTTAGGGTTGGTGTTTCTCACTGTAGAAAAGGCCATTTTACATGCACATTAAGGGAATCTACCAATAGTGGAAGTCTCCAGATTTGAAGCTTGGTTATCATTCACTTGGCACTTGTATTATAATTTTGGTTTAATTTAGGCTTCAAAGACTATATTTTTCTTTTAAAAAGGTCATCACAAAGTCAGAACTGATTGAATACTATGATGTAAGTGGCTGCTATATTCTTCGTCCCTGGGCGTATTCCATTTGGGAATCCATCAAGGACTTTTTTGATGCTGAGATCAAGAAACTTGGTGTTGAAAACTGCTATTTCCCCATGTTTGTGTCTCAAGGTGCATTAGAGAAAGAGAAGACTCATATTGCTGACTTTGCCCCTGAGGTAAGTTAGTTTGCTTTATTTTTGCACTTTTCTCTCATAAACTAGAAAAGTATATTTTCAGTTCACACTTGAACAGGAATTTAGATGGCGAGACCAATTTAGAGAACTATAAAGCCATTAAAAATATATATATATATTTGTACCTTCAGGGCAAGTTATGATTCTGTTTGTTACATTAACTAACTGGCTCTTTCTTTTTGCTAAATATTTATAAGGACAGTATGTATCTACGTTTCTTACCAGGAATAGCAGCAATTACTTAACTTGCCCTAACTTACTGTAGCAAAAGTTGAAAGCGACTTGCCTGTATTTGTGTTGTTTCTCTGAAGTGCTGTTTAAAAAAATGTATGGAAAATGATTTTATCAAAAAAAAAAAAAAAAAAGAAAATGATTTTATCTTACTAGGTTGCTTGGGTTACCAGATCTGGCAAAACGGAGCTGGCAGAACCAATTGCTGTTCGTCCCACTAGTGAAACAGGTGAGGATGGGCCTTGGGGCATAGGAGAGTGCTCACTGGGACACCTGAGATGGCTCCTAGAGTTGCCTCAGTGTTGATTTTGTGATATATATGATCCTCCTTGACAGTAACACAGTTTAACAAATGTTGATAAAGATGAGTATATAGTGCAGTTGCGTAGAATTTTATTCTCAGGGCAGTAAATGTCGCAGAGCTCTTTACTAGAATAAAGTTTGTTGTTGTTTTAAAGACACTTATTTTTTATTTGATGCTGTAATTTTTCAGAACTTTACAGGACTTATTCTTGGGATAATTTTAATTCTTGGAATTGATTATAAGTTTGCCAGCCCTGATGTTTTATGCCATATTTTCTTACAGATTTTGTTAGTTATTTTAATATGACATTTATATTTGTGTAGGGTTTTTATAGGTTACTAAGTGATTTCATTTATATATTGTATTTTTAGGTGAGGGAGAAAAGTTGAGGTAGCGATCGTCATCTCCATTTGCAGGTTAAACAAAAGGTTCAAGGTTTTTGGGTTTATCATTGTTTTCCAAAGTGATTATCCATCTTTAGAATGAAGGATTCTTTGCTCTTTACTTCATACTTCTGGCGATACTCTTGAATAATATTGTAAGGATGCATTATTGAAATAATGACACCAGCTGTTTTCTGGTTGGCAGAGTGTTTAGTAATTCTAGGCATGAGCAGGCCATGAGAAGACAGATGCCCTCACTTGAATTAACAGTTCTTGGCAAGAGCTGTCATGCTCTGCATAGATGCAGTGGATTAATTTAATCTGAATTCTAATTCTAACAGATAATTTTGTTGGATTCAGCAAGTTATTTAACCTCTCTGTGCTCAGATCTCGCATCTTGGGTACTAAGATCACGATACCGACTTTGTGGATTGAGCGCAGGAACTGAGCAGCGTCATAGGTGCGAAGAACTTCACAGACAGCATGATGTATGCTGTAAGCTTCACTTAGTGTTTTTGAAAATAAAACCGCTGAAAAGCAGTGAAATTAAATGTGAAGTGTAAATTTCAATGTGAAAAACATAAAATAAGGTCAGGTTTAGGTAGATTTATTTCCTTGACTAATCCACTTTATGAAATAACGTAACTGTTCACTTACCATTACAAACATTGGAAACGCATTTACACAAAAGAGCATTTTAACTTCTGTTCACTGTGTTAACTGGTGTAGCTCTTACCAGCCTTCAAAGAGAAAAAAAGCCTTCAATGACTAACCACCTATATTTTCTTGTATCTTTTCAGTCATGTATCCTGCGTATGCGAAGTGGGTGCAGTCACACAGAGACCTGCCCATCCGACTCAATCAGTGGTGTAATGTGGTGGTAGGTGCACGCTCTTCCCACCTTCTTTCATTGTTCTTCGTGCTCAGTTTTGTCTTGTTGTGTTTATTAAGCACATTTTATTTTTCCTTATTTTTATATTCAAAGGATTGGGAGAATGGAAGCATTTTTTAATCACAGTTATGCATTACAATTATGATTTCTGGTTACTTGCCACATTAAATTGTTAATAAAAATGGAAAATCTTTCCATAATGATCAAATTGTGTTCTTGCCTCTTTCAGCGTTGGGAATTCAAACATCCTCAGCCTTTCCTACGCACTCGTGAATTCCTTTGGCAGGAAGGGCACAGTGCATTTGCTACCTTTGAAGAAGCAGCAGAAGAGGTATAAAAAGTTGTTTTCCCTATTAATTATGTTCCATTTCTTTCTCCAAGCTGTGCTTTATTCCCCTAATTCTAAGTAATACAGTGTTCCTGCTTACATAATAATCATTTAATAAATAATTCTAAATTGAAATTTAATCTGATCTGAAAATAAGATAATTTCCTGATATAATTATTTTGTTACTTAAAATTTGTGTACCACCTGTTAAAAGAAAAAGACACAAGTTAATACAGATGTACACAGACCTGAGAAACTGCTTTAATGAAATTTTATTAGAAAATGTGCTGTTTAAAAAAAAAAAAAAATGTGCTGCTTTAAATTTTCAGATAAAAATATTTTTGGACTTCCCTGTATAGAGGAAATTATAATCCTGGAATTATAATTCTTCTTCAGAAGACTTTCATCCTGGTTCTCTTTCTCTCTCTCATGCACACACATATACCTGGCTACACCCAAATATATTTATATCTTTCATGAACATTTTTTAAATTATATTCTAAATTTATGAACATTTTTAAAAAGTTACTAAACTTCTTCCATGTTACTTTGTTGAATGTCTTCCTTAGTAAATACACACTAGCTGCTTTAACCTTTCCATAAGAAAAGGTTTTCATTGTTTCATGTATTTTTTTACCGCAGGTAGTTTTAAATAGTATAGCTTTATAGATCTGTAAGAAACAAATACACCATAAATTGGAACACTTTCATGTTTAAAATGTTGTTACAGGTCTTGCAGATACTTGACTTATATGCTCAGGTATACGAAGAACTCCTGGCAATTCCTGTCGTAAAAGGCAGAAAGACTGAAAAGGAGAAATTTGCAGGAGGAGATTATACAACTACCTTGGAAGTGTTTATATCTGCTAGTGGAAGAGCTATCCAGGTACCAGCAAAATGCTGCGTGGGGTTCGTGGGTGACTGGAAGCATAGCCTGTGGGTGATCCAGTAGACTTCTGTCACCAGAGAAGGAGACTCTTTCCAAAAAAAAAATACCTGTGTATCTTGTGCACTTTCCAGACCATGTTATAATTTCAGGCTTATCAATTCCATTCTTAAAAACCTCTAAGGTCAATTAATTGAAGGCTTGTATTTTGAATTACCCAAAGCATGGATTCTTTGTTAACGTTTGTAGTTGAAGTTATTCCTACAAAAGGGGCTGCTTACAGCAGTACACTTCTGTACATTTTTTCCCCTTTTTGACTAATCCTGGTCTTTTTTTGTATGTTTTATGCTGTGAAAACTTAACATAAAAAAGTCAAGGAACGTAAAACATGTCTAGTGACATTTTAAGGTGTATGATCTTACAGAAATCATTTTCAAAGGCATAATTAATTACTAAAATTAACGCTTCTATTTCTCTGTTTTAGGGAGCAACATCACATCATTTAGGGCAGAATTTTTCCAGAATGTTTGAAATTGTTTTTGAAGATCCAAAGACACCAGGAGAGAAGCAGTTTGCTTATCAGAACTCCTGGGGCCTGACCACTCGAACTATTGGTGTTATGACCATGGTTCATGGAGACAACATGGGCTTAGTATTACCACCCCGTGTTGCTTCTGTTCAGGTAAGGAAAGTATTTCTGTTTATCACTCTTTCTATAAAATACAGTCTGGACCTTGTATTGTGTAACTGTGTGTATCATTTCTCTTACTGTTTTTTTGCTTTTTTAATTTTTAGCTGCTTTTTATACAAAACTTTCTTAGAAATCTCTTTTTTGAAATGATTCATAAGCTTAATGAGATATAGTAGGTCAAATAAGATGCATTTAGCATAGACAAGTAATGTGCACTGGTTGGTAGACATTCCATGGAGATCAAAAATCACACAAGTTGATCTGTGTTAAAAATTACATAGTCCCCAGTAGGTTTTGATTCCTGGGTATCATGCAGCAGCCTGACCACATTACTTTGTATGCTGCTTCTTCGTATAAATTTGTGCTCTTGCTCTGGTTCTAGGTGATGGTTATTCCTTGTGGCATTACAAATGCGCTTTCTGAAGAAGACAGAGAGGCTCTGATTGCAAAATGCAATGATTATCGAAGGCGGTTACTCAGTGTTAATATTAGAGTCAGAGTTGACTTGCGAGATAACTACTCTCCAGGTTGGAAATTCAATCACTGGGAGCTCAAGGTAAATTCTTCGGTTACATCTTTTACTTCCATACTCCCAATTTGGGATTAGATTTTTTTTAACTTATGTTTCTATGAAGTGTAAGGTTTTCTCATTGCTTTTCTCTACGTGGGTAATTGTGAATTTTTTTCTTTTTCACTTAATTTTCATAAAGTCCAGATCTTATAATAGTGTTTTATATATATATATACATATATACTATATATACTCTGTATACAAACTTTATATATATATACACATATATACTATATATACAGAGTACATATATACTATATGTACTATATATACTCTGTATATATAGTATATATGTGTATATATATATAAAGTTTATATATTTGCTAAATTTAAAATCTTTTTTTCTGGAAGCTTATTTTTATTATGTTAAAATTAAAATGATCTTGAAGACCTTGTATATGATTAATAAACCTCATAGGGTTGTTACACTAAAATGTTTATACCAGGACTTCATATAATAAGTAAGCTGTTTAAACAGTAAGACTATCAGAGTACTGGTGCATGGTCATCACCTAGCTGTCATTGTTAACAGCTGATCAGTAAAACATCAGAAAGTAATACCATATTTGGTTTTTTACACCACTCTGTCTCACATCCATTTGTTGATCTTTATTTCGTATATTCAAGGCTAAATTCTGGTTTAATGTGGTTTTTTTTTTTAAGATTTTGTAATTTATTTATTTATTTATTTGACAGGCAGAGATCACAAGTAGGCAGAGAGGCAGGCAGAGAGAGAGGAGGAAGCAGGCTTCCCGCTGAGCAGAGAGCCCAATGTGGGGCTCCATCCCAGGACCCTGGGATCATGACCTGAGCCGAAAGCAGAGACCTTAACCCACTGAGCCACCCAGGCGCCCCTTAATGTTTTTAATATAAATTTCATTAACTGCATATCATCATTGGTATATAATCTATATTTTTAATAACATTTTTCAAACCTCTGGAATGTAATTTTTTTCATAAGCTTTACCAAGGGAATCTTACTAGAGTAGCAGAATTTCTACATTATAGAAATATCTCACATTATAGGAGATAGAGGAGAAGTTGTAGTGATACTGCAGCTCCAAGCTGATTCCAAGTATGGAGGCTCAGCAGCGTTGGGATCATTCAGTATGAACACAGACAGGCTTTCCACAGTTGCTGGTACTTATACACTGTTTATTTTAATTGGCCCCTAAGGTAAATCCTCAGTGCTAAAAATTAGTTGTACTGATTTTGTTTCTCTTCTGTATAATACATTTTTCGTTTACTTACTCACCTACCTTTAATGAAGACTTTAAACATAAATGTTTTCTTACATACTTGCCCTTCAATTACAGTACTTTGTGCTTACTTAGAAAGAGTAGTAGTGTGTGATGCCAGCAGCAGCTTGTCTGAGCCCCTGTGTCCTTGCCTGAGGTTCCAGATGTTAAAGGAGAAACATATTCTTTGTTACCGGCTAGATTGAAAGAGAAAAAGGCATCCATATACAATTCTCCCTTCTGTCTTCCTCCTCTTCCTTTTCACTTCTCCCTCTAGGACTGCCTTGACTTTGTCACTGTCACTCTTCTTTTTAGTACCATGATGAGCCTATACTGTGAAGGAGATTCTGGGTGTGAATAGGCTTTGCTACAGCTTCCTTGTCTGTAGTTCTCAGCAAAGAGTACAGAACATCTAAATTCTAAACTTGATGCCCAAGACTAAAGAACAGTGAGAGGGGTGACTAGTTAGTGAAAAGTACTCATGGCATTTCTTTTTTTTTTTTTTTTTTAAGATTTTTATTTTTATTTATTATTTGAGAGAGAGACAGTGAGAGAGAGCATGAGTGAGGAGAAGGTCAGAGGGAGAAGCAGACTCCCCATGGAGCTGGGAGTCCGATGCGGGACTCGATCCCGGGACTCCAGGATCATGACCTGAGCCGAAGGCAGTCGTCCAACCAACTGAGCCACCCAGGCGCCCCACTCATGGCATTTCTTAATACCATTTTCTCTCCATTCAATCCAAGAATTCCTGAGAAAAGAAAATAGTTTTGGAAGATCTAGATTTGTATTCGTTCGACAGTGATGAACTTTGTACAGTGAGGCAGTTTGGGGGTGGGATGGGGTGTGTATGTATTGGGAGACTCAGTTTCACTACTGGGGTATACGGTGCAGTTACCAGACTAGAACCCAGGGACTGCCACAACTTCTTCATACCTCTTCCCGTATTATGAAAGTTGAAAGGGGAAAATAATGAGTGAGTTAACTACTTTTCTTTTTACTGTGTTGGATGACTAAGATAATTTTGTGTTGCTATTGAAAAGAAAAAGAAGCAAACCAAAATAATCCATTATGAGTAAATTCACAACATTTTACTTAGAAAAAATAGTCAGCAGAATATATGTCTCCTCTGTGATTTGGCCTCAGATGATCTTTCTGGCCATTGCCTCCCACTCCCCTGCGTGAGTGCCCTGCTTATTCCCCATGGCCTCTGTCACTCTGTGCCAGCTTATTTTCACGCCGAGATGCCCTCTCGCCCAACTCAGGCTTTGACGCCCTGCTCTGAGCCACTCTTCTCATCCAGCACAGGATCTAGTCCTGTTAGTTGTTATGTCAGTTTAGTTTCTGTTACTGAGGAGAAGTTCCTTAGCCTTTCTCTGTCATTCACGACATGGGCATTTTTGTGGATAGAGGTTAATTATTTTATAGAATGGTCCTCAGTTTTGATGAAATTCCTCATTAATTTTTACCTTCTAGTAACTTTCCTTCTCTTTCAGCTGAGGATATTCTCCCACTTGTGATTTTCTGTACTGATTATTTGTGTGCATGCCATATTTACCTGGCAGAACATGAAGCTCCTTGAGGACAGGATCTGTTTCTTCTTATTCCTCTTGTAAATCTCATTGCACTTAACCTTGTTACACGTGCATACATTAGGTGAATAAAGGAAGACAATAAAACAGTACTTAGCATACAGTAATTTGTTTTATGGTATTCATTATTTTATAAAATAAGTCTTCTTTAAAGATAAATCTTTTTTTTTTTTTAGAATAACATTTAAAAATTTCCTTTGACTTTGATTTAGGAGACTGCCATTGGCTAAACTAACTTAAATTCAAAACCCAGATTAGTTTTAGAGGATCATTTGCCCAGAAAAAAAATGTTTAAAAGACCTACGGTTTTAATGTTTAGAGAATTTACTGTTTATCCTAAAAATAAGGTCTCGCTGGGTCTTAATTCCCCTCCTGGAGCATTCATAAGGATTGAACATTCACAGGCTTAAACTTGCATCTAGTCCTTAAGCTCCTTGTCAAATCCAAAGGGAAGGGGGGGATGGTTCCCAGAGTGCGGTCGCAGCCTCACTTGAGAACTTGTTAGAAACATGAATCTTTAGGCCCCATTCCTGGACCTCCTGTAATACGAAATTCAGGGGGCGGAGCCCAGCAATCCTTGCTTGAACAAGCCCTTCACGCTGCATGCTGCAGTATCCGGAGTTAAGACGTGACCACACCATTGTGCGGTGTGAGTCGCAGACGTGCCAGGTGTACCGAGCAGTGACTTGGGGCAGCCTTAAGTTAAAGAAGTCCTCTCTGTTTACCACTTTGTGTGCCCTACAGATGCAACTTTCTGTGCGTGCTTTTATGGGAGAAGAGGTAGGAATATTGATCTACACAGCACAACCTTCATGTTTCTGAACTCTTAGCTCAAAACTGGTTGGGGAGTACATTTTTTTCCATAGGTTCATACGTTCTTATCGGAAGAGATTTCTGTAGTGTCTCAGGAATATTGCCTGCTGTTTTTATTGTTTGCTTTATGCCTTTGATTTTGGAGTTTTTATGATTTGTAGGAGATAAAGCCATGAAATACTCTGTGTCTTCAAGAAGAGACAGGCATGTATCATTTTAACTGCCTGTTTTGTTTTCTAGGGAGTTCCCATCAGACTTGAAGTTGGGCCACGTGACATGAAGAGCTGCCAGTTTGTAGCTGTCAGACGAGATACTGGAGAAAAGCTGACAGTGGCTGATAATGAGGCTGAGACTAAACTTCACGCTCTTTTGGAAGACATCCACGTGAACCTTTTTACAAGGTTAGTTCCTTAGGATTACTTTTGTCTCTGATCTTGACACCCTGTTCAGCTTCTGAGAGCTGTACTGAGGAATTTTGTGAGTGTCCAGATTGGAAGTCGTCTTTCCCTCTGAGCTCCCAGAGTTCTTAATTTGCCTCTCTTGTGTTTTTGACTTGTAGCATCATGATTTTTCCGAGGGCTTTCTCCATCCTGTGCTAGGTTTGCAGTGCTGGCCTGGCTGTCCCATGGACTAATTTGGGTTGACTTTAAATTGACTTTTAAGATGTGTAAATATGAGGGATTAAGGCATTGATTCTCACCTGTGAGTACACATTAGTAGCACCTAGGAAGCTTTAAAAATAGCAGTACCTAGACCCCTCCCCAGAGATGTTAATTTAGTTAGTCTAGGGCGCGTGTGGCAGCTGTAGTATTAAGAGCTCCCCATGTGATTAGGATGTGTAGTCAAGGCAAAGAACCGTTTGACTGGGATTGGAGATCTGGGGTGAAAGGAAGCTTCAGGACAGCCCTGATCTGTGGAGAGTGTTCTTCTAGAATCCGAGTTCTCAGGGCAGAGGCACTAAAAGATTGGTGCATATGTGTGGCACCTTACTTACTTTCCTGTCCACCTGAGACCAAAGAGGAAGGTTCACTGCCTGTTTGGGGGAAGGTGGTGCCCCCATCTTCTTATGTGTTCATGTGTCTTCTAGGACCTGTGCCCAGCTCATATTAGGCCTCAGGATATCTTGCATTTAAGGAATGAACTGATTTTAGTCTTGGCATTACATGGTTTTGGGCAAGTGATTTTGCTTATCTTGGCTCGCTTGCCCTAAAATGAGAATGAGAACGAGTCACTTGACTTCAAGGATTTGCCTAGCCTACTAATGAATAGTGCATTTGAAGTCCATCTGAGCTGAGAGCAGGTCATATATATTGTCAGAGGTGAAAGATTAGAAAGCTGCCTGTCCTTATTGCTGCCATTTAAATAGTGCATTTAGTAGGGGTTCTTTTCTGGGGATTTCTCTTCAAAGTCACTTGGGAGGTTTGGGAAACCGGGACATCACACCTAGAGTTTCTGATCCATTGGTTTTAAGATCGGTTCCGGTCAACTGTGGTGTAAAACTGTTCTGTGTATGGTTCACATGCATCCTCTGATTGGAAAACCACTGCTTTTGTGGCTAAAAAGCAGTTTTATCATTGACATTTTTATTCAGTAAATGTGTTAATAATGTTGGTTTCATAAAGGTGCATTTTTGCCCATCCTTAGGCTTAACCCTTACATATTTTCCTGGATCTCACTGGCTGTGACTTACTCACATGGGCCTGTCAGACTATGAAAAGGTCAGAAGAGGGGTTTGGTGGAGAGCTAGCAGTTACTGGCCGAGAAGTTACGAGGTCTTAGTCCTCAGATTCAGAGAAGAAAAATATGCCTTCTCTTTCTTGGTTACCACCCATGAACCATCCTCCTGTATGTAATGTGCGACTTTGAATGTAAAAGGGAGTGATACTTCCATTTCTAAAACCCGAAGTTCTTAGAAAAGAGTTATGTTGTATATGAAAATAGCTTGAATAATGTGTATTTGTGGTTTTTCCTTTTTTATAACATTTCCATGCCTTTCCGTTTGATTCTCAACAATCTGTACGGCTGTTAGACTTACTTGAGTATTTTTCCAGTTTTGTAGAAAGGAAAACTAGGACCAAAGAGGTTTTAAAAATAACGCAGACTCTCATATGTGCTAAGTGGTATAGCCAGGCATAGAGTGTTCTGGAGAGTTTTAATGGCAATAACAATTATTGCCTATTGTGTGCTTGGCAAATTCCCCTTCATCTAGTGTTAATCCAGTGATGTGCTGAGATTGCCACACAGTGTAGGTTCAAACTGAGGTGGTCTCACTTCCATGTTATTGTTCTTCTGTTAAATTTTACTTATTTTCTTAAAAAAAAAAACAAAAAAAAAACAAACTTTGTCATATTAGTAAGAAAAAATATGTATTCTTTTGCAATTATATTGTGATAGGGCTTCCGAAGACCTTAAGACTCATATGGTTGTGGCTAATACAATGGAAGACTTTCAGAAGATGCTAGATTCTGGGAAGGTAAGAGACTTCTGAAAAGTTTTGAATATAAAAATGTTTCAACTGTGGTATTTTAAGACTCATGCATGATATTAATCCATTTTTTAAGGCCAGTCATGTGACAGGATTATATATTACTCCACATTCTATCCTCTGTTTTCCACTGGCTTTCCTAAAGCATTACAGCATTTTATCATTTTTGGATTACACCATGAACTAATTATAAAAGCTTTTTCTCACACTTGAAATACAGACTAAACAACATTAATTCTATTTTAATTTCTGAAATTTTTCATTTTGTTTTTCAGCTTGAATTAGATTCCTAAAGTAAGCATTGTTGTAATGTAATGTGTATATTCCTAAGATAAGGTTAGAAGTCCATGTCAGAAATTTCAGTTCTTTGACCTGTGTGTGTGTGTGTGTGTGTGTGTATTTCCCCTGATCTTAATTGACTGAACTTTTCTGAATAATAAGAGGGAGAGCACTGCTCGTGTTTTTTTGAATGTGTGGGTACTTCACTCTCCTTTAAAAGACCCATGTCTTTCTAATTAGGTACTTTAGTGGTTCTATAAGATTTTTATCAGTTTTATGTGTTGTGAGTATGCAGATATTCTAGTCGAAACTTTTAATTTTCATAGTAAAGAGGTCCTGATTTGCCAAATTATTAATTACTGGAATGAATCACTTATGAACTTTAGTATTCTGGTATCCATGCTTGATTATACAACCAGTCCTGTGTTCTCAGGTTATAAATGAGGAAACCACGGGCCAGAGTCTAAATGAATTCCCCTGACCTCTACAGGGGCGGACTTGGTCCTATCATTTAGATCTCTCTCCTGACTCATTTTAATGCATTTTCCTTTTTTTGTTCACTTGCTTTAATTTTTTAATTTTATTTTTTTTTAAAGATTTTATTTTTAAGTAATCTCTACCCCTAGTGTGGGGCTCAGACTCATCACACCCCCAAGATTAAGAGTTGCATGCTTCAGTGACAGAGCCTGCCGGCACCCCTCTTTATTTTTAAGCCATGCTGAGAGTGTAAGGCAAAATTTTAATTGGTCAGGGTCATAACCTCTTAATAGGTCTCTTACTGCGTCAGCTGAGACAGTGTTAATCTGGTTAATCTAGTAAACTACTAATGTGTAAAATGAGTACAAGATAATCTTAAAATCTCCTTCAGATCCCTAATTCTTCAGTATTTAGCTTTCTGTTCTTGGGGTACTGCGTTTGTCATCTTCCATCTTTCTGGTTTCCGTATTTGTCACTTAGACTACGGACTTCCTGTACAAGTCTAGAGAAGTGGATAGCCACCTATCTGATGCAGTGGTTTGATTTTTTTTTTCCTTTCACTGTAATTTATGATTATTTTATTTTTCTATTACTGAATTTTAAAATTTCATTTATTACAGAAGTATGGTAGTCACTTTTGCAGTACAGACTGGTAAAGATATTTACATAAGAGTTAATAAATCAATGGAGTAACTATGAGATAATCCATTGCTTTCAAAGAAATGAACCTCAGCAGGTCTCAGTAGAGTCGCATCTTTTATTCTGATATTAGGTCAGAGATTTCAACATCTATTCCAGAGCAGCCAGTAGATAGTATATTCGCTGTATATGTCCAAAGAGCGCGTGAGATTAGAGGAGGTTGTGTCTCTTGGATCCCGGAGCCAGCGCCAGCTCCACCCCTGTCTCACTTCAGTGTGGTGACTGACCAGCAAGCAACCTTTGAGGCTCTTGCAAACAAAACTGTGTTTACTAGGTGGAGAGAAGGAGAAAGGGATCTTTGGAACTTGAATGTAGGTGAAAGTTTGGTTTTCTACTCTTCTTTGTTGGTAAAATTAAAAAAAAAAAAAAGTATCAGATTCACAGAACTTGAGTAAATTTTTCCAAAGGGACTATGTTAATTAAATGAAAAATAGATGTTATTTATATATATATATATATATATATATATATATTTTTTTTTTTTTTACTGTTGACATATATTACTAACCTATTGAGCACTATTTTTGATTGATAGGATTCTTGGCATTTGTCATCATTAGCATTTTCTGCTACAGAATTCAAAATACTATATATTGCAAAAAATTATATCTTTTTGTAGCATATATATAGAGAGATAATAACAAAAATTAAAGACTTTTCCGTGGTTGAACAAACAACCTTAAACTGGGTATTATTTTTTCATATTAATGAATTACATGCGTAAATAGTCAGACATTTTATCACCTACGTTTTACTTTGAAGCTACAAGGAATTAAAACATGGGTTTTACAAAAATTGTTGTTTATGAGTCTAAATAACTTCAGTTGAACTTTTTCACACTATTCCATTTTAAGTTTTAAAAATTATTTTAGGGACGCCTGGGTGGCTCAGTCAGTGAAGCATCTACCTTCAGCTCAGGTCATGATCTCAGGGTCCTGGGATTGAACCCCACATCAGGCTCTCTGCTCAGCAGGCAACCTGTTTCTCTTTCTGCCCTTGCTCCCACCCATGCTCTGTCTCTCTCTCTCTCAAATATATCAAAATATTGTAAAAAAATTTAAAAAATAAAAATTATTATTTTATAAATACCTTCTCAAGGCTCAGTAATTTTTTTCTTAGGGAAAAATAAAACCATTCCCTGTAAAATTTGTTAAAGTTAGGAAAGTAAAGCTGTGTGTGAGTTAAAAATAAAAGTAAAATTTTCTAAGAAACCAAATTTAAATTTATTACCCAAAGACAGTCTTTGTAATTAAGTCTTAATATTTTTATTATTTCACAGTGACCGTGCTTAAAGTTTTCCTCCCATTCTTTTGTAATGAATTTTAAACAATACTTTATGAATGTACATTCTTTCCATGCTTTCTGTTGGTACTGATGCTAATGATTTACCAAGTTTCAATACACAGGGGTAACTTTGGGTTATTTCAGCTCTTGTATCTTTTTAGGTTTATTTTTGCTTCTGTTTTCTTACAGTTTTTATTAAAATTTTTCAAGATACGTATTACTAACAAACCTTCCACCTTCTCTCATCTACCACTCCCATCCCCCAGGGATTTTCCTGCCAATTTATTACTTCTTTATTGTCTTAAGGCAGATTATCAAAGTTACAGTTTATCAGTTTGGGGAGTTTGGCTGACACATTTACTGAATAAACATAAGAGACAGATAACTAATTCTTCCTCGCCCTGGAAGAATGTTCATTTGATCAATTACTTGTTCTTTTTGTAATTTCCTAATGTCAGTGTACTTGCACCTTACTTCTTAGTGAAGACTTTATTTAGCTAAATTCTGAGTGCCTGCCTTAGTGTTTGCAGGAACGTCTCAGTTTGAGGACGGAATGTGTGGCTCGAAGAGATTGGTCAGAAGTTGATGAGGAAGCGGGATAGCGTCGACACTGGCATTTCTAACGCATGGCCGGGATTATCCACGTTATCCACGCTTTTGATCTCCCCACTGCTAACCTTGATTTCCAGAGTTTTCTGTAGGACCGTTAACATAATTGTTACTGCATACAGATCTCATTTTGAAGTAGACATGATATGAAAGTTTAGGATTTACAATTGAAAGAAATCTTAATTCTTGTCTAGTCCAACACACATTTTACAGAAGAAAACTCAAAACTAGGGATTTTCAAACAGGCATTGAATTTAAAAATTAAGGTAAAGTCCCGGCTATCTTGATTTTGCCCGTTATTGTATATGGCCCATGAAAGAAAATTTGAGAAGTTGTGTTTTCTAATACAGAATGATATTTGACTTTCACATACTGTGTGGACTTTAAAAATGATTCACTTACCTATAACAGTGTGGCGTAAAGTGAGGCTGACCTTTTGTTGATGGTTATTGTTAACAACTGTAAAAATCAGTTCACTATTTGTCGTCTCCTCTCTGTCCTCCTCATAACCATTTACCGAGGCCGAGCAGGTGGTGGTCAGGTTTGAAACGAGGGGGAGGTACAGCTAGAGGCTGGACTCAGGCTACTTACTCTTCCTTCCTTCTCTTCAGGCACTGTGTTGTAGCTCGTGTGTTCGGACACTGAAGTAGACTACAAAGATGTTTTTGTTTTGTCTTGATGTCTTCTGGTGTGTGGGTTTGGGATCCGGGAAAAACAGCTTGCAGCTCTGAGCAGTGTTCCTTGAAGGTCCTGGGGCCTTGTCAGTTTAATAGACCATTCAGGTGTTCCTTCTGTAGAACAGGAGTTGAAAATCCTGAATATTTTCCCTTTTCTGCTAGATTGCTCAGATCCCATTCTGTGGGGAAATTGACTGTGAAGACTGGATCAAAAAGACCACTGCCAGGTAAATACGGGTGCCAGACCGCTCTGGGGACAGTGGCGACGGATGGGAATATACAGCATAAACAAATTGAATTCTTTCCTGTTTTTGATTGCAGGGATCAAGATCTTGAACCTGGTGCTCCATCCATGGGAGCTAAAAGCCTTTGCATCCCCTTCCAACCGCTCTGTGAGCTGCAGCCGGGCGCCAGATGCATCTGTGGCAGGAACCCTGCCAAGTACTATACCTTGTTTGGTCGCAGTTACTGAGGGACGAAACAAAACTGCTATCTCCAACCCGCCTCACTTTTTAAAAAACTGATATTAATATCTTCCCAGATATAGACAGTTTTATGATTTTTTTAAATAAAAGTTCAAATAGGAGGTCACATGAGACACAAACACCTTATTCTTATGCCTAAATTAACGGTGGGAAAGACGACTTTTCAGTAAACAACCCCAGTAATAAATACCATGAACTGATACTGTCTTATGTATTCATTTGTTTCTGGGATACCTGAAGCACTGCGTGTGCTAGGGACATTCTCACAGAGAGCTGGAGGAAACCGGACCCTTAGGTCCCTGCCCTTGGTCTGAGCATCCCTCATGGTTCAGACCTTGAACGTGCAACTATCCTGTTTCCTGTATGTCAGAGTACTCCCCTTTCTTCACTCCTTCTGCCATATCTCAGATGGTCCTCCATCTCTCTGTTTAAAAAAGCCACAAATAGACAAAAAGCCAGAACAGCCCCCACCTTTCCCTTGAGGAGCTCGCTCCCTCTCATTACTACTAGTTACTGTGGGGTCTTAGAAAAAAGTCATGATTTCTTTTTTTTTTTTTAAAGATTTTATTTATGTATTTGACAGAAATCACAAGTAGATGGAGAGGCAGGCAGAGAGAGAGAGGGAAGCAGGCTCCCTGCCAAGCAGAGAGCCCGATGTGGGACTCGATCCCAGGACCCCGAGATCATGACCTGAGCTGAAGGCAGCGGCCCAACCCACTGAGCCACCCAGGCGCCCCAAAAAGTCATGATTTCTGAAGGAGGGAGCAACCCCTGCCCCCCTGCCCCCCACACTACCACCATTTCCCTGATACACTGCTGCCTCTTCCGGCCAAAACTAACTTCTCAGGGTCGTGTCTTACCGTGTCACTGTGCATTTCTGCTGCTATAAAACTTCCTCTTTTTACTAAAATTTCTCCTCTGATTCGCCCTCCCGCTCTCTGGTTCTTTCTCTTAGTTACGGGTCTTTCACCAGCATTCCTCCTCGGCTTCCTTCACAGACATCCCAAGCCCAAGCTTCCGTACTTGGCGCTCGTCTTGTCTAATCTGCTGGATTCAGAGAACACGAATGGGATGAGCATCCAACATTTTCACCTCTAGACCTCTGTTCCAGCTGCGTCGTCGGGTCTCTCGAGTGTTCCATCAGAGTATCTGGTCCTCAGTCCCCAAGTCCACATTTCACTGCCCACTCCCAGACCTGGCCTTCCTACAGTACTTCCTGCCTAAAGGATTAGCATGAGCAAAATACACCGGTCACCAGAACCAGAGCCCGAGAGCTGTGCTAGTCAGCCCCTCCAGCACGCGGTCTGCTGTCTTCACTGGCCTAGCATGACATCCCGCCCTTACCGCTGACGGGTCCTGGGTCTCCCCTTTTACAGATGACTTGACTGCCTCTGATGTCAGTTACTATAATGGCCTCCAGAGATTCATCTGAAGCAGTCCCCATATTTTCATAGGGTTTTTTTCCTTCATGTACAATGTATTAAGATGTTCATCTTCCCCTTAAAATCTTTTCTTGGCTCACCATCACTAACGGGAGAAAATGTGAACCCTTTAGCCTAGTCTGGTTCAGCCTACCTGTCCAGGCTCCTCAACCAATCCAGCAAAGTCCTTTGCAACCTAACCATTTGGGGTTTCTTGGGCAATTTCCCATGTACCATTTCCCACCTCTCTGTGGGTGTCCCTTTGCCTGGAATGCCTTTTACTAATTCCTAGTCTACTGGCTACATCTCTTTATTTGGGACCCTGTCCTAACAGCACTTTCCCACTTGGTAGTGATAAATACATACCAATAAAGGGAAAAGCTTCAGAAATGACTTGGAATTTAGAGTCATGCTTCAAAGACCAGTGGAATTTTAATAAATAGAAAAGGAAGGACATTCCAGGCAGAGGCAACAGCATATGCAAACCATGAAAGTATATGCTGTGTGTGAGAACACAACAAAACTGTTCTTAAGTGGTTAGGAAATTGTGAAAGCAGATTAAATACAGCATGCCTTCAAGACTGATGTTTTCAGTATTTATATTCGTATACCTAACTTAAAGGGATAATTAATGAGCCACATTTCTGTACTGGACTCAATATCTTAATGAACTGTGTTAGTTCAGAATGTTCTATCTTGTCTTTCCACCCTTAGTAGCTGTGTAAAGTGCCTATTCAATTGTAAAATGGAAGAAGTCTAATACCTGTATCGTAGTTACTCTCCCTTATAAAGGACTTAGAACAATGCCTAGCACATACTAAATAACACCTAGTGTTGTTAGGACCACGCAGAGTCCAGTCGCTCTGAATTTTAGCTTTATTTTTATTTATTTTTTTTTTTAAGATTTTTTATTTATTTGACAGAGATCACAAGTAGGCAGAGAGGCAGGCAGAGAGAGAGAGAGGAGGAAACGCTCCCCGCTGAGCAGAGAGCCCGATTCGGGACTCGATCCCAGGACCCTGAGATCATGACCTGAGCCGAAGGCAGCGGCTAGCCACCCAGGCGCCCTGAATTTTAGCTTTAATTAACAATAGTTACTTTAGCTTCTATTTTATTTATTTTTTTTTTCTGCAAGCATACATGCTCTAAAGGACAAGGTTTTTTCAGTGGGTCCATGACAAAAGGCTGAAAAGCAGATCAGAGACCAATAACCACATTTTGTCCCTAGCCCCTGTCCATTTTGGAAGAGTTGGCGATCACTGGTGCAAAGAATAAGGGAATAAGTGCACAGGGAGGTGGAGCGATGAGCTGGGCCTGAGGCTTGTTAGAAGGAGGCGAAGCCCCGGGGAGGTGGTCCCGGCCGACAGCAGCGTGCTGACCGCTCTCCTGTCGTCGCGATGACAATAGCTGGAAAACCCTTTTCTGCCACACCGCCAGGCTTAAAATGACAGATACAGACGCGTTTCTGTGGCTCAGTAGGGGACGTGAAACCAGAGTCTGATCAACTTCACCGGAAGATTTAAGAGTTTGGAATGTCAGTAGTACTGAAGTGATTTAAAGTATTTAAAAATATGAACAAAAATGTTTTATTCATTAAGTCTCACATAATGGGGCTATTTCAAAATAGCCAGAGCCAAATTTTGGCACTCACTGGGTGGCTTAGTCGGCTAAGTGTTGAGTCTTGGTTTCAGCTCAGGTCGTGATCTCGGGGTCATGGTCTCAGGGTCACGAGATCAAGGCCCATGTCAGGCTCTGTCCTCAGTGTGGAGTCTGTTTCAGATTCTTTCCCCCTACCCCACTGCCCCACCGTGTGCTCACTCTCTCTCTTTCTCTCTCTCTCTCTCAAATAAATAAAATGTTTTAAAATAACCCTTTCTTGATTCTATATCCCTTTAGCCTTGAAGCTTTTGTCTGCTTGCAGCTGCTACTTCTCTTGTCCGTTCTCTGAAGCCTCTTGCTAAGCTTCCCGCGGCTCCGACAGCGGTACACGGAGCCACCGTTCCCGCGCCGCCTCCTGCTTGCTCTCCGCATTTACCGACCGATTCCCCGCCTCTCTGCAACACATTCTTCCTCGGCCTCCTGGTTTCCCTTCCATCTCTTGGGTCCTTTTCTCTCATCTCTTTGTATTTTCTGATCCTTCCAATTCTCTCAAGTTTCCTGGGTGACCTCCTGTAGTTTCCTGTCCGCATGCAAGTTCATATATTCCCAGCTTGTCCGCCACCCCTGAGCTCCAGACTCCGTTCGAGCTGGCTGTCTGACAGGTACACCGGACAGCGTCCCTGCTCCTTGCTCCCACCCTGGCCCTACAGCTCTCATCTCGGTCTTCCCTTCCTCTCAGTTGCAACATCAGGTTCGGTGCCTCATGTCCCCGTGCCTGTTCTGTCTCATATCTCCCAGCCAGTTGCCCAGCAAATGCTACTGACTCTAACCTCAAAACAAATTCCGGATATACCCATGGCGGCCTGTGCACCCGTATAGCCACACAGGGCCGTGTGCTTGGTTGAAGGCTCTGCGGTTACTGTCTTGAAACTTTTTTTTTTTTTTTTGAGATGTTATTTATTTTAGAGAGCATGGGGGGAGGAACAGGAGAGGGAGAAGCCGACTCCGCACTGGGCGGGGTTCTGTCTCACAACCCTGAGATCCTGACCTGGGCCGACATCAAGGGTCAGAGTCTCAGCCGCCTGAGCCACCCAGGCTCCCCGTCTTGAAATTCTTAATAATGAAGAAAAATCTTTAACTTGTCATTTATCAATGACAAAATGGATCACACTAACCGTTTTTAAGTATACGCTTCAGTATTAAGGATATTCGCATTTTTGGGTAACCAATGAGCAGAACGTTTTCATCTTGCCACATTGAAACTATACTCATTTTTAAACACTGTCCCCTCCCAAACTACCAGTCTTCCTGCTTCTATGAATTTGACTACTTTAGATAAGTAGCTCATGGAAGTGGAATCATACTGTATGTGTCTTCTTGTACTTGCTTATTTCACCTAGTAGACTGTCCTCAAGTTCCTGTAGTAGCATGTGTCAGAACTCCCTTCCTTCGTATGGACCATGTATGCACGTATAACATGTATACATACGCACATATACACACATATGTTCCACATTTTGTTTCTCCTTCCATCTCTCAGTGGACACTTGGGTGTGTTCCCCTCTTGGCTCTTGGGGATAGTGCTGCTATGAACATGGGTGTGCAAATACCTCCTGGAGACCCTCCAATTGGTTCTTTTGGATATTTGCCAGAAAGTAGAATTACTGGATCAAACAGTAAACATCTTTTTAATTTTTCGAGGAACTGGCATACCATTTCTCACAGAGACTACACCATTTAAAATTTGACTTTTTCAACAAAAAGCCTTGCAACTTTCATTTCCTGCCGAAGCCCCGTGCGTTACACAGAGTTTCTGTCTAGATGCTCCCTCTTCCCGCCTGCTCTAAGTCACCAGCCTTTGTTTGGATCAGTGCAATCGCCTCCAGACGGTGCCTCTGCTCTCTTGTCAGCTCAACCCAGGATTCAAAGAGTCTTCTAAGATCTAAATTAGTTCTTGTCATTCTACTGCTCTCCTGGCTCAGGACCCCACGGGATCGTCCCCCTCCCGCCGTCTCCTCTCAGGCCTGATAACCTGCTTCTCTCTCTCAGTCACTCCTCTGCAACCAGACTGAGCTCCTTTGATGCTCCTTGAACTTCCCATGCTCAAGGCTTCCTCTGCCCAGAAACTTCCTTTCGGGCGTCTCCGTGGCTCATTTCCTTACCTCCTTCAGATCTGTACTCAAGAACATCTCTGTCAATTTTTCCCTGACTACTTTATTTACTTATTAATTTATTTTTAAGATTTTATTTATTTATTTAACAGAGAGATCACAAGTAGGCAGGCGGTGGGGGGGTGGGGGATGCGGGGCTCGATCCCAGGACCCTAAGATCATGACCTGAGCCGAAGGCAGAGGCTTAACCCACTGAACCACCCAGGCGCCCCTTGACTACTTTATTTAAAATAACACCCCAACGCCTATGTCAGCACTGTACCCCTCTTCTCTGCTTCATTTGTGTCCATAATTCTTACTACCATTGGACAGTCCATACATTTCATGACTAATTTGTTAATTGTCTCTCTCCCCCATAAGGTATAAGTAAGCTTCACAAGGGCAGAGACTTTCCTCGGTTTTGTTCACTGCCATCACCCCGAGTCCAAGACCGTGTCTGACACGTAGGAACTTAGCGTTTGTTGCATGAATGTATGAGTGGGACAGTCTGTGTGCAGGGATGTGCACCATCTGGTGGTATCAGAAGTCTCACTGTTACAGCATCAGCTGAATTGGAGTTCATTTCTGAGCTGCTGAGGAAATTATAAAGGCCGCATGAAGGTTGTCAGGTTTTAGTCAAAGTCAGTATACTAGTGAAGGTTCTGTTCTCCAGATGAATAAAACCAATAGGGTGCCTGTACAAACAGAGAGCTTTATCGTAAGGAATTGGCTCATGCCATCACAAAGACTGACAAGGCCAAGATCTGCAGAGTGAGTCAGCAAGCTTGAGAACCAGGGGCCTCAGTGGTGTAGAAAGACCACAGCGTGGCGACCCAGGAAGAACTGATGTTTTGGCTTAAGCCTGAAGGCAGGAGAAAGCCAGCGCCCTGACTTGAATTCAGGCCGTCAGTCAGCAGGAGGGATTCTCTCCTCCTCACAGGAGGGTCAGCCATTTTGTTCTGTTCAGGCCTTCGGCGGAAAGGTGAGGCTCAACCACATCGGGGAGGGCAGCCCGCTCTACCTGGTCTACAGACTCGAACACCAGTCTCTTCCAAAAAGACACCTTCACAGCAGCACTCAGAATGATATCTGACCAAATGTCTTGAGCACCTGGCGGCCCAGTCAACTTGACACATAAAATTAACCATCACACACTTTAAATTCAGAAGAGATTGGGTGTAGTTGTTTCAGTCTACATTTCTGTGAAGGGTTGGTTGACGGTAGGCAGTCTGCTCAAAACAATAGAGGCCGCTGCTGTTTTACATATTCCAGACCTGGTCAATCTTTATGGTTTATAAGTGACAGGTGATAAGATTAAAACCAAAAAAATTTCCTTGCATCAGCTGAATCCACTTACTATAATTCGGCTTTCTTCCTGAAACCAATGGGGTTCTGTCAGTAGCGCCTTCAGCTTAAAGGCACTTCATCTTTTCTGAACATGAGGAATGTTTTCCTCGCCTTCTTTATGGAGAATGTTTGGATGTCAGGTGTTCGTTGATTCCAAAGAACAGACAAGGTGGTAGAAAAATCACCCGAGCTTCATCTTTAGCTTTTACTTATCATCGCTCTGACCTGTGGATTAGTGACTCCTAGACATGTTCCCTGTTCCGTGCACTTAACCGAATTCAAAATATTTACCTGGACAAGACATGACGGTCACTTCCAATGGCTTGTCTCACCTGAGTCGTTACCGCACACACCAAGGCGGGAAAGCCCGACCCCAAGGATGGACTTCTGCATGGTTCCAAGACGCAGAGACCCTTGGCTTTTGTAACGAAGCACACAACAAACCAACGGACAAACAAAACCCCCTCAAGTCTGCGGCCGGAGCCGGTGTCTTCAATCTCCCTGAGTGCCAGCTCACGTGACATCTCTTGGTTAATTGCCCTTTAAACTGTTTTATAGCTTTATAGCAGCCTATAAAAGGTGATTTCCAAATATGACAGGTGCTGAAAGGCTGAAGGGGAGACTTCTCCAGGAGTCCTAACAGCTAAACCTGTAGCTCAGCCTTCCGCGGGGAGAGGGCGAGGAGCCCCGGAGGAGCCCCGCGCGATGGGGCGATACTCGGGCCGGAGCTTCCGATTAATCTTCATGTGCGCGGTGAGCGTCCTGCTCTTCGTGGCGGAGCTCGTGATCGCGCACATCGGCAACTCCCTGTCCTTGGCCTCCGATGCCTTCGCCGTCCTCTCCCACTTGGTGTCCATGGTCATCGCTGTGTTCGGCGTGCGGGCCAGCAGCGTACAGCGGCACAGGAAGGGCACGTTCGGCCTCCTGCGGGCCGACGTGGTGGGAGCGTTTGGCAACTCCATCTTCGCCGTGGCCCTGATGCTCAGCATCCTGCTGGAAGCTGTCAAAAGGTTTATTCATCCCCAGAAGACGGAGGAGCCGCTGCTGGTTCTCAGCGCTGGCATCGTCGGGCTGTTCTTCAACGTCCTCAACTATGTCATCTTGGACTGCTGCTACTGCTCGGCCCACGGGCCCCCGGGGGACCCCGAGACAGGTAAGCCGTCCTCAGCTGTCCTAGCAGAGTGGGTCTGCTCGTGTCCCTGACTTTCCAGAAGCTCTTCCTCAAGGGAATTGCCTGCAGTCCCAGGTTCCTTGTGAGCCGTGGAGGGGGTGAGTGTATGGGGGGGGGGGGGTCCTTCTTTAATTTTTAGTCACTAGGAGTGGAAGGTGTTCAGAGAAGTGGAGAGGTTGGAAAGGGACCGAGCAGGGCACAGAGGGAGCCGTTTGGAAGGAAGCCGATGCGGCGCTGAGAACAGCCTCATTTAATCAGGGGCCAGATGCAACGTAGCTGTGTTTGAATTTAAAAATAATATTTTAGTGTTCCCGTAAGATTTGTTCAAAAAACACTAGACTACCTAACCAGCAGATATCAAGCAAAGTGTCAAACAAGCAGCTAGAAATCAACTGGCTAGGCTGATAAATTCTTAGGAATGGATATTGGAAGAATTTATGTAAAACAGAGGAAAAATAAAGGAGATGATCTAGTCCTTACTTTTTTTTTAGATGGAAATATTTATATTTATTGATTATATGCATCCAACCTATTTGAGAAAAAGGAAAACTATTGACACGTGAACCTTTAGATGGGACTTATGGTGGGTATCAAATGTTCTGGGTTATCTGTCAAGAGAGGGAGTTGAATCTTGGAAGAGAACAAGACATCTAAAGCAATACATTCATAATCAAGTAGGAGATGGAAACATGTTTCTTTATTGCCACAATAGGAATTACATATACATAACAATCTTCTTGCAGAAGAGAGGAATTTCCAGCCCCATCGCATGAACAGACCAGGTTCAAATCATGGTTCTCTACCAGGGGGTAGCATTAGTGTTAGCCCGCCTAGCCTGGCTGCCCACAGGTAATGCAGACGTAGGAAGGACTAAGGGAGATCCTACGCGTTCAGCCCTTGAACAGGTGCTTGGTAAAGAGTAACTCTTGTTTTTTAAAACACCAAAATGCAGGACTTTGAATGATGTAATAATCCAGTAGCATTGAATTCTAATTGCTCATCTGGATTCTAAGAAATTTCAGTGTATTTCTTATTTGATGCGAATCTGTTTCATCTCATTTGTCGGGGTGTTCTACTATGAAGCCTGGGGAGCCTTAGTTCTAAGTTTGCGTTTTTCAGAGTGTTCCTCCTGTCCTTGCTACCAGTGTAAATTGTGTCAGCTGGGTCCAGTCCTTGATCCGATCTCCATCTACATTTTCCTACCGGTAGAATGTATGTTATGAGCTCGCCTATAGTATGTATTAACTATAAAAGGGAACAAAGAAACTAGAACCTATATCTGTATTCAATTTAATGAATCAACTAAAGCCTCATCTTTTAAAAAGACAATAATGAGAGGGGTACCTGGGTGGCTCAGTGGGTTAAGCCTCTGCCTTCGGCTCAGGTCATGATTCTGGGGTCCTGGGATCGAGCCCTGCATCGGACTCTCTGCTCAGCAGGGAGACTGCTTCCCTTCCTCTCTCTGCCTGCCTCTCTGCCTATTGTGATCTCTCTCTCTCTGTCAAATAAATAAATAAAATCTTAAAAAAAAAAAAGACAATAATGGTTAACTTGGGACCCTAAACTTTGTTTCCATCTATCATTACATAGAAATTATTACTTGAGATTCCAGATTATAAAATTCACATATTAATATTTATTTCTTAGTGCTAGGTATGATTTTAAGGCAAGGAAGGAGATTTCAAGCAAATGATTCGTATTGGCCGTGGAGCTGTTGCCATTACTGAACTTGCCATATTGTTTCAGATGTGATATAGACCTGCATATAGCAAAGGCAGTTTAGGCAAAGGGTGTGACTCTTTGACCAGTGTGAAAATTGATAGACAACTGTAATTTTATTTTTATAAGTTGAATTATTATCAGGTCTTAGTTCAGCTGTTGTTTGGAAAGTGGTGCTTTCCAATGTCTATGACCATGCTAAAATGACAAAAAGAGGCTTAAGACAAATATTTCACCCTGACTCTATCAGTTTCTATTGCCTGAATTCCAGAATCTCCATCTTCTCTTAAAGAGTCAAATGCTATATAGTTTGCTACTTTACTCAACTATAGTGTTAGATATACACATACAGCTAATTTTTTAAATGTTTTTAAATTTATTTGACACAGAGAGAGCACAGGTAGGCAGAACAGCTGGCAGAGGGAGAGGGAGAGGGAGAAGCAGGCTCCTCGCTGAGCAGGGAGCCCAATGTGGGGCTCAATCCCAGGACCCTGGGATCATGACCTGAGCTGAAGGCGGACGCTTAACTGACTGACCCACCCAGGCACACCTACAGCTAATGTTTTAAGAATCATGTTCTAGGGGCGCCTGGGTGGCTCAGGTCTTCAGCTCAGGTCTTGATCTCAGGGTCCTGGGATCGAGCCCCACACTGGGCTCTCTACTCAGCGGAGAACCTGTTTCCCCTCCTTCTCTCTCTGCCTGCCCTCTCTGTGTGCTTGTGATCTCTGTCTGTCAAATAAATAAATAAAAATCTTAAAAAAAAAAAAAGAATCATGTTCTATGTTCACTTTATTTTGGTAGCTTTTCGTATTGCATTATTCTATTATTAGTTTCAGACTGTTTAAGCCCTCCAAGTGATTTTAGCATAGCTATTTCACTTCTTGACATTATATCTTGAGTTAGGTATTTAGCACTTTTACTAAAACATACATTTTGATATCTTTCCCATCACCTTAATAAGTTTAAAGCAAACTTTTGGATGAATCTCATACACTGACACTAACCCAATCTTAATTATCTTTCATTTCAAGAAGAAATGTGATTAGTCCATACTATTAATTTATACCAGGAGGTGTACAATATGAAAGAAAATGACTCTAGACTTTAGAAGATTTGACCTAACAGATAATTATTATATCCTAATTTACTAAGATAAAGAATTTCTGTATGTCTAGAGCCCTGACTTGTAGCTCTGTGGTACTTCCTGGGTTAGTGACCAAAACCAAGATAATCCATGATGGTTTCTGTGGGATCTGTGGCCAGAGTGTTTACTTAGTTAGCAAGCCTTCAGTGTCTCCCGGTTCTGTGGATCTCTAACTCGTTCTGCTTGATCTGTCTGAGGTGGGAATTGTTGTTTGACATCATAGGAAAGTAAAAAATAAGACTACTCACTTTTAATTAAATATGAACAGACTAGATAGTCTGTACAGCTAAGACTTAAAACATCCCTGGGATTCATGGAGTGAGAGAAGTTGGAGGATGAGACAGATGGAGCCAGAAATTAAACAAACAAACAAACAGACAAACAGGAGAAAACCAAAAAAGCTCTGGGAGAAAAGGAACGTGTAGACGATTTGGCTGAGATGAAGGAACCTCGAAGCTCTGGGTCAGTCCTTGGCCGGCGTGAGTCCGTCCTTGACGTGAAAAGTGATCGGGGAGGCAGGGGGTTTTGGCTAAAGTAAAAGGCCAAATGAAAAAAGTAAAAATCTCAAGCATGAAAGAAAAAACAAACAAGAGGGAAGGATTGAAATGTGGATGGCTTCGTGTGTATTTGCAGAAGCGGTCGGGGGTTAAAAGGACATGTGGATTCGGAACCCTGGAGAGGGAGGACACCAAGGATTTTCTTTCTCTAGACTTCCGGACTAACTCTGCTTTGTTTACATTGCTCCCTACTCTTTGTTTACTTGATTTTCACTTTGTCTTTTAGGTCTAGATTTTATTTTTGATTATTTCTCAGCATTGAGTTTTCTTTAGAATAAAATGAATACAACTCTCTATACCCTTACCTGACACTTGAACAGATAAATACCTTTATGTATACTGTTTGTTTTTTTTTTAAAGATTTTATTTACTTATTTGAGAGAGAGAGAAAGAGGCACAAGCAGGGTGGAGGGAAGGAGCAGTAGACTTGCTGCTGAGCAGGGAGCCGGATGTGGGGCTCCATGCATCCCAGGGTCCTGGGATCACGACCTCAGCCGATGGCAGACGCTCAACAGACTGAGCCACCCAGGTGCCCCTGTACACTGGCCTTTATTTTAAACCAGAAGCAATTTTGTGCAGCTCTGTTTGGGCTAGATTAGGTTTGCCATTTATATAATATATACGTGGCAAATTTATATTGGAAATAGCTTTTATTTATTTATTTATTTATTTAACTAATTTTACCAAATGCCTTTCCTTTAAATTTACTTGAAGTGTTTTTGAGTCCGAACTGTGTTGATTTTCTCTCTCTCCTTTTGTCTCCCCCTCTCTCCTTCTACTCTGCCCGCCCCCCTCCCTCTCTTTCTCACCACCTCCCTGACTCTATGTTTCTCCAACCAAATCACTAGAGGCAGTGACAGCAAAGTAGTCCCCAAAATTCCTGGTTGCAGAAGGTTTTAGCACACAGCTGACTGGCTGCCCTCATCCGCTCCTCGTCTTTACTAGTCAGTCCTAGTTAGGACTCGGGACTCCAGCCTGATGGAAGCCTTTCACAGTCCTTAGGCAGTCCTGTAGACTCTGAAGCCTTAGACAGTCCTGTAGACTCTGAAAGCAGATCTGCTTTCCTTTCCTTGTAGAGCAAATTCTACCCAGAGACAAGCAAAGGAAGCAAGGCTCTGCGAGTTTCAGGAGGAGCCAGAGGGCACCTGCTTCCACTCTCCTAGTAGCCAATACTGCGCAGTCCCTAAGAGGGCAGCACACATCCGAGCACAGCTTTTCACACGAGAAGGGGGAAGGTTTTCTAGGGATGAGTTCCCCATCTCGTTCAGAGGCAGGATTGGAATGATTTGGAATTTGCAATAATGATTATGTAATTGTAAGAATCATGCTTAATTCCCAGAAGCTGGTACTTCGCCATTTGTCCGTATCTGACACCATTGTTTTCCAAGCACCTTGTCGGCTTCTGAACAATGAAGTTCCACATGAGGGTTCAGTGATAAGTACACACACTCCTGTCACAGCTCACATATTGTCCCACTGTAGACGCTTCATATACTCCCATACACCTCTTTCCGTCCGCTCACGGCGCCGTGGGGAGCCCCTCCCTTCTCTGGTTGCCCAGTGACAGGGCTCTGGGTCAGTTCTAGGGAGTGAATAAGAAAGATTAACTGAAGATTGAAACATAGGAACTATTTCACATTTGCAAAGTCAAATTCAACTGAAGAAAAAAGAGGATAAAGCAGCTCCTTTTTCTAAGCCATTTTCTTCTAACATACAGAGGCTGCTCTGACTGATATCTGGGTTAAATTTTAATGAAAACCAAGTGCTTATTGACGTCTGTGGGATGTCAGGCACTTGGAAAGCATACAAATAATAGTCCCAGCACCGTATGGCATACATTTGGAGAACTGTATGTTTTATGAAAAAATTAGAATGTATTGCACTGAATTCGAGAATTGTGTGTATTATGAGACAATATTTGCTCTTTTCATTTGCAGACAAGGAAACAGGTCGAGTTCATGGAAGAGTGACAAAGAAATTACAAAATTCATTCTAGGCCCTTAATTAAAGGTCTTATTCTGCTTCACCAAGAAAAGAAAAACAGTGAAAAATCGCTTGGCAATATTCATAAAATAGCAGGTCAAAAAGTGGCAATGAATACACTGTAAAGTGAATCCCAATTCCAGTAGCTGAGTGATCTCCAGAAAGTCACTCAAACTTTCTAAACCCCAGTCTCTCGATCTGTAAAATGGGTAGGTAGTATCTAGCTCCTAAGGGTGTTGCGAGGATGATATTACATGGTGTGTGAACTACTCACCGTAGCACCTGGTGGTGGTGGTTCGTAGTGATTGTCCAAAGGCTGAAGGGACAAGGAATGAATGAAATATTAGGAACACCCCTTTGCGGACAAGTCCCTTGTTCTGCTCCACAACCACGGCTGGCAGCCCGCCCTGTCCCTGGTCAGCACTCATCATTGTTTGCTGTTACTTATACATTTGGTAATACAGGTCCATCGCTAGTCCTGGAAAACCACACAATACACGTGTATTGTCGATGATGGGTGGCATCCTTAGTGGGGTCAACTGGCAGGTTCTGGAAAATACAGGCTCTGGAACTTCTCCCCTCCTGCTCTGGGTCTGACAATGGAGAAGATACTTAACCACTTTGAGCCTCATCTCATGTATCATGATACCAGTTTTCAAGAATCGATACGCTTTTCTTTTGATAAATACGAATACTTTCACAATGCATGATTTTTCAAAGGGTTCTTATGTTACCTTCCTTGCTTTCAGTGCTCAAGATAACACTTTGTAGAAGGCCACTGCTTATATTTTTCAACTGTTAAAAATTATATATTTTAAACCGTTGTAGTGGCATTAACATCAGAATAGGACACTCAAGAAAATAATGCAAATGTAGCTTGTATTTCCAAGTTGCAAATGAAGAAACCAAGGCACCAAAGGTTTTGAGGTTAACCCAAAGTTGATGCTTAGAACCAGGACTTTGCATTTTCATATGTCTATCCTACCATAAGGCGATTTGCCTTTTAAACGTTTCCCTACTGTTCTGTCTTGCGAATAGTGACATTCCCATTTTCTTTATCAAAAGCCTTCATTTTCCGAGAAGGTGGGCTGAAAGTAAGCTTATTATTTTGGTTTTCTTTTGGTCAGATGCTTACAGAATGTAAAAAGTATACTTATTACTTTTCTCCTCTGCCTCAGTCTTCTGAAAGAGACAGTAGTTAACATGGTTTTTATAAAACATTATGTATCACTGTTTCTGATGACTATAGAGTTTTTTATAAGCGGCAATAAATCCGGTGATTCCATTTTCTTAGAAATCATCTTCCAAAGTCCATGTCCTGATATTTATTATCGACGTCTAAGGTGTTGAGAGGATTTTGAAGGAAGTAATTTTTAATAAAGTATATCCGTGCTCTTGTTCTTCGTTTTTTTTTTTTTTTTTTTTTTAAGATTTTATTTATTTATTTATTTATTTGTCAGAGAGAGAGAGAGAGAGCACAAGCAGGGGGAGCAGCAGGCAGAGGGAGAAGCAGGCTTCTGCTGAGCAAGGAGCCTGATACGGGGCTAGATCCCAGGACCCTGAAAAAAGGCAGAGGCTGAACCGACTGAGCCACCTCAGTGTCCCTGTGTTCTTGTTCTTTATTTGCTGGGACAACACTAAAAATACTTCATCCCAATAGGCCATAGGAAAAAGATGATCCTTAACTCAGGCCAATGAAAACTCAAGGTTGGTTCCTTAGAGGAGAGCCGCAGAGAAGTCAGGTTGAAGGAGACACTGTCGGGATGAGCCGCCTGTTTTCTGGAGAATTCTTTACATGAAGAAACTGCCTGGAGATTTTGTAGGACCAGATGGAATGGAACCAACAACCAGCGTGATAGCTGATGCCTAAAGTCAACTGAGGACATTGTCGGGACATTATGGGACCAATAAATAACTTCCACCTTGAGTCTAGAGCTAAGTGAGAACTAAGGGATCAAAGATAGACAGCAATAGAAACAGAAGTCTAGATCTTGATAAAAGCTCGACTGGAGAATGTACCTTGAATGTCACCAGAGGCCCAGCAGTAAACTTACCCTTCCTCTGACAAGCAGAGCTCAACAACTGGGGAAGCAGAGGTGGACCCCAAAACAGAGACAGTGTGTGTTGTCTGAGGGCAGGCCGTTGGAAGGGTAAAGCTCAGGAGGCGCTGAGCTGGGCTTCTTCCATTCCTTCACCTAAACCCACCAGTGAGAGAAGACCTTTCCACTCCAGGAGTGACTTCTTACCTGAAAGTTGGAGTGGGAATGAAGGCGGTCAGACATCGGCCACCCTGAAGGGCCTCTCATGGACCCACGAGACAAGAGGAATGGAGATCTCTCCCCTACCCTGTGCTGCTTCAAGTATTCACTCCTAGCTCTCCTTGAAGGGCTGAGAGAAGTTATCAGGACAGGGGTGCCCACTTTCTGAAGGCTTGGGCTCCCAGTGCCAACCACTGTTTCCTTTCCGCATTCTTCTTGGGACCAGTGCTCGGCCATTTAAAAACCCCTAGCGACTGACATGGAGGAGAACAGTAAGTGTATCAGTGACATCGACCCCGAGGACCCAAGGGTGGTCAGTACTGCTCACTAGAAATTACGTGCTGACATGAAATGATAGCATCAAGACATTTTAATAATTCAATGTCAGCAGTATAAAATGCGCCCAATTTATTTATTTATTTTTAAGATTTTTAAAAATTTATTTGTTTGACAGAGAGAGATCACAAGTAGACAGAGAGGCAGGCAGAGAGAGAGAGGGAAGCAGGCTCCCCGCTGAGCAGAGAGCCCCATGCGGGACTCGATCCCAGGACCCTGAGATCATGACCTGAGCTGAAGGCAGTGGTTTAACCCACTGAGCCACCCAGGCTCCCCAAAATGCCCCCAATTTAAATGTGAATCCCTTCACCATATCAAATTAGGAGAGAAAAATCAAAATCCAAAGTAGATATGTTTGACCTGATGAGTTCCCGTCCAGAGAAATCAAAGCCTCTCATTATTGATTTGAAGGACAGCCCAAAGGCGCAGCACAATGAAACCACAGAGCCCCCAGTCTCGTTCACTTGGAGCCCCATCTCAGTTGGAGTGTCGTCTCTGCCTGATGGAGCCAGTAGCTTTAGCCTGAATTGTTTTCCACTGGGATGGATGTCATTCTTCAGGACATCCAAGTTGGATAAGTTGGACACCAAGACTTGGATGTGCTCCACCTTTCAAAGATCTCTTTGTCTTTGGAGGGGGGCTTGGGTGGCTCAGTCAGTTGGGTGTCCGGCTCCCTGCTGAGCGTGGAGTCTGCTTCTCCTCTGCCCCTTCCCCATCACCACACATACTCTTTCTCTAAAATAAATAAATAAATCTTAAAAAAAAAAATCTCTTTATCTTTGGTTCTCTTCAGTTTTGCTACAGTATTTCCTGACATGAATTTCTTTTTATTTATCCCACCTGGGAATCATTGTGCTTCCGAAATCTAAGCATTTGTATCTTTTATAAATTCCAGAAGATTTTCAGATACCGTTTCTTCTAGCTTTGCCTCTCCCCTGTTCCTTCTAGTTTCCCCTCCCATCACACCAGTTAGATAATATCAGATCTTCTCATTCTGTCCTCCGTATTTTGTACACCGTTTTTCATCTTTTCCACTTTATGTTGTTCTGTGTTGCGCTCTAGGTAGTGTGGGGAGATCTTCAGATTTGCCTTCCCTTTTTCAGAAACTGATTCTGCTGCAATGGGCGTGGGTAGTCCTCTGCCATTTTGCCACATGTGTACATTTGTGTAATCCCCACCAAAATCAAGATACAGAGCTATTACCTCACCACAAAGCTATCCCTCCTGCCATGTTTTTATAATTATACCCACCATCCCGCCCCTCACTCCCTATTCTCTATGACCTTGAAGCCACTCATCTGTTTCCATTGTTATTATAATTTCAAAAAAGTTATGTAAAAATAGAATCATACATATATAACCTTTAAAATTGACTTTTATCTTTTGGTATAATGCCCTTAAGATCAGCCAAGTTGTTGTGTGTGTCAGTAGTTGGTTTCCTCATATTGCTGAGAAATATTCCAAGGCTTGGATATAGTCGGATTTTTTAAAGCCATTCTGCCAATTGTTCTATTTTTTAATAGAACAATTTTTTGTTCTATTTTAATTGTTCTATTTATATCATCTACATTCAATGCAATTACTGGAGTTCGGGCTTAACCATTTCATTTTTATTTCCTGTTTGTTCTTTCTGTTTTTATTTCTCTCTTTTCCTTTTCCTGTCTTCCTTGAATATCTTTTAGGATTCAGTTTTGATGGTCCCATATTTTTTGAGTTTTTGAGTATATCTTGGCATGTCTCTGTGTGTGGTTGCTCTAATCATTACATTTCACATACGAATCTACCCGAGTGTGTCAGTACTGGTGTCAGTATTTTCCAGTTTGAAGTGAAGAAGCCTTACCTCCCTTTATGCCCCATTATCTTTCCCCCATTTACTTATTATTATTATTATTTTTAGAGGAGGGAGGAGAGACAGAAGGAAAGGGAAAGAGAGAATTTTAAACAGGCTCCACTCCCAGCACAGAACCCAACACAGGGCTCGATCTCACAACCCCGAGATCATCACCTGAGCTTAACCAACTGAGCTACCCAGGCTCCCGTATCTTCCCCCATTTAGAGTTGTTACAGTCACACTCGTCCCTAAGATCCTGCTCATCCCTTTTTTAGGAGCCAGTAGAATGTTAATCCTTAACTTGCTTTGGAAACATTCAGTTTCTTTGCTTTTTTAGTTTTCTGAGTGGCTTTCAGCTTCTTCTTTTTGAAGTGTTTCTTTTTCTTAGTACTTCTCACATCTCCGTGGTGCAGCGGCTGTTCACAGGGAGCCCCTCATCTGAGCTGTTAGAGCCCGGCGTTACCTCTGTGAGCCGTTGGCCCTCACACCAGTGTCATCAAACTTTGATCTCACGTTTTCAACCAGCCAGCGACCATACTTTTCAGTAGATGCACAGGGACTGGAGTCGTTGTGCTTTGTCTTTTGTTTTCTTGGTCAATGACCCATTCATTATAAAGGATACAACTTAGGGACAGTCAAATAGAAGAAATACCCGGGCAAGGTAGGAGGAATGCATGACAAGCTTCCATGCCCTCCCTGGGCGCACCATTTTCCCAGTCCAACCCAGAAGCTCTTGTTCAACGTCCCCCTCCTTTCTCTCTGTTGTTCAGACAGGATACTTTCTATTATCCTGTCTTCAGGTTTGTGGATTTTTCCTTTGTCTTTTCCACTCTGCTGTCAAGCCCATCAACTGAGGATTTTTTGGTGGTTTTATTGTTTGTTTGTTTATTGTATTTTTCAGTTTTAAAATTTCCATTTAGTTCTTCTCTGTTTGTTGAGACTCTCTATTTTTTCATTTATTTCAAGTATATTTGTAATTGCTTGTTGGAGTATTTTTATGACAACTACTTTAAAATCCTGTCAGCGCCTCTTAACATCTGTGTCACCCAAGCATTGGCATTATTTTTCATTCAAGCAGAGGTTTCCCTGTTTTTTGGCATGACAAAATATTTTCGGTTGAGTCCTGGACATGTGGGGTTATAGGAGACTGTGGATCTTATTTACATTTTCTGTTTGAGCAGGTCTTCTCTGACACTGTGCTGGGGGAAGGGGTGCTGCTTGTCATTATAAGATGGGATTAGAAGTTCACATTCCCACTTGGCCTCTGTTGGCACCCAGCAGGCATGAGAGGTCAGGCTCCCCCTTGGGCTTTCACGGATAACACTCTGACTAGGAGGAGCAGGGGCACCTTCTACTGAGTTCTTAATATTAGCTACTTTTCAGTTATGTTGCTTTGATCTTCAGTCACACTGTCCATACTTTTCCTTTATTCCTGTATATTAAATACACTTAGTTTATGTGCTATCGTTGTGGTTTCAACATCAGCAACTTTTACATGTCTGATCTTGCTGTTTATTATCTTTTAAAATTTTTTTTAAAAAGATTTATTTATTTTAGAGGGAGAGAGAGAGCAGAGTGGGAGAGGGGCAAAGGGAGAGGGGGAGAGAGAACCTCAAGCAAACTCCTGCCTGAGCACAGAGCCTGACAAGGGGCTCAGTCTCACGACCTTGCGATCATGACCTGAACTGAAGTGAGGATTTGGACGCTCAACTCACTGAGCCACCCAGGTGCCCTGCTGTTTAATTATTTTTGCTGCTTCTCTCAAGGTGGCTTCCTTTGTCTTGTTTAATGTGTTTCATAATTTTTTACCTAGAACTCACTCATGTTCAATGGAACTCTCTCTGAGGGAATTCTTTGAGAAATATTTAAGCACGTTCTTCCACACAAGATATGCATTTTATTTCTATCAGGTCCCTAAGGGTTTGACCAGCTTGTGAGCACCTAAAAAATTCTTTGCTTGAAAGCTGTTGTTGTTGTTCCTATTATCATTACAACATAAGTAACGTACATTTAGACAGTGTTCCCACATGAAGGCCATAGTATAGTTTCAGCTTCCTGTGAGAGAGTTTTTCCTCTTCACCCATAACCAAGGCTGAAACGTTGCACTTTCTTTGCTGTCTCCTTTGCGGCAGTGAGTGTTTGTTTGATGGCTTCGTTTCATTTCAAACATTCACCAAGGGATTTCTCTTTGAGGGGATCTCTGATCTAGTGCTCCCCTTTGTATGGATCTAAGTTTTGTCCCTTATGCCATCCGTGTCTACATGGCTATTAAAGTCAAAGACTGGAACATTTGTCTTTATTGGAAAGATAGCCTTCAGTCAGATCCTGGCTTCAACTCATCTTGTTGGCTTTTGACTTTCACTTCATTTTTGGTCCCTGAGTGTGTTCTTAATTTCCTGTCACACTTTTTGAAGAGTTCAAAAACTACGACAGAACCATATAATGTTATCCCAGAGCTAGAGCCCTTAATATAGATAGTCTTAGGTTCTCAGAGCTCAGCACCTAGGACAGCCTGGGCGGCTCAGTCATGGTTAAGTGTCTGACTGGATTTCAGCTCAGGTCGTGATCTGAGGGTCGCATTGGGCTCCACATACAGCAGGGAGTCTTAGATTGTCTCTCTCCCTCTGCCGCTCCCCTACGCATGCACACACACTCTCTCTCTCTCCTTAAAATAAAAATAAAATCCAAAAGAACAAACCAAAAAAACAAAACCAAAAACAAAACGCTCAGCACTTAGAATAAGCCAGGCCCTCAGCACCACTTGCCAGGACTAGCAGAGGCAACGCTGTCAGGGGACAGGTCTGCAGACAGAGGGCGTCCTCTGGTTTTCTGCCTCTGCAATGCCAGCGAGATGGACCCAGACTGGCCAGGGCCTGGACCTGCACCCTTAGCTCCAGTGGTAACAAGAGGTTAATTATGTACCAAGTTTTCCACATCTGGTAAACACACCACATCCTTTCCCAAAGGGTGACATGTAAAATATTGCTGCCTGCTCACAGAGTTTAGAAATTTGCAGCAACAACATCCTTGGCTCCATATTTTATTTGAGGCATTTTTCTTTCCCAATCAGTGTGTGTGCGCGCGTGCATGTGTGTGAGTGTGTGTGTGTACGAGAGAGAGAAAGAGAGGAGGGGGCGAAAGGGAGGAGGGAGGAAGGAAGAATGTTTTATTTATTTATTTTTAAAGAGTTTATTTATTTATTTGACAGACAGAGATCACAAGCAGGCAGAGAGGCTGGCAGAGAGAGAGGAGGAAGCAGGCTCCCTGCTGAGCAAAGAGCCAATGCAGGGATCGATCCCAGGAACCCTGAGATCATGACCCGAGCCAAAAGCAGCCCCCCAGGAGGCCTGGAAGGAACATTCTAATGTCCATTTCCATCTTGAGCTCCTGTTCCCGGCTCTGTTGACAGTCACTCTCCTGTGGATGGGCTTTATTTATACCTCAGGGACAGCTGACCCTGCTTTTAGCTTCAGAACCACTTAGGTCTGGGAACCCCGCTTCCCGCAGACGCATCTCCCGAACTCCACATTTGATTCAGGCTGAGTGTCGTGCTTAGCAATGTCCGAGCTGAAGCCATTCTGACCGTGTGTGGGGACTCCCGCTCCTCCTTTATGCTCCCGCAGACACCCAGCTTTCCACAGCTTCGGCATGTTTCAGGCCTTGGGGTGGAGGGGTGTATATCAACCTGCTGAATCTCTCGTTCTGAAGTTTGGGAGGTGCTTCTAGTGTTTTGCTTCGTGTTCTTTTCTCAGAAACACTCAGTGTTGTTGTTGATGATTTAATGGTTTAATCAAGTTATTAAAATTGTTCCCTTTCCTTCTCTACCATCCATGCACGAGGCTGGCATTTTTGTTGGACTTTTTTCTTTCCACTTTGTCATTGTTTTTTGGGTCAGACATTTGTTTTTCCCACATGGATTTTTTTTTTTTTTTTTTAATTCTTATCACCGTGAGAAAAGTGAAGTCAGTGTTTTCAGGGTCTGCCAAAAGCAACTGTTGTCCAAACAAGTCTTGTCAACTCTCACCTCTTAGAGTTGGATCACCTCATGTGAAAAGCATTTTCCACTTAAATAAAACAGTTTAATGCAGGCCTGGACTCAAGCTATCCTATTCTGGCCTCCGTTCCCTTCAGTGTGTTCCATTCTCCCTGAGCCAGTCCTGGAGTCCTAAGTGTCCGTTTCTGGACCTGTGCCCATAGGACACAGGCAAACCCTACATGCGCAGTAACTGTTTTGATTTGAAGCCCATCTAACAGTGCTTTAAATATTCTATGCTAATCTTCCTAGGCTTCTCCTCTCAAATAGCTCTGGATTTTGTGGAAGCTTGGTTTGTATAGACGTGCCAATCTTTCCACAGTGGTTCCTTGTTCTGGTTGCTGTGTAATGAACCACCACAGATTTAATGGCATAAAACAACAAGCATTTCATGATACTTGGGATTCTGTGGTCTGGAATTTGGAAAGGAACCAGCAGGAACAGCCCATCTGTCCCATGAGGGGTGGGGCCTCAGCTGGGAAGGCTCCGCGGATGCGACGGTGACTTGATGGCAGGTGGAAGCATCATCGTCCATCTGGTTCCTGGGCTGGAAGGGCTCGACATCTAGGACTGCTGACTGGACCGTGAGCAAGGATGTCTCAGTGTAGCGTGGCTTCCTCACCCTGGAGTGGCCTTGGGACATCGTACATGGTGTCTTGGGGTCTCAAATGTGAGTGCTCCATCAGACAAGATAGATGCCTCAATTGCTCTTTGGGTCCAACTTCAGATTCTGCAGATTACAAACAAGTGACATCACAGGAGTGTCAAGCCCATGAACCCACTTTTTTTTTTTTTTAAGATTTTATTAATTATTTATTTATTTGAGAATGAGAGAAAGAGAGAGAGAGAGTTAGAGAGCAAGCACATCTAAGTGAGGGGAGAGACAGAGGGAGAGGAAGAAGCAGACTCCCACAGAGCAGGGAGCCCGATGTGGGACTCCATCCCAGGACCCTGAGATCCTGACTGAGCTGAAGGCAGAGGCCTGACTGAGCTGAAGGCAGAGGCCTAACTGACTGAGCCACCCAGGCACCCCTATGGACCCGCTTCTGATGGAAGGAACATTAAAGTCACCCTGTGGAAAAACACATAGAATAAAAGATATGTTGTGCCCATATTTGGAAGAAGAAACCTGCACAGCCCACCCTCAGGCTAACAGTGCACATCCCTTCCACATACAAAATCCACTTCCCAGGACTCCTGAAGTCTCCTCCCATGGGCCACTGTCTTCCGGCCCAGGCTCTTGGTCATCTCGGTCAGGGCCAGGCCGAATGAGGTTCCTCAGGGGCAGTTCCTCGAGTGTCTTCCCCCCCGTCTGAAGATCTGTGAACTAGAGACACAAATGCCCTGCTCTCTGCACACCCAGCATACAATTGTGTGTGTGGTGGGGAGCAGTTTGTAGGACGGACTTCACAGAGCTGCCGTGTCCCGCAGTTGCTTTTACTTCAGACAATACCGGCAGCTTTAGAAGGATGACTTTTAGTAGTTCCCTGGACCTGATTCTCTCTGGCGATGGTGGAAGCATTCCAGAGCCCAGTCTGCTCCCTGAAATCTCGACTTTCTGCCTCTGACCTGAAGGACGTCTTTGGTTCCCAGTCCCTAGTCTGATCTGATCTAACCCCCTCCTTAAGAACATTTAGAGATGGGTGCATTCCCTTTTCTTTTTTTGTCTGTCTCGCTTCAGGAAAACACCCTTCGTCTGATGCAATCTTCTGCTTTCTGAGAGCAAATTTCTCTCCCTTTCCCTTTCTACACAGTAAGACTGGAGCACGGAGTGAAACCAGTTTTAAAACTCTTGCTCACAAGGGGCGCCTGGGTAGTTCAGTGGGTTAAGCCTCTGCCTTCGGCTCAGGTCATGATCTCTGGGTCCTGGGATTGAGCCCTGCATTGGGCTCTCTTCTGGCACAGGACCTGCTTCCTCCTCTCTCTCTCTCTCTCTGCCTGCCTCTCTGCCTACTTGTGATCTCTGTCTGTCAAATAAATAAATTAAAACATTTTTTTTTAAAGCTAAATATGTTTTAGAAAAAAACAAATACTCATGCTCATGAGCGCCTACTGAAACAGCCCTGCCTCGGTGACAAGAGCCACTTTTTTCTGTGAGGCAGGAAGCTGCTGTGACACGTCGAGCTCCTAATATGGCCAGGTTCACGCAGGAGCCTTCACGCCTCACAGCACCCACTCTGGTCCCGCCAGGAGCCTCAGCCCCCACGTGCTACTTTGGCCTGCAGAGTCTTAGCCTACTCCTTCTCCAGGCTCCTGGCAACTCACCAGGATGGTAGGGCTTAGGGACTAGTAAATCCTACTCCTTTCTTACTCTCCTAGGCTTGGAAACAACTGCTAGATAAGATACAGATGGCGTTTGAACATAATGCCAACTTTACTGTAGATATGACACAGCCCGGGATAGGACTGAGATGTGGAGCTGCAGAGAGCTTGTTAAGAATTCATCTGGCACTGAAGGGGCACGTGCACCCGAATGTTTATAGCAGCAATGTCCACAATAGCCAAACTATGGAAAGAACCTAGATGTCCATCAACAGATGAATGGATCAAGAAGATGTGGTATATATACACAGTGGAATACTATGCAGCCATCAAAAGAAATGAAATCTTGCCATTTGCGACAACATGGATGGAACTAGAGCGTATCATGCTTAGCGAAATAAGTCAAGCGGAGAAAGACAACTATCATATGATCTCCCTGATAGGAGGAAGTGGTGATGCAACATGGGGGCTTAAGTGGGTAGGAGAAGAATCAATGAAACAAGATGGGAATGGGAGGAAGACAAACCATAAGTGACTCTTAATCTCACAAAGCAAACTGAGGGTTGCTGGGGGGAGGGGTTTGGGAGATGGGGATGGGGTTATGGACATTGGGGAGGGTATGTGCTTTGGTGAGTGCTGTGAAGTGTGTAAACCTGGTGATTCACAGACCTGTACCCCTGGGAATAAAAATATATGTTTATAAAAAATAAAAAATAAAAATAAAAAAGAAAGAAAGAAAAAGAATTCATCTGGCACATCTGGAAAGGAAAGGTGAGAAGAGGTCAGCTGCGCATGCGCCACGCCTTCCCCCACACCTAACAACTGAGGTAGTTACCCTGCTTCTGAGAAAAGCTGCGAAAACGGAAGCAGAGAAAGAGGTGAAGAGTGTTGTTGTCCCCCCATCCCCCGTGCCCACCCCAGGTGTCCCTGGGGAAATGCAAAGCTTGGGGAATGGAGAGGCTCCTGAACACAAACAAAAAGCTGTGAGCTCCAGTGTGAGCCACGTGCGTTCGTTCCCTCCATCCCTCCTCTGTCTCTTCCTCCCACCCGCTTTCTTTTATTTTTTGTCTGTTCCTTCTTTTATCTCCTGTCATCCTGCAGGCTGCACAGGGGGGGAGTGTCAAGGAAGTCTCCCTGAAGAACTGTCTTTTTTGAGACCGAAGGCATGGGGAGGAGGAGTTGAGTGGGGGTAGAGAAGGTTCCAGGAGGTGAGAAGAGCATAAGCCACGTCCTGGAGAATGGGAGGCTGAGAGAGAAGCAGAGGGATGAGCTTGGCTAGAGAGGAGTAGTGGGCTAAGACTGAGTCCTGGGGCTCACCGACATTTAGAAATGAAGAGGAGGGGGAGGAACTATCCATGACACATGGAAAACCAGGAGGCTACCTTATTCGCGGGTCAAGTGGAGAGAGTCTTCAAAAAAGGAAAAGCAGGTTTTCAGGAACAAATGTTGCTGAGAATGCCAAGAAGAGCGTAGAAAAGTGGGAGATCCCGGCATGAGGAGGTCATGAGTAACTTTCCCCAAACCTTGTCCATGGTGTCGTGGAAATAGAGGTGGTACTGGGTGGGTGACAGAGAGACTGGAATCTGAGGAAGTAAAGGCTGTGTGAGACAGTGTTTTCTGGAGTTTTTCTTTCAGAGGGAGCACAAAAATGGAGAAGGAATAAGTTCTCCCGCATTGGCGAGGAATCGAAGTAAGGAAAGGTCCTATTTTGTCAGCCATTTTATTTTTCTAATTATTAAATTTATATTTCTCCTGAGTCATGGATGTGGAGAAGAGGAGAAAACCACTCTGAGCAACTGATAGTAGGTGTGGTTTCTTGGTCATCTCCGGACCAGGAGCGTCTGGCTGCAAGTGATGGAAACCCTCCTTACGCTTACTTCAGCAAAAAGGGAACTTTCATTGGTTCACATAATTAACTTGGAACCAGAGACTGAAACTCCATCAGACGTTCTTTTTCACTGTCTCTCTTCTCTTTCTGCTTCCTTCCCTACTGCAGAGTGAAAGGTTTGGGGAACAAAGCAAGGGGAGATGTAATGATTAGGGGCTCTGGGTCACCTCCTCACTACTTTAGTGACCAAACAAGAAAGGGAACTTTTCTCTCTCTGTGATATATTTTGGAAACTTCCAGAGAAGGACTCTGGCCCATGTTGGGTCAGGTGGCCATCCTTTGACTCAAGCATTGTGGCCAGGGGCTGAGAAACTATGTTTGGCTCAATCTTGGCTATACGCCCCTGTCGTGTCCAATGGGACAAGACGTCTTACCAGAAGGAGGCAGGGAAGGGTTACAGGCAGCCGAAAACCTTGGCTGAACCGTTTACATTAGCGTGGTTACCAATAACCCTGCTTGCTTTCTATAGTTCATGTTAATTGCGGCTTCTCATGGAAACAACAGCAATGCCTTTTGTGTATTTGTACCTTCATTGTCTTATTTGATGTTGAAAACAGCGACGTGCACTAAGTAGTATGTAGTAGTATTTGCATTCTACAGATGAGGAAACTAAGGCTCAGAAATTAAGTGACTGGTCTAAGTTGTGAGTAATTTAGCACCAGAGGTCAAGAATCTTCGTTTTCCAGATCTCATTTTCATACTTAACACAGCTTCTTATTTTGTGAAAGCAATAAAATTAGGTTTCTCCGTCCAGTCACCTGATACTCTCTGCTCTTCTGACACAGAAGAGAGACTCATGATGGACAAGGAAGTATAGTAATGATGGCTGAGAAGTTCAGAGTTTTAGATTTGTAAAATAGTTATTTTAAGTGTTTTTATACCTCAAAATATCTCATTAACCAATATTTGATTCATAATTCATTGTATTAATCAACAGCTAAGTAGTTCTAAGCCAAATAGATTATTTGAACCAAGGGGAAATAGGTGATCTTATAAAAAATAGGATAATCTAAAGAAGTGAATGCCCCATTATTACTTATCAGAAGTCAACAGTGCTTTTGGGAATGGTGACAGCCAGAAGGTCAAGAAAGGAGCCACCCTTTGTCAGCTGTTTATTATGAGAGTATGATGTAGGCTCTCCACTAGGCTTTGACTCTCACAACCACTGTGTGAGAAGATGACATCTCTATCTCCAGATCATAAATGAAAACACAGACCTCAGAGAAGTTAAGGGATTTGTCCAGTTGTTAATAACGGATAGAGCCAAGATCGTATCCTATATTTGAGTGGCTCGAAAGTGTATGTCTCTCCACTACATCACCTGGACTGTTCAATTAGTGCATTTGGCAGATAAAGGTAAAGGTATATATTTATAGGTTTTATTTTAACCCATGCACAATTATTCCCACAATTTTTTGGGCAAAAGGACTCTCTCATTTTCATATACAGTAGTCGCATGGGGAACATTCCAAGACCTCCAATGAATGTCTGAAACCACATAGAGTACCAAACCCTATATATACCATGTTTTTTTCCTATACATACATATCTGTGATAAAGTCTAATTTATGAATTGGACACGGTAAGAGATAACCAATAATAAAATAGAATAATTATAAAAATGAACTGTAATAAAAATTATATGAACGTGGTCGCTCTCAAGATATCTCACTGTAGGTACTTCCCTTCTTGTGATGATGCGAGATGATAAGATAGATGGGGCTTGTGGATGACGTAGGCATCGTGACGTCATGCTGGGCTCCTACTGACCTTCTGCGGTTACATGAGAAGCCTCACCTTCCGGATCACATCTGACTGCGGGGACTAAAACTTCAGAAAGGGCAACTGTAGAAGAAGGCTAGAGGGAACTAACACAGTCTGAATATTGAGGTGAATCTAGCGGTGAAGACATCTGCTGTTTCCATGGGAATGTTTCCGATGGCATTCAATAACACCTGTAAAAGCTTTCTGTAAATTATTAAGTGACACGAGACTTAATTTATAGCTAAATAGCTCAAACTATTACTGGATTTAGAATCAGTATCGGAGAGGGGGGCGTTTCTCCCCTGTTTCTTGCACCTCTGACTGTTTTGGGTTTGTTTTTTTGCTTCCATTTGAATTGGAAATGGTCCAAAAGCTGATTTTTTTCCCCTTCTATTCACCAAGCAGGAGGAGTCACACCCAAATGTTGTCAGTAAAGGACAAGTTTTGGATGATGTTTTTCTCGAATTCCCAGTTCTGCCCCTGATCCTTTCCCCTTTCCTCCCAATAGCCATGTCCCTATCCACTTGCTTGCTCACTTACCCTTCCCTCCCTCTCCAAATGTCATGCAGAGCGCTTTCCCGTGAGTATCTTGGCAGGCCCTTCAGGTCTGCAGACGGTGAGAAGCACACAGACCAGAGGTGCCGTGCCCAGAGAGAAAGCTGGCCCCAAATAAAATGGCATTGTTATTGCCAAATATATCAGATAGCCCAATCTCATCATCCCCGGTGGGATATACAAATCACGGCCATTTGTTCATACTGGGCACTCAGCAGTTGATAACTTGCTTTCTGATACTTTGTCATAGTCCATTTAAGCTCTAACAAAATACCACGACCTGGGTAGTTAAGAAAAAAATAGAAATCAGTTAATACTCACTGAACCCTTCTTAGAAGCCGGGCATTCCACTAAGCGATTTACATGCATTTTCTCACTTAAGCCTCGCAACAACCCATGAGATAGATACTGTTATGATCCTTAGTTCACACACACCAATAAAAAGAAGGTTTTAAGGAACTTGCCCAAGGTCATGCAAGTAAGTAGCAGAGCTGGGATTTGGTTCTAAGTCTGTCTGACCCCAAAGGTCAAATTATTAACTGTTACCCTCCTCAACCTTTTAAGTTTTCTTAAGTGAGTGCAAAATTAAAATTATCTAGAGTCTATTTTTTTTTTTCAAAAAGAAAGTTGTATTCATTGATGGTGTGATGAGGTTTCCATTTGACCACTGCCTAGTGCTAGTACCAGATATACCACTTTTATATAATAAAGAGGCATTTTGAAGAAACCATGGAGGGGCCACTTGGCAGGATGAGAGGGCGGAGCTCTAAATTCATGTGGGACCCGCCTCCTTTGAGTGGGCTGCAACTCACATCATTGCTGAGCATTTCTCCCTGAACAGCCCATTCAAAGTGGCGTTGACCAGACCTACTTCTTATCTTCTTTACACCTCCTGCCTCTATCATTAAAAAAAAAGTGTGGTCACCTCCTGTAAAGGATCTCTTGAATTTAATGTATTCTAAAAACTTTCAAGGACAAGGTGCATACTTTTGGGGTACAGAAAGGATCTGTGTTACAAAGTGTTACAAATATACACATTATATAAATTCCCCAACAAGGAGCAGACCTGTAAGGGAGCATCCTCTGGAGAAGCACTTTCCTTTTGGAAAGTCCTCACTTATTACCATGCTCTGCGGGCTTGGAGCTGGGCTAATGGTGAGAAGTATCCAGCTTCTGATGATGTATTTAAAATCTGGAGGAAGGGGCGCCTGGGTGGCTCAGTTGGTTAAGCGACTGACTGCCTTCGGCTCAGGTCATGATCCTGGAGTCCTAGGATTGAGTCCCACATCGGGCTCCCTGCTTGGCAGGGAGTCTGCTTCTCCCTCTGGCCTCTCCCCTCTCCCCTCTCATGCTGTCTCTCTCCCTCTCTCTCAAATAAATAAATAAATAAATAAATAAAATCTTTAAAATCTGGAGGAGGGAGCTATGGGGAAAAAGAGGTACAGCCTCTTTGCAATAATAGCTTGGTGCCTTCCATGAGATGTCCACTCTCTTCCTTGAAGGGAACGCCATCTCTGGTCAACAAAACAAATTAAAAGAAAACCAGCTACTTTTTCAATTAAAAAAAAAAAGTTGGTTAGTTTCTGGGTCAATACCAGTGTAGGAAGAACTTTTAGTGCTATAATCTCTACTTTATAAACTGTAGCACATCAAGTTCTATGCCAATAAAAGGTGAACTTAAAATAACCTTTCATTAGTTTAGAACAAAAGGTGTATTAGGAGTGATTGACTTAGTGTAATGTGGGGGCGGAGAAGGTCCTCTCTGGAGTGTGATGCCTGGATCGCATCTTCATTGTATCACTTATGTATTGTGTGATCTTGGGTGAGTTCCTTATAGTCTCTGGGGTCCAGGTCTTCACCTTTATGAGTCAGTTGTGGGGATGAAATGAGATGCTGCCTATAGAGTACTCAGCACAGGGCTGGGTCATCAAAGCCCAATAAACAGAAGCTATTGAACCCTCATCATCTACAGGAACGTGTAGGAGGCAGTCTGAATTTTTGTCAATGATCTTAGATTATAAAGATCCTCTCTCTATATATATAAACTATATACAGCTCTCTCTCCCTCTAATCATAGTTAGCTAGTTAACGCATTTCTCTTGAGCACATTGTGTTGACACCCTCTGCCTATCTTGAAGTCAGAAACCAGGCCCTGGGCAGGGCCCCTCACACACAGCTCCCTCCTCTGCCTCCCCAGCAGCGGGCCAGCTTTCCAGTTCCATCAACTACCTTCCCGGGGCAGTGACATAATTCTTGTTCGCTGCCTTCCGTCAGGAGGATGACTGGGTAACAGGCACACCTGATAGATTTCTGCTGACCTGGAGTTTTTCTTTCAGTTGTGAATGACACAGAAATGCAGTCAGCAGGGACTGAGCTCTGTCAAGTGATTTCCACCAGCCCCTGTCTCGTCTTGACTACTTGGCCTGCTGTCCTATGTTACGTGTCGCAGAGCCTTTATAGTTTGAAGACAGGATAAGCCAGGAACTGGGGTAGCTTTCTCTGCAACTGAGTGTGACATCTGTGGTTCAAGAGTAACTCTGGGACACATGTGCCGTCATGCTAATGTTAATAGAAGCATGCCAATGATAGTGGGTGCCCCCCCCACTTTACCTCCCCTCCTCCTCCCGCCCACTCTCTTCCTCCTCATCCCATGCCTACTTTTTCTTCCTGTTTTTTTTTTTTAAAACCCCTTAATCCTCACAAACATATGAGGAGACACTATTACTATTCCCTTTATAGAGGAATGAAATCCAGACCAGACCACTAAAGAACTCGTCTAAAACCAAAAAAGCTCAAAGCTTTCATCCACTTATCAATATCTCTTCATTTCTTTTAAGTTATTGACCATTTTAATACTCGTGTTTAGAGATTCTTGAAATGATCAGTTTTCTGAAATTCTCGGTGTTGGGATATTTTCCTGGAGGCGGGGAGGGAATGTTTAATGGGCTTCTCAAGTTTGGATACTCATCCTGTGGAAGGTGGGACCATCAGGTCAAGGACATTTTAGCATGCTTGTTAGGGTCCCTTAGTGCTAGAAGACAAGATCATGATTTATAAGGCTAAGACAATGAATGGGGGAGAATCAGCATGCTACTGATCGGTGCAGTTATTTCTAAGCCCAAACCACATGTGTTTCAGGAATGGTTAAAGTTCAGGGGTTAGAGACAGGAGGTGGGGAATAGAGATGACCAGACTTCACAGAGCCTTTTTGAGAATAAGGAAAGAATATAGAACAAACACAAACCAAGAAAGAAAATTGCAAGGGCTTCCCCCAACCCCCTTCCCTGAGCACACAACAGCAAACACCATTCCTTTTTCAAGGATTCCAGGGCTCGGCCTCTCCCAGAGTCCTGGGGACAGTTCTCTTCTGGATAACTTTTACTTGGAACAGAGCCTGTTGTCAACAGGAAAGGCTCTGTTTGGAATAAACCTTCATGGAGGTCAGTCGATTGAACTTTGAGTATCAGGTCATGCTGTGAGGGACACAGGGGGTCGAAGAGAATATTCTCGGCCATGGAAAAATGAGACAAGGACAGAGAGGAGGCCTGTCCCGAGGTCTTTGGTGGTCCAGGGACTTGTGTCCACTCCGGGGAAACTGATTTCTGAGTTTTGCGTGGGAGGGCCACGCTTCCGAAAAGTGCGTATGGTCTGTGCTCCCCTCCGGGGCTGTCTGCAGCTCGCCTGGGGAGGGAGGCCTTGTGCGTGAAGACGCTGGGAGAAGAGAATGGGGGACACATTGTGCCTTGACGGGGGTGACCGAAACGACAATGCGCTCGTCGCGCAAAGGCTACGCGCAAGGAGAGCGGATAAAACAGCGAGACCACGGGCCCTCGTGGAGGGGGAAGGCCGAGGGCTCAGCTCCAACTTCACGAAACGCGTTGCAGGAAGCACCCTGAAGGCTGGGCAGGGTGGGCCGGGGCCTCCCGGGGTGAATGCGGAGTCTATAATGCCCGCGGCGTCCCGGCACTCCCGTGAAGGCGTCCGCGTCCACCGCGGCGAACACGCCCCGCGGCAGTCAAGGTCCTGATCGCCAGGAGTCCACAGGGCGCGGGGAGGGGAGAGGCTGGGGAAGCGGGTCGGGGTGGGCCGGTGAATCCCCCCCCCCCCCCCGCCCAAGGCTCAGGGTGTCGGGGAGGAGGGCGCTCCGGACACGCCCCCTGTCCCCAGCAGGCTCCCCCCGCTGCCCGGCGCTGTCCTAGAAGGCCAGACATTGGCCCGTGGCCACCTGCCAAGTGGGGCCGGGAGCCGGGACCGGGGGAAAGGGCCTCGGCGGCGGCCCGAGGGCCCTCAGAGCCTGCCGCCGCGGCCACTCCCTTAGACTCTGGCCGTGCGGGGACCGGGGGCGCTCTGCCTCCGCCTTATAAGAAGCCCGGCGCGGGGCCCGCGGCGAGGCCGGAGGCGGGCAGGGGCTCGGGCCGCGCAGGGGCGCCCCCACCCGCGGCGGCTCGGCGACATGGGCCGCTACTCGGGCAAGACGTGCCGGCTGCTCTTCATGCTGGTGCTCACCGCCGCCTTCTTCGTGGCCGAGCTGGTCTCGGGCTACGTGGGCAACTCCATCGCGCTGCTGTCCGACTCCTTCAACATGCTGTCCGACCTGATCTCGCTGTGCGTGGGGCTGGGCGCCGGCTACGTGGCGCGGCGACCCCGCGGGGGCCTGGGGGCCACCTACGGCTACGCGCGCGCCGAGGTGCTGGGCGCGCTGAGCAACGCCGTCTTCCTCACCGCGCTCTGCTTCACCATCGCCGTGGAGGCCGTGCTGCGCCTGGCGCGGCCCGAGCGCATCGACGACCCCGGGCTGGTGCTCGTCGTGGGCGCGCTGGGGCTGGCCGTCAACGTGCTGGGGCTGCTCATCTTCCAGGACTGCGCCGCCTGGCTCGCCTGCTGGGGCCCCCGCCGCCGCCCGCCGCCGCCGCCGCCGCCGCCGCCGCGCGAGCAGCCCCAGCCGCCGGCCCGGGGCCGCGCCCCGAGCGCCCTCGGGGGCCCCCGCCGGCCCTCGGCCGCCGCCCGCGGCGTGGCGGCCGCTGCAAGGCAGGACGAGCAGGGGGCGACGGTGTTCTCCAACGTAGCAGGTGCCTTTCGGTTGCATCCTCCGGACCTCGCTCTGCCTTTCCCTCCTCCCGCCCGTCCTTTCCTCCTCATCCACGCCCTCTTTCTTCCGGGCTGTGGCTGCTGTGGCTGCTTCTATTTTGTTAAAAAAAAAAAAAAAAAAAAAAAAAGAAAAGAAAAGAAAAGGAAAAAAAAAAAAAAAAAACCACGTCCTCTGTAGCTCGGCTTTAATTCTCTGCTCCTAATTTATTGTATTCCCCACAGTGTCTCTGCTTTTCTCCTGGAGCTTCAGGCCTCTCCACCTCTTCCCTCCCCCTTATTCTGTCTGCTTCACAGCCTTGATTTTCTTAAGTATAGTTATTATTGGGCAACAGATAGCACCCCCTACCCCGGGCCCCTTCATGAGGTACGGTCTGAACTTTGTTTTCTCCTTCCCGCCTCGCCCACCCTTCTATCCTCCTGGGAGGTATGGGTTTGGAGATGGGGGTGGGATTCCACTTGCCTCTGTTTTTTGTTTTTTAAACGTCAATGGAAGTGTGAATGAAATCCAGAGGTGGGTCACAAGGCTTATGTCTAGGCCTCAATGTACTATTCTGGGTTGTGTGTGTGGAGAGGTAGAGGGGTTCTGATGAGCCAGGAGGAGTTTAAGATAACAAAACCTTTTTTTGAGTCCATTGGTTCTTTTTGTTTGTAGAACTTATACACAACACAAGGTTTCTTCTTTGAATGCAGGTGATTCTCTGAACACCCAGAATGAACCAGAGGAGACTGTGAAAAAGGAGAAAAAATCTGAAGCCCTGAATATCAGAGGTAGGATTGACTTCGGGTGGATTTGAAACCCTTGTCTGTAATGCATATGGGCTGTGCTGTACTCTGCGTTTCTGTTTGCCTTTTAATAAGGTGTGTTAGAAAGTAGGCCAGTTGCACCAATAGACTATGACCCTAGTCTCTTGCCTAATGGCTGCATTGATTCGGAGTGACACACGAGCTGCTAATGATTTATCCTTGCTCCGCTTAGAGCCGGGCTCACGCTGCCTGCTCTAGACACTCGCAGATCAGGAGTAACGTGTTATTACTTTACTCGATTTTCCCCATTCGTGGGTATGGCTAATGCAAATGAGGTCTATTTTAATTGAATGTAATTCTGATGAAGGAGAGAAGAGAGTTAGTTGCTGGCTTCTGTCCATCGTGGCACTGCTGATTGACCCTCACGCCTCACTTATTTCTGCCAGGACCCTGCAGCTCAGCTGGGTCTCTTGGCTCTCTTGAATCTCTACTTCCGGGCCCAAAGCAGAGGGTTCTGGTGAGGCACGTGGAAGGCACGTTACTAGCATTCTCCCTGCCATGTGCTCAAGGTCACAAGCACGGGGCAAAGGTTAGTCCAGGTTGTTCAGAGGTGCATTTCTCACCAGATACCAACATTGTATACAGCACTTCTCTCTTCCAACTTCTTGGGCAGAGACTTGGCTTCTGAGTGATTCCAGAAGGGTCAGTCCCCCCATCTCAACTTGGAGGATTTCAACAAAGATTATTTAACCCTTTACTTTCAGATGATTTGGGGGAAGCCTGTGATAGGGCTTAAATGGAAATAATATAAAGAAGAAGTAATCATCTGGGAGACATTTTCATTTTTAAGAATCTCCCATCTGTTTTACAAAGTGATACCTGCTATGCATCTACAGGGAAAGTCAGAAAGAAAAAAACAACAATGACAACAATCATGCATGAGCTCCTAAAAATTTCTATGTGAGTCACTTTTTAAATATTGAACTGCAATAGGAGAATTTCTAAAGTGCTAGCTGGCGAATCTTTTTGAAAAGAGAGAATCTGTATTGAAAAACCATTATCCTTTGTTTTTCTTTGGGTTCAGTTAAAAAAGTGTATATATAATATATACTATACACATTTTGTTATCAAATACATACTATAGAGTATATATATCACAGACTTTTCCACAGCACTTTAATTTTTCAAGGCACATTTTGTTAATTATTCATTCTCATGCTGCACAGAAGGAGAACAGGTAAGCGAAAATTTGCTAAGAGGACTAAATAGTGGGACCAGTAGATATTGTGACCTTGTTTGGGAAGCATGATATATGAACCTGCAGCATGATCATGAAACTTGTACGATCTGGCCGATCTTTGCTCTAAAGTTGGAGCTCCTCGGTGGAACAATGTCGGGGTAAAGCCTTGCTGTACCTGGCTCAGCCCTGAGCTCCGCTGACCAGTGTGCTCTGTAGCTTCCGACAGAGGTGAATAATGCAGCAGCTAAAAGTTTGGGATTTGTGCTCAAGATGCCTGGGTTTGAGGTTTTGGCTCTACCATTTAAGACTCTGACTTTGGGCAAGTTTTTGGACTCCTCTAAGCCTCCCATTCCCCCATCTTTTAAATAGTATCTCCTTGAGGGGGTCGCTGTTAGATAAAGCATGTCAAGTTCTTGGGCAATGCAGAGGGAAAATGTGCTTTTGTGCCAGGCACCCTGTGGGCACAAGTCACTTGCACTTGTAAGAATCTCACCAGGTGGGAGCTATTTTCTCTCAGGTAGTGAGCAGAATCGCTGGGCTCAGCCCCACTGTGTAAATGAAGTTGAGTGCTCCGGGCCCTGCTGCCCCCCCCCCCCCCCAGCCTCTCCATCTTTCAGGCCAAATGGGAGGCTGACCTGCCCTTAGGTCTTGTGTCCTCATCTTGGACGCATGATTCAGAGAAGGTGCACAGAATGTTACAGCAGAAAAGGACTTAGTGGGAATAAACTCCACGTCCCCTCATTTTGCAGATAAGGAAGCAGGGTCCTGAGAGTCTGGTGACTTCCCAAGTCACCCAGGCAACTGCACAAGCAGAGCTGGGCTCCTCCTCCACCTCTTTCCAGTCTTGCACACTGCCTGTACACCCCATGCAGAATGGCTTGCTTCTCCAGTGTAGACAGTCCACTGAGTGGTTACACTTTTGACCTTTAAGTCACTGTTTGAGAAGCAGGACTCAGGACTATTCCCCCAGATCTGCAGGGGAGCAAATGACTGGCGGGGATTCTTGTGAATAAAAATCATTTCTGGATATACATTGGTGTTTCTCATTTCAGTGGAATAAAACAAATAAATGCCTTCTGAGAAACACAGTCCATCTTCTGCAAAGCGCAGTGAAAGCACAATCCTTTAAAATTCTCGCCAGTTGTGGTGATTGATTTTATTTAATAAGATCAAATGCGATACATCAAAAAATGTTGCGACAGAGGGTCAGAAAGATAATTAACGTTTTGTATTTCAGGATACATGGAAATAGATAAACCACAATCCGGACATCATTTGAAAATAAGTCTCCTTTGATGAGATGTTTCTTTCTAATCTTTTTTTTTTTTTTTTTTTTTTTTTCCAGTAAGAAAGCTCTTTCATCCTTCCCTAACCACTTGTTAATGCCCAGGGCTGGTGTACTGTATTCCTGGTTATCAGCAAATTCAGTAACACCGATGGCTTTTCCAAGGGCTGGGACCCATCAAATTTCAGCTGATGTCAAATTGCCAGTTTTTCTGAGTTTTTTGAAAAACATCTCAAGACAGGAAGTGAGGTCCAACTGTTGAGGTGTCCTGTCATTGCAATTCTACCTTGTGAGAATGATGACTAATCAGATCACTGAGCTGTCTACCAAGGGCTGATCTTCGTCTCTCAGATAATGCTGCCTCACTTACCTTTCTGAATCACAGATGTGATCCCATCAGAACCTGCTCAGAAATCTTTGCCACTTCCGGAATAAGGTCCTAACACTGCCGGCAGTCAAGGGCTTGCTGTTCCCATGTCAGCACTCCTTTCTAGACGTTTCTGCCCTGTTCTTCACCCCTTCGCTGTCCCACCTCCTCTCCTAGACCCGAGCCATCTCTCCTGTCCCCATCCCCATCTAATGCACACTCACAGTGAGGCGAAGAAGAGCTCAGCCAGGCAGATCTGGTTCAAGGCCAGCCTCTGCCTTTTACCAGCTACGTGATCTTGGGCAAGTAACTTGACCCTTTTGAGCTTCAGTCTCCCTACCGACGTAGTAGAGATCACCACAACATCGCTGTGGGGTTGCAAGCGTTGCATGAAGGGTTAGAAGAGCGCAGAGGACACAGTCCACAAATCATGCAAATTATCATCGGCGCAATCATTTCTATGCACTTACGTTTCAGTAGGCTTTCAGACATTGTTACAACAGCCTCTTCAGAACTAGCCTCCGAGAGAGGTGAGACAGACGCTATTCTCATCCCCATGGTACAGAGGACGGTGCTGGTGTTCAGAGAGGTTGACTTCCTCAAGGTCCATGGTGCACAGAGACTCTCAGGGTCTATGACGTCACACTGAGTGTACTTGTCTCGCATGCTGCCTGATGCGCACATCCTCACCTGCAGCCTCCCTTGACCTTCCTGCCTGGAATACTTTCTTTCTGAGCTCTGTCTGCTTGGAACCCCGCTGCCTGTTGAGGTCCGTCCCTGCTTCAGAGTCCTGCCCAATTGCCTCATCTCTCGAGATGCCGTCCCTGAGATTGTCTGTCACAGGGAATCACCCCCCCCACCCATCCTGAGGTTCCTGGTGCCCTTTTCTGAGAATCCTGCCAGTGGACTCTGGTCTCTGGAGGATGATGACCAGGCCTTCTTCGTCTTTGCACGGGAGGCCAGAAAACACACTATAATATCCAGTCTCTGGAATTTGAAGGAATCAGGCTTTAAGAGGATTTTCAAACTGAAGGTCATGATAGGTTGACTCATAAAACCAATTTAGTAGAATATGATGAGCATTTAAAAAATTAACCAGAATTGAATGAAAAAGAATAGAAAATAGTAATAAGTCATGTGTTAGGATAGGCTTTGTTTTTTCATGTTTGTTTCAGGGCGTGTCTCTGGGTGTGCTAGGAGGCAAAATGTGATTCTTACTGTGGATTATGGGAAAAAGAAGTTTGAAAGCTATTTTATGTAATTATGAGGGGCTAGCAGGGAGCTTTCTTAGGAGGAAAACATGAAATGGGAATCTAGGGTGTCTATGAGGCAGGGTGCACAGTGGTTTTCTACGCAGACTTGTATCCCCACTCGAACCCTTTCTGGTTCTGTGATCTTGGATAAGTTACTCAGCTACTCCATGCCTCGGTTCCCTCATTTGTAAAATGGAGAGGGTAACCGCTTCAGAGAGTCTTAATATGTAAGGACATGGGACACACTTACAGCAACGTCTGATGCATGTTTGTTAACTGGCAACACAATTATTATTATTAAGTAAAAAACAGAAGTCACTCTATGTCATGGGAGTTATGGCTGACCAACCAGAAAATACTGTTTCGTTGAGTGCCTGCATTGTGTGCTTCTGGTGCTAAAATATAAACACAAGAAATGCAGAACATGGCCCTTGTCTTCACGTCACTTAGCGACTAATGGAGGAAACCAGGCTGTCATGCAGGAAACAGAGGATGAAAGTGGTCTCAGGTGGTAAAACTGATGTCAAGTGCAAATAGGGAATACTTGGTTTTTGTATTTTTATAGTACTACCGGGTACTTCCCTGGAGAGGGTCCAAGCTTTGATCTTCAGGTTTCCCTGGAGGAACAAGGAATATAGACCAGCTCTTGGGAATTTCTCTTTGTGGCTCAGAACAAGGACTGGGGAGTAAAAAGCTTTTCCAGAGGTGGGGTGTGGGAAAGGGGGCACAGAATTAGAAAATGGAATTGTTTAATCTATTTATTGAATCAGGATCCTGTTCTAACAACTAAACACTCTGCCAGAAGGGAAAGGAAAGATACTTTGTATTTCTGTATTATTTGGGGATGGGAGGAAGTTTGCCACAAATTGCATTTAGTATGTTTACAGAATGCCTTTTCACCTCTGATGCTACTCAGCTACGCAGAATCCTAAAAGTATTGCCAAAAAGAAGCATTCGTCCAATTAAACCATCTTCCAAGTGAGACTGTTTGGTTGTAGCCACAAGTGAGTTACGAGGATTTAGGATTCAACCCAGTCCATCTGTGGGATCCCTGGAGAGACAAAACAAGCCTTTCTTAATCTATACGTTTTCTTCTAGAGCAGTGTTCTGGAACTTTCATGTGAGTTTCGGGCCCCTGTGGTCTTGTTAAAAGTGTAGACTCGGATTCCATAGCCTCAGACATGGGGCCTGAGATTCTGCATCTCTCACCAGCTTCTGAGGTTGCTGATGCTGCCAGTCCACGCACCAGACTGACTAGCAGGGGTCTGATGTCTTCTGCAGAAAAAAAAACCAAAAAAAAAAACAAAAAAAACCACAAAAAAACCAAACCAAACCAACCAACCAAAAAAAACCTAGTATTTATATTTTTAAGAATTCTTCTGACAAAGTTTTCACCTAAATCCCAGTTTGGTCTGTGTGTCGCATACAACTGGACACCCAGATCTTCTGTGTTAGATGGCGTATTTTTTGTATCATAATCAAAACATTGAAGGTTGGTTCCCTCAGCTAAATAATTGTGATGTTATTATCTCTTAAATTTTAATTTAATTTTATTTTGACAAATGGCTCTTAATTCAGCGGCAGTGTTGCTGGAGACCCTTCTTTTTTTTTTTTTTTTTAAGACTTTTATTTATTTATTTATTTGACAGAGAGCACAAGTAAGCAGAGCAGCAGGCAGAGGGAGAGGGAGAAGCAGACTCTCCGCTGAGCAGGGAGCCCGATGTGGGGCTTGATCTAAGGATGCTAGGATCAGGACCTGAGCTGAAGGCAGATGCTTAACTGACTGAGCCACCCGGGCACCCCTGGAGACCCTTCTTAAGGACCTTTCAAACGAGATTCAGTTTAAATGACTGGGGCTAAGTGAGGAAAAGGCAAAGGCACCTAGGAAAGGGGGAAATGGATCAAGGAAGAGGGAAGACAAGAAATAACAAGAACCACTCTCTCTCTCATTTTTTTTTTTTTAAGATTGTGTTTATTTATTTGACAGAGAGAGAGTGAGCACAAGCAGGGGGAACAGCAGACAGAGAGAGGGGGAGAAGCAGGCTCCCTGCTGAGCAGGGAGCCCGATGTGGGGCTCGATCCCAGGACTCTGGGATCATGACCTGAGCCAAAGTCAAACGCTTAATGGACTGAGCCATCCGGATGCCCCAAGAACCTCTCTCTTGATAAGTCTTAGTTCCTTCTCCTCTTCAAAATGCTTAAAACCATTTAAATCACAGATACGTGTCTGAAAGAATAAGAAGCCATTTGCACAACCTCTGTTTAGCAGTTCGGTGCCTTCTGACGAGTGGCAGGCAGACGTGGTGAGGTACCGTGAACAGACAGTGGCTTTCCCCAAGGGGGTCCGCAGCTCCGAATCTTCCTAGGCTATTATGCATTCTCTGGGTCCTGGGACGCTGGCCTAGGGATTTGTTTTCTGCAAAGTAGCGGACTTTTTTTTTTTTCCCCCATTTGAATCCATCCTGTTCTTCTAACCAAAAAGAAAACAAATAGCAACTGGTCTTCTTAGACTTGGCAACCCAGGTCACGGAGCGCCCCATGGCTCCCAAATGTGGATCTGTGCTTGAGAGGTCTTTCTTCCTTCCCAACAGGTGTGCTTTTGCACGTGATGGGCGATGCCCTGGGGTCAGTGGTCGTGGTGGTCGCGGCCATCATATTCTATGTGCGTCCCCTGCCCCCTGAGGACCCGTGTAACTGGCAGTGCTACATCGACCCCAGCCTGACTATCTTCATGGTCATTATCATTTTGTCATCTGCCTTCCCACTCATCAAGGAGACTGCTGCCATTCTGCTGCAGATGGTCCCCAAAGGCCTGAACATGGAAGAGCTGAGTGAGTCACGTGGTCCTTATCTAGAAACATGCATGTCTAATGCTCCCCGGGTTCAAAGGGCTGGTGTTATTTCACAGCAGTGTTTATGTATCTTGAAATACTGTAAATCACCTGGCCACAGAGACATCTATCATATGTTTGGTAGCCTAGTAAGATGACTCACAGCTCCAAGAACCAAAGGTCCTTTGCAACCCATGACTCTCTGACTCGGCCACAGATTTTTGAGACTAGAGTGTTGGGCAGAACCTGCTCCTTGGGTCCTACCTTCACGTCAGAGATTGATTTTAAGTCCGGTAAGTTACCCTGCCAAGAACTTGATTTTTATTCTCCTTATTCTGAAAACAGGAATCATTCATTTGCATTTGGGATCCTGCTTTCTAGTGAGCTGGTTTTATATGGGCATGTAAGTCACCGTGTCTCTTGTGACACCCTGTTTAAATTTAAACATGAAATTAAAACAGGACCGTGTTTTAAATTCAGATCATTCATGGCCTTCTTCGGTAATGAAACCTCTTTGCTGGGCTCAAAGAGAAGGTCAATCTCCCACCTTAGTTATGTGCCTCTGAGCATACGTAGGGTAGAGACTTGGCTGAGCTGCTAACTGGGGACGATCCCAATGCTGGTGAGAAGCTGAATGTGCTTCTTTATTTCTAGTGTTTCTACCATGAGGTAGAGCCGGGCCCACTGTGGGGCTTAAAGTTGGAAGACCTTAACTTCATGACAGATCCCCGACAGGAGGTTTGAATGGGTCTTAATTCGTTGTATGGCCATGGCTAGGCCTTCCCCTGGGAGGGCGTGATTTATGATGGTCACTGTTGGTTTGAGCCCCGCCAGCCCCCTGTTTAGGGGCATGCATTGGGACCCTTCTCGGGCCACTGCCAACAGCCCGTGCTTCTCCTAGTCTTTCCCCCTGGATGTTCTTTTTGCCTTTTGGAGCCTCCTCTTGGGCAGCACTGCTTTATAGTCTCAGGGCCACTGAGGTGGTCAGCTCTCCAGCTGCTTTACCGTGCCGAGTCCCAACAACCAGCCTTCATTTCCTGCAACCTGCTATCCACCCAGTCCGGCAGGCAGAGGAGGAGGACGGTGGGGAAGGAGATACCTAGGAGCAGACACGCAGCATTGTCTCTCCCTTCCAGGAACTTGTTTTCCAGTTGAAGAAACAAGATAAGCATATCAAAGCAATTTGTGATAGATAATGGCTTATATTGCCTTTTAACCAAGTTATCTATATTTAAAAACGTTTAAAAAATAGATGGTAAGAACAGGAGCAACCCTTCTATGGGACTATTATACTATATGCTGGCAATGTTCTAAGTGCTTTACTTATATTCACTCGTTTTAATTCTGCAAGTAAACCTGTGGGGTACTATCATTATTATTCCCGACTTACAGATACGGAGACTGAGGCCCTGGGGGCTAGCTAAATTACCCAAGGCCGTGTCTAAACTGGGATTCAGACTCTGGCTATCTTACAGGGTCTTTGCTCCTAATCACTATTCCACATCATCTCTCTAAAGACATGTTTGTTCGGGAAAGTATGGAAAATATAGAAGACTTAAATAAAAAAACAGAAGTCTTGTAATCTTGCCACCCACAAATTACCTCTTTTAATATTTTTTTAAAAGATTTTATTTATTCATTTTGACAGACATAGATCACAAGTAGGCAGAGACGAAGGCAGAGAGAGAGGGGGAAGCAGGCCCCCTGCTGAGCAGAGAGCCCGACTCGGGGCTCCATCCCAGGACCCTGAGATCATGACCTGAGCTGAAGGCAGAGGCCTTAACCCACTGAGCCACCCAGGCACCCCCTCTTTTAATATTTTTGAATCATTCAATGAAACAAGCTTTTAGCTGCACAAAATTTTTGTGTGTGTATATACACTGATGTTCGCTTAAAAAAAAAAGATTGTGCTGTATATATAGTAAAACTACTTGATTTTTTCACTTATAGATATCTTATATACTTCTCATATCCTTAAATATGCAACTTACTTATTAATGGCTGTAATCATATTCTTTTATATATAATTGATTTAACTATTTCCTTATTTCTGTTTTTTCATTAAAACAAAAAACACTGCCCAAACCATTTTTATAAATGAATGTTTGGGTGTTTCCCTATAGGTTAAATTCTGAGTACTAGATATGCTGGTAAAAGTTTTCCATTCATATTGCCAAGTTCTCCTCTTTCAAAAAGACACCCTATTTCATACTCCAGGTACAGCCCGTCAGGGTGTCCATTCCCTTGTAAACTCACCAACCCTGGGAATTTTTTGGTATGTTGTTAAATTTCCTTTCTTGAATTGCCTTTTATGGGTTCATGATAGATGTATAGGGACTCAGAGAGGATGGAGAAGATTATGGGAAAATGTACCCATATATTGGGGCGCCTGGGTGGCTCAGTGGGTTAAAGCCTCTGCCTTTGGCTCAGGTCATGATCTCAGGGTCCTGGGATCGAGCCCCACATCATGCTCTCTGCTCGGCAGGGAGCCTGCTTCCCCCTCTCTCTCTGCCTGCCTCTGCCTACTTGTGATCTCTCTATCTCAAATAAATAAATAAAATCTTTAAAAAAAAAAGTACCCATATAGATACAGCTCTTTTTCTTCCCATTGTTATAAATACATCATTTTGGTGAGAATGCCTTCAGGGACCGTGTCCCTTCCGTAGAGGTATCTTGTTTCCAGTAGCCCCCGCTAACTGTCTCCTCTTCCTTCTTGTAGTGAGCCAGCTCTCAGCTGTGCCGGGGATTAGCAGCATACATGAAGTGCACATCTGGGAACTTATAAGTGGAAAGATCATTGCCACACTGCACATCAAGTATCAGAAGGACAGGGGCTATCAGGACGCCAGTAGGAAAATTCGAGAGATCTTTCACAGTGCGGGAATCCACAATGTGACCATCCAGTTTGAGCAGGTGGACTTGAAGGACCCCGTGGAACAGAAGGACCTGCTGTTGCTCTGCAGCTCCCCCTGCATCTCTAAAGGCTGTGAGAAGCAGCTGTGCTGCCCTCCAGGGGCCCTACCCCTGGCCCACGTCAACGGCTGCACAGAACACAATGGCTGTCCCCCTCTTGACACAACTCTGAATGATAGCTTCGCTAGGCAAGAAACAACAGAAGTGGTTATTGAAGTATCTTCGGACAACTGTCTGAGTGACCATGGACAAGCTTTTAGCAAAACTCAGGAGGACCAACATGATGTCAACAGCACACATTTTTAATCTGGTCCCCACATAAACAGACTGTGCAAACGAGGTATTCTGGCTGGTGGAAAGACCCGTGTGGGCTGTATCAAATCTGCGGTGTCCTCGCTCTGTGTTCAACGAGGGGCTGGTTGTTTGGGATGTTAATTGCATGTATCTGTTAATTTCTATGTGACTGAGAACTTTACGTTGTCCCCGGTGTCTCAGGCTGCTCTTCAACAAACTCACTGTTTTAGTGTGAACATTTATTTTAAGAAGCAAGCTATGCTCGTATCTGTGTCAGGGACGTTGAAGGCTGGGACTCTATGGCTGTGGACGCGGGATTCAAAGCAGTTCCTGGTTTATTTCCACTTTCTAAGGTACAACACAATACATGTAACTTGTAGCTGACTCTCAGGTGAGCTCATAGCCAAGTACACCGAAAAAGCTTAAGAATCGTGATAGCTATTTTTTTTTTCATTCCACTAGAAGATCACAAAAAGAGGAAAGTTGGATAGTCCTATCACTGCAGAAATTTTTTTCTTTGACTCATTTTTGAATAAATGAGAAGTGAATGTCTATTAGACTAAAAAATATTCTCAGAATATTAGAGGAAGTGGAGTTTATTAGGGGAAGACAGAAAGAAAATCCATTGACTACCTCTTCATTTTGTGAGATGGAGGGAGAACTAATGTTTACTTTCCGCTGTGAAATGAATTATAGCTGCAGGGTGCTTGAGATGTTTAATGCATAAAATACCTTTTTTTCCACTTGGAAGTGTGGGAATATTTCCACTTTCTAAGGTACAACACAATACATGTATCTTGTCTTGCAGAATCAGTCCACTGGGACTGTTCTCATTTATTGCATAATGGCTCACTTTTCCTTTGGGTCTTTTTTTTTTTTTTAATAGGATCACACTTTTAGTATAGCATTTACCAGGAGAACATGGGTATTCCTGAGATAGAAGACTATATGACACTGAGTATTCATTCCTGCCAAAAAAAACAAAAAACAAAAAACAAAAAAAAAAACAAGCTAGATTGACTTTTCTTTCACTAGGCATATTTTGAAGTATTTATTACAGTTGCCAACAAGTGACTTGATGGAAAAGCATGTGTGTAGGGAAACATTGCTGCCTTTAAATGTGTCTTGGGGAGCTTAGAGTTTCCCTTCTTTCCTTTTCTGACTCTGATCCATATTACCAATTTCAAATAAATTTATTAGACTCTAATTTGGATCTATAATCGACTTACATTAGCATTGGAGAAGCGTCTGTCCTGTATTGAACACATTGTTGAGGCAGCAGTATTTTAATCAGAGGAGTTTCAAGATAGGTCTGAGAAGGTGGAAGATACCCTCATAGAAAACTAGAGTCTTACCCGATGGGTTGCAAAATTGACTGGCAATGATTGTCTCTTAGGCTCCAGGCACTGAGTCCTGTTTCATATCTGCACAGTAGTCAACAGAAATGCTGGCTTGGTCACAGAAAAGGCGCCCGCATTTTTCAGCACTAATACCGTCTTTAAAAAGGGCCTTCGTGTTCATTCTAAGGCTGAAATAAATAAGCAGCTGTGATCAGGAGGATAGGAATCTTTTCTCTTCCCTTGAAAATTTATGATCTGAGTTTAAATTGGCCATGAATTAAGTAAATGCATTTTTATCCCTAGCTGTTTATTGGACTAGTCTGTATAGCCAAAAGAAGGGTTAAAAAAAAAAAAGGACAGTGTTTTTATTTTTGATACTAAAGGTCCAGCACGTACTCACAAACAAAAACAAAAACAAAAACCAAAACCAGGGGATTCTCTTTGATGCTCACCACGGTGATGAGTGGATGAAATTCTAGACGAGTGTTGGTTGAGATGTCTTGACTAGAACCAAAGAAGAACTGTGTCCCTCATTTCCAAATTTGAAGGTCTAATGTGATTTTACCTCCTTCTGCTTTTATCAAAAGATTATAATTTTACAGTTTCTTTGCAGCTGGCTAAAGAAATGCCTACTGGTTTATACCCAGATAATGTTCTTTAAGGTAAAGTCACTTAATTCGAATAGAACTAAATTTACCTCAGAAAAGTAGCTTTATGGACACTTACAAAGGGTTAATGTGAAATAATCCCTTTTAAGGCAGTTCAAGTACATTTAAAGTGTTTGAGCAAGATAATTCAGTGCAATATTTTTGTGTGGGGTTCGGTGCTTTTCTTCGTCTTCTCCAGCACTGTGATGCCTGCAGTCTGTCTGGTCTCTTTACTTGGGTTTTGCTCTCTCAGGGAAAGGCGGGATTTTTCTGTTCCTCTTTGAGGCAGCCTTGCCTGGTGGCAGCAGGTCTGATGAACAGGGGTGTTACTGATGAAACGCCACTGATGAACAGTGGCATTTCTAATCTCAGAAAAATTTTTTTTCTGAGATTAGAAAAATGCGATCGTTATGTTAGCATCCCTGAGTGCGTAGGGCAGTTCCAGAGATCTTTCTCTTTTTTTAAGGAGATGAAAATAATTTTTGAAAAGTCTAGGGCATCCTCTGCGTGCCTGGTCAGGGACAGCCATCCTGCACACTAACCTAGATGACTCAAGGGATGGTGCTTGCTTCTTCTGCCGTCTGTCCTTCTGTCTCCATAGAAAGAGTCCATTCCTCTCTATTGCAGCATTGGCTGTGGGAGGTCCTGTGTTTGCTTTTATCGTCCCAATTTCAACTTTGGCTTGGAAGAGAGAGGTCAATTGTCTTCATGACCCCTGGCCATTATGAATATCCACGAGAGCTCTCAGGCTCCACTGTGGACAGCCAAGAAAAAAAAAAAAAGTATGATCCCTCTAATGACTGATAAAGCATCAATAAAATAGGGAGACATTGTTTGAGGAAGAATGAAAAATATTCTTTATATTGGTTACTTTTTTTTCTCTTTTTGCCACTAGCTGGTCAAACTCTAGTGGGGGATAAATCAGGAATGCCAAGTTCTGTAGGAAAGCGTGCTTTCAAGATGAAAGAAATCACGGGAGTGGATTTGGGATTATAATAAAGGTAGCTGCCCTGTAAGTAAGAACTTCTGCTATGCTGTCTTAGCATTAGGGACATTTTCAACTGGATAATTCCTTGCTGTGTGGGGCAGTCCTCTGCATTGTACGATGTCGCGCAGCATGTCGGGCTCCTGCCCTCTCAGATCCACACCCACGAATAGTGACAATAAAAAATATCTCAGGACATCACCACTCTCTGGGCAAATTGGTCTCTAGTCCTGAGCCCACCGAGTTAACCTAACGATAGTTGAGAATTATTGTTGATAAAAGTCCCTCCAGAGCCCTGTAATCATTTTAATGGGATCAGTTCTGCAGAATTCACTCTTTAAAAAATGTTTTTCCAGGAGAGATCAAACAGTTCACCGAAATGACAGTCATCTGTACCTAGGAACTTTGGACATTTAAAGGAAAGATGTAATTGGGGGGGGGGGTGCCTTACAAATCCAATTAGGCAGATCAGTTGATGTAACAGTGAATGAAATGAAGAAAAAAGCATTTGTTCTCACTGTTCTGTCATGACCCCTTCAACTCATGAATGTCCTCAGTTTGATGAACTCCTTATAAAATGAGACCAGAAAATACCAGTACGATTGCTTGTGGGTGTCTAAGTTGTTTAATTCATCACTGGTTTTAAGCTTGATGAGGTTTCTTCTATTGGTTCCAGACAAGCAGCTCATCTTGGTGCCAAGGACAAGTTTAGATCCTAAAAAAAATTCTGTATTGTCTGTGGTTTGCTTAATCCTTTGCCAACACATATCACATTTTTCCCTGGAGGGCCAGATACATTTCCTGCTTTTAAATATATCTTTACACTCTTGCAATTAAAGACTGCAAAAAAGGACTGTGTTAGGGGAAAATGCATCCTGATTTGGGTTTTGAATTTAGACTGAATGATGGCTCCATGCCTATTGCCTAGCTTTGCCCTTCACCTGTTAAGTTTTTACCCATTTGTACTTCTGAGTGTATTTGCACATGAGTCGCCGCCGCAAGTAGGAATGAAAGTGTTGAATCAGGAAAGTGGCTGCTCCAGTGGAAATTGCATCAGACCCTAATCCTCACCGTGATCTAAATGCCCTCATGACCTTGGAGATAAGCAAATGTGGATTGTCATGTTTGGAGCTTCTCTTTTCAGGTGTTTTATTCTGGACCTTTTCGTTTACATGGAACTTTCTTGAATATTGCTGCATGGATCACCTGTCTGTTCTTGGTACAAAGCCTGGCCAGAGACAACGAACCCGCTGTGAATTCTAGTGGGAATCTTCCAGGAAGGACGATGATATTTGGAGAAGGGTGACCCCTTCCAGCAGGTCCGAAGTTAATGTTACAGTATTATGGAGTTTTGTTGCTTCAAGTCTTCCTGTTGTCCTCACAGGCGATTTTGCCGAAGTGTCATTGTCGCCTTTGTGGGAACTATTCAAACTTGAAGATACAAGGTTTAAATAACTCATTGCGCATTCATGTGAAATCCCCCAGTAATGTATGAACATGCCCACCTGTAACAGTGAAAGATGTTCAATGGTGCTGTAAGAGAAATTAAAAAAGAACCACACACACTACGCCTGACTGAGATGTTTCTGGAAGTCAGACGACAACTCAAAGTAGTTGAACTCACTTTGTCATTGCTGCTTACTCTAGTCCGGTTATCACTCAGGAACCCTTCAGATCAGTTTTATGCTAATATGGGACTAAGTCTCCATCTGTGTTTTGCTGCTGTCTTCTCCGTATCCCTCTGCCACTCTCCACCACCTGCAATGTCACAGGGCCCGTTTTAGCAAAAAATGTCCCAGATTGACGCACCGGACTACTTACCATAGCCTGGACTTACCTGGTTTCCTAGGGGGCCTCGTGCGATGCAGGGCTGCCCAGTGGGGTTTGGGCAGGAGGGGAGCTCCTGGGATGGAGGGAATGGTGGAGAGGCGAGGCTTATTTTGGAGAAGTCCTATAGACTTTAAGAGCACCAGTCCTTGGTGCTTCCAATTGTTTTTAATCTGATCAGCCCATCGACTGATAACCGCGGGCACTGACTGGAAAATGTGCCAGTGGTTCTGGCCTCCAGGGAGATTACAGTCTACCCTGGAAGTTAAGTAAGACAGTCCAGCTTTGTGGGAGTTTAAGGAGACCGACTCATAGCCTGGGGGGTGGGGTGTGGAGGATCTTGCGCTGAATGGGTTTTGGTCCTCAGATGTACACATCCCAAGCCCTGGGCAGCACCTGCCAAAGAAGAGTGCTACACACTTCACCACCATGAGCGTCCCTCCACAATGAGTCTGCAGGCTGGAACAGAGGCCTGGGCTCAGGGCTCAGAGTACAGGATGCCTGAGGACTCCATCTAGTGGGGAGCCCTGTCTCCTCTGTCTTCTTCATAGCATTGCCACTTTGTAACATTAAATCATACATTTACTCATTTATTTCCTGTGTCTCCCACTAGAGTAAAGCTATAGATGACCCACAGCTGTTCTTCAGCCCCTCTCCCGTGCTTGGAACATTGTTGCAGGACCTGACACCAATAAATGCTGAATGAGTGAATGACTAAACACATGAATGAATGACTGGGCTCAACTTCTGGTGTTACCAGCTCTAGGATTTGGACAAATCCGTTAACTTCATAGAGCTTCAGGGTTTTTTGTTTTCTCTCTCTCTCTCTTTTTTTTTTTTCCAGTGATGAAGGCCTGTGTTCCCTTCCTTGTGGGGTTGTTGGAGGAGTCCTAGGAGACAGGAGAGCAGAGTTAAATGTCAAGTGATTTTGTTATCTTACATGTTAACCTGGCATTCACGATTTTCCTGTTCTTATCCTGCCTCCTCCCCTCTCTGTAACTCCAATGTTGTCAATGAAATATCATTACACGCGAATTGGCATTAAATAATGCTACAATCAATGTGTGTGAAGGTGAAGAGGAAAGGCTTCATGGACGACTGGGCATTTGAAATTGGCCTTGGCGTAGTTCAGTGGGTGGAGAAAGGGGGGAAGGACAAGCCAGGCTGAAAGCTTAGACTTCATTCTTTAAGCAGTGGGCCCCAAAGCTTTTGTGGGGAGGGGGCTGCAGATTGGGGAGATCAGGCGCTAGACTCTTCACCGTGGTGGAGGGGCAGGGCGGCTTTTTCCAGGCGCCTTCCCCACTGCACACACCCGGTGCTGCCTTGTTGCCCAGTGTTGGGGGCCTCTGCCATCTCTCCCCTCCTGTCCTGCCAGCATCTGAGCTCCACCAGCTGTGGCTGAGCCCAGTGGACACGTCCTCGAGCAGTCTGCACACACCCCTCCAAATTCCCAGGGAGTTTCTCTCACTTCTAAGATCAATGTTCCTCGGTGCATTTCTGCTCCAACCTTGCTGCCGCGTGTAATGCTGCCTTTACTCCCATCCTATGTCTGGTCATTGAGCCCCATTACTGTTTTCATCAAGGACTCGATGTCAGTCCCTGCTTCTCAAATCTTGTCCCTGTCTCTCCGGTTCAGCTTGATCACCTCGCATCCGTGCTGTAGCAGAAGCCTCCCAAGCAGCCTCCTGTCCACCTCCAAACTCCTGGTCAGCTTTCCTGCTTCTCTCTGTTCTGGGGGGAAGGGCAAAGCCAGCCTGTCCCAGAAGCTCCTTCTCTCACCTGGCCCCCAGCCTTATCTTCTGCCGCAGACGAGAAGCACATAGATCCCCAGGGAATCTGGAAGAGCAGAGCGGGTGAGGACGACTGGTAAATAGAATGTTGCGTGAGTCGGGAAGTGAATATCATACCTGTTCCTTTTACGCTCAGAAGTCATTTTCACTTTTTCCAGTTCTGGATTACATTCACTTAGTTACTTCCTTTCTGGTTTCTCTTTTTGGGCCACTTTCTTCCTTTTCTAAGTTAGTGTGTCTCGTGGCCCCATTCCTGTGGATGACAGACTCACATGCCTGGTGTCCTGATTCAGGAAGGCAACCGGAAAGGGATGTATTCTGTGCCCAGAAGCAGAGCCATGATCTCCTCCTGGGCAGAGGGCGGACATTGTCACCTCGTATTTTCACCCCGGGATCCTAACATCGAGCACCAATATAGAGCACAAACATTTGGCGTGCCACATTGATTCTTTCAGGCTTGGAGATGCAAGAAGAAATTGGCATGGGATTTACAACCAAGGGCTGGGGGTGGGTATTTTGCCTGCATTTTCTCCAGGGAGGGAGCGGGGAGAGAAGGGAACGAATTCTCAGAGTGGCCCCATTGATACCAGCTTGCGGTGGGCCTGATAATCACCAGGGCTCCTATCTGCTTCAGAAAGCTGGAACCTAAAGCAAATCGTGCAGACTACCGTGAGTTTGTGGCTATAATCTGATGTTCAGAGGTATTCAGAAAAACACTAATAGGACACTTTGGAAAGAGCGAGGTTTGATGCTTGCTTTATAGCTCTTGCTTTCTGTGGTTTAAACTTTCCCTGCACGGTGCTTCCTAAGTGGGGAGAGATGATTTTGGCTCATTGTACCACCAAAGCTACATTACAGAAAAGTGCTTTACCGAGAGATTCTATCACATGAATTAACATATATTGTGGAGTAGAACTTCAAGTTTGAGCATTCTGGCTTCCAAACTGGCCTGCCGTTATCCCATGAGCTGCTTGACTTCAGGAAGAATAGCGTCTGTGAATAAAAAAAGTTCTCCAGGCTTCAGTTTTTCCATCTGTCAAATGGGAGAAAATTAGAATTCTTGCCTCTTGACATTGTTGTTGGGGTGATAGGAGATCGCCCCTGTGGGTCTCAGCACAGGGGGAGAATACTAGATCTTAAAACCCCACTTTAAGAGGTAAGAATTCAAGTAGAATTATTCCCCCCTTTAAAGCTTTTATTTATTTATTTGTCGGAGAGAGGGAGAGAGCACAAGCAGGTGGAGCAGCAGGCAGAGGGAGAAGCAGGAGCAAGGAGCCAGATGCCGACTTGATCATGGGTTGCTGTGATCATGATCTGAGCCAAAGGCAAGTGCTTGACAGACTGAGCTACCCAGGCGTCCGGCCAAGCAGATTTCTTCTTCTTCTTCTTCTTTAAGATTTTATTGATTTATTTGACAGAAAGAGACACATCGAGAGAGGAAACACAAGCAGGGGGAGTGGGAGAGGGAGAAGCAGGCTTCCCACCGAGCAGGAGCCCGATGTGGGGCTCGATCCCAGGGCCCTGTGTTCATGACCTGAGCTGAAGGCAGATGCTTAAAGACTGAGCCACCCAGGTGCCCCAAGCAGATTTATTCTTATTTTAACTTACAACTCGCAATGGAAATGCCAAAAATGTAGAGCATAGATCAACCTGGTTAGATTTAAAATGCCTTGAAGGTAGAGGTCACATTGTACGACATCGCCAGGAAACAGTACAGAGCTGGTCACATGACCGAAGATCCCAGACATCTTCTTCCCAGGGAAGAATAAAATATATCCAATGCTGAAGGGCTTCATTGTAACACCAGGGCTCAGTACCAAAGGACCTTAATTCTTGGACAAGGTGACACCTTCAACAGCATGTGATTGCCGAGGGATCAGTGGGTCCCAGATTCTGGTCAGAGGCAGTGAGGGCTTCCAGTGAACCTGGCTGGACATGCCCTTCTGTCCTTGATCCCCGGCCAGAGACCACTGGGGTCAAGCCTGTGGCTGAACAAGTGGGGCTTCACGCACCGTGCAGATGGGAGACTGCAGGCCCTGGGGAACCGTGCCCCAAGGGTCTGTTCATCAGATGGACTTTGGTTTAGGATAGACTTTGGGTTTGCGTTAGGTGATTCGGGGGAAGATTCATGGAAATGGGGTTTTGTCGTGGGTGGAATGTTGCCAGCATTATCCCAAAGGGATCAATTCCATGACTGGGTCTTAAAAAAAAAAATTGAAATAGGGGCATCTGGGTGGCTCAGTTGGTTAAGCATTTGCCTTGAGCTCAGGTCTTGATCCCAGAGTCCTAGTTTCGAGCCTCACATCAGGATCCCTGATCAGCAGGGAGCCTGCTTCTCCCTCTGTCTGCCACTCCCCTTGCTTGTGCTCTGTCTCTCTCTCTGACAAATAAATAAAATCTTAAAAAAAAAAAACCTGCTCTCATTAAAAAAAATTGAAGTAAAATTGCTATACAATGTTATATTAGCTTCAGGTATAGGACATAAAGACTTAATATTTGTATATATTACAAAATGATCACCGTAAATTTAGTTATCATCAGTCACCACACATAATTACAAATTTTTTTTTCTTGTGATGAGAACTTAGAAGATCTACTCTTTTACTAACCTTCAAATATGCACGATGGTATTATTAACTACACTCACTGTGTCGGACCTTAGATCCCCAGGACTCATTTATTTATGACTGGACATTTGTCCCTTTTGACCCCTTCCACCTGTGTTGTCCATCCCCAAACCTCTGTCTCCGGCAACCGCCAGTCTGTTCTCTATATGAGTGGGTATCTTAACAAATCCTATCTACGAAGTGGAAGCAAGAAAGCAAGGCTCACGTTTTAATTGTTAAAAAAGCCCCAGTCACTCACAGTAGGCAGGATGGGGGGGCGGGTCTGGTATTTTGTGCTTAGCTGAGTGTTCTTTTGTTTTGATCTTACTTAGACAAGTACTTAGACAAGAGCACCCAGTGACCTCTTGTCTTCCCCCCGCCACCTTTCTTTCTTTTTCTCATTATGGAAGTGTAGTTGACCTGCAGTATCATATTCGTTTTGGTGTACAATGTAGAAATTGGGCAAACCTGGACATTACTCACTGCTCACCACAGCTGGTGTGGTGTGTCTGCTGCTGGTTTTCCGAGAGGCTGTGTCCCACAGCACGACACCCTGGCTGAGCTGCGGGTAGCGAGGCGGTCCCAACAACACCAGGGCTGAGCTCTAAGAGTCAATTTCCAGAAGTCAAGCGGTCTTTGTCTCTTTCCTATATTTTCCATACTTAGTATATTTGTACATTTTAATGAAGCAGGCTGTGAGCGTTTACATCCTGGTTAAAAGGCTCCTTAGAAGCGGTTTCATCCAGAGCAAGTTCCTTCATCTCGTGGAACATCCGTAACCCTCACGTCTTCTGCAGGAGGTAGGGTACCTATGGCTGGGATGTTGCGAAAATGAAATAATGATATCATACAAGTTCCTGGCAAAGAGTCTGTGATCTTAAAATTGAGCTATTTTGGGTGAGTCTCTCTGTATCTGTCTGCCTCCATGACTGGCTTATTTTAGGACACAAATCAAATGCACTTTCTCATTTTGCTTCGTTTTATTTCCTTGCCTCATAGGACTATTAAAAAAAAAAAAAAAAGAACCTCTTAAATATGGTGATTAGAAGACCTGCACATGCCTAAGGTTATTTGCAGGCATTCATCGGAAATACTCGCGTGCCACGGCCGTCACCACCACTGTCACCGCTGTGAAGGTGTCCCATAAGAAGGATTAAAGGGTTTGGCTAACCTGTGTGTGATCACACAACTTGGGAGTGGCCAGATTATTATCCAAATACTCCGGTGTCTGCCTGTCAACTGTCAATGGATGTATGTTGAATGAATGAATGACGGAATGAGTGATTGAATGAATGAATGTAAATGGGGAACTGGGGTTCTCCTCTCACCCTGCAGCTGATCAAGCAGGCGTTTTCTGCCTTTGACACCGCCATTCCCATGAGGCTCCATTGTACAATTTACAATTCCTGCTCAAGACTCTCCTGCAAAGAATGCACAGGCCAGATATCTGTGGTTTCTCCGAGTCAGCTGGGTTTGGGGGAGCAGATCTCCTATCTCCTCTGGACAGCGCCTGGGGCCCCGGGCTGCCCCACCCACACCCCCTGCAGGGCACCACAGCTGAAACAGACGTTTTGAGACCTGTTGCTCCTTTGATAAGATAATGTCCTTTGCTATCTTGGGGTTCTTGATGTCTCTTATTCTCCTCTTTCCTCACTTCCCTTTTTTCTTCTTTTCTTTTTTTTGAGGGGTAATACAGAGTTTATGGAATTAGATTTTTCTATTTACAACGGAGATCACATTTACATACTATTTAGCTCCTCTGCCTGGGTACGTCAGCCCTCATGAATTTAGATTTTTGATGATGGGTTTAATCATACAAACACAGAGACACACACTCACACCGATTGGTTTAAAACAGTGGTGCATACATTGTGCTCTTCCTAGAAAGCCAGCTTTGATTAAAAACTGTTTCAATTCAGTTCCATTCGTCTCAAAGATCTGTCTGATTTTGCAGATGAACCGAGACACATACTATAGGATTCTAAGATCTATTTTAGCCATTGTGTACAGTTGCTATTTTATCAGACCTCAGTGTGTGTTTTTCAAAAGGACACTGGTGAGGGGCCCCATCTGGTGTTAACTTTGACCACAGCCGGCTTCTACCCCCTTCCCCCAAAACCGAGGGCCAAGAGTTCTCCATTGTGAAGACCAAACTTACTCTTTTGGCTTTAGAATGTTAAAAAAATTACTAAATTGTAATGAAGTGAAAAAAAAAAAAAAGACAGACACGTGTAAAGGATTTGAGATCATTTCAAACCTCCAAGGAAAGCATGCTTAATACAACAAGTCTTCACACTGTATGTTTTGTTCTTACATTCGTTTTTTAAAATTAGTAATATATCCAAACTGTCTTTCCAAGTCAGGACGTAAAGATCTACTCTATTTTTATTGATTGCTATGTAGTATTCCATCATGACTGTACCAACTTCAATATCTATTCTCCTATTAAGAAATTTTACTTCCTTGGGGCACCTGGGTGGCTCGGTGGGTTAATCCTCTGCCTTCGGCTCGGGTCATGATCCCAGGGTTCTGGGATCGAGCCCTGCATCAGGCTCTTTGCTCAGCAGGGAGCCTGCTTCCTCCTCTCTCTCTCTGCCTACTTGTGATCTCTCTCTGTCAAATAAATAAATAAAAATTAAAAAAAAAAAAGACATTTTACTTCCTTTAGAAAATCATATGGACTTTCACCTAAGTTCCATGAGCATTACTCAACTGCTTTACGGGCATGGCATGTGTGTGTTAATTTAGAATTAATGTCATTAAAATGTTTCTGCTTTTGGCACCCGCCCCATAATTTTTATAATTGAGTATATGGTACTTACATAATATCAGAAAAAAGTCATGTAAAACGGTATTCTTTTCATACATATTTTGCTCAGTTCTGAATCCCAGTAGGGCTTATTGTTACTAAGATTCAATTCTGTGTCTCATCTCTTCAAACAAACAGCATGTTCCTTGAGAACTTGGAGTGCATCTAAATAACAACGACACTGACTCACACTTCAAAGTGTCAGGTACTTGACTTGTATATATGATCTTGTGAGATCCTCATAAAACACCTGCTAAGTCACTCCGCTCTTCTAGTCCCGAGGAAAATAAAACTCAGAGAGTTTAAATAATTCACTTAGTTCAGCTGTGGTGGGGGCAGGTTTCGAACCAAGGTCCGTTTGACTCCAGGGCCCGGCCCTTTTCACCACCCGTAGGTGATTTTCTGCTTCAGAATGCACTGCTGCCTTTGGCGCAGGGCTGGACACACCATGGGCCTGTAATGACAACTTGTTGGCTTAAACATGGCGGAGGACACGACTTCCTCTGAAGACCTGGCCCAGCGTACCCAAGCCCGTCTCCTCAAAGGCCAAGTCTATACAACACAACCTGACCACATGTGTCTCCACTAATTCCTTTCTTTATGGCTTTAGCGACTTGAAATCTCGCCAGCCTGTTGGGCTTGAGACATCACAGCCTGGAAGGAGAAGAGGCAGCTGGGGGAAAGGTATTTTCTTTGTAGGGGTATTTTGGTGTATATAAATGTTTATTAGAGATTTCCATCGTGTCTTTGCCCTCATTTCAACTGTTTTTGAGAGATTTATTTATTTGAGAGAGCGAGAGCGAGAGAGAGAGCGCGCGGGAGCACAGAGAGAGGGGAGGCGTAGAGGGAGAGGGAGAGAAGGTCTTCAGCAGACTCCTCGTTGAGTGCAGAGCCCGACCTGAGGCTCCATCTCATGACCCCGGGATCAGGACCTGAGCCCAAACCCTAAGTCAGATGCTTAACGGACTACACTACCCAGGTGCCTCTCATTTCAACTTTTATGAATAAGGTTTTAAGCTTTTTCTTATTTACTTATTTATTTGATAGAGAGAAAGAGAGCCAGTGAGAGGAGGAGCAAGGAGAGAAGCAGGCTCCCCAGTACTCAGGGAGCCCGACACGGGGCTCGATCCTAGGACTCCCAGGTCACCACCCGAGCCAAAGGCAGACCCCTAACTGACTGAGCCACCCAGGAGCCCCAGGTTTTAAGTTTTTTCAACGGGAAATTCTTCTGAGAGGTTTTTAGAAATCCAGCCCCAATGTTTGGGCAGAGTATACAGTTTGATGAATGATTGATCAGATCAATATAATGATAACAGATTGAAACAGCGCAGAAGATAGGCATGGGTACAAAAGAATAAACACAGCGCAGAATTGTCAGGTTAACTTCATTGACGCACCTTTTGAAAGCGGCAGCCTTTGCTTCCATGAAAAGTAGTTCGGGCTGAGCAGAGAGAGTCATGGTAACCATTCCCCCAAATCTGTTCTTGGGCTTCCCCGATGCTCATTCCCAGCTCCCTTCTCTCTTGCCCGCCTCCCCACAGAGGCTGGAAATGCGCCTTCCTCACCCAGCCTGGCTCATCACTAGGATCCCCCCATAGGGTAGCTTTGGCTGAGGACCAGTATATGGAAGTTCAGGGTGAGGCACTGGAGAGTTCTGAGAAGGCTTTTGTTTCTCTTGACAAAAAAAAAAAGAAGTGGTTACTTCCCTTCCTCTCTTTTTTTCACTTGAATACAGATCCGGTGCAGTGAACTGGGACAGCCTTGTCATGACCAAAAAAAAGTCAAGTTTCCTAACAAAAGTAGAATCATACAGGGGCGCCTGGGTGGCTCAGTGGGTTAAAGCCTCTGCCCTCGGCTCAGGTCACGATCCCAGAGTCCTGGGATCGAGCCCCGCATTGGGCTCTCTGCTCAGCGGGGAGCCTGCTTCCCCCCCCCTCTCTGCCAACTTGTGATAAATAAATAAATAAAATCTTAAAAAAAATACAGTCTTACAGAAATTCAGTTCCTGATATCATTGGGCTACCAAATTGAAGTCAGGAGCAGCCAGTCGCTAGGCTTTTTATATGAGAAGAATAATCCTGTAATCTTTTCAAGATACTGTTGGTAAGTTTCCTGTTACTTAAAGGGAAAAGCATTCTTAAAGGATTCAGAGTATGCTAATTTCCTTATTTCCCCATTGACCAATATGGCCTGTTCATAGATTTATGCTAATGGTTCGAATCATAAAAGCTCTACGTAAATTTGCACAACAAATCAGACTCTAGGGAATAGTAGAATTTTGTATTTTATTAGAAACCTTCAAACATTTTAAAATATTTTGTTTTTTTTTAAAAGATTTTATTTATTTATTTGAGAGAGAGAGAGAGAGCACCAGCGGCGGGGGTGGGGGGGGCAGTAGGCCGAGAGAGAAGCAGGCTCCCCACTGAGCAGGGAGCCCCATTTGACACTCGATGCCAGGACCCTGAGATCATGACCTGAGCTGGAGCAGCTGCTTAACTGACTGAGCCACACAGGTGCCCCTTTAATCCTTTAAGTTCTTTTTTTTTTTTTTTTTTAAGATTTTATTTATTTATTTGACACAGAGAGATCACAAGTAGGCAGAGAGAGAGGGGGAAGCAGACACCCTGCCGAGCAGAGAGCCCGATGCGGGGCTCGATCCCAGGACCCTGAGATCATGACCTGAGCCGAAGGCGGCGGCTTAACCCACTGAGCCACTCAGGCGCCCCATCCTTTAAGTTCTTAACAGGCGTGCTAGAATTATTTTACCTTTTTAAAATAGCCTGGGATGTGGATGGGTAGGTTCTTACAGAAATGTACATATTTAGTCTATTTAATACATCTTTTACATCTCGTTGTGTATTCTTTCCTCCCTTCCTCCCTTCTTTCCTTCTCTTCTTTCTTTCTTGTTTTTTATACATAGCAAATGGTGTTGGGTAGAGCCATAGTCCTAAAGCAGGACCTAGGTATGGGAAATAATTTTAGGGGACATATGAGCAAACATCTTCTGTTTGAATGCTATATATTTATTTTAATTTTATTGAAATATAACTATCACAGCAAACTTGTAATTTCACAGTTGTGCTTATAAAATCTTTCCTTTTAATATATTTGCCTAAGTAGCAAAAGCCTGATTTAAAGAAATTCTGAAATAGTACCAGTGAACTTTAAGGACTTACTATAGTCCATTAACATATATTAATGCATTTAATTCTCAGAACAACCCTATGAGGTAGGTGCTATTATTCACCCCCACTTTATTTTTTTTTTAAAGATTTTATTTATTTATTTCTTGAACAGACAGAGATCACTAGTAGGCAGAGAGGCAGGCAGAGAGAGAGGAGGAAGCAGGCTCCCCACTGAGCAGAGAGCCCGATGTGGGGCTGGATCCCAGGACCCTGGGATCATGACCCTAGTCAAAGGCAGAGGCTTTAACCCACTGAGCCACCCAGGCACCCCTATTCACCTCCACTTTAATTAGGAGGAGACACATATAGATCGTATCGGTTGCCTAAAGTCACAAAGCCGGTAAGAGGAAGCACCCAGATCAGAGCACAGGCACACTGACTTCAGGATTATGTTCCAATCACTAAACCACACTGCCCCTCAGGAAAGAATAGAGGACATGGTGCAAAATGTTGGCAAAAATCGTGACGGCGGTATTTGAATGACTGACGTTTAGGAAGGAGTCATGTGATGGAAAGCACATGGGCTTTGGGGTCAGACAAATCTCAAATGCCATATTGGTTATTGATCAATGATGTATTTCTAGACATATCGCTAAACCTTCACTAAAACGATGGAAAAAATGTAAAGTGTCCATCATACGGCGAGTTTTCACACGTATTCATTACGCCTCCTCTCTGTGAATCTCCATTCTCTCATTTGCAAAACACTAGGATCAGTGAATACTGAGAGAATTAGAAAAAGTAACAGTTATCCACGCACGGCAGGAGTCTGTAAAAAATACACATATTCTGTGGCGCTGGCCTCTCCTTTATGACCCTGAGTGTCTAAAGGAAAGTCCCTCTTTCCTGCTCCCCCAGTGACAACACAAGACACAGGGTCAGCCAGTTGCGTGAATTTCACTGGTGACAAACCCCTCCCTGGGAAGAGCACAAAGTACAGGGCGACTGCAGTCCCAGACGGGCGGGAAGCTGACAGGAAAGGGGCTGCGTCTCCATCAGAAGAGACTGGAGCGGGAGATGAAGGCAACCTCTCAAGGTCCCTCCCAGTGCTGAGAGTCCATGCGTGGCGGGGTTTGGAAGCCGTTTGTTCCCTGTTCGATTAGGTGACATTCCAGACCTGCAAAGTGTAATGGTGGGCGGGGCCAGCTTTGGTTCAAATTGGGAAAATGCCTATAGCAGCATTCCTGTGGTCAAATATTTCCAGATTTTACAACTTTGAACTCATTATCCCATACGGAATAATACTAATGGCTTCAGACTATTTACCCAAGAGATTACAGTGGCATTTAGTAAAGATAGGGCCATTTTATTTCTTCACAAATGATTAAACTTCTGTGACTAATATAAGGGCAATTGCATTTTAAGGAAAAAGATTGAGTTGCTAAGCATTTAGGAAATAATCAGATGCCCTGAGATCATAACTGAAAATGAAATTTCATGCATTTTGGTTTGAAATGGGTTGTTTTTTTAATAATTTATCTTCCTTTTTTTTTTTTTAATTTGACAGACAGAGATCACAAGTAGGCAGAGAAGCAGGCAGAGAGATGGGGGGGGGGGAAGCAGGCTCCCCACTGAGCAGAGAGCCCAATTCCGGGCTCCATCCCAGGACCCTGGGATCATGACCTGAGCTGAAGGCAGAGGCTTTAACCCACTGAGCCACCCAGGTGCCCCATTGAAATGGGTTTTTAAGCCCACCCTCTGCTCATGAATATATGTGCCTTTTTTTTTTTTTTTAAATAATTCTTCATTCTCCTTTTCTTTTTCTGTACTGTAGGAAAAGCAGAGTCTGGGTCCAGTCTTGAGTCTACATTCAAGTCCCTGCTCTGTAAAGATCCTGGGTAATTCACAAAACCGTCAGATCTGGGTTTCTTATCAATAAAGGGAGGGTAATGATATCTGCCCTGTGGGGCTTACGGGGTGAAGGTGGCTGTTATCGTTTAAGATAATATATGTGAAAGTGTTTTGAAACTATGCAATGCCACAACATGCAAGTCTATCATCCCTTGTCTTCTAATAAGACACCAGGTCAATTTCCCCTTCCAAGTTCCATGTGTCTTTTCTATGGTCTCCCTAATGCTTAACTCCAAAACCGAAGAGGGGTGGGGACTGGGAGCCTCTGCCTAATTCAATTTAAGCCTCATGTCTCCTGAAGAAGTACTTTGTTTGCTCATTTTTGTTTTGTTTTGCAAACACAAAATGAGATCTCGTTCATTTGGGGGAAAGCTAGTGAAAATGGGTATTAAACAAGGAGTAATTAAAACTGTATTAAAAAAAAAAAACTTAAAATTGAGTGTGCTCACCTAGATGTTAGAGGAGATACAAAAGAAGGTTTTTATGGACCTTTAGTTTTAAAAAAATTTTTTTTAAAGCTTTCATTTATTTATTTGAGAGAGAGTGCAAGCAGGAGGGAACAGCAGAGGGAGAGAGAGAAGCAGCCTCCCCGCTGAGCAGGGAACCTGATGTGGGACTTGATCCCAGGACCCTGGGATGACCTGAGCTGAAGGCAAACACCAAACTGACTGAGCCACCCAGGTGCCCTCATGAACGTGTGTGTGTGGATGTGTGATGCTCCAAATGATTAGGGGAAGCTAGAACAGGCACTCTTAGCTGGTCTTCTTAAAGGGTATATACCTGTGTTGTCAGAGGGTCCTTGAAATGGTATGTCAAGGCTTGTACATACGTGCATGTGTAAGCTTTCTGCAGGGACAATCCAGAGCTTTCATGAGGGCATCGAAGGAGCTGTGATAAAAATAAACAAACAAATATTACAGACTGAGTCCGAGAACACAGCTAAGTTGCAGATCGGAGTAAAAGATTCATAGCACAGAGATCATTATGTGGTGGACTTAGAAAAGTTCTTTCAAAAGAACTGATTGGGTCAAGCCCTGGTGAAGACAAGGTTTTGCTGGGTCTGCTTATGTGGGTAGATAAGAGTAATTGAAGAAGTAGAGCAAACCACTATAGTAAGAAGTTCTAACATGTAGTATTTTTCTAGTTGCAAAAGCTTAAGAAAATTACATTAGTCATAGCTCCTACTAATTTCACACTTTAACCCCCAAATCAGGCTTCAGTTTCATATTGAAACTTCCCTGAATAAAATGCAAAGTTCAAGCAAACTTATATAATTTGGAGGAAGAAAAAAAAAAGTAAAAGTGGAGAAATAACATTGGTGGACCAGAGGGGACCAGACGATCGGTTTTCCTCCCTTCTGTCAACTCACTGTGTAACTCAGGACTTTTTCTATGGATTCCCATTCTCAACCATTCCCTCAGCAAACACATTTATTAAGCCCTTACTCTGTAGAAGGGGTCCTGCATAGAATTTAGAAGTTGTCTGTGATCAGTTACTTATTATGTGACTGGGGAATCAGGAGGCAAAGGAGGCAGTGGAAAGAACTCAGGAGGTCCTCCCTCCGTGCAGGGCTGGAGTCCCACCTGTGAACCTGTCCTGGGGAGAGCCTGGAGAAGTCCCTGAGTCAAACATTGCCTTAGGTCCCTCCACCCCTGGAACACAATGGGAATTTGATTTCTTCCTTCACCTATTGAAAATCTTTTATCTCCTTTTTGGCTAGCCTCATTGGCAGTTAATCGAAGCCTACTGAGTCTTCAGATTGGAGTCACTTGGGAAACTTCTCTGTCTGGGCCTCATTGTTGAAGATTCTGATTTATTTGGTCTTAGGTGGGGCCCGAGTTTGCTCTCTTTGTGTATAACAACAATAGCTAGTATTCCTTGAGTGTTACTGTTCCAAGCACTTTATAAGAACAGTAATGTCATTGACTTCTGCAAGTGATCACGTGAAATTGATGTTCTCATTGCTTATCCCCTTCACTCCTACTTTTAGCTGAGAAAATGAAAAACCAGAGAAACAGGGAATTTGTCAAAAAGAAGTGTTAAATGGGAGAGTAGGAAATAGACCCAGGCATTTGGGTACTATAACCTACTCCTAAGTGTATAACCTGGATTAACTCTTAACATATATACACAAATTATAGATATTTCAAAATCAAAATAGTGTCATTCTTAAAATGGATTATGTTTCTTGTTTGTCTTGTAGGTATGTAGATAGCCTGAATTACTTCCCTTGTCATTTTTATTGCGCAGTGAAATTTAGCATGGATTTTATTTTATATATGTTTTTATATATTTTACTAGATGTTTGAACTTGTCTTGAATGCTGGTTTTATAATCTCATAAATGGTAGCCTTTCATTTGTTTCTTAGAAAAATTTCTATGAATTTCATGTTTGGGGTTAAAGGTTTTGCTTTGGCTACTCAGAAACTCAAGTTCTGCTCGAGCAGTATTGCTGTCATATATCTGATTTTTCTAAAGTCCCAGAAGGCTCTCAGGAGACCCCAATATGCAGCTCCAGTTCCATGCTCTTGAAATGAGCCCCTAAAGAGGAAATAAATCAATTCAAGAACCTAATCTGACTGCTGAAGCAGATTATGATTTAAGCCTCAATTTCCTTCCTTGAAGGGGCATTTCCCAAACCAGAAATCAAGATTTGTCAGGCTTATATGTAAGTAACAATTGGTTCCTAATCTTCTGCATCAATGATCCAATTATTAGTTGTGAAAACAGATTTTTCCTAATATTGTTCATAAAGCTCTTGTATCTGGTAAAGGAACATATAAAAAAATGGGAAAGCAAATAAGAATGTAGGAAATTCAAGTCTGTTGCCTAGAACCTGTTACTGTTTAATTAAATCTCACCAGAAAGAATCTTTCCAATCAAGAACTTGGCAGAGATACTGTACCTGTCAGTATCCATTCTCCTTCCTTTCCTCATCAATAGAACCTTGAGTACTAGCTGGGCACATAGACACTCAAAATAAATGCTATATTTCCATTCTCCCTTGCAGTTCTACGTGGCCTTGTGACCTGTTCTGAAAATGTAATGCACGTAGAAGTAGTGTGTGCAACCTATCCCCCTTCCTTTTGGCTGGCTAGCAAGCAGAAGCAATGGAACAGAGCAAGGGAGAAAAGAAATGTGGTCATTTTATAATCAACAAACACCAGCTATTCTACTTCTATGTGCTAAAAACGTCTTTCCCCACTTGGGGCTTACCTTTTCACTTTCAGTGATGTCTTTTGCTAAACAGATGTTCTTAATTTTAATGTTATTCAATTGATCAGTTCCCCCCTTTTATACAGTTGCTGTTCAAGTCAACTTGTCCCACCTCAAGATCACAAAGACTCTCCCATGGGATTTTCAAAAGACTGCTTCATAATTCACATGTCTGTATACACGTCTCCTGGAATTACTGTATGGAGACGGTGTGAGGCTGGGGTTCAGTTTCATTTATTTTCTAGTATGGCTATCCAATGGATTCTGCACCGTTCGTGGGAAATCAGCTACTCTGCTGCTCTGCTCTGGTCACCTTTGTCATAGATCCAGTGTTCATGTACGTGTGGGTTTGTTTCATCGCTCTGTCCTTGTAATTTGGGCTGCCCATTGATCCTTGCAGTGGTCCCACACTGTCTGAATTGTTATTGCCTTATAAGAATTTTTTATATCAGATACAGAACTCTAGGTCAGCAGTCTTTTTTTTTTTTTTTCTAAAAGAATTTAAGTATATTCTTTTGCGGTTTCTGTAGAAATAGCAGCTGTGGCTCTACATTTCTGAAGACAATCTTCTTTCCCTCCCCTCTCCTCCTCTCCCCTCCCCTCCCTCCCCCGCCCCCCTCCTCTCCCCTCCCTTCCCTTCCCCTCTTCTCCCCACCCCTCTCCTCTCCTCCCCTCCCCCTCTCCCCTCCCCTCTCTTTCTCCTTTCCTCTCCTCCCCTTCCCTCCCTCCCCCCCCCTCCCCTCCACTCCCTTCCCCTCCCCTCCCCTCTCCTCCCCTCCCCTCCCCTCCCCTCTCTTTCTCCTTTCCTCTCCTGTCCCCCCCTTTCTCCCCCTCCCGCTTCCCTTTCCTTTCCTTCTCTCCTCTTCAAAAATTCTTCTTGAGATATTCTTACTGTCTATTAAATATAAACATATTCGTGTCTTTTTTTTTTTTTAACCTCTTTTTCTTTTCTGGAACAAAGAGGATTTTTGTTTCTCTCCTCAGCCCCTTGAACACTAACCAGTCCTCTGCGTGTATAGAGCAGTTAATAGCAGGACTCAAAAGAACTCTCCTCATCCCGGCTAAAAGGACCGCATCTGAGGGACTCTCAGAGACTTGGCTGACAAAGCTCCAGCTGCCTGGGTAACTGAGAAATGCAGAAGTAGAATCTCAGTGTTCAGTCACTTCCCAAGCAGGCTTTATTTCATTCAGGAAGAGAGGGAATGCACTGGGATTCTTAAAGTTGGTGCATTTTCACTTCACAGTTATGGGTTGGCAAGACACCCATCCCTGGGCTACGTGTACTTCCTTAGAGGAGAAAGATGAGCAGACGCAGGGATCTGTGTCACGGAGGTGGCAGAAGACCTTACAAACGGGGGGAGTCCAACGATACAGACGGCCTGAGGTTGCCCAGGAATCTCTTGATTTCCTCCTCATGTATCTGTTCCTATTCTCTGTTTACTTAGCAAGGGTGGGAGCCCGACTTTTTGGTGCAGGAAGCTACAGATGTTATGACAGCCCTCAGACAACTTTATGAGGGTTGAATACAAACTGAATGTCAGTCATAGACTTTCAGATTGACTCCTTGGTGAGAGATAAAAGGTTTAATCTGAGTTCACATAAGTTGCTCCTGGATACCATCATACGTTTGTACCACCCCTCTAGGACCTGCTTTGAATTCTGGTTTAGTCTAGCAGATAAGAGATAAGAGATAATCATACATAGTTTTTGAATAAGTTAATGGGTGAACCTTCAATTCCATGGATTCTTTTTCAATAAACATTATTTTGGCATATTATTTGGCAGGGGGAATCAAAGGCTGTTTATCGCTCAAATATCAACTGAAGACCCAGCTGTCACATCTACACTTTGAAAAAAAAATTAGTACATGATCACTGTTGCTGAAAGAGTCTTATTATCTTTATTCCTAGAAGGTGGAAAGGACTCAGGAGATAATGTCAGGAAACTACTTTCAGTTTTCTATAGTTTAAACACAGAGAGACAATGATTATCGATGCGTTTTAGCAGCCAGTATACACTACAGATGCAGACAGAAAGGTGCATGAAATGAGTCCAAAAAAAAAAAAAAAAAAAAAAAACCCAAAACTGGCATCAGACAGAGAGAAAACCAATCCCCTCTTCCCACCAAAAAACCCACACAAAGGGCACAAAGTTCAGGGGCAAGTACCTTTTGCTACATTATTGATTAGGCTACACTGTACGCTTTTTTTTTCTGTCAAAGATCAGCTAGATTAATGGTTATGAAGAATTATCAGAGGCAAAAGAAATGCCTTTATGTTAGTTTTATTCCAAAAACACTATAAAAATGCTCAATGATAGATTGAAATCCTGGTTATTTGATTTCCTAATGTTTCAGAATATAGACTATCTCTATGCAGCTTTATTTTTTAACTAGTTCCTGGATACATTTAATGTTTTTTCAATGTTACATAATTTAATTCACTCATAAAATGATAAAGATGCAAATGCCATTAAGAGTTATCCCCAAATAACACATATTATAAATAAAGCAGATATTTCATTATATTAGAGGAAGTGGATTTATTATATATGGTTATTGGTTACACAGGAAGAGAATTGATATCAAAGTAAAATGTTATTTACATACTTTTGATTTGCAAAGTGGCCAAGAGTATTAACCAAACATTTTGATTCACTGGTTAAGGGAAAATAAATCATCAATAGTAGTAAAGGTTTGTAGAGGAATGATACTAGGCAAATGAGCTTTTTACTTTCAAATTTCCTGCTGACAAGAATCTTGTTACATTTATCCAGGGTTACCTGGAAGCTAAGTATTTTAAGAAGGTAATTTTCAATATGTAGTTATAAATGAGACACTCATTAATAAGTTTTAAACTTGAATTGTTCTTAAAATGAAACATTCATCTGATTGCCAAACTTACAACCTACTTTCTCAGTGATTTAATTTTCTCTTGTAGAATCAGTAACAGATTTGGATACAATAAGAAGGTTACAATAAGAAGGTTAATTATTATTTAATTTGTGCATGTTTATTTATTTTCTCAATATCAATTTTTATATTTGTACCATATTAACTTGACATCAAACTGTAAGGAAGATGACATGGAATTTGTGAGTTCAATAGTTTTTCCTGTATGTATAACACGGAATAGAAACAAATAGACTATAAAACTCAATATCTCCTTCCTGAAATCCTGCTTATTTTCCTGGGAATCTATCACTTCCCACTCAAAATCTCATGTCATCTGGAAGAATAAAGTGTTATACTAAAAGCTAAAAATATTTAATCCTTTAGACTCACTTCTCCCTTAGTTCAGGAATGCTCAGTTGTACTAACCTTGGTGAAACAAAGTTGTCAACATTTCCTCTTCAGGGTAATTCTCTATTTCAGTTCTATTTATTCCTGAAGTATTAAATTTATACACACTACAAAACTGGATTGAACCCTATAAAATTTTTTTAGCATATTGTGCATTTTTTCATTCAATGTTTTTTTAGTTGAGTAATGGGCTGTACTTGGTTTTATTCTGAAAATGCTTTAGTTGAATTGAAATGGCTTGACAATGATCATGATTGAACAGCTTGACATTTTGAACTTGAACAACTCACCAGCTGACCTCATTGGTTACAGTGCAATGAGATACTTATATCTCTTGAATTTTTGTCCTTTGATTTTCTTTGAAAAAAGAATCTAAACAGCTATCTGATAACTTGATATATGAAATAATCTTTCTGATCTTTCTGAATAGTTTTATTTGTAACAGTTAGTGAAGACATATTCATAACATGATACCTTAGTGTATTAATTCATCCACTCAAAAAGAGTTAGTGCTCTTCAAATTGTAAAGAAAAAAAAAGACTCTTTAATATCAAATGCTAACTTTTCAAACATTAGCCTTTAGCAAATAAAATATTTTTATTTTATTGATGGCACTTAGAACATTGTAGTTCCTTAAGATACAGAGAAAAAATTCTGGGAAAAAAAAGTGGGAAGACAATTTTGAAGAGCTTATCCTTTAATTAAATGCCCACAGAGGGACTGTAGAACTCCAAAGCCTAGCCTGGGATTCAGTTCTGTGGGTGAGTCAAGTACATGCTTTCTATTTTATAGGTTTGTCAAGAGATTGATCCAAGCAAAATCAGGACTTCTAAGGTTGACTCTCAGCAGAACAGGCTGTGTTTTATGCAAGTCTAAATAGAGCTCAAATTTGTCCAAAATTGATAAATTCATGTTTATCAATGCATAGCATAAAAACGAAGAAAGAAAACATTTGAAATCACTGATGAGCAATTATCTTAGTAACTTTTTGGCATGGATAAGTTTTGTTTGCAGCAATATAAAATCAGATAAGTTTCTAGAATAAAGAAAACAGAAGAGGTGATTTCAGGATCAACATGAAAATGATCCAAGATCTTCTCAAATTTGAAATTTTGTAATGATTCCCCCCACCTCTGTTTAATTCTTTTCTAAGAAATTGTTTTCTTGAGGTTTGCTAACCTGTAATTTTAAAAATTTCTTTCTAGTGCATTGCAGTTACTATTTGTTAAATACCTGTTTTCATCTTCATCAACTTGAAACATCCTTTGCATGTTACCCAATTCATATTGTAAAGAATGTGCATAATATGCACATATTTTGCATCTAATTTCCTTAAAACTAATGATAAAATATGGACATGTAATATAGACATGCAATAAGATACTGATCATTCTTGCCTCTTTCCCTCTGACTTGACATCCATATTTTGCTCTATATTATTTTGCAACTTTCTGCTATTATTATTTCTGCTATATTATACACAAATCCCATTGTGTCTCAAAGTTTAGTTTTGTAAGATTATAACTGATCAGCTGAGCTCTCTGCTTCCTTGATTTATTGCCATTGGTTTGTATTCCTATTGGCACAACCTGATTTTACTCATTTCACTTACTTTAGGGATAGTCTGAGTTTTCTGGTGTTGATGTAACCATTTTTCTCTCTTCCAAGAAAATGACTCCCCCTCATCTAAGCATCAAACCTTAAAATTAGCTTTTGGCTTCAGATATGTATTTTACATATTCTTTATACATTTGCATACTTTTTGCAGGACCAGGAACTGTGAAAACAGGAAAGGTTGAGAAATGACCACCAGGTTCTTTCATCTCTAGACACTTTGAAAATGAAAAAAATGCCCACAGATCCAATGAAGAGACCATTTGATATTTTAGTATGTAAACTTGTTTTATTGGATTTAGTTAAAAACAAAGTAAACCCTCACTTTTTGTTTAGAGTAGAGAGGGCATCCCACTGAAGCTGCAAAGATGTTTTGAGTAAATTCTTATTTGTTTCACACTTTTTTGGCATTGGAGGCCCAAGATACTGTTTACCATTGCTTGAGAAAGTAACCTATCGAGGACCTAACTGAAAATAAGCATCTTTAAAATTTTAAGAGAGCTCAGATTCATATAAGATACTGCAACCAGTCTTAAAAATCATATTGTTTGCAATTGATGGCTAGGAAGGAAAAAGCTGATAGCCTTATTTTTACTGTTATTACTGTACATTTTTATTCTGGGTTTGTATATTACTCACCCTGCGGCCCAAAGGAAGTTTCCATAGGTCCTCTTGAATTGGATGAGTTTTTACAAATCCTCTGTAGTTGGATAAATTCACAGCAGTTGCAAAGGGTCTGTAATTGCTGAGTGCACCTGTTGAGAACAGTTCTGTGCTTTCCTCCTCGCCAGCTGCAACAGATTCTAGTGTGTTTTAGAAGTTAGAAGCAGAAATTAATTCTGAGCTTTCAACGCTGGCCTGGTAGCGCCCCCTTATGTCCAGGGTATAGAATATACAATAAAAGATGTCTAAATCTTGTTGCAGTAAGAAGCCCCAAACCTGTGGCTTTAGTCTTGGACTCGATGACTTGCTGTCCTCTGAAGACCCAGGGCCAGTAACCTTCTGTGCTCTCTCCAAACTCCCCACATCTGTTCTTTGGGAAGGCATTTTGTAGATGACATGGGGATATAATTTGCTGAGACTGATATGCTGCTCCCTTTGGGAGATTTGCATTTTAATGGCAGACTGTGCTATAAAAGAGGGGGTTTCTGAAGTGTGGAATTTCAGGGATCGCTGAATGAGTACGGAAGGGCCAAGATTAGGGTGAGGTGATTGAAGCCAAATTAGTCAGTTATGGAGTCCCTTCTGTCTTTATTTAAAATTTTGACAACTTGTTCATCATGGATTTTTTGCATTGATAGTTGTTTTAAAGAACATTTCATGAAAATATGATTTATCTTGATTACTAAGTTTTTGGCTTAGATTTTCCCTACCTGCTACCTCCCCGCCCCGGGGGGGCTTCTCCCCCCACCCCCCCACAATGCATAGTTCACCTCAGTAGACAACAACACAGTAGGGAGTGGCCTTTGTTTGGCGCCTGCCATTTCTAGAATTCTAGCTCTCACACTACCAAGTTGCTACCCACTCCACCTTCCCATTGAACTCGATGACCACGGTGAATAAGCAGTTTCACCCTGTCTACCAGGGGAACAGTGTGAGCAAATCGAACCGAAAACTTGCCACCAACCCAGCGATGTTGGAAGGGTTTAATGGGTTCATGCAACAAGGGAGGAGGAGGTCCTGGGGTTCAGAGGATCATAAAGTAATAAAGTTGTATGACATTTGTGCTACACTAATAAAAAAATAAAGAACCTGCCGTATGCGATGTTATCTAAGGTCTTGGAATGATCTTTTGCTTTGTGTGGCCAAGTTTTCAGTAGTCATTATTCTTAACGTTTAAGCCCCTGGCTTTTTCTGGTAGGATAAAATAGATGTAACCAGATTAGAGAAGAGCATAAGGTTTAATATTAACTTCCTCGAGAAGGTGGGTGCCTGTGGGTATCCAAGCTCAGCGCTCCCATGTCTGAAATGTGACCAGATGTTGGCCTTCAAAGGTCAGCATCTGAGACTTCTGAAATGCAGCGCCATGAGCACTTTGGAAGTTTATGGCAGGGAAGGATAGTGGAGCCACATTCAGCCGCCTGTAGGATACCAGACGTGATCCTGTTTGAATTGAATGTGTAGTAGATTTTGGTGGAGTTTGTGTTTTCCATAGATCAGATTTTCCTGGTTTTGACAAAATAAGGAAAGCAGAAAACATTTAACTATAGCTGGGCAAGAATACATGCTAGATAGAAGATAATCTGGCCAAAAGCAAGAGTTTAAATTCACCGAGGTCTTGGCTTTCATATCCGAAAACAGATTTCTACCTAATTTAGACTTTCATTTCAATGTGCCTGAGACATAGTCATCATTGTATTCATCGGAAATTAAAATCTCGAGGGTCAGGTTCTAATAAATTCACTTAAAATCTGCCTTGAACTCATTGTGAAAGAAATCTAGCTATAAATAATAAGCCAGTCTCGTAGTTGACACAGGCTTAATTAACAACAATGTTGGCAGCCAGGAGCGTTCCTTCTTTTCTATTTCCACAGGAGTCAGAGAAAAGAAATCATTTAACATTATATTAGGAAATGACTTCCTGTTGTTTTTAGAAAAAGCATTTCAACATGTTAGATACTAGCCTATATTAGATATTGCTTCTTTTCATATCCTTTTCACCAGAAACACTTGTGTGTTTCAAAGGATTCTTTGGGGATACATACACTTTAAATACAGGTTTAATTAATTTTGACCTTCTCAGCTTGAATCATTGATACTGTAACTGGATAGGAACTCGGCTAAGAATCTCCATATTTTATTTAACAAGACTTTCAAATTAGTGTTTTAAAGCTGAGAGAACAATTTGGTTTAAAGAATATTTGCTGCCACACAAAGAGAGTCATAAATAATGTTGCACGGTCAGAGGTATCATTAAAATTGTGTCAATTCGACATCTCTATTAGGCAACACCTCTACCTAGGGAAAGCAAAGTCAGACTCCTAGAGTTAACACGCAGAGTAAAGGACTTTCATTTCCCCTGTGATTGGTTGCAAGTGTCCAGAGGGTCAGAAAAGCCTCCATTTGACTTTTCGATAATTAAACTTTTCGTTATTCAACCTTGACACTTAAAATGAATAGACAGTATTTATGAATTGAATTTATCTTCCTCAATACATTTAGATGCTAGTATCATAAGAACAATTTTGTACCCTTTTTTTTTTTTTTTTTTTTTGCAAATCCCTCCCCTGATCTCTCTCCCCACCGCTTTTTTGGCTTATGTTCAAGTAAGTGGATTCTTGTGATTTAGCCTTGGAAACTGGCCACCATTTTAAATATCATTATCATGGGAAAAAGAAGAAACTTTGCAACATAATATCTGGACTAAGCAATGCCTCTGTTTGGTATAGAGAATCATCACCCCATGATAATTCAGGTTTCTTAGTGAGATATCAAAATGAGCTCAGTTTAAGATCATTCTACCCAGGGACGAAAATTTCCCAATACTTCAATATTTTCCTGATTAGAGTGGTGGTAATATTAATGAATTCAGTTCATTGATGTTGCATAACAAAGTGTGTCAATATTTGAAGTATCTGTATAACTCAAAGAATCAATATTTTCCCAACAATCAGTGATATTATAAAATCATGCACAGCTAAAAGATTCATTTAAAGTGTGAGATAATGACTTTTAATGTTACAGAGTAGAAGCTCACTGATGTGTTTTCAGGTTCTACATTGCAACTAACTTGAAATAAATTACCATTTCTTGTGTCTTTGTGTAGTATCAAAGAAGGATATTCGGGGGTGGCTGACTGGCTCTGTCCATAGAAGGTGTGACTCTTGATCTTAGAGCGGTGAGTTCGAGACCCACATTGAGCATTGAGTTTACTTTTAAAAAAATTTTAAAAAGAAGAATATCCATGATTATCTGAAACATCTATCATACCCCTTTGTCCAACTACATCTGTGTGGGGCCAGATTTGCTCCATAGACTTCAGACTTCAGCCAAAACAACATATTGCATGCAGAAGCAGCTAGGAAAATCCAACTGTTTTCTATCAAGCCAGATTCCTGCAAAAACAATGCCACTCTTACTTTTTTGGTTATTGTTTGGAGAACATGGTTATTGTTAATAAAAATATGGTTTTATGTTAACATGTATTGAGTTTATTATCTGTCGATGAATAAATATTTAAAAAATACCTTACATGTTAATATCTAATATGGTAACAATTGAAAGCTACAACCCACATAAGCTCTTTGGCATCTTCAATCCTTTTTAAGAGCGTAGAGAGGGCTCTGAGATCAAAAATGCTTGAGAACCTCTGGATAAGGAGAACCTCTACCAGAGAGCTCCGTGCTGGTGGGGTACCCACCTCCTGCTATGGTTCCGTGAGCCTAACTTTATACACATACTAGAGTAAGGCGAAGTTCTGTACAATGTCAAGATGATCGGAATTCCTGCAGAATGTATTACGACAAAGAGCAGGAGAATTCTCTTTACCCTGGGTGTATTTGCTCTTTCTATGTTACAGGCAATTACTTTCCACCCTTATTACAGGGTACTGTTGATATAAAGCTTTCGCCAAACTGCGAGGCACATACTGAGTGACAAAGTCTGCTGATTGTCCCTGTTCAGACACAGTGTTAACATAGCAGCTTTGGGCTCTCATCCAGTGAAGGAGGAGGGCAGCTTACCCTTCTCTGCCACTGTCCATCTCATTATTCTAGAGGTCACAGAGGTGAATCGAGGGAGGATATGATGAGGCTCCGTGCGCTGGCATCCTTCAGGTTTTCCGTGGTGGTGATAATCTCTGATGTCCCAAAGAACTCGATATTACTTCTGATTTACTGTCCTTCCGTTTCAGAGGCTCTGACTTTGTTCTTCCGACCACCATGGTCCTCACTCCATAGATAGGGGAACAGTGTGAAGGTTTGTTCAGCTGCCAAGTCTATGGTTTCACTGGACCCTCTGTCAGATAGATTTGGGCCATTGATTGTCTACATTATAGCCATTTATTGTTTTCTTCGATGTAACTCCTTTTGATCTGAAGATCTTTGGAAAGTCCTTCAGAAAGATGTGTTGGACAGAAAGATATGTTGTCCCTCTGCTTCCCCCTACCCCCACCTCAAATTCAACAATGACATAGGGAAAGGATCATTACAGTCACCACGCTCATTCAGAAAGGGAGAGCGCAGAGCAGCTATTGCCTCAAGACAGCTCTGAATCCCCCTGGGAAGACGTTTGCAGAGTCTCTTGGAGTGAGGACTGTTTCTTGAATAGTCCCTGCCTCTGCCGTTCGGGGTGGCTTCCCCAGGGAACACGGTCCTGTATATCTCTTGGTTCTCTCCTCTGAGACATACGTTCTTTTCTGTCCTACTTGCCATTCTTAAGGAGGCCAGTGGAAAATATGCCATTTAAGTGATTTTTCAACCTGATTTAAGAATGTTAGGTCCCAGAGACCTTTTTTATGTTTTGAGCAGCCTCCTTCTCTTTTAGTTCAGGCTTGTGGCACATTACCCAATGCAACTCCCTTAAAAATCTTGTAGTCTTCTTATGAATATGATTCAAGATCCTCCATTTAGTTAAAGCCATAGTCATAAGTATTTTTGAGATGTGTCTCTGAATGCATATTTATTGTTATTTAGGGATTAAGCATCTGTGGGACAATATCATTAAGATTCATACAAATCATTTCTTCTGGTGAGAGGGTCTACTAGGCAGTGTCTTAACTCTTCCAGGTTTTTTAAATTTAAATTTAAATTTTATTTTATTTCTATTACTTGGGGGGGGGCAGAATTTAGTGATTCATCAGTTGCATATCTTCCAATGGTTTAACTAAATAAAATGTGGGAATATTTACAAGCTGGGGAGGCTAGAGACGAGAACCCTACTTTATTTTGCAACTCCGCGAGTTCTGACCTCTCCGTAGTTCCTTGACATTGTTCCTGCCACCAGGCCAGTTTTTCATTCGTTCATCTCTTTCTTGCAATACTTTGTGCAACACACTTAGGAGCGACCGACTGATGCTTGCAGCATTTTGCCCTGGGAATCATCTTGCTCAAATCCAGAGGTTTTTTCCATTTTCCACATCGCTGTAAACAACACTCTTACCCATTGCTTTTCCACCACACAGCATGGATTTCCATTTCCCCAGGCTGTTCTGGCCATTCCCTAGGCTTTTTCTACCTGCTGTCATCCTGCTCTCCAAAGCCAATGTCACATAGTTGAGGTTTGTGTGATGGCAGCTCTTCCTTCCGTGATGGATTTCTGAATCAGTTATCTATTGCCGCACCAGCACTGTGTGATAAGCAAGCATCAAACCCCAGTGACATACTTCAGTGAATATTTCTTGTTGCTCCCCGCTCCGGGGGTCTGCTGGCTCTGTTGCTCCAAGTTGGGTTCAGCTGGGCTCAAGCATCTGAGGTCAGCTGAGAATCAGGCAGGTGACTATCGGGAGACTTCTGAGGGCACATGTGAGATTGTGATTTATAAGAAGAAATATATATTTGGTCTTTGTCCTCAGTTCTGACACAGAGCATTTAAAACCCTTGGAATTTTCTAAGCGGGGAGATGCAGGTGTTTTTTGTTATGTTAATGAGGTGACTTCTGGCTCACACCTAAGCTTGGGGGCTGGTGGCCAGGGAAGCCAACTGGGTGATCAGAGGGCTGGAACATTCAGTCCCATTCCCTTGATCAGGGGAGGGGAGAGGGGCTGGAGATGAACTTCAGTCACTAACTGGCAATGATTGAATCAATTGTGCCTATGTGATGAAGTCTCCACACAACCCGAAAAGACCGGGTTGGAGCGCTTCCTGGTTGGTGAGCATGTGGAGAGGCAGGGAGAGTGGCATATTCTGAGGGAAACTCGGCGCCATTTTCCTGTGCGTCTCTTCCAACTGGCTGTTCCAGAGTTAGATTCTTTTACAATAAACTGATAACCTAGTGAGTAAAATGTTTCTCTGAGTTCTGTGAGCTGCTTTAGGAGATTAATTGAACCCAAGGAAGGAGTCATTGGAACCTCCTGTCCGGACCACAGGTGATGACCACCTGAGCTTGTGATGCCTGTCTGAAGTGGAGGGGGCGATCGTCTAGGACTGAACCATTAGCCTGTGGGATTGGACACTAAGATAGTATCAGAATGGAGTTAGATAGGACACGCTGCTGGTGCTACTTATTGGTGGTGGCAAGCTCCCTCCTCACAGTGTTGGCATTGGTGACTGGAATCGTAGCTGGTGATCAGAATCCCCACAAGAGACATCCCTTATTTACCTTTGTCTGTGTATATGTACTCCTTCTCACACTGTACCTACGCAAAAGACGGAAGCATAGCTTGGAATATATTTATGTACTTTCCTTCTATGTGGTTCAGAATTCTTGTCCTCCCTGATTGGCCTGGGGCTTCTTTCTGTCTGGGGGAGAAGGAATATTTGCCTTCTGATATCAAAATGAGATTTCTAAATTCTTTTATATCTCTTTTAAAATTACGACTGGCCAGGCTCCCGGAGTTACTACACAGTATAAGGAAGAGACATGACCCAGCATGGCCATTGGTCTTGCTTTGCTATGATAATGGTGACATCAAAGATCAGAGGATTATGGAAGGGAGGAAGGGGAGAGAGTGAGGGAAGTGGGTAGATACATGGGTTTTTATTCGCCCTCGGTGTGTTAGATAAATTGAAGAGAATGCCAGTGACCTAAGGGTGCTTTCCTCACTGTCGGAGAAAGGGGAGTCTCGTGGGTTGCTCTGGCATCCAACCTTGAAGGGTCCTATCAGCTCAGTATCACTGTAGAGAGAGGCAGAGGAACGTCCTTAGCCTTAGCTTTCCCGAGCTTCCCTTGGTCTACGTAGGGCAAAGATAGGGCCCAGTGGTGCCCAGGGGTGTTGGGGATTTGGCTAGAGGGCTTTGGTGCAGCAGGTGCAAGATGGATCTGTTGTATACCTGCGGGGCTGGTGGCTCAGGCTGGAGCTGAGTAGAAGTCTCCTCTGGACCTCCAGGAGTTCTGTCGTGCAAGCAGAGCATGGAGCTGAGATAGGATCATGAAAGGAAGGTGGTCCTGGCTTCTGGGAGCAGGGCTGGACGCTCCAAACGAAGACCATGACTTATGAGTCGGCCAGTTGCCAGCTGTGGCCTTGTGCCCACTAGGCCTTCTGGCACTTGCACAGAGGACAAACCCGTTGGAGGCCGGAGGAGGTAAAGGACACCATGCCTTAGGACCCTGATCCTCCCCTTCTGTCCCAAGGCTCTGTGGGCCACACCTCTTCATGAGGCTGGAGAAGACAGGGGGTGATGGTGTGAATGACAAAGCAATCTAAAAACTCTGGAGAACTCTGGAAGGTCAACTTCAAGTGAGCCAACATGCACAGCACACACAGAATTTAATCTTTGGGGCACTGTATGGGGTGTGGCCCCAGAAGATTTGTCTCCTGGGTGGTGGGCTCCTGGGTGCTGGTGGGAAGGAAAGGGAGTGTATCAGCAGACGGCCAAGACTGCAGATTGGAAGACGTCTTTGAATTCTGAGACTGGATGTAGAAAGTAGCCCAAACTCAATATTTTAGGTCAAAACTAAATATGCTCCTTTTTAATTTCAACACATTTTTTTTAAAACAAATGTACCTTTATATTTTCATGTTTCACTCTATCCCTCTCACAGGCTTTCCACCATGAAGGAATCCAAACCTTCCAAAGATCTGCCGGTCAGGGAATATGTCACAAGCTTTTCTAGGTTTGCTCACTGGATCCTCACAACCTCTCTGAAAATTAGACATCACGACTTCCCATTTAACCCATGTACAAAGTAAGGCTCAGAGAGATTACCCTTCCTGAGGAAGAGGTGGAGTCAGAATTTAGCTCTAGGTTGGTTTGATGCCAAAGTCAACGTGTTGACTGTCCTCCCCGTATCTTGAGCTCATCTTCTTCCTCCTCACTCAGCAGCAGTTCCCGATGCCTCCTCTTGGCCATCCTAGACGTGTGGACCCTACTGCGACTCAACCATGGCCCTCCCTCTCCAACTATGGCCATGGATTTCTAAAAACCATGAGGCCAGATTATGCATAACATGCGTGCGTCACCACAAAACGTGGTTTACTCTGCAATTTCATCTGTTTAACAAGCAAATAAAATGGAAACAGAAAATTATTTATAATTATTTAATTATAAATATAGACTCGTTTATTCACACCTCACGCACATTGAATGAGGACCATGTGTGTGAAAAACGCCGTGCTGAGCCTGGGAGGCGATGGTGGCGTGAGGGGGTTACAAGGGTATGTGAGTCCTAAGTCCTGCCTTCTGGAATATCACTATGATCTTTGCAAAGAGTGAATTCTGCTTTGCTTGCCACACACACACACACACACACACACACACACACAGGGCTTACATTTTGATTACGTGCCCCTAAATTACCCTCACAATCAAGGTTTGCCAAAGCAAATACTGGGAGTAAGAGCAGATCAACTCACTGACCTTAGGTGCAAGACCCCAGTGTGATAACAGCCCCATAAAAGTTGCTGAATTGGCGTCCCCGAGGCGAGAGAGAGAGAGAGAGAGAGAGAGAGTCTGGCGGTCAGTTTACTCAGCTTCAAGGTGTTTCCTGAAAACAGTTCTCTGGGGAAGGAGGAGACAGCCTGGGATCCTCAGGTAGAAGGGACAGATAAATAGGACAATTCTTGTGCTTTTCCTTTTGTTTGATGGCTCTCCAATATTCTCAAAGAGCAGCCTAAAAACAGCCTCTACTCAAAAGCCTGTGTGATCGCTGAGCCTATTTGAAGAGGGTCATGTTATGCGGCCAAGCTTGGAGGAACACAGTCTACACACCGAGATTTTTTTTTTTTTCTTAAAGACTTTATTTATTATTTATTTGACAGAGAGACACAGTGAGAGAGGGAGCACAGGCAGGGGGAAGGGGAGAGGGAGAAGCAGGCTCCCCGTTGAGCAGGGAGCCCCATGCGGGGCTCGATCCCAGGATGCTGGGATCATGACCTGAGCTGAAGGCAGACGCTTAATGACTGAGCCACCCAGGTGCCCCACTTTCTTGACACAACTCGCTGTTTCTGTGGCTCTTTCCCCTTGAGACACCGGGTCGGGTCAGTCGGGTCAGCGGAGGGAAGCTCAGGGTTTCCCAGAGGCCTCCTGTGGGCAGGCAGGAGAGAATGTCTGGGCCTATGGGATCAAAGGCCTCCTCTGCTCACAGGGGCGGCTTCTGAGTTTACTAGAAACAAAGGGAAGAATATTCTCATTTATTTTTGCTGAACGGGAGAATGCAAATATCGACTACTCTGTTAGCTTTACTTACAGTCGGATGTTGAGGTTCATTTCTTGGCTGAATTGTGAAAATTCCAAACAAACACATCTCTCTTCCCTTGACAAAAGGGCAAGAAGTGAGTCTATGTTTTGCTAGTTAGAGACATTTATGTCAGAGTTGAGCGCGTTCTGCTGATTTATGGGGGAAATTATAGCCAAGGGGCAGACAGCACATGCTTCGGTTTTTGTCACATTAAAGGTGGAGCTGGGACCCTCCCAGATCGTGTACTCAAAGCTCATTACCTTGATTTCCTCTACCTTCATCGCCGTCCTGGGAAGCAGGTGAATGTCTCGGAACCTTCCACACTTCCGGTCCTCAGAGCCCATCTGTCCTGGGATGTCTCGGATCACTCGGATCACTCACCATCCTGTATCTGGGTTCTTGCCCATAGATTAAAGCTTGTGATCTAGCATTCGAAAATAAGAGAAATGAGAGAAAATGGAGGATGCAGATGTGTTTTTCTATAAAAATCGTCACCACAGGGAAAACGCTATATTGCTATAAGATTCATTCTAAATTCAATGTGTACTTTGCTTAAAGGACCAAATTCTCCATTGACTTAAAAAATATATTGAAGTGTCATGACAAAGACACTCAAAGATCCAAGTCAAATTGTATTCCCTGAGTACCTAGTAAATTATAATACTTATCGCTGTTACATGGAATGCCTAACCCAGATGATACCGTTTAGATGTTACTACTGTGTTTATATTTTTGTTTGCTTTTAGTTGTTTTTTAAAAAATTTTATTTAAATTCTATCCGTTAACATACAGTGCAGTATTGGCTTCATACTATGGCATTTATTTATTTATTTATTATTATTACTATTTGCTTGGAGCTAAGCATGGGTCTTGAACTCACAACCCTGATATCAAGACCTGGGCTGAAATCAAGAGTTGGAAGCTCAACCCACTGAGCCACCCAGGCGCTCCTCTATTGCATTTATTTTTAAGAAGCCTAGCAAAGGTCTTGTTTTAGGAAATTTTTTATTCTTCAACTGATCTGCAGTTAAAAACATCAAAATTCATATAACTACACATTCCGCTTTGATTTTCACAGAAACCCAAACTATCTAGCTTTCAAACATGAGAGTTATAAAATGAGAGTCCTTGAGTGCAGCGTGATGTAGACTTCAGTGTATCTTCCCAAAATTATGAAAAGGAGTGATTATGTCTTGAACCCCACTTTCATTTATTTAGTTTTGTTCCCATTGCTCCATTCTTTCTCATTCTCCTTATCCCTCAGTGTGAATCATTTCCCTTCCCATCAATGCCCTAAAAGAACATAAATTCAAAATCAATGATGCATTATTTATGCGTTAGGATAAATGGGATGAACATTTTGGGTCTGCTTCTGAAATTAGAGAAAAAAAACCCCACATTGCCTCTAAATTAAAAAATGTAAAAAATGAAGTTGATCAAAGGTGTGAGTGTAAGCTGAAATGTTAAGCCTCCGTTTTAATTGGGGGCATTAAATTTACTTCGCTTTATTAAGACTTGGATAATCCCGGCATTTGAAGTCCTTTAGAAAGGAAGGAGTCACGTGACCTGACTAGGACTCCCAGATTTAAACTATATGGCTATTCACCCTAGGAACTTGACTGCAGGGAAAAAAACCCCAAATGCAACAGCAGAACAAACAAAACAAAAAGACAACGGAAAGAAAGAAAGAACAACAATTTGGGATCAGAGTCAAAAGATCTGTGACTGAAGCCAGCACTGTTCAGTGACAGGGAGAACTGCCAACGCTGACTGCCGTCTGTCCAACGTTGATTGTTTTTCTTTCTCTCTCAGGGTCTTGCTAGCTGTGTGACTGGAAAGCCTCATAACCTTTGTGAAATCTGGCTGTGAGTGACTGAAATAATACTGTGTGTCCATCTCAACTCGTAACGCTGTTACGACACCAGTGAGATAAGTAACGTCAACATAAGAGCTCAAATATATGGAGCCCTGGTTGCGCATCAGGGATGGTTCTGACTACTTTGCCTGTATTCCTTTATTTATTTTTGTCAGCGCTCCTTGGAGGTGGGAAATACTTTTTTATAGACATGGAAAGTAAGGCAAAGAAACTTTAAGTAGAAGAAGAAGAAGAAGAAGAAGAAGAAGAAGAAGAAGAAGAAGAAGAAGAAGAAGAAGAAGAAGAAGGAGGAGAAGAAGGAGAAGAAGGAGAAGAAGGAGAAGAAGGAGAAGAAGGAGAAGAAGGAGAAGAAGGAGAAGAAGGAGAAGGAGAAGAAGAAGGAGAAGAAGGAGAAGAAGGAGAAGGTACTTTAAGTATCTTGCCCAAGAATGTATAGCGAGCAAGGATTTGAATGAAATGCGCACTAGGATGATAGTGATGATGAAGATGATGAGTGTGTGTGTGTGTGTGTGTGTGTGTGTGTGTAGTTTTTCAACAGAAAATCCTCAAGGTCAGTAGATTGGGAAGTCCATTTAGGAGCTTACCACGAATTTGCTTGTCGTTTGATGATACTGAAGGAGCAGCTCTTGGGAGCTGGGCGGTTGCACAGACTTCCTGTTTCTATGTCGTTATTTGGTAGGGGGGCAGCTTTGTGACAGTCCATGGGTGGTTCCTCTCTCTTTTCTCTTGCTGTCAAGTTTCTGGCATTCACTGCACCTCTGTGCGTTACCAACTGATGGTCAACTGGAGAGGCTAGCCTTTAGGAAAAAGTGACTTGCACTCTTTGCAATGCCCCGATGACCTCAGCCGTCTGAGCGCCGTGTGCCTTAGTCTCCCCTTCAGTTCAGTGAAAGGAAGGCCAGGCTCACTATGGGACCTTCCTCTCCCATCACTGCTTTCATGATTACCCTCTTCCTGACATGGTATTATTATTGTTGTCATCGTTGTTTGCCGTTGAGGCTGGAAAACAACGCTGTGGCGTGGAGGTGACTGGATCACTTGGTCTTGTGGACCAAGACTCCGGGGGACTGATTCTCAGTTGCACTGCCTGGATCAGCTGGGAGACTCTGGGCAAAGTATTCAACCTCAGCTTATTCGTCTGTAAAGCTGGGACACTAAGAAGTCCTACCTCGCAGCTATGTTGTGGGGACTACATAGTTACCATTTTGTAGAGTGACCAAGAATCCTTGCCTACTTGTCTGTAGACCCTAGAAGCTGAAGGTCCATCTGTTTTTTCACCCTTGAAAAATCACTGTCCCCTGTAACTCATCCTTTGGTTTTCTAACACATTAACGTTTCCAGTAAATGCCTTTCATTATTCCTTTCTCTTGCTCACCGCATGCACTGACCTCACAGTGAATGGACAATAAACCAAAACCAAGTTTCTTTGATTGCCAATAAAGCTCTTCATAGCCTGACCCCCCTCACAGGCTCCAAGTCTTCCTTTTAGAGGAAAAAATGTGATCAATTGGGTGGGTTTTTTTCAGTTCAGTGTCAGGGACAGCAGCGCCATCTACTGGAAAGTTTTTATTTTTATTTTTATTTTTTAAGATTTTTATTGATTTATTTGACAGACAGAGATCACAAGTAAGCAGAGGCAGGCAGAGAGAGGAGGAAGCAAGCTCCCTGCTGAGCAGAGAGCCAGATGCAAGGCTCAATCCCAGGACCCTGAGACCAGGACCTGAGCCAAAGTCAGATGCTTAACCCACTGAGCCACCCAGGGGCCCTGACAGTTTTTATTCTAAATAAAACTGAGCATCAACCTGTCTAGATTTGGGGGTACTTAAAGTATTATTAGATACCCGTGGAAGGCAGTGTTTCCCCATCCCAGCCACATGTCAGAATCACTCGGAGAGCCTGATGTAGATTCCTGGGCTATACCCCAGCCCCACCTGGGAGTCAAGTGGGCAGTTAGCCGTAGAATCTATTAGAATTTTCCCTAGAGTTGCTCTGAAGCCATTATTCAGGCTTTTCTTGGCTGTTCATAGCCTCCTTCTGGAGCCTCCCCCGACCCATGTAGCACCTTGTAGTAGGATGTCTCCTTCCTCTCTGCCCTTTAGCAAAATGGCTGTCTCCATGTCTCCTTCCCTTTTAGAAAGCTGTACAGTTGGAAAGTAATATGTGAAAATAAGTAGTTTGAAAAAAATCCTCAATTTTAAATGACAAAGTTTGAAATTAATTTATAGAATTTGAAATACATGATCATGAAAACAGAATCCATCAAGACAGAAGTGTATGAAAATCCAAAGCGAGGCTCCTTTCTTTTCCACTCCCTGGTGCCCAACCCAACTCTCTATTCCCACAGCCACTGTCAACAGCTGGAATGCATCTCTTAGATGTTCTGTCTGTGTTGAACACCAACCCATCCTCTATCAAAAATACCTTGAATGAGGGGCACCTGGGTGGCTCAGTGGGTTAAGCCGCTGCCTTCGGCTCAGGTCATGATCTCAGGGTCCTGGGATCGAGTCCCACATTGGGCTCTCTGCTCAGCAGGGAGCCTCCTTCCCCCCCTCTCTCTCTGCCTGCCCCTCTGTCTACTTGTGATCTCTCTCTGTCAAATAAATAAATAAAATCTTAAAAATAATACCTTGAATGAGATGTCCTTAGCACAGAATAAACAGCACATATTTAAAATGCATAATTTGATAGGTTTTGACAAATGCCCACACCTGTGACACCATCGTCGCACGGATATCTCCCATCCCCCAACATTTAAAACAGGAGCACCAGCTGGGGACCTCTAGCTCTGTGGAGAAGGAACACATTTGACCCATTTTTCAGTGCTTTTAAGAACAAGACATGCAGAATATTTCCAAATCCAAATTCCACTTCTCATACTTGTTGAGTCGAGTGCGTAAGTATTTTCTGTGTGCACTCTGCATTCCGTGGGGTAAGCGTAAGGGAAGTCACGTTGGAACACCCAGCTGCTGGTGGACCGTTGGAATTTAAGAGGTTGTCCTGCACCCTGACCATGCCTGAGACATCAGCACTTTTTTTTTTTTTTTTAAACAAGGGTGGAACTAGCTTTTAGTTTATTCATTTTTTCTAAGAACCCATTTTGGCTGACAGAAAACAGCTATAAGACCGTGGATGAGACATGGAGATGTCATGGAGAGTAACCATTATTTCATTTTGAAAATCTTTGAAATCGTGGTTCTAGAACACACAGCTTAGATGAGACTAGTAGTGACGATGGGGTCCAGCTGTGTGTTTACGCATCACTTCCTAGTTCTTCAAGACCGCCCACATGATCTTATTTGACCCTCAAGATAACCTTCAAATAAAGGCATTGTCATCCCTCACCTCCACTTCAAAGACAAGGAGACTGAGGCACAGGGAGGTTAAATTAGGTGCTTTGGCTTTAAAATCAGGACTTATGATTCCTGGTCCAGGGTACGTCCCATTATACTATACTTACCTACTCCAAACTCTCATTTTGCCCTTGAGAAAACTGGGTCGCAACAAGGCTAAGCAGCGTGCCTCAAATCTCGCGGTGAGTCAAGAGCCATATCCCGACAGGAGAGCAAGCCTCCCGACCTACAACCCAGCACGGGCACCCGAACTCCTCTCTCCCTCTGCCCAAACCCCAGCAACGATGGCCTCGCTGATGAACGTGGCTGATGACACACACTCCTGTTGGAATCTCCGCTCTGCAGAGTGAAAGCGGGCAGGTGAAACCTGAAATGCTTTGCAGGTGATTCTGATACCTGCCAAGAGCAAGACCAGCCCCAGGCGGGGCCTGACCTTGAGGCTGAAGAAAGAGTGGGGGAGAGGAGAGGCACCACTTGGAAACCTCAGGCTGACTACCCGCATATTCTTGGGGTTGGCTCTGGCCCACATTCTCAGTCCCTCAGGACTCCCGGCCGAGGGAGCCACTCCAGTAAGGCTATTTCACACCTGCCTTCTGACCTCCGGGCAGACCCTCTCTCCTTACTGCAGGAAATAGGGAAACCGTGGTGGGAGCTATGGGTTTTATAACACTCCCTCTGCCAGGACTGAGACCGGCTTCCCGAGCAGCTCTTCTGATTTGAGCCCTAGTGCTCAACACCTTGGTGCGGCGAGCATGTCTTATTTCCTGGTCTCAATTCCTACTTCTGGGAGGGTTTTAATGAAGACCTGATCATTCTCTGTGGGCTGAATCTTGGCACAGGAGCTTCCTGGAAATATAAAAATGTCACCTGGGCTTGCTTGCACTTAGGTAACCCTTGTTGGAGCAACTTAGTTTGAAAGAAACCAGGAGACCCTTCTAGTCCAAATATTTCAAGCCATTTAATTCTCAAACTTGCACAAACTATTATGGCTCTTTTGCAGTTGATTAAATTTTCTAGGACCACAATTCCTGGAGCTTGTATTGCTTTATAAAACGTACTTAAAAGTGAGGGTTCATCTAGACTCCAAATTTAGCACTTTGCGTTTTCCCTGCATTCTGTGACTGCCAGGAAATACTGGAAGTTTTCCTTGTTGGGTGGAAAAGTAGAGTTTTAAATTACATCGTATGATTTTCTCTGCCTTTCTTATGTAAAGGGAAAGCATTTTTTGCTGCATAAACATCAGTTCCAAATTTCAAAATCTGAATCATAGAGGATGGAGCTCAGCTGACACCCCCTCTGTCTGCATCCTTCAAGATGGCGCCTTGAGGAACGGCAAGGCCACGCTGTGGAGGAAGGCATGGCGGGAAGGTGAACACGCAATCCATAAATGAGGGTTGAGGAAGACCTCAAGGGTAAGAGAAAATTAGTAGAAGGTCAATGTGTTCCATCCCATTTGTAGTATTTGCCCTTAGGGCACCAAAGGGGCCTTAGGGGGAAGCCACTGAGATGATCAAACTAGCAAACTTGCTGGGTTCATTGACTTAGAAAACAATGGGCTTTTGGGATGGACACTCTTGACCTCTTTGGAAGTCATTGTCCAGGGTGGCCAGTTGGGTGCCAGAAAGTTGAACAGAAACGTGTTTGAAATCCAAGGAATATTGAAAAAATGGTTTAAAGTTGAACAGAAACGTGTTTGAAATCCAAGGAATATTGAAAAAATCGTTTAACTCTTCACGGAAATTTCTAGAAGAGGTACAGAAAAAAGGGTTACGTTGTTTGACATAGCAAAGCACCCTCAATTTTTCCTCAGTGATTTATCCACCACAACCTGATCCTCAAGGCAGGGTGACCAGATTAGCTATGGTTCAATTTGGGACACTTGTGAAAGTGAAAGAGGTCCTGTGAATGACGACACTGGAGAAATAGGCATAGGGCAGGCCTGTCCTTAGCACACTGGGATGAATGGTCATCCGTGGCTCCTGTCACGGCTCCATCTTCCATTTCTCTCCAGTTCTGCCCTCCTCTGGGTCATCTGCCTTCACTGTCCCTCACAGCTAACTAATCTGTGGGATTTATTTTGTTTCCCAAGAGGAACCAGAGGGCAAGTCGCTGCTCTGCCCATTACTGGGATCAGCACAACAAAAACCTGGTGACTGTTGGTCGCATCTCTTGCCCACGTTCCTCTCTTTTATTTATATTTTAAAGGAAAGCCTTTTGGACTAGAAGGAGTGAACACTCCAGGAGGGGAAGCACAGAGAGCACCCAGATCTTGTCTTCTAAGTACTATTCTCCAATAAAATGAATAAGACTTCCTTGGAGAAACGGCTGATTCTGGAGGTAGAGTGGGGAAAATACAAGATTTACCTGGAGAAACTTGTAGTGGCAGGAGATAGAGAAGTGCTCAAAAAGCAAAAGGATCGAGCTTGTCAAAGGGACATAAACACCAACCCGAAAGTGCTCCGGATGGTCAAAGCTGGAATGATTTGAATAATTAAAAAGTGCATAGAGTATTGAATTGTAACCCAAAGTATGAAAAACTACGCATCCTGTTAGACATAATTGGACAAATCAATCAATCAATCAGTGGAGGAGATAAATCTTCCTCACAGAAGAATACCACATCATATATGTGGTATTTCTATCCCCTGGGAAATGGAACTTAAACTTCTTACTCCCTTGTACCTCCTAATCAAGTGTGGGTTGGACGTACTGACTCATTTTTCAATGCAGAGAATATAGAAAAGGAAAAATAGTAACTTTGTCATAGAGAAACCTTAACCAAAATAATCAAAGTGAGGGGTGCCTGGGTGGCTCAGTGGGTTAAAGCCTCTGCCTTTGGCTCAGGTCATGATCTCAGGGATCCTGGGATCGAGCCCCATGTCAGGCTCTCTGCTCAGCAGGGAGCCTGCTTCTCCATCTCTCTCTGCCTGCCTCTCTGCCTACTTGGAATCACTGAGCAATTGGCAGAGTGGAGAGGCATTCAAGAACTTCTCAGAGCAGCCATTGATTCAGTCTTTACAGAGGTAGGACTTACTCTTCCCCTCCACATTGTTTCAATGTGATACAACTACTTGATGTTCTTTTTAAAAAAAAAAAAAAGATTTTATTTTGAAGTAATCTCTACACTCAATGTGGGGCTCAAACGTAGAACCTGGAGATCAAGAGTCACATGCTCTACCAATTGAGCCAACCAGATGCCCCAACTACTTGATTTTCTTGATAAGGGAGGGCCAAGGCTCAATACTTTTCTTCTATTGGTATTTCCCAAAGTAGGATTTGTATACTATTGCTGGTATGAGTGATGTTGATGGCATATGTAGAAATGCTTTTATTTTGATATACATGGATTTTAATGTATATTAGAAAATGATATCATTAAACCTAGGATTTCATGAATATTACTATTAATACAAGTTTTGTTAAAACCGTGGATCAGTTTAAAGTCAATATAAAGAAAAATATCATATATGATATTATATGGTAATACAAGTAGGAGATGGCCAAAACTGTGAAGGTGTTCCACGGAACCTGAAGTTTGGGAAACACTGTACACTAAGAGTGTAATTAAAAAAAAAAAACACCTTTTTATTATGGTAAAATTCCCAACACACTAGAAGTACCCAGAAGTTACCTATCATTCAGCTTCAACTACAATAGAGCAGGTTGCTTAGATCTGCCCTCTGGTCCACCACAATCCACTCCAGCTTAGTGAACCAGAAGCACCCATAGGGATTCAGTGCCCAAAGTCCCTGTTTCAGAACAAGAGGCTTTGATACCCACCAAGGAATTTGCTCTTCACTTTATCTTTGGAAATGGGATGTCAGTGAGATTATCTGAATAGAGAAGTAGGGCTATGCTGGAGGTTTACTTTTCAGTATAGGAAGGATTTATTTAGTAAGTAATGAAGTAGTATTCTAAGGTGCAACAGCTGGGATGGTTTTTATAAATCTGGGGTCTATCTAATTTTAATAGTACTGATTATTAAGGACTGTATCTTTTTAGTTGTATTGAGAGATCATTGATGTGCATCACGGTGTAAGTTTGAGGCATACAGTGTGAAGGCTGATTTCCATATGTTGTGACATGATTATTGCAATAGCTTGAGTTGATATCCATCTTCTCCTACAGGTACAATACAAAGAAAGGAAGAAGGAAATTGAAAGAATTCATTCTCCTCTTGATGAGAACTCTTGGGATTTACTCCAACAGCTTCCCATGGACCATGCGTCGGTGTCAGCTGTGGACGTGGTGTTGTATGCTCCGTCCCTAGTGCTTATCTATCTTGTAACTGGAAGTCTGTACCTTTTGATCACCTTCCTCCAGTTCTCCTCCCCGCCATGTTCCCCCTCTGGTAACCACAAGGCTGATTTCTTGTTCTATGGGTTTAGTCTTATTTTTTTTAGATTCCACATATAAGTGAGATCATATAGTATCTGTCTTTCTCTGTCTGACTGATTTCACTTAGCATAGTGCCTTCCAGGTCCTTCCATGCTGTTGTAGATGGTGGGGTTCCCTCATCTGTTGTAGCCAAATAACATCCTCTAGTATGTATATGCCACAACTTCTTTATCCGTTCACCTGTCGATGGACACTTAGGTTATTTCCATGTCTTAACTATTATAAATCATGCCGCTATGCACCTGGGGAGGCAGATAGCTTTTGAGTTCGTGTTTAATTTGCTTTGGGAATATTTCCAGAAGTGGACTCACTGGATCATATAATAGTTCTATTTTTAATTTACGGAGGAGCCTCCACGGTGGAAATTTACAATCCTACAATGATGCACAAGGGTTCCCTTTTCTCTTGCAACTATGCCAGCATTTGTTAACTCTTGGAGGCCATTCATTGTTGTCATGTAGCCATGGCTCCAGTGAGATCTTAGCCCAGGAGATGTTCACGTCCTCTCTAGTAGGACAGACACACTGGAATGAGCGGTGGTTGTGGTCCAGCGGCTTCAAGCCTGCGAGCCGGCAGTGCCACAATTTGCCTCTTTCTAGCTATAATGGGGAAGTCTTCTTAGTGCTGAGCTTTTCTTTTGTTTAAGCATGGTGTTTTCTATACAGATCTAATACGATCATGATGGCTGTAGTTATGATACCAGTCCAGAAACATCTGCTCACTTTAGACAACTGTTTTGGTTATTTGGCATTCCTTTACAATGGCTTACCCCACCCGGGCCACCCCTCCATCCCTAACCCTCGGCCCCAAGTGAATAAATAACAGCAATTTGAAACTTTGGCCTGCAAGCCTCTTGCTCCAAGAGAATCAGCCGGTTATTCTCTGTTGGTTCCTGTGATGATGTGGAAATAAATCTTGATCGAGGGAGGGGATGCTATTGGTGAAGTTCGTTCCTTGGGCTGGCAGAAGGAAGAAAGGGCTGAAATGTGGAGCAGTAATTCCCCTGGCCTGCTTCTTACAGAGGAGCAGTGGGACCTTGTTGGCAATAGTTACGCCTTTGGAAAGAGAATTTCTTCAACAAGAGAACATAAAACAGTAATGAGAATAAGCATTCGGTAAATTCAGAAAATCAGCTTCAGCTTGGGAATCCCAAAAGGGAGGATGTTTGGTGGGGTAGGGAGCAATTTTCCAGGGCTGACCCTTGGTGAAAGGAAACTTCTGATTTTAAGTTTTTTAAAGCTCCAAAGGACTAATTCAGAGTGGAGGAGGGAAAGTGATTTCCATGGGGATGTCTGCTAAGACATTTGCGTACTGTAAACCAATCGCTTGTTGGCCGATGGGGTTTGAAATTTCGGGCCTGCACACTTTTTACATTTCCACCACTGAGTACAATTATTCCCTAAATCCACTCCTTTGGAATGTAATGAAATCTATGTAGGCCAGTTTGAACCTCCTGGATGAAACCTTCATAATATTTCAGAGGAGGAGATCCTATAGTTAACAAGTAACGAAAAACATTTTCTTTCTCACCACATTGAAAATAGCACAGCAAGGATTTGCCAAGATCTCCACTCAGTAAAGAGTTCTCCTTCCTGGTTATATTCTGGTGCCTTCAGGAGGCTCACGTACAACACTTGGTTGGAAATTACTCTCAACATAAGCAATGTTGCTAGGGTAACCAATTGGCCTGATTCATCAGAAATTGCCTTAATTTAAGCCTGACACATCAAGTAGGTTTTGCAGGTTCTAGAATCCATGGAGCTAAATGAAGTGGGGCAGAGAATGGGAATTTGACTCGATACCTTTGGAAAAGCATGACTGGAAAGGATTCTACCCTTGAGCAGGTGCATTCCAATTTGTAGCACTCTGTTTAAATCCCTGTTCTGGCTGCTCACTCCCGAGCACCTACCAATCTCCCCATCACATCCGGACCTTTGAGTGACTCTCCATGGATTTCAGTTTAAGTAAAGTGAAGCCCTTTCATGTGGTCCTCCACTCCCTTCCTCTACCCAGGCTGCCTCTTAACCTGGTTCCCATTGCTCCTGGCCTTGAACTAGACTCTTCAGGAGACCAAATGATTGGTGCTTCTGGGCACATAGCATGACCTCAGGCTCACGCTGTGCCTCCTGCAGCAGGCACCCTTCTGTCGTCCCTTCCAAGTGTTAACATGTTAATTCCTCTTCATCCTTCAAGACAAAGCCGTCATTCTGCAGGAAGACCTCCCCTGACTGTTCGGCTGTCCTCTTATTCTTTTATATGTTCTTGGGCCACCTGGAGTGATTACTTTTACTGTATTATAATGAAATTATCTGTTGATTGTCACCTCCCCTCATCCTCCACCTGCTAAATTTAGATTGTAAGCTCTTTGAGGGCAGGAACCACACCTTATTCATTTTTTTATTCCAGGATCTTGACTATGGAGGTAATTTTTGATGGATTTTTGAAGCCAAGTTGGATCTTGTTCTCAAGCGGCTCAGGATCTGGGAGGAGACAAGGAGCAAGGAACAATGACAACACAGGGTCACAGTGACATGTGGACGGGGACGTGTTGGAACACAGGAACTGGGCCCCTCCTCAGTGGAGCTGACTTTGACCTCAGTATGCTGGCATATGGCCAGCTTTTAGGTGAGACTTTTATTATTGCTACCATTGAATTTTTTTGTTTTGCTTTGGTTTTATTTATCTTTCTCCTTTTTTGTTTTTAAAGATTTGGTAAATTATTTGGTTATTTATGGGGGAGGGGTAGAGAGAGAGAAAGAGAAAGATTCTTTTTTTTTTTAAATTCAACAAAGCTATTTATTTATTTATTTTTTATTTTAAATTTTAAATTTATTATTATTATTTTTTATAAACATATAATGTATTTTTATCCCCAGGGGTACAGGTCTGTGAATCGCCAGGTTTACACACTTCACAGCACTCACCATAGCACATACCCTCCCCAGTGTCCATAATCCCACCCCCCTCTCCCGACCCCCTCCCCCCAGCAACCCTCAGCCTGTTTTGTGATATTAAGAGTCTCTTATGGTTTGTCTCCCTCCCATCTTGTTTCATTGATTCTTCTCCTACCCCCCCCAACCCACCCCATGTTGCATCTCCACTTCCTCATGTCAGGGAGATCATGTGATAGTTGTCTTAAGAAAGAGATTCTTAAGCAGACTCTGTGCTGAGTGTGGAGCCTGATGTAGGGCTCGATCTCCTGATTCTGAGATCATGACCTCAGCCAAAATCCAGAGTTGGACGCTCAACCGGCTGAGCCACCCAGGGGCCCCTATCTTTTTTGTTTCTTATACTTTCTTCTCTCTAATGTCCTATGAGTTTTTGGAACAAAAAGCTTCACTTATTGAAGTGTGAAATGAGAGCGAGTTTGTAGCTGATGAATGAAGTTCCTTCTAGACACAACTTTCACAACTTCGTGACTCTCCAAAGGCTGCAAAATGGAGAGACCCAGGAATCCAGGAAGTCTGTGGGAGGGGATATTAAAACGGGACTCTGCGTCTCGCTTAGCCAATGCCCAGAGCTGGTGAAGGTTTCATAGATGGCACGCCACTCCCATGGGACTTGTGAAGGACTGTTAACATGATTCTGTTACCTTTCACTCATCACCTCCCTCAAGGTTATGGAAGATGCTGGAGATTGTTCAGAGAGGGACTGGAGGGTATGGATTCCTCTGGTGAGGGTTGTTGCCTGTTCCTGTTCCTCCTCAGGGGCGTGGGAGCGGGAGTCCCTGCGACGGCCTCGGGGTTGAGTAAATGTTCCCAGGAGCTTGGGAAATATAGGCTCTGGTGTTTGATGCCCTCCTGTGTAAAATATAGTGTATTAATAGAAAATGTGAGATCTGGTAAGGCCAACAGATCAGGAGACTCCTGTCATTAAAAAGGTGGCTGTTCCTCACAGTTCGCAAGAGGGACGGGGTGTGCCACACCATGGGGGTGGGTGGGTGCACACAGCGAAGCACCAGGACAGTCAGTGGGCAGAGGGACAAACCATGGGTAAGAGGCTTTATTCTGGTTTCTGCACGCAGGAATGGGAACGCAGAGTCAGCTGATTAGGAATTAGCCAATAGGAATAGTTTTAGTGGGCTCTGGGCCTAGGGGCTGTCCCTCTTCGATTAGTACTGGCCCTGGAATGATTAGGGCAGTGGTCTGAGGCCCGATAGAGGTGTGTGGGCTCTAGATGTGTTGGTTCTCGTGCGACAGGTGCCCTCACCTGTTTACGATCTCCAGGAACTGGCTCATCCTAGGAGGCGCACCTCTCAGTGTCAGGAAGTAGTGAGATATCCAAGCATCAGACAACAGAAAATGAAAGGCAAGGTTAATACCCCTCCTGGCGCATCTGAATTTAGCAGGCGGGGGGCTGGATCTACACCTGTTTGGGTAGAGACAGAGATGTGTCGGGAATAGCTTCTGTTTGCACAAACACTGGAAAAATGGGCAGGTTTTCTGGGGCCCAGGGTGCGGCCAATGCAAGGAACTTTTCCTATAGGTATTCCTCCAAGGAGAACCTCCTGCAGGGGCATGGGAACTGTACAGAGGGGTTGAGGGCTAGCAACCCCCATGCCTATGGACGTGTCACAGGGTGACAGCAGGAGAAGCCTTGCCCTTACTAAGGAGAGACGTTTAAAGAACCCATAAAGGGGCACCTGGGTAGCTCAGTCTGTTAAGCATCTGGTTTCTGCTCAGGTCACGATCTGAGGGTCGTGAGATCAAGCCCTGCGTTGGGCTCTGTGCTCTAGGTGAAGTGTGCTCAAGATTCTCTCCCCGTCTCCCTTTGTCCCTGTTCCTGCCCATGTGCTTTCTCGTAATTTCTCTCTCTTTCTCAATTAAATAAACAAAATATTTTTTTTTAAAAAAGGAACCCACAAAAATCTATGAAAAAGAGTATGCTAAGTGCCAAATATATAACCGTGCCTTTCAAAAGTGACTGTTTTGTACCATTTCTTTTCTGACTTCTTCCTGCGCCTGATAGCAGAGGAACAGCAGGGACCAGACTGGAGCGGAGGTAGATCGACAATGGGAAGCACCACCTCCTCCCGGATGGCCTCAGTGATTGTTTGTGCCTGAGCTGTGGGGAACAAGTTTCCCACTGCTTAGGAGTGTGGATGTAATTTTTTTTTTTTTTTTAAGAGAGAGCACAAGTAGGCAGAGAGGCAGGCAGAGAGAGAGGGGAGGAAGCAGGCTCCCCGCTAAGCAGAGAGCCCTATGTGGGGCTCGATCCCAGGACCCTGAGATCATGATCTAAGCTGAAGGCAGAGGCTTAACCCACTGAGCCACCCAGGTGCCCCCGGAATGTGGATGGAATTTTAATCTGGACTGGTGTTGGCTGCCTATCAGTTATATGTTTTATTTTCTGAGCTGTTGGGAAAGTTGTGGGAGCTCCCCGAGGTGTCCTCTGGGGACGGAGAAAGGGCTTGGTCATAGGGCAGGTTTGTGGAGGTAATAGAGTGAGAGGATAAAACCAGGCTTTGGTTACATCCGCGTGTGCCAACTCATGTGATGCACGTGTCCTATGAGCAGAAAGAAGGATGAAGGTCAGTTTGACAAAGATTTTTTTTTTTTCTAAGCCCCCTGTGCCGCGGAGCAGATCCTGGGTGGGGGACGATAATTAAGTAGTCAGGACATCTGTCCTCAAAGTGTTAACAGCATTAAAAAAAAAAAAAAAAGATTATTTATTTATTTATTTATTAGAGAGAGAGAGAGCGAGGGAGTGAGCGAGCATGCACATGCATGATGGGGGAGCGGCAGAAGGAGAGGAAGAAGCAGACGCCGGGCTGAGCAGGGAGCCCGACGCGGGACTCCATCCCAGGGCCCCAAGATCATGAGCTGAGCCGAAGGCAGAAGCTTCACAGAATGAGCCACCCAGGGGCCCCGAAGTGTTCATGTTTCAGCGGGAGGGAGAAACAGGCAGGTCCCTTGTAGCCGCCTGCCTCTTACAGGTCTCCCTGTCACTGGTTTCTCCCCATGTCAGTCCCCCTTGTCCCGCTGGGAGGGTTAGGAGCTCAGAGGTGGTGACTGCCTGCTTGAAGACCCTGGCACCATCCGCAGTCCGTGAGCTGATTGCTGGGCTCCGGGCACCCATGTGCAGGTGGCCCGAGTCAGGGCAAGAGATCCCAGCCGCATTGTGAATGGTCCACGGTGCTCTCGGTCAGTTACTCCACCGTCCAGCCTGGACGGACCTGAACTCTGTGCCTTGAACTGAGATGACATGCGATGTTTGTTGGGTGTGGGCTGGAGTGCCTTCAAACCAAAACACTTCCCAAGGAGAGTGACTGTCATTAGCGTCCGTGTCCCTCCTCCCCTTCTCTGGCCGTGTCCCTCTGGTACCTGAAACCCCCTGGTGAGTTTCAGATCGCTGCAGCCTAAAGACTGCCTTATGGCTAGATGCATCTATGGGAAAAGAAGTGTAGAAATTTTTTTTTTTTTTTTGTAAAGAAAGGAAGGAGTAGGGCATGACATCATTCTTAATAAAACAGAGTGAAGCAGTCCAACTGGAAAGGTTGATGACTTTGTAGTAACTTTTTGTGTGTGAGCGTACCAGTGAGATTAGGTGTGCTGGACACGTTTATATTTTGCAGAAGGGAGTGATTTAACTTGCCTTTGTGTACGCTGTCCATGAAGCCAATTATACCTGGGATTTATAACAGCTGATCCATTTAGTGAAATGGGAAAGCACTTGAAAGAAATTAAAAAGCAAAAATGTGGTTGTCACTCCTTCAGCAGGTGACTTCCACTGCCCCTTGCTGACCTAATGTAGGAAAATCGATTTTCCCAGAGGGCAGTCTGATGCTCTGAAGGCTATTGCCTTGTTTTCTAGTGTGATTAAGGAACATCTTGTCTCTGACAAAGTGTCTGGGTCTTTAGGACAAGGATTGTCTCCCTCTATTTTTTTTTTATATTGTTGTTTTCCCTCTATTCTTTGGTAATTAGATCACTTCATAACTATTCATTTCCTTTGTCTTGTAAGGGACTCTTGAATCATCAAAATTGGTTTAAAATAAGTCTGTGGTATTTTTAATGTTAATCTTTTTTCCACATCATCCTTTGAACATAACTATTTGAAAACTGGCCGTCCTTGTATTTATTTATTAGCCAGAACAGTTCATTCTCAAATCCTCGCCCATACAACGGGGAGTTCCCTGCCTTCTTTTTATTGTTATGGCCCATAGGAGACCCGATGAGTAAATGGGCTCCGTCCTCAGACACATCTCTGCATTTGGAGTCACACAGATTCTGAAATTCGGAATTGGTAATTAATTTTAAGGTCTGATGTGGAAATATGGGCCCACTGAGAATTCTCCTGAGCTTCTTTATAGAAAATAAATATTAATTTTGTGAAATTGAATGCATTTGCATTTTATTTCCCCAAATCACCGCTAGCTTGCTCAACAAAAGGCACAGAGAGGCAGATGCTTCTCGATGAGCAACTTTGTTATTCCTCTCAGGGATGTTTTGTACGGAAACGTGTGTGTGTTTGATACATACTTATAAATTTGGGGAGGTATGAGTTTACACTGTCCATTGAAATGAGAGCTTTCTTATTTGAACATAATTCTTCCTGGTTCACTCTCATTACGTTGTCCGAGTAGGGGAGCGGATGGGACAGTGGGTCCGACGCGCAGGAGACGCGCTGTCAGGCCCAGGCTGGGCCGATGGGGCTGGTGAAGAGGAAACAACCACCTTCAGATTCAGACCATCTATTCCGTACGTGTCCGACAGGAGCAACAGCAGGTGTGCAGCTCCCTGGGGTCCTTATCCCTCACACGAGTAGGGGCAACCCAGACAAAGGGGTTGGGTCCCCGCACACGACGCGGGGACTCCCCATTGCCGAAGAGCCAATCCTAAATGGCAGCTGTGGGGATTTCCAGTCTGCATTTCTGCCGTGGGCGAGGCACGGCGAGGACCCCGTACGTGACTCAGGTGATGGGGGCTCCACGCTTTGCCCGCACGGCCTAGGGGACTTGTGGAAGGTTGCTGGGATGCCATGGTGGCACTTGCCCCCACACCACCTTTTGGAAAACTGCCCCAAGCTGTGGACGTGTGAGAAGGACGGTAGCAGGGTTTTCGGTTTCATTCTGAAGCTCTGGCTTGTCCCGCTTGCCCAGTTTTCTCAAAGCTGGTTGGAATCCTTCGCAGTTTCCTGTGGCCAGATCTCAGTTACCGGCTAGGGGAGTGTCAGTCTCTGATGCTTGACCTCCAGAGGACGCCCGATTTATTAAGCAAGTAGAAGACTCTCCGAATGTCTTGCTACAGATTTTGCTGTACTCAGGTTTAGTGGGTAAGCACAGCCTGGTGGTGACCGGCTTGGATGCTGCAGCTGGAAGGTTCTGCCATTGACTTGCAGGGTGAACTTCAGCACGCTGTCTAGACTCTGTCGGTCTCCATTTTCTCATCTACAGAATGGGGACAATAGCACGAGAAGCTTGTATGAAGTAGTACGGGTAACATGCTTAGAATGGTATCCTAGGCACGGTGAGCACCCAATAAAAGTAATCCCCAAATTATCGAGAACATATTGTGGTGTTGCCCTCTTTACTGAGCACTTGGGGTAGGGGAGGAAGACAAGGAAAGAAAAGCCCTAAGATCTGTTAATTTACCACGTAGTTGGATTAACTGATCATGGACCAACGGTCATAAAGCAGCCAGTCAATGAACACTGACAATGGCTATAGAGAGGTCTTTGCAAAAGGCAGATCAGTGGTTGTAGGAGTCATCTTTCAACCGGATTGTATTTATTGACGTCTCCGAATCAGCCCGGTGATGTGGCTCCAGGTGGAGAGCAGCAGGTCCTCCAGGAAAGGCTTCCATCGAGGAGTGCCGCTCCCAAACTCTTTGTGCATAATGGTCTTGGCCTGGGACCGGCTACACACCTCTCTTTGCCTTTCGTCGTGCAGCCTGAGGGATGCCTGCACTACCTATTTGATCATTTTGACTGAAATGACTGGTCAGTTCACATCCTACGGGATGTTTGCGGAGGACATTAAACACAGGTGTGTGGGGACCGAGGGTGAAGGCGCCACCATTTTCCAATTAGGGCCTCTTGGTTCCCTGAAACCCAATCACATGGAGTGAACCAGACGCCCCTGTCTGGAGCTCTGTATTCAACCTAGGATCCAACTCTCAGTGGAAAATTAAAAACAAAGTCATTATTATATATTAGATTTATTAAAAATGCAACTATTACCAAGAGCCTGTGGGCATGTGTGGAAAATGCTGTAATTAAATTAAATTAAATTAAATCCAGCAGCTAGAAGTAACATTTTCCACTAAGGAGGAGGAGGAGAAAGAAAAAAATAAGCCCATAAGAGAATTCCAGAGCAGAAAAGTGCAAGAAGTGGCCAGGATTCTTCCAGGAGAAGGAAGATGTTGTAACTGTTAGCGTTATTATTATTGCTGCCCTGAGATAATGGAAAAGTAATATGTAAATTTGGAACAAGATTGGAACTTTCCAGGCATTGGGAAATGATGTTTATTTGGAAGAAGGTGAATAACATTAAAGCAGAAGGGGAATAGCTACTATTGTAGAGAGAAAGTTTATTTGTGTGATTATCTAGAGTAATTGTTCAAAGAGTGACTCTCGGATCAGTGGGAAAGTGATGCTCTTTCCACAGGCTGCCAAGGTCGGGGGAGAGCAAAGTTGCTGGCAGAGTCAACTGTCATGCTTCATTTCGGGAAGAATTAGAGTAGTGTTAAGATGATAGGTGATGGGTAAGACTGGAGCTTTGGCTCTTTCTTTAAGAAAGTCCATGCTTCTTGTTTTCATTTGCGTGTGGTAGGAGAGACCTGGTGGAGAGAAACAGGCTGAGGGTCAGCAGGTTGAACCTGAGATGTATTTATATCTTGTTTCTCCTTTTTTGAGATTTGTTGTACGAAGAGGTTGGATGGTCCCCCACAAAGGCCCCGAGGCATGTTGCCATGTCCCTTAGGACTTAGAAGCCCAGGAAGGCTTTCCAGGAGCAGAAGGAGCTCCCAGGTCCTTGTGTGGCTGGACTGGAAACTCGTGTGGCCGGGTTTGCTGGCTTCTCTGGCAACATCGACCCTGGCCACTACCGTGCTGCTTTTTCTGAAATGAGGATGGTTCTGGGATATTTTTAACAAGGGAAGCGGTCCAGGCAGCCCGAGGGTGAGGTCAGAGGACAGGCAGTATACGAAGGGACAGCAGCTCCTGAAACACAGAACCCAAGGGATCCCTGGGCAGCACAGCCGGAGTGACCGCTGGCCTTGAGGTCCGGGGGTTCGGGCTGTCTGGCTACCAGAGACGTTCCATTAGTTTTGCTGAAGAAACTGTTTTTGTCCCAAACCCGAGAAACTTGTTATCCTCCTGAATCCTACCAGGGATGCGTCTTTGCTGTCAGTTGACTCGCGCTGAGTTGGTCGAACTGACCGATCCGGTGAGAACATCAGCTTGGACTGATTCATTCCTTGGCCACATAATCTAACTTGAGTCCATCAAAATGATGGAACCAGTGGCCTGATGGTAACTCCAGATCATTACCAGGCCGCTCAGGGGTTGTGATCAAAAGTTCTGAGGCCCAGAAAGCACCCTAATTCTCTCAACGTGGCATTCGTGGGGCATTCTGCACAAGGACAAGATTCGCTCTGCTCAGGGAGAAGCCCATGTGGACTTGTAATGAATTTTTGGATGTTCCTGATGGTGACCTTCAAAGCTGCGGTTCTGAGGCTCTTTGGGGACAGGGGAGGTGGTGAATTCTGGCCTCCAGACAGGGAACCCTGTCTATAGTCAGCAAGGCTCTTCGGTTCTGTGGTAGGGTTGCCTTTGTCTCTGGCTGTGAATGAAAAGGTCCTCAGTTTGTATTAAAGGGGCTCACTCATCCCCTGTGACCCTCCGTGGGAAGATTTGGAGGAATCAGGGGTCATTTAACATAATGTTATTTAAAGGAACACTCTCTACTCCTTTTATATCCAGAGAGCTCAAGGGCCAAATGCTGAGCTCTGAGTTGATTTGTTTTTATTCCTGTGCAAGTTTTTCACTTGTTATTGGAGGCGTGAGGTCATTAGGCTGGTCACCTTGATCCGAGCCCTGGTTGCACAGTCAGTTTGTCGTTTGTTTCTTTAATCATGGCAAAGCAGCCGAACTCCTGTTGCAGTATAAAGGGAATCCTATGTAGAGTCACTTTGATCTGCCTGGCTCAGATCTGTGAAGCTACTCGAAAAACCAACAAGACATCCAACCTGCCACATGGCATGGGGAGAAGAATTGGTTTTACTTTAAAAAAAAAAAAAATCTTATTTAGCGGCATCTGGGTGGCTCAGTTGTTAAGGCTCTGCCTTTGGCTCAGGTCGTGATCCCAGAGTCCTGGGATCGAGTCCTGCATCAGGCTCCTTGCTCGGTGGGGAGCCTGCTTCTCCTTCTCACACTCCCCCTGCTTGTGCTCTCTTTCTTGCTGTCTCTCTCTCTCTGCCAATTAAATAAATAAAGAAAATCTTAAAAAAAAAACAAAACAACCCCACAACTTTATTTATTTGAGGTGGGGGGTGATGGGGAGAAGGAGAGGGAGAAGCAGACTTTCTGCTGAGCAGGGAGCCTGATGCAGAGCTTGATCCCAGAGCCCAGAGATCATGACCTGAGCCAAAGACAGATGCTTAACGGACTGAGCCACCCAGGCACCCTGAATTGGTTTTACTTCTATGGCAATCCGTATCATTCGCCAGTTGCGACTAGATAATTTCAAACGATGCTCAGAAATTTTTTTGTAGTATAACCCTATGTAGTTATGTTTCTCTCCACAAAAAAGGAGAAAAGAGAAGAAGATAATATCAGGAAAAAGAAATCACATTTCCTTCAAATACTTTTCTACCTATATTCTAATGCCAGTACCAGACATGCTGAGGAAGAATCCAAGTACGGCTTGGTGGCTTTGCATGTTGGGTTTGCTCCATGATGCTCTCCTGAAGTCAGATCTCCAGATGCAAACTGGGGAGACAGACATGGAAGTGTGGGGCAGAGACAGGGATGTTAGGGAATTTGGTGCTATTTCCAAGGACGGGTATGATTTACAAAAGACACCGGGAAGGCTTTGTAATGCATGTTTCCATGTCCACCGCGGCACATGTGGGTGAGTTCAGGGGATCTGTGAATGCACAGCTTGAACACGGGGGCATCCAATCTTTCTAAATATTATGGGCCAGTCCTCATCCCAAATCTGATTTATGCAGAATGCATTGAAGGGTGGAAAACAGAGCTGATCTATGCAAGTGGGAGCTTAGTCTAGGATGATTATGTGTATGCCTTTCATAGTGGGTCTTTTGTCAACAGGTCTGACCACAGCTGTGAACAAGACCTCTTGTTTTATTTCTTAGTTCTGTTAAAGGGAGACAACATATGGTCGAGAGCACGCCCTTGAATCAACAGATCTAGATTTGAATCCCAAATCTACTGCTTTTTTGGCTCTTAGGTCCTGAGCATGTTGCTCAACCCCCCCCCCCTTTTTTTTTAAATCCCCCTTCAGCCCATTTTCTTATCTTCAAGCCGAGGATATAACGGTTCCTATCTGATATGGAGTTGTCAGGATTAAGTGGTAGGATGATTTGAAAGCACCGCCTATTTTTTCAACTATAATCTGCTGTAGGAAATCCATTCTTTTGTTGTTCGTTTGTTGTACTGGTTGGCATACCTACATAGATGCAGAGAGAAAGACACATCACTTTAACGAGACTTCATGAAGCCATGGTTCTCCTTCCTGTGTGTGATACACTGATAATTACTGTCCTATGCTATTTCATATTTTTAAAATTTCTGGTCATGACCCATTAAATTAATGTCACAGCGCATCAGTGGGTCGTGATCCGCAGTTTGAAAAACACAGATCTAGGACTTCACACAGTGACAGGCACACGGGCTTTGGCCCAGAAGGAATAATCACTTGTACTTGGGAAGGGGTGATGTCATACGATCGGCAATTGAGGCCCCATTCTGTGGTAAGAGGAAGTTGTAATAAAACACTGAGATTTCTTAAAGCGAGTAGAATGAAGGTTTCCAGTAAGATAAAAGCGCTAACTTGTTGGCCCGCTGCATTCCTCTTTTGGAGACTTTTAGAAGGAATCTGCCCCCAGACTCATTCAGGTTGCTGGCTCAATTCGGTTCCTTGTGGTTGTAGGACTGAGTTCCCTGTTTCCTCGCAGGCTGTTCTCTGAGCTCTTAAAGGCTGCCGACCCACCTTCTCGTGCTTTCCATGTGGCTCAGCCATAGGTCTTTCCCTGTGGCCCAGTCCCCCTCACCTTTTAAAATCTCCCTGATTTCTCCTTCTGCCACCTTTCAGCTGAGGACATCTCTCTGCCTTTAAGGGCTCATGGAATTAGATTGGGCACACCTGCATAATTCAGGATAATCTCTCTATCTTAAGGTCTGTAAGCTGAGTTATCTCTGTAAAGTCTATTGTATCATGGAACGTAACATATTCACGGGATCCAGGGAGTAGGGCACGGACATCTTGGCGGTGGGGGTGGTGGTGGTGTGTTACTATTCAGCCTACCACACTTGGTTTGGAAATTACTGTCTTTTTCGAGAAGAGCTTCTATTGTCAGATTTTTTCGTGACTTTTAAATACCTAGAGTTTCAAACTTATAAAAATTTAAGATTCCTAAGGTTCAAGTTCCTCATTTTACAGATGAGGAAATGAAACAGAGATTGGTGGGAGGATCAGCGGTGCATCCCGTGTTTCATGATTTCTGATCCTTCTTCGTGGCTTGCCGCAGATTATGTTACTGGGGTGGTGGGTCTTTAGGAGGAAATAAATGAGAAGCCCTAGCTGGGGGCCAACCACGCTTTTTATTTCTTCCCTCTCCCAGCCCGACTTCTAGGAAGCATTTCTAAGGTAGAATTCTGACGGTAATTTGAAGGTTATTTATACCATCACAGCATGCCAGCCATTTTTGAAACTTTTTGGACAAGTCTCAGTTCTTAAAAACACCAGGGATATTTACCACATTTCTCATAAAGACATTTTAGATTTAAAAAAAAAAAAAAAAAAGGAGAGTATTTTGTTTTTTTTCTTCTTCCTAGTATAGCGTAAATATCCTTGTATCTGAGATTAATAACGCCCGAGAGAAGGAGGAAAAAGTGAAAAAGTGGACGTAAGAGGATGAGAGAGAATGAAAACAACCGTTTCCAGGGGGATCTTCAACGAAGCTCTCACTGTCACGTCTGTGTCGTCTCGGGCTGAGATGAACACGCCAGACTAGTGGTGGTTTATTCTTGTGGACGTCAGTGAGAGCTGGAAAGAGGACCTATTGTCTCTCTGTCTGTCTGTTTATCTATCATCCTTCTATCTATCATCCATGATCATCTATCAATCCGCCATTCGTCTATTTGTCCGTGCAACCATTAATTAATCTCCCGATCCCACTTCATTCAGTCCACACCTCCAGAGGACCTGTTACAGGCCCGGTGCCAGGCTAAGGGCTGGGATATACCGAGAGATCACACATGGCCTCTGTCTTGTAGGAGCACAGAGTTCATTAGGGGAGACAGATACAGGAACAGCTGCTGTCCCAGAACTGTGACTAAAACCCCAGTCTGAAAGGAAGGGGCTCCAAGACGCCTACTTTTTTAAGAAAAGGTTAAGAGAGGGAAGCTCCCTCCAGGGCCTCCTAGGGGGTGGCAGAATGTGTCGACCATCACTGCCACCCCATCCACACAGGAGGAGGCGAGAGCAGGGGGACGCTGTCAGCTTAGGAAAGGGGCTCAGAGACAGGGAAGTTTTAGTCATTAGCCTTGTGAGGAGGACAGTGTTTATGGTCAAAGGGGATTGCTACCTCCCCAGAGAGGGAACACGGGCACGTTCCCTTCCCTCCCATCAAATGAAGGGAGACCTCAGACAGTCATTTGTAAGGCTGGGGTGTGTGTGTTGCAAGGCAGGGAGATTGGCCTCCCTGGTCATCAGACTTGCTGATCGGCCCCTGAGCACCTGAGAAAGGGGGAAGCATTGGAGGGGGCCCACAGGGTGTCGGGGGAGGGGGCAGCGCTGCAGTGCCCCAGCCTACCGAGCACTGGTTCTGGGAGGGAGCCTGGGGTCTCTAGTGGGGTTGAGTGTACTCGGTGGGAGCTGAGCCCTTTTGCTGAAACTTCACATAAGTGAGCTACCCAATGATGTGGGGACCCCACGGGCCAAAGCTGTTGGACGGACCTCTACTGGCAGGACTTGGGAAGATAGGAGAGATGGAGCTAGAGTAGGGCCCCACATCAGGGGATCCATGTGCTATAGCCCATATAGGGAGGAGAAGCCTCTGGTATCCTCCAGCCCATTTACGCATGAACCCCATAGAAGAGCCCACTTGGGCTCTTGCCTCACACGCCTCGTCTTATTGGCCAGTCAGGGTCGGGCAGAGAGAGAGGACTGGTGGCTCCAGTGAAATGAGGAAGCGTTTGCCTTTCACTGATACCACCCCCCGAACCGCCCTTCCCCAAAGGATCTGGAGTCCGAGCCGGGAGGAGGTGTGGCCCTAAACGCACCTCTTCCTTCCCACTCCAGTCTGAGCTGCCCGTCTGACTTGCAATGAGGGAGAGGGCAAGCTCTGAATCAGATATGAGCCCAGACTTGTTACAGGATGGGACTGAGTTTTAATGACTGCAAATAACTGGGGACTTATGGGGCCTGCCCAAGGTGTGAAGGGATTTACGATCAAGCAGGGAAGAAAGATTTGACAGAGTGCGAATAAAAACAGGGATTAAAAAAGTTTTTGTTTATTTCCCACTGATTTGAAATTCCAATTCCTCAATATACTGGTTACAAAATAAATGCAAAACAGAGTGACTGGTAGCAGATACAAGTATTTTTCCTTTCTTGCACAATGTTTTGTTTTTGCTAGACTTAATGAAATTTTTTTGTTAGGTTTCTATTTACATATAACCAATTCAATCCCAACCATTTACCCAGTTGTCAAAACCTCTCAGTATGTTGAAATACATAAAGTATTCTTTCATGTTTACCTTGTTGAAAACATCTTTTTTAGAACCTTTTCTGACCAAGTATAAAATGGGAAGAGTATAAAAGTGGTTTAGAGATTTTAGGTGAGAGTTGATTTAATTGATAGGAAGTTCATTGTACCTCCTTTAGTGTACTGGTGGGCACTAAAAACCCTAATGAATTCTTAAGGGCTTATTAATAAAGGCATAACGTCTACAGTGAAGGAGGTGATGACTTATTCTCCTTTGTGAAGCCATATTAACATTTTAACTCATTTAACCCACACTTCGTGATGAAAAAAAAGAAGACACAGGAAAGTTTAAATTCTTGCCCAAGGTTGCACAGATGATAACTTTTTAAAATACCTTCAAATCTTTGAATAACAATTAAGATAAAGAAGAATTAGGTTTTTTCTCTCTGACTCCAAGGACAAAGCTCAGACCAGGGATTAGACCAGCTAAAGATGCAGAAGTTCCCTCTCCAGACCAACTTTTCAAAGACTGCTTGAATTGTCTTGAAAAGAACTAGTTCCTTGGCATTAGAAGTATTTAAGAAGGAGCCTGAGTACTAGTGCTAGAATTCAAACATCAGTCAGGGGGTTGTATTAGAGGACCATTAATGTTAAAAATCTCGAGATGCTAGGATTTTATTCATCAGGCAAAATGCTTCTATTTTGAGAAGGATCCCTAAATTCCTTTGATTTTGGAATAGAAGGTCATCTGAAAAGGTCATTGTAGTCATTCCCTTGGAGGCAAGTGTATCTCTGTCCAAACCAATGGAAACCGTTTAAAATATTTCTCTCCTCCCTGCCCCCACTGCCTGCCTCTTTTGACAGTGTCCAAAGGGAAGCGTTAGGCTTATGAACATTTAGGATTGAATGGACAATTAGAGATTGCTGAGTGTGACACTCTCTTTGCAGAGTCCTCCAGTAACAGGACTCTCCCAAGGTCACCCTGCTGGTTTGTGGCAGGGTGGGAACTAACATCCAGCCCTGTAGATTTTGAGTTCAGTTTTCTTTGCAACATACTACACTGCCTTTCGCATTCCCTTTGGAAATGTCTTCCTTGCTTCTGATGTAAATTGTTCACTGTGCGCTGCAATTCTGGTTTCCTACCCTGTTTTCTAGAAAGGTGAGGGTTGGCCATTTTTCCTGGCGATAAAAGGTCTTTTGTCTTGAATAATGGACCACTCCCTGTTAGATGCCTGTCCTATTCTCCTGGGCTGGGCTGGGCTGGGGCCATGCGCATCTCACAGCAGCGCTCATCTGAAATCAGCAAGGATTCTGAAGAATGAAAGGCAAACTAGTAGTTACTGCTGTTTGCAGGCATTTCTCAGATACTCGAGACCAAGGACGAGGTCTGTTTCTCACCTGCAGGAGGTGGGGTAGGGGGAGGCTGGTGCAGATGTCCCCTCTCCCGGGGTCAGGCTGCTGACTGTTTCAGCACTGACTGGAGACATTGTTTCTAACTGGCAAAATCGTAGTGAGGCAGACAAGTCAGTGCTGGTCCAGAACTCGAAATAAGAGCTTTGTGGAGAGCAATCCTCTCCCTACTACTTCGTTCCTGAGTTTTCATGATACCTTGACATGCAGTTCCTCTTGAGCTGGGCTTTCTAAATAGGCATGCACCCCCTCTTTGCCTCTTTGTTTATACTTATCATTTACTATACCCCTGCTTCCCCCGCTTTCCCCTCTTCCCCATCCGTATTAGAGCCCGGTTCACCACGAAAAATCCCAGGTGGCTATAACGCCATAGAACCACCAGGGGGCAGGAGAGGCTAAAGAATGAAAAGAAAAGGTCCCTGAAGACAAACGCCCCTTTGTTCACCTGGACGCCAAATCATCAAAGGATCTGCAAAACCTGGCAACTTTTTTTTTTTTTTTTTTTTTTTTTTTAAAGATTGTATTTACTTGTCAGAGAGAGAGAGACAGTCTGTGCACAAGCAGGCAGAGGGAGAAGGAGAAGCCGGGCTCCCCACCGAGCAAGGAACCCATGATGCGGGACTCGATCCCACAAGTCTGGGATCATGACCTGAGCCAATGGCAGTCACTTAACCAACTGAGCTACCCAGGTGTCCCCAAACCTGGCAACTTTTAAGGATGCCAGAGGGGTGTTATGCATCAAGTGGCCAGCTTGCTAGCTAGACCATCCTTGGGAAAGCACGGGGTTTGGGGCTTGTGGTTTACAAGCTTTGTCTTTGGCAAATCAGTTAACCCTCCTGAAAGGTCTCGGTTTTCTCCTCTGTAAAAATAGGCCTGATATGGCCCATCCCCAGGCTCACTGTGGGACTTAAATCAAAGAGCACGGAAAAGCACCTGCGCTGGCTTCCTTCCAGGCTTCCTCAGCAGCTGGTCCCCTGGTTCCTTGTCGCCAGCCACCGCTCCTCTGAGAAGCCTTCCCGATTCCCTGATCCTGGTCTCATACTGCTTCGTGTCTGTCTCCCTGATAGTCTTTCTCACGCTGCTGCGTTCTATTTATTTATTTCTGAATCCGTTTTTCTCCTTTGACCAGAGCTATTACAGGGCAGCTGACGTGTATCTCTCCACCGAGGACTCACGGCACCGAGGGGTTTTCAGCATCGCTCTCTCCTCGCCTTCCCCTCCCTGGGAAGGGGAGGGGAGTTTTTCGAGCCCAGCAGTATGTGGTCCCTGCAGACATGGATTTACAAATTAAATAAGGTTTTCAGTAAAATTACTAGCAATGAAAGGGTCTGCCCGAGAGCCACACGATTCATCATGGGTCCTACCAAACTAGGCAGATGTCAGCCGGTCGCCAAGGGGCGAGGGAAGGTCTGTCTCACCTGGCACATGCTGGGAGTCCCACAGTTCGTGGCCGTAGACACGAAGACAGCATTTAGGAAGACGAACGGAGCATATGCGCGAGGAGGTTGGTTAGTCCTTTGATTGGGAACGGGCAGGTGAAAGAGGTCTCAAAGTTAGAGTGAAAGTCAGGAAGGGGTCAGAGAGGAGAGGACGGTGCTCACTGAGCTCTTGCTGAGGGCAGGATGGTAAAGCAGAGAGAGGTCAGGGGCTGGGCTTTGGGGTCAGACGGGGCCCGCTTCTTCATTTATCTGTGTTGGAGGGCCGGCACCTTCCTAAGCTCTGGCTTCCTCGTTGAAAAACAAAAGTTTCTGTGAATATTAGAGGGAGACGGTGGGGTCCATATCTGGCCCAGAAGACGGCCCTGGGAATAATCGTTCTCCTTTTTTGGTGCGTTTCATTTCATCTTGTTCAAGTCCAGTAACTTCCCACGGAGAGGATGCGTCTTGGAATAGGTGCCCAGACATCCCGGGAACGGCAGTACGTTTCCCAGGGATGCAGGCTTGTTTTGAGCCCCTGACAATGCGGCTCCGGGAGTCTTAGCCCGGTGTCGTCCTCTGTCTGAGGTTGAAGCTAGAAGATCAGTGGTGGGGGAGGGGAGTGGCCTGTTGGCCCCCAGGATTGGGTGTTGTCCTCCTCACACTCTGATTTTTGTTAAAAATTCATGATGAGTCTGCCATTCTTTACATTATCCGAGTAGATTAGCTCTTATTTAAAATTTGGTCTTGGGAGGTGGCGGAGTCCCTTAAGCGGATTCAACAGTGGTCAGTTGGACCATGGGAGACAAAGGAAGCAATGATTTTCACGTTGAAGCACAGATTTTAATCCCACTTCCCAGACAGAAATGCAACCAATAAGCTGGCTGTTAGCCATAACCATCATCACGGGATGTATTTGCAAGAGTCTCTGCTAGAATGGTAGGAACCCAGGAACTCCTGGAGGTTAAATACAACTTCCAAGTTCTAGATTCTCCCTCCTCCATGCGGCTGATAGGCCCTTAGGGGTGGGGGGGCTTTCCGGGCAGGGGAGGGCACGTGGGCCAGGTGCTGAAGTTTTCATGCCCATTCTCACAAAGTGTTCATGCTTCGTGTGGTTGTGGATGATGCCAGGGTGAGACCTTCCAGGAGGACATTTCCAGGTGAAAGCTGTGTAGTCCTGGCAATGACAGGAGTTATTCTGGATGATTCTGAAGAAGCAGAGAAAACATCCTTGCCCCTCTCACTGGAATTTTCCAACATAGGGTGGAGTTGGCTTTTGCTTTCATCTTCAGCAAAGAACCAGCTCTTCCTTGGCCAGAAGGTCTTGTCTGGGAGAGGCTGAAAGCCTTGTCTCTTGGGGAAGACTGATTTAGCTGCCAGAATGAGGAATCTCTATAGGATGGTGTCTCTGGGGAAGAAGGAGAGAGAGAGAGAAAGAGAGAGAGAGAGAGAGAAGGAAGGGAGGCCCAGACAGTAGCAAAGATAACTTCCTATTTACTCCTGAGTCTTGAGTTTAAATTTATCATCGGGTGATGTGCTTGTGCCAAGTGACAGGCATATGACATCTCAAAAAACTATAAAAGCAGGCTTTGTAATAATCTGAATAGAGAGGGGGTACAGTCCTGAGATATGAAAAGAACCAGGACTGAAAAGTCATCTGTGATTTCTTTTCAGCAAAATGACATTACTGGGCACATTACATTAATGTAACTGATTTCAAATTCATTGCTTTTTAGTTTTAGTTATATGTAACCAAGTTTATTTTAGTTTAGAGTTATGTGTCAGGACTTCTACACATTGGGTCAGCATTTGTATACGGTTAGGTCATAATAAAAAGAATTTTTCAGCAATAGGGAACTGCAAATTTTTTTTTCAAGAGTTTATACAATGCTCGTGTTTCAGAAATACTGGTTTAAAGGAGATTTAAGAATGCTCTTCTGTACCAGGGTTCAGGTATGGAAGGAGGGAGATGGAATAAGGAGTTATTTTTTCCAGGGATTTGACCTTCACCTGTGGGAACTGATGAAGAAGTCCATAGAAGGCTGTTGTCTCTGTGCCTGGTCTGAGGGCCAGCCTGTAGCTCTGCAGACCTGGAAATTAGGGAAGAGAGCTGGGCATGAAATAGCACAGTAGAAAAGAGCAAATGCACCTCACAAGGGAAATCTGGAACCCACGGCGGTCTCCTACCACTTCCAAATTTGAACACACAAGGGTGACCTATGGAAGAGAGCTGGACTCTTCACCCGCACTGCATATAGGACATGTGAATTCTGGAAGATCTGCAGATGGTCCACTGCCCCAGGCCAGCAGGACGAGCGGAGAGTTCGGCGACATCTGTATTTCGTGCCACACCCCACCCTTCAGAACGTCCTGGCTACTAATTTACTTCTGCCTTCTGAACGCCAGGCAAATTGCTCTTGAAAGGTCACCCCTAACCTGCACCACGGAGAGGCAGGAATTCTGGGAATCTCAGCTCCCTGCTAGCTAAGTGGATACAGTGCATGGCCATCGCAGCAATGAAGTTTCGGATATTCTTGACATCAACGCATACACGGAAGCCACCACATCGTGTATACTCTGTCCATGACTTATTTCACTTAGTATAATGCTTTCAAGTCCCACCCATGCTGTCACAATGGCAATGCTTCATTCCTTTTTATGACTGAATAATATTCCATCGTGTGTATGTCTATTATCTAGTGACATCTATGTAGCAGTCTATATAGATAGGTGTAGGAATTCATGCTGAGTACCTATCTGTTCATGTATCTGCTGGCCAACTATATGCCTTCTTTGGGAAAAATGTCCATTCAGATCCTCTGCACATTTTAAAATCAAAAAAAAATTTTTTTTTTTTTTTTTTTGCTATTGAATCGTATGAGTTCTTTATAGAGTCTTTATATATGTTGGATATTAACCCCTTATCAAATATGTGACTTGCCAGTATTTCCTCCCATTGCCTTTCGTTCATTTCATAGGTTGCCTTTTGATGTTGTTTTTGGTTTCCTTTGCTCTGTAGAAGCTTTTCAGTTTGCTGTGGTCCCACTTGCTTATTTTTTCTTTTGTGGGTTTTACTTTTGGTGTCAAATCCAAAAAATCATCACCAAGACCAATGTAAAGGAGCTTCCTATCTGTGTTTTCTTCTAGAAGTTTCCGTGAATTATTACTGAATGAATAAATGATTTAAGAATAATACGGAGCTTTAGCCTGTAACTTGGTGATCTCAGCTTGGCAGTTTAACACAGGGATTGGAACAAGATCGGTGTTCAGTGAGGATTTACTGGATGAGTTACTGAATGGTATGGTCGGAGGGACAAAGGACTGCCCATCAGGAAGCTTTGGGGTGGTCACTGTTCTGCTACTAGTTAGCTGTGGGGGGACAGGGTTAATCCCTTCAGATCTATGACATTTGTTTGATGTCGGGGGGTCAGATAAAATAATCCCTGTGTAAGTTTTTTGCTTAGAAATCTTGCAGTTCTAGGAGTTGATCAGATTGCCTTCCAAACCAGGTTCCTGAGAATCCCAGAGTGTGAGTGGTCGTTATGAAAAAGCGGTGGTGGCTGAGGTCCACGGGTTGAGAGTCCTGGAATCCAGCAGGTTGCCTGAGGACCGGCTTGGAGGATGGTTGATAGAAGAGAAAAGACAGGTGCAAAAAGAGGGATCCCAAGAGCGCCTCTGGCCAACTTCACCTGCTTGCAAATCACGCCTCATGCTGGCTCGGACTCAACTGGTCTGGTTTCTCAGTCACGTCAGTTTTTCTGCTGAGCAAATTCTCCTCTATGACAAGGTTCTTTGCTGCATAGTGAGAGGCAGTGTCGTCTTAGATCGAAGGCTCTCTGGGACACAGACTCGTGCCTTGAAGAGACTTCTCTCTCTCCTTAGGCACCAATTTCTTAAACCCATCTCATTCCTGCCAGGTCTTCTCACATACATGCTCTTTGTACTGAGCTTGGCTGGTGCCTGTAATTTTGAGGGCTTGATGAAAACGGGTTGGGAAGTTCTTTGTTAAAGTTTCTGGTGCCCTTTCCTGAAGCAGCTGTTCTTTTCCTTCTAAAGGTGTAAGATGTCATTGGTAGTCTTTGAGCGCCAGACAAGAAGAATCTCTAGTGTAGGCCATAGTAAATGGCAACAAACACGCACCCTCAGTTCTGTGTCAGAGGAAACAATCATTTGCCTGTGCACATCTCACCCTTGTTGCATCCCAAGACCTTAGAGTTTTGAGGTCCAATTCACGCTCAGTTTTATAGTTCACCTAGAGCTTGATGTCAACCCCCAACTGTTTAGTGAGTAGCTACTGTGCTGTTGGGCTAAAACGGTGATCGGGGAATCCTGAAGTATAACCAGCCATGAGACTTTTCAATAATGAATCATATTTTGGAACTAGAACAAACACTTGAACAATGAGGAAACTAAGATCTGTGATAGGTGGCTTATAATCCCGGGAGGGCTCAGGAAAGAGCTGTGCAAATCTATGTGATTTGCAGAGAAATTTTCTTGTGGGTGTTGAGTGCGAAATTGGACTTTTAGCGTTTGCCAGAAAAGAGGACTAGCAGTCTGGGCATGGGAGCGCTGGGTGTGGGGGGCTGCAGGGAGGTAGTGGTGGTGGAAGCAGCCCCAAGAGACTACAGGGAGTAAAGTAAAGACAAAGTCGCAGGATTGCTGGGCAGCTGGCCTGTAGGACCTCTGTACGTTTTCAAACTCATCTTTCCCTGATACTTCTAGACCCTTCCAAGGCAAGATGCTGGACTGGAGTATAAGCGCTTCCCAGCACAATCTCCGTCTTTGGGATAGGAGTCTCTGTTCTTGGAAAATATTGTTAAAGAATTATGGTCTGAGATAACCAGTTTGGATTCCTGGGCCTAGGGCCACACTCCTACAGCCTTTCCTATTGTCATGGTGCAGACTCTCTCATCTTGCTTCTTTCCCTTCTAGCGTTTCAGCTTCTGTCGGTTGTGACTCTGAAAGGACTTTGCAGGTGGCAGGACCAAAAAAATAAAATAAAAATAAAAATAAAAAAATAAATACCTCTCCCCACCCCAGCCCATAAAATACCTCTTTAATTTATGTCTTTCCATCATCTTGGATAGCTTTCCAAAAAAATGAAACACATACATAAAGACAAACGACACCCCGTATGCCAAGCAAGCCAGCGGGGAGACGAGCCTCTTGATCGTTAACCGAGGCTCGGTGGAGGAATTAAGTTGTTTGATTCCTCGCTCCGGGCCTGGTGAAATAGGTAGGATTTCATTTCAATCCTTCGTGGGCTTCAGGCTGCCAATATCTGGGCTTTGAAGTGGTTTCGACCTCTGTGATGTAACGGGATCCCCGGTGCTGGGCCCGAAGAGGCTGTTTCTCACAGTCCCTTGTGCCTGCACTAGTCACTGGTGCTTTGCCAGCCCGTGAACCCGACCCGACGGCCCCTCTGGTTTCCAGCAATTCTCCCCGAGGTCCAGATTTCCTGCACTGGAGACTCTGCGGGATGGAGACCGCAGTGCATTCCGCCTGAGTGGGGACGGGGGGTGCCTGTGCCTCTGAAGGGGCAGGTGCTGGGCAGCTTCAAGTGCTGTGAATTTCAGCTGGCCAGTTTCACTCTGATTTCACAGTGACCGCACCGACCCCTTCCTTTTTGTTGGGAGGGGATTGTTTCTCCACAACGACCTATTGGGGGCTTATTGGGCTCCTTAATTTCAGTTGAGAACAGTAGCCCTACACTCTTTTCCTGGTTGGTTATTGAAGGAAATCAGTATTGCATGAATCAGAATCACAGACTGTCTGCACGCCAAGGGTTTTCCAGAAGTTCTAAAACCTGAACTTGCTCTGTCCAATCTTTTTCCATGGCCAGCTGTGAGAACCAGTTTTTTGTTTCTTTAATTTTTTTTTTTTTTTTTTTTTTCACAGAGAGCAACAGTGGTAAGGGAATGGTGGGGGGTGAGAGCAGAGGGAGGGAACCCCCAGCACGTTCCATCAGGCTCAGTGCACAGCTGGCTGCGGGGCTGGTGTCTTGACCCGGAGAGGATGACCTGTACCGGATGCTTCACTGACTGAACCGCCTGGGCGCCCTGGGAAGGTATTTATTGAAGATTTTTGGAAAGAGAGAATTAGGCTTTCCACACCCCTTCTTCCCTCTGAGTAAAACCATGTTACCAGAAGGCCGTGGGCTGGGGACGTGTTTGGGTCCCTTGCAATAGAAGCTTGCACTGAATTTCACCCCGAGGTTGTCTCCAGACTCTGCGGACAGGTGATACAGGGACAGCTGTGTAACATATTATGTTTATTGTAAGGAACTTTTTGAAAACATTATCTTACATCACACAGTGCCCGTTTTATCAGGATAATGACAACCGCACAAACACGTATAGAGCTTCTCTCCTGTGTCAGCATTAGGGAGAACGGGCTTCTCCTGAGCGGTGGTTCCTCAGCAGAAACAATTTCGTAGTAGATATAAATACAATGTCCGTGGATTGGTCCCTGCTGAGTTGAAATTATCTCGTAGTTCGTGCTCGTGACTTTGATCTCCAAGGGACTGTGGCATATCCTGGAACTTAGGCTTGTGGCACATGGTTTCATAATACATCGTCAAAAACCTTTCGGCTGGTTTCAAATCATGGCCTCAACCTTCTGCATCTGACCCATACATGCTCGCTTGTATAGTTTCTGAAAGAGTCTTCGGGAAGTAGATGGTATTTACTTGAAAATGTGAAAATGTCTTGCAATTTGGAGATTACATTGGGTTTCTTCGGTTAGCCACCCAAATTATTTTTTCCTAGCTCTCTTCACACTAGGTGGCAGAAGTGGCTCATAAAGGAGCTTAACGCCCTCGGCAAGGACTCTGATGGCCTCTGGGGGAGGTGTGGGGGGCTGGGAGGCAGGTTTTACACTGGACTCTGCCAGGTGAAGTGAGGGAGTGTGTGGCTTGGGGGGGATGGTCTTAATCTAAGCCTGTGGCCCCACACATGTGCTTTCTGTCCCTATTTTTGTGCCAGAGGGAGACAGAAAAAGAGATGGGGTGGAGGGTTGGAGAGAGAGGGAGACAGAGAGAGAGAGAGAGAGAGAGAGAAGGAGGGAAGTGGGAGTAGAGAGAGAGGAAGGCCACCTTCCTTTTTCCTTTTACGAAAGTAACGAGAATCTCATTTAACAAATAACAAGGCAGATGAGAAGTCCCCAGCCTGCGTGTGAAGAACTGCATAAGCGCATGGTCTCTGTCACTGCGGATGTCCCTCTCCACCACACCGAGAGGTGCCGGGTCATCCGCACTCCTGCTGGGAATTCTGCTCAAGTATGGCCTTTGGACCATTTCTGTTTATTCAGTCAATGTGGGGAGAAATGGATAGAGGGTCCCCAAGCCTCCCTCTTAGACTTGGCTTGGCCTTGGGCAAGTCACTTAATCTCCTTAATGCTAAGTTTCCTCATCAGTGAAATGGGGCTAGTGATAGTCCTTGTTTCATCATGTGGTTTTGAGAATTAAAGGGAAATAATACCAGGGAAGTCTTTGGCATCTGGGAAGCGTACAAGATATGTTAGCTGTCTTTTTTTTTTTTTTTTTTTCATTTTGGACAAGTCAAAGACTGTGAGCTTCAGTTTAATGACCCACAAAATGATAGCTTTGAATATTATGACTTCCAAAGTTTTTTGTAGCCTCTGAAGTCGGACACGTTGTATACTGTGTGTGCAACGTTTCTGTCGTTCCTAATGTCTCTATGGTTGTGCACACAATAGTTAGTTGTTTATTGAATGCTTTTTGAATTATAACTGAATAGAAAGTATACTCTTTTAATGTAATTTATTTTATAGATAAGTAGATGATTAAGGCATAAATAATACATTCTGTTTTTTTCCCTCTTGTTGAATCATTGAATCATTCCTTTTAAAGATTTTATTTATTTAGTTATCTGAGGGACAGAGAGAGTGTGCACAAGTGGGGGCTGGGGGCAGCAGACGGAGAGGGAGAAACAGGGAGACTGATGTGGGACTCGAACCCAGGACCCTGGAATCACAACCTGAGCCAAAGGCAGAATCTTAACCGAGCCACCGGGGCACCCCTCATTTAATCATTACTTTTAAAATAATGCACATTTATGAACCAAATCCATACTACATACAGGAACTGAGCGAGAAGTTGTGAGGGATAGAAAGCTAGGATAGAACACAAGTCCTGTCCTCAGAGACCTGAGCTCTGAGGGAGGAGGCAGACTCTTACAGAAGCACCAAACCACAAAACTGCAATGTGCATGGGGTTCGCCCCTGCCTGTTACAGCGGGGACTCGCAAGCAGGTTGGTGTAGCTGGTGCATGGAGGGCTTGTGGAGAGTAGTAGGAGACGGGGCTACCTGAAAACGTTTCCTAGGTCTGCAGTGGGCCTAGGCTGTCGGAACAGCCATGGGTGAAGCTTAAATGTGAGTAAAATGCTGCATCTTCAATCATTGGAAATATAATACCGGCTTTATTTTAACAATTTGTTCTAAAAATTCCCTCTCATAGAAATGATAATGGGAATAATTTTATTATATATTACAGTTTATAAAGCTTTGACATCAACGTATTGGTGAATCATAAGAACAGTTTCTTGCATTTAATGAGCCCAAATTATTTACCAGCTACTGCATTGGGCCCCTGACATTGTTACCTCCTGTATTCCCACTTAGAACCTTTTGTATCAGGAACCCAAGTTTACCACTAGGGGGTGCTAAGATGAGGGAGAATCAGATTTAAGCTCTGTGAGGTCAAAGAACCTTTCTATCCATCGGTCCATTATAGCCCTTGCCTCTGGCCTGGTGCCTGGCACATAGCAGGAATTTAAGTGGTATTTGCTAAGTAACTAAATGAAAGGACTTGTCCAGGGTGGTAAAACTAGTAAGTAGTGGAGTCAAGTACAAAAGTACTGGATTTTGACAATTTAGGTAGGAAATAATCATGGCTAGAGAAGGTCTATTTTCTGCAACGTGGGAAGCAAATCCAGCTCCGTATATGCCTTTTGGCCTAGACCCTTGCTGGAAAGGAATACACTCTCAAGAGTCATTGGGTTTCCATTCATCAAGGATGTTGACTCCTCGATGAGATGGTCTTGAGTTGTTAAGATGTTAAGTTATGATGGCTGAGTAGGAAGCTCCAAAAGTAGAAATAAGCATATTGTGTTTCTAAGAAATCTTCTCATTTTTAATCAAACAACTTCTAGTTAAAGACAGTCTATTATTTCTTCAGCTTCTGGTCTTGGAAGTCATTTTAATGGAGTCATTTTGGGAGTCATTTCCCAAAATTTGGGAAAATGTGCAGATCTAAAGGATATTTTTTGAGACTTTTCAGCTCACTCTCTTTAAAAATAGTAATTTTCTCCTTAATGAACTGTACTGAATAATTCAGCAAATAGTTATTGACTATTTACTAAATGCTAGGTCCTGTGTTAGGTGCTGGGACTACAAAGATGATAAGACACAACTCTTGCTTTCCAGGATGAAGTGGGAGATGGACCTGGAGACAGATCGTTGTTGTACTTGCTGGGTGCTCCCCTCAGTGGGGGAGCACACAAGTGCCTATGGATATACAGGAAAGTTGGAAAAAGAGGCCCCAGAGAGCTTCCCATCATTGGCGACTTGAGGCCAGGAGAGTGCTACAGACTGAATTTGTCCCCAGAGTTTGTATTTTGAAATCCTAATGTCTAATGTAATGGGATTAGGAAGTGGGAATTTTGGTAAGGAGGGTAGGTTCTGGTAAGGGCCGAGCCCTCATGAAGAGGATTAATGCCCTTCTAAAAGACACCCCACAGGGCTCTCTTCCTCCTTCCCCCACATGAGAATACACAGGAAGCCAGCGGTCTACAACCCAGAGAAGGGCCCTCCCCAGAACTCGACCATGCTAGCACGCTGGTTTTGGATTTCCCCACCTCCAGAACTATGAGAAATAAATTTCTGTTGTTTAGAAGCCACCCAATGGGACTGCCTTATAGGAGCCTGAACTGCTGGGAAGGTAAAGGAGAGGGAAGACCTTCTGGAAGGGGCAAAATCACAGGGGCAATATGAAGGGGTGAGGAGTTTCCCACCCCACTGGCAGCAATCTCCTATCTCTACCTCATTGCTTTGATGACCAGCAGCTCCCAGATTTTAGAACCAGATGTAATACTGTATTATTATGGTTTGTTTCATATTTACCAGCTGAAAAAGGCTGAATGGAATTGACCCAGATGGTTCTCAGGTGGAGAACTTAAAGCTGGAAGCTTTTCTCTTCTCCCACTGATGTGGGCACCTTCCATGTTCTCCTCAGATGGGGCTCTGAGGGGCTGATTTCTCTCTGACCATTTATCTAGAGTCTGTGATCTCCACTGCTTCTGCAGCCTCTTCTTCTCTTTATTCTCTCCTGGTTTCTATTCTGTTGTTAGTCCCATACTGCGGTGATCCCGTTTTTCTTCTAACCTTCTAACAAAGGTTAACGCAAGCCTAAGCACAAAGACTTTCAGGCAGAACTTTTGAGTATCTCCATCTACTGTTAGAGATGGAAGGTTTTCTGGAGACCCAGAGACTTAGTAACACGTTCAGTAATCTGACCAACTCCATGCCCTTGAGTTCCGATTTCAGCTTAGTTTACCAGATGGGATCCATGACCATCAACACACCAGACCAATGTTAAGCCTGACAATGGCAGCATAAGAGTGCGTCTCATGATTAGACACGAAGGGCAGGTAGCAGTCATTCAGAAACCCTGAAATGGCAAAGTTAGGGAATTGGGTTTTGAAAATGAGTCACCCAAACATTTTCTTTCCAAACATCTGCAGGTTGTTAGTCTGATTTATTTTGAATTAAAAAATCTTTTTGAGCTGGCTGACAGCTTATTTTAATTCCCAGCTGTTAAAATGTTTCAGCAATTGGAATTAGGGGCTGTGCCATGACTTTTGATGTGGTGGGAACGAGTTCAGCACTCAGGTACACCTGGGGGACCTGTCCCTTCTCATCATGGTCCTTCAGTTTTATTCCTTCTGTTTAAGAGCTTGGTGCTTTGAGCTCTTTGTTTACGATCTATTTGCTTGGGTCTTATAGCACTGGTGGCCAAGGGAGTTTAGCTCATATTCCAGGATGTGGTGGCTTTTATCCAGCACCTAGCACTTTGTGGCTGTCTTGGATTCTTTCTGGAACAAGTTTGGGGAATAAACAAATACATAAATAGGATTATATTTAATTGATATTGCCTCCTCCTCTCCCAAAATATCCCAAAATAATTTTTCTACTCACAGCTGTGGTTCTTGTAAATGTTTTTAAGATTTCTCTGTAGATTGTTAGCTTGGTAAGGGTTTTTGACTTGTCCTTCACTTTTCTCTGGTTGTGGGTGAGCACCTCTTGTTTTTGCTGAGATTTTGGATAGGAAATCTGGCGACTCAGTCTCTTCTCTCCTGATCCCAGCCACCACAAATAGTAGCACCTCCATCTCCGTCTCCTACTTCCAATGCCACCTGCAACTACCACCACCACCAAGGAGTTATTTCTTGGCATTCCTAATTCTCTTAGCCTAGCATCCTAGTATTCAAGTACTTGTATTACTTTTATTGCCCAACTTCCCCAAAGAATTATCTGTACTAGCTATTTTCACCTCTTTTGCTCATCTTTATGCCTCATCCCCCCCCCCCCCCCCGCCCAATCCATTGTGGCTCACTCTCACCACTCTGTTGAGGCTGGCCTGTCAAACATCATCCGTTGCTGTTTAATTGAGATTCAGTCCTCTTGTTACCTGACTTCTTCACTTGTTCCCTGACCTCTGTGTATCTGTGTTAAGGGAAACTTTGAGACCAAAAGTGGGAATGACAGAGTGGGACATTAAATGCTAGGATAAGGACGTAAGGGTTTATACTATAGGCACTGGGGGACCAATCCTGTTTTTAATCTGTATTCAACTAAGGAGTAAATAGATTAACCCAAAGATGAAGAAATGGTTGAAAGGTTGTCCCAATAGTCTAGGTGGAGAAAAGTACTGAGGGTATTAATTAAAACAATGATAAAGAGAATTACATGTCAAGCAAAGATTGGAGAGATATTGAAGACTCGACTAGAAGATAAGAGGATTGATAAAATAGGTGGAAGGAAAGTGGCAAGAGTGCCTCGACCTCCCTTAATCTTGTCCCTCATCTTTGACCTTCGTGTTTTGTAATGTCCTTTCTTGGCCATCTATGTTCAGTTGCATGGTTCTTATCAGGACTCTTTAAAAACATTGTTTTTATGAACTCTTTTTTGATCACCCCAGGTAGATATTACCTCTAATTTCTAAGGATTCTGTAGTACTCTTTCTATCTTCACTTTCTCTTTATTTTAGGACCATAATCTCCTCACTCTGGTTTTAGGTGGGTGGCGCATTGTTAAGGGTGTGAGGAAGACATAGGAATGAGGAAGATGGAAGAGACCGTTGATAAGGAAAGGGTTTTATGGCCAACGTGGAATTACAAACTTCACTTCATGGGTGGTGTGAATTTGGATTTCTGTATGTTTTTACTCTTTTTATTGTAATGTGATAAACTTGAAAGCTAAGTTCTCAAGAACTCTTGTTAGAATGAATGGGAAGCGCTTACCCTTTGATAAATATGGCACATACTTCCCACATCTCTCAATGAACTGGAAGAGGGTGCTGATTCTTTTTCCTGGAAATTAAAAAAGTTTTCTGCTTGTAATTTTAAGTTAAACAACTTGCTACTATTATCTCCTCATCATCTTTCTGAAGAATTGATCCTGTGCGGCTGAGTGCAGCATAGTTGGTTTTCTAGAAATATGCGTTCAGACCCAACCAAACAATATTATTTTTCCAGTAAGCTTTAGGCTTTTCTTTTGCTAAAGAACTTCATGTTTAGACCCTTAAAAAAGAAAAAAATAGGCAGTACTGAGTGTTTGAGTAATATATTGAGGCAAATGAATATTTTCTGCTTCTACCCTTTTATTTTAAATGTGACTAAACTTTGAGACTCATTTTAGAAGCATAGGATAATATTTCTAATTGGATTCTCCCAGAGGCACTTGAGTTGGGAATGAGTTACATGGGTGCTTTTTAAATGACACATTATGACACATCTGCACATTAAGAAGATGACTGGCTTTCTGTTTTTCCTCTCTCTCCATTAATACGTAAGCTCCCTTGCCTCTTTTCAGTGTTGAGTATAATGCTTTGTCTCATCACTTTTTTTTTTAACATTACAAATAGGATTTCACATTTAGAATTTATGAAAGATGCAAATTTTTGTGCAAAACACTAATTTCAGAACTGTCTTCAAAGATTCTATTCAGGAGTTCAGGCTGGGGCCCCATTTTCAATATCTATCACCACCAACCCATCTTTCCCAGGGGACTTAGATGCCAGGGACTCTGGGTCACATGATCTAGCTGAACTTGCCGCCCTCCTTTTATTAAAAAAAGATTTTATTTATTTATTTGATAGAAAGAGATATCACAAGTAGGCAGAGAGGCAGGCAGACAGAGAGGGGGAAGCAGGCTCACCGCTGAGCAGAAAGCCTGATGTGGGACTTGATGCGGGGCTCAATCCCAGGACCCTGAGATCATGACCTGAGTCGAAGGCAGAGGCTTAAACCACTGAGCCACCCAGGCGCTCCTGAACTTCATCCTTCACTGCACGGTCAGTCCACAGTCTGCAATGGCTGTGCCCAAGAGGAGCACCTTTAGATTTGTAAGTTTCTTCCATCCCATCTCTTCCAAAGAGAAATTATAGGGCATATATCCAGTTACAGCTCAGTACATAGGAACCGAGGGGATTTTCTCAAGTTACCTGTCTTCATGACTTCAAGCCTCTTATCCTGGATTGTGACTATCTTGCTTACCTCAGGGAATCCTCAAATAACCTTTAAAACAAGTAGTCTAAAGAGTAAATTAAAAGGAAAAAGTATTTCACATGGTATTCAGGTATCAGTGTAGGATTTGGGTTTTAATAACCCTGAAATTCTGTAATTTAATAAAATATTCTTCTATAATATTATACTCTATGTTTAAGTGACATATTAAAATTCAGGAAAACTTCTTTCTTTGAGACAATGTGCAGCTAAAGTTGTGAATTTACTCCTTATCTCCTCCTAGCCTTTCCCTTCCCCCTTTTGTGTGAAATGACTTGCCTTTATGATTTACCATGTTATTATTTTGGTGCATCAATATTACAATGATTATGGGTAATAAGTCTGGCTGTTGGCATTGTTCATTAACTCTTATAAAGGAAACCAAGACAAATCAAAATGTCAGAACCAGTTTAATGATGGGGTTCTGGTTATAATTGCATGTACATCAAAGATAGAGGGAACTAGACACTATTTATTATGACACTGTATCAAGTGTGCTAAAAACCTACTGTCATTTCATTTTTTTCTCATTTTATTCCTATTTGACTCATGCAAGTTAAGAGTTGTCATCATTTCAGTTTTACAGAGCAGAAAGCAGAGACTCGTTGAGTAACCACACTGCCTGACAAGCCACTGAGGCAAAATACGCAACTCTGGCTTCCCTAACGTCAAAGTCTGTTCCTTTTTTTTTTTTTTTTTTTTTTTTTTAAATCATACTGTACTGTTATGATGCTTAATTTAGTTTAGGGATAGCAACTGAATCAAAGTAGGTTTTGTTCTGATTCTGCCAAGGAACAGACTCTTCTCTCAACTGGCAGTTGCTTGTAACTGGCTAGGCAGAACTCATAGTTTCTAGGGTGGTACATAAAATTGGAGACTTGGGCAAAATCAAAGCAGAGTAGAAAGAGCTAAGTGAAGGGTTTTAGAGCCCTGATGGACACTTGCCTCCTGGGATAGTTCTGATCTCACTGCTTTTCCATCACCTCTTTCTTTTCGAGACTTAACTTATCCCCACCTTAACCCTTCCTACTGGTGGCTGTCCCATTCATAAGGGAGCAGATACCAGATGGGAGAAATTATAGAAACAGTTGTTGGGCGATTGTTCTTCTGAGTTATGTACTCGGGCTCTTGGTTGGAGGGCTCTGATCTGAAAGCTTGCTTCAAATCCACTGAGAATGTAGAGTGATTTAAGTGGTGAACTGGGGAGGGCTGGGGACTTTAAGTGGTGAGGACTAATTTGTTCTTTAAGTTTATCTAATGGTTTGCAAGGGTGGAAATATTTGCTAGGCAGATGTGATGGATTCTCCTAGGAAACTGACTTCACCAGAGAATTCTTTAGAAACTGTTTTCAGGAGCGAGACAAGTGGCATGAATCTATGGACAAAGGGAATCTGCTCGGTGTCTGTGATTGGGTCAAAGACCCAAGGCATGCCTGTCGTGATACAACGTGGATGTTTGTTCAGGGGGCAAGTGCTCACGCTGAGTGATTTTCAAAGCTGTTCGAGGGCATTTATCAGGCTTTTAAACTCTAGATATTCTTTCCCACGGTGTGACCGAGAGAAGGGATCCTGGGCTCTCTTCTCCGGCCCCCAGGATGGGAATTCAGGGGGAAAAGGTCACCTATTCTTATGCCACAAAAGAAAACTTATCCATCAGTTTTCAAGGAAAAAACCCCAGTGTCTGCAAATAGGGGAATTGCTAAGAGCTTATCAGCAGTGCTGCCCTGCCCCCCCCACAACCTAGCGCTGTCAGATGCCTATGTGGGGGGGCGCTTGTCCTACTCCAGGTGAAAAGGGAGTGTTCTGGACTTCTTTTGATAAAACACCTTCCAATTCCAGTAAAAACATGCACTCCAAAGCCATAATCTTTTTTTACTATTTACTGGGGGGAATAGGAGAGAGAGAGAGAGAGGGAGAGAGAAAGAGAACAAACAGCTGAAGTGGATTTACAGTCACTTCTCTGATTGATTTTCTTGCTGAAAAATATTTCCTATCACAGGATTTTCCTTCTCCTCTGTACTCTTGGTACACCCAAGATCTTCATTTCTTTCCGAGTGTGATTAAGGATGACACAGGGTGGGAGAAAATAACCAGGAGTAAATTGCATTTTAAAGTTTTGTCCCATTGGTAGTACCAGCAATTAAAACTCGTTGTGGTCCTCACCCCAGATCATAGCAGCAAGGCCATGAGGCCTCCCTGCTGTAAATTTATTTCCAGTCCAGCTAGCTAAGACAACGCTCCAATGAATTAATGGGCCCTGCTGGACTTCAACTCCCTCTCCTCGCCTCACTGAGCTCCATCTGGTCCCAGGCTTCAGTGGCTGCTCGCGTGAGCACACCACTCCTGCCCTTGACCCAAAGCACACACTGAACTTGGTGCACACAGGAACCACACTGCTCCTCCTGGCTGGGATGGCAGAACAAAGCTAGGTGGGTGCTCCTGGGGGTGTCAGGGGACCTAGCAACCGCAGGTGAAGAAGGGAGATGCCCTCACTAGAGCATCTCCCTTTTTCACCCCACATCTGCTCATCCTTCTGGAGTTTGTGCTAGGGCTGAGATCTGGCCTCTTAAGGGAGGTGAAATATGGCTTCATATTGTAAGAGATGAGGTTTGCTCATGGAAGCAGAGGTGCTGGAGACTAAGACTATGGTGTGACCGATGCCAGCAGTTCTCAGTAAGGAGTCTTGCAGACACATCCCGGGAGAGGAAGTTAGATTAGGGCAAGACAAGTGAATGAAATTGTTTAAAGGCTATAAAGAGATTAAAAAAAAAAAAAAAGGAACTCCTCTTCATTTAGGGTTATGAGATCCTCTTTCCTGGGCGACTTTGAGGGCAGTGTGGGATTAGGGCTTCCAGCCTTGACCTGGAGATTTCATGTCAGAGGAGATGGGGAAGGAGAGGAGGGATCTGTGTAGGAGCTGGATCATGAGTCAACATTGTTGCCTTTCAACTGAGTGTCTTGGGCAAGCCCTCGCCACTGCCCATAACTGCGAGTCACTCTGGTGTCTGGGTGGCCTCCTGGATTTAGGATCTGCTGGACAACAGGGTTGATTGCCCCAGAACAGTTGAAAATGGGTTCATTTTTGAGGCTCACAACTGTCCTGTCCTTCCTTGGCTTCTACTCAGGCGGCACATACCATCTGGTAGACGTGAGATGTGTTTATTACTATAGGCAGGAAGGATCTGGAAGCAGTGTTTTTGTTCCTATCTGTGACTTCAGTGTCAGCTGAATTTCTCTAACTTCTTATTTCTTAAGAGACGTTTCTCTTTTTTGTAGAGCTGGCATAATCCAAGATAATGACACCTATGGGAAAACAAAGCAACCACAACTCAAGATAATCCACCTGCATGAGAAGCTTCGGATCATGGTTTTGATTTCAAGACTAAGTGGTGGGATCTTTATGTGAACATGTGTCTTGGGAAGAGCCCCTGGTCTGGTCAGGCTGATGGAAGTTGAGATGTGTCCTTAAACCTTGCTGGAGGTCCATGACCCTCATCAACATTAGGTACAACATCATGGTGGGATTTGGTGATACAACTTTTGAGAGCCCCTACATCATAGTAATTTCTAGATGGTTTAATACAATTAAAAAGAAAGAGAGAGAAAGATGAGGGAGAAACAGATTCATCCCCACTTGCCCCGAGTAATGAGCTTCTTGGGTGCAAGACTACCTTATAAAGGTTTTTCTCTCCATTGCCCACTTCCTGTCCCCCAGATCAGGGTGGGGGAGCTCCCGAATCTGGTTAACAGGTTGGCCATTTCTAATCTGAGCCCAGGCTCATCTCCTGCCGCATGTATGGGTTATTGAGCAAACTGATAGACTACGTGAGGGTCTTGCCTGAATGACAAACTGCACATATCAGCTTGAGCAGACCATTAACAAGAGCTGGCTGATGACTCCAGCCTCCCTGGATTTCCTCTCCCTTCCGCCTGTGGACACGACAGCCCAGGAGAAGGTGACTGGGGGCCCATGAGGGCAAATGGGACACGAGGCAGAAAACTCTCTTGAGACCTTCCAACTGGTTTGCATTTCCTCATGGAATCGGAGCCCTCTCTTGTAAGCGGGGAAGGCAGTGAGACCACCACACGATTTTATGGATCCGTTTTCACTTTTCCAGATGCAAAGAAAGGAGCCATAATTACCTTGCATACATTTTGCTAATGTCCCTTGGGCAAGAGGTAGGTATAACTCACACCAGATAAACTCTGGTTTTGCTCCCGCGTTGTCTCCTTTATCTGCAACATGGGGGTGTTGAGTGATGCCACAGGCAGCTGGAAGGGCTCATTTATTTGACCTAATTATTCCCAATGTAGACCTGACTCATCGGAACGGGCTCTTCTTCAAAGGAAATGAGAGCCAGATTGTCTCCTTGGCAACGATGGAAAACAAATGCTATCCACAGAATGGCTGTTAGATTGAAAAAGGCACAACTGGCTTCTGGGGCCAGCCGACATGTAACCACGTTACCAAGAATAGAGGACTTGAGAGAGAGCAGTGTCAACTTCTGACATGTTAGCTGTCTCAAAATGTTCTTAATAAAATTAACTCGCCCTTGGATGCTGTGGACAAAAGTAACCACATACTCAGAAGCCAGGGAAAAATGGAAAACTTCAGTGGGGTGTTTTTATTAATAACTGACTTAATCCCTGTGGGTACAATGGGGGACTTTTCACATGGGAACCTTATTATTTCTTGGTCCTCTTAGAGGCTCTATTGAAGAATTGAAATTATCTCTTCTAAGGGATGGGGAGATGGAGAAGGGGAGTTGAAACGGCCCTCCTGGTACCATCAGGCCCATCAGACACAGAGCGGGAACAGCTTGCCACATTCCCACTGTGAAGTAGATGGCCTTGGCTCAATGATGCATGACTGGATATTGAAACTTCATCTCAGACAACTGCAAATTGTTCATACTGACACACAGGTGCACTGAAAAAAATCATTTAAATGTTCCCTGGTCCCACCTTCCTGTTTTACAGTTGTGGTTAAGAATGTCATGACCCTAAGACATTCGGGAAAGATGCACACTTGGCTGATGCCCATGGTACAGTGTGGCTTTTGGCCTTCTGTTCCAGGACTGTGAAAGTGCCCCACTGACTACAGGGTTCCAGGGTCCACCTATTGTCACCAGAGACAAACCTCCAGGAGCACTGTGTTTGATCTCAGCCTGCATCCGGTCTGGGAGGAGGAGAGGGCATCCCACCAGCAAATAGGTAAGAAGATCCCATTGTTCAGTCATGCCCTCTGATGCTGTAGCGATGCACACACGCGGTTGCACTTGGCATTCTGACTCCTGCATGGCGTGTTTTCATCTCTTCCCTGGAGGTGAGGCCAAAGCCTGAAGTTCCTTTCGACACAGCTCTGCAAAAACTCTGGCTTTGTGCTCTCCTGTGCTTTGCAATAACATACCAGCTCTGTGGTGTGGCCAATGTTTACTTAATTGGTGGGAGGACTTTTTAATATCAAAAGGAAAACATTTCTTCTGCATTCCACAGAGGTAAGATGTGGTTTGCTGTGGTACAAGGGTAAGGATTGGGGGTGGGGAGGGAATGAAGAGAGGAAAAACAGTCTTTAGGGCTAAAGTCAGGGGAGGGGGTGGGTGGGTAGGAAAGAGAACCAAGTAAAGTGGGGGTGCAGACGAAAGATCAACGGTGTTGCTTTTAAGAGTCAGAGCTATGACTGACCATATGTTTGCTTTGCAGTTATTTCCAAAAATAGATGATTAGTAGTGAGAAGCAACTGCTTTCTGATGCGTATGAGGGGGTCAGTTAATATTATTTCCAACTGTTAGGGTAAGACACGGGGTAGGCTGTATATGCAACAGAAAGAGGTTGCTAAACTTCACGGTGCATGGGATTAGATTTGATGGAGGTTTTTTTACCAGTGAGACAAAGCTGTTAGCTAAGGAAGAGGAATTTACCTGAGGATGTAAGGGGTTGGTAACTTGTAGTGGTTGCTGCTGATATTCTGTATTTTATTTTATTTTATTTTTTAAGATTCTATTTATTCATTTGACAGAGATCACAAGTAGGCAGAGAGGCAGGCAGAGAGAGAGGGGGAAGCAGGCTCACCGCTGAGCAGAAAGCCTGATGCGGGACTTGATTCCAGGACCCTGAGATCATGACCTGAGCCGAAGGCAGAGGCTTTAACCCACTGAGCCACCCAGGCGCCCCAATATTCTGTGTTTTAAATAGTGCAAATCTATCAGCAATCAAATAGTCATTAAGAAATGCGGGCCTGTGAGCACAAGGACGCACAGAGGCAACACGTTGCTGACCACTTGGGTGATGGGATGGGGCCCAATTGGGGGAATTAGTGCTCTGTCTTCTTCACAGAGTCCCGGATGTGTGGTGACTCCTAGGTCAGAGATGTCCTGAACCATTAACATTTCCTGGAGAGGAGAAGAGGTTGAGAGCCTTCTGTGTTCAGGGGAAGGCTCACCCTGCTGTAAATTGTGTTGCCGAGTAGTAAATGTGTATGCATGTCTACGACTTTGATTTATTTTGATTGTGATACTTCATGAAAGATGTTGTAGCCCTTAAGTTTGCCAGTTCTCCCAAAGCAGAATCTGCCGAAGAGTTTCATTAGGATGCACACCAAGGGAGTCCCCGCAGGACAGAGGCATGTGGAAGAGAACATCCCTGGTGGTGAGAATATGGCAACAAGAGATCCCAAGACATCAGGCACCAATTTGACTTCTTTTCTGGATGCCCATGGTACCTTCACTTCTCTCTAAACGCGGGGCAATGCTAGAGGTATTAGTTTCTTGAATTATTCGCAAGTCCTTGCGATGGACTGCTGCCATTTGCACTGAGGTATGTAGATAGGACAGGCCCCGAATGGAAGGTTGCAGACTGAGTTTTAGTCCCAAGGGTTCACATTCCATCTTATGGATTATTCTATCCAGTTTTCAGGTTCAAGTTGAGCTCTGAACAGCTGTTGGGTCTTTGATGCTCATATCTCCAGGGACCCATCTTTCAGCTGACTGCTTGTTTCAGAGCCATGTGCCACACACTCCAGGAGTGACGTAGGAAGTCCTAGCCCTGGTCTCCTTCGGCACTGGTGTGTAAAAGTTGAGGGTGAAGACAGGCAGAGATATGGGTTGATTTGTTCTTTTAATGTGGTTTTTCTTTTCAGATCAAGTGAAACAGTATTATAATTCTTAGTAGATATTATAAATGTTTGTTGAGCATCTACCATGTGTCAGGCTAAGCAGCCATCAAGGAATCTATACTTGGTGTAAATTTCTCTTCCTTCACTAGGCTCAGCTTGTGAAGCTTGGCATTATTTTTAGTTACCTTCTGATCTCTGCTGTTTAGCATGGAGTCTGATCCATATGGGGAAATGATGTGCAAAGAGCAGTTCACCTTGCTATTTTCCTTCTTTGTTCTCTGACACCTTTGCCCTACACAGGCCAACCGGTGGCCTTCTTCCCATCAAAATGCCAGAACATCTTTCCCTCTAGCTGCTTATTTCCTACTGCACCTCTTACAATGACTGTGAGAAGAAACAAACGTTTTCCTTTATGGCAAGGGTGACTTCCCACTAGTACGTACAATGCCCCATAAAGGCAGACCTGTTTTTATCTCTTTGCACGCTGCTGTTTCACCAGCACCAAAAATATTGTCTGGGACATTGTAACTACATGTTAGCTTATTTATAATTATTTGTTGAATGAATACATAAAATTAAAAGCAGGGCAAAGATCTTAACATATTAGATAGGTTCGGTTAAGCTATGCAGCAGTAACAAGTAAAGCTGGAAATTTCGGGGGTTGAGCATAGATGTTTCTTTCTCTTTTCTGAGGAGTTGGCCATGGGTCCCTCAGCCTTCTGGATCAGCTCCTTTCCTGGTGTGAATGCCAGGATCTGGGATGGAACATAAAGCTTTTGGGTTTCTCCTATAGAGAAGGGAGGATGGAAGAGTTGCCTCCTGACTCATAAATACTTTCGCCTGGAAATGATGCATGTCCCTTCTGCTCATGGTCTTTTGGTTACATGGCTGGGAAATGTGGGTGAGCCCCTGAGTATCCGGTGAGCACGCTCCACTAAATGTGTTAGTCAGGCTGCCTAAGGGACGTTGTAATGTCCTAGGAAAGCAAGTGTTGGCATCCCACCCTCATTCTGACCCCTTGAGTGCATGCCGGCCACCTTTCCAATGCGAGCAGCTGCTCTTCCTTTTTTATTTTATTTTATTTTATTTTATTTTTTTTATAAATTAATGCTCTTCTTTGCCTGAAGTCTGTTTCAGGGAGCTGGAGCTTGCTTTGGCGTCCTGCTTTGCTGTCAGCATGGGAGGCTCCTGGTGTCAGGAAACCACATTACATCAGGCTGAGATTAAGGTTGAATAAGACATAGAGCAGCCTTCGAGGAGTGTGGACTGTTTGAATTTTTGTCTCCCTCACTAGGCTCAGCTTGTTAAAGGCAGGATGGACTCGATCAATGACTGATGGGAATTAGTGTATAACTAGCTCAGGCAGGACCCTGAGGTGCATATTCTACACTGGCTCCCAGAGATAGCAGCAGGATGAAGCTCTAATTGTCCTCAGCAAAGACTTGCTTGATAACAAATTTATTATCAGCCGTTTTCCCTTCCCCATCTCACTTCCTCACTCTCCTGACAGTGTTTCTTGGGATTTCCTTTCAAATAAATTATTTACACTTGATTTTGTGTTTTAGGATCTTCTTAAGGAGGAGCTCCAGACTAAAATACAAAGTTGCCTCAATAGTTTGAATCTGTGTGCGTGTGTGTGTGTGTGTGTGTGTGTGTGTGAGAGAGAGAGAGAGAGAGAGAGAGCGAGTGAGAGAAAGAGAGAACACTATTGATTTGTGAAGGGCGCAAGAGAGGCTTCCTCCCTGTCTTCACCTGTGGGGCTCTGTAGGTATTTGGAAAGAGGGAAGTGAAAGGAATAAAAGGAAGGAGAATATCTAAGATGCCAGAAAGGCTTTCTTCTATAACTGGGTTTTTAAAAACATAAAACCTGGATCCTTTTATTACTGTAATGGCTCCCTGAAGTCCTGGTGAGAAACATTCCCATAGTCTTTCTAAGGTGAGCACCCTCTGGCCCATCAGCACAGAAGTCGGGGTGGCTGGAGTGCTCTCTTTTTCAGCACCTCTTGGTGGAGATTTCAGAAGTACCTTCAGGTAGTCCTAAAGTGGTGACACTGGTCTTTGGTTCTTCACCTCTGCTTTTCATGTCCTCTGCTCCTTTTTGGTGATCTCCTGTGTCCCAGGATCAAATAATGCTAAAATGACCTTATAATTTGTCATCCACATCAGGGCATTTTTTGTTCTTAGGTCCTTGCAAACCAATGAGAAAACTAAGCTGTCACTTAAACAAACCATTCTCACTCAGCTGGTGGCGGTGCCGGGGTGTGTGTGTGGGGGGCAGTGTGCTTCCTTAATGCACCACCTACTGTCCCATATTGACTAGCCAGGGGCTTCATGTCAGAGAAGGAGGCCTGTCTCTGGGGTAGGAGTCAGGGCGTGCATGCACAGTCTTGACTTTGTTGCTCACTCCTAAAGGAAATTTGACAAGTTGTTTTGCTTTTCTGGGAGCAGTGTTAGTACCTGTGAAGGACAGACCTAAGATTGAGTAAATAATAGTGATAATAATAGTAGCAGCCATACTTTCTTGTATATTTAGTGGCCAAGGCTTAAGAGCATGGCTTCTAAAGCCAGAAACTTGGGTTTGAATCCCAACTCTACTTACTTACTTACTCACTTACTAATGTGAGATCTGGGCCAAGGTACTCCTCAGTTTTCTTAACTGTGTAACCATAGTACAAATGCCATATAATAAACTGTACCTATTTAGCAAGTACAATTTTTAACTTTTGATATATGAGTGTGCTCATGAAGCCATGAAACTATGACTACAATCGAGACAATGTACCTATACATTCCCCCTCTGAGTTTCTGCTTATCCCTTTCCTAATAATAGTCTCCTCCATACCCCACCCCATGCCCCGCTCCACAAGCAACCACCAGTCCCTCTGTCACTACAGATAAGTTTGCGTTTTCTAGATATTTACATAAATGACGTCATGCAGTAGATACCCTTTTTGGCTTGACTGCTTTCACCCTGCATTCTTTTTTTTTTTTTTTTTTTTAAAGATTTTATTTATTTGACAGAGAGAAATCACAAGTAGATGGAAAGGCAGGCAGAGAGAGAGAGAGGAGGAAGCAGGCTCCCTGCCGAGCAGAGAGCCTGATGCGGGACTCGATCCCAGGACCCTAAGATCGTGACCTGAGCCGAAGGCAGTGGCTTTACCCACTGAGCCACCCAGGCGCCCCTCACCCTGCATTCTTATTGCAAAATTCATTCTGTGTCATATCACTAGCTCAGTCCTTGCTATTGCTGACTAGTATTCCCCTGCGTGGATAAATTGCAGCTTGTTAATTCGTTCACCTGTTGCTGGAAATTTAGGTTGTTTGGGACTTTTTTGGATAATACAAATACAGCTCTGTGAACATTTATATGTAATTCTTTGCATGGACGTATGCTTTCTTTTCTCTTGGGTAAACAGCTGGGAGTAGAATGGTAGGTTCATATGGTAGGCATATATATCAACACTTTAAGAAACTGTTACATTATTTTCTGACATATTTTTATATTCTAAATTCTAAAGTAAATTTTCCATTCTCACGATTAGTGCACAGTGTGAGAGTTTTAGCTCCTTCATCTCCTTCAAGACTTGGTATGGTCGTTATTCTATTCTATTTTACTTTATTTTATTTATTTTGGTATGATCATTATTTTAAATAGGTGTGTCGTAGTATGTCATTGGTTTTGATTCATTTTTTTTTTTCCTCATGAAGAAATGGTGATGGACATCTTTTCATATGCATGGTGGCCATCAAGTATCTCCATAGATGAGGTTTCTTTAAAAACCTTTGCCCAATAAAAAGAACCTCTTTTGTTTCCTTATGTTTTGAGAGTTCTTTGTATGTGCTAGATAACAAATCACTTACTAGATACAAGATTCTAACTATTTTCTCCATTTCTGTTGCTTGCCTCTTCATTCTTTGGCTGTGTCTTTCCCAGAGGAAAAGTTTTTAATTTTGATGAAATCTGATTTATCAATTTGTTCTTTTATTCTTAATCCAAAGGCAGCTTTTCTCTTATTTTTTCTTCTGGAAGTACTACAGTTTTATGTTGACCTTTAAGCCCATGATCTACCATGAGTGAATTTTTGTGTATGATGTGGTGTGAGGTGTGGATCTAAGTTTGGTTCTTTGGCATATAAATAGCCAACTCTTCTAGCACCCTTTGTTGTAAAGATTATTTTTTTCTCTGCTGGATTGCTTTTGTACTTTTGTAAAAAATCAATTTTCCACATGTATGGGTCTCCTGGACTTTCTATTATTTTCATTTTTTGTTGTTTTGTTGTTTGTATTTATATCAATACTGCACAGTACTCTAGGTTTATAATAAGCCTTGAACTAAGGTACTGTTAGCTTTGAAATTTTGTTCTTTATTTTTGAAATCATTTTGGCTCTTCTAGGTCCTTTGTGTGGCTATGTGAATTTTACACTTGGTCTGACAGTTTCTACAAAAAAATCCTCCTGAGATTTTGATTGAAATTTTGTTGATCTTATACATCAATTTCAGGAGAATTGACATCTTAACAATATTAAGTCTTCTGGCCCAGGATTATACAAACTGGGACACATTTGAGAGTGAAAGGGGATGGTAGGAAAATTATGCTTTGATAGCCAGTATAAACCAGGGCTGTTCTGAGATATACAGTCATCCTATCCTGTGCCTTCTCATCACCCCACGTGCTGACATCCCACTAGTGGCATGGTTCCCAGAACTCTCATCTACTCCTGTCAACCTCAAAATTTACTATGCTTCTAATAGTATTAACTACATTCCTGGCAGAAGTATCTCCATAAAGAAAATCCTAAAATCTCAGTATCCCATTGACGGCTTTTCCTAGATGGAAGGAATGACAATGGGTAGCCTGATAAATCAAACCCTAGTAAGAATTACATAGCAGATGTGTTATTCTATTAACTTATTCATTCTTCTCACTTAATGAATGTATCTAACTCATATATTCTTTAACTTTTAAGGACTGATTCCAAAGGCAGATTAGAAAGACAGTGTTTAAAATAGTTTTCAAACATCCATCCTTGTGAATTATATTAAATAACAGCTGTAAAGCACCCAGTACTATTTCTGGTGCATCCAAAGCCATTGCTAAGTTCCCATCCCTTGAAGCACATCATAGCCTTGGGTCGTCCCTGCCTGCAGTCAGGAAGGGCTTTCCTGGGGAGGGCGGGGGGGGAAGGATGTGAACCCTGATCTTCCTATATTCTTCTGGGTGGATCAAAAGCAAAGCTCATAAAAAGTTGGCAAAAGAAAACTCAAACTATATCATAGCAAAAAATCTGGAGTAGTTCTTCATGATATCACTGCCAGCAATCTTGCAAGATACTTGAGGACATAACCTTCACTGCTCTTTGCTGTCATGCACGCAAGGGTCAGGGTTTGGGTGGTGTAGGAAGGAGGTGGTGGCTTTGAAGCCCTCTGCCATTACTGTGAGCAGGAAGTGAAATATCAAGGATGTTATTCCAGAATTCTCTCTCTGCTTAATTCTGTTTCATTCTGGCTTCCTGTGTATCTCTTCTGTGCTATGCTCCTTCTCTGCCAGGCTCTGAAGCCATTCAGGTGGTCAAGATGATGAGCTCAGTGGGTTAGGCTATGGGGCTAAGGAAATCAAAGTCACAGGTTCTGTCTCCATATGAGCCAATTAACTCTGCAAAGAAATTTGTCCAAGTCCTCAGATTGCCTTACTGACTCTCACCAGCTGGCTTGAAAACCTGTGCTCTGTGGGGCCTGGAGCATGGATGGCTAAATATCAGGCCTATCCCTAGTCCTGGAGAATTCTCCCTGGGTGAGTTAGAAACCTCTCATTAGATTCTGGGATCGTTCATTAATCTGGCAGCACTTTACTTCAAGGCCTGGTGTTTATCTTGAGTTAATTTATGAGTGACTGAGGATTTTGTGTTGCTGTAAAAACTGATCGTTGATAGTGTACCAGCCTGCTTGATAAATGATTCTTCACTTCAGCATGCTGGAATGCAGAGTCAGCTGTGTCAGACTACTGTGGGGAGGCCAAGGGGTAGCAAGTTGGGGCTTCAGATGTTGAGTTATTCAATCAAAAACTTCCTTTGAGTGTCTTCCATGGGCCAGGCACAGTGTGGGGTACTGGGGATACCGGGGATTTCCACATATGTTTTAAGGCCTCTTCCATGGGAGGCATTCTAGTGGACCCAAAGGCACAGCAGAGAATGAGACACTGCTTTCAAGGTGATCTGGGTTCAGGGCATGGGGTCTTAACCTTTGTGTCATGGATTCTCTTAGCAATCCTGTGAAGTCTATGGACGCCTTCTCAGAATAACACTTTTAGATGTTTAAAATGAGCACACGAGTTTACAAAGGAAGCTGGTTATAATACAATGCAGTTGTCAAAATATTAAACAAATACATCCATGCTAAGTGCTGAGTACCCATGGGCCATGTCTGCTCATAGAGACCGCCTCTCAGGGCCCCCCTCTTCAGGGACCCTGTATCAATCTCAGCTGCTGCATGGAGGTGGTGTGTGGGGGTATGTTGTTCTAGCCAGCCATGCTTTGAACCACATGTCTAGGTCCTCCCAGGCACAGCTGAGTAAAGACAGGGAAGCACTGACCCCAGAGGCTGCTGTTCTATCTCGAACTAGTGAGACGTTCTCATCAAGAGAGCTGTCCTAGGCAGCAGGTCATTCTTAGCAATGTGCATTTGGGAAGCAGGACCCATTTCAGATATGGCTGGGGACTAAAGATGAAGAAATGCAAAAAGCAGACCCTGATATAGTCATTAGTTGTCTGGAACAAGGTGAGGGTCTAGGAGGCTGAGCCGAGGACCAGGGAGAGCTGCCGAGACAAGAGTTAATGAGTCACTTGCTGTGGGTAGAGACTGATGGGCAGAGAAACAGAAAATGTTAAGGAGCTGAGTGGGGTTGAGGGCAGAGCCTTAGAGTGAAAATCCAGAAATCTTTCTGCAGAGATGTAGAATTGCTTTGGATGGATCTAGAAAACCCTTCAGTTTGTGTCTCCAGTTCCATTACTCCCAAGGGGACTTGTGGTTCATCTTTTCCTGAATCGTACTGAAGGGCTTGCTTCCTGGCAGACATTCCCATTTTCTTTATTCCTGTGTACATTCTTACAATAACTTTTCACGTCCCAAGGCAACTAGTAGATCTCTGTCGCTTGTTATCAAGAGTCAAATGCAAACATGGCAGGGAGGGGTGAGTCTCCAGGGGATAATGGGGCATCTGACTCCCTCAAGCAGCAGATGTGGGCAGAGAGTGCTTCCCAGCACACTTCTAAGTTGAGTTTTGGATTTGTCGAAGGCTAACAGTACAAAATTTTGGCAGAAAATTCTGTGGTTCATTGAAATTTTGCTTCTTTTTTATGTTGGGGACATTTGAATTCCATCACGGTATGCAGTGTTTATAGTAAAAACTTAGTTTTGTGTGTTGGGAGAAGGGTTTGGTAAAGGGACAAAGTCAGGGTCAGTAGAAAATTCAAGGTCACTAAAAGTAATATTTAATAATGAAATCCCATTCATACCTATTTTGCTTGGCAATTGGTAGTAAGATGAGAAAAGCCAATAATAATCTTAAAATCTGAAGTTGCGCATGGATGGCTTAGTGGAAAAGGAAGTGCAACCCCACATTAGATAGGATAAAAGAGGGTATGGGGCCAACCAAACGGGCATTGATTCATTTATCCACCCAGTGCCTCTTACAGATCAGGGAAAAGCAAGACTGTCCTCAGGAGCTTACATACAATACATAACAATAAATGAATAGGTAATAATGCATTGTGAAATGTGCTAAGAAGGATATAAAAGGAAGACATGATAAGTGAGGAACCAGGTGGGGTGGGGACTAGTTCAGACAAGATGGTTTAGGAATAGATCACTTCCTACCTTTGTAAGAAGGGGCATTTGAGGGGCACTAGGGTGGCTCAGTGGGTTAAGCCTCTGCCTTTAGCTCAGGTCATGATCTCAGGGTCTTGGGTTTGAGCCCCACATGGGGCTCTGCTCAGCGGGGAGCCTGCTTCCCCCTTCCCCTCTGCCTGCCTCTCTGCCTACTTGTGATCTCTCTCTCTGTGTCAAATAAATAAATAAATAAATAAAATCTTTAAGAAAAAAAAAGGAGGGGGGCAGTTGAGCTGAGACTTGAAACTTGCATGTCAGTCTTGGGTGCTACTAAAGGAAGTTCCTTCCAGCCATAGGAGACAGGAAGCGCAACCTTAAATATAGACTGGGGCTTAGGAGGTAGAGAGCGAGTGGGAGAAGAGTTTGAGTGAGGCTAGATGTAAGCAAAGACCATTTGCTTAACAACAATTCATGCGAAGACTTCCAGGACTGTGCTATTCCAGCAGTGAACAAGACAGATAAAAGCCTCTGCCTCCAGGGAGCATATCCCTTAGAGAGGACCTGGTCATAATATGCCTTGTAATAAAAGGTTTGAACTTTAGTGTAAAGACAATGGGGAGCCTTTGAAGTGGTCAAAGCTGGGGAGTGACATAGTTGGATTTGCATTTTAGAAATCGCAGCTCTGAGAACAGTGTGGAGAATGGTTGGGGCAAGGCAGTCTAGAAACCAGGAGACGAGAGAGCTCAGTGCAACTAAGAAAGTGTTTTTCTGTTTTCAGATAGTGCAGTAGGTTGGAAATAAATGGAGAGATTCCAGAGGTATTAAGAAGGTGTAATGGACAGGATCAGGTGGACAGGTGAAAGATTAGGAAGGACCCAGACATACGTGTGGTCAATTTTCTGACTTCAAGAATTGGGTGGGTGTTGTTGGCATTAATTTTGGGGGGCAGCACACAAGAAAGAACAGATTTTTTTTGAGGAAAAATTAAATGGTATCATTTCTCTCTTTGATGAGATTGATACTTTATTGAAGAGACAAACATGCAAATAAAACCACTTTATCAACCAGTGTGTACTACTCAGTAAATTATGCTGTACTAACAACCACCATAATGATGTTTTCATACAGCAAAGATATATTATTCTGTCACGTTGCATGTCCAAAGCCAACAGGGTGGGGTGTACCGGGGGAAGCATGGAGCTCTCCTCATTGTAATCAGTGGACTGAGGCCAACAGAGTTTCCATCTTGACACAAGCCTCTACCCACCAAGACAGAGTTAAAAAAAAAAAAAAAAAAGAGAAAGAGAAAGAAATAATGAATCTGGCTCTTAAATCCTCTGTCTGGAAATGATCTGTGTCCCATCTGTGCCCATTTCATTGGCCAAGTCATAGGTCATGCCTAACTTCAAGAATCTGAGAAAGGACAATCACACTATGTGCTGGGAAGGAGGAAGACGACAATTTCTTCTTTGCAGCGCATCCTATCAGGTGGGGCAGATTTCATTTTGTCCTCTGTGGATGGCAGTCATTTTGATAGCTTGATGAAGTTGGTATTTACCAGAGTTCTCCACTATAAACCTTTTACCCCTTTGTAATTAATAAATATGTTGTAGGGAATTACTTTGAAACTACCTTCACTAAATTTTTAATTAATTAAGATCTGAAGGGACCCGTGGTTTTCTCTTTATTCAGTGGGTTATCATTCATTACTATAATTATTTATTTTCACACTCAAATCGTCCCAGATTTGGCCAGTGGGAACCCCTTGAATCTGACTTTTGTGTCTGTTTAGCATGTTCCTGCATTCTTTGAGTATTTCCTTGCCTCTGGCTGCAGACTTACCTTACACTTTGCTTGCCCCTACTCTAGCTATGGAATCAGTCATTTCTCCAAGGAGCCCTGATTGTTTTTAGTGGAGAAGAGCATTTAGAAGATTAGAATGTTTGGTGTGCTATTTGCTTTGGAGATGTTGCTGCTTCCAGGCCCTTTCAGTGGACAGAGCAAAAGGATACATGTATGCACGTACACACACTCAGATACACACACACACACACGTACACACACTCACGTACACACACTCACATCTATGCTCGTATCTGTATCTACTATGTATATTTATTTTGGAATCTCCAATTCCAGTTCAACAGCATGGAGTATATTCTGCTTTTCTTTCTTTCTGTATTTATAAATCTTTGCTTCTACACTGAGCACATTGGCTCTCATCCTCATATATTTCCTTAGTTCGTGAGTCCTACCCCTCTCCCTCCCCATCCTTCCCAGGTGGGTACTCTCCCCAGTCTACTTGGCCTCCAACACCATGCCAAGCTACCTTCCTTACTACTTAGGCTCTGACTTCCCATCCTGGGAACAGTGGCCTGTTAACAAAGCTTGCAAGGTGGTCTCCCTGGACCCTACCATGAATCTGGGGCTCATTTTTATAGGTAATGTAATGTGTGGCATTGAGAAAGGATTGCAGACAACGAAGAGTTAGAAGTCCAGATCTTCTGAGCCCCATTTTCCTCCCGTTCTAAAGCCCTGGGCATCAGTAACAATGATCGGAATCCATAGAAGATTTCTTTGGCTTCTCTTTCTCAATTCCATTCCCAAATGGATTTACTTTGGAAAGTAAGTGAAAGTCCACTTACCCATTTCAGAGTTATCTAAAGGTGAAAAAAAAAAGCTATTTTTTTCAGCAGTTCAGAGATTTTTCAAATACTTTTTTGTCTTTGGATTACTCAAAAGCAGCTTTGTTTGGTAATTTTAAACTTGGCATCTCTGGTACAAAACCCTGAGTAAGGAATGTGTGCTTTGCCTTGTTTGAAGAAATTTGGTTTTGAAATAACAGTTATGGATGTTTAAAAATACTGCACTGAGCAGACACTGTGTGTTATTTTCCTTTGCCTTTGAAACATGCTCTATATTGTGAAGCCGATAACTTTCATGGGTGGGAGAATTTAATAGCGTATACTTAACTGATGCAAATGTGAGATCACTTTATAAGTCACATGGGAATCTGGTTGGGTTGTCTTTTTAGCTTTTATTCAGTAAATTCACATGATCTCCAAATAGCTTAGAATCCTTGGGCACACTGCCTGTGTACATATCAGGTGCTCCATAATTGCTGAGCTGATGTGAACTGAGCACGCTTGTTTTCATTTGGCTGTATGGTTCCCCTCCAGCTTTGAGGGCTTTGAGGTCTGAAATAGGGTTTGGCAAATTGTGGACCATGGACCAAATCCAGCTTGCCACCAGCTTTTCTACGGCCTGCAGGCTGAGCATGTTTTTCGCATTTTCTAAATGGTTGAATAAAAATCAAAAGGAGACTAACACTTCGTGACATGTGAAAATTACGTGAAATTGAAATTTCAGTGTGCACACATAAAGTTTTATCAGGATATAGTCATGCTCACTCATGGAGTGCTTTCACATGACAATGGCAGAGATGGGCACTTACAACAGAGACCGTATGACCTGCAAAGCATAAAATATTTACATCTGGTCCTTTACAGACAAAGTTCAGGGAGGGACACCTGGGTGGCTCAGTCAGTTGAGCATCTGCCTTCGGCTCAGGTCATGATCCTGTGGTCCTGGGATCCAGCCCCATGTCTGGATTCCTGCTCATTGGGGAGGCTGCTTCTCCCACTCCCTCTGCTGCTCCTCCTGCTTGTGGATAAAATCTTAAAAAGAAAAAAGAAAAAAAGATCATGGATGCCTAATCCAGAAGATAGAAGAGGTTGCCTGCTCATTTTTAGGATTTTTGTGCTCTAAAACTTAAAGCCTTTTTAATTTTCTACCCCTCATACTTCCAGCCTGCCTCTTCATTGGCATTTGATTGGATTCCAACCTCATTTCAATAATAAAAGCTATAGTCAAAAGAATAAAATTATAGAGTATAAAGTCAAATATAATTTTGTTGCTTCTGTGCTTTTTGTTGTTTGTTTGCACTACTGTTTATATATTAGATAATGAATAAAGGCAATTACGAGGGAAAGGACCGAAACGATACCACCTATTTTATACATTGCTGTGTTTGTTTCCAGTTGTTGGTTAATTTTGGTTTCTCAAGCTCTTTCCAAACTCCACAAAGGTAGGGGGATGAGCTTTATTGCTTCTTTTGGATTTCAGGCTTGTAGTGTGGTACCTAGAGTTGGGAGCCACAGCTATCAAAATCATTGCCTATACTTGCCATCTGCTTGTTCTCCCCTCAACCCAGTCTAAGCAGGGTTAGACTCCCACCACGCATGACACTGGGCAAAGTCACCAATGGCTCCATCTGCCTAACTCTCACAGTTGATTTTCTGTTTTGACCTTATTTTGCTTACACTAGCTTAGAGTGTGGTTGTTTACTTTCTCTAGTCTTCTAGGGCACCACACATTTCCCCTCTTTCTCCCACATTGTTGGGGACTTCTCCTCTCCTTGGATAGTCCCTTTTATTAACCAGGTCTTTTTATGCTGATGTTTTGGTATTCAGAGGCTTGCTGAGAACGAAGAGACTCTTTCTCCCAGGATTCAATAATAAACAACTCAGTCCTGAGTGGGCCTTTCAAATGAAAACCACCCCATCCAAATCCCATACCCCCAACCAGCTTCTTTCCTGGGGTCTCACACAGCCCTTACACTCCAGGGCAATATTCCCCTGACATAATCACCTATGGCCTCATACCAGACAACTAGGGAGCGTGCCTATACCCCAGAGCCACTGAGCTTATTCAAACTAGCCAATCCTAAACGGGCTTCCCCTGACTTGCCTGTTCTTTTGCATGGAAACCAGAGGAAAAGCTTTTGCCTACATTTTGCTTCCAACTTCCTCTGCCTCTTCCTCTGCCTGCTGATTGACTCCGTATGGCCCTGCACAGTGGGCCACACCTCCTGTTTCTAGGGCTTTGTCAGTGTAACAAACTTCTTTCTTTGTGACAGTCATTTCCGTGTCTGTTTGTGTTATCATACTTGCTTAAAATAAATCCTGGTTGCCTTTAAAATACTCTTCTTCTTTCTAACCTTTAAATACTGAAACCTCTCTGGGATCTTTCTTGCTCTTCTTCTCTTTTCTATTTACCCACCCCCTGCCCCCAACCCCCCAACTAAGGATGATCCAATTTATGCTTATGGGTATAGCCTTGAATACCATCTACATTTGCTAATCACCCTCAAATTTAAATATCCAGCTTGACCTTTTCTCTGAGCTCCAGGTTTATATATCCAGTAGCTTAACTGACATATTTACTGGCTGTCCAGTAGACACCTCAAACTTAATATGTCCCAAATGAACTAGCTATTTACCCTGCTCTCTCTATCCCAACCAGATCTGTTCTTCATACGCAAGCCTGTTGCATTGAAATAAATGAACTCACTTTTTACCCAAGTGCTCCAGCACAGGAGACCTAGTATTCAACCTATAGGTCTCTCTTTCTTTTCTATCCTACAGCTAATGTGTAGTAGGAGGAATTCTACGATGAGTCCCAGGGAAGCACATTCTTATATAATCCCCTCTCTCTCGAGTGCTGGTGGAGCCCATGATTTGCTTCTAGGCAATGAAATATACCAAAGGTGATGGTCATGCCTGGGATCTCATTAAATTGTATGTACCTCTGACTTAGGAGACTGGAGCAAGAGATTCTCCCTCTGGTCTTGAATAAGTCAACTGTGGTATCGTGAGAGGGCTGTGTGATGGAATTACAGAAATGTCTATGAGTTTAGAGTGGTACCTGGTGAATAGCCGGCAAGAAAACAGGGATCTCAAGCTTATAACCGCAAGGCAACAAATTCTGCCAACAACTACACAATATTAGAAGAGGACACTAAACTCCAGAAAGGAATATAGCTACCTTAGTAGTTTGATTGCAGGGCCTGAGCCCAGGACCCCACCAAGCTGTGCTTGCTTGAACTTCTAACCTATAGGAACTGTGAGATAATAAGTAGGTATGTTGCTTTTAAGCTGCTAGGTGTGTGGCAGTGTGTTATGTATGCATCAATAGAAGACTAAAACTCAATCTCTCATTAGGTTCTGTGGTTCTTTGTTGAAACCATCAGGATCCAGCCACTCCCTAGCATCCACCACTATGGTCTTATCCACTTGATGGTGTCATTTCTTCACTGCATTGCCAGTGTTCTCTCTCATCTCCTTGCTGCCACTCTTCTCCTCCTAAGACTCACTTACCAGTTTCCAGAGGTCTTTTAAACATGTAGATGAGATGACATGACAGTCATGTACAAAATCACCCAGGTTGACTTTTGCTTCTCCCTGACTTCTTCTGGCACCCTCTCCCCATGTTGTTGTCATATGGGTCCTGTTGATCGCGCTATTCCTCAAGCATGCCAAACCCATCCCTGTCTCTGGACCTTTGAATTTTTTGTCTTGGTTTCCTGGAACATTTCCGTGACCCATGACTTGTCTTTTCCCCACACTTTCCTCTCATTCAAAGTGAAGCTGCTTTAAGCAAGCCTTTGCCAATAAATAGAGATATGAAGTAGCCATCTTGTTCTTCATTCTGTAACCGGTTGTCTTATTTTTCTTATGAGCTCTTGTCACTACCTGAAATGAATTATACATCATTTATTTCTACTATATAGATTATTTATGGTTTGTTCCTTTAGAATTTAAGCTACAAGGGCAAGGATTATTTGCTGTCTCATCTCTGTTTCATCCCCAACAGCTAGAACGGTGCTGGGCACAGAGTTGGCCTCAGAAATGTCAAGATCTCTGTGTTTGCTTCTCTTCTCTTTGGAATGCTTATCCTCCAGACCTCCACTTGGCTGCTTTTTATCATCCTTCAGATTTTAGTTCAACCCACTTCCTCAAAGAAACATGTTCTTGTCAGCCTTCCACTCCCCGTCCCCACCCCTATGACTCTACTGTGGAGGTAGGCAGATCTTTTCTGTACAGTGTCCGATAGTAACTATCCACAGCTTTGTAATCCCTGTGGTGTCTATCCACCCCCTGCTGCTGTTGTAGTGAGGAAGCAGCCGTAGATGATTCATATGTGAATGTGCATGGCCCTGTTCCAATAAAACTTTATTTATGGACATTGAAGTTTGAATTTTGTACAGTTTTTACATGTCATGGAATATTAATCTTCTTTTGTTTTTCCCAATCATTTAAAAGGTTAGTTTGTGGGCTACATCCAAGTAGGTCTTGGCCCAAAGGCTATTTTTAACTTGCTAACTGCAGTTCTAGTTTGTTTCCCTCCTTCATCTCCACAGTGCTGAAAATTGTCTTCTTTGTTAATTTGTTTTTGCGCTTAGTTTTCCCCTGTTAGGATATGGCCACTTTGAGAGCAAGGATTCCATCCTCTGTGCCTAGAACTCTGCTTGGCTACCTGCCACCCAGTCTAGAGCTTCCCTCAGCAGGCCTTGCCTCCTCCCCAGAATCTGTTTCTCCAAAGGCTTAATACCTTCCTCAGTATGCTGAAAGCCTCCCTCTTAGGAAGTCAGGGCTCATCTCAGAAGAAGGGGCCAGTAATTTGGCATCTGGTTAGAATAAGAATCTCAGTTTTCAGTGATGAGGGGACTCATTTATCTTGGTCATGGCTGAAATTATTCTGATCACATCCCACTCACTTCAGTTACTAAAGGAGTGATTGCCTGCCACAAATAGTATGTGCTAGTCATACACTCAACCCCTGACACTGGACAGGTAAGAATGACAGCAATTTACTAGTTACATATATTCGCACGTTGGGGGCACAGTACACTCTATGCCATGCAGGACCCCAGGGAGTCTGCATCAGGAACAGGGAACCAGCAGGGGCTATGGCAGGCAGGCTTCGTAGAGACAAGCAGATGAGGTGACCCTTGTTTTCTCCGGGAAGATGCAATTGGCTCACTTGAATACTTCACAGGTGAGCAGAGAGGAGAAACCTGTTAGGTTAAGGACTGGATGGAATGCTGGTCTGGCTGATAGAGGACATGGAGGGTTGGGGGACGCTTTCTTGGTGGTGAGGGCATATTTGGTAAGAGAAGAGAACTCATAACTAAGACTTTGGGGACTTTGGGAGGCTCAGAGATGTAAAAACTGTCATTGGAGGTCTTAAACTATACTAGCACAAATCTTCAAACAATAAATATTTGTTGAGTGAATGAGTGATTTCACTTCCCCTTCATTCAGAAACAGTTATGTACCCAGATCTATGTTAGCTGTGGTGGACAAAAAGAAGACTAAGACACAATTACATTAAAAGATACTGAACAGACAACTGGACTGGCCTGGTTCAAAGTACAGTTCATACTGCAGGTGGCAGATTACCTTGTTCATGGAGATCTTTGTCACCAATTCTGAAGTCCTTAGTCAAATTATAATCTTCATCACTAAGTAAATGCTAGACCCTGACATTCAAAAGAGGGAACTATTATTACCCTTTAATTGGTGATAATGCAGAAGTTCAGGGAGGTTCTAGGTTGGTGAAAATCACCCAGCACACTTGGCGTCAGCCAAGAATAAGAACCAGATGTGGGAGAGCTGCCTTGTAGATACCCGTGGCAGGTAGGAGAGATGACAATGAGTTGGCTGCCCTGAATGACTCAGCAGGCAAAACAATTAGCCTAGCCCAGTGCTGACATGAACAGTGGGTGATTTGCAGTTGCTAAGACACTGGTGAAGATCAGCCAAGCCAAACAGTTTCTTGGTGAGGGAGCCTTGAGGGGGTGCATGCCAGGGCGGTCATACTCTTTATTAAATATGAGACGGGCCAACATGCGGAGCCTTACTTGGAGATGAGTCCAAATCCTCCAAGGAGACTTTTCCTAAGAGAACCAGGAGGCAGAATACATGTTCGTGTTGTTAGTTCATGGGATGAAATACATAGAATCAGAGGAGATATATATATATATATATATATATATATATATATATATATATATATATATATGTTAGAAAGAGCCTTGTTTATGAGTCTTGGAAGCTGGTGTGTTTGCTACTGTTTTCACCAAGTGATTTTGAACTGTTCTCCTGTGAATCCAACATGATCTCAAAAAAGCTTTTTAATTAGTGGGGGAAGAATCAATTAGGCAAAGCATGAAAATGGCACAGGGACTTATCTTCTGCTGCCCATGTATTAACTCAGTAGCTCAGCCAAGTCACGATCATGATGTGTTTCTCTGTGTGTGCTTGTCTATCTTTAGTCCCAACATTGAAAACTCTGTGTACAGAGATTGTCTCTAAGCTTTCTTACTCAACCATTTTGCATAGAGAGAACTCAGCACTTGGTGGGTTTGATGAACAGAGGGTCTTGAAGTGCAGAGGCCCCAGGACCCTGGCAGAGGCTGAAGATGGTGGTGATGCAGAGAAAGCTGGTAGGAGCGTGTGGTTGGTTGGAAGAGAAGAGCACACTTGGCACACAATGCTTTGTACGACCTACATGATTTTTGTTCATTTTTTGATTTCTATGTCCCATCTCCCTGAATCTGTGCTCAGCTTCTCAATGGTAGGGGCCTTGCTTCCTAGCTTTATTCCCAGGGCCATATCTATGGCTTCCAAATGCCCAGGGATTAACAATTGCCTGGGAAGGCCACAAAGCAAGACCTGAAATCGAGGAAATATACAGGTAATTGTAATTGCCTTTAGTGCTCCCCCTAATGACATGGTTCTTTTCCTTCCTTCCTTCCTTTCTTCTTTCTTTCTTTTTTAAAGATTTTAAAATTTATTTAGAGAGAGAGAAAGAGAGAATATGAGTGGGGGGGGGCAGAAGAAAAAGAAGAGAGAGAGAATTCTCAAGCAGACTCCCTCTTGAGTGCAGAGCCCCATGCAGGGCTCTATCCTAGGACACTGAGATCATGACCTGAGCTGAAATCAAGAGCTAGGTGCTCAACCAACTCAGCCACCCAGGCTCCCTGAGTGACTCATTTTCTAATAAGGGATTCCCTAACCACTTTCTCTTGGTAACAGCAGTTTAAATATAAGGACTACTGGGTGGGCTTCTACCCATTTCAGGACACTCTTCACTTCTGGATTATTCTGGCACATACTAGGCACTCAATAGATATATCTTATGAAACACAAATGCAATATTAATTTCAAAAACAGTGAAGAAAAATAATGTCTATGGAACAGCAAGTGTGTGCCAGACACGGTGTTGAAGCCTCCATGTATTTTTAATTTACTCCTCACTGGAACTACCTGAGAATAATGGTGATGTGCCGAGGAGGCCACGGATCCGAGAATCTACAAGGTTTTCTGAAAATACCTCCACCAGTGGAGCCAAGTTTTGGACCATACTTTGTGTTCCGGTAAGGTTTCAGAATCCAAGGTCTTGCCAATCTGGTGTGTAGCCAACCAAGTTGATAAGCTTATGTTTACATATTTGTTGCATTACTGGTTGTTGAACATTCCAGCCTATATGTATTATGAATTCCTGGAATGCAGTGTGTGTAACACAGAGCTTGTCCTATTCTTTTCAAAAGTCTTTATCTCCTTTTAACTGCCATAATTTGGCTTAAAGGTACTATTTTTCTTCCTATCACTCTAAGGCAGGGTTTCCCAACCTCAGCACTGTTGGCATGGGGCTGGATACTTCTTTGCAGTAGGGCGCTGTCCTGTGCCCTGGAGGATGTTGAGCTATGACCTTGGCCTCCGCCCGCTAGATGCCAGTGGTACCTCCAGGATTCCGGTCATGACAATCAAAACTAATTCCAGACATTGAAAAATATTCCCTACAGGAGAAAATCACTCCCAGCTGAGAACTGCCTTATAGTGAAATTCTTTTTCTATGCATCCTCTTTTTTCCTCTTTTGAAAATACTATATCCATTGCTCCGTCTGTTGCGTCTCTCCGAGTCTCTTGCATTCATCTGTTGTGGTGCTTTTTGCTCTTATCTCATACCCTTATCTCTTCTAAAAGGGTTTTCCCTGCTGTTGGTATTTATGACTTCCAACTCGTTCTGTACATGGGTGCCAAATTAATCTTCTTATCAGTCATGACACCTATCTGCTAAACATCTCAAACAGCTCTCTCTGGCTAACTGAACATATTTTCGACTCTCTGAAGTTGTTGGGCTGTGCTTGTAATTAGTGGGTGAGTTTAAATGTGGGAGGTTGGCTTCATGTAAACATTGTGGAAGCAGATCAAAGCTACTAATGGGCTTCATCAGAAACAAAGGTGATATTTTATATCTTCACTTATTTTATAAAACCCAACCTATAAATCCTTCCCTTCCTTATAGTTTCCGTAGGTTTGTCCCATAAAAACCCTTGAACCTGGTGTCCACTGAAGGGAAGTACTTCAGATGACCAATTCTGTTTCTTTCATGTGTTTTTCGTTTATTCAGGTTTCCTATTAAGCAAATTTTGGAGATAGTAGATATTATTTATTATAATGTTATAATATAATGTTATATAATATTATATAATATATAATGTTATAATATAATGTTAATATAATATAATGTTACTTATATGTATTTTTATTATATATGTTATAATAATATTTACAGCATATATATTATAGGATAAATATATAAATCATATTTAAGCTAAATTTTAAAAATGTATTGGTATAAAGCTTTATGCATAAATTCTTTTGATTTTCAAACCTCTGCTCTATACATCGGTATGTCCTTTCTTCCTCTAAATATTGTTTAATTTTAGCTTTTCTCTACTGTTTTTGATACATTGTGCCAACTCTTTTTTATTGTCTTTTGGAAGTATGAGCTTTAGTTTTGCTATTCTTTTCTTTGTTTTATTTATTATATATTTTTAAATTTTTACTTTTTATTCTACTTAGTATTTCTTTATGTTCTACTTCATTAATTATTATTTCAGGTTTTTTTCTTCTATTGTTTTGGTTTTTGGATTTATTCTCTTTTTTTTCTAGCTTTATGAGTTGGATGCTTAATGCATTATTTTATTCCTTTCTATTTTAAATAAATGCATTTTGAGCTACCAGCAAATATGGTTTTAGTTATATTCTGCAAGTCTTTTTTTTTAAACTTGTATAGTATTTTTGTTTTCTTGCATTTCTAAAGATTTTGTAAACTTCATTGTGATTTTTAGGTTATTTAGGAATATATTATAAAGTTACTCCAACATATTTTTTTACCTTTGAATTTTTATTTCTAATCTAACTTCTATCTGATAATCTTTATAATCTTTGCATATTAACTCTTGAACTTATGTCATTTCATATCATTTGAATTTTTTTTTATTTTAATGACTAGATTTTTTTTATTTCCAAAAATTCTCTTTGGTTCTTTTTCACCGCTACTTGTTATTTCATTTTTTGTTTTTTGTTTCTTACAGAAATTTTCCTATTTAAGAAAAATGGATACTATGCCAGTTTTGATTCCTTTTAAACCCTCAAACATAATTTTTTTCAGACTAGTTCACAAAATTAATATCATTGGACTTAGTTCATGTTCCAGTTATTGAATTCGCTTGCTATCTCTCTCAGCAGTGCATTTCTTCAATCTGTTGTGGAATTCTTGTTTACATACTCATTTGAACACACATTTAAATCATTGTTTGTTCTTTTTTCACTCTGCTTCTCTTCCCTCCCTCCCTTCTTCTCACTCTTCCATCTCTCTCTCTCTTTTTTTTTTTTTTTCCAAATTCCCAACAGACTTGGGTTTTAGAAGGGTGTTTGGGCCTCCTACTCCATGGTGATAAAGATTATATTGGAGATACAAGTATGGAGCTGGGGTGTGGCTTGGTTCAGCTTCTGGCTAAAAGGCCACCCTTTATTTTCTCACTTTCCTAGGTCTCTAACTTCCTCTAAAACCATGGCTACCTTTCCTCCCCACACCGTCTTTCTGAAGAAAGAGAATGGAGCATGGCCCTCTTTCATTTAGAGACACATAGGTCTGTCTCTATCAGAGACATGTGTCTATGACTTTATAAGGTAATTGGGTAACAAGAGAAGCAGTGAAGGTTTATGAGGAAGGAGGATGGCTTCAAGACCAGTATTTGCACGTCTTCCTGAAAACTCCCCAGGACCAAATTTCTAGTGGAGGAGAGGTTTTCATAACTTAGGAAGAGGCTTGGGTGAGAAATTTTCATCTTTCCTTGGCCTGCTGTGGGGTTGATATGTTGACATCAGCGAATCCCATGGAAGTCTTTTGCGATGGAGCTTTTCATCTGTGAGACACTTTCCCAGCATTTCATTGACATTACCCACAGGACCCTAAACTGAGAAAAATCCAGGGTTCATCTGTAGGGAGGTGTAGGACTGCTGCAACACTGACTCCATCTTTGGCCCTCCATCTTATTCATGTCTGCCTAATAACCTCCCTCCAGGCTACATGTTTCAGGTCTCATGGAACTTAATGTATGCCTTGATCAAAGGCTTGTTCTATTGTTCCCTAGAGTGGGACACAGTAGTCACTACTTTAACTAACTCGTAGAGAGGATGAGCAAAGAAGGCCCTACTTTAGATGATTAATAAAGATGGCTGACACACAGAAGGTGCCACTTTAGGTAATCTCCTTTTGACCTCCCCACAATGCCCCTTGATCTATAAAAGCTGGGGATTAAGGTCCGGATCTTGTGGAGGATAGTTGTGTAGGTTGGGTCTTTGTTTCCCCATCCATAAGTTATCTTGAATGAAACTGAACAGTGTGGAGTGGTTTGCTTTGTTTTTAGTCTTAAAACAGCCTTCTCAGCCTGGAAGATCTGTTTCTGACCCTGTCCGCCTTCTATTTAACAGAAGATTTGCAAACTTTTGTTTCCACCCAACTGAGACCTCCCTGAAAGAAGAAAGATTTCCCAGATTTAGGGATCCTCCTGTTCTTGACTTGCTCAGGCATAGTCTACTCTGTCGTTTGCTTGGGTGACCTAATGCTTGTAAAAGTGTGCATCTGTCTGCCTGTCTCTATGCTGACCAAGCTTCAGTTCCCTTGAGAATTTAATGCCAGGGGAAGCTTTGTCTTCTGAGGAAAAATAATATTGGTCATCTGTTGAGGACCTGTGATGAGAAAGATGCTTTCCACATCTTCAGTACAGAGATAACTAACTTATTTTCTTTCTTTCTTTCTTTCTTTCTTTCTTTCTTTCTTTCTTTCTTTCTTTCTTTTTCTTTCTCTCTTTCTTATTTACTTATTTTAGAGAGGGGGTGGGGAGGAGCAGAGAGAGAATCTTAAGTCCCAGCACCAGGGCTCGATCTCACGACCCTGAGATCACGACCTGAGTCAAAACTAAGAGTCAGACTCTTAACCAATGGTGCCACTGAAGCACCATGAGATGATTTTCTTCATTTTTCATAAGAGGGAAGTGAGGTTCAGAATATATAAACTATGAATCCTGGGTTATACAGTATATAATTAACTTGGGATTCAAACTCTGCTCCCTCAGACTCTGAGGTCTGTGCATTCCCTACCAGGTCAGAGCCGCCAGCTGTCTGTTACAGACCACTCTGGTTTTCCCTCCCCTGCCATAGCCGCTAATATGCTGTAGCCTCATTTAATGTCCATGGGTAGTAATCGCTGTCTTTATAGTTCTTGTGGAATTACCTTTTTCCTTTTATCTTAGATTGTTTCTCATCTTTCTGATTTTTGTTTGTAACACTTGCTGAATCTATTTGGAGTTTTTATTGCCATATGCCTCCAATTCCTCCATTTATTTTAGAGAGCCTTTGGAGTTTATTATCAATAGGTCACCAATAAAATCGTTCCATCTTTAGCTCTTTATTTAGAGTTAATACATTTTTTTTTTGCTTCTGTTGAATTTTACCTGGGGATTCACTTGCCAGGTGCTGCCTCCTATTGCATTTAACTTTCCATTTAGCTGGAGGCCAGGCACCTGAGAGCCAACCCTTCTCCCTTGTCGTGCCACCGTATGCAATTAGTCATCTGGCTCTCTTGACCCCACTTTATCACTTCTATGTCTCCTTTCCTCTTTTGCCAGTTCAGCCTTTTGCCATCTCTCTTGATTATTGTCTTCTTACTGATCTTCCTGCTTCTGGTCACTCTTTTTGCCAGAGGCATCTTTGTAAAGGACGGATCTGATAGATTTATGTAATGCACCATTGTTTCCTGTGCATGAAAACATTGGATAAAGAGGGTATCCAATGGATAAGACATCTGAGCAGAGCACAGAGAAGAATCACCTGAGATCTTGCCTCTGCTCACCACATTCACCTGGCCTTTTTTTTTCCACCTGGACTTTAATATTTTTATTTTTATTTTTTAAGATATTTTATATTTATTTGACAGAGAGAGAGAGCGAGAGAAGTCACAAGTAGGCAGAGAGGCAGGCAGAGAGATAGAGGGGAAAGCAGGCTCCCCGCTGAGCAGAGAGTCCGATGTGGGGCCTGATCCCAGAACCCCGGGATCAGGGGGGTCCACTGAGCTACCCAGGCCCCTCCACTTGGCCTTTTAATACTCTCTCATGAGCTCCCTTTTAGTGCTGCGGACTTTAAGCTGCTCTAATTTCTTGAGAATGCCATGTTTTCTGGAGGTTTCATACATGTTCTCCTCCCTGCCTGCCCTGCTACTCAGCAGCCCCAAACACATCAACTCAAATGGTTCTCTTAGTGGAGCTTTCTCTGTGCTTCTTTCTGCTTCAAATATATTTAGCCTATCTCTTTTTTTATGTTCATCTCAGATGCAGTATTTATCTGTTATTTCCCTCGTCCTGTGGGAAAGTCTAATTGGCCTTTGTTTATGCACCTGTCTTCTCCACGAGTTTGTGTCTTCCTCAGGCATGGAGAGCGATATAGGGAAGTGTGGAGATGGTACACTGGTGGCCAGCAGACCAGGTCTGGTTCTACAAAGATATTTGATATGCCTTTCATAGCATTTGAAGCTTTGAACAATTAGTTGCCAACCTGGGAAAGGGATTTCATGTGGAAATCTGAACTTCTGGCTTTTCTTAAAAATCAGAAGGTCAGCATCACAGGGACCTCCTTGTTCCATACCTCCTATTGCTGGAACAAGGCAGGTGCTCTCAGGTCTGCTTCCCTGATTTATATTTCATATCAGGTTGGCTGGAGACATTGGAGTTTGGTAAACCCTGAGGCGGTGAGAGTAAGGGCTTTGGAGTTGACCTGGGTTTTAATTCCAACGTTCCCATTTGTTGTGGCTCATGTTACCTTAGGCGAGTTTCTTGACCTCTTCGAATTTGAGTTGATTCATCTCCAAAAAGATTCTAAGAGTAGCATATGCCCTCAATGGTTTTGTGAACTTTAAATGACAAAATGTACACAGAGCATTTAACTTATAGTAAGCACTCAATGTTACCTGCTATTTAGACATGACGTCATTATTATTTTGGGAATTCTGCTTTATTTGTCTTGTGTCTCTAGAGTATGATTTTTAATCTGTGTGATAAATATCAATGAATGAATGTGAACCTTATTTCATCAGCTCAGCTGTGCATTCCCAAGACCCGACAATAGGGCTGCTCTTCAGAGCTTTGAGCCAAGTGAACATAGTAGATTTTCAACAAAATTCTCTGTGTTGTACCCTTGTGCAAGGAGCGTAGACAGTATAAATGTTTTAGAAACAATCAAGCAGGGTGCCTGGGTGGCTCAATGGGTTAAGCCACTGCCTTCGGCTCAGGTCATGATCTTGGGGTCCTGGGATCGAGTCCTGCATCGGGCTCTCTGCTCAGCAGGGAGCCTGCTTCCCTCTCTCTCTCTGCCTGCCTCTCTGTCTACTTGTGATCTCTGTCAAATAAGTAAATAAAACCTTAAAAAAAAAAAAAAAGAAACAATCAAGCAGGCTTGTATCTTTTGGATTTCTCTGTGTCCCTCAGGGTAGAATTTATAATTTCCAGGTCTGTAGAAAAGTTTAAATGTCATTTACTCAGGGAAGCATTATTCCTTAGTCACCAGAATAGGTAATCATCCCTGTTGTATGTTCGTCCTCCATCCTATACTTCTCCTTTGCAGGACTCTCACTCTGATTAACCAGGCATGATCTTTACTGTCTATTTCCTCTCCCAGATAGTACGGTCCACATGGCAAGGATCACTGCTCAGCACACAGTGGCATTTGGTAGAGTAAGAGAATAGTGGTAAAGAGCTCCACCTCTGGAGCCATGCTTCAGCGGGTGATGGGGGTACTAACACCCACCTTGCAGTGTCCTTGTGAGGATTAAGTCGGGTAATTAAGGTAAAATCCTTGGCCTGGTACCTGGCTTACAAAAGCACAAGTAAACACTTTGTAAGCTTACTTTAAGTAAATATTTGTTGAATTTTTGAATGAACCAGAGCAGGTGCTCTGTTGCCTGCTGCCCTCTGGGTCAGGGTACAGTGATCTAGTAGGTACCAGTGTCCAGACTCTGGGACACTTGGCCCTTGGTCTGCTACAATGTGTACTCTTTTCCATGCCCTGTATTGTACTGGTGTGTAACAACACTGAGAGTTGGCGAAGCCATTGGGTGGCCAGGAACATAGACACTGGCAACCGCCCTTATAGCAAAGAGTCTTGACCCAAGTTCACTGGGATTTCGGTGGCCTGAGGAATAAAGCTGGAAAGGAAGCTAGGAAAAAGCTGGGTTTTGGAGTGTTAACCTGATGGAAAAGCTCTTTTCTTAATGGGCAGATGAGAGTACTAGTTTAAGTCCCAAAGATTAGAATAGATTAGAATAAAATCTCATTTCTTGGGAGGACTGGAGTGGCAGGAGTTTCTCCTAGCTCTCCGGGTGGTGGTGGTTCTCCCAGCTCAAAAACCACACTGGGGGAAGGTTTAGCTTACAATTTGTATTTATCTATCAGAAGCAATTGCTACAGAGAGAAGCAATCAGGGACAAATCAATTTGGGTGTGCCGGAAGAATTAACAGCACACGTTTTAGCAGAATCAATTTCTGATTGTTGTGACCTGAGTGGCAGAATCCCATTATAAGGTGGATTGGGCTTTTTAAATGATAATGAGAGAGCTGCTTCAACGTATTTTGGGTACATCACCTGAGCCCTCACACACCTGAAGTGGTATTATAAGGAGGCACGTTAGGCTAGCATTTCATTGTTAGGTAGATTTAAGTTTCTGTTGTGGAAACACCTTTTGAAACAGAGAAAGAGGAGAAATAAAATGTCCCATGTGACGTGGGAATTAAGCAGTTGGAAGGGAAATACATGAAGGGTTAGAATGCAGCACAGAAAGGGAAAAAAGTCCAAACCAAACCGCCCAAACCCAGTAGGCCTGCCATTTAAGTTGGAGCCAAAAGAGCAGGCTTGCGATCCGTCTTCTAAAACGCCTGCATTCTGAAGGTAGGAGAAATGCTAAAGTTAGCCTGTGTGGCTTCCTATAAACTGGGAGTAATCTAAAACAGATATTCTCCAAAGGACACTTCCAGTGTTTCCTGGCCCTGGGCCAGACACTTCAAAGCCCCATTATCAGTGAGTTGTGGTCCCCCTCTTGGGAGAGTTGGGCGATGCTCTGCGGAAATGTCAGCCCTGGATCACAGTTTCCTCTCATTTCAGTGCAAAGAGTCAAAGTTGCTGAGGGCTGCCCACACTCTGCTGGCGGCCAAGTTGCCGACTCTAACTGTAGTTAGGAGCTCGTCTTCAGTTTCCTCATGAGTTCGGATGCTCTCTGACAGGAAGCGGGATTTGAAATGGTCTCTGCTAGCTCATTGAGGATTCCTCTCCAGAACTCTGACTCTGCCAGAAACCCTTCACCTTGCTAACGAAAAGAGCACAGAGAGGTCTGGTGCTCTCCTATCCCTCACTCAGCTTGGCGTTTGGAATGCACCCAGCTGACCATGTGCCAACTCTGGGCACCCATGCAGTGCTGAGCCTCAGACGCTAGTCAGCTCATGGGATGGGAAATCTTTAAAAGGCGATTTGGAAAATTATAGGACAGGACACATTTCTATTGTCCCAGTCTCTAGAGCACTCTGTTCATTTATGATCAGCAGAACTTGCTCTAATTGACATGAATGGTAGAGCTGAACTTTTTCAAGCCCAAGAATTTCAGTGAGGACCAGATGTCCTCTTTGTAGTTCAGTAAGCTGGGTTTGGTCTGAAGATGAGACCACATCCACACAGCATGTCAAGGTCCCAGTTATGTAAGATTCCCTCTCTTGGCCTTAGGGAAGCATCAGGAGGTTAAGATGGCTAACTGGGATCTAGAAAATTGTCCCATTGTTGTTATGGTAGTTGTTGTTGTTCTGAGTTGATTGATTCTTACTTTGGGGACCCAGGTAGAGAGAGGAGAGAAATAAAAGGATAAGGGGGATAAATAGAAAAACTGCTCCAGGCCAGGTGGTACCTACCCTTTAATTTTAGATGGGCTTGCATGGCAACTGTGAGTAAAAAGGAAGTATCCCTTTGTGGGTTCAGTATTACACACCATCGTTGAAACTTTTGTCAGAGCTTTGGGTTACTTAGTAAGTGTGTCATTAGGGTAAGTTCTTGGAGAAGTTAGGACTTTTGTCTTTAATACTCATTCATTCTCTTCTCCTAGTAAGGTATTAGCTGATAAGAGAGATCACATTGTTAAGGCTTATGGATGTTAGCATCTTTTTAGAACATTCTTTTTTTTTAAGTGTTTGAAATAAAAAAAAAAACCCAGATTCATTGAGATATAATTTTTATAACAGTAAATTATACATATTTGAATTGTACAGTTTGATGTCTTGACGTATATATGTATATGCTTGTGAATCTATCACCACAATAAAAATAATGAACCTATCCATCATCCCCCTAAAAATTCTCATGCCCCTTTGTAATCTCTCCCTCCCACATCTCTCTTAATCCCCCATCATTATGCAACTGCTGATCTGCTTTCTGTCACTACAGATTAGTGTGCATGTTTTAGAATTTTGCATGAATACAATACATACTTTTTCCCTTGGTCTGGCTTCTTTCACTCAGAATGATTATTTTGAGATTCTTTCATGTTGTGCTTGTATCGATATTTCATTCGTTTTTATTGTAACAATATGCCATAATGTGTTTATCCGTTCACCTGTTGATAGGTGTTTGGGTTGTTTCCAGCTATTGGCCATCCTATTCTGCTATGAACAAACTAGCTGCCATGAACATTCCTATTCACGGACATATGGTTTTATTTCTCTTAGGCCAGAACCTAGGAGTGGAGTGGCTGGATCATAGTAAACGCTTAACTTTTTAAGAAGCTGAATGCTTTTATTTCTTTATTTTATTTTATTTTTTTAAAGATTTTATTTATTTATTTGACAGAGAGAGAGATCACAAGTAGGCAGAGAGGCAGGCAGAGAGAGAGGAGGAAGCAGGCTCACCACTGAACAGAGAGCCCGATGTGGTGCTCAATCCCAGGACCCTGGGATCATGACCTGAACTAATGGCAGAGGTTTTAACCCACTGAGCCACCCAGGTGCCCCAAGCTGAATGCTTTTAAAGAAATGCCAAAGTGTTCTCCAGAATGGTTGAACCATTTTATGGTTTTACCAGCTCCTCCACATCCTCACCAACACTTGGTTAGTCTTTGTAAATTCAGCCATTTTATTAAAAATAGAGTTACCCTATGACCCTGCAATTGCACTACTGAGTATTTACCCCAAAGATATAGGTGTAGTGAAAAGAAGGGTCGTATGTACCCCAATATTCATAGCAGCAATGGCCACAGTCGCCAAACGGCAGAAAGAGCTGAGATGCCCTTCAACAGACAAATGGATAAAGAAGATGTGGTCCATATATACAACAGAATATTCTGCAGCCATCAGAAAGGATGAATACCCAACTTTTGTATCAACATGGATGTAACTGGAGGAGATTATGCTGAGTGAAATAAGTCAAGCAGAGAAAATCAATTATCATACGGTTTCACTTACTTGTGGAACATAAAGAGTAACATGGAGGACATTAGGAGAAGGAAAGGAGAAGTGAATTGGGGGAAATTGGAGGGGGAGATGAAGCATGAGAGTCTGTGGTCTCTGAGAAACAAACTGAGGGTTTTGGAGGGGAGAGAGGTGGGAAGAAGGGTGAGCCTGGTTGTGGGTATGAAGGAGGGCATATATTGCACGGAGATAGGGTGTGGTGCATCAACAATGAATCTTGGAACACTGAAAAAATAAAACTAAATTAAAAAATGTGTAATCTATAAAAATGGAAACATCTACTTTAGAACAACAAAAGATAAATTCAGCCATTTTAATATGCATGTCTTAATATTTTATTGTGGTTTTAATTGTTTTTATCTAATAACTAATGATTATGAACATATTTTGTGCCTATTTGCCATCTATAGTACCTTCTTTGGTGAAATATCTGTTCAAATCCTTTGCCTATTTAAAAAAAAAACAGTTGCTATTTAGTTTTGAGAGTTCTTTACATATTTTGGTTAGAAGTCCTTTATCAGACATATGATCTGAAAATATTTTTTCCAACTCTGTGATGTGTGTTTCATTTTCTAACCAGTCTTTCAAAAAGTTTTACGTTTTGATAAGGTCCAAATTATCATTTTTTCTTTTATGGATCATACTATTGGTATTGTATCTAAGAAATCTTTGCCTAATCCAGAGTCACCAGGATTTTATCCGTCGCTTTTTTTCTGTTTTATAGTTCTAGGTTTGCATTTGGGTCTATAATTTGAGTCAACTTTTGTATATGGTATAAGGTATGAATTAAATTTTATCTTTCTACATGTGACTATCCAATTGTTCCAGCATTATTTGATGAAAGTAGTGTCCTTTGTGAACTGATTTTTTTTTCTCATTCATCAAAAATCAGTTGTCATTATATCTAAGAGTTATATGGAACTTAAGTCTGTTCCATTGACTTGTTTGTCTCTGTTGAGGCTAATATCACACTGTCTTGATTACTATAACTTTATAACAAGGCTTGAAATCAGATAGTTTGTTCTTTCTTTTTTTCCTTCAAAATTGTGTTGGGTATTATAGGTCATTTTCATTTCCAGACAAACTTTAAAATCAGGTTGCCAGTTTCTGAAAAAACAAAACAAACAAACAAACAAAAAAAAACCAAAAAAACCCAAAAAACCAACCAAACAAACAAAAACAAACTGATGTGGTTTTGATTGGAATTGTATTGGAGTCCATAGATGAATTGGGGAGAACTGACCTTTTAATAATCTTAAGACTTTCAACCCATGAACATATTATATTTCACCATTTACTTAAATCTGATTTAATTTCTCTGCAGTGTTTTTGTAGATTTCAAGTCTTGCACTTGTGATTTTGTAATATTTTGTGATATTTACTTCTGTTTCCATATTTTTACTGCTATTATAAGTAGTATTTTTAAAATTTTAATTTCCACTTGTTTTTTGCTAGCATATAGACATAGTTGATTTTTGTACACTGCTCTTGTAGCCTGAGACATTGATAAACTCACCATATCTAATAGATTTTTATACAGACGTCATTCAATTTTTTTTTTGCATAGACAGTCATGCTGTAGGACCCCCGTTCATACTAACAAAACATCAAGACTAATACAACTTTAAATGTAACATTTTTGGTACAAGAATATGTAAACTCCATTAAAGCTGCTTACGGAGAAAGGTGAATGCTTTAATGGTTTCCTTCTGATGATGGTCCTGAAGGTGCTGGAGGCTGATGAGTGGAACAGAAGTGTCCTTGGCAGACACATGGATTTTGTGCCTTTGGTTTCCCTGCTCCATAGTGGATGATCTCCCTCTCGCTTCCTCCAGTCCAGGGTGCTGCTGGAGTGGAGCTTCCATCTTACAGCCCTATTTCATGTACATTGGAACAACTCTACAAACCACAGGAAAACCCTGGAGGGGCGATGTTGTGCTAGCCTGTATTCAAATCATGGCTTTCACGTCACTGAAAGTTTCAAACTTTAGACTGTTTTATAAAAGAGAATGGGAGGGAAACCTCAACCATAGTACTTTCTCATCTTTATCATTTCCTTGCAGTCCTAAAGGTTTAAAATAAAAATTAAAGTTTTCCTTTTTCTTTTCTTTTTTTTTTTTCCTTTGAGGGGAAGCTTGTAGATGGAGTTAAACCACATGGTGAAAACTCAAGTGGAGGCTGAGATTTTGGTGCATTTCTTTTTGTTGACTCAGGGAGGCATGGTAGCTGATGGGTGACATCTCTCCGCTCCCAGGGGGTGCAGGTATAGGGACCATGGAACATGGCCTCCCTCCCCTCATCCCTTCACACATGTACGTATGCACTGTCTTGTGTTACCTGCAGAATCTCTCCGACCTGCATGCATGTTCCACATTCCCTATCCCATGCTCTTTTCCCCCATCCTTCCTGGCTCAAGTGTGCTAATGATGCTGCAGACAATAGGTATTAACTCTGTGTGTGGTTCTGGTGGAAAAGGCAAGATTAGAAAAATCCTACCCATGTGTTCATGAGAAAACCATAGCTTTAGTGTCTACCATCTCCAAGGCAATGGAAACCTGACAGAGGATAAATGGTTAAGGAAAAACATGGCTATCCATTGACCATCCATTGAGCATATTTGGAGAGGGGGTGGCAGTGAGGACAAGAAGGTCCCTGCTAGCATTCATGTATTCAACAAATATTTGTAAATACCAACCATATGTTAGCTTCTATGCTAACCACTTTGGATACTCAGTGAACAAAAGGGACAACAATCCCTGCCTTCTAAAAGTTTATCTTCTAACAGGGGAGTAGGTGGGGCAGAGAATAAATAATAAATATAATAAATAAATACATGATATAATAGAAAGTAACAATTATATGGAGAAAAAGGAATAGAGCATTGTTGGCAGGCATCTGGAGAGAAGTGGAGAGTGATTACAATTTTAAATAAGGACTGAAGCATACAGAATGATATTTAAACAGAAGCTTGAAAGAGAGGATAGAGTCAGCTATGCATAAGCGGTGTGAATGGTATGAAATGGGGTCTTGCCTGGCACGTGTGAGGAACAGGAAGTGGTTAGCACTCTGATGCTGGGAGCTGGTCCAGTCCAGCTCTGTCTTGGGTAGCCCTAATGTGGGAAGAAACTGACTTGAGTCTGGCAGATGGGTTCGATGTCTTCTTTAGGTCCCTCTCAGTCTCCAGTATCCTGGCTTTTGGACCCCTCTAAGGAGAGTGCTAGCCTGTGCTTTGATCACGTCATGCGTTACACTCCATTCAAGAGCCATTTCGTTAAGGTACAGCTGGATGGGAACGAGCAATGACAGAAGATTTGGTTGTAAAAATCACTTTGGGTGTCCTTAGAAGTTGTCTCTGGAGCTGTGTGAGTTGGGGTGGTGTGGGGGGCAGGTAGTGTGTGGAGGCAACTGTTCTGAATATGCTCAGTACTTTCAACACTTTGGCCCTTTTTCAAGATCCAAGGACAGTGTACATGATGGGTGAGAAAAATAAAATACAGTTGACAACCTTGTGTGAGTCATAACTTTGAAGGCAATTCTCAAAGTGAAGTTCCAATTCTCTAAGTGATGATTAGTAACAGTAGGACTTTAGGGAGTATGAAGGCAGCTGTGTAGGGGGTGACTTTAGGGAGAATACTGATTTGGGGTCAATAAGCTATGAAGCTTGACTTGATCCTCAAGGAAGGAAGGCATTTTTTTTTATTTTTTAAATTTTTTTTTTTTTGAACATCAGAAGGAGGACTATCTCCCTTGCAAACCTGGAGCACCTACAGCATTTTGGTTTCCTAAAACACGGAGGTGGTGAAGCAGAGGTCACATGGCTTAGATCATAGGTCAACTGGAGGGTGGGAACAATACCTTCATTGTGGTATTTGTGCATTTTTCATTATTAGAATTCTATGGCTAGTGTGTATTTTAAAGAAAATGTTGTGAGTCTACAGGAGGTGGGATTATATCTTCAGACAGGGTGATGACATTTCTGATACGAGGAAGAGTTTGGCTCAGGTCAGAAAATGGTACGAGAAGAGAGAGCATGAAATGATCTCAGGTGGAAATGAGTTCAATTAATCTCATGTTTGGTCTTAAGCATGGGTGAAGATAGTGAGACCTTTCAAAGGGGGCTGCCAGATAGTAAGGGTTAACATGGTAGCTTCTTTGTGAAAGTCAGCTAAAAGTTAGGCATGAGCTGGGAGGAGGCTGCTCAGCTGGATAGCCCTTTGGGCTTTGAAGGTAATTATCTCAGGCAAAGTGTACGGTGGGACAGGGTCTGTGAGTCCTGGCCCAAGCAAATCAAAGTAAGATCAAAACCCAGCTTCTTTGGGTCTCTTGCTTTCTCTGTTAAAGGAAAGGATTTGGAAAATTTGAACTATGTTGAGGGGGAGCCAACAGTGTTGAAAGGAAGGCAGCTCACCAGTGAAAGGTCGTGAAAGGCCAGTGACAGGGTAGCAATGGGGATTCAAGTTAGAGGCCTTGCTGGGAAAGAGGCAAAGTCAAGGGTCAGATCCAGGCTGCAGCTCGCCCACCTCTTCATACCTGGAGACTCGCTTTCTCAAACTAAGAACTCCCCAGTTGGCAGTTCTGACTTTAGTTTGATTGGGAAAGCTGAGATTCTTTCGTAAGGGCTCAAATCTCCATTTGCAAGTCAGACCAATTCCATTTCCAATCCTTCTTCTGATAAATGTCCCACCTGGAGCTTATTCTGTGTCTGTGGTGCTTTGTCTGTGATGTATCTCTTCATAGGCTACATCATCACAGGGGTCCTTGATTAATCCAGTTCGATGGTTGTAGGCCATGTGTGGCTCGCAGGAGCTGATGATGCGTATCTCTACCCACTTCTTTAGTCGGTGACATCACAGGGGCAGCTGGAAATTGTGGTTGGAGTATTCACATCACAGAAACCATCAAACTCTGAAAGGCCTTGAAAGATCTGAGTGTTTAGTATTTATCAGCATAATTTGTCCTAGTGCATTTTTCACTGTTAGTAGAAGAAAATATAAAATAAAAGATATTTCTCTTATGGGTCCACAAGTGGCTTAAAAAAAAAAAAAAAGCTACAAAGAGTTTTGGTTATTTGGGTGGTTGCTCAGTTTCACTCACAAAACCGCAGGCATTTGATCAAAGAACGTAAGAGTCAGTTAAGAATTTTCTAGGAACCTTTGTGTCCTTTTTTTCTGGATCACATGATGAAATATTTGGAGTATTTTTTGAAGTCAGAGAATTATGGACTGGAATCTTAACCTACTCTCTTCAAGACACATGACAACAATGAATGCAATTCTCCAAGCTTTGGTTTCATTACCTATAAAATTAGAATAAGACTGATTTTTTACATGCGAGGCAGCTTTGCAGAACTCTACAGCTAGAATCTGTTCTCATTATCCAAATTCCTTTAGTAGGTGGTAGTATTGTAGTATTGTTATCAGGTGTAGTATTGTTATTAGATCTAGGTGGCCAAGGTTTAAGGACCAGTTTACTTTTTCCTAGGATGAACAAATATGTCTTTTTTTAAAAAATTTTTTTATTTTTTATAAACATATATTTTTATCCCCAGGGGTACAGGTCTGTGAATCACCAGGTTTACACACTTCACAGCACTCACCAAAGCACATACTTTTTTTTTTTTTTTAAAAGCTGTTTTGGTCTTCTTACAATAGCCAAATATTTGGTTGACAAAACTCTTCCTTTTTTGAATGTTTGCAGAGAACGTTCTTTGAGTCTGGAATGAATAACTGTTTAGCATTAACACTGGATTCGTGGTAACAGTGTACACTCCTCCCCATGCTGATGGTCCCCATGTGCAATGCACGATGGACGATAGTAAAATATCATCAGTTCATATGGTTTATGAGGCAGCAGAAACGAGAGAAGGTTTCCACACTCCTTTGCCTCTTTCCCCACCCAGTCACCTTCTCAGACTGACTTTTCTCCTTCAGCCTCTCTGGAGTATAAGTGCTGATAAGGGCTTAAATGGGAGAACACTTCAGTGGGGACGTCTGTTGCCCATCAAAGCTGTGAGTCAGGCCACCGGTTCAAAGATGTCTGACTTCCTCTCTTATCTCTGGAGCCACCCCCCCACCCCCCCAACCTCCCCCCCCCCCCGCTCTCCATTCCCCACGCCCATCTCCAGCCTTGCGTATCTACTCAGTTCAAGATCCCATTTCGCCCTCTGTCCTCTGGCTTTGCAGGTGGTTGATCCACAGATGATGTTCTCCTCAACACCATAGTGTTTGACTTTTCCTTCACTTTGTATTCAGTACGGATGATCGGTTTTGCTGTCGCCTTGCAATTGTTTCATTGGTCTTTATTTTGCACTGTGAGCTGGCTGTAAAGTTATGTCTTCTTCCCCACAATCTTTCCAAGCCTTCGCTTCCTCATCTGTAAAAAAGAAAAAAGAGGATGTTAATACTTACCTCTCAGAACCGTGTGCATTAAATGAAATGATAGATACCCAGGGCCCTTCCCTTGGAGCCTAGCATTTGCGGCTGTTCAACAAATGGGAGCCTCCTGTTCTTCCTTCACTGTTCCCCTTACTGCCCAAGGCAAAGTTTGTTGCCAATGAGACAATCAGCAGATTCTTTTGGGGTGAATAATTAAGAACTGTTCTGCAGTATTGGTGTTTGGTTCTGTGTTGAGGAATTTCTATTAGCAGGACTCCCTGGCCTCACATACATCTTCCTTGGGAAAGGAGTATCTTAGGGAGAATACATCTGGGATCAGGAAGTCTGGGATGAGGCAGTAGGTCAGTCTCTGTTTGCCGTGTGTGTATATGGTGGGGGAGGAAGGGGGGCAGGTGAAGGAATGATGGGGGTGGAGAGGGGATTTGGCAGCCTATCAACATTCTCTGACCTGCTTCTTCACACTGTAAGTTTTATAGGGATAGTTGTAGGGATAACTAGAAAGCCTGTGTTTTTTCAGCCTTATGTACGCCCGCTTCTAGGATTCAGTAATGAAGGGCTCATTCCTGTGCCTGTAAACCACATTCTCTAAAAAGAGATTGATGAAGAAGATGATTTTTAAATCTCTATCTACTTCTTTTTTGTCCCTTTTAATTGATTCGGAACGTGGGCATTGAAAACAGGAGGGGTTTGGTTTGTTTTTGTTTGTTTTTAACTGTGTTCTTTTAGTATCCCCAGCAATCTGTTCTTTCAGTTTGTGGAATAGGAAATTATATTCAAGTCACAGCATCCTGTTTCTGTTACTTTTAAAAGTTTCTTTTAAGGGCTCCTGGGTGGCTCAGTCGATGAAGTATGTGCCTTCAGCTCAGGTCCTGGGATCAATCTCCAAGGTGGGCTCCCTGTTCAGTGGGGAGTCGGCTTCTCCTTCTGCCCCTCCCCTCCTCTTCCTTCCCTTGGCTTGTGCTCTCTCTTCCTCTCAAATAAATAAAATCTTAAAATAAAAGTTTCTTTCATATGGAGAACCAGTGGAAGCATCATGAAATGTTTTTTTATAATCCAAAGCACCCTTCATTCTCTTGACTCCATGCAGATGAATCTTTTCTTTTGGGTGTCTTTCTAAAAAATGTTGGTGCTTTTCTGCCAAATTGACCTATTAGATGATGATTGCTGTGTTTTTTCATCTTAATTTTCATTTTAAAGATCTTCCTTCAGCATCCTCATCCTTCTTCAAATGACAAGACTTCACTATGGAGCATGACGAGAGGCCAACGTTGTCAACCTCTGAGTGATTATAAAATGCTTGGGTGGACTCTTTCATCCGTCTCCCTTGGTTCTGACTCTGAACCTCTGTGTAGGGTCAGAGAGAAGAGCAAATAGGAAGTGGGAGATGAGCCATTAAAAGGCAGAATTGAGGCTAGACAGCCAACTAGGCTTGTGACTAGGGATTGGGAGGGCAGGCTGTCTCCAGGCCAAGCTGCTTTTTCTCAACCCACAGAGCCTAGGACAACTGGTCATCTTCATGTGACACTGGTGGGGAATGAGTCACAGCTGTTGGAAGAGGGGGAGTTTGTCAAGCAAAGGGATGTGTCAGTGCTGAGAGACAGACGATGTTCTGTGGGGTTTGGAAGGAGAGAAAGATTGGCAATGAGCCATTGACTGAAGTGCTCTGTTCTAGGCTAAAAGAGAAACACAGGGGACTTCACTCTCGAGTTTTAGTGGGTTTAGTCTGAGAGCTCATCTCAGTGCTGAGGTTGGGGAGCTGACTCCAGAGCAATTGGAGTGGTTTGCATTGCTAATAAGTATTCTTTCAGAACCATGCTCTGTCCGTCCCTTATGCGATCCAGCCATTTGGTTAAGGACGGATTGAAGGAACACAAGTGACACAAATTGGTCTAACCTACATAGTCCATCCAGATGGCCGCTTCACGGAACCCTTTCCATCAAAAACCAACAACGGTGTATATTCTCAGGCTCATATTGATTAGTTAACACTTTATTCATTTGTCATTTTTTGGACTCCTGGCATTATGCTTGATGATGCAAATATAAGAAACCAATTAGCTGTGGCTTTGGTCTGCTCTTGAGAGAACTTACAGGCTAAGAAGGAGACAGACACACACACATGGATGAACCACAAGCGTCTAGAAATCAAGAACAAAGTGTTGTGGGAGTGCAGAGAGTGTCCCTTTCTCACATGGCGTGAGAGTATATGTGCTGTGGCTTTTCTAGGAGAGAGGTTGAGCAGAAATGCGTGCCATTCCTGAAAACTGCCTATGAGTTAAGAATCAGTGGAATGTGACCTACGTGCCTCATTGGGGTTGCCTCACCCTGAATGAACTGCCTGAGCAGCCTCATTGTGAGGATAGTCTGTTGTGGGCACCCATAATTTTATCACCATGGTAATCACTAGAAATCACTAGAAATCACTAGAAAATAGAAATTCTAGGCAGATTGAGGCCCATGCAGGAGTCGCCTGAGAAAAAGTATGGTGGAACTAGAGTTGCTGAAGGACTTTCATTTTCAAATATATGTGTACACCACGCATGGGCTTCTCTGGGTGACCTCCTTTCAAGTAGCAGAGGCTAATGCTAATTCTGTGGCGTCTGGGAGTGGCGAGGTTCCAGTTATTTAGGTCCAGGAGGAGAAAGAGAAGATTTAATTCTCCAGGCACTTCTTATCAGATGCAGGGTTGGAAGTATCCTGATAAATCTGGCACTAGTTAAACATCCGCCGTATTAGATGCTCCCATGGGAAAATCCAGCCCTTGAGAACTTGGTCTTTGTATTTGTTTTGAGAACCTCTGTTGCTGAATCGTACAATTCCTGGAAGCATCTTGACAGCATGAATTGATTATGAAGATGGTGTTAGTAGCACTGAAATTCCGGTGCCTTAAGTCATTAGAGCTCTTCCCTGTGGAAGGAGTGGTTGGGACATTTGTTGAAAGGATGATGACATGAAAAAAACACCATTGGTCCCAAATCTCTGATTACCACAGCACTACCACAAGCGGCTTGCCCAACCGAGGTGACTTTCCACAGATCTTATTGGAGTCAGTGTTTCCATAAGTAGCCACTGAGCTTGGGGATGACCTTTCAGAATGCGGTTTTATTTTTGTGGTTGTAAAAATGTGGCAAGTCCTTATAAACAGGAAACTGGGGTGCAGCTCTGTGATGGGAGTGTTGGGAGAAGGGAGCAGTGTCCTTTTCTGGAGCATCCAGTAGGTGTCTCACACAGCCAGTTACCATTGCTCCGGTTTTACAGCCCAGGAGGCTGAGGCACTGGTAAATTGAGTCAAGCAGGAAGTGAACAGGACACAGGGTTAGGACTTAAAACTTGGAATACACACCCAACTCTCATTTCTTTGCAATGTAATCTTGGGTGAGTTATTCAGTGTCTGACCTTTGTCTAACATCTCAGCTGAATAATTTTAGTATAACTATTACTATTACCAATAATATAGTACCTTTGTGTCCTAGTGTATGCTTTATGAAGGGTTTTCAAATTCATTGTCTTATTTGTTCCCCACCAGATGCCTGTGAGCTAGCTGGAGAGATGGCACAGGAGAGTGGAAACTGTTTGAGTTGTGGTATGGGAGAGTCTTGGGTTCAAATCTGCATTCTGCCTTTGATCTGCCTTTTTTAAAAAAAAATTATTTTTATTAACATACAATGTATTATTTGCCCCAGGGGTATAGTCTGTGAATAATCAGGCTTACCCATTTCACAGCACTTCCTATAGCATATACCCTTCCCCAATGTCCATAACCCAACCCCCCTCTCCCTACCCCCGACCTCCCAGCAACTCTCAGTTTGTTTTGTGAGGTTAAGAGTCTCTTATGGTTTGTCTCCCTCCTGATCCCATCTTGTTTCATTTTTTCTTCCCTTCCTCCTACAACCTCCTGCCCTGCCTCTCACATTCCTCATATCAGAGAGATCATATGATTGGATTTCTTTGATTGACTTATTTTGCTCAGCATAATACCCTCTAGTTCCATCCATGTCATTGCAAATGGCAAGATTTCATTTCTTTTGATGGCTGCATAGTATTCCATTGTATGTAGGTACTACATCTTTATCCATTCATCTGTTGATGGGCATCTAGGTTCTTTCCATAGTTTGGCTATTGTGGACATTGCTGTTCTAAACATTCGGGTGCACATGCCTCTTCGGATCACTACATATTTATCTTTAGGGTAAATACCCAGTAGTGTGATTGCTGGGTCAGAGGGTAGCTCTATTTTCAACTTTTTTGAGGAGCCTCCTGATCTGCATTTTTGAAGTCCAGTCCTTTCCACCTGAAATACATATCATGCAGCACATTTGTGAGCTCTGAAAAAGAAGTAGGTAAAGTATGCTTTAAAAAAATGGTAGTTTTGGCACATCTGTGTGGCTCACTGGGTTGAGTTATCTGCCTTCAGCTCAGGTCACGTCATGATCTCAGGGTCCTGGGATGGAGCCTCAAGGTGACTCCTTACTCAGTAGAGAGTCTGCTTGAAAGATTCTCTCTCCCTCTCCTCCCATCCCCCACATGTGTGTCTTCTCTCTCTCTCTCTCTCAAATGAATAAATACATCTTTGAAAAAGTGGTAGTTTCTGTTAATGTCTCATTTAAGGGATGAGAAAAATGATTGTCAGATGTTATGTGAGCTCCTCAAAAATTCTCCACATGAGCTATACCAGGCAGGGAGGTAAGGAGCTAGGTAAGGAGCTAGGAGTGTGGGCTGTGGATTTAACTGGACTTGGGATTTAGTTCTGGCTTCATTTCTTACAGTCTGTGTGACACTGGGCAAGCAATTCATTCACCCCGAGTTTTAGTTTCCTTGTATATAAAATTATCTGTAAAGTAATTACATAAGTGGGCAGGTGAGGGGGATGATAAAAATATAAAAAGCACTTAGCTAAGTGTCTCTTCTTTTTCCCCACCTTCTTCCCTTCCTCCTTTCTTCCTTCCTCCCGTTTGTAACATGGGACATACCTAGTACATTTGGGGGGATTGTGCATGGCCTTTAGTAGCTGGACCAGACTGATGTAGTAAAAAGCACATCAGAATTGCAAAGATCATGGGTGAGGTGGAGGGATGGCTCTGCCATTCTACTCAGTGAACTTGTGCAAGCCACCTCAATGGTCTGTCCCATAGTTGCTGTTAATATTTCACGGGGCACACTGGAAAGAGTGTGCAAGATGATGATTCTGATAGTACTTTGCATGTCACAGAGCTATTACTAATTAGGAATTAAGGGCATCAGGCCAATAATTAATAGATGTTTGTGTGAGTGCAGTGGACCCAGACATCAATAGTTTTTAATTCAGAAGGTAAGTCCTGTCTCAGGGGGTTCACCTTTCCTTGTGTTGCTTTTATTGTGCATCTCATTGACCCAGTGCTTCTCCATATCCAGGTACTGCCCCAACTTACTGTAAGGAATCCATAAGTCTATAGGCATATGTATTTTCCCAACCAATGGATGTTAAGAATGGATTTATTATCCTTACTCTCGCCAAAGTTTTTGATATTAAAACAGAAGCAATGTGACAGAAAATGCTAGAAGCCACTGCCCTGCAATGGGGCAGGGGGTGGTAGAGGTTCTTTGGTGGTAAGAAGTGAGTTTTAATTATCTTGCTATCCTACTGCCTAGCCTAATGTATCATGAACTTGGTAGAGCTTCAATAGCTGGCATAGATGAATGAATGAATGAAAGAAAGAAAGAAAAAGAAAGAAAGAAAGAAAGAAGTTTCTAGTTGACTTAATGCTATGGCACAATTCTTCCTCTTAGAAGCCTCCAGAGTTCAGGTGTGCCCAACTTGACCTCTGGCTTCCTTTGCTTTTTCACACGAGTCAGTCTGCCTCTATGCTTATAGTACTCTTTGAAGAGCATCCTTTTCCCTTGGAGTCCTTTGTCTCAAGACTTCTCCCCCCTCACAGGATGATGATATCACTTGACAAATTCAGTTCTTAAAAATTCCATTTCTCCCAAAATAGGAAATGAGCTCATCTGGTTCAGCTGTATACCTGTTAGAGTATTTTGACAATATCCTGTCCTACCATCTCTTTTGTCCTTCATGTTAGGAGGAAAGCAACAGCCCAAAATGGTCCACAAGAAACATCTTGGAAGTTTTCAGCACTTAACTTAGTTATTATCACCTCTCATGAGACAGAGCCTTAGGCAAAATGTGGGAAAATGGCCCCATAAGTGGAAAAAATGAAGAAAGGGGAAAAAATGAGATCAGTGAAAATGAATATAGTACAAAGCTCCAAGTGATTCAACTTTCTAAAAAGTAAAGCGATGATAGGTACAGGGAGTGCTGGATTGTGGGTTATTTTCTGAAACCCCACACAAAGGATTTGGAAAGCTGAAAGGCAAATCTGTCTCTTAAGCCTCCCCAGAGAGACCTTGCAGGGAGAGCTAGTATCTGATACTATTTTGAGAAGGTCACCTATTAAACAAGAACCTCGTGTGCTGTATTCATGTGGGGCTAGCATGCAAAATCATAGACATTCATGAGTCAAAGTGTTGATGAATGTGGAGTGTCTCCAGCCAGCTGGACCCTGGTTAAATTTTGGCAGGAATTGAAACACAATCTTTGTCTCTATAACCTCCACAGATGCAACCAAACACCAGAGAGGAGCTCTCCAATGATCTAGAATTATTCTGTACCTTGGAGTGGAAGATCCATTTTGTCCCAAGGAATGTTCTCAGGAACAGAGATACTCGAATGCTCACCTACTCTCTTCTAGGTCCATGATAGTGAACAAAGCATGGTGTGTTGGTAAATGTCCAGGAGCCTAGTGTTCCTAGAATTTGGTTTGGCACATAATCTAGGAACCCAGGGCCAGTGGTGGGTGACCTAGGGTTCTGGGAGCAGAATGCTGGAACTTTGGTGGTGTAGCAGGTAAGAAAACATGGCTTCAGAGTAACATATGTCTCCCTCAGCCACCGATTGGTTACATGACAGAAGATAGGTATTTTGACACCTATTGCCTTGTTTAAGGAAGATGGGGATAATTATATCTATATCATGGGCTGTGTGAAGATTAAATTAAAAATGAGGCATGGTAAAAGTGTCCTCAACTTGACCAGGTTAAGTAGGTTAAGCAGCAGGTGTTGATATCCTTATTCTCCAGCTGGAGAGTTGGGAGGATCAGGAGCACATTCCCTATTTAAGACTCCACTAAGACCACTGAAACATCATTACAAATGGAGTTTGTAATGGAGTGTGTTCAAGGTAGATACAGAATGTTGCTCTGGCTAAATGGCTGAGAGGCAATCTCAGGGCTGACCTTTCCTTCTTCTCCTTCTCCAGCTCCTCATCTTCTGTCTCCTTTCCCAGGATCTTGAGCATTTCTCTGGGTAAACAGACCTACATGGAAGGTATCTACTTCCATTTGGGGCTACTGTTTTGATGCAGCTTTTAAAAAATGTTAATTCAAGAATTTTACTAAAGAAACATTTTTACAGTAACCCATCTGTCCATGCATAGATTAAAGTTGCAACATTTCTTATTTCTACAATTTCTGCCTCATCCCTGCCAGTAATAGATATTATAGTTATTTTTAGTTTTTGTCTCTCTGCTAGATCTCAAGTGCTGTTTTCATGTCCTTACAAATGAGTTTGTACCTTTTCAAAAAGTTGAGATATAACTGACATATTACATTAGTTTCAGGTGTACACCATAATGATTTGGTATTTGTAAATATTGTGAAATGATTACCACAATAAGTCTAGCTAGCATCCATTGACCTCACATAGTTGTGATGAGAACTTTTTTTTTTTTTTTTTGTGATGAGAACTTTTGAGATATAAGCTCTTACTAACTTTCAAATATACAATACAGTATTAACTGCAGTCACCATGCTATATATGACATCCCCATGATTTTTATTTTATAACTGGAAGTTTGTACTGTTTGATCACCTTCATCCATTTCGCCAAATATCCAAATGCTTCTGGGAACCATCAGTCTCGTCTCTGTATATATAAGGTTTTTGTTTTTTAGATTCCACATGTAAATGAGATCATATGGTATTTGTCTTTCTCTGCCTGACTTGTTTCATTTAGCATAGTGCCCTCAAGGTCCACCCATGTTGTCACAAATGGCGGAACTTCCTTCTTTTTTTTTTTAATGAATAATTTCTCTGTGGGTGTCTGTATACATATTTTCTTTATTCACTCATCGATCAATGGACACTTTGATTATTTCCATGACTTGGCTATTGTCAATAATGCTGCAATGAACGTGTTGGTGCAGTTATATTCTTGAGTTAATGTTTTCATTTCCTTTGGATAAATACCCAGAGGGGATTGCTGGATCCTATGGTAGTTCTATTTTTAACTTTCTGAGGAATGTCTATGATGTTTTCCATAGTGACTGCATATTTCATATTTCTTTCATGTGGTGTTTTTTTTTGGGGGGGGGTGGAGGGGGCATTGTGGAATGGTAAAGCAGAGGAGAGTACATCTTAGCAATAACCAGTAACCATGGGGGTAAACTGGCAAGGGGCATATCTGTTGCCCCAACCCAAAGACTAGCAACTGTCTTGGACCCCTAGGAACCCATTCCTTGTATCTTTACCAAATGACAGCTCATAAAACTATGAGGATATAATCAATAACTTTATAAAGAGTTCCCAAAAATCTTCAGAAATAATACAATTTTGTAAATTTCTCCCTGCACATTCGTTTTTGGGTGTGCTCTGTATTTGTAAACATATAATCTATCTTTCTGGGTTGTCAGTCTTATTAAAATGGTATCCTCCAAACTTACTTTGATGTAGACTGCATTTTTCCACAAGATTTTAATTGTTTTTCATGGTATGTTGAAGACATTAATGACTTAACATTCAGATTTGTGTATTGTATAAAATAGGGGAACAGTTTTATTGTTTTCTAGATGCGTAGTTAGCTTTGGCAGCATCATTAAATAATAATTATGTCTTTTCCACCTTTGTTTTATTTTTAACTCTTATATAAACTGATCTATTTTTGCCTTTCATTCTGTTGGTGATTGAAAAGTCTATTCTTACTATTATTGCATTGATCTGATTACAGTGGTTTTCAATTGTGCTCTGTGTCTTATGTCTCCTTCTTCATACTCCTTTTGGATATTTTGGTCATTTATTGATCTATATAAACTTTGTTGATTATCCAATTCCAAAATAATACCACCTGTTGAGATTCTAATTGGAATTGCATTATATTTATGTTTTAATTTTGGATAATTGAATTTTTCATAATGATGGATTTTCTCATCTAGGAACCAGTATAAAGGCAAATACAAATTAAGAGACTTAAATATCTGTTGAAAATAGAGACTTCTCCCCTTCCTTTCCCTTTTCTTTCAGAGTATCTTTCTGAAATTCTCTTCAGAAAACAGTTGGATATATGAGTTTGGAATTTAAGTGAGAGGTCTGGGCTAGAGGTATAAAATTGGGAGTCATTATATAGAGCATTTAAGTGAAAAAATTGTTTGAGATTGGTAGTGAGCATAGATGAAGAGAACAAGAGAGCTAATATTAAGATACTGGGGAGTGATAATGAAGGGCATGAACAGTGAAAAGAAAACAAGGAGTGTGTCTTAGAACTGAGGAAAGAACATTTTTCAAGGAGGAGGGTATGACCAGCCATGTCAAGATGCTAGTTATAGATCAAGTAAGAGATATTAGACATAGCAACATGGAGGACATAGGTGACTGGACAAGAAACCACCAGTGGAGTACATTGTTGGGGTGAAAGTCTGATTGGAATGCAGTTAATACAGAGTTCAATAATAATAATCAAATGTAATGTGTGATCCTTGATTGAATCTTAGATTAAGATACTACTGTCCCCATGGCTATTACCACCACCATCAATAATAAAAAAATCTGTAAAGGATATTATTGGGAGAAATGGGGAAACTGAATATGGGATATCAAGCAATAGTATTGTAGCAGTGGTAGATTTTCTGAGTGTGATTGTATCACAGTTCTATAGGGAAATATTTTTAGAATATACATGCTAATGTATTTTGAATGATAAGATGAACTCTTAAATGTTTCAGCCAAAAGAATACACATGAATGTGTAATGAATGCATGTATACATTTTATCTTTTTATATGTACACCTATGTACCAAGAAAATGTGATAAAATATTAGTCATTAGTGAATTTAGAGGGAGTATCTTTGGATCTTCATTCTGCTATTATAACTTTTAAGTATGTTTAACACTTTTTCTCAGTAAAAGTTGAAGATAGAAACAATGAATATAGAAGAAGAAGAATCAGAGACAGTGTGTGTGTGTATATATATATATATATATATATATATATATATATATATATATATTGGATCTAGTGCACAAGGGATTGGCTTCAGATGAGAGAGCATCATTAGTAAAAGGCTGGAAAGCAGAGTGTATGGGTATAGATGTCAACAGATATTGGTAGATGTGATAGTGTGAAGCTGTTGAAATTGTCTTCTGATGAACTTTCTCACTGAAACCGGAAATAATCATCAGCGAAGATGGAGACTTAAGGAGCAAGGAGATGTAATGTGGGAAAGTGAGGGCACTAGGGAAGCCAATGTGATTACTGAGCAGTTAAGGGGCCACTTGAGGTTCAATAACAAACTTCAGTGACCATTTAGGGTAGTTATGCATTTTCCTTAGTCATGTTTGGATACTCAGGTGAGGGCATGAGGGTTGGGGTGCTAGGTGTAGCCAGGGTTGTCATTTCCTAAAAGGTGTAAAGCTAGAGACGGCAAGACTGTCCAAGGCCTATGTAAGGACCTGATTATAATGACTGATCGTGGAGTAAAGCTGGGTGAAAGCAGTGCCAATGATACAGTTGTTTGATCAATGAATTGGAGATCGTGTTGTGGAGGAGGGACAATTGTAGGAGTTGGGTACCAAAGAGAATGAGCCAGAAAGATCGAGATAGTAGTAAGAGAGTGGAAGGTATGATAAAGAATTCATGGAGGGGTTATAGGTATAGTCAATATTGAATTACCTTCACATTTCTAGAATAAGTCTTCCTTAGTCATGGTGTATTATTCATTGGGTTGCTAGAGTTCTATTTTATTTAGATATTTTTCCTTAAAGACTGAGATTATCTTGTTTGCTTGTTATATTCTGGCCTTGGAGATACACTGATTTCATAAAGTGAATTGGGGACTGTAACTTCTATGGCCAGAATATTTGTAAAAATTTTATTTATTTATGTATTTATTTAATTAGGGATGAGGGAGAGAAAGAATCTCAAGCAAACTCTGCATTGAATGCAGAGCCCAATGTGGGGCTTGATCTCATGACCCTGAGATGACCACCCGAACCAAAGTTAAGAGTCAGATGCTTAACTGACCGAGCCACCCAGATGCCCCTAAAAAATCATTTTTATAATAGTGGCAAATCATTTCCTTCTTATCGGCTTACAGTTTTTTGTCACAGATTAGGATGAAATATTCTCTTGTCTTACCTCTGATCTCTCCTGAATCTGATTTTCTCCCTTTCCTCATTCCTAGTCAGATCTATCTGTGTTGTAAGTTTTTTTTTTTTCCCAAAAATCAACTCTTGAGTTTATTTATCATATCTATCAACTTTGTCTTCTACTTCACCAAAACCACATTTTTGGTTTACTAATTCCTTCTTCCTGTATATTAAAAAAAGAGAAAGATATATTTATTTATTTGAGAGAGAGAAAGGAGGGGCAAGAAGGCAAGGGAGAGACTCTCAAGCAGACCCCCCACGGAGTGCCTAGCCCATTGCAGGGCTTCGATCTCACAGCTCTAAGGTCATGACCTGAGCCCAAACCAAGAGTTAAATGTTCAGCTGCCTGAGCCTGGACTCAGTTTTTCGTTCATTTTAATGGTTTACTTGTAATTTATTAAAATAACTAAGTTCATATATTCTCTGTTTTTCAAATATGAAGGCATTTAAAGCTATACATTTTAGCTTTTGCTAAGTCTCGTAGGATCTGACATGAAGCCTATCTCTTCCTGTTACTCTTCCGATCTTGTTTCTGAATTAGCTTCACCTTTTACACCAAGGATTGTCTAGATATTTATAAATGAGCTTCTAAGTGTTTAATATTTTGGCCATCAACTTTTTCTCATTTGTAATTTTGTTATATTATCAGAAAGCATGACCTGTAAGATTTCTATTACATTAGATTTCTTAATCTTTTCTTTTGTTGTCAAATACATAAGTTGCTTTTGTGAATGTCTTTTTTTTTTTTTAAAGATTTAAAATAAATTTTAAATTAAATCTTTGAGAGGGAGAGAGAGCATGCAAGAGAGACAGTGCACATGTACACACATGCCCAAGACAGAGACAGAGAGACAGAGAGCACAAGCAGGGAGAGAAGCAGAGGGAGAGGGAAAGGCAGAGTCTCTGCTGAGCAGGGAGCCCAATCCAGGACTTGATCCCAGGACCCCGGCATGATCCAAGCCAAAGACAGACACTTAACCAACTGAGCCGCCCAGGGGTCCTGCTTTTGCAAATGTCTTATAAATATATGGAATAAATATATACTCTATTCCAGGATTTTAAGGTTCTCCTCTTTCTAAAGTCAAGTGTTATTTAATTTACCCTTGACTTGCTTATTACTTATATATTGGATATGTTTAATTCTGTAAGAAATATATTAAAATCACTTCCTATAATTGTATTTTAGTAGGTTTTTCTTTTATTTTTATGTGTTTTATATATTTAACTGTTGTGTGATACCTTTAGTTTTATCACTATTTTATCTTCATAAGTTGTGCCTTTTACTAATATAATGTTCTTCATTCTGGTTTGTGTTTTTTTTTTTTTTTTTTTTTTTTTTTAATTTGACATACAGAGATCACAGTAGGCAGAGAGGCAGGCAGAGAGGCAGGAAGACAGAGAGGGGGAAGCAGGCTCCCTGTCAAGCAGAGAGCCCGACGTGGGGCTCGATCCCAGGACCCTGAGATCATGACCCGAGCTGAAGGCAGAGGCCTAACCCACTGAGCCACCCAGGCGCCCCTGTGTTTTTGTTTTTAAATTCTACTTCTCTGGTATTTTTTCTTGCCACTTTTGTTCTTCTTGATATTCGCCTGGTATTTTCTTGCCCTTTGCTCTACTGTCAATCATTCTTCATCTTTTCTTTTTTAAATAATATGTTTCTTATAAATAGAATATAGCTTTATTTTTGTTGTTTTGCTGATTGTCAGTCTTTTTTAAATGAGGGAATTTTATCCTTTATCATTGGCTATAGAAACTTCCAAACTTGCTTGGTGCTCATACTTCTTCCCTTCTCTGGGTGCCCAACGCCTTAGACGTTATTCTGTGCTGCACACGCAGACATGCGGGTCTGGTTGTGGGTGTGCTGGGCTGCAAATTGTTGCTATTCTGTCGGACCACCCACTGTGTGGTCCCCTCTCCCAGGTCCCCTTGCATCTTTCTAGCTTCAGGGGTTAGGGAGGACTGAGTCCACCCTGCTAGTTTTTGCCTAGTTTCTATTAGGCCAGCTCCCTGGAGAGAAATGCTAGTGTCATTTCTCTCTACTTGATTTTTTGTTTGTTTGTTTGTTTTTTTAAAGATTTTATTTATTTGACAGAGAGAGACACAGTGAGAGAGGGAACACAAGCAGGGTAAGTGGGAGAGGGAGAAGCAGGCTTCTCACTGAGCAGAGAGCCTAATGTGGGGCTCCATCCCAGGACCCTGAGATCATGACCAGAGCCGAATGCAGATGCTTAAGGACTGAGTCACCCAGGTGTTCCCTCTCTACCTGACAGAGGCCAGGGTCTTCCCTATACCTAGGTGACCACAGACCCCAGGAGCAGTTTGGCTCATGGATACACAGAGTGGGGTCGTTGTGGAGGGATTAATTGGTGAGTTGAGATTGCCATTTTCCTAACATCTTCTGGGGGAAAACAGAACTCTTCCACCATTTGTAGAAAGCTCTTTGAAGAAATCCTGTATTTTGCCTTTGTAAGCAATGAGCAGAAAAAGAGAGTACAATTTTTAGTATTAAAAGGACATAAAGAGCATGAAATGGGACCTCTCATCTAACCCTGCTTTTATTTGGTCGAATTTTTCAAGTTTGTGGGCAAATCACCTACTGGCTGTGAAAAGCTTTGGGCTCTTCCAGCCTCCTGGCTCTTGTTGGAGGGCGGACAAGTGTCGGGTCACTGCTCCTTTGACAAGGAAATCCTCCGTCAAAGATAAAGCCCCCCTTGAGAGTCTTCTGATGAACGTTTTGGTCTAAAGGTGACTCAAGCTGCAACATGGGTTTGACTAAGGAAAACCTCCGGCTTATTTCCAGAGTTAATAAATTAATTAATAAAATTAATTAATAAAAGACAGCATGCTATGGCTTGGAGTAATCACTTGCAAGACACAAAGTGCTGTGGAAAGCTGGGGTGGTGGGGACCGCTTCCTGAAGGTGCTGGGCCTGGACATTGGATGAATGTCCCTTCTTAGTTGCCTCTTTTTACTGGGTCTGATCGCTATATCTTTTATATTCCACATTTCACAAAAGTTTCTCAACTTGTTCGACAGTCATTTAGGAGGGCTGGAGATTATTTCTTTAATTAGCTTTTCTAGAGAAGGAATCCTGGATACTCAAGTTTGGAGATGCGTTGACAGGGCTTTACCTTGAAACTTCCTATCTCCTCTCTCTTTGGCATTAACTTTGTTTATTTTTCTAGTTACTTATTTTTACTTTATTCCTTCCTATTTCAAAATTTTAAAACTTTGTTCAAATATTTTCAGAAATGACAACATTTACACTCAAAATTAAATATTTGTTTGATGTTTGTCTTCCATACTGGATTATAAGCACCAATAATTGCATGTAATATATTGTTATAAAAGATATTTTTTCCTAGTTGATAAAATATACATTTTTTTACATACTTTCTTAGTTTATTTTTCACATTTTCTTATTTTGATTTTCACAGCTAACTTTTTTTTTAGATGATTTGGATAGATATTATTGCCATATGAATTTTACAAAGGAGGACATTACAGTTTTGTAGGTGATATCCTTATAGTCTTCGAGCTACAAAGTGGAAAAGCAGTGGTTCTCATAGTACAGATCTTGGACCAGCAGCATCCATGTCCACTGCAACTGGTTAGACAGGTGAATTCTCAGGCTCCAACCCAGGTAGATGGAATCAGACCCTCTTTGAGTGAGGTCCAAAACTTTGATTAATAATTGCTCCAAGGATCCCAAAACGTGCTAACGGCAGAGAAACACAGATGGAAAGGGAGAACTTGTACGATATCTTCTTATTTCAGATTCTGTTGATTTCTGCTTTATCACTTTGGTTGTGTAATACTACCAAAATGTAAAGAAGTTTGCTGAGTGTATAATGCTGACTTGAATGTCTTAGGGGAAGTGTCCTGCTGTTGACTTATGTTCCATAACAAAGAGTTATTTAGTGAGGAAATAGTAGATTTACAAATGTCCCTTCTTTTCCCCCCTCTTTTGTCTTTTTTTTTTTTTTTTTAATATTGCCTTTTTCTGATATTGGTATCAGGGTAGCACTAGCTTCATAAAACAAGTTGGAACTGTTCCCTTTTATTTTATGTTTTGGAATTGTATAGGGTTAGTGTTAATTCTTCTTTAAACATTTGGAAGAATTCTCCAGTGAGACTACCTGGTCCTGGAGATTTCATTTTGGGGAGTTTTTAAACTATAAATTCGATTTCTTTCATTCTTTGAGAGCTATTCTCTGTTTCATACTGATGCAGGAGAGCTAGGTTCTCATCTCACAAAGTCGAATGCATCTCACAAAGGAGAGTGAGTAAAGCAATAGAAGTTTACTACACAAGGATATAGAAAAAGCTCTCACGTGTGAGAAGGATCCTGGCAGGGTTGCCACCAAGGGCCTTTCGGGTTGGTCTTTTATAGAACGTTAACCAGGAAACTTAAATCTTTTCGACTTCTCTACTTGACAACACCTTTGTGTAAGTAGGACTAGTGATAACATCTTTAATGGCTTACTTCTTTTTAGGATTAGTTTATTTCCTACTGACCACAGGAGATTGTCATAAATGAGACCCCCCCCCCCCCGCCCCCACTTCAGACACCTCTGCAGTTTTGGGATTTCTGTGAGCTTGATCATGGAACCCCCTACCTAGCTCTGCCTGACGCTTTCTTAATACAGGATGAGTTACAATGGCTTGTATTTTTTGAGGAATTAGTCAATTTTGTAAAATTTATTTGTTCATTATTGTTATTCAAAGGGGGGAAATTCCTTGTTACTGGTGGGTTGTGGTGGGAGTCCCAGCTCCCCATGTAGTTCCTACTGAGGCCCTGGAGAGAGGACTGTTGGGTCCATGGTCAAAGGAGTGAGGCTGATACAAAGCGAAGGTCACACAAAGCTTTATTTCATGCCAATCATTGAGAATCAAACTAACAGGCCAGGGCCATCTTTTGCAAAGAGGCGACCTCTCTCTGCCTTACAGATGAGCTTTTAAGGGCAAAGGCCATGTGGTTGGGCCTGGCCAGGGAAAGGTGGCCAATGAGATTGTAACACAGAGAAAGCTGCATAGTCCTGCTAGGTCACACATAAGTGACCAATTGAATACAATTTATCCTATAGTAGATATCTGAACTAGCCTATCACCTTGGTCAGAATTGGCACCCAAAAGGCACCCAAAGGGCAGGGCCCATACTCCTTGGTAGCTAGGGAGACGGTATGCGCCCCCACCGATTGGATACCTCCACCTGGCCTGACCCACCCTTGTATTGGGGCTTTGTTACCTGGGACTGGTTTCTGGGACTTGTTTTAAGTAAGTCCCCTAGGGGAGGGGGGGGTAGGGACAGTTTAAGTTTTGCTGTATAAACAACAAGGTCATTGTTTAACCGGATGGAATGACTCTAGCTAAATAGGCCCTTACAAGGACCTTGCTACTTGCTATGGGGTTGTGAATCCTGACTCCACAGCTGACTTTTCCTGATGCCTTCCCAATGGAAGTGTAGCTGTACTTAGTGGAAGGAATAGGAAAATGATTTCTGCCCCCATCTTGCTGGAAAGGGAAGTTTGTTTCTTGATACAGTTATTTCTCCAAAAGAATGGAGCCATTTTTTATTTCGCCAGCTGTAGTGTAGTTTTTAAAGAAAATAGACCTGAATGGAAATGTAGTCTGTGTAATTCTCTGTGCCTTGACTGTGATGTTGACACAACATGCTAGTACTTTAGAAAGCTGCCTGGTTGATTATCACCCCCCCCCCCCCCCCCCGCCATTCTGCCTTGGCTCACAGACTTCCTCTCTGTGTGTATCAGGTAGCGATGTCATTTTAGTCCTTTACCCAGGAGTGCCTATTGCCAATAAGCCACCCACCTCAAATAATTCTTCTGGGAAATGGCCAGGAAAATATTTAGCTTTGGAAAGTGGATAAACCTTTCAATCCAAAAAACGGAGCACCTGGGACTTTAGCTCAGCTTTGACTGATTGGTAAACTTTGATGAGGGGTGGAGGAAAAGATAGACTTTTAGGTTTTAAAGAATTGCCTAAGGAACTATTTGAATGACCCTTCCAAGGCAGTCCAGTCTGGAGTGAAGGGAACATTCTGGAGTGCCCTTTGTAGTACTCATTGAACTAAACAGCAGGTCAAGAGAGTTTAGAAGCACCGGTAATTTAGCCCTCTGGTTTCCACAGAGACCACTTCAATGTGGAATCAGGAAGCATTGGAATGCTAATCTGTTCCACTGATAGGAGTAAGCATCAGCAGAGAGAAGAATTGTAGGCTAAATCCACAAGTTAGCTCTTAAGCCTCAGGCTGCTCTGTAAATGGGTCCTTTGTCTTCTCCAATACTGCTCAAGGGTGGGCAGTATTTAGTGTCTTGTAGTCTTTGAGAATAAGTCTGAAAAAACTGGTTTATATAGCTTTCTTTTTGGATCTCTAAATTTCCTATGTGTAGAGGCAATCCTGTTTACCCATAACAGTACTGCAAGACCTTAGGGCATGCATTTTAGTCCACTCACTTTATCTATGGCTCCCCCTTCTATGCTACTATGATAATCCTGTCACCTTGGTTTTATTATCATTATTTTTATATTATTGCATTATATGAATTTCTATAAGCCATTTAAACATTTCTTGAATACAGTGAGATTTAAATAAATAAAAATCTCCTTTCCCTGCCACATAGCACATTTATGAATCTCCTCTTCCTACCTTACCTTATATTTCCTCTTTTTCAGGAAACCAATTTAGACTGATAGAGAATGAAAATAAAAATACCCCTTTACTTTTCCTGACTCTTCAATCTCTCTTCCCAGGACTGACCATTGAGAGCATCTTATGCATGCTGGGCAATTAATTTTAAAGCAAGCCTGAACATTGCTTGATTAAAGATAATTTTTTCCCCTAAAATCTTATGAAGCATGAATAAGAAATATGGAACTCATTATCCCCTGAGATCATATAGGCCAAAAATATGAGCACATTCAAGTCAGTTTTAGTTAAATTCATAGATAAAAGATCCATCTAAGAAATTTAAAAAGAACATAGGAATGTTCAGGGCTCATCACATTTGAAGCTAATAAATGGAGGTCCGCTCCCATGGTTTCCCATAACCCTCCTTGGATCTAACATCTGATGATATTCTGGTAAATGTTTAATCACTGGGGAAAAAAAATTGAGATGGGTACATTAGGTACATATATCCCTATATGTACTTTGTTATAAATATTACAGTTATACAGATGTATAGTACAATCTACGAATAGTAGTAGAACATAAAATACTCCTTATTGTAAATTTCATATAGCCAGTGGATGGGTAGAGAATGCTTTTGTTGATTTTTGCTGAACTCATGTCTGTAGCCAACCTATGATTGCATGTGAACCACGTCCTGGCCAATGGAGTTCCATCTCAATCTGCTAATTCTTTTCCCAGTTAAGCTTATTGTTATCCCACATGCTATACAACCTAGGACTAAGCTGTTTCTCATTTTTGCCGGAATCCCATTCATTGAACAAATGTCTTTCAGCTACTATGGAAGTCAGTACTATGTATATCAGAACTTTACTCATTTATTGATGACATGAATGGCTACTGAATCAGATACTTCCTCCTGAGGAGTATTTCCTCAGTATTTTGCATAGTTGAGACTATATGGCTATAGATAAGACACACTTGTTTTTAAAGTTTAAGTTACATCACTAACATTTTCTCCATCTTTCTTAAGACTATGCAATAACACAATAAATCAAACCCAGATGTTTTGTTTTTTGCTGATTTCCATGGTGTAAATACTCCCACAATGCGTGATTTCTATTTTTTTTAAAGATTTTATTTATTTGACATGGCATGTCATATTTAGAGACCATAGGATATACACAATTTTATATATGTAAATATGTATGTAGGTATAAAAATTACATATATATTAAAATGTGCACTAAAATTTAAATAAATATTGGCAACAAATTAGACTTTTTTCACCATTTTGGTTCCAAATTCAGAAGGAAGATTTTAGATTTTTTTTTAAATTGATTTTTTAAAAAGATTTTATTTATTTATCGGACAGACAGAGATCACAAGTAGGCAGAGAGGCAGAGAGAGGAGGAAGCAGGCTCCCCGCTGAGCAGAGAGCCCAATGTGGGGCTCGATCCCAGGACCCTGGGATCATGACCTGAGCCAAAGGCAGAGGCTTTAACCCACTGAGCCACCCAGGCGCCCCAAGATTTTAGATTTTTATTTGTAAATCCTCCTCCACATATATTGCTGGTATATGGTCTTTGTTCTCATACTTTCTCTGTAAACAGTGTTTTAAAGTACTAACTCATCTCAAAGAATTGTGTAATAATTTCCATCAGATAAATGAAACAAACTGAAGAGCGTCCTGAGATTAATTTATACAATTATACCCATATTTCAGCATCAGTGTTATGATCCTATATTTATCCAACAATGCTATTATGGGTACAAATTTTAAGATACATGGGTAAGAGTAAACGTCATTTTTTACTGGGCCACAAGGGAAGAGAGTAGAGTGTTCAGCTGAGAAATAAATTAGCCAATGACAGAATCTTGAGCAGCTTCCCAACAAGCTCACATGTTCACTAGGTCCTGAGAGCCTTTCACACTGATTTATTTTGAAGAGGAAAAAATTAATGACTTATATTTATTGATTAAAAAACAGATGGCATTCCTGTCTTTAGTTGTGTAATCCACAAAATACTTTGCAAATCCCCAGACTAACAGCCTTGAGTGAGGAAATGTCATGATATTGAATCATCTTCTAAAAGGTTTTGCTGTAACTGAGTTCTGTTTGTCAAGATCACTAGAACTTGGGAAGAGAGAGACACCCCTTCCCCACTGCAGTCCTGGGATTGGCCACATCTCTGTGAGACAGCCACATCATTGGAACATCTAAAACCACCTGTTTTTTTGTCGAAGGCAGGCTTTGTCTCCTAGGAAAGTCCTGTTCTCGCTAATAAATCTCCTTTGGCTCTGTTTCTTTGGTTTCTGCAAATTCTTTGCTAATTCCTTCATCCTTCCTGGTTCTAAATTACCTATGTGGCTTGACCTTGGACCTAGCTCTCATGCTTTCTCTTGACCTTACCTGCCCTAACTCAGCACTCAAAACAAAAAGTAATTGTTTGCTCCTTTTCAGTATTACTGTTCATCTCTGAGATAACAGCTCTGAAAGAAGACCTCAGAGTTTCAGGTGAAAGGTGATAAATTCTAAGACAATGGGACAATATCCATGAAAGGCAGGCGAGAGAAAATTCATCAAACTGCTTTTCTAGACACAGTTGACATCTTTCCATTTGAATGAAAGAGAAAATAGAATGCATTCTTTTAATTACGTCTATCTTTTCATTTCTAAATTGTGTTTCTTTTTAAGATCAAAAAGAATCAAAGAAATCTCTTGAGGCTGTTTTCTTGTCATTGATGTTTTAAAAACAATACAACACCTTCACAGAATTGTCATAAATTCAATGCCACATAAAGGAAAAACATTGATGGTGTTTGTTTTCTTTTGTCAGAGAACATTTTTACAAATCCTTTTCATATCGTTCCTGGGTTTTTTTTTTTTTTTAATTACTTGTAATACACTCTTGTTGACCTTTTTGCCTATGACAGTGGGGTCAGCCTATCTGATTTTGCTGATGGAATGAAAACATCTTGCACAGATGAAACATGCTTCACATTGACCTCTGTCATGTCCTTCACAGAGGTTGTCACTAGCAATAGAAGGGGGTTGTCTTGCAATTAAGTGTGCCTAGAACTTTAAGAAGGCAGCAAAAGCCAAGGTCACTGATATCAGTGATCTCTTCCTCAATATGGCAGAAGACTGGTCCCACTCAGCAGTCTGTATCTACTCTGACAAGCATTCATGAGAGGAGAGCCTCAGAAAACCCAATTAGAGGCCTTTCAGGGAGTGGGCAGGGATGGCCTTGGCATCGCAGGGTGTCAGAAGGAACACCTCACTGTGTAAAGGAAACTGAAGAAACATATTGCCACACCTCTGAGAGGTTCAATTATCCAAGATTCAAAAGGCCACTCCAACTGCAATCAGGGATTGCAAGGAAGAGAAGGCTTTTGTTCTCAGAAGAGTTCTCTTCTCTGACACTACCATAATCTTCTGTCCCTGAAGTGGCCATTATAAGGCTCATGTACCTTTATATAGCTCATTATTTCAGGAAAAAAAAAAAGTTTTCACAAAAAATAAAAAATGTAAATTGTAAGTTCAGGGTGGGATCAGAGAATAAGAAATTATATACATTTAATGCAAAACTCCATGAGCGTGGATAAATCCCACCACTGGAAAATATAGTCTTCTTTATCCTTCAGAATTTGGCTTTAAAAAATGGAAATCTCATTATGGACCAGAATTAGCCCACTGAACTGGAGGGGAGGAAAATTCTTTTCTCTAGCCTCTTAGCTTCTATAACTAGGGCTTATAAATTAAACTGACAAAAGATTAACAAAGACAAAAAAAAACCATACAAAGTGTGTTAACATTGTTAATTTTACATGCACAGTGGACTCAAAGGAAAAAAATGTAGCTAGAGATAAAAGAAAGCAGGCTCTGAGTTTTTATATACCATTTTAACAAAGGGTGATAAATTATGACACATGACTACCCAAAGGAAAGGAGTTTGGGTTTCTAGGAGCAATAAATTGTGGGAAGGTAACTGAGAAGTATACAGAGGAAACTCATTGGAGATAAGAGTTATTTAGTAAGCTTTGTTTATGAAGACTCATCTCAATGCAAACTCTGTTCTCAATGATAAAGTTTCTTCTCCTCTTCCTTATACAGGAAAATGGGAACAACTTCTGAAGATAAATGCATGCCCTGCTTTTTAGGCTGATGGGGGAAGAACTCTGCTTTTTCTCAATAATAGCCTTCAGCACAAAATCATCCTTATTCCCAACCAGCATAGGTTGGGGTGGCATATTCAACCAACATCCTTCAACTCTGTCTCTGACAGGTGACATAAGCAGTAATGGGATTCATTTGGTCAACAAGTTCACAGCGTAACTTGTTAAAGTGTCAGGGATTTTGTGAACCAGTGTTAAAAACAGGTGCTATAGGTGCGCCTCAGTGGCTCAGTGGGTTAACTCTCTGCCTTTGGCTCAGGTCTTGATCCCAGAGTCCTGGGATTGAGCTCTGCATCGGGCTTTCTGCTCAGCAGGGAGCCTGCTTTCCCCTCTCTCTCTGCCTGCCTCTCTGCCTACTTGTGATCTCTGTCTGTCCAATAAATGAATAAAATCTTTAAAAAAGAATAGGTGCTATGACAAATTCAACTATATAAAAATTTAAATGAATTATACTGGAAACAATGTAATAAATACTCAAAATTCCCATTTATTTTACTATATTTTACAATCATCTACGTGGTTATACATGTCTACCACATGTGTATGATGAGACTACTGTAAAATATTATATTACCCAGTACCACTGCTTCCTAGTTTCTCTTCCCATGGCACGTTGGTAACTAGAAATCAGCCAAAGGGACACCTGGGTGGCTCAGCCGGTTGAGTGACTGCCTTTGGCTCAGGCCATGATCCCAGTGTCCTGGGATCAAGCCACATATTGGGCTCAACAGGAAACCAGCTTCTCCCTCTCCCTCTGCCTCTCTCCCAGGAAGCTCATGCTTGCTCTCTCTTTCTCTCAATCTCTCTTGCTCTCTCAAATAAATAAAGTCTTAATTTTTTGTAGATTATTTTATATTATAAAACTTAATGGAATTTAAGTCAAAAGGAGTCATATATCACGATTATTATTAATAATGGGACTTTATAATGCAATCAGTACTATTCCAACCTGAAACAAGTCTTTACTTAAAAATGTATCATGTACTCTTCAGTACTTAAATAAACATTTTCTGAAGGGTTTTGAGGAGATTTATGCCCATGGGTGGAGTTTGTAGATTCCATCATGTTGGAAATGCTGAGATGCAATTTTGAAGCTAGACGAGCCCTTTAAGAACATCTGGGCAGTGCACTCAGTTGGATAGGTGAATAAGAAATCTGAAAATTTCATGCATTTCTATATGACACTGTCCAAATGTTATACTCTGGGATATTGCCACCCCCTATGAAAGTCTTACATGATATCATTCATAGTAGCACAGTTGACGTTCAAAAATATTTTCCCTGGGGCACCTGGGTGGCTCAGTGGGTTAAAGCCTCTACCTTCGGCTCGGGTCATGATCCCAGAGTACCGGGATCGAGCCCTGCGTCAGGCTGTCTGCTCAGCAGGGAGCCTGCTTCCTCCTCTCTCTCTGCCTGCTTCTCTGCCTACTTGTGATCTCTGTTTGTCAAAAAAAAAAAAAAAAAACCAAATAAAGTCTTTAAAAAAAAATATTTTCCCTGTGTGGTACTTCCTTTTATAAACAGGATGGCTTGAAATTCATTACTTCTAGAAGAAACTCTGAGCAAGGTGGCACTAACAAAATTAAATCATCTGGCTTGAAAAACAAAGATCAGCTTCCTGTTAATTGACACTACCCTGTGAACAATGGATTGAGAGTCAATTTGTATTGTCAAGCGGCAAAGGAATATATCATTTCAGGAGAATTTTTAAAAAATATATTTTTAACTCCATCCATGGGCATAAATATTTTTTAAAAATATATTTTTAAAAGTATTTGGTAAGTATAAATATCAAGGAAGGAAGGTTTCAGTTTGAATTTTTGCTTAGTAGTTTGTTTATTGAATGGCCTTTTGGGATAAGCAATTTTCTCATCTATGCCACTCTAGTCTATGGACTAGAACTCAAATAGTCCCCTCCTTTCTACTCATGGGCACCCACGGAGTCATATTAAAATTAATATACTTCTCTTCTCCCGCCCCAGCAAATGTGGAGGCATTGGGAATCCTTGAAGCATCTTCTATGTTCTCACATGTGGTTTTATTCTTATCCTACCCTCTGCCACTACCCTCCCTGTGCACGCACCCCCCGTCCCCTGCCAACTACTAGAAGGAAATACATGGGTAGCCACTGTTTCAGGCGTTCTGGGAGACAGTGCTGCTTCACGGATAAATGCTGCCCTGGTGGGAGCTCTTAGGGTCCAAATATTGCTCTTTCTGAGTCTTCCTTGGTGCCCAGAGCATGATGTGTTCCCCTGCAAAAATATCTCTCTTCTCCAACTGGATGAATCTGGGCTTTTGGATCCTAAAAGGACTCTTGATTGATCCTGAGACATAAGTTCCTCAGGGAAAAGATTTTTGGGTCCTATCTGCAGCTTCCTGGAGGTAAAGGTAGGCCTGGGTGGGGACCCGTATTTACAGACTATGCTTGTTGTCTCCAATGCCATCTCTCTGTCTTTCTCCAAGAAACCGTGAGTAAAACTTCTTGTCATCAGACTTCCTTTCCTTCATTTAAATTACTTCAAGCAATAGGTCTTGGAGCCCCACTGGCTCACAGGTTCAACTGTCTGAGCGGTACCCTGAATCTCCCTTTGGGGTTGGTAGGGTAACTCTTTTGTGATAATTGCTAATAGCCATTGCCTTGTGTATGTTTGGTCTTCACAAAAGATCTCCAAGATGGGCAGTTTCAATTCTGAAAGGCTGACTGAGTGGCCTGATGTCACATAGCCAGCAAGAGGCAGAGATGAGCTTAATCTGAGTCTACTCTTGACTCCTTATCCAGTGCTCTACCATGACACATTGTTTCCCTCAGGAAACAATGAACATTGTTTGAACACCAAACATTGAACATAATATCTGTAAGGGACATTTTGGGGAGTCTCCTCTAAACTCCTCATTTTATACACAAGAGAGCTGAGGCTTCTGAAGGTGATTTTCCCAAGCCAGGCTGGGAGTGAAAGCCTGTTAATTCTCTGTCTCTTCTTATAGGGTATGCAGGTAGGGTGGGGGAGATAGCGTACCTTCTATCCTTTCTCTGGAGAAGTTCTATTTGGTTACTTCTCCCTGCTTAACAGACTGAAATTTTTTGAAGGCTGAGAAACAGAGGAGCTATTGCTAAAAATGAGCATTTTTGACATATCGAATCAGTGGAAGCCATTTTGTTCTTTTCTATGGGTATGCGTGCTCATCCCAATAATTGACCAGTGCTTCCAACAGTTTAGCAGATGTGGTAAACTTCACCTGAGGAAGGTAGAAAGCTCCTGGTCTATTTGTAAAAATGGTATTTGTGTGCAAGAACAACTTTCTTAAGCTAGTGTAACATAGTAGACACCCTCAGAGCAGACTTGGAATACCTGGGCTTTTGTTCAGACTCTACCACTCAGTGGCTCTATGACTGTGAAACGTCGTGTTAATACTGAGTGGCCATTTTTCTCCTCTGTAAAATGGCCACTAGAGTATTATAATCACTAACTGTTCACTAAGATGATTGTAATGTTCAGATGAGATGAGGTATAATGAACCTCCTGAGTAATGGCAAGTGCTCTAGACACATGAGGTACCATCAGTAATACGTGTTTCCACTGACAGTGCACCCCAATTTCTCTGCACCCCCAGACTTTCATGAGGTCACACAATGGCTCTTTAGCTATGATATTCTGAAGCAAATCTGAATCGTAGAAATTGTCTTCTGCAGCAAAAAATGTATTTTCTGAAACTTTTGACAGAAGTATTCGAGTCAGTAGTTCTGGTTGCCTGGGCAAGTTGGTAAACACAGCAACTCCATGCTATGCCAAGCTTATGTGTTTTATCTTCTGCTTCTGAAAGGGCTATTGAGGATGTAGGCCAGGATGTGAAGGTGGAGTGGTTTTGTTTTTGTTTTTAGAATTTATCAATTTATTTGAGAGAGAGAGTCTTAAGTAGACTCTGCATTGAATATGGAGCTTGATGTGGGGCTCGGTCTCCCGACCCTGAGGTAATGACCTGAGGTGAAACCAAGAGTTGGGCACTTATCGGACTGTGCCATCCAGGTGTCCCCCCCCCCCCCCGAACCCAGGGATTATGACCTGAGCTGAAGGCAGCTGCTTAACCAACTGAGCCACCCAGGCATACCCCCCTCCCCCTTTTTAATTGAAGTGTAGTTGACACATAATGTTATATTAGTTTCAGGTATACAATATAGTGATTTGACAAGTCCCTATGCTGTGCTCACCACAAGTGTAGCTACTCCCTGTCACCATACAGGGCTACTACAATACCATTGACTCTATTCCCTATGATGTCCCTTCATATGAGTATTTTAAAACAGAAAAACTCCTTTTACTCTGGTGATGTCGAGTTTAGGTAGTTTAGGAAATTTGGAAGAGCATTAGGATACTCCCTCCCTGGTTTGATCTGCTGTTACAGGAGTCAAGAATTGCTTCCTTTGGATCTGAGTCCATTGGATGCTTCAGACTGAAGACCATGCATTTCTCTGAAGGTAGTTGTTTTACAAGGATGTAGGTGTTTGCTCTGATCCCCTGCTACTGGGGATGAGGTGGATGATGTGTTGGTGACTGTGTGTCCCGAGTCGTGTGACTACGGAGGTAACTTGCTTCACCTGTAACAGAGGATAGTCTACTTCTTAAGGAGGCTTCCCTTAGAATAGTTAGAGGGAAAAGTAAGATGGGAAGGAGTTCTCTCTCAGGTTTGACTTGAGAAGGAGAACCACATTGAGTGATATGAAATGAGGGGTTTGTGATAAGGATTAGGCTTTCCAAAACTATGGGATCTGGTGAAGAACTCTATAGAAGTCTGTTTGCTCTGATGTATCTGATGTGGCCATGAAGTTGCCGTGTCTGTAGGACTGCTGTCAGGGAGCTAGACATGAAATGGGAGAGAATAAAAGTCAACTGGAGCCTATGAAATTCAACTTGACTCAAGGACAAACTGCCTTGGACTTGAGGAAGATGAAGGAATCTCTGTGGTGAGAACTGGGGTTGCCGTGGGCCTGGAGAGTCCCATGTCAACAAGGTGAACAGGCAGATCAGTGACAACATCCATAAGCTGCACCTGTGTCTCCTGCCATTTACTGACCTTCAGGGTATAAAGGCTGCTGCTTCACTGCTGCCTCACAAGACTTATGGAAATTTCTCCCACTAATCCTAACCAGGCACCACACGGGGAAGGAAATTCTGAAAAAAGCAGCTCAAATTATATCCTCTGCATTTTACAGTTGAGGGTGATGGAATATTTATTCACCAGGAGCCTGAGGGTGAGAAAGAAGCAGGGATGTTTATTACCACAAATAAATGATTCCTTGGCTTTCAGGTCAATGGCAATAAATTGAGTGTCCCAAATAAAGTCTGAAGGAAATTGGTGAGTTTGGGCATGTTAATTAGAGCCATCCTTTCTTGGATGAAACTGAGGAGCTTTGTGTTGGCCACTGACTTCTCAGTAAAACCTTTCAGGTGAATAGGGCTTCTGGCCATGTTCATTCTGTTGTCAGGTCTATCTGAGAAATGAAAACACTGTTCTGGGGGCCTCAGATTTCCCTTTGCTTTTTCACCACTTTGAGAGCATTCCTAGCATTTTAAAATATGAGGTTATACTTATTTAAATCATATCTTGAACCAAAAACGTTGACATTTTTTCAATGCGTTTATAAAATCTTCACCTTCTGAAATCTCATTCTTCTTGTTGATGAGAAACATCTGATTTTAGAAGCATCAATTGATAGAAAATATTCTGGCAGTAAAAAGCATAATGACCTATTGGGTACTGAGGACTCAATTTCTCAGTATAGCTGTATTTTGCTTTTTGGGATATTTATTATTTAAAATGCCAGGGCTCTCTTTAATCAGAGTTGTAGCTTGGAAGCTTGCCTTTATAAAAAAAAAATCTTGGGGGAAGAGAAAGAAAACACTTAATTTCTAAAATTATCTATCATTTATCTATCTATCTTCTATCTATCTATCTATATTAAAGTGATGACTGAAGGAAATTAACCTAATGACCATCCAGGGTTCTGAACTCTTGCATCTTTCTAGTCCCTTTTTTCATTCGTTATTCATTCATCTGGGCCCAACCATTGTATTTTGAGAATTCATAGATGGGTAAGATATGTTCTCTGTACCAAAGGGGCTTTCACTCTCACAGAAAAGACAGGAATGTAAATAGAAAAAATACTCAGAATATTATTAAAAAGTCTGTCAGGTTGTAGTAGAGTCACAAAAGTAACAGAAAAAATGATAGAGAAAGCCACTCTTCAGCAAGACTTGACTGTTGAACTGCTCTTTCCCAGACTAGATCTTCCCATTCTGGGTGACAGGCCACAGGGATTATAGGTGTGTTATGTTGTCAAATTCCTTAGCCTTTGGGTTCTTGGAACCTCCTCTATAGACTCCAGCATGTTGTGTAAATATTGCCATTTTAAAATGTGTGCCATGGAATGAAAAATGTTGAGGATCACTGCTAAGCTGACACATGGGAAGAGAGAAGAAGTAGAGGGAAGTGCCAGGGCAAATAGACTGAGATGGAAATTGGCACCAGTTCTAGAAACATTCAAAGGATTTTGAACAAGGCAGAACCATACTCAAGTTTGTAATTTAGGATGTTCACTCCCTTCAAAGTATGTAGATTGGATTGGAAGGCTTTAACACCGGAAGCATGGAGATGTTTTGGGGACTTCTGTGATAGATGAGGTGAGAGGTTGTTGAGCTCTGAATGAGTAGCACTGGGGATAGAGAGGCAGAGATGAAGATGAGAGCTGTTAAAGAGGTGGAATTGAAAAAAATTGGTTACATATCGTTTGGAGGAATATAGAGAATCCATTCACTTATTCGTTGAATCATTCATCCTATTTATCGACTGTTTACAATGGACTAGGCATTGTACTGGGATCTGGAGAAATAACGGTGAGTAAAGTGGATCCAGTCCCTGCTAATGGATATGATATTGTGGTAGGCAACTTATTTATTGATCAAGTAATGACAAATATAAAATCACAAGTGGTCTGAAACACAGAAGGTGGGTATGGACTGTGTGTCTCTAACAGCCTAATCTTGTCTGTAGTTCAGAGAAGACTGCCCTGAGGAAGAGAGTTTTGAATTGGGATCTGAAGGGTAAACAGAAATCAACCAGATGCTGGAGGGGAAGTTGTAGAGAAGAGAATCTTATATAGGCTGAGTCAGCATTGCACAAAGGGCTTGTGGCTGTGGGAAACACGAGGGTGGGCAGTATAGGGAAAGACCAGTGTAGCTAGAATGTAAAGTAAAGGTAAAAAATGGTGTGAGATAAGATTGGAGGGAAGGTAGGAGTAAGCCATGCAGGGTCTTGAAGGCTGTGCAGAGGATTCTGGTATTTATTCCCAGAATAAGAGGAACCAAGAGAAGAATTTCAAGCAAAGTGGGATGTGTGTGTATATGTGTGTGTGTGACCTAATCACATTTGAATTTTATAAATTTTATGAAGATCACATTGGCTGTAATGTGAATGACTTGGAGATGAACAGGGGAAAATGTGGGAGGTCAAGCCTACTGCAATAGTCACGGTGCGACTTAGAGGCCAGAATGAGGGTGGTGGCATCAAAGAGAGAAGTGGGCGGCTCTGAGAGGTAGTCTCCTGTTAGTCAGTAGGTCTTGGTGATACCTTAGGAATCAAGGGAATGGAAAATGGAGAATGGAGAATGAGAGGGAGAAAGATTGTCTTCATAAGTCTCTGATTTGTGGGAAGGGATATATGATTGATATTCTCTAAAATGGGAAACACAGGGAGAAGAGTAGGTAAAGGAGGAATATTAGTGACTTCAAGTTGGACATGGGTCTATGGGGATTTTAGGTGGATATATCCACTAAGCATTCAGGATTCAGGAGCAAGATCTGCATGAAGACATAATTTGGGAGTCATCAGTCCATAAGTCATGGCTAAAATGTCGAGTGGAATATATATGATAAGGAAGATTATGTAGGGTAAGAGAAGAGGATTGAAGGCAGGAGGTTGGGAAGTGTCAATACAGAAGAAAAGGGCCAAGGACAAGGAGCCATCCTGGAAGTGCTGGGGAAGAAAACAGTCTTTTTTCTGAGGACATGAAAGTAGATATATGTGTCAACATTCATTGAAAAAAAAAAAAAAAAGAGAATCACAAGAGTGTTGAGTCTTCACAAAACCTATGTCTTCTTCACAATACCAAAGGCTAGGTCTATGAAGTAACAAAATAACTTCTTAAAAAGGGACCAAGTAGACATTATCAGTAGACAACATCAGAGATCTGCTGTAATCATATTTATCCCTGACAAACAAGAGTTTGCTCCACATTTTCCCACTTTCCCCTAAAATTTTGGGCATAGAATATTGAGGCTAAACCTCCCAGAGAAATAATAAGTTAGACTGCAGTCAGTAGAAGAAAAAACAAGAATTCACCAAAATACCTAACGAATTTAATCAAAACACCAATTCGTATGTTGTCTTTTCCCTGTCCTATCACCTATAAAGAGAAGATTTTTTACTTCCAAAGTGTTGACTAATTGGTTTGGGAAAAAGTGTTGACTAATTGTTTTGGGCTTCCTCTGTGTGGCTCACGTCTCCTGGGAATGTCAGTACTCCCTTGGGTGGGCCTCCCTAGCAGAGTGCTAGATGTTAGAAAGACACATTTTTTCACTGGGGTCACATAGGGTCCTGAAACCTTTGGATGATGTTTAACTGAAATCTTGGAGATGCTCTGCTGGTGATTTATTGAGAAGCATATTAGTTCTTATTGGCCTTCTTTTTAGTTAACACATAGTTATTACATATCTATCATTTGTAAGACATTGTTGAACACGGGGGTGGCTACAAAGGCATAAAATTCTTGCTTCCTTCCAGCCTGGCCCACATTCCCTTTTCTCTATGGAGCCTCTTGATGCCTCCAGCCCCCAGTGACATCATCCTCCTTTGAACTCTTGCTGGGCTTCACATGCTCTTCTAAGATACAGTTTTAGCAAAATGAAGGTTCAGAGACGCCGTTGGACTCTGCCGTTCTTCTGAGACAGTACTTGGCAGGTTAATTGTAAATTAATCAGAGCCAGATGGATTTAATCAGACTTGTAGAAAGATTTTAGAAGGATCTGGACTCACCAAAATGTCCACCAGCCTGGAAACATTCCAATAAAGATAACAAAGGTTTATAACACTCAGGAGAATTCTACTTATTTATCAACTAGGACCCAAAGCTTTCTCATATAATTGAATAAAAATATTGACCTTCCCAATGGAATAGAACATTCTTAGACCTGTGTGTGGGGTCATATCTCTCCTGTTTGTATAGTCCCATTTTTGTGATGGGATCTGAACTCAGCATTCACAGCTTTCATAGATAGATTCATCTCGCTCGTCCTGGCTTGGCTCCCACAAAGTTACAGAGAAGTTTGCCTTTGGACCTTCTTCTCCATATCTTTTATGCTCTTCTCTCTCTTCACCAGGTGTTGATACCTTCCTGTGGATTCTGGGCTACTAAAATTCAATCTCTGCAGCCATTCTTTCTGCACATTCTCTCAGAACTTTAGCCTCTGTTTTCTAAGGTGGTTTCAAGTTCTTTGTTGTAATAGTTTATGCCTAGTTTTTGGCAACTGAGAACGGTTAAATATGTTACCTCTTCCTGGGACATACACACCCAGAATTATAGGGCTTTAAAGTGAAAGAGTGAAACAAACAAGCAGCATTTCAGGAACTTGATGAGGAAATACTATAGGATAGAATGCTGGGCTTCCTCTGTGTGGCTCACGTCTCCTGAGCAACGAACACATTTTTACAGGTTTCCTTAGATTTCAAATGTCAAAAATTAGTGAATGGATTTTGAAATGAATTTGGCCATATGAGATTCTGAGTATTGGAAGAATACCTGCTTCATTTTTAGAGACCCTCTGGCTTGCTCGTTAGCATTTGATTCCTATTGATCGCTGGAGTTGTGAATCCTGGCCCATCAGGTCAGGTGATCACCACGAGCGTTTCATGGTACTGTAATTGAATTAATATGGCATATATCAATTATATTTGTATATTCACATTTATCTAATTACACTAATTAAATTTATTTTAATTGCAGGCTGTCTAGACTTCAGCTTCCTATCCCTTCCAAGCACGAGGACCTAATAATATAGCTAACATCAGTACATGTTGTTTCTGCCTGCACCCGACTTTTTTTCTGTGGCTTCCTTTCTTTCTTTGCTAGGTCTGTCCCTTCTTTTTCAGGGCTGCTCTATCCACAGGCTGTGGGTGGTGGAGCTGTGGCGTTGTATCAGAACTCCTGGCAGGACGCGACCAAATGAGGGAATGGGTGGCCTGAGCTCAGGAAAGGTTCGTTCCAGCAGCGTGGTTGGGACGGAACACACACAGGTCACACCGTGAGCTCTCCTACAGGACAGCCTTGCACATGCTTCTCCCTTCCCTCCCTGTCTGCCCTCATGCGAGGCGGAACGTTTACTGAGTTATCTCCTTGTGGTTTCTCTACAGTCTGTTCCCTTTATCATGTTAGTCATTCTTCCCTTAGTTTGTTCTTAGATGAAGTTCATTGGTTACCTCAGCTAATCCCACAGATCGCGTTTCATGGATACTTACATCTATCCTCCATCTACCATACTATGTCCTGACATTTACCACTTCTTATAAACTAGCATTGAGCTAAGGGTTCTGCATGCATTTTCTCACTGAATCCTTCCCATAACCCTGTCATCTGTTATATGGGTAAAGAACCTGAGGCTGAAGGAGATAAAGTCATGTGTGCAATGTTTCACTCTCGGAAAAACTGTTATGCTCCTAAACACTGTTCTCACTTATCTCTTTTCTCATGTAAAGGTGCCCAGATTTCTTCCTTTCTCCATAGTCACCTCAGACCCAAAAGTCTGAAGAGCCTCTGTCTCCCCATCTCCCACTCCTCCCATAATTCTCTACGCTTCAGTCAGAGTGTCATCAGGGAAAGCCATAGGGAAGGGATGGACTCCAGCTGGCCCTTCAGAATACGGATGATAAAAATGTTCTTGAAGTATGAAGGTTCTGATGTGGCCACTGGAGGCACATAATGGGTGCTCAGTAAATAATCACTGAAGGAAAAGCCAAATGAACCGAACAGTGACCAGCACAGACTTTTTTATATTTGTTGTGTATATTATACGATGATACGGTACATTTAGCAGTTCCTAACCATAATTTCAGATGTGGCACTGTGTAGCAATCTGTCCTGAGGCTTGTTCAATAACTTGTTGTTATGGAAAGTTTTCCAATGGTTTATTAAAAAATAGTCTTTATAGCTTAATTCAAAGCTGTTGCTGACAGTATGATGCACTTGGGGCAGAGCTGAGAACTGAAAGCAGATTGTGATTGAGAAAGAACAAACCACTGAGATTTCAGCCGTGTTTATTATTAGCGTTACTTACTTACACCATCTGCAACATGACAGAAAGGTCAAGGGCCATTGGTTGATATTTTAACCTACGTTTACCCTAAAACATATTTGCTGACTCTGACATTTGGGAGTTTATTCTATTTTATTTCTGTTCCTAAAACATCATTGCTATCATCATCATCATCATCTCTTTTAACTTTCACACGTTGAGCACTGACTATGGGTCAGGTAGTGCCAAAGGCTTTTACATGAAGCTCGCTGAATTGGGACTTTCCACCTGCCTCCCGCTACTATGGTCCAGGCCCCCATGCCCGCTTCTTCCACCCTTGAAAAAGCCCATCATGTTATTATCCAAGGGCTTTGGCATCTGTCTCATCTGCCGGGAACATTCGTCCTCTGATTATTGCTGGTTGGTTCTTTGTAATCTTTTAGTCTTCGTGTTGCTCAGGACCTCCTCAGTGAGGTCTTCCCTGATCATGAAAACCAGAGTATTTATCCAGTCCCTCCCGCTAGCTGTTGTATTGTCTTCATGGTTCATATCATGATCTGAACTTACCTTGTTCCCTTCTGCATTACCTCACTCTCCCTTGCTCATCCACGTTGCCTGAGCCCTGGAAAAAGGCCTGGTACATAGCCAGGCCTAAATGATGGTGGGTTGAATAAATGGATGAATAAAACTGATGTGGTAGAAACTATTATCAGCATAAATGGTTGATGAGAAAACGAAGGCTTAAATAAATCCCCTATCTTACCTTTCTTTCCCTCTTTTTAAAAAAATGGTACATATTATATAGGTTGCACCTACAACTGAAGTGAAAAATTCAGTTTACCATCTAAACTTTTTTATTTAAATAATGACAAACATCCAGCGATTTGGAGAGGTTAGATGTTTAGAATAATGTAGACCCAGCTCTTTGACAGATGTATTCAAACCATTAGGATAGGTTTAATAGATACTTAGAAGCAGTGAAACAGATGATGTATGTTTGAAACATATACACGATTTTTAATGTCTAGGTTTCACAGATCAGATTTTTTTTTCCCCCTTCACAAATAGAGGGCTTTCTTCTCTGAGGAAAAGTGTTTCTTAGTAAAATAAGTTTTGGAGATGGACGCACTATAATTCCTTCTTAGGTTCATCACGTATTAGCATATTTAAGGCTTTGGGAAGTCCTGTTGTTAAGAAACCTGTTTATTCAGGTGCCTGTCTGGTTCAGTGAATTAAGCCTCTGCCTTCTGCTTGGGTCATGATCTCAGGGTCCTGGTATGGAGCCCCGCATAGGGCTCTCTGCTCAGCGGGGAGCCTGCCTCCCTCCACCTCCCCTCTGCCTACTTCTGATCTCTGTCTGTCAAATAAATAAATAAAATCTTTAAAATTAAAAAAAAAAAAGTAAACAGGTTTCTTTTTTTTTTTTTTTTTAAGATTATTTATTTATTTATTTATTTGTTTGACAGACAGAGATCAGAGGTAGGCAGAGAGGCAGGCAGAGAGAGAGGAAGGGAAACAGGCTCCTGCTGAGCAGAGAGCCCGATGTGGGCTCATTCCCAGGACCGATAAGAACCTATCCCAGGACCGATTCCAGGACCCTGGGATCATGACCTGAGCCGAAGGCAGAGGTTTGGTTTTAACTCACTGAGCCACCCAGGCACCTGAAACCTGTTTACTTTTATTTAATGTGATGGTTTCTAACTCATTTGACCATGGGACAGATTTTTTTTTTTTTAACATATAATAGCTATTGGAAATGACAGTTGTTGGGAAACACTCTTCTAGGATTTGCTAAAAATTCACAGTGATTTCAATGAAGAGTTTTGCTTTCTACTTTGCAACCCTCTCCATGTACAAAATTTACATCATTTTATTTCATGAGCTTCTGACACATGATGGAAATAAAATATTTGCAGTTCTGTTTCATTGAAAGAGACTTTAATATTTTTATTATTTATTATTTCCTGCCAAGTAGTGAATTGATAGGTCTAATCAGCCCATAGTCATGAACAGGGATTTCCACATCTGTATGGTTACTGTATTTTCTTTTAAAATGTTGCTCTCATCAACTATTTTCTCTTATCTTAATCCATTTCCACAAATGTGGGAAGATTTTTTTTTTCATAAATTTAGAGACAAAGTCTTGACCAAAGAAAGAATATGACCAAGATAAAAGACTATTCTGAGAAAAGAGGTCTTTCTTTTTCTTTAGGAATTTTCTAAATTTGAGGTTTTTAATTAACCAAGTAATTAGAAGTATTTATTAATAGATTTAAAATATAGTTTTGTATTTGTTGCCAGGGTTTATGAGGGATAAGACATTGTATGGCTCCACCAGAGCTTATGGTCTTGCTAGAGAGAAATCATGAATGCTCACTAAACAGAGAGGAAAAATCAACCTTTAAACCTTAGGGTTTGGAATGTATAGCATAGCAAAATCTCCAGATTTAGTTAGCAAACATAATCACATATTTCCAGATTTATTGGTAAGATGACCTTTTTAGATGGTCATCTGATGAAAGATGATGAAAGTCATCTGATGAAAGTTCAAAGATGAACTCTCAATTGCCTATTATTATGAATTCAAATAGTTAAGGAATTCTCTGACATTCTAATTTATAATTATTTGTGAGTCTGGTAAAGTGAAATTAGAATATTTTGTTCAGTCATAAGCATTGGTTTTGTCAATTTTTGATAATTTTTCATAGATCATAAAGTGAATTCTCATTTTTCAAGGTTTTCCCATGTATTAATAGATTTGAATTTCTTTAGTGCTTGGGTAAATAAATATGTAATAATTTTTTTTTCTGGATTTCACTTCTCTTAGACTGTTTACACATGTAAATGTGGTTTCAAAAAACTAGTTAAAACTTAAACTTGTCCTCATACACACACCAGTGGTCCCATGGAGGGTGGGGATGAGGCTTTACACAGATCCTCATAAAGCTGGTGAGCTTGACAAACATGGTGGTATAAGTTGGTAAGAGAATGGACCAATGGATAGATAACCTGAGGTCTTTACATGGTGGCAAAGACCCATGATTTTCTTCTGTGCCCAGAATATAGGGAATATTAACTGTGAACATAATCCAAGGGATTATTTGGCAAATCGAGCATACTCCGTGGGAGAAGTCTGGCTGCTCACTGGTGGTAGGGGCTGCCTCTATGGAATCATTCAGGCCAGGGAGCTGCACAAGGATCCAACTGAGTGGCTCTAGACCTAAATCTGATCAAATCCTTACCCTTCATATAGAGCCAAATGCCCACATATCTGAGAAGAGGAGAACAGAACCATACCAAGAGTAGGAACACATCCCTCTCCCTGCCCTTTCCTCCCAGACTTTTATTATTAGTACCTGACTGCCTAAATTCTCCATGCTTTCAGTATGAGAAAGTACAGAAGCAGTGGAAAAACTCCTTTAAGAAAATAACTGAGTTTAAATTGAGTTTTGAGTAAGATCATATTGAGCTAAATTAGATTTTCATTTGCTGAGCTGAAATGGAGGATCCAGATTTGAGATCAGTAAGAGAAAATAGAGCTTTACTTTTGCAGGATTGTTGCAGCCAAAGACTGTACATACAATGAGCTCATATATTCCTTTCCAAGTCACCAAAGCAAAATGGGAAAAACTGGGCCTCCTTATTTTCATAGATTCCTGTGTTAGGTGATAAGCTGTTCCTTTGTGATTTGTTACTATTTTTCTTTCTTCAAAGATGTACCTTGATATTCACTTGTATGAGAATAGGCGTTCAGAGAAAAAGAAGTGGAGGGGAGAAAGGGAAGAGACCTACAGATTTATTCACTCCAGGGTATAGACCCTGTAGGAATGTTCGTCAGCAAATTTTCAGGGTTGCTACATTTATAATTCATTTACTTATGGATTTTTTCCCCACAATATTAACATTTACAGTCCAAACTTAGGGATGCTTTTTCTAGAGGAGCACAAAATATTAGAAATGAGTTTTGGCTTCCATACCTATTCTAATAAATCCCAATAAAGAGCTATAATTTTAAATCACTTCAAGCATTTTCAAAGGCTAATATCAATAGTGGAAGAATAAAGAAGAAAAAATATCCATATGCAGTATAAATATGACATGGCTCACTGAGTCTTCTCATCTCTTTGACCTTTTCCTGAGGTAGTGTTGGCATTATTTCTATTAAGGAAACAATACGTGGCATTTTAATACTAAATTAAAGTTAAATGGTTTTGAAAAGATTTCATCTGGGAAGTTAGATCAAAGTGTTTTTTAAAAACACTTCTCTGAATTTCTTTGAGTGCAGTGTCTTGGGCAAATGTTATTAAGATATAAAATGCATTTAAGGACAAAGCAGAAGAGGGAGACATAGGGATCCAAGAAAAATAGTTACTAATTATGTGGTAAACCTATTATGTAATATCGCTCTTCCAAGACCAAATGATTGGTAAGTGGTTGATGTGCACGTGTGGGAGTGGATAGGATCCAGCTACACCCGGGAAGGAGAAGTTTCGCCCTGTAATATGTGATTCTGGGTAACTCCATTTTGGGGGCTGTTTTTTTCATCCTCAGATATAAGAAGAGGCAAGGCATACTCAAAGAGCCATAATCTGTGGAGTAGGAGTGTCATCTTGTTAGGTCCATGATCAAAGGAGTGAGACTGATACAAAGTGAAGGTCAAGCAAAGCTTTATTTCTCACCAAGCATCGAGAACCAGAACCATGGTTTGGGGCCACCTATTACAGAGAGAGTGACGACCCCCAGCCTCACAGACTAACATTTATAGAGCAAAGGCCATGTGGTTGAGCCTGGCCACACACAGGTGGCCAGTGAGATTGTAACACACAGAGAAAGCTGCACAGTCATGCTAGGTCACACATGGGTGGCCAATTGAATTACAATTCACCCTATAGTAGCTGTTGAACTGGCCCATCACCTTGGTCAGAATTGGTGCCCAAAAGGCACCCAAAAGGTGGGGCCCACACTGCTTGGTAGCTAGGGAGACAGTATGCACACTCCACTGATGGGATGTCTCCACCTGGCCGGACTCATCCCTGCATTCAGGCTCTGTTATCTCCACCTGACCTGACCCGCCCTTGTATTTGGGCTTTGTTATCAGGGACCTGTCGACCACATTTTACTGGTTTCCTGGACTTGCTTTTAAGTAAGTTCCCCTGGGGAGGGGGAAGGGTCAGTTTAAGTTTTACTGCATAAACAACAAAATCACTGTTTAAGCGAGATGAAATCGCTCTGGCTAACAAGGCCCTTAAAGTCTAGAGAACTTGGCTGTTTGTACCTTGTTCTGTAGATGTGTCTGGGTATTTCTTAGAATGACAAATGTGCTGACCAGTGTTTTCTTTGAAGAAGGGATTATGAGAGATTGGTTATAAAAATGTCCATTATTTTCTATGTCTCCCTCTAGCCACACCCTTTGCAATGTGAATTCGCCATTCCTTCCATCAAGGGATAGAATCTAGTTCCCCACCCTTGGCATCTGTGCTGTCCTTATGACTTACTTTGGGCCATATAAATGTATAGGAAGTGAAATTATACCAGTTTTAAGTCTAACTTTCAAGAGACTGTGAGTACCTCTGTATCTCTGTTCTGCCTTGGACACTTAACACCACCATTTGAACCAGCCTGGGCCACCCTACTGGATGGTGAGTGACACAGGACCCAGTCACACTGGTCACCACAGTGAATGTCAGTCAAATACCAGACTTGTGAGACAATCCTAGATCAGCCAACCTCTAGTCCATTGGACTCCAGCTTTATGATTAAGACCAGCTGGAAATCATCTAAGTCAGCCCAAATCAACAAAACCATCTAGTTGAGCAATAGATTCATTAATAAAAATCCATTTTTATTTTTTAAGCTACTAAATTTTGGGGTGGTTTGTTATGCAGCATTATGTAGCTGGTATAAAAACTGAGGTGGGAAAGCAAGTATCCTTAAGATAAGGGGCACTACCATGCACTAGTTTGGTTCAGGGATAACGACTCATTTCAGAGTACAGAAGAGCAGTTCTCAAAGCGTGGTTCCAGAACTGACAGAATCAACATCATCTTTGTACTAACTCAAAATAAAAATTCCTGGACTCACTGAATCACACACTCTGCAGGTAGGGCGCCACAATCTGTATTTTCATAAGCCCTCTAAATAATTGTGATGCCCATGAAAATCTGAAAACCACTCAGATTTAAAAGGAGTGGGATGAAAAGGAAATTTCCGACACCTCTCTCCTGGAAATTCTTCAGGTGATACTCATGATTTGGTAATTACGAAAACATTCAAAGCGTGCAAAAAGGTACACTTATTTAAGGAGTCTGAAAATTTCAGATAGTTTGAAAAGCAAAGAATGTTTATTGAATTTGGTGCTACCTCTTTTATTTTGAATCTCAGAAACTTAGTATTGGTCTCCAAATTTACAATAACAGTTTTAAAACTCAATCCTCAAAGAAATTTTTAAAAATCCAAACTATATCCATTACTACTGCTAATGTCTCAACAATGCCTATTCATAACACACCCCCATCCTGGCCACAACCAGCGGCTTCCTATTGTAGGCACTGTGCTTGATACTTCCCACAAATTATCCCAATTAACACAGCAATCCTATAAAGTAGGAATTATCTTTTTCATTTCAAAGATACATAAGCAGGGGGATTTAGATCAATTGATTTGTCAAATATCACATACCTAGAATTTCTGTTGGGTTTCTCTTTCTAAACAGTGGGACACAATGATGAACTGGTGAATGTTGAGCACTTAGATGTCTGAAAACAACAACAAAACAAATGAACAAATCCCTGATTTGCGGTGTTTGGTAGTTTTTATGGTATCCATACTTACACCGTGGCCAATTTCAAGCTACCGTTGTGAAGTCATGAAATGTGGAGTTGGAAAGAGATGTGCATGATTGGCTTTTCTGACCCACAGTGAGCCATCTTTGGCACACCATGGTGGGGAAGTATGAGTGAATGTTGCTTTGGTGGCAAGATGGGCATATTTATATTTTAAAGTTTATCTCAAATTTTGTCACTTCTAGGGATAATCAAAATAAGCTTTGGAATTGCTTTGTTTTAGCTTAAATCTTAACCCTGAATTTACAGTGAAAATATTCAAAATCAGCTACTTTTTATTAGTTTTTTAAAGATTTTATTATTTATTTGACAGAAAGAGAGACAGTGAGAAAAGGAACATAAGCAGGGGGAGTGGGGGAGGGAGAACACCTTCCACTGAGCAGAGAGCCTGATGTGGGACTTGATCCCGGACCCTGGGATCATGACTTGAGCTGAAGGCAGACATTTAATGACTGAGCCACCCAGGTACCCCTAAAATCAACTACTTTCATAGATATTTTGGGAAATATTCATTTTATGGAGTCAGAGCTGGGTGGAAGCTCATGAAAACCTTTTGTTTTTCCCCTGACTTTAGCAGGGGATGCTTATCTAGAACAGATATTTTATCCTCTTAAGGATGTCTAAACATGGAGGCTTTACTACATTTCTCGGTCTTCTAAACAGTGCTCCATCATCCTCAAGAAAGCCCTTTTCTAGATTGATATGAAAGGTTACAAACCGTAATTTAAGCTTATTCCCTTCATTTCATCTTTACACACATGAAAAGAAATTGATTGGCATTCACCTCTTAGAAACTCTTCTGCTTTGACAAATATGTTAAAAGATTTCTTTAGTATCTAATTCCAGTTTCTTTAAAAATAACCTTTCATCATCACATAGAGAGGAAGATTTCCAGTTAGGCAGACTGCCATTATTGGTCTCTTAAAAGTACAGTATTAAGACCTCTCAAATTTCCAGGCGAGAAATGCCCTGACCAGTTTTTGACAACTTCTCTTCTTGATGTCATCCAGTGTTAGGTTTTTAAATATTGTGTTAATGTTTAGCACAAGATCAACCCTCTTAGCAAATCTTTAAGTGTACAATGCAGTATTGTTAACCGCAGACATGATGATGTAGCGCACGTCTCTAGAGCTTACTCATCTTGCATAACTGAAACTTGATGTTGGATTTTTAAACCGCAAGGAACATCAAGTGTATACTACTAGGGATTTAAATGGTTCCACCTGGGTGGCTCAGTGGGTTAAGCCTCTCCTTTCAGCTCCGGTCATGATCTCAGGGTCCTGGGATCAAGCCCCACATCAGGCTCTCTGGTCTGCAGGGAGCCTGCTTCCCCCCCCCCCCCGCCCCCGCCTACTTGTGATCTTTCTCTCTCTGTCAAATAAATAAGTAAAATCTTAAAAAAAAATGTTTCCTCATTTATCTTTCACTGGATTCATACTGCAAGAAATGGACCCATTTGGAATATCTTGACTGTAATGCTATTAGTAAAATAGGGGAAATATTACTGCCCTTAACTCAAGACATAGTTGAACTGTGTCTTCTACAACAGAGGTGGAGATGATTCTTCATAAATAACAAATTTGATTGTATAGGGAAAACGTAAGATACACAATCCGGTTTTGAATTGTTCTCCATCATTGTTATTCTTTTTTCTTCCTACCCCTCAAGTAAGAGTCAATCTCCTGAAGATATCTAGGTAACCTCTTCTTCATTTAAGTGTATAAAGAAAGGATTTCAAAAGAGATGTCCTTCTAAGATGTCCTGCTAAGATAAAATTGCTTAGCACACTTTCCCTCCCCTTTCTCACTGCATATCGGTTTTGCTTTGTCTTTTTTGTCATGATGGGAAAATCAGATGTTGAATTTTCAACCTCAATTTGGTAAGAAGCAAAAGATCCTCTGGGAAAGCTCTGGCCTTTGACTTTTATGTCCCCAGCAGTTACATATGAAGGATAAGGAAGAGTGGGGGCAATCAGGTGCTGGTTTATGAGCTCAGCAGGTTTATTAGAAAGCTGGATAATGAAAGGCAGAGTAGAAAGGGAAAAACAAATGCAAGAGTTAAACTGGCCAGGGTTGAAGTGGTGCTTCCCTTACTGAGCTGTGATGTTAGGAACGCATTCAACTTCTGTTTATATCTACAAAAATTAGACCAATATTATATACTGCAAAAGATGAAATGAGTTAACATACTTGCTACAATCTACTTTAATGTCTGCTACTTAATAGGTGCTGAAAAATACTTGTATGCCATCTGTACTCAGAACGCTTGGTGTTCCCAGAATGTATACAACTGGATTTCTATGTGTTGTCTTTTGTTGGTAGAATAGTATTACTCATTTAATGCATGGGTCTCTTTGCCTTCTCTCCTGGCTGCGGGCTTTCCTTGTGTTGCTGAAGTGTTGGCTTGCCATGTTAGGTCAGAAGGTATTGAAAACTATGCAGCATAGGAATAGAGTTTTTAAAGTTATCTTTTTCTACCTAAACTGTTCTGACTCCAACATGACAGCTGAGTAGAATTCTAGTATGCTAGGTAGATGGGCAGGGTTTTCAGAGAAATCAGTTCACTCTTACTTCTGTCCTCTGAAACCTTGAAATGTAATTAACCCTTAAAGAAGCTGGATTCGTTTGCAAAATATGATTTTAGGATCAGCATAGCTCTCTCAGACAGCAAAACTGTGGTATCTTGAAATTCCAGAAAGACAAAACTGTTCCTGTACTTTCTGAAATGTAAACACTGACTAGATAATTTACACGTTAAGTTATTTCAGTGATTGACAGCGCAGTGTGAATAAAGTTGTAAACCTTAAATATCTTTTCTCTAGCTTTGGTGAATACAAAAGTCATGAGAATAAATGGGAGAGGAGAAAACAAGCAGGATGGATAATGCATTACCCTGTGAATGAAGGCAGATACTGTAGATGGCTCACTATTCTGGGAACAAAATAAAGACCCAATAATTATTTGCTTACAACATGAAAAAGAAAAATGTTCACCTCCAGTACAGTTTAGTTTGTAACTGATTACTAGACCATTATTTATTTTCTAAGATTTATAGGAGGCCCTTATTTTCTGAACATTTTTCACCTGATTCTAAGCAATTATGAATTTGTAGAAGCAAAGTTGACCACAATATAAAAGTATTCATAAACCAACTGTGATAACGTCATCAAAACTTCTTATTCTTTCTAGAAACACAACCAGAGCTACATATCCCAGTATCTCTTGTGGCTACAGATGGCCATACAACAGAATTTTGGCTGAGAGAATTTGGGTAGTAACGATGTGTACAATATCCAAGTTTTGTCCACAAGAAATCTTCCTCCACAGAGAATATTCTCTCTCTTCCATTGTTGGCTAGTTGACTGCTGAAGCCCAGAGAAATCTGTGAAGACACAGGGTTATGAATCTATCTGTCACAGACGCTACTGTCACCATAATTAGCATAGAAATTGGAACCAAAAGTGATGTGATGTTATCAAAATTGAAGTATATGACACCGACTTAGCATTCATTTCCTGGCAAAGGGTGGTGGGAAAATTGACTTTCAGATCTGGGAAGATAAAGACCCATGCTATCCGGTGGTGAAGCGTTTGGGAAAGCCATTATCCTAGCAGAGCTTGGAAAGCAGACAGAGTCAAGACAAAGTGCATAGCTCTAGGTTAAAAAATAGAATGTTACTAGAGTGTGTTGACTATTACTGACTTAGCTAGTTTTTCATAGAAAGAAATGAGCTTAAGGGAGATTTGGCTGGTTTACAATGAACTCCTACAAGTCAACACCAGAAAAAGAAAAAAAAAATCCAATTAAAAATGGGCAGGGGATCTGGTAGACATTTTTCCAAAGAAGACATACAGACAGCCAAAAGACACATGATAAGATGCTCAACATCACTAATTATCAAGGATATGCAAATAAAAAACACAGTAAAGTATTACCTCGCACCAGTCAGAATGGCTAGTATCAAAGAGACAAAAAATACTAAGTGTTGGCAAGGGTGTAGAGAAAAGGGAATCCTCTGTGCACTTTGGTGGCAATGTAAATCAGCACAGCCACTGTGGAAAATAGTATGGAGGTTCCTCAAAAATTGAAAATAAAAACACCATATGACTTAGTAATCCCACTTTTGGGTATTTACCAAAGAACAAAAATATTCAAAAAGATATGTGTATCCCTGAGTTTATTGCAGCAACTAAGATATGAAAGCAACCTAAATGTCCACTAATAGGGGAATGGATAAAGAAGATGTGATGTGGGGTGTGTGTGTGTGTGTGTGTACACACATACACATGTTGGAATATTATTCAGCCATAAAAAAGAATGAGACCTTGTCATTTGCAACAACATGGATAAACCTACAGGGTACTATGTGAATTGAAATAGGTCAGACAGTGAAAGACAAATACTGTATGATTATACGTGGAATCTGAAAAAAACAAAAGAAAATCTATTATAGTCATTATCACTCACAGTGTCTAGAGCATCAACATTTTGGCCTCAGTTCCTCAAACCCCCATTCCCAGAACAGAATCTCCAGAGGGTGAGATGATATGTGTCCACTCAGTGGGTTGGGTTGCAAGAGAGAAAACAAACTTGAGGGAACTTGAATCTTTTATACTGGGTAGTAAGCATGTTGCTCTTCATTTTAAAGGAAGACATTTACTTTATTATACTAGACAGTAAGTGTGATTGTCTATTGCTTCAGAGGGAAACACTGTCTTTATAGTCTAGGACTATATGGAAATCTGACCTTTGCTCCAGTGGAAGATATTATCTCTACATTCCAAGAACATTTACAAGTCTTTGAAAAGATAGAATAAAGGGTAGCCTTGCTTGCAAAATGTGAAGAAATGCAAGAGATCTATGGAGAATGATTTCTAATACAACTCTCTAAACTTTTAGTCTTAATGGTTCCTAATTTGTTAAGAAGTAGGTCCATTCCATGCCTTTATTAAATTTAAGAAAGTTCACCTTACTGCAATGCTCATTCTGCCAGATTGTCCACTACCTGTATGTAGAAAAGTCTTTTTCCTCCCCCTTCCTGAATGTGATTTTCTTTCCTGTATAGCAACCATGGAAGTAATCACATAGATTTTTATGATTTGGAGGTAGAAAGAAGAATGTCAGCTGTGCAGTGTCTGAAATAATTTTCCAAATACAAAGAAGTTACCAACTTTATCTTAACTGTTATTGTTTCCACTATCAAATATCACTTCTGGTTGGGTTAGCCAAGATTTATTTATTTATCTATATCTATATCTATATATCTATATCTAATCTATATCTATCTATCTATATATATAGGTTGGGAGCATCTATGAGTTGAAAGAAGCTAATGACTGAGGAGGTACTGGAGGGGCCAATTATTTGATTGAGATTTTTACTAAGTTTCACTAAGCTTTATTGTTCTCTGCTCTCTCTCACCTATAACATCTTCAGTAAAATCTACATGATTCTCTAATGCTCTGTGGAACTGGATTGACTTTTGGAGATTGGAACTGCATCCCCCAAACCCAGGATAAGCCATCCTATCCAGCTACACATTGCTCCAATTTCTGTGCCACAGGGACACTCTTAGAGCTTCAGGTTTTTGTTTGTTTGTGTGTTTGTTTTTTTAGATTCCTCTCAACATGTTTCAAGATGCAACTGAGCCCATAAAACCTTGGCAAGGAGACCCCCCTTCTCCTACACGAATCTCTGTGAGCTGCCGGATGCACAGCTTTTGTCTTCATGATCAGAAGGCAGTTCATTCCACCCAAAGCACGAGCCCCTCCAATCTATTGTTCTGGAAGTTTATAGATTAAATAACGTTCACAAGCTACTCTGTGTTCAAGCAAGGTGGTACCTGACCTTTCTGGGTGCAGCTCTTGGAAATGTGGTGGAGAAAATGTATTTGGTGATTTCTAGAATTATAGAGATGGAATTGTCTCTCTGATTTTGCACAGACATCACTTCGGTTTTACCTTCGTTTTAGCCTTATGAAGTAAAATTCGTCAGAGTGTGGCTAAGGTTTCCATTCACATAACCTGGGACTCTGCATTCCATATTATGGATCTTGGGGAAGCTTTTTCGTACTTTCTCTTGTTGTCTTTTCCAGGCTTGTGCTCTCTGGGCTTCAGGTCTTGAGCAAGGGTCCTGTTTCTTCAAGCAGATACCCCTCCTCCCTGACCCCCCAGGAGTTTGGTTTTCATCTATGACTAGATCATGTTGGGAATTATCTTTCAATTTCTCGCTACCGCAGCCAGAAAACTCTGTTAGCTAATTGCATTTTTTTTTTGGTCTCCCTACAGACCCAGAGGCACTATAAAAAGCTCAGATCTGACACACCAAGGGGAAAAAGAAGAAGAATAAACAAGCATGCTGTGAGCTTTCTACTGTGGAACGGTACAGATGCTCTTGAGTTCTTAGCATCTTTTGCATACCATGACCATAGTTTGAGAGGTAGCCAAGTCTGACCAGGAGTTAAACTTCAGACATCTTGTGCCTCCCTTAGGAGCACTGTCACTGATCGAAGACATGGGCTGAACATGAACCAAGTTCTCTTTGTTTTGTTTCAAAATCCAAGGCAGGGAGGGAGATAATCACTTTACTCCTCCTCCCAACAAGCCTTCCCCTTGTAATGATGGGCTTTGTTCTAGGGAGTCCATTTCTCAACTTTGCTCTCATGCTTGGGTAGTTTGGCAGGCTTTCTGATGCTTTGGGGCAATCTGAATCACACCTGAAGCTGATGGGTTGCTGACATATGGAGCTTTAATTAAACCAAGCTGAAAACGGAGAGCATCTGGAAACCAGGGCTGGGCTTTGGAAGGGCCTGGGTGGTGCTTTTTTTGATTATGTTTTTTTCTTTTTTTTTTTTTTTTTCAGAGACCGTGTTTATCTTTTCTACCAAAAAAAGTTGGAATAACATGAATAACCACATTGAACTTGGTCAAAATGTTGTGTCAAGAAAAATTTGTTTTCTTTTGTGAGTGTTATAGGCAATACTTGAAAGAGTTGAAGTGGGATTGGTCATGAAAACAGCTGTTTGAAGGGTACATTGCTCTTCTGTCTCAAGACTGATTTTCATTGGCCTTAAGGGATGGTGGTGGAGAACCATTAAGCCAAAAGTGACCCATACCAGGAGAGGGGTGTTCAATTCAGAACCTGTAACAGATGACCACTGTAAAGCTTTGATGATGCAAAAGCTATTTCCTGAAAGTGAACTATATGAAAAATTAATTATAGTCAAAATTGAATTAGTAGTGCCAAAATTGAATTGTTACTAAATTTTTAGAAGGAATGAGAGTGCATTTCCATTTGGTTAGTATTTAATATGACCTAGGCACTGCCCTTGATCCTAGGGATACAAGTACTCATTCATCGATTCATTGATTCTTTGATTCATTCAACAAGTACTGTGTGACTATTACATACTAGGGGCTCTTTTAGATACTGGGGATAAAATAGTGAACATGGAAAATTATCTGTTCTCATGAGGTTTATTTCCCAGTGGGAAAGTCAGACAATAAAAATGTAAGCAAAGAAACCAATAATATAATTTTAGGGAGTGACAAAAGACTTAAAAAGCTAAATGAAAATAACTTGACACACATACCTTCATTCCTTAGCTCATTTGTCCCACAACATTTCATTGAGGACCCTCCAGGTGTCAGGGACTATGTCAGGCACTGGGAAGCCATTGGAGACTGACATGTGATGAGTGCCCTGAAGGAAACAAGGGTGGAGATGAAGAAGCAGCAGAGGCTTGGATGGGAGCTTGGATGGGGGTTTGGATGGGCTAGGAGTAATTTAGGCAATGACTTAGAAAAGACTGCTCTGAGAACCCAAATTATGTGAAGGCTTTGGCAGAGGGAATGGTGCTGAGTGTGTGTGTGTGCATGTGCTGGTGGTGGTGGGAAGAAGATCTAGAATTAGAATGAGCACAATATTCAAAGGTTCTGAGGCAAAAAAGGTTTAGTGAGTATTGGTCATGAACACTCTTGATTATGGGTTGAGAGAGCTGGATAACCAGTGTGTCTAGGTTGGTTTTGGGGCTAGATCACACAGTGCCTGCAGGCCATATGCAACAGTCTGAACATTATTCTAAGGGCAGTATGATGAAACAAAAGAATTTTGAGCAAGTGTGTGACATGATCTGATGCACCTTAAAATAACTTTCAGTGCCGTGCAGGGGACAGATCAGAGATGGGCAGAGAAGAGGCTGGGAGACCTGTTTGGAGGCTTTTTTCAATAATGTGTGCAAGATAGCAGGAGAAGAGACCCACCAATGAGCCTTACGTGCAGCAAACACCTCTCTGACAGTCTTTCTTCCACCCTTCATCAGCTCCACAAAAAAGGGCTCATGATTCCAGACTTCTGCCTATAGGTCATTGAATGCCTAGACTAATTAGAAACCCGTGGAGTTTGAGGTATTTGGAAAAACACCTCTTATTTTCAACTTAATTTAAATCAGAATGTTTCCTAAGAAGTTCATTTCCTCCTTTTGATCAGAGTCTGACATTAAAATCACCATCACTACCACCCAAATCTCTAACTCCTTAGTATGTAGGTCAGAGCTTGAGTTCAAAAGTAGGGCTCACACAACTGATTGGTACTAATGCTGCAGGCTTAAGTATTTCTTTGCCAGCATTATTTGGAAGGAGAGTATGCTCAGGACAGGAAAGTACATGTGATTTTCAGATCTAATTTGCCACCCCAGCTGTGAGTGAATGGTTTAGGGTGGTGGCCCAGAAAGGAGGTGGATTGTAGGTGGGACTAGACCTGAGTGTGAATCTCAGTTCCACTGCTCAACTGCCAAAGGGATATGTGGGAACCACCGGGGCTTGTGAGTATGAGTGCATGCTTCCTCAGAAAGTGAGATGCTGTGTGAGACAACTGGTCTACCATCACTGTAGAGGGAACATGGCTTCCCTCTTCCCTCTTTGAAAGCACAGCTCATGTTCCCTGACTGTGACACTCCTGAAAACGTTCAGCTCAAGTTTCTTCCATCCTCATAGAAATATGAAGAGATGAAGAGTAGAATTCTCTCCTCCCTTCTGCTCCTTCCCCTTCTCCCTGTCTCTCTCTCTTGTCTTTCTCCTTCTGCTCTTCCCTCCTCCTCTGCCTCCTTCTTCCTTCTCTCTCTCTTTCTCTCCCTCTCCTTTTGTAGACATAGTGCAGATTAACAGTTATGTCCCACCATAAAGCTTAGTTACTCTGCAGGCCCCATCTTTCCAATTCCAAGAGGCCCCATTTTATGGATGAGAAAGCTGGGCTTCATTGCTTACCCAAATATCACACAACCCAGAATTGGTGGCACTAGAATTTGAATCCAGACAGTTTGACTCCAGGGCCCTTTTCAGGTACTTTTTGTGTGTGTTAGATTTCTCTCTCCCTTTAGACAATTTTATTGAGTGTGGGGCATGGGGACACTGGTATTGCTGATGGCCTTGGTGGAAAGGTGCGGGTTCCTGCAGGGAAGTCAGTAGGATTTGTTGTTTATGTGAATGCATGAAGTATGTGCCTGATTCATGAAAAATTGTTCCCTCCTCCATTTATTGTCCACCATCTGTGTCACACCTGGAGGTGCTCAGTATTTTCCAGAAATATAAATGATTCACACAATTATTTTCTTATAATGTCTAACCTCCCAGAGGAGGGACCAGAGAGGAAAGTTCATTTACAAAGATCAGTTATGCTTTTAAAGGCATCTTAATTTGGTGAGTTGGAGAAAGCCAGGCTGCTAATTGATTAGCTTGTTTCTTGACCTGCTAATTGAGACTTGGTCTTTATTCACATGGCTTCTCGGCAGTCCTGGCTTCAGTTGCGTGTCCTGATCGAAGTTTGCCAAAATCAGATGCTTTGGGGTGTAGAGTTAACAATCTGGCAGAGCATCTGGACATGTAACGTAGATGCCGTTATGGAAAAATGAGGAACTTCCCTCCCAATTAGAGAAGATTGTTCTGTTGCTCGCTCTGTTGTTACAAGCTTGTTCTCTTAAATACCTCCACCGCTGCCTTCCAAAATATAAGACAATTTTTTTTTTTTTTTTTTGGAAAGGGAAACCTGTGTATGTTGAAATATTCCTTCTATTATACATGAATGCTCTCAAATGAGCACTTGGTGGTGAGGCGTTGACTCTTAACACAGTCCACGTAGGACGAGGTGAAAAGGGCGAGAAAGTCTCACGTAGATCTCAACTACTCTTTTCAGAGAGGCATGAGCTGCGATTCTGTCTGCAGAGAGGGGATCAGGGAAAATGGATTTCTGATTTTATTTATTTGAGAGAGATTTTATTTATTTGTTTGAGAGAGAGAAAGAGAGAGAAGAGTAGGAGTGGGAGGGAGAGGGAGAGAGAATTTGAAGCAGACTCCATGCTGAGCGCAGAGCCTGACAGGGGGCTGACCTTCACCGCCTTGAGATCCTGACCTGAGCCTAAATCAAGAGTTGGACACTTGACCAAATGGGACTTCCCAGGGGGCCCTTGTTTTTTCATGTTTAAAGCAGTCTTTACACATTACAAAAAGAAGAGAGAAGCAAAGTTCGTTGAACCAGCAGAAGTAATTAACACACCACCAAGTTTTCTTTTTTTTGGGAAAAGGGAACAATGACCTATCCATTTTTGAGGACTGATACCATAACATATTTAGAGAGTAAAACACAGAGCTTAGGCTTCAATAAGTGGTTGTACCATTTAATTCATATCTCCGTGTGTTCTAGCAGGTTTACCTATTTGCCTCTACCCGCTTCTCTGCCTCTTCCTTCCCTCTTCCGCTTCTCTCTCTCATTCTTTACGACACATAGATCATATACAGACTGATAACCAACTTATCACAGATGTTTTGTCTAGAACATTTGAACCAAGTAATCCTCATTAAGAGAGTGGGCCCCTAACTCCCCTTCACTAATTTTTTTGACAGTGCTCATTTATCATCGTGTTGCCCTGCTGTAGCTTCGGCAATGGAATTGGATTTGGCAATCTGCTTGCCTTTGGTCCTTCCCATTCTCCTTCCCTCCTGGCTTTCCAAATGGGGAATAACTAGGAGGAAGTATACACACTGATCTCAGAAGACGGGTTTGGGATGCGTTTACAGGGGCAGAACATTCTCAGAATTCTACACAGTGAAGCTGACTCGTGGGTCCTTGGGCACTCCGAGAAATAAAAAGTCGCCCAAACTGGGACTGCTTCCTTGCTTCCTGTGCCCATTTCCACTTCAGATCGCCTCTTGTCTGGCTTCAGTGGTTTGGTTCACATGGTGATTTGAACTTCAGGGTCATTTTGCTCAGACCCGGTTTGCCTCTGAAATGAAGGTGTTGGAGATCAGGTTGGGACAAGATGACCTCTGATCTCTCTTCCAGCCCTGGGACTCTGTGACTTTTAGGAACAGGAGGAGGAAGACGAGGCCCGCCAATGACATTTACTCTTTTGAAAATTTCCCAAGCACCGCATGACCTCAAGTCTATTTATTCTGTTCTTCTGAACGTTGGGTATTCTTTAAACACGTGTCAGGACAGCCTGGCTCCCAGCCTGTATATTTGACTAAGAGGTTGGTGGGCTTATTTGAGTTAGCTCATGTTAGAAGTTTAATTGTTTTTTCCTTCTTCGTCTTTTTGCTGGCACTGACTGTATCTAGGAGAATAAAGCTTTGTCCAAGCGCCGCCCTCTCATTCCTCACACACGTGAGATGGGGACTGGGGACGGCTGGTGTTTTCCTGAGCCCCCCCCCCCCACCTCCCGCCCAACCCCAGACCATGTGTTTTACATCAAGTGAGCAAATACCTTTTCAGCTGAAAACCTTTCAACGGCCTCAAGTTTCCAGACCGTACTTTACCTCTGGGCTCCACACGGACCCAGCCTTACTTCATGTTGGTTCGCCCTTCATACTGGCATAGTAGATGCTGATTCATGAGAGTGGGTTCCAAAGACCTGCCTCAAGTCTGAAACCTGTTATTTCTCTGGCAGGACTCCTGAAGTCCTGCCATCCTGGTATGGGAAGATGTATGCATAGCGATGGCATAGTAATGATTGCACCCCTGCTTCTTCATGAGGTGTCTGCGAAGTAGGCATGGCTGTTCTCCATATTTTACAGATGAGCCGAGAGGCTTAGAGAGATGGTCCCCTGCTCCAGGTAGAGGCGTTAGCATGTAGGGTCATCATTAGTATCTAGATTTGTAAGCCCAGAGTTCAGGCTTTTAACTCCCACATCCGGCTGTCTACAGCAGGTAAGGTAAGTGCTAAGACCATTTTCCCCCTCCAGTTTTGATCAGATTAATTTAGAACTAAATGGATCTCTGAGATCATGCGGTCCCACCTCCGCGATAGATGAAGAAGTCAGGCTTGCGAGGATCACTGGTTGGCTCAAGGTCACACTCCTAGTAGTGCCAGGCCCAGAGCAAAGGGGTCCTGTGCTCCTCCCAGTACCGCATGCTGGGTGGAGGCAAGAGTCTGAAATTACAGACGAGTGAGAAAGTGTTGGCCATGAATTAAGAGAGCTAAGATTTTGTCCTAAATTAAAAATGAATTTACATTTCCTTGAAGTTAAAAAAAAAGTATGTGTGTGTGTATATATATATATGTGAATCCTATACATGTAAGGGATCTGGAAGGTTTTTCTGGTCCAGTCCTTCAGTAAAATCCGAACTCCTTCCAGGATCTACAAGGTGATGTGTGATCTCTCTCTGGCTCACCATTCCAAACTTTCAGTGTTATTCTCATCTGAGTCCTAGATTACAGATCATCTTCTGCCTCAGGCTTTGTGTTGCCGTTTTACCTACCCTTGGTCTGTCCCTCTCAGTAGGGTTGGCTCCTATTTAAAAAAAAAAAAAAAAAAAAAAAAAGTTTTAAAATTGAGGGATAATCAGCACAGAACATTATGTTAATTTCAGGTGTAGGACATAATGACATAATGATTCAGTATTTGTATATATTGCCAAATAATTGGGTTGGCTCTTTGATGCCTCAAATCAAATATCCATCCATAGACTTCATTTAAATAAGTCTTTCCTGCCGTATGTATGTATACATACCCTCTGCCCGCTCCTTTATCATCTTCCCTTTTATTCTGTAGCTCTTAGCACGATTTGTAATTATTTCTTTTTTAGTTCACTTGTGTGATGCGACTCGCGCTAGTGTAGAATCCAGTGAGTTCAGGGCCGTGCTTGTGCTGTTCAGCACCTATAACCTGGCACATTTGGTCGAAGAAACAGCTCACTGGCTGGATGGCTGGGTCCATTAGCAAATGAATGAATTTCCATCTGCTGAACCCCAGAGAGCCACTCCTTAGAACAGTATTACTTGAAGGCCCTCATGGGGAGACATTCCAGTATTCCAATCCAATTCGAATTTATTTTCCAGGAGTAGTAAACTTACATCACTAATACTTCACTGTGATTTTTTTTCTTCTTCCAAACTAGATAGGTGTTTACTTTGCAAAAGCTCAAGAGACTGGGATAGAAGCCAGGCATTATTTGGGGGGAAAAAGGTGAAGTATCAAGAACCATGAGGATGGGGGTGCCTGGCTGGCTCAGTGGGTTAAACAGTTGCCTTCAGCTCAGGTCATGGTCCCTGGGTCCTGGGATTGAGTCCCGCATCGGGCTCCCCACTCTGCAGAGAGCCTGCTTCTCCCTCTCCCTCTGCCTGCCTCTCTGCCTACTTGTGCTCTCTCTCTGTCAAATAAATAAATAAAATCTTAAAAAAAAAAAAAAAAAGAACCGTGAGGGTGGGAGGTACTGGGTATGGGTTAGTGTGTGCATTCAGGGACCTAAATAAAATCCCCTTTTCCAAATTTTGAATAATTAAAAAAAAAAATCTCAGTTCTGATTACTGCCTACATAGTTTTTCTGTAAGTCAAGTTCTTCCTAGAGTGGAGTTCCTTCTCTCCTGAAGAGACTGTATCCAGTGCCTCCTCCCATCCCCAGGGGCCTAGCCTGGGGCCAGGCGCTCCACAAATGCTTGTCAGACTGTCTTCCTGCAGGAAATGAGTATATACACTTTGGAACAAAATTAGTCTATGAGTATTTTAGAAATATAAAATTACAGATGATAACAATATGAATAGTGCTTATTCAGTGCTTACTATAGGCCAGCAACACAAGGCTTTGTTTTCAGTATTATTTAATTTTTGTAATGACCCTTTGAAGTAAGTACTTCCAAGCTGATCTCTCTCTCTCTGTTTTCTTTTCTTTAAAGATTTTATTTATGGGGCGCCTGGGTGGCTCAGTGGGTTAAGCCGCTGCCTTCGGCTCAGGTCATGATCTCAGGGTCCTGGGATCGAGCCCCACATCGGGCTCTCTGCTCAGCAGGGAGCCTGCTTCCCTCTCTCTCTCTCTCTCTCTCTCTCTCTGCCTGCCTCTCTGCCTACTTGTGATCTCTCTCTGTCAAGTAAATAAATAAAATCTTAAAAAAAAAACAAAAAACACTTTAAAGATTTTATTTATTTACTTGACAGAGACAGAGAGCAGGGGGAGGGGCAGAGGGAGAGGGAGAAGCAGACCCCCCCACCAAGCAGGGAGCCCCATGCAGGACTCGATCCCAGGACTCTGGGATCATGATCTGAGCCAAAGGCAGACACTTAGCCAACTGAGCCACCCAGGCAACTCCCTGACCTCCCCCTGCCCTGCCCATCCCAGCTGGTCTCTGCCTCCAGAGCTGTTGCACTAAGCAGTCTGTAGTGAACACAAGTCTTTATTCCCCTTCCTGTCTTCTTGATGAGCAGATCTAGTCAGGAAAGAACCACGAAGGAGCTACCTGGCAGCCGATCTCGAGGGAGATGCCACAGAGAGGCGGGGCAGCCTTTGGACAAGCGGGGAAGGGCAGGGACAGCTCCTCCTGTATCCCCAGGCTGAGTGATTTCCCAAGGAACTTTGTGATGCTCTGGGGCTCTAGGACTCTTCCGAGGAGGGTGCTAGGACTGAGTTTCTGGTCATGCTCACAGTTGAGGGGTAGTGGAAAGAGACCAGCGTCAAGTGTGCTTCCGAACTTCCGGCTTTGTGATTCCGGGCACAGTGTCCGCCTCTCCTGAGATGGTTTTCTCACCTGTCAGTAAGGATGGAGTGAGGCTCATCACTAATGGGGCTGTCTGTCCTCTGGACTGAGAGAACATCATGCATTTGAAAGTGCTTTTAAGCTGCACTATTTCATAAATGCATAGGTGGTTATTAGTAATGGCTCTTTCAAGTAAAAAAAGGTGGTGCCTTTTGGTCCGGGCATAAGCGATCAATAAGTATTTATTTTTGATTGTACACTATCCAGGGCCCAGCAGTCCCAAATTCCACCAGCTCTTGTCCAGTCTCTAAGGGGTGGTGCATCCCAGGCTTCCAAAGTGATAGCCCTTAGAATTGGCTTTCATTGTTGAGAAAAAGAAATGAGACCCAGCCACAGGTTCCCAGACATCTGGAGCATTTGTCCCTTTGAACTCATTGATGTGGAGCCTCACTTGTATGTTTTAGTCCCCTTCACTGGCACATGTGGATTCCTTCCAAGCAAATGCCCCACATGCAAAAGTCACAACGTTGGTAGCCAAATACTTTGTCCTGTCTTGACGGGATGCCAAGCCTTGCATTGTGGTCACAATGGAGAACCACCACAGAACCACCGATTTGCTGGGGGAGGAAAGGAGACACTTCTGCTCCTTCCGGAGTCAGCTTTCTGACTTACTGGTGGTGTTCCTTCCCACGTGAAGTGTTCAGAGACGTGTACTTGGCTCTGGGAAACAAGCATCCCTGACTGGAAAGATGCTTGCCTCAGTGAGGGGTGTTGAGTGGTTCAGGAAGGGCTCGAAAGCGGGAGATGAATGGTTTTGTATTTTGTGGTTCTGACAGTTGGGGGACAAGACTTCTTAGAAGGAGAGTTGAGAGAACCAGTCAGGCTGAACACAGAACGCTTCCCCTTGGTGAGTCCAAACCAAACCGCCTCTGACTTAGGTTGGAAAGCCCAGCTACGTCTTCATGTCACTGTTTATAAAGCTGTTGCATTCCTTGGCAGGGGGAATCTGTAGGCTAAACTCTCAGAAGGAAACAGGAATCCTACAAAAATCTTACTTTTGGGGGTGAGATCTCTGCTTTTTGTTGTAGGTCCTGGAGGAGCTGACAACCGCTACCTCCTTCCCCATGGGTTTTGTAACTCTTGGAAACGAAAGGGAGAGAAATGTTCCATCCCAAAACGTCACGAGGAAGCTGACAGCTCTGGGGCTCTGTCCAAGCAAGGCCACGTCTTACCTGGTCTGAAATTTGGTGAGCCCCCGGTGACCGAAATGCTGGAAGACCCTCCTGGCGGAAGCATTTAATGCAAGCCAACGCACACGTGTCCGGGACTTGCTTGTCTTTGAATATTATATTTGTTCTGAGTGTTTACTCGGAACTCCTAAGTCACCACAAGCAAGCTGTCCCTTACACTTGAGGAGTTTAGATGACACGTGCTCTTGCTGGGTCTTACGTATACATTTTCTTAAAAGACAAAAAAATGTTTTCATAGCAAGTCAAGTCTGGAAGCAAGGAGGGAGTTTATTTCTGGGGGATTAGAGGTTTCTGTGGAGGGGGTTTTGCATCCACTCCGATGTGAGACCACTTACACGCATCTCAGACTGCCCCCGGATCCACACGGTGCAGGGGCATGGGCACCTGCATGAGGTTCTCCGGGCCCCTGGCTGAGAGCCCAAACTTGGAAGACATGCGAAGTTAAGCAACAAAAGAGAACCGTGGGGACTGTATTTATGTGCGTCCGATGTATACATAAGATCCAAACATCTGGATAAAAAAGGAGAAAACGACCTCGTTTGTTACCGACGTATATAAGGCTATGCGATGGCAAACTTCTGGCTGAAGGCTTTATGACTCTCAGTTTTCCTTGGGTTTTTAGGCATAGCAAGCTCTGATATCACTTGTATAAAGAACATGCCAGTTCTTAACAGGTCCAAGTCCGGGCCTTTCTTTTCTTCTTAGAAAGTGGCCGGTAACATCTGTGGCATTTCTAGGGCACTTGGGTTTGCCTGTCAGTAGCCCACGTCGGGGAGAGGAATGAATGCCTGTGATATGTCTTTGCGAAAGCAGAGCCGGGCTTAGAAAGTGCCACCTCCCCGACAGAGCTTCAAGGATTTTGAAACATTTACTTATCTACGCTGTTTGGCTTACGTTTCCAGGTAGCTGATAAGGAAGAAGTGCGGTTACCGGCCATTCCTCAAATTGAAATAGCTGCGTCTCCTGATGGGGTTTTTTTTTTTTTTAATTGTTTGAAGTTACATCTGGATGAGAAGATGTGAAATAGGGTTTGGAAAGTGTCTACTAATTCCCTGGGGACCGCCTCACTGTTCCCAAGCTGGCTTTCTGTGGTATTAAGTTTAGCATGGGATGCTGTGGGGGCTTTGGTTTTTGGGATCAATGAATTTATTTACATTTATTATATTACTTATAATTTTTAATGAAAACAAGGTATAATTTCACTGGTGTTTCACCAAAGCATGGCCATATTTACTTATTTATTTTTTTTATGGTCCATGATGTTTATTGTTTTTTTTTTTAACCTCACTGATATTATTATCCATAGACCTCCTCTCCCCCAAATAAAAATGGTATGTTGGTTTATCCACATTTTAAACAGTTCAAGAAACATTTATTGAGTACCTCACATACTATGAGAAGTTACCAAGATGGAAAGATAGAATTCCTGCTCTGGAGGAAGTCACAGCCTAGTAAAGGGGTCAGAAGACACAATTATTTTTGAGACTATAAAACCCAATGATTTAGGGACAGACCCCCAGGAATAAGACTGCCTGATTCCCAATTTTTTCTCTGCCATTTATTAGATATGTACTCTTGGGAATCCCAAGTTTCTGTTTCACTTTATCTTGGAGAAGTTAATTAACAGGTCAATGGAGATAAACATGGTCTCTTCTTACGATTATTGTGATAATTAAATGAGTTAATATGTGTCTAAAGTGCTTAGAACAGTGCCTGGCTTAGTGGAGGAGCTCAATAAATTTTAACTGCTACTCTGAAGTTTGTGGGCAATAAAGTACATGTTTGTATTTGCAGCACACTAACCAAGGGAGGGAAGAAGCAGCTTAGTAAATGCAGATTCTTGGGGATCTATCCCAGAGCTTCTGATTTGGAAGGTCTGCACAGAACTTGGGATTCTACAGTTTTAACTAGTAACCGGGGTAAGTCTGATGCAGGGTGTTCATGACCCATACTCAGAGGAACACTGTCGCACTGGGAGCAGAAGCAACGTTAAGGAGGTAGGACAAGCCTTTGTATAGAAGTAGAGCTAGGAGAAGATTCACAGTAGAGGATATGGTACGGACTATGGGTTTTGAAGGATGGATAGAAGCTCAACAGACAGTGAGAACTCCAGCATGTGTATAGACACATAATTATGGAGCCTTGTGATATTTTGGGGACATTAACTTTTCCATGTCATTGGAGGTAGTTAAAGGGTTGAGTGGATGGGCAAAGCTGTGGGTGATGAAGATAGCACAGAATTTCTGGAGAGTACCTGACTGCAATGGAAGAATTTCAGTGAATAAATGAGTATAATTGTTTTCTGACATCATTTGGATGTAAAGGAGAGATTGATTAGAAATTAGATTTTGCAAATTAGCCACGGCAGTGAGAAATTGGAAATAATCATCACTGGGCTACTCATAATCTCTAATTCTGTTTATCTATCTATCTATCTAATTCTAAACTATCTAATTCTGCTCTGATAACCAGGGCTGAGCAGTTTCAGGAGGAATGCCTCTTAGGTTTTTGGTAGTAGGGGATATGTAGGCTTAGCAATGAGTTAAAATAAGGATACAAAGTCTCTCTCTCCTCCTCTTGTGGATATTTTCCAAACAGGGTAGGCTTTCACCCATCTGAGGTTTTTAGATATTTTGGATATTTTAGATACTTTAGAGTTGGATACTAGGATGTTTGGAAAACAATCGGGTCATACCTTGAAACTTCTTTTACTCCATTAAATGAGAAGGAATCTTAGAGAACAGAAATGGAGTCTTGTATCCCTTTTTTGTCAACCTAAATAAAATTATGAATATAGTAGAGGAGGCAATGATCCTATATTACAGACAAATAAGTGAATTTCAGGCAGAATAAGTGGTTTTCTTCTTTACTCTGTTAGATCCAGAGGATTTCACAAGTGAAACTGAGCAGGAAGAAGGTTCCATGTGAAATCAGGTGCTGCATTGCTTTACAGTAGAATGAAATTTTTACTGTAACTGTTTGGTGGATTCCGTGAATTACCTGCTCTAACAGGAGAAAGAGAGAGAACTGTTTTTTGGAAAACTGACTGGTAATATGTAGTTGTTAGTAAGGCAAGGGGAAGGAACCAAAAACATAGTTGGAAACTGACTACTTGGGATGAACATTCAAGAATCAGCTTTCTTTTTTCTTTCTTTTTAAAATTGTCTTTCTTCTAAAGTTCTATTGATAATGTTTATTTATTATAATATTAGCAGAAATTTCATTTCTGCTAATTACAAGCTGCTCTAAAGTGTTGTGACATAGTCACACCAAATCCTTATCTGATTTCACTGTGATGGGAAGACTGTCCCCACTGTGGGATGCTCCATTGTTACTATATCAGCTGTTAGCAGTAATTGGTATCTACCTGATACAAAAATGGATACTTGGCAAGAGAGAAGAAAACTTGTTCTTTTGTGCTTATGACAGGTGGATGGGAACTTGCTTAAAAACCCTCCAGGGGAAACACTGGAATATCTCTCAGTAACAATCCCCACCCTTAGATATAGTCATACAGTAACAAGAAGGTAGTATCAGAAAATGTAAAAGATTTTTGGGCATCTGGAGGTATCTGAGAGAGCCTGTGTTTAGATTAATGGATGACAGACTGAATAGTGGCTCATGATGGGTGGCCAAATCCTTGGAAACACAGTAGCCCTATTGTATATCGAAGGACTACTAAATTCAAAGCAATCCATGCCTTGGATGCTTCTGTAAATATACATTAGCCTTTAAGCAAATAAGAAATCATACCAGCTTTAATTTTTTTTCCCCCTCATGGGGAAAAAGTGGGAGAGAAAAGAGATGAAAAATAGAAACACCCAGAGAACATTCCTCTGCAATTCTAACTTCTTTTTCTTTTGATATAGTTTTTTAAAGTTGCCGTGGTCCTGTGCGAATGAATATGGGTTTTTATCCCCGAAAACAGAGGCCTGCTGTCTGATGCAGGCTTCTCGTTCTCATTTGATTGGCAAGACTTTCTGACTCACTCCCATTAGAGAAGAAATAGTGTTCAGATTTCGACACAAGATATTACTAGTGGAATAAACAGTGCCATTTTCATGATAAAGTGGATGTTTAAGATTAATGGTTTACTTAAGTCCACTGGTGAGCGACTTTCGGCTTGAATTAGGAGGCACTCCTGCAGGAAGCAATTTTTATAAACTCATTTTTGCCCTCTTCCAAGCTTTTTCTATTGAGTGTAAAGAAGCACAGTGTTTGTAGAGATACTCCTGTAACTTGTTTGTCAGCTGAACTCAACAAGGCTCTTTATGAAGTTGGGGTATATGATCTGGTAGGGTTGTTTGAGACAAAGCTCCACGATGGCCAGCAGGGGGAGCTCTAAGACCGGCTGCACGGTGTGCGAGCTTGAATGGGGAGGCAGTTACCAGCTCCTACTCCCTTCTCTCCTTTTCTTTCTTAAATGTAGGGAAGGAGAAAGAAAAGGATCATCAGCCAGAAAACAAGGGGTGCCGGAGAACCCAATGGATGTAGCTGAAGAGCTTTAGAGAAACAAAAACATTCAAGGGACTCCAGAGAGGCATGTGGATGTCACAGAGCCCCATTGTGGATGGCAGTCCTTTTGCAGCTGGTCTCGCCTACTATCTCCTCCTCTTCTCCAGCCACATGTCCACCACCCCACACCACTGCCATCTAGGTCTTCTGGGAGGTGGTCAGATTTGACGGCACCCTAGACTTCCTTTTGGAAGACCTCCCACCCACCCTGATGGCATCACACTCTGGGGGAATAATACTTTCTCAGCCCCTTCCATGGTAGTGTTAGCGGAAGCACTGCCCCCCTTCTCTGTGCAACAGGGGGTCCTCCTCACCTCCCGGCCTTTTTTTTTTTTGGTTGGTGCGGACAAGATACTCAGGTCTTGGAAGGAGCTGAAGTGAAGACACCTGGTTCTTAGCATAGTCCTGCCCCCAGGGACCTCCGCCAACTTCCCTTAGGCTCCTTCCTGTTCTTCATTTCTCTAGAATGAGGGGAAATGCACTAAATGGCCTCTAAGCGCTAAGGTTATGTGTGTTCATAAAAGAAGTGAGAGGTGAAACAGCTAAAAATGTCAACTCCAAACCAAGATTTTAGTACAAGATTTTAAGGTAATTGAGGCACAAGTGCTTTTTCTTTCCTTTTAGATTCTGAATAATCTGATGATAGGTCCTCAGTGTTTTACTTCTCTCTCTGTGGTGGAAGGATGGGTGGTCTGAAGAGAGATGAGCAGATGAGGAGATCATGTTTTGTTTGGCAGTTCTTGTTTGGCTAATGAGTTAACAGCAATTTATTCATTCAGTAAACCCGACAAAATTTTGTGTGATAAATTGACAGAGTATAGTTGCTTTGCTCCTTTTGTTCTCAGAGTAAAATTTGAATATAGTTTTTTTGGGATGTTTTAATTTCAGGGGCCCTAAAGAGAAACCAGGTAGCCCACTAGGCTGAAGAGGAAAATGTCAGTTTGTGTCAGGTTAATCCATCTCAGTGATGGGCAGGATGATGCTTAGAGTGGAGTAAGTAGACGGATGTAATGACCGAGAGGTGCCCTGATAAGGGAGGGGTGTTGAATATAGATATTAAACCCATCTTCAAATTATACACGTGCTTACATTATGTTCAAACGAAGGGTGTGACGATATTGAGAGGCAGCATGTGAGGAAAGATGTAGTAATAACCCTCTCAGCCAGTGACTGGGAAATCTCTCTGCTCTTGGTAGGGGTTCCCTACACAGCAGGAGTGAGTGGATAAGGAGTCAATTTTGTCAAATAAAGGGAAGTGTGTTACGCTTCAGAAGAAGACCAAGACATTATTTAAATCTGGATCAGCATTTTCTCTTTCACGCAAGAAGTGGAACACTGCACCGTCTCATTCTGGAAGGCCAGTACAGCCCATTTTCCCACAAATATTTGTGCCAAGGAACAGAAAAGTTCCTTGAGGGCACATGTTGAAATCTATTTTTGCCTTCAGTGCCTGCTTTGCACAGGGGCCATTGCAATATGAGGTGCTCAAAGATGATTGTTGAACTGAAAGTTGACATTAATTTTTTCCTCCTTATTTCATCATTACAGCTACAGAAACAAACAAACCAAAAAAAAAAAAAAAAAAAGTCCTTGCATGAAGTCATGTTTTGGCTCCTACTAGGTGCTGAGTCCATTTCCAGCTCTGATGACTGGATACTCACCACCCGCTTGATCGAGGCTGCTGGGAACGGGATGCACCAACAGGGAGCAGAGATCGTGAATTGCTTAGGTCATTAAGCATGAATGTGCTAAGCACCACAGCTCAGATGTAGTGCAAGCCTTTGGCTACCCCTTCGAGCTGGCTTTCTGAGTTTCACAAAAACATTATTCCTGTTAATATTAATGCCGCTTTCTAGCCGGCGGCCTTCTGAAAAAGAGTTCTGTACCAGGGCAGTGCAGTGTATAGTTTCATGGTCTTGCTGTGTCAGAACTAGCAGCAGTATGGTAGAGTGCTTGGCTGGCCCAGAACCACACAGATTTTCAACCACATGGGTAGTGTTACATTTGGGAGGACCTGCTTGTTGGGAGTGATGGTGATGCTGGTGGTGTTGGAGGTGGTGGTCCAGTATGTGAAGGGGTTGCATTCTCTCTTTTTCCAATTGTTGTTTAATCTCTCTGGGCCTTTGATCCTTCATCTGCAAAACAGGAGCTCTTGACATTGGAGTTATTGGAGAGCTAAGTGAGAATACAGATGTAGAGTCTCTAAGACAAGGTAGGCATTCAAAAATAGGCTATATTTATTTTTTTAAGATATGCTCTAGAAAGCCATCTTCTTCCCAAGTGTGTTTCCAAAGAGTTTAAAAAAGTTAAAAAAATTAGTTAATTTTAGATGAAAATTTAGACTTTCTAGAATTACTGGGACAGAAATATGACTCATTAAGGAAAATGGGTGAAGTTCCTTTGTGCCCTTAAACTTTCAATTCTTTGACTCTTTTCCACTTTTCATTGCACTTTTCTTGTAAGAAGTCCCATTTCCAAACTATGCTTCTACCAAACCTACTTTCTTCAAGGTCCTTTATTCATCCTTTTATAAGTAATAATAACTTGATAGGCTGCCCTCCCCGAGAACAATTAATTATCAGCAGATAACAAATCTATCTGCAAAGAAATCAGGATGTGAAATGGGAATGCCAAGCCTTGGCAACACATGGAAATCTTTTTTACCAGGGTACCAGGATCTTGTTGATTTTCTTGAAATTAAATTCGCTGGTGGTAGCTAATGATTGAAACATATTTATAAAATCATCCAAACTTTAAGCTTAAATAATGTATCACACTAGTTACTTATCAAGAAAGCCCCTAAGGAGGGGAGCCTAGTTGGCTCAGTTAGTTGAGCATCAGACTCTTTGTTTCAGCGCAGGTCATGATCTTAGGGTTGTGAGATCTAGTCCCACATTGAGCTCTGCACTCAGTGGGCCATCTGCTTGATATGCTCTCTCTCCCTCTGCCCCCACCCCCATTGTGCTCTCTCTCTCTCTTAAATAAATAAATCTTTTAAAAAAGAAAAACATTTGAAGTATTGTGCAGGGAGTTCACAGTCTAGGGTTAGACAGGGCAACAAGTCTCATAAAATGCACTGATTACCTGGAGGCAAAGTGGGCACGGCCAAATGGAAGGCTAGCTAGGGGCCAGCATGTCCTGCCACCATTTTCAGAAAGTGCACTGCCTCCCACTGGGATGGGAAACCTACACAGGCCATGCCAAGTATATCCTGCACAGCTAAGAATTTCCCCTAGGGCCAAGCGCTTTATTTGTTCGTGGACAGGGAACGAGGTCTATCTTTTTAGATGCACTTTAGCTGGAATAATTTTTAGGCAGGAGATTTTCTCAAAACGTAAGCAGAGTTTCGGAGTCAGGGGGATAATCTGTGTGACCTCTTTTTAACCTTGGAACTATTTATCATTTAAAACTTTTTCATTGCCTAGGTGAACAGGGGAAAAGTCTTCTATTTCCACTCTTACATCCTCCATTATACTAATTGCAGGAAGAAGGCTTCTAACGTCCACCATTAAAAGCAATAAAGAAACTCTATCCATGACATGAAACACGATACCGAGCCCATGTACAATTAAGATACAGGCTTACAGGATTGTGGCTTTATTTGAAGCTGTCAGCTGTGCTATTGTGGGTTAACTGTTCTAAAAACATACTTTTTTTTTTTTGTCCCTAAGCAGTAAAACTGCTTCTGTAGTCTTATTTCTTTTGTGTCATTTAATTTTTTTTTCATTTTATTTTATTTTATTTCTTTTCAGGGTTCCAAAATTCATTGTTTATAGTCTTATTTTATTTGGTAACTATTCTGTGCTTAAATATAGTTTGTGGGTGAAATTGTTATAAGTTGGCTCGTATACTTTAGATGGTTTTGTGCTAGGAAACCTCAGTTAAAGAAAAACACTGGGAAGAGCTCCGGCAAATGTCCCTTCTTCAGAGTGCCTAGACTATAGGCTCCTACCATGTTCCTTCCTGAAATCATAAGAAGCAAAGCAAAGAAGAAACAGTAAGTGGGGTGGAATATAACTGAAAACACCATGGGATCTCACTGGCTCCAGGTCTTTGATAAAAATGAATTTTAAGGGCATGTACTTCCTTGTTAAGTTCTATGAAAAATATTCGTTTATTTTGATCAGGCAGATCAAAATGGAGTTGAACTGATGAGACATGAAGGCAGTTGATCACTCAAGGAACTCATATGCACTACAGTCCTTGTCAAATGTTTCTTGCTTTGTGTATGTCAGTTAGTAAGACATTAAACATTAAGCTTGGGATGTGACTGTGAGATACACGCCAGGCTGGGGCTGGTACAGTGACCCAAACCTCTGTATATGCAGAGAGAGCAGAGAACTTGAATTGCAGAGAGCTATCATGGTAGGAAATGTACATATACAAAACCTTAAAGAACTTTTTCTTTGTGGTTGCTTGGACTTGCCGCCATGGATCTTCTGATCTTCTTAGATCACCCTAAGAGGAGGCAGAGGTAATACCATTTGTAGCTGGATGCCTTTTCCTCTTGCCTGCAAATAAGGTTCACAGCGGAGAACAAACCGACATTAAGCATTTCACATTCTAACAAGGAAACCAAAAAACGGGGGCCAGAAACCTCCTTTAGGACTTCTAGATGGTGTTATTTCCATCTTGTGGCTCTATTACATTGTATTTGCAAGGCCATCCTAGCAACACATGTCAGTTCCACTCATATTCTATGGGCCACAATAAGCCACATGGTTAGTGTAACGACAAAGAATCTGAGACATACGTAGGAATACATGGAAATTTGTGAGAGTCTGTAGTTCCTGCAAGAGTCATTGCATATTTGGGTGTGCAGTGACTTCCCTCTCCTTTTCAAAACCAAGTGAATGATGGCTCTACGGATTCACTGGTAGAGACTGAGGGTCACTTAAAGGAGGGAGGCTGTCCCTGATCGGTGACCTGCTTAGGCGATGCTTATTGAAGTACCCCTTGTGTCTAACTGAATGTGTAAGAGACAGTTATGCAAGAATGATGGCAGGTCTTTGAGAAAGGGACCCTGAGTGGTCTACACTCATGCTGATTGGAATGTCAAAGGTGCAAGGGGAAAAAAGATGTCGGATCTTTTGGGACCAAGTGGGCTCTAAGAAAGTTGTACTGAAGTCACTTACCAGCCCCCCATTCAAGAGGGTAGGCCACAAGGTGAAGGGCTCCTAACATCAAGAGGCTGTGGGATGCTCAGCCAGGACCCAAGATCCCACTTCAGAGAACAGTGCAGTATGGACTATCTTTCAGATACTCCAAAGATCTTTCACGGTGTTCCATGAAATAGTCATTATTGAATGCAAGGTCCCACAGAGGGCATTGATGCTTGTCAGTGACAGGCATATATGTGGCAGAACCCAACAGAGGAAAGATTGCAACAGAGAAGACTTTGCTATTAAATAAATGGCAGGTGTTTCTTATCCACTTTTCTTTCCAACCCTCAACACCAATGGAGTGAAACCTTAGGAAGAGAGAAGGAAGAGGGTTGCCAAACCCAGAAACCACTTCCCTCAACTCTAAAAAGCAGTGGGGGAGAAATAAAAAAGCAGATCAGGCCTTCTCTACCACATGCTATGATGGAAGAGAAACTTTGGGTTTGAAACTCGGCTGGATCCTGAAAATTTAATTAGGAAAATTGTGAAAACTTCTGATGCTGTTGTTTGGGGACTAGAAAGAGAGCTTTCAGTAGAGCAGAGTTGAACACAGTAATTGGAGATGAAAGAAAAACAATGATGAATTGAAACTCCATTGAGATGAGCCTGTTCAATAAACTAGTTATACATCCACAAGAACCTACAATTTCACTTATTAAGGTTGCTCATGTTTCTGATAGGCGAGACCAATGACTAGAATCTAACTTAACAATCTGAGAGACTGATGTCATGGAGTCCAAGCAAGATGAGATTGGATTCGTGGCATCTCAGCCCTGGGAGCTGAAAAAGGGGACTGTGTGCTTCCTACGCCTTACCTTTCCCCTTTTATCTGGATATACTTGGGACCTGTGTTGACAAATGATTGGCTTAAGATCGAATTGCTGCTTAAAAACAGAAATTGGTATGCTGACAATCTTTGGAGTATTATTAAAACTAAATGCTCTACTTTTTGTTTTAAACTGGGACTGTATCATTTAATATCAAAATAATGAGGTTTAAAGGTAGGATCATCTTTTTTATGTTTTATTTTTGAGGTTACGTGGGGAAGTAGTGATTTCAGTTTTTCCCAGATCATTTGCAGTCAGACTATACAATATTCAGAATTCTCTAGGAACAACATCCCTCATAATTGTGACCAAAGAATGAAAGAACCTGGGGCACCTGGGAAGCTCAGTTGGTTAAGCAACTGGTTTCGGCTCAGCTCATGATTTCAGTTACCTTGGGCAAAGCCCCACGTCAGGCTCCCTGCTCAGTTGGGAGCCTGTTTCTCCTTCCCCCTGCTTGTGTGCTCTCTCCCTCACACATAAAAAAATTTAAAAATATTTAAAAAAGAATAAAAGAGCTTTATTGTATATTCTAAATGTGCCTCTGCCCCAAGGATTGACTTATTTCATTGCCCCATTCTCTCTCTTTTGAGCAGAACTTATCACTACTGCAAATCTCCAAAAGTCAATCCAGTTCCACAGAGCATTAGAGAATAATGTAGATTTTACTGAAGATGTTTTAGGTGAGAGAGAGCAGAGAGCAGCAAAGCTTAGTGAAACTTAGTAAAAATCTCAATCAAATAATTTGCCCCCTCCAGTACCTCCTCAGTCATTAGCAGCTGCTTTACACTCATAGATGTCCCCAACCTACAGCCTAGACAGCCTCACTGAATCTACCTATTCTTGCCCCCCATGTAAAGCCATGGAATCTTCTCTGAACCTCTCCCATCTTTAACTTCAACCATCATCTCGCTGGGAAGACCCCACTCTAGGGAGAGTCTCCTTAGAAAGCAGAAATTCTAAAAAATATTCTTTTCTCTATGAAATAAAGTGTTTCTCAGTCACATTGGTAGCATCTTTAGGCAGTAGATTCTTCATCTTTTTTACTTTTTTCATTTAATTTTATTTTTTCAGTGTTCCAGGATTTAATGTTGATGCACCACACCCATTTCTCCATGCAATACGTGTCCTTCTTAATACCCACCGCCAGCCTCATCCAACCCCTCACCCACCTCCCCTCCAAAACCCTCAGTTTGTTTTTCAGAATCCAGTCTCTCATGTTTTTTAAATTCATCAGAAACATCTGGTATTTATAGATCTGTCTTATTCATAGAATAAGATTGGGTCCTGTCCTGAAGAAGAGTCCCTCCTTAATGTCAGACTCAAAGATTGAAGAGACCTGAGCCTTTAAAATTGGTGTAGGAGACCCATGCATGGGTTTTTTTTTTTTTTTTTCCAGGTGACCTGTTGCTTGAACTAGTGTCTATTCTTCTCTTCCTCTTCTCTGCCCCAATATCAGATTTGACATGGGCTGCTGTGCTGACCTGATCTCAGACCTTCACCCCTGCCCACCCACCTTCTTACTGAATTCTCATTCCATCAACTAGGTTTTTTCATATTTTCCTATTCTTCCTAGAAATCAGCATTGGTCTTTCCCTATTTTCAGAGAGATGAGTGCTGTCTGAGTTCTGACAGCTGACTTCACTTAGCTATGTGGTTGGAGATACAACTCTCAGCTCAAATAGATCTGAGTTGGCAACTTTAAGGACATCATGGCTGATCTTAGATGATATTGTGAAGAGAAAGTTTTAGGTACTGACTAACATGTTCTCCTGTGCTCTGCCAGATGAGAGGTCTGGCATAGCCTATAAGGACCATTTTTACCAACAATTTGCATTACCATCCAAGATAATATACACATTCAGGCAAATCCACCATCACTTTTGGTTGAAGTTTTCCTAAGGTATAAATAGGTACAGATCTATGAAATTGTCAGTGCTTACTGAAAAGCTCATTCAGTTAGTTCATAAAACTGGGAAACATTTTGACCTCCCAGTCTGAAATTATGAGCTCTAGAAGACCCGTGACATGGCGTTTTGGTGAAGCAGGAATGCTGGTCTCTCCGCTGTTGGCCACATGGCTGGCGAGGGAGTTCAGCTCACTGCCCAGCAACAGCCTCTCAATGGACTTGACTGTTCTTTGCTCTTCACCATGGGAATTTCTTATGGGGTAAATTATATGCTGTTCTTGAATTTGGGGATTCTTGAAAATCTTGAGTGTTTGTCTAGATTCTCAAGCTCTTACTGTTTTTTTAGTTACTTCCAGCTCAGACTGTTGTTTGTCATATATCACAAAGGAGACAGACATCTCTCTGCCAAGACCATGCTGTCTATTTGACCTCCTCCAAAGTCTGGAATCAGTCTCTCTGAACATCAAGGGAAACTGAGAACCTGGGGTGAAGAAACCGGATGTGAGTCTTGGTTCCAAATCTCACCTATACTGTGAACTTGCTTCTCTGAATCTACTTTTTTTTTTTTTAAATCAGTAAAATAAGCATGTTAATACCTTCCTCCTAGAGTTTCCCAAACATCTAAGTGAGATAAGAGATAGGAAAGGGCTTCCAAGATTGTGAAATTCTTACAAATGCAATGTGGTATTAGTTGGTCATTTCATAAGACTGAAAATATGGAAGTTGCTTACCATCCTCTTTGGAAGAAGGCAAGGGAGATAAAAATTGGCTGTCTCATTCTAAAGATTTTTTTAAATAACTTTTATATCATCCTGATTGGTAATTCAGCTTTTATATCATCCTGATTGGTAATTCTTGTCAGTTGTGCTAACCTTTCAAAATATCATCTAAACAGGAGAAGTTACCACTCTTCATTAGTATAACACAAACACATGTTGTGTTTTAGGATATTAATATAACATTATATTATCAATTGCTCATTCATTTATTCACCCAATACACAACATGCTACTGAAATCATCATGGTGGATATTGTAGAGGTGATGTTCTTCAGGTCTCACTGTTTTCTAATTAGGAGGCCAGAATGTGGGTATAATTGGGAACAAGGGATGTTTACCAAATACTCGAGGATTATTTGATTAGCAGAGTTGTACAGGGAAAACCTCAGGGAATATTTTTTCCCAAGCTTTCTGTACATTTAAAAAATTATATCACCTTAATTTTGCATTTCAACTCAGAAGTCTAAGCAACCCTTAGGTGCTGTTCACAATTTAGTCTATGTCATCTTAGGTTTCTGGTTCTGTTTCTCTACAGAACTTCACAATTTGAATAAATAGCAAATTTTTGTGTCCATTACTTCAACTCCATTTAAAAAACTGCTTCTTGATATTCCCTCCTTATTTATTCTTTTTTAAGATTTCTTTTATTCACTAGAGAGAGAATGACTGTGAGTGAGGGGAGGGGCAGAAGGAGAAGAGGAGGGAGAGGGGCAAGCAGACTCCCAGTTGAGCTGGGAGCTCTATGCAGGGGCAGGCTCAATCTCACAACACTGAGATCATGACCTGAGCTTAAATCAAGAGTCAGAAGCTCAACCAGCTGAGCCATCTAGATGACCTTCCCTCTTTATTTTTTTTTAAACTATGGAATTACAGCTTGAATACAAAATTTTTCATGCAAAAGTCCCACAGCAGTCACACAGACTAAGGAGTACAGTGCTAAATTTCCAGTCTTCTTGAGCTGAAGTCTTCTTTGCAGCCACTGTTAAGAGTGGGAAGAGTTAATATATCACCCTGTTTCTTGCTCTTTGTTTGGTGTCCAGCGGCAACCTAGACTCAATGGAACCACACAGACCTGCACTCAGCTTTTCCATTATTTATATTCTTGGTGCCTGAAACAATGTCCTTAAAATGAAAGGAGCATTCTTGGCAAAAACAGATACCTCCTCTTTGGGTGAACTTGTGAATCCTTTGGTTGGCTTTAACAAAATAAATGTTTTGGGGGAAGAGCAAATTCCAGGTCTGAAGATGACTGAAGTAGGGCTTGCTCCATGGATGCCAAGGCATTCAGGATAATAGAAATAGATGAGCTCTGCAGGAGGGAAGTCAGAGTGAAGTGAGAGGGAAGCTCTGAATGAGATCATTACTTAAAGAAATATATGGTTTGGCCCCAGGAATGAGAGCTGTAGCTCCCTGGGTGGATGTAAGAATTGAATACATGGGTAGCTGTGACTCACTTCTCCAATGATAATCCCAACTGGACTCATTGCACAAATTTTACTTCTAGCAAATAACAATTACACATGTTTATAAAGTTAAGAGGCTTTCTGTACATATAGAATATAGGTGAAAAGTATTAAATAAATATCATTGCCAAAAATGGGAAGAAGGGTGAACTAAAATTTGATTTCTCTGCTGTATGCCAAGTATTGTACAAACATTATTTCATTTGCTGCTCTCCACTAACCTATAATGTATCTTATTATTGCCATCTCACAGAGGAAGAACCTGATGTTCAGTGAGGGTAAGTTACCAAGAGCAGCAAAGAGACAAAAAGTAATCCAAATTTGAATCTCAATTTGTCAGATTCTAAAATTTAGGGTTTCTCTAGTACAAGATTTGACTTTTCAAACCCTGCCCCAGAGAGGATCATGCTCTTCAGCCTTTATCATGATAGTTGTTATCATTTACTGAATACTACCCTATGCATTGTACATATTCCCTTTATCATCCTCACAAAAATTCCGAACTTGTTTTATTATTACTATTACTTTATAGACAAACTGAAGGATAGAGAGGCTATGGTGTACTCAAAGGCACATACAGTGAATGGCACTGATATCTTAATTCATATTCTGCTTTGCTTCCTTCCCATATCCTTCTTGGCTTTGTTGTTGTTGTTGTTATTTAAATTATTCTGAATGGAGTGAAGTTAGCAAGTTATTCTAGACACAGTGAATTTTCTGCATTAAGTGATCTTGCACAATAATAGTTTGAGGCACCCTGTCAACTCATGTCAACCATGAGTCACCATGTGAGTGTAGGCGGTTATCAAGAAGACAAGAAGGAAGATCTATGTTCCAGCAATTTATCTATGATTCTATCTATCTATCATCTATCTATCATCTATCTATATCTGTGTATCCTGCCATCAAAGAGTAAGATCACAATAAATCTCCAACTGTCCATCCCTAAGTTGAAAAAATTTGATAATATGCATTATCTCAAATTGGATGCATGAAATAAAACTTTACTAATATTTTCAATTGCAGCATTTTTTAAGTTGCATGTTTCAAATTATTGTCTAATGTTATTACCCCTTAAAACAATATGATGAGGGCAATGACAGAAGTAAACTCCAGGTGTTTGGGGGAACGTGTGTGTGTAGATGAGATAATCAGGGAAAACTGTTTAGAGATGATAGAGTTTGAGGTATAGGGACCAATGGGGAGGACATCTGAGGTGGAGAGCATAATATGAGAAAAGATATAAAAGCAAGAAATAGATGGTGGCTATGGAGATCTAAAGACAGCTTCATGTTGCTGGTGGAAAGTGAGAGATAGTAAATAGAGGAAAAAGTTGGAGAAGTCAGTGCAGACTGTCTTATCTATGGTGTTACAAGCTTACACTTTATCCTGAAGTTGATGGGGATATCTTCCCCTGAGTGTTCCCTTGTCTCCCTTTCACATTCTGCTTTCCCACAAAGGCCATCTCCTAATAGCCTATCTGCAATGGTATTTCTCGATAACTTCTATTCCTTTACCTTTTTTTTTTTTTTTAGAGCGCCTATCATTTCCTGACATCATATTACTTGTCTATTTAAAAAATTATTTTGCTATTGTATTTTCCAGCAGAATATAGTTCAGTGAAGACTAAAAGTTGGTCTGTTTTGTTCACTCTGTACCCTCAGCACTTGAACAATGCCTGGCATACCGAAAATGCTCAACACTTTTCAAAAGAAATGAATAGGGACCCACTGATGTTTTCTGAGTTAAGCAGTGACAGTGTTGGATTTGTCAATGAGTTTTTTAACTTCCCTGATAATTGGTGGTGCTAATACAGATGATGATGAAGTAAGGAACAATTCAAGGCAAGATGGTGGGTCTGGTTTCAAACCATCAAAGTGAAAATGCCTTTGGTATAAACAGGTGGTGATTTCTAGCAGTAGACTTATAGCTGTAAGTCTGAAGTCCTGGGCCTGGGGAGGACTTGGCTAGAGAAATAGACTTTGGAGAGGATGTCCATATTTCTATCATTATCAGTGCTAATTCAAGTTGTAGACGGCCAGAGCAGCATTTAAGAGTGATTTTGCCAAACGGTCCTAATCTCATGGAAAGGTGAACTTATAAGAGTAGAAAAGAAACTATTTCAAAGCAGAAATGAGAAGGCAGGTAAATCTCAAACTTTCGGCTCATAATGTGCTCCATTTGGAGGGGTAGGTAAGTGCAGAGTTTAGTGAAGATATATTCTTCACTATATGTGGTTGAGCTATATTGTCAACCACAGGGATGTCAGTGGTAAGTTAGTGGTAGGGGGAGAAAGTGGAGAGGAAGCCCATGGTGGGTGAGGGATGAAGAGATTGAGAAGATAGGGGTAGGGATGAGCTGGAGGCAACATTGTTTCTCATTGATAGAAGGAATGAGAAGCTGGTTGGAAATGATTAAACTTAAGTATCTGACTTTGGCACATAATGTTTTGATGCAAAAATGGACTAAGGCAATCACATTTGGCTTGGTCTTGAGTAGGGACCTAACTCAGGATGGGAATTGCCTTGGTTTGTAAAGTAGCCAAGAGGGCCCAAAGGAGTTTGGGTTTTCATAAATGTGTTAGGAAACTGAAGCAAGTGTACATATCCCAGTAATTAATTCACAGTAATAAAATACAAACATGATAGCATAATTTAGATGTCTTACCTCCTCCATTGCTTGCTATCCTTTTTTCAAAATGCATTCTTCAATGATGTGACAAGAGGAGATTACCTTAGTGGGGGTGGGTGGAAATGAGATTAAACTGATATTTGATAAACCAAAAATCCCCAATAGTTGTAAGGACTATTTCCAACCAGTAACTATGGTCCAATGCAGTCACACTTTGATTTTGAATTTCTCAGTCAATGCAAGACCACAAATATAATGAACTACTGATATGATATAAAACAAGTAATGTGGTACAACGTAATGGGGTGCAAATTCCCTATGAGACTATTATAGACTGTTATATATATGGCCCGGATGAACCTTGCCTCCCGTCTTCATGCCTTTCTGTAACCTCTTCCCACAGTGAATGTGGGCTTAGCCATGTGAATCACTTTGGCCTACGGGATGTAAGCAAACACAGAGCAAGCACAGAATGGTAAAGTGTTTGCGCGGTGGGGTTGGTGATCTTGCAAGCCTTCCTCTTGGAAGCTAATCACCATGCTGGAAAGAAGCTCGGGCTATACTGAATGAGAGACCATGTGGCAGGACGTTGTGCAACATGAGAGGCCCTTCGGACATTCCAGCTGCAGCTGATGGCCCAGATGAATGGAGCCACATGAATGACCTCAGATCTACCAGGCAGGGGAGAACTTCCCAGCTCAGCCTCATCCATCCACAGGATCATGAGAAACAAGAAATTGTTTTTCACTCCACTGAGTTTGGGCTTGGTTGGTTATGGAAAAACAGATAACTGATACTGTGCCTTTTCAGAGATCATCTGTGCCTTAGGAAGACAATCTCTGGAGAACAGGTGTCTCATTGTTCTTCTCGCCTAACATATGATTTCTTCAGATCCTTTGTTGTGAGAATGAATGTTTTCTTCCTTCCCTCTGAAGAAGAAGGATCCCAAAATATTGCTCAGGTTGATGTCCACAATTCTATTATAACCCGTTCTAATTACTCTTTATATTCCAAGTTTTACTATACTTCATGCTCGGGTACCTGGATCTTATTGTTATTTCCATGACTGTGTCCTGGGAGGGTTCTTAGTCAAATGACTCCTATTTGCCGGAAAGAGGTTCCAAGTATTATTCTAGGGATTCCATCAGTTCTCATTCAATGGAAGTATGAGAAACAACCAAATGTAAACCCAATACCCGTGACCCACCTACGACGACCCGCCCTTCTGCCTACCTTTAGCTCCCATTGCTCTTCCAAGAAGGACAAGGGACGAATGGGTCAGCCAACATATGGACTTTATAATCTCTGCTGTTTTAACTTTTCAAAGACTCCCTGTAACATTGGCAAGCAAGTTAGAGCCCCGCAACTTTCCCTTTGATTGCAAAACACACAGGGGTTTGCTCCTGACTAGATTATTGTTTTTCCATACACAAGCAGCTTTTCTTTGCAAAATGTGCTCAGGGCAAATGTCCAACACCAACTGAATTCCCACAGTTTTGTAGCCACTGTTCTTCTCTGTGAAGGAGAGCAATTTAACGTATAAAACCAGGCAAGACTAGGTGATTTCTCATTCTATCTTGCCAATCTGGTTGCAACATGTTTATTAGCAAAGTGACATCTGTTTGAGGATAGATTGAAATGATTTTACTATGTCACAGAAACAATATATTTCCTATGTTACAAATACATTTTATCTTTTCTCTTCCCTCGGGCCCAGACTTTTCACTGTAATAGACCTACGCTGTAATCTTTTATATAAGCCAATAATTTCTAGGTTCACCAGCTGGAACATTTTGTTATTTTAGGTTTGGAACCAGCCTTTATAATTTCTATCCTGCACAAGCTGAAGAGGCTCTTTGGAATTATCTTTTGATATTGTTTAATCCCAGTGTTTAACTCTAATACTTAGCTCATTGTGGTGGAGACGTTGATAATACTTACACATTTCTGGCCATTTTGCAGTTCTGTGGTCACAGCTCTGATCTATTTAAGAAAGATAGATGAAAGCTTTCTTACTGATGATCACTGAGGACTGTTTCTATCTATATCCCTAAGGGAAATAGTTTTTTCCAGTGTAATTCTGCGTTGTCACCTAGCATCATTTTTTCCAGGAATGGAGATGAATTTCCACTGAGCAGTCAGTCATTCAGAGGAGGATCTTATATTTTCGAGGGATTATATAAATACAGACAACTTATCCTGGGACTTCTTTGAAAAGCATCCATCTGCCCTGATTTTCAATACCAGAAAATTTCTTACCTTGGACTTAGAGTTCCAGGAAGAACAGAACTTCAAGTTCTGGTTGAATGACTCCCTTTGAAATCAAGATTTCATGGTTTTGAATAATTCTTAAAAGATTCCATTTGCATGCATACAATTCTCACACAATTGTATTGTTTGAAGAAACAATGGTGGTCTCCCACTCTGTGTCCTGTGGTGGTCTTATTCCTGGGAGAATCTTGGCCCCAACTTAAAGTGGTATTTCTTATATTCTTAGGTCCATAATGAAGGCATCTTTTTAAAAAAAAGACCCGGAATGAGAGAGGACCACTACAAGAGGCTTCACCAAATATCTTCATGTAAATATGATCCAAGTGATGACTACAACAGTGATATTCCTGTTTTAGTGATCTTTGATGAAGGCTAGCCCAATGGCAAAGAGTGTAAAATCCAGACTTAAACTATTCTAAGTGGAGAGGTGTATGCTCCATAACTTATTTATGATGGAAAGCCCTTTCCAGATACACAATGGGTCCAGGTCCAGGAAGATAATTATTAAGGGATTTATGAACTACAGAAGATGTTTAGGCTCACTAACTTAGAATTTACAGCTGGCTTTGGTGGGTAATTAGAAGTATGCTCTGGCTTTAGAATAATCCAGTTTTTCCTGGGTGGTATTTCTATGCCTCAAGAGGTCCCCAGAACTTCATAATTCCTCAAAATACTCTCAGGTCCTACTTCATCCACACCTAATCTGTGTGACAGGATGAATATCAGCATTTTGAGAATGTCTATGAAATTCCAAGTGAAAATGTAATGCCAAGTGATTGATTATGCAGTGACACACAGTTTCACAGCTTCTAACAGCCAAGTAGATTGCCAAGAGATCCGTGTATGGTTGGCTACTGGGCTTAAAAGTCACACCTGTGTTTGTGTGATAGGGATCTTCTGTATTGCTTAATGGCCACCACAGCAATGATTTAACTCACTGCTAAACTGTAGTAGTGCAGATTAGAACTCTATAACCAGGGTTTATAATAGTTCATAGTGTAGTTCTTTTTGGAGGCATGGCATAGGAAAATCCATGGTCTAGTGGGATAAGTGCTGGACTGGGAATTTGGACTTCTGCTTTTGAGTGCTCATTAATAGCTTAGAAGATTTGTGGAAGGGCAGATTACCTTACTCAGTTTACATGTAAGTGTACGTATGTAGACACACATATATGTAAATGAAACACACATACATGTAAATGTACACACACATACACATCTGTAAATGGTAACTTGTCATCTTTGCTTCACATTTGAGATAACCATTTAGAAATAAAAGTGGACTGAAATGACAACTCTATATGACCCTATTGTTGATTCTGATTCTCTTTTGTGGGCAGCAGGGGACCGGAAAGAAAGCACTGTGTGTCTTCAGCACATACAGACTAATAGCCATCTGTATCTCCTTTTGGTGATGCCTGGATTAAGTCATTGCCAAGAGCTCCAGCATTCTTCATTCTGACGGCGCACTTGATTTCCAGGGTTGTGATCATGCAGGGATTAGATCCTAATTTTTCCATCCTTCTTTGGGGACTGTGGGGAGGAAGGAGTTCCCTGTGCATTCATGTACTGGCATATTCTGCTGATTAGGTAAGACCACACACTCTATTGTTTTGATATTTGTAGACTAGTGTATGTGTCTTGCTGTAGTATTCTGATAGGGGCTGCCAACAGCATGGGGCTGGTAATTAGTTCTTGGTGTATGGAACAAATTGAGGAAACTCTATTCCAATGATGCACGTTCAAAATTGATTTTCCTTCATAGCTGAATGTCAAGGTTTAAAAATAGACTATCTCAGCTTTTCCATAAATGTGAATCGTGAATGAAGATCCAGGATCCAAATATACACACTCAATTTCCCTTTTCCCATAAATCTCCCCTTTTCTGGGTCTAGAATGAAAATGTAGGCTCTCAGCCATTGGTGGCTGCGTGAAGGCTGCTTGCAACGTTCTCAATTACACCCAATTTTCTATTTCCTGTGCAACAGCCTAGATAAAATGTTCAGAGACAAGCTCATTGTTGTTTTTAGAACGAAAAGAACAAAACATCCCAAGGCCTCATCCTCCTATGTAAACAATGTAAATTGAAACTTTAGATGCAAAGGCATAATTTTGCAAAGAAAAGCCGCATTCTCGCCCTCCGCCTTTAAATGCCTGGGCTGCTGTCTTTCTTAGGTTCCCAAACACTCCTGACCACCAAATAGATTAAGCAATTGTTTGCCTGGGGTCCTTGCTTTCTGACAAAAGGTGAAAATACATTTAGATTCCTTATACATCACAGTTACATTTCTGTCAATGAAAGTGGTATTTTTCTCTCATTTCTATGGTTTTAGAGATCACAGTTTCTTTTGATTTAGCTTCCACTCTTTGGTTGATTCGTTTATGTGAAATGTTTTAAGCAGCGAAAGCACACGTCCCTTCTCTGCTCTGTTCTGAGCAGATAATGATTATACCATCCACCCCCTTCCCTCCACTGTGCAGTGGCTCAGAGTAGTCAAGGTGACATCCCCCGCCCCCCCGCCCCCATCCGCAGCTCCTTTTTCATTCATCTTTCCCAAGACCTCTTCTGTTGAATACTATTAAGTGAGCATAAACTGGAGGGGAGAAAACAGTGTCTGCCAAAATTCCTTATAACCCATGTATTTGGAGATGGGAATAAAAATCGGCTATTTATTTTTTCCTTTGATCTTCCCCCCTTAGTGAGAACTCCAATCAGAAATTTTCTGGAAATGGATCTCTAAGTTTTGGGGAAGCCTTCTCATTAGATAAGTAAGTGTTACCTAGCTGAGGAGTTCTATGGTGCCACCGCAGCCTGGCGCTGCCACCGAAGAAATGTCTGTCCCATGTTCAAGGACACTTCTATGTGATTACATGATAAGAAAGGAAAACTTGCTAACATGTTTCTCCCATGCACCTCATTCCTAATGTCTCCTACCCTTCACAGCCCCCTGAAATATCTCTCTGCAAAGATGTCAAGTTTTCCCAAACTTTTACAAACCTAGTTAACGTTTCTTACCTCTTTCTGGATCAGTGATTTATTCCGTGAATCAGCCTGTTCTCTCACTATCTTTCATTTTTATGCTGGAGCTTTTCTCCCTGCATTTATTGCAGCAAAAGGTTATAAAAGTTGAACACTGAAGCAAGGATCTACTTTTCTTCAAAGGCAGGTGAGGTGGAGGGGGATGGGAAGGACAGCAAGCATGTAAGTTCATATCATTTTTTTATCTTCATCTCACGCAGTAGGTATGAATCAGAACACCATGGTTCTTGATTGCAGAGCACAACTGAAACTTAGAGAGAAGAATGAGGACCTCCTCCACTCTTAGGAACTGTGGCTTATTCCTCAATCCCTCATCATTCCCCATTTCCCCATTTCCTTGGATATCTCAAACCTTACCCCTGCTGGCCTTTAATGGCTGATGGTTAAGGTTGGAAAGTAGAAGTCATCACTCTCTCTCAGCTGGACAACTTTCTCTACATGTAGTCACTCATTTGTTTCAATTTCTTTTTCAAGATAAAGATGCTTACATCATACTCCCTTGCTTGAAACCCTCCATTTTCTGGTGCCTCTGGATGATGTCCAGATGCGTAGCCTACATTTGGTCCTCTGTGGTGAGACGCCCTCTTCTCTCTGCCGTATTTCCCCATGATGTTCTTCCCTCCAGCCATGTTAATTTTATTTCAGTTTATGGATTGCCATGATCCTGCTTACCCCTGGGACTTCCCATGTCTTGTTGCCTCTGATGATAGACTCTTCCTGCCCCAAGCTACTTTTCATGGCCAATTCCTTTTCCTGCTCCAAGTCTTGCCTTAGACATTATTTCCTTTAAGAAGCCCTTTCCAGTCTTCCTGGACTGGATTAGGTGGCTCTATAGCAAATTCCTTCAGCACTCTGAACTTATCACAGTGTGGTGTTCAGCATGTAAAGTCCAAACTCTAGATTGTCTAACTCGGCTATATTCCAAATTGTGTGGCATAAATTATTGACACATGTTGGTTGAATGTTTATTGAAAGAACGAACGTTTCTTGAGCAGCTACTAGGCACACTGCTCACCAATCTCAGAAGGTCAGCTATAAACTGGGTCAACTTTCTCTCCTGCAGTGACTCTGCACACACTCCTTAGTGGGGGAAAGCAACTCTGTCTGTCCTTCACACCCACTGAACATTCCCACTGTGAGCTACTAATGAAGATGATAGTAGATAGAAGATAAAAGATAGAAGATAGAAGAAGCTAGCTCTTCTCTCTTACTACGCGTCAAGCCTTGTCCTAAGTGTTTTACATGAATTATCTTATTTAATTTCCACCCTAAATATTTGTTGTTTAATAGATTGTGAAGTCGGTACTATTATTATGTCTGTTTCTTTGAAAGGGAAAGTTGAGGCTTAGGTAAACCACTTAGTAAATAGTGGGGCCAGGATTCCAGCCTAGGCATTTTGGGTCTGCTCTGCTAAACTGGTTTCGATGCACTGAAATTCATCGGTTGACTTGGCCATTATGATGACTATGATGATAATTGTGAAATCTTATCATTATATACACTTCTGCAAGCATATCTCATGTACTCCTCCGAACCATGTTGTGAGCTACACAAAGTAGTTTTTACTTTCCTTCTTCAACTGCTGGTAAAACTTGAGGACAAACTGGTCAAAAGTCCCCAGTCAACCAGCCAGTGAGAAATGAATGGAGCTCTAGAACTCAATGGTTGTGACCAGTTAATTATTTTTACTGACTCTCTGGAGCCTTGAGAAAAAGCACCAAATGCCTTCACAAGGTGAATAGGGTTCACTCCCCTTTTTCTAGCTTCAGCTTCTGCCAGATTTCCCAGTGAACTAACATTCAACCAACCAGACTACACTCAGTGCACATTCAGAGCTTGGCTCTTGACTGATACTGTGTTTTGACACCCAGACATGGAGGGTCAGATGGATGGCAGATTTTTTTTAAAAACAAGGAATCTTTGTCTGGATCAGTTTAGATAAGTGGGAGTTTATAAATTGAGATAGTAAAATGGGTATGACAGCTCTAGAATTTCTGCTTTCTGATCCCCAGAATCGGAGTCTTCATGGCCTGCTCATGCTACATATTGTAATTTCTGATTGATTTATCCTGATGGTTGCACTCTTGCAAATGACACAGGGGAAACATACAGAGTGAAAACAGCCTGTTTCTTCACTCAATGATTGGAGCATCCCAAGCTCTCAGACGCATTAATAGGCAACATCTGCTAAAATCAAGAGAAAGTGAAAAACAGGATATGAGGCTTTGGGGATTAGAGTGAAGGGTATCCAGTACGAACAAAGCTCCCATGACTGGGGTAACTGAGGCCAAGTGACTCAGTTAGGCAAAATATAAACAACTGAAAAGAAACTATGGAACTGGAATAGCATGAATTTTATTCATTTTTCATCAGTCTCTTTTGCTGAACAGATAATATAGAGAGACACATAAAATGTTCTTGAGTCTAAAAGAGAGTCAGCTTGATCATTTAGCCTTCAGGGAATTATTTTGAGAGGGCTAGAGTATAATTCTTCTTAGGTCCCCTTTCAAAAATCAAAAGGAAGTCAAAGGGACTGCCTTGAATTAAAAAAAAAAAAAAAAGTCATTGAAAACCATGATGGCCTTTCCACAATCTTCAGATTATTCCTAAGTAAGTGAAAATAATTTCATTTTTTCTTCGTTCTGAAGAAAAACACAAACCCATGAAAGCAAGCTGCAGTGTTTTTAAATATTCTTTGAACAAAAGCCATGGTAGAGCTGGATTCTATTTGTAGTGTGCATCACCAAGTGTCTTCATGACTTTGTCCTTGCTCCAATATGGCAACATGATAGGCTTCTACCAGAGAGGAAGTATATACTGATAATTGATTCTAGTATGCAGAATAATGCATGGATCTCTGAAAATATATACTTCCATCTATGACCATTCAGAGATTGTTTTGTCTGTTGAGGGATCTTTCTCTGTTCCAGAATCAAGGTGATCTTGTTTAGAACAAGCTAAGGCTCACCCAAAGGTCTGCAAATATTCTCTGTAAAGGACCAGACACTATGTATTTTTGGCTTTGTGGACTCCAGGGTTTCTGTGATCACTCTGTAATTTTGCCATTGTATTTTGAGTACAGTCATTGAACAGGCATTGCTGTTTCCCATAAAACTTTATTTAAAAAATAGGCAGTGGGCAGGATCCTGGGTCATAGATTGCTTGCCCCTGAATTGTACTAAACTTTTTAATATTGGATCAAGAAGGAATGGTTCTCCCTCTAGAGTCTGAGCTAGGTCCAATAATGACTTCAGCCTTCTTAGTTTAATATATTGACTTAAGTGGCTGCACATCTTAAAGTGGTCAAAAGAAGTTGTTTCCTCATTAGACATGAAGAAAATGATAAAATGTTCCTAGGCTGGCTGCTTTCCCCCTTTGACTTTTAAACACATATCACAACCTCTTTCTAAGGCCTTAATGTTGAATGTGATCCAGTCAGAGACAGGCTGGCCTTGGACATCTCTCAAGAAAGGTCAGGAACCGAGGGTCCAATAATACCTCATTATAAGGTGGCCTTGCTTCTTGGGTATGAATCTCAAGGGCACTTTTGGAACAATGACGTTTCTCACACAGAGGGCTTTTTTCTCAGAGGCGTGAAACCTGAGGAACACCGCAATTTTTTTCCTTCAAAGGTCTTTGAGTAGAACAAAGAATAGACTATATTGTATTTCCAGATCTGCTCTCAGCCTATAATGCTTGGATTCTACCCACCCTGGCAACAGAGTACTTTCCTTTAGTAGCTGACTGATCACCTCTTACTTTTATTTTGCCCTTAGGGATGGGATTAATCCTGCCAATTGCCCCCTCAACTCCAGCAAAGTAACTGGGCCTCCCGATGCTTTTAGGAGGTCAATAACTCAGGAGGCTGTCCCTGGTGAGCTTCCTGAAGCAGGTGCGTGCACCTCTGGAGGCCTGTTCCCTCAGATGCTTCCTTTCTAGTCAGAGGCAGTGGTCCCCAGGGAAGAGCATAGCTCTGAGAGTGCTGGGGAAAGGGAGGTTTTGCTTTCTCTCCCTCTCTCTCTTTCGTTCCTCTTCCCCTCTCATGACTCTCTGGGGCCTGGTAACGTATGATCCTTCCATACCATTAATCACTTTTTCATTTCCAATGAAGAAACTATTCTATCAAAAAAGACGGAGAGGGCTGCCATGGACCGTTTATTTTACGGCTCACGTACCATAGGCAGAGATGTAAAAGTCTGTATTCATATTTCAGTTTGGAATTTGAACCATGAAGGCTTTCACTGTTCCTTTGAAGTGAAGGTTCTGAGAGCTAAGTGATCTGAAGTCAGTATTTTAGGATACAAAACCATACTGCTGGCTGTGGTTCACTCAAGATTTTCTGAGAGGGTGGTAGTGTCTCTCTTTCCTGCCCATGGCTGCCTTCCTCCAGATCATCGCTGTCATTGCTATTTGGGGCCCTCACCCTGCAGCAGTCCGTCTGTCCAGTCCCCCTGCGGCTTTGCAGTCCATGGGCACTGTTTATTTGCAGATGGTAAATGACATGAGAGGAGTGTTCTGCCCCTGCCGACCGTGGTGACTAGAAGACACTCATCCTTCTGATTGTATTTTTATGGTTAAGGGGTCAAATAGTGAATGTGTTGGATGAGACGATAAACTCTAGCACTAAAATTCTGTCTTTATCTGATTTAGTTTGATTCAATAAAACCCATATTACAGAATATATGATGCAAATATCTACAAAATTCAGGAACATATCGATGAAAAATAATTCCTAAAGCAGCCGTACCTCCTCTGGAGACCCTTAAGACTGTAATTTTCTGAAACAGGCTTTTCCTCTTTTTTACTCCCACTGCTTTGGCTCTACTGGTCCTTAATGGAAGGAGAAATCAGACATAAAGGGAGACGGTAAATAATGAGCCCATGGAAACTTCAGCTGTGAATATCTCTTTCCTCTTCAGTGGAGAATATGCATCCTATAATTTTCCTACATGTGACTTACTTGGTCACTGCCTTCCTAGGCTGATGGCCATGCCCCTGAAAAAGCTTTGACAAATATTTTATGTACCAAATTTGGCTTTATGACTCCCAGGAATGTCCCTAACCGTCATCCTGGAAGGGAGTCATTCTAGTTGAAGGATAGCCAAAAGTTAACAGTTACAGGGTTCTGGTCCTTATCAGTAGGAGAATGGACTGAACATTCTCTCCCCTGGGCTGCAGGGTGGTAATCTCCAAATGTAAGGGTAATAGGTTTAGAGCAAAAAATGGCACTTTTCAGAGAAACTCAATATTAGAACTGGGGAGTGGGAGTGCCTAGGGAGATTTCCAGTTTTGCTGGAAAAATAATTTTCCTTGTTGAGAGTTTGGGCAGCCCACATCATAGGTTATCCTTGATTACTAAATCCTGTTTTTGTGCAAACAAAGTATAAATTGCAGAATTTTCTTTCCATCCTGGTAGTAGTTGAGTCAGCACAAGTGGGCAAGGGAGGATTTTAGCAGAAAAACTGTCCAACTCTTATATGCTCCTTCCTATAGGACACCAAAGGCATAGAATAATGAGATCACTAAGGAGATAAGTAAAAACTAGGAATGAGCTATCCCTCTGTGTAATGAATGCATTTCTTCCCTGTCTCCTTCTGTTCTTTCTCTCTTTAGGTCTCCTTGTCTGTCTCTTTACCTCCTTGTCTCTCTCCACGAAACTCTCTTTCTCTGTAGGTCTCTGTCATCTTTCATGCCTCTCATTTTTTTATCTTTTTTTTTTTTGTACAAACTTTCTCAATTGGGAATATTTTTAGATTTATAGGAAAATTGCGAAGATAATACAGAGAACGCATGTAAGTCCTACACTCAGCCTCCCTTTATGTGCCCATCATACACTTATCAAAACTCAGAAATTAACCCAGGTACATTACCGTTATGTAGATTACAGAATCAATGCAGATTTTACTAGTTTTTCCACTAGGGTCCTACTTATTTTCAGGCTCCAATCCAGGATCTCAAATAGCATTTAGCATCTTTCTCAATTTATTTGCATTTTCAGGTCCTGTTCTTTTTACCCAAGTGAGGATGTCATAGTACTTCTTTGTTGGGAAAGACACTTCCTATGTCTGTGTAATGAGAATTTTCTGTATTTCTCCTGTCTTCTCTTGAAGCATTTGCCAAAAGCATCAAGGATTTGCTTTTGCCTCAAAGTTAATGCTCCCTAATACATCTTTCTCATATTTTTCCATTTGTAAGACATGTCTTTTTCTCACACACCTTGCTCTCCCTTCTGTTTCAGACCCAATGCAGATCAAATTAAGACACCACGTTTCCTGCTAAGAAAAAGAAGTCACATGCAGAAAGAGGATAAGCTTCTGGAACATTTAAGGATGTGCTATGTGGGGAGAGTGAAAAGTACAAATGATTATTAGTTAACAAGTATTTATTATGGGCTTACAATGCTCAGAGAGCTCATGAAAACTGGGATCATTGATGCATAGAATGCCAAGGCTGGAAGGGCCCTTGAGAGACCGACTTCTCTTATGGAATTGAAAACTGGGGCCAGGGAAGGAATGGCCCAGTTGGGCCAAGTTCCAAAGGAGAGTAAAAACTAGAATCCATTTCTTTTTCCTTCTGTTCCAGTGATTCTTGTTTATACCAGTTTTGGCAGGAAAAAGCCCTCATGTCTAATTCTATGGGGAGAATAGTTGACTAATTAATTCATTTGAAAGCAGAGAATCAGCAAAAGTGATAAAATATATATTTTAGCATTAACATTTCCTTTTATCTTAAAAATATGTAAGTGAACATAATTTGAGTGACTTTAAAAAAAAGGTATGGCTGTACTAATTTATTTTTTATTTTAGTTTATTTTTTTTCAGTGTTGCAAAATTAATGGTTTATGCACCACACCCAGTGCCTCATGCAATATGTGCCCTCCATATACCCACCACCAGGCTCACCCCACCTCCCACCCCACCTCCAAAACCCTCAGTTTATTTCTCAGAGTCCACAGTCTCTCATGGTTTGTCTCCCTCTCCAATTTTCCCCATCTCACTTCTCCTCTCCATCTACCAATGTCCTCCATATCATTCCTTATGCTCCACAAGTAAGTGAAACCATATGATAATTGACTCTCTCTGCTTGACTTATTTCACTCAGCATAGTCTCTTCTAGTCCTGTCCATGTTGATACAAAAGTTGGGTATTCATCCTTTCTGATGGAGGTGTAATACTCCATTGTATATATGGACTAATTAGTTTTTTTCTGAGTATGAGTCCAGGGATTGGAGGCCACATTGCCTTCTTTATATAAGCCATGCTTCCCATTTGGATTTCCATGTAAAAACATGAAAACTGAGATACTAAAAAAAAAATTCAGCAGATATAAGATGTTCACATTTAGAAACAAGACGAGACCCCTACAAACCAAGAGTGATCAGCTGTTTGTGGGTATCAGTGTGCTTCACAAAAAGAAAATGGTGTAAGTCAATCTGGGAAATACTGAGAACGAAAATCAGCTAAGAGCTGTACTCAGATTTCCAACCTTTGTCACATCTCCAGCATGAAGGCTTTCCCAGCTACTCTAACCCACAGATGCTCCTGTCATTTTTGGTTTCTTTACTTCTTATTCACTCTGTCACCTTATCATTTAACAAAATCTGTCCCATTCTCTCTTTTCTTCCTTCCTTCGTTCTTTCCTCCCTTCCTTCCTTCTAGATTTTATTTATTTATTTGTCAGAGAGAGAGAGAGAGTACAAGCAAGGGGAGCAGTAGGCAGAGGGAGAAAAAGGCTCCCTGCTCAGCAGAGAGCGCAGTGTGGAACTCGATCCCAGGACCCTGGGAACATGACCCAAGCCGAGGGCAGATGCTTAACTGACAGCCACCCAAGCATCCCTCATTCTATTCCTTTCATAGGAATATGCCTCATTTTTTAATCTAAAATATTCTAGTGACTTGAGGCAGATACCATGACATACTTTTTATTGTGTGCATCTAGCAGTTAGCTTAGAACTGAGCAAAGAGAACCATTGAAAACGTACTTTCTGAGTTCAATAGAATTTGCTACAGATGCCTTCTGAGATCACCAAGGGAAACTATGCCTCTCCACTGTCAGAAGAATCATGCTGGTGCTCTCTAAAGAGGTCTTCTGTTCATGGCTCTATGACTGGCACATTTGAGAGAATACCATGATACCCCAGTGTAAATTGGCCCTTCATGAACAAGGAAATCAAGGACCATTCAAGGCTGTGTGCTGTGTCCTCATTCTCATGGAGGAAGATCTGAACTTAGTGTATGGTTTTTGAGCCTATGAAGAGGAACTCCCCGAAAGGGAAGGTTGCTTAATACTAGACTTGATTACCAGAGCAAGTTCTGGAAATACTTTCCCACAGTCCTTTATAACAGGATGTTCTTGGGCCACAAGGCCCCATTTCTGCAGTTTGGCCGCAGATGTTCTTTGTTTGAACCATCCAAGACAAAGGGACTGCTCTTACGAAATCTCCATAGGGAGAAAGCTTCCATAACCTCCACGAGGAGATCCTCTCAATGCTTTAGCGCTCAAACCTTGAAAAGCCCTTCTTTTATCCAATAGCAAGCTCTCTGGATATAACTTAAACATGTTTCCTTTTCTTGGTTCTCTGTGATGCGGAGCATACTCCTTTATTTATTTAAGTATTTATTGTGTTCATAAAAGAAATCTCAGTGGACTGAATGGCTTTACTCAAGTCACTTTTTCTTTTGTAGGTAAACCCTTCTGGTTCCTCTCATCTTTTCTTGCAGCAACTTTTTCTCATCCCTTTAATCATGTTGACTGCTTTTCTCTTGCCCAAAGAGGAGGCAGCAGATTAGTTCATGCTGGGGCATGAGGTATCTTTGCTGATTTGTGGGCTGTGCATGTGACACCCAGCAATCTGACTTCATGAGCGGCACATGCTCCCGGAACATTTGAGTATGGTGGGAGGTAAGACAAAAGAGCGAGAGAACAAGATTACAATCCTTATGAAATGTCTTCCAAAAAACTATTTAAAAGGCTTTAAAAGACATTGTTCTCTAGGTTTAAATATGTTGTTTTAAAAAATAGAGCAAATGGTATAAATATGATACTGCTCCTCCACTTTGCAACAGCTTAGACTCTATTTCGAGTATAAAATGTTTCCAACACTGAGAATGGCATCATAAAAATGCATTTTGTAAAAAAGCATGCTGACACTGTAAAAATTAATAGTTTTCTTGGAAGTAGAGTCATTTTAATTCTCACAGTGGTAAATGTAGAGAGAAATGGACTTAAAAAAATTTTTTTTTTTCACGTTTGTCTGGTAAAGTTAATTGATTTGCTTGTCTTAGTTTTCCCGAATGAAATATTTTACATGGAGCACACATCGAATGCTCACTACCAGGCTCTTTAGCTTGTCATTCAAAGGCTGGTTTTGGGTTCTGGAGCTCTTTCCATCACAACTGTTAATGGTTATGTGTGTGGGTGGGGGAATGGCCAAACACCCAATCTTTAGAATAGTTACATAGAAAGAGTTTATCCTATTTTCCCATTTTCTTAAGTGTCATAGGAAATCATGACTGTTATTTCTTCCATTACTGAATATATTTGCCACTTCTGGGTGCTCAATTCAATAATTGAAAATCCTAAAAAGAGACCAGGGATCGGATCTTAATACATTTTCAGGAAGACTTGGAGAATCTTTGTGTCTATGCAAAAGGGAGCTGATTATGAATTGGTGAGATATTTCACATTCAGACATGGATTTTGTTCTGTCTTAATCTTAGGGAAGGAACTCTGTAGTGGGGATCTCTGTTTAGGAGAGCCTGAGAAAATAAAAAGCAAGTCAAAGAGTCAGTGACATTTTTGAAGTTGAAAACTTTATATTGGAGATTTCTGAACCAGTTACTGGTATTTCTACATTTTTAAACTAGCAGAGGCACTCTGAAGGCGAAATGCTGCATGACCCTTGTTGGGGGGGTGGGTGGGGAGACACAGAATCTCGTATCCAGGAGCATTTTAAGAATCACCTAGTTCGTTGATTTCTGGGTAGATCTGACTATAAAATGTATTGGTGGTTGTTTTCCTATCTTCTAACTTATTTAAAGAGTGGTCTTATACCTCCAAAGTCTTTTTTATCTTCAGGCTAAATGGTCCCAATTCCTATATTATCAAGTTACTTGGATTCTTTCCCATCTAGATTTCTTTCCACTGGAAACCACTTTGGTTTGCTGAGGTTCCTCTTAAACTCTGAGTCTTTAAATGCACCCTCTGTTGGGGATTCATTTATCTATGTATAGATCATTTATATCTAAAGACAGTATTTTCTGTTTCCTCTGTAACTCATTATTTTATTAGAACCAGGCATCTCTCTATCATCTAGTTGATGAGTTTGTCCTCTTACGGTGATGTTATCACTTACTTTCTAAGCAGCTGAGCTGTCCTCATCTGAGTCACTGATAACAGTATTGAGTAGAACAGAGTTTGACGTAAGCTAAATATTAAATGGAAATCATTGTGGAAATAAAGGTGGAAAGGGAAAGAATAAAGGCAGGGAGGAAGAAGGAGTAAGACCACCATGGAAAAGTAAAGAACACAGAGGCCATGGCAGATGAGCAGGAACCTTACCTGTTGGGGAAAGTCAACTTCTGGTAACACTTGTGGGAAGTCAGTCCAGCCACCTGGACAAGCACTGCCCTTTGATGGGAGTAGGAAACCCCGTGGAACCCAATGAAAATCTGCTAAATTTCATGGCCTTAAAAATTTGAATGGAATCTGAACATTTTTCTCATGATTGAGTCATTTGACAGTTGGCAAAAGCAACTTCCTGTTTTTAATGGGGAAAATGGATTAAAAATATATCTGAAAAGATTTAAAAAATCTTCGTGAACACTAAATTGCTCCTGGAAAACACTATTTTGATGATTATAGTGTAAATGAATCAGGATCACATGGGGGTTACATTTCTGTTCAAGTCCACATGGTTTGAACACGGATGGAAAAGTGGTTATATCTTGTAAACTTCATGGTTTTCTCTCTGAGTCTTCAAGCCCCTTCCCTTCCATCTGTGAAGGACAAGGGAGAGATTGAGAGCTTCACAAAACCTCAGCTACACCTGGCTTTCTTCTTGCCACCATTGAAGACTTTATGGATGAGTTCTTATTACATAAATAAACGTGGCTGTGGAAAACTAATAAATATGCCCAGCTTCACCAGGTGGGGCTGATGTCAAAAGAGCACAGTCTGAGGTTTTCTCCATTTCTTTTTCATTTCCCTATTTGTCCAGCTTCCAGATTTTTCTGGACATTTTTAAAATCTCTCTGTCCTCACATACTCCTACATATAATTAAATCAACTCTGCTATTTCCTTTTATAACTTACAACCCTAGAAAAGTACTGTCTTAGTCGATAAGGAGGCAGAAAAACCTCAGTAAATGTAATGATCTCCTTTGTACCTCGGGAGGGAGGAGGGCAGGAGACCAGAGTAGCTACAGGCTCTTGGATCCAGTGTCTCCTCTTAACCTTCAGAGCTGGCTTACAACCCCCTCCTGTGTATGCTGCTGCAAGCCAGGCCAGCTCCATTGTGTCTTCTAAGGGGCCCTTGGTAATTCATTATTAAGAATGTCTTGGGGAGGGGCGCCTGGGTGACTCAGTGGGTTAAAGCCTCTGCCTTCGGCTTAGGTCATGATCCCAGAGTCCTGGGATCGAGCCCCGCATCGGGCTCTCTGCTCAGAGGGGAGCCTGCTTCCTCCTCTGTCTCTCTGCCTGCCTCTCTGCATACTTGTGATCTCCGTCTGTCAAATAAATAAATAAAATCTTAAAAAAAAAAAAAAAAAAGAATGTCTTGGGGCACCTGGGTGGCTCAGTGGGTTGAGTGTCTGCCTTGGGTTCAGATCACGATCCTGGGATCCTGGGATTGAGCCCTGTGTCGGGATCCCTGATCAGTGGGAAGTCTGCTTCTCCCTCTGGCCCTCTGCCCAGCTCCTGTAGTCATTTCACCTCTTTCCAATAAGTAAAATCTTAAAAAAAAAAGAGAATGTCTTGTGGCTGCTCCCACTGAAATTTTAGCAATCATTTCCCCAGTTACTGGGTTCCCATCTTGTTTTGAAGGCCCCAAAGTGAACACATTTCTCTGTTCTTCTCCATTATTATTGACAAGATTTCTGCATTGTGACATTAGTCCTTTTGGTGACCAGATATTTATCTGGTTGCCTGGACCTCAGAGCCTGGGTTTCTTCCTTCTGAATCCAGGATCCCTGTACTCAGTCTTCTAGATGCTGTCGCAGTGGGGGACATCTGTTTTTGCCTGTCATTTGTAACCTCCCATATACCCCCCTCCCCCCAGTTTCCTGCTCTACTCATGTGATGCACTTACTCATTTTTTATTAATATTTTTTACTTATTTAGCATGTATCAACTGCTTATTCTGTTACAAGAACGGTACTGGTGTTGTGTGAACAAAATGAGTTATCCAGGTCAAAAGTAGAGTGGAGGGCGAGCATTGTAGGCAAAGGGAGTGGCACTTACTCTGAATTCTGGATATGACACTAAGAAAAAGGCAGAGTCCTTACCCTCACAGAGCTTTCACTAGATTTGCTAGAAGATAAGTTTCACCTAGAAGGTTTGTTAAACACACAGATTTCCAGATCCTTTCCTTGGACTGTCTGAATTGGTGGGGTCTGGCGTTAGACCTGAAAATTGGCATTTTTAACAAACTTTGTGGGTGATACTTATCATCAACAAGTCTGGAAAACTCTGCAGTGTGGGATATGCTAAGGCTCAAAGGTGGGGTGTGTTTGGAAACTGAGAGGTTCTGCCTGGTTGGATCATGTGTTGAGGGGTGGGAGTTGGTGAGATATGTGTTGGAAAGTAGGCAGGACTCAGATCACAAGAGACCTCACGCACCAGCTAAGAACTCTTGACTTTACCCAAAGGCTGTGGAAGGCAGTGGAAGATCTATACAGAAGGCAATGATATGACAATTTTTAAAGACCACTCTTGGACATTTGGGTGGTCAGGAAAGGAGTAGGGATCAGGACAGAGGGAATTAGAAGATGGAAGAGAAAGGTAATATCTTTAAATAATGTTTAGAGACTTTTGGGTTGGAAGAATGAATTGGAAGTCATCTTGACACACGTGGCAATTATGCATGTTGGTCAATTTGGATCTTTTAGTTTCTTTTTCCCAACACATATATTGATCTCTTGGTTTTTGTGTGTGATTTTTGTCTCAAACCAGCTACCTGTGGCTTAGCTCCCTTATTCAGATCCCCAGATCCTGCTCAGCTTTCTGGGTCAGAACTTCTAAATTTCTGCTCCTAACTTTCCCTGCCTTCACTAGTCTGCCTGGGACCGGAATTCTCAATAGCCATGCCCAGGAGGGGTAACCAGGCTCTGTTCCCCTCCATCCTATCCCAAACAAGGATGGTGCTTCACTCTGTGCTGGAATAAGTTTTTACTTTTCTAAACCTCTGTGGTTTCCTACAGAAAAAACAGCGTTTGGTCTCCTGCATGGTGGGAAACTTCACCTACCTCTGTGCAATGAGCAGTTTTAAGAGTGTAGGCTAGGATGTCATTTAGGGTTTTGAATTTAGGATAAGCAGGTAATTTGGGGAAAGCCTCCTTGCTTGCTCCATCTCTCTCCAATGACCTTTACCTGTAAAACTAGATTTTTTTTTTTTTTTGCTTTGGAAACAGTATTCCTATTGATCTTGTCTTGGTTTTTAAGGTGCTAATAATAGGAACCAGGGTGCTGGAAAAGCGGTTCCCCATAACATGTAAGCAGCAAATGATTATTTTTTCACATTGTTCCTTTATTTTTGTTTAAGATTTATTTTATTTATTTTAGGGAGAGAGAGCCAAAAAGAGCAGGGGGAGGGGCAGAGGGAGAGCGAGGCCCTTGAGCCTGACCCAAAGCTCGATCTCACCACCCTGAGATCAAGAGTCTGACACTTAACCAATGAGCCACCCAAGTACCCCTCCCATTGTTCTCTTAAACCAAATCTGTGGATTGGTTTTTCCCTTCTTTTTGGTTGAAATCTTGACCAGGTTCCTGAAAATATTTCAGATACTTTTAAATAATAAAAAATCCTCAAGTCACTTTTAGCCCAGGATACATAATTGGAATTTGTTGCCCAGTTTAAGAGCCAGCGTGGCAATGCCAGAACACAGTATTGCTTTAGTCTGGAAAGCCTGAAGGGAAAAGGAAGGTTCACGGCGAATTTCTCCTTCCAGATTAAGTTGTCCTTTATTTTAAGAGGACAAAGAGCAAGCTCTCTGTGTGGGCTTCTTAGAGGATTGAGACGTGGGAGAAATGATCCTACCTTGCCCCGTTCTCCAATAAAAATGCTTTTCAGAGAAAGCCTCTCTTCTATTCCTTTCAAACTTTTTACACCCTTGAGGTTGTGTAATGGATGAGGGCTGAGCTGGCCGGCTTCAAAACCACCTAGGCAGTCTGATCCCTCGCTATGTGACGTGGAGGTACATGGCATCCAATGTTTTGTTCTTAGTCTTTCTTCCTTGGCAAAAACGAAGGAAGAGAGAATTGCTTGTAACATTCCATTAGCAGGTTAATTTTGGCCAGTGCTGTATAATTTACGGAGTGTTTTCACATATATTAATTTCATTTGTTTTGTAGCAATTCCATGAAATAAGCAGGACAAAAAAAAAATAAAAAAGTGACACCCAGATAGATTAACTGGTGTATATGAGCCCAAAAGATATTAATGGTGGAGTCTGGATTGAAACCCCAGTCTTAACAGCCTAAGGCCGGTTTAGGACTCTGCCTCGTAGAGTGGAAATATGAGAAGTTTTAAAATGGGCCCCAATCCAGCTTTTCTTATTACTTAAGTTCTGACTTTTATGTCAATTTCTTAACCTTTCTGATCTTTACTCTCCTGATATAAAATAGCGGTAATGCTCTATTTATCCACAGTTTTGGTGAAGACGGAGTGAGATAAAGCAATGCTGAGGGTCTGTTAAAATGCAAGCCTGGACAGTGCCCGAGATTCTGAATTTCTAACAAGCTCCCAGGTGCTGCTGATGCCGCTGGTTTGAGGGCCAGCCTGAACCGCAAGAGCAGAACGCTTGTCAAATGTTTGGTTCACTAGTAGACATTCAATAAATATCAGTTTCCTCCTCCTTTCTGATCGTCCATTTGCTCTGCTTTCCATTTGGTTTTAGGACCTCCTATAAATGCATTCCCCCTTGCTATCTGGCATGGAATCAGAGATAACATAAAATACGCACTAAAAAGACACCCCCACCCAACCCCCCCGCACAGGGTCTTCTTGGAATGCGGCTGAGAGTAGAATCTTGTAGCATCTGGATTCTAGTGGTCGGTGGTATGGCCCCAGTGCATTAACATGAGAAAAATGACCCAAATCAGAGGGTGTGCCTGGTTCTTCACTCCCGAACAGGCACTTTACCTTCTCTGAGCTAAGAAATAAGCAGAGGGCTCGCCAACAGGGTTTAAAAGATGTTTTTGAGAGTTGTTTTAAAGAAATTAGATGGTTCTACCAATCATGGAGATGGCTCACGAGCCATCACAGGATGGCCTAAATCCAGAAACCAGCTACACCTTTGACAAGTTTGCCATCATGATCTATGGAGAGAGGAAGGACAAAAATAGTTTCAAACCCCAAACCCAACTTCTACTGTGGAACACGTCGGAATTCTGGCACGGTAGCATATCGGCATTTGTTGACGCTCGTTCATCTTTAAGAAGATGTAAAGAGATCTAGAGAAACCTTTTCTAGCCAGCCAAAGCCTGCCCATGGAGCCTTTGTGTGATAATCACGTACCATTGTAAATTGTCTCCGGTTTCAAAAATAATCCTAATCTGGAAAGGGGAGGCATTTCTATAATTGTATTTAATTCTTCCATTGTACTCCCTACCATCATTTGACTAAAAACACCTCATCTGTTAATGCTTGGAACCAACTAGCTTCCGAACTAGTCTGTGATGAAGTACAACGAATTCATTCCCTAGGTGGACAAAATCAGAGGAGACTCCTTCTGCTTTCCCCAGGTGGCCGTGCGTGGTTTGTGGCTTGCAGGGTGTAGGAGGGAACATTGACGTATTGGACACACGCAGTGGAAAAAAAGAACCAACAGGGGTAAAATTGTTTGTGGTATAGGAAGGCCCATTTTGGGTATTAATAGAAAAGACTAGAATATGCAGCAATTTTCTTACAAAGGTAACAGAAATTTATAGAAGCTAGGAGGGTGCTACAGAACAATTTGTTGTCCCTGAAATTTTTTTTTCATTACCAATAAATGCAGACCATAATGACATGTTTACTATTTTTTTCCATTGCGAAAGTAACACTTACAAGACAATATCTGGAAATACAGAAAGTTCGTGAAAATATATCCATATTTTTGGCATTGAAAGTCAACCAGTTTTAACATTTTGTACTGTTTTCTTTTTGTCATGTTGTTTCTGTTCTGTAATGCTTCTTTCCTGCCTTTTCTCTTCAGGAAAACAAAAATGGGTTACTGAAAATGTTTTTGACCATAATGTGTGGGTTGATGGCCTCAGACCCACCAAAAAAGTAGGCAATTGTCCCCTCCATAATAAGATAGTGCTGTATGCCTGTGCTTACCAAGAAAGGTAAAGTCTCAGGAAAGGGATTGTCAATGTCTTATACCTCTTGCTGGACAGGGTGCCTGTTTTTGTCTTGATCTTTGTTTTTTATGGACAAATGCTCTCAGCTTGTTGAGGTGTGTTATCGATCTGCTTTTCAGAATAGCCTTCCTGAAGCTTCCTGCCTTGGGACTACGACTCTGCTCTCCTCCTACCCCTGCTGAGAATCAGGAGATCTCGCCTTGGTACCTGGCTTGAGGAGAACCCCTTCTCCTCTTGACCACACACACACACATTCTTGGAAGGGTCTCAATTTGAACTCTTGAATGAGAGCAAACCTGTAATTTTCACAAATTAAAGAACCGGTAATCCCGGCCACTGGCTGGTGAGCACCCCTCCTTCCTTTCTGCAGGATGAACTTTGTAAATGAGGTCACATTTACATGATTCTGGATTTATGTCTTATTTTCTACAGACAAAGTCAGGTGGAGAATCAGGTACAGCATACTCTTAAAATTAACCTTTTGTTGCTCTGACATACGAATCTTAAAAAAATTTGCTTGGCTTTGCAACAACGTTAGTAGCTATATATAGTTGTTGAATGTCTTGGCTTTTATTTTTCATGAAACTTATTGAGGTAAAATTTTCATATTTACATGTTCCGGTTGGAGTTTCAACGACTATTCTCTGTTCTTTTTTTTTTTTTTTTAAAGATTTTATTTATTTTATTTGACAGAGAGAGATCACAAGTAGGCAGAGAGGCAGGCAGAGAGGGAGAGGAGGAAGCAGGCTCCCCGCTGAGCAGAGAGCCCGATGCGGGGCTCGATCCCAGGACCCTGAGATCATGACCTGAGCCGAAGGCAGCGGCTTATTCCACTGAACCACCCAGGCGCCCCTCAACGACTATTCTCTATGTGGCCAACACCACCATAATCCTGGCAACAGTACATTGCTGTCCCTCTGCATTTCCCTTGGGTCTCTTTGTGGTCAGACCCCACCTGTATCCCACCTAACGTGAAGCAAGTACCGATCTTCTCTCACTATAGATTAGTTTTGCCTGATCTCGATCTTCTCTCACTATAGATTAGTTTTGCCTGATCTCGAATTTTATATCAATAGATTTATTCAGGGCGGATTCTTTGTGTATTGCTGCTTCAATTCAGCGTGTTTTCCAGATTCAGCCATGTTGTTGTGTCTGTAATGTGTTATTGTGTTGTTACTTTTTATTGCTGAGCAATGTTCAATCCTATGGAATTATGGAAAAAAATTTATTTTCACATTCATTGTATTTTCCTTTAGATGTCTTCAGTGTCTGTAGCGATAGCCTCTTTCCCCCTTCCTGATACTAGTACTTTATATCTTCTTTCTCGCCCCCTTTTTTTTTCAATCTTGCTAAAGATTTGTCAGTTTTGATGATTTTTTTCAATGAGTCAACTTTTCCTTTCTGTGTGTGATCCATTTCTATCTTCCTTATGTTCATAATTTCCCTACAATTGTGCATTTCTGGGATAGCTGTTTTAAAGTTCTTGTCCGCGAATTTCATGAACTCTGTTGCTGTGTACCTGTTTGCACCGACTTATTTCCTTCCGGTTATGGGTCATATTTTCCTGCTTCTTTTCTCAAATAATTTTTGTTACGATGCTAGATATGGACATGGGATCCCGTCGAACATCTGGATTTATCAGTCTTTCTTTAGAAAGTTGAATCTTGTTTGGCAGAGAGATAAGTAACTTGCAGTTCAACCTGGTCCTTGTGAGGCTTGATCTGAAGCTTTCTCAGAGTCTAAAGCCTGATTTCCTATAGGGCTAATATAATTCTCCTCTGAAAGCAGGCTCCCTCAGGAGGCTCTGGTAAATACTGGGTGTGGTCAGCAAAGTCTCTCCATTGTAGCTGGTCACAACTCAACTTCTGGTTCACAGAGCACAGAAACATGGTTTCTTAGAGTTTCACCTTCTCTGTGTATGGTAGATATTTTACAAAGGACTCAAGGTAAATTCTAGACATATTTCCAGAGTTCTTTTTCTCTGGTATTCTGCCCCTCACATTTCAGCTCTCTTGGCGTCCTTGAACTCTGATGTCTCTCTCCTAAATTCAGCAAGATGGCTGTGCTTTGCTACGGTTCCTCCTCCTTCTGTTGCTGTCTGGGGAGTAGCTGCCTCAAGCTGGAAAGCTATGTTGATCCTTGGAGGTACCTCATTTCTTTCCCTGTTGTCAGAACTCGCAGTGCTGTGCTGGGTCTGTTTTTCAAGGTCCCCAAACACTTGCTTCATATCTTCAGTTTCCTGATCGCTTACAGCTGGGGGACAAATCTGGTACCAGTTATTCATTCGATCCCATTCAGAAGTGGTAGTTCCTAAACATGCTCCCAAAATGCTTAGATCTATTCAGAATGATCGGTGTTTCCTTCTTCCATTTCCCTTACTAGTTTTGGGAGTTCCAATCCATTTATTCCCCAATACATCAACAATCACTTGGAATATTTTAATGTGATATACAAACATCATTCCTCCTCTGCTTGTCATCATCCCCTCTCCTCCCCTAAACTAGTAGGATGTGTTTTTCAGAGACCATGGCTTTAGTGGTTAGGGAAAGAATTCGGTTTTCAAATTTAGTGGGTAGGGCAAAATTTGTTTTCTCCTCATTTTGAGGGGATAAAATCATAAGAATGAAGAACATTGCCACACCTAATGTTACCCAAAAGACCCCTAAGTAACTTTCCAAAAAGTTTCACTGAGGATATCTAAAGATATCCTCACTTAGGGAAGTCTCAGTGAACAGTTAAAAAAAAAAATGTATCAGTGACCTTCTTAATCACATGGTAAGGTCATGGTATTTATCAGAAAGGGAGTTGAGCCAAAGTGTTTTAAGTTGATCAGTATCTTGAGTGAGAAAAATCTCGGTTTTCATGGGCCTTATCAGAAAATTTTCCCCTTATTTATCAGGAATGCCAAATTCCTCAGATTGAAGTAGATACTCCGGGCACAGTTCAATGTTGCAAGAATAAATGCCAGGGGGAATTTGTTTCCTGTTCTAACTCCCTGACTCCTAGACTTTTGACATTTCTCTAAAGGGTACTTAGAAAAACTGAAATTGATGGAATAATGCAATTTGAATTTTATCTTGTCATTGAAAGAGGCAAGCTGGTAACTAATTATTTTTTGGGTAAATTAGTCCAAGATAACTTTGAGGAGGGCCTCAAGGCTTATTATTACACACAAAGTAAGAGGATTACCTGAAGTGTGAAGAAAAATTTCCTGTGATTTTCTGAAAAAGATGTTGAAGACCCGAGACAGAAAAACCAATTGAGTAACATCACAGTGGTTGGGTTAATCAAAGCTCTGATGTGTCAAGTTTAAATATTTTCTTGAAGGATGATTGGTAAGTATGTGGAACTTGGTGCCTCATAATGATTTATGAGAAGATCAAAATCATGCCAAGATTGACTGAGAATTGCACTGATATTGGAAACTGTAGGTTTCTAAAAAAATTATAAGAAACCAGTACTGAGTTTAGAGTTTTCAGCTAATAATTAAATACAGAATGTTATAAGATAGCTGATGAGATCTTATATTTGGTTTTCTTAAATGAAGAGGCTCTTGTTGATTCCATCAAGACAATTTTTCCTGTACGACAATAACTAGCATGTGTTTTTATCTCCATGAACATATGTTTGCAATTGCACCCATACAACATTTTTAGGAGGAGAATGTTTGCTGGGCTCCCAAATAAGATTATTACTTCATTGCAGAATCTGAAGCCAACAAGATGGGAAGCACATAAAGACTTCTGAAAGAATCAGATTGGTGAGTCAGCCAAGGATGGTGGGAGACATGGGGGGCTGATAGACCTGTCATATCTTCTTACAAATGTCCTCACTATCAAAAAATCACTAATGTGCTGTTGACTGCTATGGTTAGATATCAGATATTACCAGATCCTGGTTACAAAGGAGTTCATAGGTTAAAGGGGGAGGAGGTTTAAATAAGTGAACAAGTTAGTAGACTTAATTTGCCAGTCCTAGAGTATTGGAGCACCAGAAAAACCTAAACTTGAATCTTGGCTCTGTTACTTAAAATGTGGTGATAGAATCATATATATTTTCATTTTAATGGGCTTCAGTTTCTATTTCAGGAAATAGCATTGAACCTTTCAGGTAGAAATCCTAGGGATTATCTATCATGTCTCATTGTCTCTCATCCCTTACCTCCTATTTAGCATTAAGTCCTGTCAGTTATACTTTCCTTTCCTTTTTTTTTTTTAAAAGATTTATTTACTTAATTAAGAGAGAGAGAGAGAGAGAGAGAGCGCACAGCTGAGCATGAGTTGGAGGGGTAGGAGTGGAGGGAGAGAGAACCTCAAACACATTCTGCACTGAGTGGGGAGCCCGATATGGGGCTCATTCTCATGACCCTGTGGGGACTCGGTCTCACAACCCTGAGATTGTGACCTGAGCCAAAACCAAGAGTCAGACACTTAACCAACTGAGCCACCCCTGTTGGCTCTACTCTCAAATGGATGTGAACACCTCTCTACCTGTCTAAATACAAAGCACCAAAATCTCTTGCTTAGATAATTAGCCTCTAAATGACTACTTTTGTTTCCCCCTCTTCTTGGCTGAATACCAGATTGATTCTTTAAGTGTGCATTGGATTATAGCACTCCCCTACTCCAACCCTCCAGTTCCTGCCCATTGCATTGGAATACCTTACAAACCTTACTCCATGCCCTTCCTCGCTCCCTGGGAAGGGCATGGCTCCTCGCTCCTGTGTACCCTTGTTTCCAGGCACAGCTGACCCTTCTTTCCTTCCATACCTTACTCATTCCACTGTAGTCATCCACAACTAGAAACTAGTTAAACTTATTTCTTTCTCAGGGGATGCTCTTACTCCATTTCCATAGGCCTGACATCTTAGTACATAAGCTCTGTGGCTAGCTCAAGTGCTACCATCTTGAAAAGGCTTTCCTCACCCTGTTTAAAAGGGACATGCCTTGGTCTCTCTCAGTACTCTTGCCCTGTTTTATTTTCTTCATGGGAATCTTGCCATCTGAAATTTTATTATTTTTTAAAATATTATTTTTTCCTTACTAGAGGGTTCGTTCCGTAAAATGAATGTTGCCTGTCTTGATCACTATTCTAAGCACATAATGAATACCCAGTAAATACTTGTCAAATGGATAAATAATTTTTAAATAGGGTGATGATAAGATATTTTCTTTTAGTTTCTGTAAGGATGGAATAAGAGAACATACACATATCTATATATACTTTAAGACTGCAAAACATTAAAATCTTAGTTATTCAGAGACATATCACTGAAATGGTTGTAAGGCACACAAGGTGTTTAGACATAGTACTGGTAAGTATCTTCATGAGCTGAGATTTGGGTCTTATATTTAATTCTAGTTCCTGTCTTAGGAGAAAATAAGTGAGTTTTACTCAGCTGGATAAGTACTCATGACTTACTCTTCACAATTAGACTGATACATGCATTTTTGACTCATTATCATACTCCAGTGATGACAAAATGTCTTATCCCTCTGGCAGGTTGGGGGTACAGTGGAACATTTTGTTTGCAATAATGCTGTCTATTATGCAGCAATGTTTTCATCCTTCCCACCAGTTCGATGGGAATAACTTTTTCTAGTCATTCAGTTTGCCCTACAAATGTGCACAAACTCTTCAAAGTCCTCAGTTCTGTTCCTACAAATTCTGAAACCACAACTGAGCATTATATAAGTAATCATGCCTTTTAGGATCCGTGTGGGAGTAACAGTGTCACTTGCCAGTACATATTGATAGCATGTTCCTTGGACTTGCTGCTCAGTAGGACTCTCCAAATTCCTGTCTGATATTATCACTGGTGCTTTGGTTCAGACCACAGTGCACCAGCCTCAGTGAAGTGCAGCTAGATTGTGCAGACTGTGGGATGTGTTATGGTTGTTGAGGTGGGTCTCCTCCATTGCGTCCCAAGAAACGAGAATATTTACTCTCTCTCCTTTCATCTACGTGATTTTAATATGTTTCCTTTGATTTGAGTGACTTTGAGTGGGAAATAGAAACCAAGATGAAGTTTCCCCATTATGCTTGCTAACTCCAAATGTTTCTTGACATTTCTATGATAAACTCGATCACAAAACAGATTAAGCAACCCAGTTATTGCTCCCAGGGTTTCTGTCATCTGGTTTGAGGATCAGAGATGGGCTTTCTTTTGTAAAGTTCATGAAACTATAGCTTTAGGGCCTTCAAGTTGCATAGGTCTCTTCTAAGACCCTATACTTGGTTTTGCATTCTTTTTCTTAAAATTGCCCCCCACTCCCCGTCACCCCAAACTGTATAAGCCTCAGCTCCACAAAAATCTGGAGCCTATTCCCACAGCATACCATTGTCTTGAGATAAGAAGCTTAGCACAATGGCTCCAGAGGCTTTGGGTGATTTTTCAATAAAATGTCCAAATTGGCAAGGTAAATGTTTTACACATAGACAAGTTGTGTTTGATTATCTTAGGTCCCAAGCAACTTGATTCATTTCAGTTACTGGCTTATTTCCTTTCCCAATGGTCAAAGCTGTCACGTTCTGCTCTCAGGAACATGGGGCAGGAATGTAATGGTCAAGCAGATCCTTATATTTTCTTTTCACTAGGCAGCACCTAATTCAATATCTCTGCAACTAGCTGTAGTTCATGCTAATTTCAAAGGAAAATTCTGGCTCTCTAGGATGAAGCATTAATGCTCTTTGGCTAAGATCTTTAGATTGTCCCATCAGTATTACATCCCTTAATTTAACAGCTTCTCATTGTGCTTCGTCCAATCCTCAACCCCCACCTAGGACAGTAGACATCTCCCACAGCATTGCATAATACTAGCAACATGGACAGCAATGCTGGAAATGGCCCGTTTCCTCAGACCTTCAAGAATATTGTGAACCTCAGATGGCTTGGGCCCCCTCTCTGGCAGTATTTTCAGTTTCCGGTAGGAAGGGTTAAAAAGACATTATGTTGGAGTCACCCAAGGTCCCATCTTTGGACCTTCTTTCTATTTTTAGGTACTCTCATCCCCTTGGAAATCTCTTCTTTTTATCATAGCTTTAAAAATCATCCCTACAAAAAAAAAATCATCCCTACAAAAAAAAATCATCCCTACAATGACAATTCCCTCATTTATATCTGGGAACTAACTGGAAGGCTTAGAATAAAGAAATGTTAGGATCCAGTACAAACTTAAAAAATCAGCTCAGAATTTCTCCCCTGAAATCAATTCTTAAATTTATCTTGCCACCTGGATGTCCATTATGCATCAGTGCAAATTAATAAAAATAAACCTCATTGAGTTTTGAGACCAGCAAGGGGAAGCTCTCACATCCACCGCTGGTTGTCAATTGCAGACCCAAAGGAATGGACCTTGCTGGAGGAAGATTTCTTCTGATCCTGGCAACAGCCCAGCCAATGAAAGACAGTCAAAGCTCAGCCAATGAAAGGCTACTATACTTTCAACTCCCAGTTTGCTCCAATGGGTGTTTAGTTTATAGCAGCCCCCCTAAATCCCTCCTTTCCTCTATAAAAGGGAATTTCTCTACTTTGTTTTCTGGACCATCTGTGGTTTTGCTATAGTTTGTTTTTCTTGAATTGCAGTTCCCTGATATTTCTGAATACCCCCCACCAACCTTTTCTTTGTGGGGGCTGGTAAAATAAATGGACAGTTTTATTTTTAAGATTAACACATTTCACACATAATGTGTCCAAAGCTCAGCTTCTGATCCTCCCCCCTTCATCTTTCTTCAGTTTTCCATCTCAGTAAATGGCAATTCCATCCTCCTAGATGCTCAGGCCAAAAATCCTGGAGTCATTTCTGACTCCCTCTTACTCTCATATCATGTGTTGAAACTATCGAAATAAAAATCTGTCTACTAAATACTCTTTGTCTCTACCTTCAAAATGTATCCAGAATCTGATCACCTCTCATCAGCCTCACTGCAAACACCTGCTCCAAGCCACCTCACCGCTCACTTGGTTGATAGCCTCCTAACTGGTCTCCCTACTTTTGTCTGTACTCTGCACACCAGCCAGAGTAGTCCTTGCCGCACACAAGTCAGAACAAGCTATCTGCCACTCAAAAGCCTTGAAGAGCTCCCACATCACTAGGAGTAAAAGGCCAAGTCTGATAATGGTTCACAAGACAGTACCTCTTCAGACCCCTAGCAACTGCCCAGACTTTATGCTAATCTCTCCTAATACTTTCTCTGTCACTCACTCTGCTCCAGCCATGTTGACTTCCATGTTGCTTTTGACAGGACAAGCCAGGTGCTTTCCCCATTCAGTGCTTCTCCATTTGCTGTCCTGTCTGCCTGGATTGGTTTTCCTTCAGATTTTTCTTTCTTTCTTTCTTTCCTTCCTTTTTTTCCCCTTTTCTTTTTCTTTTCTTCTTCTCCTTCTCCTTCTCCTTCTCCTTCTCCTTCTTCTTCTTCTTCTTCTCCTCTTCCTCCTCCTCCTCCTCCTCCTCCTCCTCCTCCTCCTCCTTCTTCTTCTTCTTTTTCCTTTTGACATGCTCCATGAACTCTCCCAGGTATTTTCTCAAATGTCCCTTTCTCCGTGATCACCCTATTTAAAATTACAACCTCCCCCATTCTTTAGTCTCTGTTTTAAATTTTCTACATCGCATTCATTACCTCTAACATCTAATGCTTATTTTAATTTCTTATTGTGTCTTCCAGAATTAAAATATCAGCTCCGTGAAATCAGGATTTTTATCTGTTTTGATCACTGTTGTATTCTTAGCACTTAAAATAGTGCCTGCCACAAGAAAGGCCTTCAGTAATTAGTCAATGAATGAATTAAACAGGATAAGAAATCCTGAAACATTTACTTAATGTGTCTCCTCAGTGATTCTTAAAGGACTCAAAAGCACTCAACTTCTCTTTCACTTCTGAGTGGTTTTTTTCTTTTTCTTTTATATTGCAGCTAAAACCTAGTATCTCTGAGTTAAGCCACTCAAGGAATTCTAGATAGCTCTTTACAAGTCTCATGTTGTATTTACTGAACTCTAAGAAGACCTTGCATTCAGTACCAAGGATGGGATACAGTCACAGGTGATAACGATGGCATTTCCAGGATCTGTGCTCACTTACATAGATTTTTGTTCACTGAATACATTTCTAAGGACCTATTTATCAGGGGAATACTTCAGTCCTGCATCAACTAAAGGTCTCATATTGAAAGGACATTATTTTTCTCCAAAGTCTGGTCAAAGGTAACTGACTAGTTCAGTTAAGTTGACTGATAAGTCTAGGTAAAATATCTCACCAAAACATTTTCCTGGTATCAAATTAGCAGTACTTATTTAAGATGATGGTCTTCCAAAAAAAATCCCTTTAAAACATTCATATAGCAATAGCAATATAGTTGGCCCTTGGACAACATAGGAGTTGGGGCACCAAACCCTGCATCCCTGCAGTTGAAAATCTATATATAACTTTTGACCCCCCATCAACTTAACTACTGAGAGCCTACCATTGACCAGAAGCTTACCAATAATACAAACAACAAATTAACACTTATTTTGAATGTTATATGTATTGCATACAGTATTCTTAAGGTAAGCTAAAGAAAAGGGTATTAAGAAAATCTTAAGAGAGACAAAATAGTTACAATACTATACTGTATTTACATTAAAAAAAAAGTCAGCATATAAGTGGACCCACACAGTTCCAACCCATGTTGCTCAAGACTCCATTAAAATAATAAATGAGAGGGGAAAAGTGTTAAAGAATTGAAGAATGTAGAAAGGTAGCCTAAAATGGAGAAACCTCAAGTAGAAACACCCAGAGGGAGGTAAATCATGAATAGAATGCAAACACATTTTGGTTGCAGGGTAGAACAAACCTCAGGCAGCCAGTGCACTCAAGTTAGCATTTCAGTAGAGAAGGAAAGTCCGGCTAGGATGTGCTTTCATCCCCACACTTCTGGGTTCTGAAGGATGAGAAGTCCTTTTCCTCCAAAGAGGACACTTCTGCCAGGGGTACAGTGAGAGTATATTCTACAGCTCTTAGCTGAACACTTTGGGTTTCTTGTTTTCAGGGACCAATAGATAAGAAGGAAAGTATTCATGTTGGCAAAGTAGCTGGTCCTGCTCAGCAGAGAAGGCAGTGCAGGGAGGAATGATATGACATCCCAGTGTACCTTGTCCAGTTGTGATGGTAGTTGGACAAAGGTAGCAACCCTCAGCTGATGAGGGCAGAGTGAGTAAGGGCTCATGTCCCTCAGACATGAGGGTCTGGCGCATGCTACTGGATAAGCCGTAATACCAGCAGAAGTGCTGCTCAGGGACAGAAGACTCGAGATTGGACAATGGGGAAGAGAGATGATGAGCGTCAGTTGCCGCTCCAAGAGGGGTATAGGATTAGGAGCTGCATTTCTCTCCAATGACTCTCCTCTTCTTGGCTTTCCCCAGGAAGAGATACTTGGTAGATCAGTGGGAAAACTGCTCCCTGAATGTATATAAAGAAGAGGATCAAGTGGCACAAACGATAGACTGTGGCAGATGTGGATATGTGCACTCAATCTTCTTTCTGGGAGGATGTGTCCCCAGCTGTTATCTTCAGCAGATGGCCGTTAGCTCTCAGCACCTTCAGGGGTTACCCCTCCCTCAGGTGGTCCATGAGCAGTGACTGGTAGAGGGAAGAGTGTAAAGGCTCAGCCATTTTAGCTCTGAGTGGGATAAGTGAAAGGCTCCGGAGCTCCCTGTGGGCTTGGCTAAACCTGCCAGGTTTGTGGGTCTGGATCATGACCTGTACCTCCTTCTGCTCAATCCCACTCTCTCCCTCCCTTCCACAGGTGTCGATCCCAAGGGAACACCCTCTACACTGAGCAGTAAGCTTGGACTCAGCTCTGCAGCCAGGCAACCCAACCTACAAAGTGTTATATGACTGAGGGCATTTTTGTGGGGCTAAAACTAGTCAAGCATTATAAAAGCCTGGGAATTTTTTATTTTTTATTTTATTTTTAGCAGATGCAGTATTCTGAGAAAGGGATTAACATGACTGAAAGTGGTGGCCAGGAAATATGATTCTTGTTGCTGCGTTGGAAGATCTGGAAGTGTAAGAGGCTAAAATAGAAAACAGACAGGGAATCTGTTACAGGAGTCTAGGAATGAAATCCACAGGCTAACAGAGGGTTGTAGTTGGAGGGAAAAAATATACTTAAGTTATTTTTCAAAAGAGAATTGGAGAGATTTGGTGTCAACCTGGATGCGAGGATGAAGACAAGCCAGCTAGAATAAATATTGATTCCAAAGCTGAGAGCAGAGGTGTCTGAGAGGGCCACTGATGGGAACAGACAAAATGGAAAAAGGTTTAAACCAGAGGATAATACCTAATTTAAAATGTCGACAAGATATTGAGGTGGAAATTTTGGCCTGCTGGAAGTCATCTGAATTATCCCACCATATGGAGGGACCTCAGATACGGTGGTCAGGCTATCCCAGTGGCAGGGCCTCACGCCCACAGCTGAATGGAGGCTGAACTTGAGCCTCAGTGGGACGTCATCAGCAGAGGGGAAGAGGCACCTTCCATGATTTGCACAGAGTGTCGTATGAGCAGGAAAGAGAGAGAGATGTTTTGATGTATGGTAAAATGCATGCATTTGATTTAGATTAGCCATGGAAAGTTCACGAAGGAGAAAAGGCTTTGATAAGTTCGATTTCAGTAAGTCAGGGATGAGACGGTTCACATACACCTTCGGAGTCTACTCTTCCTTATCTATGTGGTGGGATAGTTGGTTCCTCTCTCTATCTCTGTAGTGCCTTCATACCAAGATAGGATGGCGACATGAGATATTTGGCAAGGCTGAGAACCTTGGAGGTGGAGGCTTTCAGCCTCATACTGGTGAGACTTACCTATGAAGTGGTTCACTGTAGCAACAGCAAGGCTTACCTTCCAGACATTTCACAGGCAGGCCACTTCTCTTAGTCCTGTCCTAAACGGTGTAGGATCTAAGGATCCCAATATTTCCACAGAGGGAGAAATCAGATGGAACACAGGGGTCCATGTTGCCTTCAAGAGCAAGAAGAAGTGAGACTCTAGGGAGCCAAAGCATGCAAGGGACAGACCAAGAGTGGTTCCTTGTATCCACATATCTAAGGAGTCACCCAGAGAGTTTTGTACCAGTTTGTCAGATTTGTTTTTGGGAATAGTGACACTGATGATGCGTCCCGGATCTCAGTCTGACCTGGAAGCCTCTGTGGTTGGCAGGACTGTGCCTGTGTGACCAGTGGGATCTAGGCAGTTCAGGCTGGTACTCCCTTGGAGACTCACCAGTGCGGATGGGTTCCACACACACATCAGGGGTCCTTGGTCTAGAAAGAAGCATGTCCTGGCTCTGTTCCCTAAAAGAGGGCAACTGAAGCCCAAGCCTGGCTTCTTCAGAGCTCATTGGGTTGCATAGCTTCACTGCAATGCTGTCCTATGTGGTCCCCTTTCCTGTCATCAACCATACATTCCTAAACATTGTCATTTTCATCCTGTCCGTAGTTAGGGCAGGACAGAGATTGTTCACTTGACTTCCATAAATTCAATAATTACTTGGTGAGTCCTGTGTAGAATTATGCCCCCAAATGCCCATTTTTAACCCTTCCCTCCCTTATAATTTCATCATAACTTATTTGTCTCCCTTGTTTTCTCAGACATTCTAATCCTTCTTGCTAAATGGGTAGAGGAGCAAATGCTCTTAAAATATCCTTTGGATTTTTTGTCAGTGAAGGATTTAAGCAGAGCAATGACACAATCTGCCTTATGTTTTTTTAAAGATTCACAACTATGTTGTTTTGGAAAACATAGAAAAGCACAAAGCAAATGAAAATTCTCTGCTATGTCACTGACTACGTATAATCACCATTAAGCTATTTTCACAAATATTTCCAGTTTTTATTCCATGAATGAAACTCTCACGATTCCCTCCTTGCTCACTTGGCTCATCATTTTATCATTTTTCATGTGCCATGGTCCTCGTAGGGCCTGTAAAATTTATACACAAGGTGCTGTATCTCATGTTTTGGGCTGAGAATCTCAGCGAAAGAGTTTTGCGTAATGTTTCAGACTTTGTCCCAGATAACAAAGGAAACCAACAACAGATAGAACCCGTCTTACTGACAGTTGCATTTTATCTGTCCAGCGCGTTCCTGAGGTTGGTACTGTTATCTTCATGTTACTGATGAGGGAACTGAAGCCAGGAGAGGTTAAGCATCTCAGGGAAAGCAGCCCAGCTATGACACGGCTCCCTTCAAAGGAAGACCCAGCCATTGATGCCTTCATGGCTGTTGCAACCATCTTATGGCCGTCATGACTGCGTCCCCTGTTGGAGCCACCCTGGTCTCTTGCATTTCCCTAACTGCTAATCTTGGCTCTTATATTGTGTCTAGAGTGAATCTTTAAAAAAACATAAGGCAGATTGTGTCGTTGCTCTGCTTAAATCCTTCACTGACAAATCCCCCAGAGTAAAAATCCAAAGTAATTACTACGTCCTGTAAGACCCTCTATGATCTGCTTTTCCCTGACCCCCCTCTTTCCCAGTCATCCCCATCTCCACTCCGACTTCCCCTCCCCCATCTCTCTCTTGTTTCCTGACTCGGTGCCATTCTCCACACATACCTGATGTGCCTCAGCTCAGCTCAGGGTCTTTGCACCTTCAATGTCTACCCTACCTAGAATCTATCACTTCATCCCCATCCCTATTTAAACAAACTCTTCCCTGGCCATCCTGTTCCTAATAGCACTGCCCTCATCTCTCTTTACCCTTTACCCTGCCTTATTTTTTTCATAGTATTTATTATCACCTGACATTTATTTATTTATTTCTGCATTTGTTTATTTTCTCTCTTTTCCTACCAGCATGTGAGCAACTTGAGAGTGGAAACTTTGCTTTGTTTATTGTTCTATTTCCAGGTCTAAAGCAGGGTCTGGCCCACGAAGGAAAATTTGATACGGAATGATAGGAAGGAAGGAGTCAGAATTCCAGCTCATGTCTTTGTCCCAGGTCCAGGCTGTTTTCTTCTTGCATTTTGAATACCTCAGAGCTGCTTAAAGGGAGGAACATACAGTAAGAACCTGTGGTATGGTAGACATTTCTATTAATCCCTTTTTCTTGACATTTGCAGAGAATAAGTGAATCAAGACAGACTCATTCCTCAGAAGGCATTTGGGGACACATGAGCATTTGATCTTGCCCCCTCAGGAAATAAGATACGACAGAGAGAAAACAGCATCTCTAATGATGGATTTATAAGGAATAACTGAAGAGAACATTTTTTTAAAAAAAGATTTTATTTATTTATTTGAGAGAGAGAGAGGTAGAAAGAGAGAAAGAGAGAGAGAGCGTGAGCAGGGTGAGGGGCAAAGAAAGAGGGAGACACATACTCCACACTGAGTAGGGAGCCCGATGCAGGGCTCCATCCCAGGACCCTAGGATCATGAGCTGAGCAGAATGCAGACACTTAACTAACTGAGCCACCCTGGTGTCCCTGATGGACTATTTCTATGGTGAAATTACCAGGCCTTGGAGGTCAGGGAATTCTAGCTCTGCTGTGTGACTTGGAGCAGGTTTTTTGTAACCTCTCTTAGGCTGGGTTTTCTCATTTCTACAATGGAATTAATGACCTTCCCTTAAAGTGCTAGAAGAGTCACTTTCAATAACTAAAAAAAGGGGTGGGGGGGGACAAAGGAACTCTTCCCACAAAATCCCAGGGAGATTTGGAGAGAGTTAGATACTCTGCCTTTGAGAAGAGAGTAACAAAGCATGGCTTCAAGAGATCAAAAATAAAACTTGACTTAGCACAGTCGTTAATCAGTCGGCTTTAGGGGCTGGTGGCAAGGCTTAGCAGCTGTCTCCCCTAGCTTTAAGAAGTGGCGGCACCACTGGCACAGATACTGCGCCTGAATTTGTCCTGCCCTGAAGTGGCTGCAAGGGGAAGTCACACAATTTCAGAGGCAATGAAGGTAGCAGGCACCACCTTCACAGATGTCTCCATCTCTGCTTTCCCACCATCATGTCCGTCCCCGGTTCCCACCCTCTCCTCCATGGTCCTCTCCTCCTCCCACACTCCTCCCTCCTCCTCCTTCCTGTAGCCATGAGATTCACTCTCCAGGACTTAGATTGTATTGGCAGGGATATAGATGATAAATCAATAACAGTATTTTAAATAAATCATTAAGCAGCTACACAACATTTGATATATACACCGTCTCATTTAATTATTAATCTCCCTTAAAGAAAGTATCTTATTTCTGTATTGGACTAGAGGGAAATGAGGCCCAGAAGGTTAAAAAAATTAAAAAAAAAAACCTTGTTCAAGGCCTTGGAACTCATAAAGGATTGTATCAGGACCTGAGCCCAGGTCTACATGTCTCTACATAGTCACGGGTCTATATATAAGGCACTTGTTTGAAAGTCATGCAGGTCTGATGGGTGGAATCAGTGTTCCTTAGTTGTTGACTATGGTGGGGGCTGGAGGCTGGGAGCAGGAGAAGTGGTCTAGAATAATTTCTAGCTTTCTGATTTGGGTGGTCTGTTGGAGAGTTATGGTGCCTTCCCCAGGATTGGGACACCCTGACTCCTAGAAATAGCTCCAGCCCCTAATTAGCATCAAGACCTTTTTTTTTTTTTTTAATGTTAAGAATGAGATGTTGGCCAGAGTTACAGGAACTCTTGTTTTAATCCTTCATTTGGTTTTGCCGACAATAGACTAGCTAAATGGCGAATCAGAGGCCTCTCATTAATTTGAAACTGTCTTGAACGCAAAATAGTCAAGCTATGAAGCTAATGAATGAGCCATGTTCCTGTTACCTTTCTATGCTTTCCCCCAGAGCCTTTTTCCCTGACGGTCAGCAGGTATCATGTTATGGCAGTAAAGCTATTAGGTAGTGCTTGCAGCCTGAAAAGCAGAAAAGTCAAGCATGCTGGAGGAGCCCTGGCCTATTAAGGAGAGAGAAGTCTGGTTCTGATTACCGATAATTATAGATAAGCTGGAGCCGACAGTCATTTTCTGACCACAAACTCAAATCAATCAATTAAAAACTGCGTGTAGCTGTACCACGGCTAATCAGTCCCAGGCATTTCAGGATGATCCATTAAGTCCTACCTCGACCATGTCATGGTTGCTGTGTTCCATCTGCTACTCCGACAGTAGATCAAATACACACCTCATTTTATACGCTCCGACTAATCAAGAATGCTGTTCACAGTGTCAGCCTTCCCTCCACTTACTGAAATCACGCGCCTTGTACAAGAAGTTCAGGGACTGAGTCATCATTTCCTTTCCTGAAGCGAGGCATGCAAACCTAGGAAAAACGGTTACTAGCAAGGAAGAGCAGTTGTTGGGGAAGCTTGTCACTTAAGGTGTTGCCCATTCAGGGACACAGGTGAGGGCGGGGCTTCCAGAGGTGGGTGGCCGCATGGGACCTAGATGGTGGTCGCACAAAAAGGAGGTATTTGGGAAAAGGAGGTATTTGGGGGAATTCCCTACAGCTTCAAACTAAGGCATGTGCAAAAGGGTAATTCTTGGTTCCTCCAGGCGCATGGCTTCTCAAGGAAGCAGATTTCAATGTGATTTAATGATGAAGGCGTTTATTCAGAGCCTGCAGACCAGTAGCCCATGAGTGGAAAACCACTAGCAGAAGTGGCTTGTTGGCACCCCCTGGAGTGCTTAAGACAAAATCTGAATTAGTTGTCAATATTTAGGATCATAGATCTTACATTGGTGGCTTCTTGTTGTTGTTGAGAATTTGAAAGATTCAGTAACATTGAACCCAAACTGCCCCAAACCCCCCTGTCCCAGCTGGAGGATGTTTCCTTTGGAAAGAACTTATTTTTTCTGGATCACTACATTCTCCACAACTTCTTTGGATCTACATCAGCCTCCTTCATGCATTTAGGTTACTTCCTGGTTCTTGCAGCTTTATTGAGATTATGATTCTTACTAAATACTGAAGCACCTTCAGAAGTGAAGATCACTTCTGTCCTTCCAGATGCTCCAGGAGAGGCTGGAAGGACACCTGCTGAAAATAGAGCAGCTAGTGTACCTGTGGCAAAAAGACCTGGGCCCCTGCTCTGGGCCCCATTTTGTAAGAGGCTCTGCCTTAGCCCTTCTCCATTTGTGTTCAACCCATGTTGGTCCATGTTCTCTTGGGGACAAGTTCTCCTAGACGTCCAGACATTTGCTCCTCATTCCAATTACCCAAGGCCACCAGATGCTTCCCCATGGTTGTCCTCCTGCGGATGGCCTGGTGTACTGGCCCTAGGTGTGTGGGATGAACAAGGAAAGGTTGTTCAGTAGGATATCTTTAGCGCTTGGGTATATGGGGTTTGGGTCCAGAGATGGACGGGAGATCACTTATAACATAGGACAGGATTTGAGGTGGGCAAAGAAGGCACCCTTGGGGCCTCTGTACTTCTTCCCAGGATTTATCCCGAGCTCATATTTAAACTGCTATGTCCCTAAAATTCTCTAATGTTCCAGCAATGGCACGAATCCTGTGCTTGGGAAAACACTGGATAAAAGGAGGTCTCAAGAGAAGTAAATACATACCACACTAAAATGTGATAGCTTTTCTTGGCAAGAAGAAAAGAAGAAGTGCTATGTCTTAAAATACCTCCAGGCCATTTATATTACTTATTTTCTTATTTATGAAGTATTAGGTCATAGGACATGGTACCGTGATGGTTGTTCTGGAAGGTGTGGTCTGTAAACCGGACAGCATGGTCTTCTATCTCTTTTGAACAGTTTTGCTGAGCTGCCACGGCTTTTCTCTACTTTACCTGATCACAGGCACCTAGGCTATGCCTATTTTCCTGGTTAATCTAACTCCTTTTTGCTGGGATTCCCTACTCTTATGATCAAGAGCTTTTTTGCTCTAGAACGAGAACCATTTGCCCAAGCAGCCCAGAGTTTATAGGATTCCCATTGCTTCTTGTCTTTAAAGAGCCAGCTGGGAAGATGACTCCAAGTTGTTGGCCAGATGCAAATGGCTTTCTCATCCAAAGGCCATCACGAAGCTTCAGTGTTACCATAGTTCATGCCTCCTCAATTAGGGCATTTCATTTTGGTGACTTTGGCACCATCCCTCAGGTTATAATAAGAAACACATTATCCTTCGAATAAAAGCAACAATAGCAAACTGATCAGTTGGGTAGATCTGATTGAATTCATTTTCATCAAATTTAACTTCAAGCAAATTGATGGGATGAATAAATTTAGAAATATCCTGTTGATCCTGGGTTGGGCTTACAAACACAGCCTTGGGCTATCAAGGTGACACCATCTCTTAAAATTGCCAGAGAGGAGAGCCATGCTTCCAGTGTTCAAAAATGCCCCATGTCAACACTTTTCCTTTATCTCTGATCATTTTGGCCATGCTTTAACTCACTACACCATCAAGTAAACTTCAATATTTGGCCACAAATCACAGAGTTGTAGAGACGTTAATAGCAAACGGACTATCATCACTTTCCATAATGACAGTAATAGAAAACAGAGATCTAAAAGTCATTTCTTTGATTGCCAACTTATTCTTGCCATCTAATTTGACCTTAGGAAGAAAACATAATCCTGCCTATGGCAGTATTGGCTGATTCACTTGTTGAAAGGACTGAAACTTGTCATGAATACGCAATTTGTGTTTGGGCGTTTACCACGAGCCACTCCTGAAAGAGACAATTTTTTTCCACTCAAAATTAATTTTAAGAAAGACATTTTGCTATTATTTTCTTTGTTCATTATCATTCCCAAAAATGACATATCTAGAAAATATGTTAGAAATCACTCCAAGTATCATTGTATTATTTTGCATTGTATTATTTTGCAGAGACAGGAAATTATTCTAAAAATTACAGAAGGCAGTGTGCTTCTATCCCCCTTTATCAATTCTCAACCCAGGAAGCACATTGGAATTATCTGGAAAGGGAAAAAGAAAGTAAGACGAAATCAGAGAGGGAGACAAACCATAAGAGACTCTTAATTCTAGGGAATAAAATGAAGGTTGTTGGAGGGTTGTTGGTGGGGGCCATGGGGTAAGTGAGTGATGGGCATTAGGGAAGGCACTTGCTGTAATGAGGACTGGGTGTCCCATGCAACCACTGAATCACTAAACTCTACCTCTGAAACTAATAAGACACCCTAAGGTAATTAATTAATATAACCAAATTAATTAATTGAATTTAAATTTAATTTAATTTAAATTCAATTAATTAATTTAACTAAAAAGTAAAAAATAAAAATAAAAATAAGAATGCTGATCTCTGGGTTTCTAACCCAGGTAGACTGATTTTATTGGTCTGGATGTGGCATGAGCATTCGCAGCTTTAAAAGCTCCCCAGGTGATTCCAATGTTCAGCAACATCTGAGAATCACTGGTCTAGTATAGCCTGGCTATTCTTAAGCTTGAAAATCCATGAAGATCTCCTGGAGAGCTTGTTAAAACATGGATCACTGGGCTACACTCCTGGAGATTCTGATTCTCCCAGGCCTGGGTGGGTCTCAGAACCGTGTTTTTCACACCAGTTTCTCTCAGGTGATGCAAGCAATGACTACACTTCCAATAGCACTGAGGTAGCTCATCTATCTCTCCCGGAGGCAGAGCAGACAAAGACTCTTGAGGAAAAGTGAATTGTCAAAGGTGTTTACCAGAGTCTCTGAAAGGGACTCTCTTAAATCCTATAAGGGAATGTATCAGAAACATTAGATAGTATTCGAGGAGGCATCAAGCCAGTGAACAAACCCCTGAAACTCTGTGGGATTGTTTTAATAACTGGAACGTCAACACAAAGCTTAATTTATGTAGTAAGAGAACGGGGAATTAACAAAAAGAAAATCTGATTACAGAGACTAAAATTTCAAATTGCTTTCTAATTCAAGGCCAACTAGAAACAGAAGAAGGAAGTAGGACAAGAATACGAGGGACATAAGAAGGAAATCTTTATCATACTATCACATGCAAAAATTTTTTTAGGAGATCTCCATGCTTGGATTTGGGATCTTGAAAGGCTGCAGGTTGATTTTTGTTGTGGGATTATTGTTAGTTTTAGCACCTGATAGGCTGACTAACCATCACAGTTTGTCCAGGATTTCCCTACAACAGCATTGAAAGACCTGCACCTGGAAAATCCATCTCTTGACCATGAAGACAGTTGGTCAACCCTAAAATGAGCAAGAAATTTAATTGCTCTGTGGCTCATTCTCTTTCCTGTAAAAGGTGGATGGCAATGGTCACCTTAGTGAGTTGCTGAGATGATTAAAAGCCATAATGTGTGAAGCATGATGCACAACCCTGGCTTATAAGAGAAGCTGGAAAATCAAGGCTTCGAATGATAGCTTTTTCCTGGCTGTGAAACTCATAATGGGAGGCTCCTTACACCAAAAGCTGGACCAATTGCTTTAGGAAGTACCTATTTTGGTTGGATGGAGTGTTTGGTGAAGATAAGGAGTCACAGTTTTCTAGACTGCTGGAGAGTTCTGAGCATTTGCTAGTTAACTCTCAAAGTATTCCAGTGAGAGAATTTGGATCTGTATTGGATAAGATAAACACTGAACCTAAAATTTAACTTTCTAGAAATTCTCTGATAACTGTGCACAGTTACTTACTTTAAGAAAACCCAGTAGTAGAATTCCAACTTATTTGTATTTATTTAGTTTTTGAGAGAGCGAGCGAGCGAGCCTGTGAGAATGTGAGGGGCAGGGAAAGGGAGGGACAGAGGATGAGAGAGAATCCCCATCAGACTCTGTGCTAAGGGTGGAACCCAATGCGGGGCTCAATCTCATAACCCGGAGATCATGACCTGAGCCAAAATCAAGGGTCTGATGCTCAATCGACCTGAGCCACTCAGGCAGTAGTGGATTTCTGGCTTAAAGCAGATAGATTTGGCCATATTTATTCACATATTGACGGTTTTTCTTTCATTCATCACAGGGTCCCTCTCTCTCAATGAATGGCTCCAGTAGCAATTTTCTGTGTGGATGGGAATAGTCTATGTCTGTGCTGTCCAGGGTGGTGGCCGCTAGCCACACAGGACTATGGAGTATTTGAATGTGGTTATGGCAATGGCAGAATGAAATTTTAAATTTCATTTAATTTTAATTAATGTAGATTGGGATTGCCTGCTACGGTTAGTGGCTCTATGAGAGGAAGGAGGGGCTCTGGTACACCTGACAGAGCTTGCTGTTGATGATTAACAGAAGTTGAAAGGTAGACACACTGATAATGACATTTTAATTAGAACAGAGAATGAGTTCCTTCTGAAATATAATTTGATGGACACAGAAGCATCTATTGAGCAAAAAAATACTAGTGAGTGCCTTTTCAGAATGGCTCTGATGTAACCAGTAGCCTTGGTAAAGGATATCTAGAAGAGGCTGGAAGTCATAGGGTCAGAGTTCCGGTGGTGGGTCTAGTCTGATCTAACTTGCTGTGTCTCTTTGGGAAAACACTCAACTGCACTGGGTCATTCTTCTCTGAGATCTTTTAAAATTCTAACTTCTTTTGAAAAGAAGAGCACCTGCTCATTGTAGTTCAGTTTCCTTGGTGGGCACCTCTGAAAGCCATTCTGATTCAAGCATGGTTGAAAGACTGTGGAGGGAGACATTTATAATCAGAAACACATTCTTTTCCTCTGGAGAAAGTCTGGGCTATCACAATTGAAATTCATAAACATTCAGTCTTTATTGACTATGAACATGGTCCCATGAAGGGTTGAGATAAATTCTCTGCTTTTTCATTACTGAGAACATGGTTGAGGAGGGAGGGAGGTAAGGCGAACTCAACATGACCCTGTGCAGAAGGAAGAAAATGTATGCATCCATCCAGGCGATGTGGGGTGGGGCCAGAAAGGAGGACCATTCTTTCACAGGGATATAGGTGACATGGGTGGCTTGTGGCTACTCAGGCCTGAAAGAAGAGTCTGGCGCCTCCAACAAAGTGAGGAATTAGAAACTTGACCAAACCCATTGGCTTATGGGGACAGAGCATTTGTGCATAGTCATCGATTTTATTTCTTATCATGCTAAAGCAATTCAAACTTTACATTTCTAGAGAACATATAGAATGATTTTTGCTCCTTACACAGCTAGCTTCATTTACTGTGGACAATTTGACCATATTTTCTGTGATTATAAATTTACCTGCCACTCTCTTCCCAAATGCTCTTGTTTTAAAAGAGCATTCTAGGTGATTCTAGGGAACACCGCGAGAAAAGGCTGGGAGATATGATGATTCCCAACATGTGCTCATTATGATGCAATTTCACTCAACAGAACAATTTTGAGGACCTGTGGTGTAGGCTATAATAGGATTCTGCCTGTATTTGATCTTGCAACCTGAAGTCAGCTGCTAATTAGACGGCGTATTTATCTTATTCTTCTTCTAAGTGCCTATTAACACTCAAATGCCCCCACACAAAAAGCCTATACAAACAACTTCTACCAGGCTCCTGTACCCTCTGGTGCCTTTCCAGACCTCCCTCACACAATTTTCTTAATTATATCTTCCACCATCCCCAGCTGTACCACTGGAGCAGCTGCCGCTAACCCTAAATAAATATTTCCTGTTCTCCTTAGAAACAATTAAACCCAGCCTTTACCAAACTTTTGGCACGGAAGGATCACACTGACGGTGGTACAACAGTTGCTCTTTGTCCTTGTGAATTGAGCAGAGACTAATTCTAGACCCTTCCTACTAAAGTCCTTTGTCTTGAAACAGAATAGCTTCGACTGATATCTGTAGCCTTTTGGTTATGCATAGAGAAATTGGTGCTCTTAGAAAATCACTCCCAGGGGCATTTCACCCTCCAGGCAACAGAAACAGGTGGGGTATGTGCCAACAGATGTGTGTCAGCCTTGGGTGAGGGGTGCTGATAGACTTGGCTGGTTTCCAGAGGGCTGGAGCTGATGAGGCCCATACCAAGTCTTCTTCCAGCCTCTGTGCCTTTTCAGTGGACTCTGAGGGCCTGAGGTGCTGGTTTGCAAACCATTCCTCTCCTGGTATCACCTGGAGGGTTTTAAAAAATGCGGAAGCCTGAACTTACCCCAAGAAAGTATAGAGATGGCCCTGGTCATTTGGATGTTTGAAAGGTCTCTGGATGATTGTGATAGCAACAGAATATGAGCTCTTCTGGCTTGAATAAATTCCCCTCGCATACCTGATGGCTCTTCAGGTGCCTTTTTTCCCTGCCGTGGTTCCCTCTGATGGCCAGGAAGACCAAGGCAGATGAGGCTGGGCTTCAGACCTTGATTGTTGGCCTGGCTCTGCTTCTAACTGCAGAACCGGCCTAGAGGAAGAGAATATTGAGATGGTACATTCTGACCCTTCAAGCCTAACCTCTGTTTTCCTTTGGTTTGACTACTCAGACACACATGAGTGCTTCCCAACAACTAACTCAAGAATCAGGTTTAGTTCAAAGGGATTCCCAAGATGGCGGGGCAGCAACCTCCCCCCAGTCCCAAGTGCAGCTGCCATGGGTTAATCCTGGAGAAGTTATCGGGAGATAATTTATTTGGCATGCAGGGTCATGTCTGTACAGGCTGAACGGAGCTACCTGCAAGACCAAGAAGCCTTGGTGTAACCCACTGGAGCCTTTTCACCAGAGTCTCTCAGGTCCTGTGTGAGGCCTCATTGTGTGCTTTGATGTCAACTTTCAGAGGCACTTTCCTTTTCCCCTTATCAATATGGAGACACTATATCCAGAGAGTAATGTAAATTTGGATTGTGTGTCAGCACCAAGACCCTAGTTTCAGGTAGCCCTGGGCAGTCATGGCACATCTTACAAGCCAACAAGCAGCCTTTGGAAAGTCCACTCGACGAGAAAGAGATCAAATGGTGGCAGAATGGCAATTCTTTCACAGGCAGCTCATCCATCATTTCAACTTCGTCCCATTTACAATAAGCACTTTCAATTCCTACCTTAATTAAGGAGCTGAAAAGCACATGGTGGGGCATAAATATAGCCAGTGTGAGTCCTGGGTAAAATCTATGTGTCCTTGAAACAACAATGGCCGCTTGAGTATTTGGTTTTCCTGGCCTTCCTGTGTGGAGTAAGGCAGCAGTTTCAGGAATCACAGGTGGTAACTGTTGACCCTAAGAGTTCTCCATCCCTCATGGAGTCTGTGCTGTCAGTCAGTCAACACCATTTATTGAACTCCCACTCATTGTTGAGCTGTGGAAAGCTTCAGAGTAAGTCAATAACACGTGCATTAAGGTGCACTATGATTCCTCTGAGCCAGGCTGTGTGGGGGTGTGGGTGTGGATTCTTCCTTAAACATGTGTGAGGTGACACCATAGGCTTCACGCATTCACTAACTAGCTAACAGTCTTTGAATCTCCAATGGTACAAGTCACTGCTAGATTTTGAAGGAGATGCAGAAACGAACAAGACAGTCTTTATGCCCACAGACCTTAACTACAGCAAAATGGAGGAAGGGAGGGGTGAAGAAAATGTAGTGAAAGCATAGCACTTACCATGAATGTTCTGGGCACTTTACATTCTTTAGTTCATTTAAATCTCACAGTAACCCTTTGAAGGAGATGTTTTCCATGCACCCCCTTCTTCCAACTTAGTGGTTAAGGAGTTCGAAGCTGAGAGGTTTAACTAAGGTCACAGAGCTCAAAGTGTGAAGTGGGTCTTATCCCCTCTCTTCTAATCTAGTGCTTCCCTAGGAGTGTCCTAGGAGAGGCAGAGAGAAAGGGAGCACATGAAGGGCGTGGGGAGACACTTATTCTAGGCTCTGGAATTATGGAAGGCTTTGTTACAGATCAAGGAGCCCAAGCTTTCAGTTCTCATTAATTGTTGATTAGCTAGCAGTAGAAATACCCGATGCAAAGCAAGAAGGGTCTTGCAAAAGAGAGCAGAAAAGAATGAAGCCACAAAGTGGGAGCAAGGAAAATAAGAAATTGGAGCTAGGGCGAGTGGAAAGCTGGCTGGTGGTAACTGCCACCTGTGTGCTTAGCTGTTCTCCCATCTGAAGTCACTGAGTACTTCCAAGTGGATTTTCCCTCACCCACTAAAAGCTGCCCTTGATCTTTAGATCACTCTAACAAACACTCTAATGATAAGGCTGATAATGAAACTTCTTTCCTAGGGACCCTGGAAGAGCTTGGGGGAATGTTTTGGATGTTTGCTCCTTCTCAGATCTTTGAAGGCAGAACCTAGGAATTTCCCCACCAAGGGGGCTCCCCATGCTGCCTTCAGGAGCTCACAGAAACATCCCAGGGCAAAGAAGCACCTGGGGTTTCTTAAGATGAATTCACTATTTTCCATTACTGCCCTGTTGGAAATTGTAGGGCCCCTTCCTGATTGCGTTCTTTGGTTTGACTTGGAGTCATAATGTGTTTTCATGATCCTTGGTGTAAATTAAGAACAAAAATGTATTTTTTCATTTATTTTGAATAGCAGTTTCTATTTATTATTAGCCAAGAATGTTTAAACTCTCCAGTGCTCCCTCCATTTTTTCTTAGAGAAAACCAAAGCCTTCACAATGGCTCACCTGCTCTACACAGTTTTCACCTGCTTCGCACCTCTGTGACCACTGTGGCCTTACCTGGTTTCTGACCTCATCTTTTATTGCTTTTCCCTTTGTTATCTATGATCCAGCCACACTGACCTCATTTCTGTTTCATGCATAAGCCAGATGCTCCCACCCCAGGGCCTTTGCTAGTGATTCCCTCTCCTGGAATGTTTCTATTTCAAATGTCCCTCTGGTTTTTTTCAGTTTCAGTTGTCTTACCTTCCTCAAGAGAGGCCTTCCCTGATCACTCTATTTAAAATTGCAACTTCCCTGCCTCTTATTTCCCTTCTGGGCTTTAGTTTTCTTGATTACTCATCACCTTGTAATATGTATGTGTGTGTGTATATGTATATATATATATATATATATATATATATATATATATATTTATTTATTTTTTTTGCTTAAACTCCAGTAAAATGTAAGTTTCATGAGGGAAAACCATGGGTGTCTTAATCATGACTGGGTGTTCAATATAATCTCAGATACAGAATGAATGTTCAATAAATATTTTTTTAAAATTTCTTCAGCTAACACTAAAAATAGAGTTAAGTCACTCCAGCAGCAATGAGCACACCTAGCACCCAGAGCTTAATTTCTAATATCATCCTCAAATAAAAGGTACCAGGCTCTTTGAAGAAAAGGCTGATTCTATGACTGAATAGGAAATATAAATGATGAACTTGGAGTATCTTGCAGTGCCAGAAAGTAAGGAAGTACTAAAAGAAAAACCAAAACAAAGCAAGACCCCAAACTAATCAACCAGACAACCAGACAAAAAACAAAACGAAAAACCCCTACATTGATGGGGGTATGTCAAAGGGATTAATGGGATCCACTGGGAGATCGAATCTCCCAGCGCCAAAGCTGGAATATTTTGAGCAACAAAATAAAGTAGTATTGAATTATACCACAAATATGAAATAAATATCCACAAAAAATAAATGCATGAGTTCATACTGATACAGGTAATGACTGATTAAATAGATAGGAAAGAAGAGACAAATCTCCACAGGAGAAAAATTCTAAATAATTGATCCACAGGAAAATTCCAAATAATTGATATAGATATTCTGCCCTCAAGGAGGAAGACTAGAACTCCCTGTTCCTTACGTGTGGGCTGCACACAGTGATTTCCTACCAAAAAGTACAGTATGGACAGAGAGAGAGAGAGAGAGAGAAGTCAGTTTACATTGGAAAAACCTGGCAAACACCACCTCAGTCTGGTGTTCAAGGTCAACATCGACAGTGATAAATCATGGTGATCGTATGTATCCCTTTATGATATGATGAAAATGACACTTTTACCTTTCTAGTCTTCCTACCAAAAGCCCCAAAGCCCATAAGCCCAGTCTAATCATAAAGAGAACATCAGACAAGTCTTCACCGGGGGACATTCTGTGAAATACTCAACCAGTACCCTTTAAAACCGTCAAGGTCATCAAAAATAAGGAAAGTCAGAGAAACTGTCACAGCCAAGAGGAGCCTAAGGACACATGACAGTTCAAAGTAATGTGCTATGCTGGATGGGATCCTGGAACAGAAAAAGTCTTAGGGAAAACTGAAGAAATCAAAATAAACTTTGGACTTTCAGTTAATCATTCTGTATCAGTAATTACAACAAATGTAACATACTCTTTTAAGAGATTAATAAGAAGGGAAGTGGGTGTGGGGCATACGGAAACTCTGTAATATCTTTGCAATTTTTATGTAAAATCTAAAACTCTTTTAAAAAAGTAAAAAAAAAAAAAAAAAGAGAGAGAGAGAGAGAGAGAGAGAGAGAGAGAAAAATATCCAGAGCCAAATCCAAATTAGTTAGGAAGCCAGAAAAACATTATTGTATCTTGAATATGTCAGTTCCAGTTGGAAATGTGCCAGCTCTCTGAGAATGATTATACTGACAACTCTATTAATCTCCTGATACTGGTATTAACCATACTTCTTTTAAATTTAGAACTGAAACAAATGGTCATTTTTCTTCCCACCATTCTTTCCTTTTGCTCTTAATGTTATAGAATTACAGTAATCTTTAAGAGCACACTTATTTACCAAAGAATGCAATAATTAATAATTCTGCATCTTACTTCTTAAACTTGCTATTAATTATTTTCCTCCAAATCCTTTATACGATCAGTAATTTATCCCCAAATTGTTTCCTTGTTATTGTTTCTTGTCTCTGGAACATAAAATCAGAGACTCATCTTCATCTTCTGGAAGGATGGGTTACCTCTAACATGACCCATAATCTACACCAACATATATTTTTAACCTAATGTGTCTGAGGTAAATTGTCCTTAATCTCTCCCTAGGTGAAATTTGTTCTTTTAGAGAATAATAATAAAATAAAATGATGTGGTGATTCATATTTTTGCTACAGTGCACATTTTCATCTGGAAGAAAATTCATCAATTGAAAAAATAGAATTGAATAAAAATTAATAATTAGTTTGTTATGTTTTAGATGCTGAACAAAATCCCATCCAAAAAAATCTTTGGCTTTGGTTCCTCAGCATGTGGCTGTGACTCAGTGATTCTCCTTTGATCTCCTACCCTTAGTACTTTGTTTCTCTGGGACATAAATAAAATAAGAGTGTTAACTATTGGCTTCAGTCACTTGGGCTGAGTCTCTTTTTAACCATCTATTTTAACTATACCTGAGAATGTCAACCTTGGGTTTGCTTGGCTTTTCCAGGGTGTGTAAACATTGTAAAATAAAAATACTCGAATCCAAGTGCAAAACCGAGTTTGCACCTCACCACCCCCCAGCTGCTCTTGAACTGTATAAACCCAGTCAGGGGATTTCACTACTCCAAATCTTAACTTGCCATATGACGACTGAACTTTCTTTCCTGCTCACTTTCTTTCCAAGTTGGGTTGGGAGCAACAAAAAAGAGAAAAAATGCAAACATTTCATGGAAACCACAGAGCACAATAGGAAGGTGAATTATCAGAGTTAGAAATATGTGCAGTCATCAATACATTTTTTCTTACAGTTTTTAAAAATAACTTTTGGAGAATTCTTAGAATTATTTGTAACTGGTTTGGAGTGCTTGTATCAAGGCCCTCATCTTGACTTTCTCCTGCACAGCGTGTCTTCCTCCCACCTTGACTTTGCCTATATGTTCTATATTTCCAGAGCTGTTTTTCCCTAAAATTTTCCTGCCCATCTATTCTTTCCATTCTGTGAGCACACTAAGAAAATTTCTTTCTGGCTTTAGATATTGTTTTCACCTCTCAGACCTTCAGCTTCCTCACCTGTTGAAGGGGATGACGATATAATGCCCATGATGTTGGGTTATTTGGGGGATTAACGAAATGGTGTTTTTGAGGTGACAGTGCCAGAGGAAACCTAACAGGACCTCAGCGAATATTTGTGGGGTAAGTGGGTGGATTTACTCCCATGGATTTCCAGGTGCATCGTGACCTCTGCGTTGTTTGTTTTCCTGGTTCTGGTTATAGGCCTAGTTCTTCAGTACCTTGTGGGGGTCATGGCCTGAGCCTAGAACTAGGTGGTCAACCAGTTGGTCAACTGTGTGGTCAACTTTTTGACAATGGTGAGAAAATGAAATTTATCATCTAGATCTAGTCTTGGTCAAACCCTGTGCATTGGTCTCGTCTGAAAGAGCATGTTGTAAAAACTTAAAGGAACCAAAGTAAGGGGAAGTGTTCATTTACCCAGCTTCCTGTCTGTGTCACTGTGTACAGCCTGTCATGAAAGGATGATGGGGAGGAACCTTGCCTTGCCTTGCAGGCAACAGGTTGCTCAGGCTGGTAGGTTCTGCCTGCCTCTGCGCTTATGACACAACGTAGCCCAGTGTTGCAGCATCGTTGGGGGAAGATGTCGTCTCTGGGAACTTTGCTGCCAACTCTCCTGTCAGTCCTGCCTGACAGTGATCCTCAGAAGAGCTCTCAGTGATGGTCCCAGTGAGACATGTGTGTGGCAGCCATGCCCCAAAGATCGAGGTGCGTCTGGCCCACGCTGTAATTAGAAGGAAGTAGGGGAGATTGGATGGAGGGTGGAGAGAAGGAATGGTGAGCTGGCCTGTTGTGAGGGTGTGATATGTGTCAACACTAGTGCGGGTCCTCCCAGCCTGTTACTTTTTGGCCTCTCAGAATCTCAGCACCCAGGACGGCCTGTCTGCATTGGTTCTTGGATTTTTTCTTGGACCACTTCTGACCGCTTACCTACAGGAATACAAGGACAGGTCTTCAGGCCCTTGTGATTTTGTCTTGCCTGTGTGTTCTCTCAGGACAAAGCACAAAGGACCTACACTAGGGACTTTGTAAGCCCTCAGGGACAAGGTGGAGGATGGGAAGCTGCTGTTGAGACAGATTTGGGGCTCTGACCATATGGAGTTCACCTGTGCTCCCCCCACCCCCACCCCGGGGCAGGCAGTGGGGCCTCAAAGAGCTGCTGTTTCTTCTTAAAAATCTATTAATGGTGATGGAATTCTCTGGGGCTTCCAGGAAACAACTCAGGAGGGAAGACTTTTTCAGTATTGTCACTTTTCATTATCTTTGTCCTGTTTGGGGTGAGAGCAAGAACTGCTGTTCACTCTGATCTTTGGAAGTCCTCATTCTCAACAGAGACCACGAGGCCAGCAGTGTACCTTCCTGTCCCACTATGGGTTGTTGACTCATGTTCTTCGTCAGTTCTTAGTCTCCAACATCTTTTCCGTTTGCCCCTGTTAATGGGAACCCATATGACTATTTTAAGACTTTTCTCGAGGTGGGGAGCCCCTGGGACATGCATCAATACCTGTGTGTTATTTGTGTTCCGTGTATGTTTAATTTATGTCTCTGGACAGCTCCATGCTTTTCCAATCAGGTGCCATAAATCTCTTCCAAAATGTCCTCGCTTGGGTTAAGTTCAGGGCTATTAGGCTCTAAGGACTGTGTTGGATTAATCAGACTCTGTATTTCTTCCTTCTGTGACATTCCAGTCACAGAGGTACATGGCGATGTAAAAATGTACCCCGATTTTCAGTATTCTCCTGGGTTTCTGGCTACCTCCCTGGTACTCTGGGAAACAATAGGGAGCAGTGATAGCTAACATCAACCTTTCGGCCAGTAACTAAATGGGCAGAGTGTGAGGAAGTCTGAGAAGGCTCATTCCAAGCAGGATGAGACCCAGAGTTACCTGGAAAAGAACTTTTAGAAATATTTCTGAATTGGATTGCCAAGCTCAGTATTCACCAAGCCAAAAGATCTTTTTATGTAGAAAATGTCCAAGCATCCAGTGACCAAAAGGTGGCACTCCTCACTCACCATTCATGTCCTTCCACAGTAAGGGCATCGTCACGCGTTCTTCTGTTTCTTAGTCCTTTCATAATAAAATATTATACCCTCATCCTTTCCTGGTAAAACATAGCAATAAAACAGACCTGAGTCTTTGGGTTGATCTGTGTTTTGATATATGCCAGTCCTTATCCCTCTGAGTGGACAATGCCTAGGGTAAGCTGTTTGCATTTTCAGTAGAGCTTGGCTCGTAATTCTGTGTCTATCTTAGGATTCTGCTGTATTGCCGAGCACCTTTACTATAAAATGATCTCCTACCAGATCCAAGATTGTAATTTGTCTCCTGAGTTTGCCTCTCTCAATTTCATAAACCGTGAAAACACAGCTGGAGCAATTTGCAGTCTGTGGAAAAACTCTTGAATATTTTTGCTGAAGTACTAATTCAGGGATCATGCTTTGTTATTTCCTGTTTCATTGTTGTTTGTAAAACCAGTTAATGGCCAACGGGCTGTTTCAAATTTGCCTGGAAAATTTGCCTGCCCCTCAGGCAAAATTTGCGTGCTCCTCCTGTGAGGCATGGCATGAACTGGGTGCAGCACAACAGCAAAATGGCATTGACTGGAGAGTGAATTCAAGAACACATCACTGAGAAGGAAATCAGAGCAACAGTTTGGAGAGAAGCTAGGCTTGTAATCTCTGAGTTGCATGAATGTGGAGCCCGAGGCTTTCAAAGAATCAAATCCCAATCTGTTAAAGCTTTCCATCAATTCCGAATATTTTTGAGATATACTTCCAGGATCAGCACGACAGAGTAAGGGAGATTTTTGCAGACTCCGGACTTAAGCGTCGTTAGAATCAAAGACATAAAACATGATGGAGAGCAACATGCCGACACCGAGTAAAGGTAGAAGACAAGAAGATTAACTCTAATAATGCCGCTACTAGCCTAGAATTTGGAATTCTAGAATCCTCAGTCTTTTGGAACACAGGCATAAAAATCATACGTGAGTTAAAAGAGTTTCTGAGCCACGTGGAAAATCATTATCATGAAGTACCAACACTTTACTTTATAGAAATAAAACCTATAGGAGTTTTGGGACTTTCATGCCTGGTATAATACAAAGTAGGTGCTCAATAAACATTTATGAAATCGATGGATGTTGAGTAGAGAGAAGCAGAACTCCAAGGGAAGCATGCTTGCTAAGCTCAAAGTCATGAAAGGGTGACGGGAAGGCACCTTGCCTTGCCCTCACCAGCCCTCACTCTGAAGGCACCACACTCTAGCACAATTAAATGATTGAGGCTTTCTAGGTAAACCTCATTTGTTGACAAAACATGGAATTACATGTAGAATACCCTATTCGTTAAGATTGAAATGTATGTACTAAAAATGGTTAAAATTAAAAACAACTCCTATTAAAAACAACTCATGCTATTAAAAGAACAAGCTTAAAGTAGTTATTTTGAACATTCACCACTGGCCAAGAATTGAACTTGATTCTAGAATCTAGTGGTAAACAAGTCATCTAGGGTGTTCACTTAGATTGTGTACTTCGTACCTTTGTGGTGCAAAAATTACGAGGCATTGGTACATTTTAAAAACATACATATGGAGAACAAGTGCATTTGAACAGAACTGATTCAGAATACTTCTAGTTCTGGTTCAAGTTCCTCAGTAAAGCAGTGATGAGAAGAAAATATTCAGTGCTACAACAAACTTGATTTGTTATATGGATTCATGTATAATGATAAACTTTGGGAGGACTTTCTTACTCCATATATTATCTACTAAGGCAAGACAAAGAAATTCGGCAAAATGCTGATGTCTTGCCAGCATAAAGAAAATGTATTATGACAATTATCTCATTATTCAGTTTGCTCATGGGCCCACCAAACTTTGTGGCTTCTAGTACTTACTAGTATGGCGTGGGAAATCTCACACAACTTGGTGTGTGGAGGATAAAGTAAAGAAGCAAGATGTTTTTAGTTCCCCTAACCCAAAATGTTTTCTCATCAAGCTCCCTGAGACATTTCCAAAAATTTCCTCTAGCGTAGGCTTGAACTGAAGTTTGACAGTTTCTTGTACCTCTTTCAATATGTAGGAACAAGACTTCACATAGTGTCTCCCTTCTCCAACATGTTCAACCATTGATTTCCCTGGTAATCTTAACAGTACTCTTACCATATTGGGAGTGCTCTTCATTACTTCTACTGAATTTTAGAGGCAGAGTCAGATCAGAGTTACAAAAGTTCACAGGTTCAGCTTCTGGCCATCTCTAGTCACAGAGCAAGCCTGGGACATTGTGCATCTCTAGACCTTTCACTATGAGTGCTCAACTTCTCTGATACTCTGCAGTGCGCACATTTGCAAGCTCTCGCTCCTCGTTTTTGAAATGAGAAGATGCTGTTTAATGTATTGGGTTGGTTTTTTAAATATAGGTTTTTTTTTTTTTTTTTAATCTTTATAGGCTGATGTTGAGTTTCCAGAACATTCTTTAGGTGGAAAAGTTGGGTCTTTCCAACATCAACTCATTCTAGTATTACAGAAACTGAACGGTTGCTTATCTAAATTTTTTCACTTACCAATCAGTTTTCATAGTGATTTTAAGATCTAGCCTAATCTCAGGACAAGTCTTAGAGATAAGCGATTAGTGTTGTTCCTGCATTGCAGAGTTAGGTCATGCCTCGTTTCCAACCGTTCCAATTCAGTGAGATTCAAGAAAGAAATGCCCCTATTCATGCCTCCAAACTAAACTCATGAGTACGACTCATTTTCTCTCTACAAAGTTTTGTGTGTGTGTGTGTGTGTGTGTGTTTTGTGTTTCCATTGACAACACTAGGTTCAGGCAAACACAAAGGTCACTCTGGCTTCTATTTTGAACTTACATACTGCCCCGAAGATTAATGAAGTGCCAAAGCCAAGAGAGTCCTAAGCCAAACATAGTTAAACAAAATAAGTCTATGTCTAAAAAATTCACATATTGATTTGAAAACCTAAATAGAAAATGATTTCTGAATTTCTTATTCTATTTGTTGGATTTTATTGACGGGCATGATAGTCAACTATATATATTTTTTCTGAACCACTAGTCTGCCCACACTGTCCAGATTGTTTTTAAAACTATGGAATTTTCCACCCAGGTTGCATTTTCCTTGTTTGCTTCCATCAACATTTCTCTGCCCAAATAGTTTCTTTTGTGGCTCAGTTTTTCCATCTTTTAACATAGAGGGTTGATTCCAGCTGTAATTGTGCGTGGTTATATACTGACAACCCACATAAACAAACATCAACAAACACAGTCCTTTGATAGGGTGATGTCATCACAATTGGAGTTTCAAAAGCAAATACAAGTGGGCAACTTGGACACCTGTGTCAGCTCTTCTTAGTCCACCCTCCCCTCACTCTTGATGAAAGAATTATCTTTACTGAAGGTGGAATGCTCTGCTGACACCAGCTCACCTAGTTCCAGCCCTTGAAGATCAACTTCACATCAACTTGTTTAGATTGACACTGAGGCCACCTGGGCCTCAGCTGTAAGAAAACCCAGTGCTTTGCTTAAACAGTAGACAGCTATCAAAATAGGGAGGGTGGGTTGGCGGTGGGGGTGGGGGGAAGAGAGAGAGGCAGAGAGAGACAGAGAGAGAAAGGCTATCAGACTTAATATTGACTCACATTAGAGAGCTAGAGAACTCTCTCTGGTCTGCTAATGTTGTCATTACCATTTGTCAGGTGTACAATTGACCTGGAGAATAGGGATAATGGGGCCTTTGTAGGTTACTGAATCAACATTCCAAACAATTCAACCACTGTTCACAGGTTAGAGCCATACCTTCCTGACCCTTCTCCTTCTCTTCTCAAAGAAACCACTCCTCTTTCCATCTCCCAAGATCATTACATCAATCGGTGCATTCACTTTTCATCAGGATGACAGCTGGTTAAGTGATACTCTGAGATTCCATTGTGAATAGCTATTGTATAGGAACAGCTTTTGGAATGATTTTTCATGTCGTTCAACCTTATTTCCAGCATCAGAGGATTTAGAAATTGTTGGAGAGAATTTGATCTTTTGTTTTAAGTTTATTAGAAAAATAGAGTAGTTATGGAAAATAACTACTACTAAATAGTTATAGAAAAAGTGAATGCCATTTATGGTAAAAACAAAACAAAACAAACAAACAAACAAAAAACCAGAGTAACAGCAACAACAATGGGGATGGGATGGATAATTTGCTTTTGAGATTTATAAAATAATCTTTCTAATCGCTTTAATTTGGCATTAAAAATGGCAACCGTCACATGCACCTCCATGGCACAAAGGACAGAGGGCAATGTAAGCTCAGCTGTGCCATGTCACCCAGGCTGGCTCTGCCTGTCGCCCCTCCCTGGTGCACTCACTTTTGCTTTGGCTCTTGCTTCCACTCCATCTTCTACCCTGGCAGCATCTTCCCTTTCCTTTTGCTTTTCATGTCCCTTGCCTCCTTTTCAAACCATCAAGCCAGATCTAGAACTCTTCCCATGGGATTTATCTTCTCTGTTAGTACTGGAGAGAAATGGAAGGAAAATAGCAGTATCAAATAAACAAGTAAAAATCTACCTTTGTGCCCATGGTAGTCAAAAGACTCTCCGACTAGGAGGTTCAGGGATACTATTTTAGATTTCCAGAGATAAAAAACCAGAACTAACATTGGATTGATGAATGGATGAGACATCTAAATCATGTCTTTGCATTGTTCTGAATGTAGCCCAAGAAGAATTTTCCAGAGCCCTTGAGCCCTTGATTGGAAAATACATTTAATATGGTTGAAGTTTTCCAACACCAGGAAGAATAGATGACTTCTTGGCAGGGCTGCATTTCCAGAACACAATTTCCTTTGCCCCCTTTTCGGCTGAAGAGGACTGGTTCTCTTTACAAAAAAGAGGAAAACATGGAGTGGTTTCTTAAAAGTGCTACTTCCTCAAGCCTTTCTTTAGTGGTTGGAACATTGATACAAAGGAAGGGTAACTAAAGTCTCTCCTTGCACATTTAGATACCATTTACCCACTGATATTACCTTGAGAAGGTACCTCACTGACTTAAACTCACATCATGGCACAAACTATGTGTCTAGGGGAAGAGAGAAAACTTCGAAATACTGAATCCCATAGGGTGTGCTGTGTGTATGGGTGGCTTTTGCCTAAACCCAGTACTGTTTTGGTTCAGAAGCAAATATTCATAGCAAAATAACGTTTTTGTAGTTTTAATTATTGCATCATGAAAGGATACTTTGTGCTCAGGTCTTAGAGGCTCAAAGCCATTCTCTCCTGGAGAATACTTCAGCACATCCATTGACAAGTGTTCTCATCAGCAAATTTATTTGTAGAGGATTTGGTCCATATAGCCAGTTAGGTCCCTCTAATGCAGCCACATTGTTAACTGTGGAAACTGGCAACCTGATGCTGAACCTAGGAACAATATATGTGAGGAAAGGCAATCTGTGATAGTGCCATATATTTACTTCGTGGACACTCGTTGAATGTCCACCATACTGATTTAACAATGGGAAAAAGATGACTAGTAAACTAGAAATCTAATTTTTGTTTTTTCCCATAGTAAGCTCCTGGTTGTTTGGTATGGGATGCGTGGAATTCTTTTTTTTTTTTTTTTTTTTTCCTGGTATTAGTTGCCCCTCAAGAAGGACAGAGAATATGGCCTCTCCTTGGGTACTTGCTCACCATGGACACGGGACCAGACAGAAGCGAAGGAGCTAGGGAGGCAGAATGAAGTGGGGGGCGGGGGAGACATTGATTCATTATTCAGATCCTGGAGAGTCTTGGTGGTTTATTTATTGTGAGGAGCCAGAAAACAAATCCATTCTAAACTTTCTCCTTCCTGGCAGATTTTTCAAAGCTGAGGCTTCTCTGCTGACTATGCATGTCCTTTTATCATGTGTTTGGTTTTTCAATATCAAGCCATTTCACAGAAAAGAGAGAACATTTACTTTTGATTAATAAACCACCCTGCAATTACCCTTTGTTCATAAGCAGGCGGAAGCTTCTGTGTGTGCAGATAGAGCTTATGCATGAAACAACTTTCTTCATTAGCTTCCCAAGGCTGTCCTCGCTCCTCACTGTGTTTTCCGGTTTGCCGTTTTCCCTGGTACTAGGCTTATGCCTGCTCACTGATAGATCTGCAGAGAGACACCCACATGGGCATGAATACACATTTCACATTCACTTACAAACCAAGAATACAGATTTTTTTCCCCCAAATACTTGTGAAGATTTTCAACTTTGACCTCTATAAATTAGATGACTTACTTTCACTGATCTTAATGGCTACCTTCTTGTATAAAGTGTAACTATGTTCTGAAAAGGAGCTTTCAGGGTGTCTAGGTGGCTCAGTCGGTTAAACCTCTGCCTTCTACTCAGGTCAGGATCCTGAGATGGAGCCCCACATCTTCGGGCTCCCTGTTTCTCCTTCTCCCTCTCCCTGTCACCCCTGCTTGTGCTCTCTCTCTCAAATAAATAATATCTTTTAAAAAAAGCAAAGTAAAGGAGCTTCCATTGATTTTAGTGAAATGGGCAGTTATTTTAAAAACAGTTAGTCCTATGGCCAATTCTCTTGGTTATGTCACTGTTTGGGGCTTCAGGACTGTGTAGACATAGAATGAATTGTATGTCCCTTGAGGGCACCACTGATCTTTCTCATCTTTGTATTCTCATAATTGAAAACGGTCACAAATATCATAGGCTATGATATCCCTATCCAGATACAGGTGTAGATAAAGAGATAATACAGAAAACTGTATTTAAGTTGGGCTGCCATCACCCTGAGAAAGTGGATATGCTCTTCACACTGTTCCTTTGGGTCTTTTCCAACTATTTTAAACCAACGGACCAACACACAACTTTCTTTCCTTTCTGTATCCTGGGAAAAAAGTTAAAGAATTAACAAAAAGAAAACACATTTAAAAATCAACATTGACACTTACTGAAAGCCAGGCTCAAACTCTCTGAATCTCGGCCACTGTGAATATAGTGGATGCTACTTGTTTGTTAAGTTAAAATATTGAATAATCCCAGGTTGTTCAAAGAGCCTCCCCCAAAAATACTTGTTCGTGGGAGATAGAAATTTTCCCCATACAACCTTGCCAGCAAGATTCCGAACCACAAAAAAATTCATAATTATTATAAAAGGTTCAGCAACTACAGAAACATATAAATATGAAAATGAAAATCACCCATGTTCCAACTATGAATGACCACTGAAACAGTGTGTCATTTGTCATTCTAGATTTTTAGTCCACAGATACACTGAATGTCTGTGCATTCATCCTTCATCAACATTGATCTCTACCTAGAATACTATGCACATGGATTTTGAACTTCATTTTCCCCCTAAATGTTATACACTTCGCCTCATCATTTTATTGGCTTTCTAGTATTCCAATATGTGAATATATTAGAGCCAATAAGTTATTCACAGACATCTGAGTGGTCTCCTATACTACTAGATGTTTAATACTTGTTTAAAACATTGGGAGTGACACTGGACAGCACAAAGAGGAATACAGAAAGTTATTTCGGTTGCAGCAGAGCCTTAAAATCTATTTATGATTTAGCATGACACTTAACACATTAAAAAGATTAAAATATTATAATAACTAAAAACACTTGAAGCTCTTCTATAAAAGCTGGTAGATTAATTGCATATACGTTGAAGATTATGGATTAGTCATTTTCTCCATCACTTGATAGCAAGTATTTTTATAAAAAATATAATTATAAAAATATATAATTATAAAATATATGAATGATATAAGGAGAAAGCAAAGGTATTAATTGATGGGGTCCAACACACAGTACATATTTGAGAAATCGGGCTGGAAATCTTAGTCTCTGAGCTCATGTCTGATTTAGACATTCAAGAAATCTGCACTAAGAGGTTTAGGTTTATCATTGTCATATAATTCATTTTAAGGCCTACTGATATATACATTTTTAAACGTTTCTTACTTGGTGGTTTTCAAGCTGCAAATGTAGTTCATAAATTTTGCAGCACATGTAATAATACTAAATGAAGGTATAAAGAGTAAGACGAGACATTTCAGGGCAGCCCCACACGGTTGGGAATATTGGTACTTGAACAAGGGCACCACAGCTAATGGGATTCCTGTCACACTGCAGATAGTGAAGGTTTTTATATGTACTACAACGATTTTCTAGCAGATAACAGTGTATTATGAAAGCATTCTAACAGATAGAAATAACGTTCCTTGAGTTCTCCAGTTGAGAGCTCCAACTCATACTCCCTTGTCCCGTACATCGCTTAATCAATAATATCTTAGGGAAATCCTCTCCATCAACTAATGTGGTTCTAAACCATTCTTTCTAATAGAGGCATCATATATCTCATACACTTAAAAGGAGAATTTGAAAGGCATAAAGGGATACAATGGGTACCTACTGTCAATATTTCAAACAACAATATACATGAAATCATCAGAATTTTAATTTTTGCCATAAAATTCCATTAGACATTTCTGTAATTAATGCCTACATTCATGACAGAAGCAGGCATTTCTTCTTCCTAAAATACTTTTTAAATCCTCAAAGAAAGACTAAATTATATTCAAGACTGTCGTAGTGGTGACAGTATTTTTTTGTGTGTTCTTTGAAACTGACTAATCTATTACTCATATATGTGATGCTGCTTTATTATAATACATTATATCTTCATACAGGGATTTACAGCTTTCAGAACATCTTCCCATAATCTTGGTATTTGATCTTTGAAATTACAACATGGTGAGGCAGGAGGTGTCAGTTTCCAAATTTTCCTATTGCATAAGTAGTGGCTTAGAGAGGGTAAGTGTCTTGTCCAACGTCCTATGGTCATAAAGTTACAGAGATGGGGTGGGCACTCAGTTAGTGGTCTTTACATGGCTCCATACTGCTTCAGACAGTAGGATTAATCAGACCATCCTAGTTAAATGGGTTTTTCCTTTTCTCTGGGTACTATACAATAGATCAGTACAGCTTATAAGATCAATACTCTTATCTTTGTTAGAACAGATCCCTTTGTTGCACATTCTTCTGAATACATGTTTTACTTCCAAACCTTGTTTCTCAGGTGCTAGAGGAGTGTTTTGTTTTCAGTTTCTACCCTGTGTAGCAATTGCCTTCCCCACCACACACATAGACATTTGAAAGGCTAACAAGTCTATCTATGATCTGACCTATTGCAATACTATCCGGGAGAACAACACTATTAATGAGCATTAATAAGTACCTTGGTCCTTCAAATCTTCTGTCAGGCATCTCTTGGTCTAGTCTAGGCCAAGCTTAGAGTTAAGGTGCTTTAACAACTATGAACACACCACAGTTTATAAAAACATCTTTCTTCATTACCATTTAAGAATAATCTCCTATTGTTGGATTGGGTGGGCACCACTTTAAAAAAGCCACACGATTTCAGCATTTCTGAGGTGGGGAAGGGGGTTGTAGTGTAGAATGAAACCATGTCTTCAAGTTGTGATGAGGTGGAAGTCTTTCAGATCACCGTGGTCTGCTAACATCATCCCACCACCACCACCACCAAAAGGCAAAGCTTTCTTCCTCTTAAATTAAAAATGAACAGCTGGATCTTTTTGTCAGGAGCTGGTAGGTTAAGGAACTGCGCTTTTTTACTTTTTAGCATTATTGGCTAAAGAATCATGAACTGGCAGAGCATCCAAGGTTGACTGTGGCGGGTCTGCAAGGATTAACCCGTTAATTAGTTACTTCCATCCATTACATTTTAGTCTTTTCCTGGGAATCCTGCGGACTATTGATTTCAGCCCTCCAAAGTTGCAGAGCAGGGCTTTTCCTTTAGCTCTCCAACAGGCCGAGTAGAACAATAAGATCTACCACCGGGGACATGTCAGTGTCTTTGTCAGGGAATAATGTAGCCATAGAAAGTCCTTTTCATCCTTCGCAAGAGCCCATTATTCCTATGTATCTCTCCTCTATGCTTTGTGAAAAGGTTTGTACAGTAAATAATGACTGACTATGTACTAGTTCTTTCTTCTTTTGCCAAGCTCTTTTTAGCTTTGGCAGCAATTTTGTTTTCCCTGTCATCATCTAATGTCTATTTATTTTACATTGCTACAAAGCCAGTGAAATTCCCTTATAAATCCCAGGTCATGAAGATGAAGCAGCAACCCGATTCCTTTTATTAAATGTCTGCAGTGTCCTCTGCTTTTTCTAATTAGGTTCAAAGTGGTCAGTGGCTTGAAAGGCTCCGGGCAGGAATCAAATCTGTTTGAACAATGCATTCCTCACAGCCACGCATATTAGATGTTTGGATTTAATTAGAAGACAGGTATCAAAAGTCAGATACTCTCTGGATGCATTGGGGTCCTCATCACAAGGTCCTCTTCCTCTGCAGGCAACTTGACCAAATGGACCCCTCCCTCTGGTTCTCCCCACCCTCACACATACAGTAGGCATTAGGTATTCCGAGCCTGGGGCTGTTACTCACCCCTGGGTTTGCAGGGCTGTAGTTTGCTGTGTCAGCACTGCCACAGCATGAAGGTGAGAACAAGACGCTCTGAAATTGAAGGGGAAAAGATAAAAGGAAAAGCGTGCAGAAGAAAGAGAGGCTCTTTAACTGCTCCGTCAACCCAGTTTTCTTCTCTTCAGCAGGAGGCGTGTTCTGAAGATGGATGGACATAGGTACAGCTGGTACTGGAGACCAGCTGTGAGCTCCATCTGGGTACCATTTGGTAGCAGATAGATTTTTTTTTCAGGCCAAAGTCTCCTCCAATTGTTGTGGTTAGAGAGCGAAAGTGAGAGGCCCACTGTGTTTTCTCCCACCTCAAATGCTCTTGTTCCAAACCACTGCATTTCCCTGTGTTGGCTTCTTATCAAAGGGAAGGGAATTATTTGATTGTTGGGGTAGGGAGGGGGTGAGGGAGTTAGCTGATGAGAGCTGGTGGAGCTCAGACACAAAGCGTCTCATGGAACACATTAGACATCAGATTACCCAACCCATACTTCTCATATTGTCTGTCATTATCCTCCTTCCAAACTACGAGGACGTTGGTAGAGATGGGGCTCTTTTGAGGAGGGATGTCAATGTTTGTGTCTGCGCAACACTAAAGCAACTGGTTGAAACATGAAAAGTTCAACACATTGACTACAGGTCTCTTTGGTTGTGCTAAGAAACCTTTCTGAGTCATTTGTCTTTATGTCATTGACAGCTGATATGTGATGCCAGGACAATCCCCTTAGCCAACATGGTTCTTCTAGAAAAACAGTTTTTAAAAAAAAAAAAAATATTGCATACCCAGGCACCTGGGTGGCTCAGCCAGTGAAGTGTCTGTCTTTGGCTTAAGTCGTGATCACAGGATCCTGGGATCAAGCCCCACATTGGGCTCCCTGCTTGGTGGGGAGTCTGCTTCTCACTATGCCCCTTTACCCCACTCCTGCTCTCTCTCTTTCAAATAAATAAGTAAAACCTTTAAAAAAAATCTGCATGCCTGAAAAGGTTTTATTAAGTACATTTTTTGATAAAAATGCTTTAAAAATCTGATTTGCTAGTATTTTAAAAACTGAACATTGGTGTTTTCCCCCCCCAACTAGTTGCATCAGTTGTGGCACGGGCATTGATTGGATTAAATTATTGTTTCAGACTGAATTTGCTCTATACTTTGCTGTTCTGCTGCTCTTCCATCCTTAGGGCATCTACAAAAGTCGGGCTAGAGGCTGTTTCCGTACTCTTAGAAGATATTTTTTGGGCAGACAGTTGGTGGTTTCTCTTGACCCGAAACTTCTCTTTTCAAAGAGACAGTGCCTATGGCATGTTCAAGGGCCCCATTATTTGGATTTGGGACCTGAGGTGTTTCACAAGCATTCATAAGAATTAGCAAATCTGATCCAGGGAGAGATTGCGATATCTTTTCTGGCAAACCAAGTTCCTTTTTTCTTGCCAACATGGACATTTTCCAGAGTTGGTGTGGGCTCTTCAGCTTTCCTAATGTACTCAAGGTCAATATTTCTGTCCCTAAGGAGAAACCATTGTTGAGAGAAAGTTGATTTTATTTTGCTTCTTAGTTTATTACCCTTTTACCTTCAAAAACCCAGAATAATTTAACAACATGCTGACAAATATGATAAAATTATACCTGACTTTTGCCTTGAGTATTAGAAGGAAGAATTCAATGGGTGAGGTGGGGTGGAATTGATGGGACGAAGTGTGTGAAGGTGTAACAGAGGCAGAAACAGACCTCATCTAGAGCAGTGCTGGTCAATAGAAGTATAATGAAAGCCACCAGTGTAATCTTACATTTTTCAAAGTAGTTATTTTCAAACAGTTGAAAAGGAACTGATATAATTGTAATAATTTATTTTATTTAACTCACTATAACCCCAACAATTTCATTTGGACGTGTAATTAAGGTAAAAATGATTAATGAGATAGTTTATCTTCTTTCTCTGGTTACTAAATCTTTAAAATTTGGTATATATATTTTAAAGATTTTATTTATTTATTTGTCAGAGAGAGAGAGAGAGAGCACAAGTAAGCAGAAGGAGAAGCAGGGTCCCCTCTGAGCAAGAAGCCCGATGTAGGACTCAATCCCAGGCCCCTGGGATCATGACCTGAGCTGAAGGCAGATGCTTAACCAACTGAGCCATCCAGGTGTCCCAAATCTGGTGTATTTTATACTAACAGTACACCTCATCTTGAACTAGCCACACTTCAAGTGCTTCGTTGCCATGAGAGGCTGATGACTGCTGTACTGGACAGTGGGGATCTGAAGAAATTAAAGAGGAAGCTAGTTTTGACTGAACATTTTCTATGTACAAGGCATTGTGGTAGCAATTAATATACATTGCGGCTAGCCTTCACAACCATTCTTCGAGGTGACTATGTTTTAAATTTAATGTCAGAGTGAGGTAGCTGTATAATTTATTGTCCAAACTGGAGCCCTTTTGGAGGAATAGGGCAGCTTTGGTTAATTACCAAGGGGAAAAGATAAAGCCTAGGACTGTCCCAGGCAAACCAACGTGAGTAGTCAACGTAGATGGGGAAACTGGGTAGAAGACATTAATAAGTATTCAAGATCTCAAAGGTAGTAAATGGAAGCATGATTTAAGGATTTGTTTGTCTCTAAAGCACATGCTTGGACTGTGCTTCCTTCCAGGAGGAAGGTCTTCCTTCTAGCATCCTTCCTTGATAGTTTAGTTAACCATTCTAAATGAAAAGCATTGTTTTCAAAATCTGCTGGGAGTATAATTCTCTATCAAGCAAAAAAGACTCAGCCTGTCTCTTCTCTTAGAAAGGTCTTTCTGAGGAAGCAGAACATACACAGAGGCTGACTACATACCCACCATTTTGAGCCCAGGGGAGAAGCCAGTTTCGCTGTACTTACTCGGTGGCGGGTTAGGAGATGGGACATGCAGGTCTCCAGCCATTTTGTCTGGAATCCTCTGGCAAATAAAGTCACTTTCCCTGTGGGGGTACACACCACTGGAATCTGTTCACAGACATGTAAGGAGGTCAGGAATGAAAACATTGTGCTCTACTTTCTCCAGGTCTCTTCAGACGTCCAGGAAAATAAAACTTTCTCTCCGTTGTAGGTGAGTGGGTTCTCTGATCCTCAATCAGTGTTTCTCCACTTTTGTCTATTTCCAAAACGACTTCTTTGTCAGAGATGCATATACTGACCCCTTTCAGTGGTAGATGGAAGTAATTATGGCTGCAGAAAATTAGAACACAGCAGGAGAAAGGTTTGGGAATTTTGCTGATAATGATGGTTAACATTTATGTTAACCTATGTGCCAAACACTACTTTAATAGCTTATCTCTTTTAACTCATTTAATCCTAACAATAAGACTATGAGATACATATTATAATTATCCCCTTACTATAGGTAACTTTGCTGACTCTGAGAGTTTAGGTAACTTTTCTAAAATCACACAGCTAGTTAGTGCCAGAGCTATGTTTGACTGATTACAAAACATCCATCTCACATGAAATAAAAATCAAACTCATCTGCATGACCAAGGGCATTCCTTGGAAATAGTCCATGTTATACATTTGCCCTGTTGTCCTCTTAAATCTATATTGTTCTGAGATCCCCTCAAAATATATTATTAGCACACTGAATGAGACAAGAAACTGGTTTATATTTTCTGTAATGGCAAAAGCTCCTTGGTGGATGTTTGTGGAAATATTTTGGATATTGATATGTACCTTTCTGTCCTGCAGGTTAAGCGGAATCAAGCTAGCTGTTCAGTATGGCTGGAAATCTAAAATAAGATAAAAGATGAACTCCTGTTCTTTCTTTCTCCACTTCTCAGTCATGGCTGTATTTGAAAATTTAGAGCTTGAGAAATAGTGCCATTTTTTCTCATTTGCATTCTTCTGGTCAAGAAGTGTATCACCTAAGTTGTCTAAGTACAGATATTTATTCTGAAAATCAGTAAGATATTACCAAGTGGAATAAAAAAAAAATATCGGGAATATATATGTATTCCTGATATTTTTTATATATATATATAATATATATAGGATATATATATATAGGATATATAGGATAGGATTTTATATATATATTATATATATATATATATATATATATATATATTTTTTTTTTTTTTTTTTTTTTTAATTTATTTCCTCCTGAATTGGCTCTTATGAGGCCGGGCAAAGCTCAAGTGAAGCTGAACACCAGAGTGACATCTCTTTTCCTGTTATGGGATAGTACCTTACTGGACTCTCTGAAGTGTAAAAGAGAAATTCGAGCAGAATTTTATATACGGCGGTTATTGTTTATATTGGACATATTTCAGAACTGCCTGTGAATTTAACATGAGTGACTTGGTATCAAGTTTTATATTCTAATTGGCATTAAAAAAATCATTCTTGCCCTGAAGGCTGAAACATCCAAGATGTTATCTGTTCTTTGGGTTAATTACTGATAATGAGCACAAGACACACAATGGCAGACACTGACCACATGCCCAGATTGTCCCAGACAGAAGAGGGTTGGGTCTTCATCGGACTGAAGAAATAGATTGGATCCTTTGACAAGCAGCAGGATGGAGGGGTTTTCTAAGACACCCACCCCAAGAAAAGAAATGAAATAAATCTTCCTCATGTTCGATCTTTGTAGCAATCTGAGGGCTGGGGAAAAAATAAAATAAAAATTGCATTTATAGGCCTAGAAAAGTAGGGGAGGATTATCCTCTTCATAAAACTAATTTCTAAATGTGAAATTGTATTTCTTCCAGATTAATATTTTACTTTATCTTTGATTGTTATAAATTATTCTTTTTTGTTTCTTTTTTAAGTCACGGTTGAGAAAGTAGTTTGTCAAGCTGCTTGACCCTGGAGCTTAAATGGACTTATTTATTGAAAAATAGTCAAAGCAAAAATTCAAAATTGCTTCTCATATTCATCTGAGCCCCCCAAGGTCACTGTAAGTCAAGTAACCACCTCTGCCTGCAAACTTGACTTTTTGCATCTTTCAGTGCCAAATTCATTTGCTTACTCAGATTTTTGGTTGAACCACGGTGGTTTTTTGTTTTTTGTTTTTTTGTTTTCCTTTTTCTTTTTGGGTGATCCCAATTTGTAACATGGTTGGGAAAATTAAGTCAGGCCTGAAAAAAAGGCCATGGATAGTGGTGGGGTGCCCAGAAGGAGGTGGCCAGGTCTTTAAGCCGTTTGCAGTGGGATATCTAGAAACCTCCTCAGCAAATGTCTTTCATGATATGAATATGTGGGTGCGTTATCATTGATAAAGAAGAATCATCTCAGCAATGAAAAATTACTTTTAGAGTCAGCTAGGGTCCTGATGGGCTCTTGTAAACATGGCAACTCTTCCCAGAGACTAGAGCAGTGATGGTTAGTATTTTTTCCCCTGTTTTTGTGGTAGCTTCTCATGCCCTACCTTTCTGAGGCTTTGTACTCTAAACTAGAACTCTGAATCGGGAAACTTGGTGATTCCTTTGATTAGTAATAGTAACAACATTAATACATAAGTTACTAACGATGAGAAAACAATCACTAACATTTAGGATTTTATGATTTTCAAAACATTTTTTCATCCATTATCTCATCTGTGATAATGACAGTCAGGTCACAATACTGCTGCTCCAAAGAGAACTTCCAATGCATTCCTTCTAGATTAAAGTGGTGGAGGTTTCCCCTATCCCCTGGACATGCTGTAAAGTGAATCTCCAAAGACATTCACCTGGCCACCTGGGAGAACATAGAGGGAGGAGGAAGGAATCAAAAGGAGAGAAGCAATTTGATGCTATGATGTGAAGGAGCTATGTTTCTCCCCCATATATTTTTAACTGAACCCTTGGGACTTGGGGAGGTGGTTGGATGATCACACGCTCTTTGAATGCTGTATTGTATTTGAAACATAAAGCTGCTCCATAAAAGTTTGTATTGTGAAATGTCAAGTTTTTGGCATGTATCATATTTGTCAAATGAGGTTACGTAAGTTGAGCTTTCCAGCATGGTCTCCCCCTGTCTAGCATGGGAAGAAAATGTTCACAGAGGAAAGCCCAAGAAGCCATCAGAAGCCAGACTGTGCTCACTTTCCAAAGTGGTAAAAAACCACCCCAAACAGAAACATTTGAAAGGAGAAATGACTGAAATCTAGAAAACATACCAGGACATATGGCATCTCGTTATGTTTCTGGACTATCAGGAAGAGGGAGAGTGAAGGATTATAATTTGCAGTAAATCCAGGTAGGGAATGGTCAAGCCATTTATGTCTTACAGATGGAGCATCAGTTGATTAATTGCATTCTTCCTTCTAACTTCCACTTCACCCCCAAGTCATCCAACTGTTCGTTGAATAAATAAATCCCCTAGTCAAAGCTTTCGTGGGGAGTTAACAAGTGGAATAATGGATATAGAATCCCAAACTGAAAATAAAGTTAGGTGGTGATTTCGGAGGCACGCATGTGCTAGCTGGCTCATGCTGAGTTTAACAAAACTAGGTTTATAGTAAAGGGTGAAAAATCACAGACAGGCTTCTGTAAGAGACCACAGCCTATGTTTCCTCACCTGCAATGCAAGTGGTGGTTGTGTGGTTTCCATGGTTGCATGGAGTAGACATGTTTGCCCTGAGTTTGTTCACTGGATTAATGCCACGTCTTCCACTGGCCAAAATGACCTGAGACTCATGTGGAAGGGTGAGAGGCAATGGCATTGCTCTTTGATTGGTCATTCTTTCTGTTGTTAACCATTTCCTTCAATCACTCTATCTTGGGTCTGACCCTCTCAGGCACTACTCTAGCTACTCATTCTCCTGTATTCAACCTCCCTCTGGGCTTTGCATTGGGTAGGTGCTGCAGAGCCTCCTCTCTGCTCTCATTCCCAAAACACACCCCTGGCTGCCCTTCTTGCTCTGTGGCTCTCACCAAGCTGAGTCCATCCCCTCTAATGGGAATTTGAACTTTGCTATTCCAAATCCAAGATTTCTGTCCCTGTGTCTCCCTCCTTTTATTCTCATGGAGAAGAAAGGAAAAGAAGAAGAAGAAGGAGAAGGAGAAGGAGAAGGAGAAGGAGAAGAAGAAGAAGAAGAAGAAGAAGAAGAAGAAGAAGAAGAAGAAGAAGAAGAAGAAAAGAAGGTGACCATCAGTTTCTGGGTGATAGCAAAGAAGCAAGTTATAATACAGAGCATCTCCTTTCATCTCTTTTCTGGTTGTGGTTATGTGGTCTGCTTGCACATTGCTTGAATAATAATAAACAAAGGACAAGGTGATTAGCCATGATGATAGGACCATGTTGTGTTTTGGGGGCACTTACTAAAGAATGAAGTTGGGCCCAATCCAATAGACAGAAGAGTCAACATACTTGGTCAAAAAATAGCCATGGGGACAGAGAGATACAAAAACCACCATAAACACTGAGAAAGATTGATTTGGGTTAGAGCTGGTGGGTTGGAGCGAGATCAATAATAATGAAGCAATGCTCCCCAGCAGATGACCAACTTGAGATACGTTTTAAGAGGAGTCGGTGATTTGGCAAATATAAGGTCTCGTGCACAATCTAAAAATCGATTCCACATTCTCAGTGCCTTTTACGGGGTGTTCGCACTAAAAGTGGTATGGTGTATTTCTTTTTAAGCAAGATTTGATTTAAGTAGGAATAATTGAAAACATCATTTTGAATGACGTGATTCTAAAAACTGAGTTTAAAAAAGTGTTGACAATCCTTGTGAGTTCTGGCCACTCTCACCTCCTTTACTGCAAAGAGTAACTTCTGGATACTGAAATTCCTTTTGTTATATGAGATACTTTATGATTCCTTTTGAAAGTGCACAGATGCGCTGAACTAAGCATGCTTACCTTAAATTCCTAAGCCAAAAAGCCAGTCAGTCAATAAATGCCAGATTCTGCTTTCTAAATGCTTGATGGGACACACCCATCAAGAAATGGTCCCATGAGAAGCTTGTTGGACATCTATGTGCCCAGCCATTCAAGGCATTAGGAGACACATATGCACTACTGCCTTGTTCTAGTCCCAGAAAGGACTTTTGTTGCCTAAGCCATTCTTTTATTAGCAAGAAAACATTCCTGGATAATGCTTGAGCTCAGTGGATCTAGGCCATAAGTTGAGATGCTATGTATATTAATAATTTTCATTCTCTAACTTTCTGACAAGCTTTGGGAAATTCTTAAAGCCCTGACCTAATGTCTCTCCCTTCTAGAAGACTGAGCATTGGTGCACTCATGAATCTAGCTGTTACGCAGTTGCTCATGTTAGAATAACATCGGATCCAAACACATCATTCTCACTTAAATTCATGCTGGCCTATTGGGTCCTGCTTGGACTACTTTCTTGCTGTCTCTTCAATTCATCCTTCTGTTAATCTACACTGTTGTTCTCATGACCTTTTCTTACCCAGATTTCTCAAGTTACCTTCAAGGTGGATTCTCTCTTCTTTCTAATCCATTACTCACACTTCTACCCAAGTTAGAGATGCCAATCTGCTTAAAAGCAACCAAAGACTCTAACCATCTTCAGAATAAATATCAAACTCTTGATCAAAGTGTGTAAGATCCTTCATGATCTGGTCTTTCTCTAACTCTAAATTCTATAATTTTGTCATGTATCTTCATATTCTCTTTTATAAAACCAGATGGCACTAATGTACTTGTCCCTAAAAAGGTCATGTTCTTAAGTCATTGTGTCTTTAACTGTTTCCCATAAAATGCCTCCTCCCCAATACCCTGCCAAACTCACCTGTTTAATTACCCCTAATTGCCACTTACTAATCAACTCAAGTCTGCCTTTCTCTGGGATACCTTCCTATACATCCCCATCCCCATGACAAGCAGGTGCTCCTCTGCCTAATATAACATTTTTACCCTGTTGGTAATTGTTCATCTCTTATCTGAGTCTTCTAAAGGCTTGAACTGACTTAAAAATGAGAAGCTGAACCTTGTTTTCTTCCTTATCCACAGTGCCCTCCTAGCACTTGGCATAGTAGGATAAATATATACGCCATGAATAAGTAGATCATTTGCACAGTGAGGGTCTAGCAGCTTCCATGAAAGAGGGAATCTCCCCATGTTTATACCTTCTGTTGGAGAAGCCCAAACCTTCCTGGCATTTGCTCTGGGGATAGGTCACAGGAGGAGGGACTCTCATAATCCCACCCAGTCTTGAAAGGCTGGTGCCAGAGTTTACGGTTCTGCCTTTAATGCGTAAGGACTTCTGAATTTTCATGGATTTCACAGATTTCCATTAAATATTACCAATTGCTTTATTAGTGCTGTATAATGTCCAAAATAACACCTGTCACAAATAACATCTCTTTTAATCTTTGCTTTAAACACATGAAAACAACTGAGCAGATATATCTATAATTCACATTTTTAGAGACAACAAAGCCATTGAGCAGATAGTTCTGTAATTCACATTTTTAGAGACAACAAAGTGGAGGCCCACAAGAATTCTTTATCCTGCTGTGGTCTCACAGTTGAGAAATAGGAACATATATTCCCTTGACTGGGGCTATGTATTAGTTTTCTGTTGCTCTGTAACAAATGGTCACAAACTTAAGAGTTTAAAATGGCATGTTCATTGTCTCTCATTATCCAGGGTCAGAAGTCCACATATAGTCTACCTGAGTCCTCTGCTCAGGGTCTCACAAGGCTAAAATCAAGGTGTTGATGTGGTAGTGTTCTCTCTGGACACAGAGTTCTTTTCCAAGCCCATTTATGCTGTTGGCAGAGTTTTTTTTTTTTTTTTTTCTCAGTGGCTACAGGAAACAAGGTCTCATCTTGCTTACTGTTGGCTGGGTGGTGTTGTCAGAGAGTGGAAGCCACTCTGACTTTTTAGCCACCTGGTCTTCTCGCCATGTGGCCATGGTTCTCTCCACATGTACTTCTTCAATGTACATTTTCTTCTTCACCATACTTCTTCCAGCAGGAGAATCTCTCTCTAATTTTATAGTATAAACTTATAGAATGTCATCTAATCAAAGGCACGATTCTCCCAGAATAGTCACATGTCCTGCCCACACTCAAGGGAAAGGAATTATATGGGACATATACACCAGGGGGACAGGAAATGCTGAAACTCCCAGGACCTACCAATATCCTAGTTTTAGGATATGTCACTTAAAGGTTACCATGCGCTCTGGGGTTTCAATTTGGAACCATCTGTGCTGAAAGGAGGAATCATGATTATATGTGCGGTGGGCAGTTTTTTTGTTCTGGGTGAAGTGGAATTCATGACCTGTGAAGTCAAGGTAGCCAGAGACCATCTTGACTCTTCTGTGTCTAAGAACACCGCAGCTGGATGTCCTAGACAGTTCCTAAAAATGAATGTTCAGGAACATCTGGCCTTTGGAACCTTATCTTTTCCACTTATTCTGCATAGACTTTAACTCAGGAAACAGGCGGTCACCACGAGGCTTGTCCCTAGAGTGGAGACATCTGCTGGATGGTTAGTTAGCTGCGTTGATCCCAAATTGGATAGTGTCATCCAATGAGGCTGAGTTGAGTCCAGAGTCCTGTCAGAGTCTAAGCTTTCCAGCTCATCTATCTTGTGTTCTGGCTGGGAGCCAACTGGGCATTGACCCATTTGCCTCTTGGCAATTTGTGCCTTTGCTTTTGGAGGTGAAAAGAATCTATTGCTTACTTTTCAGAAGTCACTTTTTGAGAGTCTCCCTCCGTGTGTGTCGCTGTTTTTGTTCTGGGCTGGTGAAGGGAAACAACAGCAACATGGGACCTCTGGGGGTGCTCACCTTGGTCTGAGCCTGTAGACCCACGAACGTGGAGTAGAGTGAGAGCTGCTACTCCTTCTGGAGTTTGGTTAACACAGCTCTGCTTACAAAAAGCCAGAGTGGCTGTTGTTTAATTTCTTTCATTAGGAAACTCACCAAATGTTTGGCCCTAAATTCTCTGCTCCCTCGAGCCAGCTGGAAAATACCATGGAGTTGCAAGACAACACCAGCCCACTAAATTAGTCACACACACAAATCTATGTACCAAGTCTCTCTTGACCCAGTTCTTTCTACTTGCCCCTTTTATTCTGCCTTCATTAGGTTTTGTTTACTTTTTGAGGAAAATGGAGCCTTTTGAGGGCTTGCTTTCGTTCTGACTTCCTTCTACGCTTATCCTTGCCAGGCTGTACCAAGATGCCAACATGGCGTGCATGACCATTCCCTCTCTGCACTGCTCCACGTTCAGCACTGTGGGCTGTGCCTGGTGATGCAGCTGGTACTGTAATCCTTCTGACCTAATGTGGGTTTTTCACCTAGGCAATACCTATTCAGAAATAGCTTACTGAGGGGGGCCTGGGTGGCTCAGTCTGTGAAGCGTCCAACTTTGGTTCAGGTCATGATCTCAGGGTCCTGGGATTGAGCCTCACATCAAGCTCCCAGCTCAGCCAGGAGTCTGCTTGTCCCTCTCCCTCTGTCCCTCTCCCTGCTCAGGCTTTCTCTCTCTCTCTCTCTCTCCCCCTCTTTCAAATAAGTAAATAAAATCTGAAAAAAGAAGGAAAGAACTTACTGAGAAAAGCAGTATTGACTGTAAGTAAGACAAACTGTTAACGCTTATTAATACTGATCATGCTTGGCAATCTGTCCAGCGGTTTCCATGCCTCACTTCCTCCAAACATCGTATTCTCTATGAAGTAGGCACTATGGTTCCCTCAATTTTACGTTAAAAGTGGCTATTTATATTACCTAAGGGAGTAAACTTTTTGAGTATGCTCTTGCATTTGAAAAGTGAAATAAATTTGGGGTGAAATATTTATAAAATATTCTTTTTTGCTCATTATAGAAGGTCTTGGAAGATTTTATTACCTCCAGGGTCCAAGGTGAGCTGCGGAATCAGCCCCTAGTTGGTTGGAACATCCTGCTTATGAGTCCATTTTTAATCCCTACATCCATCAGTTCCTCTGATCCCTTCCAAACCCATATCACATTCTGTCCTCAACCCTGCCGTCGCAGGGGTTTCTGTGGCCACAGGTGTGGAGAGCTGGGGGAGGGGATTCCGAGTGTCTGGTCCAGGCTTTCTCCCAAGAATTCCTGCCAGGAGCATCTGCGTAGACGGTCCTCTAACTTCACTGACATAGCAGAGAGCACAGTGGTTAGTCAATCTCAGCAGAACGTCCTTCTTTGTCTTCAACTGAGTTTATTCTTCAGTGTAAGTCATAACATCTTCCTAATTCTTGGCCTCAACTTCTGCTCTTCTATTATTAAATATTTTAAGGAGGAATACCGTTCCACCGGACCCCCACGATGCTACCCATCCAGTTTCAATTGTCTAAATCCATCCTTACCACTACGAAAACAGCTCAAAATGCAAATTCCTCTAATGGCTAGTCGGTGGAAGCAATGTGTGTGGGAAGGAGAGCCGAGAGCTTCACAGAAGCCATCCTAAAATTTTTTAGAATGAAGGATTTTTTTCCCCTCAACTATTTCATGTTGGCCTTTTACAATAAGTGAGTGGGGATTGTTGTTGAGCCTGGGGTGGAGAGGAGAGGGTGGAGTGTGGGGGAGACGTCCTCAGAGGGTGGGGATGTGGGTGGGGAGAATTCATGCCCAGGAGGTGAAGTGTTTGAACCAGAGGGTTTATGTATCTGTCGTGTGTCATGGAAGAAGCCTACCGGATCCAAAAATTCTAACAAAACAAATGGCTCCTTCCCAGCGTGGGGTGACAGCAGTGGGATTGCCTCAACAAGCGAATCCACTGGGAAATGCCGCCGGCCCCACAGCTTCTCTCCTCCACAGGGCGGGCTAGCACAGCTGGATTTGTGTTGTGCAATGCTTTGGTGGATTCAGGGAGAATTGGTGAATCCCATCAGGGGTTTCCCAAAGGTTGCATTTCAGCATATGTAATGGCTGGGCGTGCCAGAAGGTCATTTACTCTGCATTTGTGTTCAGTGTGTACACGCTGGGCTGTCAACATATATTCCTTGTTATTTTTTGCCAGCCTGTCCTAACTGGAGAACTCCTATTGCACAAGCATATAGCAGAAGTGTGAGTGTGTGTGTGTGTGTGCACGTGTATGTGTCGGGGGGTGATGCTGTGGAGTGTTTGTGCAGGGGAGCGTGCTGTGGAGGGTGAACAGGAGGGGTGTACACAGAATGACAGGGCATTAGAAGGGCCCACCAGAAATCAGGAAGGGAGCTGAGTGGAACAGGGGAGGACATAGATCTGGAATTTAGCCTCATTTCTTCTGCAGACCAGCTGAGACATCTTTGAAAAGTCCCTTTCCTTCTCTGAGTCATGATTTCTTCATCTGTAGTATGTGAGAGTTGAACTAGCCAAGTCTCCCAGGTTCTGCCAGTGCTAACACATGAAGATAACAAGTCTCATTCTGAATGGGCCACAGGATCTCGGAAGTTAAGGTAGTTCACAGGGCTCATCTTTCCCCCATATTTAAGGCAGGGATTAATAGAGCTTGACTCTAGGGAACTCCTAACTGCTTAACATGGGCAGAACGTTCTCATTTCTCACTTCCCTTAATGTGTTTGTTATTCACCCTTCCTCTTCTCTTCTTGTTACTTTTAAGCTTCCCTTACCCGTCTTGCTTCTTCTATCTTGAGTGCCTGAGACCACGGTGTCAACAAATACACTTAACATCCTTTACACGATCAAGGTTTTATTGCAATAAAATTCATTAGGAAGTTCATAAATCTCTCCACTTGTCCTTGACTGAGGTTTATAGGTTTCATTTCTAACCTAAGCTGCTTCTCCTTTTGTAGGTACTTATAGAGGCATACGTCAATGAGAAGCCATTCTGCTTTACCTTGTCGAATGAGAAATTATATTAGAAGGAAAAAAAATAAAGCATCTCCAAGAGAAGCAGGCAGGGCTTCCAAGAGTGAAATCATCATCCCACCAAACAAATCCAGTTGGGTGTGTTTGTGTTCATAGCACTTGTGCCTATTAGTTTCTTCAGTTCATGTGTGGGTGAAAGCTACGCAGGCTTTTTACTACAGTTATTTATATATATTTTAAAATCCATCAAAATTTCACTGAACTAATAAACCCAAGGCAGACATACTGTAGGATTTGTGAGGTAATGAATAGCCCTCCTTGAAAACTCCATCCTGTTTTGCAGGCAGCCCAGAGTGGTCAAAATTTTCTAGCTCTTATGTGTGAAAATAGTGCTCTAGTTGGACCAAACCTCGCTTTGAGGAAGAACAGACCTGTTCATGGGATGATTAATGTTCAGTCCCAGGAAGGAGAGAATTCCAGCCCAAATGCATCATTTCATGACTTGATGGATTGAAATTTTTATAAAAGAAAGATCCTTTTGTCTGATAATACAACTGCCTTGCATATACCAGGGCATGAAGCCTCCATGAACTCTTAAGAATCAAATAAAGACATTACGGACCCTAGAGTGTTTGTAATTTCTACTTGCTAGATGAAGAATGTGTGACACTTACCCAACTTTTAAGGACTAATAGTATGAAAATCTTTAAGTGTAGTAAGAGGGAGACCCTATAACATCTCCTCATTGCTGGTTGTTAGAGCTTCAGAACCTGGACTTAGATTTATATGGCACTAGATTCCAACACAGAGGTTTCAGAGTTTCCTCACAGGCTCTCCATAGATTATCATGTGTGGTTTAATGAGTTACTCAATATGCATGGATATCGCTGTCTTAACAAAGCTGTAAGTTACTCGAGGGGGAGTCTAAGTTTTATCGTTCTCATTTCCCAGTTTTAGCAGCTGTTGATTTGGCTGTCTCTGGTCACTGAGGCATTTGGTGTCAAGAAGCTGAGGTGCTCATGGCGGTTAGCTTCCCAGACCTCTGAAGGTATATGCCAGTGAGGGTCAACAGCTATTCTGGAGACACTGGAGATTTTCTCAGAGCAAGGAACACAAGGGTAAAATGATGACTTCCCAGATAACGAGGAGGGGCTTCAATAACGGGGAAGGAGGCAATGCCTCGGCCATTTTGCACCCTTCTATTTTCCTGAAAACCAGGAAGCATGCTTTCTTTTTGAAAAATGTCTGCCTCCCTTGACCACCCCCCCCACTCCCCAACATTTTCTAGTAGCACACCTCCTGTGGAAAATGATAAACAAACCTTGTGGTTAAAGTGGCTTTTTCTTTTCCAAGAGGATAGAACCTCCTAGGAAGCAGCATGAGGCTCCTCTGCAGGCCACCTCTTCCCAGGACGTCATCTGACATCAGCTTGAAACTCAACAATCTAAATACAGAACAGACACCAGGAGCCACGCCCCCCCCCTTTTCTCTTCTTCTTTTTTTTTTTTTAGAATAACAAATATTTGGAACAGAATTCCAGACCCAACTGTATGCAGCACAGAAGCAATTAGATGCTGCCCAAGAAAAAAAAAAGAGCAATATTGGAAAGGAATGGCCTCAATGGACCCCACTGACCTTCTCCTGTTCTCTGTGTTTCTTACATTCATATGAATAATGAGTGCATTTGAGACCACTATCCACAAGGGCATAGATCTTTCTGCTTTTTATGTTCTTCATTTGCTACTTCCATATGGTAGAGTAATTCTTCAAACATTTAGCCCTGGTGTATTAACTGGCCATTTTGGGTGGAAGGGAATGTTAGGCTTATAAAACAGCAAATAAAAAGAGTCTTGCTCTGTGCTCAAACACAACACCCTCTTCCTGGACTGATACAAGCAAATGGGATTATCTCGGTGCTGTCTACTTTAAAAGCAAAGCTGGCTTAATCACTGAAGCTAGACACGTGCATTATAGGGCAGAGACCAGGCTTGTTACTAGTTTGGGATGTAAGCTGTTCTTTATAATTTCTTACCCATCATAGAGTAGAACTGCTTAAATATTTCATCTAAGTAAGCTGGGTAGAATCCACAGACTTCTGTGATTTAACAGCCGCAGAGCAAAGAGGTCCTTTTCCCAGGATGTGGGACACCTAGAGAAAGCCAACGCTCCAACTCTGACAGAATGAGATAAGATAGAAAAATCAGCCCATCTTCTCAATGTTAACAAACTTCTCAATTGCATGGGCAAAAATAATTACCTCGGCATCTAAAAGCCTCTTCCAGTAAATTAGATTTATTGATATTTGCAGTCCTGTTAATGTTTCAAAATGGCAGGACACTGATCTTTTGTGTTTTTCCTTAGAAAATGAAAAATAGTGAACATGATATATTGGCACACTGGTCAGTTATGCCATGAAATGGTTTTGCCCTCTAGTTTTTCAAGTCATCATGCAAACAGAAGAGCCATTAGAGGCAGATATAATTTCCATTATTCAGGAAGCTGGTTTTGCCACTGTATTATACAAATGAATTTAGTTATTAAGACTTTGGGGTTTTTTCTTTCCTTTTTTGGGGGGGGGGCGCTTATTGCATTGGCTGAGGTTTAAGACAGAACAATGCAGCTAGAGTCAGATTCCATCCTCTTGAAAGTTAGTGTCTCAGTGTTTTTATGCTATTTTATGAGGGGATTAACCTCTCTCCGGTTGGAATTTGCCTGCTTTGTATAAACTAACCCTTCCAGAGGATTTTCATAATTTACTGAATGCTTTCCCTGGACACATCGATAGCTATGTGCTAACAACGCATGCAGGCTACTTCTGTTTGAAAAGAACAGAGATCAGAATGGTTGACTGACTTGCCTAAAGTTATAGAATAAATCCACCTTTGAGGCAGTAAGAGAAACCAGCTTTTCCACATTTTTACTTTTGTCAGATACAGAACTGATTGGATTGAACAGGAAGAAGTGGGACCAGGCGGAGCGGATGGCAAGGAGACCAGCAAGGGAGCAGGCTGCGCTTTGGATCGGGAAAGTCCTCACACAGCGAAGGAGCTGGACCCGTAGGCTTTGTACAACGGGGCAACCCAGCAAATACCGCCCTGATGCTACCGGAAATCTAAAGTCTGAGGGCAAAGCTGTGCTGGGAATGTGAACTCATCAGAGCCAGGCATCAGTCACCGCCTGACTCAAGTTTTACTCACGACTGTGTTTGCTGAGGTGGCTCATTTAGTTTCACTCAGCCAATCTTGTGGGGACCTCGATCCAGGACATTTTGCGAAAATCACAAAAGTCACTGACCAAAGCCTACTAAGACTGACTTCTACACTTCTGAAAGAAGATAGATTTGGTTCACAAAGGTCACTAGGACACAGCCATGCAGGAAAAGGCTGCCATACCCTGAGAATTCTGGTTACCATTGGATTGTGGAGAGGTTTTTCTCTCAACGTCTCCACAGACCAAATGCAGCTCCCTTCTCTTGCTCTCTACCAATCCCCTGTCACTGGAGCCATGGTTTTGCTGGTCAAAGAATACACGGATGATCCGAGAGATTATTTTACATTTCTTTTAGTTAGTTGAAATAGTTAAGGGCTATGTTCTGATATTATATTTAATGGCAACTGGTGAATTTGGTGGATCTTTCTTACCCTTTAATTTCCTCTGACTTACGAATTTTCCCCATCACCCTAAATGAAGTTTAGGGTTGTGTTTAGGGTCTTAAATCTGAATCCCGAGATAAGCATGCTTATATTTCTCTTTTTCATTTAATTCTACCTAATCAGTGTTGGAACTAATATCAAATTACGTTTTCCTTTGCATTCATTTGAGATGACTCTGTAGATGATAGTGACCCAGGTTCAACCAAGTGGGAAAGGGCCTGAAATGTATTTCTGGCTTTTATGGAGAAGAAGTCAAGTCAAGGAGATAACATTTTATATTTATATTTATTTATTTTATCCTTCTCTTACGAGGTTTCTGGATCAGAGGCAGACGGATTTATTTACTTAGAGAACATGTTGGCACTGGGTCCCCATACCCCATTTTCCCCCAAGTGCGACAAGATGAAGGCAACCACTCTCTACATGTCTGAAGCGGGGAGAGTACCTACAGCAGCGGAGAGGAGCCCCAGAATCACCGAGAGAGGAAAAGTTGCCCAGCTGTCTTTCCTCTCTTCCTGAGAGAAGGACAGAAACCTTTGCTCTGTTTTGTAAACACATTTCTGAGGAGACACTGGAAGGTGTTATAACCCTCTGGAATGTGAACAAATGGCTCTAGGAGAGAGAAATCTGCTAATCCCTCCTGGGTGATTTATTATCTTTAACGTCCAAGTCTTGCTCGCCATTCACTCATCCTTTAGCCCAGATTACTCAGAAAGCCCTGAACATGTAAAAACACAAAAATATTCACATTGTTTTCTGACACAGGGAGCCCACCTAAAGTCAACAAGTGGCACAGCTTGAAAGAGGCAAATGGGAATTCAGCGTTCAGTGGAAAGAAGAGAAGGAAGGATCCCAGTGCCAGGGGAAAGGGCTGCTTTTCCTCTCTGCTGGGTGTGGGTGGCCCATTAGAATCACTGCCCTGGACTAGCAGGTATGGAGAACTGTAACTCGTTTCAGTGATGGTAGGGTAGAATGGTGTAGTCAGTAGAAAGGCTATAGAATTAATAGAAGAAAGAGGGAAATAGGATTGAGTCTATCAACTACCTGCCAGGCACTGCATTCAGTGGCTGTTCTCCTGTTCGATCACACACCCACCAGCCTGTTCCTGCTGATGGGAAAACTGAAGCCTCTTCAAACAAACAGCTTTCAAAAGATGCAGTAATAGAAGGTAAGGTTAGTGCAACTACTGTTTAAGACCAAACCTAAGACATCCAGGTGGCCAACAGACTCATGAAAAAGTGCTCCACATCACTCGGCATCAGGCAAATACAAATCAAAATCACAATGAGATAGTGGTGTCAATGAGTGAAGTGTCACACCAGTCAGAACACCAGTCAGGGAATGATAGGTGTTGGCGAGGATGCGGAGAAAGGGGAACCCTCCTACACTGTTGGTGGGAATGCAAGCTGGTGCAGTCACTCTAGAAAACAACATGGAGGTTTCTTAAAAAGTTGACACCCCACAACCCAGCAATTGCACTGCTGTGCAACTGAACATTCAGTTCATAGCAACAATGTCCACAATAGCCAAACTATGGAAGGAACCTAGATGCCCATCAACAGATGAATGGATAAAGAAGATGTGGTATATATATATAATGGAATATGATGCAGGCATCAAAAGAAATGAAATCTTGCCATTTGCAAAGTTGTGGATGGAACTAGAGGGTATTATGCTGAGCAAAATAAGTCAATCATAGAAAGACCATTATCATATGATCTCTCTGATATGAGGATTTTGAAAGGCAGGCTGGGGTCTGTGGAGGGTAGGGAAGGAAAAAATGAAACAAGATGGGGTCAGGAGGAAGACAAACTGTAAGAGATTCTTAACCTCATAAATAAACTGAGGGTTTCTGGGGGATGGAGAGGTAAGGAAAGGTGGTTGGGTTATGGACATTGGGGATGATATGTGCTATGGTGAGTGCTGTGAAGTGTATAAGCCTGATGATTCACAGACCTGGGGCAAATAATACATTATATGTTAATTTAAAAAAAAAAAAAAAAGACCCAACGTGCCTGAGTCCAAATTCCAGGACCATGAGTCTCCCACGAGGGTTTGAGTAAGGTGCTCTCTTGTGTATTATCCATGTAACTTGATACAAACTATATAACCTATTTCAGTGTTAGTTTCCTCATCTGCAAAATAGTAATACATACAAACTGTAAGCTGGTCTGTTTTTTGTTAGGCTGCTTACAAATGAGGCAATGTACTTGCCAATGCCTTATAAGCCAATATACTACACAAATTCTGGTTGTTTTTATTATTAATGAAATCCAGTAGAATGCTATTATGAAGTTAACATTTTGGAGGTTGAATGGTCTCTAATTTTTCACCATTGTATTTAATGCTCCAATGAGCGTCCTAGTTCATATTACTTTTCCCTCTCCTATTCAATTATTTTCTTCTATGTGGACAAACTGAGCTCCAGAGAGTGTCAGGGATTAGCTAAGATCCGACAGGAAGTTGGTTTCCCCACCATTATTTAAAACTTTACCGGGACTGTGAGGTAAGATACTGTTCTATTTAGGAGCACAGCCTGGGGAGGGCTCCTTAAACAATTTCATCTTTGAGTTGGTGGCTTCACTTTGGCTATGGCTCGGAATCTCTAAGTTCAGATAAATAGATATGATCAGAATTGGGGTGGATGGGTATTCCTTAGACTCACACTGGAATAAAGGAGGAAAAAAGATCCTGAGAGAACCAACGCAACAGAAATGCAGCTATCGTCTCGCTGTCTTAATAGCCTTGGCTGCAGGGAAAAATATTAATTTTTAAGTGATGCAGTTGAATGGACCAGGAAGCCCCAGGGGAGAGGGGTGGAACATGCAAGTAAGTGCTTTTCATAAATTAAAAAAGGGAGAGAGAATATTTCATCACATGGTGGGTTTTCTATTAAGCCCACTACATAATTTGTTTCAGCTCACTTTTCTGGCACCCAGTTGACTCTTCCTCCCCATCTCTAGGGGCTGGAAAAAATTACAGTTTCCAAAAATCACATGTACTCTCTTCAGAGTCATCCCAAGAACCTAGTGAGAAAGAAAAATCTGGAATGGTTCTCTTACTGGCTTTAAAAGACAACGAAAATTTCCTAAGCATTAACTACAGCTGTGGTCTGAAATTAGGAGCCCGGGACACAGTATTGCAAGGATTTCTTTCCTGGTTTGTAGAAATAGATTTTGCAGAAGCAAATGGCAATAAACAGGGTCCCTGACAGCATACTTTGTACCTTCCACACTTCTGCATGTGAAAATTCAGAAGACGATGGCTAGACCCTTTCAGGGTGTGTGTGTATGTGCTTTAGGCTTTTAATATTTTCAAATTTCTGCTTAATTATAACATAGTATATTATTATTAAAGTATCATATTCCAGGTAATTAAAAAAAAAGAACTTTGTAGGTCTATTTCTGATTCTGTCAAAAAGTGCTTAACGAATGGTTGGAAATACGGGAGTGTGGATGTTATGTAATAAGATCTACATTCCTCACCAGGACTCACAAGACTCCTAGTAATCAGGGATGGTCCTAGTAATCATGGCAGGCTTCTGTCTCTACTGTCACCTCCAGTCTCCTCTCTCCCCTGTTCCTCACCTTCCAATGTCTTCCCTGTTGCTCCTCATACCCTCTGTTCTTCCCACCTTATGTTGGAATTCTCAGCGCCATGCCTTTTTTTTTTTTTTTTTTTTTTTTGCTAATTAAGGTCAAAGTTCAGTTCAGTAGGTTCTCCTTAGGGAAACTTCGCTGACTTTTCAACTTGATCCCGCCCATCCCAGTTAGTCTCTTCATTTCCCTGCTTTATTTTCTTTTCTTTCATGTCCTGGCCATTATATGGCCTTATTTTATGCATCTGTTTACATGTTTATCATCCTTCTCGTCTACCAGAAAGTAAGCTCCATGAGGTCCCCAATCTGTTTTATTTGCTGATCCCCACACAGCATCTACAATGGTGCCCAGCACATAGTAGGTGCACAAAAAATAGATGCTGAATAAATGAGTAAGTGAGAAGTAAAAAAAGGAAAAGATAGGGAGAGGTTGAAGGCGAAGCCTGTTTTCAGTGCTATTAACGAGCACTTCAATGTATTGCGTTGATGAAAACAGTTCTCATTAACCTAGCTGATCTCTTCTTGATTGCTAAGATAGTTGAATTAATTTCACCCCGGCTTTTATTTGTACCATTACTGAACCAACCCCAGGTTGAGGAGGGTTTCGTCATCCCTAAGAGCATGAGCCTGCTTTATAAATGTTGGCTTGTTTATTTTACAGTTTTGCTTTTTATTAGATTTTATGTTTTTAAGTAAACTCCATAATCTACTCTGGATCTGTTTGTTTTGGATTCCAGAGTCATAATGTGTGTGGGTTTGGGCATCAGAGTTTGGGAGAAGTTGCTAAGGAGAGCCGAATTGTTCTGCTAACAATGCTTGGGGTATAGGGGATAGGAGGAGGAGGGGGAGGTGGGTAGGAGAGTGGTAAGAGGTCATGTGACTTTCTGAAGCCTTTCCCTGCAAGCCCCAAATCTTCAGCAGAGCTCAATCTTTTATTTATTTATTTATTTATTTATTTATTTAAAAGATTTTATTTATTTGAGAGAGAGGGAGAGAGTGCACAAGTGTGGGGAGGGACAGAGGAAGTGGGAAAAGCAGGCTCTCCAATGAATAGGGAGCCTAAAGCAGGGTTAGATGCCAGGACCCAGGGATCAGGACCTGAGCCAAAGGCAGACAGTTTCCGGATTCAGCCAGGCAGGTACCCCAGAGCTCACTATTCTTAGGGAAATTTTTGTGGAAATGGAGAAAAAAGCTTTGTTTCTGTGCCTTTCCAATGTTGTATGAAAGAGAGGCACCGCAGAGTGCCTGGAGAAAGAGATGACTAGGTAACATAAGTTCCTGGCAATCTGCAAAAATCTTATGGATGCACTGGGACCTCCTCAAGGTGTAGAATGAGCATCTCAAACCACGTGACCCCTGGCTTCAGGGCCATGAGAGTTATGTATCAGTGTAGGGCAACACAAAACTACCAAAGGAGACTCGAACTTGTGCTCTCACTTTGATAACTTCTCAAGTTCCACATTCAGAACCTTAGGGATGGCTAAAGAGGTTGATGGTAAGGCTCTGTTGGGTACACTATATGCATATGGCCAGATCCTGTCCTAGCATGATTGACTAGAACTTCCAAGAAGGCTTGCGTTCGGTCTGGCTTGCTTTTTGGCCACGTTACCCTAACCCTGGCAAGTGTGTCTGCTCTTCACTCCCCACCTGTGAAATTCAGGTCCGTTCTCTGGAAGGCAGAGCAGGCTGAAGTTCTAGCACCAGCCGCGGGATCCAGCCCAGTTTTCTGTCTGGACCATGAGCTACCATATCCCTTCATGAATTGTTTCTACTTGATCACTTTGATTTTTGCTATCAGGTCATTTGGATCTTGTTACAAATTGAAATGTGTCTCTCCAAATTCATATGTGACAGTCCCAGCCCTCCATGTGACTGTGTTTGGAGATAGGAATTTTATGGAGGTAACTGAGTTAAATGAGATCGCAGGGTGGGACCCTAATCTGGTGTCCTTATAAGAAGAAGAGACATTAAAGCTCTCTCTCTCTGTAGGCACATTCACAAGAGAAAGGCCGTGGGAGAACCTAGTGAGAAGGTAGCTGTCTATATGATAGGAGGAGAGTTTTCAAAATGACTCAAATTGGTCTCCTTGTTAATCAGGAACTTCTGGCCACAGCATCATGAGGAAATACATTCCTGTTGTTTAAGAGGCTGTGGTGTTTTATTATGGCCTCCTGGGCTGACTAATATAGACCTTTACTAGTAGAATCTCTTGTTTCATATATTGTACTTCAAGAGAGGCAACATTTCCAGGTTCCGATTTCAGTTTTGGTCCTTCTCCTCAACTGGTCTTTCCGGCTGGGGAGGCTTCCCGATCTCTGTGTTGCCTTTTCCAGATTTTCACTGTTCTGTGCTGTCCCTCGACTAAAAGTGTACTTGGACATAAATTTGTGTTTCACCTGTCTTAGTAAGTATTTCTAGTGAGGACAAAACTTGGGTTCTAAACAAACACTGCCTCATCATGTGACCTAGAATAGAGACAATAAAAGAAGGGGGAGAACCTACGAGTTAACTCAGCACCTGTCATGTTCTAACTTGATTACTCTCATTTTATAGGTAAGGGAACTAAGGCTCAGGGATGATAAGGTCACAGAGCTCTGAGATTCACTCAGATACGCCTTCCTCACTGCCTCTGTTTTGTCTTGTGTATTATACTGCCTCATTTTATTTAATCTCAAATCCTATTACCTCTTACTTTTCCACCTTGAAAATGAAGAAGGTTGGGTTGAGTGGACGATATGCCAACTCTTTTGAACTGTAAAACTTACACATTTTGAAACTTTGGCTCTCAGCCTATGGTTATTTCCTAATAACCACAGATCTTGTATTAGTTGAAGTGGAGCCCAGGAAGCAGAAACACTCTGAATCTTTTAAACAGAAAGTCGTGGTAGGACTGACGGACCAGCGGGTCATGGACCCAGGATGGAACTTCTCATGGTTGTGGCCAAGGCATGTGGAGGCTGCTGCTATAGCACAGTGGGTCCTGCTGCTGCCACAAGTGCGTTTTGACACCAGGAGACTTCGTACCCAACACTGGACACGTGTGGAAGCCAGCAAAATTGCCTCTTAATAGTCATGTCTCTGACCTGATTTGTAGCAGAAATATCTGCAGGAAAATGTCTTCTTTCCTCCTCTCTAAAGGTTAGGTAAATGCATGCATCTAAATGTTGAACCTCATTTGTATCCAAAATCCTCCTTGCTAATGAGTCTGGAGAAGGTAAATTTCACGACAGAACAGGCAAGAAGGAAGGTTGAATGGAGGCCGAGTGAATGAAACCACAGTGCCTGCCACACTCCTTTGACTCTAGATGTCACCCGGCTTTCTACTATTCTCTGAGGCTCTGGTCTGCGGCAGAACTCCTGCCCCATTGCTATCTGATTTCCTATAAAGTTACAATTTTTTTCCCCCCCTAAAGGAGTAACTTGTCTCCTAAAGGAGGACTCCCTAAAGGAGTTCACTTGTCAGTATTCCCTGACAAGTGAACAGAAAATTTAGGTATTTGGAAAGCTGTGGTAATCCCATTTTGTCACCAGAATTGCCGAAACCATGTTTGCAATGTGATCATTAGTAAAGGTGGCTGATCGTATTAGCTGTATTTAATATTTCTAAAAAGTCTGTTTTCCCTGTGGAGTGACTTTAGAGATACAAAGAGCTCTCTGGAAGCTTCTTGCTTAAAAGCAGAATCTGAAGGTAGGTTTCCTTCTCGGGTCAAGGAATACGCCATTCTGATGTGGGCATGTGGGATGTGTTAAGAGTGTACAATTGCTTTGTCCTCTCTAGAAAAAAAAAATGCTGATTCTGCAATTGAGTGTGGCCCGAAAGAGCTTGTCCATGTGGAAGACACAAGCCTAGTCCTTACCCACTTTTCCCTTTGCACAGCCTTATTCTCCAGGAGGCCACAAGTACAGCATGTTAATTCAAACTATGCAAAACCATGAAACCACTGAATATCTCAATATCCGCGTGCGGACTCTCATTTGCCTACTCTGTGTTAACAGAGAAACATTTGGTTTTAAACAAGACTTTATTTAAGGGGAAAAAGTGTATAGGATTACGCTTGAAAATGTCATTACTGAAAAGATAAAACCATATGTCATAGTCGTTGTTTTACCTCCTTTTCACTGGAGCCTGCTTTTGAGAGTTCATCTGGAGGTGTATGGAAATTCTAATTCTTCTGTAACCAAGCTGGATAAGCCCAACAAATGTAGCTTACTCACCAGTCATGTGTGTTTACATTTTGATGTAGTTCCTGCCAAAGTATCTTATGGTCCAGTGATACAGTCTTGTTAAGAAAGAGCACAAAATATTCACTTGGAGATACTGGGACTGAGGAGCCACACCACCTTCCAAGTCTTCCCACCGCCCCTGCACTGGGACACGGGATAAGGGGGTGATAAGGGTGTACACCTGGGACTGGGGTCAGAGCATGGCAGAAAGGAGTAAACAATAAGAATTGTGTTTTCAGGTTCCTCTCACTTTTTTTTTTTTTAAGATTTTATTTATTTTACAAATCACAAGTAGGCAGAGAGGCAGGCAGAGAGAGAAGGGGAAGCGGGGTCCCTGCTGACCAGAGAGCCTGATAGGGGGCTCGATCCCAGGACGCTGAGATCATGACCTGAGCAGAAGGCAGAGGCTTAACCCACTGAGCTACCCAGGCGCCCCAAATTCCTCTCACTTTAAGTTGCGCGGGTCATATCCATGCCCCAGTGCAACTAGGAACAAAGTGTGAAGAGCCAGATGGGGCTCTCAGAGATGCTCAAATCCATCACAGGTCAGTCAAAATCTTCTACAGAAATGAATTTTGACTTTCAGTAAACAGAATTTGTAACCCTCTCTCAAAGGAAAGAAAAAGGCTAACACTGATACTGACTTCTGGCTATTGCCAAGTTCCTTTAAGTTAACTTGGATTATGCATGCATAACTCTTGGGTTATTTCTGGTAGATAAAGATAAGAACTCCAAATGTTTGAGGTTAATAAGGACGACTATTCCCCTACACCCTTGCTGCAAGGTTATAATGAAAGAAAGCTTCTGATGAATTTAATGATAGATGTAGACAGTTTTAAACACATTTTTATGAGCAGGCAAGTACAACACAATCCGTCCCATAAGCTCAGTGTGGTCCAGTTCTCTCTAGCAGTTGCTCTGACCAACATCTTGGAAGAAAATTCAGCCCAAAGGAAACTAGACAGTCTTTTTGAAGCAGACTTCTTTTACCTTTTTAAGAGCAACCAGAAATGCTTCTAAAACCAGTGGCTGGAGATAGGTATTGCAAGGAAAAAGTGTGAACAACTTTTAAATGGACCAAAAGATTACTAGATTCTTTTAGTAGAAAGCTGTATGTTGTTTAGAGCATACCCTTTCTGTTACTTGATTCTACGGGGTTACTGCCTTTATTGTCTTTGAGTTATTTTACAATTCTATAGATGTGAGTCAACCTGTAGAAAACCGATGGTAATGCGACCCATTCTTGTCTATACACATGCAAATAACTTCTGCCTAGAGGAGCTTCAAGGGACTTTTCCTTCAGTAGAAGAAGCCAGTTTCAAGCCTCTTACGAAATGTCATTTTAGCATTACCTACAGACTGGCTTATGTATTTGTCTGGTCTTTGAGGTCTCCTTTGAACCAATTGGAACTTCTTTTCTAGCATCCTCATTAATTAAGGGGCTCAGTTTCAGGGCCTGGAGAGATTGTTACACACTTTTCACCAGCCAGTGAATGAATTAAAAATATTTCCTCCAACTTCCAATTTATACAGCCTAAATGTCTTTAATTTAATAAAGTATTTCAACGAATCTACGTTATCTCCAGTACATTTAAATTTTGCTAATAATTTATCAGTTATAACATTTGCCATTCTAGATACTGATTCTGACACTCTGATATTCTTTAGGTTCATTATCAAAGTCTCAGAAGACATAAGTAATAGAAATGCTTATAGTAGCATTTCTGACATATTACTGATTGGGTTCCCCTGAAGTGCAGATTTTCAGTCTGAGGAAGAGACTGTCCTTACAGCTCAAGCTTAAATTAAATGGCATATTTATAATATCCTACTGCCGGTGCTGAAGTATTTTGAGTTACAAACATCATAACACTGCCCTTTACAGACATTAAGAAAAACTCTCAAAGCTGAAAATCTCATATTCTCTGCACAATAGCTCATGCAATCATTAAATGCAAAAGAATGTGGTTTTTACATCACTAGAAGATCAAAGTCGTTGAAATCTCAGTTGGGTTGTAATGAATCCTGAGGACTTGAGCATCCTACAACTATTCGTAGAAATCTATGGGAAAAAAAGTGCACATTACACTTTAATCTAAGTATGTGGTGGCTTTTTTTTTTTTTTTTTTTTTTTTTTTTTTTTTTTTTTTGCAGAGGGAAAGCAAAGAATTATACAAAGTAAGTAGTAATTTCCACATAATAATAGTGTTTTGCATTTATCCATACCACTGCTAACCATTTCAAAGTGAATTGGTGACCCAACAGCAGTGGATCCCAAACAGCCAAACAGTGCAACCTCAAGGCAATGTAGCTGTGGATAGGCAAGTCCTTTAATGGAAATCTATAGTATGAAGGGAGTGGGGGAGGAAATATTTATAGAGAAGGACCTGTGTGTGATGGGTAAGCGTACTCAGCTCAGAAAGTGTTCTCTTTTCACTGAAATACCTATTGGATTACTGAGAGTTTTCTACTTAGAGGCCTAGGACAGAGTCCCTCCAAATTTGAAAAGGACACCATCTCTTACAGATGCAACATTGTGTGGAATTGTGCAATTCAAAAATGAAGAACAGAAATAACAATTGAAAAGCTGTAAATGTTCAGTTGCAAGTCTTAGGGCACTTGACGTTAAACCCTGGATTTTAGGATGGAAACCTGGAACAGTCATAGAAATTGAGGACTGAGCACCCTAGGAGGAAGACAGTCAGACCAGCTTGGTTGAAAGAGAGCTGGGGTCACACGCAGTCTGGACTGGAGATAGTAGTGAGCCAACAGAAAAAAAGGAAATGGGGCGGACAAAATGATTTTTCTTGACAGCCTGGCTAAGGGGCTCACTAATACCCCAGAGAAGGGATTTGATTAATTTCCAGCAGAACTACATTGTTCTTATATCTGCAAGTGATCTGTAATTTGCTGTACACTTTTATGCTTGAACTGTTCCAAGCTCGTCTTATTCCAGGGTCTAGTTTTTTTTTTTTTTTTTTTTAAGTTTTTTTTTTAAAGGATTTTATTTATTTATTCGAGACAGATACACAGAGAGAGAAATGAGCAGAAGGAGAGGCAGAGGGAGAGGGAGAAGCAAGCTCCCCACTGAGCAAAGAGCCCGATGCGAGGCTCAATCCCACGAGATTGACCTGAACTGAAGGCAGAGGCTTAACTAACCATCTGAGCCACCCAGGCGCCCCTCCAGGATCTAGTTTTAGTTTATATAAAATTTAAAAAAAACAAAAAACCAAGTTAAAAAAATGAAAACGTACACGAAAATTTGAATCAGGTTCCCCTGATTCAAATACATCTCCTTAGGTTATGTCAAGGAGATATATTTGAATCAGGGGAACCTCTTGGACAACTGTAGTTCCCGTTTTCAGAGCTCTAATGTGTATCTTTTATAAGAGATGGTTAGAACAAGCACAAGCCTATTTCATTAGCTCCATCAGTTCTTGGTTCCCTCATGGTGTTTTTCACCTCTGTCTTTTTGTTGTGCTCCCCACTTTGTTTGGACTCACATTCTCCACTCTAGCAGCAGCAACACCTGCCCTGCCCCCCACCCTCCTTAACCTCCTGTCCACCCACAGACACCAGGATAACTTCTATTCATCCTCCGACACTTAGCTTGCCCTTATATTCCTGGAAGCCTTCTCTGACCCACGCCTATTTCTATCCTGTGTCTAACCCTATGATTGTATTGCCCCATTTTATTTAAATTATGTTTAAGACTCTATATTCCCAACCAGACTCTGCACTTTTGGGAGGCAGGAGCCATGTCTCATTTATCTCTATATCCGTAGTACCTTGCGCTGTATGTCCAGCACATAGAAGATGTCCAACAAGCCCTTGCAGACCAAAGGTGTGAGCTGTAATTTAGAGTTTGTCTAATTCAACATCTTCATTTTACATAATGGAAAACAGACACCCAACTTCCTCTTCTGGCGTTGTGTCAGATAGAAGAATCATCTACAAAACCTTTGAAAAAGGCATCTAAAGCACTACCAACATTATCTCCAAAGTGCAGAGTGGCTACAGTTTACCAGGGACTAAATTTAAGTGGAGGTCTGGAACCTTTCAGGGAAGGGACACGGAGATTGTTGCTGCTAGGGTTTGCTGAACACCTCTCAACTCAAATGCTGGTTTAGAACATTTGGTGTGAATGGGGAAGAGAACCCAGGACAAGGCCTCAGGTGGGTGTGAGGGGCAGTTGGGATGCTTGAAACTCTGTTCCTCTGTGATATTGTGGACTAGGCAAAAATTCTTATGAACAAGAAATGACAAGGAAGCAGGTCTTTTTCTGTCTGGGCTCTGGGCAGAAAAGCAAATTTCCTGAGGCTATATAACACAGATCTGCCCTCACATGGTTTAGGTCCAATTATACATTACCTGGCTCAGTGTGCAAGACCCCAAACTAAACGTTTTTTTTTTTTTTTAAAGATTTTATTTATTTATTTGACAGAGAGAGATCACAAGTAGGCAGAGAGGCATGGAGAGAGAAAGAGGAGGAAGCAGGCTCCCCGCCGAGCAGAGAGCCCTATGCGGGACTCGAACCCAGGACCCTGAGATCATGACCTGAGCCGAAGGCAGTGGCTTAACCCACTGAGCCACCCAGGTGCCCCCAAACTAAACTTTTGACATGATGGACCACTGCCATCTTGGGGTGTCTGACTGAAAAACTGTAAATTCCCAATGGAGGGGCAGATTCCAACCCCGATGCAGAGGTACATACAGACTGAACACTAACACAGTAAGCAGAGTTTATATAACACCCAAAGAAACAAATATTCATGGGACAGACTTGGGTAAATAACATCAAATGAGTACGCTTAAAATGTTTAAAGAAAAATGAGCCCATTTTGGTTAAATAGTACTCAGCAAATTTGTGGCAAAAGTCTGAACTCTATTTATATCCAAGGTTGGCTACACAATTTGTAAGGTCCTGTGCAAAATGAAAATGCAGGATTCCTTGTTCAACAAGCAGAAAAAAAAGTGTCATCAACGGTCCTAAAATACAAAGCTTTTTCTTTAAAAATGCTTTGTTTATTATGAAACATAATAGGGATAACAATGATACATGAGTAACAACATAAACTTATGTACTATAATAACATTGTTGTCATAATTTTAAATAAAAAACTGCTTTATTGATGTGATGTCTTGATCATAAAATTTTTCTGACTCCGTTTCCTGCAAATTCATTAGGTCATCAAAATTTATACTTGTAGATATTTCACTTTCAATTCATATAATTGAAAGAAGTGTCAGTTTTTTTGCAAATGCAAGATCGCAAATAATTCTTGATAATATTCACTTTTAAGTTTTAAGAAGTTCTTAAGTTTTAAGAAGGATCTTTCTGTTAATGCAACTGTTAATTCTATTTATGTAACAATTTCTGCCACACTATTTTGAAATATTAGTACATCTAGGGATGGTTGGGTGGCTGAGTTAGTTGGGCGAGCTTCTGCCTTTGGCTCAGGTCATTATCCCAAGGTCCTGGGATGGTACCATCCCTATGGAGACAGCCTGTACTCTCTCCCTGGGCCATGGCCTCTGCAGTCACTGTTGATGCCTCTGCTCATTGCCCACTGTACTGGGGTGTCCAAGCCTGCACCTATGTGTGCTGACATCTGATATGTCTGTCCTGCTCATGCTTCCTTGCTCCATTAGACCACACTTACAAAGCTCAAGTTCAAAGATGAAATTATTAAGAATTTCAAGGCTGTAGCAGCTGAGTGCATGGCCCTTTAGAGAGCAAAGCCTGTGTAACTGCATTGGTTGCACCCCTCACCCCCAAAGCTGGCACTGATCACATAATTTCATCTTATTCTCCCAGCCACTTTCAGATGGAGCAAACACATTTTCCCTTGAGTTTGGAAAATGAACGTATAAAATAATTAATTGAGTGGCCTAAATTCAAAGTAGTAACAAAGACAAATGCAGAACTGAGTCATCTGAACTTAAGCTCAAGGTTGTTTAGATTGTGTAAGCTATTTTTACATAGTCATGCCAAAAAGTACATATATTTCCTTAGCTAAAGTAAAGTAAAACACCTTGTTGGTGTTTACCAAAGTTCCCCTTACTTTAATACTGATTCTGCAAGTGACAGATGAAGAAAATTTAAAGCTAGGAGGTATTCAACTCAAACTGGAGGGTAGCCCTGGAAATCCCATTTTATATACCATGCAATCGATGAAACACGGAAGGATTATTTGTTGTTCTCTCTGATGAATTTGTTTTATACAAAAGTTGGTAATATTTAGAAAATCTTTCTACAACGAATGCATATATCTGTGTGGATGTGGGTGTGCATATGTTACTTCATGAATACATTATCTCTTACTCAAATTAAGTAACACTTTTCAGGACGCCTGGGTGGCTCAGTTGGTTGGATGACTGCCTTTGGCTCAGGTCAAGATCCCAGAGTTACCAGATCGAATCCCGCATTGTGTTCCCAGCTCCACGGAGAGTCTGCCTCTCCCTCTGACCTTCTCCTCGCTCATGCTCTCTCTCACTGTCTCTCTCTCAAATAAATAAATAAAATCTTAAAAAAAAAATAACACTTTTCGATATTTCAGTGTTAAAGAATGCATATTTTATATTGTCTTTGTGTGCATACAGAATAATCCAGCATGTGGGCTGATAAATATTGTGACACATTGGTTGGCTTGGTTGACCAACACATTGGTTGACACATTGGCTTGGTTGGTCCCCAAGCAGTTTCTAAAAAGATTACTTCTATTCATATATCGGATCATGTCCCAATCTTTGCTATTTTCATCACTGCCTAAAGATTCACTGAACCTGGAATTGCCACCAAGAGCAAATTTACAGGAGAAATTTTGGATTTTATTCTTCATGATGATTTGAAAGAGAGGTACATTAAAAATAGCCTTTGAGAAGCTGAATGATTAGAATTCTAACGGCGACATTGGAGGCTTTGGACATAGCTAAGTAAAGCCAGTTGGATGAAGGTAAACTAAACTCATTCTTTCCAATGTCTCGTCTATCAGGAAAGAAAACATAAGGGCTACGTCTTCACTTTTAATATGATATGATAAACACAGGAAAAGGAACAGCATTCGTTTTGTTTAATATTCCATGAAGGTATTTGAGTAAGGCAATATTTTATTGTCTGAGAATATAACAAATGTCTTTGTCATTTCCCAGTAATGAAACATGTCAAGAAATGATCATTGCTTGGGAAAGTGGAGCTTACAGAGCGTGCTTTTGCTAATAAATCATAAGAGGTAATATAATATGGTGTGACTATGTTAAACAAATAATTATGTCTACAAGTGGAATCTAAGCCAAAAGGGAAAAAGGCACTATTTTGCTTTGCTTTGTACAGCACCCCACACTAACACACTCACATAACACACTCATACAGGGGTACACAAATCTCACATGTACACACCACATCATGCTTAAAGATCAGAGATGTACTGCTTAATGGCCCAGAGAATCTAGATGAGTGTGAACACAGAGACTTTGCTGGAAGTCTTCCTCGGAGTCTCTCTCTATATGCCAGACTCCAAGTGATCTGGAGTTTAGGAGACATGTGTATACCGAGTCTGCTTACTCATTCCTAGAAATAAATATCAACTCTTCTCTTCTATTCCCCCAAAGCCCATAATACCAACTTTCACATTTAGAAACTTCAGGCTTGATATGTCCATGCTCATTCCAAATTTTGCTACTTCCCTGCTTTTCTCCCTTCCCATTATATTTGAGGAAAGGTAAGCCATACAATGCTTTAATGGTAAGCACACAGTAAATGTGTATCAGGTAAATATACACTTTTTTTTTTTTTTTTCCTGAAAAGCAGATGAATTATTTCTTTCTACTCTGTTCACTCTTTGGACAGATAGAAACAGATACCCAAAGGGATCTCTGAATAGATTAAGCCGTTCTTGATTTTGTCCTCAAGGTGAACTTCTGAGACTCTAGATCCTTCATTCTGAGGTGCTTGAACCCTCAAAGGCTAGAGCTACCTGCTTTAAGGTCTGGTAGCACAGGAGAGGCGGTGCGCATGCGTGCGTGGGCGGCGGGGTGGGGAGGAAACCATCCCCAGCAGGTCTGACAGCATTTTCTAAATGTTATTACTGTTGGCAAAGTCTTATCTTAGATGAGGTGGTAAATTAGTAAGCTGCCATGGAAAAGTATGATTTTGTAAAATTAGATGAGGTATAAAGAAACACAATTAATTCCAGACCCTCAGGCAAGAGTGATGAAGTAACTGGAGTCTTTGTTCTCTCAGATTATCGGAGATACCATCTTTTCTTCTGAGTAATCGCAGGCGCTCTCTGGCTGTCAGTGGAAATGCCAGGTATGCACTTGCAAGGCGGACGAGGCCAGCCCAGGATTTCGTTTTGTTGTCTTTAGAGAGGAAACGAGTGAAAGAGTCAATCACCCTCCAGGGGTCTGTTTTCTCCCATTAACCCTGAATGTCAATTTGTCACATGTTAACAATGACCACAGATTGGTTACCAATACCAAAGTAGCCAAGAAGATCCACTATGAAAGCCCCAGAAAACCTCATCAATATTAAATACGCTTTCAGTCTTCTAGGTGTCTGGCATTTTAAGGAAGATGCTGGGAAGTTGAGAAAGATGGAGATTGAGGAGGGCTTGCACAAAGCCTCCTGTTGAGAAGGAAAGAGGGGCACAGACAAAACATGGCAGAGCAGGTGCAGAGGTGTATAAACCGATGTCCACACTCCATGGGTCAACAGAATGTGGGACTGTTATGGGAGTTAGTCTACAGACCATGCGAGATCTACCCTCCTTTTGCTCTTGGATCTCAGGGCTCTTTGCGTTTTCTGAGAAGATAAATTCTCAGGACTTTCCTCAGTCCCTGAAGTGCTGGGCAGTTAGGCAGTGCTTGCCTCATGCAGGTGTCAAAGACCACATGGTCTTTCCCTCTTCATCAAAACAACGGAAGATAAAAAGTAATTGAGTTAGGAGTTAGAAGGTATAATCTTGGGCGTTAAACATAGTTCAACCTCTCTTGTGGTGCTAAAGTCCCCTTTTCAGTAATTTGGTAGGAAAATGTCCTCAGAGACATTGTTAAGACAAAATAGAAGAATGAGAGAAAATAGACTTACATAATCCTCACAGCAAAAACTACTTTGTCTTTAGGCAGAACCTTTCTGCTGAGAGGGAAGATTTACAACTCTACTAATCTAATTCATAATGTACGTGGGAGTCCCCACTATGATACCTCAACACACATGTCAGCCAACACTTTACTCATTTCACAGATATTTATTGAGTACTTATAATATGCCAGATGTAGTTCTGAGCACTGGGGTTGTGGCGGTAGGCTCTTTCATGAGACTCATGAAATAAATAAGTACACATGATTAAAGAAATCTAGTTTAGTTTGAGAGATGAAGGAAGGTCTTTCTGAAGAAGACCTTGACTGAATTTCAAGAAGAGTTAGTCATGTGAAAACTATTCAGGCAGAGGCTAACCCATTTGAAGGGACTGAGGCAGAAGAGCATTTGGTGTATTTGAGGCTCAAAATGAAGGGCAGTGTTGTAAAGGGAACAAGGGGAATGGATAGAGATGAGGTTGAGTATCAGTCATGAGTTACATCATAGCAGACCTTGCAGGCTACAGTTCAGAGTTCGGATTTAATTTTAAGTGCAACAGGAAGCCTTGGAGAATTATAATCAGGAGGATTTCATGACTTTATTTTGCAAATATATCACTGCTCTGTGAATAAGATTCTAATAAGGACAAGAAGGAAAGCAGGACAACTAGCTTAGAGTATTGAAGTGGTTCAGGTTGTAAATACTGGGATCTCAACTTCCAGAAGCAATAGTAGGAAATCCTTGTAAGATGTTTACAATATGTTCAGCACTGCTACAACACTCTGAATCCTTACCATGAGACCATTGTGCAGGTGAGATCACTGAGGTACAGGGAGCTTCAACGGCTTGCCCATAGCAGGTATTTAACTTATTAAGCTATTTGTTATTTAAGTTATTAAGTTATTTGGCAGAGCAAGAATTCAAATACAGGCAGTCTGGTTCCAGACTCTCTGTTCTCAGCTGCCCCTCAGTGAAGGTGGATGTGGTGGAGATGGGGAAACGTGAGTGGAGTATTAGTCTCCTATCACTACTGCAACAAATCACCACCAGCTTTGTGGCTGATACATCACAAGTTCAGTATCTTTTAATTCTGTAGGGCAGAAGTCAGAAATCTCTTTTGCTGAGTTACAATCAAGGTGTTGGCAGGCTTATGTTTCTTCTGGAATTCTACAAAGAATTCATTTTCTTGCACATTCCAGCTTCCGGAGTCTGTCTGACCTCATCCCTTGGCTCAGGTCCCCATATCACACAGCCTAACCTCCCTTTGTTCCTGTTTTCACCTTCTTTGCCTTTCCTCTCTCTAAGATCTAACTCTGATCCTCCCGCCTCCCTCTTATGACAACCTTTGTGATTATATTGGGTTTATCTTGATAATCTAGGATAATCTTCTCAAAATCCTTAGCTTAATTAAAACCTCAAGGTTCCTTTTCCATGCAAGGTAACATATTCACAGGTTCTAGAGATTAAAATGTGGAACTCTTTGGGGAACCTTGTTCAGCCTACCCCAGACAGGTTCAGGATATACGTTATTTTTTATTCTTTTAAAACATAGTCTTCTTTTTCTCCTCCTCTTCCTTCTCCTCTTCCTCTTCCTCCTCCTCCTCTTCCTCCTCCTCCTTCTTCTCTTTTTAAAGACTTTATTTATTTATTTTAGGGAGGGAGAGTAAGAGAGAGAGAGAACACACATGGAGGGAGGAGCAGAGGGGGAAGGAGAGGGAGAGACTTTTAAGCAGACTCCGTACTCAGTGGGCTTGATTTCACATGGGTCTTGATCTCTGAAGATCCCTAGATCGTGACCTGAGCTAAAACCAAGAGTCAGATGCTTAACCAACTGAGCCACCCAGACACCCCCAGGATACCCTTTAAAGGTAATGTCAACAAGCCATGGCTGACCAATTGAATGTGGTGAATGAAAGAAGCATTTATAAATCAAGGATATCTCCTAAGTTTGTTTGTTTGTTTTTTTGGCTTAGGCAACTGTCTAGATGATGGTACCATTTATCAGAAAGAACAAAATACTGTGGGAGAAACTATTTCTAGGGGTAAAATGAAGAATTCAATTTTTTTTCTTGATGAGATTGAGTTGCCAAGATCTCAAGTAGTTGGTTACATGACAGCCATCAGACATATAAATTTTGAATGTAATAAAGGAGACAAGGCTGGAGAAATGAATTTAGTTTTTTGTTTGTTTTTAACTTAAAATCATAGAATGGGTTGAGATAATCAAGGAAGAGAGTATGGTTAGAGAAGAGGAGAGATCCAAAGATTGCCCGTGGGGCACTTACCCCTAATAAACATTTAGAGGCTAAGTAGAGGAGCAGGAGTCAGCAAAGGAGACTAGGAAGAAATAGTTAAGAAGATTAAGGTGGGAACCAAGGAAAGACAGTGATCCATAATCCAAGAGGAAAATGTGATGGAGAGAATGTGTGGAGTGTCCACCACATTCCATTCTCTTCTTCTTCCATAGAACTCTTTCTCCAGCTTCCATCACGTAAGGTAAAAAGAGCACAGTAGCGCATGGTAGAGAAACAGGAAAGACGGAAGGGGGTCAGAGCCAAAGATGGACTGTTGTATGGGAGAGAAATAATTACCTTTAATTCTTTAAAACACACTATCGTGAAGACTCTGGTCTTTAAGACACTCTGTTGTTTCAACTGTACCTTAGTTAATTCAGACACTGGCCTAAAAAGGTGGGGTTCTTCCTAATTCGATCGATATACATAGCATTGGCTTAGTGGTCAGGCAGCAGGTTCTTTTGCATACTGGTAGGTAGAATTCTAACATACCCCCCTCAAAATATCCTGCCCTAATTCTTGGTACAGTGGATATTATGAGGTAATACATCCTGCTTATTTTACTTTATGTGACATGAGGCATTATGCAGATGTCATAAAGGTGATTAATCAGTTGACATTCAGATTTACTAACAGTGAAATTATCCGAGTAGGCCCAATTTCATTTACCAACTAGAATACAGTATTGATGTGTGGTCATTTTGTCTTTTACCTTTTCATGCAGATAAAATGCTACTTTTCCAAAGCCCTTTAAGAGTAGAATGTTTTCTGTAGCTGGTAGCCAAAGAAGAATTTCACAAGATTCTAGGGATGAGAAGGATTTAATATGCTGTTGCTAGCTTGAAGATGGGCAGGTGTATGTGACAAGGGTTGCAGCTGGCCTGTAGAAGCTATCAAGAAAAAAGAAACCCCAGTTCTACAACTTGTAAAGAATTGGATTTCCCCAATGAGTACGTGAGCTTCAAAGCAGAATTCTTCCCCAGTCCTCAGATGAAAACCCAGCTAAAACCTCTGATTTCAACCTTATGAGATCCTACGACTATGTGAATTTTTTGACAAACACCACACTGTTTAATTATTGCATGTGCCTCTTGCATTTCTGAAATAAACATGGTTTTGTTATGAGATATTAATATTTCTATATATTGGTGGACTTGATCATTGAGTATTTTTGTGTTTCTGTTTAGAGGGAATATTTGCCTGTAGTAGGCTTATAGTAAATTTTGAAATGAGATAGTGTGCATCCTTTGACTTTGTTTTTTTCCAAAAGTGTTTTTGCTATTCTCATTTTTGTGCCTTCCTGTATATATTCTAGAATCAGTTTGACGATGTCTATGAAAAAACCTGCGAGATTTTGACTAGCATTGCATCGAATCTGTAGATTGATTGAAGAAGTCATATCTTAATAATATTGACTCTTCCAATTTATGAACACCTCATATTTCTCCATTTCTTTAGATATTTCTTGATGTCTTTGGACAGGGCTTTTACTTTTAAGCGGCTGAACTAACACATTTTAAAATAGATTCATACTTAAAAACTTTCTGTTTTGGGTTGGATTGTAAATGATTTCTTTTTAACTTAAAATTCCTAAGATATATATATTCCTATGATATGATATGATATGATATGATATATATATATTCCTATGATATATATAATTCCTTTAAATTCCTATTATATATATATATGTATACATATATATATACATATACATATACACACACACACACACACACATATACATACACCCAGGGGTGCCTGGGTGTCTCAGTTGGTTAAGTGACCACCTCTTGGTTTCAGCTCAGGTTGTGATCTCAGGGTCATGAGATTGAGCCAGTGTGGGGCTCTGTGCGTAGTACGGTGTCTGTTTGAAATTCTTTCCTTCTTCCTCTCTCTCTCTCTCTCTATTCCTTCCCCAATTCTTGTGTGCACTCGCTCTCTCTCTAAATAAATAAATAAGTGAATAAAATCTTTTAAAAAAAAGAGAGAGATGCACCCAAGTTTTGTATATTAACCATGTTTTCTGCAACCTTGGTGAACCCACTTATTCTAGTATCTTTTTTGTAGAATTTTTGAGCATTCTCTATGTGGACGATCATATTGTGTGAATAAATATAGTTTTATATTTTTCTTTTCCAATCTGTATGCATTTTATTTCTTTTTATTGTGTTATTGCACTGATTAGAACATCTACTGTGATGCAGAATATGTTTAGTGAGAGAGGGTATCTTTGCCTTGTTCCTGATTTTTAAGAAGAAAGCAATTCAGATGTTAGCTGCAGGGTGATTTTTATTTTTATTGTTTTGGTTATCCTTTATCAGGATGAAGGACATTTTCTTATATTCCTAGAGATTTTTAATCACTATCATGTTGAACTTTGTCAAATACTTTTTCTGCATCTGTCGAAATGATTACATGTTTTTTCTTAATATAACAAATTACATTGGTTGTTTATTAAATGTTGAACTGATCTTGTATTCATGGGATAAACACCATTTGGCTATGATGTATTAACTTTTTATATATTTCTGGATAGTATTTGTTCATACTTTGTTGAGGATTTTTGTGTCTATATTCATGAGGAATATTGACTTGTCGTTTTCTTGTAATGTCTTTGGTTTTGATATTACGGTAATGATGGTTCATTAAATTATTTGGAAAATATTTCTTTCCCTTCTATTTTCCAGTACAGATTGTGCAAAATTTGCACTATTTCTTACTTAGATGTTGGATAGAATTAACCAGTGAAATCATTCAAGCTTGGAGTTTTCTTTGTGTAAAAGGGTTTAACTACAAATTAAATTTCTGTAATAAACATGGAACTATTCTGGTTATTTATTTCTTTTTAAAGGAGTTTTGGTAGTTTGTCTTTCTCAGGGACTGAGACTGTTCTATATAAATTATTGAATCTTGAGACACGGAATTATTTGTGGAATTGTTTTATTACTCTTTTCTGTGGGATCAGGCATGATAGGTCTTCTTTCACTCCTGATATGGGCAAATTGTAATTAGTGCTTTATCTGCATCCAAAAAATGTTGTTATATTGTAGTTTAACTTATGTTCAGCTTAAAGCATTTTAAAATTTTTTTCCAGACCTCCTATTTGAATCATGGGTGACTTAGAAATGTATTCTTTAATTTCCAAATATTTGGGGAGTTTTTGAGTATCTTTCTGCTATTGATGACTACTTTAATTAATTTATGATCAGAATACATACCTTATATTATTTCTATTATTTTGAGTTTGTTAATGTTTATTTTATGGCCCAGAATATAGTCAGTTTTGCTAAATGTTCTGTGTACAATTGAAAAAAAAATGTATATTTTACTGTTGTAAATCCTGAGTTTTATACAGCTTCAAATCAAAAGTCCTTCTATAAGTTATGCTGCTCAGCATCTTGGAATAGAGGGTTAAAAAGAAAAGTGTATGCCTTTTGGTTAAAGCTACGGTTAGTGGAAGAAACAAATGTGGTTTGTAAGGGAACAATATAATTTATGGAAAAAGAAAGATGCTCTTTTCAAAACAATCTTCTCTAATAGCTGGAGTGTGACTCTGGCAGGTTTTGCCTACTTTCTGCCCAGATTATAGCTCTGTTTTTTCCCATAATAAGAGATACTCGACCTCAAATTATTACTGAGTATTGTACAGGGTCTTGGGATGAAATTCTGACCTCAGGTGATGGCGACATTTAAGCAATGTTATCCATCACTGATTCTGGGTATCTGGGCTGCTTTATTATTGTCGCGGGTCTTCCAGGAAGTCTAAGTTCCACTTAAAGATCCACTTTGCTGAGTGTCTCTGATCAGAGAACATCACAACAGGATCCCAAGTGAACCGTTGATCATGAAGCACCTCCCGCTGAGGGTACACTGTGCACCCAGAAATTGCAAGTCTTGCACCAAGTAATTCATTAACTTAGCAAAGCCCTCACTGCTTTAAAAACTATCGACATCTTTAAGCAGCAGGCAACATTTTAGAGTGGAGCATCTGGTAAGCTGCAGGCAAAAAAATCCATCTGTTTCCATTGTTATAGAAAGATAAACAGGACCAGACCCAAGACACTGTGGGAAAGAAGTTCTTGCCTGTCTGCTTATTGTTTGCTGCCTTTCTGGAGGAAGAGATGTCATGGATGTGTCAAATAGTGAGGACAGACAAATTGGTGTGGAGTACAACTGTCGCAAATATTTCCTGTGAAGAATAAAAATGGGGCTCCATCAGCATGACAGAAAATGCTCATTCATTTGTTCATTCATTCGTCTTTGCCCACCTTAGATCGAATTTAAGGACATCAAGAAGCTCCCATTTATTGTTGCATGCTGGCTTTTCGAGCCTTCTGTATAAAATGCAGTATTCCTTTTAGCTGTTGGGTTGGTTACGGATGTTTTCAGGGTATGCTAGCTTTTCCATGAAAAACCGTATTAGGTTGACTAACAATAGGTACATCGAATGCCTTTTTAGAGTCCTTGATATTTTCAACTCACATAGTATATTGGAAATAATTTGGTACTTGCTATTTGAAGAAGCATTTGCTTTTATTTGCTTGAAAATGACTGCTCTGACTGGCTTTTTGGGCTGAATTAACTGAAAATTTTGGCATATTGATGGAGACAGAAATTGCCAAGCAATCTAGAAGAGCAAAATTATTTTTTTTCTTCTGGGGTAAATCTTTCTATCCAGGAGCCATCAGATAAGTAAGGTTATTGGTTCATATTTGACCTTTTTGGAAGGAAGAGTGGTCTGTCTCTGTTAACTCTGCTGACTGCATGTTGGCCAAGTCTAGATTGAAGTGTAATTAGTCATGTCTGACTGGAAAGCACATACTGTGTCCATGGCCTTCAAGGTGATGTATGGGCCTTTGATATGCTCTTTGTTTCCCCTGACAGTTCGCAGCACCTACTTTCCACCCAACATCAAATAATCAAGGATCCAGGGGTCGGGAGGTGCCAGTTATCCAAGTGATGGATTCGTGTTAAACCGTGGATCAGCGGGACCTCATGAATCAGCCCGTGGAAGCGTGCTTGTAGCTCTAGAGACAGGGTCCTGACTGCCAATGAACCCACGTGCTCTTCCCCTCGCCTGAACAGCAGGGCTTTAGGCAAATGCCTCATAAAACCCAGGGATGGCTCGAACTGAAGAGCTACAAGGGCTTGAAGGCTCTCTTGATAATTTTTCCCCCTTTTGAACTCCATTCAACATTTGTGACCCCCTGCTTCTCCTGGCCACAGATTCAGCAGAGATGAAAGCCAGTGGGTTTTCACCAGCAGGGTGATTAAATGAGGACTCAACTTAGGAAAACGGACAACCTCTCGTGTGCTTTCCCGCACAACTGCTGGGCATTCGGCACTAAACTGGATGAGGACAAACGATGCAGAAAATATGACCTAGATCACCCGGGGCAAGCAGGGATTCCTTTGAACGCGTGGAAAGGCTCGTAAGAAATAGTCCGTTGGAGGGGAAACACTTCTCAAATAGACCCAGATGATCTGTCCTATGGTACTGAACCTTTATATATATATATGTATATATATATATATACATCCATATATTTACTTATTTGTGGGGTATGCTAAAACCGCAGAGTTCCTGTTTGCTCTGTTTCTTAGGGATAATGTTATTCTGTGGTCAGAGACACCTAAGTCCATTAGGCACGCATACTACGGATCTGAAGAAGGTCTATTTACCCGAGCTTCCAGGAAAAATATTGACAAGGCAGTAAAAATACTTTCCTTGATTACTCAACCTCGTATTTTAAACCAAAAATTACAGGAACTTTTCTCTTTTAGTCATTTATTTTTAGCTTCTCTATTTTTCCACCTTTTGGGGTTTTTTTGGCTCACCTTTTAAAACATGGTCTATTTATACTGACTCTGCAAATCGAGGAATAGCAAAACCCTTACAGCGTTGTCACTGTTTCCCTCTGATGAGTTCTCAAGCTACTTCGGGACGAGTGAATCTCAGCTTCTGGATAAAGGACAGCTTATTACAGGCCTGAAAGAAACTTCAGGTCCCTCAGGACTGTGTTCCAGGAGAGCAGCCACATTAGCTGTTTCTTCTTTCCCCATCTTTGACCAATGGTTGGAAATCATTACAAAGCCAATGGGGTGGGGTGGACTCTGATTTTATCAATAGAATGTAGAAGGACATCGCCTGACTCGGTTATGGTGCTCCAGAAATAAGAGATCTAGACCATTCTGTCTTCCCTGACTGTTCCCTACAATACTTCTCCCCCGTTATCTCCATCCATTATTCACTGTACTTTCTGAAAGTGTGTTTATTATTTGTGATTTTCACCAGGTTGGAAGCTACAGGAAGGCAGGAGGCTTTTCACTGCTTCCCTGAGGCACAGAGGAGGGCTGAGCACCGCTCATCTCAATAAAATATGCTAACACATGCTTTTATCACCGAATGAAGACTTCACAGTTTCATTGGTTGAGTTGCATTTTTTTGAATCTATTTATTTACTTACGACAGCCAATGCTTATTTCTAATTTCTAATTGACAGAGAGTTCTCTCCCCAAATCTAGAAGTTTCAATGGGGCTTGTCATTGCTGGAGAAAATGGCTCACAGAAACTCTCTTGATGAATGTTGAGTCCCACCTTTGGGTCCCTGCTGAAAATATGCAGATTATTTTCAAAGTGACTGAAAGATGCCTGTGTTATAAAGCGTCTGTGGAGCCCTCTCAAGGGTTAAGTTCTGTTTTTTAACACTTCTGCCTGAGGACCCCACGGTGTTCTTGTTGCTTCAACTGGCCAATTTATATTTTATGTATCATTATGTTTGTCCCCTTTCTATCCTGCCATAAAAGTACATACACTTCTGCCTAAGCAGCTTTCCTGAACATGCAGAGGACCTTGGCTGAGATAAAAGAATGAGTGGGTCACGTGGCGATGAAACTCAGCTGCTCACTCCAGGAACGCAAAACTGCTCCTCAAGGAGAGAAGGACAGCTAGTTGCATGAGGAGGAAAAGTGTTGTTCCTTAGCACTGGAAACCCCAAGGAAAAGCTTTTTGAAAAACAATTCAATGTCTCATTAGCCATTGGAGATGTAGGCACATCGTGCATTACTCACTGGAAACCTGTATTCCCCAAACCACAGAATCTCGACTTTAGAAGGGGCCTGAGAGCCTGTGCCACTTTCTCCTCAACATGTGGCATCTCATTGGGCCTTCTCTTCTCACTGAAGGCTGGCTATGCTTGGAGAATGCCCAGCCTGGGCAACAGAATTAGGAAAGCAAATCTGCTGGTGCAAGAATTAACCGCAAGGCATAGAATACATTGCAGTGATACGCAGACAGCTGTGTAGTCAACATTGCTGGGGACATCTGTCCAGCTACTCTTATGTATAATAAGCACGATACAGAGTTGACAATACTTAAATACTAATAAAGAACATTTACTGAGCATTTACTCTGCGACACCCACTGTTCAAAGTACTCCAGAGCCTTTTCTTACTTCTAACAGCTGAGATGGATACCCTTATTATCACCTGCATTTAACACAGAGGAAACGAAGATTCAGAGACGTTAATTTCCCTGCGGTCACCGGGATTTGAAACCAAAGAGCTTTCTTCAAAGCCCTCTTGAGGACATTTCCAGTCCTGATAATGACTGAGGAGTTGTTTTCACAGCCTGCGAGCTACCTTACCAAAATGAGTCATTCTCATTCAGCTTCGAAGATTTGGCCACTTTTCTATTTTTGAATCCACAAATATTATAATTTCCATGGGAAACCTCAGAGGTCCCATTTCTGGCTCAGGAGAGGGTTAACACATTCTACCCAACAGTCTCCCAGTACTGGGCTTCATTCATTTTCCAAAATACAGCATGTTCTGTTTATTAGTCTGCTCCACATCGTTAAAGGAGACTCACACACCAAGTTCACTGAACCTTAGCCATGTGGTGTTGCAGTGACCTTGACCTCATTTTCCCCTCAAACTCTGGGTCTTGGTCAATTCCCAGAACCCAAAGTTCTGTAGTTGAGACTAAAACAAATGGGGGTGTTCCAGTGGTTTGTTTCCACAAGGAATCAAGTGCTCTTCTGATATGTCTCTTGACATCATTCACCAAACATTAAAAAAAAAAAAAGTTTCCAGGAGAAAACAATTGGGGTTTTTTAAACAGTCATATTTATTTGACATGCACATAGAAGCTGCATATAGCCTATGACTTGAAGAATACTGGGATGAGCCTTCATCCGAATGCATTTCCCTCTTACCTCTTCCTGATTCCATTAGAGCTTCATGCTTTTGAGATCATTTGGTTCCTCTTTGAGAATTCAAATATAAATGTGTATCTCTTGGAGAGGTAACACAGGAAGCTGCTGACAATCTTTAACATCCTTTTGTGATTCAGTTAAGTAATCCTAAAGGAGTTGGGTTATAGAATCAGTAAGATTTCATGGGGAGAAAGAAGAGGGAAAGGAAAAGATCTCTTTAGCTCAAAGGAACCAAGCTGATGAAAGACACCTGGCAGAGTTGGCCACTGGAGACTCAAGACCGTGTGCTTAGGAGGGCTTGAAGGAAAGGGGTCTTAATACCCTGGCTTTGGACCCCTCCCTGTAGGCTTCTTTGTACTCCTAGTTTCAACCTTCCCCATTCCTAATTGAGTACTGACTTTCAACATATGCCAGGAGGAAACTGGGCATGAAACTTTATTTAGCTTAAAGACAACGTAGATGAAAGAGGTGTGGCTCCAGAAAAGGAACTAGAAATGCTTATGATGTAGCAGATAGGAAACACTAATTTCTATGGAATGAATAAATAACTGTAATGGAATAATCAGTGGAATAAGAATAAACTCTCTCCATCTTCCAACAGGTCCTCCCCTAATTTATATAAACAGCTATTTGTCAAATTTATTTTCTCTGTTCCTAAGCCTTTCAAAAAGGAAAAGATTATGATCTTGCTAAGGAAATATAAACGGAAGTTCCTCTTAGATTCAGAGGAAAGGCCAGTTGATCTTCAAAGTATTCTATTATTTCTAAGATCCAGATAAATGGGAGACCTTGATAAACGTATGGTTTCCTTGCCAAGCCTGTAGGTTCAGGCACTGGGTGGTTTCTTGACCTGTATGTCAGGGGGCTTTGGATTTGGTGTAGGTAGCATACAAAGTGCCTGGCACATAGATTTGTGATCCTTGTTATTTGAATGAATATATGAACAACTAAGTCCCTCCTTTTATGGTCTACATCTTTGAGGCTAATTGACCTTGAACTTAATGATTTATAATGGGTGGAAGAAATGAATGGCGGAATGCAGTGGGTTGTTGTAAAGATGGCTACAGCTATTCCCACCCTTTCCCATGACTGGTACTCTCCCCATCAAGAGGTACAGTCTGATTCCCCATCTCTTGAAGGACATTGGGAATGACCTTTTGCCTTCAGAATGAAGTGGAAGTGATTTTCTGGGACTATCAAGGCCAGAACTTGGGAAGACTTACAACTTCTGTTTTCACCTGTTTGGCATCTAGATGTCACTGAAAGGAATTCAGGTTAGAGTAGGGAATGTTGGGAAACCACATGGAAAGAGAGAAGCCCAGTGATCCCCCAGCCATTCCAGCTGCCCCACTGAGGTGCCAAATATGTTAATGCAGCCCTCTTGTGTATGCCAACCTTCGTTGAGCTCCTAGTTATATGGAGTCACGTAAGAGACCCCAAGTGACACCAGGGGGAGAAGGACAGTCCAACAGAGTCCAACCAACACACCATATCATGAAAAATAATAAGACATAGATGCATTACATTCTAAGTTTTATTAAGCAGCAAGAAACAACTGAAATACAGAGTAAGACAGCCTTCTCAAGCTCACAAGCTCCTGCATCCCTACAAAGGGAGATTTTAGTGGTGTGACCTGTGATGTGTGCCCTTTGTCCCTTTGCAGTTTTTCTCCATGAGGATCAAATGGCTGCAAGTGACACCAAGGGTTGGAGATAACTTTAAAAATATTACCACCCATGGTTTAGATAACTGGACTCCTGGAGTGGAAGGGTCCTGAGAAGTCATGGACAAAGCGACAGAAGTCATTTATAATAGTAGACTGACCACATTTTTAACGGTAATAGCATCTTGATTTAATTGAGAAAACTAGCCACAGATAACATTAAACAGAGTAAAAAATAATATTACATTATATGCATGTCACTTATGCTTGCAAAGGCTTTGAGGTGCCTTGTTTCATTTGATATTCATCTCAACCTTCTGGGAGAGAAGTTTACCTATCAAGAGTTTATCTATCAAGATAAACTTTATCTAAAATAAATTTCTCACATTTTATGTATGAGTCAAAGACTTTTCACATATATACCAGCATAACCTCCACTCAAATGAAGATATAGAACATTTTTATTTTCCCAGAGAGATTCCTTCTTGCCTTTGGTATTTTTTTTTTTTGTTTCAGCTTTATGGCTATATATATAAAAAATTATAAGTTATTTAAAATGTGGTGATTTGATATTCGTATACATTGTGAAAGAGGTCTCCCCATCTAATTAATACCTCTATCAACTGATATATTTTTTCTTTCTCTCTCTCTCTCTTTTTGGTGAGAACATTTAATTTCTACTCTCTTGGTGAATTTCAATTATACAATACAATGTAATCAGCTGTCACCACCTTGTTTTACATTGGGTAGTCAGATTTTATTCATCTTGGATCTAAAAGTTTGTAAACGTTCATGCTTTTTTCATTCAGCACCCTGTACACCATGCAACTCAGGCAGCCCCTGACCGAGTTTCTATCAGTTTTGCCTTTTCTAGCATTGCATGAAGTGAAATGATACACCATGCTCTCTTTTGCTTATGATTTCTTTCATTTGACATAATGAACATTAGATTCATCAGTGTCAGCACATCTGTTAGCATTTCTTTTGAGAAAGGGCTCCTTTCCCCCCATTTTCCTGAGGAGGAAACTCAGATTCAAAGAGGTGGTGATTTTTTTGAACATCTCAGCTCACAAGTCACCGGCCAGGACGCCCACATGGATCTTACGAATCCTCGATGCCTTACCATGATAGAGAACACTCCCTCCCACTTTGCTAGATATTAACTACAGTTAATATCACCTGAAATTTTCTTTTTCACCCCCCTTTTTTCCCCTTCTTCTTCTTCTTCGTTTCTCTCTCTCTCTCTCTCTTTATTTTTTTAGAGAGGATAATTCTTTTTTTTTTTTTTAAGATTTTTTTGATTTATGTGAGAGACCGAGAGAGAAAGAGAGCATGAGCAAGAGGGGGTGGAGAGATGGAGAGGGAGAAGCAAACACCGCACTTGAGCATGGAAACCAACTTGGGGCTCCATCCCATGACCCTGAGATCATGACCTGATCTGAAATCAAGAGTTGGAGACTTAACTGACTGAGCACCAAGACTCCCCTTCACCTGGAATTTTCGACTAGAAATAAGGAAGAACGTAAAACCATTTCTACTGTTAAAAGGTGTGGGGTTTGAAGCCCAGGACTAACCAGGGGCCATGTTTCCGGTACTATGGAAGAAATCTGAGCTAAAAGAGGAAAAAGCTAACACGCAGAGAAAAGCAAAGGTGGGGGACACAAAAATAAAGCCATGATTATTTTGGAGCTTTGATTCCAGGTTTTTTCGAGGGCCAGCAGCACCTTTGTTCTTCCAATAAATTGTTTATTTAGCCCTTCCTTTGATAACTTGAGATATTTCAGTATCAAGTAATCAATTCCCTGTAAGTTAATTTGAGTTAGGTTTCTGTCACTTGTAATCAAAAGAACCCTGAGTCACACATCATGCTTATAAGTATTTAATTGGAATTAATCATTTGCATAATATTGCCACATCTTTTAAAAAACCCACAGTTTTCTTAGTAAGCCTAGTTAAATATATTGCATCTGTATTGTGCCAAGAAGAATGACAGCACTGTATTTACCTTTTCAAACAATCTTTGTTTCCATTTGGCATATACAGAGTTTGAAATATTAACAGTGCATCCCAGGAGAAAAACAGCTCTGTAAGGTCTATGGGTGATAAAATATATAAATACTATGTGTTCAAGATCAGCACATTCTATTCATTTTTTTTCCTGCTGGGAGTTACTCATTTTTATGGAAAATGACCTGGCCCACTATAATAACTGTGAGTGAAACTGCTGGAGGATACTTTCCCTGATTCTCATATCATACGCAGGTAGTGAATAATTCTTGTGTGATTTAGGATCCCATTTTCAGAAGCAGAATACTTGCCTGTGAGAGGGACTAGAGCAGTTGATCTCCATTACGTAGAACATATAACAACAGCAAAAACAAGTCCCTCTTATCGCATGCAAAGAAATTCTCCTTTTTTGAGGACCAGTCCCCAAGAATGTATCAGTGCCCCCCAGAGAATTCTATGCACAATAGAAATTAACCCTTGGTTGAGTTTCTCTTTGCATTCATGATTCTAACTTTCCTTTCTGATTTTTGTCTATCCTTTGTGGAGCTGCTTTTTCCTTCTCTCCTGTTTCCCTTTTCTCTTTCTTCTCGTTTCCCCAGGGCTTATTGAGTGGAGAGCCAAGTCTCCATTTCTCCTCATTATGCTCATTTGTGACCTGGAGGGAGTGACCTCGCCGCCCATTCCCCCACCGGGGGAGCAGTTAGCAGTTTCCAGTTTGGACTTCCATGCTCCAACATGTCAGGATGCTCAAAGGGTAAATGCATGAGAAACAGAGGATAATTGAATTATAGATTTCTATTGTGTTCAAGATGTTAGCTCTTGCACACATGTAGCAATTCTTGATTGCTTAAGAGGTCCCTGGTGTGTTTTTGGCAAGTGAAGACCTTTACATGTGCCTGGCGCTGGTCCAGGTGACATGCACAGCTCTGGGATTACTTAACTACTCATCTGCCTGCATTTTCTTCCAATTCCTTAGAAAGAAAACTGAAAACAAGGAGAAAGAAAAGGGGCGTTGACCTTGATGACCAAAAAAATTCCTTTTAGATAAATTCCAAGATAAACTTCAAGATAAGACACTCCTCAATGGAATACTTGCAGAAAATAAGATCCAGCACAGGAGTTCTCCAAAAACAAAACAGACAATTTTAACCCTTGAGACGTGTGTGTGTGTGTACGTTCATATGTGTGCATGCTTGATTTCATTTTGTGGGCTTAAGGGTGATCTTGAATGACTTTCAGATCTGTCTAGGATGAAGAACAAATGAAAAATAAGGCAGGAGGGAAATTGCTTTAAATGTGTAATATACTGATCTGACATAGAAAGCACCTGTGAGGTGAAAAAAATGAAAAAAAAAAAAAACCTGGCTGAAAAAAACTTTAAAACTATTACTGTTTTTCACAATTGTTTTTGGTAAATGTAAATTACTGTGCTTTGTGTTAATTACATGAAGCCAAGATGAGAGTTCAGAGCTTCAAATAGAAAAACGAGGGGAGAACAGGAAGTACTTTAAGGATGCTAGGAAGTCACATGGATCTGGATCTTTGGGGATCCAAGTTTCTTGTGTCTCCTCCACAGGAAACATGTCTGGCTTCAGTCTTTTGGAGGTCTCCACTGAACAGCTGCATCCACTCCAGGTGCTAGAAAGCAGAACAAGCATTATGCTCATTCGACTTAGGGCATGCTGTTCCCTTTGCTCCGTAAGGAGTGGTTCCCTTTCTCCTTCTCTGTAAGATCACCTATCAAGTACAGCATCCTGCACGTCAAATTCTAAACAGAAAAGAATCAAGAATAGTTAAGGAACTTGGGGATGATGGGATGGATGGTTCCTTGAAGTGGAGAAAGAAAACCATCTTGATCTTTCTCCTGGTTTAGACTTAGCATCCCGATCATCTGAAGCATGGTCACGGCATGATCTTAGAGTGGATAGAATATTTCAAATCCGGATGGTCCGTGGACTATTTGAAGGAGAAGAAGGGAATGAAGGTGGAGGGTGCTTGAGTCACTTACAACTTTGTGTGAGATAGTTTAATGGGTATTTTTCCCCCAAACACTCAGCTGATTGGCACCGAAGAAATAGGAGGACTTTAGAGAGAATGATTCCCAGTGGGAGACATAATTTTGATCATGGAACCCGTCAGTGGTTGAAGGTGTGAAGTGGGTTAGTGAAAGGTCCAGATAAAGGCTTGGAGCATATGCAGATCAGGGAAATGAAGAGGCCATGGAGTTGTCGAAAAGATGGCAGAGGAGGAGAAAAGAAAAAGTAAAGCAGGAGAGAAGGTCAACAAAAAAGGTGAATAATGGCCCATCAAAATCCACTGGGATTGCTCTTGCTCTGCTGTAATTCCTGTGGTGGTTACTACACAATTGTTCTCTGTTTCATATAAATTCTTGTTTTACTCTTTCCTCTATAGTGGACCCTCTAAGGGCTGGGCCATGTACTGTATGACATTGGTCTTCTGCCATCATGTCTCTCAACCCAGTGCCAGGAGCACAATGAGTACCAAGTCATACTTATGAAGGGTTTGACCAGAGATGGCTAAAGGACCACCTCACAAAGTGCAAGAAACTGGAACACAACGGTGGTACAAATTGAAGAAACCCCTGTTTTTCCTTCACCCTATTTTTCAACGGAATTTTTCCTCAATGCCAATTTTCTCTTGGAAATGTTAAAAAGAGAAACAAAGAGGTAAAAGAAATTATCTTTCTCTCATCTTCAGAGACCCAGAATTTGTTGTTACTAGAGCTGCTTGGGTCCAATGACTCCTTAGAGCCACATTGCTCTCCCGCCTCCTTGCAGACTCTTGCTCTGTGAACCTTTGCCACTGAGGAGAAACACAAGCTCATGAGGCACCCACAGGACCACAGGAAACTGCCAAAAGTGGATATCAGGCAGGGGATTCTGGGGCCACTCTTTGCTCTGCTTGCCATGTTTTATAAGCCACATGATACTGGTCTCCACTTGATGGAAATGAAGGCTTAGTTCAGTGCGATAAGGTTCTGAAAACATCACTTCTGACAAATGCTGGAAATTAAGTTTAACACTCAGAAGAGTACTGAAGCCACCAGATCTGGGCAAATAAAGAACAGTAGAAGCCGCCCCCCAACCTGATAGTTATATGAGCCTTTCTCATCAGCTCCCAAGAATTTTATGGAGCAGCCAACTTTCCTGGTGGGGGGAGCGACAGACTGGAGGGCACCAAGTAGGAGTTTATGGGAGCCATAGAGAAAAAGGGTGCTGGAGTTTTTTCTTTCTCTTTTTCCCTCCACCTCCCCTTTGTGTTTAGCTTAGCCGTTCTGAAGTGTACCATAGAAAAGGCCTTGATTATCAAATGCAATATTCACGTAAGATTGTTCTGTTCAGCCTCATATTGGGGAGTATACAGGGCTTCAGTGTTCCTTAATAAATTACCTCTTCATGTAGCAATTAACCCCCTTCTGTGAAGGTTCAGTGTTTCCTTGGGCCTGTGCCAGAGCTAACAGCTATGGCTTAGCGTTCTTTTTAATGGGCTGCAATTACTGCTGAGAGCAGGGAAACATAAAATATTAACACTTAAGCATCTTTTACACTTCTTTGAACGTTAGATTATGTTGAAAATATAACTGACTTTTCATTCTTAAACCTGATATTTGCTTAGAATTCCACAGGACCCATGAAAATGTTTCGGTAAGTGGTTTCTGTTGATTTATTAACTCTCGTGAAAGCTTAATGGAAATCCCTTGCCACCAAATATTGAATATGTTTTATGCATGCTTACAAAAGACTTGTTTACCAACTCAACGGCTTTCCCACATTTTACAAAAGATAAATGATTCAGCACACAGCTTGATGGGAGTCCCATTTTTCTTCTTCTATGCCATCTGTTGGGGAAGGAGAGGACTGAAGCTTCCAACCCCCAGACAATTGTGTTGACTAGGTCTCTCCACTACAAATCTGGTCACTATTATCTTTGCTCAGGTTACTTTGCCTTTTTTGGGGTGTTGCCTGTTGATATGAAGACCTCATGAGATAGATTATGTGGGAATTTTGGTAACCTCTACATTACTTATTATTCTCTGCATAATAAGTATATGTAGAATGTAATACCACTCTCTCTCTCTCCATGGCATATGTATTACGAACATATATTACATGCACTATATGTATATAGCATATATATAGTATATACAGTGTGTATATAGCATATATAGTCTGCATCTATTATATATTTATATAGAGAGAATAGATAATAATAAGTAATATACAGATATATATATATATATAAAACATATATTATACATATATCTGCCTCATAAAACTACAAAGTAATAGAGCTAAGAGAGCTCTAACTAATTACAGGAGGTTATATGAACTCATTCCATGGTTTCAGATAATTAAATCTAAATCCATTAAGATCAGTCTATTTTCTCCTTTGTCATCTCCAAAGATGGCTACCATATAGACTTCTAATTATAGAAGTAACTTAGGTACTTTTAATGATGGGAGTGTATACCACACTATCAAATAACTAAATTTTATAAATAATCACACGATAATTTCTAATAAACTAAATATATTTAATTCTGTAATATCTGCTTTTTTTCCCTTTCTTTCTTTTTATTTTTTTTAAATTTTTGAATCTATCCTCAAGGACCTGCATCATTAGAGGTGTGCAGAGTGACTGATATCGAGCTTTTCTTGTTCTTCTGAACATCATTTTGTGGGGGCACCTGACTGGCTCATTCGGTAGAGCATGTGACTCTTGACCTTGGGGTCTTGAGCTCATGCTGCAGGTGTGTCGTACAGCTTGCTTATTTATTTATTTATTTATTTGTTTATTTATTTTAAAGATTTTATTTATTTATTTGACAGAGAGAAATTACAAGTACACTGAGAGGCAGGCAGAGAGAGAGAGAAGGAAGCAGGCTCCCTGCTGAGCAGAGAGCCCGATGCGGGACTCGATCCCAGGACCCTGAGATCATGACCTGTGCCGAAGGCAGCGGCTTAACCCACTGAGCCACTCAGGCACCCTGTACAGCTTATTTAAAGAAAAAAAAAAAAAAGGAAAATGGGGCGCCTGGGTGGCTCAGTGGGTTAAAGCCTCTGCCTTCAGCTCAGGTCATGATCCCAGGGTCCCGGGATTGAGTCCCACACCAGGTTCTCTTCTCAGCAAGGAGCCTACTTCCCCACCCCCTCTCTGCCTGCCTCTCTTGTGATCTTTGTCAATAAATACATAAAATCTTTAAAAAAGAAAAGAAAATATTATTTTGTATACTAATATTGCTTCTGAAGTACTTTCCAATGTTTAGTTACTCTGACCACTAAGAAGTCTTCCTTATGAACTACCCAATTATTTTTTTATTTAACATAAGTCTATTTCTTCTTAATCATTGTTTAATACATCCGAAAGTAAAAAAGAAAACCATGTTGACTTTTTTCCTTTGTAAACATGAGATTCAAGTATTGCTTAAAATTCAAATACATCTATTTTTTTCTTGCTCGCAGTTGTGGCGATCTTTTAGAATGTCCTCTGTGAAATGAGATTATTTCAATTCTCAAATGCAGGGGTTGGCAAACTATGGACCAGGATGCAGGTCCACCCTTGCCTGTTTTTATAAATAAAGTTTTAATAGAAACAGTCACACTCATGCATTTACGCATTGTCTGTTGCTGCTTTTGCACTCCAAAGGCAGAGGTGAATAATGTCGATAGAGACTCCATGACCTACAAAGCTGAAAATGGTTACTATATTGCCTTTACAGAAAAAGTCTGCCAACCCCTGCACATAGATGGAAATTCAGCACTGTTAATTATGCTGCTATGAAAACAAGTGTTCACATGTAGTATTGTTAGCTGTATTGATAAATATATTCAAAGGACAGTTTGAACATGCATTTTAATATTTCATATAAGCATGTTTACATTTAATTGCTTGTTTCTAAGATAATTCTCTCTAGACCTGTAATTGGCCAAATTTTCCTCAACTTCAGAGTTCTTTTGTCTTTAACTTGAGTTGCAGAAATATCAAAGTTTATACATGGTTAAAACATGGCTTTGGGGGGCTGACAAGACATGATTCAGAAGAAAGTGTGTCACTTCATGGCTGTTGGCACCTGCTATGTACCCAGAGAAGAGTATATTACCTTGAATATGTCACTTGAATTTTTTGAGCCTTATTTTCATCTATAAGATGGAGCTACTGAGACTATACATCTCATATGTTTAACATGAAGATTAAATGAAGACATTACAGTGTATTTGTGGATTATGGCAGGAGCACCTGGTGTAGACCCCATAAATAAGACTTTTTAAATAATAGCCAAAGTAAACGTGCAATAAAAAATAACAATTATAATAATAGAATAGTTACCTCCATTATTCACTTTATATGTTACATATAGCCCTGAGTCTTGTTCCTAAATCAGTGACTCTGACTGCTTCTTTGACTTGTAATAGAGCTCTAAAGTTCATTCTGAACCATAATGATATGATGTGAGGCAAAACAGAACTCCTAGTTTATTTATGTTTCTTAATTAACCTCCCTCATTGAATCTCTCTGCCTCCAAGCACAGTTAAAATGTTATGTGTTTCTCTAACACGCCAAACAATTTTGTGTCCTAAACATTCAAGAATCTCAAAGTGATGAAATGATTAAGGAAGGAGAAAATCCCAGAGGTGCCCAATGGTGATATGGAAATGGGAGAGCTTATCAAGAAGGCTCACATTCATGATGATTTGTGGGAATTCCTATGCACCAATCCTTGTGCTGGCCATACCGTGCTGCCTAAATGTTGTCAGGAAATTCTTACTCATCCAGAAATTTGGGGTGTTTCTACACACTCTTACACACAATTGCCGTAGTATTTGACGTTTCACCATTAGAGAGACATTTATTTGAGAATCTCTTTTTACCCGCTACAAATAATCAAATAAGTCCTTCATGTAGCAAAACGTTTGCCTCAGTGAAAAATAACTTCTTATTCTTCTGAAGTTTGCATTTTGCTTGCCTCTCCTTCATAGCATGTTAGCATGTTATAGTTATTTGTGTATTAATCTGAATCCATTTCGCATTCCCTCTCCATATTTGTCGAGGGAACTGTGTGCAGACTGGATAAATATACTTAAATCTCTGTCTGCCTCAGACGTGTGCCTGCACACAGGCATTTTTCAGGGCTGTTACCAAATGAAAACTCTTTCTTGCTTCCCACAAGACTTTATTTCTTAAAAAATATTCCTTGTAAGAATTCTATTACCAGTGAATAAAAGCTGTAAAAATATTGATCAAATAATCCCTTCTGCTATGGACTGAATATTTGTGCTCTTCTTTCAAAATTCATAGGTTGAAACTTTAATCCCCAGTGTGTTGGTATTTGGAGGTAGGGTTTGGGGGGAGGTAACTGGGGTTAGTTAAGGTCATGATGGTGGGACCTGTATGATGGAATTAATGCCTTTAGAAAAGAAGAAGAGACAAGGTCTTTCTTCACTGTCTGAGGAGGCAGCAAGGAGGCATTCACGGGCAAACCAGGAAGAAGACTGGCAGGAGCTAAATCTGCGGGCACCTTGATCTTGGACTTCTCAGTGTTTGAAACCATGGGAAATGAATGTCTGTTGCTTAAGCTATTGCATTTTGTTACAGTAGCTCAAGCCAACTAAGTCTATTGTATTTTTGTTACAACAGCTTGAACTGACACTTACCTATTGAATATTCACTGTTGGCAGATACCGTTGTTGATTGGCTAATGCGCTGCCTCTCTCCAACCCCTTTCTCTCTTGCCTATTTCCACTAATGGAATCTTCCAAAAAATATTCAACCTTCTCTGCAGCCTAGCATAGCCCTGGGGCAGATCTGGGCAGTAGGATATAAGAGGAGTCTACTGGGACTGCTAAGAAAGCATTCAATTTTTTGGATAGAAGTCACTGATGCAGCCTTTCCCCTCCTTCCTGGCTCAAATGCAGAGCTGATGAATGTAGAGCTGAATGGAGAGCGGCTAGCACACTTCCAAGATGGCGCTCCTTTGCCTTAAGGATGGTGAATGGACAGAGGGAGCCTGGATCCTTGAGGACATTGCCAAGCTACTGAGCCTACTTGAGTGGACAGTTACCTCAACCTTTATGTTAGATCAGACAGTGAACCTCTCTCAATTTGTTTCAACCATGTCAGTATATTTAATGCTGCTTGCAAACAAATGTAGTCCTACCCATTAAGCAGATTATTAAAACACCCAGCAAGATTTCTCTAGAATACAGTTAGAAATATGATTAAAAATCATACTGTCCTATAACCAATATATATAAAAAGTAAGTAAAATGACAGAGTGTTTCAGAACAAGGATTTAGCGTTAGGTCCCAGTCCCACACCCTGCGCGCTCACTGAGGCAAGTGATTTCACCTTTCCTGGCCTCAGTTTCTGTGTCTGTAAATGGGTGAGATTATGTAATAAAAAGACTGTGAGAGTTAAGTGTTTAAAGTGCAGGAGAAGCACTTACTTGGCACATGGTAAGTGCATAACAAAGTTGAGATATTTTCTTATTTATAATTTTATAGATGAAGGCATGCTAAAGACTTAATTCATTTCTTAAGCCTCAACTTGACAATCTCCTAATAGTTCAAACTGCAGGATACCTTACGTCCTGGGTCAGTTTGACCAATAAGGGAACTCACTTCTGCTCACTACTTCTTTCAAATGAGATAGGTAAGAACATCACACAAAGGTTAGGATATATTATTCTTGGGTTTGTTTATCATCTTATTGTTACTTCTATAAGTCTGATGTAATTCAATTAGTTCTTGGAGTTCGTTGGAGTTTGGTTTATTGGAATTAATATCTCAATCGCTAAAGTTAATTTGAATCATCCCCTCCATTCACAGAATACGGCTTACTTCTCTTGCCCACTTAATGTTTAAATATTTTATTTGTCCCATTTCAGGTTTCAAAGAAAACCCTTAACCGGTTGTCTTTTCTCTCTCTTTCTTTCCCCTCAGTTTGAAAGAGGCCTTATTCTGGTTAGCATAGCTGAACCAGGAGACACCACATGGAAGAGAGGTATGATTTATATGAGAAAGAATGGAAATAAAAATCATACCCTACTTAGAGGAAGAGACGGGACTGAGTCAAAATAGTTAGAGATGAAAGTTTAGCAACTTTGCACATTTTAAGCACTGCCTGGAATTCTGACTGATGGGATATTCTGGAAGTCGGGAAGGAAAGCTTAAACAAGTAAGTGCGCTAAGAGGAGCACTGAAGTTGTTTCATGCCGAGGCTGTTGGAATCTCTGGGCATGAACTAGCAATTATTTTCAGAGGGTGTGGGAGTAGAAGTAACCAGGGGGTTTCTGAGGCCCATAATGGTCTTCTGTGGTGTGCGCTGAGAATCGAATGTTATACCACAAGATTACAGGCTCTCCATCTCCTCGGACCAGGGCAAATTCTCATGCACACTCCAGCCTCAATGTGTCATGCCCGCTGGAGTCTGTGGAGGGGGACGTCATCTCGGTGCCTGGGCCCTGGAATCAATAAGATGGTATTAACCATCGTTTTAGAGGTCGGATGATTCCACGGCTCTCAGGGAGGTATACATGGGATGCCTAGATCATCTAGAGTCTGTCTCTCTCAGGTGCCTCAAAGTGTATGGGATTAATTAGCCAAAGCAGATGAAAACCCCCCAAGTTTCCGTCTATGAGAAGAAATTATAAAGCATCCAGGAAAGATCAAAAATTTAAAAAAAAAATAGCAGAGTACATTCTTTTGGGGCCGATCATGTATTTTCACATGCTTTTTATTAGTAACAAAAGCCAAGCTATCGGAACATGTCCTCTCTGATAGAGCAAACTCTTTGAGGACAGCCTTCCTGAAGACCGACTTACTGTGCCTTGGCAAACACCGTGCCCAGGATGGTATTAATGTTTTCTACTGTGAAGAATGAGAGGCAGAAAAATGCTCAAATTACTGGGAAGACCCCTGCATATGCCATTTTGTTATTCTTTTATTTCAAACACCGAGTCCATCTTTTCCCGGAAAACTGAATATGACATAAACATCATCTAATTTCTCTTTATCTCCTCTTTACAGGCACAGGATATGAAAAACAATAATGTCATCCTGAGGTTTATGGGTTTCAAAAAGGAGGTATTCCTGCCGTTCACTTATTTGGTGGGCATTTTATTAGGAGACGGTCTTTCAGGTTAAGGCCTGTGCCTTGTCGTTCTAATTTCCCTACACACTGAAGCTAAATTCATCTCCCAAAGTGTTATTTTTGTTGTGTCAGGAGTGACTCCTGGTTCGTCCTATCCGTGATGCAGTCCCTTCTGTAATCTGGTCAGTCCTGACTTTCAAGCCTCATCTCTCCTCCCGCTTCTACTTGAACTTGATGACGAAGATCCGGACAGACTTGGTTACTGATCATTCTTCCAACAGACTGTGTACTTCTCCATTTGTTCACCTTTGCTCGTCTCGCTGGAAAGCCTGTGTCATCTGCCCTTAACGTCAATCTAGTTTATGCATCACTAACTTCCTGCAAGAGGCTTGTTGAGGTCACTGCAGGTCTGATATTTCTGTCTTCTATCTCATGCCACCATTGGGGGATTCTTTACTTATTGCCCTTTATTAAACAATTTGAAAATTTATCTGTACTAATTTAAGGTGCATTTATTGATCACCCTCATTGCATCCCTTCTGGGAACAACGGATACTATAGAAATAAAATAAGTGTGAAATGCATGTCCATGAAGCTCCACAGTATCTCTTTTATTAAATTGTGAACTCTTTGAGGACATCCATTTCAACTTTATATGTCACATAGGATAAGATCTGGAACATGGAAAGCAATGACTAATTTGCATGAAATAAGTCAATCAGTGGTTTCTAACCCTGTAAGATTCAATGTCCTCTTCCAGCCAACATTTTGTCATGTGCCTTTCCAGTGTGGAAGGAAAAGTTACAAACAGGATCATCTGTTTTTACACATAACTTGAAAAAAAGTTAATATATATCCACATAAATGTAATACCCTCAAATGAGCAATTAAAGAAAAGCAATTCATAACAAAATAATATGCATCCATTTCTGTAAATGCTCAGACTCGACTAAAGGGGGACGATTAAGTTCTCAGATGAGTTCATTTGGATTCTCCACAAGGACAGAGAGAAGACAACGTTCCCCATACGAGGGGCAGGCAAACGAAATGGCAGAAATATAAGTAACACTAAAATAGAAAGTAGTGTTTGGGTCGGTTGTAACCTAGACTCATTCATGTAAAATAAAGAGAGAAGTAACCTTAATTGAAGCTGGGGTAACATGCCAAGGAAAACTTGCCGACTAACAAAGTGCAGAAATGAGGAAGCATGACAGTCCAACAAATGAGCTGTATCTTACTTGTGAGGGGAGGGTCAAAATAATTCATATGGAGTGACCTAGGGCAGAGTAGTGACAGAGTAGCCCAGAAAACATATCTTCTAGTTTAAATTCCTGCCACGTGTTGGGGAATACTTTCAGTTTCTGGTATTTATTAAGGCTCTCAAGGCCAAATATTTTGGCAGGTGGTAGGGAGCAGAGGGTGGATTAGGAAAAAAAAAAAAAAAGTCTTACATTCAGGAGACTGCAGAAAACTGTTTTACGATATGTTTCTGGGGGAAGTATAAGAGGAAAATTAAAATTAATAGGCAGCTCACTTCTGCTTCCGGTCATGACTTGAGGAACGAGGGTTGAGGAGCCTTCCTGCCGTAAACAACACATATCTGTACAATATACGGGAAACAAATGGGTTCTTATGTTGGATGAGAGCCAGCCGCAGATTGGGATTCCCTGGAGACAGGAAAGAAGTGTGTCCTGTGATTGCTCTGGTTTTCAGTCCGAAGGCACGCTCTGGACCACAGCACAGGCAGCGGGAGCCTCCACGGGGCACGATCATCTTGCTGAACTAGAGAAACAAAGGAGAGGCGAGGGAGGCTGAGCAGCTAGGGGGTTTGCAAGGCAGAGCCCCAGAGAAAAAGAAGAAATACAGAGAAAGCTCCAGCAATCTGCATGAGATCTCCCTTGAATCTATGGGGGAGCTCTAGGAGGCTGAGGATAAACAGTTATTGGGGAAGGAACAAGTTCTCAGGAACTCTAAGGGGAACAACTTAGGGAGCTTGCAGGGGCCTGAGAAGGGTTTGAATTCAGCCCAGAATGGAAAGACCTCATGAAACCTTTGGAGCACTAGAGACCCCAGAAGAGCCAGGCCTTAGAAGTGGGGCCGAACTAGTTATTCAAGTCTTGACCTAATAAACCTTAATAATGAGAATCAAAATAACCAAGCTAATCCACAGGTGGTTTAACCACTGCTGGAACAAAATTCAAAGTTCTTTAAAAGAAGACAACAAAAATCCAGAAAATCGGCCTTGTAACTTTTACTCTCCAGAATCTAATCCAAGTGTACTCAGCATGGAGAAGCAGGTTCCCGGTTACCCTTGTGGAAAAGGTGTAACAGAAGTGTGAATTGGGGTCCCAGGGGAAAGAGATACGTCAAGAAATAACATTCGGAGATTTCCCCAACTTGATTAAAATTATAAACACACAGTCCAAAAAGCCAAATGTACTCCAAACTGGAGATTGACACCGAAACAGAAATGGACACATTATTATCAAATTCTTTAAAAGGTGAGAAAGAGAAGAAAAAAGCAGCAGGAGGAAAAAAGACACATTTTGTGCTGGCAAACAGGTAACAGTTGCCACTGACTATCAGAAACAATGTAGCCAGAGAACAGGATTGGCATTTTAAAAATATTGAAAAAACAACAACACCCCCTCCCACAAACTCCCCCTCAAAAAACAAGAATTCTTTATCAAGAATCCTATGTCAGCAAAAACAGCCTTCAAAAATGAAAATAAAATAGACATTTTCACAAAACACAAAAGCTGCATTTGTTCACCACATATTATGAGAAATGTTCAAGGATGTTCTTAAGTCTGAAGGAGAAAGATACCAACCACTTTTTGAGACTCAAATCATTGGCCCTCCATTGTTTCTCAGGTAACTCTGTGAATGTTGGCTGACATGCCCGTTTTCCATTTCAAATAAATGAAATGGAAACTCATTCGGATCTTCATATCTCATCTTTTGCTAGCAGCCATATGAGTAATATATTTCCAAATCATTATTATTACATTCAACCAGCTGGAAAGAGCTCTGAAAATGGTGAGTGACAAAGGTTGTTTTAAAAGAAATCCATTTTTTGATACTTCCTTCAAAAATTCCTCTTACTTTAATGTGATTAATGTCATTTCCTTGGATCTAAAGAATCACCTCATTTAGCTTTTTGTCAATAATTCTGAAAAGTAAGTACATCATTTTTCAATATTTTAATTTTGGTATTCAATTTGTCACATACTTTTCACTGACTGAATGAAATAATTCTACAACAGTGTGAAATAGCAAAATATTTATAAGCAGGTTCCCTTAACAAACATCTCAAATATAGGAAAAGATTACTTATGAGGCCAGATAAGCCTTTTACTATCTTTGTTATTCTGTAGGTTTCCAAATAATCTTTCCAAGGATTAGTTTTAATTTTATTGATTAAAGACTGATGAAAGTATTTACTGATTTGTGAAATGTTTCACCCAGATACTTGTCTATCAGTTATCCATGAAAAATAGAATAAGCTGCTAAAACATGATGATCCATTATGTTGTTATATAGCCTTACTGACAAATCATAGCCAGTCTCACTACAATACAAGGAATTCTATTGAAAGTGAGATTTTTTTTTTTTTGGTGTAATTTTTTTAAAGAATTCCAACTACTGACATTCTTATTGGTTCTCTATCAGTAATTTGAAAATAATAGTTCCTTTTAACTTTTTCTTTCCTTGCAAATGTTATGTATGTGAGTAGTAGATCTTCATCACATAAGATGCTTTCATGCAGTTTCATAAAAATTTACTTGTTGCAGTTAATTCCTCGGTGGCTAATTTTTTAAAACACTGTGTGCTATTCATCAATTCTTCTTGAAATAACACTGCTTAAAGAAAAAGTAAAAAAAAAAAAAAATCATTGGGGGCGCCTGGGTGGCTCAATGGGTTACGCCTCTGTCTTCAGGTCAGGTCGTGATCTCAGGGTCCTGGGGTCGAGCCCCGCATCAGGCTCTCTGCTCGGCGGGGAGCCTGTTTTCCCCTCACCTCTTTCTCTGCCTGCCTCTATGCCCACTTGTGATCTCTGTATGTCAAATAAATAAAATCTTTAAAAAAATAATTGTATTTATATTCCTTTCCATCACCACTCCAGTAAATTCTTGTACAGCTAGTAAGATTTATTTTTCTCCAAGATTGTGTAGCTTACTACACTTTGCAATCATTTGTTCTACTCTCTAAGTTTTTTTTTTTAATGAAATATTATTTATAAACATTTCAGAGACAAAATTCCTTGGAAATGTAGAGTATCTTTGACAACTTTATTAGGATGTTTCTTTGTAAATTTTTTTAAAAAAATTTAATAATATTGTCACTTAATTAGAAAAAACCAGTAAGGATTAAGGACACATTGGTGACTTTAATGGGCAGAGCTGTGAAACCTAATTTCAAATAGTCAATCAGATACCATGGTCGCTTTCCTTTATTTATGATATTTTGAAGTAAGATATGAAGAAATATACTTGTACATATGCTCAGTGATTATGAATGGAACAACTATAAATATAGACTTTATACATGTGTTTTGTGTTAGAAATGCAAATTCTGTGACTTGAGTTGCTTTTAGTGGTACTATTTTCCAAAATGTTGAGAAAAATCTTTGCAAAGCAAAAAAATACAGTTTTCTCTTGATTTACATAGTAATTGCATTTTTGCTAAATTTAATAGGAACTGCTAAATAAATTCCTTAATTTGTATGTATAAAGGAATTAGGGTACTGGTTCAGGTAATCATACCAGTTAAAAATTTTTTTAAAAAGAACATAAGACAATTATCTGTAGTTTGGAACTTCCCTAGACTTTACAAGCCATCTAACATACCTGGCCGCTTTTCACTAGATGCTAGAAACTTCCCAAACCTTGTCTCAACCAAAACACTATGGCAGGTTTTAGACATGTTCCGTGGAGACTTTCCATTGAATGATACTATGGTAAAGGAATAATTGTGAATTGGCTATGGGCGATGGCTTGGGGATTACATGCTTAGGCTATGCGTTTCTTATACTTCTAAGTGCCCAACAGAGGGAGTACGTGGGAGCTGCAATCCACTGTGTGCTGAGTCCTTCCTGGAGGAAAGGGTAGGCACCTTCTCTTCCTTAAAAATCCATCTATCTTCCTCTTCCCAAGGAGTGGTCCAGAGATGTTACCTTTTTCTTATTTGTACAAGGGCATGATAAAAGCAAATTATGTATGAAACAAGCAAGAGGATTCTCTCACATCTAATTAAATAGATGTGGATGTGAAGCGAGCAAGTAAAAAAAAAAAAAGAGTCCCAAAGTAGAAGAATGATTTGCCTAACTCATGTGTGTCCTTTATTCCAGCATTATCATAATTATGGATAAATGTGTACTTACAGGTTCTGACTGATCTTTCAGAGGTATGGAGGTCAGCGAGAAAATTCTTTTAACCATCTTTGCCATTATCTCAGAGAGTCATCCTTTCTTCATCTGTACTGTATTATAGCTGCTTTTCTAGTGAAGATTCACATCCTTTACAAATTATTGATAGTTTGTTATAGGTTAGAGGAAAGCATGGAGGGTAATCCTATTGAAACGTGTGACTAGATTGTATTTTGTTTATCTATTTCTCCACCAAGGACACTAGAAGGATTTCATTCTTCACTGTGGTACTCATGATTTTACTCTCCACGCCGCCCCTGTTTGCAGCCACTGGTGAGAACCCTCTGCCAGATGATGGGGTTGAAACTCTAGCCTGGGATAGAGGATAGTATGTGGCTGGTGTCTCCCCTAAACGGCAAGTAGGGTGGCTACAGAAAACTGAAAATAATATGGGTCCAACTCAGGACAAGAGAGACATCACAACTCAAGGACACTTGTCTGAAAATATCTAGGTGATAAAATATATTTTTAAAGATTGCTTTCTGAGTCATGATTGCCACTGAAAAATAATAGTAGCAAGCCACAAGAAAAGTTTTAGTTGGCTGAAGTCCCCACCCAAGCCCAGCTCTGACACTACCAGACATTCTTGGTAACTTGGCAACAAAATATCTTCTATTATGGAAAGGCCATGTTTTTGAAGACATATTAATTCCTCTCTTTGGTGCCTGGGATTAGGCGGCTCACAAAGCTGAGGAGCTTACACTGGGCTCCACTTCCTACCTGGCTTAGTTCCCCTGTCCCAGCCGCTCCCCTGGCCCTGCTCCCTCGTGTAGGTACCTCTTTCTCTGAAGAACTTTCTCACTGCCTCTGCTCAGCCCTGTGCCACTTTGTGTCTTAGCCAGAGAATGTTGGGGTCGGGGGTGGGTTGTTGTTCCAAGTTGCCCTTAGGGAAGATGAGGGGTTCTCTTTTTTGAACAGTGTCCTTGCCTTCTGAGAGACTGAGCGGCAACTCCTGGTACTGTTCTATTCTGCTGGGCAGGCAGAAGCATCATGAAGGACTTCAGAGTGGGTGGGTTCCTCACCAAGATAGACTTGGCTTGGAATCTTAACTCTTCTGCTACATGTCTGAGAGAACCTTCCTAAGTCTCAATTTCCTCTGTACCTCAGTCATCCTTTAGACAAATTAGAACCAAATGGGACTAGGCTCCCTATTGCACAAGCAGAACAAATGAAAATATTACAGAAGAAGAAATGTTTTATGATTCCAGGCCATTCTCATTTTTGTGAATTAGAGAAGAGGAGGGGGAAAAAAGACAACTATAGGACAGAGCTTTTAGTGTGGAATTAACACACTTTTAATTGTGGCTCCTTAGTGGACTTAAAGTGCTTCTTTTTAAAAAAATTTTTTTAATTAATTAATTTTTTAAAAAACGTGCTTCTTTATCTTTCTTCCTCCTTAGCTCCCTTTCCTCCTTCCTTCTTTCCTCCTTCCTTTTCTTTCTCTCTTTCTTTCTCTCTTTCTTTCTTTCTTTCTTTCTTTCTTTCTTTCTTTCATCTCTTTCTTTCCCCCTCTCTCTTTCTTTCTTTTCCTTCCTTCTCTCTCTCTTCCTCCCTCCTTCCCTCTTCCCTCTTTCTTTCTCTGACTGGGCTTGATGTGGAGAATGTTCTTCTCCGTCAAAGCGAAAGCAAGTTTCTTTTTCTTTGAGAGTGCATGATATAAACGCCTGATCAACACATTCACGTTGGGGGCAATAAATGCGTTGCTTTTATCTCCTTATTAGAATAAGGTAGATTATTCTGTTAATTGTCTGGCACCAGGATTCACCTGATGCTAATCCTCTGACTGGGACACCTGGCAGTTCTCAGCCCTGTGGGAGAGTTGACTGAATGGCACTGGGCCTGGGCTCTTTCCTGTCCATTGCCCCCCACACTTTTGTGTGGTTTGGGGCTGCCTTTATGAGACAGAGAGATTTTCTTTCAGGAAAATACGGTGAACTAAAAAGTCCTTTGTATCTTCCCTAACCTGGGGAGAGGGGTTTCAAATCCCCTTCGTCTGGAAGGCAAGGGTGGCTGGAAGCTAACAAAGGAAACCATTTTAATCTTGATGAGCTGAGAGAAGGGAGACTATTTGAAGCTCTGGAAAAATCCCAAAAGGTTGGCTTTTCTCCCTTTTAATATACATGTGTGACTAGACTCCAAGAGCCCATTTGATCCGTGGGCTCCTGGTGGGTATAGGTCTTGAAGGCTGCTACTGTTAGCGGCGAAGGGCCATGCTCACCCTTTTGAGATCCAGCCAGCTGTGTGGCTGTTTGAGCGACAGGTTTATGCGGGGAGCAGGAATAACCTTTAGAATCACTTCATGAAACATCATAATGTCAGCTCATGGTGCACACACTTTCTCTTAGAAAAATACAATCCTTATTCTGGAATGGGATAAGAATTTCTCTCTCTCTCTCTCTCTCTCTTTTTTTTTTTTTTTTTTTTTTGCCTTAATGCCAACATGCTACAAAGCTTTCAAATTTTAATTAAAAACTCTGCCTTTTGTATTTTCGCAAGGTTCTAGGTTCATCTTCAAAGTGTGGAAATTGATCACGGGCTTCCCATCTCCTGCCACTAGCTCCCTGCTCCTTCCTCCGCTCTGGAGTGTGATCATGCAGTCCTCACACTAGGAGGGGAGGGCTCTGCTTCTGGGACCCTGGGGGCTTGTTGGTTCTTTTTGCATGGAGGCATTAAACTGCCAGCCATCAGTTTGTGTCTCCCCGTGAAGACATTCTTACCTGGAAGAGGCAAGCATCAGCGTCAGCCTCGTTCAAAGAAGTTTTTCAAGTGCAAATTATGGAGACCCAAGAGAATTAGCTTTATTTCTTTAAATAAATCTCCTCAAGGTTCTTCCGAAGCTGGCCATGGTTCTCGTGGGTCTCGAAGAAGCTATAAATTCTGCGGGGGTGTGTGTGTGGGGGGGTGTAGCACCAGTACCCTCCCCAGCATCCTTCTCCAGCCAGCATCCAGAGGGGTGGGTGGGGCTGCCGTGCAATGGCACAGATTACGTAATACCCCCCTGTTAGCCTGCAGATGTGTGAACTAGTTTAAAACTTTTATTAGGGCTTTTATTAGACTCCGATGCAGTCCCAGCCTCTTTACGGTTGCCAACTTAGCCAGTTGCTCACAAGTTATAACAAATTAGGAATACCTAATGCCTAAGCTATTCTTACACTTTGGGGGCAAAATCCCAAACAAATCACAGTCTTCCCTGTGAATCCAGTCTCCCTCTTAGAAACTGCACTTACAGGCAGCGTGGCACTTGAGTCAGGGTTTTGCATGGCGATGGAGTTCAACGATGCAGTTCAATTCTCTCAAGCACATAAAACCCGGGATCCTTTACCTTTTTTGCCTGGCCACAGAACGCCCTCTCTCACATCTTTGATGGCTTTCCAAAGTCCCCTTTCTTCTTCTTTTTATTGTATATATTCCTTCAGTGATCCTAATGCTTCTCTGAGTGCCAGCTTGGCATCTTTGAAGGCTGACATTGGCTTTTGATCCCCAGCATAAGTATGAAGTAGAAGATCTTCTCCCTCTGTTTGGGGAAAAAGCTGAAGGAGGAGGGGGCGCCTCTTTTACCCACGGAGACATGGCAGACTGGTTCCTGGCTTCAGTGTTTTTATTATGTGCCAGGGAAACAAGCTTACTGGGCTGTCTAGCTCCTTCATCTGAGAAAGACATTAATCTCCCCCTATTTAGGCTGACTTACATACAAGTGAATAAGCAGAAAGCAGAAGGTTCCTCTTCTTGGTGTTAATGGCGTGCGTTGAAATCTGTCCATTCATTAGTCCTCAAACTTGTTCCCTAAAAGTTTCAATCCAGGCAGGAAAATGAGATCGCTGTGCACTAATAGCTGCACTGAAAGAAAAGTCTTTGGAGCAAAAGAAATGATAGGGCAGTGTAACATTTTAGAGAATGAACATGACCGTTGAATCACCATACTGTTATATTTAACCTTACTAGAAATGTCTTCCTGCTGTAGGCAAGGCACATGTATGAAAGTTGCCTGCTTTGTCCGCAATCAATATTCACACACACTAACCCACTTTAGCGTGCCTCTAGTTTTGCCTGTTTTTTTTTTTTGTTGTTGTTGTTTGTTTGTTTTTGGTCAGTTTCTGTTCAACCTCCTGCCACAATGGTTACTTCCTACAGTAATGGGTACATATTAGAGAAAAGTTGAAGTAGTCTCTGAAAAAATAGGCAGATGTTCAATTATTTGCATCTTAATCTATTTTATAGATCACATTGAGGTCCAGAAAAAGACAAGTTTACCAGAAAAACCCAGGTACCAATTGTGAATAGACTATAACCTAGCTATCTGGCCCCTGGGGCAAGCTGTTTAGCCTCTTTGTGACTCTGGTACTTCATCTGCAAAAACGAGGCCATGTAAACTCAAGGTAGAACTGTCATGCTGAGCGAGTAAGGGGCACGTCAAGTGTCTTCAGGTCCCAGTGGAGCTGTGATGAGCCTATCTCAGACTGAGAATCCGGGGTTCCTAACTCCATCCCACACTCTTTGTATTAGGCCATGCTGCTTCCTGCCGAGGTTTACTGGGAAGCTGCCTGGTGGCCTAGCTGCTGCTTCTCCCCGGGAACAAGGGCTTGTGATATAGACACTTCAAATCATTACGTTGTATACCCGAAACTAATAAAATATTGTATGTCAGTTATCTCACAATGAAAAAAAAGAGGAAAGGGCACATTGGCCAGTGGAAATGCATGTGCAAAAGTCAAGAGAAAGGCAGGATCCTGATGAGTACGAGGCCCGGCAGGGAAAGCAGCGCAGTTAGAACAAGGGGGCCTTATGGGGAGATGAGCCTGGGGGCTGAGCGAGAACTTGTGGGTCACAGGCAAGTTTTGTCTTTATTCTAAGAGCCGGGGGCATGTCAAACTGCTGCGGAACATCAGAGTCTCGAGCTAGAGAGAGCCTGGGTGGATCTAGTCCTCACCTTGACTCTGTTCTTGCCACGGCATCTCTCACGAATGAACTTCCGGGCTTGGCTACAGCGAACACCTTGAGGGATGGAGACCTCGAACCTTCTCAAGCTTTTCAGTCCACCTTTTAATTTTTTGGGTTGTCCCTTATTTCTAAGTTAAATATTTTAAAGTGAACAATTCTGAGGCATTTAGTATATTCACAGGGTATCCAACCACTATCGCTGCGTGGTTCCAAAACATTTCCACCACTCCAAAATGAAGCCCTTTCCTCATGAGGCAGTTTCTCCTCATCCCCAACTCTGCCTAGTGCTTGGCAGCTACTGGCCTGTGGGTTTATATATTCTAGATATTTCATAGAAATAGAATCTATCTGTGGCCTTTATGCCTGGTTTCCTTCACTGAGGAGTTCCTCTGCGCCATGGTAGGTCTCAGAACTTGATGCCTTTCTGTGAGTGGGTAGTACGCTGCGCTCATTCCATTTTTGAATAGTTGTTAAAAATGTATTCCTTATATGAATTTTATTTATTTTTTATTTTTAAAAATTTTTAAATTTTTTTAAAGGTTTTATTTATTTATTTGACAGAGAGATCACAAGTAGGCAGAGAGGCAGGCAGAGAGAGAGAGAGGAGGAAGCAGGCTCCGTGCTGAGCAGAGAGCCCGATGCGGGACTTGATCCCAGGACCCTGAGATCATGACCTGAGCCGAAGGCAGCAGCTTAACCCACTGAGTCACCCAGGCGCCCCGTCCTTATATGAATTTTAAATACAACTTATTTTTTCTTTCTTCTGCTCATTGGTTTAGTTTTCTATTTGTATATATTGTGAACTGATCACCACAGTGTCTAGTTAGTATCCAATAATACGTAGTTGTAATTTTTTTTCTTGTGACAAAAACCTTTAATATCTGCTCTCTTAGCAACTTTTAGCTTTACAGTATAGTATTGTTAACTATAATGATGTACATTATATCACCAGGACTTAATTATTTTATAACTAGAAGTTCGTATGTTTCACTACTTTTACTCATCTTACTCCCTCCGCACCATCCCTCTGCCTCTGACAGTCTCCAATCTGTTCTCTGTATCTATGAGTTCATTCTTATTTGTTTAGATTCCACATATAAGCGAGTTCATATAATATTCATGTTCCCTTGACTTATTTCACTGAATCGAATTCCCTCAAGTTCCATCCATGTTGTCACAAACGGCATGATTTCCTTCCTGTTAATGACTGAATAGTATTCTATTGTATATGTTTGCCACATGTTCTCTCTCCACTCACCCATCAGTGGAGACATAGGTTGTTTCCAGTTCTTGGCTATTGTAAATGATGCTTCAATAAACACAGGGGTGCAGATGTCCTTTTAGCTTAGTGTTTCCATTTCCTTCAGATATATTCCCAAAGTGGAATTGTTGGATCATATGGTAGTTCTATTTTCCACTTTTTTCAGAACCTCCATACTGTGTCGTGCAGTAGTTACACCAAGTTATATTCTCACCAACAGTGCACGCAAGTACACTTTCCTTCATGTCCTTGCCAACACTTATTATTTCTGGTTTTAGGATCTTATACCTGTTATCATGAAATATTTCTAGAGTATATGTTTTTACTGAGGCATTTTAAAATATATGTAAGTAAATTGTTATGGAAAGTAAATTCCTTATGCTTGCTGCTTTGGCAAGACAGGGACTAGAGCTTTTCTGCCTCTAATAAATCTCTCTCTAAAGTTGGCAGTTACCAAAGGCTACTTCATGGAGTGCTTTATGAAAGAAAATAACAAACTACTTACATTTTGGAAAGAAGGAAGAAGAACATCTTTACTTGTTTAGTTCTGGTTTTCATTTTCTCAGATTGTTGACTCATAGAATTTCTTTATTTTTTGAATGTGGATTTTTCAAATCCACTTATTTTATTCTCTACTATTTGGGTCATTTGGTTTGGTTGAATTTTAAGAAGTTGGTGCCAGTAACTATTTATTTTGCTTCCTTATAGGAAATGAACACTGGCTACTGTTGCACACCTCTGTGCAGACTGAGGTAGAGCATAACACTGACTGTGGCTCTGTGGCAATCAGTGGAAGAAACCATGGAGAGAGAACCACCTGGGAGATGTCATCCACACTAAACATCGGCCACAGGGTGAATTACTTACTCATTAGGATAATTTACTGGTATAACCACTGAATCTGTTTGCCTAAACTGTCCAGAGACGACTGACCTCTGGTACCTAGTTTGTTTCTATCTCTGGCTTTTGTATCTGCACAGGATCCTTCTGTGTGAACACCAGACCAGAGAATCCTTTTGGATCCTTGATTGGTTTGAGCTGCACTGGCCACCCCCAAGTTAAGTTGTACAAACTTAGAAACACTGGTTGGAGCCACCGTATAGTTTTGTCGTAATTTCCGTAAACTTGGTTCAATTTTGTTAAATATTTCTGTACAAGTAGGCCTCCTTTTGTCCAGCTCCTGCAGTGGGACTTTTCAGGTACAAGTGAGAAGATGTGGCCTGGGAATTTTCCTATTATTTAGTTTTAGTCGAAGTTCCCAAAACTGAGAGTAAGGACTTAAAGAAGACACATTTTAAACATAACCTTTTATCTCATCTATCATGAAATAGCAGAGCTAGTCCTGAAATCCATAGCCCATTAGCTAATTTGAATCTGTATAATAGAATTAGGGATTTATTGGAGGACTCTTCTGGGGGCAGTTCATGGAGAAGAGAGGGCACCCGCAGTTTTCTCTACTGAGCAAAGTCAGATGGGGCCCCAAGAGCAACATGTGGAATTGTGGGCCAGATGTTGCTGTAGTGCAGGAGTGGAGCCCATTGGAACTTCATTTAAGAGTACTTGCTGTGGGTTCTTTAGAGTTTGGGGACTTTTGAGAACAGAGGGGCTGATGCCTGCCTTTTGAGTGGGGAACTCGGAAGAGAGAGGTTGTGTGATGAAGGGAGTTGGCTGGGGAGGTAGGCACAGACCAATGTAATATGCACAGATGTGGTATTTTGAATTTAACCTGCACTATTAACAATTTCTACAACACTTTGTTAGGACTAGACCCAGGTTTCTTAACCTTGGCGCTATTACTGTTTTGGACTAAATGATTCTTTGTTGTGACGGGTTGTCCTGTGAGCCGTAGGATGTTTAGTGTCACCCCTGTCTCTGCCCACTAGATACTAGTAGTAATCACGCTTCCCAGTAGTAAGAGCCAAAAATTTCCCCAGACATTGCTAAATGGTGGGCATGTGAGGGGCAGACTTGACCCTCGTTGACAGCCAGTGGTCTAGACAACCAACAAAACAAATTGAACCTTGATTTATAGCATTGGCTAACTTTTGTGGTGTATAGACTCCCACTCTGGCTTATTTCAAGTGACCAGTGTGATGTAACTATAGGCAAAGTTGGGGAGATGTGCAGCAGAGCATAGAGCCTCCCTCCTGCAGATGCAACAGATAGAAATAACTTCAGGGGCACAGATAATAGAAAATGCAGGAAAATAATTAGAAAGTACTTGGTTTTGAAGATGTGTGATTTTTGCTTTTCATGTAAGTTGTTTATTTGTGGGTTTACATACTTCAATTTTCAATAATGACCATGATTAATGACTGGGCCATAACATTTCTGAAAATTTAATGATTGACCCTCATGTACCAATGTGAGCTGCCTGTAGCATACCATATTTATAGGCCAAGTTAGGAACGTAGAGAGGAAAGGGGCACCTGGGTGACTTGGCTGGGTAAGCAAACGACTCTTGATTTCAATTCAGGTCATGATCTCAGGACTGTAAGATTGAACCCCACTCCAAGCTCCATGCTGGGAATGGAGCCTGCTTGAGATTCTCTCTCTCACTCCCTCTGCCCTTCCCCCCTCACGTTCTCTCTCTCAAAAGTAATAAATAAATCTTTTAAAAGAAGAATATTGGAAGGAGAAAAGATTTCTTCTCCCTATTGCTGACAATATAATGTTAGATGGGCCCCAATTTGTAAATTAAATAATTAGATATGTTTTCTGTTTCCCAAATACCAACTTATCCCCAAAGGAGGCTTTTTTCTAGGGTATCTGGGAAGTTGGGACACGGTCTTGGTCCTTTCCCAAGTTCATCCATTTGGCAGCTGACTCTCCATACTCTGTTCTTCACAGCCATGTCCCATGTTACTGTGGGCCACCACTTGCTTTGCTATTATTTTGCTCCTAGAACTCTGAGACTACTGTCTTTGATGATGTGCGTGCAAGTTCCAGTAGCACAGAGATCAGTGAGGGCCAGGATTCCATAATACGCCACTGTTGTTAGCTTTGCTCTTCTTCCCTGATATATGCCTTTGCTTTTTGTTCCTTATGAAGTCCTATATTCTCTTTCTTCCTCCTTTTTCCATGGGAGAAAATAACACTTCTGAACTTAGTCCTGTCCTAGAGGACTGGGCAATCTCTCTGTCAATCTCTCCAGTACAATACAAAGGATCCAATCGCCCATAAAAAATGTTTTCAAAGTCTGAATGTTTAGAATGACACCAGTGGTGGGTGGTGGGGGTGTGATTCTACACACACACACCCATACCCACACACTCTACACATGTATCCTTTCATGTGGGCATAGAATACTTGTATATTGAACAGTAAGTAGTTCTTTCTGTGACTGGGGCTGGGGATTGACGTGGAGGAAGATGAAGGCTTTTGGTCTAAGATTATAAGTCTATATTAACAAGGTAACTCAGAGAAGGCCTGCCAGCCTTTTCTCCAGTTCTCTTTGGGACTGTATCCAGGAGGTCCTTCAGCATCGAGTAGAGCTGATCTAAGTCAGTGAGACTGTTTGCTGTTGATGTTCACTTGCCTTTTGGAATTCATCTCTAATGAGCTCTTCTACTTCACTTCACTCTCTTAGAACACTGTGCTAATTGTCTCACAGAAACCCTGGGGATGACTATCATGTTAGAAGTAGCACATGCAGGTCAGTTTTGCATGGGTTGCCTTCCACCATGAAGGCAGTTACCAAAAGGAACTTGGAAAACCTGGTATTCAGAGGGATGAGGTTTATGGAGGGGAGGAAAGAGAAGATTCCATGGGTCATCATGGAGGCCCTGAGATTGGTATGATGTTGTTGTGGGAAAAGAAGGGGGTACTGTGAATTGACTCTACGCGGAGGAAGTCACTTAAGTTTAACTTTATCTTTTCTTGGGTTAGGTGTGTATGGGTATATTGTGTAAATTTTAAGAACATAAAACTTAGACTTTTGTTTAAACATAAAAAGAGTACAGAATATTAGCTCATTTGCAGTGGAAAAAAACAGGGTTGTCAGGGAGAGACTGGTTATTCCATCTAGATTTTCCTAGCTTCAAATATAATGAAAGAAAAACAGACTAACTAATACTACGTTTATTTGTATAGGTGAGCTCAGTGATCAGATGTCAGCTCTCAAAAGTTATCATTCAACCTAGAAACCCAATTTAATTATTTGCAATTAGTTCTTCTTTGTTTTGGAAAAAAAGAGGACTATATCAGTTTTACTTACAGTCCTCTTTGAAAATGTATGTTTTCTTTCTGGTGGCAATTCAAAAATCCCTTTCTACCACTGTTAATGTCTTTTTTTGAGGTTTATCATGCAGATAAGCAAAATGTCAAATAAAGACATGATTAAAAAATAATTAACAATTATAAGAGTTTGAAATATTTTTTGAAATTTTAACTTACACTCCATCTCGAAGGACAAATTGGTATTTTGGAAAAATCTAAATCCTTTGAGAGAAATAAACTTTAAAAGTGTTCTAATATGCATGATATAGTTTAAAAATGAAAAAGATCTTTGAGTCTCTAAAAATAATATTGGTTTTTATTTCAATTTTTCTTTAATATCAACCTCTTTTTTGACTGTTTTATTGAAAATTCTACAGACAGTAGCTTATTTTTCCACTAACCTAAGCACCTGAGACTTTTGGCTGATGGCTATAGGACCAATAAAATTGCCTATAAAATGTAACTTTATATCATTACTTACACAATATTTATAGAATATATTCCAACATTTACTTTTTTCCAGCAGCAAACATCTCAGTGTTTGTATGTATATATTCATTATGTTATAGTGGAAAACAAAAGCTAATGATCTGATTTTGAATAGTGATAACACTTGCTCTGTGTTACATTGTGATAGTGTTTTGTGCATGCCAATTAGTAAACCTAAACAGAGGGAACATTGATCTTGCTTAGCATAAAATTTTTCTGAGCCTAACGTGAAAGAAGAAACTAGAGTAATATTTTATTAGAACATGTTTTATTAGCTTGATTTTCAAATGCTATGGTAAAATTGTGTGTCTGACTCTCCATACAGCATGAAATATTGGTTGGGTTCTTCAGAATATATATATATATATATATATTTATATATATATATATATATATATTTATATTTATATATTTCTTTTTTTTTCTACACATATACATATGAGAAAGGGAGAGAGAGATTTATTAGATATTTATTATGGGAAATAGAAATTGGCTCACATCGTTAGGGAGGCTGAAAAATCCCAAGATTTGCCATCTGCAAGCTGGCAACCTAGGAAAGTTAGTGGTGTAATTCAGTCCATGTTGGCTTGAGAACCAGGGGAGCCAATAGTGCAAGTCCTAGTTAAAGTCCAAAGGCTGGAGAAACAGGAGTGACAATGTCCAAGGACGGGAGAAGATGCATGTCCCAGCTGAAGCAGAGAACCAATTTGCCTGTCCTTTGCTTTTTTATTTAGAATCTCAATGAATTGGATGATGTCCACTTGTATTGGTGGAGGTGATCTTCTTGACTCAGGCTACTGATTCAAACGCGAATCTTTTGCAGAAACACTCACACACAACCAGAAATAACCTTGGCACCCTTCGCCTAGTCAAGTGGACATTCAAAATTAACCATTCCATCCTGTAACTAACCAACACACTGCATGCTCTGACATTGGGTCTTTGTCTGTAGTATTCCTTCCAGTATGCATTTGGCTTAACTCCTTTACCTCCTGTAACTCTTTGCCCAGGATCACCTTCTCAGATACCCATGATCATTCTATTTAAAATTACACTTTTGCCATCCAGCCTCTTTCATCTCTTTTACTCTATGTTATTTCTCTATATAATACTATCACCTCAAAATGTTGTATAATCCAATTATTTATTATGTCTATTGTTTATCACTTCACAGCAGATTATCAAATTCATGAAAGGAAGGGTTGTCTTTTTTCCCCCTTCTTTTCTCTTTTTCACTACTGTATTCCTAATTCCTATTACAGTGTACATAGTAGGAGCTCAGTATATACTGTTGTATGAGTGGATAAATAAATGAATGAGAAAAAAAAATGAATGAGTAGATGTAAGTTACTTTCTCCGCATATTTGTTGTATTCATTTGTTAGTTTCTTAAAGAGTTCTTAAAAGTAATTTTAGCATTTCATAAAAATGATAGACCTACTATAACCACCATTTAAATTGATGACAATGAACATTGTGATAATTTAGAGAAAAATCACAAAAAACTGCAGCCAGTAACAGAATGAAGCAAATTTGCTGAAGATCATAGAATTCTTCTCAACGATTAAAAAAAAAAATCAATGAATGTACCGTTGCTCTGCCAAGTATGACAGAACCAGCGTTGTAAGTATTTGACTCATTCAGCACAAGGAAACTTATATGGATACTTCAAAAGAAAAAAAAGTTCTTGATAGATTTGTTACTGATCTACCAATATCATCCCATGGAGTATCTCAAGACCTGAAGTTTCCAGTCCAAACACTAAAATGTGCTTTGGGCACTGGTCTCCTTTCAGTGCAAAAGGAACCAGGTGGAAGGCATGGTAGCTTCCCACAAGCTCCACCATTACAAGCTCCACCAACTTGTGACTGATCAGAAGTGTGAAGAAAATAAAGTGTGGGCGCACAAGGGAAGGGAATGGAAAGGATGCTTGCCCTCCTCTTCCCTTTTCTCACTTCTGCATCTCTTTCTTCCTCAACCCAGTTGTACTTCTTCTGTGGCTCTCCTCCATATTTGAGTCTAAAAAGGAAAACATAATATTGTCTTTGCAATTTTAATAAGAGTGTGGTTTTTTGTTCTTGCTAAAGATGGATATTTATTGAGGAAGAAAAAGCTGAAATAGGTATTTGGAAAAAATATTACTAATGGTAAAAGAAATTAAGTGGTGGGAATAATGGCGAAAGGAGGTGGGGTACAGTTGACTTTTACAGGTATCCTATCACACCTGCCATTCTGGAGCCATTGTTCTGTTCTCCCCGTATTAAATTGTCAAGTGGGAATCTGGAATACGTTCAGGAGGGGAAAATATTGCAATTGTGTCACTGCTGTGTGCCAAAGTGTTGCACATGTTGCAAAAGCCATACTGCAATTTTCTTCAACAATTTCTCCACAGAACAGAGTGGTGTCATATTAAGTGGTGCCTGGTATTCCCAGTAAACATTCTGCTGACACGAGACCAAGTATCAGAAGCCAAAGATACTAGAAAAGACACATAGAAGAGGAATAGGTCCTGGTTTTTATTAAAATACCGGGCTTTAAAAATGCAATCTGTTCTGTTTAAAAGACCAAGTCACCTGGAGTAAGATTTGTGCTTTCTCTTTTTAGAGTTTGGAGCTCTTCCCTCCTTTTTCTCAGCATCTCCTGTAATTCTATATCTACCATTTAACAAGATATTGATACTAAACAATGGATCTAAATTGACTAGTTCTATGTTTTAAAAGCATTTGGTGGTTTCCTGAATAATACAAGAAATGAGAAATTTCTCATAATAAAAACAATAAAATAATAATAATAATAATAATAATAATAAAAGAAATGAGAAATACATCACCTAGTATAGCCATTCCACTGTAGTAACTTTCAAATTTGAAGTATACACAATGAGTTTCATAAAAAAAAAAAAAGATGGGCAAGTGACTCTGAGAATTCAATATCTCTATCTATCTCTCAAACATGGATGTGCACACACACATACCTCATTTGTACAAGATCTGTGTAAGGCAATTTTACATATATTATTTAGATGTAAGGCAATTTTACATATATTATTTACATGTATTATCTCATTTTGCCTTTTCTACATAAATAAAATGTTTTGTTATTAATTCCTTTATTTCTAAAAAGATTTTATTTATTTTAGAGAGAGAGTGGGATGAGGGACAGAGAAAGAGGGAGAGAGAATCTCAGGCAGACTGCACGTTGAGTGTAGAGGTTGACACAGGGCTTGATCCCACAGCTCTGGGGTCATGACCTGAACTAAAATCAAGAGTCAGACACTTAACTGGCTGAGCCATCCAGGAACCCTGTATTCCTTTTTATAGTGCAAGAGTGGATTTAGAGAAGTCAAATAATTGACCCAGAGTCACATAGCTAATACATGGAAGAAATGGAATTCAAGTTTAAGTCTATCTGACTTCAAGGTCACTGTCTATTCAGACAAGGGAGCTCCTGTGTGATATGGCTGTCAGGGAATTTAGGGCATACTTGTCTTGGTGGGCTATTGTAAGAGAAAATGCTTCCCATAGTCTATTTCTAGAATTCCAAATTTCACCCCTTTTACTGAGACAGTGAACCCCACTCTACCAAATGCTACAGCTGAAACGCCACTTGTTCTTTTCACATTTCTGTTGTGTTGATTTTATTTTTGCTTTGTCTGAAGTTATTTGCTGAGGTGGTTTTTCCCTCCAAACATGGTAAATGCATGAAGGGAAAAATTTCATCTTACTCATTTTTCATTCCCTTCATGTTCTGTGCACATAATAGGTGTGTAATAAATGTTAAAAATGACATAATAGCTCTGCATGAGCATGGAGAACCAGGTCTGTAGAACCTTTTAAATTCCTGTGACATCTGCATTAGCATAAAAGATAGAAGAAACCGTTTTCTTGGCTTTGCAATTTAGTCTGTTCCAGCCAAACATAGAAAGCTGTCATGTGAATATTTTTGAACCTCAAAAACAATTTTGGTTTAAGTCTGGGTGGGGGAGGAGGGGGATAGTGGCTCTTATTTCTCCCACACCAGTCCACCCATCTCATATTAGAACATGTAATTCCAACAGTGCTGACTGTCTTAAATTTTATGAACAGAGTGTCCTCTGGACACTGTTTGGTACACACATTGCCTCTTCAAGAAGCTTGCTTGTAGCTTCTAATTAAATTAAAGGACCAGCAGCTGCTGAACAAAAGTATAGCCTAGAGGTCATGTTTATGAGCTTCTCAGGCAAAAGGAAGTCATGTCAGAACTACTATTGTTATGAGTCTGAATGTTTCCAATGAAGCCTTTGCACGAATCATTTGCTTAGCACTAGTCATTCAGTCATGCCACTTGATTTCAGCCCACTGTTTCCTCTTTGAACTGGCAAAAACAACTCTACAAAAGAAAACATTTCATAAGAAAAGTCATAGGCTCCTGCTTTATAAACTGTAGATCTGGAGTCCATGACCAGCTCATGGTGTTGCTGCCTCTGGCTCCTATGACCTGGGAAGACCACAACAAAGACTTGAGCCTGTGAAAACAGAAACTCTGTCTCCTCCTTTCTTTGTCTTCCTAATAGAATGTTTTAATACACAGTAGGTCAAAGACAAACTTTCTTGGTTTGCCCAGGACTCCTCATTTTAGCACTGGGTCATGTGTCTTGAGAATTCCCCGAGTCCTGATGAAACTGGGTCAGTCAGTTGCCCTAGTGTTAGGTGTCTTATCAATGCTGTTAACCAAGAGACTCACATTCTGAGATCAGTGTTTTTTTTTTTTTTTTTTTTTTTTAATTTATTTATTTGACAGAGAGAAATCACAAGTAGATGGAGAGGCAGGCAGAGAGAGAGAGAGGGAAGCAGGCTCCCTGCTGAGCAGAGAGCCCGATGCGGGACTCGATCCCAGGACCCCGAGATCATGACCTGAGCCGAAGGCAGCGGCTTAACCCACTGAGCCACCCAGGCGCCCCAAGATCAGTTTTTGATCTAGAAGACTTTGGACCATGGTGTCCAAATCACAAATCGGTGGTTAAGTCCCAGTGAATTTAGTCTCAAAAGTAGTCTTAGAATGCCCAAAGGGCCCATAAATATCCTTAATTTCAGAGCTCCCACACTGGTGTGCCCTGTTGTAGATATTGACACACTGATGTGCTACCCGTAGGCTCTGGGTGTGCTGAGATATTGACTCCCTCAGCTCTTGCGTTGGCATATCAGGGCCTACGGTGACCCCAGTTCTCAATTGTTTTTCTTTGGACATGCACTGTCTCTTTAGCTCAAGGGGCTCTCCAGAATAATACCATTTTTGTGTGTGCCTTAGTGAGAGAAATGTCAGGAAGAACTGTTCAAAACCAACCTATTAATTTTATGGATGAGGCCTAAGTTAGATCACTTCTATTAAATATAGGTTTATATTAATCTGAGGTAAAACTGTGTTTGATTTGTCTTATGTTCAGCTGTCTTCAAGGTGACCAAGATCACTACCTGGGAAACTTGATGGATTACATAGTGGTGGTAAGTAACAGAACTCAGGAAGTAAGATAGACTGCTGTCATCTATTCATTTGCATCAAAGTCCTCACAAGAGTGAGGTGAGGAAAAGAAGAGACATCTATCTGGATAATAGTGGAAGAAATTCCCATGTTGCTTTACCTACCTATGTTTTTAATAAATATCTGCCATTTAAGTCTAAATTACCTTTAAGTTCAAGTTACTGATGTAATGCTTCAATTCCAGATTTGACTGTATAAAGGTAAAATTATAATTTCAAAAACCAAGATGTTCAGAAATGTAAAGAAAGCTAAGTAAGGTTTGTATACTTAGAAATCCAAATTTCCAAGATTACAAGCATTTTCACTTTTACTCAATTATTCTGTAAAGATTAGTTCAAGTTCAAAGTGGATAAAAGATTCAGAGAGAAGGGCAGTGGGCACATAAAGGTCTATGGCCTAAACAGTACTAAAGCTTCAAATTCCTGGTTCTCTTGTTCTTCCCCATAGGCAGTGAGTGGAAAAGGGACAGATTCTGTGTATAAATTTGGGCCTTTACACATCAGAAATTTACATTGTGCCAAACTCGAATCCTGCCCAACTTCTGGCTCTTCGATTGCTTAATACATTAGTGGACTCATTCCAGTTCCCAGTGGTTGGAGTTCCACATCACACAGTCCCTGTCCCATCTGGTGCTAATTGGCACCCTTGTTGGTAGTTTCCAAAAGCAGAACAGGAAAAATAAAAAGGACTATCTTTCTATCCTTAGAAGCTAGAAGCTTAGTACAGTCAGTCCTCAATTTAAAATGAGCTGTGTACTAAAATATTGTATGTAAATCAGTTATTGAGAACCCAGAACAAATTTTTCCAATGAAATAAAGACATGCTTGATGATTAGTTCCCCAGGTCAGCCCACTTCACCAAAGTCTGTTTGACCCATAATGTACCCCCAAACAGTTTCAATCCTAATGACACAGAACCATCATGGGAAAACCCAAAGTAGGAAAAAGTGGTAAAACCAACACAACCTTTGGTAACAAAAGGCCAGGCTGTACCTTCACAAACTGTGTGAACTTGGACAATTCCTAGAGAAGTCTTTTTGCTCTGAATTTCTTTAACTGAATAGGGGGAGGAGGGCAGGTAATGAAAGTTGCTTTTCATCTCTCACTGTCCTGTTGTTGCAAGGATCAAATAAAATAATGTCTATGAAGCCATTTGGAAATGGTTTCATCCTACTCTGAGATAACAGAACCACAGGTTTTCTTCTGTTTCCTTCCTAAATCTTGGCAGCAGGGGTGGGTCAGTGACCACTGCATATCCAGGTTCCTCTTTGTGGTTCCCATTGAGAAGAAGGGATTAGGAGGCTGGGAGGCAATGAGGCAGTAGGAACAGAGGCTACTGAGAGATGGGACTGAGGGACTACTTCTTTTTATTTTTTTTTTAAGATTTTATTTATTTGACAGAAATCACAAGTAGGCAGAGAGGCAGGCAGAGAGAGAGAGAGAAAGAGAAAGAAGGAAGCAGGCTCCCTGCAGAGCAGAGAGACCGATGTGGGGCTCGATCCCAGGACCCTGGGATCATGACCTGAGCTGAAGGCAGAGGCTTTAACCCACTGAGCCACCCAGGTCCCCCCTGAGGGACTACCTCTTGAGGACAGAGGAACTTCTATTTCTTATAAATCCCCAAAGGTGACTTTTTGGTTCAGGAATGTTTTCTGTTATCCCTGTATTTTCATTCTAGGGCCCTAGAGATTGGCCTGTTGTTTCATCGTCAACACTTGTTGCTTCTGAACAGCACACCTTTCTTCTCAATTTTATCAAGGACGTAATGTCTTAAGGTTTCATAATGAATTTGATTACTTGATCATAAGAGAAGAGAAACAGAAAGTCAAAAGACTCTCTCCTCTATCATATAATCTATCTATCTATCTATCTATCTATCTATCTATCATCTATTATCTATCTTCCCTAAGTCATAGATGAAAAATAAGGCCACACGTACATGCAAAATAGATATTTTTGTAATCTAAGAACAATTACGTTTCATCTATAAAAGGAGTAAAAGACCCAGGGAGTTTCTTCTTTAATCTGGTGCTGGAGCTGTGGAAAGCTATGGGAAGAAGAGCTTGAATGTCTACCTAGGCAGTGGGTACAAAACCAGCAAAGCATCACTGAGGCTGGAGAAGCTGAGAAACAAGGTAGAATTCCTGGAGGAAGGGGAAAGAAGAGGTGTCCCTGGGATGGAATGATTGCCCCTCACCGCTCCCCTAATCTTTCTTCTCTTTCCATCAAGGATATCAGTTATGGTCACTTACTACAGTCGCAGCACTTGACTTATTTCTGACCACTTCCTGTTTTGTTTTCATCCTGATGATGCACTTTCTGAGCATCCTTTTGTCTTTCCTGCAAGTGCTTCCTGGCACCCTATACTCTCCTCCATGAAGATGCCAAAGCATCTCGTCCCATCTTCCTCCTCTACATTCCCTTCCACTACCAGTGACCCCATTCTACTCGTTTCCCTATCTCTTCTTTGGGCATTAGCCTTCTGCATTTTAATTTAATTCAGCAAGTACCTATTACTCTATCAGAATTGTGATGATGTTAAAACACATTTCCTATCATCAGGGAGCCAAAGTCACCTTTGTAAATGTAACATGATACATGGCAGAATGCAAAAGTCAAGTGCTAAGGGCATAGGGGAGGGAAAGATTAATTCCCAAGCGTATGGGGATTTTCAGGTGGGGTGGGGACAATCAAGAAGTCCATCATGGAGGCTGGGTCTCTAAGGATATGGAATAGTTCAAAGGGGAGAGGACCTTTTTTTTTTTTTATTTTAAGATTTTATTTATTTATTTGACAGACAGAGATCTCAAGTAGGTAGAAATGCAGGCAGAGAGAGAGGAGGAAGCAGGCTCCCCACTGAGCAGAGAGCCTGATGCGGGGCTTGATCCCAGAACCCTGGGATCATGAACTGAGCTGAAGGCAGAGGCTTTAACCCACTGAGCCACTCAGGCACCCCGGGAGAGAACCTTTTAAATAAAAGGAAGACACCCTTAACAAAGATTCCAGTTTGATGATCACATCTAATAAAACATCACAGATTAGTAAGTCCCTATCACTTCCCAGGAATCTGTCCATCATTTTTCTCTAAGACAAATGAAAGAGGGCCTTAAGTCTTTAAAAAAAATTTCTGATAACATAGAAGAATAGCTAGAACTGAACACAAGCCCCTGGAAGCCCCTAGAAACAATCCACTAAAACAGAACTCATGAGGAAAAACAGCAAATCAAGTGTATCTCAGCCGCTCATGGCTCACAACCGAAGCAGCTCTGCAGTCAGGGATACTGGTTCATGCTAATAAATTCTTTGCTAAAAACCCCCAGTGGAAAGGTTGTAATCATGTGGCTCTATTTAATGAAAGTATAAACAGAGGCCATCCCATTCTAATTTAGAAGAGGAGAAGAGTTAGGATCTGGGGTTCTCAGGGCAATGACTCACATTCTGAGCCATTAACTCAAGAGAAAGCCAGTGTTGACATGTACAAATTGGGTGTCTGTTTTGACTTGACTGGTCAAGGAAACAGGCAGGTTAGGTTAAAAAAAGAAAACAATGGCCAGGACAGTCAAGAAATAGGCGAACTGATTGTTTGACAGATGATGATTATTTCCGTTTCGGTCTGTCACTATGTCAAGTAAATCACACCAGTTAAAACAGATGAACTTCATGTTCAATAACCTTTTGGTGGAGTTCTATCCACCCATCTCATTTGCGTGGAGGCTCCAAGCTTCTCACTTGGCTCTTTCCTCTCTACTTACTCTTCTGTTTTTATTCCTCACGCTCGTTCTCACTTTTGCTTGGATTCCTTCATTCTCCCATTTCCCACCGCGCTTTCTTCATCTGTTCCTAAGAGCGAACAAAACAAGACAAAACAAAAAACAGTGTAAACTTTTCCTCTTCTGAAGCTACTTCCAATGCTGTGTTTCATTTTTAAGGAGTCACGTCAGAAATCAATTCAGGACTTTACATTTGCAAACGGGCAGAAACGTATAAACACATTCACATGCAAGGAGAGAACATTTTGACAGTTCTTAAACAAATTCCCAGCTTGATTTTTATTTGTGCAGAATGGCTATAGGTAATTTGCTGACACTTTCTAGGAATCAAAAGGTCAGGCTTATTATTTCTCATTTGGTTTCCCTGAGTCTTTATGGTGTCATTCAAAGAGCCCTGGACTGGAAGTCAGAAGATTTCTGTTCTGCTGCCTGTTCCATCACCAGCCAGCCAGTGGCTGGCTTACCTTTTCCCAAGTCTCACTCTCTTATTTGAATATTAAAGAACTGGTCTACTTGATTTCTTCCATTGTAACATCACAGACTATGATTCTCTAAGGCTTCTGTAGAATAAATAACCATCTTGGCATTTAACATTTAAACACTGTTTCTTTATACATGTTTAATGTCCTTTTGGCTATATTAGAATCCTAATCTTGAATATCACAGCTAAAGATGATCTTCTTCTTTTTTTTTTTTTTTAAAGATTTTATTTATTTATTTGACAGACAGAGATCACAAGTAGGCAGAGAGGCAGGCAGAGAGAGAAGAGGAAGCAGGCTCCCCGCTGAGCAGAGAGCCCGATGTGGGGCTCGATCCCAGGACCCTGGGATCATGACCTGAGCCGAAAGCAGAGGCTTTAACCCACTGAGTCACCCAGGCGCTCCTAAAGATGATCTTCTAAACTGTGAGAAATAATGAATTCTGCAGCCTAGATTTCTCAAGCCTACTCCTTCCTGCATGTAGCCATGAAGTCTGCTAACATTAAAGACTTAAATGTCATCATCTCATGCCTTCTTATACTGACATAGGTCCCCTACATCACTGGAAATTCTTGCCTTACTGGATATTTTCCCTTTAGTTTCAGATGGCCACAAATAAATTGGATGTTACAGTACTGAAAAGAGGGTTGTTTGTTTGTTTGTTTATTTTTTTAAGAGAGAGAGAGTACACAAGCAAGGAGAGGCGTTGAGGGAGAGGGAGAAGCTGGTTCCCTGCTGAGCAGGGAGCCTGATGTGGGGCTCGATCCCAGGACCCTGAGATCATGACCTAAGCCGAAGGCAGACACTTAACTGATTGAGCCAGCCAGGTGCCCTGGGAAGAGTTGTTCTTAAGCTGAGCTTCTGCTGCTTTACTGGGCATGAAGGTGCATTTTTTTGCTCTGCCAGTCTTGTCATTTTTGCTTGTGGTTCTGTTGGTTCAGTTTCCCATTAGTGGCTGCTGACACTGAGATGGGTGTAAGAGCCTGTCTCAGATGCTGCCTTCACTCCACTACTAGGTACTCTGTCCAACAGCACCGCACTTCCTCCTGATGGACCAGCCTCAGACTACTCATGACGCATGATAAGCACAGCTCTGGCTCTGCCGGGCACCATGCTCGTGTCCTCAGGGCCCCCACCCTGTGAGATGACCTATGAAAAAGTGATGGCACCTGGGTGGCTCAGTGGGTTAAGCCTCTGCCTTCGGCTCAGGTCATGATTCCAGGGTCCTGGGATCGAGCCCCGCATCGGGCTCTCTGCTCAGCGGGGAGCCTGCTTTTTCTTCTCCCTCTGCTGCTCCATCTGCTAGTGTGCTCTCTCTCTCTGTCAAATAAATAAATAAATAAATAAATAAAATCTTAAAAGAAAAAAAAAAGTGGTAAGGAGAGGCTATCCCTTTCTGGTAAGTTCTGCTGGGGGATCCCAAAGAAGAAAGCTTATGTCACGAAATAAAACAACTATTTCAGCCTTTCCTTAGAACTGCTTGCTTTCCATGATATCAGATGAAGCCCAACTGGGGGTAGTAAGTCAGGAATAAGTCTCAGACGTGCTGTGTTCAGAATCATTTTCCTCATCCAATGACGAAGGCTTTTTACGGAGTCACTTCATCATGCATGGATCCTGGTCCCTCAGGACCGCTCTTCTCCCGAAAGATTTGTCTGTCTTCATGCAAATAAATGGCTAAAGGCTGACACTGCCCTTTTGCCGGATGTCCCCAGGAACATCTGAATCTCTTTTAGTCTCAAACTGAGGCCTTTATTATCGTTGCATAAAAAGCTGGATATAGTTCAAATTCCTGACTGCATTTTCTGATTCCCTTGAACATTTATGTTCTACCTTCCCACACATTTCATCCTGTGTGAAGGTCCTAATGCAACTTGTTAATGTACTTTTTTATGGTTTGTGATGTTTATATCTGGTCTCTTCTTCCGAGTGGTAACCTTGTCCAAGATAGATCTTGTTTTCTTCTGTTATAGCCTCTGCTCATATATCAGGATTTTGATAGGGACAGAGATACCCGAGAATATCACTGGTGCTTTTGGAACAATAAATTAATTTTACCATCTCGGGCCATGATAACACAAAGTGTTCAAAACGCTTGGGACATGTCTCCTACCAGATAGATTCCTGAAGAATTGGATCTTGCAGTGTTACTTAAAGTATAGAGAAGAGTTGGGTTTTCTTTTCCAGCTTTGGGTCGCTGCACTGCATTTTAGCGGTTTAATATACAGAAGAACACACTAGCAAAAAGTCCTAGGGAGGTGAGCATGAGACACTGGGAAGATTGTAATTACACAGGATTTTCAGGGACTGGAACAAATGGGTAACTTAACGATATGGTTAATTGCAGGTTAGTCAGAAAACCATTCTTATTTCAATGCTTTTTGAATAATCTTTATAAAGTGCCTTTAGCAAAGTCTCACGTAGTAAACATAGCTGCATTGTTCTTTTGATGTCTGGGGTGTTTTAGAGCCATGAGATCAATATTAAAAACACAATTTTTCATTTGTGTGTTAAGGGGCAAGATGGCACAGGATACTGGCCTTTGCCTGAACAAGCCACGATATATCCTTGAGACAGTGGTTTAGATAGACCTTTGATCTCAGATTGATTTTTTTATGATTCTTTTTTCCCCACTATCCCACTCTTAAAATTAAGTTTGTTTTATTTTTATAAGCACAATCTCTGCCTATAGGAAAATATCACCCCAAATGGTTCCCTCGACTGTGATAAACCTTTTTTAATTAGGTATTTTGGTTTGCTTTGTTTTTATACTTCCAATGATTCCCCCCACCCCACCATACAGTAAGTTTTAAACTGATCTGGCATCAACGTATAGACAAAATATCTGCAAGAGACAAGAACAGTGAAGCTTCACAGCAGAGTGAAAATATTAGAGTTTCCAAAAAAGCCTCTCTCAGCGTGCATCTTTAGCCTCAGTTCCCCAAGATAGTAACTTTAAAATAAAACAGATCTTTTTTTCATTTTCTTCCTGGTGTTTAATATGTCAACTTCATTGCATTTATATAGGGGTCGAGTTAATGAGTTAATTGTAGTAGATTTAATATGATTAGAACAATTAGTTTTAATCTCTTTAGAAACACCTTTAAAATGACTGTGAATGGGATTTAAAATAAACCTCATCAACCCTCATGGTGAAAGAGAGTGACAGCAACCAAATTTTAGGAGGTAGAATTAATGGCTTCAACTTATCTTTTACTAAAGCTCAGTATCTTGATTAGTTTGCAATCTCATTTTTAGACCTTTCCTATATCCTATACGTGGTCCTTAGATTTGACTTTATTTGTATGCTAAGAAGTTAGCCTGCCATCATTTCATGGATTATGGCAGAAGACATACGACTTCAGAGACAAAGGACTCTATTACTCATGATGCAACAGATCGTAGAGCTTCATGTTCATATGATTCCCTTTGCCCTTGAAGTCCCACAGGGAGATGCTGACCAGTCCAGGTGGACGCCGCACACTTGGAGGTTATCATCACAGCTGTGGAACTGAGTTGAGGAAACCCCGATCTTTCACCATAAGTTGTTAGTTAACCGTTCCAACCTTTATCCTGCAAATAGGCATTATCATTATTTTGGACAGCAAACAAGCCTGTCCACTGCTCCCAAAGGAGATGTCATCTCTGTTTTCCAAGGCCGTTCAGAGATCAACGGAGAAAGGTCTTGCAACAATGACGTAATTCCATAATAATTTTTTAAAACTAGTATTATTCCCATTCAAAGAAGTTTAAACTTGTAGGTTGGCTGTATAGTATGAAAAAAAATTCAAGTATCCAGTTCAAGATAGCAAGCTTGTGTTCCTCTTTATTTCTTGTCAAGACCCCAATAAAAAAAAAACTATGTACAGTCAAAAAACCTGCGTATTATATATATTCTCACATATGTATAATTACTTATATTATACATGCATATATGTGTAATTAGATGTATTATATGTTTGTATATGCAAAAAGCAGAGCAAGTAAGGCAGATGGGGAAGGAGAGATTACTAGGTAATAAACACCGTGTGCAGATGCATTTTGAGGGAAGTAGAGCATGGTAAAGCTGTTGCTCAGAATGTACTTCAAGGGAGCTTTAGAGACGTGACAGTACATAAGTTTGTAGGAGTAGTTATCCTCACCCTCCCTCCCCGGGCAAGACATGCACATTGTCATTTTCTTATGCAGACATGATGGCTTCTCTCTTAAAGATATGGAATAAGCCCTTTAAGAAAATGCCTAGTGTAGGCATTTACATCATGGATTTGAGTCCTCCTTGTGTCCTTACAAGAGAAGGGATAATCGTTTGAAACTGTTTCCCTTCTCACTCATGTAAAGGGAAGCTGAACAGCTGCACATTCTGATCTATCTCATGCTAAGCAGTCAGGCCTATTCTCATTCGAGAGAGAGACGGAAGGGAAAAGAGACATAACATCAGAGAAAATCCTTTTAAGCTAAGCACTTATTTCTTAGATATGAAGGGACAAGTAAGGATCACTAGATATATGTTTTCATAAATTTCATTAAAAAAACCCAAATATATTTGTTTTCACAAATGATATAAAAGAGAAAGATTTAAAAAACAGCAAAAATCTGATCATAGAGAAAAAAAAGAAACAAAAACAACAAAATAGTGTCATTTGAGTAATTTGAAATTCTACTGCATCCACAAAAGAATATTCTCAAAAAATTAGAGGACCAGAAAGAGCAATGAAAGACTGGTAATATAAATCCCAAAATTATAAACAAGAACTAAAATTCAAGGAAGATAAAGCTGAGGAAATCATCCAGTACATAAGCAAAAGAGGCAGAACAAAGTGTACATGAAAAAAATATAAAGAGACATTCAAAACTACTGCTACCGTCAGATGAAACAATTGGGCAAATAGAAAATCCAAAAGAAATGATAAAGAAACTATGAGGAATCACAAATGAAGCCAGCATGATCACTAGAGACATGATCAATATGTGAATTAAAGTATTTCTATGCCCTAGAGAGAAATAAATGGGGAATAAAATTTAAAATGCCATTTTCAAAAGCAGCAAAAAATGACCAAATACCTAGGGAATGAATCCAATGCAAATTTTGCAAAGTTTAAGATTATAAAACATAGCTGAGAGAAACTAAATACGTTTAAATAATTGGAGTTTAATAGAGAACTATACCATAGTCACAGATTGGGAATCATGCTTTGGCATGATCTCGAGTCTACACAACCTTGAGCTGTCAACTGAATGCAATCCCAGTCAAATAACAGCAAGATAGCTTGTGGAAACTGACAAATAGGTTCTAAAATGTATGGGTAACTATAAAAGACCTAGAATCCTAGAAACGATTTTGGGAAAAAAAGGACAAAATTGAAACCCCTAATTTATCGATGTTAAGATTTACAGTAAAAACAGTAATTAATGCTGTGTGCTACTGCTGTGAGGTTAGACTAGTAGACAGAAAAGAAGAGCCCTGAAAAAGACTCACCCACATTGAGTCGCTTGATTTGCAACAAAAGCGGTACTTGATTCAGTGGAGAAAGTCTTTTCAATAAAAATGGTGGTGGGGCAACCACATATTCTAGTGGGAAAAAATGAACCTCGTCTCATATCACACACAAAAATTATTTTGCAGTGGATTATAAACTTAAATATGAAAGGTAAAAAATAAAGTTTTAGATAAAACTACAGGAAAATATCTTCCTAAACTTGAGAATAGAGAAAGATTTCCTCAATAAGACACAAAAAGCACTAATCATAACTGAAAAATTTGAGAATTGGATTTCATTAAGATCAAAAAGTTCTGCTCATGCAAATACACCCTAAGAGAGTTAAAAGGCAAGTCACAGAATACAAAAAGATATTCATGATACGTAGGTCTGAAAAGTACTTGGGTCCAGAATATGTGACGCCTTCTACATGACAAGAGAAAATGTATACAACTGGGTTTCAAAGTGGATAGAACACTTGAACAGGCGTTTTGCAAAAAAGGTTATCCCAAGCACCTCAAACATATGAAAAACATGATTAATATCATTACTCTTCAGAAAAATGTAATTTAAAACTATCATGAAATTCCATTTGGCATCTACTAGAAAGGCTAAAATTAAAAAGATTGACGGTGCTATGTATTAGTGAGGCTGTGGAGTGACTGAAATTCTCATACACTGCCCGTGGGAGCGTACATTGGTACAGCCACTGGGGGAAAAAGTTTGACAGTGTCTTACAAAATTAAACATAGTGACCCAGCAATTTCATTTCTATATACATGCCTGAAATAAATTAGTGCACACTTCTATCAAAGGACATGTTCAAGAATGATCACATGTGTATTTTTCATTATAACTTCAAACTGGAAACAACCTATCACAGGGAAACAACTTCATCTACAGGAAGCCTAGTAAGTAAATTGTGGAAAATGGAATATTCTAGAGCAGTTAAAAAAAGAAGCCAATGCTGATATTCCAAATCATATTGATGAACATTGTAGACATTATGTTGAGTAAAAGAAGCCAGAGAAATAAAAGTATATCCTGTATCATTCCATTTATATAAAGTTTAAGAACAGGCATAACTAACTGATGATACCTTGAATTATGTGGGTGTAGACTTCTGAGATGCTGGAAGCATTGTCTCTCTACGCTTCGGTGGTGGTTATGTGAGTTTGTACATGCATATGCACTTAAGATTAGTTCAGTTTACTATATGTAGGGTTAAACAAAATCGAAAATCAAAACAAAACAAAGAGACCAATTCAAGTAGTCCCCCAACAGGATCACACATGAATCCTAAAAAAAAAAAAAGAGTGAAGATAATAGATTATGCTCAAATGCCACAAGAGGTTTCCCAGAATATTCAGATCAAAGGATTTCACCAACTGTTACACAAGATGCGCTCAAAAGAAACATAGGGGCATGGTGGGGGGGCTTGGTTGGTTAAGCGTCTGCCTTAGGCTCAGGTCATGATTCTGGGGTCCGTGGATGGAACCTCCTGTTGTGCCTCCCTGCTCAGCAGGGAGTCTATGTCTGCTTCACCTCCCCCAACTCCTACTCTTTCTCTAAAATAAATAAATGCAATCTTAAAAAAAATAAAAGAAACATATATAATGTTTTGATTAAATTATACTGCATCAAGGAGAAAGGATGTTCATAATTCTTCTGGAAAGGAAAAACAAGCATCTGTAAAGGAGTAAGATCAGCTTGATAATCAGATTTCTCATAAGCAAGGATTATGAGAGGATTACGGGATCCTAAGGATTCCAGGAAAATGCAGCCAGTGCATCCATCTGAGCCAATATATCAATCAAGTGTGAAAATAGAATAAATGTATTTTCTGACAGCAAAGAATAGTGGTGCTTACCTTTTAATGATGCTTTTTTAGGGAGTCAGTGAAGTTGAGACTTTAGTCACGCAATAGGAGGAAACTAGAGATGGAAGATGTGGGATTTGGAGAACACGGGAAGCAGCACAAGACGGAAGAGAAGAGGAGCCCCCAGTGACCACCATGACAAAACCTGGAGAGAAAAATATGCCCATCTGGTGAAAAGGACAGAGAACCCTTGAGAGAGGTTTCTTGTGGGTAAAAGACAAGTGGAATTTCATGAAAGCTATTCATAGAAGCTATGAAGGAAGGGATAAAAACAACCAAAAAAAGGATAGTTAGAAACTCCAAGAAAAATGAAATCTGGAGTAGAAAGTTATGATCCCAATAATACACAAATTAAAATACAAGAAAGCGTTCTATTTAACCTTTCTGCTTGAATTGGTGTACGGGTCTACTTTGAGTAAAACTAGACACTCAGAAAGATAAATATTATTCTAGCACAGAATTGGACCGGTGGTGAAACATTTTTGCAAATTCAACAGGTACTATGTACAGAACAGGAAAGTCCTATTTATTGTTGAAGGATGGAACATGAGCGTTCACCATCTTGACAATGCAAAAGGCAAACTACATCTGACAGAAGGGGAAGTGAAGGGATGAGGGGCGGAAGAGAGGGAAAAGGGCTAAAGTTCTTCAGAGAAGGGAATTGAGATACTAATTAAATTGGTGGAAAAAGAAATATAGATACACTGGAAAAAAATCACAAAGGTAAACAATAAAATATTTAAAAATAACAGTATTTTTTACCAAATGTGAAGTGAGTAGTAAGGATGGAGAAGTATAAATGTATTTATTGGTGTGTATAAAGCTCATTTCATAAAGAAACAGCTTTCAGGAGCACCTGGGTGGCTCAGGGGGTTAAGCCGCTGCCTTCGGCTCAGGTCATGATCTCAGGGTCCTGAGATGGAGTCCCGCATCAGGCTCTCTGCTTGGCAGGGAACCTGCTTCCCCCTCTCTCTGCTGCCTACTTGTGATCTCTCTCTGTCAAACAAATAAATAAAATCTTAAAAAAGAAGAAGAAGAAGAAGAAAGAAACAGCTTTCAAAGATGTTTAGGGTCAGGGCAGCGGTCAGCAGGGGAATCCAGTAAAGAGGGAATGGAAGACCTTCCCTCTGAGACAGGGACTATGGTCCCTACTGTTTTTCATTCTAAGCTTTTCTTCACTCTTTGATGTGTGACTGTATACATGTGTTATTTTGTTTAAAAAGTTAAAATAAAAGTGCAATGACCATTTGTGTTGGGGGCCCCAGTCTCCCACCCAAAGTATTCATTCTCTGCCTCCGCAGTAACCAAAATTTCAACTCTTGCGCACACACAGTTGCTAGGCTGGGGGGAAGGGGGTCCCACCCTTACCTTCGCCATGTGCTCCCGTGCCCGGATAGGGGCTCAGCGCCCACCCCAAAAGAGCTCCATGACACGTGAGACAGAGAACTTTGCCCACAATGTTTGGGAAAGAAATTTCTCCTCTTTTTGTGAAGCCACCCGGAGGAGAGCTGTGTTAACGCTGGCTGAGAACGAGGACGTGCGCAGGCCCAGGAGTTACTGAACAGCCACATCCTGACCATGAGGCCTCGGAAGGGAGGCGCCTGCTGGATGCAGAGAGAAGAGGTGGAAAAATTTTCTCTGGAATCTCTGAGTCTCTATAGAGTCACTATTTAAAGCATCACCTCAGGCCATCCTACCACCGGAATAGTTAAGTTCTGTGGGCCATTAAATTTTATTTTTAAGGCTAGTGAAAGTCAGGTTTTCTGTTACTGACAACCAAAAGATTTCTAAAAGACCAAAAAAAAAAAAAAAAAAAAGAAACACTTTGAGAACATTTATAAAGCAAATAACAATGTAGAATACTTCATAGAATTTGATGGGTTACAAAACCCTTCCATAGGTATGCCTTTAATCTTCACAGCATCAGTTGGGTAGGAATTGTTACTCCTGTGTTACAAATGAGAAAACGACTCAGGTGACCCATTCAAGTTCCCTTGGTCATAACTGACCAGATCTTTTGCCTCCATGTCTGTGCTCTTACCAAAATACTGCATTGCAGGTGTAGACCCAGGAACTGATGGAATAAAATAGAGAGTCCAGAAATAGATCCGTGCATAAGCAGAGCTTTAATGAGGGCAGAGGTGGCCTGGCATTTCAGCAGAGAAAAGAGGGATTATTTAATAAAAGGAGCTGGAAAAATTGGTTGTCCATTTGGAAAAAAAAAAAAAATGAATTTGGATCCCACCCTTACACCATACCCCAAAATCAACTCCAGATGGATTAGGGACTTAAATGTCAAAAGCAAACTTTAAAACACTCAGTATAAAAATATAGGTGGATATCTTTCCGACCTTGGGGTAGGGAAGGATTTCTTAAACAGGCACAAAGAGTATAGCCCATAAAAGAAAAGATTTATGATTTCAACTTTATTAAAATTAAGAAATGCTGTTCATCAAAAGAATTCTTATAGAAGGTAAAGAAGGTTAAAAAAAAAAAAGCAAGCCACAAACTAAGAGAAAATCATTTGCTAACAAATTATATAATTAGCAAAGTTTTAGTATCAAGAATCTGTAAAGACTCCTATAAAATACTAAGGAAAATTCAAACAGCTCAATAGAAAAAAAATTGAAAAATGAAAGACCAAAATATGAAAATAGATATTCACAGAGGGACAAAAATATACAGCCAAAATCATGTGGAGGGATGCGCATTTTCTTTATAGCAATCTAGAGTAGCAAACCAAGATCTAGGATAATGGAATGAGGCTACGGTAGATACCAATTCACGCTCCGTTTAAGGGCAAGAATTAAGAATTTAAACTACACCAAACTTGGAGGATAAAAAAAATCAACGAGATTTCTTCTATATTGCTGTTGTAAATTGGTTAATCACTTTGGAAAGCGAGTTGGCATTATCTTTTCAATTAATCATTCACATATTCCAGGACCCAGCGATTTTCCAGGAATATATACCAAACACGCATTTGGTACATCTGTGCACTGCAAATTACTGAAATACTCAGAATAGCCATGTTTATAATAGCAAGAACAGATAACACATGACTATCAACAGGGAAACAAAGAAATGAACTGCATTGCTGGAACGTATTTTTCTGGTGGAAATTAGCGAGCTGGATGTGATCATGTGGTGGCTAGTGGCAGCAAGTTGTCAGAAGACCACAACTTTGTGCTCTTTGTAAGGTTCCAAATCATGAAAACTAAGCAATAAGATTTTTTATCCAATAGGCACAGGTGCATAAATTATTTTTATGAACAAGCAAGGGCAGTATTAATAAAAACATAAAAATCAGCACGTCGGAGCCAGGCAGCTGGGTAACGGGAGTAGGAGAGAATCACAGAAGTAGGTGTAAGTCTTGCGTGTGTTCTAGTCTTTGGGTTGTGTGGTTGGTTTTTTATTACTAACAAAGAAATGGACAGATGACAAAGAATTCATACGTGAAGAAATAAAATAAAGTCATGCATAAGCCAGTGGTAATGATTCATCATAAATCAAGTCTTTCCATCATGCAATGAGACTGATAATGGCTCCTACCCCCTGGGGTTGCTATAGATTAAAATTCTTAAAACAGTCCCTGGCATATAGTAAGTGTTATATTAGTATTTGTGAAGAAGGAAGGGAGGAAGGAATACAGGGTGGTGGGAAAGTATGATGAATAATCCACTTTTGAAGTCCATTATTAAAACATGAGTCCCATGCAAAGAGGTGTCACAGAGTGCAAAGCGGGGTGGGCTTAGTCAGGAACAACTCTCTAGGGTGGGTAAAATTTGAAAGAATTCTATTTTTTTAACGTGAAAGTGTTACTAAACTTTAAATACGTCAGTGGATTGGTTTGCTAGTTAATGGGTTAAGGTTCCAGCTTCTATTTTCAGAGTGGAACTTAGTCGCCACGCTAATAGGAGGTGACATTTGTTTGATTTTCCTCCCTTGAGTTGTGGAAGAATCCTATAAACTCCTCTATAAATAACCAAGTACAGGCGGAAAGATTTCCTGTAACTTACAGCCTAAAGCCAGTAAGCTCTGACGGCAGTCTGAGTGACGGTTGAATCAGCAGGGTGGCAGCGTTGGCCTGGGGAGTCCGCCTCCTCCAAGGAGGCTGGACTGGGCAGGAACATCTTATAATTGTTTCCCTCAGTAGTAGTGCATGAAGAGCCAACACACATGAAATGTTGCATGCCGTACCTTAGAGTACTTGAGTCAATGAATCAAGCTCAGCCCCTGTGGCCAAGGAAAACAGTGTCCAGCTGTTAATGGAGAGCTCACAGAGAACAGACCATGATAACCAATCAACCCAACCAAATGCCCAGCTGTGCATGGACAAGACATACCCCCCGTCCCAAACCCTTCATCTAAGCAAAGTGTGGATTAAAAAAATTCGGATACTTTAGTGAAATGCGTAGTACCTTTCCATACTCTGTTTCAGGTGGGGTGGGAAAGGAGGAGAGGAGTTGAACTGGTAATGGCCTTTGGGGCTACGTGCAGAAATGGATAAATTAGTGGATAAATGGATAAATTCAGACTACCGGATAAATTAGTAGAATGTTTTTTAGCTGCCTCTTTGTTGTATTGGCCCCAAACCTACCCTTCGTCTTCTACTAACCTTCCAGTTTTCGTTGCTTTCTCTCCATTGTCCAAATGTTCTCCGGGGTGTCAATGAGGTAGGCTTCAGGAGGAAGGAATATCTGGGTGGGGAGCCTCTTTGCCTTCCTTTAGGTTAATTTATCATTAATTTATCATTTCAATCCTCCTGAGCATATCACAAAAACCTGTCTCTTCCAAGAAATCAAAACAACACCTAAAAACTCTCCGAAACCTATATCCTACAACCAATGAAGGTCTATGTAGCAAAAAAGACAAAAATGATTTTTTTTCACATTTTATCCCCTGACAATAGTCTCCTTCCTTCCTTCCTTCCTTCCTTCCTTCCTTCCTTCCTTCCTTCCTTCCTTCCTTCCCTCCTCTCTTTCTCTCTCTCTCTTTTTCTTTCTTTTTTCATTTGAATAAACATACCTTAGGAAGACCAAGAAAAACACACACAAAATTATCTAGTCGCTTACTGGTCAGACTGTAAGAATTGACAATGCTTTCTCAACCCTTGGATTTTCAAGCTCACCAGTGCCATTTGATCCAGGAATATTCTGTCTCTTCTCAGTCTTTCCAGCAACCTAATTTTGTGGAAAGACCAACTAATACTTACAAATAGAAACTTGTTATTAAAAAAAAAAAAATCACAGTATAGGGACAGGTCTTCTTCCCAAGAATCAGAAATAAAGTAGATCATGAGTCACGGATAAAATAATTTCAAATTCATGTACAAAATCGAAAGCCCTTGTTTTACTTTTCATCCAAAGGATTTTTTTCCCCCTTTCTAGGCTGTCATCTAAAAAGCATATTGTGATTTCTCTAAGAAGCATGTTCCCATGTGTATCTTTAACAAATTCAACTTGCTTTGGATTCTGTATAAGTAAATTTTAGCTTGTCCATAATTGAAAACTAGTTAAAAAAAAAAAAAAAAAGGAAGCAAGCAACGGGAGTGGATAATCCCGATTGCATTTTCTATCGTTTTTGTGACTCCAGTTGTTGGACAGTGAAATTCAGGAGGGAGGGATGGATATCTCCAGAGGCTTGGTTTAACATCATCAAAGCCTCTTTCCTCCCCCTTGCACATTACGGTATCTGCTTTACTAATCAGAGGGAAATTTATCATGTAGGATTTAGGGGAGATATTTATGGCGTCTGTAAGCACAATGGCTTTGCCTTGTGTGATGTCAGCTATTCTCCTGAGGAGATAAAAGACCACAGCTGGTGAGAGAATAGACCAGGGACCATTTCACGATTTCAAAACAGAAGACCTTGTTGAAGAAGAGGGATTTTAAACAGCGTTTACTTTTATTTTGTTCTTCATATGATGAACAGGTGTGGGAGTCAATTCAAAAGGGCTGCTGAGATGATTGTGGGAAGAGGGAATGAGGTGAATATTTGTGATGGTTGGGGAATGACTGAGATTTCTAATCTTCAAATCAAGCATGTAGTCCTAGCTCCTTCCACATGGGCACATACAGGAATCTAGGTCAAGGTGACATAAGAAGGGGACTGTGTGAACTTTTCACTAAGTTATGGCATCCTCCTTGCTAAACAAACTAGAAAACTGCTATGGGACACATGTCTGGTGTTAACACACAAGTGCTGTTTTAGTTCGCAGTTGACTGATTGAAGAAGGTGTGGTATACAAGGCAATGAAATATCACTCAGCCATCAGAAAGGATGAATACTCACCATTAACATCGACGTGGATGGAACTGGAGGGTATTATGCTGAGAGAAAAAAAGTCAATCAGAGAAAGACAATTATCATATGGTTTCACAAGTAAGTGGAGTATAAGAAACAGTGCAGAGCATCATAAAAAGGGAGAAGGGGAAGGGAGGGGAAACTGAATGGCAAATCATCAGAAAGGGAGACAAACCATGAGAGACCTGTCACCCTGGGAAACACATTGAGGGTTGCTGGAGGGGAGATGGGTGGTGAGGTGGGGTGACTGGGTGATGGGCATTAAGGAGGGCACATGATGTGATGAGCACTGGGTGTTATATGAAACTGATGAATTATTGAATACTACCTCTGAAACTAATTGGCCAATTGAATTTAAATAAAAAATAAATAAAAATGTTCAGTAAAAAAAATTCATTGTGTTAATGGTAAGAAGTATCTGGGAGAGGGAGGAGTCTCCTCTTTCTTGAGCTCACAAGCTAAGCATCTTAAATACATTATCTCCTAGAAGATAGGGTGAACTCATGTAAAGTGGTAAGCTGATTTTGAAAAAAGGTAAGGCCATCACATTGAATTATAAGCATTGTTAAAAATGACTTAGGACATGTCAAATAGCATCAGAAAAGTGACATATAATAAGCATATTAGAGATTATTGATACTATTGACATTATCGAGTATTGGTACCATATCTCTTCATCCTTATAACCTTGTGGCTTTGTACAGTTTCTTACATGTAGGAAATTTTCAATAAATATTTGTCCAATTATTAAATAAAAGGTAGTCACATGTTTAAAGTGTCTGCAAAACACTCAAACCACAGAAGAGAAAAATAAGAGAAGAACCTTGCTTTGTGCATAAAGTATAGATAAGGCAGGTGTTAAGTTTTCTAGTTGTTCATGTTTCAACACCAGCTCTTGGGGAAAATCACATAGCATCATTTTAAACAATTCCTCTTAGGAGCCCATTAAGCACGCTTTTCTGCTGACAGGATAGACGTCTTTTACAGCTGGTCGGTATTTAGTTCCCTGAATTCCTGACTGAAGGAAGAAAATGACAAGGATGGAGGATATCTGACCTATAGATTGCTCATTCTCTGCGTGAGTCAATCTTTGAAGTCCAAAGATAAAAATCACCATTAATCACAAAACTTTCCCATCGTCATGAGGTCAGATTTTCCAGCCCCCTTCCAAAATGACCATGCTGACTGGCAGTGGGAGAGAGAGCGACCCAGCCGTGGTCACCTTGATGACACAGAGCTCCTTCCCTTTGGTCCATGGTATGAATGGACAGGCAGGAAGAAGAGAATTAAAAGTCTGCTCACCATTGCTGAGTCAATCCAGCCCACAGCCCACCTGACTGAGCAGACTGCTAGAAAGGCAGGGCTGTGTCCTCCTGGGGAGCCTTTTCATTAGGAGTTCCCGCTTCAGTGAATCAGAGTCTGCCCATAGCTTTATTGGACAAAGAACGTTCCCAGCATGCTGATCAAAGCTGGAGGATTTGGTACACGTGGGAATGCTTTAATACCGCACCTGTGGCTGAGGCCGAGGTGCATTTCTAAGGGCTAATTTCTTTTCCTGTGAAGCCAGGTATACAAGAAGAACTAAGAGGAAAGAGAACATTTCCCCCATCCTCATGAAAGTATGGATTCAATCAATCAACTTCAATTAAAAAAAAAAGTTATTTACTTTGTACTCCTCCAGTGAATGGACTGTTAAATTATCCTGAGGAAATAAAGAGGTAGCAACTGAAATAAGACCGAGAAAGGAAGGGAGGGAGAGAAAGACAGAAGGAAACAAGGAAACAAGAAAGGAAGGAAGGAAGGATGACGGACAGACGGACTGGAGGGAGGAAAAGATCGCTGAGGGACCTTTTGTGGTGTTTTATATGTTCATCATCCCTTTTGGTTGTCACAGCAGTTGTTCAAAAATCTTAAAGATGAGGAAGATGAAACCCAGGGGGTTTGTTATTTGCCTGGTGAGGTAAACATCGTTTCTTTATTTTTGTGTCCAGGGTCTGAATTTCTTTCCATTATTTTGGGAACTGCTTACTGTTTAATTCTTAGTAATGGGGCAGGCAAATCCCCCTTGCTATCAGAATGAAAACTACTAGGTGCTCACTTGACCCATTTTCCCAACCTCCTTTGAGACAGTGCCCGAAACTCTAATAAACAGAGGCATCTGCTCCAGGCTTTCTCTCTGAAGGTCCTGAGAGCGAAGGAGGTTGAGGGGAGCTCTTCCTCTCTGGCAGCGGCTCCTCTCCATCACTGTGTGTGTCTCTCTGACTCTATCTGTTTTTCAATCTCAGTGGCTCCAAGAGAAGAGCAGAAAATCAGTGCTTGGTGGTGGCTGCAAGGTAGTCCTTACATTTTTTTTGAGACTTGATTCTGAATTGTTCCTAGAAGCTGGATATTTTGCCTTGGTTCTCCAGCCCTTATAATAATTTTTTAGTTATCTAATATCTTTTTCAAAAAAGCTTTACAAGAGACTATTTAGCATATGTAAAAGTACAGGGAAGAGAATAATAAGCAGCCATATACCAATTACCTTCTGAAATGGTTATCAGCACAGGGACAAACTTGCTTTATCTCCACACCTACCCATGTCCCCCTCGCTTGGATTATTTCAAGCAAATCTCAGACCTCACATTATTTCCCCCATAGCATTTTCAGTCTTTATTTCTAAAACATGAATATTCTTCTAAAAATTACTGCAGTATCATTATCCCACTTACAGCAGTTTAATATATTAAATTTGAATTTCTCTGATTATTTTGTATTTTTTAAGCATTAAAGAGAACCTTCAAATCAGGATCAAAGCAATGTCTTTTAATCTAGGAATTCAATCTCCCTCCCATTCTGTCTTTTTAAATTTGCAGTTGAGGAAGCCAAGTTGTTTGCCTGTAGCATTTCCCACAGTTAAGATTTACTAATTGGATCCTTGTGGTATCATGTATCATGCACTCTGTCCTATGTATTTTCTGTAAATTGATATTAGTTAGTCCTAGAGGCTCGATCAGATTCATTTATGTTTATTTGTCAAGTCTACTTCATAGGTGGCACTGTGAACCTCTACCAAGTTGTATAGCATCTGGTTGTCTCTCTTTGTCAGATCAGCAGTGATTGGTGAACATTATTAAGATCCATTATTTCATTAGGAGATGTTGATTTTATAAACTGCTTTTGAAAATTAAATTCTCTTCTTGTTTGTTGTGGCTTTTCTCTTTAGTATCTTGGCTTTCCCAAAATCGTATCGTCTGCGGATAGAGATAATTTTACCTCTCTCTTTTCTATTCCAGCATCCTTTTAATAAACTCCTGTTTTAAGTCAACCACCCAGAATTGAATTTCCTTGCCTGCAACTGAGAACGCTTTATAATAATCAAAGATCAAAAATCTAGAAAGTGATAAAAACAGATTCCAAGAGAGGGTCTACTCTCCTTAACCCAAGCTTCCTTTTACCTTCTCCTCGATGACATCTATAAAGAAAACCACATGTGACACAAAGCCAACTTAATTTAAGTGAAAGGGTGATATTTTTGGCTCATGGGATGGAAAATCCAGGAGCAGATCTGGCTCAAAGCAGAACCTAGGAGTTCAAATGATAATACTAAGGCTCTATTTTTCTGTCTCCTGGCACTTATCTTTGTATGTTGGCCTCTTATTTTTGTATTTCAAATGGCTTTCACCACTGTGAATGAAGATTTGGCTATTACAGCTTTGGTTGACATTTTCTTATGGTTTCTATCGTTGGGAAGAGATAATCAGGACTAGTCCCTATAGGAAAGTTTCAGGTCTGACCCTGATTGATGCAGCTTTGGCCTCATGCTCACCCTGAAATCAATGAATATATGCTAAAGCAGGGGTACTCCAGTATGCATGAATCCCATGCCCATCTGTGGAATGAGGTAATGGAGTAAGCCCCACATGAGCCATCAGGGCCATAAGCTACAGATGGAATGCTTCTCTCAATAGCAAGAACACTACGCAGTGCATGTCCACAATGTCAGACCGTGCTATTCCTTCTGTCCCAGCAGTTCTGTTACACATTGACAAAGTAGCTGTTATTAGTAGTATCTAATCTTCCTAGTGTCCATCCCGTTCTAAGCCTTGTGGTCTATCTATCATGATGTTTAAAAAAGCATGAACTTTGTGTTGCATGTTTCTTTGAAGAGTGCTGTTCACAAAGCAGATTATACACAAATGCAACAGAGTAGGAATATCAGGGAGCATTCTGAGCTAGTGAGGATGGGGAAATGCCTTCCAGAAGAAACAGAACTTGAAATTGAGGGGCTCATGCAACAAGGAGGTGTTGGGGACCCAGACACTGAGTATAAAAAGAGGAAGGCAACTCTGGTCCTCCAGAAGCTTGTGGTCTATTGAAGAATTAATAACAGCTTCATGTTATTTGTGCTCTAATGGAGGTATGTGAAAGACATGAAGAGGGCATAAAAGATGCAGCGTCCAGAAATCCCAAAGAAGTTCAGAAAAGCACCTACATGGCAGCCGATGTCTAGTTTAGTCTTTCCAGAGTAACAGTTGGTCATGTGAGCCTCCAGGGTGGAGTGAGACTGGGCGGGCTAGGGGTAGAGAACATTCCATGGTTCAGAAATGAGTTTGAAGGTGAAACAGAGTTTGAGGGAGTCTGAGAGTAAAGAGGAATAAAGGCAGAAGAAAGTACAAGATTTATAGTCTTACATGTCAGGTAGGCAAAATTACTTGAAAGAAATATATTTTTTAAGATTTTATTTGTTTATTTATTTATTTGAGAGAAGGAGAGAGAGAGAAGGGGCAGAGGGACAAACAGACTCCTCACTGAGCGTGGAGATCGATGTGGGACGTCCGTTCTGGCTCTGCACTCACCTGGCCCTGGGATACTTCTATAGTGCAGTGAGGAAAGAGGCCCAGGAACTTGGAATCTATGGAAACCACTGGAAGACTATTTCAATTCCTTTCCAGGGAGAAACACTGAGTGTTTCAAACGAATGAGAGAAGGAGAATCAAGCTACAGCCAGTGTCATGGATGGCACTAACTTCTCAGCCTACCCTGTAGACCCTGGGGCTAAGAAATGAACTGCAGGGCTCCAGACATGCTCAAGTATTATTGATCATTAAGAAGATAACCTTGTAAACTAAACCCATGAAAGAGATGTAAGTTAAACAGGCTAAGAACATTTTGGTGGATAATTTAGTGCTGATTTTTTAAAAAAGATTTTATTTATTTATTTGACAGATAGAGGTCACAAGTAGGCAGAGAGGCAGGCAGAGAGAGAGGAGGAAGCAGGCTCCCTGCAGAGCAGAGAACCCAATGCGGGGCTTGATCCTGGGACCCCGAGACCACGACCTGAGCCTAAGGCAGAGGCTTAACCGCTGAGCCATCCAGGCGCCCCAGTGCTGATTTTTTTTTCTTTTCTAATAACTACCATTTATTTTCTCTTGGAAAGAAATTATTTTTATTTGGGAAAATGTCTTGAAAAGCTCTTGAAGCAGAAAGATTGAATATGCTGAGTGTAGAGGCAAGAAGATGGCAAGCTCCTGGGTCCTTAATGACATCATTCAGTCACTGGACCACTCTTGGAATCACCTTGTATCTTAGTTGTTGAACTCCCTCGCTGTCTAAGATATGTTGGGTTGGAATTTTTATTTATTGCATCAAGAAGGATCATGCCACAGGTCCATGAGCCATCCCGAGGCGATACTGGGAAGTTTCACAGCAATGTGGCAACAGTCCCAGAGAGGGGGTGGGATAGAATTCATTCCACATCCCCTCTTCTAGCTTCATCCAAAAGCAGAACAAGCTCATCTCTCCCTGTTCCACCATCTGTGTCTCTTAACAGCCAGATGACAGTGACACTGTTTTAGAACAGCAGTGGTAAATGTATCCCTTCCTCATTTTTTCCTCCCAAAGGCTCCTCTTTTCCTATAGGCATTCCCAGGTTTGTAATATTATACCTATTTGTTTATTTTGTTTATTGTCTGCTTCACTCTACTTGATTGTGACTGTCATGATGGCAAGAGCTTTGCAACTTTTGCTCGTCTAGGAATATGCAATGTCTACCCTGTAGAGCCTGGCATATGATAGGTGCTCACTAAATATCCCTTGTAGCAAAAAATGAAAGAAGGAAGGAATGTCTTCTCCCAAGATAGTGGGACGTAGGATCCAAACAAGCTGGGCCATTACTTGAGACGTGGCACTTTGCTTTATTGTTTATTCTAGTATGGTCTCACTTTTGGGTCAACAGAGTGGGCATCCTAAGAGCACCGCTGATAATTTCATGATTGTAGAAAGGGTGCACTAACTGCAACCACCCCCTATTCCCCCTCCACCCCCCAGCACCGCCCCCCCCCCCCACTGCCCCTGTAAGGCAAGCCAGCGTTCTTCCAATATCCTCTTACACTGGAGCTCTTCTCATTAGTCAACACATAGATCCATCACCGAAGTATCTGGGCAAGCCAAGTTAATCCTAAACTAATCTAGGATAGTGCTGATAAATCAGCCTTTCGAGTTGAAAAACACAGCATTGCTGAAGGAAAGGACATTTTTTTCAGACAGGGTGAGAGGCATAAGGCTCAGCTAGAAGGCTTCAATTATAAGAAGATAATTTCTAACAAAAGTGTTAGCTCAAGCGGTCCAACTGGTGTTTCTTGAACCAAGAAATTCAGAGGGAGGCTCCTTGCCTTCCTTCTCACCCACACAAGCAGAAGTCAAACTGTGCCTCTAGGAGCTTAGGCTCCAAGCCTCAAGTTTATCCTGGGAAGCGCAAGGGTTGCGAAGTCCTTTTATGGGATTCACAAGGATAAACAACATCTTAAATACATGTTCTCAGAGGTCAAGCCTCTGATCCAAATCTGAAGATTGAAGAAACTGCCTCTCTAATTCTGCTGGTTACCCAACTTCGCACAACCATGTACTTCAGAATGTAAAACTTGAATAAATAATCTTTTATCACCTACAGTTTTGTGGTCATTTAGAAAATACAGTGGTGCCCCATTTTAATGAGAACTAAATGACAAGAAGAAGCCACTTATGGATTTTCTAGATAATGGTCAAACCAAACACACACACACACACACACACACACACCCCTCTGTGAGTGGTATTTTGCAGTAATTTCTTTTCCTTTCCTTTTCACTGTGTTTTAGAATTTTAGTAGAGGTATTTCTGGAAATTAAAAAAAAAAAAACTTGTTAATGAATCATCCTTTTGAGAATCAGCGGGTGATTTTAGGGGCCCAGGTATGAGTAATGGATGCAAAATCACTGTCTCCTCAGTGTATTAATTCCACAAGAGTTGATAAGCACCAAACCAGAGTTCAGCTGCAGATAAGAGAAACCATTGAACAATTTCATCAGAAAACTATTTCATATAAGAAATTAGGTGCCTACAAATTAGAAGGCTCTGGAAGGAAGAAATCTAGGTCAACACCATGTAGTTCAAGCTTGGAAACTTGAGACTCTGGCTGTCACAGAGAAGCCAGGTGCGTTCACAACTGAGTCTTCCAGCAAGAGCATGACTCTCTACCTCCTGAGATCTTGGTTTTCAAACTTCACTTGGGGGTGGCGGTTTGGAAGGCTGTTTCAAGATTGGACCTTGATTCTAAGAGAATCTGCAAAATAGCATTTTTGTTGTGGGCTCTCTGGCCTCTGCCATAGAGCACGGTCTTCTGCAAGAGAGACTGAAGATAGTTAGGTAAGCCAATTTTGCGGTAACTGTGTCCATTCCTACTCTGCTGGGGGTACAAAAGGAATAGGATCCAGTTCCTGCCCTTGGGGAGCTTACAGCCTGGGAAGCAGACAGCCGCCTGAACAGAGAAGTACATGCAGCTTCCAGGGCCGCGTTAGAGAAGGGTACTAACAGGGCTGCTGATGAGTGAGGTTTGCATCTAGATTTTGATTGTAAATTTGAAAATGCATTAATTAATGTACTTACCTTTAAAAAGAAAATATTCTATTATTACCGTGGATCCATTAAGAGAACAAACATATGGATGCCTCCTGTAATTCCTGCTGTCCCAAGGAGACCCTCTGACTCCTCCTGAGGCTCCTCTCCGCCCCTTCAGGAGGCAAGCAGTGCCATCATCTGCAATTACTTAGACCAAGGAGCAGGGCGGGTTACTTGGCAGCCTTAGTCATCAGGCCACTGGCAGAGAGGACTGGCACACGGAAAGCCTGAGGCTGAGTTTACTGTTAGCCCTTTGAGTCACCACGTACCCCGCCACCTCCTCCTGCCCCCAGTCTGAACCCAGAGTCCTGTTCAAAGATGTTTCTCCTTCTCTTTGACTTACCTTCTGAATTCATTTTGGAAGAATGTACCAAGATCCTTTGAATCCTACAGGAATGTTGAATTCAGTGAAAAGTGATGTGGTTAAGAAAGCAAATAATATACTGAAAGATGTTCCTTGCAAGTGGCTAAGGACATCAAAGAGATTGATGAATCTGCATTTCAAAAAGCTGGCAGGGGGTAGCATTTAGGCTTACCTCATATCCACCCTGCTTCTCTCCCGGGTGTTCTCTGCCAATGATGTCTCTTCCTTCCCATCAGGACAGAATACTGATATAGCTAGCCCCAGGAAAGAGATGTCTGGGAAAGGCATTGTCTTCTTAAATCAAAGCAGCTCAAAGAAATTTGTCTGTTTTATTAACGAGAGAACACAGTTGCTAACACTGGGTGAGCATTTACTGTGTTTCAGGCACGGTACCTAAGCCCTTTACAGAGATTATTTCATTTGCTCCTCATAGCATTGCTGACAGAGACAGGTAATACGATTAGCCCTATTTTACAGTTCAAGGAAAAAATGAGGGGTAGACAGATTAAGAAAATATAAGTGTTGGAGCAAGGATTTGAATTACACGATGTCTTTTTAATTAAAAATCATACTAGGTTTGAAGTGAAGGGAAGATAGAGAACACAAATGGTTTAGTGGAATTTATTTTTTAAGACAAGCAAGAGAGGAGACATGCTTTAATAATTCGCTAAAGTTTAGCTTCCATGGGCAATGATGGATTGTCAGGAAACTGGTAGATAGAAGTGAAGGCCAGGGAAGAAACAGGAATAAGCAGCCTAGATAGGACATTGAATGACACACCAGTGGTAGAGCCGCCACTGCCAGCATCTTTGAATGTCAAGGTGTGAAGGAACCACGCAGAAGGTCAGGTACTGTGGATGACCTCAGACAAGAGGCTGCTCACATCCTGCTCCCACATCAGCAGCAGGGAATGATCTACCTCAGAAGCCAACTCCGTTTCCCCATAATCCTTTAACTGAAAAAACAAAAAAGTATTTATTTATTTATTTATTTATTTTGCTTTGCGTTACTCCAAAATCCACATCCCTGAAGCATCTGTAGCATTTATCCTGTCATTGTCACTAGTTCTATCCCCTGATATCATGTAAAATTAAATGCACCCCTTTCTGCGTGAGTGTCCTTCTGGGTATTTATCCAAAGGAAATGAAAACACCAAATTGAAGAGATAGATGCACCCCGATGGTTATCATAATGTGATTTACAATAGCAGAGACATGGAAGCAACCTAAGTGTTCATTGGTGGAGGAATGGATGGCGCAGGTGTGGTATGTGGATATAGTGGAATACTACTCAGCCATTCCAATTTCATTCAAATAATGAAATCTTGCCATTTGTGATAACATGGATGGGTCCGGAGGGCATTATACTAAGTGAGTTAAGTCAGACACAGAAAAACCAATACTGTATGATTTTCACATATATGCAGAGTCTTTAAAAGGAAACAAACAAAACAAAATAGAAATAGGCTCACAGATTCAGGTAACAAATTTGGTTACCAGTTAGGGGAGAGGTCGGGGTGTGGCTAAAATAGGTGAAGGGGTGCGGCACCTGGGTGGCTCAGCTGGTTAAGCGACTAAAATAGGTGAAGGGGAATAAGAAGTACAAATTTCCACTTATTAAAAAAATAAGTCATCTTTATAAATAAATAAGGACGTGAAGTACAACATAGGGATATTCAAGAATATTGAATATTGAATAATATAATAATAACTTTGTATGGTGACATATGGTAAGTAATGGATCATTTCATAATATAGAAAAATACAAAATCACTATGTGAGGCCCCTGACTGGGTCTGTCAAAGAGCAAGGAGCTCTGGATCTTGGAGTTGTGAGCTTGGGCCTCATTTGGGTATAGAGAGGGAAATAATTGGGTATTTGGAAATAAATAAACTTTAAAAAAATCAAATCACTCTGATGTTCACTTAAAATAATAGGATATTGTGTGTCAGTTATACTTTAATAAAAAGAAATAAAAATAAAGTGCCTCCCTCTCTCAGCTCCCTCAACAATCCTTCACATAACATGGATTTGAACCATTCATCCTTCCAGTCTTTCTCTTTTTAGGCACATTTCAATTCCAATCCCACTTTGGAGAAAGAATTTTGTTAGGTGAAGTATATAACATTGAACAAGATGTGTTTAGGGTCTTTAAGGCTTCTTTAGAAATGATTGCATAAAATTAACTCTTGTCAATAGTCCCCTTAAAAACGTATACTAGGCACGAACCATTAGAGTAGCATTAGGTCCTCCCCTGGTCAGACACCTTTAATGAGACTCATGTTCATATTAGCATTTTGAGTCATCTTGTGTCAACTAAGGTTCTAAATCTTTTCCACACCAATGGCTGCTAAGCCACAGATCAAAAGACCATCACTATAAAGGCACCAAAAAGGAAGGAATGTGGGTTTTCTAAGCCTTTTCACCCATTTAGCAATTCCATGTTAATATACTCATTCATTCATCAGTTCAATTACTTGTCCATCCCACAAGCATTTACTGAATACATGAATCTGTCCAGTTATGCATAACATACTTGGGTGGGCTGAATGTGAAAGAAACATGAGACATTACTCCTTGCATTCAAGAAACCCATAATCTAGCTAGAGAGGGGGAAAAAATGTCTACAGACTGAGATGAGTTCTTGACACATCCTAATGGAAAAGCAAGACATTGAATCAGAAACCCTGAGTTCTGATTTCTGAGAACTTTGATTTAAACCAATCACACCACTTCTTTAAGCTCAGTTTTCTCACATAAATAATGAGACACTTGGATTTTTCAGGTTCTTTCTAATTCTGAGGATCTATGCTTGTAAGTCAGATGACTGTAAGCTTCTTGAAGGTGGGGACCACAGTACACATTTAAGTCAATTTTCTGTTAACTGTATGGTGGTTTCCTGCAGTCTTACATAATACATGTCTGTTTAATGGGGTCAATTCAGGACTACCACCTGGCTTTAGTTTGGGGTACAAAAAACATCCCAGGGCAATCCCAAAATAAACATGGGTGTTTTTACTCCACGGGTGACTGGCGTGATTGTTTAAAGACTTGCATATGAGTGTTGATGCTCAGGTAACAGGGATGACAGACATGCTCTCACACATGCCGTGGTTAGGGGGTGAGATCCAAAGCACACAATAGGCCTACACATGCTGCCTCCTATTTTTCCCTCAGGGTTCCTGCCCTATCTCTTTTAGGTCTTAAACCTTCCAAAAAGCTCATTTTGTTCCTTTTGCTCCCTTACCAAAGTATTTGGTGGTCTGTCAAGTAAAGAGATGGAGAATCTAGAGTGTCCCACTTAAGTAACTCAAGAAATATTAATTTATTTTCTCCCAAAGATGAAATAGGCCCGATACTTGCAACAGTATCTTCTCACTGAGCAGACCAGTTTTCTTGCTATGGAGGCAAGCACACACACACACACACACACCCAGATGTTTGTCCTGCTACATTAGTCTTTATGTAGATATCAGTGCATAGAGAAGAAAAGGCTACAATAAAGCTCTTGGCAGAATAATAGACCACGTGAGGTGAAGTAAAAATGGAGCTTTTAGTTTGGAAGTTGAGTTTGAGAAAGCTACTTGTGTGGGGAAGGAGGACGGTGATAGGTTTTCTGGAAGACTCTGAATGCTAAACTGATGAATTTTCACTTGATACAGGAGGGAGCCACCAAGGATCGCCATCCACCGCAGGGTTATGCCATGTATGGGCGTTATTTATCTCCATGTCTAAAATCCTTGTTAGACTGTAAACCTGAAGGTGAAAAAACACAGAAGTAGGAAGACAGGCAAAAGTCTGGTCCCACTGACTCTGGTGGAGTGGTGAAAGGCTGTTTTTCTACATCACTTTTAATGAGGAGACACACGGTTGCTGAAAGAGTCCTTGTAAGTGATAGTTAAAATAGCTACTTGAAATCTACAAAGTCTTGGTTTTGAAAATAACTTAGACTCTGGAAGTTGTTACCCTGGGAAAACTTGATTCCCACCAGCATCCATTTGAGAGACTGAGAAATAAAAGCTCATGCAACTTTGGAAACACTTAAGCAAATGGCATTTTGATGAGTTAACTGTAAGAAGATCAAGAACACATGGATTAAATCTTCCACAGAATACCCATTGGCTTAAAGAGTAAAAGTCCAGTGTTGTTGACATCATGGAGTTTGGGTTTTGCTGAGCTCCCTATCTTTGGAAAATCAGTTTAAGACTGTCATCAGATGTATGCAGCTGTGGGTTTTTCTCAGATCTGCTTTATGGTTTTATGGCTTTTAGAGTGAAGCCAAAAGTCTTCCAATAGTCATGGCAAGATGAAGATCTGGAAATTTTTGAAAGCATGTTCCCAGGCAGGCCCATCATGGGTACAGCATTTTATAGCTGGTACCTGCCTAAGAGCCAAAGTTACAAGAAAACTAATGGGGAATTTGTGTTTAGAGACTGTCCTGGGTCACAAACTTTGCTGGGGTATTGTAAATGGAAAATCTGGCCATTTCTGGTTTTCCTACGAGTTTGAACTGCAATTAAAATGGAAAATAAAACTCTCAAAAATTTCTGAGCTCATGCATATAACTAGTGATTGTAGGGCTGCTTTGTAGCCCAGAAAAGACATGGTCATGAAAAAAAGGAAACCGAGCTTGATAGCTGATGAATCTCTCCTCCAACCACCCCTTTCTAACATCAGCAAGGTGAACCATGACAACTGCTGGCACTGTCATCTTTTTGCAAGGAGGTCATGGGGAGGGGTAGGGAGATAAAAGAGAGGCCAAGCAACTTTCAACTTTCATCTTCAATGGCAGAGCCACTCTGGTGAAAATGGTTCATTTCCGGAATCAACATTCAGTTTGCAGGCACAGGATGGCTGCATATACAACATTCAGTCTGCGAAGTCTCTGCATATAACATTCAAAAGCTTGCACACAACACAACCTGACATTTGCAAGAGAGATGAACCCTGAATGAGTACTTATGTTATTTCTAGATCCATTCCTTTTTGCCATCTTTCAAATTTGACTGTACCAGACATCTATAAAGGAAGCAAACTTTTCCATTTGGGTTCAACATTGTAATTGACAAGCGGCAAAAGCCATCGGTATCAGTTTTGGTAACACTGATAAAAAAGATTTTTATCAATAGGACAAGGAATATCAAGAGAATCCACAGGACCAAGTCAGAGACCCCAAAGATCTAAGGATGTTTAATGCTTATTTGCATGAAGCTAATGATTATTTAAAATATGGAGAATATTATTTAAAATATGGATTATTTAAAATATGGAACATATTATTCCAAAGAGATTGGGAGGGAGTAGAGTGAATTGATCTGATTCAGAGTTTTGCTCCTCTCTGGCCATATTACCTTGAAGATTATAGCTTCTCCAAGGCTTCTCTCTTCATGAAATCAGCATACACTGTAGTCACTGCTTATCCATAATTTTGGTTTTGATTCCCATGATGCCAGCTACCCATGGTCAACCACGCTCTGGCTGGTCTTTCTGACATCTGTCAGAAGACCAATAGTATCCCAACACTGTGTCACAACACCGATGTCATTCACCTCTCTTGATCCCATCACACAGGCATTTTATCACCTCACAGTAAGATACTTGGAGAGAGAGGCCACATTCACATAATTTTGATGACAGTAGATTGGTATAACTGTTCTATTCGATTGCTGCTTATTGTAGTTGATCTCTTACCATTCCTACTTTATAAAGTCAACTTTATCACAGGTATGTACGTATGGGAAAAAACAGTATGTAGACGATTTGGTACTCTCCGCAGTTTCAGGCAAATGCTGGGGGTCTCGGAGTGTATCCCCCATGGGTAAGGGGAACTGCTCTGAAATGACCTATCTGAAGGAGTTGCTGTGGTAATTAAGATACAATACGAAGGGGTTCTAGACACAGGTTTCCGTTAATAAATGTGGGCCCTTCCTGCGTTTGATACCAACAGTCCTGCTCTTGCTGCTTCTATAATGATAGCTGCTACTGAAAAGAATAGGACAAAAGGAAAAAAAAATCAAGTCACACATTTTTTTTTTTTTCTGACAATGAATCTTCTCATGTGTGAGTAATAATTTTGTAAGAGACAGAATTGAAAGCCGATAGCCCGAGGAAGATAAAGTGAGAGGAAGAGTTTCTATTATAGAAATACTAATGATAAAAACTGTGAGATACCCAAACCCTTTTAATTTTCCTCTTAGGACACATCCACAGGTTGTTTGGTCAGAAGCATAGATGTATGTGGATGGACATCGTTATGTTTCATTTTATGCCTCAGCTTCTCTCTAAACAAACCAAAATTGCCTGTGGCCCAAACAAAAGTGCATAAACACTTCACAGTGAGACTGGGTGGTCGGCTAAGTTAAGCTTATTTCCCAAGACCGAGTCCTGGAACTTGCTGGGTAAGTGGATCTTACAACCATATACAACGAGGAAACACTGTTGGTTGCGCTTCAGAATGGTCTGGTCGGCAGGGAGAAAAACCCTTCCAGGATAGAAGTGGACTTCAAGAGCTACACAACTTTCCTGAAATGGTAAGAATTTTCTTCAATTGTCTCAGAAACTTTTTTTTCTTTGTAAGCTATAAAAGATGGCTGAGGCATAATGACATATTTAAACGGGAGATGGCATCTTTGTATGTCCAATTATAATGGCAGAGAATCAACCAAAGTGTAATAAAGGCACCTGAGCAGGAAAAGTACAGATTCTATTAGTTCCCTAGAATTTAGCTCTCCCTGTGGTCAGACCCTATACCAAAGGCTTTCCATAGACTTCCTCCCTGAATCCTACAAACAAGTCAATGAGGTTGCCATTGTTCCCATTTTAGACTGTTTTTTTCTCAAAGTAAGAATTGGGGGTTTCCCGATTTGTGAACTGGTGAACAATGGGCATATTCCTTTATGGGTTCTTGTGGGGAGGAGAGATGATGTGCAAGCTCCTAGGTTTTCATTTTTATGACTAAGAGCAAATTATTACTGACTGAATAAGTGAATGACTAAAGATGACTAATATTTGGTATATATACACCAAAATTTGTAAGTTACTAGAATTTCCTTAAGTCTGTGACTCTACCCCACTGAGGAGTCTGACTGCCAGGATCAAGTTCCTGTTGTCTTCGTAGACACCCCAGTAGCTGGATGGCCCCCTCCCCACCGCTATCCGTCATCATCTCCAGAGGTGAAATAGTTATTTGTGTACTGTAGGGATTGTCTACAGTTGATCATGGTTTTTCAGTGTTTGCTCTTTAATTACGAATTCTTTTCAGGTTTGCCTTGTTTTTGATTCTTGCATCATTGCTGGGCTTTTACCACCTTGATAACTATCGAGCTTTTTCTATACATCTTACTCACCAACAAAGGGAATAAGTGATACAGATGCGACCACGTCCTCTGTCCTGACAATATATCGCTCCTATCCTGCGTGCAGCACTTTTCCCCCACTTTGTCCTGCTGCCTTTGGACAATCCTGTTAGCTTTTAGGAAGGGAGGTGATGAGAAGATAAAACAAAGTTCCTGATTAGGTAGACCAGGGGCTGGCTAATTGTGATCCATAGGTCATATCTAGTCTGTGGTGTTTATAAAGTTTCACTGGAACACAGCCACACTCATTTTTCTATGTGATTTAAGGCTGCTTTGCACTACAATGGCTGAGTTGAGAAGTTGCAACCAAATCCCAGAAGTCCTAAAATGTTACTTTTGTCCCTTTACAGAAAACATCTTCTGACCCCAGCTCTAGACCTTAGGAGTGAAGCTGTTTCCCAAAGTGAAATCGGACAGCTCATCTGGGGAAGAACATGTGGTATGGGCCTTTCTAAGAGGTCAATCAGAGCGGGTTGTGATAATCACCAAGAGATCCCTTCAAAACTCACACTGATCTGACCACTTTAGGAGAGACTATGTAACAAATCTCTTTCGTCCTAAAAGGGCACAATCAAGCCTCGTAGGAGAAGCAGAAGTACATCTATGTAATGTAAGTGATTACTTGATGAATATTAATAAAATAGAACACACATGAAATTAGTAATGCTTTAACTTTTCATAGGTTTCCTGTTCTTTTAAAATTCCTCCTTTATTTACATCATTTTGAATCATTAGCCAACTCTACTTTTTTGGTGAAGAAACAAACTCATCTTGAAATCTGGCCCCTGCCCTTCTGCCATTCTCATCATCTGTCCTGTCATGCATCTGTCTTATGGCAAACAATACTCTCACATCTTTTGGATCACTGGAATCTCTAGATGTGTTTTGATGGCCTTGAGGATGAATGCAAATCTTTAGGATTAGGGGTCAAGTCTGGACTTTAGCCTCAGAATATTGTGATTAATACAATCCTGGCTTATGGATTCTCCATTTCTTTCCTTACTTTTTTTTTTTTTTAAGATTTTATTTATTTATTTGACAGACAGAGATCACAAGTAGATGGAGAGACAGGCAGAGAGAGAGAGAGGGAGAAGCAGGCTCCCTGTGGAGCAGAGAGCCTGATGCAGGGCTCGATCCCAGGACCCTGAGATCATGACCCAAGTTGAAGGCAGAGGCTCAACCCACTGAGCCACCCAGGCGCCCCCATTCTTTACTTTCAATAGCAAAAAATGTCTTAAACTCACCAGCCTTGTGAAGTATCTACCTGAGATTTCAGGACCGTGAGTGGCTTCCTCAAATGCTTGCAGATGGTAGAGTTGGCTATGCATACATTTCTGGTCGGCGCCATGCTTTTCCCCAAGGTTCTCAGGTAGGATCCTCATTTTCTTCACATAGGTTCTGATTTTCTTACAGTGATGTCACTGACTCTCACCCTGAAAACCTTCTATGCCACTGGGTCGAATAGCAAAAAGCCCGTTTTGTACTCATGCTACCCAATTCTGACAGTTGTATAGCTGGATTGATTAGGTGACCGAAATAGTTTATAATTGGGCTTAATCCTTTATCTTAAAATTAATATTTAAAGATTACACTTTACTCACCAAAATTGTGAAATAGTTCAAATTATTTTGGGAGGTTTTTCTGGTTTGTTGGCCAGTCAAATGGCCAAGTAAATTGTTTACTTCTCCCTTGAATTTTTATTTAAAAATCCAAATTTCACAACCAGCACAGATTTCCCAGGCAGTGTTCGCTCAAGGTGGATTCCTTTCAGAAATACATGATTTCTAAATTACATTATTTCTAAATTAAAAAATTAATCTGATGTCCATATGGACATTGGGGAGGGTATGTGCTTTGGTGAGTGCTGTGAAGTGTGTAAACCTGGCGATTCACAGACCTGTACCCCTGGGGATAAAAATATATGTTTATAAAAAATAAAAAATTAAAAAGAATTAATCTGAAAAAAATTAACATTTCAGAGTAGTTTAGATTCCTCTGGCTGCTTTAAAAAACCTTGCCACATCTATTTATATACAGCCCAATATGACAATTAATTCCCACAGCTTAGAAACCCAGAATTTACTCTAATGAGGTTTTGTTGTTATAAAAAAAGATGCCACAGTAAGGAAAAATACATGGTTCTAATTATTGTGCTTTTTTTTCTTCTCTTCTTAGATATGTTTTCCCATGACATTTCAATATTTCTTTTGCAGGTGGTCAGCAATTTTATTAACAATTGGCAAACCTACTCATGCAAAGCCAATATTACCAAATTATAAAGCAAGTCACTGGAGAAGAAAAATTAGGCGATGGGTAGGCTACTCATGGGATTTACAAAATCATCGTTTGAACCGCTTTTTACGGTTTTAAGGGGGAGGGGTGGGTGCTTTCTACTTTCTATGAACAGTTTCCAACTCCACTTTAGGAGCATATGGAAATGGAAAATATTCCTGATTTTGCAATACGCCTATTGTCCTCCCCCAGGATGACGAAAAAGTAAAGGAAGCAATCAAAATAGAGTGCAAATTATGAAGGTACATGTTTAAATTATAACCTTGGCTCACCCAGCGGTGTCTTCTCAGATTTTTTATTTGGTCAAATTAAATCTTGAATACTGTAATTCCGAATTTTCTGAATTTTAATAAGACCTTTCTGAAGCTTTTGGGGTAACAAATGAAATTTCAACATCATGCGTGTCTCACATCTGTCTCACTTTACATGGTTGTTCTTGGAGTTCCCAGGTCAGCATCTTTCCTCATGGGGTCTTTATCCAAGTCTCCCTGCTCAGATCCACCCTCCTCTTCCTGTTGAAATTGCCTCTGCCTCTCTGGGGAACTTTGTCCAACTGTGATAGATAATAAAGGAGGAGGAAGAACTGGAGATAATGGGTCCCTTTCTCAAGTCAGGGGAACTGGATCCTAGGATTCAGGCATTGGGTTGGAGCTTCTTGGGTGGGGCTCGTGAGGACCTGGCATAGCAATTAAGAGACCTGATTACCAGTCTGTAGACTTTGGGAAGCTGGTTGGGCACTCATTTCCTTCCAGAGCCTCCCTACTTGTACAACTGAGGCAAGACACTCTATCATTTGCCTGTATGTCCCTTTACCTGCCATGGCACATCTGTAGAAACTGGACTTCCATAGCCATAGCATCACTGGAGAGACCACTGTCCAGCTGCAGAAGGGAAACACCTGTAAACACCCTTTCGGTTCATCTACTATAGTATAAGACAATGAACTGGAAACTAATGCCTGGCTGTGTGTCGGTCGATATTTGGGAGGGGGGCTCAGAAACTCCATGAAGAACCAGAGTGTGGACCAACTGTAGTCTCTTAGGAATGCAGGCCCAGTTACTAACGTTTTCTTCTCCAAATGATCAGGAAGATAAAGAATCAAGGCCAGAATTCTCCATGAGTGATGACTGCCTGGCTCTGGTGTGGCCGACCCCTCACAGGACAGCTACTCCCCATCTCTTCCTCTTAAATTCTGAGAACTAACGCCTGATTGTTATAGGAGGGACTCCAAGGATAAGGCTGGAGATTTGGTGGGGGAATCAGTGGCGCTCTGCCATTATTCCAAACCTCAGACAATTGGAAGAGAGTTCGGTAGTTTCTTCTTCAAAAAACTGAACATAGTATTACCATACGATCCAGCAATTGTGCTACTTGGTACTTACCCACAGGAGTGGAAAACCTGCATGTGGCCCTTTATAGAAGCTTTATTCATAATTTCCATAACTTGGGCATATGAAGATGTCCTTCAGCTGCTGAATGGATAAACTGAGGTTCATCCAGGCAATGGAATACAAGAGAGCACTAAAAAGAAAGGAGATAGCAAGCTATGAAAAGACATGGAGGAACCTTACACATATATTATTAGGTGAAAGAAACCAATGTGAGAAGGTTACATACTGTATGATTCCAATTACATGATATGGTGGAAAAGCCAAAACTGGACACGGTTAAAAGATCATTGGTGGCCAGATATGGTGAGGAGGGAGAGATGACTAGGCAGAACACGGAGGATTTTTAAGGCAGGGAAACTTTTTTGTATGATGCTGTAATGGTGGATATCTGTCATTATATGCATTTGTCAAAACCAATAGCATGTACGTTACCACGAGTGAATACTAACATGAAGTATGGACTTGTGGGTGATTCTGATGTGCCAGCATAGGTTCAGCTGTTATAACAGGCGGACCACTCACGGTAGGGATGTTGTTGGTGGGGAAGACGTGCATGCGTAGAGGCAGGAGGTGTATGGGAAGTCGCTGTACCTTTCACTCTCATTTTGCTGTGAAGCTAAAACTGTCTAAAAATAAAGACTATTAAACAAAAATCCTCAAACTGTTCTTTTTTTTTTTTTTTTTTTAAGATTTTATTTATTTGGCAGACAGAGATCACAAGTAGGCAGAGAGGCAGGCAGAGAGAGAGGAAGGGAAGCAGGTTCTCTGCCAAGGAGAGAGCCTGATGCGGGGCTCCATCCCAGGACCCTGGGATCATGACCTGAGCCGAAGGCAGAGGCTTTAACCCACTGAGCCACCTAGGCGCCCCTCAAACTGTTCTTAAGAGCCCCCAGGTTGGGCTGGAGTCAGTGCTAGGAGGGCTGGGAGGTTTAAGGTCTCACTGGGACCAGATAGACTGAGGGAAACATCATACAAACAGACTTGGGGTGGGGTTGGGGGAGCTCTGTGTGTGGGATTTCCTCTATCTTTGATTTGTGAGATGAGTTGCCCAACTCTGGAAAGAAACCTAAAGTCCACTGGAATGGAAAGCACATACCCTTGGCTGAAACAGATTTATAAGCTGAGAATGTGGCAGGAGAAATGTTTTTGAGAATTTAACTTGCAGCCCAAGTTTTTTCTGATTCCCCCAGATAGAGCCAGGCATTTGGAGTCCATGCCCCCAAAATGTTTTGCAGGGGAGAATGCAGGAGCTGGTGAAGTCAGAGTTCTATTTGCTTTGTCAACTGAAGTTGCTTAATATTGTCTGAGAAGTATCCTGGGCAGGAGGGAAATTAGGGCACAGCTTGCAAGAGCCAGTTGCAAATGGGATTCTTGATAATAGCAGGAGGCAAAGGTTGTGACACCTGCTCTGTGACAGTACACAAGGCTGCCATGTTCTGCACCATGGTGGTCCCTGGGTGCAAGGCAAGGTCCCAAAAGGATGACTGCATGGGGTGCCTCGTCTGTATTCACGTACATGAGTGCCTGGAGAAGACACCCCGTTTCCAATATGGGACTGAGGAAGCCGAGCCAGCAGATATGCAGAGTCTAGGTGGGATGAGACAGAGAACTCCCATCAATGGTGACCACAGAAGTACTGCTTGAAACTCTAGACTCTGGTCACACCCAATAAAGCTGAGATGTCATAGACTCAGAATCAGATTTACGTTAATCTAGAGAAAATAAACACACCATTTATAGAACCCTAGATGTTCTGTTGGCAAATTTTTACCCAAAATGCCTATACAACAGATTATCTTTCATGAAATGTGACACAGGGCAGCTCCTGAGAATGGCAGCCCTCAGATATCTCCATTTCAAAGGACAGTTTTTGCTCTGCACACATCACTAATAGACCCATGTCACTAGGTTGTTTAGGAAAAGAAATACCAAAGACCATCTCTCCATGGTCTGCAACTAGGAAACTGTTTGCAGCTAGAACATGGATTTTTTTTTTCAAGTTTCTATTTTTCCCATCAAAGTTAAAAATTTTAGAGTATTGGTTCAGCCCAAGAATGATAATGGTGATAGTCACTCTGGTTATGCCAATATGACCACTGTTTCACAAAACAAAACAATACAAGAGACAAATCTCTCATACAGAGGAATCCCCAACAATTTAGGTAAATACATGGGCCTTAACGAAAGGGAGCATGATTCCCTAGTCCTTTAATGCGCACTGTGGACGGTGACTTTTCTTCAGGAAGCATGACTCTGAGCGGTGGAAAGAGAGTGGCTTCCCAGTGCAGAATCCTGAGAAGCCCTGGGTCAGCCAGGTGAGAAGGGCTCTCATTCACAGGGACAAATCTTGTCCATAGCACATATCCTTGGTCTGATGTGTGAGAAGTGTTGCTCTGCCTCAGTTATCTTCCTCCTAAGAACCCACTGCCCCAGTCTCATCATGAGAAAAACATCAGCCAAATCCCAACTGGGACATCTACAAAATACCTGACCAGTCCTGCTTAGAACTGTTTTTCAACAAAAACAAGGAAAGATGGAGAAACTCACAGCTAAGAGAAGTCTAAGGGGACTAATTTACTGTGGTATCTTGATCGAATCTTAGGACAGAAAAAGGACATTACGTGAAAACTAAACAAGTCTAAAGTATAAACTTCGATTATTAATTTATCAGTATCAATCGATCATACATTAGGTGGTGACAAATGTGACATATTGATGGAAAATACTAATAGTAGGGAGCACTGGGTGTGGGTTATGGGATCGCTCTGTACTATCTTCTCAGCTTTTCTGCAAATTTAAACTATTAAAAAAGCTTATTTAAAAGATATCAGTATAAATGGAAACAGCTCACCAGTTGAAATGGATTCATCTACGATGACACAAAAACCCTGAAAGTTTTGAGAAAGGAATTCCGATCATTCATTTCTATGGGCAAATGAATACGCTGTCTTTAGGTTACAGAGCTCCAGCCCTCATGCGTGGGATTTTGTGGTGGGAAAGGATTTAATGCACTCCATATTCCATTTCTCATGGAGCCACATAAAATTAGATTTAGAAGTTAACTTTGAATTGTTCTAGTGCACACGTCTTGTTTATGGAACAGTACTTTGGAGGCCCCTGGGTGGCTCAGTCAGTTAAGCACCTGCCTTTGGCTCAGTCATGATCTCAGGGTCCTGGGATCAAGCTCCATGTCGGGTTTCCTGCTCAGCAGGGGCCTGCCTCTCCCTCTCTCTTCCACCCTACTTGTGCTCTCTCTCTCTCTGTGTCAAATAAATAAATAAAGTCTTTAAAAAAAACGAAGTGCATTTTTTTTTTCTTTTCTTATTGGCCCATGTCTTTACAAGAACACAAAGCTACACAGCTGGCAAACTGCAAAATTAAGATCAGGCCAATCTTCTTCCATCATAAACTATGTTATCTACTGTGAAAAGGTTGTTACTGTGTTTTGGTAATTATTTATGATCACAAGAAGATTTCAATATATGCTTGATTATGCCCAAATCTTTGAAGTAATAACAACCCAACTATTTTCATCACTAGTGTTCCCTTTTTTGTTCTTTGTTTTTCTTTCATTTTTCTATTAATGACATACAGCAATCTTGGGAAGCTTTCAACTAATACTGACTTATAATGACAACCAGCAGCCTACTACATATAATTTCCAACCTTCCTGTCTCTTTTTCTGAAAGAAAGCACTTGAAACTCTTTTAGCCAACTGCTCCTTCTAGCAGATCCTTCCATAGTCCTAGATAGTAGGCTTCTTCTTCTTCTTTTTTATTTTTTAAATTTTTTAAATTTATTTGTTAGAGAGAGAGAGAGAGACAGAGACAGAGCGCAAGCACAGGCAGACAGAGTGGCAGGCTAGAGGCAAGGGAGAAGCAGGCTCCCTGCCGAGCAAGGAGCCTGATATGGGACTCGATCCCAGGACGCTGGGATCATGACCTGAGCCGAAGGCAGCCGCTTAACAAACTGAGCCACCCAGGTGTCCCTTCTTTTTTTTTTTTTTTTTAAAGATTTTATTTATTTATTTATTTATTTGACAGACAGCGATCACAAGTAGGCAGAGAGGCAGGCAGAGATGGGGGCTGGGGGGAAGCAGGCTCCCCTCTGAGCAGAGAGCCTAATGCAGGGATTGATCCCAAGACTCTGAGATCATGACATGAGCCGAAGGCAGAGGCTCAACCCACTGAGCCACCCAGGCACCCCCTAGATAGTAGGCTTCTATTGGTGTTTTTAAATTTAAGTATTTTAGATATTCTCTGTTGATACTTTTTTCAATAGGGATTTTGCTCCTATCACCAGCACGACTTCTCCCTTCTATTCTTTCAGGATCTATAGCACTAATTTTAGTAAATTCATCAATGAATGAAATTATGGGGTGAACTGCCCTTGCCCCCAAAAGATATGTTCAAGTTTTAATCCCTGGTGTCTGTGAACGTGACCTTATTTGGAAATAAGGTCTTTGCAGATGTAATAGAGTTACGATGAAGTCCTTAGGATGATCCTTAATCCCAAGTGACTGGTGCCTTGTGAGAAGGGGGAGACATCACATGAACAGGGAGACATTCACAAGGAGGATGCCATGTGGACGCAGAAGCAGAGGTTGACGTGATACGAGCCAAAGGCTGCTACCAGGAGGTAGTGAGAAGAAAGATTGTGTTTCACAAGGGTCATGGCCCTGTTGGCACCTTGTGGATTTCTAGCCACTAGAACTCTGAGTTAAGCCATTTCTGTGGTTTTTAGTCGCCCGGCCTTATTACGGCAACCTTAGCAAACTGATAACACGCACTTGGCTCACTGCCTTCTGATGATGGAGCTAATATTTTCACCTACATAAATTTTATACACAACTGCTTCAGAATGCTCAATGGGGCCATCTGTCCCTCAGGACCTCATACTCTTCAGGCCAACCTCTCTTCCCGAAGTTTCTGCCTCCTTGCTTCAGTCTGGACTGCTGATTCTCTACATCTGCTCCACCCACTGTCGCCCTCGGTCTTACAACTTTTTTTGTTTGTTTCTTTGAAACCACGATTTCCTGGGTTCTGTGTCTTCTTCCTTTATTTCTGTTTTTCTCCCTCATTTGGCGGATTCCTTTCTTCTAGTAACGTCCTCATGAAAAGTAAAGGGAGATAAAAGACATTTGAAGTCATTTCTTTTTTCTTTTCTTTTTTTTTTTTGAAAGCATTTCTCTTCAGACACCAAGCATCGGTGTTGCTGCTGAGAAGACTATTGGTGTTTCTATTCTGTTTCTTTATTCCTGACCTACTGCCATTTCTTAGCTTTGAGAAGCTTCCCATTAGTCCTGGCATCCTGCTTCAAGGTGGCTTTTTTCCATTCATGGGCTGGATGCTTCCAGTACCGCATCTCTCTGGAGAGGAGTATCCTTTCATTTTGGTTCTCACCGATTTGTTTTGCTGGTGAGGAGCCCCCTTTGTCTGCTGTGCTCTCAGGACCTAGCACAGAACCTCTGGTATATTTAGCGACCGACGAAATCATTACTGAGTGAAGGAAAGGAGGGACTGGAATGGCCTTTGAACTGGCCCTTCAGATATCTCCGCATGTTTGGGTGATGACGAGTATACAAAAAATAGCAAAGCCTACACTTGGAAAGAGTGACCTAGTCGGTATTCAAACAATAGGAGAAATGACGGGGATGGGGGTGGTTCTCTGAACGTCGGGTAAAGTAGTTCCAAAAAAAGGAAAGAAAAATTTACTTCTGCTGGAAGGGAAGAGAGCCATCTGGCTGATTCCTTTCTCTCAAAATGGGTGTTATCCCCCATTACAGGTAAAGAAATGAGGGCTCAGAATGAGGGCTCAGAATGTTTTAATAACAGCAGTGGAATGTGAGTCTCCATGTTTTCCTCTGTTCATTTACGTAACAAATATTTTCGAGGCTCCAGTCCCTACCAGTAGTTTGCCAAGGTGTTCTGTGTCCCCAACTCATGCCCTTTCCTCCAGCTCCAATGTCTCTAAGCAGAGCAAGCCATCGGGGGCTATTTAGTTTCAACTTACTTAGCAGGAGGGGCCCATGAAGAGGCAAAAATAAAATTGAATGTTGGCATTTATTGCAGAACTAAGGAGGAACGATAGACCTGAAATGCAGAGGAGGAGAAATGGGACGGCCTGATACTGATGGGGGAGTCTGGCCCTTGGAGGGAAGGTTGACCCCCAAGCCTGTTGCATCCACCCCCCCTTCTCCAGGCACTTAGCAGCACTGGGTGGCACACTAAGACGCTAGGAAGTATTAAGAAATGAAAATCGTATAGATGGTATTTCAGTCCATATTTCCTGGGCTTTTTGCTCACAGAATTCCTTTTTTTACTTACAGATTGTTTCTTTCTTTATTTTTTAAAGATTTTATTTAGTCATTTGACAGACAGAAGTGGCACAAGTGGGCAGAGCAGCAGGCAGAGAGAGGAAGGGAAGCGGGCACCCTGCTGAGCAGAGAGCCAGACTCTCCTCTGGACTCTCCACTCCTAACTCTCGGGACTTATCCCAGGACCCTGGGATCATGACTTGAGCCGAAGGCAGAGGCTTAACCCACTGAGCCACCCAGGAGCCCCTGGAGATTGCAATTTATATTACACAGTAAGACTAATTTGTGGAAGACACTTTGGAAAGTATTCTTTAATCAAGGGGTTGCCTAGTGCAGTGACCGTGTTTCCTGTGCTTAGCACAGACGCCTGCGCACAAGCCGAGCTCAGTAACCAGTGAATAAAATGAATGAATAAATGAATGAATGAACGAAAGAATTGTGAGCACCTTGGCAGGGCTAATGGGTGAATTTAAGTGGCTTCGTTTTTGTTGCTTTATTTGCTTATTTAAATGGGTAGGGAGCTCTCACAGAGCTCTTAAAATGACAATTATGCAGGCTGCTTACTTTTCTAGTTCCAGTACTCAGAGAGAATGATATTAAATACCCTTTTGTTCGGCAACTTTTTTCTCAGACCTCAGAGGTGATTTCGGTTACCAAAATAAATAGGGCCGTCGCTTTCCTTCCCAAAGATATTACGAGTTATCTGATTCTTAAAACACTGCTTTTATAAAAGTAGCTAGCCCAAATGGATCGAATTTGGAAGGTGTTTTGTTTATCTGGCATTGGCGCAGGGGCAGTCAGCAAGCCCATATAAAAGAAGATGAAGATCCCTTATCTGGATGGAATTTAATTAAAAATAAATAAGAGGATGGCTACTATTTTAGGATAGTAGAGCTTCTTCCTATAATTTAATTTCCTTTCAAGAGAGAAGATGATATGAAATCTTTTCAGATTCCAGCATATTAAGGCGTATTCTCCATCACTTTATTATTCCCAAGGGTAGTTTTTTCTTTCACCCCAACCTTCAATTCATTTTTGTCAAGTAATTTCTCTCCAGCACATGAGTTCCATTAGCTGTTTCAGTTACATCTCACCCAGTATCTCTATCTACTTAATTTTGACAACACCAAGAGCTGGAACTCTAAACCAACAATTCCAAAAATAGTTTCTTTGAAAACAAAGATGAAATCACAAATAGATTGGATTGAAAAGTTCCCTGGATAATGTCTTATACAGTTCCTTTTAAAACAAAACAAAACAAAACAAAACACCATAATAAGCCAACTCATCATCCTGGAGGTCTCAAGAAGTAAGCCACAAGAATGCGTTTATCTTTTGTTGTGCTTAATGTGAGTTCTTAACACGGAGACTTCATTTGGGTCTGCTTTTTTTGTGCATTGTGCCTGTCTTGGTAACATGGGACTTAAATGCAATTTCCTGAAGGGCAGTTTTCTCATTTCATATCACCATACAAGTGATAAGTCACAACAATTCTTTAGGATAGGACCTTTCAATTAGAGAAGATTCTGTGCGAATGTGAGAAAGGATATGGATGCTTTGTGGTAATCTTAAAAGCATGTGGGGGCACTCTCTTTGCATTCCCTCTGAGTACTAACAGCAGATATTCATGTCTTTGTGGAGTGTTTACTATGTGACATGTGTCATGCTATGCATCTAACTTGTGTATTATTTGGTCTTGATTATGATCCTGTAAGGTATTTACTGTTGCATTCACTACATTACAAATATGGAAGTGGTGTAAGGAGGAATTATTGCCCAAAGTTATGGAGCTCGGGTAAGGGTTAGGAGTTAGGTGGCAAGCTGAGATGAAAAATTATCACCCCAGCCAGAGTTGGATTCCAGAACTCAAGCCCCAGCACTACGTATAATACTGCTCTCACCCTAGGACTTGGGGGAAAATCTCTTCTCTCACCATGTCCTCCACCACGTACATCTGTCCTTATCCCTGAATAAACCCCGATTGCAAGAAGCAAGGAAATTTTCAGTATCAGACTGCACAGAAGCCACAAATTAGATGTTATTCTTTTAAGATGCCACTAAACTCCCCAAATCTCTGCTCCCTGTTCCCAAAAGTGCATGTGTTGCATGCAAAGTCACAACAACAGCAAAATCTCGTCTATTTCCTAGAATTAAACCTAGAATTAAATTAAAAATTTTCATTTATAACTAGCATCCAAGGGGAAAAAAGTTAACGTATTTCTTATTTAATTTTTTTTTCTTGTCTAGTGTTTACTAATAACATAACAGAAATGCTGCTTGATTTTTCAGTGAAGATGTACGTGTGATGGGGAGCGGAGAGGGGAAGACCAGAAAGACAGATTGGGGTCACAGTGTGTGGAAACTTGAACTCAGGTTACAGGGTTAGATTTAACATTCGCTGGCTAGAAAGGCCATCAGCAGAAAATACAAATAACTGGCCTAATCCAATTCATGGTTAAAGAGAGGATATATTTTTCTTATCTGCAATTCCCTTCCAACAGGATTGTTTTCAATATTTGCTGCCCAACTTTTTAAAGAGTTTCTGAGAAAATAGGTAGCCTCATCTCACTGAATAGAGTAGGTGTGTTCTTGGAAACGAAGCAATGAACGCAACACTGGCCAACGAAAAATTGGCGGGGTCGGGGGTGATTTTCATATCAGAAAAAGTTAAACAGAAAAATGGTACAATGTTACATTACTTTATGTGAAAATAAATTATTTTATGAAATCTTTTCCTCTTATAAAGGGAATGTGAGAGGCTACTGGCTGTCTAGCAAAACGGAGTTGGGCTCCATGTCCCAGACTCTGTTGCAGTTAGGTCTGGACTGTGACTGAGCTTTGGTCTATGGACTGAGAATTGAAGGGATGTGGGCTGCTTCCAGGTCTGGCTCCTACAGGCCTCCCATGCTCACCTCCATGCTCTTTCCCCTTCTGGCCTGAAACAAATGGCAGTGAAGCAGAGCCACACTCCTGAGGACCTTAAGTCCCTGAGGAATGCTATAGAAGAAAATCAACTCAGTAAGAACCAAATGAGTAAGAAGTAAACTCCAATCTGTGTATTTGCTCAACCAGCACAGCACTTAGTCTCCCGGAATCAATAAATTCATCCCTTTTCCAGTCAGCCAGTTTCAAATCTAGGTGTCATTGTTTATTTTTCTTCTTTTAAATTTTTTTCCTGAAGATTTTTTTTTTTGCTTTATACTATGGCTTACATTGATTTCATCCTTTATATTCCCATTGCCACCCCCAAATTCAGATGTTCCCTCTGATACTTTAAGTATGAAAGGGGGTATTTCCAAGCCTTTTCTGTGCTTTAAGTTTCTTTAACCTGCTCCAGCCCTCATCCTTTCAGCACTTGAAGAACTGCATTCCTAATTTCTCATGAAGGCTCAAACTCTTCAAAGATTTCTTTTGGTCAATAGGATAAAAATTCAAATTCTTCAGTTGGAAAATTCCCTTCCTAGAGCCACCTTTCCAAGTGTAAGGACCTATTTAGCAAGAGGCTTTCATTAAAGTTAAACTGTCCCTGCTCCCCTTCCCCCAGGGGATTCACTTAAAAACAAGTCCCAGAAACCAGCTCCAGGTAACAAAGCCCAGATACAAGCATGGGTTAGGCCAGGTGGTGACATCTGATCAGTGGGGGGATGGATACTGTCTTCCTGGTTACCAAGGAGTATGGGTCCCGCCCTTTGGGAGCTTTTGGGCGCCAATCCCAACCAAGGTGATAGGCTGGGTCAAATGTCTACTAGGGTAAATTGTAACTCAGTTGGTCACCTAGCATCACTGTGGAGTTTCCTGTGTGTGTTACAACCTCATTCATTGGCCACCTGTGCGTGGCCAGGCCCGACCGCATGACCTTTGCCCTTAAGAGCTAGTCTGTGAAACAGCGAAGGGTCGCCCTCTCTTGTAAGAAGTGTAGCCCTGAACGTTCAGTTAAATTCTTGATACTTGGCGTGAAATAAAGCTTTGCTTGACCTTCGTTTTGTATCAGTCTCACTCCTTTAAGTCACAGTCCCATTATTGGGGCATAACACCAAGCATGTCCCATCAACCTCTAATAGAATAGTCCGATTCAGCCACTATTTTCCACATGTGATAGAACCTTTCTCACAACCACTTATTTGTTCACACATTTTCCCTCTCAGTGGAAAATTAATTTTCTTTTTTTCACTTTTGAAAGTCTTAACCATCTCTTATATTTCATCTTAAGCCCAGTCTTTTCCAGAAACTCTTTAAGCTGTTCCTTCTGGAAAATTATTCTTTCTCCACTGAACTCCCATGGGACAGATTGTTTACACTCATTGTGTATTTATAAAAACACTTCCTTGGCTTGTTAATTACCTTTCCTTCAGTGTGAAAACACGATTCAGTCTTCAAGGTAGGCTCTTTTTTTTTTTTTTTTTTTAACAGTGTGACTCATATACTTCAAGACAAAATCTTAATGCGCTTGAAACTCACAGACATAGTCATTTTCTCCAAGGCACCCACCGTCAGCTTCCAAATGGCTGGCTTAAAAGGGGTTCTAGTGTTAGTCCAAAGTTTCTTTCCTTTCAGATAACCTAGATCTTGGGGTTGAGTCTAGCCTACCTGTCTAAGATGCAATAGTCAATACTCATTAACTCTCAACATCAAGTAAAACGCCTGAGTAGAGATCCCTATGTTTTCCCAAAACTAATTTGTTCATTCCTCTTCATCAAACTCCAAGATAATGAGGAGGCCAAGAAAAATCAAGGCCATCCCACCTCGGTTTAGCCTTAGCATAAGTAGCATAAGCCATCTTAGCTCTGGCAGCCATCTCAGACCCGTGGGCCCAAGGGCTGTACTTTCCTCCACCCTGCTTTAGTTCCAGAGACCCCCACCCTGCTTTGGTTCCAGAAACCCCCACCCTGCTTTAGTAACAGGAATTCCCACCCTGCTTTAGTAACAGGAACCCATAAATACCCCTGCCTTAACTAAGCTCGGGGTCCAAGTCCCTGCTCTGCTGTGTCAGGTATACTTGGGCTCAAGCTTAAGCTTGTTAAATAAACCCTCGTGTGATTGCATCTCGGTGTTGGCTCCTTGGTGGTCTCTCGGACACAAAAACTCGGGTACAACAATAATATACCCAGGATTATGTGGGAGTAACAACAGGACCCCATCTGCCTAAGGAGTCTCCCTCCCCCAGAAAAATAGATGTAAAAACTTGACCTCTATATGTACATCCATTCATTTGTCTTCCCAAAATTAACGAAGTCAGTTCTGAACAGATTAGTGCTAGTATGTAATTTAAATAACATTTTCACAAATAAAAACAAACCTTTCACATTCACACCACATTAATCCATATTCTTATAAACTCATTTAGATTTCATGTTTACTATTTTGTTATTACTTAAAATTTATTGTTATCACATAAATCATACCTCTTCCTGTTTATTGAGATCTGTGTCCCAATTAATGTTATTATACTTTATATACATGGTCTCTAATCTTTATGAAAACCCCTATAGGAGACACCGTTAGGTACTTAGCCAACAATTATCATCTAACCACCACTTTTTCCGGATGATAGAACCCCAAATTTCTTTGGAGACAAACGTGACCAGTTCCAGACAATGAGTCACCATATTTTTGAACTATGGCAAAGACCTAGTCGGTTTCTTGCTTTTCCCTTCTTTCCAGAGGTGACTTTTCAACACAGTTCTGGCTGAGAAGACAGCAATAGAAATCTGCTGAGATCTTCTGGAAAAGATTTTGGTTTCTTGATAAAAGGATACAGATACTTATTACTTCCTTTTTTCCTTTTAGTTGACTCAAATGGACCATGATATCTGAAATTATAGTGGCCATTTTCCAATTGTGAGGCAACGTCATGAAGAAAATATCCAAATAAGTACAGAGTTTTTAGCTATTGTGTTCCTGAATTCATGGCCAGAGCCATCAACCTCCAGATTTGAGATGCTTCTTTAAGCTAAGGTTATTCATGTTGTTACTTGCCACTGAAAGCATTCCCCACTGATTCACCTTGTAAGATAAATGTCACTATCCCCTTTCACTGATGAGAAAACAGTAGCTCAATGAACATTTTTTAAGAGTACATGCTGGTTTTTTTTTTTTTTTCATTGAAGATGTAGACTTATATGTCTTCATGTTCTTGATTTATCAATTTCTAGGAACAAAGAAATAAGTAAAAATCCCGATAAGCATGTAAGTTCAGCATAGGTTTTAATGTTAATTTTCGTTCTTTTTCACATCTTGTCAACCCAAAATTATCAGAATGGTCACTTTATCTTGATTTTTGAAGAGCAACAACTCTGAGGAAAAAGAAACATTGAATATTTCTAAAGGTAAAAAGAGCTTAGTTCAATGTAGAGTCATACAAGTTTGCTGGTTAACCTAATTAGTGACACAGTCTACCCAGAATTAAGGAGAGCATTAGAGGTGTTTGACGTTGCTGGGTACATACGTAAACTGCACAGATAAACTTGCTTCAAATCCTGTGTGATATGTTTTTCTAAGCACAAGTGCTAAGCATGATGGTTCCCATTTCTGGAATTTCAAAGCTTCCATTTCTTGAAGAGGAAACAAAGTGTTGCTTTAATTTTTAGCAAATTAAAATCAGTTAAGAATGCCTGGCCCCAGTGCAGAAAAAATGGTGTTCATAATAACAACTTATTTCCTCTTTTAAGAAGTAGACTTCTGTCTGATAGCTAAATGCTTCTATAACCTTTTAAGAAAATGGAGTTCTCAAATCACCAGCTTATTAAGTTGCAGCTGGCACGTGAAGCTGGGACACTCACATCGCTGGTTAATGTTGGTAGCCCTAGGACTGTCAGGAAAAAATAGGCTTAGGGGACACTTTCATTATGAGTAGACTTGCAAGGCATTCCAATTTTCAACTCCTCAACCCAATGGACCAAACACCTCTGACTACCCCAAATGTGGCCTCCCTGAGTGCTTCCATATTCAGGGGTTATTAGAAAGGATTGAAGCAAGTGACCTATAACGAGGAAGGAATCAGGGCAGCGTCTGAACCTCCTCAGAGAGGTACTATAATGAACTGGCCTCAGAAGGTCTTTGATGCTGCCTTCACATACTGTATATGAGCTTTCCGCTCAGTCATTTCCTCTGCACTTCGGTGGCACAGCATGAAGCCTACTATTAGAAACAAGGTTTATTGCTGCCTTGCAAACATTTATTGGGTAGTATCTAAAACATGGTGTCAAGTTATAGTAATGTGCTGTTCCGGGAACCTTTTTGAGAATTTTAGTGTTTCAGAAAACGGTCCTCTGAGAATTCTTCAGTTCCAGAAATAAAAAGTAGTAGAGACTATACACACACACACACACACACACACACACATGCATACTCACATATCCTCTGATTACTTGGTAGAGATGTACCATATTTCTTTCAAGAGAAACATCTATTCCTAAAATAGATCATTCTTGGACTTTTTAAGTAGTGTGCCTCAGAGAGCAAATATCCAGATTTACCATTTGCCTGCAGATATTATTTGCCTGTATTTATATAAGGTCAACAACATGATATACATTTCATTTTATTTTTTTTTCCAGTGTTCCAAAATTCATTGCTTATGCACCACACCCAGTGCTCCATGCAATACATGTCCTCCATAATAACCACCACCAGGCTCACCCATCTCCCCACCCACCGTTCCTCCAAACCCCTCAGTTTGTTTCTCAGAGTCCATAGTCTCTCGTGATACACATTTTAATCCCCAAGAGGGTTTATTTCACATTACTATCTACTCAGTCAAGCTCAAGTTTCTTTAGTTCATAAGAAAATAGTCAGTTTTGAACTCCGTGCAGATCATTTTAGTGCTGCAAGAGAGGAAGAGCATTTACCTTGAAGCACGGTGATGGGAATGTGGACTGTGGACTCCGTTCCTCCCCACCATGTCTGGGGAATGTGTTATATGTGAGGAGGTGCTCAGGAAATGTTTGTTGGCTGAATGGATGATAATTGAGCAGGTGAATAAAAGGTAAAAAATGTTATTAACCTATGTATTTCCTGTTTGGTGTTGAAAGAATTTCCCGATTGACATGAAGTTTTTTAATAAACTATTTGTAAAGCACTGTACCAGATGAAGGGATGAAACAGAACGGAAGGACTTATTTCCTGATGTCAAGGAGGACCTGATGGAATTCGGTTGAAAATGAACAAATGAGTAAAGTGAATATCATGCCAGTTTTTCTATGATGTGGCATCCTCTCCTTGATTTTCCAATTTGATCGCACTGAGAACTGCTCCATCATCCTACTACACTGCTTGCTCCTGTCCACGCCTGCAACCCTCTCCCTTATCCTCAGACTGAACCTGCTCTGGCCCTATTTACTTCCTCTCTCCTCTTCCTGTCTTCCTCTCCCATTTTACCTCCCTAGTTCCAGATTTTCAATGATCCTTTAGATCCCAACTCCCAGCTTTGGCTTTGATGTCCTTTGTATGTGTGTGTGTGTGTGTGTGTGTATCCATAGTGCCCTATATTTATCTCTACTCAGAATCAGCACATTGTAAAGCTCCAGGGAAGTTGATTATTATTATTACATGCATTATTTATACCATACTGTAAAAGAATAAGTGCCTGTTTGAACAGACCATCTTCTAGCACCAAAATATTTAAAGATGGTGAAGAATAAGACAATGTTCTCTTTATTCACAAATGACATAACTGAAAACCCTAGATTACTTTCAACTCGCCCCTTGCAAAGGGTTACTTGTTTAGACTTTAATTATAGAATTAATATCTCAACTAGAGTGTTATGGACTGAATTGTGTCCTTCCAGCATCCATATGTTGAAGACTTAACGCCTTGTGTAATGGTATTTGGAGGTGGGCCTTTTGGTCGATAATTGGATTTAGATGAGGTCCTAGGGTGGGACCCTCATGATGGGACACCACAGAGCTTGCTCTTTTTCTCTGCAGTATGAGGACGCAGAAAAGGCAGCCACCTACAAGCCAGAAACCAACCATGTTGGTATCTTGATTTTGGACTTTCAGCCTCTAAAACTGTGCAAATAAGTTTCTGTTAAGCCCCTCAGGCTGTGGTATTTTGTTATAGAAGCTCAAGCTGACAATTCCTGGTGGGTAGAGAGATTATATTTTCAAATGAAAGATCACACTCCATAAGAGAGAAACCCCAGATAGAGGTTCTTAAATTTCAGACAATAGAAATAAAATAACAAATTCAACATCCTCATAGTATCTTTGTGCTCTAGCCTTGCTGCCTTCTACCAGTCTCCATGCATGCCCAGGTATGTGTTGAATGGTAAATTTGGACTTTACATATTCTACTTAAAACCTTTTGCTAGTAACCCATTGCCTACAATAACCTCTTTTCCCTCTGGGCCTTTACATAGGCTATTTACTCCTCTTATAATCCCCAGTTCTCTGCTCCTCCCTCTCTTCCACACTTTTTAATAACTAAATGCTACTCAGCCCTTGGAATTCTATTAGTACATCACATCTTCTTTGGGAAACCTCCCTTGGTCTTCTCAAAGCTGGGAAGATGTCTGTCTCCTGTGATCCTAATTCATTACAAACATCCCTTTTGATCCCGTGGATGTAAGTGATTATTTACTTGTCTATCTCAGGCAATGTATTACAATTTCTTAGGCGACAAGGACTTTTTCTTCTCTTCAGTGTGTCCTAAAGCTCAATAACTGGCATGTGTGCACACTCAAGTTTTTATTGAGAATATGATTGAATGAGTTATTCACCTTCTGGGTCTTTCTGACTACTACAGTTATCATGATTCATGGTCACAAGCCCAAGATTGGTCCCCACATCTGAGGATTATATTCCTCTACTTAGCAGCACTCTTAGATTTCAATCCCCCTTTGCCCTCTCCTGATCTTTGAGTTCCAGTTATTCTCAGGCTTTCAGATCTAATCATAGGTGAGGAAGTATTTATTTTGACATAAGTTTGAAACAAAAAAAGGAATAGATTCCAGGGAACATCTCTGTTTTTTCTGACTCTATCCTTTATTTCCAGAAAGGAGAACTCTTTTCTTAGGTTTTATTCTCTCTCCTTTTTACTTATTTCCCTTCTCATGATTAAATGAGATTCATATGAATTTACTGCCTGCATTAATATGAATTCAGACAACAAAAAGCATCATCTCTTTCAGCATCTTAATCTTACCGCATGATGCATACTGTGCAATAGAAAGTTTGCAAATGTTTCTACTGTAACCTTTTCTATTGCTCCTAATAGAGTTTTCCTTTAGATGATACTGTTAACAGTTAGGACAAGCCAGCTATTTTCAACGCTGTATTAGTAGAATCTCACTAGAAGTCAATCTAGTCAGCCAAGATTGACTGACTCATTGAGTTTAATGTTCATGAAATTTTGTAATGTTATGTTTGATGTGAAGGCTTATCTTAGGAGAAAATGAACTTTTCAAAAAACTAATCATGCTTAGACAAACTAGTTCTAGTTTCAAATATGATACTAGAAATGAAGCAAAACAAAGCATTCGATTTTTATTTAAGATGGTGAGCAACTTGCTTTTTTTAAAAGTCTGGGACCTGATTCAAGTGTCTCAATTCAGCTTCTTGCAGAACTAACTAAACTAAAACTCAAAGGAAAAATTTTAAAGATGATTTTTATAGCAATGACATCATTATATAAAATGTTGGCATTTCATATTTTCCAAACAGAAACTTGGAAATAACAGAATACAAGTTAAATAAAAAAAGTTGAAACTAATCCAATTCTCTATTTTTCTTTCCATTTTTTTTCTAACTGAGCTTTTTATTGCCAGCTTTTACTTTGCATAATAATATATGATGAATTGTCCAGGAAAGACCCAGTGGGTATATTTCTCTTAGAAATAAGACTCACTGTGCAAAAAGAGGCCAAGTTCTAGGACAGCATACTTATATAATCATGTAAGATTTTCCTTATTGCTGAACAACTGACCATCCTAGGCATTTGTCAAATATGTAAATACATAGAGGTATTGGTCACCAGAAGATTGAAAACACCAATCACTCTATTCAAATCCATCCTTATTTCTAGAGAAACAATACCAACTCAAATCATATATGCTACTGGCAATAGTACTAGCAATATTATCTTGGTGTACTGAAGCTACATATTAAACATTTTAGTGTTTATTTATTTAATGATTCTGAATCATCATACACATGGGCTAGAACTGTGGACCTTAACATATTTTGCTGGTATATTTTCTAAAAGAATTTTTAAAAATTATGAATCCTCTTGTAATTTTTTGCTTGATGTATAAAATATTTCATTGTAACTTGAAATAGTTGCCAAAGATAAAATTCTCATTGTAAATATTATTATTATAAAATAATTCTATGAAATTATCACAAAAATAAAAATTATTTTTATTAATAATTACCAAGTATAAAAAGAAGTTATTGGAAATGCATGTCCATATAGATATATCAGGATTCTCCTCACTCAATGGATAAAGGAATGGGTATTATTTATCGTCAGAGGGAGTCAGGGTTAAGTGGAAGCCAGTAACTGAAAGCAAGACCCTGGACCACTGAAAAGTATGGCTTTATAAAAGATAATTAATTGGTTTTCATTAAGGGTATTATTTATAGAAGAATTCATAAGGCGTTCCTCTTACATCATGCTAAATCTCCAATTATAGAGTAGAGATAAATAAGCATATCAAAAATTTGATGAATGAGAGGCATTTTTGGAAAAAAAATCAATGAAAATGTTTTTTATGAGTCTGAGTAAATGGTAAAGAAGAGATAAAATGTGAAATATCTGTAAACTTAGTTTATCTCAAAATGTAATGATGACATGTAAGAAATAATTATGAAACTTTTTATCACTTTCTTAAAATCATGCAAAGTATGTAACCGAGACATGAGATGAATAAAAATATTTACCAAACTCTTTCTTTTAATCAGGAATGGGGAAAATGAAGAGAGGTTGTGTTTTGCAGTAGGATTGAATTTCCCAGCATATTTTTATGAATCTTGACAATTTTTATTCTAAGAGAGAGAGAGAGAGAGAAAGATAAAGGCACAGAGTCTTGCCCTGATTTTGCTGTCTAATGACATCAGACATTGCAGGCTTGAGCATTTCTTATTGATGACATTTGTTTTGCTTCCAAAAGTCTGTCTCTTTGGGTGATGCTTTTTTTTTTTTAAACAATATTTGTGTAATTGTGGAGGAAGTCTGTAAACAAAAGTTAACATCATTGTGATCCTAGTATAGAATTCTGCAAATATTCTGAATTCAGAATATTTCAACCAGGACTCAGATAACCCCAATTCTTAAGCAAGGTTTTGCCCTTAGCAGAAATACATTTTAGGCTAAGAAAAGGTATGAAACTCTAACATGAGTTTATAGTGCCTCATTAAAGGAGGTTTGTCAGACACAAACATATCATAATGTTCCTATTTCCTGCCCTGAAGAGTTTTATACCCCAGTATAATGTACCACAATGTGATTCAAGATGGATGAGAATCATACTTTTCTTTAGTACACAAGGAAAATAATGATTCCGTAAGGGGACATGAGAATAAGAGAACCTGGCTGATGTGAACACAGGCTAGTTCTCAGGCATCAGTTTTAAGAAGAGTAAACATATGGAATTTCAGGATCTAGAAGTTGTCTCCCTTAACACCATTTATCATTATGTACCTCCCTGGAAAGTCTCTCTGGACCCCTAGGGGTAAAATGGAATTTATTGATCCATAGAGCCAAGAAAGTTTGGAGGTAAAGCAGAAATAAGGTCTGATTTGATTTAATGCCAGCTCGGTTCAGGAATGTACCAAGGGGGGAACTTGCAAACCCCAATTCTCTCCTATTCTGGGGATGCAATCAGCCTTAGGATAGAACTGGTCTTTCCCTCAAAGTATTGGGCCCCAACTCCTCCCCCTAGCTGGATAAAACCAGGCTCCATTTGGGAACATGGTTGTCTTGAGGATAGGTCTTACTTCTTCCATCTCCCATCACTCCACAGGAGAACAGACTCTTCTATTCACAAAGAGTTTCAGGGAAGTCATATAACAAGGAGGTGAAAAGACAACTTTTTAAAATACATCATCTTGTTATATTAAGATTTTCATTTTTATATCTTTTCTATCATGATTAATTATGGTCCAATTTCAAAATCCTTGGCTGAAGAGTTATTATCTCTTATGTAGATCCTTTTCTTGACTGTTATGGGGTCAGCTTTCCCAATAGTGGTTGAGAGGAGCACCTGTCCCTGGGGATACTCATTCTCACTAATGCTGGCCCACATCTGCTGTCACCACAAAGGGATTTCAGCAGTGGCACCTTAGGTAGAACACAGCGAAATAAATATTGAGATGAAAGACAAAAATAAAACATGAACCATTTGAGTGTAAGTAGAGGGAACTTGCTTGAAAAGATAAAGTAACTATGAATGGGTTATTTTTTTATGGATAAAAGTAAGTCTGAACTGTATTTAAATGGCAATAAATTTCATTGCCTTTCGTATTTGATGCTACTTGTGGTGTCATCCAAAGGTACAGTGTGACTGAAATTCTCCAGGTGTAGCCCATTGTTCTTTCTACACTCTGTGCTAAGACCCTTGGATTTTCTCCTGTGACTCCTCCTCAAAAAGGTTTTCGTTATTGGACACTATTTTTTGGAATTGGGACATTTATCAAAAGGAATAAGGAGAAAGAGAAGGCTAATTGCTGATATCTACAAAGTTGATGTATTTTGGAAGTTAAGTATTAAGCTTAAATACAAAAGAGAGAAAAAATCCACTCTCTATTCTCAAAACTTCTCCTTTAAATTGAGGTTGGATCTGCACCCATGAGACAATGAGTAATTATTTAATCCAGGATAAGAAAGACTGGGACAGCCTTTTGTTAAACCAAGGCAGGTGCTTTGCATATACACATTGCTTCATTCAATCCTACCATGAACCTGAGAGACACATATTTTTGTTTTATTTTACAGAAACAAGAATGGAAGCTTAGGTGGCTAGTTCCTAAGGCAAAGATGACTCAGTTGATAGGTGAAGAATTTGAGATTTAAGTCCAGGTCTGTTTTGAAAAAATAACTTCCTTGTTGTTTCCCGGTAACCAACACCTATGACCCCTAGAGACTCAATTTCTTGCTCTAAACCTTAGAAGAAAGAGTTACTGTATGATAAGTATCAAAATATGAGATCAAGCTGCATGGCTTTTGGAAATCTTTTAACTTTCCTATAACCTACTTTTATAATTTATAAAATGTAGATAATATTTTTCTGTTTATCTTCCAGGCTTATTGAGCAAACAAAATAAAGCCTAGAGACTAGAAAGTGTTTTATGACAGAGCAAGAAACTCTTGGAAACTATTTCATCTAATGTTTAAGAGTTTACTGATGAATAAATGGAGAATTAAATAAGTTAACTAAAATAAAATTATAACCTCTAGGGATTACTGAGTCCTTCTAATGTCTACTCCTTTTCAGTCTATGCAAATATGGCATTGTACAGTGGAGAAGTGGAGAATGTTGCTATTAATTTTATTGCAGATGTTGCCCTTATCATTCATTCTTGATATATAATCAATTCAGAGAGAATATGTGTAGCAAACATCAGCTCTATATGGTAGATTATTCTTTGCCACTTGATAATAACCTAGCTAATATATTAGACTTTGAGTTTAGGTCAAGAGTGTAGACTAACTTGATTTTGGTGAGTATTACCAAATAGATACACCGTTGTCCTTGAGGTAGCTTGATAGAGACTCTAAAAGAGCAGAGTTTAGTACCAACTTTCATTAAGTTTGGCTTTAATTAAGCTAATTAAATACACAATTGTGGGAAATTCTATGTACTGAATTGCCCAGGAAATAAAAATGGTAATAATAATACTTGCATACTACATAGAGTTCATAAAGTATTTTCACAATAAAATCTCATTTCATTCATTTCTTTATTCATGCTTTCAAAATATTCTTTAATAGTCAAACATGCCCTAGGTCTAGTAACACAGTGATGAATATCACACAGTTTGTTCCCTCAGAGCTTACAATCTATTGCACATGCATAGAAACTTTCAGTTTACAGGTCTATTTGATACTCAGAGGCTTAATGAAAAAAATTTTACATTCATGTATATAGAATTTTGCCTGTGACTCTAGGTGGACCATGGGTCACCCCTCCCTTCCCAGCAAAACCAAGTTTAGTGGTTCTAAGGATTATGGACCTCTCCAGCAACACTGGACTGTAAGTAGACCAGGTGTTATGACTATCACTATTTTATAGAAGAATAAGTTAAAGTTCACAAAGATTAAGCAATTCATTTGGGGGCATACAGTTGAAAAGTGGCAAAGCTAGATAAGAATCCCAGTGACTCTATTTTCATTTTTAAATTGTAAAAGGAGAGTCTGCTCATGGTATAAAAAAAATATATACATGTATCAAAACAAATAGTTCAGAAGGCTGCAAAATGGGAAATGCTAGTTTTCAGTTCTGACTCTACTGCTTAAAGAGCTGCTTCCACATCTAACTCACTTGCAGAGAGCTGAGTTTTAAACCTGATTTGTAAGTCTGAATTTTAAACCAGACTGTATTGCTTGTTTGCAGAAATGTCTAGCTCTATATTTATTCATATATTTTGGTTGCATGTGACAAGAAGCAAATCTTTCTGGCTTCTCAAGGAAAAGAATATCCTGATAGAACTGTGTCTGTCATAGGATCTGAGAAGTAAATGAGTTCTAGGTAAAGGAATGCCATTAATGAGACTCACTCCAAACAACAGTCTCTGCATCTGCCACCTCCAAAGGTGACATTCTTGGGAAAGGACCTGGAAGTACTCTAGAGCTCACTCTGGACTAACCAATTCTGCCTAGGTGATGGAAACACATTGTCCATCCCAAGGGAGGTGGTGATTTTCACCTACTCAATTTTAACACCCTGTTTTAATATCGGATGCAAAATATGGTGTTCATTTCTTATTTGCACAATAAGCCCTTGTGTATGCCAGAAAAATGGTTTAAAAACGACAAAGCATTCTAATTAAATGCTAGAGAAATGGCCTCCAAAGATTTTCCTTCTCTAAGGTCAGTATACCTCAGAAGTAAACAAATATGTTGATGATATATTTCACCTGTTTACTGTTGGTTTTCTTGTAGATAAACATCGCTTGTATAATAGTAAAAATAGATTTTTCTTCTCTTTAAGCCTCCAAAAAATCAGAAAAAAGCATGAATTTCATGAAATTAGTTATTATGAAAGTCCTCAATGCTGTAATTTTTAATAAAAATTAACCTGTTGGATATTTTTGAAAATGAGTTAGATGATATTTGACAAAAGAAGTTGTGGCATTAAAATTTTATTTGAGGATATTGAAAAATATTTCACCTTGTCCTTAGCAATTCAGGTCTTTGGACTTAATCACAAAGCTTAAAGAAAACAATGAAGTAGCTAAAATACTTAGATGGGAGAATTTGGTTAGAAACAATCCAAGCTAGAAATTGTTTCAGAAAACATTCTGCATCTTACTTTTGGAAAAGGGGTATAGCATAATGCTTAAGAGCACATGTTTTTTGGAGCAAAGGTAAATGGTTCAAATCCTGGTTCTGCTTCCTGTTAGTTGTGTGACCCTGACAAATTATGTAATGAGAGATTATTACCTGTCTCACAGTTAGTGTGTAGGTAAATACATATGATGATAATAGTATGTCCTTTATAGGGCTATTGTGAGGATTAAATAATACCTTAAATAGGGAATACATACATTATTTATATTCATATATTAAATAATAGAAATATAAATGTCTGGAATTTGTAATAGTAGTACATTTGACACATTCCATTTTCCTTCCTTTACCAAAAAGATAAGAAAGGTACAGTTTATCTAGAATGCTCGACAATCTATGTTTTGTGTTGGATTTTAAAAATTGTTTTCACGGAAATTCAGTTTTATTTAGAGTTCATAACTTGGCCCAGAACTTGACAATTTTATATAACATGATTCTCAATGTTAAGATATAAAGTGATTTTGTAAATATTCCAGTTCAGCACTGATTAAATAAGAATTCTTTGTCAGTTGCTCTTTAGTTTTGAGTGTGGCTCTTGGGTTAGCAATTATAAAAAAATTATACTGACATTATAACTAAGGCACATCATATAATTTGCAAGACCAAAACTACTAAGAGTATATTTCAGCCTAGAATTTGGAGAATTACATTAAAAAATAACCATAATAAGAGCTGTATGCTATTTTCTAGTAGTCTTTTCTTGTGATAGAGAGCTAAGTTTTAAATCTGAAAATAACTTCAGCATTTGGGATAAAATCTTCTAAGTCAAATTTAGAATAAATTCTATATTTATTTTAAAAATTATTATAACTTCAAAAATTAAAATTTCCAGGTATTTAAATTATATTTTAAAAATTTAAAGATTCTTCTAAATTTTTATTTTGAAGGCTTTTTTGAAATTTTAAACTTTTTTTAAAGTAAATATATTCCATTTGTCAGTCTCATTAGGATGAATTATTGAAATGGTGACATGACATTATAAGTACATTCTAGTCACTTTCCAAAGACATCAGTCAACTCTGGCGCCAAATTTATTTAGGTTGTTTATTCTAAAATTTATTATGGGTTAAAAATAAAGAAGTTCTTGGAATATTTGTGCCAAAATTATTTCATTTTATTTGACTTTGACAAGTACAATTGAGTTTTTGAAACTATAAAAAAGTGCATCAAATGCAGGACTTCATATTTTTTCAAGCAGTCTGATAGATGTGTGTTAATCAGTGGTTTGAAATCCCTCCTTCATATATCTCCTATACATCTGAATGAAAATATAGCCAGAATGGAAAACAATAAGCAAGGTTCAATATTTTTAATTATTTGAGAATTGTAAAGAAATTCTCCTGAATAATTTCAAGAGAAGCAGTGAGGAGAAGAGGACATGTATGAATCCTATAGTCAAGTAAAATTGGATAACGTAGAGGAAAATTAATTCTACCAATTCTTGATGAAGAGAATTGGAACCAAAATCTTAACACCTTTTATACAAACTCTTGGAAAGTGTCCCTCCATAAATTGCCTACCCTCTGTCCAATGGAAGGTATGTTGAAAATTGAGATTGATAAATATAATTTCTACATGGCTTGAAAGGGTTAGCAATATTTTGCAAGTATTGTGTAGCTAGATGTACTAGCACATATTACCGTGAAAACATTACAAACCACCAGACAAGTTGAGAGAAAACTATAAAAAAATATATTTTTTTCTTTTAAAGATTTTCTTTATTTATTTGACAGACAGAGACCACAAACAGGCAGAGAGGCAGGCAGAAGCAGGCTCCCCACCTAGCAGAGAGCCTGACGTGGGGCTCAATCCCAGGTCCCTGGGATCACAACCCAAGCCAAAGGCAGAGGCCCCAACCCACTGAGCCACCCAGATGCCCTTAGATTTTTTTAAATAAAAAAGTAATAGCAAGTAATAATGATCACATTCCTTATTTGACAGAAAGGAAACATTTGTCAATGCATCTCTGTAAAATATATATTTTCCTCTAAGTTTCATTAACATCTGCAGAGGAGCTAATGACATTTTACACTCTTAAAGTTTTCATTAACTATGTCATTTTTGATCTGATATTCCAGAAGCATCAAACATTCATACAAATGGTGTAGTAGGGACAACTTTGGAGGTATTTACCATGTTCAATGCTTCTTCCACAATCCACACATACATACATGGACTTTTGAAATAATGTTTATTCCATGAGACTATGATTCTAGCCATAGTTGATTGGAATAGGAGTCGCATTGGTTCTGAGCCATTCTAGACACAACCTCTCCTTAGAGTTTGAAACTAGGATAAAGAGTACTAGACTCTATTAGCCCTTTGAACCAAGAGCACATAAACCCTAGAGCTATGAGGCAATATCCTATAACCTACACTTAGAGAGGCAGAGGAATAAGTTTTATAGAGAAAAATGGGTGAAGCACAAGTATGAAAAGAAGGAAAATCAGAGACTAAGACAAGGCTTGCCATGATTCCTCATGGTGTTTCTATTCCTTTTCCTGTCCTTTCTCAGGCTCAATCACACTCCCCGCATTTGGGAGCTGTAAGAAGCACTGTATTCTTAAAATAATTTTCTTCTCTTATTGCATGGTCTTGTTAGTAGACTACTGTCCATATTAGAAAACACAGCATTTTTTTCACTCAACAAATATTTCCTGAATGCTGACTATGTCTAGAGTACTGTGTTTTGTGCAAAGTATGAACAAAGGAACAAGGTAGACAGAACATAGAGCTCATCATCTGAAAGACAGAAATGCAGCCAACCTTGCTTCCCAATGGCAAATACCAACTACAGCTGAAAATGAAGCATATTAAACTGTTTTCTGTCATTCAGAAATTTTCACAGGTGATTTGCACAGTTGGAAGAACACCGAAAGAAAACCAAATGTGAAAATATCATTTACAATAAAAGAGAAGAACATTTGAAGTATTTCCCACCATGTCTCCGAGCGATTCATGATTCTAAGCATCTAAGAATTTCTTCCAAATTCAGAGGTTAAAGTAACATGTAAGGTGTTTAAGACAACTTAGTAAAAACAAATTGACCTCAGCCGAGTTATTATCTCTCTCTATTGGATGAAAGGAAATTAAAGAAAACTGATGCTTGCCACATGGGATAAAGAGTCAGAATTAGGTTTTGTCTTTAGGGGTCCTGGCTTCAACTTGATTAATCAGCTAATCAAATGTCTTTGTTTAATTTTAGTTTCCTTATCAACTCAAAGAAAACCTTTCAGAAGACACCATCTGTGTAAACACAGCAGTTATAGGTAAGGGGAGACAGACACCTTCCTCTCTGTGCAGGAGTCTTTGCTTAATTTTTTCCTTTTAATTATGGCTCAGCTAAAGGACATATACACATGATGTTTTAACAAAAAAAGACATTTAAAAATGTTAGATAAGCATTATAATTATCTAGGTAATGCAGATAGAGAAAATGTCAGGCAGAAATAGCTGAATGAAGGTCCCAAGGCAGGAAGGAATGTGAAAAATTGTTATATTTGGACACAGGAATATGAGGGGGAAGGTGGGAAGAGAAATTGGAGAGATAAGCAGAAGCCAGATTATGCAGGGTTTTGAGGCCATAAGACGACTTTGGAAATTTATCATAAAAGCCATCAAAAGTTTTAAGGCAGAGAAATGATATATTCAGATGTGCATTTTAAGACAACAGATTAGATGAAGCAGATAGAATAGTTTTTGTTAGAATGTGATTACATTAGTGTGTATGGCTTGGACTCAGTCGTGGTGGTTAGAGTAGAGAAAGGGGGAATGGATTTGAAAGAGATTTAAGAGGTAGAATTTATTGGCTTGGTGACTACTGTGTCCCCCCAAAAGAGGAAAATTCAAAAGAATGATGGTATTGGTCAGTTGTACCATCTGCTTTGATTGGAAATGCTGGAGAGGGAGCAGGTTTAGGTCAAGTTCACTTTTGTTCATATTGAGCTTGAAGCTCTTGTGAAACATCTGAAAGGAGAGACCAAGTAGGCAGCTCTGGAACTCAAAAAACACATATCTATGTACAATCTTTAAATGTGAGGCTTATTGGTAAATAGGTGATATTGATAAGCAAGGGATATATTACAGATTCTTAAGATTGCACAGTCAGAAGAGAGGAGGCCTGAAAGAGAGTCCCAATTTGCTCCAGATTTTAAGGGTCCACTATAGAAGGGATAAAGGATCCCTGAAAGAAATAAAGAATGGGAAAGGAGCCAGCGGGAGAAAACTGTTGTATGTCCAAAAATACTTTGTGAAACAAATTTTTGAATAATCCCTGAAAACTTCTGAGGAATCTTAAATTTCTCTTCCAACTATAAGGAAATACATTGATTGTGACAAATCAGCCACCAGTCATCCACACAGCTAACTTTGTGGAACATTCGTGCAAGAATACAGCTCTGCTTTCTCTCAGTAGAGAGTTCTTTCTTCTCTACAATAATGTGAGAGCCACTCCTTAGTGGTTCTACTCAAAATTCTGTCAGAGTCAGTGAAAGGGGGTAATGCTTTGGAAGAGTGGTAATGCCAAACGCCAATTGGAAGAGAAGGCAGGCTTCAGAATTCCCAGTTTATGTTTGAGGTGTAGAAGTGTTCCAAGAGGTTCTTCAGTCTCCCCATGGTTGTCCAATGGGTGTGGAAGATTAAATTATTTCAGGAGCAGAGTTCAGGAAACTAGATGCCTGGAGTCTACCTGGCCACTAGAGGGCTCCAACCGCACAGGTGATGTAGAATTCCCAGGCCTTACAAGGGTGTGCTCAAAGGCTATCCGTGAAACTAATGTATTTTTGTACTCTTCCCTCATACAATAGAGTTAGTGTTAGAAACACTGACTGAGAAAAAAATGGATGAAGTGATTATATTTCCCTCTGCTTGGAGGTCTTTTCCCAACTGCATATAATTTACACAGGTTGGCAACCTACAAAATTCTTTGTTAGCAAATTATAGGGTACAATTACTCCTTAACTCTGTTTGTCTTTGTTTCTTTACTCTCCGGTTCTTGCGAATAATTTCATTTTTCATTCGTCACGAAGTTTGCAAAGAGAAAAAAGAAGTGAAACTAAAGCAGAGAATGGGAAATTCTGCTCTTTTCTGGCCCTGTCCTACTGGTCTACCACAAACACGTTCCCAAATGCCTCTTAATAAATATAACCTTAATGTAAGGTTATTTTCAGAGTCCCAAATCAGGACCCATGCTTTAACAATGGGACACACCTTTTTAAAGTGAGATATGTTGTCACTATGCATTTCCCCCATCCCACAAATTCCTCAAGGAAAGGCTAACCACTTCAGAACGAACTAGATTTAGAACTCATCTATTGTAGGGTTTTGCATAATTTTTTGAATGGCCTTGGGACAAACTCAGGTGTGGGACTGGAGGAATTGCAAGAGGCAGCCCTTTCCAATCCATCTCTGGCTGTACCTACCAGGCTGACATCGTGGGAATCCTGGGCATAGGAGTTTGATTCTGGGCATAGGAGTTTGATTCTGCATATTATTCTTTGCTTTAAGAAAGCTGGGTTCTCTAGGAATGGAGTGAAACAAGAGTTTTTTCTTTCTTTTCAAAATGAGTTGGTTCTACTTGGGAGCTAGAGTGTTTAAAACCCCCAGCACACCTCTAGAGGGTGTATTCAATATCAACTCACAGTTTTGCTGACCCTTTTATCTTCAGGGAATTGCAGGGGAGACCAAGTCCACCATTCAAGGTGATAGCCAGGTTTACGGCCTGGACAATCCGAGATAAGCAGGATCTCATTTGGACTTGTATCATCAGCAGTATGGGGGTATAGACAGTTACTATGTAGTCTCCTTCATCTCTTAGTCATGAAACAGAATCATAATAGTTAAATCAGAATGTGATATAATCTCTGGATGAGCTATACATATTCCTTTCTGATGGATTTATCTTTATTTTATCAATGCCAGGTCACTTAGGAGTATCATTTAGGACTTCCATATATGTCATTTTTGTTCATATTTTATGGTACAAAAATAAATAATAAAATATGAGTATATTGTATGGTTTGAACCCATTCATTTTATTAAGCTCCTTACTAAATGTGGTATTACAGTGTATTTGAAGCCATTTGAAACATTACAAAATATAGTTCAAATACTTTTTCAACCAAACAGCACAATTAGGCAGTTTACTTGATTTGTGGATTTAACTTTGTGTAGTTGGCCTTTATCAATTGACATCTCCTTTGATTTGAGAAGTTTTTAAATAAAGTAGAATATATAATCAGAGGAATAAAATACCTTCTCTTAAAAGCCACTGCTGGGATGCCTCCCAAATACTTCTTGATTGCCAAGAGAAGCATTATTTTCACACAGTTTGAGGAATCCCACGGAGAAGATTGTTTTTTGTAATTGAAACAGCAGGTGGATATACTTTATTAATTACAGTACAAACACAGAATTTTAAAAATTGGCAAGAGCATCATGTCTTAAAATTTTTAAAAAATCTATTAAAAACTTTGCTCTTGTAGTAATGGCACTATAAGGAAGATTTCTCTAGCACTTTTGCACCTGTTTTACTTTTGTTCTACCTTTTCCATACATTGATCACAAACAAGTTCTAGAGTCACTGGTAAGGACAAAGATAGTTATAAATGAAAACATCTATAACTTTGGTCTCACTTTGTCATAGTGGTTTTGTTAGTTTTCAGGTGAAATTTGTTTGTGTAAGATGTGTAGACTCTGAAGGAGAGGGAAACAGTGGGAAAGAAGAGGGGAAAGTTGTCAGGGAAGAGGAGGGGGTAAAAAGATACCAACCCAGGGAGTCTTTCTACTTGAAGAAAATGCTAAAGTCCTAACAGAAAATGTATCAAAGGTAAGCAGGAATTACATCATAAATTATGTCTCTTGTCTCTTTTTTTTAATTGTTCTATGATTCTGTTTATTGTTCTATGTTTATGTTTTTATAAACATATATTTTTATCCCCAGGGGTACAGGTCTGTGAATCGCCAGGTTTACACACTTCACAGCACTCACCATAGCACATACCCTCCCCAATGTCCATAACCCCATCCCCATCTCCCAAACCCCTCCCCCCAGCAACCCTCAGTTTGTTTTGCGAGATTAAGAGTCACTTATGGTTTGGGGTTACGGGGGTAGAGAAGAATGAACTATGTCTCTTCTTACTAATGTCCAAAGCCAGAAGGTCTGTCTGCTGCTGTATCTATTCTAAATCAAGCTCACGTGGAATATTCCACTGGCTTATTGTGCCAAAGAGTAAGAGAGAATCTGACAATAAATACACATCAATTTGGTCGGTGGAATATGTGCTACCACAGAAATTGAGTGAGCAGTAATAAAATCTGGAGTTATGCCATTTATAATTCTTTATGTTTCTATTAAATATTATGCATGGGTTCTTATGTTAGTTTCAATATAATGTTATGGTGAACTATTGAGTAGATCTGTTTGCCATGTGGGTTGAAGCCATCTGTTGAATATCAGAGATGTGTCCTATGCATTTTCTGAGTTGAGAACACCACCTAAAGTGTACGCATATTGACCTCCATAGTATGTACAGTAATGCGTCTGAACTGGGGAACAGAATGACCAGCCCCCAAATTAAAGTGTTAAAAATATACAGTTGCATTTCTCATTTATCGTAATTCCAAATACAATTTCTTACATTCCACTCTAAGAACTTTGAAATTGCAGCTCAGACTACTCATGGTTTTGAGTCTTTTCATATTTCAGAACTCAAAGGGGTGACTTGAGTTTTGAGTAGAGTATAAAGTGACGAATCATATGTTCTTTAAAGACAGGTGAATACACTTTAATGGGAATAATTTGTAATTCAAAATTTTCTTAGATAAGAAAGCAATAGTATGACAGTCAAGATTGAGACTCAGTTTATATGGGACCAAGGACTGCTGCGTTGTTTAATTTAATCAACAGTCTTTTGAGATACAAAATTTAAGAAACATATGTTATTTACCGTTTTTTTTTTTTTAACCAATATTTTCACAATACTATCATCTAGATGCAACAATGTGATCTGGAGAGCAAAAATATTGTACTGAATTAGGCATTTTTGTACCATGTTTGTTTAGAGTTGGCAACATTAAAAAAATCCATTTTTTCATGTACATATCTTCTATTTCTCTGATGTGCAGTTGGGTGTAAACATCTAGCTATGTAATCATGTTTTTAAAATGAAATTTAGCTGCACATGCAGTTTAATGTCTGACTGGTTATTTAAGCATTATGCGGAGTGAAGCAGTTAGTAGTCATAAGTACATATTTTCTTGTTTTTACAGAAGGTGACTTGATACAGTCTGAAATGAGGAAAAGCTTTCTCTCACCACAAGCCTGAGCCCCCATCATGAGGAATGACCATCCCATCACAAGGGGTCTTGCAACAAGTTAATGGCTCTCCAACTCCTTCCCTTTGAAGGGAATTCAGATTCTTCATCCGGTTAAGACAACCTTCTGCGAAATGGTGAAGCAGATCACCTGTCTGGAGACTCCCCACCTTCTTTCCTGTGCTTCTTTCGGGCATCAGTACCAACTCAGCAACAGGCTCCTCGTGCGTCATGAGAGTATAGTGAGAAAGGAAAGGTGATCTAAATCTCCATTCCTACCCAAGCTGGCGGAAGCCAGATCTGTTTAGCCTATCCCAGTGGTCAGAAGAGCATCTGGAAGAGGGTTGTCCAAGAAATGGATTCACAGAGGCCACTGCCTTCTTATATTAAACTCCCATGGCACTGTATGATCTTCTATTCCAGTGGGCTATGAGCTCACCACTGGCAGGAACCATGTTTCGTCTTTTTGGCATATCTAGTATCCCACACAGTCAAGATTATAGTGGGGCTTTGCTGGTAGTCAAATAAATGAAAGAAAGGAGTGGATGAATGGTCTCTACACCAGCTTCAGACAGAGTTCTTCTTAGTCCCTGTCAAATACCTTCATAAAAGTTCCCTCTTCATGTTTTGCATCCACGTCTTACACTCACCCCAGTGTGAGGGCCCCACACAGTCCGTATCACTGTCACCCAAAGCCCACTTTGGTTATTTTCCTGGCCCGGGAAAGAATATATCAGGAATGTGAAAAGGATGTTTTCTAGTTTGTCTTCTTTAGGAGTATGTATCTTAGCTTCCATTGGGATAGGAACTAGAGACTGTACATAAGAGTACATAATAGCCAAAAAAATGTGAAGGAAACAAGCTATTATGTTTTTGACCCTCATGTCTTAATCTTCTTCAGCTTACTACCCTTTGTTTTCTTTTTGATTTGACTTCTGTTTTTTTTTTTTTTTTTTGTCACATAAAGCAGAGGTTGGCAAATTATGGCCATTGGGCCAAATCTGACCTAATCTGTTCTGTCAATAAAGTTTTATTGGAACACAGTCATTCCCATTTGTTTTCTCCCTACAATAGCAAAGCTAGGTAGTTGTGATGGAGACTCTATAGGCCTTCAAAGCCTAAAATATTTACCATTTGACCCGTTAAAAAAATGTTTGCTTAACCTGATGTATAGTAAATACAGAGTCAAATGACATGTAAAGCACCAAAGTATTGATTTTTTGACCTTTTCCAGAAAGATTTCACACTGAAATGTAATGCTTATTGAGTGAAGGCTCAGGCGGCCTATGACTAAGGCTTGTTCTACTTCTTGTGATCTGTGTGACCTCACACAGACATCATGGGAATGTCTTCCCAGACCTCTTCTGAGAGAACCTGTTGCAGGGAGTATAGTTGGCTGGCAGCCTCAGGATACCATACCTTTGGATCCAGCACCATGCTGGTGCTGAGGGCACACTTCCCTTAGGGTGCTCCCAGTCAGTAACTGCACATGACAGGGTTAATGGTGTCTGCCCAGAAATCTGCCAGCGAGCATGTTTACTTGGGGCAGCCCATTGGCCTGGCAGAAACTTTCAGTTCGAGTTTCTTCCAACTCGGTCCTGCCTTTCTTCTCTCTCTTCTCACTATCCATCTTGCCTCATGAGCTAAAAATTCTCCATGCCTGCTTTGGCTCTTTTCTTGTTATTTTTTTCACAAGCATTTCCACAATAAAATCTCTTGCACATCTAAACTTATCTCAGCTTTTGCTTCTTGCAGGACCCAAACTGAAACATGAACTCCTCTGGGCTTTGATTTCCTCATTTATAAAGGAAGGCTAGGGAACCTGGGTGGCTCATATAGTTAAGCATCTGACTCTTGATTTCGGCTCAGGTCATGATCTCAGGGTTGTGAGATCAAACCCTGCTTTGGACTTGGCACTGGGTGTGGAACCTGATTGAGATTTTCTCTCTCTTCCTCTGTCCCTCCCCCTGCTATCTCTCTCACTCTCAAAAAGAAAAAAAAGAAGGCTAAAAATGATAAGTATAACCCAGAATTTTTATAAAGATTAAGTAAATAATATAGGCAACATTTTTGGCGCAGTCTTGGCATCCATTCACACACACCTTCTACCGCCATAGGCTCTGGGATGACCACCAGCCACTTACTGCCTGCCCAGCCCCTCCTTACCTCCTTTTTATCATGTAGTGACTGCTCTCTGAAACTTGTGGGCATGGACATTCTTTTCTCTCTTCCAAACTCCTTTTGAAATTAACAATGAGTCTTTTCAGTGGGCATAGTCCCCTGACACAACTGACATGCATGAAATGTTTTCCTGACTTATGTGGTACACACTTCCATGAATCTAGTCTTAGATGCTTATGTGTCTAAAAAAATAATAATAAGGAATTCAAAGAGACTTCTCACCCCACTCGTGCCATATATATATATATATATATATATATATATACATATTATATATATATGATATAGCTTATATGTATATTATATATCTATATATGTATCTATAGATATCTAGATCTATGTATTTTATATATTATATATCTATATCTATATTCTATCTATATCTCTATGTATCTTTTCTCCCTTTCTAAGCAATAGAATTAACAACACAGTGGGTGGAGTAATATAGGAACAGAAATGCAGTCCTGTCCTGGAACTCCTGACAGTAACTTTGATGACACGTTTCCTGAGATCCAACAGAGACACTCCTGAGCCTACCAAGAACATCTTTAAGCTTATAGTTTCAAACCATGAAATCCCATGCCCCCTTTAGAGTTAGTCACAGCAAAAAATGTCTGAAGCCTTGCCAAAGGGTGATTGACTATCCCAGGGAAGTGAACAGACAGTTTGATTTTCTTTACACTGGGAGAGTGATCATCTGGTCAGAGGTGAAGAAGCAGCCCCCCCCGGGAGTCTCTGCCCTTCCCCGTGCACTCTTCCTCATATTCAGGTTGGGATATAACCTAAGGGTTATACCTTGCTACCCTACCCTCTGTCTAAGGCAACTCAGCAATCAAGTCGAGACAATCGAATGGCTGAGAACTGATCAAAAATTTGAAGAATAGTGACTTAGGGTTAAAGGAAGTCACTAAAATGTCCCCCATGACATTTCTTGCAGAAGAACTTGTGTCATTTGCTGGCAAATGTTATATTCAGGCTTGAAGTACAGACATACAAACTATATAATACATACTATATACTGGGATATTAAAATAAAATGTATTCTATGTTGCTGGACTTCATTTTTGGTGAGGTGGTTCACTGGGCATTTGTTTGTCAGAACTGCTTATTACATTTGCTTAACATTTAAAAACACTTTCAAGGTTTTAATTTAAAACAGATTGTCCAGATTTACTTTCCCCAACACCCCCTAAGCTTATATAACCCTCTGGGTCTCAGTTGGCTGAAAGTCCCTTGCATATACTCTTAAATGTTCTGACTCCACCATCTTGTCTCTCACCATGCCCCCCATGAGTTCCAGAAGCAGCAGTATGCTTCCTCAGACAGGCCAGGCACCATTTACTTCCAGATCTTCACGTGGGAAGCTTTCTCCGCCTGGGTACCCTCTGTCTCGCCCATTCTTTTGTACTCTATTTCCATCTCCTCTACCACCTTTGCCTGAATACCATTTCCTTATTTCCTTGTTCTTCCCGACTCCATTCAATTATCACTTCCCCCAGCAGCTTTTTTTAGAGCCTCTAGCATGAATCAGAGCATTTACTTGGTCAGCAAACTATGGCCAAACCTGCTCACCACTTGTTTTTGTAAAGGAAGTTTTACCGGAGCACAGCTATCACCATCAATTTATTTATTGTTTATTTCTGCTTTTTTGCTCCAGTGACAGAGTTGAATAGTTAAGACGGAGACCATAGGGTTAGCAAAGCTGAAATTTTCACTCTTGGGCCTTTTACAGAAAATGGTTGCCAGTCTGTGGTTCACCCCTTTGGAAGCTAGGTGTCTTTGAGTTTGGAAACATTATATGCAAAAATATAAATCTTTTTAAGATTAAGAGGTGATGATCTGGGCTGTTAAAATTTTTACTTTGCAGGTTTTTTTTTTAATAGAAAGAAAAATTACTACCATAAAATCTGATTTACATATAAATTAATTTATAATGAATATCTCAGGGAAGTACCTGTTAAATAGGCTCAGCTATATACTGAGTACAGAAGAGGCAGCCCCCAGCTTTTATTTCTATAGGAAACTTTATTTTTTTCTATTCGTTTGGGATATCTGGAGAGACTTTAAAATTGTGCAAATATACATCTTTATCGTGATAAAATGTATATAACAATATAACATTTACCATTTTGTACAGTTCAGTGACATTAAGTATGTTCATATTTTTGTGCAGATATCACCACCAACAATCTTCAGAACTTTCTTCTTTCTTCCAAAAGGAAACTCCTTACTCATGAACCCTGACAACTATCCTTATACTCCTTGTCTCCATAAATTCGAGTATTCTAGGTACTTCATGTAAATAGAGTGATAGAGCATTTTTTCCTTTTATGACTGGCTTATTTCATTTAGCATAACATCCTCAATGTTCATCCATGTCATAGAATATGATAGAATTTCCTTCCCCTTTTGGGTTGAATAATATTCCATCATCTATAAAAATACATTTTACCTAACCATTCATCCACTCATGAACACTTTGCTTCCAGCTTTAGGCAACTGTGAATGATTCTACTATGAAAATGGGTATACAAATATTTGAGCCCCTTCCATTTGGGGCTCCTACCCAGGAGTAGGATTGCTGGATCATATGTAGTTCTATGTTACTATATGATGACAATTTTAGTCATCTTAGTGGGTATGAAGTGATATATTATTGTGGTTTTGATATGCATATTCCTAATGATCAGTAATACTGAGCACCTTTTCATGTGTTCATTGGTCATTTGCTTATCTTCTTTGGGGAAGTGTTTATTGAAGTACTTTGTCCATTTTTTACCTGGGTTGTTGTTGTTGTTGAGTTGTGTAGCTCTTTATATATTCTGGATAATAGCCCCTTATCAGATATATGCTTTGCAAACATTCTCTTCTATTCTGAGGGTGGCCCTTTCATTCTATTTATAGTCTCCATTGATGCAGAGAAGGTCTTAATTTTGATGTAGTCCAATTTCTCTATTTTTCTTTTGTAGTCTGGGCTTTTGGAGTCATATCCGAAAAATAATTGCCAAATCCAATGTTGTAAAGCTTTCTCGCTATATTTCTTTGTAAGAGTTTGTAGTTTTTGCTTTTACATTTGGGTCTTTGATCCACTTTGAGTTAATTTTTGTATTTAGTATATAGTAAGGGTCCACCTTCATTCTTTGCAAGTGGATAATTTAGTTTTCCCACACAATTTGTTGAAAAGACTGTCCTTTTCTCAGTGAACTTCAAGACTGTCTTGGCACCCTTGTCAAAAATCATTTGACCAGGGGTGCCTGGGTGGCTCAGTGGGTTAAGCCTCTGCCTTTGGTTCAGGTCATGATCTTAGGGTCCTGGGATCGAGCGCCGCATTGGGCTCTCTGCATGGTGGGGAGCCTGCTTCACCCTCTCTCTCTGCCTGCCTCTCTGCCTACTTGTGATCACTCTCTCTCTGTCAAATAAATAAATAAAGTCTTTAAAAAAGATCATTTGACCACATATGTGAGGATTTATTTCTGGGTTCCGTGTTCCACTCCATTTGTCCATATGGTGTCTCTATACCAGTACCACACTGTTTTTGGTTCTTCCTTTAATTTATAACAAGTTTTGAAATTAGGAAGTGAGAAACCTCCAATTCAGTACTTCTTTTTAAAATTGTTTAGGTTATCTGGGGGCCCCTTGATTTTCCCTATGAGTTTTGGAATGGATTTTTCTATTTCTGTAAAAAATATTTTGGGTCAAGTGTACTTTTCTGAAAGAACATCTACTACATGAATTTTTCTGAAAGAACATCTAACTACATGAATCTCCCTTCTTTCTCACTGTTGCGACTTGTGTTTTTGTTACTGTTGTTGTTCTGCTTCTCTCTCATCCTACCAGACCTTTTAATTTGGCTACAGTGTATTCCTGTGCCTTGCCTCGTCTCAATGAGAGGGATGCACATCAGAGATAAAGTTGGCATCACTTAATTTGGATGACTATTTCTCAGTTGAGTCAATATAATTACTTGGAATTTTTTGCTTTCTCTTCATGCAGAGAGACCAGAGACCTCAGGCACCCCACATTTTTGTGTGCTGTTGGATGGGTCATGAGAAACTCTCACTCATGGCTGATGTAAACATGGTCATATGGCTAATAATGCTTGTGTGTAGGAATGCAGCTGGAAAACATAAAGATTCAGCCTTTTTCTGCCAACTGGATTTTAATGACCAAACCACAGAAGTTTGGACTATTTAAATAAAATAGGACAAATGGAAGAAAAATCTAATATTCCTACAAAAAAAAAAAATCCCCAAACCCAACAAAAAACCAAACCCATGTGATTTGTAATCTGCAAGACTGTAAAACCAGTGTTATATTTGAGAGGGAAAAAAATGGAAACTTTTCTTGGATATGCACAGCAGCCACTATTTGGAGTTTCAGTATTTGACCCAATAAACTGCATTATTAAATATTTGTAGGCAGAAATCTCTTCCTTTTTCCTTTTGGAGGTTTGGTTTGGTTTTATTTTTTTAGCTGCCTTCCAAAAGGAATTCCAGAGTTTTTTGACAATTTTATCATTTCTGACTTAAGCCTGTTGCAAATCTCTTTGAAACAACTAGGCCCAAGGGTGGCTCAGGCAGCTGCCTGAATTCCACGCAAATGTAAAAAGTCTCTTCCATTTTAAGTGCTATACTTTGCCGTAATAGAATCCAGATGCTTAAACCATTCAAAGATTACCTTTTACAGTGTGAACAGAAGCATGAATGTAAGTGTTATGTTAGAATGTAGTTAGATTCCAATTGTTACTAAGCTTTCTGAGTGTAAGTTCTGAAGGAGAGTTGAGGCAGAGAAGCCTAGGAAAAAGGGAACTAAAAAGTGGGCCAGTGAATGTCTTATCATGCAATCACTGGAGAGTCATAATTAGATTAAGCTGCTGCATAGTGTACATAATTAACAGCAAGAGAGACAAGGAGACTCCTTCTGAGAGTGCTAAAACAACTCAGCAAGCAGGAGCCAGGTTTCTCCTCTCATTGAAGTCATGTAATTCCAATGACGAGGTGGAGCCTAGTCCCAACTCAAAATGCTGTCAGCTACTGTAACTTATCTTTTACTTCCCGATGGAGTGATGAGGAAGGTTTCCTATTGTTTTTCAAATGTCCTACGTGGAGTGCAGGTGAGCTCTCAAATTCTCATACCTTACCATTTCGTTTTTCATGGATGCACTATCTCATGCCTTGGTTCCATAACCATGTTCAGTGATGTCTGTGCACACACACACCAATGTTCACCAATACCCAGCTGTTTGTTGGAATAACTCACTTTTCCAGCCATCAGAATGCCTGATGGTTAAACAGCAGACTAACCTCACATATAGCCAGTGTAAATGCTTGCATGGCACAGATTGTTTAATGATTTTTGCCTTAGGACAATGTTGGGGGCACTGCTTGCAAATTCTCAGTGTTCAGTCTATGAATGGTAGAGCTAATTAATTCTCTGAAAAGAAAATGAGTAAGAATAATTTTTATTCTTTTTTATTTTCAGGCATCATCAAAAACATTTACTATGCAACCACTGTATGTGAAATTGCTTTGAATGTCTGAGGGCTGAGAGTTCATATAGAAACCAAAGATGAAGAATTCTAGTGAGGGTCAAAAAAGGTGGCCTTCTGAGCTAAGAGATTTCTGTTGAGATCCCAGTGACTTCCCCTGGGGATCTAGGTTTCCTTGTTTGGAAAGTGAGGAAGTTGGACAAGATTTCTAAGTTCTCCTCTGCTTCTAATATTTTATGTTTCTAAAAATCCTCAAATCAGAACAGCCTGTGCATAGAAAGTGTTTCTTGTATAAACATGATTACAAAGTTTCCCTGTTCCAGAACCTTTATGCTCTTGCTGTTTTGCCTATTGTGTTGCCTGAGATTTGGTTAGGAGAACAGTCCTTTGGAATAAAACAGGTATTGTGTCTTCAGAAGTTTTGCTTGGAAATGCAATTGTACTGTGTAGGTAGGTGGAGTAGCCATGAGTCCTTATCTCCTACTAATATATTAACATGGAACTTGATCCTCAGAGACTGGAACAAAAGAACCAAGGGTAACAATGTTCAAAGAATAGGGATATTGATGGAAGACCAGATAGTTGGCTTCAGATGGGGGGGGGGGGATGCCTGAGAAAATAAGAGCACATTAAAATTATTATTATTATTATTGAGACATTCTTTGTGAATTAAATAGTGTCTATCCAAAGGCACAAAAAATTATTGGTAGATTTTTTTTTCATTAGTCAATGACTTTGTTTTGTCCTCAGGAAAAGAAGTAGACATTTACATCCTTCATGCCTCTAGAAAGACAGTCCTCCCTTCCAGATGAAGACTTCTGTACTATCTGAGGAAGGCTATTCTTCCCTAAGGGACACCAAAGACAAGTGCTTGGGGAAGACCAATACATGGTAGGGAAACAAACAGGGTTCATGAAACTTGTCTCTTTTTGGTGCCCTCGAGTTGTGGTTCCTGGTAATGCATACCTGCACCTCAGTACTACAAGAAAGGCAGAAGTAAGGGAACACCTATTAGTTGACCAACACCTTTCTGACCAGAACTGTTCTAAGTGTTTTGCAATATGTATTTAAAGTCCAGAGAAATTAAGTAATCTGCCTAGGATGATAGAGTCAAGGGATGATAGAACCAGTAATCAACCATGCTGTTACTTCTGCATTGTGAAAGTAAGATTGTATGGTAAGGAATTGTGTTCTATACTTCTTCTCTTTACTAGAAGCCTGAGAGAGAGGCCAGGAAGTTAGAGTGGACAACCGTCTTAGTCAAAACCCAATTTCTTGGCCCTGTATTTTAAGTGCTTGGGAAAGTTAACAAGGGCGTTTTTCATTAGTGGAAAAGCCCACCTACTAGAAGAGTTATGCCCCATAGGGAAGCCCAAAAGGATGAGTCAATACCCAAATTGCTTCCCTGAACTCCATACAACTATGACATTACTTCCCTAAAACACATATCTAAGAGGCTGTTCACTTTCTCAAAAGTGTGGGGTCAGCTTTAGACTCACGTTTTTCACAATTTGGCCAGAAAGCAATTTCCAAATCTTATTTCCAGGTTTCCCTCTCCCTGTACTGCTTGGTGGTGCTTGGTATTTTTAGGCTTCCTTATGTGATGGGGCAAAGGTTTAATTTGTGGGAGTCCACAGCCTTCCTGCAGAGAGGAGACTTAGTATCAATCACTTCCTTCCCCCAATCTTGGGGGATTATTCTCTTTTTGAATTTTGGGAATGCAAAATTGGGAAATTGGGGAATAAACAAGTGTATCAAAGTGTTTGGAAGAAAAGGGGATGAAGAGAAAGATCCAGGTCATTGGAATTGGGTTCCAGGAGAAAAAGAGCTAGAGCTCAAAAGTGTCAACATTTGTGGGGCCTGGAGTGAGACAGGATGGAGAAAATGGAGCAGTGAGAACCGGGTGGGATGGATGAGGGAGACAGAATTCTTTTCAGGCAGGAGAATAAGAGCTTCCTCAAGTTATAGGGAGCTTGAGAACTGGGCAGCCCAGGGGACCTTGACAAGAAACGTCTAGAGCTGTAAATCAAGATGAATGTTGCTTCTCCTAGCACGCTCCTCTGAATGTGAGTCACCTAGGACTGACCCACTGAGTCCTAGCTGCAACAGCATCACGCTTGCCATTGCTTATGCCTTTGCTTGGTATGAAAGACCCTTCTATTTTTCTGCCAAGCAATAGTTTGCTTTTCCTTCAAGGACATGTTTGTTATCTTTCTGAAGGAGTTCACATTGCACCATTCTTCTGCAGTCCAAGCAATCACTCCTTCCTGAGAACTCCAGTCACTTTCTTTCATTCTTTTTTTTTTTAAGATTTTATTTATTTATTTGACAGAGAGAGAAATCACAAGTAGGCAGAGAGGCACGGAGAGAGGGGGGGGAAGCAGGCTCCCTGCTCAGCAGAGAGCCTGATGCCGGGCTCGATCCCAGGACCCTGAGATCATGACCTAAGCCAAAGGCAGAGGCTTAACCCACTGAGCCACTGAGGCATCCCCAGGATCACTTTTGAAATTACCTCAGGTATAGTACTTATCAGAGTCTGGCACATTATATATGGAGATACAGTTGTTTTCTTCATATGTCTGGCTTGATCAGGTTTGTATCCCTAGTATCTCACAAGGTATGGTCATATGAATGTTGCATATGACCAGGACGTATTGCACAGAATTGAATAAATCAACATTCAATCTGGTCCCAATCAATCCAAATATTAAAGTTTCTCTTGTCCACTGGTCTTGATGTACTAACATTCACATATAAGGTTTAAAGCATTTTATACAACTAGAATAAAGAATGTTAGTAAAATTCTACTTTTATTTATTTATTTTTCATTCTATCCACAAGAAGGCAGAATGCTGATGTGACAATTTATAAGTCTGAAGTAATCTTTTTTAAACTGTCTCTGTTTAATACATATCTGTTATTTGGGAAGGTTATGTAAAAGAAACAAAAAGAATGTTTAAAAAATATTGTCCTATTTGATTTAGTTTCATTATTACGGAGAGTCATCTACCCACCCCTGTTCAAAGTTAAATGAGCCTGCTCAAACCCTTTTGGGGTCTAAGTGGAATATAAATAAAGAAGGAGTACACTCTATGCTCTTGCTTAGAAAAATATTTGTGTGGAACCAGGTTTGTGATAGTAAAATGAAGTGATTCACCAGATCATTATAGTTACTGCTATCCAAACTCTGTTTTTGCTTTAACGATGCAAATACTTCAGGATTACTACAGTTTGAATTATACATATAATTTCTTCAGTTCTACTCTTTATTTGGAATGATTGAAAATCTTGTCTTTGGGGCCACAGCAGACATGGTGGTTCAGCCAGTAATCTTAATCCCACTTTTTCATGCTGACAAAGCCCTCCAATATGCTACCCCAACCCCATGTTTTACTTGGGAACCTACCCCTCTCTTATTAGAATCAGAGTGAATGACTATCTTCAGGTCAAGGAGTAATGCAAAACTGGATATATATATCAATAATAATTGAACTCAATATGGGTATGGGTCAGAGATATAACTCTGGCCAAGAAGACACAGAGATAGTATTCTGGAGGGTATCTGGGAAAGGTTTCCATTACTTCTTTTACTTCCTTTTTTTTTTTTTTTAAAGATTTTATTTATGTATCGAAGAGAGAGAATATGCAAGAGCATACAGGAGCAGGGGGTAGGCGCAAAGAGAGTGGGAGAAACAGACTCTCTGCTGAGCAGTAAGCCTGATGTGGGACTCCATCTTAGGACTCTGGGATCATGGTCTGAGCAGAAGGCAAATGCCTAACCAACTGAGCCACCCAAGCACCAGGTTTCTTTTATTTCTAAGTTAAAGTAAAAATGATAAAAGGACAAAACTGTCTTTACACGTTATAGTGCCTGGTTTTGATATTTGGAACTGCCAAGGAATAAAGTTGACATACTGAGGATATCAGAATAAAAACATGGGAAGACTCTGAATCCTTGGTATTGTCTTTGAGCACCAAATTATGTAGTTCTAGGGTCACTTCACCTTAACACTAAATGTTAGGTGAGATGAAGAACATACTTTATTGTCCAAGACAGATAGGCTTTTATGTTTTTATTATTTACTGCCAAAGGGATGTTAACTAATCTAGAAAAAGAAGGATATAGGAAAAGAAGAAAGATATAGTTCATATTTCATCTTATAATTTAATAAGAGAGAGTAAATCCTAAAAGGAAATGAAAGAAGAAAAAACATAAAGTCGTAGATCAAGTAGAAGATCTTAACTATTTTTGTCCATCTTTGTCAGTCTAGTGAAGTCTGTGTCCTTCTCAGGCAAATATTTTTAAATAAGTACAATAATAAACTTCTCAAAATATTATATTTCAAAAGTTATTCAGATTCAGAGCCCTAGAAGGATGTATAATTAAATATGACACTTAGCATTCTTTTTCATGGAATTAGGCTCTCAGAATCAGCATGACTTACATACTCAAGCCCAGTGCCAACTTGTTCAATGGCTAAAAAGCTCAGTGAAACCAAGTATCTTGTGTTTCAAACTTGTAACACATTTAACTTAAAAAAATGAACTGAATTTAAAGAAGTTGTTTTCCTATATACACATTACCAAAGTTGTCACCAAGTGGTAAGAAGATTTTATTTTATTTTTCCATTTTTCTGGATGTGAAGATGTTCACAAAGAAGGGGTATTACCCTTAACTGAAAGAGCTATGCAATACTTCTTTCAAGACATATCTCCAAAGGCAAAGGAAACAAAAGGGAAAATGAACTTCTGGGACTTCTTCAAGATAAAAACCTTCTGCACAGCAAAGGAAACAGCCAACAAAACGAAGAGGCAACCCATGGATTGGGAGAAGATATTCACAAATGACACTACAAAGGGCTGATATCCAAGACCTATAAAGAACTCTGCAAATTCAACACCCCCAAAATAGATAGTCACATCAAAAAATGGGCAGAAGACATGAACAGACACTTCTCTAAATAAGACATACAAGTGGCTAACAGACACATGAAAAAATGTTCATCATCATTAACCATCAGGGAAATTCAAATCAAAACCACATTGAGATACCATCTACACCATTTAGAATGGCCAAAATTAACAGAAGAGAAAAACAACAAGTGTTGGAGAGGATGTGGAGAAAGGGGAACCCTCTTACATTATTGGTGGGAATGCAAGCTGGTGCAGCCACTTTGGAAAACAGTGTGGAGGTTCCTCAAAAAATTAAAAATAGAGCTACCCTATGATCCTGCAATTGCACTACTGGGTATTTACCCCAAAGATACAGATGTAGTGAAAATAAGGGACACCTGTACCCCAGTGTTCATAGCAGTAATGGCCACAGTGCCAACTGAGGAAAGAGCCAAGATGCCCTTCAACAGATGAATGGATAAAGAAAATATGGTCTATATATACAATGGAATATTACACAGCCATCAGAAAGGACACATACCCAACTTTTATATCAACATGGATGGGACTGGAGGAGATTATGCTGAGTGAAATAAGTCAAGTAGAGAGAGTCAATTATCATATTGTTTCACTTACTTGTGGAGCATAAGAAATAACATGGAGGACATGGGGAGACGGAGAGGAGAAGGGAGTTGGGGGAAATTGGAGGCGGAGATGAAGCACGAGAGACTGTGGACTCTGAGAAACAAACTGAGAGTTTTGGAGGGGAGGAGGGTGGGAGGTGGGTGGGGGATAGATGAGCCTGGTAGTGGTTACTATGGAGGGCACGTATTGCATGGAGCATTGCGGGTGGTGCATCAACAATTTTCATAAACAGAATTCATCAAGAATGAATTCTGGAACACTTAAAAATTAAAATTAAATTGAGATGTTAAAAAAAAAAGAGCTGTGCAATAGAATATATTATTGGTCCCAAGTATATGCTACCTCCCCTCCCCTATGCATGAGACCCATCCATGCAGTTTCCTTCCCTGGTACCCTTTCTGTGATAACGTTATACTCCGTGCCCCAGTGAAGTAATACCAAGCTTGGCTGTATGATTTGATTTGGCCAACAGAATATAAGCAGAAGTGATGTGTACCACCTCCCAGCTGAAGCTTTGGATATTGTGATTTTACTATTATTCTTTCCTCTGCGTCATAAAAATGCAATGTACCAGATAACATCACTCTTTTAGTCCAGATCCTACAGTGATAAAGACACATGAAACAGAAGCTGTCCATAGATGCCAAGTCACATGAGTAAGTCACTTATATTTCAGACTTATTACCAAAATACAACTTCATGAAAAGTAACTAATAAAGTTGGGGAATCTTTCTGATTTCTTTACAAATATCCTCTTTTTTTCCTGTTACCATGCAAATTTGCTATATTTGTAACTTCTTCCTAATATCAGACTTATTGTTTCTCACAGTACAACACACAGTGGACATTTAAATATTCAGTACTATTTGCAATTTTTTGGTCTAGATTTCCTTTCTTTTTGCTGGCAGGTTAGTGAGTTGCACAGTTATTAACTTTATTAGACAGGATATGAGTGAGTGAGTAATGGCTTATATTGTTAGATCACTCACTACAGCAATATGATATGGACTCAGCCTGAGACATTTTGGCCTTTTCAGTTAGAGGAATAACTAACCAGAATTGAGAGGAAAGCCATATGCACAAAACGAAAAATTTAGATTAATATTTAAAATGTAGCCAATCATCCCGATTTTTTAAAATCACACACCCAATCTCCAGATACTGAAGTCTTAGCTATATTGGGTGAAAGTTTATGGCTTCACCAGATCCAATTTGAGGTCTCCAGAGATGCTATCAAGACAAAGATAACAATTTTCTAAGAATTGGGAGAAAAATTTAATTTGATTTCACTGCTGTTTGGGAAGATGCTGCCGGTGATTCCCCTTTACCATGGCCACATTTATGCTTCTGACTTGCGTGATAACCCCTCTTTTATGACTAAACATGGAAAGAATTTTGATTTTGTGGAGTACTGTCAAGAAAAGAGAAGAAGGGATCTGCTCGGGCACTGTTCCCAGGTCTAAACTTTGTGCAGGCCTCCAGGAAAGAGCTGTTATTAATTGACATTGACAATCAAATGAAACAGGTCAACTCCTGGTGATCCAAGGCAGTTTATTCAAGTCCCTGGCAACTCAGGGTCTCTTCTTCCTTTTTTCAATGCCTTCCTTTGTGTCTTTTGCTCTTTATTAACACTTTTACCAGAAAAGCAGGAAATGTATGCCCAATTGCTAGAGCTCAGGCAATAAATTAGCATAACAGATTCTAAATCACTGAGATCTGAAAGACATAAATTAATTACATAATTTCATGCATGAAAGTCTGCTGATCGTTAAGAGCTGACTGGAAATCACTTACGTTGAGACTCAACTGACCTCCTTCCAACTTGTTTCATGGATGGTCATTTACCCATCCTATAAAGCAAGAGTCCACCATCACTTTTCTGTGAATCCTTTCCAAATTCTTAATTGATGCATCTTTTTTGGGGGTTATTTTAGGACTTTGTACTTACCTTCATCATACTTTTACTACAGTACTGTTGTATTGTACTGCTTTGTTTTCAAATATAGGCCGGAATAGTACTATGACAAAATAAAAAAATCAGGTATCTGATGCAATGATTAGATTTTTCACCAAACACATGGAAAAGAATCCAAATATGTTGTTTAACCACTCTTTGAGTGCAGAAGCATAGAGTTTGACTGAATTTTCCAACTTTTTGTCAATGGTTTCAGGTAGATGCAACTTAATTAGGCAACTTGACTCTTGGTGAAATTCGCAAAAGTGATACAGATGGGGGCACTTGGGTGGCTCAGTCGGTCAAATGTCCATGTCTTGATTTTAGCTCAGATCACAGTCTCAGGGTCATGAGATCAAACCCTGTCAAACCCATGCTCAGAGTGGAGTCTGTGTGAGATCCACTCTCTTCTACTCTCTCGGCCTCTCCCCCCACTTGCACTCTCTCTGAATAACTAAGTAAATAAAATATTTTAGAAATAATACCATTAATAGCCCCAAAACCCAAAATCCTAACTTTATTTTTTAAATTTTTAAAAATATTTTATTTATTTATTTGACAGAGAGAAGGAGAGAGGCAGGCAGAGAGAGAGGAGGAAGCAGGCTCCCCACTGAGCAGAGAGCCTGATGCAGGGCTCGATCACAGGATGCTGAGATCACGACCTGAGCCGAAGGCAGAGGTTTAACCCACTGAGCCACCCAGGTGCCCCCAAAAACCTAACTTAAAGACTCAACATATTTTATGTTCCAATACAAATTTGTATGTGATAAATCCAAATAGAGACTATTTGTTTACACTTGTCCATGGAAAAGTGTAAGAGTGATTCTTCCGCAAAAGTGATATATTAGCTTTCTTTTACCTAAATTCCAGTTTGCTTGTTTGTTTGGCAAATATTTGTTGAATCTCTTCTCTGTGCCTGGAAAATTGTGGGGTATATATTTTATTGAGGGAAATCTAAAAAGTAATCACAAAATCAAGTTCAGATGTTAGTAAGCTCTCTGAAGATAATACAAACAGCAAGATGAGATAAAGACTGGATGGGAAGCTGTGGCTACTTTGGAGAGACTGATCAGGGAAGACATATTAGATTATAGAATGATGTGAAGGAACTAGCTATGGAGGGCCTAGAGCAGAGGACAAAGTACAAAGATTACAAAGTGGGAATAAGAATGTATTAGGGAGTAGAGAGTAGGTGTATTATGGGAGCTAAGGTGCTTTTGGCTGCAAGTAACAATATTCAATTCAAACACTAAGGAGTATTTGTTATCACACTGGAGAAGATAGACTTTTAGTTGAATTATTCAGTTGTTCAATGACATTATCAAGAATCCAGGTTGGTCTGTCATCTTTGTTCTTCAGGGAGGCCCCTTCATGGGCTAAGTGAAATAGGCTTACAGGAGAAAGACAAATAATTCATAGCTATTACTTCCAGGTAGAATCCAAAAATTAAATAAAATAATCAAACTCTTTGAAACAGAGACTAGAAGAAATGTGATTGGAGGAAATTAGGAGAAACTGGTAAAGAGCACAAACTTTCAGTCATAAGATGAGTGAGGTCCAAGGATATAATGTCAAACACAGTAACCATGTTTGATACATTTCATTTTGTCACTGAAATTTGCTAAGAGAGTAGAGCTTATATGTTCTTGCTAAACAATAAAGAAATAGGTCTGTGAGGCAATAGATGTGTTAATCAACCAGGTCCAGGAAACATCTATTGCCATAAGGTGTTCATGGATCAAGTCACCATCATGTACAATTTAAATATCTTGCAATTTTATGGGTCAATTATACCTCAATAGAGCTGAAAAAATAATGCAGAAAAAAGTGATCAACTTTAAAATTTCTTTTCTGAAAAGAAACACATTCTTTTTGGTGTTAAGTCTTCAAAATCTAGTATGCACTAGCCACATTTCAAATGCTTAATAGTTCCATGTGACTAGTGGCTACTGTATTGGAAAGCACACGTGTAGATAATGAAATATGAAGAGGCAGGAAAGGAAGTAGGGAGTAGAGAATCCTGGCAAGAGTCCCAGGCAGAGACAGCGGTGTTTTGGACTGTGGCAGCGTCAGTGAATATGAAACAAAGTCAGTGACTTTGATATATACACATCTGGACATAAAGGCAGTTGGGCTTGCTATGATTTCTGCCATTTACTGGCTGTGTGATCTTAGACAAATAACCTCTTGAAGACCAGTGTGCACTTTTGTCAAGTAGGAATTATATAGTACCCTTCTCCCACAGTTGAGAGAATGAGATGACATAATCCATGGAGAGCTCTTATCACAGTGCCTGGAACAGATTCAGCTCTTTAAAACATACAAATGGTGTAAATGAAGAACTGTAAGGTCTCAGAGGAGGCAGAGAGTATTGCTGAAGGTAGTAATCAAAAAAGTCCCCCCCCCCTTTTTTTTTAAAATACATTGAGGTCATTTATTCTCCACTTTCCTTCTTGACATTCTCTTTATTAAAATAAGTTTGTACCTTTTGACCCCTTTTACGTATTTTGCCCACTCCCCCCGCTCACCTTGGCAATCACTAATATGCTATCTGTGTTTATGAAACCAGAACAGATCCTTGAAGAATAAGTAGACCTGAGCCAGGCGGATATGATAGAAGCAGGTGCCCCCAGGCAGCAACTCTCAAGGTACATGTAGGAAATGGTGGGTAGTGAGATTTGGACCAAATGAAGTTGGGTACAAGGGGAGGAAGGAAGGTACAGTTGAAGAGGGATAGAGTGTAAAATATGGGGAATCTCAGCTAAAAAATTAAATTTTATTGTACAATAGTGAGAAATTTTGTTCTAATGTATCAGAGGAGTGACTTCAAAATGACATTTTAGTAACATCCTTGAGTTTGGATGTGCTCAGGAGAGATGTGAGAAATGGAATAGTAAACTCAAGAGAAGAAGCCAAGAAGCTTTGCTGTGATCATCCAGGCATGAGACAGTAGGAGAATGTGGTGGAGAGTTGAATGTAAAAATATTACAGATAAACATTTTATTGCAGTATCGTTTTCTATTTGTTTGCCCGAACTTCTTTGTAGAATTCCATTCTGCTTACATAACACCAAGTTCTTCACTGTTTTCAAAAGCTAGAGGCTACACAGACAAACTAAATAAACATATCTAACACAGGTATTAAATGCATAAGCGAAAATGTTTAAAAATAAGATTTATCCGGCAACTGTTGGGAAATCAATTATCCATACATGTTCATCTTCAGGTCCTGGAACTTCTCCCTTTGAACACCAAATACTTTTAAAATTGCATTTATTTTGTTTTCCTACATGTCTAGTTTAATTTGTTGTCATTATTAAGTGAGTTGTATGGAAAACTCATGCGTGGGGTTGAGTGAGGAGGGTGGCTTATTTTAATGGAAGGAACAAGGGACTTGAATTAGAAATGTACACACTATTTCCTTGCTGTGTGATCTTGGCAAAGTCACTTCACATCTCTGGTTATTAGAATGAGGAGTTTGGAGTAGAAGATCTCAGAGTCCTCTGCTTACTATAACATTCTCTTAGTCTATCAAGGCAGAAATGTGAGAGGTTTCAAGAGGATAAATATTTCATTTTGGTATCCCTCAGTGTGGTTTGAGAAAACTGGCCAAAGTAGAGGGACAAAGCATGCATGCTCATCTCTTTAAATAAAGGAGAGATTAACTGTTTTAGGAAGATCTGATTTACTTCTCAGAAATATAAAAATTGACACTGAAAGAACGTATTTGCCAAAATAGAATGTTTTTAAAATCAAAGATTCTTGCCAAGCTCAGTCCCTCTAAGATTTGAGTTCTTGTTTCCCCTCACTGTTGTCATAAATAATGTGGATAATAACTTTCCTGTAATAACACCTTTTTTTTTTTTTCCAGGAGACATTGCATGTTACTATCGGTAAAGCAACTTTACCTATTTCTAAAAAAGAGTCTTTCCTGAGAAAGCTCAGACTTCTGAGATGTCAAACCCTCTTTTGTGCATGTATTTTACAAGTTTGCTGCTAAGTTGAATGTGAAGGACCCCAAAGCCTGGATTTAAAAGTTGAAGAGAAAGTACTTGGCAAAGCACATTCCTGCATTCTCTGAGCTCTCAACACTGAAAGGGCTTGAGATGTGCAGCAACTGGAGATGTTAAGATATGTATACTCCCCAACAAATAAAACTATTTGATAAATGGTTTAGAAAAAAAAGTCAGCTTTAACATTTTTTCCCCCAGTTAGGCTCTTGCTGTAGGGGGAAAAAATCATAGTATCAGAGACCTGGATGAGTTAAAAGGTCAAGTAGATCATTCTCCGCTCAAACCTTCTCCGGTTCAAACCTTCTCCGGTTCAAACCTTCTCAGCTCTCATATGAAAGATAGGGCATGGGTAGCCTATCAGTTGTTCTCTAACTTAGAGACTGGAGGACTGATGGTGGTCAACCTGTGCAAAACGGACCCTTTGCTAGCTGACATCGTATTAAAGAGTTAGGACTGATACTCCACATGTGCACATGCACACACACACACACACACACACACACACACTTTGCACCTATCCCGGGTTCAGCTGTTATGAAAGAAATGTTCTTTTTTGAGTATTGTGTGGACTATGCAGAAAGAGATAAAAAATTGGATTTTAGATTTTTTTTTAAAGATCTTATTTATTTATTTGACAGACAGAGATCACAAGTAGGCAGATAGGCAGGCAGAGAGAGAAGGGAAGAAGCAGGCTCCCTGCGAGAGCCCTATGTAGGGCTCGATCCCAGAACCCTGAGATCATGACGTGAGCCGAAGGCAGAGGCTTTAACCCACTGAGCCACCCAGGTGCCCCGGATTTTAGATTTTTAAAAAATATTTTATTGTTTATTTCGGAGAGAGAGAGAGAGAGCGCACAAGAGAGTGAGAAGGAGAAGCAGGCTCCCTACTGATCAGGGAGCCCAATGATGCGGAGCTTGGTCCCAGAACCCTGAGATGATAACCTGAGCTGAAGACAGACGCTTAACTGACTGAGCCACCCTGGTGCCTGGCTTTTAGTTTTCAAGGAGTCTTATTAGGACATCTCTCTCTATCTTTTCAAGATTTTATTTATTTGACAGAGAGAGAGAGAGAGAGAGACAGCAAGAGAGGGAACACAAGCAGGGGGAGTGGGAGAGGAAGAAGCAGGCTTCACACCCAACAGGGAGCCCGATGTGGGACTAGAACCCAGGACCCAGGATTCTGACCTGAACCAAAGGCAGATGCTTAATGACTGAGCCACCCAGGCACCCCTCTCTTTTCTTTTATCATAAATTCTCATTTTATATTTCCATCATTTTTTGCTTCTTTTCCACTCACAAGGCAAAAAGAACAAGGTAAGAAGCCGCTCATCCCCACTAAAGAAGCCTGCCCAGACAAGGCAATGACTTCTTTTTTTGTTTGTTTGTTTGTTTGTTTTTCCCACAAGCGCCCTCTCCTTTGGCTATCATAGAACATGCTCTTGGAAACAGGCTTATCATGCCCTTAGAAGGAGATAAAGAGTCAGTGGATCTTGCTTTATTAGATGGCTATGAATTTGTGCAGAAAATTTCTTCTTGGGTTTCCCTTTCCAGTTCTGAACTACATAATGCCCATGTGTGTGCCTATGCGTGTACACAGGTATGAGCATGCGACCACAAATCCTTTTCTTTTCACTTTCATTTATTTAACAAACAACCTTGAGAGTTATTTCCCTGCCTGAGACTTTTCTGGGAGCTGAGCAAAAATGAGAATAATTATGATCTTTTCTCTCATGGACCTTCTGTTTTTACCTGGGGACAGATATTTGTCCAATGACTATATCAATTTCTATCAGTCTATCAGTGCAAACTGCAAGAAACGTTTTGAAGGCATGCCTCATAGCACTGTGAATCTAAGGAGAAAAATGACAGGTTCTAAGAAGAGATGGTCTAATCAATAAATTTAGCACTAATAAGAAGCAGGGATAACTAAAATTTATCGCTAAGAAAGTCTCCACCTGTAAGTCTTCGAGCTCTGTACTGAAAGCTCACTAAGTTGGGAAGGGTTTTAGATAAGCTTTCAAGATTCTGAACTTGAACTTTGTATGGTCTGTGGTTTCCCTGTCGCTATGCAAAGCTCTTTCTGGCAACAGTTCATTATCAACAATGTTCCCTTGGAATTTTTTCCCGTGTGGAGAGGAGATAGGTTGACAGTCCTGATCGGCTTTTCCAAAGTGATTGTTTTGTGTTGTTTTGGATGCATGAAAGTTCTTTTTTTTTTTTTTTTTTTTTTTTTTAAAGATTTTATTTATTTATATTTGACAGAGAGAAATCACAAGTAGATGGGGAGGCAGGCAGAGAGAGAGAGAGGGAAGCAGGCTCCCTGCTGAGAAGAGAGCCTGATGTGGGACTCGATCCCAGGACCCTGAGATCATGACCTGAGCCGAAGGCAGCGGCTTAACCCACTGAGCCACCCAGGCGCCCGGATGCATGAAAGTTCTGATTGAGTCTTGCAAGACTTGGGTGACCAGGGATGACTGACTTTCAGAGGAGGAAAGTCAGTGCAGCTGCTCTGTGTTGATGCCCACATACTTGCTTTTCCGTGCATTATATAACCGGATACCATGCCCTGCTCCAGCCCTGTGGCCTTTTCATAACCAACCTTTTTATGTGTTATGTGTAAAGTTTGAAAGAAAGCCGTCTTTGACCACCACGCCACAGAAATGATGGTTTTGATTCCAGGTGTTTCAGGTAATAGAAAATTTTGGACTTGCATTTTTTCTTTACAATCAGTTTATATCCCTTCAGTGACATTTTCATTACCTCTGTGTGTCTGTTTGTAGATTTTTTTTCCTCCCTCTCTAAGTACATGGGATGTTATTTGTTATGTACCCTATGTTTATTTTAAGAAACTGGATCATTAAATCCACATCCCATGTTTTAGCAAATGACCTTCAAGTATAAAATGAGGTGAGGGTTGTTATTTTCAAGAAGAAAGGAAAGCTTTGTGAAAGTCCATACTGGGTGAATTTTCCAGTATCTGCTGCTGTTCCCCCCATTGTTCACCAGAGAACTGCTTGTCTAATCTCCAAAGCAGTGGTTGTTTCATGCTCTGCAAGAGCCCAATCCCCCAAATAATGAGGCTGATGTAACTCAGGATAGTCAAAAGGGAATAAATCCCACTGTAAGAAAACACATTTCACTTTGTATATCCTTTAAGAGTTTAAGACAATGGTGATACTCAAAAGTATGTGCCATACTGCTGAGGTAAGCACAATGCTTTAAAATGATCTTGTGACACCCATGGCATGACTAGTAATTGGCCAGAAATAAAAATGGTAGCTCAGCAAATCTATTTATTATATTAAAAATGAGTTTAATTGCCAGGGGTTTGTTTTGCCTTTTTTGCATTCTTAAGTATGATGTAAGATTTCTCCAGTTGGAAAACCCCTTCTTTGCTGACTTATATGGACTTTAATGTTGCCTGAGTTTTGGCTTTGTTCCCTACCTTAGTTTTGTGCCACGGATAAATTGCCTTTATCAATAAAACCCTCATTTTGTAACTACTGACAAGACCCAGTGTGGTCCTCTTGGTACAGCTGAGGTAGGATCACATCTCACAAGACATGGAGAATCTGGATGTGAACGATTGTGTTCTCTTGAGCAACTGAGTATACTAATTTAACAGATGTTAATTTGCAATAAAGGTTTAATGATATGCATTTTACCTCCTTCTAATAGGTGATTTTATTCCCTTTTTGTCTACATATACAGGTGGAATTAGTAGAAAGCCATTTTATCTTTTTTTAAGATTTATTTCGAGGGAAGGAGGGAGAGAGAGAGAGAGAAATTGTTGGGGGGGAGGGGCAGAGGACGAGGGAGAGCAATCCTCAAGCACACTCCCTGCTGAGCCAGGAGCCTGACTTGGAACTTGATCTGAGGACCCTGAGATCATGACCTGAGCCAAAATCAAAAGTCAGATGCTTAACTGACTGACTGAGCCACCCATGTGCCCCACTAGAAAGCCCTTTTAAAAATTAAAACTATCATCATCATCAAATCAATGGATAAAAGTTGCACTTTCTGGTCTGTTCTTTTCCAGGGAAAGCCTTTCTCATCTGCATGAATATGCTTTTCTTTGGAACAGTAAACAGGCTATTACTGTTTGCTTCAGGAATCCATAGCCCCAATTTTCAGGAGGCACTCAGAAAAGAAGCAGCATGCTACTCCCAGAAAAGAAATAAGCACATCTCTCTGGTCATAGAGAGTAAGGTTCATTCCTAAAGACGCCCTGGATCCCCAAGCTCCTATGACATTCACGCTTCACGTGTCAACTTGACAAATACGTATTTAGACACGGCATTCGGGAAGTGCCCACTGTTTGAAACCAAACACGAGTATGCCTGTGTATAAAATGCTAAAATCCCCACAAAACTCTTAGCATCAATTTGAGGCCACCAGGTCCCCATAAAAGTGAAAGACATTTAAGTGTCAGTGCAATGAAAACATGACCAAAACAAACTAATTTAGTAGTCTAGTGGGAAAGAAAAAAAAAAAAGAACTATTGAGGAGGTGAACTACCTCGCAACCGCTGCTGGAAATGTCCATCCTTTCCACCGGCCCGCAATTTGCATGGACTCTGAATTGACAGTATGACCCATAAAAATAAACTTGGGTCAGGACAGCTTAGCCAAAGGTGCAGCACATGCATTTGTCCAAGGACAGGACATCCTTTTTGTGGGGGGACAGCCCATGGCATTCTTTCAAACTATGTTTGATGTAACTCCAGACCCAGCACACCCCCAGGCACACACTCGGCTCACGACTTTCAGCGATACTTTTTATTGGGAGCTTCATGTGAATTTTAAGGGGTCTGATCGCCATACAGTTGTTGTTCTCTGTCTTCACCTGGCTTACGGTTTATGTCTGGGTTCCCTGGGAGGCCGAATCTAAGATGTGGGCAGGAAGTTTATCAGGGAGAGCCCTGAAGAACAACATCTGTGTGGGAGTGAAGGAAGCAGGACAGAATGGGACAGAGGGAGAGGGTGAATTGACAATGAGTTGCAATGCAGGCTTCAGCTAATTAGTAACTTGGGGAGCTTTGGAACTGGGATGGCCACACAAGGATGTTGTATATTGGGGCGAGAGCACCAAGACTTTATGCTTGTGGATCAACCAGTCTCTGGGGTAAGTTGTCACCAGAAACAGGCCTGATCTTGAGCAAGGCAAGCTTCTTTAGCCAAAGGAAATCCCAGTGAGGGACTTGGCTGAGAGCGGAGGGACCGGTCAGTGCTGGGTGAGTGAGGGCTTTGGTCCTGGAGGAGGGCTGCTGGTGGTGCGTGCCTACAGATCCCATGCAGAGAATGGCAGCAGCCAGCAGGGAACACAGAAGTGATTTTGGGTGTGGCTCATGTGGACTCTCAGTTTTATAGGAATTCAGTTGCTGAGGAAAAGAGTGAAAACAGAAGTACTCAGGACACAAGGGATTTTCAACTATTCACCTTATATCCTGTAACCTGGGTCAATTCACCTAGTATTTACAGTATTTTTTTTGTAAATACCTTGAGGTTTTCTATGTGCATATCTATGCCCTCTTCAAATGAAGATGATTTTACTTACTCTTCCAATATGGATACTTGTTACTTGCACCATTACATTATCTAGGACTTTGAGTACAATGTTGAGGTGAGGTTGGTGAGAGCCAACACATCTGACTTGCTGTCCATCATAGTCTTTTGCTACTAAATGTTAAAAGAAGGTTTTACCTCTATACTAATTTGCTGGAGGAATTTTTCATTTTTTAATTTTTTAAAAAGATTTTATTTATTTATTTGACAGAGAGAGATCACAAGTAGGCAGAGAGGCAGGCAGAGAGAGAGAGAGGAGGAAGCAGGCTCCCTGCTGAGCAGAGAGCCCGATGTGGGACTCGATCCCAGGACCCTGAGATCATGACCTGAGTTGAAGGCAGCGGCTTAACGCACTGAGCCACCCAGGCACCCTGGAGGGATTTTTTAAACATGAATTTGTGTTGTATAGTGTCACACATGTCTCAAGGCTTGTTTATTCATTCACCTATCGTAGGATATCTTGGTTGTTTCCAGGTTTGGGTGATTATAAATAAGTCTGCAATAAACATTTATCATCAGGTTTTTGTATAGACCTAAGTCTGCAAGTTAGTTGGGTAGATACCTGGAAATATGATTGCTGGATTGTATGATAAAACTGTTCAGCTCTGTAAGAAACTCCCAAGCTGTCTTCTGGAATAACTGTAACATTTTTCCATCCTCATCAATAGAAACCGCCCATTAGATTTTGTTGCTCCTTATCTTTGCCAGCAATCGACAACTAGCCATCCTGATAGTGGATATTGGTGTCTCATGTTGTTTTAATTTGCATTTCTCTGATGACATATAATGCTGAACGTTTTTAGTAGGCTTTATTTGCCACCTGTACATCATCTTTAGTGACATGCCAGTTTGTCCTTTTCTAAATTGGATTGCTTGCTTTCTTAGTGCATAGTTCAAGTCTTTTTAATATTCTTTGTGGTGAAATGGGAAGCATATGTCACACTCTGCTTCTGCAAACTGAAATACATGGGCTGTCTCAAGGCAAAGCACATGGGTGATTGAGCTGCAAGCTGAACTAGCTCCCTTTTTTCAGAGAACACCAGTTTCACTTGGGGGGAAAATCTGGTAAAAAATGTGCATGATTGGCAGTCATTATCACAAAAATTAATGGAGAGGACACTTGTAACTTCAAGAAATCAGCTGCCATTTTGTTGTTGTGATTGTTGTGGTTGTCAATGATAACATTTGAATTTTCAAGTGAAAAATTAGAATTTTGGAAAATTTTATCTGCCATGGTGGGCTTAAAACTTCTCCCTTGTGATGACATTAGTAGTGATATTAACAAATGGAATTTTTGATAGCATATAATGTGATGCATCAACATTCAGAACAGCTGCTTAATTCACTGTAGTAAATTTTTCCAACTGACCAATGTATAATTGAGCCAAATTATGTATGGGTAAATTATCCATTCAAAGTGCAAAATAGGTTAATGGATTTTAATGTAGCTGTGTGTAAGAAAACTTCAAACTACCACTTTTCAAGATCTGGCATACTATCAAAGAAAAATATCCACAATTATCTGTAAAGTATATAAAAATAGCCCTCCCTTTTCTAACTACAAATCTTTGTGAGGCTGGACTTTTTTTTATATATATATATATATATACTTCAATTAAAATGGCCTATGGCAACAGATTGAATGTAGAGACAGTTGTGAAAGCTGGTGTCTTCTAATAAGCAAGATGTTAAAGAAATTTGTGAAAAATAAAATAGTGTCATTCTCAAATTTTGGAAGATAGAGTTTTTTTCTTCTTTAAGATTTTATTTATTTGAGAGAAAGAAAGAGCCAGATAGAAGGCACAGGTAGGGGGAGGGGTAAAGGGAGTGAAAGAAACAGACTTCCTGCTGAGCAAGGTACCCTACACCAGGCTTGGCAGGGGACTCAACAGGGGACTGGGGGTTTGATCCCAGGATGCTGAGAAGGCAGACACTTAACCAACTGAGCCACCCAGGCACCCCAAGATATAGTTGTTTTTATAAAAGCCTTTCAATTATGATGATAGACAACAGACTTATTATTTTATTTTACAAAATAAATATCTTTTAAAAATTCTCAGTTTTAATTTCTTCTGGGGGAAATATTGATAGATGTAGAGCAAAGGGATCGTCAGAAAAAAAAGTTTGAGAATCATTGTTCTAAACACTACTTTATCATCATCCATAAATTTTAATGTATTTGAATTCTAATTTTCATTTAGCTTAACATATTTTTCAGTTTTCTTTCTGGTTTCTTCTTTGTCCTATGGTTATTTAGAAGCATGCAGTTTAACTTCTAAATATCTAGGGATTTTCCAGATATCTTTCTGTTTTTGATTTCTAATTTAATACCATTGTGGTCAAAAAACATAGTCTGGTTTCAATCCTTTTAAATTTATTGAGACATATTTTATGGCACACCATATGGTCTATCTTGGTGACTGTTCCATGTGCTCTTATAAGAAGTTATGTTCTGCTGCTTTGTGTGCAGTGTTCTACATGTCTTTGTGATTGGCCCTTTTATTATTATTTAACGTCCTTCCTTATCTCTGGCAATATTCCACACTCCAATGTCTACGTTTTCCAAAATAATATAGCCAATTCGGTTGTGTCTTGAGTTTTCATTTTTTTAGACAATCTCTGCCTTTTAATGGAGTGTTTAATCCATTTATATTTAAATAATTGTCAACATTATTGATTTATGGGCTTTCCATTTACCCTATCTGATTATTCTCTTTTTCTTTTGTATTTTTATTCTGTATTTTCTGTATTTATTTCTGTATTTTCACTCCTATTCGATTAGTTTTAGTATTCTCTTTTATCTACTATATTGGCTTATTCGTGAATAGATTTTTGTACATTTGCTTTATTTTGTTTTTAGTTGTTATTGTGGACTGTGCTGCCCATTGCAGTAGCCACTAGTCATACATAGTTGTGTTCCTTAGTTCAATTCCTTAGTCATGCTGGCCGCATCTCAAGTACTCATGATCTCAGTATGTTAAAGACTACCATATCGGAGAGTGTAGATATAGAACATTTCCTTTACCTCAAAAAGTTCTGTGAGATAGCTCTGCTCTATGAAATAGTCATGGTGTGCATCTTTAGTTTATCACAGTCTCCATTCAATTAACATTATACCACTTCACCTTTAATGTAAGAACCTTCCAACTGTATGCTTCCATTTCTGCACATCTGTCTTTTGAGCTTTTGTTATAGCTTTTATTTCTGCATATATCTTAATTTCTAATAACAAGTTATCATGCTAGCTTTACATGGCCAAATCTCTTCTTTAAAAGTTAATACATGAGAAAAAAATATTCTGTTTAATCTTTATTTCCCATATCTATCATTCTTCATTTCTTTGTGGAAATTTAAGTTCTATCTGTAATTATTTCCTTCAGCGTGAAAACCAACCTTCAACATTTCTTGTAGTTTGTGTCTACTGGTCTCCAGTGACCTCAGCTCCAGTTAGTCTAAAAAATATGTGCTTATTCTTATCCTTGTTACCTAGAACATAATGTTTTGTTTTCCCTCTAGCTATCTTTTATATTTTTTCCTTGAGAAAAATTTTTTTTCTTGTCATTTGATTATGATACACCTTGTAGTTTGCTCTGGTTTTTATCTTCTTTGAATGTGTTAGTATGCTTGGATCTCTGCTTGGTTTACTGCTATCATCAGATTTGGAAATTTCTTGCCACTCTTTTCAAATATTGTTCCCTTCACTTCCCTGTGTTTGAAACTGTATGATAGTCTCCTTGATAATATTCCATGGGTCACGATACCCCATTCATTTCTTGTGTTTGTTCTCTCTTTTCTTAGTTTAGATGGTTTCTTTTCTTTTTTCTTTTTTTTCTCTTGAGGATTTTATTTACTTATTTAGAGAGAGAGAAAGAGAGAGAGAGAGAGAGAGAGCATGAGCAGGGGGAGGGACAGACTGAGAGGGAGAGAATCTCAAGTAGACTCCCCACTGAGCATGGAGCCTGACAAGGGGCTTGATTTCAGGACTGTGAGATCATGACCTGAGTAGCAATCCAGAGTCAGAAGCTTAACTGACTGAGCCACCCAGGTGCCCCAAGTTTAGATGGCTTCTTCTTCTCTATCTACAAATTCACTGCTCTTTCTTCTACAGAGTTTAATTTATTCTTATGCCCATACAGTGAATTTTTAAATTTCAAGTGGTGTCTATTATGATTCTAGAGATTCTTTTATCATTTCCATTTTCTCTGCATTACTTTTATGATTTCCTTTAAGCCCTTAAACATATTTATAATACTAGTTTTAAAGCTTTTGTTTTTGTTTGTTTTCTGTCTCTTATCTCATTCTGTTTCTATTGGATGATGTTTCTCCTATTTATGGGTCATGTTTTCTTGTTCTTCAAATGTCTAGTAATGTTTGATTAGGTATAAATACAGTGCCTTTTGCATTTTGAGAGTTTAAATTTCATTTTCTTCCTTCCAACAGTATTGAATTTTATTTTGGCAGACAGTTAAGTCACTTGGAGGAGAACAGTTTATCCTTTTGATGCCTATTTTCAAAAGTTGTGTGGGTATGTCCACTAAAGCCTTTCCTCTATAGCTAGTTTAGCTTACTCTGAGGCAACACATTTCTGGGGTTCCTACCAAGTGACATCAGTGTCCAGCAAGGTACCTCTACTGTGGTTAGTCAGAACATAAATATTTCCCCACACCACACTCTTAGATGCTGCTCAACTCTTCAACAGCTTCTCTTTCTTTAGTGCCAGGACTCATGGACTCTTCACCAGTGCATGACATTCAAGCTTGGTATTACACATCAAAGGGTTCCCACATGCATTTTAGGGGCTCTATCTCTGCTTAGCTACCTCTTGGCTCTATCTCTGCTTAGCTACATCCTAACTACCTCCTAACTCCACAAACTCCAGTGGCTTCAGCCTCTCTGAATTCTAATCTTTGTCTCCTCAGTTTGGAAAGCCCATAGTGATCTGCTTGGTTTCCCCCTTCAGTGCTGGGATCTAGCAAACACCTCCAGGAAAAATATCTGCAATAATAAAAGCACTTATATTCTTTGTTCACTTTTTGAAAATAATATCTTTCTGCTGATGGCTTTTCAGTGTCTTAAAACTATTGTTTTACACATTTGGTCCAGTTTTCTAGTTTTTTATTTGTTTGTTTTGTTTTGTTTTTAGAGGGGGGGGAGAGAGAGAGAGAGTACATGGCAGGGGAGGCAGGGGATGGAGAGATAGCATCTTAAGTTGGCTCCATATCCAGTTTGGTGCTCAATGTGGGGCTCAATCTCACGACCCTGAGATCATGACCTGAGCCAAAACCAAGAATCAGATGCTTAACAAATTGAGCCACTTGAGTGCCTTTAAACAATCTAGTTGTTTAAAGTTGGAGAGTTAGTTGGTACCAATTACTCCATCATGATTGGAATCAGAAATCAACATTTAGTTTTGATAGTATATGAAATAAGGAATAACTGAATGTTTTTGAGAAAGGCAGTGGCATGATAAATATTGTGTTTGAGAAAGCTCAGTATTGAGAAGTACAGATGAATTATATGGTTGACAAAGTAGAATAAGGAAAACCATTTAGGGAGTGGTCAATCAAACATAGGATGGATAGAGCTTGCACTGAGATACTAATGATGACAATGAACATGTAGGTATAGAAAAGAAAACTTGTCTCTAGGGTTATTGTTCAACAGGAGTTGGACTGGGGCTGTATACCTATTGTGTTCCTGGGAGGACACCTGAAGGAAGGGGGCATAACAATAAGCAGTAAAGTTAGCAGAGTGTCTGCTGTATTCTAGATACTTTGCATATTTTATCTTATTTCTCAAAACAACCCTGTGGATGTTATAATTCCAAGTGAAAGTTATAATTTACAAAGGAGAAGATAGGATCACAGAGATTAAGAAATTGGGATAAGTCAAATAAGATGGAAATGATAGCCCCAGTCTTTATCTTCAGATCTAGTTATAGATTCAAGCTCTTTCCTCATACTTCCTCTGCAAAGTGAAATGGGTATAGTTTTTAAAAGCTATATTTATATTAGTGGAGAAATATTAATAACATTGGGATTATAATGCGCTTATACCTAAAGCTTTCTACCCAAGTAAAATTAGAGGTAAAAATGATAAATCCCTGAAATTTCCAACAAAGCTCCTCCCAAGGGGAATTTGGAGGTGACTCTTCACCAACTATATGAGAGACTCATTATAATACATCAGAATCATCTTCTGGGTTGTTTTAAAAGCCTCAGAATGACATTGGGAATAAGAGAGAAAGAGGGGCATGCTTTTTATTTTCCTAGACTCCGTAATAACCTTTTCATGTGTTTGTACTTCTTTGCAAGAACATTAACGATCAATGATGTGGATAGAGTGGGAATAAAATGACCAACATGGGCATTCTCTGTGAAGCAATTGGTTATTATCAGATATAAACCAGTAGCTTTTTTCACAAAGACCCTGCTATTTTAACACAGGACCAGTACTCGCCCGAGTGGCTCAGTGATACTCCATAGAGAGGGATTTCTCTTTGACTTTTTACCTTTGACAACTCTTTTTGCCTTCTCTTCTCTAGTATTCCCTCTCTGTTCTTCTATTCCACTTGTACTGCTGGGTCGGAAGGGACCTCCTCATCCCAACAGTCTGTTAATGGTAAATACTTTCAACAGCTGGAGACCCACAAATGAAAAAACCTTGAGAGGAAATATATCTGTGCATAAGTCCATCTATTACATAGGTCTTCTCTAAACCAAATTGTAAAAAATATTCTGAGAATGTTAACCAGAAGAATTTGGTAAATACAAATGAGTGGTTATGGTATTACAGAATCTGCACTCACATATATAGCAGGGAGCTCTTGAAGGCCTTACATAGACACAGTAGAGTCTGAATGAGGGTCCTGATCTCATTCTTTTCTACCTATGGTTTATTGTGGTATTTCAGAGCAAGATGACCAAATACTTCAGAAAATGGTCTTTGACCCACTGGGCTCTTCACCCTCTTACAAAAGCCCTGCCAGGAGTCAGTTTCTGCAGCCAATGCCAGAAGATGGGTCAGGCTCATCCCTTTCACCCCACTTAGCAGAGCTACAGATGTTATTCATATTCATCACAGTGTCCAGCCCTTTGACAAACGTTACAGAGTTCCTTGGCTCAATAAAAATCATGTGTCATCGAGTTCCCTGGGTTAAGTGCATGCTACTTAGAAAAGCATTTCCCCTTGTCTATTTGTTTGATGAGATGTTTGGAGACCTCCAACATCTGCATTTCAGTTGCAGCCTGTCTTTCTCTGTTCCACCATTGCCAAATGCCCTTCTCTTGGCTCTACTCCATTCTCCAAGGTGCTCACTTGCTCTCCTCAGCTCTACACTTTGCTATCTTTCGGCAAGTCTTAATGTTTTCTAGAGTCTGGTGGAATGTTGATATTCTCTACTCAAAAGGCAGAATGCTGGGAGCAGAAGGAGGAGGCAGGGTAGCTTCACACAGTTTTATTATTTCCTGCCCTCAGTCTCAATCCCAAAGGCTGAAGATTATTTCCAAATGTGCCCTGCAGCCAATCCCATCATTACACGGATATTAGGTCCTACAACCCAGTATTGTGGCTTAGGCATCTCCATGCCTCATGAGACCGTGTGTGGGTTAAGTTTTGACATTGAAAAAAAAAATAAAAACCTTGTAGAACTGATTGAAAACATATACAGTACGGCAGAGCGTGCCTGTGGATCTCAGCCTGTGGCTTCATCTATTTGAACAGAAAATATCAGCATCTGGTACTTCAAAATAATTACTTAAAAAATAGACATTTCTTTTAATTCCTCCATGGCAGCATGTAGAAGCTGTCTCTATTGGCACAAATTGGCTTGAAGGAATGGCAGGTTACAGGTAAAAATTCTGCCATGGAAAACTATTCATTTTTGGTGTATAATGGAACCTCACTCTAACTCTGGCCTTGGGAGTCATGCAGTGACATCAAAGGCTTCATTGGATAATAAAGCAATCAATTTTATTCTTCTCCAATGAAACTCCAATTGTCACCAGAACAGAAAGGAGGTAAGGGTGTTCTCAAATCATGTTATAATTTTCTTCCATGTCATTTTAGAGATTAAAGCCAAACAAACCTACTCAGTGAGAGGTGTGGATAAAAACATTAAGAAGAGTAGAAAGAGATATGAAAGGCTTTTCTTAGTGTGGTTTAAAGGATGCTGCTCAAAGTTCTTTAGACATGTCATATTGCTCCAGGGCTCTGGGCTGTTCCTGGTGTTTCCCATTCTCTCCATTTGGCTGTCATGTTACCCTTTCACTCACCACACACACACACACACACACACACACACACACACACTTTTCTTCTTCATGGGTGGTACCATGTTTGAGGCGCTCTCCTCGAATATCACAGGATGGGCTCAGCTGCCCCCATTTTCTGCTTCATTAGCATTCTGTTCACACCTCTCTCATGGCATTTACCCGATCATACAGTCCAATTCTTATCTTCTTTTAATAGAAGTTTTGTGAAGCCAGCGGCCACACTTCACTGCCTTTTCAACTCCTAGCTTAGCTCCTAACATACAGTTGGTTTTCAGTCAATACGGCGCTGAACAAACTATAAAATTACAGTTATTCTAAGAAGGGTCACTCTGGGAACACTTTCAAGATAACTAAAGATCAAAACTGGGGGATCTCTAGGTCAATGATGCTTGGTATTCAGTCTCGTGCTAATGAGTGAGACAGACCTATTTTCACCTTTGCACAGCCTTGCACAAGTCACCTACCCTCCTTGAATATCAGTTTTTTCATTGTTATCTACTGGGACACCTGGGTGGCTCAATTGGTTCAGCGTCTGATTCTTGGTTTCAGCTCAGATCATGATCTCTAGGTCATGGGAATCCATGCTCAGTGGGGAGTCTGCTTCATTCTCCCCCCCCCCCTTTCCCTCTGTCCCTCCCCTGCCTCATGCACTCTCTCTTTCTAAAATAAATAAAAACATAAAAACTAAACATAAATAATTAAATCTTAAAAAGCAGAGAGGGATGCAAACTGTAAAAGACTCAACTATAGAGAACAAAGTGAGGGCTGCTAGAGGGGAGATGGGCTAAATGTGTAATGGCATTAAGGAGGGCTCTTGTTGGAATGAGGATTGGGTGTTGCATGCAATTGATGAATAACTAAATTCTACTCTTGAAACCAATACTACACTGTATGCTAACTAACAGGAATTTAAATAAAAAATCTTAAAACGTCCACAGATAAGAAATATTGAAGTAAATGATTATACATATATAATATAAAATAATATAAAATTCCTTTGTAAGAATGAAAAAAAAATTATATACCGAGTGAATTGTTGTGGGACTAAAATGAAATAATTTGTTTGTAGTAGCAGCCAACAATAGCTGAGGTGGTCTAGTCTCTTTAGAGATGATGTTCTCTCTCCATCCAGCAGGATAAGCAAATTCCACGAAGTGAGGGTTGTTGTCTTTTTTGCCATGCCCAACTTTTAGAGGCAGTGCCTGGCATATAGCTGGACCTCAATAAATATGTGCCAAATAAACTCATGAATACAGGTTCCTTTTCCAGGAGTGGTGAATGAATTGTACAGTTTTTGCACACCCTCTGACTCTTCTGCATATTTCTAGGAAAGCTGGAAGGTTGATAACACATGGTATGTGTTAATCATACCACGTACAAACCATGGTCTGTACAGTAACCAGAGAGGATGATTTTGTTCTCTGGAAGTTTTTGCTTATTGATATGATTAGTAGCATATATCAGTACTCAAGAAGTAAGTGGAGAATTCAGGAGATTGAGAGAGAGAGAGAGAGAGAGAAGGCAAAAATCCTGTTCTTTCTTGAAAATTTATCAGACCCAGAAGGAAAACCATGCGTTGAAGTGGCCCAGGGGAAGAAAATGGATATACTGAATGACCTCCAGAGGCTCCTTTCAGCACTAATGATCCATGAAGGAGATTTACAGATCCAAAGGAATTGACCCTAACCCAGCCTTGGCTTGCTGTTTTCCCCCCACTTTGGCCAATCTTCTCACTTCATTCATTGTGGCAGTTCCATCCAAACCCATCCTGCTCCCATTCCCTTGCTGCTGGAAATTACCCCTGGCCCATGGCCTAGAGGCAGTGGCTGGCCCCATGGAGGTAGGATGTGCCCAGCTTGTACATAAAGGCAACAGTTGGACAACACACAATGAGAACAAAGCCAAGTTTGTTTTACGGACAGGCCTCCCATATGAAATTGGACTTTCCCCTCTTTGCTGACTTGGCCAGTTTCACAGTGGTCACCCCTGGATTGCAGGAAGCACATATTTGCTACAAAGTCTTTTGGGAGACCCATACAGCCCTCAGATGAACAATAATCCAGATATCTTATTTTATTTTTTTCTCTTCCATGGGAATATGAGTACTTCTCTGCCAAAGGACATATTTTAGGATTTTCTTTTGGCTGCTTCAGGGGGGAAAGTTCAAGGGCATGGTGATTTTTTTTTTTAACCATGCATCAAGGGAAAGCCAGACCCTTTTATGAAGGAAGAAGAAAAAGAAGAAGAGGAAGAAGAAGAAGAAGAAGAAGAAGAAGAAGAAGAAGAAGGAGGAGGAGGAGGAGGAGGAGGAGGAGGAGGAGGAGGAGGAGGAGGTGGAGGAGGAGGGGGAGGGGGAGAAGATGAAGAAGAAGTAGAAGAAGAAGAAGAAGAAAGGAACAAAATATGGTTCATGCACCTAATTGACCTGTATCCTCCAATGAGCTAGGCTTCAAGGGTAAAGTTGGATCCATTAATGTCACGGTGAGGGTGGCAGGATCTGAGAGAAGGTGATGGGTACTTTGGATCATTCTAGCCATACCACTTGTTCAGAAAAAATAAATTATGTATTTTGTGGATCTGGGAATAAAAAGGAAAACAAAAACTGGCAGAATCCCAGGGATGAGTATTTATTTATGTACACTCCAGTGAAGGGCAAGGGTTGAGCCTATGTGAGTGTCTCAGGGTGACTGTGATTGTGAGGTCCTGGTGATTGTGAACATTATCAGGATCCATGCTCATTTCTTGACAGATGCCTGTGACCAAGAGCGGAGCCTCAGGGATGCAGACTTGAAGAATATCTGTGATTTTATTTTGCCTTTAAGGGTGGACAAAAAGTGGATTAAATAAAAATCCAGGCATACAAGTTTGTCCAAAAATAGGGATGAAAGAAGAGAAAGAAAGAGTGGTAACAAGCTCAAACACTAGGAAAGATAACCATGAGAGACTATGGACTCTGAAAAACAATCTGAAAGTTTTGAAGGGGCAGGGGGTGGGAGGTTGGGGGAGCCAGGTGGTGGGTATTAGAGAGGGCACAGATTGCATGGAGCACTGGGTGTGGTGCATAAACAATGAATTCTGTTATGCTGAAAAGAAAAAAAAAAGCGCATACTTAAAAAAAAAACTAATGATGTATTTTATGCTGATTAACATAACACAATAAAAATTTCCTAAAAAGCAAAAAAAAAAAAAAAAAAAAAAAAAAAGGAGGACAAAGAAAGAGAAAATGATTTATTATCTGCGGGTGTTTTTGTGGCTTATGACTATGTCTTAGATAAAATAAATACGACTTTCCAAACGCTAAATAAGGGAAACAACGTGTTTGTTAAAACATGGCTGCCTTCCCCAAGCTCAGCCCTCTGTTTCCTCTGCCCTGTGTGCCCTTCGTTGCCCTTTCTCATCAAGCCTTTCTGGTTTGATATCCGGGGACAGCTGCTTCTAGTGCACTTTTATTTCCTAGTTTATAATTGCTCTTCTTTTTTCTGAACTTCCTCTATGCGGACACCCCGCTAGGAACACGGATATGGTCATTCGCATTAATTTCGGGGATCCTTGCACCACCTGCTTTTACAGTTTCTCCCCCCACTCACAGGGTCTCCTGAGGGATGTCCTGGAGGTGGAGTCCAACCAAAGGTCTTTCTGATGCCGCCCTTAATCAGTTCTTACTCGCTTCTTGTGTACATGTTTGTGTACCAAGTGGCTGCTCAGCACCAAACACTTCCTGGACCCTCTTCCATGATTTCCGCAGGGAGCAGCCTTGCCTTGCACAGCCCTGTGTCCCGGACTTTGCTCCCTACCTCTCTCTTCTTGTCCCTGGTCCACGGGCCAGAGGGACTGAAACATACAGACCGAGATGCACCAACCTTCACAGTGCGGAGACAGAACAAATAGTGCATGTGTAAGAACACGATTGAGAAGTTTGGGACCCAAGGACAGTGTGGTCATGAAGCAGTCAGAATTGGAGACCTCCTAAAGCCATGTCATTTCAATGTTGTGTTTCTTTTACTTTCTTTCCTTTTCTTCCTCTGAACCGCAGTGACCACCTTGTGTGTTTGGAGGAACAAGAAGGGCAGATGAAAGGGAATTTCCGTTTTACCCAGTGCCCCTCCTAATCTAAAAAGGGCCCACCTAATGCAGGACATCAAACAGAAACAAGCCCATAAATTCAAAGAATAAACTGATAGCTATTGGAGGGGAGTGGGGTAGCGATGATGGGCAGAATGGGTGAAGAGGAGTGGGAGATAGAGGCTGTTAGTTATAGAATGATTGACTCCTGAGATGAAAGGTACCGCGTAGGGAATATTTTCAATGGTGGTATAATGGTGTTGCATGGTGACAGATGGTAGCTACCCTTGAGCTGAGCACAGCATAACCAATAAACTTGTCAAATCACTATGTTGTACACTTGACACCAATGTAGCATTGTGGGTCAATTATACTTCAATAAAAAATTAATAAATAAAAAAGCAAAATAATTAAAAATCAATTAAAATCAATTTTTTAGCTTTTAAAAAAGAAATGTGTTTCTTTTTAAAAAAGAAATATGTACAGCACACATGTACATACTTTCTTTTGATATTTAATTATAGTTTAGAGTTCTTTAATTATACTTGAGAATGCAAGTTGATCTATGAATTAAAAACAAAAACAAGCAAAACCCTACTGGTTATGGGCCGCAGAAACTGCCTGGGTAAAGGGGAGGGCAAAGTAGAGCCAGCCTCATGCTGCCATTTCTCTGGGTGCATGGCTCACTGCTATTTTCTTTATTTATTCACACATCAGATTAATCTTCTAGGACACCTAATTGGTGGACAACACTATGTAGTACTGTGGGGTGAATTAGAAGCTATAAATCTATTCTGAAGGTTTACAAAAGAGGTAACTACATAATCATACAAATAACTATTACTCAGAAACAAGTAAGGGCTATCTGATACATGGTATGTGAAGACACTTGGTAATCAATCTATGTTGCTATATATATATATATATTCCTATTTAGTAATTGAAATTTATATTTTAAAAATTAAGTGTGTGTAAAGAAGATTGTCACTCCTGATTATCGTGATTAAGAAAAATACTGTGGAAAAGATAATTTGTGAATAGAGCTTTGAAGCATGGAGAACATGAATATGGATAGCCACCATATGCAGGGCATATTATGAAGAGGACAACTCAGGGAAAAAAAGTCCAGCAATAAAAGACACTGACAGAGAATGGTTTTACTGTAAAGGATACAGTGTGTCTGAAAAGAAAGGACAGAAAAATGTCAAAGGAAGGACTGGTTGGATTTATTCATTGATTGGTCAGAGCAGATAAAAATAGGAGTGTTAGAGAGGAGAAGGGAGTTGGGGTAAATTGAAAGGGGAGGTGAATCATGAGAGACTATGGACTCTGAAAAACAATCTGAGGGGTTTGAAGTGGCGGGGGTGGGTAGGAGGTTGGGGTACCAGGTGGTGGGTATTAGAGAGGGCACGGATTGCATGGAGCACTGGGTGTGGTGAAAAAATAATGAATACTGTTATGCTGAAAATAAATAAATTAATAAAAAAAATAGGAGTCCAAGGTTTTATTCTGGAAGCTACATAGACAAAAGAAGGACTGGCGTAGGGGAGAAACATGGTAAATTTTGTCCTAGTCATAGAAAGATGAAGATGTGGATGGGACATTGAGGGGGTACTAGTCAGGAGACAGTGGAGTTTGGAACAGTTGCCACAATGTTAAGGCTGCTCAAATTCATAAGAGAGTCATCTGTGCAATGGAACTATTTAGGGCCATAACAGTTCTGATAAAATGTGTTTAAAATAGATGTAAAGTATAAAAAGACAAAATCTAGGGTTAGGTTCCCAGTTAGTGAATGGAAGAAGACACACAGCCAATGAAGGAGAGGCTGAATTGGTAGAAGAGATGACAGACCAGAACAGTGTTCTTACGCAGTGGGCAAAGAGGAGCCATTTCTAGAAAGGGAGATCATTTACAGTTTGAAGTACTATAGAAAGGTAAAACTGGATGTAGGTTGAGGAAAAAATGGGGGCCCACCTGTTCCCTTTGAGTGAACAGCTTCAGGCAAGCGGTAGGGGGAAACCAACAGCAATGGTTTCTCTCATGAGTAAGCAAGTGTAATGGCAAGGCGGAGTCCACTGTGTTAGAAATTTGATAACTAGAAAAAGGGAATGGATGGGTATGCATTTTGAGGGGGTAGCAGATTTAAAAACCCTGCTTTTGTTCCAGACTGACCTAAGAAACTTAAGTAAAGGGTAAGCTTTCTGCCGGAAGAGAGAATTTAAGATGCTCCAGAATTGGGAAAGAATCACTGGTGAAGAAAAAGCAGAGACAGGAAAATGTGATTGGAAGCAAAATGACTTGAGGAGTTCTCAGCTTTAGAAAAGAAGAGCAGCTGGTCTCTTCCTGTCACAGATAGAAGAGGGAATGACTAAATGGGTCGGTATATTGAGGTAAAGACCAGAGAGAAGGAAAATGAGCTAGCTCTATTTAATAAGACGGAGGTGAAATTTAAGATGGTTCATTCCCGATCTCTAGACTCAAAGGGTGAAACCTAGTAAATATCCCCAAGTTTGTTAACTAGACGAGGGTGTGGATGAGTTGTGATTGTTGGCTATGTTGATAAAAAAATGCATTGAAATAAATGGGAACATATGTAATGTAGACTTAAAGAATTTTCTAGCAAAAAGTATAAAACATCGTGCTGTTTTTTTTTCCCTGTCTGACCTTAATTTAAAATTTTGCTTCAGTAAATCAAATCTAGAAAGATGTCAAATGTAGCTCATAGAGAAACTGTCAAGGTTCAGATTCAATCAAATTTTTATTGCAGTGGTTTATGTATCCACTTAATGTAGATTTTGTTTTAAAATAAATTTTATTCATTTTTATTATAAATTCTACATAAATCTAAAACAAACAACTTGTCACTCATGCTCAGACCTATAAAAATAGGCTCTTGTAAGCCCACCTAATAGAAAAAAAATGAAATGATAAGTGTATTCTTTAACAATGGTTCTTTGTGAACTTTGTTTTCATTAGATTTTTAATAATATAAAGGCCACTCAGTTGAGGACAGAAGGGTATAATAAATGCAGCACATTAAAACAAAATAAAACATATATTACCCAACTGTCTAATGCTGAATCTGACAATTTATCAAGTTGACCCAAAATAATAGACCTTACTTTCAGAAAATAAAATGAAATAAAATTGGACCCTTCCTGGAAAGAAAGCCATGTTTTTTATGGGACAACCCACATCACTGTTATCTAAGGAAGAAGAAAATTTGTTAAAGTTCAGAGGTGAAGGAATTTCTGATTGAGGACATACCTCAGGTATGTGTATTATAGAACTAGCATATATACTATGTTGTTAAAAGAAGTACAGTCTGGACAACATAGGGAATGTAGTCAGTAATACTGTAATAAATTTATATGGTGGCAGATGGTAACTATAGTTCGTGTGGTGAGCATTTTGCAAAGTAGGTAATTGTCAAATCACTATGTTGTATACCTGAAACAAATGTAAAACTATACGTTGATTATACTTCAATTAAAAATAAATTAAAAAAAAATCATAAGGAAGCAAAAATACAAAAAAAGAAAAAGAAAAACTATATAAATGAATAAAAAATGATAGTAAAGTGACTTGAGGGAAATTGTATATCTTGTGTTCTTAAATAATATAATGTAATAAAATTAATAAATTGTATAGAGCAATCACTGTATTATTTAAAAAAGTAGTGGAATCTGGGAATGCATCTTCAAATCATCGACTTTAAACTCTCTATGAAGTATTTGAGTGTATTTGGTGGAAGATATACCAGACAAGCTGGCTACCTATTATTAAAAAGACAAAAAGCAAAGGATAATGATAATTTAAAAAGCTGTATCTTCAGTGCACTCCTTGTGCATTGTTCATAGGTTTTGCAATGCATATACAGTTCCTGTTCTTGGAATATTCAACTTGATGGCCAGATTGGGCAGATACATGCATATGGAACATTAGGAAACAGACCCTGCAGGTTAAGATAAATGCTAGATGAGTTCACACAAGAGCTACTGTTTTTAGAGGATACCCTGGGATCTCAAGACCCCATAGACCTTCAGACCTAGACCTAGAGAATGCATAGACAGAAAGTGAGATGAAGAGTTCTTTACTCCATCCTGTTACACAATAGTTTCCTATTTATACAAATAAAGATGCAGGCAGAAAGATCTTAAGTTTTAGTTGCTGGTTTGCTCTTGATTTTCAGACCAGTGATTATTGACAATCCTGTTTTTGCCCCATCTCTGCTTAACCACACCAATGGTACTCACAGTGGCACTCTTTTCGTAAGTGGGAACCACATTAAAGTTACCAGAAGGAATTGATGAAAAATGTGGCCATTGATTCAGCTTCTCAAAGACCAAGGAAGACTTTAGACGAAAGGAGGAAATTGTGAGCTTAAGTGGAAAGAACAGGAAAGGGAAGTGAAATAGAAGTTAATGTTATCTCCACCCTCTTAATTGGAGGTTTGGGTTCACCATTCCTATTGGGTATAAACGATTGGGGAAATTCTTATCGATCCCTGTATAAAAACAGAAGAAATATTTAGGCAGCTTATGTGATTAGAGTCTCAGGTTAAATTTGAAAGGGACCCTAGAGCTGGAGGATTGAACTGATCTAGTATCGGGATTTTCAAATACCTAAATAGTGGAGCTATTCAGGCTGTCACAGAAGGGCTCAGTGGAACCGAACACTATACATGTAACTATTTCCATTATTTTGTTAATACTCAAAACTCGAGGTATTAGTTACAAAATATTCTGCATAAGTTGTAAACGGTGAATTTTGTTCACTGAGTTATATTAATTTTATTGCAAGATAGTTACACACTACATATTTTTCATCAACACACTTAATATTCGTGGTAAGTGGGTTAGGTTTCTCATGTGTATCCTTTTGAGAATCCTGGAGAAGGAGATATAAATTCCTGCATTGGAAAAGGAGAAATTGGTTAGCAAAACAGAAAGTCAAAGGAGAGGAACCCCAAGACCCTGCCAATACATGGTGCAAAAATGCAGTGGGGTTTTGGGTTGGTCAAGTTTCCCAAGCTAGCCTTTACATATTTGGACAAAGCTAAATGCTTTTTTCTCCTTAATTTTTCAACCCTGATGTATTTTCAGGGAAATTTGATCCATATGTTTCTAATTCATTTACTCCAACTCATCAAATGTTGTTTTGTAAAACTATTCTCTGCCCAGAGTTTTTCTAAACAGTCTTAAGAAGGCCCCTAAACAGAAATGGGAATAGATGCAAAGGGTACACTTGCCAAACCTAAATTCTCTCGAACCCAGTGTTAAGTAGAAGACTAGCATCTATTTTTAAACTTGGCAAACTAGAGACACCATTCAGCTGCTGACTCAGATTGAAACAACAATTAGCTGTTATTTGTGCAAATTTTAGATGCAAAAGATTGTTTTCTAAAAACACATGGAAAAGTATCAAACTCTTATTCATAGGGAATAGAACAACATTGTGCTTTACTTTTTCCTAAAACTTTCTCACAGTTATTATCACCTTTGTTTCTCACCAAAATCTTATGAAATAAATAAGGTAGTTATATCCATCCTCATTGTACACTTGAGGGTACTGAGGCCCAGAGAAACCAAGTCAGCTTCCTTATAGCATTTGGGGATTTATAGCAGGAGAAGCTGGAACCCAGTCCTTCTGGCTCTAAACTGATTCTCTTTGGACAAATAGTGATGTCAATATCTCTCTGTGGCTCACACAGACAATATTGTCATTTAAAGCAGCCTGGGTAACCCAGTGCATAGAACTCATTAGGAAACCCACAAAGGGTTCTATTAGTGACAGGACCAGACAAGGTGCTAGTCTCTTTTGCCAGGATATCTCCAGCCTTTATGTGGGGTCAGGCAGGCTTACTGGCAGCTGAGTGAAGTTAATGTATAGACATTGCACATACCTAGAAATTTGACCCAATTATGTTTGGTGTAATTTGACCTAATTGATGCATTCGCGCATTTATTGTGACGATTATTGCAAAGACTTATTGCAGAATAACACTTCACACTATTAAAAATGATTGTTTCCAACATACCATTTTATTCTCAAAACACTGTCCAAAAGAAAGATCCAGAACTATTTGTCCCTACTTTGCAAGTAAAAAATCCAAGTTATTAAACTTTCCATAGTAAGAGCTGAGTACAGCACATATAACATTTTCCACAATTTATCAAAATGAAGCAACTTTAGGTCTATTTTCAATATTAATGGTGATGTTGATGAAAATAATTATGATGGTGATTACTATTGACTGGGTTTTCACCATGTGCCAGCTATATAACCTCAAGTATTTGTCACAAAAATATTGAGTTAGATATTTTTACTCTAATATTTAAAGATGAAGAAATAGACTTGGCAAAGTTAGGTATTGTATGAGTTAGGGGGTCTATTTGCAGCAAGTGATAGACAACCAAACTTTAAAGCTGACTTTAGCAGAGACAAAATGTTTTGAGCCATATCACTAGACACCGTGGCTTCATGTGGACTTTCATTCTGGGTTGCAAATGATATCATAAAAACTTAAAATTTTCTCTCTTTCTTATTTCTTCTTTTTCTTCTATTGTCAGTCTTATTCCCAAGTCCCACAAGGGGCCAAGATGGTAACCAACAGTTGGAGATCTTTTCTTGCCTCCATAGTATGCACCTGTCCTTGGCTGATACTGGTCCATGTCAACTCACATGTTTGCATGTGAACAAATTCCTAAATGATCCCTCTGGCTCAGGCCTGGGTTTCATGCTTGTCCTTGACTAAGGGTAAGGCAAGTTTCTAGACAAACCACATAAAATGAGAGTGAGGAGGGAGTTGTTGAGAAAGAAAATGTGGATGGACTATTAACCAAAATAGCTCTAAGGGCAAAAAGACACTAGGAGACCAGATACTTACAAATGTTATAGCTAACAGTATGCCAAAGGCCAAAGATCTGGAGTGCGACCAAACTGAACTCACATGCATATATTCTTCCTTCCAAAGTCCATTCTCTGGGTGATTTTTTTCTGGAAAAAAAAAAAGAGTTAAAACCTATTTTAGGTTTTGCCTGACAAACGGTGTTGGTTGCAACTATCCATCTTGGCAACTGCTATTCAAAGGCATAAAATCACAAATAGCATGGAAACAAATGGTCATGCCTGGGTTCATAAAGCCATAAAAGGAAAAGATGAAAGGGCATATTTTTGTCTATGTGCTGATACCTGCACCCTACTTTTTGTGCTCTTGAGTGGCCACAGAATAGAACTGGAACAGCCTCTGTGGTATGAGTAGGTGAAAGATTGTCTAGATGAAGGAACACCAGTTACATAACTAGTCAAAGTGAGAGTCAGTAGTGCTTATGACCCACTCCCTGGAAAGCCCTCCACATGTTCCTACCCTAATCAAATGAGTACAAAAAACATACACATTCAGTGAGAATATTTTATGGGTTAGACAATATTCTACACTGTGTAGATATTTTCTATATCACAGTTTACCATGAGCTTTCTTCAGGTGTTCTTACTTCCCAAATCACTTAACATTATTTCTGACAAACTTTGTGATAGGTAGAATAACAGACACCCAAAGGTGCCCATGCCCTAATCCCCAGACCTTTGAATATGTTGCCTTACATGATAAAAGGAGCTTTGCAGATGTGATTAAGTTAAAGATCTTAAAATGGGGGAGATTATCCTGGATTATCTAAGTGAGCCCTGTTTCCACTGTCGCTGTCCTGTAAGACTAAAAATATAGTAGCTATTATTATCAGTATTTGTAATATTAGTAACAGTAATAGTATTGATATTTGTATCAGTACTAGTAATAAGGTTAACCATCTTTTTTTTTTTTAAAGATTTATTTATTTGACAGAGAGAAAAGTCCCAAGTAGGTAGAGAGGCAGGCAGAGAGAGAGGGGGGAAGCAGACTCCCTGCTGAGCAGAGAGCCCCACGCAAGGCTCCATTCCAGTACCCTGAGATCATGCTCTTGAGTGGCCACAGAATAGAACTGGAACAGCCTCTGTGGTATGAGTAGGTGAAAGATTGTCTAGATGAAGGAACACCAGTTACATAACTAGTCAAAGTGAGAGTCAGTAGTGCTTATGAGCCGAAGGCAGAGGCTTAACCCACTGAGCCAGCCGGGTGCCCCAACGTTAACCACCTTCTGAGTACATACCATTGCTAGGTAGTGTCTTACATATTTTCTATGAATTACCTATTTTAATCCTCATGTAGTACAATGAAGGAAGTATCATTACTCTCAAATTTTGAATGATGAAAGGGAATGAAACTGAACTGAATGTTTATACTTGCCCCTTTCCTCCTTCATAGGTTGAAATCCTAACTTCCAATGAGGTGACATTATGAGGTGGGGGCCTTCAAGATTTGATTAGGTCATAAAGGTGAAGCTCTCACGTGTGAGATTAGTGGCCTCATAAAAGAGTTTCTAAGCCCCCCGGTGTATGGTATTCTGTTACAGCAACCCGAACAGACTAAGACAGTGATTCTTTGGGAGATTATATCATTTGCCTAATACCCTATGGTTAGTAACTAGTTGTGGTAGAATTAGACCATGGTTTGTTTATTTACAAAATTCAAGTTCTACACCTCAATTTTGAAGGTTTCATGTCTCTAAAATTAGCTGTTGAAGCGTATAAAACTCCTGGCTTGCATCTATGGTGAAAGAGGATATCCTGGGATATCAAAGACACACTTGACTGATGTTAACTCTCGTCCCAAGAGCTACCTTCCTTTGTTAACACATTGTTTCCTCTGCTAAGAATAGCCTTCAGTTCCTTTGCCATGATCACAAATCACCTTGTCTGTGATGCCTTTCTTGACATCACTACCTCTTAGGAGTTCACTGTCTCCCTCACCAGGATATAGACTTTCTGATGCCAAGAAACCTGCTCATTGGCAACTGTATTACCACTGGTAGAACAACTCCGGGCACATCAATATATTCAATGGATATTTAGTTATAAAAGGACAAGTGAATGGGTCAATATGTAAATTGAGAAATGAATGAATGATTTTTGCTTGTGGGAGGGGGAGTTCTCACTCTTGAGAAAAGTGAAAAGTGTTCCGTTCTTAGTGGAGTTTATTTGAAAATCCTACACTACAGAACAAGTGTCTAAATGCCTTAATTGTGTTCAAAGTGTAATAAGGAAACAATTTGTAATGTGATTAAAAAAATGAACTGAACTATGATATAAATAACTTTGTTTCTATTACCAAAATTACTGCTTCCCGTTAAACATCACACTTTGTATTTCTTACAAATCCTAGTGTTTTTTCTCAGAGCAGTTAAAAGGAAAGCTATACCCCAGAAAAATTATTTATAGGTAGATGGGAAAAGTTGTGTTCTAATGTTCTAAGATTTGGAGTATGCTATCCTTGGGAATTGCTCCTTGGATCTTCCACTTTTACCTTAAAAAAATTACCTTAAAAGTAATTCAGTACTTATCGCTCTGAGAAGGATGAAGTGCATAGGGCTGGTAACTTGAACCAATGGGTGTGAATAGGAGGGAATAGTTTTGATGGAAATTAATTCAGAATATTCTAGAACTGACAATATAGTTGAAGAATAAACAAAATACATGAACTAAGCAAAAAACAAAACAAAACATTATTGTGAATTAGTTTTCTGTAAGTGTAAAAATGTAGTTTGATGGAGAAAATTAGACTTGACTCATGAGAGTTTTCTCTATAAACAAAAGAAATATTTTGATAAGTAGGCTTGGATACAAGGCAGATATGTTAGATTTTATTTATTTAGTTGACTGACAGAGATCACAAGTCAGCAGAGAGGCAGGAAGAGAGAGAGGGGGAAGCAGGCTCCCTGCTGAGCAGAGAGCCTGATGTGGGGCTTGATCCCATGACCCCCGAGATCATGACCTGAGCTGAAGGCATAGGCTTAACCCACTGAGCCACTCAGGTAGGTGCCCTGCAAGGCAAATATATTAGAGCAGAACTACTGGCAAAAGTATGGAAAAGAGGGGATGTGGAAGGACAGACAAGTATAGTGGAAATTCTAAAAAAGTTTACAATGAAATGTACAATTTCTCTTTTCCTTTTATTAACATTTCTGTGTCTTCTGCATTATCACTAATGGTTTGGTGCAGTGGAGTATTGGTAGGGTAATGTGATAACAGGTTGGGGAGCCTAAGACAAGGAAGGTATTTAAGAGGAGAAAATACAGTCTTCGTATAGAGATAGCCAGCATAATAATAATAAATACTCCACATGTTTAGTTTTTGATTCAGTCATTTAGAAAACAATTCCTGGGAACATATTTTGTGCTAAGATCATATTAGATATCAGACATAAAAGATAAAATTCCACATTTCCTTTGGTTTATAGAAATTCAGACACAGTATAATAGCTTTTTAAACAAAATACTATGCAAACCCAGATTAAAAAGAACACACACACTTACAATCTCTTCATTATGACTGGGCCTGACTGCTTCACAGATGAGCTGTCATTTATGTCAGAAGAATAGAAAAAGGAAAATTCATTCTTGATATGGAGGAAAACTTGGTTAGTGGCCTACAGTTATAAAAATAGGTGGGGTGTTGAAGTAAAAAACAATCTTGTGTCATTAGAAGACTCGTGTAGAAATGAGGGGAAGAATTCTAACAGGACGTGAGACTGATGCTCAAAACAGTCCCATGAATTGGTGGGAAAGGGTATTATTCTCACTTAGATGAGAAGAGAATCTCAGAGTTGAGAGGGTTGTTAAAGTCACAGACTGAAAATTGGGAAGTGTATTCTGCCTCTCACTTGAGGGTTCTTTCCACCACACCAATGTTTTCAGTATCCAAAGAGGCCTTAGGACACCATGATAAAGTTTCAGGAATTACACAGGCAGGGTTGGGAGAATCTGAATGAACAATCATGAAGGCTCCATTTGAGCTTTTTAAATAACAGGGTTTTTACATCGGATATCTTTGAATACTGTTCCCTGCTACATAAATAAAGCTGAGAAACATTGTACCCTATCAATCATCCCATGCTCAAGCTCATGGCTTTGTAATTAGATCGTGAGGTAATTAATAGTCATGAGTAATGTTAACATAAACTGAAAGAGGACAAGATGGTAGCTGTCTCCTGGCTAGGTAACAGTTGGTGACATATGAGAAAGGCTGAGTCAGCTGGACACCAAGGGATAATTTCATGAGCACAGCTAGAGAGTACTCAGCATCCTGAAGGAGGAGCAGCTAGGCTTGGCAATGAGCTCAAGGATCTGTGTAGGTGTCCAGAAGCCCTTTCTTTGAAATAAAAATATACCCTAAAATTAAAAAAAAATCCCCATTATAAATGTTCCTTTATAAAATTTTGTTTTGTTTTGTTCTGTTTTATTTTGTTTGGATCTAAAAGAAAAATCTTCCTCTTGGGTTGAGAGAGAGAGAGAGGTTGGAAAGAGGAGTCCTGCTCCCAAATGAGAGGGAATTAGTAACTTGCCAGTTTCACTGGGAAGATCAGTGACACCAGAATAGAGCCCTGGGTCTCTAACCTGCTTGCTTTCTGTCCTAGTATGCTTCTAAGAGCTGTCACCTATGGTTGGGGGCAGAGAAGGAGACACAGGAACTCAAGAAGGATTATGACCTGCCATTGCTCCAAAAAAAAGGGCCAGGAACCAAGGAATTCAAATGGCTTCTAGAAGCTGAGAACAGCTCTTAGCTTACAGCCAACAAGAAAATCTGGATCTCGATCTTACAACAACAAAATACTGGGCCAAAAGCCCAGATGAGCAGGAAATAGACTCTCCCTTAGAGTCTCCAATAGGTGGTGGTCCCTTGACCTGGTTAATTTTCTGACAGAAAACCAGCTAATACATTAATTTATTGAATCTCTCTTTTAAGTAATCCAGTTGTAAATCATAGGCCTCGAAATTAAATAATACTTAGTTGAAAAGAATAAATTAGATCTTCCCTCTGCAAACTCATCAAATAACAAGACTGTCATATATCATCACTGACATTCTCTATGATAAAAATGCCCCATTCTCTGGAAAGAATGTCCCAAATGGCAAAATGATATAGAACAAATAAGAATTCTACCTTTTGGTGGCGGGGGGCACCTGAGTTGGGGAAGTATCTGACTCTTGGTTTCAGCTGAGGTCATGATCTTAGGGTTGTGAGATCGAGACCCATACTGGGCTCTGTGCCCAGGGCAGAGTCTTCTTCAGACTCTCTCTCCCTCTCCTCCTGCCCCTCCCCACTGTGCATGCTCGCTCTCCCTCTAAAATAAGTACATACTTTTTTAAAAAAAGAAAAGAATTCCACCTTTTGGAGAAATTATCAAATTACCAGAAATTCATTGTTTCAATGATCTTATGGCAGGCTAACAAACGACCTCCAAATATAATGGATTAAAACAATAACATGTTTATTATTTATCACAATCCTTTGGATTAGGAATTCAGAGAAGGCACAGCAAGAGTGGCTCTTCTTTGCTTCATGTGATGTCTGCTGTGGCTGGACTATCCAGGATGATCTCTTTAGTCATACATATGGCAATTTAGCTAGGATAGTTTGAACACCTGCGACCTGGCTAAGAGAACTCAACCAGGTTCACAGTTCTAGGGTCTAGGTCCTTGCTATTGGCTAGGTTCTTCCACTATCCTCCACGTAGCCTCTCTCTCATCTCACCACCCACCCCTCTCTCTCCACCCTGGCGAATTTGGTCTTTCCTTGTGGTGGGTAGAGGAGCAGGGTACCCTGAATGCTTAATGAGAATCTGGGCTCTGAGAAAGAAAAAGCAGAGCTGCCAGTTTTCTTACTGACCCAGCATCACTTCTACCTTAAAGTCCTTCCCCTAAATCTCTGCAAAATTCTCCCCTTTTTTGTGTGAGTCGACCTTGGGCTAGAGATACCACAAACTGTAACTATCAACGTTCTATGCAACTGTGTTAATGAACAAAAATTAGAATTCTACTGTGAAGTGCCTCAGTATGCCCTTAGATGCTGTGAGACGTTAGCATGGCAACAAGCTAAAGGTATAATTCAAGTGAAAGATGTTGCATGATCTTCCTCGCTGAGAGACTTGTACCTCTCAAATGTGCCACATTAATTACTTGAATAGTGGCTACAGACCGACTTGCATGCCTTCCTTGACAGTGGACAACATGGAAGAAGGAATGGTTGGCCCAGTGCGTAACCCCTTACAGTGTCCTGCCCTTTGGCATATGACTTTGTAGTTCTTCTCACTAGAAGCATTATGTGGTTTCCCAGTCCTTGACTTTGGATTCAGCCAATTGACTTGATTTAACCAATGGAATATGGGCAGAAGTGAAGTTGCCAGTTCTGGGAACAGGCTTTAAGAGACATAGTGTGTTTCCACTTGTCCTTTTTTATGCTTCTGCCATTGCCATGAGATAAACATGTCTCAGCTAGTCCACAGTCCAAAGATGATGAGAAACATGTGGAGCAGACCCAGGTCCAACCTGGAAATTGGAGCAGTGCTTAGTGGAGGCCAACTCAGATCAGCTGACCCCCAGCTGATCAACAGATGTGTGAGTGAGAGTAGTCATGTTGTTTTGGGTGGCATATTATGCAGCAGTATTTTTTTTTTTTTTTTGCAACAATTGGCTAATACACATGGCAAAACTAAATCACAAGAGGAAAAGTTTCCCATGACTTCAAGCAATGGTTGTCACTCTGAAATTTGGAAATCATAAAGTTCAAGAAATCCACCCACCTAGCCAACAGTAAGATTCCTGTATTACCAAGTGGTCTCCAGATTCTGCCAGACTAAATGAAATCCCAGCTTTATGGTATACTTGAAAGGGTACAAATTATAAGCCAAACAGATGAAAATAACTCTTAACAAATGTGCTAATACATACCTTTAGAAGATGGAAACCAGTTAGGAAGCCTTTACAATAGAAGCAATTCTGGCCTGACTCCTGCTAATTGCTAATGTGTGACTTTGGAACCCAAGGGTTAGAAGCAGAAACTGTGCATGATAAAAAAAAAACAATGCCTGTTGCCTCAGAGTCAGAGAGAGCCTTGGTCATGCAATGGCTTTCCTCAGCGTTTGGATCAGAGATCCATGGTGACAGATGCTAATGTAAAGAATGGAACATACGGCTATTATGAGACACACAAACATACCAGTGGCCAAGCCAACAACCTCGCTTCCCCTCAACTGGTTGAGTAAGTGAAAACATTTTGCTTTGTAGAAAGGCAACTATTCCATTAAATGTATTTAGAAGCAAGTATTCATAGATGCTTTCTTGTTAACATACAACTTGCAATCACATATTCATTGATTTTTTTTAACATAGCAATCATAAAAATCTTCACTATCTACATGGAAGACAAAATCAGAAATAGGTTGAAATGTATCATAGGCTCAACACAGGAGCCATGAAAAGTTCAGAACTCGATTTAAACTTTTGCACTAGAAGCAATTAACGTTTAGACAGCGGATGTGAAAATCACGGTTTCATTCTTTTTTTTCTTTTTTCTTTTTTTTTTTTTTTTGACACAGAACATGATTATTTTACAATGTCGGGTCTCTGTTCAGATTTAAAATATTTTGTGTTGGTGTAGCAGCATTAAATATATTGTCTGCACTATCTCACCCTTACTCTATAGGTTATGTCAACATGAAATTCCTGAAAGTAATGTCAATGAAACATGAAATTAATTTTGTGTGGCTTACTGGCTTTTGCCAAAACAGCAGTCATGTCTTTAAAGTGGTTACTTAAAATGCAGCATTGTTCTGTCTTTAGAAAGTTTAATTTTTCTCTTAGGATTCTGTCCTTTTATTATTCCTCTTCACACAGTTAAAGGATACCAAAACCCTCATGCTTTTATGGCATTTTGTGCCTGAGAGATCTTTTAGTCTATTCCCAAGAAGGGGCCTACTGTAAATTTAACATTTAAACATTTGTCTGTTAGCCTCTGTTATATAAATTGGCAACTTAATGAATTTTGTAAAGAGAGAAAGAAGGTCAAAATATATGATAACAAGTTGGAGGGGGTGAGAGTGAAGAGATTACTGGAATGCTTTTCGGGGAAACAGTTAACCTACTTGAATGCCACAGGTTCTATGACTTTTTGAGGTAGTCAAAACCCTTGAAGCTCAAGTTCTTATTTTCTGCTATTGTAGCTGATTGAGAGGGAAAACTTGACATTGGATTTCCCTCTGACATCCATCTCTTTTACCCACTCCCATTAGTAGTATCAGGGTTGGCTGGAGAAAAATGGGTGAGATGCTGGCCTCAGCAATGAAGCCTGGTGGAACATTTCCAAAGAAAATCAAGTCGTGTCCTTGGGAAAATACATAACAAAAGACAAAAGAGAGGTGGTTGTTTAGGAGGCTTCATTAACTCAAAAAGAGAAGGATTTTGTTTTAAAGATTTATTTATTTGAGAGAGAAAGAATGTCAGCGAGAGTGGGGGAAAAGAGAGTGAGAGCAAGAGCTCACGCGTGCGAGCCCTCACGCAGCCTCTCCCCTCACTGCACGGCTCCATGTGGGGCTTGGTCCCAGGACCCTGAAATCATGACCTGAGCCAAATCAAGAGCATGTTGCTTAACTGACTGAGTCACCAGGTGCCCCGAAAGGATTTTGATTAAGTCATCATTTGTCCTCATCTAAAATTGTTTATAGACCTATCTGATTAGTGACATCACACTTGGGACCATGGGCAAATGTTTAAACCAGAGAGAAGAGTTTTGTCAAAAATGTTGCTATGTAAGACATGCATTGCCATTGCCAAATGCTTAACAAAAAATCAAGTCAGCACGGTGACAATTATATTTTATAATTTATGAATCAAGGAGTATTTATTGAGTATATTCTATATATCAAGTATTTTGTTGGGGACTTTCATATTTATGAATTTATCTATCTGTCACGTTGTCTCTATTGTAAGGATAATCTTTATTTAAAGAAAGTTTAGTTAAGGAATTTACTGGTGGTATAGCTGCTAAATAGAAAATTGGAACGAGTACATAGATTTTCTTCTTCTTTTTCACTCCGATTACAGGTTATAGTGATGATCAGATAAAAAAAATCAAGACTAAGGAAATGTTGAGCCATAGAAAGATGAAAGGAACAAAAGGCAGGAAAAATATGTGTATGTGTGTGTGTGTGTGTGTGTGTGTGTGTGTGTGTCTGTGTATTTACCCTAATAAGTTTACCAAATAACTTCTGCATTATTCCAAAAAGGATTTAAGGTAACTTGAAAATGCATATGGTATAAAGAAATAAAGTCAGTGTATCAGATGAATGAAAAAAAATAATTGTAAATAAGGATAGTAAAATAGATGCTTCTTGATGAATAAAAGCACAAGACACAGAAATGTTTTTGAAATCCCAGTCAATCCCAGGTGCTCAAATTTGGGATGGTAGAAAGTAGGCAAAACAAGCAGTAGAACACTTCTGGTTTTGGCAAATGAAGCCATTAGCAGATGGAGTCCAGAGGGGTGCAATTTTCATTGAGGTTTCTTAATGTGGCTTGTTGGATAGGAATTGGCCCCCCCCAGTTAAGGCTGGTTCCAATGAGGACGGTGTGCCTGTTACATCATTATTTATTTCCTTATCAAACATGAAAGAGGATTTTTGACATGTCTGTTACGTTCTGAATGGTGACTCTACAAGGCAAGAGAAAAAAAGAAAGCAAAAGTGTCGATGAGAAAAGGACAACTTCCAGCATGTAATCAAAGGGGTAAGGACAAGGGCAGGCATAAAGAAAATGAAGGCTACTGAAGCTTGGCATCAGAATGTGGGAGGTCTGGGTCTAGGTAGAAGGATGGCCATCAGCTAGACAGAAAATCTTTCATCAGAGGTAGATCAGCTACAAAGTCTTGGCACTATCTATGTATATCTGTATCTAATGGCTAAAGAAAAAAGAATCACAGAGAGGAGTTAGGCAGGGGTGCCTTGGTTGCCCAGTCTGTTCAACAGCAGACGCTTGATTTCAGCTCAGGTCATGATCTCAGGGTTGTGAAATCGAGCCCCACACGGGGTTCCATTCTGAGCATGGAGTCTTCTTGAGATTCTTGCTCTCCCTCTGCTGTTGCCCCTAATTTGCACACAATCTCTCTCATTCTCTTTCGCTCTCTCTCTCTCTCTCAAAAAAAAAAAAAAAAAAAAAAAAAAAAAAAAAAAAAGACTAGAAAAGAGAAGAAGGAGTTGGGGACCAGATCCTAGAGTAGTAACCACTACTGGGATTTTAGAAGGCAGCTCAAAATGGTCCTTGTCATCTCTTGACCTTCCTGGAGCATAACTAATGTGTCGCCAATTCTTGCCAGTATTGGCATTTTAACTGGGGACTTTTCACTGCCCAAAGAAAAACTCATGTGCCGACTTCTGTTTTTTTAACAAAGTCGCTTTTATTTTAACTAACTTACTACCAACAAAACAAAACAAACTAAACTAGCAAAGGAGGGATTTCAGGTCAGTAGGATGGAGATTTGAGAGCCAGCACGCCTTTAAAACTCCCAAATTACATCATTTAGGTGCTTCCAACTTTGCTTACAAAAAACCCAGTCCCGGATGAACATATCTTTAGGATTGCATCACTTCCCACATTTCCCCAAATTCTATAATCCCAAACTTCATACGGGATTAGTCCGAAGAGATGGCAATAAGCACTGCTGGGAGCCCTCACCTCTGCTAAATCTTCGAGGATTAACAATACGTGCTAAGTGGGCTGAGGAAGGGACCGATTTAATTTATTCTGAATTAAATTATAATCCACTCTGTTTCTCATAGGGGCAGGTGAGGCGAGAAGTGAAGTGATGAAGGAAAAAATATGTATGTGGTTGCCTAATTGACTTGTACTCAATTACAAGCTACGACGTTCTGTTTTTATTCTTTTCATATGTTCTTGAACGCCTAGAAATTCTCACAGGAACGGCGCCATATAGTACAAAACCGGGATGATACAGAATTGCTTATTTCCATTACCACGAAGACTGCTATGATGGTCTTCATGAGTCAAGAGAAGATGGGGTTATTTTTCTCAGCATGGACATCTTCAAAATATCAAGGAGGGAGTGGTTTAGACAATGTTTCAAACTTTCTTTTTCAGGAGCTACGACTGAAGAATGTTGTTACAAAGAACAAAAACAGAGGGGTCGGGAAGGGGGTGAGGGAATCTATATGACAAATCTTGTAGTACAAGTGTTTGTGGTTAACCGAGAAACACATTATGAGTCAAGCCGTTGGAAAGAGGTGAGTAATTAAAGACAAATGCTATGACATAATCATTTACACACAGCAGAAAGATTTTAGATTAAATCTGGCCTGACCCACTGCTCAGCAAGTGTTATCATGGATTCTTGAGAAGTATTCATTTATTTACTTTCTAATTTGGCCCAAATGTTTTATTGAAAACAACAACAAAAAAATTTTTGTGTTTCCCATAGGAAATAGCCCGAGTCCAGCGATGGTTAATAAGGTTGGGGTATTTGGGAACAGATCTCCTGTGTACACAACAAACCCTGTGAACAACATGTCAGCTTGAAAATACCTCTTTGAAAAAAAGCAGGAAAAAGATTTGTTTTAAGCACTTTTGCTGGAATGAATTCTTTAATATTTAAGAAGTTTACTGTGTGCATCTTTTGCTAATTCAGTAAAATATCGGTTAAACCAGTGCTTTTGCTATTATAAAAAAAATTCTATTTACTGACATTTTTGGCTTCATCTTGTATGTCAGGCACCATCTAGATCAATCTGATGTTGAGACACCAATTTTTGGAGCAAGAGGCAGATTCTAGACTCCCTCTTCCCTTAATTCTACCACACTATAATATAAAACATGCCATGTAACACCAGGAGATGGCTTCATGGTTTTCCAAATGCTTTTAAATTTTAGCTTCTGCCTTTATTAAATGCAGGAAACAGGAGTGGGGAGGGGGGGAATGAATGATGGAGAGGACCCTGAGTCTCTACCTTTGGTTCTTTTTATTTGGGTAGATGTGGAATTGTTAAGGTGAGGCGAGCTTCCTGTGGAAGGAAACAATAGCGATTTTGCTCCCCGAGCTGACCCAGTTCGCCAAGCATCTTGAAACATTCTACCAGAGAGTTCTGCATTTGTCTTAGGGAAGAAGGAGAAACCACAGTAACACTCATCCCTCCCAGAGAGAAAGGAGTTGAGGATTCAGGGCCCTTATCCCACCAGTAACAAAACGAAGATTAAGTAGAAACGGGCGTCCCTTCCCTTACAGGATAATTATTTCCTAGTACTCACCATATGGCCACATTGTGTTCTCTTGCTGGGTAAGGCATGAACGTGTATTCCCAGAGAAGCACGCATTTAGAGACGTGGTAAAGTGATCACAGTCTTGCCAGCCAGTTACCGTGTTCTTGGGAGTTCTGCTGATTTGTCAAAACATGACTGATGTTCAGAAAGCTGAGGAGGCTTAAGCTGCAGCCTTTGAAAAATGATTGTGTGAATGTGTGTGGATGTGTGTCTGTGTGTGAACATGCGTGTGTATATTTCCTCCCCAAAGCTGAACCATATTTCCATAAATACTGTTATATGGGAGAGGCAAAAGCCACTGCAGGAGCCTACTGGGCTTTTCTCTTCAGTTCTCATTATTGTTTGTGCTTTTTGCTGTGGTCTTTTCTAAAATGCCTTGTTTTTTTGTTTTTTAAGATTTTTATTTATTTAATTTTTTAATATTTTTATTTATTTGACGGAGAGAGAGATCACAAGTAGGCAGAGAGGCAGGCAGAGAGAGAGAGGAGGAAGCAGGTTTTCCACTGAGCAGAGAGCCTGACACAGGCCTCTATCCCAGGACTCTGGGATCATGACCTGAGCTGAAGGCAGAGGCTTTAACCCACTGAACCACCCAGGCGCCCCCCAAATGCCGTGGTTTTTGTTGAGGTTTATGTTCTACATTGTGGGATGAATGCCAGCCCTATGGCAACCCCAGTCCTCCCTGTCCACAGGTCCCTTTGGTCTCTGTTTTGTCTGGAGCAGTAGTGACAGTGTCCAGAGTCAAGGTAGTGTATGCATCCACGAGTAAGGTAGCAAGGATTTATGATGCCACTTGTCACAGGTGGGGCTCTGCCCATTTCCACTGTCACTGGCCTCAGAGGGCACAGACACATGGCAAGGGGACACTTCACTACTATTTGACTCAGTCCCTTTGTCTCCCACTTCTCCCAAGCCACCTACATCGCAGAGGTGAGTAGGGCTTCTCCAGGGTGAGACTAATATCAGGCAATCAGTACGAGGGCCTGGATTTCATTCCTCCTCTCCTATTTTTTTCTGCCAACAACGTCTTCTAAATTTTTCTTTCAGCGCCCCTCCAATTCCACGATTGACCCAGCCTTAATCCCTGTGTTTTCACCCATAACCTTTGAAAGTACACTGTGTGACTTTCCTCCTGAATTTGCTGCATTTCAGGAGAAGACAATCAGGCTTCTGTTTATATATTAAAAGGTCAAGCTAGGTCTCGGATTGTTTAGCTAAAGAGTGAGCGTGCTTATAGGTATTAACGAATAAAATGAGGTCTGGATTTCACAAGTATCTTTGAGCTTGAAGTCTCACAATTCACACCAGGAAGGCAATTTCATGTAGAACTTTCCTGTTTTAACACCTAGGATCAAAAGAAAAAGCAATACTTAAGACAAACTAGCATTTGGAATGTAGCCTTAAATCTAAAATTGAGGCTAACTTCAGATTGTCTATTAATCCCTTACTGTAGTATTTACACATTTGATTTTTTTTTAAATTTGAACACATATCCATGCTCATAAAAAGTTCAGAAGCAACAGAGTTCTGAAAAATTGGGTTAGAAAATAGGCTAAGTGAGAAAGAGAAAAATAACAAAGAGGAGCCTTAAGTCACCTGATTTGTTTTTTCTCAGATACCATGATATTGAAGCCTGGAGAAGACCTCTGAAAATTATCACCTTCTTTACTTCTTGGAAATTTCAAGTGAACAGTTTTCCTGTTTCACTTGACATTTGAAAGGATGCTTGAAAGTATGAAAGAGAAAAAATAAGTCCCAAGAAGAAAAAAAATACATTCCATTATTTACAACCTACTGTTACCTGTTTTAAAATCACTGCCTGAGGTTTTTTACACCTTACCAAGACTCACCGCATTGTCTTCTCATTGGCTTTTTTCTACTAATAAACACCTGTTTACCTAACCAGCCAGTATGTTCATCCCCCTTATGCTTTTTAAATCAACCTGGACAAATTTATCAGCTGAGCTAATGAGGACGTGAAGAGATTGGGTTTCAGAAAAGGTATGTTTAAATGATAAATATCTTGGGACTATAAGATCTAATTATCCAAGGTCTTGGGACTCTAGTTGTCAAGAAGTGGTGCTCCCAGCTTCCAAGATTTCAAATATTTCCAGAACCATTACTTTGATCTGGGGTATGTGAACCAACACCAGTGATGCCAGTCTATCATTCGCACATGACATCACGGTTTTCTCTTCTATTCTTCCTCATCTCTTTAAACAGAGCCTAACTTTTATCCCTGGTAAACTACCACTCCAAGGAGTAACCCAATTACCAATGTCCAAAACATCCTGAATGACTCTGTTTTTTGCTCTCACTACCCCAACATTTTAGAAGTACCACTGGCCATTGGGGGGTCCTTGTGGCAGAAAAGGTACTTGCCATTCGCGTGGGTGAATTATCCCAATGATCCAGAGGGAACTGGACTGCTGCTGTACAGTGAGGACAGGAAGGATTCTGTCTAGGTTTTCTCTGGGTATCTTCTCATGCCTTCATAACCAATAACAAAAGTTCATGAAAATGGAAGCACCCAAAAGGAGGTAGAACCCATGAGGATTAAAGGTTTGTATCACTAGAGCAGGTAAAGAACCAAATTAGCTGAGGAGCTAAGGGAAGAGAGAACACGGGATGGGGTTCTGGAGGGACAGGATTACAAATGTCTTATAGCTTTGTGACACTTGCAGAAACACGGAGTAGTGGCCATGCTGATTTTCTTCCTTGCTTTCTGTGTCGTGTGGCATATGTACTCATTATTTTTCTTTGTTTTCCTGTTATTTTATGTCAGAACTGTTGTATTTTGGGGACACTTTCAAGTTTAGTGTTCACGTTGCAAAATATTCTGGTGGAGCTGTGATTGGATTATAACATAAGCTAACACGGCTCAGAGATGGATACATGCCCCTTGCCCAGGTATGGAAAACTTGACTGTTGAGACTTCATGTCTCTTCTTCCTGGGGACACAGCAACAGTTTTTGTTTGTATGACAGATGGTTGAGTCTTATTAGAAAAAGTTATAAAGGAGTTCTTCCTTTCTGAAAGTTCAGCTCCATGTAGAAGAGCATGTGTCAGGGCGAGCAAACAAGGTTGGGAATATGGCCTCTCCCTCCCTCTAGCCCACCTTTCTGCGCTCTGCTCTGTGATGCTGGGGCTGGGACTCTGCAAAACACTTTTCTCCTTTGTCACCTGGCTTATGTCAGTACAAGATGCCAGAGGGAGACTAGAAGACGGGACCAGGGAGGAGACATGTGCCCCTTCCTCTGCCTGCTGCAATTCTCAGAATTGGTCTTTTGTCCCAGGAGGACTCCCAGAGCTGGTCGAACACCTCCCACACACAGGTCTGAGTTCTGGTTCCACGGGCATCCTCCCCCAGGGCCGGAGGTCTGGCCCTCCCTCTTCAGGTCTACATCTCAGCTTCAAGAAGTCTTTTTTTTTTTTTTATGTTCCTGAACAGTCTGCACAATCCCACAATCCCAGAGGGACCACCTCTCTGCTTTTAGAGGTTAGCTACTAACCTTGTTCTTTGTTTTCCCAGGCCTGACTTCCCTATCATTGTCTCTGTGTTACTCCAGTGTCCCCTTTTTTATCCCCAACATCTGTTTAACCAGTCCCCTGTACTGTATTCTCTCTGCTGCTCTGTTTTCTGCTTGGAAATGCCTGAAAAAGAAAAATCTGTTATGAAGTCTTCCATTTGAAAAGGAACAACGTGGGGGGCAACCTCAAGGGGCCACTGGTCCAAAGCACATGCCATTTCCTCCGTAGGAAAACAGGGCTTCCTGCACTGGCAGCGGAGCGAGTTCCTTGGCCAATCCACCTGTCAGCCTTCAAGTCAGCCCTCTGCGACTCTTTCCCTGTCCAGTGTCCCAGGGATGCTTTGGGAGTTCTCCACTTCCTCTTGGTGAGTGTTTGAGGACACGATGATTTCATTAAGGAATGAACAATCCCAGGACTTTCTTCATGAGCTTTGTGTTTCTCTAAACACACAATTCCCTGATGACCTTGGTCCAATTTCTATCTATTTTATTCATTCAATCCAAGGGCTAGTAAACAAAACCAGAGCTCTTGTTGGTCATAGTTTTTGAGGCTGTTATTTGGCATGGACGTTTCTCTTTCCTAACCAAGGACTTGGTTCTCTTATTGTTAGTTAGTACATGCTGGTAATGAAAACGGGTCAGTGAATAACATGCAGTCCTTGCTTTCGACAGTCTCACAGAGTGGAGAGACATAGGTTGGAAGAACAACGAGCAAATCGGACATTTTCACTCAGGGACTCTTGGTTGCAATGTGAAGAGAAAAGCACAGTTTAGGTGAGAGGAGAGGTCACATGAATGTCTGCATGGGGGCTAAGGGGACACTTCAGGCTCAGTGAGGACGGGAGCGCTTCCGAGTGAAGTGGTACTAAAGATGACAGCAAGACAAGGGGGATGAGGAACCCTCCAGATGATGGGAAGTCAGAGGATGACAGGTAGTAATTGTTCCACGGAATTGGGCAAAGGCAGGGGGGATTTACTTCTTTAATACACTCAAAAGAGAACTAGCTGAGTCCATTCACATTAGATTAGTCAAACATTCGGCTCTCCACCTCTCAGTTCCTCAATTTTTCTGATTTTGCTAAAACTCCAAAGATTTATACAGCCTACGAGGAGGTCCTCACTCTGCTTTTAACACTCAACCGTCTAGAGCCTGGGATTTGGTCGGTTCATTGTTGCTTGTGCCTCTTGCTGCCACTTGGTGACACTGTTGACAATTGGACCTACACAGTCCACAAAAGATCATGAGGGACCAGAGGACAACAGATCTGCTGTTATGAATCCCAGAGGCTGAAAGATGAACCTTCAGAACTATCCTCAGTGGAATGAGAGTCCCCAAACCCCAAGCTCTTAATCCTTGGGTCTCTGGGTCCCATACAGAGCCATTTTCTGAGATGACAGACAGTTACTGCAGGAACATGATGTCAGGATTGGACTAAGCATTTATCCCCTGCAGACTTAGAGTTTCTGATGTCTTTTCCTTCCCAAGGACTCCTACCACCAGGGGTCAGGCAGCTTTTCTATTTCAGTCCTGGAAACAGATTCTTTTTACCCTCCTTTCCTGAACGGTCAGGACAACTGCATACTTGCTCACGGCCACGTGTCTTCCACGTAGTGTGTGTATAGTGCGTGTGTGTGTGTGTGTGTGTGTGTGTCCTCTTTGGATTGGGAGCCCTGCACTCCGTGCCTCAAGGTCCTTTACTCTCCCAAAGGTGATAAAAGTGACATAATAGTACCTCCTTCAGCAAGGAAAAAGGAAAAAACAAAAAACCTCAAAGTTACATCATCAACAGGATGTCCCACCAACATGGTAGGGGCGGTAAATAGTTCATATAATTAGAATATAGAGTTATCTAGGGGGCAAGAGTAAAACATAAGCCAGTGAAAAATGAGCCATAATCAGTACCCAGGAAGGTTCTTGGTGCCAAGTTTGGACATACTTCTGAAGACAATGGAGAACCCATGAAGGGTGTAAAAAAGTGACTTGAAGTCTTTGAACTTCAGAAAGTTTGCCCTGCCACTAATGAGAAGGACTTATTGTGGAGGGCAAGCTTATAGAAATTTAAGAATAAATTGAATCATGACCTTAATTTTGATAGCATAAGACTTCTTCAACTGAGCTAACTGGTTCTGATCAAAACTGGTAGGAGCATTGGCCCTTATAGAACCTCACTTGCTCTTTGAGATGGTCTTGTCTTCGTGGATACTTTGGATGTAGCCTTTCACCAAATTTGCCTTCTGCAATGGAACGTTTTTTTCTTTTTGATAATTTTATTATTATCAGAAGTGTTCTTAAAATATTTATCCACCCATATTTGTCATTAAATTCTTTCTTCTGAAATGTAAGAAAAATTTTAAATTATTTAATCAGCTATCTGGAATCAGGATTGCCTCCCCATGAGCTTTTGGAGACAGAATCCCTAAGTTTGAATTTGTTTGTTTCTAAATTTTTGCTCTTTCTTCATTTCTCTCTGACTATTTGCCAATATTTTCTAATACTTTTATAATATTTGTAATTACCAGAACTCCCAATAGTTCATATCTTGGAACTAGGGATGGGTGAAACCAGCTGTATTGGGGGTTTGGTGAACATCTTGAACTATTTTTCAAATTGTGTTTGGGGTTCAAGGAAAACCAAAACATATTTTCATATTTTACCAAGAGCTTTTTATTCCTCCTCAATTTTAAAATGATGTCTATTTTAAGGGAAATTTAATCCATATGTTACTAAACTCCTTACACTTACCTCATCAAAATTTGGTTCTGTAAGAGCTATTTGATGTGCAAAAAGCCTAGGGAGTTATTTTTTTATTTTTTTCAAAAGACAAATTTTTTTCTTAGAAACGGGAAGTCAAATTTGCCAGGTGAAGATTGACTCAAGTACACCTTTTGCCAACTGTGAATTGCCTAATCAGCTAAAAGACCTGAATTTTATATAAAATTTTGACTTGTCAAAAGTTATAGGAATCCTGGTGATGTTACCATTAATATTTTTCTGCTTGTTTTTGTACATCATCCTAACTACTTGCAAGGTAATAATTTCTATAATAATATCACTACACTTTTTAAACAGAAAAAAATCATTCTCCATTTTAATTTAAATTTGAGATTCCCAATAATATTCAAAATTTCTATATTTCTCATTATGCTAACAGTTTCTTATGTTGCCACCAATATAGCTCAAAGGATCCATCCTCCTCCTCAAAACAACAACAACAAAAAACAAGTTATCAAAAATGTAGAAACTATTCTTTCTTATATTCAGATTCGTCTTATATTCAGATTCTTAACTATTCTTTCTTTATATTCAGAAAACTATAGATAGTTTTCAGTGAGTTACCTGAAGAGTCCAAAACTTCTTTCCAGGGCCACTGAGTCCAGATCTCTGCCTTCATGGATCAATAAAGAAATACTAGGCCAAGGTTGAGAATACATCATCTGAAAACCATAAGATGCTATAAAAATTCATCCTGTTAACTAACATTTATTGAGTATCTACTGTATACAGGTATCTCCCACTCTTCACAAGTTGACATTACACCACTTTGCTATTACAGAAGACCTACATGAGTATCTGTTTTTGCTAACCACAAGATATCTGAGGAGGATATTCACTTCTTTAAAAAAAAAAAAAAAGGCAAGAGGTGAGAAAATAGCCTTCAGCATTGGTTTTTCAGTGAGCTGCAGAGGAACATGCTCTGAGCAGTGAGAGTTGTGCTACCTAGCTCCTTCCCTGGATCCCCACACAGCATCTTAGCATCAAGCTTCCACCCAAGTCTGTGAACATCTGTGTTTCATCTGTATTTATTTTGCACATCTGTTAGCAAGATGTGTCCTAAGGTATCAAGATAGCCTAAGAGAGCTTATGTTGTAGTCTTGGGTACATTCAAAAAAATTTCTATATAAATGGTAATTGCTTTTTAGCTTTATGTCATTTGGGGAGTGTTTCACAGGAATGTGCTCCTTTGGATATTAGGAAAGCCTGAATAAGGAAGTGAAGAAAACACAGGTTGCTGAATGCTTGCTATAAGCCAGGCATTACACAAATGCATTATCTCATTTAAATTTCCAAATCGTTATAACTTTTTTTTTTTTTTAAGTTTACAAATGGGTAAAGTGTGGCAATGGGAATGAGTGGTCCCTTTGGTATCCATTCTCTTCTTAATGAACAAAGTATGGGTTTTCTCTGCTCTGGGAATGTCCCCCCTCTAATAGCTATCTTTCCCAGCATTTCTCATTGGTCAGCATGGCCCTCTGTTACATACCTCTAGCCAATCTGATGGTGGCTTTAAGGAGAACTTGGATGGGACTTCTAGGAAAGTTGACTAAGAAAAGTCATTTCTTTTTAGTCCTAGTATTTCTTACTTAGCCCTCCCGCTTCTTGATTGAATTTGGAAGTAGAGCCACCATCTTGGGATGTCACACCAACCAACAAGAAGATGGAAAGCATACTTTTATTTATTTATTTACTTACTTATAGATTTTATTTATTTATTTGAGAGAGAGAGAAAATGAGAGAGAGTGTGTGAGAGGGGAGGGTCAGAGGGAGAAGCAGACTTCTTGCTGAGCAGGGAGTCTGATGTGGGACTTGATCTCAGGACTTCAGGATCATGACCTGAGCTGAAGGCAGTTGCTTAACAAACTGAGCCACCCAGGCACCCCTGAAAAGCATACTTCTGTCAGGTAAGAAGAATAAACCCCTCTTATTAATTTAAAATGAACTCTAACAAAATCCTAACCAACACACTCACCTTAGTAGTTTTTCCTTGGAGATTCACAACTTAGTTGTGGAGGTAGAAAGAGAATGCCTTTCTATGCATTCAAAGCCCAGGCTCTTTCACTTGCGATTTTTTTTTTTTTTTTAATGTACCATCATTTTCCAAGGATCAAAGTGGAAGGCCTTGTGCTAGATGGTATGAAGGATGGTAAACAGGAATCATACAGGACAGTAAGCCATTGAACTCTCCCTTCCACAAATTCACAGGCAGGCAGGCAAGATGAGGCATAACCCCACTCACCTGCTGTACTGAGTAGATGAGATTCTGAAAGAAAAGGACAGATCAGTCAAGTGAAACTGTGTTATTATTGTCCTTAATAATCAATTTAAGGATATGATCAGTGATAAGATTTTGAGTTTCTACACTGTTACCTAATGGTTTCCTTCCTAGAGTTCTGGAGGGTGCACAGGAAGCCATGAGAAGACCTGCTCTCTTGCTCAACCACGCCTATTCAGTACAGGTATAAATTCAACCTTATTCCACCTGAAATCATGTACTTTGCTGTCATATATGGGACTGAAATCCCAAAGAGTGCTGAAAAGATGGAGAAGGATATTGGGAAAATAAATAAATAAATAAATAAATAAATAAATAAATAAATAAATAAAACTTTAGAAGAAAGATGGTGGAGAGCCTCCTGTTGCTTCTCCTTCATGACAGTTCTCTCAAAGATGAGCCCAGGAGGCATGCCTCAGAACATGTTTCTGATGGACACACATGGCCTGAGGCCTTTGTGTGGCCTGCCCAGTGAATGCAGTTGTACTTGCTTACTAGAGATAGCCTCACTAAGACCTCACTGGTTTACTGACTCCCAAATAGGATGTAATAACTGTTTTGTTTTTGTTATTCTTTTGAGGCAGTAAGAAGTCGGGAGAAGCATGAACAGTCTGGGGGGAAAGATACGAAAGAAGCAGGGAAAGGACCACCTTGATACCCAGGCAAAATTTCGAAGTGAAGTTTATCCATATGGCCCTTTCACTCATTCTCTTGTACCCCTGCTCTTTTTCTCAGCAGTCCTTGCCTGCCACTACCACCCTTGGGAGCCCCGTGACCTCCTCTGCCCGGGACCCCTGAAATGTGTCTTTCTCTTCATCTCCCCAAGTCACCAAACATGGGCAGATGTGGTCCCAAACTTTTCATAGCATCAGCATAAATTCTTCCCCTCTCTTTTCTCATCACAACCCTCCACTTTTACAGTAGCTTAACAGATGTTCAGAAAGCAAGATGATGAGACTAATTTGTGCTAAAGTAAGAACTGATGAGTCCGTGATAAACTTCCAAGTTCTCCTGGTTCACAAAATATATATTTTTACTTTACACTGCTCAAAATATCATTGGAGAATGTTTTGTGTGCATTTTTTTATGTGGCAAAATTGCCTGTTATTAAATATATATTTAACCAATTCTATTTTTAGTTGAAGTTTGGATGAACTATGACAAAGGAAAAAGGTACAATACCAGGCACAAAATAGCCATTCAAGAAATGTTTCCTGGATCCTGTGTTTATTCAAACTCTCACTTCTGGTGGTGTAATAGTGATGCATCTCCTTAACTAGGAGTCAGATCAAATTTATTTAAGCCATTTATCCTTTTTAAAGTCTGTAGGTAGTAAGTATCTACCATGGCTAACTTCTGAGTGAAGGAGGCCAATGGGAAAATTAAAACAGGGTTGATGCCCAGAGTCAAAGGACCTTTTTATATAGCACGAAAGTCAAATGTGTCAACACTAACAGAGATTGGGACTAATATGGTGGGAACAGCAGAAATGGTGACATTATGCTGAATTTGGGATGTACCAGACTCCTGTTTTCCAGCCAGAATGTTGGAGCCACTGATACATGTTATTCTGGAACAGTAGATTGTTGGTCCCTCATGGATCTACAGATTCTAGTACCAAACAGTTTCTGTGTGTTCACATTTGACTAATTTTTTTCAGGTGGCAATGCTACCTCTCACAATTTTTCAAATTTAGAGAAATATATTACTGTTTCCACTCCCTCTCTTCCATTCTCTGACTGACAGAGAAAGATTATGGTTAAGCACGAAAGCCTTGATAACTACACCACGCCCAGGACTAGGGAGGAAGAAACAACTCCTAGATCAGAAAACTAAGAAGGAGATTTCTCTGCAATAATTTGATCTGACAAATAAGACTGCATAAGACTGTATAAGCCAAAATGATATACAGGTCAAAAGGATCAGAGCTAATGTTGAATCCCTCTCATTGTGTGCCAGGGATTGTGTTAAGTGCTTTATCTTCATCAATGCTTTTCTTATTTCTCAGCGATCTTTAGACATAAGAACTATTATTTTTCCTTTAATGAGGAAACGGGGGCTGCTAAGAGGTAAGTAACACAGAGAATAGGTGGCAGGACTGAGAGGCTGACTCAGCATTTTCTGACTTCAAAATCCACTCACTTTCCTATGTTGTCCTTATGTTTCCCAATGAGGGCAAGGAATGGCCACTCACGGAAATACAAAAATCATGAAGATGAGTTTTATTTTAGTCCACTTTTTTTTTCAAGATTTTGCCATCGTTTCATTTTTTTTTTTCCTCCACTCCATAATTCATAATTTGGCCTTTGCTTTTAGTCATTTAGTGGATGTGAGTCACAAAATGTGCTTTGAAGTCCAAGCTTGGATGAAGCAAGATAAGCGCAGGCTCCATCACCCTCAAAGCATTCCTGTTGTGTTTACTTTATTCAGAGGCCTTGGTCTTTTAGTCTCTTTGTTCCTGTCTCCAGGACACATGAGTGCTTGCTTGGGACAAGTCTTCCAGCTCAAATCAGCTATCAGATTCTCAAACAGATTTCCAGCCTCTTGGAAATGCTGAGACCACAGGTAGGGAGCAGGAAATGAGTGAGTGAAAACTACTGGATTTACTGTTCAGCACCCCCCGAAAGGAGTTGTATTTGTGTTACCTTGAAAACAGACAAAAATAATTACTCCCTTCCAAAGTGTAGCACTTTGATCTTCTCAACAATTCACCAAGGGGTATCACTATCCCATTTTGACTTACAGATGAGAAAATAGACTTGGAGACTTTACTCTACCAGCAAATGGTAAAGCAAGAACTCAAATTCTGCTGTTTTGACCCCAAATAGTATTTTTCCCATGGAGCACACTTTACTATTTAAAAAAATCAATTTTATTTGAATTAAACTGGCAATGTAATTAATTGGTTTAGTGTTAGCAGGGCAACTTAAGTAGACTGAATCTAAGGTTAAGTTTTCATACCAAATTATTTATTACTATTACTATTATTATTATTACTATTATTTGTTGTTGTTGTTTGGCTTCTAATTACTTACTACATGGCACACCACAAATGGAAGTAACTAGATTCTAATAAGCTACAGTACAATTCCTATATTTTGAGAAGGATATTTTTTAAGTTTATTTATTTATTTGAGAGACAGAGAACACTTGAGAGTGGGGGAAAAGACAGAGGGAGAGAATCTTCAAGCAGACTCTTTGCTGAGTGTGGAACCCCACATGGGGCTTGATCTCATGACCTTGAGATCATGATCAAAGCCATAACCGAGAATTGGATGCTCGACCAACTGAGCCAAGTGTTTATCTTAGTGTCTCAAATGTATATCTTAAACACATACACCAGCAGTTGTAAGTTCATAGACTCTTGTCCTTCAACATTATCATCTCCACCTTATTCCCCAGTGGTGCTGTGTATTATTTACATTATACCAGACACTAGCCAACATTAAAGAACAGCCGTAGTCCTCATAGTCCTGTTGGATCATTATATGGTACACCTGAAACTAATATAATGCTATATATTAACTGTACTGGAATTAATTAAAAAAAAAAACCCCAAACCCTAAGCAAACAAACAAAAACCAGCCACATAAACAAAATAGAAGTTTATTTTTCATTTGTGTAAAATCAAAACCAGATATTCTTGATCAAGTAGGATCCTCCAGTTGGAAGGAGGGACTCAGGTTCCTTCCGTCTCATATTCCACCTTCTTCAATCCATGACCAAAGTCATCACTGAATGGAAAAGAGCATGAGAAATTTAGGAGGGGGCTCTTTATGGGCCATACTAGAAGTAGTATCCATTGGAACTCAGTCACAAAGAAAAAGTAGTCACATTGTATGGATTTGGTGGTTGGGTAGTGGTCTCTGCTGCATACTTCCAGTGTTCAAGACCTACTTAGAACTCCTACTTTAAAATTACTTTCAAAGTCACTTTTTGAGCCTATAAGAAAAATAAAAGACCTTGTTATACATATATACACATATATATGTATATATATATTTTTGTTTATATATATAACAAAGGCCTTTGTTTCATATATATAAATACATGTATATACATATGTATATACATATATTACATATGTGTCACATATCATATATATCACATATATATCACACATATAAAACATATATATATGTATATACATATATATGTATGTGTGACTAAAATTTCATTCCTAACATATCAACTAGCATATTCCTCCAGCTTGGCTCTATATTAATAGGGGTTCTCTGGAGAAACAGAACCAATAAGACCTATCTATCTCTCTCCTCTATTCCACACATAGGAAGAGCAATTATTACATATCTATATCTATAGAAAGACAGAGAGGAAGATTTATTACAAGGAATTGTCTCATACAATTAAGGAGGCTGATAGTTCTTAAGATCTGCATTTGGCAGTTGGAGACCCAGCAGAGTGGATGGTGTAGCTTCAGTCCCAGTCCCAGCCCAGAGGTCAAAGAACTAGAAGAGCCAATGAGCCAATGTTGTAGTTCCAATCCAAGTGCAACAGAGTCAAAATCCAGGAAGAGCTGATGTTTCTATTCAAGTGAAAAGAAATAAAAAAAACAACCAAATAAACAAACAAAAACAAAAACAAAAAGAAGCCTTAGCTTGAAGACAGCCAGGCAAAAGGAATTCTCTTTTGCCCCGATTCCTCCTTCTATTCAGGCCTTCCACTGATTGGATGAAGCCCACCCACATTAGGGAAGGTCATGAAAGAGGTAAAAAAGATCGTCATCTTCTTTACTCAGTCAAATGACTCAAATGTTAATCTCATCCAGAAACACCCTCACTAGCATACACAGAATAATATTTGACCAATAGGTACCTTGTGGCCTAGTCAGGTGGACACATAGAATTATCAATTGCACTCCCTCAAAATTTTATAAGGTTAATTTTTTTTTGGTAAGATAACTATTTTCCAGAGCTAAAGAACCCACAGAATGCAATGCATTTGCTGAAATCAATTTCTAAAGAGATTTTCCAAGAAGTTTTTGGATTTTGGACTCTCAAGATCTACACTGAAGATGGTAACATCATGTGTACGCATCTATGTGTGGGTACGAATGCTATGAATTCAGGTCTGTGTGTAAAGCTCATTGTCTTCTAGAAAGTACCAGTAATAGCTGGGACTGTCCAAAGATTAAGGTATGCTTCCTGTATGAAGACAACCTGACCCAACACAGCATCTCTAATCTGGAAATGGGAGGAAGATACCACCAATAACCTTGGTTTAAGTCAGAAAATAGTATGTAAACAAAGTGGAATTATGATAGTGCAGTGATGGTAGTGGTAGTGGAGTTGAAAGTAAGAGTTTATTACTACCAAGAACATAGAGCAGTTCTCATTTCCACCCCCAATACAGGTTATTCTCAGCTGAGGAACCAGACTATGTTTCTTCTATATTCTAACAGCATCTGTTGCAAAGCCCCACGTAGTGTAAGTGGTCAATGAACTCCTATGTGTAAACTTCAGGTTTTTCAACAACTGTCTAATGAACTGAACACCACATTCTGCATTGTGTCACCGAGCTGTGTGTATCAGTTGAGACAGGCACAGTTATTTTACTGTTTCACAGCAGCAATTATGACCTGCACAATAATTTTGGGAAGTCTCTGCAGGTGCCACCCAATTTCATAGCCAAACATCTTTTCAAGATGAATGGAAGGCGTGGGGGAAGTGTTGTCTTTAACTGTCCTATTTCATCCACGTGTCTCTTTTCTAACCTCCACATAACTTCCTGCCTCAGGCTAACGGTTCATGAGAACAGCACTTTATATGGTTTTTTTTTATCCCAGTTAGAAATCGCCACCCACCTCAAGAGAGAGGGACCATATTTGTGTCTAGAGCTCCTGACTGCTTGTTTCATTACCTGTGACACATGTCAAGTGCTACCACTCAGCATTCCTGGTCCTCAAACATTTTTTCTTTTATAATCTCTCCTTACAAGGCATGAGTCTCGCATCTCTACATCAGAAATCCTGCTCCTTCCCCATTCCAAATTTCCTGAGCCAGAGACCGTGTAAGAACAAACTGCGGTCCCCTCGGTGACATGGCACAAGTCAGCCTTGTAGGTTGTGGGATATGCCGAACCAGTGAGTAATGTCTGGGAACTCTTTGGCTGACTTCCTCCTGTTCAAGGACAATTTTGCATTCTTACAAGTGCTCAGAATGTTTCTCCTTTAGGAACAACATCTGACGCTGGAATTTCTGAAATCTGAGGTACTGTGTCAAGCCAAGGCTCTTCCCAATAGGAAAAATGAAAGTCAGTTTTGCTCTTCATTCTTCTGACTGGTTCACTGTGCTGTGAGCTTGTGTGGACTAGCCTTTACTTCCCCCTAGAGGTCTATGCAGGTGATTTGGCACCTCAGTGCCATGCCTGGTGCATTCATGGCAATCCAGGCTCTAGTCTCTTCCCTATACTCCACAGTCACTGCTGAGTGATGGCGGCTTTGATTCCTGCTTCACTTACTTTCACTACACAATTTGGAATTTAATTATATATGACTTTACATTTTTGGACTCTTGCTTCCCAATCTAAACTGCTAATTTGCTAAAGATATGGGCTGTGTTTTGTGCTTCTTCTGAATTCCATTCAAAGCACCTACTATCCTGTTTGAATAACTTCACAGTCACTCACGAAATTGGTACCATAATGAGGAAGTCACACGAATTGCCTTTGATGATGTACCAGATCTTACACATTCAAATGAATGCTTTCCTTGGCAAGTCTGTCACCTGGGAAGCCTACCCACACATGTCCATGATGTGATCAATTCTCAAAATAATATTTCAATAGCTCCCTCTACTTGACTGTGTGTTAGAGTCTGACAATTAGTGTTTGATATTTAGCACCTACTCTAATGCAAGACACAGTTTTCAGTGGGTACCGCAAAGATTAAAACACAATTTCTGCTCACAGAGAGTGTACAGACTTATGTAGAAGAGAAAGCTATAAACACTGGTGATACAAGGCAAAATGGGCCAAGGACTATAAGAGAAGGTACAAAGTATTCTTGAGGATCAGAAAAGCAGAGGAGGTAATTTAGAGCTGAGACTATAGGGTCTTGTACAATCCCAATGGCTATGTATCTTTCATCTATTATTGGTTCACTCTTTGAAAAAACTACTTGGAATTAAGCGTGGAGAATAAACTGAGTGAATACACTGGACAATACCATTTTCAAAAACTGAAGCAGGGCAATAAATCCTGTGCATGAGAAATGGTGATAAAGACCACTTTCTTGAGAAGAAAATGATGGCCACATGAGCCAAACAGGTATCAAAAGATGTACACCTTCCTGTTACCTCACTCTTGACCATTTGTCTTTATGCCTCATTGGTACTTCTATTGCCTCATTTGTAAAAGTATATAGCATAGACCAGATCCAAGGTTTCTAATGAATCTATGAAAATATCTTAAGGTTATGGACCTTCCTGTGAGATTTCACTTGAATGAATGCATGACAATTAAATGATATTTGAAGGATGCCTGGGTGGCTCAGTTGCTTAAGCCTGCTTTCAGCTCAGGTCATGATCCTTGCATCCCAAGGTCGGTCCCATATTGGGCTCCTTGCATAGTGGGGACCATGCTTTTTCCACTGCTTGCCACTCCGCCTGCTTGTGCTCTCTCTCTGACAAATAAATAAATAGAATCTTTAAAAATTTTTTAAAAAATAAGTAAAATGATATTAAAGAATTCCTAGACTTTACAACTGCTGAGTCCCCTTTCGAGCACATGCATTCTATATTCTGCACATGGATGAGGAGAAGCCACCAATGCCACTGGGTGACAGAAGACAACCAGTTGTCAGGTGTGGATCATCTGCCCCCTGACCAAAAAGTCCTGGGGTTTCCAAGAGCCCAGGCAGAGCCCTGTTTCTCTGTCACCGTCTCTCCTGTCACCTTATTTTATTTCCTTCAGAGTATTCGTGACTCTTAAATTATTTATTTGCTTACCTTTGAATTATGTGTTTTTCCCACTAGAATAGAAAAGATCCATGTAAACAAAGAATTTGTCTTTCTTGTTTATTGCTCTATCTGGGGTAGTAACTAAATCAGTGTCAGGTATGTAGTAAACGTTTAGTATGTATTTGTGGAAAAAAAGGAGTGAGAGAATGAATCAATTGATTAATTCTTTTTATGGATAGGATTTAGGGGACAGGCTTAGGGAAGATGATATAATATAAATTCAGCAAAGATATTGCTGAGTACCTTTGAAGCTTTGGCATTGTGTGAAACAGTGAGAATAGAGAGCAAAAAGACCTATCTTGGGTGAACTTATAGTCTGTTTAGGGACACAAAGCAGGAATGCATGGACACTATGTACAGAAGAAAAAGAATAAAACAGGACAGCATGCCAAAGAAGATCTCAGAGATCTCAACAACAGATGGCGAGTTGTTAAGCAGGAAACCACAAAATACGCTAGACTGTCAGAGGAAAGGGAGAAATTCTTCTGAGCTAAAGTGACCTAGGAGATCTTCAGAGGAGAAAAACAACAGGTGAGAATACAAGGATGTGAATCAAGGGGAATCCCAGGCCAAGGTTCCTGGTGGGAAAAAGCAAGGGGCAATCTCACTGGAGAGCAGGGGAAACTAACACTTTTTCAAAGATCTTACTCATTTATCTGCCGGCACACGGCTGGAGGAATACTATGTCTATTCTATGGATATATCAACTTGTCCAGATTCCCAGATGTTCATGATGGAGCCGGGATTTGTACCCTGATCAGTCTTGTTCCTAGGACCATGTTCCTCCTGCCCCTCACCACGGACAGGGAGAAGCCTCTGATCTGGGGACAGTAGAGCTGTATATAGGGGAACAATAAAAAATGAAGCTAATTTGTTGTTAGAATATACTGAGGATTTCGGATAGTATTCTGTATTATACTATAAGACAAGGGAAGATATTAAAAATTCTTACCCAGGGCAGTCACTCTTTGAAAGTATTTGTTAGAAAAGCTAATCTGAATGGATTGAAAAGAGAGTTCGAAACAAGGAGATTGTGTAACAATTATTATAATATCTCTGAGCTGAGGTAAATGAAAATGAAGTAAGTAGGAGCAGAAATAGTGGTAACTTTGAGTTTAAAAATGGGAGAATTACTGCATTGTCACAGGGAGGAGTCGGGAGGAAGGCACAGCCCTAATACTGCTAGCCATTGTCCTCTGGTGTGCCCAGGTCCCTTTTGTCATGAACAAAAAAATGAAAAAGAGTTAAACTGCGTACCTAAGAGAGAGATTCTATCAGATAAAAAGAAAACTTTTTGAAGAGTTCTAAAGCTTTGAGGAATTCTACTAAACAGGGTTCTGTTCTCTCGCCTGGGAAGTAACTGAAGTTATGATAGACATTCATATAGGAATTAGAAAGAATATAAGTACCTGCCTTTTTCCACATCCTTGAAATACTCCAAGGTTAAGAGACATAATGCATATAAAACTGTTTGAGATTTTTTTAAAAAGAAATATTTATTGAAGCACCTTTTAAAGGAAAGGAGCTTGGTCCACATGGAACAAAACCAAACTTGTATTTTTTTCTCACACTCTGTCTTCACAACTTTCCTGCGTATTGTGACATAATCTTCACTCCATATATTTCTCATTTCTGGATAACTGGGGATTTAGAAAGGTCAGCTGTCCTCACTCATGTGTTTATCTACCAGATATAACCCTCACCATTCTGGACCATAATTATGTGTTTTTATACCTGTTTCACAAAGTACTGTGAGTATTGGAGAAAAGGATGTCTTTGTGTCCCTGATGACTTGAATAAATAAGAGGTTCGATCAATGAGGTTAATGAATGGGTTTATGTAATGTAAATTGTGCTGTGAGATTTCATTGTTTAAGAATTAGTAACATTTAATCACTCTTGCAAAGACAATTCATTTTGACTTCTTGTATAACAACTGGTGAAATGTGAATGTTCTTGACAGAAAGAATAAAACATTTACATATCTAAAAGATAATTTCCACCACCAGCTTATTCTCAAGGAAATTAGAACATTTTAGGATAAAGAATCTCATAGGTTCACAAAATTCCTTATTTTCTTTCTTTTTTTTTTTTTTTTTAAAGATTTTATTTATTTATTTGACAGAGAGAGATCACAGTAGGTAGAGAGGCAGGCAGAGAGAGGGGAAGGGAAGGAAGCAGGCCCCTGCTGAGCAGAGAGCCCGATGCGGGACTTGATCCCAGGACCCTGAGATCATGACCTGAGCCGAAGGCAGCGGCTTAACCCACTGAGCCACCCAGGCGCCCCCTTATTTTCTTTCTTATTTTATAAATCCCTTTCTATCTATTCATGGGCAACAAGTTACCACTTTGTTCTAAAAATGTTAAAACAGGAAAGGGGAATTTTATATTAATAATAACCATTATATTTGTAGGATAATCATACTCCTTCATGTTAAGTGCCCAGAAGGATAAAGGATAATTCTCATTTCCCCTAGGATTATATTCATATATCTACTAAAGGATAAAGGTATATATGTATATAAAATTTTATCTATGTGTTCAGTATTGCATATCTATTTATAGTTTCATATGTATATATTTTTTACTAGATGCTGATTTATCTGGACTCTATATAACAACATTATATGCTATAATAATGATACTTTAAATTGAAGTAAATGAACAATTTCCAGGGACATGGTGGGTGGGGACATCTTTTTCCCTTTGGCCACTTTGGATCTTTGATAGATTTTGTACATGTGGCTCTGGTCTTCATGTTTTCCCATCCACATTTAGTCCAGCTCAAGAAAGAGCAACACCCTGCTGTGGTAAGGGAGCCAATCTTGCTGTCAGATGTTCCTGGGCTTGGGTAACTCCTGCTCCACTGTTTAGAGGTCATGAGTCCTTGGACAAATCACTTCACCTTTCTGATTCACAGTCTCGCCGTAGGTCCAACGTGGATGATACCCTGCCCATACCTTCACCCAATCTCTTGTTAGGATAGTAGTAAATACCAGTATGCATACTCTTACTTCCTCACACCTAAACCTCTTTCAACAATATACAGAAGTCTCTTTGAATGCATTACTTCATATTATGCTTTAAAAACAAAAAAATAAACAAACAAACAAACAAAAAATGACCAACCAACCGAACAAAAAAATCCTTCCCTTATAAGTTTCCAAAACTGTAGGTATGCGATAAGGCATAAAATGCATATTACTGATATGTAATGACCGATCACAGTGTTTGCTCATTCTGGTAGGTTGAATCTCAAGTTGGCTGCCTCCAACTGGCTATCTGTTGAAACACTTTATGCTTTTATAAGGGTGAATCCAGAGTGCACTGAGTAATGCATAATAAAATTAGTTTTGGGAGAAAGGAACCAAGTTTAAAAGAAAAAAAAAAAAAAAGAGGGGACAGATAAGCACAGTAAAATAATCTCCAATGACTTCATTGTGAAGTAATGACTTTTACCAAATAACTGCATTGTAGTTTTATCTTTCCAACCAAGATTGTGTTAATGCTCTAAAATTAAATCTCTTGTGAAAGTTATCTGGAATTTCTCAACAAGTTTTTAAAGGGGTTTTATTTTTTCATTGGAGGTCATGCCTCAAGAATTTGTAGGAATTCCGCCTGGAAAGTAATAATCAGTGGAAACTGGCAGTCAAAGCTAATTTATATTACTCTTCCAGATAAAAATTCCTTCCGTCTTAGACCTGCATTTCAAAAAAGATTATTATCACTCTGGAGAGAATACATCAGTGTAGAAAAAAGAAAGAATGACCTCAAAGATGTCTTTGCTGCCTCTGTGCAACTCCAGGTCTGCTTCTTTTTAAAACTCCCTTTTTAATCCTCTCTTTTGAAATGGTTTGAGTCTATTCAACGCAAGAGTATGTCAGAGGCGTGCCTGAGGAGAGCTCTCGAAATGATGTTCCCTAATTTGCCTGCCGTGGGAGTTCATGACACATCTTGGGTGGTGGGAAAAAGGAGGACAGAAGCAGGAAATGAGGGGGAGAGAGAGCCCTTCAGCAACGGGACCAAGAGGAGGAAAGTGCTTTTTATATGGCAGTATATTCTCCTTCCCTTAGTAGCTAAAGGGATTGGTTTTTCCCAAATCAGACTCTTTGCCCTTCCTTTAGTTGTGTTTGTGTATCCATATACATGACACATTCACGAGGGAGCAGCTTAATGGAAAAGCCTTGGCTATTTGTAATGACAGACTTAAATTTAAACCTCAGGCCCTTCCCTTACTACCTTCCCCATGTACAAGTTACTTAAACTCTCTGAGCTTCAGTCTCCATACCTATAAAACTCATAGAATATTTAGGGGTCAACTAGATGTCATATGTAAATCATTCAGCTTGGCATTTGGTCAGTACCAAATAAAAATTTGTTGGAAAAACAATGAGTTAATGTTAGTTCCTTTACTCATTCTACCTCATCCAAAGAATTTGGGATATTAATCCAATGTGGATAACCTGGAGTCTAGTCAAAGATCTGATCAATGAAGTACAAAAACACTACCACTCTCTTTGGTGATTCTGAAAATTGAAGCCACCAGATATTTTTGAATCAATGCCAACTAAAATCCACAAAAGAGATATGCCAAATCATGATTTATATGGCCAGAGTAAGTATTCAGAAGCCCTAACCACTTCCCAAGATGAGGAGCCTATACCTAGGAGGCTAAAAATAACTTAAAGGCCATTTTTTTTTTTTAATTCATAGGATTTCAATTTGAGATACTGCCAAAAACATAACGTGGTATCAAAACCAAAAGGCCTGCCTTTGCTATCACCCCAGATATGCGTAATGCATGGGTCAGACCCACCAACCTTCCAGCATTCAACAGACCAAAACTGAACAGAGGAAGCATTCCATTTACTAAGAATTCAATCACTCTTATTGAAATATTTCAGCAGTGGAACTGAAATCTGCTAGCATCATAAATACAATTTGTACAATTCCAAAAAGCATATATTTGGGACAAGGCCATTGTTAATCCTATGTGGTTTTTCAGTGGGTAGGTAATTCTTTAACAGTAGAAACAGAAGACAGATTTGCTTCCAATTGTGAGCTCATTCCTAAGGTCACAACTGAAAGCTGAAAGAGAAACGGAGTCCAAAATAAACATCAGTTTGGACTATAAAGCATTTCTCTCTGAGGGTGCCCAGGTTTATATGAAGGAATTCCACCTCAAACAAGGAGAAATTTAACTCATTTTTCCCAGTTATTAGTGGGCACGTCTAGTGTCTGCCTGTTCACCCTGATCCACTCCCCAACCTCAAATCCATTTTCCTAAGATCCTGGCTTAAGAACCACATGAACCCAGAGTTCTTCTAACTCCTTACACTTTAGTTGCTCTAGAGTGGTAAAAAAATAGAGTTATAAACTATCTGTAGGAGCAGTCACTAACATGGCTGGCCAGAAAATCTCAGTAAGAGGCCAAAAAGTTTAATTTGTTGTAACCTATGATTTCTTAGTAAATATTAACTAATGTTAGAAGTATGCATGGATTTACTTCCCTAGGCTGTTTAAACCTTTTAAATCATTATTTTTAAAACAAAAAAATTAAGTAAGACCTTCAAAAGTGACTCATAAAGGAAGGGTGTTTGGTTTGCTTCCCTCACCTCCTCCAAGCTACCCGTCTTCAAAATGATGTTTTTCTTTCATGAGGTTGTCCCCTTCACTTATGTGCCTGGTTGATGGTTAGTTCCCTCTGCAGGTGTCTCTAAGATCCTGGGGACTTAACCCTTTGGTTAAGTAACCAACTACTGTGCACAAAGGCACTTACCTTGCCTACTCTTTACCGAAGTCTTGACTGCCAACTGGGTGCCCAGTCATGGCAAGACTGAAGACTTTACCCACGTGCAGACTCCCAAAGGTTCTTCACAGAATCATGACTGGGACATGAGCCAGAAACCTACATGTCCCCTCCCCACAAAAGGCATCTTCTCCGCCCACGTTACAGAAGAAGCTCAGCTGATCTAGAAACAGCTCCTTGTGTGGACTGCATTCTTAGAAGTTATTATTTCTTACTAATTGACTTGTTTACTTATTCCTATATTTTCAGAATGCCAGATGCCACTCTCCTTACATCTCAAGCACACAGAACTACTTTAGAATTTAGGAAATGTGGGACGCCTGGGTGGCTCAGTTGGTTAAGCAGCTGCCTTCAGCTCAGGTCATGATCCCAGCGTCCTGGGATCGAGTCCCGCATTGGGCTCCTTGCTCGGCGGGGAGCCTGCTTCTCCCTCTGCCTCTGCCTGCCATTCTGTCTGCCTGTGCTTGCTCTCGCCCTCTCTCTCTCTGATAAATAAATAAAATCTTTAAAAAAAAAAAAGAATTTAGGAAATGTTCACCATGTATGCATTAATAGGTATTATTTATCAAGTATTGACTTCACCAACTCTACACCAATTGGAGAAATGAGGGAAAGGGCACCCTAAAAAAGAGGTGAAAGCAATTTCAAAGGCGAGAAAGGCTACCTGATAGAGTGCAGAAAATGAATAGATCAGTGTGGCTGGGAGTCAGCATCCATTCACTGGGGACTGGAAAACCGGGAAATTGTGGGCGCAGTCCTGAGAAGACCCATTACAAAGATCTTCCAAATGCCATGGGTTTTGGGTTTGATTCTGTAAACTAAAAGAGACCTAAAAGAAGTGCAGGATGAGATTTGTGATGTGAAATGATAGTGTTAGGTGCAATCTTGAGAATAACTAGAGATGAGGGGTAGACTAAGGGCAATGAAGCTAGTAGAATGGCTCTGGCTATGGGGAGGTCCTCAATTCAGGCAGTGAAGATAAGGTGAAGAGAATGGAACTTACAGGAGATAAAATCAACATGACCACATGAGATATCTCTTTGAGGACAGCCATATTTTCTGATAATAAATGTTAATTAAAACAGAAGTTCTCAGAGCTGGGAGCTTGTGAATCTCTTTTAAATCCCAAATTTAGAACTATGGTAGGGGATTTGTATTGTATCTCTCCTTACTAACGCATGACTTCAAAGTTGAATTCAAATGTCATCAAATCAAACAAATCAAATCAAACAAAGAACAATGATGTTTTTCTGTGAGAGACGGTGGGTGGTGTAAAGATGAATAGTTACAATCTCTGTTCTTAGAGATTTCAAAAACTAGTTGAATGATTCTCAGTGCTGCGAACAACTGTGAAGTGAGCCATAATTAAAAATTTTTAAAGGACGATGTGAGGCAGTGTATGTAAGTATTTAGTAGTAGTGATGATAAAGGTTATGATGATAGTTAACATTTTTTGAACTTTCTTTAAGAAAACTTACTATTTTCTTCACTCTTCTGAAATAAGCTATGGGGGGCATGAGTAAGTTAAGAAATTTACCTGTAGTCACACAGCTGTAAGTGTAAGGATGGCTGTGAACTCATAGGTCTGTGGTGGACACTGTGGTGTGCTGCCCAGATCTTCTTTTCAGGATCAAGGAAAGCACCCATTCCTCGCCCCCCCCCCCGCCCCCCGCCAAAAAAAAGCAGGGAAGAAATGTCAACTGCTTGTGATTGCTTGTCTCTCCAGCTGAAAAATCTGCCTCATCTAAGATGTAGGCTGGTTGGGAGGGGGTAGTTCACAATTGCCTCAATTGGAAAACTCTGAAAATATCATCCCAGCTTCAGAGCTTCCAAAAAGATTGACTGAAGCCTCAGTAACAATTCAACATCTCCCTTGTATAGTATCGTTTTCTCCCTCCTTTAAAGATCTTGATCTGATGAGCAGTCTTCAATAAACCTTTTTGTGCCCTGAGAACCTGAACCATGATAATGTGTCATTGACTCCGATGCCAGTGTGCTTAAGTACCAAGCTATATAGTAGAAGAGACAGAACAAAAAATTTCTACCAGATGTGAAGGAAGGGTAGATTTTGAAAGACAAGGATTAGGTGCTTTAGGCACAAGGAATAATGGGGAAAAAACTATACTTGAGGAACAATGACTAGATGAGTCTGACAAGAGTAGGGGCTTCGTGTAGTTATTAGAAGTAAGTAATGGAGGGTTATGCTCAGGCTGCTTCTCAGATCCCATAGTTGGGAACTCCTGTCTTGTTCTCCTGTTGATGAAGAGCAGGAGACTGATATGATGTAAACACTATTTTAAGGAAATAAGTCAATGATCTGTGGCCAGATGGAATAGAATGGTAGAACCAGATACAAATGACATTTTATGTTAAAAATCCATAAGAGTTCTTGGTTAACTGATACGTGAAGTCAGGGAAAAGTCATGAAGACTTGGAAGATTCAACTCTGGGTGAAAGGGACAAAGGCCAGGTGTCCTTCTAGAGAAATTTTACATGGTTGCCCTCTCTGGGACATCTTCATGGTAGAGGTAATATGGAACTAAGTGGCTGAGTTTGAGAACATCTTCCTCCTATCAAATGGTTCATCAAAATTATTCTCTTTCATGAAATGTTACTTCATTAAACTTCTCCAGTAAATTCTCCATCTAGTGGTGGCCAAGAAAAGAAGACATTGTGAAAATAGCTGAGCCGCTTAGGGGATAATCGACAGTCTGGATACTTTCCCAAGAATCAGTGCCACAGTGCACACTGCTCCATGTCAGGCATGGGATAGATGAAGACTGAATAAGCTCGGAAGACAAGGTAGAAAAGTCATGACTTCTGGAATTGCAAAGCAAGTTTTTATCCTTTTGTTCAAGGGCATCTTTTCTCTGCTTTAAACCTTAGGTTATTCTTAACCAGAGATGCCAATTAGGACATGAATGTTCTTCAATAGGTACTAATTTTATTCTGATACGTGGTATTTTAAGACACCCAAGCTCCTAGTTTCTATATATGCACACGTCTTATGGCTCAGTCATGAGCAGTTACTAATCACTTGGTGAAATCAAGTAGGACAGATATTATACAAAAACACTGTTTTGTGTTTTGTAATCAGGCTTCCAAAGACAAGTTCTTTCTGGCTGCCAGCCATAGGACACAAGATGTTTTATTTCAATGTGAATTCCTGATTCCATATTTAAATAAAATAGCTAAACATGTGACAGATGAGGAAAACAATGACTCCAATGCTGTGATCACAGTAAATTGCAGAATTGGGGAAAGGGAGAGAGATGGGGAGAAAGAGACTCTATTTTCAACTGTGAGCCAGGGTGTAATAATTAAAATTGTTAAGCTTGGATAACAGGATTGTTTTATTACCACCTCTTGTACGTAATATCATAATCAAGCTATTGTTTGATGAATCCTATACTTCCTGTTTTGTGCTCTCTTCTACCTCCTCTGTATTTTTCTTTTCAACTTTCGTGTGGTTTTCTGAGACCAGAAATGTCAAAACTCTTTGGAGAACAGCTGTTCTCATTTCTGGCTTCTCTACTGAGTAAATGCAAGCTTCTAAAAGCACTGTCTCCTATGAGCTGTTCCACCCCAGATGTAAACTGGGAGACTAATTTTTTTTTTTAATAGTCTGAGTAAGAAAAGGTCAGAGGTGATGGGCCTAAATACCCCCATCACTGAATTTATGATATAGAAGTTGTTTGGATTGAGATCTCCAAAGTGGCAGAGCTCTCAGGAAGTCCCTGTGCACTGAGCTCCTGAGATATTAACAAGATATTGACAACTCAGGCCTTTTGGGTAGAGTCAGAGAAAACTGAGTGACTCTTACCCCAGGGAGCCCCTCTGAAACCCCGTTTGCTGCTCTCGATCAAAGGGTGGGTGCCCAGGAAACCTCACTTCTTTCTCTCAGCATGCAACTGAAAAATACATATTTTTATAATAACTTCCTTATGGAATCTCAACCCCCAAGTAGATGAAGAGAGAGGATGTACCTTATTCAGCATTGTAGGCCCTGTGTATAGCACACTTAAAGTGCTCAGTGGGTATCCTGAATGCAGCTTTTAAAGCAAAGCTGGATGCAGCAAGAAGAGAGTTTGATGGCATGAAAGACAAGCTATGCTAGGGACATGAAGAGAGCAGAGGCGCCAATCTGAATTTCAGGTTTGGGTATATGAGAGAAGAGCACCCTACAGGCTCCCAGGGCACCAGCGGAGGAAGATAGTGTCCAAAGTGGCTGTTTCTCAGACAGGCAGAGAGACTGCTCAAGTTTGGCTCTTCTTAAACTTTACTTTAGTAAAGTTTAAAAGTAAACTTTAAAACTTTACTTTTACTTAAAGCCACTTTACTGGCTTTCTAGCAGTGTGGTGGGACTCAGCGATTCCTACTTGCTCCCAATGGGACACGCGCCATTGTTGAGAGCCAGGGACCGCCAGAAGGGAAGGAATACCATGGTTAGTGGAAAAGTATTCAATGGTGGAAGACTTTAAGGCAGACTAGCTGGACTGGGGACCAAAATGAAGAAACCCCAAGACCTCAGGGGGTCAGCAAGGAGGACACTGGACCCTAATTAGCTCAGATTTGGGGATCAAAGAGCTGCAGCTTAAGGTGGTGTCAGGAGAGTCAAGGGCATGGTTATAGTACCAAAAAGGAGGAGGGGGCCAGCTGGTTCCTGAGTCCATGCAGGCTTTCAGCATACACCCACACACCTTATGTGGAACAAGGAGAATGGAAAGAAATGTGTTCATAAGAATCTGGGATATATAAACTATTTCAGTCATTGTATTAAACTATAACCAGTCCTGGAAAACAAAACAAAACAAAACAAAACAAAACAAAACAAAACAAAACAAAAAAACAAATTTGTTTTGAGGGAAGACTTTATTCTCCAACACTGCTATCAGCTGATGGAGACTTTTGATGACAATTAGAGCATTTTGCAAGTAAAGAAAGAAGCTATATTTTCCCTACACATATAGAAGGAATGTGAGGAAATTTGTAATTGTGCAACAGGTGTGTTTAACTTATAGTTACATAAAAGAAAAAGACTTGGCTTAAGTTGGAACCTAAATAGAGAGCTAAGGGGCTAGGGGAGAGTTCTTATCTTTGAGTGGAGGTCCAGTGATAACTTAATATCATCACCCTCAGTCCACCAAGGGTCAGGAGACCTGGGGAAGCCTGAATATTAGGGAATAAGTGGGTTAATGCTTAACCTATGAAACATAATAAGCATTATTATTATTCTCAGAGAAGAATCATTAGGAAGGTCAAATGATAAATGTTCCTGACAGTATGATGTAGAGAAGATGGAGAGCTGGTACTCATTTTCACATATTTGTATGCTGTTTGCTTCTTGCACCTCCAAATAATCCAAACAAATAAACAAAAATAAGCATTTTCCTCCACATTTAATAGAACCCAGGAGACTGAAATATAAAATGGCAATATCTGGATTGAGATCATTTTGTCTTGTATTATATAAGGTACTGAGAATTTATTAAATATGTAAAGATTATTTGAGTATTTTCCTTTTTCTTCTGTTTTTTTTTTCTGACAGCATACATCATTATATTAAATAACATATTAAGTACAATTATATAGAACTTATTATATGCCAGGACAATTTTGAGCATTTTATACAAGTTTACTTAGTTGGCCAATAACTCTATCAAGTAGGTGCTATTAATTCCCCAGATAAGGTAACAAAGAAAAAGATATTAAGCAGCTTAATTCTATAGCCAGTAAGTATTGTATGTGGAATTTGATGTCATGTTTTCTACCATAGACTATAGGCTTAACTCTTATGCCACACTGCCCCGTGAACAGAGAAAATGCAACAAAACTTTGTTGGTATCTACTATGTGCAAGATGCTTTGGAGAATACAAAAATAACTCACACAGTTATGGTCACAGGTAAGATGCAAGCTCTAGAAGCAAACAGTCTAGAAAGAAAAGTACAATACTATGTACAAGTGACATGGTACAACAGAGCCACAGACATGCTCAATTTCTCTTCTTTTCCTCTTCTCCTTCTCCTCCTTCTTCTCATTCTTTTTCTCTCTCCTCTCTTCCCCCTCCTGCTTTTCCTCTTCTTCCTTCTTCTTTATTTTTCATTCCATTAAAGAAGAGTTGATGAGTAGACGTATTCCTCTAAAGTAAAGTGGGATGGCCGAGTCACTTTAGTATCAGAGAAACTCGGTTGGCTTTGATCCCAAGTTTGGTCACTTAATTGTGTCATCTTGGGAATGTTTATTTAACATTTCTGAACCACAGTGTTTCATTCGGGAAGTGAATATGACATGAGTTAATGTGGGAAGTAAGGAAAACAATGCACTTGAAAGCTTTTGACAACAACTAAGAACTTGAGAGAAAGAGAAACAGTGAAGACAGAATGTGAATGAGACTGAGAGTGCTTCTTCAGTTGAACTGAAGACTCTCCACTCAACACAATACTTCTTGCCAATTATTCCTACATTCTACAGCCTATTGGCTTATAGCTGTTTTTTGTTTGTTTTTGGATTTTTTTTTGCATGTGATACATTATTTTTTGGAACTAGCTTCTTTGCCATATTTTCTCTGCTATTAATATTCAACGTTCTTAAGCAGAAGGACTGTACACTCAATTTCTTTCATTTTCTCTCACCATCATACTTCATAAAATCGCTCCCCAGAGAGCCTGCATTCTGCGATAAGAATGCAAATACATGGCACTGGTCAATTCACAGCACTAAACTCTGAGATTTACAATTTACAGAATTATTTCACGTGCATCACCATATTTGATCTCACCACATCTCTTGTGGGCTTTCTTGCTTCTCGGATCATTGTGACTGGGCAGGCGGTAGACAAACTAAGTTGGGATCAGGTTTCAGCATCAAGCATGGACTCTGATACTTTCTGATTTTTCTTTGCCACCTCCTTCTTGTCTCTAACCTTGTGCCCTCAGAAATGGATCTCAACTTCACACCCTTGGGTCCTGCACCTCCGAAAGAGGATTCATAAAGCCAAAGAAAATGAAAGGATAGCACATTCCAGCAGTTCTGCTCTCCTTTCCTGGAAGGAAAACAGCGTAAGTTTATCACCCAGAGCCTTTAAGGCATTAACATTTTCTAACGAACGGAAGCAAAATGATATAAATGAGGCTGTGCTTGATGACATTTTAGGATGAGTGCAATATTTTAAAAGCATACATTGATTTTAAAGCTTAATTCTACTAAAATTTTCACAAATTAAAGTTATCTGATTTTAAAAATCTTATCTGGCATCTGCTTGCCATGGGGTAGAAATGGAAATAATTCTGAAAAACTGTTCTGTACACTGGTTAGCTCAGTTCAAACAGTTAAGTTATTTACATATAGGGGAGACTGGAAGGTCTGGGAAGCAGATGCTTATTATTCTTCCTCATCAAGAGAGGATGACTAGTGTTCTCAGGTACAAGAGCCCGTCTATAGAAGTTCCGAAGTCAGACATCCTCGCCTCACGCATCAGAGAGCAAAATGATGAGGGAGCCTCGCCGAGCAAACTCGTGGTATGGGTTTTGCTGTTGCATCCAGCCATTGAACTACAAAGATGAGAAGGTGTGTTTCTGTCCTGTTTTGTGTTCTCCTCCCTTACCTTCTCCTAACATCAATTCTTTTGCTGATTTATTCAGTGAAGCAGGTGAATGGGGACAAGATGGAAGGAAACCCCTATGGAGAAGTGTCCAAGAGTAAAGAGGGGGGTGGGTCATGAACATCTAGATGAAGAGCCAGAGCTGCTGTCACACAGACGACAGGCAAAGCTTTACGGAGTGAAAGATAATTAGCTGTTTCCTGGAGCTGAATGTTGCCAGAGCAAAGAAGCAACATTAAGCTTTTCTGAAGTCCTGATGGAGTTCTAACTTCCAGAGCAGACGGATGTCACATGGCTTGTTCTGACCATAGCATGAACCAGAGGTGACTGTCCCAGTCTGTGGTATGAAGGACTCACATCTTTGTTTTCACTCCGGGCAGAGGAGAAACTCTTCAGTTAGGTTCAGTACATCATGCAAAAGGAAGCTACAAAGTTCAGAGAGAAGCCGTTTGAAGCAAAAACACTTTGGATTTTTTTTTTTTTTTTCTAACCACGTTGAGGGACCCTAGCAAGCCAGGGCGATGAAATGGATTGTTTACACATCATTTGAACAAAGAGAGTATGTCCTTGGTTTGAAAGTTTACACTGAGAGATTGGTTGTAATCAGAGCTGAAATTCAGCTGGTGTTAGCTTGTTAAGATATTAAAATATATCCTTGCTAATTGGTATATAGATCCCATCCCTAGCTCCTCCAATGACTTCCAGGCCTGGGATCCCCAGACTGTCACTTCAAGTGAGGCCATTAGCTACAGCTCTCACACACCAGCAGCCCTCCTTCCCTGCTCCCTAGTGCAGGAGACAGCCCCTTTGGGAGCAGTATAGACACCCTAGTGGGCAAATCCCCAGCGGACATCTGGCTCCTTCAGCTTCTGCTACCTGCCTATTTCTGAGAACTTTTGACTTCCACATGCATGCTGGTGGTTGGTTTGTATATGTGTGTATCTATCTTTATCTGTTACCGACTTGTCTATCTTATCCATCTATAACCTACTTATCGACTGCCTATCAAGAGAATGAGATGAAATTCACTCACCATAAAACTGGCCATTTTATTTTTATTTATCTTTTTAAGAGAAGGAGAGAGAGAATCTTTAACAGGCTCCACGCCCAGCATAGAGCTTGACACGGGTCTGGATCATAAGACCCTGAGATCATAACGGGAGCCAAAATCTAGAGTTGGATGCCTAATCAACAGAGAAAATGGCCCCCCAAAATGGCCATTTTCATGTGTATAATTCAGTGATACTTAGTATATTCACTCAATGTTATGCAACCAGCACATCTAACTGCGAAGTATTTCACCCAAGAAAACCTGTATCCAGTAAGTAGACTCTGCCCATTTCACTATCTTACCATTACCACCAATCCATTTTCTGTCCATGTGGACTTGCCTGTTCTAGGTATTTCATATAAATGGAATTATACAATCTGCAGGCTTTTTTTATCTGACTCCTTTCACTTAGCATGTTTTCAAGGCTCATCCATGTTGTAGGGTATTAATGGGTATTATAATGGGTATGAATACTTCATCCATTTATGTTGCTGAACAAACCAGCACCCAAGCTATCTGGTTTCCAGTCCAGACCAAAGTGTCTGGATTCTAACATCCAGTCCCTTATGTACTAAGTCTGTGTCAAGGTAAGGTCTTTGTTATTTCTTTATCATTTCTCATCTGTAAAATGGAGACAGGAGCAATCCCTACCTTATGGGAATGTTGTGAAACTAAATCAGTTAAAATACAAAAAGCATTAAGAACAGTGCTGAACCAATATTTAGTACATGCATCATTATTTGTTCTTGTTATTCATTCTTGGGAATAAGATGAAAGAGGCAGCATGGTCCTTTGGCATTGTCTACTTGCCAGTGGCTCTGATAACAAGGCCTCCTGCTCATTAAGCCACAAGAACAACTTTATTCTATGTCTCCATTACCTGACTAGCGCCCAGGCACAGAGTATGTATGTTACCCACTGTATTGTCATTCTTCTGATATTGAGTGAGATACTACATTCTGATAAGATATCTTCTCATATTATGAATGAGATAAAATTGATCTTAATCTTGACTCCTGGTACTCACTGAGTAAGTCACTACCCCCAATTCACAAATGCAGCAATATAAACTTTTAATTGAAAATATACAGGGATGTATGTACAAGGTAATTTGACAGTTGAACTACCCCAACATTCCCAATAAACATTTTTGCCTTTCTTCTTCCCAGAGGCAATAAAAACAGTTGTCAATCACTACAAAAACTCTTCTTAAAATGTTGTGTTTTGATTTTGAACTAACATATCATTAATTTTATTTATTTTTATTTTTTTGATGATTTTTTAATTATGTTTTTTTCTTTTTTTTTAATTAAATTCATTTATTTTCAGCATAACCGTATTCATTATTTTTTCACCACACCCAGTGCTCCATGCAATCCGTGCCCTCTATAATACCCACCACCTGGTACTCCAACCTCCCACCCCCCACCACTTCAAACCCCTCAGATTGTTTTGACCAGAGTAATCAGTATAGAATTTAAAATTTAAATAGCACCAGACAGCTAATAATGAAAAATGGATGTTTCCATTATCTCATCCTTTTCTATACCCGAGTTCTGCTCCTAGAGGCAAATACCCTCAACTGCTATGTTTCTTCTTTGCCTTTAACTCCATGTTTTAAAATCCTGTGCACGCTTTGCAATTTTTCCATTGATAATTTTAGGTATGGATCATGAGGGTTCAGATCTCACTTTTAGCTTTCCTCAACACTGTGTGTGTGTGTACATGTTTACATTTCCTGCAAGATAAAATTATTTTCAATAGCAAATATTTTATCCTTATGATAGATAGGTCGTTTAGAAGGAAATAAAATTCCAAGTTGAAAAACATTGTCACTCCGAACTTTGCAGGCTTTGTTCCACTGTCTTCTAAGATTCAGTTGCTGTTACAAGACTAAGATCATTCTTGTGTATTTGACTGTTTTCCTCCTCTCTTGTGGAAGCTTCTAGAATCTCTTCTGGATTTCAGATATTGTCAGTTTCACAATGACCTTCCTGAGGTTTTGTCTTTTATCACTCATTGCACTAGCTACTTTCATGTACATTTCCAATAGGGAGACACATAAGTTTCAGTTCTGGAAATTTAAAAAGAATTGCTTCTTTGATAATAGCTTCCTTTGATTTTCTCTTTTCTCTTTATGTAACTCTTAATTATTAGCTGGTAAACTCTAACTCTAGTCTTCATTTTTTCCTATCTTTTCTCTCCACCTTTCCCTTTTTTTTTTTTTTTTAATATTTTTGCTCTACTTGGAGACTTTCTTAACCCTTACAACCTTCTATTTAATTTTTTAATTTCAGTTTTTTTTATGTAATAGATAAGAATTCTTTCTTGTTCTTTAATCCTTTTTCATAGTGACTTGTATCTATATTATAGACTGAATTTTTTTGTATTTTTCCAAGGATATATTACACATTCCTTAAAGTTTACTTTGACTTTCTGCATTGACTCTGATCCATCTAGGTCCTCTTTTTCTATTTGAGTTTTATTTGTTTATTTTGTTGGATTTGGTCTCTACGTCTATGGTGCATGTTTTCCCTAAATGTCTCTGATTCTTGTCTGTTCGTTTGTACCTAAGAGTGAACTACTCAAACAATGCCGGTACTGAATGCATGAGGAGAGGTGGTGACTGACAGGGACCACGGTAGGTCCTTGGTGGGCGGTTGACCTACCCTTTCCATTGAGGAAACTAGAATGTTTATATAGAGACTTTTTTCCTGTGGCCATCCAGAAAAATACCTACTTCTGCCAGAAATGAAGTGACAGGGTAAGTGTAGAGGGAATAACATGAGTTTGACAACTGAGAAACCCATAAACCCTAGAACTGGGTGGGGAAAGGGGAGGGGAGGGCCATTCTCAGGCCTCTGTTTTTCTTTGTGCCCTCCTCCTCCTCCATTCAAAGCCTCTCATGTTTGGTTTCTCCAAAGTAAAATTCCCTGGTCCCATTCATCCATCCATCCATCCATCTCTGTGTGTGTATGTGTGTGCACGTTGTAGGGAGGGCAGTTTAATAGTAGATGCATACTTGTATGGGGTATGGGCAGAAACTGGGATCCAAACCTTCCCCTGAACTCCATCCGTTGCCAAAAGTAGATCCTTTAAGTTCCTGCGCCTTTCTGGAGTTTTGCAGGGTGAATTGGCTTACTTCTTGTCATTTCCCTGGACAAACCGTGCTCAGATTTTTCCGTTATCCTACACTGTTTTCAACTCTCATTTTCCAATTTTTAAAAATGCACCAAAAATTTTAATCTACTCCTGTCTTCTCCCCTCATTCTCTTTATCTTTATAAGCTAATAATTTCTTCTTCTTCCTCCTCCTTCCCTTCTTCTCCTCCTCTTCCTCCTCTTCCTGACACTGGGGACCCATATGGGGGAGGAAGGATGGTGCTAAGTGCATGTGTCTATATGCTAGTTATCTAGCTACATGACAAATAGAAAAGATGCTGGATGTGATTTTCATCCTAAGGAGTCAAACTGCCAGGCCCAACCTGATGAGGGGATCCAGTGGATTATCACCTCAACCACTCTGGGTAGTTCTTGCAAAATTGTGTAATAAACTTCCATTTACTTTGTAACAATTGGACTTTTTTAAACATTGGAGTTGCTCTGCAGAGGGTCTTCAAAATGTGAACTGAGATTTTTGTCAAGTTGGCAAGAAATTGATGGATATGAGAGTAGATTCTGTTTAGCCATTATTTGTGGTTTGATGCTATGGAAACTAACCTATGTGCTGAGATTAAACATATCCATTGTTCAGTATGTGTAATGTAGTAATTAACAATCTCTTAACATGATTCCAATAATTATAAAAAACTAGCCCTTTTCCTTTCACTTCCTTCTGTATACATCTCAGGAAAATAGGCAAAATTATAGTTTCATAGGAAGAATAAAAAGCAGCTTCAAATCTTGGGAAAAAAGATGTCTACTTGTCTAAACAAGCTGTCATAAAGATATTTAGGTATAGTAATATTATGAGAATAGCTTCTGTTTAGAATGACCAGTTCAAGTATTTTGCTGTTTCAAAAATATCTAGTTTAGGCATCGAAAAGCCTTATGTAATAGATATTATCTACATGTCTACATGTGGAAATGAGGCTCACAAAAATTATGAGGCTCGGTGAAGATCCAAAAGGGATTTGGAAGACAGTCGGAACTTCCTGAAATCCTATGTACTCCATATTGCAGTAGGAAGTGGTGAAAGGGACATTCATTCATCAACTTTTAAAAAAATTGTTGGTGACTTCCCTTCAGAATCCTCTGTCTCGGGGGTATAGCTCAGTGGTAGAGCATTTGACTGCAGAATCCTCTGTCTCCATAGTATCCATGCTATTCTGCCACCTCACCTCAGGGAACAAAGGTAAGATATTTGGTGTATTTGTAATTAGATTTTCAAATAGCTTGAGCTCTCTTTAAGGTGCAAATTTATCTGCAATTTCTTCTTTTACATTTTTTTTCTGGTACGATTTTTAGAAATGTCTAGCGAGATTTTGAGTCCTTTCCTACATCTCTGATGAAATTCTGATTTAGAAAGTCTCCATTTGAAGGAGGTATAAATCTCACTGTGAAAAATCCTCTCGACTTCGGTTTTCTCCACAAAGTTGAAAATACTGTTCATGACAGGATGACTATGTTACAATTCAACCAACATCCTATAAAGAAATTCAACTTGTCAAAACTGGCTTGTTAAATAAGCTTGGAACCGCTATCTGAATAACAAACTAGATCCGAACTTGGATAGCAAACTTCAGTTTTATGGGTCTTCCAATGACCTCATTGTTATAACAAATGAGTACATCAGGTTTCCTTATCCATCAGGAAAGTCCTCCACTCTGTGTGTCAGATGACTCAGAAAACACACAAATGTCTCCCATGCTGAAAGATAAGCAGGTTCTGGATTTTCTCCATCTAGCGTCTCTTACAGCTCTATGTCAAAGTAATATCATCTCCAAATGAGGTCCTGATGCCCCAGCGTATATCTCTCAGTTCATCTGGGCATCAGACCCCTTACTTCCCAGTGAGCCTCATTCCTTTCTTTTCTTTTCAGAAATAGGCTGCATGTGCCAGCGTGTACTCATATAGGAGCATCAATAACACTATGCAATCCTGTCCCATCAGGGATCCCCGTCTCCCATCACTATCCTCTCCTGACAACATTTGGAATATTGCCCAGGTTCAAGGATGTTATCTCAATGAGCAGTATCTCCCAGCTACCATGAGGGGACGCAGAGGCACACAAGGCCTTCATTCCCTTCCTAAGACTGTATGGGGGGAGGGGCAGGGAAAGCAGTCAAGTGAGAACCCTCTTGACATGGGATTTCTGGAAAAGCCCTACCAGCCATACCCCTTTTCAAGACTAATACTTCCTTCTCATGCTCCTTCTTTTGGTTCAAACTGACGACTTCCAGTCCCCACAACTTCTTCAGACATTTGGCAATATCTGGAGACACATTCACTAATCATAACTCGGGCAGTGGTGGGGGGAGATACTCCTTGGTATTTAGTGGGTAGAGGCTAGGGAGTTTGCTCAACGTCCTATGAACAGTTTCCGCCACAACGAATTATTTGGCCCCAAGCATCAGTAGTTCAGTGGTTGAAAAACCGTGCTGAAGGTCCAGAGGCAAGAAGACAAAATGTCAATCCACAAATCAATTATTAAGTGCTTTTTATGTGGTAAAGATTGTACTCCAGATCAAAGGAGATAAAAAGGAACTTCACAAGTTAGAGAGGGAATAAAGAATGTGAGGCAAGAGCCCTGACTCAGGTACCAGTCTCTCTGAGTTCAAACCCCAGCTCTGTCACTTAGGAGCTGTGTGGAATTTGGTGAATTCTTCTTTGAGCATCATTTTCTTATCTGTATAATGCCCCAAATAATAGTGCATACATTGTCATCTTGCAGGGATTAAATGAATTATATATAGAAGTACTTTGAATAGGCCTGCCACATAGTAAACTTTCTCTCCTCCTCCACACCTCAACCCTCTTCCTATCACTTAAGCTGTCTGGGACATAGGATGAGTCTCTCGAAGCAAGAGACCTGGTTTCCCTACAAAGCGATGAGGCTCAGCAGCAATGGGGTTAATGGAGAAGACCCTAGGATACTAGGGTTATGTTATGTTCCAGTTCTGACCTTGTCAGGAGCCTTGGAAAAATGACATATACAGTCCTGGTCTCTATTTCCTTATATGCAGAATGGGGATACTGGCACCTGCAAAACCACAAAATTACCAGAAGGACAAAGTGATATTATAAATGTGAAAACTATTCAAAGATTTATTATCACAGATTTGAACTTTGAGGATAATATTTATTGTTACATATTTTACATCTTCCTGCATTCCCACATCCTTTCCAAAACTTAAAAAAAAATTTTTCCATCTCCCTGAAAACAGTAGACCTGGAGAAGTCTAGCTTATTTGAAGTCCTCCAATTTATTTCTGGACAGAAGCCAATGAACTGAATTAATTTTCAAAGCTTTGCTAGGCTATTTTGAAAAATCACGATGATCATTCTCTGGTTTTAAGAGATGGGGTTAGATATACTGTATCAATTATTTAAGCCAATTAGTTAAATGCCTTCAGGTGAGCAGTCATCTGAACATGAGTCATGGCGTGAGGGACAGTCAAACCAAGTAAAGGATTGCATCAGGCACAGCAGGTGTTTGAAGCCTTAGGCGGGTTCTGTTTTGTTTTCCAGTTTTTGAGCCTATAAAATGGTACTTCCCTAAGTTGCTTAGTTCTAAATGCCACTGGCTGATCTTCATGTGACATCCTGACTTGAACCTGCTCTGCTTCTCATCTCACTTCCTGTTTGTGTCATCTGTATGGAACAAAGCCCAGGTTTAGACAAGCAAAATGATTTCTAAATCTACAGCCTCGTTCTCCCTTTCTCTCTCACTCTCCAAGCACATGCTGTTTTCTGTGATCTGTGATCAAGGGAACATTTCAGCCAGACTCCATTTACAGCACAAAAATGCACCGTCCACAATCAAGGAATATTCTCAACTCCACGTAAAAGGAGCCATCAAAATGCATCGTAATGGACACATGTCCACCTTGTAAAGTTCCCAATAGAAATACCAAAGGAAGAGAGCATGACTCGTTGTGAAATTAGCTGTTCCGACTGGGGATTACAGAGGATTAGGTGGGAGTAAGCTATACTCTGCTGTGCTGTCACTGCTCTGTCAGGACAGAAAGAGCCCCGTTTTCAAGCACCAGTGCCCTTCCCACGTGTTAGATTTATTTTCACCAACTGCTTATATCTACTTCTGAAGTCCTTCAGTTTGCTTCTTTGGTCATGAAAGTTCATTTTCCCTTGGATCTGGACAGATACAATTATGGTAGTCATTGGGATGATTACACAAATTCTTGGTGCAACTTGGTATTGCCGTGATAAAGGCCATTTGCCCCCAACCACACTGTCCCCATTGGCACAGTACCTGGGGTAAGACCCTTCTATTCCTATCCCTGAACTCCTGCAATTCATAGTGAAGACTGCTGCATCCTGTATGTGTCCTTGGGAGATTTCCTCCTATCCCCCCTTCTTAACTTCTTTTGCAAATTGATGTCCAGGTGTTATGTAGAAGTGAGACTGATTTTTCCCATCCAATATGCAACATGATCTCCCACTCAAAGCAAAATCAATCTTTACTTGTCATTTTCCCCAGAGGCCTTTAAGACCATATTATTACATGTGTGCAAATACGGTAATTTACACATAGTCCCATCCCCAGAGGCAAGACAGGGCTCCATCCCACGGGCAAGAAGCTATGCCACGTGATCTAAGTCCACAGACCACTCAGAGTTTCCATTAGGATATCAGAAGGACTTTGGCTCAATGTACCCTATGGCTGACTCAGGTCTATGTTTTAGACAATGGATGCTTTTTTAAAGAATATGTTATTGCCTTTTTTTTTTTTTCTTTTTAGTCCACGGCAAATGTAAAAATTGATTTCCTTCACTGCTTTTTCTTAATTCCAAATAATGTTGTGTGTACTGTTGCTGCCTCTAGAAGCAGGAAGACCATAATTTACCAGATGTGAGGCTATTAGGCCTTCATTTCCTGAAGCAATGAATTAGCAACTCTTTTTCCCTGTCACAGAAAATTGTCACCAAAAATAGTCCAAGACACAATGGCAAGTCCAATTTATGTTTTGTTTCTTCAAGAGGACCCAGCTGAAAAATGAATCGACCAAGTGAGAGGAAAATTGGATAGGAAATCACTCAGGTCCAAAGGGAGGGGGGCTGCAGTAGACATTATTTAATTTTATGTATTCTATATCATAAATGTTCCAAACAATTACATAAGGATTATCCTTTTCTACTAGTCAAGATGAAAAATCACAGATGATATCTCCCATATTGCTTGCTCCAATTCTCTGGAAAACAAAAAAAAACAACACTTAAATTTCTCTTTTGAGAAAGCAGCAGCAGAAAGATAAAGTTCAAGTGTTCAAATGTCTTTTTTTGTTGGAGTTGTGTTTTGGGAACAAAGAGTAAACCTAGAGTCTGGAAACTTGAGCTTTAAGATGAGTTTAATACTTTTAATTTATATTTCATTTTCTAATGCATTTCATATTATATTTAATTTTCTATGAATAACTTAGTGTTTATGATGGTTAATAACTGGAGAAAAACACACATTTTGTTCATCGAGAGCTCCCTTAATAGGTAGTATTTTCTTGACTTACTCTATGGAAATATCCTTAAGATTTATGTAGGTTTATAATTTGCTTTTAGAAGATAGTGTTCTTTGAAATAGACACTGATATTTTCATTTAATGAAATAATGGAGAATGGACAATGGAAAAATCTACTCAAAATTTAATGACAATAATATGGATTAGAATTAGTGACATGTGATCCATATTTCCAAATACATAGAGTTATGGATTTATATCCCTTGTTTGTGCACTTAGCTGATAATCATTTCTAAATTATCCAAGATCACATTAGAGATGCTTAGGAAGTGAAGTCACCACCTTTGCCTTTGAGAAACTTGGGACACCAGTGGGGAAACTGGATGGGTATTCCCGAAGCTTGTGGAAAAGAATTACCAGGCAGCACACAGGAGAGCAGGGTCAGTACGGTCGAGTTACAGACATTGAAATCAAAGACATCTGAAATGAGAAATTTGCTGTGGGCTAAGAAAAGTTAGGAAAGACTTGAATTTCTTTCCTTAAGGAATTTCCCAAAGTAAGCAAGAGAAGAGTGGGTGGAGGCAGGAAAGGAGAGGAAAATTGAGAATATATGCTGACCGCCATCTTTGAAAATCTCAATATCTTCTTTTCAGTATATGTAACGGTTTTCATGAGATTAAAGGGGTCATGAAAATACTTAGAAGAAATAATTCTTATTGATGAAACAATACAGAAGAAAAAAGAGTTACCCTTTGAAGAGTAGTATATACAACTCATAGTAATAAAACCATTTCTCAAGCCGGATATAAGAGGAAGGCATGTGAACGTTTTGAGAGTCTTTATGGATCATCTTACATGGTAATGTCAGGAAAACACATCCTTTTGCTGCCTCTTGAAGACTAGGAACCCTTGAAATGAAATATAGGTGATAGAACCCACTTCCTGAAACATGGGGATAAATTCTACTTAGATCCGAAAAGATACAAAACTAAGTCTTCAGTCTTCTATGCTTCCAGTTTCTTCAGGTGAATGGCCAGGGCCACATTTTCTATTTTATAATTTCTGAGTCTCCTCCTGTGTCCCAATCTCACCCCTGGATGAATTAGTCAGGCCGTTGCTCCTCTTTGTAGGCAGTGAGCTTTTTTTTTATGTATTCAGGCATGCTGTGTTCAGTACATGAGGTAATGGACTCTACCGCCCAGTTCATTGTATTTTTGTTCAAAGTCCTTCCATTTTCAGGATCTGGCTCAAATTCTATATCCAAGTTCTTCTGGATCACTTTTCAGCCAGTTAGTCAGCAATACTTATAAAACACGTTCAAAAAGCCCCATAAGAGGTAAAGAAGGGGGGGGGGGGAGTAAAGCTCTTGCTTACAAAGAAACCATTCTGTTTGAAATGAAAAAACTCACAAAGGGAAGAATACTTAGGAACATATGTTCAGTGGTACATCATGAGCCCAGAGGAAAAGCGTAAATACTGAAGGAATTAGCTTACTCGTTTGGAATTGGAAATGTCCCACCTCCTCAGTCATTAGCCACTTAATTCTATCAATCACACCAGCCAATTGAATCTTCTTAAGCTGTTGTCGTCATCAGGTACCTAAGGAAAACACAAATAAATCAAAGTCAACACACTTTTATTTATTTATTCAGAGTTTAGGGAAAAAATGATATCACAATGTAGGTTCTGATTATGAATGAAGTATATTGAAATCAGGTCTTACATCAAAAACTGTGTGTTGGCAGTTTCACATGACATCATATGATAGATAAAAGGATTTTATGTTGACACAAACTACTATTTTATTGCAGTCGTATCAAATAAGTTAAGGCTCCTCTTAAGGACTTTAACAGATGTTTACCTTTTCTCGGCAATTACTTAACTTTCCAATTATCCAGAAAATGAGCTCATATGGACGCCAAAACACACTAAATGATCTGAACACATGGTATTAAGAATCAGAGAACTTTTTTTTGTTTATTTGTTTGCTTGTTAATATTGAATAAGAAGGTATAGATCTGACCTTGAGCATTTTGTTAATTACAAAGCTTCTTCTTTTATTTGAAGCTGTACACCTTGCTCTCAAAACTCCAACTACCCATTTAAATGAAGGTTTTCAAATACCATGGCCATTCAACTCCAGTAACCTGGGAAAAAGCATGGCTAACCTGTTTTCACATATTTAGATTATCCAGAATCGATTTTGTCTGTCTGTTTTCATTCCTGGGAGAATGGGCTCCCTGTGGTCACTGAGGCATTATCCCTAGGATTCTATCATTGCTTTTGGTAGAGTTTCCATTCCTTAGAACATTACTAAAATAATCAGTACTGCTGTTAATGGTCAGATTACTTGATCAAGTTCAAGTTGTATAGACTCATTTATGGATCTTCTTTATTAATCTCTTTTCCAAAAATAATAGAAACTCCTATTCAAAGATATGTGTTGGAGTATCATGCAGGATGAAAAAGGGCTCCAGGTCTTCTTTTGTATTTACCCGAAGATCTAGGAATCTGGGTTCATGGAGTGAGATCCATTTCAACCTCCTTGTTCATTACTGCATCTGCTAGGCTCTAAGTTCCTGTTACTAGAGTTTTCTCTTGAATGTTTCAACATATTCTCTTTTCCTTTGGATTTCAATAGTTCAGCTATAGGGCGGGTGGGGGGAATGCCTGGGTGGCTCAGTTTGTTAAGCATCTGACTCTTGGTTTCGGCTCAGATCATGATCTCAGGGTCATGAAGTCAAAACCCGTGTGGGCTCTGAGCTCAGCAGGGAATCAACTTGAGATTCTCTCCTTCTCCCTCTGACACACCCCATCTCTCTCTCTCTCTCTCTCAAAAAATAAAGAAATAAAATGTTTTTAAAAAATAATTGAACTATGGTGTGTCTGAATGAGAATCTCTTAGGGATTCATTTAACTTTTCCAGTCCACTGATAAATGCTTTTCATAAACTTTGGGTTATTTTCAGCCAATTGTTTCTTCAGATATTTGTTCAGTCCCTTTCTTTCTCTCCTCTCCCACTGGGATTCCCCATTACACACAGGATTGATATGATTGGTGGTGACACACAGGTCTCCGAGGATTTGTTTAATGTGTCTGCAATTGTTTTTCTGTTTTTCAGATTGGATAAATTCTATTGATCCATTTTCTAGTTCACTAACTCTTTCTTCATTCATGTTGAATCTGATGTGGAGCACACCTCATGAATAATTCATTTTGGTGGTTATATTTATCAACTCTAGAGTTTTCATTTGGTATTTTTTTTAATCAAATAGATTTGATTTCCTTATCCGTATTCCCTCTGTGCTGGATCATTGTTAGCATATTCTCTATTGCTAGTTTAAAATGTGCCTTGAGCATTAACCAATAGATGCTTTGAAGTCTTCACTTGCTAAATCCAACTTACAGGACCTCCCAGAGGGTATTTTCATTGATGGCTTCTTTTTCTCCCTGAGTATGGGTCATATTTTTCTGTTTTTTGGTTTTGTTATTTTTTCTTGAGAATTGGACATTTTAGATAATATAACAACTCTTGCTTTCATTTTATTTTTATCCTGAGAGTTTTTTATGCTGCTAGGGTTTTTTTTTTTTTTTTTTTTTGGTTGTTGTTTACTTTCTCTCTCACTTTATTTTTAAAAATTAACTAGCTTAGGCTTAATCTGCGGGAAATAAATCACCCCTGTAGTGTATGGCTACTGATGTCTCTGCTCAGAGTTTGAAAAAAAATCTTATTTTCCTTTTTCAGCTTGCCTTCCCAGAGGTAACCCCCGTGTCTGCACAGTTTAGTGATCTATCGATGATCGGCACACAGTATACTCAAACACCTCATGTCTATCAGCTCCCACTCTCTACTAGTGGATCTGTGTTTGGTTTGGGGAGTACATTCCAGGTCTGGGCACTTTTCAAGTCTGTTTTTATTCTTATTTTTTGCTGGGCCCTCTGAGGTCTCCGCCTCATGAGTACAGGCTTCCAGACAGTCAAGGATGCATGGAATGCTTATCAAGGCCCTCAATGCCTATCTCATTTCCAGAATCTCCCTGTCTAGCCCTCTGGTATTCCACTACATCCCACCAGAAGCTGCAGCCTCAAGCTAGGAGGGCTGCAGGCTTTTCTCCCTTGCTTCTGGGTGTGGTTCTCCTGCTTTTCAGTCCAGATAAAGCGGGCCCCCTTCAACAGCAAAGCTGCTGTTTTCAGAAACTGCTTTGGCATCTCTCCAGCTCCCTAGGAGGACCATTTTTGTTAGATTTGTCTAGCTTTAAAGGTGTTTTAACAAGACAGAATTTGCTGATCTCCTCATTCCCCTATCTGTGAAGTGCTACATCATTCTTATCCTAGAATCATGTTCTTTTCAAGGGATTTTAAAGGTTTACCTATGGCACTGGGCATCATTCCTTGGCAGGTGGTCACCTGTACTGCACTGGGAGAAAGAGTCAGCTATCCAGACAGTATGATCTTAATAAGAGTCTAGCAAGGAAATAGATTAACATTACAGTTTTACAAAATATTAAACACGAACATTAGCTCACCAATTTCATATTCCTAAATTACCTTTATGGTCTTTTAACTGATAATATTTTTCAAATTCTTTTCAGTGCACCACCAGAAAGTCCAAAAGAAAAAGATACAAGTTTTCACTCTAATGGAGTGAAATTCCACTCCATATATTTCTATATTCTTAGTCAGGAATATAGAAAATGCCTAAAGAAAAATGTCTTTAGAAGAGAAACACTTTAACAAACATGAACTAGTGAATATACATTTAATTCCATTCATGTTGTGAGGATTAGGACAGGTTAGCTTGTACGACAAAACTCCTCTAGTCCCACCATTTTTTGAAAAGGCAACAGAATCTTTATAAAATGTTTAAAAGATTTAAGTGAATAAGTGAATAAGTGAAACAGACTGCTTCAGGTATATGCAAGACAGGGTAAGCTTTTCTTTTCTTTTTTGTTTTCCTTGATCACAGTATCACTCAGCTTCTCCAGCAGAGTGAAGCATAAGCTTTCATTTTGCACTTCTCCCCTTCCACCTGGACTCTGCTAGTCACTTGGGAGAGGTCTGAATTTAGCCTTATGTCCCATTTTCCATCAGTAATATCTAAGCTTGAGATTTATGCTCTATCAGACTTGAACTATCAACCTAGCATTATATCTCATGCAAGTAATTTAAAACATTGTATATACTTTTGCCACTTCAGGGAGATAATAGGTGCCTTTATGATTTCTACTTGCATCTGTATTTTTCTTTACTCTTGAAATTAAAATGGTGAAAACAGATTTAGAAAATGATGTCTTCTGTATCAGAGAGATTTTCTGTTTCTTCATAGCATGATGTGTTTATAATCATGATTTATTATATATTTATAATCAAGATGCCCTGCCAGAAAGTAAAAATTCAGATTATCAGTTTAAATCTTTAGGAATAAAAAATTGGATGGAGAAGGTAGGATGTGGTCTAATCATTTCTTAACCTGATATATTTATGAAACAAAATCATTATGCCATAAAGTTAGCATAGATTTATTGTCCTCAAGGTAAAGCACAAAGAAAAATCTTTTAAATGTGGCCACTAAAATGTCCTTGTATTAAAGCATAATCAAGATATTAATCACGGTTTAGGTCCTTGACTATTTATCCTTGGAGTAAGAAAACTGAGGTGACTGTTATTCTGTTATGTTGTGCATTACTACACTATTTCCACTACCTGTAAAGTCTGCAAATTGAATCATCTTAAAAGAATTAGTCACTGTGTTAAGTTTTTTTTTTTTTTCTTGGCCCAGCTCCATTCCGTGTTTTGCTATTGCTCTGAAGCATTTCCCTATTCAATGGCAATAAAATAAGCTCAAAATATATAAGTAAAAGCAACTAGTTTGACTCATACTTCTCTCTTATTCCCCAAAAAGCGGTAAGCAGCACCTTTTCCCTTTTCTCTGCCCTCAACCCCAGGACACAAGAGAACTTTCCCACTTTCTAGTACCCGCCATTCTGGCACTCCTTCTTCTCTGCCAATAATTTCCAATATTCCAGTTCAGATTAACCTATGCATACAACACCTTTCCCCCCCAATAAACCTTGAGAAGAGACTGCCAGCCATAGCTTGTCACAGACATAAACCTGGTGACCACATGGATGGACTACATCACCTATTGACAATCAGCCAAAGGAAAGGGGTTTTAATTACAATGGAAGTAATTAGATTGGGATAAACAATTACTTCACAGGGAACCTGGACCATATATACTGCTGCTGAACACTTTAGGGGCTAAGTCATAAATCTTATAAAACCCTCTGCACTTAGCATTGCACCTAACAGAGAGTAGGTTATGGATTTAATAAATATTTGGTTAATGAATAGTTGAATGAAGTAAATGGGTGACTAAAGGATAATTAAGCCCCCTCTCATGTGAGATACCATTTCCCTGGAATAATCTAGAAAAACACCTGCCTTTTCGTAGAAGTCTGGATTAGAACTCTTTCAAAATCTTCTGGCCTTCTTTGTATTTCATATATCAGCTCATCATAACTTTTCAAATCAAAGCCTGACGATAGTTTCTCATTTCATTTGGAGCAAAAGTAAGAGTACTTGCAATAGGTCATAAGACCCCAAATGGGCTCACCTTGTTCTTCTTTCCTTACCTTTCCTATCAACATTGTCTGTTCTCTTCCTCCACCCACATTGGCCCTTTGATATTTCTTGGGTTCATGAAGCACATGCTTGCTTTAGGGCCTCTGTGCTAGCTGTTCCATCTGCCTGGTTACTCTTCCCAGAGATGCACATTCCCCACTCCCTTCAAATGTCGCTTTTGCAGGGAAGGCAACAGTGACCACCTGTTTAATATCTACCCTCATGGATCCTCTTACACATCTCTATTTTTTTTCTTAACCCTTAACCCTTTCCTACCGTAACGGATAACTTGCTTGTCTTTCATGTTTTTTTCTGTCTCTTCTGTCCCACCTTCTGTCCCGAAGCTCGAAAGAGGGCAGGAATTTTTGCTCACTGCTGTGCCTATAACAATGACAGGGACATTGTGAGGGCTTAATAAATATTTTTCAAATAAATTATTAGGGTGTTTTTTTTTTAAAGATTTTATTTATTCATTGGAGACAGAAAGTGCATAAGCCGGGGGCTGGAACAGAGGGAGGGCTGCAGCAGACTCCAGGCTGAACGGGGAGCGGAACATGAGGCTTGATCCCCAGGACCCTGAGATCATGATCTGGGCCAAATACAAATGTTTAACTGACTGAGCCACCCAGGCGCCCCAAATTATTAGTTACTGAGTAAGTGTTTTGGATCAGGAACTGGTTTAAGAGTTAGAAAACTAGTACTTTGTGTTTTAGTTGTTCCTAAACCTGGCTACATATCAAAATCACAAGAAACTCTTGTTAAAATAGATTTCTGGGCCCCACCACAGAAAACTTTGTTCCGATAAACCAGAATCAGGTTCAGAAATACATGTGAGAGCCCGAGATGATTAGGATGGAGCCCCTGTCGCAGGGCTCCCGAAGGGAGGAAAGAACATGACTTTGGAGTCCTAGCCATCTTGCCTCAATCTCTTCTCTGCAGTTTACTAGCTGACTGGGTGACCTTGAGTAAATTACTTGTTGACATTTATTCCTGAAGAGACTTTCCTCATCTGTGAAATAGGAACAAATATTTAGTGAATCAATGATTGAATGACTGAATAAATCTGAGGTCCTCAAAGGGATAGTCTCTCAATGACAGCCCATAAGTAAAGGAGGTAGCACAAGACTAAGGCATAGGAGGCATTTATTTAAGGGATAGTCAGTTCCCCAGGCATGCCTACATCTCGCAGATAAACAGAGGCATATCCTGTCCACATTTCAGTTTTCTTGGTTTGGCAGAGGCTGCACTTACTGGGGCTCCATCCAGACTTGAGCTATTTAATCTCTGTACTTGAAGTAGATAAGGGTTGGCTAAGGCTGGCAGGTTATTTTGTTGTTGTTATTGACTTTGGCCAGAACTTCCATGTCATTAGCTCTTTGGAAATGTCCCAAGTTAATGTGATGGGTACATTTCGATATAAATACGTAAGTGGTATGTTGCCAGGGGTATTAATGAGTGGTTGTCTTTGAAATGGTCCTATGTTCTCTGGACTCTGATTGTGTCCTTCCAGAAGATTCCTCTTAGGGTCTGGGAAACACGAAAAGAGAATTCATGTACCGTTGAAGAAAGAAATGCCAGGGTTTATGAATGCTCATCCAAAAAGTAGTTTTCCTGCAACTTTGAAGTTTATTTTCAAAGAATAATTGGAGTGGTCTTTTCCAGTATTAACTAATTCATCCATAAGTTTACTTTGATCCTTCTCTGACATAGCTGATCACTGGGACATTTTCACAGAATTATTTATCTTTCACATCCTTTCAGTTTTATTCTGATACTGGCATATGTTTAACAATGAGGCAGATCTTTGCAAATTTTTTTGTCTTTATATAGTTGACTATTAAGTATCTATTGTATCATGACTTAAAGTTCATTTCCTTATGATTCATCTCTGTGGAAACCCTTTCATATAGGATCAGGTATCATATCCTTTATTTTAGGACTTTCATAAGACCTGGATCCCTGACTTCAACAAAAGGAGAATGTAATAAGCTTTATTTTATTGTTTCAGTGATTGGCTTGCAGCTTTTAATACATGTAATCAAGGCAAGGAACATTATTTAGAAAATTATAAGAAAAGGTATATGTGCCCCAGGTCCACATTCATGCTGAGTCAGCCCTCTGGGTACCCTCTTTTTTGGCCAACTTATTGTCATTGATGTTCTTCATTCAAGAACAACAACAAAAGAAGAACTAAACAGAAGTAACATTAACAAAAGTGAATTGAAATCTTCAATATTAACTTTTAATGCAAAGACAATTGGTTGCTTGAGAACAAATATTAACATGCCCGCCCAAACCAACAATAAATTATATATTTCTTAAAAGACTGTGGGCAATGTAATGTGTGTAAGGCACTGAAATCATAATTGGCACTACCGTTTTGGCCCTGTGACCAGTTTTACATCAGGGACTTATTTTCCAGTTTTTTCCTCCGAGTTGTTATAATTATTTGCTCTAGTAGAATCTAAATTGAGTGGCATGCACAATAAACGTGCTCCCTGCTGGAGCTCACACAGGCATTGTAAAATGCAAAGGAAAACAGTGGGGGACATTGAAGTGGTTCACACACTGACCTTTTAAAAACCAAAAAGGAGAGAAGAACATCTAAAAGGCCAGCTTAGTCCAGAATCCCACCCACACTACTTGACTGCCCACCATCCAGCCCAATCACATGTTCATATCCACCTGTCAAACGGAGACAGACTCCAAGATAATGGGACCAGCCAGGAACCAAAGCTGTAAAGTCATCAGGTGAGGGTAATTTCGACTTTGGGGAGTCCATGACGTTATTTTGCTCAAGTTGATACTTAATGTTTCTCTCTGCATTCTAAGTCTATGTTAAATAAAAAGGCCTAACTAACATAAAGCTTTTTCTGTCTTTTTACAGAAATTTTATAAGAAAGAAATGTATTTTCAATTAATTGGAAATTCTGTCAAATGTGCCCAAGGCGTTTAAAAAGAAAAAAAAATGTTGTATCTAAATCTCTATCCTCCCAACTTGTGAGGTGAACACCAATTTATCTTTCTTTCTCTGACACCATCACCAATCATTAATATTCAGCTGTTAGAACAGAGCAGACCCTTTTGTCAATAATGTGTGACACAGCCTGGATATAGACTGCCTCCTGAAAGATTCTGATTCTGAGGACATGGATAGCAGTGTTTAAAAGAAAAGAAAAATGAAACAAAGTAGCTATGGGGTGCCTGGGTGGTTCTTTTGCTTAAACATCTGACTCTTGGTTTCAGCCCGGTTTGTGATCTCAGGGTTGTAAGACTGAGCTCCATGTTGGGCTCCACACTGAGTAGGGAGTCTTTCTAGAGTTTCTACAGTTTCTCCCTCACTCCCTCTCTGCCCCTCCCCACCACAGTCAGTTTCTCTCTCTCTCTCTCTTTCTCTCTCAAATAAATAAATAAACACATCTTTTTTTTTTTTTAAAGGAGACAAAGTAGCTGATATGCAAAAATGTTTTCACTTAAACATTGAAATATGTAAACATTCACATATGAGTTGTTACATGGACAAGAGTTTTCATTTCTCTTTAGTATACACCTAGGAGCAGAATTGCTGGGCTAGTAATTAACTGTTTAATATTTGAGGAACTGCGAAACTATTTTTCAAAGCAGCTGCATGCACTATTTTACATTCCCTCCAACAGTATATGAAGGTTCTAATTTTTCTACATCTCCTTCAACACTTGCTATTATCTGTGTTTTTGTTATAAACATCCTCATGAGTGTGAAGTGACATCTATTTGTGGTTTTAATTTGCATTCCCTGATGGCTGGTAAGTTCTTTTTGCTTGGAAGATTTTTTCTTTATTAGCCTATGAGTTCAGAAAGTTTGTTCAGGTTATGACAAGATATGCCTTGTGTCCTCTCATCCTGGAACCTGGAGCCTGTTTGAGCTTTAGAGTCAACTCTTCAATAGAGGAAAAAAAAATCATTTTATCCTTGATAAATTTGTCATGGCAAATTATTTTCCCTCTTTCATGGGTTTTATTTCTTACTCTGGAATGTATTCTCATGTTAGCTTCCTTGGTCTATTCTTCAGATCCTGCCTATTTTACCTCATGATATTATTCTTTTTATATTTTTGCTATTTGCTTTAAAGCATCTCACTAATTCCCTCAAATTTAAAAATTCAGCAATAGCTTCAGATTAGTTTATGGCAACACAACCAACCAACTGAGAAGAGCTAAAAAACACTGGACAAATTTAAACACCAGTTCTAAAATACTAGAGAACTAGCAAGGCAGCATGAACTTGAGGGAACAAGAGATGATACAGAGGGCAAAAACAAGACAGGGAGCAAGAAGAGGGTGCGAGTGCAACATTCATCTCCACTTTTTTCCTCAAGAAGTTTGCTAATTTGCAAGCCATAAATGGAGAAGCCACTAAGGGTAACAAATCTTTCAGTCTTTCTGGGTTAGGAAATAAAAATTTTAATTGGAAAACCAAGGGGGCAGGCTCGGTTAAATATATAAATTTTCACTTAGATCCTTGAATGGATTCACTCTTGTATTAGCAATCAACTATATATAGACAAAATCTCACAAAGGCTGAAAACTAATTAAATCTACTTAATGTATGATTGGATTATGATAATCTTTCCTAGGCTCACTGCCTAATAAAATAGAGTTAACCCTCTGGAGGAAGATAACATCATCCAAAGCATCAAATTATTTTTCATGTTTTCATATGAAATATCAGGCATTCCAAGGGACAAGACCAAACAAAAATCAAGAGAAAAGGGGCATCTGGGTAGTTCAGTCATTTAAGCATCTGCCTTCAGCTCAGGCCATGATCTCAGGGTCCTGGGATTGAGTCCCACACTGGGCTCCCTGCTGAGAAGAAAGCTTACTTCTCCATCTCCCTCTGCCTTTCACCCCTGCTTGTGCTCACTCTCTCTCATGCTCCCTGTTTCTCTCTCTCTCTAAACTAACTAACTAACTAAATAAATAAATAAATAAATAAATAAATCTTTTTTAAGAAAATGAAAAGAAAAAATAGACAATTTAATAAAATGCTGGGGCATCTGGCTGGCTCGGCTGGTAGAGTGTGCAACTCTCAATATTGGGGCATGAGTTGGAGCCTCCTATTGAGTATAAAGACAATTAAAAAATTTTTTAAATCTTAAAAATAAAGAAATAGGTGCAACTCAGGGAGATTGAAAAATTGGTTTTCAAATGTGGATATCGAAATAGTTATAATTACAAGGTCAAGTATACTAGGAGAAAATTGAAGTCTATAGGGGCATCTGGGTGGCTCGGTCAGTTAAGAGGTTAGCTCTTGATTTCAGCTCAGGTCATGATCTCAGGGTCATCAGATGGAACCTGGAACTAGGAGTGGGGCTCGGTACTCTGTAGGGAGTTGGTCTGAGGCTCACACAGGTACTGTCTCAAAAATAAATTTAATAACCTTTAAAAAAGGAAAATTGGATTGCATGAAGCATTGGGTGTGGTGCAAAAACAATGAATTCTGTTATGCTGAAAAGAAAAAAAAAAAGAACATTGGAATCTATCTATCTATCAAGCAAATTTAAACTCCAAAAGTAAAAACTCTAGAACCCAAATGAAGAACTTAATAAATGGGTTTAATATCAGACAGCATGAAACTGAAGAAGGTTTGCAAACTGGAAGATAGTGGAAAATATCCACAGTGAAGCAGAGATGAAAAAATAAAAAAATAACAAGCACAGAAAAAAGGGTGGGAAAAAATATATATATTCATATTCACAGTGAAAAGGATTAATCTGTGTAGAACTTCAGTTCCAGAAGAAAAAATAAGAAAATGGTACAGAAATAATAGTAAAATAGGTAAGAGTTAAGAAGAACATCAATCCACAACTTCAAGAATTACTGTGAAAACCAAGTTAAATAAGAGAAATTCATAACCAGACACATCATATTTAAAACTGCTAAGAATCAGATACAAAGAGAAAAATCTTAGAGGTAAATGGAGAAAGTACACGTCATTTGTAAAGAAGCAACGGTAAGAATGAAGACTGAATTATCATCAGAAATAACTGACAGTGGAATGACATCTTCAAAGTGCTGAAATACATGCCAATGTAGAATTCATTACGCAGATATAGAGTCTTCTATTCAATTTAAATTCGAGGTATTTAACATATAGTGTAGTATTGGTTTCTAGTGCAGAATTCAGTGTTTCATCACATCCACACCCAGTGCTCATCACAAGTGCCCTCCTTAATCCCCATCGACCATTTAGCCCATCCCCCTACCCTACCCACCTCCCCTCCAACAACCCTCAGTTTGTTCTCTATAGTTAAGAGTTGTTTATGGTTTGTCTTCCTGTTTTTATCTCACTTTAGTTTTCCTACTCTTCCCCTATGCAAATATATATGGTCTTAAAGATAAAGGCAAAATAAGGACATTTTCAGACTATCCACTACACTCCCCTCCCCCAAAAGAAACTGTTACCCATTGACTAACTTGAACTCTTCCTAACTCATTTTATGATGCAATTAAACTTTGATAGAAAAACCTGATAAGAACATTACAAAAAGGAAAATGACAGGCAAATTTATCTTATGAAATAGATGAAAAAAATTCTACATAAAATAGCAGTGAACCAAATCTAGTAATACATTAAAGGAATAAAAATATATCATGACCAAATGGGGTTTAAAAAGAATAACTGTGATGGAAGTTGAAAAACCATTTAAATTAAATGGTAATTAAAATATGACAACTTATAGAATCTAACTAAAACCATAGGTAGAGAGAAGCATATAGTCTTAAATACATATATTGGAAAGAAAGCTGAAAGGAACAATCAAAAAATTACAGAAAATTAAATTAAAAAAGCAGGGGCTGAAAAATAATAAAGGTTAGGCAACAATTAGTAAACTAGGAAAACAAACATGTCAGAAGGATCAACAAAGTCAAACCAATATAGTTTTTTTTAAAGGGAAATTAGCAAGACTAATAAGACCCATTACTGAAGTGGGGTAATTCAAATTAGCTGTCTGATAAGTGGCCATTACCACATTTTGTATAGATATTAAAAATATCATAAGAGAAAATTGTAAATAATTATAATACCAATAAATCTGAAATTTTAGATAAAAGCACACATTTCTTGATAAATACACCTATCAACACAAACACAAGAATAACTAGGAAATCAAAATTGTTCTTTACCTATTAACGATTTGGATCAGTTATTAAATAACCTCTCCACAAAGAAAACTCTAAGCCCAGATGGTTTCACTTGTGAATTCTCTCAAACATTTAAGGAAGTAATAAAGCCAATATTATAAAAACTTTTCTAGAGAATAGAAAAAAAGGAACATTTCCTAACTCATTTTATGATGCAATTAAACTTTGATAGAAAAACCTGATAACAGCATCACAAAAAATAAAATTACAGGCACATTTATCATATGAAAATGGGTGAAAAAATATGAAATAAAATATTAGCAAACCAAATCTAGCAATACATAAAGAGAATAGCACATCATGACCAAATGGGTTTCAGTTTAAAACTCAATGTTATTTGTCACATTAAGAGAAAAGGGAAGGGATGAAAAAAAATAAAGAAAGAAAAGGGAAGGGAAATCATGTGGATTTTCTTTCATTTTTATCACCTTTATAGATAGAAAGATGAATATTTAACATCCATTAATGATAAGCACTCTTAGAATCTAGGAATAAATTCTAAGGATCTTTAATTTGATGAAGGGTATCTATAAAATATCTATATCATATTTACTTGTTATTTATTGAAAAACTTCCCCCTTGATATTGGGAATAGAGACAAGTTATCTACTCTTGTCAATTCTACTTGACATTGAACTAGCATTCTTCCCTGGGGCAATAGGCAAGAAAAGAAATGAAAGGCATAAGAATTAAAGAAGAAGGAATAAAATTGCAATTTTTGGAGACAAAATTATTTTAAACAAGAGAATTCAAATGATGTACCACCAAATTATTAGAATTAATGAGTGAGATTTGCAAGTTTGCTTTATAACAGATCAATAAAAAATTATATTTCTATAATACTATAATATTCTATAATACTATATAAAATGCTATATATATATATATAGCAACAAATACAAAATTAAACTTAAAAACTATGTTTACATAAAGAACCAGCATACATCTTTTTTATTTTATTTTATTTTATTTATTTGACACAGAGGTCACAAGTAGGCAGAGAGGCAGGCAGAGAGAAAGAGAGGAAATAGGCTCCCCGCTGAGCGGAGAGGCAGATGTGGGGCTCGATTCCAGGACCCTGGGATCATGGCCTAAGCTGAAGGCAGAGGCTTAACCCACTGAGCCACCCACGTGCCCCCCAGCATACATCTCTTAATAAATATAACAAAAATATACATGACCTCTACATTAAAAATAAAAAATTAAACAAATCCAAAGCATTATCAAGATAAACTAACCTTAAATAATTGGAAGAACATATACAGTGTTCATTGAAACCAAAAGTCATTGTAATGATATCTATTCTCCCCAAACTGAACTATAAATTCAAATACAATTCCAGTCAGAATGTCAGCTTCTTTTGTGGATACTGACATGGTGATTCTAAAACTTATAAGGAAATTCAAAGGGCCTGCAATAGTCAAGTCTCATGATAAGAATAAATACAAAGTTGAAAGACAACTACTACCACCAGACCTCAAGCTCTATTATAAAATAACATTAGTATTTTGAGTCACTGATGTGAGAATAGACCAATAGAAGAGAAGGAAACAGACTCACATACATATGGTCACCAGATTATGACAAGGGTAGTAGGGGATTGCTACGAAAGCCTAGTTATTTCACTCATTGATGCTATGTAAATCAAATATTTAGACAGAAAAAATGTGAATCTTGAATCCTGCACCATACACAAAAATCAGTTTTAGATAAAATGTAGATCTAACTATAAAGGGTGATGCAGGTAAACTTTCAGAAGTGAACATAGGAAGATATCTTTGTGAGCAGGGAAATCTATTTCTTAAGCACAAATGGTGCTACACAAAACATGCTATCCAGAACAGGAACATGTAACAGATTGGACTAAATTTAGATTAAGAGCTTTTGTTCATCAAAAGATATCATAAAATGAATGGGATGGTAAATCAGAGGATGAGAGAAAAATACTGGCTACCAATTCATTCAACAGCAAACCCAGAATGTGTTATTACATTCCTATAGTTAAAGAAACAGAGTATGAAGCCAGTAGAAAATGGGTAAAAGATATGAGCAGACATTTTACAAAAGGAAATATCCAAATGTCTAATAAGCATATGAATAGGGGCTCAGCTTCACTGGTCATGAGAGAAATACTAGTTAAAGCTGGACACCCTACCACTAGACCCCCATAAGAATAGCTAAAATGAAAAAAAGCCAAAAAACAAAAAACAAAAAATCCAGTGTGGGTAAGAATATGCAGCAACCAAACCATGGAAAGAACCTGCATGCCCATCAACAGATGAATGGATAAAGAAGATGTGGTGTATATATACACAATGGAATACTATGCAGCCATCAAAAGAAATGAAATCTTGCCATTTGTGCAATGTGGATGGAACTAGAGGGTATCATGCTTAGTGAAATAAGTCAGTCGGAGAAAGACAACTATCATATGATCTCCCTGATATGAGGAAGTGGAGAGGCAACATGGGGGGTTTGGGGGGTAGGAAAAGAATAAATGAAACAAGATGGGATCAGGAGGGAGACAAACCGTAAGTGACTCTTAATCTCACAAAACAAACTGGGGGTTGCTGGGGGGAGGGGGGAGGGAGAGGGAGATGAGGTTATGGACATTGGGGAGGGTATGTGCTATGCTGAGTGCTGTGAAGTGTGTAAACCTGGCGATTCACAAACCTGTACCCCTGGGGATAAAAATATATGTTTATAAAAAAATAAAGTAAAATAAAAGAGCAAGGGTTTACATAGTATTGGTACACTTTCTCAATTAATGGATAGAAATTTGTTTTAGGGACAGTATGTGGGGAATTTTTTGTGGGCAACTTTCGAAACCTATTCCTATGGGAAGAAATAAGTGGAATAAAGTTACCTTCTAATAATAATAAAAAAAAAGAATATGCAGCAACCACACCTTTCATGCACTTGTTTGTACTTTGGATGGGAATAGAAATGGGTACAAATCACTTCAGGAAAAAAATTGACATTTTATTGGATAGCCAAATGTTAGCATAATTTATGATCTGGTAGTTTTTGGATCATGATAGAAATTTTTGAGTATGTATCAGGAGACATGCACAAGAGTATTCATGTCACTAGTGTTCATAAGAGCAACACACACACACACACACACACACACAAATCCCTTAACAACTCAAATGTCTATCAACAGCAGAATGCATATAAATAGTGGTATTTTTAACACATGGAATATATTACATAGGAATGAATTTCGCTCAATAATATGGACGAATCTTAAAAACATTCGTAATGTTAGGTGTTACAAGAAAGACCACAAGTAAGATGATCCCATTTTTATAAAGGCCAGATACCAGAAGAAATAAGCCACATGTTGAACCTACTCACAGTGTGTGTGTGTGTGTGTGTGTGTGTGTGTGTGTGAGTGTGTGTAGTTTTGTTTTGTTTTTTAACACAAGAAAATGAGATAGATATAAACTCAGAAACCTCATGCTAGTGGTTTATTTTGGTGGAAGAGAAAGGGAATAAAATTGTAAGAAAACTGATGGTATACATAAGTTATTGGCGATCATCTACTTATTTTGCCTGGGTGATGGTTTCATTGTGACTATCCATATAATGGAATATTATTCAACCATTAAAATCAACATCTGTGTGTAAATACACACATACCACCCACTGGGAAACTGAAAGATGTTCCTGACAATATCTGACAAAACTACTACCTTGAACCATATGTGAAGGAGTCTATGTTATTGTTTTTAAAGTCACCCATATAAATGTGTGTGTGTGTGTGTGTGTGTGTGTGTGTGTGCGTGTGTAAGAGAAATCAATATATGCCAACCTGGTTATTTCTAGTGAGGGATTCACTTCCTTTGTGCTTCTCTGTGTTATCTAAAGGTTCTAGAACGATCACGTAGTAGTTTTCCTAAAGAAGTGTGTTCCTTTTGGCACACCTGGGTGGCTCAGTTGGTTACTCAGTCCAAGTCTTGACTTCTGGTCAGGTCATGATCTCAGTGTTTGTGGGATCAAGCCTTGCATCAGGCTCACACTCAGTGGGAAATCTGCTTGTGATTCTTTCTCTCCTCCTGCTTCTCCTCCCATTCATGTGCATGCATTTCCTCTCTCTCTCTCTCAAATAGGTAAATAAAACATTAAAAAAAAAAAAAGAAGTATGTTACTTTAATTTATTTAATTCACAATCACAATACTCTTCAATGTTGAGTAAAATACCCATTTTTACTGTGGCCTTCATGCCCCGAAGCAACCACAAAATTGATTATTTCACATTGAATTCCTTCTCCGTGCATAATCAACCAGCCTCCACACTGGCTGAAATAATCCTGGGAATAATGTCCAAATCCACGTGCCCTAATGACGTGGCCTCGTTAACTTACCTTGTTAACATTTCAGCCGCTTGAATTCCTTGCATCTTTTAAAATTTGGTGTCTTTTTTTTTTCTAGAAATGGAGAAGAAACATGAAACTGGAAAGGCCAGGGTCTTTCACTCTTGTGAAAATGTGTGCTCTGAAGGTAAAGACAATAGATACCTAGGTCAGCACCTAAACGTGAAGCCGTCTGTTCATTTAGATTTCAAATCTGCCACTCTCATCTCATGGAGAGCCAGGGGCAGCGAACAGATCCTCTTGCATGAGTCTATAAAACAAACCTCATCACTGAGTGTGTCAGAGCCCAGAGATTTATTATAAAGTGATATATTTTCAAAGAACAGCACAAAGAGTCTTTTAACACTGAATTTGTCGGAGACCTTGCCGACATCAAACAGATGCTTTTCACTTGGAGCATTTGACTCTTAAACTTCAATGTTTCATATGGTAAGTGATTGGAAACTTGGGAACCATGAAGTAATACTTTTCTCTGATTTGGAAAATTTGACTCTTTAACAATGAAACTTTAGATGCATATTAAGAATTACTTTGAGAAGTGGTATAGTGTTTTCTTTAGGGAGAGACTATCAGTCAGGCCCGTAATATCACTCTTACAAAGATTGAAAAAAATCTCTACAATTGATTTCATGTTAACAAGAGGTTTTTTCTTTTTTTTTTTTAACCCTCTCTCCCCTTTCTCCCCTTTCCTCACCTACATGTCTCCTTGATTTCTTCTAAAAATCAAATAAGAACTACATGCCTGAGGCTTCAATAAAAGACTTCTAACGTGGGTCATTTGATTTTTGGCCTTAAAAAATAAATTATATGCCAGAAGTTGGATTACTATCGTGCCATATTCTTGAATAAACATGGTGCCTCTCCTGAGCTGAGGCTATTGCCAGTGTTTATAATTTTGCATACATCTTAACCCAGACGCAGTGAGCTGGTTATATGGAGCTTTCCTCGTTACCAATCACACTACAAACCACAGAAAACATGCAAACTAGAAGAAGCAAAACCCGGATTTGGTTTATGGTTCTCCTCAACTTTTTGTCCAACCAACTGTAACTCCATCTTGAGCTGGCTCATAAGGGAAGGAGCTATTGCTTTTGGATTTAAGAGTATGCAGTGCCCAACATTCCTAATGCACAGGAAGAACTGCTGGGCCACCCAACATGACCTTAAACCTGTACCATAAATAATGCAGCACAAACTAGAAATTTCCCTAGTAAAGACCATATGACTTTCACTTGACAGATGTTCCTTTATGAGATTTTTATACTGTACTTTTTTATTTAACAAATAAAGCAGAGCCTCTTTAGTTTGGATTCTATTACTCAGTCTTCAGGGGCAAAGACTGACCTGAAAGAAATTAATATTTACCAAGTATGCTGTCCTAGAAACTGTGACACATTATCTCAAAAATTTACTTTGCTTAAGAAGTTATCATGAATACTAAAAAGAATAATCTATTGTTGAACATCTAGTGTACTGGGCCTGCTACTAGCTTCTTTTTAAAATAGGTCTCATTTAAGAATCCATATAGTCCTGTTAGAGAGACAACAAGTTCAGGGAAGATGGTTTCCTATGCCCATGATCCATTGTGAAGGACCTAAAGTTCTGACTTGGGTGTGCCTCACTTTATGGAAAATGTAACTTAGGGTTAAGCTAAAGTTGTAAGTTAGGCATTTGCTTGCATAAAGGAAGGCAGTTTTGGTGTCAGTCATCCCAAGTTAAGGCAGTAACACAGGGTTCACAGGAAGGAAGGTTGATGTTCAGAGAAGCAGTAAATAATATCTTTTTCTTCCCCTCTCACATTCAGAGACATTTAAGAAATCAGACCCAGATGGAGATGAAAATATCAGCTTTATTCCAGATAGGGCCAATTGGATAACATGGCTCTAGATTGCTTGATGAAAGGGACTTGTTCCTCCATTTCAGCTCAAGACCTTGGGCAGGACTGCCTACGGAAACATCAAAATCTAAAGTAGAATTCCTGCCTCAAATTGATTTGGGGCCCACTGCTGTTAGTGGATCGGTTCCATTCAGTTGACAAATACTGACCCTGGATGTCATCCACCAATCAGATCACTCAAGCTCCTTCAGGAGCAAATAAGAGATAGGCAAGCTGCCCAAAGTGCTACACTAAGAGAAGTGTTTTATGGATGCAGAGAAAAAGGTGGTTCCTTCTTAACGGTCTCCAGCACCTTCCTTTCTTAACCATTAAATCTAAAATAAACAAGAGGTATGACTAGCCATCACTCCACCACACACACATACACACACAACACACACACACATGCATGGACCCATGCACACACACACACTCACACACTTTGTAGTGATAGTCCCCCTTCCTGTTCTCATGAAGCCCTAACCTCTTTTGTTTATGGACCTCATTTTACAGTGTGCAGTTAGGATTTTGTTACCAGAGAGAGCTAACATGGGTCAAAATTTGTGCTAATCAAACTAACTCCAAACCTGGTTCTATCCTGGGGAGCACACTCTACCTTTATTCCCTATTTCAAACTATGTTGAGATATGTAGTTCCATATAGCTCACCATAGTCAATGCATAAAACAAGGTGATGTAATAATGGATTCTGTGGTTTTACATAGTCAACCAATGTGGAGATGCCTCCAATTTGAGTATAAAGCTTATTTTGTTATCACATCTGCAGGGAATAATTAAAGTAAAAAATGTCCTTGCTTTAAGCTAAAATGCAGTGAAATGTAAGCTCATAATCACTAAATCTGAAAACCAATGAGCCCCCTCTCCCATTGATCACTGCCATTCCAATGCCTGGGCAGAACTGGGCTTCCCTCAACAACTAGAGCTGAGCAGGGATGAAGTTCCTTTAGGACTCCAGAAGTTGCTCAACCTGAAACATCCTGAGATGTTAATCCTCTCTACCCAGTGAACTCAAATGCTTCCAAGTTGTAACTGGATTGCCCCTTTTCACCCTATAATTCTGAAACTGTAATGTGATACTGAAGAGCTTTCTCAAGATCTAAGCCTAAATTAAGGAATGAATGATATATTTATGGCAAATAAACCTTTTAAGAACTGGATCATGGTTGTTTTAGTGACCTCTGTATCGAATTGTAGGAACAGTAAAATAAGACTCTCGGGGACATTTTTTCCACAAAAAATATATCAGCTAGAGAATTCCCTTCCCCACATTCCTCAGTGGAAGAACTTTTGATGCTTTTGAGGTCTCACCTATCAGGACCTAACCCTCCACCATGTGCTCCACAGGTAGAATTCCTTCGCCAATTTGTAATTTTCCAGGGCTTAAATAATGTAAGCTACATTAATGGCAGAAGTTGGGTAATTCTACTCAGGAAGTATCCTCCCACTAGACCCACTTCTAACCTAGACCCACTCTGTTAATCATTGCCCTGCCTGGCCTCCCTCATGGTGTTTTATTTCCCCGTGCCCATGTTTCTTTGGAGGCATAAGCAATAACTGCTTCCCCCTTATCCTCACCATGTCACCACAAAGGTCCCTAAATAATGCTTAATCTTCATGGGCTGGTTTTCCAATTGCACTTATTGATTCTACCATTAACCTTATAGGGATCTGTATCAGTAGCTTCCTGGTTATGGTTCCTCTAGGAGAGTTCTTTTTGGTCTGGTCTCTGAGATCTTGTCAGTCTTCCTCTGGTAGAATTCTTTGAGCCTTGATTCATTCTTTTTTTTTTTTTTTAAGGTTTTATTTATTTATTTGACACAGAGAGAGAGATCACAAATAGGCAGAGAGAGAGGGGGAAGCAGGATCCCCACTGAGCAAAGAGCTTGATGTAGGGCTTGATCCCAGGACCCTGAGATCATGACCCGAGCCAAAGGCAGAGATTTAAACCACTGAGCCACCCACGTGCCCCAATGATTCATTCTTTCTGATATATGAGTAACTAAAATCTGTCTTCTCTCTCCCCACATTATTATTTTTTTAAGTAGCTATACCTGGGAATGTTTTCCCTTTCCAGAATTCTAGCCCATACTATCAGATCTCATTTTCTTTGTCGTATCTGCTTCATTGGCCTAAAATCTCAACACTCATCCTAAGGGAATCTTCTTCTAGCTTAATAAAGCTTTTCTTCCTTTATTGTGCTTTCATTCTACTGCTCCTTTGCAACTTTCTGATAGTAAGATGGAAATGTAAGTCTTTTTAAAAATCATTTATTTATTTATTTATTTATCTGGAGTTGGGCATTGGGGGGGGGCAGAAGAGGGAGAGAAAGAAACTCAAGCAGACTCCATGCTGAGCCCAGACCGGGTCTTGGGGCTCCATCTTACAACCCTGAGCTCATAACCTGAGCTGAAGCCAAGAATCAGGTGTACCACCAGGCACCATGGAAGTAAAAATGTCTTGACACTCTGTGCCTCATTCATTTTATGATCAAAATTGATTCCTAGAGAAAAGTGTTCCAGACATCAGGCTTTTCAATCTTCTTTGCTTCTGGGTTTGCAAAAATTTTATTGTTTTTCTTTGCTCCAATCCTTAAAAAACAAACATTTCCATTCATTTTAATTTGTTTGTAAATAAAATTCACCCGCCTTCCGTGGGTGTTTGGTTACCTTGGGCTGTCGAAACAAATTCTATAGTTTAAGTCATGATGGCTTAAATAACAAAAATTTATTCCTTACAGTACCAGGGGTTAGAAGTCCAAGGTCAGGATGCCAGCATGGGCAGATTCTGTTGAAAACCCTCTTCCTGGCTTACGGCTGACTGGCTGCTTTCTTGGTTCACACTCACATAGGAAAGACAGAGAAACAGACAGAGATTGACAGAGGTACAGAGAAACAGAGAGGCAGACACAGAGAGAGGTCTGATCTTTTTCTTTTCTTATGAGGACACTAATGGCATTGTGGGACTCCACCTTCATAACCACATCAAAACATAATTAGCCCCACTCCCCACCCCCGCCATAGGCCTCACTTCCAAATCCCATCACATGTTGGATTAGTACTCCACCATATGAACTAGGGGGGGTGGATTATAAACATTTGGTTCACAGCAGTGGATGAAACCAATCTTTACCTGTCTAAAATCTAAAGCTGTGATCAGAACACATGGAATTAATAAATATAGATCTGTTTTGGGACCACGTGTTTAAGAAGCACAAAGCCTGTAGTCAAAGGATGTGAATCCAAGAGGCCAGCGCTCCATCCCATCAATGTTCTTCTCTGTCCCTGATTGCTTTTGTAAAGAGGACTGAAATGTGGCACAGCTAGTCTAGCACCTGCAAATGTCTGGTCTGAAACACACTAGTGTTCTTTGGTCCACGTGGAACTAGATGCTTGCACAGTATAAAGTCCCAAATTGCAGCCTTGTTGGAGAAAAACTGTAAATGCAACAAAAAACTGTTCTGTCAAATTTCCTTTTAATTTCCACTGCCACTTGTCCATACCTAAATAATGTGAAAATCACAAGATTTTAGTTTGAGAACTATATTAATTAGTTTTTACATCAATATTTAGTTTTAACAATAAATCCTTGCTGATTTATTTCCTTAATGTATTGTTATATCCCTCTTCTTCCTTATGAATGTATTCATATTTTTTACAGTATTATTTTCCCTAATAGTTTTTAGAGATAGACTCATTTGGTATCAATTTTATGGGGACTACATGCCCTCAACCAGTATACAGTGATGGAACAGGGACTGGCAAACCATAATTAAAATCTCCCATTCAGGAAAAGAAAGAGAGGAAGGACCATGACAATTACTATTCCATAGCAGTGATGAAATCCAGCAAGGCAGGCATTGTCAAAGTTCCACTGAAAGTTCTCTGAATAGATCCTGTGTCCATTCTCTGGAAGAGGGTTCTTTGTCTCTTGCTCTCCAGTATGTTCTTCATGGTCTATTTCTTTCCCTTGGACCTCCAGTAAGTGGACATTGAGGGAGACCTAGGATTGATGTAAGTCCATGTTCATGGTTCTGTGATGATCTAGTTCCTTCAAAAACTTAGTAGGCTTCTCTTTGCAGAGTCAGAGCAAACACGGCTATGCAGTAATCTCCAGCCCAGAGCTGGGTGTTTTACGCAACTAATGAATTGTTGAACACTACACCAAAAACTAATGATGTATTATATGCTGGCTAATTGAACATAATAATAAAATTAATTTAATTTAAGTTAATTAAAAAAAAAAAAGCTTTGTAGGGTTTTTGACCTATTTGACCTATATCCAGTCGGTCCTAGTTCAGTGGAACTTGTCAATAGCCACACGTAATATTCTTGTCCAGATAGAACCCTTAGATTGCTTTACTTCACTTCCTCTTTCTGATGCCTTTTTCTCTCAACTTACTAGTGATTATTTTAGGATTATGGAAAACCATGAGTGAGAAAAACACATTTTAAAAATTTCTTCTTATCCCCAAAATTAAAAGCTCCTAATCCCCTAAGAAAAGATGAATTGTTTTTCTGGCCATAGCAAGGAGCGACAACTTGAACTGGTTTTAAATCCAAACTCCTTAATCAGTGACAACTTTGCATCTGTAATCATACTTTGAAAGCCAATCAAAAGCACCCTCGCTCCAGTGCACAGCCTTCTGAAAGCCAGTCAACAACAGTCTTACTCATTTTTATTTATTTATTTATATATTTTTTAGTCTTACTCATTTTTTAACTGAAGATCAATCTCTACCTTCTGTTTCTGAAATCCTGCCCGTTCCTGTCTTCCCCAAATCCTGTGTGTCTGAGCGCAGTCTCTCCTCGAAGACTATATATATCTAGCTCTCCTCTTCTCAATTAGCAATAAATTCAGGGCTTTGTCCACTTATTTGTTTCAAGTAGTAAGCGATGATCTCTTCCATTGACAGTTACCAGTCACCTTGTGAAATGGGAAAGTTCTACTGAACCAACATGGGTCAAAAGTCCCATCTTCAATCCTTTGGGCTCTAAGTGTAACTGGACTTCATAGCTCAAGAAGGCTATAAATTTCTAGCCATACACTCTGTTTTATTTCTGCAAAGCTAATGTCCAGTTGCTCTACTGATGCCCTATAATTTCGGTTTTTGTTTCACCATCAACTCCACCCAATACAAACTTTTCCATCTATGTTTTTAATTAGAACTAGGTTGTTATAATCAACCATCTCCAAACCTCAATGGATAATACAATAAAATCATACGTATCACTCGTGTCATAGTCTTATACAGGCTCGATGAGTTCTCCTTGGTAGTTTTCCTCTAAGTGGAAACTCAGGGATCCAGGAGTCTCCTGTTTTTTTTTACCATCATGGATATATTTGCTTCCAGTCATGTCAACAGGGAACAACACATCATGAAAGATCTTAAGGCACATTCTAAGGATCAGGCTTAGAAAGGATGAACATCAGCGGTGCCCACATTTCATTGTGGGAAGTTTATGTAATCTCTTATGAACAGGAAGGGAGAACAGAATTTGAAACATCTAGGCAGTTTTACCACAAAAGACTACCCACTTTTCTTTTTTAAGTTCTTTGGGGTCAACTCAGTTTTCTCTCTGTATCCAATAAATATGACTTGAACTTTTGAATATAATTCATTGGAAAATAATAAAATTTATAAGAACTTACTTCTGAAATATTCAGTTTCAGGAATTTGGCTTCTATAATTTAAAATCATAGGGAGCAAAAAGTTATTTTCACTTCACTTCCATCTTGGTATTATAGTTCTGTTTATATTTGAACAATGTTTTCAAATAACCCTTAATGAAAACAATAATTAGTCTATATGCAAATGCACTTAAGAATCTGAACATGTCCCAGCTTAAGCATCTGGGTCATAGTTGTGCCACTATACAAGGACTTTTCACTCTGATACATTTCACAGAAAATCTTTTAAAATAGTATAAACCCCTAGGTCTACCATGATGTCATAAACAGTTTCATTTTAAAGTTACGCCTTGATAGTTCTAAAGGTTTTTCTATGCTTATTTAAAAACCCGTAGCTTTAATAAGCACACATTTATAAAATCTACTTCCTCTAGGCTGTTTCCATGGAACCTTTCACTAATATACTAACATTGCCGAATCTTAGGTCCGGAAAGATATACAAAGAAACTAGTAATATCAGAGTTTTCCAGCAATGATTCTTTTCAACCGCCTTATGAAAACCACACAAACACACAACTAGAATGCCCTCTGCTCCAGAATCCAGTTTATATTTTTCCAAACCCAGGACCTAAAGATTTCACTGTACATCAAATTGGTTTTTTTCCCATTGGGAGTCATTGTTTGACAAGTGCTTAATGATAGTGGAAGATTGTGACCCTTTTCTTTGCCCCAGTTAAAAATATTTTATCTCAATGAATCTTCTGCAATCCATTCATTACTGTCTGATGAGTAAGGAAAAGCTCAATGACCATCTCAAAATAAACAACTGAACAGATTTAATTATAATTATTGATTTAAATGCCTGTGAGGAAAATGCTGTAATTTAACTTTATTCCAGGCCTAAGTATGAAGAGTTAAAATATTACAATGTATTTTAGAAGCATACTTGAAGAATTGCCAGGATTTCCATTATAATCCAGGAGTTTATATTCTGTCACATTTAGTTTGGCTATAAATTGGAATATAATACATAAATCTCACTTTTAAGTTTAGGCTTTATCATTTTAAGATTATTACATATCCTAGCATAAGAAAACACACACACACACACACACAGGCTCCATAGTGCAAGTCGCAAATGCACTTCTGTGACAAAATCCTTTTTGTATACTGAAAAATAGTGTTTCTCTAATTTTCTGGAGGAAGGGAAGTCTTAGCTGAAATCTGGGGGTGGAGGGGTGGGTGGAGAAGACAGAGAAACCAAAGGGAAGAGAGAAGGCAGAGGAAAGAGGAGTAGAAAGTTTATGGTCAAACTGGACCCAGCAGTAAGATAACTAATTTAACTCTATATAAAAGGGAGACATCACCACTGCTCTGAGATAAAGCCATATGTTGTAATTACTAATACTGCCAATGTTGTGAAGCACAGTATCCCATTATCTAATAAAAGTTGTTGACAAAATCTTTGGTAATTGTAGTAAGATTCTCCCTACCACTTTTTTCTCCTACATGTAAGATCTGAGTCTATGTTAAGAGCTACAGCTTGGGAAAAAAAAAAAAAAAAGAGAGAGAGAGAGAGAGAGTGTGAGTGAGTGCTACAGTGTGGTCAATAAAATCCCCAAAATAAAATTACTTGGGGGGAAAAAAAACTTTTCGGTTGTACTGGAAAGAAAATACAAAATAAGGAAATATGAAGCTTATAAAATATGTATTTTTATTCCACTGATAATTTATGCAGCATAATACCTCACTCAAAAAATTTTTAACTTCAATTGTAGTATAAATTTCCAATGGGTGTACATATGCATTTGTGCTGACCTGACTTTTTATGTTGCTCCTGTGACTAATTTCCTATATGTTCAAAATACTCAGTTGCTGCAGCATTACTTTCCATAGAGCATTTTCTGTGAACCCATGTAGTTTTAGGTGTTAAAAGAAAGAAACTGAAAAGTGCTTTATCCTATATTCAAGTGACATTTCACTGATTTTAAAGTTCATAGAAAGTGCCAGTGGATTATTCAACTATAATTCAGTTCATTATTTTCGTACTTTATGCTATTAGAGAAGACTAGGGAAGCTTGGAGGTATATGTTACTAGCTATTATTACTAGGGTTTTATGAATGAATGGGCTATTTGGGTGGAGATGCATAAAGTGATTTTTTTTTTATTTATTAAGAGATTGTCTTAATGGTAGGTATTTGATAAAGGTTTTGAATGAATGAATGAGTGTCTATAAGTGAATACATGAAATTAAGAGGAGGCCTGGTGCAGACAACTAAAACCATGCAGGTATTTGTAGGATAACCCTTCATACAAAACAGAGGCATCATTACTTGCTCTGAGGTGACAACGAATGCTGTTTAATTGTTAATACTGCCTATGTCTGAATCTTTGTATCCTATTATCCAATAAAATGTGTTGAGCACAACCGTGGTAACTGTTGAAAACTTTGCCTCACCCTTTTTCCTTCCCCACAGGAAACCACATCTTCTCACATCCAACACCCCTAGACCGTAAGGGCAGTCCCCTGCCTGAAAGGATTGTGTGCTCCGAAATGGATAGAATCCAGACACACGTTAGTGGATGACTTCAATCATCCCACATGGGACCCACAGAGCGCGCATTTTCCTTTTTTTAATTTTTAATGTCCGTATGTTTGTTTGGCTGGAAGTCAAGTTTCATTATATGCCCCTATTACTCCACTGTATAACAATTTTATTTATAGGCCATTCGCATAAGAACTAATTTCTTTGATAGGAAGGTCTCTAATGCTGATTTAAGCTCACTATAATGAAAACAATATTGTTGGAAGTCCAACCAAATGCTGAACCCTAGAGCCGTGCCTGGGTCTTTTCCCTGATTATGGGACTTCCCAATGTCAACCTATTCTCTTGGCTTCCTGCATAAATGTGCAGAAGGTAGGCAGGAACTTTATTAAATGCTGGCAATTCGTATATAAAACAAGCATGGTGTACTTAATCTCCATGTTGGCTTTGAGAAGTCTTCCTGATGCCAAGACTCTACTTGAATTCAGAGGCCCCCACACATAAATGAATATGTCTTAGAAAACTATGTAGGAAGTAGGTAATTTTATTTGTGAATGTGCTATGTGTACACATAGAGAGTAGTGAGGGCAAACTTGATTTCTGTACTACTCAGCAAAAATATTTTTGGTCAAGTCACACACTCCAAGGCTGAACGTAAAATAGATTGTCTGAAATATTATAAGTGTATTGATAGCAAGTGAAACCCTGGCCTGTTTTCCACCCTAACCCTCAGGTAATTAGATCACGCTCTGTAAACAAAGGCTGGGCTTAACAACTTCACTTTCTCCTTCAGTGTGGTCTGGTAGTAATCAAAGATGCCTCAGTATTAACTTTAGAAAGTGTATATTCTCAGTGAAAGAAGTTTTGTGTTTCAAGAATGTCACCTTTATGTTTTCAGATGTTTACATTTTTGCTTACAAATGTAGCCATGAGCAAATACATCCACGTGTGATTTAATGGTGTGGTTAATTCAACCTCTGCAAAGTGTCTTGTCAGCCATCTAAAGCCATATGTTTAGCAGCCGTGCCCTGATAGCATTTCAATTAAATTAATCTTTTCCTCAGGACGTCTTAGTCAAAGCGAATTATGATGTATACAAATGAGAGACCTTGTGTTACGTTATGTAAGAACTACAGAGAAAGCCAGTGTGCAAAAGTAATACTTTTAAAAAATCCTTTTGAGTGACTTTGATCTCTATCATATTCTTATTTTTATCAAGTACAAGTATAAAGAAATGAGTAATCTTAAACATGTCCAGAAAAGATGCAACTCTCTTTTCCCCCTCCCAACTAGAGGCTGGATATTATAGTAACCGGTGAGATCTATCTGCAAATACACCTTGTCTTAGAGACTCCACAATATGCACTCAACCAATGTCTCTACATGATATAAATACAGGTTCAGTAATCAAATGTTATGTTTTACAAAGGAACCTAACAAAAAAAATTCAATAATAAGAATTCTATAAGAGGAGGATAACGGGTGTCTCTGGCTCTTCCATGCTGTGGGCAGGAAAGAAAGACCATGGAGTTGAGTTATGAACAATTGCTCACAGAGGAGAAATCACTTTTTTCTAGTTTAATGTGCAGATTTTCATTACCATCATTTTATAACTTTCAATATTCCCTGATTTAAACTTATAACATCTCTGATTATCTTCAGTTTATCTATTGTATGTAAGTAAATGTAGGAATCTTCTGTGACTATTGTTTATTTGATTAGGGAAAGAAACTATTATTTAAGGAAGTTATCTAATAGAGATGGATTTATATATTTTTAAATGCATTGCTAATTTACTGATTCAATAACATAGGCATAAAATTCTATCTACTAAATACAAGTTCTGGTATATTATTATTCTCTTTTCCAAAGTTCAGAACAATTTTTTAAAAGATTTATGTATTTTTCTCATAGAGAGAGTGCATGCATGCCAGTGAAGTAAGGGCAGAGGGAGAGGAAGAGGGAGAGAAGCAGACTCCCCGCTGAGCAGGGACTCTGACATAGGGCTCCATCTCATGACCCTGAGATCATGACCTGAGCTGAAATCAAGAGTCGAATGCTTAACTGAGCCACCCAGACACTCCAAATTTCAAAACAATTTTGATTTGAATCAAAAACATTTTGATTTGAAGGAAGTAATAATTATAGTAATGGCAATGCTATATTAGTATTTTTTTTTCTAGGCTGTGTATTGGGAACTCAGTAAACTCACACCAATTCATCTTCAAAACAATCATAAAGGGTTTACATTTTTACCTCTCCTTAACATAGAGGACCAGAAACCAGAAGGTTCAGTAATCTTGGTTCAACATGGTAATGCTTAGTATGGTCAAAGCCTAGTTTAACTGACCCTGGAAGTGACAGGTTTTTGGCCACTGTGTTCTTTTTTGCTTTCCCTTCAAACATGTCATGTCTCTTCTTTGGAATGCTTATCACAGCCTCTGTCCCCCTATAGACAGCAGTAATTATAGGCAGAGATTATCACTCCCTTGGAAAACATTTTTTCATTGTATTTGATTGCACTTTGTTGCTGGTTTAAAAATGCAGATAATGTAACATTTACCATCTTAACCATTTTTAGGGTTTAATAGTGTTAAGTATATTCACATTGTTGTGAAACAGTCTCCAGAACTTTTTCACCTTGCAAAATTGAACCTATCCATCCATTAAACAATTCCCCATTACCCTCTCTCCCACCCTCAAAGAAAACTACCATTCTATTTTGTTTTGTGAGTGCAATTATCCCAGATGCCTCACTGAAGAGGAGTCATACAGTACATGATATATATATATATATATATATATATATATATATATATATAGTTGTTTTATGACTGACTTATTTTACTTATTTTACATCTAACTTATATGTTAGAATTTTCTTCCTTTTAATATGCCATTTCACATATACACCACATTTTGTTTCTCTATCCATCCACCAACAGATGTTTGAGTTGCCTCATCTTTTGGCTACTGTTAACGATGTTACTATGAATGAAGGCATATAAATATCTGATACCCTGTTCTCCAGTTCTTCTGGGTGTATGTGCTCATAGGAAAACTGCTGGATCATAAAGTACTTCTAGTTTTAATTTTCTGAAGAACTGTCATACTGTTTTCCACAGCAGCTGCACCATTTTACATTTACACTAGCAATGCACAAGGGGTCCAGTTTCTTCACATCCTTGACAACACTTGCTTTCCTTTTCGATAGTAGTCATCTAAATGGGTATAAGGTTATTGCTCACTTTCGATCTGCATTTCCCAAATGGCTAGTGATATTAAGTATCTTTACAGTGTTTATTGACCCTTTGTATATCTTCTCTGAGAAAAGTCTACTTTAAGTCCTTTGTCCAATTTTTATTCTTTGTTGTTGTTGAGTTGTAACTCTTTATATATTGATATTAACTGCTTCTGAGATATGTACTTTGCACATATTTTCTCCTATTCCACAGGTTGCCTTTTCACTTTGTTGATTGTGTTCTTTGATGTACAGAAGTTTTTAATTTTTATGTAGTCCTATTTATCTATATATGGATTTATTGCCTATGTTTTTCATGTTATGTGAAAGAATCCATTGTCAAATGAAATGTAATGAAATTTCCCTTACATTTTCTTCTAGGATCTTATAGTTCAGCTCTTATGTTTAGGTCTTTGATCTATTTTCAGTTAATTTTGTCTATGATGTTACATAAGGCTCCAACTTCATGCTACACTATTTTTTTTTTTTAAGTGCTTAAATGAACTGTAGTGAGGCTATTTGACCTAGGGCATCACTATTGAGTTACAGAATCGCTAAGTCATCTGACATAAAGGATACCACCTCATTCCAAATCTATGTAGTAAATATCTCCCTAAAACCTCACAGACCTAAGATGATCTAGGTAATACTTGTTTAAAAGGAAAGGTGCTTTTTTTCTGAAACAAATACATGATGCCAGCTAAGAAATTAAAATTAAAATTTTCAAGATAGAACTTATCTCTTGAAAACTTACGTCCAGTTTTATAGTAAGAAACACACATAATTTCAATGATATATATTTTTTTCAGCTAATTTTGTCTATGATGTAACATAAGGGTCCAACTTCATGCTACACTATTTTTTTTTAAGTGCTTAAATGAACTGTAGTGAGTGTACACACACACACACACACACACACACACACCTGTATGTATGTACATATAATGTGATGAAACAGTATCATGAGAATTCTGTACTATTTTCTATGTGTGTATCATGGGGAACATAAGAAAAACCTCTATTTCTGAAAGAACTTTATATTTAGGGAAAATAAGGCGGCTGGTATATGCCACATAGAAAAAATTACACATACAAATTTGTAGATGTTTGACATAGCCTTTACTGTTGTGTGAACATATATGTAGTTGCCCCTAGATATTGATGCTGAACATGTAAGGGAAGCAAGCCAAGCTTGTCAAGGAATGCCAGATATTCTGTAAAAAAATTGATGCAGACAAAACATCAGTCTGGTTGGATCTCCCCAGAGAGTGTTTTTCCCATCTGTTTAAAAAATGATGATCCTTTTTATTTTTATATTTTGTAGCTTTGGTGGTGACATTAAAAAAATTAGGGAAGTTTACTAATGAACATTTTCTATCATTTACTAGTGATATTTGTCTTCTAAAAAGCCTGTCTACATATAAATACACATAAACATATATATATACACATATATACAATGTATGTAATATACATTATTATTTTAATAATATAAATGTGTAACATATACTATATATGTAATATATACATTACTTATATATGTATGTTTTTATGAATATACTTATATATTCAAACAAGTCTCCTCTTGACAGAAAATACTAATATTTTCAGTCCAGAGAACCTAAATGAAGATACCATGGGTTTTTTAATGTCTTTATAACTTTGCATTGTTTGAGAGTTTAGGACAGTTATTTCCATTGCTTACAATGAGAGTGTTTGATGTTTCAGGGCTCTCCTCTAACACGTTTCAAACAACCCTTTCCACATTCTCACCATCTGGATCTCATCCTCATGCATGCAAGATATTTACCCACGTGGCTTTCCATCTGTACAAAATTGTTAAGGGATCCTAAGGATGATTTACTTAAAATTCCAAGCATTGCAATACACTGGCAAGAGGGACTAATTTAAAAGTAGAATTATATTTCTTTAGAAATGCCCTATACAAGTTAGCTGTCATTGTTTGTGGTTTTATTAGCTATTTTCAAGGATTTATATAACTAAATTTTGACAAGCAATTTCTTAAAAGGGCCTCTAAAATGAGTTCTGGATCAAAACGGTGTCCACTTGGGTGGGTAGCCAAGTGGAACTGTGTGGGTATGGCATAAATATTGGATTGAAATTTGTGCTGGCACGATTCTCCAGCAGAATTCATCTCTTCATCTAGAACTGCCCTTAGTGACAACAACTTCCCACCGGCACCCTACAAAGTTTCTTTTCACCAATCCAGGGGAACTGAAATTGAACAAGGTGGATCCCTGCTGAGCTCTTAGATAACATTTCAGGCATCAAAAGCCCACTGAGGTAACGGAATGAAGTTAAAGGAGACACAGAGGCAGATTATTACAGTTGAGGACGGGAGCTCTTCTGCTCCACCGTAGTTGTAATCATATGTAGCCTTTTTAATGACATGAAATTCACTTTGTACCTATTTTACTTAAGTTTTTCTTTTAGACACTAGTGAAAATACATGGTTAAGACAAAACCATTCTGACTAACCTAATTTTCTTTTGACCAATGTGTTGACGTTGCTAAATCAAAAGGCAGCAAGAACTTCCTTGGCAGTTATTAAGCAGCTGAATGGTGAAAGTAATTCAGGTCTTCTGTTCTTGCTTTCGAAATGTCCCCCATACACGGTGGTTTGTGGGTAGTTCATAAGAACAAAGTTAGAAAAGTTAGCCGTAACACAGATTCAGATATTAGCCGAAAGGAAAAACAACAGACTATTTTCTTGGACAGTGAAGCATGAATTCTCCATAACATTCTGATGACTTAAAATCCTGATGTGACTCAAATATCTTAGCAGCTAGAGAATACGGTCACATACTGTTTGCTTGAAGCTCATTTTTATTTTTATTAACATTTCACGTTTAGTTTACAAGGCTTGTTACACAAATAGTGGCTCCTGCTTGGCTCTTTTGCTTATTTTGGTACTTACCGACACATCTCTAAATAGCATGTTTTTAACTATTTTTTAAAAATTTTCATTTGTAGATTTTATCATCTTCTCAATAGGGAAGAGTGGATTTATTCTTTTCTTTTACCTGTGATTTCTCCCGTAACTGTCCCCACCACACACAATACACTTCCCCTCTGTCCATCTGCCTATTATCCATCTACTACCGATTTATCTATCTCCTTTCTTTCCTCCTCTGATCTGTTTGTTTGTTGTTGTTGTTCTCTTTATCATTCCGTGTCTCCCCTCGCTGTGTCTCACTCTCTTTCTCTATGTATGTGTGTATTTTTATGTATGTGTGTATTTTTGAGTACTTGTATTTTCTCAATGATTACTGCTTATATTATTATAATTATGTAAACTCTATTCAGAGCCCAGATATATAATATTCCATGATTACTTTCCTTTCCTTACATAACTTGTACTCCTGGAATGAATAATTACCTTATTTATTTGTTTCTCTTGAGATCTACTCACCACTCATTCAAACTCCTGTCTCTCCTGTCTGAAAAAGAAACTAAACCCTTTTTGTCGAATGTGTGATTTCTCAGGCTTGGAACTTCTGGCGAAATACCTAGATAGTAGGAAAGTCTCATCTAACATATTGTTAACATTTAGTTCATCTTCTGTCTCTCACACTAGGCTGTAAGTTCCACGAGGGCAAGAACCGTATCTTGGCTGTTCAGCTCTGTATGTCTAGCATGTGGCCTGGCCCAGAGGACTCTCTCAGCAGAGATTTATGCATAGAGTATAATAGTTACATAATACTCCTTGAATCTTAAAAAAGCCTCTATTTCAGGGAAAAATCTTTCACATTTTATTTACACAGCTAAAAAGCCATTGGGGTGGCAGTCTTCATAATAACATCAATTTGTCCTAAAAATAAATTTCAATTTCACCTTTTGAAAAACTTCCAACGGGTCCACTTGGGTGGCTCAGTCATTAAGTGTCTGCCTTCAGCTTGGGTCTAGAACCCAGGTCGTGGAATTGAGCCTAGCTTTGGGCTCCCTGCTCAGCAGGGGAAACCTGTCTCTCCCTCTCCCATTCCCACTGCTTGTGTTCCCTCTCTCTCTCTGTCAAATAAATAAATAAAATCTTAAAAATCTATATATTTCCAACCTTCAAAGGGGGATTTTGCACTCTTCAAAAATTTCAGTTTGTGTAGATAGAAGGCTTTGATCATATTGGTTTCAGGGCAAAGGATCCGACCAGTATCCAGATACCTCTGCTTTCCATTATTCCAAATAGTTAAAAATGCATTTACTAGCCGGGTGGTCTGGGACAAATTACTTATTCATTTTGTGCCTTAGTTCACACACATATAAAATGGGGATAATAATGTTACTTATCTAAAAAGACTGTTGGGAAGTTTAAAAGAGCATAAGTGACTCTTAATCTCACAAAACAAACTGAGGGTTGCTGGGGAGGAGGGGGGTTGGGAGAAGGGGGGTGGGGCTATGGACATTGGGGAGGGTATGTGCTTTGGTGAGTGCTGTGTGGTGAATTGTGTAAACCTGGCAATTCACAGACCTGTGCCCCTGGGGATAAAAATATATGTTTATAAAAAACAAAAAATTATTAAAAAACAAAAAGGCAAAAAAAAAAAAAAAAGAGCTAAAAGTGCTTAGAAGTGTACTTGAAAAAAAAATACTGCCAGATAACTACTTAACACAGAGATACATTGTGGTATGTGTCCTATTCTTGAAGCTTGGGGAACATTCATATAACTATGGTAAACAAAATAGCAAATTAAATGACATCATGTGAAGAAAGCAATCCTAGGTATCTTAGATGATGATATGTAGCCATACTCCTTAAGAAGAAAGTTTTCTAATATTGTGGGCATGCCAGGACTTTTTGTTGCCTACTGGGCATCCATTTTCTTTCCAACTTCCTCCTTCTTGGCAGAACCCAGTTTCATTCAGGTCTCTCCTCTCCATAGAGCCACGTGCATCACGAGAAGGTGATCCTGTCCCCAAGGAGTGGACCTTGATTTGACAAAGCCAATCATGACATCCCCACTTCTTTTCTCTTGCCAGCAACTGGTTTAGAAATGGGCATGTGAACAAAGTCTGGCCAATAACACATGAGAGGGAGGTCTTCTGGGAACCTTTAGGGAAGGTGTCTCACTCATAAGAAAGAGCCAGAAAAACAGATAGTTTTTCCTTTTCCTCTTGATGATGTATCTGATGATGTATTCAGATGTATCTGAATGTGATGCTTAGAACTGCCGAGGCCATCAGAGCCCATGAGGACTGACATATAGCCAGCTCTTAGAATGGCGGTGCCAACGAATGGAAGAAACTTGGGTCCACAGCAGCCTGGTTGCACAGTGGAGAACACTTTGCTTAGAACCTACTCAATCTGTACACTTTTTATGTGAGAGAATACATTTTTTTCTTAACTCAGTTTGGGTCTGCTATAGGCTACATGTTTGTGTCCCCCCACCCCATCAAACGCCTATGTGAAAATTCTAATGAATAATGTGATAATATCAGGAGATGGGATCAATAGGAGGTGAATAGATCATGAGGGAGGAACCTTCATGAACAGGATTTGTATTCTTCCAAAAGAAGCTCTAGAGAGATCCCTCGCCCCTCCCACTATGTGAGGACACAAGAAGTCATCAGTTTGCAACCTGGAAGAGGATCTTCGCCAGAACCTGAGCTTGTGGCATATTGATCTTGAACTTCAGTCTCCAGAGCTGTGAGAAATAAATTCATGTTGTTTATAAGCCACCCAGTCTGTGGTATTTTGTTATTACAGTCCTAATGGACTAAGACAGAGTCTGTGTTTTCTATTACATGCTCTTCCAATGCAACATCTAAACTGATAAAATGTGCTTTTAAAATAGACATTAAGGAGCAAGTTATCATTTAGTTAAACATATACTGCTCTCCTTTAAGAAAACCATATCATGGAGAAGGAGTGACACAATAACATTTTCCCTTTTCTTCTATGAGGTGTCAAAATTCAAAGATTATTTTTTAATGTCTTTCTTAAACCAATTATTTTCATTGCCAAGTCCTATACAATCTAAAAACATTCTTGTGGCACTTTTCCAAAGTCATGTTGTGCAGCAAAAGTTTCCATTTAGAGTATAAGTTTCTTCTCAAATAGGACACACTAAATTTAAGGAAGAGTGGCTGTTCAAAGTGCAAGACTACAAAATCTCAACACTATAATCGACCAAAATGAACCAAAAAATGCAAAAATAGCATTGCAAATGTTAGTACTTAAAAGTAGGAAAAAGCCCAAGTTAATTTCACAAGCTAAGAAATATTAGCCAGGAAAAATATAATTTAGGTCAGAACCAAACACACCAGAATCAACACCCAGCTCCTGTTTTTGAAAGAGTAAAGCATAGTGGCAGGAAGTAAGTTAAGGTAATTCTGGAAGGTCTTCTGAACTCCTCTGATTCAGATTTAGATTTCCTCTAATGGACAACAGATGTGCCACTAGAATGTAAGTTCCTTCAGGGCAGGAATTTCTGTCTGTGTGGTCAACCATCCTATCCTAACACTTAAAATAATATTCAATGAACACTCATTGAATTAATAAATACATGTTTTGTAATCTTGGTAGAGTTGGGCCTCCGTGAAAGACTATGTTGCTCGAAAAAAGATGGACAAATGAGGATACTTTCTTGTGCTGTGGTTTCTCTGTGGTGTGAGGATGCACGTGTTCAGGCAGCCATTTTGTGACCACAGAATGAAAATGTCAGGAAAAAGGGCAATACTCTGGGCAATACTCTGGGCATGACAAAAAAGGCTGGGTCTTTAATGATAGCATTGGACAGCTATACCAAACCTGAGACTACTTCTCCTCCAACTCTCCTCTGTGAGGTTAGCAACTGTTCTTACCCTTTAAGTCATAGTTGCTCAGGTTTCCTGCAAACGTATCACTCTGTCCTGACAACTTCTACTTTGAATATGTTTCCAACAAGTGAAAAGCTATTTCATTATCATACCTATTTCTCCTTCAAGGTAAGAAACTAATGAAAGATAAACATTCCATTGAGCAGACAAGCAAAAACAAAAGCTAAATGAATAATGGGATTATAAAAGAAGGGGTCATAAGAAACAGGTCAGAGATGCACTCAACAGAACCTGGGGGCTAGATTTAGGAAGATTAAGGTGAAGGGGAAATAAAAAAATGATTCTATTATTCCTTGGTTGTGGGACTGGGAGGAAAGCTGCCCTCTTAGCTGTAGGAAGATGAACATTAGGAATAAGAGCAGAGTTAGGGGAAATGATGATCAGGTTATCTGGCCTGGAGTTGGTGTTCATGGGATCATATCAACAGTATCAGTGAGAAGACATCCAGCAAGTTACTGGAAGATTTGGTCTGGTTTTCAAAAATAAGATTGGGTGTCACAGTTGTAAATATGTGAATCAGACACATAGATGGGAGAGTTTGACAATTTCCATGGTGTAAAGAGTCCCACCATGGCCATTTCAAGCTAGTGGTTTAACAACCAATTTGCAAAATTTCTGAAAAATGTTACAGTTGGGAGTCAGTAAAAGCTGGCTCTAAGACAACTCAGGAGTAGAACAATCACTATTATTAGAATTAGAGGTACAAGTATAAACTCATTATGTATATATGTATATATGTATGTATATATTCTCTATTATATATTTATATATTCCATATATATTCCAAAATTTATGTATGTATATATGGATTTAAACAATATAAATATATGGACAAAATATAGACAATATAGGGATAATATATAACTGCGTATATGTGTAACAATATGTAATAGTATACATAAATATACATATACATAAATATGCTTGTAAAGTTATGTATATGAATATTCACACATTTATCTTCATTTTTTTCCATTGATGGCCTGGGAACTACAATACCTCAAAAGAGTAAGTCTACCTAGTGCTTCGTTAATTGGGGTCAGAAGTCCTTGGAAAAATGATTGATTTAGGGATTGGGCAACAAAAGATAAGCCTGATAATTTTTTTGAGCTATAAAACAATGCAATTTTCAAAGAATGAAAAGGACATGTAAAAATGACACCAAAGCCAACTCAAAGAGGCTCTAAATAGTCAATTCTGGGATCATGTCAGTATCAAAAAAAATTTACAACATATTTCTGTGATATATTACAACCCACTGAATAAAATATGAAGCCATGAGTTGATTCTGATATAAGTAAATAAAATAAACTTTCATGAAGAATTAGAACCATAGGAGACTCTTAATCATAGGAAAAAAAAACCCTGAGGATTCCTGGAGGGGGAACTGGGGGATGGGTTAACTGGGTGATGGACATTAAGGAGGGCATATGATATAATGAGCACTGGGTGTTACATAAGACTGATGAATCACTGACCTCTACCTCTGAAACCAACAATACATTATATGTTAATTTAATATACATCACATTTAAAAATATGATGTATATTAACTTTATAAAATAATGCTGACATTTTTCTTCAAAAAATTAATTAAAAAAAGAATCAAATACTGCCATAGTCATCACAAAATACTTACTCATTAATTGCAAAAAGGAAAAGGATAACTTTATAATGAATAATCCTTTATAGTGAAGTCACCATACTGATAAAATGGTCAAAGTGAATATTTTTAGCAATGAGATAAATTGAAACCATGACTCACTTGGTAAGACACAATAAAAAGTATATATCATCACTTCTATATTTCTGCATGAGAGGAATTTAATATAATCATAAGGAAATATCAGAAAAATCCAGTTTACAAAAATAACTGGCCTTTGAGTGTTAAGGTAATACAACTCCAAGAAAGACTGAAGAATTGCTCCAGACCAAGGGCAACTAAAGAAACAACAACTTAATACAGTGTACAATCTGGCATGGACTCTTTGCTGTAAAGGATATAATCAAACATTTGGTGAAAGTTGAATGGGGATCTAATCTAATAGGATTAGATAGCAGTAATGCATTATTTTGAATTTCTTGATTATTATAGTTGTACCACAGAACTTTAGAATGTTCTTGTTTGTAGGAAATACACACCAAAGTATTATAGCATGATGAGGCATTTTGTTAGCAATTTTTTTGCAAATTGTTCAGAAAAAGTTCTTAAGACTATGCTTACAACTTTAATATATATTTGGAACTTTAAAAAGTTATATACCAGTATATCCTACCTTTATAGTCATTATAACTCACCAGTAAGTCCTAAATTAGTTTTACAAGTTAACTACTTCATTGTACTTATTACTTCAACTCAATGAAACTATTATTTCTATATGATTCTAAACTTTCTCCTAGTTAATTCACATCCCTTATTACATTTATTCTTATGCCAACCATCAAAAGTAGCTTGGAAATTACCTTCCCTAATGTTTGGGTAGAGAAAATGAGGCAAAGAGCTCGGTAATCATCATTCACTAATAGATAATTAATTGCTGAGTATTTATGTCATGGAAGACACCACATAAAGTGCCATCACATGTATCTCAGAGCTGTCAACAATAATGCTGGACCAGAATTTCAGGTCATCTGAGATCCACCCTGTCTTTTCTAATGACCTGTTATCCTAGTGGGATTCCTCATTGGCCACCAACTTCATTCAGTCGATAGTGGCTCTTGGAGTCCTGCATTGAGAAGGAAGACTAGCTGACTTCTCAGAGAAGAATGCCTTGCTTGATACATCAGCCGGAGGCTGGGTGGGAAGCAGAATGCATACTGTTGGGTTTTGTTGTTGTTTGTTTGCTACCTTTTCCCCACATTTTGCTGCAAAATGTTGTCTTCCTAAGCATTAAATGTAACCTCAAGGGAAGCTAACATAGAAGACAGGGCCACATTCCTAAGTCTTATAAAATAAATCGCAAAGAACACCAAAGAAATCTTAGTTAAGAAGTCATCAGGAAGTGATAATTATGTTGTCTAATTTATTACATGTCTATTGCATACCAATCACGGTACTAGGTATTGAAGAGGAAAACAAATATATAGCCCTTGCCTTTGAGATCAAAATTTGGTATGGGTAGAGGACCAACATGTAAAGGATCCATACAGAAACATGGGAACAGAGAAACTTCTTCTGCCGAAGATAATTCGATAAGGCATTGAGTTGCCCAAAACCTGTGTCTTAAATGTTAGGAGCTTGTCAGTTGAGGGAGGAGAGAGCTTTCCAAATGGTGGGAATAACATACTGAAGGCAAAGTCTTGACAAAGGGCATGTCAAGGGAATTTGGGTGCAGCAGAAGCATTGGGAGTTTGTGTGTGTGTGTGTGTGTGTGTGTATGAGCATGCGTGCGTGTGTGTGTGAGTGTGTCTATTTATGTGCACTGTGACATGAGAGAAAAGACGGGCAAAAGATGAAGCTGAAATAGGAGGTAGGGACCAGACTATGAAGGGGTTAACTGCATAGTTAGAAAATTATAATCATTTAATTCTGAAGACTCTGGGAAGCCAGCAGGATGTTGTGAGGTAGTGGGGCAGACCAATAACTCTGATGCCATGCTGGAGAAAAACAGAAGAAACCAGAGGCAAGGAGACCCAACCAAAGGCATGATAGGAGCAGAACTAAGACAGAGACATTGAGGATGGTTTAAGGCCAAAGTGGAAAGATGCTTCTTTGATAGAACATGAGAGCATTTGTGAATTGACACGATGGATAGTTGAGAGGTGGGGACCAGTGAAGTACAACCGAGGACATTATTACATAGAGGAAAGTCCTTTAAAAGAGATCACAACAGGAGAAGCGGTTCAGGAATGGGCAACAAAGCAATACTTCTCAACGGCTGTGTTGGGTTCTTCACATTAAATTTCATAACAATCCCATTTTACAGCTGGGAGAACAGAAATTGGAGAGATGATGTTTCTTTTTTAACCCAAATCACACATTTGATCAATGTGAACATTTTGCATAGTTTTGAATATATTCAAGATATAGTCCTATGAAGATATCAAGTAAGATAAGGACTGAACCAGGCTATAAGATTCAGAAATTAGAACTCTGATAAAAACAGTTAATAATCTGAAAAAAAAAAACCTCTTAAATCTATACAATGACTTAAAAATTAGGTTGGACTTGCTATTACATTGGGGCAGAGGGAGAAACTGTTGCATTCTTCTAGCAAAACGGGAAAACTGGAACCCAAAGCAGCAGGCATATGAAATATCTACAAAGGAAAGGAAATGGCTCTGGATCTAAGACATTTGAAATTTATGTGTATTTGTAGCTATACTTTCTGAACGCCAAGGCTATAGCGTCGTGGCGTGGTGAAAAGGGCATCAGAAAGAGGAATCACATTTGAGCCGTCTCAGTTCCTGTAAGTGTAAAATGATAATCTCTGAATCCCCTCCAGCAGTAAGGACTTTTTGATTCTATCAGAGAACTAAGACCATTTTCAGCAGCTGCCCTCAAGCACACTTCACGTTTCACAGGATAATTAAGAAACCTTAAAATGAAACAAAACAAAACAAAAACACATTTCATGTACTATTTGAAATCGCTATATTTTTCATTTGCCATTTTAAAACCCTGTTTTTAGACTTAACTAGAGATTTATTGCTATTGAAATGGAATTTTTAAAGGGAAGCATTTATTTGCTTCTGCCAGTCGCATGCTGTGAACTTTGGTTTTAACACTTCTCTGTTGTTACGTGATAGAGAAACTGGCTTCATGCTTAATGCCCAGGGGAAGGACTTCCGTCTCTCATAGATACCCCCACCCAATTTTTCAATTTCAATAATTTCATTGGCAAAAGAAAGCATATCAGAAATGGCCAAAATTACTATGTCAAGTAACTAATATGCCAAGTGTATCTCTAGCTACAATTGGACAAGCCAACAACTCACTGGAAGAAATCAGGGTGGGAAGAAAAGAGGGAAATAGGAAATGAAAATGGAGTGATTGTTAACTCAGGTAACACTACGCCCGTCAGAGTAGGTAGTGAAACACCAAACCAAACCCAACCAAAACCCCAGTTATGAATTAGTTAGAACAAAAAATGAAGTCACAAGCTACGTTGATATCACCGTTCAAATGAATTTAAAATAAAATGCGAAGGCATTGAAATTTGCTCATCACTTTAAGACAGAGAGAAGAAAGAAAGTAAGAAGGAAAGGAAGGAAGGAAAGAAGAGGGAAGGAAAAAATATTCCAGATGCTGGGAACTAAGTTATTGGCAAAAACATGTCTCTTATGGGCATTTTTCCCAAAATATTTCTTCAAAACAGGATGTGCACTATTTATCATAGAACCTAGTCAATTCTAGTCTCCATATAAAAATCTTACATGGCTTTCACAACCAATCCAAAACAAAGGTCTATATAAACTCACAAAGGTGACGCACATAACAGCGTGAGGGCGTCACAAAGAAAATAGACTCTAAAATGATATTTTACATTTTTGTAAAAGTCCACTCAATATTTCCAATGAAATTTCACTCCTTTTCTGAAATACTGGAGGGGTAGAAAGGAATGAAGGCTTTGCAAGGTGGTTAAACGGAACTTGAAGGAAGTCCATGGAAAGTGGTTGCAAACATATTGGCCAAATCCTGTGGTCAGTTGGGCAATAAATGGTCTTCCATCTCTTTTCCTCTTAAAGAGGAGAATTTAGGGAAGGGCTTATAGGCTAAAGAGAGGGGTCAACAACAACCCAAATGCTAGCCTCTTTGTTGCTAATTCTCCTCCAAGTGGGAGGACAGCCTTGGGCCTACCCCTTCAGAATAACAAGTGCTAACAAGTGTTCTGAAGGGGCGGAAGGTTCTGTCCTTTTTCAGAAACAAAGAGACGGACACTTGCATTGAGTATGAAAGCAGGGAAATTCACCATCCCTACCTGCAGAGACCAGGCCAATCTTTAGAACTATGGCCGATTCGCCTGGAACATGGAGGGCATTGGACAGGATGGTCATTAAGGAGGAACAGAACAATGGCTCAGCCTCTCCTTCAGTTTCTCATGCCAACCTAGATCCATTTGAAGATGGTGGTAAAAGGTCTCAGAGTTTTGTTTTGTTTTTTTCTGCACCGGGTTCTACCTGCTTTAAGGAAGCTTTGGGCCTCTTGGAAAATTTTCCTGAAATAATTTCCCATGGGAAACCACAGAAAGGGCATTGATTGGTATTAAAGCTCTTATTGTCCTGGATTTGGTTCACCATGATGATGAGGTTGATTCCATGAAGAGTGAGAACCTGAAAACGAAATAATTTTTTGCAAGCAACTGTCATGCCTCTCAAAATGGAGACGTGATTTGCTGTGTGGCGTCCTCTTCCTCTCTGCACCCCAGGGATCCATCCTGTCTCCTTTCACTGACCTCAGCTGGTTTAAGGAGAAAGGAGGCTAGGGAGACATCTCCTTGTTCCCAAAAGGGATGAGAGGCTACATTCTACCGAGTGTGTTGGGGAATGTTGGGAAGGAAAGGGATTCACACTAATGAGACTCTGGTGGGTACCAACCTCTGAATTACCATTTTACTGGGTCCCCTGTGGTGATGAGATGCCCAAATTCAACTGATGGGATTGGGGCAAGCTCACAGGGGGGAAGGAAGTTAGTATGAACTTGGGGGTGGAGACTCCATGTTAATGCATTGCTGTTCTGGGCTCCAGTGCTGAACGTAGAATTGGTATTGGTGTTTTACATGCTTATATGCAATACTCCTAAGTACAAAAGGGTCTTCTCCAGATTGGGAAGAGCCAGGTATAGAGAATACTAATACTTCTGGGGCCCTCCATCTTCAGCGATTGCTTTGAGCCACAAGTCTCCATGACTGACTATGTTGCCAACTGAAGCTTCTGGCAAAGGGGAGTAACCTCCCACTCAGTGATGCCCCTGGGGGTTTGGACCCATTGCCTCCTCAACCTAGCTACCAGTTTTGCCCCTTTTGAGAAGCAGGTCTTAGTTTGAGAAGGGGCTTTTGTTGAAGCCGAGTGCCTGACCCCTGAAAGAACTGTGACTATAACCTGACATTTCTATTTTGGGGTGGACTGACTCAACCTCAATGACTAACAGAGTCAAAAGGATCCAGTAATGGAAATGGTACATTCGAGAACGCAGCCGGCCTGGCCTCCGAGGCATCTTGGCTCCACATGAGCAAATGGCAGTTGGTCTGCTCCACCACCTGAAGCAAAATCACTGGCTCAGTGAGGCCCTGGGTTCCCAGCGTCTCCCTACAGTGCTGGGGCTTGCTTCACCGATAGTTTGGCTAAGCTGAAATCGGAGGGTGTCCACTGGGCAGCTCCAACCGTTCAGCCTCAGGGCCAACAGTTCAGACCTGAAAATGGCCACAGTCATTCCATTCAGTGGGCAGAACTCAAGTCTGTTCTTACAGCTCTGACAAATCCGACCCTTGGTAAACCTCATTATATTTTTACTGACTCTGAGGTTGTTGCCATGGCCTATTTGGACTATCACTTGGAAAAGTATAGACTGGAAGATTAATGACACCCTCTTTGGCACTGCTCACTGAGGAAACACATAGAGACTGCTGATTGAATGCTCTGGGTCGCTCGTGTAGATGGACCTGTTGACACCGACTGGAATCGAACTGCTGGTTGAGTCTGCCCTACCCGGACTGCCACTGTTGCTTACCCGAACCATCATCATACCAGACATGGTAACCCATCAACCATTCTACTGGCTACAGAGTGAAAGTTTCTGTTTGAAAAGCAGAGGCTACCATTACGTGCCCAATTCTGAGTCCTAACAAAATTTGATCCGGTTGCCTCTCAGGGCACGTAAACCACACAGCAGGGAGCATTGCCTGAACTTGCTCCCAACACACAATTACAACTGATCTTTGACCTGTTCTTGGGGTAAGTGGGCTCTACTGCTATCAAGCCTTTTTCAGGTTGTGTTCCTGTTGCAGTCTGATAAGCCTATACTGGCTGTACTATTGTGGCTTGTGAAAGTAATCTGAGTGATATTTTTGGTTTAGATTTCTGGACCACTTCCAACCTGACAATGGTGTGCCTTTTATCACAAAACAAGTCAACAATGGGCTGAAAGGTAAGTAGTTGATGGACTTTTCACATTCCCTGCAATTCACTGGGATCTGGTCTTCCTGAGCATTGGGACCTTCTCAAGAACTGACTCAAAAATGTCTGGCTCTACTTCTGTCACTTTCTTCCAGTCCACATACCTTAGTAAGGCAGTTTGGTCGATGAATGCAACAGTCCTCAAAAAGGGATAATCTCTTCTCTGCTGTCTTCTGAATTAGAGTAAAATGAAAGTGTTGGGAGATTGTATAGAACAGTTTTGAAAATTCAGGATTCCTCCTGATCATTCCCGAGTATGATTCATTCTTCTTCTTTTCCCTAAAGACAACCTGAGGTTGACTTGTTTGGTCCAGTCTCTGGGAGGCTGCTTAAACAAAAGGAGGCAAGGGATTCAAATGGATTTTGGCTCACAGGAATTTATTTGTTGCATTGATATGGTCTTAGATCAAAAAGATAATCACTAACTCTTTGAGTACAAGGGCTGACTAAGCCTTGCTACAGTGGTCCATGTGGGGCCAAATTGGGGGTCTCTGTAAGTTTTATAAAAACGCCCTTGTCCTTTTTGTACCCAGCTCTTCCAGATGAAAGATCTGGGTATAAGGAGAGAACAACTGGCAAGTAGTGGAATTACAGCTACTGGAATAGGACATAGTTACATGTAAATGGAGGGAAAACAGCAATTCTGGAAACTGATAATACCTGACCCCAGAAGCTTCTGGGGCAAAAAAGATTTTGAGCATTGTCCTTCAGAACGGCTGGAGCTTTCCTGAAGATGGAGAACAAACTGTTACAAGCACCTTAAAATTTAACTGACTGCTGGGCCTGCCATTTCTCAACAGAGGACTCAAAATTTGATTGCCATTCTTCTTAACATTACTAAGACGACTCTGGAAACAGTAAAGGATGGCCTGGGTTCTAAATCTTTCCCTTACAAAAAATAAGAAACATCTATCAACACACCTTTCTTATTTCCCACACCCATTCCCATAGCTGTCTATGGTGTGGACAAATGCCACCAAGCTGGTGAGGTGCACAAACAGCACAGAGTGACTGCCCCCTGGGCATGCTCTATAAAGGCAAAAACTAGACTCAGTTATTGAACAGAACTTAAAACTGTAAGGCTAGACAGCTAGACAGGAATTCACATTGGAGACACTGTCGCCTGTACCCTTGACTGATGGAGGTCCCATTTTAGGAGGGCTAACAATTGTAAAGGAGGTGTTAACTCTTCTCTCTGGAACACATAAGTGACTTTCATCCATGTAAGACATTTTCAAGTGTTTTCATGAGTAGCTCATACAGATCCCACATGACTGTAGAGATTGCTCCAAAATGAAGTTACCCCTGTTATTCGTGAAAGCTTTCTAGAGAGGATAACCAATTTTCTATTTATGTATAGCCTAAGGGATCTAATCTCTACAATGGGATCTACTCATCTAATTAAAAAATTTGGCAAGAAATTTGTTCCTGTCTTTAGCTACAATGCTCAAAGATTACTCCTCTTGTTTCGAGAAACATTCAGCGCCAATTCAAATCAAGGCTATGGGGTTGTAGAGGACACGCTGTCCTAGATGATCTCCTTGTAGACCAAGATGGAGTCCGTGTAATTTTGCTCATATATCCTGTGACGCCTGGATTAATGCTAATGACAAGTGGGAAGGGCAATATAGAAACTTAAGGAGAAGGACAGCTGGCCTCCCAAGGAAAACTCTAAATGGTCATGAGATTTGTTCAATTGGATGAGACCAGAACCTGGTGGGCACAGCTGAGGTCAGTGCTACAGGGGGGCCTCATTCAAGTTTGTAGAGTCCTGTTCATAGCAGTCTTAATTCAGTGTTGTACGGAACAAATTTGGTTACAGCCAAATGGCAGAATTTAACAAATATGACAAGAGACAGCTCATGCATGTTACCCTCAGTGTAGGAATATGCTAAGCTTACTTCAGAAGAGTTTACACACGTACACCCACAGAAACCTATTTTAAAGGAGCAAACTGGGACGGAAAATTAAAATATGTATGACAGCACATTTCTTCGCTGTAAATACAGTTCTAACTTTTCATGTGTTGAAATTACTCCAAGTCAGTCTTACGAACTGACTTTATGTACCATATAATCTGAATTTTCTTGAAATATCTGCATGCTTTTGGTATTGAAATGTTTGCATGGCTTTGGTAATTCAGTCCTCCTATCAAGAAATCCCTTTTATATGATAAAGACTTTTTGCCTAAATACATTCTGGCTAAACGATATCTGGACATTCTTTTTTACGTATCAAAGTACCACACATTATCCACAGCCAAACTGTCATTCTGCTTTATGTTTTGCTCTCAGTTCATTTTTTTATACTTCAATTGAAATACTCAACTTCCTATAAAAAATACATTTAAGCTCCTTACCCCTGATGATGATCTTTCTTATTCCAATTTCAGTTGAGAAAAAATACTACCAATAAACATTCGGCTTCACTTACAGATCATAAAAGTAATAAAGCACACTACAAAAATTCAAACAGAAGAAAGAGTAAAAAGTGCACGCTTCCCTTCACTCGTATCCTAGCTTTCTCTCTCCTTCCTTGCAAAATTCCAGTCTCCCCAACATGAAGGTCTATGATTTAGTGTGACGCTGATTTACATTTTCTTCTTCTGGCCATTTTTCTTCTCCCATCTAAGAAAGGACCACAGCTATTTCAATTCCTTTGCCTTCAAAATGTTTCTGCGGGTAACGCAACAGCAAGGTTTGGGAGGGGACAGGAAAGGAATGACTGAGTGGTTTCTTTATGAGGACACCGTAAACCCTGGTGTTTCCAGCCTTAGCGTATTTTTCTCGGGCTCAAAAACCGGGCTTTAAGAGACCTCTTGGATATGGACAACAGGGATCTCAAGATTAGTGAGTGAGAACTGGAGCCTGGAGGACCTCCCCTGAACATACTGCTCAGGATAACACAATGGGTATCTTACTGGCCCAATGGGGAGGGGGCCAGAATTGGACTGAAAGTTATAGCCACATAAAATTTTAGGTATATCCTCCATGCATGGATCTATTTGTGGAGCTGCATTTATAACCATACTAACCAGTACTAGTAATGCCTTGAATTTAATATATATTATATTTAATATATATTTAATATAATTTATATAACATATAAATTATATATATGTGTGTGTGTGTGTGTGTGTATATATATATATATATATATATATATATATATATATATGTAAAATATCATTTAGCCAGAATGTGTTTAGGCAAAAAGTCTTTATCATATAAAAGGGATTTCTTGATATGAGGACAGAATTACCAAAGCCATGTAAACATTTCAATTCCAAAAGTATGCAGGTATTTCAAGAAAAAAAATATAGCATAAAATATATTATATTTAATATAATATAATTTAATATATATGTACATAATATATATATATAATTTTATTTATTTAATTTATTATAATTTTATTTAATTTATTATAATTTTATTTATTTGACAGAAAGAGACCCAGCAAGAGAGAGTACACAAACAGTGGGAGAGGGAGGGGGGAAAAGCAGGCTTTCCAATGAGCAGGACCCTGCGATTATGACCTGAGCTGAAGGCACACACTTAACCGACTGAGCCACCCAGGCGCCTCTGTTTAACTTATATTAAAGACTTTTACATAGACTATATAGCTTGGTCTTCAGGCAATAATCTCAAAGAAGAGTATATTGTGGCAGAGGCTGAGGTTTATGCCAGAGTAGATGATTAGTAAGTAACAGTCTAAGTATTTTTAAAAAAAAGAAAATCTGGATTTCTTTCCTTGCACTCTATCTGGGATGTATACACTGGACACCTTTCTTTATGCCAGGTGTATGTGGTACTCCCAGGGTAAACGCAGCCATAAGGGGTTTATGTGTGAGTCATACTGTGTATATTCAAGCTGAGGCATTTAGAAGTTCAAGGAGTGAAAGTCATTAAAAGCATGGGATAATTAAAAGCCTGCACAGTCTTCTGTAAAGGGAGTTTGGATTTTATTAAATTTTATCAGTCTCTTTCTCTCGCCCACCCTCCCTCTTCACATTTAGAGTTGATAACTTTAACACAAGAGGAGTAAAGGGACTTTCTGCTTAAGACCAAGCTGGAGATATACAAGGACCAGATTTATTCTTCAACCTGAAACAGCTCAACAGCTAAACCACGTGTAGGCTTCCAGATCCCGGACACTGGCAGCACAGGACGGTTCTCAGGAAGCACAGGCGAGGTGAGGTCTACAGATGCTCAGCTCACTGTGCGCAGGGAGCTTCTGGGCTGCAGTGGGAGGAGGGAGACCCGGAGGGAGCCGGGAGAGCCCAGAGCTTAGAGTTCACAGAGCAGAGTGTGAGAGAGCCACAGATCTGCAGAGGTTCAGCCCAACTCCAGCACTAACCATCAGAGAGAGAGGTGTGGGAGGGGAGGGCGACCCACTGGGAACACAGGAAACAAGCCCTGGGGCTCAGGAGGCCTGGGACATGTGTGTTCTACGAACCACGCTGTGAAACCTCACAGTCCAGCAAGGGTCAGCTGGAGTACCCACAATGCACTGCTTGAAGAGTGGGGCAAAGTGGGTCCTGGAAAAACAGGGCTCTGGAACCTTCTAAGAAAGCTTGAAGCCTGAAAGGATAAAACTGTTTCTAAGTACTTCCCAGGTAATTTAATTGCACTCAGTGACAATGCTCCTATTTATAGAAATGCAAATAGCCCACTGCTTAATGAGGCAGAACTTACAATGCTTGGGATCTAATAAAAAATCATGAGGCCTAGGAAGGAGGCAAGAAAATATCATCCTTAGTGGAAAAAGACATCAATCAATAGAAACAAACTAACAAATGACCGAGATGACAGACTCAATAAAGAATAGAACCATTGCTATTTATATCCCATATATTCTAGGAGAATAAAGATATTAAATAGAAAATGCAACAAATTAAACACAGAACTTCTCTTTTTTTTAAATCTCAGATGCACAGCACCTTGGATAAAAAATAAAGTAGGTAGCATTAATGATAAATTAAACATTGCAGAAGATCAATGAACTTGCTACACAGTGATAGAAACTATCTAAAATGAAATGCAGAGTGGAAGACCAAAAAAAAAAAAAAACCCAAAGAAAAAGCGGGGGGGAGGGGGGAGAGGAATAAGTACCAAAGCCTGAAGTCCCCTAAAAAAAGAGAAGAGGAAGAGGCAGATAAATATTAGAAAATGCAGTGGCCAAAATGTCTCTAAATTTGATGAAAACTATAAATCCAAATTTCAAAAGCAGAAACTCAACAAACACCTGGCACACACAAAAAAAAAAAAAAAGGAGAAAACAAGACCAAAGCATATCATAACCAAATTGCTTAAAACTAAAGACAGAAAAAATTGTAAATAGTCATAGAAGGAAAAAAAAAAAAAAACAGAAAAATTGCAAACTAGAAGATGATAATGTAAGATCTTTATAGTAATGAAAGGAAAAAATACCCTGTGAACCTAGAATTCTATATATCGTTAAAAAATGAAGGCAAAATAAGACTTTTTCAGACATACAAAAGTTGAAAGAATTTAATAGCTGCGGACCTGCATTATCATAAATGTTAAAGTATTTCAGGCAGAAGGAAAATGTGATCATATGGAAATCTGGCACTACCTTAAGGAATGAAGGATAAAGCAGATATAAAATAATGTTAAAATATTAAACTTTAAAGGATAATTTAGTGTCGCTTCCAGCCATTGATGTAACATAGGAAATGAATCTATTCTTTCATCCGAAAGAACAACAACAAAAAAAGGCAAAATACTGAAAACAAAGTTTTTCAAAGTCCTGGACATCGGCCAGTGAAGGACAGTGGTCTCTGATGGAAGGAGCAGGGAACAAGGCGAGGCCTCTGCCCCAGCTTACTGCCTTCAGAGACCTCCTAGGCCACAGAGCGGAGAGAAAACACTTCATGCAGAGCTCAGAGGACCATATTTATTACTCAGAAGGTCTCCAATCGGACGGGGAGATGGACCTTGAGAGACTGTGGACTCTGAGGAACTAACTGAGGGTTTTGGAGGGGTGGCCGTGGGGCGTGGAGCACTGGGTGTGGTGCATAAACAATGAACTCTGGAACACTGAAAAGAAATAAAAAAAATAAACAAAAATTTTTAAAAAAGTCTCCAATTATTTACAAATGTATCTGAAAACAATCCACAGATGTTTGTCTAAATTAATGTTTGCCATTGATAAGATGATGCTACTCTCTGTAGCTAAGCATTTCAGTGACTAGTAAATAAATCAGTACACGTGATATTTATTAATACTTTAATTATCATTTATCAAACTGTAATTTGGCAGTAAAAACCACTCTTCATGGAGACATGACATGTAAATGAGCAAATCTATCCTGACTCATTCACTTTGCCTTTCCACTTCTCCCGGAAGCTTTGTAAGAATCCATGACTTCAGTTTTTCGAGCTCGGCTCTGCTTAGCTCATGGTAAACACCCGGGAAACTGTGAAACTTCGCGTTCACTCCGAGGGACCTTAACATCGAGTTTGTCTCCTCACCCCAAGAATGAAGAACTAACTCGTCTGCGGCCCCGTGGCACTGAAATAATTCAGGGAGCACACCATCGCTGTCCCGAAGAGCCTGAGAACGGATATGGAAACGGAAATGTTGAAGAAATTCCCTAAAGGACATGATTCTGCGAAATCAGACGAGCAGACAAAGGGCCACTCTACCCAAGCTTCACTATTCCAAGGGAGAAAAGAGGCGGGCGTGGTGCCGTCTGGGGCATCGAGCTGGCCGCAGGTACCACGGGAGCTACCGGGAGTCTTATGTGACCAGAAGTGACCCCACAGAGGACTGTCTCAAACGTGGGCAGAGTATTTCCTGAAGAAACCGTGGGACTCGAGCAGACACACTCTTCACACAGGGTGGCAGGACGGAGGAAGACAGGGACAATTAAGGGAAAAATTACATTGTAGGTTTCATTCCTGTATCTGCTGTTTCTACAGTAGGTATGAAGTTACAGCGCTATGTACTGCATCCCTGTATTAGCCTGTTGCTATGAAACCGGCATCGGGAATGTGAGAGATTCTGTTTTGATTACATTCATGACCTAAACAAACCTCGCTATAATCACCCATATTTTTATCATGGGGTAAGGGATACATAGGTATCATACCTATGTACAGATTCTTTTTATTCTTTCGCCTTTGACGCTGAGCTTAACAATAGTCTTTGTATGGCATTTCCTGAACATTAATGACCAGCTGGAATTACTATTTAATATAACTATATTAAATAATATAATCGGGGATGGAGTCCCAACAGTGCTTTGTGCACTGATGGTTACTGCCTAATTATAAATTTCGTTTTAGTTTCAACATGTGAATATTTCATGCTTGTCTGTTGTTTTGTTTTTAAAATCTGGAACTTACCTGGTAAACAGCAGATGTTTTATTCAGAAAACTAGAAAGAGCAAATACTCCTGCCACATCTTGATGATTTCTATATGCTAAGTGCATTGCCATGCACCCTCCCATAGAAAATCCTCCTAAAGGAAGCAAAAAATTCACTTATCAGAAGAAGTTGAATAAATGCGACAATAATTTAAAACAAGATACATCTGTGTCAGGCTTCCATGCATATTGTAAAATATTTGGAGACCTTTACAGAGATACAGTGCTAAAAAGAAGTATAGTCTACTTTCGAGCTCATTAAAAAAATACTTATAATGAGTAACACTGGTTCATCTAGGTCATCACTGGTAAAGAGACTTGTTAAAAGAGTAGGGGGGCACCTGGATGGCTCAGTGAGTTAAAGCCTCTGCCTTTGGCTCAGGTCATGATCTCAGGGTCCTGGGATCGAGCCCCGCATCGGGCTCTCTGCTCAGCGGGGAGCCTGCTTCCTTTCCTCTCTCTCTACCCACCTCTCTGCCTACTTGTGATCTCTGTCTGTCAAATAAATAAATAAAATCTTAAAAAAAAAGAGTTGGAATTAAACAAAGAAATCATGCTCATTGACTGAACAATTTATCATAATTCAAAATACGAGTCAGCACAAGTGTTAAACTTCTAATGTCCACTTACTTTTTGCTTATACTTGTATTATAGGAGTCCTCCCACTGCCACCAGAATTAATAACATGCACCTCTCTTACTTGCCAAGCTCCAAGCACCATGAAGAGTTACATTTCTCGTGCCTGCCTTATAAGAGATGTTTAGGTATCTTTTAGGGAAGATAATCAAAAATTTGGTGAGGGGTGCCTCACATATTATTTTGGACCCAGGATACAACGTATGAGTGAAGATTACTAAGGCTTGTGAAGTTTGGATTTTTAAGAAGTATATAATATGTAAATAATGACAATGTACGATAAATATTACATCTGTGGTTTTCAACATACCAGAAAGAAATAATAGGGCCTCAACAGCGGAAATTCACCATGGATGAGAACCACCTGAAAGACTCAGTGTGTTAAAGCCTCTGCCTTTGGCTTGGGTCATGATCCCAGGGTCCTGGGATCAAGCTATGCCTCGGGCTCTCTGCTCAGCACAGAGCCTGCCTCCCCCTCTCTCTCTGCCTTATGATCTCTGTCTAATAAATAAATAAAGTCTTAAAAAAAATTCAGTGAGCTAGTTAAAACATCTCTGATTTACAATATTGTTTTGGAAACTGACTTATGATGGTATAATTAAAACATGTACCTATACAAACTTTTTCAAAAGATTAAAAAAAATTATTCATTTAACAAACTGTTATTGTCTTTCATGTGTCTGAACACTGTGCTAGCCACCGAAGATAGGCAGACTACAATACACAGTCCCGTGCTCCCCTCGACAGCACACGTACTAAATACACAGACCCTTGTCCTCGCTGGGGCACCAGGGACATCACAGAATACGGAGGTAAGTGTAAGATGTGGGGGCCCAACTTCAGGCTCGAGACCTGGAATGCTACTCCCCTGCTTGAGTGAGAGCTAAAAGATGTCTTATTTACATTTTGTGAGAAATAAATATAGTAAGTAAATCACACAGCCACACACTTATGGAAATATAAAAATATACACTGGTGTGGAATCCAGATCTCCTCATTTCCAGCCTCCTGCTTTATTTCACTTAACAAAGGGTAAAGCTGAATGCTTAGAGAGACCATAAATTTAAATTTACTACAATCTCTTTTTACGGATGAAGTGAACCAAGGCCCAAGATTGGGCGACATGTTTAAGGATGGCGTCCCTAATTCTGGCTGTTAAGCTAGGACTTTTGGAATCCAGATTGTTTGTAAGAGACCTTAATGTACTCTCCACTGTCCTCTAGTATTTACTCAAATAGAACTGCTTTTAAATTTTGTTTTTATATTTTATTTATTTAATAACGTCTAATAATATTATCGGGCAGGGCAATAATATTATTTTGGACCCAGGATACAACGTATGAGTGAAAATTACTAAGGCTTGTGAAGTTTGGATTTTTAAGAAGTATATAATATGTAAATAATGACAATTACGATAAATATTACATCTGTGGTTTTCAACATACCAGAAAGAAATAATAGGGCCTCAACAGCAGAAGTTCACCATGGATGAGAACCACCTGAAAGGCTCTTTCAAAATAACCCCCCACACCAGCCACAGATGCAGATACGTCTGAGAGATCATGAATGGGCTTGGCAGGGGACAAGGCAGCACACACACCTTAGAATTGAGTGTGAAAGTTGCATATATGCATCAGATTCCCAAAAAGGTTAAAAACCACCGGACTGCATTACCTGTGCGTGTATTTATTTGAGAGAGAGAAGAGAGAGAGAGAATGAAAGAACAAGAGAGAGCAACAGTGAGCACAATTTGGGAGGGAGGGAGAGGCAGAGGGAGAAGCAGACACCCCACTGCGCAGAGAGCCTGATGCGGGGCTCAATCCAAGGACCCTGGGATCATGACCTGAGCCGAAGGCAGAGGCTTAACCCACTGAGCCACCCAGGTGCCCCAGGGTTTCCACAAAGTTTTTTAAACCTATTATATACAAATGCTTAACAATCACTTGTCAACGTCAAACAGCAAGGACTTTCAAAGTTTAGAGCTATTGCAAAGACAGAAGTCTACTTTCAGTTTAAGGTGAAGAATCCGTATCTCCCAGGATATGGCCGCCGACTGCCCTCAAGCTCACAGAACCAATCCTAGCAAACGATTACCTCCTTCATCGCTTCAGATCTCCCCTCTTTTTCCAAGTTACTTACACAATGAATTCCAGGTTGCTTATAAGCAAACACACTGTTCACAATAAAACTACAGCTTTAACACGAGGGGAAAATGGGAGGGAGGGAGGGAGAGATGGGGTTCCTGGTAGAATGAGAGGTAAAGACCGAAGGAGAGAGACACATAACATGGGCAGGCAGCAGTGATGACGGGTGCTTCTGGTCTTCCAACTGCTTCCTTGGAGCAAGGCCACATTCTTTAACAGAAGGAATCATGCCAAATCCTACTAGAAACTTCTACTGGCATTGAATTCCTGGGTGGAATTTATCAAGGAGATCTTTATTAAACATCAAACTCAAAATCAGACATCGTACAGACCGCCTCTTCTGCTCCGGACTTTTATGTAAATCTGGGACATAAAGCCTTAGCATTTAGTAGTCTATACGGTTCATGGGAAGAGGGATTTTTGTCTTAGTCACTGATGTCCCCTCCCTATGCTTAGAACAAGTGCCTGGCACATAGCAGGCATCTAGTAAGTATCTCATCAAATAAATGAATAAATATAAGTTGTGGTTCTATAAAATTATATCTAAAAGGGGGCAAATTTGTATCATCAGGGAATGTGGCTCTTTGGCGATCTGACTGGCAAAAAAGTAAAGCTTAGAAAAAAGCAGGAGTGAATGGTTATTGTCCCCCAGCCCAATTTCTAAATCTGGCTCCTTAAAATTAAAGGTTCTTAGACTCAGCGCCAGACCCTCTAACACAATCTCAAAGTACAAAAGCTCTTCTACCTACACATCAAATGTAGGAGAATCAGAGTCTTAGAAAAATACCAATGGCTGCAAGGCAGACGATTCAGGATTAGGTATAATGGGGAAGAACAGAAAGTGAAAATATGGTCATGATTTAAAAGAAAGCGTATGTTATAGATTCTAAGGCTATAGGAACCAAGTTTTTATTTTTTGGAGAAATTCAAGAGCTTGAATTATATTTTTGCCAAATGTACCTAAGGAATATATTAACTATGACCAGTGTGACTAAGGAACTACATGTTTAATTTTATTTAATTTCAGTGAGTTCAAATTTAAGCCTAAATAGTCACATGTGCTAAGGACTATCATAGCAGACGATGAAGTTTCAGGTAATCTAAGCTGCATCAATGATTGAAAAAAACTTCACAATTCATAATTGGAGCAAAAAGAAAACATTTCATAAAGAGATGTTGAGAGTAGGATCATTAAATGTGATCTTTTAATATGACAGATATTTAAAAATCATAAGATAAAAGGTGTATGAAACAGATGAGTAAGCAAAAACAACTTACAGTTATTTTAAAATCATCCATACTGGGAAAATTTTACAGATTAAATTTCCCCCTCCACCATTTCATTCTTACTGACCAGGGTAACCTAATCACTTTGTGTGGTTTCAGAGCCCCTTGAATGAAACCAGTCTAACAAGAACAAGACCAAAGGTAAGAAAACATTTCTCACATTTGAGACGTCATCATGAACAGATATGAGTGCGTCCTGCAGATACTGAACCTCAGGTTCGATACTCATAATTCACAGTGAAAATAAATGTACTCACTAAATCTTATTATTTAAAGATTTACTCTAAGCCCCTTACCCAATTATAATCTTGTGAGGTAATCTGCTATTTCTCACCAGTCATCTTTGACAATTCAATCACCTTTAGCATCACAACTTATTATGAAAAGGGACTTTGTGTATTTTTTTCTAATAGAAGGAAATTTAACACAAAAGACTAGTTATTTGAATTCAATTTCCATCTAAATGTCTAAAATGCAATATAAAATATACTGTTCAATAAGTAAATACCAAATAGTAAACTCATTGTAGGTAATGGTTACAATGTATATTTATAGTTGCTGGCAAAGTATTAAAATGTCAAGAGTTAACATTTCAACATACATTTAAGATTAACAAGCTGAATAAAACATGCTAAAAAATAATAAACCTAGCTTTTATGAACTCTTTAAATAAAATAAAACAGAAACAATGTATTTAAAAAAAAAAAAACTATCCTGGGAAAACTAATCTATCTGAAAACAAAATCCAGAGGAAAAAAAATACTTACAAATTCAAGTTTACCATCAATTAAACAGAACTTTTAGCATGTAATAAAATCTACCCTCCCTTCAAATTTCAACAATTCTTCCATTTAACTTATATATTATAGTTATTCAGACTAAACTGTGTGAAAGTCTCAAAAGGTTTGGGAATATCTATTTGTCTATTTTCTCTGATATTTACAGGGTAAACAAAATACTTATCATCTTCCAAAAAAAGCTGTTGAAACAGGACTTCCAAGACTTTAAAGTTCTAATTGTTGTTGAAGAAACACAAGTTGTTTAATGAAGATATATATACATATATATATATGAAAAGAAAGTAGGAGTCTGCTATCATTTCTCAAGTTTTAGCTCAAGAAAGAGCTAAAAGTTTCAAAAGAAACTTGTGTAAGGTCAGGACGAAGGGAGACGGGAAATTTTGGTGCTCATCTTCATCTTGGTCATTGCAATTGTCCCTTCATCTTTATTTTAAATATTATAAAATTAATACACTGATATATATCCAGTGTATAAAGTGTTTACACCATCAGGCAGAAATAAATGAGTCATCCAAAATTGCACTACTCATACATAATTCTGACATATTTTTAAAGTTAATTTTAATAGTTAAACACTCAATATATAATTTTTATACCTTACTTTTTCTTTCATATTATACTGACTTAAGTCTTTCAACAGAATTAAAAAAAAACATAACTTTATTCCTTGAACACACACTCATAATGTTCATTCTATGTGTACATAAGGTATTTAATAATTACATAATATTCAATTGTATTAATAGACCATAATTCCCTTAACCATTTCTCTCATGATGGGTATTTAGAACATCCACATAAATTACTCAGGTGTTAATTCCAGGATTACTTGATTCTCCCTGCTTCAAAATTCTGACAGTATGTTCATATTATCAAAATTCTTGTAATCTGGTTATTTCATTAGACAGATTCCAGATGTCCGAGATCAAAGTTAAACCCTAAATTTTATCAGCTTTGTCTTAACAAATTGTCACCACCTAGTGGCCGAAAAGGGAATCCCATCCTGGTACAAGGGTGATGAAGTCAAAGGATCTGGGTTCTAGTCCCAACTAGATTTTATGTTAGCTAGAATCTCTTTGGATTTTAGGGTTTTTTGTTGTTGTTTTGTTTTGTTTTTAAATATCAGAAATGAGAATAATAATTTCCTGTTTTACCTGTCACAAGGCTCAAAAGAGATACTGTGCATGAAAACAACCTTATAATTTAAACACTATCTGAAAATAAAACAATGTGTATAATACTGGCAAATTAAAAACTGTCAAGTGTAAAATAAATGTGAACTATTTTAGTACTATTACTACTATATGTACTTTTAAAGCACAGCAGTACACATGGGAAAAATTATACACCTTTCTTCATTTTGATTTCTCACATTATACAGAAACATCCAAGAAGGAAATGAGTTTCAGCGCTGATATTAACGGAGAGGCAGAATGTAGTACCATGAATTTGCTTACATTCTGCACAATGGACACTCCCCACGTTAATAAAACAAGAAGACAGAATAAAATAACATTATTAATAATTTTCTCAGGCTACAAGATTTGAACCAACTGATTTATTATAATAACTATATTAGCAACAATCAGAAACCGATTTAAAGTCACTAACTCATTTCCCCTAACTTTTATCACATCCTCTGTAGAATCATGAGTGGTACAAATACATAAAATTAAATAAATAAGCTTTCTTATGCCCGATAGTCTTAATGTACAGAGTGAGGATTCACTAATGTCTCCAAGAACACGCTGGTGTTCCTTGACCATCTCCTCTCTCTGACCCCAGCACTAGGACAGTTAGTAAACTTTTTGTCTAGTTCTTCCTATTTAACCAAAGTTAATTTATTTTTTCCATTAAGAAAGCAATAGAGTTCCACTGATGACTAGAAAATCAATATTTGTTCTCACAGGTAATGCCTGCAGTGGACTATCCTGTCCTTCAGTAAAAACCTTATTCTTCTTTGTGTTCCCTAAATCTGCAAACAGTGGGTGTGTTAATCACTGTCATTCTCTTGGACCTACTGCATTTGCCTCCTAGCTATGCTCCAGGCTTCAGACTGGCCTGCCCACCACCACACCACCACGTTGCCAGCATAAGCTTTCTGAAATGCACATTCCATCACGTCATTCTCTGCATCTAATTCAATAATCCTTGGGGACTGGAGTGCATACTAAACTAGTATATCCTGAGAGATTCTAACGTGCCCGTGCCCTTCCTTTCTTCCATGAATGTGCTTCCCTCTTTGTTTACCAGTCGTATTCTTATGCATTCTTTAAAACTCAGCTCTTGAGTCCTCTCTTCTAAGAAACAGTCCCTAACTCTCCCAAAGATCATCTGTTTTTCCTGACTGCTCACAATGCACCTTGTAACACACTTTCACAATACATCGTATTAGAACACTTTACTTCTGCATCTCCCTCATTAGGGCTGTACAATTTTTGAAGTTTTCTTGGTATTCCAAGACTTAACATTTTTATTAACAATTTGGAGATCAAATTTAGTATGAGAAGTACCATCTTTGACCTGATCAAGCCAGGTACACTATCCAAAAGCAGTTTGGCAAACATAAATTATTAAAACAACTGTTTTTAAAACTAAGTTTAAAAAAAAAAAACACTCATCAAAATAAAACCACAGACAACGGATAGGCTCCCACCTACTCAAATATAGAGAATAGTGTTGCTTTACAAAGCTACATCGGTTGCAGATATAATCTTAAAGTTAAGGGTTCTATGAGCATATACTGTATGATATTAAACCAGAAATTTTATCCCATAGTAAACAAAATCAATAAGGATAACAATTTTTGTACCTATTATCTCCATGTTTTTCCTTTCTGATCCTAAAATTCTCTAGTTTTTCCTTTTACAATTTTTTTTTTTATTTTATTTATATATTTGACAAAGATCACAAGTAGGCAGAGAGGCAGGCAGAGAGAGAGGAGGAAGTAGGGTCCTTGCTGAGTAGAGAGCCCGATGCAGGACTTGATCCCAAGACCCCGGGATCATGACCTGAGCCGAAGGCAGAGGCTTTAACCCACTGAGCCACCCAGGCACCCCTCCTTTTACAATTTTTTAAAAAACCCAACATTACTGTGGTGCATATGTGTGTGTGTAATAAAAATTGTTCAGAATCTCAAGCGCATTTTTCTTTGACTTCCCATTGAATCCCTCCTTCATTAACATGTCATGAATAGCACTTAAATCTTACTTCACTTAAAATGTACCATAATAGACACATAAAAGTATAAAAACCAGTAGAAAAATATTAAGCAGTAACTTCTGTTTAAGTAATCTATGAAAAAGAAAGGGAAACACAGCGTGTCCACCACTGAGCAAAGTGAAGACAGCTGGTGGGGGAGGAACAGTGAGCTCCCTGAGGCTCCCGGGGGCAGGCCTAACCCAGAAGGGCCTTTCCGCTGTTTGGAGTGACCCTGGCATAAGGGTAAAAAGATTATTTAATTACAGCAAGAAACGTGTCTCAACATTATGTGCCAGACACGTTTCTAAGATGGTAGGAGTTGACTAGTTCAATCATCACAACTCTGTAAGAGAACTACTATTATTGTCATCCAAGCACAGAGGCTAAGGGGATTCTGTACCTACAAAGTCCTGAGTCTAGGGTTGCAAACCTGCAGGCCGAGTCCAGAGCCCAAGCTCTTGCTCGTGGTATACCGCCATCAGCGGCAATTATGATTCACACAACGCAGGGATGCACGTACACACACTCGGACACAGCAGTGACACCGCTTCTTGTGCCCCATTTTCAAATAGATGGGTAGTTCGGTTAGTTCCATAAGACAAGCAAATAACAACCACAGCAAAAAGATCTCCATAGGATTAGAATGGTACTTCCTCTCTGCATTAAGAGTTAACCCACGTGGGGCGCCTGGGTGGCTCAGTGGTTTAAAGCCTCTGCCTTCGGCTCAGGTCAGGATCCCAGGGTCCTGGGATCAAGCCCCGCATCGGGCTCTCTGCTCAGCAGGGAGCCTGCTTCCCAGGGAGCCTGCTTCCCCCCCACCCAATCCCTGCCTCTCTGCCTATTTGTGATCTCTGTCTGTCAAATAAGTAAATAAAATCTTAAAAAAAAAAAGAGTTAACACACATAAAGAATCCTAGACACAAAAAATGAGTTAATAACCAATATAAACATGTTATATATATATATATATAGTTATGATAATATACCATAAGTTTTATATAGATAACTATATGTGATATATAGTTATATTAATAACTAATATAAACATAACTAATATTTTGTCATAGTGTAAGAGGTCAAGGATCATGTGAATTTGGGGGACGTGTTTAATGCTATGCAACCGTTCCTGAAGATTTATGTTGACTAGTGAAATGACGAACAATACAGGGAACAAGAACAAACCGTCTTGCATCTGCACATTTGTGTCTCTTTCACATCTCAAAGTAGGAAAGAGGCTTTTTTATAAAATGTAATCAGCTCAACTCACAAATTAAAAAAAATAAAATATCTTTTTTTCTTTCCCAGCTTTTTATAAAATAAAAATAAAATGTGTAATATTCACAAAATAATGTGTAAATATTTCAATATGGCTTTACCATAAATTTCAAGTTTTATCATTTTATAATGTAATCATCTACAAAGCTTTCAAAAACAAATATTGTTGTTATAAAGTCAATGGAGTTCTGAGAAAATACTGACTATATTACTGATCGCTTTATAAACAAGACTATTTTCTAATAAAGTTCTCTTGGTACTTCAGAAAATAACTAATAGTTCCATGACATGGTAAAAAGAAAGCAAAATAAATTCCAGATGAATCAAAGAATTACATGTACAAAAAAAAATCACATTATAGAAAACCAGGAGAAAATTTGAGTATTTACCAAGTTCTAGAGATTTTCTTAAACTGAGACCTTACTTGGAAAAGAAAAATCTTAAGAGCAAAGAATAACAGACAACTAAGAAAAACTTTCCTGTGTAAAAATATAACAAACAAAATTAGAAGGAAAATAACAAAGTAATCACAAATTAATTGCCTTATTTTTAGCAAATTTTTTTTTCAAGACAATATTATCAATGGGTATATAATAAGACGGACATTCTAATAGGGGCGGGAGAAGTATCAATACGTACAATTTTTTCGTGAAAGGAATTTTCAACATGTATTAGAAGTCTTATACTGCCTCTCAACTCAATGACTAGTTTAGTACTTCAGTAATTTACAAAGGAAGTTTAATAATTTACCCAAATCTTGTCTATACAGGATCCCAATGTGCTTTATGTAGAATATGACAGAGATAGCTAATTTGCTTTATATTTTCATCACTAAATACAACTTGCTATAAATTGAATAGTTATATTTGAAAATAAAACTTCATCAAAATATGTCCTGTACCATCTACAGCCTATCCAACTAATCTCATTTTCCTATGTATTACAGAAATAGAGATTTAAATAGCTTAAGTATTTAGTATTTTATTTTATATTTGTATTTATTATAAAATATTTGTATTTTAATATTTATTTTACCGAAAAAGTAAAGGGCATTAAGTAGAATAAACAATTTATGTAAAGGTACTTTACATCTCCTTGGAAACAGAAATTGCTGAAGGTATTGTTTTGTTTTGTTTTTAAAGATTTTATTTTATTTATTTATTTGACAGACAGAGATCACAAGTAGGCAGAGAGGCAGGCAGAGAGAGAGGAAGGGAAGCAGGCTCCCTACTGAGCAGAGAGCCCGATGCGATGCCAGGCTGGATCCCAGGAACGCTGGGATCATGACCAGAGCGGAAGGCAGAGGCTTTAACCCACTGAGCCACCCGGGCGCCCCTGCAGGTATGTTTAACAGGAATTTACAAACACCCTACTCCTCTGATACTAACCCTGAAGAGTTTACTTTTCATGAATTTGATATTTTGACGGCATATGCTACCTTAATCATGGCAAGAGTTTAAACATATTTATAAAACTTAAGCTAACTAAAATATTTTGAAAACCAAAATGAATAATCTCTTAATTGAAAATTAAGCATGGAATTCTCAAATTATGTTATTATCAGAAAGAAAATAAAGTTTCATGAGCTGTCGTTTAATATTTTTGAAACCCTTAATATGTAAACTCTATTTGAAACTATAAACAGGTCAAATGATATACAAGTGTCTCTAAATAATATTTCAAGTAAAGTTTAACGTATAAGAATAGAGCAAATTGAAAGAAATTTAAATTACCAACATTTAACGGTCTTACCTACTAATATTCTACTCTTCTTGATGCCACTTTTTACTTCATCATCAATCAAATCTGTAAGCACTTGACACATTACATTGATTGACTCAAGGTGTTCTGGGCAGTCATTAGATATTTTAAATCTGTCAAACCATACATTGGAGATTCCTCCTTTCATAGGAGTATATGGCCTGTTTAAAACCAAAACGGACAAAATAAAAAAGGAGAAGAAAATGAAGGGAAAGGGGATGTTATTAAAATGAATGTTTCAATTTCTAAAACACTGATGCGTTGAATAATTACAATCTCCTCCAAGTTCTATCAGTTAAAGAGTTCATACTGAAAGCAGCCTCTTGCATACTGAATTAACTTGCCTATACTTACACTGATCCCATTACCATTTCCTACTGCCAACTCAGAATCCTTCCCTATTCACCCCATCTTTTCGGATTCATAAATTCTCCAGAGAATTTCCATGAAAAAAGGAATTATAGATGTAACATATAATTATAATTATATAATTAATATATATAGGGTGCATGTGTTTTATTTATTTTTTTTTTCCTGCTCGATTTGATCAGGTCTACCTTTTTTTTTTTTAATTTGTTTTGATTTTTTTAGTCCCTTCACCCTCTTTAATGTAAGATCAATATTTTAGTATTCATAACTAACTGAATAATGTTTAATATCTCAAGAGTGGGAAAAAATGATTCACCACGATGTTTTTAAAAGGTGGTTAATTTGTAGCACTTAAGTATGGAAATATGACTTGATAATTTAAGAGCTTTCTTAATCACATCCAGATCATCCTTAGAATGAGGCCTCAATTTTTTTTCTTAAGAACTTTTTTTTTGGTCTTCTTAGGAACCTTCCAATTTTAGTATATGTGCTGCCGAAGCGAGCACTCTTCTTAGGAACCTTCAAATGAGAATTTAATGGGGTACAAATAATCTTTGGAAGCACTCATCAAACAGCTCTTCCATACTGTTTGCAACACTGGGGTCCCAAACTGGGTGCCTTATTGGACTTAGATTTTATGTGATCAGATGCTCTGAACTGGGTGCTCTGTTGAACAAGACTGATCTTCCAAGATGCTTTATATCTACATATGAGGTGAAATGGTTATAGTATCAGTGACTCTTAACCCATTCGTTGTCTGTTCCTACTCTGGAAAGCTCTGATAGTAAGTATGTGTCTATGGCAAGGTATTCAAAATGTTCTGTTTTAACCAATTACAATGGGCTTAAGCGTTCCTGTGTTTATACCCTATGTCAGTAAAGGTAAATGAAGGGGAACAAAAACAATCTTAGACTTTCCCATAAGCAAACACAGAAGTGCAGCAAGACACAGAAGATAAACATGGAGAACGAAGGTTTTCCAAAGATGAGGGAGAGGAGGGTTCAATCAAAGAAACTGTTTTCCACGTGGCAAAGTGTGTTTTCCCCTTATGTGACAGTGAAAACAGGGTTACATCCAATGCAAAAAAGACCTAGAAAACACAACCAGTGCTAAAAGCACCTATCATAATTTCAAAGAAATCTAAACCAATGATGACCACAGATGCAGAATACCTCCTGTATTTCCTACTCTGACCAAATCAGAGCTGGATGTATTCTCTCACCATCCAAAGTCAGTGAAATAGGAGTACGAAATGTACAGATAGAAGGGGGGAAAAAGGGCTCAAAAAACATCAAGTGAGATCTCAGAGTGCCTCCCTATACATGCTCTAGTGAGAAACATGTTTCCTGGGGAAAGACTAAGTGGAACTTCTGCAAACCCAAAGAGCTAGAAGTAGTCAATTCCTACTTTCTCAACCACTGTTATCAAAGGGGACTCCACAGTCTGTGCAGATCTGCCCTTGAGCAGCATCCACTCTAGGGGACCAAATGGGTGGTACAGGAGAGAGCGGAACTAATTTTTCCGTATTGATCATACCACTCCAAAATAAATGGACTTTTTGTGCCTGGAAATCAACAGGATTATATTTGGACAGTTTCTCGGAGAAAACTGAAAGCAGAGCTCATCTACAGAGGATCTTGTTTATTTACTAAAATAGAAGAATGTTATCAATATTACTTTGCAGCACCTTTCTAAAATTGGAATGCATATTTGAATATCCCCTATAAAATAGCACATAAAAAGAAATTTTCTTCTGGCTTATGAAGATCTACGGTATTTCGCAAAGACGGGACATTCTATGTGTGTGCTGTCGTGATGTTTTCCGGGGAATGTGGTTCTGCGCACCACTCCTCTCCATTGCATGGAAGCCATGTTTACCATCTGGAATATATCCTTGCATTTTTTTTTTTTTTGCATATACATTAGAACATGCATCTTTATAGGATTTTTTTTTTAGAGCACTATTTCCTTTTCAAAAATGAGATCGCCTATTTGCTTCCCCTTTGTGCATCATGCTTTTCCCCCTTCATGCTAACTTATGGGTGTCCTTCCTGATAGTTTGAACCCATCCTTTTAAATGACTATATAATACCATAAGATAAATATGTTCCACAGTTTCATCAGCCATTCCCCAAATAATGGGCATTTATTTGGTACACAGGTTTGAACCACTAAGAACAGTTCTGCGTTAAACATATTTGCATACATGTTTTTATGTACTGGGACTTTGAGTCCTATGAACAGTCCAAGAAACAGGACTACTGGATTGAAAGATATTAATTTTTATCTTAGCAGATGTTTTAAAGTTGTTACCATTAAGACTATAAAAAAATCACTTTTGTGCAAGAAAAGAGAACATCCTTTTGTCCACAGCCCTTAGAGCAATAGGTGCTAACATCCCTTAAAATACTAGCATTTAGGGGTAGCTGGGTGGCTCAGTGGGTTAAAGCCTCTGCCTTTGGCTCGGGTCATGATCCCAGGGTCCTGGGATCGAGCCCCACATCGGGTTCTATGCTCAATGGGGAGCCTGCTTCCTCCTCTCTCTGCCTGCCTCTCTGCCTACTTGTGATCTCTGTCTGTCAAATAAATAAATAAAATCTTAAAAAAAAATACTAGCATTTCAGGGTATCAACTATAGTTTTAAGTCAACTTTCTGGGAGTATAATTTACATACATAAAAGTAAACACTTAACTATATCGGTCCAAGATCTGCCAATATAATCATCTCCACAATGATACAGAATATTACCTTTACTTCACAAAATTCCATCCTGCCCCTTTGCCAGCAATTCCCATGTACTGCCCCAGGCAACCATGGAGTGATTCCTATCACTCCAGATGAGTGTTTCCTGTTCTAGAACTCTACATAAATGGAATTACCTATTTGTATCATTTGTTATTTTTGTCTATTGTGATTTGCTTTTCCTATTAGTTTAGGAGAGCACTTGGTCTATAACTGACACTTAAATAGTTGTCATTTGTATTTCAAGTATTTTTTAACATCATTTTTACATACTGACATTACATATTTATGGTGTCTTTTGAAAAAAAAATCAGATAAAAGACACTGCATTTGATAGAATCTTTCCTTAAAAAGCAACTAAAATTTCTAGGTCTCCTGATTTAAGAGGCTCTTCCTAATCCATTCATTTTCACACATGGAGCTCAAAAATTTCTAAGATTTTTGTTTTCATTTTTAGAGTAAAGTTGTGAAATTCCCTGGAATTTATTCCATACATGAAGTGTCATAGGGTTCAACTTTTTTCTCCCATATGGATATTCAATTGTGTCCATACTATTACTACTAAAAGGAAAAAAAAAATATTCCACATAGGTGAAATTCCATCTTTGCCGTATATTTAATTTCATAGTTCTGAATTATCTAGTTTCTCTCAACCTAAATTCTGTGAAATAATGAAGCCCTGATGCCCAACACATACACTACTTACAATAAATGCACTTCTTTCCGGTGCCTCTAGAATGGTACTCGTTCTATGTTATCCTTGTGGAAATCAAGAAAACAGTAAGTGAAATCACATCCTGAGCTGTGCTTCAGGTGAAGAACTCTGGTTGAGAAAGGCTCTATTTTGTTCTACTGAAGTATTTCTCTATCCTTGTGTTAGGATCATACAGACTGTATTGAAGTAGCTTCAGAGTGTACTGTTAGGTTGAGTAATGTTAGTTTCTTTCTCCCGACCGTCATCAAGACCAGTGTCGTCTTTTCAGACTCGTCCTGCCTATTCTTAGGCATCCACTCATTTTTATCTAAGAAATTAACTGCATATTTAAAAATAACTTCGAAAAATTCTCCTTATAAGTCCGTGTGGAGTTTTAACTAATATTGACTAATTTAACTAATAAATAATTAATAAATTAAATAAATAATAATTTAACTAATAATTAACTAATAAATAATTGTCTGGAAATTAACATTTTATGACAAAAAATTGTAAGGAGGAGAGATTTTTGCAGACTGAGCTCTTCCTAAGATCTGCCACATTCTCTTTTGGGGCTTCTCTTGTATTATTTTCCAGGCTTTCAAGGAGTGCAGAGATGATAAAATTCTGCATCAGATTTCTACCAGGACTCCACAGAATCCACTTTCTCCCTCATTCCTGCAGGCCTTCTGACCTCAGAAGCTGCTTGGCTCAAGAGAGGTAAATAAATTGGAATCAGAAGGGGAGAGAACACAGAAAGCATTCAAGCCACCCATCTCCCAGAATCCCTTTCTCAGGATTAACTTTCTTAAAGTACTCTGAAAATGAAAGCAGGTGCTTTCCACTAGTATTAATGTCAGTGTCAGACAAAATGAAATCCGAAAGTACATTCAATTGGTCATTGGAATCACAATGTTCTGAATGAAAACTGCATATATAACACTCACTTTAAAGTCTGAATTAGACTGTTACTCTTTTTAATTATTTCTACTTTCCTCTTGATTTTATTTTGCTATTTCTCTAAGTATTTATTTGTCTGTCTAAACACTTAAGTAAGGATGATATCATAGGCTAAAATCTGAATCATTCTGGGAACTCAGCCATTAATAGAAAAAAATGACACTCACTTAACTTTTTGTCTTTGACAGTGCCTTACTTAATCAGACACTTACGCTCCACGGAGGTGCACTCCCGATGTAAATTTCACGAATATAGGATTTTTTGTTCTCTCAATCCTCTAAGAGAATTACATTTTGTTCAAAAGAGATAGTTGGGAAAATTTAATAAGACAAAGAAAATTAGAACTTTTGTGTTAAGAAAATATAATCAAGAATGCAGAATTCTCTTAATACGTTAGAATAACCTTTAAAGAAGGCATAAAAATAAGGCTGTTTTTTAAAACAGCTAAACAAACTGGCCCATATGTTATACTCATTCACCTTTTCCCTCAAATAAATCACTTTATTAGCTAGTATAAAACAGCTCAGACATTACCACAATAAATAAATATGCTTGGCAAAGAACATCTGTGTGGCTCCTAAGTCAATCAATCAATCAAACACACTGGTAAAATATTAAGCTGGAATAAAATGTCCGAAGCTAAAAAACAAAAAAAGAGTTGACATTCAGTTTGATACCAAGTTCTGTTTTGATCTGTGTTCTTTAAAAGTTGTAAAATCAAAAGGTCATTCATAACCTTTATGATAGCATCACATGGCTTCAATCTTCCTCTGTGTCACTTCATAGAACTTCCCCAGCAATCACCAGGTCCAGGCACATTTTCCTCTTGTTTTCCTTCAAACAGGACGGTCTCATTATTGACCTAGGGGGTTTGCATCTGATACCCTCTCTATCTGGAATGCTCTGTGCCACACTTCTGCATGGTAGGGCTTGCACGGATCATTTAGGTCTCAGCTCAAATAGGGTAACGGAATATCCTATTTAAGTGTGTGTGTGTGTGTGTGTGTGTGTGTGTGTGTGTGTGTGTAGGGGAAATACACTTTAAATTGTTGGTTCAAAGAAGTGTATTCCATTATCCTATTTACCTGCTGTAACAATTTATTACTATTTGAAATGAATATATTAGTTGCTCTTATATTTTCCACTTATCTTTTCCACAGCAATACACTCAGTGCCAAGAGAAAGTATTTGTTGAATGATCAATGTCAATAATCATTTGTGTCACTGGGAGTAATTTGGGTCAGCTGGAAATTAGAGAATATCTAATATTGGTCTATTTTGCTCTGATTATCTTTTGACTTTGTATAGAATCCATATTGTGATTTCTAGGAAAAGGTCAAATTTTTCTTTTGTTGCTTAAAAAAATATATTTATAAGTTCTTACACACTAATAGGCATTTAAGTGTGCTCTTTAAAATAAATACCAAAGAAGTAAAACTATTTCTTCAAAAGAGCTGTTTCTAATAGATTCCTTACCAGTGAAGTGTACTTAAAATACAGATCTACTGGTATCAGGAAAGCGATCTCCCAATATTATGCTTCAGATAGAATTCAAATTTCAAGTGACAGAGCAAAAATGAATCCATTATTATCTGCACCTAAATCAAAAATACCTAACCCTGTTCTGGAATACATTTAATAAAAAATATAAACATACACTTCACTGGAAAAATAGTAATAAAAAAGTAGAGGAACTATGCAAATCTTATTACTGTTAAATCTTTCAAAACACCAAGAGCAATTTATATCATCATATAAGTTATTAATTGGCTTGTTAAAAAATTGCTATTATTTTTAAAATGGAAATTCTAATAGTAAGTCCAAACCAAGAAAACCTCTAATTACAAATACAACTAAAGTATGCTTTAGAAACAGAAATTTTTATTGAGCACTTCAATTAAATAGTCCAAATTAACAATGAAAAAAATGAGGCAATATTTTCCATTTAAATCAACACGGCAAGTTTATTGCTGACTTTTACTTAATATGCCCCAACTTAGCTGATTAAAAACATCTATTAAATAGGGTTGAGGAAAAGGAATACCTTATAGTCAAATGGCAATTTACAATTTAATCAAAACATACTGACATGCTGTAATAGACCACAACTTGGTAAATATAATAGACTACTGTTCTCCTTTTAAGTTCTTTAAAATATGTATGACTACTGAAAACAAAAATCATAACTGTGTCTTGATAGAGTTTTCAATGTATGTAAATGAAATACATAAGACAAGCATAATGGATTGGGGAGGAGATAAAGGAACCTATATGGTTGTATGTTTCCTACATTTCATGTCAAGTAAAAATCTAACTAGGTGAAAGGTTTGATATGGATCTTGTAATCCCTAGAACTAGAAGAAAAAAAAATAGGTGAATGGAATATTAACAAAATCCAAATTATCCATAAAGAAGATGGCACAGGGAGAAAGAGGAACAAAAAGCTGTAGACTTAAAGTCAAACAACATCACTAATTACATTAAATGTAAATGGTCTAAACAAAACACTTAAAAGAAACTAACACATCAGTTAAAGTGAAAAAAACAAAGCTCAGATACATGATGTCTGTAAGAAACCCACTTTAAATATGGCATAGATTGGCTAAAAGTAAAAAGATTAAAAAAAGACATACTATACTACTATTTGTTGTATGTAAGAATGCATTTAATTTTAGTATCTTGTTCTTGCATTCTGCTATCTTCCTAAAGTCACTTACTTCTAGTAGTTATTTAGTAGATTCCTTATTTTCTTTGTGTAAACAGTCATATCATCTGGGAATAATGGCACTGTTACTTTCTCCTCTTCAACGTTATTCTCTTTATTTCATTGTCTAGCCTTATTGCACCTGTCTGAACTTCCATACATTGTTGAACAGAATCAAGGACCTCTTTCTGCCCCAGGATATGGGCTCCCTGCTCAGCAGGGAGTCTGGTTCTCTCTTTGACCCTCACCCCACTTGAGCTGTCTCTCAAATTAAAAAAAAAAAAAAAAAAAAAACCACACACACACACACAAACTTTTTTTTATTTTTTAAAAGATCTCCTTCTGTGTAATCTTTGAGGGGAAGCATTCAATATTTCACCATTAAATATGGTGTTAGTTACAAGTTTCTAGCTATGCACCTTTTATTATGTTGAAGAAATATCATACTTTACCTAATTAGCTGAGTTTGATGAACTAGTTAAATGCTTTTTCTGTATCCTTTGAAATAAACATATTTTTTAATCTTTTGTTTTGTTAACACAGTGATTACACTGATGGACTTTCAAATGTTAAGCTAACTTTTCATTCCTGGAATAAACCCATCTGGTCATAATGTATTATCCATTTTATATGTAGCTGGATTTGATTTGCTAGTGTTTTGTTAAGGAATTTTACATATATGGTCATGAGGGTATTGATTTGTAATTTTCTTGAATGTATTCAAAATTTGTCATTATCAGGGTTATACTGGTCTCTTAATATGTGTTAGAAAATACTCCTGTTTCCGGAATTGTGTTAATCCTTACTTCCATGTTCAGTAAAATTTACTAGTGGAATTGGCTGGACATGAAAGTTTCTCGTGTGAAGGTTCTGATAATGAATTCAACTTCTTTCATAATAATGTAGGTATTCTGATTTTTATTTTACTTTTATGTCAGTTTTGTCATTTGTGTTTCTCACGGAATTTGTATCTTTTCTCTAATTGTTCAACTTTATTAGCATAGGCTGTTCATGCGAGTTCCCTTTATTGCCTTTAGGATTTGTGTTGATATCCTTTATTTAATTTCATATTTAGAATTATGTTGTTAATTTCCAAATATTTGGGAGCATTCCAGATATCTTATTGCTGTTGATTTCCAATTTCATTCCATTCTTGTCACAGAAAATATTCTGTACAATCTCAGTCTTCTGCTACTCATTGGTACTTATATTACGGTCTTCCTTCGATATACTCTCTTGGTGACTGTCCTACAAGCTTTTTCAGTAGAGTTCTATAAATGTTAATGTTCAAGGTAGTTTTAGTACAATTACTTATCAAATTTTATATCTGTCTAGCTATTCTTTTTCTAAATTGTCCTATTAGATCCTGAAGAATGAGTATTAAAAGCTTCAATTATGATTGTATATTAGTCCACTTCTCTCTTTAGTTCTGACAGTTTTCTTTGCATGTGTTTATAAGCAATATAATTAAGTACATGCCTATGAAGGATTATTGTCTTCCTCCTTAATATTTACTTTTAGCTTACAAATGTTCACTTTTATCTCTGGTAAGACCTTGAAGTATACCTTATTTAATAAAAATACAGTAGGTCAGCTATCCTATGTTTACTGTTTATACAGCATATCTTTTCCTTTCCTTTTGCTTTGTTTTGATTAGTCTTTTTCCAAATTTAAAATTAGTATCTCAAATAATCTCAAGAATTTAATAATAAAGACATTTAGAAAGTTGTTTCCAATAATACATTATATATTAACTGAATTTAAATAAAAGCAAATTTAAAAAATAAAAAGTTTCTCTTGCAAAAATGTTTTTTAAAATTCTACTTTAAATTAACCTTAATTTTCCAAAGTAAGAGCTCTCAAATTTTGATGCAGAGTAACTACACAGGTAGGCAGATGACATCCAAACCTGCTTCAGTTTTCAGAGGTAGGAAGGAAATTCTGTAATTTTTAAAATATAACTATGCTGGTATACCTGAGTACAAAAGGTTGGTAGACACTATAATCTACTTACATTAGAAGTGGTGCTCCTTAAATTGCAAATTATGAGCTCCATCTCATACCTGGTCAGTCAGAATCTAGGAGATTGTAACCTAAAAAATCCAGATTTTAATAATATCCCAGATAATTTTTTCTGGGAACAGTATATTTTAAAAACAATTATCTTCCAGTTTAAAATTTCAATTTCCCATTAACTGTAAAGCTTAAAAAAAAAAAAATCCTTCCAATTGGGTACTGACTCATGAACATTGGGGCCAGTATGCTAAGTTTAAAATGCCCCAAATAAAACACATAGCATGTTCAATATTCTCATAGATTCCTACCTTAACATCACACCGCCTTCTCCTTTTCCCAGATTTTCAATTTTTCCCAGCCTATGCTGTGTGAATCTCTCTTGAATTGAATGCTTGTGTTACATTTCCACCACAGTGACCTAGTTCAGACTTTAATGATTGCTACAGCAGTGGATCTCACCTCTGGCTGCATACAAGAATCAGAAATGAAGCTTTTAAAAATCTTTCTGCCTTGGCTACATCTCAAGCCAATTAAATCAAACTCTCTGGGGGTAACAACCAGATGGAATCGCAGATAAAATACAGGACACCAGTTAAATTTTAATTTCAGATAAACAATAAATACTTTTTATTTTATAAAAAATATACTATTTTTTATATTTATATTTTATATTTATATTTATACTATTATAGTAAGTATGTCCAGATATTATTTCTTTATTTGCTAAATAAAGCTGGCAACCCTATACTCTAGCATCTGTAATACTTCAATCACTGAAATGTATGTACATGATTAGCAACCCATATATATATAACCCATTGTGAATTGGAGTTTAACAATTCTGAAAGCTACTGCCTTAGAAGGGTCAGCAAACTTTTCCTGGAAAAGCCAGAGTAAATATTTTAGGCTCTGTGAACCATACAGTCTCTTTGGTGACTACCGAAATCCCTTTTGTAGCACAAAAGCAACCACAGATAATATGCAAATGAGAGAGTGTGGTTGTATTCCAGTAAAACTTTATTTATAAGAATAGGTGATTGGCCATATTTAACCCACAGGCTGTAGTTTGCTGACCCTATTCTAGACTATCAGATCATTTCAGATTTCCATTTTGTTATTTAATATATTCATTATTTTTCTCAGCTTTACAACTGTTAGCCCAAATATTCCTTGAAAATACAACCCACACACATAGGCTTGGAAAATTTCTTCAAGGATTATCAGCAATTAATTCTTTGGATAATATTTCTACATCCTGTCTACAAGGAATTCACAGATTACTATTAATAACTAACATTTATTTGATACTTATTTTATGTCAGACATCATGCTAAGGATTTACACATATATTCAGTAACATCACATATTCTCAGGACAACTCTTTGAGGTGGATACAATTATTAGTTCCATTTTGCACTTCAAGAAAATGGGACACCAATAAGGGTAAAATACCTTGCTCTCAGGATCTTATAGCACTTGAGAGAAATCCAGATGGAAGCCAGAGCCTGCTTAATCCAATCATATTTTTAACCACTGTACCATGATAATTCTATGTATCTTCAACAGTCTACTGAACGATATTATATCTCGAATATTTCCCTTACCTATTGGTCTAACACTGTGGCAAAAATGAGGAGTATTACAGTACTGGTTCTTACTTACAGTGCATAAAATCTGAAGGGACCTAAAATTCAAAAAGTTAATGACTAAAGGATTTTGGATATCTAGTCCAAATTGTTCATTTTAGACATGTGAAAATTAAGATCCAGAACTGATAAATTTTTCATTAACAGCCTTCACAATTTTATTTAAAGTAAGAATTAGATGACATATTTCTAAAAGTCTTCACTTTTCCTCCTTAACTGAAGTACTCTCCAAGACTCGACATTGTATAGCATGTATCAGATTGCTGATTCAAAGTAATCAGAAGAATCACAAGTGATTCATTGCTCATATCAACTATATTGTCACTCTGGATATGTATCACATAACTTTTGCTAATATATAAAAAATATATATTTTATATATAGAATATATTATATATAAATATATTATATATTCTATATATAAAATATATTTATACATTTTATATATTTATCTATATATAAATATATAAAATACTTAAATATAAATGGAATGAAATGAATAAAATATAAATGTAACTATACATATTTATAAACCTTATATCCATTCACTAAGCTTAGAAATAATCAACAAATTAGTACTCTGTTCCTGTTTTAATACTTCTATGTATTTTTCTTCTCAGTCTGTTATATCTTAGAGGTTGTCAAATTATAAAGTAGATATCATTGTAAAAGCAGCAATTTTGTGATTAAGAAAAAATACTTAAAGAATTTTGAGTGTACAAAGAAAAAAAATCACATATCTATCTATATATATTTTTACCTAAATACATGAGTAAACTGCTAAGCTGAATTAGTGATACTGAAAGCAGTTTATTTGATAACTGATAGATAACCCTTAGAAAGCCTCAGCAATAAAATTAGAAACTGTTTTTAAAATAAATTAATGCTACTAAGTGTTTGGTGAAATGGGTATCCTGATACACTACTGGTAATAATGCAAACTGTCTGTTCTTGGAAAACAATTTAGAAGAGTTAATCCCCTAGAAAAAAAGAAACTGACTATAAGTCCTCTGAGTACTTTCTAGGAATTTTTCCTGAAGGAAAATCAGAAATAGGATAAACAGACATACATAGTGGTAAACTGAGGATAAAAACTAAAACAGTCTACAACAGAATAAATTTTAAAGAATATTCTGTAGCTATTAAACAGTTTTCTGTATTTCAATACAAAATCATCATAGGAAGAAATCATCAAATACAGCATTAGGTGAAAAAAAGGAAGAATTTATAATTGTATGTTTAGTATGAACTCACATTTGCAAAACTAAATAAGCCAGACATTACAGATATTAAAGAGAGGATGAGAGTCTTAACAGTAGCCATGTACTTTTTATAATACTTGTCGTTTACTCAAGTTTTTACTTTTAGTTAGGAAAATGTAAAAGGTTTCCAAAATGTTGTTCCTCTAGGATAAATTTTTATTAACTATATTTATATAAAATCACCACTAACAGTTCTAAAACCTGAGGGCATTAGGGCTGGACTGATTGAATAGCCTGGAAAAGGAATACCGAAAAGAGGCCAGACGGTGAACAAGAGTCATAATACCTACCCACCAAACATAATTTAATGGGAAAAAAAAAACTAAGAAACGACCATCTGTGGGACAGAAAATTAGGCCTAAAAATATGAAAACCCTTAAAATGTATTACATTTAATTCACAATGAAATTAAGGAAACATCGTCACCAATTTCAATAGGACAAGAGAATAAAATATTATTGAACGGTAAACACTATCTAGTGTCTTTACTCCTTCAAGGCTGCTAACGCTCCTGTATTTAAGTAAAAAATAATCTGGAAATACATTAAAACAGCAAGGAAATAGCATATGCCAAAAGTACAATGAGATGTAAGATGAACTAAAACTGAAAAATCCTCAGTCACCAAAGATATGGTTCAAATTTGAAAATGAAAATAGTTCAAATCTTTTAATTTTAAATTACAGATTAAATACAGTTTCTAATTGCTCTGAGAGTCTGAAACATCTGGAAGCAAGACTTGCTGATTTCTGCACTATTCATAGGACAAAAGAAAAATGATTTCACAGTAATGTTGAATTAGATTTTCTAATATAATAAAATACTGAACCAGTTCTTGCTTGTTATACTTGCCTGTTGTAAGATCCCTCCTGACATTTGGAAGATCATAAAATCGAAAGGTCTAGAGCCATTGGTAATCCTTGATCAGTACCATTTGATTTCCAATGTGTGAAAGGACCAAAGAAATACAGCAGAGCTACAGAATGTACAACTTACTAAATATCTGACACAAAATAACTTTGCTAGGTCGATTGAGGGTTCTGGTATTTACGTTTGAAAACAATAAACATGTACAAACTCACTTGATTTGTATATTGACAGCAAATTAACTGGCATTACTATCCTTATTCATATGTGTTTCATTAGGGGCCCCTGGGTGGCTCAGTGGGTTAAGTCTCTGCCTTAGGCTCAGGCCCTGATCTCAGGGTCCTGGGGTCGAGCCCCATATCGGGCTCTCTGCTCAGCTGGGAGCCTGCTTCCCCCTCTCTCTCTGCCTGCCTCTCTGCCTACTTGTTATCTCTGTCAAATAAATAAATAAAAATCTTTAAAATTAAAAAAAAAAGTCATATGTGTTCCATTTCACTCTCTTATTTGATGCCTCTAATCAAGGATAGAGGTCTGAGATGTAATATTCCATGATGCAGATCTATAGATCTTACTTATAGTAAAAACATATATATACACTCTTTCTGAAAATTTTTGAAAAGTTCTTGAATTCCTGAATGGGAAACTGCAAAGTTTATTCAATTGTGAGGTTTTTATTTCTTCATTTTAGGAATCTTAGAGCCAGTGAAAACAGGGAAGCAAAGCTTCACAATCCCATGCTCTCAAGAGTAAATTCTGAAGGCAAGTGGAATTTTGTATTTAATGTTTCTGACCTCAAGTAATTAAATCTAAAAATAAAGAAAGCCTAGTACATAAAGACCTGTTCTTTGGTGCAATCTCAACTTCTTTTTGTATTGATTCGAAGACAATGATGCCATTCATACTTTAATTACCTCAGATATTTGTTTTTCTAAAATATAAACAGCTGACCACACTGCAACCTCCCCCCCACATCCGCCCCTAATGGAGAACCAAGATACTAATCACCTGGTACGTGCAGGAATAGATGTGTAATTTATTTATTTTTTATTTTTTAAGGTTTACTTATTTATTTGACAGACAGAGATTACAAGTAGGCAGAGAGAGAGAGGGGGAAGCAGGCTCCCCGCCGAGCAGAGAGCCTGATGCAGGGCTCGATCCCAGGACCCTGGGATCATGACCCGAGCTGAAGGCAGAGGCTTCAACCCACGGAGCCACCCAGGCGCCCCTAGATGTGTAATTTAAAGCGGGGTTTCTCAGCCTGGGCACCACTGTGATTTGAGGCTGGAGAACTGTCTGTTGTGGGCGCTGTCCCATGCGGTATAGGACATTTAGCGTCATTTAGCCGGTAGATGCCCGGAGCCTGTCAGGCTGCCTCTCCTGCCAGCCGTGACAACCAAAATGTCTCTGAAACACTGCAGATGTGCAAATGTTCTGAGGGAGAATCATCCTTGCTTGAAAACTACAATTTAAATCATCTCATCATTTAAAAAAAAGGAAATCTTACAAGTTCAAGCACTATTTGATCTAGGAGAGTCTCCCTCACACATTATAAATGTATGGGACCTCCTTTTTTTAAAAGTCTGAAATTACACTGCCCAAAATGGTAACTCCTAGTCACATGGAGCTATAAAGCATTGCAACCTGTAGCTAGTTTAACCAGTTACTGAACTTTTACTTTTATATTATGTAATTTTTTAATTGAAGTATAAGTAACATACAGTGTTCTATTAGTTTCAGGTATACAACATGCTTCAGGTATATAACAATTCTATATATTACTCAGAGCTCATCCGGTATATGTAGCCGCCACCTGTCAAATGTTATCACATTACTGACTATATTCCCTATTCATCTCTGTGACTTATTTATTTTATAATTGGAAATTTGTACCTCTTAATCCCATTTACCTGCTTCACCTATCCCCCACCCACTTCCCCTCTGGCAACCATCAGTTTGTTCTCTGTATTTAATAATCTGTTTTGGGGGGTGCCTGGGTGGCTCAGTCATTTGGGTGTCTGCCTTTGGCTTAGGTCATGATCCTGGGATGGAGCCCTGCTGCGGGCCCCCTGCTCAGCGGGGAGCCTGCTTCTCCCTTCCTCCCCACTTGTGCTCTCTCTCGCTATCTCTGTCTCTCTCTCTCAAATAAGTAAGTTAAAAAATCTTAAAAAAAAAAAAAAAAGAATGTTTTTTGGTTTGTTTCTTTGTTTGCTGGTTTTATTATATTCCATATATAAGTGAGATCACGTGGTATTTGTCTTTCTCTGACTTATTTCACTTAGCATAATACCTCTAGTTCCATCCATCTTGTTGCAAATGGCAAGATTTCATTCTTTTTTATGGCTGAGTAATATTCCAGTGTGTGCGAGTATACACACATACACGCACCACATCTTTATCTGTTCATTTATTGATGGCACGTGGGTTGCTTCCATATCTTGGCTACTGTAAATAATGCTGCAATAAGAAAAACACAGGAGTGTATCTATCTTTTCAAATTAAGAGTTTCTGCTTTCTTTAAGAAGTAATTATTTATTTAATATAAATTTAATTGCTCGACCAGCATCCAAATGGAGAAGTGTTGCAAAGGTAAAATATATACCAGATTTCAAAGATTTAGAATGAATAAAAAAATGTAATTTATCACTTTAATAATTTTATACTGACTACATGTTGAAATGAAAATATTTGGGATATAATTGGTTAAGTAACACATATTTTAAAATGAATTTACTTGTTAGTTTTTCCTTTTTTTAATGCAGTGTCAGAACACTTAACTTTACATGTTAGCTCATATTACATTGCATTGGTACGCATGGTCCAAAATGTTTCATGGTCTGTTCAAATACATACTGATGATGAAAATATATAATACCCCAAAGTTACCATGAATTCAGTAAAATATTTCAGTGATTTTTATATTTTACTTAAACACAACAGCATCCACAGATGATACTGAGTATCCATGGAGATTTTTGGATTCTCAGAAATATTTTGGGCCTAAAGTTTGAAATCCACTGATCTGGAACACATATCAATACTGCTGATAATATAAAATTCATAAGCTGAAAGCATTAATTCTAGAATCTGTTTCCAATGATCTTCCATTCAATTTACACAATTATGTTTATATTCAGGCTGAAATGAACTTCTCTCTCCCATCTCCATAGGAATACCACTGTCCTTCTCCTTCCAAACTTCACTAAAATGAATAGCAAATGACAAGCTCTTTTGACATTTCAAAGGCATTCAACTGAAACAATACCCCTTGGTCAGCAGGTCTTTTATTTGCACCACCAAACTACTAAACTCCTTTAAAATTATATTAACTTTTTTTAAAATCTTAAATTTTATGACATTATTTTATTTATTGTTTTACCTCTTTCAATTCTATCAACTAAGTAAGTAAAATCTTAATTGCACATTAAAAAGGTCCTTGAAGGGGCGCCTGGGTGGCTCAATGGGTTAAAGCCTCTGCCTTTGGGTCAGGTCATGATCCCAGGGTCCTGGGATTGATCCCCCGCATCGGGCTCTCTGCTCAGCAGGGAGCCTGCTTCCTCCTTTCTCTCTGCTTACTTGTGATCTCTGTCTGTCAAATAAATAAATAAAATTAAAAAAAAAAAAAAGGTCCTTGAAGTTCTGGTTCTGATTCTCCTTAACACTAAGTTAACAGAAAAATAAGAACAAAATGCTTGTGTATAAGCACACAGAATAATTAATAAGGATAAATCAAGAACAGATAATGGGAAATCAGAGGGGGATGCAGAACTCAGTATATAATTTTGGTTACCCAAAAAAGGATTTGCAAACCCCAGTTTAAAGTATGTGCTCAGGATAAAAGCCTATGCAGATGCTAACTTAATAACTATAAAAAGCAGTATGACTTCAAAACTATACCAATCTCATGACTGTGCATTTTATTAAACACATTTATGGGTTATATAATCTATTTATTAAGCAGTCAATTCCATATTCCTATTATGGCTTACAGATTCAAAAAACTTAACATTGTTTTTAAATCTTTTTAAGTGTAGAAAGAATGCCCCAAAACCCTTTGCCTGAAATTATGAACTCTGGCATAACTAAATTATTAGAAAGCTTATACTTGTTGGGAGCTATTAGTTTCTTTTTGGGGTAAACAAAGGGAAAAAAAGAGAATTTGAAAGATGAGCAATGTGCAGGGCCAGAGTGCTTAGGACAAAGTTTCAGAGCTTCAGGGAATGTTTTACAAAGAGGAAAGAAATGACTTGTCTCACAAAACTTGGCCCCACTGTGGAACTGGGGAGAAAAAAAAAAGTTCTAGAAAAAAAGGTACCGCAATTCAAAATACTTTAAATACAGAATGAAGTCTCAAGAACATTTAGCTGTTGTATCTGTTTATATACATTCTATGCCACAGTTATGCTGAGCAGTGAGAGAAATTACTACATACCTGGGAGGGGCTGTTGGATAAATAATTTTTATGTGTTGGAATGTTAACTCTTGATTTAAAACCTGCTGGATCCATTTTCTCAATCTTTGTCCAGAATCACCTGATGGATCACAAAATATCGATTAAGACAAAACATTTTGACAACACAGTGTATTTAAAAGCATTCTAGAACTTTCATATCACACAGAGGCTGGAACACAGAATACAAAAAAATCTCCATATGTAAAAATAACTCCACAGAAGCCAGTTTATCAACATGAATTAATTGATCAGGCATTAATAACCAAAAATTATTTAGAAAGTTTTACTCCTAACTTCACCACTGATCACTTTAAAGACCTTGTTCAAGTTTGAGTTTCAAGTTTCCTTGTTTGTTTAAATGGTAAAACAGGCACAAATAGATGAAGTAAATTATTTTCCTAAAAAAATTCTGTATCTGATTTTAAACACTGTCATTTCTTATCTTACCTGTAAAAATAGTAAATTTCTGAAGCAAATATAAACTTTTGTAGATGGAAAGATCTAAAACAATTTTCCTGGTTAAAATAACAAGTTCAAAAGGGGTATTTAGCAAACTTTATTTTTAACTTGAAGAAACCTAAATTTAATTTTGATAACACATTTATGTGATGTAAAATAACAATTATACATCCCAAGGCTAAAAAATAACCAAAATCCATGCAAGAATTAAAGTATGGATATTTCCATTAAAAAATGGAAGGAAATTAGGTCCATGTTATATAGTCCTGAAGAGAAAATTTTAAAGGTAACAACTTTTAATTTTTTTGGATCAGCTCATTAGACATCAACTCAGAGTCTATCTACTGAATACCTGTCACTGAGTCAGGCACTGTGCTCACTGTTAGAGAGGCGGTGATGGCAAGGAAGAAAGAGTCCCTCCTCTCACGGAGGACACAGTTTACTGTGAGAAACACACACAAGTCAAACAATCACACATGAACATGAGAGACAAACAGAACCACTGCGAAGATGAGACACCGGGTGCTGCCATGTTTTACTCCATTCAGAACTGACCCAGCTAAGGAGTTCGGGGATAACATCAGAAGATCAGCTCTGCAAAGCAAAGTTCAGTTTGTATTTTAGCCATTGAGTTAGTTGTTTATTTAATGCGTAGATCACACATGACACAAACTGACCCAGTTTTCAAGACCTACCGGATGGTGAAAAGTTGAGGCAAACGAGAAAAGACCATTTTGGACAGAATATGGCAAACGCTAAGATCCTTTCCAGGATGGAGGAGGAGGACATCTAAGACTGAGGGCAAGAGCAGTGAGCACAAGACGAGGCTGGAGAAACAGTAGGGATGTGGCAAATCCTAACAGCAGGAAGTTACTTTTTGGCAGAAAGGTGGCTGTCTTCTAAAGGGTCACTCTGGCAACTGTGTGATGACAGAAGGGACAAAAGTAGGTGTGGGGAGATCAGTTAGGAGGTGACTGTCCAGAGGACATGCTTCAGTTAGGGGTCTAGCAATGGCATGCACGGGGATAGGTGCAAGGATCCTTAGGAGAGAAAATAAATGGGTATTGGTAATAGATTGGTTATAAGGGCAATGGTGGAAGGTTTCAAGGATGACAGCGAGGTGTCTGGCCAGGATAACTGAATGAACAATGGAACTACACACTGAGACAGGAAACACATGAATCAGCAGGTCTACACTCGCTACACTGCCTACAAGGTCCTCTACCTGGGGTTGAGCAAACTATAGCCAGCTGGAAGGCAAAAGCCAAAAGCCGTACGCTATGAATGGTGTTTACATTGTTAAAGAGTTGCTAAAAAAATAAAGAAAAAGGAGAAATAGGAAGGGAGGCAGAAAAGAAAAATGTGAAAGAAACCATATCTGGTTCGCAAAATCTGAAACGGTTGCTACCTGACCCTTTACAGGAAGTTTGCTGACCCCTGCCTCCTATCACCTGCGCCAGGATCCTCTGGGTATCCTGGCCTACCCCTCTCCCACCAGGGAAAACGCCTGACTTGCTGTTCCTGTGAATGTCAGGGAACCTACCTCAGGGCCTCTGTCCTGCTTTCTCCCTTGTCTGCAACAGTCTAACCCAACACCCACATGATTCACTCACTCAGGTCTAGCTGCTGAAGTACCACCTTCAGAGTGAGGCCTACTCTGACCACCTTAGCTAAACTATCACCCCCAATACCTCCCCTCCTTCATCCTCCTTGTCTTGCTTTCTCTTTTTTCCACAGAACTCACTACTATCCACTATACAGTATTTCCTCCAATGGAATGTAAGGTCCACAAGAGCCAGAACTTTTCGTTTGTTTCGTTCATTAATATATGCCTGGAGCCTGGAACAGTGAGTCACTGCACAGCGGCCATATAATAGATATTTCCGGAATGAATGGATTAATAAATGAACGACTATGAGGCAGTTGGATAAACATGTCCAGAACTCAAAGGAAAATTAAAATAGAGACACAAATGTATGTTACTATATAGAGGAAAACATAGAATCCTAGGCCATACGTGCACATTAGCCTGCAGGGAAAAATGCAAAATGAAAAGAGACCACAGAACCAAATTCTGAGAAGCCCCAACATTAACAGACAGAACAGGATGAGACTGGAAAATCAATTATATGGAGAAAACAGGTTAGTAAGTACCAAGAAAGTCTTTCAAGAACATCGAATGTTGCAGATGGTTCAAATAAGAAGATGACTGAAAAATGTTCCCCACATTTAGCAACACAGCGGTTACTAGTAAAGTTACTAGTAACTTCACTAAGCGCCAACTCAGTTCGCTTTGATTTACTGCATGAGGAAAAAGCAAGATATGCATAATTTGGGTCTGTGTGCACCTTATAGCGCAGTTTGGGAATTACGAATTAATTCTGGGAATTACAAATAATGGATACCATTAAAAGAAGTGCCGTAATGTTCCAAAGGAACATACAACAGAGTGAACTAATCTAAGCTGGGAAGCTGAACGAAGCTAATTAAACTATTACTTGCTTTTATCATCCTGAAACAAGGTACCTGTTTGGTATTTTAGGTGTAGGAATGGCTCAAATTAAGTTGGCTATGTATTACTCACATTCTCATACCTTCTTCTATGACTATCATAGCCTAGGAGAGAACTTCAGCCTTTTAGGATGAAAAAACAACAAAAAAAAGCAACAACAACAAAAAAACTGCCTCTGAATATACTTTTCCAACCCTGAAAAGCAAAACTTAATGCTACAAAGTAACACCCACTCATCCATTCACAAGGCCCACTTTTTAAAAAAGCCTGCACTTTATTCAAAGAGCATGTAACAACTATTAAAACGGGTTGCCTGTATTTAGATTAAGCAGAACCCAAACACCTATAATATAACCACATATAGTAAGTCTAACGTAAAATTATACTCCTCATACAGATTTTAATTTACTGCAATGGAGCTCTAACTATGTGGAAATTGCATTTCATTTGCATAATTAGCAGAAGAATTCTTTGGATAAACTCTGTTCCAAAGTACAAAAGGAAAAATATATATTTAGGGTTTACAATTTATAAAAATGTAAGTAATTTGAAATTGAAGAGTAAGGATGGTACTTGAAGCAAAGTGGCCCACGGGAAAAAAGAAAAGTCTAGGAGTATTTCCTAACAATATTACAAAACACTTATTTATTACAAAGGCTACAGTATCTGGGAATTTCTGGATGCTTATATATGAACCCCCATGGAGCCCCAAATAGTACCAGGAACAGTCTCTTAGTTGTAAGGCTTTGGTGTCCTCCTAGACACCTCACTTCACCACTCTAAATATATTTCATTAGCGAAGTCCTTCCCATTAAACATCTTTGGCCCATTTCTTGCCTATTTCCAAAATGAAATAGCCTAGCTCAGAGTTTTTCCACCTTACCCTTCCAGAGTCAGGGAGATCTGGGTGCGAATCCTAACTCCACTACCACTCACGGCAACAGCCAAGTGACCTTGAGCAAGCTGTTCAACTTATCAGGGCTAACTGCCCATTTCCAGGTCTCCACCTTGTACCTTTCCAATATCCTCCACTACCCAACTACAAGTCTCAGCTCAAAGTCCATGTTCTTAAGTCAAATCGGTAAAATCTCAGCTCTTCATCTTCCAAATGCCTTAATATGCCTAACCACAGTTTTTTTCCTTACAATTCTCTTGGCAGTAAATCATGTACCATCTTGTGATCTCCCATCCACTGCTGACTCAAACTAATTGAATTGTTTTTGTTTTTAACTTTAGGTAGGCGCTCTGAGGACACCGGCTGCATCTCATTTCTTTAAAAAAATATTTCCCAAGAACTTACCCTAGGCCAAGCACTAGGGATGCAGAGATTAAAATAAGGGTCCTTCCTCTTGAGGAAGGGAAAGTGAAGGGGGAAAGACAGGCTTAAGTCATTACAGAGGAGTGTAAGGAAAGCTATACAGAATGAAGCACACACACCACTAAGGGCGGGCAGGGGAAGGAAGGTATCTGTCCTGGGGACTGAGAGTGGACTCTGTGCTAGTATCTCGGGGGCTTCAGGACAGGAACGGGAAAGAGAAAGAAGGAGGAAGGAATAGCAAGAAAGAGAGGAAAGGGAGACAGTACTCCAGGCCTGGCACAGCGCCTCGCGGAAAGGACATAAATATTAAGTTAACTGTCTCAACTGTCCACAGTGGTACGAGAGACTGGAAAAATAAAGTGGCAAATTATCTAAGGCGGTTGAAAATCCCGATCACTAACAGCTGACGCTGGAGAGTACTAAATCCTTGGTGTCTAGTAGACAACTTACCTTACTAACTTGCTTCTTAAACTCGAGGGAGAACAGGGAGGGGGAGGGGCGGTAGCAAGGGTTGCAAATGGAGAGAGTGTTGCGGATGGAGGGATGGCCCAGTGGTGGGACGCAAGGGCCATCAGGGAGCACGATGGGCCCATGATCGAAAAAGGGAATACACGGTGGAGAAGGCCCGGTGTCCGCAGCCGCGGGGTGAGCGAGGCGAGGGTCGCCCTCCCCGAGTCCACGGAGCCCTATCGAGGCCCAGCGACTCCTCCACTAGGGCAACACTAGGGGACCCCAGGGGAGGACGATTCCCAAGTAGAAAACTAGGATGTAAAACTGTAATCCACCTGAGCCGTGCAGGAAGATCAGAGAGGCGCTGTGCCTCCCAGCCGGCGACACGATGCAACGCTGCAACCGCACTGAGCCCGACACAGACGCCATCGCCGCGGCCCGAGGAGTTTCGTGGGCCCCGCCCCTCCGCCGCCCCGCGGGCCCCGCCCCTCCGCCGCCCCGCGGGCCCGCGCACGTCGGCACGCAGGGGGCGCGCCTGGAGACGCGCATGCGCGACGGGGCTGGTATGGTCCTGCCTTTGGGTCAGGTCTGAGCTATATCTTGCTTCCCTGAGAGTCTGGTTTTGCAGAGGGTTGTTTTGTGCAGGTGACAGCTTCGATAAGGCTAGTGGGTACATTTATTTGCTGCAGGATTTTTAACTGCCACCGTGAAATTCAGGATTGGCTTTTTATTTGGAGAAATATTGGTGTTATTATGTTCACAGTTTAACAGAAAATCCTTCCACTTCGGGCCTTGAACAGGATGTTTGTAGCTTTTTATATGCAAAATAAGACTATATAATATAACTATATTATGTGACTATATAATAACTGTAGTTTTAAAAAATAGTTTTAGAAAATAGTTTACACAGCAGATCTAAGGAGGTACCGTTTCACACCCATTAAGTTGATTGTTATTAGAAAAACAAAATAAATGTTGGTGATGATGTGGAGAAATTGGAACCCCTGTGCATTGCTGATGGGAATGAAAAATAGGGCAGCAGCTGTGGAAACAGCTTAGTTGTTCCTCAGAAAGTCAGATGATTACCATATGATTTAGCAGTTCTACTTTCAGTTATGTATGAAGAAATGAAAGCAGGAACTCAGACAGACATTTGTACGGCAGTGTTCACTATTCACAAGAGCCAAAAGGTAGAAGCAGCCCAACCAGCCACCAATGGATGGATGGAAAACAAATGTAAACACGTACAATGGAGTATTATTCAGCCTCAAAAGGGAATGAAATGCTGATACATTTCATACACAGATGAACCTTGAAAACAGTATGCCAAGTGGAATAAACCAGACACAGAAGGATAGATATTGTATGATTCCACTTACACGAGATACGTAGGATAGACATATTCCTAAAGACAGAGTAAAGTTAGCAATTATCAAAAGTAAACGGAAGGGGAAATGAGATGTTTCATGGGCATAGGGTTTCTGTTTGGGGTAACAAAAAATTTCTGGAAATAGTGATGATGATTGTACAACATTGCGAATGTACTTAGTGTTACTGAACTCTACACTAGAAACTCGTTAAAATGGTACATTTTATGTTATGTAAAATTTATCACAATTTTTAAACTACCAAAAATGAATGGAATTACCTTCTACATAAAGACCTCACCATAGACATCTTTTAATGGGAAGGACTGTAGACCCAGGAGATGGCTCTTTCCTCATGTAAAATTTATCAGACAACCAAGGAGAACTTTAAGTGCCATTAAACACCAGTCTTCTGTTCATTGTAGTATGCATCATGTTTAAGCAATTCCAACTTATCTTTTCTTTGTTGATGGTACTCACCCTACTCCCAAGTGACTAAGTTGCTTAACATCATGGCTCAGTTGCCAAGATAAGGTCTATTCTATCACAGTGTTGGACCAATGCTGTCTATGGGAATGGTCCTACACCCTGTTAGTTCACCAGATCCAAAAAGAGCTCTGAGTCATTTCACTAAAGCCTCTAGATCTTCAGCTGAGAGTGCTGAGAATGAAGTCATTCTAGAGGACAGACTGGGGAGGACTGACCTCTGATAAGAAATTCTTAAAAAATACTTCTATCTGTAGGCCTGTCTTCCACATATGAATTCTGGATCACTTATAAGAGCCAGGTGAGAAGAGGGCAGTGTCATACTAGGAGAAACCACTTGGAGCTATGCCAGGTAAGGCTTGAAGTTCTGCTCTTAGAACTCCATTACTGCCAGAGAACCTGGCAGCGCATCATCTCATGCTTTGAAAAACAGCAGAAAATCAGATACATAACTATTTGCTAATATACTATACCTAATACATACTGTTAATACTGATACTACATAGCTGAAAATCATTGGGACTTAATAAGTGCCAAGTGTTGTCATAAGTAAGTTTCCATAAAATTCTGTACTATTGGTTTCTGTTCTTGCCAGTGAAGCTCAAAAGGGTAAGGAACTTGGCCCAAGAGCATCCTGCCAGTCATTTGTGGAACCTGGGCTCACATATTAGGCCTGACTCCGAAGTCCAGGTCCCTAACTGTTACACATTTACATGTGAGCTCACAAAAATAAGACAGGGCGTGCCCCAACTATTTCATTTCAAAAGCAAAACAACAACAACAATAAAACCCAAACCCCCAAATACTTCTGGTATTTGGACTGTAGCCCTTTAGAGTCTCTACTGATTAGGAGTTCTTACGTTACTTGAGATATCCCCCAAGTCTCCTGGTATTAGTTCCTGGTTTATTTCTCTAACTGAATGAAAATCATTTTGGGCAGATAGAAGAGCAGTCCTGGAAGTCTGGGATTCTGAGTTTCACCTAGAACTTGAGTCTTCCCAGATTCAGGATCCTTATTAGGATAAACCAGATTTTCCCAAACCTAATCAAAGTGCTCTTTTATTTCCAGTGATTTAAATGCTTAGCTATTATTGCTGTTCCTTTCATCTTTATTTATAGAACAAACAGAAGGTTTTAGATTACTATATTTAGAAGTGCCATCTGGTAGGCAAACTATTGAACAAAAATGTTTTGTTCCTTTCATGTAACTACATTACTTTGAAATGTAATTAAGTTTCAGAATGGTTGTTTGCTTCTTTTATAGTGGATCTTTTGCCCTATTGAACTGGGGGAAATTCTTCCTGGTAGATTTTTATTCATGCATTCTTTTACTCTTTGTGTATCTCTTAATATTTTTGTTGTTACTCATTTGCTTTTTAGACAGTCATTTGCCCATCATTAATGTACTCCACTTTCGGTAACTTCAGTGCCTAAGAAAAGCTAGCAAACAAAAGAAAAGTTTAAAAAAACCTCCCATTTTGTAGGGTTTTAATATCTACTGGAATCTAAAGATACAAAGACAAGATCAGAATCTAGTTTGCTCTTCCACTCTGTGTTTAGAAACTCTTTAGGGCACACTTGTTGACTTAAAAAAAAAAAAAAAAAGATTGAAAGACCAGTCATTGACAATAGTAGTATGTTTGGTACTTTCAAATGATTTCAGTTAAGTGAAGTTTCATTTATCATACAGACAATGCACAGTTCCGCATCTTGTTTTCCTGGTTCTTGAGCGTCAAACAGTATCCTTTCCATTGGTTGGTTTTTATCTGTTGAATTACTTAAAAATACAGAGAAATACATGGATGGAAATAACAGGTGCACGTTAGACACAATGTCTCAGCATTAGGTAATTTAAAAAATTTTATAAATTAACAAAGAAAGGTCCTTTGTATCTTCCCTTTACCCATTTATGAAAGAAAAGCTAGGAAAAAACTGAAAGGTCCTGAATTCTTACAAAACAGTAAAACTCAACTCTTTAGAAAGGAACAGTTGTATGAGTTTATAAATTTTAATATAGCCATTGCTTCAGTTCTAGGGAGCTTAAACTTGTATTTGTTATTCTAGGCACAGCCCTTCTAGGTACAGATAAGAGGAGTCCCCCTACTTCTACTAGATATGCAAGGCATAGTTGGGGTCTTTTTAGAGCAGATAGGTTACCTGGGACATTGTGAGCTGGACTAAGGCAGCACTGGGGAGGTGGGCACTCGAGACTCAGATAATGACCACATACAGTTTTGGAGCCTGGGTATTTATCACTCCTGCTGCACTGTTAACAAAGGGATTCACACCAGTACAGTGTGCAGGCCCTGGATGAAGACTGCAAAAGTTCCTTCTTTGACCATAGGCTGGGTGGTCAGCATCAATACGGGGACGCCTGCCCGTGCTCTCCACATTGTCACATGACTTTTCTATAGGAAAAGGATTGTCTCCCTATTGAGCATTTCCCATGATCAGTTCTTATATCTCCAAGCTACTCTTTTATTCTCTTTTCTCTAAGTCCTTGTAGTCGTCTTGGGGTCCATCTAGAGACCTTAATATTGCCTGGGTACTCTACAATCCATTCCTTGCTCTTCTACCATAGGCCTTGTTGGAGTGCTCTTCAAAGTCACACAGCAACTATTGGCAACTCCTACCCAGATCCTGTTTCCTTGAGGGCAGTGAAGGTGACATCTTCAAATCCTCCCATTTGCTGAGGGGACTCTGTTGCATTCCATACATCTGTTACAAAGAAAAGGAAGAAAAGCAAAAAGAGTAATTTCCCTATCAATATAGTCTGAGCATCTATATCTTGCTACGTGCAGTGAAGAGGAGATGAAATATATACTTTATCATAATAGTATGTAATAAGAAGAATTTTGAAATGATACTAGGGAGTTCCTGTTCCAACTTCAGGAATTAGAGGCTGGCGTTAGACCGGCCATTGGTCTCTTGAATGTGTTTCTTCAACTGTGAAATAAGGGGCTTGATAAGCTTACAGGTTCCAGGTCTGATGATTCTAGGATCCACGAAAGTCTAAATATGGAAACTTGGTATTTTTGTAAATGTACCTCTGATATTTAACTCTCCTCATAAAATTATGGCTCAGCACTGTTAATTGTTCTTCACAAACTCTATTTGGTAGTCCAGCAAGAGCAGCCGGTGTGACTGCGCTCCTTCCTTGTGTGACCGCCTCCAGCATGCTCACTCTCTCTTCTCACTCTTTCCCGGTCGGTGAGTCAAAGCCAGTGGCTGCAAAAGAGTTGAAAAGGCTCTTTAAAAAGATAACTAGATAATAGAAATCAGTCTCTGCAATTTAAAAAGTAAGTGTAATTTATTCCAAAGTGGATTCTTTGTACGTGTAAACACAAGTGTGTATATCTGTCTGTCTCTTTATCTATATCATTGACCAACAGTGGATTTTCTATTGTCATATCTGTACTTTATTAAGAAAATAAAAGAGCTTTGTAAAATTCTCCTTAATTTACATTCTAAAAGCAAATAGCATTCCTTTGTATTATTATACTTTCTGAAAATTTACTTTCTTATAAAATGCTGGCAAAATGTCAGGTTTTAAGAGCAAATTTTCATTATATAGGTTAAAAATAGATGCAAGTGTATATATACAAAATAATTGAAAGCAGGGTCTTGAAGAGAGATTTGTACATCCCTGTTTATAGTAGTGTTATTTACAATAGCCAAGTGATAGAAGCAACCCAAATTCCATCAAGAGATGAGTGGACAGATAGACAAAGTATGGTATATACATACAATGGAATATTATCCAGCTTTAAAAAGCGGGGAGGGGCACCTGGGTGGCTCAATGGGCTAAAGCCTCTGCCTTCCACTCAGGTCATGATCCCAGGGTCCTGGGATCAAGAGCCCTGCATTGAGTTCTCTGCTCAGCAGGGAGCCTGCCTCCCTACCCCCACCCCCCGCCTGCTTCTCTGCCTACTTGTGATCTCTGTCAAATAAATAAAATCTTAAAAAAAAAAAAAAAAAGGCAGGGAAATTTAGTCACATGCTAAAACATGAATGAACCTTGAGACCATTATGCCAAGTAAAATAAGCCAGTCATAAAAGGACAGTTACTGTATGTTTCTGCTTGTATGATATATCTACAGTAGTCAAGTTTATAGAAAGAGAAAGCAGAAGAGTGGTTACCAGGGGAAAGGGGAGGAGTTATTTAATGGGTGCAGGGTTTCAGATAGAGTTTCATATTTAAGAGATGAAAAGGTCCTGTTTTACAACAATCGGACTATACTTAACCCTGGAATGGTACACTCATGAAGGGTGGTAAATTCTGTTGTTAAATGCTTTCTATCCCAGCAGATAAATGGATGAAAGTGACAAAATAAGAGTTTCAAGCAGTCGATTACTCAGAACGTTAATTTAGTGTTCTTTGTACATTTTCATTTGTATACATTTGTTTCATTTGCCTTTACAGAGGTAAAAGAGTAAAGGAATGTGAGTGAGAATAAGGATCTTTATTAAACTGTGTTGAAAGCCTGAAATCCCACAAACAATACTGAACTAATTATAGACAAAATGGTCAGTGTTCTGGGAGGACAGGTGCAGTGGATTGGAGACAGGGAACCTAAGTGTGAATCCTTATTCTGCTGGTCCTGTGATCTCATAAGTTGCACTTTCTTAAGGGCAAGAACTATTTTATTTATCTCTGTAATCTCTTGAAATACCTACAACAGAATTATAACCATTACTTGTTGGAAATTAAAGTATGCTTTTAATTGAGTTATATCTTGAAGAAAGAGAGTGTATGAAGAGTGAAACTCTGCACTCTTTCGGGCACCTGCTTGTTATTGGCTATATTGGCAGGAGCTAGAGGTAGGCAGGCCGAGACTTGGAGAAAACCAGACAGGGCCAGGGTCAGGATCACAGTATTGGGACTAGATGCCATCTTTATTTGGGAAGCAGAATTCTTTGTAAAACACAGAGCCCATTATCAAGAAATCTTGTGGTGGGAATCAGACAAAACTAGGACATGATGCTGAGTGAAAAGAACTAGGTCAAAAAGGACAAGGAAAAGAAAGAGCCTTAATCCAGGAAGATCAGTTGCTTAAAATGTGACGTGTGTGATTGGAGCACTGAAGTCAAGCAGCCCATGAGGAGAGGCTGTTGTTCTATAGCAAGTCTATTGATTTGACGGTAGTGAGGGTGGTGAGGGCATGTTTGTGGTGCGCTTTAAGATTCAGCTTAAAGTTATGGACCACCTTAAAAGAAAGGGACAGATATCAGCACATAGACACACACACACACACACACACACACACACACACACACACACACACAAGCGCACTTTAAAGGTATCGTGAACCCACCAAAGGACTCTCTGGAAATGTGTAAATCTCAGGCATGACCCTGCTTCAGGCTTCTATATTTTTGAAACCAACAACACATACAGTTACTGGCACAGGTTCATTCCAATTCCCAACAAGCAAGGCTTTTAAAGGCCCCTTGTTTTAAACCCTCAACCAAACCAAAGCAAGGCCATTTAGCTGGTTTAGCTACTATGTGTCATCCCATGTAGCTGGTAGAAGAAAAATAATTAACTTCTGTAGCCATTGTCCTCAAAATTTTTCCACTAGATGCCTCATCTGTCAAACATTTCTACCAGATTTCTTATATGTGCATATTTATTTGTTTGTAAGTTTTATGAATGTCCTATTTAGTGATATATTCTGTACATACAAAACAAATAAAAGTAGAAGTTTAAAAGCATGGGATAAAAATAAGATAACAACAAGTTTTAATATTTTCTTTCCACATTCCAGAGGATTGTCTTATCTTACACACTCTTGAGGTAAAGTTAACCTATTTAGAAAACACTGTTCTTTAGTTTTAGTTCTTTAGTTTTGTTCTTGCAAATCCACACATGGAAACAAGGAGCAAATGGGATTATTTTTATAGTAGTGCCTCATTTTAAGAAAGTATGATACACATGTCAAAATCTAAATTTACAAGATAAACTAAATATGATATAATTTCTATTTCACTGAATGTCTATTTCTTTAAACTTCTTGAAGGCTAACTGGATTTTTTTCATCTTTATATTCCCTGTACCTAGACTATATAAAAGGATTCTTCACAGAGTTTTTTTTTTAAAGATTTTTTGTAATACCCAATAAAAGGCTTGATCTTACAAAACCATTTAAAAAAAAAAAAAAAAAAAACTCTTAAGTTTCCTATTTCCAGAGACAGCCAGTCTCCTATTCTGTTCTCTTTTTGGGGGCGGAAGGGGGCTTAAAAAAATTTTTTTTTTATTGAAGTATAATAAACATATAGTGTTATATTAGTTTTAGGTATATGATATAATGATTCAACAATTCTAGACGTTTTCAGTGTTCATCAAGACAGGGCATTCTCAATCCCCTGTCTCTCTTTCATCCATTGCTCCCTGGCAACCACGAGCCTGTTTTTCTGTATTTAAGAGTCTGGTTTTTAAGGTTTGTTTCTGTGTTTGTTTGTTTGTTAGTCCTATTCTATTCTTTCATCATGTTGAACTTGAAGAATTCTTCAGATCAGTGGTGCTGACTCTTGCCCCTGTGCCTTTGGCCATTCTGATCTCTTGGCAAGGAGCAGCTCTCCCCTGTGCTTTTTCTTGGCTACTTGTCTTTCAAAACTGAAGGCCAAGTAGCCAAGTCACCACTATCTTCACTTCCTTTGATTGTCTTCATTGAGCGCAAGTGCCCTTTATCCCAGCTCCTAGAGTAAGCTCAGCCACCACTAACCCAGCATTTGCACATATGACCCTTTTCTTTTCTATTTTGCCAACTTCCCACTCCTAAACTGTGGCCCTAAAAAATAGTATTAACAAAAATAAAGAGCTTCCATTTAACGTTGCCACTAGGCTACTTTCTTTGCTCTGATTCTCTCACTTGAAGGCTGGCTGTAGTGATGCGTGTGTGTGTGTGTGTTTGTGTGTGTGTAGAAACAGTTTTCACTTAATTTTCCCCCATATTCTCTACAAGTTTATATTTATGTGGTTATTATAGAATGCATAGTAGAGGATGTTCACAAATCTCATTAACTACAGCTGTGTTAATAGGGAACCTACAGGATGAATGAGCAATCTACTCAATTTATATTAAAAAAAAACATTAAATTAAACATCAGCTTTCAAAACTTTTAAAATGACAATCTCAACTTTTGCTTCAGTTTGCACCAGTGATGTTCTTTGAAAAACTGTTTATCAGGGTAATTTACTTCTCTCTTCTAACAATTTGTATATTCTTCTTACTAGCATTGAAGTCTAAATGGAAAAACATTAATAATATTTTGTTTATGAAGACAAGTGGGTTGACTCTAATAAAAATATTGATTCATGTCTTGCTTCTCAGTGAGAAATGCCACCCATGAAGCCTGCTGGCACTTGCTTCTAATAACAATATAATTTCAAGAAAGCCAGAAAAAGTACATACTTCACATGCAAAAGTGTGAATTATTTATTTTTCTTCAGCCAAAAGAAATGTAAAGTGCATCAGTGTTCAAATTTAGCTGAGAACAATTTAACAGCAAATTTTTACTTAGAAGTTTATAAAACATGAAAAGGGCTTGCTGTAGCTTAACGGACTGTAAGAAGGTATATCCCTTTCTATAAAGCATGAAAATCTAAAACAAAAAAAGAGTAAAGCGTTAAAAAATAATAATTAGCTTTCATTTAGTCAGCTATTTTTTCTTTTAAAAAATTAGTAGATGTACGTGTGCTATACAGATTTAAATCTTCCTCTTCCCCACAAAAATAGTATCCTATTTATGTAGGTTTTTTACATCATGCAGGTGAAGCTTATAGTCAAAAAAACAAAAGTGTTTCATTGTTAGTAAAATCATTGCATAGACCAAGGTTCCCTGTCTTGCCAGTCTCCACAGAAAGGAACTCTGTCTAGTCACATGCTTAACATCTGGAAGCCAATCGGGGTAACAGCTACCTCCAATCTGTTGCCTATTCAGAGAAGGCATACGAGCAATGCAGGCAGAGAAGGCAAATCCCATGTTTCCTTTGACACACACAACGTAGACTCTAATCTCGTTGTCTGAAGCCATTCAGTAGACCAAGGTGAAGACAGAAGTATCAATAAATCTATTTTTTTGTCTTAAAGCAAACTTCCAGAAAACATAAAAATGCACAGCAAGGGGCACCTGGGTGGCTCAGTGGGTTAAAGCCTCTGACTTTGGCTTGGGTCATGATCCCAGGGTCCTGGGATCGAACCTCACATCAGGCTCTCTGCTCTGTGCGGAGCCTGCTTCCTCCCCTTGCCTGCCTCTCTGCCTACTTGTGATCTCTCTGTCAAATAAATAAATAAAATCTTTAAAAAAATGCACAGCAGATGAAATCTCTTGATTATTTCAATTCATGCAGGACACGATTTTGATTTTGACCTGACGTCCCAGCCGTAAACACAGGATACACGAGTTTTTTTCAATTGTATTTTTTGGATAGCAGCAAGTTTCTCTCATTAAAGGGACTTATTTAGGGACACCTGGATGGCTCAGTCAGTTATGTGTCACCCTTTGGCTCAGGCCATGATCCCAGAGTCCTGCTCCATGAGGAGTCTGCTTCCCCCTCTTTCCCTCTCTCTCTATTCCTGCTCATGCGCTCTCTCTCTTCCTTTCATTTGCTCGTTCTCTCTCAAATAAATAAGTAAAATCTTCAAAAGGGAGGAGATTTATTCATTTTTGAGTAAGGAGAATGTAGAATGTGATAGTAGAAGTTTAACCAGACTCTTTGTACTCAACAACAACCATTTCTTAACTGTGTTCTGCAGATCTCTGGGATATTTTCAGTAGGGTCAATCGAAGAAACTTCTCCAAGGACTTAATTTAAAAGATTCATATGAGCTCCAAAAAAACCTCCCAAAACACAAGGTAAAACCCAAAAAACAGGACAGAAATACTGTAGAGAACAAAATACTTTTTTCTTTTAAATTATATCACAAGTTAGAAAAAAAGAACATTCTTTACTTTCAAAGTTATGCTAATCATGGCAATTATTTGGGGATCTGAAGCTTAAAATGAAGCCCTTTGAAGAAAGAACTTTAATTTGTGGCTATGGCTGTTGTTCTCAGAGGTTGTCATTGTTTATAATTATTGTCTTTTGGGACCTGTGGTTGACTAAATTTTTTCCTCGAAAGATGTCCCCACGTTCCACATTACTACATTCCAACTTGTTCTGCGGACGTTTCCCACCTCCACATTATTTGAAGAAGTGCTTTATTGCCTCTCTCAGAGTGTTTCTCTCAGGACCTGCTATTTGTGGTTGACTCACTTTACCCTCAAGTAAGCCTTTTGGATATTTTGTGCCTAGCCCAGTAACATTGTATCGTGATGACCATCATTTGAATTCAAGTGGATGAAAAAAATATCATTGTAAGTGATACAAAATGGGTGATTACTCACATATCCACGTATCTCAGATTAATGTAAAATTGTCCAAAATTCACCACTTTCCAAATTTGAACAGTCCGAATCTTTAAAAAAAAAAATAAATAAAAAGCAAACCAAAGTGTAATAATCCTCTCTTCCAGAATGAAATGAGAAATCAGTGCCACCTTCCTAGATATGTGATATGGTGATATGGTGAAGTGTCTTCTCATTTTTAGTCATCCTGAAAGTTTGACCGGATATCAAAACTTTAGTAACTATTACCCAAGGATTGGTAGTAGAAACTTTCCTTAAACTTAACCAGATTAGGTAAAATGTTAATAGTACTGATAGATTGACAAATCCGTATTCTTAAAGACCATATATTTTCCTTTTTGTATCTCAGATTATATAGCAGCAAGATAATGAGAAAAAAAAAGATACATATTATGGCCATTTGCTTAATTGTTAGAACCTATTATAATCAACAAAAATCCTTCTTGTTCTTACCATTTTGGGGTATGTAATTGTAAACCGAGCAGTAGCTCAGTAGTAATAATGACAGGGTAATAGATTCATTCTTGAAAACCATCTGCCATTTGCAGAATTTGCCTTTGTTTGTGAGGAAAATACTCCAGTGATGCCTTTTACTGAATTATGGAACATAAAAATGGTAAAATGACTCAGCTCGTGTAATTGTAGGTTTTGATTTACCCTATAAAATATACTCAAATATTTTGGGGAGTTTGAAGGTCACTTTTCAGTGCCTTCTTCATGTAATTACACATTTTAAAAGCTGTAATCAGAATTTTCTCATTTCATCCTATTATTTATTAATCAGCATATGATTTAGACTATTCAAATGGTACTTTTCCAAATGTTAGGTATGCTTTTTAGTTTTCTCCATTAGCACTTTTCATCTTTACCTGGGACCACAGTAAGTATTATCTGATGCTATGAGTATTTGATTATATAGAATATCCATAATGCACTATGCTAAATGCTGTTGATGAGCGACAGATACATAAGATGTCCTACCCTTCAGAAGTTTACATTTAGTAGAGAGACAGAAGGTGAATATATTTATAAGATAAATACTAATAACTACTATAAAAAAGTTGAGGGTAAAATTTTAGCAAGATCAGAGGGGAAGAATATGTTTCTAGGTGTGGAAAATCAGGAAGGCTTAGGTGGAATAGGCAACCACAGTTCTCTAAATATTATAATCAGAAATTCCCAGGCACTGGACTCTTAGCAACATGTAGAAGCCTGAGCATAGGGCCTGGAGCTACCTTCTTTATAAGGAGTCTTCTTTATAAGTCTTTATAAGGAAGGAATGTTCCTGACAAGGTACCCTCTTGCCTCTCTTTTTTTGCTTACTTTGTTCCAATTCTATCAGGGGGATTTCTAGTCTTCGAATAAAGGGGTTTCTTCTCATGATAAATTTGGGATATCTGTTGTAATGGCAGAGTTCTCGTGATTTAGTGGGCCTATATGACTTGGAAATGGTAAATGTACAATAGGTATTTGCTGACTAAGTACCACATGGATGGCTAATGAGTGACGAGTGAGTAGGTGAATGGCCATCAGCTAGGAAACAAACCAGCCCAAGAAAAACAACTTGATCCTGGTAAATTTATTTAATGTAAATGACACAAGAGCAGTTAGCCTCACTCTCTGAACTTTATTATAGTTACTCAATAAATATTTGTTGAATGTGATGGTCTACAAAATGCTCATTTTGTGCATTCATATTATTGTATTTATACTGTTGGGGAGAGCTCAGTCTCCTTGTAGGAGGGATAATCCTGTTTCACTACTGGGTAAATAGATCATTATGCAGTGTTTCCAACAGCTTTCCTAGAAATGACCCCTTTGAGGTTCAAAAAGGAACAAAAAGTGATTAGGTTTTATAAATGTTATGCCACTTCTTATTACATATAGTATTCAATAAAAAGAAAATCCCGCAAGACAACTCTGTTTGCCCCATGGGTCTAATACCATAAACTCTCATTCTTACAGCATCTACATTTTGGCATTTGTTTGTCGAAAATGGGGTGGAGGTAAAAGTAATCTTTTTGCCAGTTTATGTGATGCCATAAAGCAGCATTTTTCATTTTTCAACACTTATTAGCTCAGCTCCCCAGCTGTGTAGCACCACGCCCTGGTGTGAAATTGAGAGGGAGAACTCTGACAAGTTTATATTGGCCTAAATTTATAGCTTTTCTTTAACTTGGGGGAAGGGTGTCTTTTTTTTTTTTTTTTAAGAGGACATTATAGTTGTAAGATTTTGTATCCCAAAACTTCTATAACATGGAAAAATGTCTTATGAAAATGATTATCAGTATAAAATTTGGCTTTCTTAAACAAATGTTGACAGCTATGTAGTTAGAGGACAAGTGAAACAGAAAGGTAATTAAAAGTTAACCAATTAGTTAATGAATTGATTGCTTTTATAGCCTGCAAAATATAGATAGCTCAGGGCCTTCCTTGACAAATATGCTTGAAATTTTGAGTCAATAGAGAAATATACAAGCCCAGACTCTACTTAAATAGTGGGATTTTGATGTAATTATTAATATAAGCACTTCAAATCTTTATTTCTCTTGTTTTCTAGAAAAGTTTCAAAAAGACAAAGTAAGTTGATTTCACAGAAAGTCTGCAATGACTGGGACAAATGGGTTAAAATAATTACTGTGGTATGATGTAGCACATTAAAATGAAATGATTGACTACAAGCTAAAAATTTGAAGATAAACAACCTTAATCCTTGGCTGCTTCTTTCCTGCTCTCACACACACCCTAACACATGACAAACCAGGGGGAGATTCTTAAAGCATTTTTAAGATCCATCTTGAGTTAGACAGTACAAGTAAACTCAGATAAAGTTCTCGGTATTTATGTTGTGTGAAAGGCTTAGACGTCAACACAAAATCAGGCTTTCAGTCTGCTATGAAGTAGGGCTTTACATTAAGAAGGTAGAGTGGAAGAACGGCCTTTACACATCTTAAACAAGGTTTGAAAAAAGATCCTCAAGGTCTCCCAGCTATGGTGGGAGGGGAGAGCCATGTGTTAAGACTTGCAGGATGCCCAGACTGGCAGGGACAGTGAATAAGCACCTTCATGTGCTGTCATTGTAAACTGGAAGCAGCTTTAATTGGCTTGATGGTTTTGTTTGCACATGTAAAATGCAAAGTAACAATTGTAAATCTTTGAAAGTAAGCCTGAAAATCCAGGCTCATCTTCAGTTAGGTGAGTTCCTTTAATCCTTCTCATCTTATTATTCCAGTTGGAAAGCCAGGACACTAGACACTGCAGCAGACATTGTAAAAGTGACATTAATTTTATAGACAAGTGAAAATACTTTTGCCGTAGATGTAAACATGACATCTTTAAGAGAGCTCACTGAAGCCCAAATGCCATCTTTTAACCATGACCATGAGATACAACTGAACTGCCACATTAGGCAAATGAAGCAGGTATGTAACCACTGATGAGGAGAGACCTTTTTGGAGTAGAGGGAATTGCATCTGGAAAGAGGAAGAAATGGTTTCAAGATGGCACCTGGTACTTTGAACAATGGCAAAAAATAGGAACCAGCTCTTAAATAAAAACCACATGGGCAAACGTTATACACTGGTCTTCTCAACAAACCTTTATGTATAAACCTTATTTTACCTTGGGAAGATAAAAGACAGGGTAGCCTTTAGAAATGTATTTCAGATCAGAGTTGATTTTCTTAAATAAAAAAGTGACATGGCCATGTATGTAACAAGGTAGCTCTAGCAACATGAAAAACTTTAGGCCTGCTATATTGGGTAGATTGAAAAAGGGAGGCATGCTTTTGAAGGAGGGACTCATTAGATGTCTTTTTCAGTAGACTGGGGAGAATCAAGAATTACCTGAATTTAGGTTTTCAGGATGGGAGTGAGGGAAGATTGGAAAGGTAGAGTGGGTTAAGACTTGGTTACCTACTGGACTTGGAGGTGTGGGATAGGAAATAGTCTCAAATGACTATCTCTAAATATTCTGGAGAAGCTATTAACAAACATAAAGAATACAGAGGACCAAGCAAGTGTCAAGTGAAAACAATGAGTTCAACTTCCTGTAAGCTATGTGAGATGTCAGCAGAAATTCTTTCACTTAGCATAATGCCCTCAGGGTCCATCCATTTTGTTGCAAATAGCAGAATTTCTTTCCTTTTTTATGGCTTAATAGCATTCCTCTGTGTATATATGCATGTTTTTGAGAGTAGTTTCAGTAAAACAGTAGGGTAGGAGTCAGATTGCTGTGGCTCAGATTGGGAATCAAGAGTAAAAACTGGACATGGTTATTCCTTCAACAAGCTTACTTGTAAAGCCAAGAAGGCCATGGGGACATTTTAAAATAAGGGAATGCTAGGGTGCCTGGGTGGCTCAGCCAGTTAAGTGTTGGATTCTTGATTTCAGCTTAAGTCATGATCTAATGGGTCATGAGATTGAACTCCGCATAAGGCTCCATGCTCAGCGAGGAATCTGCTTGAGATTCTCTCTCTCCCCCTACCCCTCTCCCCACTCATGCTTGTGCGTGCTCTCTCTCTCTCTAAAATAAATAAATAAATACATCTTTAAAAAACATAAAATATGGGATGTTTTGAACATGTAATAAATTGACAAAAGAAGCCAAAGGAGAGAGTGAAGTAGAACAGTGGAACCTGAAGAAGATGGAAGGGGAACGGAGTGATAGCCGTGGGGAGTAGGGGTGCTTGTCCTTGAAGACTAGGAAGAAATATAGGCAAATCTGAATGTAATGATAGTGACACTGAACAAGATTATACCTTCTGATGGCCATTTGTTAAGAATGAAAGGAAAAGGGAACAGGTGAGGCTCTTAAGAATCCCTATAAAGGCTTAAAAGAAACAGAAGATGAGTAAGAGTAGAGAAGATCTGCTAAGATTAGCTAAATAGGAATGCATATGGAAAAACTAAAGGAGCTAAACTACATTGTCATCAAACTTGTACTAGTAGCTACTGAAAAGAAACAGAAGAAATAAACAATTTATTAATCAGTATTGGAGATAGCAAGGCTGAAGGTCAAGGTGAGGTGAGACTATAGATTAGATTGTTGAGAATGGGATACTGTATAGGCTGAACAAGGAAAGAATTAAGCCAAGAAAGGGCAGATAAACTGGGAAAATAATAAAAGGATCAAGCGTACAGGTCTCCACCTGGGTGTCTGAGCCAATTTAGTTGAGCATGAGGGAATGTGAGAGATAGAAGGCCAGGAAGATATATATATTATAAATATTTATAATATATATAATATAAATATAATATAATATAATATATAATATATGTAATATAATATATATATATTTATAAAATACATGTATATAAAGGGCAGGGGTTAATTATTTCAGAGGTGGAAAATTATTGTGTAGAGTAATGTGAGAAGACTCCCTGAGGAAGCAGGACTGAGCAGGGACTTTAAGAGTAAGAGGACGTTAAGAGGTAAGAGAAAGGACATTCTCTGCCCAAAGTCGAGGAGGAACCTGGGATTGAATGAAAAAGTAATCATGAGGCCTGGAGAAGGAAGAGGTACAGCTAGAAAGGAAGTCGTGTGGACACTGATCTGTCTGGAGCAGTATCTGTGTTGGAGTTTACAAGAAAAAGAGAGATGAGCACATAAATTGAGTAGCATTGTAGCAGGATCTGAAAACCCATTGTGGGATTAGTGCTTTCATCTAGTGGAGAATGGAAAACCAGAACAAAATATTAAGCAGGGGAATGCCACAAAGAAGGTAATGTTTTAGGCATATTTGCCTGTGGGAGGGATTCCAGTGGGGAGGAGTCTGCCTGCCCCAGGGTGTCATGGAGAAGATTCAGGTGACAGGAAATAGGAGATCTGAGACCTGTGACCCAAATGGGCACTGCTTCAGTTAAGGGACGTTTTGACGACAAATTAGATACAGGGAACACACTGAAGGAAGCACAAAAATGGTTTTGAAGTTTTCAGGCCAGGACACCCGTTTCTAGTCCTACTACTGAGGGACGTGGAGAGATGGGAAAGGAGGGACAGAGTGGGAAAGGGAGAGAGAGGTGTGTGTGCAGAGGAGAAAGCTCTGCCCCAGTGCTTCCTGTTGGTGCTGTGAAAAAGAAATTTCTTATGGAGCCACAGGATGTCAAAAACTTATAAACAGGGTTATTTTTATGTTATTTCCTTTATTAAAACTGACATGGGTACACTATTGAGAGATGTCAGTAGCAGGCATCAGCCTGGCAAGAAGAAATCAGAAGTTGGGTGGCTCCTTTCGTCACTTGGAGCAAAGACTTCTGGTGAACAGACTCTGTTAATGATGGCTGTGTTCCAATTAAAAAACCTTTAAGGGAGAATAATATGAAAAAGACCGTTTAATCACACCTTGATTTTTTTTCATTCACAGCTGCACACGGGTAGCAGGCACCATGCTGGGAGTACTACCTTTGATTGCAAAGCATAAAATTTTTACAGGCTTTTTTTTTCCCTAATAAGTGAAAATTTGGGGTCTCGTCTATGTTTCATTTGGGTAATAATCCAGGACAAAATACTCCAAAATGCATAAATGGACTCAGTCAAAATATTTTTAAAAAAATCATCTTTGATGGTTCTTAGTTGTTTAGGTTGTGGGAAAATGTGGATTAGTGAATATTTTAAATGAACTTTACTGTGTAATAGATTTAAAACTGGGCTAGATAGATCGGTAGTAACAAAAAGTAATGAAAATATGTCTTGAAATTGCTGTTTGATGGCAGAAATATGAGTGTTTTATTATATTCTTGGCATTAACTTTTTTCTAAAGTATTTCCTTTAAGTTTATTTTTGTAGGACATGTTTTTAAAGCTCATGCTATATTGTAATTATGTAGAAGTATGCTACACAAGGGAAAAAAGTCTCTTGACTGTAAATAGATTTTGTTCTCATTATTGGACCATCAAAAGTGGAAATAAATGTTGCCAGTAATGGCTTGTGTTTTCTGTATGTGAAATATGATTAATATAATTTTTTCCCCAGGCAGAGTATGATTTACAGAATTTTAAACTGAGTCCAGTATTTAGAATCTCTGATTCTTTGGTGAACTCTAAAGTCTTTGACATACCTTGTGTAATTCTTTATAGAAAAAGCAGTTGGGGGTCGCCTGGGTGGCTCAGTGGGGTTAAAGCCTCTGCCTTCGGCTCAGGTCATGATCCCAGGATCCTGGGATCGAGCCCCATATAAGGCTCTCTTCTCTGCAGGGAGCCTGCTTCCTCCTCTCTCTCTCTCTCTCTCTCTCTGCCTGCCTCTCTACCTACTTGTGATCTCTGTCTGTCAAATAAATAAATAAAATCTTAAAAAAAAAAAAAGCAGTAGGAAGGGTACATTAATTCCTCAGGACTGCTGTACAAATCACCACAAACTGCGTTGCTTAAAAAGACAGTTTATTCTTCACAGATTTGAAGGCCAGAAGTCTGAAACCCAAGTGGGTGCCATCTTCCCTCCCAAGGCCCTAGGGAAGCATTCTTCCCAGATTCTTCCAGCTCCTGGCAATCCTTAGTGTTTCTTGGTTTGTTCTGCAACACTCCAACCTCTGCCTCCATCTTCCCATGGCATTCTTCCCTACATCTCCATCTCCTCTGTGCCTGGGTATCTCTGTGCCCAAATCTCCCTGTCCTTTCTTTGATAAGGACCCCTGTCTTCAGGTTTCATGTTAAGCCTAAATCCAGGATAACTTTATCTCAAAATTTTTAATAAATTGCATCTGTACAGGTCCTATTTCCACATATCGATATCAAAACCAAATCACCACCTGCTAGACTAGACCACAGAAGGGGTAAAGCAAGAGTGGGAAGACCAGTCTAGTTGTTACTTTGAGGCATTTGTTTCTTAACAGATACCATTAATAGCCCATTGCACCTGTACAAAATGGGTTTTCTTTTTTCTTTTTTTTTTAAAGATTTTTTAAATGTATTTATTTGACAGAGAGAAATCACAAGCAGATGGAGAGGCAGGCAGAGAGAGAGAGAGGGAAGCAGGCTCCCCGCTGAGCAGAGAGCCCGATGTGGGACTCGATCCCAGGACCCCGAGATCACGACCCGAGCCGAAGGCAGCGGCCCAACCCACTGAGCCACCCAGGCGCCCCAAAATGGGTTTTCTGACTGACCCTCACACACATCATTGAGGTCAGTGGACGAAGTGGGATTCAGAGACATGTGAAAGAACATGCTGCTCATCATTGAGTTTGACTATGAGTCATGAATTCATGTTTGGTGTTCTTGGCTCTGGCTAGGAGGTCCCTGAAACCAGAAAGAGAGTGAAGGTTTGCTCACTACTGGTCCAGTTCTAGTAACTATATCATACGCCTTATGAAATAGTGACCCTGTCCCTCTATTGGCCTCTCTGAGCTTCAGACATTTGTAATAGAATGGGAATAATAATAGCAACTCTTTCATAGGTTTATGATAAAGAATAAATCAGGTTACACAAGTTTAGAACAGTGCCTGATATTTCAGTTGATAAGTATGTAAATAATCTTTAACCTCAGGAAGATGATTATTATTATTATTAATACTAACATACTTGTATGGTACTTGTAACTTTTGAGAATCTTCATACAATCCTTTCAAAACCCCTTCAATCTAATCAATACAGTTAGGCTAGGGAAAAATGGATGTAAGAGAACTTAGGGGACTTACTTGGGTACACAAAAGTAATGGCAGAGTCGTACACTGAAATCTAGTTTACTTGGCCTATAGGCTACACCTTATATGTTAAAAGAGTGGGGGGAAGTTGGTAGATAGTAGCTTTATACCAGGCTTTAGTGATGTGAGAAACTGAGCTGAGAAGCATCCTGTGTAATAGAAAATAGACTGATTTAAAAGTCAAAAACCTGTGTTTTAGCCTCTTCTCTGCCATTTGAGCTGGAAAATGTCCCTGCTTTTGTGAAGTGTACTGACTCTTAATGACATGAATCCTAACTCCTCAAATCCATGTGATGTATTTCAAGTGGTAAAGTGCTGAGTTGTAACATGCAAATCCCTTCTTCATTTGCTGAGTTTGCACTACAGTCTGGCTGGCGGAGCAAATGTGTTTGTATAATGCATTGGTTGCCATGTGTCCAGGAGATGTTCCCATGTGCTGTTGTTGATGTAGTGGGAATGGGGCTTTTAAATGCTGATACTATGAAAATGGGACTGGACTTGGACAGGTGCCTGAACCAGACCACCCATCATATTTATTTTGCTACCAAACAGGTCAAACACATTCAGTTGGAGGGCTTTGAACTTTCTTGATAGTGAAAAATTCACATTTCATTTTGAATGCATTGCTGAGTTATATTGAAATATTTATGCTGACAGCGTATCTTTTCAAAGACCTTTCCCCTGTGTCAAGTTTGTGTTTAGTATTTGCTTTTAAAAAAAATCATCCCACCTTGTTGAGGGAAAGAGAATACAACTTTTCTTCTCTCTCTCTCTCTTTAAAATCTTACCATGGGAATTTAATCTGGGTAACGGCAACCCTCAGAAGAGTAATCTACTTTATGTGCTTTCCTGTGTTTGTTCACCAGAACTAGTGACCAGAATCTGGGTTATTCCCATTACCTCTCGTCCTATTAGATACTTTTTTATGTGATTTGCAGGAAACTCTCCCACTGGAAAATTTCATTATTTGCCATAGAGCAGGCATTCAGAAAACTTGATGACAGAAGTACGTGTCCATCTCAATGCCACACGTAATTCTGAGTCTTAATTGTCTTCTAAACCTGTTCCCCTTGACTACTGAGGTCAAGATTCCTCATATATTATTGAAAGTAAGCAAAACAGCAAGAAGCTGCCTCAGAAGGACATACTTGACATTATATCCCTCTTGTTGATGACAGTTGGGTATCACAACTAGACAAAGAAAGTGAATGGATCTCAACCCTTCATATTCAGAGAGGACTGAAGTGTGTAGTGCCTATCAGCGCCACCTCTTGCTGTACAACTACCCTAAGCCAAGTCAGTGACTTTTCCCAACCCCAGGAAACTGCATTCTGTCTAAGCTGGTGAGAATGACTTGGTCTGGAGTCAAATTTTCCATACTCCTTTCATTTTGATAAATCTCAATAATGTGGACCAGCATCAAGGCTTGTAATAAGTTCTTTTCTCCCACTTTGTAATGTGTCCATAGTGAAGAATATATTATGTTTTTCTAAAATTACATTTTTATTTATGCTCTATAAGAATCTTTAATTCCACTTAGATATGTCGTCTTTTGTCTAAACTTCCCTGTAACTCCTGAACTTTCTCCCACACTATGAACCCACATCCCTTGGGTGACAGCTCATACTAATATCAGCCAGAACCATCAACTCCAAGAATGACATATGTTGACAGGGGTGTAGTGGCTGTATGAGGAGCTAAACAACTGCTGTTCAGGCAAAGGCTATCAAATCATATCTGCACAATGGCTTTTAATAGCTCATAGTCACCAAAGAACATCATTAGTTTTTTCTCAATGAGAAGGTTTTTTTTTTTTTTTTTTTTTTTTTTAAATGGCAGAACAGTGATCTCTTTCTCCCTTAAACTCCTTAGAACTTTTTTCTTTCCCCACCTTCTCCTGTCAGGCAGTTAAACCTAGTGGTTAAGTGTGTGGACCTTAGAACCACATTGCCTGGGTTTGAAGCTGAACTTTATCATTTATTATGTGACCATGGGCAAGTTACTTACCATTTTTTGTGCCTCTGTTTTCTTAAAATGGACCTACTAACAGTACTTTATAAATAGGGGTCAATATGAAGATTAAATAAATTAATCTATATAAAACATGCTTAAAACAAAGCCTGGCACATCATAAATAATCATTGCAACCGTTATTACAATTTACTTTTAATTGGCTCCATACCCCTGCACCATTAGAATAAGATCCCTACTCTTAGATTACCACATTAACATTGCTTTTGGTCAGTGGTTTCCAAATGTTTCATGCCCAGAATCTTTTGGTGAGCTTATTACTGAGAGACTCAATAGGTTTGACGTGGAGCCCAGTCAAGTACATTTGCATAAGGTCTCAAAAGGGGGAATGATTCAGATGGTCCATAGAGTACATTTTTGGGAAAGCTCTTCTAGATTTTGGAAAGATACTGCTCTCATCTTACACATTCATTCACTTATTCAATATATGTGTTGAGTGCCTGCTCTGTGAAAAATCTCATGCTTGGTACTTTGGAGGATCCAAAGCAAATTAAAACACTGACTTTTCTTTTCAAGAAATCAAAGATATAATGAGGGAAATATGTCACATACTACATTATCTTTGAATTTTAAAAAGAAGTGAGTGAAATGTGCTTCATGTGATGCATAGTTGATCAGTGTAATTTAGAGGGTAGAACTTGATTAGCTGAGTGAACATGACCACTGACTTTCTGAACTCACAAGGGATACATCCAAGAACCTCAGTTTAAGAACATGAATTGTAAGAATTTAAGAAAGTGGCTTTGAATAAACCATACAATCCAAAAAACTCTCTATAATAAAAATATGAGGACACAGTTGAGGTGAAGGTCAAGTGAAGTCAAGAATACTTGACAGTTGAAGGTGAAGGTCAAGTGAAGGTCAAGAATACTCAATCAAAGCTGGCTCTAAATTTTGTTACCCATTTTTCTTTATTCATCTTTAACAGGTGAGCCTTCCTTTTCTCCCAATTTACGACCATTAAGAGCTTTCCCTATGCTATGTGGATACGCTATGCCCATAAGCTCACCACCAGGAAACTCCTGGGATAGAGACCTTGTTGTATCTAACATGCAACCATCTAGTACAGTAGAATGGAGCTGTTCCTGTGGCCTTACAAAGGCTACAATTGAAGATTTTTATTTTTTTTTTTCTGCTGCTGCTGCACTCCCGGCTCTTGTTTACCTTTACAGCCTGCTCAGTTGCAAGTCACTGTGAATTTCAAGCTACTGGTTTTAACAAGAATGTGTACACCATGTGACTGGCATTTTGCCAGTAGGGACCTTAGGCAGAATCTAATTTAATATTGGAATTTCACACGGAGATTTGGAGAGACCAAAGTGAGTTGTCCAGGGGAAAGCAGCTAAGTGGTAGCGGGTCTGGACCTATGCTTCAGATCCAGAATGACCAGTCCAAGATTTGTCTTAATGTCAGTCCGCTCCAAACAGAATTTTGATTATGCCTCCCTGTTAGTCAAACAAAACAAAACAAAGGGCATTTTGGTCCAGTTCTTTCAATATCTGTGTATTCATCTGTAAAATGTATGTATGTACTACATAACTAGTGTATTCTTCACATTATACAGTATATTTTAAAAGAAAGTTTTAAAAGATGGAGTTAAAATATATATAAAATATATATTTAATATACATAAAATATATTAAACTCTCTCTATATTAATATATGTTCTATTAATATATATATCTCAGAGTAACTGGGATCTGACCACTCTTGGAGGAATATATACTATATATAATTTATTATATATACATATATATGTATATATGTATATATAATATGTAATAGTACGTATTTATATATATGTACTGGGAATTTCTTCCTCTCCCTCAACTGGAAGGTGAGGCCATTTCAGACTTTTTACCTTCATAGGGCAGAATGATCTATGCAACTAGAGGAACAAAAAGTTCTTAATGATTATAGGTGATGGGCAACACACTTCCATCTAATGCCTTGTTTTCTACAATACCTTGGGCCAGAAATGTTTCTAAATGCATGGCTTAGTACCCATTTGCCCACAGTTTTCTTTCACTGTATTTTTTTTCCTGATAAGTTAAGCCACCCTAGTTTGATAAATGATCAGGATCTTTGCTTATGAAATTTAGAAGGTAGATTTTATGCTCCGTGTTGAAAAGCACTCTTTTTTTCTGCGAATACCACACATATCTGTTTCATCTATCTCTAATTCTCTAAAGTGAGCTGATGAAAGGGAGCTGTTTTTCTCCTTAGGCATTTCCTTCGGATTATTCTGATTTCAGCATGTTAATCTTCTGTTTTTAAGTTTCTTCTACAGAAATTACACATATCTCATAGCCAGAGTTTTTTTTTTTTTTTTTTTCTTCCTAATTTGCAATGATTAGCTTAAGGAAAGAAATGCCTCTAGACCTAAAAGCTTGTTTCCCAAGGAGTCCTTAGAAGTAACAGGGAAGGTGTGGGGTTGGATAATGGAGTAGTGGGGGTGGCAGGAGGGAAAATAGACATCAGTATAAGCAGATTATCTCTAATGTTTTACAGAGTGTTAAGGTCTTTATAAATACAAACCACAGGGTAACTGGGATCTGACAGCTCTTGGAGGAATGCCCATGAAGAAGAAGGAGGAACAGGAGGTGTGGTTGCTAATTTCCAAAAAACAAGATGTCAGCCATTTTAGTGAGAAAAATAAACCACCACGGGATGATAGACTAATGGCAGAGAGCAGCTAGCCAGAATGTTGGGACTAACCATTTTTCATTAAATACTCCTAGACCTTTTGTGTATGTTTTCCCAAGCTGGGAGAGAAAGAAGATGACTGTATCCCTATGCTTTGTCAAAGATACAGGGCTTAGTCCAGAAAACCAAGGAATAATTAGCTTGATAAAACTAGTTATTAAATAGATGATTTTATACTTGTTCCTTTGCATCCTGGGAAGAGTCAGGTAAACATTTCTGTCTCTTTCTCTCCCTACATGAACAAGCAAACTGTAGTGGGTGGGTCCTGAGAGATTACAGAATGACACTGCTGGCTACTCTTAATTTTGTACCAAGAGAGAAAACACTTCTTTTCTTCAAACTCCCTTGATGAGCAGGCTCCCAGGGCACTCAGGGCACTACCTAGGCCTGCAGAAACAAACACAGCTGACGGGGTGTCATCTAGTCCTGAGCTCAGACACATTTTGCACCATCAAAGGCTTATAGTCTCTAAAATAAAAGTGACAAGAAATAGAGTAAATTATCAAAATAATTCCTCCCAGCTGCAAGATTTGGAGTGAGGCGCCGTCAAAGGCAAAGTGTGCCTGATCCAGTTAAGTACTCCGTCATTCTTTATGGAATTTGAGTATTACACGAAGCCCCAAGATCTCTGGGTTCAGATTCCAGTTGTTTACTAACGAAAATAAAAGAGCCCACAGAAACTGTTCGTGGGGCTTTGTGCTTCAAATCATTTTTACCAAACATGTTGATGAGTTAAGTATAAATGAATCAGAAACATACGGTTCACATTTCTGTGGAAATCCACAGGGTATATTAAGGGAATTAAAGGGAAATGTGTTAGGCCAAACATATTTAAGAATTTAACAAAACCCAAATCCACCAAAAAAGTTTAACATTTTCTAGTGCGTCTGTTCCAGGTTATTCTCCTTTAGTCGTGTATTTTCTCTGTTGTTTTAATCTTACCTTTTCATGGGATGTGATAGATCCACAAGGACATGCATTACAATGAATTTACCAATCTCGCTCATTATATTAATACCAAGTAATGAAATTTATCCCAGCGAATGATACCATAGCTAGACATAATTCAAATGTATTCCCAAATAAAGGGCATTTGGCCCGATTACAAAGCAGTTTACATTGTGAAGCGAAGTTGAAGTTATGTTGAATTGAGATGCTTTCAAGTAGATGAGCTCTCTTAGTTTATTCACCAATATTTAGTATTGTTTAAAGTAGTGTCCCTAGGTGTTTGGGGGAAGGCAAATGTAAAAAAATAAATAAAACGGACACGGATCATGCTATCATGGAGTACACAAGACTTCGACTTAGCCTATGTTAAATTATCATAAACTTAGAGGTTTGGTATTCCTTACCACACAGCTTAAAGCGATTTTATAGGATTTCTTCATAAAATGACTCTTTTAAAGTGGAGAAGAGTCTATTACCCCTTCCCCCCAAAAGCATGTGCAGAAGTGACTTAATTTCTTAACCCTCTCTCCTTTTGCCCTCAAACCATGCTTTTCATGCAGTTTGGTCCATCTCCAAACTGATTGTCCACTTCTGTCTTTTTGGGACATCAGTTACACACTAGAACATTAAACATTTACTCTTTCTTTTTAGGAGAAATTCTAAGGCATTTCAAGAAACTGATTCCATTGAAAATATGATTCATTTTCTAAGAAGTCAAGAAAAAGAAATTCAGTGATTTTAAGTAAGGGAAGGCTAATAGAAAGATTTAAAAGTTAACAGTCTAATCCTTTTTAGTAATACTTAGTTACTTCATTGTACTGTGGTCTGTATTTGTCTTCATATTTATTTCGTTAAATATTCTGTTAGAAAATATAATAATAATATGGTATATTTTAAATGTTCAGATAACTTAAAAACAGAGATTACAAGAGCATAAAAGCTAATGGAGTCAGAGAACTGTGTTCACTAGGAAGATAGAATAGTCCTAAGGCTGAATTACACAGAGAGAATATAGAGGAAACCTAAGTTTTTAAAATTCTCTCTGTGCAGTTTAGACTGGTCAAACATTTTGTATTTTTGCTTTTTGGTAAAATCAAAATATTTGGAGTTTGAAGTGATCAGCCATCCTGAACAAGTTTAATCTACCTCCAGCACACCAATCAATTATAATCACTTAGAGTTAACATATAAGCCTGCTTCACTTGAAGGGAAAACATTTTTGGCTTCAGGTTGAGGAGGACACATTTTGCATATGAAAACTCATTTTGGAACACATTTTCAAAAAAAAAATGGTGAATATACATGCTTATATGTATACTAGTGACATTTTACTATTTGTAATCTCCCTTTCCCTAAATTACATGCTCGCTCAGGCCATGTTTTTTATGTTTGCAAGAAATGCCATTCTCCAACATACTACATAAGTGATTTCCTACTTAACTTTCAAAGACTTGCCTAACCCTGCCTCCCTCCTGCCAGACAGTAAGCTATACCTTCCTTTGCCCTTATACCAAGTTTTCGTACTTTCAACAGAGAGATTTTATAAGTATATGTATCTCCGTATTTATTTGATGCCTGCAAAACAGTGGGTAGGAGACCATGAATACCAGCCAACCTAGATTCAAATCAAAGCTACAGGCTCTGTGATTTGGAGTAATTCACTCTAATCTTGGAACCTTTGTGTTCGTACTTACAAGATGGGGATAATAAGAGAATTTACCTTAGAGGATTTTCATATGAAATAAATAAGATATATGAAAGGGGTTTAGATTTGTAAGTATTTTCCCTTATTTATTGTAGCCACAGAATTTTATATATAATATTTGTATAATATATATTTATTTCATAATTTATTGATACAAATATTACTGAAAAATCCTGTATTATATTTATAAGGCACAAAGTGGAAACTTGGCAATACATAGTTAATATTATAGAAAGATAATTCTTAATAGTACAAGTTAAAAAAAAATTTGGAGGCTATCCACTTTAAACAAATTAACCAGAAAACTGCCAGATCTTTAGAACATAGTGCCTGGGCTCCTCCTTTGATTTTTAAATTCTAAATTTTTAGAAAAATAATATTTACTTCTGTTTTGAATTTTTACTAATCTACCCTGGCAAAAGAGACCTAAACAGGCTTAAATCTTAACTAATTTTTTTCCTTCATTTCCTCTAAAACATATGGAATATGTTTGCTTTATTGTTTTAAAGAGTTGTTTTATTGATCCTTTTATATGATCCCTTTACTACAAAAGGTTTTGATATAGTGGAAGAATATGCTATCAATCTAATAATAATAATGATATATTATTAAGACCTGGTATATATTTTGCCTTATCAGTTTCCTGCCTTTTCACTGTGGTTTGGATTTCTACCATCTCACTATCGAACATTTTCCCAGTAATTCCAGAAAATGGGTTCCCAGTGTTGGCCAGTTCCTCTTCTCAAGGAAGTTACAGTCACTGGGGTTAGTACTATTCATGTCAGTTTTTGCCCCCTCCCTGTCTTCAATTCCTCATTGTATTTTGTCAGGAGAACAGCTTTTACCTTTGCTCCTTTATTCTGAAAATATATTTCAAGGGCCCATTATTTTCCACTGAAATATTTTCCTGTGGTTTGGCGTATAATCCTTTCAGTCACTGCTAAAGCTAAAATTTCTGGCCTTTCTTCTACTTATTTTTACATATGGCACCTCCAAGCATACTAGATTTCTATATATATTTTTGAAGGCTTTCTGCATATAAAAGTTTTATATCCCTTTCCCCACTTTACTGTAGTGGCCCATATTATTCTTACTCTGGTTGGTTTTAACTTGAAATATTTTCAATTGCTGGATCTTTAGTAGTTTCTTAAATATATTTCATCTCTTATAGTAAGCTTCCCAGGAGCCCCAGAAAACCAGGTCAGGATGCTTTAGTCTTTCTAGCTCTTTAATTATTCCTATCATATTCTGAGCTGGCTATTGAACTCATATTTACTTATCTTATATATATTTTTCTAAAAGTGGATAAAATATATTTATGTTTCTTTCCCTTTTTCTTTGTGGTTTCTTGGTCTGAAATACTTTTTACTTAATATAAAAGTGGGCCTTTGAAACCAGGGATCTTGGATTTTCTCAATCGACTTGTCACCATGGCTTTCTGAACTGCTTTTTTATTAAACAGAAATATGTGGGCTCATCTCTTGTCTCAGCAGTATTTTAAAACGAAGAGAAAAAAGCACCACGTGCTAAAATAAAGCATTGTAGTCCTGTGAGGCAATTGAAAATTTCCCAAATAGTGTGGAGGATAAGATTTAGACTGAGAGAACAGAAAGCCAAGAAAGAATATAATTAAAGCACTTAAAAATATCGAAAAGATTCTTGTGCTTTGACAAAAAGATCTCTAAAATTAAAAAAACAAAAACAAAAAACCCCCAAACAATGAAAAAACCCTTTGTTTCTTTATGAAAATCACCATCCTGATACTTCACTGGTCCTAGCGGTTACTGTACTGCAGTATGTTTACTCCTGCAAAAACCACATGGCATAAATTCTGTTCTTTTCCTTTCCTCTTTCTCCACTGCCTTTTTAAAAAAAAAAATATATTTATTTATTTGAAAGAGTGAGAATGAGTGGAGGGGCAGAGGGAGAGGGAGAAGCGGACTCCCCACTGAGCAGGAAGCCCTACTTCAAAGGTCTCAATCCCAGAACCCTAAGCCAAAGGCAGACACTTAACCAACTGAGCCACCCAGAGTCCTCTCTCCACTGCCATTTCAGTGTCCTATATTATATAGGCAACTTATGCACATTATTTCCTTTACTCTTCACTATAATCTTCAAATTAGACATCATTATCCCATTTTACAAATTTGGAAAGATTCATTTCTCAAACTGATTCAGTTAGAAACTGGTTTGGAATAATTACTGTGACATAGATATCGGCACATAGCCTCTATCCTCTCTTCCACTTCAACAATAACCAATATTTTAAAATGGGGAATTCTGCAAAAGTCAGAGAAATGAAAGCCCTAAACTTACTAATTTTAGCCATTCTGATTTGCAGGTATTGGCTGTAGTTTAGTCTTAAAAGGGGCTTTTTTTTTTTTTTTAAAAGATTTTATTTATTTATTTGACAGATATCACAAGCAGGCAGAGAGGCAGGCAGAGAGAGAGAGAGAGAGAGGGAAGCAGGCTCCCGGCTGAGCAGAGAGCCGGATGCTGGACTTGATCCCAGGACCCTGAGATCATAACCTGAGCCGAAGGCAGAGGCTTTAACCCACTGAGCCATCCAGGCACCCCCTAAAAAGAGCTTCTTAATGGTCAAAAGTTTGGTACTCAGGGAGTTACTTTTATGAGCCTGTATGAACAAAGACACATGCACTCCTGCCAAAAAGGATATCAAGAATGGTACGAGTCACCAAGCAATCACTCCTCAGCTGTTATGAGGAACTGCAGTCCAGAGATTTTATTTCAGCTTCGTATTCTCCACCTTAGCACATTTTCCGATGTTACCCAATAAGTCCTTAATAAAAGCCACATGAATTAATGAGTGAATAAAACAAGGTAAGCAAAAGAAAGAAGGGCTAATGCTTGTCATGGAATGAAACAGACAAGGGTACGGAGAATACCAACAGCTGCTCTAGTGCCTGGTGCATTAGTAAGTGCAACTGAATGACTCTAGCCCAGTGGGCTTCCTTTTAGCTAGACCTTGGAATCGACATCCACACATTAACCTGTGACTTTTTTGGCCACCAGAATGGGAATTCAGCAGTTTATAATGGCTCCTTAGTTCTTGCAGTGTTTCCAGAGCCTTTCAGAAGAGTGGGAAGGGGAACTTCGGGGAAACAGGGGCTCCAGCAACATCAGCGCTAGTCCTGATTCTACCCCCGTGGCACCATGGGGGTGTACTTGTGACCCCTGGGTCCTGGGAAGAGAGGAGTCTCCCCATTCCCTGCATGCATTGGGGGAATGCTTACTGTCCTCCTAGAGGAAAACCAGCAGAGAAAACCATTCAGTTGTTTGCCAGGCCAGGAGATGTACACATAGCTGTAGCAAGATCTGCTGAGATGTAGTTGAGGAAGAGTAGTGAAAAGCATAAACTTTGTAGCCGAATCATGGGGCCTTATGTTCCTATTTGTGAGCAGGATGATCTTGGGCAGGTTACTTAGTGATACTCCTGTTCTATCGTTTGTAAAGTGTGGCCAATAATAGTGTCTATTGCATAGTACTTGAATGAGGATCAAATGAGCTAATGTATGTAATATGTATATTGTGGCTAAAACAGTACCTGGCTCTTATTAAGCACTGATGTGCTGGCTATTATACAAGGCAACTACTTATATAATGGAGAGGGGGAAAATGGGATTTCGGGCCTATGACCCATAAGAGATAGATGAGAGGTGGTAGAAGGAGAGAGTGTAACATAGTCAGATGCGTGGAGGCACCGTTGTTACTGACACTGGCTTGCTTTGCCTTTGTGTCTTTCCCTTGTGTCAGTCCCAAAGTAGAGCCAGGTAGAGGAGTACACAGCTTGTGCAGGGGGAAGGGAAGGGGAGAAATTCAAGAGAAGGGAGAAGGGCGGTTACTCAAAATTGCTGCTTGGCACTGACTTTCTAAATAGGCCTACTCAGCAGTTGGATAGGAAAAAAGGCTGGTGAGCTTCCAGATGTGTGTCAGGAAGAGGAGGAAGAAAAGTAATGACCTAGCAACCTGCGTTAGGATCATGACAGGGACATGAACTGTGATAAAAAGCTGAAAGAGCCCACAAAATAATAATAAACACTCCAGCACCGTTTGTCCTCAACCCTGGATTGCAAACCACAATTCTGTTTAAACAAATCATTAAGAGAAGAGATGAGAATTAAAAATTCCATGGCCAATGTAATTCCATTAGGGTTTCTCAAAACTACCTTTCTACAATTGAACTGTATCTATACAGCACAAAGAAGAGAGACATTTTACAATTATCCAGTTTGCCTGGGCAATTCCAACAGCCAAAGAAGATTACTCATTTTTGTATGATTACTTGATCCAAAAAATCCACTTGGAAGCTTGAATTATCTAGTTTAGCTGTCTAAATTGATTGGATTAACCAAATTCCAGTGAAGTTTTGGGTTGAACTTCATCCAGTTCTGATTTCTATATTCAATTATTTTCCACATCTGTAGCTGAAAATAACAGTACAATCAAAGGGAATTAAAAACAATCTGAGTTAATTTAATGATAGCATAAATCATTTTAATCTCTATTCTGCTAATTCAAAAAAGGGTCAGTGATTATATTTGACATATAACCAGATAGTCTGTCTTACCTTGATGCACAAAGTTTGTCGAACTGGTGTAGGCAGAAATCTTTTTCTCCCTGCTCAACCATATTCTTGAATGCCCTCCATCAGACATTGGCTGCTGGGACCAGGAGTGCCGCCGAGCCTCGGCTAGAACAGTTGCTTGTGAAACTATTAGAAGAGTGCCCATTCTCCTCTTTCTTTTCCTCTTGAAGCTTTCTTTTCCTTCTCTCTCCTCTTTCTATTCCTTTTCTCTAGATTTCTTCTTTGTTTTTCTCTTCAGTTCTCTCTCTTTTTACTCCTTCCCTGATTACTTTGATAAGAACTCCTAGAGATAGACCTATCTCTATCTCTATGCCTCTCCCAGAGGCATTAAGCTGGGGTAAGAGGGAGTGCTAACTGCCAAAAATTGGGGAAAAACCCAGTGGCCTAATAGGTGCTGTAACTCAGTTCCTAGGAAAAATTACAATGTGGTCAATTATCTCTTTTTAAAAATTTTTTAAAAGATTTTTAAAATTATTATTTATTTGATAGAGAGACAGAGAGTGAGAGAGAGAGCAGAAACAGGGGCAGGGGCAAAGGGAGAAGGAGAAGCAGAGCCCCCACTGAGCAGGGAGCCTGACATGGAGCTCCATCCCAGAACCACGGGTTCATGACCATAGCTGAAGGCAGACGCTTAACTGACTGAGCTGCCCGGGTGCCTCTTTTTCTTTTTGAAAAATTTCTGTTTGAAGTGCCCTTACCTTTCTGCATCCATTTTTCCCTTCTAGATGTTCTTTTTTGTGTCTTTTAGGCAGCCTGGGACTTTTTTTTGCCTAAGTCCACACATTCCTTACTTTCAAATACTTCATAGAAAATTATTCCCTGAATGTAAATATTTCTTCTAAGAGGAAAGTGAATTGATTAAAAAAATTCTCTTTCTACTTTCAAAATAAATCTACTTCACTGCATGTCCCTTTACCCAGAGAGCAGCATCTCCTTCATGGATTATTTCAGTAACCTCCTTACTGGTCTCCTTGCTCCTTATTTTGCTTCCCTGTGATCTATTCTTTACATGGACACCAGATTGATTTTCTAAAATCTAAGTCATGTTATCATTTTACTAAGAAATTTTCTCCACTCCTCAGAATAAAAGCCAACATCATTACCTAAAATGGCCAAGTCTTGTGCTCAGGCTCCTTGCTGACTCTTTCAATCACCCTTCTGCTTGCCCTCCTTGCTCTCTGTGGACACACCAGGTCAGTTCTGGGCACTCCCTATTTCCTCTCCAGACACTTTCTCTTAACTTGCCATATGGCTCTTCCCTCACATCCTTCCAGTCTTTTCTCAAATACCTCCTCAGGAAGACTCTCCTGGAAACTTTAATTAATATTACAGCTGCCTCAACCCTTCCTCTCCTCCTCATGCTTCATTTTTCTACACATTCTTAACCATCATCAGTCTACCATGTTTTATACTTAAATATGTCTGAGTGCCTAGCTCAGTTGGTAGAGCCTATAGCTTTTGATTTTGGTCTTGTGAGTTTGAGCACCACATTATGTGAAGAGATTACTTAAAAATAAAATCTTTAAAAAAAGACACACAAACACACACATAGACTTAGATATGTCTTTCAGTTTTATCACTCTCTACTAGAATGGAAGATTCTGAGGACAGAGATTTTTGTCTTTTTTTTTTTTTTTCTTATATCCCCAGTGAACAGAGTAGTATTTGGCACTACTTAGGTATTTAATAAATATTTGTTGAATGAAAAGCTATTTAATTAAAATTGTTTACAAGTGCATTGATATGTAGACAACTGAGTATTTGGGAATTTTGAAAGAGATGTTTATTAATAATTTGAGGATATGTTTTCTAGACATGTTTAAAAATAAGTACCTTCTTATGGTTCTGAACACATCAAATGGAAGAATGAATGGCCATTTCTTTTGAATTTTACTCATCTTCTTTCTCCCCTGGCTGGCCCTGTGAAGGGAAAGGGTTTTAGTCTGCTTTCTTATTCTAAGTAGTTATCCATTCCACTCTTTGTCATGCAATGCTGAAATCAGTCTGGGCACTATCTGTATCTTATATTCTTATGTCTTGAGTCTTTTATAGATATACACCCACCATGGATGCATTCCCTAGAAATATATGAACAACCAAAACTGAAACAGGAAGAAATAGAAAACCTGAACAGACCCATAACTAGCAAAGAAATTGAAGCAGTAATCAAAACTCTCCCAGCAAACAAGAGTCCAGGACCAAATGGCCTCCTACTGGAATTCTACCAAAAATTTAAAGAATTAACACTTATTTTTCTGAAGCTGTTTCAAAAAATAGAAATGAAAGGAAAATATCCAAACTCATTCTATGAGTTTGATCCCATTTACAACTGTACCAGTCTCATTCTATGAGACCAGCATTACCTTGATCCCAAAGCGAGACAAAGACCCCACCAGAAAGAAGGATTACAGACCAATATCCCTAATGAACAAGGATGCAACAGTTCTCACCAAGATACTACTAGCCAATAGGATCCAATAGTACTTTAAAAGGATTATTCACCTCAACCAAGTGACATTTATTCCTGGGTTTAACATCTGCAAACCAATCAATGTGATACACCGCAGTAATAAAAGAAAGGAAAAGAACTATGTGATTCTCTCAATAGATGCACAAAAAGCATTTGACAAAATACAGCATTTTTTCTTAGTTAAAATTCTCTGAAGTTTAGGGATAGAGGGAACATGCATCAGTATCATAAAAGCCATATACAAAAAGCCCACAGTGAATATCATCCTCAATGTGGAAAAACTGAGAGCTTTTCCCCTGTCAGGAACATGACAGGGATGTCTACTGTTGTTCAACATAGTGCTAGATGTCCTAGCCTTAATAGTCAGACAACAAGAAGATGTAAAAAGCATCCAAATCATCAAAGAAGAAGTCAAACTTTCACTCTTCACAGGTGACATGACACTCTATGTGGAAAACCCAAATGACTCCACCCAAAAATTGCTAGAACTCATACAGGAAATCAGCAAAGTGGCAGGTTATAAAAACAATGCACAGAAATCAGTTGCATTTCTATACACTAATAATGAGAAAGAAGAAAGAAAAATTAAGGAGTTGATCCCATTTACAACTGTACCAAAAACCGTAAGATACTTAAGAATAAACATAATCAAAGAGGTAAAGGATCTGTACTCTGAAAGCCTAAGAACACTTATGAAAAAAATTGAAGAAGACACAAAGAAATGGAATAACATTCCATGCTCATGGATTGGAAAAACGAATATTCTTAAAATGTCTCTGCTACCTGGAGCACGCTACATATTCAGTACAATCCTTATCAAAATACCATCAATATTTTCACAGAGCTGATAAAAATAATCCTAAAATCTATATAGAACCATAAAAGATCCTGAATAGCCAAAGGAGTGTTGAAAAAGAAAACCAAAGTTGGTGGCACCACAGTTCTGGACTTAAAGTTGTATTGCAAAGCTATAGTCATCAAGATAGTATTGTACTGACACAAAAACAGACACATAGATCCATGGAACAGAATAGAGAACCCAGAAATGAATCCTTAACTCTATGGTCAAGTAAGCAGGAAAGAATATCCAATGGAAAAAAGACAGTCTTCAACAAATTGTGTTAGGAAACGTGGATAACCATGTGTAGAAGGAAACTAGGCCATTTTCTTACACTGTACCCAAAAATAAACTCAAAGTGAATGAAAAACCTAATTGTGAGACAGAGTCTGTCAAAATCCTAGAGGAGAACACAAGCAGTATCCTCTGTGACCTCAGCCACAGCATTTCTTGCTAGGTACATCTTCAAAGGCAAGGAGAACAAAAGTGAAAATGAACTATCAGGACTGCATGAAGATAAAATGCTTTTGCACAGCAAAGAAAACAGTCAACAAAATCAAAGACAGCCTACTGAATTGGAGAAGATATTTGCAAATGTCTTACAGATAAAGGGCTAGTACCCAAAATCTATAAAGAACTTAACAAACTCAATAGCCAAAAACCAAAAAATCTAGTCAAGAAATAGCCAGAAGACATGAACAGACGTTTCTCCAAAGAAGACATACAAGAGGCCAACAGACCCATAAAAAAATGCCCAATATCACTTGGCATCAGGGAAATACACGATCAAAACCATGATGAGATACCACCTCACACCAGTTAAAATAGCTAAAATTAACAAGTCAGGAAATGACAGATGTTGATGAGGATGTGGAGAAAGGGGAAAGTCTTACACTGCTGGTGGGAATGCAAGTTGGTACAGCCACTTTGGAAAACAGTGTGGAGGCTCCTCAGAAAGTTAAAAAATAAAGTTACTCTCTTTCCCAGCAATTGCACTACTAGTATTTACCCAAAGGATACAAAAATAGTGATCTGAAGGGGCACCTGCATCCCAGATTTAACAGCAGAAATGTCCACAGTAGCCAAACTATGGAAAGAGCCCAGATGTCCATTGACAGATGAATGGATAAAGAAGATGTAGGAAATAAGATTTCTTCTGATTTTTTTCTGTCCTTTGTCTTTGATTCGGTTATGAAGATATTTTGATTTGCTATTCAAAATGTTTTTAAAATTTTATATAGTCAAATTTATTAGTGTTATGTTGCCTCTGAATTTTGATAAATAGAAAGTTTTCTTTTATCCCAAGGCTAATAGAAAGGAATTCACTCATGTTTCCTTCTAGTACTTCTATGGTTTCATTTATTACATTTATAGTACAGATACATTTGGAGTTTATTCTTGATTATGGCATAAAGAATAAATCTATTTTTTCCTTTTATTAAATGACTGTCCAGTTGTTCTAGCAGCATTTTTTAATGAAATTCTTTTTCCCATTGGCTTGAGATGATGATATGGAGTATTATATTCATATTATGTGAGAATCTATTTCTAGACATGATATTCCACTTAATTGTTCTGTTTATTCATGCACAAGTACCATTCTTTATTTTTCCTTAGATTTTATTTATTTATTTGAGAGGCAGAGCATTTTTTAAAATTAACATATAATGTATTATTATCCCCAGGAGTACAGGTCTGTGAACCACCAGTTTTACATACTTCACAGCACTCACCATCGCACAAACCCTCCCCAATGCCCCTAACCCCACCACCCTCTTCCTCTCCCCCTCCCCCCTCCCCCGAGCAACCTCAGTTTGTTTTGTGAGATTAGGAGTCTTTTACAGCTCCTGATCCCATCTTGTTTCATTTATTCTTTTCCTACCCCCCAAACCCCCATGTTGCCTCTCCACTTCCTCATATCAGGGAGATCATATGATAGTTGTCTTTCTCCAATTGACTTATTTCGCTAAGCATAATACCCTCTAGTTCCATCCACATCATCGCAAATGGCAAGATTTCATTTCTTTTGATGGCTGTGTAGTATTTCATTGAGTGTGTGTGTGTGTGTGTGTGTGTGTGCATATATATATATATATATATATATATATATATATATATATATATATATAATCTTCTTTATCCATTCATCTGTTGGTGGACATCTAGGTTCTTTCCATAGTTTGGCTATTGTGGACATTGCTGCTATAAACATTCGGGTGCACATGCCCCTTTGGATCACTACATTTCTATCTTTAGGGTAAATACCCAGTAGTGCAATTGCTGGGTCGTAGGGTAGCTCTATTTTCAACTTTTTGAGGAACATCCATGCTGTTTTCCAGAGTGGTTGCACCAGTTTGCATTCCCACCATTGAGAGGGAGAGCATTAGCAGTGGGGAAAGGCTGAGGGAGAGGGAAAGGCAGGCTCCCTGCCAAGCAGGGAGTCTAAAGTGGGGCTCAGTCCTAGGACTCTGAGATCATGACCCAAGCCAAAGGCAGAGGTCTGACTGAGCTACCCAGTTGCCCCACCAGTACTATTCTAACTTAATTATAAAAATATCCTTATTTAATACAGTAGTCATTAGCTATATATGGCTATTTAAATTTTTTGTAACTACATAAAATTAAAAATCCAGCTCTTTAGTTGCATTAGCTACATTTTTAGTTCATTTAACCCCATGAGGCTAGTGGCTACCATACTGAACAGTGTGGATATAGAAAATTTCCATTTAATCATATGTGGCTAATGACTACTCTTTTGGACAGTGCTATTAAAGACACTTTGTAGTATGTTCTAAGGTCTGGTACAGCTAGTTCTTCCTCTTCTCTCTTTTTAATGTTTTCCTGGCTATTCTTGTGTGTTTATTTTAGAAATGAATTTTAATATCACCTTAACCACTTATTTCCTGCTCAAGGAAAATAATTATTGGTATCTTATTGGGATTATATTTAACTTATGAATTAACTTTGAGATAACTGATATAATTGATGATGATGAACTATTTTTAAAAAAGGGAGATCCATTTGTTCATATGTACTTTTAGTTTTCCAGTAGTGTTTTATAGTTTTCTTCATGAGGTTTAGCACATTTCTTGTAAGTTCATTCCTGACTATTGTTTTAATGAAAATGTTGCAAGTGGAGTTTTCTCTTCCATTATATCTTCTATCTGGTTGTTTTTTGTGTACAATAAAGCTTTTACTGTTTGTATGTCTATTTTATAATTTACTATATAACTGAATTCTTTTACTGTTTTACTTAGTTTTATTATTAATATTCTACATTTTCTAGCAATAGTCTGTTATCTTCAAATAGTTTTTCTCTAAGTTTTATGGCTGTAGTTATTTTTTCCTATATAATTGCATTGGTTAATACTTCTAGGTCAACTGTTAAATAGTAATGGAGCTGGTGGGTATCCTCGCCTTATTCTCTCCTTAATAGTAATGCCTGTAGTCCCCCCTTCCACTCCCCACACTCTCTTTTAAGCAATATGGTGGATTTAGGAATGAGGCATATCTTTCATATTAAGGCATATCTTTCATATTCATAATCTTTCATATTAAGGAATTAGCCTTGGGGCACCTGGGTGGCTCAGTGGGTTAAGGCCTCTGCCTTCGGCTCAGGTCATGATCCCAGAATCCTGGGATTGAGCCCCACATCGGGCTCTCTGCTCAGCGGGGAGCCTGCTTCCCTTCCTCTCTCTGCCTGCCTCTCTGCCTACTTGTGGTCTCTGTCAAATAAATAAATAAAATATTAAAAAAAAAAAGGAATTAGCCTTTAGTAGATTTAATTAAGAATGGATATTAAATGTTATTAGAGGCTTTATTAGCATTTATGTTGATAATTACATTGTTTTCTCTTTATATCAATATACTCAATTACATTATTAAATGTTCTAATATTGAATAATTCTTTTTTTTTTTTTTTTTTTTAACCTTCAGCATCTCTGTATTGGGCGGGGGGGGGCGGGTAGATGGGCTTTGGGCTGGACTGTTCTCAATGTCCACAGCTCCACAGAGGGGTTGGTCAGCCAGGAGGGTGGGTCAGAGACACCCACAGAGTCAAAAGGCCGAGGGGGAGGCCCTTAGTTCCAGGCAGGCCTGGGAAGGCCCCCAAGGAAACCAGGGTTCTGTGAATAAGCGGGTGGCCGGCTGTGCAGAGGCGGCGCTACACAGTGCAGAAGGGTCCCGTGTCATGGCGCTTGGGTCTTCGGACACCCTGGATCACCACTCCCGGCGCAGCGGGGAAGCGCGAGTTAGAGCAACCCTCCACGTGGTGGGCAGCTGGGCCGGGACTGCGGGAGGAACTGAGCCAGGAGGCGAAGGCCGGTGAGCGGCTCATGGAGAAGGCGGGCGGGCGCGGGTTCTGCAGGCGGCACCCAGGAAAGATGTCGTAGGTGTTAGGGCCGGGAAGCTTCTTGTCCCGCGGGGCCTGTGGAGGGCCCTGAAGCTGGGGCTGGGGACGGTGACCCGCACCCCCGGCCCGCGGCAGCCCAGGGCGGGCGGGGGCCTCAACTGTCTTGGAAGAGGGGCGGCGGACCCCACAGCTGAAAGCCGGGAAGGCAGGCGGGCTGAGTGGCTGGTAGTCCGCGGGTGATGGCCACTTTTGCTCTTGGTTAAAGTCGGCCTTCTGCGTGAAGGGGCTTTCGCTCTGGAACCACAAGGTCTGCCACGCCCTGCGGCCACCGCCCTCTGCAGCAGCGGCAGCGCGGTTGTGGGGCAGGGAAGGCCGGCGGCCCGAGCCCCGCTTCCGGGGGCAGGCTAATATTGAATAATTCTTACACTTCTGATATTAATCCCATCAATTGGTCATGTTGAATTATTTTCTTAACATGGTTTTTAGAATCTTAGTAAAATTTCATGTTTTATTTTTGTATTGATATTATTAAGTATATTGGTCTATAATTTTCATTTTTGTGCTATATTTATTAGGCTTAGGTACTGATGCTACTTTTTTTGGTAAAAGTACTTTAGAGGTTTTCTTTCATTTTTCATGGCCTGAGATATTTTTATAGTGTTGGGACTATCTGATTGTCTACAACTGAATAGGTCTGTAGTTTTTCCCTATTTATAAGCTAGCAAGTTAGCCTATTCCTGTCTCATGGGTGCTAATAGAAGACATGAAATTCTTGGGTGAGAGACTAAGAACTTTATTGGCAAAAGGCTGCAGCCGGAGCTTTATTTTCCCATCAATCCCATACAAATCCCACAGGGGCAATCCTGGTGGTCTTAGATGGTTGTTCACAATCACAGTAGTTGCATTACAGGAGAGGAACACTGAGCTTTGGAGAACCACTGTATTTATAGTAAGCAAAAACAAACTTGTTCTTTGTGTGGGAGAAATTACTTGATCCATCAAAGATGGTCACTGGAAACAATCCAGAAAAATAGCTTCAGTCAAAAATGTTCAGGGTCTTGCATCCTTGGCATACCAGCAAGAATGTACAGGGAAGCTCAGGATCCATGGTAGATTCCTTCTCCCAATATGGTTCTCTAAATATATGGTAGAATTTTCCTAGGAAATCATCTGGTCCTGTTATAATTTTATAGAATCATTTTTGATAATTTTATCTATTTCTTCTATGCAAATTGATCTTACTAAGCTTACTTTCTATCCTGGAGATAATTTTCAGAAACTGATTTTCCTGAGAAATTATCCATTTCATCTAGTTTTTCAAAATTATTTTCATAAAGATGTAAAAAATACTTTCCCATGACTTTTAAATGTTCTTTGTCAGTAGTTTTTTCCCAAAGTAATTTCTTACATTTTTGTGGTCCTTCCCTTTTTACCTCAATCGATTTAGCTAATGATTTCTGTATTTTGTTGAATCCCAAAGAACTGGGATTTTGATTCATTAACTCAATCTATTTTTCTTCTTCTTTATCTCTTTAATTTCTGCTTTATCATTGTTATTTCTTTCTTGAACTTTCTTTGTTTACTGTATTTTGGTCTCCGTTTTTGAGTTAAGAGTTTATTTCACTTATTTTTGCTCTTTTATTCTATTGTTTAAGGTGATACATGGTGCTCTCATCACTTTTTAAATTGTATTCTATAGATTCTGATATGTTGTAATTTTATCCTTATTGTTTTTTTAGAAACTTTATAATTCTGTTTGTATTTCCCCTCCTACTCAAAAGTATTTCATAATAGGTTAAAAAAATTTTTAAAACCTTTAAAAAGGTTAAAAAAAACCTTTAAAAATAAAGGCAGAGGTCCTTTGATTTTGAATTTATTTCTAATTTTTTAATTTCATTATGATTAGAGTGTCATTAGTGATATGTTTATTTCATGAACTAATAGATGTTTTCTTTGTGATCTAATAATACATGTTTAATTTTTGTAAATATTTCTTGTGCCATTGAGAAGGGATGTTTGTATTACCAAAGTGCAGAAGAAGATATATTCTTTATATAGCAGTAATATCTACCTTATTAATTATGTTATTTAAATTTCTTGTTTTGTGTTCACCCAACGTGTCATGTCCTAGGAGTGATGTATTAAAATCTCCTATGATTTGTGTGTTTCTTTCTGTCTCTACTGACATCTTGTGTAATTTGCTCATTGCCTTGCCTTGTAGAGTCACTTTAAGTGTCATTTTTACCTATCATAGAGTTCAGTTTTACTTAATAAGTCAAATTGAAAACATTTTTTCTTTTATTGAGTTAATCCTTTTTATTTTGATTTTACTGATATTGTTTAGTCTTGACTCCTCTTGTATAGTATAATTTTGCTTTAATTTAATATATATTGTACTATGTTTCTTTCTTTATGAGGGATGTCTCTTTTATCTCTCTTAAATTTTTTTAAAGGGTGCACATGTCTGGTGTCTCCAAACGAAAAGACAACCTTTGTAATGGGAGAAAATATATCTTATGTAGGGTTAATACCCAAAATATATAAAGGACTCATGCAATTCCACAGGAAAACAAAACCCAATTAAAAAATGGAAAGAGAATAAGTACTATTTCTTCTTTGAATGTTTGATAGAATTCTCCAGGGAATCCATCAGGTCCTGAACTCTTGTGTTTTGGGGAGGTTTTTGATCACTGCTTCAATCTCATTACTAGATATTGGTCTATTCAGGTTGTCAGTTTCTTCCTGATTCAGTTTTGGAAGCTTATAGGTTTCCAGGAATACATCTACTTCATCTAGGTTGATTAAATTATTGGCATATAACTGTTGATAATTTCTGATTGTGTCTATTTCCTTGATGTTAGTCGTGATCTCTCCCTTTTCATTCATAATTTTATTAATTTGGGTCATCTCCCTTTTCTTTTGGATTAGTTTGGGCAGTGGTTTATCAATCTTATTGATTCTTTCAAAAAACCAGCTTCTACTTTCATTGATGTGTTCTACTGTAACTCTAGTTTCTATCTCATTGATCTCTGCTCTAATCTTGATTATTTCCCTTCTTGTGTTTGGCATTGGCTTAATTTAATTGCTGATTCTCCAGTTCTTTAAGGTGTAAAGAGAGCTGGTGTATTCTGGATTTTTCAGTTTTTTTTTTGAGGGAGGCTTGGATGGCCATGTGTTTCCCCCTTAGGACTGCCTTTGCTGTATCCCACAGGTTTTAGACCAAAGTGTCTTCATTCTCATTGGTTTCCATGAATTGTTTAATTTCCTGGTTGATCCAAGCATTCTTAAGCAAGGTGGTCTTAAGCTTCCGAGTGTTTGAATTCCTTCTAAACTTCTTCTTGTAGTTGAGTTCCAATTTCAAAGCACTGTGGTCTGAGAATATGCACGGAATAATCTCAATCTTTTGGTACTGATTGAACCCTGATTTGTGACCCAGTATGTGGTCTATTCTGGAGAAAGTTCCATGTGCATTTGAGAAGAATGCGTGTTCTGTTGTTTTAAGGTGGAATGTTCTGTATATACCCATTAGGTCCATCTGATCCAATGTGTCATTCAAAACTCTTGTTTCTTTATTGATTTTCTGTTTGGATGACCTATGTATTACTGAGCATGGCATGCTAAGATCCCCTTCTATTAATGTATACATATCAATATGACTCTTTATCTTGATTAGCAGTTGTCTTATGGAGTTGGGTACTCCCATATTGGGGGCATAAAAATCTGTCAAAATCCTAGAGGAGAACATAGGCAATAACCTTTTTGACATCGGCCACAGAAACTTCTTTCAAGATATGTCTCCAAAGGCAAAGGAAACAAAAGCGAAAATGAACTTTTGGGACTTCATCAAGATAAAAGTTTCTGCACAGCAAAGGAAACAGTCAACAAAACAAAGAGACAACCCATGGAATGGGCGAAGATATTTGCAAATGACACTACAGACAAAGGGCTGATATCCAAGATCTATAAAGAACTCTTCAAACTCAACACACACACAAAAGATAATCACATCAAAAAATGGACAAGAGGCATGAACAGACACTTCTCCAAAGAAGACATCCAAATGGCTAACAGATGCATGAAAAAATGTTCATCATTATTAGCCATCAGGGAGATTCAAATCAAACCCACATTGAGATACCACCTTACACCAGTTAGAATGGCCAAAATTAACAAGACAGTAAACAACAAGTGTTGGAGAGGATGTGGAGAAAGGGGAACCCTCTTACAATGTTGGTGGGAATGCAAGTTGGTGCAGCCACTTTGGAAAGCAGTGTGGAGATTCCTTAACAAATTAAAAATAGAGCTACCCTATGACCCTGCAATTGCACTACTGGGTATTTACCCCAAAGATACAGATGTAGTGAGAAGAAGGGCCACCTGTACCCCAATGTTTATAGCAGCAATAGCCACAGTGGCCAAACTGTGAAAAGAGCCAAGACTCCCTTCAATGGACGAATGGACAAAGAAGATATGGTCCACATACAAAATGGAGTATTATGCCTCATCGAAAAGGGTGAATACTCAACTTTTATCAACATGGACAGGATTGGAAGAGATTATGCTGAGTGAAATCTATCAGGCAGAGAGACCAAGTATCATATGGTTTCACTTACTTATGGAGCATAAGGAATAACATGGAGGACATTGGGAGATGGAGAGAAGTGAAATGGGGAAAATTGGAGGGGGAGACAAATCATACATGAGAGACTATGGACTCTGAGGAACAAACTGAGGGTTTTGGAGGGGAGGGGGATGAGGGTTTGGGTGAGCCTCGTGGTGGGTGTTATGGAGGCATGTATTGCATGGAGCACTGGGTGTGATGCATAAATAATGAATTTTGGAACACTGGAAAGAAATAAAATAAAATTAAATGGAAAAATGGGCAGAGAATCTGAATGTACAAATTTTCAGCTATAAGATGAATGAGGTTTAAAGATCTAATATAAAACATGTTGACTAGAGTTGATAACAATTATAAATTAAAATTTACTTAAAGAGTAGAACTTAAATATTCTCACAACAAAATAAAAAAGTGAGATGTTGTATGTGTTAATTAACTAGGTGAGGGGAATCTCTTCACAAGTTATACGGATAGGTATAGGTATATCAGATCACCATGATGTACATTTTAAAAATCTTAGAGTTTTATATATCAATTTTACCACAATAAAGCTGACATTAAAAAAAATAAAAATAAAAAGGATTTTTTTTGTTGTCCTAATGGTTCATTTTGTATCCATACTTTTTATGGTGCCTTTATTCCCTTTTTATCACTTTCACTCTGGTTTAAAAATTTTAGGTTCAGTCTTTCAACTCCCACCTAGTACTTCTGGAAAACTCAATGATCATATTCTGCGTTCTACTTTATTGGAACATATAACAGTTTCATACAATTCTTGGACTCATAGACTCATCCTTGTTTTCATTCTAGGTCTGCAATTACACATATTAAAGGTGCACTTTCAGTCCTTTTACCAAAATCTCTCCAATTATCTTTTGGTAATGAAGTCTCTTTTCTTACAGGTTTCTCAGAAAGAGTTTGTGAATACAATATTACCTTAGCTCTTACATATTTAAAACCATTTTTCTATCTCTGTGAAACTAGTAGAGTTCTATTATACATAAAAATATCTTTGGTTCATGTTTTTTCCTGAATTCCTTAAAAATGCTGTGTCAGTATTCTTATGCTTTGATGTTGCTTCAGAGAAGCCTTATGCCAATCTAATTTTATTGTCCTTGTAATTTGTTTCTTTTGCCTGAAGGTCCTGAAGAATTTAATTCTTCTTTAAAGTTGTGTTGTTTTAGTATGTAACTATACTGTCTGAAAATTTATCATTCTAGGTCATCTTTCCTGGTAGCCTCATGGTTAAACCTTTCAATACATAGATTTAGGTTCTCTCTTATTTCTGGAAGGTTCTCCGATATTATTGCATTAGCTGTTAGCTGTGTTTCATGGTTTTGTTTATTCTCTTTCATTTCAACACTTGTAAACTGAGTTATTTTTACTTTATATTTTATTTCATTTTCATTCTCTTGTTTTTGCTTTGGTTTTCTTCAATGCCTCTTGTTATATTTTCACTCAGATTTCATTTAGATCTCCCTCTAGTACCTTAAAAATTATTCTAAATATCTGAAATGGTTTTATCTTTTAATATATTTTAGGATATCAATCAATTGACACATATTTCATTTAATATTTTTGTCCATTTTGATATTAGTTTTTAAATGTCCAATTTTTAAGTCATTAATTGTTTCATTTATTGATTTATTAAACAGTTTGGAGTGGTATATTACAATAATTCATATTTGTTTTAGAAATTTTCATGCAGCAAAATAATTTAATTCTCAACCTCTGCTTTTTTCAAAAAGCAGCTTTACATGGATCTTGACTGCCTTTTTCTAGTTAAAATAATATTGTAGATAGAAGTTCTAGTTTAGTAGCAGTCTTTCTCTTAGAATAGTGAAGCCTGATTTCTTTAATGGATGCTTATTGGTGGTAGGAATGTGATTGTATATAATTAGGTTTTGAATGTGATTGAATGTAGGTTGGCATGTTTTGTGACTTGTTTTTGTTTTTTAAGACCCTAGATTTTCCTTACTTCCTTCTTTTCCTCCTGCTGCCACTTGTACAAAGGTAGCAACCCTCTGTCATTATCCCCTAGAAGCACTGCATCTGCAGGGCCTCTGCCTGTGGGTCTTGCTCACTTTAAATATGCTTCCCTGCATTTGGTGCTATTCATTGCCAAATCCAGACCTGTGTAGTGTAATACATACAGATCATTGTTCTTCCTATAACAATGACTTTTTTCCCCCAGATTCTGCCTTTGCCCCCAACCACTTCATATCTTCTTTTCAATTTAAGATTGAAAAGGACTTAAAAAAATTGTTGTGATTACTCCATTCCAGATGCAGCCTTGGAAGAAAAGGAAAACAACTAAATTGACAATGAAAGAAGTAGGAGAACTTATATTCTTGTTTAATAAATACTTACTGAGTACCTACAATGAGCAAGGCATTGAAGATAAAGTAATCAGCTAGATAGACAAGGCCTGTGCCCTCACTGGCTTATGTTCTTCTGGGAGAATAGATATATAAAAAAAAAAATGTTAAGGGATGCTAAGGACTATTAAAAAAGAAGCACAGTAGGAGATAAAGACTAAAGTAGGTAGTGCCATAATATTTAGTTTAGCTAGACCCTCTCTGATAAGATGACATTTGCCTAAGACTTGACTTGAAGTCATCTAAATATTTGAAGGAAAGGATATTAGGTAGAGAAAAAAGCATATCTAAAAGGCCCTGAGGCTGGGACAAATTCGATGTGTCTGAGGTGTGGAAGAAGATAGAATAACTGTAACTGAGATTGTAGGAAAAAGTGCATTACAGGGTAAAGCTAGAGAAGCAGGCAGTAGCTAGATCAACTAGAGGTCTTATAGCCATGATAAGCTTCAGACTTTGTTTTAGGTGTGATGGGAAGACATTAAAGGGTTTTAGCTAGGAAAGTAATGGAATCTGATTTACATTTTAAAGGTAAACCAAAGCTTCTGTGTCTAGTATATACTGACTAAGGAAAGAGAAGAAGCTGGAAGATTAATTTCCATGCTGTTTCTGCTATATAACACTAATAACTGGCCTTTTAATTTGCTCTTGACATAAAGTCATTATTTTGTGGCATTGTTCTTGTAACTGGATGTTTGCCCTTCCCCCTCCCATTACTGTACACAGACATTGCCGAAATGTGCAGTTCCCCAGGCTTTCTGTATCACACCATGGGCTTATGGGATAATTAAAATGTTGTACTAACTTTTTATTTTTGTTGCTATGCTTACCCAAAGATACCTCTGAAGTTCACTACCTGAGTCTTATTAGTAAACATTGCTGAATCAAAGGTTCTTTGTATCTTCTGTGATCTCAGCTATATCTTTTGATACCAACAGTTTCTTCTGGCCATGACATCTTCTACTAGTCATCACCGTCTCTTCTCAGTGTCTCAGTGGATCAATCGTCTTTGTTTGTTCTCCCCCACTTTCCCATTATTCCTCCTCGAAAGTAAACTCATCCAGTCTCTGGAACTCCATCTGTACACATGCTGTTATTCTTCTTGTGACCAGCCATTATACTTAAGATATAGCAATAATTGTTGTCCATTCATTTACTTAACAAATATTTATTGAACATGAACTAAATGCCACACCCTGTGCCAGATACTCTGGTATCTGGACTCATAATCCCTGTCCTAACTGTTTTAAAGTCTGGTGAGAGTTGCAAACAAATTAAGAAGTGTCTTTAGTGAGTGGAGTACCATGTACAATAAAGAAGTCAAAAGGTATTCCAAGAAAAAAAATGGTATTTACCTGAAATCTGAAAGATGAAAATGATATGATCAGGAAAAAACAACAATAACAAGAACAACAACAATAGTAGAAGCCAAACTATTTGAAGTGTCTATAGTAGGCTCAGTAGCATGAGAAAACCATGACATATCTGAGGAACATAAAAAGGTCAGTATGAAGGGATGGGAAGTATGAGAGATGAAGTCATGATTTCAGTATTTCCATTATTCCATACTGTGGTCTTTTTCACTGAATAAATTAATACCTGAAGTGGTCTTCACTTTTACCCCATGTCACTTTGGGTTTCATCTATGCAGCCTCTTAAGCCCTAAGCTTGGCTTGTGGAGCAGATACCTTATCATCCTACTTTTCAAGACATAAATCAATAACTATTCCTTATGAAGGAGAAGTCTTGTTCTCTTTCATTAGGAAAAGCTTCACAAATCTCAAATATGTTTTATTTATTTTGTCCAACCTCTCTGCCTGTACAAACAGGACCTATGTTAGGGTCCCCAGAGGCCAGGCTGCATGAAGACTGGAGTATTTCTGACCAGTGGATATAAAAGCACGTTGCTCGAGCGGATACAAGGATGGAACCGAAATAGAAAGCCAGGAATACAGTTTAAGGGCTTAAATTTAAGGGACCAGGCAGAGAGGCAGAGCCCACCTCTTATCCGAGAAGGCATTTGGATATGAAGCAAGTGAGTACTAGACTAAAACAGGATTTGGACAAAAGAGTAGGAGTGGATCCTGGACATACTCCATGAAATATTGGAGTAGCCCCAGGGACATTTTTTATAGGGCACATATGGTCTCAGCTGTGAGTAAGGAAGGAGCTGTTAAGGGCTCAGCTAGTCCTTAAGTTCTCAGTCTTTTTTGAGGTAAACATGTGAGAACAACAACAAAAAAATTACAGTGCAATCTGAGAAGTTCTATAATCAATGCATATGCCAAGTGGGAGCAAGTTTTAGGGTTTTAATGAAGACTTCATAAGCAGGGCATTTGAAAGGTTGGTAAGTTAGTCAATTGGAAAAGGTAGGGAAAACCCAAGAAGAGCAAATAACATGGGCCAGGACTGATGTAAAAAGAGCATCATGTTGCATTCAAGAATGAGGAGCTATGCAATGTGCCAAAAACATGTTGGGACCTCTTAAGTATGAACTAGTAAAGATGGAGTAATCCTGGAACAGGTAGGGCTAGGATTCAGGAAATAAACCATACTGTTGGCTTAGGAAGGCTCATTTGGTGCTGTCTGGGCTGGCAGTGATGTGTTAAAGAATCTACCCTATTGAACAGATCATGGCAACGAGAATGTCAAGGTGGTGGTAATAACAAGGTGTCCTCTAGGTGACTAAAATGGGTCAGATCTCCAGTCAGTGGTGAAAATTCAGTCATGGCTTTTGCCCTTGGCTTATGGGGTTCTATGGACCTGTCCAAGTAAGCTGGCCTTTTGGATAAGACTGGAGTCCTGGTGATAGACATGGGGGGTAAACTAGGAAATTAAAGTCTAAACACAGTAATAAAGAAGCAATAAATATTGGAAGGTCAGTGAGAAGGCGAATCTTGGTGGGCTCGTTCATGTTGAAGGTTAAACTAAGAAATACCTGTTGCCAATCTTCAGGCAGCAAGATTAGTTCGTAAGTGTCCGATCACCTGCAAAAGGTACATCTTACCCATGCAGAATTAACCCCAAACCTGGTCAGGGCTAAGTCTTTGGAGTAAAAATTCTTAAGACTTATGGCTGAATAGGACTGAATAGGCTATGATTTATATTGATCAAAGAGTTTGCTATATAATCCTAAGAAATCTGGGCTTTATCTTTTGGATAACTGGAAATCTTTGTAGAATTTTCAGAAGTGACCAAACATAACATTTATTTTTGAAAGATGACCCTAGAGGTGTTGTGGAAGGCCTGGAAACTTAGAATTTCATCAGGGGGCTTTTACCTTATTATAAGCTATGTAAGAATTATTTGAATTGACTCAGTGACAATGGGAGGCAGATATAGGGAAATACTAATTCGTTCCTTTAAGAATTATTTATTCTTAAAAAGATGTGACTTAAAGACTTTTTAAAAAAGGAATTGTATTACATGTGTTCTTTTACCTATACATTTAGCTTCATATGTAAGTGGGGAGATGTGTTCTTTGTATACGTATTCATCTTTCTCCTAAACCCATATTAAAATTCTTTAATGTATTGGGTGATATTCTGAACCACCATTTTTTTAAAGACTTGGCTATGTTAAAAACATTGACCCTGATAAAATATTGACCCTTAAGATTTCAGTTATTTTCTTCTCAGCAAGAATGAAATCAGGTAATACATTTGGAATGAGGGATAAGTAGATTAGTATAAAGATCTTTGTCCCATAGGCAAAAGCAAAGGAGCCTGCTACATTTCCAGATAGGAAGACTAAGGTTACTGAGAATGGAAGTTTGTGGCTACTTCAAAATCTTGACCAGGTGATATACTAAGGCAAGGAAACCTTCCACTAGAAAGGAAGGTTGAGCAGATTGAGTTTCATGAGATGATTTGGAAAGTTTTCATTAAGTACGCACGCAAAGATTCCAATAGCAAGTGATAATGGACTCCTCGAAGCTCTTCACAAGCATTGTATTTGTACTAGATAATTCACACAAGAGAGAGGCGATGAGCTAAGCCCAGTATTAATTTCAAGCCACCTCCCTTTTTGTTTAAAGGAAACCCATGCTGCTTTCTATGGTTGTCAAGTTTGACTGAATTTTGTCTATTTCTTCAATTAGTATCCATCCCAAATGTCAGGTAGCTTTGTCTAAACTAAAGAAAATGGTCTTTTTTTGGTTTTATTTGTTTTATTATTATTATATTATTGTGGATCATACTCATGCACTAGTGAATATAGTTGATAAGCATCTCACAATGACATTGTTTTGCCCTTTCTGCTGTAGGTGGCTATTCTATTTCTGGTACATACCGTAGGCAAATAATTTTGTCCCCTAATATGTTCCAAGAATTAAACATTTTAAAATATTCTTAATTCACAGAGTGAGAAAAAATTGCTATTTACTTTCAAAGGCAAAAGTATCTACATGGAGTCTCTGACTCAAACTTTTCCTTCAAAATCTATTTTGTTACCCATACAAAACCAGAAAATAAACACACCTCCAAGAGAGAAAGAATAATCAAAGTGAAACTAAAAAAAAAAAAAAAATTTTTTTATAATTGCAATCATTGACTCTGAAGCAGCCATGATGCTTAGAGGAAGATCTAGGGATTTTTATGTTTTATTTCAGGATTTAAAAAAAAAAAAGTAAAAAGCATTTTAGAGTGCTTCCGGATGCAAAAAGTTAATCATTGTGATGACTTTCTTTATACAGGGGCATCAGTTACCCACAAACGTGGGAATACCATTTCTACACTTGTAGAGTTCCCTGCAGTTAATCCCACTTTCTAGGGTAGATTCCCTCTCTGCTGGGAACAAACATTTAATTAGGTTTCTAGAAATCAGATGTGTCTGGGGAGGACTTCAGCTTGAAACTGAATTATGTAGAGAAAACTTACGGATGTGATGCCTCCATTTCTTAGAGTGGACTGTGGCAGAGCTGTTAATAGCAGCTTACTGAATCTTTAGCTTCCTTATTCTGGCAGAGGTATCAGCTTCCTGGGTGGGCCAGTTGGGAGTGTGATTCTGGGAGTCGTTCCTGGAACTTAGCCTAAAGTCTGTTTCCTTGGCCTCTCATGATTCTGTGAGCCACCCAAATCACATAATAAAACCCTTTTCTCCTTAAAGTAACTGGAGTAGATTCTGTTATCACAACTAAGAATATTAGTCTATCGGATAATTGCTCTTGTAGGATTGACAACACTGGCAGCCACTTTCAACTGGGAAAAAACCAGATTGTATAACAAGAACACAGGCTTGAAGGGAAATGCTTTTGAAAGAGAGAGTGATCTAACAAGTTTTGACTGTATTAATTTAATGTTGTTTGGCCAATACTATCATTGGAGCCTCTAAGTGATGATGTCTTCCGTTTATTTCATATAAAATAAAGCTCCTATTTTTACTTAGAATATTAAGCTGGAAATAGTTTAAAATAGAGGGATTTTGACATTAGTCTAGCACTTTGATGATGATATCTCGTTTTCCAAAATAGTACTCTGACATTGCTTCTTTAAGATGTTAATGAGAGCCTGAGATAGTATACATTTGTATAGAGAATGAAACATTCCTTGGGCATAGGAAAAAGACCCCACAAAACTACCTACACAAATGTCTTGGTTCCACATGAGCCCTCTTGAATCTGAAATTTTGGTACTAACACCCACCCAGACCCTGCATTTTTTAACAAAATTGGAAGTTCAGTTAGCATACTAGAGTACTTGGATGAGTGTTTTAGAATACTGAGAGAAAAAATTTTTAAGAGAAATCTAATACATTTTTTTTAAAAATTGTTACAATTTGTTAATACATTGACCACCCAATTTCCGGTCCAGTAACTTTCACTTGAAAACTTAAACACTAAGTATTAAAACGATGTTGTTCTTCTCTCAGAGATGAAATTTTAATAGTTCTTCCAACTATCTTTTAAAATTCACAGCCAATAGTTTAAATATTCAAAAGAAACAAAAATTGAGCTTTTAACCAGCCTTTTTGAGCCACTTTAATGGTTAGAACAGTAGGAAAATTCATCCAGACTTTCCAAATTGTGGAACAATTTGTAATTTTCTTCTATTTAATATAACATTTCTTGAGCACTTAGTGTGTGCTAGTCATTTTGCTTGACTCTAGATGTGAAATCAAATAAAATAAAGAAGGAGGCTACATTTGGTAGGGGAGATGGACACATGGACAGACAGATTTGATGGGATATGCTAAGGGCTGTGACAGGGATCTGTATGCAGTGAGTAAGAGCACAGCCCAGTACTTCTCATGCTTGACTACACACTGGAATCACTTACAGTGCTTTAAAAAGTACTGATGTCTGGCTTCTGCTTCCAGAATGTATAATGTTATCACTCTGAGATATGTGGCCTGGGCACAAACACTTCCCTGCTGACTCTACTGTGGAGCTAAGTGGAAAACAAAGGTTCAACATTAGGCTCTTGGAGGAGGTGACCCCTTAAGGGAAACCTTGAAGAAGATGAAGTAGATCCATCCACATCACAACCCAACAAACTATGCCTTCAATTTACTGTTGACCAGATTAACAAAGCTAACTCATAAAGAAGAAAGCCACAAGATGGTTATCCCTCTCATATTTTAACAGTCTACAAAGCAGTTTCACATAGTTGATCTCATTTGAGTTTCTCCACAACACTGTGGGGAGTAACAGAAAAGTGGAAGGGTTGTTTTCAGAGTATGACAGTAAGGTTGCTATGCACGTGAGGGAGTCTTGCTACCTAGATCTGACTGTGCAAGATTGGGCTTTTTTCCAGCAGCTGTTCTTATTCTTAGGATAAGTCAAGAAATCCAAGTTAAAATACTTTGGACTTGAATCAAAAAAAAAAAAAAAAAGTGGAGACATCTGGAGAAAAGAATGATGCAAGGCTGTACACTTGGGTGGAGGTCAAAAGAAAGGCAAGGGATTCGGTGGCCAAAAAGCAAGCACATGGGGTTGATGGGCCATGCTACCATGACTCCGCAATAACAGTGAGCACTTGGGAAAATCAGCAGGTCATGTTGAAAACAACACATTCTGAGAAACGATGACAGATCCATTTATTTGCAACTTGGATGTAACTCATAAAAATGAACAAAGGAGGCTGCTGAAAGAAATTGTTCTACAGGAAGAGCCCTCAGAAAATGCATTCTCAGACTTATCAAAGAACACGGTCTTAAAGATAAAAAAACAAAAATCCGTAAAATCCAGCTGTCAGTGCAGGCACTTTGCATAAGTCATTTAATCTATATGTTCACAGGTAAGAAATATATTTTTTGTCCGGTAGGGTATGGGTTATCTGTGTTTCATATCACTTGTTTGTGTGGTAAAATCATCGGGCTCCTTTAAAAAAAATAGGCTGCAGAGTCATGCTAAGTCATTCACCCAGGAAGAGCCTGAAGTACCTAATTAGGAACAGATGGTGCAGGGGTGGTGTCATTAGGGTACAGGGAGCTGCACGCCCTTCTGGGGGATGCATATGGAAATGAATGGGATACTAAAACTGGGACAAACCTAGATGTCAGTAAAACAAAACAATTTTGGGTAGAAAATAATTGTTTTCTAGATCATCTCTGCAGCCTGTATGGAGAGAAAAATGGAAATTAGAGTCTCCTTCTTTCTTTTTGATCTCAGTCATCGAAATGGGTTGCATCTCTGAAATGTTTTCCCTGACTCCCACCTGCCCCTTCTCCGTTTACCCCATCTCCCTCGTCTTGCAAAGATTGGTTTGGTGACTCTCTTCTATGTCCCCCTCAATCCCCAATATTTAACATTCTTAGTATTCAACTCTAAATTGTGGCTGTGTTTTTATCTTCTCAACGTTTGAACTTATTTTCATGATAATTTATAACAAGTACAATTTAATAATTCATTATTAAATTCCTAGGTTAGCATTTGCATCTCCTCCTAGAAAGCTAAACATAATCCTCAGGAGACAAAGACTTTTTATCTAGTTTAGTGTATAGCATGTGCCTCTTTGGACCCGGCACATAATAGATACTCGTAACGAGTTTGACAGGTATAAGAAAAAAATGAATGAATGAATATAATGAGTTATTTGGCCCAGCGGCGGGGTCTTCTTTCTCTCTCTCTTCCCAACATTTAATGATCTTCCCGGTCAGGAACTGAGAAGATGATATTTTCAAAGGCCAGGATGGTGACATAAATGTGAGAAGCTGACCCTGTCTGCCAGCTAGATGTGCCTCAAACCCATTTGTTTGGTCCCCATTTACTAAATATTGGTTGAGAAATTAAATGTTTTTTTGGCAGTTCCTACTTGTAGTATTTGCTCAAATTGCTCTTTCTCTATGCAACACTCTTTCTTCTTAGACTTCATTAGTCTTCTTTATCACTTCTCCTGGAATATGCCTGTACTACATGTCACTGCCTAAAACTATCAAAAAAGCTGGCATCCCTATTTAAGCTTTCTTATTTCAAGGAGGGCACGTTTAATTAATGGTTTAAAGGAGAGACTCTAGAGGTGCCTGGGTGGTGGTGCAGTCGGTTCTGTTTCTAACTCTTGGTTTCTGCTCAGGTTGTCATCTTGGGGTTGTGAAATTGAGCCCCCAGTTGTGCTTCCCACTCACTGCAGAGTCTGCTTGAGACATTCCCTCTCCATCTGTCCCTCCACACCATGCACTTACTCTCTCTCTCAAATAAATAAATCTTAAAAAAAAAAAGTAGAGACTTTAGAGACAGTTATCTACCTCCAGTATGTACTACTTATTTAGGATTTGGGCAGGTTACTCATTTTTTTGCACTTCACCTTACCCATTCGAAGATGGGGATAATGATAGTATCTATCTCATGAGATCATTAAGAGAATTAGATGAGTGCATTTTTATAAAGCATGTAGAACAGTGTCTGGCATGGAGGAAGTTCTGTAACATTATTTGTTAAATGAAATTTTAATAATGTAAAATCAAGTAGAAGTGAGCTTGCCTGGTATCTTTTCTTCTTTGTATGACTCCTGTGCATTTGTTCCTAATGGATCCTTCAGTGTGTGCTGGTCACAGCCCTTCAAATGTGCCATTGCATCAAACAACTCAGCAGGAGGCAAAAAGAATGCAGATTGGTGAATTTGGAGGAACATTTGATGGTGTCAGGAAAGATGATTCTGCTGTAATTTTTATTTATCATATTTATCAACATAATATTTTACATAGTTAAATCTTTATTTATTATAAAATGTATCCCTCTAGAATATGAGCTTGATGAAGGCAGGCAATTTGTTTTGTTCACTGTTAATATCCCCAGTGCTACATTGGGTGCTCAAGAAATATATCTTGACTGAATGAACGAGTAGTGAATGAGAAATACAGCCATCGTATTTCTAGCTGAGTTTTTTTTTTTTTTTAAGATTTTATTTATTTATTTGAGAGAGAGAGAAAGTGATGGAGACCACAAAGGCAGAGGGAGAAGCAGACTCACTGCCAAGCAGCCTGCCTGATATGGGGCTCGATCCCAGGACCCTGAGATCGTGACCTGAACTGAGGCAGACGCTTCACTGACTGAGCTACCCAGACACCCCTAACTGAGTTTTAATGGATATTGGCTTGGAATTTGAAGTTATTTTCTTTGACCAATATCTGGAATGGAGCTACTTTTTTTCTTTCTTGGAATTACTATTTTAAACAGCATCACTGAAATATAATAAAAACACAGTGAACTGAAGAGGTTGAAAGGATACAATTTTATAATGTTTGACATATGTATACACCCATGAAACCTTCACCAGAAGCAACAGTGAATATAACACATTCGTTATCCCAAATGTGTCCTGTACCCCTTTCTAATCTCTTTCCCACCCTCCCCAAGCAACCACTGCTCTATTGCTTATCACTATGAATTAGTTTGCATTTACACACACACACACACACACACACACACACACACACACACACACACACACAATCATTCAGTATCCTTTTTTCTTTCTGGTGTCTTTCACACAGCATTGTTTTTTTTATAAATTCATCTGTGCTGTTCCATGTATGGATAATCATTATCTTTTATTGCTGAATAATTTGTAATAGTATGGGTATTCCATAATTTATTTATTCATAAATTGATGAATAGAGGGTTGTTTCTAGTTTTTGCTTATTATAAATAAAGCTGCTACAAATGTTCTGGTACCAGACTTTGCATGAATATATGCCTTCTTTTCTTGTGGGCATGTATTTAGGAGTGAAATGGCTAGGTTACAAGTAAGTGCATGTTTTAACTTCTTAAGAAACTGCCAGACTGTTTTGCAAAGTGATTTTCCAGTTTCTCTTCCCAAAAGTTAGTGCATCATCTCACCAACACTTGGTACAATTTTCTTTTTAATTCTAGCCATTTTAATAGGTGTGTGTGTGTGTGTGTGTGTGTGTAGTAATATTTCATGGGGGTTTTGATTCAAGTTTTCCTAATGACTAATGATGTTGAGTATATTTTTGTTTTTGTTTGACAAATATACATCTTTGGTGAAATATTTGTTAAAATCTTTTGCCTGTTTTAAAACTTGGGTTGTTTTATTGTTATTTAATTTTGAAAGATCTCTCTATATTATGATATAAGTTCCTAATCAGATATTTGATTTGCAGGTATCTCCTACTCTGTGCTTGTGTTTTCAGGCATTTAATGTATCTTTTGAAGAGCAGAAATTTTAAATTTTGATGAAATCCAGATTATCATATTTCTCTTTTATGGATCATGCTTTCAATATTACGTCAAAGAAATCTCCTATGGATTGAGGCTCTTGGAGCAAAGATATTTAAGATCAGGGAGTACTGGCTTCAAAGAAGCAGTGGGAAGGAAGGAGTTGGGAATACCATCATGAGATGTGAAGGCATGAAAGATCAGTAGGCATCTTCATGTTTGCAAGGGACATCCAGGTTTCAGTTACTAGTTCTCACTTGTGGTTGCCCATTAGCAATTCAGAGGGTGCTTTAATCAAATTCCCATGCCTTGGCTCCACACCAGATAAATTATATCATAATCTCTTGGGCTAGAACACAGGCAACAGGGTTCTAAACTTTCCCAAAGAGTTCACATGTGCAATAAGGATTGGGAATTATTGTATTAAGGCAAGGAGTTAAAGGGAATATTCTGAACAAAGTAGGGGATGAAGGGAGTGGGCTGCTTGTGAAACAGCAGGCCTGAGAGTTTCAAAGCAAAGACGTTAGAGCAGGGTCAGGGTTAGGGTCAGGAAAGTCAGTTTAACGTTGAAGAAAATGGAGATAAGAAAGGGTTTTTTTTCCCCCCCCCTATTATTTTCTTATTTAAATTCAGTTTAATTAACAAATAGTGTGTTATTAGTTTCAGAGGTAGAATTTAGTGATGCACCAGTTGCATGCAACACCAGTGCTCCTCACATTAAGTGCCTACCTTAATGTCTACCACTTCCCCTTAAAATATATTCCCCCCACCAACCTCCTTTCAGCAACCCTGTTTATTTCCTAGAATTGAGTCTCTTATGATTTGTCTTCCTCTGTTTTTTTTATTTTATTTTTCCTTCCTTTCCCCTATGTTCATCTGTTTTGTTTCTTAAACTCCACATATGAGTGAAATTATAGGATATTTTTCTTTCTCTAACATCTCCCTTAGCATAATACCCTCTAGTTCCATTCATGTCCTGCAAATGACAAGATTTCATTCTTTTTGATGGCTGAGTAATACTGCATTATGTATGCATACCACATATATATAAGAAAGTTTAAGATCCCAACAGTTTTGTGGAGATTGAGTAAAGGACCCAACCACTGAGTGACACAAGCATACAGGTCTGGAATGTTGTGTCATCACCTGACCCTGGCTCTGTCAACTCTTGGAGACTGTCATTTGAATTAGATGATGACCATGATAAGAACATTGTCACTGTTGTCACTGTCACTACTGTGACAACAATGATGGAGATGATACCTCTTGAATTTGTTTTTTTTCTATGTCCATCCCGTCCTCTTCTAGGCTACTGTCCTCCTTTACCGGGAACATTGTAGTAACCCTTGGCTGATAGCTCTGATTCTGTTCTTAACTAGCTCTAGAACAACTTGCCCAAATCATTCAAATGCTGAATGGTTTGTTTGCCAACTCTGTTTTTTTCTTTTTTTTTTTTTTTTTAACTCTGTTTCTTGCATAATGTTTTCTAGCACTTAAAGTTATGTTCACTTTATCTTAGCCTCAGCTCCCTGGTGCAGCTAGAGCCTGAAGAAGGAAGAAAGGACACTGAGGGTACACAGGAAAAATTTGTTATAAGAATTTTGTTTGATTATGAAACATTTTTGCTGGATAACATCGCTTAATTTAGAGAAATCATTATGGGGGCTTTTAAATCAGATCTTGAATATAGCTGGGTTTCTTTTATAGCATCTGCACTTTCCCAAAATTCCCTGTGAATTTTGTATTTATCCTTCCTTCTACAAAATGATTTTATCACATAAGCATGTATGCCTAAACTATCTGGTTTTGTTTGTTTGTTTGTTTAGCCTGTTCCACATTTTTACAAGCAAGGGCTCATATTGTATGTGGTCTTCCAGGTCTTGTTTTGTTATCCAATATTATGCTTCTAGGAGTCAACTATGTTATTGTGTGTAGTTTCAGTTCCTTCATTTTTACCATTTTATGATATCAATTATGTGACTATCACAGTTTTATATCTCTTTTTCTTTTGGACACTGGGTGACTTTCAGTGTTCTGATACTATAAAGAGGGCTGCTATAAATATGTTGCATATTTTACAGTTATCTGGTACTTATGAACAAGAGTTTCTCTGGGGTATATATCCAGAAGTAAAATCTCTGGGTTATAGAGTATACAGTGTTCAACTTTGGAAGATAAAGCTAAAAAGGGCACCAAAGAGGTTTTCCCAGTCTACACTCCCAAAAGCAGTATGTGGGAATAGCCTTGCCAGCACTTGATATGTTCAGACTTCCTAATTTTTGCCAATCTATTACATATTAAACTTTTTGCTATTTCTTTGAATGCTAATGAAGTTAAACATCTTTTCATATATTTAGCCATTCCCAATCTGTGAAGTGTATGATCATATCAGTTTTTCTCCTGACTTGCTAGTTGTGTGTTTTTATTATTAGTTTGTAGAAATTTCTTGAAGGATTTGGACTCCTAGTTCTTTGTCAAGGAAAGAGTCTGTGTTACATATATTTTCTCTCAGCTCAAGCTGTTTTTTCTTTTCTGCTCTGTTATTTCTTTTGATGAGCACATATCCTTTATTTGAATGTAGTTCATTTTTATCATATATTTTTTTCTTTTAGGATTAATGATTCTGTATTTTATGTATAAAACTTTTCTTAACAAAATGTCAGAAAAATACTCTCCTGAGTTTTCAATTAACTGCTTTGCTTTTCACATTGAATTTTTTGACCTACCTAGAATTAGTTTCCATGTTTCATAAGTTCAGGCATAGCTTAGAGATACTGCATGTTTGGTTCCAGATCACCACAATAAAGGGAATTTCACAATAAAGTGAGTCAAATGTATTTATCGATTTCTTAGTACTCACGAAAGTTATGTCTGTAATATATTAGTCAATTAACATTATATAGTGCAATATAACACATATAGTGCAATAACATTATGTCTAAAAAAACAATGTGCATACCTTAATTTATAAATACTGCTAAAAACACATATCAACCATCATCTGAGCTTTCAGCAAGTCATGATCTTTTTGCTGGTGGAAGGTCTTTCCTTGATGTTGATGGTTGCTGACTGATCAGGGTGATAGTTGCTGAAGACTGGGGTGCAGGGGTAGTTTCTTAAAATAAGACAACTATGAAGTGTGCCATATAGATTGGCTCTGCCTTTCATGAATGAATTCTCTTACCATACCATGCTGTTTGATGGCACTTTACCCACTCTACCCATGGTAGAACTTATTTCAAAATTAGAGCCAATCTTCTCAAACCCTACCACTGCTTTACAACTAAGTTTGTGTGATATTCTAAATCCTTTATTGCTATTTCAACAATTTTCATAGTCCATACACCAGGAGTAGATTCCATCTCAGGAAATTACTTCCTTTGTTCATCCATAAGAAAAAAACTCCTCATCTATGAAAGTTTTATCATGAGATTGCATAATTCAGTCCCATTTTTCAGACTCCACTTCTAATTCTAGTTCTCTTGCTGTTTCCAACACATCTGCAGGTACTTCCTCTACTGAAGTCTTGGACCCCTCAAAATAAGGGTTTCAATCAACTTCTTCCAAATTCCTGTTCATGTTGATATTTTGATCTCTCCCCATGAATCACAAATGTTCTTAGTGGCATCTAGAATGGTGAATCCTTTCAGAAAATTTTCAATGTACTTCACCCAGAACCATCAGAGGAATCACTATATGTGGCAACTACAACCTTACAAAATTTATTTGTTAGCTAATAATACTTGAAAGTCTGAATTACTCCCTAGTGCCTGAGCTGCAGAATGGATGTTGTTAGCAAACATGAAAACAACATTAATCTCATTGTACATTTACATCAGAATTCTTTGGAAACCAGGAGTATTATCAATGAGAAGTGAGATTTTGAAAGTTTGTTTGTTTGTTTCTAAGCTGCAGTAGTTTCACCGGTAGGCTTAATAAACCATGCTAGAAACAGATGTTCTGTCACCCAGGATTTGTTGTTTCATTTGTAGAACACAGAGTAGATTTAGCATAATCCCCTTTTTTCTTTAAGATTTTATTGATTTATTTGATAGAGATCACAAGTGGGCAGAGAGGCAGGAACAGAGAGAGGGGGAGCAGGCTCCCCACTGAGCAGAGAGCCTGATGTGGGGCTTGATCCCAGGACTCTGGGATCATGACCTGAGTCAAAGGCAGAGGCTTTAACCCATGGGGGCAGGTATTAGCCCCTAACAGGAGAGTGAGCCTGTCCTTTGAAGCTTTGAAGCAAGGCATTGACTTCTTCTCTCCAGCTATGAAAGTCCTAGATGGCATCTTCTTCCAACAGAAGGCTGTTTTGTCAATATTGAAAAACTGTTGCTTAGTGGGGCCACCTTCCTTATCTTACCTACATCTTCTGGATAACTTGCTGCAGGTTCTCCATCAGCACTCACTGCTTTCACCTTGAACTCTTATGTTATAGAGACGGCTTCTTTTCTTAAATCTCATAAGCCAACCTCTTTTGGCTTCAAAGTTTTCTTCTGCAGCTCCTTTACTTTTCTTAGACTTCACAGAATTCAAGGGATTTAAGGCCTTACTCTTCAGTTTTGACTTAAGAAAAAGTTGTGGCTTAACTTCCACATAGAAGTTGATATGTCCAGACCTCTCAAACTTTCCCTGTATCAGCAATAAGGCTGTTTTGCTTTCTTATCATTTGCATGTCCACTGATGTAGCACTTTTAATTTCCTTCAGGAATTTTTTTTTTTTTTTTTTGCATTCACAACTGGGCTAACAGCTTGGTGCAAGAGAACTAGCCTTTGGCCTGTCTTGGCTTTCAACATGCCTTCCTCACTAAGCTTAATCATTTCGCTCATTTCTAACATTTTATTAAAATTTGACACATGTGACTTTTCCTTTCATTTAAACACTTAGAGGCCATTGCAATGATACTAATTGGCTTAATTTCAATAATGTGTCCCAGAGAATAGGGAGAGTGATGAAGAGGGAGAGAAGTGAGGGAACATGGTTCTGTCCTTAACTTCTTAAATGGAAGTTTTGTCACTGATTTAGATTTTATTTTATTTCTAAAGTAAGCATTAAGACTATAAATTTCTCTCAAAATATTTGCTCTGTCTTATGTTTTGATATTTTTATTCTCACTCATTTCTAAGTATTTAATATTTTTCATCATTATTTCTTTTTTTTTTTGGCTGAATCATTTTCAAGTGCACTTTAAACAAGATATATAGGTATATAGAGTTTTATAGATATATAGAGTTTTAAAAACCTGTCCTTTATTAACAAATTCTAATTTATTGGCATTGGAATTGTGGTCAGAGAAAGCATTCTGTTTGATAGTGATCCTCTGAAGTGTATTGAGTCTTGGTTTACAACCTAGTGGTGTGTCCCACATGCCATTCTATTCCTATACAGAGGAATTTTTAAGATGCGTAAACAGGGCCCATCTCCCACTATAGAAACAGAAGAGGCCCTTACTTATTCTTTGTAGAATAAGGTTATACATGTTAAGCTTACCTAATAATAATTCCTTTGTCTTTGGTTTTGAATTATGTGAAAATGGGGTCAGTTCAAGACTTTTCCCAGACAATATGGAGGAGTTGGGAGCCCAGTGGTATGATAACAAGAACCCAATAGCAACAATATCAGTTTGTGTCCTCTGTTCTTATAACTGTGTCCCTTGGTTTTCTGTCAGAGATTCATTCTCCACTCTTCTGTTGGATTCTCTGAGTTACTGATATCTTGTCAATTCATTCCCTTTCTGTTTAATTAAACCAAAGTCAGTCTCTATTGCTTAAAACTGAGGACCCTGGTAATTGTAAAAAGGTAATACTTCTGAGGCAATTATAGTATATGAATTTTTGTTTTATTTTACTTTGTTGGCATTATTTATTTTCCTCATATGACAGATAAAGAGACTCAGGCTTTAGGAGTTTAAATAGCTTGTCCAGTGCCACAGAGTTTGTCAATGGTAGAGCCAGGGTGCAAGTCAGCTCTGCCTGATTCTTGAACCACTACTCATAACCGTTTCATATATTCATTTAATAGGTAGCTTGTATTTTTCCCTGAATCTAATGTTCTATAAGCTGAAAGCATCAAATAGATTGCCAAGTATAATCAAGGAGTAGCTTAGGTACTGAGAGGCCAAAGAGCAGATGCTGCAAATATTCATGCCTTCTTACATTTTAAGAGGAAAAAGTACTTCTTTCAGGCTTTCTATTTAATACATGCTGTGAGATGAGTTTTTAGAAACTGACCTTCTCCTCCCATTTACTCCCCTTTTTCTCCCCTAACTCTGCAAATTTGCCACACGTGCCTTGGCAGCACAAACAAGCATCACACAGAGGGACTGGTGACTTAACATACTTCATCATCTCCCTGGCCTAACAGAGGGGTCCTTTTAGGTCATGGGCCCCTTTTCTTCCTGTAGGTTTATTGACAGTTTGTGTGTTCATGCTCATTAAGTAACTTCTAGCAACCTTGGCTAAATAAATTGGTAAAAGGCTGAACTCATAGTCAACATTGCTTCATAACACACACATGCAGAGCTCATAATATATGTGACAGTTGACTCACTTAAATCACCCAATTAATTTTTTGTAGTCTTGTATAAATATAATAAAGTAGCTATAGAAATGAAAGATGTTTTCAAGTTAAATTTGACTCCACTGAACTCATAGAATCAGAGTTAACTTATATTTTATTTTAGGTGATTTTACAGAAAGTTGTTTTAAAGGCAAAATATTCTTGAAAGGTTGAAGTTATTTCTACCCCCATTTTTTTTTTAAATTGCTGTCATGAAAAGCCCACTGATTTTATAATCTATTAATTTGCAGTGGAAAACTATGCTTTTGTTGATGTAGAAAGTTTACTCTACCAATAATGCACATATATGTATATAACTCTTAACCTCATCTTAAATATGTTTGGTGTCAAATCACCCATTACCAGCATATAAAGTTATTTCTTGGCTTTTCCCACTAGCAGAATACTTTAGTGCCTTAAGTGGTACATTCACACTCAAGTGGAATAGAGCTGTGAGGACCCTTTGACAAGAAGTAGTGTAGGTAAGTGCTAATAGTATTTGTCTCTCTTCTTGCCAGTGGAGATGAGACATTGTGCCACAACAATCCAAATTTTATTAGAAGAGAGAAATAAATAGGGTCCCACAATGATGGTCAGGTGCACAAATCAAATTAAATTCTTTTCAATCAACAGGAGTTGTCATTTTTTGTTTTTGTTTTTTTAAAGGAGTAGAAGGAGAATATAGGGGTAAGGGCAAACTGTTGATTTCTGCTGTCACGTACTAGTTGAATTGTTCTGGTAAAAATAATGTTTTTCACGTGACTTAAAAAGCCATGAAAATTAGGCACACAGAATATAAATAAGAGAAGTATCACAGAAGTGACCTAGGGAAATCCATTTTGGGATGAAAACCAAGAATATCTCATTATCATATCAGTGTTTCTGTTATTATTTTCTGAGACTAAAGATGCAATCTATAGAACTTGTGTCTCGTATGGCTTATTTATATTAAATATATAAGAAATTAAGTAGAAAAGGCTAGGAAGTGGGCATGCAAAAAAGGTATTTTGATCATCCTTTAATTTTTTTTTTTCATTAAATATGGCTTCTGAAGGGAATCTGATGGTTTATGCATTGTTTCATGCTGGCTCAGGCTCTGTTTATGGCAGACAAATGAAATAATAGATTGACCGTTCTTTGGCTATGTCAGCAGCCAAATTAATCAAACAGAAGGAGAAGTAGCAAAGATTGCCAGTATATTTATATGGAAATAACTGAAGAAGAAAAGAAAGGTACAGTTGTCCACCTTACTTGTTTCATGTTTCAAGCTGAGTACATTGGTATGTTATATGACATCTGTATAGCTAAAATCCCCAAATTAGCCAATGGTGGACCTCCATCTCCAATGTTTTTTCTGTGTTCCATTTTCTTTCCATCATATACCACTGTAATCCATGTGACTGAGTTGGGTGACTTGATTAGCAAAATGTGCCTCTTTTCTGAGTATTTTTTGTAACTTTCTCAAAAACCCACTATTTATTTAAAATTAGTTTCCTAGTTAGTGCTAAATAAAAGTAATGCCCTCTGAACAATTAGGAATTTAGAAATGACTTTATCTGTACATTTTCCTCCCTCCATCTGCTGCTATTTATTACTATTGAAGTTTTAATGTTTTGGCAGCACAACTGGTTATTTCGAAAACATTTCTAAGATTTAATCATAACTCATAGTTGAAAGATATATTGAGGCATGATAATATCTATTTTTCTCAACCACTAATGCTTTACATAAACACTTCAGACTATTTAAAATCCTGATATTAATTTATATTCTTTTTCTGAGCCATAAACAGCATGGACTAGTTTATCAGAATATTTACTGAATTAATATTCTATTTCTCTAGGTTCTCTTCCCTGGTATGATACTGAGATCATTACCCTCAACCCCTGTCTTCCATATTCTAAGGTGGCACTGGCTATGACTCACATAATGAGAGTCTCTTCGGACTCCTTGTGTTTCCTCTATAGATTATATGAAGATGGAAGGTTCTTTGGAGAAATTACTTGAAAAGAAAGAGCATTTTTCCTCCATTACTATTTAACTTAGGATTTTTATTAGTAAGTCCATGCTTTTGGATTATATGAGCTGATGCCCCTCTGTCACTGTCTCTGTCTCTCTCTGTATCTGTGTGTGTGTGTGTGTATGTCTGTGTATACACACATATATAGTAAAATCTATAATATATACTATGTAACCTTAATATATTCAATACATAGCATAAATAATATATGTCTGTATTGTAAATACATTATAATTATAAATAATAATATATATTATATATAGACATATATAATATTTATATTATATTTTATATTTATATTATATTTAATGCATTATATTTATATTTATATATTATATATAATATATGTATTTATATAAATATATAAATATTATTTATATAAATATATAAATATTATTTATATAAATATATATTATATTTGTATTATATTACATTTATTTTATGTTTATATTTATTTATATTATATATAACATATTACATATATTATATACTAATATATATTAATATATATAGATATTTATATATATCTAATATAGATATGAGTGGGTATGTGTCCTTCAAATAATATTCATAAACAAATTTTGTTTACATGAAGCTTTTTTTCATGTTTGAAAAAGTATAAATTATGGTATTCCTTTAGTGTTTCAAATTAAATATTTTTATATGCTACACAAACTTCTAGGCACAAGGATACAGCAGCAGCAGCAACAAGAACAATAACAACAAAACCCCAAAACTAAAAACCAAACAAGAACCCCCCCCCAAAAAAAACCCCAAACTTGTCCCCCTGGAATCTATGTATATTCTATGAGAAGAGGGCAGACAATAAGCAAATAACCAAACCTAAGAATAACGTGTTAGTTGCTGATAAGTGCTGTGAACGGGGGAAAAAAATAGTGTATGGAGAATGAGGGGTGCGTGTTGATTTCTATTTTATGTTGGATTGCCATGCAAGGTAGCTTTTGACCAGAGTACTGAGGAAAGTTAGGGAGTAAATGGTTTATTCAATACATTCCCAAATAGAGTGACTAGCAGGTGTGAAGTCTTCGAGATGAGATCTTGCTTAGCATATAGCGGAATGATAAGCAACTAATATGGCTGGTGTGAATGAACTAAGGGGACTGTAGAAGGGGATGAGGATAAAGAAGTATCAAGGGTGAAATTCACAGGTCCTTTTAGGCTCATAGGACTCACAGAGTTTTGTTAGAGATCTTATCCATTAGGACCATCAATAAGATTAAGCCCAAAGAAAAAGAATGCAATACAAGAAGCAGTGGTGGGCTTAAAAGTTGTGTAAACAAGTGGATGGATAGAAATATACTTCACTGTAAAATACTTAAAATTATAGTGATTATTTTAAGAGGGTTTTAAAAACAAGTTAGAAGAGGATTTGACAAAATTCAACACACTATTATAAAAACATTCAACAAAGAGGAACAGAAATGAACTTCCTTAACCCAATAAAGGACATCAATGAAAACCTCAGCTAACATTATGCTTGGTGGTGAAACTCTGAAAACTTTCCCCTAGAGATCAGTAGTAAGACAAGGATGTCCACTTTACCAGTTCTATTTAGCGCCATGCTAGAGGTTCTAGCCATGGCAATTAGGAAAGAAAAAGAAATATTAGACATCCAGATGGGAAAGGAAAGTGTCTCTATTTGCAGATGATATTAACTTGTATATAAAAAACAAAAACAAAAACAAAAAAAAAACTTGGAAATCCAGAAAATACAATTAAAGTTGATAAAGTTCAGCAAAACTGCAGGGATCAAGATCAATATACAAATCAATTTGTATTTTTATGCAGTAGGAATGAGCAATCCAAATATGAAATTTAAAAACAGTTTATTTGCAGTATAGTCAAAAAGCATAAAGCAAACAAAGAAGTGTAAAATTTATATTCAGAAAACCACAAAATATTGTTAAAAGAAGTTAAGAAATACCTAAACAAATGGTAAGACATCCCATGTTCATGGATTAGAGGACAATATATTTTTTTTAATTTTTTATTTTTTATAAACATATATTTTTATCCCCAGGAGTACAGGTCTGTGAATCACCAGGTTTACACACTTCACAGAACTCACCAAAGCACATATTCTTATGATAATAATGCTTTCAAAGTGATCTACCTATAGACTGGTTATAATCCCAGTCAAACTCCCACCTGGGTTCTTTGAAAAAATTGACAAGTTGTCCTAAAATTCATATGGAAATTTAAGGGATCAGAACAGTGAAAACAATCTAGAAAAAGAACAACATAATAGGAGGACTCACACTTCACAGTTTCCAAATTTATTACAAAGCAATGTTAATCAAGAGAGTGTGGCACTGGGACTCCTGGGTGGCTCAATCAGTTAAGCATCTGCCTTCAGCTCAGGTCATGATCCCAGGATCCTGGGATTGAGCCCCACATTAGGCTCTCTGCTCAGTGGGGAGTCTGCTTCTCCTCTCCCTCTACCCCTCTCTCCACCCATGGTCTCTCTTTCTATTTTAAATTTAAAAAAAAAATCTTTAAAAAAATGTGACTGTGGTATTAACATAGGATAGACATATAGATCAATGGAATAAAAGGCAGAATAAAGTAAAACCATGTATTTATAGTCAGTGAATTTCCAGCTAGGATGTCAAGACCATTCAATGAATATAACAGTCTTTTCAAGAAATGAAATGAGAACTGAATAGCCACAGGCAAAAGAATGCATTTGGACCCTTACATCACATTGTACATACAAATTAATTGGAAAATGGACCAAAGATCTAAATATAGAAGCTAAAACTATAAAATTCATAGAAGAAAATATAGGAGTAAATCTTATGCTCATATTTGACAAAGGATGCTTAGATATGACACAACAGCACAAGAAACAAAATTAAAAATAGATGAATTGAAAAAAATAGATGAATTGGATTTCATCAAAATTAAAAATCTTTTATATTTCAAGGACACTACCAAGAAAGTGAGAAAACAACCCACAGTATGGGAGAAAACATTTACAAATCATAGATTTAATGAAGACCTATTATGTAGAATTTATAAAGACATTTTTCAACTAAATTATAAAAAGAAAAGTAATTAAAACTAGGCAAAGGATCTGAATAGATATTTCTCCAAATAAGATATACAAATGACTAATAAGTACCTGAAAAAATGCTCAAAGTGAATCTGGAAAATGCAAATTAAAACCAAAATGAGATACTACTTCACACCTATTAGGGAGACTATAATCAAAATGACAGCTAATTTCAAGTGTTAGAGAGGATGTGGTGGGAATCTGAACTGCTAGTTTGTAAAAGTTGATGTAAAAGTAAATATAAGTTGGAGAGATGTAAAATAGTTTGCTGTCCTTGAGGATATTCTGTCAGTTCCTCAAAAGGCTAAATATAGAATTATATGGGATCCAGCAATTCCATTCCTAGCTATGTGTATACCTAAGAGAAGTGAAAATATATATCCTCACATAAACGTGCATATGTGCAAAGCAGCATTCTTCATAATAACTAAAAGTGGAAATGACTTATATGTCCATTAGCTGATGGGTAGTATATAAAATGTGATATATCCATACAATGGAATATTCAAGCAAATTAGAGAATCAAAGTTCTTATACATGCTGCCACCTGGGTGAACTTGAAAACTTCTTGCTAAAGTGAAAGTCAGACACAAAGGAACACATGTATGATTTGTTTATATAAATGTGCAAAGTAGGCAAATCTATAGAGACAGAAATTAGATTAGTGCTATCCTAGGGCCAAGGGTAGACTTATTTTAAGCAATGTGGAATATCTTTTTAGAGGTGATGAAAATGTCCTAGAAATTTGTGTGGTGATGGTTGAAAAGCTCTGTGAATATATTAAAAGGCTATGAATTATATAACTTCTTTATTTATTTAAACTTTTTTTTGGTAACAGTCTTTTTATTTTTTATTTATTTTTGAATTTTTAAAATTATTTTTATTAACATATAATGTATTATTTGCCCCAGGGGTACACGTCTGTGACCCATCAGGGTTACACATTTCACAGCACTCACCATAGCATATAACATCTCCAGTGTCCATAACCCAACCACCTTCTCCCTATCCCCCAACCCCCCAGCAACCCTCAGTTTGTTTTGTGAGATTAAGAGTCTCTTATCATTTGTCTCCCTCCCAAACCCATCTTGTTTCATTTTTTCCTTCCCTACCCCCAACAGCCTCCTTCCCTTGCTTCTCAAATTCCTCACATCAGAGAGCTGGTGCAGCCACGCTGGAAAATAGCATGGAGAGTCCTCAAAAAGTTGAAAATAGGGACGCCTGGGTGGCTCAGTTGGTTAAGCAGCTGCCTTCGGCTCAGGTCATGATCCCGGCGTCCTGGGATCGAGTCCCATATCGGGCTCCTTGCTCGGCAGGGAGCCTGCTTCTCCCTCTGCCTCTGCCTGCCATTCTGTCTGCCTGTGCTTGCTCTCTCCCCCCTCTCTCTCTGATAAATAAATAAAATCTTAAAAAAAAAAAAAGTTGAAAATAGAGCTACCCTATGACCCAGCAATCGTATTACTGGGTATTTACCCTAAAGATACAAATGTAGTGATCTGAAGGAGCACGAGCACCCGAATGTTTGTAGCAGCAATGTCCACAATAGCCAAACTATGGAAAGAACCTCGATGTCCACCAACAGATGAAAGGATAAAGAAGATGTGGTGTGTATGTGTGTGTGTGTGTGTATATATATATATATACAAAGTAATACTATGCAGCTATCAAAAGAAATGAAATCTTCCTTTTGCAACAACATGGATGGAACTAGAGGGTATTGTGTTGAGCGAAATAAGTCAGTCAGAGAAAGACAATTATCATATTTATTTAAGTTTTTATTCAAATTCCAGTTAGCTATTATATAGTGTAATATTAGTTTCAGGTATACACAATATAGAGATTGAACACTTCCATCTAATACCCATGCTCATCACAAGTGCACTCCTTAATCCAAATCACCTATTTCACCCATTACCCCACTGACCTCCCCTCTGGTGACGGTCAGTGTGTTCTCTGTATTTAAGAGTCTGTTTCTTGGTTTGCCTCTCTCTCTTTTTTCCTCCTTTGCTCATTTTTTTGTTTGTTTGTTTCTTAAATTCCACGTTTGAGTAAAATCATATTGTATTTGTTTTTCTGACTGACTTACTTCATTTAGCATAATACTCTTTAGTTCCATTCATGTCATTGCCAATGCCAAGGTTTCATTCTTTTTTATGGTTGAGTAATAGTCCAGTGTTTGTGTTTGTGTGTGTGTATAAATATTCACCACACCTTTCTTGTCCATTCATTAGTCAACAGGCACTTGTGATATTTTCCAGGAATGGGAGAAGTTATTTGCAAATGTTTATCTGATAATAAAGGGTTAGTATCCAAAATATATAAAGAACTTATGATATCCAACACCCCAAAATGAGTAATTGAATTGAAGAATGGGCAGAAGATATGAGTAGACATTTTTCCAAAGAAGACATAGAGATGGCCAACAGACATGAAAAGATGCTCAACATCAATCAGCATCAGGGAAATACAAATCAAGACCACATGAAATATCACCTCACACCTGTCAGAATAGCTAAAATTGACAGCCACAAGAAACAAGTGTGGTAAGGATATGGAGAAATTAGAACCCTCTTACACTGCTGGTGGGAATGCAAACTGGTACAGCCACTCTGAAAAACACTATGGAGTTTGCTCAAAAAGTTAAAAATAGAACTACCTTATGATCCAGTAACTTGATACAATCAAAGAATACTTGTACCTCAATACTTTATAGCAGCATTATCTATAATAGCCAGATTATGGATTTCCATACTTCAAATGGGTTCATTGTATGATATGTGAATTATATTTCAATAAATCTGTAGAAAAAATAATTAAATACTAGGCATGAACATGGGAGGTTTTGGGGAAAAGATTTTTTTAAAGACTTTTTTATATTGCTCAAGAAAATTAATATTGATTAATTAGGCTGTTAATTTGAGCCTATATGCTAAAATTTTGAGATCAACAACTAAAGAATAGAAACAAGATAGTTAACATAAACTAGTAGCAGGAGGAGAGGAAATGACTAGATCTGAACTAATAGAAGGTAGAAAAAAGAAAATAAAAAGCAATGAAAAAACATAAATTCCCAAATATAATAAACATTTACAAAGCATATAAATCATCTAAACTTGCCTTTTAAAAACTTTGATAATGAATAAGAAAAAATATTTTCTAGAAAAGACATTTCCAAAGCATAATGGTGCAGAGAAGCCAAAGATGGAAGGATACAAAAGAATCTCATGAGTAAATGTTCATTAAAAGAAAGCTGGTGTAGCAATAATAATATCAGACAAGATAGACTTCAAGTCTTAAAGAACTCTCATTTTCATTACTTAGTGATAGAAGTGATGTTTTTCTAGGAAAATAGAATAATTTTCAATACCTAGAAAATAGTTGAAAAATGTGTCCATAATACATAATATGTAATACCACTATGTAAATATATGTAAATACATAAAACCATTAAAAGGAATATAGTAAGAGATTTTAACTCAGCTTTCTCAGAAACTGATAAACCAAATAAAAATTAGTAAACTTAGAACACATTTGAGCAACAATTTCAATCTAATGTGCATAAAGAAAACTATGTGTAACTTGTCAATGCACAGTCTTTTGTAGCATTCCTGGAACATTAAAATAAAGATTAAAAAACTAAACACATATTGGAACATAAGGGAAGTCTCCACAAATACCAGTCAGTACCTAAGTAGATGATGTTTATTGATCACAATGAAACAAACATAGAAACAAGTAATACACATCGTCCTACTCCCTCATCTATGTTTAAAGAAGACACAAGTCTAAATAACTTATGGGTGAAAATAAATCACAAGGGTGATTGTAGCACATTTAATACTGAATGACAGTGAAAACACTCTGTGCCCAAACTTGTGAGACACCGCTAAAGCAATGTATCGGTGGCCGGTTATAACCTTAGGTATTTATGTTAGAAAAGAAGATATACTGAAAAGAAGTTATGATTCACTTCAAGTAGAAACAACAAGAATTAAAATGTAGTCAATCCTCATAATGTAGAAGGAAGGTGAAATAACTTCATTTTATTAGATTGTTGACATCTGTAGTCCCTCAGATAATTTAGGAAATAACACAAGACATATACACAGGATCTTGGGCATTCTCCATTTCTTCTTGGTCTTCCTTATTACCCACAAGGAAAAAAAAGTCATACTTAATTGCTGATATTAGATGTGGAAAAATAAAAGAAGCATAAAAAACCCAAATTATTGCCCAAAGTCAAGAAGTTAATACCAGAAATTGATGCTATTACTGCTACCAATACCATTGCAATTACTTCATCTTTAAAAAAATGGGCTCAGAAAAAAAAAAAAAAAATACTGGGCCTGGGCGCCTGGGTGGCTCAGTCAATTATATGTCCAACTCTGGATTTCTGCTCAGATCATGATCTCAGGGTCCTAGGATCAAGCCCTGAGTCAAGGCTTGTCCATCCTGGACCTGGAACCTGCTTGAGGTTCTCTCTCTCCCTCTGCCCCTCTCCACCCCAAACAAACAAACAAATAAATAAAATATGATTTGGCTTAATATCGATAAATTGATTTTTAAAGATCAGTTTCTTTCATGAATCTTAATGAACAATATTTGAAATAGTATAAATAATAATTTTATTGAGAAAAACAAACATCATGCTGTGTGAGGCAGAATTCAGCACAGTGTGTAATGAGCTTTGTTTAGTATTATAAAATCTATGACAATTTTTACATAGGATATATAAAATAGTTTAATAATAAATTTTTTGAGCTTGGTAATTGAAGGCAATAATAAAGGCCTGCTTCAAATTATTCTTTCCCTTTTATTGACTATATTTAACTTATTAGCCATTTACATTTTAGTTTATCATACACATCGTGTTTATCAATAATAAAATGGCTTTAAAATACTGCAATTTGGACTTTCTTTTCCTTTTTTGTTACTTTTTCACAAATATCCTTTGTGACATATGAGTGAGAATTTACTATGCTCTAAATAATTCTTAGCTCTTCAAATAAAACATTGTATCCTTTATTCTGAAAGATAGCTGATACTTTTTAAAAAATTTGGCTATTTCCTATATGCTATACTGTGCTAAAGATCATGAGATTTGTGTCCTAGCTCAATCACTAACTAGCTCTGTAACTCCAAGAAAGAAAAATCTGTGAACCATTGTTTTTGAGCTATAAAACAGGACACATACCTCACGGGATTCTACTAGGAATTAAATTAAATAATATGTGTGAAAGTCACTTCTGAACTCCCAAGCAGTTTGTGATGCTGTCACCATTATCTAGATATTTGATAGGCTTAATTGGTTTTCATCTGCATATTTACTGAGTAAAGGCACAGCATTTTATTGTCACCGGTTCTAAAAACCAAGAGGATATGGAAATCCCAGGACAGAAAATTAAAACAGCAATTTAGATTTTTGTTCCCCTAACTTCATTCTGTGATTCCCAAGATGATTTGAGGGAAAATGCCAGAAACAGACCCATCAACTGTGCAGGAGACACTCTATAAACACAAAACAAAACCAGACTTAAGTCAGAGCAGGTGATCAAAATACTGGACAAGTTCAGGATGGAAAAGTTGGCGATCCCAGATGGTTTCCATCTAAGGGGCATTGTGTACAGAGTGATAAGTGACTTGGGGAAACCTGTGGCCTACATGTGCGAGTCCTCTCTGAAAACCAAGGTCGTGCAGGTGGCTGGTTCTGGATTGAACACTATACCTGTCTTTGTAACCATGCCCGAAGCTCTCTGCACTGCCTTTCATCAGGGCTTCTTGACAACCTTTGCAGACACCCCTGCAGCTTTTAGGGGAGATGTTAAACCCATTTTGGAGAGAGAAATCTTCTAGTATCCTGATAAAATAAATGTTTGAGGGTTGCACGGTGGAATAGAACAAGGACATTCTGATAGTCCTCTCTGAGTCAATACGGTGTTCAGCTTGTTTTTATTTTTATTAAAACCAATCTCTGTTTAAATTTGTCTTTGAAATTAAACAAACATTTACAAAGCACTTACTATGGGTGAGACAATATGCAAGGCCTGAGGAATACACAGAAATCAGTGCAGACTAGTTCCCGCATAAAAGGAATTTATATGTAAGGGATACAAAGGCATCTATTCATAACTTGCAAAAAATGTAAGCATTGTAATAGTGGCATAAATAAATGTGAGCATCAGAGACAAGGTAATTTTGGCAGGATATTTGTGGAAAGCTTCATGGAATAAATGTCGATAGAACAGTTAATTGGAATTTTATAGAAGCCTAAGGAGAAAGGAAACTGTGCAGATAGAAGGAGTCATGTAAGTAAATGTGCATTTATGTGAAAATTTATGACAAATCTGTAGATTAGCCAATTGTTTGGGATTAGTAAGTAGTCTGAAGTGACTAGATTGGAGAGCGTGAAGACTAAGAAACAAGGATGATCGTGGAAATTAAGTAATGTAGGAAGGCTAAGCAGGAGTTGGATTGTGAAGATATGGAAAGTAAAAAGAAATTTGTTCTCCTTTTCATGGGAAACGGGGCAGGGATGGGAAACAAGAAATGAATGTGAGCGTCATCATTCTGGTGGACATGTGCTTGGTGGATTAAAGAGGGAGGGACAGAAACAGAGAGGGCAGTTGAGTGGCTGCTGTAATGAATCAATGAGAGATGGTCCTTGAAAGGTGGAGTCAGACATTTTAGGCATAGGACATATCTTCTCTCTGATTAAATCCTGAGGTTTGGAGAGGATGAAAATTGAGCATAACTTCAAGGCTTTTAGCTGGCCACTGAGTGGATCATGATTCTATTAACAAAGAAAAGACAGGAGCATGAACAAACAGATCTAAGATGTGAAAGAAAATATTAATTTAGCTTTGGTATTTTAAGTTGCATTGTGCACCATTAAAAAGAAGACTGGTATGAAGTCACAAATTAATCTCAATTTAGATAGAAAAATCCCCTGTTTTGCCATAAGGTTGGTAGGTCCTTGGGTAAGAGTGAAATTGGAGTATTACATTCCATATGTTAAATATTTAGAAGTTATACGTCAAGGAGGGCCTGGTTGGCTCAGTCACTTAAGCAAGAAGCCAACTCTTGGTTTCAGCTCAGATCACAATCATCTCGGGGTTGCATGGAACCTGCTCATGATTCTCTCTCTCCCTCTCCCCCTGCTACTCCCCTTACTCTCTCTTTCAAATAAATAAACAAAATCTTAAATAAATAAATAAATAAATAAATAAATAAATGTATGTCACAAATCAAGCCACAAACTGTTAAGTATCCTTTAACCTCCTATTGTGACCAAATTGTCTTCATGTGAACCTTGATGGCTTGGTTTGAATTACAATTCTGTGCTAAAATATGGAGACAGTAGCTTCGGAAGAGCTTTCCATCCCTGACGGTTCTTACCCTGGCCCTACCCACAGAGCATGGGCCTCAGGTGCCCTTTTGGGAGGCTCCAGCCTGCAGCTTAAGCCCTGTCCACACCTTCCCTGCCGACATCCCTCTTCTCACAAACAACCGCTTGGCCATCGTAGTATTTGGTATGCATTGCACACATGAGAGGGGGAGTCCCAAATTCTAGAAGAAGGCACTCAACCGCTAGAAGCAGACTCTGCGAGATTCAGACAAGACATTATGAAGTGCCGGGTCCTTGGAGTGTAGTTTAGGTGGGAGTATGTCGGCAGAGCAGGTGTCTACAGCCTGGGGTCCAGAAGAGGGCTCCCCTTGCCCTGGTCTAAAGACGGTGATGAGAAGACGCTCCTAGAAAAGTAGATTTGAGACTCACATGCTCAAGGAAGCAAATGAAATAGACTCAATAGAGAAAGAAAAGAGATGGAACCTTAGAACCTCACCGAAGACATAAATGAAGAATCTGAAGATGGCGTGAGAGGAGTGGAGGGAAAGGTGACTAAACAGTGCTGCTCCCTTTCAAGAATTTCACCGCAAGAAACAACAGCTGGAGGAAAAGGTTACAAAGGATGAAGAACTGAGAAGAGTTTTTAATTATTTAAAAAATTGAATTTTTTTAATAAGAGTGGAGGTCAGTTTTTCTTGTTAAAGTATCTTGTTGCAGTTGTAAAAGATCACCAAAATGAGACCCCAAGGTCAAAAATACAGTGCCATTTAGAACAAGTTTAATTGATTAAACCTAGATCTGTAAACACAATGACAATAAAAATATAAAGGAGACCAGACCAGAAATATCTTTTTTTTTTTTTTTTTTTTTAATGAAAAAAGGCTGTACTGACTACCTTAATGCCAACTTTAATGAGTAAAGTTTGGAAGTAGAAGAGAGAGTTTCTGTAAAGGATGGAGGTTAGGGTATTTCCGTCCATACCCTAATGTTGATTTCTTAATGTTATTTTGTCCAACTTTATATATGAGGTGGGAATGCCCGTGCTTCTGGGAAGGAAAGACAGAGCAAGCATACTTGCTGAAACGGCCACTCTGTTGAGAGAACAGAAGAGTATAAATGCCCCAGCATGGGGCAGCTAGAGCCTCACTCGGTGCATTGGACAGACATATGCAGCTAGCAGAACACACCATAGAATCACCCACAGGGAATTTCAAGTATTTTAGTGAAAAAAAACAATAGATCAGTGTATATAGGCTGGGAGTCCAAAGGTCCTAGGATTTAGCCTGATTTTGCCCCTTGGCTGTTTATAAACCAGTATAAGACATTTATCTTACAACCTGAGTTTCTTCATTACCATGTTGGGCTATGGATTTTCCCTGCCCCTAAAGCAATCTGTTGGTCTTACAATATCTTTCTTGGAGATATAGAAAACTATTAAAATGCTGAAAACAGGGCCAGATGGGAGGGGGAGAGCCCCAAAACTCAGCTGCCCATTTACACCTCTCTTCCCATTTCTGATGCTTTTTCAGAAGGCTCCTAAATGTCTCTTGTGTTGCACAGTTGGAAAATATTTGAACTAGATAATCTCCAAGATCCATTCCAAATATAAAATCCTATGACTCTACTAAATCAGGTACAACTTTGCACATGAGGTGGGGCTTGAGAGGGCCTTTGAAGCTGGGCGTATATTTGGATTAGGGGTAGGAAGAGCGGAAGATATTTAAAACAGGAAGAGGAGCATAATAAAAGAAATAGTGAAAGGAATAATACTGGTTTCCTTGGCAGAGGATGTGTGGAATAATAAAGAGATTTTTCTAACTAAACTGTGGGTATTGTAAGGTAGATCAGTGGGAAATAAAATTTAAGTACAGGGCACTTGATTTTCATATGAGAGAAATGTTATTCCTGGAGACTTTGTACAACCTAAAACTCAAATAATTCAAAAAGAATTTTCCCAAAGGGAGAATGCACTTTTGGAACTTATAAATTTATAATTATTTTAGTGTATATTTTCTTTGAAGTTTCTTTTTACATGACCGAGGGCTCTTTTCTAAATTAGTGTTGGGGTTTTTTTGTTTGTTTGTTTGTTTTGTTTTGTTTTGTTTTTGCTCTCTGTGGCGCTTTATCCTATCTTCTACTCTAAAGTTCTTGAATTTGGGTTTGTTTTCAGCCTTAGTTTTAGCAGTACCATTTAATAAACTTGGATAACATTGTGCAAAGATACAGAAAATGAGATTTGAAATGATAATAACAGTGCTTGCTTGCTTAGGTTATGGAACCAAAAGTCAAGTTTAGAAATTCTGATGTAAGTAATCAAGAGTGGTTCTCATAATACTGACAAAGGAGGGTTTGTGTTTCTCTTCACAGGCATTATAGGTGATGGCAATAACATAAACACAGGTTGCAATTGACTCAGTTTTCAAATTATGCAATTCTGCAAGAATTAAATAAATTGGAGTTTCTTCTCAGTTCAAAATTGGTATAAACATTACTTTAATCCCAGAGTTTCAATTTTTTGCATGTTAGAATCTCATTTGTATGTATTGTGAAACTGGTCTGAGGGCAGGGGGTGATTGCTCTTTATCCTTGTAACCCCTAACACATCTTAGCAGTAGCCTTTGAAGGAAGTAGATGTTCAAGTCAGCGTTGCCTAAGTGAAGTGGAATTGTTCCATATAGTTCATGCTGGGAGGAGCTAAGATTGCAGAGTGAGATTTCATAATCTGGATGCTCAGGACCTGCTTGCATGCTAAAAATAAAGGCAACACTTAATCAGTGCGAGTCAGTTGCTGGATGGGGGGCAGGCATTTCTCTTCATACCACTTTTACCTGTTGCTATCTCCTATGACGCTATATAGGTGTAATTAGACACAGAGTGACTTGTGACTGTGAATCCCTGGGCAGAATTCAAGGAAGAAGTATATCTTGGACAGAGAATAGAGTGAGGTTTGATGCTCAGTTGGACTGGAATGACATATGGGGAAAAAAGCGCATTGAGGCCAGGATGCATGTAGCCAAGAAGGAAGGTGAAGCAGAGTGTAGTGCAAAACAGGCAGCTGGAAGCAAGTTGGGGACAAAAGCCCAACGTGAGATAGCTTTGTGTAGGCAATGCCAAAAGCCTAGGTGAAGAGTGGAAAAATCAAATCAATCATTGGGGTGATTCAAAACAGCCAGATGTGTGTTGTCATCAGGGTCATCACGGGGTGGGAGGGGCAGAGCGAAGGCAAAGATCAGTCTTCCCACACTCCCCTCAAACACTTCTACTCCGTTGTCTTCCCACACTCCCCTCAAACACTTCTACTCCGTTGTCTTCCCACACTCCCCTCAAACACTTCTACTCCGTTGTCTTCCCACACTCCCCTCAAACACTTCTACTCCGTTGTCTTCCCACACTCCCCTCAAACACTTCTACTCCGTTGTCTTCCCACACTCCCCTCAAACACTTCTACTCCGTTGAAATCGTACTGAAATGGAAGTTGAACAGAAATAAGTCATAGGAGAGCTCTGCATGATCAGCCTGTAAGGAGTTTATGGAAAGGTGGGGATCAGTTACCATCCTTTGTCTTCATGGCCCTTGGAGCAATACCAGGGGCTTTGACTTGTTAGATTCTAGTGAAAGAATTATATGTTAGAAATGATTGAAGAGTTAATTTTTTAAAAGTAAATTTCATGTCTTTTTTTTTTTTTTTAAGGTTTTATCCATTTATTTGACAGAGAGAGCAGGGGGAACAACAGGCAGAGGGAGAGGAAGTAGGCTCTCTGCAAAGCAAGGAGCCCAGTGCAGGGGCTCGATCCAAGGATCCTGGGATCATGACCTGAGCCAAAGGCAGATGCTTAATCTACTGAGCCACTCAAGCACACCTCATATCATTTACTTTTAATCCTACTTTCTGAAAGATGACTAACTGAGTTCTACCTAATAGATAATGGCAGCAAAAATATAAAAAAGCAGCTTTAAATGAACTGAATGATCTGGAATAATTCAGCATAGGCCCATACAATGTGACATCTAAAAATAAAGTCTAGGTGTGTCTGGGTGGCTCAAGTCGGCTCCTGGTTTCAGCTCGGGTCATGATCTCGGGGTCTTGGGATCAAGCCCCGTGTCTAGCTCTGCGCTCAGTGGAGAGTCTGTTCGAGGATTCTCTCCCTCTGTCCCTCCCCCACTCTCTCTCCTCTCTCTCAAACGGATGAATGAATCTTTAAAAAAATAAATAAATAAAGCCCAAGTCAAAACTTAGGGCAAAACAAGGGTAATGTCAAAAATGAAGCTATAGTGGTTTCTTGTATTTGTTTGTTTTGTTTTTTTGTTTTTGTTTTGTTTTGAGAAGATCTCTGTGACAAGTTTAGCTTCTTATGGCTAAAGGCTATGACTTACATACCCCTTAAACTTGATAATAGGATGTCTTGTTTCATCAAAATATGATTGTGTGTGTGTGTGTGTGTGTGTGTGTTTTCAAAATATGATTTTGAATGCATAGTTGTAGGAAAGGAAAAGACCTTTGGCCTTTTGATTTGACCACAAGAACAGTAGTAGTCAGAATTCATTTCCAGGTCAGGCCTTAGATTCCCAAACCAAACTACCAAGCATGTACTTCGATTAGGAATAGAAGTTAGGTTTTTAGACTAGGTTCAGAAATACTGGAAAGGATCTTTGAGTGAGACACAGAAAGCAGAAGATGAAGGTGGGGATGCCTGGTGTTTGGAGCCCTTGGGACCAGGGGTGCTTAAGAACTCAGTGGCGAGGTCTGTAGGGATATGGGTACATCACATGAGGAAGGTAAGTTGTAGGCTTAAGGGAGGACTTGATGTTCTTCAGCAAGTATTGGATGTCTCTACCATTTTATTCTTCCTTATCATCTAATTGGGGGGAAAAAACCTACTCCAGTTTTCTCACTCCATGCGCATTTCTTCAGTGCAGTGCTTGCTCTGTGCCAAGCATTGTTCTGGGTGATAAGGATACAGCAGTGAACAAAACTAACTTCCTGGCTTATGGGGCTTGCATTCTAGAGGGGAGGATAGGTAATAGGCAACAAATAAAAAATGGATACATGATTTGCCTCATTTTTATAAGTCCTTTGAGGAAAAGTCAAGGAGAGTAAGTGAGGGGAGGGTGTTGGGATGTGTTTCCAGAAAAGTGAGCGCTGAATTAGTAGTAAAGATAGAAAAACTGTATTAGTAGAAAAGGTAGCTGAGTACATTGATATGTACCATTCTGATTGTTTTCTATAACCTCTTTCTAGGAACCTATGGCCTGTTTGACTTTTTAGGTATCTGAGGCATTTCTAGACACAGGAAGAAATAAAGATATCACTTAATTAAAACCCTGTTTTGTATTGAATCAGGATGAGAGGAAAGGGAATTACTAGCTTTGGTAGAGGTAGGTTGAAAGAGGAATGGTAATCAATACTTTTTCTTTAATACTTAAAAAAATTGAGATAAAATTTACCCACCATAAATTTCATCTTTTTAAAAGTGTTCATTTCACTGGTTTCTAGCATATTCACAAGGTTGTACAACCATCACAACTGCCTTATTCCAGAACATTTTCATTACCTCCCAAAGAGACTGTATACCCATTAACAGCCACACCATATTTTCTCTTCCTTTCAGCCCTTGGAAACTAGTAATGTACTTCCTGTCATTAGGGAATCACCTGTTCCGGACACTTCATATAAATGGAATACACATTATGTAGCCCGCTATGTATGGTTTTTTTCACGTAGCATGTTTTAAAGTTCATCCATGTTGGGGCATGTACCAATGCTTCATTTCCTTTTATGGGTTTTATTCCTTCTCACGGTTGTATCATATTTTGCTTATCCATTCATCAGTTGGTGTATATCTGAGTTGTTTCCAGTTTTTAATTATTATGAATAATGGTGCTATGAAAATTTGTGTGCAAGTTTTTTTGGACATAGGCTTTCAATTCTCTTGGATGTATACCTAGGAGTGGAATTGCAGGGACATAGGGTAACTCTATGATTACCTTTTTGAGAAACAAATAGTTTTTCAAAGCAGTTGCAACCTTTGCATTCCCACCAGCAAAGTAGAAAAACTGCAATTTTTCCACATCCTCCTCAACACTTGCTGTTGTGTGTCTCTTGATTATAGATTTCCTAGGTGGGTGTCAACTGGGCACCTTTGTGGTTTTGGCTTGCATATTCTTTCCGAATGTCTGATAATGTTGAACATCTTTTCGAGTGCTTATTTGTCATTTGCATGTCTTCTTTGGAGAAATGTCTATTCAAATCCTTTGCCCATTTTTGAATTAGTTTTTTTTTATAGTTGGGTTGTAAGTTTCCTTTATATATTTGAATACTAGACTCTTATCAAATACACGAAATACATGATTTCAAATGATCTCCCATTCTCTGGGCCCAGCTGGTGTATTTTGATGCTTATTTGGGTTGGGAGAGCTCTGTGGCCTGTTAGAGTGGAGCATTACCAATCCACTCTGAGGGGTTGACTTTGGTTAGGTTCATTCTTAGCCTGTTCCTCCACTGTGTGTCAGATGGGTTTATCTTCTATGTGTTTTTGCCTCTGGCTGCAGGAGTTAGGTTAGTAGTATCCTGTTATCAGCCATAAGAATGAGGTACCTTTGGAAGGAACTAAATTTAGATAAGAATGGTGACGTTAATTAGCAGACTCCCTGAAGAGGTAAGGTGGGACAGGGAGGGGCTAAGAAGAGGGGAGGGCCTGGAGAAGGGAGAAAGGAGCAATAAAGACAAATACACAATTTTCCTTAGGATCCAGCTTTGACCTTCTTGGACGATTAGCAAGATGCCCTGCTCACCACTTTGTATGCAAGATTACTTCCATGCCATTCTTACAACACACGGAATAGTGATTAGGCTAGAGGTGGTTTTTTGTTTGTTGGTTGGTGGGTTTTTGTTTTTTTTTTTAAGAGAATTACGAGATGTAAAAATTTATTTAGTTGGTGGAGAAAGGTTTTTTCCTATAGTTGCAGAGAGAGCCATCTCTCCTTCCCATTTTCTTATTTCGGATTAATAAAAGAGAGGCTATGTATCCAAAATAAAAGATATCTATAATTAAATTTTTTCAGAGGACAATCATTGGGTTCTTTAAGACAACTTTGTCTAAAGAAAGCATCATAGTTGGAAATAAAGTATAACAAAAATGAGAAAGAAAAGACATTTCCTGACCACTTTTAAAGTGTCTAGATAAGTTTATCCAATACAAGTGACCCTGACCCTATACACTCTAGTTTATTCTGTATCCCTATATTGTCAAACAGATCACCACCTCAGTCCACTGAATAAAATAGTCGAAGTGATAGTTAACTTTGTGCAAATAATACAGCTTCTATTTAACTGAAGCATACCATTTTTAAACCAGATCCATTCTCAAGAGATCATTATATCCATAGTAGGCACTCCAAAAACATAGGGAATGTGGTTAGTAGGTAAGATGCTAAATTAAAGAAATGGCATTATTGAGGGGAAAAAGCTGTCTTCAATCAGAACTTTCTTTTTTGAGGATAAGGGCAAGACTATACTGATTTCTTAAACTGGATGAAAAAATCAAGGTGAAAACTGAAGGTTCTATAGACTTAACACAACCGAGACCTGCTTGATTCCTCTTGTTTGATAATGTCCCATAGCCAAGTACACTTGTCCAAAATGAATAAGTCATTCGCCAGTTAGAAAAACATGAGCGTTGGCAGTTGGGGAGACTCAGGGGAAGGAGGGGGGAGCAGGGTGGTTTTATTCTGTGGCTGGGTACAGGGGTCCCGCTCACGACTGGAAGGTGTTTTCTTTCAGATTATTGGCATGTGGCTTGAGAGCCTCTGAGAGGGGAGCTTTGTCATCTCTCTGTCCTATCCTGGGCCTAGCATTCTTTTGGCTGTCTTCTAAATCTATGAATAATGTCTCCCTATACAACAGAGAGAAATTTGTCATCTTCTCAATGATGATATGTCATCACATTCATGCCCTACCTACAGCACATCCTAGCCATTGGGGGCTTGAATGAAAGCACACTTGTGTTTGTCAAACTGTCTACAAGAATAGACATGGGCTTTGGAGGCAGCTCCTTTCCCATCTCTCAAAACAGCAGCACAGGGACAAGAGTTCTACAGTTATGTATTGAACTTGGATTTTCAATCATTTGAGAGGCACAATCATGCCTTCTCTTGGTTGCTTTTTTTTTTTTTTTTTCTTTTAGCATTACAGTACTTCATTATTGCCACAGGGGGAACTGTTGGCTTAATTTTGCTTTGGAGACACTGCTGCTGAAATTATTAAGCTAATGATTTATGCCCCCTGCGATACAGCAATCTCTTGTGCTTAAAATGGTTACTATGTTTTGTTTACTGTTTATAACTACCAGAGGTTATGCCACAAAACCCCCTGCCAGCCTGCAGGGTTTATTTATCCCTGTGGATCTTTAGAAACCACGGATTAATATAGAAAAAATTTCAAATGGCTTCTATTTTAAAAATCTCATACACTATGAATTAAACCAGTGTGCTCTGCTATATAGGAAGAAAAGTTCAGTGAGAATGAACAATGGGTGTCAAAACCAACTGACTTTCGTATTTGCTTCTGGCTTTATCAAAGTGGAAAGTATGAGTGCTTTTCAGGAATACGGTTCTGCGACTCCATCAGTTTTGGGCCATGAGATCACCAGCATTTCCCCTTGGGTGCCGCACATTTTACCCTATTAAGGGACCAGTTTGCTTAGAGAAATGTTGCACATGTTTAAAGCCTGTTAAGTTTGGTGGCTGGCAGAATGCTCCCATTTAGCCCCGAGGCTGGGCCTTGGTGAACTGAAGGCTTCACAACTGGCCTGCATTTTGGGTTCTGAAGTGCTTTTTGTAACCGAAGGATTACACAGGTCCGATGAACCCTGGGGTAGGGAGGTTTGAGATCGCTGATTCGTTTAAAATGGCAAAATGGTTCCTATAGGATATTTAGGTCTTGACCCTGCTGCCTCCCCAAGAGAAATAAAGAAAACATGACTGTTGTTTCAGGCAGCGTAGCCCAGTTCCACACCATCAATCTTAGGCATCACTTGCTTGTACTTCAGCGACACCTTTCTACTGCCTCCTGAACCCCATCAGTCCATTTGGCTTCGTCTCCACTACAAAAAAGCTCACCCGTCTCTTTCGGCAGCTCCACATCTCCGCTTCTCCTCTGATGAGCCAATTCTGGTCGTTCACTGGGCTCCTTTTCTCCGTGGTCTGATACGGTCCATCCAAACAATGCGTGCCCTCCCCTAAGTGGACCTCTGGAGTTCCAGATGCTAAGCCAGGCCAAGGTGCGAGACAAGTCTGGCATTTGTACAGTAGGGTTGGGAATAATGACAAAGCATGTCTCAGCCAGGGGTCTAGAAATGTGATGATTGTAGACAACCTTGCTCAAAAGGTAGGACTTGAACAAATTAGTGCACAAGTAAGAAAGTGAGGATAAGACCCTGATTATGGGAACCAAACTACAGTTAAAATGTGAACATCTGTGTACAGCTTTTGCCTTACGTATTCCCTTGGTACAGAATTTTCTATATCAAAATGCAGCCAGATATTTAAGAGGAAGATATAGGTTGATCATTGAAACTCCAAATCAGGAAGTAATAAGATCTGGAAAGTAATAATTCTCTTCGTAACTCATTATTTTTCTTCATGAAGAGGCAAACTTTGGGCAAAAAAATATTTACAGTATTATAATGTAATTATAATGTGTGGGAATATGGAAAACATATTATCCAAGTAGCAATTTTAAGTGGAAATACCTAATTTCATCGATATGTGTTTCCATTTGGTATGCATTTTCAGTTAGTTTTAGAATTACTCCCCTTCTTGTATTAGAGAGTGATAGAAATATAAATTCTGATGTCATATACTCTGGTTCTTTTAATGCATTCTGTGTTTAAGTTTTATTTGAACACAGCATTTAAGAAACCGAATTGTATATAGCCTACTCTGTGTAGTCTTGCAGATCATTTTTTATTAACTCAAAATGAGATATAATTATGGATTATTTTCAAATCACAGAAAATCCAAACGCCAGCATAGTATGTGATTTGAAATTTTGTACAAACACTAAAACAGATTCAATATAATGTTTCATAAACATGATGGGAAAAATATCTGTAACATGGAGGATTTTCTAGTATGAACAATTCCAAGCTTTAGTAGACAGATACTGAGATTTGATTTCTCAGTTAGCCAACAGAATAAATTTCATGTATCCCCAGTGAAAAAGAGTGAAAATAACTTGAAAGTCAAATGCTTTTTCAGGGGGACCCTGGGTGGCTGGTAAGTTGAGCATCTGCCTTTGGCTCAGATCATGATCCGAGGGTCCTGGGATTGAGCCCCCTGACTTGCTCCCTGCTCAATGTAGAGACTGCTTCTCTCTCTGCCTCTGCCTGCTGCTCTGCCTTCTTGTGCTCTCTCTGTCAAACACATAAATAAAATCTTAAAAAAATTCTTTTTCAGGGGAACCAATGACCAATAATTAGGTATGCCAACAAAGAAACACTTGATACTACTTTTTAAATCATTATTTATGATGATACATTTTTGTTCTACAAGTATTGCAGTATTTTCCTGCAACATTCGTCTTGTACCATTACTCTAGACAATAATAATTATATTAGGTATTGAGTGTCTCTTTGTACCCTAACAGCTCCTTTTGTTTGGCTAAGGCCACAGGAATTTGAAGTTAGAGTGTGTAATCTAAAGGTGACAGAGACACCTTCAGATTTCTCAACATCAAAACATCAAGAATTGAAAAAAAAATCAAGAACTTTATTACTTAAGAAGAGGGGAATCAAGAGGATTCCTCTATCACTTGTTACTTTTGGAGATATAAAAATAAATAAGATGATGAGGCTGTGGGATTACTCTGATTTTTCAACTTAATTAGCTTTTATTGGTATATAATATACATACAAAAAATGTACTAACGTTAGGAGTATGATTTGGTGAGTTTTGATACATTCGGTTGTATAACCACCACCACCATCAGGATATAATACATTGTCATCATCCCCAAAGTTTCCTCATGTCCTCTGAGTCAATCTCCAAACCTCCAAGCCTTGGTAGACATGCAACTCCTTTGTTATTACAATTTTGTCATTTTAAAAAATTTCATATGAATAGAATCATGTAGATCATGAAGTGTGTCACTGTAAAGACATAGCATAATGCTTTCAAGATTCATCCTGAGTTCAACCTTTTCCAGTAGTGAATAATAATCTCTTATGTAGGTATAACAAAATATGTGTATCTGTTCACCATACAATGGACATTTTAACTGTTTGCAGTTTGAGGCTACATTAAGAGTAAACATTCATGAACATTTAACTTCAAAGTTTTGGTTTGTTTTTGTTTTTTATTTTGTGGAGATAATAACTGTATATCTATCTATATCTATATCTGTATCATTTTTTTTCCCTAAAGTAACATCTAGGATTAGAATTGCAGGGACATAAGAAATTGTCATATTGTTTTTTAAAGTAGATGTGATATTTTACATTTCCACTAGCAATACATGTATGTAATTTTTAGTTGCTTTATCTTCTCTTCTGTTCTTGAAATTGTCAGTTTTTTTTTAAATTTCAGCTACTTTAGTGGGTGTGTAAAGGTATGTCATTGTGTTTTTTATTTCCATTTGCCTAATCATTATTGATGTGTAGCCTCTTTGCATACACTTATTTATTTGCATATCTCCTTTAGTGAATATGTCCAAATCTTTCCCCATTTTTCAACTGTAATTTATTTTTTTAAATTATAGAGTTGCAGTGTTCTTTGTATATGCCACATGCAAGTCCTTTATCAGATACATATTTGGAAATACTATCAGTATGTAACCTTCCCTTTTATTTTTTTTTAAATGCTATATCTGAAGAACAATTTTAAAAATTTTTGAAGTCTAACTTAGCATTGTTTATGACTTATGCTTCTTATTTTTATCTGAGAAATCTTTCTCTCTCTCAAGGTCAAAAGAATTTTGTTTCATTCCAGAAGTTTTAAAAATGTTAGTCCTATTAATTAGATATAGTATGACTTTAAGGAAGTTTGGTTTATTAGCTTTGCATATGAATATCCAATTGTTGTGTAGCACTTGTGGAAAAGACTATCCTTTCCTTTCCGAATTACCTTGATATCTTTGTTGAAACCAACTAGCCATATATGTGTTTATATCTGTTCTTTTGATTCTGGCCCATGGATCTGTATGTCTATCTTTATACAAGTAAAGTAAATCTTGAAATAGATAGTTTAAGTCTTATACATTTGTTCTTCTTTGTCAAAAAATTCTTTTTTTCTTTAAGATTTTGTTTGTTTATTTGTCAGATTGAGAGAGAGAGAGAGAGCACAAGCAGGGGGAGCAGCAGAGGGAGAGAGATTGAGAGAGAGAGAAGCAGGCTCCCCGTTGAGCATAGTCAGATGTGCAGCTCAAGGCCAGGACCTGAGCCAAAGGCAGTTGCTTAGCCAACTGAGCCACCCAGGGGGCCCTGTCAAAATCGTTTTTAACTATTCAAGAGTCTTTGAATTTCTGCATTTATTTAGAATTAACTTGCCAACTTCAATGAATAAACCTATTAGAAATTGAATTGAGATTGCCAGTTTCAACAAATAAGTCTATTGATCAATTTGGGGACATCAGTTTGGGAAAATCAATCAGGGGATAATCTCATGTCATCTGATCAATAAACATGTATCTCCATTTATTAAGTCTTTTTAAATTTGTCTCTTTTGTCATTTGATTTGTAATTTTCAGTGTAGAGAAGTTGCATATATTTGCTTCAATTTATCCATAAGTTGTATTTTATGCAGCTGTTAATATTTTGATTTCTAAGATAGAAGTGTTTGTGTGTGTTTTGTTTTGTTTGTTACTGTTGTTCTATAGCCTTTGACCTTGATAGTTTACATATTAATTCTAGTAAGTTTCGGTGGGTTATTAAGGATTTTCAGCATAGACAATTATGTGATCTGTTAATAAAGAAATTTTTACTTTCCCCTTTCTAATCTGTTTGTCTTTCGTTTCTTTTTCTTGCCTTTGGCTCTGGCTACCAGTGTAATGTTCAAAAGAATTGATTGAGAGCAGTCATTCTTGTCTTGTTTATGGTCATTTACTCTTTTACCATTAAGTATAAGTATAAGGTCATAAGTATAAGGTCAGCAGTAGGACTTTTGTAGAAGTTTTTTTCAGAATGACAAAGTTTCTTACAATCTTTAGTTTCCTGAGAGCTTTTATCATGAATGACTGATCTTTGAGAGAAAACTTTCAGTTTTTCATCAATGAAGTGTTAAATTAGCTCTAGAAAAAAAAATAAATGTTCACTTTTAACTTGAGGAAATTTTTTTCTGCTTTTAGTTTGCTGTGAGTTTTTGTTACCAATGGGTGCTGAAATTTGCCAAATGCTTTCTATATATCTACTGATATAGGTCATAGTGTTTTTTGTTTATTCTTAAAAACAGTAATTACTTAGTTATATGGGTTGGTTTTCAAATGTAAAACTAACCTTGCATTCTGGAGTTAAGGCCAGTTGATTGTGATGTGATATCCTTTTTATGCATTTCTTAATTTAATTTTCTTGTATTATATTGATCCTTTCAAGGAACTAATTTTTGGTTTCATCAATTTCCCCAATGTTTCTCTATTTGCTATGTCATTAATTTTTATGCTTATTATTTTTTTGTACTTACTTTGGCTTAATTTGCTCTTTTTTAATATGGAAGCTTATATCACTGATTTGAAACCTTGTTCTCTTTCCTAGTATATGCTCTTTTGATACAAATATCTTTTTAAACCCTGCTTTTTGCTGTAGTTCACAAATTTTGGTATATTGTAATGCTTATTAATTTATTGCTTCTCATTCTGTATCCACCCTTCTTTGTTCTACTTTAGGAAACAGAAGATGAACCTGTAAAAATTTCCCTTTGATGAATGACGTGAAGTTAGCTTTGTCAGTAGTGGGCTCTAGTAGAACACTGAAAAAAAAAAAAAAGAAATAGTCTTCATTCTCATTTTTCTCCTTCAGCAACAAGGGATGTGAGGGAGGCCTGATGATGCTTAATCATCAGTGAATTCCTCCAGCACTCATGTGGGCTCTCGCTGGGGGGACACCTCCATATTGCCAGCACCCAGTGGGGGTCTTCTGCAGAGAAGATGACACACTCCATGACCCCAGTGAATTCTCTGGGTCTGCTGATAGTGGATCAACTCTGGCTCATTGGCACTCTACAGTAAATTCCTTGGCCATCATATAGGCTCTTTCTTTCGACCAGCCCTGACCAGCCAGCACAGTTTGGCTCATTTTATTGTCTTTAAGCTGGGAATCCTGATAGAACAGCTCCAGACTGTCTTCATTCTCTGCTGAGTTTCTTGAACACTTAGTGGCTCCTCTTACTGACTAGCTCTGGATTCAACCTCTTGCAAATTTGTTTGCCATTGGCAGGTTGTGGTTTCCTATGGCATATTTTCTCCAATACGGTCTTAAATTTACACTCGTGTTATGGGAGATAGATTTCTTCCCAATTTTAAGCTTTTTCCTTGTGGATTCTCCCTCAGCTTTGAGGTAGGAAAAGGTTTCTGCATTGGCTATTCCTCTATTCTATAGTTAATCACCGTTTACTAGTTAATCATTCTTTACATTAAATTTTGTCTATTCAGTATATTTCTGTGATTTCTAGCTATTGATTGGAACTGGATCGAATACACTTGTGTTTTTATTTTCTTTCAGTTTGAAATATTTTCTAATTTCCTCTGTAATTTTTTCTTTGACAAAAAGGGTATTAAAAAGTATGTTGTTTTAGTTTCATGTATTTAGGGATTTTCAGGATAACTTCATGTTATTGAATTTTAGTTTAATTTTGTTGTGGTCAAAGATCATATTTTATATGGTTTCAATCTTTTTTATTGTGGTAAAAACATATAACATGATATCTAACTTATTAACAAATTTCTGAGTGTATAGTACAGTATTGTTAACTCTATGCACATTTTTATAGAGCAGATCTCTAGGACATTTTCATCTTGCATGACTGAAACTCTATATCCATTATATAGTAATTGCCCATATCCCCCAGCCATCCAGGCCCTGGTGACCACGATTCTACTTTCTGTTCCATGAATTTAACTACTTCAGATACCTTATAAATGGAATCATGCTGTATTTGTCCTTCTGCAACTGGCTTATTTCACATAACATAATCCTCTCCAGGCTCAGCCATGTTGTCACATCAGCAAGATTTCCTTCTTTGATGGATGAATAACACTCTATTGTACCTGTGTACCACATTTCTACAGTTTTTTCTTTTTTTGTTCATCTGTTGACAGACACTTAGGTTCTGTCTATATCTTGACATTGTGAACAATCCTTCAAGGAACAAGGGAGCAGAAGTATCTCTTCAAAATTCTGTGTTCAGTTCTTTCAGGTAAATCCCAAATGTTGGATTGTTGGATCATATAGTAGTTCTATTTTTTACTTTTTTGAGGAAATTTCATACTGTTTTACGTAGCAGCTACACCATTTTACAACCCTACTGATAGTGTACAAAGACTCTAATTTCACCACATCCTCACCAAAACATGTTATTTTCTGTTCTCTCTCTTTTTTTTTTTTTTTAAATGACCAACTTAATATGTACTGGTGGGGGTGATATCTCATTATAATTTTGACTTGTATTTCCTTGATGACTAGTGATGTTGAACATCTTATACAAATTGACCATTTTATGTCTACTTTAGAGAGATGTCTTTTCAAATCCTTTGCCCAGGGGTGCCTGGGTGGCTCAGTGTGTTAAAGCCTCTGCCTTCAGCTCAGGTCATGATCTCAGGGTCCTAAGATCGAGCCCCACATCAGACTCTCTGCTCAGCAGGGAGCTTGCTTCCTCCTCTCTCTCTCTGACTGCCTCTCTGCCTAATTGTGATCTCTGTCAAATAAATAAATAAAATCTTTTAAAAAATCCTTTCCCATTATTTAATTCATAGGTGTTCCATATGCATTTTGGATATTAGACCCTTATCAAATATATGGTTTGAAAATATTTTCTCCCTTTATATATGTTGTCTCTGCACAGAAGACTTTTTAGTTTGATATAGCTCCACTTGTCTATTTTGTTTTCTTGCCCATGCTTTTGGCACATTATCCAGGAAATCATTGGTAAGATCAATGTTATGAAGAGATTTCTTTTTTTTTTTCTTCTAGGAATTTGATAATTTTAGATATATCTATATATCCTTCATTAAGGATACTGGTTGATAATTTTCTTATATATCTTTGTCCAGCTTTGTTATCAGGATGAATGCTTGCCTCACAAAATGAGTTTAAAAGAATTCCTTCTGTTTTTTGGAAGAGTCTGAGAGGGATTGATGTTAATTCTAAGTTAATGTTTCATAGAATTCTCCAGTAAAGCCATTTGATCTAGGGCTTTTCTTTGTTGGGAGGATTTTTTTTTTTAATGACTCAATCTTCTTATTAGTTATAAGTTTCTTAGATTTTTCTTTCTTCATGATTCAGTATATTCAGATTCGGTATATTTTATGTGTCTATGTTTTTTGGCATTTAATTGTTCACAGTAGTCTCATAATTATTTTAAATTTTTGACATTGCAATGTCATTTGACATTGAAATGTCTCATCCTTATTTTTGATTTTATTTACTTGAAATTTCTTTTTTCTCAATCTATATGGGTCTTCTCAATTTTTCAATTTTATCTTTTTAAAAAATTGACAAGTTTTATTTATTTTTTGTTGTTGTTTTTCTTTTTCATTTATTTATGCTTTCATCTTTATTTTTTTTTCTCTCCGATAATTTTGGGGACTCATTTGTTCTTCTTTTTCTAGTTCCTTGTGGTGTAGAGTTTGGTTGTTTATTTGGGATCTTTCTTCTTTTTTAAATGTAGACATTTACCATTATATACTTCCTTGTTAGTAATGCTTCTGCTATATCCTATCTTTTGTCATGTTGTGCTTTTGTTTTTGTTTGTCTCAAAATTTTTTTTTATTTCTCTTTTTTTTCTTTTTTGACTCATTAGTTGTTCAGGATTGCATTATTTCACTTCTGCGTGTTTGTGGAAGTTTCCACATATTTGTGTAGTTTCATTTCCTGTGGTGAGAAAGAGGAAACTTGGTATCATTTTAATTTTCTTAAATTTGTAAACTTTTTTTATGAGGCTAACATGCTTTTGAAAATTTTCTGAATGCACTTGAGAAGAATGTGAATTCTGTTGCCATTGGGTGAAATGTTCTGAAGGGGTCTTTTGGGTCCATTTTTTCTATAGTGTTGTTGAGCCTTCTGCTTCCTTATTTATCTTCTGTCTAGTTGTTCTATTACTAAAAGGGTATTGAAATCTACTAGTATTGTGTTGCTCTCTATTTCTACCTTCAATTTCTGTCAATTTTCATTTCATATATTTGGTTTTTTATATGTTTATAGTTGCTATATCTTTTTAGTAAGTTGACCCTTTTATTAATATATAATTCCCTTCTATGTCTCCTGTAAACATTTTTGACTTAAACATTATTTTGTCTAGAAGAAATGTGACCCCTCTTGCTCTCTTTTGTTGACCATTCGCATGGATTATTTTATTTTATCCCTCACATTCAGCCTATATGTGTTTTTAAATCTAATGTGAGTTTCTTGGGTCACCTGGGTGGCTCATTTAGTTAAGAATCTGACTCTTGATTTCAGCTCAGGTCATGATCTCAGGGTCCTGGCATTGAGCCCCACCATGGACTCCATCCTCAGCAGGGAGTCTGCTTTTCTTCCTCTCCCTCTGCCACTACCCACTGCTCTCTTTCTCTCTTTCTCTAAAATAAGTAAATAAAATCTTTTAAAAAATAAAATGCATCTCTTGTAAGCCATATACAGTTGGATCTTGGTTTTGCCTTTTTCTTTTATAAATCCATTCGGTCACTCTTTATCTTTGGATTGGAGAACTTAATCCGTTCGCATTTAAATTAATTACTGATGGTAAAGACTTAATACTGCCATTTTGTTGTTTTCTATCAGTCTTGTAGCATTTTTTCGTCCTTCTTTCCTTGCTCTTTTTCTTGTTGCCTTTGAGTTTCGCTGATTTTTATTTTATTTTATTTTACTTTTTTGTATTAACATGCTTTGATTCCTTTCTTATTTTGTATATCTCCTAAAGGTATTTTCTTTGTGGTTACCCTGGGGCTTACATAAAGCATTTTATATTTGTAATAACATGTATTTGTCTGATAATGTCTTAAATTCAATGAAATGCAGAAACTCTACTCTTTTATTCCCTCCCTGTACTTTGTTATTGATGCCACAAATTACATCTTTTTCTATTGTGTATCTATTAGTTATAATTGCTTTTATAGTTATAATTATCTTTTATAATTTTGTCTTTTTAATTATATACCAGAGTTAAAAGTGATTTGCTCCCCACCATTATAGTATTACACTATCCTATATTTGTTACTATATTTGCCTTTACCAGCAAGTTTTACACTTTCATATATTTTCATGTTGTTATATAATCACCTTTCATTTCAATTTGAAGGACTCCCTTTAGCATTTCTTGAAAGGCAGATCAAGTGTGATGATTTCCTCAGTTTTTGTTTTTGTTTTTTTTTATGGGAAAGCCTTTATTTCTCCTTCATTGTTGAAGGCAGTTTTGCTAGCTATAGTATTTTATGGATAGTTTTTGTTTTAGCACTTTGAATATATCATCCCACTCCCTTCTATCCTGCATGGTTTCTGTTGAAAGTCTGCTTATAGTCTTTCTTTCTTTTTTTTTTTTTTTCAGATTTATTTACTTATTTTTTGGGTGGGAGAGAAAGGATGTTGGGGGAAAGGGAAAGGGAAAGAGAGAGAGAAACCCAAGCAGATCCTCTGCTGAGCCTAAAGCCTGATGCAGGGCTTGACCTCATGATCATGCAATCAAAGCTGAGAGTCTGACACTTACCCAACAGGGCCACCTAGGTGCCCTAATATGCTTATAGTGTTATGGAGGCTGCCTTATACATAACAAGTTCTTTTTTTCATGCTTCCTTTAAAATTCTCTTCATTTTTGACTTTTAATTATTTGATCGCAATGTGTTTCAATGTAGTCTTCTCTGAATTATCTCCTGTTTGGAAACCATTGGCCTTTTGGATCTAGATGTTCATTTCCTTACCCAGTTTAGGAAGTTTTTTGGGCCATTATATCTGCAATTAAGCTTTCTTCCCCTTTCTCTCTCTTCTTCTTCTAAGACTCCCATAATTAGTATATTGCTCTGGCTGGTGCTGTCCCATAAGTCTCTTAGACTGTCTTAACTTTTATTCATTCTTTTAACTTTTTGCTCCTCCACTAGATAATTCAAAATGGTTCACTGATTCTTTCTTCTGTTTGATCAAGTTTGTTGTTGAACCCCTCTACCAATTTTTTAATTCACATATTGTATTATCACCTCTACAACATCCCTGATTTTTTTTTTAAAGATTTTATTTATTTATTTGACAGAGAGAAATCTCAAGTAGGCAGAGAGGCAGGCAGAGAGAGAGATAGGGAAGCAGGCTCCCTGCTGAGCAGAGAGCCCGACGCGGGACTCGATCCCAGGATCCCGAGATCATGACCTGAGCCGAAGGCAGCGGCTTAACCCACTGAGCCACCCAGGCGCCCCAACATCCCTGATTTTTAAAAATACTTTTTATTTGTTAATATTCCATTTTTGTTCATGTATTGTTTTGCTGAACTCATTGAGCATCTTTATGACATTTATTTTAAATTATTTGTCATATAATTCCTATATCTCTGTTTCTTTAGTTTTGTTTTCTGGAGATATATTCGGGGGGGCACGTTTTACTATTTTGCTTTGTTTTGTTTTGCTTTTTTTTTTTTTTTTTTTTGTATGCCTTATTACTTTTTATTAGGATCAACCACCTCTCCCAGTCTCTACAGACTGTGTTAGTATAGGGAAATATCTTCACTAATCAGCCCAGCTAGGGATTCTGGGGGCTTCTCAAAACTTTTCTATGAATATGTCCTCTTGGACTTGTGTGTTTATTTTCAGTTAAAGAGGTTTTACAAGCTTCTTTTTCTTAGAGGGTATAAATCCTCACTCCCTCTGTTATCTATTTGTGGGACTACAGGTTCTCTAGAGCTGCTGTAGGTTGCCCAGCTGTTTTTTGTTCTCAGCAGTCCCCAGATGTCTAGAGTACACTGGATCCTGTCAACACTCTGAGTTGGAAAACTTAGAAACCAGTCCCTCATATGGCACCTCTAAAAGTCAGAATATTAGAAAAACACTCCCCTCTTCCCTTTTCCCCCTGAGCGTAAAGCAGCTAAGCTGTATTTTCCTCTGTATGCTGTACTATGTGCTCTTTGGAGCAGCAGTTAGCCACCTATTGGTCCCTAGTCATTTATACTAGTTCAGTGCTCTGAGACATAGTGAGAGAGAAACCAGTTCTTTGGGCAGCACTCCCACCCCAACCTGGAATATTAGATGAATGTTTCATCTCTTTTCCTCCCCAGGGAGAATCCAGGAGTTGGGCTTTTTCTCCCACTCATTCCACACTGAGCCCTGGATAAGGACTATGACAAGGAAGTATGTACTAATACAAACTATCACTTTTTTTCTCAGTGGCCCCTGAGCTGCCACCCTTTTCTGTCAGCACTGAGATTCAGGCAAAGCAGGTACTATTCCCTCAGGTAGTCCCCTGAGAAGTCTAAACATCATATGTATGTTTCAGTCTTCTTTTTCTCATCCCATGGAGAAGCAAGGAGTTGGGAGTTTCCCCTCAATCACTATGCTGTGCTGATAGGAGGAGCTCTGATGAGTGAGTGACACACATTTTTCTAGCAGTTTTGTGTGGCTTGTTTCATGTTCCTCTGGAATGCAGAAGCCTCTTAACTAGCTTTTGGATTTCTAATAAAGGGAATTGGCCTATGTATAATTGTTGAATTGGTAATTCCATGTAAGAAAAATAGTCTGGTGCTTCCTGTTCTGCCATCTTGTTGATGTTCTCTGATTTCAAACTTTTTTAAATTACTTAAAAACTTATTTTTGTCCTAGATTATGGACTATGTTTTATGCTTTGTGAAATTAGTGGCATTGTACTGTCTTTGGGAACCTTGTTCTATAAATATCAATTAGATCAAATTGTTAGATAGTAATACTCAGGTTTTCTGTATGCTTGCTGATTTGCTATCTATTCTTTTTACCAGTTATGAGACAATAGTGTTGAAATTTGTAATTTTTAATTGTGTAGTTTTCTACTTTTACTTCTTGAGGTTTTGGAGTTATTTTGTAGTTATATATAGACACATTTAGGATTATTATGTATTCTTATTGAATTGACTCATTTTTTATTTTTAAATGAAAGGCCCTTCTATTTGACTCTTTCTTTTTTTTAATTTTTTTTTTTTTTTATTTTTGAGGGAGAGAGAGAGGTGGAGGGAAGGTGCAAAGGGAGAGGGAGAGAGAAAATCTTAAGTAAGCTCCATGCCACTCCCAGAGCCCACCAGGGCTGAGTCTCGCAACCCTGAGATCATGATCTGATCTGAAATCAAAAGTCAGATTCTTAACTGACTGAGCCACCCAGGCTCAGTCAATATATCAACATGTTCAGATAAATTATAGTTAATGTAATTTTTGATGTGGAGAAGTTTAAATCTGCCATCTTGCTATTTGTTTTCTATTTATTATATCTGATTTTACTTCTCTTTTTCTCTTTCCCAGTCTTTTAGGATAATTGAGTTTCTTTTATGATAAAGTTTTATCTTTATTTTTGTCTTATTAGCTACAACTATTTGCTTGTTTTTTTTTTCTATTTTCTGTTTTTTCAGTGGTTGCTCTAGGATTTATAATATAAATCTTTAAATTTTTATAGTCTATCTTCAAACAGTATTATGCCATTTCATTCATATATATATATATATATATATATATATATATTTATATAGTGTGTGTGTGAGAAAATTCCAACAGTTTCCTCGATTTTCCCTCCCCTTTCTGGTGTGCTATGTTTATCATATATTTTCTTTCTATGTATTTTAAAACCCACATTGCTTTCTTTATTAACAATATAGTTACATGTATCTTTTTAATTTATTTTGTAATTTAAAAAAAATGATTTTATTTATTTATTTGACAGACAGATACATAGTTGGAAAGGGAACACAAGCAGGGGAAGTGGGAGAGGGAGAAGCAGGCCTCCCGCTGAGCAGGGAGCTAGATGCAGGGCTTGATCCCAGGACCCCAGGATCATTACGTGAGTCGAAGGCAGACATCTAATGATGGAGTCACTCAGGTGCCCCAGTTACCTGTATTTTAAAGAGATTAAACCATGAGAAAAATCTCTTATGTATTTACCCATATATATTATCATTCCTGGCACTCTTCTTTCTTTTGGATGTTATCATCTGTTATAATCTCCTTCCACTTGGAAAAATTCATTGACATTTCTTTTTCTTTCTTTTTTTAAAGATTTCTTTATTTACTTTAGAGAGAGAGCACACATGTGTGTGCAAGTCAGGGGAGGGCAAGAGGTAAAGAACCTTTAAGCAGACTCCCAGCTGAGCACAGAGCCTGAAGTGGGGCTAGATCCCACAATCCATGAGATCATGACCAGAACTGAAACAATAGTGGCTGCTCAACCAACTGAGCCACCCAGGTGCCCCTCATTGACTTTTCTCATAGGGCGAGTCTGGAGGTGGCGAACTCTTAGCTTTTTAATGCCTGAAAAATTCTTTATCTCATCTTTTATTTAGAAATGTATTTGCTGGGTATGGAATTCTAGGCTGACATTTTTCTTCCTAATACTTTTTTGCTGGGTATGGAATTCTAGGCTGACATTTTTCTTCCTAATATGTATTATTTATGAGAATTATGGTCATTCTTAATTTTGTCATTCTGTACACAATGTGTTTTACTTCTCAGGCTGCTTTTTATATTTACTGTCTATTACACTTTTCGGCAGTTTGATCAGTTTGATGTTCTCTGGGGTGTATGTGTGGGCATGTGTTTTATTTTTTCACTATCCTTCTTATTCACTGAGCTTCATAGCCATTATTGTTAGGTGCTAACATTCTTTGGTTTGTTATTGTTGTTATTTTCTAAATTTTTCCTGTTGTGTTTTGATATCGTCCTTGATGTAAGAGTTCTTAAGAGAAAACTAAATGTCAAATCAACTTGAATTTATCATTGTCCTATCATTGTTATTTATTTAGGCATCTTCAAGCAAAGTTAAATCTTAGCCCTTCCAAATAAAATCAGAATTTAGTTGCTATCAACATGCACATGCATGTGCACACACACACACGCACGCACACACACACCAAAAAACTGCTTAGGTAAATCTTTGATAGTGAATTTGGCATGCCTATCCATGTGTTTATTGGCCTTTTGGAGTAGAATAGCCAAGTATGTACTGGGTATATTTAAGGAGAATGAGAAGGTCTGAGTATTTTTCCATAAATTTTTTCTCTACCTGATATTGTTCTTTCTTTCTCTGTCTCCTTTTTCCTTCCTGTAAACTGACAATTCTTTTCTACTGTTCTCTTTGGCTCAAGTTGCTGTTCCTTTATAAGCAAAAATTCAGATGGAAGAAATACTTTTCAAACACCTATCACTCATTCATACTTGTGAGAGTCTGAGTAAAGTATATGCGTTTAAAGATTAAAGTGCTGTGCTAGTTGTGACTGGAGAATTTGTTGGTAGCAAATGAGGAGAAAAAAATACATTTATGTTTGCCTAGCATTATGCCTATTGATCCAGTTCAAAACTGGCGTACTTTACCAAATAGCAGAGCACTTGACACTGTCCATGTTTATTAAATGTCTGTTGGATGAAAAAATATATCTCTTAATGCTAGGATTTTTCTTCCATTTCTGACATATTCAGTCACTCAATTCATTCTAACTTCCTAAAGATTTTAATAAAAATCTTTTGGGTCTTACCTTTGGAATATTCCTTTGATGGGCATTCTGAAGCTTTTCAAGATAGCATGCACCTAAGTTCCATGTTTCTCTAATATGTTTAGTCCTTCAACTAATACCAGAGAGCCTAGACTTCTAACTTTGAGCCTTCCCCCTCCACCTTTTTTTTTTTCATTATCAAAGAAATGCATAGAAGGAAAAGTACATGCTGTAAAGATGAACATTTAGTTTATTTGTGTTTTGTTTTGTTTTGGCTCTCAATTCCATGTCCTCAGGAGCATCTATTAAAGATCTGTTCTCATGTGATTGTGGAGGAGGTCCACTTCCAGAGTGCTAAACAGAGTTAGACTGATCTTCAAAGAGTTTATATTATGATGGTTCATCAGATATTTCTGCTAGAAACTTCTTTCCTTATCTTTTTTCTCTGTTGTTTGGACAAAAGCAAAACAAAGAAATATTCCCCATAGTTAGAAGAAAGCATAATTTAAGGCACCTGTGAAAAGACCCCATGACAGTTTTTAAATCACAAATGATTTTGACTGTCTTGCTTTTCTTATAAAAATATAGTAATATTATTGACCTGCTATTTGGCATGATTCATACTTATCTGAATTGTCCTCCTAATATATTCCCCTCAAGGAGTAGATCAAGATAACTTTTCTGTGGATCTGGACTTAGTCTCATATTAGTCAGGATTTCCCAGAGAAACAGAACCAAAAGGAGGGGTGTGTGTGTGGGTGGGGGGTGTATGTCAGTTTACTATAAGCAATTGGCTGGTTCGATTATGGAAACTAGCAAGTCCAAAATCTGCAGGTTGAGTGGAAGGCTGTGGACCTAGGATAAGTGAGGCTGCAGTTCCAAATTGAGGGCAGGTGCTATAGAATTCCCTTTTGCTCAGGGAAGGACAGTCTTTTTGTTCTATTCAGGCCTTCAACTGACTGGATAAGGCCCACACACATTATGGAGGGCAATCTGCTTTACGCAAAGTCCATCAGTTTCAGTGTTAATTTCATCCAAAAACACCCTCACAGAAATGTTCAGAATAGCGTTGGACCAAATGGCACTCCAGGGCCCAGCCAATCTGACACAAAAAATTAACCATCAGAGTGCTCAAGCAAGCTCCAGCATAATTTTCTTTCCCAGATTCACATATAAAAGACAAATCAAATGTGAAATGAATGACTGACTTTGCAAAGGATGCCCTACTATAGATTATTCTTCTGGGGGATTACCAAGAATAAGAAATTCCTAAACAGAGAGAACTTAGGAGTGAAGTGTGTCTGATGAAAAAGTCAGTGCTTAGAATATCCCCAAAGAGCTATAATTTCCTGTAACTCACATCCTCAGAGGTAAAATAAAAAGAAGCTATGTCAGCAGGAAAACTAGATAATTTATACCAGCAACAAAAATTCCTTTATCCTAAGTTCTGTGGTAACTCACCACACAGATATCTCTTGTCTAGGTAACAGCTGAACTTTGTTCTACAATTCATTTTACAAAGTATCGTAAAAATGTTTTAGATTAGAAAATTTTAATATTTTAGTGAAAGTAGTTATTATAAAGACAAAACTATCTGCATAATCACTCAATTTCTCTACCTCACTTTGCTAATAATATATTTCTCATCATTTCACCAAAGCAAAGTTAATGAAAAACAAAGAAAGCAAACAAACATTTCTTTCTACACTTTTTAAAAAAAAGATTATTGTTGTTTAGGTAGAAAAGGACTGTAAGAATTCTCTGGTGGTATATTTTCCTGTTTCATTTAAGTAAGAGGAATACTTGAGAACAGCACAGACCAGTGTTTTTATCATTCAAAAGGGATTACTCTTTTAAAGTATGTTTTGTCCTTTCTTTTTATTTCTGTTTATATTCATAATTTTACATGAATAATGATGGCTATACCTTGGGCCTTTCACTAAAATACCAAAAGCCAGGGCTCTTGGCTGCCTGGGTCCTATTTAGTATATAAATAACTTTGCAAATACGGCTTTTAAATTTTTTAATTGACTAGGGTCATAAAAATAAACCTGGCACCAGAGACTCTTATTCAAAAACTTGATCTTGAACACCAAAAACACCTTATTCAATGAGGCTTTCAAGATAATTCCTTTTATATTTGTCCTCCCCCTAAAAGAGTTCCTGTACTGTAGATTATAGGACCCCTGTAGTCCCTAAGGCAAATCTCTGATCTATCAATGTCTGCCCTTAAAAACCTCAGGACGTACAAATCAACCTCCATGTCATCATTAGAGCATTAGTCCTTGACTTCTCATTTTCCAGCTCACTGTTTAGTTTTGTTTTGTTTTTAAATATGTGTTCAGCTTCTTGGGTAGGGCACGGGAAATCTTTGGTCTTTTTGAGATAACTTTGTGTTTTATCATGACTTTTTAGAACTCTAAAGAGCAAGACATCCTTACAGAACTTTTCAAATGAAAGCGAACAATTTAGCTTTATCGCAGTACATCCATCTTTTCACTAAACATAAATCCACTAGTAACTGAAATAAACATATGACCTACTAGGATGATATCTTGCCTAATGATTACACAAAGAAGACATACAGAGATAAATGTTAGCCCGTGAGGCCACCCTAAGGGGAGGAGAGTGTCCCCGAGGGATGCGAGAACTGTCCTTCTGCATCACGGTTCCACCTGTCCTGCAGCTAATATCCAAAATGGTTGTTTTGTGTTCTGCATTCCCCAATGAAGGAATCAGAAATTCACTAGTTGTCTTTGTGTTTTGATACTGAGCTCCAGAAAACAGTCTAGAGAGTGAAGGCCAGAGTAAATATGGCCCTTATATTTGAAATTAAAGAATGCCAAGTTGGATATAAAATAAAGTACTATGGATCAGAATTGGCCACTGTGCCAGCCTGGAAAATTAAGAAGAGAAGGAGGCTTTGAATCATCTCTCATTGAGACAGCAGACTTCTCTGGATGTTAGTAAGGGATTGGAATAACGTTTTTGTTTTGTTTTGTATCTAATTCCTTCACTAAGAAGCTTTGCATCATTTTGACCACTGCCGTAATGAGGATTATGCTTGGCAATATTATGGTAACAAACAAGCTATACATTCTCAGTGGTTTAATATACAAAGGTGTATTCTCATTCATGAAAAGTGTGCCTCACATTGGAATGCTGTCCTTCATCTGAAAACTTCACCATCTAGAGTACATGGCCTCCAAGGGTGATGTGGCCAAGGAAGAAGGAGCTGGAGCTTTCCTGGGTAGGCTTGATACAGGCATCAATCACTTTCTTCCGTGCACGGGCCAGTTAATAGCTCTGTGCTCCCAGTGAACTGCAAGGGAGGCTGGCAAATGTAAGGACTACATTTGGCCAATTGTATGGACTCTTTTTAATGACTAAATGTCTCCATACAGTCACAGACTAGAACTAGATAGTAGGATAATGTGCTTTATTTATAGGGAAACAAGGGAAACAGATTCATTAACAGTAACTGATGTTTGCTTGTTTACTGGTATTTGTTCCTATTATTACTATTATGTACATGGCGTACATAATAGTAGCTATGGCTTACTGAGAACTTACTAAACTCCAGGTACCACTGAAAGCACTATACCTTTATTCTCTTATTTAACCCTTCTCTGTGCCCTTCTGGTAGGTGTTACTGCTATCTCCATTGTACACATGGGGAAACTGAAGCAGGAAATGTTAAATGACTTGTCCAAAGTTACACGCTGAGTAAGTGGGAGAGTCAATTTTGAACCCAGAAGGTCTTGCTCCAGAGCTAGGTGCTTTGCTATTTGTGGTTGAAGGTAAAGGGCAACATAAAGCCACTGGAAAAGCAAATCAGCTGAGGTCAGAGGGTTTGTTCTCATTTAGAGCTTGCATTTCTGCAATTAACAGCATTTCCTGGGAACAGTAGCAAATCAGTGGAAGGATTTGTGTCGGTGGTGACCAGATAATGAACAGAGAACATGAAAGATGTTTCTACTATTAACTGCCATTTCTCCAAACAAGAGTGTGGATTCAATAAGGAATCCAAAAATAATTTTTTGAAATTAAAATAAACTATTTCCTACCATACTTGACCTCTGTGTGTTGTACCTTAAATGTCTATTAATGTCACCAGGAGTAGAAAATTCATCATTGAAAATTGCTTCTTGACATTCTTTCTAAGTTATTCTTCAGTAGAACAAACTGAAAAAGTTACAACTCTCTCCCCTTCATCTTCTGCATTTCACTTATTAACGTTCTCTCTCTCTTCCTTTCTGCAAACATACTCTGTTTCCTAGCTGCTTGCCAAATTTTAATCTATTTTAATAGTCCAGTCTTAGTTACACATAGTTTCTAACTTTTTAAGTCAAACTTTTTGTGCTTTTTTTAACTAGTAAATTTCACATAATGAGTTTCTGTAGTTACGTTTTTTTCTTCAAAGGGAATAGAAAATGTAGTTAAGGGTACTATTATCTGTTAAGGATTTTTTCTTTTAAAAGCAATGGAGTTGTGTCATCATATTACTTTGACTTAAACATTTCCTAAAACACTGTATTTTCTCTCAACACACTATAAGAAAAGTCTGCTACGTAGAATAATAGTAAATACATCTTTTCTATGAAAATGAGAGTTTCTGGTTTTCTTTGGACCGTTTAAGTCTACGATTTGATTTGAGCCATGTTTCACTTGCATTGCTTTGTCCAATCTATAATGTTTACATTTATTCCTTAGTATCTTACTACATCATGTTTAAATGTAAACAATTGAGATTTGTTTCCCTCTGTTGGAATTCCTAAATAACAGTTCTACATATTACAACTTTAAAGATGTGTCATGGCAGCTGCAAATAACTTTTAAAAAGAAACTTTGTGCAGCAAACTATCATATTTCATCCACACTCTGGCAAATGGTGCTTGCTTTTTGGCCCCAATTCAGCCTTCATTTTGCAAACCCAACTTCCTGCAGCATGAGAATATACATTTTCCTGGGCCAAATATTCCAAAGTGGACACCAATTTGAGACTCTTAGCATTTTCTAATTTTCCAGCTTTTGGACATATGAGCACTGAAAATGCCAGATTTCTGCTATTCGTGCCAAACATTTAGGCTTTGGAGACTGAAAAGTCAAAAGTCTCAATTTTAACATATAATGCCAGAAGCAAGCTGTCCTTTTGAAACAATTGCTTGCTGGCAGTGGATCAGCCCCATGGTACCACCTTCCTAGGTGATCTCTATGTCATCTGCTAAGTACCCCCAGAATAATCCTTTACTTCTAGCTCTGGCAGGGAAATTGGTAATATGAAGGAGAGAGGCAGGGAGGCTAATGAACATGGACAGTATGGATATTTGATAAAAGAGAAGCTAACATTTTTTTAAAATTTTTTTTGGTTTTTGTTTTTTGCTTTTTCAGCTAACGTGTGCTCTCCTTTCTCTACTCCATCTTTGGAGGACGGAGAAGTAGTTACTCCTCTATTCTTCCATCCTTCTTAGTCTGAGTGCTGTAAAAACATAACCGTGTAATGGAATAGAGAGGGACAGAAGGTTTTGGGAGACACTTTCAGACAGAGTAATCAGAATCTCTGAGAGATTGAAGTTTGGAATAAGACCTACACGGAAAAAATGAAGAAGTCATGGGAAGTTATAGGGGAGAAACAGTGGGAACAACTCATTCAAAAATGAGAAAATGATGAACTTACAAGGACTCCGAGGCCTCTGCCTTTGATCGCTAAGTTGGTATTTGTAACCTAAGAAGAGACATGCAGGGAGAGTTCTGTGTTTCCAAGGGAAGAAGCTCATTAGGTTTGGGGATATATTGGTTCTCAAATGTTCAGAATACACTCAGGTGGAGATTTTAAGCAGAAAAGTTTTATCAGAATTATGTTTTTAAGAAAATAATTGGTACATGAATTGATGTAGGGAGACAGAAGAAGATCAGTGAAGCAAGTTGTGAAGCTCTCAAGGTCGTCAAGAGTAAAGATGTAGGTGGGTTGATATGATAATGACAATGAGGACTGGGAAGAATTAATATTCAATAAATATTGCACAGGTAAAGCTGAGTGGGTTTTCTCTGGCATTACACATGAGAGGTGAGTGAAGGAGAAAGATCAAGGGCTACTCCTCAATTTTTTACCTAAGAAATTTGGAACATAGTGGTGCCACTCACTGGGATGAAGGAAAAGGGGAGACGAGCAAGAAGGTTTTTTTGGGGGGGGTAGGGGGCGTGGCAAGGGGACTAGAGGGTTATGATTGACGTATTAAGTGAAATACTTAGTAGACTTAAGAGTAGAGATAGAGTTTAGGGGAGTGGTTGTGGATAGCTATAGGAATTTGTGATTCCTTTATTTGAAGCAGAAAATCAGAAAAAATCATTCTAAATATTTTTATGATGACCATACATTTTAATAAATTCCTTAATAATACTCAAAAAATTTAAATTTTTCTAGGGATTTCCTAACCTTTCAGCCATCCCCTTTTCCTTACCAAGTTCAGGTAATTGTATTGTGATAGTGGCAGAGGGGGTAGGTTCTTTTTGGGCTGCTATCCATTTATCTATTAGTCTTGTCTTTATGTTCTGAAGTAGAATCCTCTGATATGATTTCTTAGTTGGTATAGATATTTAATCAGTCACTCAAATCCTCTTGTTTTTATTTTTTTCTATTATTTCTTTAATCTTTCTGTGATTTTCTATTTTGGGATATTCTGAAACATTCTCCAGTAGAGTAAAACTGTTTGAAGAAGTTATGCATTTTTTACAATGAATTTCAGATCATGTGCGTCTTTGCTCAAAGGTAAAAACTGATAGGATTTATCATTATCTCTGGATTAGGAAATGTATAGCTTTATCTTCTACCTGGCAGAAAATCTCTTTTCCTCTATAACCAATATTGTTGTTGTATTCTCCATTATTGAGCTCTATTGAAAATAAGGGTTGAGAATGTCTATAGTTATAATCGATTCCAACTCACTTATTTTGAAGAGCAGGAGATTTAGGTGGGGACAGGTGGCATTATTTGTCCATGATCACACCTAGTTAGGGTCTCCTTTTGTCTTGTCCAGCACCCATTGTACTTTGCTGATTTTCTTGGAAAAACTTGTATTTTATTTAAAAGTTAAAATGCAACCATTAACTACGTGTCAAATGCAAGAATATCTTTTCTCAATTGTTCTTGATTATTTATAATTTTTGCATTTTAGAAGAGTAACTCTGAAAGAAAAGAGCCCAGGGATGGAAGAAGGGTGAGCACACAGAGACTGGACACTTACTTACTTACTGTTTATATTATTGTGTATAATAGATACTCATAAACAGATGGAAGAGATGCATAGAGCAGGCATGTAGCATGGGGCTCAGAGCTTCCGTGCTCTCTCTGAGGGCACCACTCTCCCAGCACGTCCACATATTTGCCAACGTGGAAGCTGTCTGAACCCTGTATTTCTGAGATTTTTTTTTTAAGATTTTATTTATTTATTCGACAGAGAGAGATCACAAGTAGGCAGAGAGGCAGGCAGAGAGAGAGGGGAAAGCAGGCTCCCTGCTGAGCAGAGAGCCCGATGCAGGGCTCCATCCCAGGACCCTGGGATCTTGACCTGAGCCGAAGGCAGAGACTTTAACCCGCTGAGTCACTCTGACGCCCCCAAAGATTTTATTTATTTGAGTGAGAGACAGTGAGAGAGGAAATACAAGCAGAGGGAGTGGGAGAGGGAGAAGCAGGCTTCCCGCTCAGCACGGAGCCCAATGCAGGGCTCTATCCCAGGACTCTGGGATCATGAAGTGAGCCGAAGGCAAAGGCTTTAACCCACTGAGCCACCCAGGTGCCGCTACCCTTCTGCTTTTGATAATGTGAGATAATAAAATGCCTATGTGATGAGATGAAGTGAGGAGAATGACATGGGCATTGTGACATAGGGTTAGATGACTGTTGACCTTTTTACAGTAAGTTCGAAGGAGGATCCTCTGCTCCCAGACTGTGATTGACCACAGGTAACCGACCATGGAAAGCAAAGCCACCAGAGTTAGTATGGAAGAAGACTGCTGTATTAAGAATGATAAGAACTGAAATTTCAACTGGATAAAAGCAATAAAATAAATTTTAATTTGAATGGCAAAAAAGTCCCCAGGCATTACCCATTTAAGAATTTCTTTGGAAATCTAGTTCTCACAATGAAGCAGGAAGTAAGGGAAAGCTACAAGAGCATCTGTTCTCATGAGATTTTCGGACTTGAATCACAAACTAAAGGAAGTTTGGATAGTTCGGATAAAGTTCAGATACTTATCTGAATGTTAGTGGGGTTATTTAAACCAAACCGAATACAATATACTACAGTTCATCTTCTAAAGACTAAAAATTTATTTAAGAACATTGGCCATAATGGTATTCATACCAAACATTTAGTTACTAACCTTTCATATCTGCTTTACATAATAAAGTTGAAATGAGGATTATACATAGGTTTTCTGCTATCATTACATTTGTTAGAGGCAAAACTAAACTATGTTAATCTATGTTTGCCTGGTGTTCAATAAACCAACATATTCATGCGCATCTTAGTTTTATGGTGATATTCCGGTGAAATTTGCAAGTAAGATCAAAGGCATTAAGGCAGCATTGAGATAACTTTAAATCTCTCCCAGGTACAGATCAATGAGTGTTCTAATTATAATACAAAACAATAGCCTATTGATATTTATGTAGTTAAAGACATTTGTTTTTGACCTACATCAAAAACCAAGGCCAACAAAATGTAGTATAAATTATATGTTAGGCTGTATTTCAGTTTGATCCAGGAGAACAGAATAATTCTCTTCCATTTGTATAATGTTTTGCTGAACTTGCTCTATACTTTAAAGCAATCAACAGATAATACACACTCTGGGAAGCAACCCAATGGGAAGTGGGCTTAAATACATGGTATAAAACAGAATTGGGTGAATTTAACTGCATTTTTGGCTTGGCTAACATTTCAAGCCAGTTTTCAAATATCTAGACTCAGTAAAATTCAAAATACACATTGTATGGCTTAATTCTCTTCTCCTTTTTTAAAACTGATGTGCATTTAATAGGATACCAAATCTGTAAAGCCTTATGCATTTATGGCTAACTCACCATGTACTTCATAAAAAACTCTGCAATGTCCATCCAGAGAGTCAGCAGGTCTATTGTCCTAAAAAGAAGCTTTTATAAGGAACACCCAGAACAGAAGCCTGAAGCTCTAAATTTATGAAATATTCAAGTCTAAATTGATCACTAGGGCATTAGGCTCTAAGAAACACTCTCTTCTATGTTGAATTGAATTACATTACAAAAGGAAGGAACCTCTGGCATTGATCCAAACTGAGAAGAGAGGTCCTTTAAGACAGGGTTGCTCTCAATGAGTCTCTAGGAAGCTTTTTATCTTGGTTCTCAAAAGCCTGGCATCCCAGAAAGTTCTGTTACAGACAAATTAAGCAATTAGGGTTACAGGCAATAGCATTCTTCTGTTCTCACGGAAGAGAAGAGCCTTTAGTATGGTTTAGTTTGTTCCTGAAAGGTCAGGGAAGGGCTAATGCTTCACTTCCTCGCTGCTCTAGTGACCAACAGTTCCATTTCAAAGGATCTTAGGGAAAAAGGGCTAATAGGAAAGGTTAAGGGAAGGCCTGGAAAAGAAGAGGATTGCAGAGAAGAGGCCACGTAAATCAGCGAGGAAAAGAAAACAAAGCTGGGAATTCGAATTAATGACGTGTTTCTAGGATTCTTATTTTTTTAAAGGACTTATGAAGAAGTGAGGGTTCAGAAAGTGTGGGAGCTTTAGAGATTCAGTAAAGGGATTTAGGATATTACAAATAATTAATTTGTAACCTTTTGTATTAAGGCCTTAAAATATGTTTGAGTGATGACAGGAAGATTGCTATTAAACCTATGCTTTGGGTAGTTCTACAGCTGTATTTAATCAAGGCATGGTTCTGTGATTTTACGAAGCATGTATCTGAGGACTTGGGATTGGGAGAATGTCACTAATGTAAATGAAGAAAAGAACTTCAGGGTTAGCAGAAGGTCTGGGCTTCACATTTCTCCTAAAGTATTCAAAATACTCTGATCGCTTTATTTCATCGCTAGATAACATGGCAATAATCAACAGCCACGGTTAGTTGTCACTGATAATGTTTATGAGAATATTTAAACATGATTTTCCCATCCTCCTGACTCTTCCTTTAAATAACTCTCATCTATTTAATTGTTCTGGATGTGACCTGTCACATACAACGTGAAAAATCCTGTAGAAAACTTCAAAGGACGAAGGAAACTAACTAGGAAGAAAAAGGAGGACAAAAATAAGATGTGGGGAAGACTTTTGTTCGAGGTTTCGAGAAGCTTAAAAGATAGTAAGAGAATAAGAAATGATGAGAAGTTAGGTGGTCTACAAAATTTAAGGAGACCAAAAGGAATCACTTGAAGAAAAGATAATATCTGAGAAAATAGTTGAAACAGTTCAAAAAATAAAAACTGGCTACTCAATATTTGGATTTTCAATATTAGGATGGACTCTGGTCATTTTTCATTTCAGTTCTGAAAAATTCTCAGATTCTTGCTTCATCTTTTAGTTCTGGTTTTGCTACAATAATGCTGCATAACAAAGAACTCTCAAATTTCAGTTGATACAGAATCAAATGTTTCTCAATTATTCATCTTCACATTCTCAACCAACATTTATTATTTTCCATTAAAAAGTTATAGCCATCTTAGTGTGTGTGAAAAAGTGCCATTGTGGTTTTGATTTGCTTTTCCCTAACGAATAATGATATTGAGTAGCTTTCTGTATCATTATTTACCATTTAAAAAAAATCTTTAAAGAAACATCTATCCAGGTCCTTTGTATGTTTTTAAACTGGCTTATTTGTCTTTTTTACTGTTGAGTTATGTAGAATCTTTTAAATATATTCTGGATTGTAACCCTTATTAGATACATGATTTGTAAATATTTTCTCTCATTCTGTAGGTTTTGTTCTTTTGTGATAATGTACTTTGAAGCATCCACGTTTTGGAATTTTAGTTCAATTTATCTATTTTCTTTTGTTGGCTATACTTTTATATCATAACCATGAAATAATTGCCAAATCCAATGCATAAAGACTTTCTCCATTGTTTTCTTCTAAGAGTATTATAGTTTTAGCTATTAAACAAAAGATTGATCTGTTTTGCATTATTTTTTGTGTATGGTGTGAGTCATGGGTCCAAATTCATTCTTTTGCATATGGATATATCTTTAATCACTTTAAACATCAATGGATTAAATGCACTAATTAAAAGATAGACAGTGTCAGAGTGGATCAAAAAACAAGGCTCACTTAAATGTTGTCTACCAGAAACTCACTTGAAATATAAAAACAAGTGTAGATTAATATTAAAAGCATGGTGAAAGGTATACCATACTAAAATTAATCAAAGGACAGATGAGGTGTCTATTATTAATTTCAGAGAGAGCAAGGTTCAGATTAAGGAAAAGTAACAAAGATAAGAAGGAGCATCACATAATGAAAAAGGGGACAATTCTTCAAGAAGATATAGCAATCTTTAATATGTATGGCTCTAACAGCAGAGCCAGAATACATGATGCAAAACCTCATAGAAACGCAAAAAGAAATATATGAACCCACTCTCATAATTGGAGACTTCATTGCCACTCTATTAGAAGGGCACAGATCTTTCAGATAGAAAATCAAGGAGGATGTCAACTCAGTAGTACCATTAAACAGTTGGCTCTAATGGACATCTATAGACTACTTCCCTCAATAGTGGAATTACACATTCCTTTCAAGTTCGCATGGGACATTCTCCAAATTAGACCACATTCTGGACCATAAAATACACTTTAACAAATCTTAAAAAGGAGAAATCATACCAACTATGTTCACAGTCCACAGTGGGAAAAAACAACTCAGAGAATAACCAAGATACCTCTAAACAATATGTGGTTCATAGAAGAAATCGCCGAGTAAATTAATTTTTTTAACTAACTGAAAGTAAAAATACAATTTAACATTTGTGGGTTGCAGTGAAAGCAGTATTTAAAGGGAAAATTATGGTATTGAAAACATATATTGTAAAAGAAGAACTATTGAGCACCAATAATTTAAGCTTCTACCTTAATAAACTAGAAAAAGAAGGGCACATTAAATCTAAAGTATGTACAAGTAAAGAAATAATAAAAATCGCAATTGAAATCAATAAATTTAAAAAGTGGAAATCAAGAGAAAGTCAACAAAACATAAGGCTGGTTTTTTGAAAAGATGAAAAAAAGCTATAAGCCTCTAGTCAAAAATTAAGAAAAAAAGAGAGAAGACACAAATTGCTAATATCAGAAATAAAAGGAACATCATTATAGATCTCATGAACATTAAAAGGATAATAATGGAAGTATATGAATAATTCTATGTCCATCAAATTGATAATCTAGATCAAATGGACCAATTCCTTGAAAGACACAATCTGATAAAACTCATACAAGAAGGAATAGATTATCTGAATAGACCTATAGCTATTACAGAAATAGAATAAAAAATTAGTAATCTTCCAAAGTAGAAAGCACCAGGCCCAGATGGGTTCCCTGGCAGGTTCTGTGAAACATTTAAGACATTATAACAGCTCTCTGCAATAGCTTCCAAGAGGCAAAAGCAAATAGAGTATTTCCTAACTAATTTATGAGACCAGCATCACCTGATTCCTAACTAATTTATGAGACCAGCAAAACCTGAATACAAGATCAGATAAAGACATTACAAGAAAACTACAGAGCTTTGTATCTCATGAATATGACACAAAAATTACAATAAAACATTAATAAATTGAATTAAACAATACATAAAATGAGAGAGTTATGGAAAGTGAGATTTTATGTATTTTATTTATTTATTATGGAAAGTGAGATTTATTATGGAAATACAAAACTGGTTCAATGTTTCAAAATTAATTAATATAATCCTCTGGAGAAAAAAATAATGTCAATATTGCAATATACATAATCATATCAATAAATGCAGAAAAATTTGGCAAAATTCACCTCCCATTCATGGAAAAAAATTCTCAGTAAACTAGGAATAGAGAGGAACTTGAAAAAGAATACCTACAAAAAAACCGTGTGACTAATATCATTCTTAATGGTGAGAAACTTGAAATTTTCCCATTAAGATGATGAGCAAGGCAAGAATGTTCCATCTCACCACTCCTCTTCAACAATGCACTACAAGTTCTAATTAATGCAGTAAGACAAGAAATGGAAACGGAAATAAAATTGTGCACGTTGGGAATGAAGATATAAAACTGTATTGTTTTGCGGATGACATGCTTTTCTATATACAAAATCTAAAGGCACAACAACAACAACAACAGCAACAACAAAATACTCCTGGAAGTAATAAGCAGTTATAACTAAGTTGTAGGATACAAGTTTCATATACAAAAGTCAGTCTTTTCTGATATATCAACAACAAACAGCGATTGTGCCTTGCACTTAGATTTTTGAATCTTCTTCACAAAGCTAAATTCTCAGTCATTACTTCCAAACTACAGACCTGGAGTCCGTAATTCATGTGGTTTTACCCAAACTCACCAACATTTCTATCCATGAAGATGTTTATGTTTCCTTTGAACTGCTCTATTTTTTTTCCTCCTATTTTTTCCTGATTTATTAACTGTTGCTTTGTATTTAAGGTGAAGGAAGTGAGTCAAAACATGAATTCAATACACCATCTTTTTTTTTTTTTTAAGATATTATTTATTTGTTTGACAGGGAGAGAGATCGCCCGTAGGCAGAGGCAGGCAGAGAGAGGGGGAAGCAGGCTCCCTGGTGAGCAGAAAGCCCGATGCGGGGCTCGATCCCAGGACCCTGAGATCATGACCTGAGCTGAATGCAGAGGCTTAACCTCTGAGCCACTCAGGTGCCCCTCAATACACCATCTTTACAAGACATCCTTGACTAGCCATTTAACAGATTCTTTTAATACTTAACCCCTACCTCATCATGCTTTTCCACACGTTTTTAATGTTTCTCAATGCCTTGAACATGCAAAGCTCTTTCCTACCTTAAAATCTGAAAAAACAAATTCTTCTACTAAGATAGTCTCTGTTAAGCTCTCTCACATGGCTGACGTTCATCTTCTAGGTCATAGCTTTGGTCACCTCAACAGAGAGGAAATCCCTGGTTAGTTGACATAAGTAGGCCTTCCTCCTTTTTCCCATGATTTTTTCTTTTTTTTTTAACCTTAGGATCCTGTTAGATTCCCTCAGAGCATTTCTTAAGATGAATAATTAATGGTTTATCAGTTTATTGCCTGGTTGTATGACCTTAAAGCCCTATCAGAAGGAGAGTTCTATATAGACATTTCTCTGAAAGTTATATAGCTCAGCCATTGGTGAGCATTTGTTGAATGAATGTCCAAAATTTGTCTTTTTTTATGAAAGATGTGTATCATTGCTAAAGAGGAATCGGCTTTACATACACAAAACTTATAGGAGTCTGGATGTTAAGACATCATCTTTTTTTCCCTCATTTAAAAACAAAACAAAACAAACAAACAAAAAACTCCTCTATATCAGTATATAGATAGGATGTGGTAAAGAGATCAACACTTTTAGGTTACAAGTCAGGCCCAGTTATTGAAAAATTATTTAGAATTATCATAAGAAACAAGTCTTTGCCTCCAAAGATAATCCTTTGAGTTATTTATTCTGTGTTTTTTGTGTTTGCTTTAGGTTTACAAAAACACTTCCATTTTCTAACTCAAAGACTGTAAAATTTGAGAGCCCGTAATGGAAAATTACTGTCAGATTTACTTGAGCTCAGAAGCAAACTTTTAGATACTTGTTCAAGACTTATCTTATTCACTGAAGCATAACACCTTGACATGATTAAAAGCCTCCAGTGACTAATTCCCACATGAGTTTTCTAAGTCATTCTTTTATTTCAGAAATATTTTGGAATCTCCTAAACGTGTAGATTGGGACCAAACAAAATGAAATAATTACTTAGAACTTCAGTTTCTAAGACCTTCAGTAGAATGAGTTAGATTTTCAGATTCAGATAAGTAAATACTTCAGTATTATTCAATTGCATCTTTTTCTGTTGACAAATGCAACTGATGGAAAATATGCTTGTAGATCATGTGTTCTACTTTCTTACCAAAATAAGTGAATTATAACAGGAATTCTATGGTTTGGAACAAAGACGAATTTGAATTAGGAAATTTAATTAAATATGGAGCAGTGGGGAAATTGTATATGAGGAGGTAAAGGGAACCAAAACTCTTACACTCTTGTAATGTGTGCAGAGTTTACAAAAACCTGCCAAATTTTTAATCCCTGTATACTATGGGCTAAAGCACAATATGAAAATTCAGCTTCTGTCTTAGTCATCTATTCATATACACTATATTAGCTTGGGACGTTAAAGAAATATTTTAGTAACACCGCAAGAATTGCAGCCAACAATCTTTTCCGGGTTATGTGCAAAGTAAACAGTGACTAGGAAGGAAACTTACTCAGTAAGAGAACTTTAAATTTTTATAACTATAACTTTTGGTATAGGGGGAGGAAATGAAATGAAATTGCTGGGCTGTTAATGAATTCTGGCTTTATTTAGATATAGTATCTTTTCACCAAAAGTGTATGTTGGATATCATTTAGGATGGTAAGTTCCCAGAAAAATTAATAAGGGCCATTCTAATTTGGATACAAAGAGTAAAAGAACTCTATGTGGACTGGAACATGGAATAGTTGCAAACCAAGAGAGGGAATCCTTTGAAGACAAGGACGTTTCAACTCCTTTCTACTATGAAGAGGAGCCAATGGACAGATTCTGCACCAAGAGATGCTGCAACAGAAGAACTGGGGACTTTTAATATTCAGTCTTATTTTGTGTGTCGTTAGTTTTCTGAGGTAATTGTGTCTTCGTGCCCTCTCATGGTTTATCTGTGCCACTGCTTCTTCAGGCACAGAGTAGAACCTTCATTTCATTCTCTTAGTAAATGAATTGACTAATGTCAGCTAGATAGAAAGTGGTGGGGATAGAATTGCTGCCAAATGAATCATGAATAAATACCTTTTAAAATACCTAAAAATGTGAGAGGATCATTGGATTATTTGTATGTCCATATTATTTTCTGAATCTTTCAAAATGTTGCTTATGTGTTCTCCTCAAGCTGACAGACCAATCTTGCAATATCCATTGTCACTCTTACAGCACTGTCCACTCTCAAGATCTCAGGTTCTGTTAGAGCCACAGTCATCGTTTCCCTAGGGGTCTCCACACAGTATAAAGAAACCAGATCAGAAGACCTGCTTATTTTATTTCTTCAGCTTTTCCACTCAGTACTTAATATTTTATTTTCCTTTTCATTCAGATAGGCATCGTTGTGATAATTTTACAGATATAGGCAAAACAAAAACCAAAAAAACCCAAAACATTCTAAATAGCCTAATTGATGGCAGATGATTTTTGTCCCTGTACAGGCCTGTGACATTCTGAACTTTGGGACGGCGATTTCCTTACACTTGCTATCCCCATTGCTTTTACCTTCACAGCTTACACCATGTCTAGGCATGTTTGTTTCCAATGAGAAGGGTTGGGAGAGAGTCAAGAAAATATTTGTCTCATAACCAAGAAGGAAATTGGCTTACAGCCTGAAAACATATCACATCTGGACCCAGAGATAGAGGCAAAGTCACTACTGGGATCATATTATATATATTAAAAAAAAATTAGCCATATTCATTCAACCTTACTTCCCCAAACTGGAAGATAGCACTGCAATGTAGTTGAGAGCACAGCTCCGGACTGTTGTGACAACTGAGATTTTAATTCTATCCCCACCACTTTCTATCTAGCTGACATTAGATCTATTTGTTAGTTTTAAAAATATGAGAGTCTATAGTCCTTACAACATATCATCCCTCTTGCTTAATAATCTCCATCTCTCTACATCCCTATGAACTGAGCCTTCACACCCATGCACTTTAACTTCACACTTCTTTTTATTTGTTTCCCTCTACCAGGTTTAAAAGGAAACACACACATACAGGTAGAAACAAAACAAAATAAAAACAATATAAAAAAACTTCAAAGTGGAGTATGAAAGAAAATCTTGGTATATAGGAAAGAACCAAGTAAGTACTAAAACATAATCTGATACATGAAAAATTTTAAAGTCTCACTTTAAAAACCAAACCAGGTCAATGGAAAGAAGGAAGAATCTCATTCAAGAGAAATCCATGAGATGTAGTCTCTGTGTTATAACTGGATTCTCAAGGGGAAAATCAGGAGGAAAAAAGAAGAAAGATGGGGAAGATACTTATATGGTTGAATATTGATCTTGTCCTAAGTTTAAATATGGTGATTGCAGATGGATAAGGGATAAAGAAAGATTCATTCACATTAAAAAAACTCAGCCATATTTTGTTGGTAAATTATCGTATTACCTTGAGAAAATTTCATAGCCTTAAGATCTTAAATTGGAAGTATTTGTTATCTCCTTGCCTGAACATTAACTTGACTATTGAATAAATATTGATAAATAAATGATCTTAGAAATAACATAAATGCTTGAAACTGAGGTTCCCATTTTGATAATAGGTAATATGCCTCATAACTAATTATGTTTTTTGAAAAGCTCAGAAAAATTAATAAATGAATGCTTTTTGAAGAATGTATGTAAATGATGAGTAATTTCTTTGAGGGCAACAAAAATAGTTCAGTTTACTCATGCCTTAAAAATATTTTTTTTGGAGTCAGAGCATGGAAATAATCACAAGAAATTAAAAATGAAAAGAAATCAAAACAACCAGTTTTATCCAATTAGACCAAATAAGTTATGAAATCACAGATATGAGAATAATAAATCTTATTCAGAAACTTCAGATATTTTTACTGATATTAGCAGCTGTTCTCAGTTGAAGATAGTTATGTAGTAGGTGGGTTTTCATGCTGTGTTCTTGGTTTGACAATCTGTGCACTTTACTCCCCTTCTTACAGTGTGTCCTAAATAATTAAATTCTCAAAACAAAGCCAGAGTCTAGAAATGAGTGCCTATTATTTAAGCAACAGGAAAATAGTCAAAAGTACAGACAATTTGAGTTTCATTTTTTTTCTCATTGATGAAAGTAAATAGTTGTTTCAGTGTGTGTTTTTCTCATCCAGTGATCAGAATTTTAATATTGAGTTACTTAGATTTATGAGAAGAAAAATGTATCCTGACATCCCTTCTTTTTCTTTTCTTTTTTTTTTTTTAAATCTGTGATTTTTTTTTTTTTTTGTCATTGTTGTTAAACTGCTTAATCTGGGACTATGTGTTCACAAGCTAAGCACGTTCCTAGAAATGACTTTAATACCAAATTCTAGGTTCCAGAGAAAGATGTTTCATGTCTCATGTTTCCCCCACCAAATAGTACCTTAGTTCCCCCCACCAAATAGTATCTTAGTTCGTGCTCACAACATCTTTGACAATAGGTATGACAAAGGTGGTACTATTCTGATTTCACAGATGCAATAATCAGCACACAAGCTAGCCAAAATTCGTCATCCTCAGGGCTTTTCCTACTAACCCAAAGAGCAAAGTTACCCATTCTTATTTATCCAAGTTACTGGAAAATGCAGAGTCATGGTCCAGATCCAACCTCAGTAGACAATAAAGACGTCAAAGAGGAAGTAATTCAGAAGACAGAGACCACTGACACTGATTCCTATTCATGTTCCCCACTGGACCAAGCCATTTACTTTCACCTGTAGATACTGCTCAGCACGAAAAAAAGGAAGTTTATGGGATGCATAATCAACGGGCAGTCCCCAGCTCGGCCTCCCCCAGATTTCTGCTAAAATACTTATAAAAACAGTAAAAAATAAGAAAATTCCTTAGCATCAAACACTTGATGTGGGCATCAATCAGTTTATTTCTAAGATCTGAGAGAAAAAGTCCACTTGCCAGAAGACTTCTTTCACGATCTTTTGCTAGGAACAATTTTAACTGCCATGCATGAAAGTTTCTTCAGAAGGGACAGTTTTTTCTATCCAAATATACACCCGCTGCCATCTTATTTTCTCTTGATGGAATTTTTTTTGTCTTTCAGGATATCATGTCTTCTTTAATCCCACTGATGGTAATGAATGTTACTGTTTAAATTTCCTCTTTTTTTCTGATAAATTATATTTGTATATGTTAGTTCTATAAGGTTCTGAGATGATATTCTTTTTGCATGATTTCCCCACAAAGGATCTGAGCTCTGCACCAAACAGAAAAGTGGACACAGTTCTTCTTTTGAGGAACACTAGTTTTTCAGTCAACCAGAGTAGCTTCTCTCTTGCCTCTCTGACTTACCTGTTAGAAAACAATTGGGAAGACACTGGCTTAAGCAGTCATATTCTGAGGGACACACTGGGGACAGGGATAACATTTCTTAAGTAAAATATTTTGAAAGAAATCAGAAATTCAGGTACCAAGAAGCACTGTTCTTATATGCTTTCATAGTTTTGCCACTAAGTATGAGGAAGATTATAAAACAGGGATTTCCAGATTAACAGATAAATACACATGTAATTTGCTAAATGTGTCAAATCTCCCCCATTTCAGGAGATGTATCATTTAACATTTACACCAGTATGCAGCCTTACAAAGTATTTTGTCATATTTTTAGATTTTTTCCAATTAAGTGAGAAATGATAACACAGGAGAGTTTTAATTTACATTTCTCTTATTTTGAATGAGATTGGTCCCCTTTTCCCAATATTAAGAGCCATTCACATATCTTTTTTTCCCCCCACTGTGAACTGTCTGCCTTACTAGCTAATTTATTTTATATGGCAGTGAGAATTTTTTTTGGGGGGGGGGGGAATCAATGACTTTTTTTGGGACTCATCCAAGAACTGAAGCTGCAGAACAAACTGCCACTGGACATTTAGAAAGACAGGGGATTCCAGAGAGTCTCACCTGAATTCTGCTTATTTGGAGAAGAGCCACTACAGCCATAAACTATTTGGACACTTATTAAATAGTAATGTTGATGAATTGTTAAATTCCTCACTGTTGTGGCTTATACCTCCAGGAGCCATAGGCCATCCTCACGTTGAAGATTTGAGAAGGAGCTTCTCATGACCCTGGCAAAGCAAGGGAAAGATAATTATTGTCAAATGGGCCCAAAGAGTTTTCCATGAGAAAGGGCTAAGTCTTCAGAGGACGGGACTTTCATAGAATCTTACTCCACCTTGTTGAAGGGCATTCCTCTCATTCAGACTTCTCGTATTCTGTCTCTCACCTAAATGGGAAAAGAAAAATAAAAAACTGTATAAAATGATATCATTAGAGTAACATTTGTGTAGACTGTTATCACAGTCTGCGATATAAATCTACCAAGAGACTGAGACCTGATCATAAAATTATGCAATGCTGGGGCGCCTGGGTGGCTCAGTGAGTTAAAGCCTCTGCCTTCGGCTCAGGTCATGATCTCAGGGTCCTGGGATTGAGCCCCGCGTCGGACTCTCTGCTCAGCAGGGAGCCTGCTTACCCACTCCCCTCTCTCTCTGTCTGCCTCTCTGCCTTGCGATCTCTGTCTGTCAAATAAATAAATAAAATCTTAAAAAAACAAAACAACTATGTAAATGCTTATCCTACCTCACATCTTACCACTGGCCCAACAGAACTGTGGTAAAATCCAGTCAGTGATAGCTGAGATGGTTGCGAGATGAAGAGTCTCTCAGAAGAGGAGTATTTAGAGAACCCAAAATCAAGAGAGAAGACTACAGTGAGGATGTTAGAAAAATACAAAGCCTCTGGAAGCTTCAGCAAACACTGAACATAGCCCAAGTCCTACACAGGTTAACATAAATCCTCACACTAAGGGCCTATTAGCCACCAGCTCTCAAAAAGTATATATAATCATGCTGAAAGGGGAAAAATAATCAATCTGAAGAGAGAGCATTGTAACCATACTTAGATATGAAACAGATGTTGCAGTTTTCAAGAATGTAATAATATGATTAATATGTTAAAGGATCTAATGGAGAAAATTGATAATATGCAAGAACATAAGCAATTAAGCAGAAAGGTGGAAGCAGGAAGGAAAAAAACTCAAAAGGAAATGCAAGAAATCAAAATATTTTAAGAGAAATGAAGACTGCCTTGGATGAGCTCGTAAACAGACTGCACACAGAGAATCCGTGACCTGGAAAATAGGACTATAGATAACTTCCAAATTAAAAAGCCAAGGAAGGGAAAAAAAATTAAAAAAGAAAGGGAAAGAAAGGAAAACTAGAACATCCAAGAACTGTAGGACAATTTCAAAAGGCATAAACTGTGTAACTGAAATACTGAAAGAAGAAAGAAGGAACAGAAAAAAAATTTTTTTTGACTTAATAATGATTGAAAACTTTTCAAAAGTAAGGACAGGCATAACACCTGGGTGAAATGTAGGGCGGTGGATGCAGATTTTCGAAGAATCATTGGATAGGTGGGAGGAATCTGACAACGGAATGCAGAATGTGACAACACAATGTAACTGTATCATAAATGTATAAAACTAACTCACAGAAGGGGGTGGGGAAAAAAGGTATGGACCTAGGTAACTTTGGAAATGAGTGAAGTCCGTAAGAGCAGGACAAAAGAAACTCTATCTAAAGCAGTCTACTCTAGCTTATAAAGTTGTATTCCTTGGAGGGAAAACCGATTTTAATACTGTTATACATGCACACTTGTAATTGAATAGTTTATTAACTGGATGGCAGATAGAGGCCAGATTTCTCACTATTGGAATAAGACTGTAAAAATAAAGGAATGAGGTTAGAATCATCCATGTGGCAATGGATTAAAGTTGGAGATATTGTATGAAGTTGTATTAGCTTGATATAGATACAAATGCTGACACATAGAAGATTTAATAGATGTGCGTATATATTTATAGGTTTGCATACATACACATATTTTCTTACAGCGTCAGCAGTGATAGCCTGGAAGCGATGTGACCTCAGTACAGGGTTAAAAAATGAAGAATGTTAAAAAAAAAAAAATCCCACCATCACAGGGGTGTGTCAAAGGACCACTGTTAATGGAGCTTCCAATGCCAAGAGCTGGAAACATTTAAGCAATATAATAAATATGGTAATATTGAATTATAATCCAAAATATAAGCCAAACACTTGTAGTGATATAGATAAGTGATTGAAGAAATACAAAATTGAGGGACACCTGAGTGGCTCAGTGGGTTAAGCCTCTGCCCTCACCTCAGGTCGTGATCCCAGGGTCCTGGGATCAAGCCCTGCATTGGGCTCTCTGCTCAGTAGGGAGCCTGCTTCCCTCATCTCTCTCTGCCTACTTGTGATCTCTCTCTCTCTGTCAAATAAAAAAAAAAAAATCTTAAAAAATGACTAAATGAATTTCCCATATACAATATTTCTAAATAATTTATATAGGTACCTTGACCTCGAGGAGGTGGAATTTAATTCCTCACTCCTTAAGTGTGGTTGCACCTAGTGAATTTTTCCCAAAAGGATAGAATGAAAAGGAGGGGAAAAGACTAACTAGCGTGAAGAAACCTTACACACTTTACCTCATCTACGTGGTCAAACTTAACATCAGCAGTGACAGGTTATATGAATAATATGTGTCCTTGATAAACTGTAATGAAAAGGACACTTTCTGTCATTGGGGAGGAAGACCTCTGTGGCCTTCCTCCCCAAACCACATAGCCTCAGTCTAAGCATGAGGAAACCATCAGTCAAATCCCGATTGAGAGATATTTTCCAAATACCTGACCAGTATGTCTCAAAATTGTCAAGGTCATAAAACCAAGGAAAGTCTCAACTCCAAAAGCCTTAAGAGGTGTGACAACTCAATGTAATGTAGTAACCTAAGATGCTGGAATAGAAAAGAGTAACATTACACACAACAAAGGAAAATGAATAAAGTATAGACCAGTGAATAACAATGGGTTAATACTGCTTCAGTAATTATAACACATGCACAACATAAACTGTTAATCATAAACAAAACGGGTTGTGTACTATTTGGGAAATTTTTTTGTAAATCTAAACCTGTAATAAAATTGTAAAACGTTCATTTGAAAATAAAACTAAAAAAAATGGGGAGGGAGATCTAAGTAAAATGATTTTTCAAAAAATAAAGAAAAAACATTTATATTGTGCTAATTCATCAGGAGTAATATACACAGAACATTGGGGTATTTCAGAGGAATAAGAATCCAACAGCAATACTGCCATTTATGGATCATAAGACTAGAATTTTGCAAGCATTAGCTTTTTAAATATCAAAAAAATCCTGCAATATAAATACTATCATTCTGAAGAAACCCAAGTCAAATCCTTTTGGCTCTAACTTCAAGGTGTAATAGCAGTCTGTCCACTTCGGATTCCCTTTATCCTGCACTGCTTTCGGTTTGCATTAATGTAGCATTCTCCTTTTTGTTTTCTTTTATCCTTTCTTTACCCCACATACTGGCCAGAATCATCTTAGAGGATCTATTGTGCATCTGAGAACCATTTAAAGCCTTTATAGCTTCTGAGGTCAACAGGAATATCACTTAACCCAATTAGAACTCTCTATAAATAAAATGTTTTTCCTTCTTAAAAAAAAAAAAGTCTAATTTGATCTTTCCCATATGACTATCCAATTCTCCCAACACAGTTTACATAAAATAATATATCTTACAGTCAGTGATTTGCAATATTAACTTTACCATGTAATAATCTGATACGTACAACTGGACCAATATATTATTCTTTCTGTTCCATGGTCTGTGTATTCGGATATTAATACCATACTATTTTCACTATAGAGGTTTTATAGTATAATTTCATATTTGATTGGGCTAGTTTTCATTTCTTGTTTGTTCTCCGCCCCCCAGGGATTTCCTAGGTACTCTTGCTTTTTTATTCTTTATAAAAAAATTTCTATTTTGTTCTTCTAGCCCCAAGGAGGGAAAAAACCTTGACAATATGTTTATTAAAATTCTGTTAAATTTATAAATTTAGGAAAAAATTTTATCTTTATGATGTTGGGTATTACGATTCAAGACTATGTTTAAGTCTTCCATTTCTTCAAGGCTAGTTTATGTTCTTCATAGTATTTTATAGTGTATTAACTATATAAAATTTGTATGTTTCTTATTATGTTTATGCTTAAGTATCTTATTATTTTTTTTAATTTTCACTATTGAAAATGGGGCTTCTCTTCCTTGGTATGTTCCTTCATGGTGATGTTTTAATCTCTGAAGCAACTGATTTTTCTAACTTTAAAACTCTCTGTTTACCTGGATTATTTTGTTTGCATTAGTTTTCAAATGATTCAGGTTTTTGAGATGTCTAGTCATGTCACCTAGAAGCAAAAATAATTTCATCCCTTCTCATCTAGTTCTTAATGCTTTGAACAGCTTTCTTTTGGGTATTTGCACTGTCCATTACATCCACACAATATTACATAGAAATCAATGTAGTAGACATCCTTATCTTTTCCTCACTTTCTTGGCAAATGCTCTAGTGTTTCTAGATAATTAAGATGCTGATCTTTGGGCTGAAATATATACATACTCACACATACACACACTAATGAACTCACTTGTGTCAAATTCATATATCTTCCATTATATGTAATATAAATATATATATATATAATGTATATATATCCTATATATTGCATTTATATATATAATTGATTTTTTTTTTAGCATGAAGGAGTGTTCATGTTAAAGTCATTATGCATCTTGCATTGATATACTGAGAAATAGTTAAATGTTTTTAACATGAATGAGTACTGAATTTTTGTGAAATGCCTTTTCTGCATTGAAGGATGTGATCTCTATCTCTACTGGTATAACAGATTACATTAATGGATTTTCTTATTTCAAATCATCCTTGCTTTCCTGGAGTGAACCCTCCTAGAAAACGATGTGTTCTTTCTGATGTACTACTTGCTGTTTGTTGGTAATTTTATTAGTTTTTTTTGCATTGCTATTCACACACGATACTGACTTTCCATTTTCTTTTTTAGTGCAGTCTTTGTCATAATTTTGAAATCAATATTCTTTTCATTTTATAAAATGAATTTAGAAGATTTTCCTCTCTTCCTGTCCTCTGGAATAGTTTAAGTAGAATTGAAATTTTCTGTTCTTTAAAAGTTAGACTGAATTTCCCTGTGAGTCCTTCTGGGCCTGTTCTTTATTCCTTCTTGTTCATTTCTCATGATTGTTTAAGATTAAACTTTCTGTTTCAACTGGAGACTATTTGGGCAAGCTATGATCTTTTAAAACAAAACAAAACAAAAAATCATTTCATCTACATCTCCTCCTCTACGTTTTCTCCTAAGCTAGAAACTTTCCAAAGGCAATTTTTTGATACTGATTTGGTATCCAACCATATCAGTTCAATTCTAAAAATAACACTGTGTTGTAAACAGCTACCTGGAGTTAGCACAGACTCACAGGTGAAAGGGCTCAGTCCTCTGAGTCTCCCCATTTGAGATCCCAGCTACAAGTTCTGTGCACTCAGGCTACTTGTAATTCTGACCAATTGTTTTGACTACAAATTCACAGGAACCTATGACCCCTCTTCTGGTTTGATAATTCTCTAGAACCATTCACAGAACTGACAGAAAGTTCTACACTTAATGCTTACGGTTTTATTATAAAAGATACAGCCAAGTGGAAGATTGAGCTGAGAAGATAACTTCTTTGCCTTCTCCAGGCCTGTCATCTTTCTAGCACATTCATGTGCCCACTAACAAAGAGGCTTCTGGAACCTCATTATTTTAATTTTAATCCAACCTCTAATCAGGCTCTTGGTATTATTTCTAGGGTGGGCAGCCCCTCCCTAGAAACTATTTAAGAGCCCACCATGAGTCACCTTCAACATAAACACAGGTATGATAAAAAGGAGCTCAAGATGTATAACAAAAGATACTCCTATCTCTCAGGAAATTCCAAGGGTTTTAAGAGCTCTGTGCCAAGAACTGGGAACAGTGACCAAATGCATTATTTATTGTATCACAGGGAACATACTCTGTATTTCTTTAGTGCCTAGCTAGTATGGTTAGCACCCGTAGTAAGTGTACAATAGTTGTATATTAAAGTAATGAATACAAAAGTGAATGAACTATGCAAGCGCCCATTAGTAAGCCCGTGTTTTATTGCAGGAAGGAACTTGAAGCATCCTTTGTACATGATAATGCTAATTCACTGAATTCCCTTATGGACCTCCCAAAAGCGCAGGTCTCTCCAAAGCCCTGCAGCCTATGGACCTGAAATCCTAATTTTAGAATCACCAATGTGATCTTTTGATCACAGCTTTATTTCTTTCTCTTTTTTTCATATTTTTAAAAATAATTTCTGTTCAGTGTAACAGAGTTCATTGTTTATGCACCACACCCAGTGCTCCATGCAATATGTGCCCTCCATAATACCCACCACCAGGCTCCCCCAACCTCCCACCCCCCTCCCTTTTAAAACCCTCAGATTGTTTTTCAGAGTCCATAGTCTCCCATGGTTCATCTCCCCCTCCAATTTCCCTCAACTCCTTTCTCTCCATTTCTCCATGTCCTCCGTGTTATCCCTTATGCTCCACAAATAAGTGAAACCATATGATAATTGGTTCTCTCTGCTTGATTTATTTCAGTCAGCATAATCTCTTCCAGTCCCGTCCATGTTGATACAAAAGTTGGGTATTCATCCTTTTTGATGGAGGCATCATACTCCAGAGTGTATATGGACCACATCTTCCTCATCTATTCGTCCATTGAAGGATGTCTTGGCTCTTTCCACAGTTTGGTGACCATGGCCTTGCTGCTATGAACATTGGGGGTACAGATGGCCCTTTTTTTCACTACATCTGTATCTTTAGGGTATATACCTAGCAGTGCAATTGCAGGGTCATAGGGAAACTCTATTTTTAATTTCTTAAGGAATCTTTATAACTTACCAAGACTACAGCATGAAAGCATGCATCCTGCATGGTCTCAAGTGAGAGAACATCTGGGATAACATCCAAACACCATTTTCTTTATCACTTTTTTAAAAAGACAGGTACATTTTGAGAATTTTTAATTATATTTTCCCTAAAGATTTTAAAGTCTAATTACAAATGTGTGTTTGTGTGTGTGTGTGTGTGTGTGTGTGTGTGTGTGTCTGCACGCGCAACCGTGTAGGAGCCCTCATATAGTTCAATGGGAGAAGTGCTAGTGTACAGCTAGGAACACTTGAGATTAGGAGCCGATTCAATTTGACAATCATACCCTATACTCAGTTAATCCTCAACATTGTAATCATGTGGATTTTGTAACTCTGTTGTGTTTTGCAGGACAAGCATCTGTGTTATGTGAGAGATGAAACTTTGTATTTTTCTCATGTTTTATTTTTTTCAAGTCTGTCTTAGAATTTTTCCAGCTGGATGACTAATGCAGAGGGATTTTTCTCTTCCATTGTTATCATCCTTATGTGAATTATTAATAATATATGTTTTTATTTATAATTCATTACCTTTAAAAAAGAATCATGGATGAGCAAAACCCAGCTGCACTCGGGCTCATCAAATGTCCCCAACTATTTTTCAAAGTTTGAGCATATTTCCAAACATGTTTCCATGAACATGTTCCCTTTATTTACAATCCCTTGTGTGTTTAAGGGAAATGTAAGCCTTATGTTTCTTTTTCATTTATACTTAACTCATCAAAATGTTTTGTAAAGCAATTTAAATGTCCAAGAAGATTTTTATTATTGATTTTCTTAAAAACAGAAAGTCCTATTTTGCCAATAGTAGGAGAGAAAAAACCATATAAGCCCAATGAGTAACGTTTAGTTTAGAACTTGAAACCGACAAAATTTGAGTGGTTCTGAACTTGGCAAATCTCGCCCTAAATCACTTGTAGGAAATCTTCATTTGCTAACTACAGATAAGCAGTCACATTTTAGAACTGGTAATTACAAGCCTTCCTGCCCAATTTCCTTCTGCTCAGATCTAGCTGTGGGCCAAACTATAATGTTTCAGAAAAAGTAAAAGAGAGGGACAAACCATGTGGGCCTGTTATAGGAATGCATTTATCAGCTAAACTGGGATGGAGAAGATTTAATTTCTGCTTTGTGAAGAAACATTAAGAAACTGATTTATTCTGTGTCCTTAAAGAGTTTTCCCTGGTAGTTAATTAAAAGAATAGGATTGAGGTGAATTTTAGAGATGTTTCATTTATTTAAAAGTTCAAGAATTGCTTTTAAAAAGTAGGCAATCATAATAGCAACTCAGATTAATCTAGACTAGTCATTAAAGTAAGCAAATTAAGACCTCAGTTTGGCTACAATGTTAATAGAGCAAATGAGTATACTGGGGAGTAAAATAGAGATACACCCTGAGCTTCTAGGGGGGAAAATGATGCTTTCTATGAAACACCCTTGATTTACCCTTTAGTTTATTCAAACTAGTGACAATTATTATGATTTATTAAACAAGGAACTTAAACAAGTAGGTCTATTTCATAAATTTTGGGGTCTGGGTTTGTGGTAAGGCTGAGATTTATGACATCACAAAGAGAAAAAATAGACCTATAATGATATAGATGTATATGATTTCAAATCCTGGCTCATGTGTTTAACTCTTTGATTTTCCCAACTGTAAATAGGGGGGAAAAATCACCTTTGCAGGGTTGCTGTGTAAGGGGTCTAGCCTAATACCTGAAAATTGACGGGTGTTCAACAAATGCAAGTTCTCTGACAGCACGAGAGCTCCCACGGATGGTGGTACTCATGCCTCAGTGAGACCATTATCTGGGGGAAGTATTGTAAAATGGCCTCAGCATCACCTGGGTTGGTTGGGCTTCATGATTTTAAGTCTCCTTTAATATCGGTTTTTGTTTGTTTTGTTTTGTTTTCATCCAGGGATGAGTCCATAACTGTTTTTTAAGTTGATGTGTCCTAGACCCCCATGCCATCATTTTGACAATATGATCTATAATAAACCCCTTATACAGCTGCTAAGTTCAACTGAGAAACTGCAGTTGGCTCTTTGACATAGGTGAACACTCCAAGTAAAGGAGTTTCTATTTTAATAAAACCTGAAAAGAGTTTGTAAGGAGGCTTGGTGAAGTGTGTTCCTCTCTAAAAGACACATTTTGGGGCACCTGGGTGGCTCAATGGGTTAAAACCTCTGCCTTCTGCTCAGGTCATGATCCCGGGGTCCTGGGATCGAGTCCTGCATCAGACTCTCTGCTCAGCGGGGAGCCTGCTTCCTTCTCTCTCTCTCTCTCTCTCTGCCTGTCTCACTGCCTACTTGTGATCTCTGTCAAGTAAATAATAAATAAAATCTTTAAAAATTAAATAAAAGACACATTTTTACTATTACAGTGCTGGTAGGAGATGTTTCTAGCTCCCTGAGAAATGTGTATTTGTTTCTTCGGTTGGCTTTGGCTAGGATTTTTAAAATCATGTGTTCATTAAAAATAAAACAGAACAACTTTCTTTATAAAGTCATAGAAATAGAACAGACCCTCAGGGGAACAGATGCCAGGGTATCTGTTCTAAACACACATTGCTCCTTTACTCACCTCCCCCAGCCCCACCGCCTACCCCCACCCCACCCCCCACCCCACCACCAGACAGGCTTTACAAGTCAGCCAGTCAAGGTCCTTTCTCCCACTGAGCTCTTGCTAAAAGCCTTTAAGTACTTCAACTAAGCACCTCATGCCGTGAGGCTACTACAAATCTATGGGTGCTTACAAGTAGACTTTGTTTTTTGTTTTGGTTTGGTTTTTTGGGACTTTTGTTTTTAATCTTGGCTATTCTTCAACTCACAATCTATTCTAAGTCACCTTTTTATCAACTTCCTCCCCAGGATTATCAGAAAAATAAATTTGTATTACCAGCTCTCTTTATAATGAAAATTTTCAAAAGAGAAATTCTGCAAAGAAATTCATCTCTGACAGTTGGCATAATTTACTCAAATTGGATGCCATGATGTGTCCATAGAATGAAGATACTTGGTTAGAGAACTTATGGATCAGTCTTGGCAACTATCCACTTGCTAACAAAAATGTATACTTTCTCTTTTATATTATAATAAGAATATTTTTCAGTGCTATACTTGCTATGTGAGATACACAACATGGCACTGACTTATTGTGGTGACTGTTTTTGTGAAGTGCCTAAAAACGTTTGATAAAAAGTTTGATGAACAATACCGAACATTGAACATGAAAAGTAACAAGAAACCAGGAAGGAAAAAAATGGAAGGTTTTAACTGCCTGAAAATTTAAAACTCAGTACCTCAAAAAAGACCAAAATCAAAGTTCAAAGACAAAAAGTACGGAAAGAAATATTTATAATATTTAATTCAAAAAATTAGAAATATTCTTTTAAAATAGTTCTTACCAATCAATAAGATAAAATATAACGTGTCCCCCCAGGAGCCAAAAACATGAATGAACAATTCACAAAATAATGGATAGAAATGGACTTTGAAGTCATTTGAAGTGTTCAGCTTCTTTAATAAAATAGCTTCCAATGGAATGAACAATGAGATCCATTTTCTCACACATTCAATCAATAACAATTTTGAAAATATGGCAGTCACCCTTGTTGGTGAATGTGTCCTTAACTGCAGACAGCCACACCCTGCTTGGAGGGAGGGAGGAAGAGGAGCCTCCCAAACTTCTGAGAGTCAGTTGTGAGACTATGTGCCAAGGACCTTTAAAAGTTCAGTCGTTTTGACTCAGTCCTTAAAAATCTAAACAAGTTTCCTTAGAAATAATCAGAGATAATAAGAAATGGAGTTCCCAACAGCACTATCCATGATGGTGAAAAATTGGAAGCTCTCTCCATGCGCAATAATAAGGGAATTCTGCAACAGAGTATGCCCACGTGATAGAAGATCTTAACTTATGTAAAGGGAGGATTTTGATACTTTAGGTGCAGAGACAATGACAATAAGTTTTTTAAAGGGGAAAAATTGGTTAAAAAGACTTTTAATTTAAAAATTGGTTAAAAAGACTAACTGACATTTACTGAATACTTACTACATGCCATATACTTATCTCATTTAATCTCCAAAATTACTGCAAGAAGTATGTGCTCTCGTTTGCACTGTTGTGCCGCTAAGGAAACTGAGGGTCACAGAGGTTGGGTAACTCGCTCCAAGGTGCACATGTAGAAAGAGACACAAGCAAGATTCTGTCCCAGGCAGCCTGGCTGTGGGAGAGCCTGCATGCTAATATTAACTCTCAGCCCTGTCTCTGGTCAATATTCTAGCCACCGACAAAACTACATGTGCGGGGCTGCCTGGGTGGCTCAGTGGGTTAAGCCTCTGCCTTTAGCTTGGGTCATGATCTCAGGGTCCTGGAATCGAGTCCCACATCGGGCTGTCTGCTAGGTGGGGAGCCTGCTTCCTCCTCTCTCTCTCTACTTGTGATCTCTCTCTGTCAAATGGATGAGATCTTTGAAAAAAAAAAAAAACAAAAAACAAAAACTACATGTGCATGTTTACTAAAAATAAATGTAAATATAGAGAGGAGAGTGAAAGGAATCACACAGGACTGATCAGAGTGGTTATCTCCTGTGGCAAGATTTTTTACTTCTTTTTATATCTTTTGTATGTTCCAGAAGTTCTAATTTAAATACGTATGACTTCTAATATTAAATATAGACAGAAAAGTGTAATCCCAGTATAACATGGTTGGATATGTGTAGAATTCTGAAGAGCACATCCTTCTTCCACTTTAATTTCAGAGTGGAGAAGAAACAGTTTTGCCATTTCCTTGCACAGAGTTGAGTCAGGTTGATGGCCGGATTGCAGAAGGCAGGCAGACGGGGTCGAAGCAGGCAGGGTTTTAAATCACTGCTATCTGTTCGTCATTACGAATTGTTTTTCTTTCCCCCTAAGACCTAAATGTCTTTTAATTATAGGTCAACTGATTCTGTAACTGAAAAGTTGAGTAGCAGATTAAATGCAGCCTGCTGTTCCTGTAATGAGGACTGATTAGGATCTGAAACCGTTTCTCCCTTGCATGGAAAAAAGCACCAATTAGTATTAATGAATCACTACTTGTAGGAGGCAGCCAGGTTTCTATTTTTCCCCAAATATGAGAATGACTTAATTTTGGCCAAGATACTTTTTTTCCTTCTTCTTACTTTATTTGTATTATTTTTTAATGGTCTGTGTATAAGGAGATTCTGAAGTTTGGAGGATGCTCTTTAGAAATGATGATTAAGAGGAGGTTTAAATCTCTCACATTGAATACGAATGTACTGAGGCTAGAAACTAAGAGGTTTCTGTCTGGTTGGTTGGTTGTTTTTTTTTTGTTTGTTTTTGTTTTTGTTTTTTGTTTTGGCTACACATCTGGAATAACCTTTGTACTTTTATTCTGCTAAGATTGGTCAAAGGTGAGTTTCATCTTAATGAAGATACTGTTTGGCAGGGAGTGTCAAAATGGTCATGCTTGTTTATTTGTAGTGTGTGATATGAATTCTGTGGGCCTTTTGGAAGGTAATTTGGTATTTTTGTCAAAAAACAAAACCTTAAGAACGTTCACACTCTTTATGCAATGAGAGCATTTCTAGAGATAGATCCTAAGTAAATAGTTATAAACACATGAAAATTTGTAGTTACAATATGGGAAGTTGGAAACAACCTAAAACGTACAATTAGAGATACCTGTTACAGAGGTAGGAATTGTTTTCATCTTGCTCACTATAATATTGCAAGTGCAAGGAACAATGCCTGTTACTTAATAAATGCTCAATAAATATTTGTTGGGTGAATGAATAAATAATATGCAACTAATAACAGTCTTTTTTCTGAAATATTTAAGAGAAATTTAAAAAACTAAGTGAAAAGGCAAGAAAAGTTGTATGGATTGTGTGATACTAAGCTTACTTAGAAGTCACTCTCTTTGTACAACTTGCATGCTTCTGTATGCCTGGGAACACTGTGTGAGCCACAGAACTGAATACAAACAACAGTCACCTCTGCGAAGCAGGAGTGGGGATGTGGGACAGGAGAAAAGCTTACATTTCAGTATATAAGCTTTTGTATTGTTGGTATTTGATCTGGGCATATTCCTTTTAATTTTAAAGAGCTAACTAAAAGTATATGTGCATTTTTCTCTGTATATAATATTTTCAGGTTAAAAGCCAAATTTAAAAGATCCACCCAAATTTGAAAAAATATTAATTTGTAGTTTTCTGCTTTATAGAATTTTTTCCCTCGTTAAACTTTCCAACATTCTCAGTGAGCACTATTACATTATAGTAAGACTTAAAAGATACAAAATAAGTAAAAAGACAAAATAACGGGAGACAAATATCTTTCCTCCCAAGTAATTTACCCGAGCGGTGAATTATAATTCATGGTGTAGAGGGGGTACATGGGGGAAGGAAGAGATTTTTATACTTGAGACGCTTTAATTAAAATTAATAGAAAAAGTTCTGGAAAACAAGAAGTAGTGAGAAATCTCTAGGGGCTATATTAGAGGATGGAGAGGTAATGGGCAAAAGAGATTGGGGGAGAAGTTGTATAGCTTGATTTGGATTGGTCCCTCTGCACCTCTGGTGGATCAGCGGCTCCTTAGGAACTCTTGAGTCCTGTGCTGATTGCTGGAACAACCCTAGTAGAGTTGGAAAATCTGGCGAAGAGAGGCAAGTGAAAATTTGAAATAGGGAGGTAAAATAAAAGCAACAGAATGCCCTTTGGAGGCCATGACTCTAGGAGACCTGATACAGTATGAGTCCATTTTTACATAAAGTGGTTTGCAAAATAGTCTCTACTGGTGTTTTTCTAAAAACTTTAGGTACTGCATTTGAAACACACCATTGCGCTTCTCTGCTCTCATTGTAGCTGTAGATTTAACATGATATCCAGGCAGGATTTTGTATGCTGTGGATGGATCTGGGGGAATGGGCAGCTTCATTCTCTCCAGGGCAGCACTGCAGTTTGCTCTTATGCAAACACTTTGCTGGAAGTGAAAATTCTCCATGTTTGGAGTTCTGATGGTACATCAGGGAGGATGTGACAGGCTTTGGCGGAGGTCAAATGGAAGAGCTTTACTGTCTTGTCTTCCTTGCTTTCCCTTCCTAGCATTGCCCAATGCACTTGGGCTTTTGCAAATATCAGGAGCTGTTGATGCTACCACATCCATTTGCCAAGTTGGGGAGATGATAGCTTTCATCTGTCTCTTACTTCATCACTCTGGGACACATGCACCATCGATCACTTTCTCTTTCATGAACTTCTCTTTTTTGCCTTCCTTATTAGAGGTAGTGAGTGGTCCCACACTGGTTCTTTCCCACTCTAAGTGTTTACCCTGGGTCATCTCAAGCACTGAGCTATAACTACCCTGTATACTCACAAGTCTGTATCCAGTCCTCATGGTTCTCGGTTCAGTGCTCACAGTTCTGGTTGCCTAGTGACACTGTGACCCAAATGCTTTCAGACATCCAAACTTAACCCTTTAAGATCGGATATGTGCCTCTATCTTTATTTCTCTTCCCTCGTGTAGAAAACATCCAACGAGTCTTCTAATCTAGGTTGCTGGAGTCTCCTTTCTCTCTCCAGTGGCTTTTACCCACTGTCTAGCTGCAACCCCACCACCCCTGCACATCACCATCCGGATCGCAGTCTGACCTCATGCCATAGGATGGATCCTTCCCTATGGCTTCCCTACAGAGTTTATTTATGCTTCAGGCCCACCGGACCTCCCTCTGGTCCCCTGAAAATGTCACGTTATACAAGGACACATAAGTAACTTCCTTCTTCTGCCTAAACTAACCTTTGCTCCTTGGCTCAACTGATGAAGATTTACTTACCCTTCCGATCTCGGCCACTTGTGCCTTCTTCCTGAAGTCTTCCCAGACTTGCACTTTAGGAGGAATCAAATACTCCCATGGTTCTGGTTCTGCTTGGAAGAGATAGCATACCATCCCAGTTCACATTACATTGTACTTTCTGTGCTCCTGTTGTGTCTTTATTTTACATAGTTTCATGAAAACAGGGATCAAATTAAAGTGAGAAACTTTCCAAAAATAGAAAGGAAAAAGAAAAAAAAAAAACAGGTAGTGATGAAAGTGGATGAAAGAAATGAAGACAAAGAGCCGGCATCTAATGTAAGGATTCGGGGTACCCCACGACCAAAAATCAAAATAACTGGAACAAAAGGAACAGCATAATTAAAGAAAATTTTGTGGAGCTAAAGCATGTTTGCTTATGAAAATACCCCAACACATGCTTGGGAAAATTAATTTAAAAAAAGAATTTGCATGTTATTTAGGTAAAAATATAAGATGGTATGAAGAAACAACAAAAAAAAATCCGTCTGGTTTTTAACTTCTCTGCCATGTTTACAATTTTTGAAGGGGAAGTTTTGTGATATAAACCTTTCATTCACAGCCAGTGGATCTTTCATATGTAAAAGCAATAGAAACACATTGCCAGACATGCAAGGTTTGAAAATAAATTGTTTATGAACATTTTCAGAAGTTTCCTTAAGATGTATCTTAATTCAGCTGTAAGTGAAAATGAGTGCTCAAAACTGGGTGGGGGGGTCATATTATAAGAGGTCTGGCAGATCAACCTAGGAGACTATCACCAGCCATAACATACTGTCATCTCGGGAGCTGTCATGCTAGTTTGTGTGCATCAGCTTCACAAATGACTGAACTGACCCTAAAGAGAGTCTACAGCATGCTAATGCCTTTTACTGTTGTACATGACTAAAGATTAAACTAAAGCACTTTTGTTGCATGTTCTTTTTCTTGTTATGGAAATGAACTGGTGATTTGACGTGTTTACCACTGGTGTGACAGGAACCTCTCTCAGACAGAATTTATCTTTGGATTTATAGTCCTATTAAATAATATTACTTTATTTTTTAATCCTGTGACAGAGCCCATTTTACTCCCCAAATCTACATTATTGTCTTTTTAGTCACACAGCCAGACTATGGTTTCCAGATTCCCTGGCATTAGGTACGGCCATGTGACTGGGTTTCAGCAGCTGAATAAGAGAAGAGGTGATTTATAACAGTTCCAAGTCTGGTCCATATAAAACACGCACTCTTGGCTTTCTTTGCTCACTCACTGGCTGAGTGAGGAAAAATCTAAGAGTATAGAAGAAGACAGACCCTCAAGATGTAAGGAAACTGTCCCTGAATATATGTGCTTGGGTCTCTCATTAAACTGTTTTTGAGTTAAGCCAATACCTGCAAATCAAACAGGGGTAAGATAGCAAACTGTCATTATGGTTGTGTTTTTTTTTTTCTCACAATTTTTTTCTTTCCAGTTGTTATTTATATTCCTAGTATTAGTGTAATTTAAGTGAAAAAAAAAAAATAGTTGGGTCTCCATAGGATAATAAGTAAGATTGGCCTTATAGTGTGTTTTTTAAAAATTTTTATTTCTTTTTTTTAATTTCTTTTCAGTGTTTCAGAATTCATTGTTTCTGCACCAGACCTTATAGTGTTTTAAATGTCCCCCACTTGAGCTACTGGACATGGATATTGTCCATTCTTCAGAGCTCTTCTTATAGAGCTCAGCCCGTGAGAGTTTAGTCATTGACATTCACATCTCACAGTTGTCCGTAGGGAAGATGTGTAATTTTCTGGAGCTCGGTATTGAAACGGTAGATCCCAATCTTCCAAAAGAGACCAAGCCTTATTTCACACACGTAACATCAAACGTTGAGTGCTTTCTGTGGGGAAACACAGTGCTGGTTGGAGGTATGGTAGGAAACAAAAGTAAGTTTGTTCTGTCAGGATGCTTATGTACAACTAACGGGGAGGCAGACGAGGAACGAATACAACATACCCACATAACATCATCTCAGGGAGTAATAATTTCTGTGGGGGAAAAAAAAAGCAGAGTTAAGAAGGACTCATTTTGTGAGGGAAGGGGATTGTTTTAGGCAAAAGTTGTCTGAGCAGAGACTGAGGAGTGTAAGGAGTCTGTCCTGTGAATTCTGGTGGAAGAATGGCCTGGGGGAAAGAGAGCAGCCATGTACAGTTCTTGAGGCAGAAAGGAGCTTGGAATGTTCAAAGAGTTGAATGAGTTCCAGCATCAATTATAAACACAATGGTAGAAGATGGTTATCAGAGAGACAGTGACTCATGGGCCCCAGCAATGAGTTTGGACTTTATACTACATGACAGTTTCTTTACACATACAGCTTTATTTCATTGTCACAACAAACCTGAAAGGTGTTAGTATTTTTGTAGTTTCAGATGGGGAGAAATAGGCTGGGGGTATTTGAGGAACATACCCTGAAGGACTAAATATAAGAGTCAGAATCCAGATGAGATCCGCAATCTGGTTGCATCCAAATCGTGTTATTCAAGGAACCACCGGGGAAATTCTGTTTCCAGAATTTTGTCAGGCCTTTTACTGTGCCTAAATGTATGTTATGTGTAATGTGTTCAACATTGCAACCACTTCTGTGTTCCTTAAACAGTCCCTGGTATTCTATAGCATTCCCTCCTCCCCAAAGAAAATTAGAAGTTCCCCCTCCACACACATGGTGGGGGAAATCTCTTGTAAATCAGTGATACCCAATTTCTTTGTTTTGATCACTGAGAGTATTCTTGGGTTTTGAGAGTTCTCTATAAAAACGTGTAAATTTTACATTTTTGTTTGAATGCTATTTTTTTTTTTCTCCATATCCCAGATTGTCTGATCTCCTTGTGAATTCACTGCCTATGTATTTAAGTTTAGGATTTTTAAGGCACTCAAGCCAAGCTGAGCTCCTTTATTGTTGAGCTAACAGAGGTAGGGGAATGAAGGTAACCAGCACTCAAATGATGGTTACTAGCAAACAAAGCCTAAACGATATGAAGGTGACCTGTGGGAAGAGACATTTTCAGTACTTCAAGCTGGAAGAGTTGGGTGGGGTGGGAACAGAGCCACGCCAGGATACTCACAGCCTTCTAGTTATGCTTACTAGAAGGTGACCTGTCCCATGGAATTTAATTTTAGAAAGCAAAACTATTTGGAAGATTAAATAAACGATTCATTTGAATTGTACAGGTCCTAAAGTTTTACTGATATCAGTTTGTTCTGATTTTATAGCTGTGTAGTACTGTAGCACTAGTAATTTATATCTGCATCATGTTTGTATGTATTAAGGAAGCACTTCATAAAAATAATTTAAATCCACGTTGGACTCTGCAGAAATGTTTTCCTCTGAAAGAGATTCACATATTTCCAAAATTTAAGAAACATTGATTTAAAATGTCCATCACGTGGGGAGGAGAGAAATACTGATTTTCTTTAGTAGCTTTGTTTGCATCAGGACTATACCACCAACATTTATACAATTAATGTAGCTTAATCAAGATGACTTCTGATTGGACTATGAGGCTGTCCATTGCGGTGCTCTTTAGGATGCTAACTATTAGAGACAATTTAAACTTTTATCATTACAGAACTAATTAAATGGATGAGAAGCACTATACAATTGAATATGTTTTACACTTTGAAATGATATTGTAGATACATTTTTTTTGGCTTGGAGAAAGCTTCACCACATCTTAAGAAAAAAGACCAAATAACAAAAATGTATATATGATTTCATCCTGTTTTTGTAAAAATATGTGTTTGTGTGTGTGATGCATCCATGAAATATGAAAAGACCTGAAAAAAACATACACTGCGGGGTTTGTGATCCTCTCTGGTCTACGGGTTTAAGAAATTCAGTCTTTTCCTCTTTTGATGTACCTGCATTTTCTAATTTTCCCATTAGGAAACTGCTTTTGCAATGAAAAATAACTTAAATTTAAGCATGTACTTTTAATGTTCTAAAAAATTATTCAAAATAACCATATCATTTTGGAAGGAGGCACCCAAGAGAACTTTCATTGATGACATATGAAACATTAAAGACTGGGTGAGGCAAAAGATGGTTCACAGATTTTGATAATTCTTGGAGAAATATGAAATAATACCAGAAGTATTCATTGGAAGTAACAGGATGGGGCATCACAGAACCACACCTGGGAATAACTTACTTAAACACTTTAAAATGTGAATCATTTCTTACAGTTCTGGGATATAACTCTACTCTTTTATCTTCCCTAAATGAAAATAACAGGAACTAGTAGAGTCAGGTTGCAATTTTCTACCAAGAAGCTAAAGACATTTTTTTGGAAGAGGGAAATTTTGATAGTTCTTTCCCGATAAACTATGGTTATTAAAAAAATCTTAATCATTTATCTATTGAATCATTTTGAGAAATAAAATGGCATGCATAAATCCAAGAAGTTATACTTAAAATGACGATCCATTTTCCCTAATTATTCCTATACAAACTTTATGAAGTATAGAAAGTTTCAAAATATAAACGAAAACATTGATATTTTTACCAACCAGGAAAATTACTATTGATATTTAATATATATGCTGTTGCTCATTTCCATTTTTACATACATTTAAAAAATATTTGGATCTAACAAACATGCTGCTTTAAATAAAACTAATTTTTCATTTAAAAGATGCTCAGAACATTTTTCTGTATCAGCAAACTCTTTTGAAAACAAAAATCTTTTTTCCTAGTAATCTTTTATTAAATAATTTCCAGCCTGTTGTATGGTATTTTAAAGTTTTACTCTTACCAACAGTACTGAGAGGGTTTTGTCTGTACATGAGACTTCGAACAGCTCATTAACTATTTTAACACAAATTCCAGAATTAGAGTTATAGGGTCAATATGTAGGCAGTTTAAAGGTATTTCCACATATTAACCACTTTCATTTTCCTCGTGAAAGACTATGTCTGCTAATACACCCATCCTTATTGAACACATCACAATTTTCCCTGCCCATGCTAAGTATGTTGAAGGAAAAAACCTTGGAGATTGTGCTTTAATCTCTCAGTACCTCTAGGCTTCATATTCAGACCTGGAGAGGAAATCGAAGAACTATAATAATTTTAAGTTCTTACAGAGTTTCATCACTGCTCAGAAAGAATGATTGAAATACTATGAAGGAAAAGTCTTCCCACCTCAGTTCTGCAGATGGCAGAAATCAAGTTTGACAGTTACCAGAGCTGACAACTCCTTCATGATACAATTTCTGAAGCAAATGGAACGCAGGGCAGGGACCTCCAATCCCTTTGCATTTGACAGAGTCCTTTTCCGGAGTACAATAACCATCTCAGGATATGCTCTTGAACTAAGTTAGAAATAAAGACCCCAAGGCCTGGAAACCATTTAATTGCTATTCAAGCATTTCTGGACGTGCTTGGAGACCCTCACAGGGAGAAAATTTCCCTGATGCACAAGATGAGGGAATTGCTACTAACAGAAGGTGGGAGAGAGACCATTTTTAAAGATAAGAAGTGCCTTGGGATGCTGGAATTAAAACATTCAACATGTTAGGTCAACCTTTGTATTAAATTATATGTATTTATAATTTCCTTTTCAGAAGCAAAAATAGTTTTATACGTGTTTGTTTCTTTATTTTTAATGTGTAATAAGAGAAAAAGTGCTTGATTCTCTGACCCTTGTCCTGTCCCCTTCTACTGTGTAGATATTACATGTTCACACCAAACTATGCCTTCTATGTCACATCCACCCCCCAAAAGATTGGATTTCAGCCTTGCTAGCCCATGTCTCTGCCACCAGATTTGGTGTGTGTGTGTGGGGGGGGGGGTGGGAATGTATGTGTACCTTACTCTGCAATTGTACGTAAAGCCCTCAAGTGTTTTGACTGCTTGATGCTTGTTCCTCCTTGTAATGTGCTCCCCAGAGACCTGGAGTTCCTTGGGATCTGAGCATGTCTGTCTTGGTCACTGTTGTATCTGCTACATAGAAATACTGTTGAACTGGCGGTGTGTAAGAGGGCCTGTTTCCCATAATCTTACCATCACAGCAAATTCATTTTGGTTTTTAACCTTTGCCAATTTGATAGCCAAAAATGAAACTCATTGTGTGATGCTGGTAAAGTTGAACATAAACTCATATGTTTATTTTTCTTTTGTAATTTGCCTCTTTGTGTCCTTTGCCTATTTTTTCAATTAAGTACTCCTCTTTTTCCTGTTGATGTAAAAGAACTTTTCTTTAAATGAATTAAGGATAGTAACCCTTTGTCTACCATATATTTTGCAAATGTTGCATCCTCGGTATATTATTTAGAGTGCTTTAGGTACAGAGAGAATTGTAACTCTTTTTTGAAATATATTGTTTTCCTGTATGGTTTTGCTTTATGCTTAGGAAGCACTTCTCTACTGCATGTGAGTTCTTTCCTTTTTTGCTTTTGTGGCTTAATTTTTAAAATGAATCCCACCCTCTACATTCAACAAAGAGTTTTCTAAGAACTTGATTTTTTTGCCTTCAAATAATTTCACTTGTATAGTTGAATTTTTATATTTTCGAGCTTGCTAACCTTCAAATTCATAATGACAAGCAGTCCATACTTTAATGTCTTTTTATTAGCCCCCAATGCTTTAACCCACTGAGCCACCCAGGCGCCCCTGTATTAGCCCCCAATGCTAAAAGGAATAACTCTAATAAATATTTCCAAGTCCCCACATGACTTCCTCCATGCAAGGAGTCACTTCAAAGAAGCCTTGAAAAATAATTCTGAATTGTCCTTTAGTTTTTCTTAAAGGGTATAAGGCAGGTGTTTACCCTGAACAGCATGACAGAAGCTTCCTAGAAATAGTCTCTTGCTATTTTTCTCTTTTGCTGTAATTTTTCCCTTTCGTTATAATTTCTACTCATAATGGCAGCTAAAAGTACCTAACACGATTATTCTTATTCAGATAGTCCCTCCACTTACTATTTCATATTTGTCTTATCCCTGCTCCTCTGAGTCTCGGTGCCAGAAAATAAAATTTCCATTCTGCTTCCCACCGACTACCTGGAGAATCAACCTGTCCTCCAGATTGTGTGTGACAAAAGTAGAAAAGATGACATAGTCATCCAGAATCCTCCCCATTTAAAACGTGAATGCAGAATTCCCGTTTCTGGTTTTGCATTGAAGAATCTTGGAAGTCACCACACCATCATATTAGTAAGTAAAAAGCTGAACAGACTGAAAGTTGACAACTCTTCATGGGTTTATAAGAGAAGGGGACACAAGGCAAACCATTGTGCTCAAGGTTGGAAAGACAGATGGGCAAATACAGGGAGTCTTGGCTTCTGAATGCAGAAACTCACAAGCAGAAACCATCTTAGGAACCCAAACCCCGGAGGGTTGTTGACTAATTGCTGGAGGCTTGGTGTGGACAACTTTGAGAGTTAAAAAATGCAGGGGCACCTGGTCATAGGGGCACCACAATATTTTTTTTTTTTTTAAAGATTTTATTTATTTATTTGACAGAGAGAAATCACAAGTAGATGGAGAGGCAGGCAGAGAGAGAGAGAGAGGGAAGCAGGCTCCCTGCCGAGCAGAGAGCCCGATGCGGGACTCGATCCCAAGACCCTGAGATCATGACCTGAGCTGAAGGCAGCAGCTTAACCCACTGAGCCACCCAGGCACCCCGGGGCACCACAATATTATAAGGGTTTTCTCCAGGAACTTCATCAGATTCCCACAATAAATACAAAAGAAAAATCTCCCAGTACATCCAGCAGGTGGAAGGGAAAAAAACATTTTGAAATATACCTGAACACTCTATTCTTCTTAAGAAGGCCAGCCCTCAACGGGAACTAGTTAACCAGAGCCTAACCTGCTGGAGTACTATCAGAGCCTAACTGACCCAGGGAAGATAAGTAACTAAGTCTAGCCATCCTGTGCCACCAAAGGGGTAAGAAAAAAATTGAGAAATGCTTGCAAAGATCACAGTCCAGATGTAGGGGCACACACTAGAAGACTGAGACCTATCATAGGACAGGAACTCCTTCCCTCTCACCTGCACACAAAGTTACTAACACCTGTTTACAGCAGTTCCTTTGTCCAGTACATGATGTCTTGCTATCAAAAGACAGGAACATCATTTGAAGAGGGAGAGCAAGCACCAGAACCATGTATGGCAGGAATGTTGGAATTATCAGATGCGGTATTTAAGACCAACGACGATCAATATGCTAGCGGCTGTACTGGACAAAGGAGACAGCAGGAAAGAACAGATGGGTAATGTAAGTTGAGAGATTAAGTGAAGGGGGAAGCTGAAAAGGAGGAAATCCAAAGATACTGACTCAGTAATAATTCTCAGTCTATCACAAAGTAAAAGCTACTGTTCTTATACAGTAGGTAATGTAATTTAATGCCACCTATGGTGAAAAATGGTAATACACATAAACTCTGCCTCCTAAATAATTAGATAAAGTCTCTTAAACTCTGATTCTCTTTCAATTACCCTTTTCCTAAAGGAAGATTTTGGCAATACATCTCTTGGCCTGATTTTGTTGCATTCAAAGGCAAATTTGCTGATGGCCAACCCCCCAGCTGGCTCACCTAGCACCTTTGATCTAACTCAAAATCGGTGCCCTTCTTCCAGGTGGATGCAAGGTGAAGTCCTTGAGTGCAGGCCAGATTTCAGCCGCTCGGTGAGGCCCTTTTACACAGGGCTAAACCTACACAATGATCCAGAGTGGCAGGGATCTTGACGCCTTCTACTTCCATGTAGAACGTGACACTGAACAGTGGCAGTGTAGGAGGCAGCCAGCGTCTTCTTCCAGGAAGATGAATAAACTCCATATTTATTGATGTGAAGGGAGGAAGTTGAAAAGGAGCCATTTCTGTACCTCTATCCTAATAGCCATTTCTGTACCTCTATCCTAATAGCCATTTCTGTACCTCTATCCTAATAGCCTTTCCCATGGGCCTCACTTTTGGTCTTCTCCATATTCTGCTCACTGTTGTCTTCAGGGCTGTCTGGGTGTCCTTCTAGGCAACTCACAATTCTTTGAACATTGGCTACCAGTTATGACAGAGCTCCAGGTTAGTAATGCCTCATTATTCATCAGTAAAGATGAACTTATCCCCATTCGAGTAGAAAGGACCATTTCAAACTTTCAGTAATACTAGAAAATAGGCTATAGAAGAAACTGTATGTTCTCAAGGAGTTTATATATATAATCACTGAGATTATCAGTCATTTTCTGTGCTTTTCTCACTCTCATTCTCAGGTTGGTCAACACTTTGAGAGGGTTTGCATCAGTTTCATTTAAGGATTGGTATTGTGTTTAAATATCCATGCTAGTTTAAGTAGACACACAGAAACCAATATCAGAGAATGATTTATTAGTAGGAATATTGGACTAGGTATCAAAAGACATTAGCTCTGATTCTGGCTGAGTCTCTAATGAATCTTGAGGAAGACTTTCGACTTCTCTGTTTCAGTTGCTCCATATATGCAAGGAGGAAGAGAACCGTTGCCTTACCTACTCCAGAGGCTTGTCCTGAGAATGTTAAATGTGAAAGTACATTTGCAAACCATAAAGCCTTCCTTAAATGCATGGTTTTCTTATTAAGAGGGCCTCCTACCTCCCTACCTGAGGGAACCTTTAACAGAACCTCCCCTCCCCCACCCATCACGGGCACTTCTGCTGCTCTGTTTAGAGAAACACATTTTATGGCGGCACAGATACAGACATGGATCACGGGGTCACTGCTGTGTTTCCATTACAAACACAGGCTTCAGGCTTCAGCCCTTTCCACATGCTGAACTTCATCGGGGTCCCATGTGTTGAGAGCCTTCTGGAAGAGACCCAACAATTACAGAGGAGTGCGCTCTACAGACTTGGCCTGAATGTAATTTCAGCCTGAACTTTCTGGGGATTGTTATGGGGTCCCATCCTGCAGTCTTTCAACATGAGAAACTCTCCTGGGCATTGAAGGTTTGGAAAATCTTCAGGATTGAGGAGTACCGCCTCTAGGATTGAACATCAGGGAGGACCCTTTAACCAGAATGGACCTTAAATCTTGCTTCATGAACTTGGTGCTTTTTCTGTGTCTGTGTGGCCTTCTCCTTGAAATAAATAAGCAAAGGATATAGCTTTAAGTACAGTGGTTTTCACACTCCTAGACCTGAGTTTTTCCTCTGCCTCCCCAGGTTGATGTAGTAAAAGAAATAGATCCAAATGGATTTTACAGAGATAGTCAAAAAGCCATGCCAACTTGGCTTCTTTTGTACAGTAAGTACAATATAAGGGAACTGCCAGAAAGAGAGGTTCCCAAGTCAATTATTGATTGCTCTAGCTCCTCCTTGGGGTCAGCCAACCACAGTTGCATGTGTTCCAGCACCCAGAATGTGACCATGGAGAATTAGGGGCATGGTACCCAATATTCTGTCAAAGCAGGAATGTCAGCCCTACTGTAGAATATATGATGGAATTGGGCTCTAATGTACAAGTCAGGTTTCCATGAACCTATCTCTTTTGTCACATTGTTGTCCAGTATCTTTTCGTGGTGATATTGTAGCATAGACTCATTGACTGAGGGAAAGACTGGAAATGAAAATGAAGTCAGCGACATTCATGTATTACCTTGTGGCGGCTCTTGGTGCTGTCATGACACTGATAGTCAGGATGGAGAGGCCAACACTGGGGACCCCAGTTCATCCTCTGCCTTATGCTTCTGTCCATCCATCCTTCAGGGTGTCTACTGTTCCTCATAAAGTGTCTCTGCATATTCTAGGCACTCTTTATTTCCCCTTTTTAATAAAATCAGGTTCTCCTTTTTTTTTTTCTTTAAGATTTTATTTATTTATCTGTCAGAGAGAGTGAGCACAGGCAGAAGCAGAGGGAGAAGCAGGCTCCCTGTTGAACAAGGAGCCCAATGTGGGACTTGATCCCCGGACGCTGGGATCATGACCTGAGCTGAAGGCAGCTGCCCAACCAACTGAGCCACCCAGGTATCCCTCAGATTCTCCTTTTAAAAAAGCAGTAAACCAATAATTTCCATGGAAAAAGGAAACAATTACATTAAAACATAAATCTTCAAAAAAGTACATGACACCTGAATTAGGGAGTTTATCAGGAGACCCTCTATTCAGGCAGGAGTAAATAGGTAACTCAATTCCATAGGCCAAAGGTTGGTAAAATTTCAGTACGGATCAGGGCAAGATAGTAACTATTTTTGGCTTTGCAGACCATAATGGGTCTCTGCAGCAAATGCTTACCTCTCCATTGTAGCACCAAAGCAACATAAATAATGCTTAAACAAATGGCTGTGGCTCTGTCCCAAGAAAACTTTATTTACAGAAATAGAGGGCCAGATTTGGCCCACAAGCTGTAGTTTACTGACTCCTATTACAAATAACTCTGCACATTAATACATGTGTGAAACATAGAAATTTCAGCAGACAATCATTAGTGGCTATCATATGTTGTAGTAGATATAGAAATAAATTAAGACCCAGTTCTGTGCATATATATTATCTTTTCCTTGCTTCTGGCAGGGTGGGGTTGGGTCATCTCTATGACAGCATGTCTTTGCAGTGTGCTAGCTGCCCATCTCCGGTGCCTGTGTCCCATACTACATTTACCCTCTGCCCTTTGAATGTAGAAAATGGTGGTTTCATCCCTGAAAAAAAGATAACAGATTTATATCTATCTACAGCTCACACTGTGTTCCCACATGCCTTGTCTTTAATCTTCAGTGCAGTTCAGTGAAGTAAGCGCCATTATTCTTACTTTACCAATGAGACACTATAGACTCAGAGAAGTTCATGAATTCCCCCATGAATTCTACCCTGGTTGGTACTGGAGCTAAGGTCCAACCCAGACCACAAGAACATTACCACAAAACGTCCAACATGGGGTGCCTGGGTGGCTCAGTGGGTTAAAGCCTCTGCCTTCAGCTCAGGTCATGATCCCAGGGTCCAGGGATGGAGCTCCGCATCGGGCTCTCTGCTCAGCAGGGAGCCTGCTTCCTCCTCTGTCTCTCTCTGCCTTCCTCTCTGCCTACTTGTGATCTCTGTCTGTCAAATAAATAAATAAAATCTTAAAAAAAAAAAAGTCCAACATGACAGAGTTTCTTGAGCATAAATAGTTTATTTTGAACAAGAGGAAAAAAAGATAGGAAACATCTTTAATCCAAAAATGGGAGCTGAGAAGAAGACAACTGGGTGTACAAGACCATTTTTAGGGTGGGTTTTTGTTTTGTTTTGTTTTGCTTTGCTTTGTTTTAGCATTAACATTGTGGCTATTTGCTGGAATAGGACATGCATTCTTCATTCTTTTTTCATTACACGAGAGTTGTTGCAATCATTATGCAAAACCAATAAAGGGAAAACTTTAAAAAAAAAAAAAAAGTCATTTGGCAGGCAATGCCCGGTTTAGGAACAGCACAGGTCTCACGGGGGAACAATATGCATTTTGTAAAATTTCTTAAGAGACAATTTATGGTTTTGAGAAAACAAAACAGGAAATTGAATTAAAAGGAGAAACATATTTAAATCATGCTCTAGTGATGACATAACTAACCGAAGCCCAGCAATCACAACCTAGAGTCAGGGATTGTTAGCTGCAAGACTCTTCTGGCATTGGCTGGTTGGGTCCTTAGGTGAAGAGAGAGGTTCTATGGTTTAATTGGTCCTGCATCACAACTTTTGAATGGATGAAAACCCATTTCTTAAATTAGAAATATGACCCTAACTATAAGGCTTCTGTCATTTCTTTACTGAAGACAATGAACTATTACCTTCCTCCTTACATCATCAGTTTTGATGCCTACCTCGGGATTGGCAGAGTTTTACCCTGGAGTGACTTTGGGGTATATCAAGTAGGTGTTCTCTTTTCCTTTAACCCCAAATGTTCAGTACCTCTTGGGAAGTTAGGGATTAAAAACAAACAAACAAAAAACATCCATCTCAAGGAAGCAGAGTTTCTAACAGAAAGAAAGGATATCAGGAGTTATTTGCAACCATCAGTATTAAATACACACACACACACACACACACACACACACACACACACTTTCTTTTTTTCTAGTAAAGAGAGTTGTTTCCCAATTCAAACCCATATGTTACATCTACAACCTTCTATTAATTTCTATTTGGGTGTTTTGTTTTGGCCACAAGTTGTGTTTTTTTTTTTTTTTCATTAAACATACAAATGATTTGCTATAATATCCCAGGACAAACTGGAGAATGTGGCAGCCTGTTTGAGGGGTGACCCGCAGGCCGGTGGTATTGGCACAGAGTGCCCGGGTTCACACTGCAGCTTGTCACTCGTGTCCATCTTGCAGGCAGCTCTTCTTCCTCCACATCACGACTGGAGTGTCTCGAAGATGATGGGGGCAGAGAGTCCTCTAAGTTCTTAGGAAATGTCACTCTGCTTCTCCTGCTCAATGGTCTCTTTGGTCGGCCGGGTGTTCTCCTGCATCTCTATTTTCTTAGGCTTGGCCTTTATCGAAGCTGGCGATTTCCCCCATGTCCGTCTTGTCTGCCATTTTCTAAAAGTGATCGTGGAGTTCCGCTCCGAGCCCAGCGCCTGGTGCTCCCACTCGCATTGGTGCAGCAAGAAACCTCTATTTGCTTTTCCAAGATCTCTGATGAGCAGAGGATAAAGGGGAGAAACTGGACACTTACATAAGTTTAAATTATGAGTCTTTATTCAACTGTTTCTGTCCTTTTTCTTTATTATTTATAAAATAATACTGTCATATAGGAAGATACAGGTTTTTACACTTTGTGTCTTATTTTCTCTATTCTATAATTTAATTAATTATATGAGATAGATTACAGTGTAGCCTCTATTTTATAGGGAAGATATTATACTATATTATTATTATTGTTGGTATTTTTTTTTTTTTTTTGCATAGCTAAGTTCTTAACCAATTCCCTAATCTGCCTCAAATGAGGATCAAAAACCTGTATAGTCATTCAAGTATGATGACAATGTAATTGACTCAGTGTCAGCAAAAAAATATTTCATGACTTGCTTAATTCCATTATTTTGTTGTAATGAGGTTGGGTTTATAAACAACACATGTAAACTTTCTTGCTCAGTCCATTTTGTGCTGAATGGAACACATCTCTGGAATGCCTGGCCAGGTTCAACAGTTCAGCTGAAAACAGCTAACCACATCAAATGTTCACCAAGCCACTCACCATCTCGGAAGTCCACTGACTTTCTTTCTTCATCAGAAGAAATGAAATCCCTTAGGGCAAGATTTTATAAATATATATGCACCCTTTTGTATCACCAGCACCTGGCATATAGTAAATAGTTAAAAAAAAAAAAAAGTCTCTAAACAAATAAAGACAATGACTAGAAATCAAACATAGCTGAATTTGTTCTTACAAAGGTTTATGTAGCATGGTAGATTATTTGCAGCATGGCTGCTATAATTCCTTTCTGTGTATGTGTGCCTCTGGTCTTGGCCATGTGACCTTCTTTGACCAACAGAATGAAGCAGAAGTGATGGCATGTGAACTTATCTCGAGAGGTCTGCTGTCTTGGAAGCTAGCCATTAGCTCAGACTAACCAGCTGGAGACATTTGGCCCGGTCAGAGGGACCACCAATCTCCCGAGAAGGCAAGTGAGGCTGATTTAGCCCATAAAGCCCCAGGTCTGCCACTGGACGACTGTAGCTAACATAAGCAGAAGAGTTTCCCAGCTGAGCCCAGCCCAAATGGCTGACCCATAGAATAATGACCATATAAAATGACCACTCCTTTAAATCACTAAGTTTGGGGGTACTGCTTATACAGCAACAGATGATTGATATCAGTGACCTTTGGAAAGCTGAATATTTTCATCTACTACACTTTTAAAGTGAGTAAAACCAGACATTTTAATAAGAAACCAATCAGAAGCCAACCTAAAACATCCTTTTGAGAAACCTCTTACAGGAGAACATATCATCATCACATTAGGGAGTTTCTTCAAAGGTTATCAGAAGGGACACCCTGTGCTTATTTTGTTTCTTTTTCTTAGAGGAGTCAGTGATATAAGACCAAATTTGCAGGTCAGATTACGGACACTTCTTACAGATTGAGGTCACATATTTGGTTAAATTTAGGTTTTATATGGTTTGACAATATATTAAGTAAAAAGAAATCTACTGATCTTGTTTTTCTTTGGAATTTGATTTACAACAAAAATAGTTCCATAGGACATATGCTTGGATTTGAGGAGTGGTCATTAGGGTAGACTGCAAATGAAATAAAACATTGGGACAAAGTCCTGCCTGCAAAGGTATGGAGCACTCCCACCACTGAGGGGTGTATGGGTTTTGGGGGAAGGAAGGTTGAACTTAAAGAATAGTAATAACGTATAGACTGGGTGTAGGAAGAGGTCATGAGCAGTAACCACGTGCTAAAAGGCTGAGGATCTTGTCCTGGGGGAAGGACAAAGGGGTTTCCACATTTTACAAGGCTTATAATTTTTCTTAGCCAGGTTACTAAAAGCAGCAGAAAATCACTCTCTTATTATAAAAACTTTGCCAATTTAATATGAAATACAGTGCAATTACCATATCCTTGGCAGTGAGCAGAATACTTTATACACATTGCCTCAATTTCACAACAGTTTATGATGGGAGAAATATTGCCACTATTTTATAGATAAGGAGACTGAGGCTCAGTTCTAGTTGAGAAATTTGCAAATGTCACAATTGGTGATGGATTGATTGAGGACACAGGTCCAGGCTATCCTACCCATGGCCCCTTCATTTACCCACAATTCCAGTGTTATAGTCCTAGAAAGTGTAATGTAATGAGACACCCATTGCATTCCATTATGGAATTGCAAGCCATTTTAACTAAAAGGTTATTTTGACCATCTAAAATGTTACTTTGACCACTAAAAGGTTATCTTTTGCCATCATGACATCTAACTCATCTCAGATGAAAATGTAACTTGTTTTGAGGAAGACACTAATTCTCTCCCTTTTTTTTTTTTTTTTTCTTCAAATACCAAGCGGAAGGTATTACTTGAAAGATCTTTTTTTTTTTTTTCAAACTAAAAACAATATTATTTTCAATTAGGATTTGCCATTGTGTAGAAATATGTTTTGTTCATTGTGTAGACTGTAATCAAGATTGAAACAAATTCAAAAATCTGTCCCAGGGATATTGTTGGAAAGTACTGTTGTAAATTCTCTAATAATGCAGTACTACTGTTAACTATGTTTTCTATTTCCAGCAAGATTAAGAGGACTTTATATCTGAGAAAGCAAATTAAGAAAATAACTCCCTTAACTAAACCATCTCCACAAAGAAAACTCTCCTTGTTATACCATATACATATAATTCTTTTTGTAATTCAACCGCAAGGCCTGTATTCTAGTAGGAAACTCTGGAATATAGAGTCACATAAATATGGACTAAATGGGCATTATTACAGATGGCAGATGAAATCAGTTGAGTGGAAAAGCTTTCTGAACTTGTGTTTATACAACACCAAACAAAGATGCTATCACATCAGTTTAAGGGCTTATAAATGAGATTAGAATGTGGGTAGCTCTGAGAGGTTTTCACCTGCAAATTTCTTTTTGTATTTCTTTTTTATTACCCACAAAGATAGAAAAGGTCCCTAATCCTCAAACAAATGGCTACTGATTGAGATGCTCATACTCTATCCTGAAGTAAATCTCTACTAGAATAGATCCTAAGATATATGATGTGTAGGACCGATGCTTTTAATTAATCAGTTCAGCATGTCCTTCTGGTATGCTTTTGACATCTACCATATTTGTTTTTCTTTTACTTGCCCACTTGCTGCAAATACAGACAACCCAGAGACAGGAAAAAGGAGAGAGTGCAAGTGGGGCAATTTGAAAAGCTTGCATTATGTAACAAAGTAATATCTATGCAATTGAAATGAACCAGACAGCTACTTGTGCTGTGACTTAGGTTATCTTAACTCCGTAAGATCATGGCAAAGGGGGACCCCTGAGTACCAGGTGTACTCGACAGTCCTGCCTTGGGGGTGAAGGGGGAGCTGGCTGACTCAACCCAACTTCCCAGTTACTATCCCCTCAGGCTTTTCAATGATTCGTTTCTCAAGTTTTGTTTCAGTTTGAGTAATCCTTGATCATTTTGAATGTAATGGTTAATATTCGTATCAGATAGGAAAACATGTTTTGGCCAAATCCTTCCCATATCTCTTCAGTGATGCTTGGTTAAGGTGAGGAGGACAGTGAGCAATGTGAAAATGAACTCACCGTGTTCCAGGAGGAGGGGGTGTGCATCTTGGGAGAAGGAAGATGAAAGGTTAAAACGATGGGTTTTCTCACCAGTGTAAATCCTGAAATGTACAGAACACGTTGTTTATAGCATCTCTGGGCTGGAAATCAGCCGTGATTGCAGCTGGCTGGGGCAGAGCCCAAAGGGCAGGAGCACCAAAACCCAACTCATTTTTTTTTTTTTTTTTGAAAACACAAGTCCTTTTCACTGCCTGTGGACGAAATTACTGGCTGACATGCTAAACCTATTAAATATGTATTTTGCAAATTTTGAAATGAGGAAAAATGCTATGTAAAAATTTTTACAGATGCTGAATGATTGTAAATGTGGTTAAAGATGTGGGACTCACTCCAACTTTGTTCTTTCGTGGATTGCTATTAGCTTACATTTGAAATCTCTGTTGGCCACGTATTTCACATTGTTCTTCCAAATGTAATCATTTCTCTCTTTTATCTGATCTCCTACAGTCTCTCTGTTTTCATCAATATCTGACAGCAATTCCCAAAGATCCAATATAGTCCACTCTAATATCCTTATGTGTACTCTCTTCTCTCTTTGAAATCTAATACCTTAGCAGTGAAATAATTTATTGTGCTTTATTTAGACTTTTATTTTTTGCATGTGTTTTGATACTATCCTTTTGAAAAGAGTTATTTGGAAATTTAAACCAACTGTTCACCAAAAGTTATGAAAGCATGATTAAGAAATTTTCTCTCTTTTTAAATCCCTCTTTAAGCCTTCACTTTTTAATGTGCTATGGCAAATGCCACAAAATCCATGGGTCTGGCAATAATGAGGAAATGAAGATGAATACTTCTTGGAGCCCAGCTAACGGGTAAGCCATACAGAAGATCAAATGAGCCAGAAAAATCAGTGACAGTCCTATTTTTTCTCAAAAACCCTCTGATTATGTGGTTGTCAAAACCTGGAGATGTTTAATTCATTGAGGTTGACCTTCTGGTGAGACGATGGTGGCACCAGTATACTCGCCTAAGAAAGAAATGGCAGCTACTCGGTTCCAAATTGCATATATTGTATTTCTATTCATCTTGAGTCCTAAAGAAATGCATTTTGTAAGCACTATCTGAGAAGAAGTTTTTATGGGCACATTACAGCCTAATATGTGCATTGTTAAATTAAAGGGAAAACTTGTTCCAGTGAAGTAGTTGGCAGAAAAGCATAAATCTTAATGGATAGGAAAATGTGCCTTTCCATAAAAAGGAAGGAAAGAAACAGACACACAAAGCAAGCAAGCACACAAGAAACCCTGCTTACAGACTCAAAAAAAAAAAAAAAAATCAGGACGCCGAGCAGCAATGAGCGGCACTCTTCCCTTTTTGATGTTCAGCTCGATCACTCCATGTGCACATCACCATTTTCCTCTTTGCTCTTCCCTCTTCCTTGAGAAAAATTGTCCCCTGGTTGGGCCAAACATTTGAGGCAAGAATGAAAAATATTTTGCTTTATTCTAACCTGTGAAAATGCATTTTTTTGCCAGTGTTGTGGTGGTTGGGACTTTTTTTCTTTTTTCCTTTCTCACATGGCCCTAATCCAGGCCGGGTAGATCTTGACGTGTAAATAAAATTCCATCCTAAATAAGTAAACTATGTTTTTTAGTGGAATTCTGAAAACACTCCTTACTCTTCTGCTCAACACAAGATTGAAAACTCAAAAGTGTTCTTTCCACCAGGATTGGGATATCTTTTATACTGTATAATCTGCAGTGTGGAAGCCTCGTCCTGATCACAAGTGGATTAGGTGCCCCTTCTCTCATGCACCACAAGTGGGTCCTGTTCTGGGGCTCCTCACACAGAATTGCAATCACCTGTTTTCATTTCAGCATCTCCTACTGGATTGCACAAAACGAGGGAGCCAGTGTTATGAAATATTTGAGTCAGGCAGTGCACATAGTAGGTATGTAACATTTGTTCATTTTGAACATTGACTCCCAGCACAGGTTATAGCCAAATGTTTAATGATCATTCAATTGACCTTTATAGCAATTTCCTTAACCCTGGTGATGGATTCCAAGATTATTATGATAGGAAATGGGTACTAGACTTTAAAAAGTTCTATTAAGGCATAAAACTTAAAAAAAAAATTATGGTGACCAAGTAGAGGATTTTTTTTCTTTTTTTTTTTTTTTAAAAAAGTGCTTAATCTTAAAAATGTATACTTCCACTGGCTGTGATTCATCCTTATGCTGAGTAGACTTGCCACTTGAAGGGCCTCATTAAGCTATCTTAAAATTGGGACATCAAGGAATAAATGTGAGATGTTTGCCACATTTGAGGCAAAGGGAATGTAGCAGACATTGGCAGGGAGGAAATGTCATCTCTGATCACCTTGTAAACTGCTAACCTCCCAAGATATGTCCAAGGATAAAAATCAAAACATTTTTCAACAGGGCTCTATTTAGGAGTTACATTCTTGAATATTTCATCTTGCCACTATTTTATCCCCAGTCAAATGTAGAACGTGGCCTCAAAAGTTTTCTTTGTTTTTCTTCCTGCGAGATGAAGGTGGCCAGACTATTTTTGTGCAAGTTGGAGTGGTACAACTTACTTTTTCCTTAAACTTTTTGATAAGTTAAAAAAACAAAACTGTTTTCAGCCTAGAATATCTTTACCTTCCTTCCAATAAAAATGGTAGATAAATGAAGAATGAGCAACTATTTGTGTATTTAATAAATATTTATACAAACAAAGGTATTGGGCATCTACTATGTGTGCGAGAACAGGACTAATTGTCATACCAAAAAAAGCAAGTGAAAGCAAGTGCAAAATGAGCTCAAAGGGATTTTCCTTAGAGGTCTGCAACTAATGGAGATGGCAGACATACAAACAAGTAACTATCTTATGATTTATGTAGTCCATACATACTTATTAAGCACCTACTACATCCTAGACATGCAGCTAGGCACCAGTAGTTTTTAAAAGTGAAAATATCCTGAGAATAAGCCTCAGAATAAGCCTCAGCCTTCATGGAGCTGACATTCAAGTTGGGGAAACAAGCCATAAATGAAGGCATACTAAAAAAAAATGACAAAATGCATAAAATAATAAAGTAGATGATTAACTCTAGGAATAAAATGAAGAGGGACCTGTGACAGAGAATGGTAGAGTTAATCTTCATGTGGTCATGCCAAAGATTCCTGTAACTGGGTAACCCATAGACTGCTAGCACAGGAATAGTCATCAGAATAGTCTAATCCCAAGTGGGGAGAGGTGTGACTCAGTTCAGAGAGCATGTCCTTGTATTCAGAACTTTCCTGAAACCCTCCAGGCAAAGTAGCAGAATTAGTGCTCCTTTCCGGATATTTGATTATGTTGTAAATCAGGCTGCTCTGATCTGTTCCACATTATGCTAAAATTACTTGCATATATGCTTGACTTCCCACTAGGCTGTTTTCATCCGGGTTGATCTGCTGTCTCTATTGCAATACCTGGTGTATGTGTCACAATGTTTTTGTCTTACTTTCCTCCTTCTCCTTTCTTCTATCAAGTTTGAACATGTACTAGGTGAGAAGATGAGAAGGGTGCAGACTCTCTTGTATAATGCCAGTGGAATAATTAATCTTGGCGGTGTGAAAAACTTTTCTCACTGATCCCACACCCTGAAAGCAGAATAGATTTCTTTCCTGCTCTTCTTCTATTAAAAAAGAACCTATAATGAATGACCTATGCCATTGCAGTAGGGAGCCCTGGGGAGCAGGACTAGAGCCAGTGAGGGAAGGTGGGACCACAGGGCTGAGAATCAAAAGGATATAGAGTAAATGAAAGAATGGTAAGAGATAGGTGGAGGTAAGAAGAAGAGGTAAAAGATAGGTGGAAGCAAATCTTCTCTGTTTATCTCAAATGCTGGGAAGATATCTAAGAATGGAGAATTGAGGTTCAGAATCTATAAGACTCTGGGCAATTCCCATTTGTCTAGAGCATTTTTTAATAAGTTAAAATAAGTGATCCCAATGTATAAAGTTGGATAATGTTATTTAATTCTCTAGACACTGTGTGTGTTATCTACTAACACTTGGAATATGTGAACCACAGGTAGCCCTACTCTTGCCTACCAATCATGGATTTGTAAACAGTAGGGGCCCAGTAATTTAATCAGAGAATGTTAAATAATTAAAAGTTCAAAGCAAAGCTATTTCAGTACTATTCTAATTCTACTGGATTATTTGAAATAAAATCAGCTCTATCAGTCTAGAATCTTCCAATTGGAGGGGATTTACATAGATTATAGAAAGGGAAAAGCAGCCAGGCACCATTCTAAAATGAAACAAAATACTTAGGCAAAGAATGAACTGATTTGGTCAAAAGTTTTAAGTATTGTATAAAATAGGAAATATAAAATGTCTAGAAAAATGTAAATTGTGAGAAAAGAAAGTTAGGATGACTCAAGGGGATCTTAATGTGCAGGAAGGTATGATACTAATATTAGGAAAATCAATTATGAATAAAATAATCTTTCACACTTTGCAGGGGTTATTTTTCTGAAAAGTACTCCAACTGACATATTTTATTTTCCAAGTTCAATGTCCCACAGAAAATTTATGGAAGCCAATAAAAATGACATTATATTTTTAACCACCTTAAATATAAAAGGTCAAGAAGCTCTGCTTCCAAAATAAACTAAACTTGAGTATTTTAAAATCAAAACAAAAATACTACAGTTGATACCTTGTATTAATCAAGATAGCCTAAATCGTGCTACATTACAAATCACTCCTAATACCAGTGTGGAACCACACAAAGCTTATCCCTCACTGATAGTAGGTTTTACTTCTCATAATATCCAAATAGCTTCTATTGAACTAACCCAACGGCAGGTAATTCTTGTAGGCACTGGACAAAATATAAATAGCAAATACCTGAAGGTCCTTGAACATGACCAGACCAGGGAAATACTGGAGAGAATTCAGCTCTTAGAAGAAGGAACTACACTGGGTGGTTTCCAGGTGTTTAGGAAATCTTAACCTGATGGCAAGCCTCAGTCTAAGCTCTACAGGGCTAAAATTCAGATAGAAAATCATCAGACTTGGTGGTTTCCATGCAGTGTAGCAAAAGCTAAGAGAATGGAATTGAGATTCTACTGTTGTCAAGTGCAGGGGAGAGAGAATTTGTAGTTTGCTTTCTAGCCAGTTTAACTATCTGCCATAGAATGATTAATACCCCATGAAAGAAATAACCAAATCCAGAGTCTCCACAAAAGAACATTCATAATATCCTGAAAGAAAAAAAACCAATAAAACAACAACAAAAAAACCCAACAAAATTTGAAGTTAGCAGACAAGAATTTTTAAGCAGCTGTTACAAATGTGATTAAAAACAATAAAGAAAACTATGTTCAAAATCAGTGAAAAGATGTGAAATGCTAACAGAGAAGTGTAACTAACAGAAAAGTGTAAACTATTTGAAAGAACAATATAAATTCTAGAATTGAAGAATAAAATATTGGAAAGGAAAAAGTACTATATGAGTTTAATAGTTAGAAATGATAGAAATGATAGAACAAAAAATACAATAAACATGAATATAGATAAACATGAATATAGATAAGATATAGATAAATTAAAATTACCCAATATAAAAAGCAGAGGAAAAATTTTGTAGAAGAATGAACAAAGTCTTAGGGATGGGTGGGATAATTTCACAAGCTCTAATATATATGTAATGGCAGTCCCATAAAAAGAAATAGATTTTTTTCTCATTAATTTATCATTTGAGATTTTTTTTAAATTGAGGAAACAATTGCTGAAATTATTTTAATTAATAAAAATGGGAAAAATAGTTTTAGATTCAAAAAGTTTTATGAATAAGAAAGACATAAATATAAAGACAATCAATTCTGCACATCATAACAAACTTCTCAAAAGAAGATAAAAGAGAAAATCACGAAAACAGAGCAGAGGAAAAATACATTACGTACAGGAGAACAATGACTTGATTAAAACTACGTGTGGCTTTTCATTAGTCACAATGGAGGCCAGAAAAATAGTGTATCTTTAAAGTCTAGAAAAAATTCTCAAGGTAGAATTTTATATGAGTAAAAATATTCTTCAAAAATGAATTATACTTCATTAAAGCAGGAAAAAAAGAATAAAATCAAAACAAAAACATTTTCAATTAAGAAGCAAGTTGGAGAATTTGTGCTGAAGGAAGTCTTTAGGCTGAAGAAAAATAATGTCAGATAGAACTCAAATCTTCAAGAAGGATTTAAGAGCCCTGGTTGGAATCATAAATACAAGGGCAAATTTAAAAGATATTTTCCTCTTAATTAAAAAATTACATATCATTTTAAGTAAAAATTATAATAATTTATTATGGAGTTTTATAATAAATATACATGTGATACATGTGTGAAATTCAACATAAAAGACCAAGAAAAGGGTAAATGGTCAGATGTAGTTGCAAGCTTCTATGTTTTTTAAGATTTTATTTACTTTTTGACAGAGAGAGTGCAAGTGACTGAGAGAGAGTGCACAAGCAGAAGGAGAGACAGGCAGAGGGAGAAGCAGGCTCCCCACTGAGCAGGAAGCCCAATGCAGGACTGGATTCCCAGGACCCCAGGATCATGACCTGAGCTGAAGACAGTTGCTTAGCCAACTGAGCCAGCCAGGCACCCCTAGTTGTGAGCTTCTTCACTTTTATGGGAAGTAATGTAATATTAATGCTAAAGAGACTAAAAAGTCAAGGGTATATGTTATAATTTATTAACCTGTAAATATTAATGAAAAGACGTATTACTAAAAATCCCATAGATAAGACTGAATTCTAAAAATACTCAGTTAATCAAGTGCCTGGGTGGCGCAACAATGACTATTTTATGTCTCTACCATCTCAGGGTAAGGCTTTCTTGATCATGGAGATAGGGAAGTAGAGAACTGAATTTGCTCTGCTCACCATACTATTCACAATTTATTGGCTAGAACACATCATACAGTTTCACCTATCTTCAAGCAGTTGGGAAACAGAGTTTTTTATATTTCCAGGAATGTGAAATATGAAACAGGTTGTACTGAACATTTAACTTTTCTCTGACCCAGAACTCTTTCCAATAATCATTTTTGACAATTGATCAGAAAGTATCATAAGAAGTTAAGCAAAATTTTCCATAAATATTGGTAATTTAGACTGAAATTAGAAATTTATTTTTTTTTAAGATTTTTTTATTTATTTATTTGACAGAGAGAAATCACAAGTAGGCAGAGAGGCAGGTAGAGAGAGAGAGAGAGAGGAGGAAGCAGGCTCCCTGCTGAGCAGAGAGCCCGATGCGGGACTCGATCCCAGGACCCTGAGATCATGACCTAAGCCGAAGGCAGCGGCTTAACCACTGAGCCACCCAGGCACCCCTGAAATTAGAAATTTATATATTAAATTTTCTAATTAGCTTTCTTTTTCCATTTTTATGAATCTTTTAAAAATTCCTGATTTTTTCCCCTAATGATTACTTAAGGACAGTGTTTCCTGGGTTTGACCTTCTTGTCTTTTATCTGTATACTGAATGGATGAGGCATGAAAAATATTGCTGATTCTTTGTCATACTCCCAGGGATCTACTCATGTGCTCTGTGATGGAGAGGGGAAAGGTCCTTTTGTTTAAGAGAATGAAATGAAATCAAATTTTGTCATGTATATATATTTATTGTTAATTTTCAAACTACAGGTGGTAGGTGAGTACTGTGTTAAGAAAATTGAACAGGTGTCTTTGTTGAGAACTTCTGCAGCCACTCTGCTCTGAAAAAGCTATGGGGAAACCATTATCTGCCTTAAACACAAACACACTGAAGAAAGTATTGTAATGAAATGTGTGGGAGCCTAAGCCTGTGTTGCCTTTTCTGATTTCATAGCTTAAATTCTTTACTCTGAGAAAAAAATAAAGCTGTTAGACATCAAGACACACACAGCATAAAGAAAAATGTGGTTAAGCACTAAGGGGAGGGGGGTCATTGACAGTGCTGGGTAGACAGTATAAACCAGAGAGTGGACATGCTGCATGAGAAAAATAGTATGTCAGACAGTCGGCCCTGAGTTCAGATCCTGCTTCTTCCTCTTGGTATCTTTGTTACTGGGGCCAGTTACTCTACTCTTGTTAGCTCAATTTCCTCCAAAATGGCGACAACCATGCTTTCTTGGGAAGCCTATTCTGGGGATTAAATATGCCTGTGTCTTGGACACAGGAAATATTAAATAAACCTAGTGATGGTTATTGGGGGAGAACTCAGAAATGATCAGTGTTTTTGTAGGTGAATTCAGAAAGCCTTTGCCTAAAAAATGTTTTGAAGTTACAGGGACCTAGTAATGGCCGCGATTTGCTCTGTTTCACAGAATATGAAAACTCAGAGCCAGAAGCAAACAAAGTCGATTATATTATACTTTTCACAGTATCAACTAGTATCACAGTCCTGATTAATCACTATTTTAAGGTATACACACACACACACACACACAAACACACACACACACAAGCACACACACTCATAACCACACACATCTTCCTATTTTTTCCCTTCTCTGTGGTGGTTAGCGCATGACTGAACGGAGACTCGTTGAGACAAGAGAGGCGGAAAGTGAAGTCCTGAAATAAACAGCGTGAACATCAGTAATACTTTAATTTCCATGTTTCATGGTTATGCAAGCCCACTGCTTTGGAATTTCAACATAACCTTGAACCATCACCAACTTTAATTTTCCTCACACTTACACCAGTAGTAATTGGGCCCTCCCTCCTGCTGCTGCCGCCGCTTGTGTTTTTGTTATTGCTTTTCCTTTGCTTTCATTCACTTTGTTTAATTCTTTCTGGCAGCTGCGAGAGCTGGATGCCAAACCCCTGTGTTTGTCACATCACGACTCTTCATTCTTGCAGCTCAGCGGGTGGAAGTAGCCCCTCTGAGGAAGACAGTTGCCCCAGCGTGCCATCTCTGGGCTTACTGAGAGTTTCCTCCCAAGCGGACATTAAGAGCAGGGACTTTCAGGTTGCATACAACTGGATTCAAATCCTGGTTCTTCTCATTACTGGGGCAATACTGTGCAAGTTACTTGATCTATGGGAAGCTCAGCTCTCTCTTTTCTAAAATAAGGATAAAAATAGGATTTTTTTCCTCAAAGAGTTGTTGAGGATTAAATGACCTAGTGTAGGTAATGTGTGCTCTCCATTCAAATTAGTATTTCTGTTTCTCATGGTGGATCAGTTGGCCCCTTCAGTTCACCTCTAGTTGTAGTGCTTTGGTGTCCCTGTGCATGGTGGATCTAGAGAAGCCTGGGGACATTCTACACATGGTGTGCTGCTTCATTTCCACACACGTAGCATATGAGTTTGCGTAACAAGGTACCACAAACTGGATGGCTTAAAACAACAGAAATTTATCCTCATAATTCTGGAATCTAGAAGTCTGAAATCAAGGTGTTGTCAAGCTTCTGCTGAATCCTGTGGAATCCTTCCTTGCCTCTTCCTAACTTCTGGTGTTTACTGGAAATCCTTAGCGTTCTTCGGTTTATAAACCCATCACTCCTGTATCTGCGTCCATTGTCACGTGGCTGTCTTCCTCCTGGGCCAGTCTGGATCTGCATATGATACTCCTCTCTGTGTGTCTCCCTTCTCCTCTCCTTATAGGACACTAGTCATATTGGATTAAAGACCACCACCCCCCACACACACACATACACACATTCCAGGGTGATCTTATCTTAACTAAGGGCATATGTAATGATCCTATTTCCAAATAAGTGCACATTCTGAGGTTCTCAGTGTTAAGACATATCTTTAGGTAGGGGATATGGTTCAGCCCACAAAATGTGGACTCCTTTGGTTTTTACTATTTCCTTGTGTTGCTTGTAACTATGCTTCATGGTAGATAAGTGCTGCCAGGATCTGGTCATAGGAGGACTTTTGCTTGGTTTAACCAGAAAGGACTGTGAATGACTGGGTTAGGACCAGATAGTAGTTCTTAGACTTGAGTAGACACTGAAATTGGCTTGGGAGTTTCAGAAATGAAGATGCCTAGGTCCTGCCTCAGTGATTCTGATTAAATTGGCCTGGGGTATAGACCAGGCACTAAGATTTTAAAAGCTCCCCAGGTGACCGTAATGTGCAAGCAGGTCTAAGAACCACTGAACTAGAAGAACTCAAAACTAATGGAGGCAGATTTTCTTCTTGATTGGATTAATCCTAATTGAAAGAATAGGCCTTTATTTTCTTTTCCAAAATCCTTGGAGCCAGATGTATTTGGGAATTCATATTTAGGATTTTTTTTTTCAGAATTTAAAAAAGTAATAGGGTGCATAAACAGTATATAACATAAAACTCTCAGTGTTAAGGAGTGTCTGGACAGCACCCCTTAACCAAACTTAATCTTTTTTCAGTGAAGCATGTAAATATTCACATTATAAAGAGGGCTATGTCTGTTCAGGTCAGGTTTTGCTACCAGATGAGAACGAGTTTCACACTTAGAATAAAAGTTTTCATTTTCATTTCTTTATAGATTCTAGAATGATCTGTAAGGGCTAAAGGATTGTGAGTGTAATTATAAAACCCTATGTTATAGAGCCCAAGAATTATTTATTAACATGTATCATTAAGACCTGATGAGGTCTAAGATAAAAGTATAATATGCAAAGACAGAGTTCTGGTGTATAGCCAGAAAAAGCAACTCTAATCATCCCGTTCTTTCTACCAGAACATAATACCGAAGCCTCTACAGAGTTAACTTAGTTTTTTTGCACACTTGTCCTTAAAGCAACAGAGGAATGGCAGGTGTTGATTTCTGGCAGCTGCCTCCTAGAGAATCTGTACAGGGTTGAATATTGGGCCCCCCAATTCATGTCCTTTCCAGAACTTTAGCATATGACCTTTTTTTGAAAATAAAGTAATTGCAGATGTAATGTGTTAGGTAAAATGAGGTCATAGTGGAGGAGACTGGGCCCTTAATCCAGTATGATTGTCATCCTTATAGGAGGAGGGGAAGACACACAGTGACAGACACTGTGAAGAGACAGGAGATAGTCAAGTGACCACAGAGGGAGAGGTTGGAGTTATTCAGCTATAAGCCAAGGAAGGCCAGGGATTTCTGGCAATACCAAAAGGTAGAGAAGGGCAGGGAAGAGATCCTCCCATAGAACCTTGAGAGAGCCAGTCTCTGTCAACACTTTGATTTTGGACTTCTGGTCTCCAGAATCTATAAAGAAATGAAAATGAAAATGAAAACAAAATTCTGTTGTTTTAAACTGTATAATTTGGGGTACTTGGTAAAGAAGTACCCCAAAACAAAACAGAACCGTGAGATTAGCACTCATGAGAAACAGAAACTGTGTTCTGTGTTGTGTTTGATAAAAATCTTCTTCACTATCATTCCTTGATGAGCCATTTGATGAATTGCACAATGAGAGTGGCCTCACTGATCATTACACAACCAATATTGTCTTCTTATATATAGATGTAAAAGTATAGTTAATCATAAAATGAGAGAGAGAGAGAGCGCGACAGAGAGAGAGAGTGAGATGGTGGTGATATTTTTACTCTAAGGAATTAAAAAAAATAACAAAAAGGTAGTATTTCTTTTAGCTTCCAGTTGGAGTACAACAAGGAAGAGACCAGAAAAATGTTCAGGTGTCCCAAGAAATGAATTGATTTCACAGATATTTGCTGAACCGATCATTATGGGCAAGTCATAGAGAGAGATGATAACCAAGGCAGAATGTGTAAAAAGGGAACTAGATAAGTAAATCAGAGGGGAAAATAACAGCTTCCACCTGGTTATGAAAAGTTGGCCAAGTCAATTGATTAACAGAAAGAGAAGGATAGAATAATGGTATGGAAAGGAAGCCTGGTCATAGTTTCATTTGAAGAAACATAAGCCAAAGCTATAGGAGTTAGTTCTGCTAGAGTTCCCCCTTTCTTCAACCCACATCTCCCCTAACCCCTAGGTGCCTCACCTCACATCCTGTAACTCCTCATCTGCACCTGGAAATCAGGGGCTTTGTGCTGTTCTGCTCTGCCTTCTCTCTCCAACGGACAGAGGATGTACTAGTCAGATAAAATAAATATGGAAGAGTGAGTAGGGTGAGCTGGGAAGGGGTTTTTCCATCAAGCAGAAGACTAATTCCGGGAGCAAATGGTCCCAAGAAATAATAGGCCTAATTTCCACCATGAGGAGCTTGCCATCCATTTTCAGCCAAATAATATCTGTGCTAAAAGGTGACTTCAGAATCTTTACAAAATAACATAATGCCATGCATTTAAATAGTCCTTTGCAATTGTGCCAGCATTTTCCATGTGTTATTGAATTGGATGCTGATAAGGAAGGTAAAGCTAATATCATTAAAATCCATTTTACAAAATGTGAGGAAAGGTAGATGACGTGCCAGTTGCTGGCAGGTCACAGAGGCCAAAGACTTGGGACTAGGCCTGGTGACTCTGGGTGCAGGGTTCTTACTACTGTTCACCAGTAATTCCTTACAGCCACTGCAGTGTGAACGGGCCGTGAGCTCTGTAGGCTCATTTTAAAGAGCTTAGACTTTGGAAGCCAATGCACTGGGACCTGGGTCTGCAAAATACCTGTCTTGTAACTACCTAGGTAACTTGGAGCATGTTCTTTAATTGATTTCAGCCTCTGTTTTCTCAGCTGCAAAATGAAGTTTCTTCTAAATACCCCAGGATGCTCGTGATGATTAATAGGCTAATATCCACAAAGGGCCTGACTTGAGGGTAAGAAGATGGTATTCATAGTTGAAAAAAATAACACAAGAACTTGAGAGGCACTGAGAGTATCCAAAGTAATGAAATGATCTCATGACCAGGTGAGATATTCTAGGACCAGAAGCCCTATGTTCCTCCCGTAGGGCATCTGCTACCTATAGATATTTGCTTTTATATGCTCTTCTAGGTTTTACATGTGCCACATATCTTCTCTTGCCCGCTTTAGCACCCAGTTTTATTTGAAATAAAAGATGTAAGTATTGGCATCTCTATATAGGTATTGTACCATTTTCATCCCATTTTTGATCATTGTTATCATGTGGCAGAGGCCCACTTGGTTGGTAATAGTCTACCACCCTGATCCCCACAATTTATCAAACTAGTTTTGTGGCCAATAACTCTGACACCAGTCAGAGCCACAACCTTTATTTTGATGCGGACTACTTTCTAATTTCTGACTGTGTGAGTTACCTTGGGATATGCCACTTGCTCATGGGAAATAATAAATAACCATAGCTGTGAAGAATGATTTCCCAGATGATGAATTGCAAAGAAGAAAGTGTCCAGTGAAAGGAAGTGGTCTACTCAAAGAAGAGTGTTCTTGACCTAATAGATATAATAATTAACCTGGACTTTCAGGAAGTATGGTGCCTATCTCTAGGAGGTAGACAAAAGCATTCCATGGATACCTTCAAAGGAGAGACCTCCATTTTTTGTGCAAACAAAATTAATTATCAGGGGATTTCCGTGGGCAGTTAGCTGGTCCAGGCTGGAGGGGGAAAAAAAATAATATAACTGGAGAAGTAAGACTAAAAAACACAGATATTATATAGTTGATAAATATGCAAAAAATAGTGGGTTGGATTTGTTTTTGAAAAAATTTCCTTTCAAAAAACAATTTTTTTAAAACAGATACAATTAGCAGAACTGTGTGTGTGTGTGTGTGTGTGTGTAGGGAAGTATGTCCTATAATCTAAAGTTAGCATAAATACTAAAAAGAAAGAAATTAAGAGCTAAGGAAATGGAACATGAGTGAGGAGTGTCCATTCTAATTTAGGGCAATTCAACTGCTGACTTTCATAGTAGAGATTAAAATTAAGCCCATAGAACCCATGTTATGTGGAGGAATTCTAAATTAAAGTATAGACAACAAAAAAACTGGTAAAATAGCATGCTATGCAGAAACCATCATCAAGTACAACTGCCCTGAAATGAAAAGATTTTGTGTTAAGGGAAGAGTAAGAAACCCATGATGGCTGGAGCTTTAAGAAACAAAGGAATGTTTTTCCATCTCTTTTTGTTTTCCTCAATTTCTTTCATAAGTGGTCTATAGTTCTGGAGTACAGATCCTTTACTTCTTTGATTAGGTTTATTCCTAGGTATCTTACTGTTTTTGGTGCTGTTTAAATGGAATCAATTCCTTCCTTTCTTTCTTCTGTCTCATTGTTAGTGTTTAGAAATGCAACTGATTTCTGTGTGTTGATTTTGTATGCTGCCCCGTTGTATGCATTCTAGTAATTTGGGGGTGGAGTCTTTTGTGTTTTCCACATAAACTATCATGTCCTCTACAAAGAGAGTTTGACTCCTTCTTTGCCAGTTTGAATGCCTTTTATTTCTTTCTGTTGTCTGGTTGCTGAGGCTAGGACTTCTAGTACCATGTTGAACAAAAGTGGTAAGAGTGGACATCCCTATCCTGTTCCTGACCATAAGGGAAAAGATCGGTCTTTCCCCATTGAGTTCTGTTATAAACTGTGGGCTTTTCATAGATGGCTTTTGTGGAAAATAAGGAATAGCATGGAGAACCACAGAGGAAGGGAGGGAAAACTGAATGGGAAGAAATCAGAGAGGGAGACAAACCATGGGAGCCTCTGGACTCCAGGAACCAAACTGAGGGTTGGGGGGGATGAGGTAACCGTGTGATGGGTATTAAGGAAGGCATATGTGGTAATGAGCACCGGGTGTTATATGCAATTAATGAATTGTTGAACACTACATCAAAAACTAATGATGTACTATATACTGGCTAATTGAACGTAATAAAAAATAATTTATTAAAAACAACAATTTGCTTGCTCTTAGTTTTGTGAAATTTTATTAGCCTCTGTATTTATTAATTTTTAAAATATAAATTAATCTTTATGGAGAATGATTAAAATAATAAATGTAATCATTTATAACAACGTTTAAAAAAAGAAAGAAAGAAGGGTGAGCATGATAGGAGAGGAAGACAGAGAAGCAGGTGTCAGAAAGACCATAGAAAACTTGCCAATTACCCTCAAGGGTTTGAAGGAGGTGCCACTAGATGGGTTAAAATTTGAAATGGACATAATTTGTTTTATGTTTTGGAAGATCATGGTGATTTTGTGAAGAATTAGAATGTAGGGTGACAAGCACAGAAATAGTAAAACAATAGACTCTAAGAGACTATTCTCTTGTCCAGATGGGAGATGATCACAGTATCAGAGGGGGTGAGAAAATGTTGGATTCAATATATATTTTGAAAATAGAGTGGATAGGTTACTGAGTGTGTGGGAGAGAGAAAAAATCAAAGATGACTCCTGGATTTTGAGCTCAAGGCATTAGACGAATAGTAGTGCCATTTTCTAAGATGAGGAAAATTACAGAAACAGGTGTGGGGTGGGGGAAAGTCCAGTTTTGTGTATTTTAAGTGTGAGATGCTTATCAGATATCCAAGTTGAGTGTTGAAAAGGCATTTAGGAAATTTATTCCAGAGCTCAAGGGAGAGATCAAATCTGGGAGTCATTGGCATATGTGCAACATAAAGAGGAAAGCAGCCCTTAAGACTCAGAATTTAACCAAAGCAGGAAATTGGACCTAAGATGACTAGGAGAGGTGGCTAGTGGAAATATAACCCCCCACTCCATTCCATACCACCTGTTCCCTTTCTTCAAGAATCCTTGGAGATATCAGGAGGGACATTATATGGTGTGAGACTTTCAGCCTTTCCTCCCTTTGATTATCAAAGAATTTCATATGTCTGGAGATCTGAGGGCATTCAGGTTGCATACACTGGATTATGATTATAAAAACCACTTTAAAAGCATCTGTAGCCACGTACTTATACTTTTTATAAACACAACATTGCCTGAATGTTTCACCTAAGGTGTGTTGGACAAGGTTCATCTAAGAAGGCATGGGTACATAGATTAAAATAACAGCTAATTGGAAATAGGAGTCTGACACTCAGAAAAAGAGTTAGGATCAGAATGTGAATTTGGAAACTATATATGTAGAAGTGAAAGCTGAGATTTAGGGGGATATCGAGACAAGGGCAAAGAAAGAAAGAAAAAAGTTGTCCTTTCAGGGATACATGTGACGAGAGTCTGGAAACAGCAAGAAACATCAAAGAAGACAAACAGTAAGAATGAAGAATGTAGTTTCAGTAAAGGCAAGAGAGAAGAGATTTAACATTCTATAACAATAGCTTTAATATGATAAATATTTTCTGCAGTGGAGCCCTGAATGATCTTGAACTATCTAAGGTTTTATTATGTTCATTTTTCTGTGTTTGCTGGCAGAGTGCAGTGTAAGGCTACACCTTTAGATAATGTTTTCACAATAGGGTCTAAAGCACTTTTTCTGGTTAAGCTTTAGCGTAGGACTTGCTGAGGTGGAAAGAGAAGCAAGATGCCAAATCCCATTTCTGGTGACCTTCATAATAGTGTAGAAATGGCATCCGCCCTAATGATTCCATTCAAGTGATCTAAAATAGAAACTCAGAAAGTCAGCAGCTCACAGCCCACCTCCACCCTTTTCTCATTTTCCTTTGTTTTCATTTGCTTGTTACTGGGAGCCCCTGATCTAAGGAGGGTTCCCATCCTTCCTGGCCAACCCCTGAACTCTGGCATTCTGCCCAGTGCTGAATTTGTAGTTCAGAATCCTGTTACCAGAGAGGTGAACAGAATGTGGAAGGGACAAAAAGGACTGCTCTTTGGTATCCATGGTTCATCTCTTGTAAATAAAGGCAGCATTGGATATAAATGGGATCATTTGCTTAAAATCAGTACTAATGTACTGAAACTCTCCAGAGTCTTCTGCTTAAATAAACCTTCAGAGTTTCTGCTTTTTGATGAAGATTTCTATGTGTCTAAATTTTTTAAAAAATGAGTAAAGAAAATAACATTTTTTATTTAGAAAAAAAAAGTTCTCCAATTTGTAAATTCCAACATAATTTTTAGCTGTTTTGGACGTACATAAGTTAGTACATTCTTCACTGTTAAAGTGAATTGAATTGTTAATGATGTTACTTGATAATTCTCTCACTGAAAATTTCCATTTATTTCATTTATTCATTTCATAATTTATTATTATTCACAAATCATAAAATGAGATGATGCTGGTGGAAGAGAGTAGTAAAACATGGAACATGACTGACTTTAGAATACATAAAATTTGATATTTTCCCATTTCCTTTTTTTGGGCCCATTTGGAATCTTCCACTTCCAACATAGTCCTAGGACCACCACCATGTTACATTTGGTGACTCAAAGTCCCATATATGGCTATGCAATCTTTCAAGTACCTCTGTAAGCAACTCATAATTGATCAGATGAAATGAACGGTTCTCCTCTCTCTTTGCCTTCAGTTTCTGGCTCTATTATACAACTACATTAATTTGATTAGATTAATTTTTACCTCCACAAAGCATACCAGCAGGGTGGTTCATAGACACATATCAAATCATTAAAACAACACATATTGTTTCCCCTTCTTTTTTTCAACCACTTTTTACATTTTATTTTTTCTTAGCATCCTTCCATGAGCTTTAAATAATAAAGATTTTAAGGTAAGGTGAAGAATGTTATTGAATATGGTATTTGTGAGGACAATGACTCGCGCAGTTTTGGGGGAAAAATACACTAAAATGCCATTCTGTGACTATTTGATTATTTCATCCTTATTGATTTAGAAAGATCTGACTAACTACCAAAAAAAAAAAAAAAAAGCTTAGTATTTTAATTGTGATCTTAGAATATTTAAAAATTAACTCAAGGAGAATTGCATCTTTTGAAAAAAGTTTTATTTATTTATTTGTCAAAGAGAGAGAGTGTGCGTGTAAACACATAAGCAGGGAAGTGGCAGGCAGAGGCAGAGGGAGAAGCAGGCTCCCAGCTGAGCAGGGAGCACAATGTAAGACTCCATTCCAAGACCCTGGAATCATAACCTGAGCCAAAGACAGTCACTTAACCAACTGAGCCACCCAAGCATCCCAAATTGCATCTTTTTGATGTTAAATTTTCTGAAGCAAGACCCTGACTTGGCTTTTCATTAATTTAGGTCGATTTTTGCGTCTTCTATACAGTTTTAAAGTTTTTATTATATAGTTTTTAACATTCCTTGTTATATTTATTCCTAGGTATTTTTTTGTTACTATTAACAAATGGGACAGTCTACTCAATTATATTTTGTAATTGACTATTGTTTTTATATAGCAGGCACATTGATTACTCTAGTTAAATTCATATCCTACTTTTTTTTATTACTTTTTAGAAGTTCTTCCACTGGTATTTAAAGCCAAAATTTACTGGATCCTTGTTGCTAATGGTATGTCATTGCTCATAAGCGCTATCAGTACAGCAGTAGTAAAATTACATAATTATGTAGACACACATACATCTCTCTGTATTTTTCTCTAATATCTGATGTGATAGAAGAAATTGAATCAGTCTTTGGCAGTGGACTTCCCTTTCTGACCATGGTAGTTAACAGAAACCCTACATGCCTTTTACATTGTAAACAACTATAAAATTGGTCAGAATGTCTGAGGAAACTGTTTTTAGGCACTGAACAGCAGGCAGCCTGGGGACTGTGATCCTTGGAGAAAGAGAACACATATGGCAAACCCCACTATTATTCTTGCTAACTGCCTAAAAGCACACAACGAAGGAAGCCCTAAAGATTTGCAATCATGCTGAGTAGAGGAAGCAGAGATAAAAATTCCTGATGACTTAAGGGCTGACATTCCCAGGGCAGATGAACATGGATGAGAGATGCACAGAGGGTGAAAGAGGGGAGCAAAAAAGCTTAAATGTCAACTCACCTCGGATCCTTGGCCAAGGCCTTCACTGCATACGTCACAGCAAGGTGCTGAAAATCAAAGAAACTCTAAAAAAAGACCCAGAAAAAGACACCTTAAAGTCTGTGGCAAAAAAACTAAAGAAATAATAGGTAACCTATCATCAGAAACAATGCATCACAGATCCATTATTGTTTTAATGGAACAATATCTTTAAAGTAATGAAAGGAAAAAAAAAAAACAAGCAACCAAGAATTCCTCAGCTAGTAAGAATAATCTTCAAAATAAGAATGAAAATGGATGGGTACCTGGATGGCTCAGTTGGTTATGTGACTGTGTTTGGCTCAGGTCATGATCTTGGGGTCCTGGGATCGAGTCCTGCATCAGACTCCCTGCTTGGTGGGGAGTCTGCTTCTCCTTCTTCCACTCTCCCTGCTTGTGCTCTCAGTCAAATAAATAAATAAAATCTTCAAAAAAAAAAAAAAGAAGAAGAAGAAGAAGAAGAAGAATGAAAGTGGAGATAATTCATTGCCATGAGAACTGAACTATAAGAAATGATCAAAGAAGTATAGAAGACATGGAAGAGGACAGGACATATGTTTTATTTTTAATTTTTATTTATTTTCTTAGTTTCTTTTAAAGACAACCTACTGTTTGATAATATGATAATAATAATATAGCTTTTTAATGTGTGGGAACCTAAACTATATGACAATATTAGGAAAAAGTAATAGGAAGGATACAGAATTTCACTAATGAAAGGTTTTCATACTTTTGAAATTTTCAAGTGTGAAGCATTAAATAGAGCAATATTTAAGTAGACTCTGATTATTTAAGAATACCTATTATCCCTATGGAGCAACTGCTAAAAAATGAATAAAAAGAACTAATTCTATAAATATGTCCATAGAAGGAGTAAAAGTAAATATTAAAAATATTCTGTTAACCCGAAGTTTAAGCATAGACACAGATAATTTGAAATAAAAAGGTTGGAAAAAGGCATGCCAACAGTAAGCACAAGAAAGCTGGAATATAGTGTATTTATAACAGAAACAGCGGATTTAAAAACAAGAAATATAAGCAGAAATGAAGAAGAACATTTCAGAATGGTAAAAGCATTAGTCAATTACAATGAATATTGTAACAATCCTAAATATGTCTGTACTTAATAACAGACATACAGAAATACATGAAGCAAAATTGACAGAATAAAAGAAATAGATGAATTCATAATCTCAGAGATTTTAACACCTCTGACAAGCAGTTGATATAAAAACTAAACAGAAATTTTAAATAGCCCCAATTTTATCAAATAAATTGTCTTTGTAATAAGGAAAAAGGAAGTTTTCACCAGGAAAATTCCAGATATGTATATGTTCACCTGTTAACTATATCAAATTAGGTAGGGAATAATGCCAACTTACTCAAATACTTAAAACACACACACACACACAACTGAACATTCTCAATCAACTTGACCTAATAAACATTTATAGAATATTATGTTCAACAAAAACAAAATATACATTCTTTGTAAGTGCACATGGTACATTCATTGAGATATAACATTGAAATTCCATTAAAATCTTATTGACAGTATTTTCTGATCATGATGGAATTAAGTTATAAATCAAAACTAATGAGCTATTAAGAAATTTCCCAGATATTTAGAAATTCAAAAACACATTTCTAAATAACAAATTAAAGGAGAACTCAAAAGGAGAAATCAGGAAAAAAAATATCAAATAATAATGCAAATGTAACATATACAACTTTGTGGTGTGTGATCAAGAAGTACTTCAGAAAGAAATTTATAGAAAAAATAGCTTTATTGAAAAGGAAAGAAAAATAGGAAAGAATGACTTAAAATGAATCACCTAATTTTAAGAAATTAGAAATTAGAAAAATCTTGAAAAACATTATGATTTCTATAATTTTCTAATTATATACTTGAATAATTTTATGTGAATTGTGTCCAAACTAAGTGGCAGGATGGAAGTAATAAAAAAAATTAAAATATCAATGAAATAGAAAACAAAAGGCAATAGAGAAAATCGAGGAAGCAAACATTACTCTTTTGAAGATGAATGAAATTAATAAATCCCTATGCAGACTGATCAAGTAAAAGAGAAGACACACGGGCTGCTGGAGTGGCTCAGGTAGTTGGGCATGCGACTCTTGATTCCAGCTCAGGTAATGATCTCAGGGTCATGAGATTGAGTCCCACATGCAGCTCCGTGCTGAGTGTAAAGCCTGCCTAAGATTCTCTCTCTCTCTCTCTCTCTCCCTCCCCACACCCCCTACCCCCACCACTTGTAACACATGTGCATACTTTCTCTCTATTAAAAAAAAGAAGAAGAAGACACAAATTATCACTATCAAAAAATGAAAAAGGCAATATTATTACAGATCCAACAGATATTAAAAATATAAGGGAATATTATAAACTTTTTGCCAATAAATTAATTGACTTAAATAAAATAGATGAATTCTTTGAAAAGCACCCCATGCCAAACCTAGTGGAAGATGCTATTAAAAAATCTAAATAGCCTTAACTCTACTGAATGCTTTGTGTTTGTAATCAAGGAAACTTCCCACCAAAAAAATTCCAGACTCAAATGATTTCATTGGTAACTTTAATGAAAAATTTGAAGAGAAAATAAAGGCATCTTACCCAGACTGTGTAAAAATATGGAGGGTGAGGAGGTATCATTTTCCAACGAATTTTTAAGACCAGCACCACTCTGGTTGCAAAATGTGACTAAGAAGTTAAAGAAAAGAATACTATAGAATAATGTCCTCCATGAACGTAGATACAAAACAATTAGCAATATATGAACAAGTCAAATCCAGTAATGCATTTTAAAAAGACAACATATCCTGACTAAATGTGGCTTATTCCAGGAATCCAAGGTTGTTCCAACATTCAAGTGTAATATATCCCAAGGAATAGTGGAGAAACATCATGTCATTTTTTCAATAAGTATGCGAGAAGATCTGACAAAATCCAATACCTACTCATGATAAACTTTCACTCTTCAAAAGACACTATTAGGAGAATGAGAAGGAAACCACAGACTATGAAAAAGTGTTTGCAATATAACTGACAAAAGACCTCTACTCAGGATATAACAAAATCTCTGCTGTAAGAATACAGCCATCTCCATTTAAAATATGGGCAAAATACCTGAGCCGACACTTCACAGAGTTATGGGAGCAGCCAGTAAGTACATGAAAAGATGTTCAACATTCAGCAGTGACTCAGCATTGTTGAGCCCATAGTCATTAGGGAAACACAAATTAAAAAATACTGAGGACACCTGGGTGACTCAGTTGCTTAAGCAGCAGGTTTTGATTTCAGCTCAGGTCATGCTATCAGGATTGTGAGATCAAGTCCCTTGTCCTGCTCCATGCTGGGCAGTGGAGATTCTTTCCCACTCCCTCTTCTTCTGCCCCTCCCCCACCTCTCTCCCTTAAAACAATACAATACAAAAGAAAACAAAACAAAACACTGAGATACTATTTCACATTTATTGGCATGACTTTGAAAAAGAGTTGTGGATAGAAATGCTGTGGAGCAACTGGAACTCTCATAGCAAAGCCTTTGGGAAATGACTTCTTACAGTGTTAGAACTATAAGCATCATATGGCTAGTAATTTCATTTCCAAGGGAAAATGAGTCCATGTATACCCATATGACCCACTAATTCATTCTGAGACATGAATCCATACATACACAAAATGTTCATAAATGTTCATAGCAGTATTATTCATAAAAGTTTCAAATTAAAAGTAACTGAATTAAAATTTAAAAAATAAAAGAGGGTTTAAAAGTAATCTAAATGCCCACCAATAGGTTAAGGAATAAAAAAATTGTGGTTTAGTTCTACAACGGAATACTGTCCAGCAATAAAAATACATCAGCTGCTGATACCTGCAACAATAAGGATTAATTTCACCAATGTTATGTTGAGCAGAAGAAACCAAATGTAAACCAGAAAACATTAATGCTGTAGATCAGATTAGTGCATCCTCCTGACATGTGGATTAATTGCAAGGGGCATAGGGGAAATTTAAAGAATGTTGGGAATATTCTGTATCTTAGCTAGATGGTTGACTGTTTATATGCATTTGTCAAAATTCATGGAACTGTATACTTAAGATGGTGTGTTTTATCCTAGGAAAATTAACTTCAATAAAGCTGATTTAAACAAATATCAGACCGTTTTCTTACCAGTGTAGCCTGCATTGATTATTGATTTCCACACTTTTCTGAGTAAAAAAGAAAAAAAAATATATATATAGGAGCAACTCTACTGATTTTTGTCTCCTTTTTTTTTTTAACAAAAGGACAGAGAGCATAGCTTCTTTGACAAGTACAATCAATATCTGGAGATTTTGGAGATGAAATTTATTAGCAGGTCTTAAAGATATTTCATTCTGAATATAAATACATTGTCTTTTGATAAGGTTACTGCAATCTAATTGAAATAAATCAGGAATAAAAGATCCTAATAACTTTGGGGCAATTAATTTGTTGCACTGATTATATCAGGAGTACCTTAAGGACAGGAAATGAACATGCTGCCTCATTTAGTTTGCCATAGAGCAACAGAGCTAGTAAGACAGGAGGAGAATAAACACTTGCTAAGCACCAAGCATGTGTCTGGTCTTTACTTATATCAAACAATTCTAGAAGTTCAGAGTCATTATGCCATCCATTTCAAAGATGAGGAAACCAAACTTGAGTCCAATATGAATTGTGAGAAGCAGACCTATATCCTGACTCAGACTGTGTTCTTGATCTAGGCAGTGAGTCTTAGATTTTGGTCGAAAGAATGTCTGCATCAGAATAGTCTAGGGTGTTGATTAACATGTAGATATATTGGCCTTACCTCAGACCTACCAATAGAATTTCTAAAGATAGGGATCAGAACTTTTGGTAAATTCTCCAGGTGATTTCTAATTAGTTCCAATGTTTAAGAACCATAGTTGCACACAACGCTCAAAACATAGTCAGCACAGCAAATGTCCAGTACATAGCGACTAACTGCACACATTTACTTGTTTTCCATCTGAACTTTGCATGGGAAGTAATTACTTCTCCTCCAGTCCAACTTTCTGTATCTAGGACTTCTCAGTGGACTCTGAAGTTCTTTGCTTTGGTTAGTATGCTTTATTTGCAACAATTAAAAAACAAGGATTTTTGATAGGCATGAAACAAGCTCCTAGCACATTAAGTGCAAATAACCTCCATAACCCAACCTTCTGAAGAGACAAATAGTACTCTCTCAGCAGTTTCTATTGTTCACTGTCTTTTATTGTTGTGAATTTTGTTTTATTTTCATAGTTTGGCTTCAGATTTTTTCCCAGTTCTTAACCAGAAAGGTCATTTCTGGGTTTGTATTTTTTCATCTAAGATTTCCTCAGTCTGTTTCCACATGAAAGAGAGCAGAAGAGTAAGTGAACATTGAATTCCAAGCATTTTTGCCCAACCTTACCTAATAAAATAGTTTTTATGTTTCTTAAACATAATCTGATCCTATTTTTCTTAGTCTTGCAGATAATAAATTCACGGTCCTAACACCTTTTTATCATGCTCATCCTACTGGAAAACTTATTTGGTCTATCATTCTGTGTTGTCTGCCCAAAGTACCATATCCACCAAGAGCCACAGAGCTAAGTGGCAAACATTCTTGAACATATGAACTTCTCCCCACTTTAATATCATTCTCACCACACATGTCTTGTCTTTTGTTGCAAGAATATTCTAAATGTATTCCACGTAAATCATTTGCTTCTCTATTTTGCCATTGAATCTGAAGTGAACTGAGAAGAGATTTAATGTACAAACCATACAGTACACCAATGGACTTTTTACTTCTGACAACTAATTCCTCTGTGTGTATGCATGTGTTTAAACATAAAAACAGCCACAGTGACCCAAACAAGGATATTTGTAAATGCTATAGACCTAAGTACTTACTAGGGTGGGAAGTTTATACCCAGAGAAGATAATAATCAGTTCAATTTTAAATGTCCTTTATCTAAAAGGCCAGAGCATTAGAGCCTTATATTGCACTAAGTTTTAAAGTTTCCTCTTTAAAATGGAATGGTCAAATGGAATGGTCATTAGGTAATTCTACTATAATTCCAAAGTTTCTCCAGTTGACTTCAAATTTTTACCAAAGGCCTGTAATGTGTTTGTTTCGGGTTCATCAGTTCTACTAAATTCTGTTCAGGAAACTGTGTTCATAGTCTATTACATGGCTTTTGAAATGGGTTCAGGAAACTCCCATTCTCCTCTCTAGATTCTTCCATGTATGCATTATGTATCAACTTCCAGATTTTTTCACATGTAAAGTGAACATAGTGATAGTTGTTGTAGTCTTCCTGGGAATTTATAAAGGTTAATTTTTTAATTAGATGAAACACTTCAAGATCTTAGAGAAAGGAAGTTTCATAGATAAAGTATTAAGATATCATTATAATTTGTGTGAGGTTCTGCTTTATGGGTGGGATGACCCCCTCTTGAAAAGGTCATAGAAATGGACCAAAGGCATGTGGAATGACAACAATCTAATCTTCCCTATTGCACAGCTCCCTGTCCTGATACCATTGTCCCATGCTTCCTGGCTCTCCACCGGCAGAAGCCTTAAACATTGAGCAACCTTTTGGCTTGGAGAAAACCTAAGTGCATACTTGCCTGTATTCCAAAACCAAGATGACGTATACTTCCAATTGAACAGATGTGGTCAGCCGTTGATTGGACCCAGAAGAGTAGAAATTAAAAGCATCCAAAACAACATTAAGTAAGAAATAGGGGTGAACAAAGGTGAGAAGATGCACAATTCCTATCCTTTCTTGTCATTGTGTTTTCTTTCCTCTTACTCCCTTTTTTCTCAGCAAGGAGGTTTTCCAACTCTTTTCCTCTCTTTGGCTTTCTTTGCTTGGTCATAAGGATGGGTGTGTCTGTAGTAGCAAGTCTTTCCCATTACCTTCCAAGCACTCACAATTGAGCATAAATTTTGAATGGTGCTTAATAAATATTGCAATTTCCATAATTCAAGGACTTATATATCCATTAAGAGGCTCTTCCAGACCCATGACCTTTCTCATTCTGCTTCCAGGTGCCCCATGTCGGTTAGTGATTTCATTGAAAATCAGCAACTACATTCACAGAATCATGGAATAATTGAGTTGGAAGAGGATGGGAATTTCTCTGTCTAAACTTCATCTTTCTTTCTCCCCATATAAAAATTCCCACCCCGATATCTCTGCAGGATTTCATTCAGCCTCAGCTCATACAACTGTAAGCCTGGGGTGCTTACATCCTCAGAAGATAAGTTTGTCTGACTCTAGAGATTCAAAAGTTCTTCATCTTGAGCCAGAATCTGCCTTCTGACTTCTACCCTTCATTCTTAGTTTTTCCTCTAGAGCACCATGGAATCAATATAATCCCCCTTTCAACTCAATTTCTCCTAATTCATCCTGCATCTGGTTCAACTGCCTCAGTTATTCCAGTGTCCTCTGTGTGACTGTGTTGTCCACATGACTACACATTGAACTTGTGGTCAACTATAAGGCTGTCATCTTTTCCATATGCATTACTGTAATCCATCACTCCCTCATGGTAAACTTTATCTAGGTATTTTTTTGAGCTAAGTGGGAAGCCTTTATATTTATCTTCTTCAAATTTCATTGTTAGTCTGAATCTATCATCCAAGCTTTTCTCTAGTCTTGATCCAACTTATTTTGTTTTCCTCCTACCTTTTTGAGTCATCCACAAATTTCATGTCTGCTTTCTTTACAGTCTCCAAATGGTTGGCAAGGATGCTATAACAAATAAGGCCCAGGCTTTGGGAGGGAAAATCTCCTTTGAGGGATTGGAGCAGCTTCTGTCAGGACTCAGCCCACATTCCCTAAATACCTGAATGCTGGCCTCAGGTCCACTTTCCTCTTCTCAACCAGCAACCGTCTTTTGGGTGGTAGGCTACCTCATGCTTCTGGAGCCCATGTTGCCTATGCTCATAGAAAGAGAGCCTTTCTGGGAAACAATAGTTTTCCTGGAGGCGACCCTCCGCCAATAGCCATTGTATACATGGGAGTATAAATACCCCAGCTCTTGTACCTAATGCAACCACATCTGTGGTGTGACTTCTTTTGTTATCAGATCATCTTTATAGGGCTAAGTCAAAACAGCTTCCATAGGACTTTGTCAGATAACATGCCCTTGTTGGCTTCCCAGGGTGTATGAGTGTGCATGCATGCATGTGTGTATAAATTATATATAAAATCAACATCCCTAATTTAACAATCTATTCTTTCACTATTTGTGTGCAGTGGCTCTTTTACATGTATTTTTGTTTTTTAAAATAAACTATTTCTTCTGTTGCTTGATCTGTTTATTCTGTCAGTTAATATTGACAGAAGAATATGTGAAAGCAAAAGATTTTTTTCTTTTAACCATAATGATATGAATGCCTTTTTAATTTGAAGACTATTCTCCTGAATAGAGAATATAGAGCAAAGTGGAATTAAGAAATGCTACCTTGTTATTGTCTCCTAATGCTACATGTATATGTCTCTAGCTTTAAGGCTCCTTAATTTTTTCTTTTCTTCCCAATGTAAATTTAAAAGGTGTTTTCACTATTGGTACCATACGTTTGTAACAAACTTAAGTCATTCTGGAATATATCAGTTCTGTTTTGTTGTTGTTGCTTTTACTGTGTGATAGGCAAAAAGCCCATCAAGGCAAAAATCAAAGAAGTTTTAGGAGTTTATCAAGATGAGGTGTCAGAAATATATATAGCTATTTGAAGTTCTCTATTTATACTTGCCCATGCTCTATATGAAGAAAGCATGTACCCTATCTTCCTTCTGATTGACCAGCTTATAGACTACTTTGACAAAAGTAGCTTCTGTTTTTGTAAATAATAAATGCTTTGTGTCATCATATCATGTGTGTTTTACTTTTCCACAGTGATTACATCCTTAGGCTTAAGTGTTTCCAAACAGTCAAAGATAGTGCTAGTCCTTCATCCTTCTAAGAGATATTTCTGGATTGACCTAGGTAGACTGTTCCATTGTCACATCTTAGCTCTGGGCCAATTATTTCTGTTATTATTTTTGACATTAATAGTTTAAATCTGAAGCCTTGTATTAGGTCCCCAGACGTTGTTTTCTGGTTTTTTTTTTTTTTTTTTTTTTTTTTTTTTTTTTTATTTTATTCAGTGAACCTGAGTATGTCCTCCCTTGCTATCCTTATTTCTAGATCACATCACTTCAATTTTTTTAAAGTTTATTTTTATATTGTTGGCTCAAAGTGAACTACCTCATTTTTCTTTACAATGTGAAAGTATAAATATACACATGAATAAATATACACATACACAGATAGATAAGTCATATACCTTTGATCTCTATTATATCCAGATTCATTATTTTCATCTTTTAAAATCAAATTTTAGTTTTATACGATAATTTTAAGCATCAAAATCCTTCAGATAAAATTTAACCCAACCCCATAATACTTTTTTTGATCCAGAAATCGAGAGTAAGAATTTATGTAACTTATTCAAGTTAACTATTATATTGGATGGTCTAAACTTAGAATTCTAGTTTTCTGTTAAAAATATATTCTTCTTAATTTACCATATTGCCCATCCCAGCCATTACCTCAGGAAGTAGGTGACCATGAGAACAGAAAAAAAAAAAGAAAAAGAAAATTGGCGATTTTATCTTGCTGGCTAAGTAGAATAAATATACTATGATATGGCACTATCTGAAAAGAAACATTTAAAAACATTTTTTTAAAAGATTTTATTTATTTATTTGACAGACAGAGATCAAAGTAGGCAGAGAGAAGAGGAAGCAAGCTCCCCGCTGAGCAGAGAGCCCGATGCAGGGCTCTATCCCAGGACCCTGAGATCATGACCTGGGCCGAAGACAGAAACTTTAACCCACTGAGCCACCCAGTGCCCCTGAAAAGAAATATTTAAACTACATTCAGAACCTGTCTTCTACAGATTTTCAGTAATAATGCAACCGTTGTATGTCATTAGGTAAAAACGATAAATTCCAAAAGGGCCATATTTTAGAAACAAAACACTTGCATTTCATAGATGTGAGCATCACTGTAGAATAGCAACATTATGGTTGTGGAAGCACTGGGTGAAAGCATATATGTATTTGTTGTGTCCCCTGTTTCCTCTTTAATCAATCAACTAGCAGAGAAGCAACAGATCTGAATGCATGGGGAAACCCAGTTGTTCGAGCTTGTCAAAATGCATACTGACAAATTTTCATCAGCTCACTTTGAAAAATACTTTATAATCTAAACCCAGTGTCACTGAGTTGCAGCAGGTGTTCCAGATGGTAGTATAAAAATGTCTGTGGGAGACATGGAAGTAATTCAAACAGAAGAGGGAACTTTTTCTTTTTCTTTTTCTTTCTTTCTTTCTTTTTTTTAGTTGGAAGAGGGGTTGATGGATCCATTTCAGGCAGAGGCAGCATTCGTGTTGAGTTTGAACTATAGAGGGAATGGACATTTAGTGTTCATGCCCAAGTTTGGATTGGGCCCCAGAGACCTGACTGGACCAGAGGAAGTTCATTCTGTATTCAATCACCACAATTAGGCTGAGAAAAATCGAAAAGGAATATACTCACCTCTCTCCCTGGTCCCAGGTGACATGAGACACTGTGTATGCTTAAGTTTCCCTATTGATCTCAGTATGTGTGTGTTTTGTTTACAACTGATGAGTGGAATGACCTGACAACACTCAAACTGAGAATTTTCTCACATATCCACTGGATATTTTTCTAAAAACTCTGCATGTATTTATTTTCATTGAATGTATTTACTACAATAATGAAGTGGTTTTCCCATTGAAAAAAACATAGTGACTCCTTTTACTAATCAATATTAATTCATATGGGTACACTTTAGATAAACATGAACTTTTCAGTGTACAGTTGGTTTGAAGTAGAAGAGGGTTTTTCCCCATTCAGATTTTGCTAGGAGAGTAAGTAAAAACGGGAACATAGATATAAGTAAATGGTGGAGAGCAAGTACGACTCATGCTCTCAGAGAAATGAGCATCTAATAATATGTGAACGGATTTCAGCTGATATCAAAATGGTTGTGAACATTGGTTTGGTTTCATCCTTTGAGGGAAAGAATAAGAGGAGAGAGAATAATGTCCTTTTCTGTCCTACTTGGTTGCGAGACGGTCATCAACATTGGCTTTAATCCCGGATAATCAACTTTTCTAGCAAATGAATACAAGGAAGAAGGGTTTGTTAATGATTTGAACAGTTTCCAAACTAGAATCAGCTTAGTTTTTTCTCTTTCCTGACATATTGGCAAATCATTTTTATGAGCCCTTCTGTGATTCATTGAGCCATTTGGGGAGGGTCAGAGGGCAAGGGTGCCATTTACCAGAGCAGGTTTAAGCTGGGGAAGGCGAGGTCAGAGGGGAAGAGAGACCCTCATTACTCTGGGAGGATTCCGGGGGGCCAGCTCTGAGCCTGCCCAACCACGTTAGGCTCACACTGGGTGTTTGTTAGCACAAAGCACCGAACTGCAGGTGTTCTGCACTCTACAGAGTCTTCAAAGATCAGCCTCAAATGTTTCTGTTACTATAAAGAGGATTAAAAGGATTTAAAAACATAGCAGGCCTGCCCAACTGCTAGCATATTTGCCAACATTTGCCAAGAGAGAGGAAAACAGGGTAGACTCTATCAGCCATAAGTCCTGGTAGTTGGGGAAAGCATACTTTTCAGGTTTCTTTTTTTCCTCTTTTTCTCCTTTTTTTAATAGCCTGAGCGTGGAACTGTAGCACTTTCAACTGGAACTCATTAAGAATTCATGGGGCAGAAAATGTAAGGCGTTCTGGAAACGGGGACTTTGAAAGGCCAGAAGTGAGCTATAAATAAACTGCTGCTGATATTCCTTTTTTTCTGGTGGTTAAATATGCTTATTACACTGAAATGCTCACATGGAGTAAACCAGGTGATTTTTGACCCGAAAACCCAGTTTACATCGAGGGGCACGTTGACATTTATGGACTTACCACATAGAGGTATCATAACGGCCATTACACATTCTCAGAAAGCACTTTTGCTATCCTGTACAGCTTGCTCATATTGACAGCCATCACCTGCAGGTGAAACTATGAGGTCCAGGCATCTGGAATCGGTGTTAAGGCACCAATGTTACTACTTACCGTTAATGGTTTTTAACATCAAATTCCAATTTCCTTGCTTTCAGCTTTGCCCTGGTTCAATAACTTACCTTTGGTTGTTCTGGTTCCTTTATACAGCACACCATTTTTCAGCAAAGTCCAGTGGAGAGGCTGAGAACTGAGTTAGCTGTGGGACCTTGGGTAGGTCAGATAACCCCTCTGAGCTTAGCTTTCTTATTGATCAAGTTGGAGTAATACTACACTACTCTAATCCTTCTCATAAGACTCAGCATTTTTTTTTTTTTTAATAGGGATGGGTCTGGAACTAAGGACTTTGTTGCATGTGTTGTAGATAACATACACAAGGTATGTGCACGTGCACACGCATGCACACACACCCATATCTCCCATTTACATAATGTAAGTCTCCAATTTCTAGGGTAATTTTGTAAGACTGTGCTTATGTAATGGGTATTGATTTTGGAGCACACTCCAGAAGCCTAGTATTTGAATATGTCATATGTAATGTTTGGTACAGAAATTCCCAGCCTGGATCCATGGACACTGCACTCTCAAAGATGGCCTTAAAGGTCTAGAAAGTGAACGCAAGCAGTTAGTCTGCAATGCATGGATTTTCTGGGAAGAAGCTTCATCAGTTTTATCTGGTTCTCAAAGGAGTCTACATGATTCAAAAGTACTTAAGAACCAAGCTCTAGGAATATAAGGCAATGGGTGACAGACTACAGCCTGCCTTTCCAAAGACATAGACAACCCTTGTTTTTTTCTCATGGCTCTTCCTTTTTTCTTGCCTCCATTTCATCACCTGTAAAGAAGGTGTAAAATAATGTATATTTAAAATTTAAGCTAAATAATGCACTTTCAAAACACTGTTTAGAAATACTCAATAAATGTTAGCTGTGGTTTTAATATTTTAATATCATATAGTATCTTGATAGGTGATAGAGCCATCCAGGAAATATTGCCCTTGATTAATATGCATTGGAGGAGCCTAAAGGGATCAGACACATTGGTATGTATCAAGAAACAGTGAGATTACCTGGGAAGATTTCAAAGCAAGGATACAGAGAATTTTGCATGTGGTCAAATTCGATAAAGAGCAATCTCTACTAGCTGAGATAGGAACACCGGATGAACAGAAGTTAGCCACTCTCCTGGGAGGTTGAGAGAGGACTGAATTGGCGTCCAGCCGAGAAGCATCCAGAGCTAAGTTTAGCCAGACAGGTTGAATGAAGATTGTGGAGAATCCAGAGTGGCATGCCGTGGAGTTCATATTTGACCTGGAGGTAATGGGAGCTGTAGATAATTTTGAGCAGGAAAATCTCATGATGAAAACAATATATTCTAAGCATTAATTTGGCATATGTGGGCAGGACGGAGCCATGAGAGGAGGGACCGGAGTCAGGGAGCAAGCTGGGAGCTATGGCAATAATCAAGGTGTGAGGTGATGAGGGCCTGCTCCAGGATGGGAATGTTTGTGGAAGGTGCTGGGGATGGGGGCGGTGGGGCATGTATCCACCTTAATTGCTTATTTGCTGTGATTTCGGCTTCCAACTGCAGTTTGCCTTGGCTACTAACCCTTCCTGACCCTGAAATAGTCCCTCCAGTCTTCCAGCAGGGGAAGGAAGAAGGGAAAGGAGAGAGGGAGGAAGGGGATTGTTAGAGAAGTCAGACTGGGGGTTCTAGTGTGGAAACTGGATTTTAATCACAGACATAGGCTCAGGGAAAGAAGGAGGAAAAGGGGAAGGATGTCCGTTTGGACTTACTCAATTTAAGAACAACTTCCTTGCAAAGAACCAGTATGACTGCGGAATGGGTGGCTTTATTCTCCTCTTTATACCAGAAGGGGCCATAAGATGAGGAGCAAGAGAGGCATTTGCTTTTCTAAGTGAGCTTCAGGTTCACCTAAAGTGATGGCTTTCAACCTTTTTGACCAACACTCCATAAAAAATAAATAAATAAATAAATAAATAAATAAATAAATAAATAAATAGATTTACATGGTGGGCAAACGCACACACACACACACACACACACACACACACAAATATGAACAAATACAATTGAAGTAAAAGATTCCAGGAACATTCCTACTCATACTATCTGTGATACATTCTGATATTTTTTCTAACCTATTTATGTTTTTATATATACATGTATTTTTTAAAAAAGAAAATGGTGACTCAGTAAATTGATTTTTTTGATCAATAATAAATAGGTCACAGCCTGCTTCTTATAAATCATAGACTTCTAAGGACCTGGACTTCAGCACTAATATCAGGAAATTCATGTATCCCCGGGTGTAACTGGAATGCTTTAGTCTGCTTCTGTTTCCTGTCCACCTGCCTCACCCAAGCCTTTTTTCTCTCTGGAGTTTCAAAAACTGAGAAAAGCTGGAGGCTCTTGCTCTATTTAGTTTAGAACTCAGGTTCAAACCCACTCTCAGATTCAGTGCCTGCACCCAAGCCTTCTGGAAGTGCCATCCAATTAACTAGCTTGATAGTCCTCACTTGGGACCTAAAGCCCACACACAAAGATCCATCAACAAGGTTTGTTCCCTAATGAGACCTGAACCCAGACACAATGGCCACAATTGGGACAGACATTTTAATGTCTTGGGCTGGTTCCTTATATTATCCTTGGCTCTAGTGGACCAATGCACACACAGTAACATTCTTTACCTGAAGTTAGCTGTAATTTCAAACTAGGTGGAATTCTTTCCTACCTTTGAAACCACAAAATAAAATCAAAGAAATAGGATCTTTTGCAGACTGTGGCTTTGCATTGACGAGAAGTGGTGGAAGGCAAGCACATGGCCTCAGGTTGGAAATAACTTTTAAAATGTCTGATTTTGATCATAAGGCCAAATTATCTGGGCACACAGTGGTCATTAAAACCTCCTCTCTGTAAGCCTCTCATGTGTGTATATGCATACCTGTAATTTAGCATTCTGGCTCAATAGTAAGTAGAACATCAAAGCAGAGAAGGAAAAGTGAACTAGGGCAATGAAAATCAATCTGATTTAAGGGAATTGGGTCTGCCTATGAAGTCAGCTAGTTATCAATAACCTGGAAAGAAAAATGTATAGGACCAATTCTAGGAGCCCTAAATCAAAATGGGGGTGTAATTATTTCCACTTATGTGCTCCTGTTTTTAAGAATTCTGATGTTGTGAGAATAGCTCTAGTGGGGATGAGCTCTAATATTTTGCAGTGGTCATTCTTCTTTTATGAACAGTGGCCTACTTGCAACCTGGTTTTGACCATTTCCCTGGAAATTTGAGTGTGAACTGGAGACAGTGTTGAGTGTTTTGGTGGGCCCTGGTTTCCTTTTAGTCTAAGGATTGGGTGGATATGTTGTCTGCTCAATTTCCATGTAAAACCCCAAGTCCAACGGTTCTAGGACTGTGGTACATTAATCCCCCAAAAGAAGCCCATACATGAGTTTTGAAATTGTACAGAAAATTTTGTGTATATGTATGAGAATGAATTTTTCTAGGAAGAAGGCCATAGCTTTCATCAGTTTGCCAAAAAGATCTGCAAGAAGTTTAAAAATCACTGAAGCAGGATATCACTAGCATCTAGAAGTGTCAAAGTAATATAATCATCAGACTCAATCCTCAGGGATCACTCAACTCATGGGTTGGAAAGTGAAAACACCAAAGGCAACCACAAGCCATTTGCCATGTGGTCAAATATTGTGGTCAAATATTGTGACTCCTACTCCTGGAAATACTCTTCACTTTGTCAATGCCCCATTAAAGTGCTAGACCCTAGACAACACTTCAGATGTGAAGGGCAATAAGGGCTAGCTATTAACCACTTTCTCTTTCCTTCCAAGGAAGACAGAGACTAAGATGTATGGTTTATAGTATCTAATAGTACAGGTTGTTCTCCTGATACTCTGAAGTCTATGTGACAGCTTTGCTCCAATATGGTCCTGAGGACTTTTTTCTCCTCCTATTCATTCCCTTGTGTAGTCCCCTGCTACATTAAAAAATACTGATCTGTGTAACTAATGGAATATCATGGAAATGATGGAGTGTGATCCCAAGGCAAGGTTGTAAGTCATTTCATTATTTTTTTCTGCCTCCCTATCTTTTGTATAACCTATTCTGAAAGAAACAAGCCACCATGTTGTGAGGAAGCACAAACAGCCCTAATTTGAGGTCCCTATAGCGAGGAACTGGGATTTCCTGCCAGCAGCCAGTACTGCATTATTAGTCATGTGGGTGCACCATCATGGAAGTGAATTCTTTAGCGTTTGTCAAACCTTCAAATGTCTTGACCATGGCCAACTTCTTGACTGAATTCTTTTGAAAGACTCTGAGTCACATCCATCTAGTTAAGCCACTCTTAAATTCCTCATTTTTAAAGATAGTTTGTTGCAAAGCAACAGATAATTCACACATCTATTCAATAAAATAACCGAAACCTAACTCCATCATGTGTTTAGAAATATTGATCATCTAATATAATGTCATATATTTTGTGAACTGTTTCAAAAAAATTATTTTGTTCACTTTTTATGGTAACATATTATGGAGGCATAATTTTCTTTTCTTTTTTTCATTTCATTTTATTTTATTTATTTTCAGTGTTCCATAATTCATTGTTTATGCACCACAACCAGTGCTCCATGCAGTGCATGCCCTCCATAATACCCACCACCAGGCTCACAAACCCCCTACCCTCTCCCATCCAAAATCCTCAGTTTCTTTCTCAGAGTCCACAGTCTTTCATGATACACATTTTAATCCCTAAGGCTCAAAGAGGTATAGCAATTTTAGAAAGTGAAGAATTTAGAACTTATATCCAGTTCTCACTGATCAGAGTTCCCACCTGCTAGGGTATAGTTTCAAAGGACATATGAAACCAAAAGGGTCAAAGCAGAAGGCTGTCATTCTCAGCTGAGATAACACTAGATCTTTTACTTTCCTATACTGGTACAACCAACTATTTTACACCTTGATTAAAAACATGACATTGCTGCTTAATCTATATTCTTTCATGTTTCATTTTATTTTTCCAGAATTCTTTTTAGGACAAAAGATCAATGAAAAAATATTGATTATGACTATAGTGAAGGAGTAAGATTTGTGGAAGTCAATATAAAAGCTATTATGTGTTTTATTTGGGTATGTAGACAGAGATATAATCTTCATCTCTTCCAATGATCATAAAGTCACACTTAACAGATTTTGCAGTCATCTATATACTGAACTACCATATTACATAAAAACAAAATCCACATTAGAGCATAAGCTCTGTTTTATGTTCACCACTGTTACCCAGTGCCTAACTCCATAGATGTGGTAGATACTCAAAAAAATGGATGTTAACAATTACAACATATGATGGGTAGGCAGCTTTATAAAATGGACTTTTACTTCCAAACCAAGATAAAGACTGTCATTATAACTTTGACATATATATTTGCTAGTATATAAAAAGAAATGCAAGAATCTGAAACAAATAATTCAAACATGAACACATTTCTTCATGGAGATTATTCACATTTTATACAATAGTACTGATGAATGGCACTCAAAGTCTAAAGCCTATTACTTTTAATCACATAAAAGAAAAAGCTTTAAAAGACAGAACAGTGAGATATTATTCTGTCTTTTTTATGCCATGGCTACATGGCTTTTTTCCCCCCATACCTCCTCCTTCATGAACTTACTTGCTTTTCTCATTTATTCTCTGTTAACATTGAGGTCCTGGGTAGCATTATTATCTTGATAAGATAAATATTTTATGTAGAAGTATATACAGGCAGTATTTAAACAAGTTAAGCTATAACCCACGTAAAAGTTTCCTTGTTTGTTGTGTGAACACTTGAAAAGTATGTAGTTATAAATACAAGCTTCAGTGTTTTCTGTCAGGTTAAGGTAGAGAAATTAGGAGATTTTCTATTGCAGGTATAAGTATTTTAATTATTCCAATTGCTCTTCCATTCTTTTCCACTATAGTCTGTCATGAGTCAAATTCTATTTGGAATATAAGGATTTTTCTGTTGAGAAGAAAATAAAACACATTTGTTTAACTTAACGTTTTATTTCAAATGACTTATAAAGGTATCACTGTATGTGATAATGATGAAATGATTCTGCTCTCTCTTTTGAGGAATTTTAGCTCACACAATTCCCTGCAGAACCAGGATCTCCAAAGATGATCCCTTTCACTGAAAAATAAGTAAATAGGAAATTTTAACAAGACAACTATTGTTTTACACTTAAACAGATTAATAGAAAGACAATAAAGCGGTTTTGTGCTGATGAGTGCTTGATTTCTGGTCTTTCAGGGAAAAAAAAAAAATCTGCCAGATAGTTTTTCTATGTAGGTTAGACAGAGGGTCTGAAAGAGGGCACATTGCCCAAGTTAGGTCACTTAGTTTTCTTTAATTTTGAGGAGGAAAACTTGAAGTCAAGCTGCCTGAGTTAAGATTTTGGCTCTGCTACTCACTAGCTGTGAAATTTTGAGCCATTTGCCTCGCTTCTCTGTGCCTACATTCTCATCATTAAAATGAAGTTAATGTACCCCAATGTTTATAGCAGCAATGGCCATGGTTGCTATCTGTGGAAAGAACCAAGATGCCCTTCAACGGACGAATGGATAAGGAAGATGTGGTCCATATACACTATGGAGTATGATGCCTCCATCAGAAAGGATGAATACCCAACTTTTGTAGCAACATGGACGGGACTGGAAGAGATTATGCTGAGTGAAATAAGTCAAGCAGAGAGTCAGTCATATGGTTTCACTTATTTGTGGAGCATAAAAAATAGCATGGAGGACATAGGGAGTTAGATAGGAGAAGGGAGTTGGGGGAAATTGGAAGGGGAGGTGAACCATGAGAGACTATGGACTCTGAAAAACAATCTGAGGGGTTTGAAGTGGCGGGGCAGGGTGGGAGGTTGGGGGAACCAGGTGGAGGGTATTATAGAGGGCACGGATTGCATGGAGCACTGAGTGTGGTGCAAAAATAATGAATACTGTTATGCTGAAAATAAAAAATAAATATAAATAAATAAATAAAATTTTAAAAGATAAAGTTAATTGGGTTGGTTCATTTAGTAAAACATAGGACTCTTGATCTCAGAATTGTAAATTCGAGTTCCATCTTTGGTGTGGAGATTAGCTAACAATAAATTCTTCAAGATGAGGTTAATGATACTATTTTACCCCATAGGGTCATGGTGAGGATTCAGTAAGTCAACACATGCAAAATGCTTAGACTAGAAACTGACTCAAGTAAGCACTCTATAAAATTGAGCTACCATTCATTTATTCAACCACGACAGTATTATCACTGTTTAATAATTCTGTAACTCAAGGAATTAACATCAGGATCTCTTTCACAGAAGGTATCTTCTTGCACCCACTATAGCCACATGAGGGCTTCAAATTGCCATAAAAGTTACCATAACAAAAGAAAACTAATAGATTCCCATAGAATTTCTCAAGAGGTAATGGGAAAATTCTTCCCAGCCCCATGAGGTTGATAGGAACTTATTTCTTTTCCCTGGAGCTTCTGTACATATGGCTAAATAGCCTTCACATGTGTTGGAAGAGAGACTCTCTCCATGTCAGGAGCAGAGAGGTGTAGGAGAGAATTTTGTCCACTCCTTCCATGTGGTAGAATCTCTACTATATTCCTGACCTCTCTCTACCCTCATTCACTTAAAAGTGAAATCGCTGGATTTATAGAGTGAAATAGACACACACATTATTTTGCAAGTTGTTTGCATTACACCTGATATTTGAAATCTTCTGTAAACTCATTGCCTCTTTCACCTGCGAGTTTCGCTTAGTCAGCGGGCAGCAAGAAGGTTGACTCAAAGGATCCACAGTAGGATCGTTTCATTTCACATTAGGAAAAATGACAGAGGCCAAGGCCAATGGAAGGCAAGTGATTTTCTTAAGACCAAAATACACATGCATTCATAATACATTAAAACTGAATTCAGTGGCTTCTGATTCTAAGCATATTCTCCAGAATGATAAATTATTTTATTCATTTATGTAGGGAGAACCCTCTAATCAGTTATTTTACTTATTCTCTATAGGCCTCTGTTTTCATATCTGTGAAGTGGGAATATTCATAGGAAATATTAAATCAAAAGATATAATCTATGTGATTAACAGTACTATTTTGGTTAATGGTGAAGATGATGATTATCATTATTAATAGCATGCCAGTCAAAGAAAATATCACTTGCAAAGGAACAGTGCTATCAAAGAACATAGGTCCAAGCAACAGAAAATTATTGGGTGAATTGGCCTATTGTGTCCACACTTTTATAGTATCAGGAAGTGGAGCTATAACCTGAAACTGGAGCATGTTGAATTTTTTTTTTTTAATGTCGAATTTCATTTTACAAAAAGGGGAAGCCACTGATATTTTGATGTTAAAGTATGAGAGTTTGGTTTTAAAAAGATAATCTGGCAGCAGGGCAGAGGCTATACTGAAACTATAATCATCTGGAGGCACTTGGGCATTGAGGTCCAAAAGATCAAAGACCTAATTCTTTTTTTTTTTTTTTTAAGATTTTATTTTTAAGTATTTCAACACCCAGTGTGGGGCTTGAACTCACAACTCCAAGATCAAGAGTCACATGCTCCACCGACTGAGCCAGCCAGGCACCCCACATTCTAATCAATAAGATACAATACATAAATATCTTAGAGTCTCCAGAAAAATGATAAAAAGCCTTAACAACTTATTCAACCAAAAAACTTATTTTTTGCACTACATTATTGAATTGTTTTAAAGTTGAAGTAATTAGAGTCAGCCCAGGCCCCTTCCTACCTTTATTTCTTAGACGTCAAGGGCAAAACTTAACCAATTACACATGAGTTATTCCCTCCAAGGCTCTGGTGTGTTGACATATACTGTAATTGGAGTCTAGCCATACTTCTTTGTTACTTTTGGGTGGCAGATTCTGGCATGTGAAACTCACCAAATTGAAAAACAAATCTCTGATTGCAGCTTCAAACCTGACAGGCAAACTATTAGGATACTTTTCTTTCTTAACAAAATGTTGCAAGAGTCAGAAGCTATGAATTTTTTTTAAAAGATTTTATGTATTTATTTGGGAGAGAGTGAGAGAGAGCATGACAGGGGAGAAATTCAGAGGGAGAAGCAGACTTCCCGCAGAGCTGGGAGCCCGATGTGGGACTCGATTCTGGAACTCCAGGATCATGTCCTGAGCCGAAGGCAGTGGCTTAACCAACTGAGCCACCCAGGCGCCCGGAAGCTAAGATTTTTATTAAGTTTTTAAGCTAAGCAGGTTTTCATCATCATTATCACTACTTATATGTACTTTGAGGGAATGTCAGGTTTGTTTTTACATTTGTGTTTCATTTGGTTTGGCTTTATTTTGTAAATTTCTCCCCAGAAACTGAGTTTGACCCCTTGAATAAAGTCAATCCACAGATTGAACTGTATATGTTTCAGGCTATGCTATTTAGACATTTATCAATATTCTGTATTTTTGTTTTTACTGAAGTATAGTTGACATAAAATATTATGTTAGTTTCAGGTGTACAACATAGTGATTCAACCTTTATATATGTTATGGAGCGATTGCTATGATAAATCTAGCTATCATGTCACCATACAAAGTTGCTATGTATTCTAACTATATTCCCTATGTTGTACATTGTATTCCCATGTCTTATTTTATAATTGAAGTTTGTACCTTTTAATCCTCTTCCCCTATTTTACCAACCTACTCTTCATTTCCTCTAGCAACTGCCATATTGTTCTATGTATCTATGTTCTCTGTTTCTGTTTTGTTCACTTGTTGTTGTTGTTGTTTTTAGATTCCACTATAAGTGAAATCATACAATATTCCTCTGACTTATTTCATTATTTCATTTAACATAATACAATCAAATCCCTCTATGTTGTCACGAATGGCAAGATTTCAAGCTTTTCTGTATGGCAATATTCTGTTATCTATATAATATACATATATATATATATTTTGTTTGTTTGTTTTGATTTGCATGGAATATCTTTTACCAATCTTTCACTTTTGGTATGTGTGTGTTTTTATTTTTATTTTTTTTTAAAGACTTTCTTTATTTATTTGACAGAGAGAGAAACAGCAAGAGAGGGAACACAAGCAGGGAGAGGGAGAAGCAGGCTTCCTGCAGAGCAGAGAGCCAGATGCAGGGCTCCATCTCAGGACCCTGGGATCATGACCTGAGCTGAAGGCAGACACTTAACAATGACTGAGCCACCCAGGCATCCCTGTGTGTGTTTTTAGATCTAAAGTGAATAGGCAGCACGTATATGGGTCTTGTGTTTTTGTTTTTTGTTTTTTTAATCCATTCAGCCACCCTCTATCATTTGGTTGGAGCATTTTGTCCATTTTCATTTAAAGTAATTTTGATATATATGTACAAACGGTCATTTTGTTAATTGTTTTCTGGTTGTTTTTGTAGTTCTTCTCTGTTGCTTTCTTCTTTTGCTCTCTTCTGTTGTGATTTGTTGACTTTCCTTAGTGTTATGTCTGTTTTCTTTTCCCTTTCTTTTTTGTGGATCTATTATACTATTTGGTTTATGGTTACCACGAGGTTCATCTATAACATACTACAAATATAGCACTCTATTTTAAGTCGATGGTAACTTAAGTTGAACTGCATTCTAAAAGTACTACATTTTTACTTCCCACACCAAAATTTTATTTTGATGACTATCGTATTTTGTATCTTATTATTTTGTGAACTCCTTGATTATTGTAGGTCTAGATAATTTTACTTCTTTTGTTTGTTTAACTTCCATGCTAGTGATGTAGGAGGTTTATCTATTATATTTGTTACATATTTACTATATGAGATTTCTTTTCTTTCATAATTTTCTTATTTCTAATTGTGGGTTTTCTTTTCCAATTTAAGTCCCTTTAACATTTCTTGTAAGGCTAGTTTGGTGTTTATGAACTGTGTCTCTTTTGCTTATCTGGGAAGCTCCTTGTCTCTCCTTTAATTCTGAATGGTAACCTTGCTGGGTAGAGTATTCTTAATAGTAAGTTTTCTTCCTTTCAGCACGTTGAGCCACTTTCTTCTGGCATATAAAGTTTCTGCTAAAAAAACAGCTGATAGCATAATGAGGGTTCCCTTGTATGTAACTAGTTATTTTTCTTGCTAGTTTTAAGATTTTATTTTATTTATTTATTTATTTATTTATTTAAGATTTTATTTATTTATTTATTTGACAGGTAGAGATCACAAGTAGGCAGAGAGACAGGCAGAGAGAGAGAGAGAGAGGGAAGCAGGCTCCCCACTGAGCAGAGAGCCCGATGCAGGGCTCGATCCCAGGACCCCAAGATCATGACCTGAGCCGAAGGCAGTGGCCCAACCCACTGAGCCACCCAGGCGCCCCAAGATTTTATTTTTATCTTAATTGTTGATGCTTTTATTAAAATGAGTCTTGGTGTGGGTCACTTAGGGTTTCATTTTGCTTGGAACTCTGAGTTTTCTGGACTTGGATATCTGTTTCCTTTACCAGGTTAGGGAAACTTCAGCCATTATTTCTTCAGATAGGTTTTCTGTCCCTTTCTCTCTCCTCCTAAGATGTGTTAGTATACTTGATGTTGCCTTATTCTTTATTTGGAATATATTCCTCTGTCTCTTCATTTTGCTTCTATGTTTGTTTCTATATACTAGGTAGATCAGCAGAAGGTGTCCTGTGGGGCCCAGTGTGCAACCCCTTTGATTACCCAAATCAGGTGCCCCAGGAGGAACCCCTATGTGGGCTGTGCGCACCCTCCTATGTGGTTGGTTTGTAAATTATGCAGACTGTCTGGTGTGCAGGGCTGTTTCCCAGTGTGGCTCTTTGTAAGGCCTGGTTGTGACTGCTATGGGTGTGCTGGTGAGTGGGACTGGCTCCTGGCCCATTTGGCAGAGTGGCTGGCCATGACTGTTTCAGACTCACTGGTGGGTGCGGCAGGCCTCTGGCATGACTTGCTGTAGGTCTGGCTGCAACTGTTATAGGCATTCTAGTGGACAGGGCTGGCTCCCCAGGGCAGGGGCAATTGAGAGGAGCTCTGGTGCTGGCTGAGGGTGTCTGCCGAGAGTGATGGGTCAAGGAGCTGCTTGGCAGGGTCTCTGGGCTGGGCAAGTAGATTGGGCGGTGTGAATCTGCACGAGGACACCAGGGAGGGATGAGTAGTGCTACCACAGTAGATGTAGATTGCCAAAAATGTCCCTTAGCCAGATAGTTAGAAGGGGAGAGGGAGAAGAGAAGAGAAAAAAGAAAAGAGAAGAGGTGCCACCAGAGCTTTAGTCTTCCAAGAACATTCCAAAAGAACCTGGCCCCTCCCCCACATGCCTTAGTCATGTGGATCTTCTTCATGTGTCAGTGGATCTTGTTCTTGTATCACCCAGGCACCTTTCACTTTTCAAACTGCTGCCTCTACTTTGGAAATCCAAGCAAGTGAGATTTCTGTGCATAACCTATACGAGCAGAATCTCAATTTACTGCTACCCTCTGGCATTCCTGGACATAAGCCACATTGGTTTTCAACACCAGACATTAAACGACCTCCTCCTCCCAGGGCATGTCCCCCGATCTGTGAAGCTCAATGTGGGGCTTGGGCCTCTTTTTTATCAGGGAGGACCTGCATGGTGTGTATCCCTCTTATATGCGGGTCATCATGCTGGGTATGTGGGTCCTGACTAGACTATGTCTCTGTCCCTCCATCTCATCTCAGTGTGGCTTTTTCTTTATTCCCTTAATTGTATCCTTGGTTTGTGTCTCATAAACATTTGTTCTATATGTACTTGGAAATTTCGGTGTGTCCTGAGGGAGGTGAGTTCAGGATCTTCCTACTCTGCCATCTTGACCCAACCTCCAGACACATATTAGTTTTGAGAACTCATAAACACTCATTGAAAATCATTATCACCTTAAAATATGGATGATTATCTTTTTTTCTCCTTTAAATTTTCTTTATTTTCTAAAAATTATATAAAGAGTAAAAAAAAATAATCCCTCATAATTTAGAGCCCAACAACTTTTGGAAGGCTTTTGCAGATATGGGAGATGTCCTGTGTTTGAATCCCACTTCACTAAGGGGAAGCCAGACAGTCACTCTTCCAGTCTTTCCTGCATCTAGGGTGCAGGCTATTCCACCCAGATGTGCTCATACAACACTTTACCTTGGAAGATAGTAATGTGAAGGAGATGCTCTCTGGAATTGCTTTTTCAGTCAGTAGTGGCAGAAGAACTAAAGAAACACTTCTGATCCAGGATCTGCGAGGAATCCTGCAGGTCCTCGCCTGGTACAGACCATGGCGGTCACCACTGAACCTGCCCAGTTCTGCCACTGGGGTGTGTCCCGGCTTGTCCAGCCTCCATCCTCCTTCCTCCATCCTGGATCCTCTATCATATTCTCTGAATTATCTCATATCATTCAATAAATTTATTTTATTTCAATAGCCAGAATGAGTTCCATTGTTTGCAACCAAGTATACTGATCTGAATATTTATTTGTCTACATGGAAACAAGCAAATATCTTCTAAAATACATGACTGCCACCACCTCTCCCTTCTCAAAGAGTAATTATTTTTTCATTTGGTTGGCCAAAAAGAAAATGTACTGAATGCCTATTACGTGTGAGGCACAACACTAGGCATTGACACTGTAGACATGGTCCCAGCCCTCTTTGGACATAGAGCCTGTTTCTACTTTCCTGTATAGTTCCTATATCTACTGTCATATTGATGTCCGAGAGTAATTTTTTGCTATAACATATAAGCATGTGTGCATTTGATAACAATATTTTAATAAAGTTGGTTTTAATTCCAAGTATTATAGTCCCTCTTGCAAGTTTTCATGTATGTATCAGAGAGTGTGAAATAGATTAACAGGAACATTTAGTGAGCTACTGATACAGTAATGTTGTTTTCTAGGAAATAAAAAATCTGTGTTTGCTTCCTACTGCATGGAAGCCATTTTAACTTGGCTTGTGCCTCTTCCTAAAAGCATTTAAAACAGCTTTGATTTTGTCTGCTGGGAAAAGAGAATGCAGCTTAGAAGGATAAAACACATCAGCAATCAGAATAGGGAAATTTTTATTAGTTTGTTTTGTAACTTTCTATATTTAAGAATATCCCATAAATGACATGCATTATTTCTTATAAATGGAAATAAAATATCATTTTAATGAAAATTAGTTGAAGAAATAAAGAAAGAGAAGAAGAAAGAGAGAAAGATAGAAGGTAAGAAATATAAGAAAGAAAGAAAGATAAGGAAGGGAAAAAAGGGAAGGAAGGGAGAAACTTCACCTTGTGCAGACCAGCCACAAGCAAAAATCACATGAAACACAGAAAAGTATCATCAGAATTAGGAAAAGAGAACAGACCAGGTGAGAAGATGGCAATCACTTGACTTATACTAGCCAATAGTGTACATAAGAAATTTGGTGAGAAGAAAGTGGAAGTTTCTATCAAAATCTCACATTAATGCATTTATAATTTGAGGTTTGATGAGATTTAGGGGGACTTAAGATAATGTCCATTACCCTATAGATAATGTTCTTCCACAACCTTTGCCACTAAGGCTGGGCCATGTCTTATCACATATAGCAAAGATGACATCATCCATAGTCTGGGGGTATCAATGCAGACCTTCAGAATGCCAGATGTTGTGGAGAGGGAAGGTTCTTTTTTTTTTTTTTTTTTTGAAGATTTTATTTATCCATTTGACAGGCAGAGATCACAAGTTGGCAGAGAGGCAGGCAGAGAGAGAGGAAGCAGGATCCCCGCTGAGCAGAGAGCCCGATGCAGGGCTCGATCCCAGGACCCTGGGATCATGACCTGAGCCAAAGGCAGAGGCTTTAACCCACTGAGCCACCCAGGTGCCCCGAGGGAAGGTTCTTAAATATCTTTAGATTCCTTCATATCAAAAGCCCAGCTGATTTAATCACAGAGTTTTACATGAGAGAAGTCTGCCAAAGAAAAAGAAGTGAAAACCTCAACTCTTCTATCCAAGTGAGTTGTGGGAAGAAGGGAGTTGAAAGTAGAATGTGGAGGCATTCTTATATCCTTGATTTCTCTTTATTACAATGGAAAACCAAGGTGGAGCTACAGTTGAAATATTTAAATTAATAAGCAGGAGATCAGGAGATAAGGAGAGAGTAAAATAATGAGGGTTTCAGACCACGGTGCAATCTCATCACCATGAGGAAAATAGCACAACTGGTGGGCGGTGATAGCTAGATAGATGAACCCCACGTAGTATCCTGGCTCCTCATGCAATGTGTGATACAGAAGAAATTTAGGAGTTCTTACGTGTTCTTGTGATGGAGAACATTGTGCTGAGAAGTACAGGGACTGACAGAGACCTAGAGAAAAGATGCTGCCACATGTTGAGGACTCTAAGGCTGGGACAAATGGCCGGAGACACTGATTGCCAAGGCAAATCCTAGTGTGTCGGGCAATCTCAATTTAATTTCAGACATCACTAGTCCCAGGAGCCAGCCAGAATAGCCACTTCACTTAGAAAGCACAGGGATCCAAAATGTATAGCATTCATCCTTTCCACAACTGGGGAACAAGGAGCCACAAAGCACCCCCACTTATGTGCCAAAATCTTCTGGAAGGAGCAGTGGAAGGAAGGGGATATCTGAAACAATAAAATAAATTATTGGAGAGAGCACCTTTCTCTGATCAAATGCCATTTCTTTTTCCCTATTGACCATGAGATGGAGGCTCCCAAGGAAGAATAGAAAACTACAGAAATTAGTTTTCTTTGCACATCTAAAAGTAATGTGAGTGATTTTTTTAACTTCTCTGTAATTTTATGCAAGTGTACACCATAGAATGCTATGTCCCTCAATGTCAGTAACTGATTTATAGCATTTATAGAATCTCAAGGTAAAAAATTGATCAAATAGTAGTTTACCTTTTGGTTGGTCCTCCTTAAATATTTTTTATCAAGATTCTGATGCCTAGAAGGAGAAAAATCAGATGAGTAGCACCTGCTAACAGAATGCTGTCTTATTGGGTGCCTGGGTGGCTCAGTTGGTTAAGTGATTGCCTTTGGCTCAGGTCATGATCCCAGGGTCCTGGGATCGAGTCCCACATCAGGCTCCCTCTGCTCTGTGGGGACCCTGCTTCTCCTCTCCCTCTGCTTGCCATCCTCCTGCTTGTGCTCTCTCTCTCTCTTTGTCAAAAATATAAAATATAAAATCTTTAAAAAAAGAATGCTGTCTTATCTAGGTCTACTTCAAATTGTTAAGATTATAAATGAAAGTTTTAGGAACCCCTCCTATATCCTACCCATTAGATACTTCTTTGTCTAGTTATGTCTTTCTTTCAGAAATTCCCAAGTCTCAAAGGACTGTTTAGTGGTTGCCATGATTGTGGCTATCAGAATTAAGTTATTAATATTTTCATTCTTTGAAAAGCATTTAAAATATTACAGCTCTTTTTAGACAGTTAATATAGTGTGCACTGATGTTCACAACATGTCGTAAGTCGAACCACAACTAAAAGTTCACTGTATCCTCCAAAAATCAATCAAAGGAAGGGTAATTGAGTTAGCCTCCTCGTGACTTAACATGGCATGTCCATATTAACAAATTTGCCTTAATAGTGTAGTCATGCATTGTCCCCAGGACATGGGGTAATGATTTAATAAAGTGAAGCAGACAGAATAAGATCAATGACTAACATATGAATAGTTGTTTATGCCAATTGTTTGGTGTCGAGAAAAAGGGCCTGGAACTCAGAGTCAGATAATCTGGATTTGAGTCCTTGCATTTCCAATTTTTTATTTGTGTGGCTTGGGTAAGTCACTTATTCTCTCTGAACTTCAATTTGTTCCTTTGGACAAGGAGAATCATAGCTCACAGGACTGATGAAACTATGTAAACCACGCCTGGAGAGTAGAGGCTCTGGGCAGTACTTTAAAACATGTCCCGAAATATCCATGCGCTTACGTTCATACACGCTTCCACCAAAGGGAAGTGGCTCTGTTGTCCAAGGTGAGGTGGAAGTCTCTCTTCGTTTCTATAGGACACTGATGAACACTTCCTCATGGGGCTTTAAAAATTACATTCTTCAAATGTCACTTTTGGTTGTAAAGCCACATGTTGTTTGTAAGACCCATGCATTATTTGAAAAGAGACATGACGATATAATGAACTTGTTAAATACCCAACCCCTCTTCTTCACCAATCACTGGGAAAGGGTCTACTCATCAGAATATAGGAGAAGGGGAAGAAATTTTAAAAAATGATGAAAAAATACAAAGGAAACTGTTGTTTATCTCTTTGAGTTGGAAAATATGAGGCCATCTGGAATTCCACAAGACTATTTTATTTTTACCAGACCTGGCTCTTCAGACATCTTCCAGGAAATACCCTCTTCCTTAGTGCCTAACACATATTCTCCAGCCCATCTTCCCCAATATTTTAATCACCTAACTTTCTTTTTTACATCCCCCAAAGGGCTTCCAGTTCCCTCTTGAATCAAGTTAAAATCTTGTATTCATAATGAATATTGCCCTCTTACCTCCCAAGTCATTCTGATTTCCTTTTAAAGATTGATTTACCTGCCTTGAGAAAGTCACTCAAACTTTCTTCTATATGTGTCATACCTTCTTGCATCTTTCAGACAATCTAAGTGCTGTTTTCACTGCCTAGAATGACTGCTCTCCGTCCTCCATTGACGAAATTCTGCTCAAGGGTTATCATCTCCAAAACCTTTATCAAATTACCGTCTTCATTCACTTGGGTCTCTTCACCCTTCTATACTTGGATGCATCTGGTTATATATCTTTATTCCTGTATTACCTGTGGTATTCTATGGATTTTCTCACTTAGATTACATACGAGACCCTCAGAGACCTGGAACAAAGTAGAAGAGTCTCTCTTCTGAAGTCTCTCTGAAGTTCACAAGTTTCTGTGAGAGAAAAAGTCAGCTTTAAAAATCTTCCAGTTGCCAAGAGTGGACAGCTATCTCCACATAATGCTAGTTTGTGAGGCCTGTCCTGCCCAGCCCACACACATTCTCCACTCTTTTGCCAGAGAGGCCAAACATGGGGGATGGGGAACAGGGAGTGAGGGAAGAGTCATACTTGAGCTCCTTCTAGATAACCACAAAGAGCTCAGGCACAGAAGTCCAGCTGAAGGAGAGGAGAACATTTAGATTTCAGTCAAATTCAAAGTTTTGCTTATCACAAGAGACTGTCCCTGGATAACTAATAACTGATTTGAACAATGAAACAGTAGCTAATTACTAATTGCTGAATTGAGATTGTATATTTCCCTTTCCTATATTTTCTAAGGGTGACCAGGAAATCATAAAGCTGCTCAAGTTTTTATACTAAGGCTGGAGAAGGAATATTCCCCTTTGAGCCAGTTTAAAGATTCTGTGGGAGAAAGAAATAAAGTTTCTTTTATGACCAAGTCCTCATAAGTCCTGCTTGTATAACATGACATGGTTTTTCCACTTTCAGTAGGATTTATCTTTATGGTGCAGGATATAGAAATGCACTGAAACTTTCCATTCTCTCCTACCTTATTCTTCTTGTGCCTGGAAGTGTCTATGTATGAGATATCTGACTTAAGATTAGAAGCTGAGAATTAAATGATTTACAGCTATAATATCAATTCATACTCAACGTTGGAATGAATTTCTGCTTAAATGAACCCTGAGCTGAACTGAGCATCATTTATAAAGAAGTAATGCCAACATTTTTTTTGTTTGTTTTAAAACCCAGTGAGAACTTCTGAACAGAAACCAACCCTATATTTTGAAAACCACTGAACCAGAATAAAACTAGAGCATCAGAATAGTTTCTGAAATAAACTTGAACCAAATTGATATTTTATTAGATCCAAGTCCCTGGTTAAGATAAAGTGTGTGGTCATGTAACAGAACAAAGTTAAATAGCCCACCCAGAGATTAACAATGTGGCCTTTCACTCATTAGTACCATATTTTAAAACTAAAACAACTGAGATGGTTTTCCACAAACCACTACAATATACACGAATATAGAGTTATGGATCATTTTTTAGGAAGGAAGGTTTGAGTCCAACGATTTACCCAAGACCATGTAGAATGTCAAAGAGGTGGGATGTTTCAAACACAGTTTTCCTTTGGGTTTTGCCTAAGAAGAAACAGGCAAGCTCAAAGCTATAATCTAATTCATATAAAACTCATTAACTTTGGGATACTTCAAGTTATTGACATTGATGGTTACCAGTGGTAGAGGTTGTCAAAAAGAGAATTTGCATTCTCTTTACCAAATGAGTAAAACCGTTAAGGAAAGCTCTACTGATTCTTACTTAAACACAGTTAAATCAATGAGGGTTCTTTTTCTCCTAAGAACAACTCAAAAAATGAGTAGCAATTTTCTTCCAGATTAGTCAATTGGTATTATCTCCACCAGAAACTTAAATGTTTCCACAGTGGACTGACCTGCACGTGTCAGAAAGTGTAACTTTATTCTTGCTGCCTGTGATTCAGGAAACTAGAACCATGACCAGGTTCAACTAGAAGGAGGTCTAGGTGTGCCATTGGCTTAGTTATGTCATCCCAGGCCTGACACATCCGGGAAGGCTTCTGTGTGACTGTGAATTACATTTGCCACTGTTTCTTTTATTTATTAAAGGTAATAAAGTGTTACCTACGTGACCAAAGCAAGTGACTATTTTTATATACTTCTTAGAAGTTGCCATTTTGGGACCTTTAAATACAAGAGATTTATTCAGTACTTTTCTTCTCATATTATACAAAAGCAAAGATTGTTTTAAAAAAAAAATCATCCATTGATGAAAAACAGTGGCCCAGGTTGCTAATTAACAAAGTGTGCGTGTGTGTGTGTGTGTGTGTGTGTGTGTGTGTGTTTTCCCCTCTAGAATATTCCAGTGTGCAATATCATAGGGATGACTCCGTTTTAAGTAATAAATCCCTTGAAATTATAACCATTTTCAAGTAGTGGTTAATTATTTTAAATGGGTAGGAAGTAAGCATCCATTTTCTCTTTAAAAACTGGTAATTAGGGGTGCCTGGGTGGCTCAGTTTTGTCAAGCATCTGCCTCAGGTCATGATCTCGGGATCCTGGGATCCAGTCTTATGTCTGGCTCCCTGCTCAGTGGAGTCTGTTTGTTCCTCCCCCTTCGCTCTTCACCTCACTCATGCTCGCTTTCTCTCTCTCTCTGAAATAAATAAATAAAACCTTTTTAAAATAAAATAAGTAAAAGAAACCTAGTAATTGAACTATTTTGCAGAAGTTGGCTAAAGAGCCTTTAGTGTGTCTTTGAATTCCTATTAAAAAAAGCTGCTCCTCTTTGAGAATAGAAAATGAACATTATCTAATCCTGAATGTTCATATTAACAAGATTATTAATAAATTCACTGAACACTTTTATTACTTTATTGTCCCAATAGATTACAAATCTGGGTAATATAGTACTATAGAATTTATTATTTTTTCCTTCCGATATTCAAGTGGGATACATTCCTAATCCTATAAGTTGCTTTAGCAGCAATTCTTTTTTTTTTTTTTTTTTATTTGACAAAGAGAGATCACAAGTAGGCAGAGAGGCAGGCAGAGAGAGAGGAGGAAGCAGGCTCCCCGCTGAGCAGAGAGCCCGACTCGGGACTCGATCCCAGGACCCCTAGATCATGACCCGAGCCGAAGGCAGCGGCCCAACCCACTGAGCCACCCAGACGCCCCTTTAGCAGCAATTCTTTTCATGTTTACCTCCTAGATCATCATCATCCTCTACTTCTAATCAACTTACATGCAGGACAACTTCACATGTAGCTCAGGTATGCACCTCCCTGAGTGCTGTGACTTCAGTGGTTCCCAAATAGAGTCAACAGCACAAAATGCCTCTCCTTCCTTTCCATTCCCCTTGTATGTCTTCCCTTGTATGTCTGCAACTAACATTTATCTGACCAATGGATAGTGGATTTTCTGTTGCTTATGAAGGGAGATCCAATTCCCATCAATCTGGGATCCTGCTTCTTAAGTGCATTGTGTGCTCATCCAGTTGTCTTCTGCCTGCCTTTGCAGCTCAATTGTGAGCTCAGGGATCAATGTGTCACTGAGTAGAAAGAAGATAAGGAGACTTGGATTAAGAAAATGTAACATGCATTTTCTCTACCTTACGGAACCTTATTCCATCTGTGGACATAGTTTCTATCCCAACAGGAAACTTAAAAAAGCTAAAGCAAATTATAGGCTATGAAAACACTGGCTCAGATAGAGGAATTTCTTGTAATTGTGTCTTACTTTTATGGGGTAGACTCTCTGCCTGGGTTCCAATTTTCTGTTGCCTAATTTCTAATGGTGTAATGCCCAAGCTTACAGAATAACATAGTTATTAATTACTCTTAATCTTTGAAGTTGACCTTGTCTTTCACAACATGCTAACACCCATAAAATGTAAATGTAGTGTCCACCACCCCTTGTGATTCTTATGATTATTAGCTATTTCTGATGCTTAACACTGCTTTCTTGTTAGATTTATGGATGCACATTCACACTGGAGGGATTACATAGGTCCAGACATCTGTATCCCTCCATCCATCCATCCATCCATCCATCCATCCCAGTATCTGACAGCTGCCATTGATTCTGTACCCCCTTGCATCCAGTCTCCCTAGTCTTACCCCCCCTTCATCTCTAGACTTCAAGTTCCTTATACTAAGTTAATCACAAGTTTTTGGGGTAATCAGTCCAAGCAAGAAAACATTCAGTTATAACAATACATACTAAGTGAATAAATCATAACTCTTACTGTAATATTTGCCTTATAAGAAAGTACACTTGTTAACATAAATACATCTCTACATGATAGAATGTCCAACACTGTGTGAAAAAAAAGTGTGAAAAATTTGGATCTCCATAAAGAATGCACTCCATAAAGAATGCACTGAGTCTCCATAAAGACTCATGGGACTGAGTCTTTCCTAAAGCTCTGTGCCTTATCCTTGCTTTCAGATCAGCCCATGGCCATCAGCACTATACATACCCTGCCTTGTGCTAGAAACACAAACATGGGATCCTGTGTAAGCTGTGGGCGCAGCATATTCAGGCTTTAATTCTTACTAAAGTGCAAATGTTCTTGGGCAAAGTTTACATCAGCTTATATCAGCTATCTCGTGCTTTTGGGTCGAATTTCCATTTTTGTTCTGGTAGACAGGGGCAGAATAGATAGATTTAACACTTGGGATCCGTGAAGAGATAGAGGTTTAGAAAGAAGCAGCTGAGGCAAATAACAGTAAGCTTACCCTACTTTGAAGCCTTGCAAAGGTTTCAGTTGCAGGAATAAATTATTTGGAAATGGTTAACCAAGTACTATTTTGAATCTACATGAGTCAGTGGTTGAGGAAAGAAGACTTCCATGGAATCATGAGCATTTCAGGGAAAACTATTTCCTGGTCTTTGCTGTAGCCATGGCAGTAAGAAATAGCTTGCAACTATTTTTTTAATCTGTAAATCAATTAATTCCCTTTAATGGCATTCATTTCAGCTGCATTTGGATTAATTCTGGAAAGTAATTTCTGAGGTGTAACATTGGTGTTTTTAATTTGGTTGTCAACTTGAGATATTTAAAGTTACAGCACTAGGAATTGCTTTCCTAATTGTTTTGCTTTTTAATAGGGTATCCTATGTGACTAGTCTTGTAATGCCAAGTGACCACGTATTTACCTTGCTTCTGTGAGTAATCCCAATCTGGTGGCTTTTATTTCTTCTTATTACCATTTAGGATTTTACTGATGCATTAGCACTGGATCATGGTATTAACTCCATTTTTGTCAAAAAGATACCATTCTTCAGGAATACTGCTTCCTCCTCTTCTCTCTCTCTTTCTATAACACACACACACACACACACACACACACACACACACACACACACACATTGTGAAATCAATGATTAACTGCCAGTAATCCCACGGTTAACAGAGCCTGACAGTGCCACTCTGTTTATAATCTTATGCACTCTCACCACCAACTCACACAAGACAAATTGTGCTGTTTTGTGCTATAGCATGTGGCTTCACATCTTGGGAAGATTGTTATTATAAGAGTAATAAATTATGTTGATAAGGTTATTTTCAATTTATGTGATATTTCACATCATCTTGTTCATTCTCACTGTAACAGTGATACACACAGTGCAAACATTGTTCACACGCATGTATGTGTGTTCATGCATGTGCACACACACACACACATACACACACTCAGACTATTTTGCCCAAGTTTATGCAATTACACAATGGCAGTGCAGGGTCTCTAATTAGGTTTTCCTAACTTCCATTCCAATAATATATCTGTCCAATTTTCAGCAAGATTTTTATTATGGGTATAATCCAATAGATATACAGGTATAATATGTTACATAAAAAATATGTATACAGGGGTGTCTGGGTGGTGCCATAAGTTGAGCATCTGACTCTTGGTTTCAGTTCAGGTCATGATCTCAGGGTCGTGAGATGGAGCCTGGTGTTGGGTTCCATGCTCAGTGGGGAGTCCATTTGAGATTGTTTCTCTCCTTTTCCCCCTCTTTCCTGTGCTTTCTCTCTTACACTCTCTCAAATTAAACAACAAAAATACTATACAACTTTACAAAATCAATTTATTCTGAAATGTATTTTCTAAACTTAATACAATGCTTTTTTTTTAAACGTGAAAAATTTCTCCCTAATTTATTTTTTGCAACAAAAACAAAAAAATTTATCTTCTACACAATAATTTTAAGAGTAGGAGTAACTCATTTATTTTCTGCTTGAATTTCACATACATTTGATACCAAAAATGAGCTGCAGGCTAATATAATCATAGAAATAGTTTAGGACACAAAAACAAAGTGTATTCTTGATTTTCTACTTGACCTTACCTACCATACTTAACCTTTCTGTTGGGACTTCCTCCATCTGCAAAAAATTCTGCATAATTATACCATCTTATTATCTCATCAGTATGCAGGAATTCTAAGTTCTTTTGGAAATAAGAGAATACCACAAACACCAGGACTCACTATACCCCAAATCAGGGTGGTAAGATTCATCATGATTGTCTAGGGGGTGGCAAAAACTTGACATTATTGGAGATAATTCAAGATGGCAGCATATGAAGATTCTTAACTCACTGCCTTCCATGGATGTAACATATCTACAGCTGCCCAGGAAATAATTCCCTTTGAAAAGGACCTGAAAACTAGCCAAACAGCTCTTCCACAACAAAGAATAAAAGGGCCACTTCAAGAGGAGTAAGAGAGGCAGAGATGCAGTCTTGCCATCAAACCCACCCCAGCAGGGTGACCCACAGTTCGGAGGAATCACAAATACAAGTTCTCCCTGAGGAGCAAGAGTTTTGTGCCCACATCTGGCACCTCAACCCTTGGGATCTGCACTAGAGAGATGAGCCTTCAAAACATCTGGCTTTGAAAAACAATGGGGCTTATGTCCAGCAGAATCATGGGGCTATAGGGAATGGAGATTCTACTCTGAAAGGGTTCACTGGAAGACCGATTTGCTTCAAGACTCAGCTCAAAAGCAGCAGTTTGAAAAGCACCTAGAGCATATGTGATTGAATCTTAAAGCATCTTCTGGAGGAACAGGAGCCTGTTAGCACTGCCTGAGGACTGGGGTGCTGACAAGCATCAGTTTTGTGTTCTCCCTTTACCTTGTTAGGGCCAGCGATGATGGGCATCATTTCTACACCCCACCTCTATCATGCTAGTGTCATGGAGTGTGCCTTGCTTTTGGGATGCCCCTGTGGCCCCAGCGATGTGATGCATATCACACCTGTTGGAATGTCTGTTATTGAAAGGACAAGAAATAACAAGGGTTGGCAAGGATATGGAGAAAAGGGAACCCGTATGTTCTGGTGGTATGAACAGGGCAGTCACTATGGAAAGCAGTATGGAGATTCCTCAAAAAATTAAAAACAGAACTACCGTGTGATCTAACAATTCCACTTCTGCATATTTATTCCAGGAAGATGAATTTGAAAAGATATAGGCACCTTTATGTTCATTACAATGGTATTCACAATAACCAAGATAGGGAAGCAACCTAAGTATCCACTGACGAATGCATGAAGAAAGAAGATGTGCTCTGTATCCAATGGGATATTATTCAACCATAAAAAAAAAAAGGAAATCTTGACATCTGCCATTGCATGGATGGACCTTGAGGGCATTATGTTAAGTGAAATAAGCCAGACACAGAAAGACAAATCCCCTATGATTTCACTTATATGTGAACGCTGAAAAACAAAACCAACCAACAAACAAAACAAGACTTCTACAGAGAGCATATTGGTGGTTGCCAGAGGAGAGGGCGGTTGAGGAGTGCAAAGTGGGTGAAGGAGATGGAGAGGTATAAACTTTGGTTATAAAACAAATAAGGCATAGGGAAGTCATGTACAGCATGGTGACTGTAGTCAGCAACATTGTATCACAGATTTGAAGATGCTAAGAAAATAAACCTTAAAAGTTCCTATCACAAGGAAAAAAATGTAACTTTGTGTGGTGACAGATGGTAACTAGACTTCTTGTGGTGATCATTTTGAATTGTATACAAATGCAACAAAAACAAAAAAATTTATCTTCTACACAATAATTTTAAGAGTAGGAGTAACTCATTTATTTTCTGCTTGAATTTCACATATGGTGAATTGTATACTGGAAATTATTATAAGGTTGTATGTCACTTATCCTTTTTTTTTTTTTTTGAAGGTTTTATTTATTTATTTGAAAGAGAGAGAACAAGAAGTGTGGAGGGGCAAAGGGAGAGAGAAGCAGACTCCACTCTGAGCAGGAAGCCCAGTGCAGGGCTCGATCCCAGGACCCTGAGATCATGAACTGTTCCAAAGGCAGATGCTCAATGGACTGAGCCACCCAGATGCCCCTGTATGTCAGTTATCCTTAAAAAAAAAAAAAAAACAGAAAAATAAAAAAGCCAAAAACCAAAAAGATGACGTTGTTGCAGTTACCAACACCATCAATGCAAAGTTCACTCGTAGCTGGCATCACTTTTTCCCCAAAAGCCAAGAGTTAGCCTCAGAATCTTCTTTTTTTTTTTTAATTTTTTATTAATATATAATGTATTATTTGTCCCAGGGGGACAGGTCTGTGAATCGTCAGGCTTACACACTTCACAGCACTCACCGCAGCACATGCCCTCCCCACACAGCACTGTAAACAACCACGACAAAACTGATGCTCAGGATCTTCACATCTCAGAGCACAGCCTGAAGAGCAGCAGCATTGCTCAAGCCCTTATTAGAAATGTAGAATTTTAGGCCTGGTCTCAGATCCACTGATTCAGAATCTTTTTTTTTTTTTTTAAAGATTTTATTATTTATTTATTTGAGAGAAAGAGATCATGCCTGTGCACAAGTGGGAGGGAGGGGACAGCGGTGGGGGGTGGATCAGACTCCCCACTGAGCAGGGAGATCACTGAGACCTTGACCTGAGCTGAAGGCAGAAGCTTAACCTACGGAGCCACCCAGATGCCCCCCTGATTCAGAATCTTTATTATACAAGATCCCCAGGTAGTCCAGAAGGGATTTAAGGTTTGGGAAGCATTCTGTATATTAAATATGTGTTCTATTCTTAAACGTGTCCATGGCTGGGCCCTCTGAGCAATGTGTCAGCAGGGATTCATGCCACCTTCTGATTGGGAGCTATTTTTTATTGCACACGAGTTGGAGAGAATCCTTAAGGCCGCCCTTGTCTCTCTGTTTGATTTTGATAGAAAATAAAGTGGCATGAAGGACCTTCAATCCTGGTCCCTCTTGGAACGTTGCAACCTTCTGAGACTTTGTTGCCAGTATGGGGTAACTGACAGCTCTCACTGTCTTTGCTCCAGAAGAAAGTGCTTGAACTTTTCACAGTTCTGGCTGCCTCCGTTATTACAGAAACACTAATGGTTAAATCACAAACATCCTTTAAAAAAATTTAATTCTGGTGCAAGATGAATTAGGAGCTAAACTTAGCTCCAAATGGAATTAAAACGGGGGTGTTTCTTTTCAAACCGTCAGTTTGTTTATGCAGTGGCTTGGGCTCTGAGTAGTATCACCTTCAAAGAGAAAAGCAATTCTAGCTTAGAGCTGCCAGTTCCCATGAAGCAACCCTAGGGGCCAGGATGCTCTGGGCCCTGATTTGTTTGTGTGGTGTAAACTTGTATTTATACAGTAACACATACATAATACATACCCGTCATCTTCCATTAACTTTAAAAAGTCAAATCGGTTAACAACTTTTGCAAGAGCCATTCCCTCTCCTAACCAAATTTCCAGTTCTTTCTAAAATTACTCGTTGGGCCTCGTGGTACATTTTTAGTTATTCTGCAAGTTTTCTGATTAGAATGTGAGACTGTTCAGGTCCTAGGAGATGTTTCCGGGCTCTCCTCACCATAATTCTGGGATGATTTCCCTTATCACAGTGCATCTCTCTCTAAATAATTAGGTAGCAACCAAAATTTGTTGAGTCTAATTTCACTTGAAGCAGCATAAGTGCAATTGTTAGTGGAAGAAATATCTATTTTCTGCTGCAAAGGAAATAACCTCTTTTGCATTTGAAAACTTTCTTTTTGGCCTTGCTCTCCCTCTTAACAGTATATCTATTGTGTTGCATCTTTGTAATCATACTACAGGTTTTTCTAGGATTATCTAACAGTCATGGCAGCAACATCAATGCTTACGAAGAGTTTTAAAGGAAACTTCTGAATAAGGGTTGCGATGTGGGAAGCAAATGTTGACGTCCTCAACCTCCATTTGAACCTGGTTGGAGCCGGTGTGCTTTGAGCCTACAGAAAACACTAGAAGCCTATAGAGGGTGAGACCAGACTCTAGTATCCTTCCCCACACATATACATTCCGATCATTAAATGTTTCTGATATGAGAGAATGGGTACAATGGTGCTCAAACTTCTTTCTTTTTACACCTGTAGCGGAAGCAAGCACACAAAGTCAAAAACAGCATCTTAGCTGGCCATATTGTAAATTTTAGGACATTTGAGTACATCTGATTGAGGACATCTGACTACCAAGTAATATTCATGGCCAAATCCCTTCTCTGAACAATTCCTTTGCCTCACCAGAATGTCATGATATGGATAAGAAGCAGGTGTTAACTGACCTAAAAGATTTTTTTGGCTTGGTTTGATTTGGAGAATCAGAACCTTGCAACCCCATGTTTCATTAAAAACAGTTACATTTGGGGGCACCTGGGTGGCTCATTGGGTTAAGCCGCTGCCTTCGGCTCAGATCATGATCCCAGGGTCCTGGGATCGAGCCCCACATCGGGCTCTCTGCTCAGCAGGGAGCCTGCTTCCTCCTCTCTCTCTGCCTGCCTCTCTGCCTGCTTGTCATCTCCCTCTGCCAAATAAATAAATAAATAAATAAATAAATAAATAAATAATATCTTTAAAAAAAAGTTATATTTGAAAAGCAAATGGGTTAATGTTTAACTTGTTCAACTAACAATCAAGAGAAGAAACTGTGGTTAGCTGCTTAATTTTCAGATGCTGTGCTGACCAAGAGTTTGTAGATTTTTTTTCAAAGCATTTTCTGGTGATAAAACAGGGACTGTTAATGATGTGTTCTCTCTTACAATGCTGGAAAGTGAAGAACAGAAGCCCACTGTGCTGGTAATTTATCTTAGGTATTTTGCCCAGGAACAAAATTCCTGAAAAAATTACAAAGCAAATCTTCATCTTGGGTTTTGGATTATTTCTTTGGATACTTGGTATTTTTAGCCACATGGATGGGGGTTGGAGAAGGGTGGGGTGACCATCATTTTAAAATCTTGCTCACTTTAGAGTAACCCTCTGGTTTGTAAGCTTCAAACTTAGTGGAAGCTAAGTGGAAACTTAGTGGAAGCTTAGTGGAAACCTCATTTTTAGAGCTCATTCACTCACCCTCAGTACTTAGCACATTTTCTGACATAGTACTATAGTCCCAACAAAGGTCTAGTGAATAAATCAATTAATAATGATCAATTAATGAATGCCTAGGTCCAAACTGATGATTTACCATAGGAATCACCAAGCATTTTTTGTAAAGGGTCAAAAAATAAATATTTTTGACGTTATAGATCATATAAGATCTTATGTTCTCTGTCACAACTACTCAACTCTGCCACTATGGCAAAAATATCCATGGACAATATATATGTGAATGCGCATGAAGTGTTCCAATAAAACTTTATTTACAAAAACAACCATTGGAGAGTATTTGCCCTATGGACCATTATTTGCCAGCCCACAGTTTCTAGGATACCTCTCCTCCATTTTGGGGTCAGTTCTCTTATCCTTTTTTTTTTTTTTAAATATTTTATTTATTTACTTGAGAGAGGAGAGAGAGAGTGAGGGAGCATGAGAGGGGAGAGGGTCAGAGGGAGAAGCGAACTCCCTGCCGCGGAGCAGGGAGCCCGATGTGGGATTCGATCCCAGGACTCCAGGATCATGACCTGAGCTGAAGGCAGTCGCTTAACCAACTGAGCCACCCAGGTGCCCCAGTTCTCTTATCCTTTACTTTGTTTTCTTTCCCTTGACCTTCAGACATTATATATATATATATATATATATATATATATATATATATATATATTCGTAAGTGTCTTCATTGAGTAGAACACAATCCTAGAGCTGTGGACAATATCTAAATATATAAATATGCTTTCTGAATTCGAGGAACTTTCAGTAGAAAATCTCCTGTTCCAAACTCATTAATCAGATAAGTCACTCCACACTCTAGAGTCACAGTAAGAAAAAGTCAGGATTACACCCACCACTTATCAATTGATAAGAAACTATCAGGTATGAGGATACATTTACCTCCTAAAATATCTTAACGTGTATTCTTTCTTTCTTTCTTTCTTTCTTTCTTTCTTTCTTTCTTTCTTTCTTTCTTTCTTTCCTTTTTAATTTTTAAGTGCACTTTCTACTGAAGTATAAAACTCATATAGAAGTAGGTTGCAATCGTAAGTATGGTTTGGAAGAATTTTCACGCTGTAAACCGCACCTAAATCAAGAAATACTTGATTTCTTACTAGAAATCCCCAAAGCCCTTCATACCTTATTCTAGACATTGCACTGCACCCCTCTCACCCCCCGCCAAGTTAACCATTATTGTGACCTTAACTACATAAACCTTATGTATGACTTATGAGAACGACTCCATTCTCATGGAATTCAGGTGGATTCTGAAGCATAAACCAAAACATTCAATTTATTATCATTTCAGATTCTGTGTGCTTCAGAACAAACAGGGAAGTGGTTTCTTTCTGTTTGGACCAGGAATGATGAGGACGTGATTCTGATGGTCGCAAGGATCACGACACCGTCTCAGGATATAGTCAACTTCAAGGGTCTCTGAATTTAGCTGTGCTTTAAATGAACTCTGCTTCTGTAGGGTTTAATGAGTCAATAAATACTTCCCTCCAGCTGAGGTTGAGAGCAAAGTTTCTGAGACAGGAGACCAGGCTAGAGTGTATGCTTACTATGGTATGGCTTGAAAAAAATTGAACAGAGATATGACTTGTAAAAATAAGAAAAAATAGAAGAAAGTGCAGGGAACAAAGATCTAGGAAAGAAAAACCAAAACACTTGTATTCAGTGATGTAGGAAGAAAACCAGAGAAATGTGGTGACATGGGTGCTGAAGGACCAGATTTAAGTCTTCTTCACAAATGTTGCAATGAGGTAAAATATACCACAGAATTAGATTATTTATTCATTCACTTGTTAATATCTCTTGTGTACTTTTGTGTGTCAGACGTTCTGATAAGTGCTGGAGAGACGCCAAGACATAAAAGAAACAGAGATCTTGCCCTTTGGCGAGATTTTAGTCTGATTTTAGTCAGATCAGAAAAATCCTTAGATCTGATCTTACGAAAAAATCCTATAGAGAGCTGTTTCATTAAGAAAAACACACATTTCCAAGATTACTGGGAGCGAATGAAAGTTTGCAAGGAAGTGGAGACAGCACATTGCTTGCTGCCAGGGCTGACTCCACTGCTCCCTGATTATCCTGTCACCATTTTTTATGGTAGTTATCTTTAATTGTACTCGTTTCCTTTTACATGACACCATGGAAGTGCAAATATTTATTGTTTTGGCTATTTCTCTTTAAAAGCCTTTAATTCCAATGGGTCTATCAGCATGTTGACTTTATTTAGTAGCCCTGTGTGGGAAGGTCTCCTGTCTTTCCTGCTGCCCTTTATCCAGGGCCCGCGGCAGCTAGCACGACGGCCAGATTGTTCTCCCGCCTGCTTCATGTGAATAGCACTACTGACATGAATCATGCTCCCAAGTTGTAGCTTTTAAAACAGGCTCAAGTGTGATGAACACACAGGAGATGACTCTCATAATTCTAAAGCTCTTCTCAGATTTCCAGAAGGCCGGGAAGGCTCTTGTGTTTTGTGACAGTTGAGGTGAGTGGGAGGAAGGAGCGTGCGTACGTTTCTGTTGTTCATCTCAGGAGCTAAAAAGATCAGAACAGTCGTTGACAATTCTATACAGGTCCATCTTCTATTGCATTATAAATGTTTTGTCAGGCAACATTATAGTTGTCTACCTGTCCAAAGGGCCTCTAATTGGTTACTGACTGCCTCCATTTTATAAATGGACTCCTAAGCAACGAGCAAGAGCCAGGTGAATAGATTTTATTATTCACAAAGTATCTATACCCCAGTTCAAAAACACATTTGATACAGGATAAGAAGAGCTTTTGCTGTATTTTATGGGTGGTGACCATGTTATTCAAATAGATCATTTGAGGGCACCTGGGTGGCTCAGTTGGTTAAATGTCTGCCTTCAACCTAGATCATGATCCAGGGTTCTGGGATCGAGCCCCGCCTCAGTCTCTCTGCTCAATGAGGAGCCTGCTTCTCCTTCTCCCTCTGCCTGCTCCCCCTGCTTGTTCTCTCTCTCTCTCTCTCTCTCTCTCTCTCTCTCTCTCTCTGTGTCAACTGAATAAATAAAAATCTTTTAAAAAATAGATCATGTTCTACCCAATTACTATGTAAAAGATACGTGAATTATCAATTCCTAAAGAAGCAAAGTACAATAAAGATACATTAAAACTCAACTGAATCTGATTTACTCATTGATGATTCAGAAGTGACTCAAAGATCCAAAGTTATTGAATTAGGGGCAAGAAATGATGAAGCATCTTTATATATATATATATATTTTTTTAAATAGTATGTTTCAGAGAGAGAGAGGGGGAGAGAGTGAGCACAGGCAGACAGAATGGCAGGCAGAGGCAGAGGGAGAAGCAGGCTCCCCGCCGAGCAAGGAGCCCGATGTGGGACTTGATCCCGGGACGCCGGGATCATGACCTGAGCCGAAGGCAGCTGCTTAACCAACTGAGCCACCCAGGTGTCCCGAAGCATCTTTATATTGAGCTTCACTTAACTTATGCTCTACAGTTGAGTAGAAGTGATTGTTCTCTACATGATGGAATGCCAGATAATCCAACATTTGCTATGGATCTTGAAATGCATACATCCAGCTACAGCATAAAGATAATATTCCATAATACCAATGAGCTTTTTGGAAGTATTCAACCTCTGATGACTCAAATAAGCTGATTTTAAAGAAACGAATGCAGATAAGTTTTGTTAGCTGGAAATTTCCAATTCATCTGGCTTAGTATGCTATTTGGCTTGAAACAAAACATTATATTACCAGTAAACATGGACTAAAAAAACTGTATACCCTAATTAAAACAGACTGAAAACAAAAAGGCAAAACAACACAGAACAAAATTTGAATGTTAGATGATAGTTAATCTTAGCTTGTTCTATTCTCTTATTGTAGGTTATATAGATTTTTAATATGTAGATTATTGTCCCCCTATTTTTTTTTGTTTTGTTCCTTGTTTTCGTTTGGTTCTATTTTGCAAATAGGTTGGATTAAAATATTCTCAATGTACAGTTAATACACATGGAGTTGGGGTCCAGGCTTGAAACCAAAATCCGTGACCTTAATCTATCTGGAGGCCTGTTGACATAGTTTTCCTCAAGTCTATTTGTATGAGAAGCTAAAGGATCCCTTCAAGGTATATACCCAGAGGAAAGGTGCCTCAATGAAGGGGTAGCCTGAGTTCACAGTGAGCACTGAGCACAGTAACTATCATTTGTTTTATTTTTTTTTTAAGATTTATTTATTTTAGGGAGGGAGGGGTTCCAAGAGGGAGGGTGAGAGGGAGAGGGAGGGAGAATCTCAAGCAGATTCTCCGAGATCACAACCTGAGCCAAGATTGAGAGACAGACTCTTAACTGACGGTGCTACCCAGGTACCCCAGCTGTCATTTGCTCTTCATACAACAAAGCCCCAGGAAGTCCTAGGCAAAAATGAAAGTCAAACAGAATAAAGGGGATGGCTTTCACTCAAAACGCTACAAGTTATTGGGAACGCAAGGCAGCTGTCTTTTTGCAGGATGAAAAGGGAAAGCAGGATTCATCGCATTTGGGGATCTATAGCAACTCCGTTCTGCTATTTTCTGGCAACAGTGACATTGCGAAGGTTGCACTGAGTCCCCACCCCAACATGGTGGCTTTGGAACCACAGAACAATCTGACACCAAAGACGGTAGACAGTGCTGGAGGCAAAAGACCCAGATCTGACTCAGCAGGTAGCAGAGCTTACATCCGGAAGACGGGTTAGTGACTTCTGCCCCATGAGGCTCTTGGAAATAATCGGCTTGGGGCTCTAGGCAGTACCTTTTTGGTCTCAAAACAGAGGACAAGGGTGAGCCAAAGAAATTTCATTTTGTTGGTAATGCAACTTAATTTTCTACATCTGAGAGCCTCCACAGCTTCATCCGAATTAGACTCCTAACATGCATCTATAAAGCCAAAAGATCAGAGAGATGACCAACATGATTTCTTAAGCGCTCCTTTTTCTAAGAAAATACAAGGCTATCTCTCCTTAATTATTTGTAATTAAAATCATTCAGGTAATTATATTTAATGAATAATATCTCTCTTCATCTCAAGGCATCCTGAATGAGTCAGAAGGTAAACACACTTGCATCTCCGTGCGCACACACCCTTCTGTCCCCACGTTTCCCTTTGTCTCTGACCCCTCCACCCCTTCAAGGAACAAGCGATTCCATTATTGGAAGCAGATGAGTCCAAGCCCCCCGGGTGGATAGACAGAGGTGCAGTTAAGGGGACCCTTGTCTGGTAAATTAGACAGCCTCCAGGTCTGTGTTTATGAGATTGCTTTCCCTCACATGACTGATTATAGACAAGCCTATTCACCTGTTAACCTCTATATTCTGTGCCTTAAAGCTCATGGTCAGAACTCACCAAGAAGCACTTGATAGGTGGAACCAGATTTGCCCTGCCCCTCTGTAAGAGTCCTCAGCTCCTGCCTTGTCCAGCTTGCCCCTCCCCCACTTCCTTCATCACTGTTTTAGGACACCAGCATTCAGCAGCCTGCCAGACACGCATTTTCCCTAAGAAACCACATAGAAGGAGAACAGAAAAGAAACGCAGTGTCTTCTGGTCCCCTGAGTCCACCAAATGCTTTCATGAGCCTCTTGCAGATTTGTTTAGGCCCACATTGCTCTTTCCAGGACCTGAAGCTCTAAGCCAGTGCCTCCGGCCAATGGGTACTGCAAAATCCTTTTGAAGTGTGTGCACACTCCACTGCAGAAAGAGCCTTTCTAAAGGGATCTGAACTATTACTTTTCAAACCTTTGAGACCCAGATGTTTTCATGGGCCAAGAGCTGTTCTCTGAATTCAAAGGAGAGCTGGTGCTTTTACGGAGCTGAGTAGTGGCAGATGTCCAGCACGACTCATGTGGTGAGTTCACTGTATTGTGATTTATAAAATGTCCCCAATAAAACGAAGAAAAAAAATTAAAAAAATGAAAAATCTGTTCCTTATTTACCCTACAGTGGGGGAAAAGAAACACCATAATACATTTCTAAGAATGCTTAATTTTATGTGTGTGATCATAATCATTTAAACTCTTGCTAGCATTTTTCCAGAAGCCTTTTTTCTCTTAGAAGAGCCAAAACATTTCCCTCACCCTGATTGTCACAAACAAAAAGCAATAAATAATTTCTTCTATTAGAAGCCTGAAGGGCACTTAACTACGTGGCATACATTTTAAGGGAAATCTGAGAGATGATTTTTTTTTTTAATTCAGACTTTCCAAGAAAAGTCGAAAGTGGATCACATTTAAATGAATATTGGAAATCAGCACAGTTGAGGAGGGAGGACAAAGGAATTCCAATTCGCCTTTCTTCCAGTTTTTGTATAAAAATTGCTATATATATTTTTAAAAGAATAAGTATCCATTCATAGAACACTGTACACATGTTTTAGTAACTATTTTTATATTGCTAACAGAAACTAACTTTCCTTGGACTATCCAAAAACAATAACATGAACCTGATAGAGATAGAGACTTTGGGTCAGGGCAGAGGCAGAACAGAGGACAGGAAGGAAGGAAGAACGAACAGATACCCCATTGGCTCTTTTCTGCAATCAGCTCAGTTCCCTAGAGGAACCTGAGCTATAAAAGAGAATGACCAACCACTGAGCAATGAAACACTAACTTATCATCAGGCTAAAGTAAACTGAAGGCTTGGAAATTTTCAGGGAAAAAAAAAATTGTAACAGCAAGGTACTCTTGTAGACTGTACTTAACCAATATCAGATCTTGGTATTTTAATTTCAAGTGTGGTATCTTTACTTCACTTTTGTTGGATACTCAGAGTGTTCCACCCTTTTTTGGGATGTAGAACAATTTGGAAACAAAAACACATCTAATTAATACTGATACTTGGGACAGATAAGAGGAGGTCATTTACAGCTATTGTGAAAATCCTTAAGATATATCTAAGACAGTGGTTCTCACCAGGGGAGTTCTTAACCCCATGGAGGATATTTGGTAATGTCTGGACATATTTTTGATTGTCACAATCTGAGACTGCCACTGGCATCCAGTAGGTAGAGGCTAGGGGTGCTGCTAAACTTCACACAATATGCAGGACAGCTCGTCACAACAAAGATAGATCTGGCCCAACATATCAATCATAGCACTGTTGAGAAATCCTGCTGTAGGAAGACAAAAATGTTCATTAGCTCAATAGTATCAAGGTGCAAGGTCAAAGTCAATCCTTAAGCAATCCTTTTCTCAAATGAGCCAGAGTGCTAACTATCAAGACAAACAAGGGATGCTCGCCTTGGCAAATGTGCAGTGCTACTTCTTAGGTAACTGCAAGAAATCAGCTACAGATCTCCATGATGGAGAGGCTAAACTGACATCGGAGTGCCACCATCATCAATTGGGACAAGAACCTATCTCTTGCCAGTAGGAATGAGCAGTGTTTAGACCTAAGTGTATTTTGAATAGTATTTAGGGAAAGGCCAACATGCTTGGTTGGCAGAATTCAAAAAAGGACAAGAGAAGAAAAATCCTTAGGAATTTCTTGATGGGGGAAAAGTGGGGATGATAAAAGACTAAAAGTTTCATATGTCTTTGGGGAAGATGATAGAGAGCGAGACATCTGGATGCCGGGCACATCACTTGGGACCTTACTTTTGGAGTCATTCTTCTTGAAGACCTCGATTTCTAAGGCTTCCTTCCTTATACAGTAGTAAGGAACAATTTATGTGAAATTGCAAACTCTGTTCATCCTACTTTGTGCTGGTTTTGAGATAAAACACACTTACAGTAAAAGCACTTCTTCACATCCAGGACTGGGGAAGAGCCGCAAGGCAGGGAAGTCCTTAAGGATCCATCCTTAAGGATGGATTGTGACCATTTGCCTATGTCACTGCAAAGGCCCCCATCTCAGACCCTTGAGCAATGACTGAACGTTTTTGGCACAGATTGTAGGGCCTGTAGACAAGGAGAGCAGACAGTGATCCTTCTGGAGAGGCAGTATGACCCATTTCCCTCCGTTCTGTTGCTCTCCCCCAAAATACTTCAGCAAGGGGCTATGCCACCTTAGAGAACAGTATGCCCTGCCTAAGTAGCAAGGGACTAATATGTATAAATTAATCATTCAAGAGATTCTGGACACTTTCACAAAAATCACAAACTCCCAACGTAGGCTGCAGATGAATTTAAATATTTTGTATTAACATCCTTCTGACCTTTGCCTCATTACTGACTGCTTAGTTCCTTTTCCTTGAAAACCCATTTCAGTCCGGGTGCGTGCGTGGGTGGCTCAGTGGGTTGAGCACCAGGCTCCTGATTTCAGCTCAGGTCATGATCTCAGGTTTTGAGATCTAGCCCTGTGTTGGGCTCTGCACTGAGCGTGGAGACTACTTGAGATTTTCTCTGTCTCCCTGGTGTGCTCTCATTCATTCTCTCTAAAATAAAGAGAAAGAAAAGGAAAGGAAAACTGTTTCAGTCAACTTAGTCAGTTATGTGCAGAAAGTCTGAACCCTTAATATAAAACCAATTTCTTTATTTCCCAATGGTCCACTTGGAATCATAGCATTTAAAGCCAGAAGGGGGTAGCCTGGGTGGCCCAGTCAGTTAAGTGACCAACTCTCGGTTTCATCACAGATCATGATTTCAGGGCTGTGAGGTCAATCCCCACATTGGACTCTGCTCAGAGTGGAGTCTGCTTGTCCCTCTCTAATCCTGACCCTCACCCTCTCTCTCTGCCTCTCAAATAAATAATAAATAAATAAAATCTTGAAAAAATAAACAAAAACCTAAATAAAGCCATAAGAGAATTTGAGGACTGTATGATAATAGGAAAAGGAGGGCACAGAAACCTTGAAAGTCAAGTGTGTCACCCAAGAAAATGCTGAGTTTTGCTGTCTTCTTAGCTCCTGACTTTGATCTGTATATTCATTTTCCCACCTAGAAATAAATCTCTCATGAGAGGAGTAATATAATCAACTTAGGTTTCAGATCAGGGAAGCCATCATTGTCCTTACATATTCTTCCATGCCGAAACATTTAATTTAATTATACTTGTGGTAAACACAAACAGTATTTTATATTTTATATTTATATTTGCTGATCTTGTTTCTTACACCGATCCCTCAAAAATGAATGAACTGAACCCAGCTCATCAAGTTCAGCAAGCACATTAGAAAAGGTTTCTTACTCTTCTCTAGGCATTTCTAAGATATTTTTCTCTTGGACAGATTTACAAAGTTAGCCTTCAAATCACATGTAATTACATTTAATAGAATTCAGAACTAGTTTAAAAACATCTCAAAGTGTTTCAAAGCAGACCTATCACTTGCCGACATTAAATACCATCAGCTCTCCAGCAATCAAGAAAAGAGAAGTGCTACTAAGAAATCTGCAAATCGGAAGAAAAAACTGCCAACAGAGGTCATTATTTTGGAAACTGATAGAACTAGAAGAAAGCTGGATAATTCACTTAGCCCATCCTCATGACTTTGGTGTCCTAATAAACTGCAAAAAATCTTCAACGTTTTCCTAGGCAGATTATTTCAACGAACAGCATTTGGCTCCAATTCCAGAGAATAACCATTTTTAAATACTTACTATGCCTCACTACTTGACACATTTAGCGTTCCAAACAATTTTATAAAGGGTACCTGCAAACCATATATAACAAAAACAAGATGAGGTCACCAGAAAACTATTGGAATGCAGTCATTTAACAACTTTGAAATCATGTATACCACTCAGTTTAGGATGTTCCAATGGCTCATTGGAAATAGTCACAATTGGCAAGGAGACTGATGGGTGCATAAAATATTTAGGATCATTAAAAAGCTTTAGGACATCTAGGTCAAATTACTCAAAAGTCTTCAAAGCAAAGCAAAATCTCAATGTCTCAATACTCCATCCATTGCAATTATTATTTAATTTATTGTCCAGATAATTTAATGGCTTTATTTCCAACAGACTTGTTCTCAAGTATGTTAATATTTTAGTTAGTGCTGAATTATTTTAGTAACTTTGATATATCTTTATATCATAAATGATTATACAATTTGCAGGTAGATGCACGGTTTTTTATTACAAATCATTATACAGATGTGTGTTCTGGTCATTGGGGAGGGCATTAAAACATTACAGAAGAATAAGGTAGGTTACTTTTTAAAAATTCTTTTATTGATTAAAAAAAAAAAAGGAAGTCTAAATGTGATTATTGAATCCATCCTGTTTTCCTTAAATTCATTTGCTCATATTCTCACTTAAGAAATGAATTTTCTATGTTGTTTGAAATAAACTTTATCAATTTTAATGTTCTAAATAATGATTTTTTGTATCTGATTTTTGATACTAAATTACATTTGCAATGGGCTGATTCTTGCACTTGATCCTCAGTGATAAATATAATTACATGAAGGCTGGAGAGAAGAAAATATGAGAATAGTATTGTAAGAATTTTGAATTGATTGATACTGACATGAAATCTACCCTAATCTTATACAGAGGTAATGAGAATATTTATGTCTCAATTAAGTTTCAATTCTTAAATTTTAAAAACAGAATTTAAACAGAATACTAACCAAAAGAACTAATGAAGGGCCCATCTGACTTTAAGAAAAAGACCACATTTGCTTGGTTTTCTGGCTCAACTTATCTTTATCTCACTTATATTTGACTATTAACAAGTCTGTATTTTATCTCTCAGCTTATTAGTCAGATATTGCCACTTCAAGCAAGGAAGATAAATATAGTGTAGTAAAAATATTTGCTACATTGCAGACGTATCATAAATATAATGACTGCGTTCTAACGTTTACTTCTCTCAACTCCATGTTGGTATATCTAAATGACAATGACAGACGATAAAATTGTTTCTGTCTACCACTTAAGACTAAGTTTTTATGACTTCTTTCCAAAGCATCTAATAGAGCCAAACATACTAATACATGGTGCTTGGCTCAACCACTAAAAGTGATCTCACATTATATTGATATAAAACCCAAAGATGGATTTCAGCATCATTTAAAAACTAATAAGATAATTACTTTACCTTGTAGTAATCTAAGGTATAATCCAAATTACATTTTGTTTTCCTATTTTTTGAACAGCTGACACTATCAGGCAGCATATAAATCTGTCTTCTAGATTCCTAAGCTAAGCTTTCCAGAGAGCTTTCACAGTGTCTCCCTCCAAATCCTCACTGTTTATCCTTCATTATCCTCTCATGAACCCCTCGTGGGCTTAGACACATGACGGCTAAGGAGAGAAAGCTAAGAACATCAAGCCCAGTATCAATTAAAGGTAAAAACTATTATCTCAAGTGGAATTTTCCAGAAGCTGCAAGAAAGATCCACCACCTCTTCAATTTTAAGTAGGTTTATCTTCCAGACTGCTGGAAAGAGCAAAATAAACTAAATTTTGTGAGATTATTCATATGGAGCAAGTCAGAGTAAGATGTGATTAAAACCCAATTCTTATCTTTTTGAAGCTTAATTAAACATATGGTTAAAGGGTAGAATGTGTGTGTGTGTTTGTGTGTGCATGTGTGTGTGTGTATGTATGTGGTTTGTGTAACCACTTCTTTCCAACTCTGCAGCCCCTACCCTGAACACCTGTCCCTATACCTGCCACGGCACCTGACCTTGCTCCTCCCTTTTTTCCTCCTCATTCCTGCGTCTCCACTTCCTACCAATAATTCTTTCCTTCTGATTTCCAAGTCCTGAAACATTGACTTTGCTGGACTGGGTGAAACTGATCTTGTCATCTCGCATTTAATTGCATTAATGCAGAGAGTCACTATCTATATTAGATCTGTGAGGTCCTTACATTAATTTGGGACTGTTTGTATCAGATAAATTAGCTAATCTTCACCTTTTTTTTTTTTTTTTTTTACCTTTAACTGTGCCGCCTAACTCCAGTTGTGTTTTAGTCTTTTCTTTCTCATATAGCATTAGGGAGTGAAATATTTTAATATTTTACCTTGCTGATAAAGGGTTTTCCATGTGAAAATGCTTTTTCTACCTAGAGGCAAGAAGATGACTCCTTAATATTTTCAACTGTGAAGATTTAGTGGTACTTTGGCTTTTAAAAGGAGAAAAGAAGATGAATATTTATTGTGGGCTTAGTGTGGTGTAGAGATAGGGGATCTGCACACACTATGCTATTTGGCCCTTGTAACAACTGTGAGGCTGCTACGAATACTTTTTGCAGATGAGTGAACCAAAGAGGAGAGAGAACACCAACTGGCAGAGCAAATGCAGGCATGTCTTTCAAGCTCAGTGTGTACTATCAATGTTTAGCCCTGTAGATTCTACATCAGGATTCCTTTCTTTTCATTCGGTCAGTAATTCCATTGCTTTTTGGAATTATTTTACTTTACAGGGCTTTTTTGTACATCAGGCAAAATTGACAAAAACAAAATTTTACCCATTAATTATTTATCAAAACCTGTTTCTTGTATCATTTCTATGATGTACCTAGCACTGTGTTAGATGTTGAGGCACCGAAGTCATAGCCCCATTTCTACCTGTAATAAGCCTGCATTTCCAGTAAAAGAAGGCAGGCAGGTATCCGATCACAGCGGGGAGCGCCTGCGTAGATGCTCGCTCTCACCCGCAAAAGGCTGTCTTGGCAAGGTTTCAGAGCAGCAGAGCTTCAAGTACCCGCCCATACTAGATTATTGACTGTCTCAGAAATTCTGAGAGCCCCCTCCAGACCCCTGGACCTCAGATTTTGGCTTGCTCTTCCATAATTCATTATGGGCTCTATGGACTTCGCTTCTTTTCCCAAAGAAAGACATGAATAAGCCAACTTTACGGAGGCAGTCTCTTTGTAGGAGTCAGTCTCTTTTCCGACCTTTTATTTCCTATATACCTTCAGGCTGCCTGCTTAACCCTTCTTTGCTTTGGTTAATTGTTTGCACAATGCAGGTAATAGCTACCTTAGGAACTGCTGTAGGGCTTAATTAATTAATGTTTATAACAGCTTTGAAAACGTAGCATTAAAGCTCCCAAGTAAGTGCAAATTATGACCATTATTGACATTATCATCATCATCATTGTCAGTCTCTTTCACATATAGCCAAAGGCGGACTCCAAGAGCTGAATCATTGTGGTGCTCCTCAGGCCAGACTCGGTCTTCTGAGCACAATTGCTTGATCTGAGAATCTGAACCTACTTGTACACAGAACAATTGCTGCAAGTTCTTTCTGGCTCAGAAAAGAGAAATCATCCCCTGATCCCACTTCCTTGACTCTGTTTCTGCTGCTCCTTGCTGGCCGTTCTGCTGCCACTCACTAGATCACATCTATGTATATATAAAATACGTGGAAATTCTCCTGAGCCAACTGACCATTGCCTGAACCCCCGAACAACCATGACAGCTCATCTTTCTAATTGTGTAGACCAAGAATGGTGGATCATAGATTTGAACCTGAAGTGTGAATGAACCCACCTTTGGTTTAGCAGTTGAGGCTATACCTGTATGAGTAAGCCTGTCTGGAAAGAGAAAAATTATCTTAAGTCACATAAACATCACTTTGAATATAATTATTAAGAATCTGGTTACTACATGGTTAACAGACATTTAGATCTGTGGTTTCTAGAAGAGTGCTAATTATGGCCCCCCAAAAGTACTTACTTTAAACAGTGGAAAAATTTCATGATTACTGATGCATTTCCCTGTGCCAAAACAAAACAAAACAAAAAATTATTTTATCTTTCTTTTTTTTTTTTTTCCTGGACAATTCATATATCCTCCTGGTCACCTAAAATTCTTCCTCATTTAGGAAACCTCCCTGTATCAGTCAGGCCTAAGAATTCACTCCCCCACCCCAATATATGATACTTTGTCTACATCACTTACTTGGTAATTATTCGCTGCTCTGTGATGTCTCCCATATTTTCTTTTAAGGTGTTTTCAACTGTTTGTATCTTCTTTTCCCAATCACATTATGCAGCCCTTGTGGGTAGCAAGAAAGAGGTGTTCACATTTGTATCCTCTGCCTAGGTTAGATCCTTGGAGATGGGACTCAATGGACATCTGTTTATTTCTCTTTTCCTTTCCAATTTATTTGAGAAAACAGCTCCAGATTTTATATTGCAAAGATTTACTGACACTCCCGCTGAATTTTATGGCAAGATTGCTATACCCTATCCTCTTCCTCCTGAGCACATAACTAGTCTACACTTCAGAGTCTGTCTTGCAATTAGTCTAGACCATGTGACTGAGGTTGGCCAATGTGATATGGTAGACGTGATGTCATTGCCTGAACAGGTCTGTCTGTATGTTTTTCTTTCCCAAATCTCATACTTGCTCCTGCTGTCTTTATTCATTAGCAGACTGATTGGAAAAAAAAAAAAAAAAAAAAAAAACCCTAAGGACCTAAAAAAAGGTAGAGCCACTGGTCATGATCTCAGGTTCCTGGGATCGAGCCCCACATTGGGCTCTCTGCTCTGAGGGGAGCCTGCTTTCTCCTCTCTCTCTCTCTGCCTGCCTCTTTGCCTACTTGTGATCTCTGTCTGTCAAATAAATAAATAAAATCTTAAAAAAAAAAAAAAAAGGTAGAGCCAGAAGATAGAAAAATGGGTCCCCAAGCCACCAGGTGGAAAAGTGCTTCTTAGAAGAGTGATATGGCCAGGAAGATACATGGTGGTGTGCTTTATAAATGAGAAATAAACTTTTGATAAATCAGGAAAATTGGAGGATTCTGTGCTACAGAAGCCTTAATTACCTCATAAACATATCTTATAATCATCTCATTCTTAATATATTACAAATGGAACTCTTGTTTCTCCTTTATTCCCCAAATCCATTGCTTCAACAAGTATTCTTCAAACATGTATCACATACCCATAGAATTTTTGGGAATTATATCTTTTCCAATATATCTCAAAACACATCAGATGTGTCCATTCCTCCCTATTTTTCTCCATCACCTTCATGATCTTATACAAAGCTCTCATTATTTCTTAAATTCCATCACAGCCTCCAAACAGCTACTGGGCATTCTGTTCTTGCCTTTCTCTTTTCTTCAATTTACAGCAGCCAAACTCATATTTCTAAAACACAACTTCAACCCCACCTCTCCCTTATTTTAAATCTTTCAACGGCTTACCACTGCACCAAGAGTAAAATCCAACTCCTAACCTTGACCTGCAAGACCCTGCACGTTCAGGCCCCTGCCAGCTCACCAGGTTTATTTTAGGACAGTTTCCAGTTACCGTCCAAGTCTAGTCACCTGGAATTCGTTCAGTTTCTCTAACAGCCTAAATTTGTATCTCCTCTGGTATCATTATCCCTATAGTTTGCCTTGCTTTGAAGGTGTTTCTCCTTGCCCTTCACACAACCAGTTCATATCTACATTTAAATATCCTTTCCTGGGTGCCTGGGTGGCTCAGTGGTTAAGCCTCTGCCTTCGGCTCAGGTCATGATCTCAGGGTCCTGGGATGGAGCCCTGCATCGGGCTCTTTGCTCAGTGGGGAGCCTGCTTCCCTCACCTCCTCTGCCTGCCTCTCTACCTACTTGTGATCTCTCTCTCTCTCTGTCAAATAAATAAATAAATAAAATCTTAAAAAAAAAAAATCCTTTCCTCAGAGAAGTTTTCTCTGATCACCAGGTCTAAGAAAATCATTGGCCCTTTCTTATCTTTTAGTGCACTATCTTGCTCTTTTCTATTCTAGCAATAACCAGAATTTTTAAACTATATATTCATATAGCAAGTAAGGACCTCTGGTCACAAGTTATGAAATACAAGAATTGTAGCTCCATTTTACATCAATGGATGCAATTCCTTTTTCTATTCTATTTCTAGATCCCATTCCATTTCTATATGGATTAGGATATAGATTCCAGATACTCTAACAAAGAGCCAAGTAAAACAGTGGCTAAACTTCCTTTAACTTTAGTGAGTCTTGAATATTAGAGTTTTATTTCTCTCTCTTTTATCAGTCTGAGGGTAAGCCGTCAAGGCTGATAGGGCAGTTCTGAAGTGTTAAGGATCCAGGCTCTTTTTGTATTGTTACTCTGCGTCCCTCAGTAAGAGGCTCCATACTTGGGTGCAAGGTACAAGATTAATTGCAATTTGGTGTGGTAGGTAAGAGCAGTTCATGGTTGAGGCAAGGGCTAGATGCAAAACCAGCTCTGGGATGCCAACTCCTCAGGCCAGTGAATGCTCTTAGAAGAACAAGTTCTTTAAAGGTTTATAAAGGAGGTAAGATTTTGAGAGGAGATAGACAAATTGCTAAAAGGCATGCATGAGGAATAAGAAAAGGAAAGGGTTGTCTAAATGTAATGGCAGCATTTGAAAATCTACGGTTTGTTTCTTTCCCTCTTAGTTTGGATGGATAGTAAAAATGCTGAAAACGCTAAGGATAAGTGCATGATTTCTTTCTTTCTTTTTTTTGTTAAGTGCATGATTTCAACAGAATTAAAATAGATGTGATTTAAAATACAGGAAACAGTGAGAAGATTCAGAATATAGGTGGAATATGGGAAGAAACTTTTGGCAAGAAGAATGGTTCTGAGCAACAAAGAATAGCTTTTACAACCTGGAAAAAAGGTTGGGGCTTTCGAGTCAACAGTTCTACAGAATGAAAGACAGAGATTGTTGGGGAAAGTTAAGTTTTATGTGTCTGACATATGTGATCAGCCCTGAAGTCAGAGATCCAATATTAATTGGAAAAAAAAAAAACCTGGAGTGTGAGAATTTTGGATCCTTGGTAAAAGTGCTTTGGTGGAAACTTGCATCAAAAAATGTAACACATTTAAGGAGGATCACCTTGAATCTGCACAATTGGCAAGATACTTCATCTTTTACGGAGTTTTTGATTTTGTTTTCCGTGCTGTGTTATCTTTAATTAAGCCTCTGGGAGCTCGCCAATCATATCACCTGTAGATCATTTTACCCACTGCTTTGTTTGTCACCAATCTTCTTGAAGGAGAAATGGTGAAGTGGATACCTTTCCCTTAGTTAAGAGAAATCCATGTTTTTTTTTGTTGTTGTTGTTGTTGTTTTTTTTTTTTTGCATTTCCTGATAACAAATATGTTGGGAAGACAAGTCAGCAAAGCCACGGGCATCTCTTACATCAACCACATTCATGATGCCCAAGTTACTGGTTACTTCAATTCCTTCCAGTTACCACACCATCAATCGAACTTGATGAAATTGAGAATATTCCCAGGTTCTAAATTAATCTGAATGTTGTAATTCACTCTGGCAAGGGGGTGAAGGTAGAAGGTAATGGAAGCATCATGGATTGTCAGATGAGGGATCCCTTTTGTGTTCACAATGATCTTTTTCTTAAGATCTTCGGCTCCTCAGGCACAACACAATGAACAGCCAAGAGACTCTTCATGTCGTAGATCAGATGGTAAGACTCTCTGGTCTTGTCAATCCTGATAAAATCCATAATACCAGAAGGGTCACTTATATCAGTTTAGACCTTGCCATCAGTTTTTTTTTTTTTTTTTTTCTTTCCTAGCACAGGATTATATACAGACAGGAAGCTATGCATCTGGATAGATTAATATCTCAATCTTTACCTATATAAACATCACTGTAGATATATAGATATAGGTATGTCAAAACTCAAAGCTCTCAACTGTTAAGGTAATTGGTACGATGTGGCAACTTGTATTCAACAAAACTATTTTAATTTTCACTTTAAATTAATATGGTAAATTTGTATTCTATTGCTTTTTAGTGTTTAAGATAGAATCTGTAAGTTTGATTTGGCTTAACTATATATAAAATGTGTAAGCTTAAGAAGCCTACAGTTAATTTTATGTACAGTATGATTCACATGTGAGTATTCCTTTCCTCGGACCCCACTCCCAAAAGTGAAAACTCCAGATGAAGTTGGTTCTGAGCAAACAACTGGAAAAAACAACCCCATGGGAGTAGAACCCAGCTGACTTGACCCCACCAATCCTAATGAACTACTACATGCAGATCTTCACTTTACTTCCTATCAGGGTATACTTGAGTCATTGATTTTGACAGGGAGCCATTCTCTCAGCTTGGGGGTTGACAAGAAGCAAGCTCACTGCTCAGTTTGTCCAGGTAGGCTACTACATGCCTCAAATGCTCTTTGGGACCACAAGCCACAGGTCCGCTAGGCACAGAATATACTTGAGGAGTTTCAGACAACCTTGGGAGCAATCATCAAAGAAGAAATAATCTACCTCCATGATTTCCAAAGCTGACAAAGGTCTATTTTGAGAAAAGTTACTTAGCAGACAATATGTTAGCAAGGAGGAAAAGAGTTTAGTGTGTTTAAAAAGCTTTAAACTACTGATGTTCCAAATGGAAGAGGTTAAATAATCTTGGTCTCTTTGGAGGGAAAGAGGGGCCTCTCTTGTTGGATGGAAGGGTGTCTCAGTTTGTATGACCGAAGTATCAGGCATTTGTTGGGGAGAGCAGAGGAAGAAGGCAAGAGTTAGTGAGGAAGCCAGGTCAGGAGGGACCAATATTCAATCCTGGACAGCCATAAAATTTTTGCTAAATCTTAGTGTGACAGTTTGTGTGAATGGAATATCCACCCAGTAACTATCACTAAATATCTATTTACAATCTCTTGAGTTTCCTTTTTAAATTTCCTCCATGGGTCCCATGTGGCATGCTTTCTTTTTTTTTTTTTTTTTTTTTTTTGTCCAGAGGAAGGACTCCATTTTCTTGTCAATAAAAAGAAGATCCTTCTTAAACTTTCTCCATACAATTTCATTAATGGTGAAATATAGAATAATAGGTTAACTGGCCATGTACATTTTTTTTCATGTTCAGAGACCAAATTGCTAACTAATTGTGCCTAAGCATGCAGATCTTAATTACAAGGATTATCAGTTTGTTCATGGGATAAATCTAGTAATTATCAGATTTGAGAATCGCTTATTACGATCTACCACAAAATGCTAAATATAGCATTTCCTTCCTTCTATAGGAAAAAGTGATAAATGTTTTTTAGACCACACAGAAGGAAGAATTTGCTGTGGCTTTTAGGTATATTCCCACATCTAATGATAAAAACAGAAAGCAATTTAAGAACATTTTCCATGTGTGTCCAAATGCAAGACACAACATCCTCTTTATAAAAGGGCCAGTGGTTACTGATGTCTCAAAGAGGCAGTTAATTCATATCTGTGTGTAGAAGGAGCTTGGGTGCATCCATGCACGTACACACACACACACACACACACACACACACACTCAGTGAGCATACCAGAAATTCAACATTGTTTTTATTTGTGTGGTTTTCAAAATGCAATGTATTCCCATAGGAAGAAGAGCTTTCCCAGTGGCTTCTGCATACATATTACATCAAGGTGGCCATTTGATTCCTCCCAAAGGATGCAGAGAAAATGACCAAACAACACAGGTGTGTAAAATCATGTGACTTCTCCAGAACTGTGTGGAACATGGGAAAAACTGAGAAGTTATTACATCAGCATTTTCCCAATCCCGCAAATGGAGCTCACAAAATGCGAAATATCCACGTGGGATTAGGTAGGTTTTGATGTTTTGAGAGTGTCAGAGGGCAATTATTTCTTATGGGTGGTTATTGGTGATCTTTCTTTTTTCTGGAAAAAAAAAAAAACACGTTATTTTTAAGGCTTACTAAGTTTACACATTTTGACTATGAATTCAGCGGCTACTTTCACAACTATCACATTTTGGGGGTTGGGATGACAAGAATTTCAATTTCCTCGGTCCTTCTTCGACCCTACTTCGGTCCTCTACTATCCCCACTAGTGAACGGGGCTAGACAGTAGGGCTGTTATGAGACTGTTCCATCTTCTGACACGGTAAAGTAAAATAGCACATCATTACGTATCATGAGTGTGGTTTGCATTGTGGCTCCACAACTCAAAGATGAAATAGCTTGTATGTTTTTGTTCTAAGTCTCTTATTTATATTGACCCAAGGCACAAATAAGACCGTGAAAAGAGCAAACACGTTCCCTGGAGGATTTTTCTAAGAATTTCAACCAAAGACCCAAAGATAATAGCAGAAACTGGGTTCAAAAGAAATAAAGAAGGGAGAAATGATAGAATGATCTGGAAAAGCAATTAAGGACTCTGATCATCTAAACACTACCCCAAAGAGTGGGTATAAGGCTGAGAAGTAGTTCACATTATGCAAGGGAACAAATACATGTTTTGCAAACAGGTGTCAGTCATCGGCAGGTTCAGGAAGCTCCAGGGCTCTTAGATATGGTTTAGGCATTAGGCCACTTTTCCCTGAAATGATTCTAGCAGCTTTCAAGATGGGAGAGATGATCTATTATTTTTGTATAGAAGCAAACTCTGATTTATTAGGGAGAGTATAGGTTGGGAAAGTGACCACCCATGTTTTCTTTTTTATCTATTTTTCCAGATGTATCTTGTGTTTGTATTCTGTTGCTCTAGTGAATTGGACTATAATTTTGCAAATACTTTCACCCGTAATAACATATAATGTTTATACAAGACTTTTCCTCTAGAAACCCTAAAGCACCTTTCAGACCTTAAATGACAAATCTGCATCAGAAATCTAGTTAGGAAGTGACAGTCATTGTCAGTAAGAACTCATTGAATTCTTTCTAGGAGAATTTTTTTTTTTTCCCCCTGGGCCTTCCCCTGCTTATTAATGTAGAGAATTTTAATTTTTCACTCTTCACGGCAGAAAGCTAAACAGTCACAGACATGTTCAGTAAGTTCAAGTAAGGCCAAGATGGATCTGAAGTTCGGTCAGTTTAATTTTTGGCGATTCTCTAATTTAGTTTAAACCACAGTTATCACTGATCCGTTCAGTTGCATAACTCATTCAACTGAAGAATGTTCACTTCTCCATGCCACACAAGTAGAGCTGGCTGAACTTTCTCAGAAATGGGGATGCCAAGGACACTAACATGGGCAGGGTAACGGTAGGAGAACACGGTGCTACCAAGAAATGTGCCATAAGCACAAAGACAGAAACCTTCTGAACTATTTTTCAGAATTGTTTTCCTTGAGATATAGTTACTATTTTTTTGAATATGTACATGAGATAAGTACTGTAGATACATGGTCTCCTCCATGAAAAAAAGGACGGAGTTATTTTTATTGGGGTCAAGATTGATAATATCCCAAATATTCTACAAAGAACTCTTTGGAATTCTGGTGCTTAGAAATGAGAAAAAAAATATGTAAACTCTAACTTTCACTTGTATTTAGAACAGTCAGGGGAGAGGAAAAGGGATTAGTCTAATTTTAAAATGTTCTTCAATTAAGTTGGCATCATTAGAGTATCATTGGACTCGCATACTTTCAGCACAGATGGGGAAGTTACTGGGTTAAATGAGGTGAGGGAGGGGCTCAGGATAAATGACCCCTGCCTTCAAACAATAAATGCAGCTTTGTTAATGCAGAGTAATGCTCTAGTACATTCGTAACTCACTTAGAGATTCTAACAAACAAGATGTCATACAGCTATATAATATTTTCATGGCCCCAAAATGTAGATATTAATGATGTGCTGTTTTATGTTTTCAGTGTATTTTTCCATAATACTTGCTCTATGTGAGTAGCTCTGGTTAAAAAAATGTAAATTAACATTGAACGGAGGGCAAGTCTTTTTTCCCAAGCCTGTCATCCCAATAAGCAAACCAGACCTTGCTACACAGCCTGGTCTGCAAGTTTTATCCCCTCCGAGACTTTACCCTTGACTTGGTTGCACTTATGGTATTAGATTCTAAGCTCCACAAGGCACCTGAAGCATGAGGAGTTTCACTTCTGTATGTTTAGTACCTGCCCAAGTGCTTGTCACATGGTAAATTCCCACGATAGTGGAAAAGAGGGAGGAAGGGAGAAATGTGGAAAAAAAGCGGCAGAAGGAGGGAGGGTTCTATATTATATGCACACTGTGACCGAACTGCACACTGTTCATAGCTCAAATAGTCATAGCTATCTCCCTGTGTCACATGTCGTGTGACTTATCCTGTTCTTAAGGTGACTATAACTAGGAAGCCAGCCATCATTTTAAACATTGGATCCCAACAAGTATCTACTCTGATCTGGTAGACGGTGCTTTATAAAATTCAGTGTTCAGAACATTTGAACTTACCCACCTCAGGCCATTTAAAAAATTTTTTTAAAATAAATTTCCTTAAAAAGCAATGCATCTTTCCTGACTCCAAACACAAGGTAACACTGAAAGCTTTCTCTGTTCGGAGTGGTCTCATGTTGAAATCCTGGATTCAGCCAGAGCAATACTTACGTCATGTTGCCGACACACCTGTACACATAAAGAAAGGCAGTCCCACGGACTGAAAGGAAACAGGCAAAGAATCTGGTTGGGAAAGGATTAGGTGACTGTGGAAGAGAGGGACTACTGGGCGTGAGCCTCACACTCTACTCTCACGGTGCACTTGCCGCAGAGAATTCTACAGGGTTCTTATTCCCCCTACAGGAAGCCCCTCTATGTTTCTGACAGCAGCAAGTTTAGACGAGAACTCTCGGCACTCCGAGTTGTCATGTATTCCTTGAGCATGAGCAGTAAGTGCCTGCTGGGGTGTCTCCTCACTGTGGAAGTTTAAGTTGGCTCAGGCTACATTCTTAGTGTTGCCAGGGAAGATCAGCTGGCTCGCCGCTGAGTGCTCCCTAGGGTGCATTTCCTGGAGCGAATTTTTGGTCAAGCAACTGGTCCATGAACCATCAATTTCTGAAAGTTATCTTGCTACTATTTCATAGTTTACTGGACTTAGGGAGATACGGACATTCGCTAACAAAACTTACATGAAGGCAATGTATTAAATATTACCAATTATTAAACATAACCTGTAATATGACTATCCCATGGGCGAAAGGATCAGAATACATGCTGTGGTGTGATGGCACCTTCTGCTCCTATAATTAAACCATATAAAAAGCCAAATTTGCAGTCAGAATTGTGTTTGATTAACATGGGGTCAGAAAATGGAACATTAGCTTATATAATTCAAGGGGCTAATAATACTTTCCAACTGATAGTATTCAACATACCTATTCCTATAATATATCATATATAGATGGATGGTTACACAGGCAGATACACATACATAGATATAGATATACACACACAAGTGTATTATATACATATATATATTATATATTCACATACATGGAAAAGTACTGGCAACCAGTAGCACACTGGAACCTGGGAAGTGGGGTTGCTTCTGCCCTTGGCTCTCAATTTAAAAGACCTTCCTCAGAACCTCTTATTCATATTCACAGGGCTAGGAGTCTGTGGCGCCACCAGGGGCTAGTGCCCACCCCCACTTTTTAAGACAATGTTTCAGGTATTCAAACTTCAACGTTTCTTGCCTGCTTGGCCCTGATCCTTCTTCCAGGACCTGTAAGGGCCTCTTGCCTAGATCTGTCCTCCTGAGGGTGGTCTCTGCCACTGTTACACACATCACTAGATTTCAAAGTTGTCAAGGGGTAAACCAAGCTGAGAAATGTGGACTGAGGGATTGGGGGATGGGAAGATGGGGTAACTGGGTGATGGGCATTAAGGAGGCACTTGATGTTATGAGCATTGGGTATTAAATGCAATTGACAAATCACTAAATTCTACCTCTGAAACGAATACACTGTAAGTTAATTAAATTGAATTTAAATTAAAAAAGAAGAAAGAAATGTGCACTGAGGCATGCACATAGGTGTGCAAAAGGCCTTTTTTGGTATCGTGAAATCAAGTGTGGGAGTAGAAGACCAGGGTGATGGGGGGATGGGTTTTGTTGCCATGGGCTAGGAAAGTAGAGCCAGATCTCTCTGTGCTGCCGAGTTCCAGCAGGAAGCTCTAAGGAGTTCTAGGAGTACTTAAATTCTAAGTCGAAACCTTCCCTTCCAGATCCTTATTGAGGCATATTTTGTCAGGATAGAAAGTACAACATATGTAAGCCTGTCTTAACTAGGTTCACCTTGCCCAGATATACCCCTAAAACATCTTGAGCCCCATCCCTCTCTTCTTTCCTCCCTCAGCACTTTTTTCCCTTAGCTATATTAATATCTAACTTTTTTCTTAGATATATTAATATCTAACTCTTGCTGTCTGTTTTATCTACTGTTGTATCTCCAGTTTCTGGAATAGTGTCTGGCACTTGATTAAATGCTTAAAATATTTATTGATTGAATTAATGAATAAAAGCTAATATAATAAATCTGGTTCAGGGCTAAGAAACAATTCTATCTTTTCAGGGAGACTTGGTTATTATGATTGAACTATAGTTTAACTTCTATGTGGAAAATTATTCATGACATTTGCATTTTATAAATAAAGTATTAGGTGTCATACTGATCTGCTTCCAAGTTCATTTGAAATTGTTGGGGTATTTCTTGCTTTCTTTTTTCCTTAAGTTTGATAAACTTGAAGAAGATCCTATGGGAAGAGCCAGATTCCAGATGGAAACTGAAGGAAGGAGAGAGATTCCTTATCTCACCCAGAGGAAGTGTGCTAGGCCATATAAGTTTGGAAGCAGGCAGGTTCCAGGTGCTTCTGCCAGTAGCTCCCTGTATAAATGATGGACAGGCAAACAGTAAAAGGCTGTTCTGAAGGGACATTGGACGAGGTGAATGGTTGGTAGTGCATAACCAGATCTTGACAGCAGAGAGAGATGTAATTCATGAGGAGCTGAGAGACAATATTCACATCACTTACTAAGAGCAGTTAGGTAACAAGGAGATCATCTGAACAAAATGTCCTCTTTAAATGGACAGAATTACATTTATTTTCCTGTCTCTTATAAATAAGTCATTGTCTGTCTTTTTGGATTTTATTTGGAGTTGAAGTAGGAAAAGTCTAGTGGATAAAAAAGTCTTGTGTCACTTACCAGTTCCTTTACATATTTCTTATGTGACATGGTGAGTTTCAAATCACCTTAGACTTTGTCATTGGATACATTCTAAATGAACTTTTACCCATTAAAGTATTTTACTGTAATATTAAACATGCTGTAGATTAATTTAATTATTAGTAGTGCATGACATATCAATAGTATGATAGCAAGATTATATTTGTTCTTTAAATTTGGGCAAAGAGCTAGGATCAGACATCCACTCAAGTACGAAAAATCTTTAAGAAATCAGAACTGTCAAAATATTGAAATAGTCAAAATATTGAAATATTCAAAATATTGAATTTTGTGAGAAACAGTAGTTCACTCACCTCCTTCAACTGTGGGAATATATTATAATTTATTTGTCCATTCTACTGTTGGTGGACATGTTGGTTTATTTATTTTTTTTTTTTAGTTTTGGACTATTATGAATAGTGATGTTATGGATATTCATAAGTATGCCTTTTAATGGACATATGAGCACATTTGGGTTTGCTTTGTTATATGCCCATATTTATCTTCAGTAGCATATTCTCTCTTACAAAGAGTATATGAGGATGAAGAGAGCCAGGCCAAAAAAAAAAAAAAAAGTTACATAAAGTATGATTCTATTTTATATAAAATTTAAAGCCAGGTAAACTAATTGATGGTGACAGAATATGAATAATGGTTACTTCTAGGACTAAGTGACTGGGAAAGGACCCCCTAAATGGAGTTTTGGGGATGCTGCTAATGATCTATTTCTTCGTAGTTAAAAGGGTATTCCATTACAATTGCATCAAAAAGAATAAAACATTTAGGAGAAAATTTAACCAAAGAGGTGAAAGACCTATATACACTGAAGACTATAAGAGCTTAATGAAAGAAACTGAAGACACAAATAAATGGAAAGATATTCCATGGTTATAGGAGAATAGATATTGTTAAAATGTTTATACTACCTAATGCAATGTAAAGATTCAATACAATCCTTATCAATAATCTAATGACATTTTTCACAGAAATGAGAAACAATTCTAAAATTTGTTTCTAAAACCACAAAAGTTCCCCAGTCCAAGCATCAGAAAAAAAAAACAAAACAAAACACCAAAGACATCATGCTCCCTGATTTCAAATTACTAAGCTATAGTAATCAAAGTAGTATGGTATTGGCATAAAAACAGATATAGATCAATGGAATCTAATAGAGAGCCTAGAAATAGACCCACACATATATGGTTAATTAATTTATGACAAAAGGGCAAAGAATATACAACGGGGAACAGTGTCTTCAGTAAATGGTTTTGGGAAAACCAAACAGCCATATGCGAAAGAATGAAACTGGGCTATTATCTTACACCAAACACAAAATATCATTTCAAAATAGATTTAAGACTTGAATGTAAGACAAGGAACTACAAACTCCTAGGAGAAAACAGGTGGTAAGCTCCTTGACATCTTTCTTGATGATGATTTTTTTTTATTTGACACCAAAAGTAAAAGCAATAAAAGCAAAAGTAAACAAGTAGGACAACATCAAATCAAAACAAATTCTGCATGACAAAAGAAATCATCAACAAAATGAAACAGCAACCTACTAAATGGGAAAAAATATTGGCAAATTATACATCTGGTAAGGGGTTAATATCCAAGATATATAAGAAGATCATACAACTCAATAACAAAAGAACAAACAATCCAAGTAAAAGATGGGAAGGAGGACTGAAGAGAAATTTTTCCAAAGAGATGCTGATGGGCAACAGACAAATGAAAAGGTGTTCCACATCACTCACTCAAGGAAATGCAAATCAAAGCCACAATGAGATACTACTTCACACTGATTAGAATGGCTGTTATCAAAAAGACAAGACATAACAAGTGTTGACAAGGATGTAGAGAAAAGGCAGCTCTTCTGCACCATTGCTGGGGATGTAAATTGGTAGAGCCACTATGGAAAAAATTATAGTGTCCTTAAAAAATTAAAAATGGGGCTACCATATGTCCCAGCAATTTCATGTTTGGATATTTATCTCAAAAAGATACCCACACTCCCACGTTCACTATAGTATTATTTACAGTAGCCAAGATATGGAAACAGCCTGCATTTGCACTGGTGGATGAAGGCATAGAGAAAACATGATGTATATCATATATAAAATGGAATATTATTCAGCCATTAAAAAGAAGGAAATCCTGCCATTTGCAACAACATGGATGGACCCTAGTACATTATGCTAAGTGAAATAAGTCAGACAGAGAAAGACAAATATCATATGATTTCCCTTATATGTGGCATCTTAAAAACAAAAACAAAAACAAAACTCATGAATACAGAGTGCAGATTAAAGTTTCCTAGAGGTTGGGGGTGGTGTGTGTGGGCAAAGTGGATAACACACGTCAAAAGGTACAAACTTCCAGTTATAAAATAAATGTTTTGGGTTGTGATGTACAGCAGGGTGACTGCAGGTAATAATACCATATTGTGTATTTAATAGTAGTTAAGAGAGTGGATCTTAAATGTTTTCATCACAAGAAAAAAAAAGTTGTAACTATGTGAGATGGTGTATGTGAACTATACTTATCATTTGGTGGTGATCATTTCACAATATATACAAATATTGAATCATTCTCTTGTACATCTGGAACTAATATATTATATGTCCATTATACCTTAATAAATTAAAAAATAATAAATCATATAGACAGATGGCCCTCAAGAACAGACAAAAAAAGTGGGGGGATGAGTTCACATTCTGGACATTTATCAAGCTATGCATTTATGATTTGTGAAAATTTCTACATGTGTGATACTTCAGTAAAAACTTGTTTTAAAATATTTCTGTTAAATATGCTGCTTTGCTGTGAGAGAGAGCTTGTCTTCATTAGAGACATTTTAACATAAGGTGGACAAGCAGTTGGTAGAAAATTTACATGTTTGATGGTAAATTGGAAGAAATGACTTTCAGGTTTCCTTTTACCTTTGATTTTGTAATTTTCTGATGCTAGGCAAAAGTTTTCCAGTATCTTCACACATTCTTCATATAACTTGGTTTCCTATCCATTTACCATCCTTCACCAAGTTCTTCAGAAGGCAAACGGTTCCCCAGGAACAGAGTTTTTGGCTTTTTTGTTCTAATTACCATGCTGTATCCTCAGATTGTATGAAATTTGATTGAAGTGTTTTGGTACATCTGCTGTGGGTCTTTTGTCAGACAGTTCTCAGGAGCAGAAAAACGGCAGCCCGTTCACCCTTAGTGTGCACACTCCTTTTTCTCACTTTCCAGGCTCCGCCAACTGTTCAGTGTGTCGGGAGTGCTGTTGACATGTTGTTTGCTAGTTTAGTCCTTTTAATTTTGTGCGTGTGAAGGGAATACTAATAGAAATGGGAAACAAATGAAAAGTTAAAAGGAAAGAAGATGAAGTACAAATGTAAGGAAAAAATCCTTTTCTTACAAAGCGATGCTAGAAGTAATTTGATGGAGTAAGCCACAGTACAGGATCCTAAGTGTTATGCAAAGGGTGAATTTAAAGTGAGAGCAAACTATGACAGAGGGACAGTCACTTCTCGAGATGCCATGGTAGACTAGAGTATGGAGTATCACTACATTTTAAAATCTTGCTTGGAAGCCACTAAGAATCTAAAATACAAACAGTATATAATAAAAACAAAATAAAGAGTTCAGGAATCTTCCTGAAGATTAAACTGCAAAAGAAAGAAAGAAAGAAAGAAAGAAAGAAAGAAAGAAAGAAAGAAAGAAAGAAAGAAAGAAAGAAAGGAAGGAGGGAGGGAGGGAGGGAGGGAAGGAAGGAAGGAGAAGAGAAGAGAAGAAAAGAAAAAAGAGAAGAAAATTAACAATTTATACCTTTATGGGCGAGTTGGAGCTTAGAAAATGTCATGCATTAACACAGCTCTTGTTTATAAATGCAGTTGACTACTTTTGTTTTGCCTTCTATGAGACCTTCCTATGTCCATACAGTCTGAACTTCCCTCTCCCGCCCCCCTTTTTTCTGGCATTAATGGATTTCTGTCACTTGCAACCAAAGGAGTACTAGTAGTCAAACTGGCAAGTGTATGAGAAAACAAACTCAGAGAAAATACGAAACGGACTCATGAGACTGGATACAGAGCATTTTCCTATTCCAGAATGAAAAGCTGTAAATCTTTGGAAGCAATAACCTGATCTTTCTCTTGGAATCAGATATACTACGCTCTTTGAGGATGAAAGTGTAAGAATTTTGTGGTAAATTGTTAGATTAGCATACATTACTGAATATTTCTGATGGCCTCCATTGATATATTTCAAAAGAGCAAGAAGTTCCTGTCCAGTTACTTTGCTAAGAAATAGAACCAGAAACAATAGGAAAAGTATATAACTTTGTTACAAGGAAGATCTGAAACTGCTTAAGAACAGATAATCATTGGTCTTTCTGAGCTGCAATATTAGTATAGTGTTTTCTAAAGGATCCTGCTTCGGATGGTAAGGATAACATAGGATTGGGGTTTGAAATGGGAATATACAGAAGAGGAGGAGTTGAATCAGAGAACGCCAACTTTATATTCTCTCTTTCCTCATACCTCGCAAAGCTCATCTTGCTAATTGCTATAGTATATAGTTCTGGTTGGAAATTAACCTTGATATAAAGCTACGTAGATTTAAATTAGTTAAAATTAAATAAAATTAAGAATTTAGTTCCTTGCTGGTACTAATCACTTGTCAAATGTCCGTAGTACCTGCCATGTGGGACAGAACAAAAGAAGAACATTTTCTTCAGGATAGAAACTTGTACTGGACAGCACTGATCTAGAACAAATGAATTTATAAGGAAAAATTTTAGCTGCCCCAAAACAGTCTATCAGGCTTTATTGGTGCTCCAAAGCTGGTAACTTTAAGCAGAAATTAGGATTTTGGACACAGTCACTTGGGTTTGCAGCTCCGCCTAGATTAGACTGTAAGATTTCCTATATTGCTCGTTAGCTAAGAGTGTCTACAACAATGATAGTAAGCAACGGTTGCTTAAATTCTTAGGGTGGTATATGATCACAAGACTGAAAAAAAAAAAAATGACTGTTTTTTCCAGCTTCATTAAGTAATTTGTAGTCACCAAAACTACCACTAGGAAAATTGAACAGCTAAGTTAGGACAACCTAAGAGAGTATTGCAATGCCTCTTTTATGGCTGGCCCTGAAAAATGCAAGGGAAATCTTCTTGGGAAGCTATTTTGGGGTCTATATTAACCAATTTTAGGATTTGTCAATTTTCAAAGATGTTAGTCACTTATCCAATATTCATTTTGCTATTGCCATCTGAAAGTGTCCAAGGTCTGGTGTGTTCCCATTTTTAATTTTTTAAAATGGGAACATTCACTGCTTCTATCCTTCTCCCACACACACACACACACACACACACTATATATTGGACTACACTGGAGAAGGATGCAAAGTCCCATATATTTTGTGCTCTTCAAAAGCCATGTCTGGGTCTGAGTCACCTAGAGAAAGAATCCTGAATTGCTGAACTTAAAATGATCATATCACTCTGTAATTAACAGAATGCAGTCTTGAGGTATCTCATTTTTAGTTGGGTTGAGTAGATTTGGGATTCTATATGGAACAGGTAAATCATGTTAAACATGGGCTCATTAGGAATGGAGTATGAAAAAGAGGAGATGCTCATGTTCAACGCAGCCATAGAGTAGAATGAATAGTGGAAAACATTTTAGTTGTGGGAAATCCCAGATTGGGTTCTAATGTCTCTCAATGATCTGACATATGCTTGTTTGTTTGTTCGTTTGTTTTTAAACATAACCCTAATTCTTGGCTCCTGTAGATTGGCTAAGCAAGAGCTTATCCTAAAGCTTTTCTTAGGCTCTACCCTGTAGCCAGAGATGATCCGTCTAAGGATGAACACCTGATCTGGGCATGGCAAAATGAAATATAAAAGTCAAGAATATGATCATGATCAGTCCACCAGGGAAAATAATATTGGATTAGGAACAAGGAAACCCAAGTTTTAGTCATAACTCTGTCAGTATATTCAGCCTGGAACAAGTCACTTTATCTCCCTGGACCTACGTTTCTTCACATGTAAAAAATGAGTGTTTGGTACTAAAAATACCATTATTTTCTAGTGTGTTTTCTATGGAATGTTAATGAGCACCATACAAAGAAAAAAAAAAAAAAAAGCTGTGCTGGTCAGATCTATGTTTACCAAAGTTCCTTTGCAACAAGACTTCTCAGATTATTTAATTATAATAACATGCATTGTGAATCTTCTAGAAAGACCTAAATATGCAATTTCTTTGGTATCATGCCATTTTTCCCCATGGAGCCTTCAGGGGGTAGTGTTTCCATTTGGAGAAATGTAGGTTAAGATCTTTTCTAAGATCCTTCTGCCTCAAGATACCATGGATTTCATGATCAGCTTTCTCTAGCTTATGGTACAGCCCAGTGGGGAAGAGAGCATTTAATGTCCTGCCTATATAGTTTGAAAACAGCCCCTTACTTCAGTCAGAAATCTTGTAAGGCACCCAGATGTGTTGCTTGCATGTTGCCAAACAGGCAGCTTGACTGGATTTTTGTTCAAATCAGGCGAGCCTGTTGGCATGGAGTAGACACAGAGAGAGTGTGCATTCCTGGGCTCCGTTTCCATTAGCCACGCAGCAGCTGAAGTTCATGGCTAAACTGTTCTTCATCTTAACTGGGCATGTGTCCAGATTAAAGAAGGGAACAGAAGGGGTGATATATTCCCCCTTTAGGATCTGAAGGACAGCAGGCTACTACCCATTTTAACTAAAGGAAAACTAGGGGCTTGTGCCCAGGATTCTAACATTTGGAGAAATTTGAAAGGTCATCTCATCCAGCTACTCATGGATGCTTGACTTCTTTCCGCCACTGTGTTAGACGTTTCCATTGACAAAAAACACACTATCAAGCCAACCAATGTACACAAAGAGATGGAATGCAGAAAAGGTTCCTTTATTTTGGGGTAAAATGTGACCCCCTCTGGATTTTATCTGTTTGTATTTTGACCTTCCAGAGTCATTCAGTATAAGCCGAAGCTCCTTTCACTTGATGGCCTTTTAAAACTCAGAGCATGGGTCACCTTGTAGTTCTGAAAATCAGATAAAACACCAGTGAGCCTTTTGTGGAACAGTTCAGGAGCATGAAGGACACATATAGAATATAATATTTACTACGTCGTACAGCCTTTTACACTGTCTTCATCTCCCAAAGTTTGGGAACGTAAATGCTTGCTTAGGTCACTGGATAACTTAATATTAAAAGAATATCTCTATAGCTAATTATATACCATGTGTATAACATAGTGCTTTGGTTAGCATATAATATAAATAGTATAATTGACTTTGAGCAACAAGATAGAAACTTTAAATTATATATGCAGCTGCTGAAATAAAACCACATACTGACAGTGAGTTATTGTCTGAAGGTGAACTATAGAATAAGCTCTGTAATGGTCAGTGGTTGAAGAACTCAGAGGAGGGGCCCTCCCAGGGATTTGATATAGGACACTGTTTGATCTGTTGCCAGCTTGGTCACAGATATCGATTACAGCAAATTCTATGAGATATGCATATCATTAACTTAGTAACATAATATTTTGGTCTCTGTGGTGTTTCTCTTAGTGTATAAATGTAGCTAACATGTGTCTCTGCCAGTGAGAGAGATTTTTTTAGGTGAATCACCATAAAACTTGGGGGGAGTAAAGAATTTTCAAATGTTTTAACTATAGAAACTAGACATGCATTAATCAATCCTTTTTGAAGTTCTTCATGAATCACTTTATACTCTAATGAACTTGAGGGAAAAAAAATTAAATGCTTATGGTTACAATGAAGAGCTGTTCATTTGACTAAAGCTCTTCTCGACTCAAATGCCAGCAAGACAAGTAAACGTTTCTAGAATCTTTGGTTTAACAGATTTTGTTAATTTTTTTTCCTGTTCAGAGGAGAATTCAGTATATTTTGAACATGTCCTGAGGAAAATTTAGGCCAAACGATTTTTCTTTCCACTTCAGTTATTTTGAGATCATCCTTACTAGAATCCATCTGTATTACCTCAGAATAGAGGTTCTTTGTTATTATCTTAAGTCATTTACTTCAAACCACCATGCCATTTATTGAAAAATTGTTTACTAATGATTTATCAGAGATAAACATTTCTCTTTATATTAAGAAATTTGCATACTTTCTAGATACTTTGGTTCTTTATTTTCTTTATTTTTTTATTTTTTATAAACATATATTTTTATCCCCAGGGGTACAGGTCTGTGAATCGCCAGGTTTACACACTTCACACTTTCTAGATACTTTGAATTCAAAAATCTTGCAGAATCGTTTGTCTTCATTCTTTTTCAAGTATTGAATTTTGTTTGTTGTCATGGAACGAAAACATCACTTAAAATTACCAACGATGATCTGACAAAAGTATGTATATAATATAAATACATATAAAACATATATCTATTTAATAAGGATATTAAATAGATAATAAATGTATAAAATATTATATATATAACAACATGTATCTAAAAATTGAATAGGTCTTTATCATTATCTGTGAATTTTCCATCCAATGCAGGAATATAAAGAGTTCCTGACAGAGTTCCTGATACCCAATCTTCCTTTCTTCTTTCCTTCCTTCCTTTCTTCCATTCATCTGTTAAGTTGATAGAGAGAAAGGAATTTTAGCATCAATTTTCCAACTCCACTGGACAGCACAATGAGAACAGATGTTCACTTGAACATTTACCAGGGTTCTACCATAGGAGAGAAACCCTGAAACTATGAAATTCAAAGCTTATATAGGGTGGCTGGCACATGAGTTCATCCTCTCTTCCAGAAAGAAGGTTTTCACTCTGGAATGTAAACAAGTCTTCCCTTGGGAGAAGAGGAGAAATTGCCTGGGTTTTTACTACCCTAGGAGGTAAACAAATGGTGCTGGGGTGGATACGTCCTGAAACTTATTCACCATATACTATCACTTCCATCTCTCACATGTTTTCTATTCAGTCATCCTTTAACTAAGTTTACTTATATTGTGTCTCAGATAGCCTGGTGGTAGAAACATGGAAAAATTCATGGAGGTCCAAAGAGCAACCATTCATCCATGCAACCAAAGGCTCTTGAGCTCTTTATAGATCTTCTTCTAAGCATGAACATGCTACATCGATTAAAGGTAAAGAAACATAAAACATAGTCATTGCCCTCTGGATATGCACAATATGGAGTTTGTTTTCTCCACTCTACAATGTAGAGTTGCAGAGGTTATTACTTCATAATGCAATTCATTGTATTCTTGAAATGTTCAAATTGTTAATAGGTTCTTCATTACAGGAAATATAAGTCTAGTTCTCTGTAATTTCAAAAGCTTAATGTTCTTTTTAGACCCACTAAAGTAACTTAAAAAATCAAATTCTAGCTCTATTGGTAGCTACTCAGCTATTTGAAAAATTTAAAAAATGTTGACACTCTCTCACCTAAATATTTTTTCTCTTGTGCTAAACATCTCTAGATCATTGGACTGCTTCTTCTTCTTTTTCTTTTTAATCAGTAAAGCTTATTTAAGTGTTTCTTGTTAAAAATAATTTCTAGGCACTTCACCACCCTGGTTATTTTATTCATTATGCTTCAGTTTGTCAATGATCCACTTAAAAGAAACATTTCTTAAAAAAATTAAAAAAAAAGTTTTAGGCATTTTTCTGACCAATGCTGGATACAGAAATGCAACTATTACCTCCTTTTATATGCATCTGACACAACCTATCTTGATTATCACCCTATTAAATTGCTTTTCAGAGCTGTCTTTTTTATAATTAAATAGATTATTTATAAAGGATCGTGACTCTATTCATAAATACTGCTTGATAATAACCATTGCAAAACAGTAGAAAATATTACTTAGAGTTGTTATTATGCTAAATTCATTCTTGGTAATCATTGCCATAATGTAAAAATAGTTTGTAAGTCATCATCAGTTCTTTTTAATAGTTTGTTGCTTGTAAGTATTGATTGATCCAGTTTAATTTTACTCCTAATATAACTAGACCAAGTACAGTTTTTTCAGTTATCAAGTTACCCTATAGAATATATTCATGGGTGAAAATTGTGTATTTTTTTAAACAAAGCATTTGAATTTATATTCTCTATGTTTAATCTGATTTTATAGACACTGTAATAATTTATTTGGAATCTAATTTTCAATTCATAGTAGAAATATAAGATCCATTTACGGTAAATTGAATATAACAATTATTATGAGATTATGGAAAAATACTTAAAACACATTAGCATGAAGATTTAAAATTCATTCAACAGCAAATATCTGTAAAGTACTTGTATGTTCAGCACAGCACTTGAGGAGTAAGGATATAGAGAGAATCTCTACCACCATGGAGCTTACGTTCTGGTGATGGAGACAGTATAAACAAGATCAAATAAATAAAGTGTATTGTATTTAGCTAATGAAAAGTGCTAAGGGGAAAACTAAAGCAGAGAAGAGAGAAAGAAGTGCAGAAGTCGGGTGGAGCAAACTGAAATTTTAGAGAGGTTCCAAGGTCTCCTGGAAGCTGCCGTCCTAGTGTTGGCTTCACTTTCAAATTAGAGATCCCTTTGAAATTAAAGATTTTAGGAAATATCCTTTAGTAATTTAGTTTGTTGTTGATGTTTTTTCAATTCAGGGATTCTCTTTTCTCTTCTCTGGTCTTTCTTTTCTTCCCTCCTCATAAGCTTTGCCATTATAAGAGACAGTTCACGTGGGAAAATGTAAGGTCCCCATTTGATGGGAATTCTTAGCAATTTTGCAAGTGGACACAAGTTACACTAGAAAAAAAAAATCTCCGTCCAAGAAAGAAAGAATGTGTGAAAATATGACAACTTGGAATTAAAATGAGGAAATCCCAGATGTTCTGAGGCTGTTTGTGTTTAGCCATGACAACATGAAATCAATTCAGAAGCATTTGTCATTTTTTTATCCTAGAATGGCTTTCCCCCAACACCATCCAGTGCTGAGCCATATATATCTGTGCTCTTGCATGTGTGCTCAGAAAATGCAAGTGTATTTTATATTAGCCTGAACAATCCAAAACAAGGAGGACAAACGGACTTCAAGGAATATAGCACATTTTATTACAATTCCAAAACAAATTGTTTTTGAGTTATTCCTTTCCCTGGCACAAATAATTATGAGTTGATTGAATGCAGATATGTTTGCAAGTGACATCACTGGCTATTTTGAGGAAAATAGGAGATAATATGAGCATGACTCTTGATATTTCACTGTACCCACATTTTGAAATTCTGCACAAAACCTCATCTCTGAGGTCACATCTTTTTTTCCCCCATGCAGTCTATGCTGACCACACCAGGCTACCTTGAAATCTCCATCCTCTCCTGCACTGGCTCTTACCATACGTGTCGGGATTTGTGAAATGTTCATGTTTTGCCCTATTCTTCTATTATGTAAGGTCCTTAACGATAACCTTCTCTTATGCATTTCCTATATCTTCCATTGGACCTAACACTGAAGTCTTGTTCAACGATTACCTTCTTGTCAATGAATTGATTCTTCTTACCTTACTTGTAGCAGCCTACTTTCCGTTCAGCTTGCTATCAGTGCAGTGTAACTACTGATGGTTGGAAATGACAGCAGCAACTTGATCAGTTGGAGTCTTGAAATCAGGGATGGGGTTGGGGATGAGGAGGAAAAGAAAGACTTTTAACCAAATCTTCAGGCAACTGCCTTTCTGAAGAAGGGAATCGCAGACAACAGACAGCAATAGTTTCAGCCTCGATAAGAACAGCTTTGCTCTCTTTCTTCTCGTTTCTTTCTTTTCCATAACCATGAGAAATTTAGGAAAGACTTCTGGCATGATTGTAATCTTCCAGCCATCCTGACACCATCAGGAAATAGTCATTCTAGTGCCAAGGCAAGCCATGACTCCAGGCCAACATAGAGAATGATCTAAAAGCAAATATATATTGGAGCTTTGACATATGATTTTATTTTCTTTTTGTAGATTTAGCTCCTCCCCCATAATATTGAACTTGGATTCCTATTTATAAGGTGGAGTCTCAAGACCTGTGCTTAAGAGAACTTATATAAAATTATTATTCAACAATATAAAATATTTCTTCTATTGAATTCTATTTTGCATTAGAGAGAAAAGTTGGAAGATTCCATTGTAAAACTGAACATTTTCTATCTTTAATCAAACTTTTGGGGAGAGTTAGTTGGCTGGGGGTACTATAGCAATGCATTTCTCTTGTCTCTTTCCCACTTGCCTCTTTTTCTACCTTTCCCAGACCTACAGTGTAGTAACCCTTCTTCTTCCTTTTGTTTTTTTTTTTTGAAGATTTATTTATTTATTTATTTATTTGACAGACAGAGATCACAAGTAGGCAGATAGGCAAGCAGAGAAAGAAGGGGAAGCAGGCTCCCCGCTGAGCAGAGAGCCTGATGCAGGGCTCAATCCCAGGACCCTGGGATCATGACCTGAGTGAAAGGCAGAGGCTTTAACCCTACTGAGACACCCAGGAACCCCTCTAGCAACCCTTCTAATTGCTTCCCTGAATCATCTTATTTTGTGATTGCTTCCTTCTCTGTGAATCCCAAGCCTCCTATGCATCATCTAACCATACTCCCCATAGTTACTGCAACCTACTTTTCCAAATAATTCAGCCAAAATTTACCTGTAGATTCTCGATCTTGATTTAATTTCATCATTCTCCATTTCATTCCCCACCCCTAAACTGCTGAGGATAACTGCTTAACTCTGGAGATGTCACCCAGTGCTGCTGGTCCATTAGGACAACTCAACAATCCATGAATAGTTCTGTGGTTAGTCCCTTCTTCCATCTCTTCCTTGTCCCATTTATAATCCCTCAAGGTTCTCTTGGAGAGAGGAGTTCATATATCTCCTCCCTCTGTACGTGATAGCATGTTCATCTGTAGTCTTGAGCTTAAACATCGAAAGCCATGTTTTCTCCTGTCCCTGCTAAGGTTTCCCTTTCTGATTTCCTTTTCCCAAGTTCCAAAGAAAAATAGACTCCTGCCCTTGTTCAAACCTTGCCTTTCTATCTCGTTCCCTCCCTGTACTTTTAAAACTGAGGCCTGCCATGGGTTATCTTCTCCACTGTTTCAAGACCTCCCCTCTACTGATTCTGTCCATATCATACTTAGGTATGTTCAGGTCACTTCTATAAAATGTAAGTTCCTGCCCTCTGGATACTATCTTGAGCTTCACTTCCATTCAAACTTTAGCTTATAAAAAGAACAATCTACATGGCTTCCTGTTTAACTTCCTTCCATTTTATTAATTTAATAAAAAGACATTTTATTTAAGTACACATATGGAAAGTACAAAAGTCAGGTACAACTCAATGAATTTTCATAAATGTATCTCTTCCAGCACCAAGAAGTCCCTTTTGTGTGGGACATATGGGTGGTTCAGTAGGTTATGCATCTGACTCTTGGTTTCAGCTGAGGTCATGAACTCATAGGTCATTAGGTTAAGCCCCAGGTCAGGCTCTTCATTCAGTGGGGAGCCTGCTTGAGGATTCTGTCTCTCCTTCTCCCTCTGCCCCACCCCCAGTCATGCTCTTTTGCTCTCTCTCTTGTTCTCTCTCTCTCTCTCTCTTTCTCTGTCTAAAATAAATAAATAAATCTTAAAAAAGAAAAAAGAAGTCCCTTTTGTGGGTACTGGCAGACATTATGACTTTTTAAAAACCATTCCTTTTCTTTATTTTTTTAATTTTTTTAAAATTATGAAATATAACATAAATACAGCAAAGTGAACAAAATATAAATGTACAATTTAATGGAATGTTATAAGGTTACTGTGTAACTAGCATCCAGGTAAAGAAGTAAGATACTGTCAATTGCCCAGAAGCACTCAGCCACAGCCTACTCACAAGCTATCCAGGGAGAACCATCACTTCTTGCTTGTCTTTACATTATTGCTGCCTATGTGTTTTTCCATAAACAAGATAGTTTAATGTTTTTCTTTTTTTTCCTTTTCTTTTTTTTTTAATTTTTTATTTTTTATAAACATATATTTTTATCCCCAGGGGTACAGGTCTGTGAATCACCAGGCTTACACACTTCACAGCACTCACCAAAGCACATACCCTCCCCAATGTCCTTTTCTTTTTTTTTTTAATATTTTATTTATTTATGTGACAGACAGAGATCACAAGTTTGTAGAGAGGCAGGCAGAGAGAGAGGGGGAAGCAGGCTTCCCGCAGAGCAGAAAGCCCAATGCGGGGCTTGATCACAGGACTCTAGGATCATGACCTGAGCTGAAGGCAGAGGCTTTAACCCACTGAGCCCCACAGGTATCCCTAATATTTTTCTTTATTTAAATGGAATCATATGTTGCATATATTGGGGTATCTGACCTCCTTTGTTCAATAAAAATTATGTTTAAAAGTTTATCTTTTTTTTTGAAAGCTTGGAAATAGTCTTTATTTTGGGCAAGTACATGCTCAGGTACAGTTTCTATTACTCTAGAGGAAGGGAGGAATTGAAATGGAATTGGCACACTCTCACAAGAGTTACACTTCTCTGCTTAATGAAAGGCAAGTGTGAGGTGGTAGCTGAAATAGTTTATCATTTTTTGATAAAGAACTACTTCACTATTTCATCCTTTTTGGTTTTGTTCCTGTTCTGTGGCACCCTATACCTTTAAAGCACACTTTTCTACGGGGTCTAAATATATGATTAAAATTGTTAAGGCATGAGATCTATAAATCTCCAACTTTACAAAAAAAAGACAGATGATCTTCCAAGGGATTTAGCCAATTTGTGTTGTTCTCAGCAGTGAATTTACTGCTTGCTCCACATTCTTACCATTTGATATTGTCAAATTTTCTTTATTATTGTTCAGCCAGTCAAATTCAGATTGACTTTCTTTTGGACAGTCTGCTTAAGCTCTTTCCCTGTGTTGTATAGGCTTACTCTTTGTTTTTCCTCTTTTGCTTATAAGTTTGTTGCACTTCTTTGATTATTACATCTCTTTGTATATATCTACAGATATGACTCTTTGGTCAGCTATATGTATTACATGTATTATTTTCTGTGACCTGCCATTTCACTTTCTTTGTTGTATCCTTTGATAAATAATTTTTTCAATTTTGAATATCATGAAAGTATTAATGTTTTTGTAGCAGTCTGTCACTAACACAAGTACCTGGTTTTATCTATATCATTTCTTTTTTGTTTTGCTTTATTTGGAGAGTTTTTTGTTTGCTTAGTTTCAGGAATAGAATTTAGTGATTCATTAGTTGCATACAACACCCCTTGTTCATTATATCCTTAATGCCCATCACCCAGTTACACCCCCCCCACCCACCTCCCATTCAGCAACCCTCAGTTTGTTCCCTGTAGTTAGAAGTCTCATGGTTTGCCTCCCTCTCTGGTTTTATCTATTTTATCTTTCCTTCCCTTTCCCAATGTTCGTCAGTTTTGTTTTTTAAACTCCACATATGAGTGAAATCATGTGGTATTTGTCTTTCTTTCACTAACTTATTTCACTTAACATAATACCCTCTAGTTCCATCCACATCACTGCAAATGGCAAGATTTCATTCTTTTTGATGGCTCAGTAATATTCCATTATATACATACATGCATACACACACACACATGCGCATGTGCACACATCTTCTTTATCCATTCATCAGTCAATGGACATCTGGGCTTTTTCTATATTATTGTGGACATTGCTGTTATAAACATTGGGTGTACATGCCTCCTTTGAATCATTATTTTTGTACCCTTTGGATAAATACATAGTAGTATAATTGCTGGGTTTGGGGGTAGTTCTATTTTTAATTTTTGGTGGAACCTTCATACTCTTTTCCAGAGTGGCTGCACCACTTTGCATTCCCACCATCAGGGGAGGAGTGTTCTTCTTTCTTGGCATCTCCAACAACATCTGTGGTTTGCTGAGTTTTTAATTTTAGCCATTCTGACCCCTGTGAGGTGGTTTTTCATTAAGATTTTGATTTGTATTTCCCTGATGATGAGGAATGTTGAGCATTTTTTCATGTGTCTGTCAGTCATTATGTCTTCTTTGGAGAAATGTTTGCTCATGCTTCTGCCCATTTCTTGACTGGATTTTTTTGGGTTTGAGTTTGGTAAGTTCTTTATAGATTTTGAATACTAACCCTTTATCTGATACGTCATTTGCAAATATCTTCTCCCATTCCATAGGTTGCCTTTTAATATACCATTTCTTTAAAAGACTGTCATGTCTCTGATTCCTCTGCAATACACCTTTGTCCTCTTTAGGGGCCTTTATATGTGTGAGTCAGCTTCCTAGTTTTCCATCTTATGTCATTCAACTCTTTATATATTCCTGTACTGATACTATACTACCTCAATCACTATAGCTTCATAAATCTTAATACCTATAAGACAAGACCTCCCTTACCCACACTTTGGAGGGAAATGTTTTGGAAAGAAGATTCTTGAATGAATTTACTGAGATAAATACCTACTGAGTAGATACCTACTGAGATAGGTATTCTAAGGCAAATATCATAATGATGACAGAGGTATTGTATATCGCCAAATGAGCATGTACTATGTATTGTCTCTTTCTATAGAAAGATAAGTAAATAGAGATACAAATACAGATATAGATATAGATGCATATATTAAATTGGATATGTAGATATTATGTGTGTGTGTGTATATATATATATATATATATATATATATATATATATATATGTTTTGTGTGTATCTTGTAATTTCAATATCTGAATCTTAACAAATAATCTTTGTATACTCACTGACTATAATTTCCTAATACTCCTGGTCATCTCTGAAGTGTGCTAGGTGTTTTAGGTGAAGTAATAATTTATAGAGATAATTATGAAAGTCTTCAATAAGTGAACTTATCTATATATGATTTCAGATTATTCTGCCAGGTTGCTAGATCTTTAATATTTTGGGATCACTTTAAACCAAGGTCAAAAGGATATTAAATGGTCTAGTATTCCCTATGAGAATATTCAGTCAACCCTCTGCTCACTTTAAGATGATAGCCCTTTAGTGCTTTTGGGGACAGGGGAGGTCTTCTGCTCTTATTTATGCCCTTCTCAACTGCAAGCTTATTTATTTATTTACTTACTTATTTATTTATTTATTTATTTTGCAAGCCTATCTTAATTCAAATTCAAATTGTGAGAATCAGTGAATGCTCTCAGAAGAAAACAATTTAAGTACTCTTTTCTCTGTTTTGTCATTTCCCTATTTGGCCTCTTGAATTCTAAGATGTTCTTTAACCCCCATTTGTTGTTCTCAGTGGAAGGAATGAGCCAAATGAGCTACCATTAACTGTTGACAACTTTTTTTTTCTGTTTACAATTCTTTTTAATTTTTTTGAACAAGTGATATAATTATTTCTAAGTTCTAAATTTGATCAATATTGACAAATTGCCCTGCACAGAGGCTATACCAATTTGTAGTCCTACCAACCATGTATGAAAATGCCTCTTTGCCTCATCCTCATCTATATGGTATTCTATCCAACTTTTGAATCTTTCGTAATCTGTGAAATAATTGATATCACTGCTATAAATGTAATGATAATTTTATGTTGTTTTAATCTATACTTCTTGTATTATGAGTAAGAGTGAACATTTTTCATTTGCTTAAAAGCAACTTGTGTTTGAATCATTTGCTCATATTTTTGGACAGATGATTACTTTGATTTGAAAGAGTTCAGTTGGTTAAGCAGCTGCCTTCGGCTCAGGTCATGATCCCAGCGTCCTGGGATCGAGTCCCACATCGGGCTCCTTGCTCAGCAGGGAGCCTGCTTCTCCCTCTGTCTCTGCTGCCATTCCGTCTGCCTGTGCTCACTTTCTCCCTCTCTCTCTCTGACAAATAAATAAAATCTTTAAAAAAAAAAAAGAGTTATTTTCAATAAAAGGAAATAGCACGTTTTTGATGTGGTTATTATATTTTCACACTTTTATCACTTATGTTCTGATTTTTTCTTATACTGGTTTGGTCAGAATTTAATATATTAATTTTATGTAATTGAGTTTATCAATGTGATTTCTTATGGCCTTCTTATTTGTGTCACACACATAAAAGTCTTTAATACACCGAGATTATAAAATAACTTCTCTCTGTTACCTTTATGCTTTGATAGTTTTTACAGTGCAGTCTTCAGTTTTCTCAAATTTATTTTAAGTGATGATATATGAATTCTCCATTATCCAAGAATCATTTATTGAATCATAATTTTCTCCTCCATTGATGTATATGACATAAATGATACAACGCCACCTTTATTATATACCAAATCCCTATTTTTTCAATTTATTTCTGGGCTTCCATCTATCTCTCTGTTATGTACTAGCGCTGTCTTGGTTTAATTGTTGAAAATTTTAATACTTTAAAAATATCTGATGCTCTATCACCTCAACAATACTTTTTTCCCTGAGTTTTCCTATTAAAATTTTTGCACATAAACTACAACTAGTTTCACAGAAAAAATCTTTTACTATTTTTATTGAGATCAAATTATATTTGTACATTAAGTTAAGGAGAATTTATATTTTTATGTTGTTATCCCATCCAAACACATGATACCTTTCCTATTTGTCTAAGACTTCCTTTCCCCATTGATACCATTTTCACATTTTCTTCATATGGAGGGTGTTTCTGGTGAAGTACATTCTAGCGTACTACCTTACTATTTTTTCCTAAAGAGAATAATGACAGCATAGCAGTTAAAACTATAGTCTATGGATTAAGACTCCCTCCATTTAAAATCCAGGTCTGCCACTTATGAACTGCATAAACACAAGCAAGCTACTTAAACTCTCTTTGCCTCTACTTTCTCATCTATAAAGTGAAGTTGTTGTAAGGATTAAATTAGTTGAGCCTGTGAAAGCATTTGAAAAGTGCCTAGTACATAATAACATTCAATATTCATCCAATTATAGCATTTGATATTAACTCTTATTGCTATTACATATGAATATCTTTGTCTATTAAATCTTCCAAATTTTTATTGCTTGTATAAACAGAAACTATTTGGTTTCTGTATATATTTAGTATCTATCCGGCTTATCAAACTATTTAATGTTTGCAATTATATTTTCAAAATGATTTTCTAAGTATATAATCATGTAAGTTTCAAGAGATACTTCATTTTCCTTCCTTTTATAATTCTTATATTCTAATTCTTTTCTCTTTTCTGTTTACATTGGCTAATACTTCCAGAAAATTATTCAAAACTTTAAAATATATAAATAATAATTGCAATCTTTCTTCTCTTGAATTCTGAGAGTACAGTTTCTCTTGGTGACCTGCTTATAATTCTGAGCAGACTTTTTCCATATTCTTCTTAGGGTCTACTTTCTATGCTTATCCTCAAATGCATAAACTTCCCAGAATACTCTTTTTCAGCACTACTTCTGTTCATACATATCATCTTTGAATAATTTTATCCAAATTCTTCTAGACATATTCCCTACAACTTTAAACCTATATGTTCAATTCCCATCGGATATTTCCATCAGAATCTCAGAAATACTTAATATATCAACATGCTCAAAGTGGAAGTCATTCTTACTTGTGCACACATACTTTCCTTCATGGCAACTGCATAAATATAGTAATTAGAACTAGAAACACAGGTTTTATCTTTAATTCATTTTTTCCTTACTGCACTTAAATTCCATTATCGATTCAGTCCTATGTATTTTCCCTCAAGGTCATTCCTTCTTCTTTAGCTGAAGTTCTTAATTTCCTTTCACAGGGTCTGTTGCCTCAGTCTTAAGACTTTCAAGTAGGATGACTGACTGTTCCAGTTTCCTTGGAATTTGAAAGTTTTCCCAGAATTCAATACTCTTGGTACTAAAACATGAAAGTCTTAGGCAAAGTGGGATGAAATGGCCACCCTACTTCCTGGTTGTCACCATTATCCCCTTTCGGTGATTGAAAGTCAAATGTATGTTATGAAAGTTCTCCCCAGAAGTAGTGCATAAGCACACAAATTTTGCATTCAGTTGTAGGAGTTTAACAGATCTTCTGAATCTGTAGTTCAACTGATCACAGGATTTGAAGATTCAAATTTGAGTTTTTAACCAATCCTTGTGGATGTCAGAATGATTTCTCTAAAACTACAAATCTGACAATGTCATTCTCCTTCTAAATGAATTCCAGTAACTCTCCATTGCTTACAGACTGAACACAAAGTCTGTAACATAGAAGATATTTTGTGATCAAGGACTTGTCTTCATTTATCAATGCACCTCCTATGACTTTATTTTTATACCACACTCTTGTCATATAAAATGACTGAAACTTTTTGAAGGTGTTAAGTTCCTCCATGCCTCGTATTTTGCACATGCTCATCATATAGTATAAAATATCTCTTCACCATTATCATATTTACCTTAAAATAACTACTGTATCATAGGAAATCTTGTTCTCTTTGAAACATTTTCCTCCCAAATTGTTCCAATAAATTAAATATATCTGGAGTTGATGCACACTTGTCATACCACTTATCTACTGAAGTTAAATTTTACAAACTTTTCTCTGCAAATACATTAAGATTGTGGAGCAAGGACAGTATTTTATCTCACTCTACTTTAAATCTCTAGTACTAAGCACAATGACTGACACTTTCTAGACAATCAATAAACGATTGTTAAATAAATGAATAGATAGGCAGAAATACAAGGATCATCTTACTCATTGAAAGGCAATTAACAGCAACAAACTACACCTCATTAATTAGAATTGTGTTTACTTTTAAGAAAGACTGTATGAATTAGCTAAATGTCACCCTTACTAATTTTCTCATTAGCATGGTGGCCTGTGATAACCTATGTCTCTGCTATCAGCTTTGAAAATGCACAAATGAACCAAAATTGTTGCTTTATATATTGCAGCTGAGCCTTCCCTAGAGGTCTCTTACCAGACTGGCAGCCAGCTCCAAGCAGTTTGTTAAAGTAGGAAAGATCATAGCAAGCATAACAGAAGTAACCTCTAATTCTACAGAATTACATTGTTCAGACATATAAAACCATCTTTGTAATAGTTTTCTGATGTTCCCACTTTGCTGGAATTCAAGCCCTTCAAAGAGTGTTGTATCATTCTGAAATCTGATTTTTGAATCATTGTAAAAGCAAAGTAAACATATAAATGATGGTACTCAATTCTGTGTGTGACTTAAATAGGAATTATTCCTCTCTTATTAGGTCCTTTGATTTCCAATGCATTAGTGAAGCATACAATTCATTAAATGTATATAGAACTAAGTTCATAATTCTATAATTTGGATGAGCTCACAGTTTACTTTGGTTTCATTCTGGTGGGCACTGTTATGCTTCGCTAATGAGCTCTATATACTGTGTTGCCCTTTGTTGTTTGCCTACATCTCCCAAATGCTAACAAAACAAGTTGGAAAGTAAAATAGCTAATTGACTGTTCTGTTTTATTCCATGATGAAACATGCCTCATTGTGGATGAGTGTTGGCAGGGCAGAGGGTAAGAACTTGGATATTCATGGGAATCATCAGGAAATATTACTGCTCCTCAGAGTGGGGAGCAAATGAGAAATCATTGTTTTCAAGAAAGAGTTGAGATGAAACTATATGTCAAGTACAAGATGTCAAATATAAGTAAGCAAGATGCAGATAAACTCTGGTGGGGAAGCAACAGATTAAGAAGAAAGAAGACATTTGGGATCAAGTGTACAACTCATATGATAGGTAAAAAGAGGAGAAAGTCATCTCAAGACTATAATCATAAATTACAATATCAATTGGCTAAAGCTCAATCTTTACTTTCTGCTGTGCTTTTCAAGTTCAGGAATCATAGGGAAAGTATGCTAACTGAACCCTAAAGTCCACTTAACATTATATTCTTCTACTTCAGCTTGGACAGGCTTAAAGATGGCAGCCTACAATAGGAAAACTCTACCACTCCCTTCCATATCTGCTAGTTCTTCTTTATACAGTATTACTGTAGCAGAGGGAAATGAAGACAAGGAATAGACTCATTTTTACCTGACGTGGATGGCTTCATGCTTTCTACTTGGTAGCTGGTTAAAATACAGTCCTGGAAGATAATTTGGCCTCTCTCATTGGTGGCTTTTGTGGGCTTTGAGGGTTCTGCTTTTCTGCTCACCCAAGAAGATATAACTTTATTCCAGGTGATCACCTGCAACTCACACTTTCTGTCTGAGAATACACCTCCAACCTCTTTCTGATAAGTTTTGTTCATTTCTCCTGTTAATCATGCTGGTCAGAGCCATTCAGGATCCCTCTCCCATGTCACTGCTATTCTGTAAAGGAAAATACTAATGGCTTTCTTGCCCTGACAGACTCTGAGAGGCAGGCTGGTTCCCATACTATAGCACTGTTCATTCCACTGAGAGAGCAATTGGCTGATGAAAAACAGACTCCAGTCTATGCTTGATAAAGTTTTCTTGTTCGTGGATCAGATAACAGTCTTGTGTCTCTCAGTGGAAGGAAATCAATTCATGGCTCTCTCAGTGTATCCATTAAAGTACTTTCCTCTGTTTGAAGAAAAAGGTAGCATCCACCATGGCTCTTTCACGGAAGGAAGATGAAGATTCCAGCATAGAATCAGCTCTCTCATTAATATTATCCTTTAATCTTCTCTGTCTCCCACCTATATATCCTTGAATTTGTTGAAGGTTCCAGAAAATTATTAAACTCTTGGAGCAATTTCCTTTGCAAATTTGCATGAAGTGAGAGAAGTGGTCTGTCTCACACTCACTTTGGTGTCCTCATAGTTATCATGAAGTATTTAATTCTAAACTCTTACTTCTTATCTTTCTGTAACCAGTAGTTCTAAACCTGAATGCATATTAGAATTACCAGCAAAGTTTTAAAACAAAAAATGTGGATGCCTGCCACTCCCCTCCCTAATTTTTTAAAATGTTCCCCATTTTTTAAAATGTTCTTGATAGTTTTAATGTGCAGCCCAGGCTGAAAACAACACATATAAGGAAATAACAAATTATGTTTTCTACTAATGGTTTTGGATGGAATAGATCTGCATTTTTTTTTCTGTTATGATTTTGGACACAACTCTAGGCTAATGACTCTAAAAAGTAATCCTAATAATAAATTAATTTCAAATATTTCTCCCAAGGGAGTATCTCCCAAGAACTTATTGTATTTATAGAATGATTAGTTTCTGTACCAATTTTAACTCAAATTGTTGATGTATTTTAAACTATTTTTATTCAAAGTGAAAATCATACTATTAGTTGCTGATTAGTTGTATTTGTCAATACAAATACAACATTTTCCATGTATGAATATTTCTTCTCTGTTGAATAAGTAAATGCATTTAAATTTTCTCATGCTTCCTATTATGCTAAAGCAATACAAAATTAACTCAAGGAGAGAGGGAAAGTTGAAGAAAGTCAATAATTATTACATTTTCTTTGGAAAAAAAAACTGAGAAAACCATCCACAAATGGAACAAGTCTGAAAGAAGCACATTTTTATTAATTCTATCATGTTTGAGATGAATTTTCCAAAGAAAGCAAGATGGTCCACTAACATTCTTATTCTAGGAAGTCTAGTAGATTTTCCATAAAGCCTTTCCTATGCTGAAAATCAGAAGGTTCACATGTACAGACTGAGCCTAGTTGTTTATCCCGCCTAAGGTGCCAAGTGTCTTCAATGTCCAATTTTAACTTTAAGGGGAAAAGAAATCTATTGATTATCTTTCTGGGTAGAGCTGATAGTCTCAAAATTATTAAAACAGAAAAATAAATTTAATAAGCCAGTTTCCCTGCCTTCTGGGGCTTTTTTAGGAATTCATTACTACAGATGCACTCAGGCATATAAATGTGTGTGTTTGTGTGTATGTGTGCGCACATGTGCATGCACGTGTGCACGTGCACAGATATGTGCATGTGTGCACATACACAAATGAATTCATTGCAACGGTATTCAGAATAGCAAAGAAAATAAAACAAACTATCCATCATTTTGGGAAAACAGTTAAATGGATGGCAGTAAAACTATTAAACAAAATGACATAGATTCATGTTTGCTGATAAAGAAAAATTTCTAAGATATGTTTAGTTTAAAAGGAAAGAAGTGTCCGTATACTCCTGACTCAGTCTTTGGGCATGTCTGTCTGTATGTCTGTCTGTCTGTCTCTCTCTATATATAAACACACATACATGCATACTTATGTATATATGTATCTCTGTCTATATATGTGTGTGATTTCTGCAAGAGTATACAAAAAGTTAATCTTTTTTGTTAACTAAAACTAGTAACTTTTAGAAAATTTTCTATAAGGCACAAGTCTAAGCTATTGTCTGTAGCAGATACTTGCTTTTCTTTATGTATCTTTTTGAACTATTTTGAGATTTTTTAAAATCTTATTCATGATGCAAGTCTTAATTTTAATTAATTAAATTAATTTAATTTAATAAAAGACATTTTATTACAATTAATAACAAGTAGTTTTAAGTCACCTTAGTGACTTTAAGACAGGTTTATCTTTGAAAAATATACAATAAAAACTATAAGACTTTGATGAAAATAATCCGAAAAAGAGACTAATGAAAATATATCTCATGTTAATGGATCAGAAAAATTAATGTTGTTAAAGTAGCCATATGATCCAAACTGTTTATAGATATAGTGTAATCCCTATCGAAATTCCAATGGCATTCTTCACAGGAAGGGAAAAAAAATCCTCAAATCTGTATGGAGTAACAGAACACCCTAAATAGTTAAACCAATCCTGAGAAAAAGACAAAACTAAAGGCAACACATTCTTGATTACAGCTGTAGAAATCAAAACAGTATGGTACCAGTATAAGAATAGATCCATGAGCCAATAGAACAGAGTCAAGAGCTCAAAAATAAAATCCCATATATATGGTCAACTACTTTTTGACAAGGGAGCCAAGAATACTCAATGGAGAAAGGATAATCTCTTCAATAAATAACAATGGGAAAGCTAGGTAACTACTTGCATAAAAATGAAACTGAACCCCTATCTTAAACCATTACAAAAAAATAACTTGAAATAGATTAAAGACTTAAATGAAGACCAAAATTATAAAACTCCAAAAAGTAAACATTGGAGAACAGCTCCTTGACATTGGTCTTGACAACAATATTTTGGATATGACACCAAAAGCACAATAAGCAATAAAGGCAAAAATAAACAAGTGGGAGACATCAAACTAAAAAGCTGCTGCACAGCAAAGGAAACCATCAACAAAATGAAAAGGCGATCTAAAAAATGGGAGAAAATGTTTGTGAACCATGTATCTCATGAGGAGTTAATATCCACAATACATAGAGAATTCACATAATCCAGTAACACACACACACACACACACAATTTAAAATAAGCAGAGGAACCGAATAGACATTTTCCCAAAAAAAGACATATGGGTGACCAATAGCTCATATAAAAATGCTCAACATCTCTAATCATTAGGGAAATGCAAGTCAAAACCAGAATGATATATCACCTGTTAGAATGGCTGTCACCAAAAAGACAAAAGATAAAAAGTGTTGGTAAGGATGTAGAGAAAGGGGAAGGCTTGTGCACTGTTAAACATATACATACATGTATTAAGAAGGAAATCCTGCCATTTGCCAAAACTTGGATTGACACGAAGGGCATTATGCTAAATGAAGTAAATCAGGCAGAGAGAGACAAACACTGTGTATCACTTAAATGTGGAACCTACAAAAGCCAGACTCATAGAAACAGATAAGAATGATGGTTTACTAAAGCCTGGGGGTGGTAGAAATGGGGAGATGTCAGTTAAAGAGTACAAACTTAGAAAGAGTAAGTTCCATGGATCCAATGCACAATGGCATGATTGTAGTTAACAGTACTGTTTCATGCACTTGAAAGTTGCTAAGAAAGCAGATCTTAAATGTTCTTGCCAAAAAATATAAATGATAATTATATGACATGATGCCTCAAGGAGTTAGCTAATGCTATGCTGGTAATCATATTGCAATATGCAAATGTATCAAATGCATATAAGTATACACTTATATGTATATGGGTATCAAATCAACATGTTTACACCTTAAATTTACATGATTTTGTACATCATTTAAATCTCAGTGAAGCTGAAAAATAAGGAACAAGTTTAACTCCATGTCCATTCATTGCATTTACATATTAGCTTATTCATTTAATAAATATTTACTGAATGCTTACCCAGTTAACTGAACAACCACCAGTTCCTATTGCTTTGACAGGAAGTTGTGAGGAATAAAAAAGAGTTACATAAGAGTCTGAATATTTGCAGTCATTCACTCATTCATTTGTTGACTCATACAATAAATACTATTTTATAAATATCTAACATGCACCACATAAACCTATACAAGAGGGCTGGCATATCTCCTCTAAAGACATTGCCAAAAATGGCCACAATGAGGACAGAACCTACAATGTCCGTCAGGTCAAACTGACACCATGTCAAAAAGACTAGACCAGGAAGTAATATTTACATGACGCTCATCACTGGGGCAGAGAAACAGGTACATTTATCCATTAACTCATTCGTTAAAGACTTATTGTTTTACTCTCTGCAAATAGCATTCTAAGGGCTCTTTCAGAATACAGAGTTAGACAAAACATAACTCTTACTATTAGGAGTTTAGTTAAGGTAGATCTGCATTTCTTTTTAACATTTTGAAATTTATAAAATATTTTCATTTGTTATTTCACCTGATTCTAAAAAAAAAAAAAAAAACTGTGAAGTAAACCTGATAAGGTCTTTTTTCTTTTTAAATAAACAAGAAATCAAAATTTTGAGAGAACAGGTATCTTGTTCAAAGCGGCTGACAGGAGAATATAAACCAGTGTGGTTTTTGCTGTATATACCATAGACTTCCTTCAGGCATTTCTGTATCTTACTGTGAAAGTAATTGGATCTGTTGTTCTTTGGCTAAATGTAAGAGCTTTATTAAAAAGAGAATTACAAAAGTGATGTGTGCACACCTTGAGCTGTTTATTTCATTCTAATAAATGTGCATTTATTCTCTAATTTTTTTCATGTACACCATGCCTTTTCTTTGTGTATGGGCCACCTGACTAAAATTCCATGTAGTCTTTCTCATAAACTCACACCCATAATTCATCATCTGTGATTTCTCAATTTTGGCTCCTTTAAAGTGAAGCCAAAATTATAGAGACATGCGAAGTATTCTGAACCCAGAGTTCTTCTACATGTTTAACATTTCTCCCAATCTTTGACAATGATCTTGCCCACACATAATTTATCAGAAATATTTGGAGACCCTCCTTTTCAAGGCTTTCCAAAGTATTCAGTGCAGTTTTCAGAGAAACTGTAACTCTCCTTTGGGGATTGTATTTTATTGTTATACACCACTTAGTTACAGAAACATAGTTGGCACAAACATAGTTGGGAGCAAGCATGACTGACTTTGAATAAGCATGCAAAGCAATGACACAAACAGAAATGTTGGGGGGAACCCAAAACTGTGAACTACGGTTATCAGTCCATATGATTTATAAAGTGAATGATGAGAAATCACTAACCTGGTGGGTTTTTAAAATAGAGCTCAATTAAGAGAACTTCTGTAGTAGGAGGCAAAGAACTAGTCGCCCTCAAAGCATGATTGAGTGTGACCAGAAGCATCTTACACTTGCTGTGGCAGTCTGCAGATTCCTTAAATGGTTATCAAGTTGCATCTGCAACATTGGACAGTCCTAATGAAGAAAAATCCATGTCAACTAGGCAATCATGCACTTGACTTAGAGAAAATATTTGCTAAGTAGCATTCAAGAATATTTGCCCATCTTAAATGTGAAGCTGATCTTCATTACAAATACTTCAAGTTCTTAAAATACAGATGCTCTATATAAAAGTAATAATGACAACACTTTTTAACTTTATTCTACCTTTATCAAAGAGAACTGCTTCTCTACCTCTCCCCCTAGGGCTTATTACATGATTTGCGCTGAAACTGTCACTAAAACACTATCCTTAGAATATTAACAAAATCTAATTTGTTGGAGCTTTTAAAGTTCAGGTTACTTTCCTTATAAATAAAGACTCCTGTTCAGTCAGGTCTACATTAAGTGGAGCAGTGTGGGGAAAATAAGTATACTAAATGGGAGATGCATTGGGGAAGGTAGATGTTTATCCAGATCATTAAGAAAAATTTCTTTTGATTTCCTCCTAAGAATTTTAGCAGAAAATATGAACTTTAATCATTGCGTGGTCATCTGAATACTCTGACCCACGGCTAAAGAACTGGCAATATATCTAAAATATATATATATATGAAATACCAGCATGACTGGCAGTCCTAGACTGTTGTTATTTGTTAAGCTTTTGGGCACCACCTCCATGGAGAGTTGTGTGGCCTGTCTTACCATCAGAGTTTCTCTGTCCTATCAGTCCTAGTCATTAGAAAGGTGTGGTTTTCTCAGTAAGCCACTCTCTGGACTAAACTCATTGTCATTTCCACAGCCAAGAGCTTTATCATAATAATTTTTGCTTTATCATAATAATTTTTGTCTGGAACAATTTTAGTCAAGTTCCCTTGAGTCACAAGTATGTGATTTCTCTACAGAGTGTCAAACTAAAGCCATTCTTACATGACATTTAAGGGATAGTCTCTGCTTTTCTGCTAAATGGGATTTCAGTGAATAATTCAAATAGAAATAAAAGAACAAACAATATCACAATTTGCAGGCAAAGAATAGCAAACTCACTCTGTGAAATGGTTGAATTTCCTATCTCTCCTTCTTGCCTTTTTCTTCTGTTCTTTTTCCTCTTTATCTTTGTCCCTTCTTTCTCATTTTCCCCTTGATTTCTCACCCCTTCTTCCTTGACGTTTTAGAACATTTCTTTCATTAATTCTACTTCTCTTTCTTTCATTTAGTCTACTTTTTCTTTCATTTAATCTACTTCCTTTTTATTTAATCTACTTTCTTTCATTTAATTCTACTCCCTCCCATCCCAGACACTCCCTGGGAGTTTCTGGCAAAGGTTCCTCTGGAATGATGGGGAAACTCACAGCAATGTGGTGTTCAACAACTGAACTTTAAGAGGTATGATTCAGAATGGGGAGTGGGACTCCAGTCTGACTTCAAAATCTGTGCTTCATCTGAGCCCGTCTTCACCGCCTGCTCCAAGAGGGGAATGGCTGCATCAATACCATTCCCACTCTAACTAACTGTATGTGTAATGCTGACAACCTTTCCTTCCGGTAGATGAATTGCTACTCTAGACTGATTATGACCTCTTAATTTATGATGGCAATTATTAGAGTAGAAAGGCTTAAAATTGTTATACTATATTAAGGGAGGAAAAAATGGAAATTCATGGCAATGTGTAAAGTGTTTGAACTCTTCCATAGATGACTGAGAACTTGTTCAAAGGCTAAGGATGGTCTTCATTGATTGCCCAGCTGTTGAAGAGAGAGAAAAAAGAACACTGATACAAAGCTTTGCAATGAGCTAAAAGAAGAGAGGCAATAGCTAAATTAGGTATTAACATAAACCTCAGGCTAAGCCTGGGGGTCTTATAAACTCTCTCATATTTCTTATATAGATTCAGTATTTTTTAATTCCTTCATAATGATATGATAGTTTTGCTTAACTGTGGCAGTTGCTAATCCAACACCAATGACAATAACATCACAAATCAATGTAGTTGCTCTGTTCAGAGCTTCTAAGTCTTTCTTTTGCAATATGTGAACTTTCTATAACCTAGAATTTATGAAATGGAACCATATGTAACCTCCATACTTTCCCCATTTTCAGAACCCTATACCACTGAAATAATCCTTTCTAATACCTGCTAAGAATAACTGGGTAAATCATGTTGCACAGATGTTTATGAAAAACTTTAACTGAGCAACTGTCTATTTCCTCACTTATTGAAGAATTCAGAATGTAAGGAAAATTGTAATTTCATCATATAGTATATCTTCAATTTCTTATTATGTCTGAACTCTGACAGTGTTTTTGCCCAGTGAAGAATTCAAATATTAATTATCCTGATTTCCCAATAATACATTTAATATTATAATTCCCTTTTTTTAAAAAAGAGTATATTTGAGGACTTTGTTAAAATTCTTTGTGCCTCTTCCTTTTTATTCTCACTGCTGGTCCAGCCTCTTATCACTCATCCCTAAATTATTGTAATAGTCTCATAAACCATTCTCCGGCCTTCGGTTGCTTTACATATCCAATTCGTTCTACACATTGCAGCCATTGGATTACTAATATTCCTAAACCAGATCTTTGATTGTGCACAGAAAGCGTCCATGGTTTCCCATTAACTAACTACAGGATAAAGTCCAGATTCCTGAGTTATCCATAATCTGGCCTCACCAATCTTCCAAACTCTCTAGTTTTACCTTTAAACACTTCATCTGTGAGCCAGCCAAACTAGTTCCCTGAACTTCTACAGAATTTATTATCTATACAATTTCTTCTTATCATTAATCAAACATTCAGCCTTCAGTTGTCATCCCAGGCCTTAAGCTAAATGCCCAAATACCCTAAGTGTTTGTCATTAAATTGATTATTCATAAAATAATTAATATCAGTGTTGTTTGCTTCCTAGTATCCCGCACAAGGATTAATAGAAATGATTATTTCTTTCAGGAAACATCTTAAAGTTCCCTACAGACGACACAAAGGTAAATAAGACATGACTCCTGCCTTCAAACCATTTACCTCTAGAAGGAAGATGAAAAAGTACAATAGTAAATATAATGCGGTATGAAAGTTCTAGTCTAAAGGGATGAAGAAGGTGTGTGAGAACGAAAGTTAATGTAAGTAAGGGATGTTGGGAGTGGAAGGGGGGTTTTCATATGACAAAAAGTCATAGAATGATATTTGAATTGGACTTTGAAGGATAAATATAATTTTTCCTAGGCAGAGAGGAGAGCTTGCCATTGAAATTCCAGTGTTCTCACTTTTGTACATCTATCCTTTTGAATAATCTTTGAAAAAAATCTCTGTGAAGATTCTTAATGGTTCCCACCAGGAACCTGCTCCTGTTACTAAAGAATGTGAATGTTAATTTCTTACTTCAGGCCATTCCTACCTTTACTTGGTTACTGGAATTTGAGACATTTGCACACTTTAGGGTTAAAATTCTGACTAATTTGGAGTAATTTTTTTTCAACCCATGACCAAAGGCCAGTGGCCAGTTCTCAAATACTTTTTATAGACTTTCTGTGGACCTTTAATGGACACTTCCAACTCAGCTTTATAGAGGGGACTCAGCTGGAGTTCCTCAAAGAACATCGGTTCAGAGACTCAACTCTGTACCTTCCTGCAAGTGGGAGTTAAAACCCAGCCTAGGTTTGAGATCCTGAGGATCACTCAGCTTTAATTCAGTGCTCTGCTTTAATTCAGTGTTCTGATTTTGAGATCTTTCTTTCTATGTTTGGGGATTTTTCTTTCTGGTTTTAAAGCTTGGGGATACCTCTATCTATGTACATCTATAATTATCTATAATATTATATCACTTATAAAATTATATATTATATAATTTTTGTTGCAGTTTATCCAATAAATCTTTATACCATCTCAGCCTGTCATACTGATGAGAACTATTACAATTTATTTTAGGCTTATTGCCTTAGGATTACTTTCTAGGAGTGAAACATATGGTCAAATGGTAATTATATTTTTAGTAGTCTAGGATATTGCTATAAGTTCCAGAGGAAGACATATGTCAATAAAAATAATAAGATCATTCATGCAACAGGATATTTTGTTTAGTTGCCTTATCCACAGGCAGGTAAACATCTTGAGAAGTATTAAGAAGAAATGAAATATGGGGCACCTGGGTGGCTCAGTAGGTTTAGTGTCTGACTCTTGGTTTCAGCTGAGGTCATGGACTCAGGATCATGAGATCAAGCACCATATCAGGCTTCATGTTCAGGGAGAGTCTGCTTGAAATTCTCTCTCTCCCTCTTCCTCTGCCCCTCCCCCTGTTGATGCTCTCTCCCTTTCTCTCTCTAAAATAAATAAATCTTAAAAAAAAAAGAAAAGATAAAATACTTCATTCCATTTCTCTCCAGAAACAAGACCCTTTAAACAAGACCCTTTCTCAGTTGCTGTAGCAGCATTTTATCAATCCTTGAAGCCTACAAAGTTTACCTTACAAAAGGATGACATACCCCTTGGTGTCATGAAAATTTACTCTAATTCAGGTGTCTATGTTTTTTCTGTAAAGGTCCAGATAATAAATATTTTAGGTATTATGATCTGTTGCAACTATTTAATTCTGGTGCTCAATTACAGCACAGAAGCAGCCACAGACATTTCATAAGTAAAGGTACATGGCTATGTTCCAATAAAACCTTATTTATAAATATAGGTAGCAGGTGGATTTGGTAGATGGACCATAGTTAGCCAACCCTGATGTAATTGAAGAAACAAAGAAATGGGGAATGTGTATGTATTAGTTAAAGTTTTCCAGAGAATCAGAACGGATGGTGGATAGATAAATAGATAGATAGATAATAGATATAGAAATAGAGAGAGAAACTTTAAGGAATCAGCTCATGTGGCAGTAGGGTTTTATAAATGTGGGTGGGCTGGCAAACTAGAAACTCAGGTAATGGTTGAGGTCTTGGTCTTGAATCCAAAATTCATATAACAGGCTTGGAGGCTGGAAATTCAAGCAGGAAGTTAAACTGCCACCTTGAGGTCAAATTTCTTCTTCTCTGAGAAATCTCAGTTTTTGTTCTTAAGGCCTTCTGTGGGTTGGATTAGCTCCCCATCCCCCATATGGAGGAAAATCCACTTTATTTAAAGTCAACTAACGGCAAATGTTAATCAGATCTAAGAAAAACATACCATCACAGCAGTATCTAGACTAGTGTCTGGCCAAACTACTGGGGGTCATAGCCTAGGCAAGGTAACACATAAAATTAACTATCAAAGCATATGTGGTATAGTAAGTACAGACAGAGAAATCATATAATTACATATCACAAACTATATCTAATAGGGGCCAAAATACTTCTCTAAAAGAGTGATATGTTGAATAAGGCAATGAAACAAAGTTTTTAAAATTTTAACAATATAGTTTAATCATAAGAACAATAGCACTTATGATAACATTTTATATGTATCAAGCAGTGTTCTAAGCATCTGTCATGTACTATCCCATTTAATTCTCATGGCAACCTGATTGTATAAGTCTTGTCCCCACCTTGCAAAACACATTGACAAGATAGCTTATGCATCTATTGTTGACCAAGTGATTGTAGTCTGAAGACACTTTCTACCATGTGATACTCTGGTTTCTTGAAAGGGCTCATTAAAAGATGACACAAAGCAAACAGGTAAAAGAACTTTTTGAGTCATGGATTTTCTAAATGATCTTTGCTTATAAGAATAAAAAGTGTAGGGACGAAAACCACACTTAACTGTGGATCTATTATGAGCTGAGCAATTTAATTATTATCACAACCAGTCCCCAAATAACCCTAGAAAGTAACACAAGCCCCACAAAGCCATATTTCTTGCTGGAGGTAGACAAAGCTTATATGTGCTGCTGGCCAAGGTTATAAGTGAAGGAATAATATTAAATCCAGTTCTGTGAAATTTATGCCCTGGGCACGCTATCCTGCTGCCTTGTTTTAAAGTGCAAACTGATCTTCAAGAACTTCAGGGTTATTTTGCAAAAAGACACCACCCAGTAGGTGAATTCATAGTCCAATTTCAGCTCATGTCCACTGGACTCTATGCTCCAGGCATGGTGCTAAGCATTCTGCATTGTTGATCTCACGAAGTTTTCTCAACCAGCCTATGAAATAGCAGGTGTTACTGTGCCCATTTTCGCATAGGGAAAGTGTGGTCTAGAGCAGTGAACCATCTTTTCTCAAAGACACACTTAACAAGAGGTTGACTCAGATCTGAAAAAATACCAAAGCCTGGAATTCTATACCCTCTGCCACACTTTAATCACAGTACTGTTCTGAAATATTTCCCCAAATTGTTATCCGAAGGACGACATCCTCCTCAATCCAAGAACTTTTCTCTTTTCTGTTTCAGTGTGAGCAACCAATATGCTTTCTACCTGTGGGACAGCCTTTGAGGGGCTCGGGGGCCTCCACAACACTGAAGGCCTGGAAGAATATGTCAGGGCATTGATGGCATTCCCTTCTTGGCTTCGGTTTTGGGTTTTGGTTTTATTTTGTTTCTGTTTTTGTTTTGGAACTTGATGCCTCGATTTCAGTAAAAGGGCTGAGGAGACAAGTGACCAGTAGGTTGGAAAAAGAAATACAAAGAGAAAAGAGGGGACCAGTGATGACGATAACCCTGAATGAAGGGCTGAAGACTTACATTTGTGTTTTGAAGATGAAAAGAATGTATTACATGGGTGTTATTTCATGATAGAGCCAAAAGTCTGGTTTCCCCCATCTGGGGAAAGCCCAGCCACTGACTGCCAGCTGCTTTCTATGGGGGCTTTCTCTGACCACACTGAATCACCCCAAGGAGGATATTAGAAGCCCAGAGGGAAAGAGTCTTCAAGAGCATAGCTTCTGCATATAACGTGAATTTATTATTTATTTGTGCCACAGCTGTTACACTTTGGTATTCACCTAAGCAAAAAACTCCCAATGAGAAAAAAAAAAAAATATATATATATATATATAAATAATATATAATAATATATAAATATAAATATATAATATATAATATTATAATATATAATAACATATAATATATAATATAAATATATAATAATATATAAATATATATATACTCTCAAAAAATATTTTTTTTTCCTAAGAAAACTCCCAATGAGGGAAAAAAAAAAATATATATATATATATACTCTTTCTCTCTCTCTCTCTCTCTCTATATATATATATATATATATTTTTTTTTTTTTTTTGAGAGTCAGGGACAAATTGGAAATGACACTGATCTCAATAGCAGGCATTGGCGGGGGGGTGAAATTATTTTTCAAACACTTTTGCTTCTCCTGGTAAAGTAGTTAGTGTTGTATTTTCATGCTAGAAGGAAAAAGTGATGAAAAGTTTCTAAACCCAAAGAAACAAAACCCTTGATTCATGTCCAGGTTTTCTGCAAAACAGGATCCCACATGGCCAGTGCTGGTCTTAGTAGGTCTGAAATCAATAGAGTGATGCCCTTTTTAGGTTTGGCTTTTGTGTTTCCCCCCATTTCTGTTAGGATTATGCTGCTCAGTATGCATATCAGCCTTGCTCCAAGCATCTTGGGGCAGTGGAGGAGGGGGGTGTCCGTTTCATAACACTTTTAGTATCTGTGGTTCCAAACTCACAGATAGGCTGGCTATCACTGAAGTCTGCTGTGCAGGGTCGTGTGTGTGTGTGTGTGTGCGCGTGACAGTGAGAGGTCATAACCATAGGACAGGGCAGGGGTGGGTAGGGGAGGTCCCGGCACACCCACAGTTAATGCCACACACACTACAATGAGTCACGACACTGAGCAGTTTCCCAGTGCCACAAAGGAGTATAGGACCACTACCAGCTTTCTGCTGCTCAGGCCTTAAAAGGCTCGCAATTTCCAGTCCCAAGCTGAGCCACACAGTTTGTATTAAAGGGGAGAATTATAGAGGATAAAGGGAGAATTTTCTTAGCAAGTTTGTTGCTTGTGCCCTCCCAAGTTCAAAGAGAAAACTCTGTCTCATTAAAATGTCTTCTGGCTTTGCCTTGGAGAAGTTCAGGCTCAACAGTTAACTTTTCTGAAGTTAGAACTTTCATACATTTCTCTTTTTATTGGGTAGACATTATGATTGGTTTTACAAGCAAAATAAACAGCTAAGGAACAAATGAAAGACTTTTTTATTTCTCTTTTAACTGTAAATTCAAGAGCTTGAAATGAAGTTGGCAAATAACTCATATTGCTGGGAGTACTGTGGCCGAAAGGCAAGATGTCCAAAAATTCTTGAAAATCCAAGTAATACCGGGAATAAATCCCAAATTCAACTTGTTGAGCCTCGTGTCTCTCTTAGAACACTTTTTTTTTTTTTCCTTCCTAAAAGCAAGGGGGTAAAAAGGGAGAAATCAATCACAGAATTCCTGTTAACTCCTGTCCTGTTGTCTCTTTGCCACAGAGGCAGTGCTGTGGTCTGCCCGTGGCCAACCGCTCTGAACACAACCAGAGGGAGCTGGGCAAGCATGTGGTTCCCAGGGAGCTAAGGAAGTAACTCCCCCCATGTATGAGCTAAGGCCTCCTGAAGTGCACTTGAGAATTTACAAGTATCTAAATTGCCTCTTTATACATCTCCTATTTATTTGATTCTTTTTTTAAAAAGTTATTACCTTAAATTTTCAACCTGAATTTTTTGAACCTTGATGAACTTACCTGTGACCTTTTAAGTAATCTAGAATGATGTAAAAGCAATCACTGCAATTAAAAAAAAAAAAAAAAAAAGTATAACAGGCAGATGACCCAAGAATGGTTTATAACTAAAGGCCTGGTTCAGACCCAGTCTTCTGCACAGAAATCCTTCCTGAATCAGTTCCCATCAAAACGACCTGCATCATCTTCTATGTAATTTTTACGTTCATTGAATGATGCTGCATGCTAGTTAGCACTAAAGTGCCTGCCTTTTCTGTAGGTAAAATATTACTTTCGGTTCTTCAAAGGTAGGTCATCCTTGTTATCTGATGTCAAAGAAACTGAAACCTAGAGCTGAATTAACTCCTCCGGTCGTTAACAGTCAAGGAGATTTCGAACCTAGATTTGTCAACTTCTATAACCGGTGTTCTTTCTTTTATTTTTTAAATTTTATTTAATTTTTTAGAAATATTTCATTTATTTATTTGTCAGAGAGAGAGAGAGAGAGAGAGAGAGAGAGAGAGCATGCACAAGCAGGCAGAGGTGGAGAGAGAAGCAGACTCCCCGCCAAGCAAGAAGGAGTCCCATGTGGGACTTGATCCCAGGACCCTGGGATCATGACCTGAGCTGAAAGCAGCGGCTTGGCCAACTGAGCCACCCAGGCATCCCTAATTTTATTATTTTTTTAAGATTTTATTTATTTATTTGCTAGAGCACAAGCAGGGGGAGTGGCAGAGGGAGAGGGAGAAGCAGGCTTCCAGCCGAGCAGGGAGTGCCATGTGGGGTTCAATCCCAGGACAGATTCAGGTCAGATCATGACCTGAACCAAGAGTGGACGCTTAATCCACTGAGGCATCCAGGCACCCCAATGAGAGTTCTTTCTGCCACTTTCACTTCTGTGGGTACATAGCACCAATTTCTACATTATGTTTTCCACTCATGGCTCAGCTCCTTCAGAATGAAAAACAGGTTTCATTATTCTCTATGCAGTGTTTAAATGACTAGCACCTGATAGATGTTTGAGAAGTTTGTTGAAATAAGTTTATGATCTTGGAGTCACAAACAGGTTGAAAAACTCTACTTTGGCTAAGTGTGATTTGTTAGGCTGTGGGGGAATTAGAGAGGGCACATGGTTGCACAACAGGCATATAGAATCCATATAACAACCAGCAACTCTTCTAGTAGCAATCAACAATGTCACTTTGCATTGTGTAAGTGGAAGTTGTGAATTTTTTTTTTCACTGGACACTTTATATTAATTTTCACAAATTAACTTGGACATAATTATGAGAGATTACAGGGAATTATTTGTTCCCATGTTGCAACTGGGGTAGAACTATATAATAATTTGCCTAAAACCACACAGACTGAAAACACCAGCCATGCTCTTATCATCCCCATGGTAGGATATAAATGAGTTCTGCTCTATCCACTACATCTGTTCTTCACTAAAATATGGTACTGGTATGATTAGACCATAGGGCAAGAGCAAGACTAGGAGTCAGGGAAGAAGGGCCTATGATGCAATGAATATTCACCAAGTGTTTAGTAAATGATGGAACACAGAATGGAGTTTCTCCACTTATGGCAGGATTTGAATGAAGTCCCTTCCTGGGAGCCCATGTTATGTGTGCACTGATGCCTACATCCTCTGGAAAGCCCAAGGAATCAGCATGATGTGCACATAGGATTTTTCTTTCTAGCACTTTAGAAATATTCTTAATAATCTAACCCTTTGGGGCAAAAGGGTACCAATATCATTGTTTGAAAAATAGATATTTTATCAAGTAATAGGACTTACTGATTTACTCTCCCAGTGCATTTGTTGCCTTTTATGTTTTGGGATGGCCACCCAGTCATACTACCAGATATCTGATTTAAAAATTTTTAAAAAAAATAATGTCATGCCATTCACTTATGAAGGCAATGCAGTCTTCTGTATTACCATAAATGTTTCCAATGTGTACATTAGTGATAGAGTATTGGGGGATAGGGAATGGTGTCAGGATACTGTGGAAGAACTGCTGCCATATATAATATTTTCCCAGTGTGTTAATGTTTCATGCCGTATAGTCACATCAACAGAATGCAAAGCACTCTACACCAGCGGGGTGTAGCAAAGCATGAAGGAGTATAGCATGATTTGTAATGCCCAGTCATCACATAGAATTCCTCCTGACTCACTTTGGCCATGTTCTGTCTAAGAAATGCCCACTGGGTGGTTCTTCCTGCTTTTCTATAGCTCGACACCCCTCTTCCTTATCTTCTCCTTCATCTTCCCTCCATCAAGCTCCCTCCCTTTTACCTTATTTCTGAAGCTCAGTATTTCCCATGATATTTACTTAATTAAAATTTATTTAAAAACTGCTTCTATTTTATTCATATCATGATGGTTTTTGTTAGTAATCTGTTAGAAGAGTACATGGGTTTTGACAGTGCATCCCTATTTTCTCAAAAAGGAGGCAATTTTATAAGACCAGAGGTAGTTTTCTAAACTGTGTATGCCACATTATGGGAGAAATATTTGCATGTCCAGCAACATCATCCATCCAGATCATAGTGGGAGAAGCCTAAAGAATGCAGAATAAAGGTCTTGAGAACATTAGTAGCACTCATATGCTTTATACAGAGGAAAACCACAAATGCATTTATTTACTTTAGATACCACCCTAACAGGGTCATAAATGAGTGTATGAAGATGACTTAGCTACCTGAGCCTCTGTTTGCTCACTGGATAATTAGAGCTAATAACGCCTACCTCCTAGATAGTAATTAGGGCCATATGGAATAACACATGTCATTCGGCTAATGTGGTAGGTAGGACATCAGAAGTACTTTTAAGGATTTTTTTTTTCTCACACTCTGTTGATGAATAAGTAGATAAAGTAGGTTAAGAGGGCTTTTGGAAGTGGGAGTGTTCATCTCTTTAGTAGATAGTCAGTGACAGCAAGACGGAATGCCCATGGCATGAAAACAATGAAGAAACGTGAAAATGTAAAAAGTGAAAAAAATCTAGGACTATCGGAACATAAGGAATAGCCTTATTTCTGATGATAGCATGCTGTTATAATGTCATGGTAATGGGTCTGAATAAAAAAAAGTGTTGATTTATGTCCAAAATACTCTCTTCCTGAAGACAGAGAAATATATCGTTCACTTAAAAAGGGCTTCCAGACAAATAATTACTGTTTTTCCATTTTGATGTGTGAACGAGATGGCTAACCAGTTGAAACATCTCGTTTTCCAATGTATAGTTTGAAAAGCTATCAAACTCTGTATCTCGTGACCTCTTCCTTTTAAAAAATGATGATATAATTCAGAATTTCACCACCCCTATTAAAGAAGGACTCCAGAATTAAAATGAAGCCGTGCAGAATAAAAGGTAGATATCAGTTATTCCTGGTTTCCTTCCGAAAAAAGATGGAGGGAAAAGGAAAGATATTTAAATGACAGCAAGAGTGACGTTGATTACGACATAAAAATAAAGAGTTCTGGATTGACAATTTTTTAGAACAAGCAATAGAGATGGTAGTCTTTTCTCTTTTTCAAAGAAAATAATCATGAAAGAAAATTACTGTATTTGTACCCTATTTAAATGTGTCTCAGTTCCTTACTATGCTGGTTTCTACTCTTGATAACTCATTTAATGAATGGCCATTTTTATTTTAAAGTGAAAAGTAAATCACGTCTATGATGTGTGTCAACTGGAAGTTAAAATACCCACTCCCTCAGTGGCAGCGAGGTAATGCATGGTAGTGATTAAGAGTCTGGGCATAAGTAAGCCTTTACAGAGATGTTCAGGTCCAAGCTTTGTTGCTTTGAACTTCAGCTGATTACTTAAAACTTCCTCTGGCTCATTTTCTTCTCTCTTCTGTAAATAAGATGAGTGCTTCCTATCGCTTAAAGTTGTTTCAAGGCTTAGATTGAACATATGGGTCTATACACTTGACAAAGTGCCTGGCACAATGTGGTAACGCAGTAAATGATTGTTATATAAATTATAAATTGCTATGTGCATACATACACATGCACACACATATATTTGTATATGTATATTAAACCTCACACTCTCGGTGAGAAGCTAACAATGTATGAATCTATTATGTTTTGCTTCTTCTTCCCCTCCCCCTCCTCTTCCTCCTCACCCTCCCTTCTCCTCATCCTCCTCCTTCTTCCTCTTTTCTTATATAATTACACAAAATCTCTAATGAATGAACACAGGAATAACTAAAACATAGTCCCAGAGTAGAGTATAATTTGCACATGAGCATTAATAATGATGAATTACACTGTGTATATTTCAACGTTATAAAACTTTAACATAGGCAATTATATATCATGAAAAATACTTTTGAGATATATAGTATCATTTTGATGTGAAAAATAATTGAATCTCAATTCATATAGAAGATTGTGAATGAAAACACTTTGTAAGTTTTATTTTTTAAAAAGTTATATTCTGATTCATATTTCTAATTTTCTGCAAAATTTTAATTTTCATATTTTGTTATATATGCTTTATAGTAGGAAGTTTGCTTCATGCTACACGCATGAGATTTATTTAGTGTATTTTGATCTATGTTTGATGTTTCAACTGGCTTACCCATTCTAAAAGTCTAAAAAATGAAATGAGTGTCAGCTTTCATTTTGGATTTCTTATTTCATTACAGACTACTAGATTATTTCTGGAACACTGTCATACCTTCAAACTCCAACTGTAGCCTTTGACTTAATTCCCAAGGATAACTTGGGCTTCACTTTTTGATATTTCATGAAACACAATCTTATGTAACGCTTAACTTAGTATTTACAAATGGAGAAAAAAATGCATTCAGCTCTTTACAATTTCTAGGACTTTTGGTAAAAGACTCTCATGTACTAAACTGTTGTTATCTCTTGAAGTGCAGTTTTAAAGTTTTCCTCAATAACAAATCTAGTGCATATTATCTGGAATTACAATTCTGTAACTTCCACTGCCATCACTGCAATAGAATACCCCTTATAATTAAAGGCATGCAGTCATGTTGGGCAAAATGGAATAGGAGATTAAATTGTCCCCTAGTGGAGGTATAGTAGGCCTTGCTTGGTTGCTCTGGGGGAGGGAAAAATGTTTTCACTGTGTGCATGGGGAAACAGGAAAGACTACATAAATAATTTGTTTTTCATCACTCATCTTAATGCCAGCTCTGAATCCAAATAGTAAATCAAGTGCAATTTCATGAAGGTACATCAAATGACATTTTATCCTTTTTTAGATCTAGAGAAATGAATTTAAGGATGAGGAATGGCTGACTTTAGCAAACAGATTAAAAATAGCACATTACCTAAACGTTGAGTAACTCCACTTTAAAAAGCACACAGGCCTTCACATGTAAAACCAAAGTGTTTTTGGCCTTGAAAAGACAGGTTGTGACCTGGCTTCTAGCCTGTCTCCATTCTTGACCTCCTTTCTTTTAGTTCAAAGAGATTAAATCCATTTGCCTGGGCCAGCCATGGATGAGAACACCAGACACTTTGGCTTTGAGACAGAGAAGGAAGAAATGGAGAAAAGGGACGATGAGCTCATAGGTCCTTTCCATCCCTGTAGTCTGGGCTTCTGCCCTTCCATCCCACACAACCCAGACTCCAGCCACCCAGCTCTCTTGCTGTTCCCCAAACAGACCAAACATTTAGTTAAGTGCACCTTTGCACACACTGTTCTCTCTCATACTACCACCCTCATTTCTGTTTTGCAAACTCCTACTCATCTGTCAGGAAATTTCACCCACTCCATGAAACTTTCCCCAGTTCAAAAGCAGAGACAAACAGTCTCTCCTATCAGGCTCCACACTACTTTATTTATTCCTACTCTTACTCCATTTAATCGAAACCTGTCTTAACATCTCTGTCTCTTACACTCAGCTTCTTCTGAAGGAAGGGAACTGAGCCCTGCTCATCCTTTAGGCCCAGTCCCTTAGAGAGCAAGTACATAGAGACTTCTCCATCCATACTTGAGGTGATGTACATGTAGACACAGATGGAAACAGAGAATAGGACAAAGACAGATCTAGCAATAGGGATAAAGATGTAGAGACCATGGCTTAAGTACCTAAGGGAAGAAGTTCAGAAACAGGATGGGACTAGATCTTACAATTTCTCTGAGATCCAAAATTGGGATAAGTAGGGGGAAAAATGGAGTAACTGTATGTGGAGTTAGACTGCATGAACACTATGTACATTATAAGGGTTGGGGGTAGGAAGCAGCAATATTCCCATGGACTTTCCGTAGAGTTATTTGATTTAACTTGTCTTTAACTAAGTTCTGACTCCAGGGTAGGAAGTACAGAGTGCATTTGAATAAGTGTAAATGAAAGTGAATTGTCTTAAACAGAGGAAAAGCTGTTTGTTTTCAAATGAAGTGGTAGAGTCTTTTGTTACGTTAAACTGGATGAAAATAGAGCCTGAATTACAATAATGTCAAATATAACTTCCAGGAAGAGGAGGCCCTTCAGAAATAATTGAGAAATAAAGGAAAGTAATCTAAAACTCCCTCTCCCTTTCCACATAAATCCACCTGCTATAGATACCAACAAGAGAATAAATAAAAAAATCTGGGAGTTCCTTCCACCAAGAAGGTCAAACACATGATGTAAAAGAAGATCAAACTCATTAAGTACCTGCTATGGTTGTGAACGCCTTTAAGGATGAAAATTAAGATGTATTCAACACTCAACACCTACGCACCAAAGAACATAACCCAGATGAGCTAATCTGCAAAACTGGAGTAAAAAATGAGCTAATGCTGTTAGGGGATTGTATGCAAACTATGGCAAGAGATCAATAACAATTGAAAAGAGGAGGAGGAGAAAAGCTGCTCAGCTGCTAACAATAAAAAAGCAGCAAAAATGCATTAACTGTTTCAGTAACTGATAGCATAATGTAGGAATACTGACTAGATTGACCATATAGTTATAATTATGGGATTTTTTCCCACCTTCCTTCCTTCCTTTCCTTCTTCCTTCCTTTTTTCCCTTGGGGAGTCAGTGGGTGGAGAACAGGAAGTGGAAGATGGAAGATTTGTTCATCTTTTTCTCATTCTCCCTGCAGCTGACCTATAAAAACTATCTTCATCATGATGAAGCGGCATGCATAACGTTATTCAGGCTGGCAGTTGAACTGACAACACATTTTATATATTACCCAAAATGTTGAAGAAGAAAATTCGCAATAACCTAATATTCATTTGTAAAAGCATGAAGTTGGCTTCATCAGCAAAGAAATTGAATTTGCGAGCTGTTAAATGTCAGAGCTGACCCCTGGGAGTTTTTGAGGTGGGATGATGTGGTGAAGGGCAGGCTTCAGGTCATGTTTTATACAAGAAGTTTAATTGTTCTGGCTAGGAAGTAGAAGTGACTCATTGAGTTGAAGTGGTCTCTATCTCCCAACACAGATTTCAAATGAGGGAGGATAGTGCAGCAGTAATATCTTAAAAAGAATTGGACTAGTTCACTTCAGTCTTTTAACTACTTCCATCCAGATTCATTTGTTTTGGACACAAAAGTTGATCCCAGGCCAATGATAGCAAAAAATAGTGTCTTTGTCACCCCTTTTGAACCCATACAAACCTTTTCACTGTGTTTAAACCAGGCTTTTTTTGCCAAAGAAAATTGCATGCTATTCGGTCTTTTCTGAGCTTTTATTGAAGGACGTTAAATGGTTTATAGCTATAAAGAATTGTAAAGTCATCATGACACCAGGTTCATGGTATGGTATTTTCTAGTCCTGTTTTGATTATCCTCTCAGAAACTTTCATCCCACTCAGGTATGAGTGCTTTCAATTTCATGTCAGAAGATCACTCATGGTAATTTCTTAGCTGTAAGGTCTAGATGCTGGGTGCTTACACGCTTTAAAGAGCAGGGACCAGCTGGGAGATTTCTAATACAGCCGGGGATTTCTAATCACAGCATTTGTTAGTTACCTGCCATGCTCTTTAACCACTCTTCTTTTGTCACTGATTCTGCCACATCTGAAGCTTAAATTTAAGATATCTGTTTCTTGTTCAGTGAATCTTGGTTCTCTGAAGAAAAATTTATTGCCAGAAGAATGTTGTCACTAGTTTACAGTAACCACTGTCTCTTCAATCCTAACCCCCCAGCAGACAAACGAAAGTCTAAAAACAAAAACAAGCAAACAAACAAAAAAAAAAAATGAAACAAATACTCTCAAAGAAGGGAAAAAACCATCTCTAGGAAAGCCTATATAAAAACAAAAACAAAAACTGACCTAGACAATTGAAGTACGCTCTGAAGAAAACAAACAAAATAAAAGTTGATTAAGGAAACAGGTAACTGTTGCACTCAGGACAGTCTGTACAGAGGTTTTGTGGTGGGAAGGAGCTTGTTAGTTAATTAAGAGAGGTATTATAAAATATAAGGCCAGAAAAGTATAGTAGAGTGAAATCATAAAGGATCTCAAATTGCCAGGCTTAGAAATTTGGATTTGAGGGCGCCTGGGTGGCTCAGTGGGTTAAGCCGCTGCCTTCGGCTCAGGTCATGATCTCGGGGTCCTGGGCAGGGAGCCCGCTTCCTCCTCTCTCTCTCTGCCTACCTCTCTGCCTGCTTGTGATCTCTGTCTGTCAAATAAATAAATAAAATCTTTAAAAAAAAAAGAAATTTGGATTTGATTCCACTCATAATGGTAAAGTCAAAGTAGTCAAAACGTGGTGGATTTGTTTTAGAATAGTCGGAAGGTTAGGAGGGTATTTTGATTTCCCAGACCTAAGGCAGAACAATAGGAATGGAAAGAAAGAAGTCAAATTTGCCGGAAATCATAAAGGGAGAATTTATAGGATTTGTAATGGATTGAAATGGGAAGTAATGAGGAAAGTGAAAGAGTAAAAGATCTTTCTCAGTGGGAAAGTAAAATTTGTCTTATTTTGGTGAAGATGAACTTGAGGCACCTGAAATTCACTCAGCATGGAGCCTTGATGAAGGAAGTTGAAGCATCAACTCAGAAACTCTGTAAAGATCAAGGCTGTAGGACCAGAATCAGGACATCATCATGAATGTAGTCATAGAAGTTTGGGAAAAGTGTGAGCTCAAAATGAGAGTGGGTATAATAAGATAAAGAATTGACACTTCTAGGGTATAATAAGATAAAGAATTGACACTTCTAGTCAGGCAGAGCAAATTGAAAAGATGCAATGTTATTTCTGATCTCTCCTGAAACACCTCAAAAAAACAATAAAGGGATTAAAAAAAGAAACCTCAAAACCCCCCAAAGCAAAGAGTAACAGTTAAAAAGAGAAGCACAAAGGAGATGTATCAACATTTTGAAAACTGAAAAGCAGGGCAACAAGTTGTACCTGAATTAACATCATGAAAAAAGCTAAGTACATGGTTGGCAATGCCAAAATATAGAGCCAGGTTTCACAACACTATTTTAAAAAGGCTCAAGAATTGGAGGTGGCTGGTACCTTGGAAGGTAAAAGTGCCAGTGGGTCTGAATGCAGGAGGACTGGTTTTGATACTGAAAAAAAGAAATTATAAAACTGTCTTCACCAATCATATCCTTTCTCAGTTCTATGCAGCTAAGAGGCTTACTCCTTTCCCAGTGAGGCGGGAGATTAAGTGGTTGTCCAGAATGGTTGAACGAATGAGAGAAACTGAACTCAGGGTATCCAGGAAGTGTTCTTACTGGGGAGTCACTCCAAAAATAAAGGGGTATATAAAAATGACAAAAGTCTAGCTTGTCTCCCCACTCAGCTGGTAATGCTTAGCCTAGATCCCCTTGTAGAAAATTAGACAATTTCTCTGGGATAAAGTATGGTCTGAGAGATTAGACCAACACTAGTGACACTTGGATGTCCCTCCATTAATAATAACACTGCCTAATTATCTTATAGTTAGGTTCAGCCCTTGACAATAGCCTTTGCTTTCACACATGAAGTTTCTAATCAGCTCTTTTGCGAAGTATAGAAATACAATACAGAATGTTTGGAAATGAAGACTCAGGTACATAAGTATTTAATTATTATTAATTTTTTTTAAGATTTTATTTATTTACTTGACAGAGAGAGATCACAAGTAGACAGAGAGGCAGGCAGAGAGAGAGAGAGGGAAGCAGGCTCCCTGCTGAGCAGAGAGCCCGATGCGGGCCTCGATCCCAGGACCCTGAGATCATGACCAGAGCCGAAGGCAGCGGCTTAACCCACTGAGCCATTCAGGCGCCCAATTATTATTAATTTTTATAAGAAAGGTAGGGGCTTGGGGTCCCAGGGTGGCTCGGTGGGTTGGGCCACTGCCTTTGGCTCAGGTCATGGTCTCAGGGTCCTGGGATCAAGCCCCACAACAGGCTCTCTGCTCAGCGGGGAGCCCGTTTCCACCCCCCCACCCCTGCCTGCCTGCTCCTCTGCCTACTTGTGATCTCTCTCTCTGTCAAATAAATAAATAAAATCCTAAAAAAAAAAAAAAAAGGAAGGTAGGAGCTTGAGAAGAGACATAGGAGGACAGAATATCTAAGTGGCAAACTATAAGATAAAAAGGGATTTTTTAATGATATGGAAGATAACAGTGAATTGTGTAGGGGACAAAAGAGAAAGGTTAAAAATCCACGAAAGGGTAATTATTTATCTGTCAAAATAACAAACTATTTGTTTTATAGCATTCAGATAAAACCTATCCATTCATTCATTCAGACATAGAGTACCATCGCTGTGTCCAAAACTGGAGGCTTGTGTGACAATGAAATACAGATAAGAATGAAATGATATCTTAATTTGCTCACATACGGAACCAATACTGATAGCCTGACTGGGGGAGAAAGGAAAGTCTAATTCTCTGTCTTTGCATTTAGGAGGCAGCTAATGATTATTTCTTTTATAAATGGGGGCATAGGGTCATGGAGTTTTGGGAATGCTCCATTGGATCAGGCCATGCCTGCCCATTTAATGCTGGAAGTGAATTTGGGGAGAATGCAAAACTTGTCTCTATGCAGTCATCACCTCAAGTTTAAAATGTGCCTAGAATAGCTTTAGCCTCCCTTCCTGTGCCTCCTGGTGCTAAATCTTAAGTAACACCAATGACAGGTAAGTCAGGTAGACATATAATGCAGTGAAACATCATTGTGCTATAAAAGAAAGCCTTTACAATAGCAGGAGAATAACAAACTCTTCAACTATGTTCTGGACCTGTCATAGTTACAACGAAATGAGAGTTATATTTTAAGAAAACAGTTCCTAACGGCAAACGTCAGAGGCATCTGAAGGGGATGTAAGATTAGGATTTGCTAAGCAATGAGCATAATGAGACTAAGCCCTGAAATAAGCAAGGATGAGATGCAAGAAAACCCAAGGCAAGGCCAAGGGGAAAAGAACAAATAAGCAAATCTGTTTGTATGATCCATACCATGCTGGGGGAAAATGAGGGATACAGTTGGAAAGGTTGGTTGAGCACTGGAGTTGGAATTGTGTCTTTTAAGTGTTGACAATTTTATTCTTGAGAAAGAAATGGTTAAAAAAAATGTGTGGAATATAAATTTTTCTGTTAGATATAAGTGAACTGGAGGAAAAGGCAGACAAGGAAGATTGATCAGGCATCTTCTGCGTTATTATACATGAGAACAATCAACATTCCATAATAATAATAGACATGGAAAGGAAGGGAGAAACAATCTTGGGAATAAATTACTATTTTCTTGTCTCTGAGATAACGTTTAAGACTCTAATTAAAGGGGACACCTGGGTGGCTCAGTCGGCTAAGTGTCTGCCTTCTGCTCAGGTTGGGATCCCAGGTTCCTGGGACTGAGCCACATGAGGCTCCTTGCTCAGTGGAGACCTTGCTTCTCTCTCTCCTTCTGATGCTCCCCCTGTTTGCATGCTCCTGCTCTCTCTGTGTCATATAAATAAATCTTAACAAAAAAAAAAAAAAAAAGAGAGAGAGAGAGAGAGAATCTAACCAAAGGATTTTATAGAGATATATACTTACATTTTTGAAAGGGTTTTCAAACTTTTTTCTGTTACATGGCTCACTTTATTTCATATGCTTCAAATAGATCCTCCACCCAATATTTCTCTGATAAAAATATTTTAAAAATCAAGTACTAAACTTCCATAAATAAGAATGAGTTTGCTATTAAAGGAGAGGGACCAGTTACATTTATTGTCTTCATTATACTTTTCTCAAAGGTACAGCATGTTCTCTTGCCTTCTTGTCTCCAAAAATGTGTGTGTGTATGTGTGCATGTTTGTACATGTGAGAGAGAGAGAGAGAAAGAGAGAGGCAGAAACACACAGAGAGAGGAACAGAGACACAAAGATAATGGAGATGGTGAAACAGAGAAACAGAATGGGAGAAGGGAGGGAGATACTGAGCATAAATATTGTATGTATTGTAGGGGGAAGGGAAGGCGACATAAGATAATATATCACAAAAGGAGAATTACATTTCAAATCTTGTCAAAATCACATATAGTAATTTAAATGAATACATGTGGTATTATATAATATTTAAATCAATAGTTAACTTAAGAGACAGATTCTCTAAATATCTGTATTATAAAATTTTCAGGTTTTCCTCAGCCATATGTCCCCTGGTCCCTTGTTCCTCTTTTATTACATTCTGGAAACATTCCCTCAGAATGTTGCTGTGTGCTCTATTCAAGTGAAATCTGTAAAGAATCCCTCACTCCTTCTCCTGAGCTTCTCTTTTACTCTCACACGAGGGCCACACTCACACTTCTGACACCTGATGTGGAGTTTTCTCCCCACACTGAGCAATTCTGTGACACCAGTCATGTGTCCTAGAGTTTAACTCAGTTCTGACGCTATCTACCTGGGTTAAAGCCTCAGTCCTATAAGACCATCCCTCCTCATATGTCAAGCTCAGGTCCAGGTTGCCACCTATAGCCCATGTGCTATAAATCAGAGGTTCCTATTCCTCTGATATGATTCATGTGCAAGAGCAACTCACAGAACTAAGAAAAACCGTTAGCTTACTGTTTATATTATTGTGTATAATAGATGAAATATATTATTCATAAACAGATGGAAGAGATGCATATAGCAGGTATGTAGCAAGAGGCTCAGAGCTTCTGTGCTCTCCCTGAGGACACCACTCTCCCAACATGTCCACATATTTGCCAACCTGGAAGCTGTCTGAACCTCATATTTCTGAGATTTTTTAAAAAGATTTTATTTATATATTCTACAGAGGGAGATCACAAGTAGCCAGAGAGGCTGGCAGAGAGAGAGGGGAGTGGGTAAGCAGGCTCCCTGATAAGCAGAGAGCCTGATGTGGGGCTTGATCCCAAGACCCTGAGATCACGACCTGAGCTGAAGCAGAGGCTTAACCTACTGAGCCACCCAGGTGCTCCTATTTCTGATATTTTTATGGAGGCTTCATCATGTAGGTGTGATGGATCATTAACCCTATTTCCAGCTCCTCCCCCCTCTCTGGAGAATGAGGGGCATGGCTGAATATTCCAAGCTTTTAACTGTGGCTTGGTCGTTCTGGTGATGTGCTCCATCAAGGAGCCTACCAATGATCACCTCATTACAACAGAAGACACTGTTAACAGTTAGGGAATTCCAAGGCAATTGGGAGCTCTGGATTAGGAACTCCCAAATATCAGAACAAAAGATGTTCCCAGTGCTCTCATCACTTAAGAGATTACAATGGTCATAATAAAAAATATATATATACTACTATAAGAAATTAGAAAATTTAATTTAAAAAAATATATTTTTTAGGAGTTCAACTACTATATTAAAGTGAAAAGATTTTACTACATATATGCTAATTAAAAATCCACCTCATCTAAACAATTTGAGTTATGCATATCACTAATAATAGACATGGAAAAAAAATTCACACTTTTGATGTACCACATATATTCTCTTCTATAATGTTCATTATTTTTTTTTTATAAAATAGAATTTAGGCCTGTAGTGTCTTTTTGAGAGTTAGAACTGCTCAGTGCAATAGATATATACATAATATATATTGTTTTCTTTTTTTTAACCTTTTTTCATTGTATTTTATTTCTTTTCAGTGTTCCAGCAATCATTGTTTATGCACCACACCCAGTGCTCCATGCAATACGTGGCCTCCACAATACCCACCACCAGGCTCACCCAACCCCCCATCCTCCTCCCCTCCAAAACCCTCAGTGTATTTCTCAGAGTCCACAGTCTCTCATGGTTTGTCTCCCCCTCCAATTTCCCCCAACTCACTTCTCCTCTCCATCTCCCAATGTCCTCCATGTTATTCCTTATGCTCCACAAGTAAGTGAAACCATATGATAATTGACTCTCTCTGCTTGACTTATTTCACTCAACATAATCTCCTCCAGTCCCGTCCATATTGATACAAAAGTTGGGTATTCATTCTTTCTGATGGAAACATTAATACTCCATTATAGAAAAATATAATTTATAATAGCAACAAATAATATAACATAAGAATAAGTCTAATAAAATATATGAAAAACTTCTTTTTTTTTTTTTAAAGAGGTAACAGTGCTGTTAGGAGCTCTAGATCAAGGGTAAAGACCAACATATATCCTCTCTATTATTCCACAGGGCCCTTTACAGTTTAGTTAGTGTGCATTTTTCCCTAATCATCTGCCTATTTTTAAAATAAACTTTTTATTTTAAAACTGTTTAGACTTACAGAAAAAAATTGAAACTACCATAAGAATTCTTATAAAACACCCACACCCAATTACACCTGTTATTAGCATCTAACATTAATATGGCACATTTGTCACAACTAATGAATCAATAGTGATACATTATTGTTAATGAAAGTCTATGCCTGATTCTGATTTTTTTTTCTTTTTTGTACTTTTTCTGTTTGAGGACTCCATCAAGGATACAATATTACTTTGTCTCCTTAGGTTCCTCCTGGCTGTGACCATTTCTCAAACTTTCCTTATTTTTGATGACCCTGAGAGTTTGAGAAATATTGGTCAGGTATTTTGTAGAATGTCCTCAATAGGGATTTCTCTGTTGTTTTTCTCATGATGAGACTGGGATTAAAATCACAGAGAAAAAGTTTCATTTTTATCAAGGGCATATACTATTAACAGGAGTCATCAGTGTTGTATCAACTTGACCACTCAGCTGAAGTGGTATTTGACAGATTTCTCCAAGTAAAGTTCCTCTTGCTCCTCTTCTCCTACTGTCTTCTTTGGAAGGAAGTCACTAGTGCAGCCCACACTTAAGGGATAAGGAGTTAAGCTCCCCCTTCTTGAGGACAGAGTATCTGCATTAAATATTTTGAATCCTTTTGTATGGGAAATTTGTCCATTCTCCTTATTTATTTATTTAATCATTTCTTTGAATCAATATAGACTCATGCACATTTATATTTTAGGTTGTTGCTGTGCATTTTAGATTAACTAGCTTCTCTGCCTTTAAGACCTACATCATTCAGGCTGAAAACACCTTTTCCTTTCTAGAAAGTAATAGCTTACATATGACTCAAGGAGAAAAACTTGAACAACCCAGTAAGCAGCATTTTATCCTAAGAGAAATTCCTAAGAGCTGATGAAGCTGAAGGACTTGATATTTATCTGGATACCTTGCAAAAAATTATTATTTGTCTCCTTGGACTTTATTGCTTCAAATATGAAAACAAACCCGACTACTTGGTATTTTAATTTTACTGTTTCTTATGAGTGATTCATTTTTGAATTTTGCTATGTCTTTTAATGATTTCGTGTTCCCCATTTGCACCCAGTATTCTGGCTTTTTCTATATGTATAAGAAATACACAATATAAAGACATTTTTAGGTTTCTAATGGCATAGGATTAGAGTTCTGTTGCCCTTGAAATAAGATACTCTTGGTATTCGTTCTTCAGTGATTCACAATGTGTTGATGTGTATGGTTATCTGCCCGGTTACTAGAAAAAAAAAAAAACTGCCAAGAGTTAAACTAATCCCCTGTTACTCCTCAATTTATAACTGAATTTATTTATTTAATCCTTGTAGAATATCTGGGCTCGTTAGGGCTTATTACCTTAATTCTAGCAGAAGAGGAATCTTAATTCCTCCACCAGGGAAGTGGACATATTATTAGAAGGCAGTACAGTGCCTGAGGCAGTCATGCCTCCTGTTCCTGGTGGCCTTCCCGGATGGCCACGTATAGCATCATACCTTTCTTCTCCACTCAGTACATGTCGTCATCTCTATAATTAAGCTTCTGACTCGTATCTTGCCAATTACTGTATCCTCCACTGATAGAATCTTTAGGGACTACTGTAAGGATAAGGTTTCCAGATCGTCCTGGTCATCAGAATTGGCCGGGAGCATCTCTCTTCAAGCCCCCCATATCCCAGCCTGTCCAAGACTTGTGGGCATAATCAACTCTCAAGTTCCCTTTTCATTTAATCTAATTATCACTCTTCATACTAATACATCAGACTTTGCCCCATAATATTTTTCCTTCATCATAATGTTACCCACATAAAAAAGATTTCCAGGAACAACCCTTGTAACAAAATGGTCATAGGCACTGATTGCATTTCTTTTTTAGCTGATATAAGTTCAGCCACCCATACATACACACACTCGCAACCTTGGTTCTGTAATAACAGTACAGGTAGATGTGATCTGTAATAACAGTGCAGGCAGAAGTGAAGAAAAACAAATGGGAAGAAAGAGAGTGAAATGTTCCATGTGGTCATTCTTCATCTCATTCCCCAGCCTGTGAACTGGTCTCTCAAGTAATGTTTCTGGTCTTAGGCTCCTTTCTCCCAACCCAAATGCTTTGGAAATTAAGGTCAATCTACCTTTATTCTTCTTGTGCTAAAAGTCTCACTGTAAGACAAATTCGACCTTCAGCTGTCCCCATCAGATTTCAGAATGTGAGGGGAGAAGAAGAGAGGAGAAAGTCTCCCAACACACTCTCTCAGAGACCTAACAAGAAAATAACAAAAACCATTTAAGAGGGAAATACAAGAAACATTTACAAAACATCTATATGCGACAGGCAATTTTTGCCATGGACTTTTACAAAGGTGAATAGGACATAGAACCCACTTTAAAGACACTCATGGTCTACTTAGAGAGATGGGCCCTTATGCTAAAACACAAACAATTCTACTAAGTACTGTCACTTGAATATATGTTATCCTACAGAAATGCAAGGGTCTGAAGCAAAAAAGAGTTCTTTGTGTAGCTCTTAGGGCCGTGTGTGTGTATGTTTTCAGAAAGAGACCACAAAGTAAAATGGGGAAAAAATGGGGCTTGGGGTTGAATCATAGCTCTGCCATAATCTGAATAACTATGGAGAAGTTATTTAAACTCTCCAACCTTCCATATTTTGTATGTGAAATAAGGATAATTATCCTCCATTTACATCTTATATGGTTATTATAAAGATTAAATTAGAGAATGTAAACAAATCATCTAAAATTATTTCTGAGACTAAGTTGGAACTTCGTAAGTATTTGTTGAATTTAAAGGGATCATTTAATTTGGTGATCAAAATGAATTTTCTCATAAAAATATGATATAGTTTGTGGTTGTTTAAATGGGACAATTACTGCAACAAATTTATTCCCATTAACTATACCTTAAATAAACCTACTGAATGGATTATGAACATATTACAGCTATTTTTAACATTTTGTATGGTTACTGTTTGTGCAATTTCTAAGCAAGCCATTTAGAAACAAGTTTTTGAAAAATTAAATGTCTCAGACTTAAAGTTACTTGAAAGGCTGCCTTCATGTGTGATATTATCTGATTTTACCACAGACCGCCTTCAGACTAGAACTGCAACATGGGCTCTTTCTGGGTCTTCAGTCTGCCAGCCCACCCTGCAAATTTGATTTGCTAGTTTTCATACTCAGGTAAGCCAATTCCTTATAATAAATATCTTTCCATATAAACATTCTATTGGTTCTGTTTCTCTGAGAGACACACTTTGGTTTTAGGTCAGAAGACTTAAGATGTCAGGTGTCCCGAAAGTGATCTGTAGATTTAATGAAATCCCAATGAAAATGCCAGCAGGCATTTTTTTGGGGGGTAGAAAGTAATCAGTTCATTATACAATTCATATAAAAACACAAAAACCTAGGGGCGCTTAGGTGACTCAGTCAGTTAAGCATCTGGCTCTTGATTTCTGGTCAGCGTGATCTCATCCCATGCCTCTGCTCCTCCCCCTCTAGTATATGAAAATATACTCTCTCTCTTAAAAAAAAAAAAATTGCCGAAACAGGGTTAAAGAGATCAGTTAGAGGACTAACACCACAAGATTGCAAAACTTAATATAAGGTTATAGTAATTAAGATAGTGTGGCATAGGTGTAAAGATAAAGAGATGGGGAACTAAATCAATGACATGGCATATAATTTAGAAATAGACCCAAACACATATAGAAAAGAGAGTTTTTATAAAGGTGCAAAAGCAATTCAGTGAAGAACACATTATCTTTTCCAAAAGTGAGGCTAGAACAATTGGATATATACATAAGCAAAAAATTAACTCCAATCTACACCACACTACACACAAAAATGTACTCAAAATGGGTAATAGATATAAATGTGAAGTCTAAATCTATACAATTTCTCATTGAAAATGGAAAAAAAAATTCTTTGTAGCCTTGTGTTAGGCACATTTCTTAGATATGACAGCTAAAGTATAATCCATAAGATTTTTAAAAATGATAAATTGCACTTGATCAAAATGTAAAACTTTTGCTCTTTGAAAAATACTCCTAAGAGTATGAAGAAACAAGCCACAGATAGAGAAAATATTTGTAGAGACTACATCTGTTAAAGGGCTTATATCTGGAATATGTGAAGAGCTTCCAAAACTCATTAACAAGAAAAATAAAGCTCAATTTTTAAAAAATGGGCAAACAACTTGAATAGACACTTCCTCAAGGAGGATCTATAGATGGAAAATAAGCACATGAAAATGCTCAGCATCATTGATGGGGAGGGAAATGCAAATTGAAACCATAACGAATAACCATTACACTCCTATCTAGAAAGGCTAAAACGGAAAAGACTGCCTATACCACATGTTGGTGAGAATGTATAGAACCTGGATGGATCTCTCACACGTTGCTGGTGGGGATGTACAACCGCACAACTGCTTTGAAAAACAGTTAAGTAATTTCTTTAAATGTGAAATAATACACCTACCCTGCTCCTACCATTTCTACTCACAGGATTTACTCAAGAGAAAGGGAAGCATATATCCCTACAAGCACTTACCCAGAAATGTTTATTTGTGATAGTTAAAAACTGAAAGCAACCCAGTCGTGTATGAAAAAGTGGACTTAGAAATGAATGGTGGTGTATCCGTACAGTGGAATGGATACCCAACAATAAAACTGAGCTGACTACTGATGAACATAGCTACACAATGACTCTCAAAATAATTATTCTGAAAAGGGGAAAAGTATGCACGATATAAGATCCTATGTATATACATCTGTAGAATATGAATTCTTTCTATATGTGTGGTTTACCATGTCTATAATATGTCACTAAACTCTTTTGTTTTGTTTAATTGCTTAAGGTTTGAAGGGTATCTCTTCAAGCTATTATAAAGGGATTTCCAGGGAATATTGTTAAGTTAAAAAAAATCAAGGCTTGAGAACACATATATAATATGCTTCTCTAAGAAGGGCGATAAGAAGAGACATAAAAATCATATATACATATGTGCATATATGCGTATATATACACAGATATACATATATTCATGCTATTATAAAGGGATTTCCAGGGAATATTGTTAAGTTAAAAAAAATCAAGACTAGAGGCTAGAGCAGACAGAGCAGGTGCGGTTGTAGTCAGGATTTAGAGTTCAGGTGTCAGTGAGGAGTTCACATTTGTTATTTCACCTCTTCTCAGCTCTGTTTTATGAAGCTATGGCTATGTATATATATATATATACACACACACACACACACATATATATATATATATATATATATATATATATGTGTGTGTGTGTGTGTATATATGTATGTATATACCATATATATATGGTATATACCAGGATATGTTTGGGAAGGGAGAAGAAATAAATAATATTTCCATTTAATCTAACTGCCAAGCAACTGACTAGAATCTCAAACTTAAATGGCAGAATTTTAAGCTTCAGCTACAAACTTATTCAATGAGAAGAACACCTACAAAGCAGGGCTGGGGGTGATCAGTTGTGGAAGTATGAACACAATACTTCATCTACTATGCATATAATGCATTTGCAACACACTGGAATTATAAAATAAAATAAAATAATGGGGTAATAATAACTAAAGAAAAGCTGAAGTCATAAATGAAAATAAGGTACAAGAGCCTTACCAGGTTTCCAATGCTAAGAACATTGTTGGTTTCTTCACTCATTGGATAACATTCTAAGGCCAAAAAACATATGTTTAGAATTATGCATATGGTAAGGACAAGATCAGTGAATGCATCCATTATAATCATATGGATAAACTCTTTCCATTTTAACCAACAGGGAGAACAATTCCAGATCAAGAAAGTTTTAGCAAATCTCTGCCAACACAATGGGCATCTCTTCCTGGATTTTTCAGATTCTGAAATGAAGAAATAAAAAAGTTAAACACTAGCAAATTGTTTAAGTTCTAACTAATAAAATATTTTGACTTTGCATGCAAAGAGATGTTTAGACTAGACTTCTGATTTGGAATTAACAAATAAAAATATTCTGTACTAATAAAAAAAATCAAGTTTGGAGAACATATATGTAATATGCTTCTCTTTAATAAAGGGTTAAGAAGACACATAAAGATCATATATACATATATATATGCTAATATATCCATACATAAAGTATATATATGTATAAAGTGAGTGTGTGTGTATTTATACACATACACTTCAGGAAAAATAAATGGAAAGATAACCTCTTAAAAAATGTGATGGTTACCTATGAGAGGAGTGTGATCTGGGAAAAATGAGTTTTACTCAACACTGATACACAGCTGGTGCAGTTACCAAATTTTAAGAGTAAACAGAAGCATGTGGGTAACAAGTTAGAGAAAACTGTTTACATAAAAGTGAGAAAAAAGTCCACACCAGACTTACAGATGCCAAAAGATACTTGAACAATATTTACAAATTTATAAAGAATAGACAATGGGACCCAGAAAGTTTACAGCAAGACAAATTCTCTTCAAAAGGCATAGATCCTCAGACATGCAGGAACTCTGTGAATGCTGGGCATGTCTTGATAAATTCCTGTCCCCAAAGATTAATCAAGGTAATTCAGGACTGGAGAAACTCTAACAAAAGTATTGTTAGTGAGCAGTGAATGAATGTCTTTTTTTTTTTTTTTTAATATTGGACCTAAATGAATATGGAGAATGTGGTTTCAGAATTGGATGGAAACTTTATACATTTTGACAATGGAAAAATGTGATAGAACTGAATGAACATGAGAGGGACACTGGAAGACTGAGAGCACAGAACTTTCTCCTTTTTGTTCATAAGAGATTGATAAATATTACATACAGTTACAATATGTAATTATACATAGTGATTATAGCTCTTTAGTGTTTTTCAAACTATTTTAAAAATCTGAGTCATCTTTTTGAAACTTTTAACTTGTGGCTTGGAGGAACAACATTCAAAAGTTTAGCACTTCCTTTGTTTTCATGTTTCTTTATCGGTAAGTTTAGTAATGATAAATTTAGCATTTTCAATAAAAATAGTATCCATGCACTTTTTTATAGAATTGCCTATCTATCATATTCTATCCATCCATCCATCCATCCATCCATCTAATTAATTACCTACCTATCCTCTCTATTTGGACATATACATCTAGAATGATGTTTGCCAGATGTTGACTGATTATTTTGGTTTGGAGAAATTTGGGTAATTTTATTTCCTCTCTATCCTTTGCATTTTTATTTTTTTATTTTTTTTTTTAAGATTTTATTTATTTATCAGAGAGAGGGGGGGGGAGAGAGAGAGCACAGGCAGACAGAATGGCAGGCAGAGGGAGAAGCAGGCTCCCTGCTGAGCAAGGAGCCCGACGTGGGACTTGATCGCAGGACGCTGGGATCATGACCTGAGCCGAAGGCAGCTGCTTAACCAACTGAGCCACCCAGGCGTCCCGATCCTTTGCATTTTTAAAAAGACGTATGTATGTATGTATTTGAAGTAGAGAGAGAGAATGTGGGTACAAGTTGTGGTCTGGGGCAGAGGAAGAAAGAGAGAGAATCTCAAGCAGACACCCCCCTGAGCACAGAGCCTGAGGCGGGGCTCAATCTCAGGACCCCAATGTCGTGACCTGAGCTGAAATCAAGAGTTGGCAGCTCAACCAACTGAGCCACCCAGGCGCCCATCCCTTGCATTTTTTTTTAAAGATGTTTACTTATCAAATAGATAGAAAGAGAGATCACAAGTAGGCAGAGAGGCAGGCAGAGAGAGAGGAGGAAGCAGACTCGCTGCTGAGCAGAAAGCCCGATGTGGGGCTTGATCCCAGGACCCTGGGATCAGGGCCTGAGCCGAAGACAGAGGCTTTAACCCACTGAACCATCCAGGTGCCCCACCATCTTTTGCATTTTTAAATGTTATATATTTATATGATGAATGTGAACCATATTTTTAAAAATTAAGATTATTTTGTAAGGTACAGCTAAACTGATCAATAATTCAGATATGTCAACCAGTGGAGGAATTGATGAATATTATGAGCTGAAATGTGTCCCTCAGAATTCATAGGTTGAAGCCCTAACTCCCAATGTGACTGTAGTTGAAGATAGGGACTTTAAGGAGGTAATTAAGATTAAATGAGCTCATAAGGTGGCGCCTTAATCCACTAGGATTACCACCCTTTTAAAAAGGAAGAGGCACTAAGAATGTGAAGGTACAGAGGAAAAGTCATGTGAGGACGCCGATGAGAGACCTCTCTGGAAACCAGTCCTCCCAGTCCCTAGATCCAGACTCCATGACTGTGAGAAAATAGTTGTACTCTTTAAGCTGCCCAGCTGGTGGCACTTTGTCATGGCGGCCCTAACAGACTAATACAGTGAGTAAATTCATCTTTACGCTGCCATTGCAAAGAGTAATTCAAATACAGACCTAGAAAGTATCTTTGATACATCAATAAATGACAAAAACAAATTTTAAGATAATACACATGTAGTATGACTCAATTTCTGTTTCAAAGAAAAAGACAGCAAAACGTAATAAATTCTGTGTGCATATCTTTTCATGTGTTTGTAGAAAGAGATACATACCAGATTGGTTTCCTCAGCGATGGAACTATTAGGGAAAAGAGGTCACAATTTTTTAATACATTTCTGTATTGTTTAAAATGTTACAGTAAACATGCATACTTTTGCAATTAAGAAAAAAAGGGGGGGCACCTGGGTGGCTCAATTGGGTAAGAGTCTGTCTTCAGCTCAGGTCATGATCCAGAGGTCATGGGATCGAGCCCTGCCTTGGACTCCCTGCTCCATGGGGAGTCTGCTTCTCCCTCTGTTCCTCACCCTGCTCATCCTCGCTTTCTCTCTCTCTCTTAAATAAATAATAAAACCCTTAAAAAAAGAAAATAATATTAATGAAAACATCATTTTGGAAACAACACAAAATATGTTTAATTAGTGTTTGTGTGGTATATAATACTCATATTGATTTCCGTCTACATGTCATATGTCCAGCAAGACTTTGTCAGGGATCCTAAAATCTTTCTAATGGAACTATTCTTTTCTCATTAGTGCAAGTAACATAACCATGTCTCTTCTTGTGTTCCTGGCAATAATTCTCAATGTATATAATTACGTCTTTGTTTTCAAACAGTGATTTTTTTTTCCCCCAAGATGTGTGCATGTAGACACACACATGTGTACACACAGTGTTTAGGTGGTTAAATAGGTAGTCTACAAGATTTATTTTTTATTATATTTTAACTCAGAGTTGGCTATGAAACAAGAACAACAAAAAATCAAAACAAGCCCCTTTTTTTTAGAGAATTGCCAGGGCCTCTGTTACGTGTTATAGTCTACATACTATCTAACTGTGGGTAGTAATTAATATTAGACAGCTATAAAAATAATTGAAACTGAGAAATCCAAGCAATCACGTATTACTGACAAATCCTTTTCTTCTTCTCAATCCAACAATTACCAGTCTGGAGAACTGGTAACTTACCTAAAACCCCTCTGGTGGAACGGGGAGGAGAAGCTCAGGACTGAGTGGTCGCCTGTGGAAGATGAGATGGCATTTTTCAAGTAAAACAGGGGCAGGGGTTGCAGGGTCAAGCAGGAAAAACAAATGCAAATCTATGAGCTGTTATTTTAAAACCGAAGAAAAGGAGGTTACACAAGCCACTTCCATGTTTAAATGCTACCTCTCTCGTGGTGTTGGGGGAAACCTTTGCTCACTTGTCCTTTTTTGCTAAAGATGCTGTTTTTCCACGGCGGCAAAGAGTAATATTTGCGGAAGAGGTTTGACAGATGCAATTATAGCAAAAGACACTAAAGCTCAGGTTTGCACGTGGGTAAACACGTGCTTTCTCACCCAGAGAAAAGTTTAGCTTGGCAGCCTTTGCTGCAAAGCATGACTCTGATCCTAGAGAAAGCCAAAGCTACAGAAAACCAAGTCATCTCCAAAAATAACACCAAAATTAGGGCCTTGAAACTCCTCAGGCTGGTCATGCTGGGAATGATGATACCCTGATGGTCAGGACCCACGAAGCTACTGAACCCTCAACATTTGCTTTGTACATTAAGGCTCCACTTGGCATCTCAGCCTTTAGAAGAGGCTGTATTCTGGAGACGTGCATTTTGGAGGTGAGTTGTGCCGCTTAATTGCTTCTGGAAGATTCTAGGAAAACAAATAAACAAAAAAATAGGGTATCATTGAAACCTTTTCTGAGCAAAGATATCTATAGGACAAATAATAAATAGAGCTCCATAAAAATCTATGAAATAATCTGCTTATCCAAAAAAAAAAAAAAAAAAGTCTGAAAAGATAGAAATGCAAACCCCCCATGAGAGAAAAAGTTTGCAATACCTATATCTGAGCTATTAACTTATAGGCATGGTATATATAGAGCTCCTACATATTCAGTTATTAAAAAGACAATTCAAGGCATCTGGGTGGTTCAGTGGGTTAAAGTCTCTGCCTTCGGCTCAGGTCATCGTCTCAGGGTCCTGGGATCGAGCCCTGCATCCTGCTCTTTGCTCAGCGGGGAGCCTGCTTCTTCCTCTCTCTCTGCCTGCCTCTCTGTCTACTTGTGATCTCTGTCTCTGAAACAAATAAATAAAATCTTTTAAAAAAATAATAAAATAAAATAAAAAGACAACCCAATTTCTCAAATACCCAGGGGAAGATTGAACAGAGTCGTTGTAAAGGAAGATACTCAAATGCTCAATAAGCAACATGAAAGAACAGTATCATTTAACCTTGAGAAAATGCAAATTAAAATAAAAGTAAGGTAGCACTTACCCCACTAAGATGGTAGACAAGCCTGAAAACACTGATAGCAGAACAGTGATTAACTATGGCACTGAAATTGCAGGTGTGAGACATGAGGATCTTCCTGAAATGATGAAAATGTTCTGGATCTTGATTGGGGTGTTAGTTACATGTTTCTGTATACGTGTCATAATCCTCAACATTTTACTTACAGCCTATGCCTTTTTCTCTGTTTAAATTTGATCTTAACTTTAAAAATTAGATGCATTGCTCTATTATCCATTTAACCACTTGGAAAATATCAGTATGCTGTTGAAATGTGGGAAGAGGAAGGGGAAACGCTCTCATAGGCATGATTTTGCTTGCAGTAAATGATTCTGTTTTTCATGGAATTGGGAGTTTTCTAATATTTTTTCAAAATAGAGGCAAAAACATTCTACTTACCAGAGAGAACAGGTTTTTTTTGGAGATATATATATATATAGAGAGAGAGATACATAGATATATAGTTATGGACCAGGGACCCAGAGGGCCCCAGCTAAGTGATTCTCATTTAGTCCTACAATAGAGGGCATTTAATATTAAAGGGCTTATTATGCCTGTCTATATTAGGCAGCCCTCATGGACAAGTTTTCTTAGGATCTTATTCTGCAGTGACCATTGGAGTAACAGAGTCCGAGAAAGGTACGAGGCTCCGAAGACTGGGCGGCCACCGAGGGGCTCCTGCTGCCTGCTCATCCAGGCAATGCCAAGGCAAAGAAAGCCTCTTCTTAGGTGCTGTGTGAGCCAGCTTGACTGTCATTGCCTTATAAGCAGTCAGGGGTTGACATGACAGTGCCACCCTCAGGGTGACCCTCCTTCTTTTCCCATGATGCATTTTATTGCAAGTTCTATGAACTGCTCATTAAAAGTTGACAAGGCATTTACTTTACGGCTGAAATAATTCTTTTTACTCCAACAAGCAGCACATTGGACTGGACCCCACAGAAGCAGCTTCCCTCCATCTGTAAGTGAGACCCAAGGCCTGGTAGCCAGTAGGAGGGCAGGGTAGAGTCTTCAATGGGTATGTGTTCCAGGGCTGGTGCTTGCTTAGGTCTGTGCCGGGGCTAGGACCTGGGGTGCAGTGGCACCATTTTCCACCCAGAGCTGGTATTTGGCTCTGGTATTTGAACCTGGGTAAAAACCTCCACCTTTAGCCCCCTCCCCCCCCACCAATCATCAACACTGTTCACTTAAAGAGGATTTGTAGCATGGATATTGGTGGACTTGTGAAACAAAGTTTTCAATGGACCCTTCAGTTTTCAGAAGCTTCTTAGTTTCCCTAAACAGAAATCCCTGGCAGCCTCTAGAGAGCTAGTATTCAGATCTGCAAACACTTTTGTGTTGCAAATTCAGAACAAAATTGGGAATGATGTGGCTTGTCTGCAGCAAACAGACTTCTGAGAGCACCACGATTTTAGGCAGTTTGGGGAATTTTCAGCAGTATGGACCGAATGAGCCGGAAAAAACAGTAGCAGCAGATTGGACAGACACATTCAGGAAAGCTCTGAATGTATGTCCTGTGATAAGTGAACTCTCTTTATTCTGGTCAGATGGAAAGCCTCCCTGCAGAGCCAGACCTCAGAAACATCTATCCCACGTGGGATTTGCCTGGGCAATCTTTTTTTTTTTTTTTTGTGGGGAAGGCAATCTTTTTTATATTTGACTTAGCCTGCTCAGTCTTTTCCAGAGTGAAGGTTCCATTTCCATGGTAAAGGTTATAATCTTGAAATACTGACCATAATAATTTCAGGACCCTGGTTCCACCTTTGTGAATACCTCGAAGCCCTAGAACTCAAGGGTGAGAATCACTGGTTTAACACAAAGTGGTCAGCATCGTGAGGGGCAGGAGAGGTAACTCACAGGCTCCCTGGGGATGTGAGCTGTTTTGCAGGTCAGAGAACTCCGGGCTCCAGGCACAGCTCCTGTTGTGAAGTGGTGCTTAACCTGTGTGTGTTGAACTTCCTGAGCTGAGCCAGAGCTTGGGCAAAGGTCTTTCAACTAGAGATTGTTCCCTCTTTGCATTAAGCCAGACATCCTAACATTACTCACCGTGCAAGTTTATTATAAAGATTTCATAGGAAAGCACTTTGTAAACTAGGGAGCACTTCCATGGAAGTGTCAGGAATGATGATCACGATGAAGGGGCTGGTGGGGAGCATGAAGACGATGAGCTTGACACTGACATTGATGGTAGTGTTTTAAAGATGGTCACAACTGACTGTGAGTCCTGGATATGGTCGCCAGCAGGTACACGTAAGGGAAAGGATATGGGCATCGGGGGTGAAGGTGAAGGGCTAGTGAAACGGAGTTGGGAGAGGGAGAATACATCTACCTACACCAGCCCTGATATTGCCACCATTTCCACAACTGGGTCTCTGCCAAAGTGATCATGAACAAGAAGCTGTGCCAGGATACCAGGCCTGGCCCGGAGACCTGTGGAAGGTACTTGCCCGCTGATAACTGGTTCTAGAGTTTCCAAGATTGCCAATCAAGACGTTTGGATTTATCTCCCCATTTGTTTTTCCTCCTGACATTTGAAACTTTCCATATTTGTATATTATATTTGGAAGAGATGGTTGCCACTCCTGGGAAAAAAATATCTACTGTTGGATGAGCTGCTTAATCCAGTTGGTGCCAATGGGAAATGTCAAATGATTATGTTTATTCTCTTTTCCTCCAACTTGGCATGAGTAGGATTACATGCTAAGCTCTGAGCTCTAGCAATTCACTCAACTAGGAAAAATAGGGTTTCTTTTTTCCTTTCTCCTTTTCCTTTTATGCAAATGCCTCTACTTCCCAACTCCTAGAAATTGCATAAACAACAGTAAGAGAGAGAGCATGCTTGTGAGAGGCAAAAGAGATAGAGAGGGAGAAAGAGAATCTCAAGTAGGCCCCACACCCAGCGCAGAGCCCGACATGGGGCTCAGCCTCATGACCTTGAGATCATGACCTGAGCCAAAATCCAGAGTAGGACACTCAACCAACCAAGCTACCCAGGTGCCCCTCTTATATTAAATCACTATTTACAAATTTTCAAATCACAACAACTCTGAAGTAGATAAGATACTTATTATGGGGTGTCAACAAAAAGCAATGCTGATTTAGAGGAACTGTAATTTAAAACAAAACAAAACAATAAAAAACCTTCAGGTTAGAATGTATATGGCCCTTTCTGAGAAATGCAAAATAAAGGACCCATAAGGGCTTCTACAGATACCCCATGAAATCAATGTCAGGGTCATTGCTTTATACTCATAGTATAAATAACAACTGTGAGCAGCGCACCATCAGAAGCAGGAGAGGCCCCAGCAGTAAGTTCTCGGGCCCTCAGGTGACACAGCTAAGTCTGAATCCCCGCTCAGGATTTGAGCAACCTTAGGCAAGTCGTGTATCTTTCTATGTCTCAGATTCCTTCTCTGTCAAATGAGAATGGCTGCCTCTGGGGATCGTGAGGAGGGAATTGGGAATAGTGTGTCCAAGAGTGCAGCCCATAAGAAGCATACAACAAATGTCAATTATCATTTTTTTAAAGATTTTATTTATTTATTTGACAGACAGAGATCTCAAGTAGGCAGAGAGGCAGATAGAGAGAAAGAGGGAAGCAGGCTCCCCACTGAGCAGAGAGCCCAATGCAGGGCTTGGTCCCAGGACCCTCGGATCATGACCTGAGCCCAAGCCAGAGGCCCAACCCCCTGAGCCACCCAGGTGCCCCATCAATTATCACTGTTAATGAGAAAAGAACATTTGACCAGAAGTCTAGGACACATATTCCCACTTCACAAATTAGCTGTGTCATTTTCAGCAAGTACATTAAACCATGGGCCTCAGTTTCCTAGTGTCACACTGAAAGGCTTGGGTGAGTGGTTTCTGTGTCATTTAGCACTCTTTTAGTTGCAAGTGACAGAAAAGTCAACCAAACCCTGCCTAAATGGTAGAATGTGTTATTGCCTCATGTAATGGAAATTTCTAAGCATGACAAATGTCAGAGCTCAAATGATAGAGTTAGAATTTGGTTTCTATTTCTCGGTTCTTCCTTTCATCGCGTAGGTTCAGAAAGCCAGTAGAGCCAAGAGCCGCAGGCAAGTTAGTGTTCCAGCAATATGAACATAGTTGATAGGTTATCATGAAGATTAAATAAGTGAAGGCCCAGAAAGCACTTAGAACTCTGCCTTAGGAATTTGTGCTCCGTACAGAATAATTAACGGGTTTATTTCCACCTGAGGCAAGATGATGGCAGTAGCTTCAGAACTTAGACCCTTTCAGATTCATGCCTAAAGAGAAGGAACGGTCACATGAGTTCCAGAAATCTAAGCAATATCACATGGTCTTTTCTGGTGCTAAGAGACCTGATAAACATCCCTGAATATAAGATTTCGATTGGCTGGACTTGAATCATAGGCAGACTGTAACAGACACTGTTGGTTATTCACACAACACACATCTGTCACCTTCCTCCTTGTTAAAAGAAAGCCGAGTCTGATGAATGTCCACCTCACCTGTAATTGTACCTGATGGTAATCTCACCCTTCTTGCCAGGTATTGGCTAAGATATGAGCATATGGTAAAAGTTGGACAAAGGATATATGAAGTTAAGTCTGCTGCAGGAGTTCTTAAAAGCTTTCAGAATAATTTAGTTCTACGTTGCTCTGTAATCTCAGATTTGCTAACTGTGTTGAGTGATAGGAAAAGGACCAGAAAGTCTGAACTTACTCGAACTAAGAGAAAAAGGCACTGAGTGAAATATCATCTTTCTCCAGGACTCTATATTGTTCCAGGTTTAGAGATACAAAAGTAAGCCACAGGCTTTGAGATAAGAGAACTAATTTACAGAAAATCAGGGCTGACCAGGAGTAGCCTAAAACATCAGTCCAAGGATTTATCAGAGTTTTTCATACAATGTTGCAATGAACATAATTTGAATTTAGTATTAACAGTCCGACTTTATAAGAAACACATTTTACCATTTACTTAAGATGGATATGCAACATTATAAAAGATAGAAGATTATAAATTCAAAGAAAGAAATGTGCTAAAATATCGCCAAGTCGTATTTTGAAAGCAACATGACGAATTGAGATCATTATAAGTTCCTAGACACACAGAGTTGATGTTTTATTCTTAGGACCTTTATGAAATACCCGTGAAGAAGACCTAGCAGTATGCCTATGTCTGTGATATTTAAAAGGCACTCAGTAAATCATTTACTCCTTTCAGACCTTCTTTTTTCCTAAAACCTAATGGAATCTTTTCAAGGGCATTTGTTACAGCTCCCACTGAACAAACTTTACCTATAAGGAATCTCTAATGTGTAGAATACAGAGGGACATATGGTCCAAGGGCTTAGTCCATGAGAATACTACCGGCAGGCAACAGATCCTCCAAGACAAAAATAACCAGCATCGTGGATAGAAACCTCAGCTCAACCAGCGTTTCCCCTGACAACAAAGGTAATACTCATGTGGCACTTGCGAAAAGGGGATACAGTTGGCAAGAAATGACACAAAGTATGGGAAGCTAAGATTTTAACATCACACACACTACACTCATACTCAAATATCAGTATAAAGGATCTCATTAAAAATATAAAAGTCCTGCATAAGATTGAGGTATGATTCACAGAAACATTTCTGCTGGTGTAGGATTTCTCTGACCCTCTACATTCAGTTGTTTTTAGTCCTTGATTTGCAGATTTCAGCTTCAAATCACTGCTCACGCTGCCACTTCTCTGCATAAAAAGTTCCAATCAATAAAGCCAGGGTTGTTTGGAAAATGCTTACCATGAAACGTGTCGAGCCACTGTCTTTTATGCATTTAGCTTTTTAATTGACTTTGCATGCATCAACTCTGCCTTCCAGTAAGTAGACACAGTTCCCAGGGATTGTCAAAAGACGCCTGGCTCAGGAGCAAATCTAATCCAGTTGGTGCCATTGAAAAACCTTAAATGGCAGCTTTCATCTTATTTGCAAAAACTCCCTTGGTTCAGGTTACATGTTAATCCCAGTTGCTATATCAGCTTTATGGCAGCAGGGGTGGGGGTGGACTTGGGGGCTGTTTTTGGCTAAGCCTTAGTTTTCCTCTTCTTTTATGTAAATGATTAGCTCCAGCGAAATCCTATAATGGGAGCGGTATCTAAGTCTTGAGGGCAGGCCAGCTCTGGGCCCAAACTCCTCACCAGTTGTTCCTGAGAAATAGCTGTCAAACACATAGAGATTTAACACTCACCATTCTTGCTTTGATGAATACGGAAGGCAACAGCCTGCGATAGAGACACAAGTTTATTTGTGCGTCTTTTTTCAACACTGCTAGGGAAAATTCGATCCCTCAGATGCATGCATAGATCTCTGTGACCCAACGCAAAATTATGACCATAGGGGTAACACTTTAGCCCTAAGTGACTTTCCAAAATAAACAATGTAGCTTTTTTTTTTCCTTTTCTTTTTTTTTTTTTTTTTTTTTTTTTATTGAAACCACCCCAAGGCTTGTTGTCCTTGGATGCAATTCTTAGCTTCCTATCCTGTCACACACACCTTACGTGTATTTGTCCGTATGCATGTTTAAGAAAATGATACCAGTCGTCTTGAGTTTGGTTCCCATTCATCTCCCATATAGGATCTGGTCAGTCCACTTCTATTTCCACATGTGAATGGCGGAGTAAGAGAGGGGAACCACCTGCCGAGTACAGAGCATGGACATTGCTCATTCTATAAATAGTACGTCCTTTGGTATACACAGTAGCTCAGGGAGGTGCTGGCTATTATTAGTCTCATTTTACAGATGAGTAAACCTGAGGCCCAGATGGTTTAAGTGATTCTGTCAAGGTCTGACATCTAAAGAATGACCTGGCTGGGATTCGGTGCCAGGTTGCCTCCTCCCTCAGACTATGTTGCTTCAGATCCAGGGATTTCATAGACACTTACAAAGAAAAAAGCATGGCTTTTCTTTGTCTGCTTCTCTCACTTCTCTGAACCCTGTGTGTCTGTATTCAACTTGTGCATTGTACACACAGGACACTCAGCAGGGAGTTTAAAGATCAGTTCACAAAAATCTGTTACTCTCAGGTGTCAATCAGATTCCACCTTTAAGGCCATCATATGGTAACATATAGTGTGATTTGAAGGTTTCCTGGATGTAACTTTCATTTCCCAACCATTCCTGCTGAGTGTCATTAGACTGATATTCCTTGTGCATTAGTCATGACCTTCTCAAACGTCTCTTTTGCAATACTCAGGGTGACCAGGATTAGCCTCTCAAACCATGAGCTGCCCTCATAATTGATATCATTTCACCCATCAGAGCTTCACCCCAGTAACGAGCTGCCATTTGAACAGCTTTAGAAGAAGGACATGTCGGGGGTTATAGAGATGGCAAGATAAAAACTTAAATAAGTCTGGTGTCTAGAGACAAGCTAAACAAGGTCCAAGTCTCTGCCATCTGACCTTGGATGAGTGGCATTTCTTCAACAGCAAAGTGAAGATAATGGCACCTTCCATTTCCAAGTGTGGCGTGGGAGTAAATGAGGCAGCAGAGATCGAGCCCTGGGAGGGATCCATAAGTGCCGTGGGCTCTGATCAATTGTAGTTCTCAATCCAGTGATCTCTGGGAAGAGAATGGTGAGCTACATCTAGGCTGGACAGAACCTTTAATCCATTTGGACTGCTCTAATAGAAATACCATAGATTGGATAATTTATAAACAGCAGAAATTTATTTCACACAGTTCTGGAGATCAGGGAACCAGCACGGTTGAGTCTGGTGAAGACCACCTTCTGGGTTACAGACTCCTGATCTCTTGCTTTGTCCTCATGTGGCGGAAGAGGCAAGGGAGCTCTCTAGAAACTCTTTATAAAGGCAGAGGCCTCAAAGCACCTAGGACTCTCCCACGCTTTCACCCCTCATACCATCCTGTGAGAGGTTAGGATTTAAACATATGAATTCGGGGGAGGACACAAATATTCATACCCTAGCACATGGGTCGTTCTATTAGTCACCAACACTGATGGCCAAGGGCTCTTGGTCTTCTCTAGAAGCCTCATGCTCCTAGCCTTAAGTAGTTTCTGACATAAAAGGCAAGAAAGCTCAAACACATGAAAGATGAAGGAAGCCCTAAATAGACATGTAATCAAGTAGAGCCACCATCTCACTGTAAGTCTAAACATACATGTGCCAAGAAGAAAGTAGGGGTGAGAGAGTTACATGATCCAGGTAGGACTGGTCTAAAATGAGCAGGGCTCTAAGACGCAGGAGAGTTAGACCAGTTACCTTACCTTTGGGTACTGTCACTTGTCCTGTACAATGATAAAGTACCAGAGTGCTGCACGGCCCAATTTTCAGGGGATTCTTACCTTATGAACAGAAGGAAAAACCAGCATTTTCAGAACAACCCTAAGAGTGATATATTATTCTCATTGTCCATATTCTAAGGCTGAGACTCAGACAAATTACATAATTTGACAGAGATCACAGAGCTAGTGATGGAGAGAACAAAATTTCTTCTGAAGTATGCCTGATTCTGAAGCATATTCTTGTTAAACTCAAGAGAACAGCCCTATGCAGTCACCCGGACATTTGAACCAGGCATGTGACTTCAGATGCCCACGTGTGAATTGTTGGCCTAATATTGGGCCACCTGGTTGAATTTCATAATGGAATTTTCCTTGAAACCTGCTTTATCCACCTGCTAGGGCCTTCCCACCAGCTGATAAAATAAAAAGACTCAGAATTCTGCAACCACCTCTGGGTGATGAGAAGTCACAGAGGTTTAAAACACTTCATGGAGATGCCCAGTTCCCCTTAAATTCTTTCCAACACAGTGAATACACATTCAGGAATTATCATGGCTCAGTGGACGATTGGAAAGGCACCCTGTGGTGCTTTTCTGCAGGGCCCAGACCCAGGCTTTTTCCTTTGGATGAAATAGGTTGAGGCTCTGCTTCCCAAATTCCTGCCCACAACCAGGGAAAACCTTAAAAGGCTTTCCCCTTCTCCAGTGACAATATTTAAAATAGTTAACACCAGAGCTGGCTAATGGCTGAGCCTCAGAGGAACCAGGGTGCCCAGGGAAGGTAGTTGGAGGACCCATCCTGGAAACTATGTTCCAGCTGTTACAAGAGCATTTTGGTGTTTTAACAAGCCTGTGGCTGTCCTAGTATGTAGCAGCTAAACACCATTTCTACCTTCCTCCCTGCTTTATGCATTCTCTTAGAAATACCTGTACTGCTGGGCACTCTCGAGGCTTGGGAATACCACAGACTGTCATGAAGGTCTCTAAAATGTGCTCAGTATCCTCATCTGCAGAAATGGACTGGAGTCTGTCAGCCTCACTTCTTATCACGGCCCCATGTAAACAGAAAGACCGATGCTAGATGGTTCCTAACTAAGTAGCCAAAGACTGTGCAGTCCGCAGGGCAGCCCGTACCTACAGAGCCTTTCTGTGAGAGACAGTATTTTCTAACGGACTGACAACCATAAGCCAAGCCATGCAGTCATCAAAACAAACAAATAAAAACCCCCGTGTTTAAGAGTAAACGCAGATCATGTGATAGTCAGTTTGATATGACCGGGACCCCTCTCCCCAGTTAGTGCGACTGTTTCTAATCTTAGATGAAGAGGAGTTCCTGGAGTGAAGCTATTTGTATAACCCACGAGAAGACTTCCCACCCCCACATCTTTAACTGCATTAGGTCTGGAAAAGTTAAAATGATTTCTAAGTGTTCCGTCAGAACCAGGATGCTTATCAGTCTGGTGTGGCTACTTGCCTGCATCTAGCTCCCAGTTAATCTCAATGCTGCTGAGCCTGTCTCCTGGGGGGAAGGGGGTGCAGACTCCCTGCTGTGCAGAAAGGCAGCCTATAGGCAAATTGAGGAGCAGATTAACCCCTTGTGTTCCAAAGTTGCCCAGAAAAAAACTCAACTAGAGTAGTGGAAGTCCCCATTATTGCAAATAGTCAATGTTTTAAAATTCATGAGGAAAAAATAAGTTCAAAATCTCAGAAATGCCTCAAAAACCAAAGTCTGAGGAACCAGTTAAGTAGAAGAGATCTGCTGTAAGCTGCCCATTTGACAAGAATGACTGTAATGCGTGAGATAAGGAATGTTTTTAATGGCTTCTTTTACCTAAAGCTTACAGTTTATCCTAGTATCACGGATGTCTAAGATGCCAGGCAATCTCATACCGTTTATATTTCTGGGTTCAAATCATACTAATTCTATTTGACATTTATGTGACTTGAACAGATTGCTGATCCTCTGAATCTCAATTTCATTGTGAGGAAATTAAAAATACCTTTCTCGTAGCCTTATGAGATGGTTTTAAAGACCGAATGTAGTTCTGTAATGTATGTTAACAGTACATGGCATCTAGTAGGTTCCACATAATTGCTAGTTCCATTTCCTAATAGTACTTATAGGAAGCCGTGCCATGGGAAGCCCACGAACATAAATAGAAAAGTTGGAGGTGCGGCAGATAAAGGGGAGTTCCATAGTATGAACAATCTGGATGTCAGGATCTGGAGGCTGAACCTGAGCCCATGCTGCATGGGTGTACCCAACAGGGAGGACGGCGAGGGGAAGCTAAATGCCAGGGAACCCCTAGTTCCAGACTCCTTCCCTAAACTAGCAAATTCCTGCCCCTCGGGGCTTCTGACCAATCTCTCCACCATGAACACATCCCCATGAGGGACAGTAGGCAAGGATTTACTCAGTTTCCTCTTTCCCCTAAGCCACACTCAGATCCTTAGACGCTTGACAAGAGCTGAGGTAGGAATGCTCAATATGCACAAACTTCCTTTCTACCATCTTCAAAGCCAGTCTGGACTTAGACATTAGCTTACAGCACACCTGTACAGTGTGCACACCTATACAGTACCACATATGGCACGTAAAAATGACTTTTCTTCAATCAAAAATACCCCCTCAACCAAAAAGAATGAGTTTTTGACTATAGTCTCACATACTTCTATTGCTTCAAATCTCTTCTAAAAAGTTGGAAAATAAGGCTGATAGGTCTTAACACAGTATTATACAAAGATGTATCATTAAGAGAAAGCACTAACAAAATGATCTGGATTTCAGGAATGCACATGCTAAGTGAACTTCTGTCTCTTAAAATGTCATAAGGAGACAGGGCCCCTCAAATTTACTAATTTACCTAGCTGATGTTTTTGGTTGTTTTAGAGTTTTGGGTTGGTTTTTTTTTTTTTTTTTTTTTTTTTTTTTTTTTGGTTTGTTTCTTTTTTTGTTTGTTTGTTTTCTTGGCAGCTAAACTAGCAGAAGAAAATACTCTGTTTTTCTCAAGTTCTCATCTCCTGATGCCCATTCTGTTCACAGAAAGAAAACAATAACAAAACAAAAACAATGAAAGCAAAACAAAACAAAACACATAACATCTCTCAATGTGTTGAGCACAATAACACCCCCTTTCGAAATATGCCCTCCCTGTGTTGTGTTTAATGGCTAAAGGAAACTTGCCAGTGTCATTAGGACTGTGGACCTTAAAATAGGGAGATTACCCTGGATTCTCCAGGCAGACCTAAACAATCACATGAGCTCTTCAAAGCTGCTAGAGTCAGAGGGATGTAGGTAAGATGGGGCAGAGGGGCGGTCACAGAGATTCACAACATGAGGAGGTCTTCATCCACACCTGCTGAGTTTAAAAATGGAAGATCTTCCATAAACCAAGGAATATGGTTGCTCTCTAGAAAGATTGTTGCCTGACAGTCCACAAGGAGTTAGGAACCTCAGTCCAACAACCACAAAGCACTTAAATATGCCAGTTACCTGAATGATCTTGCAAGTGGATTCTTCCCAGAACTTCCTCATAAGAGCCCAGCCAGGTGACATTTTGACTCTGGGCTTGTGAGACTTTGAGCAGAGAATCCAGTCAAGACCACTCAGACTTCTGACCCATAAAACGATGAAACACTAAATTTGTATTGTTTTAAGTTGTGAAATTATGATAATTCATGGCAGCAGCATTAGATTAATATTTTATTAATATTTATTAATATAATAAATAATAATAATTTATTAATATTAATATTGTTAATATTTTCTTCTTTCCGGAAAGTGGTACAAATAAAGTGATCAAACCCTTGTGCGTTTGGAAAATTCAGTTCTTTTGGGAACTGAAATCTCGTCAAATCTTCATTTAGAAGTGAGAAGTAGAGAGGAGAAGGAGAAAAGGCATGCTACGTGCGTCCACCTTTCACTCAAAACTCTCTCAAGCAAGGATTACTCATTAAGGATTGCACAAGCATCAATACATAAGAAGAAAAAAGAATTCCTAAAAACCTGCTTTGAAATTGTTAAATAATACTAGGACAGATTAAATAAATAATGTTACTCGTTTGGTTCTACATTATGAAGGATGACTATTGTTAAAGATTTAAATAATGACTTGAGACCTAAAATATGCAAACTGTCTTTCAGTTGAATTGTAACCCTGAACTTATCTGATGTCAATGAAGATTCTACTAGAATACATTTCCAATCCTTTCTTCAAATGGGTCATCCAACACTTTGGGGAGATAAGAATTTCCTCTGAAAAAAATAATACAGAGACATTTTCATCATTTGGATATTGAAAGGAAATATGTTTTCTGGAAAGGTAAAATATAATTGTGGTTAAAGGAAGTTGAATATAGACATTAGGGTAAAGGAATAGTTAACCCTACATAAGCAAACAGTAGGTGACTTATGTAAGAATTACATCCAATGGGAATATATAAATCTGAGGAAGTTAACTAACCCAGAAAACTCACATTGCAATAACATGGTTTTGATTAAGACTTTTTGATGATGTGGCTAGTGGAGAATATGAGTCATCTCTTATGAGGTGCAGAAATGGGTGAACCAAAATGTCACTTGTTAGGGAAAAGAAGGTATGAGTTACAGTAAACAAGTTACTATATATTGTCAGCAAAGTAGCAAAACAACTACTTGAAACCAGTGAAATTCTTGGTTGAAGCTGAAGGGAGGCATGTGGGTAAGGAACCTTGACTGAGTGCAGGCTTTGAGTTCCTCTTCCCTAAGTTTCTTGTAAAAGCTAGAGAAGACAATAGAACAGAAATCGAATTGAGTAGAAATGATGGCACTAATGATACCTGGTGTGAACCAGGTACCTGGTGTGGTTTTTCCCAAACCCATTTCACACAAACCTGTAGGCGCAAGCCCTTTGAGGTAGATATGTCTGAGGTTTACCTGAGTTCATTGTGGCCATATTTCTTGGTGCAACTTACACATATGCTATGCATTTTTAGACCTTGTATATCCACAAGAAACAGATGCTTCTTGAAACTATGGACATGGAGATTTATTTTGTTCAAGTCAACAAGGTGAAATAAAAGAATAGAGCATTTTGGGTCAAGTCTTTAAAATTTTCCATCACACCATCTGCATTCCCATTCAGTCCCCAGATTACTTGGGAAAGCAGTAAGACTTCACTTTCAGGCCAAAGTTACTCAAAATCAATTACTTAAACACTTCCCCAGTGGGATTATCTGAATGTGCAAGACCATGTGTGTCTTTTATACTTACAATTTCTTTCTTCTTTTTATTTAAGAACATCTGAAATAGTTCAAACTTTTAGAAAAGTGCAGAGAATAATTTATTGAACCGCATTGTAATTACTATGCAGCTTTATTAAAAATTACTTTCTTTTGGTCAAATTCATAATCAGATCATCTAACAGAAGACTTGCTGAAGGTGTCTGATTGGTGCCAGACCCTGAAAAGGTGCCTTTTTGTATATATATTTCAGTCCTGCTTTTGCCCTCTCTGTGATTTCCTCTTTCCAAAGCAGTCAATGTGAGTTTATTCTGTTCATTCTGTTTTCTAAATGGAAAGGAAGGATAGCTTTACTGGGGATTTCTGTATAATTTTTTTTTTTTTTAATTCGATACTTAGTACTACATCTTTAGTCTCCTTGATCCTCCCTACATCAAACGCTATCTCCTTTTACTTAAAATGAGTCACTCATCTTCTCCCACACCCTCCTCCCACCGTAATGAGATAGTCACCGCTCAGACTACTAAGAGCTGTAATACATCCCCACCCATTCTGCCGCCTCCCTAAGCCTGGCCTCTCTAGCTTTTACTTGCTGTGTCCCCATTACAGCCCCTCAATCCTCCTCTCCTCCTTCAGACTGTCACCCACAGACAGATTCTTGTTGTCAGCGAACCCACCTTTTCCTGAAGAGTGTCTCCTTCCACTCCCTGGTCCCATTTTTCTTCTCATCTCTGATATTTCTAAGCATACTTGAATTCTTTGTTGCCGAAGAACATACAAGAAAAATCTTTCAAAACAACAAAGGGAAGGAAGGCCTTTTAAAATTAAGCTCGAGTATCCTCTTCAAAACACACACTACTGTTCAGGAATGGTTGCCTGATTCTGTCAATGGTAGAGCAGGTGTCAAAAATTAATGAGTTTGGGGCACCTGGGTGGCTCAGTGAGTTAAAGCCTCTGCCTTTGGCTCAGGTCATGATTCCAGGGTCCTGGGATCGAGCCCCACATCAGGCTCTCTCCTCAGCAGGGAGCCTGTTTCCTCTTCTCTCTCTGCCTGCCTCTCTTCCTACTTGTGATCTCTGTCAAATAAATAAATAAAATCTTAAAAAAAAATTAATGAGTTTGTTCAGATTCCCATAGATGTAGCCGTTCTAGCTGCCTCTGAGTGTTCTTTCTGCTGTAGGACATTCACTCCTAAAGAGCTGGCAGTCCTGTGGTCTTGTTTCAATGAAAGGGTTGAATATATAGCTTCTCTCCTGGTAAGAGCCAGTAACCTATTCCCTCTTCCACAGCCACAAGATAATACCACACACACCAGTTGTCTTTTATTTCACTGGCCAGACTGCACAGATGATAAAAGTGATCACTCGCTCTTTGAAAAGCTTGTGGGACATAATCTACGTAATGTTTAATTTCTTTCTTGTGACAGTGGCAATTCCTGTATGATCATACATTGTCAATTAAAATTTGTGGATGGTCAATTTCAAAGGCTTGGTAAATTATTTTATTTTATTGTTTTAAAGATTTTATTTATTTATTTGAGAGAGAGAGAGGGAGCATGAGTAGGATCAGGGGTGAAGAGGAAGAGGGAGAAACAGACTCCGCGCAGAGCAGAGAGCCTCATGTGGGGCTCGATCACAGAACCCTGGGTTCATGACCCGAGCAGAAGGTAGATGCTCAACTGACTGAGCCATCCAGGTGCCCCTTATTTTATTGATTAAAAGAAATTTTAGGATGAATTGATGTTAGGATAGTTTGATTCAGAGCATATCTTCGATCCATTGAGACAAGGGCTCATAAACTTCTTTAAAAGATTTGCTTTTAACCACATTAATGCTGATTAAAGTTTCTGGAGGTCATGGCTTCAGCAATGGCTCAGAAGGAAAACATCCGCTCTGACACCTTGCTGGTCTTCAGGGCTGTGCACTGGCCCTGGAAGGAGAAAAGGGATCTACCTGTTCCTTCGACTTCGATTCAGGCCTCCTACTTCAAGACACAATTGGAAGAGGATAATACGTAACACAGAATCAGGATTTCCTTTTAAGAAAGTTTCTATTACTGAGTACAGTGAACTTTGGGAAAAGTTCAGTTTGGAGTCATTTTTGTTTAGGTGAGGGGTTTGGTCATGTCTCATTTCCCCCAAACTAGTTCATCCGTCTCAGCTTCTGAAGCTGAAAGAATTGAATCCTGAAACACGTTTTATTGCTGTTTCTTTAGGATAGTGAAGGAGTCTTGGAATTTAACATCTCCCCAAACCTGAAGAACTTAAAGGCCCACTGTGTACTCCAAAATCAAAATCATCTGTTCAGGGGGGACTGAGACTTCCTGTGGAAAGTACAAACTTTTAAAGTTTTCCGTTTTCATTGCTCATCTGAAATGATGTAGGATTTATGATTTCATATTACATGCAAGTACGAAAGCACCCTATTAGATGGGTAGGTTATTCCCATGGGTTTTGTGAGTGTCAGTCTTAGGATGGAGGGCCAGGTAGTCGAGGCCCAGATGTGTGCAGAAACAGATGTGCCTGCCTCTCCTGCAGAACCAGAGATTTGCTGCTGTGGGTGTAGGGTTTGCATTTGCACAGCAGTTCCCCTAAATTATTTTAAAGGTTAATATACTGGCTGTTATCTTTTCAAGAGTTTTTGCCCATTTTAGTTTCTCGGTGTTGCTTTTCTGCTATTTCAGATTTTGCCTCAACCTGATACAGATAAGTGAAGACTTTACTTCAGAGACCACATAAAATTGATTTCCATACTGTTGTTTGTTGGTATATTTCCCTTCAAGCTCTGTGTGTGTGTGTGTGTGTGTGTGTGTGTGTGTGTGTGTTTGTAGGGGGTGGACCGGGGAACTAAAGCCATAATTATCTCTACCCCAAAGAATGTCAAATATATTACATAGCACTTGCCAACAAGCATACAACAGAGCTCTAACAGCTAAGTTGTTTCTCTCTGCTTGATTACAACAAACAATATATCTACAGAGCAAAATGAAAATGCTGATTAAAGCAGCATTTCTGTCCATTTCAGATAGAGACCTATGGGCATCAACCTCATCCTGGCCTCTTGGGTAATATATCTCAATGTCCTGACTCTCTTAGCCTATGTAAACAAAGCAGCTTTGAGAGACATTGGAAAAATTAAATATAAATTTAGGATCTAACCTTTGCCCTCTTGGTTGCTTTTTCCAATTTCCAAGACAGCATGGGTACCTAGAAGATTGGTAGTGGATAAATAGTGATTAAGAAGAGAAAGATCTAGAATGCTACCATATCATTCTCCAGAACTCTTACAGAAGCACAAGAATATGTTAATGGCCATTTATATTTATCCTATTTTATATAATTACTTTTCTTTTTTTTTCTTTCTTTTTTTTTTTTTTGATTTTTTATAAACATATATTTTTATCCCCAGGGGTACAGGTCTGTGAATCGCCAGGTTTACACACTTCACAGCACTCACCAAAACACATACCCTCCCCAATGTCCATAACCCCACCCCCCTCCTCCCATCCCCCCCCCCCAGCAACCCTCAGTTTGTTTTGTGAGATTAAGAGTCAATTATGGTTTATCTCCCTCCCAATCCCATCTTGTTTCATTGATTCTTCTCCTACCCACTTAAGCCCCCATGTTGCATCACCACTTCCTCATATCAGGGAGATCATATGATAGTTGTCTTTCTCTGCTTGACTTATTTCGCTAAGCATGATAATTACTTTTCTTAAAAGCACATAAAATTACATGAAAGATAATCTGGACTAAAAGAACTAAAAACACCAAATACATTATCCATATACCAAACACTTTTTTTCTCCTTCCTAGACTAACATTGTTTAGGTCTACAATTTTAAAACATTGCTAATTTTGTGTGTGTGTGTGTGTGTGTGTGTACATATAATACTGTATTTTCCACTAAACTTGCAAGAATTTTTAAATCTTTCTTTAGTCTTTATAATGATCTTGAAAGTATTTCCATTGAGCTGATGTAGCAAAATTCACTTAGCTATTGTTGAACATTTCCCAGCTGTATGACCTTGAGCATGTGACATTAACTTTACATGCCCAGTTACGTCATCTGTAAAATGGTAGTAATACCACTTACATCATGGGGTTATTGTGAAAGACTAAATGAGCTAATGTGTATATAGCATTTAATACAGTGTCTGGCACTTAAGATGAACTCATTATGTATTAGTTTTTAAAAACTGTTTTTATTGGATATTTAAAACTTCTTTAGTGAACATCTTCATTCAGGAAACTTCTCTCTCTCTCTCTCTCTCCTTCTCACTCTTGCTGTGTGTCGTGTGTCCCGAGTGTGAGATTCCTAGGTCAAATAAAAAATGTTCACCATGGAATTGAAAGTTCTTTATGAAGATTGTATCATGCATTATAAAAACTGTCAAAAAGCAGCTATGAAGTATCTACTTTGCAGTGTGTCGTACAGAATACCATTCCAAACAAATAAAGTTGACTCAGTCTTTGACTATTATATTCTACAACGACACAGTAGAAGAGATATGTTTGCATCTTGCTGATTCAAGTATGGACTAAAATAAGATAAGTAGAGTGTGAAGCCATCTAGGACACATCACTGGAGCATTGCTACCTTTAGGTTTTTTCAATTGTGGGTAAAAGACCATTTTATAAATAAAACAAGTTATATGAGCAACCCACCCAGAACACTGAGCATCAGAATAAACTGTAATAGCTAATAAAGAACAAGGAGAGGATGAAATAAGCTCTTGTCTGAGTAATCAGCAGAGAAAGATCAAGATTTGTCCTAATGGCTCAAAGAGTTTCCTATCAACATAGCAGTCTCCCTCACACATCTGTGACTTCTTTCCTTCTGTACTTTAGTTCCTACTCTTCCCCTTATTTGAAATTCCCTTTCTCCTGTATACATCTTCCCAACTGAAATCTATCCTAGCTCTAAAACTTTTGCCTCCTCCATGAAGCCTCCCCTGACTGTCCCAGGACTAAGGACATTAACTTGACAATTACTTGAGCAGTTACGAAGGTAAAAGAGTAGTAAAGGAATAAAGGGGTTCTGAGGAGACAGTCTTGGGAAATGCCACCCAGGATGAGGCAAAAAAGAAAGTAAAACAGCAAAGAACGGATGGCCAGGATGGAGCCATGTCTGGAAAACCAAAGGGGACGAGCATTTCCAAGGAAGGTTTTATAAATGGAACTGGGATTAGAGTCAAACTCGATTTAGATCCTTTACTCATTGTTCTTCTCTCAGGTGAGGATTTCTTTAGACTTTATGGATGACCACGTTGTTTTCGTGAAGGCAAAGACCAACCACATCATGACCATAACCAAGGAACCACAATCTCTTCATATACAACAAACATGAATGTCTTTTCTCTTCCATGCTTCTTTATTTTTTTTTTAATCATTGAAGATCTCTTTCATGTTTCTTAATTAGTTTTTTTTTTCCCTCTTTAAATACCGAGATAAAAAGCGCTGATTGTATTCTTTTAAGGTTGAGAAAATTAAAAACTTTTTCCAGAGTATTGTAAAGGGTCAGTGACAAGGATACTTTTTGTGCCCTGAAAAAAAAATACCATTGTGGGCATTCTGTAAGAAATGGGCTTTTGTGCCTTTCATAGATTACAGTTCTTTATACAATGGACTTGTCTAAGTTTCTTCCTGTTTTCCAATCAGTTAAATTTAGAACGATTGTTTCCATTGCTTATAAGATATGATGTCTAGGAAAGTGAATGCCTCAATGTGATACCAGGGCCCAGCAAGTCTGTGAAATTCAGTTGTAACTCGGGATATCACCCGACTCCTGGGCCTTCCTCTAGGCTTTCCCATGGGCATCCAAAGCGTATTTTTCCGTATGGTTGCTAGATTGCAAGTCTGGAATATAAATTTTCTGTCACCAGAACACAAAAGAACTCCATTTTTAATATAAAACCACTTATTTTTAGAGACTCTTCTTTATTTTTAGCTTATATAACTTTTTGAACACTTTGTGATTAATACAGTAAAAATGGGAAATAACATTTAAACCAAAAGGAAAAAAAAGCACCCATTTTCCTATCATCCACATATAATCGCTGTTAACATTTTTATATATGTCCTCCTAGGTAGTATTTATACATTGGTTCTACCTCCATATTTTCATTTACATATATATTTTACACAATTGTATGTGTCCTTTTTAAAAAGATTGATGCATATTGTCCTATGACTTTGAAACTTGCTTTTGTCTTTCCATGTCAAGAACAACACTTTCACCACATTACTTTATGACTGCTTGGTTTCTAATTGCATAGGTGAATCATCGTTTATGTACTCTGTTAAATTAATTAAAAAAGGAGGTCATTAGATTGAGGTGGCTCCATTAGACTGAGATGACAATGATGGCGTACCTTAGCAGACCAAAATCTAAGTCTGTGAATGCCTCAAGGTTACGAAATCAAAACACTAAGGCAAACACTCACAAACAGCCAACTAGATTTTAAGCTAAGGCCAACCAATAATATCCTTTAAAAAAAAATAATATCCTTTCTTTGTTTCCACACCTTTCCTATCTAAGTCTTTGCCTTGGTTCCTGTCAAGGAATGTTCCTGATGACTTCCGGTTTGGTGTTACCTGATCGGAATTGATATTTACCCAAGTTAAATCGTAAAATCTTTACTATGCCTTGGTTTATCTTCTAACAACCTCTCCTCTATTGTTGGAAAGCCAGGTACCCCTATGCCAGGGTGTTTTTAAGGTATTTATGTACTTTAAATATTACATAAACCAGTAAAATATAAGTACAAGTTAAGATTGTACATTTTTAAAATTTAAATTAAATACTTTGGAATGGCTTCATTAAGGTGAGTCAGTAAGAAAAACAGAGTGAAAAAAAAAAGAAGAGAAATCTGTCAGATTAAATGTGGGCATAGTAATTATAAAGATTGGGGCATCAAATATAAAACTCTTACACAATAGACATAGTTTGGAAACAACTTTGCATTTATACAAATACTTATGATACCATTTCTTATTAATATTATTCTTAATTTTTATTATTGAGCTAGAGTTGACATGCATTGTTATATTACTTTCAGTTGTACAATGTAGTGATTCAACAATTCTATACATTACACAATGCTCACCATGCCAAGTATAGTTACCATATGTCACCATATGATGTTATTACATTATCATTGACTCTACTCCCTATGCCCTGCTTTTCCTCCTCATGACTTACTTATTTTATAACTAGAAGCTTGTACCTCTTAATTCCCTTCACCTGTTTGGCCTATCCCTCCATCCCCGCCCCTCTGGCTACCATCAGTTTGTTTTCTGTGTTTGAGTTTGTTTCTTTTTTGTTTTGCTTATTTGTTGTTGTTGTTTATTTGTTTGCTTTCTTTATTAGCTTCCACATATAAATGAAGTCATATGGTGTTTCTGCCTGACTTATTTCACTTAGCATAATGCCTCTAGGTCCATCCATGTTGTTGCAAATGGCAAGAAGTCATTCTTTTTTATGATTGATAATATTTCATTATATATATATATTTATATATATATAAATATATATATATATAATCTTCTGTATCTATTTATATGGGCAGAGTACCTGAACAAACATTTTTCCAAAGAAGACTTTCAAGCCAACAGAAAAATGAAAAGCTAGTTAACATCACTAATCATCAGGAAAATGCACATTAAATCCACAATGAGCTAACACCTCACACCAGTCAGAATGACTAGTATAAAAAAGACAAGAAATAGCAATTGTTTGTGAAGATGTGAAGAAAAGGAATCCTTGTGCACAGTTGGTGGGTGTGTAAATTGGTGCAACCACTGTGGAAAACCGTATGGCATTTCCTCAAAAATTTAAAAATAGAAACACCATTTGATCCAGCAGTTCCACTACTGAGTATTTATCCAAAGAAAACAAAAACACTAATTTGAAAAGATATATGCACTTCTAGGTTCTTTCCAGTTTTATTTATAATAGTGATGATATATAAGCAACCCACTATTTTTGAGGTGCTTTGAGACATTAAACACTAAATTTTATTACCTCTCTGTTTTATTTAAAATGTAATCTGAAACTGATTAAAAATTTTCCAACCTGATTTTTAATTAGACATTTCATTCATAAATTTAGTATATGAAAACCCGTCTAGCAATCTGGTTAAAAATGCAGATGCTGGAGCCTTGAGCCTTCTAGAGATTCTGAGTGAAGGTCTATACTGATGCCCAGGAATCTAATTTTTTTAAAAAGATTTTCAGGTGATTCTTATACAGAAGTTAGAAATACCAATATTTGACATTTATGTCTGGTGATAAATTCCAGCCCCTTAGAACCTCCTCATTTATAGCAATATTTGCAGAAACAAAAAACAAACAAACAAAGAAAAAAAGAAAAGAAAAAAACAAAGGAAATGTTCTTTGGACAAGCATTTCACTCTCTCAGGGCAGCTTGCTTTTGAATATTACCTTTCCAAATTTTCACTCTATCCTATTTTTCTATAATCAAAGAATAAGGAAGTTTTAGAACTCAGATTCATAGTTTTGTGATGGTAGTGAGTAAAAACATGAACTTCTCAATTATCTTAAACTTATTTGACATTCATTTAGTGAAAAGATCGACACTTAAGTTTCACTGATGGAAAAATAGCCAAATATTGCAAACATTTTGAGAATATTTGGCATTGTTCTATAAATCACAGATGTTGAAGACAGGAAAGATTTTGCAGGTTCAGCCGGTCATTGGCTTCTGTCCACTAAGGCTGGTCTAGCACATCAGAGACTAGATCTTAGTTCTGGGAAATTCCAAAGTCTTTGAGCCTTGAGGTATTATTTGTTCAATTATCTTATTCCAGGAATAATGGCTTTCCAATCACCCTAAAGGTTGTATATCTAACATTTTCTCAGTATTGTTTAAATTTTAGTATCTGCATTACCACCTCAAAGATTTACCTTCTTGGTAATTCCCATGACCTTGTTTGAAAATGCATTCCAGGTTTTTACAGATTGTCCTACAGTTTATCCTAAAACCATCCTGCTATCATCTAATCTCATTCCCATATTCCTGGTTCACAGTGCAGATGGAAAAATAACATTTTGTCGCTCACATTATATCACCCTGTACACTCGGGGTTGAAGTAATATAAACATGATTATAAGTTGACATCCTGTTCTCTATTAAAATGAAGTGGTCATCCAGATAATCTGATAGAGGGGATGATTTTAAAAAACAAAAATCTCTACTTTTTCTTGGAGTGCTTTGAATGTTTCCCCCCTCCTTTGGCGGTGGTTTTATATTCCAAATTTGTTGGGTTAATGGGAAACAAGTTTTCCTGTGTGTTCACCAACTAACAGTGGAGAAAGCCAACTCCAAGTTTTACAGATTGACAAGGGAATGTAATCTGATTTAATGCTCCATTAAATAAATCAGTGATAGAGAGACAGTAGATGGATGGATGGATAGATAGATAGATAGATAGATAGATAGATGATAGATAGATACCTTGTTGAATTTTGAATGAAAATGCAGCATGAAAATCAATGCCTGGATGCCTTCACTAGAAGGTTGACTATGTCTTCTCCTAAACTGTCCTCCCACAAAATTTTCTTCTTCCAGAAGAAATGTTTTCATTGCTCTCTTGTTGGCCTGCCTCTGTGAACCCCAGACATGAGTCTTTGTTTCTTAGTTTAGAAGCAATGAAGTCTACTTTGAAAAAAGTACTGAACTAGGTACTCCAAGTACCTGTAAATATCAGTTGTACAATTGCTGGCCACAAAAGCCACTTGTCTTAAAAATGAAAACAGGGTAGATAAAAGTAATGAAAGTCTGGACAAAAATTTCCAATCATGTTTACCTTTTTATTAGCTCCTCATCCCAGTTTGTGCAAATGCATGTTTATCCAAATAAAGCACTTTTAGAGCTTTTGAAATTTGAGAGTATTTTAGGTTTTTTTCTTTGTGATTCATCTGATTTTTAAATCTCATAGATGAAATTCTTAATGAGATCCATAACATTTCTACCTATCATCAATCTTCAAGGGTTGCTGATATAATCAGGCTTTGTCTAAATCCAGTCATGGGTCTACAGAGTTCAGTACTGGGTTCTTGGTCTTAACTATCTTAGTGGATTGTATGTTCATATGAGTGTGTAGAAAATATTTGTCTCTAGGCCACACTCTTTTGAAGAGACTAATACTGTCTGAGTCCTCTCAGACCTACCACAGATATTCACGCCTCCTGAACCATTGTGTGGGAGGATCCTAGAGTCTGGATGTATGTTTACCTCAAGATGGGGCAAAACCACACCTCTATCCTCATTTCTCTCAAAGTGGAAACTGCTGGAGAAGAGGGAAAAGCAGGGCACAAGCTACTTCTCAGGGACCCAGCTCAACTTCCATCTTTATGATAGACCCTCTGATTTCTTCCTTTCTGTTTGTAGTACATGGAATCTTTATATATGTCAAGAGCCAGAAAAAATAGCTGATCTTTTAAATCTGGTCATTCTACATCCTGACTCTTTGGGCAAATGCTTAAGATACTCCTCCTCCCAAGCCCAAACTTTAAGAACTTTCAAACTCTACATTTGCCATGAGTTTGAAATTTTTATTTTGAAACTGAAAAGTCGTGGGACTTTCTTTCTGCATTGTTTCATGCCCTCTCTTCCCTGAGAAAACCAAAAGCAGGATGATTATTTGCCTGACTTGGGATGGAGTTGAGAGTGGGTCAAGAGCCAGCCAGTAAATGGAGTGAGGGGGAGGTGTTAGAAAATACTGGGGAAAAATCACATTCTTTAGGAAAAAGACAAAAAAATAAAATTATAAGACAGAAAAGTATTATCTCACTACTATGAAATGAAAAGAACTTACGATGTCTTCCTAAGCCTTCTGCCAAGAAACTTATTTAATTCTTAGAACAATAGCAAATAAAAGCTATGACATCACAGAAATGCCACAAATTCAATACGTTGCTCTTGATCATAAGTTGGGCAAGTTCATGACCAAGAGGTTTTAAAAACCTGTCACCAGAACTTTGCTTATGGCTCTAACCCCCGCAGACTAAAACTCACTAATTTCTAAGATGCTTTTTATTTTCCACTGACCTAAAAAAAAAAAAAAAAATATATATATATATATATATATATATGTATATATATTTTTTTTTTAGTAGGCAAACCATGAAATGCAAACAGAAGTCAAAATGAATTCAACAAGATGGCAAGCCTCTTTATATATGGCTTTGAAGCCTCTTGCAATAATATTAGAGGAACTAATGAAAATGAAACTGGAAGGCTTGCAAAATGCACCTGGTGAGCACGTACATAGTCTCCATCTCACACTCCCTCTTATATTCTAAAAATGAACAGGCTTACTTCTCTTGCCAAGGGTAGCTTCCCCCCCACTTATCCTGTTACATTAACATTGGTGCTGGCATTCATTTTCTGCTTGCTCTCCAGAGTGGGGTTGCCACAGTGAGACTTGGAGGTGGTCTCTCCTTGGTCAGACTGTCCCCCTTCAGCTTGTCCTAGACTGCCCCTTCCTTGCCTCATCCCCCCATACATGGGACCTGGGTTTGGTCTGACCCTTTGGGCCAACATAGTGTGATAGTTTCAACTGACATTTTCAAGTATGATATTTCTTTAGGAAGACAAAGCAAAATAAACGAGACAGGGAGGGAGAGGACGTTAGGGCACTCTCTCCATAGTATGCTTTGTTTGTTTATTTGTTTGTTTGTGTTTGTGTTTGTTTTTTAACCGTTAATTTGAAAACCACAGTTCTGGCTGCCTTTTTTTCTAATGGAGCAGATGAGATCCTAGTCAAAGAACCGACTCCCACCTCCTCTGTCCCTCCCTCCCCACTTCTTCCCTCCACTGTAGTCTCCTGGGTTCTCCACTTCTCACACTGTTTTCCATTCCAATGACTGGCAAAGAGCTTGGAATGAGTAGCCACCACCTATGGTGTTTTGAACAATATCAATGCCTGGAACCTCAAAAAGGAAGACAAAATGTTCAATAGGTTTTATGAGTTCTCAATGCTTTTAGTACACTTCTTGAGGGGGAGGAGGTCGCAGGGAATGGGATGGGCAGAGAAGGACAAGGAAAGCCCTGATCCTCTTCTACGGCATCTCAGAACTCTCAGTGACTTTGTCTTGGCATGGGAATCACTGGATTATGGTCTGCATCGGAATAAATGCCTTTTATGTTCTATGGCAAAATAAATAAATGGAAAGGAGGGAGAATAAATCTGTAATTATTTCCTTCTTCAGGAACTTGAATGGAACTTCTGGGACTTTTGTTCTCATGAGTCCAAATGACTTAAATAGTACAGAGGAGATGGTGAGGACTGAGTCCAGTGGACAGAGTCAAAAGGTTCTCAAGTCACTTTCCTTCTTCTCCCATCAGAGTAATATTTCTCCAGTCCCTTCCCCAATAACCAGATGCATAGTAAGCTTCTGGGCCATTTGATACAGTTAAACTCCTGTCAGTGACTTTTGGCCAAACTTCCCTACAACATTTAAACAGTCTTATCCTCACCATTCTTCACCATAATCTTAGACCTCCCCTTGCTTTCATATCTTCCTGACAAGAAGATAAACTGTTTGATCATCTATATCCAAACAGACTCTAAAGCAAGTAGATAATAGTTACTAGCATCCTCTCCATAGCTCTTATAAATTTGCAACAGAGCAGATTATGCTTCTAGTGATACTGCTGGCTTGACCTAATTGCAGATTACTAAAAAACTCAGGATTTATGAACACTTTAAAAGGGTGGTTTTTAACTTCCAACATTTTGTTATTATGCTGTATACCACTTCCTGAAAATCAACAATTAAAGGAAAGAATTAAGCATTTGTTCTGTTCTGTTTTTATAACATGAAGTTTATTTACAGTAGATGGAAGAAAGTGTTTCTCTATAAAGAATAATATGGGAAAAAAGAAGAATGTGAGCTTATAAATGTGAGTGGAGCGATAGAATTAGAAAATCACCACTGTGCAAGGATGAGGCTATGAAAAGTATTTCACTGAATATTACTGGGGAGCAAAGCATCCCCATGGGGCCCAATGTCATCCCACACGTGACTTGCCAATCCAAAAGGAAAAATATGCCCTCATTAAAGGAATATCTCACGGTCCTGTTAGATCATGTGATCAAATTTAGCATCATTAATAGCAGGACCCCTTGGCATTATACGCTCTAAAATACACAGCAGCATGCGTGGAGTGTTTTTACCAAAAGCTTTAATAGGTCAGTGTGCCTACCATCCAGGTAATGGAAATGGGATAGTCACAAGTTAAACCTCCCCACAGGGAATAAGCAGACAAATCTAGAATGTGGGACAGTCTACAAGAACACTAATGTTGTCTCTTCAAAAAGTTGAAGTTAAGGGGAAGAAAAGGTAGGGGAACTGTTCTACTATAAAAGAGATAAAAAGGGGCACCTGCAGGGGTCCCAGTTGGTTTAGTGTTGAACTCCTGAGTTTGGCTCCAGTCTTGATCTCAGGCTCATGAGTCTGAGCACTGCATGGGGCTCTATGCTCAGCATGGAGTGTGCTTGAGATTCTCTCTCTCCCTCTCCCTTTGCCTGTCCCCCCACTTGTGTGCACACATGCGCTATCTCTTTCACTCCCTAATAAATAAATAAAATCTTTATTTTTAAAAAAAGGGGCTTAAGAAGCATAATATCCAAATCCAGTGTGTGAGGTTTGACTGGATTATGTTTCAGAAAAGGAAAAGAAAACTACAAATAATATTGTGTTGACAATTTGAGAATTTTGAATATGAAGTAAACATTGGATGATATCAAGGAAATATGGTTAATTTTCTTAGGGGTGTGAAAAGGGTATGGCAGTTGCATAGCAAAGTGTCTTGTCTTTTGGAGAGACAAGCTGACATATTTCAAAGTAAAACCTTGTAATTATCTGCACAAACTTACAAATAGTTCAACGAATGAGTAGTGACAATCATGATACTCTTCTTTCAACTTCTCTATACATTGGAAAATTATTTCAAAGTAAAATATTGGAGTGGAGAGATCAAGGCCAAGGAAAAATAATGCCTTCAATGGGAAAATATTTCTCCTTAACTTTCTGTGTTCATTGTCCCCTTATCTCAACTCTGCTAGAGGAAACACTTAGTGTCTTGATGATTTACATAAAACATTAACCTTAGCTTTTTAATATATGTTGCTGCAGTACTTTTTCAGTCAATGCCCTTATATAATCCATGTTTGCAGACATGTACAATCTGATAAGCACTGCAAGGAACCAGGAGCCATTCTAAAATGAGACTCTTTGCTCTGGCTGCCTTTCAGATCCACACCTGAGAGTGAAATGCCAGGTAGATTCTTCAAGAATATTCCTCAGGATAAATATCTGTTCTTGACATAGCTTTCCCCATGGTACTTTTAATACTCTAACTATAGCCCTGGTATTACTGTGCTCAGCCACATCACCCAGACCCTCAGAACCATGGTATTTTCGCATACAAGGTGGTGACTACATCAACTTCCCTGCTCACCTCACACGGTTGCTGTTGGTCAAACAAAAGAGGCATGAGACTGTGATCTGAAATTTGCTGAAAAACACACACATACACACACACCGGATGCTTATTTAAGTAGTTGCCACAAGAATAGTAAACAGAATTTTTCATTTTACGTTGTCCCATTTCTGGTACTGCATTCATCCTATTAAACTTGATTTGTAAAGTGTCCTGGTATTTTAAATCTATCTATATGAGATATTCATCATTTTTAATTTTTCTCATTTTTCTCTCATGATAATATCATCTTCATATTCCTGGAGTGTTCTCATAATATTCTTTTGACACGAAAGTAATTATTTTTGTGTCTGCTTTTAAGTTAAGAAAGATTGGAAGGGGTTTCCCTCCTTGCCCAGGGTCACAGAACACTGGAACAGTGAAGCCGGTCCTCAGAGCTCCTGGTTCCCTGTTTTGGCTGCAGGCTGGGCTGCTTACATTCGATGTGTCTGTACAAACCAGCGAGAGGTCTGGTAAGTTTTCCAAGATCACTTGTGATTTTGTCAGGGACAGGGTGGGGACATACCATGAGATTCCTTTTACAGCAGCTGGATTGGATCTCTGGGGGCTCTTTTGCCAGAGCCTGGTCCTTTCTTGCTGTGCAGCATTGTGCAATAGCCTCTTCTCAGTCCCACGCCCAGACACCAGCTGGGCAGGGGGGAGAGTAGGAAGAGGGTGGGGGGCGTGGAATCCTGGCTAAGCATTCCAGTAACAAAGCCAAGTGGACCAACCACTGTACCATAGAAAGGAAATATTCTGGACTGACTTTAACATGACTGAAGAGGATACATCATTTTACTGTGACCCCTCTGTTGGATTAATCTTGGCTTGGATATTATGGCATTGCACCCCTTCCTCTTTTTTCCAAACTGATTTATTTTACAAAAACCATGTTTGCCCTTATATATACAAAGGAATATATATATATATATATATATATATATATATATATATATATACACACAATATATGTATATATGTATATATAAACAAGAGCATACATATTCTTGTTTATCTGCATTTTAAGATTTAAGTGGAGGTTTTTTACCCATGATAGGTGTTCAATAAATGTTTCTTTCTTTTTTTTTTTTTTAAAGATTTTAATTATTTATTTGACAGAGAGTTAGAGAGAGCACAAGTAAATAGGCAACACGGCAGGCAGAGGGAGAGGGAGAAGCAGACTGTCCACTGAGAGGAAAGCCCGATGTGGGACTCGATCCCAGGACCCTGGGATCATGACCTGAGCCAAAGGCAGCCGAGGCGCCCCTCAATAAATGTTTCTTGATGCTGCTGCTGATAATAAAGTTTGTATAATATTTTATTATTTCACATGATTGTGATGAACAATTCCAAATTCAGTGTTATTTATGGAGTGGAGTGTTAAAAAAAACTGCATCGCTACAATGACAACATCTGTCACTCGTGTTGAATTACCTGCTATGGTTGAGTTATTAGGATGTCCATGAGTTCTTTATTCATCAGATGTCTGTAACTTGAACCAGAATTTACAAAGGATTATTTTATCTTTGTAAAGGCCATTTTCCCTCATTTCTGGCTGATTCCAATGTGCACTGTGCTCTTATGTGTCTCCCTCATTCCAAAGCCTGTAACAAACAAATAATTGTTTGACCGTAACTTAATCTTCAAAGATGAAAATGTTCTCTTTGTAACAATTTGTACTTTTCATAATATGAATCTCCAATTCCAATCAGCCCGTTTTATGGCACTGCATTTGATGAAGTTAAACACACTTATACTGGTGAATACTTCCATCTGGCTACATGCAATTTTGTTTCAACTATAGGCTTTATTTGCTGGTCTCAGAATTCTAAAGTAAGAACTAGATTATCTATGAAAATAACATGTAATGGGCAGGAAAATCATTATGTGCCTTAGAAATCCAAGTCAGATAATAATCATGATCTCTTATATTTGTCAAATAAATCTTGTTTGTCTTTGTCATTTGTTAAACAGATGTTTTGATTTCCACGGACAGTCTCAATTGCCTATCATTTAATTATTTTAATAACTAAATGAGACTTAATTGTTATAATTCTGTAAAAGGTTAACATAAATTAATTTTTAAGTTAAAAAAATTCCCTGCAAAATTGTGTCTCTATTTTTTGGTCTATTTTTCATACCAAAAATTGGTTTGCAAAGTAATTCAAACTCCATTTTAGTCTTCAGGATAAATATTCCCTCTTCCTCCTCAGACCTAAGGATCTTTTCTCCCCCCGCTGTGCACAGATTAGAGAAGGATACAAGTTTTTGTATGCTTTAGATGAATTGGTTCAACTGTAAGATTTCCCAGGAATGTTTGAGTGGGTCCTCAGGAACCCTAGGCCCTCTATTATTTCCTGGGACCTACTATCCATATTGTGAAGAAAGTCGTGTTTTACTCAGTGTAAGCGCAGTTCTGTTGCACTAACAAGAGTCTTCAAGTCAGAGTGGCCCCTTCTTCTCATTTATGGTGAGTATCGCTCCTAATCAGATGCGGTTCTTTCCCACTGAGACCAGACACACCATTAGTGGTCTTCTCAGCTTAGTGCTCTAGCTAATATGACAGATTGAGGATCACATACGAGACAAAAGTTATTTTCCTCTTCATTGGGAGAGTAAGGGCTAGTAGGAATGTTTGACCTAAATTTCTATTATCCAAGAAGAAGTGAGTGCCTGAAGAGATTTAGTAATTTTACTGAATATCCTTCTGGGTTTTGGAAGAACAGATTAGTGAAGAATAGCAAAAGGGAATCCCCAATCCCCAGTTTAAACAGCAGGAATTTCTCTGTGGGACTAGCCTGACATTTACTATAGTACCTGGAGTCTATCTATGCCTCAAAAGAGGCCAAACAATTAAGGTAAAGTGAAATGTTGATTATTTGGATCCTAACCCACTAGAATCCTCAATTAACTATAATTGACCAGTTTTTGCTTCAAGAAGAGATGGGAGAGTCATTAGAAAAATAATCAATGTCAGGAATTTGGTAACAAAACAAATGTCAGTCAAAAGCTATATTTTGGGGCATAATATTTTTTCCTCCAAACCTTTACCCTATATCCACTGTTCTCAACTGCCTCTACCTTTAGTTTCTCCAAGCTTTTCTTTCTGTATGTCACCCTAGATGGTCTTATCTCTAAGGGTCTTATCCCTACCCTTATTCTGTACTCAAGGAACTTTCAAGAACTTAGGTGATGAAACCCAGTCCTTAGCCTGACCTTCCTGGCCCTCCTCAGTCCAACCTGGACATATTTTTCTGTCTTTCCTTTTATAACTGTCTCATTGACCTCTCCACTGTCCTCCAGATGAAACTTGTATTTTTCTGCCTAAAGGCAGAAAAAGCCAGGAAGGCCTTCCTACTTCTTTCTTTTCAAATCCTATTCATCATTCAAATGCAAATAAAGTCTCACCTGACCTCAAGTCCTTCAAGGACATCACAGTCCGCAAAGATTGTTCTCACTGTATCCTATATCCTTATCCCCCAGTTTTCTCAGGGGAGATGACGAGATTGAGTAGTTGGAGACCTCGGCATAAAAACTCAATGTGCATTGCAACAAGAGCTAGTAAGTCAATAAAAAATTTTGAGCTCCTTATCTTCAGAAGTAAGCTGTTGCTCCCCTAGAAATAGTGCTGGTACTAGAATTATATTTAATACTAATCTATAAAGAACCCACCTTACTGACTAGAATGACAAATAATACACATGTAAGATGGGAGTGGTTTTGTTGCTGTAATGCTGCCCTTTTGAACATTTCATAATGGTACAGGACTGTCTCAGTAAATAGATTCTGAGCCACCATGATATTCTTTAGATTAATACTCTTCTGCGGGCTCCACCCTGCTATCCGAGAACTTATCATCCACCCACGCTATCAGTCACTGCATATGTCCTTGCAAGATTATCACATAACAAGAACAAGCTGGGTACATGCTTATCTGTTAGGGATTTTTGGTGGCAAGGAACAGGGACTAAGTCTGTCTAACTCACATAAAGGAAATGTGTGAGAAGGATAGGAAAGAGGACACACACCATAAAAACAAAATCAATGCAGATGAAAATCAGGGCAACACTGAGATTCTTTCTACATGGCTAAAAAAACCACTGCTAATCTTTGCTGGGCACCACTAGTAGGTTGAGATAACTCTAATCATTTTTTTTTTAATTTGTTTTCCTTCTTTCTCCAACCCCCAAGAGAGTCTAATTGAATCCACATGGGTCACATGCTTATCACTAAATGTTCTGATTGACAGTATTACTTAAACAGCTTGCAATGGCAGAGAAATCATTCTTTGAAATCAACTATGGGTGCTCTTACCAGAATAAGAGAGAATGGATGCTGGACAGGAAGCTAACAAATAATCATTACAACTTGGAAAATTTTTCTAACTGAGGGAGTTGACAAACTACTGGAATACAATGGCCAAAAGAAAGACCCAATAGCTCTTTTGGAAATAAAAAACATATACTTTATTTTTTCATTTGCTGAGATAATAACATTTTTTTGGACAGGGATAATGACCAGCTGACCCATTGAGTGCCTTTTTCTGACCCTGTTTCTGAGCTCTTTGAAGCCTTTTCTAGCTATCTCTGCTTGCGTGTAACCCAACTAAACTTCCAGTTGCTTTTTCTTCCTCTGTATCAGGCTGGACTTACCATTCCCCTTCCATTAACCTTTTAGTTCATCTGCTTCTTGTGTCTGTCATCGACTGCAGGAGATGCTGATTATGTTGGGAGCCTCTGGAAAAGGGGATGAGACAGAGAAGCACCAGCAGATAAGGAGACCAACAAGGAAAAGATTAAAAACCTCTCAGCACTAAGTACAGTTAGGTCAGAGTACTGCTGCAAACCTTCGCAGTTGTTGGCTTTGGACAGAGGGAGGATGAATCAGTTTAGATAACTCAGGAATGGGCTTGAACCTTTGCCCAGACCTCAGAATGAACCACTGAAAAAACCTCCGAGTTTTCCCAAATTAAGACATTGAGAAAAACATTGAAAGTGAGTTTTCCTTTCTCGCCCATCCCCGAATCCCAAGGGAACAGTTGGGACCACAAGGCAATTTATTAATAATAATGGATTAGATTTTCAGTACAAATTCCCCTCTGGCCATTTTGATGTGTCAGAAATGCTTTATAAATGTTAAGTACTACACTTAATCTCCTGAAAGGGGGAGGGAGAAGAGGTTTGCCAGCTGTAAATGTTAGTGATTTCATTTGGTTAAGAGTTTGCTATTCAGTTTTAGGATGTGTTTCCCCAGAAAGTCAACCAGTCGTCATTAATTTGTTGGGTGCCCATTATTTGCCAAGCATTGCACTTGGTACTGGGGACTCAAGGCAACGGGTATAAACCAGAGTGCTGGTCTCCTACAGCTTCTAGAGAATTTAAACACCAGGCTGATTGGATGTGCAAATGCCCCTCGATCCATTTACTCACACATCTAGCCACTGGGTATAATACGGTCACTTTCCCCCCCTTCATATTTGTGGTCCAATAGGGAGGACCGGGCAGTGGGGAGATTTAAAAATCTGAATAGTTGTTTTTTTATATTTAACTCATTTATGAGCCAACTTTCCTTTCCCTTCAATGCCAGGGACATCATTATTATTCTTGTACCACTCTTAGAAGCAGTGTGACTTGAGAGGATGACCCAGTCACCTTTTGCCTCCATTTGACTTGAGAACCAGCACACTGCATTTACCCGTCTTGACCTACCTTCACAGAACTAAAAGAGTTTTGAACGATATCTGAAGGAGCTTGTGAAAGTTCCAGACCCCAGATGATGGCTTTTGGCAGTCGGTCGTTACACCTCTCATTTCCTAGTCCAAATGTTGGATGCAAACAACTATCTGTTGTTCGGATCGTATCCAACTGCTCACATTCTTCCGGACGCTACTCAGACACTGTCCCTATCACCACCTCTCTCATCTCATTCAAAAGGGGAAACGTCTCTATAAACTGCTACCAAATGTGAGGAAGCTCACATTCCTAGCTTAAGAAGCTATTTGCTGTTATCTTATTTATATACTTAGGAAATTATGCCTTGTGGCAAGAGAGGGATTTTTAGAAGTGACTGAGTCAGTCTTTGACTCTGTGAAGGATTATAGGTAGGTCCTTCCAGAAGGTTTTTTGTTGTTGTTGTTTAAAAAAAAAAAAAAAAAAAAGAAGTCTATGAATTTGTAAAACTCTATCAGAGTTGGTCTTGTGGGCTCCTCATCCAGATCTTACCTGCTTGAGAAAGCTGCCAAAAAGGCCAAAGACAAAGCCACTGCTTGATTTGATTCCATTGTCTAAGTTTTATTTAAGGAATATTTGTTGAAGTCATTATCCATTTAACTTCCTGATTTGTTGAACACCATCTGTGTCTCACTCACTCTGCGATGACTCCAGATAGACAGAGAAGATCTTCTTTGCCCTCTTAGGACTTAGGGTCTGGTGGAAAATATAAAGATATAGAAATATACCTGATGATAGAATATAAATGTAACTATATCAATATGCACAACGGATAGCAGTGGTCTAAGAGGATGATTAACTAATGTCTATTAGGGGAAAAAAGTAAATTATAGGAAACCTCTCAAAAGAGATGTTGGCCAAGACAGAAACTTCATCTGAGACTTTGACAGCAGAATTAATAAGAAGACCGAGACCCTCAGCTACTAGAGGTGCCCCTGCTGTCCCTTGCCACATGACCCTCTCCACAAGATGGCAGTTGGCTTCTTTAAGGCCAACTGGAGAAAATTTGCTACTCTTTTTTTCATCTCTGACATTTAGACATTTTGTTAAAGGTCTCCCCTGATTAGATGAAGCCCACCCAGGAAAATCTCCCCTTCCGTTAACTTTCCATTAATAGTCAGCTGATTAAGGACTCTGGTTGCAGCTATAAAATCCCTTAATCTTAGCCATATAAAATATTCTAATTGCAGGAATAATATTCCACCATAATCACAGGTCCTAGCACACTTAAGGGCAAGGGACTATAAAAAGGTGTGGTTCCTTGCAATCATCTTGGCATTCTACTCTGGTGAACAACAGGCAAAAACGCATTACAAACTGATACCACAAAGCCATGTGAACCTCATGATTCCTTTCTTGTGTTGCTGCAAGAGTTTCCTGCCTTTAACTCACCAATTCCCAATTTTTCTTCCTTCTCCACAACTTTCTCCCTTCTCCGTTGTCATCACTCCATTCTGATATCTTCTCTCCTAGCACAGCTTTTTTTGTTAAGCATGGATCTGCTCAAGTGAGTGTCTGCTTACAACTCTTATTTATTTATTTGTTTGTTTATTTTTAACTTTTTTAAAGATTTATTTATTTGTTTGAGAGAGAGAGAGAGAGAGCATGCATGTGCAAAGGGAAGAGGGGCAAACGGAGAGGGAGAGAGAGTCTCAGGTAGATTGCCTGCTGAGTGCAGAACCTTATGTGAGGCTGGATCTCACAACCTTGAGATCATGACCTGAGCCAGGTACTCCAGCTTATAACTCTTTAATTATTTCATCTGATCTCCAAATTCCCAAGCCTGGCATTCATGGATGGGCCTTCCAGCCTTGAGTTCACCTTTATTCCTATGAGAGTTGGTTTTATGTGGCAATTTCAGTGGGTTATAACAGTCAAATATTTTTCTGAATGTTTTTATGAGGGATGTTTTTTACTGAGATTTATTGGGGATTTTTAATTTTTTTAAGATTTTATTTATTTATTTGACAGAAAGTGCACACAAGAGAGAGAGAGAACAAAGGAGGGAAAGGGAGAAGCAGGCTCCCCGTGGAGCCAAGAGCCTGATAAGGGGTTCGATCCAGGGACCTTGAGATCATGACTTGAGCTGAAGGCAGATGCTTAATAAACTGAGCCACCCAGGCACCCATATGGGTTTTTTTTTAAACCACTTTATTTATTTATTTTTAAAGATTTTATTTATTTATTTGACAGACAGAGATCGCAAGTAGGCAGAGAGGCAGGCAGAGAGAGAGGAGGAAGCAGGCTCTCTGCAGAGCAGAGAGCCCGATGCGGGCCTCGATCCCAGGACCCCGGGATCATGACCTGAGCTGAAGGCAGAGGCTTTAACCCACTGAGCCACCCAGGTGCCCCAAAACCACTTTATTAAAGTATAATTGGCATATAAAAAGCTATACATGTTTAAAAAATAGAAACTAATGTGTTTGGAGGTAAGTATACATGTATGAAACCATCACCACAATCTATAAATATATTCATCACTTCCAGAAGTTTCCTCCCACCCTCTTTACTTGCTTTATTTTTGTGACAAGAGCACTTAACATAAGATAAACCCTCAGCAAAACATTAGGTGTACAGTACAAAATGGCTAATAATGGGCAGTATGCTTTCCCATCTCTAGGACTTATTCACCTCATACAACTGAAATTTAGTGACCTTTGACTAATAACTCACTATTTACTCCTCTGCCAGTTGCTGGCAACCATCATTCTACTCTTTCCTTCTATGAGTTTGACTACCTATGTAAGTGATATTTTATAATTTTTGTCCTCTGTATCTGGTTTATTTTACTAAGTAAACTTTACATTTAAATCAGTGGGCTTGGGGCACCTGGGTGGCTCAGTGGGTTAAGCCACTGCCTTCGGCTCAGGTCATGATCTCAGGGTCCTGGGATCAAGTCCCGCATTGGGCACTCTGCTCAGCAGGGAGCCTGCTTCCTCCTCTCTCTCTCTCTGCCTGCCTCTCTGCCTACTTGTGATCTCTGTCTGTCAAATAAATAAATAAAATCTTAAAATAAATAAATAAATCAATCAGTGGGCTTTAGGGCACCTGGGTAGCTCAGTCAGTTAAGTGTCTTAATTCCAGCTTAGGTCATGATTTCAGGGTCCTGAGATCAAGCCCTGTGTTGGGCTCTGCACTGGGTATGGAGCCTACTTAAGATTCTCTCTCTTCCTCTCCTTCTCCCTGTCCCCTTTGCTCTTCTTCCCAGCTCACACATGGTCTCTTAATTAATTAACTAATTAATGGACTTCAATTGCTCTCCATAATGTAGGTGGGTCTGATCCAACCATTGGAAGGTCTGAAGAGAAGGAAACACTGATCTCCCCTCATTTGCATTCAGAGAGATTCCTTGCCTATTCAGAGAGATTGGATGGCCTATGGAAGAGAAGCACACTAAAGTAAGAGATTATTGGAATCATCAAGGAGAAAAATAATGAGGACATGAAATCTAAGAGTGGCCATGCAAATTAACAGAAGGGACACATGTGAGAAAGACTTAGGAAGATTTTGTGTCATACTAGATGAGATGGAAAGAGAGAGAGAAGTAAAAAATAATCTCAAAGTTTTTGACTTAAAACTCTATGTAACTAGTGCCACAGAGTGAGAGAGAAGACAGGAGGAAAACCATATTTGAAAAGAAAGATAATGAGTTTGGATTGATAATGTTGTCTGAGGTAGACATCTAAGTCCAGTTGAATATTATGGTGGCCGTCAGCATCCATTTCCACCCCTTCTAGTTGGTCTTCATATACTTTAGAAGCTACAGTACTAGAAGTAACATTGCCCATGTGCACTTGCACCCTTCAGGTTAGCTATAGGTTTGTTTCCACCAGTGTGTTGCAGGGACATAAAATTTGGCATGCAGGGGTGAAGCCAGGGGCATGTTCTTGCTACCTGAGTTGATTTCTGCTGGCAAGCCCATCCTGGAGATTTGGGTACTTTCTGCAGCAAGGGTCCAGGGTGCAGGCCCTAACCTCACGTCTTTTAAGAGGCCATTGATGTGGTGATCAATGGTCAGGGTTCCAGTGACCAGTTTCATGCTTATCAAGAGCAAGTTGTGGGAGTGATAGTGGTAATTTCTCACATTTTATGATGCTAAGGAATCTTACCACTTGATGGTAAGTCTCACCGCTCCAAAGTTATTGTTTACTAATTATGTCGTTTCATTTCTTTTAAACAAAGAAGTTAGAATGTTTGCCAACTATTAAGGCAAAACATAAGCATTCTAAAAGTTTTAACTAACCTTTCTTCAATCAATGTGAGATTTTAGGAAAGGTGGGAGGTGCTATTGACTTCTTGTGGCTCCTGCTTTCTGTCCTGCAAAATTCCTGACACAAGGAACTAATAAGGGCCCAGGAATTAGCTTGGAAAGTGGAGACAAGAAATACAATAGAACTAATAAAATATAATAGCTCATAAAGCTATTCTGTTGCAGAAGAGGTGGTTGAGAACATGCACCAGAACCTCTGTCTTCTGATGTTAAGTCTAATGGTCCTTTCACTATATGACTACTTTTCAGCAAAGTTTTTGTTTTATTTTGTTTTGTTTTGTTTTAGATACTACAAAAGTATCTGTCACTCTCCTTTCTGAATTTCTAATCAATGGAGTGCAAGACAAAGATGTTTTGTTCTTTAGGGAAGTCTATCCTTGAGAGAGCCAGATTCTCTCTGGCTCTCTTGATGTTCTAAAGCACCATCAAGAATATCAGATTTTTCATTCTTCTACATATAGCTGTCCAGCTTTCCCAGCACCATTTATTGAAGAGACTGTCTTTTTTCCACTGTATATTTTTTCCTGTTTTGTCGAAGATTAATTAACCATAGAGTTGAGGGTCCATATCTGGGCTCTCTACTCTGTTCCACTGGTCTATGTGTCTGTTTTTATGCCAGTACCATGCTGTCTTGGTGATCACAGCTTTGTAATAAAGCTTGAAATCGGGTAACGTGATGCCCCCAGCTTTATTTTTGTTTTTCAACATTTCCTTAGTGATTCGGGGTCTCTTCTGATTCCATACAAATTTTTGGATTATTTGCTCCAGCTCTTTGAAGAATACGAGTGGAATTTTGATCGGAATGGCATTAAAAGTATGGAAAGAACCAAGATGCCCTTCAAAGGATGAAGGGATAAGAAATGTGGTCTATATACACTTTGGAGTATTATGCCTCCATCAGAAAGGATGAATATCCAACTTTTGTAGCAGCATGGACGGGACTGGAAGAGATTATGCTGAGTGAAATAAGTCAATGGTTTTACTTATTTGTGGAGCATAACAAATATCATGGAGGACAAGGGGTGTTAGACAGGAGAAGGGAGTTGGGGTAAATTGGAAGGGGAGGTGAATCATGAGAGACTATGGACTCTGAAAAACAATGTGAGGGGTTTGAAGTGGCAGGGGTGTGGGAGGTTGGGGTACCAGGTGGTGGGTATTATAGAGTGCACGGATTGCATGGAGCACTGGGTGTGGTGAAAAAATAATGAATGCTGTTTTTCTGAAAATAAATTAATTAATTTTAAAAAAAGAATATCATATGTTTGGGGGCACCTGGGTGGCTCAGTGGGTTAAAGCCTCTGCCTTCAGCTCAGATCATGATCTCAGGGTTTTGGGATAAAGCCCTGCATTGGGCTCTCTGCTCAGCAGGGAGTCGGCTTCCTTCTCTCTCTCTCTCTCTCTCTGCCTGCCTCTCTACCTACTTGTGATCTCTCTCTGTCAAATAAATAAATGAAATCTTAAAAAAAAAAGTCAGATGTTTTGATGTAGGATTTAGAAAATAGACTTCCCCAAGTTCACCTCACTAAATGTGTTCATGTTAACACTCTCTTCTGCTTGTTGACAACTTGGGTTCCTATTTGCCAAGATATCTGCAAACAGCCTGGATCTTTGGCTAGAGGATCAGTTTAAACTAGAGAGCCCTGGGCTGTTTAGAAAGATGAATGCAGTTGGCTAGCTTGGAGTTATACTGGGTAGTATGGGTCCAGCCTAAGGGTGAGGAGATTGTTCAGCTCACATGCTGAATGTGCTCAAAGCATCTGCGCCTCAGTTTTCAATGCTTCTTTGTCTGAGTTGTCCAGGTATAATAACCTGCCTTTGGCGCCACTGGTGATACGCAAAGCCTGTCCTAGAGGAAGGGACCCTGCATGGGAAGGAAGAGGGGTAGGCTGCACATAATGCCTTCTGGGAAAGAAAAGAGAGCCCCAGGAGCTGGAGAAGTTCTCTCTCTACCTCATAGAAACTACTAACACTTTGAATTGGGGATAAATCAATGCAAATTTTATTTTGTGAAACTAAGCAAAACTGTGTTGCCTTTTCTCTGTTACAAACTGAGAAATGAATACAAATTTCAATTAGAAAATAAATAGCTGCATGATCAGAATCCTTTCTTTTGTATATGCTAAAAATCAGACAGATGTCTCCAACATAGGTGTTATAGGGGAAAGTCCTATGGGCATCGTTGGAACCTACTATCAATATTAACTCTATCTACTGTAAAAAATAAGTCCCCATTGGTTTCTCGTCCTGTTCTTTGCTCAGTAGTTGGGAGGCATATCCTATATCTACATTAGGCAATAATTCCTTAATGAACTGAGAAGCATCAAACCGGGTCATGCTTCCATATATGGTTGCCAAAACAATGTTGCCTCTACTCTAAGTACCTATCTTCAGTATTTTTAGTAGACACTTCAAGATGGTGGGAAATTAACTTACTATCCTCACTCTGCAAACTTGTGTTTCCTCCCTCTTAAGAAAAGAAAGAAAAAAAAAAGAGGCACAGAATCTATATTCAGAAAACTATAAAGTACTCATGAAAGAAATTGAGGAAGACACAAAGAAATGGAAAAATGTTCCATGCTCCTGGATTGGAAGAATAAATATTGTGAAAATGTCTATGCTACCTAAAGCAATCTACACATTTAATGCAATTCCTATCAAAGTACCATCCATCTTTTTCAAAGAAATGGAACAAATAATTCTAAAATTTATATGGAACCAGAAAAGATCTCGTATAGCCAAAGGGATATTGAAAAAGAAAGCCAACGTTGGTGGCATCACAATTCCAGACTTCAAGCTCTATTACAAAGCTGTCATCATTAAGACAGCATGGTACTGGCACAAAAGCAGACACATAGATCAATGGAACAGAATAGAGAGCCCAGAAATAAACCCTCAACTCTATGGTCAACTAATCTTCAACAAAGCAGGAAAGAATGTCCAATGGAAAAAAGACAGCCTCTTCAATAAATGGTGTTGGGAAAATTGGACAGCCACATGCAGAAAAATGAAATTGGACCATTTCCTTATACCACACACAAAAATAGACTCAAAATGGATGAAGGACCTCAATGTGAGAAAGGAATCCATCAAAATCCTTGAGGAGAACACAGGCAGCAACCTCTTCGACCTCAGCCGCAGCAACATCTTCCTAGGAACATCACCAAAGGCAAGGGAAGCAAGGGCAAAAATGAACTATTGGGATTTCATCAAGATCAAAAGCTTTTGCACAGCAAAGGAAACAGTTAACAAAATCAAAAGACAACTGACAGAATGGGAGAAGATATTTGCAAACGACATACCAGATAAAGGACTAGTGTCCAAAATCTATAAAGAACTTAGCAAACTCAACACCCAAAGAACAAATAATCCAATCAAGAAATGCAGAGGACATGAACAGACATTTCTGCAAAGAAGACATCCAGATGGCCAACAGACACATGAAAAAGTGCTCCATATCACTTGGCATCAGGGAAATACAAATCAAAACCACAATGAGATATCACCTCACACCAGTCAGAATGGCTAAAATCGACAAGTCGGGAAATGACAGATGCTGGCGAGGATGCGGAGAAAGGGGAACCCTCCTACACTGTTGGTGGGAATGCAAGCTGGTGCAACCACTCTGGAAAACAGCATGGAGGTCCCTCAAAATGTTGAAAATAGAACTGCCCTATGACCCAGCAATTGCACTACTTGGTATTTACCCTAAAGATACAAACGTAGTGATCCGAAGGGGCACGTGCACCCGAATGTTTATAGCAGCAATGTCCACAATAGCCAAACTATGGAAAGAACCTAGATGTCCATCAACAGATGAATGGATCAAGAAGATGTGGTATATATACACAATGGAATACTATGCAGCCATCAAAAGAAATGAAATCTTGCCATTTGCGACAACATGGATGGAACTAGAGCGTATCATGCTTAGCGAAATAAGTCAAGCAGAGAAAGACAACTATCATATGATCTCCCTGATATGAGGAAGTGGTGATGCAACATGGGGGCTTAAGTGGGTAGGAGAAGAATCAATGAAACAAGATGAGATTGGGAGGGAGACAAACCATAAGTGACTCTTAATCTCACAAAACAAACTGAGGGTTGCTGGGGGGAGGGATGTTGGGAGAAGGGGGATGGGGTTGTGGACATTGGGGAGGGTATGTGCTTTGGTGAGTGCTGTGAAGTGTGTAAACCTGGCGATTCACAGACCTGTACCCCTGGGGATAAAAATATATGTTTATAAAAAATAAAAAATTTAAAAAACAAACAAACAAACAAATAAATAAATAAATAAAAAGAAAAGAAAAAGAAAAATGACCCTTGTTTGACACTGATTCCTCACACTCACCACCTTCCATTCACTAACTGCCAAATCGATATAAGCTTCTTAGACTCTCTAACTGGCCATGTTTCTTCAATGTCCCCGTAACGTAGTTCATTTGCTCATCTTTTCTCACTTTAATTTTGCAACCAGCTCCTAACTGGTCTCCTTTTAAGCTTATCCACTTCTGACACATTCTTTAATTGCTATCAGATGAAGGTTTTTACAACAAATCTGTCAGTTCTGTCCTTGAAATTGTTCAATGAATTTTCATTGTCCTGTTAATAAGTCTTAATTTCCCAGCTTGGCATTGGTACATCCCTGCCTTCTTCTGTAGCTTCATTTATCACTGCTTATTCCTGGCTTATACACAGTACAGTCCTTCTCTTTCTTTCTCTCTCATGTCCCTTTGTTCTTTGAAACGTATGAGTCAACATATCATCACTGGGAGAATCTTCCACAGTCCACCAAAACTAAATTAGGAAACCTGCTTATGTATTTCCAAAGCACTGTTTACCTCTCTGATAACATTTTTTTTTTAAGATTTCATTTTTATTTATTTGACAGACAGAGATTACAAACTGGCAGAGAGGCAGGCAGAGAGAGAAGAAGGGAAGCAGGCTCCCCTCAGAGCAGATAGCCCAATGCTGGGCTCTATCCCAGGACCCTGAGATCGTGACCTGAGCCAAAGGCAGAGGCTTTAACCCACTGAGCCACCCAGGCGCCCCTATGATAACATTTTAAAAATATTATTGGAAATCTATATTTCTCCCACAATATTGTAAGTTACTTGAAGGCAGAGGAAAGGTCTTATGTGTATAATAATCTCTAAAACAGAATAGTGAGCTTGGCACGAAGTATATACTCAATCTCATGTTAGTTCAATGAACAAATAAATATACTTTAGGCCAGTAGCCTGTGGCCATATCCTGGACAGGCAGACAGGTATTTGACAGAATAAGCCATGATAGACAGATTGCCCATTTTTTTGTTGACAAATAATTCATATAATTTTTTAAAAATTGACACTTGGTGTGCCAGGGGGGCTCAGTGGGTTAAGCCTCTGCCTTTGGCTCAGGTCACGATCTCAGGGTCCTGGGATAGAGCCCAGCATCCAACTCTTTGCTCAGCAGGGACCCTGCTTCCCCCTCCCTCTCTCTCTCTGACAAATAAATAAATAAAATCTTAAAAAAATATATTTAAAAAAAATTGACATTTAAGAAGCAGAGAATTGAGCTAATCCATTGTTCTCAAAGTACAGTCTATAGGTCCCTGAAATGTACTGAGACTTTTTAGAGGGCCTGCAAGTTCAATTGTTTCATAGTAGTACAGAGACAGAGGTTATCAAAGCTCTTGGTCCATAGCACCCTTACCATCTTGATAATTTTCCACAGCATTTCTAGACCCAAAGAAATACTTAGCAGTCTGTTTATTAAGTAATTAAGTTGAAAGAACTTAATAAATATTTATGTCCTAAAACCTTAGTAACTATTTGAAAAAATAATGCAAATTAATGGCGTATTTTTATTTCATTCTTTTTTTTTTTTTTTTTTTAAGATGTATTTATTTATTTGAGAGGGGTAGAGGGACAGGGAGAGAGGATCTCAGGCAGACTCCTGCTGAGCACAGAGCCTGACCCAGGGCTTAATGCACTGACCATGAGATCATGACCTTACTCAAAATCAAGAGTCAGACTCTTACCGGACTGAGCAATCCGGGTGCCCCTTATACTATTCAGATTTTCTATAGCTATATCTCTACTCCTTTACCTATCATTTAAATCTGAAGTGGTTATTTTTAAACTCCCAACTAAAATTATTTACTCTTTTAAAATTTTCACTGTGATTCTGATAGGTGTTGCTTTATATATTTTGAGGCTACGTATATGGTCCGTAGTCATTATAACCGCATTATTTTTAGTTTTATGTAGTTTCTATTTGTCCTTTGTTATTTTTTCATCTTAATTTTTTTCTGATATTAAAATTGTTGTCTGGCTTAAATATTTTCAGTGCTTTAATTTCTTAATTTTTTCTGATGGTAACATTTCAAATATTTTAATTTTCTCTTGGTTACTCCAAATATATTAAAATAATTATGATTATTTTATATTCTTTCTTACTTTATATTCTTTCTTTCTTATATTCTTCCTTAAAGTTATATATATTTATATCTTCCCCCTAAAGAAGTAACTTAGCACAATATGTCACATACTTCAGTTCCCTTCACCTAGAATTTCAATTTTGAATTATTGTAAACATTAAATTTTACTAACTATACTAATAGTTTTGTCCCTTTTCTTGTGGTAACTCCCTGGACGTTTTTTACTTTTTTTCATCAAACTACTTTCTCCAAAGTGTCCTTAAAAAGGATCTTTGTTCAAGAAACTCTCCGATTTTATCTATGTTTGAGAAGCTCTGTATTTCGGGTCTGCATTTAAAATAGACTTTTCTGGACATATAATTATAGTTTTGAATTATTTTTCTTAAGCATTTTGAAATAGATTTTATTTTCTTACCTCAAATGTTGTAAAGGAAAGTCTGTAAATCAGTGAAAGTCTGCAGTCTGATCTGATTCTTGTTCCTATATGACCTTATTTTTATTCAGCAAGTTTTAATTTTTTCTTATTTTGTGTATTTCCCCTTACTACAAGCTCTGATACCACTGATCTTTTTACTGACTCCATAGCTTTGCTTTTTCTAGAATGTCAAATAGTTGGAGTCATACAGTACATAGCTTTTTCAAATTGGCTTTTTCACTTAGTAATATGCATTTAAAGTTCCCCATGTCTTTTCATGGCTTGATAACTCACTTGTTTTTAGCACTGAATAATACTCCACTGTCTGGATATACCACATTTATTTATCAATTCACTTACTGAAAAACATCTTGGTTCCTTCCAAGTTTTGGTAATTACTCAAATAGTTCTCTTTTAAAACTTTTTGTCCCTATTCAAATTATTCTATCCTTCCATATCTTTTTGAATGTAGTTATTATTAGTTTTCTATCTAATACATTCATTCTGGCCCTCCAGAAGATGATTCAAAGTATTACTTTTCTTTTATAGCAGGTAACTCCTAAGATCTCTTTCTACCAAGAGCTCATATTTCTCTGGCAGCATCAACTACCCTGGTTACCTGGATACCCAATGAGACAAACTAAGCCCTAAGCCCTGACTTCTGCCTCTTCTGAAACATTTAATGGGGGCAGGGAGAGTTGCCTTCGAATGGAGAACAGTGGTATTAAATCAGGCCCATTGCCCATCTTCCCAACCAGTAAAACCTGCCCCTCCATAAAACATGCTGTTCCTTCACCCTTAGTACCAATCTTATCTAAGAGTTCTATTCCTTGACTGTGACAGCTGAGTCCATGAAATAAGGAGGGTGGGGGAGGAGAAATGTTGTGGCTAATCTTCTTACAGCCATTAGTTCCCTGTCTCACACATGCTGCTTTCCAGCCTGGGCAGGCCTGACATGGTGCTTTGCTGTGATGGTGGAATGGACAATGGTCCTGTCAGGGCAAGGCTGTAGTGAGCTCAGAGCGCGGTCACTCGTTTTCTCTGGACCACTGTTCTCTCCCATTTCAAAATCCATTCCTCTTCTCCCGTTCTAGGAGGTTCTCAAAATCATGGGATTATTTTCTCAGTTTGATCAACTTCACCTCTTTCTCACACTTTTTGGCATATTCAGGATTGGATGTGAGGAAGGGGAGAAACCTCTTGACAGGAAAAGGAAGTCTCTGTAACACTTTTAGATGAGCAGCTTAGAAATATCAGAAATTGGGTGCCTGCGTGGCTCAGTCAGTTAAGGGTCTGTCTTTGGCTCAGGTCGTGATCCTGGGTTCCTGGGATTGAGCCCTGTGTGGGGCTTTCTGCTCCGCAGGGAGTCTGCTTCTCCCTCTCCCTCTGCCTGCATTTCCCCTGCTTGAGCTCATTCTCTCTCTGTCAAATAAATAAAATAAAATCTTTAACAATAACAACAACAACAACAAAAAAAGATAGTGACACTTTATTTCAAAACCCACAATATTTTCCTTTTCAGAGGACAGAATGTGAATGTCTTCCTCCTCTCTGGATAACTGAGGGCCAAAGAGTTCGAATTTAAATCCAGGTCTTTCCACATTCAAGTGTACGCTCTTGCCAGCACTCTCTCCCAGTGCTTCTTCCTTTTGAATATCTTAGGCCAAAGTGCCTTTTCATGGAAACTTATTAGGATTCTCTTCGTGGTTAGGAGATCTAGCAGTGAAAGCTGTTTTCCTGGTTTTCTCAGTCTCTGAAAGAGGATTTACTCTGTGGACAAAATGTATGCAGCTGTCAGAGCTGTGCGCCCTGGAAGAGGCCAACAATTTTACAGTTCAAGACCAGATGTGGTCGAATGTGTTGACAAAAAGTAGGGTCACAAGGTCAAGTGCCAATTTTCCAGATCAATTTTTAAACTGTCTCTGCTGATTATGGCAATGGAAGTATCCATACATTTCTTGGAGAAGGTATTGATCAGGGAACAGAAGCTAACATAATTCATCCCAGCTTAGAAAAATCGTTCACAAGGTATTCTGCTTGATTCATCGTTTCTTTTTTTTTTTTTTTCCCCTGCATATTTGAAAACATTTTGGAGGGGAACTGTGGGAATCCTCTTCCCCAGAACACTGGCAGATATTTCTTAATTCCATTAATAGGAGCTTGGTGCCAGGTCAAAATGCTTTGTTGAATATTATCCTAGCTGGTGCCTTTATTTCTAGCAGTCCATTGGCTCAGTGTTTTGTACCCAATTTTCTACAGACATGTTTCAAGGTAAGGAGTAATTATTTTTTTTCTTTCCCCTGGCTGTTATCCGGGAAGTTCTGAACTCAGAGTAGCTACCGAGTGGTGCTGTCCTCCATGAAAGAATAGAAGGAGGTAGGTTTTAGCTTCTTTTTTCAGAGTCTTAGCAAAGAGCTGTGGTTCTGGAGGCTTTCCCATGTTCATTCTTTTCAAAATGAGGAATCCTGAAATTCAGCCTTTTATAGTATAAAATTACTCACATTCCAGCTTTCTTTCCAGAAAATGGACGGGGCAGGATATATTTTGCATTGCTAACTAGACAAAAGCAATTGTTTCCTCCAAATCTCGAGTCCACATTGTTGTCTATGTACCGTCCAATGACCTCTCGTGGTTTTCATCGGCACTGGGGACACCTAGAATGGTACTGAAAAACTGGACTCACTACACCTGGAAACTCTGTGAGTGAGACCCGAGTTGGCTCTCAGGTGGCAGAATCAAGCCCATTAAATGTGGATTCTTTCTACTTCCTTTGTAGCAGAAAATTTCCCAGGGAAAAACTGACTGTATAAGTAATGGCCATTGAGAAATTCTCGATCTCATATGGAGGCCAGTGGTGCTCTTGGTTCATTATTTTATTCCATTTAGGACCAACACCAGCCTGTTCACTTGGACAAGAGATGCAAAATAACTGTTAAGTTTTAAATATAGAATTGTACCTCTTCTTCAATATCTTTCTGCTTATTTTGTTGAGAATGTTTTCTCATGGAAGCTAGTCCTTTAAGAGCAAACACGAATGTGTAATGAACATGAATATTAGTTCTGATCTTGTGTTTGAAGCCTTATGTTGGTACCACTGGCATGAAGGGCCTGAGTTATTGGATGTACAAGGGTAGTGTGCACGGTAGAGGGGATTTGTGATTGACCTAGCATTAAGCCTCCCCTCTTCCTTGGGAAAATATTTCCTGTTAGACAACCTACCATGCTTCCCTCCAAGTGTAAAAGGCTTGGGCACAGATGGATAATTAGACCTATGTTGAGAAAAATACACAGTGAAACTATCAAATGGACTTCAGGGAGGGGCCGTACAACTGGGAGACTGGGAAGGGAACTATTGTGATCATCGAAGCCAGAAGTACTATAGAAACAGAAAAGAAGAGGAAGCTCCTGGCCATATTTCAGTGACCAGCCTGACTTGTGGGCCCATTTGGTTTCACATTTATTTTAAGTTCCTCTCAAAAAACAAAAAACAAAAAAACAAAAAAACAACAGAATTGTAGGCTCTCCAGCTGCATGAAACCTGAAGGAATCATCTGATGATATAAAGGCCTCACCATAAGCTGAGAAAATATCAAGTTGCTCAAATGAGAATAAGTGGTTAAAAGCAGCATCACATGAGTTATAAGATTTTTTTTTCAAATTCTTTTTGTGTGTGTATGTAAGTTCTGTGTTGACAGCATAACATTTTGGTTGATTCATGGCCCTGTTTTAAGGTAGAGTAGATAAAGTATATATAAAGTTGAGATACATCATCTTGTCTGGCCTCCTGCCTTTAGACAGGCAAAATATTATTATTCCCATGAAGTCATTGAGGTTGAAGAGGCCAACTAACCTGTCACCAGGTAATCAGCACAGGGGAGAGGGTGACTGGAGCGCCATTCTTCAGACCCCTGTTTTTCCCATTATTCCACTGATAGCAGGCCAGGAAGATGATAGTTCTGGGGCAGCTGGGACACAGCTTAGCTACATGAACAAGGTCACAGGAGAAATTATGTGGATGGAAATTTCCCAGATGAGTCTGGGAATGATGTGGACCTCAATAAGCATTTTTATTCTGAAGCCTTTATCATATTTAGTTTGACTGTTTAAAGTCTATTGGATGATTCTATCTGATAGGAAAACATCTCCTCTCTCAACATGGAATAGTCACTATTCCCACCAGTTTTCTAAAATAGACTCAGATTCCAACTTAAAGAACTATGTTCAGCTTTTTTCAGTAACCCAAAGTTGACATTTAATTGTGCCTAGGGATTCAGCAGCCCGAATGTACCTACTGGAATGATCCCTAGAAATCCAGGTGTTGCATATTAATATCATGATAACCATTACTGTTAGGACTTCATGCAGCATTTTTATTTCTTGTAGCTAATCTTTAAAAAAAAATAGTTTCATTCTTTGAGGTCCTTACCTAAATGAAACATTTGCTTTTGCATTTCAGTGTTGTTAGAAACACTGTGGTTGGAACAGAGCACAGTAGCCCATCTTTGGGGGCTCCTTCCAGGCTCCCTTTGAAGTCACTAGGAACATTGTACAGAACATGGACACTGTTGCTGTGGAAAGGAGTAGATAAAGATCAACATGGTTAAACTAGGATAGAAATATCTTTGATTTTCCATTTATATTCAAACTCTCAGAGAATCCTGGAGGAATAGCCCAGAGGCAAGTGTCTGGCCTCTAAGGAACGGAGCACTTATTGCCCTGGTGAAAGGATCACCCATCCACTGGGGGTGTCCATGGTGGCTGAATGAATAAAAGAAAAGATAAAGGGTTATCAGTTGGGTCCTGGCCCTAGTTGAGTGGGATATCAACCAAGGGGGGTTTTATTTTTCCTTTATGTTTAACTACCTGTTTCTTTTCTTCTCTGTTAGGAGGTGAGGTAGAGCACAGTTAACCCAGGCCTGCACTGTGGGTATGTCTGCCAGGGGCAGCACTGGCTTTCCACTCTGGATGTATGCCATTTTCCTGAGGCCCCAAAGAGCCAGTCAGTGCTGTTTGTGCTTCTTCCAGGTGGTGCTAAGAAATGTCTCCTTGACACTCCAGAAAGGCTTCTTTTTGGTGGGTCATGCTAATCCTGGGGATAATACAGAATTTACAAAAGGAATCAACACGTTGGACCAGATTCCAATATGAGACAACACAGTTAGATATAATCCGGCCTAACCTTAACAGAATGTTACATCATCATTAACTTGGGAATTTGTTGTTTACATGTTTAGACTTAATCGTATTTTAACCCCATCGAATTGGCCACACACAGGAAAAGCTTTCAATCACTTCCCTTCAAGCATAGTTTGCAAGAAGAGCTCTGCTCGGTGCCAGCTTTGCCTTTCAGCCCTTGTGCCTTATAGTGATTACTACATCTTTCCCAAGTTCTGACCTTAGCCGTGGTAGAGACTCTGCCAAAATCCCACAGAGCTGCAGTCCCACAGGCATCTTGCTGAGATCCTGTAAAGTCATACCACTGGCATAGCTAGAGAATGGACCACGCCCAGGAAAAGAGCAGAGCCAGAGAGCTCCACGATGCCCATTATCCCTTCTCATCAAAAACGATGTGAAATCAAGAACTCTCAAAGAGGAGGGGAGGAGAGGGAAGAACAGCTTGAAGAGGAAATGCTCTGTTCATCCTTTAATGTCCCATCTTGCATCATCTCTTGGAAGCCTTATCCGCCCCTCCCTGACCCCCACCCTGTTTGCTGTTACACAGTTTTATGATTTCCTGTGTTATTGAACTTACTATTCCGTATGATGCTCACATGTCTTTCTCCTCCACTAGACTTTCAACTTCTTGAAGGCAGTGATAATGCTGCTTAATCCCATCAGCTACTATTTGTTCAGCTGCCACTACATAACAGGCATTTTTCCAGACACTGCAGACCTAATAGTGACCAAGGCAGAGAAGATCCTGTTCTGATGGAACTTATTTCTGGCTAGACAAACTTATAGACATTTTTCTAAAAACTTTTATGTTCCCAGATTATATTTATATACACGTGTATATATGTGTACTTAATATAAATATACACATATAGGTATGTATAAGTATATGCATGTATATATACATATATAAAATATATATTTTTATTATTATTATTATTATTTATTTATTTTAATTTTTTATTTTTTTATAAACATATATTTTTATCCCCAGGGGTACAGGTCTGTGAATCACCAGGTTTACACACTTCACAGCACTCACCAAAGCACATACCCTCCCCAATGTCCATAATCCCACCCCCTTCTCCCAAATATATATTTTTTTAAATAAGCAAAAGGATCTATAACTTTGAGGTGCATGAAGGATGATGTGCCTTTAAAATGTGGATTAAGTGATCCCATTTTTTCCTGTATTACTCCAAAAGTATTATGGTCTTCACACCCATATGCTGACTATTGAAGGACTCACCAAGGAGTGCTGTGGGGTTTAAGTCAACCTGCAGGCCTGGCTGTGGCTTCCATCCATCACCCTGACCAGCAGGTATATCAGGGAGGGCACCCCACCCCCCATGAGCAGTGGCATGAGGAAACTTTTTCAGGGGACTTTATGTGCTCTGGGGGAGTGTATTCTTTTCCCTCAGGAGTCATGATTTGTAGGGAGTTGTAGGCAGTAAACTGAACTAGAATATTTCATAATGTAATCAAATGAAATCTGTTTTGTTTGTTTTCCACTACCTTTTGAAATTTTATATTATCTATGTAAATAGATTTACCTATAGAACAAATTTCTAGTCATGCTTAGATCCTAAAGTCACTTTAAGTTACAAATGCAGTTCCATGTTAGAAATTGCAGTGTTGAGTCCAAGATGTTAATGAAAACTCTGAACTTGATTTAAAGTAAAATATTCTCTCATTTCTTGACATAGGCCTGCTTCAAACTGGGAGGCAGTGAGGGAGAGGGATGGGGAGGATTGGCATGCTTGACTTTTTCCTGTATTTCTCTACATTAAGCTTCTAACTATCCACTTCTCAATCTTGTTAACTCATTCCTGACCCTTTTGGGATCCTCCTGGGTGGAGAAGGAGGATCAGTAAAGAGTGAAGAAAACTCTTTCTTAAGACATTGTTTTACCAAGCTGGCTTCATGCCATCTGGGTAGCAAATGTTTAAAACCATCCCTCCCTCCACACTGTTAAACTGTTAAAAACCATGGGTTCTTTAGATGTTGCTGGTACTGGAGACATTTCCTGCAGTTCCCCTGACGCATTTAGATAGATTTCTTGTGAGTCTTTCCTTCTGCAGAGAATACATCATTCACTTCCAGTTTCAAGTTTTTGAGGTTCCCTCCACCCTTCCAGTAAGGCCCAGAATGGCCTTACTGGGCAGGACCCAGACTGAGCCCACACTGGCTCTTCTAGCACCTGGCATCTCAATAGTCTCTCAGAAACCCTCACACATCTCCTGTCTCAAGAAACTCTGGGTGGGATAGGCTGTTCCAAAGGCAATGTCCCTATGTGGAGCTTGTGACAGCTTTAGCTTGTTCAGTTGTGACTCAGACATCAGCTGTCTCCATCTTCTAGTTTTGAGGTATCCCATCGATAAATCCTCAGTAGGCTTGGGGTGGGAGAGGTAGCCCTCAGGAAAAGCTCCTGGAATGGCTCTCTGGCCATTTCTTTGCAAATTCTGCATGGGATGATCTGGCTTGGGAATTTCACCTTTATTTTACCTTGGTGGCTCACTGGAAACATTAATGTAAAATATTTTCCAGATAATATGGGGCCTTGAGATATCAGGGTCACTGTGGAGAGATCCTACCTGGGAAGACAGAAGCCAAGTGACTCAGAGAGAGGGGCAAAGACTTGACACTTTCTGGAGCCCTGGATTTAGAACTTGACATTGTGAACTAGGAGCTAGAACTACCTCTACCACTTCTCCTCTGACCATCCTTTTTAGCCTCTGCTGGTTTGCATTTGGTTTCTGTTACTTGCGGATGGAAAGAGTCCTTGCTAATGCCTCCAGTTGCTTTTCATGTTAAGCTCTGACCAGGCAAATTAGACCCATCCATTGCCCCTGAAGTTATCCCACGCTTTTCTCTTGTCACTACTTTGTTGTAGCCTTTTCTTCTCAGGGAATACTCCCTCCTTTCGCCCACCCTGCCCTCAATCACTCTTGTAGCAGAAAAGCAAAATCCACATGCCCCTGCCTGCACCTCTGGGGGGCACACACGTGCACACACAGGGTGACCTGACTGCTTGTTTCCTCATCAAAGGAAACTATGTCCATAGTTTTCCATGGACATGTGTGCTTACCGTCTTTCATAGTAAAGGAGACAGGGCCTGGCCCATGGCTACCCGGGGAGCAACTATACTTCCCAACCCTCTGGAGTTGGTTTGGTCTCAGGACTGACTTCTCACCCACAGAACTAGAGAGAAGTGGTCCGCGTCACTCCCGGTCAGCACCACAGGCAGTCATATTCTCTTCTACTCTGTTCCATTTTCCTGTAGGCTTTAACCACCGGAAGTGTGGCGCCCCCAAATAGGACGGCGGGTCGAGTATTTCCTGTCTCTGAGATGAGCAGGGAAGTTGGATGGGGAATATGTGATATAAACGATAAGATGTTGCCAATTGTTGGCCATGCTGCAGCTCTCCTTGGGTTTCTTCAAATCTAGACCCTGGGCAGCCTTTGTGAGGGATGTTTTGAGAAACTAAGGATAGAAGTGATGTGGGGCAGACAGAGATGGAAAAAAAATGGCTTGAGAAGATGAGACACAGAGAAGAGACTGAGAGTTGTAGGAAGGTGTCCAGAAGAAAGCTCAGCCCCTGAAGACCTCTGAGGTACACTGAGGAGGGCACCAGGCTCTCCACAGTGGAAGATGGAAATGCAAGCCAGTTCTCTTCAGGAACTAAAGAATAACTGCAGCCAGCTGGAAGATGCCAGAAGGCACTTGGGTTATGTCCTGCTCTTTTGTTCATATCCTCTGTCTGTCAAGATCCAATTCAAATGTCATTTCCTCCACAAACTCATCTCCACCCCGGGGTCAGCATAAGGGGGCATGCTTTGGGAGCATTCTGCAAAGTTCCGTGGACAGAAGCCCTGGTCTCTAGTGGGATCTCATAAGGGGCCCCAAGTAGAAAATATGACATTCATCTTTGCACCATTATAAATTCAAAATATAATTTTATGAAAAGAGTATTTCACTGAGAACAGGTTGGTTTTCAAAGTGCCATCGTGGCCTACCCTCCGAAGGCCATGGATCAAGCTCAGATTCTTTTTATTATTTCCTGCAAGGGGAAATTCGTTCCTGTACCCAGGGGCATGACAAGTGCCTCCTCTCTGAGGGGGTCAGCAGCCTTTATTGATGTCTGAAAGGTGGTCCTCCATTCCAAGATGACATCCTATATATGTCAAATTACAAAATTGCTTTTCTTTTCTTTTTTCTTTTTTTTTTTTTTCTCTTTCAGGAAAGAGCTCCCAATTTCACCTTCCTTAGTAGTGGAATGAGGGGCTGAAAAACAGCAGTTGCTGATGAAATCCCAACTTCCAAATACATTCCACAGCTTATTTGTGGAGGGAAATGTTCTTTACCTTTTGAACTTTCAGAGAGTTGGCCAAAGCACGCGGGTAAGCTTTTTTCTTTCTTTCTTTCTTACTTTTTTTTTTTTTCTTTTTAATTAAACAGGAAAAAATATCACACCCTGGCTTGGCTGGTTTCCAAAAGTAGGGCTTTCACAGCTATTCCTGAAGGATCACTTGGCAGATGTGAGGCTAGGTGATGGGAACAAGGACCCAGCACAGCGACTGTGAGGGCAACACCGTCCACGTCCATCCTAGAAACCAGCCACAGCCAGGGTTTCTTTCTGGAAGGGGATCCCAAGTTGAAGCAGAAATGATTCGTTTTTCTGTGTATCATAACCTTGCACCTTATTGCCTATAAATCAAAGCTGTTTGAAAATTTACCACATCCTTTTTCTGTCCAGGCCTGTGACATGGCTTCCTTTCATCCAGCAGATAGATGCCTGTGGTTTCAGAGCCCTGGGATGTTCCACTCCGTGTGGTTAGTTAATGACCTGGGTGTCTACTGAGGTTTATGACCACGGGTTGTTGCAGAGCTCTACCTGACTCCTTTCTTCTCCTAGAGAAGATGAGAACATTGTGACCGTATTAGTCATGCTGGGACTTCCTCTTCTTCTTCTTCTTCTTTTTTTTTTTTTTTTAATACACAGGAAATATTCCTCTCCAAGAGCACATAATTTGGCCAATAACAGCTTCCTAGGCTCAGAGCAACTCCTCATTCTATCATGTGTTCTCCAAGATAAAGTTTGTAGTAGCACTTTTAGCAGCTGAAATGTCACCAAATTGCATAAACTCAAGGCAAGTTTGGGCATTCAGTCGAACTGCAAATATTGATGGAGTGGAGTTCACTGGAGTCAGTAAGACGAATTGTATGGTTCATCTTTCATCCTCAGGATTTACCACGATTCACACAAAGTTGCACAGACTTTATTTTGTTCGTAAAGGGGCATTTCAATAATGAATTGTGGAGAGCAGAGCAGACAGTACTGCTCCTCTGATATGAAAGTGTTGGCAATGAGCGCACCAACAGAGGTGGACGTGAGATCCATGCGGCTGGTATTTGGGGCTGAAGTTTAACCTCTTGGCCCTGGAACCTCCAGCTGGAAAAGCCAGGCTCCCAGTGCTAATAAGTTTGTAAGCAAGACCATTCCAGTCCTCATAATCAATTTTTTGTCATGTGAAAATGGACTGTAGCCTATCAGACAGGAAATTCAACTCTGAGGCTGTCTGAATTATATAGTACTTATAGTACTTCTAGTACTAAATGATTCAATCAAGTGTTGCTTGAAGGTATTCCTAGATATGATGAATACAAGCAGCTGACTTTATATAAAGGAGATTCCTGGATAATCTGTGTGGATCTGGTCCAATATTCGAATGGTCTTAATAACAAAATGCAGATTTCGTTCTGGAAGAAGAAAGTCTACGTTTGGACCAGAGCATCAGTTCCTGCCTAAGAGTTTCTACCCTGCCCTTCCTGACAGCCTACCTTCAGATTGTGGATTTGTCCAGATAGCCTCACAATCACAAAAAAAACTAATTCCTTGCTCTCTCTCTCTCTCTCTCTATATATATATATATGTCATATATGTGTGTGTATACATATAATTAACATATATTCATATATAATTGATAGTAATGTATCCTAGTACATATCATTAATCTTATTAATGTATATAATTAGGAATATTTACATGCATATATCTATTCATATTATCTCCTACTAGTTCTGTTACTTTGCTATTGATACATCATCTTATCATTGACCTAGAAGTAACAAACAGCCAGCTTGATGATTTTTTTTTTCACTGAATCAAGTGTCAGTGCCCAAAGATAGCATGTAAGATTAGCAGTAACCTTCAGAATATGTCTATACCCTGACTACATAAAATTTCCTACCTGTTCTCAACACAGAAGCCAAAGCTATCCTACAACAACATGGGTTAGATGATCTCCCTCCACTGTTTAAAACCTTGACTGATAGTCAATGTCAAGGTCTTTATGTCAGCCTACACACCTAAAAGATCTGAGCTCTGATTCCTTGAACCATGTCACTTGCCTTTACCCTCCTATTCTCATGCTGTAGCCATGCTGGGTTTTTCTGTCCCTCTCAGATGTTATTCAGAGCTAAGACATTATTCCCTGGTTTGATTATCCTTTCTACATAGCACCTATAACCACTTAAAATATTCCATATTTACTTACTGCTATGTCCAAAATCTATCTTTGCTTATACTACCTAAGAGCAGGGAGTGCTTCTATTTTGTTCACTGCTATGTATCTCTAGTGTACACATAAGTTAGACAATCTGTTAATATCTGTTGAATGAATGAATGAGCTTAAGAGTGATGAAGTCAGACAGATATGTGAGTTGGTGTTACTTGAAAAAAAAAACAATCGATTCATCAAATTTTAATTTTCTGAAATGCATTTTTCCCCCCATGTAGATACTATTTCAAAGGGAACTGATGTAATAAAACACTGAAAATCTTCTTTATTCTGAATATTTCTGCAGTGGTGGCCATGTTGGTCACTTCTTCCATGTTGAGATCCTCTCCTCTCTTAACTTCATGATTCTGCGCTGCTCATCTATCAAGATCCATCTTTAGTTACCTTTTCTGTGAATTCTTCCCTAATTGCCTTAACAGAAGTTATCTTGGCATCTCCTGAAATCCTCAAAACACGTCAACTCTGATCATGGGATATAGGGCATTAGTTGTCTGCCTTCTGCAACTACATCTCTATGTGCCAATGAATTCTGGGGTATTGGAACCATGCATTACACTTCCATGATTCCCTGCATTCACCAGCATTGTGCCTCACAAAGGCAGATTTCCAGTTCCAATTTGTTGGAGAAATGAATGAGTAGGTATCGTTAGTCACATGTCTCGTTAATGAAATGAAAGAAGAGGAGGAAAAGGAACCGAGTTATTGAGAAACAGAGGAGAGCAAAGAGAAAGAAATTCTCCACAGTCTGACACACTCAGACTCATCTTCAGAGCATGGTAGCTCATGACCTCATGCACCAAGGAAAGAACACAGCAAGGAATGAGGTCCAATGACTTGTCTGATAAGTAGGGTTTCCATTTGAAGAAGGTTTCCTCCTTCTATCTCTGCAATATGGTAAGTGAAATTGGAAAAAGGAAACCAAACTTGCTTTTATTTGTCTTATTCATATTTATTTCCACCTTCTATTGAATATTTATCAGTGTATAGTCTGTCTCTCCTATTAGAATAGAAAGCATACGGAAGTGAAGACTTAGTCTTTATTCACCACAAACTCCACGCTGCCCAGAACAATATCTAGGACAGGCAGACGCTTAGTAAGTATTTGTTGAACGAAAGAATGAAATAGTTCAATCAAAATGGCTAGTAGTATCCATTTCTATCATATCATGTTCATTTGTTTTCTCAAAAAAGTCAATATTCTCCTTTATAAGTCTGGTTGGACATAATGGCTCATATGTGTATGAAGACAAATGCAATGTCCTGCATATTTTCAGCCCTTGTTATAGTGACCAAATGTTCCTACAAATTTGAAAAGGGTTTTATTTTTTTTATTTTTAGAAAGCAGTTAACAAAAGAACTTTCAGCCAAGTTCTAGAGATGCATGGTAGTGATGGTTGTACTTAATGCCACTGAGTTATATACTTAATAACGGGTAGAGTGGCAAACTTCGTTATGTACATTTTACTCCAATTAAAAGGTAAATGATGAAAAGATGAATTTACAAAATTAAGGCTACTAATATCATGAGTAGCTAGAAGGTCAGTCAATACAACTTTCTCATCGAGGTGAGCAAGAAACAGAGGATGGTTCTCCATACTGGAACTCCTATGCCTTTCCCCATTTAGACCCCAATCTGAAAAGCTGGAGAATGATTTAAATTTTCAAAAATAACTAGATAAGTTGACAGTTATAGTTCCCACATTGTAAGCATCTATTTTCCAAAGACTCTTGAACAGAGAGTTGTGCTTCATATTATGTTCAATAAAATGAGTACATACTAGACTTCAGGACAGCCCATAATTTTATACTGAATGCTGCCATCTAAGAGAATCTCAGCATTCTTCCACCATTATTTATTAGTTCCTACATTTATTGCTTTTTCAAAGCTTGGAAATACAAGTGAAATTTAAAACAGCTTAATTAAACTTCAGATGTGTAGTTCTGATAAGCCTGGCACAGAGCCATAACATTCCAAGATTCTCAAATAGCATAATCTAATTAATTTTTTTCTAGAACATAGAGATCATAAACACAGTGATCTGAAACACTTAGTGTCCTGCCAGCTGGCATCTTCTCGTTTCCAGTCCCCCACACTATAATTTTGCTTCCATTTGTGAGAAACTGTGGATTTCTCCCCTTTAGTAGATTGTATTAAGTTACATGCTATTCAGTTGAGGTATTTTTTAATGAACTAATTACATGTTAGTTAATAATAGAACATTGCATCAACAGTCAACTGTCAAAGATCACTTTTAGAGAAATTACTTGAGTTTTGCAGTAGGAATGTCTGGGAAAAGCCTGACCTGTGAAAATAGTATGATTACCCAGCACCGATTATTGAATTATAAATGAATGTTTGTGTATTGGGTATCAGTATTCTTAGCAATAACAATGACAACAATAAATCTATAAAACACAAACTTTAATGTTTCCTACTAAAATAATGTTTTCCATTTGTCCATGCCTAATTTTATCAGCATACAATAATTAAGACAGTGAGGCATATTGGGTAGGCCCATCACTAAAATCCAGTCGAAAGTCCTGGCTCTGAAGGTGGTAGAGGCTTCTATGTGAATATAGAACCTTCTACAATGTTCAGCCAAAGTTAGCTCCTCATCCTCCCACATCTAATTTTGGATCTGATGGATAGCCATTCCTCACTCTACACAGACCATTGATGGTTTTGTTGACACTGACCATCTTCCCTTTAGGGCAGCAGGATGTGCCGATTTCTAGCTGTGCTGGTTCTGGACCTGTTCCTCCTTGGATCTAGTACTCATTTCCCTGTGATCTGCTTTGCAGGGGACTTACCTCACTGTGCAGGGTTTCCCGGGCTCCCATGTCCACTGGGTTCCACTTGGATTCAGCCCTTTAAAAAGACTACATGTTGGAGATGGAGGGTGCAAGGAAGTGAGGAGAAGTCCAGGACACCCCTCTCTCTACCCCCTGATAGCATCTCTGACAGCAGCTGCCTTTCTTCTGCCCAGCTACTAGGCTGGCCCCAACCCCACACCCAGCTCAGAGGTAGCAGGTTGTCTTGCCTGTCCTCATTTCTGGGTTGTGTCACTGTCCCATTAGGCTTCTTAGCTCTTCTATCACCGATGTAACAAGCTCCCTGTATTAAAGTCCTACTGTTCTAAATATTCAGTGGTTTTTATTTCCTGGCAGACCATGACTGAGATACCAGATAAAAATTCACAATCTCCTGAGGCTATATCCACTTTTCATTCATTTCAGGGGCTTATTTCTCAAACTTTTTATTATATCTGTTTACGCAAGAGTGCATAAAATATTTTTTTCTTCCTCTTCTAAAGAACATTTTTTGATTTGAGAGGAGAGATTAAACTGGGGGAAGGGCAGCTATTTATAAAGTATTAGAACTCGACCTAACAGTCTGTATCCTGGAGTTCCACTTTGCCTACACAGCAGGGCACACATTTTTGGTGAGGTCACACACACCTGGGGATATGATGTCATCTTGCACATTGTGTTACAAACAGGTTTAATAATGCATTGTTGCATCTTAAACCCTGAAATGGAATGTTCTGCTCAAACAGCCAAACCCGGGATCCATCTGGTAGACATGTTAGTCAACGACCCCAAGAGCTCAGCACACTTCTCCCTATTGAGATAGAACAGAAATGACTCTTGCAGATTTAAAACTCAGTTTTATAACACAGCAATGATGTCATCACTATAAGTGTGTTTTTTTTTTCCTCTGTGTCTCTTCTTTCTCTGCATCTTTATTTCTCCCTTTCCTCTACTCCCACTCTTTTTTGTGTTTCTCAGACCTTACCTGAGACCAAGTAGCTTAAAAGGGGTACATACACATGCTGGAAAGTTGTTAGCATTTCTCATAGGCAAAGCAATCTGGAACCTTTCCTACCACTGTCCATCTATGGGCTTAAGGGCTATGTAGAAAGACAATGTATCATATCACGAGGCAAACTTGTCCATTGTGGAATACATATGACTTAAGATAGAACAAAAAATACACATCCCAGAGGTTTCGCCAATTGTGAGACAACCACTTTTCCAGTCTGGAAACTATAGAACCCTCTTTGACTCCTCTCTTCTCTCCCTCTCTCTATCCAGTCACACTAAGCTCTTGCTCTTTGCTTCCAGTGTTGCTGATTACTTCTCAGCCTACCCCCAGTCAGTGTCCTAGCCACAGGCACCATTTCCTGAATTCTATGCTAAAGTTCACGTATCTCTTTTGTTATTTGTGTTGTTTTTTCTTAATGCCTCCATTGCTAGGGAAAAAATCTTACTAATTGTTCAGAGTCCTCCAGAAATGTCATTTTCCCCTGAAAACATCCCAGATCACACACAAAAATTGATCATCAATTATACACATACACATACACACACACAGTCTCTTCCAAGGATAAAGAGAACAGAGAGAAGACACGATTTTGGAAGCCAGAAAATAGATAGATGAATGGCAAATGACATAGGCACCCAAGGAAGTGAAGTACTTCACCCACAGTAGGGAAAACTTAGCCAGCAGTATGAAAAACCCAGATTTATACTATATAATCCCCAAAGGCTCACAATTTAGCCTCATCAGTTACCTTGAGAAATTGGAGTGAAGGGGAGTAGACAATTTTTTTTAAATTATTTGATAGTATTTTTAAAGAAATGGGCAGATCACCAACTTCCTAGCTGACGATGCCAGACTATCCCTCCCCAGTTTATTGTCTAGAAAGCACAAAACACAGGATCTTAAGTAACAGCAGGCACAGTGGAGGGTGCAGATTTCTTACTGAAAGGAGTAATCCTATGCATAGTGAAAGCAAATACCCACCACTCTTTGCATCTACCTGACTCTCAGAACACTAGCTGCCAGGACAATGGAAAACAATCTTTCATGGGAAATATCTCCTTGCTAAAAAGAAGGATATAAAGATATAGGCAGTTGAGAGTCTCCATTAAAACAGCCCAGCCAAACCACTCTACAGTGAACCTGACAGTTGACAACCCTGATCATGTACTCAAAATGCAAATCAGCTTATGAGTGCTCTATCTTTAAATATAAAAATTAGCAGATCTTGAAGAAAAGCCTCCAGCATGAAGTATACAAAGTTGAAAAAGAACCCCCATACCTCCCTCCTTATCACACAAAGCAACTTGGCTGAAATGATGATTTGCAGAAAAGAAAAAACTTCAATATCAAAAAAAGGGTTTTATTAATATTATCAAGAATATAAAATATAAATCCAACCACGTAATAAGAATCAGAGATTTAAAAAAAAAAAAAAAAGGAAGAAGAAGTTGTGAATAGAAGAGGAAAAGGGGAAATGGGAAAACAGCAAGACCAACATAAGTCGCCCAACATCAAAGAACAGGGTTCGGAAGAGCCATGAAATGAAGAGAAGGAAACATCAACAACTTTATTCAAGAAAAGTTCTCAAAATGGAAGGATGAGATTGAAATAGCCCACCAAAGGCCCAGCAAACTAAATAGACACAGACTTGTGTGAAGGCAAATCACTGTGAAATTCAACAAAGAGAAAATCCTCAAAGTTTCTGAAGACACAAATTTTTTAAAAGGCCATACACAAAGGATCAGGAATCAGAAAGACTTTGGACTTCTCAGCATCCCTGAATGGTAATAAAGCAATGCCTTTAAACGTCTACAGGCAATGATTTCCAATCTAGATATCTAGACCCTGATACATTATCCATCAAATATGAAGGCAAATCTACAATTTCTCTGAAGATTCTTTCTCAGTTTTTCTCATATGGAAAACTGCTAGAGCATGTCCTCATCCAGAGAAGAGATTGATAACTGTAGGAAACACAGAATCCGGGCAGTAAGAGCAAAGCAAAGGCTATACAAGGAGATCCCAGGAAGGAGTGTACCCCAGGTACAGAGCCACCCCCAGTCCAGCTTGAGCAGCTCAGTAGGCTTTGAGAGAAACTCTGGAAGATGAAACTGAATGACAATCAAATGGCTTGAGTGTCTTAAGAAAACATTTAGACCAATGTTGTCGTGTTTGAGGTTGAAGTAATGATAAGGATATAAGAAATAAATTTAAAAATGAGAAAAATAGTAATTCTTGGGAAAATAAAAATTATGCAGAGAAGGAAAAGTAAGTATATCTTACATGACTCAGCTGTGAATAGTTTTCATAGACATGATAGCAGAGTATTTGCCTTAACCAAAAATACAGGGAGGATGAAGGATAGGAGGGTACACACGTATGGGGAAAGGACATAGAGCTAACTCCTCACCTTCCATAAGGGAATGTCTATAGCTAAAGATAAAACTGAAAAATCAAGATGTAGCAACACAACCAGGCCATTAGAGACATGGAGGTAAATAATACAATCATCAACTAAAAGAGGTGATGATGATTTCTGCTGGGGATAGAAAAACTGCTGGACAAGAGCTACAACATGCTGTTTTAAAAAAATGTAAATCTTGCAAAATTATGTGAATGTTTAAATTATGTGACACATAACATTGGTCAAAACAAATCTCTATCAGGCAAAGTTCACTGTTCATTCCACGTTACTGTACATAGGGCACTGCTTGACGAGGATTCCATGGGTTATGCTGGGTTATCTGCCTGTGTTTCTATCATCCAATAGATTCTGAGTTCTTTAGGACAGAAATTCCTCTCATTCATGTTTATCTTCTTGTTTAGCATGATGCCTGACAGAGTTGACATTCAACAAATGCTGAAAGATCGCTGTAGAACTATGAGCCCTAATTCTACCACAGGGTATTATAAAAATCAAATTCAGTTCCCTTTTAAGTGAAAAACTATGAAATATTTTAATACATTTGCCATACTCACTCTTGATTCTTCTCTTCACTAGACTAAAAATTCCCAGTGTACCTATTATTTGTGGGTTATTTTAAAAATCTACTCACTGTCTTGGTCACAGATCTCCAGTCAGTTCTAATTAGTCTTCATCTCTCATGAATATTAGATAAAATGTTTCAACATGTGATCTGACTTGTGCAGCTCAAATAGAGCTCCCTCCTCCCTAAATCTAGATAGCAAATGTCTATTGATCTAACCCAAAACCACATTACATTTTCTATAAGTCACATTTCCCTATTGTCACATATTTAGCTTGTAGTCTTCTATAAATCCTTTATTTTTTTTTTAATTTATTTATTTGAGACAGAGAGAACACAAGCAGTGGGAGAGGCAGAGGGAAAAACAGAATCCCCACTGAACAGGGAGTTCTATGTGGGGCTCTAACCCAGGACCCTGAGACCTGAGCTGAAGGCAGATGCTTAAGACTCCCTTATAAATCCTTAATTCTTTTTCTAATTTATTCATGCCAAAGCCATTTTTTATGTATATAGTTCATGTTAAGACTGGCTATTTTTCCTTTTTTATATCTATTTAGACCATCATTCATTCAGTCTGTTGAGACTATTAAGATCCTGTGAGTCAACATAACTCTCCTTCCCAGCTGCCCATGATGAACAAATTTGATTTGCAAACATTTTAAGTTAATTCAAGTCATTATTGGTCCATTGACCAGGTTAAAGATGATAACCATTCACACAACATTAAAAACTGCCCTTTATTTTGTCACTTAACTGTTGGCATGCCCCAAACCTGGCCATCCAACTAATCACCAAGTCTCTTAACTCTTTATCATTCACATGATATATATTCACTTTCTCTGCAAAAATACCACAAAAATCCTTGTCAAATGCCTGGTTTAAGTAAGGACAACTATAAAAACACCAAACAGCAGCTACTGTGCATGCACAATTATATCAATTTACATATTAAATCTCACTAAATCTTTACAACAATTCCTACAGCTGCAGTATTCTTCTAATCTGTTAATCTAGTAATACCATCTTTTGGCTTCATATTTTTGTCAGGTGGATTCAATAGCTATTATGTTTGTATGCTTTCGCTCTGGAGAAAAGCTGGTTAAACATTCCAGAAAATCCTTCAATTTTTCAGATTTTAACATTTTTGACACAAACTCCCCCAATAAGTGTAATCATATAACTCCTTTTCTCAAGGATCATGCATTCTGCAGAGGAATACTAATGGAAAACTCTGTGCTGACCCTTTATTCCAGCTTTTCCAGACCTTTTCCCTGACTTGCCATGTGCTTCCCTTCTCCAGCACTTTGTAATGACCCATTTCACCTGAATGCCTCCACCATCCCCCCACATGTATGTCTATAAATTCTACCCTTCCTTCCTAGGTTAAGTGCCATACATTCCACAAAAATTATAATTATCCTTGAGAGGAACTTCTCATCTGAAAAATTAGATTTCCTCCCTAAGACAGAGCCTCAGATTGCTGTTGTGACAGAATTCCCTAAGCTAGATTCAAAGTTCTTTAAGATCAAATGACTATCTCTTATTCACACTTTTATTCAGAAATTTACCTATTGTAACAACTTACTAATAGTGGGTACTAAATCAAATCTGAAGATAGGTCCAAAACCCAGATCTGTTGACCTCTCAATTGTCACAATGGGTGCTTTATAGGAGATTATTTGGGGAGAACACAGAATTGATGCCCCTCCCAATACATCGTGGGCCTTCGATCCCTGAGGGTAAGTAAGAAAGTCCATGTCCAAGCAGCACGGTTATCCTTCTCAGCAGGAATGTAAGCCTTCTCAGCTTCTGAAGCTAGACATAAACTTTGGGATTGGAACAGGAGTTTGAGAATCGATATATATTTTGTTTCCATCTAACCAAAAAAAAAAAAAAAAAAAAGCAAAACCCCCCCAAAACAAAATACCACCCATCCAATGAACAGTAATGGGAATCACCACATCTCCTAAGCCAGGCCTTTGAGATGAAAAATAGTGGCCAAGAAGTCAAGGTGCCTGGGGCTGTGTCGCCTCTCCCCACCTCCATGGATAGACTGAGTGCTTTGGTCTCAAAATCACTCATGAGCATTACTGCAATCATTCTACAGGGATTATTTTAGCTACAAGAGTCACAAGCCCCGAGATTGAAGAGTAATCATATCCATGAGCTCTTTTAATAATAAATTGCTTACATTTCAGCTGAGAGTGGTTGGATGGGCCTCATTTGAAATTTAGCAAACATCGCAAACTAGTTTTCAAATGCTTTTGATCTTCTATAACCCAAGTATGTTTAGCTAAGCACTCTCCCCTTGATTTTTAAAACCCACATGTACTTTATAGGAAATGTTGCTCACATTGTTTTGATTCATTTACATGTTAAATCATCAAAATATTATTTGGGAAGAGTGTTTTGATGTCCAAGAAAACTTTTCAAGCATTTTTATGAGCTGTTTTTCTTAAAAACAGGAAGCTTCATTTTGCCAAGGATAAACAAACTGAAGGCTCCAGAGGCAGGAGGTTGCTTAAAAACTCCAAACCCACAAGGTTGAGTGGGTTCTAAACTTGGCACCACACCTTTCCCCATCCCTTTGTTTAATGTGGTTCCCTGTCTTCCTCCCAAAACCAAACCCCTAAAGCCAGGCTAGGATGCAGGGTAAAACAGCAAACAGAAAGAGAATATAAACAATGAATGGAGGCGATGCTTAAGCCACCCTTTCGTCCCCAGACTTCTTGCAGAGAAGCTAAGAACATTATGTAGCAGGAAACTGAGGCACTGAATGAGGAAATGTTCTCAAGGTTTCAGGGCAAGTTTGCATCTAAGCCAAGGAACCAAGTCGGCACATTTCTTGCCTGCTGTGTGAGGCCTTTACCCTCAGCCATCACCCCGCCCCTACCCCACCTCCAGTTACACAAAGCACATAGTTGATGCCCTTCATTTAAAAGATGAGTCCAGTTCCAATCGTAGATCAGCTGCAAATCACCAAGCTTTGCTGTTTCCAAAAGGCAGAAAGCACCTCATCATTTGCTTTCAACTTTGTCAAAGAAAAGGGACCTTCCCAGTTTTGATTCTGTTCAGGTCCCAGTGAAGTTTGCAATGGTGGGGGTGGGGGTGGCAAGGTGGATGGGCAACACTGATCAACTCTGCACCATAGCACAGGAAGAACACTGTTGACTTCACTCATAGTCTTTCTCAAGTATTGGCAGATTCCTTTGCCTGGTGCTTTGGTTCCCAGAGGTAGACATCTCTGAAATTTAGGTCCACTTCCAAGTATTCTGAACAAAATGCAAAGCACTCCCTGGCTTGCATTTCTGAAGCAGCTGGTGCCAGAAACCTATCTGCATTTTTCCTCTTTTATATCCTAATTCTGAACTTCGTTTTCATTTTACATTTGGCCCTAGAATCCTAGGAAAGGGGGAAGGCAGGAGCCAACAAAAAAGCTATTCAGCCCAAGTTAGCCCACATTTAAGAAGTGAAACAATCACTTTGGGAAAGATTTTAGATTCATGTTGCAGGGCATTTGTAAGCAATATGACCATGAAGCTGAAAAACACTTAGTATTTTCCTCATCCCATTTCTCACTCCAAATCAAATTAATACTAAATTCTATCTTTTTAAAAAAAATCACAAGACACATAATTTATCTCTTCTCTCAACCATCTCTGAGCCAGTTGAAAATTCCACCACATTTGCAATGATCAAATATGCATATGGAATTTTCATTAGAAATTTAAGGAATATGGTTATACCCAGTTCAGTTGCTAGAACACACTTTCCACCTGTTGACTTGTAACAAACTCAGTCCGCCCCCAGTACTAAATTTACTGTGTTATTTATACCCCAACCTCTTAGAGAATCTAGAGGCAAGACAGCAGAATGCAAATGCATTTTGTTCTTTGTGTTTTTTTGCAAACAAAATGAATACTCTTTCCTCCAAATGTGTGTGAGAGCTAAGGGCAAAACTGAATGCTCCCCATAAGTTAAGAAAAGACGGGATTTTTTTTTAAAGCTATGAAAATGCCTCTGAAAGGGGTAAAGATTTTATTTCCTTTATCTTACTCTTCATCCCTCTCTTTTAACGGGGCATAATCTTCTAAATTAAGGCTATTTCTCTATTGAAAAAGTAATAATGGAACAGTTCACCAGGCATGCATAGAGCGAGAATTACAATCTGGGGAGATTTGGTTCATTAAAAAAACAAAACAAACAAACAAACAAAAAAAAACACCGCAGTTTGGCAGAGTAGAAACAGACGGAGGCCACGTACGGAATGGAAAGTCTGTGGAAGGGCAGGTCCTAATCAGTCGAATGGGGACCTGCCCGGAAGTGAATTCCACCCCTGAAGCCCAACTAGACACAAAACAAACGAACAGGCAATACAATGTACATAACAAAAAACCCAAAAGTGCAGGTGTGGACCAACCCTGGATAATCACAAAGTTTCCCTCCATCTCACACCTGATCCCCAGGTTTCCTTCCCACTGATTTACATTTTTTTTACTTAAATACATGCATGTTTAAAGTGTCTGCTGTCTGTGCAGATCTGAACTATGGAGGTGAGGGTACGCAAGAGGGACCCTCAGTGCGATAGTGGCATTTTCAAAATTTAGATGAGCTAAATCTGGGGAAGGGAGGGAATGTGCTTTGAAAATAAATGTAGTGCTTTGAAGTCATAAATGTAAGTAATAATACAAATTCTAGTTTTAACTTACAGGCAAACCAAATTACATATATGTTGTTTTCCTTGTTAATTCATAAGCCCATTCTTTACTCTAGGGCCGAAAGTATTTTAGGGATAGGAAGATAACACTTTACTCCTCTTCCTGGTCATCATCTACAGCAGACCTCCATCACCTCAAGAGTAGTTCATTGTCTCCCCCTCAGAGCCATTTTTAACTCCTACCTTCATTCCTTACTTTTATTTCCTCTGACAGCACTTCTGCCCTTTTGACCGTGACTGCTGACATCCTAGCTCAGCACCAATCCGCTCCAACCTCATCTCTTGCCCTCGCTTCCTGACTGGGATCCCGAGTTCCATTCTTCTCCCCAGCCACTCAAACTGAAATATTCAAATTAAACGTTTATGATGTCTCTTTGCGTGATTAATTCAGAGCTTTGATTATGGTACTTCCTTCACAAGTACATGTTCTCTAAATGATCATCAATCCTCAATTCAAAAGCCTTTAACGACCACCCTATTGCCCATTAAGGAAAGTCCAAAACCTTTCCTCTAGGATTAGTAGATGCCTTCCATTCTGTGCCCTCTGGTTTTTAAACCTCATGTCCCACTATTCCCTTCTTTGAAAATATCACTGCAGTAAAATCAGTTGTTAATTGTTTATAAACAAATCATCCACGGTTTGCTCTCCATGTCTTGGTTCACTCAATGCCCTTGGTTCACTCAATGCCCTCATCTTTTTTATTAATTAAAAGCGCTATCTACATACAATTGCTATCTTACATATCTTCACGTAAGAAACACCTTTGCCAGTAACAAATTATAGAATTAATATTTCAGGAAGATCTGATAAGCATCAGGTTCTCGGCTGGGTGCTTTCGACCAGCATCATGCATCATTCTCACTACAACCCTAAGGGAATAAATATTCCATCCATTTAATAATCCAGGAAGCTGAGATTTAACAAACATGGGAAAATTGCCAAGAATCACAGAGTAGTATATGTAGTAAATGGCACTACCAGAATTCAGTCAAGAAGTTATAGAGATAATTAAATAAAATAATGCACACATCTGGAATGGAGGACACTCTTAATACCTGCTAAGTAATATTAATGTGCCTGGAGAATATTGTGCGTGATACACTTCATTTTCTCCAGAGAAATAAAAGGCGGGGTGCTAGCCAAAGTACCTGAAAGTCTTTCTAGGTTGTTTCCCCAGAGTTTTAAACTCTTAGATCTTAGATGCGTTTGGATGATAAATGGGAAATGTGTGAGGAAAGACAGTATATGGTGGAGCAAGGGAGATAGTCGACTTCTCTTCCATACCTCCCCCAGTAGAGGGACATGTCTGAGCTGAGGGGACATGGATGGGAAGACCTGAAAGCATGATGGGAGACACTTTGGTGAATTGGGGGCCTGGGAAGACTAAGAAACAGCCTTCTAGGCACTGGAAAAGTCTATTAGACACCTAAAAATGAACAATCCACAAGTTAACGCCTGATCTTTTTTACCAACATGTTCTTCTCATGGTCTCTATTTTAGAAAAACAACTTGGAGTCATTTTGGCCCTCTTCTTGAGCTCCTATCCCACATCCAGTCCATCAGATTATCTTTTCGGCTGTACTTTCAGAATCTCACTAGGTTTTTGCCAACTCCGAATAGCAGTTGAAGCCTGAATGACTATTTCTGCCCTTTCCTCCCTCTGATTTATTCTCAGCCCGGCAGCCAGAGTAAGTCTCTTAAAACATAAATCGGACTGCATACTCCTCCTCCTCCTCAAAATCTTCCAGTGGCTGCCACATCACTCAGGGAAAGCTTGTATAATGGCCTACAAAGCTTTACATGATCTAAGCCCGCATTGCCTCTGTACCTTCATCTTTTAATATCCTCAAAGTGGCTGGAGGACATCTCATTGTCCTCCAGCCACTTTGGCCTCCACACTCTTCTACAAACACACCAATGGGCTCCTACCTCTCACCCTTTATCTTGTCCTGTACCTGGAACTTTTTTTTTTATCCCAGACATACACATAATTAACTCCTTACTTTGCCCAGGTATTGCTTTGTAAAAGAATTCTATGTATTCAATTTATTTAAAATACTCCTTTCCCCAACCATTGTTAAGGTAGTCATATAATTTTTTCTGTCCAAACTAAGATACTTTCAAGAATTAACTAACATTAACTACCCTACAGCTACCCTACTGTTGCTCTCCACTTCCTTGACCAGTATCACCAGTATATCAAGCATTTATCTTTTGGTTTCTGGTTCTTCCCTTTAGCTTACAAGCTCTATGAGGATGAAGGTTCATTTGATTCAATCCCTTATTCCCAGAAACTCTGTAATACCCACTTACTAAATATTTATTGAATGAAGGAATAAACAAACTTTCATTAGTACTAAGATTCTAGAGAAGGAAGTTTGAGTGGATAGATAGAATAACGGACAACGTGAAAAAGGATTCTCAAAGAAAGACATGGAATAAATGAACAGCTAAGAGTCTAGCGAACATATTATAAAGAAGAATCAATATCTGTGGAACAGTAAAGACCACAGATTATCTGAGGATCCTCCCATGGACAGTGGGTTTAGTGGGAGTCCAGGTCTCTCCCCTTGAACCTGTGTATGGTGGACATTCTTTAAGATGGCTACCAATTATCTTCACTTCTTGGTATTCATACATTATGTAATCTCTTCCCCTGGGATGTGGGCAGGACCTGTGACTTGCTTCTAAGCAATAGAATAAAGCAAAAGTGATTGTGTTACATAAGATTGTAACATTGGTCGTGCTAGCAGACTCTCTCCCTCACTAGCTTTGATGAAGTAAGCAGTCTGGTTGGGGAGGCTCATGTGGCAGGGAATTGAGGATGGCATTCAGCCAACAAATAGCAAGAAACTCAGTCCATCAATCCAAAAGCCCATAAGGACCCGAATTCTGCCAACAACCCCATGAACTTGGAAACAGCCTCTTCTCTAGTTAGGCCTTCAGATGAGAACTCAGCCTTGGCTAACATCTTGATTGCAGACTTGTAGAGGACTTGGCTAAGCCAGGCTTGGACTCTTGACCCACAGAAACTATGGGATAATAAATATGTGTTGTTTTAAGCCACTAAATTTGTGGTAATATTGCTATGCAGCATTAGAGAACTAATATATTAGGTGAGCTCTGTGATTATTCTGATGAATAGGATATGGAAGTGATTCTATGCCAGCTTCTCAACCCAGACCTTAAGAATCTGGCAGCTTCTACTCTGGGAACACTGTCTCTGTGCATTCTGAGCCACCATGGAAAAGTCTGATCCCACTGAGACTGCTTTTCTAAAGAAGCTACATGGTGATATTCTATTTAACAGTTTCTATTGAACTCAGTCTTCAAGCCACCCTTGACAAAATGCCAGGCATGTAACTAAAGACATCTTGTATACTCTTCTGACAAGCCCTTATGCTATCTGAATACCATGAAGTATTCAGAGGTTTAATTTTATATGCCAACTTGACTAGGCCACAAAGTGCCCAGATATTTGATAAAACAAATATGCTGAGTGTTTCTGGATAAGATTAACATTTGAATCCATAGACAGAGAAAAGCAGATTGTCCTCCTCAGTGTGGGGGGCCTCATCCGGTGCTGAATACATCCAGTGCCTAAATACAACAAAAAGGCTGAATGAGAAAGAATTCATTCTCTGCCTGTCTTTGAGCTGGGACAACAATCTTCTGCCTTTGGATTTAGACTTTGACTAGAACTTACAACATTGGCTTTCCTGGTTCTCAGGCTTTTGTACTCAGACTAGAATGATAACATTATCTCTGCCAGATCTTCATCTTGCCAACTATAGATCTTGGGAATTCTTAACCTCCATAATCATGTAAGCCAATTCATAATAAATCTCTTGATAGATAGATAGAGAGAGAGAGAGATCTTATTTTTTCTGTTTCTGGACAACCCAGACTAATACAGTAGACAATCCCACATGAAACACAAAAACCTCTCAAATAAGCCCTTTTCAAATTCTTGACCAACAAAACCATGAGATGCAATTAAATGGTGGTCATTTTAAACTGTTACATTTGGAAATTTATTATGCAAAAAAAAATTGAAATAATATTTTAGGGTTAAATCAGGAGACCAATGAGGGACAATCAAGAGGGCCAGATAGAATGATGGAATAAGTTTTCCATGGGTTGGGTGATGAATAGAGAAATAGAAGGAATGCCAGGGATTAAACTTCACCCTAGAAAAGGTAGGAATCTTAGAAAATAATTCAATATTCAATATTTGTTAGATATTTGAAATTTTGGATTGATATTTTTAGAATCTATAATATTATCATCATTATTTTTACTTTAAGTTTAACACTTGCAAGTGGTAACTTGTTCTTTTCCATAAATTAATTTCTAGAACAGGGCCCTAAATAGTGCCTGCTCACAAAAAATGTTTGTTGCTAATAGTGGTAGTCTCTAGAGTCTCCCAGAGGGCAGAATCACTGCTTTATGCTTTCCATTTAGAGGGAAATAAAGAGGATTTTTTAACGCTATAGAAAGATGTGTATCTCCTGATACTTGTTTTCCCCTTCTTTCATGATGGAAAGAGCCTGTCTTTTGGGGTTTAGTCTAAAAGAACCACCATACTAGCCGTTACTACACATCTGTTTATGTTTTTTTTATATTTGACTTTTTTTTCCCAGCAGCAAATAATAAAAACAAACAAAATCAATAACAATAACAAAAAGCAAAAAGCAAAAGCTGAAATAGGCTTGTCAAATTATGTAAATTCATTCTTTCCAGGGAAATGGGTGGTAGACCATGCAGGTTATGCTCAAGGAGTCCTCATCATTTGTCCCAAGATTTCTGTGCCTAAGTTCTCGCCATGATTTATGCCGATCACCTTCTGATCCTCACTGAAGGATTCTCTGATGAAAACCCCAGCTTTTGACCAAACCTAAGGGAGAATGTACCAGATCTCTTCTTTAAGACTCCTGAGTCTGGCCAACTCAGACACAATTCTCTCCCACAAACTCTGTTGATCTGTTACATGCAGAAGCTAATTAGGTGTAGACATTTGGGTTAGTTTGTGATAAAAGTAAAGAGGAGTGGAAGCCCATTTAAGCCCTGATAGTCCCTGAATTCTGACTATGGGTTTAGGTTCAGAAAGTTGAATTCAAAGTGCCTGACAGACATCTTAGTGGAAATTTTGATGAGGCATTGTGATATACGAGGTGCTATGGAATGAATGTTTGAGCCCCCTCCCCATTTTGTGTGTTGAAAGTTAATCCCCAAAGTGATGCTATTTGGAGGTGGAGTCTTTAGGAGGTGATTAGGTAGAAATGTTAGAGCCCTCATGATATAGGGAGACAAGAAAACTTGCTTCCTTTCTTTCTCTCTCCCCAACATGTAAGGATACAGCAAAGATGTCCATCTGTGAGCCAGGGGGCAGACCCTTTCCAGACATGAGATTTCCAGGCACCTTGATCTTCTACTTCCCAGCTTCCAGAACAGTGAAAAATAAATATCAGTTGGTCAAGCCATGTGGTCTATGGTATTTGTGATAGCAGCCTGAACTGACTGACATACTAGGGTCCACTTGGGAGATCTCAGGTAAAGTTAGGAATTAGAGAGAATTCATGCTCATCAAAGCGATGTATTTATCTAGGAAATGCAGCATAAAGAGAAATAAAAAAGAAACCCATCATTTGGCCTTGAGAAATTACAATGTTTAAAGATCTGATAGAGGCCACTCAGGGTGCCAAGAATGAGCAACTAAAATAGGAGGGACAATGAAAGAGCAGTGAGTCATAGAAAACAGAGAAGGGAAGTGTTTCGAGAAGGAAGGCATGTTCAACCATGTTAACAACAGTGTCAAATGCTGTGGGGAGATCAAGTAATGAGAGGCATAAAAAACATGCATCAGATTTAATAACAGAAGGAACAGAGGTGAGTTTACCAACAGTTATTTCAAAGAACCTGAAAAGAGCAAGAAGAGATGGTAAATTTAAACAACTCCAAGTATGTCATTGTCTTAAAATTCATGTCGAGGACGGGTTATGATGGGAGCCAGGCTGGGAATCACAGAGAAGACAGAGAGCATTGTTAAAACTGCAGCTGGAAGATTGGCATCTCATTCATCTTTTTTTCCTTTCCAATTACTTGCATATCTAGCCATCTCAAACAATACGATGTGCATTAATTTAATCCAAAGTTTTCCTAAGTTTGGAGCTTTAGACAGAATGACTTGGGTACATTTTCTTTTAAAAATGCAATTTAATTATTTTTCTCTTTCTAGTTGGATAAGTAAACAATTTTAAGGGGTTTGTTTTTCCCCCAATTTCTCCTTGTAAGCTCTTTTATTTCCTCAGCATCTCAATAAACATCCTTGTGTTTATGATTAGAGGGATGATTCACTCCTCCAGTAGAGTAGGTGCGGAAAGATTTTACATTGTTTTTCTCTAAACAGCACTAAAAAAAACCTAACAAATTTCAGCACAACTGGTCAAAACAGAAAGAAAATTCATCAAACCAGTAGAATTCACAGACATTTGAATAAGAGAATCATCAGTCAGAATAACTCAAGAAGATGATCTTAAATAAGAATAGAACTCTTGTCCCCAAATAAAATCAACAGCTTAAGCTTTCATGATACATGGCTCCAAATATTCAGGTTAATGAGTCTAACAGATTGATTCTAATGTCTTCTTTATCCAGTGAAATTAACATATGCAAATCTATGTGAATTTCAAAGGTATTTTCCCTGAAGTTCTAACAGAAGCGATTATTTACTTTAAAAGGAAAATAGTAACAGGCACAAGTCTCTACTTCCAGTTCCTCAATGTAAGCACATCGATCATGTAGGAATATATGAAAGCAAACAGACAAGCAAATTGTTCATAAGGAGAGAAAACCAGGCAGTGCTAGTAACAACATGTTCACAAATAATGATTCACCAGCACTATCACTTTTTCAAAGGAGGCATCATCATAATGCTACTAACAGTGGTAACAGTGAGAGAAAGGGGGTTGGTTTACTGCAGAGGCTTGTCTGGAAAAGAGTCCAGGAATGGCAGAAACAAGCCTCTCAAGATGTTGCCTTGATTCTGCAGCAATCTAGGGCATAACAATGTAAATAGCTAGGATCTGAGCTCCGTGTCAGAAACACAGGATTCATCTGGACCATGGAAGGAACTGGTGATCTTTTACTGTGTCTATGTGCCATAAAAAAGAAGAAGGAGAAGGAAAAAAAGTAGTAGTAGTAGTCCCAAAAATGCATGCCATGAGGTTAGGCAGGAGTGCATGGAATCAGAGTAGAGTAAGATGACAGATGTCATTTGGAGCCAGAATAGTCAGAAAGAGCCACTGGAGTCAATCTAGTCTTCAGTACCCAATAATTCACAGAAGTTATGTTTTGGGGTGACTACCCAGCTCTCTGCTATTGCTTTACCTAAGGGGGAAACAAAAGTCTTGTGGAAGGAATGGGTCTCTGTTCATGCTGGAATCTTATGATGCACTCAGCTGTTTCTGATTGGTCGAAGTGGTGGGACTATTACATGGTAAAACTGATGGGATTCTCATGTTGGAGAATTCAGTCTAAAGACACAGAAACTGTTGGTAGATAAGGTAGATGTTCAGAATGAAAGACTAAATTGAAGTAAGGCTGAGTTGAAAATAGAGCTACCCTATGACCCAGTAATACTACAGGGTATTTACGTTAAAGGTACAAATGTAGTGATCTTAAGGGGCATGTGCACCCCAATGTTAATAGCAGCAATGTCCACAATAGCCAAACTATGTAAAGAGCCTAGATGTCCATCAGCAGATGAATGGATAAAAAGATGTGGTATATATACACAATGGAATATTATGTAGCCATCAAAAAATGAAATCTTGCCATTAGCAATGACATGGACAGAAATAGAGACTATTATGCTAAATGAAATGAGTCAGTCAGAGAAAGACAATTATCAGATGATCTCACTGATACAAGGAATTTGAGAAACAAGACAGAGGATCATAGGGGAAAGGAGGGAAAAAATGAAACAAGACAGAGCATAAGAGAGACAAAGCATAAAAGACAATCTCAGGAAATAAACTGAGGGTTGCTGGAGGGGAGGGGAATGAGACAGATGGTATGGCTGGGTTATGGATATTGGGAAGAGTATGTGCTATGGTGAGTGCTGTGAATTGTGTAAGACCGATGAATCACAGACCTATACTCCTGAAACAAATAATATATATGTTAATATAAATAAATAAATAAATAAATAAAGTAAGGCTGAGAGACTGCCACTTTGGCATTTGTTCTGATGATCATGGAGGACATTCCTCTGCAGAGAAGAGCAATGGAATAGACAGAAAAACTAGAGAATATGTGGGCCACATAGAGAGAGCAATGAAAGACTCCTGATGGCTTTCTATTGCAGGTCCAGCTTTATTTCCATGAGATATCCTTATAATTTTCATCATATCATTCCTTCTCTCTTTATTTAAGCTCTGATTAGAACACTAGCTTGTGACATAATACAAGGCACTCAGCAACAGAAGCAACAAAAACAATAATAGCTAACACCGATTTTATGTTTATTACATCCCTGACACTCTTAAGGACTGACATGGATTTTTTTTTCCATTTAACTCTCAAGCAGAATTATGAGGTAGATACCATTATTTGTCTCCATTTATAGGTGAGAGAGCTGTGACATTGGTCCCAATGGTGAGGGAGTTAAGTCAGGGCAAGTAGTCTCGCCCCATCACCCACTTCAATCACCAACTGTGTCCTTGTGTGAATCTAATCAAGCCTCACTTTTATCTATAATATGTGGATAATAATAAAGGCTTTGCAGGTGTAGATTAAACATGAGGATATAAGTAAAGACACTTTGTAAACTTTAGAATTCTGTGGGCTAAGATTTGGTTCTGCTTTGGTTCAATCCTGGTTTAACCTTTCATCCATTCTGATCATTCATCTATCAACCCATCCATCCAAAAAATTTACAAATAGTTGTTGAGCACAAGATTTATACCATATTGTGAGATTACTATACATCCATTAGGCACTTATAATAGGTATGTATAATGGAGAAAAGCAATTACGTGTTATCTACCAACGTGACCTCTCTCTCAGCTTTACCAGCATGATGATGAAGAAGAGGGTACTTATCGCCTAATCAGTGTCATAACAACATAGGTCCTATCTATCAAATCACTGCTAAAATTGTTGAAGTTTAAATTTCATAGGATATGATAAATGTGTAGAATTACCATCTTCTAACTTGATGCCAAAATATTATCACAAGAATCAATTCATTTATGTGAAACCACCTAATTGAAAAGATAATAACTGGCCTAATTTCATATGCCTAAGTTTTAGGATTTATTTTTCAGCTGCTCTTCCACAAGAAAAAACTTATACTGGAAGATTTCCTCTTTGTGAGTTTATACTTTATCTTTCTAAAAATTGTTTGTAAAGCATATAATCTGAACAGAGAGATATATTGGCTTGATAAATATTTGAGAATCCTAATATATCATTCTGGGGATGAAAGTGCTCATGACCTTAAACCCAGTGTTTCAGATCCATGGACAATACTGTTGAACTTATCCTAACTGCAGTTTACCCCTGAAAGAGGATGTGGGGGTCAAGCCTACTGAAATTATGTGGGCACTATGTGATGGTGGAGGCCAATGTAATGGTTGCTGGGGAGACAACTTCAGTCTTCCCTTTGGGCACACAGCATCCACTTAGACTCTGTTTCTGTACCTATGCTCCCAGAAATTCTCAGTTACATAAACTATATGAAGTCCCTTCATAAAGAAACAAGCAACTTTCTTACCTATTTAGTGAATCCAACTCTGGGTCCAGGATTACTATATAAGAGGTAGCCCTCCTCATCAAATTCAGGTACGTTGCTCACCATCCTGAAAATATTCCTGAAGTGTTTCAAATCCCTCTTATACAGCACTTCATAGACACTCAGCTTTGTCTGCCTCTTTTTTTTGGTCCGACTACCACCACATCATATGCATCATGCTGTAAGTAGGATTTCATCAATGTCATGCAGGTGCAAGCCAGCACTTCCTCCCCTCCTCTCTTGCCCTGTGGCTTCTCTGTCGATACTCAGGTGTGGGGTACCATGAGTCTTTACTTGGTATCCATGTATACAAAACTCAGAATGCAAAAATGTTGAACTCCAAAGGGTAAACTTTTGACTGTTGGGAGACAAGAGCTAATGGAAAACTTTCCCTTCTTTCTACTCTACTCTTCCTCCTCACTTATGTCTACTTAGGAGACATGCTTTATTTGATTCCCCAGGGGATGACCATGTAAGAAAAATAAGATAAATGCACCAGCTCATTACTATAACCATGTATTGTCTCTCTCTCCTTACCTGATTCACTCCCTTTGCCTCTCAACCCTGTACCCATGGTTTGTAAATCTTAATAAAGTAATAGTACATATACTTTTGTTTCAGGTTCTCTATTCTAGGGAGCACAGGCTAAGACAATGTGTAACAGACCTCTGGCATTTCCATTAATAAAAGTTAATAGAAGACTAGATAAAACAAAACTTACATTTGGAAAAGGAGGCAGTGAGAAACATGCAGAAATCACTGGTACATGGCAGGTATCATAATCTTCTGGCCATAAATAACAAGGACAACCTGCCCTGGCATTGGAAGGCATTCCTTGGTCAACTAATCAGAACATTCCGGGTTCTAACCTATGAATGGATTTCCCTTGTCCATTGTCTTCCATGCAGATAGACTTTGGAAAGAATACAATATCTGGGGTCTGACCACTTAAGTAGCCCACTTCCTGTTGATGTGATTCCTGGATCCTTGGGATTATCTTGGGTTTGAGAAATATGGGTTTTTTTGGCCAGTTATTGGGGATTTTTGGCAGTACTACTCACTTAAAAATTTAGTAGGCTGCCGGTCTATTTGCTTTGGGTCTATGTGCTTATGATCAATTCCATAGGCCAGCATCAAAGCCAACTTCCTTGTCAGTTCATGGCTATATGAACCTGGGAAATTTTGTCTCCTAGAAACATATCTCTGTGGTTTTTTTTTTTTTTTTTCCCTCATGCAGATCCTTGTTTAATGGCTGCAAATATATTTCTGGCCTATGCCTCAAGGCAATTGAACATTATCTTTATGGATGGATCCCCTAATAATATACTTCTTATACTCAGACTACTTCATATCTGTGTCTTCAGAGCGTGACTCTTCCCTTTGTCTGGCAAAGAATGTTTAGCAGGATGAAACTTGGAAGAAACACGGTCTCATTCATATTTCCTCCTAAATTTCCCCAGGTTTCTGCTTTTCTTGTCACCAGCCTTGACTTTTGGAGACTATGGCATTTCTGTCCTTGAAAGATTCCAGATTAGATCAGTGGACTCTCTGGCAATATGTCTTCTTAGCTCTTTTTTCTCTCACACTTCATACCTAATACATAAGCAACTTATCAGCTCTACCCTAAGGACATATCTCAAGTTGGAAAACTCACCCCATCTACCACCAGCCCCAAGATGGTCCAGTCATTCCACCACCATCTTCTCTCTGTAATAGTCTTCTGATGTAAGTTTACACACAACACCCATGTGACCTGGTCCACCTTCTCTGCTCCTACTGGCCCTTGCTCACTGAACACAGAATTCACATTGGCCACCTAGCTTTTTATTCCTTTAAACACCAGGCCTACTTTTGTCTCAAGGAATGTCCTTTTGCTGACATCTCTGCTCAGGAACTTTCTCTCAGATATCCTGGTCATCCTATCTATAAATAATGGCACACACCAATTTCTTTGCCCTTATTTTGCTTTATTCTTAAAAAACCATTTGTCACTACCTAACTTCCTATTTTTTTCCCCCAATAGTGTATCTCTATGAATTAGAATGTAAGATCCACGAAGGCAACAGCTTATCAGCCATATAGCCCCTGCCCGTGAGGAGCACAGTGCTTGGCAGACTAGGCATTCAATAAATACTCTTTCAGATATGCTTCCTTCAGCCTGGGCTTATCTCTTTCATACAAGATCTCTCTTCACGCTGGGAGAAAGACCCTCTCAAGTCCCCAGATGCTACAACTTCATCAGGTCTGAGTAACAGCACACAAAAGCCACAACCTAAGCCCTTATCTTGGTTGTACATAACAAAACCTACCAACTTCCTACTCTGGTGTGGCGGGGATTAAGGGGCCCTTGCTGCTCTCCTTGTTATTTCCTCCACTCAGCAAACTCCACAATAAGACATGGATGTGTAACCACGTCTGCTACCAAAATATGGATCTGCTAGAATGCTTTGGGATGCAAGCGGTAGGAAGTGCAATTCAACCTGGCTTGAACAATGAAGGGAATTTATTTATGGAAATCTTACCAAAATAAAGTAAAACAAAATGTCCAGAGATGTGTAAGCTCTAGGAATGATCTGATCTGAGTTCGTGCTCTATTCCTCCTGTGTTCTGTGGATTTCACCTGAGGCGGGCTGCCCTCACGTTAACAACCCACCTGGAGCAGTTCTAGCTTCCAAATATGCACACTAGACTGTCTAGTAATTTTAATCCTACCTGAAGGTTTCTTCAAGACGTATGATAAATTATTTATTCCACTGCACATGATACTACAGGATTTGGCCACTGCTGAGACTGAGTAATAAAGTCCTTTGCCTTCCGCCGGCCAACTGGTGAGCTTGAAGTAAAATACTGAAACTTTTCATTATGCTAAGTGAAATAAGACAGAGAAAGATAAATACCATATGATATCACTTATATGTGGAATCTAAAAAACAAAACAAATGCACAAACAAACAAAGACAAAGCAGAAACAGATTCCTAAGCACAGAGAACAAAGTGACAATTGCCAGAGGGGAGGAGGGTAGAGGGATGGGCGAAATGGGGGAGTCAGAGGGGGAGGTACAGGCTTCTTGTTATGGAATGAAGAAGTCATAGGGATAAAAGGAGCAGCGTGGGGAAATATGGTCAGTGATACTGTAATAACCTTGTATGGTGACAGATACCGGCTAGACTTATGGTGAGTACAAGATAACATATTCCTCAATTAAAAAATGAATAAAAACAAATACATTTTTTAAAAATCTTGATCACTTCAAGTTATTTAAAATCTTTCCCTCAAGTCTCTTCTACTTTCTGTATTCCTCATCTCATCTACTCTTACTAGTTACTGAAGTCAAAACCTCTGGTGTTATATTTATATTCTCTCTCTCTCTCTCTCTCCTCTCTCTCTCTCATCCCATATCCCATATCCCCTGTATCACCTGTTCTATCCTTCAAAATATACAGAATCTGGGCACCTCCAAATACTTTCACCGCCACCACCTTACCTAAGACACCATTATTTCCCTCACAGCACATTATCACAATAGTTTCTAATTAAGCATCAGCTTCTGTTCTGTCCCCCTATTATCCACTGTTGGTAAGCCAGCTAGAAGGAGCCTGTTAAAACTCGAGTTTGGCTAGGCCACTCTTTTACCTGCCTCTTTTAACACTAGGGTTTTCCTGAGGACACTACTATTTAAAAATGGAATCTCTTCACTTCCAGCTTTATTTTTTCCTTAACACTTGTTACCTTCAAACCTACCAACTTCATTATTATTATTATTATTTTTTAATTTCAATCTTTTCTAAAAAGACAGCAAGCTTCACAAGGGTACAATCCGTGTGTATTTGCTCACTGCAGTAGCCTTGGCACTTAGACCAGGATCAGGCATATAAATGTTTCTATAAATAAATAAAAATATTTATATTTACTCATATCTATATTCATTCATGCATTCATGGTTTGGATTATGGCATCATTGAAGTCAGGAAGAGAGGCGATTTCAAGTAAGATGGATCAACAGTGTCAAAGATTTTGGAGAACTAAAGGCCACCTGGCTGGCTCCTTTGGGAGCACATGCAACTCTTGATGTCAAGGTTGTGAGTTTGAACCCCATGTTGAGTGCAGAAATTACTTGAAAACACATTTAAAAAAAAAAAAAAGGATAACTTAAAAAAAAAAGATTTCAGAGAACTCAGGTATGATAGGCTGATGCATGTTTCAAGGGCAAGTACAGATGGCCTTATAGCAAAGCTCTTCAGCAAAATGAATGAGGAAATGGGAGGAGAAGGGTATCTCTTATGCTCCCCAAAGGTTGGGGAGCAGAGTTTGATGGAGAATCTATCCTAGTAAATCTACCTTCTCCATGAAGTAGGGAATTGGGAAGTTAGATTATCTTTTGAAAAGAGGGGATGACGGACTCAGAAATTTGAAGACCATGGAGATTTGAAATGCAGAGAATGGGAAACGAAGCTGAAGGGAAACAGGATGTCTGAATAGTTCTTTGCAGCAACTTCTTTCATTGCTTTTTACTTTGCTCCACTCTGTTTTCCTTTTGAAGAGAGGCTATCATTTTTAGATCAACCCAACTCTAATAATGGATTTTGTGCATGGTAAAAAAAAACAAGATCTTAAGAACTGGATCATGAAACATACTTCCCGAGCACCCTTAGAGCCATATGTATACATGCGCCTGGAAGCATGCATGTGTGCCAGACGTATGTGTGTATGTACAGGTGGTCTTCACGCATTCAGTTCACGCATCCCATACTCTCCTACAGTCTCCCATAGATAGACTTCGCTATGCCAAACATGGACCTTCGTTCATCTATCCATCAAGTAAACATTTCTATCCATCAAGTAAACATTTCAAGCTATTACACAGAAGTCTTATCATCTGCCTTGGAAATGACTCCATTTTGGCTACGTATATAGCAATTTGTGCAATCATTTCATATTTCACTGAATTGGGGCCTTACTATTATAGACATGTGAGTGAAAATGCAGAAACAAGATCATAAAAATTAACACGATTAAGACAAATGAAATCATTAGGTTTTTGGAAGCTGCTGGTCTCTAGCCTTATATGCTCACTTACAAGCAAGCAAGTGAGCTCAATGGTAAACAAAGAAGGAGGAGCAGGAGAAGCAGCTAAATTAAAGGATATGAGTTAAATCCCACTAGGAATAAGGAAAGGCTATTAAGGCTGATGCAAAGAATTTCAGATTCAGACTTGTAGTCAGAACCAGGAAGATAGAGGGGAGAAGCAGCTCGTTCTCTCTTTCGTAGAACACTACGATTTGACTACCTCACATTTCGGATCTTCTAAACCTTATCTGCCACTGTCTGTTCTTCCATTTCCCAGAAAAACTCTTCCAGCTGCCTGACCAAACCTTTGAATTCCAACTTTTGTGACAGACTGTTGCCCTTGAACTGGGAAAGCTCTGCAACTGGGAACTTTCAAATCTTCCCGGGAAGGTTTGTACATGTGCACAAAACCCAAAAGGCTCGATTTAGTTGCTGAGCTCATGGGCACTGTGGCTATTCATTCCCCAGTTTCCACCCCAGACCATGGTTGAGGCCAACCATAATTACCTGTTTCTTTCTACTGGGAAGACCCAACTTGTCATTTGGACAGGAGCGGCCATCTGGAAGAGTTATTCTAAGATGCATTTGTGCCCATCCTGATTCTGCCCCACTTATACTCTGAATTTGTCAGCACCTATTATTTTGAAAGATCCAGTAAGAAGAACTATGTCTGGAGAAGACTGTGTGTGTTTCCACTTGAGCTCCAGTTTCTGGAACAGAATGACTAAGTGCAAGGACACACAACTCCCGTAGTTATGGTTCAGTCAAATTGCCATGAGTTTTACTTACAAAACTTAATGAGATAGTCAGCACAGTTCATTCCAGATTATCTAATAAAAGAAATCACAGAAGTGATGCTGGACTAGTTAAGACTGAAATGACTACCCCCTGATGCGCGATAGTCTTGTGCAGCCACCAGAGGGGAGACTCTTCTTGGACAGGGGAAGGGAAATGAGCTGAGAGGAATGCACGAAGCACTCATGGACAGACAGAGCCATGTGCGTGAGCTGCCATCTTTTTTCCTTCTCAATGTACTGACCCTTATTTTCCAACACGAGACACCTTTTTAAGACCAAAACAGAATGCTAAAATAATTACGTGCAACAACCCATGTAAACTGGGGCTATCCCAGACAAACTTAGAAAACGGGACATCCCTACCTCCTCGAGTGTGGGCCCAAATACCAAGGCATTGTCACCCGCAAATCCCAAACCTAATTGTTATTATCTCCCTTTAACAAATATGAAAACTGACAGGTTTGCTAACTCTGTGGACTACAAATTAGTATTCTCACTCCACAGACAATTGGATTGAGAAGCAGAGAAACTAACTCTACTTTACACTAACAAAAGTATCTCTTTGTTAAGTATCCTGTTAATGTGATAAAAAAATACTTTATCGGGAGGGCATGCCGTCTGCCTTGACTTTCTCTATCCTAATAAAACCCGAATAACTGAAAAATCTCTACTTCATTGGCAATGTTTAGACAGAGAATAAATATACATACCACTCAAGTTTAAAATGCTTTGCCCCCAAGCTTAAACATTTTGAGCATCTCCTGCAAAACTATGACCCTGAGTTTTTAATTGTTGACTCGAAGACTTGGGGTATTTCATATCTGCAGCAATTGAAAGAATGCTATTCATGTTAACCACAAGAGGCTTAAGAGAGAGAGCTAACTGCTGCATCCGCATTCTTGGAGAGGTCTAAAAGCAAAAGAGGCTCTTCTGTTGCTTGACAGCAGCAGGGGTCTGAGGGCCCTCTCAGGGAGCCTGCCGGCAGGGAGGTGAGTCATGGAGGAGTGCCAGAGCTTCTGAACTCATCCACTTCAGGAACGAGGAACTCAGTGCCCACAGGGAATGAGATCAGCTGCTTTTAAGGACAATCTGGTTGTCAGGCTCAATGAACACCCACATTAGACATCACTGGACATGTAAGAAACAGGACATGTGGTTCCTATGTTGCCTCTGAAATCCTGGCTCCACAGGAACACTTGGAGACATATTTTCCCCAAGGCCTTCCAAGGAAACGAGGAGTGCTTGTTTTCCACAAATTTGTTGAGTTTTAGGACACTATAATTTCCAAATATTATTACCTTCCCTCTGAATGTGAATTTATTCTAAGGCGCCATGTTTGATGTGTCTCTCAGACGTTAAAATTGTCTCCTTTAGGGGCGCCTGGGTGGCTCAGTGAGTTGGTCCGCTGCCTTCTGCTCGGGTCATGATCTCAGGGTCCTGGGCTCCAGCCCTGCCTTGGACTCTCTGCTCAGCTCAGCGGGGATCCTGCTCACCGCCCCCTACCCCGCCCCCGCCTGCCTCTCTGCCTACTTGTGATCTCTCTCTCTCTGTCAAATAAATAAATAAAATCTTTTTAAAAAAATTGTCTCCTTTAAGAGAGATGTAGTGTCTTTAGTGGATTATCTTATTGTCTTTTAAGACCTCGAGACTTTCAGAAGTCATTCCTTGGACATAAACCATGTGTCCTAGGTTCTCTGTTTTGTACTAGGCATGTACTAGTGAATATCAAGTGATAACTCGCATAATGAGACAAGTCTTCATCAGGTGGCAGAAAGAAACGTGTACCCTATCAATTTTTTGATCTACACTACATGAAAAAACTTTGTTTATTCAACCCACCCAATTTTGTTGTACATGATTTCAAATCTATTTATCAAAGAGATTTGTATTTATATAGACAGACAGAGCAAAATTTAGAGCACCACAAATCTTTCCACTTACCCATGAAGTGACTTTTGACCTGAATTTTGATCTGTCTTTGGCAGTTAATCATCAAAAACAGCGTAGGAAACATATGTAACCACAGCCTCAGTGACTGAATATTCTCTAATGTTATAATCAAGTTTCACAACTTTACAAAGTCTATCTTTGTGAAAGTGTCATAAAACTGATCCATTATTGACACTGGACTGCCATTAATGCAAAATGAATAGCTTCATTATATGAGAACCTCACAAAAAGGAGAGAAATTAAATCCCCCTACCTTCCCTCCATTGTTCCCAAAAGAAAATTTGATTTGTATATGTAGAATCCCTGCTCTGTTCTCAACTACCCTAATTTCCTTGACTTTGACCAGCCCCCAGGATAACTCTCACTCCACTTTTTGCCCCAGGAGCATTTTGTCAATATGTACTGAAGATTGGCTGTTGGAAAGCAGCCTGCCAACCAAATCTCTGGTAGTCATGGAATTCTGACTTATATTCACCCTTTGGGGCTCACAGGCTCTGAATCTCAACTCACTTGGCCTTTATTTATTTATTTATTTATTTAGTTCCACTGTCATTTGTTCAGGACACATTGCAGCTCTCAAAAAATGTAACACGTATTTTGAAAAACAATTTTTACTTCATAGATAAAATCTTGATAACACATACAACTGTCTCCAAAATATTTCATGGAAATGTATAAACTTGTAAGAATAATATATTTCTATGACCATATTAAGATACATATATTTAATTTTTCTTTGTAAATCTAGTTATTATCAACATCAGAACTTATACTTTTTAAATATGCATTGCAAGTCCATGTAAAAGCATAAATTACATAAAATATATTTTATGACCCTTATGTAATGATTTTTTTGTTTTATAATTAAGCCGTAGTATTTCTGAAACTATAGTAGTCCATTACATCATGCCATATATATATATATATAATGCTTTTTCTTTGTTCAATTTTTTGTTTTCTTTTTTTTTTACATAGAACTTTTTTTCTTTATTTTTTATTTTTCAGTGTTCCAAGATTCATTGTTTATGCACCACACCCATGCAATACGAGCTCTCCTTAATGCCCAGAACCGGGCTCACACAACCCCCCACTCCCCTCCCCTCTAAAACCCTCAGTTCGTTTCTCAGAGTCCACAGTCTGTCATACTTCATCTCCCACTCCAATTTCCCCCAATTCACTTTTCCTTTCATTCTCCTAATGTCCTCCATGCTATTTCTTATGTTCCACAAATAAGTGAAACCATATGATAATGAACTTTCTCTGTTCACTTGGCCTTTAGATACCCGTGGGCCTCAGATTGATAATGACAGTTAACATATCCCAAACCTAATATCTTAAATATTCAGATACAGTTATTATCCCATCCATGCTACAAATAACATTTAGTTGATTCATATTCAGAGTCTTTCATTATGTACAGTAAGTATACACCTCCTAGTTAAGGTAAATTTTTTAGCTTACATCTTATCAATAAAATATTTCATAATGTTTATTTTGAAGATGAAATTAAATCATATATTTTTACATATAGATAAGGCTGAGGGTTTACAGACCTTTTTAATTAAAGGAAAACTATGGCATATGCTACCTAAGATCCATGAGACTGAAAGACAGAAGTCTTCACCCAAACTTGTATAACTTTAATAGCATCTAATGATTATATCATTTTGTAACCTAACATGGGTACCTTGTATTTTTAATTCACTGCCTTTGATTATTTGTATTTTATCCCCCTAAATATCTTGTCAGCTGCTAGAAGACAGAGGCTGTGCCCTATGCTCTCATTCTTGCCCATAGCACTTAACTGAGTGTTCAGCATGAGCACTCAATCAGTATCATCTGTCTGCTTTGCATTAACAATATCTGATCACAGGTGTCGCCCGGGAAAGCAGGTCTTCTGATCCTGTTGGAGATTCAGTGTGAGATGTTAAGTGACTGCCTGGAGTCACATAACCTCTGTGTGGCGAAACCAGGATCCAAAAGAAGGTCTGTGTTCCTCCATGGGCCATACTTCTTAGGGATCGACAGATTTTGTATGCCCCCACAAGAAGCTCTCACCCCCGCTAACCTGGACCTCCAAATGGAATGAGCCTGGAACACTAAGAAATGTTTAGGAACTCCTGATTTCAAATCTTGAATTTTCTTTTATTGGTATTCATATACATTCGATATATTCACTCTATATTCAATACATGAATTTTCTTTATCAAGACCATGGGTGGAGTTGAGTCCATCCTCATGAATCTAGCTTATGGGCAGACATAAAATTTTTTAAAAGTTCTCAATATCTTGTCCACCAGTTCCTCAGCAGAGCAGTGGTAATGGCTATATTTAAACATCTTAACACTGTTCTTTCAGGATGTTTTAAGAATTTAGAAAACATTTGCTGTGCGTATTAGCACCCCTAAAGGTGTCGTCATTATTAAGATTAATTTGGAAACAATTAGACGAATCTCTTATTCAGCTTGAGAATCGTACTGTTCACTCTAACTGAACAGTTGGTTTGAAGATCAAATCCACAACCTCAGTGTTACCTTTATTTTGTTAACAACTTCTATAGGATATGCCCATTCACGTGTTCATTTAAAAACCATATTTGGAGACACCAATACTTTCATTCTACCCCCAAAAAGAAAGCCTCTCATTCTTTCTTTCTATTGGCTCTTACGCTCATTCTTTCTTGAATCTCCATGTGCACAAACAGAATTTTTCAGAGGAAAATGCCATTAGCCATGGTTTGGGATTCCTAGTGCCAAGTCAAAAACTCTGCAATGGTTTTTTCTAAACAACAGATGTGCACGATGCCATCTTCCAGCAATGGTTTGTTCACCATGAACTTAGAACTACCCGCAGGTTATCAGATGTCCCCTTGGAGCAGGACCTCTCTGGGAGCGCATGCACTAGCTCATTGCTTCTGAATTCTGTGCTCCGTTTCCTGTACCCATCTGGAGCATCATGTGGGAGCACACAAACAAAGCCCTGGCTTCCCAGAAAGACTGTCAGCTCACCTCTAGTTAGAGGTCACACATTGGCCACCCGAGGGTGAATCTGGCTCCAAAATGCCTTGCCTTTAGTGAGTGTAGTATTTGAACTTACTCATCCCTAGCTGCAGATTATTGCTTGGAAATCCAGCTACTCATGAAAATCAACTGGGAAGGTTTTATTTTTTATTGTATTTACTTTTTTAAAGATTTTATTTATTTATTTGACAGACAGAGATCACAAATAGGCAGAGAGGCAGGCAGAGAGAGGAGAAAGCAGGCTCCCTGCTGAGCAAAGAGCTCTGGGCTCAGTCCCAGGACTCTGAGACCAAGACCTGAGTCAAAGGCAGAGGCTTAACCCACTGAGCCACCCAGGCACCCCTGGGAAGCTTTTAATATTCATGCCTGAGACCTGTACCCATATATTCTACTTTAATTGGTCTGCAGTAGGACCTGGCCATCTGAATAAATTTCAACCTCTCCAAGTGATTTTGTGCAAACCACAGTTGAGGACCACTGCAGTCTCTATTTAGGGCCCGAGAGCATGGCTGACAAGGAACTCTGCAACAAACAGCAGGGTGAAACCGGGAAATCTGGGGATGGAGAAAGGAGCAGGAGCACCCCAGGGCCAGACTCATGATGGGTGAACAATCCGACGTGGGTCATATGCAAGAGTCAAAAGGCAGAGCCGGGTTGTTGTCCAGACCAGATACTCAGAGGCAACACTTTCAAGGTAAGAACAGTCAACAAATCTAGAATTCCTATGAGTGCAGCTTATAGTGCCAAGGTAAATATAGTCAAATCTCTACCATTGGAGGCAGCACCCAGAAAGATCCCAGGGCCAAGTAAAATAGACTAGGGTATTTATCGAAGGTGACCAAAAGGACAGAAAATCAGAGTTAAGGAGGAGAGACAAGTCAAGGACCCAAAAGGTAAGGGGAAAAAAGCCCCCAAAAGCAAAGAATCAGGTTGTTGGATGAAGTAGTTTAGGACTAAAGCATGAATGGTGAGAGTTTTTAGTGCCCTCCACTTACCTAGTCCTTGTGTATGTTCTAGGAACTGTTGTTGCAGGTTAAAACAAGATAATTCATGAAAACCACCTTGAATCAGAAGCAAGGCCGCAAATCTGGTACAGTGGTTCAGTATCAGCAGCAACAAACGTGAACAGAATTTCTATTCCCATCAGGGGCCTTGGTCTTCTGAGTGCTGTCAGTGAGACTTGTGTATTGGGTGCTAAAAGTGACAGTTAATCAAGACACCATAGCATAAGGGACCGGTGTTGGAGTCAGTACATAATGCAGCCTCGGGTAGCTAAATGGTGAGTCAGAAGGACAATTATTCCATTGGGTTCATTGTACCCAAGTAGACTTTAACAACATCATGAAGTTCTTCCTGTGAAGAATAAATGGGACCTGATCAATTAGTTATTATTGTCATTGCTCTACGGTTGTATTAGTTATCTTTTGCAGCCTAACAAATTACCCTAAAGCTTTGCGATTTAAAGTAACATTTATGAAGTCACAAAGTCTCTGAGGATCAGGGATTTGGAAGAAGTATAACCAGACAGTTCTGGTTCAAGATACCTTCATAAGGGTTGAGTTCAAAGGTATGACTTGGGCTACACTCATCTGTGTGCCTGCTTCCAAGCTCACTCTTGTGACACTGGTGGATGGCTTCAGTCTCACCACATGAGCCTCTCCAAAAGTTGTTCTCAACATGGCAGCTGACTCCCCCTAAAGAGAGAGAGAAAGGAACAGAAAGATAGGAAGAGACAGACAAGAAGAGAGAGTGAGCATGACAAAGACAGCACTTTTATAACCTAACCTCAGAAATGACATACCACCACTTCTGTCATCTGTGATGGGCGAACACTGATACAAGGTGGCAGGAGCGCACAAGGATATAAATACCAGGAGAGGAAGATATTGAGGACATCTTGGAGACTGGCAACCAGTGGGTGTTGCTGCCATCTTTGTGTATAATTTATTTGGTCTCTCAAAAACATTCCCATTGTATAAGTGAAGATGCTGGGATTCTGAGAGATTTGGTGATTTGAACAAGACCACATTGCTAGTAAATTGTTCTTAGTTGCTGGAGTTTTCCTGGTCATGGTGACAGGGAATTCATTGGCCATCCATAAGTCTTCTACTATTACTCAGTGGTAGTTCTTCACAAACTGCAGTAAAATAAGACATGAATTGAAAAGTTTTCTCAGTCTGTTTGGATCTGGTTAGCATACCTGGCTTCAGCCCAGTCCCTTATAAGGAAATATCCTCAGGCAGTAAGGAATCAGATGGATTAAATCTTTTGTTCATGTTCAATTCTACTACATAAGTCAAAACCATACTCCTGTCTCCACTGACTCTCAGAATAAGGCTCCAGGTTTAAAATCTCATTCAGTCTCCTGTCTGTTTAAATAAAATCTACAAATAGGGTTTAATGTTGTTCAAGCTAATGTATGCATCTATAGATCAATAGAATAATAAATACGTAATTATAGGACAAGGAAATTAAGAGCAGAAATGTATTTGGAAAATTGATGAGAATTGGAGACAAGAAAAGGGCAAAGTTTGAAAAGCAAAATATCAAAGATGGCATGTGTAAGGGTGCTAGAGACTACATGTCTGCCTCCCTCAAAATTCTTAACGTTGAAATCTTAGCCCCCACTGTGATGGGAATTAAGTCATGAGGGTGTAGTCTTCATGAATAAGATTAGTGACCTTATTAGAAGAGACTGGAGAGAGCTTTCTCTCTCTCTCTCTTGCTCTCTCTTTTGCTTTTTCTCCCTTCCTCCTCTGTCTCTCTCCCCCTTCCCATTTTCTGCCACAAGAGGACACAACAAGAACACATCTGCAAATCAGGAGGCACGTGCTCACCGGACACTGGATCTTGGACTTTCAGCCTCAAGAACTTGAGAAACAAATGTTCTTTAAACTTCCCAGTCTATGGCATTATATTATCACAACCCAAACTAAGATGAAATAGATTGGGAAAAATTGGCAGTAATTGTTCCTAGTGACACAAGCTATAATCTCCTTATTGCCTCCACTCTTTTGTATTTGATCCTTATAATTTTTCATTAGTTTTTTTTTTTTTTAATTGGGAGAGACATTCACCTTGCATAAACATTTTTAACACCCTGGCCATGTTATTGCCTTTGTATGAGAATTTTTGTATTTCCTGCCTTGAGATATCTTGTGCAAATATAAGCAAATAGGTACTCTGTATCAGTCTATAATTTTTCCTACTTTTTCTATAGGTGGAAATATACCATACATAGTATTATGTACCTCAGTTTTTTCCAATTAGTAGCATGTCTTGCAGAGCTTTCTATTTCAGTACACAAAGAGATTCCTTGGTCATTTTTAATCGTAATAGTATTCCATGTGGTTATCTAAAATCTTTTGTTATAATAAGCCCTGCCTCAAGAAATAACTATATATATGCCATTTTACACACAAGGGTGAGGATACATCTAGGATAGTTTTTTAGAAGTAGAATTGCTGGGTCAGAAGATGTGTGCACCTAGAGTTTTGATACATTTTGCCAAATTGATTCCTTAGACGTTTTAACCATTCATATTCTTGTCAGCATGGTATAGGAATGGCTGGTCATCCACAATCTTTTTTTTTTTTTTTTTTGAAGATTTTGTTTATTTATTTAATGGAGAGAGAGAGATAGCGAGAGAGGGAACACAAGCAGGGGGAATGGGAGAGGGAGAAGCAGGCTTCCTGCTGAGCAGAGAGCGTGATGTGGGTTCAATCCCAAGACCCTGGAGTCAGAACCTGAACCCAAGACAGATGCTTAACCGACTGAGCTATCCAGGTGCCCCAGTCATCCACAATCTTAGCAGCAAGACTCAAACATGGGTCTTGCCTCATATAATAAGTAAAAAATGGTTTCCAGAGTAACTTTTCATATATTTAAAAGCCATTTTAATTTCATTTCCTTGTAGTTTCTATTCACACATCTTACATTTTTTTTCACTGAGTTATTGATCCTTTTCTTGATATTTGCAAGATATTTTTATATGTTAAAGAAATTCAGCCCTTTGCCTGTGACAGGAGTTTCAAGCATTTTTCCCTATTAAGTTTGTCTACCAACTTCACTGTAGTGATTTCTAACTTTTTTTTTCTTCTTTTGTGAGGGGTGTGCGAAACATTTTTATTTTTATATAGTCACGCCTACCAATATCTTTCAATGATTTCTGAGTTTTGTGTCACACCATTTCTTAACCAATTACCTTTCCTGCATCTACCTAGACTCAGGAAAGACACATCTTTAAGTCGAACCCACAAAAAGTCAACTTCTGTTCCAAAGCTCAAGATGCTCTTGGGGGGGAGGGGGGAAGAGTGAAAGAAATTTTAAAGAACACAAAGACAGTTTTAAATAAGCCACAGTCGTTTTTCGTGTTTCATCTGTTGATGATCCATGGGTACGAGAGCCTTCTCTAATTCCATTTTTGGCTGGATCACTTGCCAGGTCAAAAGAGAGAGAGAGAAAAGGAAAGAATAAGCAAGTAAGAAGGCAGGCAATCATACCTTCCACTCTGAAGGTGTGGTGTGAACAAATGAATCAGGCAGATCTGGGGAAGAGGAGGGTGCCAGGATTTATGGCCAAGGCTCTCCTCACCTAGGCAACAGTTGGTAGGCAGCATTTGTGGCAGTGGCTAAAAGCTATTTCAGGGCTTGGCTGGGACAGTATCTGCTGAATAACTAGGCCAGTCTTAGAGCCAAGATCCACAGCTCAGCTGCTGTTGCTGCTGCTGAAGAAGGCTCAAAACTCATTTTTGCTGAGTCAAATCTCTCTTCGGGGATTTAGAAAACAAATGAGGCTCTGAGAAGTGGAAATTCTTCTGGACAATTCTTTGGGAAACAATGCAGTGGGTCTTTCGGTGTTTCCGTTCCTCTATAATGAATTCAGTCAAAGGTAGAGACCCCCTCTTCACGATTTAAAACTAACTCACTTTGGAAGAGACTTCCCTGGTTTTAGGCAGAAACCATGGGATGGGAGAAATAAGCAAATGAGAAAATGAAAAGGAAAGGGAGAGAAAACTACTTATAGATACATATTTCAGTATGAAAGACAGATGCACACAATTTTCCATGCCAGCCAGTCTGCTGTGTATAAATAGGAAGAGCTCAAGGTAAACTACCAAGAAAATGACTCATAGGGGCAAGAATAAGGAAAGAGATCAAGTGTTCCTGAGTTATTAGTAACTTGAAATTACATCCTTATGCAGAGATCCTTCAAAGCTGCATTCTCTAAGCGTGGACCTCTGGTAAGCCTGACCCAGCAGTGACTTTGAGTAAGTAGAGCCAGGATATTTCAGGGAATGTTTCGTATGTCCATCCCATATACATTTTTTTGGGGTTTTTTTTTTTCAGTTTTTTCCCCAATATCTAGGAAATACCTTAAACATTTCATAAAGTGCTTTCACTAAAGCGTGGGTGTTTGAAACACTAATTCTACTTGTCGCCTCATCACTACCTTAGCAAATATTTGTTGCGTACTTACTGTGTGGGGTGCACCATGCCAGTGTGTTAGCAGGAATTTAAAGAGGGATGATTGAGTCAAAAAGACACCATTATGATGAAAAAGGAAGTGGATGGGAGGGTTGGGGGAAGGAGAAACAATATGGGATATCAAGATTCTAGTATATACAGCCAGAGACAATGCAACTACATTTTAACTAACATAGTCCAAATTTCACTCAACTCAAGGTCAGAGCGAAAGTCCAAGTACAGTGTACAGGCACCAACAGAGGCACTGGACCAAACTTCTTCATAGACACGTAATGAGCATAAAGAGGTGACGATTTCACAAACTACGAAAGTTTTTTTTATTTTACATTTCCAAGGGGGTCTTTTCTCTGAATATGTCACTCGTGGGCTAAACATCCGGTACTAGATTCTCAAGGTTTCTGCTTACTTAGACCAAATGTGCTCTCGGGATTTTATTGTTCCATGGATTCTGCTTTCAAGGGCTTCTGATATCTCATCTCTTCTATTTATTGTTTTTTTTCTGTGATTTCCTCTGGTTCTTGGTTTCCATGCCTCTCTACTATCTGCTGACTTGCCCTCCAACTGGACTTTTCAAGAATAATCAGCTCAACCCTTTACTTTACAGTATGGAAGAGATATATGAAGGTATTTTGGGAGTCATTGGCCAAATGTACATTTCTACCTTTGTATCAGATGCTTCTCCAGCCTCATCTGACCAACTATGATCAGAGCAGTGAACTCACATGATGAAAAGACTATCAATACATACGGAAGGAGCCATTGGAGGTGGCTTTCCAAAACATAACTATGATGATGATACATATTCATAGAGTCCTTCTTGCTAAGAAACAATTTACTATTGAATCAAGTGCCTACTGGTACTCTAAATAATAGATTTCTTTCTATGTGATGTAGCTTGCTTGGAATGAGGAGTTTTTTAGACAGAATTGTAGATCACAGCATTGAAAGGGGATGGGGAAGCTCAATCTATCCATTTTCCTAAATGAGTCACTGGACCCTTAGAAGGACTAAGTAAACTTACCTAGCTCAGGACTGGGAATAAAGCCAGAATCCAAAGATCCCCTTTACAATGTCCTTTCCACTCACATTCTTTATTTGCTCTGCATGGTCTTAAGCTAATTTCCCAATTTAAAAAAAAGTGTAGGGGCGCCTGGGTAGCTCAGTGGATTAAGCCTCTGCCTTCAGCTCAAGCTCAGGTCATGATCTCAGGGTCCTGGGATCGAGCCCCGCTTCAAGCTCTCTGCTCAGCAGGGAGCCTGCTTTCTCCTCTCTCTCTGCCTGCCTCTCTGCCTACTTGTGATCTCTCTCTCTCTCTCTCTCTGTCAAATAAGTAAATAAAATCTTAAAAATAAATAAATAAAATAAAAGAGAGTGTAGCTTTTTGTAGACATTTTTACACTAAGATTTCGCAAGTTTTTTCTAGCTTCAATCAATCAGTCATCAATCAATTACAACATCAACAATTTTAGTACTGATAAAAATTTCATCTGAAAGGAACAGGCCAACACAAGCAAAATAATTTCTCAGTGCCAAGAAAAGAATAATACGTCGCTGAGAACTTTCAGTTTGCCATGAACCATAAACATAGACTTCAAGTGGTGGGAGCTGGGACTCATTCATTCCTCTGATTACGGAACCAACTTAGTTGGCTATGGTTAAATTCAATGACCTGTAAATCATGGGAACATCCGAAGGAAACCATCACAAGCGAATTACGACAAACACACCTAGAGCACGGGAAGTGAGCAAGCAGTTGAATAACCCTGAAGACGTTTATTACATACATGTTGGGCGGAAATGCACACTATAAATCATTATTGGTTAATGTATGTGATTACTTATAAATTTAGATCTCTAAATTAAAACCAGTGTCTTTGAAGGTGGACAGAGGCAGATAACCCTTCTTGAAAAGAGAGCTTGAGAGATTTTAAAAAATGTGAGGCTAAAACAAAATACTTTTCTTGAATTAAAAAGAAACTTTTAACTTTCAATTTTTGAGCTCAATAAAAACAAACTTTCAACTTCTTTTAAATGAATATCATTTTTGTAAGCCCTGCATCTGGCATTCTCCATCCCTGGCATCTGGCAACCTCTGGACTGGGAGAAGAAGCAACTACTCTGTAGACAGGCTGCAAGCTAGTAAAAGCCTCCTATATCAGTAAAAATATCAACTCGCAGCAGAGATGAATTTCGTTTGGAAAATTCTCCTTTAGTCTTAGGAATGATACTAAACCATCTCAATCTGCTTCTAATTTATATTTAATCTCCAGTATTAAATGCATGCACTTACCATCAGGAGGGTTTAGCTAATTCCTCAATCTGCCCCTTACCCAGTCTCCAGCATCATGGCCACTCTTGGAACACACTGGCTTCTGGCTTCAGAGACTGAGACTCTATCTCAGACACCAGTAATGCAGCTCTGAACATAGCAGGCACTCAAAACTGTTTCTGGAATAAATGGGGCATGGAGAGAAATTTAATAGATTCATTTCTTTCCTGCCTCCTATGGTCGTACTCCAGACCAGACAACAGACCCTAAAGCTTTTACTCTAAACCAGGTTTTATTAATCTCTCTCCACTATTGACGTTTGGGTCCAGATAAGTTCTTGCTGTAAGAGGGGCTTTCCTGTGTCTAATGGAAGGTTTAGTAAGATCTGTGGCTTCTACTCACTGAATGCTGGTAGGGCCACTGCGATGAAAGTATGACTGCCAAAAACAAATGTCTGCTGGGGGAGCAAATTTGCCTCCACTTGAGAACCCCTGAATGAAATAGCTTGAATGACAGTAGTAACTAGAAATCAGAAGGCTGGGACAACATTTCTAATCACAGCAAGAGTATTTTTTACCCACAGAATTATAGAATCTAGCTAATCTAATCTAATCCAATCTGATTTATGGCTAGTTGATGTAATTGATTAGAAGTAAGATCAAGGTAACAGCTTTTCTCCTCAAAATAACCTCAGTAGTATGTTAAATACATCAGATACATTGTTGCATTCAACCCTTGCAACAACTTTATATACTTAGTTTGCAGAGGAAGAAATAAAGATTTGGAAATGAAGCATACCAAAGGTGAGATGGGTATGACTTGGTTCAACCTGATTCTTCTCACAAGTACATGTTCTTATTCACCGCATCATTCCTTTATAATCTGTTACAGTCCTGGACTCCCTCTAATTCTAAATGCAATTCTAGATGCAACTCATTTCATAACAGACCCTGGTGAAGAGTATGAATGAGTCAGTGACAATATATTCCTCTTACAAGAAAAACATTTCAAGGGCTATGATGTACTGAAGGTGAGTCATTAGAAACCCAACTATAAAGAAAGAACAAAATCTGTGTTTTACAGGGACACGGAATAAATTTCTGCAATTATTCCATTTTGGGTCACACTTCAGTTTATGGAGCCTACCAGAAAAATAACATCGGAAGAGAATGGTGGGATCTCAGTGGAACTTTCTCCAGGAAAAGGTGAAATAGAGTCAGCAGGAAAGAGAGTTCTGTCACTTTCATGTTTGACACTCACAGACCGTGCTAAAGAAAACATTTCTGGCATATTTTTAGCCTTATTATGGAAAAATGGACCCTGCTGGGTCACATGGACAAGCTTCCAATCCAATAAGAGTCAGAAATGCAAAAGAAAAATACCCTGGGAAAGTTTTCTCCCTGTTCATACAGAGCAGAGCCTACAGTGCATTCCCTTGTCCAGCCTATAATTAAGACGAAAGGCATGTTCCCCTCCAATTTGCTGCCTGGTGGCATGGTTCACATTCCATCCGGGCTGCAGTGGCCTGGTTCGTCCTAATGCGACACATTTTTAAGGCAAGGGAAAAAAAAGTAAAACACACATTTTACTCTTAAGTGTTTCATAGGATGAGCTATTTCAGTCTATACTATTTTTAACTCAGTTAAAAGAAAACATTTTTGAATTGACCATTTCTTACAGGAACTCAAGTATAAGGCTGCCTGTCTTTAGAGAGTAGCTGTCTTGTTTGCTCAAGGTGCCGTCCATTTGGTTGAGACCCTTAGCTGTGATGATGGGTCAGCCCAAAAAGTTTTGGACAGTATGGTATGTGCCCAGAAGGTCAGATACTTTCCACAGCCTCTTGGGGTATCAAAACTTAGCCAACGAACTTTTGAGAAGAAGGCTGTTTGTGAAAAGTCTGATACTTTTGAATTCCACTCAGACTGAAAAAACATGAGAACTGTCTTTTTTTCATAGAAATGCCCCCTTCTTACCTCTCCTTAAACCCTTCAAGCTCAGGCAGTCAACTCTGAATAAAGCATAGCTAGAATGAGATCTCAAGGTTGACCTACATAGATAAACACAGATGTATGTTTTTCTGAAATTCATATAAATGTATATAATTGTGTATATATGTAAATATATATATACATTTATATATGTAAATATATATATACATTTATATACAATTATATAAATTTCTATATATATTAATTTCTGGAATTTATACATATACACATATATGTATATAACTTCTGAGTTCCATGTTTCTTTCCATCTTCTAGAAAAAATCATCAGTGTCTTGTCACTCATTTGGTAACATTTTTGAACTGAAATTACTTCACTCACAGTGAATAGTAATACTATTTGAAATACAATTAAATTTTCATTACTCACATTACAGTGCTATGGTGTCAAAGCATACACTCATAGACCATTCTGTGTCTAAGGAAATCACCTTTAAGAGGGCTTAGAAACTTATAGGTCTGACTGAATCAAATCATTTCCACAGTAGCTACATTCCACCCCCCACCCCCCCCAGTGAGAACTTAACTCCAACAAATAGTTGAATCTTTATAAGTTTTCCCAACTGAAAACTTAACACATCAGTCTCAAAGTTAGAACTCTCAGAGAGAGTATGACAAATAGACGAATCTGCTCTATGTGTATTAATACTGTACTTACTAATTGCAAGCTCTGTAATTATCTCTTCCAGATGTGTCCCATCCTGTACCTCAACTCCATGCCTGGGGCCTTTTTAACAAACAAGCGTGTTTTGTTTTGTTTTGTTTTGTTTTTTTAAGAGGGGGTACAACAGACAACTGAGTTTCCCAGCAGCACTATAAGCCCTAGTAGTCATTTGGCTTTAGTCTAGCTTCTCTTTAAAAGTTCTTTCCTGCCTACTGGATCACCCCATTCCAGCTCACCCTTGCATGAGTCATGAAACTGCTGTTCACACCCATTGCCTAACGTTCTGTGAAGCATGAGGGTTCTGTGGTCCCGATCAGGGATCACGGGAGTCCCTCTGACAGGACTGGCTAAGAGTTCCCAGACTCATACTTCCTAAAGTTAGATTCAGAGGCTGTTCGTTAATGAGCCTTCCTACTTCTGAATGGTACCCCTTTATAATTCTGAGCAGTGAGATAGAAAACAGCAAGAGAGGAGAAGGATTGGTTTCCTGTCAAGCTATGTTTTGTAAATGCAAGATATTATTCCTAAAATGACTACATCCTGTTATAGGTGAAGTTAGTTTTAACAAGTTAATTAGATGAGAAACAAGAAAATATGAGAAAGCTATCGATTCCTTTTAGTAATTAGTACAATAAAGCAAAGTTATTTGTAATGGCATGAACTAAGCCTGAGCTGTTGCTTAAGGAAGAAAAGAAATCATACCTTGCCTAATGGTTAACGTTAGTTAAGGGTTAGAACTAGGACAAGACGGGCTCAGGCCAATCCAACAAGCAACAAGGAGACTTGCTCTGAAATCCAGGAAATCCTTTCTGCACATGGTATGCACCGCAGCTCCTATTGGCTCTAACACAAACCACTGGAAGAAAATTCCTTTTTGTTTAGGCTCATTGCTTCTCAAGTATGCAAAACTGTTAACTTACAATAGGAGAACAATCGATATTCTTACTGGCTCATGTAAATAAGAATCAAATTCAAAAAGGTCCCTATTAACATGAGTGTTATCTGTGTTGAACAGCTTCCCAGGATAGCAAATGGACTCGGCTGGCCTGTCTCACAATTCTTACCTTCACCCCCCTTGGAGTGTGTAACTATTCCACCACAATTAATAAACAATTGCTCCAGGAATGAGGTAACAGAAGATCAAAGATGGGTCCTCCTGATGTTTCAGAGAACAGTTCCATCAGAGGCCAGGCCACCCTCTTGGCAGGAACGTTAGAGAAGAGACCAGAACAAAGGATGGTAGTTGTATGAGGTAAACTTTTCAGATCTCTTCCAACCTTGCAATGCTAATGAAATGGCCGTCTTCCAAATGATTTTCCAACCTCAGGAGAAAATGATGGCTTCTGAATTAACTCAAAAGAGGGTTTCAAAACACTGCCTCGTTCAGCTAGATATTTCAGAAAAATAAAGGCCAGAATCTACCTTAAAGTGTGATGTGGCCAAATAATAGTAGTCATGGTGGCAGGGGTAGTAATAGTTGTAATTCTAGCATTAGTGATAATAATAATGGTAGTAATAGTAATGGAGGATCCAAAATTACTGCTCTCTTTTCAAGTACCTCCATGGAATTCATTTTTTTCTGTAGAGCAACCTACTAATTATATTTCATGGAAGTTGGTATCAAGTTTCATTATCTTTGAGAAAAACGATCCACTAAAGGAGCTGATGGCATTTGGAGCTGTCTTGGGGGCATGCTGAGTTTGGGGAGGGGAAATTTGGAACAAAGAGGAGATAATCCAGAATGAAGAGCAGACTTTTCCTCCGTAGAAAATGCCATTGACTTTGATTCGGATGCTGAATGCACTCAAGGTGAACATTTCCAAACTGTATACAGCTGGACCCACCATACTGGGAATATTTTCTTTTTGAAGAAAAAAAAAAAAAAAGATATTGCAGAGTTGGCAGAACAAAGAATGGAAATACAAGCAGAAACAATATCATAGTCCGGAATGTGACTGCTGGCAAAATTAAAGGACTTCGTTGATGTATAGAAAGTTGTACTTGTTGCCCTTATCTTGTCGTGCAGGAACACAAGGATGGTGACCCAGAAGTATTAGCAGAGGCTGCCGTGATTATCACAATTTTGTGCCCAACTGTATGTACCACCCGTAACGCAGACAAAGCATGTTACACTTGAGGGTTCAAGGAGCAGGGAGGATTGGTGTTTGTCCACACACTGGCTGAATATACATATGAAACAATCAAGATTTCCAAGCAAACTAGAGATAAGAAAAGAAAGAGAGAATCGATGCTCTCAAAAGAGAAATTAAAAAGTTCCTACATCTGAAGATGTTCTAAGAACGAAAGATGGATTCGGCAGTTCAAGAACATAGATCTAACTTTAACCCAAGACAAGACTTATCAGTACTGGCAGTGTATATATAGTTCAGGGTGGGGGGCAAGTGGCTGGGGAATGGAGGCAGGGTATAGGGTAAGACCTCCCAAGCCATGCCCAGATGGGATTGTTTCCAGATATCTGTCCATGGAAGCTCAGTGTCAGGAAAGAGAATGCCTGTCAGAGTCTGGGAACCAGAAGAAAGACGCAGATCCTAGAAAGTAGGTCACACCATGAGTCAAGCTGGAGGAGCTGAGCAGGAAATCAGCCATGGAGTGAGCAAAGGTGGGTGACCAAGGAGTCAGTGAGGAAACATGGTGTTGATAGACTGGCAGGAGGATAGCAAAGAAACTCATGCCATGAACCCCAACTGCCATTAAGTCCTCAGTGCTGTTGTTTCTCTACCAACCGGGGCCTAAGCAGGTAGCAGATGCTCAGTTGGATGCATTTCACATGATTTCACCAAATGAGCCATATGGCCAAAATCATCTAATAGGTTTCATATGCTGTGTGTATTATTCACTGAACAAATAGGTATTGAGTTCCCGCTGTGCACCAAGCACTGTGCTGGGTGCAAGAGGCACAGACATGGGGAAAACCTGGCTTAGATTCACCCAGTCATGGCTATGCCTGTAAATGAGTCTGTAACCAACAGGCTATGGAGAACATTGGAATAGAAATATTTTTAAAGGTTGCTTTTTATTAATTGTTTAAAAATATAGTCAAAGTTCTTAAGAGCCCTATTTGACAGTGAGGCTGGCAGCTTCCAAGTAGCAGAAGTCACTAAAATGTGAAATATCTCAGTCCATGGAAATCTAGGGGTGAGAAGCAGTGGGAGTAAGATCATTCCTACACCTCCTCCAATTTCTTGAGGAGTGAGAAAAGAAACAGTGTCAGGCAAGAGAAGCTGGAAAATGGCATTTTCTCCACTGAGTCACTAAATAAAGACATAATAACTGTTAAGATTTTGTTATCATAATGACATTCATTTATTTATTCAAGCAAAAAAAAAAATGAAACCATTGTTGAGAGCTAAAGGGAGGACTTTATTGTTCTCATTGTTATTGGTTTATCCATTATCTTAAAGGCTCTTAAAGGCAGAATAATGTTAACTAACAGTCAAGAACACAGACTCAGGGGAGAGGCGGTCTGGATCCACAGTCCAGATTCACACCTTCACTAGCTTGGGGAACTTGGGCAACTCCCGTCAACTCTTTGTAATTCCCTCAGCCACAATAGGTGACTTATAATAGATTCAACCTCTTAACCTTGTTGGGAAGATTGAAGGAGTTAATATATGTAAAGCACTTAGGATAGTCTTTGTCTTTCCTCAGTGTTGCAAAGTGCTGGCTACTCCTATTTATTGAGTAACCTTGAGTGCTGGGACCATAACTAGGAACAAGGAAGACATAGTCCCTGTCAAGAAGCTTATATCCTAGTGAGAGAGACAGACAAATAAATGGTTAAATCCAATTATGATGATTAACAAAAAGGATAAGAAGGAATAGACAAGAGCAGGAAAGGACTATGTAATTATCACGGGTAGTTAGGGAAGATCTCTGAGGTGATATTTATGTTGAGATCTGAAGGACAAGAAGGCAGTGAAGAGAGCAAAAGGAGAGTATATGGTCCAAAGGAACAAGTTCGGTGGATTCTAGGCACTGATAAAGGTCAAAGTGACTGACCCACATGAGTGAGGGGATGAGGACTGTGCTGCCATAGTCCTACCAGAGCTGGGTGACAGGTTTGGAAACTTTGAAGTCATATGTGTTCTAAAGAGTGTCACACTGGGTTTCTAACCCAACAACTGGTTTCAAAACCTGGCATCCAGCCAGCCAGTCTGGATGCCGCCACCTGAGCCCAAGGTCATCTCTTGTCTAGAAGACTTTCAAAATGCTGCCCTTTCTGACACTCTTGTTCCACCACAAGGAGATACATTTTCATGAGACAATAAGAAAGACTTCTTAAAACATGAACAACCCCAGTTCAGAGCCCTCCAGTGGTATCCCCTTGTATTTAAAATGAAACACAAACTCCTTTCCAAGGTCTCTGAGGTCCTACAGGATCTGGCTCTGTTTTTCTCACCTAAATCTCCCCTCACACTCTTCCCTTTCTTTACTAAAGATCAGTCACATTCTGTTACTTGAAAAGAGCAAAATTACTCTGATTTTTTTCCTTCACTGAATTTAAACTAGCTGGGACAACCTTGCTTAGGTATTTATTTTTCATCTCCCTACCTCCACTAGAATGTAAGCTCCAAGAAGAACAGTATTTTCTATGTCCTGTTGACATACAGACTGTATTATCACATTGAAGATCCTGAATGCAAATACATCTAGGTATCCTCAAACTACACTTTAAGTCTAGTGGTTCCAAAACCTAACATGAACATCTCATGGTGATTTACCTAAGATAAAGACTCATAGTCCCTGGTGTCTAGAGATAATCGCAGTAGCTACACAAATTAGTTCATCATTGACTCATTCAGTCTTCCATTGACTTCCTCCAATAAGAAATATGCTAATTACTGATATAAAAAATGTATGATACTTCCCAGTCTTAGAAACTCAGAGTCTTATTGAAGATATAAAACATAAGCTTATGAATGTGATGTATTCAAAGCATAACTCAAGACGTGTATCTGATCACAGCAAACTGACAGATTAGGCCAACTGGTATCATTCAAAGAGTTTTTCTGGGTACAGAATTCTAGGTCGAAGATTATTTTGTGTCAGCACTTTTAGAGATATTATTACACAATATTCTTAATTCTACATTATTATGCAGACAGATCCTATAATCCGTCGTTCTGTTGTACACAAACTGATATTTCTCTCTTGCTGCTTTGAGATCTTCTCATCTTGGGCATTCTGCATTTTACCACAATGTATGTCTTATGAATATCTTTGTATTTATCATTTGCTATAAATTGTGATTATTTTATATGTAAATTAATGCTTTTATCAGGGCAGAAAAAAATCATTGTCTCTTTAAAATCGTCTCTCTTTTATTACCTCCTTCTGGGACTCTGATTAGATTTATGTTCAATTTTTTCATTCTGTTTTCCATATCTCTTAATTTTTCTTATACTTCCCTCTCTACATCTCCCTGAGTTTAATTCTACATAATTCTTTTTATATCTCTTCTCTGATTCACTTAATTTTCTCTTACATTGACCTAATCTGCCATGTAAATCAGCCATAAATTCTCCTGTGCCAATACTTTTCATTTCTAAAAGTCATATTTGATTCTCATTTGGATTTGTCTAATAATTTTATTATAATCTTTTATTTCATACTAATTTTTGTGAGTCCAAATTTTATTTCCTTAAGCAAGTTAAACAAAATTATTTTATATTCTGCATCTGAAATCTTCACTATCTGAATTGCTTTGGGTCTAAATACATTGTTTGTTGTTTCTAATCATTCTTACTCATGGTGGCTTATTTCCTCATGTGTTGGTGATTCTGAACTGTGTGCTATTTATTTGGTCTTATTATATGGTAATAAAGAGCACTTACTCAGAGAACGATTTTGTTTTCAGAACATTTTGTTGTTCTTGTTCAGAACCATTTGCTTGTGCTAGGAACCAGTGGATGTTACTGACCTGGTGCCATGTCACTTCCTTTAGAGTCCAAAACGTTTAGTGCTTCAACCCTCCCACCCTTCTGCTGGCCCAAGCTTAATATTTCAATACTGGCATTTGCCCCCAAAGTAAGTCCACTTGACATTTGCTTACTACTCACTGTCCACCTTTAACTGGTTTTTTTGTTGTTGTTGTTTTTGTTTTTTTTTTGCTTTCTTTATTAAGTTATATTTGGAGGGTGTTAGGAGAAGTTTATCCATGAGTCTTTCTCATTTCTTTGCATTCCCTGAGTAGAAGCAGGTTTGTTCTGAATCATTTTTTTGAGGATTTTTGTAGAGCAAACAGCCTTGGAAGATATAGATGCTATCTTCATCTAGGGCAGAGAGCAGATGTATCCAGAATAATAGACATAACTTCTCCCTCCAGGGCAAAAGTTGAGCAAGTTTGCTAATAGCCCTTTTAAAAGATTGGTTTTTCCTAATCTGAGCTTTCCTCAGCTATGGTAGAAACCCATTCCATATACTGAGCATCCACCTGGGCTTCTCCACCACCCTATTAGGTTTTCAGGACAGGGAACTTAGGAAGACAAGAAACTCGTGCTGCCTGTTGTGTGGCAAGTAGTAATGTCTACTATCTCTGATCCAGGTATCTCGTATTTTCTATCAGGATCCAGGAAACTGTGACAGGTAACTCGTTAGCTGGAAGGAGGGTAAACTCTCAGATTCTTAACAGTTCTTGATAGTGGAAAAGATATGGTGAAGTTTCCTCTTATTTTCTGTGAAGCTAGCAATTTATTACAAGGTATGACTAGTTATTTTGTAGCAAAGTCCCCTTAGTATCTATACTAGCAGTTTTCCAGAGTAAAAATGGAATATCTTATTTATATTCATGTCTTCTATGCCCAACAACAAAGTTGTGTTGAATGAATGACTACATGAATGAAGGCAAACCCTCCAATCATAAAACGATAGCAAAACCATAACATGTCAGATTTAATTAAACAATGTATTAATCATTTATGAACGATTTACTCAAGTCAGCATTTGAATGACAATGAAATAGCATTATGCTTACATTTAATTTATGATATTCACCTGTATGTGTTTGGCCCAAAAGAAAAGTCATCAAGTAAGGAAGTACAAGTAATTTTACTAACTGCTCAAGCTCAGAGTCCATATCCAGAGGAGCCTGAGAAGGGAAACAGGTGAATCTTCAATTCCTCACTTGATTTCATTCACAAAGGCCAACACCCTACAATGAGTGGGATATTTATAGAGCAAGAGACAAATTTTCATACAACAATAGGCCTTTCACCCAACATTTGAGATTGAGGGCAAGACTACAAATGGAGGCCTGTAAACCATATGTCTAACACTTGAAGGTTACAAGTGAAGTTAAGAAAGAGTTAAGCACAAAAATTCTATGCTCTGAACCTTGCAAATTATACCTTCATACTGACAAAAGCTAAAAAATAAATGTGAATAAAGCTATGGTTTTTATGACTGAAAGTTGGCAAAACATCAAAGACAATAGAACTTAATTATTATTATGCACATAAGGGTATCCTGTTTATGGGCTGGTGATGTCTGGATGAGTAATAAAGCAAAGACATACACAATACATAAAGTATTATGTATTTATCCCATAAAAGTGTACTATTCTTTTCTTTGTTTCAGTGAAATCACTAATTATATTGTTACAAACAAGATTTTCAAAAAACGTTTGTTGTCATATATATTATTCTAGCACTAAGTAAAATATAAGTATATACCAAGTATCTACAAGTATAAATAAATGTAAGAAAAGTTAAAGTTATTGATGTGTATGTGTTTTAAAAGTTGTCCTCCTATTATATTAAAAGTCATCCATGGCAATTAAAAGGCAAAATATAAGTTACAATTCATGTTTATCTAAAATCTGAACCAAAATATTTAAGTAAACCTGAAAAGGTTTGAACAATTAACTAAATCATTAATTTCTTTTTTTATATAAATTTGTTTATATAGTTCACTTTTTACAAAGTCATTTATGGAACAGAGACATTTTGTTGAGGGCAAAACATTGAATCAGCATCAGTGTCTTTCTTTTGTATAATTTGGACTCATTAATTTCTTAAATAAAAAGTCTACTTGCATGTCTAGCATTCAGTGCTATCTAGCTGTCTGTGTACTAAGAATAATAGAATGGAAATCTCATTTGATACACATTACACCTAGGTCCATGGTTTACAAATTTAAGATCAAAAGGAATGCTTAGTAATGTGAACATGTTTCTCAGCTACTGTGCCCCATTGTTGCAAATACCACGCTACTTCTGAAACGTCTTCAGAACCATCACTTGGGGGCAGGAAGGGAAGAATACTGTGGATTCTGTGGACACTCAGCACTGCTGGGAAACAAGACTTCCTTGTGGAACATTTCCTCTCTTCCCTGCACAACCCCAATCGGTATCTCCATACCCAGTGCTCCCTCAGCTGGCTCCAAGCCCGGGGCATGAAGGATGGGGGATGGAATCTTCTCTTGCTTCTTCTGACCTCTCTGAATCTGGCTTGTTTTGGCTTTCCTGGCCAGCTCCAGGGGCTGAGCCACGAAATGCAGATTGGGTAATTGCAGTAATTCTGCATACGAGCTCAATGCTCCGATGTTTACATTGCCAACTTGGCCTTGCACAATATAAAGATGAACTATGAGATGCATGCTAATAATTTAAAATTTTAAATTTCCTTGCTTGAGACAATGTTAAAGAGTAAGTCGAAAACACCACTGCAAGTCAGGACAGAGAGGGAGACTGGTGGAAAAAGGAAAGAATATCTTCATATACATCTTTCATAGCCTTTCTTCCTGCTTTTGGAAATAGGGACATTTTTACGTTGCTCTTGGCCCCACAAATAATGCGGCCAACCATGGTTATGGACCGTGCTGGACCAGCACTGTGCTTTGGATCCCAAGGGACAGAAGCAGCTATGCATTTTTAATATCTTTATTTGCCTTTTTTTTTTTTTAACTCTGTGATTTTTAGGGAGGTGGTCTAAAATACCTGCTTCAGGACAGGTCCCTCCTCGTGCCCAGGTTCAAGGGCAGAGCTGAGTAAGGCCCCTGAACACAAACCAGCTTATATTGCTGGACACGGCAAGCAGCAATGGTGATACTAAGAGAAGGTAACAGGGTGCACAACCAGAGGCAAAATGAGATTTTACCATTTTCATTTTTCCTCTGACTTAGAATCTAATCTCTTATAGAAACCTATAGAAAATCTGATTTGACAACATGAACATCAGAAAATCTCCATCCATAGAAAATCTGATTTGACAACATGAACATCAGTAGAATTTTTGAAACCAATCTATATGCATAATCACAACCACTAAGGTTTTATATTAAACTTTTTTTTTTTTTTTTTTTTTACTTCTTCTCTTAGACTCTGTTTTGGACATTAGTAACATTGGCTTTTCTCAAAGGAGGTATATAATGTCTTTATTCATATCCCCCATGACACAGTGACTTATATTAAACACAGCATTTAACATAAACAGATTGAATTAATTTTGTTTCTTCATTTGGTCATTGGAATATTTAATTACAAGAAATTTCACATTTTAGAACACACTATCTCTAATGAGATCAGCTCAAGTATTTGTAAATAACTGAAGGGCACATCTCACACACTTTTGTGAATTTTATCTTTACGTCAATCCCATACCACCATTCTCAGCCCCAAAAAGGGTCCTCAAAAAAAAGTGCAAGTGGAAAAACAGCCCACTCAGAAGGCAATTGAGTCTTCGGGTTACAAGGCTCCACGGGCAATTATTGAGCCCTGGAAATTAAATTTGACACCCCTTGCTCTAAATGTGTCCCTGTGTCAGGCATTGCTAAGGCATTGCTGAAGTTAAATAACAGTTAAATAAGGATATCTTGTTGGTTGCTTTCTTGAAAATATATGCATTGTTCTTTAATCAATTTTTCTGTCAATATTTAAGAAAAAAAAAAAAAAAAGTCGTCCACCATTTCCTTTCCAAGTTATTTAGAAACACACTCTCTCGCTTCCCCTACATATGTTTCAGCCACACTGGCCTACAGGATTAATTGGAGTTTACCTTTTTAGGATTCCAAGGGAATCCTTGGAAAGGATCTGGCCCCGTTTTTCTGGACATCTGCTCAAATTCCAGGCAGCGTGGATAAAGAGGTTCCTTTTTTGAATGGTTGCTTGGCAACACCTTATTTCCAAATACACTGATCCCTGGACAGATACAGAACTGTGTCCTACTTCCAACAATCCTTTCAATGCCCGACCCAACAGAGGAGTGCCCCACTCGTTCAAAATCCCGTTCCTAATTCAGCCTGCCTCGAGACCCTGTTGTGCATCAGCCATTGTCTAAAGAACCTGACTGCCCCCCCCCCCCCGAATTCCCATCAGAGAAATAATGGCAGGCGCTTGACTGCTCGGCCATTTGCACTCCAACTTTTCACAAGCTCTTAAGGGAAATGGGAGCAAATGATGGATGACATATTAAAGGAGACGGATGATGAGTAAATGAGAATGTCAGCTAGGTTTTCATACTCTACAGGGCATGGTAAATGCGGTGTTTTGTTTGCATTTTTTTAAAAGCAGGTCCATCTGTCGAGGTTCAGAAATTGATGCATGAACCTCTAGGTACTCTGTTCATGTTTTTGAGGTCAGGTTGATGAACTTGAACAGGGCTTTGGCTTTAGTGTTAAGAGCCATGAGGGCCAAACTCACACTCTTTAAATCTGTCACGTTTAGCAGCTATCAGCAGAAAAATGAACTTTCAGTTGTCTCATTGAGACAATTAACCTGTTTTTACTGCCCTTCCTCCAACCAGCCAAATCCTGTCTACTCTTCAGTCTTCTCTCCAAAATCTTCCCCAAACACTGCGGTCCAGAACAACCTTCTCCCTTCTACACTTCCGTCACTTGTTTTCTACAACACTTAATAGAAATTAATCTTTAATGCCTTGCTTTAGCTCTTATTTTATTTAAGTTGCTTGACACTTTTAACCATTTAACTACTTATATATTCATGCCTTGTTTCTTCTACCAAATTCTTAGGTCTTCAAGTTCTACCATAACACGCCAATAACTTTCATTATCTGACATTAGTGTATTTTGTATTTATTTGTTCATAACCTTTATCACTAGAATGCAAGTTATAAATGGGCATTGATTTTGTTTCTTTGTCTATATCTTCAGAATCATCAGGAACAGTGCCTAGCAAATAATTGGGTCCCAATACATGTGTTAAATGAGTGAATGGATAAATGAGCAAATCATTTGTTTTAAGCCTTTATTTTAAAATTGTAAAATTTTTAACATAAGTTTTAACAAAGCTGGCAGCAATCAGAACCTTTTTGGGGGATAAAAGTCTGGGCTTTGTAGTCACACAGGTATGAATTCAAATCTACTTTGTTATTTACTAGCATGCTATGGCTATCCAGTATTGAGCAAAGCACTAAACTCTATGCCTCAGAACTTTTTCCTTTAAAACAGAATAATAATACCGACTTCTTTTTTTTCTTTTAGATTTCATTTATTTTTTTGAAAAAGAATGAGAGGGGGGGGAGCATGAGAAGGGGGAAGGTCAGAGGGAGAAGCAGACTCCTGCAATCATGACCTGAGCCAAATGAAGTTGCATAACCAACTAAGCCACTGAGGCACCTCATCTTCATCAAGTTGATGCATTAAGTAGGATGTAGTCATTAAGATTCCTGACGTGCAGGAACTGCTCAACAGTTTATTACACAAATCTATTGTGATCACTTACAATGTTGAGAACAGTGGGTGGGGGAACACTAGTGCTCTCTTAATGCTGCTCTTATGATTATAATTAGATATTGTCTGGCAACAAATTTCTTCCCGAACTTTTCACTGTGACTTTCAGGTGGATCATTGAAACATGGGTCTAAAACCCCATAGCAGAATTTGCAGAAAGACCAGGACTAGCAGAGATGTGTTTCATGATGTTGACTAGATGAACAGGAATATCGGTGGTGGTAAACAGAGGTTATGGTGGGGAGGCAAAAATCTGGATCAGAGGGCATATTGGAAAGGCAGGACTAGTACATACATACATATTTGTGGCCTCAGAATACAATTATGATCCCTTCGATAGATGACTCCTACACATACAGGAACCTCCTCATTTAATGCAATTGGCATTTCTCAATCCCAAAAGGAAAAAAGGTAATTAAAGAAAAAAAAATTTATTCTAACTAAAATATATAAATGCACCAGTCTTTGAATTGAGACTTAGAGCTTTGATTCGAGTATGAATCAATTGTCTATTGCACTGTTCTTTCTTGTATAAACCGCATGCCGCATTCATAATGTGTGTGTTATAATTTTAAGTTTTGCTTACTTCATAGTGGGGCATGAATTTAAGACAATTGTAAACAAATTGATTTTTTGTGTGTGACTTTGGAATTAGGTATGAATTTTTTTAAGTGAGTATGAAGTTTTCTTAAGTTTTTTTTTTTTTTAATTTATTTCTCAAACTTAGTTTCACATACACCAACTGGTTAGAAATATTTTAGCCCCCAGTTTTTATCAAGTCTCTCTGAAATATTCAATTTGAATTTCACAGAAACAATAATCTCAGTCTTTTGCACTGAATTTCATCAACTTACGTAAAAGTTCATTAAATTGCATAATCACCATAACAAGTGTAAATTGTATAACATCATGTTTGGAAACAAACAAAACTAAACCTTGGTAACTATTGGACTTGGAACAGTGAGAGCTCCGAGGCTGGTTGTATATTAGAGAGCAGCCTACCAGTGGTGAGCTTTGGCCTACTGTTGACATTAGTCATCATGCTTAACAGAAGGAGAAAGACTGTCAGTTTATCGAACAAGTTAGCTAAAGGGAGGCTTATTATCAAGTCCTTTATTCCACCTGGTGACATGTAAATTGGTCCAACTCCTACTCTAGTTGAATAAAAAGGAACAACAGACAAGAAAGGATATTCATTTTAAGAGCTACCAATTATCAGCTTGCCCCAGGGGGTGCCCAGATGCCTTGGCTCAACCCTCTCTGAGATTGAAACAGGATGAAGACTGATGTCAACTGGATCATGGAAGGCCACTGATAACTAAGGCAACATCTTTATTCCAGGCCCAGGGCTTAACATATGTATTCGGAAGAAAGAACTAGTTTCAGGAAAGCTGTGTTAGGTAGATAATAGTATTCTACCAAGGGGTAAGAAATGATGTCTACAGGCGTGCCTGGGTGGCTCAGAGGGTTAAGCCTCTGCCTTGGGCTTAGGTCATGATCTCAGGGTCTTGGGATAGAGCCCCGCATCGGGCTCTCTGCTCAGCGGGGAGCCTGCTTCCTCCTCTCTCTCTCTGCCTGCCTCTCTGCCTATTTGTGATCTCTGTCTGTCAGGTAAATAAATAAAATCTTAAAAAAAAAGAAGAGAAAAGAAAAGAAAAGAAAAGAAAAGAAAAGAAAAGAAAAGAAAAGAAAAGAAAAGAAATGATGTCTACAGTCGCTAGCTGACCTGTGGGTTTTATTGAGTGTTGTGGGTTTGTGTGACATATTCTCCCTGAGAGTCTCATTGCTTTTTACTGGCTTGGAAATAACATAATGGACAAGTCTTCAGGCAAAACAAACACAGTTAAAATAAATTGTGTGTGAATTGTAATGGAATTGTTAGTAAAAAAATGCATTGATTACCACTATACCTGAAAAACAAACTACAGTTTGGAGAAAATGAGTCTTTTTATAGATAACTCTCTCAATATGTCACCAACTGGTGACCACCCCACTTCCCTCCCTAGGACTTGCAATTACTCACACCAAGAGTAATTGTAGTGCGTTCTCTAAGCACTTGCATTGTGTCACCAACAAATTCTAATTCTCTAACCAACCAGGTGATGACCATCGATGAAACAAAAGTGAGAGGAATTTACAAGATGGAAAATCAATTTTTTCAAATCTTCTTTCTTAAGTTGAAACATCTAAAACTAAGCTAAAACTAAAAACATTTGTAAGGGATTGTTTTTGTCATTTCCTTTCTCTTAGGAGCTGTAGCTTGGACTTCAGCAGTAAGGGGTATAAGATTTCTTTTGAATGAGGTAGCTTCTGTGCAAAAAAAAAAAACAAGGGTCGAGAATCTAAAAGTCGCTACAGATTTCAGGAAAGGTTCATCCTTCTTAGCTTTGGTAACAAATAATCATCAGAACCAGGTATTTTCCCATGTTGCATGCATCAAGAACTCACCTGAGTGTGCACTTTTTTCAAGCTAAGCACCCAGTGTCAGCAAAATCAACGACAAACTCACTCCGATAAACACACTCTGAATGTCAACAAGCCGGCAACAGTCTCAGCCAGGTAAGCATGCCTCTATAGGTAACGTCAACCTACTTGAGTATCTGGAACTCCATCAAATTCTGAACCCCATGCTTCTCAGAAATCCTATACGAGATAAAGCAGTCAACTGAGTGGTGGTCGCATCACCCTGTGGCCTAGTGGCTACATAGACCTAGTAATAACTAACAACCACTTTTACATACATTATTATTTTGCTTGAAGCTGATAACAACCATATGAAGTGGATATTATTCCTTTGGAAAAGGAAGAACAAATCATATATTATATCCAACATTTATTGAGCCTTTACTGATTTCCAACCTCCGTCTTTAGCATTTAAGTATTTTTTTCTTTCATTTAAGCCTTACAAATGTGAAATAGGTATAATCTCTCATTTCATAGTTAAGTATATCAAGGTCAGAAAAATTAGAGCCAGCACTGAAACCCAGGCCTTCTAATGGCTAAGTCATGACCCTTTCTTTCCAGCAAAATAATAGTGATGGAAACCCCCATCAGCAGACCCAGGTAAGCAGGAGCTGGAAGTTTGTCCTATGTTTTTGTAGGATTTCTCACATAAAGCTTGCTAAGAAGCCAAATTTCTATCCATGCCCAAGAAAATAAATAATTGGCTTTTCTTAAATTTGTATAATTGAAGATGATTTACCAAAAGCTTACACTAGGGGCGCCTGGGTGGCTCAGTCCTTAAGCTTCTATCTTTGGCTCTGGTCCTGACCCCAGTGTCCTGGCATCGAGCTCCAAATAAGGCTTCCTGCTCGGTGGGGGGTCTGCTTCTCCCTCTCCCACTTGCCTTGTTTGTGTTCCCTCTCTAGTTATCCCTCTCTGTCCAATAAACAAATAAAATCTTAAAAAAAAAAAAAGCTGGACTTCTGTACCCTTAGAGTCTGAAATAAAATAAAATAATGAGGGGCACCTGAGTGGTTCAGTGGATTAAAGCCTCTACCTTCGGCTCAGGTCATGTTCCCAGGATCCTGGGATCAAGCCCCTCATTGGGTTCCCTGCTCAGCAGGGAGCCTGCTTCCCTTTCTCTCTCTCTCTCTCTGCCTGTCTCTCTGCCTACTTGTGATCTCTGTCTGTCAAATAAATAAATAAAATCTTAAAAAAAAAAAAATAGGTAAAATAATGAACCCTGATGGAGAGCATTAGAGAAAAGCACCTTTGAACTTACTCTGGGATTAGCAACAATGAATTTCTATGGAGACCATATTCTATAGTATTAAAGGAAGCAAGATACCTTCTTTTATTTGCAATTTTTCCACTGTGATTTGATTGATATTTTTAATCTTTTAATTTGAAAATTTTCAACTTTATGCAAAAGTAGAGGGGATAAAATAATGAATCTCGGGTAGTCATCAGCCACCATCAGTAATTACCAAGTCATGGCCACCTTTCCGTTACATTTCCCCCCCTTCCCTACCCTTGGATGATTCTGAAACAAATAAGCATCATGTTATTTCATTTCTAAATATCTTAGCAAGTCTCTCCAGAAACTAACGACTCTTTTCAAACATACTCATGATCACATCTTAGAAAACTAATAATTTTTAATATCAAATACCCAATCATTGCTCATAGTAATGCTAATACTAAGATCAAAAATATGATGGTTCACCCTGATATGAGGAAGTGGTGATGCAACATGGGGGCTTAAGTGGGTAGGAGAAGAATCAATGAAACAAGATGGGATTGGGAGGGAGACAAACCATAAGTGACTCTTAATCTCACAAAACAAACTGAGGGTTGCTGGGGGGAGGGGCAAACATAATACTTAGCAAACAGGTATGTCGTATACGAATTTCCAAATGAATATCCAGTACATTTCAACAATAGTCCTATCTGTGCTCCTAGCTTCTTGTATATATTGTTTTGGTGCTGATAGTTTCTATTCTTGGCTCTTAACAGAAATAAATATATCTTTATTATGGGATTATGGACATTGGTGAGGGGGTGTGCTTTGGTGAGTGGTGTGGGGTGTGTGGACCTGGCGATTCATGGACCTGTACCCCTGGGGATAAAAATATATGTTTATAAAAAATAAAAAATTAAAAAAATATATCAAAGCAAAAAAAAATATGATGGTTCAAAAATATGAAAGTGTTTAAGTTTTTTATGCCCTACTTGTCTCCAAACAAGTCTAAGTGCTATAAAGTCACTTAGACTTTGCTTTAAAGTCACTTCTCTGTTGGTTGTGTCATGGCCTCCGTGCATATTTGAGTTCATAGGTTTCCTTTTCCTTTCCATTTTTAGGGTTGGCTTTATTTGATTTTATTTTGATTTGATTTGATTTTTTATTTTTTTATTTAAATTTTTTTTTAAGTTTAAAATATTTTATTTAATTTGTGAACTATGGATGTGGCTTCAGTGTCAGATCTACAAAGTAAGGAAAATTGAAAGAACTTGAGTTTCTATCCCTGTGACTTCACCTTATTCCTTACCTCCCTTCAGTAATCATTTTAAAAACAGGTACACTTTCCTTGGCTTTTTAATTTTTATTTTTTATTTTGTTTAAAGTTTTTATTTATTTATTTGACAGACAGAGATCACAAGTAGGCAGAGAGGCAGGCAGAGAGAGAGAGAGAGGGAAGCAGGCTCCCTGCTGAGCAGAAAGTCGGATGCATGTGGGGCTCAATCCCAGGACCCCAGGATCATGACCTGAGCCGAAGGCAGAGGCTTTAACCCACTGAGCCATCCAGGCGCCCCCATTCCTTTTTTTAAATGTAAGAAAATACATACACATATTTTTGCTTGCCTCCATTTTTACTAAACTATGTGTACTTTATATACTTTTCTCTATTTGCATGATTTACTTAACAATATTTCTTGAGACCCTCCACGGTAATATATTGAAGTATGACATATCCAGCTCACAGTGCAATACTCTGTGTGTGGATGTTCCATAATTTTTAAAGAAGTCCCCTATTCCTATAATGCATAGGGTTTTGCTTTTTAATTAAAATCACTTTGATTTTCAAAAAATAAATTATACAATATTCAGCACGTTTTATGCAGCTTCTTGATAAGGCATGATATTTTCTTTGGAACTATCCAAAACTTATATATATAAAATCAAATATAAATAAATAAATAAATGTAAGTCTAAATATATAAAATGTAAATTAGAAAACAGAGAGAGAGAGAGAGCGCTTGGGTGGCTCAGTCAGTTAAGCATCTGCCTTCATTCATGTCATGATCTCATAGCCCTGAGATTGAGCCCCACATCAGGCTCCCTACTCAGCAGAAAGCCTACTTCTCTCTGTCCCTCTGCTGCTCCCCCTGCTTGTGTGCTTTCTCTTTCTCTCTCTGTCAAATAAATAAATAAAATCCTAAATATATGTGTATATAATTATATCTATATATACAAGTATACACACACACACACATATAGATCTATTACATATAGGTCTATATTTATCTATATCTATATATAATAGATCTATATATTAAAATATATAAAGATCTCTATATTTTATATAGATATAGATAGATAGATAGATAGATAGATAGATCGATCTATATTATCTTTGCTAAAAAGACATACAAAGACTTCAAAATTTCTTATTTATATGAAAGGGTAAGAGAATATAACATCAGAAACATGTTCTGCCTAAGCTGCTTTCCTTTCTCCAAAAAACATCTGATTAGAGGTGTAAGTGAATTTTAACATGAATAATACAAAATGGAAACATTTTTAAATGTAATTAAAACCTTTGGGGAAAGACTTACTGCTGTTCACATACCCACAGTTGCTTGCATTGTCTTCTCTGGGCTCAGGCCTAGAAGAAATTGCTACTCAGTAACAACTGAGCCAGAAGGACTTGGAGCCCAGGTTGTCTGGCTTTGCCATGTGTTTTGGTAGCACTTATTTCTGCTCTCCTTCGCACCCTCATATGGTTGTATTCATAGAAGATAAATAAGCAAACATAATACTTAGCAAACAGGTATGTCGTATACGAATTTCCAAATGAATATCCAGTACATTTCAACAATAGTCCTATCTGTGTTCCTAGCTTCTTGTATATATTGTTTTGGTGCTGATTGTTTCTATTCTTGGCTCTTAACAGAAATAAATATATCTTTATTAGCAATACAGAGTTAGAACTTAAACTGAGTCCAACAGAGAACTACTTTTTTTTTTTTTTTAACTTTTCATTTTAATTGTATATTCACAGAGAATTGCAGGAACATTTTCCACGGAGTTCTCATGAACCCTTCACTTAGTTTCCCCTAATGGTGACTACTTACAAAATTAGTACAATATCACAACCACAACCAAAATGACAAGGCCAAAATCTAGGGAGCTTCCTCAAGTTTTGCAAATTTTATATGCCCTCACTCACTCATTTGTGGGTGTGTGTGCACAATAGCCGTGTATCTATTTATTCTGAGCAATTTTATCACATGTATATAGTTATGCAACCATCCCCACAAATCAAGACATAGGACTGTTCTATCTCCAGATCCCTCCTCTTCACCCTTTACCCCACCTCCATACCCCCCCTCCCATTCCTAACCTCTGTCAACCATTAATCTCTTTTCAATATCTATACTTTTCCTTATTTCAGGAATGCTGAGTAAATGGGGTTCATACAATGTACCATTCTGAGGTTGGCTTTTAAACTCAGCCTAGTTCCCTTAGGATGAATCCCAGTTTCTGGCTGTATTAATAGCTTTATTCCTACAAAGCATTTGTGATCTGAATGTATCATAGCTTAACTATCTACCTGTGAAGGAGTGTGGCTTGTTTCCAGTTTGGGGCTATTACCCGTAGAGCTTCTATGAACATTCACGTACAGGATTTTGTGTTAACGCTAGTATTCATTTCTCTGGGATAAATGCCCAAAGCTGTAATAGCTGAACTATATGGTGAGTACATACTGAGTTTCTCAAGAAATTGCCAAACTAGTTGCCAGAGCTGTGCCATTTTCATTCCCATCAGCCCTGTGTGAGTAACACACTCGCTGTACATCCGTACTAGCATTTGGTGGGGACACCACTTTTATTTTAACCACTGAGAGGCATGTAGTGATATCTCATGGTCTTAATCTTCATTTCCCTAATAGTTAATGATGCTGAATATCTTTCTGTGTGCTTATTTACCACCTGTGTATCCTTTTTGGTGAAATGTGTATTCATGCCTTTTGCTCACTCTCCAATTGAATGTTCACGTGATTGCTGAGTTTTGAGAGTTCTTTACATAGTCCAGATAATAAGACCTTTGTTGGAGATGTGGTTTGCAAAGGTTTTCCCCCCAAATGTGCAGTTTGCTTTCTTCATCCTCCTCTCAGGGTCTTCTGAAGAGTTAAAGTTTTTAATTTTTAATTTTGATAAGGTAAATTTTTCAGTTTTTTCTGGATCATGCTTTTGGACAAGTCGAAAAACTCTTCACCTAATGCTAGACACCAAAGATTTTCTTCTCTATTTTTTTTCTATAATTTGCATAATTTTAAATTTTATGTTGAAGTCTCCGTGACTTTTTATTTAATCTTTAATGAGAATATTATTAAAAACTTTCAGCCTGGAGCTGCAAAGTGAAAACTGAAGTGGAATTCTCAAGAGCTTTGGTGTTTTTAACATCCAGAAATGAAGGCATCATATCATTAACTTTTTATGAACTAAACAAACCTTCTTCTCCTTGCTTACTCACTTCTAGTCATGGCCCTAATAGCAACTAGACATAAGGAGAAATACTTAGAGGGATTACCAGTTAAATAGTTAAGCTTGTCATAATCTTGTCTAACCTGATTATTGGAAAACAACAACAACAACAACAACAACAACAACAAAAGTACTTCTTAGAAAATTGTGTTTTCTAGTTCTTTATTCTTGATGTCAAATCAAGCAGTTCTCATTCCAAATTATAACTCTAGGGATGCCATCTGGATTTGGGATATTAACATCAAAGACTTAATTATAATCTTGTTATACACAGGGTATATTCATAACAGGCAAACTCAGGGCCATGAGCGTTCTATGAAGTCTCTTCAATTTGTCTTGCTTAAGCAATAGTTCATATTATATGGACTGCCCCTTGCTAAAACACTAGTGATCCTGCGTGAAGCATGACCCACTGGAGGAGTGGGGAGGGCATGCAGGGAAGGTGTACGCACCCAAGTTTTACCTTTATGATAATTTTAGACAGCTGGGAAACATGGGGAGGAGTAACCCAAGTCAGTCCTAAGTGAAAAACTGGGGTGCATACTGGTTAACCCCATGCATTTGTAACTGATGTTTCTCTGATGACACTTCATCCTAAAAGAATGGAAAACCAAGGCAAAGAAGCTCAAAGCAGAGATAAGATAATGCTTCTCTTGAAAAATAAAAAGCACCAGCAAATGAAGAGAAACCCTATTCCCAATTTAGGGGAAAGGATGGTGTTCAATAATGTCTTCTCTCACTCATGTTTGAGAATGTCAAGGAGGACTGCCATTTCTTATGAAAGAACAGAAATGTTTTTGGAACATGAAGCTTCGTGTTTAAAATAATAACAACAACAACAAAATCAAAAATAGATAAATAAATAAGTAAAATAATAACAGCAATGACAAAATAAAAAATAGATAAATAAATAAATAAAATAATAACAACAAAATCAAAAATAGATAAATAAATAAATAAATAAAATAATAACAGCAACAACAACAACAAAAAGATTATTTTGCTTCAGAAGTCTCCTTAACCCTTAGCTATGTTTTAAGATGATACATGAGCCCAAATCTCAGGAATGCAGGTTATGGTTTTGATTGTTCACTCTCATTAGCAAAAAAACATCTCTCCAGCAATTAAATACAACCTAAAGGAAACTGCTGTGAAACACTACCGGGTTGGGCTTTGATTCAAATGAAGGATAAATAAGAAAACAAATGTTAAAACCCTTTAAAATGTTTTAAAGATGATTTTTCATTTCTATTAGTAATAGGGTCAATCTCCAAATGTTGTATTATTTTTATGGTCTACTAGCCATGAATTAGGGGTGGGAGATGGGTTATTTGGGTTACTAGTGTTTTTTAATTAGATCAGCATCTAAAAGAGTGCTACCCACTTTTGATTGCATATTATCTATACATTTCAACCAATTAACATAAGCATTATATGTTCGAGGTCTTTCTACTAATTTCTTACTCCTCAAAGACAGTGCTGAATCAAACAAAATGCCTCAAATGATCTATCATGGTAGATTATATTTTCCAAAAAGGGCAAAACAGTATCTTCTATTCCATATCCTTTTCTTGCCACTGAACTTTGATCTCAAGAGATGGAATTTATGCTCCCTTCTCTTGAAACTGGATGCAGTGTGTTTATATGGTGACAGTGATGCTGTGTGACTGGCAGGGCTAGACTGTAAAGGATGGGCAACAGAGACTTTGATTTGTTAGAATTCTCCTCTTTCGGCCACCATGTTTAGAGTCTGGCTATCCTGGGGCCACCATGATGTGAGGCAGCCCAAACTCACCCATTGGGGAGGACGACATGGAGTGGCCCTGAGAGTCCATGAGAAGAGGCGCCTGGACACCCTCCATGTTCTGCAGTCTCCCTCTGCCCCATCCTTCCAGCTCTAGCCAACATCTGCCTGCAATCACATAAGAGATGAGAGCCAGAACCACCCAGCAATCACATAAGAGATGAGAGCCAGAACCACCCAATCAAGCCCTTCCCAAATTCCCAGCCCACAGAAACCATCAGAGGTTATAAATACATCTTGCTGTTTTACACTATTAATTTGGGGGTGATTTATTATACACAAATAGATATTCAGAGCACTTCCTCTGACCTTTTGATTTAATCAAATAATCTGTTAATTTAGTTAGGGAGAAACACTGAGCTAGTATGTAGATAGAAGCAGCTTATAAATAGCGTAGATTCAATTGAAGATGTTAGGTCACTTCTCTGACCTTTCATTAAAATCTTGTCTTTCTTTACTTTGCTAATACTGCTATACTATTTCTCTGTGAGAGGAGTAAGAGCTCATTTTACAAATTTTCCCCCATAGAACTTTCTTCTATTTCTTCAATTTCATGAATATTTCATTCTAAAAGCCCAATCTCTAGTCCCTGGTCATTTTAGCCCTCTGGGATTATTTCATAGTTGTCTACACTTCTAACTACAACATCTATTTATCATCTGGAGTCTATCTTGTGTGTGTACATGGATGTCCACAAATCCTCTTCAAGTAGATTATAAATTCTTCAGTGTAAGAACCACATTTCACAGTTTTTATACCTTTATATTCATTGAACTGTTACATTGCATTTTAGATCTTTCCATGATTCATTTATTGGATACACTATTTTGATAGCTGTGATATTATGACTTATAATGAGAAATATCTATTTGGTCTTTGTTTCCATTCCTGGCAGGAAGCTCCTAAAACCTTGGAATTTCCTGTGATGAGAACCATAAAGGTGTCTTTTGTTATGGTAATAAGGTGACTTTTGGAAAGTACCTAAGCATGGGGGTTGGTGGCCAGTAGAGCCAACCATGTGTTTGGAAGATTGGAATTTTCAATCTCACCCACTAAGCTCCCTGGAGGGCAGAAGGGCTGGAGGTGGAGTTCAATTACCCATAGTCAAGCCTATGTGATAAGACTTACCTACATAAAAACCCACAAGGACAAGGACCCAGAGAGCCTCTGGTTAATGAACATGTGGAAGTATTAAAAGACTGAAGCACTCTGGAGAAGGCATGGCAGAGCCACACCCCTTCACACATACCTTTTCCTATACAATTCATGCATCTGGCTATCTTGAGTTATATCTTATTTTAATAAGGCATTGGTAAAACCACTAGGTAAAATTTTCTCTAAGTCCTGGTGTGCCTGGGGGTCTCAGTCAGTTGAGCATCTGACTCTTGGTTTCATCTCAGGTCATGATCTCAGGGTGGTGAGATAGAGCCCCATGTCAGGCTTCACATTGAGTGGACTGTCTGCTTGAGATTCTCTCTCTGTTTCCCTCTGCCCCTCACCCTCCATTCTCTCTCCCTCTCTCTCTCTTTCTCTAAAAAAGAAAAAAAGTAATTATTTTTTAAAAAAATTCTCTAAGTTCCTTGAAAGTTCTACCAAATTAATCTAAACCAAGGAAGGGTCATGGCAAACTTTGATGTATAGCTGATGGGTCAGGAGCAGAAATCACAACCTGGACTTATAATTGGCATCTAACGGGGTGGCAGGGGAGGCAGTACTGTAGGCTGAGCCTCTAAGCTGTGAGATCTGATGCTATCTCCAGATATATAGTGTCAGAATTTAGCTGAGTTATAGGAAACCCAGCTGATGTTGGAGATTTGCTTAGTGGTATGGGAAAACACGCACACATTGGAATTGGTGTTAGAATCATAATCAAAAATTACTTTTTTCATGCATCATAATGGGTGATCACAATCAACTTGATCTAATCATTCAAAGAGACAGATTTCTATACATAAACCTTTGTATTTATAAAGTCAAAATAATTCATTGAAAAGTTACAATTTAAAAAAGAGAAAAGCTACAATTTAAGAGATGTCATCGTGGAAGAAAAGAAAATAGATGGTTTTTAAATATGCTAATTCCTGGGTTTTTGTCATCAATATGCAAATAATTATAATCAAGCTAATCAATATAATTTACATGTAGAGTCACAGTCTACTATACAATTGATTAAGAAACTCAGTCTTTAAGCTAATGACAAAAGGCCTAATTGAAGTTGTAAACTTATCTCGTCTTGTTAAAGGCTCTTACTACTAAAATAATTCTTATCATCAAAGACTTAATCTCATGACATAAAAATTAAGGTTCAACTCAAATCGGTCACCAAAAATATGAAGTTGTTATTTTAATTTGAATCAATACACAGAATTCACACATTTTTTCATACGATTTTCTTGACCAGTCCAGCCAACTAAAGAAGTCAGGCTGGGTTTTGCTGTGTAAGATATATTTTCACCCAATATAATTAAGTTTGAAAAAATAAGCACCCAAACTGGTTATTTACTAATCTTTATCAAAAAAGTACCCGCCAATTGCCTACGTTTTTCCCTGTCAACTAAGTGATTTTGTATGGTTTGTTCAAATCTAAGAGTGAGCCTCATAAAAACAAGTTTGAGACAGTCCTTAGCTGACATGCTCATTGTTTTAGTGCCTCACACAACATCAGCAACCACAGGGGTGGACTCTCTCATGATTGGGGTCTCTTCTCCAGGACCCTTCACTGCACTGTGAGCCAGGAGGCCACCACAGGATGCAGTGAGGACCCCAGCTCCCAGATGGAAAGTAAAAGTCAGTGACTAGGAGAATGGAAGGTCCTCAGGGCAAAGGCTTAGTCACACTTAATGTCAACAGTCTGGGAGCCAAAAACAAAGTCATATGAGAGAATAAAAAAGCAAGTGAGTGGTAAAAGGAAGTTATAACAGCCCCACCAGTGTGATCTTTTCTTCCACTGGAATCTGTGTGATATTTAACTAAGATGGTTAATATAACTATTTATAGATTCTGTATAAAGAATTGTGTGAGTTTACATGCACACATATAAATAAATACACAGTCACAATTACTCAGAATAAATAGAAATTCAAAACAAGAACCAGAGAATTCATACTTTCATCTCATGTTTGTATGGTCTTTCATTAATTAGAGTGTTGGCAGTAATGATGAAGAAGTCACATGACCACCCAGGACTAGAAATAAAAATGTAAGTGATCTTATTTCTTTCAGTGAATTTCTCAAGTATCAGTTTGTAATCAACAATCCCATCTGCTACTTACTAAAGACCTCAAAGTTACATCAAAGGTCAAAACAGTGGCAAGTCATTGATTTTTGTCAGTGCTCACCAGATGGACCTAAAAGAAGTATAGGTTGCCATACAAAATCTGAAATGGAGCTCATACTTTCCAAACTCTGCTATGTGGAACAACCATTGCACTCTAATAGGACATCCAAATGGTCTATAGCTTACTTTCTGGAAAAGGACCTCATGGAACACCTAGTCCACATTCATTAAAATAAACTAAACTGAAGTAGATCGAATTGAATCATATCGAGTACATCAACAAGAAATGGTGAAAAACACATCCAGCTGTCTACCAGCAAAGAACTGTAGATTTCTACGTCAACATGGAAAGATAATTCAAAACCAACAGCAAAGCAACATTCCTAAAGTACAAGAGAGGCAACAGGAACATTGTCTACTCAGAAATGTTTCCCTCAAAAATGTATCAGTCAGGATCCTTTCAATTCCAAATACCAAAAAACATGAATCAACCTAGCTCAAGACCCAATCCCTATCCCCCCAAGAGTGGGATGGAAGTTGGAGGTTTGCAACTCACCATAAATGGAAAGCCTAGCCGTTCTGATTCACCTACCCATCCCTGCCATTGAGTGGGGAAAATGTGATCCCACATAGTGAAGGGATTGTGTGACAAACATAGACATACAATATGCACACATACACTGTTTGAGTGGTACAGCTGAATCTAATTCCAACTACAACTAGATTGGCTTGAAATGACTCACAATGGCAGAGCTGTCTCTTCATGTCTCAGTTTTTCTTTCTGTGGGCTGACTTTCTTCTTTCCCACTGCAGAAGGACCTCTTCCATGGGGCCAGAAATTGTTTCCCAGATACTTCATTTTTACACATATCTGTTTTAGCAACCCCAGCAGAAAGAACAGTTGTCTCCCTCCATATTACATTGATTCCAGAAGGGACCTAGGCCTTAATGTCCCAAGCACAGAAGCACTGAGCTACTCACTATTGCCAGGGAGATGAAGTCCCTAGAATCAGCCTATTTTGCCACCAGCCCATCCCTGGCATTGACTGGGAGGAACACGTGTTCCCAAAGGTGGGTAGAAGGGAGCAGAGGAGGGGGATTGAATTTAAACACACAAACACGGGGCTGCCTGGGTGGCTCAGTTGGTTGGGCAACTGCCTTTGGCTCAGATAATGATTCCGGAGTCCTGGGATCAAGTCCCATGTCAGGTTCCTAACTCCATGGGGACTCTGCTTCTCCCTCTCACATTCTCCCCTCTCATTCTCTCTCACACTCTTTCTCTTTCTCAAATAAATCAATAAAATCTTTAAAAAAAAATAAAAAATAAACACAAACATAAACATACAACATTTTATCACTACAGTTTGTTCTTTATAGCTTTGTAATAATTATTGATCCTCTCCATAGGCTTTTCTGGTAGATAAAAAGGAAAACCAAACTACTAAGAAGTATATTATTAATTTAGGGGTCCCTGAGTATGAAAGCATATTAAATATTTTATCCTGCATAGGAGAGAGGGAAATAGGAGACCACTGGGCACAGGTAATAAAAAACAATTAAAAAACCAAGACTGGGAGCTGGAGGTAAGGCAGATTATAAAGGCACCAAGGATAAACTTTATTTTTTTACAGTTTTGCCCCTAGAAGAGTTGTGTCCTTCAACTCAGGGAAGACAGTTCAGCCATTCTTAGCAATATAAATGATGAGTTGCAAACTTATTCAGAAGCAAAATAAACAAAGAGGTGCTGGGACATGTAGATTAAGAATAAAAATAAAAAAGCTAAAATTGAACAACTAAGAGACTGTGCATGTCTTGAACTTGTCAATCCTACCCAGATATTAAAACTTCCTGATTATTCAAAAAAGACAAAAAAAAAACCAAAAACAGCATAACTAATTATTTTTTAACCTTCTCTGGGCCCCTTGAAAATCACCTTTAGAATCTAAGGGTGATTAATTGGTCTAGTAAATAAAAGCATGCAGTAGTGACCTAGCAGTGATTGCTTTTAATTGGGTTCTCAAATCTCTTTCTTAGCAAGCAGCTTATGAATGAATGAATGTCAAGTTGACCGGTGATTCCTGGAATGAGAGGCTCACAGAGCACATTCTAAGCAGCGCTGTATTCAAGCCGTTCTTCGAGGCCCAATTTAAACCTCACGTCCACTAAAGAGCAGTTGTGCAGTCTTAAGCAATAGACAATAGTCCCTCCACCCCTTATTCGAAGGGGTCATGTTGCAAGACCTCCAGTGGATCCAAGGACTTTGGATGGGACCAAACCCTATATATACTGTGTTTTGTCCTATGCGTACCTACCTTTGAGAAAGTCTATTTTATAAATGAGGTACAGTAAGATGAACGCTAACTAAAAACAAAACAGGACAATTATAATAATACACTGTAATAAATGTTACCGTAGGTCTCAGCAACTCCGTATACAGTATTTTTTCTTTCTTTAGTTAAGTCAAGCATTTTATGGCCTTCTCTTTAGCATCTTCGAATTGCCAGCATGGCTACTTTTGCACTTTGGGGCCATAATTAAGTCAGATAAAGGTTACTTGAATAGGACCACTGTGATAGCATAACAACCAATTTGATAACCTCATGTTGGCTACTGAGTGACTACTGGGTAAAGAGCCTATAGTACCAGGATCCCCTAGGCAGAGGGCTGATTCACATCCCAGAAGGGATACTGGTATTGTGTAAGGTTTCATCACACTGCTCAGAATGGCAGGCAATTTAAAGCTAATGTATTGTTTATTTCTGGAATTTTCCATTTAATGTATTCAGACCCCCATTGACCTGGAGTAACTGAAACCATGGATAAGGGAAGGTTACTCTGCTTAAATTTTCTTTCAGTCCTAACTGGAAAATGGTGTTAAAATCTGGCTCATAACATTTGCGTGATAATAAATTTGATAATGTGCTGAACAGTTCCTGACACCTGGCAGATCCCATGACAAGGAGATGCCCTATTACGGATCAAATTGTCCCCAAGTTCTTGTGGGGATTTTGGTGGGCTGCAGGGGAAGCCACAAACAGTGAGGAAGCTGTCAGCATGTGTAATTCAACAAGCTGGGACCTCAAAAGCAGGTTTCTAATTCTTTATCAACAAATGTCAGGCATAAACCTGTTCGGGTAAGAGGGAGATTCTTGTGAATTTCACTTACCATCTTTGTATCCTCAGAAAGCAGCTTCGCTTTATGCCCCCACTCCGTGCTTTGAGATAGCTGACTTCACTATGTGTTGTAGAACTCAGCAAGACTGACTCCCTTCTCCACTAGAAGCATTATCTAGACACTATAAATATCAGACTACTTCCAGAATACTTTAAGAGCACTCTATCCTTTACCAGGACATGCCTTTTATTTAGCCTAAAAATGACAGCCCTCATTAGGTAACACTTCTAATTACTTTAGTAACAATGCAAGGTTTGTTTCCACTAGCTCTACGACAATGATATCTACCAGTCTAATAGCAGAGTGACAAGGAAGAATTTCAAACCAATTATTTGTGCTTACTTATGTTGAAGAGGACTTACGAACTTATTTTTGAATGCATTCAGAATTATGGAGTCAAAGCTCAGACAATCTTTCATTCCTGTCCTGAAAGCCTACCACTGAAGGCTAGTATTTTCAGGGCAGTGAAACATTCACACACACACAAGCAGACACACACACATACACATAAGCAGACACCTACAATTAAGCAATCATCGTATTTAATTTTGCCAACTCTGGGGTTCTAATCCATTTATCTCAGTTTTTATCCTACTGTCCTCTAAAACCTTTCTTAAGAAGTATTTGTTTGATTTAATATGTAAAAGCTAATAAGGCCTCCTGCACACAGTTTCAATAGTGCAATTATGTAGGGTGTAGATTTTAACTATGCCAGTGAAGAAAGGTCATCAAACTTATGGTTTCATCTCCTCAATATTTTAGAATTCAGGAAAACAATTCTCAGGCAGTTCGGCTTCTCCCCACCCCCACCCCCAAGTACAAGGTCAGTTTGACACTCTGAATGGTTAAATCATCCTTGGCAAAGATTCTGAACTTGGCAGAAGCTCCTTAATGAGAAATCCAGATGACGGGTATCATTTGTAATGTGAGTGCCCGCACTTAATCTAGCGCTAGTTTGTTTTTGTAAGGAATAGCAATGACTTAAAAGAAGTCATTAGGGATGTTTAAGATTTTAAATACTTGATGCGAGCTGTGGTCTTCACCTTTGATGGCACTTTTTTAGCATTAAATGAGCAGTATAGACCTTCTCAAGTCAGTTCACTGCTAACGCGCTGCTTGGTACCAAAAGGATTCTATCTGCTTCTTGCTCTGGTTGTGAAAAATGCAGAAGTATCTCTGAAATATAGGCTGCACT